>NW_023416289.1:55063200-60700700 GCF_014176215.1 Rousettus aegyptiacus | reverse complement strand
GAACTGCCCCCTTCCTCACCCGCCAGGCCCAGCCGGTGTCTGCAGATGGCCAGCGACGTGCCCACGAGTACGCCTTTCAAACTCAGGCCGAGTGGTCCTAGCCCCCACCCTGACGGACCCCTGACGGGGCCCCCATGCTCCAGGACACTGCCCGCCTGCCCTGACCACCGGAGCCACGGGCCAGGCGAAGGCCGTCCTTAGGGCCCCCGAGCCGAAACTCTTCCAATGAGCTGATCCCGAGCCTCCTGACCCTGCCCTGTCCATCCCTGTCCCCGGAAACCACGACATTGGCCCGTGCCCACACCCCCTCCTGCCCCCCCCCAAGCCCCAGCCCTGCCGGCCACTTCCCCAGGGGGCTCAGCATGGAGCTGACACTTCCTGTTTCTAGGCAGCCATGAGTGACAAATGTCCTCCTTCATGATGGTCACCTCTGTGCCTCGTGCCTCGCCATAGTTGATTAATGCAAATCCTGGGGCCCTTAAAACAGCCTTATACATTAATTAAAGAAACAATTTCTGCAGAACATGGAGACAGCCACTCCCGGCTCTGGCGCCAGAGAGTAGAGCTCCCTCATCTCGGCACCGAGGGGGCCTCCGGCGAGGTCTCCCCACTGCCCCAGAGCCCGAAGCAGCCTCTTCCCTTCCCGAGGGGCTTCAGATGGAAAAGCCAGACGCGGGACAGTTGAGAACAGCCTTTGGCACAGGAGCCACCGTCAGGGACGGACGCAGAGACATCCAAGAAGGCACAGTCCAGGGGAGGGACAAAGAATGACTTCCCAGACAAGTGACAGCCTCGCGCACACTCGGGAGGATCGCGCGTGGCGAACACAGGAGGAGAGACGGAAGTTAGGACAGGATTTAGGGGAGAGAGTTTTCCTTGAGCGCCGAGGGCCTCGGACGCGGGCCAGGGCAGGGCTGGGGACGGGGAGCGGAGACGGTGACCCGGGAGGTCACGCGGGGGAGGCTGCTCGAGCCGAGGGGACCGCTCGAGTGGGCGGGAACGCATTCGCAAGAGCATCAGGTCCTCACAGAGCTGGATCCCACCGGTCAAGGTCATGGATCAGCCCCAGGAGAGCGAGGGCGAAAGTCAGAAAGAAGAAATGGACATTTGGACTAAACTCGAAGACCGAGAAAAGGGATTTTCTGTTGCTGTCGTTTTTAACAACTAAATCTTGTTTCATTCGTTTTTTTAATTTTTGTTTTTGCTACAGCTGGCGTCCGATGCTGTTTTAGCTTCAGGTGTATGGCACGGCGGTTAGACATCCACGGAACTCACGACGAGATCACCCCGACCAGCCCGGCCCCCACCTGGCGCCACACACACTTGTTACGCTGTTGTCGGCTGTATTTCTCGTGCTGCGCTCCACACCCCCGTCGCTGTTTTTATGGCTGGCGATTTGCACATCCCGATGCTTCCCCCAGAAAAGGAATGTTCATGGCGAGCTGCACGGAGGGCCTGGAGAAGGCGGGGGGAGGGCAGGGCAGGACAGCGGGGTGTCTGGGGGACGCAGGGTGGGTGCAGAGAAGGCGCGACAAGCCGGAGAGCTGATAGGTTCAGGACGGACACGCAGATTTAAAAACCTCACAATAATAATGATAATAATAAAAGGCGACCAGAGACCGCGGGGGGGGAAAAACTGTCCAAGAAAGTCAGAGTCTGACTATGGAACAAAAACGGGAAGAGGCTTAAAGGGAGAAGGAAGCCGGGGAGACCGAAGCCGTCACTAAACGATAGTCCTTCGCAGCGAGGAAACACACGGTCGCCGCTCCAGACGCATCAATGCAGGAGGCGGCGGCGGGCTCAGGACACGAGCATCCCCCACGCGCAGGCGGCCTGCGCCCCGCCGTCTCCACGCGCCCCACTGCAAACAGCCCCTGGCGCCGCCGAGCACCTGGAAATGAGGCCTCACTGAGCTCACTGCGGACCACGCGGCGGCTCGGAAGCCGGGTTCTCTGGAGCCCCGAGGTTCCGTGGGGCGCAAGCGTCTGATTCCACCGTTGTCCTCCCCCCGCATTTTGAAAATTCTGACAAAAGTCCAGACACGCTCAAATGACTGTCGACAACTTTGCATCGCCTCAGGGACCATCAACATATTAATCCGTGTGGCCTGATAACGTCCTTTCTTGGGTGAGAATTCGACGGAAACATCTCTTGCCGTGACCGTGCGTAGATTTGCACATCTTACGGACGAGTCGCCCCGTGAGGCTGCCGTTCTTCACTGTCCTTCTAAACATTCTGTGTCAGAGCCCAGCTTCCCGGCACGGAACCTCCACCCGGCGGCCCCTGGTCCCGGCCCCTGCAGCGGCGAGGCAGCATGCGCGACACCGTCCCTGGTGGGTTTTGTCGTTTCCCCCAAATCCCTCCGTGTCGCCGGACACGGAGCCTCGTTTGGTGAGCACGTGTCCTGTTGGGGGCCCGTGTCTCTGGTCTTCCTCGCTGTCTGGCCCCCCTGTTCTCTCTCGGAGTAGTGGCGGCTGGATTCTGGAGCCTGGTGGCTCCGTCTCTGCAGCTGACATGGTCACCTTCTGCTTTCCCGCTTCACAGCTGGGCCCCTCCGTGCTCAGCGGGGAGCCGAGTGGGGGTGGCTCACAGAGATGAGTCAGCAGTCCTGCTCAGGGGTGGGACCAGACCCTGCCTGGGGCCCTCGGGGTGGAGAAGAAGGCGAAGTGTAAGCCCAGACCTCCAGGTCAACCTGTGCCCTGCGGGCTCGGCCGGCTTGTGCCGCCATTGATGTCTGAAATCACAGTTGGCACCCCACAAGGACTGGGCCCTTGTGACCAGGCCACCACTTCCTCCCAGGCCCCTGTTCTAGCCTTACTACTCAGGGACTTCCTCACTTCCGTTTAGGGGCAGGTGTGCGATCAGGCCACGCCCTCTGCTGGGGACCCGCCCACCTGGTACCCCTGTGGGGGTTCTGGAGCCTGACCAGATGCCCTCACCTCCTGACCACCTCACTATAAGCATAGGGCCTGCACTCCAAAGACTGGGGTTAAATACCTCTCCTCTCCACGGTCACTTTTCCGTGGCTGAGGTCTTATTGTCCTTGTCACCCCATCAGGGTAGGTGGGGCTGGCCCAGATCTCCCTCGTGCCGGCCGCTCCCCTGTGCACAGCTGGCCGGATGGGGGCTGAGGCGGCTGCGGGGGAGGACCTGAGGGGCCATGTGCCCATGCCACCCGGAGCCCTGGGCGTGCACGGGCGCCTCCAGGGTTCCGCGGCACCCACACGGCCCCCTCCCGAGTCCTGGCGGCGGCGTGGCCGCGTGTGGCCCACGGGGAGTTACCCAGACTCAGTGTTTTGACATCAGGACCCTTTTTCAAACAAACCTCGTCTCTGATGGCCGAAACGGGTGAAGTGGTATCAGAACACGTTTCTTGTTAAGTGTTTACGTGTCTAGCATTTATGCAGAAGATCAATTTCCTAATGGGAAGGAACCCAAAACGGCCATAAGGTGCAGTAAGGTTCGGATCTGGGTGACGGGTGACAGTGTTACTGTTTTGTCACCCTCACTTTTCCGTTTGGGTCACCGGATTCCGAAATCACTGAGTCCCAGGGGTAAGCCGCTGCCAACGGTAACGGATTTTTACCTTGTTTTTTACCCATTTGTCTCGTGATCTCCAGAGTCTCCTCAATTAAAGTGATCCAATTACGTGGAGGAAGAGCTTGGAGAAGGTTTTTATTTTTTCCTTCCCAGAATTGAATCACGGATCTAGCAGATGCTCAGTCTTTATGATAAACACAGAAATCGGACGAGAAGAACCCCAGGCTTAAAACGAGCAAACCCGAGCCCAGGAGAGGGGCACCCGCCAGGAGCGAGAGGCGGGTGCCCCTCTCTGCGGGACGCTCGGGGCCTCGGTGGGGCCGCGAGTCCGGCTGAGGTCCGAGGTCCGAGGCGGGGCGCGAGTGAGCGCCTGTGGCGGGCGGGGCGGAGCGTCCTCACCGAGGCTGCCCACAGCTCTGCGGCGTGAAGCGGACGGCGCAGAACGGGACGCTTCACCGTCGGCTCCCGGACATGGGTGGGGTCAGCTCCGAGGGCAGCTCACCAGCGACGAAGGACAACATGGGACAAACGGGCGCTACCCCGGGGCCGGCTGGACAGGACGAGTCCGCCTCGGCCCTGCCCCTCCCCCAGCCCTGACCGTGACCTTCCCGGTCCGCCTGGGCCCTTCCTCGGCGTGGGCAGCTCTGCTCTGTCTCCTTGTCCCCAGGTGCCCTGGGGCATCAGGGCCGCCTTCTCCTCCCTCCACCCTGGGCCCTTGTCTCCTCTGACCCTGAAATGTGGTAAAGGGGGTCTTCTGGGGTCCCGACGCTCAGTCCCCAAGGCGCCGTCGAGCTGGGGGATGCCCGCCCCGCGGTGAGAAGGCTCACGGAGAAACCGCACCTGCCCAGACCTCGGCCGTGGACCTGCGGCCTCCGGGGGAAACGAATTTCCCGGAGAAAATGAACTTTCGTTATTGAAGTCACCCGGCCTGCGGTCACGGTCGGTGGGGACACTTTCTCTGACGTTGACATGTTGCAAAGCTCAGTTGTCGGAGTGAATTTAAGAAGCCGAAGAGTGTCAGTAAATTAGAAGGGGGCACGTTGCTAGAGGCAGGCCCGTCGATTCCGATTAAACGCGGTCACCGGCCAGGCGACAAACGTGGACGCGGGGAGAGGGGACGCGGGGAGAGGGATGGGGATGGGCCCGCTCTCCGGGCGCAGGTCCGGGGGGGCGGGTCGCCACGGGACCGCGGAGGCCGGCGGCCCGCGGCCGCACCGTGCCCGGGGTCGGGAGACATGCGGGGCGCCAGCGGCCGCCGTCACGACGCAGGGACCCCCTTTCCGTACCGTTTACCGCGCTCTGCGCCTTGGCGCAGGGACGCTCGTTTCCTCACGCGGCTGCGCAGTCCGGCAAAGCGTTTCCGCGCTGCTCGCAGGTGACCCTCGCCGGACACCGGCCTCTCGGGCCTCTGCGAGTCACACAGCCTGGGGTGATGACCTCGGGGAGGGACGACGCCGCCCGCATCCCTCCCGTCCTGCACGCGGCCCGCGTGACGCGCCCGCGAGCCCAGCTCCAGGCGCCGGTCCTCACGCCGCAGCTCCGCCCCCGCCCACGCACGAGGGGGCCGGGTCCGAACCGCGGGCTGCAGCCCCCTCCCACGGCCGGCAGCTCCCCCCACGGCGGCGCGGCCGTAACTGCCGCCACCCAGGGACAAAGGTCCTGCCGCGCGCCAGGAGGCCTCGGCCGCAGTCCGCACCGCACTGCTGAGCTCCGGCGTGGGTGCCCCAGGGCAGCGTGTGCTGCGGGAGCCTGTGTGCCCGGTGGGGGACGCCTGCGGGGGGCGCAGAGCCTCCCGGAGAGGCCTGGCCGCTCACGCAGCCTCGTGGGGAGCGACGGTCCCGCAGCGCCGACCACGCGGCCCGCACGCCCACCGGATGGACCCGCGGCGACGCTCGGTTAACCGCGGCAGGAGGAAAGCCGCCGCCCCCTCCCCCCCCCCCCGCCGTCCCACGCGCTCACCTGTTGTAGAGAAGGATGTCCGGCTTCCAGATCTGGCCGTCCGGGAAGCGCACGGTCTTCACGCCCGGGTACTCCGACACGTTCCACTGCAGGTAGTGGTCTGTCCAGTACTGAAAGACACACGGACGCGTCAGCGGCTGACGTCGCCCGCACGCGGGCACCGGGCATGCTCACAGCCAGACAGAGTCCCGGACCTCTATGCACACAATCGAGTGCTATCTGCGAGACAGAAAGCGGCTGGGAACGTGACACTCCCTCTCCACGTGACCACAGACAGCGTGGAAACTGCACTTAAGTTCACGCTGTCACCGGCCGCCCTCGGAGGTGGCGCTGAGGTTAACTCCCATCCAGGGCGAGCTCTCCCTCCCTCGGCAGACAGTTCACGTCCTCGCCAAATGAATAAATGTGTTCCTTTCAAAATCTTCTATGAGGACACTTTGTAAAAATAAATTTACTTATTTCCATCGAAATAGGGACCAGGCTGAAGAAGGCAGACCAGGTTTCTGAGGGGACACCTCAGAAACAGCTGCGGGCCTGCTAGGGGCTGGAATCCCCTTTTCACGGGGCAGTAGCGCTGCCGACGCCACGGCCCCACACACGCCCACGCTTGGCCCTGGCCGGACACGCTGAGCCCAGACACGCGCGTTTACACCGAGCGAGGCCAGAATCTGCTTCCCTCGCTCGCCAGCCTCAGCATGACCTGAGACTCAACGAGTCTGGTGCAAAGTTACGAAACCAACATCAAGGAGGAAAAATACGAGTTCGCATTCGGAGCTGCAGAGATCGGGGAGTTGCAGCCGCGATGCCCGGTCCTGAAAGGGCGGGAGAGGGCCGGCCAGCCCCCGGAAAGCCTGCCCAGCCTGCCCAGCCTGCGGCGGACACGGGGGCCGGCTGTCCGGGGAGGGGGCAGCGCCAGGAAGGGCCGGCTGTCCGGGGAGCTGTGCAGAAATGCCCGCCGCCTCCCGCAGTGTGTCGGCTCCTCGAACCCGGCACGAGCCCGGCCCAGCGCCTGCCCCCCCCCGCGAGCTCTCGTCTCTCCCTCTGGATGCCTGTCTGGGCTGGTACCTGATAATCACAGAGCTCGTCACTGTCATTATCACCTGCTGATCAGAGCCGAGCTGCAGGGAAGGCAGGAGTGGCAAGCGCACGTCCCCGTGCCGGCTGAGGAGGCCAGGCCCCGGCCTCTCCTGGTGGCAGGACACCCCCCGTCATTCCCCAGCTCCTCCTGTCGCCCCCCCGACTCGGGCACTAGCTCAGCAGCATGCACTCGAGGGCCTGGACCCCGGCCATTGTGCGGGCTCCGTGTCGCGCATGTACCTTGATCACCAGACTCAGGATGTCATACGGTGACTATTCTGTCATATGATTGCTATTCAATAGATTGGGGCGCAGAGATCTCAGGGGAGGGGGCGCGGTGGGAAACTCGGACTCTGAGGTCAGCTGGATGGAACTGTGGGTGGCCTGGGTACTCCGTCTGCAGCTGGCATCCGAAGTGGGGGGGCAGTCCCATGGGATCCAATGCTCGCTCTGATGGTGTCAGGGTAGAACTGAATGCTTGGCCACCCAGCCAGTGTCCGGAGAATCGGAGAACTGACTGTCGGTCAAGGTGAAGGACACCGGGAATTGGGAGTGACGAGTCCATACATACACATGTTCTGACAATTCTTCCAGTCGACTATTTTGATCCCAGAGGAAGGGGGGCTCCTCCTTCCCCCTGCTTCCCCCGACTTTGTCCCCCCACACTGCGACTTAATGAGAAACATCTCCCTTAACCATGGGTGGCTGTCACGGCCCCAAGCCAGCCAGGGGCTGGCTTATCTGTGGGCAGGATGTGGCTTTGGTATGTGCCAAAGACGAAGTGATAAAGAGCCCAGAAACAAACATGGTTTACGATCTAACGTCCACCGTGAGCTGTTAGGCTCATCATTACAATGAGGAGGAAGCAAATAGAGAATAAATAGAAGACGGATGGGAAACCAGGAGCCAGAACTAAGTGGCTCAGTCGTCCCTTCAGAGACTGAAATGGCTTCTGCCGTTTCTTCTCACAGATTGTCAGGTCACGTCTGACAGGTCTCCGGAAATAAAAAAAAAAAACTGGCCGGCAGAGAGAAGCCACCGCCTGCTCCCTCCCGGGCCCGCAGCGGTGAACAGATCGGCCGCCGCCGCCGCCGCCGCCGCCGCCTCCTCCTCCTCCTCCTCCTCCTCCTCCTCCTCCTCCTCCTCCTCCTCCTCCGGGCTGAGCAACTGCGAAGCCAGAGGGCGGGAAACGAAAGCAATAAACCGCACGTCAGAAGAGTTTACTTTTTTCCCTTTCTGAGTCTTCTATGTTAAATGCATAGAAAAATCTATTATTCGCAGAATATCGACCCCAGGTTTTAAAATACCCTGGAGTGAAGATTATGGGGATTCAGATTTTCGGGAATGTAGCAGCGTGGAACTCTGGGAGAGAAAATCCAATTTCCCGGGGCTGCCTGTCCCCACCCTGTCTGCGCGGCCCTGTCCCTCGGGACTCCGGCCTGTTAGGCTTCGAGATGGAGCCACGCTTGTGCCTGCCCATTAGTCGGCCTGGCTCAGGCGGCTGGTCGCCATGGCAACCACAAAGAGCAGGGACCACGGTGGCCACTGTCTTATAAATGGCCCTGGGGCAGCTTCCGCGTCCTGCCGTGGTGACATCTGAGGTCCCCGGGTCCAGGCTGTGGCCGCGGCAGAAATGCTGGGGCCCTCTGGATGGACAGACGCACTTGGCGGGGCAGAGGTTTTGATCAGAGAGCCACCAAGGTCTGTTCCACACCCAAGATGCTTATGATTCTTTGAAATTCAGCCAGGAGCCGGTGGTGCAGCCGCCACCCGGCCTCACGAGGACACGTGTGCGTCCCATATGGTGGGCACTTGTGCGGGTGTGGGTTACTGACGCCACCCCTGCGAACGCCTCGGCCCCTGACCTTCGTGCCGGGGGGCTCCGGGGCTGCCCTTCACCGCCTTCCGCTTGCGCGAAGCTGAGGGGTCCCCTACCTGCCAACGCCACTGTCCACGCCACCCACCGTGGCGGTCAGGCCGCCAGAGCCCGCTGCAGGTCCCACGTGGGTGCCAGCGGCGGGAGTCACGGCGGGGTCGGGGGCTTTTGGTCTGAGCAGAGGAGAGGGGGGCGCGAGTCGGTGGGCACGGCGTGAGGGTCGGATCTGCCTCGTGAAGATGCCGCTCTGCCTCCTGCCGCGGAAAGCGCTGGGAAGTGTCTGCTTTAGTATTCATCACGGTAGGTTCCGCGAGGGGTCTCATGCGGGGCTCAGGTTCCCGCTGGGACCAGCCGCCGATGGCGTGGAGTGAATCCGTCTCCCGCCCCTCCACCTCACCTGTGTACCTGTGTTCCCCGTGGAGCCCACCTGCCCGAGGCAGCCCGGGCGCCAGCACCGGCCCCACGAAGACAGCTCTGTCACCTCCACGCTTCCCCGGGGCAGGCGCCCAAGAGCCGGACAAACGGACCAATCAAAACACTGTGCGAATTATGTCACAAAGACTTTTAAAGATGAAGTGGGATTTAATTCTCCCCTTTCAACGAAATTAAAGGGAAAACTAATCAAGTTGTCAGCTCATACGCTTCGGTGAAAATTATACCATTTTTGGCATGTGATCTGGAAGAGGTTCAAGGAACTGAATAATATCGTTGCCGTGACAAAGTGTCTTTCATTATGAACTGTACATATTACTAGGTCTATTTTTAAAAGTGATGGAATGGGTGAAATCTCTAATTACTCAGTTCCAGTGATAGGAAAGTCATCTATGAACGCAGAAATGACTTTAAAATAAACTCCCGTCTTTGGTGGAGAAATGAATTTCTAATTCCACGTTTAACAATTACTTATGAAAATTTGCAATTAGCGTCAACCTTGATGAATTAGGCACCAATAATCGTGATCTTAAGTTAATGCAGAAGAGAAAACGTAACGGTTACTTTCTGCAGGAATAATTTCTATGCAAATATTTACACTGGAGAAAACCAAAAACCAGGACAGAAGGATTAATCAGACACTTCCAAACATAAAACCGCGTCGCGTTAGGGTAAAATCCTGTGGAAAATGTGAAAAGAAAGGAAAAGAGACCGTGTGAACCAGCAATAGCTCACGAGGTGCTTGTTTGTACTTCTTGAATGACGAGAGTGACATTCTGTGTTATTTAAAGAGATTCCATTTAAAAGAGAGACCCACGGTTTTGTTTTAAAATGTCAATATTTGTAATTTGATGGGAGTGGCAACATTTGCAACTAGTTTAAATGCAGGTTAGAATTTTCTACTAAAAACGCACAAGGGGGAAGAATACGGCATTGCAAAATGCTTGCAGGGGTCAGCAGAGCAGGGAGTGTGAGGACCCCCGGCTCAGGCCTGTCAGGAGGGCACGGGGGGCGGGGCAGGGGGGCCTGAGTCCGGGGGCCAGTGACCTTGCAGACTGCGGGCGCCTGAAGGCGGCCCTGTCTCATTATGACTTGTCTCACACGAAGAGCTTTAGAAATTTCCCAAAATCACCGTCTTGAAACGCGGGCGTGCACGGACCCTCGCAGAATACAATGCCACGCGCCGGAGGGAGGGACTTGCTCCCTCACTGCTGGCGTTGGTGGAGTCAAGGACAACGTCCTGGCCTTCGTCACGGGACCTCCGCTGTCCCCACACTTGAAGCACGCGCATCGCGAGGCAGAGCGGGGCCACCCGGGGGTGAGGACTGCCACCGCGTCTACTTACCATTTGCAGCCAAATGTTGGTGGTTAGAACTTGATTCTTCTCATCCTTTAAAGGAAGACAAAAAAAAAATCATAAATATGGTTTCCACAGGGGAACAATCCCGCGAGCGTCTAAGAACCCGCGCGTGGGGTTGTGGGGAGGTTACAACGCGCCGAGCCTCCCAAACACACCTGGCCCGCCACCCCCCACCCCCGAGCAACACTTTTCTGCTCGTTACAAAGAAATGCCATTTATTACAGAAGCTGACAGAGATGGAGAAACAGAAGAAAACGAAAACCCTGTAACCCCACCGTCCAGAGACGCCCCCTGCCCCTGCTTTAGCTCATCCTCCTTTCTATTTAAAAAAATAACAATTTATACACTTAAAAAATGAAATTGGGTCCAAGGTCCAATTTTTTAAAGTTAAATTCATTACCAGAATGAATTTTTAAATGAATATAAATGTTCGACACTTCCCACCCGCGGAAGAGAGAGCGTGGCTGTAGCAGCCGCCGGGCCACACGCTGCTGAGTGGTCCATGTTCTTACTGGTCCCTGCGCGTCCGCCCACCTTTTCCCTCATCCTCTATCTACCAGGCAGCACACCTTGACACACACCTGTCCAGGTAAATTCTGTCCACGTGAGCAAACAAGGGTGAAATGCAAGGCGACCTGATGAAGGAGTCATTCGAACTTGGATCTCATTCAAGGCCCCCTGTCTCCACGTCTGCGACCTGCCCACGTGTCGGACACAGCCAGGCCGGGCCCCCGTGCTCCTGCCAGGGAGCTCAGGATGGTCCCCCGACTGTGGCCTTTGCAACAGAGATGTGGCCAGTGTTTTATCATGTCTAGTCAAACCCAGCATGGCCGAGCAAAAGCCAGCCCACGCGGAGACGAACAGGCGAGCTCTGAGCAAACACTTGTCCAGAGAACGCTGTCACTCAGCATCTAGTGCTCGAGGGCCACCGGGAGGACTGTAAATGACCAGTGACACCCCCTCGGGGAGGCAGCGTTTATGAACGACCTCGCGCGGCGGTGCCCAGGGGCGGAGACCAAGACTCCGCCGGGAGCTGCCGACCGGGTTGGCCAAGGCCAGGCAGAGAGGACGGGACATCTGCGGGGGCGTGGCTGAGGCCAGGCATGCAAACGAGGCCCGCGTGCGGCTTCTCATTAAAGTAAAAACGCGTGAAATGTGCAAGGAGTCGGCAGAGACTTTGACGTATCGATGCACCTGCTCCAGCCGCTCGCAGCCCGGGCACTTGTGAGAGGTGACACTGGAAGGTGTGTGTGTGTGGCGGGGGGTGGCTATGGATCCCGCAGAGAGGCTGGGGCTGCCCGTGGAGGGGCAGCGGACGAAGCCCCGGGGGTCCCAGGCCTGCGGCTGTGTCCATGAACAGCCGCCCATTTGGCAACAGGAAGAATACAGCCCATTTTGCAAAATAAGACGAGCTGGGGTTTCTGATGGAAAAAGTCGACACTAACACATCTCTGTCCTTTTTACCGAGCAAACAGCCACGACAGAGCCACACGCCTGAATCGCACGGGTCCTCCGGTGCCGGTTCCAGTGACACTGCCAATATTACTAGAAAGCACCAAAAAACCCTTCTGGGACGTAATTCTGTTGCCTCGACTTGTTAAGGAGTTGCTGTTTTTAATGGATTTAGCTCCGAGGAGGCGGGTTTCTCCCTTAATTGCGTCGGAGTCTTCATCGTCTTAAGAAAGGCTTCTGTGGTTTGGGAGTTGGGCCACCGCCGATCTAATTAAACGCCTTTCTTCTTCCCCGCCTTCCAAACCGACACCTCATTAGAGGGAAGCGGGGTTTCTGTGGACACGGCACGTGGGACCTCAGCATGGCACCGCGAACTGTAAGCAACAGCCAGCAGCAGCCAGCCCCGGCCCGGGAGTGTCCCGAGGCCGGGCGCAGGGGACTCGGGGGCCGGGCGCAGGGGACTCGGGGGCCGGGCGCAGGGGACTCGGGGGCCGGGCGCAGGGGACTCGGGGGCCGGGCGCAGGGGACTCGGGGCCGGGCGCAGGGGACTCGGGGGCCGGGCGCAGGAGACTCGGGGGCCGGGCGCAGGGGACTCGGGGCCGGGCGCAGGGGACTCGGGGGCCGGGCCTACAGAACCAGCAGACAGGTCTCCCACCCACTCTCTGGCTGAGTCTCGAAGCTGTCTCCGTCTGCACCATGCCGAGGTACCCCACATTCTTGTCACCCCTGTGGACAGTGTGTCCCCTCCCCCTGCAAATTCATGTGCTGAAACCCTAGTCCCCAGCTGACAGTGTTAGCAGGTGGTGTCAGGAGGGTGGAGATCCCCGATGGGCTCAGAGCTGTCACAGAGACCCCAGAGGCCCATGGTCCCTTCTGCGTGTGAGGACGCAGCCGGCGGACAGCCACCCATGAACCCGAAAGCCGGGCCTCAGGAGACTCCACACCTGCCAGCGCCTCGATCTCGGACCCGCCCCCAGGACCGTGAGACGCAAACGTGCGTTAAGCCCCCGCGTCAGGAGCAGACTCCAAAACAGACATTGTCCCTGCGCTCGTGGAATATGACACGTGGGCGGGGGGCGTAACACCTGTTTCAACGACGATACACCTGTGACCACGAATGGCGACAGTGTCACAGATGAAGGGGCCAGGGCACCTGCAGACACGACAGGAAGCCGGACCTTGCTGGGGGACAAGGGCGGAGTCCAGAGGTGACCCTTCGCTCTTACAGCCTGCGACCCCGAAGCGCGGGGCGGGGGACAGGGGGCGGTCAGCATCATGCCCGCCGCGCACCGCGCATCCCTCGAGACCCACCTGTCTGCCCAGCAGCCCGGCCTCAAAAAGGACCTGGCGACCGGGCCCGCGAGCTGCAAACCTAGCGGACAGCGCGGCTGCGGGGCACCGACCCCTCCGCGCCCGCCACGGGGACCGCGGGTGTCCTGCGCCTGCGCGGTCGGCGGCGGCCGCGACGCGGCGCCCACGGCGCCCTGGCACCTCCCCGCAGGGGCCCTGCTGCCCACGCGCACCCACGGAGCCTGCGTCCTGAGCGGGTGTTCTCCGAGAGGGCCCGGGCATTCAGCCGCGGGCCAGGCCTGCACCCCGCTGCCCCGGGGGAGTCGGGGGGCTGCGGACCCCTTGCATTTGTGGGGTGCGAGTGCGTCTGCAGCACCCCGTGTCCCTGTGGCCTTGGTGAGAGACCTCCGGGCAGCGCGCACGGGCGCCCGCTGCCACTGCCCACGGTCCGTTCAGGGACAAACCCCGCGTCCTCACCCAGGAAGGACGATGCGGTCTGTCGCACCGAACTGTCCTTCGCCGACGACGCCAAAGCCACCAGCCCCCGCGCTGCACCGAGCTGGTCTGAGGCCACGAGGCCGCTCCCTCCGCGGGCGGGACGGCGCACGGGCGCTGCGGCTCTTCGGGGGGCCAGGCCGCTGCAAACCTGGCCCTGCAGCCTCTGAGTAACCAGGTGCACCCCAACGGCAGCACACGGTGCGGGGCCCAGCACAGGCTTCAGGGATTCCAGACCTCTGGGCCACATCTGCGCTGCCCCCACCCAGCAGAGCCCACGCACGGAGACCCCCGGGGCTCCCCTCCGCTCCCCCTGGTCAGGCACCCCATGTCTGCACGGGAAATGGGAGCTAGCCGCCGCCCCCACCTCCTAGTGGGGTGCCAGTGGCTGCCCCTGTACGGTTGTTGACACACAGGCTGTCCCCCAAGACCAGCACCCCTCCTGGGGTCACACGGGAGGAGACACGGCTGCTAGAGAACCACAGAGGGCCGGGGAGGCACAGCGCCCCAAAGCCAGCACGTCGGATGCTGTCCCGTGTTTTTAAGGTGTCCCCTTCGTAATATTATTCACCCTTAGAAAAGAGAGAAATGCCATTGACTGCAGCACGGACCGGCAGGACATTACGCTCGGGGCACCAAGCCAGACACAGACGGTCCAGGATGCGAGAGTCCACCTGTACGAAGGACCTAAAATGACCGGACTCGTAGGAGCAGCGCAGAAGCGGTCACCAGGGCGGGGGTGGGGGTGGGGCTGGAGGGGGGAATGGGCGGAGCTAGCCCAAGGGCACAGAATTTCGGCTCTGGGAGAGACAGGTCCCCGGGGCAGTGAGCCCACAGTTCATACCGTGCATGGTGCACTTAAAAATGTGCTAAAAGGCTGGATCTCTGGTTGTGTTCTTATCACACAAATGATAATAACAGTGATATTAACAGTAATAAAGAGGCCAGGAGGAAACTTCTGGACGTGATGGCCAAGTTCAATGCACAGATTGTGCCCAGGGTTTTAAACTCATCAAGTTGTATGTACTAAATACCTATGGCTTTCTCTGTTCATCAGACCGCAATAAAGTGTTTTTATTATATTTTTTTAAGTATGCTTTGATTTAAGTGGCCACGCCTTCAAAAATCAATCTCCCGGTATGGTCATGCACCTGCTTTAGGAGGTGACTCCCCTGACGATGTATAACGTGCTGGCTTGCATTTCCACAGCCATTATTCTTCCGGAAGTCCTAGGGTGACATTATTCAGCATTATCTTCAGAGGCCTCTGTACTTTTTCTTTGCTTTTTTTTTTGTAGATGCTGAAAAGAAATAGACAGCAATAGATCTAACTGCACCTATGTTCTTGTTCGCGGAGAAAATTGCTGGATGATATAAATCCATACCGGTGGAGCACTCTGTAATTTATAACAAGAATTACTCCTTTTATCTCATTTGGTCTTTGTACCAATCACACTTCTGTCCCGGTTTTACAGGATAATATATGGAGAGTCTGTGACTTTCCCCTGAGTCAGCGAAATATCAGGTGTGACGAAAGACTCCTATCCAGAATACGAAATAAATTCCCACAAATCAATAAGAAAAAAGCATAGAAAAATGAGCAAAAGATGAAGACGCACATGCTTTTCACCAGCGAGGGCGGCGGCGAACGGCCTCTCACTATCATCACGTGGCTAAACCTTCAGCAGTTTGCATTTTTCTACATGAGCTGCACAGACAACCGCCCCTAGCGGAGGTGACCCCACTGTTTTCACTCAGTCTCGGGGAGACGGGAGAACCCCCACATTTATCCCTATGCGTCTCGGTTCTGTGGACATTTTGTGGGCAGCGCGTATCACCTTTGCAGTCGGGGGGAGGGGGCACGAAAAAGCGTCACACTGCTGGCCCCGGGTCGCACGGCTCAGCGTGACAGCCGAGATGGGACAGCCCTGATCTCTCCCGCTCGACACCTGTGTGTGAGCCACGCGGCGACTCCGCCCCCAAGGCCGGAAGTGACCACTCTGGTTCCAGTTCCGGCTGTGAGGCGCGGACGACTTCGCGGTGCGGCTCGGGGACCCCAGCATTCCCGAGCTACTTTTGCAGGATCGGTGAAGTCAGAGCATTTTTCAAAATCGTTAGGAGTCGGGAGCCTGTGCCACGGTCGCTTCCTCGTGGGCGTTTGGCTGAGCTTTGCCAAGGCCACAGGACATGTATCAGCAGCAGAAGCCACGGGGAGGGGGGGGAGAGCGGGGGACCCCGCTGCCCTGCGTTAAGCTGGGGGTTCGGAAGATCCGCAGAAATGTAAAACGAGGCCGCCCTTCTCGCCAGATTTGTTTTGCCTGGGGAAATATTTATTTTATCAAATGTTATTTATGCTAACACGGTTTATTAGAATTTCACATGAATTAATAGACTTCAAAATATTTCCTTGGGTTTTATTTCTAACCCAGTAAATATTGATATATATAACCCATGTACAAAAAGAAATCAAGGGGACCCTCAGTAATTCATGAGAGTAAAGTGTGGGAGCTGCTGGCGTCTGGAGTGGCATTCCAGCCCCTCCCTGGCTGTCACACCCCAAGGCTGGGCCCTCCTGGGGTGCAGTGCCCTGCTGCCCCGTTCTCCTCCGGGGCCTGTGTCCCAGGGGTACACCGCGAGACACCTGATGTCACCGGCGGCTCTGGGCTCTGCTACTCAGGAGCTGCGGACTTGGGTCACGGAGCTTTCCGGAGACTCAGTTTCCTTGTTTATAAAAAGGGGCTGATCACGACCTCTCCAGAACGACGAAAGAACCTAAAATGTAACAAACTTCTCCACCTTTCAATGACCAGAAACAAGTTCCTCCAATACCAAAAAAAATACAAAAGACTTAGAGAGTTGAGCCAAACTGGCCACCTCCCTCCACCTGCCCCCGCCTGCTCTCAGGACGGGCCCGTAATTATGCTGGTTTTATTCTCACTGAAATCCAGGCTGGGAAGGTCTGCTGTTCTCAGTGGGGTTCACCGCTGCCCTGAGGGGCCCGAGCAAGCAGATGTGTCTCTTCCTAAAGAGCCAGGCCTGCCTTCGAGCTTCGGGACCTGGCCCTGGCCCCTGGCCCGCAGCCGGCACGACCCCACCTAAGACACGTCTTAACACCTGGTGGGCAGCTGGCCCCCCGGGAAGTCTGCCTGCCTGGTGAGCAGGGACTCTGTGTCTCCGGGCTTAGGACCTTGCTCCAGGCAATGCCGACTGATTTTCTTGCCCTCAAGAAGCCCACTGCCCAGGGCCATACTTCAGGGGACAGGGCCCCTGGCCAAGCTGCTCCAGGTGCCTGTGTGTGTGGGTCTAAGAGGATCCCCAGGGAAGTGACTGACCCCTGCGTTGACCTTGTGGCCATTTGTCCCTACTGGGTGGACCCCATCCCCAGCATGACCCTGTTCTCCCCAGGGAAGGGACAGGGGTTCAAGAGCACACCTTTAACCTGTCCACCCTTGGAAGAAGCAGCGCCTCCCCGTCTCCCCTGAATGACACATTTGGATGACAAGGCCTGAGAAGCGGAGGTGAGTGGATCCTGAAAGAGGAAAAAGCCACCTCGACTTAGCAGAGCTGGAAAGTGGGGTGCAGGGCAGACTAAGGGGGAGAAGGACTCTGGTCACTCCAGGGGAACCGCGAATCCAGTTTGGTCTAAACCCTCCCGGACAGACACAGTAAATGTCCCTTTGTGCTTAAGCCATCGACCTCACTGCATCCATGCGGCACGTGACTTACATCATCCGACTGTCTGCACCCCGGACCCCTAAACTGTGCCCATGTGACATGAAGGCACACTGTGTCAGCATCGATGAACTCTGTTGGAACCTGGGTGGCAGTGTGTCCCCTAAAGAGACTGAGGTCCCCTAAAGACATGAGCCGGAGGTAAGGGGACCCCAACAGAGCCCTGCCACACAGGCGGGTCCAAAAGGCCAGCGGGAACGGAAGGGAATGAGACCCCCAAACGGAAGACAGGAGCAGGATGCGAAAACCTTTCCTGTCGTCACACGAAGCTTCTAACATTCCCACCAGCACTGCGGATAACCTGGTTCACCATGTTAAGAAAAAATAAATAAAGACCATATATCAGGAAGGAACGACATAAAAATAATTTATCACCATCGGAGCGCAGAAAATTAAAATTATGAGTAGACGCGCCCTCATAAGCAAGATGGAAAAAATCTGGAGTGAGTGATGCATGCGCGTAGTGTGGCTACGAGAGAACGAATGAATAAATATTTTAAAAACTGCAGAAGCAAAAGAAAGGAATGCTAGCAGACAGACAGACTGAAATGCAAAGCAGAGTCTGGAATTACGACCTCGCATTACGGACATGCTTGCCATGAGCTCTTGATAACTTAATAAAGCCTGGGATCAAATTAGGCATGATTTCAAAAACAAGACTAAAAAGTAATCAAATGAAGTGAAAGGAGACTGCACAGCTAAACAAATAAACTTAATCAAAACAGCACTATCACATGGCTGATAAATTAGACACAGCCAAGAACAAAACAGACCCGGCTGAAAATCGAGTTCGGACATGCAGGCCAGGCATGAGGTAATCGTGCTGTGCGCGTAGGAAGAGCACCAAGAGATTAAGTCACTTAGGGAGGCGGCCGGAGGGTCAAACCATGGAGGCACCACCGGAGCTGAAATGGGGGACGAGAGGGGCCTGGTGTCCCAGGATGCCGCAGAGCAGACCGACTTCCGGTGCCAGCAAAACAAGTCTCTGGAGCCCAGACGCGTCCCACTACCACACATCGGTACCTGCGGGCGGAAGTCAAACCATCGTCCTTTTAAGTGAAAACCCAATCTCGCAAGAAAGTAAGAGAGATCCTCAAAACAAGAAATCCAAGATGCGCCTGGGTCGTCTCAGAAAGGAAGCAAATGATCCGGGGGAAAAAAAAAATGCCCACAATGATGACGGGCCATCAAAGGGGACAGAAAGGAACTGGACGAGCACCCAGGAGCCAAAGCTGGAACGATTCACGAAGCAAAAGGAAAAAGTAGCACTGGATGACAACGCGGAGTAGAAAAAAACATCCATGCGTCTGGGCCGACGTACGTCAACGACCGAAGAAATAAAGGCACGGGAGAGGAAGGACAAATCTCTCACGCAGAGGAAATAGTTAATGTGGCTATTTCACCCTTCAAGGGCGGAGAACTACACTTCCGTTTCTTACGTGTGGGCTGCACGCGGTGCCTTAGTTCCCAAGAGCGAAGCCGCCGGCGTCCACTCCGCATCCGATACTGAGCACATTCTGACGTACCGCTCCACACGGCACGGCGAGGAGCCAAACAAACCGAATTCAGACTGTTCCCGGGCCTCCTCCCTTCTGCAAAAAGCCGTGAAGTGACTTGTGTCACAAGGCCACCGTGCCAACGGCCAGGGAGGACACTCCGAGCGCAAATCGGGAACGAAATTACTCTGAAACTTTTTCGTGACTCAGGCGACTAAACAGTTAGCATAAGGGTCCAGTAATTCGTTCCTTCACAAATTACCCCTTGTCACATAGCGTGGCAGGGACCGGCTCTCATCGTACACGCTGAGGTGGGCGGGAAGGAAGTGTCCGGTGCAGCAGGCCGTGGCGTTGAACCCTGTGCAACGGCTGCAGCCGAATCTGTCCACAGCACCCCCCCGCACCCCCTTCCACCCGCACTCAGCCCCCCACCTATGGACCTACGCAAATCTGCACTGAGTTTCAGATTCATCATCACCCAGAACAATCGGTTCACTTCCGAATAAGGGAAAGAGGCGTTTGCCCTCACTCGGATCCTTTGACGGTCAGGTTATTAGAGGATTAAGCTACGAAACTACGGAGGAGACCCAGGGAAAGGCGTGCCTGGCACAGTGCAATCGAGCTCCAGAACTCTGCGGCCTGCCAGAGTGACTCGTCCTCTTCCCCCTTCTCACCCCTCGAAGACACTTCCTGACCCCCGCCCCGTCCCGCCACACGCCAGCATGCTCACCCCACTTCTGCCCCCGGGGGAGCCCCTGCATGCCCACCTCCATAGTCCCGCCCCGAGGGGAAAGTCGCCCAGGCTCCCGCGTCGACGCGTCCCCGCGGCCGGCTGCACCGTGAGGGCGCGGGGGAGGGGCGGAGACAGCGGTGGCTCTCGCCATCCAAACGCAAGGCACTGAGCAGGAGTGAAAATCTCGCCAGTCAACTCACACAGAAAGTGGGAAGAAGCGTACTACGAAGGATGAGTGCGTGTGTGTGTGTGTGTGTGTGTGTGTGTGTGTGTGTGTGTCTATCACTGCTTCGGTGGGAAGGGGTAACGCGAGGCCCCCCAAAACGTACAAGTGAGGGGGAAAAGTGCCCGCTTGCCACTCGATGTGTTTGCCTCGTCTCATTTCACTGGATTAATCCTGACGCCAAATTCATAGATAATGCGCACAACAGTCAAATACTGCTACACTGTCACATTCTGGAATTTTCTTCCTCTGGGTGGAGTTTTCACCAAGGACTGTAGGGAATGATCGGCTTCCATAACAGTGGACCATTTCCTTAAATCTGCACTAAAACAAAGGTAAGTGCAAAATAAATAATAATAAACCCCATTATCTAGTAAGTATTTCAAAATGATAAAACCAAGAGCTGACGAGCAGACAGTGAGACGGGCAGATTCGAACGCCGTGAGTCAATGCATAAACTGTTACACACTTTCCTCAAAGCAACCTCTAAGTTACTTTTAAGTCAAGAAACTTGAAAAAATTATGAACGTTTCAGGCCACATCCACATCTAAGAAATGATCCTAAAGAGACAGCCAGATATCAGAATAGACATGGAAATCCAAAGATGTTGCTTATGATGCTCCTTACAGTGGCAACAACGTTCCATGTAAACAAACTAACTGCTCCACAATAGCTGTGGCATCCCCATAAAAGGGGTAACTATGTAATTACTAAACTGTTATCGACGGAATGCGACCCTGTGCAAAATACATTACAATACGAGGTGGGAGACAAGCACTGTTGTATCACAGCGTTCTCTGACTGTGCGAACGGTTATTTAAATCACATTCTGCGATGCTCAGGTTTCTCCTCCTGTTTGCAGGAAGACGACCGGATCGTCGCATCATGAGCTGCTCTCCGCTGTCTCCTGTCACGTCCAGCCTGCTCTAAGAGTCAGAAGCTACGCAGATGTCACGCTGACCTTGTGACACACGTCGCCGGAGGGCAGGTGACCAGGACTCGAGGCCGTCACCGATCTTTGGGGAATGGCTGGAAATGAAAGATGCAGGGCAGGGCCCCGTGCTTTACCGCCGGCTCCGTCAAGGCCGCGTGTGGGCCGACATTTTGGTACTAAGCAATGCCACAGCCCATAAGTTTTTCCATGTTGTGTACACATTAGATAACTGAAATGTTCACTTATGGGCAGACACAGGATAAAACGAACACGTCTTCCTGGCTCCCCGCGCCTCCCCCCTGGATGAGACCCCGCCTCTCTCACAGCGGGACAGGGTCCGTGACGCGTCATTTGCTTTCAGCAAGCCGAGAGAGAATTTCCCACTTGGAAACTCGTCTCACAGGTGGCATTCATTAACCGTGACAGCTGCGATGTCCGCCCCCTTCGTCACCGCCACCTGCAGCTGGGAGAGGCCGGCGCCTTCCTCTACCCCCCGACTCTGAGCCAGGAGCCGGCCCCACGACTAGGCCCGTCTTCCTGCGGTGAGTTCTAGGCCATGATGCAGGATTCTGTACAATTCCGGATTTAATCTCACATTCGCACCAGTCAATTATTCTGGAGTTCTGGGACTTGCGAGTCCACAGCTTCTGCTGGAAGGTCAAGATCGGAACCTTAGCAAGCATATTATACAATGTTTTCCAAGAAAATTTAAAAACCCGAGAAGGAGAGGTACGAGTCAGAGGCACATGTGTGTGCGTGTTCATACACACACAAGTATGCACACGGACGCACTGTTTTGCAATAGTTTCAGATTTTTTTGTTGTTGCTAAAACAGTTTATAGCTGATGTTGACTGCAAATAAGGAAATTACTGGAATAAAGGTCATGGGAATTGCAATGAGAAGGCTCCACGTGACTCCTGTCTCCTCTGAGGAAAACACAGGCTAATCCCAGTGATTTTGAAAGGGAACAGAGGTTTTCACTGGCTTCCCTCCATGACAAGACTATATCTCTTCCCTTAACAGCATGTCAGGGACGATACAGGAGCTCGGAGAGAAATGAACACTTTGGGGAATAGTTTTGGGGGTAGACTTGAAAGGCAACATTTACAAGAAAGATTCCTCGGGTAAAAGTGCCCATAATCTTCAGTCTATAAAACTAAAAGAATTGTGCACATCCCAGAGCTATAAAGAGTTCTGAGAAGAAGGCGACTTCCCCACCGTAAATCTGGATCGATTGTAAAGGTGTGTTGTAAACACATTTTAATTTAGCAATTCGGTCCTGCCGTCGGCAGTGATGGACGAGGTCACTCTCGCCGGCCCTGCACTGAGTACAATTAGGAAAGCTGGAGAAATGTGACAGACACGTGCCCGAAGGCATCAGAGGACTGAGGGGTGATGTGGGGTTGCAGAGCCAAGACTCAGGAGGGGAGGGAGTGCTGGAGGGGGTGCCAGGATTTGGGGCCACTTTTCCAGAAATCTGGTGGATCCTAAAGCAACATTGAAGAGGCCAAAGGTTTAAGCAGATCCCGACAGACTCGGAAGCCAGGCGTCAGAAAAGGGGTTCAGGGTCCACGGACAAAGGCCTCTAGTCAACTGTCACCATTTGCAGCCTAGAATGTAAATGCAAAAGTCAGGAACAGGGACCACAGCCCATCTCGACTCAACTACCCACTCACTGGATTACAGTGACTGAACATCAAACGTTTCCAAACATCTTCTAAAATAAACACTGGACTAGGGATGGAATCGGCCGTGATGATGAGAGTTGCATAACAGTGGAGAAGGAATACAATTTTATTTTAAAACTTTTATTCGTTTGCAACTTCACCCATTTGTGCCATTTTGAAATTAATGCCTCTAATTAGTGTTTTAAGGCTCCATAAGGCTTTTATACCGTTTCAATATTTAAATATTTCTCTGCATATCCTACAAACATGGAGAAAAGATAATATGAACTTCACCAGGATGGCTCGTGTGAGGTGATTTGGGCGACTTTTTTCCTCCCTCAGTCTTTTTTGTTGTTGTTTAATTTGGTTTGTAGTCAGTCTTAAGAAATAATAATTCTACAAACATCATTAGGATAACTGCTTAATTGAACCTTGGGCTTTCTCATACACTGTGTTCAAGGCGTGTGATTTTTACAGCTAATATTTGATAACATTAACTTAGAGTTGTAGCCTTTTAGACAGTGGCCAGTGACTGTAAAGTCCTGTCTGATGAACCTGAGTGGAAGGCTCCATTTAAGATTTCATACTGGGCCGTCGGTCTCCACGACCACGCCTGTCACCTGCAGTGACAAACCCAAAGGCACGGGCACTTGCTTCTCCTGCCTTGTAACGAAAGCTTCTAAAAAGGTGAACCCACAACCTGGAAAGCACCCCAAATCCTTCACGCGCAATGGCGCGTTTTACATTTGCATATGTGTGTGTTGATTCACATTATTCATTTTAAATGCTTTGCCTTCCGGATATGCTTTCATAACTGTGTCCATTTGTCTTATGCAAATCAGCACCGAGAATGGCCTTTCCATGCGTATGTACAGCAGGATGACTAAATGGCACGAATAAAGGAGAAATATTGTGGCAACTGTTGCCAGATTAGAACCTGACATCTGCAACACTGCGCAATGATCTCGTACATGTTATCTCATTCCCAGCCCATGAAATAAATGAATAATCACCATAAATCAAAGTATGTGTTTAGAAATAAGTTAACATATTTGTCTGTGTAGCCACGTGAAGCTTACGTACGCAGCTGTCTATCAAAATGTCCTAGAATCTGTCCTTTTCTGCACATGCTCATCGTGGCCATTCTGGGTCCCACCTCCTTGTCCCTGCCTACGCTAATCCATCTCCCCCACACTGCCCAAGCATCCTCTGTCTAAACACAGACCTATTTACATTCCTCTTATGCTTGAAACCGCACCCAAAACCCCCACTCTCCACCCCCTGCTCCCCGAGACGCCGGCAGAATAACGAGAACAGACCGCGGCAGGTAAAGCAATACTTTGAAGATACATGTTTTGTCTTCAAAGTGTGTGCACGTTTTTGTTTTTTTCATTCTAACTTATAATTTGTTGGATTTAATACAAATATCATGGTTTGGAATTGTTTGCATGTCCAGGAAAATGGGCGATGGCAAGCTGACCTTGCAGCCTCACAAAGCCCCTGGCACACGGCACCCTCCTGTCCTCGGAGACTCCCAGACGAGGGCTCAGGGCACAACCAACACTCCGCAGAGACCCGCAAGACACCTCACACTCCACGCCGCTCCTGCCCCTGAACTCACCCCCCGAGTTCACCTCCTCCCCAAAACTGGCCGATCCTTCGTCTTGCACGGTGTGTTCCTAGAACCCAACTCTCATGTTCTATAAAGAAAAGGTAGTATTTTGGCCCACGCCACATCCCTCTTTTAGAGATTCTCAACCAACAGAAGCACATTCAGGGACCCGCACCCAAAATCAGCTGGGAGCCGGCGTGCCTCGGCACACACCTTGGTGAAGGTGAGCTGACCTCTGCCACACCTCCTGCCACACCTCACCCTGTTCCTGCCCCTTGGAAAGCTATCGCTGCTTTCTCAAGCTGGCAGTCTCCTACTCATCTTTAAAAATACAACTTTGAAACCATTCCCAGCCAGCCCCACTGGAAATAGATATTTTCTCTCGCGTGCATCTGTAGCATTTTGCATGGCTATTGAAGCTGAATGACACACGGCGCAATCCTGGGTTTACGGGTCAGCCCCCCCCCACCCCAGCCAGGACGTGAGCTTTAAAAGGAGAAACGGTCCCTTCTGCATGTGTGAACTCCCGGGGTCTAGCCAAGTGCACGAGCCAAGCGCAAATACGAGCGGAATGAGCTGATGAAAGAGAAAGGCTCCCTCAGGAAGATGGAATGCGCGGCACGGCTCGCCATCACCTCCCCATCGAGAAATCTCTGCTGGCAAAAAAAGGGAGCAGTAGGAAGCCTGGGGGTGGGGCGAAGACGAGGCCTGTGAAACAGCCCAGTCGGAACCGGCTGGGGCAAAGGCCCTCCTGGAACTGAATTTGTGAAGAGCCTGGTGCCAGCAGGCGCGTCACGTGCCCCGGCTGGGCGCCTCTGTCCATGGTGCTGAGAAACGCAGGCCGCTTTTACACCAGGCGGGGCCCAGTCCCGCCCGAGCGCAGGGCTTGCGCATGTCACTGTCTCTGATGCAGAGACTCTCTCTCCACCCAGGAACTCAGGGCAGCCGCATGCTCTCAGTCACAGCACAGTTTAAACAAACCGAGCCGACCTCGTCCTGCGAAACGAGACACCAACCGCGAAGGAGGCAGGAGAGGCCACTGACCTCCGCGGCAGCTGGGGGTGTTCCTTGCAGCCCGGGGGCAAGTGACCACACCTTTGTGGGCCTCCACCTCCCAACCTGAGAGCCAAGAAGCTACACAATTAACATGGAGCAAACCTGCAGCGAATCACCAACGTGCGGCAAGCACTTTCTCTCATTTAATCCTCTCGAAACCATGTGAAGTGGGTATTACCGTTCTCATTTTACACTTGAGCAAACAGGGTTTAGAAAAGCAAAGTAATTTGCTCAAGGCCATTTGACCGGCTTGAAGAATGGCCTGGCTGGGAAGTTCAAGGGCTGGCTTCATGGCTAGACCTACAGTGAGACCGAGACTTTCTGCCCGGCACGCCATAACCGCCGGCTGCCAATGGCGTTCACACGTCTTTCAGTCATACTGGATGTCGGTGACACACAGTGCTTGTGATTTGTCGCTTTTACATTTCCTAACTTTACCAAAAAGAATGTGTTTTCATGTGTTTGCAAATGTTTGTCTTTAATTTTTGCACCCTGTAACCCTACCTTATGCTTAAATTTCTCACAATAGCCCCAAACCTTCATATAACCTGGTTCCTTAAGGGTCTCTTACTAAGGTTGAGGTGACCGGCAAGAAGCTTGCAGCTTCTCGTGAGTGGTGTCACCCCTCCGACGGGCTGCTACAGCCTCAGGAAGGCTTGCCTCACTGGCTTGCTGCTCCCGCCCCTCGGCCGAGTGGCCGCTGCAGGCTCGCCGCCCCCCGCCCCCAGCCAGCTCAAGGACCACACCGCGAGGGGCAGCTGTGGGGCATGCACGAGGCGAGGCAGTCTGGCACGGCTGGGCCTGGGCAGGGTGGGTGGAGGCCATCGTTCCCACCGTAGCCTCTCCAGTCCCGGAGTGTGGGCTGGCTGCCTAGTCCTTGGTCACTGGGGGAAGGAGGGGGAGGCCATTTTTCATTTTGATGAAAATGACTACGGTCATGCGCCTGGCTTTATGGTCTCCCAAAGTCACCCTCATGTTCTTTAGGTCATCACAATGACCGATGTGTTGCTACCATGTCCACTTCATCCATCAGCGAAGTGCAGACTCAGGACGTTGAAAAAACTCACCCAAGACCAACCTTGCAGAAACGAGCTAAGCCAGAACCTACCGAGGCCCCCGAGTACAAATCCTGGGCTCCGTCGAGTGACAGAGAAGTTGCTCACACTCCTACCATGAAGTACCCGTACCCCAAACCCCCAGAGCCTGGGCACACCGCCATCTCTCCGACCTAGCTAGGCTCACTGCGAGAGCTTCTTCGGCCTCTCTCCCCTAACTCAAAATCTCCCTCCTTCCTCCCCCCCTGCAGTCTGAGCTCCGTGCACAGCGATTTTTTTACTCTTTTATAACCTGTGTGACAGCACATGCATTATTTTACCGTTTTCTTCCCATGATCACTTGTCCCCATCACCACGTACGCACTGGATATTTTAAAGCATAGTTCTACCTGTTCACATGTAACACAGGTGCCATGAGCTGTGTGGGACTGTTTTGTTTTGTTTACCAATTTTTTAGGATTCCACATATAAGTGAAATCATATAGTACTTGTCTTCATCTGCCTTATTGTGATTGGCATAATACCCACTAGGTCCACCTGCGTTGTCACAAGTGACAAGATTTTGTTCTTTTTTTATTGCTGAATAATGTTCCATGCTCCCTGTATGTATATATACATACATATATGTGTGTGTGTGTGTGTGTGTGTATTTCATTCTATTGATGGGCACTTAGGTTGCTTCCATATTTTGGCTTTTGCTAGTGATGCTGCAATGAACATAGGCATGCATATATATCTTTCTGGATTAGGGTGTGTATTTTCTGCAGATAACTACCCAGAAGTAGAATGGCTGGGTCACCAGGTAGTTCTATTTTTAATTTTTTGAGGAACCTCCAGACTGTTTTCCATGGTGGCTGCACCAATACGCAATCCCGCCGGCAGCGCACGAGGGCTCCCTTCTCTCCGCATCCTCACCCACACTTGTTGTGATTTACGGAGGGTGCCATTGCGACAGGTGTGAGGTGGTAGCTCATTGTGGTTTTAATTTGAATTTTCTTCTTGATGAGTGACTCGAGCATCTTTTCATATGTCTTCTGGCTATCTGCATGTTCTCTTGGGAGAAATGTCTATTCATGTCTTCTGCCCATTTTTTAATTGGATTATTTAGGATTTTTGGTGCAAGTTGTATGAGTTATTTATATAGCTTGGATACTAACCCCTCATGGGATGTATCATGGGTGGATACCTTCTCCCATTCAACAGGTTGTCTTTTGTTTTGTTGGTTACTTTCAATGCGAAAAAGCTTTTCGGCTTGAGGTTGTCCTGGTTTTGTTCGTTTGTTTGTTTGTTTCCCTTGCCCGAGGCAATGTATAAAAAATGATATTGCTAAGAACAATATCTACGAGTTTACAGCCTATGTTTGCTTCTGGGGGGTTTATAGTTTCAGGTCTAACATTTAAGTCTTTAACCTCTTTTGAGTTTGTTTTTGTATATGATGTAAGAAAGTGGTCTGATTTAATTTTTTTTTGTATGTATCTATCCAGTTTTGCCACCACCACCCATTAAAGAGACCATCTTTTCCCCATTGTATTTCCTTGCCTCCTTAATGGACCATATAAGCGGGGATTTATTTCTGGGCTCTTTATTCTATTCCATGGATCTGTGTGTGTTTTTATTCCATGCTTTTTTGATTATTATATCTTTATAACATAGTTCAAAATTAAGGATTGTGATACCTCCTACTTTGTTTTTTCTCAAGATTTCTTTGGCTACTTGGAGTCTTTTGTGGTTCTGTATAAAGTTGAGAATTAGTTGTTCTAATTCTGACAAGAATGCCATTGGTATTTTAGTGGGGATTGCGTTGAATCTGTATAGTACTTTAGGTAGTAGGGATATTTTAACAATATTAATCTCCAAACCATGGGCAAGGTGCAGCCTTCCATTTATCTGTGAATTCCTCGGCTTCTTTCTTCAGCCTCTCACAGTTTTTTTTACCTCTTTGGTTAAATTTATTCCTAGGTATTTTACACTTTCTGATGCACTTGTAAATGGGATTGTTTTCTTATTTTCTCCCTCAGATCGTTCATTATTGGTGTATAGAAACACAATGGATTTTTGTGTATTGATTTTGTGTCCTGCAAATTTACTGAGGTCCTTTATTAGTTCTAATAGTTTTTCGCGGGAGTCTTTAGGGCTTTCTATATACAGTATCATGACATCTGCAAATAATGAGCATTTTACTTCTTCCTTTCCCATTTGGATGCCTCCTGGTCCTCTGTCCTTTCGGGGTGCCCTGGCTTGGACTGACGGGCACTGCGAGGACACTGCAGGCCAGCGTCCCAGCCCTCGCCGGGGAGGTGGGGGGGTGTAAACAGTGGGGTTCGTGGCCCCTTCAAACCCCAGAGAACTCCCCCAGTCCCCGGCCTTCTCTGCACAGCCTGTCTGGTCTGTTGCAGAGAGGGTGGCCCGTGCAGAAGGGACCTGCCTGGGCCTCTACCTGCCCGGTAGGTGGGCAGCGCGGGAACTGGCGGAGCATGCGCTCTGGGCTCGTGGCGCAGGGCCTGTCGGGAGGGCCGCCCTGGGTCCCATCAGGGAGGCAGGTGCAGACGGAGGCAGGTGTGTGAGGGAGGCAGGCGGGGGCGCCAAGCCACTCAGCTGAGGACCCACAAGCTGCAGCAGATAGGCTCGAGCCCCCCGCGCCCCGAACCCCCCGTGCCCCGCACTGTGCACAGGGCACTCCGGCTCCGCAGGCTGGGGTCCCACGCCCAGCCTCCCCCGTTGGGGTCCTTCTGTGTTTGTGGCTGGAGCCGGTCACTTGACACCGGCTGTCCCCGGGAGGGATTGCTACCTCAGCAGGTGTGGATTTGACTTGCCCGTGGGCGGCGAGGGCAGCATCGCCGGGTGACCCCGTCTGGGGCGGCCTGGTCTGAAGCACCACGGCCTCGCGCCCCGCCATGCTGAACCCCTCGGGCGGCTCTCCGCACAAAGGCCTCGGAGCTGTGTCCCCCGCACACGTCTCCCGCATGTCCCTGAGCGGAAGCTGTCGCCTCGCACGGGCGACCCCCCAACCCATTCACACGCAACGAAGCGTTTGCGGAAGTGCCCGCGCGGCGTGAGCGACACGGCTGCGACACGCGTGTGCCAACCGACATGAGCCTGCGGGGCGCGCGAGGCGGCGACCCCGCGTGAGTCCGTGTCTCCCTGCTCGTGGCAGAGCACGCCCGCCCGAGCGGCCCTCGCCAGATGCCCGTCGTTGGAATGGGGGGTCCTCAGTGCTCGCAGCCAGCACCCCGTCCTGGGCGCCTCACTCAGCTGCGAAGCCCAGAGCCTGGCCCCAAGCTACGCACCGCCGGCCGCAGAAAACTCCAGAAATGACCAAAGTGACCCGGGACGTCCCCAGCACTGACAGCACGCGCGGGGCGGAAACGTGACCTCCCGCCGGGGACCCCGCTCCTACTGAGTGCCGGCTGGGGGTGCGGCCGCCCCGAGCTTCGCGGCTGAGGAGGTTCCCCGGCGCAGGTGGTCGGCAGGCGGGGAGGCTGAGGCGCGCGGCAGAGGGCGGGCGCCCCGGCCCGGGGCTCCCCGCGGGGACGCGCGGGGACTCACCACGTCCATGATCTGCAGGAGGCTCAGCGAGAAGTAGACGGTGAGCGGCTGCGTGTCGTTGGCCACCGGCCTCTCCAGCGGGTTGTAGTTCTTGACCAGCTCCCTGTACAGCTTCCTCTGGAACTCGCCTTGCCGGGTCGCTTCGGGGGACGAGAGCGGGCGCGCGGCTCAGGGGGGCCGGCGGCGGGGCGCCCCAGACCCGGCCCGCCAGCCCGGGGCGCGCGCCACCCTCCCGGGGCGCCCCCGAGGCCCCCCGCGCCGGGACCCCGCGGGGCAGCAGCGGGGCGCGCGCAGCCCCCCGGCGTTACCGTGCAGCAGCGACGCGGCCAGCGCCAGCCACAGCGCGCGGCGCATGCTGAGCCCGGACCGCGGCGGCCGGCGCGCCCGGCTCTCCGCGCTCCGCCGGGCCTGCGCCTGACGCCCGGGCGCCGCTCCCCGCGCGCCTTTAAGGAGCCGGCCGGGCGCGCGCCCCCGCCCCCCGCGCCCCCGCGCGGCGAGCCCCGCCCCCGCCCGGCCCGCCGGGGGGCCCCGGGCTCGGCCGCGGGGAGCGGCCGCGCGCGCTGCGAGTGGGCGGTGCGCCCGGCCCCGCCCCCGGCCCGGCCCCGCCCCCCGCGCCGCGCCTCCCGCCGCGCGGGCGCTGTCCACGTCCACGGCCGGCCGGGCTCTGCCGGTCCCTCCTGTCCTTTGTTCCCACTGCGCCCCCTCCTGCCCTCAGCGGCTGCGCCTGGCCATCGGGAGAATCCCGGGGCTCCCCCTCTTCCACGCGGGCGGCTGGGTGACAGCCACCAGGGCCCGGGCGGGACGGACCTGGGAGGAAGCAGGTGTTCTTTCCGCATCAGCATCCTGATCTCCGCAGGGTTGCGGACGGGCCAGGTTGGCCAGGAGGCGCCCTGCAGCAGGGAGAGAGCCGCAGAAGCGCGTGGTGGGGTCCCGGAGGAAGACGTCCTCTTTAGGTCTCACTTCTTCTTTAAAAAAGATTTGAAAGTTGACAGCCAGGCTGTCCCCGGGGGGCCAGCCAACACGGTAGTGAGATCCGGGCTCTTTGTGATCCTGGAGACAGTTTAGTGCCAAGGGGAGGCTCGGAAGGGACAGCCAGGCCAGCGAAGGGCCTGGGGCTCAGTCCGTCCTGGGTGTTGGGGTGGGGGCGTGGTTCTGGAAGAGGTGGGGAGCCAGCCTGCTGAGGAGGGGGCTTCGGGCCGGCGGGAAGCTCTGTCCCCTTTCTCCCAGCGAGCCTGGTGCAGACAGCGGGAGCAGCGGGGTCCTCGGGCGCAGGGAGAGGCACCCCTGTTCACCTTCCTTCAGCCCCCAGGTCACCTGAGCTGCACCAGCGGCTCAGCCCCTGGCAGAGGCAGCGCCCTCAGCTCTGAACTGCACGAGACACCAGAAACTGGGGGACCGCTCCCCCAAACCTGACTGCCTCTGAGTGTGCCTAGGAAATCAGGACCGGGCTTGGATGACTGAGCCTGTTACTTGATTTGGAAAAACGAACGTGACAGCGACGCAACGCACAGCTGCGGGCGCGGGCATGCGTAAACGGTCAGTTCCGGCCTCGGCAGCCGTGAGGGGCCCCTGGAAGAGCGAAGGAAGGATCCCCGCCGGGAGAAGGGCTCACAGACCCGGCGACAGCTGACCTAGGCACTCAGCCAGGGGAGGGGGCACCAGGGCAGTGTCCGCTGGCGAGCAGACAGCCGTGCTCGGAGCCTCGTCTGGCTGCTGGGGCGCACGCCATCTGTGACCGTCCGGGTACATGGGGAGCTGGCACGTGGGGAAGCAGTGAGCTCTGCGGCCTGGGCTGCGGGCAAAAAGAGAGTCAGAGAAGGCAGATGAAACCCCACAACAGAGGACAGGAAGCAAGGGACGCCGCCGCTGGAGGACTCGCTGGCCGCCACTCCTGCAGGTCACATGGCTATAGCACCTGCCCCTGTACCCCTTTCCTGAAGGTACCTTCCGATCACGAGGGGTGCAAGCCCACGCAGTTCACGCATGCTGAGCACGGTCATCGGGACCATGTTCCTGAACGCTAACGACTTCCTCATGTCCCTCGTACCCCATAATATCAGAAACTTCTAAATAAACCCATCTCCAGCGGGACAACAGGCCAATAGTATTTATTTATGACCCGTGTTCTGCAGGGCGCCTGGAGAACCTACAAACACAATCCACTCACTCTACAATTTAGAGCTGTCGCATGGCAAATAAATTGCAGTCTGAGTTGTGCCAGAAGGTAGGTCCGTGAGTGAGGCTGCACTCAGCCCCATCTGGGGACCCCGCTTGCCCGTTTGAAAAATGCAAGGAGTAGGGCGTTCTGGGAGTAAAGCTGATTGAGCTATTCCCAGTTTATTCCCAGCACAAAGAAATGATAAATAAAACAAGAGAAAATGCTCAGAAAGGCGGAAACCAGAAACAAATCCAGAGGAAGGTGCTCGTGAGCTGATGCTGCTGCTGCCGTAGGCCAGGAGGGGGTACAGGGGCCGACATGGGCCCCGCGGGTAGGAGTGTGAAATTTTAACACCCCCCAGGGAAGCAGCTGGGCCTGGAGCCTGTGCGAGGCGGGGCCTGGTAGAGAGGTACAATGTGAATCCGAGGCCTAGTAACCAACCCCCCTACTCCTGTGCAGGAGACCAGGAGCCCCTAACCATGGTCCAGGGAGCGTGATTTCTGTTTTGGTTCTGGGTAGGGGAGCATTCGTACGTTTAAAATCCCAAATGTGCTTGGGCTTCGGCATAAAGCCCAAATATCCACCGCCCGCACAGGTTAGAACTGAGAAATCCCTCTGGAGGGGGGCTGCCTCATGCGTACATGGGACTCGAGAAAGTTACCACCTGCAGGAAAACGGAGCCCAGCTGAAAAGCACAACACACCCAAGGAAACAGCCGTCGGTCCTACGGCCAAGAGGGAGGATGAACAGGAGAGTCAGTGCTCACGGTCTGAGCGAACAGGAGAATCAGAAAATCAAAACCCAGTGCGATTACAGTGTTCAGTTATCATTGGTCATGACAAGTAATGTTGGCTGCAGCCCCAACCTCAGGGAAGGGGAGTTGGGGAGCACAGTCTTCCCGGGGTGGCCTGGGGGAGAATGCGGAGCTAAGGGTGTCGGTGACCTGGCATTAGGGAAGTGAAAGCAGGAACTGACTGGAAACACAAGGGAAGAGAATCAAACAAAATAAAACAAGAGCCCCCAGGGGAAAAAAAATAAAAGCTGTAGCAATTAAAATGCGAAAAGGCCAGCCAGTGTGTGGAAGGGCGGAGGAGATGCTTCAGGAAGAAAGGGCGGAAAACGTGCCCCGGGGAATGGCACAGGTGACAGCTGAGGCCATTGTGAGCAATGCGGCCGTGACTTCCTGAGCATACCTTCTGGGCCGTGATGGCCAAGCCCGCGTGCCAGCTTGGGTGTTCCGATGGGTGTCCCCACTGTCCTGGGTGTCCCTGCGTGGGCGTGTTTTTGCTGAGAATAGCATTTAAATCGGCGAACGGAGTGAACAGGTCGCCCTGTGTGGTGTGAGTGATGCTCATCCACCCGCTCGGCCGAAGGCCCCGCTGTGGGCCCTCCTGGTGCTCAGCCCTGGGACCGCCACCGCCCGCCGGCTCCCCGCGGCCAGCTTGCTGGGTCACCCTCGGATCTTGAAGCTTGCCGGCCTGCCATGATCACGTGAGCAGATTCCCTACAGTAAGTCTCCTTACATATATGTTTATTATAAGGGATCCGCTCACGCGATTATAGATATGTACAAAAATAACGTGGGTACTCACACGTGAGCCGTGCGGGTCGTATGCGCAGCTGACGTGACTGTGACTCTGTAGAGATGTGGACATGAGCGTGGGCACGGATCTGTATATGGACGTGGCTATGGACACAGGTGTGCACGTTTCCGGTCACTTCTGCTTGTGTGGCGATCCCTGCTGGGTCCTAGAATGCGCAGGTGTGCGTCTGTAGTAGACACGGTCGCTTTGCTAACCATCTGTTCTGGTGACCAGTGACCCAGGTGCGTTGCGTCCTCACCCCCCTCCCCGTCTCTGATTTAACGTCAGACGTGCGTGCTTGTGGGTAATTTGATCTCCCCGTGGCTTTGAATGTGCATCTCCTTGATGACGAAGGAAGTCGGACAGCTTCTTCATATGGTTATTGGTATTGGGCATATCCTTTTCTCATGAAATGATTTTCAAGATTTTTGCCCATCTTTTCTGTCTTTTTCTTAATGCATTTTTTGTTCAGGACAAGAGTCCTTTCTCAGGCATATGGATTGTACATTTTTTTGCAATTCTGTGGCTTCCTGTTGACTCTCTTAATGGTATGTTTCGAGAAACAGATGTTCTGAGCCTTAGCGTGATCCAGTTTGCCAGCCTTTCCAATCGCAGTGTACGCCGTCTCTGTCCTGTTTCAGGTTTCTCTGCCTCATGGCCCGAGGCCGTGAAGACACCATTCTGTGTTTTCTTCCGCCTGGAGACTTTTCACACCTCCCACTTAACTGCCGGGTGTGCGCTCAAGTGCGGTAGGAACAGAGTCATTGTTTCATGTTGATATTCATTGTTGACCCCATTTGATGAAAACGTGACCTTTTTTCTCCCTGTGACCTCTGTGCATCAGATGACGCAGTCCAGGTGGCTTGTCCTGGCACGAACATCACACCTTCTTCACCACTGTAATAAGAAAATGGACTTTGATTTGGTGGTGTGCTCCAGAAAATATATACAAGAAGCTGCATGGTAAAGAAGTTACGAGTCACGGTAATGTGACCTCATTTGGCTAGACAGTTCTGGAAGCCAGTCAAGTAGCTGTCGGCATTCATCTAAAAGACGTGGTCCATTTTTACAATGGAGCACTACTCAGCTATGAGAAAAGATGAAACGCTGCTATTTGCAACAATGTTGTTGGCTCTGGAGATTGTCATGCTAAGTGAAATGAGCCAGATGAGAAAAGTCAAGAACCATATGATCTCACTCATATGTGGGATATAAAAACTCAAAGCAACAAACAAACAAGATGGACAGAGACTCAGAAGCAGACAATAGCTTAGGGGTGACCAGAGGGAAGGGGGGAGGGGGAGGGGGAGAGGGGGAAGGGGGGTGTCACATACCGTCACGGAAGGAGATGTGACTTTGGGTGGTGATCACACAATGTGATGCGCAGTTGGCGTATTATTGAATTGCACATTTGAAACCTATATGATTTTATTAACGAATGTCATCCCGATACATTTAATAAAATGAAAAAGTAACATCGTAGTCATTCGAAATGTATCGTTTGTATCCTTTCATACCGTTCGTGGTTTTCTCGGCATACCCTTAATTGCACTTATATGTTTCTAAACTGGCCCTTATTTCTGGTGGAAATGTGAAATGACACAGCTACTCTAGAAAACGGTTTGGCCATTTCTTATAAAGCCGAACGTGTGATGCCCACGTGGTCCAGCGGTTGCGTTTATCCCAGAGAAACGAAAACTCACGTTCACACATCTATAGCAATTTTATTTTTAATAGCCCCAAACTGGAAACAACGCCACCATCCTTCAGTGGGTAAATGATTAAATAAACTCTGGTAAATCCCTTCGGAGGACAGCTACTCAGCGGTAATAAGGGACAGCCCAGGGACAGGTGCACAGGGAACTGAGTAGACCTCAGAGGAATCATGCCGAGTTTTGAAAAGCCGACCCCAAAAGGCTGCCTCCTATATTGTTCCATTTATAACTCGTGTATCCTTTAAATAGCCAAGTCATAGACATGGCGACCTGATTAGTGGGGGGGGGGGCAACAGGGGGCCGGTGGGTGTGGTCATAAAGGCGCCCCTTGAATGACCCTGGTGGTGGAGGAGCTGTTCTGTGTCTGGGTCGTGGCGGAGGCTGCGTGATGCTCACACGTGAGAAGATTGTGCAAGACTGAGGACACACGTACATAAATGTGCACAGACGCGTAAACCCGGCAGTGCCTGAACTCGGCAGGCGGGCTGTACCAACGTCTGAGATGTTGTTTGTAGTTTGTCAAGATGCTGCCTTTGGGGCAAACGGGTGATGGACACCCAGGGTCTCTCTGTATTATTTCTTGCAATGGCACGTGAGCATACTACTATCTCAAAATAAATAAAAAGTTCAATCAGAAAAACAGTCCCTAATAGAGTGATCCTCTTTCTACGCACAGACTTCTTTGTTGTTATTCTAAATATTTTACAGGATTTGATTCTCTTGTGAGTTAAACTTACTGTCTATTATGTTTTAAAAATAGTTATTACCGGTTTAAGAGAATGAAATTCACTTATATCTGGCGGTTTTACTACGTTCTCTTTGTTCTTATAGACTGTCTATTGAGTCTCTTTTCCTATGAGTTTTCCATTTAAACAGACATTGAACTTTTTTTAACGTTTTTAATAATACATCGAGATGATCATGTCGTCTTCGTACTGCATTCGTGTAGTAGATTACACTGGTGAGTTTTCTGGTAATGAAAGACTCTGACGTTGAACCTTTCCTGATGGCTTCTTTGCTTTTCTGGGGTAAACTCAAGGTAATCATCTCCTTCTGTTAATTTAAAAATACACTACTGTGTTTAATTAGTTAACTTTCCCCTTCTCATTTCTGAATGTGTGTCCATCCGTGAAAGTGTTCTGCCATTTTCTTTGTAATTTGCTGGCTCTGTCACGGTACCAAGGTTATTAAGTGCCTTCCTCTGAGGAGTCTGGAAGTTCGCGTCCAAGTCCCGTGTGCTCCAGCAGACCACGGGGGGCGGGAGGTACACGTTCCTTTGAAGTTCAGCAGCATTTACCTGTGTCACACCGTCACAGGCTGGAAGGGAGAATTTGGCCACCGTTTCAATATTTCTTACTGGTCTTTATCCTTTTTCTTTCTTCTGCCACCAAATTTAGTACCTCTAGTTTCTATCAGAAAATTTCTCACTTCACCTAGGTTTTTATACTTACTTAGTCCTGCATAGTTGTTCTTGTGAGACCGATCGACATGCTTGCATAAGAAAATCTGGGTTCCAAATACTTTTTCTTGGGGAAGGCAAAGGCGGAGTTTCTTGGCTGAGGTGATTTTCACGACTCGTCTTTTGCATTCTTCATCTTTCTGTCCACGTTGTTGTCACTGTCCCACATGGGTCTCAGACACTGGCGGGTAGTATCTTGGGGTTCCCTGTCGTTCATGGCCCCAGGTCTTTAGTGGGACCTTTCAATCCAGAGATCCATGCCCTAAAGTTCCACGATATCTAGGATTATTTCGCTGCGATCTGTGGTCTTTTCCTCGCCTGTTCTCATTTTTCAGTACTCTTAACTATTGGCGAGCCGGCCTTTCCAGGGAGCTCTCTGCCCCTCGCGGGACATTGCTTTGTGCTATGAACTTGAAGAATAAAAATAACTCCACTTTATTCTCCAGCTCATCTCCTGAATGCGTTTGTTTTCCCATCGTATTTCTATTTATTTACTTACTTATTTTGTATTACTTTTAATTTTATTATTATTATTATTATTTTTAGGTGAGGCAACCCTTGGTGGACCTCACAGATTGCAAGGACCTTGTCAGCTTTCAATCCCTTATTTATTTTTTTTATTTGTTACACCTACGGTACCTGGTCTTCCTAGGTGGTCTCCCATCCACATACTCACCAGGCCCGACCCTGCTTAGCTTATGAGATCGGACGGGGTCAGGCGCGTTCAGGGTGGCGTGGCCGTAGACCCATCATATTTTTAATTTCCTCTGCTACTGGCTTCGCTCCCCACAGGCACTGAGCTTCCTCTGGGTTGGTGACAGTGCCATTATTGGTCTCTTCCACTTTGCCGCTTTTAATAGTTTCTAACTTCTATTAGGTGATGTCATCTTATTTACTCTGATGCCGGTGGAACATTTTTAAAAATCCTCTAACGAAAAAGCCCTCTCGTCTATCTCTGTTAATTTCCCTTCATTTCATAGGCCATTTATTTGCATGTTTAGTATTTTTGGAAATAAACCAGAAAGTAGTCCATATAATAATCATCCTCCTTCTAATAGCCAGGTTTTCTTCTTGTAACCATCTTATTTGGGGACAATGGGAAAATCGGTTCTGGAAGTGCTCGCTAAGTACACAGAATCCGAACGTGAAGCGGAAGACGAGGGGACTGCCCCACCTGAAAACGACACACGGGGATCTGTAAGGGAGACGACCGGCCGCGCGCCCGGGGGCCCCGTCCGGAGGGGGCCACCTGCACACCGCGGGCGGCGGCGGCACGGCCATCAGCGGGGACGGGTTCGCCACTGTCATTTAGTAAATGCCGGGGGGCTTCGCAGCTCGGGGGCCGGCGTTCTGCAGAGGCAAAGCCAGGCAAGTGTAAGTCTCCAGTATCGTGACCCTGCAGACGACAGGGTTCGCCAGTATTCAAACGCCACCTCCGAGCAATTCTCTGATAGGGCGACCCTGGCCTTCTATCCCCGGCAAACGTAAATCCGCACCTGCAGGGGCCGTGCGAAGTGCGCACCCTGAGCCCCGCGCCCTGGACCCCACGCCTGGAGCTGGCCTGGGTACAAGCGCACGGACGGGGCTGAGCCGGGCGGCAGCATGTGGCTTCCAGGGCTTCTGCGGGAACTCGGGCCCGAAAGGCCAGCTCGTCGGAGGAGCGGCGGCTCCCGGACGGTTGCAGCTGAGACGAGCTGCCAGCTTGTCCTTTATAAACAGGGATGCGGCTCAGGCCGACGACGGCGCGGCCAAGCGTTTGGGCGGTGAGCACGGAACAAGGCTCGCGTGAGGGCGGCTGTCGCCGGGACGCAGGGAGCCTCGGGTTGCGGGCCTTGGGGGGGTCTTAGAGTGCTCGCTGCGGCAGATAACAAGGTGTTATAAAGCAAACGGAAACAAAATTGGTTCAGCGACACGCAGAGAAAAGCCAGAAGCCGACAAGGCGGGAAGACAGGCAGGACGCGGGCCGTGCCGGAGGTGGCCGGAGCTTGCCCCGCACCTCCCTGCTTTCTCGAGGGCTCTGCTGGACACCGTGTCCGGGGGACACACTGCGGGCCGGAGAAGCCCAGCACGCCCTTCTCCTGCCGTCTGTCCTGTGCGGGGCTGATGGCTGTGGTCAGCATGACGCCCGGGCAGGCCGTTACGCCAGGAGTGCAGGCTGGGGACGGCCAGGGAGCATGCAGGCTGTGCAGAACCGGGGGGAGGGGACCCCATTCCCTCCCCCATGCAATGTGCACATACGGTGTGTATGTTTGCGCATGGCCTGGACGGGCCAGAGGCGCAGGGGGGCGCGCCATGCTCCCCCTTCTTGCAGTGGGAAGGTCCCCAACACCTCAGCCCTAGCCCCTTCCCCTCTGGCCCCCGTCACATGGCACAAACAGAGGCAGGGGCCGTGGGCGGGGGACACAGAAGGGTCCCAGATGGGGACGCGCGGAGCTAAGGCCACCGCCGGCCCAGCGAGGCGCTTCGCCGTCCGCTAGCGGCAAGCACAGCGGTCCCTCAGGGCCAGGCACCCGGACGTGGTTGTGCATCCACCTGTCCCCCCATCCCCCACAAAGCCTGTCCCCTCTGCTTGTGGGGGCCGCGGTCTGCATCACCTCTGCGTTTGCTACCCCATCTCCACACCAAGGGGTCTATCGTGGGGCGCCTGTCCAGCTGAAGAGAAAGGGGTACACACGGCTCCCCCTGCAGAGAGAGAGTCCTGCCACCTGGTGGCTGCATCGGGAGCCGGTCACACTCGGCCGGCCCGAGACACCTGAGCCCTATGCCCGTTAGGAGAGGCGGACGCGGCAAACCGGCATCTCGGCGCCGTCCGTGGACGGGGCCAGTGGCTCCTGCCACCCCAGGGACTCGCACGGGGTACGCGCTGGCCCAGGGCGTTCTCGCAGACACAGGCCGCCTCGGGACCCGGAGGTGTGACGGGAAGCGGGGGTCACCACCCCCCGGGAGCCGCAGCATCTCCGCGCCCCACACAGCTGAGGGGCGACGCTGGAGAGGAGGCGTGAGGCGTGAGGCGTGATGCCGCCGCGGGCCAGGACCGGACGGCAGAGGCCTCCCCTGCGCCCGGGGCAGCCCCGCGCTCACGGCACATCACGCACGGGCCACACGCACTGCATCACACACACCGTAACACACGCACGGGCCGCACGCCCGGGCCACACGCACCGGGCATGAGAACCAAGCACGGCGGTAAGCACGGCGGAGCAGGCGACACCAGGCACACGGTGCTGGGGGCACGTGCCAGACCCCACGCCGGGCTCACGTTCACGGACACATGCTGGACAGACGCCGGGAACAGTGGGCAGGCAGAGTCGGATGCGGCGCCCGGTGCGCACGGTCGCACGCTCGGAGCCCGGCTCGCGCGCCCGCGCCGGCAGGAACACGTGCTGGGTGCAGACCCTGGAGCCCGACGCGGTGCCCGCGGCGGCCTTGAGAACCCCCGCGTGAGGAGAGAGGCTTCGCAGCCAGCTCAGGGCCCGCCGTGCCCTGGCCCCGTCTGCCCCGGGGCGGGCGTGGAGGGCGTGGTGGGCGTGCAGGTCACTCTGCTACTGCCGCGGCACCTGGGCCGTTCTGGCTGGACGTCTGTGTGTGGCCGGATGAGCGTTTACGTCATCAGACCCCTGGGAAGGGCACTTGCACTGTTCCCGTCACCGTCACAGAATTCTGGCGCGTGTGGACAGTTTATGTTTGCACACGGTGAGCTTGACCCGCATGGGTCCACGCACACGCAGAGTGTTCAGCACGTTTACTTTTCCCCGGTGAACACACTGGGAAACTCTCTGGCCCTCCCCTCCCTGGGTGAAGTGGCAGCTCGGTGGCCGCAGGGCCACCGCGAGGCTTCACTGGCCACGTGGGGTCCTCACACCTGACTCCGCGAGGCAGTGGCGGCCTGAGCAACCGCGTGGCATGTGCCCTGCTTCCTGTCGCGGGTACGGGGGACGCACCAGCCACCTGCAGTCGGTGGGGCATTTGGGGCGCCGTTCGCGGGCTCGGAGCGCCCGCCGGGCCTGCGTGGGTTTGGGGACGTCGCGGTCCCGCCTGCCGGGGCGCTGTGCATTCGCACGGGCAGCGCCGGAGTGCGGGGACCAGCGACGCCGCGGAGCCGCTCTGCACGTCCCGCGGGGGGCTCTGCGCGGCCCCAGCCCCTGGTCCCCGCCGTCACCGCGCCGGGCGGCGGACAGCGAGACGGCAGCTCCCGCCTTCGGCCACGCGGTGGCGCCACGAGGCCGCCGTCCGGCTCCGCGGGCGGAGACGCGGACCGGCCTCGCCCGGAGGTCCAGGGATGGAGCGGAGCAGACCCCGGGCCGCAGCTGCTGGACCCCGCGAGGGCGCGCCCCGCCCCCCAACCCCGGCAGCTCCGAGCGGCAGATGCGCGCCCGGCGCCCCACGCCCCAGCGACTTGCCCTTGGGGCGAAGTGACTGCGCCCCGCGCGGCACCCTGTCGCAGGCGCTCCCCGAGCCCAGGAACCGGGGCGCAGCGCCCCTCCGTCCCCAGCCCTGCGTCCGCCCCTGCGCGCCTGGGACGGGGGCGCGCCCACCCCGCGGCTCTCCCCGGGAGGCGCCGGCGTCCCGGGCGCGGGCTGCTCGGACCCTCACCGGCAGGTGGCCGCGGGGCCCCAGTCACCGCTCCGCGAGGTTCGGTGTTGCTGGGACGCGGCGCGGCCACCTGTCCAGTGACGGTCCGAGGGCTGTCACCTCCAGGACTGGCGGGTGGTCAGCGGGGACGGCGCGGGTGGGACAGCGGGGCAGCAAGCGCCCGAGCTCGCAGGTGACCCCCATCGGCCAGGCCCTGCCTCCCCGCCTGCTGCGGGAAAGGTGTGGGGCGCGCTGGCCCCGGCCCCGCCCACCTCGTCCTCGCACGGGGATGGGGGTCCCCTGTGCGTCCGCTCGGGCAGCTCATCGGCCATGGTGGCGTCTGCACCTGAGCCCTCCTGGCGCGCGGGGAGCCTCCGGCACGCGGTGACCGCACGGCCCCGCAACCCCAGGCCTCAGTCCAGCCAGCTTGGGTCAAACCCCGCCTGTCACTTACGAGCTAAGTGTTCAGGAGGCTAGCTCGCGCCTCCTGTCCGGTGTCCACGTCTGTGAAGTCCATAGCTCGCGTTGAGAGGGGGTGGGGGGGCGGGGAGGGCGGCGTCGCAGGCCTGGAGCGCTCAGTGCGGGGCCCACGCAGGCGGGGTGTGCTGGCCACGCTCAGCGCTCAGCGACAGGTAAACAAACGCTCTGGTCAGTTAATCCCAGGGGTTTTGTTGTAAATGGAGCTCCTGAATCGATTTTGGTCACTTTTGTTTTCCTTAAAAAACGAGTCCCTATTGATTCTTCAAATGGATTAAAATAAAGCTTACGGATATATGAATTTCATGCACCGCCTCTGGATTCGTAGTAGCCAGATTTCCTTCCTTTCTCTGTTCTGTTTGTTTTTCAATACAGAAAGCTGAGTTTATTCTTTTTCATTAAATTTATTGGGGCAACCTTGGTTAATAAAATGATACAGGTGTCAAGCGTACGGGTCTATAATACGTGGCATGTGTGTTGCGTGGTGTGTGGTCACAACCCAGCCAAACCTCCTTCCGTCACCATCCGCCTGACCCCGACCCCGACCCCTGACCCCGACCCCGACCCCGACCCCTGGTCACCACTGGCCTGTTGTCCAAGTCCAGGAGGTTTGGTCTGTCTTGTTCATGTTTTGCTTTCGGGTTTATATCCCACATGTGAGTGACTTCACGTGTTCTCAACTTTTCCTGGGACCGCGGGGGAAACGCGACCTGCTGCGTCCCCCCAGAAGCGGGAGCCTGCGCCCCACAGCTCTGCACGGGGCCCCATCTTCACTCGGTTCGACATCCTCCTTGATTTCTGCGGACGCTGCCTTTTTGAGCCATGGGCGAGTTCGAAGTGCAGGGTGCCGTTTCCAAGCGTTGGGAGATTTCCCTGTCATTTTCTGTTACTGATTCCTCGTTTGAACCCACTCTGGCTGTGGACCAGGCTGCGTGATTTCAGTTATTTACATTCGCTGGAGTTCATCGAATGGCTCAGGCGGTGGGTCATGCTGGTAAATGTTCCGTAGGAGCCTTGGAAGCATGTGTGCTGTGCTGTTCAGGGTGGGGCGCCCCCCACGTGTTGGGTGGGTGGGGCGCCCCCCACATGCTGTCAGACCGTGGGGTTGTGTTGTTGAGAGAGGGGCGTTGCCGCCCCCAACCATGACTGTTCGTTTCTCCTTTCCAGTCGATGTTTTTTCTTAGCACATGTCGAAACTCCTTTGTTTGCGACCGACGCATTTAGGATCGCTACGCATTCTCGATAGATCGATCCCCTCATCGCTATGTAATGTGCCTCTCTGTCCCTGATATTCTCTATCTGAATGTGTTTCGTGTGATGATGGATCGACCTCCGGTCTCTTTTGATTAACGTTTGTACGTAATATGTTATTTCACTCCTTTCGCTCTAACTATACCATTATGTTTGAAGTTTTTGGTAGCTGCTGTAGAGTTGGGTCATGTTTTATTTTTATTTTTTTTTTTTTTATTTTTTACCTTTTTAAATTTTTAGGCGAGGCAACCCTTGGTTGACCTCACAGGTTGCAAGGACCTTGTCAGCTTACAATCCCTTATTTTTTTTATTTTTTACACCTACTACACCTGCTCTTCCTAGGTGGTCTCCCACCCAAATACCCACCAGGCCTGACCCTGCTCAGCTTCTGAGGTCAGACAAGATTGGGCTTGTTCAGGGTGGCATAGCCATAGATGATTCGTGGTTTGAAAATCTACTCTATCAATCTTTTTTTTTATTTGTATATTTAGGTAATTTATATTTAATGCAATTACTGATATCTAGGGCTTAAGTCTGTCAATTTATTTTATTTCCTATTTATTCTCTCTGGTTTCCTTCTCTGTTTTATTTTTCCTGCCTTCCCATGGCTCACTTGAACGTTTTTAGAATTCCACGTTGATGTATCTTTATTTTTTGAGTGTCTCTCTTTGTACAGATTATTGCTTGGATACTACATCGCCATGTAGACGTCTTTCTGGCAAAGGGGAGACATCGATGATGGGCGCATGTGCCCCCAGCCGTTGCGGCGAGGCGGTGGGCTGGTGTTCTAACCGTTACCGTTATATCGACGGGCAGGATTTCACCAGCAGGCTGTCCTCCCCATTGGTGATGAAAATGCTTCCAGGTGACACTTAGCTTTCGTGCCGCGGACAACGTGCCGAGGCGCACACGCTCCGTACGCCTTCGGTGACTGCCGGCGTCCTGTTCCTGGCAACGCTGGGTGCCTTATTTCGTGTTCGATCGTGGAGCCCTTCCCCACGGCACCCCCTAGTCACGATGAAGCCCGAACTTAAGATTTCCATGTTCAAAATACCAAACTAATCAGAACCACATGGTTTCCATGGGAATTATCCCCATTAGTTCTCATGGAGCTTAAAAAAAATTAGCATAAAAACAATCTAATGCCGCAGCGAGCACTGGTCAACTGTGATGAGCCGGGTCTGAACACAGCACGTAAACTCTGCTGAAATCACACGAGCCGCACAGCACAGGCAGCCTTGTACCTTTAAACCACCCTCATGATGAAGACAAGTGGACCAAAAACTTAATTACCGAAACACTGGTTTTCTCAGTGAAGAGAGGAACCGATGCAATGTTTTTCTCATTCAAAGAAAGTCTGTATAAACGGCAAAGCGGGCATACCTCGTGAGCGCAGAAAGCATCTTCACGCCTTCTCTCCTTTCACTGATTTTCCTAAAACACGCAAGTGACTGGATATAATACGATGACAAATCAGAGGCTTCTCAAAAGAGTTTGAATTTTACAGAATGTCATGAGTCATCCTCTCGATTTTGTTAAAAATCAAACTGTTTTTCTTTTAAAAAAAAATGTGTGGGAAAAGAAGTCAACATCTGTCACTAGTAAAAAGCATCAGAAAAATAGAAGAGGAAAGATTGATTGAGCGGCATGACAAACCCGAACGTTAGAAACACACAGATATGGTGTCTGTTCTGTAAATCGCGTCCCGCGAAACGCAAACCACGAGACGTCCGAAGAAGAGCCAAGAGCGTGGACTAAAAGCACGGAACGCAGCACACAGATCCCTCGCGCTGTTTGTGGTCCGATGTGTGTTGCGGGGCGATGAAAAGTTGAGGGGAAGCCTGCAGACGTAAGGAAAATGTTTGCACACCCTGGGGTGGCTGCATCATAAACGAATCGAGAGAGCTAGAGATCCGGTTACGGATTCAGTGGTGACGAACCTCCACAAAGCCCGGTGGTTAAAGACAGTGAGCAGTGTGCATTCTGCTCGTGACCATGCGCTTTGGGGCGTGGCAGAGCAGCCCGTCCCTGCCCCGTGCCACACCGGCCGGTGCAGCTCCGAGGAGCCTGGAAGGGAGGCCGCCGTGAAGCCACTCCGGGCACGGCTCGGGAGTCGGCGATGGCTCGTGGTGCCTCCCCAGGTTCTGAAGCCACTAGGGAGCTGCAAAGCTTCTGCACCCCCGTCTTCTGCACCCGCGTCTCCTGGGGCCCCTTGCAGGCGAGGAGGCAGCGCTCTGAACAAGCCCCCTGGCTCTCCCCTGAGTCTCCCTCCAGGACGCAGAGTTCCGGGGGCCTGTGGTTTGCTGGCGCCCCACTGTGCCGCGAGAGCTGGACTCGTCCTCCTTCGGGGTGATGAGCCCTCCCGCTGCACGTCCTCTCCTCGTAGGCTGTGGTTCTTCACGCGTCTCTGCCCCGAGGAAAGGGAGCTCCTGGAACGCCGGCGGTGCGGCCTCCAGGCCTCTCCGGACACCTCGGTCAGCAAAGCAAACGTGGTGCCCAATAAGTGTCCTACGCGAGCAGATACCAGGTAACGGCGCAGAGGGAATGAAGACGGGAGGAGGAACGCGTGGACGCGGCCATCTGAAGAGTTCCCCACGAGGAAACCCGGCCCGCTCTGTCTGTCTGTCTGTCTGTCTGTCTCTCACACTCCCTCCCCTCCCCCATTGGTGACACCAGCTTGTTCTCTGTGTCCATGGATCTATTGCCGTTTCGCTTTGTTTATTCACTGGTTTTGTTTTTTCAGACTCCACACATACGTGGGATCATACGGCATCTGTCTCCCTCTGCCTGGCTTACTTCAAACTGGCATGATTTTTAGGATCGTCCACCCAGTCATCGACTCCTCGCCATTATGGGCCCCGCTTTACCTCTGGTCCACTGACATGTCCCCATCCTGACTTCTGCCACCGAGCTCTGCTCACCTCCACCCCCAGCCAGTTCTGCCGCGACGGCTCCTCGCTGAGCCTCCAGCTTCTGGTCTGAGGGGGATCTTTATAAAGCATAAATCTTATTGTTTTCCTTTCTCACTGAGATTCATCGATCGGCTTCCCTCGGGTCTCAGAACGAAGACTGAGCACCTCGCTGCGGCCCGCGAGGCCATTAGTGGCCTTACCCCCTCTCCGTCCATCTCTGTCTCCGACACCTCGTGCACTCCCCGCTCAGGCCATTCAGGACCTTCCGCGCTCAGTCCCTGGACCATGGCAAAGAATCGCCACAGATGCTGTGGCTTAATGGACTGTGGGTTTGTGCGCTCAGCCCAGGCGGCCAGGACGCCGGAGCCCTCGCCGCGGCAGGGCTGGTCACGTCCAGAGGCGCCGAGGCGGAATCCGCTCTGGCCGCGGGGAACCCCTGGCCTGTGGCCGCGCTGTTCTGCCTCACCCGCCCTCGCCCCTCCGCGTGCGTCTGTGGGTCTCCGTGTCCCCCCGCCAGATGAGGACACCGGGGGCTGGATTAAGGGCCCACGCTAACCCGGCAAGACCTCATCTTAGCGCATCTAACTACACCCGCCAGAGTCCTGTCCCCAACTCAGTGCATGCCCCGCGTTTCCGGCTGGGCGTGAATCTGGGGAGATACTCCTCAAACACCTAATATTGGGGTTCCCTCCGCTTTCAGTCATTCCCTTGCCACTCCTTTTGTCCTTCAGCTTTTCACCTACTGGTCTCTAGCTAGTCCTCGTCTTAGAGTGACTTTGCCTGCTTTGGTGATTAATTTCATGTCAATGTCGCTGGGCCATGAAATGCCCAAATGTGTGGTCAGGCCGTATCCGGCGTGTGCCTCGGAGCGTGTTTCTGGATGTGGTTAGCATTAGAGTCGTCGACTGAGTGAAGCAGGCTGCCCGCCTCCAGGTGGGTGGGCCTCGCCCAATCAGTCGAATGCCTGACTAGCACAAAAAGGCCCATCCCCCCTCTGGCGGAGAGGCAGAGCCTCCTGCTGGGCTGTCTCCAGCCAGGACACCAGTCTTTCTCCCGTGTTCAGATTCAAATGGAAACATTAGTGTTTGAAACTACACCGTCGGGGATCCTGGGTCTCCGGCTCACTGACTACGGATCTTCGTGCTTACAATTGTGTGAACCACCTTCTCATAATAAATCTAAATGTGGGTAGACGTAGCGAGAGATGTCATCTCCTCCTGGTTATGGTTCTCTGGAGAAACCTCGCTAGACCACCTGGGAAAACGTCCCCTACTCCCAAGAACTCCTTGGGTGTCCTTTCTGATAACAAAGCTGTCGGGGAGAAGTTACCGCTCTACGCTGTCACTCTGACTGTGGTCACCCAAGGCCCTACCCATAGTACTTTTTCATGGTCACTATTGTATCTTCAGTTGCCAGTATTTTCAGTACCCGCCCGACAAAAGTTTCCTTTTACAGATGAGTGCTCGAACATATGTTACAGCCTTCCCATCCCTCGTTTGTAAGAATTAAGAGAAAAAGCATTTACGAAATTGTGCAAAAACAGTCATGTTTGCAGGTTCTGTTGGTAGTAATGGAATAGGTAATTTTCTGACCGACGCTTCTGAAGAAAACTGTGAGATCTGGATAAAGCATACTGCGATCAGCTTGAGGCTCCTGCCCTGGTCAGAGAGCATGGACCTACTTTTTCTAGTTCCTTCCACCAAGTATGAGAAAAACCCTGGATGCCCGTGTCAGACAAATGTTAGACTCTGGAGGGCGGAGAAGAGGCAGGCGTGTTATGAACAGTGAGGCCTAAGCAGCAACACAGTTGTGAGTTCTCTGAAATTTCCTTAAGCATCATCTATCCGAGGCTCGGAGCTAAAGGAACCAGCAACCCAGAAACACCAAGGGGTTAAAAGAGAAAAAAAATGCACACCAATGTTCGTAGCAGCGTTATGCACTGGGCGATGTCAGCGGTGGCCCGCCTAGGGGGGCTAGAAACCCCGACTCCGTCAGCAGGATGGGGGAGCCCCTTCCACACCTGCGCGTTCACGCCTGCACCCGCCCGCTGCCCCAGGCGAGTCCCGCTACCCCTCCGCCGAGTGACGCCGCCATCTGAGATGGAAGGTCGACATAAGACCCGGCCTCTCATAATGTAGTACCCAAAATGTTTCCTTTTCAGTTAAAAAAACAGAATTAGACTAAGAATTGGGAAATTCGAGTGAAAAAAAAAGACAATCAGTAGATGCCAACACTCACATAATAGTTGTTAAGATTACCCGGCAAGGGTTTCAATGGAGGCCCTGTGAAAATGCTTCAGCGAGCAATGATAAACATGCTTGAAAGCAGGAAAAAAAGGAATTAGAGTATGTCGGCAAAGAAATAAAAGATTTAAAAGAGAACCGAATGACAGCTCAGAATACAAAAATACAACTACCAAATGAGAAAATCGAAACTCTCTCAGCACCAGAGAGAGGTGAACAGAAGAAAAAGATTAATGAACTTGAAGATGAACGTTGAAACTGACTCAATCTGAACAACAGAGGGAAAAAGACTATTAAAAAATGAGCACAGCTTCACAGAGTTGTGGGACTATCACACGGAACTAATATTTATGTCATCACAGCACTGAGAGGAGAAAAATGATGGAGGCGAAAAAGAATTCAAAGCATTATTGATGAAGACTTCCAAAATTTGGCAAAAGACATGTCAGATTCTAGAAGTTGCAGGAACCCCGATTGTTCAACTCAAAAGAAAAGCAAATCAAGATGCATCCTAGTCAGACAAAGACAAAAAATCTTGAAAGCAGCCAGAGAGAAACAACAAATTACCTGTAAGGGAAAAATAATTTGAATTACAGGAGATTTCTCATCACAAATATCGAAGGCCCAAAGGAAATGGGACAACATTTTTCAAGTGCAAAAAAAAAGTCAATCTAGAATTCTACATTCTGTGAAAATGGCTTTCAGAAATGAAGGGAAATTAAGATATTCTCAGATGAAGGAAATTTAAGAGAATTTTTCAAAGGCACACTTACCCTAAGAGAATGACTAAAGGAAGCTCTCTGAACAGAAACAAATAATAAAAGAAAAACCCTTGAGATCCCAGCAAGAAAGAACAACGGAAAGAGTTTAAAAACGGGTAAATATCATACACTTTTTCTCTCCTTGTGTTTCTAAGCCAGGTTTGACAGTTGAAGCAAAACTTATAACACTGTATCGCTGTCTTTTATGGTTATAAACGTACAGGAGGAAACAGCTAAGACCCCTGCGTGTGGGAAAGGCAGAGGCTAAGGACGCGTAAGGGGAGGCGGAGTGTGCACACTCACCCGGCAGCGGCTGGTGCGGGGCGTTGATGGCGGGGAGGCCGGGTGAGCAGGACGGACAGGGAATTTAGAGGAACACTCTGCTGTCCCACCAATGTTGCCGTGAACCCAAAATTCCTCTAAAAAAAAATAGTCCGTTGAAAGATTGCATGTGCCAGACCAACAGGAGCCTTGCCACCTGTCGGAGGCCGCGAGGACCTGCCCCAGGGAGGACACCGCGTCTGTCCAGTGGCGGCTGGAGCTACCCGTGTCTTACATCCGTAACTGGCTGACCTAAGAGTGTCCTTTCTTCTCTCCCATGCATCGCGGCACCGGCCACCGTCGACAGGTCCTGCTGGTCCTTGTGGATGCCACTTCCCACACCCTGCAATAGCAGAGCGCGTGCCCTCGCCAAGACGCACCCCCAGCTCCCGCCGGTGCTTTCTCCCAGTTCACCTCGGAAGGGACACGGCCATCAGCATCCCTCCCGCCCTTGGTGGTGGGGTGCACGTGCAGACCCCCGTTTTCAGAATCTGCTTCCCAGGACCGCTCTCCTACCACCGTTGGGGGCTGGGGGCCCCAAAACAGACGCGGAGGCGGGGCTCCCAATGACAGTGATTTGTGGAGATGCTGCTAGAAACAGGGCTTTCTACCAAGACGGGGCTGAGCAACTGTGGGACTCCAGGCAAAGCCCCAGAGCGTGTCTGAAGCTGGCCCCACCCGGCAACAGAGTCCATGACCGGAAGTGACCAGGCTCCTGTGACTTCCCTGCCCAGCGAGGCCCCAGCTTCCCGATGCCATGGCCACCTCTGCATCACGATGTTAGCAAGAATCCTGCCCAGAGGTTTAGTCAGAACACCCCCACCCCCACGCCTGGCCGCCCAGTGTCCATAACCCTTGGTGTGAGACGGGCTCATCGTCTCCCCCACTCCCCAGGCGACATCTGGCTACTGGCCCATCTTCAGCAAGACTCCCGCCCAGCGGGTTCGGCGGCCCCCTGGCCCTCGCGATCCGCTGGGAGCAACTTCCGGCCGCCGCCGCGCCCTGCGCCCCTCCGCGCTGCACGGCGGCCTGTCCGCTCGGAGCTGAGCCCAGTCGCCCCCTCACTGCGAAACGCCGCTGCAGCCGCCCCTGCGCCCCTGCCCGTCGTACCCCCCGACCACCTGCTGTGCCGTTTAACAAGTGTCGTGAGTATATGCCCTTCTGAGCAGGAGAACCTGGCGTGTGAGTCACACCCCATTGGTGCCCCACGCGGAGGTGTGCGGTGGCTCTCACGCACCCCACCTGTCCGCCCCGGCCCCGGCTGCGTGCGGTGCTGGGGGTGGGGGTCCGAGTCGGGGACCCGGGGCATCCTCTGAAGGAGCCCGGCAGGGTCTGCGGTCAGAGCAGAGGCACGCTGGTGACCGCAGGGGCCCGGTGGTGGCCGCAGGCCCCCCAGGGGTCTGAGCTGCAGAGGGGCCTCCGGCGCTGTGGGGCCCGCCCACGCCTGCGGGCGGCCCCCGTCAGAGCCAGGGCTGAGCCCGTGGAAGGCGGACCTCAACCTGTCACTGCGTCGTCCCCGGGGCCCGGCTGCGTAAGTGACCCACAGCGGGCTCAAGGGACGAGACGGTCCCACCCGACCGGCATCTGTCTGCAAAGCTCGGTCCCACCCGGCGCCTGTGGCCATGGTGGGGACAGCTGTGGGTCCGCGCGCCTGGTGCCGCCTCCTGGGCGGGGCTCACAGCCCGCGGGTTCCGTCTCATTAGCCGAGTCTTAGAGAAGTGTCGCAGGGCGGCCGAGTCACCCCACACCCCCCGCGGACGCTCTGGCTCTGCCCCCGCGTGTCGCGTGCTCCTCTCTGGCTGCCCGGCCACGGGCCACTTCGTCGTAACGGCTTTTCGCATGATCTGCCTCGTGCTCGCGGGGCGCGCGGACCCAGCTGAATTCCTGACGTCCACCCTGCCGCAGCCTGCGCAGGGGGCGACATCGCCCTCTCCACGGGGGACAAGCAGGTTCAGCCGGCGTCACCCCGCCCTCCACTGGCCTCCTCACCCGCGCGGCCGCCGAGGCCCCTCTGTCCCCACGGAGGACACTCAGGCGTCTCCGTCGTTTGCATGTAGCTGGTCACCGGACGTGCCCATGGCCCGTGCTCCTCAGGGCCAGTTCAGGGCGGCGCTGCTGCGCCTTTATTTCCCGTCCGCAGGCCGCGCCCCGCCAGGGCCCGGGCGCCCGAAGTCCGCAGCACAGGCCCCGCACTGCCGGGGAGCACGGCACGGGGCCACCGCGGGGGTGCGCGCCCGGGGCGCTGCTGGCGGCCAGGCCCCGCTGTCCCGTCCTCCCCGGTGAAATGCGTGCGCGGGTGTGAGCGGTGAGCGCCGCGAAGGGTTTATTCGGGGGCGGGGCTGGAGGACAGCTAGAGAACCCCTCTGGTACCCAGAATTGTGTCATTATTAAAAATTAAAAAAAAAATTAGCATCGCCACGGCTAGAACGCTTTTCCGTTCGTATTTCTGTCTCTCCATCAAGCCATCTGCCAGCGCGATTGCGCCGCGGTCTGCTGCCACCCACAGGCGCCCCCGCCGCGCCCCCACGCAGGCCCTGCGCTCGCCCTCAGGAGACAGCAGGTGAGCGGCCTGCAGCGACCCGTCCCCCTGTCTTCGTGACCACCTTTGAGGTCCTTTTCTTATCCGAAGCGAGGTGCTGGGGGCGCCTCACTGACCGCGTTGTTCGGTGGCTGCCGAGGACCCCGAGGACCCGCGGAGCGCCCCGGCCCCCGCTCGGCTGTCCGCCCACGCCGCCCGCCCCCGAGGACGGGCTGGGGGGCGCAGGGCCTCAGGCTCTACCTGGGGAGCAGGCCCCGCCCCTCCCCCTCCCCCCTCACTGGGTCACTGTGACAGAGTCTGTAGCCCTGGAAATTCCTCTCTGCAAGTTGCTATAGAAACCGGAGGGGCTTCGCGGGCTGTGGAGTGACTGTTCCCGGCTGGCGCAGCTGCACCCCCCAGGCCCCCGCGTTTCTCAGAGGACGGCCCTTGTGGGGAGGTGGGGAGGGGGGGGCGGGGAGGAAGCCACGCTGCTCCTTCTCTGTTTAACTCCAGCCTCGGGGAGAGAGGGGGTCCTTCCCGCAGTAGTCCTGCGGCCAGCGGAGAGGGCACAAGCCCCGCCGCCACCTCGGTTTAGAGCTAACGGACCCGAGACCCAGGTGTCCGCCAGGGTCCAGGGTGTGGAGAGGCCCACAGCCGAAGACGGCCGGAGGCCGGCATGCCACACTCCCGCAGCGCCCCATGGAGCGCAGGGAGGAGCCTGCCCTGCGGCGTGGACCCACACCGAGCCTCCTGCCTCCTGCGTCCCCTCCAGGGCCTGCTTCTTGCCCCGAGCCGCCTGGCTTCGCCAGCTCCAGACTCGTGGAGGTGCGCTGCGGCCAGGGGCAGGTCCCCTGCTTCCCTCCGGCAGCACAGCGCCTGGGGCGGAGACACACCACCTGAGCTCAGAGCCTGGCTCCGCCACGTTCTAGCTGTGTGGCCTCCGCGTCCCCTTCTACAGCGAGGTCATAGTGGTTTATGAGGTGGCCTTGAGGGGACAGGGAGGTGACGTGCACAGTCTTCACCCACACGGTAAAAGAGAACTTACGGGTCACACAGGCAGGAGGCCTGCAGAGCGAGGGCGGCCGAGCTCTCTCCTGGAACACGCAGCTTCATGCGTGTTCAGACCCTGCTGACATGTGCCCGCCCACCCGTGAGATCCGCAGGTCCTTGGGGCCCCGAGGACAGGGGCAGTGGTGGCCAGAATGGCTGAAACTCAGGGCGCTCGGGGTGCATGTTGACAAAAGACTGGATTTTCACAGGGTTGCCAATGAAACGTTCTCTTTTCACACAGTGCTTAAAATAAATCTTGCTGAAGGGAGGGTTTCGCAGAGGAGAAGTGACAGATATATCCTGTTCTACATAAGATGACTAATAGCCCACAAATGTTCCCAAGGAGCATAAGCTGGAGAATGTCAGAGACACGAAGGGCCCTGGAGACATGGGGGCCGCAAAGTTCCTTTCATCCGAACACGTGGCGAGTGCCCACTACGGGTGAGATTTTGTGCCGTGGATGGGTGGTCTCAGAGACGCACGCGAGAGATGGTCCCCGTGCCGTGGGCGTTACGGTGCACTTAGGGGTTAAGACACAGTGTATGTGACACTGGGCAGGGCGGTGGGAAGTACTAAGGGCCGCTGGCCACGGGCTCCTGGACGCTGGGGGTGGGGGGAGCCAGGAGGCTCATTCCGAAACCGTGCCCTGTAGCTGTGGGTTTCTGAGACTGAACGAGTCAGGGGCATATTGATGAGAGCCCAGGCTCTGTTCGAATCACGTTTGAAGAAAGAGAAAGGCTGTCTGACCACGATTTCAAATACTGAAAACCGAGGTTCAGAGAGACATTTGAAAAACAATATGTCATGGAAGATTGCATAGCCATGTCGTCGAGGAAGGTATCGGACCAAACGGGCAGCGCCCTGAGTAGCCTCCGTCTCTGAGTGTGACGCTCGAGGCAGAAGCAAGAACACACAGCAGACATGGAGCCGGGAGACTGGAGACCGGCCTGGCCGTTCGCTGCGCTCCCCTCACAGAGGCAGGACCCCGGGCCTTAGAGGACCGGTGGGTCGACGCACACGCTCTGGCCAACAGTGGCCGGCCACCGAGTGACGCTGACCCGTGAGAAACCAGGCTTACGAAGAAAAACAAGACTTTAGAAAAATTAGCAGGGGTATGTTCAGCTGCACGTGTGCTGGAGACCAAGCTAGAGAGTTCTCGCTTGTCCGAACAAGTGAGAAGACGGGCTCACCAAAGAATGCGTGAGACAGAAGCGGCGGCAGCAGTGGGGGGGGGCGGCAGTGGCGCCGGAACCCACAGCTGCCACAACATACGATCCGAGATGCTCAGTGTCCGACAAAAAACATGAGGAGACGTGCAAAGAAACAGGAAAGGGTTACCCAAACGCAGGTGAAAAGGGCTTCCCTGCAGGGGCCCAGGTGTTGGCCTGGGCAAAGACACCAAGCCAACGACAAAGAAACCACTGTGGCTTATCAAGTAGAGACTATAAATAAAGTTCCAGAAATTACATTATAAAACAACCTCAGGGCGGTGATTCCAGACTCGAAAAGTATAGTCGTTGAAATCAAAAATGCACTGGAGGGATTCGACAGCACATTCGAGCTGGCAGAATGAATAGTAAGAAACTTGAGGACATAGCAACAGACATTATCCAATCAGAAAAGCGGAGAGATTTATGAATTAACTGAACAAAGCCTTACAGAAGAAAAGGGGGCCTAAAAGTATTTGAGGGCACAGTAGCCCCAAACACCCCACATCGGATGTAAAGAAAGCGTGAACCTACGCATCCAAGTTTAACAGACTCCGGGTTAGATAAGCTCGAGAAATTACCCAGATAGATCATGATCCAACGGCTGAAAGAGAAAACCCTGACGGCGGGAGGGTGGCTCAGGGAGAGCAGGGAAACCGCGATCAGTAACACCTCGACTCGGGGGAGGAGGCGCGTCAGAAACAACCAGAAAGCAGCAGAAAGGCACATGCAAAGCCGCAAAGCGCTGAAATGAAAAGTCAATCAGGACGAACGGAAATAAAGACGTCCCCAGATAAACAATAACGAACGAGAAATAAAGACGTCCCCAGATCAACAACGACGGGGCTCATTTCTAAGACCTGCCTTTTAAGAAATACTAAAAATAAAACAATTCTTCAGGCCGGGAAGGAATTATGTCAGCGCGACTTGAATCCACACAGAGAAATGGAAGCGCTGGCAAGGGTAGTTAACAGGTAAATATAAATGACGGCATAAATGTGCTATTTCTTTTTTTTCTAATGTTATTGAAAACACATCTGTGTAAAAATAATACTTGAATTTTAACATACGTGTGTGTGTATGTAACATAAATGGTAATAACAGAGGAGGGGGCGGGAATGGGGCTGTATTGGGAAAAAATCCATATTTCACTCTTATTAAGTTATATGATTCTGAAGTAGATTGTGATGAATCAAGATGCATATTGAAATCTCCAGAAAAACCACTAAGAAAAGAACCCCTAAAAAGAGTAAAAATGACAATGCTGTGACGAAGGAATTAAAATGGAGCGAACGCCCTAGAGCGGCTGTGGCTGCTGAGGCCAGTGCTGGGGTAGGAACCTGTCACCTGTGACCGGCGGAGGCCCTCCGGGAGGGAGCGCGAGGCTCAAACCCTGCAGGAGAGCCCTGCGCCGCCACCAGTTTCACCTCCAGGAGGCTCACCTGAGTCCTCACAGTAAAAATCGAAAACTCCCCTCACCCACTTGGCAGAGGGAGGGGGAAAGTCACCATTCTGAAATATACGCAGAGCATTCCGTTCGTTTTAGCAAGGTCTGCCCTCAAGAGGAACCATTTTACAAGAGTCTAACCGACCTGGGGGGGAGGGGGAGGGAAAAACCCAACTCCAACTCCGTTCTCGCTAGCCATCCTGCCTCACCGCAGGGGGGCGGGAGGACTGAGAAGCATTTCTGAAGGTGGCACAGACTCACTCACTAAAAGACTGGCACCTGCTCAGAGGACTATAGACCATGTCCCTTTGCCCCACACCTTGCTACCAAATCAACGGGGCTTCTGTATGATGACGGGAACACAACGGAAACATTGCAGGGATCAGATATTATTTATAAAGAAGTCCCCAGGGGATCCAAAGGAAACAGAGAGGCACAAACGAGGACATCAGAAGAAATTTTAGTCTCCAACACTGCAACTATGGCAAACAGTAAATATAATCTAGTTCCTAGCCAGGTAAACGTCAAATCTCGCAACGAAGTCTGTTTACCTTGGTTTCTTTTATCTAGTACATCATGCCTGACTTTCGACCAAAATTACACAACATACTCAAAGACAAAAAAAAATAAACATAGTTTGATGAGACGGAGCAAACGACAGAACCTGATTTGGATGTTGAGATTTTGGAATTATCAGAATAAGAATTTAAAACAACCGTGATTAATATGCTAAAGGATACAATGAAAAAAGTGGGCAACATGCAAGAACAGATGGGTAATACAACCAGAGAGGCAGAAACCCCAAGAAAGAATCCAAAGGAAATGCTAGAAATAAAAACACCGTGACAGAAATAAGGAATGGTTTGATGGGCTCATCAACAGTCTGGACATGGCCAAGGAGAGAGTCGGCGAATTTTTGGAAATGTCAATAGAATCTTCCAAAACCAAAATTCAAACAGAAAAAAAAGAAAAAGGATGAAGTAGCATATCCCAGAACTGTTGGACAACAAAAGGTGTAGTATATGCATAACGGAAATACCAGAAAGAGAATAAAGAGAGAGAAAATGAAAATATTTGAGGTAATGACTGCCTTTTCTGAAATTTAAGGCAAATACCACACATTTGTCTTTAAATGCAAGCCGCAGAGCCAGAAGCTCAGAAAACACCATGCAGAATAAATACCAAAAAATCTGTACCTGGGCATATTGTATTCACACCGCAGTGAGAAAACAAAAGGAGAAAATCTTGAAAAGATATTTAAAAAGTTCTTACCTACAGAGGAGCAAGGATAAGAATTACATTAGACATCTGTTCAGAAACCAAGAAAATAAAAATAGAATAGAGTGAGCACTTAAAATGTTGGGGGTGGGGAGGATCAACCAAGGATTCTGTGTCCAGGAAAATTATCCTTAAAAAAAAAAAAAAAAAAAAGTGTAAAGACTTTCTCAGACAAGTGAAAATGGAGGGAATTTAAATTTATAGACCTGCCTTGACTTTATAGACCTGTTAAAAGAAGTTCTTCAGAGAGAAGGACAGGTTATAGGTGAGAAATTCTGAGCCAGACTAATAAAGGAAGCACCTAAGAGAAGGAATAAATGAGGTGAAATAACTAAGTGCTCACGATGGTTGAAACACTGGTTTTCGTGCATTCAGCTTGAATCCAGCCCTGCTAACCCAAGTCTCTTAATCTTCTAATGTATTATCTTTAGATGCTGTTGGGTTTTTATGCAACAAATAAACTCGTCTACAAACGGCATCAATTTTGTTTCTAATCCACATGACCCTTTTTCTTCTCTTACTATATTTGCTAAGATTTCTACACATCGTTAAACAGAAATGATCACAGTGGATTTTCTGGTTTTGTCCTGAATTTAGAGAAAATGCTTCCAAAATTTAGTCATGAAGTACAGTGCGTGCTGTCGTGTTTATTAGAAAATATTGTTACATAACATTAATTTTATTATAGACCATGATAAAATCTCTACTCTTATAATAAAATCTTACCAGGAACAACATTTTTTTTTCATATTTTAAGAACTATTAAAAAATAATTTTTTTTAGTCTTATCGTCTTTTACAGTCATCGCTTTTTTCGGTTTCGCTCATTCCTGGGATGAGCCCTCTATGTCAGGCTTTTTTCCCCACATTACTGGATCTAACCGAAATTAGTATTTTACCTTTGTCAGGTTTTGGCATTAAGGGGATAGTAATCTCATGATTCGAGTGTGTCACCTTCGCCTCTCTGGTCATTATTTATGATGTGATAGTTTTGTAAAACCCAGTCGGAACACCAAAAGCTTTGCGCTATTTCAGTGACAACGCAGGAAAGGTCTGGATTCGATTTCTTTTACGCTAATCGGACAATTCGCGGTTCCTATTTTTTTATTTTTATATCTTTTAGTGGCAAATTTGGTAATTTATATATTCTCTAGAAAATCATACATTGTCCTTTTTCAAGTGCAATGTTAAAATGTTATACTTAATTTTCTCTCGTAATTTTTAAATTACTGCTGTGTCTGAAGGCGTGGTGGCTAATTTTAAATGCTTATTGGACCTTCTTTCTCTCACTTGATTAACCTTTCCAGATGTGGCGTTTCTTACTCGTCCTTTGTGAGGGACCAGCTCTTGGCTTGGTGACCGTCTTGCTGACTTCTTTGCGACCTGCTGGTGCCTGCTTGAGTTTGGCTTCTTCCTTCTGCTTTCCGTGGGGTTATCTTCCTCTGACAGTCTGTTTTGAACACTTGATGAATAATGGCCATTCTTTCTTCTCTTCTGATGGGTGCAGTGCAAGCCGAATTCCCGTAGCATCCCTCAGGAATCGCTATGCAGCCCTTTACCATTTGCTAATAAATGTTTTATGATATCCATCGTGACCTCTCTACCTCTTGAATTATTCAGTGATGTGCTTTTTTATTTCCAAAGGAATCTGGCTTGTGGGCTATATTTTACCATTGATTTCTATATTGGAATAGTTATTGGGTACGATTGTGTTATCTATGTGAAGCAGATAACTCGCCATTCACGAAGTGGCCCTGGTGACTTGGTATCTCCCAGCCCCAGTAACTTCCGCGTGGTTGTCAGCTGGGTGCAGGGCTCTAGGCAGCCTCACTCGTTCAAGCTCGCAAGCAACGCTGTTCAGATGCTTTTACCCTCCACCAGTTGACAGCGAAACTCGTGTAGGACTGCTGGGCAGAAAGCCCAGCCTCGCCGGAAGGGGCTGAGAGTCTCCGTTTCATTAGCGAGCTGTCATTACGTTTTCCCTTCCTTCTTCAAGCATTTCCTTCAATACTTTGAACTTCTTTATAATAGTCGCTTTGATGTGTTTGCCAGCTCAGTCCCACACCTGGGCCACCGAGAAACAATTCCTTTTGACTGTGTTCTTGTGGGAAACTTTCCCGTCTCTTTGCAAGTATCCTAATTTTTGTGGAAAAGTGGATGTTCTATGTAATACATTGTACTAACCCCTGGAGTTGCTGATTCTATCTTACATTTTTTTTTTGTCTGAGTGACAAGCCACAGAGACTTGTCTGAATCAATTCTCTAGGTCCTGACCCTCAGTTTGTGCAGCCAGCGATGTCTCTACTCGATGCGGTGTTTGTTTGTTTGTTTGTTTGTTTGTTTGTTTGTTTCATTCTTGTTTTAATCTGAAAGCCTGGCTCCCTAAGGATGCCCCTAGGTTAGCATCACTGAGTGATCAGCCAAGCATGGGTCAGAAGTTTGAGCTTAAACACCTTGATTCAGAGAGCTGACGGGTCCGTGTTTGAGGTGGGGACAGATCCAGGCAGTTCACAGATCCGCCCTCGCTTTTCCTTCCTGTCTTTCAAGAACCCCGCTCAGCTAGAGTTGGGTGGCTATGCAGGGTCCTCTCTGGTCTCTCTCGAGCAAGCATGTGACCTTGAACTTTCTGCCCGCAGTAAGCGGGAGTTTATGGAGGCTCACAGCACTGCCTCGTGCCCCAAATCTCCGGCTGTCCTGCTGGCCTGCTGCTCGCCCCAGCCTTCTGTGTCACCGAGTAAGGTGATGGCCGAGGCTCTAGGAAAAGATCGTATAGCCACACGCTTGACTTTCCTCTGCAGCGCACATCCCGGCGGCGAATCTCCCCCTCCCACGGCTCCCGCCATCCAGATGGGCCGCAGGTTCCTCGAACCATCCCGTCCCGGGTGCTTCTCCCTGAACAGCTTGTCTTCGGCGTCTTTCTCCCTGTGCACACTCCACCGGGGGCAGCAGAGGAGAGCGGGCAGCACCTGCGGCACCTGGATGGGACAGCCCCTCGGCTGGGTGGCCGAGTGCGTCATTTCCAAGTTCTGTGGCAACATTCCCGAGCTGTCGCCAGCCGCGGGCTGCAAGTCCACATCCCCTGCAGGGACATGGCCATTCTCTGCGGGGACCGGCGGTCTCTCTACTGTGCCCTCCATGCCACGGCCTCTAGGAGCCCGCGACACCCGCATTTCCCACGGGAGTCTGTCCGGGCAGCCCAGCAAAATGCAGGGCAGCAAACGTTCTAATGTCAAAGTACCAAAAAAGAGAGAACATCTTGAAAGAAACCAGAACAAGGCTCGGGGTTGGGCTGCAGTTGGTCGTTGGTATAGGAAAAGGGGATGTTAAAAAGACAAAAATTATAGCCAAAATCATGTAAGCCAGAAGAGAGTGAAATAGTTAAAGGATCGAAGAGTTAAGAAAAAAAAAAAAAAGCCTAGCATTCTATACCCAGCAAAATTATCCTCCAAAAGGGAAGGAAAAATAAAAACTTGTTGAGGCATTTCACTATCAGACCTGCCCTTCGAGAAATGCTGATTTTCTTCAGACAAAAGGAAGATTGACATAGGTCAGAAACTGGGATCTGCGTAAAGAAAAGAAGTGTGTTGAAGGCGAAAATGAAGTAAAATAAGATATTTTGTCTTGATTGATATAAAATATAACTGTTTAAAGCAATAATAGTAATTGAAATGGATGACAGCAATGTCCCAGGAATGGACGTCTGTGAAGCTAAATGGTGTTATCTGAAGGTGGAAATAATTTAGTGAAAATTGTATATTGTCCACTCTTAGAACAACCACTAAAGCTGCTTAAGAGAAATACAATGATACTCTAAGAGAGAAGTTAAAGTAGAATAACATAAAATGCCCACTTAAACCAGAGAGGGCAGAAAAATAAACCATGGTCAACCAATGGGAAGTAGATACGAACGTGGTTGATAATAACCCAAATATATTATTAACCGTGTTAAATGTAAATTGTCTAAACATGTCAATTAAAAGATACCGCCAGGGTGAATGACAAAACAAGACCCAACTATATCTTGTCTGTGAGTAGACCGTACTAGTCCTAAAATCTCTGATTGGCTGAAAGTAAAGATATGTAGAAAGATAGAGCATGCTGGCCGTAATCAAAGGTCAACTGGAGAGGCTAAGTTGATTTTAGACAAAACAGACTTGAGAACAAGGAGAATAATCAGGGATAAAGGCGGGGACACTAGATCGTCAGAAAGAGGCCAATCCTCCGGGAGGGCAAAATAATCCTAAGCATGTTTGTGCCTGAAAACAGATCATCGGAATATGTGAGACAAAATACTGATACACCGAAAAAAGAAATGCGCTACTACAGTTAGAGACTTCAACGTCCCTCTTAAGCAGCTGACAGCTCCGGCAGGCAGAACAGCAGTGGGGAGACAGGTGACCCGTGATCAATCGCCTTTACCTAGCTGACGTTTATAGACCGCTCTCTCCAAGGACAGCCTGATGCACATTCTTCCCAAGCTCGCATGGAGCATTCACCAGTATAGACCACACTCTGGGCCGTGAAACGCATCGTATCAGATTAAGCAAGTAATATAAAGTCTGTTCTTAAAGCACAACCAAATTAACCTAGAAATCAAGAACAGAGAGATAGCTGGAAGTCCCAAATTATTTGGAAAACAAACAATACGTTTCTAAATGTATTTGGATCAAAGGGGAAGTATCGAGAGTAATTAAAATGGATTGAACTAAATGACAATGAAAATATAACACTCAAAATTTGTGGTATCCAGTGAAAACAATGCTTATAAAGGAAAATTATAGCATTAAATGAAAAAAAAAAGAAAAGCAATAAAAAACTTAGGCTTCCATCTTACTATACTAGAAAAAGACCAATTGAAGCCTAAAGCGACAAGAAGAAGAAAAAAATTAGAGAAGAAGCAAATGAAATTGAAAACCAGAAAACAGAAAATTAGCAAACCCAAAAGCTGGTTCTTTTATTTAAAAAGTCATTAAAATTGATAAAACTGTGTCGGGATAACCAATAAAAACAGATATTGGACACAATTTGTCAGTATCAGAAATGAAAGATTTATCCCTCCCCATTCCATAGACATTAAAAGAATAATTAAGAATTACGATGAACAGTTCCATACCCACAAATCTGGCTATTTAGAGGAAATGGACCAATTTCTTGAAAGACACAACTACAAAAATTTACACAAGAACAAAAAGATAACATAAGTAGGCCTTTGTCTACAAAGAAATTGAATCAATAATCAATATTCCAAAATAATCAGCAGGGAATGCCACCAACTTCTCCACGTCTCTCTCAGAGAACAGAAGCAGGGGGAATTCTTGCTGACTCGTTCCATGAGGCCAGTGGTACCCTAATGTCAAAATGAGAGAAAGCCACACGAGGAAGGAAAACGGGATCAATATCCGCCGTGAACGGAGATGCGAAAATCCTCCACAAAATGTTAGCGAATTGAGCCCAACAGCGTATAAGAAGAATCATTCTCAGTGATTGAGTGGGGTTTATCCCGGTTGCGCAAGATGGTTCGATGTCTGAAAATCAAACGAGAAATCCGTCACGTCAACTGGCTAAAGAAACAACATGATGCGATCATATCGATGGACGCAGGAAACTCATCTGACAAAATTCAACGCCCATTCATAATTCAAAAAATGAAAAACACTGTCAGCACACTGGGACTAGAGAGGAACGTGCTCGATTTGATAAAGAATATGTGCAAAAAGCCTACAGCTGTCGTCGTAGTTAATGCATGCATCTCCGTAAAATCAGGAACGAGCCAAGGATGCTCTCCTTTACTCGTAACCTCCATCACAGTGGAAGGCCCAGCTAGTTCAATTAGATAAGATGAGACAAAATAATAATAATAATAATGAGAAAAGATACACAGATCGGAAAGGAAGAATAAAACCACGTCTATTAGTGGGTGACAATACTGTAAATAGAAAAAGTCTCAAAAATATAGCAAATGTAGCAATGTCACAAGATACAAGGTTAATGCATAAGAGCTGTCTGCTTTCCTGTATTCTAGCAATCGAAATTAGAAATGGAAAAAATACCATATACAATAGCGTCAAAATAATAAAATACATATAAACCTAACGAAATATGTACAGGACTTCTTTGCAGAAACTATGAAACGGTACCAAAAAATTCAAAGAAGAATTCGTATTTACGGATTGGAGGACTCAATATTGTTAAGATGTCAGTTCTTCCAAATTTGATGTATAGATTCGATGGAATCCCAATCAAAATCTGAACAAGCTATTTTGTAGACATCTACAAACCAATTCTAAAGTTTATATGAAGAGGCGAGGCGAGAGATCTAGACTAGCCAGCAGAATACTGAAGAATAACAAACTTTAAGACTTGCTATAAAGCAACAGTAATCAAGGCAGTGTGATATTCAAAAAATAAACACATAGATCAATACAGCAGAAGAGAAAGCCCAGAAATAGACCCTCACAAATAGAGTCACCTGATCCTTGACAAAGAAGCAGAGGCAATTCAGTGGGAGAAAGGGTAGTTTTTTCCAACAAATGATACTGGAGCTGCTGAATGTACACATGCAAAAATAAACAAACAAACAAACAAAGGATCTTACTCCTCACAAATTTAAATAAAGAGAGATTATACACTTAAATGCAAGACGTAAAACTATAAAATTCTATAAAGAAAAAACATACATAAATCTATGTGACCTTGGTTTTAGTGATGTTTTTAGATACAATCCCAAAAGTATTTTCCATGGAAGAAAAAAATTGCTAATTTAGGCATTATTAAAATTGAAAACTTCTGCTCTGCAAAATACACCATTAAGAGAATAAAAAGATAAGCCTTACATTGGCAGAAAATATTTGCAAAATACATAGCATGTAAAGTATTTCTATCCTAAATATACAAAGAACTCTTAAAACTCAACAAGAAAACAAAAATACACATTTCGAAAATGGGCAAAAGACATGAACAGACACCTCGCCAAAGAAGATAAACAGATAGCAATATGGATGTGAAAAGATGCTCAATATTAATTTTCACTAGGGAATTGAAATGATATAAAGTATTACATCTATGAGAATGGTGTGTGTGTGTGTGTGTGTGTGTGTGTGTTCAAGTACCAAACGCTGGGAAGAATGCAGTAAAAGCAGACTCTCATGTTGCTGGCCATTATAAAAATGGTAGAGACTGGAAAACTGGAGGGGTCCTTTTAAGTTTGAACAACTTTTTCATAAGACCTAGCAATGGCGTTCCAAGGTTTCTGATAACTTTTGTCTACACAGAAGTCTGCATGCAAGTGTTTATAGATTATCTGTTCCCAATCGCCAAAAATCGGACGCCACCCAAGTAACCTTCCGTGAGTGAAGAGAGAGGGTGTGGGACAGAAACTGAGATTGTACCCTACAATAAAAGGGACTACTGACGCACGCGATGTAGAAGAATCACAGAGATATACTGGTGAGTGAATTGTCAGTTTCAAAATGTCGCATGTCACGTAATTACATGTATATGACATTCTGAAAAAGACAACAGCACGGCAGTGGACCGGCTCAGTGGTCACGCGGGGAAGTAACCGAGTGGGAGGGGGTGGCCGTCCCAGGGTGGGGGAGGGGTTCTGTGAGTGACACCTGCCGACTGCGCTGTGGCTGCGCGAATCCGAACAAGTGTTTAGAAACCACAGGACAGTACGTTTGAAAAGTCAGGTTTACCGCGTATTAATTTAAGAAGTCAAATAATATACTAGGTTTTATTAAATATATGTAATGTTTAAAACCACGCAAACGTCCTAAGCTAGGAGTAAAATAATGACTGTCGAGAAGTTCATGAGGATGGCATTAGTCACCTGTAATAAAACGTATTCTTTGGAGGAGGAGGGCGAAGTCCCACCAAAGGAGGATGCGAGCGTGGACAGAGAAGGGGGCAGTGGGGAGACATCCGCGAGGGGAGCCATCCAAAGCGGCGGCGAGGACAGCGAGGCATGGGCGACGGTAGCAGCGCCGAACCTGGAAGGCACAGGGCCCGGTTCTGGCTTGGATGGGCTGCGTGGGGCGCCCGGCCCGGCTTGCCGGGGGGCCGAGGCCGGGTGGGTGGGAGAAAGTTTGGGAGGCTCCGGAGCGAGGGGTGGACGCGGACAGCGCGCGGCGGGCAGCGCGTCCTGCAGCCCCGCAGGCAGGTGGCCGGGCCACCGCGGAGGGCGAGGCGGGCGCGGGGGCGCTGTGCGCTCTGCCGGAGCTCGGGGCGTCGGCGGGAGAGGCGCGCGCACGTCCGCGGGCGATCGTGGGGGACGGGGGCGCGCGCACGTCGCGGGGGGGGGCGCGGGGGCGGGGTGGGGCGAGGCGCGCGCACGTCGCGGGAGGGCGTGGGGACGAGGCGCGGGGCGGGGCGCGCGCGGCGCGGGGGGCGGGGCGCGCGCTCCCGGGCAGCGGGGCGGGGGTCCCGGGGGGCGGGGCGCGCGGCGGGGGCGGGGCGCGCCCGCAGCCGGTGACGTCAGGCGGGGCGCGCGCCGGGCGGCCGCGGGCGGAGCCGGGAGGCGGGCGCTGCGCGCGGCCGCGGGCGGAGCGGAGCTGCGCGAGGGGCGGAGCGGCGCGCGGGAGGAGGCGGGGGAGGAGAGGCCCCGGGACCGCGAGCGGCAGCTGGGGAGGGGGCCGCCGAGCCGGAGCGCGAGCGCCACAGCCGATCCGGTTTCCCTGGGAAGCGAGAGAAAATGGAAGCCGGGTAGCGGCGGCGGCGGCGGCGCTGCGGGCTGGCGAGCGGCGCTGCAGGTGAGACGGCGCTGTCCGCGGTGCTGCCGGCGGCGGCGGGGTCGGGCCGCGGCCGAGCCAGGTGCGCTGCCCGCGCGCGGGCGCCGGGTCGCTCCGGGTCCGCGGCGAGGCGGCTGGGCGCAGAAGCCGGGCGGGCCTGGGGCTGGGGCGCGGGGGGCGCGGGGGTCGGGGGCCGGGGACCCCGCGCGGGGCTGCCCGGCGCGTCTGCATTGCGGGCTCCGCTCCGGACCCCGCGCGCGCCGTGGCCACCGGCTCCGGCCCGGCGAGGCGCGCGGCTCCCGGGCAGGGCGCGGCGCTCCCGCGCGCTCGGGGCCGGCTTGTCCTCCGGCCGCGGAGCCGTCCGCACCGGAACGTGATGGCGGGCGTGGACGGAGCGGCGCCTCGCTCCGCGCGGACGCCCCGGGGGTCCCGCGGCGCCTGCGGACTCCCGGGCACGGCCGGGCGCCAGGACCGTGGCTGCGTGGGCCCCGCGGCCCGCGCGCGCCGCCCGCCCGCTCCGCCGGTCCGGCTGGGCGGCAGGCGAACCGTTCCCGCGACTTGGCTGTGAACCCGGAGGCCTCGTCTCCTCACTGGCGGAGAAAAATCGCATCTGCTGTGCTTTAAGTGCTCCTTTAAATTCGGGAAGCGTTGGTGATGTCACCGTTGACAAAACTTTCCTTCAGCGCTCAGCAGCGCCCGAGTGCGCCCTGCCGCCCGTGCAGCCCGCGGTCGCCTCGGAACCCGTGCGGCGCCGGCGACTTGCCTCTCTCTGCAAACTCGGCCACCTCGCTCGGCGCGGGCGGAAGTGGTTTTCGCTTCTAGTCGCTGGCTTGAGAATGAGCAGACCCGAGAGCGGCGGCACGGGAACTTGGTAGACCCCCTGGATCCGGGGATCGCTCGGTTCCTGGGAAGAGTCTTGTGTGACATTTCCATGCATTGTCTTTTTGGAGGAAAGGGAACCGTGACCCGAACAACATTTCGAGGATATCATGTTTGATGTGGCCGACAGTGTCTCCAAGAGGGGGACAGTGCGGCTTCAATCTCCACAGGCCTCGGTGGCTTCGCGCGAACCTGCGGGGCTCCTTCCTCCCTCCTGCACCGCCGCCCCTCCTCCGGGACATGTCCGCCCTGGGGACAGGGTGGCAGCTTCTGCGGGGACCTCCTTGCTCTTCATTTCCTTAGCATCTGCGCGTCCCACCGCCTCCGAGGCCAGCCAACACCCAGAGAGGGCGGAGGGACTGCAGAGGCACCCCGAGTCCTGGGGGGACGACTCCGGGACGTGCGAGCCCGGTGCCACCATCGTGCGTCCGCTCGTGCCAGCCGTCATGGGAAAAGTGAGCCGGTTCCCGAGACAGGCCGCCTGTCTGCTTCGGCCTGTCGCATCCGAAGGGCGCTCAGGAGGGGCAAAAGTATCAACGTTTTTGTATTTAATAATTAACGACTCCTCCTACTTGATGAAAACATGCTTACCTAAATTGTTAGTGTGTCAGGAACTTAATACCACCTCCACCCAAAAGTTAGAGTCTGGTCAGGAGCATGTGGCTTTTGAGCCCTGGATGGGTGTGGAGGAGGCTTGATCGGAGACCCTTGACTTGCATGGTGGCCATGGACAGAAGCCACTGCTTTATCGCGTCTTGCCAGGTGTGAGCCTCACCTGGATCCTGCGTGGCAGGTGTTTCCAAGGATGTCACCGCTGAGGCCCTAGGCCCCGCGCTGGCGGGGCGGGGAGGGGGGCGGGGGTGAAGACTCGGAACTCTCTGCTCTGGAGGGGCCCCACCCCTGACGCAGGTGCGTTCGCGGCGCCCCACCTCCCCCAGGTGCCGAGTTCGTTCACGAAGGCCAGGCCGGCGGGGGCGGGGAGTCCTGTGGCACAAGGCCCTCGCCGTGGGACTCTCCCGCTGGCTGCGTGACGCTCCTTTATAACTTCAGCTGCTGCGTTCGGCTGAGGTGTTCCCGTAACTGGAGTGCTCTCCTTAGTACGAAAGCGGGTTTTCAAGGCTCTGGGCTGTGAGCCCTTCAGACGCCGAGTCTGCGGGAGCTCCGGCCTCATGTGCATGCTTCCCTCGCTTGCAGTCCCGTGAAAATGTTCACCATGGTGGCTTTCACCCGACCCGCGGCAGCGCAGGTGTTTCCACTGCTCGTCTGGGTGGTCGTCACTCGTGTCCTCGAGCGTTTCACAGACGCTCGCCCTGAGGCCCCTCAAGCCCCCTTTTCACGCCGAGAGGCTCGTGTCTTCCGTTTCCGAGACGCTGCGGCCCCTGGCAGCCTAAGGTCATGCCTTCCAGCCTTGGCCCGGAGGATAAAGCTGAGTCAGCTGCCGCGGGGCCGGCAGGGGGCGCGCGGCCGCGCCTGCACCTGAGCCGCCGGGGAGGGTCTCCAGGTGGGGGAGCGCGCGCCCGTCTCCCCGGGGCTGGAGAGCGAGGGGGCGGGGGGGCGCGCGCGCGCGCCGCTGGAGCCGCCAGGCTGTGGCTTCCAGGACGCGGGCCTGCCGGGTGGGGCGGGACGTGCCCGAGGGGTCCGCGTCTCGGCTGAAAATCCGGCGCCCGCTCCCACCCGCCCCCGGGCCGCGGAGGGCGAGCGGGGCCCCGGGAGGCGGAGCCGGCCCGTAGGGCAGCGGCCTGGCACGGCCCGGGGCGCGGAGGCCCGCGGGGACAGCCCGCGGAAGTCCCCACCCCTGTACCGGCTTCTCTGGGGACCGACACCCGGGACTGTGTCAGCGGCACCGCCCGCCTTGCAGGCATTTCGGCCTTAGGGTGTCTCTGATGGAAAAAATCAAAGGTTTAACCTTCGGACGTTTCTTCGCCCGTGGAAAATAAAAAACGGGGAAAGAGGCAGCCGCGCTTTTCACTTCCCTGTACTTAGTGTGACTCCGAGCACGTGCGGGGTCATTCAATTCGGGGAGTTCCGGGGGGGGGGGCTGCGCCTCGCAGGGCCCCGGCTGGGCAGGTGAGGGCCTGCGCCGAGAACGGGGCGCGCGGCCCCGGCCTCGCCTGCAAATGGGACTGAGAAGCAGGCGGGTCCGTGTGCCGAGGAGCCCGCGTGCAGCCGGGAACGTCGCACCTCAAAGGGGGCGGACCTGCTCGGGAACTGCCCACGCGCTATGACCGCCACTTCTGTTTACTTCTCATTCCATCAAAAATGCATGTTTAAGTGATTGACTTCAAAGGGACAAACGAGGACCGCATGCTTTTCGGCCTTGTGCCGAACCAGGCCCTTCACTTGGACGAAGGTAAATGCTCCTGAGGGAAGTGCCACTGGATTTTAAAACAGCAGAGATGGCCGGATGCCGTTTTAGTACCCGCTGCCTTGGGGAGGCGCCTGGAGTCGGCGGTTTGCACGGGGATCTCTTGACCAGGTGCGGGGTGGGGTGGCGGCAGGAGACCCTCCCTCTCCTCCTTCCTCGGCCTCAGCGGGCCGCTTGGGACTAGGCTGGTCCCGGAAGGCATTAGTCTTCGTGGGGACAGGAGTGTTAGCCTCCCGTGTCCCCAGGGCCGGATCGGGGAGGGTCGCATGGTTCCACGAAGCCACGTCCTCGCTGTCCCCATTCCCTTCCGTCCACCCTGTCGCACCCTGGGGAGTCGGCGGTCCGTTTGTGCTCAGGCAAGTTCCAAACTCACCTCTCTTGGTTTAAGCAAGTAAGTCTTCAGTAAACTCATTTTCTGAATTCGAAGGGTTTTGAGTTTCTCCATCCAAGGATTTGTTTTCTGCTTGAGCCGAATTTGGTCTTACAGTTTTCCTTATAAATATAATGGAAGTCTGATGTCTGAATGCTTATTACATGAGTAAGATGCGGCACCAACTCTCGGGAAATGTAACGGGAGACCGTTGAGGTTCATTTCCTTTCCGCCCGGCGTTCATGCCGTCGCGTTGTTGGACCACTGCAGCTTCGTGTGGCGCTCAGGAGTGAACAGACCTCTCGCTCCGTGGCATTAGGCTGCGTGTCCGTCACTGAGACCAGAGAAGGCGGCTGTGGGGGACAGGGGCGTCTGACCCGGGCGACACCCACCAGCTGAGGCCTTGTCGTCTCTGAGAAAGCCCCCTCTGGGGCTGACACACGCGTGAGTTGCCCGGCGCGTCCGTGTGCTTCCGTGTGAGGAGTCGTCTGGGACGTGGGGTCTCCTGGTCCCTGCGTGAAGCTCGGGTAGGCCTGGCATGTCCTCATGTGGAAGGGACCTCACAATGCGCGGTGCCCTGGGGTGTGGCCGGTGGTCTTGGGGGTCAAAGCCCAGGGTTACAATCCGTTTCCCCACAGGTCCCCATCATTCCCGTAGGGATGATTTTAAGCCTGGAAGAAGTGTGTTACTGCAGTGTGGGCCACACGTTTGCACGTGTGATTCTTTGCGCCTTTAAAAAAGGTCGTTTGACATCCAAGACATACATGAACTTTGTCTTTTTAAAACGTGTGGATCGGAACATTTGTGGTTTAGGCTTCGAACAACATCATGCTGTCTCTTAAGGGAATTGCCCTGGACAGTAAAGATTAGTGAGACAAGCTGCCGCCGACCTGGCCGGGGTGGCCGGCCGTGTGACCTCGGGCACAGCTCCGGACGCTCGCGGGGGGGCAGGACACCGCCCGGCCCTCCCCAGGCTCTAGGGAGGGGCAGAGTGAACCCGTGCAGCGCGGCTTAAGCTCTAAGGAGCGACCAGTCGTCCCAGTGGATGGACTTGGAGTCGCAGGGTCCCGGCCTCTCCCAGTTACTAGACGGGTTTGGTGGTTTGCACTCATAACTCGGGATGCGACTTGGATGAGCTGCTTCCAGTTTGTGGAGGAGGAGGCCAGGGAGGAAGGGTGGATGGCCTTCCAGGGCGCAGTGACCCTGGCGGCGTGTCCAGAATCGTTGGCCCGCCCCCTCAACCCCGAAGGACGTCCCTGTGGACGAGTGGGCCGCAGACTCCCCAAGACCGGCTGTGACGCCCGTCTTGGTGCCGGTGGCCCCGTGGGCTCACTGGGCCGCTGGCTGGAGAACACGTTTGCTCTGCCCCACAGGCTGGTGGAATTAGGCCCTGACATGGACAGCTCAGGGGGGTGGGGCAGAGGAGGCGCCGGCTCTGCCATCCGCGTTAGCGAGGGCGGTGACAGTGGCCGACGTCCTGCCCGGTTCTGTGCCCGAGCCCCTGTGGTCGCTCTGTGCTTTGTCATGTCTGATGCCGTCCGCCCTTTGCGGACGCCGGGGCTCAGGGTGAAGGCCGGCGGCACATGCCGGGTCCGTGTGTGGTCGGGGTGCCCCCTCCCCAGACGAATGCATTTGCTCGGAGGGGCAGTGCTCCCCGATTCCTGCGTTGGAGTCAGCTGAGGCTCAGAGCGCGGCCTCTGTGAATCTGTCTCGGGTTTGCTGCCAAGTCCACAGGCTGAGGTCCGCTTGGTGGCTTTGCTCCCATGGCCACATGACCTGGCACCACCAGTCACGGCAAGGCCAGGCCGCACCTCCCAGAGGGCTCTGTCCCCCGCAGGGCCCAGCGCCGGGCAGCGGCCGGCCGGGTCCATCGCTGGCGGCGTCGGCGGTTTGTCCCTTACGCTCCCGTCCGCTCTCTCCCTAGTTCTGTCTCCCTTTTCCACAGTTTTTGGGGCTTTCGTAGAGAGCGTGGAGGAGTCATCGTTCACCAGGAGTGCGGTCTGGCGACGGTCGTGTGGGTCTGAGGGACTTTGCTGACAACTTTTGGGGACCCCTCGTGCTTTGAGAAAGAGAAACGGGTCCTGGCTTCCCATCGGGGCAGGGCCTCATTTGGCATCTGTGTTGTTGGGGTTCTTCTTCTAAGAAGGGTTGTTGTCTTGGTCCAAAACCTTCCTCACAAAGGCCCTTCTGTGCGGATGGATGAGCCATTGTTAGGGTTTTGGCGTCCCGAGCCCCCCAGGTGCCCCCCTCACAGACGCCGGTTCAGAAGGAGGTGACAGGTACCGTGCTGCACGTCTGGTCCTGGTCCAGGCCCGTCTGCCTCGGAGGCCTGGCCCTGCCGGGTCCTGGGCCTCAGAGATCCGTGTGGCCTTCAGATGCGAATCGGTAAAGCCAGGAATGGGCACCTCTTGCTCTAATGGATATTAAACGACGCCGTGATCCCTAAGTGGAGAGGCCACCGTCACCCATCGTGTGCGCTTTACCACCCTCGTCCGGTGTAAACTTCACGGCCACTGGTCAGGCAGGTGTTGCCATTCAGATGACCCGAGCGTGGGGCTCCCAGGTCACCGGTGGCCAGTGTCATGAGCACGGGCCGTCGCGCTGAGGACTCAGCCTCAGTGGTCAGCACTACCGTGGCGACCTTGAGTGCCCAGGCCGGGCGGGGCTTGGTGACCGTGATCGCCCAGGCCGCGCACATTCTCGTCCACACAGGGCCTCGGCGGTCCCTCCAGGAAAGTCAGGGAGCGGAGGCAGTCGATTGAGTAACGTGAAATCCGAGTCTTCACAATAAACGTCCTGGCGGCAGTATGGATTTTTCTGAACATTTATTCTCAATTAAGTATGGATTTTAACGTTTCCTCTTCGTGTGTGGTGTTTTCTGAAACCTGAGCATTCACCTGAAAAGCGTGTTTTCCAAAACCACGACGTCCATTAATGGAGAAACGTGGAGCAGGCGCACGCGGCCAGCCCCGCTGTGGGCTGCGGGAGCGTCCAGCGTCCCCTGCGGTGGCTTTGGCAGAGGCCACGGCTGACGGTTCGGGGCGGGGGGTGGGGGTGTGGCGAGCGCCGGGCTGGACTCGTGTGACGCCTGCTGCTCAGTACCGTCCCCGGGGTGCCTGCGACACGGGGCACGTTCCCTGCCGGGGGTTTCACTCTGTGCAAGTTCGTTCTCGTCTGACCACGTCGAAGAGCCAGTCACTTGTGTAGGAGCCGAACGCCCTCCACGGCGACCATCAGCGACCGGAACGGAGGGCTTCCAGGGCGTCGTTCGCGAGATCCTGAGCAACCAGGGGCTCCGGCAGGGTGTGGGTTGGGGTGCACGCCCCCCCCCCCAAAGCAATATGACAGCTTCTAGGGTCATTTTCTTCATGCCCTGTAAACACCAAATGTGTTATTCCCATGTTATGATTGATTCTCAGATATCTGCAATTTCCAACGAAGTTCACTTAAAATGCAGGTTAAAATATTCTCACTGACGGGCTCTTTTATTCACTCAAAAGACAGAAGCGAGAAATTTGATCGTTGCTAATATCTCTGGAATTCTGAGGATATTTAAATCTGGCCAGGTTTTAAAATTGTCAAAATGTTATTAATATAACGTTTTTCTGTTACCTATGCTTCATTGGTTAATCTGCACAAATACCTATTTGCTGAGAATCAGTCTTTTCATGCTTAGAACAAATATTTCCCTACAATTCCAATGTTATCATAGAAAGGGAAAAAATTCTCTGCCACCCTATTACAATTTGGGGGAGACGTTTCTGCAGCTATTAAACCCAGATGAAGATTTTTCAAATAGAAATCGCTTGTTTTGTAAATCTTTTCTGTTTCTTAACTTCAACACTTCACCGTGAAGAGATGGCTTCGGTCTCGTAACGGGGAGTCGTGCAGACTCTCACATGGCGTCTGCGGCGGCCGAACCCTGTGGGCATCGGTGCAGCGGGCTCGTCAGAGTCAGGGTTTTGTAGAGACTGAGCCCTGGGCCTCTCCGCCCCATGCCCCCACCGGGAACGTGGGGCTCCGTAAAATCAGCCCTCTTCGTCTTCCTCTGAGAAAGTATTGAGGATGTCGCCTCACGTCTGACAGGCTGTCGACTCTCAGAAAGAAAGGAAAGGACGCGGAGAAACTGGGACCCCTGTGCACGGCGGGCGGGAACATGAACCACGGCATGGTGGTCCCTCAAAAGAGTAAAACACGGAGTCCTGGCTGATGTAGCGTCTTTGCGGACCCGTACCCCAAAAGGCAGAGGGCAGGGGCGGCAAAAGGCATCTGCGTCCCATGTTCACAGCAGAACCAGTCGCGGAAGGTACAAAGGACCCGACATCTGGTGACAGGTGGGCGCGTGGGTGCACGGCGGGCGGGGCATTAACTTGGCAGGGGACAGATGCCGAGCCGGCCGCCCGGGGTGAGCCAGGGGCCCCGTGCTGCGAGCCGCGAACCCGTCGGAGCAGGGCAGAGGCTGCGCGACCCTCCCCAGCCAGACGCCCGGGACAGCCAGGCCCAGACGGGCTGGCCGCGGGGGGCGGTTTTGGGGGTTCCGTGCGTTCACTGGCTTGTCTTTCTTCCAGTGTTGTCACATGCCAGGTGCCCCCTTGCTGTTCCGGCCCCAGGCAGGCAGGCGGACCGCGTGGGCCGCCGTCCGCTGCGCCGCCGTGGAGATGGGGGGGTCCGCGACCCCACCGCGCACCCCTCGCGGCCGCCTCGGGGCCCACTCGGGGCCTTGGTCTTCTCCGTCCCCCTTGCGCACTGCGTGCTCTGAACACAGAGCACTTAGGGCCGCGCTAACCCCGGTGTACACAGATTACACCCAGCAGCACGGTCCATCTGCCAAGGGATTCGCTCTAGGATGATTTTCAAGTCGCGAGCATCTCCGGTCTATACCCAGCACCTGACTCCGGTTTTAAAAAACCTTTCCTTAACTTAATAGTATCAATTATTAAGGGGAAAATCCGACGCGTATTTTAGACTGCTCCCTTCTCTTTCCTGGCCTCACGAGGCCAGAAGGGAATATCTCTCTGTACCTTCTGAGAAAGGCATGCTGGATGCGTACCCCGCGTCCGGGCCCGAGGGGGGCGCCGCCTGCAGACTCCCGACGCAGGCGGGACGGGAGCTGAGGGTCGGAGCAGTGTCCCGGCCTCGGCAGGGCACGGCTCCCCCCCGGGGCTGGCTGGGGCCCACTCGGGAGCACGTGCCCCCCCGTCCGCGCTGCTGCCCAGCGGAGGAGCGTGGCCCAGGGTGTAAGCTGCCACTTGCCCTGCAAGCTGGGAACATGTGAGGGACAGTGCTCCCTGGCGAAGCCCCGGTCCTTTGGCAGCGAGAAGGGGTGGCCACCGTTCCCGGGGACGCTTCCTGTTCTCGTTCTCACAGATGCTCACAGGAGTCCTCGGGGGAGCACTGTCCCTTGTCCTTCTGGGCGAGGGCCTCAGCCTGTGCCCCCATCTCATACCCTGGTGCTGTTTCCGGAATGCGCCGGCCAGACCCCGGCCACGGCCCTTCCCAAAATAAACTCCCACGGAACACTCGTTCCCGGGGGCCTTGGCCGAAGGCCAGCATCAGGGGCCGGAAGTGCTAGACGCCGGGTAAACTAGGACACAGACCAGCCCGGCGACCTTGGGCTGGCTCCCGGCTGGCAGCTGGCCGCTCCTCCGCAGGGCAGGTGACGGCGCGCACCCTGGCCGCCCGGGGGCGGTGGCTGCGATGGGGAGACGCAGGGCAGGCGTGTGGCATCGCCACCCGTGGGCCCCAGGGCCAGGCCCGGCTTCCTGCGGCAGCGTGGGTCCACGGCCTTCCGCGCGGGCCCACTGCCTCTCCCGCTAAAACCGGACGGACGCCTGCAAATGACTGCTCCCCACCCCCGGCACCCCGCCGTCCTGGCAGTGGGCGTGCGGAGGGCCGTGGCCTTGCCGTGTGGCTTTGGGCGTCCCGGGCGCCTCTGATAGGGGGCTGAGAGCCAAGGTGGAGGAAGGCCGTCCTCCCCCTCGCAGCCAGCCAGGGACCCCCGCGTCCAGGCAGGCGGCTCAGGACGCAGGGTGTCCCCCAGCCCTGGCCGGGCGGGTGGCCACCCAGGGCTGCCGTGGCAGAGCGTGGCGTGTGGCGAGCGTGGCGTGTGGCAACTTGGCTGTGAGTGCGCTCGCACCTGCGAGGACCTGAGCCACTCGGGGACAGGGCTAAATGCACACGGTGTAGACAGCTCCACCTTCCATCCCGCTGCGGTGGGGACGTGCCAGCTGGCCGGGGTCCGGCAGGCTGCCCCACACCATGGTTAGCCCTCGGTGTGGCTCTCTGTGTTTGTGGCGCCTGGCACGGCCTTGGGGGAGGTGCCGGGGCTGGTGTGAGTGGGGGTGGCGCGTCCCAGCTCTCCCGCCCTCTGCACGGGGCTGGCAGGTTTCGGGGGGTGGGGGGGGGGGCGAGGGCTGCACCATCAGCCCGCAGCCCAGAGTGCGCTGACCATGAAGACGGGTGCAGCCTGAGCCGGGGGCCCTGAGTGAGTCCGAGCAGCCGGGCTCGGCCGGAGAGGCGAGAGGCGTGGAGCGGAGCTCACCCTGGTGTCTGACACGGGTGTCCGGGGCCTGCGGGCGCCCGAGGGGGCCCCATGCGCATGGCCGGGGGCTCCAGGGGACCAGACGGAAGCGAGGCAGGGCCACCTGTGGACACGGTGGATGTCACAGGGTCAGCAGAGAGCTCAGCCACCCATTCCTCGGGGGGCTTAGAGGGCTCAGACACCCCAGGCCCTGCCCGCAGCTGTGAGCTGGGGGGGCATCGCCTCCCCAGCTGCTCTCAAAGGGACGGGAGGGGCTTAAGCTCTGATGGCTCTGGGGACATGGCGGCCCGCCCTGGGGGGTGGGGGGAGGCAGGGCTCAGCCCAGCTTGTGCAATTGGGACGTGGGCCTCGGGGGCCCATGAGGGCCGGAGACACCTTCAGGGCTGACAGGTGCACCCCAGCAGTGGCGGGCCGTGGGGACTGGGGGGGTGCGCTGGCTGCTCTGTCCCCACTGGCCACATCACTGTGACTCTGAACAAGTGGTGGCCCGGTGGCCCCACTGAGCCCCGGTGGCACCAGCCTGGAGGAAGACAGTGAGCTTGAGGCCCCGCATCCCTCGGCCACCCCAGCACGGAGTGGGGTACGCGGCCTGGGCCACAAAACCCCGGGGCACAGGTGCCCCAGCCTCCCCTCGCCACCGGGGTGTTACCTGCCTGACCAAGCCTGAGACAGCAGCGTGGCCCCTGGGCTCTTCATCTGAGAAGAGCAGTGTGCCGAGCTGTGACACGAGCCAGGTCATTTCCACGCTCCACGTGAAGCTAGGTATAGCCACACACGCATGCACACACACACTCATACACTCACACACATGCACACACATGCGCACACTCAGACATGCGCACACAAATGTGCGCACACACGCACACATGCACGCACGCACGCGCACCCCGCCGGCTCCGTTTCTCGGGAGCCCCCGTGGCCGCGCGCCCTGCTCTGACCGCTCCCGCACCGTGCACGCTCCCCACGCCGCAGCTTGGCCGTCCACGGTGAGGACGAGGCGCCACCCGCATGGTAATGTCACGAGCGTTTCGGGCGACCGGAGTGTTCGTCCAGGTGCCCAGCTCGGAGGGTCTGGGCCGCCAGGTGCGAGGGAGGCACTTCGCGCCACTGAGCACAGTCGCAGGCTTCTCTGTGGGTACACTCCCACGCAGAGGGGAGACGGGCCCGGAGAGGTGACAGCGTGCTCCGGGCCGCTCAGCCCTGCTGTCGCCCCGGCGGCCGGGACGGAGAGCCGCACAGCCCCGCGGCCTGTCCCCCACGGGGAGGATGCTCAGGGACTCGCCCGGCAGGACACGGGACTGACCGGAACCCAGCTCGGCCCCCGCTCGGCAGGGCCGGCGACAGCGTGCAGGCCGCGGCTGCCGGCCACACGCTCCCTGCGTTCCCATGCCACCCCCCCGCCCCGTGCGCTCTCCCGGCGGACCTCATCAGAGCGTCATAGACACGGCCCCCAAGGCCGTCTCTCCGGTATCGGGGTGACCGGAACCAATGAGGGCGCGGGTGTCTGAGCCGGGTTTTATGCGGCTGCTTCTAACCCGGAAGTTCCCGTGTCACTATGTGGGGTCGCTGCCCCGAGCACCTCCTCTTGACAACCTTCCTGACACTTGCCAGCTCTCTTGGCCCCTTGGAAGGTCCTCGGAGCAGAAACCCAGCACTTTAGTACCTCGGCCGTGTCCTGCACGTCCCACGGCCTGTGCCTGAGGTCGCGTGGCGGGAGGGGAGAGGGAGGGAGCAGCAGCGAGCGTCCTCGCCAGGGGCCACGCCCCTGCGGCCATGGTCCCCGTGGCCAGAGCGAAGGGTCCCCTCCCGTCAGAGCCGTGGCTTCGCTCCCAGAGGCCACTGCCAGCGCTCCCGTCACTGCCGAGCCAGACCCCACTACTCGGTTTTCACTGTTACTCAGAGAAATTCTTTTTGTCGCTATATAATTCATGCAGCATAAAATTCACCCATTTAAAGTGTGTAGCTTGTTGGTTTTTAGATTCTTCACCGATCTGTGTAACCAGCAGCACAATTCAATTGTAGATCATTTCTTCAGCCCCCAAAAGAAATCCCAGACCTCTTAGCGGTCACTCCCCACTTGCCCAGTAACTACTAATTTGTTTTTTTGTTTTTATAAATTTACCTGTTCTGGACATTTCATGCAAACGGAACCACATACTGTCTTATCTTGCATGACCAGCTCATTGCGCTTAGAAGAACGTTTCCGACGTCCGTGCGTGTCGAAGCGTGAATCGGCCCTCCCCTCTTGCTGCCGGCACCGTCTCGCTGTATCGATGCACCACGCATCTGTTAATCCGATGGTGACGGTTGGGCGGTTCTGCTCTTTGGCTGCTACGAACGACACTGCTAGGAAAGCTCACAGCGCGTTGTTTTTGTGTCCCTCGGCCGTGTAGCGAAGCGCCGGATCACTGGGGGTCCGCGGGGCCGCTTCCCCGGGCGGCCACGTCGTGGGTCCCCCACCAGCGGCGTGCAGGGCTCCAGCTCCGCGCGGCCTTTTCGAACACTCGCTCTCATCTGTCTTTTTAATACGGACGCCCGGTGACGTGCGAGGTGGTGCCTCATTGTGGTGTTGGTCTGCAGGTCCCTGATGGCGAGTCTTTTCACGTGCTTGGCGACTATTTGTGTGTTCTTGGGGACAGCATCTATTCAAACCTCTCACTCTTTTTACTGGTTATTTCTCTTTCTTTCGAGTCGCGAGGATCATTTATATATTTTAGACGTTAAGTCACTCATCAGATACATGATTCGTAAATGTGTTCTCTCATTCTTTTCCCATTCTTTATGGTATCCTTTGAATGAAAAACATTTTTTAACTCTCATGAAGTACAAATCGTTTCCTCTTCGGCGTGGGGCCGACCAGCACGCTGGTGATCGTCTTTATCCGGGCCGTTCTCCACGGTTCACGCATGTCCAGATAGATGTAAGAGGACGCGGCCACACCGGAGTTTTCGAATTTTACGGCACGAGCTTTAGGGCCCCTCGGTCCGTTTTGATAATTTACCAAGCTTAAAAGGAAGCGAAACCCCACACTCTGGATTTGCGTAAAATAAAAATCTAGGTCATTTGTTTTCGTGGGTCCCGTCGACAGACCTCAAACCGCTTGGCAGGGTGCATGTCTGCCACTGTCTCGGGTGAGTGTCTGGCGTTGCTTTGGGGTCGGGCACGTTGGTGACCCCGGCCAGGGTCGCCTGGGGCCGGCCGCACTGGCAGGAGCTGTGGGACAGCCTTGACTTGGGGAAGGCTCACAGCATTCCACAGAGCCGCAGGTCTGCCTCATTAAATTCGGCTTTATCATGTAAAACAACATTTTGCCCAGACGACAGGGACCCGAATCGACATTCTGTGGCGCCGTGGGGTTTGTGCCTCGGGGCAGCGATGGTGCCCTCGAGGCTCGTCTTCGCGGCTCAGTCCTGGGCGGGCCAGTCCCACCCAGGGGGCCGGTGCCCGGGCTCCGTCCTGCATCCTCGGTCAGTCCCCCCGTCTCGTGCTCGTGCGCGTCCCCGAGGTCATTCGAGGTCGTGCGGCAGGTGTCCTCCGCGTCCCGGCGGCGGCAGGGGCGGCCGCACCAGGAGCGGCACGGGCCAGGTCTGGCCGCAGCGCCTGCCCCGCACCCGGCCACTGCGTCGTCACCGGCGTCGTCTCGTTTCATGTCCTCGGCGCCCCCGCAAGGAAGGCGCCACTTTCAACCTGGACCCACAGAAGTGGAGGCTGAGCAGCTCGCCTTCAGCACAAAGCGATGAGACCCCCGGCCGTGCGTATCTGCTCCAGCCGCAAGTCTGGAGATCCAGCACCGGGGACGGTGCCTGCAGGGGCCGCACTGGGCGGGTCCCGGTGCGGGGTGACGCCGCAGCGAGGCGGGCTCCGTGCTGCGTAGCGACAGGGCAGAGGGCGAAGCACCTGCATGAGGCGTGCGCCTCCGTCTCAAAACTCGGGCTGCTCCCGAGATGACCTGGCGGACGAGGGTGGCTTCCTGCCGTCACTCCGGCGGCCCGGGATGCCGTGGTGGCCTCCCTGTACCCGGCACGCAGTCTCCACCGCCCCCCGTCCATGCCCGTCGGGCGTGAATGCTGGTGCCACACAGGCCCCGTCGAAATCTCAAACGCTGGTGAAGATGAACCCTCCTCGACAGACTGGTTTATCTCGCGTTGGATGTTCCAGATCATTCCTGAACTCGGGCTGGTTCGGGATTAGGGAGAGTCGAGCGTGCGTGTGCGTGGGGCCCAGTGGGGTCTGGGGCGTCCGCATTGTCAGACGGGACCAAGAGGCGGGAACGGGGGCGCCTGCTTCCGCCGCTGTGGCCATGGTGGCTCTGAGGCCACGGGGGGCGTACTCACGAGGACAGCCACCTTCGGTAGCTGATCCGCAGCTCCCCCCGAGACCACAGCGGCTCCCCCACGGCCTGAGAGGCACCCCAGGGGTGAGGGGGGCTTAGGCAAGGCCTGGGTTATCCCCACTCTTGTTTGCCCTGGAAATTTCTGTTCCCACTTTGACGGGTGACGAGGGAGACAAGATAATGATGAAAAGTGCTCATGAAAAAGCAAACCGCAGGAAGAGAGAGATAACCTCTGAAAGGGGGTCGCCTGTGTTTAAAAAAAAAAAAAAAAAAGGGCCCCGGAGGCCCCAGGAGGCCCTTGGTCAGAGGTCTGCAGGTGGCGGCAGGTGGCTCGGGCCCTCACACGGGCACAGCCAGCTTCGCGGCCAGCAAAAGCGGGCAGGACACGGGGACCCCGCACAGTCCCCACCAGGAGTGAGGCCTGGGGTCCCCAGCCTTATGCTCCTTCCCCCCCACCCCGAGCCCTGACTTCCGATGGTACCTGTCACTGCAGCCCCTGGACCGGGCCAGAGGTCTCGCAGCGACGGGCAGTGCTGGGCGGACGGCGCTGGTCACCACGCCCCCGGCCGCCCTGCACCTGGCTGTCAGCCGGGCGCCGGTGACCCGCGGACGGACCTAGCCCTCACGGCAGAGACCAAGCACACGGCGGAGACCGAGCCCGAAGACAGAGGGTGTCGAATGAAGTGCCATCCTCAGCCGGGCAGTGAAGACCGGCCGTGATGCTGGGGACGTCACGGTGTTGGGTCTCCCCTAAACGGCGCCCCATGTCTGGGGGTGGTTTGCGAGGAGACCCCCCTGCAGCTTCTGCCCGCGGGGCCCTGCACACCTGCAGGTGGAGGAAGACCCCATCCCGCCCACGGCCCCCTGGCGTCGGGCCATCTCAGGCCATTGGGCCATCTTGGGCCATCGGGCCATCGCCGGGCCATCGGGCCATCGCCGGGCCATCAGGCCGGAAGCAGGCGGAGAGGCCGCTTCTCACTCCGCCCTCCCTGCTGTGACTTCTCCTCACACTCCGCGTCATCGTTGAGCCTTGTTCTTCGTGGTGACTCATTGCCACTGGATTTCGTTTCTTTTACTCACGTTTGAACATGTAGCTGTGGAGAATGAGGGGACGTCTCTGGAAGTGTGTTCGGGGTAGTGGGACGAACCCGCGAACTCTCCCCCCGCCCTCCTCCCCTGCGCCCTGCGCTTGACTTGCCGCTGTTCCAGCCTCGCGCGTGGTTCTGAAGCGAATGCTGTGAGTCACCGGGAGGTGCGCGTCGCAGCTCCTGACCGAGCGGGATTCGCTGGCGACCCGTCCGGCCCGGCTGTGGCGTGCCCAGGGCCCGTGGTCAGTGTGGCTCCGCCCTTCCGAGCCTTTGTGGGCAATATATGCTTTACGTCCCGAAACGCGATCAGTATTTTGCAAATGTTCCGTGTGCTACGGACACTCGGTGTTCTTCGAGCCTTGGGAGTGTCATCCTACGTGGCCTGTAGGTGAGGGGTGTCAGGGGTCTGCCTAAATCTTTTACGTCCGACTTCGTCGTTATAAAGCGATTCTCTTCGTCACTGGTCAGTAGCGCCTTTAACCTCAAAGTCTGTCCGGCGGCCTTCTGTGGCTTCGGCTCTGCGGAGGGGCCTCCTGTCCGCCCTTGTGACTCTCCCTCTGTATGCTCACATCGTGGGTGCCCCCTGCGAACGGCGTATTTTTGAACTTTGGATCCAGTCTGCCGACTGTTGCTTTCAACGAGAGCATCTGGCGTCTTTACGTTTAATTTAATCGGCGCGGCCTGAGCTGAGCCCGCCCGTCTCCTCCTTCCTTGCGCTCCGAGTCCGGGCCCCTCCCCTCGCGTTTGTTGTCTCCTGGATGCGTTTAAAATCAACTGGTTTAACTGCGGGGACACTTCAGCTGCCTGCCGCCTGGCCTGGCCCAGGCCCACACCCCTTCCTCTGGGGAAGGCGGTGGCCTCCTGACTCATCTCCTTCCTCCCACTCCCCACCCTCCCCCGGCCATCTGCTCAGAAAGCAGCAGCCAGAGGCAGCCTCTCGCCGCGTGGGCTCCCTCCGGCTGCGCCTCGCGGAAGGCGGGCCGTGAGCGCCTTGGTGCTCAGGGGGCCCTCGGGGACCAGGCCCACCGGGCCTGCTTCCCGCTCACGTGGGATGCTCTCGCCGGCCGCACACCCGGCCGGCTGGCTCGTCTCCCCCACGGCCCCGCTCCAGAATCACGGCCCCAGCGAGGCCCGCGGCAGCCACCCCACAAACACGACGAGTCCCCAGGCTCGCCCCCGCCCCCCTCCTGCCCTGCCCCTGTTCAGGTCTGCCTTCCCCGGGGCCCTTGGTCGCCTCTGTCCCCCACATGGTGCTGGCGGTCTGGTTCTCTGCCTCTGCTGGGAGGGAGGCATGAGGGGTCCCCCTGTCCGTCCCCCCATCTGTCCGCCTGTCCGTCCCGCCTGTCTGTCCGCCTGTCCGTCCTGCTTGTCTGTCCGCCTGTCCATCCCGCCTGTCCGTCCCGCCTGTCTGTCCGCCTGTCCGTCCCCCCGTCTGTCCGCCTGTCCATCCCGCCTGTCCATCCCGCCTGTCCGGTCATAGACATGTCTCGACACCCTCTGATCGGGCCGGAGCAGCAGGCGGCACCTGGAGTCTCAGTGACCACACGGGGAGCCGCCTTTCCTGGAGCTCGTTTGGAAGTGCGTGCCCTGTGGGCACGGTGACTCCCTGCGGCCATTGGGACCCCCGGGAAGGCGCAGAGTGACATTCGGGCCGGTGTGGGACGGGATCCAGGGCAGAGGTGCAGACAGGGAGAGCAGCGAGCTGGGAACGAGGCCTGGGCCAGGGGCTCCTGCGGGCCGAGGGAGGCGGAGCCAACATCGGGGGTGGGGGGGGCAGGAGACAGGGCAAGAAGCTCGGGCTCAGGGCTGGGCCGGCGCGGGGGCGTGTGGGGAGACGCGGGAGCCGCGAGCCGGGCGCGGCCGGCGTGGGAGCCGCTCACGGTGCAGGGCGGGCGACGCGATCCTGGCTGTCCCCCAAACCCAGGGGGCGTCGTGTGCGCAGGTGGACGTCAGGCCGAAGCCCCCGCCCCCGTGTCACTAAGTGGGGGGCGGGGCGGAGCGGCGGACCCGGGTGGCGTCCGCTGTGTCCTGAGTGAGCCGGGGCACCCCTCGTGCCGGCATCTGGGGCCGGGCCGGGGCGTCGGGCCCTACCGCCCTCCTCCGCGTCTCGCGGTCCCTGGCGGTTTTAACTCCCTCCACCCCCCCCATGGACCTGTGTCAGGGCTTCTAAGCTGAAGTTCCTTCAGTGCAGCCCTGGTGCCAGCAGGGGCGTTGAGGTTCGGCCACAGGCACGGGAGGAACCGAGGCGGAGCAGTGTGGCGCCCACAGGCCCTGGAGGAGGCACACGCGGCCCCCGAGGGGCCCCACGGGCGGCCGGGCAGGGCGCAGGCAGAGTGAGCGGGCCGGGGCTCACGCCAGCATTGGGGTCTGTGGGGTGGTGCCGCGGGGTCCGGCCGGGGCCAACAGCGGGGCTTTGGGGAGCTCCAGGGGCTCGTCCGGGGGATTGCACAGGGGGACCGTTCATTGCAAAGCCTCTGGGGACATCGCGTCGGTAACGCGCATCTGCCTGTGACTCTGAGGGCCGTTTTGAGGGGCTGGTGGCAGTTTAAGGCCCCCGAAGGCCACTCGGCCAAACAAAACGGGTGTGGAAGCAGCCACGCCCTGTCGTAGCTCAGCTAAGCACTCCAGGACGGGCCGACGCGGGTGAGTGGGGACACGTGTCCTTGTCCCCCAGCGGCTGGCACAGCACTGCTGTGACACGCTCGCCTCACGCACATGGCGGGAGCCAGGAGCTGCCCCTGGGCGGCCACATAGCGGTCCCGAGAGCAGACGCTCTGCCTGCAGGGAGGCCCCCAGCCCGGCCCCGGTGGGCTCGAGTTCAAATCTAAGGGCTTCACCCAGGTGGGCCCGGCCTTGTCTGTCCCTGTGGGCTGTGCCGGGGTGCCAGCCGCGGCGACGGGTCGGGGCGTCCCCCGCTCCGCTCTCTGCAGCCTCTCGCGGTCCTTCCCACCCCGCAGTGGCCCGTGTCCCCCCCCCAACCTCGGTCCCTCATCATCCTTCTCTGCAGCACCCCCTGGGTCGTGCCCACCAAATGGCCGTGGCCTCGGGGCCCGGGGTGCTGCCCACGAACCAGCGCACCCCATCTGCACCCTGGCCGCAGCAGCTGTGAAACTGCTCGCAGGGAAAGCCGCCTTCACACGCAGCCCCCGGGAGCCCCCGCCGCCCCGAGGGCCTCTGTCGGAGCCGGAGGCCGAGGGTTCTCTCTGTGCCCCGGACCCGGCTCACCCGTCAGATGTGCAGCCGGCGACTCCCACATATCTGCCCCTCGCCCCTCGCTTCTCCTCCTTAACGGGTCTTTCACAGAGAAAAAGGTGTTCGTTTTATCGAAGTCTAATTTACTGTTCATTTTGCTTTCATCGGATGTCACCAAACCCTACGTCCCCAAAACTTTCTCCTGGTTTTTTCTTCGGAACGTTGTGCAGGTTTCTGTTGTATGTGTAAATCTATGATCCGTTCGATCTAGTTTTTGCGTAAAATACGAGGTTGAGGTTTTACTTGTTTTGTTTGGGGTTGTTCGCTCATCCCCAATTTGCAAGAGGTTTCCGTTTGTTGAAAAGCCTGTCCTTCCCCCACGGAATTATTTACCACAAAGCCAGCACAGGCCCCGTGCAAGGCCAGTGTTCAGGTTCGTGAAGCTCTGCGTTGGTTTAATGCCTTTACTGAATTTTAAGAGCAGTTAAAGTGGCAAGTTTTGCTTTGCACATATATATTTCCCATAGTTTTTAAACCGAGTGGGTGTGAAGTGGCCCCTGACGCATTTTTCTGACGCTGGTGACATCGAGTGTGTTTCCGTCTGTGGGTCTTCGGGACAACGGCTGCTCAGATCCCGCAACCGTTTTTTCACGTGAGTTTTGGGGGTTTTGCTCAGTTGCAGGAGTTCTTAACGAATTCTGGGTATTGATCCCTCATCAGACGCACAATTTGAAAGCATTTTCCTCCCGTTCCGCGGTTGCCTTTTTACTCTGTCGTTTGAGTCCACTGATGCACAGAAGTTTTTAATCTGGGCGAAGTCCGACTTCTCAGTATTTTTTCTCTTGTTGGCTGTACATTTAGTATCATACCCAAGAAATCATTGCAAATCCAATGTCATGAGGCTCTTTTCTCTATGTTTCCTTCTCGGAGTTTTGTAATTTAAGCCCTCGCGTTGAGGTCTGATTCGCGTTGAGTTAATTTTTTACCTGGTGTAAGGGAAAAGTTCACCTTTATTCTTTCGCACGTGGATGTCCACTTTTCCCTGCAGCAGGAGTTGGAAGACCCCACCGACCGGTCTGGGCACGTACCCGAGGTGTATTTCTGGACTCCGTTCTGTCCCACGGGTCTACACGTCCACACCATGCTGTTTACAGCACGGTCGCTTTGCGGTACATTTCAGCACCAGGAAGTGTGAGACCTTCAACTGTGTTCTTCATTTGCAAGATTGTTTTGACTGTTGATCCTTATTCTTTCCCGTTTAGTATCTTCTTATTTCTGTTCGAGAATACAGCAAATCTATTGTCTACAAAGCATTTTGACAGAACCATGCAAAGATTCCCTCTAGTGATATAAAAAAATTCAATAAAGGAGAAACCAGAGAGATGTAAATTACGTGCAATTAATTAACAAACATTAAAACACAGTCACATATTGTAATTATTAATAACATAGCGACAAAGCTTAAGGCAAAGAAATGATTCCCAAGGAAGCAGAAGCATGAAAATTAAAAGCAATTTAGGATATTTTTAAACGATTTCAACAAAATGTAGCAGGAGTGTAGGAAGGGAAGGGAATTACATTGAAATAATGGTCTTTTCCTGCTCAGAAATGAGAGGTTATATGTGTTAATTAATTCTGGATTTGGATTTAAAAAAATGAATGTGTATGCGTGTGTTACAAACTTAAGGGAAGTACAAGAAAATATAAGAGATATAACTTCCAAAAATATTACGAGAAAAATAACACCAATCAAGTCAGTAAACGACAGTAAAGAAAACAAACCAAAAAAATTAAGCGGAAAACACTAAATAAGACAATGGGAAAGTTCCCGACGTTCCAATCACCCCTTCCCCCTACTCCCACCCCCAAAGTAGAACACGTTAAACTCCCCAAACCACAGACACACCCTCTGAAACTGAGTGAAGAACGAAATATTATCCATGAGGTATTCGGTGAGACACAGCTGAAATAAGACAACCTACAGAGGTAAAAATCTAAAGGCGTAGACGAAACGGTAACAAGCGATATTACAAAAAAAAAAAAAAAAAAAAAAAAGCATAATTCGAGGGGGGAGGGACAGTCGAGGTGGGAAGGTGCAGGGAAGACCAAAACATCTTATGCCAATCAAGGGTAGAAGCCACGTGAAGAGCCGACAGCGAGGCGTGCGCTCGCGGAGATGCGTGAGTCGCCTGTCGGAGGCCGAGCCGGCGGGGGCCCGGAGGCCGAGGTTTTGTGGGACCCGACGGACAGGCCTGCCACCCTCCTCCGGGGCTCGCCCGACGGGTGTGTGATGCAGACGGGGTGCTCACTCTGCACCCGGAGTCTGGCCGCAGCCTCGCGGGAAGTCGGGTCCCCAAACCCCACACGGTGCCGTGTGGTCTGCGTGGGTGACGGACCTGAGCGACTCCCCTCCCCCTCCCGTCAGGCCGGTCCTGCTAGCCTCCAAGCACCGAGGCTTCTGCACCTGCAGGAAAACCCACATGCAGGTGAGTGCGTGGATGCTGTTTGTGGCACCGCCACCCTCCACACACACGGGGGACCACGTGCCTGGACCTCGGGGCCCATCCAGACTCAGGGTGCTGTTGTGACACCCCGACCCCACTGTGGAGCATGGAGCACCCCGTCAGGCCAAGGCGTGCTCATCAGCCTGACCTCTGGGGTCCTGGGGACCACACTGGGCCAGGGCCAGTGCACCAGGCTCCCAGGGTTCTGGCATGGGCCCAGGCCCACACCGCTGTCTCACGGGGCATCAGGGGCCAGGGCCTGGTTGTGAGCCCCGCCGGGGGCCGCCATACGCCTGTCCCGGACTCCAGCGTGCCTGGGCTCCTGACCCCTTGCTGTGACAGTCCCCTCTAAAGCGACGCAGGGGACCGTCACCATCACTCCTGACCTGCCTCGTGGTGCCGGCAGCTACTAAAACTTAAACAGTGGGGTTGTGTGCGGGGGAAGGAGACCATCTCAAGACCATCTCAAGTTCATGCTGAATACCGAAAATCGCTCTGAAATTTGAAATAGTAACATTGAAATGTTAGAGCATAGGAAAATTGCTTCTTATTAATTGCACCATGAGATGCATCTTTTACTGTGTTAGAATTCACATTTAGAATAATAAACATTATACTGAAAACGAACACGACAGTGGCAAATGGCCAACAAGTGATTTGATTGACACCGGTGCAGGATTTACTAAGCGACGCTGCCCTCTGTTGCTATCGCGAAAGGTTTTTAAAGTGTTACGAGAGTCGTCTCAGCAAAACGAGTCTCAGCCTCTTCAAATATTTCCAACTGTAGTGTTTCCTTTTAGCCACTGCCCCCAGAGGCAACTGTTTTCTCCTTGACATAGCCTACTGACGGTCCCTTTGCTTTATGACCCTTGAGCAAACGTTTTCATTTACTTTTTTACCTACTTTTTATTTTGATAAACTTCAGCTCTACAGAAAAATGGATAGTGAACACCCGCATATTCTTCACAGATTTGCCAGTTGTCTATCCATGTGGACACACGCACTCATGCACACACGCGCACAGATGATAAACACGCGTTCGGGTGTGTTACGTCTGCGTGCATTCAGTTTTTTCCTCTGAATCATTCGCAAGTGAGCTGCAGGCGTCATGACATGCTTTGGCATACCTCTCCTCAGTTCATCGGCTCTCTTCTTCAAAACTGAATACTGATTTATGTAAAGAATAGTTTTTATATGTAACGATTGCATAATTCCACACTATTACTGTTTCCATTCAAGTCAATACATTTGACAGTGATACATTTGGCATCGATACATTTGACATGGATCCGATACACAGCCCCATTCACACACCCCTGCATGTCCCCGGAGTAGCTTTCATTGCCATTCCCCGGCACGCGCTGAATTTGCTCGGTCTCCTTCAGCGGAACCCCAAACTCTGCCTTTTTGCTGTCGCCTTCGTGGGGTTGACAGATTTGGAGAATCTAAGCCATTTGCGTTGTGGAGCTTCTCGCAGTCTGGGTGTGTCTGTTTCTCATACTCAGATTCAGGCGACCATTTCTGGGCCACGGCGTCATCGTGACCTGGTGCAGGTGACAAGTTCGTGCACCTGGCGAAGTCGGTTTCTGCCGGAGGTCCTCTGTTGTCGCACGCTCTTCCCAGGCGTCACGTGCACGCTTTCCTAAAGCACCTGTCAGTCAGCGCTCTCCTCGCACCTGTCGGCTCTCTCCTCGGAAGCCCCCAGTCCTGCCCGCTGGCCGCACGGAGGGTCTTGACCTGGGGTCCCCGTGCCCACCAGCTCTCCTGCTCCTGTCCACTGCCCCACCCCCCGGTGTCCACCCAGCATGCAAAGCTCTCTTTCCATCCGTCCTAAATTCTCCTCAAGCATGCATCGTACTCCGCCCTGCCAGGCAGAAGGAACTGTTCCTTTCTGATAGTCTGATGATTTTTCTTTTAAGCAACCTTACAGTGTTTATTCTAGTCTGAGAATTGTGGTTATTTTCACGTCCGCCCATCACAGTGTAGTAGGAACTGGGTTTAATTCTTTGATCTTCACTTTCTTTGTTCACTCAGCAGATTTAGTTAGCATCTGTTACATCGCCAATCGATTGTGGTGAGGTTAAGACAGATAAAGTATGAACCCTCCAGGGAGAGGGAGGGAGGCAGGCAGGTCAGGGGCAGCAGCCCAGGACCTACACACAGGCCTCCGAGTGTCCCTCTCATGTCATGATGACAGAGGGAGGCCATGGAAAGGGTCCGACCCATTCGGTCCTTTTCACTCAGTAGAAAAGGCTTCTTTTCCCAGGAAAAGAATAAAATAATGACAATAATCTGGTGACGCTGGTTAACAAAACCTGATGTTTCAGCTGTACATTTTAACAGTAAGGCATATATCTATTTACATTGCATGTTCACCTCCCATTGTGAGATTTCTTTCTGTCACCACATATTGGACCCCTTTACCCCGTCTCCCTCCATCCTCCCCCTCCCCCCTCCCCTCTGGTAACCACTAGTCTGTGGTCCATGTCCCTGAGTTTCTGTTTGTTTGTCTTGTTCATTTGGTGCTTTTAGGTTTATATCTCACATGTAAGTGATATCATGTGATTTTCAACTTCTTCTATCTGGCTTATTTCGCTTAGCACGATTATCTTGAGGTCCAACTCAATAACAACAACAACAAAAAAAAACAAATGATCCAATCAAATAATGGGCAGAAGACCTGAACAGACACTTCTCCCCAGAGGACATACACATGGCCAGCAAATATATGAAAAGATGCTCGGCATGGCTAGCTATTAGGGAAATGCAAACCAACGCCCTTTTTAATGAGAGTACCGAGTGATGCTTTTATTAAAATCAGCAAAGCTGCACTGGTACCTCGTTGTCACCTGACAGCCACAGTTTGCAGGAGGCTGCACTCTTGGTGGCGTAATTCTGCCGGTCTGCAGCTGTGGGGGTTCCCCAGGTGACATCTGAAGCCGGCCTCACACCTGGAGGTCGAGAAGGCAGGTTTAATACTCCAGGGTACGAGGCTCATCCTGGGCGGCCGCAGGAACACACGTGTCTGCCTTGCTCGTCAGAATCTTAAAAGTCTACACAGAGGCTTTGTCCACATCCGGCCACACATCTGGGCCACATGGTCCCAGCAGCACCTCGCTCTCCGCAGGCCACGCCCTTGACGCTGCTGCCCGTGAGGGGATAGTGGGCAGCGAACAGCCTGAGGATCCGCTTGTCCGGGTCCAGCCACCGGGTCATCTGGAAGTCGCGTCCTCTCTGTGACCTCCTCCAGCAGCATGCTGTGGTGCTTGACACACGCGTGACATGCGTCCACCGTTACGGTGCCGTGCAGGATAGTGTCTCTGCTCTCGAAGTCCTCTGTGCTCAGCCTAGCCGTCCCTCCCCCTCACCGTAAACTTTTTATTTGCAATTGCAAGGAAAAAGACACCAAAAGCAAAGGAAAAAGACAAATAAAAACCAGCGGAATTATTTTCAGTCTATATCACAGAAGAAGGGTTATTATCCCTAAAATATAATAAGCTACTAATGGCACAGAAAGTAAAGGCCAAAAATCATATTTAAAGGGGAGAAAAGGACGAGAGAATTAGACATCACACAGAGATGAAATGACAATGGTTCTTAGCCATAATAGAAGATGCTCAGTTTTATTCTTCATAAGAGAAATGAATGCAAATTAAAACTATAGTGAGACTGTTTCTGACCTATGAGATTGCCAAAATCCAAAAGTTTGACAATGTACTTCGTAGGTCAGATTGTGGCAAAACAGCCATTTCTCCCCATTGCCAAGGGCAGCGAAAATCAGCACAGCCTGTAAGGCTGGGCCTTTGATCCAGCCCCACCTCCGGGAATCCGCCCTGAAAGACCGCACTGCAGGTCTTTTTCGCTCCTTTCTGGAGCCCTGGAGCAGTGGCCGGGCCCTGTGGGTGGGCATTCATGCTGCCTGCCGTCTCCCGTCTCCCGTTACAGGTGGCCTAATGATCGCGCGCAGGAGGCCTCGGACCCCGGTGCAGAGTGGCACGCGGGAGTGGCTGCAGAGGCAGGAAAGCGAGAAAGGGAGGAGCATCCGTAGCTCGTCATTTACCCCAGCAAGGCGAGCGACGACGTGAAGTTCTAAAGTCCACTGCACGTGAAAAAGGAGTCTGCGTCACCCAACTGAACCCAAAATGGCAGGGCAAGGAGGGGCATCGAGCAGAGAAGAAAGACTAGAATCAGACTTCTTTGAATATAGCTTGTGTTCGAGATATGACTTTAGAACGTTATAAATAGTTTATAAAATTATAAAGTAAAACGAACTCTAAAATTACAGTAAAATGACGCAAGTGAACCACAATGTGTTCCAGCGGGTAACACAGCCGCACGCGGGGACCTGTTCTCGTGACTTTTGAAAAAAGCACGGGAATTTGCCTGTTCATTTCACAGTGAGATGTACTAGGCCAGGGGGAATAAATACTGTACATAAACAAACAAACAAACTCATTCTGCTGATATTAGCGCTTTATTAGTATTCTGAGCCTCCTGGGCATGGATTATGGGTAAAGCCGAAAGGGCAGTTGCGAAATAGTCCATCATTCCACATACAACCACGATTGTATGTGCATAGAGAAATTCGTAATAACGGAGACGAGGCTAAGGGAAAACTCTGAAACTCTCCATTTGAATCAGAAATACTAGAATGAACTCAAGATGTATTTTGTCTTAAAACTAACATATTTCTTAGCTCTGTCCACTAAAAAATCCTGCAAGCAACAACTCGTTTCAGCAGCAGTACGTACACCAAGCACCCAGACTATGGTCTTGAAAACCTATTCTCACTAAGAAGATTCACGATTCTTTGGGAAACGGCCGAGTCCAAGTTCGGTGCAGGAAGTACACAAGACGAACGTGAGATGTCCTGTCACTCCTGAGAACAAGGACGCGGTCAGTGGTGCAGGGTCGAGGCTGCTGGATTCCGGACCCAGAAACTAACGTCGGGAGGCTCTGCCTTGGCCAGAATTAGGACAATTTGATCATCCAGAGACAATAACTGCATCTTTATTGGTTGGATCAAAACGCATTGAATACATTTAAATTCATGAGTACAAAGTGACGCCCCAAAAAGGAAGGAGATTAACCGAGGGCTGTTAGAGGAAGCCCGTGGACCACCTCATCCAGGAAAACGATGAGTTGAAAAAGGATGAACACAGCGATTCGCTGGCTGCAGTCTGAACTGACCTGTAAACTGGCCGAGTTTCCCTTTAAATGAGTATCTCACCTCAATGACGGAGGACTGGAAGACTGTCCAGGTGTGCAACCTCACGTGCATGGTGGGGTCTGGACAGAGAACGGTGGCTGTCACGTCTACCAGCCAGGCAGGCACATGCCACCTGAGGGAAGGACAGCATGACCTACAAGGTGGATTCACCCAAAACCGAACCTGGGTTCGGTCAAACGTCCACATCCAGCCACCGATTTATAGGGAATTCAGAGGACAGAGGGGCACGTTACTCGATGCTGCAGGAGGGAGAGCCCACTGGTGGGTGGTGGTGATGGTCATACAACGATGTGGATGCACTTAGTGCCACCAAATCGTATGCTTAAAAATGGTTAAAAGGGTAAATTTCAGATGTGTATATATTATCACAATAAAAAACAGGTGAGATTAAATGTATCAATATGGTGTTTAGCGGTGAGGTTGCGAACAGCTTTGTACTGTGACCGGGTACTCGCTGAAATGTTCGTCTAAAATGAGGGCAGTGGAGAGAACCCCCTCGCAGAAGCCCCCAGATGCAGGAGCTTACGGCGGGCTAGCCAGCAGGCGCCTGCGGGGTCCAGGAGGCAGGGCTGTGCCGGGGGGGGGGGGTGCGGGCGCCAGAGGCAGCATCTCGGGCGAGAAGAAGCAAGGCCTTCATGCTCGTGTTCTCTGGTTTATCCCCCAGGTGGACGTGACACAAGAAGTGACTCTGCCGGCCAAGGCCCCCGTGCACAGCGGGAAGGAAAGACGCTTCTCCTCATCGGTGCCATATCCATCAGGTCCAGTATTTTTCTCATTTTCTAGCCACAAGCACTCATTTGCACATGACAGCCACACGAAAGACGGTGCATTGGCAGTGACTGGCTCAGGTCTCAGACCCCCTTCCTCCCCACCCGACCCCAGCTCCATGCAAAAGCGACCAGAGAATATATAAGTGAATGAGCGAGGCTGTGGTCCAGTGTTGTTTTACATGTAAATGAGCAGGTGTGGCTGCATTCCAATACAGCTTTGTATGCAAATGAATGGGCGTTTACATGCAAATGCCCACATTACATACAAATGGCCACATTCCTGTGCAGACTTGTATGTAAATGAACAGGTGTGGCCACATTCCCATGCAGATTTGTATGCAAATAAATGGGTGTGGCTACATTCCTCTGCAGCTTTGTATGTAAATGAGTGGGTGTGGCTACATTCCAGTACAGCTTTGTATGTAAATGAATGGCATGGCTGCATTGCAGCAGTGTTTTATATGTAAATGAATAGATGCGGCTGCATTATAGCATAGCTTTATATGTAAATGAATGGCATGGCTGCACTGCAGCACAGGTTTATATGTAAATGAACGGGCGTGACTGCATTATAGCATTGCTTTATATGTAAATGAATGGCATGGCTGCATTGCAGCACAGGTTTATATGTAAATGAATGGGCGTGGCTGCATTCCTGTACAACTCTATTTACCAAAATAGGCAGTGGACCACTCTGGGCCCATGGGCCATAATTTGCTGACACCTTGTCTTTGCAAACGCAGGGACATATTTGCAGTTTTCCAGCCATGACCAGTTATCCACCAGTGGTCCAGCGATGGTTCACTGGTGTGTCACCCTCACATGCCACGTGCTGGCCGCTTCTCCCTGGCCCCTGGCTGGGACTGCCTGTGGTCACGCTGCGGGATGCCCACTGTGTCCTCCTAACTGGGATTGTCGTGCCGAGAACAGCTGACTTCTTCATGAACTTTGTTGGATGTGGCACTGTGATGGTGATGATTCCTGGAGAGATGGCAGATAGTGTCACAGCCCTCAGAGCCCAGGGAGGGGTGCGAGCTGAAGGCGCGGGCAGGCTCGCAGGCAGGGCGAGCTGGGACAGAGCGAGCTACACAATTGCTTTGTGGGTGTTACACGTCTGCACAACTTGGAAGAGGGCTAGAGATCTAGAAGCTTCTCACTAATCTCTCTGAGTGCACTTGGTGTTTGATTTTTAGGATGCAGTCTAGTCTTCTTTCTAGTCACTTGTCATCAGAACTGACAGAATGTAAGGCCGGAAGCACTGGACTTGGCAATGTCTCCTTCTCTCATACAGCACGTACAGAGGGATGAACTTGAGTTTGACTTTTAATATTTAATGTTTTACATGAAGAATCAGGCAGTTGTATCAAACTAGCCAAAACTATGTCACAGCAGGAAATGGTCCCTTCCCTCCAGTGAGTGTCCACGTGTGTTCCCAAGTACATGGCCACGGCAGTCACCATGCTTCTCTCTTCTCCTGCAGGTGGATGGTTTCTAGCCTGCTCCCCAACCCCTCCTCTGCTCGGAGCTGGGCGGCCCTCCTACATGATCACATGACTCTTGATATGGACGCAGTCCTGTCAGACTTTGTTCGGTCCACGGGGGCAGAACCTGGTCTGGCCAGAGATCTGCTGGAAGGTAAGCCAGCTCCTCACCCTCAGGTCCCCCTCTCAGCCTAACTCCCTGCCCGCCCGGTGACGAAAGATTTCTCTTACCTGACAAGGGCAGCACATCTAAAAGAAGGTGATAACGATGCAATTATTTTTGTTATCTTGACTTCATTCTGGGTATGGAATAAATCACTCAGCTCTATAGCAAACATGCAGAAGGCATTAGCTCAGTTTTGCTTTGCATTAAAGCTTCTAGATAATGAGTCAAAATTTATCAGGAATTACTTTTTTAAAAGAAAATATATTCACTAGAGCAGAAATTATGGAATATTCCAGAAAACACTTTCAGTGGAGACCTAAGCTTCTTGTCTCTCCCTTAGCTGAGACAGAAATACTTTAAGACAAAGTTTTTGGTTAAAAAACAAACAAACCCACGCCTTCTAGCCAGTAAAATTGGTGGTAATAATTCACAAGCTCGAAGGCAAAATTCTTCCTTGACCTTTTAGAGAAGGTGTCATTTGCTACATAGTCCATACATAGAATGATTCCAGATATTTATTCAGTTATAATCACAATAGACTAACAGGTAAGGTTTAATTTCTGTCCCATTCTCCAAAATGGATTCACTTCGTATGTTTTTAAATTTTTCGTATGTAGTGGGGTAGAGAAGAGGAAGAATGGCTGGCCCTGTTTTTCTTCCAATCTGTGAAATCAGTCTAGCCATAATCTTAGGCCTTTTTTAGTTTTCTTGTAAACATTTTACAGTTTTTAGAATACATGTTATGGTTTGTTAGCTTTGTATTTATGGGACTTTTTTTGACTATTACGAATGGTATTTTTTTAAATTTCAGTTTCTAATTGTCCATTGCTAGGATAGAGAAATATAAATGATTTTTGTGCGTTGCCCTTATACCTTGCCATCTTGCTAAAGTCAATTAATTACTTGTTGTCGGATGTGTGTATGCACGCTCGCCTTCATGCATGCGTGCGTGCACATGCGTGTGTGTGTGTGTGTTCCTTGGGATTTTCTGCATAGATGACCATGTTTTCTGTGAACGTGGAGAGTTTTGTTCTCTGGTTTGATTTTCCTGACTCGCCACGTTAGCTGGGACTCCCTGTGAGAGGCCAGATGGGAGGGGGCCTCGTTTGTGGTCGCGGGGCCGGTGCTCAGACTCCTAGTCCTGGTTTGCTGAGCGTTTTATGGTGAATACGTGTCAGGTTTTTTCAGATGCGTTTTCTAAGTCAGTCAGTATAAGCAAGTCCGTTGATACATATCTTCTTTAAACTGCTAATATAATAGATTACATTGACTGCTTTTGAATAATAAATCAGTCTCCTGCCATATTTATTTACGGATTTTTCTGCTCCACATTTTTCTCCTCTCCTCTGGGACTCACGAGACGGGTTCCAGAGTATGTTTTTGTCCTGTAGGATGCTACAGCTACATTCACCTTCTTCAGCCTGTTTTCTGTCTGTTCAGAAGGATTTCTGTTGATCTGTTTATAAACGTACTGACCCATCTTCTGGCACCTTTAGTCCGTTGCAGAGCCCATCCAGTGAGTTTTGGTCTTTATGGGGGGAGGAGGTTGAGGGTTTTTTTTATTTCTAACATTTCCACTTGATTCTTTACACCTTTTGTTTTTTCACTGAGACTTTCTATAGTTTTCAAGAGTGTTCTCTCTTACTTGCTGGAAAATATTTCTAATAATGCTTTAAAGTGTTCGTCAGGTGATTCTGAGGTCAATTTTATCCTAGCATTGCTATCAAGATTTCTCTGTTTGTTGGTTTTGATTTGGGGTTGTTTTATTTGTTTGTTTTTTGTTTTTTGTATGCTGAGTAAATTTGGATCGTGTCCTAGACATTTTGAGTACGATGTTTTGAGACTGACTGAGGTTTGTCTTATGGCAAATATCATTATTTTTGTTCTAGAAGGTAATTGCCCTGTCTGAGCTCAGACCACAAGTTCAAAGTTCCCTAAAACTTCCGTAGACGCTGGTCCCAAGGCCCAGTCTTAAGAAATGCTATGTGGCTGTGCCGCACACGTGTACCACCTAGTGGCCAGTCGGGGACCTGGGCCTTGGCCTGTCCCATGCTTCACGACCCAAAGTCTCCACACCATGTAGGGTCAAACCCACACGTGCGGCTCAGGGCTCAGCCCGGCGGTCCGCAAGCAACCGAGGGATGCTTCGCCGACCTCTTGCCTCTCCGTACTGTCCCCAGTGGCTCTGGACTCTGCTTGGCCAGTCTCGCAGCAAGCACATGGGGTCTCCGTGGACCCCGCCCCACTGCACCTGATTTCACTGCCCACCTCGGAGCTGAGTGGTCAGAATCCAGAGAGAGGAGCGGTGGGGTTCACCTTGGGGGCCACAGCGCCTGTCAGAGAGGACATGTCCCCTGCCTCCCCGTTTCGATTTCCTGCCATCCCTTACTGCTGTCACAGAACCACTTGGGGTCTGAGGCACCAGAGACCTGAAAAGTTACTTTTAAAGAAAAAAAGGGTAGATAAGGTACACTTGCACCCCCCCACCCTGAACGGCCGGGCCCCCCTCCTGATCCCCGGGCTCGAGCGAGGGCTGCGTCCACCTCAGAGGCCGGGCCGGGCTTTGGGCCACACCGGGAGCACGGCACAGGCGTGGGAGGCCACGGCGCATTCAGCGGGGACCTTCCTCTGCGGTCTGCCTGCCCTCGTTCACTCTCCGAGTCCCCAGGGCCGTTCCCACACCTCCTGCCCAGGTGTCACAGCTGCTTCTGGGATGGGAGATGGGGTGGGACATCCTTGCTCCATCGTGCCCAGAACTGGGCCCCGCCCTCTGCTTTGATGAGTGGGAGGTCTGTGGTCACACGCATATAGTGGCCCTTTAAGTTGTAAGCATCACTTGGGTCGAGAGTTTTCTAAAAGCTAGAGTTTTGGAGAATGAAACCTTTTTATTGTGACCTTTCCAAGGGTAAACCATCGCAGCGATGGCAGAAGCCAGGTGAGTGGTGCGTGGGCCCCCTCTGCACTCTTTTATTTTTAGCTTTTTGTGAGTGTTTTTAATTAATTTCTCTCACAATACAAAGCAAAACGCACACACATAATGGTGAGAAGCACAGCTCAGCGAGGGAGGCCAGTGAGGAGACGGAGCCTGGGTTGGTAACGATCCTGACAAGAGGCAGGACGGGGACAGCAGGACACAGAGAGGCAGAGACGGCGCGGGAACGCGGAGCCGCCTCCCGGGGCGCAGGTGTGCCCTCACCCGGCTGCCTGCCTCCTTCACGCGCACCCTTTGCATGTCGGCAGAGCGGTCCTCCTGAACAAGCTTGATGACTCCAAATCCTGTGACGTCCCCCAGAATCACCTGCTGCACGCGGCACTCAGGTCCCTGTGGCATCTGGTCCTGGCCCCCCGCACGCCGTCACCACCCTGTCCTCAGACACGCCACCCCCGTGCCGCGCTTAGGCGCCCTTGTCATGCTGCCCCCCCACACACACACTCCGTCTCATCCTCAAAGTTCTGCCCCTCCTCCGAGCTGGATCGTGAGCCTCACGGTGTCCCCCCAACATCGACACAGGCTAGTCCCACAGTGGCATGGTTGGGCTGCTGGGGACACGGCAGTGAGTAACCAAACAAAACCCTCATCCTCGCGGAGACAGACGATAACCAGCCTAAGTAGGTTTTGTAGTACCTCAGTTGTTAGCACTACAGAGAAAATTATACCACAGGGAGGAGGAAGGGGACATGGGTGTGACTTTAAATTGGGGCTGGCGGAGCAGGCCTCACTAGTTAAAAAATGGAATCTGAGCGAGACCCAGGGCATCAGACAGGGAGCCATGTGGCTGTCCGGGGAGAGAAGTTTCTAGGAAGAGTGGGAATCACTCAGTCGCTCACTGCCATCCCTCAAAACTTGGTAGATTCTACTGTAACACATATCCGATCGTTGTTTATTTTATAATTAATCATGTACGTATTTTCCCCATTTAATCGGAAGTTCTCAGAAGCAAGACAACGACAGCGGCATGCGCGGGGATCGTGACCCGCCGCACACTGAGCATGCTGCCGCTCACCCACGCAGTGAATGAGAAAATGCTAGACTTCCCATTTTACAGGCAAGAACACCAAGGCCAAGCAGATTCCCTGACATTCCACACAGAACACAGCGGCGTGAGCATTTGACCCCAACAGTGTCACTGAACGCCAGGCTCCTTCTGCAAAGCCATGTCACGGACCAGTGATCGTCACTCTCACCGTCCTGGCTGTAGCGGCGCGTCTATGCCGTAGGCACTAGCATGGCAGTCGTTAATCACCAAAGGGCCGTTTATTAACCCATTTTACGATGTGGCTAATTACCTTTTCAAATGAAACATTACTTCAATGGACCACACACCGTTCAAAAGACAGAACTAGTAGCTAGCATCCGTGTGCCGACGGCGTCTTGGTTGGAAGGTTTTTGAGTGGGGGCCAAATACGTGAGTCATTTATAAAACGTCAGGTCCCTCCTCAAAGGAAAAGCACCCCTCGCGCTTTCAAGGTAATTGCGAATTTTAGGCCTTGTGGCTCCGCCGAGGTATTCTCACACATACACACACGTGGCTCACTTTTGTTGGTGCCCATGGGGAAAAATACTCCAATAAAGCAGCCGGTCGCACTTAAGAACATAAACCAGAAATGAGCATGTCACGTGTCCCTAATAGAATCGCCCACAATCTTTGAGAAATTGGCAAAATTAAGGAAAATGGTGCCAACTAAGTTAAAAAGCATTGTCCCCTGCCAAAAACAAAGACTCACGTGTGCGTGTGTGTGGCTGTCCGCGTCTCCCGGTTGCGGTGGCCCCTCGAGGGCTGATGCACTCCGGGCTGCTGGCGGGGACACCCGCTCCCTTCCGTCCCGGCCCCTGGGGTTGGAGTCTTGGGCTGGGACGTGGCAGCCGAGGCACCTCTGGTCCGGCTCGCACAGGCAGCAACTCCAGTCGTCTGCTGGTCACAGTGCTCGGAAATCCTGTTAGCGTTTCCTTTCAGCCTTTGGAAGCGTTCCCACGGTGTGGGGACAGATAGCAGCTGCTGAAGTGCAGGACTGCGTGGTGCCCCAGAGGGCACACCCCAGAAATGGGGGAGGAGATGGAGGTGACGAAGGCGCAGGAAGCAAGGATGGGTTCAGTAAGAGTGTGTCACACCGCCAGCAGCCAGCCCGGGGTCCCACGCACAGCAGGCAGACGGTGGCCCATGGGGCGTCTAACGGGATGATGAGAGGAAGTCGGGAGTGGTGGCAGAGGCTGCGGGTGCCAAAGGGCGTCTGCCTGGTGACCGGCCGGTGGCCACTGTGGACCAGGTCTTAGACACTCCAGAAACTGAGCCTGTTGGAATTAGAATGAGAAATAAGGGTGTCCCCAATCCCGACAGGCCAGGGACGCGTGGCCAGAGGCCTCTTCCCTGTGGTCCACCCTGAAGCCGTCCATGCACGTGGCACACGCCTGACGAGCAGGCTTGCCGCTCCTGCCGGCCCGTCTCGCGCTTCGACAGGTGCCGCGAGCGAGTCCCACGTCCTCTAGAGGGACCGAAGCCGCGCCCTGGCGACCGCGTCCTCAGCGGAAGCTGGAAGCTGGAGGAAGGTCTGACAGCCTCCGGCCAGCGCTGGAGCCATCTCGGCGGTGTGTTTAGATACTGACATGAACCCACTGGCGGCCGTCCTGGTCTCACTGACGGCTCTGCCAGGGGCCCGAACGATTAACGAAAATGATCAAAAAAGAGGCCTTCCCTCAGGCTCCGACCTCCGGCTCCTCCCGTCCGGGCCCCGGTCAGGAGCACGCCTTCGCGTTAGGCGGCGGGGTGTGTCCAAATACTCTTGTAAACAAGCCGAGGCCCAGCCGGACATGCGTGGTGAGTGTCCTTCCGTCAGGCTGGTCAATGAGGTGGAGCCGACTTCCCTCTTTTCCTGTCCGTTAGGGACGACTGTGACTCCAGGTGCCATCGCTGACCTATTTTATTGGCTTTGCTTAAAAGGATGTGTCATCTTGGCTGCTCGAGATTAAATGCTTCCTCTCTGGAAAGCCGGCCACTTGCTTCACAGAGTCCCTCCCAAGGGGTGTCCTCTGTTTCTGCGTCTGCCCAGTGGTGACGCGTCGGACGAGCGCGTGTACACGCCGTGCGCGGGCGGCACACAGGAGCCAGAGAGGGCGGTTACGGCACCCGTGCAGGCTGCAGCTTCCGCCTCATCCCTCTTTCGGGGACCCCACGGCCGACGTCGGCCGGGGAGAACCCGGCGCACCACGGATGTGGCTGGATCATGCCGGGCTCACCTTCCCGTTCTCGCGTCCCAGCGCCTGGAGAGCCAGTTTGTAGCGTCGCGGTGCGCGTGCGTCGTCGCGGTGCGCGTGCGTCGTCGCGGTGCGCGTGCGTCGTCGCGGTGCGCGTGCGTCGTCGCGGTGCGCGTGCGTCGTCGCGGTGTGCGTGCTGCGTCACAAGGTGGCGTGCTGCGTCACGGTGCGGCGTGCTGCGTCGCAGTGCGTCGTCGCGGTGTGCGTGCTGAGTCACAGGGTGGCGTGCTGCATCATGGTGCAGCGTGATGCATCGTGGTGCACGTGCTGCGTCACGATGCGTCGTCGCGGTGTGCGTGTTGCGTCACGGTGCGGCGTGCTGCGTCACGGTGCGGCGTGCTGCGTCGCGGTGCGCGTGCGTCGTCGCAGTGTGCGTGCTGCGTCGCAGTGTGGTGTGCTACGTCGCGGTGCGTTGTCGCGGTGTGCGTTTTGCGTCGCGGTGCATGTGTTTCGTCGCCGTGCGCCATGCTGCGTCGCGGTATGTTGTCACGGTGCACGTGTTGCGTCGCGGCGCACGTGTTGCGTCGCGGGGCGCCGTACTGCGTCGCCGTGCGCGTGCGTCACCGTGCGCCGTGGGCCTTCGTCGTCCTGATGACCGCTTCGACTGCTCTCCGCGGGTTGTCGTGAGGTGTGCGTGCTGTGTCACGGTGTGACAGCTGTCAGCGCGGCTCCCCCTTCCTCACGCATGGCTGATTTTGTTAATGACAGTGAGGCCGGGCAGGACAGATGCCACCGCTTTTCATTCTAAATTTGGACCAAGGGTGAATCATAGCAGACTAACAAGCGCAAATGTGTAAAACTACGTACTTGTCTATATTTGTATTTATAAAAGTGCTTGTTTATGGTTTGTTCTGAATTAATAGCTTTTGAAAATCAAATCTATTCTGAGTGACCAGCTTACATGTGACATGGTGCAAAACCCAATACAAAGTAAATCCAATAAGACATACAAAGTGTTTGCAACTTGGTACAAAAAAGTGACATTTTAAAGTTTCTTGCTAAAGTCTGACACACTTGGAAATGGAAAGAATTGAAAGCATGCAGCCTAATGAATTATAGAGGGCAGCCACGGCGGCCATCAAATCAGAACCTCTGGCTTCAGCAGCAGCCACAAGTCCCTGCCCCCCCCCCTCTCCTTGTCACCTGTCTGCTCCCCGAAGGTGATCACAGCCCTGGCTTCTAGCATCTTAGTTTCTCCTGTTCTCCGTACACGTGGAATCATACAGTATATATTCCATGGGTCCTTTTTGCATCTAGATGAGAGAGACAGAATTAGAGAGAAGAAAGTCTTGCCAGGCATATTGGTTAAGCCTTTTAAAAAAGTTTAGCTTTATTAATTCTCTTTATTGTTAGTTGCCTATTGTATTTAGTACCGGTTTTATCTTTCTAAACTCTTGATATACTTGGTTATAGATCTATCATCTTACTATTTCTTTTTTCTTTGTCTTATCTATTCTTCAATCCTTTTTTCCCTTTCTTCTGTTATCTTTTGGTTAAATTTGCTAATTTTAAAACTATTTTATATGGATACTTAAATCTGGGGCTGGCAAATTTCTGCAGAAGGACAGGTCGTATGAACGTTAAGTTTTGCAATCCACGTACAGTCTCTGTCGCATACTCTTTTTATGTTTAAAAATATAAAAGCTGGTCTTAGCTCGTGCACCATACAAAAAAACCAGGGGGGCCAGGATTGGTGTGCGGGCCAGTGACTTGCCAGCCCCCAGTGTAGAGTACTGATGTTCCGTTCATCCTCTTCTTGAATATTTATATTGAAGGCTGTACATTTCCATTAAATTCATAAGCATTGGAGGGTTTTCTGATTACCCTTTGTTACTGATTCTGTCAGACCCGCACCCAAGATAAGGTGAGCGTGAGCCCTGATGAAACAGCAAGCCAGCTCGGATCCGGTCTCTTATTTCTATAGACAGAGGAGGGAGGAGGAGCCAGGGGTCTGGAACCTTGTCCCACACCCGAAGGGGTGACACTGCCACACAGAGGCCACACGTCTGAGCACAGGGACACCCGTGGCCCAGCAGCCAGTTCCTGTCCTCACCGTCACCTGCCTGTCCCGTCAGCTTCTGAAGGCGCTTGGTTGAAATCTCCAACATGATTATGGACTTGTATGTTTTGCCTTTATTCTCAATCAGCCCTTGATTTATACGTTTTGAGGTTAAGTGCATTTAGTCTCTTCGTATCTTCCTGCTAAACTGATCCCTTTATTGTGACAAACCTTTCTTTATTAAAATTCTGGGGTTTTTTAGTCTACTTGTCTAACGGATTTCCACGTTAGCTTTCTTTTGGTTAGCGTTTGCACAATATATTTTTCTATCTTTTTGCCTCAACCTCTCTGACACCTTGTATTTAAGACGTAGCTCTTCTGGGCAGTATGTAATTAGGGTTGTTTTCTCAACGCAGTCAGGTCGTCTGCCTTTAATGTGGAGCACGCAGGGCACCCACGCTGGGTGTGGTAAGTGCATCTATTTGGTTAAAGAGCCAACATCTTACTGTTCCTTTTACATTTGACTTGCGTTGGTTTTTTTTTTTTTTTTTTTGGCCTGTTTTTCCTCGTTCTTGCCTTATTTTGTAAAAATTAAAAACTTTTACAATTTAATTTTCCCTCTGTAGTTTTGTAGCCTTACAGTCCTCTGCTATTTTTGGTAGTCGCTAAAGAGATTACAGCATGCATCCGTGACAATAGCGTGTCCTTTAAATTAGTACTTCTGCCCCACGTCAGTGAGTTCAGCACAGGACGTGTGATTCCGTACTGCAACTAGCCAGAGGCTTGCGTTGGCTTTTGAGAAAAGGAAAGGCTTTTACTTGTAAGTCGGCCGGCGGTAGACAGGAGGCAGGCTCGGCCTGCGGATCCGGGTGCCGGGGCTGTACGCTTTGGTGCCAGGTCTCGTTAGAAACCAGACGGGACCAGTCTGAGCCGGTTCTGCAGTGACATGACTGTCTCGCGTCATCATTTTTGCAGTCAAGGGAATTTCTCAAAACCGTACACGCTGCGTAGCGGCCTTTGTTTACATCTTACTAATCACGTGAGAAGATTCGGTGAATTTCGTTAGCCGTCTACATGCAGACCAACTGGTGTGACGTAGCTCCACACACGACCGGTACGCAGAAGTCACTTCCCGTGTCGGAGGCGTTGGATGTTTTCCCGGCTCTCTGCCTCCACGTGTGTTCGCGTGCGTGTGTCTGTACTGATTCCTCTAAATGCCCACCCCCTGCTGCACCATCTTGTCCCCGAGGCCAGAGCCAGCTGGCCAGGGCTTCGTAAGTGGAGATCGTAAAATAGCCAAGCAAAGTTTCTCACGAGCCCGTGGACCTGGAGCTGTCCGTGTGAGCCGGGGGCTGTTCTGCGTTCGTGCGGGGCTGGGCATGGCCGGCACAGGGCAGCCGTGACGGGAACGAGAGGGCACAAGGAGGTCCGGGGACTGCAGTAGATTTGGGGTGCAGGTCCTCGGTGCTCAGCTTTGTGGTGACCTCTGCCATGGGGACAGCATGCTGCGGGTCCTGCTGCCGCCTGGCGGTGGCATCTGTGGGTCCCCACTGCCGCAGCAGAGATAGTTCAGCGCTGGAAATGTGAGCCCTGTCCGTCACCACTCCCTGTCCACGTGCAGCCAGGCACCGTCTCCGAGGGGCTGGAGCAGGGCCTGGGGCTGTGAGGACAGCCCTGCCCCCAAGCACAGGCAGGCGGGCCCTTCCTTGCAGCGTGGGGCTGTGTCCCTGCTAGAGTTCCTTATGTAATCTTCAGAACGTTTGGCCTAAGGCATAGGTTAAGCCATTTCAGAAAACGAGCCTGAAAAAACAATTGATTGTTCTCCGCCTGCATCAGTGTGCTCCGCGCTCACAGGGCTGGGTGTCGGTGATGGGGGGCAAGCATGAAGGCGCCCCCAGGGGTCTCCTCTGCCAGGAAGCCCCGGGCACCAGCACGGCGTCTAGACTGCTTGTGTGAGTGGTCTTTTGGCATGCAGCCAGGCCTTGGGCTGACCCGGGGGCCCAGAGGAGCAGCTCGGGGTTCAAGGATAAGCGGTCCCGTGAGACTAAACGCACAGCCACAGTCACCACCGCATCTCTGTGTGTCCGGTGTGACCCCCACATTCTTCCCGATCCAGGGGTTCTGCGGCCTGTGGCCGCTGTAGATGGAGCCAAACTACTGGCTGCCTTCAGGAGCAGCGCGTGAGCACACGACAGGACACATGCACCGTGCGGCGTGTTCACGCATACCACTGTTCACCCTACACGCCCACACACGCCAAACACACCACACACGCCACACACGCTACACATCACACACAGCGCACGTGCAGGTACGTTACACACAGTTCACACGCATGCACACAGCACACACGTATTCCACGCACACTCATCTGAGCCCACGTGCAAAACCCGCGTGCCCAGTACGGCCCACGCTCACGCCACCTACGTGCACCGCCCCCGGCCACAGGCGGGCCTTGGCACAGCCCCTCCCCGTCCTCTCTGACCCCCCCACCCTGGGGCACGAGGTGGACAGCAGTGGCCTCACCCAGGCAGAAGAGGGAGGGGACCTCTACATGTTTCAGTCAGGACCGAGACCTCGAAGCATTTACATGTGCAAACACCTCGGCTTTACAAGTGTGTATAGCGAGACACCTGTAAACCTTGACCTTGACCTTCGGCTTCATATTGTATGTACAAACTGCTTCGATTAGGTTACACCCTACAATGTGAGAAAAAACCTGTGAAGCTTCTAGAAGGGCATGGCGGTGGGTGCGACCCCACGACCCTGGAGCTGGTGAATGTGTTCCAGAGAGGCCAAAAAGGGGCTCGCTGTGAAAGGAAAACAAACGGGAAGTCGACTTTCATTGAACTCCAAAATTTCCGTTCATCACGGCACCGATAAATATTAATACATCGGAAACACATATCCGACAAAATAGTTGTATCCTGAACATATAAACAACAACTGCAAGTTAATCATAAAAATAAAATAACCCCATAAAAAAATGAGCAGAAGACTTTTGAAAGGAAGGTACGCGAATGACGAGTAAGTACATGACAAGATTTTCCAATCCGTCAGCAGGGAAATGGAAATTAAGACTCAGTGAGGTATCACTGTGCGGCCACCGCAGTGGCTCAAGCTAAGAAGGCTGGCCATCCACACTGGCTGGAGGACGGAGGACAGATGTCGCCGTCGTCCGCTGCCGTGAGACAGCGAAACGATAAAACCACTTTGGAAAAGAGCTTGGTGGTTTCTTACAAAATTAGGGGTACGCTTTCGCCTCGATCCAGCAATTCTGCTGCTGGGTATTCACTGAACAAAAACGAAAACAAATGTCCACACCAGCCTGCGCTGGAGTGTTCGCGGCAGCTCTACTTAGAATCACCCAGATTTATAAAGCACCATGACACCCTCCAAAAGCGGCCGGACAGACCCACTGTCAGGTGTCCGTGCCACGGGATGCTGCTGGGGACGCAGACGGCAGAGCTGCCGAGGCGTGCTGCAGCGAGGTGGCTCTCAGGGACCCTAGCCCGGCAGGAAGGCCACACGCAGAGGGGACGTGTCGTGTGACTCCACCGAGACGGGCCGTGCGGTGAACGAGGCTCCGAATAGGCCGCGAGCCTGCCGCCCCCCGCCCCTGGCATGCAGACCCCGCCCTGGGCACTGCCACCAAGGGACCGGGCAGACGGAATCGGGGGGCCTGTCAGCGCTGACTGAGCAGGAGGGGTCCAGGGTCACCTGCGTGGGCCCCGCCGCCCCTTGGAAGTAAACAGAAGCGTCAGGGAGATGAGGGAGGGGAGGCGGGAGCAGTTCTCGGCGTGGCGGGGACACGCCACCCCTGCCGGCCTGAGGAGGAAGGGGACACAGGCCATGACAAGGCGGCCTTCAGGAGCCGACTGCCGCCTCTGCCGACGGCCCTCGAGGAAATGGGGCCCTGTGCTACGGCGCAGGGTGCTGAGTCTGGTCACCGCCGGATGGCCCCGGAAGCGGGGGCCCGGCTGGTGGGGGCCCCGGAAGTGGGTGCCCGGCTAGGGCCTGCATTCCTGTCAGCACCCGGACCTCGGCCTCGTACGACGCGCTGAGAAGCCAGCCAAGCCCGCCAGCCATCGGCCGTCCCAGGCAGGCGCCGTCTGAGGCCACTCTGTGTGTGACGGTTTGTCACGTAGCCGCAGCAGGAAACCTCTGCTGTGGAGGGACTGACCGCGAAGGGCGGGACAGCCTTCTGGGTGTGATGGGCCTGGGCCAGGCCCGGACCCCGGCGGCAGTGACGTCTGTGCACTTGGCAGAAGTCGTCACACTGAGCGTCCATCTGGGCCTTCGTTCCACTGTACAAACTGTACCGGGAAGCATCGTAAATTAAATGAAAGCCGTCAGGACTGTCCTTGTGCGGCTGCGTCTCTGCCGGTGGCCTCGTCCCTCTCAGAATAAACTGTGACGGCGGCACACGCCCTGCTGGCCGCCTCGCCCGGCGGGGCCACGGCGGCCACGGGCCCTCGGCCGGCCGGGCCTCGCTGCCCCAAGGACCGGCCCCGCTGTGCTCCAGCAGAGTCCCCTCCGCACGCCGCGGGACCTCGCGCCTTGTCGGGGAACCCGCGGCGCCAACGCCGGAGCAGCATGGCGCGGGCAGAAGCCCAGGGAGACGCGGGGCCATTCACATCCGCTTCTTGCAGAGCGTTTGGTCCCTTCCGAGAGGAGGCTCTACAGCTTGGCGGTTGAAAGGGGCGTGGCGGGGCGTCGAGTTTTGGCTTGTGTGTGTGTGTGCGTGTGCATGGGCGTGTGCGTGTGTGAATCTAAAGACCATCAGGCTGGAATCTAAAGACCACCATGCAGCAGGTGGGCACCCGTGGTGGGCAGGAAACTCTGCGCTGAGAGCCTGTGCCCGAGTCGTGCATCCCTTTGAAAACCAGGAGGTCTGGCGGGAAGCCCACTAGTGACAGCGCTCACGAAGCCCGGGTTCGCAGGCGTGTTTCCTGAACGGGCCGGCGTGCGTGCCCCAACACCGTACTCTCTTGCCGTTTCTGGTCCACAGGCAAAAACTGGGACCTGACAGCCGCCCTGAGCGACTATGAACAGCTCCGGCAAGTGCCCACAGCCAGCCTGCCGCACGTGTTCGCCGAGGGCCGGTGCCCCATGCAGCCCGAGCGGGAGCCGCCGCAGCCTGGACACGAGACGGAACGGCCCTGCCCGCCGAGGCCGGACGACATCGCCCAAGGTACGCGCGGTGGGGCCCGCGCAGGCCCTGGGGGGCCGGGGGTGCAGGACGGGCGAGGTCAGTGCCCCAGCTGCAGGCCGGCCCGGCACCCAGGGCTTCGCTCCTCACGCTGTGGTGCATGCACGCGTGTGCACGTGTGTCATACCTGACTTGTGTCTGTGTCACGTGTGTGTGCTGCAGGCGTGTGGCGTGCTGCAGGCGTGTCTGTGCTGCAGGCGTGTGTGCGTGCACGCCCCAGAGCCACGCTCACGCCCACACGGCTCCTGCCGTCCCCTCTGCCTGCAGAGAAGCGCCTCTCCCGGGGGATTTCCCACGCCAGCTCGGCCATCGTGTCTCTGGCGCGGTCCCACGTGGCGAGTGAGTGCAGCGCCGAGCAGTTCCCCCTGGAGATGCCGGTCTACACGTTCCAGCTGCCGGACCTGAGCGTGTACAGCGAGGACTTCAGGAGCTTCATCGAGCGGGACCTGATCGAGCAGGCCACCATGGTGGCCCTGGAGCAGGCAGGTGAGTCGCCCCCGGCCGGCCGGCTGCGTCCCGTAGACCCCGCTCACGTCAGAGCATGCTGCCCACCCGGGCGTGCTCAGTCAGAGCTCTGGGTGCTCGCCCAGCACCCCCTGAGGACGGGCTCCGCCCCGGGGGTGCAGCGAGAGGTCTCTGGAACGTTCTGTGATTCTTAAAGCCAGTCCCTCCCCCAAGAGGACTCTGCGGCTGCGCCTGCTCCTCGTCTCCCCATCCTGCTCCCCCAGATGTGCCCGGCGAGAGAGAAGACCCCGGGCTTTGAGGAAAAGGGGGACTGTCACTTCCCGAGGACACAGGCAAGTCCTGTGACCTCCTGAGCCTCTGTTTTCCCGTCTGCAAAGATGGGGGCAGAGCGGGGCGGCCTGCGGAAGCTCTGAGTGTCAAGTGCCCCGTTTCTGCGGAGCCGCCAGCGTCCTGCCCGCCCGGCCTTGCCAGCCGCGGGCAAGGAGACGTCAGTCCCGACACCCCTCCCCCCACGCGTTCTCTGACACCGATGGGGAAGCGGTTCGGGGACCGAGCCCGACGTCTCTCCCTAAACGACGAGTTCAAAACAAATGCTGGAAACGCACGTAGGTTCGTCCAGAGACGGAGCAAATACTGTGTCGCTCGTAGTCATTTGCACAATAAGTGTTCGCAAAATCACGTGTTGGGGGATTCCCAGACACGCGGTGGAGACCCCTGTGCCGTCCTGTCCACGGCGGCCCCTGCCACACACCTGCCCCGGAGGCCCCGCCGGCCGGCGTGGTCGGGGGCGCTGAGTGAGCCGGCTGCTTTCAAACCTGGGGCCGCGTCCCCAAAACGAAGCGGCAGCCCTTTGGGGCCGCCCCGGGCCGTCCCCCGGAGAAGCTGGGTCTCGATGCGCTCCTCTTCCCCTCCTCGGGGGGCACAGAGGGGCAGGGGGCCAGCGTCAGCACGGCGAGGCGCCACCTCTCAGTGGGCAGGACCCCCACACACCCAGGAAGTCTTTCCAGGCCTGAGGCCTGGAACTGTTTTTAACAGGGCCTGGCCCCTAAACATGGCTTCATTCATTCAAACTTCTTACGGGGAATTTATCATTTTCTAAACCTCACTCCGGCCCACACATCGGTCCCACTTAGAAGGTAACAAGTCACGACGCAACTTACTTAGGTGGCCGGGGGCGTGGGAGGTTTGATTGGCTTCCAGACCCCCACCCGGGTGACGGCATGCCTGGGCTGCGACCAGGGACGATGCCCGAGCCTCCCACGGCTTTGCAGATGTTGGCAGGAGACAGACCCCTGGGTTGCGGAAGAAGGGCGCTGTCCCATCCAGGGAGACCCACACCAGGGCGCTTTCCTTCATTCATGCGGAAGTCTGCAGTGACGATTCTAAAATACGAACATGACCCACGCCCCGCCGTCCCCCATGGAGCCAAGGCTGTCCCCTCCCCACCATCGCGGAGTGGACGGACCTTCACCATCGCAGGTCCTGCAACTTACCCTTTTTTCCAATCATCTCCTATTATTCACCTCTAATTCGTGAAAGTCAGCCACAAGAGGACAAAAACCAAACCGTGTAGCTAATCTGCATTGATGATGCGATCAAGTGATTTTTCTTATGTAAACTGTTTACATGATGCATTACACTAATTGATCGATTTTCATATTTTGAACCAGCCTCACATCCCTGTAATAAACCCCACTTGGTCATAGTGTATAATGTTATCTCTGCGTTGTTGGGTTCTATTTGTTGATATCTCGTTAATAATGCTGCATCATATTCATGAGAGGTATTTATTTCTCGGTACCTCTCTCTTTTTCGTGCTGTCTTTGTCTGGTTTTGGTATCGGGGCAATACTGGCTGTTTTCTGGAGGAGACAGTGTAGGATTGGTTGTGAGTGTATCTCTTCGTATTGCTTTTTAGTGGTCGTTCAAGGCAGTACATTATGCACACCTGTTTTATGAACGCCTGTGGTGCTGACATTTTACCACTTTTGATGAAGCATATAAACCTTACCTGCCCCGGACGCTCCTTTACCCTCCACCATTTGTAGATGTCTTAAACATTTATTCTGCATCCACTGAGACAGACGACGTTGTAAGTGTTGCTTCCACATTCAGACATAGTTTAGAAAACTCGGAGGGAGAAGCAAAGGCTGCCGTGCTCTCATATTTTTGCTCTCCTCACGTGCGATGCTCTGACATTCCTCCTCTTGTCGTCTCCTCTCTCAGGAACTTCTTCCAGCCTTTATTTTGAGTTATATCTACTGGTAACAAATCGTCTTTGTTTCAAACAAGTTTGTTTTGTTTTGTTTGAGAATGTGTCGGTTTCCCCTTTACTTCTTGAGGATATTTTTGTCGGACATACAAGTCTAGACTGACAATTCGTTTCTTTTACCACTTAACAAACACCATTCCACTTTCCTCCAACCTCCGGTTTCCAATAAGAAATTCGCTGTCATTATCATCTTTTCGGTGGTGTTCCTCTTTAGAAACTTTAGAGGTTTTTTTCTTTGACTTTAATTTTCAGACGTTTGGCTACGATGTGTTTTGGCATGAACTTCATGCCTTTTTCCTGTCTAGAGTTTGCTCCGGTTCTTGAATTCCTATATTTATAGGTGTTTGTGTTTGTTTGCAAAACTTGGGAAATTTTCGGTGATTATTTCTTTCAATAATTTACTCATCTCTATGCTATGTCTCCTGTTCTCTGGGGTCTGGTGACATGAACGTTAGCTAGCCCTTTTGTGACAGCAGTAGGTCTTGCTGAGATTCTGATCGTTTTGAGTCTGTTTTCTCTTTGTTTTTCAGATCAGATAATGTCTACACTCTACCGCTGCGCTCACAGATTCTTCTGTTCGCTCCATTCTGCTGTTGAGCAAAACTAGTTAAAACTAGTCTTCGTGTTTTTTAGTTCCAAGATTCTTATTTGGCTTTCCTCAGTATCTTTTTTTTTCCCCCTTTTCATCTTCTGTGTATGTGAGAGAGACTTCCTATTTCTTTGCTGACCTTTTCTCTATTTTTTATTTTGTCTCGAGCATGCTCGTAACTGCATCTGAAGCGTTTTTATGACATCTGCCTTGAAATCTCTGCCAGATCATTCTAACTCCCATGTCACCTCAGGGTTGGAATTCTTTGATTGTCTTTTCTCGTTTGGTTTGAGATCTTCCTGGTTCTTGGTATGACTAATTTTCACTTGAAAATCCTGCATACTGGGTATTCAGTCACACGATTCTGCGTCTTATTAAATCTTGTGTTTTAGCAGACTTGTGACATCGCTCGGCTAGGTGCGGGAGGCCGTTGACACATAACTGCCAGGCGGGGTGGGAGTACAGGCTCTCCGCTCTGCACCTGGTGAGGGGTGGGCTTCCTGGTGCTGCCGGGCAGGGTGGGGGACCCACGTGTCCTTCATTGACAGGGGGTGGGCTCCCCCTCGGTCCTGGCTCTGCACTCAGGCGGTGAAGGGACAGGTGGTGAGCGACTCACTTTAGCCTGGTGAGGATGGGAGCATCGTGCCCGCCTGGCCTTGGGTGGCAGCAGCTGTGATAGGTCTGCAGTTTATTCGGGGGCATTTGGCCAGAATGGGGCAGTTCTCATCGACGCATTTGCTGTCTCGCTGAGGAAGCCACGGCCTCCCTGGCATTCCGTCTTGGAAGAGCAGGATTCTTTTGGCCGCCATATCTACGGTGGGATTCATGTGGCCCAAGGAACTCGGGGGGCCGTGTCGTTGCCGGGGTCCCAGACGGCCTGACTTCCACCCACTGTTCCATCTTCCCGTTTTTAGACGTAACACCCAGGTGTTTTAGTCGTACACGTCAGAAATAACAGTATGTCCACTCTGTGTTCCCGAAGCCGGAGTCTCAAGGTGTGTCCACGAAGTTTACCGCGGCTGTACCTCCGCGGCTGTGATGGTGTTGACGTACGAGATTAAACGTAGACCACACCTTCAAAGGTGTGTGCACCGACAAGGGGGATGAACAGAGGTGACGTGAACAGAGGAACTGGGTTCGGAGAAATGACGAGAAATTTTATGTTTTGTGTAAAGCACACCCCCAAATTCAAGGGGTGGCAGCTTTGGTCTCGAGGATTCTGATCTGCTTGCTGATTGAGGAGAGGATTCGGCCACCTCTTACCTGGCAGAGGAGAGGTATCCATATTTTGTGGGTGAAGACGTAGCCGTATCATGCTCCCCCTTCCCCCTGGAGTCCTCTAAAGTCCACACCCCACCCCCCGCTGAGGTTTCTGCCTGCGCAGCGAGCTCGCTCGCCGTGGCCCCCGCCGGGCCGGGCCGGTCCTAAAGTGAGCTTCCGTTCCAGGTCGCCTGAACTGGTGGTCCACCGTGTGCACGAGCTGCAAACGCCTCCTTCCTCTGGCCACCACGGGGGACGGGAACTGCCTGCTGCACGCCGCCTCCCTGGGTGAGCTCCGCGGCGAGACCCCCGTGGAAATCCATGTCGGCGGCACCGGAGTCGGGCTGTGGGTAGAAACGTAGGGGGCAAGGAGACCCCCATTCGGCGAGAGACGCCCCAAAGGAGCTGCAACGGGGTGCGGGGGCTTGCCATGCCTGGGGGGGGGTCGCAGGAGGTGTCAGGTCTCTTGGTGCCCACGGCAGCCCCTGGTTACTGCAATCTCTGCTCTAAAGCAGAGGTCCCCAACCCCCGGGCTGCACACCAGTACCGGCCGTGGCCTGTCGGAGCCGGCCGCCCAGCAGGAGGTGAGCAGCTGGCGGGGAGCAAAGCCTCATCTGCACCTGCAGCCACTCCCCAGCCTCAGCTCCGCCTCAGGTCATCAGGCATCAGATGCTCATCGGAGCACTGGTCCCTCCTGCCACAAAGGGTGGGGACCGCTGCTCTGAAGGACACAAGGCCAGGTGGAGCCTTTAACATTCCTGGTCGGAGCCGTTTGGGCCTCTTTCAAAAGCTCTCCGAGGCTCCCACTGCGGTAGGAGCCACCCCTCACTGTCACCTCGTCCCTTCTGCCCGGCTCCAGCTGCCTTTCCCTCCCGCTGATTCTCCGGCAAGTCACGGGGTCCCCAAGGACGAGGACAGGCGCTGCCTGGCCTTCCCCTCCGCCTGGGAGGAGACCCAGCTCCCTCCCTCCCCCACTGGACTCCGCTCCGATGTCCCCTTCACGCCCAGGGTCACCCTTGGTGGCTCCGTCTCTCCTGCCACTACGTGCCCATTCGACGGCCGCCCCCTCCCCCCCCCCCGCCCTGTGGGCTCTGAGATTTTAGGGGCTCAGTCTGTACCGGTCACTGCCACGGGGCTTCCCAGCACCCAGAATGTGCCTCCCCCCACCATAAAGCAAGCACGGGATTAACTAGGTAGAGTGGATGGGACTCGGATGGACGGACGGACAGGCGGGTGGATGGACGGACCGACCGCCCCGCCGCTTCCCGCGGCCAGGGCCGTACCACTCGTGGCTGGGTCTCTGGACCACGTCCGCCCCCCTGAGCGCACACGCAGAGTGGCCAGTGTGTCCTCGTCCCCGCTCACCACCCAGCACGGCCGCAGCGCTGCGGAGAGGCCGCCCCGGGAAGCGGGCGCCGCCTCGGGCCCAGATGTGGGCAGCGGTGTCCGCTCCGCTCCTCAGGAGGCTGAGATGCCTGTAGCCACAGGCCGACCATAGGTGAAGCCAGGGGCCCTGCGTGAGGACATGTCACCAACTTGTCCCCATAGGCTCGCTCGCTCTCAAACGCAAGACCCAGTCCCTCAAAGCAAAGTTGAGACCGGGGTGGCTTGCCAGGGGTCCCAGAGAGGTAGCACCTGCTGTCACTCTCTTTCGCTAAGGAGGGGACGTGCTCCCTCATCACCCCTCGGGGACAGGCCACCCCGGGACAGAGATCACGCGTCTGCCGCTGGCTCGGGCCCGAGTGGGGCAGACGAGCAGCCTCTGGGCGAGCGACGGACGCGCAGGCCGAGTCGCCTCCTGACGAGTCCCCTCTCACGTCTCGTCCCTTCCTCTGCTCCCGTGGCAGGGATGTGGGGCTTCCACGACCGCGACCTGGTTCTGCGGAAAGTGCTGTACAGCATGATGCGGACGGGGGCGGAGCGGGAGGCGCTGAAGCGGAGGTGGCGCTGGCAGCAGACGCAGCAGAACAAGGAGGTGCGCGCCGCCCGCGGGGGGGGGGGGGCGGGGCCGGGCCTGGTGGGGGGGCGGGGAACCCGTGCAGGGGGGCGGGGCCGGGACCTGCGCAAGGGGGGGGCCGGGGGGGGTGGGGGGTGGTGCTGGGCCCTGGCCCTGGGGGCACCCGCCCCGTGCTGGGCAGCTGGAAGGTGGGGTGCAGCCGCAGGGGACGCCAGCCCCGCCCACCGCTTTGGCCCTTTGCAGTCCCACAGGCAGACCCCCCCCCTCCTATGGGAGTCGCCCCCCTCGCCTTCACACTGCCGCGGTCAGGCCTGGCACCGGGCGCCGGGAATGACCCGGTCACTGGGCGGACTCCCCGCAGCACTGAGATTAGAGATCGGGGTTCCGGAAAAACCTGTCCGTAGCAAACGGGGACAGCGGGTGACCACGAGCAGGCGCGCTCGGCCAGGCCGGCGCCCTGAGACGCCCCTCCGCGCAGTCAGGGCTGGTGTACACGGAGGAGGAGTGGGAGCGCGAGTGGACGGAGCTGCTGAAGCTGGCCTCCAGCGAGCCGCGCACGCACCTCGGCAAGAACGGGGGCTCGGCCGGCGGGTGAGTGCCCCCCTGCCCCCCAGGCCGCCCGGCCTCCCGGAGCAGCCTGGGAACTGGTGCCGGGGGCCACACGGCACCCCGAGGCGGGGGAGACGAACAACCTCTGCCCGCAAGCGTCAGACGCTGCACGAGGTGCGGAAGGGTGTGGGCATCGCGGGCGCCTTCGCGACACTCTGGAGGGGACACTGGCCGCCGCGCACTTCGCAGGCAGAGGACTGAGCTCACCGCCTGTGTCCCCGAGCTCCTGGGACCCCATGCACCCCGGTGCGGGCAGAGGCGGGGCAGGCACGCAGGCGCGCGAGCCCCCGCAGGCGGCACGCGGCTCCGCGGTCCTCCCCACGCACTTGTCCTGAACCCGCCAAGCCCTGGAGCCTGGCGAGGTTTCAGGGTCCCCGGCTAAATGTCTCATTGCTGACTTCAAGACGTCACTCTGAAGCCGTCACACGTGTTTGTGACAGAGAGGCTCTGCTGTCACGCACCCGCAGGGAGCGGCGTGCTCCTGCAGACGCAGGGCGAACGTGCGGGCGTGGGCGTGACCGTGCGGCCCAACCGGGCGGCGCGGCGTCTCAAAGGGCCGGCTTGAGCTTTGGCTCAGACTTTTTCGATGCTGAGGACCAAGTTGCCACCTACAGAAAAAGTCTCAGCCAAACATATGTGAGGGTGGAGCCCCCAGAAGGACTGGAAGCCCCCAGAGAGCAGGGCCCGGCCATCCCTCAGGCCCACGGACTGACCGCCCAGCGGCTGACCCCGCAGCCCCCAGCAGCCCAGCCTGGGCCTTCTGCATCCAGCCCTGCTCTCACGGCCCTTCCAGGACAGACTGAGACATGGACAGGGGACCCACAAACAATGCTTACAGGGCCCTTTTGTCACGTTAATGACGTCAGCACCAAAAGTCTAGGACAACGTGGTGAAGACTCGGTCCATTCCTGAGAACTCTGCTCCCCCCTGCCCCACGCCTCCCGAGCCCTGGCGTGTGTCTGGGGTGTGCCCTACTGTCCTTGTTGCCGTTTCGGGGTGATGGGCTTGCAGGGCAGCAAGTTTCTTTCAAATGGTTCGGGGGGGTAAAAAGTTACTTATGTTATATGGGCAACTTTCTGAGAGTTTTTGGTGGCTGCCAACTACTTTTTTTAAGTATTAAAATAGGTATATTGAATTACCAAAACCAATAAACCAAGACAAAAATAAATAGATGCAATGAGAAAAAGCTCCCTGGGTGGGGAGGGTGAATTCCAAGGACCCACAGGCTTTGTTCAGAAGTCACGAGCTTTGGCAGGCGGCGTGTGCATAGAGCCACGGCCCCAGGTCACCCGCCCCGTCTGCTGCCTCTGGCCCCACCGGCTCCCGCCCTCACAGGCCTCCCCCAGCGAGTCCTGGGTCCCCCCCACCCGTGTGCCCAGGAAAGAGCCCACGTCCCACTCGCCTCCCCATGCTGCCTCCCCCCAGGGGCGGGCCGGCTGTGGAGGGACATCAGGCCTGTGGCTTCTGCCCGAATGTTGGGGTCCAGAGCGGAGGTGGTTTGAGCAGCCGGGGCGCGGGCCGAGGCGGCTGCGCTGGGCCATCGGTGGCTCTGTCCCCTCCCGCTCTGGGGGCTGGAATTCCAGCAGCCTCCTCGCCGCTCCCTCCTGTCGGCATGTTTTCTAGAAAGCCCCAGGATCTCGGTATCCACGTGCCCGGCATGCCGCACCCTGGTGGCTAAGGCTTCAGTCTGAGTGCGGAAACCACAGGAAGTCTTCCTCCTCCCACTCCTGCTGGGTCCTTGTCACTCATGCCCAAGTACAGCCCCCCCACCCTGCCCCCCGCAGCCTGCCTCTGCCACCAGGAAGACCCTGTCTTGGTGGCCGGCAGCCATCACACTCGCCTCCTGAGACCCCCCGACCCAGGGTGGGGCTGGGGGCTGGGGGCGTGAGGTGGCCCCAGGTGGCTGTGATGTCCAGGGTCCACGGAGACAAGCACGGAGGGGAGGTGCTCCATCTCCACGCCGCCTTCCCGAGCAGCCCGGCGACGGGCCGCCCGCTTTGTCTCCTAGTGTGGACAACGCCGAGGACCCCGTGTACGAGAGCCTGGAGGAGTTCCACGTCTTCGTCCTGGCCCACATCCTGAGGCGACCCATCGTGGTCGTGGCGGACACGATGCTGAGGGACTCGGGCGGCGAAGGTAGGCCTGCTGGTGACCCCAGAAGCGCGGTGGTGACCCCGGAAGCGCGGCAGCCCAGCCGGGCGGGGGGCGGGGACGGAAGGACGGAGCTGCGGGAGGCCAGAGCCCTGCTCCGCGGTGCTGGAGACCACGTTTCTCCCCGTCCCTCCTCCCTGTGGGCATCTCCCACTGCCCCAGTGGCGAGAGGCTCAGCCGTTCATTCACCCTGTGTCACCAGCAGAAGCCTTGGGAAATCTGGCCAAGGGGGGCGGGGACTAAACTCAGGGACACGTGGCCCACAGGAGCCCAGAGTGCAGACAGCCCACCCTGCTGGCCACACGGCGCTGAATGGGGAAGCTGCAGGAAGCAGGAAGTCAGGGGGAGCCTGGGGGACAGGGCAGAGGGCCGCCTGTCATGTCCCCACAGACCACGAGCATCCACAGCCCTGTGCACACGCCTTGTCCTCAGCCCTCCCCACGAGCCCCGGGGCGGACACAACATCCGGGACCCGCAGAGCAGGGCACCGAGCCCCACAGGCCACGCAGGGGTCCCAGGCGCCGGGCTCAGGCCCCAGGGGGCCGGGCCCCACCTCAGGGTGGCGGGGGTGCCGTGTGTCTCCTCCACGCGCCCTCACCCGCGCTCGTGCCCGCAGCGTTCGCGCCCATCCCCTTCGGCGGCATCTACCTGCCCTTGGAGGTACCTGCCAACAGGTGCCACTGCTCGCCACTGGTTCTTGCCTACGATCAAGCACACTTCTCCGCCCTGGTGTCCATGGAGCAGAGGGACCAGCAGCGGGAGCAAGGTGAGCGGCGCCTGCGGCGGGGGGGCGGGCCGGGCACTGGGAGGGGGATTGGGCACGGAGGGGGGCGGGGTGGACAGGGTGTGGGGGGTCCCAGGGGTCGGGGCAGGCACGGGTGGGGGAGGGGGCACGGTTCGGGGGCGCAGAGGGGCGGGGCGGAAAGTGTGGGGCAGACACAGGCGGGGGAGGGGTAGCGGGGGCGGGCGTGGGGGGCGAGCGCAGAGGGGCGGGGCCACAGGGGCGGGGCAGGGGGGGAGGGGGCACTGTTAGTGGGGCGCGGGGTCCCCGCAGCCCCCTGGAACCTGGGAGCTTGCTGGGCAGTGACGGGCTTTGCGTGAAACGACCGTAGGTGCGCTAAGTGTCACCGTAACTTACACGAGAATGCGCAGCGGTCACCCCCCCTTCCCGCGCACGCGCACTCCGCGTGGTGTGAGTGACCGTGGCCGTAGACTCCGCAGGCGTGACGCCCGCCCCACCCCCGGTCCCTCCAGTGGCCAGTCAGCGACCACGGCCACTGCCGGCCTGCGCGGTGACGTTTCGGTGGCGCTCGGCTGCCCTGGCTCGCTGACCGCTGCCTGCCGCAGAGCGGTGGACAGCAGCCCAGACCACGGGGTTCGTGACCGAGGCCTTGACGGGCACAGGTGCGGGTCCTCGGTCAGCGCGTGGCGTGTGTGCTGTGGCCATGGTGGGTTCCGTTTGGGACGGTCGCTGTCTGCTCGCGTCAGCCGCCAACAGGTGTGTGACCAGCTGAGCGGAGGGGGAAGTTGCTTCTTTTTGCCACTTTGGTTTCTGGCTTGGACCGAGACTCCCCAAGGAGATGGACGGACGGGTGGGAGGGGCTGGTTTCAGGCCCCTGCCGTGGGGCGTGGCCCTGGACGTTGTGGTGACTTGTCACGTGGCCACGTGGGTCCTGGAGGAATGAGGTGCAGGGGCGCAGCCTGCGCTGATGGGACTGGCTGTCGGAGAAGGCGTGGGTCCCAGGGTGGCTGAGCGGGGTGCAGGCCTCCCGGGTGCCCCCGCGGAAGGCACAGCCCCCCCCCTCCGGCTTTGTGATGTTTTCGCGGTGGACACGGGTGCGGGCCGTGGCCGGCTCCTCTGGGTGCAGAGACGGGCGCAGGGTTCGCCTCTGGGGCCTGTGTGTCCTGGCCCTGGGGCTGCACTGTGACCCGTCCCACCTCAGGACGGGGCCAGGGTGCCACCTTCCACGCAAGGGGACGCGAAGCTCGTGGCTCCCGCGGGCTGGGCGAGGTCCCTGCGGGTGTCGGGGCCTCACCTGCCTGCAGAGAACACGCTGCTCTGGCTGCTTTTCATCTGACGTGTTCAAGGACATCAGCTCTTAATGATGCTATGACCATCGCGGAACAGTCCCTCCATGCACCGAAGTCCTCGGTGTCCTCCGGTAGCCTCTAGGAAACAGGGTTTCCTGTCCCTGAGCCAGGCCTGGGCCCCATCCTTGAGAACCGCTCCGCAGATAAGCCTTCCCGGCCACCACGGGCACTCGGCACCCGCCCCTGCCAAGGACCCGCCACAGGCGAAGCGGAGCAGACGCAGCGCGAGGTCACGGCCAGGGGAAGCCGCCCCCAGGCTCCCCAGGCACGTCCCCCACTTCTGGCCCTACAGTAGGGGCCTCCCTACCGTCCACACGGGGCAAGCTACTGCCAGCGTTCCTGGCCTCAAGCACGTGCTGTTCGTCCCCAAAGTCCCCTGTCTGAGCACATGGCCCCGTCCGAGCAGGCAGTGCCCACGAGGACCCTGGAGCGCCTCGTTCTTGAGGAGACATGGCATTGTCACGAACCACCAGGGCTGCCGCGGTCCTTCGCTGCTCCCCTGGAGCCCCAGAACGCAGCCCCTGAGGGGGTCCTGTCCGCAGAGGCCCCACAGCGGCGGGTGGGGGGCGAGAAGATGATGAGCAGGGGGAGGGGGCGTCCCGCCTTCTACCCAGGCCCCTGGGGACCGGACCAGGCTATCGTCTGTGACATCGTTGGTTCTTTTGTTAAAAGAATCATTTATTTAAATTAGCTTCAAGTACACAGTACATTGGTTAGACATCTGTGTAGTTCGGAAAACGATCCCCCCAATTGCTCCCTCCCTGCCCTGGCCCTCCACCTGGCCGACGTGTTAATGCTGACCGCATTCCCTCTGCCGCGCTCCCCATCCCCGTGGCCATCAGCTACTCGTTTGTACTTCTTTAACCCTTCGCCCCCTTCTCCCAGCCCCCCAAACCCTTCCCTGTCCATCACCAAATTATCCACTATATTTGTGAGTCTGTTTTTGCTTAGTTTTTTCTTCTTATTTCTTAGATTCTGCATGTAAGTGAAATCATATAATGTTTATCTTTTTCTGTCTGACTTAAATAACGCGAGGTCCATCAAAGCAATATCTTTTTCCATCCCCTTCCTTTTAGTCTGTGTGTGTCTTTTAATCTGAAGCGAGTCTCTTATATTCTTCTTCTTAAAGAACTACCTCCAATATTTCTTGTGATACTGGCTTAGTGGTGATAAATTCTTTCAGCTTTTTTTTTTTTTTTTTGGTCTGGGAAGCTCTTTATCTGTCCTTCAAATCTAAATGATAGCTTTGCTGGATAAAGTATCGTTGGTTGTAGATCCTGGGTCTTCATCCTGTCGAATATTTTTGCCAAGCCCTTCTGTCCTGCATAGTTTCTTTTGAGAAATCAGCTGCCAGTCTTATGGGTTTTCCCCTATAAGTAACTGTCTGTTTTTTCTCTTGCTGCTTTTAATATTCTTTCTCTGTATTTAACCTTTGGCATTTTAACTAGATGTGTCTTGGTGTGGGCCTCTTTGGATCCCTGACTTGGAATTCTCTGAGCTTCCTGGGGTTTTATGTCCATTGCCTTCACCAGGTTAGGGAAGTTTTTCATTATTTCTTCAAACAGCTGTTCAGCATCTTGATTTTCTTCAGTTATGCTGATCAGACGGATATTTGGATCCTCAATAGTGTCCCATATGCTCCTTCAATTATCTTTATAGTCTTGGCATCTTGTCTCTTGCCATTCTGCTGCGCGCCCCTGGCTTTCCCCTCCTCCAGATAGGGCACGTGATCCTTTTCTTTATTCACTTTGCTTATTCCATTTACTATGCTTCTCATCTCAGATAATGTATTCTTCGTTTCATACCGGTTCCCTTTCATAATTTCCATTTCCATTTTTATGTTTTTTTATCTCTTTGTTGTTGAAGAGCTCTACGCTTCCCAAAAGTTCACTGAGCACCTTTATAACCAGTGTTTTGAACTCTGCATCTGTTAGATTACTTGACTCCACTATATCTGGATCTCTGTTCTATTCTATCAAATCGTTTCTGCGTCTTTGTCTTCCCATTTTGGCTGCCTTTCCGTGTCCGTTTCTATGTACTAAGCAAAGCTCCTAATTCTCCCAGTCTTATTAGTGTGGACTTGTGTAGTAGGCGCCCTGTGGCACAGTCCTGAGAGGGGTCCAGCTGCAGGCCAAACTTAGCCCAAGCCCGTGCCCCTCCGGGGTCACCTGTTAAGATCCAACAAGCCATCCACAGATGCTGTTCTTATAGTTACCTCAAGAGGCCACCCTAGAAACTGAGGCCAGCTGCCTCCCGAGTGAGTCTCAGCAAGGAGCACCTGACTCGCCGAGGGCACACCTGGCAGTGGCTTGGGTGGGGCGGCGAGTTGCGGTAGGCGAGCTTTAGGGACTCCTCTGGGTGGAGCGTCCTCTGGGAGGCAGTTTGATGACGTCAGGGCAATGGCGGCGCAGCGGGAACACACAGGGCTCGAGGGCGACAAGCGGGACCCGCCAGCACTCTGTCCAGGGTGAGTCGTCTGGCGGCGGCCTTCACTCTGTGTCTCCCCGGAAGTCCCCGGCGCCCCCTGCGCGCAGCCGCATGGGCCCTGGTGCTCAGGGCAGTCAGGTCCCGGGCTGCGAGCATCCGCTCGGGGACGCGGGTCCTCTAAGAGGCGCCTGCGGCGGCCGCGGCCTCCGTCCCGGCCCCTGCAGCCAGGGCAGCCCCCTGTCCCCGCCTGCCCCGCCTTCTGCCGCGGCAGCGAGCTTTCTCGGATTTCTCCATAGTCGTACATTTCCCCATAGTTGCTCCTCTAGATCACAGGTGATTTTGTTTTGCGGCTGCTGCGCCTTGTTTCCATCACGGCTTCGATTCGGTCGCCGGAGGGATGAACAGAGCCTCTGTCATCCACGCCATTTTTTTCCAAAAACTGACATCATTGGTTCTTGACCCACAGCCCTCTCCAAGGGCCGCCAGGTGGCCGGAGCTGTGGGCGGGGCTTCGCGGGCACAGAGCTCCGCCCTCGGCTGTGCGCTCACCCGCCATTGGCTCATGCGGGACCCCAGGGACCATCAGTCCCGACCTGAGGCTCGGGGAAGAGCTGCGGGGGCGAGGAGGGTCTTTCGCGAGGGGCCCGGCAGCCGGAGCCGCGTGTCCTCCCCACTCCCGTGCCCCCTCCTCCCCGGACGCCCACGCCCCGCTCCTGGGCGGGCCCAGCCCCCGCCCCCGCCCCCACCTCATCGCACATGGGTCCGGAGTGCTCGGTTCTCCGTGCGTCCTCATGCGACCCCTTCACCCCCTCTTCCTCCCCCCCCCCTCTGGTCACCAGCACTTGTCTTCTGTATCCGCGAGTTCGTTTGTGGTCCCAGCTCGTTCGTTGGTCCTGTTTCGTACCCCACACGTGAGCCAACGCGAATGGCGCCTGTCCGTTTGTCTGACTGGTTTCCCTCCGCATCGTACTCTCTAGGTCCCTCCATGGTGTCGCAGCGGGCAGCATGTCACCCTTTGTGACGCCTGAGCAGGGGCCCCGTGTACGCATGCCCAATTTGAGCTTCTGTTCCTGTGCCCACTGGGGTCCCACGGAGAGGGGCCTGCAAGATGCGTGGACCCCGGTACCCACAGTCCCCAGGCTCCAAGTCTCACTCAGCCCCCAGCTTGTCAGCAGCTTCATGAATTCTCCTCCCGGGGCTCCGGCCGCGTCTGCCCAGCTTCCACGCACGTCCATCTCCTCGGAGGCACCTGTCCGTCCTCCGGTTTGGGGCCGGCCGGCCGCCATGACGTCAGCGCTCTGACGGCTGCGGGGAAAGCGGCAACATGCCGTCTGCCTGGCCGGACCTTGTAGTAAAGCTAGGACAAGGCCCTGGCGTTTTTGTGCCCCAAACAGAAAGCAGGGGTCTCCAGGCTGGGTGAGACGGCGTCTGTTAAAAGACAGGACAGGGCCTTTTCAAAGACAAGGGACATGTCTGCAGCCTTGCTTTGAAAGGCGCTTGCTGTTCGTGACATTTGCCAGCAGAGGGCAAGCGGCCACAGCACACGGCCTCTCACAGGGGTGAAGGCGGAAAGCAAATGTGTGCCGCGGGAGGCAGAGGCCCCCAAGCCACCGACGCCCGTGGAGCAGCCTGTCCTGGAGGGCTCCCTGTCGCGTGCAGCCGTGGGCGGGGTTCTCGGGCCTTGCGGCTCCAGCCACCCCACGTCCACAGCTGTCCCCTCTGCAGGGAAGACGCCTTCCATCAGCCCCTGGGTGCCTCGCTTGCTAGCGGGCATGTCCCTAGACCCTCACTCGGTGCCTGCACCCCGACTAGGATCCAGGCCGAGAGACTGCGGGACCCCCAGGTGGCCAAGCTGCAGCCCCAGCCGGTGACCCCGGACTTGCGCTGGGATGGGGGCGGCCAACTGCCAAGCATAGGAATCTCGGGAGCCCATGGCAGGGAGGCGAGGCCGGGGTGTGGGGCTCACCACCTTGGCCCCCGGCGTCTTCAGCCGTCGCCGCACTGGGGGGCAGTGTGCAGAGGGGGTCGCCCAGCTCCCACCACGTCCGCTCACGCCCCACGCCGTCGGCGGGGTCTGCGCAGATGCCTCCCATTGACACCTCCCCAGACGCAAGTCACCCGAGGTGCAGCCCCAGAAAGTGCTTCAAACAGATTATTATTCTAGAACAATCGTTGCCAGGTTTGCCTGCTTTTAAGAACAGCGGGGGATGTTTGTTTGAAATACAGTCCTTGGGTCCTTTTCCTGGACATACTGGCTGGCGGCCGGAGCGGGGGCTGGGACTGGCACCTTCACCAAAGCCGCCCTAGCAAGTGCCTCCCAGGGGCCTCTGCCGCCCGCCACCCTTCCCTGTGGGTGGGTGACTCGCGGGACCGAGGGAGGCCAGTCCTGAGCCAGTCCTGAGCCCTCCCTGGGGCCACCCTATGAGACTGACTGACTACCCTGCCGCCCAGCCCTGGGGAGGAAGGGCGTTCTTTGTGTCATGGCCGTGTCAAGGCCAGCCGAGCGCCCTGACCTCCCAGCCAGAGCTGGAGCTGCCCAGTCCCGGCTGGGCCAGAAGCGGAAAGCCCTGAGCCCGGCGCTGTTCCTGGCCGGCGGGGGGCGGGGCAGAGATGCGTGCTCGCGCCTTCCCTGAAGCAACACTGGAGGGCAGCAGTGAGCCACTCGCTCCGCTTTCTTACGGGGAAGTCAGCTGGTAACAGTGTTGTTTTGGGTTGTTTGCAAGGCAAGGTGGGGCAGGCCCGGGCAGGGGCGGGCCTGGGCCTCGCCGTCCTCAACAGCTCAGCTCTTGGCGTCCAAGGAAAGCAGCCTGTGGGAGGCACCCTGACCTGCGCCACGGCCAGGCAACAGCTGGCCACCACAAGGAGGGGACAGACACCGGATGCAGTGCCCCAGAGTGGGGCAGGGAACAGGCCTGTGACAGGGAGCCCCGGCTGGACGCCCACCCCCAGCCTCCCTCCCCAGCGGTGAGGGGCCGGCACACCTGCTTCCCAGGCCAGTGGGCGGCGGAGGCCCCCACACAGCCGATGTCACACGCCAGTGTGCACCAGGCTCCTGCCCCACACCCCCTGGAGGCCACCCCAGTGTTGGGACAGGCAGGCTCCCCACAGCAGCCAGGCACGCCCCGCCTCTCCCTGCAGCCAATGACAGGCAGGAAGGCTGGCGTGGCCACGTGGGGCCCAGGCGGGGAGGCAGCTGCTCAGAACGAGGAACTGGGGCCGCATTGCCCCTCTTCCTGCCGCTGGCCCCGGCACAGGCGTGGGTCGGGCCACTGGGGGGCGCCTCTCTCACGGGCCCGCAGAGGCACAGACACTCCCTACAGACCCCATACGGGCCTCACAGACCCCAGACAGGCCCCACAGACCGCAGGCAGGCCCCACAGACCCCAGGCGGGCCCCACAAACCCCAGACGGGCCCCACAAACCCCAGACGGGCCCCGCAGACTCCATATGGGCCCCGCAGACCCCAGACAGGCTTCGAAGACCCCAGACGGGCGGGGGGCAGCCCGCGGTGCCCAGCCTTTCTCAGGGCCCACAGCCGCCCAGGCGGCTGCTCCACCAGGAATGTTTGTGGTGGGTCAGTCCCTCCCCACAGGCTTCACTGCTGTCCCCACCCACATGTCACCTCCTCAGGAGGATCCCAGCCGGCCCTCAAAGGCTGGCCACCTTCCCACGGCCTGCTGTTCACTCACGGAGTGTTGGTCACCTGCCCCTCCTGGCCCCAGCTCAGGGTGTGAGCTTCCTGGGCCAGGGGCGCCTGGGGCCACGGAGCCCCCTGAGCTCCCTGCGCCCCCCCCACTCCCGAGCCCTGCACTGAGAGAGACCTGAATGAAGTGACACTGAGCAGAGCGGGCGGCCCCCGCTGGCCTCCCTGCACGCTGGGCCTTCTCTGGGAGTTGGGTGGAGGGCCAGGCCCCAGGCTACCCCGACCTTCAGGGCGACCTTGCACCGTGTGCTGAGTCTGGAGTCCTTCCCCAGCAGAGACAAGGTGATAAGAGCTCTTCCCTGCCCGTCCACAGACCCGAATCCTCAGCAGGGTCCAGACGATGCCTCCAGCTTTTCAAAGTCCGCAATAAATGTGAAATCTTTGAGGTGTCTGTAGGGTTTAGAGACCTGTGATCTCAACGCCCCTGCTGGCACCGGTGTGCCGTGGAGGTCACCACTGCTCGACTGAACCACGGAGACACCTGCCGTGGAGCCCCTTTGCTGTCCTCCCTGGGGGCTGCCCCGGGGCCGGCTGGCACGGCGTCTCTCTCCTCTGTTCCAGCCGTGATCCCCCTGACGGACTCGGAGCACAAGCTGCTGCCCCTGCACTTTGCGGTGGACCCCGGGAAGGACTGGGAGTGGGGGAAAGACGACAACGACAACGCCAGGCTGGCCCAGTAAGCCTCCGCCGCGCGCCCCTCCGCCGCGCGCTCCTCTGCCCGCTCCTGCCGCCTGGCCGCGAGCCCGCAGGCGCGGCGGGGGGCGCCTCACCCGTGCCCCTCTCTCGCCAGCCTGATCCTGTCCCTGGAGGCCAAGCTGAACCTTCTGCACAGCTACATGAACGTGACGTGGGTCCGGATACCCTCGGAGACCCGGGTGAGCCTCGCGTGCGCGCAGACCCGACGCGGCGGCCGGAGGTGGCCATGTGGCGGCAGGCCGGGCGCCTTCTAAATGCTGGGGCTCGGGCGCGGTTCAGCCGCCACCCAGCGCCCGCCCCCAGCGCGCCCTGGTACCCCGCCCCTGGCTTCCCGTGCGCACATGCGTGTCCAGGAGTGTCTGTGTGTGGCTGCGCGCTCCGGCCAGGGGCGTTTTGTCCCGTATTTCCTCCAGGAAAGGAATAAACACACCCACTCAAAAACAGTGTGGGCGACTCACAACACAGCGCTCTTTCCGCCGCCTCCGCGGGGGTCGGAACGCTGCGTGCGGGGCGCAGACGGCTCGTTATAGATGGTTCGCGGGTCCTGGGAAACGCCAGGGAGGCTGACGTGTGTCCCCAGCGCCCCTCTCTCCCTTCCCAGGGGCAAGGAACAGTCCCCTCCCCCAGGCAGGGTCTGCCTGTCCCTGCTTCCGCGCGCTGTGAGGAAGTATCTGATGTTTGTCAGCTCGGTAGTGCGTTCCAGGCATTTTAGGCGTCAAGGGTTTGTGATAACTTTGTTTAAAGCTTACAAATAACTGGTGGTCCGCAGACGTCAGCTTAGGCAGGAAGTGGGGCTCGTGCGAAAGGCAGTCAGGGCCCAGGACCTGCGGGCTCTGCTCGCGGCCCCGTCACACGTCAGCCTGGGGCTGTATCTCATCCCCGCGGGGGGCGGGAGGCAGGCACTGCTACCCCACTTTACCGATGGCATGAGAGACAGTCGGTGGCTGCCTGGCCCTAGAGGCCTGCCTCTGAACCCACACTGCCTGCCTGTCAGGCGCCCACGCTGCACCCCTGCGCTGCTGTGGGCGTGCCTTCCGGGCGCCCAGGTGGGGGTGACGACGCCACTCAGCGTCCAGTACCAGGAGGCGCTTGGCCGGGACACAGCTCAGCCTCACAATGCGTAGGGCCGCCTGCCAGGCCTCGGTGGCCCCACGCCAGAGGCAGGGCCGGAGCAGACAGCCCTGGAAGGGCCCTTCTGGCCCCGGGGCCCCTGAACCAGACCCAGGACTGGGTGGGGAGGGGAAGGAAGGCATGGGGGACTGGGAGGTGCTGAGGGCTGAGCGCACCCCACCCTTGCTTCGGGGTCCTTGGGGCCCCCAGGGCTTTACCCCTCTCTTGGACCTGCTTGGGGGGGGAACAAAAATAAAGTGGGGAACAGTGGTCCTCCAAGGCCCCTGCCCTGGAGGCCAGGAAAGCCCATGCCAGCTCGGGTCATGCCTGCTGCTGGCGAGGTCCCTGTCGGAACCCTCCCCTCCTCCAGAAGGGAGCCCCGAAAGATGGCAGGACAGCTGCCCGCTCTGCACCGGCTCCCGCCAACCAGCGGGCTGACAGTGGGCCTCGCCCCGCATCTTCACAAAGGTGCTTTCTCCCCACCGTCACCCCCAGCCCCCCTGGGGAGCCCTCTCCTGGGAAGAGTGACGTCTGTCTTGCTAAGCCGCGGTCCTATTTCAGAGTCCTCAGTTGTGCACTCCGCACGGCCAATCTGAGAAAGAACGCAGAGAGTAAAGTGAGCAGCCATCACTGAAGGGAGGGGGTGCTGTGTCCCAAGACCCAAAGAATGAGGTACTGGGGGTGAGGCGTCTGTCCCCTGCCTGAAGGCGCAGGTGGGACACCTTTGTAGGAGAGATGCCTGCAGATGCAGGTAAAGTGCTGTCCTCACCTGAAGGCCTCCACTGCTACAAAGACACCAGCCTAGTGCCCCTGTGTCCTCTCTCTGACCTGGCACAGAGGGTCTGGGGCTCTGAGCCAGGCCAGCCTCTGCGGCTTCCCCCCCACCCCCCCACCCCCCAGGGTTCCAGGCGACCAGGGAGACCATTGGGGTTGCAGGGGTTGCGGGGGCAGGCTCTGTCTTCATGGGTCCCGCATGGGGACAGCTCGTCCATAACCTCCTTCCTGCCCGCTGGTCCCTTTCCCCCGCAGGCCCCTCTGGCGCAGCCGGAGTCCCCGACGGCGTCCGCAGGGGAGGATGTGCAGTCCCTGGCCGACTCCCTGGACTCGGATCGCGACTCGGTGTGCAGCGATTCCAACGGCAAAAACGGCAAAAACGGCAAGGACAAGGACAAGGACAAGCAGCGCAAGGAGAAGGACAGGACCCGCGCGGACTCCGTGGCCAACAAGCTGGGTAGCTTCAGCAAGACGCTGGGAATCAAGCTCAAGAAAAACATGGGCGGCCTGGGCGGCCTGGTGCACGGCAAGATGGGCCGCGCCAACGCGGTGGGCGGCAAGAACGGCGACGCGCCCGAGCGCGCCAAGGACAAGAAGGCCAAGTCGCGCAAGGGCAGCAAGGAGGAGTCGGGCGCGTCGGCGAGCACGTCGCCGTCGGAGAAGACCACGCCGTCGCCCACGGACAGGGCGGCGGGCGCGTCGCCAGCGGACAGGGGCGGGGGCCCGCGCGGCGACGCCTGGAAGTACAGCACGGACGTGAAGCTGAGCCTGAACATCCTGCGCGCCGCCATGCAGGGCGAGCGCAAGTTCATCTTCGCGGGCCTGCTGCTCACCAGCCACCGGCACCAGTTCCACGAGGAGATGATCGGCTACTACCTGAGCAGCGCGCAGGAGCGGTTCAGCGCCGAGCAGGAGCAGCGGCGCCGCGACGCGGCCGCCGCCGCCGCCGCCGCCGCTGCTGCTGCCGCTGCCGCCGCCGCGGCAAAGCGGCCGGCGCGCAGGCCCGAGGCCGAAGGCGCGCCGGGCTCGGAGCGAGCCTCGCCGGGCCCGCCGGCCGCGCCGCCCACGCAGCTGGTGCTCAAGTTCAAGGGCCGCGCGAGCCCGGGGCCGGCCGCGGGTGCGCGAGCGGCGCGGGCGGCAGCAGCGGGCGGCGCGGCCTCCCCGGGCGCCGGCGGGGGCGCGCGGCGCGCGGGCGCCAGCGGACCGGCCCCGGGGCGCAGCCCCCCCCGGGCGCCAGAGCGTCATCCACGTGCAGGCGGCGGGCGCGCGGGACGAGGCGTGCGCGCCGGCCGTGGGCGCGCTGCGGCCGTGCGCCACCTACCCGCAGCAGAACCGCACGCTGTCCTCGCACAGCTACAGCCCGGCGCGCGCCGCCGCGCTGCGCACCGTCAACACGGTGGAGTCGCTGGCGCGCGCCGGGCCCGCCGCCGAGCCCAAGTCGCAGACCTACAGCGACGGCTTCGGCGCCGCGCGCGACAGCCTGGAGTTCGCCGACGCCGACGCGCCGGCCGCGCGCGCCCCCGCGGAGTGCGGCCGCGCGGGACCCGGCGCGGCGCAGCGCCGCTGCCAGCGCGACAACTGCGCCTTCTACGGGCGCGCCGAGACCGAGCACCTGTGCTCCTACTGCTACCGCGAGGAGCTGCGGCGGCGGCGCGAGGCGCGCGCGGCCCGGCCCTGAGTGCCGCGCGCCCGGCCGCCCGCAGGGCCGGCGACCCCCGTGTCAGTGCCGTGTGCGTGTCTGGTCAAACGTCCCTCCTGGTGCCTGAACCTGCACTGACGCCACTCAGGTAGTAGACGGATAGGAAACAAGTCATACTGTCGCCGGTGGGTGCGCTGGCTGGCCTCTGCCGCGTCCGCGGAAACTCAGCCATCGCGAGGGTATTTTTGTCCCCAAATAAAGAGATTTGCAGCCCTTTGTTTTTAGAAGGGAGTGTTTTACATGCCTTTTTTTTTTTCTTTTGGCTTTTTTTCTCCTAACCCAGCCACTGACCTCCTCCAGGCCGCGGTCACACGCGCGGTACCACCCCGGGCTGAGGAGCAGCGGCTCCGGCAGTGCGCGGTGGCCCTGCCCCGGTGAGCTCCGCCTGCCTCCCCTCCCGGGTGCCTGGAAGACAGGGGGCGCTCGGTCGTCTGCTGACACTCTGGCTGCCACTGCGGCTCCATTCCATAAGCAAAAGCTCCTCCCACAGCTCCCCCGCCCCCCTCCCACCCGAGCGACATCCACACTGCCATCCAAGCCGCAGGCATCGTAGCACGGGCACCGGACAAGCTACCTCGCAGGGCGCGGTGAGGGGTACTGGTCGCCCCGCTGCGGGGCGCTGCAGGTGACAGGAACTTTCTGCAAACACCCCGGGTCCAAAAAAAGCAAGGTACCGAATCACTCCTTGGAGTGGCCACCATATAAGCAAAGATGCCAGCCTGCTTATGTCTCCTTTGAAGACATTTCCGCAGTGGACTGTGCCAGATGGCCCATAGGGTGTGACCGTGGGTGCCCCAACAGAAAGGCGAGGAGTTGACACTTTGGTCGCCGTGGAAGCCCCCACTCGCCGCTCTGAAACCCAACTGCAGAGGGACACTGGCGAGGAAGCCACCCCACCCCACCAGGTACAGGGGGCCACCCCCACCGCCCTGCCCCCACACGGCAGGGGTCCGGGATGACCCCGCCTGTGGCTCCACCAGTGAGGGGGCAACCCTGTCCCTGAGCAGTCCCTTTTTTGGTGCCTCCTACATTTCTTGAGGAAAAATAATAATAATGTGTCCTTAGCTACCCCGTTTTGTGCAGCAATATGCAGCCTCTTCTTTCCAAGATTACCTCTGGAGGTGATGTTCTTAGCCAAGGACACGGGAGTTAAACCTGTCTCACGAGGGAGAACTCGTTTCCAAGAAAACAGAAGATGGGAGAAATCCTCGCGAGCGAAAAGAATGCCTCAAAACCTGCGAGAACTTCGGAGAACGTCTGCTAGCCCTAAGAAAGAGAAAGCACCCAGCCGGCTGTGGGTGTAACCTCAGGAAAGGCAGGAAGTAGGTCATCTCTTCATTGGAGCCAGCTTCTTCTCCAGAAAGGATGCTCTCCCGCCAGACACAAAGAGCAGCAAAAAAAAAAAAAAAAAAAAAAAGGGAGGGGATTTTTTTTTTACTTGTTTGAAGAATAATCGAATGTGATTCCTGTAAATTTTTTTGTTTTTAATTATTCCACCGCACGTGGAGTTTTCAGTAACTTATTCACGTTTTTTGCCTAAGTGGCTCCTTATATTGATCGGAGTTATTTATGAAATAGAATCTTTAAGACATTCTTTGGAAGTTTTACTTTTCACGCTGAACAATACTTTCGGTGTAGTGATTACTGACGTCACACCCCTGTAGTAGCGGGGTTTCTTTTGTTACTCGGAACGAAAAAGTCATTTTTAAAAAATCTCTCGTCGAGAGGGTTCATGGCAGCTTTTGGACCGGCTCTTCATGTCACGCTCTGTCACCCAGAGCTGTGACAGGAACTGCCACTTCGCCTGCACACACCTCGGTCTTGGAAGCTTCGACGCCTTCGAAATGCCTAATGGCACTGGACGCGAACACACAAAAGTCAAGGAGGCATAATGCCAGTTCTCGCTTTATTTTTTTTTTTAATTTTTTTAATGTGAAAACAGCCAATCAGAAATTTCCGAAACTGGCTATGCAAATATTATTACTTTCTCATGCTCTCTGCCAGGTTTTGTTTTATTTGAAAGGCAAGCAGAATAAAAATCGTCCACTGTAATAAGAGAGGAAAACCTTCCAAACCAGGCAGCGTCATTCACAAGTACTACCGGATAATGGTGACCTGGTCTGGCTCCTTGAATCTCAAAGTCACCTCGGCCCCACCCCCACCTGACAGATGTGCCATGAATGGGAGCCTGAGGTCCAGCCCCTGGCCACCTCACGGGCTCCTAGCCACGTGGGGACCCCGGGGTATCTGTGGGCTACGCCCTCATCTGACGAGAGACAACTTCATCCACCTCGCTCGCAAGCAGCCATGTCCCTGTGTGAGCGATCTGCAGCCATCCTTCCTCTAAACAGTGTCACAAGTAAGCGAGTTACTGCTCCGTTGAAGTCACCGGTCCAGTGCACCGACAGCACACTCCACGTGGCTCTGAAATGCCCCCAAACACCCTGAAATGCCCCAAAATGCTCATTAGACTCTGGTCCCTGGTCTGGGACCAAATTAGCTACAGGGCTGGGCAGGGACTAGTAGGTGCTGCTGTGTAGTTCACGTGTGGCCCAGAGGTCCCCAAATGTCCTTCTGGGACCTGGGGGCCTTTCGTGGAGTGGGGAAATGGAAGCAGGTAGGGGCACTGGGCAGAGGGACGGACGCCAGTCCCAAGTCTGGAAAGGCCGCGAGCCACCCTCGCCCGCGTCCGGGAGCGGAGGACCCGCCTGATCCCGCCCAGTGTCCCCTTCTGGGAAGGTTAGACGTCTCCAAAGTTCCGGAAGGATCCCAGGTACTTCTAAACCCCGTAATTTACTTCGCATTTCCTGCACACGTTACCTGAGTATATGCTATTTTTTAAAAAGAATATATTGTTAAAGGAAGGTGTTTCTCAGTGTATTGTCTGTAGATTTTATGCTGTTACGTTGAAATTTTACAAGCCGAGTTGAAACTGTACTATAGAAATTATTTTTATATTATTTTCAGAATATGCCACAGAGCAATATTTTGTGCCCTTCCGTGGCCACAGAGTTGTCCCCTGGGAGCGGGCGACGTGGGTGGGAAGGGGCCGTCCTGCCGGCCCTTGGTCTCAGTGCTTCGTGCTGTCCGTTCAAACGGCCCCCGCAGTGGGAGCGGGTGGGTGTCCTGCTCCCTCGCGGAGGAATGGCTCGGGTCGTTCCTGGGCTGGGTTCTGTACCTTTGCCCCCGGGGAATACTTCACGTTCGCCAAGTCACTTTGGGCTTTTCCTTACTCGGTGGCCCGAGGAGTTCCGAGAGGTTTGCACCTGCGCCCTTACGATTCCGCGTTTCCCGCAGCGACGCGGCTTGTCGCTTTGGTCGCTTAGTCAGGAGTCTGGTGACTGAGGACGACAGGACTGCAGCCCCGGGGTGCGCCCCTCCAAGGGGCTCTGGGGTGCGGGGTGTGAGGATGTGGCCCCCGCCCCTCCCTCAGCACCTACTAGCTTATTTTTCAAACTACTTTGCAAAAAGAAACTTAACCTACAAAATATATTTTACGTTAGTTAAGGAAAAAGGGCTGGACCCATCCGTGTGGGGTATTTGTGCAAGGGAGAAAAACAAAGGTTCTGCCGAAGCTGAGTGTGCGAGGTCCTCCTCCGAGCCGGCGGCACCGTCCCCCACGGTCGGGTCCCTTTTCGTTGTCACGGTGTGGCCGTCCCCAGTTCCGCAGCCGTCCGTCCTTTCCTTTCATTCAGCTTCTCCTTACAAATGAAGAAGGAACCGCACTTTGGTGGCTGAGGGACAGGGCCCAGGGGCAGCTGGCACTCCTGGCGCCAGGGATCAGGACCCCTTTTCCAAAAGCCTTAAAGAGGTGGCCTCTGGGGACCTCTGAGCACCGCCTTCTCCGTCCAATCTGACCGCAGACTCTCCTCTCCGCTGGGACTGGCCCGCCTCGAAGCGCTGTCCAGGGCAGGCCAGTCCCCGCTTCCCTCCTGGTCCTTCCTTGCCCACCCCGCCCCCACCCGCTTCACAGCCGGTCCGTTGGCACAGTGCGACTCAGGCCAGAGAGGCCACTGACGCTAAGGGCGCCGGGGAGCCCCGGGCTGCAAGCTTGGGGGGTTTCCATGAGGCCCAGAGCAGTGTGCACAGTGGTCCGTTAGCAGCTGGTCCCCAGGTCGAGAAGGGAGAGGCAGACCGGCGGCTGTGTGGACCCCTCCACGGTGACCGGGGTGCAGTCTGCCCGCCTGGGCTGACAGCCACACATCGCGGGGAGCACACGGAGCCTGTGTCTGCACACGCTGCTAGCGATGTTCCAGTGTCCGCTTATTTTGCAAAATAATACGTTGAAATTTGCTCTTTTACTGTTTCATTCTTGCAAAAACAAAAACAAAAAACAAAAACGCTCTGCTCACCCTAGTTTTGTATATACGAACTGACTGACACCTGCCGCTTACGCTTTTTATCCCTCCAAGAGAGCGTGTGCAGGTTGCACACACACGCGTGTCCGCACGCACGCCGCCACTGGCTGCTTAGCGCGCGGTGACGAGCACCTCGGGCTACGGCGAACACGGACCGAATCTGCCTCAGACCAAAGCGACCCGTCAGTGTAACCCGGACGCGCTAGCGAATCGGCAGGCGCATGGCTTTCAACGAAGCAGCAGCGAAGTCCTTCCGCGCCCCCGCCCCCGCCCCCCGGAACGCCCCCGCCCCCCCAGGGCCGCGGGGCTCACTGCCCGCTCCCCGCCACCCCCTGCGCGTCCCCCCGCGTGTCTCCGTCGCCATCCGAGTGCCGCACACGCGGATCACTGCTGTCATGCCTTCCGAGCTCCGGGGGGAAGTCAGCTCCGTGCGGACAGGCACTGGGTGCACATCTGTCGAAGGAAGTGACATCACTAGTCTGAGCCCCCAAAGTACCGGTTTCAGCTTTTAGCGCATCCAGATTCTACCCCCGTCCCCCGCTTGAGGGTTCGACTCCTCCAGCTGTGGGACACGTGGCCCCGCGTGGCGGTGAGCACACGCCCTGACTGCCCAGCCTGTGCAGGGAGCGTCTGGGATGACCCCAGGTGGGGGAAGGGGACAGCTTCCTCCAGGGCAGCCCCGGCGGCCGGGTGTGCGGTGACAGCCACCCGTCACGTCCCCCACGAGGCCACCCTGGCCCAGGACCGTTCTGGAGAACCTCATAGTAAGTCGGCCCCCAGGGGGCCGTGCCTTTCTAGAACAAACTCGAGTGGCACCAGGTGACCTGGCCCAGCGGAGGGGTCAGCGTGAAGGACCCATCCTCGTGTCCCCAAAAGCAGGCCCGCAGTGGCGGGGGGAGCGTGTCACGGACCGCCGGGGGCGGGTGACGTGGTTGGAAGCAGCAGGCCCCCTGGCCTCCCCTGAGGGCGCTGCTGGCTGGGCACAGGAGGGAAACAGCCTTGACCTCACAGAGCCAAACAACGCACCTCCTCACAGAGCCCGTGCCCGCCCCCGGGCGGCCCCGGACTGCCCGACCTTGCCGTTTACGTGCAGGTCCTCCGGCCAACCCGTTTTCCTCTAAGACTTGTTGGCAAACACTGTTACAAGCTTCTTATAGGACCTTCGTCCTGCTGCGGCCTGGCTCAAAGACTCTGTCTTCTTTAATCCCCTTCTGTGGCTTTTGCTGTCATTTCTCTGGGTGCCATATTCTAGGGTCCCTCACGGAGGGCGGGTGTGAAGTCACCCTCGAAACATTCCCTGTGCAGCCTCTCAGCGGACAGTGAGTGGGACCACACGTGTGTGTCCCTCTGCTGGAATTGCCAAATAAAAAACGTGTCCCCTTCACTGCCACCTGACAGGCTGGGGACGTGCTCCTGCCAGCACTCAGACGGACGACAGACGGCGCGTGTCGCACGCTTTTTTCCTGCTCGCATGGAGCGGGGTACACACACGAGTTGGCAGGGAGCAGTGGGACAGCTGGCCTCCGCTAAATCATGACCCAAACAAGCGAAGCCGCCGGGAGCGAGCGTGGCTGGAGGTGAGCCACGGCCGGGAGCCCAGGTCCGGCACGGGGTCGCCCCAGCCAGGGCCAAGGGGACTTGAGAGGCGCAGGGGGCCCGCGGGTCTGCAGAGCCATCGTGGCCCCGCCCCCCGGGGCTCCCTCTGAGCGTCCGCTTTGCTCCGCGGGCGGGGCCTCCGGCCCTGAGCGCCGGCCAATGTCCTTCCTCATTTCTCCCCTTTCTGTTTCTTCCGTTGGTTCATCGGACTGATTTGGGGGTGAAATACGTCCCTTGGTTCCCCGACTTACTCGATTCCCGTGGACGATGGCACGCAGGCAGAAGGGGTCACAGGCGCGGTCACCCTGACCGCGCGCGGTCCAGGCCCTTCGCAGCCCCAGGGCTGGTTCCGCGTCCGGCGAGCGTGCGGTCCCGCCGGCGGGTTCTCGGGGAGGGGACCGCGCCAGAGCTGTCTCTGGCCATCGGGGAATGGTCACTTTGTAAAGTATTCAAGCACTAAACCGATTTTTGCAATATGTAGTACACTTTGCTTTCATTTTGGAAAACTCCCAGTAACGATTACTGCACTTTTTATAGACCTGTATTTCATTTCTTTCTTTTATGAAAGATTATTTCAAGTAAAAAATAGCTCTATGACCCGTGTGACACGGCTTCTCCATTACTGGACACAGAGAGAAGCTTTGACGCCTACTAATAAAATCGACATGTTTGTAAAGCGCTGTCTGGCCGGTTATTTGGCGGGTCCGGTCCCATCTGGGGCAGGCGTGGTGACCGGAGGAAGGGGCTTCGGTCAGGCTCCGCCCACAGCAATTAAAAAAAAAAAAATGAAAAAAACAGCCTTTGTCGGAGGAGACGCGACGCAGACCCAGCCGTCCCTGTATCGTCCCATGGGAGGGCCGTGTCTCTCGTTTGTAACACGGTTGTGACACTTCCTGTCCGAAACGACAGATTCTTGTGCACAGGTATGGGTCAGGGGCCACGTGCACGGGAGGCCGGGAGCGGGCAGCACCGTTTACTGTGAATGTTCGTCCCCGCGTGTTTCTCTGTGGCCACCGAGGTGTCATCCTGGGCCACAGGCCTGGTGACAATCACGGCTGTGCGAGGCCTGTGCTGGGGACAGTGGCGGTGGTGACCGCCCGCCGTGTGCCGGACGCCCGCCCGAGGCGCCCTGGACAGCCTCGAGGCCCAGACATCAGTCTCGTTAGGAAGATGAGGAGGGTCCAGTCGAGGGGAGGGGCTGAGGGCCGAATCCGTCCCGTCCTGCTGACAGGGGGCGGGGAGGACAGCCCGGCTACCAGGGGGGAGAGGAAGGGTCCCCGCGGGGCCGGAGGGACTGGCCGGTGTGGCCTCGCCGCAGCCCAGGGCAGTGCCGGGCCCCGCATCCCCGCCCGTCCCAGCCCTGGTCCTTCTCTGCGTGTGACACTGTCCCACAGGAAGGTGCCGGCCGGCTGGACGGGGCAGAGGGTACCGGAGCCTGTGCGGCAGCGCCCCGAAGCCACAGGGCCCCCCACGAAGGCACCTCGCCCCTCCACCCCCAGCTCGCTGTGTGGTTTCCGCTCATCCTGTAAACAAGGGACTAGGAGGGAGGGTCCCTACTCCCCACCAACCACAGGACCCGTGTCACCTAGGAAGACAGCAGCCAGCCCGGGCCGGCCCGGGGCTCCAGGCCCCGCGGTCCGAGGACGGGGCCGGCTCCTCTGTGGGAAGCAGGGCCCGCCACGTGGCCGAGGACAAAACTGGGACAAACAGCAGCCAGCAAGGGACGAACGGTCACCAGGACAACACGAGAGAAACCCGAGTGTGCCGTGTGTGTGCACACGTGTCTGTCTGCACATGCACGTGTGCTGTGTGCACACACACGTACCCTGGATGGGAAAGGGATTGAAACAGTGTTTCTCCCTGCCACAGTCCCACGTCCGTGGCTGGCCGGGGGTCCAGGGCCGATGTCCCACGTCCATCCCTCACGCCCTCTCTTAAACATCCAGCTTCCGCTGGCCTCAGCTGAGGCCTCGGTTCCTTGGGATTGTCTCATTCCTGATGAAATGCCCCAAACTTTCACTCCTGAGGGGTCCGAATCCTTCCAAGGCCTTTCGGTGGCCCCTGTAGTTGATCATTATTTTGGGACGTGAAATAATCGAAGGCACCCCAAGAGCCCCCTCGACTGCAGACGCCACCCCTCGCCCCCCTCCCGTAGCAGCAGCTCAGCGTCTCTCACCGTGAGGTCCGGGCGCCCAGACAGTGGCCCGCAAAGCCCAGAAAAGCCAGTCTCAGTGCCTAGTGCAGTGGCAGTGCTATGTCCGCCGCAAGGGGCATGTCAGAGAGCTTGGGGCCCGGGGTGGGGGAGCACAGGCTTTCGGGCACGAGGCATCACGGTGACGAGAGCCGGTCCCACACTGCCCCTGCTCCCAGACCGTGTGTCCTGGCCGCAGACGGCCACTGCCATATGGCGCTTGCTGATCCCGACCAGAAACGCCATCTGCAAGACAGGACGCCCACCTTCCCGAGAGCTGTCCCCGGCCGGCATCCCGAGGGCACCTCTGGTGGGCTGTCCCACAGCTCGGCCAGGCCAGCTGCCTCTGGGTAGCGGAACGTGGCACGAGGGGTTCATGTCACGATCCCCGGGCTGGAAAACCAGGTCTTCGCGGAAGGCACACTGCGTGGCCCGCCCTCTGGCAGACTGGCGTGCTGCAGGCCCACGCGGCGAAAGGCAAGCTGGGATCCAGGACACGATGGCAGTGCCCCCAGGGCCCTGCTGGCCGTCCCCAGGGCCCCACGCCCGCCCATCGCGGCCGTCATAGGTCACCGGGCACAGCGGGGGCGCTCACCCACGGCCCCACCCCTGTGGGCAGGGTCCCCTCATGCGGGGCCCACGGAGCAAACGTCACAATGGCCAGTGACAGGAGTGGGTGACATCACAGAACACGCCATCCCGTCCGCCTGGCTCTTGACAGCCTCTTCCGCACGGGGAACTTTCCAGGAGCATACACGTGGGGCGCAGGCAGCCCCATGCTCCGGGCAGTGCTCCGGGCAGTGCTCCGGGCTCCATCTCGGACAGCTTCCGTTTGTCACCCGTGACGCCTCCTCGCCACGATCTTGGAATCCCCTTCGTTCCAAGTTCCGGACCCGCCCAGATGGTAAAGGATGGCAGCCAGGACTTCTGTGCAGAGGCGCTGATGACACTGTGGGGACCGTCCTGGGTGCAGCGCAGGGGCACCGAAGACAAAATGGCAAAACGCCCCCCCCCCCGGGGATGGCGGGACGGGGGCGAGGGAGATGGAGAACCAGGCTGGCCAGAAAACGCTCCCCCCTGAAGTTGACAGAGACCCTTCTGCTCACAGAGCACTGTCACAACCGGTCACGCGACCCCACTAACCGTGAGGCCCCAGAAGTGTCATCTCCCCGGGCGGGAAGGGAGGGGGAGCAGGGGTCTCCCGCAGCGACAACAGAGGGCCTGAGCCCCCAGGGTCAGTGCGCCTACCTCCCTTCGGCAGGAGGATGGCTGGTTGGCCAAGGCCACGCCCAAGTCATCTGTCAACTGCTCAGGTGCCCCGACTGACTGGCTCGTCAGAAGTACATTTGGAGGAGGCCGTGTGTGATGCGCTAGGATGAGCTCGGCCAGCTCAGCCACAGCGCCCCTCCCCCAGGCGGCCCCCTTAGAAACACCTGCGCTCAGCAGGCCAGCAGGGCGCTCAGCCCTGGAGGAAACTGCAGGTTTGCAGCTGTCTGCCCGACTTCCCCTCCACGCCCACCGCACGGGACAGCACGTGACCCAGGGCTGGCCAGAGCGGTGCCTCCCAGCGGCTGGCGCAACCCCAGGGGGCGGGGACAGTCCGAGTGGCGTCAAGGACTTTGTCTTGGACTCTCTGCTGCAGAAGTCCAGCTCGTCTAAACTTGGACCTCCTGCGGGTCAGCTTGCCCCTGCGTGGGGGAGCTGGGGCGGGGGCTGGCCGAGGAACAAGTCGAAAGCGGGGGTGGGGTGGTGACAGAACAGAGTTTTAGAGATCGACTGTGGATACGATCTGCGTCCCTTGATCCGGCTGTGGCTGCAGTCGGCCACGCAGTTACACAGCCGTACGCTTCCTCGCAGCTGCCTGAACCGCATCTCCGGGCAGTTACAAATGAAAACCACTAAACGGCTTCTGGCCGCAACCCCCCACTCAGAGCTAAGCTGGGCTGTGCCGCTGGGGTCCCTCCTTCCACTGAGGCTACGATTTGAGGGGCCCCTTTGCCCTAAGGCCAACCCGTCAGTGACAAAAGCACGGTACCTCGCCTTGACATGGGAGCAGGAGAGACACGGGCTCCCTGGGGAGACCCTGCGGGCCCACTGCTCCCCTCTCCCTGTATCGCCCATCCCATGGCTCTGGAGGTCAGGACGTGACAGAAACGAGGCGGCCCCAGGACTGCTAGAGAGCCCCGCCTCCTCTGACATGGGGTGCACAGGGGTCGGCCGAGTGTCCTCTCTTCCCCCGGAGAACACCCGGTGACCACTGCAGGATCGGGGTGCCGGCGGCGGACAGGGTATGGGGACCTTTCCGAGTGAGCCAGGGTGGAGAGGCTGTCCTAGAAGGTCACGTGCGATCAGGCCCACATGAGGCCCACACGCAAGACCTCACTGCTCTCTGCTGCCTGGGGGCCTGGCTGTCCCTGGGCTGTGTGCGCCTCAGCCACCAGCCCTGGCAGACGTTAGGGGGAAAGGCCCGAGGTCCAGAAGACAAAATTAAAAACACCCACGCAACATTTGGGACATTCTTACACGAAAACCTTGTTCATTGTTTCTCTGAAATTCAAATTTTACAGGGTATCCTGTATTACATTTGCTAAACCCACCGCTGCTATTGGGGGCAGAGGGCGGAGCCTGGGTGGGGGAGGGGAGGAGAGCTAAGGCGGGAGGAGGTTCCCAGGGCTCGCCTCCTGCTGACTCTTTCCTGGGGTGCACTCCAGCCTGTCCCCGCCCCATAGATCCTCAGACTCTGAGTAGCCCTTAGCCAGCAGCACCCACACCCCTCCCACAGGGGCACTGCAGGTGGCTCCAGAGGCACCCAGAGCAAACCGTGACAGGGAACAAGATGCAGAAGAGGCACCTGGCTGCCCCACCCGCATTCGCCATCACCGTCACCTGCCAGGTCCCTCTGAGCAGCACCCAGCGTCCTGCGCCATGCCACGCGCGAGTGGGTCTCCAACCCCGTCCAGCAACTGTCCGCAGGAAGATGAGTAACCTCCACCCGGTCACCCTCACGCACGTTCCACGTCAGGGCCCCGGGGAGAAAGTCCCCCGCAGATGGCTCTGGGAACCAGGCCTGTTGACCCCCGGTCTGGCCGAGCCGGGCAGGGCGGCCTGCACTTTGCGCCCCTGCCCACACCCGGTGGCTGTGCTTGGAGCCACAGCCCCTGTGGCCTGGGCAGGCCGGAGCTGAGAGTGTGTCCACTGGGTATTTAGTTCCGTCACTGCTCTAAGTGCTCTGCCGGACGGTGACCCTAAGAAAGAGTGCCTCAGATTCTTTCCCAGATGGGCAATGTCAGCCGGTAAAAAATGCGGGGCCCCACGTGACACGCCTCCTGGGCCCACAGCCTGGGTGAACTGCCAGGGCCCCGCCTCCAGCTCCGCCCACCCAGCTGCGCCTCCCGGTGCCTGCGTGTGGGGGAGGGGAGCCACCGGCCTGAAGGCCCCACGAATTAGCTGGAGGCCCCTCCGCCCTGTGCGGCTCCTGCCGCCCGAGGTGTGCGATTAGACTCAGCCCTCTGCACAGGCGCAGAGCTGGTCGTGTGACTGTCACGACCACGGATGTTTAGAGGAAACACCGGCACTGCAGTGTGCCACCACCTGGACTCCTGTCTTTGGGGGTGTGGCCTTGAGTTCCTCCTCCCTGAATCCCCAAAATGCTGTGTCCCCTGAGAGGCGCAGCGCCCGGGGTGGCTGGTGCGCAGCCGCGAACCTCGGCAGCGGCGCGCGAGTCCGAGGCGTCGACTCGGTCCCTTTCAGTGTCTGCTACACCTCGGGCTGTGACCCAGTCATGGGACGCAAACCCCGTGGGAGGCGGGCGATGAGGAGGACGCGGAAGCCTCGCGTGCGGAGCGAGTCATAGGTACACGGACGTGTACGCGTGCATCGCCACACACGTGCGCGCACGCGCAGCGCGGGGACACAGGCGGGGTGAGTGTGTCATGAACGTCGCATGCACACGCGTGAACACATCCGTGTGCGTGCGCGGGCACACGTGCACACGTGCGTGCGTGGAGTTGCCATGGAAACCGCATCATCTGTGAGTCACAGCCCAAGAGCTTTGGGAAACTCCTTTGTATTTTGTTTACCCGGAGAGAAAAAACAGTAACAAGCCAAAGGTCCCCCAGCTTCTCAGGAAACAGGCTTTGAAGGTCGAGGGGTGGAGACTGTCCCCCGCCTGCCACCAGGCTTGCAGGGTATGGCCTGTGGGTCCAGGAGAGAGCTTGCAGTTGGGGGGCAGACAGCTGGGTAAGGACTCAGCCTCCCTGACCGTCCCCCCACGTCCCCGACCTGTCTAGGGTGCCTCCTGCGGCGGTTCGGAGACTACGCCTGGTACCACGTGTGACAGGTCCCCAGGGTGGCCCTCTCACTCTCTCGGCTGGAGGTTTTTAACTTTCCGAGAAAACCCAAGTGACCCGTGACGTCCTTCCCGTCACAAAGGCCCCCGAGGGCAGCCCCGCCCGCCAGCCTCCAGCTCACAAAGGGACAAACACAGACGAAAACATGAAAGGCAAGACACGCACACGGAGCCGCCGGGGCCCTCGGCGCGCGTGAGACTCACACAGGAAGGAAGTGGCCAGTGACTCAAAGAGGCAGAGCCGTGAGGCCTGCAGGAAAGGGACATTGCCAACGAGTCCGCCCCGCTGGGTTCTGAGCGCGGCCTCAGACAGGCTTCGGCCTGTCCCGCCCGCCCCCGCCCGCGCTGGCCGGGTCTGCTGTCTAGACAGGGAGGGGGCCTCTCGCAGGAAGGCGCCCGGCAGGCCTCTGCTCAGTGGCCTGTGGGTTGGAACCCGGCCGACCAAGCAAACGCTGCTGCCGCTGGTGAGTGTGGCCAGTGGTGGCCCAGGGCAGGGCCATAGGAGGACGTGGACCTCCCAGGGGCTGGGTCCTCTGTGTGCTCCAGCCGCCGACTCCCCAGCGACCCTGCTCAGAACCAGCTTCCAGGCCCGCGGGCCCGGCCCTGTGGACCCAGCAGGCTGAGGGTGTCGCTCCCTGACTCAGAGGTCCCTTCCACACCCGCTGGTCACCGCAGGACGCAGCCCCGAGCCCATCCTGTCCCTGCCGGCCGCCTCCCCGGGCCCACGCCCAGGCTCTGTGGTGGCAGGCACGCTGTGTCCGCCCCCCTCGGCCCGTGTGGTTGTGGCCTGTCCCTGACCAAGCTCTTCCCTTCCCTGAGCCCAGCACAACGCCACCTCCCCGCCCACAACCCCCGGTGCTGACCGGCATCTCACCATCTCAGCGTGCCACGGCGAGGACAGGTCCAGCCGCGAGAGCCTGCGCGGCTCGGCTGACTCATCTGGAGAGGGGACAGTCACTGGCGCCTCACAAGGTCGTGAGGACGCAGGCCTCGTCCTCCGCTTGCCCACCGTCATCTCTGTGGAGCAGGGCCGGCCGACCCTCCCCCCATCTCCCTCAGCCCTGTAGATGCTTCCTGCACACAGCAGGTGCGTGGGGGAGGGCAGGTGAGAGCCAGGGTGTGGCCAGCGGCAGCCCTCACCCCCGGGGCAGGGGCAGGCAGCAAGGGGCGGCCACCGAGGCTGCCAGGGCCTGGCCTGGGGGTGTTGCCGAGGGCACACCAGGGTCCCTCCACCTGGGTCGGGGCAGGGCTGCAATCAGACCAAGGGCCTCGGGAGACCTTGCGGGCCGAGCACCCGGGGCCCAGTGTGGTGCCACCCCCCCCGGGCCCTCCCCCCGTCTGTCATCTGAGCTCAGAGGCCGGGGGCCTGACGGGGTCGAGCCGCTCCAGCCCTGAAGCCTGGGTCCTCCTGCCTGGGGCAGGGGTCAACGGTGGCCGACTGCCCACGGCCCTGCCCCGCACTCAGGCAGAGGGCGCCCTGCGAGGACAGTGTGTCGGCCTGGCCAAGGCCCCCGGACCCCCCTCGGATGTCCGAGAAGGCAGGTTGCACAGACACACAAGTCCGGGATGGGGAGGGTCTGGGGCACAGGCTGGGCCCCGGCCCGGGTCACAGAAGCAGCGAGTCACAAAAAGCCAGGCTGCTGCCTGAGGCCAGAAGCCCCCGCAGGCCTGTCCTGGCTTCAGCACGGCCCAAGGCGGGGTGCCGGACCGCCCCTGAGGCTTCCGGCGGAGGCTCCCGCTCCTGGGACCTTGAGAACGTCATGACAAACTCGCTGGGGGTGTCTGGCTTTCCCCAGACAGATGGCCGGCACAGGCTGGAGAGAGGCTGGCAACTCCGAGGCCCCGAGCCTTGGACGCTCAGCTGGCTCTGGGCGGCCCTTGGGGATCGCGTGTTCATGGCATCATGAGTGCAGGACCCACCACCCCCCGGGCTGCCCGAGGCCCTCTGGACGGCAGCCGCCCCGCCCTCTGTGCCGCTGGGACCCCGGGTCCTCCCCCCTCTGCCCTGTCCCCTCTCCCCTCAGGCCACAAGCAGGGACATCCGGAGGCCTCTGCCTGCCAGCCCTGCGCCCAGCGCCTTCTCCCCTGTTCCCACCTTGCACGAGTGCTCCTCAACCCCTGCACTGTCCCCGCCTGGATGCCCCCCCGGGTGCCCGTCCTGCCCGATGACTCGTGAGAGGACCGTGCTTTACTCTCCCTTTAAAACCAGCCATCTGCGCGTCCCCCCCACCACCCCAGGGTGGGTGGCGAGACCCAGACGCCCCCTCCTGAAGCTGCCGCACAGCCAGACAAGCCAGGGACCCACAGGGCGTCAGGTGGGGATAGTCATTCCTGAGAGATGGGACATGGGGGGCCTAGGGGAACAGGGAGGGCTCCCCAAATTCAGGAAACGGAACTGGGAGTCCAGAAAGACCGAGGCAGCTATAGTGTCCAGAACAGAGGACCGTAAAGGGGCTGCTGCTCAAAGCGAGCCTCGGGGGTCTGCAGAGGAGCCTGCGAGGACCTCCTGGGGGGGGGCAGGGAGCACTGCCTGGTGCCACCCCTGCAGCCACCCCTGGGGTCCCCGCCGGTTGCCCGGACGACTCTGAGGCCCTGACCAAGGACAGCTCCAACCTCCCTGATGCATCAGGAAAGCAAGACCCCAGAGACCGAGGGACTTCCAAGTCACCGACTGCCTCTCAGAAACCGGCTCAAGAATATTTACAAGGATGCATAAACGTCGAGCATCCCACACGTAAAGTTCACGGCGCCTGCAGCCAGAGGATGGCCTTGCAGACGAAGGGGCGAGGAGCACGTCCCCCAGGGTGGGGAGCGGCCGAGTCTGCCAGCTGGCGGCACAGCCAGCGCCTCGTCCGGGTCAGAGGCCATGTGCCTGGGGAGCAGTGAAGGACAGCAGTGGTCGGGAGGGGCCGTCTCTGCCGGCGCCCGCGGTCCCCAGCGGAGCCTGAGGCCCAGGGCTGGGGTGGGGCAGGAGGGCATTAGACACAGAAAGAACCAGGAGAAGCGACCTCCGTTCCGGGGCCCCCTCCAGTACCTGCCCTCACCGCTTCCCTCCTCTCTCTCCATCTTTCCTCTTCACTGGGAAATACAACACGCACCCAGAGATACGTGAACGTTCAGCTTAGCAGGTTATTGTAAAGCTAACCCCTGGGTGGCCACGGGCGCATCTCTCCGGCACCCCCTGCCCCTGTCCCACCCGGCCGTCCCAGGAAGCTCCGCCTCCAGCCCGCATCCCTCCGCGGTGAGGGCGAGGTCTGTGCGATGTCACCAGGGGCACCGGGTTGGGTGGTGTGTCTCCTCCTGCGGCTTGTTACTGCGGAGGGCTTAGACGTCACACTTGCTAGCCTCCCGCCAGCTCAGAGCTCCCGGCTGAGAACGCTGGAGCTCTGCGGTTTGGGGACCTCCTTGTTGTCCTTTTCCTGGATGTCCATCTTCTTGTGGGCAAAGTACATCTCAGGTTACACTTCCTCAGAGCAAGTCCCTGGGAGGTTAACATTCCTTTTTAATCCTTTTTTTGGATTGAAAAAAAAAATTTTTTTTTCTGCATTTTAGTGTCATAATTTTCTCTCGAGCCTGAGGGGAGTCTCCTATTTCCTCGCGGCACTCGGTCACTATGCTGGGGACCTTCTTCCTCTGCCTGTGACTGGGCGCCTCCTCCCCAGGCAGCCCGTGGGGGTTTCTCCCTTCACAAGTGCCCAGGTGCTAACCCTTAATCGTCTTTTTGAGTTAGTCAGAGGAATTTCTAATTTTAAAGATCCCCACCCCCGTTTTTAGCTCTGCAAGTTTCCCATCATCTTTATGTTACACTGTAGTCTACTGAATACACCCCCCCCACACACACACACACACCCCAAAGATGACCACAACCGGATCCTGGACCTGAGAATATGGCACAGGTGACTTTGCCAGACCGATGAGGCTGAGGACGTCGAGATGGGAGGATTTTCCAGATTAGCTCGTTGAGCCCAGTGTCAACACAAGGGTCCTCACAAGAGGGAAGCCAGGGGTCAGAGGTGGGGCCCCGCCGTGAAACAGAGCGAGCTCTTGTCCCAGCCCGGGTCTGAGCGGAGAAGACACCGAGGGCATCGGGACTCAGGGGAGATGTCTGTCCTCACACTTCATGGGTCTGCGAAGCCCGTCGGGTCCCAACGTAGAGTCCCACCTGGCAGGTGCGGGTGGGGGCGGGGTGTCACTCCTAAGCCAGTTGCTTCTTCGCTGACGGGGTTTCATCTGGCCCCATAGCCCCCCACATCCCTCTGTGCGGTAGAGAAGGCTCGTAGTGGAGATCACCGTTCTTTCCTGTCTAGCAGCCTCGTAAGGGTCAGGACGAGGTGCCTCCGACTGAGGGTGCCGTGACCACCGCCTACACAGGGGTGCCAGGAAAGGCTGGAAAAACACGCGAGGCGTGGTGTGGACAAAGAAGCCGGTTCCAGCTCCGGGAGTAGACCAGGAGACAAAAGGAAAGGTGGACGCGAGCACGATCCAGAAGAGCAAAGTGGAAGGAGAAAGTTACAGGAGACCCCCTCAGCCCGGCCGCAGCTAGCACGAGCAGAGCGGGCGGAACGTGGAGGGGGCGGGGCAACGAGACGCGAGGGGAGCCGCTTCCGGTTCTACAGAGGCTCGGCGTCTTCCGAGGGAACGGCCAGGGGGACGCAGGACAAGGTTCGAGGGCCATCCGCAGGAAGCAGGACCACAGGGAGTACGGAAAGCCCGAAAGCCTTCAAAGCCGGTAAAAGCAAACGCTGGCAGCCCAGGTGTGAGCCCAGGTGCGAGAATCAGCCCGGGTGTGAGACTCGCAAGGCATCGGGCTGCCTGTCGGTAGGCAGCGGTGAATGTAAGAACACACTCAGCGAGTCACTTTGAACCTAGTTCTCCGTATTTGTCCAAATTATCTGTCAAGTATGGGACAGAATAAAGATATTTTCACGCCTTCAAGGACTCTCGTGCATCCTTTCTTGGAGTTACTTGAGGATGTATTCCAGCAAAGTGAGAGAGAAAACTAAGAAAGAGAAAAATGGGACCTTTGGACTATAGAGTGACCCCTAGAGGCAGTGCAGGGAGCCCAGGGTGCTGGATCGGTGGGAGCAGGGAGAGGGCTGGGGAGGAGGTCTTGAGAACAAACCGGTGTTGTGGGGGGTGGGGGGAGCAGGGCCATGGCAGAGGCACTATGTTAGTTTGTTAACAAGAAGCAAGTCGGGGAATTAGCTACAAAGAAAAAAAAGGTTATAATAAATTTAAGCTTCAAACGTGAAGTCAACTACAATGGGATATTCTTTTAAGCTACTGACGGAGTGTAAGACATGTTCACTGTCCGGCCACTCGCAGTGGCCGGAGAGGGTGCCTGTACGTGCACAGAGAGCAAAGTGTCTCATAGCTCAGGGTCCCGCTGTGCAGGAAGTGACCTGCAATGCTGGACACGCTCAGAGCCCAGGGGGTGTGGAGGCTCCGGCGCACCGTCAGAAGCCGCCTCTGCTGCAGACGAAGCGGGCGTAACGCTGCGAGCGCCACGGGAGGCCTCAGACCTTCCCGGAAGGGAGAGGCAGGTGGAGGCGCTGGAGTTAATGGCTCACCTTTCGCATCAGGAAGCCAGCGTATCTGTCCAATCCTCCGAAGTCACAACACGGGAGGACGGACAAAGCGTTTCATTGAAGCTTGCAGGAATAACCGATGAGATAGTTAAAAAGAGAAATAATAATTTTTAAAAAGGGGGGGGTGAGTCCTGGGGTAGTGGGACTTTCTTTGGTAGGGGTCGGGGGCAGGAGGGAGAGGAGACATTTTATCACTAGGTTCCTTAGTATTATTTGATTTTTTTAAACCTTGTTCCTATATAGTACTTAGGTTTTAAAATCTGTAAATGCTGAAAATGAAACCGATGATTGATTTCATTCCGAAGTCCTCAGAGCACTGGGACTCTACACCAGGCAGAGCGAACAGATTTGATTTCCCTGCTTCCCTTGGTGAAGCATTTCCCCCTGGCACTTCGTCAATTCCTTTTACGACCATCACCCAATGTACACAGAGCATGCCTCCTCTGCCCTGCTGTACACATGAACGAGGAAAGAACTTTCAAATGTTTACCCAAGGATACAGCGCCAGCCCCAGGTGCCGGAGGGGACTGGGACCCCCGCACGCAAGGCGCCCTCCGGCCGGCCCCGCCCCCCTGCCTCGCGCCTGCGCAGTTCTATTTTTATTGCTTGTCCTTGCTCGACCTATGGCCCAGTCAGCAGCACAGCCCCAGGTGCCAGGCTCCCTGGCAGAGGCCGCTTCCGGGGGAGAGGGACAGCGCGCAGCCGTGCCAGCACGCTTCAGGACGCACACTGCACGGTCGGCCTACAGGTGACACGCAGGAGCCGCATCCGTGGACCGTGTCAAGTGTTGGACATTCCTACCCAGAGAGAGAGAAAAAACGAACGCCACAGACCCCACCGCCAGCAGGTGCAGGAGGCGCCCGGGGCCCTTCCCAGCCCAGGCCTGACTCCCCGTGCGGCTGGGTGCTCCTGGTCTGCGGGTATGGACGCGCGAGCAGAGCAGCACGTGGTGTCACCGCTCTGCCTGTTTTCCAGCACGTTCTGTCACAGTGCGTCTGTCTGGCACCTCCCCATTGTCGTGCAGCTTTGTGCTGAGGTGGATGCGTGCAGTTCTGCATCGTGCCTCCTCGTGTGGACGCACGCTGGAGAACTTTGGGGCGTTGGCCTCCTTAAGGGCACAGCCATGGGTGCTGGCGGACATGTCCCCGGGGTGTGGCTGGTGCTCCCCAGCTTGCCCTTCACAAACTCTTAGCCTTGCACAAGTGTATTCGTGGTTTTTAGCTGTGAAAGTTACACCCGCGTAGTTCTGAGCAATTAGAAAATAAACAAAAATATGTGACAAGAATCTGTGCTCTCCACTGCTAAAAGCTAGCTGCTTGCCTTTCTGCCTTGTATACAACACAATCACATAGCCATCGAGAACACTTTTAATAAAATGTGATTATACTTCGGATACTGTTTTATAACCTGGAGATACCGGGTGTTACATAGTTCATTTAACTAATCTCCTAGTCCTATTTATGCTGTTTTAACCGTTTTTGCTATTTTTAACATAACTTAAATTATTATTTAGTATTTGCTGCATTCACATGAGTATGTGTAAAGGAAGTGTAACTTTTGACCCCCACCCAGCACAGCTCACCCTAACACTCGCTGTGGGTGCCTCTCAGGCCCCCTGCCCTCCGTGGTGGAGGCACCCCCTCCCAGACTGGGGTTAAAAAGAGCAGAACACAGACGGGAGGCCAGAGACGGGGAGTAGCTGAGGGGTCCAGTAACTAACTTCCCCAAGCAAGTGGGCCGCTGTGTGCGCGGATCACCCCGCCAGCAGGCGCCCCGCGCAGACATACTGACATTTATTGTTGACACTCAGCCGGTGCCGCTGGGGGGGACGGCATCGCCCCTCGCCGAGAGGTTGGTACTGGAGGACCCATGTGGGGGGAAGGGGCAGAGACCTCGGCCTGTTTGTTTTTCAAACCCCCGCAAAGCCTATGGCCTATTTCCGTCCTCCGACACAACTGGGGTCTCCTGCTTCCTGAGAAGGGGCTCCCCCATGGCCAGGTCCTGTCTTCCCAGCACGAACCCACAGCCTCTCTCAAACCTCAGCAGCGTCACAACTGACGACTGCTTTTTGTTTCTTCCTGTCAATATTTTGAAAGCATCTGCGGCTCCTTCCCCCACACCCACTATTTAGGGACGTGGTTCCAGGCAGGCAGCCGCTGTGGCCTGGGGCAACCTGAGCACCAGGGAGTCGGCTCCCAGAGGGCGGGCTGTGCATTCGTCTTGCCGGCTCAGCGCGTGCTGGGGTGCGCGCCATACGCACGCCCCAATTTATGGTACAGAAAACTCACTTTGGCCCGTGACTGCCTTGCTGGTGTGCACGCGGCTTCACGGGAAACCATCTTTGATCATCTTTTACTGTATTTCACATACACCCTCTAAACAAGAGGTAACAGTGGAAGCACCGCAGAAGGTCTGTGAATGAGGGGGGCTAGACCCCGTCACCCACTTCCTCCCACTGTTGTGGGCTCTCTGCGGCCTGCGTGGACAAGCTCTGCTCTGGGGAGCAGCCGGGGGCAGCTAATGCTCACGGGAGACGCAGATGGGCTCAGGGGTCCCACCCCTAGCCCCCGAGTGCCCTAAGGGCCTGGCCCTTTGGGGCCACTTCCCATGGCCACCCTTGGGGACGTTAGTGGCTGTGAACACGGCACGTTCTGGACTCTGGGAGAGGGGCAGGTGAGCCGTCACCTGGCTGAGTGGCAGGACGTGTGACAGCCTTTAGGGCCTCTGAAGCCGTTTGGGGCTGAGGGCGGCCGCCCCGGGACACGCACGGGGCCCTGCGTGGGAAGCCGCCTTTCTCCTCCGCGCCGCTGGGGGAGGATCGCGAGGCGGAGCTCTTCTGGGGAGGGGCGTGGGAAGCAGGCAGGCCACGCCCTCTGCAGGGTCCAGGCCGGTTCCGCCCCTCGGACCATCGCGCACGCAGCTGCTCGCCGGTCCATTTCGGTCCCCTTCGCTGCCCACGGGCACGCCCTTCAAAGGAATCGGCTCTGGCAAGTACAATAATGAATCATAAATTTTATTTCAAAATGTAAACGTCACTAAACATGCATACACGTTAAAACAATAAAATTTACAATTTAGTTAATTTTTTTTTCTTTTTGCATAGGACATCATTACAATATAGAATCTATGCCATACAAAATACATACAAAGTTTCATCCGAGCAAGCCAAGGCCAGACAGAGACCTGTGCGACTGTCATACTTCACTGGGGTGGCCCCGGGAAGGCGACGCGTGGCCTGTGGAAGCGGGGTGTGATGCTGGCTGGCTAAAGGAAAGTCCCTACGGGAAAGGAAAACGCGTGTGCGGCGGAGCGGTCTCGGGCCCTCGGCTTCTGCCTTGGGGCTGGCAAATGAGTCCGGAGACGCTCCACCAATGGCTTTGGACGGGGAAGGGGGTCATCTGAGGGGGTCTGGGGGCGGCTGAGACCCCCGTGCATGCACCCAGCACACCCACGCGAGCAACTCCTGGCCACGCGGGAGCCACAGCCCGCCCACACCCTGCAACGCACGGCTGCTCAGGGCAGCCGTATGTCCACATACCGTGAGCCCCCTGGGGTCCTCAGCATTTGGTCCATGGGGACGCTCCAAGGTGAGGCCAGGGAGCTAAGTCTCCCAGCCACATACCCAGAGGCAGGCAGCCCGCCCCGGAAATGGTGCCTCCATATCTGTCCCAGCCACCCTGGGAGGTGGACCCCTCTGTCCCCATGGAGGGCAGGCTGGGAAGGCACCTGGCCAGGTATGTTTAGGGCGGGAGGGATGGACAGCCTTCGGCCAGACCTGTGGCTGCCTTGTGGGCATTCAGCTCATGTACTTGGTTTGCTGTCAATACGTCACCAGGACGCTGCCCCAAGCCCTGGGAGCGAGCTGCTCCTGGGGTCCACCCCTGCTCCCCACGCGTCCCGTGTCCTGCCAAGGGAAGGCAAGGCCTGGGACAGGGGCGCGAGCCACTCCCCTCCCTTCCCGCTCATCTTTGAATAGGTTTTAAAGCTGCCTGAGAAGAGCCTGGGCGGGGCCGGTGGCCGCAAAGCAGGCTGGGCACCTCTGGTGGGGCGGCAGCAACAGGTGGCGCCCCCTCCCCGGAATGGGGGGCCTCGCCCGGCGCGGTGTTGGATGTTCAGGCATTTATCAGTAGTAAGCTGGATTGCGCATCCAGTTCTGTACAAAGTTCTCTGGAATGTGTCTGGGACAAGCCTGTGGGAGCCAGCCTCCAAGTCGGAAAGTCGGACGCAGGACCTGGCTCCTCCCGGGCGGTCCTGAACTCAACGGGGGTCACCCACGGCCTGGACGCTGGCTTTGGGAAATGCGGTCGCCAGGACCGCATGTGGAACCTCTGGAGGGCGCAGGACGGGGACCCACACGGCACTTCTACCTGGCTGTGGTGTGACCGCCCTTCCGGCCCCTTAAATCTCCTAGCACTGCTGACTGAACGACTTTTTAAAAGTGGGTTTAAAGAAAAAAATCGGTGACACCTGGCAGATGTCAGAATGATCAGGTGGCCTTGTAAACACCGCAGGCCGAGGACGCGGGGCCATGTGCTCGCACCGCGTCTCCCCGTGAGGGGGCACTCCTGCTTGCTGAGATCGACGCCGGAGGCCGGGGAACGCTGGGACCCTGCGCAGGTCACCTGAGCACCAGCTTCTGGCAAGAAAGGAGGCCGGGTCTTCTGGAGACCCCGGGCTGGGACCACAGAAAGTGGCCAGCCCTCTCCCCGCACGCCCCAATAAGCAGGCTGGGGGCCACCTGTGGCCCAGCTGTCTGTCCCCGCCTCTGAATCACCCTTCACTGGCCTGGGCTGTGACCCAGGGCGTGCTGAGGTCTGGGAACCCCACTGTCTCCCTCGCCTGCAATGCCGAGGGCAGGGTACAGGGCGTGGCAGCCACCCCACCATGCTCCAATGTGACCGGGGGGCACGCTGTGCCTCTGCCGGCTACAGGTGCACGACAGGCACAGAGAGGCTCTCCCCGCCCCCATCTGGGACAGGAGCCCAAGGCCAGCCCCCGGGGGCTGAGTCCTGTCACCCACCTGTCCCTTCACACAGGCAACCTTTGCTTTGAGCTCTCTGCCCGCTTGCAGGAGCCGGAGTCAGCCACAAAATAAAGGCCTGGATCCCACCCCCTCTCATTGTACAGTCCCCTCGGTCACCGAAGCCGGTGAGCATGGCCATAAACCGGAAAAGCAAAGGGCCCCAAACACACCAGGGCCGGAGTCTCCGTGCCCAGGCGGACCCTGCAGGCTGGTGGGGGAGGGTCCCCCCTCCCGGGGGTGTCAGTGAGGGCGGCTGCCAGGCCCCCCGTCCCTCACGATCACGAGATGCTGGGGGCCCACGTGAACCTGGCAGGCATGGATGGACCACCCGCCCTTTAAATCTTAGTCCTGGTGGGGCCAGGATGCCCGCTGGCTGAAGCCCTGGCTGGGGGCCGCCCCGGTGCCTGAGTGGGGAGGCCGGCGCCCCGGCTCCCCGCCTGGCCTTGCACGAGGGCTGCGTGCGCCCTGCCGGCCCCCCGAGCTGCTACGGGGACGACAGCACCACCCACACCTTCCATTTTTAAGGCAACGTTTCCCTCCCGTCGACTGCACGGAACAGCCCTGGTCCTTTAGAGAAAAAGTTAAGTGCTCTCTTTGGAAACAGCGAACCCCGCTCCCCCCAGCCCACCCCCACCCCACCCACCCGCCTCTAAGACAAACCTGCTCTCCTCATTCCAAGACGACGGCCCTTGGAGCCCGCTCCCTCCCTGTGGGCAGGCCGACTGCACGGAGACCCCGCGCCCTCCAGGCACTGCTCCGTGGCCCCGTCCCTGCCCTTGGGGACCCGTGGGCGGGACGCGCACCGAAGGACTTTGGAATAAAACTCCTGAACCTGGGATCTGAGTTCCTGAGACGTGACGTGCTCGGCGTGTGGCTTTCTCCGCCTCACACGGAAACGGCTTTGGGGAGGGACCCCTGGGCGTCACCTGGGGCCGGGCGCCCAGCCCTTCTGCCTCGAGCGCGGGGCTCCATCCTGCCCAGGCCCCCATGGCGTGGTCCACTCTCTCCCGGACCCGACGTGAGCAGGGCCATCGTGCAGCCCCCATGGGGCCTGGCAGGCGGGGCCACCCCTACTCCTGCCCCTGGCAAGACCACCGCCCAGCCTGGTGCCAGAAGCCATTGGCATGGCACCGGCCCCTCCCGGCTGACACACAGCAGTCAGACGTGGGGAGCCCGTCCAGCGGCTCTGCTCTGCCCCGCACTGAGAGCCGGGGAGGAAGGTGGCCTCCACGACCAAGGCACTCTGGGCCGGGAACGGGTCCCGGGGGTCAGTCCTCCTCCAAAGAATGGGCAGAGGGCTCTGTAAGACACCCCACACCCGCCCCACACCCCCTCCCCCCTGCACCCCACCCCACACACGCCCACATACACTCTGTCCTGGGGGCTCGTATCTACGGCCCCATCTCTCTGGGGAAGGGGGTGGATGCCCCGAGGTCCGGCAGGTGTGGGCTGGGGCCCCCAGGCAGGAGGGGGGAGGAGGAAGGAGGGAGGCGGGGACGCAGAAGCTGGGTGTGCTCGCTGAGCTGGGGACACAGTGGGTCTGGGAAAAGTTCCCCGCAGCTTCCATCTGTGGCCCCCAACACCCGCTCACCACCCCCGAAAGTTCCAAGTCACAATGTCCTGGTCTCTTGCTACAGATCGACGTCTGTGGGGTGCCGAGCAGCCACGTGCCTGGCACACACACGCACGGCCTCTGGCAAGGTGGCCCGGTGACTTTACCCGCTGGTTCAAACAAAGGTGTCCCAAGACCCGAGGGCAGGGCCGGTCGGGGACAGGGAGCTGGGTGCACCGGTGACTGCGGGACGTCTCTGTCCAAGCCCGGAACTCCAGACGAAGCCTGGCGTTCCAGCGCGTGGCCTGGGCTGTCACACGTCACACGCCGTCGTGGTACAGTGGTCCCCAACCAGGCTCCCAGCGCCTCCAAGAGGGGCTCCTGCGGACAGGGACAGGAAGCCGCTCCCAGGACCTGCTCCTCCGTCCTCCGCCGGCTGCTTAAGGCATCCTTCTGACCCGCCTGCGTCCTGAGTCGGCCGTCCGCTGGGGCAGACGCTGGGGGCCGCGTGGGTGGCCAGAGGGGACACAGACCCCCTGCTGCAGCACCGGCCCTGGAAGGCGAGCGTCAGTGACCCACGGGCCGACCTGCGGGCCGGGTGCTGGACTCCACCTGCACCACTCCGCCGGCCCCCGTGGTTTCGGGTGTCCCCGGACCCCACAGAAAGCTGCAAACCCGCGCAGGGCGTAAGGCGGCAGCAGGGTCCTCGCTGAGCTCGTGGAACTGTCCATCCCTGAGGAAGGGGCGGCGCCGCGGCATCTCTCCTGCGAGCGTGTCCATTGTGCAATTTGTGGATGGTGTTTTTTGAAAATTTTTCGTTTTTTTACAAATTGAGTTTGACACCTGAGGTGAAGGAAATCGGGTGGGGGGGTGGGGTGTGTGTGTGTGGGGGGGGTCGTTTCGCTGTTGACCTCAGAAAGCTCTCGCCCTTCCTCCGCGTGGGAGCGGCCTGGGGCCCGGCGCGGGCGCGGTCTGCCCCAGGCGGCGGCGGCGCCCGGGCTCAGGGCGAGCTGGCCGGGCTGGCGGCCGGGCTGCTGGCGTCCGAGCGGCTGTAGTCGCTGAGCGAGCCGGTGCGCGAGCCCCCGCCGCGCCGCTGCAGCATGCCCGGGTGGAAGTTGGCGTGGCGGCGCGCGTGCTTGGTCAGGTGGTCGCTGCGCATGAAGCGCTTGTCGCAGATGGGGCAGCTGAACTTCTTCTCGCCCGTGTGCGTGCGGTAGTGCCGCGCCAGCTCGTCCGAGCGCGCGAACTTCTTGCTGCAGTCCTGCCAGCTGCAGGCGAAGGGCCTCTCACCTGCGGGCGACAGGGCACGGGGTCAGTGGCGGAGCAGCAGCCCCCCTGCCGCGGCCCCGGCCTGCCACCCACGCGTCTCCAGCCCGCCCCTCCGCGCCGCGCCCCGCCGCCGCCGCGTGCCATCGGAGCAAAGGGGCGTGTGCCAGAGCCCTCCAGCCCACACGGGGGTGGGAGCAGACGTCTCCTGGGCGAAACCCTTCCCGCCCGTCCCCGCCCCTCCCCACTCCAGCCCTAAAGCAGATAGATGGCCAGTCCTTGAAGCTGGCCCAGCTGTGCCCAGCGGACGACATCCACACCACCTGGCCCTGTGAGCCCTTTACAGACAGACGACCAGGGATGGCGGGCGACCAAGGAGAGTCCACGGCAGAAGGGGCGCGGCAAAGAGCCACAGAACCAGAGGGAAAAGGAAGAAGCCGGGACGCGGCGAATGTGAACCTAAAAATCCTCATTCGCATTCTCAGAGAAATCGCAGACAAAATGTTACGCATACGGCGGACAGGAAGCCCTAACGAGGAGGTTCGGAGAACAAAATACAGCGTTAAGGAACCCAGAGGATCCCAAAATTCCTCAGAAAAGCTGGAAACACACTCCGGCAATACCCCAGCAAAACAGAACAGAAAAACAGCTCTAGAAAACAGGTGACCGGCACCTTGCGCAGGAGGCCCGGCCGCGTGTGGCTGCGGCTGCCGTTCTTACGGGTTTTGAGTTTTGCGGGGCAGGGTGTTGGGGGGAGCGGGGGATTCGAAACAAACAGGAGAGCAAACCGCCGTTTCCCAAACCAATCGGACCGTTACAAACAGTGCGGGCGAAAAGTCCAAGGTCACGGGGACCCATCCTGGGGCCTCCACATCTAACCGAGAAGGCGCCCGGCGGAAGAACCAGAAAGATGGCGGAGAGGAAATCCCCGACGGTGCGACAAAGCAGCGTCTGGTGGGGTGAACGCAGGGCGAGGTGCAGGCGACTGCGGGGCAGGGTGGCGGGGCGGAGAGCAAAGGCTCCTGCTTTGCTCTGAGGTCTGCCGCGTCTGAGCTCTGGGCACAAAGAGGCGACCACAAAACTTCATAGAGAGAGGGGAAAAACCAACGCCGGGTCGCCCCTGACGGACGAGGCTGGGACAGACACCAGACTCTTGGTAAGTCACGCTGGATGCCAGATGACAGGGGAACAGGGCCTTCCAAGCGGACTTCTCAAGCTCTGCGAAAGTAAGGAAATGACTGAGAAACTGAAGTGAGCAGACAATGAGGGGCATCCCAGGACGGGACAGAGGCAGAGCTGGGGGCCACCTGAGCCAAGGGCCAGGCCTCCCGGCGGACAGGAGAAAGTGAGTCCCACGTGCCAGACAATGTGACCGGGAGGCCAACTGGCTACACTGTAGGACGCAGCGAAGGCGCACACTATTCTTCAGTGAAAAAAAAAAAAAAAGGCGATTAGTAACTCTAGGAAAAACAGAAGAGGTCCAGGAAAACGGCATCCTCTGTTGACGCGAGCTCAACCCGCCTGCGTGTGAGTCATCTGGGAAGCGCTCTGAGCCACGCTCTGTCCCAGGGGCCTTTCCTGTGTGATCTCTGCGTGATCTCTCTCGCCCAAGCCCGTGAGGAGGCAGGAGGAGGTCGAGGGAAGAGGTAGGAAGGAGGTGAACCCTAAATTCCATGGCAGGGACATCATACATAACATCCAAATTTGATAAATCAAGAAATAGCAATAAAATCACGTAGTTTACGGCGGTAACCACCAAAACAACTAAAACGGCAGAGTCGTCTCTGGGGAGGAAGGCTGGGTCAGGAAGAGGAACTTTTTATAAGCTCTTCCGTGTTACGTGTCTACTTAAAAAATCATGTGCATTTATTTCTTTGGTAACAATAAAAGGGGATGTTTAAATATTTCTTTAAGTATCTAGCCCGATGTTTCCCAAACTGTGTTCAAGAAATGTTTATAACTGAAAAAATTGTTAATTGGTGCCAGAAGAAAAAAAATTTTGTCAGCAAAAATGTGCGCGAGCTGCTGCAGGCTGTGCAGCCCCGCAAGAGTCCCCATGTGCCTGTCGTTACGTGCTTTGAAAGGCTCAGCGTTAAAAAGAACAGTTCCATTTCGTGGGACCAGGTGCTGAGTTCAAGAGTTTGTGGCACATCAAGTCCGATAGAGCCCCGTCCCCGAAGTGGATGAGGGTGTGGCCTCAGACAGCACCTCGTGGCCCACAGTGGGGTGAATGGGGACCCCTAAAGAGACATGGACAAGGCGTGATCCTCGAAACCGCTGAATGCGTCTTTATGTGGCAGAAGGGTCTCTGCACGTGTAATTAAGGTAAGGACGTTGAGATGAGGCCACAGGTGTCCTTAGAGAGAAGGGGAAGGGAGATAGCGAGACTGGCCGTGATGGGCGTCCAGGCCAAGGAACCCTGACCACAGGTGGCCGGCCAGGAGCCAGGCAGGGGGCAGGGGACGGACTGTCCCTTGGGGCCTCCAGAAGGACCCAGCACCGCCACCTCCTTGACTGCAAGTTCCTGCCCTCCCTGCAGTGAGAGAGGACCTTTCTGCTGTTTTAAACCACCCAGTTCGTGGTCATTTGTTAGGATGGCCACAGGAAGTGAATACGCCGCCCGGCCTCACACGGGGTCCGCGTGGTGACCCACGGGTCACACGCACTGTGCCTGGCACACCAAACACACACGGCGGCTGATCTCATCAGTCAGGTCTCGGATTCGGGGCTGGGGCTGGGGGGTGGGTAACAACTCAAATTCAGATTCTCCCTTGCTTCCTGTAAGCCCTAGGCCCTTGTTGGGGGCTTATTCTTTTCTGGGGGTCCTTCTGCTTGCACCTCTGGGAGGCACAGGGGGTGGGCTGCGGAGGATTACGGCACCCGCCACACGGGCTGCTGGTGACAGGCGGCCTGGAGCGGGTGGCGGGGAAGCCCAGCATGACCGCGTGTCCAGCACACAGCTCTGGGCCTGTCAGTCGTCAGCAGCTCAGCACTCCTGTGGCCCTGGGGACATGGCTGTGACACAGATAGCCAGGGTCCTCCCCTCCGTTCTCCATAGCCCAGCCAGCCTGCTCCAGGAGGGGCGGCAGCCGATGCAACGTCCACAGACAGACAGACAGACAGACGCAGCACTGTGGCACTCTGACGGCACCGAGCAGCACCAGCGTCTGGCTGGGCTGGCCTCTGAGTGGTGACGACGGTCAAATGGCACCGGGAGGCGGACGAGGAGCAGCCCGGGGGATGGAGACGGGTGGGAACAGCACTTCTCACGCTTGGACTCGGGCCCCCAGGGCCGTTTGCGGGGGGGCGGGGGGGGGGGCTGTGTCAGGAAATAAGCTGGAAGAACTTAAACCCGAGCGTGCATCCCAGTGGCTGTCAGAGGGTGACGTCACCACACGCCACGCAGCCTCCGGAATATTCCACCGTGCTCTTTTGAGAGACGGGCAAATAATGTTAGCATTATAAAAACAGTTTTGACCTCATGGCCCCCGGTGAAGGGTGCCGGGGACTTACAAGTGTCCCTGGCCTCACTCTGCCATCGCGTTTCTAGGGACCGGGCCTGGGGCCCCGGGGTGCTCTGGCCATCGGGGCACATGGCAGGGGCACAGCAATGGCACCACAGGACTGCCACACGGACGGTGCCCCTCCAGCTCAGAAGTGTCACTGCCCGCTGGGAAGGAAGCCTGACCCCAGACCCCTGAGCCCTGAAGGGAGCTCAGCGCCCCTGAGCCAAGGTGCCCGCCCCCACCTGGCAGCCCCCACTTTCAGAAGGGCAGGCTGCAAGGGGCCCCACCCTGGGGACAGGATGGGGAGAGGGCCTCGTGACAGGAAGGCGGGGTGAGGGGCAAGGGGGCTGAGGGAACTGGGGTGAGGAAAGCGGGGGTCACCTAGCAGGCTTGGGGACCCATGGGCGGGAGGAGGGTGCACCGCCATGGGGTGGGGGCTGCCGGGCAGGGCGGGGACAGTGTGGGTGGCTGGGGGAGGCCCGTGGGGCATGAGGTGGGGACGAGGGCGGGGCCTGTAGTGCCTGCCCGGTGGCGCAGGCGGGGTTACATAAATGTCCCTGGCACCGGCTACAGCGAGGCAGCCCAGCGCGATTGCCTCATCTTATCAGCGGACAGGGCGCCCCACGCGCTCCCGGCCCCAGGCCGCAGGCGGCGGCGGGCGGGGCGGACAGCGTGTTCCCGGCAGAGCCCGCGGGCGGAGGGCGGGGCTCCCCTCTGCTGTCCTCTCGCAGCCGGCCCAGCCCCCCACAGCACGCCTCCGCCCACCCCTCCCCCACCCCCTCCCCCAGCCCGCAGGTGCAGTCGGCCCGGGGCGCGCAGGCGCTAGGGCGCAGACCTGCGCTCCCTCTGCGTGACGGCCCCCCCCACCCCGCCGCCTCCGTCCAAAGGGCGTGCTCCCGTTATCGCAGTCGCCCACCCAGACCCCGAACTGGCGGTCCCCGCCGCTGAGCAGGTCCCTCCGGGCTCCAGGGGCCGTGGCCTCGCCTCCCTCCGTGTCCTGGGACCGCTTGTCTGCGGCCCAGGGCCAGCGCCTTTGCTGGCCTGTCCCTCTGCCTCCTGCTGGGCTTCTTAGCTCCAGCGGCCCTGAGACAGGGCTCTGGGCAGTCTGGCTGCACCCCATTCTGTGGAGGGGAGCAGTGGGGGATGCCTCTCCACCCAGAGGAGAAGAGCAGAGGGCCCCACCAACCTACAGGGTGCCCAAGGCACACGATCAGACCTCCTAGAGCACGAGGGACTCACGTGGGGGTGGGGGATGGTGGGGGCAGGCTCGGCAGAGACAGAGGGCAGCACGGGAGGGGGGCGGTGGAGGGGGGGAGGCCTCCCCAGAGGACCCCCCTTTCTCGGCTCTTCCTTCGCTGCCAGGGAGGGGCTGTCATCCATCAACAGACCAACAGACGGCCCCGAGCAGTGGTGGCCGCTGGCACCGGCCGCTCCGGGCTCCTATCCCAGGCCTGCCCCACTCGGCTCCTGCTCTGGTGACACTTGCTGGCCTCCAGGGTCGCCCAGGCCCACAGCAGCCTCAGGGCGGCAGAAAGGCTCATCCTCTGGTTGGGGGTGGAGGGGGCGACTTTCCTACTTTCTCCAGGAGGCCATTTGGCCTCTCTACCAGTCACTAAAAACACTGGGGTTTGTGCTCCCCATAGGGCTGACACCACCTGTCTCCCATCATATAGGTGACAGAGGACACCAACCCCCCTCCCCCAGCTTTCTGCAGGTAAGCAGCCCCTGCAGTGCTGGGCACCTGCCCCGCCCCTGCCCCAAGCCCCAACTCCTGTCATGGCTTCCTGTGGTCACGTCCCCTGCTCCTCCCAGTTACTGTGAGGGTTAGTGAGAGCTCGCACGTGCGCACACGAGACCCTGTGAGCATCGGCAGGCAGCGTGCGTGCGAGCCGGGGACCGCGGGGCGCCCTCGCCAGGCCTTGCTCGTCTTGCCAGCGTGCTCGGGCCTGGCGCTGCTGTCGCGGGCGCACGTGAGGCCGAGCCCACGCTCCTTGACACCTGTGCGTGAGCCGGAGCTGGCCGGACGAGGAGGGAGGTGGCGCCTGGCTGGGGACTGCCACCCGCAGCCTCGGGGTGAAGCCCACCAAACAGGAAAACCCGTCTTGCACGGCTCCAGGGCGGACGAAGCGCATTGTGAGAGGAGGCGTTTGTGTTGTTGCTTTGCTTCGTTTTGGAATAGGACAACTGGATCCTAAAGTTCACAGGAAAATACACAAATCGAAAAAGCTAGAAAAACCCTGAAGAAGAAAAAAGATGTGAGGAGACAGGACCACCAAACATTCACCGCGTTGTCACATAAGCTGATAACTGGCCCGGGGAGCGGAGCAGAACTGGACTCACAGGCAGTGGGAACTGGGGTTCGCCTAAAGTGGCATCTCAGAGGAGGTGCGAGGAGGGTCCAAAAAATATTTTAGGACCATGAGGTAGCACCTGGGAAGACAGAATGGTCCAGGCTTCACACCTTACACCAAGAGAAACTCTAAATGGGTCAGAGACTGAAATGTGAAAACGAAACCACGAATGTCCCAGGAGAAAGCATGAGAACTACAAGGCTGGGACCGCCAAGTTCTTTCCGTGAACCAAAGTCGGAAGCCATAAATAAACAGATTGATACATTTAACTACAAAAGTATAAAATACTGCTCCACAGACAAAGTCACCATTGCCGAAAGCAAAAGATGAATGATAGAGGAAAAATATTTGCAGCTCATGTTACAAATGGTTAGTTTCCAAAATAGAAAGAACTCAGCAATTAAAAGGAAAATCCAATACCAAACAGGGAAATGGACAAAGGCTGTGACTGACAGATCATGAAAAGGAAATGCAAACGACTCTCAGACATCTGAAAAGATGCCATCAGGAGACCACGGCACACTGGACCCGCGGAGAGCCTGCTCTGGCCTGTCAGGGTGCCGAGGCTCGGGGTACGGCACTGTCACACTTTGCTGGGCTGTGGAGGACCAGGGGGGGTTGGGAGCACTTTCCTGGGAAAACTTCTTAAACCTCCTGGATTTTGAAACACACGAATTTATTAACCTATACGAAAATGATAAAATAAAAACAAACGCCCACAACAGACTTGGAGATACTAGGCACGAAATACGCAAATTTCAACACACGCGGTAAAGGAAGTGCATTCTCGAGAGAGACCCTGGCCGGGCGCTCGGGCCACGTGGGGCCTTGCGTAATGCCGCCCACAGTTCCCCTTAAATGACCTTCTCCGCAGAAGGGGGGTCCTCGGAGCAGGAGCAGCTCAGAAGCAGGGACCGAGCCCCATCTGCCTTTCCAGGGGGCACCTGGGTGGACCGCAAACCATGTTGCTGGCGGGCAGCCCCAGCTCCACCGAAAGACCCCGGCGAACAATCTGAGCCGCAGACGCCTGGGTCGTGATTACATGTTCGAGACCCCTTTGGACTCCCGAATACCACACTCCTGTCATAAAAGTCCACCCTCACACGACTGACCGCTGAGAACCAGCCGGGAGCGCAGGGCAGGCGCTGGCCGCAGGCCCTCCCCACCCCCAACCCCGCGGGTCTGTGCGGCCGGCCGTCAGCTGGTGGGGCACCAGGCGGCCACACAGGAGGTCCACAGGGACTCGGAGAAGTTGGGGCCAGCCACTCACGCCATCGCCTCCCCAGAGAACAAAACTTCGAGGTCTGCCAGGGACCCTGGGAGAGGGCATCAGGAGCAGCCGACAGGTCCCCGTCCTGCTCTGGGGCCCGGCGCACGGCCAGCCGCCTGCTCTGGACCCCAGGCCCCGAGCGGCAGGGACCCCCGGGGCCCCTGAGGGAGGGCCCTGCTCCCCACAGCCTGTGGCAACCATCCCGCCCCACTTCCCCTTCCTGTGCCTCCCCCTCCCCCATCCTGCTTTCCTCACCCCCGCCCTCCGCCCCCTGCCTCCTGGGTGGGCCTTGCCAGCCGGGAGCCCAACCGGGCGGCAGGGAGGATCCACAGCTCGCACGCCTGCAAGCACACGGCCTCACAGGTGTGTGGCTTTTAGTGTGATGTGCGCACGCGCGCGTGACTCCACCAACCCTGAGACAGGGCGAACGGTGACAGCCACCTCAGACAGGGGACTGGCGGAGAAGGTCACGATGACCTCACCAAGGTCACGTGCCCAGGTGGCTGGGCTTCAGAACCTCGAAGTCACCTGGAAGGGGGACAGCCTCCCGGCCTCGCCCCACTGGCGGCAAGGGACCGCTGTGACAAGCTGTGCCAAGCTGACCTCAGCCTTTAGCACCCCAGAAGGTGGGAGCGGAAGAGGGGCCGCCCAGGCTGAGGGCACCGAGGCCCGGCACGCTACGCACCTCCACACACATCCCGGCTCCCGGGGGTGCCGCAGCCCGCCGCCCGCCTGGCCCTGGGGCCTTGGCGAGCGGCCACACCTGACCTGTGGAGGGAGCTGCATGGCTCTTTCCCAAGAGGCCCTGTGTCTGAGAAGGGCTGAGTGCCCTTAGAACAGCGCAGCTAAGAGCCCCCTGGGGGGAGGGGAGCTCCAGGCCCAGGTGCAGGGCCCAGCCCCTGCCCCTCAGGAAAAGGGTCTGCCAGGCTGCACAGAGAGCACAGCAAAACGAGCCCCTGCCAGGGCCGGCCTCGCAGACCAAACATGCCAGGATTAACGCGAGTTGTTTCAGCACAGTCCTGGGACGTCTCTGGCTTCTGAGGGAGACGGAGCCCAGAGCAAAGCCGACTCCAGAGGGCCTGGCCAGACACGGCTCCCTCAGCAGCCGGTGGCAGACCCGTCGGTCACCGGCCGGCCGTGGCTGCGTGGAGCAATTTACGCCTGGCGTGTTTTGGGGACACTCTCTTCTTCAAAACAACCGCGTGCAGAGAGCCGGCTGCTGCAGCTTGAGCTGAGTGCGGCTCGGCCGTCGTGAGCCTGACCCCCGGCCGTCCCCGGGCGGCCTCCGAGGCTCCAGGGACAAAGGCCAGTCCCTTCCCCAGCCCTGGCCTGGCCAGGGCCTGCCCACCGCTTCTCCCAGCCCGTCCTTCCTCCTCACATCCTGTCCCTATGCCCTCGAAGAGGACACCCTTCCCCGGGAAACCAGCCAGAAAGCAACGTAGGTGCCACGTCGCCCCCCCTCCCAGGAGCCCAGAGGGCTGAGTCCTCTGTCTTGCTGCCCTGTGCCCCGCCTCCTTCCCCCAAGACCTAAGGTGGGCTGCGGGGGACCCACTGCTCCTTGGTGTCACCCCCGAGGACACGGGAACCCGGCTCCATGTGCTGGGCGGGGCACGGGGAGGGCGAGCATGGAGGCATCTGGGCGTCTTTCTCTGATGTCCTCACAAGCACAGACGGGCCCCAGCCGCGCACGGGGCCGCCACGGAGACGCCGCCGGGCCCTGGGCCCCTGGCACGCGGCTGCAGGGCGGAAACGCAGCCGTGGACACGGGGACGCGGGGCCGTGTCACGACGCCTGCTTCGCGCGGTCAGAGGCAACGCGGCCCCGCGTCTCCCGCAGCGTGAGCGCGGGGGCCTCTCGCCGGAGGTCGGGGGGCGGGGCGGCGGGTCTCCCCGCGGCGCAGGCGCGGACCCCACATGCCGACAGCCGCGTGCGCTCCGCACCCCGCACCCCGCCCCCACCCCCCGGCCGCAGAGAAGCCGGCACTGACCCATCTGCGTGGGGACGAGTGCCCAGCAAGGCCAGAGGACCCCGAGCCAGGGATGCCAGGAAGGTGTCTGCCCCTCCTGCGAAGGGTCACAAAACACATGGGAAGACTTCTGTTCCCAAGGGCCCTTTGAAAGCAGCAATAATAAAACACCGGTGGCTTCTGCCAGAGGCCACCCCAGACGGGGGCTCCGGAGCCCCTGCCCTCTGCTCCCACACACAGCCGCGCGGCCCCCTTATTCCTCCCAGAAGGACACGCAGGGAGAGGCATGCGCTGCCCCACCCCCAAAGCGCCTGGGGGCTCGGCCAGCTGTGCGCAGGGACCCTTCTCCGGGCGCTCAAACGCTCTCAGTGGGGGACCCACGGGACAGGTGTGTTCCGTTTCCTTCCCCTCCATCCTGATGCTCACCTTCCCAGCCGCCTGCAGAGGGACACTGAGCACCCCCACGCCGAGCGCGCAGAGGGGGCGGCGATCGCGCCAAGCCACCGCGCCCACCCCCACCCCCCGCGGGGGCGCCGGCCCAGCACGCCCAGCCCTGGCGGCTGCTGGTGGCCCCGGGGCGCACATTCCACTCGGCGGTTTCAGAGTCCCTCAGACACGAGGGGAGGCCAGGGCCTGCGTCTGGGATCCGTAATTACAGACGCACGTTCCCTCGCCTGACAAAAATGTCCTTCACCTCAGGGTGGCCGGAATGAACGCGGCGCACACCCAGAACACACAAAGGTCTCTCTAGTCTCAACGAGATGCGAACACCCCACTTAAAAATGAACGAAAGGTCTGAACGCGGCCGAAGAAGGTACGCGGATGGCAAACGGGGATGGAAGAGAGGCTCGAGGTCACTCGTCGCTGAGCAAATGCAAAGTAAAATGAGGTGGAATGGCAGCCTGACGGGGACGGCCAAAATTCCCACCTGACCACACGACCCGTGGGCAGAGCCCCCGAAACCCCCATCCTCCGTTGGGGAGAGCGGCCGTTTGGCAGTTTCTTACAAAGTTAAACACAGACTGGATCCAGCCCAGCACCCCAGGCCCAGACGGTCGTCGCCACGGGAACCGAGACCACCCAGGAATGCTCAGAGCAGCGTCCTTCACGCCAGCAAGAGCCAGAAGCAAGCGTGGCCGCAGCTGGACGGACAGACAGACGGACGGAACACAACTCGGTGACAAAAACAGAGGCGCTGCTGACTCACACACATACACACTGACGAACCGTAAAGGCGCTTTGCTCAGTCCAAGAAGCCAGACCCCAAAGTCCACCTGCTGCAGGGCTCCCTTCACATGACACTCTGCCACGGGCAAATCGGCAAGGCCAGGGGGCCGGGGCGTGGCGGACGAGGAGACTCTGGGGTGAGGGACAGCTGGGCCTGGGCCGGGGCGGTGGGCCCGGTGCTGGGGCAGGACGTAGGTGAGCTCTCGACACGTGCAGGGGGATCTCGGGGCAGCATGAACCCTGGACTGGACGACGGCCGCACGACATGGCGCCTCGCAGGGGGCAGGAGACAGAGCTGACCCAGGCGACCCAGGCACACGGCGTTTTGCGGGGTGCTGTAAGACCACGGCGGCTGTGCGCTTCCGTGAGAGCAAACAGCCCAGAACGGGTCCACGTGCGCGGTGGGGGGCGGGAGTCACCGTCACCGTCACCGGCAGGGAGGCTACAGACCAGCCAGGGGGACAGGGGCTGAGACTGGCCCGTGGGCGGCCCCGCGTCTCAGACACCGCGTGGCCCGTGCTTAGCTCGACGTGCACGCAGGGCCACAGGGATGCTGCCTGGCTCTGTCCCCAGGGAGTGGCTCGAAGTGGCCACAACCCAGGAGTCCGCTCAGCGCCCAGATCTTGGCTCCTAAATACCGTTCTCCAGGAACACGAAGCAGCGACTCTTGGGGGGTCGCCCGATTGCAGGGCGAGATCAGGAAAAAGAGAAGGTGGGCCCGAGGCGTCTCGGAACGCCGGAGCGCAAGGGCGTACACAGACAGCCAGCGACGGGGACGTGTCGGAGGACGCGGCAGCCCCCGGGGCACACGCGGACTGAGCGACACTCCAGAGGACGCCTGGCCACCGTCAGGCCACGGGCAGGAAGGCCGCGCGAGGCAGTCACAGCCGCCAGGAGCCCGAGAGGACGCGGCAGCCACCGTGCAGACGATGCATGACCGGAGCCCCGGGCACGCTCATCCGGTGACCCCCCGCTTACTTCCAAGTGAGGCCGACGCTTCCCAGACGCCGCCCAGGGCGAACAGGGACTCACTCAGCACGGAACGGTGGGTGCTGCAGATGCGAGGTGATGTCCACGGTTCCTCGGGGGCTCTGGGGACACTGGCTCCCTCGCTGCCAGCTGCACGCCTCCCTGATCGGCGAGTGCCCGCCGGGGCTGTGGCTGCAGCCGCACAGCGCCCGGGGGCCTGCCACCCGCCCCCGGCTCTCCGCGTCCCCGGCTCCCAGACAACGCGACACGGCCCGAGCCCCAGGGGAAGCCGCTCTCTCCCCGACTCCCTTGCAGCGACGGCCGGCCCTGCGAGCGGACTCCGGCCACTGAGCTCTGGAGACGCCATGGGGTCCCTGCCGCCGCGGAGGGGCCCACGCCCCCTCTGCCTGCGGCGGGTGCCCGTCTCGTAGGAGCGGCAACGTCCTGTGATCACGGCGCGCAGGCGTGGCCACGCGCACGGGCCGACAGCGACTGGGCAGAAAGAGAAGGTGCCTCGGGCCCCGGGGGCCTCCACATCGGGGTGGGGGGGGCAGTAACCAGAGGGAAGAAGCCGACACCCGCCAGCTGGGGCCTAGACGCCCCCTCCCCCCGCGCTGCCTTCGCCACTTCGGGAACACGGCTGTGTGCGGCCTGGCTGGAATCCCTGGACGACGTCACTGGATGGGAACAAAAGGACATTGGCTGGGGGGGGTGGGGGGGCTGGACGGCCCGGTCCCATCTTACTCTCCCCTCTCCCCCACCTCCCACACCGGACCTGGAGCCAAATAGGGACTCACTCGGGGCACAGACGGCGGGGTGACCACTCCCGTCCCCAGATGCCTCTAAAACGAAGGACGTTCTAATGGACAAAAGGAAAGGGATGATGGTCACCACGTGGAGGCTGGCGGAGGAAGCCGAGTGGCCGAGCTGCCAGCACGACGTGCGCCCCGCGGGCACGGCAGCCCCCCGCAGTGAGGGTGTGGCGGGGCCGCGGGGGGCCCTGGACGCAGGTCAGAGCAGCAGCAGGCCCTGTGGTCTCCTCCCGCCTGTGGACGACCCCTGACTGTCCCAGGCCTGCCCTGGACCGGCTCGCTGTCCGGGCAGGTGTGTGTGTGGGGGGAGGCAGGGGGGGTGGCCAGGGACCCCGGCGTCCTCCTGCACGGCTCCGTCAGCCACAGCCCTGTCCCCCACCCTGGCTCTGCGAGGGTGGCAGCCAGGATCGCTGACAGGGACAGGATCGCTGAGCTCCTGCGCCCAGGGACACCAACCCCGCCCCCAACCCCAGCCCGGGCGGCATCCCAGACCCCGACGACCCTCGGACCTCTGAGAAGAACCTCGGACGTGGGCGGGTGAGACCCAGCCCGGAGGGTGGGCAAGGCGATCGCGAGGGCGTGAAAGCCACGTGACGGGAGGAGGAGGGACCACGCAGAGCTGTGCCGTGTCCGAGACACGGCATCCGCGAGGCCCAGGAGCTGCGTCCACGGTGCGGACGGCCGGGGACACGCAGAAGACATGTCTGCACCTCAGGCCGGGAGAGAACCTTGGGGACGTCCCTCAGGACCCAGAGCGAGGGGACGAGCCGGGTGACAGGCGGGAAAAGGCGAGTGAACGGAAGGACCGGGCCGACGGTTCCGACTCCAGGCAATGGGACCCCGGGGCCCGAGGACCCGGAGCGCAGGCGGGAACCGGCCCCAGGCCCAGAGCCCCGGCCACACCCCAGGGCCAGCGGCCGGCACCGGGGACACGGGCCGCACCCCGGAAGCTGCGGAGAACGAGCGTGCCAGGTGCCACCGGTCGGGGGTCGGGGTGGCCTTCCGACCCCGACACCTGCCTGGACACCCACCCAGCACGAGTCAAACGCCAGCCATGACCAGACACTGCCGGACGCACAGGCCTCACCGAAATCGGCCTCCTGGCCCCGCCGAGGCTCCGCCAAGCAGCCGAGGCACGGGGAGACGGCGCCCAAACGGCAGGGGGGCACAGGAGCTGGCCTTCAGGGGCCATCGGGGGTTGACAGGAGACCCCCCAATGGCGGACACTGCACTGGCCACACGAAGCAGACAGACAGCCACGTGGCCGGGAGCCATGGGGACAAGTCAGGGACGACAGCTTCGGGAGAACCGAGCACAAAAGGCAACTTGTTAATTCTATGGAAAAGAGCCACGTGCGGCACCTGGGCCACTGCAGCCAGCGCCTCCTCAGTCCCTGTCACCCCGAGAGCCTCCGCGCCCGGCCCCACGGCCCGCGCTCAGCCAGGGCGGGGGTGGCAGGGAGCCCCTTCCTCGTCTGCCATCGTGGGAAGTCAACAGACGGCGTGGGTGCTGAACATCGGCGGAGGGCCCGGGAGCACGCAGCTCACGGCGGCTCAGGCAGGACGGCGGCAGCTGCCTCTGGGGGGCTGAGGGTGTGGCCACACCTGGCCCAGGCCCCAGGTGCCATCTAGCGAAGTGTTTAAACAGATCACCACCATCTGTGGCCACTTAAGACTGATAAAGAGGCGGGCACAGCCCTCGGCGGCCACGCCCTTCCTCGGAGGATCTGGGACTCCCCACCGTCCTCGGAAGCCACCACCCGGGTGTGTGGACGGGGGGCTGTCCTGCTCCCCTTGACCCGCCTCCCCCCAGAGAACAGCAGTACTTTTGACCGCTTTTGATTTCACAAACACCTGTGTCCAAAACATCCAGCACGGACCGACCGCTTGCTCCTGGGTGGCCTCTGCCGGCCAGCGCGTCCCGATGTGGGGTCGAGGGACAGTGAGGTGGGACCACTTCCCGACTCCGGGGGCCTGTCTGGGCGACGTCCGCCCCGGCTTCCTTTAGTCCGCGTTTAATCAGTGCGCCTCGAGCCTCAGACACACCGGGCTTGCTTTGAAATGTGGGCAAGACCATGGGGTGTTGGGGTGTCCTTGAACCCGGCCGGGGCGGGGCGGAAGGGCGCTGGGGGCCGGGCGGTCAGACGTGCCTCCCCCCACCAACGCGCTCCTGTCGCCCAGTGTCTGTCTGCATCTTCCCCAACGGGTCTCGGCTGCCCGGACGAGGGGCGTAACCGAGGCCTCGGCCCAGCCCAGGCCACTGCCCGCTGGGTTTCGGCCCCCTCTGGCCCTCCCAGGCCCGCTCGCTGGCCCTCAGCTTGGGGACCACTGGACGGCTCCTCTGCCCATCCCCCCTTGGGCAGCCTCGACTCACCACCCAGTCCGCCCAGCAGGCCCTGCACTGGTCCTCAAGGCCAGGTGGAAATGGCCACGGCCAAGGGCCACGGCTGACCCCGGACGGCGCATGTCCACTTGGTCCTGGAGCCCGGGGAGTCCCGATTCCCAGGGGCCGGCGAGCCAGGCAGGGCCGTGGGGGTGTTTTTTCCCAGACGCAGCCTGGTTTCTGCTTAAAAGGAGAAACCGGCTCAAGGAGCCACTCTCCTCCTCGGCCCGCCGGTGCCCCGTGGTCAGAGGGTCCCCGTCGGCCCTGTGCCCGCCCGCCCTGGCAGGGTGGCCAGCAGCGCCCCCGCCCCCGCCCGGCGCTGTGGGAACTCCGGCCGCAAGCGCCGTGGCCCCCCCTCCCTGGCAGCTATTCCGGGCCTGTGTCTCCCTTCGGGGGAGGGGGAGGGCGGACGGATCAGGGAGCTAAAATTAGCGACCGGCGAACAATCGAGGCCAGGGAGCCGAGGTCAGCCGAGGACGCCGGTTGCTTTCCACGGCCCTGAGGTGGTTTGTGCAACGAAGGGAACTGGAAACGGAGACAGAGCTGGGAAGCAGCCCACGCCCCGCTGGGGCCGGGCCGGACCCCGGCCAGCGGGGAGGCCAGGCCGGAGCCCTCCCAGGGCCCTGCCGTGGCGACCCCTGCTGTCGACCCCCGTCCCTGGGCGGCAGCGTCACCGTCACCGGCTGTGGACCTGTCACTGCTGTGCGACCAGGGCCACAAGACCTGCTCTGGCTCCTCCGTGACAGACCAGGAGACCAGGCCCGACTCACGAGGGTCCGTGACGTGCTCCGGGGACGCCACGAGCCAAGTCCGCCCTCTGACGTGCCCCTGCAGAGCCGGCATCAGGGTGCGTCCGCTCTCCTCCGGGGCAGCAGAGGCATGAGCGGGGGTCGTGTTGCTGGGCGCCTGCCCCGAGGGGCGGGGGCCGTGGGCGTCACTCAGGCCCTAGCGAAACCCCGGGGTCTGATGAGCCGCAGACACGGATTCCTCGCGGGCCCGGAGGGCGGAAGGCCAGGCCCGGGGTGTCCCGCAGGGGTCCTCTCCCCGGTCCACGCCTGCGCCTTCTCCTGGTGTCTTCACGGTGGGGGGAGCACCCTCCGGGACCCCCTTTGTGAGGCCTCTGATCCCGGTGGAGGACTCGTGACGAGCCACCTTCCCAAGGTCCCCCCAGACCGTCACACTGGGCAGCAGCACTCCAGCCTGAAACTCGGGGACACACACCCGGGGAGCACGAGGCGCATCTCCGGAGGCAGAGTCGGGCCTCCCCCAGCCGACCTGGAGCCCGGACCGACACCCCGACTCTGCGCCTGGGCATGGGGCCGTCCTGGGGCAGCCTCCAGCCCTCGGGAGGCGCCACCTCTCCACCTTCTGTGGCGGGGGGGCCGCAGACCCGGGGGCCACGCCCAGGAACCCCGACGGGCACTACTGCGGCCCCGGGTGCTACCAGCACAGGGTGTGTGTGTGTGTGTGTGTGTGTGCGCGCGCAGACCTACTGGGGTGACCCGCCGGACGAAGCGCCTTCCTGCTCTGGTCCCCACAGAGTCTGGACACTGCCGGGGCCCCCTGGCCTGCTCCACGCAGGTGTGCTCCCTAGAATCGGTCTCCCCGGTACCTGTGAGGGTGCGGGGGTGTCTGAAGGACAGCGGATGTGGCCATCACCAGCCTGACTAGGATGCGTGGACAGGACAGGCTGAACTAGCAAGGACGAGTGGACAGGTGTGGCAGGGACGGGTGGGCAGGTGTGGCAGGGATGACTGCACAGGTGAGTGGCGCACCGGGGCCGGCGGGCGCCTCTCACGCCAACCCGTGGGAGCAGGAAAGGGTCACCTGCTCAGAACCCCAGGGCCTGGGCTCAGGGCCGCACCGGCCTCGGTGCCTCCTGTGTCTGAGGGACGCTGTGGGGACCTCGCACTGCCATTCACAATCGTCCTGTGGCGCCACCGGGTGCCAGGGGAGAGAAAAGGGGGCCAGCCTCGCCCGGTGTCACCCGAGGCCACACAGGAAACTTCTGATGCTGAGCGCGCCAGGCGGGGACGCGCAGTGAGCAGAAAGTCGGGGTGTCCGACGGCTGACCGGCGGCCCCAGGAAGCTGCCGCGCATCCTCAGAGGGACCCACTCCCCTATCTGCAGGCAGAGCAGCTGCCCCAAAGAGGGGGTGCCGCCCCCAGACAGCCCAGAGCTCCAGAGCCGAGGCTGCTGCGGACATGCGGGCTGAAACTGGAGGAGCCCCGCCCCCCTGACCCCCGGGGACCATGGGAAGAGCCATGGCCCGGCCTGAGCCATCCCAGGCTGCCGACGGCGAGGACGCCGTGACAGCAGGCACACGGGGCCGCTGAGCAAGCTGCCGGTCTCGGGTGACGGGGCCACCTGTCAGGAACCCCACTGCGACGCCTGGGCCTCCCTGGGGGGGCCCCTCCCCCGAGGACACAGGCTTCCGGAAGTCCCGCCCAGGGGGCACCTGGACTCGGAAAGTCCTTCGTGTGGGTGAAGTCGCCCGGCAGGACTAGCACAGCCACCTGTCACCTTGAGGCCCCCGGGACTCCTCACGTCCAGAGGAGAGCCGGGGGGCACACCTGGGATTGCCTGGGGACCAGGGCGTCCCCCTGCAGCGTCTGCCCAGGTACACGGCTGGCCCCGGGGGCTCAGGAGCTGAGGCTCGCCTGAGACGGCCACCACCCCCGTGTGCAGCAGGCGGCCAGTCTCCATAGCAACGAGACGCTCTGGAACCTCGGCTCCCGCTGCTCCCTCCTCCCACGGCCGGCCGAACACGGGGTGCACAGCAGGCTCGACCTGGAGTGCAGGAGCTGGGGCCCAGCCGGGCAGGCTGCCCGGGGCTCGCCTCACACCCGGGGCCACAGGACAGCCCTGGGGCCCTGGGCACGAGCCCGCACTTGCCTCAGAAAAGCAGTTCTCAGCCGACTGTGTCTTCTCGAGAGGGAAGGCGGCAGACACGTCTGTGCACCCAGGGGCCGGCACTGAGCTTCCAGGTGCTCACACACCCCCTCCCCGGGGTCAGCACGCCCTGACCCGCCGCTCAGGAGACCCGGGGCAGGCGTGACCCAGCCTCACTCACAGCCAGAGTCCCCGGCACCCAGGACAACGCATGACCCAACGCAGGCAAGCCTTCCTCTGATGACGGCCGAAGGCAGAGAGGCTCCTGCAGGAGGCTCCTTGAGCCCAACACACGTGGCCAGGACAGGGACCCGTAGGGTGCGGGGCTGGAGGTCCACAGGCCGGGCTGCTGGGATGCCAAGGTCACACTGGTGCAGGGCTCCCGGCGAAACCCCCATGAGGCTGTCGGGGTTGTCAACACCTAAAATGCCATTTCCATGTTTTCAAGTTCGCATGTTTCTTCAACGGCATAAAGAGTAAATTCTTCACACACACACACACACATCACATTCTGCACACATCCTGGGGAGGGTCCCTTCTGAAGGAGGCGGGGTGACGAGGCGGCTGCCCAGTGCCTGGCGGGGGGCCTGGAAGAACTGGAGGTGCAGCCTGTGAGCAAGTGACAGCAGGGACTCACCGCAGGACACACGCGGAGAGCGTGGGCGGGTCCCTCAGGGCTGGGGGGGCCGGCCCTGCCGGCTCGACGACCACGCCAGCCCCTGCCACAGGCGTGGACGCAGGGCCCAGGACGCGGCCCCGCCCCCGGCACACCCACGAGGGAGACGGGACCCCGGCCAGGCCCAGCTGTACCAGCGCTGCTGACGGCGACGGCCCTCACACCAGCCTCCTCGCACCGTCCCCTGCCTCCTCCGGCTGGGGCGGGTGACTCCACCTGGTAATTTACAGGTGGAGGAGCAGAGACGCCCCAGGGGAAAGGCAAGGGCTGCGTGTGAACGTGCAGGTTAAACGCACACGGACACACGCACGCGGCGGGCCTGGACCCCTCGCGGGGGCTCCCGCCGGGCCAGCCGGCGGGAGGGGCAGGAGGCCGAGGGCACGTCCAGCCCCCGCCACCTGCACGGGCAGTCACGGTTTAACAGCAGGTGCCCAAGCAGCACCTGGCACTGAGCGTGAACTTGGCCTCCTTCCCGGGAGAGCTGGAAGCTCCAGCCCCGGGGGTCCGAGCCCCAGGACGAGAGGCGTGTCCCCCACACTGCCCACGGGACACAGCCTCACGCCACTCCGATCCTGGCGCGGCGTCCACGCCGGGGCTCCGGCCTGCTGCCAGCGGTCAGCGGAGGGGCCCTCTGCGCTGTTTCCCCCACCGCACCACAGCGCAAGACAAAAAGTCAATGAATCACCGGAAGGCGTGTCCTTCCTACGGGGACCGTAAATGTTTATTAAGAAACCGTAGGAACTGGGTCAGGCGTTTTGGGATCTTCGACGCTCTGGCTTGTTTTTAAAAAATGAAAACAGCCCCATCCTGGCGGCTCGAGACAACGGGAGCTTCTCTGCCGTGGGCGCCGGGGCCCCGCTCGTCGGCTTCCTGGGAGACGCGGTGTTTACGGCTCTGCTCTGCGGGGCCCTGCAGCAGCCCGGGGAAGGCGGTGTCCTCAGAGGAGAAAGCCACAGCCACCACCTGGGTCCCAGCCTGAGCGGGACGTGTCGTCACGGTCACCGCCCCCCGCCCCCTGCCCTGCGCCCCAGCACCAGCACCCTCAGCTCACCAGGCCCAAGGGCTGGAAAACCCTGAAGGCGGGTTAAAAGTGTCATTAGATCTCAGGGGTGAGGACCAAACCCCAGGGGGCGCGGGGGGAGAGAGGGGCACTGGGTTGGACCCTCCGCTGGCGGCCAGGGGCTGAGCCTGACCTGTCCCCAGCCTCCACCCGTCCACACCCGTCCACTCCCGCTGCAGGCCCCGTGTAGGACAGCACGGGATGAGGGGACCCGCCTGGCCACCAGGACTGTGTCCCGCCCCGCTGGGCTCCAGCGTCCACGCTGCACCTGAAGGCCAGCGCCGCCTCACACGCCGCCCCTGCCCTGAGCCCTCGCAGGCCGTCAGCCACGCCCCGAGTGACACGGCCGCCGGGGGTGCAGAAGCGAACGTCCCGGCCACAGCCCCAGCCGCCTGGCCAGCTGCCTCGCGGTGGGGTGGCTGCCTTCCAAAGGGACAAGCGTCCTGAGCCTCCGCGTATGGCTGGCCACGTGCACACACACGCACATGTATGCAGCCACGGACACGTGCACACACGTATCCGCAGCACGCACGCATGCACACGCTGCCCATGACGCACACACGCACGAGTGCCCGTCTCCTGAGGCCGCGTGCAGCGCTGAGCGTGCGAGAGGCAGGCGTTCGAACGCTCCGCTCGGAACCCAGAGACGAGGCAGACGGGGGCCAGGTCGCCGCATTTCGCAGGCTGACCGGTGCTCAAGAACGATGCACACTGTCCCTGACACACAGAGCGCCGTGGCTTCCAACCAGAATGCGTACGAAGCCCAGGCTGAACGCCCCGCAAGACCCCAGGCCTGACCGTACCTCAGGACGCCACCTCTGCGCTCAGCATCATGGCGGTGTGACGCCCAGGGTGGCCGGCACGCATCGGCCAGACCCCCCGCCCCACCAAGGAGGGCACTGTGGGACAAAGACAGCACCCTGCAGAGCCCTCGGGCGCACCCAGGGGACCCTCAGTGCCTGAGTCCGAGCGACAGGGTAATTTTAGAAAACACGGTTTGCCCTGCCGGCCGGCCGGCTGGCCAGAGGGGACCCTCCAGAAAAGACACCAGGAAGCCAGAGTCCTGCCAGCTCCTCTCGGGCTGCCACCGAGCGAGGTGACAAAAAGCGGCAGCAGATGAAGCAGCAGCGGGAAACCCGCCCTCGGCTGCGGCTGCCGGGGGACGCGGGGCGTGGGCGAGACCTCGGTGACGCACGGGGGCCCTGCGATGGGCGTCCGTCCACACAGCCTCAGGCCCTGCGACGGGCGTCCGTCCACACGGCCTCAGGCCCTGCGACGGGCGTCCGTCCACACGGCCTCAGGCCCTCCCCGCCGCCTCGGGCCACTTGGCCTGCCCGGGGGACAGGCCTGGGGCGGAGACGTGGGTGGCGCGGTGGCCGGCCGGGGGCGCAGTGGGCAGCGAGTCCCGGGAAGCAGAGGCCTGGAGCCCAGGCGGCCCGCTAAGTGGCCAGGCTGCCGGCCACGTGTCACGCAGCTTCCTCGAGCATCGGCGGCGACTCTAACCCGTGTGCGGTTATCGTCCCTTCTTCGGAGAAACCGTGTTGGGGTTTGTCACTGCTCAGACGCCTGGGGAGGACCCACGGGGCCGGCCCCCCGGCCCTAGGCCCGCCCTCTGATCCCAGACACAGTTTTGAGCAACTCGCCTAGCCGACAGCCAGGCAAAACAGAGGCCAGCGCCAAGGACGCGCCTGGCCCCTGGGCCCTGCCCGCCCCGCCCCCCAAAGGGCCAAGCTCTGAGGCTGCAGCCGCCTCCCTACTTCCTCTGTTTCCCAACACCTCCCCGCGGACCCCCCGAGAACTGGAGCTCCGTCCGCTGGCCCCAAACCCGCCTCTCTCTCCGCTTTCTTCGTGACCACGGACACGATGAGAGAGAACCAGAGACGAGCGGGACAGCTGGAGGACGAGCTCGGGTCTGCGTCACCCCCCTGTGCGGACGCCCCGCCCTGGGCCCTGGGCCGCGCGCCTGGCTGCCCCCCATCGCCTGGCCGCCCGAACCCGCTACGTCTGCCCAGTGGCCCTGGGCGGGGGCCAGGAAGCCCCCCGGGCTCCTCTGAACCCGCTTCGCTCCATCCCGTGTCCGAACTCCCTTCCGACTGGCCCGTGTTTGCAGGGGACAGTCGCCGGCCAGGACACCAGCGTCAGAGGCTCCGTCGGAGACAGGTGCCCAGCACGGGCACTGGGCCACACGCTGTCGGCCACGTGGTTTTTAATCCAGGCCCCTCTGCACAGAGCGCTTCCTGACGCCCCCAGGGAACCACGGTCCCCCGGCCACGCGGGCACGGTTAATCTGTGGCGTCAGGCCTCAGCGCATTTCCAAACAGGTCACCTTGGGACAGACTGGCCAGTGGCCACGGAATGCAGCCAAGTTCCTGGTCAGTGAGCGTTTCTGTGTGATGAACTTCAGAAAGGAGAACAATCAACAGACCTCCCCCCACGACAGGCGCACCCCAAAGTGAGAGCCCGCAGCACGCGGCCTCTGCCCTGTCTGCACACAGCAGCGCTGGGGAGAACCACGGACTGGTCAAGGCCGCCCACCACGACCGAACGGCCACGGCCAGTGGCACTGACCCCGCCTGGCCAGGAGCGGCCAGGCCAGGGGACAGGCCAGAGCCCAGCACTGACAGGAGCGAGGGCAGCCGGGGACCTGGTGCTTCTCGGAAGCCTATGCTCAGCAGGTGCCGGGGCCGGGCACAGGTGACCCTGAGCCCTGAAAGGGAGCAAGTGACCCAGGCTAGTGGGTCCACGTAAACCTACCCAGGTCCGGGTGCTCAGTTCAGCCACAGCAATGGCCAGGACACCACGTGTGTGTTCGTGTGCATGTGTGTGTACATGTGTGTTCGTACATGTGCATGTGTGTGCGTGTGCCTGTGTGTACGCACTGCGTGCATGTGCATTCGGGAGCAGAGCTTTGGGTTGGGTGACAAATTGCCTCACACGAAGTGCCTAGTGTCAAACCACTGCCAGAGCATAAGACGTTAACAGCTGAGCCTCCGTCGCGGTGACCCTGAGCGGTGGCCATGGCATCCACGTTCCTACCCTGAGGGCCGCGGCAGCCACTTCTGAGCCGCCGAGCCGTGGAGAGCCCTCCTCTCAAGTTCACTTCCGAGAAAACAGGCTCGGCTGTGCGGGCTCAGGCCGACGTGGGGCTTTTTCCGGAAAGCGTGTGGAGACCCACCGCGACCTTCAGGCCCGCCCAGGCTGACCAAGAACGCGCCCCTGACCCCCATGGGAGACGTCTTCGTTTAAAGCTAGGGTGACTGGTTTGTCTGGGGAAGGGAACACCTAAGACTCGGCCGAGCCGCCCTGAGTTCCGGCAGCAAAGCCAGAAAACCCAGCCCCTGTCCAGTCAGCGGAGGCGGAAGAGGTCGCCGGGCCGGCCCGCCGGTCGGGCGGTGACCAGGCACAGGACAGACGCCATACCTGTCGAGCACGGCACCAGGCCCTCCAGAGAGCCACAGCCCCCGAGCGTCACCCCGCAAGTTTCTCGTTGACTATCACGAAGAGAACGTCTCTTTACACTGGAGAAACCTGGCAGACGCCACCTCAACCACGTGACCCGGCAACGGGACCGCGTGACGTCACGCGCGCCTCCCCGCCGCGGGGCGGGGACGCGCCCACCGCCACGTCGCGTTTTTGACCAAAAACTGTTTAAAATGCGATCCAATCGTGACAAAAGCATCAGGCCAATACAGACCGTGGGCTTTCCTCCAAGACAACCACCTCGTCCCTAACACGCCAATGCAACCAAAGAGGGGGGGCCGTTCCAAAGATGGGGGCCATTCTGGACAAAGAGGAGGGGGGCCAGGACGGCCGAGCACGAGGTGTGACGGGCTGCGCCCCGGGGCCCGCACGGCCTGGGGACCGTTAGGAAGGCTAAGTCTGGACCGTGCTTGAGGTTACATGCCACACTTAAAGAGCAAGGGGGGGCCGGGAAGGGGGACGCACACTGAGTAGGGGGGACGGAGGGAGGAAAGGACAAAACACGTGAGACGAGATATCGACTAGCAAACCACGGAGGGAAGCACGCGGGAGGTCACGGCACGGTCTCCGTGCCACCGTGGCTGGGGACGTGCAGGTTTCCAACACCGTGAGGCCTGTGCACCTGTCCTCACCTGGAACGCAGGTCCAGGCAGGTCCAGGCGGTGGGCACAGTGGGCACTTCCACACTCAGAGGCGCGGCCGCCGGGCAGAAGCCCAGCCCCCCGCCCCCGCCACGTGCTGGGTGACCCTGGGCCTGTTGACCCATCTGAGCCCTACTGACCTTTGAAAACTGATCATGAGAATGGGCCCCATTGCACGGGGTCCTGGCGGAGACAGGAAACCTCCCGACAGAGCCACGCCAGCCCCGCGACATGCCACTGTGAGGGCCCAGCGCACCGTTCTGCATGTTTTCATTTCGAACACGATTTTAACTCCTCGTTAAGGCGCACACAGGCCCAACGCTTTGCCAGCACCCCCCCTCGCCACCGCAAGCGGGCATCAGGAGTCAGCAGCTTCAGGGAGCGGGCCTCGGGGTGACGAGCTCAGCGCCCTCGTCACGGCGCCCTGCGACGGGTTTGCGGGGTCTCGTCAGTTATGTAGTTCGACACACACGCGCACACGTGGGCACATGCATACACACACACAGGCACCCACGCACATGCGCACACGCCTGCGCCCGTGAAATGCACACATGCATGCGTGGTGATGGTGACACTGCGGGCCCCGCCCCTCCCCTGCTTTGAGCTCCTGAGCCTGGAGCTTGCCACTGGCGTCTCATTTGTGTCACCTGGAACCAGACAACTGGGCAGGCTCCGGATGAAGTTAGAGCCGCAGGACCTGAGCCGCCGCACTGAGGACTTCAGGGCGCCCGCTCCGGAGGGCGAAGCCCCAGCCTCTGCTGCATCCCTGAGATCTGGAGCCCCCCACATGCGACTCCCCACCCCGCATCCCCAGGCCTCGTCCAGCCAGAGGGGGGAGGGGAGCACAGAGCACCAGGCGGGGCCGCGCCCACGCCGCAGGGCTGCGGGGTCGCCCGGGCCCGGTGAGCCCGGCACCCGGCAGCAGCGCGGGCCGCGAGGCGTGAGACCCAGCGGCTTTGCTGGTGGCGTTTTAAACACGCTCTCTGCGGTGCTCTCACATGCAGAAGGAGAACTGGGAGGGGTTTAAAAAAAAAAAAAGGTAGCCGGCAGCACAGCAGGAACCTCGGGGTGGGGGTGGGGGACAAGGCCCGGTTCCTCCAAAAACAGCGCGTCTGTTAGGGCGGGCTCGAACGCCGCCTGCGGCCGTCACCCGCACACACGCTGGGGCCCACGGCCACGGCTGCAAGACGCAGGCACGGTGGCCGTCCTTCCCGCAGGCGCGAGGCTGAGCGGTCTCGCTCACAGAGCCACCTGGGGAGCACCACGCAGCCAGGAAGAATGGAGACGCTGTGTTCCGCACACGTGCGGGCGGACGGACGGCAGCCTGAGGCTGACTGTGTCTGCCGGGACCCTACGCGTGTGCTGCGTACACACCCATGTGAGTGCACACGCATGCAGTCATGCACGCCCGTCACAGGCTGAGGAAGAGGCGCCATCAGGGGCGAGGTGGCCTGCTGGGGGAGGGGAGGGCCTGCAGTGGGTCCCCGCCCTTCTGCACGGGCTGAAGTTTCACAAGCAGGAGCTCTGTGCCCGAGGCTGAGGGTGGGGGCAGGGCCGCGTAGGCCTGGCTGGCCATGCCCCAGGCAAAGGGCCTGCCCTCGGCTGGCCCGCTCTGCCCAGAGAGAGCCATCCCTGCCACTCACCCCGACAGGCCACCTTCCCAAGGCCACTGCAGCCAGGTCACCTGCAAGGGGTCCTTCCAGCTGCGCCTGGGGTGGGGGACCGCGATACCCTGGCCCCCAGTCATCTCTCCTGCTCCACCGAACACTTGTTTGGTGGGTAAAGATAAATTTCAGAGTAACCCCGCCCAAACTATGATGGGAAATGGAGAGAATGCAGTCTTACCCTCCTTCCCACTGCCCACCCGCCCCAAACAGGGCAGGTGACCAGGACTTGGGAGGGAGGGGCCACGCACAGCACAGTGCCCGCTTCTCCAGCCAGGCCCCCGGACCCACTGAGGTGGGCAGTGTGAGGAGTCTGGGGACTAGACAGGGCACAGAGGCGTTCTGAGAACAACTTTTTGTGGGGACACACGTGTAAAATGTATTTGGGGCATCTATGACATGAAGGACTGGGTGGCCACTCCCCTGGAGGCCCACCGAGCAGCCCTCCCCATCCCCCACCCAGACGTGGGGGAGGGCTGGGGGGAGGGGCGTTCCTTCTGCAAGTCCTGAATCTTCACACCAAAGCCCTTCAGCCTGCAAGAAACTCTGCCCCTGGCCCTAGGACCTCCCCAGAGGTGGTCTGCGCGGGACCCCAAGTCTGGGCTGGGAGGCCGGGATCGAGCCTGTAGGAAGTGGCCTGGGTGACCGAGAAAGTCCTGTGTTTGTTTTGTCACTGTGTTTGCTCCCTCAACCATAAATGCGACAGGGTTACCAGTACCGACGGCTACCGCGGGTGGACATACTGCCCCCCAGCTGGCCAGGGCAGGGAGCTCTTCGCGTACGCCTGTTCAGGTATTGGGGGTGTCAGAGCAGAGCCGGGGGAAGGCCAGGTTCCCCCAGAGTCAAAGCTGACCCCTACACTTCCCCCTTGGATTCCCCGACTTCCCATGTCAGGGGAGACACTGCCCGGAGGTCTGCACACCGGCTCCGGTCACAGCCAGAAGAGCAAGCTGCCAACTGGCTTCTTGGTAAAGGGCCTTGATATTCACCCCGCCACTGGATTGCAGGAGCTGGGGTCCCCAGAGGAACAGAAGGCCCCGCAGGACCTAAGCCACGGAGCCACCGCAGACTCAGGGCCTGCCCCGCGCGCCTTCCAGCGCGGCCTGTCTGCGCTACGGACGCTGCGGGCCGGGGGCGCGCGGCCACTTCCGGCGGTGCCCTGATCAGAAGCAGCCTCTCGATTCAGAAAGTTTCACCTGGCACCACTTAAACCGCAATGCGCGGCCAAGGTCGGTACCCGGGACCTGGGACCCTGCATTTCCAAGGGCCTCCAGGGAAGTCCCTATAGCTGGCGCCTTGAGCTTCTGCCCACACGGCTCCCCCCACTAATAATAGACGTAGCGCCCCTCAGGCAGAGTGTGGGTTACCTCCTCGTCTGCCCACCTTGGCTTTCCAGGCTCCCCGGGGACCCTGCCCCAACCCTCTAGCCGAGAGGCCGGCTCAGGGCCCACAGAGCCTGGACCGGAGGGGGTGGGGAGCCGATCCGGAGGCCCGCCCCGCCCACGAGGGGCGCCCCGCCCCGCCTTCGGCCAGCCCCTCCGCAACGAAGACCGAGCCACCGGGTGCTGCTGGGTGGGAGGCCACAGAGAAATTGGCTGCAGAAAGATTTTCCAGTCATTAAGCCGCCCGCCCAGTACCGGCCTCGCCCCGCAAAGCCGCCCTCAACGCCAGCCACGCCCCAAGCGCGGCCCCCGCCCCCGTACTCGGGGTCCACTGGGCTCCGAACCTAGCCCCGACCCTCCCCTCACGACCACACCCACCCTTGCAGGGACGCTCCTAAGACCCGACACCCTTACGCAAATCCCACCTCTCGTCTGGGTCCACACGCCCTTAATTCCGACCCGGAATGCCTAGAACTGGCCCTGCCTTCGCCCCGGACCCCACCGCCCGCCACAGCACGAGACCGAGGTCCGCGGCCCTCGACGCCTGCAGACCCGGGACCTGCTCAGGACCAATTTCTCCGACAGAAACCAGCCTTTCAGCTCTAGGGTCTTGCAGGCGCTCCAGTTTTTTAAACCAGTCTGTGAATTACCTTGTGAACTGTTTTACAAAAGAGAAGGCAAAACCTTCGGTAACAAGGAAACGGCATAAACACACAGGTTTTGAATTTGCGACAAACGTGGAAGAGTTAGATGTCACCGAGAAGTTCGCGTGAGCCCAGAGGAGATGCGCGATTCTTTAGACCGAACGGGGAGAGGAAGGTAGCCACCCCTTAAAATGTTTCCACTTCGGTGTTTAAACCACCACTAACCGCAGAGGCATCAACTACCAGGTCGCGGGCGCGCGCGATGGGAAGTGCTTCCCCGGGGTCGGAGGGCGCGCGGCGGTGCGCGGTCCCCAGACTGCCGGCGCCGGCCGCCCACCCCCGTGCAGGTGCCCGGTGCCCGGTGCCCGCATCCGGCCCGCGGCAGGTGAGCGCGGGGCCGGGAGGAGGGCGGCGCGGACCCGCGGGCGGCGGGCGGGGCGCTCCTTTCTGGAGAAAGCGCCGCCCCACCGCAGAGCCCCAGGGGTCGGGCGCGCCCCCGCCGGCCGGATGGGCGGGGCCCCCACAAAGAGCGGCGGACGGGGAACCCGGACCGCCCCCCGCGTGCCTGCCTCTGGCTCTGGTTTCGACAAATTAAACCTTAGAGTGCTGGAAAAATTACAGGAAGAGGAGAGCAAAGAATGTGGCGACTGGCTGGAGGGAGCCCTGTCCCCGCGTGAACTTCGCCCGCCGCGCGCCCGGGCCGGGCCCGCCCCTCCGAGCGCGCGACCGGCCGGCGGGGGAGGGGCGGGGCAAGGCCACCCCGTCCCACGCAGCTCCCGGGTACCCCGGCCACGCGGCTCCCCGATCGGCCCCCGGGGCCCTCACCCAACTCGCCCGCACCTGCCCGCGCCGCCCCCCGGGCCTGGGCGGGGTCCCCGCCCCCGACCCAGATGACGACATCCGCCCCCGCGGCCCCGCCCGAGCGCGCCCGGGGAGGGGGCGTGCCCGGCGGGGGCGCGGTCGCCTGGCGGGCGCCGGCTCCGAGCGCCGGGACCCGCCTCGCGCGGGGCCGACCGCAGGACCGAGTGGCGGGGGAAGGGGCGAGGCCCCGACCGTTCCCGACCCGACCGCTCTGGCGCCCCGCGGGCGGCTCCGGGGGCGTGGCCCGGCGGCTGGCATTGACCCCGGCCCGCGCGCCCGGGGCGCCCCGGCCGCCCCACTGACCTGTGTGAGTTCTCAGGTGCGCCTTGAGGTGCGAGGATTTCCCGTAAACTTTCTCGCAGCCCGCGTAGTGGCACTTGTGCTTTCTCTGCGGGGACTCGAGGTCGGCGCGACTTCGGCCCCGCCGGCCCCTTTGTCTGAGGCCGGGCTCGCCGCTCCCCGCGGGCCCCGGCTCCTGCTCGGGCTCCAGCCCCGCCTCGGACTCGCTCCACGCGGGGCTGAGGGGCGCGGCTGCGGCTCCTTCCCCGCCGGGGGCGGCGGGCTCGGGGCCCGCGGGCGGCGCGGGCGGCAGGCGGCAGGGGGTCCTCGCCTTCCGGGCCGCGGCGCCCTCTCTGCGCTCCGCCGGAGCGGGCGCCGGCGCCTGCTGGTTGAGGTCCGCTAGGATCCGCGCCACCACGAAGAGCGAGGCGCTGTCCTTGCCGTCGCGGCGCTCCTCGACGCGGGGCAGCGTGGCGGCCACAGCGGTGGCCGCGCCCTCGGGTCCGGACTCCGGCCCCTCCCGCGGCCCGTGCACGACCGCGCGGTTGGACATGGACACGAGGCACTCGGCGGCGAAGTGGTCCACATAGGCGGCTGCCATGCTGCGGGCTCCGGCGGGCGAGTCGTCAGCGGCGCATCCGCACCCACGGCCTCCGGGGAGCGGGCGGGGGGCGGGGGCGCGGCGCGCCCTCTCCGCGGGCTGGGCTGGGCGTGCAGCCGCCTCTGCCGTCACCCGCGCGGCTCCGCGTCCGCGAGGCGCCCGCTCGGCCGGGCACCGAAGACTGAGCGCATGGGAGGGTGAGGACGAATGGGGTCCCCGAGGGGTCTCAGGGGCGGCCTGCCCTAAGGATGCCGAGCGGCGACGTTACGGACGACCGCGCTGAGTCGCGGCCGCAGCCTCGCCGTGCATTGTGGCAGGCGGGACAGCAGCCGTGCGCGCCGCGGCTCGGTGTGGGCGGCCCGGGCCCGGGGGTGGGCGGGGCCGGGGCCACATCTGGACCCGACGTCAGCCCCCAGCCACATCCTGGCGGCGCAGGTTACAGGCGGCGGCGGCCGCGCGGAGCTGCGCGCGCGGAGGGGGCGGGGACCCCGGGGCGCGCGCCGGCAGGATGGCGCGGCCGCGCGCCCGCGCTTGGGGAGGGGGCGTGGGCCAGGCGCCATTGGTCCGTGGGTGCGCGGCCGGACCAATCCGGACCTCAGGAGAGGCGTACTCGGCCCGGTCCCGCGCGCGCCAATGGGCGTGCCCTGTGGCCCGCGGGAGGCGGGGCGGAAATGGGAGCCGAGCGAGTCGGGCACGAGGACGCACGTCGTCCGAAGGCGGCGGGCCGGGGCGGGGCCGCTCGGCGCCCTCCCCCACCGCGGGGTCCCTGCTGGGCATTTTCCTGCCAGACCTTTGTACAGTGACAGCCTTGCGCCCCGGTGTGGAGGCGAGCGCGGGCGAGGGAGGGCGCCCCTTTGTACCCTCCGCTGGGCCCGCAGCCGCCGGGGTGGGTGCGCTTCGGCGGGGCTCGCCTCCGCTTCTCTTTGCCCCCGCGAGCGAGGTTTGCGCCGCGAGGAGGCGTGTCCGCTCCGGCCGGGCGCGGGACTGTCGGCCGCGCCCACACAGTCAGGCTCCGGGGCGGCCGCGCCCCGGACTCAGGCCGCTGGCCCCTCACGGTCTTTCCCTGCTGCGCTCCCGGCCCTCGGCGCCGCTCGGCCGGAAGCGGGGTCACGGCTGGGGCGGGGCCGCTCCCGTGGGAAGCACCGCGAGCTCCCCGACTGGCCCCGGGCGGCTGGGGACCCGCGGCGGCCGGAATCGGAGAGGCCCCGGGCTGGCGGGCTCCCTGGCTGCGTGGACGTCGCGCCCACCGCCGTCCCGTGCTTGCGAGAGCGAGCTACGTGCTGGGCGGCGGTTCGGGTCGCGGGGCCCCTTCCTCCCCCTCCCCGCCCAGGCCTACCGCCAGCTCCCCCGTGCTGCCCCTCTCCCGCCGCGGTCGCGGAGGCTTCAAACGCCACCAGCTGCGAGGACCGCGCCCACCGCGCCCCACCCACCGTCTGGGCCTCCCAGAGGAAACGCTCGCGGTCTCCTTGTCCCGCCAACTTGGCCTTGACGCTCACCGGCGCCCTCACTCTCGCCCCCTCCGCCCCACCACTGTCCTCCAGCCCTGTGCCATCACCCGGCTGGCCCGTGCGTAACTTTCTACCGCCTGAGGGCCGAGTGCTTCCCGGACCCGGGAGACCGCCCTGGCTCGCTTGCCCCGATGCGCGTTCGAACGCGCCGGCCGCGCGAGCGGAGCCCGGAGAGTGAGGGCCGCCAGGGCGCGCGTCCCTGTGGCCCCGAGAGGAGGGGCGCTGAGGCGAAGTCAGCCTGCGCCCGGAACTAGGAAAAGCCATTTCTCACCGAGTTAATTTGGGGGCTGGGTAAAAAACAAAAACACACTTTCCAGGTAAGACGGGAGGACCTGCGACAAGCATTCTGAGTTGCACGTTATGGTGAACCATAGACGCTTGGATGTCTGAGCGTCCTGGTCTTATACCTAAAAGCCTAAAGTCCCCTCTCACTGATCAAGCCTGTGTCGCCTGAGATGGCTCCCCTGTGTTCTGCGACAGGGTGGGCTCCGTAGGGTTCCTGTCCCTCCAGGGTGGTCTCCTGTTGACAGGAAGTAAGCATTCTTCCAGGCCGTCTTGTACTAATGACCAAATAATGATTCGCAGGGTGCCTCCAGTCCCTCCACGTGTCAGTCAGGCCTGTCATTGAGGATGGAGCTGGCCCTGCACAGACTTACCAGTCACCCATCCCCTCCTGGTCACCTCTCCGGCCAGCAGGATCCTGTCCCGTCTTCGAGGTTCCAATTGCTCCACCTCCGTGACCCCCACTGGGTCACCTTGGCCTGCACACACACTGGTCGGCATCTATCCAGTATGAGTATGCACTGGGAGACAGCCATGGACCAGACACCCGCCCTGGGTGAGAGGAGACCGCTGGGCCAAGGGTCCCCACACTGAAGCACACCCCACCCCCGTCCACAGCCCAAAACAGTCCTCTGGCGAGGCTGGTTTCTCAAGCATTTGATGATAGCTATGGAATCGGGCCTGGAAGCCTTTGTCACAACCCCACGTGGCAGCATCTCCAGACAGACACAGTTCCTTTCCCCAGAAAACCTCGAATTAGCTGCGGGTCCCTATTTTCCTTGCTAAAGAGGATTCGGCAGAGGTGGCTTATGTGTACATGAGGGCGAGTGGGACCAGGTGTTGGAAGCAACAGAATGAACAAAGCAAGGTGGGAAAGATCAGGTGCTTGGAGGTGTGGCTGGGGAGGTCGAGGCTGGACCAGAAAGGTGGCTGGGGCTCCTGGCGAAGGTGCCAGAGTCACGGCATGTGCTGACTGATCCCTGCAGCCTCCCGAAATGAGTTTGTCGTAAGGTGGACATTGGCAAGGACAGGGAGAGCGACGGAGAGATGAGCAGCAACACAACTTTTGGGGCTCACATGCTCCACAGACTGAGGAAACGGAACCCTGAAAGGGTGGCCAGGAAGGAAAGCCACGAACAAACTGAGGAATCTCCAGGAGGTTCACGACTGGGTGGCACTAGGTCCCTCTGGATGTGCTGAGGTGGTTGGGGGTCTAAGATAATTGGCTAAAAGTCCGCCTACAAAGCACTCAGATGCCCAGCTTGTCTCTGTCATTCTATGCTCCCTTCCCCATCCTGACAAGTCTGGGTGTGTGTTGTCCAGAGAAGGTCAAAGGAGCATCTTGGGCTTGGAGACACTACACACAATTAAGGGCAGAGGTTACATAACAGAGACGGGGGTGATTAAATGAACATACAGATGTTGGATCCTGAGCCCACCCCCAGATCTCTTTAGAAGGCTGTTTCCTGGCACATCAGACGCACAGGGCCAATGGGGACCCCCGAACTTTCTGACACCTGCAGTTGCCTCACTAATCGGCCAGATCGCCCTAGAGGGAAGGCCGCAGTTAGTGAGCCTCAAGCACGTGTCTGGGGCTTCTACTCTCACAGGCAGCCACAGCTGCCCTGGCACGTCGGGAAAGCCCACGTCGTGAAATCGAAAGCCCCAGCTTGGAGGAAGCACGCTGCAGAGAAGTACACAATGTACCTATGCATAATGCCATCAGGGACCTTGAAGGCTACCCAAGAAGAGGGGCACACACAGAAAGCCAGAAAACAAAGCAAGAGCGTTCTCAGAAATTTAAAATAAGGCTGGGGGGAAAAAAATCCTCAAGAGAGGAATCGGGCGATCACACTGACAGTGCCTCAGTGAAAGCGGAACCAAAAAGGATCAAAAATGGGAAATAGAGATAAAAACAAAACTGAGAGGACCACCCAGAAAGTCTGCTGAGGAAATCACAGTAGGACCCCCAAGGCGTGACCAGAGAGGACACGGGTAACCGAGGTGACCGTTCATGTTAATCCAAGGGCAGTCTCCCCAGCGGAACGGGCGTTGGGAGGACCAGAGGAAGCACCGCCCAACGGGAACAAACGGCCCGACCCCGAGGCTCATGGCTGTTGGAGTTCTGCGTAATGGGGACAAAAGGTGTCCAGTTCAGAAGCAGGTCACCAGAGAGAGGCAGGGGCCAGAAGGCTGTGGGCTTCTGCGTAGCAGCAGGGAGCAGGCAGAGGCAAGAGGTAAGACACCGAAGGGGTGTCATTGTCCTCCTGCACCCCGCAACGGTGGCGCCAAGGCCGCCTGGCCCTAGGCAGCGCAGGATGGACCGGCTCGAGCCCATTTATGCGGACTTTTTTCAATCAATTCTGTAAATGCATTTTCTCTTATGATTTTCTTAGTAACATTTTCTTTAGTTTCCTTTATCACGAAAATACAGTATATGACGTGTAACATACAAAATAAGTCTTGTCTATGGCCATACCACCCTAAATGTACCTGAGTTCGTCTGATCTCAGAAGCTAAGCAGGGCGGGGCCTGGTTAGTACTTGGATGAGAGACCACCTAGGGAGACCAGGTGCCGTAGGCGTGAAAAAAAAAAGTCTTAATCAGCTGTTGCTGAGATTAGTCAGGCAGCTGGCCAATATCAGGTTATTATTAGTGGTTAATCTTTTAGGGAGTCGATTATACTCAGATTTTCGACTGCATGGGGGTCAGCACCCCTAACCCCCACATTATTCAAGGGTCAACTGTATGTTTAAATGCGTGAAGTCTCAAAAAAAAATCTGCCTTCCATGCATCTTTTCTCATGGTCGGAAGGTTTCAGAGATAACACTTCACCAAAAAGACAACATTAACCAAGAAAGAGGGAGGCAAGCGCCGGAAGCATCCAGGTGAGCAGGATTAGCACCTTCATAAAGGAGACCCCCACCACCACCACCACCACAAGTCCCTGCATACGGGGACAGTGCAGGGACACAGCCCTCCACAACCAGAAAGCCGCCCTCGCCAGACACCGAACCTGCCGCGACCTTGGACTTCCAGCCCCGGGCACGCTGAGAAGCGAAGCTCGTGGTCGCTCACCTCCCACCGTGATGTTCTCTGACAGCAGCCTGAGCGCGCTCGCGCGCCAGCCAAGTCCGCTCCCGCTTTCCGCAGCAGCGACTGACCGCGCGCCCCACACCTGTGTGCGCAGGTGTAACCCGGGGCCTGCGCGGGCTGCTCCCGCATCCGGGCTTTCCCCTTGCGCCAGCTGGCTGCTATGACGACGAAGCCCCAGGGGATGATGGGGCCGGCGAACAGAACAGCCTGGCACCCAGAAATCTGGCCGAGAGCACGCTTTCAAACAGTCCCTGTGTTTGAGCCATGATGGTTGGGGGTCTACCTGTTACTGGAGCCCAGCCCGCCTTACCTAACAGAAACGAGGAAGGGGACGGAGGGGACGGGGAAAGACAGGTAAAAGAGACAGGTGAGGAGAGGGGCGGTGCCAGGCGGAGCGAGGGCTGTGCTCTGCTGTTCTCTGGGCTTGGCTTCCTGGTGGCGGCCAGGCCGCGGGGGACCCGCGGGGGACGCTCCGCGCACTGTCCTCCCTCCTGCCCGGGGTAGCTGCTGCTTTAAGTCCCGCATGTGCTCACAAGCTGTGGCCTGGCCGGGTTCACCCAGGACCATCCGCCACGATGTCCTGATGCCCGGCGCCCTCCGCTTGCAGAGGACGGCAGTGGCCTCGTCACCCAGCCCGGGGTCCCTCGTCCGTTCCCAAGTCTCCCCCCGCCCCTCCCGCCTGCTTCTGCCTGTCCCCTGACTTGCTCACAATGTCATAAAGAACCATTCATACTAAATAGGACTTTGTTAACCTTATTAATATGCTTTTATTAAACAATGTCACTCTGATAAATTTAATAAAATATGTAATAATAAACACATAAATGAATGAAATGAGCGTGGCGTCAACCCCCGAGCCCTCCGCAGCCCTCGAGGACAAAGGAGAACTGGGCGGCCGGTGACCTTCTGCTCAGAGACCTCTCCGCAGTCACCGACGTTTGCCGCGTGGAGAAGAGGACGAGCCATTCTCGGCTGTGCGACACGGGGGCGCGGTAGGAAACCCTGTTTTCTTGTCCCTCTCCCGGGGGTCGTCAGCGCAAAGTAACCCATCAGGCCCCAAATGACTTCACATGTCGACGTAGGCGAAGATCGAAACCAGAAACGCTCCCGCGGCTGAGGCCTGGAGCGACGCGAGAGACGGTTGCCGGGTCCGCGCCGCGCGCGCACACGAGGTCGGCTCCGGCTGTCGCGGAGGCCCCGTCTCCCCAGCGAGCCCGCTGACGGGGGTGGGGGCTGCCGTGGATGATGCGGGGTCCCGGCTTCCTTCTGCACGGAGCGCGCGGATGGGGCTGGCCCCGGGGGCAGGAGCACCAGACCGTGTCCCCAAACCACAGCAGGGAGGCAGGGTCGTGGGACTCGCTGTCAGGTGAGCTCTAGATGGCCACACGGTGTCTGCTGTCACCTCCGGGGGACCGTCCACCCACCCCTCACATCCCCTTACGCTCAATGTCATTTTCTGGGCCTTGGGCACCTGTGGAGCAGCACACTAGGCCTGATTTTATACTTAAACGCCTCGTCGTAAACCATTTTCAAAACATAGACTGAGCTGCTGCTTCTCCTGGTGGCTCTTTGAATGGGGGCCTCCCGGTTTGGCGCTGGATTTGGTGTTGGCCTTGACAGTGGAACTTCTCTCATGGCCAAAGCCCCGAGCCGCATGCCCAAGGCCTCTGATATTTTCCCCCAGGGAGAAGCAAGGGAGACGCTGAGAAGGAATTCGTGTTAACCGCATTGCAGGTAACTCCAGTGTGGCCAGGAGGCCGCCATCTCCGACCACGAGTCCCTTACCTGAAGTCCAGAAATAGCCCCTTCTGGAGCCGCTGACCCCCGCCCTGTGAGCGGTCTGCATCCGGTCTGGCGAGTGACCGGGAGGCAGGCCGGCCCTCTGAAGGCCCATCTCCGGATATGAAAAGACGCCCTGGGTTCTGGGCCGGCCCTGGGGTCAGTCATCCGACAGGGCTCCTCAGCACTGCCCCGTGCCCAGCGCCTCGGCCCTGCAGCCCTTCGGGACAGAGGTGCCGGTGAATGGGGGTGTTTTCCAGCCACATCCTGTTGTCTCCCTGAAGTGTCCCCTTAAGGACCTTTATCTGCCCAGGTGTCACTATGAAATGGTAAGTCCTGGACCAAGAGGGCTGGACACGAGGACTGGGCCCCAGACGCCCCTGGCCGGCCAGGGGACGAGCCACGCTGGTGTTCACTCACACACCGTGTGTGCCGGCAGCATGGAGAATTCCAGGCGGTGCAGGGACTGCCCCTGCTCCCAGGGAGCCCTGCAGGGCAGCTGGGGGGCCCTGGGTGCCTGGAGCCTGGACCTCACCCTCTGAGGCAGAAATCGTTGCCCGGTCACAAGGTGCGGGGCTGTTGTGTTCTTTTTAAATGGCCGCACGTTTCTTGACACCCCTCCCAGTGAATCTGGGCAGCTCAGGACAGGGGGGCAGAGAAGCTTCGGGGCTCGCAACACCAGGTCATAAGAGGCACCAGCTTCCGTTACTGGAGCAAACAGGGGCCTCTAAACCAGGGACCGACTGCCCTGGAGCTCGACCAAAGGAAAATGGCCTCTCTCAATCCCAGGAGAGAAATCTGCTGAGGTCTGGACCCTGCAGGCGAGCTAAGTGAGTCTGGGGGGATTTGATGCCATCGCGTTTGCCTGAGGGGCCGACTTGAAAGTCCCCGGTGCTCACAGCTGGCTGGTGGCTGCCCTTGCGGGCCCCGAGTGGCGAGCCCTCTGCCTCCTCAGAGCCCCCTGTGATGGGCTGGGCAAAGGCTGTCATCTTACCCTTCTGCCTGACCCACTGGGGTCCCCCTTCCCAAGGCAAATGGCACTGTCCCAGGCCTGGCTCCTCTGCCACACTCTGAATGCCATGTTTCAACAGCTTCCTGATTGTGACATTATTTAATTTGAAAACACTGACACGCTTAAAAAGTAAAAATTGTGGACACTTCATTCCATTCACCCCAGGAAAAGCGTCGCTTCTCCGTTCCTTTCTGTCACCTTCCTGTCTCTCCTTGTCCTGACAGCCATCGCTAGCTGCTTGCTGTTCGTCAACTCCTGCTGTGCGACAAAACACCCCCGACCTTGGTGGCTGGCCGGAACGGTGGACGTCCACCATCGCGTGCACATTCTGTGGGTTTGGGGGCGGCTAAGGAGGCAGGCGCATAGACCACGGCGGTGTGCTTGCCTTCCTCAGGCCCCGGGTCACCGTTAGTCACCAGGTGCATTGAAGAAGCTCATTTTTCTGTCCCTGGCCCTGTTCGGGGTGCGGTCGGTGGCCTTGGCCATGTCCCTAGCAAGGGCAGTGTTTGCTCGGCTGAGCCTCGAGGCTCCTGGGAGGGAGCAGCTGCCACCGGCCTCACAATGTGGCTTTTGTCGGCGGGTGGCTGTGGAGCCCGGGACGACCTGTGCGGGGGAACAGTTCCCAAGGCTTGCTGGAGCATTGCAGGGACTCTCAACAAAGCCACCCGAGTGCGGCTGCGAGGCTCTGGGAAATGGCTTTTGTTATGCAGATGCAGGAGGCGGTCCCGGGAGCCTCCCCCCTGCTCACTGTTTTGTGATGCAGATGAGCCAAGGTCCCCCTCACGGTAGTTCCTAAACTGGCCTGGCCCCCCTCACTGTCCCCCAGTCATCCCCACTGTCCCCCAGCCAGGCCTGCTGAGCCCCGCGGGGCTCTGCGTCCAGCAGGAGCCTGGGGTGGGGGGCTCTCCATGCAGCCAGGCAGTGACAGGACCAGGGCACAGAGGTGGAGGCAGGGAGGGCAGGCCCGGGAAGGAGGAGGCCCGGCAGCTGGCAGAGGGCCCTCCGAGCTGGCGACGCTCAGGCCTAGCTCACCAGGCCGGGGACAGTGCCTGGGCGGACGGCCTCTGGGGGAGGCCTGCAGTTGCCGTGGCCCGAGGAGGGGCGGCCCCTCCCACGCAGAGGGGGACCCAGCCCCAGGGCCCTGGGCCTGTGGTCCAGGCCAGCGGCACCTGGCGCCCTTCTCCTCGCTGCCACCAGGCTGGACGGTGACTGGCAGCTGTTCTGAGCTCTGGTGTCCTCGTCGGTCGTAGGACGAGGATGGGGATCGCCGGCTGTGGGTCTTGGTGCGAGGCAACGAGCGCGCCCAGGGCAAAGCCCGCGGCCGGGCTCCGAGCGGGGCGGACACGCGCTCGCCAGGCTCGGAAACGCGCATGCTCATTTCGCAGCCGCGCCCCCCCCCCCCGGGAGTGTCCCCGCAAACGCCCTCCCTGTGCCCCATGACAGGCGTGCGGCTGTTCCTCGCGGGTTTGCTGGTCGCTGCCGGAGGCCGGGCACAGCCCGTTTACCCGCCGGCTGGGTTAACGGGTTCCGCTCCGTCCACTCACGACACAGAACGCGCCGGCGAAACAGGAAGGGGGTGCTCCGCGTCCTGACACCGGGCACCGAGGGGGCCGGGAGCGGGGACAACGTCCTGTCGGCCCAGCCAGTGCCCCTGTGGGGCCGAGCGTCACCGGGGGCCACTGGGCCCATGGAAGAGGGACGGGGTGCGGGGCCGGGTGGCGGCGGTCACACGCACACTCCTGGAGACGGAGACCACCTCCTGCGGAAGCAGACAGGCTCAGGCGAGGTGGCGGCAGAACCTGTCACCACGGCAACTGGCAGAGCCCCAAGCACAAAGCCCCGCTGCAGGCCCCCAGCAGGGTGCACCCCCCCCCCCCCGTGGCACCTCTGTGACCCCGGGTGTGCATGCGGGCACAGCGCTGTGACCCCTGCGGCCCAACCTCCCCGTCTGTAAAAGGAGGTGTGAGCTGGCACACCTCCGCACCTTGATGTCGGAGGGAGGGGGGGAGGGGAGAGGCCGGGATCGTGCTTCAGAGCAGGGGGAGGGCCCAGCGGACAGTGGCCAGTGGCCTCGCACGCAGGCCCAGGGGACCGCGTAGCCCTCGCCCCCTCTCATAAACGGCGGGGTGCAGTCCTGAAGTCCTGCCACCCAAGCCTCCTCCCGACAAACACCAGCCAGAGGACAGGGAGAAGGCAGACGGCGTCTCCCGGGGTGGGCGGCTCAGTGCCCAGCGGGGGCCCGGCCAGGCGGGCTCCAGGGAGCGGCCTCCCGGTCCCCCTCACAGCTGTCTCACCCACCGCCCACGACCCACTCACTAGCCCCGTCAGGGCCTCTGTGTGTGTCCCCACTCCCTCAGGACCCCCTGCCCCCCCCCGTCCCCTTCTGCCACTCACACCAGCAACGGGGCTGGAACCGGGAGGGGCCGGGCTCGCGTACGGTTCAGCCCTCACTCCGCGTCCAGGAGGCCGGGCAGCGAGCCACCTGCAGGCAGCAGCGACGGAAGTACCTTTTGAAGAGTAAACAGGAGCATCACGCACAGCACAGAAAACCCACGTGACACTCTAGGTGCACGGATGTCTTGTGCGGGTGGCTTTGTCACATGCCCTCCTGGGTCTCATCTGCCTTCAGCTGTTCAGGACGGGGACGGTTCTACCTCCCGCCGAGGGGCTTGGGGGCCAGTGGTTCCGCGTGCCGACTTCGGCGGAGGCTGAGGCCGCCCGCCCCATCCCCCTTCCCGCCAGGCGAGGCCCCTCTCCCGGCTCTGTGGACCTGGCTCTTGGCACAGCCCTGCGCCCGGCCACGGTGACATCCCTGGGCTGAGGGGCCAGTGCCAGCACAGTCACGGCATGTGTGGGGTGTGGCTTTTCCTGCTCTATGGCAGAAAATCCCCCGTGAAACCAAGGTGACCTGGCCCAGCATAAGGACAGAAATATTTTGAGAAATTAAGCATCTGTCGCTTAGATATTAGGCACTATTTTAGGTTGAATCTATTTAAGGATTATGCTCCTTTCATCCGAATGCTGCCTCTCAGCACTCCTGAAGGCACCTCGGGCTTCGGGGACAAGTGCCGGCCTCTCCGGCCTCAGTGGCCCTGTCTGAGGTCCGGGAGTGGGACCAGACCGCCCCCCGCTCCACCAGCTGCCCTCAGCCCAGCAGTCCAGCCCCCCGCTCACCCCGCACCCCGTCTTCATCTCCTTCCCGCCCCCCAGTTCCGCCTCTGCCCAGGTCTCAGCTTCCCAGGGTGCCTCAGTAGGGAGCCTCCCCGCTCGGCCCCCCAGCGGCAAAGCCCAGAAACAGGCCTGCGTCATCTCAGCCCTGGGCCAGGCACCAGCAGGGTCCCCTCCCCCAGGGGAGGCCAGGCTTCTCCAGCTCAGGGCCCAGCCGCCTCGCGGTGGGCGCACGGCCTGTCTCCCCCCGCCCCCGCCCCTGCCCCCGCTGCCTCCTGCCCCCACAGGGGGCCCAGCCACTCTGCTGCCCCGCGATCACCGTTCCGTGCTTCGTGAGCGACCCCTTTCTCTCCCCTGAGTCTCCACCGCCCAGATGAGGACACTGGATCAGAGCGATGGCATCTGTCTCCCCTGGCCACCTCCGCTGGCTTCCAGGTTCTGGGGCGGCCGCCCCAGGGGCCATGCCTTCCCCTCTCTGGGGAACAAGGAAAGCCCAGCTCAGCAGAAGCTCAGCCTGGGGACCAAACCCCTCCGGGCAGGGGTCCCAGGGCGGGGCTGCCACCGAATGCTCAGGAGGATGAGGCCGAGGAAGGAAGGAAGCATCGACGAGGGGGGGGGGGGCGCATCCGAGCTCCTGGCTTCCTCAGCCGAGTCTGACACCCGCCCACGCATTCGGAGAGCGGAGCCGAGGGGGACGTGCCCGCGTTCCTTTCTTGTCCGTCTCAGTGACGGGTGACCGGCGACCGAAAAGCCATCTCCCTGCTAGGCTTGTTCCCAGAGAACACCAACCCTGGCCCCTCCCTCCAGATGGACCTGCCTCATAAAGCCCCCGGGCGGTTGGAGGTTGTATGGTCCTGGGGTCCTGGGGGTGGGGGTTGGAGGACCGTGTGGTCCTGGGGTCCCGTGCGGCTGCAGGGTCCCAGAGGGCTGTCCCCTCCTGTCCAGACGCCATGCCCATCGCTGCCCTCACACTCGGGGTCCTACTGCCCAGGGCTGCAGAGGGTGTCCCCGTGACCCTAGCTGTGATGGCCGGTGGGAGCCCGCTGTGTGGGGACAGGCAGGGATGGGCAGGACAGCACCTCCTCGCCGAGCACACACTTCACCGCGACCGGCCCCACTGGGCGACTCATCCCTAAGGCCACCGGCCAGGGCCGCCCAGCAGCCCACCTTCTCCCTGCGTCTCCCTGGTCCAGAGGGGAGAAGCCGTGGGCTGAGGAGGACCCCACCCACCCAGTGCCAGCGTCTGGGGACCAGCGCCTCCCATGCCCCAGGCTCTGTCACGTGGCCCCGGCCGGCGCTGTGGGTCAGCGCTGGGGGCTTCCTGGCCACTTATTCTAAGGGGATAACAACAGAGTTGTCAACTTTCGAGTCTATCAATTAAGGGCATTGTCACCAAACGGCCTCTATCCGCCATAACCACTCCCCTGAAGAAGGATGTTTCACCTCTGCACAAAACTGACTTTCAAAGCTTCACAAAGTGACCAGGCCTCCCTCGTTTTCTCGCTTTACCTGACACTAGCGGGCTCTGCTGGACACCCTGGCAGGGACCGACAGCAGCCCAAAGAGGCCGGGGGTGCCAGGGCCCCCCCACCCCCAGGCCCTCCTGGTGGGGGGGCTGATGGCCGCGCCTCCGCCAAAGGTCTCTGGCCAGCCGTGTGTGCCTAGCCCTGGGAGGCGGGCAGGGAGCGCCTCGCTCCCCAGCCTCGCGTCATGGGCCCCCAGGGCTGGCACCGCCGCCCGCCCGGGCCGCCCCAGACACGCGTGTGCTCGGAGCCAGCTGCCACACAAAGCTGCATTGTGGCCTCCGCCTGGCAGGCAGGCACGTGACGGCGGAGGGCGGGCGGCAGGCGGGGAGCTTGCCCTTGCATCCTCTGCGTCCTTGCGTCTGACCCCACACGCAGCCACCCAGCCAGGCAGGGGTTCAGGGGTACCCCAGGACAGGAGGAAATACAGAGCTTAAAACAGGGAGCGGCCTCTCGCCCGGGGGCTCAACCTGGCTTCCTTGTTGGGTCTAGGCCCGTCACCTGAGCCTGGTTCTTTTGTCTCTTGTCATTGGCCCCGTCTCCGTGAGAGGGGCTCTGAGTCCAGCATCCTCAGAGCCTTGGCCCCAAGGTGCAGAGTGGGCTGCGGAGTCACTCCACCAGGCACTGGGGGCTGGAGCCAGGACCCGGGCCTGACCCGGGCTCCCACATACTCTCTGCCCTTCCCTGCCCAACGGGCTTCTACACGGGCCCCCAGCCTGGGCCACACTTGGCCGCAAGGAGCAAAAGGGAGGCCCTGAACTCCGGGCTCCACACCCAGAGGTGACCCCCCCGGAGCGTGGCTTTCATCATAATAAAAGAGGGAGGACACCCAGCCCGCATTGGAGCCTACAGGCCTGCTCCAGGCTCATAAACCAGAAAACGAGGCAGCGACGTTACCTAGAGAGCAGAGGCCTTCCCCAGACCCAGAGTGGACGCCCGCCCTCACACCCCTGTCCTGCCCCACGCCTGGGACGGTGGGGCAGTGGCCGGCGTGCGGCGGCATCATCACCTGACAGATGCCACGCCACGTAGAGGTACTCGTAGAGATGCCAGGGGAACCCGCAGGGCTCGCACCCATGGCCGCTTCCCGCAGAGCCCCATCTTGGCGAAGGAGCCGTCCCCCCGCCCCCGGCCCAGACCGGACCCCAGGGTGACCCTCTGGCATTCCCCCTTCCCCGGCCCCAGCACCCCTCCATCACACAGGGCGTGGAAGCCTGGTTCCGGAGCCTTCCTCCAGCTGTGCCCCTCCCCCCCATTGCGAGGGGACTGCAGGCCCAGGGGACACGCCCAGCCGGAGCCTGTACCTCTTCCAGGCGGTGCAGCAGGCACCAGAGACCCGGAAGTCCCCTGCCGAGCAGCTGCGCCTGCTTCCTGGGCCCCCGCGTGGGCCTCCGCAGGGCCCCTTCCCTGCAGGTGCGGGCATCTGTGGGCCCAGGGTTTCTGGGGCAGGGAGGGGTGTGCCGGGCGGGGGTGGGGGCCAAAGGGCCAGGCAGGGCTGCTTCCCGGGCTGACATGGTGGCCGGGGCGCCACGCCGGGCCTGCCCTCCAGGTGGGTGTGAAGACAGGCGTATCGGGCGAGTGGGCAGGTGCCTCGCCCGCCACCGGTCTGGCCCGGCCCCACACTTCCCACGTCAGGGCTGAGAGCAGGTGGGTGTTCCCTGACAGACAGCTTGGCCCGGTGGCTCTGGGATGCGGCCCCTCTGGGACCAGTGCTGATGAGTCACGGGCAGCCATCCGCCCCCCTTGCTGGGGTCAGGGAGCCCCGTCCTGCCAGGGAGGCCTGAGCAAACACCTGTGGGGGTCCCTGGCCCCGCTGCTAAGACAGACTCACAGGGAGACAGGGTCCAGCACGCTGCACGGGACTTCGCCGTGGCGGGAGGCCACGTCTTCTCCCCGCCGAGGGCGAGCCCAGGCCCTGAGGAGGGCCCAGCGGGGCATGTGGCACCCACCGCCGCCCCAGCCTCTCTCTCTGCACCTCCTGCCATGAGATGACCCACGTCGGCTGCTCTGTCCAGCTCGGGCCTGGGGCTCAGGAGCACCCTGTGCCCAGCCCTGCGAAGGCTCCTCGGTCCCCACACGAGGCCCCCATGTCACCCTCGGCCCCCACAATGGATCCCTGGGGAGGGAGGTCACCTCTTCCCATGGCAGCGCCCTGTCCTCCCTACCCCTGCCCACGTGCTGGCTGCAGGCCAGGCCCGCCCAGGGGTGCCCGCGGATTTCGCTGAAACGACGCGTTCGTGAACCTCCGCTTCGCTGTGCGGGTACCAGGCTGCTGAGCCGGGAGAATGTCCCCTCCCCCAGAGGTCAATTAGCCGCTGCCGCGACAGGCCCGCGACCTCCAGCGCCCACGCTCAGGAGACCAAGGCTTCCTGCGCGGGCCGCCCGCACACGCGCTGGCCGCGCCACCAGGCGGTCAAGGGCGCAGGGTGAGCATCTCCGCGTCTCTCGCAGAGACGGGCGTGCGCCGGGTCAGCACCGGGCGCTGGCCTTCGGGTCTTACTGAGCATGCAGCATCTGCCCATTGTCACGGATCTCAAACCCAGATGTCCCGCAGTCCCCAGCAGGGCCTTGCGACTCACTGTTTTCCCTTCATGCCCTGGCCGCCAAGGTCACGTTTAAATAATTAACCGTCTCTACGGCAGCCAGCCGTCGTCTACAGTGTCCGAGTGCGATTACCCTGCCCTCCGGTAACTCGCCTTTTAAAAATGATCCATGTGATACAGCTTTCTGGCATTTGTGTCTTTTATTTTAACCCGCTTCACATTATTATTATTATTTTTTAAGCGAAACAAGTGAATTCAGAGGGTTCTATAGACTATTGGGACAGATGGCCCCTAAGTGTCCCTGTCTGCCTCCTGCTTCCTGGAGGCCGGCGTGGGGGTGGGGCCCACACGATCCTGGACTGGTTCTCTCTGTGCCTCACCACACGCCCAGGCCCCAGGAGGGACAAGGGACCCTCCCCTGCCATCCCCGATGACCCCTCTTCGGTGGCAGTCAAGTCATCCTTCTCCACACACAGATTTGCGCTGTTGAGAGACCTCTTCCTCATTCTCCCATCTGCTCCATCTTGCTAGGGAACCTCAAAAAATAATGTTTGCCCAAGTCAATTTTTATCTAAAAGTGTGTGAAAATATAGATAATAGAGTATACACGTCTATTCCCTACAGTGCTGAGGGGTGACGGTTGCTGAGTGGTGGAGATGGTGGGTGATTCTCTCTCTCTCTCTCTCTCTCTCTTTTGACTTTCCATTCTAGTCTAATTTTTCAATGATGAGTAAGTATTACTTTTGCAACAACAATACGAAATTCAGGTTTCTTTTTAGTCCCCTATGCAAATAGTATTATAGAGCGGTTTCTAAGGAGAGGGCAGGTTTTTACTAATCAAAGCTTCGCCGGATCTTCCAAAGACATTTTCCTGCAGATATGCCAGAAATTTATCTTAAAATGCAATTCGACCATGTAAAAATTACTCCAGTTAAATTTCTGAATCTGCCTCCTTTGGCTTTAATATTTTAAAAAGCGGGTTAGAGCTTTATCTAACAGTGATGTCAAAGCAGTCAGATAATTCAACACTTCTGATGGAGATAAGCAGATTCTCACTTCTACATATGACAGAGCCACCAGCAGCAGAGAAGTCCCCCTGTGAATGAGTCAAAAACCGGGGGTGGGGGGGACCATATGAAATGACTATTTGCAGACATTGGACAACAGGTGGTACAGGACAGAGATTCCTCAGAGAAATAACAGGAACCCCGTAATCTACCCGGCTTCCCGCTGTCAGGCATTTACTGGACCCTCATGCGGAGAGGGGACCCCAGCAGAGAATGGCAGTGTCACTGGGCCGAGGACACAGAGGCTGAAGAACCTGGAGTTTGTGGGGCAGAGAGCTGAACACCTGGAAGGACCCAGGTAACAAAGGGCTCCGGAAACTGGGAGAGGGGCTCCTTGAGTCTCCGGGCGAACACCCACGTGGACCTGCACAGGCAGGACAAAGGTGAGTCCAGGCCGCCGTAGGTAGGGCGGTCACCTGAGCTCACGGAGGGCTGGGAGTCGCCATAGTCTTGACCAGGCAGAGTGGGGAGTCCCCGCTGACCAGCCAGTTAACTCGACAGAGGCCCCAGAGAGGCCGCACGTTAAGGCTGAGATGCGAGCTGATGCACAAGGAGTTAAGGTCCCGTCGGAGCAAAATGAAACCCTCTGTGCGGGAAGACGAGGAAATCCAGGCACCGGAATACGCAATGTTCTCGAGTCCAGGGGTCAATAAAAAGCACTGGACACGCACGAAGGCGGGGGGCATACCCGCGACCAGAAAACGGGCCCATAGTAACAGACCGGGCGAGAGAAGATGACAGAATTAGCAGCCGTTACAAACGTATCTGGGGACTTGGAAAGGCAAATGGTCAGCAGATGGGGAACGAGCCCCGAATCTGAAGTGACGCCAAGTTGGCGGCCGGTCACCATTTACTTTTCCTTCATTTTGACCCAGCCTAGACTCAAAGGCACCCCAAAACCTGGAAGGGAAGAGTGGGGTGTAGACAGGAGAGTCCAAGAGAAGCCCCCTCTCCCTGGTCTGAGCAACAAAGGGGTCTCCTGGGGTCAGGGGACCCTGGTTATTCTTCTGGCCTCTCTCCCTCCAGCCCCAGGCAATCCTGTAGTGAGGACATCAGCGTAGCTGTTGGGTGGGCGCCTACAGCCCTACTGGAGAGGAAGCCTCATCGCGGACTAGAAGGCCGAGGTGGGTACCGAGACTGCGCTGTCCCATAGCCTGTCACGGCCGTGAGAAGAAGGGGAAGCAAAGCCTCGTTTCCTTGCTGTGACTGTCCCTAAACAGCACACCTCAGGCTTTGAGAAACTGAGCCCAAAGGCAGGCCACCACCCAGGCTGGTGGAGGGCGCCCATGTAGGCAGAGCAGATCCAAACAGCATTGCGAAGCCTTTGAACCCTGACTTGACTCTGAAGCCAGAGCCCACAGAAGGTACGTCTGACCTGGTGGCTTGAACCTCGCCAGGTCAGGTGGTCTGTTAAAACCGAAAGGTCAACATTCTCTTTAGGGTTTAAACAAGACAGAGACTCATAACAAAATATTCAAGATGTTTCAGGTGTTGCGCAAACATGCCTTAGATTGGAAGACCCAGAAAAATCTCAACTCTCAGGAAAAAAAAAAACAATCGAAAGACAGCAGGCCTGACATGACGCCGATGCTGGGATTACGGGAGACAAGCGGCTCCTGAAACCCGGTTTCCGTGAGTGAGGAGAAACTCCGCCGCGATGAAAGGGAAGGGGGGCGGTTCCTCCAAAGAAACAGAAAATAAAACCGAGAACCAGATGAAAACTTTACGAGTGTAAGCTACAAGTGAAATTACGAATCCGCTCGACATGCGGGCCCAGAGGAAGGGGAGTCACCGAACCTAGGTGATGCCGCAGGATCTGGTGCGAAGCCCTTTGTACATTTCGCTACGTGTGGTTTGTTGGTATTTCACTGAGAATTTTTCTTTTCTTTCTTTTTTCTTTGCTTAGCCTATCTAAAAGTGTGTTGCTTTTTCGGTCTTTTCAAAGAACCAACTTGTGGTTTTTTAGATCGTTTTTATATTCTCTTATTTTTTTCAGCTCTAATCTTTATTATTTCTTCCTCTGATTCACATTGTTTTCTCGACTTTTTCTAGTTTAAAGTGGAAGTTTAGGGTTTTTTTTATTTGAGATCTTTCCTTATTTTTAATATAGATATAAATGTTCCTCTACACTCTGATGTCACATCATTCGTTATACCAAACTATACCAAAAGCTTTTGGTATAATTTGCTTCCATTTGACTCATCTCCGAGTATTTTCTAACACTCTTTGTGATTTCTTTTTTGACCCTTTGGTTATTTAGAAGCATTTTGTTTGGTTTCCATATATTTGTGAATTTTTCAAATTTTCTTCCAAAAGATTCTTGACAAACGTGTAAAGCAAGTCAATGAAGAAAGGGCAGTCTTTTTGACAAATGGTGATGTAATAATTGGACATTGCTATTCACGAAAATAAACCTCAAACTAACCCTTTGTTACAAAAATTTCATTAAAATTTGGCCGTAGATCTAAGTGTAAAATGTAAAACTACAAGCTTTTCAAATGTCGACACAGGAGAGAATCTCCATGGCTTGTGGTTTAGTCAAAGTGTTCTTGGACTTTACATCAAAAGCATAATCCATTAAAAAAAAATGGAAATTGGAGTGTACCAAGACTTAAAATTTTTACTCCACGTAAAGCAGTTGTGTTTTCTTAGTCCCTTCCAAACTATCTTCAGAGGAAAATGCAGTTACCTCGAAGACCAAGCACCAGAACTACCTGAACTGTAGCATATAGAGGAAAACATTGGAGGAAAACAGACACCCTTGCTGACCACGGCTCGCTGTCAGAGGGCGGGCCCGCTCTCTCGCTGGAGTCCTCAGCAGGGCAGCGGCAGGTAAAATACACAGAAGTCGCGCTGAAAACATTTCAAATTTTATGGAAAATAGATACACACAAATCTAAAGAGCACAATGAAACCTAAGAAGAATCAACACAAAGAAAATCACAGCAAAGATCGTTTTATTCGAGTCACTAAAAATTGGAAAACTCTTAATATAAGCCAGAATACAGGACACGTTTTATACAAAGGACCGGGATAATAACGACCATCAGAAACGATGACAGCACATGATTTTAAGGTTTACCTCTTACGTGAGCAAGTACGTCATTTGATGGATACTGTAAATCTGAAGCTACTAGTAAAACAGGTCCAGCTGGTGAGCCGATAGAGGAGATATAAATGGAATGTTTAAAAATACACAATTCAAAACAAGGCAGGAAATGGGAAAAAAAGGAACGAATGGACGAAAAGAAGATAAATAGCAAGGTGGCAATTTTTAAGCCAACCGCAACGATAATTTAAAAAAAACAAATAAACTCGATTAAAAGACAAAGATTTAAAATCTTCCAAAATAATGTTTTCTTTACGAGATGCACTTTTAGTATAAATCTCAGGAAGGTAAATGGTAAAAGGATGGAAAATATATAACACGGATCATAAACAATATGAATTGCTTCGTTAATATCAGATAAAGTCGACTTCAGGAAAGGGAACATTACTAGAAATAAGGAAGAGCGTTTTATATTAATAAAAGTATTCATTCATTCATCAAAAATACTTAACCATCTGCTATGGGCTGAATGGTGTCCCCCCAAACTCGTGTGTGGAAGCCCAAAGCCCCCGTACCCGCGGGCTTGCCTGGGGACGAGGTCTTTGGGAGGCGATAAGGTTACGTGAGGTCATAAGGTGGGGTCCTGATGGGACAGGACAGGACAGGACAGGACTGGTGGCCTCTCTCTCCTCTCTCTCATCTACAGAGGGGAACCCCGCGGGGACACGGTCAAGGGGGCAGCGTGTACGAGCTAAGGAGAGGGACTTGGCCAGAAACCAAACCCGTCACGGGCCTTGTCTTGGACTTCCCAGCCTCCGGAAAAAACGTCTGCCCTTCAAGCCGCCGGGTCAGAGCAGCCGGAGATGGGGGTACTGCTCAGCCCTCTTCCTCCGCGGCGCGTGCGCGCCCGCGAGGACAGCAGTGGCACCCTGGGGCGGACGTGGGGAGCAGACAAGCCCACTGCTGCGGCGGGGAGCTGGGGACGCATCGCCCCGCAGCCGCGGGAGGCCCGTCGTTGGCACGGGCGGGGCACACCCTCACCCAGCAGACCGCGTGCGGAGGCCGCGCCAGCGCCTCGGGGCCCGGGCAAGCGGGGCACAGCGGGAGGCCGACGGCTCCAGGTGCTCGCGCCAGGCCCGGGGTGGGGTGCGGGGACAGAGTGTGGGAGCAGCGAGGCGGAGCAGGGGCTACGTCGGAGCTTCGTGGGGGCGGGCGGGGGCCCCAGGTGCCAGACCCCCCCCCCCCCCCCCCGCCGGCCTGGGCGGCTCGTTCTGCCTGGAAATAGAGCCAGTAACGCTGCTCAGAGGGGCCCGGGGCCCACCGGGTGCGCGGCCCGGACGCCCCCGGACCCCCCCGCCTCCGCGCGCTCTCGTTCTGGGCTCTGAGTGGCCACAGGCCGGGCTGCTGGGCTCTGACCTGGCGAAGAGACCTGAATAATTGACGCCAGGCTAATGTTTCACCCAATTGTCATACGGCAGGAAACAGAAGCCCAGTGTGCAGGGGACGAGGCGCCTGGACAAAGGGGTTTTCATCGCCCCCGGCCCCGGCCGCAGGTCCGTGTGGCGCCCTCCCCAGCGCATGACCTACGACAATTGCCCTGTGTTCTCCTGCCCTCCCTGGGAGCCGCGGGCGGGGACTGTGCAGGGGGCGGCCCTGGCCCCGCCCCACGGTGGCCGTGTCGGCAGCGTGCCCGCAGCTGCCTGGACGCCGGCCCACGTGGCACCGCCTTCTCTGCAGACAGCTGCCTGGGGGCACGCCCCGCCCCCCAAACGAGAGGTGCAGACGGGCTGCCGCTGGGCCGCAGGGCCTTCGGGCAGCTCCCCTGCGGGGGAAGGGGACTGTGCGGATAGGGGTGGGGGCGCCCTCCGAACCGCAGAGCTCCAGACACGCAGCAGAGGGCCCAGCCCTGTTTGGAGTCGCTGGGGACTGAGAAGCATTTGTCACAGCCTGAGGGGAGCAGACACAATAAGTTTACTGCAAACAGTTTCAGGGGCAGGGGACAGGTGACAATCAGACCCCTCCCGTGCTGGCACCGAAGGCCGTGACGGCATGTCTAGGACATGGGGGGATTCCCAGGGATGTCGGTGCCAGCCTGGTTGCCGTCGGGAACCGCAGGAACAGGGCCAGCAGCACCACCGGCTGCCGGAGAGAGAGGGTGACCGGCTGGCTGCACCCAAAAGCGAAAGCAGGGGGCCTCCCTGGAGCACTGCAGGGAGCCCCATACAGGAGAGGATGCCGGTCGTCAGAGCCGGAGCCCGGACGGAGGGAGGACCCGGGTCAGGAGGCAGCAACGTGGCAGGGACTCCTCCTGCCCCCCAAAGGACTGCGGCCTGTAGCTCTGGCGGCCGAGCACAGCGGAGGGGGACTCAGGGCCTGTCCTCCGGGCTCATCATGAGCTGGCTCAGGAGTCTGAGGCTGGTCTACGTGCGGCATGGGCCAACGGCCCCTCACGCCGAGGCGAGGGCAGGAGCCACAGAGGGGACGATGTGCGGGCCGGCGGGCACTGTGCAGATGGACAGGACAGACGCCGGAGGGCCTCGGGAGTGACCTGGGTGAGGACGTGTCCGGAGTAATGCCCAGGCACGGCCCCCCCGGCCCCCAGGGCTGCTCTGTGCGGCTCAGAAGTAGCCGCTGCTCCTGAGGCGCTTGAGCCTGACCTCGGGGCCCGGGCTGGGCCTGGTGGGACCAACCGCATAGCAGCATTCACGCCAGCCACCCAAGGGAGCCCGCGAGGCCCTGGGCCCCCCTGCTGCCAGCCCGGCTTCGTCTCCCCTGCGCTCCACGTCCAGGTGTGAGCCGCAGCCACTCTCCTCTGAAAATCTGCCTGTGACGTCCCCAAAACCTGCCTGTGATGTCCCCAAACAAATGAGCTGGGACTCACACCCAGCACCCGACACGCCTCGCGGTTTATTTCACAGAGGGGGCTCCTGAAATCCCGAGTAGAGACGGAGAGGGGGGTCCAGGCTCTCGCCGCAGTCTCGGCTTCCGCCCGGTCACCCGTGCGCCCTCAGCCTTGGGAGGCCGACCTGTTCCCTCATCGGTGTTCTGGATGCTTAGGCTCCGAGCCGCTGTGTCCGGGACAGAACATTCCAGATCACACGGGCAGAGGGACCCGCACGGCCTGGACGGGCCTGGAAAGAACAGGCCGGGTGAGGGGGCAGAGCCGCACGCCTGAGGGTTTAGGCGAAGGCTCCCCAGCCTGGGGGCAGAGTTAGGGTGTTGGGGGGGCACAGGGCCTGTGGCACAAAGGACGGAGCCACCGGGACTGGCCTCGGGGTCGTGGTGCCCCTCGCTCTCTTCCCTCTGAGGTGGTTTGGATGGGGTCAGGCCTGAGGGCTCAGGATGGCGGCCTGGTCAGCCTCGTGACCCCGACGTGGGACAGCTGGGTCCAAGCCGGGGCGCCCCGCTCGCCGGCCTCATCTCGGGAGAGGGTTGTGCAATTCGGTAAACAATGCTTCCTGATTGAGAAAGTGGCAGTGGACTGCCGGCACCCCCGGGGCTGAGGAGGGGGCAGGGCGATGAGAGGTAGGCCCTGGGCTGCCGCCCCAGAGGTCATGGTCACGGGCGCAGGCCGGGCAGGGCCCTCAGAGCCACAGAGCCCTCGGGCCTCAGGGACCACCCACGAGGCCTGCGGCTTGTGGCCACAGGGAGGTCAGGACACATGGAGCCCGGGGCAGTGGGCCAGCTCCTCTGCAGACGGGAACCCCCCCCCCCCCGCCAGCCTGAGCCCCGTGCAGGGTCCTGCACCGAGGGGAGGACTCCCCAGTGCCTCCACCGCCCAGGGCAGGGGGCACAGGACCCCTGGGGCTTGGGCCTCCCCCGCCTGTCAGGCCCTCGGCCCTGGATTCTGGCCAGGCCGCCCACAGCCGCCCCTTCCTGGGCCCCGGTTTGCTTTGCTCTTGGTTGCTGAGCAGGCCAGCCTGCAGGCTGCCTTTTCCATCCCGCCTGGCCGCCTCCCCCTCCCCCGTGCTGGCCACAGCCTCTGCGCTGAGTGACCCTTTTGCTCCTGCCCCTCCCCACCCAGGGCCGCAGACCTTCGTTTGATGCCAGGCCCTTGTGAGGAGAACGGGGTCACTGGGGTGGACCATGCCTTGCTGGCCAGGCCCACCCCTGGAGTCCCCATGGGGACTTGGTGCCACCACGTCCTCCAGACGGGCTTTGGCCCTGGTATTGGCCCCTTTTCCCGTAGCCGAGGTTTCCAAGGCCAATGCCGCACAGGGTCCTGGCCCCCCCGCCTTCCGGAGCCTGGAGCCCGCTAGCCACCCTGGCCGCCAGCCCTCAGGCCGCGGGGCTGTGCTCGGGCCTCCTGACCGGGCTTTGCGACCTGGACAGAGGCCGGCGGGCCTGTGTTTGCAGCTCCCTGCCCAGTGCTGGGCTAGGGGACCCTCCACGCCCCGAGGGGCTGACGGCAAAGGCGAGCAGAGACAGGAGGAGGGCGGGCAGGGTTCCGAGGAGGGTCCTTTGCCTCACGGGACAACATGTGCCTGGGCCAGGGGTGCCGCAGGTGCACAGTGAGGAACACTGGTCACCGGAAGCATCGCCGCACGCGGCCCCCCGTGGCACAGGTCAGAACCCTCTTGCCTGCCCCTCCTCCAGAGCCCCAGAGCCCGAGCGTCGGGCCGGCTCTGCCCAGGGGACACACCGGGGACACCGGTCAGCAGTGCCCCATGACCCGAGCAGAGGCGGCGTCCCCTGCAGGGCAGTAGCCCCAGGTACAGCAGCAGCAGGAGGTGACTCACTGTCCCTGCCCAGGCGGCCCCTGCCCGTCCTGATGAGGCCCCCTCCTTGGCTGGGGAACCCAGAGACTCACTCTCCATGACCATTCTGACACCTCCTCCATCCGCACGCACTCGGGGACTTGAGCAGACGCCGGCGTGGCCCCGAACGGCTCAAGGCGGCGCCCACGGAGGCCACTCCAGGCCCTCCGGTTCCCGCCTGAGGAAGCTCGCGCCCGCCCGGAAGGCTCAGGGCTCGACCACGAAGGACAGAGACCGTGACCCCCGCAGGGGTGCGGAGAGCAAGCAAGTAGTCCTTCCTGCCCTGTGAAATGCAAACGCTCAGGGAGCTAGCTCTCCCTCAGTCCAGGGGACATGGGGGCAGCGGGGGAGGGGCACCTTGCTCTGACCACTGCCTGCTACGAAGACCCTTCTTGATGGGTCAGGCCCAGGTTTGCAGCTCGGGGCCGGTGGGGCAAGAGAGGCCTGGGCTCGCAGCTCGAGGCAAACCCGCGTGTGAGCCTGGTGGACAGAGCCCGCCGCCCCGGGGCCCAGTGGGGCAGGGACGGAGACCAGAGGGCAGGAGGTGACTCAGAACTCAGCAGGCCGCCCTAGTGGACACAGCACAGGTGCTCGTCATCCAGCCAGTAAAGGGATCGTGAGCTTAAATGTCCCAGACACGAGGTGTGCGCATGATGGCGCACACGCCAGTGGCACCAGGGTGACATGGAGCTCCGGGGGGAGGCCCTGGCATGTGTGCACACGTGTGTGCATGTGTCCGCACACACGTGTGTGGGTGTGTGCGTGCATGTGCATGAATGTGCACACACGTGTGGTGTGTGCACGTGCGCTTGCGTGCATGTGCACAAGTGTATACACACACGTGTGCATGTGCGGGGTGTGCGTGCATGTGCACAAGTGTGCACACACACGTGTGTATGCACGTGTGGGTGTGTATGTATGAATGTATGTGTGCACATGTGGATGTGTGTGGACGGGTGTGCATACGTGGAAGGGTGTGTGTGGGTGAGTGTGTGCGCATGTGGATGTGTGTGTGTGGTTGGCTGTGCATGTGCAGATGGGTATGTGTGTGGATAGGTGTGTGTGTGTACATATGGGGCTGTGTACATATGTGTGTTTGTGCACGCTGCACGTGTGTGTGTGTGTTGACATGGGCTTGTGAGTGTGGGTGCGCGTGAGTGTTCACGGGCTTCTGGGCAGGGCTGACAAAGGAGGTGCACAGGCCGGCAGCAGCGCGGTTTGGGGGACAGCTGGCCCGGCAGGCTAGGGGGTGAGGAGGGGCTGGGGCGGGAGCCAGGGGCAGGGCTCGCCCTCCGGGGAAAAGCCCACAACCTCCCTTCTGGCTCTGCCACCCGCGCTGGGCCCTACACTCCCCTCCAGCACCCCGAGGTGGCCCCAGACCGCTGGCAAGGCGCCCTCTGAGGAGGACCGGCTGGTGCAGGCCTGGGTGACCGACAGGAGTGGCGGAGGACTGGGCAGAGCTGCCCTGGCGGGGGGACCGGAGCTGGGCCTTCGGTTGGTGGCCCGGCCCTTGACCGCGTCGGAGAGACCTCTAGACCCCAGGAAGGACGGTGGCCCCCGCAGGTGCAGGCACGAAGGTGCCCGGCTCCCAGACCCCCCGACTCCTGGGCACCTCCCCTTGCCATGGGGGCTGCTTGGTGGCCTGGTCCCCCTCCCCAGGGCAGCAGCCGCAGGCCCCCCAGCTCTGGGCGGGGGCGGCTCAGGTGTCCGCCCGGCCAGGGCTGCCTGCAGCCGAGGCCCAGAGAGCAGAACGCGATGACGAGGGCGCCGAGCGCCCACACCCCCTGGCCCCCGAGCAAACGACACCTCCCTGGGGCGTGGTGTCCGCTGCCGACCTGGCGAGGGCCCTGCGGCCGGCGGTGGCCTCGCCTGTAACCCGGACGCACAGGCGGAGGCGGAGGCGGGAGCCTTGTGTGCGCACAGCTTCCTCTGCCTGGGGTCTCCCCGGGGTGCAGGCAGGCTTCCCCGCTCAACGCAACCTCAGGCAGGCCCCTCAGAGTCAGCGGGTGTCATCGGTGGGGCTGGGGCTGGCAGGGGCTCTGCCTGGGCCCCCCAAAGGCCCCGGGCGGGGGGGGGCTGCCGAGGAAGTTCCAGTCAGATGAGGACACTGCGATGCCCTCACAGCGGGCGGCGTTCCCGGGGGGACACTGATCACCGGCCACACAACACCGGTGCCCCAAAACCAGGGAGGGCCCTGGGCCTGCACCCCTCGCCGGTGCGGCCCCCAGTGCCAGCTTCCGGGGCGTCAGCCCTGGCCCAGGTCCCCCTCCCGTCCCTTTCGGCCCCTCACCCCGGTGATGCCACTGCCCCCTCTGAGGGCCCCCAGAAAGTCCCTGCAGGTGGCAGGTGCTAACCACCTGTGGACTCATGTCTGAGACTCAGGCATCACTGGAATGACACTGAGCTGTGCCGTGGGACCAGGGCCCAGGACCGAGGACTCTTCCCTTGTCCCCTACATCTGCCCCAAGCCGGCCCGGGGGCTCCCACACCAGGGGGGTTCCCTCTCATTCTGGGAAGCTCTCCCTCCTCACGGGCCCCCTGGGGCTCCCCACACCCCCGACAGGCTTCCCGTGGGGTCTCCAGTCCCCGGGCACCCCCACCCTGCCACATGGCTGCCCCCACCCCCGCCCCCTCCCAGGGGTGTTCGGCGAGCGAGCCCTGACTCCCTTCCAGTGAGGGAGTGACCCTAAGCGCGGTCTCTGGGGACACGGTGCTGTCAGCCCCTCCCGTTTCCTGTGCAGGTCTGGGGATCCCCCTGGAGAGGCGGGTGCCGAGGGCACACGAGACCCTGGAGGCGTCTCCCGCCTCTGCTGTTGTGAGAACAGCCCTGGCACCCCAGAAGCCACGAAGCCACGTCACTCCCTGTTATGCTCGCCGCCACCGCCCCCCCCCCCCAAGCTCTCTGGCCTGGGGCCTGCGAAGGGGAGAGGGAGGGAGGGGACCGGCTCTCCAGGGGCAAGCCGGCTCTGCTGGGGCTTCAGGGTCTGTCACGTGGTGGCCACGGCAGGAGGAGGCCCACTTCCTGCTCCCCGCAGCTTTGACAGCCCCCTCCCCCAGTGTCAGCTCCTCCTCCCCCGTGGCACTCAGGCTGGGGGAGGGGGTGCCCCCCCAGAGGCTGGGGACCATCCTGCGGGCCCCCTGGAGCGGCCACCACTCGTGCTAGGCGGCCCCAGCTCAGGACCTCGCAGCCCCTCCCCCTCTTCCTCAGAACCGCTGGGTCTGGGTCCCCCGGGGGCAGCGGGGGGGGGGGGCGGGGGGAGGGCTCCTCTGGGAGGAGTTCCAGCCTTGGCCTGAGAAGCACGTGCTGCCTGACGGTGGGTGGGATGGAGGGGACCACGGGGGGGCCTGGGCGCCGCAGTCGGACCCCATCCATGGCTGGGCCCTCCCGGGAAGATGCTGCCTGGGCCATTGGGGGCCTGTGCGGCCCCACCCCCACTCGAGACTGGGGCTGGGGCGGGAACGGGGGTTCAGCTCAGGAACCCACAACCGCAGCTGGTTTCGGTTCTGCCAGCGTGGGCAGAACTCGGGCCTGGTGCCAGGGTGCAGGGGGGAGAGGCAGAGGCCACAAGCCGGTCCCAGCCCAGGCGGGGGCAGGGTGGGCAGGAGCAGGGGGGTGGGGGTCTGGGCTCCTGCGCTATGCACAAGGAAGCCCTCCAGGTCTGAGGCGAGGGGTGACGTGCTAAGGCCAGGGGTTCCAGAAGGTGGCGGCAGCTTGGTGGGGGCATTTGAGGACAGGCTGTTGTGGCCCGCAGGGCACATGAACACGGCCCTTCTACGTCCCCACAAGGCATGCAAAGGACGCAGAGAAGCCCAGGACGCAGATCAGCCCGGGAGGGGCGGCCACCTGCAGGCAGTGGAACACCTCGGGTCCTCACGCGCCTCGGGCGGCCGCTGCCGCATTTCCTATGGCCCGGGCTGTGACATAAAACATTCGCCCGTCCCCAGGGTCTTGGTGCTCAGGCCAGATTTTTTTAGAGCAACAGAAATCTCACAAAAAACATCTATGCATAATTTAGGTCTTTTGCAAAAAAAAAAAAAAAAAAAAAAAAATTCTAGCTGGCTTGACAAAGAAGGGGGAACTTAGGGCAGGAGAAGCCAGGCTGGCATCTCCAAGAACCAAAGAACAGGGAGCGGCGGGGAGCAGACCCCAGAACCCGAGCCCCCCACGTTTGCAGCTCTGCTGAGCAGGCTGGGGTCTCCCAGGGCCCAGGCACCCTGCCTCGGGCCAGGCGCTCCTTCCGGGACTGTGCAGTGTGGCTGGCCTGGGGACACGGTCCTGCTGGAGGTGCTGCCCACACTGCTGGCCCCCGCCCCGCCTGCCCGCCCCACGGCGGCGCCGCCTGCCCACCCCTCCTCGTGCCGGAGCCCTGCGCCCCGCTGTCCCCAGCGTCCGTCCATCCTTCCCCCGCCCTGCTGGACGAACATCCCCGGCCGTGGCACGCAGCGCCCTCTGCCCCGTGGACCCCCCACGGCCTCAGCTGTGCCCCGCGCTGCCCGCACTGAGCACCCTGCAGATTCACGAGTTCGTTCCTCAGCGCCCCAGTTCCCTTTAAGGAGGGAACGGAGGTAAAACGAGGCCTTCACGGCGGGTCTCATCCAACCCAGCTACCGGCGGGGACACAGGGAGGAGACGGGCGTGTTCAAGATGCCGGGGGGAGAGAGGCCACAGGGGAGCATGGCCCCGCCACCCCTTTCCCCGGCCCTCAGCCGCCACACCGAGGGGAAATTCAGCTGTCGCTGAAGCCGCAGGCCGCAGGCCACAGGCCTTGCCAGGGCCTTGCCAGGGCCACTGGGCTGCTTAGAACACAGCAAAGCGTTTGGGAGGTTCTAGCAGGGAGGTCAAGGCCACAGCTGGTTCACCTGGCTCACGCGGAGGAGGCGGAGGCGCTGGGGGCCCTCCCCACTGGCCCTGGGCGAGGCCCTCCGGCTCCCCTCACGGCTGGGCCCTGGGGTGCCGCACGGCTGGGCCCCATGGCATCCCCCCACCCCGCGGGACTTCCATGCACGGGCGTGCTAAGTGGCCGTCTCTCTGACCTGGACACCCTCACACCTGATTGGCCTTCCCAGTGGCTCCTGGCAGGAGGCACGTGGGTGCCACCACCCTGGCTGATGCCCGGGTTAGGTTACGTCCCCTCCTTTGTAATCCATGTACAGAGTCTACACAGGCCGGCGGTGGCCCTGTGGCCAGGCCGCATTGTCACCATCACTCCACCTGACTTTCCGTGCTCGGTCCCCACGCTCGCCGGGCCTCTGACCCCGCAGTTGTCACTGTAAATCTGACCTGGGGGGGGTGCTCTGGATGCAGGACTGACCGTTCAGACCTAGAAAGGCATCTCCCCACAAAAAGCGAATTGGTGTGCGACGTGTGTACGTTAGCCCCGTGTGTGTGCGTGTGCACGTGCACACACGTGTGCGGGGGAAATCGGACTCCTCGGAGCGTGATGCGAGGAACGGGGCCCCAGCGCTGGGCCCTGAACCCACCAGCAGATGCTGTCCCCAGGGTCCCCCAGTCCAGGCGCCCGCCCGGCCTTGTGTCCGCGTGGCCCTCGCTGCTGGCTGCGGCCAGCCTCGCCTCTCCCTCCGGCCCGCCGCCCGCTGCCCCAGAGGCAAAGCCCGGCACGGAGACCACCCCGCGAAGGCGCCGCTCCCAGGCGCGGGCGGCGGGCGGGCCGTGGGGACGGGAGAACACACATGGTTTGGGGGCGTCACAGATACAGTACAGGTTATTTTTAGCAAATTGTTCTGACTTAGCGAAAAACCTGAAAGATAGTGTTGATAATCATCTTTATTTTAGAGCCACAGACGGCGCTGCTATAATTAGACGCCTGTTTCTGGGTGATTCTGCTGTGCTTCTGAGGGGACACCTTGCCTGGCGCGGCAAGACATCGCTGAAGGTCGCCTTCGTCTTTGCGTTTGGGGCTCCATCTTTCACTCTCTCCCCTTAAGCATTAGCCATGTTTGTGAGAGAAAGTCAACTCCCATGCCCCTCAGGCTAATATTAGCCTGAGCATAAGTACGGGGTTGGGGCGCTCTTTTGTTCTCCGATCCTGGTGACAACCAGGAATTATCCCCTGCTGCCTGCCTTCCTCCCGGAGGGCCTTCCGGGCGCCCGGCCAAGCCCGGCTCGCTGCTGTCACACTGCACCCGGCACTTTCCTTCAGATCAGTGGTTTTCATTCGTAGTGGCATGTTTACCTGTGAGACGCCTGGAAAAATGTCCATCCCCTCTCCAGGACCATATGCTCCACACAGAAGGGACCGGGGCCCTTCTTTCACAGCCCTGTCCCCAGCGCCTAGGACAGGGACATCGGTGTAATACGAGCAAAGCCTACTGGGGAGGCCACTGCCAGAGGGGAGCGTGTGGGGAACCCACGGCCGCCAGGTCTCTTTTGTTCCCCCACTTGGGGTGCACTGTGGTGGCTGTGCCTTTGGCAAGTCTCAGGGCTCTTCCGTTTTCCCATCTGACAGACGATAAATGGAACGTGTCAACCTGCTTTTGGGTCAAGATGGTGGAACAGGAAAGCGCTGTGCTCACCTCCTCCCATGACCATGTTAAAATGACAACGAAATCATAGAGCAGTCAACCTGACGAACCATCCGAAGTCTGGCTGAACAGAAGTCCCGTAACTGAGAATATGAAGAAGAAGCCACCTCAAGACTGATAGGAGGGCAGAGGCGTGAAGGGCACTGGCCCCACACCAGCGTGTGGCGGTTGAGAATCAGGAGGGCAGTCTCGGCTGTGGAGGCCCCCCAGGAGGAGCGAAGGGTCCCAGCCCCACACCAGGCTCCCCAGTTTGGAGCACCAGTGACAGGAAGATGGGCCCCCATGACATGACTGGAAACCAACGGGCATTCCTTTCGTACAGCTGAGGTGGAGGGACGGCAAATCAGGAGGTGTCAGAGACACACGGGGAGAGACTGGGTTGTGTCACTTCAGGGCGAGGGCTGGAGGGACAGTCACCACTTTTCCTATGTTGAGAGTTCTTCTTCCCAGCAACCTGTGTGAACAGGCACTGACTTGCTGGTGCTGAGCCCGCCCCCACGCGACCACACCTGAACTTTCTTTGGCCCGGTGAGCTCTGCTCATCCTGCTGTATACTCCTGGGGCCCCGCCCTGCCCAGTGGCGCTGCCAGAAGTTCTTTGAGAGGTCGGTGGCCAGCCCGAGCCTGCGCTACGGTCTTTCCTGAACAAACTTCGAAGGTCCATGGGCCCCAGGTGGGCAATGGCTGGCCTGGGTGTGCGCTGCACCTTTTGCTGAGTGGCCCCAGGCTTAGCACTGGCGCCCAGTTGGAATCTGCATTAACCTAGAGAACACCGCTTGGCCCACCCTGGTGACTCCCTGACACCCGGCCTCACCCAACTCACGTACTGCCTAAAGCTTTGCAGTGGCTGAGTCTTACGGGCAGCCAGTAGGTGATGTCAGGCCTCGGGGTGCCCTGAGCCTTTTGCTGAGCTGCCCCTGGCCCAGCGCTGGTGGCAGCCAGTCTCGGTCCGTGGCGCAGCCTCTTCCACATGCCTCCAGGTTCAGCTCAGGCAGTGACCAATCACGGATCACTTTGTAGCTCCTACCAGGTGGCCCCAGGTAGGTCACAGGCAGCAGCCAACCCTGGGCTGCACCTGAGCCCCTCCCAAGAGACTCCAGAATCAACACATCCGGTGGCCGGCGTCAGACCACAACAGAACACCACCCGATTAGCCTCACAGGTGGCACACCCACAGCGTGGTCTCTGCCGGCATACGAGCCTCCTGGGGCAAACCCCACTCTGTCGAGCGAGCCCCAACACAGACGCTATAGCCTGTGGGCGTGGCCAGTCCTGACAGCCAGTCAGCCTCAGAGTCGATCCCACCCACTGCCGGGCCAACAGCACTCAAGGCTCGACTACAGCAGGAGAGCACATGCAACCCACACAAGGGGCACACCCGGAGCACGGCACTCGGGTGACCAGGGAGACTGTGCCACTAGGCCCCTGAGATCACACAAGGCCACCCTGCTAACACTGAGAGACACAGATCTACCTGCCACACAGAAACAAACACAGGGAGGCAGCCAAAACGAGGAGACGAAGGACGGTGTCTCAAACAAACAAACAGACAAACAGACAAACACAGGAGGAAACGCCAGAGAAGGAACTAAATGAAACGGAGGCGAGCGGTCAGACGCAGAGTTCGAAGCACTGCTGTAGCTGAGCCTCGACTGCTCTCTGTCCCCGCGTGCCCCTCTCGAGTCTCAGTCTCACGGGGAAAGCGGGCCTGGCGCGGGCTGCACGGCAGAGATGAGCTCGAGGTGGTGCCATCCCTCCCCTGGCGACACTTGCCGGACGGCCCCTCGGGCTGTCCCACTCAGGCCCCAGCACCGGGGGCAGGCCCGAGGACGAGGCGCCATGCTCCTGCTGGGTGTCCGGGGCCAGGGGCAGCTGGCCACCGCCACCGAGGGACCTCCGCGCTCGGCTGCCTCCTCGCCTCCCAGGGCTTTGCTCGGCCCTTCCCTCCACGCCCGGGGACACAGATGTGCACACCTGCAAAAAACGGTGCTCATCAGACGAGACGCAGCTGAGACCCACGCCCAGGCAAACAGCTGACGACGGTTGGAAAGCGGGCAAGCGGGCCCCCTGCCATCTGCCCGCCCGCTCTGCAGACTGCTCATGCCCCCCTTAGAAATCGCGTCTGACTTCGGGGGGAGTGCGGGGAAGACCCGAGGGTTCGCGTCGTGGGCACACAGGTCACGAGCAGCCCTTGCTGGTGCTGCCGGGCTCTAAGCCTCGGAGGGCCCAGGCTCCTGGCTGAGAGCGGCACAGGCGATGGTGACGGTGACGGGAAAAGCCGGGGGCGGCTGGGCCTGCTGCCCGGAGCCGGGCTGGCCAGGGCGGTCGGGGCAGGAAGCTTTGCTCAGAGCCTCCAATGCCCAGAGGCCTGGCGGGGGCACAGGCTGCCCGCCGACCTGTGGACAGGGACCGTTTGTCCCCACGGCTGTGGCCTTGGTCGATCACACACATTCCAGCTGTGTTTCAGGGAAGCTGTGAAGCCTTGGGGCGCGTCGTGGGGTGACCCGTGCACTGTGGGACGCTTATTTAGAAGAACACAGACTTGATACACATCTCACGGTGGGAGAGGAGCCCATTAGCTACAGCCCCGCCCCCTCCAAGGCCTCAGGGGCAGCAGGCCAGGGCAGGGCCGGGTGGCGGCAGCCTCCCAGAGCCTTTGACAGTCTGAAACACTGAAAGTACACTTCGGCGGCACTTTAAAACAGAACGAAGAGGAGACCGAGGCGTGAGACCCCCACTGCCCACCCCACCCGGCCTCAGGCCTCTCCTCCTGGGGTCCTCGTCCCTCCCTGCTGCGGAGATGAACCACGGGCCGGCGGCTTATAAAGCAGCAGTGTATTTCTCACGGTCCCCAGGCTGCACGTCCAAGGGCACTGCGAGCTGGGGGGCACACTCTTCCGGCTGCGGACGGCCACCTGACTTCTCGCCTGTCGTCACGTGATGGCAAGAGCCGGGGAGAGCTCTCCGGTCCCTTCGTAAGGGGACTAACCCCTCGCGGGGCTCCACCCTCCTGATCCAGTCCCCTCCCATGGGGCCCCCCAGCACCGTCACACTGGGGCTGAGGGGCGAGATGGGAATTTTGGGGGGACAAGAACATTCAGTTCATAGCGCCAAAGGAAACCCTCGGTGCCCATTTTTACGTATCTTTCCAAGAATTAATTTCCATGCTTTTAAACGCACACACCCACACACACACGCACGCTGCACGCACACACACACGTATGCACATACACTTACGCATGTGACGTGTGCGCAATGCACACACGTACACGCGAATGAGAAAAATCCTACACCCTCCTCTCTAGCTTCCTCTTCCTCCTGCGGCCACAGACTGAGAAGCTGGCTCCGTGTCACGGACCTAAACGTGCCTTGCCAACGACTGAGCGAGGACCCCGCTCACGGCGCCCCACACCTTGTTCACTGAGGGCCTCCGCCGACAGCATTCGCATTGTCTCCCCTTCGGCCGTCACACGCGATGCCTGCACGCGCCTTGGCGAGGACGTCCTGGCGCACGCGCGTGAGAACTCCGACGGGACAAAGCCCTGAAGTGGGATGGCGGGGCCGGAGCCCGCGTGTCCGTGACGGTGACAGGTGTGCCCGGGTCCCTACAGAGCTTGTCCTGGGTGCACGGTGGTGACCAAGGGCTGGAACTCTGCCAACCGGCTGGGCGTAAGGTGGTGTTTCGTTGATGTTTGCATTTCTCTTATTTAAGCGCGATGAAACACGTTCTCAAATGTTTAGAAGCATTTTCGTTTCCCGTGAGGGGTTTCCATCTCTTACCCATTTTCCAATGCCGTGCTTGGATTTTTTTTCTTACTGATTGATCACGGCGGCCCTTTGCCGGTGACATAAATTGCCTACGTCATCAATGTGTGTGACGTGGACATGAATGCACCTTGTTCTCTTGAATGGCCGCGTGGTCACTCCGTCTCAGGGATGTGCCGTGATCGATTCTCAGTTCACTGTCCGCCTTTTTTTACTTTAATCAGGACGTTTTCGGCTGTGCAGAAATATTTAGCTCTTATCTGGTAGAAGAAATCGATTATGTTATTTATGGCCTCAGGGTTTTGAAACATAATCAAAAAGTTCACCCTCACTTCAAGATTACAAGTGTTTCCTCATTTTCTTCTGGTATTTTTATGGTTTCTGTCTTTTTACATTCAAATCTTTGACCCGTCTGGATCCCTGCTGGAATTTATTTTGGCAGAGATGTCAACGGGGCATTTCATTTAATTTTTTCCCAGATGTCTGCCGGCCTCCCAGCACTGCGCGTTGGACGACCTGCTGAAATGCCACCCTCGCCGCCTTTACGTTCCCACGTGTGTCTGGTGGGCCTGTGCTGGGGACGGCCCCCCTCTGAAGCCTCTCGACAACTCGCAGCCCCAGCAACGCCCTCCCCCATTTACAAGATCGGCCGCCACGCCCAGAGACCCCCCTGAAGGCACCACAGTGGGCTGACGCGTCTCCATAAAGCAGGGTCCCCAAGATGGGACAGCCAGCACCTAGGAGGGCGCGTGGCCCACAGCCAGGCAGTGGAACTGCCCCTAAACACAGCCCCAGCTCCCCCCACGCACCCTCCCACAAGCGTAACAGTCCCAGAGCAGGGGACCGGGGCCGGGCCAGCCTCGGGCTGCCCAGCAGGCCCGGAAAGGCACCGTGAGAGGAGGAAGGCTGGGCCGCCGGCCCCCGTACCCCCGCCCTGCAGGCTGGAAGGCCGAACCTGCCGGAGGCCACCCGGCTTCCGCCCTGCGTTCCCCAGAGGACACCACAGTTCACATCCGAGCAGCTTCTGCAGGTCAGGACCTGCATGGGGCGGGGGGCGGAGGGCGGACCACGGGGAGCAGGCAGGCACCTAGCAGGGGACTCGCCCCCAGTGGGGAGTTGCCCAGGGCCAGGGAGGGAGGGCCAGCCCTGAGAGAAGACAGCAGGGGGCGCAGGACACACCAGGACAAAGGTCGGGCTGTTCCCCACGGCAGGTGCAGTGCCAGACCTCACAAGGCAGGCACCTGTCAGCTCGGCCCGGGGAAGACACCCCAGCGCACGGAGTGGGTCAACCAGGACACGCCACCCAGCGAGAGGCTGGCCCTCACCTGCCGCCCTCGGGGGCACGAAGGGCAGCGGGTGGGGGCCGTGGGCTCGCCCGTCCTTGGGGACCCTCCAGGCTCTGCAGGCTGGCGGCCTCCAACTAATCAACACTGATGCTCGGTTTTCATATGTATAAAGTGGGGTAACACCGAGGACCCAGCATTGGCGAGGACTGTCCACCTAGACCCGAGGGCATCCCCATGCAGGTGGTACGATTCCGTGGGCCTGGCCGCCAGCCAGGTCACCAGCACACACGCCCACTGCAGCAGGATCTTCCAGGCATTTTGCTAATTCAGCCCGCACAGCGACCCTTCCCGGGCCGTCTCTGCCACCGATCTCTGCGTCCTGTGCCTCTAGGATTTGCCGGCACCGCAGGTTCCGAAGGGTCTTGTCTCCTGGGAGATGCTCCGGGTTCGGGGTAAAAAGTCAAATCGCACCCGTAAACCAGAAAAGGCGGCTGTCTCTGCCAGAGGTGGCGGCCAGCATGCGTCAGGCCCTTGCCACACACTGGGCCCCTGGCGACTGTGACCACAGAAGCACCCCCGGCACACGATGCTGGGGACCGCGGACGGAGTCGCCAGGGAGGCCCAGGGGGGAGGGCCCCCCAGGAGTCCTGACAGTCCCTCTGGGGCCCCAGCCAAGGGTTCCCATCTAGGAGGTCAGGAAGTGGTCGCGGAGCACGGGGCTGCCTGAAATTGCTTCAGTGGCCCCGAGGGGTTTCAAAATCAGGCCAAACAAGCACTTGCAGCTAAAAGAGGAAAAGTAGCGTCATTTGAAATCTAGAAGAAAGCTTTCTGGTGTCTGGAGGGCGGGGCCAGGCTGTCCAGGGAGGCCGGCAGGGTGCTGGGGCACGCGCTCGCCAAGGCACACCCTGCCTGCGACAGGCTGCTCTCTGCTACACCGCGTGACCCGGCCTACCCCTGCGGCGTGGCCGCCTGGCCCCCTGAAGCTGTCACATCCAGGTGCTTCCTTCTCCCCAGATCCTCTGAAATAGCGGGAAAAATATAAAAACGAACACGTAGAAGCGGCCGGCAGATCAGAGCATTGGAGGAACTCTGGGAGCTAGCGAGTGAGAGCAGGTCAGGCTCAGAGCCCACCGAGCCTAGGACTCCGGAAACCATGCAGCAGGAGACACCCCCAAACCCCGGGGGGAGGGGCGGGGCATGGGATGCCGGTGGGGGTTACTTAAAGGGCCACCCGAGCAGCGGGGATGGTGCTCCGTTTGCCCCTAGGATGGAGCTTTAAAACCAGAGACAGAGCTGAAGGGGCACCCCCCCCCTCCGCCGGGGAGGAAGCAGGGCCCTGCCTGGTGACCACAGCCAAACAAGGGGCACGGCATCCCCAGATCCAAGGCACATGAGGGCGCTCTGCCTCACACCTCCCCACCTGGCCCCGTGACCCCGAGGACTGGGGTGCCCAGAGTGGACAGTCCCTGTGGAAGGGAAGTTTACTCATGTCCGAGAAACACCCCACACAGCACAGGTGGTGACCCGGGACCACCGGGTCCCCCGCGTGCCGCGGTCGGACCCCTCCACCCTCTGCAAACGCTGTGGGCACGTTCCCTCCGCGCCGAGCCCACCCGCCTCACCGCACTAGAGGCCACACGCTTACTTTAAGCCAGCAACGAAGCCAGCCCGCGTTCACACACACACAGATGGAAATAGCTGTCTTCTTCCTAAAATAGTTCACCGTGTCATAGCTGCTTCAAGTCCCGCCGATGCCCGGCCTACCTGACAGCTGGATTCTCACACCTGCTCCTCGACCCATCGCGACATCACACATCACCCAGAGGGGAATGCGTTGTCGAGTGCCCATTGGTTCTGCTGACTTTCTGAGCCCCCGAACGGGTCTCGGGAACCCCCGGAGGTCCGCGGGCCGCACCTGAGGACCACCTTGCTGACTCTGTTCTGGGGCAGACGACCAGGAGGCCCCTGCATGCGAAGGGGACTAACCGACGGCCGCAGAGGGAGCAGCGGACAGGGGCCAGGCCGCCAGCTGGCGCAGGAGTCGGGAGGGGCTCCTGGCCTGTGAACCCCAGTCCGACAGCAGGGAGCCCACGTTTCGTCTCGGAAACGCTTTTCCTTCCCCGTGTTCTCTTTCCAGTCGAATTGCCAAATATTTTAAAGTTTTCAAACAACCAGCTATATGTATATTTATATATCAGTCAGGAGGATTCTTAATTTTTAGCAACAACAACTTTACATTAAAAAAGGACTTTATTTTGGAGGCGCCCAAGAATCTTGGGGCTGGTAGAGGAATAGAATAGGGAGTGAGCAAGGGCCTCCACGGAGCAGGAGCAGAAGCAGGCTCGCTCAGACGGCGCGGCCACAGGGGATGCAGATGCCACGGCCGGACCAGGCCACAGCCAGGCCAGGCCCCCAGCACCACCACCTTCACACCCTCCTCTACATCCGGCTCTGGATGCCCAGGACCCTGAACCTCTGGACAAAGGTCACCACACGCACTCACAGGCCCTGCAGGCCTCTGCCCCTCGTCGCTAGGAGTCCCCCTCCCCCAGGGCAACCGAGGAGGATGCTTGTCCATGTGTGAGGGCGTAGGTCAGTGTGGGGCGTCGGCCCAAAGGGGACGGGGTGCAAGACCCCCAGTATTTTGGAAGGCTTTGCTCATCTCTCCAAGCCTCCAACGCACAGAGCCAGCGCCTCCTTGCCCGGCCATCTCCCATCTGCGGCAGAAACGGCTGGTCCTGCGGGGAAAGCAGCCCGGGGCACCTCCCACGGGGAAGGCGGCCTGAGTTAACTTGCTGCCTGGAGCCGGCGGCTCTGCCTTGCCTGGCCGCGGGCAGCGGTGCGGCCCTGGGCAGGACTCTGAGCCCCGCTGTGCCTCAGACCGGCGCCTGGCGCGGGGCAGACGCTGCCCGCCAGTCAGCTGTCCTGACCGTGGCGACCCTGCCCGGGGGTCAGCGGTGACCGCGCCAGTGCGCAGAGCACGTGCGTGCTCGGTGCCTGGCTGCCCGGCCCCTGGGGTTGCCCGGAGTGGGCGAGTGGGCGGGGCACGACGAGGCCGTCCTCTGTGACGTCTCCTTGCAGGTCCTTGTCATTTTCCTTAACAAGTGCTAACTTGTAGGGAGGTAAGGACTAGGCAGTCGGGGACAGACGGGTCAACGGGTCAACGCGAACTCAGCGGGCAGATGCCAGGCCCTGAGAGGGGTGCCGGGCCCTGCGCCCCGGCAGCAGGGGAGGGGTGGCCAGGGGCAGGAGGCGCCACTGCAGGTAGCGGTCAGCAGTCTTCTTCCTCCCCTCCCCAGGCCCCCCACGTGGACACAGCGGTTCGTGAACGGGTCTCATCTAAACATGCACGGCCCTGGAAAGGTCCGCGGTCCATCGGCCTAGCTCGGTGGTGACCAGCGGCCTTGGCCTTGCCCAGGCCGGTGTAGGGAAACAGCGCAGGGGACGGGGTCAGGCACATGGACAGGCGCTGGGCAGCAGCCTAAGTCCTGAACCCCGAGGGCCTGGGAGGCAGATGCACCCTACACCCATTTCCACACTCCCTCCGGGGCAGGCCTGGGGCCCAGGGAAGAAGCAGGGGTGCGGCCTGGGCTTCCTCCCCTCCCCTTCCTCCCTCCCCTCCCCCTGCCCCTTCCTCCCCGCCTCCCGGCCCTTCCCTGCGCCCTCCTGCCCCCCTGCCTCTGCCTCCTCCTCTCCCTCCCCCCTTTCTCTTCACCTCTCCACCCCTCCCTCCCCCCTTCCTTCCAGCTTGCTCCTCCCCCCCTTCCACTGCTCCCCCACCTAGTCCCTGAAACTGAGGGCCACGACCCTGGTGGCAGTGGTGGTGGCCCTGGAAGGCCCCTCCCGGCGCTGGCACCTGCTGGGAGGCCCGTTTATTCTGGGGGGAGGGGAAGAGGGTGGGGGAGCGCTGCGCAGCTGGGACGGGAAGTGGGGCAGCGCGCCCAGCGCCGGGGTGCTTGGAGCGGTCCCCGCGTCCCCAGGCCTCCCCAGCCCCGAGAGCAGAGGCAGGACGCAGGCTACGCCGGTGTCCCCTTCCTGCTCCCCACAGCCGGCAGTGGGTGGAGGCAGCCTGGGCCGGCCCCCGGGGACCAGGGGAGCGGGGACGTCTGGGGGGCGGGGGCCAGGGGGGCCCTCACCCCGCCCGCCACGCCCACTGTTCTGCCGGGCTTGGTCTGGGCGGCGCCCTCGTCGCGGCGCTCTTCCCTGCCCCCTAGTGTCAGCCCCAGGCCTCTGCAGCCGCGCCCCCCTTCTGTGCACGTTGCCGACATCCTGGCTGGTCACCTGCCCAGGCGCCGGAGGCCTCCGAGAAGCTCAGAAGCTCGTGCCTAGCCGGCCCGCCCCGCTGGTGGCAGTCTGTCAGGAGCCCCACGGAGAACTGGCCCTCCACCCACCTGTGCCCATCTGACGCCCTAGGAGCCCCACCTTGGCTGCCCCCGTGAGCTGTCCCCTAGGGCCAGCTGCAGATACTGGTCACTGTTCTGGGCCAGAACCGGGCAGGGGGCGTGGAGGTGGCATCGGCCCCCAGTTCTCCTCCAGGGTGGACAGGCGGTCAGCGGCCAACCCCACGACGGACGCGGGTGGGCCCCCGGCTTCGCCGTCCCCTGACACGCGGACCCTTCCTGCTGGGGAGCGTTTCCCCTCGGTCACCTGACCAGTGTTTCTCCTTGAGCTTCCTGTGTCTGTCACCAGAATGCTCTTCTGTCCCCTGGTCCCTGTCACGCAGTACACCTTCTCTAGTGACCACTGCTGCCTCTGGAGGGCCAGCCTCCATGAGCACGGGGGCGTCTCCACTGAGACAGGGGAGGTGCGGGGAGCTGCACCACGGGGACCCGCACAACCCTCCATGCCCGAGCCCCACGGATGAGCAGACACCACCCAGGTGCTCTGGATCGGGTTGGCGGAGTGTGACCGGCCCGCTCGGTCCAAACCTGGGCACCGGGCCGTGGAGGGGCCGAGGCGCCTGAGCCACTCGGAAGCCCTGCAGGTCCTCGGGGTGGGGGTGGGAAGAAGTGCCAGAAGGGCGAGCGGGCGAAGAAACTGGGGAGAGCAACGCTTCTCGGCGCATTGAGGGGGGGGAGGGTGGGGGGGCGTCCCTCTGGCAGAGCCAGGCGAGTGCCCGGGCCTCCAGGTGGCGAGTCGGCCCGGACTGCAGACCGGGGGGGGGGGGGGGCATCCTTCTTCCTCCACGGCTCTCCGTGTGGGGAAGTGGGGACAAAAGGGACTTGCCAGGCCGCTCCGCCGGGCCCTCAGCCAGCCGGCGTCCGGCCAGCCGAGCACGGGTGCCAGAGGGAAGAGGATCCGAAACCATTGGCCTCGGACCCCGACCCCCAGGCCCCGGGTGTTGAAAACTGTTACAGATTAAATGGCAATTAAGTAGGAAAAATCGATGTGACTTCTGAGTGTGACCCGCAAGGAGTTGGGCAGAGGTCCGGGGGCTCCCTCAGCACCCCCACCCAGACTACCCCCGATATGGCACCCCGTGTGCTGGACTTGAGCCCCGTTTGCTGTGAAAGCGTCAGCTGCCAGGGTCCGCCACTGACACCCTCGGCAACGCGGCCCTCGCCCCACGGCCAGCGGGTTCCCAGGCTCCAGGACGCGAGACAAACAGCCAGACAGGCCGCCCAGTACACACCAGTCCGGGACGCCGGCGGGGCCGCCACGTGCGTGCCACAGAGGTTCCTGCAGTTTCACTGCTGGCGTTGGGCTCGTCGGCAAGGGGCCCAGCTACCAGCTCGAGGATCCTCCTTCCTCCCCATAACTAACTGGGCCTAGGTTTACGGTCCAGGAGTGTCGGAACCACCACCAGACAGCGAGACCCGGACGGCCTCCCCCGCGGAGCAAGCCTCCGTTAGTGTCTGCTTACGGCCGGGCACAGCCTGCGGCTGCACGTGGCCAAATCCGATGAGAAGCCGCCCGGCACTTCCGGGGGGACAGGCCAGGACCCGCAGCCTTAGCGTCCCCGTGGGGCGAGCCACAGCATCTGCGTGTGTGGGGGACGGATGTCGATTTTCTTGGACTTGAACACTCCTTGGTGTTGCCGTCCTGACGAGGACGTGGCGGGGGGAGGCGCTGGCGTGGTGACGACTCCTCTCTGGAAACAGCGAGCCTCGGCCGGGCGCAGGGCGGGCGGGGCAGTCCCGGCCCGTGACGCGGTGCAGCTCAGACGGGGCTGGACAAGAGCGTCTCCCCCAGATGCCGGGCGGCAGCGCACCCCACGGGGGAAGGTCATGCGTCATCACAGCGTCAGCCGGGACCGGCCACGGGTGGGAAGATGCTCTCACCTGGCCCACGGCTCCCGCGGAACTTTCCCGCCTCTGACCTCGGGGGTTGGGGGGACGCAGCGGGCCTGGCCCAGGCTCAGAAACCTGTCCTGTCACGAACCCGGCTGCTCGGGCTGTGGCACGCAGCAGCAGAACTCGCGGTCCTTCCCCCGGTCTCGTCCGCGGCGTCGTCATCATGACAGAGGAGTCGCCCCCTCCCTCCCTCCCTCCCTCCCTCCTTCCCCTGTCCCTTCCTCTGTTTTCTTTATAGAAATGTCCCATGGCAAACAACCGCGTGCAGAGAGGACGGCACCGTGGCCCCTGGCGCGCCCCTCGCCGGCTCCAAACGCCGCCACCGCGGAGCCCGAGCGGTCCCGTCCCCACCGCCACGCCCCCACCGCCACGCCCCGCGCCGCCAGCTCCCGGCACGCCTCGGCGTTGTCGGGGAATGTTTCTCAGCTGCTCCGCACAGCAGCGACGAACGAGGCCGCGGTTCCGCGGGCTGACAGTTCGGGCGGCACCAGCTGGACGGTTCTTCCCGCGAGCGGACGCCGTCAGCTGCCGGCCTCACTCGCACGTCTGGCAGTGGCCCGGGGCGCCCTCGTGCCCCGCGCGGCCTCTGGGGCCGGCTGGCTGCGGCGTGCTCCCACGGCGGGCTCCAGGGCTTCCCGGTGGCGAGCGAGGGCACGCCCCAGCGAGCAGGTGCTTTCAAGCCTCCGCCTGCCTCTTGTTCACGGTGTCGCGTTTGCCAAAATGAGTCACGCAGCCACCCCGGAATCGATGTGGGAGGGCGGCGACATGTGCGAGGACAGCGAAATGGGGAGCAAGCTGCGCCGAGCACACCCCCAAACACAAGCCACCATCCCCCCCTCTCCCCCCACCCCCGCAACGCGAGCCCAGTTCCACTTCCCAGCGCCAGAATCAGCGCCTCTCCCCTCCTGACGGCACCGCGGGCGCCTGGGGTCCACGGCGGTGGTAGCTGTTCCGGGAATCGTCTCCACCGCGTCTGACTCCCGACCGACCAGGCGCTGCGTTCGGGCGTCTCCGCCTCTTACTCCGCAGGTTCTCTGTCCTTCCTCCCTGCTCAATGTCACACACTGATTGAAGAACTTGGGCGGGTTTTCCTGAAGAATTTCCCCCGTTCCGGATGGCGCTGGCTGCCTGCCCTGCCGCACGGAGCACGTCCCCCGCCCCTGCGCAGCCGGCCAGGCCCGGTGTGCGGTCCGGCCCAGCGGGCACCTGGCGGGTTCGGAGGGGCCGGCGCGTCTCCACGGCAGACACTACGTCCCTGCCCCACCGGCGCTGACACGAACCACTTCACACCCGGCCCCCCGCGTCCAGAAGCCCCCTGCCCTCCGCGGACGCACCTGCGCCGCAGGGGCCGCCCCTGCGCACCCCGGGCGCTGGCCAGTGTCCCCCAACTAAAGCGGCGGGTTCTCCGGGGTGACCGGGCTGGGCTGAGTCACTCCCACGGGAATAGTTTGCACGCGGGGCCTGAAAGCTCATAGCACTGGGCGGGGGGCTGGCCCCTCTCCAGCCTCATCGCATCGGACCCGGGGTGGGGGGAGGGCGGGCGGAGACGGGCACCCGGCGGAGGAAGAGGGCGTGGCCATCCTCCCTGTGCTTGGACCCGGCGGGCACGTGACCAGAGACGCGGGCGAGGGGGTCGCCAGGTGCCCCGGTGCGGGCGAGGGGGTCGCCAGGTGCGGGCGAGGGGGTCTCCAGGTGTCCCGGCGAGGGGGGTCGCCAGGCGCGGGCGAGGGGGTCACCAGGTGTCCCGGCGAGGGGGTCGCCAGGCGCGGGCGAGGGGGTCTCCAGGTGTCCCGGCGCGGGCGAGGGGGTCGCCAGGCGCGGGCGAGGGGGTCTCCAGGTGTCCCGGCGCGGGCGAGGGGGTCGCCAGGCGCGGGCGAGGGGGTCTCCAGGTGTCCCGGCGCGGGCGAGGGGGTCGCCAGGCGCGGGCGAGGGGATCGCCAAGTGTCCCGGCGAGGGGGTCGCCAGGTGTCCCGGCGAGAGGGTCGCCAGGCGCGGGCGAGTGGGTCGCCAGGTGCCCCGGCGCGGGCGAGGGGGTCGCCAGGTGCGGGCGAGGGGGTCTCCAGGTGTCCCGGCGCGGGCGAGGGGGTCGCCAGGCGCGGGCGAGGGGATCGCCAGGTGTCCCGGCGAGGGGGTCGCCAGGCGCGGGCGAGTGGGTCGCCAGGTGCCCCAGCGCGGGCGGGCTGCGGCGTGCGGAGTGCTGATACCGCGGCCCCCAGCTGCCGGGAGACGTGGGCGGCGCCCAGGGCGCCCGCGGGCGCTGCGGGGCGCTGCCGGACGGTGCGCTGGGCCGCGCGGTCACCGCAGCTGCCCCTCGGCCCTCGCCTCCCCGCCGTACCCAGAGGTGGGGAGGGCGGTCCCGCACCCGTCCTGCGCCCGTCACAGTGGGAGCCAGAGGGTCGCCAGGCGGCCGTTCGAGCCAAGGGAAGCGGGACAGCCGCGGTTCCGACGCCCCCTCGCGGCCCGCGCCAGCACGATTTCCCTATCGCCCTCCTCGTCATGTGATCGGCTCCTCCTCGAAAGCTTCGCTGACTCGTGTTCCCTCCGGCGGTGTCATGGGCGCCAGGGTTTGATCACGTGAACAAAGCCACCTCCAGCTCTGCGTCCCCCGTTTCACTTCGTTAAGTGTCGCCCTGTGACCTTTGGCTGGCCTCCCTGTCCTTAGCTCGCATATGGAAGCTTTCTCTCCAGTGTCCGATTATCTGTGTGCCTTAAAATGGAGCCATAAATATTTCTGTTCCTAGTAGCAGGAACGGCACGGCGACCCAGATAGACATCAGGCCCACGGCACTGATTACAACCATTCACCCCTCCCAGGCCGCCAGCAGGTGTGGCCCCTGGCGCTACTGCATTCTTGTCCCTTTGCCTCCTCCGCCATTCATACGTGAGTGACACTGTTTTTAAAAAGCACCACAGCAGGAGTTTTGAGTGAGAACAACGTGCGCAGGATCAGGATCGCGGGGCTGTCTGTCTGCTCTGGCCCTGCAGCCCCTGAGCAAACCGCCCTCCAGCACCAGCCGTCATCGTCCTGGGGTCTGAGGGCGCCTCCTCATTCCTGCCACCATTACACCTTTGTGCGCCCCTCCCCCCCACTTTAGACAAGTGATGAAAACTCCGATGTCCTCGCAAGCAAGCCCCGTGGAAATGCCCTGTGGCCCCACGTGCCTCACAGGACTCGTCCTCTCAAGCCTAGTCCACTGTCGTCGGTCTCCCAAGGTGGTTGCAGGTCTTACGGGGTCTGAATACTATACAGTTGCGAGACCGACTTCAAGAATTACATGTTGCACATACAAAAGTAAATATAAAAGTGAATATTGAGAATGAGAAAATAAATCAACAAGTTACAAATTTTAAAGAGCTGAAAAATACCATAATCATCCTAAATCCAGAAATGCAACATTCGCTATGAATTAACCCCTGACATAATTATATAATACTTGGTTTCCTACTCTTCTGCCTAGACTCCGATTATTTCGTGTAAAATGTATAAAAGACAATTCGGTCTTTTATCTGGCACAGAGGTCCATGAACTTTTTCTGAAAAGGACCAAACAGTGGACGTGTCAGGCTCCGTGGGCTGTTGGATCTGTCGCGTGAGCATGAGCAGCCCCAGACACGGAAACGAGTGAGCACGGTGTGTTCCAATAAAACTTTATTTACAAGAGCAGCTGCCAAGCTGGGGAGGGACATGAGCAAGCCGGTGGGAGAGGAAATCCTAGCCGGGTTCTCACACGGACACAGTGGCTTCACGCAGCATCTGGTCTGAAAGCCTTTGGGAGAACTCGGGGAACCAGTGACGAAGGCTCAGCACCCTGGGCAAGCGGGGAGCTGAGCGCGGTCGCCCTGGACCAGGCAAGGAAGGCCATTTCCTCCACACCACACTGACCGCACCCAAGGCGGCTCGGCTCAGCTCCAAGACAAAGTGCCCAAGTCACGCTTTCTCCCCTGGGACGGAAGTAGAAGCGTGAAATGAGTGCCCAACCTTTCAGCCTTTTACTGGGGGGCAGGCTGCCCGAGGAACCGGTTTCTGTCTCACCTGACTCAGAGCTCCTGGAACCAGCCAGCGAACCTCAGATGCCTGGGGCCACCCAGCATGACAGGAAGCGCAGAGGTTTATCTATCTCAGCTCCAGAGAACTTGCAGTACTGCAGCCAGACGCCAGAGGGAGCAAAAGACTACGCACTCCGGAGAAAGAAACCAGCAAACCTGTCTCATTAGCAAATTACACACCCAGACACATTCTCCCCAAGGGTTTGAGGGGCCCTGGGAATCTTCAGCCAGGCTGCTTTGTGAAAGCCTTCCCCTGTACGAAGCCATCCCATAAAGACTGGGAGAGCTGACTGTTCCTTCAAAGGCACACAACTCAGTAGAAAATAGCAAAGCACGCGACGAAACTGGGTCTCATGACACAATAAAAGAACAATGCACGACAAAATAAGAATATCAACAAAGACAAATGATTGAAAAGAGCCAAAGAGAAATTCTGGAGCTGAAGAAGGCAATAACTAACCTGAAACAGTCACTAGAAGGGATCAATGTTGGACTTGATCAGGCAGAAGAAAAAGTTTGCAGATTCAAAGATATGGCCATTTGAAATTATTGGCTCAGAAGAATAAAAAGAAAAAATGGAGGAATATAACCCAGGCCTAAAGCACATATAGGATGCCATCGGGTGAACCAGTGTTCACATTATAGAAATTCTAGGAGGAGAAGAGGGAGAGATCAGAGTGGAAAGCTACTGGAAAAAATAACGGCCAGGTTCTCCGGATCTGAGTAAGAAAATGAACATTCAATCTGAGAATCTCAAAAGACTCCAACTAAGATCAATCAAGCGGCCCACATCACGACACGTATAATCAAACGGTCGAAGACAGCAAGAGAACAGGGACTCATCATACGCAAAGCGGCTCCCCAAAATCATCAGCAGATCTCTCAGCAGAAACCCTACAAGCCGGGAGGGACTGGAATGAGAGATTCAAAGGCTGAAAGAGAGATGCTGCCACGCCGGGCAAACCCGTGTCCTTCAAGCTGAGGTCATTACTAGACTGGCCTTGCAAGGCAAGAACGCTAGACAGCAACACAAAAGCGCACAAAGTTATAAAGCCCTCTAGGTAAAGGAAGATCTATACACAAACACAGAAACACGTCATTGTAACGGGGCTGCGTCTGTCACTCTTAACGCAGGTGTAGAATTTAAAAGATAAAAGCATGAAAAATAACTATAACTATAAAACTGGATACAAAATTTAATGGATACAAAGACTAAAACAAGGTAATTTGTCACACAATTACATAAAGTGGGAGGAGACAGGGTAAAGAATTTTTGTATGTGATTCAAGTTAACTTGTTACTAGTTTTAAAGAGTTTGCTTAACTATAAAGTGTTTCATGTAATCCCTGTTACAAGCACAAAGAAAACGCCTATAGAAGATGCACAAAGAGAGAGAGAGAAAGAGAGAGAGAGAAAGGAATCAAAGCATCCATCACAGAAAATCAACAAAGCACGAAGAGGCACCAGGAATAGAGGGACAAAGTAGCTATACGACATGCAGAAATCAACAAAATGGCAACAGTAAATCTTTCTCTGTCGTCAGTAATTACTTTAAATGTAAACGGATGAAACTCCCTAATCAAAAGACAAAGAGTGGCCCAATGGATTGAAAAACAAGATCCAATGATAATATCTATGAGACTCTGAGACTCACTTTAGATTTAAGGACGCGCATGAGTTGCAAGTGAAAGGTTGGAAAATGATATTCCACTCAAACAGTAACCGAAAGAGAGCAGGGGTCATCGCACTTACCTCGGACTAAACAGGCTTCAAGTCAAAACCGTCACAGGACACTCCCCAAAAGGACATTATGTAATGATAAAAAGGGCAATTCATCAAGAAGATATAGCAATCAAAAATATATACACACCCAACAACACAGCGTTCGAATGCAGGAAGCAGTCATTGACAGAGTGAAAGGTAATAGCTATAACTCCCTGTTAGGAGGAGATTTCAACACCCACTTTCCCTAAGGGACAGGCCCACCCAGGGGGCGTGCAGGTGGGCAGCAGAGCTGGGGACCAAGCAGGAGGGCAGCGCGCCCGCCTCCCACAATAGCCGAGAACACAATTTACGATAATGGGACTACAGCATGCATTAAAAAATAATAATAATAAGCATCTACTTAATACAGTTATTTTTCTTTTGAACTTTTCTCCCCTTTCAATTGCCCACCTCCCTCAAGCACTAATCTTTTAAATCTAATACGGACTTTCTGGTTAAACGTAGTGGATTGAAAAAATGCATTAACCTCTACTCCCTCCCAAAACCCCACGAAAATGACAGTAAATGGATGACAAAGGCATTATCCCTAAATGACAAAAAGATCCGTAGAATGCTAGACAGCACTCGAGAAGTGCCCACCGCATTTGGGGAGCCGGAAAGCAGATGGATTGACCTCTGTCCTTGATTTAGCAGAGCCGGGAGAGCTGAACCCTAGCTGCATTCAGCAGGAAGCTGACGACGCACACGCTGATTTGCACCCGACGACCCCTGAAAAGTTCAGTATTTGCAGGCACCTAAAACCCTTGAGAAAATATGAGAGCAGGAGCGGTTGCAAGTCAGCCTGACAAGCAATTAAATCTCCAGATCGCCTCCTTCACCCCGGCGTGGCTTCTCTCCCCGATCCCGGTGGCACATGGAGTTTGCCGAATCACAAAGCCTCGGGACATGGGAACGCCAGGCATGGCTGGGGGAGGGAGCATCTTCTGAACACAGAACCGCCTGAGTGGCTGCGATGTGCCTGGAACTGGCCCCTCACAGCTGCAGGAACCTTGGCAGCCAGGCTTAGCCTCCCAATAAGAGACTGGAGGATTCCTCTCCGCAGGAATTTCTTTATAGAAGATATTCACGGATGCTGGCAAGCCCCCAGCATGCCAGGTCCTGGTCAGAACGTCTTCACAGAATTCCGCGGCCAGGCACACTCTCAGAGTCCTCCTCTTAACAGGAAAACAGAAACCCAAACAAACCAATGACAACAGAAACAGAAATGAGGCAGGAAGCAGAAGAAAAAAAATTTTTTAAATAGAATATTTTCAGAGAGACAAGTGAAATATTCCATCTGTGGTATCAGATGCTTAAAAAATAATTTTAAAGAAGCTCTTGGAAATTAGTAATCCAAAACCAAAATCGATTTAAGGGGTGGCAGAAAAAGTTAAAGGGGTCTCCAGAAAGTAGGGTCAGAAGACAAAGTGAAGGGACTTGGGAGACAGAAAGAAACATTTTTAAAAATCAGCAGCAATCTAGGAGAACCAACATCTGAAAAACAGGAGTTCCAGAAATTAAAAATATAAATAACAAAGCAGAGAAAATGGGAGACTGAACCATTAAGAAATAATATAACAATGTTTCCTAGAACTGAAAAACATGATTTTCCAGATTGAAAAGACCCATCAAGTGCCCATCGATCATAGACTCTTTTAAAAAAAACAAATCAAGGCAGTCTACATCCACGCCACCCTAAACGCGCCCGATGTCATCTGATCTCGGAAGCTAAGCAGGGTCGGGCCTGTTTAGTACCTGGATGGGGGACCACCTGGGAAGACCAGGTGCCGTAGGCCTTAAAACAAGGCACCTCATATGGAAACCTTAGTATTCGGGAGGTAGAGTGATAACGTCCACAGATAAAAAAGTAAATCACATTCAAAACGCCCTGCATCGGTGTTTCTGGTCAAGATGGCGGAGCAGGTGACCACGGTGCCGCCACCCCCCACGACCTCCTCAGCATCACAGCGAAAGCACAGAACCGTCACTGAGAACCGCCTGAGGTCTACCGAACAGAGTCTTACAACTAGGGACACGCTGAAGAGGCCACCGCGAGGCTGGCGGGAGGGCGGAGACACAGAACGGGCTGGTCCCGCCCCCGCGTGAGGCGGTTAAAGGCGGAGGGTCCCCCCGGGGGGAGCGAGGGGTCCCGGCCCCACACCGGACTCCTCAGCCCAGGTTCCAGTCCGGGAAGAGAAGTCCCCACAACCTCCGCTGTGAAACCAGCAGGGATGGCGGCCGAGTGACACGGAGGGCGGCCAGAGTCACAGACTTGCCTCTTAAAGGGCGCGCACGGACTCACCGCTGACGGGGACTCGCTCGCTCCGATTCCAGCGCTGGGGACGCAGCTCGACAGGCGCCAGGGACACTCGGGGAGGGACTGAGAGGTCTGCTTCAGGGCGAGGGCTGGAGGGGCGGCTGCTCCCTGACAGAAGTGCTGGCCGAGGCCACTGTCCCTCAGTCGGGCCCTCCTCCCACCCAGCCGCTCGCGCAGCGGGCGCCATATTGAGTGTCCCTCAGCCCGCCGCTGCGCTCACCCCGCCCACGTGATTCCTAGGCCCCGCCCCTCCAACGCCCAACCCACGTGATTCCTGGGCCATGTCCCTTCAATGCCCCGCACGCGTGATTCCAATGCCCCGCCCATGTGATTTCGAGTCCCCGCCCCTCCCAATGTCCCAATGTCCCAATGTCTCACCGTCCCAACGTCCCGACGTGGGGGTGGGGGGCCCAAGCTGTTTCCAGTGGCTTTTCCATACAAACGGCCTTCTTGGCGCATGCTGCGGACTTTCCTAAAATCTCACAAAGGCCCACAAACCCTAAGCAAGCAGCACCTGCCTCCATGTGCCTGGCACCTCTTGCTGAGCAACCCCCAGCCCAGTACTAGGGACAGCTGGCCTTGGTTCGCAGCTTAGCCTCTCCTAGGTGCCTCCAAGCCCAGCACGAGTGGAAACCACCTGCAGACCACTCTGTAGCTCATACCAGGTGGCTCCAGTCAGGGCACAGGCAGCCGCTGACCTCGGCCTACACCAGAGCCCCTTCCAAGAGACCCCAGAACCAACACACATTGTGACCAGCTTCAGACCAGACCAGAGCCCCACCCAACCACCTCCACAAACGACATACCCATAGGGCAGACTGGGCAGGCACCAGAGCCCAGCTAAAGCAAACTCTGCTTTGTAGGGCCAGCCCCACACAATAGCTCTTCCACTGTAGTCGTGACCAGTCCTCACAACTAATCGGCCTAAGGGTCAGTCCTGTCCACTGACAAGCCAACAGCAATCAAGGTGCAACTACAATAGGAGGGCACACAGCCTGTACCTGGAGCACCTGGCTTAGGTGACCAGGGAGACTGTACTTTTGGGCCCCACAGGACACCTGCTACATAAGGCCACTCCACCAAGCCAGGAGATACAGCAGCTCCTAATACATAGAAACAAACACAGGCCGCCAAAATGAGGAGACAAAGACACATGTCCCAAATGAAAAACAGAGCAAACTCCAGAAAGAAAACTAAACGAGCAATCTACCAGAAGCAGAGTTCAAAACGCTGGTTATAAGGATGCTCAACGAGCTCAGTAAGAACCTCAATAACGAGGTAGGAAATGTAAAAACGGAGATTGAAAACACAAAAAGTGACCAATCAGAAATGAAGAATACAATAGCTGAAATGAAGAATACCATAGCAGGAATCCGCAGTAGATTAGATGAAGCAGAGGATCAAATCAGCAATTTGGAAGATAAGAGAGCTTAAAACACCCAATCAGAACAGCGAAAAGGGAAAAGAATGTAAAAAATTGAGGACAGTTTAAGGGGCCTCTGGGATGACATCAAGAATAACAACATGCGCATCATAGAAGGAAAAGAGAAGGAGCAAGGAATCGAAACCTGTTTGAAGAAATAATGACGAGAAACTCCCCTAACTTGGTGAAGGAAATAGACCTACAAGCCCAGGAAGCACAGAGCCCCGAACAAGAAGAACCCAGGCAGACCTGCTCCAAGACGCATCCTAATTAAAATGCCAGAGGTTAAAGACAAAGAGAGAATCTTAAAAGGAGCAAGAGAAAAGCAGTTAGTGACCTGCAAGGGAGTCCCCATAAGACTGTCAGCTGATCTCTCAACAGGAACTTGGCAGCCAGGAGGGGCTGGCCGGAAATAGTCAAAGTGAAAAAAGCAAAAACCTACGTCCAAGACGACTCTATGCAGCAAGGCCGTCATTTAGAATCGAAGACAGATACAGAGCTTCCCAGACAAGAGAAAGCTAAAGGAGTTCATCACCACCAAACCAGGATTACAGGAAATGTTAGAGGGACTTTTTTAAGAAGATGAAGGAAACAAAGATTAAAAATATGAGTAATAAAAAGGCAATAACCACGTGGCAAGGTCTTTCACATTCTTTAGTAAAATTCTATTGTTTTCTCCATGTGGAACTTACCCACCTGCCGCTGGGCTTATTACCAGGTGTTTTATTTATTTACTTATCTATATTTATTTATTTATTGCAGTTTGGTGGGAATTATTTTCTAATGAAATATGCTTGAAGATAGAAAAACGTTTTCCTCGTAGTGTGCTAGGAATTTTTGTTTGTTTTCTGTTTTAATAAGGGATGGTCGCCACATGTAGTTGAGTGTGGTTTTGGGCCTGTGAGAGGGCCACGTGACTGCAGGGCATTTCTTCGCTGACCTAGTAATGTGCTTAGTTACACGGTAGATTTTCTAGAGCTGAGCCATCCTTGCCTTCCTGAGAATGAAGTGCATCTGTATTGGCCACGCGGTGGTGTTTTTTAGGACAAATTCTACTGGATTCAAGTTGTTACCATTTTCTTTACAAGTTTAACATGTATTTTTACAAATGGATGCCCCAAACCCGATCTGCCCACAGCCTTCTCACCCCACCTGGGGCAAGCCCACTCCTCCAGCTGCAAAAGCCTGGTGGTCCCCTGGCTTCTCTGTCCAGCCCCCTGCATGCAACTCTCCAGCACTCTCTCTGGGCCCTGCCTTCACGGTCATTTCCTGATGGTCAGTTCACCACCCGCCACCCTGCCCAAGGTGGCACAGACCTGCTAGTCCCCATGCCCCAGGGATCACAGTGGTCTGACCTGAAGCTGCAAGTCAGATCGTGCAGCTGGCATGCCTTCCAGGGCCCGTGCAGTCCCCTGGCCGCATGTCCGGCCTCCCTTCTGGCCACCTGTGCCTCTGGCTCTTGCTAGAACGTGCCAGGCACACGTCCACATCAAGCCCGTGCCCTAGCTGATGCCTCTGCTGGAGCCTCTCCCAGATTCCTGCAGAGCTTACACCTCCCCTCCACCCGGGTCCTTGTTCCAAGGTCATCTTCTCAGAGAACTTGGCTATTTAAAGTTGCAGCCGCCCGACCTGCCTCTTCCCCCCATTAATTTTCCTCGCTGGCCCTCAGGTGTTGGTCCGTCTACCCCGCCAAAGCTCAGCTCCAAGGGGTTCTCACCTGCCTGCTCCCTGCTGTATCCCCAGCATCTGATGCCCACAGGAGGGCCTCAGAACTCCCCGCTGAATGACTGAGAGGGGTGGGGGTGCTGGGGAGGGGCCGGAAGGGGGACTCCCAGGGTCCTCAGCCAGACCCCAAGGGTGCAGGTCATGCTTTCAGGGTCCAGAGTCCTCCTGGGGGCAAGAACTGGACACCAGGCCGAGCGCTGCCCACACTGCAGCTGGTCTTCCAACGTTAATTTATGACCGTGGGAATATTTTGCCCTCCAGGCTCGGTCTGCTCCCTCCAGGCGACACCCACATTTATGGGGAAGAAGCGAGGGTCGGCCACAGCTGCCCTGAGCTCGCTTCAGGGAGCACGTGCCGTGTGCTCACAGCGTGGCCACTGCCAGGGCCCGGCCCCCCGGCCCCCATGGGGGACTGAGTCCTTCTGCAGGGGAGCAAGGTGGGCGCCCCTAGAGTAGGAATCACGGGTCACCCAGTACAGGGGAAGCCTCGGCGCCACCCAGGCGGCCGTGTCCGCCTGCTGTGCTCCCGGGGTGCAGGCGCCAGCTGTGGGGGGCCGTCCGCCCCAAGCCATGCGCTCCGCGGAGCCAAATCCTCCCATTTGACCACCCTGTGCAGCCACCACTCTCTCAAAGTAGATTTACTTTCAATCGCCATTTGCTAAATCTGCCCCCATAAACCTTTGGGGGACGGAAGAGGGATTAGGGCTGATTACAGAAGTCACAGAAGGGCTGTGCGCCCGGGCAGGACTTGGTGGGAGAGGCTGCCGGAGCCAGCACCGCGGCCCCTCGGCCGGCCCTGTGGGGCGCTGCCCGTGCCCACCCCGGGTGCAGGAGGCCGGCTCATGGGCACGCGCAGGAGGATGAGCGGCTCCTTCAAGCGGGGCTCGCTCAAGAGCTCCACGTCCGGGTCGCAGAAGGTGAGCGAGCTGCGCGGCGGCCCGTGGGTCGCCGGCCCCGCCATCTCGGAGCGCTGGGCGGTGGCCCCCGGTGGCCGCCGTCCTCCAGGGGCTGTGGCGGGCAGGCACCGGGCATCGCGCCTTCTGACCTCCCGCATCGGGACCCCTTCTTGGGAGAAGGCTGCCCTTTCCTTTCCTGCCACTGTGCCCCACCTGTCACCTGGCTGCTCCCGCCTGTCACCTGGCTGCTCCCGCCTGTCACCTGGTTGCCCCCGCCTGTCTCCTGGCTGCTCCTGCCTTCACATGCGCAGCGTGCGGCCCACGGGGAGGTTTGGGGGGTGTGAGCCATGCACATCCTCTGGCTGTGCCGCACGCCCCCCAACAGTTGTAGGGGTTCGCACTCGCTTCCCGCGCAATGACTTTCCCCCTTAGCTCCCTGCCGCTGGACACTGGGCTCACCTTTGTTCTCTTGCCACATTTGTGGGGGCTCTAGGAGTCCCTGAGGGGGGACCAGAGTCACCTCTGAGCACCCAGGAGGGCCAGGGAGCCCCCAAGATTCAGCAGACGCTGGGGAAGGTGCCGGGACAGACCCTTGCAAAATCGTGCTGACGCGAAGCCTAGCTGTGCTTCCCCAGATGGCTGGGCTGGTGGCCCGAGCACACAGGGCTGCCTCAGATGACCCCTGGGCACAGGGGTCCTAGACAGGCCACCACCTCACCCTTGTGGTCTGACTGCTGCTAGGTGGGGCAGTGAGGGCCACCAGGAGTTCAGCCCAGGCCACAGCAGAGGCCCCTGGACACCCCCTTGCTGAGTGAGTCCCTGGAGCTCCGTGGGGTCTCTGCAGAAGGCAGGGAGGCCCACAGACAGGGCAGCAGGCCCCGTGAGGGCAGACAGGTCGCCGAGCATGCACGAAGTGCCAGGCAGTGCCCCAGGCGCTGGGGACCTGGGCGCTGGAGCCAGGAAGCGGGGTGAGGCAGGTCATCCACCGGGCCAGACACAGGGGGCCACCCGAGGGAGCCGCACCCCATCGGTGCTCAGCCCCTCGTCCAGATGCAGACGGATGGCAGGCCACACGCTCGGCAGGTCCCGATGTCCCACAAGTCTGGGGAGGCAAATGAAAACACAGAAAAATGGAAAAACGGCAAAACAGAAGGCCTTCTTACTAAAGACTAAAAACTCGCCTTCCTTTTAAGAATGAAAAAGCCCCATCCTTCGGGGATCCGTGGGGCACCCACCTGCTTTTGCGAGCACGTGGGGCTGTCGGCATTCTCTGCAGAGGCCGGGGACACCCTGTCTGCACAAGCCAACGGTCGCCGAACCACCAGAGTGCTGGGCAGGGACAAAAGCCTCACGTGCAGCCCGGGCGGGCGCCCCCTGCTCCCCACGCCACCCCTCCCGAGTGTCCGCACAGCTCCTCCGCACAGACGCTGGCTCCGTGGCTGTCCCGCGAACACCCCCGTGCCTGTGAGAGAAAGCAAGTCAACGAAAAGATTGTCCTGCCGCAAATCACTATCAAGCCGTCGACATTCGTCAACAGCACATTTCCAAGTTTCAGCCGACAGACCTAGCAGGATGTCGGAGGGAAGAAGGGTTTTGAAGATGCAGGTGACCAGCTGCCGCAGCCGGGGCCATGCTGTGGTCCCCAGGGTCCTTGCCGAAATCTGGCCCCTGAGGACACCCCCACACTGGTCCACACTAGCCCAGGGTCGGGCTCCAGGACTCAGCAGGTCAGAAGCCCAGACCTGCCACCCCGAGAAGGCAGCTCAGCTGCCATGCACCCCCCTGGGGTCTTGGGACCCCTCCTCTGGCCCTTTTCAAAGCGGCTTCCCTGCCACCCCCCCCCCCCCCAACAAGGGCATCTCAGCTGCTACGGAAGTTTGTAGTTTTTTGCACATGGGCCCATTTCTGTCCTCAGGGACAGCCCCTCGTGTGAATGCAGGTAAATGTCTTAGAGGAGGCCCATGTGACCTCGGTGGCATCACACGGTCCGGCAGTGGGTCGGCAGTTGCCATGCTCCGGCCTCAGCTTGGGGACAGCACCCACAGCTAATGGCAGGGTCACTTGGGGTGCAGAAGGGGATCGAGAGGGAGTCCCCGGACTCCATCGCAGCTCAACCTCTCTGGGCCTCAGCTTCCCCACGGGAAAATGAGTGGGCTTCGCATGGGCCTCTTCACTAGGAAATTCCTTGCTTTCTACATATTTTCCGCCATTAAAGAAACCAGAACACTTGGAACAGGTCACACACAGGTTGAATTTTTCGAACCCTGAGAGAAAGGGAAACGAAACCCTGTTTGGCCTCAGCTAGTCGGTCGCTGGAAACGTGGCACGGTTCTTCATTAGCGTGCTCTGCAAACCCGCTGTGGAGTTTCTGTAAAGAGACGTGCCCCGGCCCAGGCCGGCCCCTCAGCCCTGCCGCGGGCTCAGGGTGCGCGTCGTCATCGTCAGGTCGGGAATGGCATTGCCCAGCAGGTGCCCATGCCGCGGGGTCCACCGCACAGAGAGCACCGCTGAGGAAAACGACAGAGCAGAGGGGCGGGGACATCGGGGCGGGGGTCCCAGGGGAGGAGGCGAGGGACCAGCCACTGGGACCTGCGGGCAGGGCGCCGCGGCGCAGACTGGGGCAGGGGCGTGTGGGGTGCCGGGTGCGTTGGGAGGAGAACGGAGAGGGACCCACACAGAGCGGGGGAGGGGTGAGGGTGGGGGAGCCAGCGGAAGGGGGGCCGCTGCACGGGCTCTGAGCGTGCGGCTTGGGTAGTGGGAGGGAGATGCTCCGGGGAGCCCCGAGAGTAGGTTTGGGGGGGATCGAGCTGGTCGTCCTGGATTAGACTGCGCTTGGCATTTCACTGTCTCTCGGGGAAAACGCTCGTGGGAACAATCGGGGCTTCAAATGCTTCTGACCGTAAATGGCGGAAGACGGTGCCCGCGTCAGACGACTCGTGTGACGGGGCGCGGAGGGAGACGCGTGGACGCCGCGCGGGTGTCCGGCCGCTGGGCGCCTCCTGTGCCACGGAGACCCCGAGGCCACGCGGCGCCCCCACCTGCGTCCAGAGGATGCCATGGCCCCGGCACCCCCCCCCCCCCCGCCCCGGAGGCGGCTGACGCGCGGCGGCTCCTATGCACGGCCTGCAGTGTGCACACGCGGACGCGTTTGTGCACGACCTTGCCTCTCCGAAGTAGAATTGCGTAATTCCCACCACCGTGCATCCCTACGGCTCCGCTCACTCTTCTGGGGGTACGCTGTACATCAGCAGACTCTGGGGGTTCCACCCATCCACGTGCACAGATGATGGGGTGTCCCCCCCACCCCCTCCATGCCCACTGAGCCCTGTGGCATGTGCGCAACCATCGTCCTGTGTTCAAACGAACATGTGCTCGTGTGTGTGTGCGTAATATGTGCACACCTACCTAGGGGTTTGCCCACGTTTGCTTCGAAAGATGGCGGGCTCACAATCAACGTGCTCCCTGTGTTTGGGGACCTAGATGATTTAAAATTCTTAGCACCAGCTGGGACCCGTCGTCTGAGGGACCAGGTCCAGAAGCGGGAACCCGCTGACCTGGGCTGGGCCTCCCCGCTCCCCAGCACCTGGGGGGGGGGGGCTGCTGCTCCCGCCCACTGTCCTGCCACCCCCGAGGGCCTCCGCACCAGCTGGTCCCGCGCCGGGCATGACCCCTCCGGACAGCCGCACGGCTCAGGCGCAGGCGCACTCAGCCCCGCATGCGTAACCCCTGTCGGAAGCAAGCCCCTCTTTCCGCGCCCCTCCCCCACTGGCCTGATCACGCTGCACAGGACGTCGCTGCTCGGTTACTCTTTCTCGGTCCCACTGGAGCGGCGGCCAACGGTGGCCTTGGGGCCCCAGCTCAGAGAACACCGGGGCAGCGCGGCCTGCCGGGCCTGGGCCTGACCCGGCGGGAGCCTGCGTGGCCGATGGCGCTCATGTTCTTTCCTCTCTGTCCTCCTGCAGCGTCCCCACAGCGTCCCCACGGCGTCTCGGTCCCCGGGCCGTGAGGGGGAGGGGCTGGGCGGGGCTGATCACCACACTGGACACACCTGGAGAAGCCGGCGGTCTCCCGGGAGGGCACCTGCAGCCCCCATGGCCGGCTCGCACGCCCTCGGGCCCTCTGAAGCAAGTGTGCTCTTAGGGTGGTATGCAGTTACCAGCGAGGGGCAAGGCTCGGGCTGGGGGGGGCCAGGGGCTCTTTTTGCTGGGACGCAGCGGCCATTGTAATGTATATTAGGGCTCGCTGGACAGTGGGTAAAAGAAACTGTGTCTGGCCATTTATCCGCCTGCACTGGGCGGGTCCCAGTGCCTCCCAGGGACAGACCAGAGGCATCAGGGTTGCCTTAGCTGGGCCGGGAAGTCCCTGCTGCGGGGCCTGGGGCCAGCTCGCCGCCAGCAGCCCCGTTCCCTCGCCCTCGGTTCGCAGAGCGCACGGTCCGCTCCCGGGGCTGGCTGCGGCTCCTCTCGGCCCCAGGCCGGCAGAGTCCCAGCACGTCTGTCCGGGTCACCAGAGTGACCTCCGCGGGGGCATGGAGGCTCCAGCCTGGGGTCGGAGGACGGGGCGCCGCAGGGACCGTGGAGGGGGCAGGGGCGACGGCGTGCGCAGGCGCAGGTGGGTGGCGGGGTCGCGGCCGCGGCCGCGCGTCGCGGGAGGTAATCCCAGGATGGCCAGGCCGCGGCGTGGCAGCTGGCCCGCTAATGCCCCTTAATGCTCGCCCTCGTGTGATTAACGGCTGCGGGCGAAGCCTCGAGCCGGGAAGCTGGCTTGGCCGCTAAGCCGGCCAAGAGCGCCTCTCTGGGTTATGCTGGGAGCCGGGGCATTTCAGAGATTAGCGTTTTTAACAGGACCATTCGAGGACAAGCCATCAATCCGAATCCAGGGAGATGGTAAAAGCTGGTGGAGCGCTAAGCTCACGGCCAGCCCGGGACAGGAGGCAGATGCAAGGAGCCTGGTGTCCGAGCCCCTCTCACTGACCCCCTCAGCCCCCTGGGCTCGCGCAGCGCCCCGCCCCTTCCTGGGCCCCTCCAGGCGACACCAGCAATAACACCATGAGTTTGGGGCGCGTCTCGCCGCGACCGGTCTCATCCGCTTGGCACCAGCAAAAAGGCCACGTGCCCGGCGAGGCATTAACGTGGGTCCCCGAGGCCCCAGATGTGCCCCGCAGTCACCCTCCGGTTGCCGGCGCGCAGAGAGGTGCTGGGCCCCAGGGGAGGGGCTGGTGTGCCCCGCGTCTCTGGGCAGCGGCTGCTCCCCATTGCTTTGCAAGTGTCGTGATATCTCTCCATCTGGAAATGCGTCAGTCTCTGCCGAGGACCTGCCTTGCCACGGGCTGGAGGAGGCTACGGCTTTGGTCCCCAGGTCACTGGCGGGGAAAACGTACTAAAGTTGTATGTCAGGAGCGTCCTTTGTACGTGCGACTTTTACTCCTTCCTGTCCTTTTACCCCCTTCCTAAGACGCTTCTAATCAACGGTATTAGGCTGAAGCATTTAAAAATTGCCATGTGTGTAAGTCAGAAACAGTCAAATAGCTATTTCATAATTTCTTAGGAGTGGGCGAAGGAGAGCAGACCACAGCGGAGGTCTGGCTGGTTCTCGGAGTGGCCAGGTGGGGGCAGCAGAGAGCTGAGCCCCAGACCCGGGGCTCACAGGTGGCGCTATGGACAGAGCCTGTCCAGAGGGTGGCCTGTCCAGGTCCAACTCCCAGGGGGCCTCTTAGCTGGACAGAGCCAGCGGGTAAGCACAGGGTGGGCACTGTTGTTGCGCCTGCTTCTCAGAGACTTTTCACAAGATTTTTATGGGATGATTAGCAACCAAAGTCGGCCTGCTAACTGAAACGAAGAGTCGGGTAACCTAGCCCCGGAACTTTCTGTTTAAAGCTTCGCTGGATACACCTACATTTTTGGTTTGGGGTACTTTTTTTTTTTTTCTTTATGGATTATTCCAAACTAATCGAGTGAAATCCAGATTATTGTAGCAGGAAGCACTCCTCAAAAGAGATGAGGCTGAGAGACGATCCAGAAGACTGTCACGAGCAAACCTTCCCAGCAAGGCGTGACGCGTGCTATAAAGAACCACATGCCAGGGGACAGAGGGTACACCACCTGCAGAACCCCGGCACACGTGGACGTGCCTTCGCGTGCCGATCTATGCGAAGGCACAGCTGGCTCGGTGAGGCTCGTGACCGAGGACTCAGCTCCTCCTCTGCCCTCAGTTGCTAGAAACTGAGTCAGCCTGAGGGGAAATACTTCTTGTCACGGTCCCGCCCAAACTTATTCTCAGAAACTCAGACATCTTGAAGGAAGAAAAGGTCAAGCAGACTTCCATATAATTGGGCCCACATTTTGGGAGATCAGCCATTGATCCAGAGTAAAGATTTGAGAAGCATTAGCCACAGTGTTTGGAATTTGGAACCCCCCCCCATCCTCCCCACCCCACCAGAGGGCAGAATGTTACGTTCAGACTTACAGATTCCTCCGCTGTGACTCATGGGGCTTCTGACATGTGGTGGGTGGACTCGGGGATTAATGAGACATGAGGAATTTGGTGAGGAGGAGCCCCAGCTCAGAGAACACCCTCTCCTGGGAGCTCCGGCAGCTCCTGGCATGACCGGGCCGGGCCCCCTGCTGTCCTGGGCGCTCACAGCACAGCGGGGCTTCCACGAAGCTTGGATGCGATTGATTATTTCCAGCACCACATCCCTGGCTTTATTCTCCTTGGAGAGATTATTCCGGAAACTGAGAAACAGTAAATCCCTGGCAGCCTCCTCGCCATGTGCTTGCTGTCTCGGCCCACGTCATCTGCGGGCCTTGCGACATAACCCGCGGAGCGGCCAAACGTAAATAAGAACACAGAAGAGCAAAGAGGAGAGATGGAAAGAAAGCGCTGTGATCGGACAGGAAGCCGCTGTCCAGTCGGGGACCCCCACCCCCTCCTGCCGATAGCGGAGCCCGCGTCCGCCGAAGAACAGCCACCGACGGGGACACGTCAGGCGTGGCCGCCAGCCTGGAGCTGGGTGGCGTGGAGAAGGGCTCTCTGACGTAAGGATGCCCAGACCTGCAGAGAATTTTTACGAGGGTTTTATCTGAGCCAAACTGATGACCACGCTGCAAGCAAGACCTCAGACGCTCCAGAGACGGGCAGCTTGGCAGTTTCTCTGATGCACGCGGCACAAAGGAGGGACTGTAATGAAAACGACCCAGAGAAGGAAGACAGCCAGGGACAGATGAGTTGACAAGATTACATGCCCCTCGTAGGGTGCGCATGCCTTCGAGGGGTCTGGAGAAGAGGATGGCTTCTGGCCTGTCAGAGCTGTGCTAACCCGGTCACAGGACAGCGAGGCACAGGGCTGGCTTAAGGCAAAGATAAACCTTTCGCTCAAGAAGTTACAGGCCCGGGGTGTGACCACCCACCTCGACCTGCCCAGTTGGGAGTTTACGATCAGATCGCCCTGTGGGGTTGCTTTTGTTCACTGAGCTTGTCAGATTTCTTACAACCCCTTTTTCGTTCACAAAAGGCAGCTGCCAGTATGAAACTGTCGCCAGGCCAAGATTCTTTCTCAGAGAGCCCAGCGTATTTCGGCCAACTTAGCCCCTAACCAAAAAACACCGCCTTTCAGACAGAGAAGGAGCTCGCAAGGCCTGCCCGCGCCCCAAACGTTCGAGCATCTTCCTTCCCTCCAAGCGGAGAAGCCTGCTTTGCTTTTCTCTTGGTCATTGGGGGCGGAGGGGGGGCAGGGGGTGTTTACGGGGAAAATGAGGCCATGATGGAAAGCCTCGCAGACCCTGGGTCTCTGCCTCATCCACTTACCCGTTTCCTGATTTTTACAATTATCTTTGATGCCCACACCAGCCATTCTAACTTCCTCTCTAGTCCCCTTCGCAGAGGCATCGTTCAACGACGTAGGAGTTTAATTTACACAGCAAATACAGGTTTAAGATCTGCTACTCTCACCTCTTTATTTCGAATTCTGACAATTGAGCCATTTGCAAGTCAACGCTTTTCGTTTTCAAATGTATATAAAAACCCACTATTTCTAAATTCAAACTGCAAATTATCAGTTTGAACTCGTGATGGATTTTCTTTTATGCATTATATATTATACTCTATATAATTACTGTATTATATAGTACACGTATGAATATTATTATATATGTGCACGCACGTGCACAACCACATAGCTTTGCCCGATGGGAAGGCCTAGAAACAATTTAATTCAGAAGGAGATGCTGGTCTCCAAATATCATTTCGCACTCCGGGGAGGCAGGGCTCCGGGGAGAAGGGGCTGAGGGCTGGTCTAGGGCATGGAATGTGCCGGATAAACTCACAATGCCTTGCTATTCCAGACTGCAAGGAAAGGCTGCCTTCCTGGTGTCCTGGCGGGGGGATTCAAAGCGGGACCATTGGGTCGATGATAAAGATGGGCATGTGTCAAGCACGTTTCAGTCCACGAATAGTGACACTTGGAAACAAGAAGTTGCGGCGAGGGGACCGAGGCGTTTTCCTGGACGTGGACGCCATCCCCCGCCTCGCCTACGGAGTCGTGACCTTCACGGCGACCCGTTAGATCAGCGAGGTTTCCCTTTATGAACTGGATTCCAGCTAATAAGTGCAGACGGGGTAACAGCGTGAGAAGCCCACCACCCCGCGAGCCTCGCGGCACAGCAGCTCCAGACAACCGTCATCAGAGGCGGCCAATGCCCCCAAAGAGAGACGAGCGGGCATGAGGAGCCTCCGGAAAGGGGGGTCACCAGGGAAGCCTGAGTCCTGATGCCCAGGAAGGCCCTGCCTCCAAAATCTGCCCCACCATGTCATCTGAATGGCCACTGCAGCGTCCCCTCTGTCCCCGGGGGTCCCCTACTACGGCTGTGAGCCTGCCCTGCGCCAGAGCCCACGACCACCGTAGACGCTGAGGACCCCCTGCAGCTCGGGGGGCGGGGACATGGGCCCAGGCTCAGGCTACACCCCAGCCTGGGTTCTGTGGAGAGACAGTCCACCTACCACATAGTATGATTGTCTGACCTCCTGACCTCCGGCCCAGCCTCAGGTGACCGGGAAGGGGTAGGGAACACAGCGCCCTGTGCCTGCTTCCCCACGAGGGGCTCCTGAAAGACTGATTATGTCCAATTGTCTCAATTATGCAAACCACGCTGACATTTCTGGCAAGGGAGGGAATGGTGGGAGGGGGAGGGGCGGCCGCTTCAAAGAGAAAGTTCTGGTTGCCCCCCCAGATCCCGAGGCTGTTTTGTGGGCTCCCACATGGCGCAGCCGGGCAGCGGATGGGGCCCTGTTTCCCTTTCTGGCCAGGGAGCGAGGTCATGGGGCCATCGCCCCATGGGGATCATGAGGGCCCAGGGACTCACATGCTGCTCACGTGGACCTCCCCTCTTAAGGCTGGGCCCTCCCTGGCGGCTTCCTGCCTGGCACTCACGGAGGAGGCCAGGAGGCTGGCTGCTGCCCACTCCATCCCGCTGCCGCAGGTAAGCCTAGGTGCGCCAGGCTGAGGGGCCCGGCTCTGCTTCCGGGGGCCTCTAGCCCCTCTCCTTGGAGGCTGGCCAGACAGAGCCCGTGGGGTGGCCGGTGGATCCATGCTCAGCCGCTGGACGCCAGGATGGTGCCTGGCGGGGACAAGCCTGTGTCAGCCACCCCTGCCTGCTGGACCCTGAGGCTCCTTCTGCTTCCTAGAAAAGGCTGAGGGCCTGGGGGGGGGGGGTGGGATTCAGACCCACAGGCCTTTATCAGCGGCTGTTTTCACTAAGAGTTAAAGCCTTGGGGAGGAGCTGGGTTGCCCCCCACCGGGCTGGGAGGGAGGCCGAGGCTCCTCTCTGCCAGTGGGAGCAGAGCCCGGTTTCCGGCAGGCAGGTGAGGACCGTGTGCTGGGGTGCAGAGACCCCACGTCTGGGGGCCCGTCCTCAGGAAACGGTCTTGGAGGCAAGCCTGGAGGTGAGCCCAAATTTACACGCGCTGTTCACTACAGCACGAGCCGGCAACGTCCAAACGTCCAGTGCGGAGAACTCGGCCCGTAAATCACGGGTGTCCGCAGGGCGGAGAGCAGCGAAGCCGCTTTGAAAACATATGGGAGCTTTCATCTCACACGCACGTGCGCATACACACACACACACACACACACACACACATTCTGTTCACACAAACCCAATTACATGCAATCCATCGCGGTCTTAGGAGGAGGCCGTAGGCGTGAGGTTTGCTCTGCACCCGGCTTTTCTTTCATTGATAATATTCTATAATCAATACGTTTTCTTTTTGTGACCAGAAACTATATCTTTTCCAAACCTTAGCCATAAGTTAGCAGAAAGGGCGGGGGTGGGGGCCACGTCCGTGGCTTGGCGGGGTTGGGTCTGAGCGCGAGGAGGGGCGAGGCGGGAGGAGGGAGCCCAGGCCGGCCGCTCCACCTGCATCGCGTGCTCGGGGAGGACCGAGCCTGGGCGCCCACGCCTCTGCCACCGTGTTGTGTGCGTCACGTATCTGTGTTGTGTGTCTGGCTGGACTTAAATAACTTCCATCGTCCGGAAGGACGGTCTTCTGGAGCGGCCACCAAATACCGCCTCGGACGCTGCCCAGCGGCACTTTTAACTCGCGGAGCGTGCGATGCCTTCTGTCGGCCGGTCTCCGGGGTGTATTTTATGTCCCACAAAATGTCAGTGGAAGCGTCGGCCAGCGTCGGATGTGTTTCCTATAATTGCTTACATTTTATTGGTTATTTTCTAGAAGTCTGGGGTTTGGTTTGGCTTGGCTCGTGCGACCGCATCTATTTGCAAAGTTGATAAGGACAAGAAAAGGAATACATTGGGGTGTTTTACGTGGCTCGTAAGATGAGGCAGGCTTTCTATTGGTTTACAGTCTTCTCGAGGCATTCGATTTTTTAAGAAAATTCTCTCCTGCTTTGGTTGAAAATGTTTTCAAGAGGTCCTGCAATTTGCGTGTGTGTGTGTTGTATGTGTTGTGTGTCTGGTGTGTGGTGTGTGTGGTGTGTGTGTAAGTTCTGGACCCGGGCACACAGAAGCCCTCACCCAGGGGGTCAGGGGGACCCAACCCCCCAGTGTCTTCTGTGACAGGGACATTGGTGGAGTGGCAGACACCGGCTGAGGCGCGCAGGGACCTGCCCAGGGGCGCCTGCCACGGCCCCCTCCAGCTCCCTGGTCCGGTCAGGAGCCGCATACAGGAACGGCCAGGGGCCCGGACAGCAGCCGGCCCGGGCCCTGCGCGCCTGCCGCTCCCAGGGTCTCCCTCCCCGTGGCCCCTGCATCGGGGTCCCGCACCTGCGGGGCTGGCGGGTGGCTTCAAGGAAACGAGGCCCAGGCAGCCCGTGGTGCAGCCCCGCCCCCCAGCAGTGCCCCGCCTTCGGGGGGCTGCGCGTCTCCCTGTGCCACGCCGCCTCTGTGCCCGCACCATAGACATGGCGAGGACTGCGTGGCCCGGTCCTTATTCCTAGGACCCGTCACGCTCGATGTTCCCCAAGGCGGGGGTGACGCTGAACTGCAGGTGGCCCCTCCCGTGGCCCAAAGGCCCTCCCAGGGGGCAGGGGACCCTGAGGGGAGGCGCACTAGCCAGGGGTCCTGGCGACAGGGTCCTGTTTCGTGGGCCACCTGCCACAAAGGTGACCTGTGGATACGCTCGGCACCACCCCCGAGCAGAAGGCCACGTGACCGGCCTGCTCTGCGCGGGGTCTCCTCCACCTCATCCCCGCCCCCCACCCCGCGGTGACCGTGCTGGCTGGGCGGCGCCCTCGTTCCAGGCCAGGGCCGCAGGGTCATCTGCACTGCGGCCCTGTTTACAAAAGTAAAAGCAAACAGTGAAAGTGATTCTGCCACTTCCTTAACCCGACACCTCCAAAATATCGCGACCCGAGCAGTCAGGGGAAAACCTCCTGGGCGAGGTATTCTACGGCCTTTATGTTCACGCCAGGTCTTAAAAATCCTGCCCAATGCCTTTTTTTGAAGTCATCGTCAGACACCGCAGTGGCAGATAGCATCCTAATGGGTTTAATCAGTCCCCAATGTAGAACTGGAGGTTTCTGATTTTTTCGCTTAGTTCAAAGTACACAGTGACAAAGCCCCATACACATGCCGCCTGTGGGGATGGAAAGGTGTGTCCAGGTAGCAGACGGGAACAGGAAGTGCTGAGTCACAGGTATGAGCACTGAGCTCTGTGACAGGTACTTTCCGACCCCTGTCTGTGTGTGACAAAGGAAGCCGGCTCTCTGCCAAGGCGGCCACCGCCTGGCCTTGGGGTTCGGTTAGGCCCTCGGTCTACTTAAAAGTAAAACCGAAGGGTCGGGCTAGACACCCCCTCTGGCTCTTAAATGCCTGAGTCCCTGGCTCCAGTGGTGGCGGGTCCAGCCCCCAGAGTTTTGCCTCACTTTGCTCTTACTGCATGCCCACCGCGGTGGCCCCGGCAGATGTCACGGCCAGGAGGGCCAGCTACACAGGTCCTGACTCCTCACAGATCTAGGGCCTGTGCTCGCGTATGCTACCGATGGTGGGGGCGCCTTCCGGGGTCCTGGGTGTCCAGAGAGAGGAAGCTGAGGGACAGGGACCTGGAGGGGTGGCAAAGGACAAGGTGTCCCCAGGGGAGGCCAGTCCTGGTCCTCTGACCATCTCCCATAAGCCCCACGCCGCCCCCTCCCAGCCACTAAAATCAGCCCCTTCCCAACCCGCTCACCCTCCTGAGCCAGGCGGCCAGGTGACATTGGCCGAACCAGGAAGGAGAGCTACAGAGGGGGCCCCCGAGAGCCTGTGGCGCTCCCCAGATTCCCCACCAGGGAGGAGCGGGTGACGGAACAAGGAGATTAGGACGCTCACCGATCCCTGCTGCGCGACTCTGTCTCCCTCTCTCCCTTTCGCTCTCCTGCTCAAATGTTTTATTGTGAAACGCAGCTGGGGGAGCGAGACGGAGGTGCCACCTCACGTCAGCCTCGGCGGACAGACTTCCCAGAGGCCCGAGCAGGTGTATTTGCGTCCCCAGCGCCGGCGGCCCTGTTATCTTGGTGCAGGTGTTTAGAATCACCGTTTCTGACAGATGAATGGATAGCATCTCACCTCAGGTGGGTGGAGGAGCTACAGCGTCTGTGAATGAGCCGCAGGCGGCCCTGGTCTCCTGTCGTTTCATAAGGTCACGCTTTGCTGGGTCCCCGGCCCCGTCATTACTTTGGCATTACTCAGCCCTGCGTGTGTGCCGGCCGGGGAAGGAAGGGTGCTTGACTAAGTGGTCCCCCACCCAGCCGCCTTTCACCTGCATCGGTGCCTCTGAGCAGCCACTCAGGGGGCCGAGCCGAGCCCTGGTGACCGGCCTCCTGCTGCGTGCAAGTACTGCTGGGCGGCCGGGGGGCTGAGGGCTGAGGCCCGAGGCTACTGCAGGTGGTGTCGACAAGCGCTGGCGGCCGGGGCGACGCTCCATCCATGCGGGCGACTTCTTCAGGGCGTCGTTGCTGGAGGCTGAGCCCCTCGCCTCTGCCAGGCTCTCCTGGGGGCACTGGGGACACAGCGGAGAACTGAACGGGGCTGCAGTGGCTTCTGTGGGAGGACAGAAGAGAGGCGGGAGGTCAGTGGGGTGAATGTATGAGTGACAGAAAGCGGGCTGGGGGGAGACGGAGAGTCCCCTGAAGAGGGGACATTTGAACAGAGCCCGGGGCACTGTGAGGGCGTGACTTGCAGGTCTTGCTTCCTCAAAAAAGTTTGCAGGCAGAGCGGCTCTTGGACCTTTTTGTCCTCAGAAGATCCTAGAACATTTCTGGAGACTCAGTAACAACTTGGAAGTGTGAACTGAGGATATTCTCCTTAAGTAAACTTTAAAAAAATCAATAGTTATTACTAAAGCAAAGGATTTTTGCTCCCTGGGAAGTGTGTCCGTCACATGCTCACATTTTTATTAGAAAAAATAATGGATTTTTCAGGGCAGCAGAGCAAAGTGAGTGGAGCCTGGGATGGGCTGTGGACCCAGCTGCTGCACGTCCCAGATGCTGATGACTCTGAGAAGCCCCACCTGCTGGATTTTTACTGAGAGGGAGGGCCCGGGAGGCAGGTAGGGGGTGGGGCTTAGAAGGGAGCAGTGGGAGGGGCTTAACAAAAGGGCCAATAGGGAAGATGGGGGCGGGGCTTAGACAGGGGAGCAGGGCAGAGCTGAGGGGGAGCCTATGGGGTGGCATTTACACTGGCCCAGGAGGCGGGGCCTAAGATCCAAGGTCATTCTATGTTCATGTCTCTAGAACCATTCCCCAGCCTTCCCTTGTCTTTCATGCCCTTGACAGTTTTTGAAGAGTATCCATCAGTTATTTTTTGTAGAATGCCTCTTGATTTGGGTTGTCTGACATTTCCTCCTGATTAGATTCAGGTGAGGCATTTTTGAAATTTTTGTTCTCAGTGCATTTTATCCGGAAGCTGATGGTGAATATTTGCTCCATTCCTGGTGATGCTCACTTTGTTTTAGGTGGTGGTCACCAGATTCCTCCACTAAGTCAAGTTGCTAACTTCTCCTTTGGGATTAACGAGTGTCTACGGGAGATCCTTTGAGATTATATACATGCACTAATACTCCTCAGACTTTCACCTGCTGCTGTGGCATTCGTCAAAGATTCTTGATGGTTGCCACAGGGTGATTTTCCAATTCCATCGCTCCTTCTGCATTTATCAGGTGACTCCACGGAAAGAGAGAGCATTCCCATCTCCCTGACATATTTAATGTGGGTGGATTTATCTCAGGGTGGATTCATGGGTCCTTACTTCAGTGAAAGGGTTACAATTCTTCCTCACGATCGCCGATTTTCATGCTCAAATTATCCAAGACAAAGGCATGGGAACCTCTTTAAAGTGGCTTCTGTGTTGTTTCAGTAAGTTCCCATGTCAGAAAAAAACACTTCCTGGCTTCCTGTCAGAAGATGATCCAGGCTCTCTCGCCCATTCTCTGCACCAGTCCTGGACTCAGTCATTCCCCCAGGGAGCCCTGGCTCTTCTCAGTGGAGAACTATTTAAACACCACTATTAGGGCACTGAGTAAATTCCCTGCTGCTGGAGCGTTACTGCCGCTAGGCCCTGTCAGGGGGCAGAGCCAGGAAATGCATGACCGACTGTACGTGCATGAGACACACATGTGTATGCATGGTGGGCATGCGACCCCCGTGGTCCCAGCCTCCTGACATTCGCGCCTGTGTAGCTGTGTGTTGGTCCCGGCCTACTGGTGGTGATGCTCTCGGCTAAGAATGCCCGAGGCCCGTATCACTGATACCCCTCAGGGGCCAATGCTGTGGCTGGACCAGCCCTGTGATTCTCATTCTGACCGCAAGATGCAGCCCCCCCAAAACACATCAGGGCACTTTGAGGGACAAGATTTCTGACTCAAGTCCTCGAGTGTACATGCCGCACCGAGGGCCACCCAGCGAAGACGCCGGTAGAGAAAGACGGAAGGACCACTGGCCTGGGACTCTGCCTTTGTCAGGCCCCGAGGGTGGGGCGTCTAGGGGCTTCCAGCGGCCCCTCCTTACTGGCTCAGTTGAAGCACAAGAGCTGGAATTAGGGCGTGAGAAGGGAGCAGCGGGGTCGCTCCAGTGGGCAGTAGTCTAGGTCACCCGGGGCTCTCTGAAAGAGCCCTCTTCATGGCTGCGGGGGCCCAGCGCCCTTCCGGTTGCGTTGCTGGCAGCTGTGTCTCACAGCAGGCCACTGTTCGGTCCCGAGGGAGGTCTCCCGAAAAGGCGACTCAGCGATCCAAAGGGTGACGTCAGGCGCTGACAGCAAGCACAGCGACCCTCTCCCCTTGAGCGTGGGCTGGACCGAGCAACTTCTAACGCACAGACTACAGCAAACACGGTGACACGAAATGGAGCCACGGAGAGCCTGCGGCTCCTGTCGTGCATGCCTCCTGCATTCCTCGCGCTATGGAGGTCACCTGCCGTGCCGTGAGACCCCCCATGAAGCGGCTCAGGTGGCAAGGAGCTGGGCCAACAACTCTTGAGAGGAACTGGATCTCACCAAGAACCATGTGAGTGAGGAGGAGGCGGATCCTCCTCAGCCTCACTCCGGACGAGACCACGGCCCCAGCTGTGGGTGGACGGGGTCCTCATAGAGACCTGACTCAGAAGCTCCCGGCCAAGCCCAGCCATGTCCTGGGCCACAGACACTGTGAGACAATAAATACGTGTTGTTGTAAGCAATTTGTCCTGTTAAGCAAGAGGTAGCTAACACAATGTGTGATATAAACTTGCGTGGAGTGTGTGCGCGTGTGTGTGGAGAGAGACCACACACATCTGTATCGATCTCTACATATTACAAACCATAGGTTCCTACTGATAATGTCAATCCCAGCCCAACGCTAGAGGGATTTATCCTAACCTTCTCCACTTCCCGTAACAACCTTCTCCAACAGTGAGAAACCCAGCTCTCATATTTTCCACGATACGCTGATTTGTTCAGTCCTAGAATCCCAGGTCTCTGGGAACGGGTAGCCTTCTCACGGGAATTCTCTATTTAAAGTCCTCCTTGTCTTTAGCCAAAGGCATATATAGTCTAAATACTGTGAATGTTATGATTTTTTTTCCCCCACCAAAAATAAATAAACAAATAACACTCTCCCGACTTCCCTGGGAAGCAAGGCGCGAAATGCAGAGGGCAAGTGCACACTCTTTCCAGAAGGATCGCACCCTGCTCAGTCTTTTGCGGTGGCTGGCAGTGCGCTCCACGCGGGCCAGGCTGCGCCCGGGGCCTCGGAGGCCGCCCGCCTGAGCTTTCTCCTCCGGGCCGGTGCTCCCGCTTTCCTCATTCAGTTATTTGGAGAGAAAAGTGCACGGTGTTGTTTGCCAAAGGCCCCTGGGAAGGTTCTGAATTACAGCCCGGGACCAGCCGACTCTGAGACCTTCCTCCCCGGCACCGCAGGATTCGGGTGGGGCGCAGAGGTTCTTCCGGGACAGGAGCCTGGGTGGGACCGTCCCTGCACGGCCGGGACTGGGCCAGTGCTCTCTGGGTCCTGGACGGGGCCTCGTGAGGGAGGCCCCTGCGGCACGGGGCTGTCACGGCCCTGTGCCTGGGGTGGCACCAGGGGGAGCAGACAGCCTGAGACCCGCCAGCGCTGCTGCCCAGGAGGGTGGTGGTGGCCGGAGGGTCAATTCAGAAGGTCCGGGGACACTTCCTACAAACAGCATATTAATTCCATGACCGAGAGTGTGAACTCTGACAATGGTTTGGGTCTAATTATCACTTCTTCTTCTTCCAGGGACAGAAAGCTTGGATAGAAAAAACCTTTTGCAAATGTGAATGTATCCTGGTCATTCCCAGCACTAAAGACCCCAACAGGTAAATCAGAAGCCATAATTCAGACGTTATCAACACTGTTCTTGTCCACCGGTCACCAGCAACGACTCGGTATTTGTGGGGGCGGGACAGGAGCCAAGGCGGGTGGCCCGTTGGTCACTGACTAGCAAGCCACTGGGCTGAAAGCTCCCTTGTCAGCTGAAGACAGCCTTGGGAGAGAGTAGCCATCGGCCACCCACCCTCGTGGGCATTCTCATGACCAGCGGGCACGGAGGTGCCCTTGGCCTCAGCGAGACGAGGAGCTGTGGCTTTGGGAAGATTTCCAGAGCACCTTCGTGGCCTCCTCGTTGGTTTCATACCTGTAGTTAGAGGAAGAGGTACTTCCACTCCAGGAAGCCCTGAGTGGCGACGTGAGCTCGCTGGAACTTCATGAACGGGTTCGTTCACCCTGCGCTCAAAATGTCACGTGATTTCCTCCAAATGTGTCTCATAAACAAACGCAAGGCCGCCGAAGCCATGAAAGTGGCCAGAGATGAGTTGATCGCAACCTTCTCGTCTCTGAGCGCGAAGGCGATGAGGCTGCTCGGAAGGTCGGGGACCACGACGTATCTGTGTGGTCGCCCAGCACGAGGTCCACGCAGCCGGGACCCCACGCAGAGTGCACAGGCCCCGGTTTGAATTTACATGACACATGCAATGTGAGGCCCCCTCACCCCGAAGCTCACCCCTCCACACACCCCGCGGTTCCTCTCCCTGCTTGAACTGCAGTGGTGACCCCACCAGGGGCAAGACGCACCGTTAAGGGCAGTGCCAGTGACCACGAAAGCCTTCGTTTTGTTGCATCTCGATGCCCGTCCCCATTTGAGGGCACCCGGAGCCCCCGTGATGGAAACTGTCCCTGCCAGCTCTCCCTCGCTCCTGCCAGCTCTGGGGTCCCCCACGCGGCCAGAAGGGACCAGAAAGGGCTGCAGGGCTCACACACCAAACCCTCCCGCGAGCTCCATGCCGTCTCTAGCACGGCTAAAACTAGCCTACGATGAAAACAAATGAACAAACAAACCACTATTTATTTAAAGCCCCTGGAAATGGTCCCAAGGGCCAACGGCAAAGAGACATCTGTTTGCGAAAACCCGCAAAGCTTCAGGAACGGAGGCCGGAATTTGTGGTGCCCGAACCGAGGGCTCCTGCCCCGCCCCCTCCCGGGTCGGTCGGGCAGAGGTGCCGCCCTGCGTCGCCACAGCCAGGAACACAGGGTCCCCTCTCCTCCCGTCCCCCAGCATTTCCCATCCTGTCCCCAGCTATCTGCTGCCGCGGCCAAGACCCAAGTGCGCGCATTTGAGGGGCGGGGGCTCCCCTTCTCTGCCCAGGCTACACTCATGCTAGAAGCAAAGACGAACATTTCCTAACGCGAATAAGGTCAATCCGTGAGGAAGAGATGCAGCTGTAAACACACACACCCCTAATCACGGGCGCCCAAATGACAGAGAGAGGGAGAATAAACAATTCCACAACCGTAGCTGAAAACTTCAGTTCCTCACTTTCAGTAACGAGTAGGACCTACACAGAGGTCCAAAAAGGGCCCAGGGGACTTGAACAACACTGTAAACCAGCGAGGGCTGAAGGTGCCCATGGAGCACTCCGCGACGGCACAACGTGCATCCTTCTCGAGGGCTCGGGGCACGCACTCCGGGACACAATAGGTCATCCCGTAAAACAAGTGTCAACCAATTTAACAGGACAGAAATAATACAAAGTATGTTCTCCAACCACACTGGAATGGAATCAGAAATAAGAAAACAATAGTGTGGGAAAAACGTTTTGGAAATTCATAAATATGCAGAAATTAAACACTACACTCCGAAATAACAAGTCAGAGAAGATATCAAAAAAGAAATTAAAAAATATTCAAAATAAGTAAAAATGAAGATGCAACAGACCAAAACTTACAGGATGCAGCTAAGGCAGAGCTGAGAGCGAAATTCATAGCTGTAAATGCCTATTTCAGACAGAAGATCTTAACTAGATAACCTAACACTCCGCCATAACAAACCGGAGAAGAGCAAACTAAACCGAAAGGAAGCTGAGGGAAAGAAGTAATAGAAAATAGAATAAAGGAAAATCGAAGAATTTAAAAGCTGGTTCTTGGAAAAGATCGACAAAATTGACAAACATTTAGCTAGATTAAAGAAGAAAGAGAGAGGGCCAAAATTACTAGAATCAGAAATGAAATGACACTACTACAAATCTTGCAGAAATAGAAATGAATATAAAGAAAGAGTATGATTTGTATATCGGCGACAATAAACTAGATAGATTAGGCGAAATGGACGCATTCCTAGAAAGACCCTAACCACCAAACTGATTCGAAAAGAAGTATGCAAGCCGAATAGACCGTTAAGAATTGCGAAGGGCCCAAAGGAGCTGAAACCATCTTACAAAACAGAACAAAGCAGGAAGACTTACACTGCCTGGTTTCAAAACTTATTACAAAGCTACAATGGTCAAAGGGATGTGGCATTAAGTACAGATACACAGGCCAATGGAATAACATCGAGACTCCAGAAATAAACCCACACACCTACGGCCAATTGAGTTTTTAGTGAGTTTGCCAAAACCAATGGGGGAAAGAACAGTCTCTTCTTCAAGAGGTTCAGAAACAACTGGGTAACAACATGCAGAGGAACAGGTTTAGACCCCTGCCTCACACCATATATAAAAACTCAAAATGGATCAGAGAGTTGACTATAGGAGCAAAAACTTTAAAACTCTTGGAGTAAATACTGGAGTAAATCTTCATGACCTTGCATCTGGCAAAAGATTCTTAGATCTCATACCAAAAGCATGAGCAGCAAAAAGAAATACACTTTCAACGTTACGTGAGTAGAGAAACGTTTTACTAACTAACAGACGAATTCGACAATATTGAAAAATCCTGGAAAGTCAATCTATGATTGGGAGGGTGTGATCATACTTAGTCACAGGGCGTCCAGTAACTCTTGCCGTATTGACATTGTCAAGACATCAAGAAAGGTTAAAATAGGTCCGAGAAGGAAGGGCACCGTCTGACGTGTTTACAGAGGGCTGGCTTGTGAACAGACACACATCGATCATCTGGAAACAGCCACCATAAGGGGCGCTTCTGCCCCCGGTAAGGCCGCATACGTAAGGTGGTCGGGTGGCGCCCTCCTGTTCAGGCTGATTCCCGTTAAGGAGAAAATGTGCCATCGGAACACTGTTGGGTCTTCGTTGCCAGGTGTTGCTGTGGCCAGCTCGCCAACCAGCACATTCCCCCTCTGCCGAGTGTGACGTCTGGCAAAAATGGGGAGGAGAACAAAGAGGCGGAGACTCAGCCCGAGAAGTGGTCGGTCGGCAAGCACACGCAGAGCCAGCCGACGGACGCCTACGGGGCTCTCGAGTTCCAGGGCGGCGGGTCCTCCAACAAAGCCGTGGTAAGGGGCCTTCCCCGGGGTGCCCGGGCGCACGCGAGCCTCCTGACCCATGTCCGCTTTCCACTGGCGTGTGAGCGGGGAGCTCTGGGCAGCCCGGCCAGCATGGGGGGTGTCGGGGAGGGGAGCGGGCGTCCACACGGCCACCCCTTCCAGCTCATTCTGCACCCCACTCCCGCGTGCCCAGGCAGGCTGTTTCCACGATTTCATTTTGTTTCGCTGGCCCGACATCATTGTTCAAATAAAACTCGGTTGTGTCCCAAACGCCCAGAAGCATAGGGTCTTTTTGGATGGCACCCCACATCCTGGTGTGGACACAAAGAACGGGTTCACAGGGCCAAGGCCATCGACCGCCTCTTCACCTTGAAGGGAAGGGCGAGTCCGGCTTGGCCCCTGACCCCGGTGGCCGGTGGGCCACGCCCTCCACCAATCCTGTCCAGCTGCTGGGGCCCTGGCTCTAGCTGAGCCGCCTTGGGGAGGGTCCCTTCAAGATTGGGGTCAGCAAAGACTCCCAGTCATACTGTAATTTCGCATAAACGATGGATCATTTTTTATTAGTATAAGTATGCCCAAATATCACATACTTATCCTAAACCATTTTTCGTGGTTCATATAAAATTCAAAACTAACTGGGCTGAATCAGGCATCCTTCCCTGTTCCCTTCCGTCACTTGGCCACAGACTCACCGAGGCCCCGGGCCCCGGGGGAGAGAAGGCCAGGCAGCTCTGGCTCGGTCAGGACTCGTGGCCCTGCCCCTGGTCAGGAGAGGCCGGGCCAGGACGAGCGCCGGGCGCCCCCCACCCTTTGCAGTACATCCGGGTGTCCTATGACACCAAGCCGGACGCGCTGCTCCACCTCATGGTGAAAGACTGGCAGCTGGAACTCCCCAAGCTCCTCATTTCCGTGCACGGAGGCCTCCAGAACTTCGAGATGCAGCCCAAGCTGAAGCAGGTCTTTGGAAAGGGGCTGGTCAAGGCCGCGATGACCACGGGCGCCTGGATCTTCACGGGGGGCGTCAGCACTGGTGAGAGCAGAGCCCCCCTCGCAGTCAGTGCGTGGGCCCAGCGCCGGGACGGTCCCTGAGAGCATTCGCACGCGGCCGGGCCTCCGGGGATAGTCGCAGTCAGGCGGCCGTCACGGCACGATGGGTCATGGGAGTGTTCTGAACTCCCAATGCACATGAGTTATGTCCACGCGATTCCGCAGTCCGACCTTCCATTTGTAAAAAACGTAGTACCCCCGAAGTGCAGTAAAACGAGGTCTGTAAGACCAAACACAAAGGCGCTGCCTCCTGGTGGTGTTTGTGACAGAGCCCAGGTCCGCCCAGCAGCTGGGTCTTATTGGGCATGGTAGCGGTCACGGTCAGCATCTCTGGCACCCGCCGTGCGTCCTGTGTGAGCCTCGTTTTCACCGAGGCTCTCGACAGTCCCTTCCCCATCAAACGGGAGGGGAGACTGAGGCACGGAGAGGCTGTCTGGGCGTCTGCTCCAGCGGCCCGCAGCCGGGGACCGTCAGAGGTACAGGTATTCCCACCGCGGGTCTCAGGAACCAGCAAAGCAAACCTCTGCGCGGCAGTGCGTTGGGGTTTGCCCCCCACTCCTTCCAGGAGCCAACACAGGCGACCGGTTCCGGTGGACCCCAACTTCCAATGCGCTCTCTTTAAGGACGTGTCTGGGTCCTGCTCCGTCGGGAACGGAGGGCCGAGGCAAAGGGCCTAAAGTGTGGCTTACGGCTGCTCACAGGGGTCGTCAGCCACGTGGGGGACGCCTTGAAGGACCACCCCTCCAAGTCCAGAGGCCGGCTGTGTGCCGTGGGGATCGCCCCGTGGGGCATCGTGGAGAACAGGGACGATCTGGTCGGGAAGGACGTAAGCATCTCCCCGCGACCCTGGCCAGCGCTGAACCGCAGTCTTTGTTCTGAGATCATTGTGGAGTCACCCGCAGTTGTAAAAACTAAGACAGAGGGGTCCCCCGTGCCTTCCCCCCTTCCGCCAATGGCAACATCCTGCAAAAACGGGGCACGAAATGCGGCCGGGGTGCGGTCCCTGAGACAGTCAAATGGGAAGGTCTCCTCACCCTGGGGGCCCCGCCTTGCGGCGTACCATCCACGGCTCACTCCACCCCGCCCCCCCAGCCCCCGGGCCCCGCCTACCTGCCCTCGCTTCGCTTCGAGGGCGGCTTTTCCCGCTCCGCACGCCCGGGCGGGCGCGGGCACTGGCGGGCTGGCCCTTCACGCGTGGAGTCGACCCTGCGGCACGCACGGCCGGTGGGTTTGCGCGTCATGGGCCGCGGAGTCTCCGCTGCTCCCCGGCGGCGTCACCGAGCAAGGCGCATGAGCGTCGCGCGCGGGATCCGTGCTGACCCAGGCCTCCGTTTCTCTGCGACGAATGCCCAGGAGTGCGATTGCCGGGTTTTCATGACCTACAGCAGTTTGTTTTTCCTAATTTAATATAGAAACTTGCAGGACAGAACCCCTTTATTAGGAGGATAAGGGCGTGAGCCGGGGCCGCATGGGACCTCCGTGCGCCCTGGCTCCCCGGAGTCCCCGCGCCCCGGCCGCGAGCGCTGACCTGCCTCGCGCGCTCCGCCAGGTCACGCGCGTGTACCAGACCATGTCCAACCCCCTGAGCAAGCTGGCCGTGCTCAACAGCGCGCACACGCACTTCATCCTGGCCGACAACGGCACTGTGGGCAAGTACGGCGCGGAGGCCAAACTGCGCCGGCAGCTGGAGAAGCACATCTCGCTGCAGAAGATCAACACGCGTGAGTGCGGGCGGCCGGGCGCGGGGAGGCCGGACGCGGGGGAGGCCGGGCGCTGGGGAGGCCCGGGCGCGGGGGTGGCCGCGATGCCGGGGAGGCTGGACACCGGGCTGGACGCGGCGCGGCCCGCAGGGCCCACACCCCCGGCCCGGGCAGGGCGCGGGCGCCCTTCGCCCCCCTCCCCACTGAATCACACCCGCTGAGCGAGGACTCGGTGCTGGGCCCCGAGTTCCCCAGGAGGGTGGACGCGAGAAAGCCCTGCGGCCACTGTCCTCTGACGTCCCGGCGCCGTGTGGCCCAGGCTTCCCGCTCCTTCTCGTGACCACAGCTCTTTCTTACACCCGAACGGGAAGACTCAGCGCGGTTCCCTCTGTCAATACACGTCATGAGAGTGTTAACTCTCTTTAGCTTTGGCCTCTCACCCAGACCAAGACGGGCGGGGGGTCGGGGAGCCCCGGAGAGGGCCCCCCACCCCTCCGACAGGGCACTGCCTGCGCTGGCCCCCGGGGCAAGGCTGGGGGGAGCTGCTGAGGTCAAGCTAGCAGGCAGGGGCGTCCCTCCCGGAGGGAAGGGCCATAACCTGTTAGAGCGAACACAGCCGCTGTGGACTCGGCCACTTCGCAGTCCAGCGACAGCTACTGTCAAACCGACGAGGAGAAGTGGTCCTGGAATGCCTTTTGCGTCCGCCATCGTGGCCGAGGTCTCTCTGTGAAGGGCAGCCGGAAAAGCGGTCAGCGCGGAGCGTGGCTGGACGTCGCCTACAACAAAGCGTCCACGTCCATAAACCGAGTCTTCTTATCCTCACGCTTTTTGTTGTCCTTGGATCGCAAGTTCCACACTGGCCGTGTGACCGGTGGGCTTCCCTTTGTCATCCTTTGCCTAGGGCTCTAAGTGGGGCAGGGACAGCAAAGGGGTGCTCAGTGGTCACCTCTCACGGCTCGGAGCTGCGGGGAGCCCAAACCAAGACAACTCAGCCGTTTCTAGAGAAGAGGGTGATGGGCCGCCACGTTCTTGAAGCCCCGGGTGCCAGGCCTCGCGTGGGTTGGACCCGCAAAGGCAGCACCCGGGTCATCTTGGTCTGCTTCTCAGCGCCTCTCGGCCAGGGCCTGGCCCCAAGTCACCCCCAAACACCTCTGCTGAGCTGTTGCTCTGGTGGAGACTGGCACAGCCGTTCAGAGTATTTAAGAGTTCCCGACGACTGAAGCGCCTCTGGGAAGCCAAGCAGACACTCTGGATCCCTGAAATTCTTAGGTCTTCCAGCAGATTCTATCTGACACTTTCAGACCTGAGCCCAAGGACACTTCTACTTGCTGTGTGCTAATGCTGACCAAATAACCCCCATGACGCCTGGGGAAACAGGCTCAGACTATAAGCCATCATGGCAGTTTGGGGTGAGACTGTGCGGTGGGCCAGCCTGTCGGCTGCCCGTCTGCCCCCAGCACCCTCCTCCGCCAGCACCCCGGACTCCAGGGACCCTCTGCTGCCTCCTGCCTCCCGGAGCCCCCTACCAGCCCTGCCGCCGAAGGCCAGCCTGTCCCTGTCACGTCGCCGAAGGGTCCCGGCATCTGGCAGAGACGGAGGGAAGAACTAACAAACCGAGGGGCTGCTGGGGTCAGCGGGCTTGCCCCCCAGTCCCTCCCTGCCCGTTCTGGGCACTGGGGGCAGAAACGACCCCGCGACATACCACATTCAGACGCCGCTGCGAGCTCACAAAACACTTTCTTATACTTTTCATTTCGGGGCTAAAGGAGGCGTGGTGGCAGCTCGCCTCTGGCAGGGGGTCCTCTGCGGCTCGTGGCGGCTGGGTGCTTGGGCCACCATCACAGGGCGATGCACAAGAGGCCAGGGAGCGAAGCGAGCTCACCCGGGGATGCCCGGACCCCTTTCGCTGCGTCGTGTGTGAGGGGACGGCCATCGGGGTGGGACCGTGGGACCCGGACCGGGCAGCGAGGGAGCCATTCTCTTAGCGAGCGGAAACTTCCGGGTGCCTCGCCTCTCCTCGGGAAGCGCCATGGGCCCGGGGCTCATCTCGGTCAGGCTCTGCGTTCGCACCGATGCGTGGGAACGGCCATCGCACACCGCGACCCTCCGGGCCGCTAGGAAACTCGCAGCAGCGTAGGGGACGTCCGCCCCGCCACGGGGGGGTGACGCTGAGCTCCAGGACGGGGTGAGGACAGCACGGTGACACTGTGCTCGTTGCAGGGCTGGGGCAGGGCGTGCCCGTCGTGGGGCTCGTGGTGGAAGGCGGCCCGAACGTCCTCTCCACCGTCCTGGAGTATCTCCGGGAGGACCCTCCGGTCCCCGTGGTGGTGTGCGACGGCAGCGGCCGCGCCTCCGACGTCCTGTCCTTCGCTCACAAGTACAGCGAGGAAGGAGGGTGAGCTGTCTGCCCCGTGACGGGGCCCGGGGCGGGTGGGGCGCGGGGGTCACCGCCTCCTCTCGGGCCAGGAAGCGAACCCCCAGGGGCGCCGTCAGCCGCCCCGAGAGCGTTAGACGAGCAGGCGGCACGGATCGCGGTCCACGCCGCGGGCAGCACGCGAGGTCCAGACGTGGCGATCCTCACGGAATCCCCGGGGGACACGCTGTCCCCAGACTGCAGCTACCTCCCCAGGTTCCCCGCGAGCCTGGGACAGAGGACGGGTGTGCACGCAGCTTGGACTTTGGCCCCTTTCTGTCTCCCACGCCGGAAAAGCTGCCCGGCAGGGAGGCCAGGTGGACAGGGTCAGCCGGTCCCCGTGCGCAGACTTAACCCGTGCCCCTGCCTCCTCCTACGCGCTTCCTCTGAACAGGGCGATAAATGATTCTCTCCGGGACCAGCTGCTTGTCACCATCCAGAAGACGTTCAACTACGGCAAGACGCAGTCACAGCAGCTGTTTGCCATCGTATCGGAGTGCATGAAGAAGAAGGAGCTCGTAAGTGTCCCGAGCTGCCTTCCCCGTGGGCTCCGCAGGGAGAGCCGTGAGCAGCCGCTTTCGGGTCCCTTCCGCGTGTGCGGCCGGAGCTGGCCGAGTCTCAGCTCAGCCTTTTCCGAGGCAGCGTGCAAACCCACACCCAACGGGCGGCCACACCCGCAGGCCACGAGCAGCACCGGGGCGTGCCAAGGGGGACCGGGCGCTTCCCAGGCTTCGGACGCGGAGGGTGACGTCCTGCCCAAGCCAGGCCCATGAGGAGCAGGCACCTGCCCATCCCGCGTGGCTGCAGGTGGCCCTGGGCTATCGGAGGGATCACTTCGTAAGCTGCACAAATGTCTAATCGCCGTGTTGCACACCCGAAACTAATACGGCACGTCGGCTGTAACTGAAAGGTTAAAAAAACATTAAAAATGAAAATAAAAACATTCTGAGTCTACAAACCTCCCACACATAAACGTAGGCGTGCCTCAGAGGTACGGCGGGTTCCGTTCCAGACACTGCGACTGAGCGAATATCGCGATGATGTGAGCGAGTCGCACCACGCTTTGGCTCTCCGGGTGCACACAAAAGCTTTGTTCACACTGTGCCGTAGCCTGTCGCATGCATGGCCGCATCGCCTCTGAAATACGCGCACACCGCGACACAAACGCGCTTCACTGCTACACAGCGCGGGCCACCGGCCGAGCCTCCGCGAGCTGTCGGCGTGCTGGCGGGGCTGTCACCTTGCCTTCGGCATGCAAACAAACCCACGCCCGCCACACACGATGAAGGAGGCGAGGCCGGCGTGCACATCGTGGTCTCCCACGACGAGGTAGATGTTGGGGGGCAAGGTAGGAATCAGGCGGGGGCCCCGTGCGGCCAGCAGGGCCGTCGCTGCCCACGTCAGACGAGCCGGCTGGATGCGGCCGGCCCTCGGAGGCAGCCTGCTGCTCTCGGTCTCTGCACCCCGTTCAAAGACACCCCGATTCGCCCCCGCTTTCGACTTCGCTTTGCCCAGCCTTCTCACGACCGACCTGCTTCCAGGTGACCGTGTTCAGAATGGGTTCCGAGGGTCAGCAGGACATGGAGATGGCGATTCTGACGGCCCTGCTGAAAGGTGAGCTCTCGGGGGGGCGGGGAGGGGCTGGCGACCCTGTCTCCCCGCGGCCTCGCGGGTGCTGGGAGCCGGGCCGTCGGAGCTGCGCCGCCGGGCGAGGCAGGCTGCCCCGGGGTCCCGCGGTGCGAAGCTGCAGCTCAGGGCCGAGCCGGGTGGGTTTGAGGGCCGGTGTGCCTGAGGGTGCCCACGGCCTGCGTGGCTGGCATCAGCACCGGTTCCCGTGGGTAGCGGCTCACCGCGGATTTCGATTCGCGGGGGGCGAGCACAGACGTCCCTTCCCTGTGGCTGCTGTACGCGACTGCTCCGTCCCGCGGAGCTCGGCCCGACTTCCCGCCCCGCGTCTGACGGCCGGCTGTGAGCTGGCCGCTCGGGGCTGCTCGGGGACAGGCGCGTCCCGCCTGCTTTGCGGCTGCGTGGGGATGGGGACGGCAGCAGCAGAGAGGAGGGCGTCGCCGGAGGGCTGGCTGCCCGGCCGTGCGGTGCCGGCCGCCCCGTAGCTGGGGGCCGCACCCCTTGGCCGGGCCCGGCAGGTGTCTGGACAGTCCCGGGCCTCCTGGCCTCCTGCAGATGAGGGCCCCAGAGTCACTGGGTTCCTCCTCTGCCCCCCCACGGCTGTGGGGCCTGAGTGGCCACTGGAGCCAGAGCGGAGCAGAGGAGAGGCAGCGGCGCTACGCAGACGGCCCGGAACCACGCAGGGCCAGCGCAGGGACCGCGCACCCCGCCCCCCGCCCGGTGCCACCGAGCCCGGCGGCCAGGCCCGGAGTGACCAGCGCCCGTTCCCTTGCTGTTCCAGGAACGAACGCGTCCGCCCCGGACCAGCTGAGCCTGGCGCTGGCTTGGAACCGCGTGGACATCGCGCGAAGCCAGATCTTCGTCTTCGGGCCCCACTGGCCGGTGAAAATGTTTTTCAGTTGATGCCATTTAACCCGAACGTGCACGGTGATGTGTCTGTGTGTTCTGCGTGGCGTCACCATCTCGGGAAGTCGTCTGGGGTTTTGGTGGTCCAGTGTGTGATCAGCTGTTGCTATGTGACGTAACGGAGCCAGGAGGAAGTAAGAGCCAGTAGCGCCAATCAAAGATTCTGGCCAGTGCTCTTAAGAAATGATCACTAAAGGTCTCCGGCCACGCCACCCTGAACACGCCCGATCCCGTCTGATCGGAAGCCAAGCAGGGTCGGGCCTGGTTAGTACTTGGATGGGAGCCACCTAGGAAGACCAGGTGCTGTAGGCGTAAAAAAATAAAAAATAAGGGATTGTAAGCTGACAAGGTCCTTGTAATCTGTGAGTCAACCAAGGGCTGCCTCACCTAAAAACTAAAAAAAAAAAAAAGAAAAAAAAAATAGAAACAACCACTAAATACGGTAATGTTGACACTGAAAGTGTTTTTACTCTTTTAAAGAAGAAAATAGCTCATTAAAATTAAATATAATGATTGTGTTGAGAGTTTAGATTTTTCGAACTCTGTTCCACAAAACCCTGGAGGCCCGGAGAGTGTGTGTGTGTGTGTGTGTGTGTGTGTAGTTTAGTGTGCTGTTTATGTGTCTGTGTGTAGCGTATGTACGTGTGGGGTGGGACGTGTGTGGTGTCTGTCACATGGATGGTGTGTGAGGGGTGCTGGCATATGGCCGTGACTCGGGGGTGCACTGGCACGGCCCCTGCCGGCCCCCCTGGATCTCAGAGGCTCCTCCTCGGGATTCAGCAGTCACGGTCACGCAGCTGCTAGTTCTGCTCTGAGTGGAAAAACTGGGAGGTTAAGAAGGAAATTAAAATATTTACTGTACGGCAAGATTCTTCCTAATGTGCATAATCCGCTGGGCAACTCGCCCGGCCGGTCACCGTGTCAGGCACCTGGGGACCTTCACCCGCTGATGAGCTCCGGTCACATTTGTCCCGTGTGCAGCCGCACACGCCGCCTCTGACCCCTCCACCGGCACCCTCTCCCGCCCACGTGAGCGACCATCGCACTTCTCCCTGGGCCCTGTGTGGGCCCCTCTGCACCATCGGCCCCGGGGGAGAAACACACACCACGCAGACGTCACCACGCTGAGCGCGTAAATGCCCCTCACCCGGCGTAGGTAACGGGGTCGTGACGTCGGAGCGTCTCAGCGCACAGCCAGGCCTGCGACGACTGTGCGTGCGTCATGCGTGCGTGCGTGTACGTACGTGTGTGCGCACGCAGAGGCGAGGCCGCTGCCGCTCCCGCCTTTCCTAACTCTGTGTGCTGTGCACCGCAGCCCCTGGGCAGCCTGGCGCCCCCGCTGGACAGCAAGGCCACGGAGAAGGAGAAGAAGCCGCCCACGGCCACCACCAAGGCGGGCAGAGGAAAAGCGAAGGGCAAGAAGAAAGGGAAAGCGAAGGAGGAGGTGGAGGAAGAGACCGACCCGCGGAAGCTCGAGCTGCTGAACTGGGTATGTGCGTGGCCCTGCCCCTCCGCGGGGGTCACGGGGGCCGTGGGGTATGTGCGGGGCAAAGGGCCGTCCTGGGCCCCGAGTCCCCACAGGCCGTGGGGACACACTGACGGGGCTGTGCCAGCACTTCGACCAGCGAGGCCGCCTCCGCTGTGACGCGGCCGCGGGTCGTCACGAACGCCACGTTTGTTGCTCTGGGTGTGGAGCCGGCAGCGGCTCTAAGCCTGGCGGACGCGGAGACGTGGCGGATGCGCTCGTCGTTACGGACGGGGCGCGGAGCCTGCGACTGGGCTGCGGAGGGGACAGCGACAGTCACACGTCGTGTGGCACGCGGCGGCCCCCGGCCTCGCTCCTGTCAGGACACGGGCGAGACAGGCCGCGGGGCCTCTGCGGTGACTGTGACTGCCGGCGCCCGCTCCGGTGGTGGGCCGCACGCCCCTGGGTCCCGCCCGCTGCCCCATGGGTCGTTCTCAGTCAGCGACGCGAACTCCCCAGCAAGCCGTACGTGACAGCGAGGGCTGCAGGTCCCGTCGCATTTAAAGAACGGAGCCGTAAATGATAGATAACGGCAAATAAACCGTCACGATCCACCGCCTCCGATGACACTGTGTACGGAGTTGGGAGCTTGGAGATTCATCGAGATCGCCGTTCCGTTTTGAGAAGAACGCTTCGACCTACGTTAACGAACTATTTTAATTAAAAACAAAGCTGGAAACTGGAGGGGAGTGGTGCCATTTCGGCTGCCATTCTGAATCCTCCTCGATCTGTTTTTAACGAGAAAATCATTTACTTTTCTCCTCTTACCGACCTTTGGTCCTTGGTTTGGTGCACAGGGGCCACACGGAGGAGAGAGGGGAGGGAGGGCAGGTGGCGGCGTTTACCGGGGACAGAGCAGAGCCGACCACGTTCAGAGAGCTCTAGGATGGGGGGGTGGGGGGGTCAGGCCGTGTCTCTGCACAGTCTCCCACCTGCCGCTGCTGGCGCCCCCTGGGAGGCCACCGAGGCCACTGAGGCCACCTTGGGCTCCCTCTCCCGCCCCTGCAGGTGAACGCACTGGAGCAAGCCATGCTGGACGCCTTGGTCCTGGACCGCGTGGACTTCGTGAAGCTCCTGATTGAAAACGGAGTGAACATGCAGCACTTCCTGACCATCCCGCGGCTGGAGGAGCTCTACAACACGGTGAGCGCTCCGGAGGGGACGTGGGGGCGTCCGGTCCGGGCCCGGGGCACGCGACTCCGTCCTGGGGCACACGGCTCCGGCGGGGCACGCGACTCCGGCGTGGCTGTGCGTGAACGTGCCCAGCACCGGTGAAGTGCGGTGTCCTTGGGGAGGGACACCCCGGAACGGCAGGGTGGCCACGGCCTCGCGGGCGCCCGCCAGCTAGGACCTCCAGCGCGTTGGGATGGACGCGTGTGAACGGATCCCTCTCGGCTCCCATTACGACCGTGAATTCTGGGAATTCTAAGTCGCACACACGTGCTTGGCAGCGGTTTGCCGACCTGGCGAACTTTTAACACCATTTCGCGCTTCATAAAGTGCCCTTTTTAGTAACTCGATAAAATCTCGTTTAACATACTTGGCGCGTCTCCACCGTGCCCGGTCTTGTCTCTTGAATGACACAGGCCAACGGTGACTGACTGTCTTCACACTCCACCGAGGCGTTGATCCCGCTGCGTAGGGAGGGTTTTGCTCCGGGCCGAGGAGGGACGCGTCTCTAACGCAGCCGCACGCTTCTCTTGCAGCGGCTGGGCCCCCCGAACACCCTGCATCTGCTGGTCAGGGACGTGAAGAAGGTCAGTCGCTGCCTCGGAGCCCCGGCCTCTGGCCACGTTGCAACTAGACACTTTTTAAAGCAGTTTTTACATTTCTAAATGTGTGGTCACCCACTCGGAGGCATAAGAGATAATGAAGTCCTGTCTCCATAAAAAGGGTTTACTCAAAACTAAAAAAAAAAAAAAAAAGATTCCTCTTCTTCAGGTGTAACGTTCATGCCCAGGGGCTCCTCGGCGAACGGCCTCAGCGACCCTCGCCCACCTCCCCCCCCCGCTCCCCCTATCCCCAGTCACAGAGCCCCCCTTAAAACCCCGGCACCTCATGAAGTCCAAGCTCCCTCCAGGCACTGCACCCCGCTGGGCCTGGCCGGAGCCCCCTCCCTACTCCGCCTCATCATGTCCCCACCTCACAGTACACGCACCGAGGAGCCGCATTCTGTCCCCAGACAGGCCCCGCTCACGTCTGCAGGGCGCTCGGTCCTCATCCCCTGCAGCCCCTGCTCCGCCTGCTGCCCGGGGCGTCCGGTCTCCCCGAAACCCCCTTCCCACCCGCCCTCTGTCCACCCAGGCAGAGCGGGGGTCCCGACATGCTGCTGCTTCAGGGGCCGCGTGTCGTTTGCTCCTCTGCCCCAAACGGCCAGCTCCCCAGAAGTAGGAACTGCACCCCCTATCTCTACGTGTGGAACCCCGACATGGTCATGCGTCAGGACAGCGATGCTGGATAAGCCGGCAATGCTGGGTGAAGAGTTTTGTAAACCTGGCCGGTCCCGATGCCCTATAGGCACCCTCCCCCCATCGCCCACCTCACCTGTCCTTGGATCCTCATCCCACCCTGCACCCCGACCACCATGCTCCCCAAAACAGAGTCCCTCCCCATCCCCCAGATTCTGCCCCAAAGGCTGTCTGGTTGCAGGGGGCTTTTCGAGGGTCGGGATTCGATCTCAGCACGGGACAGGCGTGGCTTCCCACCGGCACTAATTTTACGCCGCTCACGTCCCACACCTTAACTTGGGTTTATTAGTGTGTGACACATACATCCGCGTCGACAGCCCCCGAGAGGCCCCGCTTGTAAGTCAAAGATGTTTTATAAAACAAAAAGGGGGGGGGACGTTGGAAGTGTGTAATCTGCGTGAGGTGGACCCCAGGATCCCACCGCCATCCGCATGTGACATTCGCCGAGCCGTAAACAGCATATGGAAAAAAACCCCTAATGAAATGGGCGGCGCGTCCGGGCTAGGTCCGCGGTCTGGGGCTGGCGCGTGCGCAGACGGGCCCTCGGCACCTGCCGCGCCCCACGCGGCTGCGTCGCCGCACCCCCTCTTCCCTGGTGTGGCCGAGCTGCCCTCGCCCACTCCCAGTCGCTCCAGAGAGCGGGTGGTGTGGGTTCCTGCTGAAATCGGGGAGGGGGCGCCCTGGGAAGTCACAGGCCCCGTGGGGAGCCCTCACCGGAGACGCCAGCCTCACGGGGCGCCCTCGGAGCCCGCCTCGCCGTGCGCGGGTCCCTGCCTCCTCCTGCACGGGACGGGACAAGGGCACAGCCCCCGGGGCGGGGGGCGGGGTCCCCTGTCCCCAGAGCGGGGAGGTCCGCGCAGGGGGGCCGCTGCACGGGGCCTGAGCCGCCCCCCTCCTGCAGGGCAACCTGCCGCCCGACTACCACATCAGCCTCATCGACATCGGGCTGGTGCTGGAGTACCTGATGGGGGGCGCCTACCGCTGCCGCTACACGCGCAAGGGCTTCCGCGCGCTCTACAACAACCTGTTCGGGCCCAAGCGGGTAGGCGCGCCCCGTTCCCCGCCCGGGCCCCCCCGCGTCCCCGCCCCGTCCCACCCCGCGCCCACGTCGCCCATCCCCGCCCGTCACCCTCCGTCACCCCGCCCCGTCCCACCGCCCCCCACTAAGACCCAGCGCTCCCCACCGCCCCAGTCACCACCAAGCTCATTATCGCCGCACCGAGGCCCCCGGCCTGACAGCCGTCCCCGCCTGTCACGGGAGCCCACGCGCCTCTGCCAAAGTCAAATCGTACAAGTGTGCCCCGTGTCCTCCGCAGTCAAAACCCCTCGCGCGCGCCTCTGAAGCCCCCCAGAGGCCCCCCACTTAGAGCCCACTGCCTCCGCACTTCTGGGCGTGAAGGTCTCCCCGCTGCCTGGAATGAGGGTCACGTGTCTTCCCATCCTTCTCAACTGACCTCAGCTGACGAGGGGAGTTTCCATATTAAGGCCTTTCCTTGGCTGTTGCCATTAATTATTAATCCATTATCGTCTCCTAACAATACTAGTGGTATTAGTACCACACTAACAATACTACTGGTATTGGTACCACCGACATTAAATCGATGTTTTTCTCCCCTTTTATTATGCAGCCTAAAGCTCTTAAACTTCTGGGAATGGAAGTAAGTAGGCTTTGTTTTCAACAATTTTTTTTTTTTTTTATCTTGGCCCAATATATGTAGCCCTATTCGCTTCGTATTTGTTTAACAAATTGAAATTTGTTTAACAAATTTGTTTTCCACGAAAAAAATCCACTACACTACACACCCAAATTTGCTTAGATAATTCAGTCAAATTGTATGAAAGACCATAGGCATTTTTTAAAAGTCAAATGCTAACCAATTCTTTTTCTAGAATTAGCAAAGCCATACTTTCAAAAGCAAAGGTCAACCCGGAAAACTTAGAGAATAAGGCCCCTTATGTACATAAAAATCATAACGCTGAAAGAAATTGGATGGGATATTTTTAAAGTCCTAAACAAGTAGTCTTCTAAGAATGCAAATGTACCTTAATGCTAGACCTAGAGGGTCTTACACCAACCAAGTAAGATAAGTCAGAGAATGACAAACACAACATAATCTCACTTGTATGCAGAATCTAAAAAACAACACAAATGAACACAAAATAGAAACAGACCCATAGATACAGAGAACAAACTGATGGTTAGTTACCGAAAGAGATGGCGTTGAGGGATGAATTAAAAATAGTTTTTAAAAAATGTAAAATAGATTCCTCAACTCAAAAAAAAAAAAAAGTTTACCAGCAAGGAAATGATGGTATAAAATAAATGATACAGATATTTTCCGATATGATTAAATGCATGCATATCTTATAGCGAGAGGAATCCTTTCACTGAGCGGTGGTTCGCTGTAGTCATTTCTACTAAAATCAAAAATGAGACAAAGACTCAATTATCACTGACACCATAATCATCCCCATTAGTTTTTAAAAGTGTTCTGGAAATTGTATCACCTGAAAAATAAACATTAAAGAAAGAATACTTTAAAAGGAAAGAATATGATTATGGGCAAAAAAAAAATATATTATTTTGTATCTAGAAAACCCAGGAAAATCAACTAAAATTTCCCTTATAATAGTATAAAAGTACTCAGAAATAACCTTGAGAACAAAGACATTAAAAAATATTCAAATGAATGAGATACCATAACACGGAATATTAAAACTGTTATAAAGATTCTTCTCAGATTACTTCATGAGTTAAAGAGCATCTCCACTTCCATATGGACTCGGGGTCCACAGACTCTGTGTCCATAGACCGTCAGCATAATGGCACCATTACTGGTAAACTGAGGCCCTGTGAGGGTTATAACATGCAGCTTTCCATAATTTTCTGTTTTCTCTAATCCTTTATGTCAGGGAGGGTTTTGTCTGTGGGGTGAAGGTTTGTAAAACAAGCCTGTAAAGAGTCTGAGCCCCGTCCTGTTTTAGGGGGCTATCTTTCACTACCTTTATAGCATTTTATTTTCTAGAGTCAATTTTCCTAAAAAACGATTTATTTCACCCAGACCTTCAAGTTCATTGTCTTCTAAATTTTAAATCTCCTCAATATTTTTAGTTGTGTGCCACTTCTTGCAAATTCTTAAAATTTATGTCTTCTGTCTTTTTTTCTTAATTATACTTATCTTCATATTTGATTGACATTTTTACTCTATGAAGCAACTTTCTTTTCTTCTGTTTTCTATGTTAACATCCGCTATTATTTGTATTCATGTACTTTCTATAGAGTTACTGTATCGTTTTAATTGACCCAATTTGATTCAATTTGAAAGTGCGTTTTGCTCATTTTCAATCATCCCTGTATCCAACAAATGCATTAAGATACAGTTTTTTTCCCCTCTGAGCATTGTTTTCATGGTACCCCACAGGTTTGGGTAAGTAGAACCTTCACTGCCATTCATTTCCAAATATTTATGATTTCTTCTTTAATCCAAGTTGTTTATAATCAGTTAAAATTTTCCAGCTACAGACGTTTGCTATCATTGTTATTCTTCCATCTTTGCGAGCTAATTTTGTTCCTTGGGTGTAGACTAACATGATTTCTGGTATCTGAAATTCAGTGAGCCAGAAAATCTGGGGTTTTATGCCTGGCTGGTTTTTATTAATGATTAACATGTGCTGGAAACAAACATGTATTCTCAGTTTGTTGAATAGAATTCTTATATTTATCTGTCAGATAAAATTGGCTATTATGTTATTCAATTTGTTTCTATACGTAATTTTTTTTCAAGTTTATTTGGAAGTAGAGTGTGCTTAGAGACTTACTGTGGTTGGCATGTGTCAATTTCTAATACTTCCGGTTCCTATCTTCTGTTGTTTCATTGTTTTGTTTCTTTTTCTTGTTGATTTGTGACGGTTCCTCTCATTTCAGATAAAGTAGCCCATTTTTATATTCTCTATCACTCAAAATTAATTTCAGAGAATTTGTATACAATTAATATTTTAATAATATTCTATCTTATTCAAAGGTAGGCTTAAAAGGGCTGGTTTACAACATTTCATTAACCACTAGTGAATTTTTATTTGATTTGATGTATACTTAAAAATAAAGCTAATGTCAGTTTTTAACCTAAATTATCGTTAAGTGTAGTTTTACTGGGACAAATTAGAAAATTAGAAGAAAAACATGTAAACCTGAGGCAAGATACGATCATTTTGATGAAAATGTTAAAACGACTCATGACGAGATTATAAAAATCGGGTCCGTCACAAACCACGCGTGATGAGAATTGGAGAGCCGGGCCCCCCAGCGCTCCGGCTGTGTCATTGTGGGCGAGTTGGCTCATCTCTCAGCCACAATTTCCTCCCCTGAAGAAATGGAAGAAATTCTCAGCCTCTCAGAGTAAGAGGAGACAGTTGGCAGGCGAGCGGTTTGCAAAAAAACACACGTTCCGTCCGGTCCTGACGTCCCACTGCGTGCTGCGGCCTCAGCCTGGACTCGCCGAGGCCCTGCGTGTCTTGCCGCTCCCACGCTTCACCCCCAGGTCCCCCTGCTTTCAGAACGACCCCACGCGACCCCTTTAGAAACTGGGCACTGTCGGCCGTCCACCTGCAGGACGTGTGGAAGGACGAAGCGCGGTCAGAGTGCCGCGGCCGCCTCCTTGGCCGAGAGACCCCAGCTGCCTTCCTGCCTTCCCCTGCCCCTGCTCATGTTGGTCCTGCTGACCTCTGGCTTAGCAGCATCTGGCACAGGACGGATGTTAGGTCTGCCCCAAGAACCAGCCTGTGGGCCCGAGCCCGCCCGCGCTGTATTGGTATTTAAGTGTGGTGGTGGTTTTTGTTTTTGTTTTTTTTTTTTTTTTTTTTGTTTTTTTTTTAGTTTTGCAGCATCTCCTCCATTTCCAAAAGATTCTGGGGGAAAAAAATGCCAAGTTCTTCCAACAGCAGTCCTTTGGGTTTTAGGTGGTTTACTGACCACGGTAAACACGTGGATCTTTTCAGAAGAAGGACTTCCCCGCGGGGCCACCGCCGATGGCCCTCGGGCTCGTGCTCCCTCGTCGGAAAGGTCGCCTGTCGGGTCGTCCCGCACCCCCGGGTCGCGCGTTTTTGCAGAACCCGTGCTCCTCTCCCGCCAGGACGACGAGCCTCCGGCCAAGGGGAAGAAGAAGAAGAAGAAGAAAAAGGAGGAGGAGGCGGCAGAGGTGGACGCGGACGACCCGGCGGCCAGCCGCTTCCAGCACCCCTTCCACGAGCTCATGGTGTGGGCCGTGCTCATGAAGCGGCAGCGGATGGCACTCTTCCTGTGGCAGCGTGGCGAGGAGAGCATGGCCAAGGCCCTGGTGGCCTGCAAGCTCTACAAGGCCATGGCCCACGAGTCCTCGGAGAGCGAGCTGCTGGATGACATCTCCCAGGACCTGGACAACAACTCCAAGTGGGTGTCCGGGGGCCGCGGGACCGACCGCGGGGGGCTGCGGGGGGCTGCGGGGGGCTGTGGGGGAGCCACGGGGGGCCGCGGGGCATCGCACGGGCTGCTTCCTGGGCGCTGGGCCCTCGGCGTGCGGGCGGGGTGCCAAGCGTGTTTCTCAGGCAGGACCGTGGCCCGTGAACTATCGCTCTGTCCGCCGGGTGCGACGTTTTCCTCTGTCCCTCCGAGGCCTTGCTGGGCGTCACCATCTTTGTTTGCCGCCCCTCCCCCATGGGAACTGGGGACACGGAATCTCAACACGGAGGCGACTCACACGGGGGGCGGGTGGGGGGGGTGAGTGAGCCGAAGCTGCGCCCTGCGCTGACCTCACTGCACTCCCCAGACCCTCTCGCCCTCCGGGGACAGGGCGGCTGGGCCACCGAGGCTCTAATACAGCCACTGCGGGCTGGACGCGGTCTCCCCCGGAGGCTGACCTCGGACAGGGCATTTCGGCGTGTTTCAAAATGGTGCCCTTTCCCCTCCCCTGCCCGGATCTGGCCGGGGCTCCTGGAGGTGAAGCTCGCAAAGGCGGGCGCACCCCCAAGACCGGCCCCTGGGGGTTCCACCTCTCAGGCTGCCCTCCCTGAGCCTCCAGCAATGCTCGGGCACAGGACAGGTTTGCCCGCCCCGGGCTGGGCCCCGAGGTCTGTGCCGGTGAGTGGCGGTTCTGATGGAACCTACCAGTATGGCCGGCACCTGGATCCCGAAATGGGACCTCCCTGTGTCCCCGTTCAGCATCCACCCGTCCCCTTTGCAAAGAGCGGCCACACTTCTGCCTTCCAATCGCAAGGGGCTTGCCGTCCTTCCTGTCTGCGCCCTGTTCTGTGAGCACCGGACGGAAGGGACTTCGGCTCCTCTTGTCTGCATTTCTGGGGCCTGAGGGGCGGGCCTGAGGTCCACCTAAGGCTCCACGTGCAGCAAGAGCAGTGAGCCACCAGCCCAGGGCCAGCGGTCCCCCTGCGTCCAGGGACGCCCCCCCGCGAACTCCTGGGAGTAAAGGGCCCGGGTGGCCCCGGCCGCCCCTGCGGCTGCGTCTCTAACGGCCTCACTGCTCATCGTGGCCTCCAGGGACTTCGGCCAGCTCGCCGTGGAGCTGCTGGACCAGTCGTACAAGCACGATGAGCAGATCGCCATGAAGCTGCTCACCTACGAGCTGAAGAACTGGAGCAACTCCACCTGCCTGAAGCTGGCCGTGGCCGCCAAGCACCGCGACTTCATCGCGCACACCTGCAGCCAGATGCTGCTCACCGACATGTGGATGGGGCGGCTGCGGGTGCGGAAGAACCCCGGCCTCAAGGTGCGCATGCGCGTCCCCGGGCGGTGGGGTGGGGACGGGCAGCAGCCGCGCGTCAGACGGGCAGGGACGGCGCGGTGACAGGGGACACCTGAGTGACAGGTGACACTTGAGTGACAGGCGACACCTGAGGGCTCTCGCCCTCTGCCTAGCTGAGCTAAGCACCCTGTGGGTTATTTCACTCACCCCTCTGAATGACCCCGTGGAGGGGGTCGCCGTGGCAACCGGGGTCTCATGGGGGCAGGACCTGAAAACTCACGCGGTAACTCACCTGGGGTCTGAGCGGGTTGTCGGCGGGCCCGGGACCCGACCCACGTCCAAGCAGTTTCTCTACAAAGTGTTTCTGGCCTCACAAGAAGTATTTTTCTGTTAGTTATGTTTACTATATTATTATATTTTAATTTAAAGATTTACCTGCTTTGAAACTTAATAGAATAGCTCTGCTTTGTAAGTCGAGGTTCCCCACAATCCTGCCTGCTGTTCATCTAAAAAAGGAAAAAACGGGCGGACGTTCTTAAATTTTTTACCGCCCGCAGTTCCGCCAAGGCACCACCCAGACACGCCACAGAACACGGGGTGGGCGGAAACCCCCAGGGCAGCGAGCAAGTTCAGGAATGTCGAAGGTTATCGTTTTAAATTGTTACCTGCTCTGGGACATGCCGATTTGGGGAAGCGACACAGCTCGAAACCCCGTTTTGCACCCCCAGGTTATCATGGGCATCCTCCTGCCCCCCACCATCTTGCTTTTGGAATTCCGCACGTACGACGACTTGTCATACCAAACGTCCAAGGAAAACGAAGACGGCAAAGAGAAAGAGGAGGAGGCCGCGGTCAGTGACACTTAATGGCTTTTTTTTTTGACGCCTACAGCACCTGGGCTTCCCAGGCGGCCTCCCATCCAAGTACTAACCAGGCCCGACCCCGCTTAGCTTCTGAGATCAGACGGGATCAGGCGTGTTCAGGGTGGCGTGGCGTAGACTACCGACATTTAAGCGTATCAATCAGCTCTCATCTTCAAAACCATTGCGATTTCTCTTGCCAGAAGAAGCCTCTGTCGTCGGGGGGATTCCTGTAATCCTTCCTTTGAGGAAGTGCCCGTCTGTCGAATATTGCGCCGGGAGGGCTGGCACCTTGCCTGTCCTCTTAGTGACCTGCTGGCCACTCGCTGTGTCTTCCAGGACGGAAACGCAGACGCCGGCTCACGGAAGGGGGATGAAGAGAATGGGCACAAAAAGCAGAGGAGCATCCCCATCGGAACGAAGATCTGCGAGTTCTACAACGCGCCCATCGTCAAGTTCTGGTTCTACACCGTAAGCGCCCCGCCCCGCCCCCCACACACACACCTTAACGTGTGCCATTTACCCCGTTCCGAGCAGGTCGCTGTGTCATAGCCAGAGGGGACCAGGCTCCAGGTGGGAAGCGCACAGTAGCATGACCGATGTCGCGTTATAAAGGGCACCTGAAATATGCATAATGTTGTTAACCAGCATTACTCAGTCAATTTAAGGGGAAAACAAACAAACAAACAAACAAAAAACGTCAAGGGCTTAGAAAAGTTTTACAGTGCAGCGCATTCAAATGAACGGTGGCCATGAAACAGATGTTCACCTCAGAATGGGGCTCGATATCTTGTCCCGTGTCTACGTGCAGCAGGAATGCGGCCATGCTGGCCCCAAACGCGCTGTTTCGTCAAGCAAAACAGTCAGGGTCGTTTGCTTAAGGCGAAAACCTTTCACACACCTTGGTAATACAAATGTGGGAAGAGATAACTTTATTTCGGAAAGAACATTCCCTGAGGTCCATGAACATCTACCCCGCTATGCCGTACACCGAAAACAAACAGAAAATCATCCCGAAGGCCAACTATAGTTGACCATTAAAAAAAATAAAATAAAATAAAAAAATAACAAAGTTTTAAGGAAAAGAAAAACCGGTTTTGGGAGCCGCGGCCACCTGAAGGTAAGGTCGTAACCGCCCCCCGGCGTGGTCTGCCTCCCACGCGCCCCCCGGGCCGGCCTGTCTTCCAGATCTCGTACCTGGGCTATCTCCTGCTGTTCAACTACGTCATCCTGGTGCGCATGGAACACTGGCCCTGCCTCCAGGAGTGGGTCGTCATCTCCTACATCGTGACGCTGGCGCTGGAGAAAGTCCGCGAGGCGAGTGGTCCCCGGGGCCGTCCCCGCCTGGCGCGCGACCGCGACTCACCCCACACGCTTCCTGGCGGGGAAACAGCGTGCACCCCCCAGTGCTGCGCGACGTGCCGATGGAGCCGTCACGGTCCCAGGTTCAGGCCACTCCCTCCCTTGCCTAGCGAAGGTTCACACGCCTTCTGTGTCTGCATGAATCTGAAGGTGCAAACCAAAACACAAGGCAAAACAGACAGTGGTGAGTGGTAAAAACGGGTCTCGGCGCCTCTAAAAGCCGCGGTGAACACTGCCAGGTCCCCGAGATGCCGTCAGCCCCCGGGGAGCAGATTGGGCCCCAGCCTCTCATGGGGACTCTGAACCACCCTGTGCTAGCGGGCATTCTCGTGCACGTGGAGTTTCAGGGGGTGAGGGGGCCAGGCCAGGGGATGGGGGGAAGGGGCTGAGCAAGGTGAGCTTTCGGTGGCAGCGACCCCTGACCTCACCCTGCAGGGGACTCTGAGTGTGCCGGATCTGCGAGATCTGTCCCACCTTCAGTGAGGGGAGCAGAACTTTGTACCCATACCACGGGTCACTGGCACCTGGGGGAAAGGTGGCCCCAAGGCAGCAGGTGGGGGCTGGGCACGCCCACCCAGTGGACACACCTGTGGAACCTGGGCTGGCCACTAACCGAGCGGACGAGATTTTCAACTAAGTGTTAAGAGAGACAGTCACGTCTCATAGAGGATTCACATGACTGAGGACTAAAAATTCACGTGCAGCTCCGAGGGCGGCCTCTGCAGGCGGCAGGGGAAGCGTGGGCCGGGCACTTTTTATGTTACCTGCGAGTTTTAATGCCCTCTATTCGTTTATAAGGAGTAAGCTTGCATGTTCTTTCCCCCACTGATACGGAACCACTCCAACTGTCTTGCAATCATCACTGACCCTTTCACTGAAAACTCGTGACTGGCAGCTCCTTCCAGGCGGAGTGGGCCGGATGCCCTAGGCCCGCGGGCCTGGGGAGGCAAGTGAGCTGGCCCGGAGCTGTGGGCCCCGCGCCTTCGAGTCCCACATCTCCTGTCTAGTCGGGCTTCATCCGAACTCTGCAGATCTCAGGCCAGTCCCCAGGGGCCTGCCCGGCCGTTGCTGGGTGCCGTCCGAGCACTCAGACCCCGTTCCGATGCCAGCTTGCCCTCCATCACAGGAAAGGGGGCGGCCGTCGGGCGGCGCGTGTGGGTTGCTGAACTATTAGATCCCGCTGCGTCGGCCGAGGAACGGCCAGCATCCATCCCAGCCCTGGGCCCTGGGGACTCCCGCAGCATCCCCCTATAGGGGAGTGGCCCCCGCCCACCGCCTGTGCATGCCAGCTGACAAACACTCCCCATTTTACTGAGAAAGTGGTGATTTTTAATCTCTGGTGATTTTCGAAGGGTAGTAGCTTAAACAGGATGAAGTCCGGTGTAACTGTCCCCTGACTTCTCACATCTAAGGTGCAAAGGAGCTTTGGCAAAGCGGCATCTCGGAGCCCGACGGCGCCATCTCCACCGGGGGGCCCGCCCTTCCCCAGGAGCCCACGGGGACGGCTCTGCCCCAGCCGCCCTCCTGGAGTTGAAAGGCTGAGTGACAGGCACTCGTCCAGGGAATTAGGGGGAAAAACTCCGAGGCGGCGGCTTTAATTGCAGCTGGAGGACGCCCTTCCCAGGAGCGTGGGACACGCGGAATGCGGGAGGACAGAGGATCCCGGGCTGCTCCCTGTCTCCCCCCCCCCACCCCGGAGAAGCCCGCCGCTCAGGGGTCCCGGGCAGGAGAGGGAGCCAGAGGCCCAGAACGGTCCACCAGAGCGTCCGTCCGTCTGAGCCTCCGAGGCGGCGGCTCCAGCGCCCGCCCCGCTCACCGCGCGCCCCGTCTGTCCGTCTGCAGATCCTCATGTCGGAGCCGGGCAAGCTCAGCCAGAAGGTGAAGGTGTGGCTGCAGGAGTACTGGAACATCACCGACCTGGTGGCCATCTGCGTGTTCCTGGTCGGGGCCACGCTGCGCCTGCAGCGGCAGCCATACATGGGCTACGGCCGCGTCATCTACTGCGTGGACATCATCTTCTGGTACATCCGCGTCCTGGACATCTTCGGCGTCAACAAGTACCTGGGGCCCTACGTGATGATGATCGGAAAGATGGTGAGCGCGGACCCTGCCGGGAGCCGGGCCGCAGGCCGTGGCTGGGCGGGGGCTGGAGGGGTCCTTCGGGAAGCACCTTCGCTTTGAGATAGTCCCCGTGCGGTTCTGTGACCTCATGGAATCCAGGGGACACACATGAGTCGAGGGACTGCTGTGGACCCACGCACATGCGTGTACACATACATGTGCACTCACACACACGGCAGGGACCTGATGGATACGCTTTCGACATGGAGTGGAGCCAGACACAGGGAGGCCCGGGTGGCCCCCGCCTGCACCCCCGGCCCTCGGCTCGCGAGCTCCAGCCTGGAGTGCGTACGGGCCACCGTGTGCGCATGTCATGCGGTCCTTGGCCACGCTTCCTTCACAACAGGCCATGGACTGTAAAACAAAACGAGCCAGCAGCTCGTCCTGACCTCCCCAGGGAGAGCGTCAGGGTTTGGGCCGGCCCCAGGAGAAGGGACGTCCCCTAAGTTTGGCGGTCCTTCTTTATAGGGCAAGTGGCTTTGAGCGAGAAGGGCATACGGCTTAGCTCGTTCTGGCAAGGGCTGGCGTCTTCGGGGACGTCCCGAGTAGGGATTCTGCCAGTTTAGTGTCCAAAGCAACCAGAACCCTCGGCGTCCGCGTACGAGTGCGCAGGCTCCCGCGTGAGCGCCCAGGTCGCCCTGTCGGAGCTCTCCTCCTCTCAGTGCTTAGCTCGCCTCACCAAGTGCCGCCGCTTCCCCCCAATTCTTTCCTGTCTCCCTCTGCGGTTGTACTTACGAGATGAACTCTGGCTTGTGGGCAAGGACGGAAGAGGCGTGAGGAGGACTAAGAACAGGAGCCGAGGACAGCGGTGTTCTGGGACAGGACGTGGGCCTCGCACGAGGCAGAGCGAGTGCCGCCGAGGGTGGGGGCCGGGGGGGCGGGGAAGAGGCCGTCTCCACCCTTGATCGGCTTCGTGGCCACCGCGAGGTCCCTGGGGAGAGCCGTGCAGTGAGCCATGCAAATCGGCCCCTGAGACAGGACAATGTGAGACACGTTTCCTCTCTCTACGCAGATGATCGACATGCTCTACTTTGTGGTCATCATGCTGGTCGTGCTGATGAGTTTCGGGGTGGCCCGGCAAGCCATTCTGCACCCCGACGAGGAGCCGTCCTGGAAGTTGGCCCGGAACATCTTCTACATGCCGTACTGGATGATTTACGGGGAGGTGTTCGCGGACCAGATAGACCGTAAGACTAGAATTCATAGTAAGGTTCTCTTCCCTGCTTCCGAGGCCGACGCCAGGTCCCAGGTAGTGCAGAGGCGCTGTTCCCTGGGGAGGACGCGCCTTTTAATCCTGCCACGGGCTTCAAATCACTTAGGGAAGAGATAAGTGCAGATGGAGAAATGCAGTTTTGGGGACATCAGTTATTTCCCCTGTAAAAACCATTAACCAGGACTCCGACTCCCACCCCCTTCGGCCAGCCCTGTGGCTGTCCCAGCTCCTGAGTGTGGCTCCGGTGCCCATGTCCTGACTTCGCTTCCACGTAACCTCTTTCCGCCCCTAGACAGAGCCGGTCGTGCCAGTGCAATGAGACAGCGAGCTGTCATGTGACAGGGTGACTGGCACCTCGAGCTGTCACGTGACAGGGTGACTAGCGCCTGGCACCATCCTCTCCTTCAGGCCGCCAAAGCCCGTTGTCCACACAACGGTCAAGTCCCCCCTCGCCGCCAGAGTGCTGTTTTCCTTAATAATCGGCAACACCCTGGCTGTCAGCAGAGGACGTGAGCAGTCCCACGGGGACTTCCGGGGGCTGAAGGCCCCGCCCCGAGGCTGAGCAGGGAGGTCACAGTGTCTCCTGTGCGTCGTAGGGAAACGAAGCCCAACCGTCCTCACACCTGTCTCATGCGGACAGTCACCGTGGCGCCCGCGCACGAGGCTCCTTGGCCCTGTTTGTAAGCGGCGCTCACACCTGTCTGAGTAATCACAAAGCCTCAGGTCCAACAACAGCCCGTCTGCTGCGGCGGCAGGCGGTCTGCCTTTTGGGAGCAGAAGGCGCGAAGCATCCTCCCCAAATGTGAGACGCAGGGCTGTCACGAAAGTGACTGCCCCCAGCTCAGACCGGTGACTGGTTCACACAGGGCCTTCTCTGCAGCGTGTGAAATGCACCTTTATCAGCAGGTGTCTCAGAGTCCGTCATGGAGCATGTATGCGGCTTGGGGCGCCACGGCATGAGAATCTAATTTGGTTACAAGAATATTAGCGAGACACGCATAAACGCTAAAAGTCCCCAGATCCAGACATACGTTGTAACGTTTTTATTGTATGTATATATATATATATATATATATATATATATATATACACACATATATATATTATTATTATTATTATTAAATTGGGTAACGAGAGAAGATAGAATTAAACCTGAGGCTATGCTATTAACACCACAAATGTAGGTTTTTGATTCTCGACTGATGATTACGTAATAGCTCTGTGTTTCCCTGTGCTGTGAGGAGTTGGCGTTGGGGTACAGAGAACACCTGGTCGGTTAGCCTGTGCGTTAAAACGACCGTCTGCCCGCAGGCCCGTGTCTTTTTCACAGTATTTTTAACCACTGAGCTTTTGCTATGGCTTATGACTTGTGGTGAAATAACGATTCACAAACGCTATCCGTACGCATTTCCTATTATCCACGTGTGTGATTCTTCCCCACAGATCGCTGCTCTCAGGCCTGAATCTGCAATTCCCGAGCGTGGATACTTGGCATTTCTTGAGCTGCTAATCGTTTCTTTTACTTTTCTCTCAACTGTCACCTTATTTTGTTTTCCTCCCTTCCCGTCAAAACTAAAAATATAAACCTTGCTTTCCGATCACTGGACAGTCTACGCCATGGAAATTAATCGTAAGTTTACATGGAATTGCTGACTCTAGTCCACGAAATGTGTGTATTAGTTAGTCTTTCGGCCAATTTCTGATCGTCTTTCATCTGGTTGCAAATCCTTCTCTTTGTTTTCTGGTGTCAGTACTTTTTGAAACTGTAAGTCAGTAAGAAGTACGTAGACTATAAATTCGTGAAGATTATTTGCTAATCACTGCTGGGATCGTCCCAGCTTTCTCTTCAGGAAATAGGTCCCATGTGGTCAAAGTGGCATTTCGAATGAGCAGTGAGAAAAGATAATTTTCAAACATGGCACCAGAACAGTTGATTCATGGATTTGGGGGTAGAGGGACTCCATAACAGAAGTATTTTCAAAGTTAATTATGAGTGAAGCCAAGACAACATAAGCCGATGTTCAATTATTAGGAGACACAATAACTTTCTAATGCATAAGAGTAAAGAAAACACAACGATAGATTCATCTGCTTACAAATTAAGAATTACAGATGAAAAACACAATGAAGAAATGGGAAAATTTTTACAAATAGGACATGTTAAGAATGACTATTTCTGCGTACATAAAGGATATTTTTCACATGGTAAATTATTGCTTAGGAAATCAGGAAACATATTAATGAAGAAATAGTTCTGCGGCATTGTTTACAGTAGCCAAGATATAGAGCCAATCCAGGTGCCCATCGTGGGTAAAGAAGAGGTGGTACATACACACAAAGGAATACTACTCAGCCATAAAAAAGAAAGCAATCATGCCATTTACAGCAACATGGGTGGACCTAGGGGGTCTTGTGCCGAGTGGAGTGAGTCAGACAGAGAGAGACAGACGTTGTGTGAAATCCAGAAAACAGGATAACAGAAGCTTTTGATGGTGGATGTGGGAAGGTGGAGGGGATGGGGGAAGGGGGAAGGGGGTTTAGAGATACAAACCGGTAGTTACAAAACAGTCGTGCGCTGCACGTAGAGTGTCGTAATAACTGTGTGGTGTCGGACGGGTACTGGGTTTACTGGGGCGATCGCTTCATCAATTACATAAATATCTAATCACTGTGCGGTACACCTGAAACTAATATCATATCGTATACCAATTGTAATCAAAAAATTAAAAAAAAATTTAAAGAAATAGGTCATTCGATAGCATACTGAGTTATAGCTGTTCTGTTCACTCTACGTGAAAAGCAGGTGCAACAAGACAAACGTCTGTTTCAGCTCCTTGCGGGGAAAACCAGTACGACGAGGAGGGCAAGCGGCTGCCGCCCTGCATCCCGGGCGCCTGGCTGACCCCGGCCATCATGGCGTGCTACCTGCTGGTGGCCAACATCCTGCTGGTGAACCTGCTCATCGCCGTGTTCAAGTGCGTGTCGCGGTGACGGCCATGCGCTTACGGCTTACCCCCTCTCAGACGTGGGGGTCTCGCCTCACAACCCGCCCATGCTGCACGTTAACACGGGATTTCACGAGGTCTTTTAAACGAGTGGGATTTTTGCAGTCTTTTCTGTTCAACCTTCATCGGCCTTAATGTATTCGTAAATCAAGAGTGGGCTCAAAATACCTTTCATCTGGGTTAGCATTTCGACACTTTAGCATGTATTTGAATCTAATGAAAATATTTTCTCACGTGGGAGAGTCAACACGGAGAAGATGTGATCCAGTTGCACCTTTAAATCATTATCAGAGGCGTGGGAAGCAAAGTTAATTTCCTAAGCTGTGACAGTTGCCGTACTATGATATAAAATATTTTCCTTATCATCTATAGCATATAAAATAAACTGGCCTAGGGAAAAAAAAAATGGCTCAGATTGAAAATCAAGCTTCTTATAAAACTCGCCCATTGTGTCCTGATGTGTTGAGTACGTGCCGTGCTTAATAAATGTTGAGAAACATTATTTTAGCTTCTCAGATGAAAAGTATGAGGGACGAATCCTTCACAGGGACATAGTCTCAGAGCCAGACGGGGCGTTGGCGAGAACCCGGTTCGAACTCCAGCTTTGAGAGACGTGCGGGAGGACGGTCATGGGGGTGGGCTGGCTTTTCTAAGGTCCCCACATCAGCAGACAGCGCGTTTGGTCAGAATTCCACCGTCTCCCATGGGGGACTAGGAGACAAAGAATGCCCAACATCCAAAAGAACGCGCTCGATCGAATAAGGTCAATAAGCCATCGATTTGGTTACCAAAGTAAGGTAGTCACCAATGGTGTGACTGAGGTGGGCGTTTAAATGCTTCACAATGCTTAGCTCAGTGGCTCAGACCTTTAAATATACGGAATAAAATTCCCTGAGCATACGAGTCGACACACTTCATTGTTTACGTAACACGTCCTGGATGGTGGAGGACCCTGGCTGGCAGATAAACGGACAGACGGGGCTGCCCAGGTCAGCACGAGCTGGCGCTCAGAGCCGTTTCAGCGTCTTTCCATTTCAGCGTTAAGTGACCGACGGCCCCGGTGATCACGACAAAGAGCAACATAGCTAACGAAAACTGTGTTCTTTTTAAAGCAACACCTTCTTCGAGGTGAAGTCCATATCCAACCAAGTGTGGAAATTCCAGCGCTACCAGCTGATCATGACGTTCCACGACCGGCCGGTCCTCCCGCCGCCGATGATCGTCCTCAGCCACCTCTACATCATCGGCATGCGGCTCGGCGGCCGCTGCCGGAAGAAGAGGGAAGGGGACCCCGACGAGCAAGACCGCGGGCTGAGTGCGTGCCGAGTCCCTTCCCTTCCACCGCGGGCTGATTTCAGGGGCGAGTCCCGATGAGCCCATGAGCCGCCCGCACGGGAAGCTCCGTAAACCGCCCGATGCGTGGATGCACAGCATTCAAGCTCAGCTGCTGCGCTCTGCTGGACGCTTCCCATTTTTGCGTTCATTTGCGTCTACTTTGATTCGTTTGTTAGTAATTAATAGGACTGGAAGCCCACTCATGAAGAGATGAGAAACAGGGAGTTTTCGAAAACAACTCTCCTACAGTAATGCGGTGTTGCTTTCGAAACGTTTTAATGTGTTGAATGTAGAGATAACGGGAAATGATGCTGTGTTCTTAACTCCAGCCACAAAATACGTGCAAAAGTTTTCCAGAGACACAGTATTCGGTTCCACATCCCGAACAGCTGTGATTTTGCCTTGTGGGTTAAGTGAGCCACTTTGCTCCAGTGGACAGCCCTCTAGCCCTCTTTGTGTGACAGGGCGGGGTGGGTGAGGGGGTCAGGGCCCCGGGGCGCGGGCCCCGGCTCACGGGCGCGCGCTCCTCCCCCGCGCAGAGCTGTTCCTCGGCGAGGACGAGCTGAAGCGGCTGCACGAGTTCGAGGAGCAGTGCGTGCAGGAGCACTTCCAGGAGAAGGAAGACGAGCAGCAGTCGTCCAGCGACGAGCGCATCCGCGTCACTGCCGAGAGGTGAGCGCGGCCCGGGGGGCGGGGGGCGCCCGGGGCCCCGCGCACGCGCTCTCCGCGCCCTCGCGTGTTCAGACGTCGGGGTGTCGCGTGCTCTACCCCGGCACCATGGAAAGGTCCCGAAGTGACAGCTGCAATACTGTGTGTGAAAGGGGATGACGAATCGCACCAAATCAAAAAGTCTGGCCCGTTTTTGCCCAGCCCCAAAGAGGGGGCTTTTGCCACAATGCCCTAATGTCGGGTGAGGGTTGGGGGCGTGCAGGTAGCTGCAGGCTGTGCGACCGCCCCGGAAGCCAGCATGCTCCCTGCTCATGGGCGTTGCTGCCCCTGCCAAGGCTGTCATGAGAACGAAATGGAAAACTTTATTTAAAACGCCTTAGCAAGGATGCGTCTTAGGTGAACGGCTTTACGTTTTCGTGGGATAATGGTCAAAATCAAACGCCCTAAATAACAGGTAGGCGGACTGAGGCGCAGACGGAAGCGCGCGCGGTCGGCAGGTGCGCGCATGGCCCGCGCGCGCCCGCGTGGCTCTTACAGCTCGCGGTGGCCTCGCACCTGACGCGATGTCGCGGATTCCCACGGCCCCGTCACGCCGCTGTGGCCTGTGTCGCCGTGGTTGCCCTGGCTGGGGACAGACGCACAACAGAGAAGCTGGCACAGCAACGTCGTCCCTAATAGCCCTGTGGGCACATCTCGAAGAGAATCCCGAAGGGAACAAAATGCTTATCAGAAACGGCGTGTCTTTTTCTCAAAAAGAGTCACGACACATTAATTCGATACCACCATCTTCTACTTAATTTGAAAAACAGTTGGAATTATATACGTGCGGGATTCTGAGACTGATTAGGGCATTAGGTTGTTGTACCCTTCGAAAGGATCACTCCTTAGGCCAATCTATACCTGTCAGAGAGAAATTGGGGGGGTCAGGGGAGGGAAAATACAGCTATTATTAATCAAGACCAATTAAACAAATTAGGTCCTGGGCTCTCAGTGGCTTCAGGACGGGCTGGCACTGTCGTCATAAATCGGGCTGAGCTTGAGTTCTGTTCTGGTGCAGGAGAGCCCGAGGTCCGGTGAGGGCCCGACCCGCCGCAGTGAGAGCTGCGGGCATGGACCCCAGCCTGCTGTTTTCCGCTTTCTCTGTTTTCCTTCCCTTTGGCCCTGTGAGTAGGCCCACGTGTGTGGAGGGCAGGGCAGAGCGGATGAAAGTCCCAGATTTCTGATCGGAGAATGGAAAGGGGGAGCCAGAGAAGCTTAGGAGAGTGACCCCACGAAGTAGTTTACAAACTGCAGAGCTCACCCCCGATCTGAGTGTGTGTGTGTGTGCGCGCGCGCGCGTGTGTGCATGTGCGGGGTGGGGCTGCTGCTTATTAGCGGATCGAAAGCACTGAAGGACATGAGTGAACAAAAAACGGTCGGGCAAGGAACCCTGAAATTCCATGCTTTCATAAAGGAAACAACGAAACTGGCAAAAACTTTCCAAATCAACTTTTTTGGAACTCTGGAAGTTAACCGAGGACTTGGTCAATCTGTGGAGTGCTTGTTCAAGAAATGTGGCTGGATCTCCTTTGTTTAAAAAAAAAAAAGTGAGCTTTAGGGCATTTTAACTCGCCCTGTCCCATCCCCCACTCCTCAGCTCAGTGGTAGCCCTGAAGATAATGCCTGCATTCCTGGGGCCAGGGAGAGCAGAACGGCCCTCATCCAAAAGAATCGTAATTATTTGTTTTGTCCTCTTTGGTGGCTCAAAAAAGACCTGCTCAAAACACTTGTCTTAATTTCCCCGACTTGGAACTGGCCCAACGCTAAAGTTTCTAGCTGGGGGAAATTGTATGTGTGTGTGGTGGGGGGAGGGGGTGGTATATGTCAAAACCATAATGGCTAACTGTCGTAGCCCCTACGCCCTGAGTGGGGGTAAGCAACAGACAAATGGAAAAGCTTGGAAGAAAAGGCTGAGAAGTGAGATGTCCATAGGGCTGTGAAAAGCTCTGGCACATTCTGGAAATCTAGATGGCCACGTGTATGCATCAGCCCGTGCACATGCTCAGGAAAGACCCGAGAAGGCTGAAAACTCAATTCTGGCTGACCTTGACCTCCGCACAAGCAGCAAGTGAAGGTCAAGGCAAAGACGGAAACCGTTTGGCTGAGCGTTGAAGATGTGTGTGCACAGAGTCCCTCAGCAAAGACTGGTACTTTTTTTAAAATTTAATTCCAGCGGTTAAAGGGAATCTCTATCCAATCATTAGCTGACCACAAAGCTAAAAGAACAGAAACTTCAGCGGTCACACACAACGAAGAATAGACTTTACAGAATTGCTTTAGAAAAATCACTAAACAAACAATTGCGACTATAATAAGAAGCAACAATCAGAAGCCCTGGGGAGGAGAGAGAATCTGACTTCCCGAGTTGCCATGTGACAATATTCAAAGTGCCCAGTTCTAAATAAAAGCAACTACAAGACATGCAAAGAAAAGAGAAAGTATGGCCCACGCGAAAGAAAAAAGGCGATCAACAGAAAGTTTTCCTGAAGAATTTCAGATGCTGGATTTATAACTAAGACTTTAAGTCAGCTATTTTAGGTATGTTCAAGGAACTAAAGGTAACTGTCTCTAAAGATTTAAAGGAAAGTATGAGAATGAAGTCTCACCACATAGAGAATATGAAAAAAAAATTATTAAAACATTTTTCATAACCTAACAGAAATTCTGGAGTTGTAAAGTACAATAACTGACGTGAAAAATTTACTATGGAGTGGAAAAAAAAAAAAACAGATTCAAGCAGGGAGAAAGAAGAGTCAGCAAATTTGTAAAGATGTGTAAAGATGTGATTAGTGACGACAGCAGCATGAAGTAGGGGAGGAAGGAATGGAGGTTCACAGGGGTAAAAATTTGTATACTATTGAAATTAAGTTGATATGCATCTGAACTAGATCGACGTAAATTAAGTTGTTCATTGTAATTGCCAGTATGGACACTAAGTAAATAACTGAAAAATATATAATGAAAGAAAAACAAGGGAATTAATGGATAGATAGATAGATGGATGGATGGATGGATGGAGAATATGTGATACACACACACACACACACACATACATACACATACATACACACACACAATGGAATGCTATTCACCTATGAGAAGGAAGGAAATCCCACCGTTTGTGACCACATGATGGAACTTGAGCGCACTATGCTAAGTAAGAGAAGTCAGACAGAGAAAGACAAATACTGTATAACTTATATGTAGAGCCTCAAAAAGTCCAAACATGTAAAAACAGTAGAACGGTGGTTTCCAGGAGCAGGGGGGTGGGCGAGTTAGGGGGATGTTGTTTAGGGTACGAACTTGCTCCCAGTGGATAAATTGTCCTGGAGATCTAGTGGCCATAGGGGTTACAGACAACAATACTGTTCTAGAAAGTTCAAAGTTCCTAAGAGACTACATCTTAATTCAACCCACCACATACACACACACACACACACAAAATGATAATTAGGTGACTTGAGAGAGGGATACAATATATAAAGGTATCAAGTCAACATGTTGCAGACCTTAAACTTACACAACGTTATATGTCAGTTATACCACAATAAAAACAATTAAAAACAAAAAAACATTTTCACACAAAACTTGGGTGTGAACGTTTAGAACAGCTCCTTCATACTTGCCAAAAAAACCCCAGAAATAACCCAAATGGCCTTCCGCAGATACGGTGGCACGTGCGTGCCTCGGCAGTATAAAGGGACGAACATTTGATAAGTGAGTCGACGTGCATGAATCTCAAAGACTGTACACTGAGAGAAGAGAGTCTCAAAAGGTTCCCTACCATACGATTCCATTTCTTGGACATTCTCAAAAAGATCAAATGACAGGGATGGAGAAGGGATCAGTGGTTGGGAGGACAGGGGTGGGGAGGGTGTGATCGTAAAGGTCTAGCACCGGGCGGGGGCGGGCGATGGGCGTACCCCTGGCCCTGCTTGCAATGTTGGTTACAGACACGAGACATGTGTTAAAATTCATAGAAAAAATCATCACTATGCCGTATGAGAATTTTACAAAGAAAACGTGAAATTAGAAATATGTCCTTAAGAGGGAATCAACTTTATTTAATGGGAAAGCCAACCAAGCAGATCACTTCGGACATAGCACACTTGGGTCTTCGGTGCTGCGCTGAAAAATACGTCACTCTGTGTTGAAAGGAAAGCAGAATCGAGGCGTCGGGAGCTGGGAAGGCTGAAATCTCTCTGTGAGCTCTCTCACAGTGACAGATCAAGCCTGTGTGTTTTTCTGACACTCGGTAAACAGGCCCGGAATGCCTGTCACAGCGTTGCCCGCAGAGCCCGTCTTTCCCTGCGTGAAACGGAAAACGCGTCTGGTGTGGATGGCAAGTTTTGAGAAACACGTTTCACGCAATCGCGGGGAGTCGCGAAACGTGGCTCGCGTGGGGGGGGGGTACTTCCTCGTTTGTCCTTTTCGTTTGTCGTTTCAGAGACAAGTGAACTTAACTCATTTTTCTTCCTCCTTTCACACATACTGTAAAAACCGAATGCGACTGGTCTCCATCTGGCATAGCCACTGGAAGTGGCTGTCTCTGCGCTGCCGCTGTTTGCAGTGAGCTGGGGAGAAACGACTGACCGTTTTTCTCGACCTACGTCACATCGTGAAGCATTGTGTCTTCTGAGCTTCGATTAACGGAGCGGCAGGAGGGACGGGACTACTGCCTAGACACCTTAAGAGTGTCCCTGACACTTGGTCACTATTCCGTGCGGGGGGAGGGGAGGCTAAGGAGTCAGAGGACGCCGAAGTCCCTTTATGTGTCAGCGGTCGCCAGCGATGGTATCTGGATTAAGTACGGGGCGGGGGGAATGGCAGAAGATTTGAGAAGCAAGATACTTATCTATATTTTACCAGCCGATTTATCTTCAGAAGTTCGCACGGCCGCATTATCTCTGAAAGTAGTGTTTGCGAAAGGATCTCCAGTTCGTCGCAGAGGCAACGTGGTTACAGGGGCAGTGTGGTTCACAGCAGCACGAGGAAGAGCCGGGGCAATAGATGGGAAGTGAGCCAGGAGGCGTCGCGTTCAACGAAGGCCAAGTCTTGCCCAAAGCTTGGGAAATGAACAGCGCCGAGCTCTTCCGCTGGCCCCTGAAATGCAAGAGAGGAGAGAGGAGCCTTTGACCCTGTCGCATCTGTGGCAGGGAAGCTTTAAAAGAGCTCGGGAGTGCTCCACACGCAGTGAATTTTGGCGAATTTGGCGAATTTGGTCCTCCTGGCCGCAAACTGCCAGGAAGCCAGACCCTTCCTGCGCAAATGGTGTGGTTTCCTCGGGCGCATAAAAATAGTCCTCTCCCTATGAAAAGACTCAGGAATGGAAGCCAAGAGGCCTCCCACACATCAGCGGGCAGCTGCGGCGGGGGCCGAGGGACTTGCAGACTTAGGAAATGCGGTTCTGGGAGCAGCCAGGCAAGGTGGCTACAGGAGCGGCAGGGGCGGGGAGGGGGGCGGGGGGGCAGCAGGGAGCAACAGGTGGTGAGCAGGAGGCCAGCACAGGGAGAGAGCAGAGCGTATGGGCTGTGCAGACACCCACGAAAACAGAAGAAACCAGGTGCCCCCCGCGACTGCCCATACGTCTCTGTGAAAAGATAGGAAGATGGGAAAAGCCAGCGTGAACAAAACCAGACCAAGCTCTGCCTTCTCGCTCGCCCAGGGGGCCACCACGCTGCCCCGGTCAGAGGCCCCAGCGGCTTCCGACCGGGGGCCAGAATCCTGTGTGCCCCGCCACCCTGGGGACAAACCTAACTTTTAGAAGGCCCTGGCCATATTTTGCTGCCTTTGGCGCTTAAATGTCATGAACCCTTTAAAAGAATCCACACTGTGCATATTCTTGAAATATAAAACGCAGCCTACACCAGCAGGTTTTACTCTGGGCGACTGTGGTTTCATAAACCTGATCTTCTAGGAGTTCAAAAATCTAATAAATCTAATAGATTTATAATCCGCCACGATTTTGCTTTCTGAATTGCGGGATTCCCGTTAAGGGAATGCTAATGATTAGCCATAATGAGCCATCTAGTTCCTGGTCTGCAGACGCTCAAATGACTTCATGTCCCTTAAGGAAACCATCTGATAATCTGAATTTTTAACAATTTATTTTCAGAATCCCTTGAACTTCAAAGAAGGATTTTAATCTATTTCGTGTGCCATCATAACCATTAATAGCCACCAGCTAGAGCCGAGACTCGGAAGTCTAAAGGCTAGGATCTTCCTTTATGATCTGGGACGATGTGCACCGGCCCAGAGACCAAAGCTGGAGCAGACGCTGGGGTGAGGCCGTGGGCCTTCAGTTCCCAGAGCCGCCGCCGGCCAGCGTGTGACCTCGGGCCAGCTGCTGGTGCTCTCCATGACTCAGTGTCCCCAGGGGCAGCATGGTGCGGACCTCGGGAGCCGCTGTGAGGGCCCAACGAGCTAGGGAACCCCAGGTGAGCGCGGAGGTGTGCACAGGGAGGTGCGCGCACACAGGCGCCCACAGCAGGCAGCCGACGGCGCCCGCCGAACCTCCATGACTTTCGATGTCCGCACGCTAACTTTTAGCGGTTCCATTAGGAGTGTGAAGTTTGGAAATAACGTCCAACGAGCTCCATGATTCTCAAGAGACTGAGAAAACCACCACCCGGTAACACCGTCGTGTTTTTAAGTCCAGTATCCGGCCGGCCTCAGGCTGACGACCCTGTCCCTCTGTGTTCCCCAGGGTCGAGAATATGGCCATGAGGCTGGAAGAGATCAACGAGCGGGAGAACTTCATGAAGACGTCGCTGCAGACCGTGGACCTGCGGCTGTCGCAGCTGGAGGAGCTGTCCGGCCGGATGGCCAGCGCGCTGGAGAGCCTGGCGGGCGTGGACGGCGAGCTGAGCCGCGCGCGGTCGCGGGCGTCCTCCGTGTGCGACGCCGCGCGCCTCCTGCCGCAGGGCAGCCTCAGCAGCGGCGACGGCGGCGGCTCGTGCCGGTGGCACTTCGCGGGGGAGGAGATGCTGTGGGAGGACGCCCCGCTGTCCGTGCCGCCGGGGCCGCGGCAGAGGGCCCGCTCCTTCCGCGCCCCGGAGGCGGCCGCGCCCGGGGCGCCCGGGGCGCACGGGCCGCCGCAGCGCGGGGCCAGCCTGCGCCGCCTCCCCAGCCTGCGCGGCCCCGAGCGGGGGCGCGGCATCTCCCCCGCCGACGACGGCGCCCCACGGCAGGCGGACGGCAAGGGAGAGGCGGCCCTGTCTTCGGGCGCGAGCCAGGCCGACGCGGGGCCGGCACAGAGCGCGCAGGCGGAGGGCGCGAGTCCCCACCCCCCGGGAGAAGCCGGGGCCACCGTGGGCACCTGCCACGCCGTGCAGTCCAGCCGCTTTGTGTGCTCCCACGGGAGCAGGCTGGTCAGCGGGCTGCCCGGCTGGGCCGTGGACCCAGCGTGTCCGTCCACAGTCGAGCAGTGGACGACGACCGAGTGGCAGTTCCAGGTGCAGAGGGTCACTCGCTCCCGCAGCACCGACATCCCGTGCCTGGTGTCAGAGGCCGCCGAGCAGGCTGGGGACATGCGGCCAACCTCAGGCCCCGAGGATGACGACCCCTGGGTCTCCAAACCGGCCCTTCGAATCTCTCCTTTATCTCTAGCTGTCACTGACAGAGCCGAAAAGGAGAATTTACTGACGGTGATGCCACCCCAAGCCCTGGGATTCCCGTTCTTAAGGTCCAAGAGTCTACACGGCCACCCCAGGGGCCCGAAGGCCACCGAGGGCCAGTTAGACAGACGCGGACATGCCAGCAGCGTGAGCAGCCTCGCCGTTGTGTCTGGGCTCAAAACGGAAGCGCAGAAGGGAAAGCAGGAGAGAACCCCCACGGAGACCGAATGCTGACCGGCCGCGGCCCAGATTTTTAACCCACGACCACCGGCGACTCCGCATCCCGGCCATCGGAACGTCACCGCTCACTGAAGATGCTTTCACTAAAAACATCTGGCGAGTTGGACTTCTGATCAGTTTAAAATTTAATAACGCGCTAAACTTAAAGTAACATTTTTGCTAGCATATGTTAGTAAACTTAGTTTTCCTTTAGTTGGAATAGGATCAAATGAGAGTGGCAATGCTCCGATTGCAATAGATCGGTTAACCGGTGTTGGAGACTCTACAGTCTATTTCCGAGGGCCACCAAATAGCCCACGAAAATGCCTTCGGGTGCCACAGATAGGTTACTTCAGGAGTGGAGAACTACGTAAGGAAGAAAAATTAAAGCGAAAGCAAATGTGCAAAAAAAGGGGGGTGGGGAGAAAAAAAATACAATCGAGGTATAAGAAGTGAAAAGTTGAAAGGAGCCATAAAATCATGTTGAGTGTGGGTTTCTGTCTTCTGTTTTAATGTTTTACAATGACAACGAAAAAAAGTGCAGGGCTACATCAGAGACCACACTGTAACAGCTTCGCGTGACCGAGAGTTTTGTCAACGTGTAAAAATAAAGGACCCTCTATGCGCTTTTCCATGGCCGTACAGTCCTCGGCGGCAAATGCAAACCAGCTGTACCTGTGTGTGCGACGTGTGTGCAAAGCCGTGCCTGAACCCTAAAGGACGCACTACATGTTCAGGGTGGCCGTCGTCAACGACCAGAGCCAATTCGTGGCTGAGAACGCAGGGCGTTGTCCCTCGACCTGTCAGTTCAAAGACACGCCAGTGCCGGGGTCGGGGTCGCCATCTCGGAGCGCTCAAGGACACCCCAGCACCGCCGCTCCCCAGTGCACAAAAGGCACAAAAGGGGGCGTCTCTGCCTAGAGCAGAGGCCCCCAGCATCGACACAGGCTAGAGCTGGACCCTGGGCCCTCACTGTCCCCCGAGGCCACCTCGCGGGAGTCGGCAGGGGCCGCTGGAGCACACGGAGAGGACCAGCCTCAGGCCTGCTGTTACTGACGGCTGCTGCTTTAGCCAAGCGCCTCACACCCGGGAAGAACCACTGGGCAGAGTTTCCAGGAACTGGTGGTTATAGGGGTGGGGAGGGGTGGGGGCCATGTCAGACAGAAATGGGAGATGATCACCATCTAAGGTTCAGACTGTCGCATCATCACAAACTGGCAAGGGAGGAAAGAGGCAGGTGTTCACTGCAGGTATGCCAATAGTGATTGGAGATAATTAACACCTAAATGAAACTGAGATTTTAATAGACCAGAATCCCTGAACTGGGCTGAATTTAGCAAAACGCACTGGTAGCTACTGCATGGATCATGTGGCTTTGAAATGTAATAAACGTAACGAATTTAATCCCGCTATGTGTGTTACTTGACCCAATGCTTCACCCATTACATTTTACCTCATTCCTAAATCTTCGCTTTTGGGGACGAGAAAACTTTCAGCTCTTTGCCTCATCCCAGGAGAAAAGATTTCTCGGAATAAGCTGGGGAACCTCAGACAGCCAGCAGAGCAGGTGTGGAGAGGGCCAGGCTTGTTTGGAGCCACCCGTCCAGCTCACCCTTCATGACACGGCCCCCTTTCCTGAGGGCTTGCCCACCTTGCCTCAGGTGTGGGGCCGCGGGTCCGTTCCCCGGAAGTTTCACTGAGATTCGTGACACCTGACTCCTGTCCTGGTATTGACTAAAAGAGGTGTGGTTTTTCTCTGAAGATATGCAGCCTCAGACCCAAATGAAAAGATTCTGGGGGTGGAATTTCAGACTGAGTGAGGACCTTTCTCACGCACCTGAAATCACCCCGTTTACCTATGCACTCCACCAACTCAGAGCACTCCCAATATTGAGGGCTATCGTTAGGGCACCGTGCCCGGCTGCTTGTTATAACATCTGCATCATCATCGTCATCATCACCATCATCATCATCTTCATCCCGATGCCATTTAAATTTGGCTAAATACGGGAAACTAAATGTGAGGCACTAATATCCAATCTGATCAGAACCAGTAGTATCTAATACGTGAAAATGGGAACATGTGCGTGTTAAAAGGATTTAGTATAAAATCGTCTTAGTAAATAAATGAAAAGTTTATTTCTGTTGTATGTCAAACCTAAGAAGCATACTAAGAAGGCTTTTATTCTTATGTCTCATGAACTGCCACACTTATAAATGTTATGATAGTTGATATAAACTTAAAGTCAGGTTATTTTTTATTTCAATCTGGGGAACGAAGACTTGAACTACCCAAAGGGTTCCATGTAAGCAGCCGTCTCCTTTGAGACTGTATGATTGCTCATTTTCTGAATACATTGCATCACCGTGAGGCTCACATAAGTTTCCATAATTTAGGTTTCAAAACTTTAAAATTAAACCGTTGGTGTTGTCAGAGTTATTCGACATCCAAAATGCATTTTTGCTGGATGTACCTAAGAAATAAAGAGAAATGAAGTCACTGTCCTACTATCTCCTACAATAAAGGAAGACTCTTTTAAAGAAAATTTTTATTATGAAATAAAACAGATACAGAAAACCACACAAAACAAAAACATGACTTCCCTAACCACTGCCCACGTTAACAGAACTCTCCGGGCACCCCAAGAGTTTCAGAAGCCCCGGTCCTGACCACCTTCTTCCCCTTGAAAGTAACCACCGTCCTTTTACGGTATCCACTTCCTCACTGTCAAACGATGAATCCAACATGAGGGACTCGAAGTATCTATTTGTTTGATGCTCACGGACGTGTGGGTCAGGATTTCAAACACAGAGGCTGATTTGTGGAGTTTACCGATGTCCACAGGGAAATCCCCCGACCAGCACCTGTTCCGAGCTACCCGCTTGACAGCACTGAATGTAGAGCCGGGAAAAGATACTGAACACTGGTCCTGCAGGCCGGTACGATCTGGCTGCAGTAACCCAGTGTCTCTACTCCATGGTATTTGAGCCGGGGAGACTCGGTGTCTGGAGGTGACTAATGACGAGGCTGGGATCGCCTGGCGGCATCTTCCCTTACACATCTGGGAGCCGATCCCGGCTGTCGGCTGGGATGTGACTCTTGGCTAGAGCTAGCTACCAGAGCATGGTCTGTCCGGGTGGCCTGGCCTCATAGAAATCAGATTTCCTGCGTAATAGTTCAGTCTTCCAAAACTGAGTGTCCCAGCGAACAAGGAGGACACGTCATTGTTTTTTTATGACCTAGCTTCAGAAGTCACGTGGAGTCACTTCCAGTGTGTTCTCTTGGTTGCAGGTGAGTCACTAAGGCCAGATTCCAGGGGGAGGGGTCGGTTCTGGGAGGATGGTTTAATATTTTGCAGACATGTTTTTCAATCACCATACTTGCATTTCATAGACTTTTATCGCCTGGATGTCCCTGAGCCCTGGAGCTTCATCTCATCTTTTTTCCTCAGTCTGAATTTTACGGGTTGAACACTCATGGGCAGTTCGACACGTCTCGCTGTTCTTGCGAGTTGGCGGGAGGATTCAGAGGCTCACTCAGCTTAGGTTCGGCCCTTTGGCAAGGCTTGCCTGGGGGGTGCTGCTGCTTGCATTGCAAGGCATGTACGTCTACTTATCCCTCCTTTGGGGGTGTCGACTGCTGTAGATACTTGATGCCTGGATCTCTTCATAGGAAACTGAAAATTATAATACTCAAATCCTATTATTTCTTTTTCTTTTACTAAGTAGACTATTTTTATAGAGATGATTCCTTTCACCTACTATTTGATTACACAGAGTTAGAGGCCATACTGTACAGCACCGACGATGACTGATTTTTCCCCATGTATTTGCCAGTTTTCAAGATAATGAATTGGTTCTCTATCATTCTCCAAAGGAGACTGGTAGGTTAATACATATATGTGTGTGTATACACACACACACACGCACACACACAAACCACTATGATCTCGTGGGCCTAATCATACGTGATATGTTTCAACCACGGCAATTCTCATCCTCTCACATTTTCTTCCTCGAGTACCTTAAACCTGTTGCTCCATTTCGCCCTGGGATTGCTGCCCAAACGTCTGAGGATAATCTCATTTTCTCAGCTACAGGTCATTTGCTCCTTTTGCCTACCCACCCAAAGACATCGTCTTTTCCTTGAAAAGGCAGGGGTTGTACAAGGAAGTGCCTTAGTGTCGATAATTCTAGGTCCCTTCTCTCAGGTGTAGTGTGTAGTTTCAATTTTTTTTTTTTTTTAAATTTTCAAGGAAGTTTTCTTGAAGCGGTCTGTAGTATTTGTTGTTTCCTCTTCCCCCTTTTCCACAGGGACTCCTATTATCTCTATGCTAGATCTCCTTTGCCTATCTTTCTCTCTGATCCTTTTAAAATCTCTCTGCCTTATTTTTGAAATTTTCCTCTTTTTCACCTCCCACTGCTTTTAAGGCATAATCAAATGCATTTACTTGCCCTTGGGTTTATTTTACTTTCGTCTTCATTTCTGAGATAATTTTTTTTTCTCTTATTTCTTATGCTGTTTGTTCATTCCAAGTGTTTCGAATTCTGATTTATATAGCTTGTTCATGTCTCGTGTCATTTTCTTACCGTCTTTTAAATAGTGGTGTTGGCTTTGATCTGCCGTGGGCACAAGCATCTGATACGCTTTTATGATTCGTAGAACTGCTGTTCTGCTCTTACTTTCTTGGCGGTTGCTGGTTTTTACCTAACAATGTTTTCTTGAACTTTTGGAAGCTGGCGGTTTTCAGGGTAGCTATTCTAACCGCACGAGGTCCCTTTTCTGTTTGCAGTGTAGTGCTGAATTTTTTACGTCGCTTGCCTGCGAAGCCTTCCTGGTCCTGCGTTTTCGGCCGGACCTTGTCTTTCCTGTCTCTCTTCGGCTCAGTTTTGTTTCCGTGTCTAGCATTTTGGCCTCAGCCCCTTCCAGTTTCAGGGTCCCTCCAGCTACATGTGCCTGGCCCCTCCGACCCTCGCGCTCCTGCAGAGGGCCAGCACCCCCTGCCGCCCTGCAGCTGCTCCTGACTGGCCGGGCCTTCTGGTGAACGCCTTCTGCCACTCTGGACATCTGCAGAGGCCTCGGTGATCCCCTCTGCCAACAGCACAGAGGTCTTGTGACTGTATCTGGTTTGTTTCCACTTGCCTAAGCACAGGAGATCCTGAGGACACTATTTCACCTAGATTTGTTGTAAATGTTGTTCGTGGGCCTTCGGTTTTGCCTTACAGTTGCCTTGTGTTTTTATGTGGTGATGACTGAACAATTATGCTGCTGCTGTCATCCTTCCAGAATCTTCCCTCAAGAAACAGATTTTTTAAATGGCTTAATAGTCTTCTTAAAGCGCCACGTACCTGGGCCATGGCACAGTTTGTGGACAATTCGCGGGACCACTCGTTACCTGTTCTGCCACACACCCTCATCCTCTCCCATCTGGACTGTCCTCCCAGGCCCATGGCTCCCAGCCCTCCCCTGCCGGACCAGGACAGCACCTTGAGTGACCATTTTAGGATATCAGTCAGGTCATGTCGCTTTCAGCTCAGGATGTTGCAAAAGCTTCTCGACTTTCAGGCCTGTTCTTTCTCTAACCTTCTCTCCCACTGGTTAGGCTGCGTCAGCCGCACTGGCCGCAGAGTGCCATGCAGGCTGTCGCCTCGGGGCATCGGCCCTGCTATTCGCTGTCCCCATCCCCCTCCTGATTTCCATCTGGCTTGGTCCCTCATCCCTCTGGTCTCTACTCTAATGGCGCCTTATCAGAAAGGCCTTCCAAGACCACACCCCGACCTGCCATCAAAAACAGAACCCTTATCCTCTGCCCACATTTTATTTTTCTTCATGGCACTTCTTAGCATCTGACATAGTACATATTAATTTTTTTAAAAAAATACCTCTCTACTCATGAAGAAAAGGCCATAAAAATATAAACTTTGTCCTCTTAGTGACCTGAGTAGTTTTAAGCACAAAGCCAGCGCTCCACATAAATTTGGTAACCAACAGAATGAATATATGAAGTCCCCAGGACTCAGTAGGTATTCAAGAAATGCCAGCTCTTTTTCTCTTCGCGGGGAAAAGGAAATGTCTATAGGGAACGGCACTATCCCCATGAAAGAAGAGCCAATAACGGAAACAGAATCAGAAAAAGAGGAGAAAATAGTGACATTAGAGCCACAAGAAGGGGATAGTCAACTATCATAAACACAGATCAGGACTGAGACGAGGCTATCAGGCTCGTGTGATGGACTACACTATGTCCCCCCGAAATTTGTATGTTGAAACCTTGACCCTGACGTGATTCTCCTTGGAGATGGGTCTTTAGGAGGTAATTTTTTTTAAGGTTAAATGAGGTCATACAGGTAGGATCTGAATCCAACAGAATTAGTCCAGTGCCCTTACAGGAAGGGACACCACAGGTGGTCACCTTGTAGGTTATATAAATGTCTAATCACTATGTCGTATGCCTGAAATGAATATAATACTGTACGTCACCTGTAATTGAAAAATTTTAAAAAAGAGAGACGCCTGAGTGCTCCATGGGGCTCATGCACTTACTCCCTCCTTTCCTTCCTCCCTCCTCCCATCGGCCATGTACACACGGCCTCCATCTGCAAGTCAGGTGACAGCTCTCGCCAGAAACCTACTTTGCCTGCACCTTGATCTTGGACTTCGCAGCCTCCCAAACTGAGAAATTGACTTTCGCTGTCTCGGCTCCCAGAGTGTGGTAGTTTTGTGGGGGCAGCCCCAGCAGACTAACACACTCAAGACATCTAAAACTGTCATAAAACTTAGGGTTAGGTGTCACAGATCTAGAACTCAGAATTTTTCCACTTTTCAATTGTAGGGTCACACGTTACAGTTGCAGATTCTAAGAAAAACGATGTGGCAAAACCCAAATCAGAGGGTGAGCCATTTAAATATAAAGAAACACCTACATACTGCTTGAAGAGTATTTGTGGGGAAAAAATCCATTTCTCTCAGTTTTATTGTGATATAATTGACGTACGTCACTGTATAAGTTTAAGGCATATGGTGTAATGGTTTGACTTACACAGAATGTGAAATTACTGTAATGTTTAGTTAGCATTCATCATCTCATACACACTTTTCAAAGAAAAAAAATTTTTCCTTGTGGTCAGAACCCTTAGAATCTACTGTAACAACTTCTCTACATAGCATGCAGTAGTTTTAACTAGTCGCCATGCTGGACACTACATCTCTACTACATGTTTATCTTGTAACTAGAAGTTTGTACCTTTTCCCCACCTTTCTCTTACCTCCTCCACTGCCAGTCTGAAAAGCACAAATCTGGTCTTTTTTTTTTTCTAGCAGTTTGCTTTTTAATTCATTTCGTGCAGACAAACCATGAACTAGTCATATATTTTTTAATTGTACGTACACAATAGTGTTTTTTCTATAACCCAGTGGATGTAACATTTTAAAATACAATTGTGGTTCCTCAGTGAAATGGAATCGTGTGCTACCCAAACAAGTGAAACCAGAAAGACAAGAAAGGTTCTGAACGCAGGATAAATTATTTTCAGAAAGAAAGCAGCCTTTTGAATGTGTTTAAATGTTTTAAATATTGCCACTAGCGGCGCTTGTCACGATGATTGTGCCGCGCTGGCCGTTCGCGCCGGGTCGACCCGGGCTGCACCTGTCCGCTCCCCGGCGCCGGTCCGTCACGCGCTGGGCGCGGCGGGACTCGCTGAGACGGGGGACCAGGGCCCCCTCCCCAGAGAGGCAGCGCGGGACCACGGTCACGGGCCAACGCCCGCGGCCGCCGTGACCTCCGCGCGCCATGTGACCCTCCACTTGCCGCCGTGACCCCCCGCGGGCCGCCGTGACCCCCCGCGGGCCGCCGTGACCCTCCACGAGCCTCCGTAGTACGTGGGGACCGCCGTGACCCCCCAAGCGCCGTGTGACCCTCCACTTGCCGCCGTGACCCCCGCGCGCCGCCGTGACCCCGCGCGCCGCCGTGACCCCGCGCGCGCCGCCGTGACCCCGCGCCCCGCCGTGACCCCGCGCGCCGCCCCACGCCCGCGCTCCCAAGATGGCCGCCGGGCCGCGCCCCCCGCGCGCGCTGAGGCCCGGCGTGCGTCCCGGCGCCAGCGCAGCCCAGCGGCCGAGCGCGGCCGCCGCCGGCCCTGCGCGCTCCTCCCCCGGGGCGGGGCCGGGGCGCCTTCTGGGCCTGGGCCCGGCGCCCGAGTCGGCCGAACCGCCGCGGCCCCTCCCCGCCCGGGCGGGCGCTGCGTGTCCCCGCCCGTCAGCGCGCCCGGCCGGCTGGCCGCAGACCGGCCCTGGGCCACCGCGCGGGCGGCTGTGAGCTCGCGGCCGTCGGGAGGCGTCTACGCTGCCGCTGGCCCGCGGCGGGTCCCGGGTCGCGCGCCGGCACCATGTTCTCCCTCAAGCCGCCCAGACCCACCTTCAGGTCCTACCTCCTGCCGCCGCCCCCGGTAAGCGGCCGCTGCCCCAGGGAGCAGGGACGGGGGGCCGCCTCGTTCCCCTGCCCCAGCCGCGGGACAGCGCGCCTCCCCGCGACCCCCGCGGGCCCCGGGGCAGCCTCTCCGTGCCCCAGGACCTGCGGTCCGCAGTTGTCCGAGCGACGGGACCCAAGGGACCGTTCGGAGCTGGATTTATTAGCCTGGCGACCGTCCCCACGGTCACCGCGAGCGTGGTCGTGTCGTTTGTGGGTCGAGGACGTTATCTATCTGTCACTAAATGCGAACACCCGCAAGCGGCGCAGGCACTTTTAACATTTTATTGTCAGACCCCCGAGTCGATAATGAGCAAGATCTTTAAAAGAGCTTGGTAAAAAAGGGGAAGAATTTCGAGGGGTGGGGCGGGGGTGTGTGTCTGTCACATATGTCATCGCTTAGAAAACGAAGTTTGCTTTAATATCTCTCCGGACGGTGGTGGGGGGGCGGGGTGGGGGGAATGTTTTGACTTTCATTTATTTTTCTAATGTATTTCAGACCGACGATCAGATTAATTCGGAACTGAAGAAAAAACTGGAGCCGGTCCTTTTGCCAGGTAAATGTTAGAGTTTTGACAGACACTTTAATAACGTGTTTTGGTCTAAGATTGTTCCACTGACTAGTACCATGTGGTTAACTCCCATCCTGTATTTACTTTAAATTAAACATTATCTAGTTAAAAATCTAAAGACCAAGGGGGTAAAAGAAGTTGCTTAGAATTAAATAACAACATGAAAAGTAATGATTAATTGGTGCTTGCCCTCGAAAATGTAAGGTCATAGCAAATTGTCAAGAACAGCACCACCTCCTTCTAAAGCAGTCTCCCACTGCTTAGGCAGAGAAAGTGCTCTTTGCCCTCCCTGACGGTCTGCAACTTCATGCAATCACGGTTGGTAGTCAGATCATCACTTTAATAGTATGGAAAGCAACTTTTATTGTGTCTGGGTCTCTACCAGTAACAAAGCGTGTGAACTCTGAGTTACTTGCTTGGCAGTTGTGTTTTGAAGGTGTCAGCTGTATTTGCAAATTGACTTGTTTCAGTTCAGAAATGCAGTTCCCAGCAGAAGCACAACTGACACTTTGGGCCGATAATTCTGGCGTCGGGGCTGTCATGTGCATTGTACGCTGTTTGGCAACACCCTCTACCCACGCGATGGCAGTACTGCCCCCTCTTCCACCTCCTGGTTGTGACAACCAAAATGTCTCCAGCATTTCTAAAACTTTTTTTTTTTTTTTTTTTTGCCTGTGGGGGCAAAATTTGCTCCCAGTGGGGAAGCAGTGGGTCAGAACAGAATTAATCTAGGTGACCTCAGAGATAAAGGTAGGGATTAGTGGTAGGGAGTCCTTTAGTTTTAAAGCCTATGAAATGTTCAGTTGGTATTTTGAGTTGTATAGCAATTGTGTAGTAAGTAGGGAAAGTCAGTTGTTTACTATGATTTTGGTGTGAAATGGCCAGATACTTAGGGAAGACTGTTTTAAACCTGAAATATAATCCCATACCAGTTTGTGTGGCTACTGTCAACATTTAAAAATCTGTCATTACTTAATATTAAATCTAGTAAAACGAATAGACCTTTCTAGGTAGCCATTGAATAAATGTGGAACCTTTAAACCTTGTGCTTTAAAATTTTAAATATTAAGTAGAAACAAACATTAAAACCATCAACCTGTGGTTACACGTTATAGACTCACAATTTAAAAGTAGTTTTAAACTTTATTATGGGAGTTAGTTAAAAAATTTCTTCTTGGCTTCGTTAATGTTTTTTACCCAAACGATGTGTACTAAGTAATTCTTTATCTATTTCCTCGGAGTGGACAATAGAATTACCCAGTAACCTTTGCTCCCTGTGAGTGCCGTTTCAGTCTTAGTCACTCCTGGCATTTAAAAGTCGGTGTGGGAAGCAGTACCGGTCCCGAACGAGTGGCTGGGAGCTAGTGAACCTTGGCTTCCTTTACTGTGTCTGAACAGGCCCGATCTTAGGTTTCGACTCTCCCCTTTGGATGTTACGGTTTCACACTAACGAACCACGTGGTCTTAGCTACAGATGATATTGCTGTTTTTTTTTTTTTTTAAATTAACTCATGTTTAAGATACGCCTATGAAAAGTGTTAACATCAGTAAACCTGAAGCGCTTTGCATTGACCAATCACCCATTCATTCTATAGAATTAATTAAAAGCTTACCTTTCTACTAAAATGTCCGAGTTTTCTGCGGAAGATGTAAACCTCCTTCCTGACTATAAATGGTCTATTTTACCTAGAAATCGCAGCTAAATCAAAATCTTCTGCCTGATTTTCTTTTTCTTTTCATCGGCTCCATGTTTGCACACGTGATGGCCCTGGCACCCAGTGTCCTCGTGCACTTAACCTGGTCCTTACAGAAGACTTAGCCGCAATGCGCGTGTGTCTTTCGCCTTCCTTCCCAGCCCCTCTGAATTTCTCATCCTGTCCTTCCTGCACTCTGGCCTTTAGCAGTCAGAAACCAAGAGAAAACTTGGCCAGGTCACCTGTGGCTTTACACAGGCACGTGAACAAGGAGGAATTGTTCGGGGAGATGGTATTGCATGGTATGCTTTGGCATAGTGCCTTGGGTTCAAGGATATCCTACTTCAGTTGCCCAAAGTTTGAACTTTTAATTGAAAAAGCAGATGAAAATTAGAACACAAAAGCAATTGTTTGTGTGCAGTTATAGAACGCTCTGCTGGAACTTAAGACTAAATTTAAAATTATCTTTGGCTTTTTTAAGCAGAGAAAACAGAAGAAAACTGACTAGTAGTTAACTTCAGGTTGTGATTGGTGTTAGTAGTTTTCAACTTGCCTGGTTCGTGAAACTCCTGAAGATGGAGATTGCATAGCGTGCCCTGAGATGTTGACTGAAGGGACACCTCGGACCAGCTGCTTCAGTTGTCACCATGGCCATGCGTGCGTGCATGCACACACACAGGGACCCACTCTGAGGTTTATAGCTAGAGGAGCACTGTGTCGTTTCATGCCGTGCTGTTTCTGCTCTCTCCCAGAGCCACAGTCTTAAGAAAATCATGTCTGAGCCTGGAATCGAGGTCAGAGCCAGTCGGAGCCTCCAGCTTTGGCCTAGGCTTTCCCCGCACCTTCCCGTCGCTACGTGACTCTCTATTCTGTATCGTATGTGTGTCAGATCACCCCAGTTTTTGAAATAGGGAGAGTATGAACTTTGTGTGTGTGTGTGCGCGCATGCACACCAGCGTATATTTGTCGGGAGCGAACACTGCGGACCGCTCGCGTCTGGTTTTTTGACAGCTGCTGGCTGAGCGCAGTGAGCTGGCGTCTGGCTCTGCGCTAGACCAGCGACGTGACGTGTGCAGGCTCCACGCTGCCTGTACACGAGGTAGAAGATTGCGACCTGGATCGCTGGCCCCCAGGTTCCATTCAGGGCCGGGTCGGCATCAGATCTGGACAAAGTCTTTACCAGCCCTTAGTCAGATTTAGAAAATGAAGAAAAATGCAGCTTTTCTCCATAAAGCTAAATTGATTTGACTTAAACGATTGTTTTTATTCTGAGGCTATATCCTTCCAACATTGGTGTAGATAGAGTCTTTTGTTAAATGATGGTGGTAGTAACTGTGGCTTGTAAAAAGTTTTTAAGTTAGCAGAATGAAATGTTAACTCTGGGTTCCCTGAATTATTTTTGTGGTGTACCTGATTTGCAGACTCGGAACCGGAACCCACTCAGTGGGATTGTTACAATATCATGGGTACAGTTTAATAAGTGCCCACGCAGGGGACATCACTGATTTTGTCTGCAGAGCATTCCACCATCTTCTGGAAAATGCAGCGTGACAGAAGGGCTTCCCCGTGGCCATCCAGCCCCGGGTTCTCAGAGGCCGCCAGTACCGCAGGCGTGAGCACACATTTGCCCACAGCTGGTTTCAGGCTGGTGCCAGGGAAGAGCGCCTTCGTGGCCGCTGGACCAGGCGCCGGGCCGGGCTGCCCTGGCAGAGGAGCACGGAGCTGGAAACTCTGGGCCCTGCCCTGGACGGCTTCGGTTCACTGGGGAGGCGCCGCAGCCGGGGCACAGGGCGGGAGGGCTCAGAGGAAGGCCGCTATGCCACAGCCACAGCCACAGCCAGGGCGCCGGGTTCCGGGCACGGGCGGGACGGGAGCCCGTGCCGCGTCTCCGGTGCCTGCTCGGCCTCAGCCTCGCTCAGCTGTTGGCTCAGCTCCTCCCTCTCCCCGTCTCCTGTGCCCACAGCGCTTTCATTGCTGAGATTAACTGTTCGGTGGATGATGAATGCACTGATTGTCAGAGCCTTTTGTAATCAGATCAGAAAAGCATATGACCACAGGGCCATCTGGAAGATGAAAATGACCATTGTTGGACGGCTGCCTTGTGTGTTGCCATACACATTCAGTGCGTGCTTGGCCCGTCGAATGCCCTCCTTGTTTTCGGTTCCCCGCAAGTCTTCTTTCCTCAGTGGATCCGCCTCCCTGAGTGGTGAAGCCTTGCTCTTCCGGGTGTGTCACGTTGGTTTTGTGTTCAGTATCTTCCTGCAGACAGGCTTTGGAGATGATTGAGACGGACTTCGTAGCGTTTCATTCGCAGCTACGTCGCTTTCGGACGACCAGGGGACGTGCAGGCGGGCGCAGGGCGAGCGGCTGCAGCACCCTCTCGCTGGGCTTGCACCTCGCCTTCTGGACCCCCGGGCTTGGAGCCGGCCGCTCCCTGGGCCGCTGCTGCGGGACTCACCGCCCCCCTGACCGTCAGGCCGGCTGGACCTCGCGGCTCCTGCTCAGAAACCGTCCACGAGCCCCCATGGGTAAAACGCTGAGGACACAGGGTCAGATCCGAATTCTCTGACTGCTGCGTTTTGCCAGCACTTCCCCTGGCCGACCAGTGCCCTCAGCTGCAGCTTTGCTCTGTGCCGTTCCAGTTACCTGCAGTCAGCCGCAGTCCGAGAATACCAAATGGAACGTTCCAGAAGTAAACGTTTCATACGTTTTAAATTGCATGCCGTCCTGAATGGCGTGATGAAACCTCTCGCTGTCCTGCCCCATCCCTCCCGGGGCGTGACTCATCCCTTCGCCCGCGGCCCCACGCCGTGCGTGCTCCCCGCCCCGTTAGTCACTCGTAGCCCTCTCGGTGGTCGGCTGGGTCATCGGGGAGCGACAGTGTGTTCGTGTCACAGTCGTTCTGTTTTATTATCATTGTCATTAATCTCATACTGTGCCTGCTTTATAGGTGAACCTGTATCACAGGAAGGCAGGTTCGGGAAATGCCCAGGGAGCCCCCGTGGGCTCAGGCGTCCGCTGGGCGTTCTGGACCATGTCCCCTTCGGATAAGGGGGACCGCTGTGCCGATACTCGCTCCAGTCAGGCTGGTTCCTTGCTCTCCCGGGCACCTCATTCCTCATCCAGCCCTTTGTTTCTGTCGCTGTCCCACATTCTAGCCCAGCCGTCTGTGTCTTCAAGACTTCCTTCCAGTCTCTTCCCGAGGTCCGCGCTGCGGGCTCTTCCTGGCCCGTCGCAGGCGGCGCTTACTGGACGTGGTGCGCGGTGACGTGCTGTGGTCGGGGCCGTCGGTGCACGCCGGCGATGGCGGCGTTTTGCGTCTGTCTTCTGTGTAGGTTCAGCTCCCTTCGTAATTTTTGGAGCCCCTTCGATTCCTGAACTTACCTGCAGCCAAGGTGGCAGCTGGCCCCCGTTTGCCCGTCGCCGCCCGGGTTTCTGTGCCGAAGCCCCTTGGTGCCAGGCAGTCTGGGCCGTCCGGTCTCTGTATGACGAGCCGTGATTGCGTTTGGGCCCAGACACCTTCCGCGGGTTAATGGCCAGGGCGCACGGCAGGCTTTGCCTGAAACTGTTTCCTAAGCTGAACTTTATGAGAAAAATTATTTTTATTCATCAGACGTGTATTGACTTTCTAAATGTGTAAGGCATTATGAGAGATAATATGACAAGGATGTTTGGCTCTTGGGAAGTTAAAAACCTTCCTAAGCTATACCGTTTGGAGATTTATTAATTTAAATTATGTTTCTTTTTAATTATCTTAACAGATAGAAGGGTCTTGAGATTCCTTGTTTGCCTCCCGTCCCTTCTCATCTTGCTAGCTCCTAGGTGCTTTTGGCTTACCCATGGCGAAGCCAAGTTCCTGCTCTCCTCGTCTCCCGTGGGGCCTCCCTGTGGCTCCCCCCCGGCGGCGTGCTAGGACGTGCTCAGTGGCGCACCGCGGGCTGTCAGCCTGGTGGCACTGGGCACGGCGTGGGACCGGGCTTGGTAGGCGGTCCCGAGGGCCCATGTGGGCTGTCGGACTCCCGCCTAGTGAAAGGCAGCGTCTGCTGGGGCTTGAAGCTTTTGTCATTGTTTTCTTTTCAAGGTCACTAATTTAAAATGTAGCAAGAGCAGTCTCAGTGCTCTATCTGTGGGTCCAGCGTCTCTAGGAAGAGGACACTGTGTAGCTTTTGTCTTTCCTGTCAGCTGGCTGCCCAGCCCACAGCGCTGGAGTACTTGGCGGTGGCTTAGGACAGCTCCTCCTCCTTTTATTTATTTATTTTAATATTTATGAGCAGAAAACTGTTCTTTGAGTAGAGAGCCAAGCTCCATGACCCACATTTTTTAAAGACTGGTTTACATGAACAAAATTTAGTATTATGGAATAAAACTCAACCCAGGTTATCTTGATATAGTTACCGAAGTCTGTGCTTAGAATCACGAGACCCCGTTGGAGCAGCTCCCCGGGAGTGCGTGGCCCCCACTTCCTTCCCCTCGGCCCCTCTCTGCTTCTGCTTTTTCTCTCCCAAGGGCTCATTCTTTACTCTGAGATTAACTACGTGACAGTTTTCCCTAAAACACTGTTGCCCAGAGAGTCCTTATTTTACTTTCGTCCTTAATTTTCTATTTCTCCTCATCCATCTTTGTCTTCAGTAGTTTTATTTTTAAATAAGTTTATGTTTATAAAAGAATACAGATGGTTAATACATTCTCTTCATCCAGCTTCCCCTAGTGTTAATATAACCTTGGTAAATTTTGCTAAACTGAGAAGTTAACAACATGTTAACTGAACTGCAAGCTTGATTCAGGTTTCCCTGGTTTTTCACGAATGGCCATTATCTGGCCCAGGATCTCGCCCAGGGTCCCGCCCGCATTGCGTTGAGCCATCGCGCCTGCGTCCTCCCTGCGGCCTGCGCCAGCTCCCCCGTCTTCGCCGGTGGACCGACGAACTCTTCCCCGTTGGCTCCCGCCTGCTTTTGCAACGCCCCCTGCCCCCATGACCCCCGCTCCCTTCCTCCTCGTCCTTCCTTCCGGCGTTCCGGACCTGCGGGGGGCCCAGACTCATCGTTCCTCTGCTCCCGTCCCGGGGTCAGCCGGTTCTCCCAGGAGGCCCGGTCCGTTCGTTGGCGAATGGCACTTAAACACCACGACCCGCTGCTGAGCGTGCTCTGTCGCTGCCGTGTCCCTGCCTTTAGGCCTTCTTGTCGGGCAGAGTGGAAGATGCTCACGCACCCGCGTCTGTCGCGCGAACGAGTCCTCACTGCTGTCGCGGACTCGCGATGAGTTTCGCTGTTGGCGACGGGCGGGCACCGCGGGGCAGTTACGCTGGGCTCTGGGCTCGCCCTCTGCTGGCTTGGCTTCTAGAAGGCCTCAGGACAGCCGTGCGCCCTCTCTGGCCTGGGTCTCTCACCTGCCTGCCCTCCGTGCGGGCTGCTGGAAGAGGCGGCCGGGCCGACGTCCCCGGGGGCTGTTCCAGCTCCGTTCCCACTCCGGTATGCTCGCCCGTGCAGCCCTTTTCCGACCCCTCGGCTCCTCGTCCGCATTAAAGTACTGGGTTGGGTTCTGTCTGGAACGGCTTCTGTTCAGCTGGTGGCACTGGTCCGGTGAACCAGGAGAGACGCAGTGGCTTTACTGGTTCGCGTGGCCAGCACTCACTCATCAGGCACCGGGCAGGTGTGCGGCATTCTGCTCGGAACGAAAACTCTACACTGAGGGAAACCGGTCTGTCCGGGAGCATCACGGAGCATGTGAGCCTGAGGGCGACAGGCCCCGGGGCTGCGTGCGTGCACATACACGCACACATACACGACTGTGGCTGTGACAAGCACGCGATGCTGTGAGTGAGGGATTTGATCTGGGCAGGGAGATAAACCAAAAAAGGCGTCGCCGAGACAGCCAGGGCCACGGTGGAGGGCGTGTGCAGAGACCCCACCGAAGGACGCCTGGAAAGGCCCCTGCGGCTGGACAGTGACGCTGAAGAGGACGGCGGTGGAGGGTGGGGGCGCCGTGCGAAGGAAGCCGGGCTTCACCAAGGAAAGTGACTGAAGTCAACTTTGAATAAAGGTTGCTTTTGCAGCTTAAATTTGTTATAACATTTTCATTAAGAGAGGTGATTGTTCGGAGACCATGCAGCATCTTCACGAAGGGGTAGGAGCTTGGGTTCTTCCACCTCTGCTCAGGGCTCCCGGCCTTTCGGGGCAGACAGAGAAGAGTAACGTATCCTACTGCCCCCCGCCGACCCGGACACCGACCCTTAGAGATGCCTCTGGGTCTCCTTGAAGTTTAGACCTTGAAATTAAAGATTCACGATGACCAAGCTTTAGAGAAATTATAGAAATGTACTCCTCAAGGCACATTGTACCTTCTGGTTCTTGTATTTATTCTTTAATCTTCCTTTTCCATTTTAAAACTACATTTAAACTTTTATTGGCAACTAAGTTAAATGCAGAGGGAAACAGTTTGGCTTTATGGAATATATTAAAATAAGTAGACTGCATTAATTTCAGCATAAAGCTGAACTCTTTCTCGTCTCTTACAGAAAGCATGAGAGACAGTGTAGGAGCTCTAGTCGTGTGTTGATATAATACAGATACTTTATCATATAATGCCCTGAGGGAGGGTGTGCTTCGTTTCTTCTCCAGAAGGCGTTTGGTCAGAGGCCGCACGCTGCAGCGAAGCCTGCAGACCCGCGTCCAGCCTCCCAGCCGGGCCGGCTCACACCCCTGAGCTCCTCGTGCCTCCTTTCCACGCACGTCTCACGAGTGAGGCGCCTTGGTGCCCCCACTGTGAGGACGACAGTGCCCAGGCTCCTGGGAGCCTCCAGTGCTCCTCCTCACCATCGCCATTGCGAGATTTCCTTCTGGTCACGTGCTGGCTGTGGACATCGTATAGAGTAGTTGTGGCTCACACCCATGATGTTTTCCTTCTTCTTAAGGAGAAATCGTCGTAAATGAAGTCAGTTTTGTGCGAAAATGCATTGCATCGGACACGAGTCAGTACGACTTGTGGGGGAAGCTGATATGCACTAACTTCAAAATTTCTTTCATTACGGATGACCCAATGCCCTTACAGGTACGTTTATTTGTATGCTCTGTTTAATTCTGTTGTCAAGGCTTTAGACTCTTAAGTTGTACCTGTTATTATATGAAAGCACAGGTATGGAAAAGTGATAATCAGATCAGTGATAAGTGATTAACATCATGTAGGCAATACCTTAAAATTCAAAATAAATAAAGTTTAAGGAGAATGTTGAGGCTTGAGTAGAGTTAGTGAGATGGTTTTAAGTCCCCTTGCTGCGATTATCCTCCTTGACCACTGCTTAAATACCCTTCTCAGTAAGGGGGTTATTTCCTTTTTTTCCCAAATCTTTTAATCTGCCTATGAAAACAAAGATACTTTTTTACTGGTCATAAGGAGGAAAACTAAATTATTTAGCAAATAACCATATAAATGCCTTATCTTTTTAGATTTTGTAGTATTTTTAACTAGTTTTCAAAAAAAAGTCAGATTCTAATTTGAAATTTCTACTACAATTAGTGAAAAAATATTGATAAAGTTTTTTAATAACTTGCTATGTTATATTCTTATATGGGAAAAAAGTTTTATATAATTTTGGTTTTTAAAGGTTTAGGCATTCACTTGATTGACTTAAAAATCCTACGACTTTTCTCAGCTCCTGCTTTCTATCTTGATTTGAAAGTGCTCTACACTTTCAGCCCCAGCTCTTTATTTGTAATGGTAGTTGTTTTCTAATGAGCTCTTTGAATGTTAACTGTAAGGTTCTGACCGAATGTCCGGTTATGGATAAGGACATTTTATGTCGTCTTCCTCAACTTACCAAAACCCTTGCCGCACGTTTGTGTTTACTACAGCCTTCGGTAGGTATCCTGACACTAGATTCAAGGTGTTGACGGGCACCTAGCGTGGAGACACACTGGTTTGTTTGGCCACAGAGCAGAGTTTCCCCTTTTGTCTTTAGCTTTGTTTGAATAACGAGCCCGGGTTTTGCTCTAAACAAGACACTCACCTGGAATGGAGTGACTGATCCACTGTGCTCTGGTGCCACGTCCTGGGCACTGTGATAACCGCGGGATAGTCACAGTTTCTCATCACACCTCGTGTTGCGTTGCCATTATGAGGTGATTGGGAAAAGAGTTAACGTGCACATAACTTTTTATTTCAGAAATTCCATTACAGAAACCTTCTTCTTGGTGAACATGATGTTCCTTTAACATGCATTGAGCAAATTGTCACAGGTATGTATGATTCTTTCCTTGGGTCATAAAAGCTGATTGGGCTCTAGAAGGATTATTAGAAGATACTCAGATACTTGGGTTGGAGTCTTATTTCTGTAGGTTTCTTTTTTTCTTTGTTTCCCCTGAGTCGCAGGAACATTAATGAAAGAGAAAGGTCAAGGTAGTGTTTTAAAATAAAGACATAGAATGTGTAGCTTTTTAAATTTTCTACTATTGGTCCTCTTTTAAACTAAAATTTTAGTTGTGAAATGTACCTAGGTGGTACTGGTTGTGTGCAAAGAATAATATAAAATACCTTCAAAAGCAGAGTTGAAACCAATCTTTCACAGTCCTAGGAATCACGGGAGAATGTGCGGGTCCGGGGAAGCAGCGCCAGGGGTGGGGGTGGCCTTTCGATTACTCTTACTCAGAATTTGTCAAAGTCCTAACGCATGAGTCACAAGAAAATCTTCACACACTTTAATTTTTTTCTTTTTTAGTAAATGACCACAAGAGGAAGCAGAAAGTCCTAGGCCCCAACCAGAAACTGAAATTTAATCCAACTGAGTTAATTATTTACTGTAAAGATTTCAGAATTGTCAGATTTCGCTTTGATGAATCAGGTCCTGAAAGTGCCAAAAAGGTAATAATTTTTTTGTTGTCGTTGAGCTTTATCAGATTCTGGGTTTCGCACTGTACCTACCAGTTTCAGTTCTGCATGGGAGTTCTCCTTTCTCAGTTGCTCAGGACTTTTTTTTAAGGAAGTTATCAGATGTCTTCTTATGTATAGCCAAAGCCGAGGACGTTAATAGAACTATTCCCTTAATCTCATTTGTGGCTGCCTTAAAATATTCTATATAATTTTTTCATCGGCTCCTAAAATATGAAAAACTCTTAAGAGATTAGTATATCTTTTATATTAAGGCCGTTATCAGCTGGTTTCTTGGTTAGAAGACTGAAAAAATAGAGATGTATTGTGATCAAAGCTTGTTACGATTTTTAATTTAGTGCCTCAGAACTTTAACAAAAAACTAGAAAGTTGGACTTACGTAAGGGTTAATTAAGCAAATGTATAGTCATGGGTGGGGCCTAATAATTGTTAGCGCTTTATAAAGAAGTCTTAGCGTCTTAATGAATGAGTCTGAGCCGTGTTGCACAGGGGCAGCAGAAACCCAGGGGCTGTTTCGTTCGTTGGCTGTTCCCGCCTGCCTCCGGGCCACTGAGTGTTGCCTGTGGTGGAGTCAGAGTCCCCACTCCGATCGCTCGTGGTGGCTTCGGGGAGTGACGCTGCCGGACTTGGCGTCCCCTGGTCCGTGTGGGGCACAGCAGGTGCAGGGAACGCAGACAGAGCTTCTGGGAGGAGCCGGCTCCACGCTGCGGGCAGAGGAACAGGCCTCAGTGAAACGGGAAGGGGCCTTCTCGGACGTGAGGCGGCTTGCACGCAGCACTAACGGGGCGCGCGTGTTTTTCAGATCAGACCCACTGCAGTGCAGTTTCCGTGGGTGTCAGACAGGCTGTCAGGGCAGTCTTGGGGCAGCTGCCTGCATATCCTTTGTTGAGAAGGTGGTGGGTTCATTTTTAAAACGAGAATCAACAGTGCATGACCGCTGGGCCTAGGGCATCAGCAGTGAGGGAGGGGTCTGTGGCTAAAGGTTTTTACCGGGGTCTGGGTTGCCGCCTCGCGGCTTGCCGCGTCCCTGGAAGTCGCGGTACAGAACTGGGAAGCCCCTTTCAGCTGTTCAGCTCTACAGGCTGTGATTTCGGCGATTCACTGATTTGGCATGCCTGTTCTTCTGTGGAAAGACGTTAGCACAGATCAGGTAGTGAGCCGTATATAAAATATTCTAACCAAGTTATTGGTTATTTCGAACTTAAATATATACTGGCAGTTCAGCCTGTCAGAGCATCGAGAACGTTTGTGAGAAGCCTGCTTCCGAAGGCGCAGGCCTCGAGAGCAGGAGGGCCACAGTGCCGCGGAGCCGGGCAGGACGGGGCGTGTCCACAGTGCACGGCGGCCCCACGCCCTGCTCGCTTTCCAGGTGACGCTGTGTCAGTAACCGGAAATCCTAATTATTTGATTTCCTTCTCGAGCCCTCTAGAAGACTTGTTGGTCGTTCTGGATGTCTGAAGCAGTGTGCTAGGGTTAGCTGAGAAAGTAAAGCACGAACAAATGAAAAACGACAGTGGGAGGTAGCAGCGGCAAACACGTTTGCACGTAAACGATTAGCTGCCACATGAATAAGCCTGGTGGCAAGTGCCCCGGAAGTTCGGGATGTCCCTTGTTGTCGGGAAGGGGTCTCGTCGGACCGTCTGTGCAAAAACGTGTTGTGCCCTGTTCCAACGCCCAGTCTCTGGCAAAAATCCTTCCCCCGTTGTCTTAAAATATAAAAAAGCATGTTACTGCAGACCCAAAAGACTTTTTTTCTGTTGTATAGTCATAAGGGGGAAATGCAGGAGAAAACGTAAAGGGAATAAGAATATAAATCGAAAACCTTTTCCCTGATTTACGTGTTTTCAGACACGGAGGATTGTATTGTGTGGCTGCTAAAGTTTAATAGTTTCATTTTTAAAAACAAAAATTCTAGCATACTCTTATTTCAAGAGAAAATTTTTATCTGAAATTAATAATTGGGAAGCTGCAGCTTGATTTTACCTCCCAGAAACTTTGAATGCTGAATTTTCTCTGGAAATGCTTTGATTTTATAAGTTTTAGAATAACCAGCTGCATGTTCAGAGTCTTAACCATTAATTTAGAAATGCGGACAGCACTTACGTTTCTGTTTGAGGTGTGTAGTCTTAAAATGCCAAATGGGCTCACGTTTCGGTAAATACTGCTCCGAAGCCTCTGGCGCTGCTGGTGTTGCCTGCATCGGGTTGTGGCAGATCCTTGTGCCACTGCATCATTGGCATCCAGCCTCCTCCTCGGCCTGTCACAAGTAAAGGGTATTTGGGAAGGTCCAGAAAGGAATCTGAGAATGCGGAATTGGACATTAGCCTCGGAGCAGCTTGAGCCTCATTTCCCTTTGAGGAGCCTTTGTTCGAATCTGAGGGTTAAAAAAATAGGTTGTTTTTGATGATTTGTCACTTGTAAAAATAGGTGTACGAGGGTGGTACATGAAGTATATGCCCTTTGTCTCCATTTTATTCTCCAGTGAGGTGGCCGTGGACCACTTGCTCAGGCATACTTTCCAGAAGTGAAAATTCACCTCATCTGTTTGAAGAGCAGTTGACCTTCTCTGACTGTCTTTTTGCCTTGAACCAGAGACTTTCTCCCAGGCCACAGAAACGTAGGCAAGCGCCTCGTTTGCCAGCATGCTGGAATGGGGTGGGGCTTCAGCTCCATGCTGGTCCTAGGGGAGAAGCCACCAGCCTCGTCCAGACGAGAGTCTCGGCCTTGCTCACCAGATCCCCTCAAAAGCGGTTCAGGTTTTTTCTCTTTCCTTGCAGTAAAATATTTACTGTAATTTCCTGTCTTTTTAACATCAAGATGTTCCTTATTTCCTGTGAGAGCCAGGACAAATGTACTATTTCAGAGGCAGTTTTAAAAGATGCAGTTTTCAAAAAAACTTAATGCTTAGGGAGCACATTACACGAGCAGAATAATTTTGCATGAAAATGAGACCTAGTTTTTGAAGTCTTCGGAAGCTGGTGGTGGAAGCGAGGTGGGAGGTGGATGGAGGGTTTAGTCTTTGAGAAGCCGCAGGACAAGACCCGGGCCAGTGCGCTCCTCTCTGGGTCCCCGGGCCGGCGCGCTCCTCTGTGGGTCCCCGGGCCGGCGCGCTCCTCTCTGGGTCCTCTCTGGGCTGGCTGGCATGGGGACAGGTGGTGGCGTGCCTTCGGGCCCCCAGGCACCCCTTCCGGGGTGCTTCCCGCCCCGCGCTGTGGGCCCGCGGACGCACTGGGGCGCTCCGGGCTCCCGAGCCTCCGAAACGCCATGGTGCCTGCCGCTTTTCAGGGCCTTTGAGAACGGGCACCGTTGGCTTTTGCCTGGCAGGTAGGCTTTGTTCGCTTCGCTCCGTGGCCATGTCCTGTACCCAGTGACACGTGGCTTCTGTGTGTGTGAGGCCTGTGACTTTCCAGTGTCTGGGAGGAAGTGATGTGCTTGGAGCGTTGTTTATTACGTTGGTAACTAGTCCTGTCATCTGGTGGTTTTAGCGCTGCCGCTACGAGCACTGCGCGCGGCGTGGAGAGCTCTAGGAGGCGGCGTGGGCGCGGGGCCCTGGGTTCCCTCTGACGGCCCTCACTGTGGCCTTCCCACCGCTCCGCTGTCGGGGCCCTGGCCTCCCGTGGCTGTGATGCTCTCATTCACCTTGCCTGGTATCTGTGTCCTTCACGACCGCGGAAGCTTGCCGAGGACAGGGACTTGTGTCTATTTTGTTCACGGCCGCGCCCCGGGGGCCCGGTACGTGGAGGAGGCTGTCAGTACCTGCCGAATGCAGGAGAGAGGCGACAGCGACCCGTGAGGGCCGGACCTCGGCAGGGACTGGAGCAGAGAGCCACTGTCCTGCTTCTTAGCATATGTGACTGTCGCGTGACTCCTTGTAGTCCTGCCTCGCAGGCCAGGTTAGCTGGAGAAGCCCTTCGGGTGGCGCTGTCGTCCAGAGAGGACCAGGGGGTCTCTGCGTCTGGTGCGGTGGTGCTGGCCAGGTGGACACCCTGTGCCAGGGTGCGAGCGGGATGGAGACGAGCCCCGGGGAAGGCTGACCGCGAGCAGAGGGGACCAGGAGGCGGCGGGGCGCGCGGCATGTGCAGACGCGGCTCCCTCCGACCAGAGGCCACCAAGGGGCTGGGGCCATGGGAAGGCGAGGGGTGTCTGGCACAGGAGCGCCGCCTCCTGACAAACCGGGGAGTGGCGGACTCAGTCGCTCATGCGGGTGCGTGCAGAGGGCAGCGTGCTTGGCCAGAGTTTCATCTTTAGAGGAGCATCATGTGCCGTGGACGTCCTGAGAACGTGGGCGAGCTAGAGATGCCGTGAGGTGTGTGTGGTGAGGACGTGGCTGTGGCTGTGCTGAGAAGCGGGACAGCAGTGACTGTCCTGAGAAAAGTGCAGCGGAGCCCGCGAACGACTGCGGCCCCGGAGGAGGAGGGCGCGGGGCGCGGGCGCTGCTGCGGGAGGAAGCGCTTTTCGGGAGGCGGGTGAGCAGGGGAGGGAGGCACGCTGGTGCCCGCCCGCCGGTTTCCCGGGAGCGGCCCTCGGGCCTCGAGAACAGCCAGGTGACACGGACGGACGTCTCCAGGAGCTGCCTCCTGTCCTTGTTTTCTCTCGAAACTAAAACTAACGATAAACTCTGTCCGCTCAGTTGTATGTTTTACTTTAGAAAGACGAGACGTTCTGTAGAAACTTTACGAGTGTGTTTTACGCAAGAAGCCGACACACAGTCACTGGTTCATAGAATGTGCGTCAGCCCAGCCCCAGCGGTCAGCCCTTCCTGGCGGTCGCTGGCAGAGGCGCTTCGTGCTGGCTTCGAAACGATAGCTCATCTTTTTAAGTACAGGCTAGTCTCCCCTCGTGTCCCGCGGCTTAAACTTCCTCCTCCATCTCGGGCCCTTCCAGCCCGGGTCTCTGCAAGCACAGCGCCACTGCCTTCGGCCAGCAGTGGCGTGAGCGCTGACGGCCCTGCGTCACCTGCGGGCCCCTCCAGATGACTGGGCCCGCACGGCATTCCTTTCCCGGGCGCGTGGCCTGCAGCTCAGAGAGAGCAGGTGGCAGGTGCTCGGCGGAGAGCCAGGATGCACGTCCTGACGTGTTTGCTTCAAAAGCCCCCGCGTTTCCTGCCCCAGGCGTAGTGTCAGAGCGTTTCATTTGAACAGTTTTTGTTTTTGTATCTTTTCGTGCCTCTTAGGGCCACCCGTGTATTTTGGGGTTTCTTGCTAATTTTTATTTTTGTGATTATAGATTTCCTATTAACTTTAGATGTCTTTAATCTGTGAGGTATGAACATTAAAATTCTGTACCTTACATTAAGCTTTCTAATTTGCTGGTATTAAATTATCATAGTTCCCCCCAAATGAAACTTTCTTTTTCTTTTTTTAGGAGTGGATGTGTCACTGGCTTTTGGGAGAATACTTCTTTAGTTTCCAAGTTTCATTTATTCAAGTAAAATTATCTTCCTGTTAAAATTCAGCGCAGCCAACACTTACTGAGCGCTGCCCCGTTCTCGCTAAGGAAGCTGCGGGCCCCGGGGTGCAGGAGCCACCCCGCCCGGCCTGGGCGCTCGCTCTCCGGGCTGCAGCAGACACGCTGCCTGCGTCCGCAGTCGCTGGCCCGAGGGCGCCTGGTCGTCGAGGCCTTACTGTACGTTCTTAACTCAGTGTGTTCAAATCAAATTCTAAATGTAGAATTTTTCCTAGGTATGCCTTGCAATAGCTCATTATTCCCAGCCAACAGACCTCCAGCTACTCTTTGCATTTGAATATGTTGGGAAAAAATACCACAATTCAGGTAAATATGAAAATATTAAATATTGTGACTAACTGTACATTGTATAAATTTTATTCATATGTTTATCAGAAGTCTCCAACTGCATAAGCTTTGATGGTTGTAGAGTTTTTAGAATTATTGTTAGACCCTTAGAGAAGTAAGCACTATATATTAAAAGAGACAATGTTTGTCAGGTTATTTCTTAAGAAGTGACCAGGGAGAACCTATAAGCAGCTGTCGCAGGAATCAGGTCAGCATTTTATCCACAGTTACTGGCTGGAATTTTATGATGAAGAAAGATACATCCCCCTTTAATTGGTAACTTGAGTTAGTCCCTTAAGAAAACCAGCAGAAAATTAAAAGATACTTGATTTTCTTTTAAAAAGAGAGAAAAGGCTCATTCTGACAGGGTACGGTTTCAGGCAGCAGCCGCAGAGGCTGGACTAGGGCGTGGGCGGTCAGGGCCGTGGAGACTGCCTTAGACTTCCGAGTGCGTGGCCAGGGGGTGCGCGTCTGTCAGGGACAGTGTGCTCCCGGGGACTCGATGTGCAGGGCCCCGCCCGCCACCGGGGAAGGGCCAGGCCGCCGCGTGCTGTCCACTCTTCACAGACTGACGCCATTTCAACCAGCCATTCCAAAGAAACCTCGAAGCGGGCAGAGGGAGAACACGTCTCAGTCCAGCCCCGGGCACGTTCCTGGCCCCACGTCCGCTCGCCCACTGAGACGTGTTCTACTCTGGAGGGAAGGAAAATCAGTTACGTATCTGTAGTGAAATACCCGTTTACCCCAGCATGGCCAGGATGGGGGAATCTTATCAATCACTCGCTGTGCTGGTCTCTTACATCTTGTGACCTCAAGACGTATTGCGATCATTTACATGCTCTGCGTGACATAGCGTGTCCCAGCATCGCTGTGCTGGACACACATGAAGCGCGGCAGCGACGCCTGCTCTCCGCAGGTGCGTGGGGATAAGTGCAGTTTCACTGCTTTACAAGATACTTGTCCGCCTGACAGACGGCACGTGCAGGTCGTGCTTTACGGAACGGGCAGCTTTTAATGGCACTGAGGTTATAGAAATTGGGTGCCTAAGTATTCGTAACTTAATTTTTCTTATCAAAATATGCTAATTGTAATCTAGACTTGAACAACACAATTTTTAAGTTTATTTTTTTAATATAAAGACGATTCACTTATTGTCTAAAGTGTCGTGGCTCCTTGTCCTGTTAGCTGGGCGACCATTCCTTTGGGTCATCGGAAGCTGTAGACCACCACCGTCAGGGTCAGCTGAGTAAGCCCCTCACCCAGAGCTGCGAGAGGGGGCTGAGTGGACGTTTCACGCGATGCAAGAGCTGTAGGAGGGAGTCTCTGATTCCCGCTCAGATGTGTCTGTGATCCGGACCAATTTGTGGCACTTTTCGATGGAAGCGGTTCAGTCCAGCGTATCAATCCATGCCCCGTGCCGAATTGATCTCAGTGGAAACAGTAAACTTCATGTTCATCGTGAGCATCTTTGGGTTAATAATACTATATAGTTTATTCGACCCGTAGCTCTTTTGCTCCCGAACTTTATTACGTACGTCAGTCACTTCTCTATATCTTCTATAGCTTGTTGACGAAATCAGTAATACCTGATGTGTTCAGGAATGCCTTTTGCATCACATTCCTCAGACTCCTGCTCAAACAAGTGCTTCGTGAACGTGGCGCGTGGCCAGCGTTTTGTTACGAGCCGCACAGGGCGGCAGCCGTTGGTATCCTTCCGCACTATTGCGGAAGCACAGACTGCATCTTTAAGATCAACAGAAGCCCGAGGCTTCCACACAGTGCAGTCAGAGTGCCCAGTAATCCACCCTTGAACTTTTGGATGACACCTTCATTCATGGGATGGATTGGAGAAGGCCTTTTTTTAGGCAGGTAGATGATGAAGCTGTTTCCACAAGTAAGACCTGCAGTTACCTAAGGAACGTGTCTTTTAGGTGGCCCTCGGCCTTCTGAGGTTTTCTTCCCTATTCGGCATCCCTTGGGTAAAAAAGCAGTCGTCCCAGTACTTCTGTGAGGATGCTGAAATGCAGGGTGATGCGCAGCACCCGCAGCCGCTCCCGTCCCAGAGGCCCTGCGCAGACGGGAACAGTGGGGCCGTTTGTTCTCTCTGAACTTGGAAAAAACCACAAGGACTGTGCTCATCAGTCAGGTTATTATTGGGCAGATGATATCCAGAAAGTACAGACCCATCTTTGTGATGAAGTGGACAAGATGTCAGATGGTGCCTCTGGACTGAAGGCTTGGCGATGGCACGGCCTTCCCTGCGGCCTCGGCGCCAGCACCCCTGCTCCAGGGCGCGTCGCGCTTGCAGACGCCGTGCTGTGACCCCAGGAGGCAGTGCCGGCGGGACTCACAGCAGCAAGTGCGCGTGTCCCGTGAGGTTTACGCTACAGTTCTGTCCTTTCTGTGAACCCGGGTCTCGATACTAGCTTTGTCTCTACGTGCGTGTTTGGAAGCCACGGAGCGTACAGTCCTTTCAAGGCAGTGCATAAATTTTAAGAAGTGGCTGCTCGTCCGCTCTTTTAAGATCCTCAGTGCAGCTGTAACTGTTGTGATTTTCCTCCTGTCTCTTGGGTGACCCTGGCTCCTAACCACACTCGTGTGCATCTCAGAATCCCCAGCTCAAGTCCCCATTGGATCCGCTTTGTTGACTCGCCTCTGTCTAACCTCTGAAAGGTCACAGTTCTGTTTGCACTTTTTTCACGCCTCTTCGTGACACCTAATTTCTGCCGAATCATCGAAGTAAGTGATAGACTTTCTTTCCATATGTTGACCACACTTGTCTCTGCTGTCGTTTGAGGCCATTCTAAATAGAGACGGGCCTCTCAAAGGTAATTTCCACAGAGCCTAGGATTAGACTTCAGAAGCCATGGTCAGGAGCACTCAGAGTCAGGCTGCACGTTTAGTTGGTTAGGAAAGTAAGTCCTGAGACCTCAGAGCTAACTGTCGGGGGGCCTGGATCTTCCTCAGATGGCTGGCTTCGCCATTCTGTTGCTGTGACTCCTATAAGTGGTCCACTCATAGAGCAGGCCACAGCATCACCGGGCCTTGGGGGCTTTCGGGAAAGCATTGGAATTTGCAGACTCTGTGATGCGCGGCTGAGTACCAGCCGCCCCATCTGTAATAAGCTCTTACCCCAGAATACAAAGGTGTTCTCCCGGGTGCGGAGAAGCGGGCAGGTTTTGAACGAGTGAAACCTACAAGATGGGGGACAGGGCAAGGTCCATAGATGCCCTCAGCTTATGCCCAGGAAATTGGTCTGTTCCTAGATCTGGGGACAGAACTTTGCCAAATGTTCTCAGCCTGGCTTGCTGCCGTCTGGGACTTCAGAACGCTGGGAACGACTCGGTTCTAGACTCTCCGTTCCAAGTCTACGGCCACACCATGTGCATGGCTCTCTCGCATTTAGAGTGTGTTCTTTACACTTTGTTTTCGGTGCCGGTCGCCTCCTTGGGGGCGAGGGCCTGTGCCGCGGCGTTGCCTGGCGGCAGTGGGAGCAGGTGTCGTTTCTGTTCCTGGTTTAGTTGAGGAGGCCGCGTGGCCGTTTCTGATAAATGCTCTTCGCCAAGTTAAGGAAATCCCCCTGTCGCCTGAGTTGCTCAAGCTATTTTTTTAATCACGAGTAGGTGTCGAGCTCTGTCACGTGTTTTTCTGCGCTTACAAGCTGATCATGTGGATTCCCCCCCACCCCACCCCCGAGTGTGGTCATGTGACGAAATACTTCGGTTTTCTAAGACTGAACGGCTTTCTGTGGGTTTCGGTGCCCGGCACTCCGTGCGGAGGGGGCATTCCGTGGAGGGCCCGCGGAAGGCGCGCAGCCCCCGGCTCCCCCGCACCGCCGCCGGTGGCGGTTACTCCGCGGACGGCCCCGAAACAGCGGGTCCCCGGCTGTGCACGCGGCGAGCGGCGCCGCCTTGCGCACGTTCTGCCGAAGCCAGAATCCCTGGGCGAGGGACACCGCCTCACGGGTGGGCTTGGCCCCGCCTGGCATGGCGTGCGACACGCTCGTGGTCCCGGGGGGCGCCCTGTCTGCCTTGTCCGTGTGGGAGCCGAGCCACCGCGGCCTGAGCACGCGAGGCGCGGCCACCACGACCGGGCGGAGTTGCCGATCGAGGTCGTGGTCACTGCAGCTTGAATTTAATAGCGCGCGGGGCCCAGAGCGAGAGTCTGGCCCATGTCCCCCACCCCCGGCCTCGCTGCCGCCCTGGCCGGCGTCTCTCGCAGAGGCGCAGTCAGCGGGGCGACAGTGGCCCACGCCGCCCGGCCTGCCAGCCCCGTCCCCCGCAGCCGGCCGGCGACAGCTCACGCCTCAGGAGTAGGCGCGGGGCAGTCAGGCCACGGCCAGTGGCCGGCGCGGGGCTGGCCCTCCACGCTCGCAGGTGCTGCGAGACGGAGCGCGTCGCCGCCGCTTCTCGTTTTCAGGCCCGAGCACGCGGTGGGTTCTCGCGGCAGCTGCCAGCTTGGTCCGTGGCGATGGCAGCACGTTCACGGACGGACCAGGGGTTCCGTGGCCACCGAGGAGAAGGGGGCCGGGGGCGACGGGGCGCGGAGGCCGGCTGGCGGTGCGAGGCCCTCGGGAGAGCCGCCTCGGTTGGCTTGCTCGGTTGGCAGTGCGCGCCGCGGGGGGGGCAGTGGGGCACGGCCGCGTGGCGGGGCCGTGGGCTGCCGCGGCGAGACGCCGCACTGGGACGCGCGGTGCCGTCTGTCACCCCACGTTGGCAGGGTGGGTGAGGCTGGCTGTCGGGACGCCTGTGCCTCTCAGGCACCCGCGGGCGCTCCCCGCTGGAGCCTCCACACGGACCGGCAGTCCGCGGGAGCTCCAGGCGTCTCGTGAGCTCATCAAAGGCCAGTCGAGTAGACTTCCAAAGAAAAGCATTGAGAAGTCACCGTGAGGAAGGGGACGAGTTAAACATGCAGAAATGAGCAGTGACTTGGGTTCACCCCGGGGTTCAGGGCGGGGCGAGGGCATCGGGGGCGGGGGGACCGCGTGGCGCAGTGGCCATGTCTCCGGTCAGGTCGGCCCGTTTGTTTGAAGGCGTTGGAGGTGGAGCCAGCAGGGGCGAGGGACGCGGGGGTGCTGAGGGGCCGGGGGAGCTGGGCCAGGGCGGGGTGCAGGGCCGCCCGCCAGGACTGCTGGGCGTAGTCGGGCAAGCTGGGGGAGACGTAAAGGGCAAGCAGGAGGAGCTGCCACCCCAGAGTGTTTGTGACGGGGGCATGGCAAGAGGCCAGGGCAGGGCGGACGAGTGTGGCCGTCACAGATGACCACACTGCTTTGTCTTGCAGCCAACAAGATTAACGGGGCGCCCACGGGAGACGGCGGTGCAGCCGATGGGGGCAGCAGCCAGAAAACGCCACTCTTTGAAACTTACTCCGACTGGGACAGGGAGGTCAAGAGGACAGGAGCGTCCGCGTGGAGAGTCTGCTCCATCAACGAGGGTTACATGATATCCACGTGGTGAGTTCACGTTCAGCGACGTCGTCTGCAGCTGAGAGCGACTTCTGGTGACTGACAAGCAGACTCCGCTGTCTTCCGGGGCTTCCGGGTTGCGGTCAGGAACGTTTGTCTTTGGTAGCGCTTTGGTGGGTGTTCGACGCTGAAGGGCCTTTGGCATGAGCACAGCGTCCGGGTCCGTGTGGCTCTGCTCCGGGCAGGGGCACGGTGCACCGCCCGGGTGTGTGCTGTAGGCTTTTTCACGGCCGACAGTTGCCCCCCGCCCCTTGTGTTTGTCCACCGTGTGCTCACCGGCCAGGCCGGGTCGTTCGTTCCGTAGGGTTTGGCACATTGTCGGCCTGCTCCTCTGTGTCCTTCCTCTGGTTCCGGAGGACGTTAGTTACGCTAGCGGAGCGGGAGTGAACTGAGGGCGGGGGCGGGCCCGGGCAGGTGAGCTTCGCGGGCCATGCACCCCCCGCCGCGCCGCGTGCGGCCCGGCCCGCCCCGTGCCAGGGCCCCTTTCCAGCCGGTCCCCTTCGGCATGACGAGCAGCGCCCAGAGCCTCCGGCGTGGTCAGGGTCCTGCTGGTCCTGCTGCCGGCCTGTCGTTCCTCCCACTACGTCAAGCCGTTCCCCTCCGCAGCAACCCGGGAGACGGGAGACCCTGGACAAGGTGGCGTCAGGGGCACCGCGCAGTCGGAGACCCGCGGGTGACCTCAGGCTCCCCGGACGGCACTGCCCGACGGGCGCCGGGGTCTGCCAGCATGCCTCGTGCGGCCAGCGTGCGGCAGACCGGGCTCTCCGGGCCACAGTCAGACCCGTGCTGCCCGGGGAAACCGCACAGGGCTCAGCATCACCCCCTTGAGCGGTGTCCAGAACAGTGCGCGGTTCCTTCGAATTCTCCAGAGATGACTGGGGTTTAAGTTCATTCCTCTGTACCAGTACTCGTGGATTTGAGGGTGCTGTGTTTTAAGATCACTGAAGTCTCGTTAGTTCTCACTGACAAGTGGTGTTTTAGAACAAAGCACATCTGTTGTCGCCAGGCCGACCCAGCACCAGCTTCCCCCGGGGGCACGGTCCTGGGAAGGTGTTTGGAGCCCGCAGTGTGGGGCTCCTGCCTCCCCTCGACTTGAGGCTTTGTGGCCAGCGTGCTGGGTGTGTCACATGCTGAGAGCACGTGGCAGGGCCCGGCCAGGCCTGCCTCTGTCCACCACCCGGCCCCGCGGAGGAGAGAGGAGAGGACGGAGGTGTCGCTAGGGAGCAGTGAGCTTGCCCGCGGGTGACTGCCGTCTCCTCAGCGTCCTGGGGTCTGCCTGTCCTGTGAACAGGGAGGGGAGAAGCGGGAGGTGGGGCGGGGGACGGAGCGTCTTGCTGCAGGCGAGGTCTGCTTCGCTGTGTGCCTGCGGTCCCCGGGCCGTCGTCTGCGGAGAGCAAAGGTCGATCCGCCTCCCAGAAACCGCACACGCGCTCGATCAGTCGTCGTCCCGGACGGTATCTCGGCTGTCCTGCTCTAAGTGCGAGTCCCGTGGGAGCCGACCACGTCTGGGTGTCTCAGCCTGAGAGGTCAGGGGCGTCTGTGCCCCCCACGCTGTCCACTCCGTGGCTGCCAAGCAGATGCACGGCGCACAGGGATGGCCGCGTGCGCTGCACCCGCGTGCGGAGCGCGTGCCCCGCAGCCCGGCGCTCACGCCGCGTTCCGCTCTCCCGCAGCCTGCCGGAGTACTTCGTCGTGCCAAGCTCCCTCGCGGACCAAGACCTGAAGACCTTTTCCCACTCTTTCGTCGGAAGGAGGATGCCGGTGAGTGGCCTCTGCTGGGAGTCACGGACCCTGATGTCCCTTTTCCCGGCCCGTCACTGAAGGCTCTGCTTCTCCCGCAGGTCTGGTGCTGGAGCCATGCCAACGGCAGCGCACTCGTGCGCATGGCGCTCGTGAGGGACGCGCTGCAGCAGCGGAAGATCGGCCAGAGGTACTCGAGGGGCGGGCGTCGGGAGTCGCAGGGGCGCACGTGCCGTGGAGGACGTGCTGCTCTGAACAGATCGTGGCCGTCCGAGGCGGCCTAGCGTTTGGCGGCACCCGGACGCTCGCGGGTCTGCCGTTGCTGACGACGTCTTGGCGTGGCTTTGCCGTTCGCGCACTTCCAGCGTGCGGAGGGTTCCCGCGAGACGCTTAGGACAAAGCGGGCTTTTCTCAAGTCGCAGTCTTAGGCTGACCGTGTCCCAGTAGCTCAGACGGCAGTTTTGATCGGCCACCGCGAACAAGCTGGCATCACCGCCGAAGTCCTCCGCGAGCCCTGTGTCGTGATAGTCGTGGACGTTCATTTCTTAGTCCCCCCAGCAGTGGGCGTCACTGGTGGTCAGTGTCTCCGGACCAGTGAGGTCCTGGTCCTCACTGGTGCTCAGCGCCCTCTGGAGGCCATCCTCCGTCTCCAGACGTGACAGAGTCTGTCACAGGCACTTCCTCTTCCCAGCCTGCACCCTGCTGGCACCGTCCAGCCACGGCTGTGCTCAGTGGTCATCACATGCACACCCGCAGCTGATCACGCATGTCCCACGTCGATGTCGCGAAGGCCCTTGAAACGCTGCGTGTCCCCAACTCGAGGCAGGGACGTGGCCGCCATGCCCGTTCCCAGCGTGCCCTCAGCATCTCGGAAGGGGGCCGTCCTCGCCACGTCCCTTTTCCAGTGGTCACCCACTCCCGCCACTTCTCTTTCCAGAAGTCTTACGGCCACGAGTGCTTCCGCCCCAGCCCCACCCTGCCAGTGTGTCGGGGGCGCCCTCACTTCTCCCCCCGTCTCATCCAGTGCCAGCCCTGCCCCTAGGGGCTCCAGGCCCGGCCTTGCATCCCCTGGCCCTGGCCCGTGCTGTGGGCGCCCCGGGCATCGCCTTCCTCACGCTCATCCGCGACCGCACGTCCCCGCCGCCCAGGGCTCGCTCGGCCTTCGCCCTCCCAGCTTCGATCCGCTGCGAGCTACGGGCGCCCTGGAGCTGAGTTGTCTGCCTGGCGCTCCCTCCGGGTTTTCATTGTGCGCGCATGCTTCAGTCGGGTGGCTGTCCTGTTGGGCTGAGCGCCGCGGGGTGCAGGCACCGTGTCCGTCTTGCACTCCAGCGCGTGTTCGCACCGAGACATGCCCATGGTACTGTGCTGCTGCTCAGGACTTAGATGGAGAACAGAGGGCAGACCTTAGAGAGCGGGCTCGGGACGCCTCAGGAAGGGTGCGTCAGGTCCCGCACCTGCTGCAGCCACGCCCTAGCTTTCCCACGGCGCCGCGGCTGAGAGCCACGTTGGCCGGCGCAGTGGCTGCCCAGCGGCCCTCGGTGGCCCTTCCGTTGAGCGGGGAGGGGCGCGCCCGCAGTGCACAGTGCCACATGCTGGCGGGTTTCCGTTGCTCCTTGATCACCTTGGACACTGCCGTGCGTCAGGCCGTGCTGCGGGCCCCGTGTTCCCGCGCCCGCCGGCAGGAGGCTCGGCCTCGGGGGTCAGCAGCACCACTGGGTGAGCGGAGTTACACACTGCAGCCAACGGCCCTTCTCGTCACTCAGTCTGCTGAGCCAAGGATTGTTTAGTTCCTTGTCTTTCCCAGCCGTCCTCGTCTCTGCAGTGAGGGCCGTAGCCTGCGTGGCCAGACCTGTCTCCAGCCCCCGTGCCCCTCGGCCTGCGTCTCAGCCCCGCCGGCCTCTCCAGGCTGCTCCAGCGGCTGAGCTGCGCTCAGCCACAGGCCCTTCGCGCTGGCCGCCCCTCTGCCCAGGGCACTGCCCCCACACCCGTGCACGGCTCCTGGTTACGTGGGGTTCGGCTTCAGAGTGGCCCACGCAGAGGAGCCTTTTCTGAGCATGGTCCCGTGCTGGCCTGCACTCGGCGATGTGGCTCTCAGCGCAGACGTCCCCTTCTCCATTACCTCACCCCCGCCACCAAGGAGGTGACCCCCGGAGGCAGAGACCTGGCTGGCCGTCCGCGCACCGCCCCCAGCTCCCGGCGCGGCGCGTGGCTCACGCAGGCATTCAGGAAACGTGTGTGACTCGGTGAACAGTGACATGAGCACTTGTCTTTTTCAGGATTTGTAATGCAGTGACTAAAAGTCACCCGCAGAGAAGTGACGTTTACAAATCAGACCTGGACAAGGCGCTGCCCAGCGTCCAGGACACACAGGCGGCTTTCGTGAGGCTGAAGCAGCTGTGCGTGAATGGTAACTCCCGCCTCCTCCACGCGCGTGCGGGCGCGTCGGGGTGGCGTGTTCCGCGGGGCTCGCTGCCAGTCGTGCAGCGTGTGCCCGCGCAAGGCGGGCAGGCGCCCTCGGAGAGCCAGGCTTAAGCTGCGTGCTGCCGCGGAGGGAGAAGGACCCAGTTAGATCAGCGTCAGGTCGCGCGAGGTGGAGCCGGCGCTTTCGGGAAGCGTCTGCCAAGCAGGACCCCGGCTGCCTCACAGACTCACTGAGGTTTTAACGTGTACAGTTGTATTTTGAGACATGTAACTTGACAGAGCCATGTTGTAATCTGTGCAGGCTCAGGGTCAAACATTTATCAGGTCCTTTCAACGTGTCCTGGAGCAGGGCACCCCATCCTCCAGGCCGTGGGGGACCAGGCCATGGCCTGTTAGCAGCCGAGCCGCACAGCAGGAGGGGAGCGGCGGGCGAGCAAGCAGAGCTCCGTCTGCACCTGCAGCCGCCCCCCGGCGCCGCCGTCACCGCCTCGGCCCCCTCAGATCCGCAGGCGTGAGATTCTCACGGGGCACCGGCCCCTGGTGCCAGGAAGGCTGGGCACCCCTATTCTGGAGGGCCAACGCACACGCACACGAAGGCACCTGTGCTGTAAACTGTACCCAAGAGCACCCTAAGTCACCTGCGAGTCAGGACAGGCGGCCACTGCAGCAGGTCAGGGGTGAGAATGGGGCGGGGGCGTGAGTGATCGTTAGCTGCGCAGTAAGTTGAGTGTGACCGAAATGTGAGGTTTGTGAGGTGAGAGGCACCTTGAGGTCACACTAGGCGGGCACTCCTGCCTCCCACGGTCAGCTGTGAGGCCAGCGAGGCCACATGTGTGGGAGGCAGCCCTGGCAGGGGGCGGGGGCACGGCCCGCCGCCAGGGAGCCGTGGGGGCTGGGCAGCAGGTGTCCTGGGGAGTGAGGGCTGGAGTCGGGGCTGGCCTGACCAAGAAGGCTGGGCTCAGCAGCTCCAGGGAGGTAGAGGTGGTCAGGTCGCCCATAGTGGCCTCTAAGAGCTGCAGACAAGGCGGAGGCCTAGGGGTGCTTGCTTGCTTTGTAGAATTGTAACAGGTCTTTTTAAGATTTTATATCTTTAAAGGAAAGTGCACGACACTTCCTTAGGGCCACCTTTTAAATATTGAAAACTGCGACGTATCACTTAATGCCGACGTCAGTCGTGTAAAACTTAGCTTAAAAAGCCTAAAAAGATCCTTGTGTATGTGTGTGTGTGTATATAATTACATATCTGTGTAATTGCACATTCATTATAGAGCCTTTTGAAGAAACTGAAGAGAAATGGTTATCTTCACTGGAAAGTACTCGCTGGTTAGAATATGTAAGGTTTGTACAACTGTTTTTTTTTTCTTTTAAGTTTATATTTTGAAATAATTACAGACTCGTAAGAGGTACAAAAATAGCAAAGCGAGCCAGACTCTGCCCGGCTTCCCACAGCAGCGTCTCACGTAACCGGAACGCAGCGCCAGAGCCAGGGTGCTGCCGGGCTCAGAACGCAGTCCTCCCTCGTCTCACCACCGTGTGCACACCTGCACGTGCGGGCGTGTGCATGTGCGTGCACGCCCGTGTGTGTGCGTGTGCACGCTTCCGTGCACGTTAGCACGTGCGTCGATTCCTGTAACCACCACCACAGTCCCATGGCGACAAGGTCCCTCCCCGTGCTGCCCTTCTAGACTTGAAACACCCCACCCGACCCCCACCCTGGTTCTGCGACCACTGACCTCTCCCCGTCTCTGCAGACTCAGTTCACGATCCTTACGTCAGCCCGCTGCTTTCTTTTTATAAAAGGGTGATGAATTTTTTGGTGTAAAAACCTAAACATTCCCTGTTGAAGAATCATGTCAATACTGAAGAAACTCATAAAGGTTATTGACAGTGCAAACGTGTATAGTAAAGTAAAAGATTCGCTGGAGTTCAAGTGTCTTTTTTAGATGTCTAGTAGAAATGTGACCTTTAAGCGCGTTTGTCCCTTCCGCTCTGCAGGGCCTTCCTGAGGCATTCGGTGGAGCTCGTGTGCGTGCTGGAAGCCAGGCGCGTCTCTGTGATCCTCCAAGGTGAGGTGCTGGTGGGAACGCCGGCCGCCACGCCGGCCAGAAAGGCGATGCCGGCCACACTCCAGCCATTGTCCTTACGCATACACCACGTACGCTGAGAGCGTGCACGTCCCCAGAGCGGACCGTGGCACAGAGCGTGCCCTCGGAGAACGGAGTCCGTGTTCTGCCCCATGGGTAGCCTCCCTTCCCGTGGGCGGGGAGGCGGTCCGCAGCCCTCACCGCCCTGTGCCTGCCACGTTTCCGGGTGATGGGCCACAGTCCCATGCTCTCACTCTCCTGAGTCGCCGTGCGCAGCGGTCAGCAGAGAGACTGCATTGTAGTTAGTGTCCCTGAAAAAACAGGTAAAATGGAGTTTGAAAACTTTCTGCCCCAAACCACTGAAATGTAAAAACTGTGACGGGTGTGCTTCGATTACTTGAGAAGTAGTCACGTGTGAGTCTGTCTCCCATTAAACGTGACAAATGACCTAGAAGTGGGCAGATGTCAGACTTGCTGGACTCCAGTGAGATTTTCTAACGTGGATTATTTCAAAGACACAGTGCGGAACTGTTTCCCTTTCCTTCTCTTTCTCAGCGTTTTCCCGGGTGGTAATCATTTCCTTTCCATTTCGTTGACAGAGGAGGAGGGAAGAGACTTGAGCTGTATCGTAGCATCTCTGGTTCAAGTGATGCTGGATCCCTATTTTAGGACAATTACTGGATTTCAGAGTCTGATCCAGAAGGAGTGGGTCATGGCCGGGTATCAGTTCCTGGACAGATGCAACCACCTGAAGAGATCGGAGAAGGAGGTGAGGGCCCCGTGCTCGTCGCCGGTCCCCGTGCGCGCGCTGTCCCCGCCCGGAGCGCCTCGCCCGTCTGCCAGAGTGCGCTTAGCGCGTCGCCGCTTAGTCCAGGACCGAGTTGACGTGTTTACGAGATTACTGTAACTGGAGGTAAAACGCTAGAAGAGTTATCTACTGGATTTCTCTAAGTTGAAAACTACTTGAAGAAATGATGCATGAACTCTTCTGCAAAGCAGTGACGAGCATGCTAGATACCCTGGAAGATCAGTTTGGGAACATCATGGTTTCTTGAAGCGGGGCCCCTGTGTTGGGAGTGGGAGCTGGCGAGGGCCGCCTCGGGGCCGCAGCTCCGCCGAGAGGCCTGCGGGCGCCGTGGTGTGGGTCGGGTTAGACAGCAGGTGGGCCCGTCCCTCCGACGGCGCTGGTGCTCCCCGGGGCGCAGCGTGTGTCCTGGACTCCTGCCGCGCCGCGTGCCCCGCAGCTTCACGCGCCGTGCGTCACACGCCCGTGCACCCCTCGCCCGCGCTCAGTCCCTCCCGACGTCAGTGCCGGTTTGCAGCTTTAACTAACCCGTGTCCGGTTTGTGTCTGCCAGTCTCCCTTGTTCTTGCTGTTCCTGGACGCCACGTGGCAGCTGCTGGAGCAGTACCCCACCGCCTTCGAGTTCTCCGAGACCTACCTGGCCGTGCTGGGCGACAGCACGCGCATCGCGCTGTTCGGCACCTTCCTCTTCAACTGCCCCCACCAGCGCGTGCGGCAGAGCACGGTGAGCAGGGCGGGCCGGCTGCACCTCGGAAGTGTGGCACGTGGGGCTGTCGTAGTGACCGTCTAGCTGACGAATGAATTGTCCAAGTCGGATTGTTTAAAGATGTAAAAACTTGGGAACTTGTTTGTGAGGGAGCACTTTATGTGTTTTTCTCTAAGGCGCCTTCAAAGATTTAGGCTATCTTAAGGACCTTCAGCGTCCTGCTTTGGTGTTTCTGTTTTCGTATTTGGCGTCCGAAGGGTAAAGAGATCCTGTTCGAGGACGCTGACTTCCTAGGTCAGTGGAGTAAAAGCTGGAGGAGGCAGGGTGAGTTCTTCTCGTAAGGGTCCTGGGGAGAACAGATTTCTGGGATGAGACGCAGGCGCTGGCTCGGTCCCCGGAGTCCAGGGCGCCACCCGCAGTCGCTGGGGGCAGATTGTCCGCTGTGTTCTCCATCACAGCTCGTTGTCCTAGGGAAAGAGTCACGATTACTGAGCGTCCCGGCTTCTGGTTGCCGCTGGTGGAACTTCTCAGAGCCACACGTTCTGTCTCACCCACATTTGAACCCACAACAGAAATGGCCGATAAATGCTGCAGTGACCACTGAGAGAAACGGGGCCACGCCTGTGGCCTTGGGGGGCCTTGCTGAGACGGGGCTGGCCTGAGCAGAGCGGCCTGGGGGCCACTGAGCTCAGCTCGTCCTCTGGGACGGATCCGTGTCGCCAGCAGTAGCGCCTGGGCCTCACGTGTGAGGTGGACGGTGCTCCTCGCACCAGGCTGCTGTCCCCGCCGCGCTGTGCTGCCTGGCTTTGCTGCGGTGGGAGGACCGGGTCACCGGCTCACCAGGCCGCGGCTGCTGTCAGCAGGCCCCTCCCCCCGGAGCGTGGTTGCATCGTGGCCTGGGCCAGGCCCTGGGACCACGGCCCAGCGGGCCGCTTCCTCCCGCTGCGGCCCTCCCCATAGACACAGCTGTGACGGGCGGCGGGGGTTCTGTCCAGAGGTGGCTTTGCTGGTCACACCTGAAAGGTGATCACGTGAACGCGTGATCACGAGCCTAACAGGTGACATGCTGCGATTGTAGAACAACTGATGTGTTCACGGCGTCACCTTAGAGAAACTTCTAGGCGTGGCACTCTGTTGCCAGAGGGGCCAGCGTCCCCGGTGTCTTTGGCGAGCGAACCGCCGCCCTCGCTCAGGCAGAGTACGAGTGTCCCTCTGCCCGAGAAGCCGCAGCCCCTTTGCGGGGAAGCGGGCCGCCCGGCGGGCCCGCCGCGGCCCTGGCTCTGGGCCCTGCGAGGGCGTCTGCGTGCCGGTGCCTTTCCACACGTGCTCCAACGCTTCTGTTTGCAGGAATTTGCCATAAGCAAAAACATCCAACTCGGGGACGAAAAGGGCTTGAAGTTCCCCTCGGTGTGGGACTGGTCCCTGCAGTTCACGGCGAGGGACCGCACGCTGTTCCACAACCCGTCGTACGTCGGGAAGAGCACGGCCCGCGTGCAGCCCGGCTCGGTGAAAGCCTTCAAACGGGCCAAGGTGAGTGGCCGGCGCGCTGGCGGGAGCAGCTGCCCTCGGCCCCCGTGACCCACCATCCCGGCCAGAGCAGCGTGTGACGTCAGGGCACGTCCCACTGGCTCTGCCGCTGCGGGTTTGAGGGGGCTCTGCTTTCTGGCGGAAGTGGCTGCACCCGCCTTTCTCTCCGGTGTCTGAAGCCCACGAAGCCCCGGTCAGCGTCTGCGTCAGCTCATCCCCGCTCCAAGCCCAGGCGCCCTGAACCCGCCCTTTCTGCCTGTTCTGTCTAGAAACAGCCAGGGCTAGATTTTTTTCTAACCCAGAAATCTTAGAAATTTGCACGTAGGCAAATTAAGGAGCCGGTATGTTGCCTCCCACCCTGGGTGGCCTAGTGGCACGGCCTGGGCAGAGTCAGGGCCGCACGTGACGGCGTGCAGTGGGGAGGAGCAAAGGGCCACCTGCCCAGCCGCGGTGGCCTCGCCGCCGCCCCCGCTGTCTGGGCAGGAAGGCCCAGGCGGCAACGCCATCTCTGTCTTCCTGCAGAAAACCTACAGCTCCACGCTCAGGGGGCCGCCAGCCTCCCTGGAAAATGGGCTCGCCCGTGACCAGGAGTCGCTTCTGCGGAGAAACTCGCTCACCGTCCGAGGCAGGCCGGACGCCCCGCAGCCTGGCCAGGGCCAGAGCGGTGGCCCAAGCAGCAGCCCGAGCACCGAGCAGTTGTTCCTGGAGTGGTCAGCCAAGCCGCTCGACCCGCACGGGGTCCTCCTGCCCCGCCTCTCAGGAGCGCACGTCAAGCTGTGGAAACTCTGCTACTTCCGCTGGGTCCCCGAGACCCAGATCCGCCACGGGGGCCCCATCACCACCTTCCACAAGCTGTCGCTGCTGGCCGACGAGGTGGATGTGCTCGGCAGGGCGCTCCGGCAGCAGCAGGCCGGGCCACCCCCGAGCAGGATGTACTTCCGGGCCAGCGGGCCGCCCGACGCCGCGGCCACCCCGGACTTCCTCTCCTCCTCGTTCCCCTTCTCCCCCGTCGGCAACCTGTGCCGGCGCAGCATTTCGGGGACGCCGCTGAGCAAGTTTCTGAGTGGGGCCAAAATATGGCTGTCCACCGAGACGCTGGCCAGCGAGGACTGAGCGGCAGGGCCCGCGCCGCGGCCGGGCTCGGCCGTCGAGGCGCTGGTGGTTTCCCACGTGAGAATGACCGCTGAAATTTGCACTAACGTTTAAGAACGTCGAGTCGCGCGGCCTCCACGGGGTCTTGAGAAGCAAAGCGTGCGTCGTCTCCCGTGTCCTCTTCCTGTCACTGCGGGTCCCGCTCCGTCGTAGGCGATGGGCAGGCAGAGGGTCCCCGCTGCTGCGGTCAGGCTGGTCGGGCTCCGTGTGCAGTGGCACGTGTCTGCCCCGCTCGCTTGCCCCGCTGCCGCTTCCCTGGCCCGCAGACCCGCGACCCGAGGGGCAGACGGGCTTTCGGGAAGTGCGGCACCCCCAGCGGGGTCGGGAGGGGGCCCCGTGGCTCCCGGCCCCTCTCCGTGATGTCTGATGGAAGCTTCAGTGTCCCCGCACCGGAATCGCTGTGAGGTCACTTCTTTTGGGACCATAGGTCACTGTGTCTTAAACTCACGCTTTTGCTCTTACCTTCTTAGGACTAACTTAGAAATGAAACGCACTGGTAACTTTGAAAGCGTTTGCTGTCGGGAACACGATTAAACCCACAAGTGCCTTTGCCAATATTAATGTATGAATAACAGTAAAATATAATTTGTTTTCAAAGTTAGGGAGTTAAAATGCCACTGCACGTGAGAAACAGGCCTGTCGTACTGAGCTGCCTACTAGTGCTCAAGAGGCCCCAAAGCCGCATTTCCATACCTCGGTCAGTCTCGGAGGACACAGCGTGCTCGTGCGGTGGCGGGGGTGACCGCGCCAAGCCCGCCCTCAGAAACGGGGCTCCTCTCAGCGTGTCCACTGAGGGGACCTGGCTGGCCCCTCCCCCAGGAACCACCTAACGGGTCGTGAGTCGGGTCACCTGCACGGAAGTCCCTCCTCCCAGAGACCACGGTGTCAGCGGCAGACTGAGGAGGCCACCAGCACACAGGCGTGTCCTTGGTCTGGAACGCCCTTGTCACCCATCGTGTACCACGTGCCAAAGCCACAGGGTCAGAGGTTAAGCTTTACGGTGGAGGCGTTAGCCCTGTTCCCCGACACCCCTTGTCCCCCCCCCTCCCCCACCCAGGCCTTGTTAAAAGTCCTGTTCTCAGATTTGGCTATTTAGGTTTTTAAACTGCCATCTTAAGCTTTTAAACATTTTTATAGTGAAGGGTTAATCTTTTCTAAAACTGGTTTTTTAAAAGTTTTAGGTATAACGAATAGCTTTATTTGAACTTTGTGCCTTTTAAAAATTGGTAATGTCTCTGGATTTAAAGGAACAGAAAGTCCTTATACAGTGTCTTAAAGCAGCCGTCCCCGACCTTCGTGGCACCGGGGACCGGGGCTCCCGTGAGAACCTGAGGCCCGATGACCTGAGGCGGAGCTGAGGCGGTGGCGCTGGGCAGCGGACGCGGACACAGATGAGGCTTCGCGCCCGCCGCTCCCCGCCTGGGGTTTGGGGGCCCCTGTCTAGAGAGTCACCGTCTGGATAAATAAACCCAGTGTTTTTGCCAACTTGTTGCCTAGGAAATAAGGGCTCTTTCTGGTTGATATAAAATAACAGTGTTGCCATCAAAGATTTTACTGTCCCGGCTTAGAGACCAGTGCCCGGCCCCCTAGCACACCACAGCACATCCTGCCACTGGAAGCGTGACAATCCTGTCTTCGTTAAGCTGCCTTTTTATTGCAAATTATTCTAGATTTGTGTGTGTGTGTGTGTGTGTGTGTGTGTGTGTGTGTGTGTGTGTGTCGGGGGGGCGTGTTTATTTCTCTACAATTTTCTCTCACACATTTATTTCAAGCTCTTTCGTAATTTTTTCAATTTACAAGTTGAAAAGCAAGTAGGTACTATTAATATTATTTTAAAGTAGAGAATATACTTATTTTTGTATGATAATCAGATGCAGTAAAATGGATTTTTGCTGGATAGTTGTTACAATCATGATGATTGTGCCAGAATCTGCCACGTGAAATGTGGAAAACAACTCGTGCAGCCTTGAGTCCTGGCCACTGCTGAGCTGTAAGGCACCTGCCAGCGAGAAGGGCGCCGTGACAGATCCGAGGTGCGGTCACAGCTGTCCCACGCCCGTGAGCACCGCCTGTGCCTCGTGGCGTCACAGCTGGGACTGTCCGGTACTGAGCCTAAAGACGTACAGCGTCTGCCTGTCACTTTACGATGGAAGCCCATTTAAAACCAGAGGCATCGAACTTTGTTTGAGAACGTGTGTAGACTCCCAGGCCTGCTGCCGCCGCAGGGACCACGGGCCGGGACCTTCGTGCCCAAGACCGGTCACGACGCGAGTCGCAGGAGGGAGCGACCTCGGTCAGCAGCAGTGAGTGCCGAGTGCGACGTCCACCCGCGCGTCCCCGCCGCCCCCGCGTGCGCCAGACGCCTGCGTCCTGCTCGGCCTCGGCGGTGGCGTCACCAGCTCCTTCAGCTCCACTCGGAACCGGCCGTCGCCAGGGCCGCGCGAGGGCTGAAGGACCCTTCCACGTCGCAAAGGTTGGGGGTTACACACCTCAGGCCCCAGGACTCTTCCCTGGGGACGGGGGCCCCATCCCTGACCCCCGGGCCCTCCCTCACGCCTTCCTGGCCCGAGATGTCCAGCAGCGGTGACCAGCAGCCCTGTTTCGGGCACACTGCCCCCGGCATTTGGGGTGGTCCCGAGGAGGGCAGGAAGGCACACTGCCTCGCCCTTGAGAGACGGCATTCCCGCGGTGCCCGAGCCCGGCTGAGAGCACTCGCTGGCAGGTGGCATCGGAAGTTAAGGGACTCAACGAACATTTGGCTTTTCATTCCTAAAGCAGTTAGAGTTTCAGCCGTTTATGCCACCTTAGGTAATCGTAAAACAAGGATTTTAACAGCCAACTGTAAAGCAGCAGAGAAAAACTGAAATTTATGAATCTGTTTCTAATATGCTTATGAGAATTGTGCATGCTACTTTTATAAAAGCTGTGAATCATCTCATTGGGTTTTCTTCCAGCTTTTTTTGTGAGTCTGATCAAAGCACCTAGATGTCTCCAGTCCCCAGTGGCCACCAAGGTTTTCACCTTTTAAAAAGCTCACTACCTGCTGTGTGGAATCGAGTGTCTTCAAGCCAATACTGGGTTTACTGTCAGGTTTATTAGTGACGACACAAAATCGAAATTAAATAAAACGTAATTACACTTGATGCTTGGAGAACCTCAGATGCGCGTCTGATGAGCGGCTCCCGGTGGCTGGCCTAGTCCTGGCCTCTGCTCTTGGCACCGACCGCGGCCACGTGGCAGACCTCCACGTCGGCCCCCAGCTTCTGCAGCTCGTGCAGCCAGGTCATCTGCTTGGGGGACAGCCGGTCGCCGGGGCCCTTCACCTCCACCAGCTGCAAGAGAGGTTTCGGGAACCGCCAGTCAGGCGTGCGACAGGAGTGTTCTCCGTGCCGCTCTGCCACGGCCCCGGGCTCACGTGTTTGGGCAGCCGCGGGAGGCAGTTCCCACGGGACCGGCCTCGCCGACAGCCACGCACGAGGCCCCTGCCGTCGCCCCCGGTGGCGTGGCTACACGAGTCGCAGACGGGACTTCCCACTCTGCTTACTGACCTTGCAGCGACGGTTCCGGGAGCTCCACACGACCAGGTCCGGGAGGCCCCCCCGGCAGTGGCGGAAGTCCATGGCCAGGCGTCGGCACACGCCGCCGAGGATGCGGCCCCCCAGGCAGGAGACAAGGTCCTGCACACGGAACACGCGGTAACTAGCCAGGCCCCTGTCACCACAGCAGGGAGAACGGGGTGGCCCAGCAGGAGGGGAGCCCAGGACGCCTGGCGCCAGGGCCCCAGCGGCTGCGGCACCCCGGGCGAGCAGTTACCACGTCTGCCCGGGTGGGACAGTCCTGGAGCTGCCGAGGGAGAGGGAATTAGGAAGAAGTGCTCAGGACTGTGACAGTGATGGCTGACAGAGGCCAGCAGCCAAGGGACAGGGACACGGATGGCATCTGCCCGTGGGGGCCACAGCTCAGGCAAAGGGGAGCTGTCGGCTGAGGGGGAGAAGGCACGGCTGGGGTGCCCTGACGTGTGCCCACCCAAAACTGCATGTGGGCCGGGGTGTTATAAGTGCACACGCACAGGAGCAGACATGCACGCACGCACACGCACACGCACACATACACGTGCATGCACACACAAACGCCACACGTGTGTGGGTGCATGTACATGCATGCACATGTATGCACCTACAGCTGCATGTGCATGTACACATGCCCATACAATGCACGCATGCAGCACGCACGCGCATACAGGCGGGTGTGTGGCTCACGTGTTCACCTGCGCTTGCTGCAGAGAAGCGAAGCGTTCCCAGCTGACGATGGGGGCCGCCCTGCCGTGCTGGGCCTGCCACGTGGCGGCCACCCAGGCCTGCAGGCTCTCGGCTGGGGCCTGCTGGATCTGCTGCAGCCTGGCCTCGATGGCCAGCCGCCTGCTGGCGAAGAAGCTGTCCGTGCAGAGGTCCAGCGGGAGCGCCTGTGGTGAGGGGTGGGGGCGACACCTCAGACTCACCTGGGGGTCCGACCCACCGGCACCACGTGATGCCCAGGAAACGCAGGAACCGGCCGAGCCCATGGAGCTGGCGCGGTCTCTTTCTCAAAAGATGAGTCAAAAGCATCTCGGGGATCTTTCCACGCTGCTTCCTTAGCGTGACCGTGTGAGCAGGGCTTCCGGGAGAGCTCAGCCCCGAGCACCCGGCGCCGGGCCCGGCCAGGTCTCAGCGGGCTGAGGCGGGAGCCCCACCGACGTCGGGGAGCGCGGGCCCACATGGGCCATAAATGCCACAACTCGGACTCGTGAGCAGAAGCCTGTCACGGGACCCGGCACGATGACCGGAGGCTGAGGCAGCCTCTGGCGGCCGCGGGGCCACAGCCCGGCAGCGTCTGCTCACCTCGCCGCGTGCCCGGGGCGCGGCCGGGCGGGGTACCTGGTAGGCGTTTCGGAAGGCGTCCGGCACCCCGTCCATGAAGATGACGTCCCACAGCAGGAGGCCGTACAGCGTGGTGAAGGTGGACGCTTCCCCGTGGATGCCTGCGGCAGGGCACGCGAGGCGGGGGTCAGTCCCCCGCAGCCCGCCTCGCAGGGCAGCAGGACGTGCGCGCACAGGCCCCCCCCCACCCCCGGCTGCCGCTTTACGTCACGTTCTCCACAGAAGCCTGTTTAAGGGCGGAAGCCCCAGAGCGCCCGTCACGTGCCCAAACCTCAGTCTCGGGGGGGCTGCGGCCTCGGCCTGCCTCCGGGGGGCCTTCTGCGTTTCACCCCTGCCGGGGAGGTAGGCAGCCACGGGGACACCCTGTCCCCACTTTACGGCCTGGGGCACAGGAGGTGCTGGCCACCGGGACCCCCCAGCAGGCGGGGAGGCGTCCGTGCCGCCGGCCCGAGCGCCCCGTCTGGTCACGCTGCAGCGCAGGACAGGGCCGCTCTGTCCTGCCTGGCCCGGGCCGTGCCGTGCGCCCTCCTCCCCCCGTCCCTGCCGCCCGCCTCCGTGACCCGACAGGACAGCAGGGGGGCAGCGGACTCCGCGGCCCTCAGCTGCCAGCTCCGGACTCGGCCCCTCTGCCGGGTCAGGCCCCCGTCCCCCCTCGTCCCCTGAGGACAGGGGCTCTGAGGACAGGCCGGCCTCACTCGCCTAACGTCCCACCGAGCTGCCCCTCGCGGGCATTAAGTGGCGGTCACTGGCCGGGCGGTGGGCCTTTCACGACCACAGCAAAGTTCTTCCCAAGCCCTCGCGGGCCAGCGGCACCTCCCGGGGCACAGGACGGAGGGGCGACGGCTCACGGGCGCCGCGTGTCAGGTACCTTGGTCGAAGCCGCCGCGTCGGTAGTGGTCCAGGGCCAGCTCTTCCACGGAGCACAGGGCGGTGGCCGGCGCGGGCCCCCCGGCCTCCAGCACAAACACGGACTTGCCCATCCCGTGCTGCGGGCACAGCCGGCCCGAGATGGTCACCTGAGACGGTGGCCGGACATCCATCAGTGACAGGTGTGCAGACCCGACTGGCGTCTGAGGACACCCTCCCCTGCACGCCCCCAATTCTCAGCCAGCGCCAGGCTGTGGGACCCACGCTGGGCACCGGCGAGGTTCACAACGGTCACGGCCTTGACCCCCGGGGAGCATGTGGCCCCCGGAGCTGTCCCCAGGTGTCCCGACCACGCGGGAGGAACCGGCGCAGGCCGTGGGCTTCGGACTCGGGGTTTTACAGAACGTCAGCCAGCCAGACAGCCGGCGGCGGAGAAAATGGGGAGCCATGTCCCCCTGTCCCACACGCGCGTCAGCGTCTTCCAAGTTGGAGAGAAAAGCACAGAAACCGTCCCGAGGCTGCTCCCAGCAGGTGGCACCCAAGGGTGCCCAGGACGCAGACTCACGTGCTTCACGTCGTCCACGGTCTCTTCTGGCAGCTGGAGCAAGAGGTGCCTGACGCCGTGGCAGCTCGGGGACTCTCTCAGACGCATGGCCCTCTGGTACAGCGACAGGCGGTGACCCGTCCGCACCTCCGGGTCTGCCAGCCCTTCCGCGATGCACCTAGCAGCCTAGCAGGGGACAGGCCGCGTCAGGGCCCAGGACGACCCTGGGGGCCCCCCGCGTCCGTCGGGCGTCCACCCCGCAGCCGGCTCTCCAGACTGCCCGACAGGAATGCAGAGCGGCTTCCAGGGTGACGAGCGGCCTTTCGACAGCAGTGACGCGGCCAGTGCGCGGACGAACCCTGAGCCCGACCAGAACCGTCTGGAACACCGGCGGCCTGCCGGGCCGCGCCGTTCCGTGTGCAGACGACGTCTCGGCTGCCACAGAGGCCGGGAAAGTCAGGGACAACCCTGCGTCCTGGGCCGGAGCAGGCCGGAGAGAGACCGTGCTCCGTGCAGCACCTGGGGCACCCGAAAGGAGACGTGTCCCCCACCCCCGGGCACGGAGCGACCACCTCGGGGCTGCCGGGTGGGGCCCCCAAGGGCAGGAACCCCAGAGCGGCAGCAGCGGGGTCTGGCCGCGGGAGGGGACGGGCTGCCCGCACGCCCTTCCCTGGAGGCCGGCAGGTGCGCGCGTGGCTGGCAAGACCTGGGGACCAGGCTGGAGGAACCACGATTTTCCATCCATCTCGAAAACCGGCTCGGAGCCCCGTCCTCCCCCAGAGCCAGCGCCGCCGCCCGCAGCCTGTGGGCTCCTGGGAACCTTCGCCCCAGCGCAGGAAGCAGCGACCCGCCCGGGCCCTTCTCCACCCTCCACCCTCCACCCGCCACCTGCCCGGGCGGCCTGGGCTGAAGGAGCCAGAGGGGCCCCGAGGCGGCACAGCCACCTCCCCCGCCGACGCCGACGCTCCGGGTGACGAGGCACTTTTCAGCGTGCGGGGTGAAGGCGGTCTGTCCTGCTTCTAGCCCCTTCTCCTCCCCGGGCCATGTGTCCACGCCCACGACAGCCTGACCCGCTCCGTGCGCCACCAAGAAAGGCAGAAGCCGCCAGAGAGAAGCAGGGCCCCCGCCGTCCACGCCGAGCGCGGGCTGGCGTGGGCGCAAGGCGCCTCAGCAGCCGCAGGGGCCCAGGCTGCTCGGCCACAGAGGCCACGGGGTCCCCGGGAGAGAAGGAGGCCTGCTCGGGGCGGGTCAGGGAACACCCTTCCCAGGAGCGAGGTACAGCGTGGCCCAGAGGGCCGGGTCCCTGGTCACTACTCACAGTCCCTGCGCTAAGAAGGAGAATTCGCATTTCATCAGCCCGGCTGCCCGCAGCCCCCACACCCCGAGTGAGTGAAACCACCGGCTCTGAAACAAGAAGCCCCTTCCTCAGACCCACTGAGGGCGGGACGGCCGACCCTCCCGCGCCCCAGGCCGCCTGCCTTCACCTCTTCGGGGGTGGGAAGAACACAGACAGGCCGTTAGACGGCTGTCCTGATCACGTCTAGGTTGCTGTGCTCGAATTCACGCAGACGTACAAGCGGGCCAGGTGAGAGCCGCTGCCCGTACCTGCCCGTACCTGCCCGTACCTGCCCGTACCTGCTCGTACCTGCCCGTACCTGCTCGGGGCGCTTCAGGTGCTGGTGGAGGTTGAGAGCCAGCCGGTCCCACCATCGGCCCCTGCTGTCCGGGCAGTACACCTTCTGGGACAGAAGGTCCTGGAGTTCCTGGACCGCTTCCTGCCGCAGCCACAGAGGAGGCGCGTTAGACTCCGCAGCCAGCGAGGCCGCCACGCAGTCGTGAAGCATCTGTGTCCACTGAGCCCAGGCCGAGGCCGAGCGTCAGATAGCCCGAGCCCCCCGAGGCGTCCCTCCCCCTCGGCTGCGCATCCAGCCTATGTCCTCTCAAACCAGCTGGCCAGCGAGGGCCACACAGGGTCCGGGTCCAGGCAGCAGGCCGGGCTGGGCTGCAAACCTAGCACTTGGGGAGCCAGCGTGAGACCTCAGGGGTGCACAGGGCACCTTAACCTGCCTTCTGTGGTTCGTGGGCCTCCTGGACACATGTAACGGCTCTCCTGAGGATGCGCAAAACCCACAAATATGCAGCGGTGGGTCTGCGGGGTCCCCAAAGGCACCACAGGGCCCCTCCTGGGATTCACGGGCCGGATCGGGAGCCCGGCCTCGGCTCGTGCTCCAGAAAACACCGTTTTTCCAATACACACCGCTCACCACAACCAAAGGTGGGTCCCGGGTCTCACGTCAGCGTAAGGACAGACACGACCAAATTCTGGACGTGATTATACATGGTTTGCGACGTCTGTGCTGGCCGCGGGGGGAGGCTCCCCCGCACCCCCAGGGTTTAGGGGCCCCGCCCGGGGCCCTGTCTGCACCCCGGCCTGCCGGCGCCCTCGCGGTGTGCCCGGGGGCCGGCGTGACCGCCCGTGCCGCAGGCCTCGCGTCCTCACCTCGTACATGCGCAGCCTCTGCAGGACGTCCACGGCCCGCGACGAGACCCGCGTGTAGACCCAGCCGGCGGTGAAGCGCCGCAGGAAGGCCGGCAAGCCCGCGTGGTGCCTGGGGGGGGCGGGGCGGCGCGTCGGGGGGCGGCCGTGCGGGCGGGGTCCCCGTCTCGGCTCCCGCGTCGCGGCACGTGGCCGCGGCCCAGACCGGCCGGCCCGCAGAGCCCCGGACAGCGGCCCCGGCCCGGGGCAGAAGCGGCCGGCCAAGCCCCGCGGCGTGGCCGCCCGACCTCCGGCTATGACTGTTTCCTGACGAGTCACCGACCGACACGTTTTCACCACTATTTTGCTGTTCAGTCTGAGAAAAGCTTCCGCATTTACCTGAACCCCCCGAGGAGGTTCCCCCATCGCTGGTTATTTCGTCCCTAGCGAACCCCCCCAATCACGAAACACCCCCACGCAGCACGGGCGAAACGTGTAGGAACAGAGAGGGCGCCTCCGGGCTACGGTTTTAAGCCCACGTCGTGTCCACGTGAACTTCACGTCCTAGCGGTTTTTTGGAGATATTTAATACTGCTAATTTTTCTCATCACTGTATCACGATGAAGAAAAAATTTCTTCATGCGGAATACGCTTAACATTTATCAAACAGAAAACCCGAAGGCTCACGTGCCGTGTCCCTGAACTTCTGTGGTAAATGGTGAGTGCAGAATACCCCCACGCGAATGTCCCCCGAGAGCCCATCTCCCACGCCAGCCACGTCTGTCCCCACGGCCCCCACGCGCACGCGCCGCTGCCCCCCCTCGGGGGAGCCCGTGCCCCCGGAGGGCCCGCCCACGCCCGGCGTGTGTGCCCGGAGGTGCGCGGCGCGGGACCCCAGCTCCGTCGACTCCCGTCAAGCTTCTGGACGCTTCCTCCTGCTTCCCGGCGCCCTGGCCCTGCACGGCCAGCGTGAAGCTGCGCCCCACGGCGGGTTCGGGGCGGGGCGTGGTCCCCACGAAGCGGTGGGGACGACGTGGCCAGTGAGCGAACCGTGGCGGGGCCCGGAGAACTCCTCACCTCAGAGCCGCGTGGCCTTGCAGCCCGCGCCAGGCCCCGCGGGCGCGCTGACAGAGCTCGTGCGCAAGCCTCCAGCTCCCACCGGCCATGGCGGCGCAGACATCGCTCAGCACCTGGGTGGCCTCCGCGTACCTGGGGGGACACGCGCCGGCCACGGCTCAAACCCGAGCGCGCGCTGCGTGGGAAATCCGCACGGACGACCGAACGGCGTCGCGGCTCACGGGGACGGGGACCGGAACTGGGCTTCCGAGCACGGACCGTCACGACAGAGAAAAGCGCGAAGCCCCCGACAGCGACCACGTCAGCGCACTGAGGCCAGCGCGAGCGGGGTCGGGGGAGTCGCTGGAAGGCTCGGCTGCTCCTTCCAGCGACTCCAGGGCGATACGAACAAGACGCCGACCTTCCCAACAGCGGGCGCAGCGGCTGGAGTCGGTCTCCAGCGCCGTGGCTTTGAATCGCTCCGGTGGCTGACTTTTCAACGCACGTACTAAGCAGCATGCACACGGCTGCGCTACAGTCCAGCATCGGAATCCACGCCAGTCAAATCCGAGGCCTACACCTGACGTCGCAATCAGAAGCGACGTTTCGGGAAAGTCAAATGAATCTTTCTTATAAAATAAAAGGAGGGTTTATTTACGAAACCCAAGTATTTTTTTTTTTTTCCTGTAAGACCTATACCGTTTTCTACCAAAACCTACTTTTTGCCAGTCAAAGCAAACGTTCACTAAATCCCTGAGCCCAGACGGGGGACGACGTGTGCCGTGTGCACACGCGGGTGAGTACACACACGAGCTGGTCTTCGCATTACCCGGCATGTCGCCAGGACCCGCCTTCCGCCTCGTCCAGGCCCACGACAGCGTAACGCTGCTTCCTGCCGAGGTCACTTGGGAACCGAAACATTTGCACACACACACCCCCCCCCCCGTAACCTGACACGCCCCTACGTCCCCCGCCACCCCCCGTCTCAGCAACGTGTACTCGCGAGGCAGGAACAGAACAGAACAAAACCGCCGTTTCGGCTGCGGACTTCGGCGTCCGCTGTGGCCGAGACCCGCTCGCGGGACCTGACCTGATGAGATCGTCTCTGTCCTGGAAGATGCGGGCCGCCCGGCACACGGTGTACCGCGGGAACGCCACCCGGCCCAGGCCGGCCAGCAGCACGGCCGAGAGCGGGTCCCGGCCGCCGTCCTCCTCCGGCGCCTCGGACAGGTCGAAGAGCAGCAGGGCGCGGGAGAACACGGCCCGCGGGCCGCCGTGCACCCGCAGTGCCAGGCCCGCCACGTCCTTCGCCCTGCGGATACGCGAAGCAAACGGGTTTCGGGCTTTTCAGCATTTGGACATCGGATTTTAGAAACTACACCCGGGTGTGATAAGGGCGAGGGGCATCCACGGTCGCGCCTGACGCCGATCGGTCACTTCCAGCTAAGGACACGGAGGTTTTCATAACCTCTCTGGGGCTCAGAGCCGCGCCTGGGGACACGGTGAGGGTTAAATGAGGTTTTATCCCCAAACGGTTTCACGCGGACAAGTGAAACCACCCCGTTTCTGATAAATTTTTAGGTTTAAACTCAGGAAAAGTTGCATATGCAGATTGACAGAGTCCACGTCAATAAAAAGTTTACTGAAATAAAAACCTGACTGATTTTTCTCGGTCCTAGAAGTGAGTACGGTCTTCTGAGAATTATGAATAATAAACCGAGAAGGAATCCAGTCATGGCACCCAAAATGAAATGAGCAGTGACAACCGGAAACAGGAACCACCTGCTCTACGTCAATGTACAAGACCGACGTTCTCCATGTGTTTGGTGTAACAATGTCCAACGAAACCTTTTTAAAATCACGGCGCCGACTCCAGGCTGGCCCTGGCCCCGAGGGCAGACCGAGGGCTGCCTGGCCAGTCTGAGCAAAGCGTCCACCAGCCGCTGCCTCTGGCCGCCGGGCCCCGCCACGTGGAACGTCCTCCCCAGGGCCTTGAGCTCAGGAGCCGAAAGCAGGTCCAGCACTTCCTGGAGCTCTTGCAACTCAGCCTCTGAAACGGTTAAAAACATTTAAAAGTCCTTTCAAAGACTCTTACCGTTTCCCAGCATTATTTACTCTGTGAAGAAGGAATCTGTTAGCTGCGAACGAAATGAAACCCTACTACAGAGACCGTACTTTGCCAGGACGATTATTAAGGAACAGAGAAAAGAGGGATCTCAGGAAAGTACCAACAGAACGTCTCACGAAAAAAAAAAGGAAAATCTGAATCCCGCAGCGATGTGTAGCTAGCCTTGATGGTTCAGGCCTCCGCTTCCAGAGCCCACTGGTGACTTCACTCTTCGGAGCATAACCCCCCAATGGACCTCCCTGCACCGGGCAGAGACGCCCGTGACCACCTGCTCCGGCTCGATTCGCCTATTCTGGTCTCGAATGTCAGCGAGGTGAACCCAAGACGCACAGCTACCAGTCTCCTCACGCCCCAGCACCCCCCCGCGGCGCTGGGCTCCACGCAGGTGCATCCTTACGCACGCTGCTGCCCCGACGGCCATGTCCACCCGCGGCCCCGAGGCCGTCGGCCTACAAGCCGAGACCGGTCTGGGGGTGCACGTGGGCGGAAGACGACGTTTGTGGTGTCTTAACCCAGGCTCACGATGGCTTTAGCATCACAGGAATAATTCACCGCCCTGAGAAGATTAACAACGCAACCGAAAAACAAACACGCGACGGCTCTTTCTCAGGCGCCACCAGGAGAGGGTGCCACGCAGCGGTCACCGCGTTCTGCAAACATCTCTCGCCGGCGCGCACCTGTCTGCAGGAAGCCTGCCGCCTCCAGCTCCGCCACCACAGGCGCCAAGTCGGCGGCGATCTCCTCGTATTCCAGCTTCTTCAGCTTAATCCAGCTGCACTTGCGTTGAAAGAGTCGTACGTACAACTTCTGACCACTCTCTGCAATGGAGAAAAATAAAAACTGTCATCCTTCTTCTCAAAACGACATAGAAATGCTTTCAAATTGAGGCGACGAAAATATACTCTGCTAGAAATACACATATTTTCCCTCAACCGATCTCCCAAGAAAATCCTTTTCTTCCCGGGGAGACGGAGTTGATTTCAAAGAGACGGCCCCCCAGGGATGTCTTCTGCGCTGTGTCCCTGTCACCAAAGGCCAGGAATCGCACCCAGAACGGAAACCCCGGGGCCACTTTCGCCACTTCTAAATTGTATGGAAGTCACCGAACCTTGCTGAGACTCCATTTTCTCCTCTACTTTAAAAAAAGAGCGAGAAAGCAGAGGGTGGAGGGAGGTAAAAAACGCCATCTCCCCAAGCTGGGGGAAAGGCTGCAGGAGATGAGCTACCTGGACTGGCCTATAAACCATGAAAAAAAGAGTTCCCGGCTGGTAATAATTATCGACTATTTTTAAACTTCTAAGAACGAGGTTCCCCGTTTTCTAGCCACCCTCGGCTCCTTCAGAGAAGCCCTGCCCAGAGTTCCAGTCACTGTGTGCTCTGCTGTCCGTTTAATGCACATCATTCTATTTTTGGTTGACAATAATTTCAACCAAAAGATTTTTCAAACAATGCCAGGTTTCGGTGGGGCAGCCACCTCCCTCGGTGACCTCAGCCGAGCTATTTGATGAACCAGTTTCGCCTCAGTTTCTCGGATTATCGTTAACTTTCTGCCAACTGTACAATGATATAATTATATATTTTTTAACATTTGGCTGTCATTTTCCTTTTTTCTTAAAAGAGGCAAAAGCAATTAGCGGTAGCTGCTTTCACAGACTGTAAATGATTCTCTGAGACACACACAAGAACTTGCACTTGTGCTGGGGGAACTGGCCACGTTTCTTCATTAGATGCAAGCACCCACGAACGCCAGCAGCACCCAGCCAAAGCCGTGTGCCCACGCAGGGTGCGAGCCGTGTCTGGGAGGGAAGCATGTGCAGGCACAGGAGCGGCGTGGAGGCCAGTGCAGCTCCGCCGCGTGCGACTCGCACGTTAAAGAGGCAAGGACACCGTGGCAACGCCACCGCGTGCGCTTAAGACAAGCCGCCTGCCGAGCGTCAGGGGCGATGGTCGGGGCGTTTTACTCCCCCGAGGCATCAAATCTGCTCCACGTCACTGGGGGTCAGTGTGCCCCCAGACAAGCGTTCCCGCCTCGGAAGGGACGGGGTTCCGCAGTGCGGCTGTGGCCCTCTGGATTAGCGGCACGACTGTCACAAGGTGGCCTTTGTTCCCAGCCCGTACCCTCGGCTTAGAGCCACCACCGCCGGCCACGATTTGAGGCGCAGACCGATGTTTGTAAATGCACCAGCGTAGCTCACACACACACACACACACACAGACTTTACAAGGTCGAGCCCAGGAACCCAAAATACCGCTGGGGAAAAACCTCCACATACCCCCGTTTGCTTTTCCCTGTATTTTCTTTTACTTTCATTTTTTAAGAAAGTGTGCAAAAACAACAAAACGACCTAACTGTCCACGTAACGACATGCTCAAAACGCACAGTACACTCTTCTAAGTCACATCGTTTTGCTTTTTTTTTAATCTGGAAAAAGGTGGTTTTACCGCCATCGAAGGCGGTACATGCTCACTTAATGTCACGGACAGGTTCTGCGACTTTAAGTGAAAGGAAGCGTAACGAAACCAGTTTCCCAACGGGCTGACGGCCGTAAACAAGGGTTAAGGTCCTATGCCGTCTCGTCAGCGTCGCACCCAGAGGTGCTGAGCAAGACGGTGCCGAGCGAGGACCGCGCGACACCGTGGGGCCCTGGGCGAGGACCATTACGTCAGGCAAATGGGAGACAACATCCCGAAAGCAAACGGGCTTAAACTACCTGATAACTGATAAAATTTCGTCACGATGCCTCTCTCGTGTTCGTCGAAGAGCTTCCTGTCGTCTTCGTCCCCAAACACGGCGTCCAGCACCAGTAGGAAACTCCGGAGGTAGTAGGGGTGGCCGGGGGCCGCCACACCAGCGGGCCCGCCGCTGGGCGCCTGCTCCGGAGCGGCTCCGCGGGCCACCTCGGCCCCCGCGTCACTGTCAGGTCCCGGGGCAGGTGCGTGGACGCTGCTGCAGGTGGAAGCGTCGCGTCTACGGCTGTGGGACGTGGCCTCCCCCTCCGACGCCGCCTGCGCTCCAGCCTGGGCCGCGACAGTCGTGTGACCTTCTGCGCGGCTCCCGGCCTCCCCGCCTTGCATGCCGTGGCCAGCTCCTTCGCCGCCCTCCTGCTCTGCGGGGCTGTCCTCTGCAGTCGCCTGTAATCTAGTCCCCAGAGTTAGGCCTGGCGAGGCCGGCCCGGGGGCATTCCCCGAGCGGGCGGGGGTGAGGGCCGCTCTGCCACGCTCCTGGGGTGCCTTTAGGCTCCCGGCTGTCATCATCGTCATTGTCATCATCGTAGAGCCTTGCACAGCACGCTCGGGGCCACTCTGCTGCTGAGGAGACCCCCAGGCGAACAGGTTTTCCTTCTGAGAACTGCTCAGGTCGCGGTCCTCATCCGCCCCCTCTGCACCGCCGCCTGCCGCCCCCACCGCTGCGGCCGGGGCACTCCGCCGACTGTGGCCGGCGACGTCCTCGGGCTCGTCCACCGCTCGCGCGGCCTTCGCGTGTCTCCTGGACAACTTAGACGACAGGCTTCCCAAAGGAATGACCTCCACGTGGCGCGGGCGCGGCGCTCCCTGGGCTTCGCACGGCAGGTCGCCCTGACTCTTAAAGTAGGGGCTGGTCCGGGCTTCCCCGCCGGCTTTGGCCGGGTCGCCTAGGCCGGGGGCCAAGTTCGTCTTGGAGGGTGACCGCTTCTCAGCTGTCGCGTCCTCCACGGCGACGTGGGTCGAGTCCGCCGCAAACACCAGCGAACCGGCCGGGCCGCCGGGACCGGGGACCCGGGTGGCGCCACCCCCGCCCGCACACAAGTCGTCCAGGTGGCGGTTCAGGTCGTACCTGCGCACCATCTTGCTGCAGACGGGGCAGGCGAGCCGGGCCGGGGGCGCGTTGCTGAAGCACAGGACGATGGACTTTGCCGCCTCTGCGCTGCTGCCGCGGCTGGATAAACTTCTCCGGGGCCGTTTCTTCGCGGGTGACTTCCCTTCGGGCATCCTGAGGGTCTGAAAAGCCGGGCGTTTCAGGTAACAAGACGCGGGCTGTCACCGGGGAGAGCGGGCAGTGCTCTGCTTTTACGTTCCTGACTTGAAATGACCACAAGCGGGCTTCTACCTGGCTTCATGGCCTTCGCTTAGCCGACTTCTAATGCCTGCAAAATAAAACACGTGGGGATCAAAAAGGTCTTCTGAATTCAAAACAGAGGGGACAAGTGAGCAGGGGCGGCAGCTGCCCCGATGACAGCTGGGGTGGGGGTGGGGGCATCCGCTCCGGGGCACCGCGGTGACCATGCGGCGGCCGCGACAGCGCCGGCCTCTGGAAGGCCAGCTTCTGCGACCTCTCCCTACAACCTTAAATCATCCGCTTTTCAAAAGGGACAGTGTGACCACCCCAGAGCCGTCCTAAAGACCAGACCACTGCATCGCTAACTCGTGCGGGGAGGCAGGCCTGCGTGCGCGACCCCGGGGTCACTCCCGCCCCCCCAGCCGCGGGCCTCTGTGCACGGCACGCTGGCGCCCCTGCCGCAGCGGCGGTCCCCGCGCCGGTCCCCGGGGCCGCGTCCGCGCACCTGGCGTGCGCACCTGCGGCCGCGGACCCACCGCCGCCGGCCGCGCGCGCCCCCCGCCCGGGCCCCGCGCAGGCGCGCGCAGCCGATCCCCGCGCCCCGGCTCGCGCAGGCCCGGCGAGTGGAGCCCCGAGCGACCGATGCCCCGCCCACCCCGCGCAGGCGCCCTTCGCACCCGTGGGAGCCCAGTGCGCCTGCGGCGTGCACGTGCGCGCGGAGGGAGCCCCTTTCCCGGCCGGCGGAGGGGTGCCGGCTGGGGGCGCGGTCAGTGTCAAGGCGCAGCTGCGGGGGAGACAGGTGTGGCCTTCACGGGGGAGACAGGTGCGGCCTCCACGGAGCAGCGCGCTGGGCTTTGCAGAGGATGGGCTGGCTGTTCGCCGCCGCCCCCATTCGGGAGGTGTGACTGGCCTCAAGGGCAAAGGGGTAGCGAAATGCGCTCAAGTACAGCGGCCCCGCTTATCCGCGGCGACGCGGTCCGTGCCCCACTGATGCCTGAACCCGCGCACGGAACCGGCCCTGTATGAAACGTGTTTTTCCTATATGCGCATCCCTGTGATACGGTGCCATACACAAATTAACACGGTAGAGAGGAACGAGAATAACACAGAATTGTAACAGTCCACTGTACTAAGTTGTGTGAACGTGGTCTGATAACCAAGAGGGCTAAGTGACTAATCCACGGGGCGTCTACACTGTGGATTGGATGCAGGAAGGGTTGATTCACTCAGGGGCAGGCCCGAGAGGGTCCTTGCAAGATTTTAGCACACTACACAGAGCAGCTCGCAACATAAAATTTACGAATTATTTACTTCTGGAATTTTCTATAACATTTTCAGACTGTAATTGGCCACAGGTAGACAGTGGAAAGGGAAACCATGGGTAACGGGGAGCCCCTGGAATTAGGGAGCGGCGAGTTCGGGGTACTCATGACTTTCGTTCTTAGTACAGTTTGTGAGAGCATCGGATTTAATTTATAATAGTGGCTATGTCGAACCGCTGAGAACCACGGAAAGGTTACCCATCAGCTCTGACACACGGAGACCAGCTCCTTCCAGCGTCCCCACGAACGACCCCGGACGCAAGCTTTGAGCACGGGGCCCCGTGTGTGTTGTCCTCGGCCTCGGCCTGCACTGGGTGACTGCTCCGCAAAGACGGGTCGGACGAAGGCACGAAGGAACCAAAGGGCACAGGCCACCGGTGCGGGATGACGTGGCTCTGACCAGTGAGGAATGGGGGTGCGGGGGGGTCCCTGCCTTCGTAAAGAATATACTCTGGCGGAGGAAGATAGAGGACAAAGCAAAAGATGAAGTACGGGGAGAATGGAAAGCTGAGCGCTTTGGAGCACGGTGGAGCCAGCGGCGGCATGGCGGGGCGGGGTCGCAGAGAGCCTGAGAAGGAAGGACCCCACCATGGCGGCTAACGTCCGAGCAGATGGGACGGAGGGGACAGCGACCCGGGGGCAGAAGAAACAGCAGCAGGGAGGGGGCGGGGCGTGTGCCCGAGGCTGCAGGCGTCCCGCCGAAAGCGGCCTCAGACCCTGCCAGGGAACGGGCAGCTCTCCCTGGTGAGCGGTTGAAGCCTCGAGAGGCCCACGGCAGCCCAGCTTCCCACTGTCCACACCTTCTGTCACGTGCACGAAGCCTCGGCTCGGGGCATGGGGTCGTCTCCCGCGGGGAGAGGCGTGAGACCATGCAGGAGGCCCGCTGCTGTGCGCGAGGCCAGGCAGCGGGAGAGGGCGGCCCAGGCCCCCGAGGGAGGCGTCTGCTGCAGGTGCTGGCCGTGACAGGGGCAGCCGGCCCCTGCTCGCAGGCCGGTGGCCTCGGGCACTAGCTCCTGCTTCACACCACAATGAGCCAGAGTTTGGAGTCTCTCTTTTCACAGTGTGGAAGTCTCAAGTGTCTGCCATCTGTGCCTAGAAAAGTTCTCACAACTTTTATTTATAAAACAGGACAATGACAGCATAGGCTTCCAGGTTAATATTTACATTACACTCACAACGTGTTACAGCTTCAATTTATGGACGGAAAGATCCTGCTTTTTCTTCTTTTTCTTTTCCGTCTTCTTGGCATCACTGATTTGCATCTTCACTTGATCTTGTAATTTAGAAAAGAATGCTTGTGATGACTTCAAGGCTTTGTCTTTCCCTTCATCCTGCAATTAAACACACCACGCTCATGTACAAACTGCGCTTCTAGGTGAAAAACCCCGACGGTGACAAGTCTGGAAACGGGCGACCGCGAGGAAGGGCTGGACGAGACGGGAAAGCAGCCGGCGTGGGGCCCCGCTCTTGTGCGGCCGCGGTGCTCGGAGGGGTCCCCGGCTCTGCCTGGAGCTCCCGCTGCCCCTCATGTGCCCGGTGCCCCCCGCGGCCCTACCTTTAGGAGTGAGGCGCGGCCCGCCCTGGCCAGCCGCGCCAGCTCCTCCGAGGCGGCCGCGGCACTGGGCTGTCTGGCGCCGGCTGCGCCGCCCTGGGCCACGGCCCGCGCCCGCTGGGCCCGCGCCTGCAGCCTCAGGCGCTTCAGGTGCTTCCTCCTCCTCCTCTCCCGCTTCTTGTCGGTGACTGTTTTCTCAGCGGCGCTTTTCACGTCTCCGGCTTTAGTTTTCTCCTGTTAAAACACGACCACCGGCGTACCGGTCACCAGCCCGCCAGGACACCAGGACAGAGCGAGGCCACGGGGCGGCCGGAGCCGGGCTGGCAAGCCGCACCCCTCACCCCCGCGAACGCGAGTCCCCTGCAGCGCCGGGGCGCCAGCCTGGGCTTCAGGCCACGCTGAGGCCTCGGGGCTGACGCAGGGTTCCCAGGGACAGACGGGGCCCGCCCAGTGCGGATCGACTTCCTCTCCACTCCTCAGAGGCCAGCAGAGCCGCCAGGGCTGCCACCCACAGGGGTGGGTGTGGGCGTGGCTCAGCACGAGAAGGGACGAGGAACAGGGAAGGCCCGGGCAAACTCAAGGAAAACCGCGTTGCGCGGAGACCTGGCTGTGCACAGCGACAGGCGGACAGGCGCCCGGCGTCCCCGCGCGGCTCCTCACCTTGACCTCCTCCGGGGCCAGCAGCGCCGCGTCACTCGCACTCACTGGGGCCACCTCCTCCATGGTCACGGCCGGCAGGTTTGACACAACTTTAATGTCCGGAACAGGCTGGAAGAGACGGCACATTCGACAGGAAGCCGGAAGCAGTCCGAACACAGAACATGCGAACTGGGAACCACTGAAGTCTGATTTTTAAATTGCTCTATGGAGATCACTGCGACGTGAGGTGTGGGGGCTGGAGCAGGCAGGCCGACGCGCGTGGCGGTGACCGCGTGGCCCGAGTCTGCTCGGTCCTGCCTGTCCCTGCGCCACCCCGAGAGCACTCACTTCTCCAGGGCCCGACAGAGACACCGTCCTTTCATCCGCGGGCTGCCTGCCTCAGCCCCCTGCGCACACTACACTCTCCGCCGCACCCACTCTGTCACGTGACCCCACTGGTTTCCGCAAACGTATCTTCTCCTTGGCTACGGGCAAGAAAGCTAACTACAAGAAACATGGAAAAGGTGCACAGAAAAGGCTTACCTTTGGGACAAGAATCAAAACAGACTGTTAGATAAACAAACTGTCTCACCTTCCAGCTACCGGAGGATTTTTATAGCTAGAACTACGAAATGATATTGAGTTGGTGGAAAACTACAAGAATACTGAAACAAAGGAGACCGATGAATTATAAAAAGGTGAAACGAACGCAATGCTAACTGAAGGGCCGTTTGTTTTCTGTTTGTTTTGCAGGTGGCCGTTCATCGCCTGAGGCCTTTGCGCCCGACCCCCGCACACTGCGAGGGGCAGCCGGACGGGGACCAGACGTGGGGCTCCCCGGCAGGGCACACCGCTGGCCCCGTCCACGCCCATTACCCAGGCCACACCAGCCCAGAAACTTCATGAAGGACCCTGGGTTCTGAGTAAAAGGCACACGTCAGTGTGCGGAAGAGACCACGTTTGCCCACTGGGCCACCTCCCGACCGTCCGCTAGTGCCGAGCTTCGATCCGTAGAGGAAGACGGGGAAGATGCAGACGGCCCCAGAAGGACAGAAAACGCTGGCTGGTGTGGGCTGGGGGGAGCGCGCGAAGCCCCGGCCCGCGCGCGGAAACAGCACCGCGGGGCCGACGCCCCCGCTGCTCTCGCTTCCCAACGGGACGGGGGGACGGAGGCTCTTCACCGGGGCGCCAGCTCGCTCTCGCACGTCCCTGGACCCCGGGGGCGTCTGAGGGCACAGCTGCGAGCCGCAGGGAACACACCCTGCTGGCGCGAGGCCGAGTGGAGACCTGGCCATCGCCCAGCGACCAGCCGCGCTAAGGCGCTGGCGGGAAGGGAGCACAGCGGTGACGCCTGCGGGCAGCAGGGCGGGGCGTCCACCTGGGACCCGGGACAGGAGGGGGCCGGCCGTGCAGAGGACCTGCAGCCTGCGGGGCACAGGGACTGGCCAGGGGCTCCGTCCCCCTGCAGAGAAGCTGCACCCCCACGCTCACTGCAGCGTTCGCAGTGGCCGAGGCGTGGAAGCAAACCACGTGCCCTCTGGCGGGTGATGCACATGCACGCACACGCACACGCACACGCACAACGGAATACCGTCGGCCCTGACAAAGCAGAAAACCCTGCCCTTGGTGACGCCACGGACGGGCGTGAGGGGCTCCAGCAAGCGAGGCACGCCGGGGAAAGCGCGTCGCGTGGCTTGGAATCTGAACCGGCGACTGGTACACAGAACAGACCGGGCGCTGCCGGGGCGGGGGGGGGGGGGGGGGTCGCGAACGTGGTCGAGACGTACAGCCTTCCGGCCACGAGAGTCGTCGGGCCAGGGGCGCAGCACACGGCGTGGCGACTGTGCTTACTGACACCTGGGGTCGCTAAGAGGCTGGAGCTTAAAAGTTCTCAGCATGAGAAAAACGCCCATGAGCGTGCGAGGTGAGGGCCACCGACGCGGCGCACTGCGGTGGCCCTTCCACAGCACGTCCGTCCGTCAGGCCACCACGTGGGGCTTCTGAAGACTCGCGCGATGTCACACGTCAATCTTATCTCAACGGAACTGGCTAGCACTTCGTGTCCACAGAGGAGCGAATGGCGCACGGCAGGTGCTCGGTGCAGACCTGGGCGCCTCCGAGCAACCGCAGAGGGAGCGCGCCCGAGAACAGAACAGGGGGGCAGGGTGCAGGGAGGGCAGACCCCTGGCACGGGCCCGGGGTGGGCGAGGGCCCGCCGGAGACCAGGCCGGCTGCGGGGGCCGTGCGTGGACCTCACAGGGGACCGCTGCGGGCTCGTCCTGCACCAAGCCAGGGCGAGCCGCACGGAAGCTCCGAGTCAGGGCCACGGTCAGCGGGCGCGGTCTGCGCACGGGGCGCCAACGTACCGGTCTGGGCGTGAAGTGGAAGTTGGAGAGGGCGTCCAGTTTTAGGAAGAGGGAATCCATCATCTTCTGAATTTCCACGTGCTCCGGGTTTTCCTCTTCTGCCGTTTTTTGCTTAGGAAAAAAGTTCGACATCATCAGACCGTGCAGCTGAACATAAGACCAAGCACCGGGCCAGCGGGGCGGCCCTGCCAGAGCACCGGACGCGCAGCCCCCCACACGCAGCCCTGCTCCCGCGGGTCAGGCACCCCGCAAGCGCACGTGCGCACGGCTCACACGGCGCATTCCCAACCGCTGGAGGACACGGACGGCCCTAAAGCCTGTCAACCGATGGCGAGTACACAAGCCGTGACATCTACATACGACGTGTGTCATCCAGCCACGAGAAAGAATGCAGGGCCGAGCATGCCACGATCTGGAGAACGTCACGCTGCCCGGAAAGGCCCCATGTTGTGTGATTCCACTTAGAGGAAATACCTAGACCAGGTAAGTCTGAGCCTGGTGGTCGTCAGGGCCTCGGGTGAGGAGGGGAGGAGAGTGACTGCTTAATGGGGACGGGGGGTGGGGGGGGCAGTCACCTTCGGGGGGCAACAGCAGCTGTGCAGCACTGTGCATGTGCTAAATGCCCCTGAATCGTTCACTCTAAAACGGTCAAGTTTGTACTATCGATCTCACCTCAATAATAATAATAAAAAAAAGAACTTAGGTGCTAACGAAGACTTAGTAAAGTTATCCAAATGCCCACTTACATTACAGGGCCTTGTTTTAGTTATATAATTTCTTAAAGATTATTCTGATTAAATCAAATTGTAAAAATCAACAGCAATTTTCACTGTACGAACAAAAAGCATCTTTTATACTTTTCTATCTCCCTGCCCAAAACGTGTGTTTGGAAAAGCCACGCCTGGTTGTCGGCTCTTGGCTCTTCTGTTAAGACAGAAACGAAACTGGGACGTGACTGCCTCCAGGACCCGATGCCAGAGATGCACCCGGGTCTGCCACCACTGTCACCAGAGCCCGCCTGCCAGGCCCATCCAAGCACTTGCTACCACTTCTATTTTAAATTAACTCACACTTCTTTTTATCCTAAATACATTGTTTTGCCTCATCCCAGGTAAAAACACCTGTGAAATCGTACACGTGGGAGGTCACTCTGACCTCCCAGCCTTTCAACTTCACGGCAGCGGCAAGGGCTATTGTTGCTCTCGCTGCACAAGGGGCACTAATTCACAAAACCTTGGGCGGATCCTAAATGGCTTTTGCAGAATAAAGACGGTCATCCTCAAGCACATACTGACCATGTTGCTAACAAGTCCAATGCAAAGGAGTAATCCACAATGATTAAACTGGAAATATAATATTTTTAGAAATGACTTTGTCCTATTTAACCAGATATTTTTAAGACTCTAAAGAGACAAAAATGCAAAAAACAAAATCCTGCCAGACCCAGAAGTCTAAATGAATTCACAGATAATCTTATAAAACAGATCGGTAAGTTCAAAAATGTAAATGAGAAATAATTTTAAAATTGCAGCACCACTATGATAACTGCTGGGAAGTTCATAACTCGCTGTGACAGTTCAGGCGACCAGTGGCGAACTGCAGCCCCGCTGGCCCCAGCTCGCTGCCTCACCCCGAGGCGCAGTGACCCTGGAGCCTCACGCCGGGGCGCAGCGACCCCGGAGCAGGGCTTCCGTGTCCCGAGCGTTTGGGCCATCACGGCAACAGCCCAGGATGGCGCTCCGCCCTGCGGCCTTGGTGACCGCCTCACCTGGCTGAGTTTGATGTATTCCTGCTCGTAAATTTCCGCAAGGCTCAGTTTGCTCTTCTCGTGGTCCAGTGTTAACCGCTTTTTATATTCAAACGCGTCCTCTTTAGGCTTCTCTTTACGGACGACGTCGTCCCAAGCCTGAAACACAGAAGGCAGGCGAACATGGATGAACACAATCTGTCATTTGTTTCTATGCTCGTTTAAGAATCTTCCTCCGGAATACCACTACTGAGGAAGCAAATTGTACCAAAAACACACACGTTGTAAAGCCATCTCTTGCTGTGCGTCATACGCCCAAGTTTTATTCTATGTTTACAAAATAAAACCAATTCTTAAACAAAAACTCTCTGCTAGGTTTTCAACATTTGAAATAATAAAAGATCCTCATTTGCCACACCAGGTCCCACGTGTGACGACGTCGAGTCAGACACCAGTCGCCACACCTGCCACCCTCCAACGGCTCCATCCCACACCACCCAACTGGTCAGCAAGGCATGAGGGAGGCCGGCGATGGCTCTGGCCACCCCTTTGTCCTCTGTACAACACCTGTCTTCCCGGGCACACAAGAAGGTCAGAGCCTCACACAACAAAAGCTAAGGATACCTTTTAGCATAAATTTAAGGCTTTTAAATGAAGAACTGATACAAAGTTTCTAAGAAAACAGAGTATCATTCCTACTCCCAAAACACTCATAGTATTTGTAACAATCTCAGCGAATTTTCGGTTGAACTCCACTCTCACTGACCTGATCTCTTATCCTCTGCTTGATGATGTCTTCGAGTTGCAGGGTGGTTTCCTCCGTGATCACAGGCGCTAACGGAAACGGGACACGCACGCATTAGGCAGACAGACCAGCCCTGTGCTGCCAAGGGTGCTCCTCCGACCAGCAGCACTGACGCCTGGGAACTTACTAGAAATGTGACTTCGTGGGCCCCGGCCCGCACCTCCCGATTCAGACAGTGGGGGGACGAGTCCCCCACCTGCGTCTGAACCAGCCTGGTGCTGCAGCGCCCGTGGGAGTGCGCGCCGACTCGTAACCCAGCACCCCGGGACTCTCCCCTCCCATCCGTTCTCTCTAGCGCTGAACGAAAAGCAGATGCATTTTGATTTAATGGGCACAGGAAAGAACAGGATGCGGCGACCAGAGTCTCTGGATGGAGTTCACAGTGTACGCGGCGGACAGTGACAGCAGCCACTGTAAACGCGCCCTCGCAGACACCTGTGCGTGAGGGGCCATCGGCCTAGTGGTAATTCCTGGCGGATTAATGGTGCTGGCTACATAGGACAACGTCCTAGTTATTAGATGGGATGCATAAAATTACTTAGGGCGTGAAGTGTGATATTGGCAACTTAGTTTCAAATGATTCAGGGGAAAAAAGTGTACACACGGCCACACACGTGCACAGGGGAGAGAAGCCAGCACGGCGAAACAGTAACAAATGGAGGCCCAGCTGAGCGGCACGCTGTGACATCTTTTCGGCTCTTTTATATTGGCAACTTTTTTAAAAACAGAGCTACCCGTATGTGCGCTGTGACATCTTTTCAACTCTTTCATATTGGCAACTTTTTAAAATAAAGTGCTGGGGAAAAGGAAATGTCCCCCAAATCTGTCCGTGACCGGGAGCCGCAGGACGAGCGGGGCGGGCGCGGCGGGGGCCGGGCACACGCACCCATGCGTACGGCGTGGTCGAAGTGCAGCGTCTCCTCCAGGAGGCTGTTCTCTGGTCGCTTCTGGGCTGTCACTTCCCCTTGAAGCTGCCAAGGTTTTTTTTCCAACAACTCTTTTTCTAAAGACGCAATTTTTTCATTCATCTGAGAGACACAAAACGTTATTACACATTTAGGCAACAAAAATAGATGTAGAGTCGAGTAAAAGACACTAAATATGTTTAAAAGTAGGAGAGTAAGAAATGGATTGTTCCTCAACACAATTCTGTTGTTTTTGCCACCTTTTTATTGTGCCAACAGTGACTGCCTTTCCTGTCACCGGAGGTGGGGGTGGAGCTACAGATGGCTTCTTTTCCCCCAAGGATGTGAAATGCCGTATTTATAATACATCGAACTTCCCCAGAAGCATTCAGGTAAATTTCTGGGCTCTACTGTAATCAAATGATCTATCTATTCACAAGCCGCTATCAATTTTAACTATCACAGCATCTGAGATACAGCAGTGTTTTGATTACATTAGTGTCTGGTGGCGCCTGCTGCTTGGCTCCACGCTCCCAATTCAAAGGGTCTCTAACTTCTGGAAACAAGCTCTGCGGTGGCTAAAAGTGAGTAAAGTGTCAGCCTCTTCAGCTCCTGTACTGAACTCACTTATTTTTCTCAATAGCTTTTCAGTTTGTCTCCCTGGTCTTCCCGGGCCCCTCCACAAACACCAATGCTTTCATTTCGGGTTTCCTTACCTTTTTCTTTTGTAGCTGCATTGCCTAACACTTAGATAAGAATGTTAAGTAACAGCTGTGATGGTAACAGTGGACATTTTGTCTAATTCTTGATTTTAAAGGGATGTCTCTAAAATTATTCCAGGAAGCAAGATGGCACCTTTCACCTAAATGTATTTGTATTTCACTAGGAGTGAAAAAAATTAGGAATGAACATTCGATTTTATCAAATGTCTTTTTGATATATATGGAGGTGACCATAAGGTTTTCTCCTTAACCTGTTACAACCAAGAATTAAATAGGTTTCCTAATCCTGAATCAAGACAATGAGGCCTACTGGCTGTTCTCGGCATTGTTCCTCCACTGTGCTATTTTGGATTTTTGCATCCCTCTGGATAAAAAATTCTTTAAATATCTATTTAGTACCTTTTCCTGTCTTTTTTCAAAAGAGGATTTAACTTCATCAGAATCTTTCTGTATACTGAAGACATCTGTATCTTCCATTTCTTCATCATCTGGCAAAGCAAAAGTCACTCTTTTCACGGTTTCTTTATGTTGTCCACTGTCTTCACTTTGTTCAAGGTCATCACCTTCATCCCTGTAATACAAAAACACTTATGAATGGAAAAACACCACTTTTCATGAGGAAAACAAACTGATTGTCTAGTAACTAGAGCTTTCTTCTATATAACAAATGCAACTAAATATTCAGAATTTTTAACGCCATTCAGTTACTAAGGAACAACAGACATTTTGGTGAAATAAAGGGTCCAACATAAAGAAAATAAATTCTTCATCAATATAAACCTACCCCACAAAAATACCAATAGCGTATTTTTACTGGCACAAAAAAAAAAGAAAAAATCAAATCAAAGCTCCCTGTAATACAGGTTTGACCGCCAGTGATGTTGGCAGTGCGTGGTCTCTACGAGTCTTTAAATTGAGAGCCCTTCTCCCATCTTAAGACGAGGTCATCTTAGAGAATCTACTATTTCATCTTAGGGAACCTCACTTCTTAGGACAAACATATCTGACAACTACGAAGACACATATATGACTGGGCAGCTCTCGCCTACCACATAAAGGATGATTCAAGAGACTCACGTTTCAGAAATGCCTTCTTCTCCTTCTTCAGCAATTTCTTCCTCTTCATCTGAACTCAGCTTATCGTCATGAACACCTGCTTTGTCTTCATCACTTTCAACTGGGTCAAAGTAATCTTTGTATTGCAGGTTTCTGGAACTTTTACCTGACTAAAGCAAAAAGACTTTTAAAACTTTTAATTAAGGACAGAAAAATGCATTAAATCATGCTTGTGTGTGTGTGTGTATTACACAGGGAAACTAGCTAACTATAACACTACCAGAAAACCAGAGGACTACTAGCCATGCAAACGGAAGTACGGATGCATTTATAACGGAGAAGAGAGCATACTATTTAGCTCTAAACCTTCTAACTACATGATTTCCAACATACCCCTGCCTAAATATACAAACGCCTCCCTTTCACTATTGTTTCTAGTGCTTATTGAAAATACATGTTTGAGGGAAAATTCTGACTCTAACACATGATCATCGTTCTTAAATTACAAGTGTTTTATGGTAAGGAAATAACGCATTGCTTTAGTTTTTCCAGTTGATTTTTTTCAACTGATTTAAATATTTCACTTATGCCCTGGTGAGTTTTGAGGCATTTGAAACTTCTTCTTGAGAAACAGAACAAAATTAGTTTGAGGAAGATAAGAAGTGCTCTTTCTCTCCGCTCCCAGAATTTTACCTTAAGTTTCTCACTTCCAAATAGTCCTCCCTCATCTTCATCGGAGCTAACGTCTTCAAAAAAATCCACCTCCTCCTCCTCAGAGTCATCTCTTTGTTCCTCTTCTTTTTCCATGTTTTCTAAAAAGGCCTCCATCTCGGACAGTTTGAAGAATTTATCATCTACCACGGATTTTTCTCTTGGTTTCCTAGGCACTTTGTTTTGCACCTTGCTCTGCTGTTCCAATTTGCTGATATCAAAGTCAAGGTCAGAATCCTCATCGCTGAAAACTGGGCTTTTCCTCAGACCAGATTTGCTGGGGTGTTTAGCTGTCTCGTCCCCTTTCGCATCATCGCCACTCGGGCCTGACACTTCCTCCTCCTCATCTCGTTCTAGGTCCTCCTGGCCATCGGCCTCCATCTCTGAGCCGTCCTCTTCGCACTCCTGCTCTTCATTCTTGGGGAGAAGGCTGATGTCTCCACTTTCGATGGTGTCACTGACTGCATTCTCGAAGAATTGTAAAACTGGCTCATTTTGCAATTCTAGTTGTTGCCAAATCTGCTCATCGTCGAAATTGTCTATCACCAGTTTCTGTAAGGGACTCCCGCGGACACTGCCATTCTCTAGGACTTTATTAAAGTCATAAAGTACTTTTGTTAAAGAAATGAAGTCGGATGCCAGTTCATCTTGAACCCTATCGAGGGGGCACGGGAGGAAGTCAAAGGAGATTTATAATAACAGATAACGATTTCACAGCACTCTGAACTTAAGGGGGGGAAAAAGCCCAACTCCGTGCAAAGCCAAATCTGAATGAAATGTCAATTTTAAGTATAGATCCTGTTCCCCAAGAGCAAACAATCCTGCTGATCAGCCCCCATAATATAAGTGGCAGCTAAGTATGTGTCAATCTGCTGTACGGATTTAGGGCAGGGAAACTGTTACAGATCTATTTGCCTAGAGTTATATCGTGAATCTTAGCCTTTGGTTCTCAAACTGCTATACCATGTGCCACTCTATTCATTCCACCAGCCACCAGTCAGCACCTGCTTTGGCAAGAGAGGACAGGGAATACCTCTCAGAGACTGTGACATCTGAGATGAGACCTGTACATAACCAGACAGTCTTACAAAGTTCTGGAAACATGTATTCCAGGCAGAGGAGACAGCAAGAACAAATTTCCTAAGATGGAAATGCGCTTGGCAAGTCTGATGGACAGAAAGGACAGCATGGCTAGAGTGTGGAGAAGGAAGGAAAAGTTAAGGTTAGGGCGGCAGGTGGGAGCCGAATCACACAGGGCTCCGCAGTGAGAGTTTGCCATTTTAAATGTAAAGAGAAGCCCTCGGAAGGTGTTAAGCAGAGGAGCAAAATGATAGAACTTATGCTTTGGAAAGATGGCTCATGGAGGAAAAGGAAAGAAAATAGGGTGCTGACGAGTGGACAGTGAGAAGTAGTGGAATTCAGTCCATTCTCGGCATCTTAAATTTGAGATGCTGAGAGTCCACAGCTGTAGTTGCTGTGGGCCTAGGGCTCAAGGAAGAGGTAGGGCTTGAAACATCAATCTGAGAACCATATTTTCATAGATCGGACTTTAAGTCCGTCAACAAAATACAAAGTGTTTGTGCTGGGAAGAGAGATGAAAGACAGTCCTACGTGCAAAGAAGCCCTCTGGGCGTTAATAAGTGAATTTAGTATGATTTCAATAGCACGCGATCGGGAGATCCGCACTGCACAGCTTTGAACAATTTTTAAACTTCTGATAGGCAGCCGGAGCGTAAACTAGCGGAAATCTGGGAAAAAGAGATCGGCGCTTCCCTTTACCTTCCCCCTCCTCCAGAATATGACAGGCACCCGCAGGCCTCGCCCACCAGAGACCGGGGCCGAAGCCGAACCCCAGCTCTGCGCACTTACGTGAGGAAGCTCTCCGGCCGGCCAGTAGCTTTGCGGACCGCGCCCAGACACCGCTCTAGGGCCCGCCGACGCCAGATCCGCGGGGCCATGGCTGCTGCCGCTCGGCACACAGACAGCGCCGCGCCACACGCCGAGGAAGAGGATCCGGAAGCCGCGCCACGAAGATGCGCCCCATGCACTCGCGGGCCGTGAGGCGAAGGTTCCGCGGCACGCGAGTTCCGGACCCGCCCCCCGCTGGAGCCAATGGTAGCTCGAGGATCTTCACTGCGCCGGCTCAGAGCCGCCGGGGTGGGAAACCTAAAGCAGCTTTCGGTCAGCTCAAGCACCTTTGAACAGTCTTCGAACACTGTTTTGTATTCCTGAGGGCCTCACAATGGGTGGCACGGCCTCCTTTTAGGTGTCCGCTTTAGCTGTACTAAGTGGCTTCAGTACTTGCATTGTAAAGACGAAAGGACCCGCCCCCGCCCCCGCCGTAACGCGGCAACACTGGCCCCGCCCCCAGCCCCAGTGCTCCGCCCTCGGCTCCTTGCCCCGCCCCTTCTCACCGCCCCGCCACGTTGCTCCGCCCCTCGGCCCAGCTCCGCCCCCGAGCGACGCACGTCGGGTCTGGCGGGTCGCTTCCCAAGATGGCGCGCGTGCTGAGGTTGGCGGCTGCGGCGTCGTCTGCTGTGGGCCCCGCAGGTGACTTCCCCGCGCCGTCGGGACTCTCTGCGGGGCGGGGCGGGGCGGGTGGCCAGAGCCCCGAGCTCCGCCGCGCCCCGCCCCCGGGGCCGCAGCACCTTGAGGCAGGTGTCTCCCGGGCCGTCGCCTCAGACTGGCGGGCGGGCTCCGTGGCTTTTGAGTCTCGCAGCCTCCCGGGGACGGCTGCGTCGTTAGCTTTGCGCCTTTTAAGTGCGGCCCGGCCAGGCGAGGCAACTTGTCCGCGGGGACAGCAAGGCCGGGACAGGGGTCGAGGCGGAGGGACGGTGTTGGCTTCACCGCGTCCCGCGAGCGCACGCGGGGAACCGGGAAGAAGGGCGAGTCGAAAGGACGGACGCCGACCCCGAGCTCTTGCAGGGTCGTGCTGGGGACCCCAGACCCTGCGCGCCCCGACATGCTCCTGACCGCGCGGGTAAACCCGTCTGGCGACTCGGTTGCAGGGTCCCCCGGGTTTTCTGCACTTTCGTTTTTTAAAAAAAGAAAAGCGTGATGGAATCAGTGATAACAGAAAGCCAGGGTTCCTGCCACTTTCCCCACAGCCACCCACATTCTCCTCTTCCTCTCTTTTTTCCCCTCATCCGGAATCCCCGGGGAGGAAGGCCATGCCGCGCGGTGACGCCCCCGAGGTTCTTCCCAACACTTGTGACAGGTCCCTCAGCGCAGCACCTTCAGGTGTTCAGGGAGATGACCCCTCAGCAGAGTTATTTTCCTCTCCCAGAACGTGTCGTCCGCTCCGCCTGATGACAGACACCTGCAGCCCCAGGCGCCCTCTGGCCAGTCCCACACCCAGCCGCTCTTTTGTCCATCCCTAGTCTTTCTCACCAATCACAAAATCGCTTAGCATCCGTCACCAGGGCTGAGGGACAGCTGCATACAGAGAAGCGCCCCTGAGAGTCTCATCACATTACCAGTTTAAAGAGGTGATGTGTACGCGTCAAAAAAAGAAATCACAACGGGCTGAGCACAGCTTGTTAAAATGAATAATTAACAGGTTTTAATTCCAGTTTTGCTCATAACGCACCATCCCAGACGGTCCTTCCTCTCCTCTCCTCTCCTCTCCTCCGTGAAGCACAAGTCTCACACATCACTGCAGTAGCCCTTTGCAAAAAGAGAGAAAACTCATAAAACCAAGAATCGTCTCTTAGAAAGTAGACATTGCTCATAGAACATATACTAAAGATATTACGGATTGAGAAAACAATGGTAAAGAATTTAGAGGAATGAGAAAATTAAACATAGTGGATTAACCGCATTAACTTTGATATCAGACAGACATGGGCTGGAGGTCCGTCCAGCTGTGCCACTGAGTGTGACCTTGAAGAAAATTACTCAGGCCTAGTTTCCATGTGTCTAAGTGGGAAAAATAATATTGTCTGATTCATAGAGTTACCGTGAGCATTAAAGTGCTCACTGGACTATTACTGCTTCCCTCTGTTAGGCAGAACTGGGCTGTGTCATGGTTCACTTCCAGAATTGGTGATTCCAGTTAACAAGATTGCATAGAAGTATTGTGTAACTCCAACAGTGAAATAAACCCAGGGATGCCTACTAGGTGAGGTCAAATCAGTCAGATGTTACACCATGGGATTCTGACCACTGCTTCTGAACCCCAGCCGTAGGGGAATGCCTCGAGATGGGGCCTATCTGCATTGGGGGGCGGTAACCAGTTTGTAGGTTACTGAAGGGCAGGATTATAAACACAATTTCCACTTCTTTATGATATTAAAAGGATTTCCCAAGTTAACGAGAAGCCTGAGGAGTGTGAGTGAATTATAGAGTTGCTCTTTGTCTCTTGGTAAGGAAGATTCCAGGCCCAGGCCCACCCTTCTGCAACTCAGTGGGGTTGAAAGGCTGTACACATGGGACCACCTTTCCCAACAGGGTCGATGGTTTGAAATCAAACCGTGTTGCTTTAATTTCCTTGTTATCAAAAACTTCAGTAAAGGGGAGCTAATTTTTCATTAGCCAAAGCTCTGTGATACTTAGTACTGTTTAAAGTATTTTGTGTCAAGAGCTAAAAACCAATTATTTAAAATATGTGTTCTTCAGCATGCTGTTTCATATTTTTTTATTAAGTGATGCAGTTTTACAGGATTGTGTTTAGACCTCGTACATGTGTATAACTTTGATTCTGGAGAGAATCCAGCTCTTAAATCCATTGTTTGGGGACTGGGGACACAGTAATGCAGAGGACAGCAAATCAGGCCTCTTCAGTTTCCAAATGAAGGTGGTTTCTTCGCATTCACAAACAGTTCTAATCCACCTAATCTTTCAAAATTATAAAAAATCATTAAAAAATCTAGTGTCAGAGGAAGTTTTCATGAGTTTAGGTTCCCTCTCAATCTTTGCTTGTTTTTCCCCCAATAACGAGATATTTTTCTTATCTGATAATCATTCAAATAAAATACATATTAAAAAGTACTGAATGTTCATGGCTGTAATGAACTTATTACAGAACATGTGACAGAAAAGTAGTTGTAGATAAGGAAGAAAATTGCTTGTCGTCATCATTAAATACATGTTATTGCACTGTCACATTTAAAAGTGCCATTCATGAAATGCAGACTAGCAAGTAATGTTTAATGTGCAGCTGTCCTTTAAGTGCTGTCAGTAAGTGTAAATCATGAAAAATGTCATTCTTTGCTCTGAGTCTAAAAAGCTCAGAATTAGCTTTTTAACTCCAGTTACTTCAGAGCTGAGCAAGTGATTTTGACTTGAGGTTTTTCCCTTTACCTCTCCTAATTTAATTTTAGTAATTAAAAATTACATGTATAATTTATTTCATTCTTAAACATTAATTTTAGAAGTGCATTTATTCTCAAAAGACTATCAATGACTCTTCTATTTTTCAGTGCTTTTTCCCAGACTTCAAACTCCAGTTCCAACAGTAAGAGCTTTTGTCACCCGCCAGCCCTCGCATCAAGTGGCAGGTCCCGTGTGGAACCTGGGTCGACTCAATCATGTGGCCATAGCAGTGCCAGACTTGGAAAAGGCCAAAGAATTCTATAAGAGTGTTCTGGGGGCCCAGGTAAGCGAGGCGGTCCCTCTTCCTGAGCATGGAGTATCTGTCGTTTTTGTCAACCTGGGAAATACCAAGGTGGAACTGCTTCATCCGTTGGGAAATAACAGTCCGATTGCAGGTTTTCTGCAGAAAAACAAGGCTGGAGGGATGCATCACATCTGCATTGAGGTATTTCAATAACTTTAATGCTTGGAGTTTCCAATTTCCATGAGAAACTTGATTAAAGTTCTTTAAGGAGGATGACCCCGTCGGTCCCACTCCAAGGTGGATTAATAGATATGTTCTCTTTCCCTCTAGAAAACTGCAAATAATAACATAGTTTATTGAAATCTGGTTTCAACAGCCACCGTGAAGGCCGTCGAAGTTGGCCTTAACAGATGTGCGTTTTCGCTCTAGCATTTATTGGTCATGTGTGGCCTCCCGTGTAATGGTAATGCGGCTGCTTACAGCAGCACAGGGCAGTGAGAAGAAGCAATGGACAGCCTTGTAAAGTAAGACTTTCTACATACATACTAAGTATTCTTGTATTTTTATTCTGCCCTAAAATTCTAACAACTAGTTGCTCATTGCAAAAGCAGTACATTTTCAATTTCTGACTGGTTTTGAAGATCTCTCACTCACATCTGCTAGTGATTTCTGAGAAAACGTGAAACATGCGAGAACATTCTCACTAGAGACCCTTCCCTGTGGGTGTTCTCGTTCAGCTTCGTGCCTTTTGAGACCACAGCCATACCAGTTACGCTTCAGTTTAAATTCTCCGCTAGGAGGAAGGACGTGATTAATGTTAGGCCTCCTTCGTAATCCGGAGAATCTTGTTCCTTCTCAAGTGGGTGCAAGGCTGACTTAGTTCCCGTCGTAGTGCGGACTGCTGAGCACGTGACGAACAGGGCCTGCCAGGGCCGCCTCTGCGGGACCGCAGGTGACCCACGCCGGCTGGTCAGCAGCTGCTGCTCTAAGCCTCCTGAGTGACCGTCCCTGGGACCTCTCAGGAAGCCCCCACCACAGACACACAGTTCAGCAACGGAAGGGGTAAGGCTTGTGCCGAGGGGCCCCTGGGCCCGGTCGCGCACAGTCCCTTCTGGTTCATTTGGTGGGCACCCTCATCTGTTTCACATTCCCGGCTGTTAAGGGTTCTCAGTGTCACTCTGGCCGTCACAACGTTAGATGCTGCAGAAAAGCAGCTGACGGTGACACGAAGTCCCCTCTGTCCTCCTGGGGTGCCGGCTTGTGTCGTTACTCACGGGCGCCCTGCGTTTTCCACAGAGGATTGGAGGCGACTGGCCAGAATACAGCCCTTTAGGTGCAGAAGGACAAACGAGTAACAGTGCAGGTGAGAGCAGAGAGGGCAGGCAGAGGGCAGCGAGGGCACGGCCGGCGCACTGAGTCGCACCGGAGACTGCGCTCCAGGTGCCGAGGGAGGGGACAGCGCAGCACTACAAGTGCTTGGGGCCCCTGCCCCGCCTCCCTAGCCGGTTCAGTCCCGAGGCCCTGAGGTGGGCACAGCAGAATAGCTGACCCCCGTGGTGGGGAGAGCTGGAGTGTCCCAGAGCGAGCTTTGGGGCTCATGGGTGAAGAGGGCGCCCACGGGCCAGGGCTGCCAGCCATGAAGGTCAGGGACCAAGCTGGGTGCCTGGGTGAGGAGGCCAGCCCAGCATCTACATGGGGGGAGGGGCAGGTGGAGGGTGGGAGCCCGTGCAGGGTGAGGGAGGCCTTGGCACCGTGTATGTCACCCAGCACGTGGGGCAGGCCTGACCCTGTGGAGGGGGGCATCAGTGCAGGGAGATGGTGACCCCGTGTGGGATGGCAGGTGTCCTTGCGTGCAGTCCTCATGTCTGACCTGGGGCCCAGGCCTGCGCGAGGTCTGGGCGGTGTGAGCATGTGGGACACTTCCGCGCGGGCCGTGGCCCAGCCCAGCTGGGGTTAGGAGGCCGTGACCTGGGGCTTGGGTGGCCTGGCACAGTGAGGACGCAGCGGGTGGGGGAGACGGGCTGAGGAGTGCACAGTGAGGGAGGGGCGGCAGCAGTGACAGGGACGGTGACGGGGGGAGGCCACCCAATGAGCGAGGCTGCGAGGACTGAGGGTTCCAGGCTCCGGGTACGGGGAAGGCGCTGTGCTCCCTGGCCCAGGCTGCTGGGACAGCATGTGACAGAAGTGCCAATTGAAAGAATGAGATGGGAAAAAGTGTGAAGAAAGGCCGCAGTGTCACCGTGTGGTTTTCTGAATAGTTGGGTAATAGGCGACTTGCTTTCTTGTGTACACTTTTGTGTGTTTTATAGGTCTTTTTTCGTTGAGTGTGAATTCCTTATGAAAGAAAAGTTATATAACTTTAAGGTAAAAGGCTAGTGAGGTAACTTATTTTCTGCATGCTTTTCAATCAAGAAGGGAGAAAATTGGACTTTTCAGAAAATTCCATTCTCTTGGGCTTTACAGTAAACCCTAGGCAACTGCTAAACCCTACAAAGGGTCTGTGTATCACCAGTCCCTAGCCACGGGGGTCCCATACAGTGGTGACACTTCCAGAGAACAGAACAAAACAGAAACACTGAGCAGTTTGACGAGGTTTTACATTTTCTGTGTTATTAGATAAAGAAATGTTACCATCTACTGGTAACATCATTCTGTAAAAGAAAAGGCATTTTATTACCAGGAAAAAGTAAAGAAGAGGAAATAAGAGAAATCCTCTCGGAATAAGAGTCCTGTGAATTAAATAAATCTAGGGTTTTTTGTTGTTGTTGTTTTGTTTGTTTTTTGTAATGTTCTACTTTCAATTGGTGAAGGTGTCAGGGGAGAGCAGCATTGGGGACACTTCTGCATAGTTTATACACAGACGGCATATGTGCAGCCAGTGTGGAAACATGGGTAAGTGCAGGCCTTCTGAAGTAATCCCCAGGAACGCACAGGAACCCTCTGAACCCCGCACGAAGTGAGAACAGCCTTATGGGTACGTGATTCACTTAGTTTTTAGTTTGGAGGAAAAGAGGATTGAAACAGATATTTCATCCAGACTTAAATTTAACTTTGATGGATTTATATCAGTTTGAGGATTAAATTTATTCATAATTGGTATCAACTAGTACCATTATGATTTTATGTAAAAGGCCATATTTAAAAATCAAAATATGTACCATAAAAACACATTATTACTTGTTCATAAAATTTGGTCACTGAAAATTCCATACCTTTAGGTTTTTTAAAACATCTTATTTAATCTAACTCCTTGCTTTCAAATAAACAAGATTGTATTGCCATTTTCAGATGAGGGAGCTGAGGGCCAAAGAGATTATAAGATTTACTTGAAGATTCTGATAATCCAGACATTTTTTAATTTAGAGTGCTGTGGCTCCGGGAGAACCAGGCTGAGCTCCTGGGCACCGATCACCCTCCCCCGCCCCCCTCCCCCGCCTCCCCCTGTCGCCCAGGAGAAACTAATAAGTTGAAGTGAATAGCCAAGGTTTTCACCCACGGCCTCCAGGGGCTCACAGAGTTGTAAAAGGGACTGTACAAACACATTTATAAAGATGGGTTATTATTGACTGTGCTGTTGTTGTTTCTAGGAGGAAGAACTTAATTTCCCAAATTGAATTGCTCCACATTTCTTACACCCTTAAAGTAGATGGTGCATCTATAGAAGACATCATTCTTATATAACTTTTACTTGTATTCTTACTAGTCAGACCGCAGAGTGCAGAGCCAGCCATCAGGTGTAGAGGACACACAGGCTCCAGAAGACCCTCACCTCCGACACCATTGGCAAACTTGGCAAACTAGCGGGTTTCCAAACCACCCTCACGCTCGCTGAGCCACTTGAAATGCTCACAACTAGCTACAAGTTGTTACACTCACGGTTACCGTTTATTAGCTTTGCAAAGGATACAGGTCCCAGGCAAACAAAGGAAGGAGCACATAGGGCAGATCTGGGAGGGTTCTCGTCTTGGAGCTTTCGTTTTTCCCAGGACACGTTACCGTTGGCGTGACATGCCCACCAGGGAAGCTCACACCAGCCTCAGTGCTGAGTGTTCATGTATGATTGGTTGGCTGATCGCCCACATGGCTGGTCTCAGCCTCCTGAGCTACTCATACTGTGGGACCCTACCCAAAGTCGCAGGGTCTGGTAGCCGACCCCTACCCTAAGACTCGGGTGTGGCCAGCTCTGCTTTACCATTCAGTTTCATCAGCTTCTTCCCTAAACTAAGACACTCCTATCAGGTTATAGAAATTACCTCCCAGAAGTCAAGGCCAGACCTCTCTTTAGACAGGCCAAATTCTTTACTATTATACACGTCAAGATTATAAGTAATTTTAAGATTTGGAAGAATATGTCAAACAGTACAGTGTTTATCTCTGGAGAAGGAGATTATATTAATGGTACGTAAGGGATACTTAGCTTTATCTGTTTAAATTTTCATGTATAACTTTAAAATTATTTTCAGATGGAAAGACTGAATTTAGACTAACCTTGGGAAAATGGAAAGAGGTCAAATGCAATAGAATGAAATTCATTATATCCAGATACAAAAACGTACGCCATCAGGAGTCCCGCTGTTCTGGAAAGATCAGAACAGACCAGCATTTTAGGACAGCACGACGTGACCACGTCACCCATTGATTTGGGTAGCGCGATCGGATTTTAAAGGGGCCTTTATCAGGGTTGTGTGAGTAGAGTGTACACTGTTCGAAGAAACCGCAGTGTATTTATAGTGGTATTCAGTGTCCTCGTCTGTTGTTTGACCAGTTTTAGGATCCAGTATATAATCCTTGCTCTTTGACAATAAGATCATGTACATACGAATGTTCATTACGTTGTACGTTGGGTATGTGGGTGTCGTGTTATTCTCTGCATTTTTTTAATGTGTAGGATGCTGTTGGAGCATTGGACTCCAGGTGATGCCTGAGCACTTAGCGTGCGCGGTGCGCCTTCTTCTCCAACTCCTCGGTTCTCCGGCTCAGATGATGACTTTCCAAGATAGAGGGAATCATTTTTCCATAAGTAGATAGGGACCTATTTGCTCCTTTAACCTAGACTGCAAATAAACAAAATAGAAATGATTTACAGGAGAGTCATAAAATTGTAAATGTTTGGTTTTTTAGAACGGAGGAAAACATTTTGGTGACCGTTTAACACTGATTTTCATGTATATGAAGTTTTAATTTCAAAAGCGATGGCAGGTAGTTTGGCAGGTGGCAGGTCTGGGGATCAGGGGAGCGCTCACGTTTGCTGAGCATCTCCTGTCAGCTGTGCAAGAGCTTCTTATCTGCCGCCTCATTTTAAACTCTTCCCTGTTTGTGTGGCATGGCTCATCCACCTATTAGAGACGAGGAACCCAAGGCTCTCAGGAAAGAAGGGTTTGTGCAGTACCCCAGTGGTCCTGCCAGAAGAATGTGTCACACAGCGTAGCATGCACTACTTGGCTGTAAGGAGACATGCTCACCACAGATGAAAACCCTTAAGCACTTAGAATTCAGCTTGTTCTCTTGGTGGGTCAGGAATGGTTCTGCCCATCGGTAGAGGAGGTCGGCCATGGGAGACTGCAAAGGTCTCAGTGTTAAGATACTGTAATTCGGTGTTTTGTGGTCTCAGATGTGTTCTCCTTCTTTCCTCCAGGTGGATGACATACATGCCGCTGTGATGGATTTGAAAGCAAAGAAGATCCGTAGTCTGAGTGAAGAGGCCACAGTAGGAGCGCATGGGAAACCGGTGGTCTTCCTCCATCCCAAGGACTGCGGCGGCGTGCTCGTGGAGCTGGAGCAAGCCTGACTGGGGTCTGCAGGAAGCTGCTCGCCGGAAGAGCACAGCAGAACGCGCTGTGGCCTCGAGTCCGCCTGCGTGCTTCCGTCACTCGGAAGCTCGATGTTAGAAACCAAGTTGCCAAAAGAGATCAAGAAGTTATATGTACCTTTGTGTGTGTGTGTGGTGGGAGGGACACACAAAGGAGTGAGGAAAGGGCACCTGACAGTGGCATGGCTACGTGCTTGGGACAGAGTGGTTTCTCAGGGTGTTAGGGAGAGTGTTTTAGAGCACACTGTTTAAGGTCAGGGCATTTTGACCTCGAAACTTTTGCTCTTCTGGAATGACTCATGTTCACAAGTTCCTTCCAGCAGGTGTTTTGGCTGCTAGTGCTAGATGTACGAACGGGAAGTTTTGTGGAAAAGTTGATGCACGATCTCTTGGGTATGTAGACGGCTGAGTTTTTAAAAAATCAGACATCGAGAGGGCAGTGAATTTGTAGATTCACCTATCATTCAAGTGCTAGAACACAACAGGCCCTAGACGAGTATATAAAATGAATAAAAACTCATTCGCAAATTTATTGTCCAGGTGGGAAAACTACTTCGAAAAATAAATGTAAATGCTGACAAAACAACACGAATGAGTTGGAAAAGGAAAAGGAATGAAATGTAGATCTCAGGGGAAGGGCTTAGAGGCATATCAGGTCTTTGGTCAGACTCCCAAATGTAATAGCAACGAGTATCAGATGAATTTCAAGAACCACGGGTGGTGTCCAGAATGCATAGTGTGTGGGAAAGCGGTTAAGGTCTTAAATTCAGTGATGACTGGATGTTGAGGAAATGAGGAGGTGTGTACACATCGAGCTTATGGAAGACAAGTATGACACCTCGTTATACTTGTCATTTAAAAGTTAAAAGCAAAATGTGTGACATTGATGTGGTTCTCCCTGTGTATAGAGGTGATGTTTAAGATAACTGTATTATAAAGGGCAAGGATAAAGAGACCTAAATGCTGGTCGAGTGTCAACATTCCACCGGAAGAGGTAAATGTTGACACAGGTGGACTGTGATCCAGCGCATATATGTAGTGCAGTCCCTAGAGTAACTGCTGAGAATGTCTTACAGAGAGATACACTAAAACGTGTAGACAAATCAAAATGGAATACTGAAGACTGTCCAGAATACCTACCTGAAGACAGATAAGGGGAAACAGGACAAAACAGTAAAAGCAGGCTACATCGTAACGTCAATAATTACGTTAAATGTAAGTGGGCTGAACAGTGAAATAAGAGACTGGGAGAATGGATAAAAACATGACCCAGCCATGTGCTGTCTACAAGTAATCCCCTTCCAATGTAATAATATTGGTAGGCAAAAGAATCGAAAAAGATATCCTTGCAAACACTAATCCAAAGAAAGCTAGAGTGGCTGTGACATCGGACAAAGTAGACTTGAGCACAAAAGAAAATTGCCAGGAACATTGCATAATGCTAAAAGGACCAGATCACTAGAAAACATAATACATGAACGTGCACTAAGCAGTAGGCCTGCAATATACACGAAGCAAGAATTAACAGAACCCGAAAAAGGCAAATTCAGTTATAGTTGGTAACGTATAAAACTATTAGAAAGCAACTATATAGAGCCAGACAGCACCATCAACTAATACAGAATACCCATTCTTGTCAGGCATGTTTGGGACACCAAGACGGGCCATATCTTGGGTTATAAAAGAAGCAATAAGATATTTAAAATGAGTAAAACCGTGTAAAATATGCTTTGTGGTCATAACTGAATTAAACTAGAAATCAATAACAAGGAATCTCCAAAACACTTGTAACTGACACAACACACTTTTAAGTAATAGAAGCAGTATCAGAGAAAAACATTGAGCTGAACAAAAATATAGCATCTTTTTAAATGAAATTCACTGGAATTTAATAAATTGATGATTCAATAAGATTCTGCGTTCATAAGCAGAATAAAATTTGGTAGCGACATATGCAAAATGGTATGTGTAGTAAACGGCATGAATAGCCTCTGAGCATCTGTGCACCATTTTCTCCCTCATGGAATTCTGACTCAGGGTGATGCTTAGCCCCCGACACACCAATAAAGCCTCAGTTAAAGTCCAGGTGGGACTCAAATCCCATCGCCCTTGTCAGTGACGGGTCACAGTATAGATTCAGGCCTTCCAGTTTCCCAAGGCGTAAGCTTAAGAGGGCTGGTTTAGATATTTCAAAAATATTTGTTGCTATAACTTTCCTCCTAATCACCACTTTTCCTGTATCCCACAAGGTTTGATAAGTTATGTTTTATTTTTCATTTAGTTCAGAACATTTTAAAATTTGACTTGAGATTTCTCCTTTGACCTATGTGTTATTTAGAAGAGTTGTTTAATCTCCATTATTTGAGGATTTTCCAGCTGTCTCTTGTTAGGGGTTTCTTGGTTCACTGCTGTTTTCCAGTGCCTCACACAACACTTTGCACCTGGTGGTCAGTAAATTGTTGAATACATTAATCTTGTTGGTGTAACCTCTAGAAAGCAGTTCATAAAATGTGAAATCGTGGCTTCTCAGTCGTCATACGTCTCCTTATGGCAAATAGAGACAAGTCACGTGTTTGACCTATGTGCGCCTTGTATTAGGGTAGCAGAGCAGGTTAGGGAGCAGGTGCGCGACTTGATCACTGCCAGTGAAGGCGATGCCCCCAGCCTCAGGGTGTTGATGTTGCTGAATTCAGACCGAATAAGGCCCCCGAAAGGACATACCTGTAAGCCGTTGCACTTGCCGCTTGTTTGATTGCTAGCAGAATGCCTCGCTTCCTAGGGGAAAACAAAAGCATCAGGTTTTGTACCAGCTGTTTCAAAGGAGTTTTGAAATGCCTTGTTTAGAATTCCTGAATTAATTTCCACCTCTTCCTTGTGTTGAGACTTCAGAGAAAGCCAGCTGGATTAAAGATTCGTAACCAACATTAAAGGATGAATTAATTAACAATAATTTCTAGAACAGTGGCGTGGGAGGCGCGGGGAGGGAGTGCCTTCACGTTACCTTCACAGCGGGTACAAACCAACGCAGACTGGTTTTGCCAAATTGGACTATTCATGTATTTGAGTTTTCTAATTTTGCAGAATTTTGATCCCTAAAATCCAAAGAAGCCGTGGTGAACCTGGAGAAGCATTTCAAAGACACAGCTACGTGGCTCTTTGGGAGAAAGCCTCGGCTTGGCCCGCAATGCCCCGATCAGGTGTCTTTCCACTCGTCCTTCCTGTGACATTCTCGTAACCCGCGGTTACTCAGGGAGGTGCCCCGAGGTTTTAAATGGCACATAAGATGATCTGTCGGAATGGAGAAAGAAAGTAGTACAATTTCCATTTATATTTTATGTCCCTCGAAATTTTCTGCTTTTGTTTATATTCAGTAGTGTACGTCAGAACGTTTGATCATATCTTGTGATAATTAAACATCCCAATTCAGAGAGGCCCCCTCAAGGTGTTTTTACTGAAAAGGTGCCTGATTAAAAAAGTCTGGAGTCCATTACGCTCGCTCGCCTCTGCGTGGAGGACGAGGGCACAGGTGAAGCCAGGAGGGGCTGCCTGGGACGGGGCAGCTGCGCCGCTGAGCAGACGAGCCTGCAAGTGGAGGTTCTCACAGAACCCTGGTGAAGTTGCTGGAATCTCTCCACCTCCTGCGGCTTGCCCAGGCGTCCTCGCCGGTACTACGATAGGTAATAGCTCGAACTGCCAGCCCCAGCTGGCAGACTCCTCACTCTGGGAGGGCCTCTCGTCCCCCATCTGTCCCACAGGGGCGCTCCCCACACACCCCTCCTCTCTGCGCCCCTGCCTGGGCAGATGCTTCTCTCCTGACCCCAAAGACTCCACCGCAACTCACCTAAACGTTTTAAACTCACAACAGAGCTGCGGAATTGGCACTGATATTAACCCCATTTCACAGACGAGGAGAGAGCTGGGATGCAACCCCGCTTCGGCCTCGCCTCCCCAAACCGTGCCCCTCCCACGATTTCTGCCTCCACCGAAGAAACAACAGAGGTTTTGGGGGACTCTCTCCCCGTTTGGGGCCCAAACCTGCGTCTGTCATTCTCTAGATAGTCTGTCTACATCCAAGGCTCCTTGCTCTGTTCACGTTGACAGCGGGCGCAGAGTGGACAAAGGGACACGAGACCGTCGAAGCGAACAGGACCCGGCGTGATGTTCACGTGGAAGGGAAGACCCGGCCTCGGGAGTTATTCCTCCAGTCCGGGGCAGGACACTCGATTCTATCTGTGGTAGGAGAACATACTTTTCCCTGTCTCTCTGCCCAAATATCTTCCGTTACCTTTCTCCGAGCTGTTGAAACTCTACTGAAATCAATACGAACCGAGAGGTTTATGGGCTCGTATGTCCTCTTTGGTCAGATAACTGTGTTTGGCTCGCAGTTACAGAAATAGTAGGTGTCTCAAGGTGACCTACAAATATGACACGGGGTCCCCAGCATCCAGGGTGGACGTGGATGCACCACCCTGCTGAGTTCAAAGCCAGAATAGCTGTTCTGTGCTTTTCACCAGTTGGAAAAGCATTTCAGTTTTATGCGCTTATTGCGTACAGAAAGATACCTCTCGATTTTGATTCAAATCTTAGTTGTTTAAAGCCAGAATCTCTTCTTCATTTTATAAATTGAAAGAACTGGTTTTGGTAGGGGAGGAAGGCTGCCACGTTTTTACTGGAAGGAGTGCCAAGATGCTCCTCCGGAGAACTCAGAGATGAGGGAGGAAAAGGGGGTTGCCCTTGGCCAGGCACACTAGTACAGTCTGTAGGCAGTGGATGCGGTCAGCAGCCTTTTCCAGAGAATAAACGAGGCCGTTTGCAGATGTATGACTAGGTAGTTGTTCCCAAACTCCTGTCAAGGGGACTCAAATAGAGATGTAAGCTCGGAGTGGAAAACAGTAATGTAAATACAGTTTGCTAATGAAAAGTGTTGTTTGCAAGAAGGCCGTGGACACAACCTTCCTGGTCACCACCCCAGAGCCCAGCATCCCAGCTGCGTGCTGGGGTCTGGGCTTTGTTTGCTCCTGGCCTTGAGCATGACGTTGACTCCCTCCCCTGTGTTCATCACACATGCCAGTGCCAGCATTCAGGGTCCACCTGATGGATGTGTTTTTCATCCTAAATTAATAATATAGAATTCTGGCTTATACATCAGTCTCTGTGGGTTTGGTTGATGCGAGTTTGTCTCAATACGACAGGGTCACTTGGGTTATGCCCAGGTTGGTCTTTTGAGCTAGTAGGCTGGGAGACAGACTAAAGTAAACGTCACTTCTAAGCCTGTTGGCAGAGAATGGGTCATCTCAGGCAGTACTCGTGGTATAAGACAGCTTGCTATGACCTGCAGCAAAGGACAGTGAAGTTCAGCATCTCGTTTGTTCGTGGCTTTGACTGCACCTTTGACAGCAATGCCTCATTCGAGGGCAACACTGTGCTTGCACACATGTAACAAGGAAACACATAATGAAACAGAGTCAAATAGATTTACAGAATCACAGTACACGGAAACTTAGGGACAACAGTACAGCGAGCCTCCTCGGGTCCCGCGAAGTTTCCAGAGGTCAGCCAGGCGTTTGTCTCTGACCTTCTAGGAGGCAACACAAGCACACAGCCAGTTGCAAGTTGTGCCTGTAGTGTGACAAAACCTCGCCAGTAGTCTGTGGCAATCAGGTTTTCCTCAGTGAGAAAAAAACTTCTTAGTTTCTTACAAAGAAGACACCTGGAGCTCATGGGACGTGTTCTCGAGAGCATCCCCGCTAGCAGAGGAGCTCGGTCCCGTCTGTTACAGACCCCGACGCAGGTCCAGTGGGAAGCTATCGGGCGAGGGCGGGGGCGTCTCAGTCCATCCACATGGAGTAAATAACAACTGTCGCACTCTAGGACTTCAGGGCTGTCCCCTGCGAGAGAGTGGGGCTCCCCTCACAGTGGGCTCTGCTTCCCAGGGGTGCGCTGACCAGAGGGACAGAAGTCAGAGCAGAATGCAGCAGCCGAACATGTGGAGAACGAGAGAAAAACCGTGGAGAGGGGTGCAATGAGGACCCCCGAAGAGAGGGGTGTTGGAACCACTGCTTTGCAGACTGGGGGGTTAGGACAGTCACTGTGCAAACAGGCCCCTGGCCGTGCCTTCTAGAAACCTGCCCCATAGCACAGCGGTTGGAGCAGTGCTTCAAACTTACGTGCTCACCTACCTCAGAATATAATTGTGAAAACTTGTTGCTCATTTTGAGTCGACATTTAAATTTTTTTATTCTGAATTCAAATAATTGATATTTTAAAAGAAACTTACATCCTTTTTTTTTTTTTTACATTATCAGTGGAATCTTAACACTGTAGCGATTTGAAACCCTCCAACATTTACTTTTCAAATACCATAAACAAACTCTTAAAGTCAGAAATTTTACCTTGTGGTTTTTACTAATTGAAACTTCGTTTCTATTCTGCCTCTTTCACATAGTTATACTGATACAATGTATTTTTATGCTCGAGTCTTATTCTGATCACCTAATTAGTCAGAATGTGGCAAAGGTGTCCAGTGTTAATTCTGAGATTAGGTTACACGGAGGCTCTGGCTCCCGTCTTGCAGGTTCTCACTCCCGCTCCTACCCACTCACTCTAGCCAGCTGACACGTCGCAAATGGCCCTGCGGAGGAGCCCGTGTGGCGAGGGACCGAGGGAGGCCTTCGGTCATCAGTACGGTGTTTTGGATATTGAAAAGGTATCTGCACCCCTATGTTCATTGTAGCATTATTCATAATAGCCAAGACGTGGGAAAAACCTTAGTGTCTCTCAAGGGTGGATGGACATGGAGGATGTCAGATACGTATACGAATGTTATTCAGCCGTGACATTTGTGACATGGATGGACTGTGGTTATGCTGAGTGAAATACATCAGAGCAAGACAAGTACTTTACGATATCACTTCCACGTGGAATCTAAAAAAAGCCAAACTCAGAAGCAGAGTAGAACAATGGTTCCCAGGCTTTGGGGAGACGTTTGTTGAGGGGCTCATACCTGTCACTAGATGGCTCACTGCTGGAGATATGCTCAGCATGAAGAGTGCAGTTAACAATGCCGTACTGTGTGTACATTTCAGAGCTGCTGAGCCTGGGTCTTGAATGTTCTTAAATGTCCTAGATCGTAAACGTTCCCACCGCACAAAACAGGTGATTAGGTGACATGATGGAGGTGAGAACTCACGTGGCAGTGATGGTGTTGCAATGTACCAGTATCAGAGTCACACGTTGTGCCAATTAAACTCACGCAACATCAACGTCAGTTATATCTTTTTAAAAAAAAAAAAAACAAATATTTTCCTATGAGGAGCTGAATCCTGCCGGTGACTATGCGAGTGAGCTTCGCAGCAGCCCATTCTCAGCTGAGCCTTCAGGTGTGGCCCTAGCTCCAGCCAACACCTTGACTGGCAGACCTGAGGTCACATTCAGACCCCTGACCCTCAGAAAATCTGCGACAGGCTTGCGGCTGCAAGCTGCTGTTTTGGAGTAATCTGTTACTTAGCTGTAGAAAACTGATATGCAAGTTCATGGGAATTGAGAGGTACCCATTCCTAGGCTGACACAGGGTTGCTACAGTGACAATCACATTCTCGTGCTTGGGTTGTCTGTGTGAGGATTACTTCCTGGCATCAGAATGGCAGGAGCAAGCGGAATGTGCACTGTAAGACAAAAAATCAAAACTCGTTTATAATGATGTAGGTGATGCAATTAAAGTTCAATCATGAAAACAATGTCACATATAGAGTGAGAGCTCCCCACCCCGCCTCACCCCAGGAGAACTACTTAACAACTTACTGTATATGCCTCCAACTACTTTTAAATATATGTTTTAAGGTATTTTTATGAGATTTTATTGTGTGAGGTTTTTTTTTTTTTCAATCACTGTATCTTAAATAGCTCTTTAATTGTCAGGATCTATAAAGCTATTATATCATTTTTAAAAACACCTTTATTAGGATATAATGAAAATGTAACAAACGACATATTGTGTGCAATTTGATTTTTTTTTTCATTCTAGAATCAAGTCTCCCATCAAATATGACTTTTGAATATTTGTCTCTCAGTTCTGTGGCTTATCTTTTAATCTTCTTGACAGTATCTCCCATAGAGCAAAAGTTTTTAATTTTTATGAAGTCAAGTTTATTAATTCTTTATGACTCATGCTTTGCGTCTTATCAGAAATATTTGCCTAATCCAAGTTCACAAAGATTTCTCATGATTTCTTCTAGAATTTTTATAGTTGAGGTTTTATGTTTAGGTCTATGATCCATTTGAGTTAATTTTTATATGTGGGGAGGACATAGATTGAAGTTTATTGTTTAAAAGATAGGTATGTGTTTATTTCACCATAATATCCTTTCTCCGCTGACATACCTTTGCACCTATTTGAAAATTAAAGGCCTATATATGTGTAGGTCTATTTTTATACTCTATTCAGTGTGATTGTTTATTTTTATGCCTATACTGTCACGATTCTTGTTGCTCTTCTAAAAAGTCTTGAAATAAGAAAATGTAAAGCCTCTGACTTTGTTTTTCTTTTTCAGAGTCGTTGTGGCTATTGTAGTACCTTTCCATAAAATTTTAAGATCATCTTCTGTATTCCTACAAAAAGCCCGTATTTACTCCAGGAAACGCTTTCTCTGGAAGTGAACCAGCTAAAACAGTTGCGTTTACCGCTAGGTAGCAAGACTTCAGAGGCCAGGAGCCAGCTCTGGCTCCAGACGGGAGAGGCGGCGGCAGTGGCGGGGCAGCGTCTGGGCCCATGGGGGTCCTCTGTCTGGCGCTGGTGGTGTGAGGGAAGCCAGCATTTCCTTGGCCCTTCGCGCTGGCATCTGCTGAAGCGTCCGATCCATTCTGGTCCCGGAATCCCTGATCACCCTCCATGTCTCAACTCAATTTGTCCTGGGCCCTGAGCTGTGTGTGCACCGTCTGCCCCCAGAGGCCTGGTGGGGAGACATTTGGCTGCTCTGCAGTGTGGCCTGGGAACTCCGTAGCCCATGGGTCTAAACCTGGGTGTGCATCGGAACCTCGCAGAGGGTGTTAAAATAGAGACTCTGGGCTCTGCACCTGAAGCCTCTGATTCTGTAGGTCTGGGGTGGAACCTCAGAATTTTCATTTCTAATTAGGCACTAGCTGATGCTAATGCTGCTGCCTGGGGCCCAGTTTTGGAATCACTGCCCTAGAGGGGCAGGAGAGGCCCCCACTTTCTGACACCCAGACCTTGCCTTTCGAAGTATCAAAGCCAGGAATTTACTTATTGTCTGATTTCGCTGGCTTGGGTACAGTCCTCACAGCTAGGAGTCTGAGCTGGAGGGTCGGGAGAAGGGTCATGGGGTGACAAATGACACGGTGGTGACATGATCTGTTCAATTTAGTTGGTGGTTTAAGGGATGCTCTTTTTTCCTCCAAGAAGATCGTACACATCTCCCTTTATAAAAACCACTCTGGTGTTCCTTTTCACAGTTACTCCCTCCTCCTCCTGGAATAACGGACTCAGAACTGGATGGGATCTAGGCGGCCCCCCGAGAACCCCAACATCACACACCTGGTTTAGAAGGCCCCGTGGACGTGAATACGAGAAGGTCACAGGTGCCGCAGCTGGCTTCACGGGCCACAGACGGGGAGGCTGGTTTCGGCGGCCTGTCCATCGGTCACCTGGGTGAGTTATAAAGCAGCTGTGTGCACGTCCGTCCGCACATGGCTCCAGGTGAGTCGGGTCCTCGCCCCACTCCAGCCCTCAGCACACTGCGGGCGGCAGAGAACTAACTCGCATCTCACACGGGGCTCACAGGGCTCCGCGTATGTGACCGACTGGCTGGGTGTTTTCAGTATGTTAAGTCCAGGGTGCGTGTTACACTTTCAAGCTCCGGCGAGTGTGGGAGGAGGCACAGCACAGGCCAGTGCAGGAAGGTGAGGGTCGGCTCGGAAGCCTGAGGGCATCGCGGGGCCTCCCCCGCAGACCTGGCCCTCCCGCCAGCGCCCGCCTCGGCAAGGAGCCGGTGGTTCTGCAGGTGGCACAGGCCCGGCGCAGCCGCTCCCCGCGGCGCTTCATCCTGCCCGCAGCTCCGGCCCCTCGGCTGCTCCCCGGCCCCGTCGTCTGTGCTCGCCGCATCCGTCCTCACCCCCACCGTCCTCTCTTGGCACCCCGAGTACGGTCCTTGTTTATAATTATTTTTACAACACACCTGTCGTCATGTCGGCAGCTACCACACAGGTCAGAAGCAGCTCAGCCTCACACGTGAGGGGGGAGGGGACTTCGGGCCTCGCTCAGACACCGATCGCGTCTAGACTGAGCGTGCTCACCCCCACCTTGACCAAGCATGACGTCTCCTGTGAAAACACCTCTGCTTTCCCCAGACATGGCCTCGAGGCTGAGGGCTGTGCGTGCACGCCCCAGGCCCCGGGGCCCGCAGCCTGCTCTGGGGGCTGCTCAGGCCGGGCGCCACGGGCCGGGATCGGGGCCTTCCTCGTTTAGAACGGTCCATCTGTTGCTATGAAGCCTGGGTTTTGCTGCAGGATCTGTGTCCTGAGTGAGTTCTTAAAAATCTGTGGAATTCACATTTTAGGAAGGGACCTGGCGCCCGTGGCTGTCACAGCCATGTCCACACTGTCCCTGAGGTGAAGCACTGGTCTTGGAAACCTGGAGACAGCTGCTCAGTGACCTGGCTGCCTGCAGCCCCTGCAGACGGGAGCGGCACGGCTGCTGTGGGGGGCCGGGGGCAGCGTCTCCCGCATCCTGACCTGCGGGGTGTTTGAGGCTAAGTGCCTCACCCAATCGGAGGCAGAGACTGTCGAATGGAGGCCCCAGGTGACCCACCCAAGACCTCATCCTGTCTGGTGCCCTCACTGAGACCAGAGTGCAGGGCCCTGGCTCCTGGTTCAGGGCGCCTTCAGCCATACAGAGTGAAGGGGAAAGGGGGACCCCAAGGCTGTGCTGAGCGGTGGCTTTATGGGGGTGGGGTCGTTCTGCCATCCCACATGGAGAGCACATGTCCTGTCCTTCAGGCTCATTTACACACTCGGCCTACCAATGAAAACACGTCAGTATTCTGTCACTCGGGAGTTTTGTGAGGACCGTGCTCCCCAGCCTGTCACGCAGCACTGACCTTCCGCCCTGTAAAGGGAAGGCATGCGTTGCCATTCAGAAACGACTTACGGCTGGTGCTGAGGAATTGAAACCTTGCCAGCTTCACTGGGGGCCGCCTGGTGGGGCTGGGGACACCTTGGCCTCAAGGGTATTGGCACCAAGCCTGCAATTCATGAAATCGGCCACTGAGTGGCAGTAGGTAGCACGGCCATGTGGTTCAACCCTTCGGAGGCAGAGGTGCCTGCAGGGGCCTGGATCCGAGGGAAGGTGACCAGAGGTTCCAGGGGGCTCCACTCTCCCGAGTTAACAGGGTTCTGAGTGGAAATCTGCAGTTTTGCTTCGGGATAGATAATAGTTCCCATTTCAGATGATGACTGCCTCCAGCCTGTGCCTGCTCACTCCTTCCCTTGTGGCTTTACACGCACGTCAGCACGTGACATGCATCTTGCACTCTTTGTTCGTTCATTGACAATGTGCCGGAGAATGTCCCGCGCTCTCTCCTCGCAGGCTGCGCATCCCCCTACCCCCCCGCATGCCGGTACGCGAGTTCACTGTCCGGGGGCGTCCTCGTGTTTGGAACGGTCCCCGTTCGAGGGCATCGAGGCTGTCTGCAGTCATTCGCTACACGAATTAGCGCAGCGACCGACTCTGCTCAGGGCTCCTGCGCCCACGTGTGGTGCACACACACAAACATCCCCAGAAATGGAATTCTTAGGTCGAAGGGCTTTTGCCCTGGTCGTTTTGGTGGGAGTGATCTAATTTTCGTTCATTTCACGTTATCGCGCTCGTGGGTCTGGTAGGTGAGAACCAGGACATCGAGCCGGAGCTTCGCTGGCATTTCTTCTGTGACCGAGGAGGACGTCTTTCTTTCCAGATGTTCCCGAGCCGTTCGTGTTCTCTTTCCTGCGAACCGCGCTCCCTGCTTTTGCCTGTGTTTTCTATTACGTCGTTGTTGTTCTTATTTATTCCCAGATTCTATTTATGTATAAGGGAGATTAACTGTTGGTGATGTGAGTTGCAAATATTTTGTTCCAGTTTGTGGTCGACTTTGCTTATGGTGGAATTTTTGCCTTGCAGGAATTTTTCTGAAGTCACATTTAGCCATCTTATATGTTACAGCTTTTCAGTTTTGTGGAATACTGAGAGATGCTTTCAGCACTCCAAGATTCTTTTAAAATTCTCTGAGCGGTGACATTTGAGCTCACCAGATTTAGGGGTCCTGAGTGAGGCCTGTACAGGCCTGTGCCGCTCCCCTGCGGACATCAGCCCCCATTGCTCTTGCTCCTGTGTGTGGGGCTGGGGTCTCGCCCCCGCGGCTGGCCCGGAGCCGGCCCTGGAGAGGGCGCTAGTGACAGCGCAGACCCAGCGGCTCAGCCACGGCCACGGGAACGCGGGCTGGCGCAGGTGTCTGGTTTCCCGTGGGCTTTGCCCACGTTGGAGTATGGACCCCATACTTCACGTGCAAGGCCATGCGGTCATTTCTTCCCAACTGTTGCCTCACGGTCATTGGCTTTGGAGAAGGTGTGAGCCACGGAGGGCAGGTGAAGCTGCCCTTCACTGCTGGCTGACCAGGGGATATGTCTTGGGGGGTGGGGGCAGGGGACACAGACAGGAAAGACCAGCACCGCAGGGCAAGTGGGGTGGGTGGCAGCCTGCCCCTGGGGCCCTGTTTTGCTGCGGCTGTTAGGCACTTAGGCTACAAAGCCACCCCACCAGGGACCAGCCCCGACCAGCTGGAGGGCCCTCTGGGTCAGTGCGAGTGTTCGGGGGTCGGTGGGGGAGAGAGGGTTGGGAGCAGGAGGGGCCCCGAGGCCACAGGAAGTGCACACCAAGCCTGCCCCAGCAGCCGTCCTTTCCCTGCAACTGTCCTCGGGGTCTCAGCTCTGGCCGTCAGGGCAGCAGGAGGAGGGGCCCTCACCCCCCAAGCCTCCTCTTCCTCTGGCATTCCCTTCAGAACCCCTGCCACAGCGCCCCCAGCCAGCCCAAGAAGGAAAGAAAACAAGGCAAGTAATCAGGGCGGCGAGGAGCAGACGAGGCGCCCCGTGCACTTCTCCAGGTAGGATCCGCAGGTGACCGGGCGCTGAGGGACAACGTAGGGGCGGGAGGGGTCAAAGCTGACCCCAGCATCCCCAGCACAGCCTTCAGGGGCTTAAAATGGGGGGGGGGTTATTTGCATTGCGGGGCAGTCACCCGCTCTCCTAGGACGTGCGGGTTTCTGGGAGCCGACGAGCGTAGGGTCCTGTCGGACAGAAAGGCCGGGTGCCGCCGGCGTGGGGAGGCCAGCCCTCGCGGGCTAAGGCAGCACAGGGCACCGGAAACGGGGCGATGGGTGCTTACCAGGGACTCAGACAGAAGCATGCAGCCCGCGGCGGGGTCTGCGGTGGGCAGGGGGAGGGGGCCTCCCCTCGAAGATGGGGCTTTCGGAGGCTGCAGCCCCCACCCCACCCCACCTCCGGGCTTCTCGCCGCGGCCCCCCATCCGCTCACAGCGCCGCGCGGGGCCGAGCAGGGCGCGGTCGCTGCGGCCCCTCCGCGCCGCACGCGCTCCCGAGCCGCCAGGGGGCAGCGCGAAGCGCGGGGCTGGGTGCGGGCGCGCCGGAGCCTCGCGGCCGTCCGCTCCGCCCGCCGGAGGACCCGACCCCTCGGGCTCCGGCATCCGGCAGGACCGGGGCGCGCCCGGGCATCTGTGTGCTCCCCAGGGCCCGGGCGGTGGGGCGCCGCGGCTTCCCCGAGAGCGGCCCCGCAGGACGCGGCCCAGGTGCGCCCGCCGCGCCGCCGACCGTCCCGGCGCCGGGCGCGGGGGGAGGGGCGGGTGCGACCGCATCTTTGTCCCTTCTTCCCGCGTCCCGGGCGGGGGCGGTGGGGCGGCCCGCGCGGGGCGCACGGCGGCGGAGGCCCTGCGTGCCGCACGCCGCGTCCGGGGCGCGCCCGCCGCCATCCAGCTTCCCGGGCTCGCCGGCAGCGCCGCGCGCGGCGCGGGTTGACAAAGAGCTGCGGCGGCGGCAGCGGCGGCCTCACGGACCGAGCCGGCGGCGGGGGTGCCGGGCCAGGTAGGCGGGGGGCCCGGCCGGGGGCCGGGTGAGGGGAGCGGGTGCCGCGGCCCGAGCGCAGCGCCTCGGCGGCGCTGCGGGGCTGGGTGTGCGGACCGGCGCCCCCAGGACGCGCGGCGCCGAGCCCGCGGCTCACGCATCCCGGGCGGGGGACTCCGTGGCGAGGGGCGACCCCGCGCGGACAAGGGGCGAGGGCCGGCCGCTCGGGTCCCTAGTACGATGCGCAGCCCCGCTGGGCGCTGGCACTAAGTCCCCGAGCCTGGCGGCAACTCCCGAATTTGGGGGTGCTTCGGGGTTCCCTGCTTCCTGATGAGCCGAGCCCCGACTTCGCCCCCTCCCCCTTTCCCTTTCTAACGAGGCCCAGAGGGAGAAACTCCTCAATTAAAAATTCCACGCCGGGCCCCCGGGGCCGCCGGCGCAGACCTGCCCCGCCGGCCGGCCCCTTCCCGCAGCGCGCACAGCCGGGCCAGGCGGCTGCGGGGGCCTCGGCCACCGACGGCCAAGGGGAGCATCGAGGCCCGCGTCCCGCAAGCCGGGCTGCGGGCCTGTGTGCCGAGCTCGGGGCGACCTTGCCCTGGGCCGCGAAGGGGCGCGTCCTGCCCGAGCGGGCCCCTGCGCGGCAACTCCGTGCTCGCCAGCACAAGCAAGACTGCATGTGTTCAGATCTCTTCAGATGCAGCGGCTGGGTGCCCCCCCCCACACCCCCCACTCCGCAGGTCTGAGGTCGAGCCAGCTCACAAGTGGTCGCAGCCGTAGCCTAGCCCTCACGGCGTCTCATTCCCGCACTTCCTGATGCCGAGCTGGCCCACCCCTTCGGCCTCTGGCCCCTTCTGGGAATGTTCTTTCTCTCTCTCTCAGAAAGAACAGTGGTTTTATAAACAATGGCCTGAAGCTTCAGCTTTTCCCGAGGTCTGCGTGGCAAGTGCCCTGCAGGTGCCCGGAGCCCATGGGGGGATGGGTAGTCGCCCCGGCCTGTGGGTTAGCGGTCCCTGTGGTGAGGTGGGCAGGGGGCTTCTCTGCTGGACAGGGTCTGCTGTGCAAGGGACACAGTCTGGTTCCCTAGTCCTGAGCTGCCAGGGCACCTCAGCCTGTGCCCTCACGCCTGGTGGCCGCCTGTGTGGCCGGGGGGTGGGGGTCTCCTGGGCAGAGGACGGCACAGAGGTGGCACGTGCTGGGACTGCGGGCCGTGTGCAGAGTGGCCGTGGGTGAGTCAGAGCTTGCCGAGGTGGCAGCCTCCCCACTGGTCATCACCGGCACTCGATGGGAGACCCTTAGGGTGGTCCCCAGAACTGGGCTGGGTCTGGGTGATGGCACTAATGGTGGGCCCCGCAGTCTTCTGTGGGAGCCTGTCTCTTCCAGACCCCTGGTCATTTGTGGGGAGCACAGTCGCGCCCTTCCCCCACTGCCTGCCTTTCCGTCTCCATGGGCCTCTGCACCTGAAGAAGGGCATGTCGGACCAGAGGCACGTGTGTGTGTGCACCCGTGTGTGTGTGGGAGAGAAAGCAAGTGAGCCTGGCAGTGGGGCTGAGTAGGTGACAGTCAAGTCCTGGCGCTCTTGCGCCTTGCATGCTTTCTCTGGCACCCCAGGCCTGAGTCGTGGCTTCTTAACTTGTTTGCGTAACGGTCCCTTGAGTACTTCTAACCCTTTAACAAAATAATAAAATACTAGTTTCACAGGAATAATCGGGGTGGAGGGGGGCCGGATTGTGAAATGGAAGCGTGTCAATAATCCGCTTTGCCAGCCGAGCTAAGAAATGCTGGACAAAAATAAAAGATCATCGTGGAAGACGCCAGTCACACCCTGGAAGCCGAGAAGGAGCTGACACGCCTGGACTTTTCCTAGACACTGCTGAGGAACTCAGAGGAGAAACAAGACGAGGAGGGTGGCATCAGGCGGGGCTCTGTTCGGTCGGGGCGGCTGCGAGGCCTGTCTGGGGGACGGTGGGGACAGAGCCGGATGCACAGCACCCCCCCTCCAGGCCTCAGCCCCTCCCCAGCTCCTCCCTGTCCTCAGGCTTGCACATCTGAGCCGATAACTGGACAGGTGAGAGCCTCTGGTGATGCCACGGTCTGATGACTTGGAGAAACCTTTGTGGTAGGGGGCAGACCAAGAGGGTGGGGGCCGGTGGGCACGGAGGCCTGAACACATTGCCACGTGGCCTCGTGGGCCTCCTGGAATAACCGCTGTGCAGCCCGGCCTTAGAGAAGCTGAGGAAGGGGGCGACAGCTTTGGGGGCGCAGCCCTGATCTTGCTGGGCGGCCGTGAGGGATGGGGACGTGTGGGCACCGGTGCGCGCCTCGCTTGATCCCTGATGTAGGTCATGTTTGAGAGGTGACCCAGGTGCCAGTGCTGGTCAGGCTGCGTGCCCGAGGGGCGGGTTTTGGCCGGGGCCCTGTCCCCGAGGCCCCGCCCACCACCTGGGCTGGGTCCAGCTGGTGCCTCAGAGCGGCCTGCTGGCACAGGCGGAGTCAGCTGTCTCTTCACCTGTCCTGCAGCTAGTCCCGCATTCTCCCCCTGCCCTCTCTCGGATGCACGAGGGAGCCCATGGAGGACAGTGACCCCAGGGTCACAGCGAGGCTCTCTGTGGGGCTTGAGATTCCCGGGTCTCCGTGGGAGCCATATTGGGGTGCTATTGCTGTGTGCGTCAGGGTTTCTGCGCCGGCTGTGGGGTTCCTCAGGTTGGGCGCATGCCGGGTCTGGGGTGCCTTGCTCGAGCCCTCAGTGGCTCCCGGGTGCCCGCTGCACACCCACACCCTTGGCCTGATTTTCTCAAGTTCCCTCCCTTGCTCCCAACCACGATCCCTCCAAGCCGCTCAGGCTCCAGGCGGACAGGCTCACTGCCCAGGCTTGCCCTGGGTTGTCCCCACCCTGTCCCCACCTGCCACCTTGGCCCAGGGCCCTCATGTCCATCCTGTCGATCCTAACTGGATGTGGGCCCTTTCCTCTTACTCCCTGGTCCTCAAATTTGCCAGGCTCACGCCTGCCTCAGGGCCTTTGTACCTCCTGTGCCCTCCCCTGGCACGCGCCTGGTCCCGATGTCCACCCGTCTTGTTCTGCCACTTAGCTTCGGTTCCCTTGCATGCGCCAGCTCCCGGCCCAGCATCTGCCCCTCGTGCTCACTCTGCGTCACGTTTCCCCCTTATTTCTGCGCTCTTCACTTACTGTCTGTCTCTTCCCACTGCGACGTCAGGACTCTGTCGCCTGTGTCCCTGGCAGCTACAGTGGTGCCTGGCGCCTCGTAGACGCCTGGTGCGACTCGCTGGGTGAGCGGCTGAGTGAAACCCCGTTTCCGTGGGAGCCCGGCTTCCCAGGGCTGGAGCCCCTCCTACCTCCGTGGGCAGCAGGGAGCCGCTGGGGACGTGCGCATCGGTCATTTGTCATGTAGGTCAGGAGACAGCGCGGTTGAGGAAGGCGGTTGTCCAGCCCGGGGAGCGGGCGTTGCGATTCTTTGCGGAGGTTCCCTCGGATTTTCGGTGGTTCGGCTGGTCTCGTCGGGCTGTCCCCGTGCCAGAGCCAGCCCTGCGTCACCCCTGCCGCCACCCGGGTGCGGAAGCACTGGGAACGAGGCGCCCGCTGGCCCAGGTTCCCGTCCTCCTCCGTCTGGATGTTTCTAAACTTGTCTCGTACCTTCTGTCAGGCCCGGAGTCTCGAGGCTCCAGCAGCTCTGCCTGTCCCCGTTCGCCAGCCTCCCCTTCCCGAAGCCTCCCCCCCGCCCGGTTCCCTCTGCTGGGCTCCGGCCTGGCGGTCTGCGAGCAGGAAAGGGGCAGGGACCTGGGGGACGGCTCAGCTCGAACCCGGGTCCTTAGGCGAGTTGCTGGCCCCTCCCGGCATCTGCCCTCACACATACCTCCCGCCGCGGTTGTTATGAGGCACAAATGAGATGCAGTATGGAACTGAAGCAGGGTCGTGCTGTGACGATGGCTGCGTGGCGTGTTCTCCGTGGCCGCCCGTGTGGCCTCTCCTAGCTCAGGGGTCAGATTTGCTACCTTCAGCTGCAGCCTAGTAAGAGAATGTAGTGTGAGCACTTCATAGACTCCAGGGCGCTGTCCCACTGTAAGGTGCTGTCGTTATGTGTTTGAAGAATGGAAATTAAGAGAGGGGAACCGTGTGGTGGAGACTTCTGCATCTACTGACTGCACACACGTTCGCGTCTTGTGCTTTTCTGAAAATCGAAGCTCTCCAGCATTTAAAGGTTTCTGACGGAGGAACCAGCTGGAGTCATCAGCGTGGTGCACGTCTGCAGGCCGAGTTCTGGCCCCCTGTGTTTGCTGTTTTACATAATTTCCCACCAAGGCCGAGAGACAAGTCTGTTTTCTTTCCTTGGCAGCCAGGAGGCTGAGAACCCGGCAGCTGTGACTTGTCCCAGAGGACAGAGAATGCGGCTTCTGCGGGCTGGAGCTGGGGTTCCGGCCGCCTGTGCTGAGCAGAGCAAGGCTCACGCTCTAATTCTCCCCCATATGCGCCCCCCACCCCAAAGCCCAGTTTGCATCAAGTTAGTTCTTAAACTAGATGGGCTTATGACTCGTACGGGGGTTAATTTTCAACGTGTGCCTAGAGAGTCCGATGGCTGGTGACCAGTGGACCTGAGCGCTGGTGGCGACTGCAGAGTAACAGACTTGTCACAGAAGAGCCGGGGGGGGGGGGCCTTCATGGGGACGGACAGCAACGGGGCTCGGGGGCTTGCCGTCCAGAACAGCTGACACCGTTGGTGGGTCTGCGAGGTGTTTCCCTTTTGGAACCATAACATGGATTCTTTGTCCTTCCTGTCGCTAGACTCGACTGGGCCAAGGGAGGCCGGACTCTGAACTGCTCAGGTCCTTGTTCTGAACAACTTCTGTTGGTAAAGAGTCACTGAGTAGTTGGACGATATTGGCATCTAGGGTTTTCAGTTGGGGCGTGTGCATGCACGCGCACGCACACACACACATTCTCATTTGATTGGTTTTACATTCCTGGAATTGAGTGCCTAGCAAGGCAGCTCTATATAGGAACTCCTCTGACCTGTTTTGTGTATCACTCTTTTCATAAAAACAGCAGTGTTAGTTTTCCTCAGTTGGAGTCATTCTCGTTGCCTTGGAAAAATCTGTTGTTTCAAAAAAAGGGGACATGCTTGTCGCGTGACCGCGCGCCCCGGGGGCGGCGCTTTCTGGGTCCCTGCGGCAGCAAGTGTGCGCGCACCGTTTTCCCGAAACGCAGTTACGTTGCTGGGCCCTTTGCTGTAATGAGTGGGCCATGTGCTCTGACATCTGTCTGTATTGTCAGGGGCTGGGGACAGCTGGCATGGGCGGGGCTGAGTGGAGCAGGGCGTGGGCTGGCAGTCACAAGCTCTAGGAAGCCAGGCGGCCGATGCCGCTGCTCAGAGCTGGACGCGACCCCCAGGGAGGGCGCACGGGGTGCGCGTCCTCGCTCGTGGGCCGCCGAGCTCCCGGGAGGAGGGTCGAGACGCGAGATCCGTCGAGTCTGCTACGGTGCAGCGTGGGATCGGTGTGGCGTGCGCGGCGAGTTCCGCCCGTCCGTGTTCGCTGCTTCACATAGTTCACACAACTCCGTGTTGCTGCCGTTCGCCATCACGTCGGGTGCAGGATGGCTCATCTAACAGAAACGGGTGCCAGGCCCTGGGGGGCCGCCGCGCACCCCGCCCCCGGTGTTCCCCTGGCCTGCCCGTCCTGGGGCTGGCGGGGGGTGTGTTTCTCCCTACCCTGCCTGCCCGGCCTCGGGCACCGGGCACGGCCTCGCGCTCTCTGGCTGGTGCTGGCTGGGAACGGTGGAGCCTGGCGGCCGGCAGCCGGGGGGGGGGGGGGGGGGGGGTGGATCCGGCCACGGTCCCAGCGCTGCCGTCTTGGCCTGACGGCTACACGGCTACACCCTGGTGGCCGAGTCGGTGTTGGTGGAGCTGAGCCGGGCGCCCAGCCCCCGCGACCCGGGCCTTGCTCTGCGGTGACGTGAGGGCGCTGCCTGGGGCCTCACTCTGCCCCCAGGCGCGGGGGAGGGGCGTGCCCCGGGCAGGAGGTTGCGTGCTGCTTCCCGTTGGGGGGAGGGTGTTGGGGGGGCGTCTCTCTGCTGTTTCTTGGGCTGGAAGCAGCGGAAGCCCCTCCGGACCAGGTGCCCCTGATTGAGTCTCTCCCTTGGGCTTTAAATTATTCGCGTTTCATTAAGTAACGCTTTTCTCCCTGATCGCCGCTGGCCCGCGCTTACCCAGCAGTGCCGACTGGTGCCACCGCAGGTGGCGCGACAGCCGCGGAGGCGCCCGCGACGTGCACCGATGACGGGGATGACGGGGAGCGATGACAGGGAGCCGCCTGGGTCCCCCCGGCGCGGCCGCGCTCGGCCCCGCCTCCCCGCGCTCGGCACGTGTTGCTCTTCGCGTGGGCGGCTTATCTGATCACAGAAACAGAAGGGGCGCGGGGAGGCGGGGGGGGGGGGGGCAGCCCCTGACCCCGCCCTCGCCCTCGTCAGCCCCCTCTCTGTCCTTTGTGTGCAGGGCCCCGCAGTGCTGCGTGGCGGCAGGTGCTCCCACCTTAGTCAGCCCTGAGCCCCTTTCCTTTGCCAGAAGCTCGTCCAAACTCCCCACCCACCCACCCGTCCATCCATTTATCCCTTTCTCCATTCACCCACCCACTCATCCATCCGTCTGTCCATCCATCCACCCACCCACCCACCCACCCACCCATCCACCCACCCACCCATCCATCCAACGAGTCTCTCCTGACCCCTGTGTAGAGCTGGGCGAAGTGCGCCCGGCGGGAGTGGAGAGGCGTTGCCGGCGAATGCGGGGCGGCGTCAGGGCCTGACTCCGGCTCTGGGTTCAAACCTCACCTGGAAAGGCGCAGCCAGATGTGAGGGCCCTGCGTGGGGGGGGGGGCGGGTCGTGAACCCCGTCCTGTAGCAGTGGGTGGTGCGCTCCTCCAGGCAGCAGGGCCGCCTGCAGCGGGGCGCATGGGGGGAGGGTGAGTGGCAGCAGAGTTATGTGGTTTGTGTAGGTCAGAGCTGGAGGTGGGGGGCCCTGCCTGAGCCTTGGTGGCCCTGGGGCATCAGTGCTGTGCTTGGGGGCGGAGCAGTGGGGGGGGGGGACCCGGTGGCACATGCACTGCCCGAAAGTCTGCAGGAGACTTTTCCACGGCCAAGTGTCACGGCGCTTCAGAACGTGGGCGAGAGGCGGGGGAGGGGCGCAGCCAGGGGCCAGGTGGGTGAGCTGTGCCTGGAGGGTGCCTGGGGGCTCTTGGGGCGAGTGATGGAGGGTCTTAGGGAGGGTGCCCGCATGCCCATGGTCCGCGCTTCGTGCTCCGCGGCCCCAGGAGCTCCACTCCTCCGTGGGGGAGGGGCAGCCTCGCCCCGTGGATGTGTGATCTCACCCCTCAGAGATTCGCAGGCTTTCTAGATTAAGTGTCCACTGTTCTTCTGCAAGAACGACGGAATCCACAACAGACTGTAAATCACGTTATTAATTTGCTCCCTGAGCGTTAACCTGCGTGGCCGTGAAATCCGGGGCCTGGTGTCCAGTCGTCAGCAAGCAGGGAAGATGAGCGGGTCCCAGGTCGCAGTGGCCGTCCTCGCCTGTCTGGGTGGGCTGGCTCCTGGCGGCCCTCTGGCCCTTTGTTGGGAGGGGACTGACTCTTCATTGGTAGGGCAGAGGGCAGAGGGCACAGAGGGAGAGGGCAGAGCCATAGCTGCAAGTCAGATGTCCCTGGCCAGCACAGAGAGGGCGCTGGGTCCCAGAGGCCTTTGTGGGCGGCTCAGCTCAGCAGACGGGCTGAGGTCTCCCTTAGTGGCCCGGTGTCCTGGGTGCCATGGCCCCAGCCCGCATGGGCTCCGCTGGCCGGTCGTCCTGGTTACCGATGGCTCAGAAAACGCCTCTCGGAGTCGCTCTGCTTCTGGGGAGCTGCCAGCCTGCCTGTGCCCTGGCACGGGGTGGGGGGTGGGGCGGGCACCATGGCCTCCAGCGAGGCCCGCGGCTTGGCCTGTGTCGCGCCCGCAGGGCCAGTCTCGGATGCTGGTCGCTTTCCTCATTGCGCCCACGTGCCGCGGTCGGGACCGCTCTGCTGATGGCTGGGCCGGTTGGAAATGGGGCTTTGTCGGGAGAAAGCTGCGTTTGAGCGGGACGATCCCCGTACGTCGGCGTCCCTTGCCGTGGGCTGCATGGCCGCACTAGGCGGGGGTGGGGGGGGGGTGGGAGGGGTGTCTTGACGGTTTTCATCAAACACCTGATCCTACACTGAGTTTCACTGACCGACGTCCCACAACTGCTTTCTTCCTTTATGTGGCATGGAGAAACCAGCTCTGGTGTCCTTAATGTCCGAAACGCCACAGCAGAAGAGTTTGCCGTCCCAGCGGCTGCCCTCGAGGGGACGTTAGTGTTCGTTTCAAGGGAGGACGTGGGGGCGTCCTCCGCCGGCCGGGGCCTGACGCCTCTCTCGCCCGTGCCAGTGCGGACAGTGGGCCTCACGCCCCCACCCAGTCCCCGCGGAACCTGTCCCAGCCGACAGGCCGCCGTCCCCTGCGGCCGTTCGTGTCCAGAGCCTGTGCCAGCCGGCCGCTCGGACGCAGCTGGCCCCGACATCCGCAGCCCTGGCCTCGCGACCTTTGTCTCCCCTGCGCGCACGCGTTCGGGGGAATGTGTTCTTGCAAACCCCTCCTAAAGGAACGCACTGGTTAGCAGGAAGGCGGCAGACCGCGGGCCGGAAGGAGCGGCAAGTCACGTCACCTGAAAAAGGCCCAGTGAACCTGGCGGCGCCCACCTCCCCCAGTGAGCAGGGAGGTGCAAAGTAACTCGTGTCAGTCGGGGTTTCCATAGGAACAGAACCAATAGGATACGTGTGTGCACGTTGTATATATATTTGGAGACTCATCATGAGGAATCGGCTCACGTGGCCACAGAGACTGCGAGTCGCATGGTCTCCAGCCGGAGGCTGAGCGGAGTAGGGGGCTGATTCAGTCCCTGGCCAGAGGCCTGCGAACCGAGGCGCGGTGGGGGTGATGAGGCGTCCCAGGTCAGCAGCGAGGCGGGGAAGAAAGGGCTCGCTCCCCCTTCCTCCGCCGCTGGCCCTGCTCAGGCCCCCATGGGAGAGATGGTGTCCACATACAACACGGGGGAAAATCTGCCTCATTGAGTCCAGGATTCAGAGGCTCGTCTCGTGGGTGAGCCTCCAACTTACGATCCAGAGCTCTCCAGTGCATCTGTTACTTCAGTAAGAAGTGGGGGGCCCAGGCAGTCGTCATCCCGGAGTTCCCGAGGAGACCTGTCAGTTGACTGACTCATGGCTTGCTTTACTGCTGGAATAATAGTATTAAGATCAGGCTTACATTGAATTTAGTGTAAGATAATTAGATTTCGCCATCTCAATAAGTGCCTTTTAATATTTAGATTCAAAGTATGTTTTGTAAATGGGATCAGAGCCCGTAAGCCCAGGTAGGATGCTAAGACTGAGACACAGGTAACTGGCACGGCCCAGTCGCCGGGAGGAGGCGGGTTTTCCTTCCGTGTGTGGACGGGGCCCTCGTGGTGCGGGCTGGACGCGCCGCGGGTCAGCGAGCGGGACACGGGGCAGGAGAACGGTGTGCGTGCGTGTCCCGGGGCTCAGCCCGGAAAGCGCGGGCGGCGGTCCCGTGGGGTCAAGGTCGACGCCAGCCGCGAGGGTCATTGGCGGGGCGGCCCCTTGGTGCGGAGTGGCGAAAGCGGTACGTCTGCTCTCGCACCCCAAGCCCCTGCCTTCTGTGTGGGCGCGAGGAGGGCGGCAGCCGGAGCCCACAGGAGGGACGCGGCGACACCCCCGGCCGGCGCTCCCCAACACCGACGACTCGGCAGTGGCGTCCAAACCCGAGACTCCGTCGCCGCCAAGAGCAGCCTCAGGAGGCCCGAGACCGACGTGTCGTGAACGGGACCCGGGCACAGGAGCAGGACGTCGGGTTCGAGTGCAGGACACGCCGGAGCGGGGCGGACTTCAGTGAGCGGTCCTCCGTCGGCGTTGGCTCGGAACTGGCAGGCGCACGAAGTGTGTGTCAGGTTTTAATGGCGGGGGCGGGGGGGGGGGGGACCGGACGTGGGGGTCTATGGGAACTCGACTCTCCACTCGGTTTTTCTCTTGGTCTAAAACTGATTTCGAAGATGAAGTCTATTGAAAAAGCCATGGGGCAGTTTGAGTCTCTTCGCCCCGGGCGCCCAGCTCTGAGTGTCACCGTCCCCCTCGTCCAGCTCCAGACCCCCGGCTTCGTCATCCCGGTCGGTCCTTCTTCGCTGTCCACGTGAAATCTGGGGAGGGCTCAGTTTGGTTTTGAGAACAGGCGTTTTTATGCCCCAGATTTCTGGGCGTGGGAAAGGACGGGTGTCTCGGGTGCCGTGTGCGCGTGCGCTGGGGGCTGTCCCAGGGGAGGTGCGCCCTGCCGGTAAGCGCGCAGGCGTGCCGGCCTCCGTCACCGGGAAGGGAAGCACACCAAGCGTCCGCGTCCTGAGGGGCCGCCCTCCCCCGTCACCCACTGGGTCACTTAGAGTCGGTGACCGGTGGCCATGTCTGTGGGGGTGACAGTGGACCCCCCGCACTGACAGCAGGCAGTGTGGACCAAGGCTGCTGATATGCGTGCGGGGCCGGTTTGGGGGTCTGCAGCCGACGCCGAGTGGTCCATGGGAAAGGCTTTGTCCCCACAGGAAGGCACGGAACCCTGGATTCCGGGGACTCCGTTCTCTTGAACTGACGTAGTTTCGCCTCCTGTGTTGCTGGAGGGGTGAAGGGTGCGGTGAGGAGCAGCCCGTGGGGAGAAGCTGGGTCAGGGTCTCTGCTGGGAGGGTGCGCAGCCCGTCGTGGGTCAGCTCACGGAGCCGTGGGCCCTGCCTGGGACCAGCCTGCCCCCCGAGGCCCAGCTGCAGCAGCAACCTGTCCCCCAGACCCCCGCTTGTGGCCTGCAGCACACGGGGTCCCCGTGGCCCGTCTCCCAGGTCGGCTACCCCTGGAAGAGGCGCCTGTGGGGACACGCGAAGACTTCCCGGTGACACGGTGGCTCAGGTGTGATGACGGTTCTTCCCTGGGGCTGTCCCTCTCCCGCCGCCCCCTCCGGGCTGGGGTGCTGGGCTCATGAGCTGCTGCCTGACGTGGTCCTGTTTTTCTGGTGACTGGGCAGATGCGTCGACACCAGGCCCCTCTGCCTGAGCTGCCGGTTCCGCGTGGGTGCGTGTGAGTCAGATGGCCGGCCGCCACCGTGGGACGCCGGGCCTGGCGTCCTGTCCTCTGAAGCTGTTAGCTGGCCCGAGAGTCCAGGGCAAAGCTTCCGAATCCCCAGGGGGAGGTTTGTCCTCTGTTTGCAGAAGTGGTGATGGACGGATCTGCTCCGCTGAACTGGAAGGAGGAATTTTTAAATTTCCTCTGGCCGAAGAACCTGAACTGGAATAATCCATCCCCCCAAATGCGACTTTCATGCAAGTTCTTGGAAAAAGCGGACGATTTCCTGTGTGTGGAAGCAGCGTCCCTGGAATCTTCTCGTGATGCATCTTAAAATGTTTGTCTAACTCAGCCTCATTCTCAGATCCCGAGTCTTAAAGACCAGGAGCTGCCTGATCAAGGCCTCTGGAGACAGCAGCCAACGCGAACGGGGGGCAGCCAGGGGACCTTCCCTGCGCAGGCCCCCTCTCTCCAGGTCCACAGACAAGGGGCGGCACCTCTCCCACCCCCAGAGAATGCAGCGAAACAGGACTGCTTGTGGGCGTTTTTTGTGTGTATATGCTGTCCGCTGGGATGCAGTTTCTGTGTGTTGTTTCATAATCGAACAGGAAAAGCTAATCATTAAAAAAATAGATATGATAAATACAGTTGACCCTCAAGTAACTAGGGGTGACAACCCCCCCCCCCACACACACAGTCAGAAATCTACGTATAACTTGGATCCCCAAACACTTACCTGCTAATAGCCTCCTGCTGACTGTAAGCCTTAGCACTAATACAGTCAACTCACACGTGCTACATGTTATAATGTGTGTTATATGTATAACATGCGTCCTGTGTATTATAATACGTATTACAATAAAGCAGGCCAGAGAAAAGAAAGTGTTATTAACAAAATACACTTACAACATTTATTGGAAGAGAAATCCACGTATCAGTGGACCGGCGCAGAACGAACCGTGTTTTTCAGGGTTGGCCATGCTGCCTGCCAGCGTCTTTCGGCCAGCAGCCCTTGGGGTTCAGAGGGGTGCCGGCCTCCCAACCGGCAGGCAGCGGGCACACTCTAGGTCCCGGATGCCTTTGGCGTTGGTTTAGCATGAGCGAATTTTTTTTTAATTAAAAATATTTTTTCTGGTCATAAAGTTTAACAGGCATTTGTTATAAAGACTCTGACTTTACCGCAGTATGGAATGTAGAACATGAAAGTCCACCCTCCCCACTGCCTGCCCCCATCCAGGCCCTGCAAAGACAACCATTTTTAACAGTTTGGTGCAGATTCCTTTGGTTCCCCCCCCCCCCTTGTTTATAGGAATACTTAAATTTTACACGTACATCATCCATATTTATTATGTCTAATACCATTTTTCAACGAAATGGTATTGCATTAGCAATATGATTTGTAATTAGGTCCCCAGTAGCGTATCTTAGACATTGTCCCTTGTCTGTAACATTTGCATAATACTTGACTTCGCTTATTGATGAACTTCTGGGTTGTCCCGTGGCTCACACTCATGGATAATGCCGGAATGGAGTTTTACGTAACCCTCACACGTGGGACGTCTTTGCAAGGAAGGTTCCGGGGACAGCGTGGGCGCCCCGATGGATGGGTGTTTCTAGCATAACTTGATAGCACCAAGTGGCCCTCTGGTGAGGCCGTGGCCACTTTAAGTGATGCTGGTCGTGTGGGGACCCTGCATCTGTCCCCACCACCCGACACTCCCCGGACATGGTCAGTCTTTGTAGAGTCACCCAGTCCTGTGAGTATAAAGTTACCACTTATTTAAACTTATGAATGAGAACAAGCCCATTTTGTACGTGCTTAATAATAATTTGACTTTCTTCTCTTCATTGTCTTTTTCCGTCCTTGCCTGTTTTTTGGGCTGACTTGTTCATCTTTTCCGTGTTGATTTATAGTTATTAATACGGGAGGGTTATTTTTCATTGGTTTTCTATACATTGCAGATATTTTCACTCAGTTATCTTTTGTCCTTTGACTTCATTTAAAGGCATCTTCATACGAAAATGTGGAATTTTTATGCCGTTAAATCTGTCAGGCTTTTTTTTGTATCTTAGAAAAAGCACTTCCCTACCCTGAGTGTATGTGAACACCTTCAGGGGTGTGTGTGTGTGTATCTATATCTATATTTTTTTCTGCTAATGTTGATAGTTCTCTGGGATTTATTTTTAGATTTGGTAAGAGCTGGAGATGTAAATTTTTTATATGAACATCCAGTTTCCCAGCATGATTTATTAATAGCTCGTCTTTCTCTCTGTTTTGAGATGCCGTGTTTGTCACATGTTAAGTTGTTTCATGTCTGGGTTATTTCTCCTGCGTTTCTGGACTCCACATTCTGATTTACTGGTGATTCTTGGGCCGACGTCTGCTGTTTAAATGACTCTCGCTTTTGTTATACTTTGTTGTTTTTGAGGCCTTTACCTCTTCATTACTCTCCTTTTCCCATTTTTTCTAACCTTTCTCATATGTTTCTTCGACTAGATCAACTCTAGAATAAGCAAAATCCATCCTCAAATCTGATTGCTCTGAGCTGCCTCTGAGGGCGAGGCACGGGGAGCCATCTGTCCCTCCCGCAATTGGGGGCGTGAGCCATCGCTCTTACGGGTGCACACCCCCCTGTTCGTTGGTGAGCGTTGGCCTGTGCACCCCACTGATGCCCCATTTGTCCCTCTTCTGTTCCAGCCTCCGGGAGGGCCACGTGTTGCTGAATCCTGTGAGTACGAGCCCGCCACCGAGGCCAGGAGCGTCCCGCGCATGGCCGAGTATCCTCTGGGGCCTGGACATTCTGAGTGAGTAGGGCCCGTGGCGGCCACCTCCGCGCCATGTCCGCGTGCGCCTTGGCCCGTGCTGAGTGGGAGCTGGGGGACCAGCGACGCCCTCACTTCTCTCTAACGATGGCTCAGATGCCGCTGTGCCATTTTCTGTTTTGACAAATTCACCTTTGTTTTAAGGAAAATGATAAGGAGGACCACAAGGGACAGAGGGCCACCCAGCAGACATGACCCTGCCCATCTCTCCTTTCAGACTCAGCCCCAGTGGTGTTGAGTTGCCTCCTTGAGTGACGCCCTTTCCGCCGTGTGTCGCTGGCCCTGGGCATCCAGGGAGCGGGGCCAGCAGGGCCAGGCAACAGCGGTTCTGCACCCCAGGCCGCTCGCCCGTGACGCCGGTGGCTGGTCCCGGGGGGGAGCAGCATGCCCGCTCAGCAGTCACTGCCCACCGCTCCCCCACGCCCGGGCACCCCTCACTCTGCTTTCCCTCTCCGTGGAGTTATCTGTTCTGCATCTTCCCTGCAAACCAGAAGCTGCACACCCTGTGACGGTCGGCGTCCAGCTGTGCTGACGGACGGGGATGAGGGTCACGAGGCCCCCCATGCGCGGGCCCGCGTGGGCGCCGCGTCCCTTTTCTCGGGCTGCGCGCTCTGGTCTGCTGGTCGGGGGTGGTTTCTGTCTTCTGGTCATTGCGGATACTGTGGGTGTCGTGAGTGTGTGTGTACAGGGATTTGCTCGAGTGCCGGATTTCGCTTCCTCGGTGTTCGTGGCCGGGATGGAGTTGCTGGGTCACGAGGTCCCTTCTGCGCAGCCGCCACGCTGTTTTCCACACCTCTGCACACGCCGGTCCCCTCATCTCCACCAACTCTCGCTCTTTTCTTTCTTTTTTAACAAAATTATGGCTGGTCCTACGGGTGTGAAGTGGTATCTTGTGGTGGTTTCGATTTGCATTTCCCCAACAGCTGTAGGCTTTTTGTAGATTTTTTTTTTTTTTAAATCATGCTAAGGGTGTTCTCTACTCCTGACTTGGTGAGTGTTTTATCAGGTGCAGGCGTTAGATTTTTATCAAATGCCTTTTCTGCATCAATTGATATGATTATATGATTTTCCTTCTTTTAGTCTGTTACGTGGTGGATGACATCGCTTGATTCCTCTCATGTTGACCCAGCATCTCACTTCTGAAATAAATCCCATTTGGCGGCGATGTATAATTCTTATATATTTTCGGATTCCATTTGCTAATATTTTGTTAAGTATTTTAAATGTTTATGAGACACATGGAGCTATAGTTTTTTTTTTTTTTTCTTGTAACGTCTTTGGTTTTGACATAGGATAATACTGGCTTCATAGAACGACATAAGAAATGCTCCTTCCTCTTCTAGTTTCTGAAACAGAAGTTAAAAAATGGGTTTCATTTCTTTAAACATTTGGTAGAATTCATGAGAAGCCATCTGGGCCTGGTGATTTCTTTTTAAAAGGCTGTTAATTATTGATTTAATGCACATAGCTATTTAACGTGTCTTTTTCTCCTTGTGTGAGTTCGGTAGTGTAAATCTTTTGAGAAATTGTTCCATTTTATCTAAGTTATCAAATGTTGAGGCATAGAGTTGTTTGTAGCACTCCTTTATTATCCTTTTAACATCTGTGGGGTCAGTGCTGATGACCGACCCTCTTTCATTTCTGATATCAGTAATTTGTGTCATCTCTCCTTTTTCTTGGTTAGCTTAGCCCCCCCCCCCAAAAAAAAACCCCTAAATATTTAGTTTGATGTTTTTCTCTATTATTTTCCTGTTTTCGGTTATATCGATTTATGCCCTAACTTTTACTATATTTCTTCTGCTTGCTTTAGGCTTAAATTGTTCTTCATTTTATTTCCTAGAAGGTTAGGTTATTGATTTTAGCTCTTTCTCCTTTTCATGTACATTTAATGCTATAAATTTCTCCCTAGCCACTGCTTTTGCTACATTTTGACAAGTGGTATTTTCATTTTCATTTAATGTCCAAATCAGAGCACAATTGGGCATTTCACTTATTTCCTGTTGCTGATTTTAGTGGAATTCCATTCTGGCCTGAGAAATACTTTGATCTCTATTTCTTAGAAACTTGCGAGGGCAGCTTTCTGCCCCCTAACACGGTGTGTCTTGGTGCTGCAGTCTGAATGTTTGTGTCCCCAATTCACGTGCTGAAATCGTAACCCCCAAGGTGATGGGGTCAGGAGCCTTTGGGAGGCGACCAGGCCAAAACCTCATGATGGGATTGTTCCCTTGTCAAAGTGGCCTCACAGAGCCCCCTCGTCCCTTGTCCATGTGAGGACACAGAAGTCTCGACCTGCCGAGGGCCTCACCCGACCGTGCTGGCACCCCGATCTCGGATGCCCGGCCCCCAGAACTGTGAGCGATAAGCCACCCCGGCTGCGGTATTTCCTTATAAGAGCCCGAATGGACTAAGACACTCGGCGAATGTTCTGTACCAGCCTGCTTGAGAAGAATGTGCATTTCGCTCTTGTCAGCTGGACGATTCTGCAGATGTCAGTTAGATCCCAGTGACTGACGGTGCCGATCGCGTGACCTCCCCGGCCGGGTTCCTGCCCGCGCGGTCCGTCGGTCACTACGGGGTGTTCCCGTCTCTGATCACGGTCGTGGCTTTGTCTGTCTCTCCTCACTCCATCGCTTTTGCCGTGTGTGTGTGTGTGTGTGTTTCCACACTCTTGTCGGGAGCGATCTCTCCTCTGAGAATTGAATCGAAGTGCGGACTACGTCACACCCTCTTTATCCGTGACGACTTTTCTTGTTGTGACGTCCGCCTTGTTCGACATCGGTTGGTACTCTGGCTCCTTCCAATTGGACCTAGCGTGGCGCGCCCTGCTCCATCCCTTCCCCTTGGGCCCACCAGGGTCTTCATGTGTAAAATGGGTTTCTTGTGGGCAGCGCGCAGCAGGGTCTTGTGGTGGCGTCCACGCCAACAACTGGCTTTTAATCAGTTTCTTTAGACCGCTCACATTTAAAATGGGGACAGCGGCCCCCCTGATTCAGTTGCACTCTCTGTCGTTTCGGTTACCCGCAGTCATCTGTGATCTGAGTACATTAAATGGAACGTTCCAGAAATACGCAGTCCGCAGGTTTTCCACTGTGCACTGCTCCGAGCAGAGCGATGGACTCTCAGGCTGCCCGCTCCTTCCCGCCCAGGGCGTGAATCATCCTTCGTCGGTGCGTCGGCCACCGGCTGCGCCCGCCCGCTGGTCGCTTAGCAGCCACCTCTGTCGTGCGGGTGACCGTCAGCATCACATGCTCATGTTCAGGGAGCCCCGATGTTCCTTAATAGTGCCAGGTTCTCGTAACTTTTATTACAGCATATCCTGATCCTTATTCTGTTCCATTACTGGTTATTTTTGTTTTTACTATTTATGGTGTCTCATTTATAAATTAAACTTAATCATAGGGAAACTTTAGTTCATACCAAGTTCGGTACTCTGCGTGGCTTTGTGCATCCTCTGGGTGTCTGGGAACAGAAACCCCATAGACAAGGGAGAATACTGAATTGTGTAGTTAGCTTAGTATCAGACTTCTAACTGACTGTCTTTTATTCTGGCCACAGGATTCTTTTTCTCACTTCTCTTGTTTTCATCGAACATTTTAGGTCACCATATGTCTCCTCTTAGCTTATCATTTATACCTCTTTTAAATTTTTTTCACCTGTTTACAATATACATTTTAAAAGACTCTAGTAACACTGAACATACTTCTTCTCATGTAGTGCGAGTACCTTAAGACAGAGTATTCCCGACTCGTCCTTCCTGGCCCTGTGACAATGCCGTCATTCATTCCACTCATCTATAAGCTATAAGAGCGTAACTCATCGTTCCTATTGTTGCTCTAAATAAACAATCATTTTTTTAGACCAAATAAAAGTAAGAAAAATAAAAGATTTTGTTTTACCTTCATTTATTTCTTCTTGGACATTCTTCCTTTATTCAAGTTTCCAACCTGCGTAATTTTCCTTCTGCATGAAGAAAATACTTTTAACGTTTCTTTCAGGCTGTGTCTACTGGTGAGGTATTCCCTCAGTTTTTGTCTGAGAAAGTATTTCTCCTTCACTTTTGAGGGATAATTTTGCTGGGGATACAATCCTAGGTTGACAGTTTTTTCTTTTAAAACTAAAGATTTTCTTCTATCTTCTTGCTTACATGTTTTTTTTGGGGGGAGGGGGGGGAGAATCTGCTGGCATTCTTTCCTTTAGAAAATTCTTTTCTGAAATTTTCAGAGAATTCTTTTCTGTGCCTCTATAGAAAAAATGTTTCCCCTCCTGGTTTCTTTCATGATTTTCTCTTTGTCTAGTTTCCTGCAGTTTGAGCATGATATGCCTACCTGCAGGGTTTCTTTCTTTTAATTTTAAAAATGTTTTTCGTATTTATTCTGTGTAGTGGTCTTTTGGCCATTTATTACCTCAAATATGTGTTTTCTCCATCCTCTCTCTTGTCTCCTTTGGTACTCCAATTACACGTGCGTTCTGTCCTTTGATACTGTCGCACAGTTCTTGAATGCACGCCCCCCACCCCTTCCCCCTTATTCTTTTTCTTCTTGCATTTCATTTGGGGAAGTTGCTATTAAAATACCTTCCGGCTCACCGCATTTTCCTCAGTCATGTTGAGTCCGCTGATGTGCGTTTTTCATTTCCGTCACAGGTCCTTTTTCTTTTTAATTTCTAGGATCTCTTTTTGACACCTTTTTAGAGTTTTCATCTGTCTGTTTATATAATTAATCTATTCTTGCATGTCTTCCATTTTTCTCATTACAGCCCTTAACATATTAATTCCAGTAGCTTTAAATTCAGTCAGATAATATCAAAATCTGTGTCACTTCTGAGTCTGATTATGGTTCTTGCTTTTTCTCTTACGAGTGTGGTTTTTTTTTTTTTTTTAATTTATAATTTAAGTTCAACATGCTGCATAAGAGTTGTTGTTGAAAGCCAGACATGTTATATTGGAAGATAGGAACTGAGTTAAGGAGGCTTGACTGTGAGGATTTATGTGAGTCTCGTTAGCAGGTGCGCTGTGTGTCATGTGGTGTTGCTGTAGGTGCCCCGGAGACTGCAGACTCCTCCGGTGTCCTTGGTTTTGTCCCTTCTCTGACTCTGGGCTCCCCTCGGCCCTTCTCGTCAGAGCCTGCATCTTCCAGCTCTCCCGGCTGCTGGGGACCCTGCTGGTGAGGGCAGAAGGTGTGGGGGAGGGGAAGCATCCCACAGTCCCCTGGTGACGGTGACATCCCGTCATTCGGTGGGTCTGTGTTCCCAGGCCGTGACTTTCACAAGCGTTTCTTCTTGTACACCTTCTCCAACCCCGTCTTGAGACAGGAAGGTGTGAGGGGTTCGGTGGGAGGTGTGGCCTTCCCGGAGCTCGGGCACAAGGCTCTGGCCCAAACCTCCCCTAGACAGGTCGGGTGTGCATCCCATGTTCGCGTTCTCCGCCGCAGCCAAGGGCAGACGATTCCGGGCCCTTCAGGTTCCGGGGGCGGGGCAGTCTGCAAACTCCGCTCATTGAAGAGGGATTGATTTTCAGTTCGTCCAGCTGCTGCTTCCGGCGAGGACGGGAGCGGTGGCCTCCGAGCTCCTTGCACCTTGGGGCCGAGTCCCAGCCCTTCCCCTGCTCCGACGGCCCTGCGCCCCCGTCGCCCACTGGGGTCACGCTCTCTTCTTGACGGCCCGCTGGCTTGTTGCCCGGCATCCCTGTTGGAGCATAACCTCTGAGGTGCTGGGCCTCCGCCTGTCTGTCCCCCCTCATCCCCACACCCCAGGGAGCGCCTGGTGCCTTCTGAATGAGTAAACCGAGGTGGTAAATGACGGGCCGGGCCACCTGGCTGCGACTTTGTAGGTTTTCACTATGGTTTTGGTAAAACTGAAGCACAGACGAGTGAGACTGCGAGCGGGAGGCTCACAGGTGTCCGCACCGGAGGGAGGGGCTAGCCCGCAGCCGCCGCTGGAGATGCCGGACGGTGGCCGCTCCCAGTGCGGGGTGGGGGGGTGGGGGTCCGTCTGCTGAGTGGCAGGGGCCCGGGGCCTCCCCGGTCTGTGGCGGGCTTCCCCCCCACACAGCCTGAATCGCCCCCCGTTGTGGCCTCTTACTGGGGAGGAGCCTTCGCTCCCGCCCGCTTCCCTGCGTGCCCGGTGCGTTGCTTCTGGGGCTGCGACAGGGGTCCTTGTGCACGCGGAGAGAAACAGTCTCCCCCCCCCCCACGCCTTGTTGACGATCCGGCCTCGCTTCTCGTGAGCAGATTTTCAAACCGTCGCCATCTGCTCTGCGCTGCATCACACGTTTAACCAGTGCCGTTTCCCTGGTTCCGTCCGGGGGGGCGGGGGGGCGGGGCGCATGTGTTTTCCCGAGGGCCGCAGCCCGTGTGGGGAAGCGGGGCGCGGCCGCCCACGCGCTGAACACGGCGTCGCGTCTGCCCACGTCGCAGCGTCGCGAGCACGCGTCTCACTCACGGGGTGCCCCGGCCCCCCGGCCTCTGCATGAGGAGAAGTCCGGAGAAAGGCGGGACAGGCCGGGGGGGGGGGGGCGCCCAGCGGTCCGGTCCCCTGCGCCGGTCCCAGGCCCCCGCCCCGTGCCGCCAGCCGGGGGCGTGCGGGGAGCCGTCCGCCCTCGTTCGCGCCCGCGAGGTCGGCACGGGCTGGCGTCGCTGGTGGCGCTGCGCGCCGGGCGTGGGCCTGACCGCGCAGCCTCTGCGTCCGCGGCGGGCGGTAGGGGCCGCGTTTCCGTGGGCCACACGCCGCACAGAGAGCACGTGCACGTGGCCCCTGCAGGGTGGGGCTGGAGGACACCGGGCCGGACCGGCGTGTCTTGTGCCCATGGCGTGGCCCGTGTCCCCGAGACGTCACAGCTGGTGCCGCTGCGCCCATGACACCGAGCCACCTGGGCCGGGTAAGGAACGAGGGAGAAAGAGCTCTGTCCCCACCCCCACCGTCCCTGCGGACCTGCCTCCGGGCAGCGCTTGGCCCGCTCGCGGCTCTCAGGCACCAGAATGTTCTCTGCTTGCCCTCAGTCCCCGGGACGGCCTCGTTTCAGCAGCAGAAACAAGTGCTCATGTGGCCTCTGGCGCATCGCCCCGAGGCCGGAGGGCGGGAGCCTGGGAGGGCTGTGTGTGTCCATTCCTCACGCCTCTGTCCCTGCTGGCCCAGCTTGGGCCGCGACGGATGGGGTGTCTGGGAAGAGGGCGGTCCTGCCGCTCAGGGGCCAGCAGGTGTCCCACGCTCAGCCATCCCCCCGAGGGCCAGCTTCGGGGGCCTCTCAGATGCTCCTTCGGCAGCTTGCAACTCATCCTCATGACCCGAGGGACATGCCCGCGACTGTGCCATCTGTCCCTGGAGTCGTGTCCCCCTAGGCCCCTTGGGCGCCCTCCACCGACTGACATCCCCCTCCCACCGGGGAACTCCCCTCCCTCCTTTCAGGGCGGACTCTGGCCTCGGCCTCCTGCCTGTGGATTCTCACGAGCACTGGGGACTCGGGCAGCTGTCCGCGGGGTCTGGAAGCCTGCTCCAGAGGTCACACAGAGCCACCCGCCCCTCCCGATGGGTCACAGGCCTCCAAAGAAAGCCCCTCCTTTCTCTCGGTCTCACGTGGGCCGGGACAGGGGAAGACTGGCGTGGGGTGGGGTGGGGTGGGGTGTCGACCGGTGGACGACGCGGGGTGCCTGCCTTGCCTGCCAGTGTTCTGGGGCCGCAGGACGGGTCACGCTGAGTGTCCCATCCCTCGTCCTGGCTTCCTGGGAGAGCCAGCCCACGGCGGTCGTTCTGGGGCTCCTGGACTTGCGGAGGCCGAGCATGGGCGGTCACAGGGGGCCGGCTAGCTAAAGGCCACTGTGAGTCGGAGGGGGTGCCTGTATCCAGTGGAGCAGGCTGACGAGGGTGGCCTCGCCTCGTTGCCCCCTGTCCACCGGGACCTGGGGCCTGTGCCACGGGTCCAGGTTATCGCCACACTCAGCCGGGCAGCGCTGCTCCTTCCGGACGTGACCGCAGAAACACTCCCAAGTGTGAAGCCGGAGGATGACCGTTTCCAGAAGGTGGCGAGGGGCTCTAGCATTGCAGGCGCCGTTCGTCTCAGAGGGGGTCCAGAGTGGTCGTTTGCAGGGGTTCGGTGGCCTTTAGGGTTAATTGGAAACTGTTCTCTGCATTGGCTTGGAGATGGGAAGCTTTATGTTTATTCAAATTAGCAGTAATTTAAAATTACAATTTTAGTCTTAATTGTATGTACTTGGGGATTCCACTTAAGTCACTGGAAATAATTGCAGAGTAATATTTCGGGAAGTTACTTGGAAATGCACAGATGTCAGAGTGGATAGGTCCCCGGGGGTGAGCCTCAGCCCCGGTGGGGAGGGCGTCCAGGGCAGCAGGGGACAGCAGGTGCCCCACCCGCCTGGCTCCGGGCTTCGCCCTCCGCACAGCACCCACCGGGCCAGCCCTCCTTCCCGCATCTTCTCAGCCAGCTCCTGGGGGCACAGGCCACCTAGTGGCCGGGCACTGCCTGAGCGGGTGGCAGTCGGTCTCTGCTGCTGGTGCAGCGTCTGTGGGCACGGGGACGTCACCGCGGTGGGGAGGGCAGGCGCTGGAGCCACAGGCTCCGGGGACGGAGCTGGCGGTGGGGCCTCAGGCTCCCGGGCCTTGCCACACCTGCAGCTCCTGGTGTAGCCACGCAGCCCGGAGCACGGGCGTGCTGGCTTCTGCCCCCCGTGTGGGCACACGCTCTGCACCCGGACCTTGAGGGTGTGGCGGGGGCACCGACCCACTGCAGAGGGGTTTGACACCTGAGGGTGGTCCTTGGGGTCACCCTAGAGGGACTCAGAGGGGCTCTCGCTGCCCATGCACAGCCTGTGGGTACTTGCCAGCCACTGGGCAGCCACTTGGCCAACGTGCACTGGGGCCTGGTGGCCCAGGGGAGTGTCCTCGGGGGCCTCGCCGCCTCCCAGCTGTCAGTCCCTGCTTTCCCCTGCCCCCCCCCCCCCGCCCTCCCTGGTCCTGCAGAGCAGCTGGGCAGGGGCAGCTCAGGGAGCGGGGAGCCCCTCAGCTGCTCTGCAAGCAGGCCCTGCTGGCTTCTCCTGGTGTCTTCCATGGCCCCGGCCTGGGCAGAGATGCTGTCCAGGGTCCGAAGCCCAGTGAGCTGGGCAGGGCGTGGGGGGTGGGCCTGGGCCCTGCCTCAGGCTGAGGTCAGCATTCTCCCAAGGACAGTTTAGAAGTGAGAGTGTCATGCCTGTCAGGGTGGCCGTGGAGCAGGAAGCCCCCACCCCGACCCACAGGGAGCAGGTCTGTGACAGACAAGTGGGTGGGCCGTGTCGGCACAGCGACAAGGGCAGTGGGCCCGCCTGCGATGTCGAGGGTCTGCAGGACCTGTGTGGGCCCTCTCTGCCCTCCAGGGCAGTTAGAGCAGGAGGGGCCTTGTAGCCGGGCGGGGGTCAGCCAGGACGCCAGGGACTTCCTGTCTCCTACCCCGTCGGCGTGGGCTCGGGCAGGACCTGTGGTGTCTAAGGACGTGTTGACATGACCGTGTTCAGGTGTGGCAGGGCTGGACGGAGGACGGCAGCTCTGGGGGGCCTGGTCCACCTTCCTTCAGTTCCCAAAGGTCGCAGGTCCAGGGACAAAGGGCCTCCTGGGGGCGCCCCACTCTGCCATTAAACGCCTGGTCCCCCGGGGCAGCCACTCGCCCCGTGGGTCCGCAGGTAGCCCACCGTGGACAAAGGGCCTTGTTCCCTGTCCTGGGGCCACACCTGGGGCTCCGGGGGTGCACGGAGAGGTGTGCGAAACGCCCGCGTGTCTGGGTCGCGGAGGACAAGCGCACGCCCTTCCTGTCGCTGATTGTTGTTGTCCGTACACCGCGACTTTTGGAGCAGATTTGGATTCACAGGAAAGTCACCCAGAGAGCAGGGAGAGCCGCCGCACACCCCGCACCCCGCACCCCCTCGTAGCGTCTCGCTTTCCCGCGGCACGTCTGGCGCAGGTGCGGGGCAGACGCCGCACGCCGCCGCCCGTTGCCGTTCGTTACCGCTCGCCGAAGCCCACGGCGCGCTCGGGCTTCGCCTTCCCGGCCCCGCGCCGCACCTCGCCGCGGCAGTGTGAGGGCCCTGCTTCCGGCGGCGCCGGCAGTTCGGAGGGGTGCTGGACTGGCGTTTTGGAGAATGTTTCCCGGCTTGGGTTTGGGCTGGGCGAGGGAGACACATCTGTCCCCTCGGCTCATCGCCGTCGGCCGGGCTGACGGAGTGTGCCAGTTTCTCAGCTGTGAGCCCCCCCCCACTCCCTATTCCCCTTCGGAAGGGAGTCCCCGTTTCGGGGTGGGGGTTCAGCTTCCCCTCCCGGAGAGGGGAGCAGCGACGTGACTTACCCGTATGGGCGGAGAGCTTCGCCCGCTCTTCCCCGTGTGGCCCCAGCTATTTCTGGGAGCAGAAGCGCCGTTTTCACACCAGCGCGTCTGCGAGCCCCGCTGCTTGGCCGCAGCCGTGTTCCTAGCGCCATCTTGGTCGTGTGGTAACTATTCCTTAAACAAGTCTGCCTGTTGTGAGTCCAACTTCCCGTTATAGACGTTTTCAAATGCCCACAAAATCAGAGAGAATTAGATCGCCAGTCCCTGCCAAGGCTGAATCCTGTCTGCCCCCCCAAATTCGTATGTCGAAGTCCTAACCCCCAGGACCTCCACATGGCACTGTGTTTGGAGAGGGGGCCTTTAAAGAGGCGATTAAGTTAAAACAGGGTCACTGGGGTGGCTCCAGCACAAGTGGTGCCCCTGCGAGACGAGGGTTAGGATGCGGGCATGCGCGGCGGCATGAAGACCCAGGGAGGAGGTGGCATGTCCCTGCCAAGGACGGAGGCCTCAGAGGAGGCCAGCCCTGCCACCACCTCGAACATGGACTTCCTGCCTCCAGAACTGTGAGAAAATACATTCTGTCGTTTAAGCCGCCCGGGCCTCCCTAAGCGACTCACACAGCGGGACTGTGCTCGAGCCTCGGGGCCAGCAGCTCGGGGCGCGGGTGGCCGGTTGGGGACAGTGCCTGCACCCGTGAGACCCGGCGTCTGCAGGGACCGGAGACGTTGACACGGAGACGTGTCCAGTCCCGCTCTGAATCCACATACTGCACAACACCATGTTCCTCAGGGGCCGTGGCCGGGACGGGGCACAGCTGAGCGTCCGGCCGCGTCGGGGTGCAGGAACCGCGGCGCCCCCCGCTCAGCGTGCGGGGACCAAGGCTTCAGGCGTTAGGCGGGGTGCTCGTGCACACGGACGGCCGCGGGCGAACGGTGCGGCCCAGGCGGCCTCGCCCCCGTCAGGACAAGCCCGCCACGCGGACGGGGACTCAGTGAAAAAGCCGGCCCCAGGCGGAGCCAAGACGCAAACACGTTCCCACCCCGGGGGGCAGCGGGGGCGAGGAGCCACGCCGAGAGTGACTCATCCGCCTGCAGACGGGTTCAGCCAGCGTTCCTTTAAATGCCAGATCTTCATGTACGTTTAAAAATACCCAGTTCACTCAGAAACGCTATGCCGAGCGAAAGCCGCCGGGCACAAAGACTGCGTGTTATGCACTTCCTTCAACGCGGCGTCCAGAAAAGGCCTAATTACAGGGAGGGTCGCCCGAGCCCGGGGACGTGGGCGCACTGGCCGCAGACAGGCACGGGGGCGCGTTGGCGGGGGCGGCTCTGAAACCGGCTGGCGATGGCCGAGCCCCTGGGCACATTCGCTGAGCATCGTCACCGCGTCTCACGGCTGAAGTGCGTGGTATGTAAATCACACCTCGCTGAAACTGCAAACGGCACTCAGCTCAGCGGGAAATCGGGGAGGTCTTCCTGGAGGAAGAAGCCCCTGAGCTGGATGTGAAGGGGTCACAACGCGTCTGTGGGTGAGGAGAGGCCGCTGGCGGGACTCCAGATGGAGGCTCACGCGGTGCCGGGGGCGAGGGCAGGAGCACCGGGGCGGAGGGTGGGGAAGGTCGGCGAAGGTGACAGGTCACGGATGGGAGTCCCCCCCCCCCCCCGCCCACACACCATCCCCAAGCAACTCTCAGCTCTGGCCGCACGTCCCGGCCGCCCGGGGAGCGTTTCCAAAGCACAGACGCCTGGCCCTGTGCCTGGGGATTTGGGTTTCACTGGGGATAAATCCCAGAGTTTCATTGGGGATAAATCCCATATTTTCAAATGATATTCTGCTTTCGTTTCTTTTTCACTTTTCGGCTGGAATGATTCCATAACTCGACCCCTCCCTGCTCTCTGATGCGGTGACCCCAGGGGACGGTTCAGGGGAACACGTGACCCTGACGTCGCTGACCAGTGCGGCCGTGTTAGCGCGTTTCCCAGGGCCGTCCACAGGGGCCCAGCTAGTTCTCGTCGCCTCACCTGTCGTCACGAGCTCCGGGCCTGGGGCACGCGTGACAGGGTTCGCGCCTTCCCCGTCGTCAGCCGTCGTGCTGTGGCGGGGCGTGTCTTCCCCGTGGCCCTCCAGACGCTGGGCCCAGTCCGGGCCCCCTCGGCGGCCCCCTCGCTCGGCCTCTCCAGTGCGGTGGCTGTGCCTCTCCCCGCCTCCCGGCAGCCTGTGGGGCGCGTGCCCCGTGCGTCTGCTGAGTGAGCGTCCCAGACTCAGGGGACTCGGTGATGACCGAGGCTTCTCTACGACAGCGCTTTCACCACCGCGGGGCGGCACAAGGGCTTTGCACATGCACAGGCGCGCGTACACACACAAGGGCTTTGCACACACACAGACCACACACACGTGCGGATGCACACACAAGGACTTTGTACACACACGCATGCACATGCACACACAAGGACTTTGTACATGTACATGCACACACTCACAAGGGCTTTGCACACACAGAGGGCTTTGCGTGCGCGCGCGCGCGCACACACACACACACACGTTGGTGCTTTTGCGAGCTGTCAGGAGCTCCTTCGGCGTCCGGGGCCCAGCGAGCGGGCTGTGGGCGGCGGGGGCGCTGAGGAAGCTCACAGCTGAAGGGCAGAGGGGTCGGGTCCTCAGTGACTGGGCCTGAGGACAGTTTCTCAGCAGTTGTCACATTTTAAGAAACATGTTTCTAATCCTGGTTTGTGTGTTTGGTGTGGGCTGATGTGATGTTTTCGATGGTGGGTCCTTTCAGAATCGGGAAAGAAGGGTTCCGCTTTGCCGGAGACGCTCCTGTCACTCAGGTGCTATGGGGACATGGCGCCAGCTGGCTGGGGATGACGCAGAGGCCCCCAGCCCTGCCCCTGCGCCCTGCACACTGTGTGGGGCCTGCCGGGGCCATGTCGCTCATTGTCCCAACGTCATCTGACAGACGCAGAAGTGGCAGCTAGCGAGAGCCTCCCGGCCACGTGCTCAAAGCCACACAGCCAGCGGTGGCAGAGCCAGCGTTGGAACTCAGGTCCGTCTCTCTGTTTCCCGCAGAAAGCCCGCCATGGGCCACTTCACAGGGTCGGTGACAATGCAGACTGGCCAAATAGGCTTGCTTCAGAGCACAAAGCTAAAGGAAGCATTGCCGTCACCGATGCCATATTTATGGGGTGGGTTGATGGAGTCTCTTCATTTTGAAATGATTTTAGAGCCACAGGAAGGTGCAAAGAGAGGTTCAGGGAGGCCCCGCGCCTGTCGCCTGCCTCCCCCCTACCCCCTCCCCCAGTGACGTCTTACACACCTGCCGCGAGGCGCACGGCCAACAGATGGCCGTTGTGTGATCGAAAGGACTTGTTTAGGTGTCATCGCTGGTACGTGCGCTAGTGTGTGTGTGCATGTGCATGCACACGCATGTGGAGCTGTGTGCATGCCTGTGCAGCTTCCTGTCACTACCAGCACGAGCAAGGCATTAACCGTGCCATCACCAAGACTCTCCCCTGCTGCCCCTCGGCGCGTGCGCGCACGCGCACACACACACACACACACGGACGTCCTGATGCCTGACCCCGGCCCCCAGCGGTCTGTCCTGTCCTCCGCAGCCACGTTGTTTCACGGGTGCCACATAAAAGGAGCCTCGCGAGATGTGTGCTTCTGAGATCGGTTGTATCAGCGTAATTCCCTTGAGGTTTGTCCATGTCACTTTGCGTGCGGGTAGTGCATTCTGTCTCATCACTGCGTGCCGTTCCGCAGTGTGGACGGACCGCTGTTTAACCACTCATCCTTTGAGGGACGTCTGGGTAGTTTTCAGTTTCAGGCTATTACGGATGAAGCTCCCGTGCACATCCCTGTACAAGTTTTTGTGTGAAAACAGATTTAACTTATCTGGTATAAATAAATGCCCAATTACCTGCAACTGCTGGGTCACGTGGCGAATCTGTCTTGAGCGCGAAGGACTTGCCGGCCGAGTCCCAGGGCGGCGGCCGCGTCTGCGCCACCCGGTCCCTCCGCGTGCTCGCCGGCCGTTGTTACTCATGTTTTCCTCGTGCGGATGCTGCTGGTCTGAGAACTCGTTGCCAAAACCGGAGTCTCAAAGTTCTCTTCTGTGATTTTTTCCTAGAAGTTTCATGGTTTTACGTATTGCATTTAAGTCCATGATACGTTTTCGGTTACTCTGTGCGTAATGTGTGAGGCTGACGTCAAAGTTCCTGTTTTCCCCTCTCGATGTGCACAGGCTCCAGCACCGTTTGTTGAAAAGGCCGCCCGTCACCCACTGAACTGCTTTTGCTCCTTTATCGAAAATTAGTTGGGCGCATTTTAGATATCCGGAGCGCATCGGTTTCTCCGCATCGTCTCTGCCGTTCCGGTGACCTGCGTGCTTACCCCTCTGCCGTCACGGCAGAGGCTCGGTGGCTGCAGCTCTGTAGGAAGGCTCCGTATCAGGTAGAGCGAGTCCTCCCACTTTATTCTTCTTTTTCGAAAATATCAGGCTATTCTAGGGTTTTTATCTTTTCAAATAAATTTTAGAATGTTCATCTATATCTGCAAGTTGCTTGCTGCTGGAAAAGAGTTCTGACTGATTAATTGGGCGGGAAGGTATTTAGAGATCATCTTCTCATTCAGAAATTTCTTCCATTTCTGTCGTTAACTCTATCGCACTACGCCATGCTCCGGTTACCCTCAGCTCCCGCGGCCTCCTGTTAGAGCATGCCGGAAACTGAATGTTTGCAACCCCCAGATTCACGTGTTGAAATCCTAACCCCGAAGGTGCCGGTGCTGGGGGCGGGGCCTTTGGGAGCCATCTTGAGTGGGACTAGTGCCCTTAGAGTCGAGGCCACGCAGAGACCCCTCACCCCCGCAGCCACGCGAGGTGACGCTGAAAGGCGGTGTCTAGGGACTGAGCCCACAGCAGACAGCAAGGCTGCAGGCGCCGTGACTTTGGACTTCCCAGCCTCCGGGACTGTGGGAAGTCAGTGGTGTTGTTTAGGAGCCATACCCACAGAATGCACAGAAACCTTGCTAAGACGGCGACAGGACTTTCATGAACGCTATAGACCAATTTAGCAGAATTGGCCTTTTTGCTCTGCATATCCTAGTCCATGAACGTGGTATAGCTCTCCGAGCGTTTGGGTCGTCTTTGCTTTCTTTCGTCAGCATTTTATGATTTTCATCATACGTATTTTATACAGGTTTTTTAGATTTAATTGTAAGTATCTCATTATTGTAAATCGTATTGCATTTTTAAATTTTGGTTTCTGCTTGTTTGTTGTCAGTATGTAGAAATGCGATTGACTTGTGTGTGTCAATTTTGTATCCTACAATCTTACTGAATTATATATTTTCATCAGCACTATTTGAGCTACAGCTCATAAATTCAGTGTGTTTTTATTTTAATTTATTTCTATTAATTTTTTTTTTTTAGATTTTCTCTTTGACCCATGAATTATTTAGAAGTACATATGTGGGTGGTGTGGGCGGTGTGGACAGTGTGGGTACGTATGGAGCATCTGTCCCCACGAAGTTGGGGTGGAGTTGGGGGGGACGTGCTCGCCATCTGGAAGCTCACCATCTGAACACTATTATTTGGACTTCGGAGGCCTCATCCCTTTGGCGTGACTGATCACTCACTCCGTTCCCAGCCCCTCTCCCTGCTCAAGGGAATGGGGGCTGGGACCGAGAGCCCCAAGCTTCCGACCATGCCGGGTGCTTTCCGGCTGACCAGCCGCCATCCAGCAGCGCACGCAGGGTCACCTCGTTAGAACAAAGATAGTCGCGTCACCCAGGAAATCACAAGGGTTTCAGGAACGTCGGTCAAGATCAAATATGAGAACAAAAGATGCCCCTACGTGATAAGTTAGGGAATTGTAAGGGTTTCGGGACTGTGGCGGAGACCAGTGTACGTTTTCATATGTCACAATGGCCATTTGGATAAAGATAAAACTTAATTGCTGCTTTTTACTATCTACCAGCATTTCAATATCTCTAGGTAGTTACCGTAAATGCTAGAAGAAAACACAGGTGAATTATTTTATAATCTGTAGCTGGGGAAGGTTATGCTTCAAAATCCAAAAGCAACGTAAGAAAAGATTAATTTGTACACACATTAGGGGGGAAAACCTCACAAGCAAAGTAAAAAACCAAGTAATAAGCCAGGAAAAAATAATTGCAACTTCAGTCGCAAACAGAGCTCATTATGCTAAACTATAAAGAGTTAACAAAAAATAAAAGAGAAGGACCAAACCCCAGAGGGAAATGGGTAAAAGATGAGAACAGATGGTTACAGAGAAATCAATGCAAAGGGTCTTTTACGTGTATGAAAAGACGTTCAACCCCTCACGTAAGAGAAACGTGGATCGAAGTTACGCCAAGACGCAGAAACCCAGGTCGACAGCCGTTTGTGCAGCAGCAGCGCGAGGTGGTCCAGCCCCTGCCGGGCGGACAGCGCAGACCCCAGCGGATGTGCGTTGAGCTGGACTCAGCCGCTCCGTGAATCGGGGGAAAAAAAAAAAAACCCAGATAGAAACACACTCAAGCACGGGGAGCCCTCGGTTCGACAGGTCTGCTTTTGTGTCTTCAGTAAAGTAACAGGTGCGTTTCTGTAGCGATCTGGTGTGTTTTTCACATGGGATGGGCTCCTGGGCGTCTGTTTGCCGGCTGCCGCCCGGGTGGCGTCTCCAGAGAGGGCGTTCGTGGCTGGCCTTGAGTTCGCACGCTGACCTGTCCAGCAGCCTCGCTGAGCAGCTTGCAGTCTCGGGTTTGCTCTGTGGATAACGCCTGTCAGATCTCACCCATTCTGGTCCTCACTCTGATTTCATCCTGCTTCCTTATTTCTGTGGTCATAAGCACCGGAACAGTGTTCGGCAGACGCAGTCATGCTGCGAATCCTTGCGTCCCCTTCCCGCGGGGCCATGTCTCACGGCCCACTATTAAGTGGGGTGTTTGCTGTGGGCGGTGAAGATGCCCTCTGCTCCTCATTTGCTAAGAGTTTTTTCCCATCCTGTGAGTGTGTGTTGGATTTTGTAAAATGGCTTTTCTGCGTCGATCGAGATGATCTGCTCGTGATCATGTTAATAGCGTTTCTAACATGACACCAACTTATATTCCTGGGATGAGCCCACACTCCATCGTCATGTGTTCGCCTAGAAATTGCGGGGTCCACCTGGCTACTCTGTGTAGGATTTTTGCATCCGTGTGTCTCAGGCAGCTCGACCTGCGACTTGCCTTTCTCGGCCCGCCGCCCACTGGCTTCAGGACTGAGGTGGTTGTGGGCCCACAGCACTCAGCACACCCCGTTCTGGAGAGACATGTCGTCTGTTCCTCACGGGGCTCCTTACAGCTCGCAGGTAGCACCTTCCAGGCCCGGCTGGCTACTCGTGGCTGCTTCGTTCTTAAACCTCATAGCCTGTCTGTTCGGAATGCAGATCGGCCTCCCCCGGTACCCGTCGGTACCACCGCGTTTCCTTTTTGCAAGTGGAAAATGCTCCCAGCTGAGTAAACAGTCCTCTAAATAGTCCTCGGCCTTGCTCCTTGCCCGGATATGAAAAACCAGGGCTTCCCTGACCCCGCGGCTGGGGCTGAGGGCCCTGGCGTCCCGTGAAGGAGGAGGAGAGGCACTGTCTTACCAAGGACGAAAGCTCGGGGCACACTCAGCAGCAGGGTGAGGGCTGCTCCCGCCTTCTCTGGGTGGCCTGTGTCCAGCACTTCAGCCTGCCGGAACATTCTGGAAATGGGGGAAGTGAGGCACCTGCCAAGTGTGTGGCTGTTCCAGCCCCTGCCCTGCCCTTCTAGAAGATGCCGCCTGCCAGGCACTGTAAAGCCAAGCCGCGGACAGAAAGGGCCCCCCGGCGGGCTGCCAGGCCCCCATCCGAGGCTGGGCCGCTGACCTGCTGGCTGCACCCCCAGTCAGGAGGCTGGGGCTGTGACTCGTGCACACCCCGGTTCACACTCCGGCTGTGACACTCGGGAGCCTTGTGACTGCGGGCCGGACGTGAGCCCCACCGTGCAAAGCTGACTCGTGAGGACGACAGAACAAGGCACGTTTGTCTCCGAGGCCTCCGTGCGGGGCCAGGGCGCCGGGACCCGCTCTCCCTGCCCATGTCCACTGCTCTCGTGCAGAGGGGAGGCCTGGCCCTCGCGACATCGCCCGCCCAGCTCGCCCTTCCCAGGCCGCAGCGCGGCGGTGCTGAGCGGCATTCTTCCTGTCACAGGTCAGACGCCGCCCGTGGCCGGCTCCGTGCCGGCCCAGCGTCCTGAGCCCTGGAGGGCTGTGAAGCCGCCTGCGGGTTCCGGGTGCAGGACGGGAGTGTCGCCCGAAGTCACTGGGGCCAGGGCGGCTGTGGCGCTTCCCGCCCCTGGCCCTGGGGGTGAGGGGGTGTTAATAGTGGGACCCTCAGGTCCCCCGGTTGGGCCGCACGGGCTGCCCCGGGAGCACCGCAAGGAGTGGCCACGGGTTTTCCACAAGGGGCCCTCCTTCCCACCAGCTTCGCGTCACAGCAGAGCCGTTTGGCAGCTGTGACAGCATCGACCTCAAGGACCTCTGTGTGCGGCTCTGGGCTGCGGCTCACGTCCCTTCGTGACAAGCGGCAGGTCCGCCCCCACAGCCCGAAGCGCAGCCGGTGGAGGACAGGGCTCTGCCTGCTCCGGGGCCGGATCGCGTCTCTGCGAGCACAGGGGACGCGGGCCTGGCTGCTCAGTGGGCCGCAGCATCTGGCTGGGGCAGAGGGCGCTGTGCCTGGTGGTGGCGGCGGGCGGGGGGGTGGTCTCGACCCCGCGGTCCGACCCCTCCACTCGCGCTGGCTTCAGTGTGCCTCAGGCTGCAGCACGAGCTGTGACCTGCGTCCTCCCAGAGGGCCGAGCTCTGAACCCCCCAGCCTGCCTGCCTCCGGCCTGGTTCCGGCACCCCGATTCCGGGCTGGGCCTCCCGCACCCCGCCCTCGCCGTCCCCACCTCCTTGGGCTCCTGCTCCGCGGGTCCTGCCGGCATCCCGTTTCCTCTGAGCAGCCCTCTCGGTCGCCGGCCGGCCCGCCCTGTCCCCACGCGCTGGCCCTGCCGGGCCCCGGGCCACCCTGGAGGGCACGCGGTGCCTGACGCCCTCGCCCTCGGGCCTCGGTTCTCTTCGCAGCCAGTCCGCCCCTGCTGGCCAGGCGTGTGGTCCTCCGACGCCCGGTGGTTGTCCCCAGGGCGCCCGGCCGCCCGCCAGCTTAGCAAAGATGGCATGGCTTCTTTGGGGCGCCCGGCAGGGAAGCCGCGGGGCTCCCTTCTCCAGAGGTGCAGCCCCGAGTCAAGTCTCCCTCTGCGATCCTCCCAAGACGCCCTCCCCGTCTGTGTCGGCACGTGGCCGTGTGTGGCCCGTGTCCCCCTCAGTGCGCCCCCCGGTGTCCGCCCTGGAGCCGGCCCTGTGTGGCTGGCCCCTCAGAGGCTGGGGGGCCGGTGCTGAGCGTGGGCCCTCGGGCCACCCTGTCTGGGTCAGGGCCCAGCTGCAGCCCCTGTGTGGCCCGAGGCATGCCGCTAGTAACCCTTATGTGCCTCAGTTCCGTGTCTGTAAAGTGGGGGCGACATGACCTCCCCACCTCACGGGGTGCTGGGGGGTGATGAAGGGGTACATCGGCAAAGCAGCGCCTGGCACGGGAGGCTCGGTGCGGGCTCAGCGCCCTGGTGCGCTGGGCCCTCACGGTCACATTGGACCACACGCGCTTCATCACCCCGCCCTGAGCGCTGGCCGGCACTGTCCTCATTTGGTAAGGTTGGCTCTCAGCCACCTGGATGACCCTGCCATCAGCGACCCCGAGCTGCCTGAGTAGAACACGGAATTCCAGCCTCTCTCCACGGGACGCAGGGGAACTGGGGGCAACAGGCTCCCGGCAGCAGAAACAGAAGCCTCCTTTGCCTCGGACAGAATAATGGGAGCCCGGCGGGCGGGGCCCCCTGTGCACCCCCGCTCCTCTCCCCGGGGCTGGGCAGTGGCCGGCCCGCCCCGCAGCCCCCTGTGCCTTCGCCCCTGCCTCCCCTGGCACCACTCTCGTCCCTGAGTTACGGTTCCTCATACTCAGGGTTGCAAGGACCTCCAAAACAAGAGGCTGGTTTGCTACGGGGAATTGTGAGGGAGCTGCAGTGTAGACGGCTCTGGGCAGAAGCCGGCAGCGGCTGCGCAAGGGCACATCCGTGGCAGACTGAAGGGGCCCGAGTCCCTTCCATCCCCGGCCCGGCACTGCGGGAGCAGGTCCCGGCCTCTGGCGGGGCCTCAGCACCTTCTGTCAAGGCAGAGACGCCGGAGGTAAGTGAGAGATGCTGAACGCTGCAGCCAGCTGCGTTTGGAGAACATTTATGGGTTTTTAAATGGATGGAAATCCTGTACGTCTCTGCTCCCAGCTCCGCCCCCGGGTGGCCCCAGGGGAGGAAAGAGTCACCTTGAAACAATAGTCCCCGCTCAGTCAGCTGATCACGTGTGAAAGGCCTCCGGAGGGCCTGGGACAGGAAGCGAGATCTCCCAGACCCTAGAGTCTTTTCTAAAAAAATTACTTTTCAGTTACAGTTGACATATGATATTCTTAAGCATTTTAATAATGTGTTTAGAAGCCACTTTCCCTAGCAGAACCATTGTTTTCAAAACTGAGACTTTTGAAGATGAATTTTAAATCCAGTTTGTTACCAGATTATTTGAACAAATGAGCGTCTCGAGGTTTGAGCTTTTTATTCCAAAGATGCAGCTTCTTGCCCAGAAGGAGAAAAATAATACATGCTGGAGTTTATAACAGTTATTAGCGTTTGAAGACTTTGCCTTGCAGCTCGCCTGGAGGCCTCGGTTCGTCAGAGTTTGCGAGTTTTCCTTGTAGACAGCACATGAGTGTCTGTTCAGGCCGGAGCACCCCCCAACGTTACCGTCCCTGCTCCCAGGCACCCTCGCCACTGTACCCTGGTCGTCCTCGTGGGAAAGATAAAACGAGAGCCCTGCCCACGGCGTGCACACAGGCGAGTGTCGGGAGAGGTACGAGTGCGACGTTCAACGTCAAGCTAGATGAAGAGCCGGACGTCGCAAGGTGCGGGGCTCCCCCTTCCGCGTGCTGCTCACCGTCTTGACAGACGAGGCTCGTGGCCACCGTGCGGGGGCTTTCGTTGGGCGTTTTCGCCACATCGCAGCCCGTTCTGCGCATTCCTGCCAGGGCGTCGGAGCTCGCTGCCCGTCCGTCCCCACGCCCGGCCCGCTGCCCCGCACGGACGAGGCGTGCAGGGTGGCCGTCCCTGTCACCGCCACTCGGCTCCAGTGACCCAAACTTCCACGCGCTCGCTCGCCCCGTCTGGAAAGTGGGCACTCGTGGTGTGGGGGGACCGTCGTGAGGACGGACCACAGCACGGGTGCGGCGTGCAGAGCGCGCGGCGGCACCCCGGTATCGCGGCGTCTGTCCAGGGAGGGGCCGAGGAGAGGACAGGGGCGAGCCCCCCGATCCGTGTGCACGCTCGGCGAGTGCGCTTCCCCTGCGCTGACGCCAGCTTGCTTTTAAAAGCCGCACGTCATGGAGAGAAAAACTCTCCAGTCCTTCTTTTAAAAGGTGGAAAATGGGTTAAGAAAACACAGTGAGCGCCCCAGGTTGCGCCCGGCACAGCTGGTGTGTTGGATTGGAGGAAGCGAGCCTTTTCCTTGTTTAACGTTTTATGAACGACGTTCAGCTCTAATTAGTTCTATCCGGTTCTAATTAATTACATGAGATTAATGGTGACATTCTCAGCCCGCGTTCGGTGGCGTTCCCATGAGACCCCCCCGTTCAGGTCGGCCTGGGACACAGGTCTCTTCTGCCCACTCTCAGGCAGTTCCGGGGCGCCCTGCCCAAGGCCTGGAGCAGTCCTGCGAGACAGTGACATCTTTTGCTGTTTCACTCACCGCTGTCCAAACTGCGTTTGCCCCGCGAGCCCTTCGCACACGGGACGTGCTCAGCGCAGGGCGGGCCCCCGCAGCGGGGTCCACTCGCCCGGCCGCTTCTGCGGGCCTGGTGGGTCGGCAGCACACGCGTTTACCGAGGACCCCGAGTCCCTCAGAGCGGCACCGCGAATCCCCTCCGGTGGCAGAGCTAACCGCGGAGTGTTTGCGTACGGTCCAGGCTGCCGCAGACCGACCTCTGTCCTTGGGAGACAGGTCACCAGTGTCCTTCCGTTAGGGTGGAGACAGGGTGGGGGTGAGGGGGGTAGAGGTGGCCCCAGGCCCAGCCCCGCGTTGGTGGGAAAGGTGCTCCGCGACCCGAGGCCTGTGCTTTTTATCCAACAAAGGATTGGGGGCTCTTGTTTGACAGGCAGCGTCGGCTCGGCCAGGTGAGGAGAGGTCGGGGGCAGGGTGTGGGGTGGTGACAGGTGCCTCGCGCCCTGGGCACTGAGACCCGTTCACACAGAAACTCTCACCACAGAGGAGAGGGACCCCTGTGCGTATCTCGTGCACACGACCGAATCGCCACTTCAAGGACGGCCACACGGTCACAGAGCTGCCCGCACACGCGGCTCCTTCCCGCAGTGATGCCCGCGCCTGTCCGGCCCTCCCCCCCTGCTGGCCTGGGGCTCCAGTCTGTCCCCTCCAGTTGTCCCTGCATGCCACCCTGACCGCGTCTCCGTCCTCCTTCCCGTCTGGCCCGGGAGGGCGCCGCTCCCCTGGGCGGGGTGTGTGTGTGTGAGTGTCTGTGAGTGGTGTATGTGTGTGTGTAAGTGGTGTGTGTGTGTATGTAAGTGCTGTGCGTGTGAGTGTGATGTGTATGTTTTGCGCATGTGTGCATGTGTCTCTGATGTGTGTGTGTGAGTGTATGGGGTGTGTGTATAAGTGGTGTGTGTGTATGTGGTGTGTGTGAGTATGTGTGTGTCCGTAAGTGATGTGTGTGTTTTGTATGCGTGCATGTGCGTGTACATGAGTATGTCTGTGTGTAGTGTGTGTCTGTGGTGTGTGTGTGTTTTATACGTGCATGTGTGTGTGTGTGTGTGTGGTGGAAGCCAGCTGGCCCGTCCTTCCAGAAGCTGCACTAGTAAAAGTGACCGTGGCCTGTGTTCTTCCCCGAGTGCCCCTGACCCCGGTGCAGCAGCCTCAGGGCCCAGGAGGCCTGACCCACAGGGCGTTGTGGTGACAGCAGGCGGGGCCCACCCTGCGGTGCCCCCTCTGGTCCCACCCCGGCCGCGTCCCCTCGCCGACCGTCCACACCGCCTGCTGGCCCACCGCACTGACCAGTGCTGGCGGCGGGAGGGGCCCGCCAAGCCTTTGTTCTGAAGAGTGCCCCAAACCAGCGACATAGGCCATGACATGTTGGTAACGTTAGCTTTTCGTTTGAAGTACAAAGATCCCAAGTGTTCGTGGCCGTGAACCTCCTATGAGGGAACACACACATGTAACTGCCAGCCAAGGGGAGAAGGAAACCGCCGGGACCAGGAATTCCCCTGCCCCCGCCAGCCGCAGCCTCCGCGCCCACAGGAGACCAGCGCCCTATCGCCGGCTACTGTTTTTGCTAACGCAGAATTTCCCGAATGAATTTCTCCAGCGCGTGCTCATTCATGGCAGCTTCTTTTGCGCAGGGACAGTCGTCCACGGGCGTCGAGTGTGGCCGTAGCTCCCTGGCCGTCACCGTCACGAAGTTCGACTCGGTGTCAGGAACTCACCCGTCCTCTCGATGGACAGTGAGCTCCTCCAGTGTCGGGTCGTAGTTGCCGCTGGGAAGTCGGTGTGCTCACGGTTGCTTTTCTGTCGAGTGTTTCCCGAGGGACGGGCTTATCGACAGGTCAGAGGCGAGGCTGGGTCTGCATCCGGGCGAACGCTGCTGGGCACCCACAGGCGTCTGAGGTCCGTTTCTCCCACGTCCTTGCTGGAAATCGGTGTTGTCAGCCACGTTCATTTCACTCCGGTGGGTGTGCTCTAGGATCCTGTGGTCGTAACTTGCATTTCACTGAGGACTAATGATGCTCAGTTTCCTTTTTTTTTCTGGCTGTTTTTACCGTCCTTTTGGATATAGTCTTTCGCTCGTTTTGTTGTTGTTGGGTTTTCTTTACATATTCAGCACCTGAGACCTTTGTCAGATGGGTGAATTGCAAATATTTTTCTCACACTCCTTCTCGCTTTCCAAGGTGTTTTTGATGATGAGCAGCCGGCTCGGCTGTGAGGTGATGCCCCTGGTGCTGGTTGGGAAGTCCGTGCGCACCAGGAGCCCCTTCTCCCATGCCGGTGTCTCGAGCTTCCTCGTGGGAACTGTCACTTAGACCTGCTGGACGCTGTGGAGTGGACGCCGAGACTCGTGTTTCTAACGATGCTTTTTCGGTTGATCCAGCAGGGCCTTTGCTCCCCCTCTGCACTCTGCAGAGGGTCTGGGTCCGGTTTGGGGCTTGACCGATGGGCGGCTTTCAGACTCCGCCTCCCACTCTTCCTCCCGGCCCCCATGGGGCGGGGCCGAGGTGACAAGCCCGTCTGGGGCTGGCGGGGCACGCGGGGCACCCCCGGCACCGCGCCCAGCCACGGCGTGCAGACTCCCTCACGCCCTGAACGAGGGCCGCTCGCCCCCACTTTCTCTCCGGCCACGCAAGCCGTCTGGGGTCTGGCTTTTGTGCCTGCCATGTTCTCCCCAGAAAGACAATACGTGGGTCATTAACTTCTCCACTCCCTCTTGGAATGTGGGCGGCATTGCCAGTCTCAGCATCCGGGCCAGTCCTGTATGCCGAGGTCGATCCCAACCCCTATGGCATGATCGTAACACTCTGCAATGTCACTTTTCCGTAAACGAGGTGACCGAATGGGTGTGAGTCTGCGTCCAGTCCCACTGGCCCATGCTCGTACCAATACCACCGTATCTCGCGATTTTATTAGGAGTATTTATTTACCTCCGCTAGTTTAAAGGCCTTCACATTTGTTCTCTTCAGTTGTCTTGCTACGTTTGACCCTTTGTATTTGTGTGTGAGATTGGGAATATAAAACCCTGCCGAGATTTTGAAGAGAGTCCTTTGACTTAGAGATTCATGAAGAGGAGCGAACGTCTTTATCATGTTAGGTCTTCCAGTTCGTGAACTATTATTTGCGTCTCCCTGAATTTCTCTTGATGGGTTTTCTAGTTTTGTATCTACGACGCCTTTCGTTAGATTTCAGCCAGGGAGCTTGGGTGTTGTTTTGGTTTGCTGCTGTCGCTGTGATTGTAAGTGGTATTTTTTTTTTTTAATTCCGTGTTATAATTGCTTTTCACAAGTATGTATAAGCAAGACTGTTTCTTATATATTTCCCTTGTATCCAACCATTTTGTTAAATTCAGTTATTCTAATAGTTTATTTATAGATTCTTTTACGTTTTCTAGATGCATAATTACGTGGACTATGAATAATGAGACTTTTTTTTTTTCCTTTTCGCATTGATTACAAACCCCAATTCCATGATTTCCCTCTAGAGAAAGTCTTTCAATCGTTTAAATTATACTGATTGCTCTCTGTCTGAATAAGGCTCGACCCTGCTTAGCTACTGAGATCAGATGGGATTAGGCTTATTCAGGGTGGGGTGGCCATAGACTTAAAAATATATATTTTTTTACTTTCGAATACTTTTGGAATTACAGAGAAGTCAAGAAGACGGTAGACGGAGTTTCCACATTACCCTGCCCTGTTACCAGCATCTTCCACGGTACATTTGTTGCAGGTTATGGACCACTACTGACTCATGCGTGACTAGCAAGTGTGGTCCATACTGCGTTCAGATCTTCTTACTTTTTACCTGTCATCCCTTTTCTGTTCCAAGACCCCACTTAGGATACCGTGTTCAATGTGACCTTCGTGTCTCTTCAGGCGCTTTTAGATTCGATAGCTTCTTAGACGTGCCCTGTTTTTGATGACCCTGAAGGTTCTGAGGAGTTCCGCCCAGGTGTGTTGTAGGACATCCTTCGGTTTAGGTTGGCCTGGTACTTTTCTCGTGGTTAGACAGGGGTGATGGGCTTTGGTCAGTAGACTCAGAGGGCAAAGTGCCAGTCTCCGTTTCCAAACCTGGGGCCCAAAACTTAATGACCGTTGCTGTTACTGACCGGCAAGTTATACCCTGTCTCCAGGAGGGGGCAGTATCTGACAGATTATTTGTCATTTCTTCATTTATTCAGTTATTCATTTATTTACATCCACATGTATTCATTTATTTTATAATATTTTGTACTTCAGGTTATAATCCAGGACTATTTTGTGTTTGAATTCTTCCAACTTTCTCTTTCTCCTGATAACCCCAAATATCAGACTCACCTCTGTCCCCCTCTCGCCAGGAATTTGAGTTCTCAAGTTCTCACTAGTTTAGCGGCCCTAACCTGCACCTTCCTGTTTCCCCAGCTTCACGAGACTGCAGAAGTTCTGCTCGGTCCCGTTGCCCCTTAACCACCTCTTCCTGCTTGGGACGAAGCTGCAGATGCCGCGGGGAAGCGCAGAGCAGAGCCTTGGGCTCATCTCGTTGTATTTTCTCGCTCGTCAGGAGGCCAGCTGCCTGGGCCACTGTGTGATGCTTTTACGGGGATTTTTTTTTTAACTTTCACCCAGAGTTTCTAGTTGTTCTTGATGGGAGGTTTAGGCTGGCACAGGCAGGTGCATCGTGGCCGGAAGTGGAATTCCTCAGGCATGACATTTTTTTACCTTCCTCACTATGTCGTGGTCGATGGTACCTCAGCCATCAACCTTGACATTCGAAGACCTGGTGCTTTGCACCTGTGCAAATATGCTGAGCAATGCAGATCTTATCTGTCTTGTGGGAGAATAAGGCATTCTCCGTGGGTCCTTCATGTGTACCCTTAGGGGCTCCTCCTTCCCCTAAGGCAGGGGACACCTGACCTGGAAGGGGGCAGCCCGCATCACGAAAGCGCTCGTGGACAGGAGTGGGTGGGGAGGGCCTGGGAATGGGCTTTCGATCTCGGGGGTCCAGGGCAGCGCCAGCTCAGACACAGGTTTCTGGTTAGGCCGTAAAGATGTCAAGCCTCTCCACATGGGTCAGGTGGTCCCTGGACCAGAATGGCACTTGGGAGGAGAGCGTGTGACTCACGGGATGGGGGGAGGGCAGGGGGCCCGGGCCTCTGGGGAGCGTCTCGTGTTTCTTGGCAAGGAGGCGCTATCTGTCCCGTAGGCAGTGGGGTGTCCTCAGAGACCCCCACGCCTCTCTTTCCGGCACAGTTTCAAGGGCAGGTTTGGGGGGGCGGTTGCCGACGTCGGCTCCACCCATAGCTCTGGGCCTGGTCTTTGGCGCACCTCCTCGAACCCGGGACCTCACTCCCTGCATGTGGCACAGAAAGCCAGCACTCGTGGGGCCGAGGCCGGCGTGGGATACTGTCCCGCGGCCGCGCCCAGCCCCGCACACGGGTGCTGTCGTTCCCAGCGCCGCGTCCTCTGCAGAGATGTGCGGCGAAGCGCTCTGGCAGGTCCCCCGGGGCTCTTTGGGGTTCTGACTCTGCTCTCTCCGACCTTCCTCCCCCAGCGGCTGCCCCCAGGTGACGATGGCCGCGTGAGCGTCCGCCATGGCCAACCGCAAGCGTCAGAGCACAGCGAGCAGCATGCTGGAGCACAGGGCGAGGCCGGGCCAGGAGCCCGAGGGCCAGGACCCCGCGCTGCCCCGGGGTCCGGAGCCGGCCGCCCTGCGGCCCGAGAGCCCCGCGGCCCCTGAGCGCGGCTGCCACGACCACAGCCCCGACGCGGACTCCGGCTCCGACTACGTGAACAACACCTCGGAGGAGGAGGACTACGACGAGGGCCTGCCCGAGGAGGAGGAGGGCGTCACCTACTACATCCGCTACTGCCCGGAGGACGACAGCTACCTGGAGGGCGTGGACTGCAACGGCGAGGCCTGCCTGGCCCACGGCGCCGGCCACCTGCAGACGGACGAGTGCCAGGAGGCGGTGGAGGAGTGGGACTCGGCCGGCCCGCACCCCCGCGCCCCCGGGGACGAGGGCGGCCTGGGCTACCGGGGCGGCCGCCTCCCCAGCCCGGAGGACGACGCCTCCATCCTGGAGGCCCAGGACCAGGAAGGCAGCATCCACTACTGTCCCAGCGAAGGGGGCTACCAGGACTACTACCCGCCAGAGGCCAACGGGAACGCGGGCAGCGCGCCCCCCGGCCGCCCGCGGCGCGGGGACGGCGACCCGGACGACCAGGAGGAGGACATCGACCAGATCGTGGCCGAGGTGAAGATGAGCCTGAGCACGAGCAGCATCGCCAGCGCCGGCGAGGCCAGCCCCGAGCGCGCGCGGGCGCGGGGCCCGGGGCCCGGGGACCCCGCGGAGGCTGGCCCGCCCGGCGAGGCCCGCTGTGGCCCCGGCAGGCACGACGGGCGGCCCGCGTCCCTCAGCCTGCCTTCCGAGGCCGCGCTCCCCGGGGACACGCAGAGAGGCTTCAAGGCCCAGACCAGGGCTGCTGAGGACAGGCCGACGTGGGCCCAAGAGCAGGTAGGTCTCCGTCGGTCCCCGGGAAGGCCCACCTGCGTGCTCTGAGGGCTCGCGGGTTTGGGGGTGGCAGGGGACAGGCCTTTGAGCTCCCAGCAGAGGGGCTGGAGGAGGCAGGGACCAGCCAGACACCTGGCCCTGCACCTCGCACCCCAGGGAGACCCCGTTTCCTCCTGCGCTGAGCCCCGATTTCTCTCCGGATGGCGATGCCGTCCTATCTTCCTCTGCGTGCATGTCGCCCCTGTCCTCAAAGCCCAGGCCGGCTTTCCCGCCGTCCCTCTGGGCCCTCCCCCCACCCACGGCCACTGACACGCAGTGGTGGTCGTCACCACGGAGGGGACCTTGGCTGGGAGCGTTTAGTCTGCCTGGCGTTGGACCTGCCTGTTCCCGCTAGTGCCGGGAGTGTGGCCCAGGCCCGGGAGTTTTTCTCTTACCCCCCAGCGAGGGTGAGTTAAGTCCAGGGACACGGCAGTGACAGCGGGGACAGGGGAGACGGGGAGACACCCGTGCGTGTGGGTGCCCGTCCGAGGACGCCACCCTCACCGCTCCCTCCCGTCCCCAGGTCTGCAGCAGCCCCGAGAAGCCGAGGCGGCAGCAGCGCTCCGAGCTCAACGGGCCCAGTGACAACAACAACTTCCCGGAGGTCAGTTCCCGGGGCCGAGGGGCCGTCCCGGCCACCGCCCTCTCCACGGCTCTGGCCTGCGCCCCGCCCGGGGCCTGCGGGGGCCTCCCGGTCAAGCCGAGTGGGTGACCCTCTAAGGGGAGGGCTGCGGACCGCCGGCCCTGGAGGAGGAGGGCCCACACCCCACGTGTCACACTGGCAAGGGCCCCCGGGGGTCCCTGGTGCTCACACCATCATCTGATAGGTCCTAAACCCTCTGGGAGCATCCCTGGCCTCTGCCCACTAGATGCCCACACCAACTCCCCCGCCTCCAAGTTTGTGACAACCAGAAGTGTCCGCAAACATCGCCAAGTGTCCCCTGGGGGGCAGAAGTCACCCTGCAGGAACTGCTGTTCCCGACCAGCTGCGTTGTCTTAAAGGACAGGAGCAGGCACCGCCTTCCTGGGGTGGGAGGTTCTGTGGCCAGTGGTGTGACCACGCCACCCAGGCTGCTGCCCCTCATCCGCGAAGCCGTGCTGAGTGCAGGCGGGTGGGCATCGGGTCGTGCGACCCCTTCGAGCAGCAGTGTGCCAGCCGGAGAGTCCCCAGGTCCCAGACGGTGGCCTTTGGACCCATCCCTAATTCTTATGAATGCCTGTGGAGGCGGGTTCTCCCTTGGGTGGGCCACATGCGCCTTTCCCAGCGTCCTGGCGCCTGGACAAGACCGGGTCGCCGTGCGGAGCTGACCCCAGCTGGGGGCGGGGTTCGGCTTCTCTCTTCGGGGTGCCCGCCTTAGTGAGACCCCGCGGGCCACCTGCTTAGACTGCTGCGTGTTTCCTTCTCCTGACAGACAAAGAAGGCGGCGGCGTTTCCGAGCTTCGTGGCTGGTGAGTGACTGCGTTTTCTCTCTCAGGTCGGGGGGATGAGGGGTTCAAAGCGCACGCTGCTGCCACTTCGGTTCCCTCCTGCGGAGCTCGGGGAAGGCGCCCCGTCGGGGCCGAGGCCTGCTGTTTGCCTGTTGGAGCGGGTCAGGGCGCGAGCCCGTGTTGGCAGGCGCGAGGGGGACCCCGTCAAGGGAACGGTAGGTAGGCCATCCCCCCGTATTTACACCCTCAGCAACGGCCTCACGCCTGACACCAGTGGTTGAAGTAATGGATCAAAACGTGTCTGTGTAAGCAGCTAATTGCAGTCTAACACTTTTGATTAGGGTGGGTATGACTGCGTCCAAATTCAGGCTGTTACTCTTATTTTAGACCCTTCATTTTCCTCTGCTCTCTCTCACCTGTTTTGAGGGGATTAATATCGCATTTCAACACTCGCTCAAAGCCCGGCCTGGCAGGCATCTTGTGTGTCCCATTCTGGCGTGGGGAGCCTGCCTCCCTGGCTTCGACGCATGTCCGGTACCCTGGGGGCTCCTCCAAGAGGTACCCCGATGCCACAGCAAAGGGCCTTGCAGGGTCTTCTCTTTGCCAGAAGGCGTTTCCTGCCCGTGCTGGCATGTTCTAATAAACAACGCGAATTTTATTAATTCTCCTAATAAGCTGGCAATTCGTTTCTATGAATATTTATGATAGTGAGGTAAATTAATCTTTGGAAATGAATGACTTCAAACTTTCTTGCCATCCGCCTAACTCTCCGAGTGGCAGCCGGGGCCGGCGGCGTGGGCGGACACCGGGTGCGGACCAGCGCCGGTCAGTGCGGCCACGTGTGTCTGCCCTGTGCTCAGACGAGAGAGAGTCCTCACAGCTCCCCACAGAGCGGGTCACAGGCCAGCAGCACGCCGCGCTGGACGGCGGGGGCCGGTCCCCCCACGCACGTCCACGTCCGCAGTGCGGTCCAGGCTTCAGCCACGGCGCGAGGTGGTGTCCTGTCCCTCCACGGGCTCGTCCCCGCCTGCCGCGAAGCCAGACGCGGTTTCACAAGCTCGCAGGCTGTCAGTGGCCGCTTCCTGGGCCGTGTGTTTCCTCTTGCCCATTCCTCTGTTGGGTCTTAGTTTTCTTACTGATTTATGCTGCTCTTTACATATAAAGGATTAGCCTTTTGATTCACATTGCAAACATTTTTTTCCAGATTACCATTTTATTCTAATTATTTTAGTACATTTTTCACTCTGCTGAACGTGTTATGTAGCCAACTGTACTCATCTTTTTTCTTTGAGGTTCCTGAGTGTTCGAGATTAGTATGACCTTCGCGCTCCTCAGATTATCGTTCTAAATAGTTTTCTTCTAAAACTCTTATGATTTTATTTTAAATTGTTTAAACATTCGCTATATCTGGGATGTACTTTGGTATATGGATTAGAGAAAATTGCATTGTAAGGACTTTATTCCAAGCAGCCGATCTGCTGTACCCAAACTAGTGAAGGAGACTTTTCCTCGCTGCCCTGAGATGCCACTTGGGTCACGCAGTAAATTGCCACGTGCTTCTAGGTCTGTTTCCGGATCCGTCACCCTGAGCGGACGGCCAGGCCGTGCTGTTTGCTGGGCATCCCAGGCATTTGGCTCCCCGCTGCGGCCAGTTCCTACCCTGTCACCACTGTTCCTGCTCAGAAATCCCCTGGGTCGTTCCATATATTTAGTTTTCTATAGAAACTTTAGAATCAGCTTATCTAGTTATACAGCAGAAATTCCTGTTTTTCTTTATTTAATTTATGCCTTGCATCAAATTGATCTACGTAGGAGGAAAGCGTCTACTTTACAATGCAGAATCTTCTCTTCCGCAAAGGGACTCGTATCTCCATTTATTCAAGCTTCAGCAATAAAATTTTATTCATAAGAATTCAGCACCCACGTCGTTAGTTTATTCCTTGGTGGTTTTTCCCTTTTACTGTTTGTGCAAATCTTTTGTTTCATTTTTTTCCCCCTCACTTGTTGCTATTTTTACCTACAAAGAAAGCTATTGATTTTTTGATGTATTAAATTTGAAACCACTGCCTTCATGAATTTTCTTCTTTTAAAATAGATTTTTAGTTGTTTTTTGTTTTTTTTTTTCTTGGCACATAATCATACTCTCTGCAAATGAGAATGATGTTTGCTGCTTCCTTTCTCTTTTTTTTCTCTCATCTAGTTGGATTGGGTACAATGCAAGAAACAACGTAACATAATACATAAGGATGACCTTAAAAGTGACACCTTTTTGAAAGATCCATCCATTTAATTATTTTGTCATGAAAAAGTAACCGAGAGAATGCTGTCGCGATCTGCATGCCCATCACCAGGCTCAGAGCCTGGCCGCACGGGGCTCGTGCATCCAGAATGTTCTAAAGCGTCCGTCTCAGTCCTCATGGGTCCTCTTCAAATGTTGCAAGTGCGCATCTCTGTAGTAGAGGAGATCCTTTTTAAAAACCGATCCCAGCACTATTAATGCAACTAGAGTAAAAGTTACGACGTCTGGCTGTCGTTATGTCGTGGGCGGCACCTGCATATCGTTCTGTTTGTCTGAACAGGGAGCCACAGAGCAGCTGCGTGTGTGGCCGCTCGCTGGACGTGCCAATTCTCTTGCGACTCTTTATTTCATTAGTCCTGTCTCTTTTTCCTCCTCATAATTGTTTCCTTCGTTGTTCTCGTGGAAGAGAAAGCACCGTTTGTCCTGCAGAGGCCCCCGCGGTCTGGTCTCTGCCGAGCGCACCATTGACCTGGGTCCCTGTCCTCTAACTCCTGGAAAATGACCAGGATTTAGACGGAGGCTTCCTTGGGTTCGGCGTGGTCGTCTGGGGCCAGAAGATGTCAGAGGTCTCGTTGTGTCCTTCCACCAAAGGCGCGTGCCGTCTGCTTCTCCTTAGCAGCTGTGGGCGATTGGCGTCCGGGTCCGTTAGCTGATCGGAGGTGGCAGAATGGTGGCGGTCCGTTCCCACCGTTTTATTTGCTGATTAGCTGGAATTCTTCCATGCAAAGAAATGTCCCCTCGTCGAGTGTTTGATGACCCTGAGCATAGTTCATATAGGACAAGCAGGTTACATCCTGGATTTGTTCCCTTTAGTCACCATTTTTTGATTAACGAATTTCCCTAACAACCCGGGGTGCGGCGTGCGGGACACGCAGCTGCTGTTTTGGACCCACAGCTTCCAGCGTCCGATGTGCGCGATCCGGGGTGACCTGCAGGATGTGACCCCCTGGAGCTCTCGTTCAAGGTGCATAGAGCTGAGGTTCGGGTGACATCCCGCCCCCCACCCAGGCACCCCAGCTGTGAGCGCCATGTTTCCTGCCACTTAGGGAAAACTAACACTGCAGAGAGCAGTCTAGAACAGACGCCCTGAGTCCAGGGTCGGCCTGGTGTCTGCAGTCACGACTCCGGTGGCCGCGTGCTCACGCGGGCCCCTCGGCGAGCTCAGGGCCACGCACGCCCGAGGCCACAGAGCCCCCGGCGCTTCCCGCCTGGTTCTTTGCCGACCCCCAGCGCGGTGCCCATGTTGAATCTCACGAAGACGGAACCTTCCGTGTTGTCGTGGCAGGAAGTCTGGTGACGTCCCTGGCCCCGGGCAGCTGGTGGGGCCAGGGCCGCTTTATCCAGCTAGACCTGGGCTGTAGGGGGCGAGAGCGTTCACATGGCCCCCCGCGAGGGCTGCAGACCAGTGGGAGCCCCACGCAGGAGGGGACGAGAGGCCCCGAGAAGCATTGGGCCGACGGGCAGTGTCCAGCACCGCCCTGAGCTCCAGTGGGTTCGGGGCAGGTGCGAAATGCGGGCCTGTTTGGGAAAGGGAGCCATCCGGAGCCGCAGCCCGTGGCCGACAGCTGCCCGGGTCCCGGCGTGGTTTGTCCGACAGTTCGTGCGGTGTTTTCTGGCCCGAGTGTGGATGCCGCGCGCTTGCTTGCCCTGTGTGGTGTGGGGTGATGAGGCCGGGGGCCGCTGCCCTGCCCCTTCCACCCCTGCCGCCTTGTCTGTCCGTCCTCCGGGAAGGCGTTAACCGTGCCGCTTCAGTTCCAGGGCCCTGTGAGCCGGAGGACCTCATCGATGGGATCATCTTCGCCGCCAACTACCTGGGGTCCACGCAGCTGCTGTCGGAGCGGAACCCTTCCAAGAACATCCGGATGATGCAGGCGCAGGAGGCCGTTAGCCGGGTCAAGGTGGGCCGGGCGCAGGAGGGGCCCCGCCTGGGGGCAGGGGGTGGGCACGGCGGCCGCTCGCTCCTCGTGGAAGCCACCTGGCCGCCCCGCAGCTCGACGTGAAAGGTGCTCGCCGCGCAGCATGCCAGACGCGCCGTGCTGGGTGAGGCCGCAGGCGCCGGCTCGCACGTCTGTGGCGTCCGGGGTGCCTGCCGAGGGCAGCGAGGAGTCACGTGTGCTAAGCTCGCAAGCTCGGGAAACTCAGATGCACGTGCAGCACTAGGCTGATCGCCTGGTTTTCGGGGGGGGGGGGCAGGCGTGCGACGAGGCCCCAGCTGCGAAGCCGTGGTCCGGGCTGCGGCCCTCCTGCGCCCTCTGGCCTCTGGCGGTGGAGGGACGCCGGGCGGGAGCCCACGCGGTGGCCGGGAGAGGAGATGCGGGCAGGGGGTGCTGCTGCTGGTGCTCAGAGCAGAGCCCGCTGTCCCCTGGGGCCTGGCCCCCTTCCGCCCTGGACCGCGCCTCCCGGCCTCGGTCTCGCCCTCGTGCACCGGCTGGTGGTCGCGAGCGTCCAGCCCTCGGCAGATGCGCGTGGCCCGCAGAGGTGCCAGCTGCCCACCTGTCCCTGCGCACGAGCTCTGAGCCCCGGGGCGTTGACCGCAGCCTGACGTAACTGCCACCCCCGACTTCCCCGCGCCTACCCACCTGGCTCTCTCTTCTCTTGCACGCTGCTCAGAGGATGCAGAAGGCTGCTAAAATCAAGAAAAAAGCGGTGTGTAGGATGGCGGGGTCTGCTCGTGTGCCTGTGGTGGTCTTGTGCGGGGGCGGGGACGGGACTCCGCTGGGAGCACAGAGCGTGTGACACGTGGAAACGGTCCTTCCTCTTCCCTAGGCTTCTGAATGAAAGCAGCCGCGCTCGGTCCTTACCCGCCCACTGACAGAAGCGTTTATTCGTTGCCCTTTTTCTATATATTTTTTTAGAGTCTGTCAGCCAGAACGTGCTAAAACACTGTGATGTTACTGTTTACATCGATGTTTTTAAATGTGACATTTGATGTGGCCACGAGATGCATTTAGAGCCTAGGCCTCCTGTGGAGAATTAATTAAGTTGTTCTGATATTTAAAGGCTCATTAAGTTTAATTTACTAAGTCTGGTTGATGAGAGGTTCAGTTCGCCTGTGAGATGCTTTTGCTGTTGAGAAGTTTCCGGAGCGGGGGCAGACTCACAAACACCGGGTTGACCTTCAGTCTTTTGCGCGTAAATGTGGTCATTTACCGAATGCCGGGCGCTTGCTAACTGCCCTGCGATGCGGGAAATGTCAAATGCCGGATGCCAGATGTACCCCAGACAGCGAGGGGGCCAGCCGGCCGGCCCCGCCTGGAACACATTTTCTGGGGACATGGACAGAGGGCCCGCTCTGGGGACTCCCTTTCCCCTGCAGTGACACTTGTGTCCCTGTGACATTCGCTCCCGGCCCAGCGGCCCCGCCTGTGACCCTTCCAGCTGCCGGGGAGGGAAGCAGTGAGGAAGGTGGCCAGGGGCTCGGGGGCCGCGCCCGAGCTGGCAGGCAGGCGGCGCCTCCGTGGGGCACGGCGTGTGCTCGGCCTCCGGCACGCATCCCCGCCCCCCTCCGCAGCGCGGCCCCCTCCCCCGCACGCCGCTGTTGGACCGCGCTCAGCTGCAGACGGCACGCGAGGGCGCCCGCGGCTCGTTTCCGGGCTGCTCCGTGCCGCAGGCGCATGTGCCCCGGGGTGCCGCGGCTGTGGCCGTGCCGCCCGGCCTCTCCGTGGCGTGTTCGGTTCGTAACGGCGTCCCCGTTCGTCCCTAGAACTCAGAGGTCGACGCGCCGACCCTGACTGAGGTGGACCTGTTCATCTCCACGCAGAGGATCAAGGTGTTGAACGCCGACACTCAGGTGAGACTCCTGGGGGCGAGGTCCCTGCAGGGGCCATGGACGAGGCTGCAGTGGGGTCTCTGGGGACCGCGGGGAGTGGGGTCGGGGAGGCCCCGTGAGCCGTGCCCGGTTCCGTTGGGGGCGCTGGGGCGGCTGGCCGGGGGGCGGGCAGGGCCCCCGCAGTGAGTGTGCCGTGCTGAGGCATGCCTGCTTAGGGCAGGAAGCTGGTGTGACCGAAGTTGGAAATGTCGCCAGAGGCTGGAGGGGTGTCACGGGGAAGCGTGGGCGACTGTGGAGCCGGCATGGCCTGTCGGGTGGGGCGGAGGGGGAGCCTCCTCCTGGGGGGCAGGACAGGGCCCGAGGGGCTGGGAAACGCCCCTTTTCCTATGTGGACAGGGGCAGGGGCGAGAGAGCTCGTGACTCATTTCTCAGCCTCGGGTGTGGCCTCAGGGGGCACAGAGCTCCACGCAGACTCCTGCCAGGTGGTCAAAGCCATCGGGGTGACAGCTCTGCGGGGGGCCAAGGGCATTGAAGGGGTGTGCAGACCCACCAGCCGTCACCCAGCCGGCTGCCTCACATCCGCTGAGTGGACCTGGCGGCCTGGGCTCCATCACGGGATATCACCTCAAAGCCTGCCCCCTCCGCCCCCTGGAGGGCTGGGCCAGGCCCCGGCCTTGCAGCAGGGGGGACCCTTGTCCGGAGCCACGATGCCTTCTGATCAGGCGGGGACGGGCAACGTCACTTCGGGGACAGCTGAGTGAAGGCAGCGACCTCGCCTTGCCGGGGAGTCGCCAGCCTGGGCGCTCCGCTGCCTGCCGGAGCCGCTGCAGCCCGGGCGATTCGGTCCCCAGGGGGGACATGTGGCAGGGGCGAGAGATGTTTTTGCTGTCACAGCCGGGGAAGGTGCTGGGGGCCCCAGCTTCTCGCGGCCGGGCATGGGACGGCCCTTCGCAGCAGGGCGCGGCCAGTCCCCGCCGCCCCGGTGCCGGGCCTCACGCGCCCGCCCCGCCCGCAGGAGGCCATGCTGGACCACGCGCTGCGCACCATCTCCTACATCGCGGACATCGGCAGCATCGTGGTGCTCATGGCGCGGCGCCGCATGCCGCGGGCGGCCTCGCAGGACTGCATCGAGACCACGCCCGGGGCCCCCGACGGCCGCAAGCAGTACAAGATGGTGTGCCACGTGTTCGAGTCCGAGGACGTAAGTCGCGGGCGGCCAGCCGAGCGCCGCGGGCCGCAGGGCCCGGGGACCCCGCCCGGGGCCGTCGCCCGCCGCCCACCGCGCCGGAGCTGCGCGGGTCCCTGCGCTCTGCGTGACGGCGACGGGCAGCCCCCCGGCCAGCCCCTCGGGGCCGTCGCGCGCCCGGCGGAGCGAAGCCCTTCAGCAGCCTCGCTCCCAAGCGGGCCCTGCCCAGCTCATCCGTCGTCGGGGTGCACATGCGTCTGTCGGGGTGCACGTGTCTGTTGTTAGGGTGCGTGTGTCTGTTGGGGTGCACTGAGTCTGTTGGGGTGCATTGCGTCTGGTCTCAGGGTGCGTGTGTCTTGGGGTGTGTGCATCTGTTGGGGTGCACTGTGTCTGTTGTCGGGGTGCGTGCATTTTGTTGGGGTGCACTGCATCTGTTGGAGTGCACTGAGTCTTGTTGGGGTGCACTGCATCTGTTCTTGGGGTGCATGTGTCTTGTTGGGGTATGTCTTGTTGGGGTGCATATGTCTGCTAGGTTACATGTGCGTCTGTTGTCGGGGTGCGTGTCTTGTTGGGGTGCGTGCGTCTGTTGTCGGGGTGCGCATTGTCACACGGGCTGAGTGTCGGGAGGCAGCCTGCGCCTGGGGTCTGGCTCTGCCCTCGCTCGTGGACCCCGGTCCTGACAAGTGTGAAAATGATCCCCAAGTTTGAAACACGCAGGGTCACGGGGTTGCAAAGCCTCGGCTCTTTCCTTAATGCAATGAGCACGCCTCTCCGGGCCTGGCAGGGGGCAGCGGGGACCCAGGAGGGGGCCCCGGGGCTCTGTGCTGCCCCAGGGCAGACCTGACTCAGGACAGTGGGGGCACAGCTGCCCTGTCCTCGTGGCTGTTTCTTGAAGTTGTGTGTCCTCCGCGAGCACGGGGGAGGGCGTCCCGAGGCCAGGGGGTACGGGGGAGGGCCCCCGGAAGCTTCTGCACCCAGCAGGGTGGGCGGGGGCAGAGCTGCAGGAGACACTTGGGTGGGGTGAGGGTCCTGGCAGAGCCCAAGGTGGGGTGCTGGCCTAGGAGTGAGAGACGGGGTGCTCTCAGACCGCCCTTCCTAGCCAGGGCCTTCGGGCGGGTGGAGAAGGACCCAGAGGCCTGGAGGCAGCCTCAGACCCTGGGAGGGGCAGGTCCTGGCCTCCCTGTCACCCCCTTCCCAGGGACCCACACCCAGCTTGCCTGATGCCCCACCTGCTCCCAGCCGAGTGCAGGCCAGCAGCGCCCCCTGGCGGCCCCAGGGCACCATGCCCCATCTGGGAGCAGGCCGGGCTTACTCCCCTTGCCAACATCCACGGTCCCCCCTGTAAATGCTCGGCGCCCAATTTCCGGGCCAGTTCGGGGAGTCAGCACCTGTTGCGGGAAGGCCTCCTGCTCAGCCCCGCCTGTGGCTCCATGAGTTGCCCACGGGGTCCGTGCCGGGGTCACCAGGTCTCCTGCTCCTCACTGGCCCTGTCTGGCACAGCCAGCGCTGCCCCTGAAAGTGGCCGGATACACAGCCTGACTCCTGGGTGACACCGGGCTCCGCTGTGAGGAGAAGTGATGTTGGGCAGCCAGCCCGGTCTGTGATGCCCCAGAGAACACGGCTCAAGTCTATGGGGTCACATGGGCGGGAAGAAAATGCAGTACAGTGACCCACAAAAGCAACAAACACATGACGTTGTTCGCAACTTTCCCAGAGCTTTTTTGACACGGAGCTTTGTCCTGGGATGTCGGGAACTCAGAGCAGTCCAGGCCAGGCCCCAACGGGCACAGGCGGCAGTGGGGCTCCCCCGCGTGGCCCGTGGCGGGGCGTGGGCGGGCGGCAGCAGGTGCGCCCCGGCTGCTCCTGCGGGCCCTGGCCGGCTGCTGGGCCCGCGTGGCCCGCTCCGTGCCGGTCTCCAGGCCGCCTTCCCCGCAGGCCCAGCTGATCGCGCAGTCCATCGGCCAGGCCTTCAGCGTGGCCTACCAGGAGTTCCTGAGGGCCAACGGCATCAACCCTGAGGACCTGAGCCAGAAGGAGTACAGCGATGTCATCAGCACCCAGGAGATGTACAACGACGACCTCGTCCACTTCTCCAAGTCGGAGAACTGCAAGGAGGTGAGCGCGCGCCACCGCCCTCCGAGCACGTGGCCGCGGCCGGGAGCGGCCCGGCGTGTCCCCCGGCCCAGGCCTGGGGACGGGACTCGGGAGCACGGCTCCGTGGGCCGCACACAGGTCACCGCCCCCACAGCACGGTGCCCCCTGCATGTGGGTCTCGCCCCCGCGTGGAGCCGAGCGCTTACGTGAGGCACCGGAGTGACACGTGCCCTGGCCGCCGCCGCTGGCAGGCCCCGGAGACGCGTCTGCGGGGCATCTAGGCGGCGTCTCCAGGCGGGCAGGGCGCTCGGCCCCGGGGCTCGGAGCTGCCGGAGGCAGACGCCGTCTCGGGGGTCCCGGGAGATCCTGAGACAGGCGCAGGCGCTGTGGGGACAGCCTCCGAGTGACTGCGAACGGGTGACAGTGGACGAGCGGGCGAGGGGCGGGGGAGGGAATGAGTGAGTGAACGGGGCACAGACGTGTTGATGACCAGGCTGCTGGTTACACGAGCGCCCTGGCTTCCTGCCGCATGCACGGCCGGCAGAGCCAGGGACCCTGACAGGGAGCGGGAGGGCTTTTCTGGACGAGAGCAAAGGCCGGGGTCGGGATTTGTGGCCTGGAGGCCAAGAACACCCCTCTGGCCGCAGGGATTGGGGGACAGGGCGGACAGGGAGCCGGGACCCCGGAGCCACGTTGGGGGCGGGGCGCGGACGCCGGCCCCCAGGGGGGCTGGGGCGGGGTGCCTGCCACCCGCCGCCTCCCTGCAGCTGCAGCTGGAGAAGCACAAGGGCGAGATCCTGGGCGTGGTGGTGGTGGAGTCGGGCTGGGGCTCCATCCTGCCCACCGTGATCCTGGCCAACATGATGAACGGGGGGCCCGCCGCGCGCTCGGGGAAGCTGAGCATCGGGGACCAGATCACGTCCGTCAACGGCACCAGCCTGGTGGGGCTGCCGCTCGCCACCTGCCAGAGCATCATCAAGGTGGGGCCCCCCCCCCGTTTGTCCCCGCTGCCTTTCCGTTCCCACGTGACCTGGAGCCTGAGTCGAGACCCGCCCGAGTCCGTGCCACACCCCGAGGTCCCCGCAGGGCCCTGGTGGGGAGGCCACGTTTGGTTTCACACGGCCCGGGGTCCGCGCACACTGACCCCAGGTGGGGGCCGAGCACCGTGGTGGACGGAGACTGACTTGTCCAGTTTGCCCGGGACCCCCCAGGTTAGCGCTGAGTCCACTTCCTAGGTGAATGGGGAAGGGGGTCACCTTAGTGACTCTGGGAGGCAAGTCTTAAGCAAGGGAGGCCACACTGACCACCTGACCCGTGAGCTCGCAGCTTTGGGCCTCTGGAGGCGGACAGGCTGCCCAGGGCCTTCCCCGCTGGCCTGGGCAGGACACAGGCTCCCTGGGGCCTCAGGCTGCAGGGCCTTGCACCTTGTCTCCAGACAGGAGCCTGCGTGTGGTCTGCCCCAGGCCCCTGTAGCCGGAGCCGTCCCCTCCCCTCCCCGCTGTGGTCTGCCCCCTTGCCCCCCTCGTCTGCTGAGAGGTGAGCGCCCCACGGGCCACGCAGACACGCACCGACGTGGCAGGGGCCTCGGTCAGTGGCTCTGGAGGCTCCCTCCACGGGCTGCAGTTCCAGGGGGCCCGGTCGCTGGGCTTGGGGGCGCTGTGCGTGGTATGGACGCTGCCATCCCCAGGCCGCTCAGCCTCGCCCCCGGCTTGTGCCTGGCCGGAAGGGCGAGCCGCGGCAGCTCCGTGCTGAGGCTGGGCCTCGCCCTGGCCTCCCCACCCGCCGAGCCCCGGATCCTCGGCTGGGGCCGCCCTGGGCTCCGGTGCACCCCGGAGCCTCCGCTCACAGATCCCAGAGGCCCAGTCCCTCCCGCCCCGCCTCGCCATCAGCTCGAGGCGGTTTTGGGGGATGTTTTGAAAGATGTCCCCACAGCCCTTCCAGATGGGGCGACCCCCGGCCCGCATGCCGAGGGCCCCTCCCGGGCCCCCCCCAGGCGACGCTGGTGCTGGATGTTGTTCGTGCAGCATCACAGCCCGGCCCCCGGCCCTGGGCAGCGGCTTCTGCTCGGGGCAGAGGGCGCATGGGCCACACGCCCACTGCCGCCCGCGGTGGCCTGCGTGTGGGTTGGGGGGCGAGGCCTTCACCCTGGCAGAGGGAAGGGAGGCCCGAGGTGCCCGCCTCCCCCGACCCTTCCCGGCTACGCTCACCTGTGCCTCCCGTCACCCCGCCCTGCAGGGGCTGAAGCAGCAGACGCAGGTGAAGCTGAACATCGTCAGCTGTCCCCCGGTCACCACAGTGCTCATCAAGCGGCCGGACCTCAAGTACCAGCTGGGCTTCAGCGTGCAGAACGGAATCGTGAGTCCACCCCGCCCCTGGCCGCACAAGCCGCAGAGAGCCAGCCTGGCCGCTGTCCAGGGGCGGGCCAGGCGCGGACAGGGTCCCCCACACCCTGCCCGGCCCCCAGCCCTCTGAGGGCTGCTCTGGAGGGGTTGTGGGGCTCCCCTGGCCGCTGGAGCACGGACGCGCACAGCCCCGGGCAGCGTCAGACTCTGTGCTCGGCCGACAGACGTCCCCTCATTCATTCAGTGCCAGGCACCGAGGGGGCAGGAGGGCTTCCAGGGGGAGGTGTCAGACTGCCCCAGATCTGCGCCTCGTCCCCAGGCCAGCATTCTTCTCTTTGACCGCTGGCATTTGGCCAGTGTGAGTCGTTTCCTTGGTGTAGGGAGAACATTCTAGAAAGGCAGCTGCAAACGAGATGAGATGTTCCCCACTGCTCTCTGGTGCAGCGGTGCGGGCACGCAGCTGGGAGGGGCCTGTGGTGTTAGGGTACACGGGCCACTGAACACATACCCCCCGCACGTCAGCCTGGCCACGGCGAGGCCTCCTCGCCCCCGCGAGCCTGCGGCGTGGGCGCGGGCACAGGGCGTCCGCATTGCCGGTTTGCCTCGCTTCACCGCGGTGTGTGCTCCGAGGCCCCGGGCCCATCTGTCTGTCAGTCCTGGGGACCAGCACACGAAGGCCACCGGCACAGGCCCCCTCCCAGAGCACCACCGGGGAGCCGGCGTCTGCGAGGCTGGTTGGGTAGGGGCCGGCGCGATCTGTCCCCGCGTCCCAGGGAGGTGAAGCCATGTGCCCCGAGGCCCGCCGTGGGCGGCAGGGCCAGGGCCGGGCCTGAGGCCGCTGTCGTGGAGAGGCGCCCGCTGCCCGCAGTGAGGCGCCCGCCGCCCGCGGTGAGGCGCCCGCGTGAGCACAGGCGTGGTTCGTGGTGCGGTGGGCAGCACGGAGGCTGGTGCATCTGTGTCCGGGGCCCCGGTGGCCAGCCAGCCTCTCCTCCTGCTGAGCCCAGTGGGACCGCGTGCCACCGCCCGCCCTGTGCCACCCAGCCAGGCTCCCCTGGGTCCCCGCGACGGCCACCGACACCCGAGTCGGTCTCGCTTGAGCGCTTTCTGTGTCTGCGGCTGCGTCAGCCCCGAAGCACAGTGCACGCTTGGCAGACGGGCTCGTCAGTGCGTTTCCTGAACGGTTCCCTCTCCGGCAACGCCCTCGGAGAGACGATGGTGCCTCCAGCAGGGGGCGCCCGCCCTCCTCCCGGGAGGGCTCCCTGCGAAGCCAGAACGCCCCACGGGGGGCCTGGACGGGCCCCTCTCGGCCCGTCTGCTCCCCCACACCCTCCGCCCACCTGCCCCCCAGACTCCAGCCACCGGCCAGGGTCCGACTCGTCCTCCGGGCCCCCTGCCAAGGTGCAAAGCTATCGTCTTCCCGTTGGTCTCCCTCTAATCTCCATGACTAGGGAGGACGCTGCCCCACGGGGTTCACCTTCCTGGGAGTGTCCCAGCTTCTGGGGGCAGCAGGCTGGGCCTGCCCAGCGGAGGGTCAGGCCGGGGACCGGGCTGGGACATCCTGAGACACCTTCTCCAGGTTCCTTAGAGCCAGTTACGTGGGGCACAAAATGCCCTTAGGTCCTTTTAGCGGGGGAAATACAAGTCACTCCCTAAGGCTTATGTGGAGTATTTGGGTGTCAGGGAAGCAGGTGTTCCCTGTTACCAGAAAGCTAGTGGCCAGGGGTCAGTCCGCCCACCCCCTGGCTGTGTCCTGTCTGGCCCGAGTGCCTGGCTTGCGGGATGTGACCAGCTCTGCTGCAGGGGGCTCGGGGCCGGGTGTCAGAGACCCTGGCTGTGCCATCGGCCTGTGCCTGGCTCTCCTTCCAGACTGGGGGGCTGCGGGCACTGTGCCGGGCTCCCCGTACGCTGACCGCTTGGAAAGGCCTGTGGCGTTTGCGACAGGGCGAGACTCAACCAAGCAGATGGCGGCTGGAGTCCCGCTGGGGCCTGCGGCCGTGTAAACCCGTCCCAGCCTTACGCGGCGGGCCGTGCCGCGCGCACGGGGACAGGCCGTGTGGACAGTCCTGTCTCGCGGCAGGACAGCCGGCCCCCAGCAGCCTGGGCGGCCGAGGCCCAGAGAACAGGCCCCTGGGGGAAGGGTGGGAAGGGGCTGTGACCCAGGCGGGCGTCCCCGAGGCGAGGGCGGTCACCACGGAGCGCAGAGGACTCCTGGGCAGCGCAGACCTTGCCCCGGGATGAGAGCGGCCGGGGCGGGCGGCCACCGTCCTGCCTACGTCTCCCTCCGCCCGTATCTGCCACGTGCGGGCAGGCCGACCCCTGACCTCTTACGGTGACCAGATTCTGCCTTCCTGACCCTGGGTTGGGGTTCCTTGCCCTCCCAAGTGATAGGACCCCTAAAAAGTCACAAAAAGTCACCCCGATGACAGCCGGCTGCGTGGTTTCCGGATTGAGGAAACCCACAGGTCGGAGGCCGCCGTGAACTTGGCGAGGCTTTTAGGTGGTGCGGGGTGGGCCCTGGGCACTCGCGGGACGGGGTCCTGCCAGCCCGGGCCTCTCCGCCCTGCTCTGCGCGTCAGGGTGGCCGTGCCACGTGGCCCTCCGGGGCTGCTGGCGTCCTGCCGAGGGAGGGGCTGGCAGGGGGCTCAGCCCCGGGGATGCTGGGGACCCTGCCGCTTGAGCCGCCCGCCCCACTGCCCCTCTGCAACGTCGGCCCCTCCTGCCACGTGCTCGTGGGGCCCCAGGAGCCGTGGGGTGCAGCTGGGCCACCTGCCCTGCAGGCCAAGAGCTTGCCCTCGGCCTGCAGTCCTGTCCCGACACCTTGACCTCTGCTGACCTCTGCACGCCAGCGAGTTTCACGCAGCAGGGGGCCCCTGTCGTTTCTCTGTGTTCTGTGTGTCGCCCCATGAAGTCACGGCCCCCGCATAAGGTGGGCGCTCACCCGTCTGAGCCCGGCGGAGGAGCAGAGTGGACCGCGGGGACGCCCGGCCTGGGCCTCACCTGTGCCCCTGCCCCAGGAGCGAGCACCCTCCCACGCGCCGCGCCGCCGTGACGTGCCCGCGGCACGGACCCCCGGCCCGTGGGCCCGCACGCGCGGCGGGAGCCGCGGTCGGGGGGCGTCGCCGTGCCGGGGCTGCCCGCGCGCTGACCGGGCGTGTGTGTGCTTAGATCTGCAGCCTCATGCGAGGGGGCATCGCGGAGAGAGGCGGCGTCCGCGTCGGCCACCGCATCATCGAGATCAACGGGCAGAGCGTGGTGGCCACGGCCCACGAGAAGATCGTGCAGGCCCTGTCCAGCTCGGTGGGGGAGGTGAGGCGCAGCCCCCGCCCCCAGGGGTGGCGGTGCCCCGGAAGCCCCTGGTCCCGGCCCAGGAGGCCGCCCATCCCAGGAGAGCCGTCCCCGCTGGCGGCTTGTGCCCCGACCCCGCCGAGCACCGGCCGGGCCGTGTCTGCCCCAGGGGTGTGCCGTGACGAGGACGGCGCCTGGCTCCCCTGGCCGCAGCCGCAGCCGGCGGGACGTGACGCCTTCCGCTGCCCGCCGCGTGGGCCGACCCTCCCCCCCCGCGGACCCACTCGGCCCGGGCGCAGGGCTCCAGCCACCAGGCTGTGGGTCAGCCTCCTGCCGGCCGCCACCGTGGAGCAGGCACCGCACCCCGGCCCCTCCCTGGCCCTTTCTGGCTTCAGGGCAGCGTGGCGGGTGCGGGGCGCAGACCCCAGGGAGCTCACGCGGGCGCCGTGGCGGGAGGGGCGGAGCCGGGCGCTCCGGACGGGCCTCGGCCAGAGTGTGTGAGTGTGTGTGTGTGTGTAGGGGCGGGGTTTGGGGATGTGTGAGAATGTTGGGGTGCGGTGTGGGGGTGTGGTGTGAGGTTGGGGTGTGAGGATGTTGAGTGTGGGCAGTGGGTTTGGGGGTGCGGTGGGAGTAAGAATGTGGGGGCGTATGGGGGCAGGCGGTGTGGTTTGCGGATGGGGTGTGTGAGAATGTGGGGGGGTGTGAGAATGTTGGGGGGTGGGTGGGGGTGGTGTGAGGACGTGGGGTGCGTGAATGGGGGCCGGCACAGTGGACGGGGCGTGGGTCTCCCTGGGGGAAGTCCTGGTCACAGAAGGTCAGCGGGACTGAGACAGCTGGCCGGGGGCTGGGCCGGGCACTTCCCGCTGGTCCTGAGGGCTGCGGGGGTCCCGGGGGTGGGGTCAGCGGCTCTGGCTGAGGGGGAGGGCGTGGCCCCACCTTGGGGGCCCTGGCCTGGCCCCTGGGGCCGTCCATCTCCTCGGCACACTCGCCGGCCCGTGGGCCCCACAGGGCTGAGGGCCTCTCGCCCGGGGGTGGGGCTGGGGGGCGGAAGGGGCAGCGAGGTGACCCTGGCCCGCGCGCTTTTCCAGCCGCCGCCCTCACGCGGCCACCCACCGGGCCACGGGCCTGGCGTCTGCCGGGAGCCCCGGGGCGGGGGGTCACCTGGGGCCCAGAAGTCTCTCTGCCTCTTCAGTCCCAGGCGAATGGACGGTTTTCTCAGAGGCGTGAAGGCAGGATGGGCGAGTCCTTCCACACTCACACCCACACTCTCACGCGCACCCTGCCTCTGTCCCTGGCCCGCCTGGAGGCCACCACTGACAGGACCGGAAGTGACACGGCCCGGGGCGGGGGTCAGGCCGGGTGGCGGAGGAGCCGGCGGCCAGGACAGCAGCAGCAGCGAGGGCGGGGCGCGCTCCCCCAGCACCCCCACAGGGCCCGGGCGCCCCCGCGGTCGGAGTCCCTGTGCCCTGCTGTGTGGCCAGGCCCCCAGGGCCAGCGAGGCCTGAGGTGCGCCGCCCGAGCCCCTGGTCCCCCTGAGCCCCCACTGCCCCGAGCCCCTGGTGCGTGAGCCCCCGGCCCCCTGAGTCCTGGCCCCTTGAGCCCCTGGCCCATTTAGCCCCCAGCTACCTCAGTACCCAGAGCCCACGGCCATCCCCTGAGCCCCCAGCCCCTGAGACCCCGAGACCCCGGTGCCTGAGCCCCTGTCCCCCAAATCCCTGGTCCCTGAGCCCCCGGCCCCCCTGAGTCCTGGCCCCCCGAGCCCCCGGCCCCTTAGCCCCCAGCTACCTCAGCCCCTGGAGCCCGCGGCCATCCCCTGAGCCCCCAGCCCCTGAGACCCCGAGACCCCGGTGCCTGAGCCCCCGCCCCCCAAATCCCTGGTCCCCGAGCCCCCAGTCCCCTGAGTCCTGGCCCCCCGAGCCCCCGGCCATCCCCTGAGCCCCCACCGCCCCGAGCCCCTGGTGCTTGAGCCCCTGGCCCCCCGGCCCCCTGAGCCCCCGGCCCCCTGAGCCCCCGGCCCCTTGAGCCCCTGGCCCGCTTAGCCCCCAGCTACCTCAGTACCCAGAGCCCACGGCCATCCCCTGAGCCCCCAGCCCCCGAGACCCCGGCCCCTTGAGCCCCTGGCCCGCTTAGCCCCCAGCTACCTCAGTACCCAGAGCCCACGGCCATCCCCTGAGCCCCCAGCCCCCGAGACCCCGTTGCCTGAGCCCCCGCCCCCCAAATCCCTGGTCCCCGAGCCCCCGGTCCCCTGAGCCCCCGGCCCCCTGAGCCCCCGGCCCCTTGAGCCCCTGGCCCGCTTAGCCCCCAGCTACCTCAGTACCCAGAGCCCACGGCCATCCCCTGAGCCCCCAGCCCCCGAGACCCTGAGACCCCGAGACCCCGGTGCCTGAGCCCCTGCCCCCCAAATCCCTGGTCCCCGAGACCCCAGTCCCCTGAGTCCTGGCCCCCCGATCCCCCGGCCCGCTTAGCCTCCAGCTACCTCAGTACCCGGAGCCCACGGCCATCCCCTGAGCCCCCACCGCCCCGAGCCCCTGGTGCTTGAGCCCCTGAGCCCCCGGCCCCCTGAGTCCCCGGCCCCTTGAGCCCCTGGCCCCTTGAGTCCCCAGTTACCTCAGTACCCAGAGCCCACGGCCATCCCCTGAGCCCCCAGCCCCCGAGACCCCGTTGCCTGAGCCCCCGTCCCCCAAATCCCTGGTCCCCGAGCCCCCAGTCCCCTGAGTCCTGGCCCCTTGAGCCCCTGGCCCGCTTAGCCCCCAGCTACCTCAGTCCCCGGAGCCTGCGGCCATCCCCTGAGCCCCCAGCCCCTGAGACCCCGAGACTCCGGTGCCTGAGCCCCCGCCCCCCAAATCCCTGGTCCCTGAGTCCTGGCCCCCCGAGCCCCTGGCCCCTTAGCCCCCAGCTACCTCAGCCCCTGGAGCCCGCGGCCATCCCCTGAGCCCCCAGCCCCTGAGACCCCGGCTCCCCTGAGTCCTGGCCCCCCGAGCCCCCAGCCCCTTAGCCCCCAGCTACCTCAGACCCCGGAGCCTGCCCCCCTGGGCCCCGGCCTCAGCCACTCGCTGCCTCCGGGAAGGGCTGCGTGCACCTTCGTCCCTGTCCCAGGGATGCCACAGCTCGCCGTTTCTGAGGCCGCCTGTGCGCCTCAGGCCACGTGGACAAACCACAGCCGGTCACGAGTGTGGTTCCCACCCCGCTGTCCCCACTGGTGTAGGCTTGAGCTGAAGTGCAGCCGAGCCGCCGCCTTCGTGTGAAACCTCGCAGAGCCCTGGGTGGCCGGGCAGCAGGGTCAGGGGGCGCTCCTGTGTCCCCAGCCCCCGGGACGACCCTCCAATTCCTCCTCCACACAGACGGCCACAGCGGCTGTCGCCAGGGCTATGCCCGGCGGGCAGCTGGGGCGTCGGGGACAAGCGCTCATTCCTCTCCTCGGCAGATCCACATGAAGACCATGCCCGCCGCCATGTTCAGGCTCCTCACCGGCCAGGAGACCCCCCTGTACATCTAGCCCGGCGCGCCCGAGGACGCCACTCCCGCGTGTGGACACGGGGCGCGGCCTTGCCAGAGAGTCACAGGAGCCGAGCACCGTGGGGCCCACGTGCACGTGGCCGGGCCGTTCGCCCACCGTGACTGCCGGGGCGGCCTGTGTCCCTGTGCCGAGGCCGTGGCGGGTTCCCCGGGACGGCAGCAGCGGGATGAGGTGGCTGCCCTGAGGGCGCCCGGTGGCCGGCTCAGGATGTCGTTGCGATCGCGGCCTGCTTCCTGGGAAGGGACAATGCAGGTCATGCCGCTCAGACTGGAGGGCTTCCACGTGGCCCACGGCCACACCCGCTGCCGTCCTCCCCTGTCTCCTGGTCGCCCGGCCCTGCCTGGGCCCGCCCGTGCCACACGCAGCCCCGCCGGAGCGTGCGAAGACGCAGGTGGCGGGCTCCAGGTCAGCCCCGTAGAGGTCCACGTGACCGGCGTTACTTTGTCTGGAAGTCCCTTTTTCTGGCCCAGGCCCCGAAGAACACACTGTGACTTAAGAAGCCTTACCCCGCCTTACCCCGCAGCAGCCGGGCGCCAGGGCTGCGTGTCAAGGGCGACGTGTGTTGCATGCAGCCGGCCTTAGGAAGACACGCTAACATCCTAATAAACCTGGCGCCGTGACAGAAGCTGCCGTGTGGCCGGTTTGTGACGGCAGTGGGCACCTGACGTTCACCACACACCTGACACGGGCTCGCTCGGCGTCCCCTCCGGGCCCGAGGCCTCCGCAGCTCTCCCCGGGGCTTAGGGCAGGCTGGCCCCGCAGTGGCTGGAGGGTCAGCAGAGGTGACACGTCACCGGGCCCACCCCACGTGCTCCATCCACTGTCCCAGTGGGAAGACGGGCTGCTGACAGCATAGGAGAAAGGGCACTTCAAATAAGTGACCTCCAGGAACACGTTTCTGTGTGTGTTAAGCAGAAAGTCAGACCCCCTTCCTAGCTCTTGGGTTATGGGAGGTAATGTCATGCATAAAAGCTAGAGGGAAGGGGCCTCAGCGTGAGAGACTCAAGGGGCACGTCCCTGCCGCACCCAAGACAAAGCTGGTGAGCAGGCGCGGGAGAGAAAACCTATGGCTCACAGAGGCGGGTGGGGGTGGGTTGGGGGGACGACAGCGCCACCAAGTGGCGCGCATGAGAAATGCAAACAAAGAAAAGCTTCGGGGGGACGCGGCGGGGGGGAGAACAGCGCCACCTAGTGGCGTACACGAGAAATGCAAACAAAAGCTTTGGGGGGGACGCGGGTGGAGAACAGCGCCACCAAGTGGCGCGCATGAGAAATGCAAACAAAGGAAAGCTTCCGGAGGACGTGGGGGGGCGGAGAACAGCGCCACCAAGCGGCGTACACGAGAAATGCAAACCGAGGAATGCTTGGGGGGGGACGACAGCGCCACCAAGTGGCGCACATGAGAAATGCAAACTAAGGCACGCTTTGGGGAGACGTGGCGGGAGGGAGAACAGCGCCACCAAGTGGCGCGCATGAGAAATGCAAACTAAGGAATGCTTTGGGGGGGGGAACAGCGCCACCAAGTGGCGTACACGAGAAATGCAAACAAAAGCTTTGGAGGGACGCGGCGGGGGAACAGCGCCACCAAGCGGCGTACACGAGAAATGCAAACAAAAGCTTTGGGGGGAAAACAGCGCCACCAAGTGGCGCGCATGATAAATGCAAAGTAAGGGATGCTTTGGGGGGAAACAGCGCCACCAAGTGGCGCACATGAGAAGTGCAAACTAAGGAATACTTTGGGGGGAAACAGCGCCACCAAGTGGCGTACACGAGAAGTGCAAAGCAAGGGATGCTTTGGGGGGACGTGGCGGGAGGGAGAACAGCGCCACCAAGTGGCGCGCATATGAAATGCAAACTAAGGAAAGCTTTGGGGGGACGTCGCGTGAGGGAGAACAGCACCACCAAATGGCGCGCATGAGAAATGCAAACAAAGGAAAGCTTTGGGGGAGAGAACAGCGCCACCAAGTGGCGCGCATGAGAAATGCAAACTGAGGAATGCTTTGGGGGGGAAACAGCGCCACCAAGTGGCGCGCATGAGAAATGCAAACAAAGGAAAGCTTTGGGGGGACGTGGGGGGGTGGAGAACAGCGCCACCAAGTGGCGTACACGAGAAATGCAAAGTAAGGGATGCTTTGGGGGGAAACAGCGCCACCAAGTGGCGTACAGGAGAAATGCAAAGAAAAGCTTTGGGGGGACGCGGGGGGAGAACAGCGCCACCAAGTGGCGCGCATGAGAAATGCAAACAAAGGAAAGCTTTGGGGGGACGTGGGGGGGCGGAAAACAGCGCCACCAAGCGGCGTACACGAGAAATGCAAACCGAGGAATGCTTGGGGGGAGGACGACACCGCCACCAAGCGGCGCGCATGAGAAATGCAAACCGAGGAATGCTTTGGGGGGAACAGCGCCACCAAGTGGCGTGCATGAGAAATGCAAGCTAGGGAATGCTTTCGGGGGAGAACAGTGCCACCACGTGGCGTACACGAAAAATGCAAATGAAGGAATGCTTGAGGGGGAAAACAGCGCCACGACGTGGCGCACACGAGAAATGCAAACTAAAGAATGCTTGGGGGGGCGGGGGGGGGGGACAGTGACAGCGACACAGAGGCCAGAAATAGTTTTTATTAAAACACTGCTCATTATGAAAACACCTTGAGGTACATTAAACAAATACGACCTTCGGGCTGCAGGAACGGGTCTCCTTTGGCTGGACTCTGCCTTCCAGCGTCTGTGACGCGATGTGATGCGATGGGACCCCGCCCCCCCCACCGCGCCAAAACCCGCTGCCTCTGACGTGGCGCGTCACGGGTGTCTACTGTGCACGTTGTCACCAGCCCTGGGGCCGCGTCCTTATGAAAGATGGCTCCCCGTCTGCTGCAGAGCTGGCTACAGCTCAGCACCCTCATGGCCCCCAGGCGGGGCCAAAGGGCAGTGTCCACAGAGGCTCCGGCCCCTGGCCAGGCCACGCCCCCTGGGTCACGGGGAGCAGCACCCGAGACATGGGTCACAGGAAGGGCACCCAAGACCTGGGTCCCGGCGTGACCTGCTGGGATAGAGAGCCGAGCCGGGAGAAGGGGCCCCTTCAGGATCCCAGATGGGCGGCTGGTGAGGCCCAGAGGAGGAAATACGCCCACATGGCCTCGGGCTGCCTGCTGCTGGGACCCCAGTGCCCCCAAACAGCAGGAGCGAATGGAGTATCTGACCCATTCCCAAGGGCTCTGAGCCGTAATTCTCTCCTCCTGCACCCTTTCCTGGAAGCCCAGGCCACCTGGAGGGCGTGGCCATGAGGGCAGGTGCGCGGCAGGGCATGGGCGAGGCCGAGCACCAGGGAGGCCTGGCACCGTGGCCATAGGTGGGCCCCGGGTGGCGGGAGGGAGAAGCAAGGAACGCCCGGCAGCAGGCCGCCCACCCTGGCTGCACGATAGGAACGTGTGCCTGCCATCCCGGGTGCGGGTGGGGGCGTGGCGGGCGGCGCCTACAGGGCCTCCGGCCAGGTGCACACGCAGCTGTGAGGGCAGCGACCATGGGAGTCCCGAGACCTGCACAGGCCCCTCTGTCCCACCCTGGCTGGATGGGGAGCCCGCAGAGCTCGGCCTGACACCATCACGGGTCATGCTCTGCAGTGGCTCCCAGGGTGGCCCTTGGGCGTGTCATCCGCTAGCCCGGCTTGCAAAGGACTTTGGGGACTTCGAACGCCCTTAGTTGAGACAAATTAGTGTATTTCCCACTTTATCGTGGGAATAAAGTGCTTGTCACCTCTCTAGTGCACCTGCGGGGTCTGTTCGGGTAGGCAGCAGGCGTGATTGCCATCACCTGTGAGGACCCAGGGCCCCGGGGCCAGCCGTGCCCACGGCTCCCTCCTCCGTTGCCCTCCTGGGCACGCGCTGGGCCGGTGGCCTTCTCAGCATCCAAACGCAGAGACACACATACATGCACACACGTGTGAACAAATGCACGTGTGCACGCACACGTGCGCATACAACCACAAGCATGCGCACACACGTGCACACAATGCACACATACACATGCACAGAGAAACGCACGCGCAATCATGCACACACAGGCGCGCACGCACACATGCACGCATATAAGCATGCGTGCACATGCACACACATGCTCAGCGCACTCACAAACATGTGCAAACACGGATGCACATGTGCACGCACATGCACATACAAGCACGCATCACATGCATGCACACATGTATACATGCACCCGTGTGCATGCATGTGTGCGCTCATGTGCACACACATGGACACACGTGCACACACCTCACACACCTGCATGTACGTGCATACACATGAACGCACGTGCGCGCACACACCCACACACGCACTCACAGACACACACACACACAGCGGCCGCAGTGGGGACAGGGCAGAGGCCAGCACGGGGCCCCGGGCATTGAGCCGCAGTGGCGCCTGTCAGCCCCCCGCCCCCGCGCACCCCCAGCCAGGCCGCAGGCTCTGGGCTGCATCGTCCAGTGCAAGGGCCGCCAGCCAGGGGCAGCTGACGTCGAGCGCGCGGACACAGGAGTCCCTGCGGCTGCAGAAGGTCCCCGAGGACAGTGCTGCTCCACGGCCATCGTTGGCAAATGGTCGCCGCCGATGTCAATGGAATGAGGGGCTGGGGCCCGAGGAAGCTGGCGATGCCCCAGCTGCCACCCAGAGGTGGCTGAGCCCACCTGCTCCGCACCCCACGGAAAGCCTCCACCCCCGACGCCGGGCCTCCGCCCCCCGACCTGCACCCACCGAGGCCGGCCTGGGAGGGCGGTCACAGGCCCTCGCTGTGGGGGATCAAATAACCAAATAAAACGCCGATCAAATAACAGTCGCACACAAGCGTCGGCTCCACAGCCGAAGCAGGCAGAGGCGGCGGCCGACAGGCCGAGGGAGAGGGCAGGGGGCACAGAGAGAGGGCGGGGTCCCGCGAAGCCCCGCCACACCCGGGGGGCATCGGCATGAGGGCAGGACGTTCGGGCCGGGCTGGCATCTGCGAGCGTTAACAATCTTCTTTAAGGTCGGCACGTGATGACAGTGACAGAAACCACGTGAGACGCCTCGTGACTGGAGGTCACCGCCACCCACCACCACCAACCCAGCTTGGGGGCGGGGGGAGTCCTGGTTTTGGGGGCTGCGATGCTGACGCTGCCCGGTGTCTTCGGGTACGTGGCCATCACCTGTCACTGCTGTACTTGCTGGTTGGTTCGAGGTGCTACATGCCAGAGCTCACGGCGGACATGAGTCCTTTTCGGTATTACTGGACTGTGAGGGAGTGTCACCCCAAGTAAATGACAGCGGGATCCCCTAAGAGCGAGGACGGGAGCACCCCCCCAACCTGGGCTGCAGGCCTGTCCCCAAGCACAGTGGCCACAGCAGGCACTGGCCGCCCGCGCGCTCGTCCACGGCGGAGTCTGCAGGCTGCTCACACCTGGTCCGGAGGGCTGGCTCCGCAGGGGGCCTCCTCCGCGCGGCAGTCCTCGGGGGGACCGGGAGGGACCGCCGGGCGGACGGCGCCCGCCCCCTGCCGCGCCTCAGCGGCCAGGGCACAGCTCGAGTGTTCTAGAAACTTAGCCGCCGAGCCCCCGGTGCTCGCAAAGGCCCTGCTGTCCACGGAGGGGGGTGGCCGCTCCTTGGGTGCCTCCGGCCCCGGGCACTGGCCGGTTTTCCAGGGTCCCAGTTCCCCGCAGGGCGAATGCTGCTGCCGGGTGCAGGCGGCCGTGACAGACAGACACCGCGAGGCTGAAAGTCAAGGGGACAGGAAACTGAGCCCAGACCCAGCCCGGGAGAGCAGTCGCCCAGCAACTCTGTGACGGGCAAGGCCGGCCTGCCCGGGCCCGCGTCCCGCCCAGGGCCACGTCCTGCCTGGGGTCACGTCCCACCCAGGGCCCGAATGGCCCCGTGGCACACGCAGCAGCCCGGCGGTGTCCCCAGAGGAAGCCAGCGTCAGGCCACCAGCGGAGACAGACTCGCCAGGACCAGGCTAAGCCCCCACCCCATCTACGGTTCGTGTCACACAAAGTCACACGTGCTGCGTGGCCTGGGTGGCTTTGGTGGGAAGCAGCGAGCCTGGCAGTTACGCGTCAGGAGCTAAGACTCGTGTGGGGCCCAGAGCGCTGGGGACCCCGCGTGCCTGGGCGACACCGTGAGAGGCACAGAGGCCCAGGGCCGCCCAGGACCACAGTCACCCCACCCTGTCTCACAGCAGGTGTCAAAGGGTTTGAACAGAAGCGTCTCACCTGTCCCCAGGGCGGCCCACGGCAGTGCAGCTTCGAGGTCCCGGCTGCAGGCGGGGGGCTGGGAAGAGGCGTCACCTTCACCACAAAGAGAATTCAGTTGATACAGGGAAGAGGAATTCTTCACAGCATGATGGCCCTCCACCGAACTGCAAGTCCCTAGCTCGCCCTGCAGCCGGCACCCCTGACGGGGCCGTCACCCCCCACGGGGCTGGCAGTGTCCCAGGGGCCTACGCGTCCCCAGCCCCACACAGCACAGCAGGCTGTGGCCACAAGCCCGGGACCCTCGCTGGGGGCCCACCAGTGCCCGGAGTGTCCAGGGACCTCTGGGGGCTCAGGCCCTCAATGAGCACAGCAGTGGCTGTCCCGACAGGCCCCGAGGCGGCTGCCAGTGTGGGGTGACGGGCGCAGAGCAGGGGTGCTGGCCCCGGGGCCGCAGGCACAGGCTATGTCTCCACAGGCCGGGCACGGCCGGACGGCGACCCCTGCGGGCCGCTGGCTCCTGCCAGGGCACGGGCCGGGTCAGGTGTGTGCGGGGTCCGGGCGCCCAGTGCGCCTCCTCCGGCCCCTCCGTCTCCACTCTGTGAGAGTCCCCACCAGGGACTCTGCAGCCGGGGGCCCACGGACCTTCACAAGCACTGCCTCCCCCTTCTGGCTTGGGGTGCACGCGACCCCTCTCCCCGGGAGCTGGTGTGAGGTGCAAACACAGCTACTCTGTCACGCGGGCAGCTGCGACACAAGCTGCGGGTCGCCCGCCGTGCACGGCTAGGGGACGGGCCACTGACCCAGACCGCCCGCTGAGACGCGGCCAGACCCAGGCCGGGCTGCGGGGCCGACCCTCTTGGTGGGCTCTTGTCGCCCCGTATCTCCGGCCCCCTGCCAGAGCAGCAGGCCTGCTGGGGACCCAGCTGGGCCCCGACTGTCCACCCCACGAGGCCATGGGCCATTCCCAGTGCGGCCCCAGCCGGGGTCACTCAGGCCCCGAGTGCTCAGGACAGAGCCAGCCAGACATGCACTGGGGACACACGTGGGCCGGGCCAGCCGCACCTGCCGCCCTGGGCGAGCTCGACGTAGGGTCGCTGGCGGAGCGGGCCACGCGCCCGGGGCCCAGCCGCGCCCGCACGCCCTGGCTGGGGCCCGCGGGGGACACGAGGCTGGCGGCTGGGGCTGGTGGCTGGTTGGGGCGTGGCACGGCGACTCCCTCGGGTGCTGGGAGGCTCGGGCTGTCGGCCGCCACTGCAAGGCAAGGGACAGGGCGTCAGGGATGCGGCCAGCCCGAGGCAGGGGGTTGCCGCACGCTCCCCGGAGCAGGGCGTGTGGAGCGGCAACTCAGCAGGTAGACAGGTGCCCCATGGTGCTGAAAGCTGGGGGCCCCGTGACCCCCACGCGTCTGTCCAGGGGGCTTCCCACGCCAGACATGGCCGCGCCCGGGGCAGTCCTCAGGAGGCCCGCGGGGCAGGACAGCGGGGTCACAGGTGCTCGGTGAACAGAGGCCGGGGGGCCCGGGGCGGGGGGGCTGGATGCCGAGCCCCCAGGGGCCCCACGTGCACTGTCAGGCCTGGGAAGCTGCCCCCCACACCCCCCGTACCGGGTGGTTGTGCCCCGACTCCCACTGGGGCAGGAGTTCCCGGCGAGCCCGCCTGGGGACATGTCCTCGGTCACAGCGGCCCAAGTCCCCTGGGGTGGGGGGGGTCTGCTCCTTCCCGCGGCCTCGCCCCCCCCAAAGTCCATTGGAAAAACAGACAGCGCGGACCTCGCGCGCCGTGCGCACACACGATTTCTCAGGACGGTCAGTCGCCTTCTTCCATAAAACACCGTGACCGGGAGGGCACACACAGGGCGCGTGCGCGGCCGCCGCGGCGAGAGGCCGCAGAGCCGACGGGGACCCAGAAGGGAAGCCCCGCGCACCGGACACCAGGGGACGCGGGCCCGCGTGTGGCGGGGGCCCCGCTGGGGGAGCGCCCGCGGGCGCGTCTCACACCTCACCCGGCGGCTGTTCTCCCTCGTACGTCTCCCAAAAACCCCAAACAGAGCATTGCAAGAGTGAGAGACAGTAGCGTGTTCAGAGGGGCTGAGGTTTCAATGTGCACGTGCGTGTGCAGATGTGTGTGTGCGTGTGTGGGTGCACATGTGTGCGTGTGCGTGTGTCATGCGACCTCTGTTAAAGATGAAAACTCAGCTGGGGGCTCAGGAAAGCTGTCGCACGGGAACCTGAGGCACCTGATGAGTAGCCAGCGAGATGGGGTCAGGGGTCGGGGGTCGGAGGGTCGCGTACAGAGCCACCTCCGGACACTGCAGACTCATCCCCTGACACGGAGTAAGTAGCTTACCTTGCGCGCTGAAGCCCACGGTGGCGTCCGGGTCGTGGGAGCCGGGCTCGGCCACCTGCTGACCGGCGCTCATAAGCTGCAGCAAGACACAGGAGGCCGGTCAGCGGCCTGCGTCCTGCGTCCTGCGGGCCGCAGGGCCGGCCACAGCGGCCCCACCGCGAGCTGACCCCCCGCGCCTTCCACAGGGGGCCGGGGGGAGGGGCTGCTCCCCGCCTGAGCTGGCTCGGGCCCCCGTTCCCAGGGGGCGGGGTGAGCTGGGGGCGTGCGGCCCATGGCCCCCGCGCCCTGCTGGACGGTCCCGGCCTGGCCGTGCCGCTGGCATCGTGCCCCAGCCCGGACACGCGTCACGTTCTGCCCCAAGGGACTCGCTCTGCCCGGCGGGGGGCCTGGGGAACAAAGACCAGGCCCCTGCAGGGCGGGGCGCCCCTGCCCCCCGTCGCCCGTCTCGGTCCAGCCCTCGGCCACTTGAGGGCACAACGGCCCCACCCAGGCCACGTGACAAACGCCACACGCGGGAGCCGCCGCACTAGCTACAAAGCAAGCTCGCGGTTTCTGAACCCTCGCGTTATCTCAGGACTGCTTTGGGGTCGCGAAACAACGGGCCCCGGGGAGGCCGAGGGAGGGGAGGGGGCCCGCGGCCCGGCTCTCGCACGGGTCTGGCGGGGAGGGTGTGGCAGGGCGGCTGAGGGCCCGGGGCCCGCGCCCGACCCAGCCTAGGACGCTCTCAGGCCTGCGTCGTGTCTTCCAGATAACGCCACTGCGCCCGGCGGCCACGACTAAACAGTCGGCTGGGCTGGTGTCGAGGCAAGTAAGCCGGCTCCCCCTGCTGTCCCTCTGCGCAAGGGAGCGGAGACACCTGCGTGGACTTCCTGCAGAGGCTGAGGCCACCTGCACACCCCCTCCAGCCACGGGGCCCCTCCGGGGGGTGGCTGGGACAAGGCGCGCTGGCCCCAGGGCCCGCGATCGAAGGGGCAGCGGGGAGAGCAGGGGCACCTCGGAAGGACTGAGCCCGCGGCACCCTCTGCGGGTGACGTGGGTGGGGGTGCCGCGGAGGCCCGGGGCGAGTGGTCTGGGCACCGGGGACCCTCAGCGGGTGCCCTTCGGGCGCTCCCGGTCACGGGGGCCCGGGGCCCGGGCGCAGGCTCGGCCCTGCTGGCGGCTGTTTCCCGCATGTGCCCCCCACTTCGCATCGCTGCTGGGCTCCCCGAGGGCCACCTGTATGTACCCAAACAACGCTGTCCCGGCCCTGGGCGGGTGACCTTCCCCGGCGTTCACGCCCCTCCGCACTGGCCTCGCGCCCTTCAGCCCCCGTGATGGCCACGCCCCACACCGTGTGACGCCCCACTCCGCCCGGGTGCTTGCTCCGTGCTGGTCCCCGGCTTACAGCCCAGAAAGTGGGGCCCCACGTGGGGGGGAGGGTCTGTCATGGCAGCGCCCGCTCAGAGACGCCTTCTGCCCGGCGGCCGCCCGGCCGGGGGCAGGACCCGGGGCCCGGACTGCTCTCGCTGCCTCCACAGTAGGTGACGACGACGGACCGGGGTCCCTGGGTGCGTGGCCCCTGGCCCGAGCCCCACGATCGGAAGCCGTGCCGGCAGCTGCTGCGCCGCGTCCCCAGACACGCTGGCCAGCGTCACGCTGGGCCACGTCTGCGGGGGTCGGGCGGGGAGCACAGGCGTCGGCGCTGGCCCCCCAGGCCCGGCTGCGGCTCCTGGAGGTTCGGAGCCTGCTGCCCCCCACCGCGGGGCGAGGAGACCGATGCCCGCGGGTTTGCGAGGCCCCGGCTGGCGCGTGGGGCCCGGCCTCACCTGGCTGCCTGGGGCCAGGCCGACCACGGCCTCGTACGGCGGCGGGAGCTCGGCCGGGTAGAGCAGGCCCGGGCTGTTGATGGCCACGTCACGCAGCATGCTAAACGGGGAGGGACCGAAGTCCAGGTGCAGGCCCCTGAAAAGGCAGAAGCAGGGTGCGGTCAGTCGGGGGCCGGAGCCCGAGCGGGGGGCATCCTCTCAAAGCAAACAACGAGGCTTGTCGGGGTGCCCTCGTCCAACGTGCGGCGTGTTCGAGAAAGAAATGGCTAATTCCTTCTTTCTGGAAAGATAGCGACGTTGTCCATCGACTCTACGGCCCCGTCTGGAATGAAAACCCCCCATCTGTAGTCATATCTTACGTGCTGCGTCAACGGCATCTCGTGGGAGCACAGTGCGGCGGCGACTGTCGGGCTGGCCACTCCCGGGTCCCCCATGGGAGCCGGTGGGAATGTCCGTCTCCGGCCCCTGCTCCAGTGACCTGTGACCCTCCGCACTGCAGCCAACGGGCTGCCACGCTTGCTCTGCCGAGACCCAGCACGGCCCGCGCCTCCCTGGGAGCCGCCCCAGGCCGCGGGGGCCCCGCCCCACGGAGAGACCCACCTGTGGGCGTCGGCCGTGGGCGTGCAGGAGTACTCGGGCGGGTAGTAGGGCGGCGGGGGCAGGGGCGGCACGAACTCGTCCAGGTCCAGGGCTGGGTGGGGGGCAGCGCCGTGCGGCGTCCCGCAGGCCGGGCTGGCCGGCCGTGCCGCCTGCGGGAGGAGCTGGAGACAGAGCATCCGCGTGAGCTCGTGCGGGCCTCCGCGGCGCGGCGAGCACCGTCAGGCCTCGGCAGCGACGCACGCGGAATCGGGGGCTCCCTGCGGCCACCCGGCCTCCGAAGCCTCACGCCGCCCCCCACGCGGTTACGCACAAGCCGCTCGTCTGGGGAAACATGGGGTCCGGAAAGTCTCGCTGCACCCGTCTCCCGGGTTACACACCCAAGGCTGACGGCGTGGCCGAGACGGCGTGGCCGAGAGGTGCATCCGTGAGAAGACGCGGCCCTCATGACCATCCGCCCCGGGTCCTCCGGTGCGCGCGTGTGTGGGAAACGCCCCCTGCTGTGCCCGTCCCGGCCGGTCCGCGCCGTCCCGTGTCAAAGGCCCCGAGAGGCCTGGGCCAGCGAGCCGGTGAACTGTCAACCCACCGAAGGGGCGTTCCTCAACCCGGACACGCAGCGCCCGCGACACTGGGCAGCTCTGGGGACTCACGCACTTCGTAAAGCGCTGCTCCGAGGGGAAAGACTCTTCCGTGAGCTCCAGAACGTTCCGTGGGGCAAGCCTACAGCCGATGCTGCCTGAGCCAACGGGTGAAACCCCCTGAACGCAACAGACGCTGTCGCTGCCGCCGAGCGCCCCGCGTCCGCCAGAGAAAGCGCCATGGGCAGCGGCTTCCCTTCCCACCGCGGCACTGCCCGCCACGGCGCCCGGCCCCTCCCTGTGACTGCCTGCCGGCGCGCAGGGCCCGTGCCCCCTGGGACCGGCCGCTGCGTGGGGCGCGGGGCGGGGTCGCGGAGGCCCCGGTGTGCGGCCCCACGGGCAGACCCACTGGGCGAGGACGAGCTGTGCGAGCCGCAGGCCAGAGCCTGGGCTTCTCGGGCCTGGTGAGAAGATGGCGCTCGCTTGGGCCTGCCAGATGCAGGATTTCGGCAGCGGGGCTTGCGGGACCGTGCCCAGGGCCTGAGGGGCAGCCAGCCAGCGAACGGGGTGTTTAAGCGCAGGAAATTCGGACGAGGCTTCCCTCCGGAAGTTAACCCGACTCGGGGCGGGGGCACGGGAGCCGGCAGGGGTGCCGAGGCCGAGTGGCCGGCAGAGCCTCCCAGCGGCGGGCAGGGCGGGTGCGGTCAGGGTGGTGAGCACTCGTGCACGGTGCGGACGAGGTCACGAGCCTGGACACCGTCCCATGCCGTGCCTCCCGCGCCTGCTCGACTACGGGAGAGAGACCGGGGGCCAGGTCGGCACGTCGGGCCCACAGTGGCTCCCGTGCGTCCACACCCAGAGCACGCTTCTGCCTCCCCCGCGGGCCTGGCCGGGGAGCCCCGATGCTCACGGCACAAAGCCGCGCAGCCAGGACCCGGCCAGAGGCCAAATGTCCTCGAGGTGTAACAGGAAATACTCTGCATTCGCCTCTATCAGAAGCTGGAAAAATCGGTGACGTGCTCACGCGTTAGACGCTAAAGTGGACGTGCTTTTCCGTCGTGGGCGTGGACCCACCGGGAGGGAGACCCGCACCTCCACGCGGGAGAGGCGCCCCGGACGGCCACACGCACGGTGCCTTCCGAGGTCAGCGACCCCACCAGCAGCGCCAAACGCCCGCTGAACACTATCGCTCGCGGCCCGTGGTGGCGAAGGCGCCCCGTGCCTGGGGCGTGGGGTGACTGTCACCACCCCGTCACCCACGACAGAGCACTGTGCGTCCAGAGCCCACTGGACACGAGCCCGCCCCCAGGTGTCCGCTGCAGAGAGGGCGCAGCCCAGTGTAGGCGAGTGCTGACCCTCTCCCCGCCACACCTCACAAGGCGGCTTGTGAGGACGGGGCTGCCGGGCCAGCACCCCGAGGCCCGCCTAACGGGGCCCCTGAAATCTGTTCCCTCAGAAGAGCCCAGACTCCGGGGCCTGAGAGGCCTCAGGCCTGGTCTCAAGACCCTGCCTGGCCACCGAGGACCCACAGGCCAAGCACGTCACTGACCCCTTCAAGGAGTCACAAATCCCTGACCCTGCCAGGCCTGCCGGGGTCGCACTGAGAGGCGCCACTTCCCAGGCAGGTGCCAGCCCAGATGGTGGCATCATGCCCGGGCAGTTGCCGGGGACGGGGTGAGGGCCGGCCGCAGGGGGCAGGGCGCCCGGGCTGGAGCTCCCCGAGCACCGTGCCCTTCCGAGTGGCCTCTCCTCCTGCCGGCCCAGGACGGGCCTGCTGGCCACCTCCAGCCCCTCTGCCTCATGGAGGGGCTCACGGGGGGGCTCACGGGGGGGCTCACACGGACCCTCCCCACCCGCCACACTGCAGCGCCTTCAAAATGCCCCACAGGGGCTGAGACGAAGGGGAAGTGCCCTCTTCCTCGAGCCCCCCCAACTCCCGGTGGGGCTTCGCGGGGCTACCGGCCCAACAGAGGAGCCCGAGGCCCCTCCGCACTGGCCCTGGGGTGACACCGCCCCGGGCCCAGGGCCCCTGCCGCCTCCTGTGTGAAGGAGTGTAGCTAAGCAGGAGCTGCTGCCCAGTCGGCCTCGGCAAGGAGGCCAGCGCAGCGCGGAGAGGACCACCGGTCGCCGAGGGCGGTCCTGCATTCAGACGCCGTCGGCGCCTCCCTCCGGCGTCGGGGGGCTGAAAGCTGCGGTGCCACCGGACGCCAGGCGGACCCCCCTCCCATCCAAGGGCAGGCCGTGGCCCCCGATCGAAAGACCGGTGGGCAAACGCTCATTTGCATGTTTAAAGTCAAAATAAAAATGTTCCTGGAGCCTGTGGGTCGTTTTTACAACCGTCTGACGTAACCGGCTTTCGAGACTCGTCAGATGCCCACGGTTCTCGTCTGACAGACGTGTGGCCATTCCCACCCAGGGGCTTTCCTATTGAACCCCGACTTCCGGGGGGTCACCGAAGAGCCGGTCTCACAGGGGGCTGGACGGGCATCGGGGCGGACTCAGCGGTGAAGATGCTGGAGCGCCCGAGCGAGGCCGGGGCCCCCCGGGGTGGGGCAGCACCCCGCCAGCAAGGCCGCCGTCCCTCCGTCCTTCTGAGGGACTTCCGCTTTACCGGGCACACGGCAGGAGCCAAGAACGGGCCCCCGCGGCCGACGCCCAGGCAAGTGGGGAGGAAAGCGAGGTCCCGCCCCAGAAACTAAGCTAAAGCCAGGCGGGGACAGGCACTCCGGGGGTAAGTGCTCTCCACCAAACAGGGTCGGCAGCCTGAGTTTCACCCTCGGATGGTCTTTCGCCGCGATTTCCGCACTTCGGCGTGGTTCGGGTCGTAACCGCAGCCGGCAGATGACACACTGCGTCTCACGTACACACGCATCCGTTACACGAGGTCCCCAAACGTCACGGGTCCCGAAATCCCGAGCCACAGAGACAGGGACGGATTCCGGGCTCCTTCCGCGCCGGGCCGGGGCCCTGGCTGTGGGTCTGCCGTCTGCAGGGTCCCGCGGTCTCCCTCGCACGCACCGCACCCATGAGACGTCATCCGAGGTCCCAGTGTGCGTTTTTAGAGCAGAGCGGGAACGGAAGGTCCACGTGGGTCACGTGCCCACACACCCCCGGGGGACCCGGCTTTTAACCCCAGCCCCACACAGCTGCCTCGCCCGCCTCTTGGTCGGCAACCGTGAGACGCCCCACCCCCCGCCCCCGAGTCTTTCTGAAGTGCTCGGTTTCATTGGTTTCGATGGTGCCCAAGTGCGGACAATCCAGACACCGCTGGCATAAACTGGCTTGGGGACAGACATGACTGTCCCTCGGGAAGCATACGACCCACCAGGGGCAGATGTGGGGGCCGCGGGCACCAGCAGAGCCGTGTGGCGGCCGTGGCCGGGACAGCCGCAGCGGCCACAGCCACAGGGGCATCAGCGGGACCAGGAAGCACACGCGGGAAAGGGCTCGGGTGGTTCGTCACGTCCGTATCTGAGCGACGCAGATGTCTGGACGTCCCTCTGCAGGCCAAGCAAGGGGCCGGCCGGGGTGTGGGTCACACAGCCCATGGCAGAGTGGTGTGCGGGGTTCAGGCCGTCTGGGCAAACAGGAAGGGGCCAGCGACGGAAGAGCGGGAAGGAGGGAGGGAGGGAGAGAGAGAGAGAGAGGGAGGGAGGGAGGGAGGGCTCCCGGCGAGGCCTCCCGGGGCCGGAGCGTGGGCAGGAGATCATTAACTCTCCTCTGCGTCTCTCTGTTCTACTGGTTTCGGTAATCAGATATTCCTTCTTTAATTAAAGAGTCTAATGAAGCGAAGTAAGAAAATGGGAGTTAATTATGTCTCGATAAAGCCGGGGATAAAAAGGAAAACTTTTTTAATTAAAAAGAGCTCCTCGAGCGTGTCCGTGGACGAGCCAGCCCGGCGTGCGCCTCGGGACGCGGTCGAGCACACGGCCCGTGTGGCGGGCTGGCCCGGCCTCCGGCCCACGCGGTGAAGCTGGCCGCGCGGGGCCACTGTGCGCCGCTAGAGCCCACGCGCCTGGCGCCCACGCGCCCCCTCAGGGCCCCGTGACGACGGCAGGACAGAGACGGTCGTCGTCGGATCAGAGCTCGAGGTCACGCCCGGTCCCGGGGGGGGGGGGCTGGGGTCACACGGCGCCGCCTCTCCCCACCCCGGCCGCACGGCGGCTCTGCAGGTCAGCCCTCCACGGGAGGATGGCAGAGCCCTGTTGCGCCCGGCCACGGTGTGACGGGGACGACTCGCCAGCAGGGTCCACGGCCCCAAACCCACCGGGGGCCCTGAGGGCCTCCAGGGCCTCTGGCTTCTGTGTCCCCAGAACAGACCGACACTCCCGCCACCGAAGAGTCAAAACAGCTCACGCTTACTGAGGAGGGGGACGCGACCGGGGTCGCCCGCTTGCTCGGGCGGCTGACGCAGCACAGAGACGGCCGGCTCAGGGCACGGAGTGGCCCTGCTGTCATAACTGTGCCCGTCCGCCCTTACGGCTACGACAGACGTCGTTCCCATTTGCTCAGCAATTTCCATTTTAATGCCTCAAACCAGGGAATGAAAGCTTTCAGCATTTATGGCCCTTCGGTTCTGTTACTTTGGCCAAAATTGGTGTGATATTTAGGGATCGACCGTGAAAGCCGCCGAGCAGGGAGGGCCCTGTGGTGCTCGGCCTTCAATGCGCAGAGCAGGCCAAGGTCAGCAGCGAGGGGCCCCGGCGAGCGAGGCCACGAGTCCCCAGTGCTGAGCAACCGCTCAGTCAGACGCCTCCGGCAGGCTGCGACCCGCCCGACGGCTGTGGGGAGGTGACCGGGAGCGAGTGGCCGCGCGCCGCCCACGGTCGGAGCCGGGAATGTGCAACGTCTTCGTGCCGATGCTCCCGGCCCCGCGCCCCATTAAAGGACGGGTCGCCACCGGTGGGTCAGGAAGAACGAATGAAACAAGAACAACTTACTTTTTCTTTCACGAGATACGGGAAACGCTGGGGAGGAGGCGGGGGGGGGGGATGAGCTGGGGGAGGGAGAGAGACTGAGACAAAGAGAGAAGGATGGAGGCAGAGAGACAGATGAGCAGACACAGAGAGAGACGGAGGGGGGACAGAGGGGACAGGGGCCCCACCACCGCGCCCGCGTGTATCTGCCCCCCCCCCACCGTGCTGACTGAAGCACTGAGGGGCACCCCAGAGGGGCGGGGCTGTCAGTGAGAAGCCCCAGCGACACCCAAAACGAATGCTCCGGGGACACCAGCTATGCCGTTCTCTGTCACCGGAGGGCGCCACGGGCCGCGAAGGCCTCCGGTGGCAGCCAGCAGCGTCCCCCGCACGCCGGTGTCCCACGGGCTGGCAAGGAGGGGGTCGGTCCGCCGCCCGGGCCACTCACCATGAGCAGGACGTCGGCGGACACCATCTGCATGCAGCACGTGGCCGTGGCCAGGGCGCACACGATGGTGGACAGCACGTTGAGGGCGCACACGCTGAAGAGGAGGTCCTGCGGGAGAGGAGGCGGGGCGGCGTCAGCGCGGGGCGGGGCCGCGGACCGCCAGCCCGGGCTCCCCCGAGGCCCTGTGCAGTGAGTCCTCCGCAGAGGATGAGGCCTGGAGAGCTTCCGGGGCGCCGGGCATGGGGACCCGCGGGAGAGTGGCCGCTGGAGGGGTGGGCGCTCCGGGCCCCTCCCACGCCCCGCCCCGTGCGCCTCTGCCACCCGCGTCCCCAAGTTCCAGCCTTTTATAATGAACCAGCACCCAAAATGTGAAAAACGAAACAGAACGAAAAGGCAAAGCAAAAGACACTGGCCTGTAATACAGACACGTTCGCTCATTCTTCTCCAGTGCCGATCAAATCGTTCTCAGATACCAAACGATGTGTTTGTGACTTGGGTAATTATTAGGCAGTCGCTGTGTGATAAAACCTTGACATGGCCGACATTTAAGGGGGGGCCACGAAGCAGAACTCAAAACTCGGTAAGGGTCTGATAAAATGCCACGCTTTAAGATTACACCTTTTCTCCCGCGGTAACTGCAGACGCACACGCAGTCATGAGCACAATGCAGAGAGAAGCCGCGCCCCGACGGCACACCCCAACCAGGACAGCCGCTCCCGGTACCGAGGACGCCTCACCCGCCACCCTTTCTCACACCCCGGTTCCCCCTGCTCCCTGCTCTTCCTGTCCTACAGCAGGAGCTGGAGCTCCCAGCGCCCCCAGACGAGAGTGTGGGGGTGACGCGGGGGGCGCTTATCCCCCTCTTGTGCTCCGTTGCCGAGGGCGCCGCTCACAGGCTCTACACGGTCCAAGTGCAGCGTGTTCTTCTGTGGGAAAGTTGCTCCCAGGCCTGCCGGAGCCGGGCGGGCTGTCCTCGGACGAGAGGGTCAGAGAGTGCTCCAGGTCCGCCGGGGCCGTGAAGGCCACGCGCCCAGAACTTTGAGGTGCGGGTGCGTTTGCTTCAGGCTCAGAGCAGGCTCGAGAGATGCTCGCCCGCCCCTGGGGTCCTCTGAGGACCCCGAGAATCTGGGGGTGGGTGGTGAGGAGGGCAGAAGAGAGCCCGAGGGAGGGGGCGCCAGGGCCCCAGCACCCAGCACGGCCTGAGGGCGGGAGAGGCGGAGCGCGGGCTCAGTGCGCCTTCATTAGCCAGGGGGAGCCCGGCCAGCCGGGGTCTCCCCGACGGTGGCTGTGCCCGGTCGGCCCTCTGGGAATCAGTGGGGGGCGGGGGGAGTCACAACAGGGACAACGGGGTCGGTCCGCCCGATCTCGTCAGGGCCCCCTCCGTTCATCCCGACGCAGCTAGCAGATGACCCATGTGGACCATCGCATCCCCCCCGCCCCGCACAAACGAGGTCATTAGCCATAAAGTACGGGTCAGTCACAACGCGATATGCAAATTAGGCACGGAGAGTAAGAGCCGGACCCCTGGGGCCGCCACCCCGGCTTCTGACGGCGGACCCACGGGAGCGCGCGGAGACCTAAGGGGACGGTCACTGCCCGCGCCTCGCCGGCTGCCGGGAGCACCGGCCACGGGAAGCGGCTCCGAGGAGACGTGCTCCTCGGGGAGCGGCGGGCGCTCGGAGAGGACCCGCCGGACCCCGTGACTGCGGGGGCGTCGCAAGCCCGGCCCGGCTCCGGTAACTTTAGGAGAAACTGTGATGGTGAAAACTGCCCCACTGGTCAGCGCACTGGGCGGTGAGGTGACCCCGCCTGGGTCGTTGTCCCGCCATTCGAAACACCGCCACCCAAGTGCGGAAGGCGGAGCTCCGCTCCTCGCTCTCTAGACTCCGAGGTGTCTCTCCGGGTCCCCCGCTCCCCACAGACTGAGCCCCACGGGGCTCCCGGCACACTGCCAACCCAGGCCGCCTCCGACCACGGCCGTACCTTTTCATGGAAGGTTTAGTGCACTTTCATGCGGGGAAAAGAGGAGAACTGGGTTCACTGCTTGCGTGCATTTTTAGGCACCCAATCTCAAGACGAAAAAAAAAATCACTTGTAGAAAAAAAAAAAAAGGAAGGACTAATAGAAATTTGTCATTTAAAAAAAATCAGATGCTGCACGCCAGACATTGCCACGGGAAACGGTGAAGTTCCATTTTCCGGATATCTCTCGAAAGGCAAAGTCGACAGCCATCTGTCCCCTGACGGCGGGGCAGCAGAGGCGTCGGAGCGGCACACGTGTCACCGCCCGTGTGACAGCCCCCTGCCCCCCACCCGACTGTGCGCATCCTGCTTCCCACACGTCAGAGGCCGCAGAGCGACATGGTAAAAACGGCAAATGAGACCCAGAAAAAGCAACGAACGCCCTGAAGGGAAAACCTAGGACTCTTCCTGCACGCGGCCTACGCGGTGCACCAAGAGCCCAAAGGAACGAGCGCGTTAGCAAACGCGGGGCGCGCGGCGTCACCTTCAGCGCCAGCCGCACGGCGTCGCAGTCCTCGCGCAGCGGGTTCAGCTTCAGCGTGTCCCCCAGGTGGCTGCAGCCGGGCGCGGGGGGCTGCGCCTCGCAGCAGACGCACACCTCCACGCCGTCGAACTTGATCTGGACGGGGAGAGACAGACGCACGGTGAGAATGGCGCGCGCCCCGGACGCCCCGCTGCGCCCCGCACGCCCCGCTGCGCCCCGCACGAGCCCCGCCCCGCACACGCCCCGCACACGCCCCGCTCCTCCCGGCGCGCGCTCCGCTCCAAGGCGCACCGCTCCGCCCCGCTCCGCCCCGCTCCGCCCCGCACGCGCTCCGCCCCGCACGAGCCCCGCTCCGCCCCGCCCCGTTCCAGGTGTCCCCAAGTAACAAAGCCAGCAGGATTTTTGTCAGCTGCAGCTGTGGAAAACACCACGTGCAGTTACTTCAAACTCCTACTTTTAAAGCGATTAATACGAAAAAAAAAAATGAATCTGGAGCAAACGGAGCTAGACAGTTACGGAAACGATAGATGAATCACAGAAAGGGGTAAAAGTCACACAAACGGGGAACGGCTCATGTCGCTCGTGCGCGGAGAGCGCCAAGCACAGCCCTGCAGCCCCCGCTCGCGGGGTCACTGCGCCTCACCTGCCGAGCCCCGGCCCCTGCTCCGTCCTCGAGGCCCCTCTGGTCCCCCCGGAGCTGCCGGCTCCCCCTCCGAGCCCCCCCTCTGCCGGACACCGGTTTCATACCCAGCTGCAGTGACCTGCGCCCTGAGCCCCCGAGGGCGCCACCTGCGGGCAGCTGGCCGGCCCCGCCCAGTTGGGGGCTGTGTCTCCCGTAGCGCCGTTTGGGCTGCCATCCCTTTGCTGGCTGTGGAGCTTCCAAATTTAGTTTCTGACCATTCCGGGGTCGGATGATGATTCCTTCTGGGTGAACCAGCTTGAGTTGGTTTCTTCACAACTCAGAACCCTGCCCGATGCGTACGTACCGCCTGAATCGGGGCGCCTGGCCCGCTCCCAAATGGAAGATGCAAACCCCTAAAGACGCCAGTCCTCCCCAAGGAACGCACACGGCACCGACATTCCAATCCGAGCCCCCGCCGGGCAGACGCGGCTGGGCAGAAGGATTCTTAAGATGCTACTGAGAACTATTGTGCAAGGATTACTAAAAATACTTCAAAAAGAATGATAATGGGAGGAGTGGACGCTATGACTGACATCAAACTTATTCTCAAGATGCTCTAACCAGGAAAGCAGGTAATGGCTTAAAAACAGCCCAAGTTCAATGGGACAGAATAATTTCAGAAATCAGAGCGATCATCTACAGGGAGTTTTATATGAAAAAAATAGTATTTTAATTCAATAGGAAAAAGAGAGTTTCTTGATGAAGGCTGCTGGCAAAATAGGCTATTCATCTATAATTGTCCGAAAACAGAATAAAATACATTTGACTGAGAATCTAAATTTAAAAAATTTAAAATACAGGAAAATGTAAAAGAATTTACATACACATGGAATATAAAGTCCTTTGAAAATAAACCAAGACTCTCAGAAGCTATAAATTCTCAAAACAAGAGACAGAACGGGACAGTGCCTCTGGCCAGCTGGGCCTGGGGCGTGGCCACCGGAACACACGCGTTCCCTACCAGGGCTGCGAAGCTTCTAGGCTGTGGGTCCGGAGCCCCCGGATCTGCTCTCCGGAGAGGGCAAAGGGTCACCCCCCTAAGAGCACCAACAGCAAAGCCGGACACAAACACACATGCAGAGGGAACAAAACCAAGAAGAATGTGCAAGAAATCACTTTGTCCCAGCAAACTTGAAAAACTGGAAAAGTAGATAATTTTCTATGAAAACATGAATAGACTACGTGTATCCAAACGTAGATGTTCCTGGTTTGGAACATCTGTCGGGTTCCACCGCTTTGACAGACATCCTCCTGAATCTGCAGACACCTGCCCAACCCGCCCCCAGGGGAGTTTTCCAAAACAGGGCGGACGAGGTGGGCTACACGACCCTCGAGCTGGTGGAGACTCAGGGGGCCTCCGCGAGGACCCCAGAAATGCCCGTGATCATGCCACGCTACGACGCGAGGAACCCCGCCCGACACATCGCTCTGAGTGAAGGAAGTCGGACACAGAGGCCACACGGAAAAGCTGTGGAGACAGGAAGCGGCTGGGGCGGGGGTGGCGCTGTTTACGTCACGGCCACCTGTGATCACACCGGTCGTTTTCCAACCCTAAACCCTTTCTAATGAGACGCGGCACACGCAGGGATGGTGTGCCATGTCCCTGTCACCTGCCAAACCCGCGGGCTGTGATTCTGCTGTGCCCGTGATCGGACATCTCTAGGCTCCGCCCAGCCCTATGTCCTCAGAGCAAAAAGAAAAAAAAAAACCGGTGGCTTCAGATCCAACACCTGAGCCTGCGTCTGGATGCAGGGCAGGGCAGCACCTTCCTCATTCTTGTCCTTACATTTCTGAGTGGAGAGCTTCCTGTTAGCCTCTCCCCTGCGTGATGCACTCGTCCTGCTCGGGGACGCCGGGGTGCAGACTTTCCAGAGTAACTGGCGAAGGGCAAGTAGCCCCAGCAGCATTTGTGACATGAGCGGTGAGAGGCCACCTGAGTACGGGTGCGAGGTCTGTGCATCACTTGTTCTGTGATGCACAGACCTCGCACCCGTAGGATATAACGCAGACATGAAAAGAATTAACTAGACTGGAGGCTGTTTCTCTGTTTTGCTCATGGAAGTCTCACGGGCTGGCAGGGAAGAGTTAAAGAAGAACTTTTATACTTCTGTATTTTGGGGATTTTATTATGGATACTTTTCTTTGGTACTTTAAATTGTCAGGTAACTAGAACACAAATTTCTAGCGAAACTTGTCAAGAAAGGAAGATAAAATACAAAGCAAGATGAACACAAATAAAAGAAACAGGAACTTAAAGTTGCCATAAATATTTTAAGACAATTCAGTGCGTTGCTTCATATTAATAAATGTAGGAAGGCCAACAGTACAATGAAAAAATGTTAAAGTGTACATTGTCAAAAGTGATTCAAATGCTGGAAAAAACATTGAAAAAAATCTCGAAGAAGAAAAAACGATGCCTAATAAGAATCGTATAAAAATAGTGCTAGGGCCAGAGAATTATACACCAAGTGTCAAGGAATAGAAAAGTCCCTAGACTCAACTTTCTCAACCAATTTTTAGGAAATGGCTATAATCATGCAACAAAATATAGCAGGGTAGGAGAAAAATGAAAACTACAAAGTAACCGCATTTATGAATACAGATGAAAAATTATAAAATAAGATATTAGCAGATAAATTCATATTTTAAAAGACCGTGAATCAAGAATAGATTCTGGGCTTATAGCCACCTGCTCCAATAACAGCTGTTCATACTAAGCTGGCTTAAAAACCCTTTTTACTTCAAAAAAAAAAAAAAAAAAAGGAAAAGAAGAGAGTGGCAGTAATAAGTAAATTCCACATTGACTTGTTAGTCTTTCTTGGCCACTGTCATACGTTTGCCAGTAAAAGTGTACATATGGTATGTTTGTATACTTAATGTATCAGAATACAACCATCACAGATCAGAATTTATTGCTGTTTTACAGTATGAAACTCCACAGTTTTTTTAAAGTTTCAAATAACTTCGAAATGGAACTGTGATTTCCCCCTTGATGTACCGACAAAACACAGGACAACCACCAGAAAGGCCAACATGGACGAGCTCGGCAGGGTTTCCATGGAAATCCGGGGATCCGGACAGAGCGCGCCACCACTCCCCGACGGCGAACCCAGAGACCCGTGAGTCTCCGACAGGAAGTGGGGACACAGGTCAACTCGAGTTGTTTGCACTGACTGTGTGCAAGTCACAGCAAGTGCTGTGAAGAGCGGAACACGTTTGCTTTTCACGACGGTCACTCAGAGACGTTTTATTTAACTCGAGGAAAACACAGTATCCACCTACCGAAAGTTTTATGACATAGGGCTCATGAATCTCTATCTTCAGAAGGTAAAGAGATGATCATGAAGAAAATTCCAGATGATTCAAAACTAATTAAAAATGTCCTTTACTTTGGGGGGGAATTAAGAGAATTCATTTCCATGACATATTTATTTCCCTAATCGTAAACCTATCATGTTTTTTATATTTAAACATTTTTGTCATTTTCTACATTTTGAAAAGTTAATTTCTTCATAGAATTTAAAAAGCCACATAAAATTAGAGTTTTCAGGTATGTGAAATTAAGGCCAAGCCAAGTTCAATTTTACTGAGAAGATATACATTCAAAAGTTTTTAATAAAAAAATTTTTTAAGACTGTGGAGATTTCATTCCAGTCTCCACGTAATTTAATATAACCTATCATACTAGCAGAACGAAGTAAAAAATGTACAATTTTAACAGATGTCCAAAAAACTATGATAAAATTCACCTCTATTTTATTTTTTAAAAGACTGATAATAAAATAGAAATCAAACTTTATTACCCTAACATTACGAAAGATAACTGTGAAACCTCTTGGCGTCAGGCTTAGCTTATTCAGGACTTCTAATCAAACTCAGGGACAAAAAGTGGACGAGGGACCACCACCGATACCGAACGTTATTTTGATGGTTTTAACCAACGTAACTAGACAGGACCACAGAACGAGATGTGAAACTAACGGAGAGTGGGAGACGGTGTTAGAACTGTTTCTTCTGAGAAACTGTGGGACCAAAGAGTTGGTTCAGCATGTACAGTTCAGTGTAAATAATAAAACAATTTCTGAAAGTCTTCTACACTACTAGTGGCCTCTTCTAAGATAAATGATAACTTAAAAATGCACTCACCAAAGTAAGAAGATACTTAAAATACCTAGCACCAAGCCCGAAAAGACATATGGAAGGTTCATGTGTACACTTTTAAAAACAATAAAAATGTAATAATATTTATTGCAAAATAAGTTCCAGGTCTATGAAATATATAGCTATTTTTTAAAATTGAAACCCTAAAGTCCTGCAGGAAAAGTGGAAAAATTATGAAAGTACTTGGAGTGAAAAATCTTTTCCAGGCAAAACAGAGAAGCCAAAAATCATAAAGATAAAAAATGTACAGATAAATGAATAAAATGAACTCAAGGACCTACCTAAAATTTCAACATAGAATATCATTTAAAAAATTAAAAGATAAATAATAAACCATAAAATTATTATCTACAACACGTGACAATGGTGAGTGTTCTTGGTATAGAAAGTGCATTTAGAAATCAATTATGGAAAAAAAAAAACCCAACAGAAAAATAGACAACGAACATGAACTGGCAGTTACCAGGTAAAGAAATATAGAATAACTTATTGTGTCTGTATTTACTTGTATTTATATTTACACACAAATCGCTTCTTTCCTACCCTTTTGTGCAGCACACGACAGAGGGAAACGGGGTCTGGGATTAAGACCGGGGGGACCCGGGCCCTCAGGATGGGCGCCCGGCTTTCTTTTGGGTCTGGACCTATTGCTTCTCGTCACCCCAGTCTCTTAGTCTCCCCCACACAGGGCCTTGCATCAGAAATTGGAGGCCGATCCCACGTAAGCTGCTGGATTTTACACTCACAGCAACGCTGTCTGGGAGTAAAGGGCTGGCAAGGCGCCCTTCCTGATGGAGGCGGCTCCGGGCGTGAGTCCCCATCGCCATGGGAACACCACCCCACAGCGCGGACACTGTGAGCACCATCTTGATGGGGAGGCTGCTCAGCGCGGTCTGGCCGCAGGGAACAGGAGCCAGCTCTCTCCCGGTTGGTTTTCGGGACTCAGTAGGTGTCTCAGCACCGCAATGTGCCAACTTCCACGACACCTCCTGGCCTTGGTGGATGAGGAACATCGAGAGCAGCAGCTAGCTGTCCATCTGCACCCGAATGGCATGGCCATGAGAACTACAGGTGTGGCCCCGCCACCCAGAAGCTTTGGGTAAACTCCATACAGCCCTCAGCCTCTCAGAAATCTCAGCCGCGGGCTGGGCAAGTTCATGGGCGCCTGCGGAGCAGGAGCACGGCTCTAAGAGGTGGCTCTGCCTGGTCTCCAAGATCAAGGGACGGATGCCAGTGTCCCCACACCCACGGGCAGGGACCTATCCGCAGTCCGACTGAACGTGACCCAGTACTCGGATTTCTGCTCCGGCCACGTGCGCCTATGGCCATACCAGGGGCTAAGTCACACTGTGGAGTAATGGTCCCGCCCAGCGAGTCACCTAGTGACCCCCCACGACGTACACAGCACCCCCGGCTCCCATCGTCCTAGATCTAAAGGCTAATCCTCTTTTCGAGTTGAAAAATGAGAACAAATTTGTTCCAATGGATTCGCTAGCAACCTTATATGTATCTCGGCACTTACCATCGACTTACAAAATTGATTTTTGAAAATTCCGTGGAGAGAAAAATCAATGCAACAAACGCTGAAATATAATCTTTACTAAAGACATTCACCGGAAGACAACTCTACACCGTGGCCCTCAGAAACGGGCTGGTAGTCACTGGTTTACACGCAGTACAGGTGCTAATCTTTAGAATTCTTAGAAATGAACCAACTCTGATGCCCTAGACAAGTACAAACCATGAGAATAAATCCAAGGATACAGTAAAATTAGTTTTCAGACTACTTCCCTGCAGAATCGCCACCTGCGACCTTCGCCGACAGCTCTGCTTGTCGTACTCACCAGCTGGCAACCTTGCAGGGCGTCCACGAGCTGCGCATTCTGACAGGACAGGATGGACCCAGCCAGCGTCAGCATCACACACACCGCAGAGAGCAGCATGAAGAAGGTTATCTGCAGACGACCCGAACAACAGAGGTGATTATTCACTCGGAAAAAGCGCAAAGGAAAAACGGTTTGGCTGCAAAAAACGCTTTCAGCTGATCAAATAATTACACGAGCCACATTGATATGTTTTAACGGGAATTGTTATTTCTCGACGTTTCAAATTCATTTTTCCTCAAATCAAATAGAAATGGTGAACTCTCTGAAACGCCATTCCCGGTGACCATGAATTTATTTGAAATACATTATAAAATATTTTAGGAGCTAAACTTGAAAACACTGTACATTATAGAATCTCAAAATAGTTTCACATAGCCTGAAAAATAAGTTATAAATTACTAAAGAAAATCAAGTGAAGGAAGTTTATTTATTAGAATGCTTTTAAGTTTCTTCTTTTTATGGAAAATTTCATACCTATGCAAAACCAGAGATTATCGTGTACGAGGCGCCAGGTACTCGCCCCCCACCCTCGACAATTAATCAACTCAGGGGCAACTGCCCAGATTATTTTGCAGCAAACATCAGACATCATATGATTTCATCTTGAAAGTGTAAGTGTCTATTTCTCTAAATTAAGACTTTTTGAAAGCATAACCAAATACTGCCTTCGCCTTTATGATAACTCGTAACAGGCAAATATTCAGAAACCACATTTCCTGAATCGTCTCACATTATTTCATACTTTGAACCGGGTTACACAGGATACATAGGAGTTCTAAAAAGTGCAAGGCGTTCTGAACCTTAGTTTTTGATTTAAGGGTTTTTCCCTCCATTCTTTTCTTTCTTGAGATTTGTTGAAAACACCAGTTCATTTGTCACATCGTTTCCTACAGACTGAACTTTGCTGATGGTCTCCTATCACTGACTGAATCTCCATCCTCTACGTTTCTTATAATTTGGTAATTTCTTGTAATTTAGATCTACTGGTTTAATCAAATTCAGTCACATAGAAGGTAAATGATATCTCTGCTTCTATAACGTTAGCAGGCATTTTTGATGATTGCTTAGACCCATTAATTCATGAGGATTTCCAAAACAGTGCTAGTTTAACTATTTCTTCTTTTTTTTTACTCCCAGGTGTCAATATTTAGAAGGATACCTTCCGCATCAACTGTTTCGTGACCCTAGGGGACAGTTAGTTAAAGGAAAAGGAGGATATATGTTAGAGTCTTTGTTTATTTTCCAGATTTCAAAATAATTAGATACGGTGCTAGATTAACAAAATAAACTCAGGTTCTAATGAAACAAAACTTTTTTTTTTTGATCAAAAATAATCTTTAAGATTAATATAATGAAGAGTTAGGAGTGTCATGAAAACTTATTAAAGACTTTGAAACGAAAAAAAAAAATTTACTGGCGGCCCTGCCTGATGAGCCCTGGAGTATTTGTGCCTTCATTGTCTTTAAGCTATTTTACAACTCAAAGTCTTACAAGCCATATTTTTAAAATTAATTATTTTATTTTTTTATGGTGACTTTGGTTAATGACATGCAGTAAGTTTCAGCTGTCCACTTCAACAGTAAGGCATATATATATTTACACTCCGTGTTCACCTCCTGTAGGTAGATTTCTTTCTGTCACCACGTATTTGAGCCTTTTACCCCATCTACCTCCCTCTCCACCCCCACCCGGGCTTCCTGAGGACAGGGCTGATTCCGGTCTGGGGTGGGAAAGGTGTGATGACCTTGGAATGTCCTGCCCCCCCCTCCCCCGCCCCACTAGGAAGTAAGGGAGCTTTCAGAGTCTACCCGAGTCGCATCAACTCACATCGACTCTCTTGCTCATGACTCCAGCGATCGAAACATCTCAAATGTGTTTGAGATTATGGTTCATGGTGCCTGAAACACACACACCCCTGAAACACGCATGACCGCACTCGTTACCTCTGGAGGAGGGATGCTAGGGAATCCTAACTCATATTTTTAAAAATAAACATTAAAAAAAAAAAACTGGGCAAAAATAGCTCTAGGAAAAAGCAAAAATAACACGGAAAACACAAAAGCGGATATAAGTGAATATGTAACAGATTTTAAGTGAAAGAATTTTAATACATCAGAAAGTAGATGAAAAAACACTTTCTAGAAAATACAAGTGACCAAAACTAATCTGAAGAGAGAAAACGTGGACATGCTGCTAAGGAAATAAAATCAGTAGTTAAAAAAATGCCCACCAAAAACAACCCCGGCCCAGAGCCTGTCAAGGGCAAGGTTTTTCCCAAACCTTTAAAAACACTTAATTCTTATTTAACAGGGCAAAAGACAAACTCCCCAACTCATTTATGAAATTAGAATGTCTTCCAGTTCTTGAACAATTAATTCGGTGCTAACGCCGTCAAGTCTAACACAAAGAGGTGTGTGTGTGTTTGAATGTGTGTGTATGACAGTGTGTGTGTGGGAGGGTGTGTGCCCAGCGGGGCAGCCCCACCATGGGAGGGAGGGCATGGCAGCCAGGGTAGGAGCCTGGTCATTATGGGGGGGGGGGGGCGGCGAGAAGGTAAATATTATAAGGACAACAGGGGCGGAATCTCTTACTGTTGCAGACGATGGTGCAGATGCAGAAAGGCGGGAAACGCGAACACACACCGTGGCGTTGGAATGGGCAAGCTATCGCCATAGTCTCAGTGTCGGGAGGTGACAGGGGACAGACAGACAGACATCCCGAGCTGTGTCACGCAGCAGGCAGAAGGCGCGAGCAAAGCCAGCAACCTTGTTTCCGAATCCCGAATTCCACCGAGGGGAACCGGGACCCCGGAGAGACGGCTGAGTGCGCGTCTGGGGCAGGGAGAGCTCATGCGAAGGCCGACTGCGAAGGCCGACTGATCTTTTCGTGCCAGAGAGGAAGGAGGAGCCCAAAGAACGGCGGGGGAACGTTGGAGACACAAACGCCAGCTTGGGAGGCTCCGCCGGCCAAAGGGACAAGGTGGGCATCAAAATAAATGGCAGTAAAAGGTTACAACCCATGAGTCTACACAGGTAAACAAATACATCGAAAATTGGCGAGTACAGCATTTATAAAGCCTCAGTGCGTCGTCTCCACACAGATTACTTGTTTATTACAAAGGAAAAAATGGAAAACTTCGCAGTGGAGAGGAGGTAGAAAGCCACCTTAATCACAGTGACCAAAGTTACAAAATAACAGGGCAAACAGAAAGCCCATGCCATCCTGCCGGAGCCAGCCGGCTAAAGTCGATCAGTACCTGAAAGAGGGGGGTGAAGCCTAAGGGAAAAAAGAGAAGACAGAAAAGATCTTTCCGGGAGGGCATACAGTCAGAGCTGTGGCCCCCAGTTTATTTAGCATAGCCTTTTTATGTGATTTTTGAATACCATAATCAATCACCACGTTACCATAGCAAAGCACGCCATACATATCTATGACGATGCTTGTCAATTACATAAGATCCTACATGTTCTTGTTTCCATGGTAGTATAACATTCCATGACCTTAAAAGGTGACTTCATGAGGCTTACCAAGGTGACCATTGTTTTAAACTCACCAGCCATACCATGGCTTTTAGCTACGTGACTTCTTCAGTGCCTCATAATGGCTTCTCAGAATGGCTCCAGACACCACCCACAGGATCCGGAAAGACAGCACATCCTTTCTGTGACGTCCCTGCCAGACGCATAACTCTAACCTCACGACAAAGAGCGAGCGGACAAACCGCAGCGGAGGGCTGGCCTGCGGGCCTGCGGGCCTGCGCCCCTCGCCCGGCATGCTCACGACCTCACGGAGGGAGCAGGGCCCGTCTGCGGGCTGAAGGGACTGAAGATGCACGGTACCCGGACGCGCGCGAACGGTCCAGGGAAATCCTCGCACTGTGTTGGGGAGGCGGGGACGGAGGGGACAGGAGGGAAATTAAATAACCCAACGGGGGCAGAACTAGCAGCAAAAAAAAAAAAAAAAAAAAAAAAAAAGATGCGCTTAATGTGGAGCTTTAACAATCACTCCCTTTAAGATCGGGAGCAAGGAGCAGGAGCACCCGCTGCTGTTCCAGGCGGTGCGAGGCTGAACTGAACGGCGTAGCGACTAGAAATGAAAGCCACGTGTTGCAGTGTTACGGGGCCATGGCACGGTATCGGCAGATGAACAGCCAGTAAACCGCTGAACCGCTAGCTGAAATTTTATTCATGAGATACTGCTCTATAATAAGGGTTATAATAAAAATCAGTGTGGAAAGGATAATCTATAAAAAAAGCAGTGCTGGGAAAAATACAAGAGTTATACCCATACCTCACATCAGACACAAAAACAGATTAAAAGCATAACTGCGAAAGTCCGAGTTTTGAACACTTAGAATACTAGAAAATATCTTTATAACATCAGAATTACGGAGAACTCTTTAACGCACTTAGAGAAAACACAGCTCTTAAAGCACTGATGATTTTGACACATTAAAATCAAATCATCTGAATGACAAAAAATAGTAAAAATGTGAGAAGGTATGTGCACTAGATATGTGGAACATATAAAGAAATCTTACAAACCAATAAAAATCAAAAAGTTCTAACAGATATAAAACGTAATGAAAAAAAAAAAAAGAGAGAGAGCACAAAAGATGCTTAACGTCGCCGGCAAGCAAGAGGTGCGAGTTATACTACAGTAAACGTCACAGCCACAGAATGGCTGGAAAGGCCCAATTTTCACCCACGGGAGGGTGGGTCAGTGAGAAAGGACGCTGACTCGCTGGCGGCCTGGCTGCTGCTCCTGGCTGGGGAAACTGACAGGTGCCCTAGGAAGCGCTGCAGGCTCCCCGCAGAGTGTGAAACCTTTGAAAGGACCTGTCTGCCCATCAGGGAATGGATAAACAAACCTACGGTCCCCCCATAAAAAGACAATTAAAATGAACGAGGTCTACGTGGCTCAGTCTCAAAAACGATGGTAAAACAGCAAGTTGCAAACCACTTACCTAAGCCGTAAAAGCTCACAAAATACTACGTGTTGCTGTTCATGTGTGTAAACATGTACAGGAAAAGTATTAAATCACATGATAGCAGGATACCTACCATCTTTTGACTCCCCTGGGAAGGCTGAGAAGACACAAGGGCTTGATCTAGCCTGTAGTATCTTTTAAAATCGGAAACAAAATGGTAAGTTGTGGACAGTGAATCGTTAGCATCTCCCTGAGGAAAACGTGGGAGAGCATTTGCCTCAGGTAGTGTGTGGGTGCTGAGTGACGATCATCTTCACCATGAAGACGAGAATGTCAGAATTAGACACAGCGGAGGGGAGGCAGCCAGTGAGGGAAGGGGACCAGCCAGCAGGATGCTTAGCACTAACATGCAACGCCATGGAGCAGCTACACTCCACTGAGGAAATAAATGCAAACTCCAGCAGAAGGGAGTAAACCCGGCACCTGCCATGTCCCTCCATGCCACCTCATAGCCACCAGGGTCCTCCAGGTGACGTTTCTAGACGATGGTGTTGATCAAGCCTTTTTTGTGAGTCGACGTACTTACCTTGTTTCATGGTTAACTCGCTGTACCTCCCCACGAAACTTGGTCACCCACTGGGTAATTGTTTGTTGAACTTCTTATAGGCCCCGCAGTTTGCCAGAGGCGCCAACGAGCACTGACCCCAGGGGTCTCTGCCGCAGGCCCATTTACCCCATGACAAATTGTGATGCAGTAGTAGAGAAGATTCAGAGAGCGTCAAGGCTACCCCTCAAATCACCATGGTGACATGGCATGAGCCATAATTCAGTTTGCTAACCTCAAAACCCACCACACAAGAATAAGACTAGAAAAATACTGTCAAATTTTAGAGAACAAAAACAAAGCCTCCACGCCAGGCAGAGGGCGGAGCACCTCACACATACTTCAGCATCTGACCTTCACGTGGGCACCCGTCACACAGGTGTCACCAGCCCATTCTACAGGTGAGATGTCTGGAAGCAAGTTAAGTAACCTGTCGAAAATTTATAGTTAGGTGGAGCAAGGATCTGAAGCCAGGAAGTGTGAACCCCAAGAAGGCACAGTTAATCACTAAGCTTGATCAAGTTTCTGGTGACCCACAGTAAGAAATACATTGCACATCAGGATCCAATCTGCATGCGCCCAGAAAAGTAAAGTGACTTCTACAAAACACTTACCTTTATATGTAGCAAAAACTGTCTTTTAAGACGCTGCTTTTGAGTTGTGAAATTAATTTCTCACGACTCACCATTTAAAAAATGTGCAATTCATTACTGCTTCGAAGATACAGTATTTATTTTAACGGTAGCAAAAAGGAAAACCAAGTGGGAGAAAAGGGTTAGCCAGAGCTGAGTAAATATTACGAATGTAAAAAAAACATATGTACATGGCTCAGAACGATGCGAACACGTATAGACACGGAAAACACATAACTGTAAAACGGGCATGTTAAGGCAAGAAAGGATATGGGCAATTACGTTTCTTTTACTTTCTAAGGGCTGTCCTTCCCTTACATGGGATAAGGACGTTAAGCTGCCAGAAGACAGCCACTCCGCGTTTTCCTGGCAACAAAACAATTTACCGACCTGTTTTCTTAGACATGTGCTCCACATCAGGACACAGAGTTTTCCAATTCGCTTTATAAAGCTAGCTAAGTTTTTATACCAAATAATACAGACAGTAACACAAATCCAAACAAATCCTCCCCTAATATTTGTATAAATGTAACACTGGAAACTAATGCCGTGTAGTAGAGAAAGCGCGCGCGTGCAAGCACACCCTCGACGGCACCCCCCACCCCAGCTCTTCACCCCGCGCCTTTGGCGCGCGCCCCCTCCGCCGCCGGGGCCGCGGGGGCAGGGGCGGCGGCCCCAGGCCGTGGCCCGCGCCTGGCCTCTTCGTCGGCCAGGGCCTCGCAGTACTGCGCCGGCCAGTCCTTGGGGTCTTGGTTGTGCACTTTGGCCACGAACTTGAGGACCTTCATCTTGCTGGTCTCCAGGCTGGCCCGCGGGCCCCACTGGAACTCGTAGTCCACGGGGTCGGTGTGCGGGAGGCGCCGGTAGTCCAGGTACCGCTGGCGCACGAAGTCTTCGGTGATGAGTTTCTTCGGGTCCCCGAAGATCAGGTGCTTCTTCGTGGGGTGCACCCCCAGGCGACGCAGGAAGTCCCAGACCTCGGTCTCCTTCACGGCGTTGCCCTTCATGAAGATGAGCCCCAGCAGCGTCATGAGCAGGCCGGTGGTGGGCGTGCCCTGGTCGCCGCGCACCTCGGCGTCCGCCTCCACCGGCTCCAGCGTGTTGACCAGGATGTACGTGTGGCTCTTGGGCTCCAGCTCGGCCAGCCGGTACCCGAACACGTACTCGAGGCGCTCGGCCGCCAGGCGGAGCAGCTCGGCGAACACATCGCGGTAGTCGCCGACGACGTGCTTCAGCATGTCGCTGCGCTTGATGGGGATCTTCTTCTGGTCCTTGATCAGGAGGAACTGCACCAGCTCGGCCACCTTCAGCTCCAGCTGCTTCTGGGAGCGGGGCCCCGCCGCCGCCGCCGCGGCCTCGGCGCGCCGCGCGCCCTGCGAGCCGCCCGCGCCGCGCGAGGTGCTCGGGGCCTCCTCTGCGACGCCGCCGCGGCCGCAGTCCCGGTCGGTCAGCGCGCTGGGGCGGCCGCGGCTCCTGGGCTTCTGCGACATGGCCCCGGCGCCGAGAGCTCGGCGGGCGCGGGCGGGCGCTCTCGGCAACGGGCAGCGCGGACAGGAAAGCGGCGCGCGGCGCGTCTTGCGTCATAGAAACGCGCGCTGCGTCGGCGGAGGCTGCGCGTGACGTCACGGGGGCGCCGGGTCGCGGCCACGGCGGGTTTGTGCGCATGTGCGGGGCGCCGCTGCGGTTTTTATCAGGCTGCAGGGAAGGGCTGCGCGGATTTAGGCAGGTGCTACAGGGAAGGGCGTGCGGGGAGTGTTAAAATCGCGAATATTTGTGGCTGAAGCCAGCACGATGCACGTGGGAGAAAAGTCAGGTGAAGAGGGAGGTAAGAGACAGTGAAGCAAAGGCCTGCCTTCTACACAAAGCGGGGCGTGAACACCCAGAGGACGCCCAGGTTGCTGTGCCCGCGCCCCCGTCCCCTCGTTCACGCTCAAACCGTCGCGTTTGCCACCAGTTTCTTTAATGCCCCTCAGAGTCGATTAAAAACGAATGCTTAGTAAAGCGGGCTGGCCTCGCAAGCAGGACTTTCCCTGGCTTTTCAGTATATTTATATTTTTGCATTCAACTCCCATCAGCTACCTAGACGACTGCGACCAGGCGACCACATAAAGCACGTTGCAGTGACCTGTTTTTTGCTTGGCCAGATGAGTTGATCTCTTGCAAAGCGCGTGATCATGTAAACGGCCTGAGGCCCACGAGCACAGTTTTAGCAGAAATGGATAAGAAGGATGCTACAAGCAGACACGTGCTCTCTGGAGATTACCATTTAATTTGGGGCATCACTGATCATCAAGAACTGCAATAATGTGAATCTCTTACATTTCTCAATTCTTAGAATATCAGCTTTAGGGCTCGATGAGAAAAAGAGAACCCCGGGGTGTCATCCCTCATGATGTGACGTGTGCACTTGATATATTTTTTTGATTGCGGAACTCTTAATAGCCAACATGAGCCGGTTCATTAACTCAGACTATGTGCATCTGCTGCTCTCAGCAGACGTGTTCCTTTTCTACTTACGGTCTTTTTAAAGCTTCCCAGGAAGTGGGTGAACTCTTAAAAGAACCAAAGCAAATTGAGTTCCTCTTTAATGAAAATGTAGTCAAAGCAATTCAAAACACATTATATTTGAATAATAGCATCAAAACACAATCCTATTAAAAATTTCATTAAATAGCATAAAATTTTTGTTTATAATTCAATATGAAAATGCACTAGAGCAGGACTCCTAAAAGCAAAATGATATTCCATGTTATGGTGCAAGTATGCTTGCTAAAATCCGGCAAACTGTGAGTTTCTGTTCTGTACAGGATCTGGCTATCCTCAAGCATCAGTTTTTTTTTTTTTTTTAAAGCATCAATCTTAAAGACAGAAGCCTCCTAAGAAAAAAAATATACATCAAGGCATTCTTTTTTTTACCGTGAGAAAATTCATCTGCTTTAGTTTCCTTGCAAATAAAAATTTGAACTCAAGTTTAAAGAAACCTCTCGCAGTGGTGAATTCTGCAAAAAGTCCCTCCAGAAGGGAATCGATTGTACCGAATAAAAATAAATAAATAAAAATTACCAAGAGATCACAGAGGAATGGAAAATAAGATGAAAGAACACAGGCGTGGTGTCCTTGAAAAAGGACAGGTTTGGGAGTTAGTTGATGGACCTAGATTACCTGTATGACTCTGGGAAGCTCACACTCCTTTCTGTTTCTAAACAAGACACGATCCCTAATCCGGGCTTCAGGAGACTGAGATAGGTTTGCCAAGTACTGAATATGGGCTGGGACAGGGTAGCTGATGACTTGCTTCTTTCCAGGGCATTTAAGGAACATATTTTAAGACTACCCTGCAGCGAACCATACATGCACACGAAAATCAGAAAAAGAAAATGTATCACAGTGCTATTAAAGTTACTTCCTTTTAAATATGAAATTCAATGTTTATTTTCTTGCTTTGGGAGATAAATGAAAAAAATATGATGCCATAGCAGTCATGAACATTCAAATTTTCATTAAATTCAGTGTAATTTGTGACGTTTATTCAGTCAGTGAAGTAATAAAGACATGGACAAAAAAAGGAAAACATTTTCACTTTATCTCAATGACCTTAATACTTCTATTACTAGACGCAAAAGAAAAAAATTGAGGCAAAAACTATGCTAAGATTTAACTGCACCAAACAAATAAATGCCCATTACCAATGCTCGTTAGCTGTCCCTAAGTAATTAATGGCTTTACTTCATCTGGGTAGCAAATGCCTGCCAAGAAGCCCTAATCACCTTTATCACCTACTGGAGTCTCTTCATTCCCTGGTATTTCTTGTGGAACCAGGGACAGGTTTTAAATTTGGTGGCAACCCTGGGTATATACCAAGTAAGGGCTTTTTGGCAAGAAGCGGTGATAAAAGTATGCAGCCATGCGCCGGGCCCCTCGTGGCCTCTCCCGTGGGAGGAAGTGGGAGAGCATGAGGCGTGCCGGCCAGGGAGTGGGTGGCAGGGGCATCGATCTGGAGTTTAACGGCTGCCATAAAACCCTGTGTCCTAACAAAGACCCATCCTGGTTAAACCACGTGACGGGACTACCTAATGACACACTGTCCCTCGGGAAGGGATGTAAGTGGCCGCGGAGCTGCCCTTGGCAGGCGGGAGGGGACGCTGGGGCTTAACGCGGAGCTTTGCAAGCACTGCAGCCCCTTGGCCCAGAGCCTGTTAGGTTCTCCAAGAAACCTTTTCCTTCTGATTACTCACTTAGGGAAATCATTAAGGTGATTTACTTGGAAATTATAAACACAAGGTCTGATCGTGGTTTTCTCGTTCTGCACCCTTTCCCTCTGCCAGCTGCCTCCCCTCCCCTGTCTCTAGGGGACCTTGGTGACAGCCCCGATTCCCTTCAGGCCGGCCACAGATTCGGCTTCAGGGGTCCAGCCAGCACCCTCTTCTCCCTGAGCTAACACGCTGAAGGGCGATGTCAGCCCAGCAGCCCCGCCTACGGCGAATTGTCTGAATCGTGGTGCAGCCAACCGACTCAGGATCTAAGAGATGGAGCAGCAGCCCGGATGCCAGCTGACTTCCCAGAGCCCTAGTTCACGGCCGAACTCCTGGGATGACTAGTTCCTGGATCTAGGCAAACCTTTTGCCTCGCTGGCTTCCACTTGGTGCCCCTCCCCTGCAGCTGAAGGAATTCTGGCTAAATGGAGGGCACCCCCGTTGTGCAGGGGGTAAGAGGGAGCTGGGGGAGAGAGCACTTCAGAGCACTGCAGCCAGGCATGCTGGTGTCACCTGTCGGGGCTCTGGGACCAGGGAGAGGCGTGGCGGTTATGGCCCTTGGCCGTGTTCTGTGGCTGAAGCGTGTCCTTACTACTGCTTGCTGACAATGAGGGCAAGGAGGAAATCGTGAGGGAGTCTTTTTCCACACAGGAAGTCCACAGGGGCTAATCCGGGGATTTGCCTCAGCAGAAAGGGCTTCGGACGACTCAGAATGTGCTCTGAATCCTCCGCTCTCCCAGACTAGCTGTATTGTCGTATTTAACCCAAAGCCTTTCCCCGCTGGCCACACCATACAGGTGACAGACCTGCTTTCCTGCTAGACTCACGGGGCCAGGGCCCCTTAAAGGACACTGGACAGAGCTCACACTCAGGGAAGCCAAGGCAGAGACAGGCCACAGGGTAGAAACAAGGCGAGTGCATGCTCACTGGTGGGTAACCGATGTGGTACCCCACAGATGGAGAAGGAAGTGCTAACGCTTGCTGTGATGCGGACGCACCCCAAAAACATCATGCTAAGTAAGCGACCGCGTGCCGTGCAGTGCTAGTTACACGAGACGCCCAGAGCGGGCGAAGGCTGCAGGCGAGGGGCCGACAGCTGGGGCTGGCGTGGGGAGCGGCTGCTAGACGTGCGGCTTCTGGGGCGACTGAAACCGGCATAAAGTGGGGTAAAGAGGGAAGCTACGTGACTGGCTGCTGAGCACCGAACCGCGTCCTTTACACAGGTGACCGCCCTCAATAAGCTGTTTCCAAAAGCAGGACCCAAAGAAGGCCCAGCCGAGGGCCCCCGGCAAGCGCCCCTGCGGAAGGAGGAGACGGAACAGAGAGACCAGGAACAGCAACGAGCCCCACCAGGCGACGCTCCGCACCACTACCGACAAAAAGGATTTTTACTTAAAAAGTCAAAATGAGATGGGGGCGACGGTGTCACACAGCCAGCTGCCATGGCCGCCCGAGGCGCGTCCGCGTGTCCTCCAGCGACTAACGGCGTCTCTGTGCAGCACGGACGGCGGAACGCAGCGGTGTCCGGGCCCGGGAGACGGCCCTACGTCGGTCAGGCCGCGGCCCGGCTGCCGCGCGAAGGCCGGGCTGCATCGGGCGACTCTCCCGCTGCGAGAGGCGTGACACGTGCAGCCCCTCCCCGTGGGAAGCCGGGCGCGCGTGGGAGAAGCGCTCGGAGGCCTGGGCCGCACCCCTGGCTGCCCCGGCCAACTGCTGGGACCAGTGACTCTGACCGCTGGCGTCCTGTGCTGCAGACATCCAAGGCAGGCGGCTGCGGCAGCTGCAGAGGCTGCAGCGACTGCCCCGGCCCCGGGATACTTTTGCGACAAGGGCAAAATCAGCGAGGCCATCGTCATTCGTGGGCGCTGTGACCCAACCCCTTCGAACCTCTCCCCCCAAGCAGAGACCACCGCAGCGACACGTGCCCCCCTGTGCCGTGAACACCCCCTGAGGTGCTCACAGAGGGATGCGCACCTGGATCCAGGAGAGCCGACGTCTGCGCAAGCGCACAGGTGCATTCACGCTACGTGACTCAAGGCTGAGTTCTCCCCTGTTTCAAAGACACCGGCAGGGTCTGTGGCGGTTAAAAGCCAGCGGCGACCGCTCGAACACGCTGTCTGGCACGCACAGAGGCTGGGCACTCACACACAGCCACGCGCACACCTGCAGCCGCGGCCCAGACCGTCACGTGGTCTCTGTCGCCTGATGCCATCTCTTCGCAAAGCTGAGCGCCAGGAACCGAGTCGAGTTTAGTACCTTAAATGTGACAGCCGAGAACGATGAGGTTCTCCGCGAGCGACCCGCAAGGGTTGTGAAACAGCGAGACGTGGAAATGTAAGAACGATTCAGCCCAGACGTCACTTCACTGACCATGGGGTTCGGGCCACTGTTTGGCTGACCCGGTTGCCGGGTGGACCTTCCGAAGCTGCCCGTTCGGTAGAAATAGGGAATCTTACTGTACAATAACAAAAACGGTTTCCTCGGTTAATTCAGACACATGAATTTAACGCTCCCCCCAAAATGTGTCCTCCCTGGAGGGAGAGAGCAAGCCAGATGCTCTGCCTTTGTGCACGGGAACTGCCTGGCCTGGGCTTCCCCTTCCCACCCCGACAGGAAGCGAAGGCGCCGTGGGAACGGGATCATCGCCTCTCGGTGTGAAAACTTCCCACGAGCTCGGCCAGGGGTCGTCCTCCTGTTCGCTCCTCCCAGGGGGCCCATCAGTCACAGGCCACGTACACGACACCCCGCGAGGCGGACGAGGCACCCAACCTCTTCGTTGCATTTTTGGAAAAATCTACTATAAAAATGGATACGTATCATTCCTATCTGATCTCTAAATCGCAAATAACGTACATTGGTAATTTAGACGTGCACTCCGTGTGCGAGGTCTCCCTGGGGACCCACCCCTACCGCCGCAGGACCAGGACACCGTACCGCTGCGACCGTGAGCTGCACCGAGCGCCACAGGCTGGAGCCGCACTGCGGCACAAGGCTGGCGAGCGGGGACGGCGCGTGCCACAGGCTCTGGGTGCCCGACGGCACGGGGGGCTTTGGAGGGGGCGTGGGTTTCACGTGGGGGGCGAGGCGGGGCGGCTGGCTGGCGTGACCACGTGGTGGGGGCCGGCCCCGGCTCTGGGAACTGGCCCCAGCCTGGTGACCGCGCACACGGGACCTCACGGCAGGGCGGCTGCTTCGGCCTGTCGCCCCACTTCGTCAGTCGCCCCGAGGCCCAGTGTCCCCAAACGCTCAAAGTCCGGTTCTTAGGATTCGACCCCTAGGCCCAGCCACGGGAGTGAGCCTCGTGCCCTCAACAAAAACCAGCGCCCTGCTCCTCACCAGCAAAGTGAGCGCTGGAAAACGTCGTCGCCCAGAACAACCGTCAGGGCCACAGAAACGTTTTACATTTATGTCCCAAAATGAATTCCGATTCTCAGCGGAAGACGCTCCCCACTGAGCTGCAGGGGTTCGGCCGGCGGCGCCTGTGACCAGCCCTGTCCTCCGCCCCTGGGCCGGTCTTTGCACCACATTTCCAACGCCGCCCTCAGCAGGACGGGGCCACTTCTTACGTCACCAGCCCTTCTGCGAGGCTGTCACCTGCAGAAGCGGCACTGACTGAGGCTGCGCTGCTGACCCGCCCCGATGACGACGGGGTGCGGACTCCAGGTGAGGCTGCTGGCGGGCCCCAGACGGCCCCGCGTCGCGGGTGGAGGGCACCGAGCGAGGTGGCTGCGCCCAGACGCACGCCTGCGGGAGGGAGGTCCAGGACCCGGCAGCGGTGGCCCCAGAGCCACCGACGGGGAGTGGCCACGTAGAAGAACGCCACACTGTTCCAATCAAACGTGTCTGCGGCCACCCTGAGGGAGCAGAGCGAGGTCCCTTCACCCCCAAACTGCACCAGGTGCATGGAGCGGGGGACGGAGGCGGCAGCAGTGCCCCCCGGAGCTTTCGTGTCTGACGGCTCCAAAACCGTGACGATCTCTGGAACGGAGAACCAGTTACTATCCCGGGAAGCTGCTCCCCCCTCCCACTCAACGTCTGTTCCCTGGAACGCTGCTAATTTGTTAAAAAGTAAAAATAGACGATGACAGCCGTGGCTGTCCACGGGCCGAGGACGTCACACCCGTGAGACAGCGGTGAGCGGAAAAGTCTCAGAGCCCTGCAAAAACCGTCAGCCCCGTCTCAAGCTTCCACAGCCTGTGTCCATCCATCCATCCATCCAGGGTCAGACCCGTCGTTCGTCCATCTCACACACACGGACCTGGCAGGAGAGATGCAGGCTGCTCGCTGCCTCTCTCCATGGTGCCTCGGAGAGCAGACGAAGGGACAGACATCGGCGGGGACGGGGGGCAGGGCGTTGGTGCCCATTTCTCCACAAATTCAGCCCCTTAAAGTCACCTATCTGCACTGACTAAAACCCTCCTTATCTTAGAGAACAGTTTCATGAAAGACAATGAAAGTGAAAATCGAGCTTCAGACAGCCATTTCTGCTGACTCCCAAGTTCATTAGGTCACTTTCCTGCCATCCTCAATGAAGGCTTATCATTCCGTGTGAACCCAGACTTGAGGCGTCACTATTTAGTAAACATTTTCCTTAAAAGATGCTGTAAACTTCAGAAAATCCTTGGCCATAAAAAAAAGTGACAAAAGGCCCAACTCCAAAAGGGACGAGTCACACTTTGAGTGAAAATTCTGATCAAATCTAGGCTTTCTCAGCTTATCTGGGCGTAAATTGGAATTGCAAGCCATATGCCAAGAATTAAAATGATCGCTTCTGATCTGCACCCAATCTATCTATAACTAGTTATTCACGGTGCCCAGAAAAGTCTGATTCGGCTCAGCCTGGCCCCGCACACACGCCATCTGAAGGCCTCCTTGTTCTCAGACTTCTAAGAGAAGGAATCGTTTCTCACCTTACATGCGGTTTCTTAATTTTGAAATTTAGATCATTTTTGTCTTTTTTCCTACATGAAGGCGTTATTATATCTTACATCCATACACAGAAGCACAAAGTGACTTGGGACTTCATTTTAAAATGGAACTAAAATTTCTAAAAATCCTGCTGCAATGAAATAACTGTTACCTAAAGAATCACGGAGAAACGCGTGGGCCGCCGGGGCGGGGGGGAGGGTCCGCAGGTCAGGCCGCCCCGGCAGCTCCCTAAGCCAGCCGTGCTGTCTGGGGACCCACGCTGCCCTGACGCCCCCGCTTGGCCCGCCCCAGGCCGCAGCGCGTGACTCAGCGCTGCGCTGGGCCGGGAGCGCGCGGGGCTCGGGGCGCTGCACGCAGCCGGGGGGCCACGCGGGGCGCCGGGCTTCGCGAGGCCGTCGCCCCAGGTGGCGAGTCCCCGTGAACGGTCTCCGCTCACACGCACGGACGTGACCGCGGGGACGGGGCTGATGCATCGAAATGGCCACGACGAGAGCGAAATGAGTCAAAACGTGGGAAGAGGTATTTCCACGTGTTTAGCACGCAGCCTCCAGAAGGCAAAATAAAAGAATTCTCACAAATAAGAAAAATACAAAGCGGTAAAAATGGGCGAAGCACATAAGCCCACGTGTAGCAGAAGAGGAAGCAAAGGGCCGGTTCGCCGGGAAGGAGCAGAAGGCAAACGCGCCAGGGACGCGGCCACGCCCCCGCCACGCCCGCGGAGTTCGGGGGGACAAGCAGACAGCGCGGGGCGCCCGCGCCACCGCCCGGGCCCGGAACGCGCGTCAGACACGAAGCTGGCGTCAAACCTTCGCGGCGGCTCAGTTCAGGGAGCAGCTGCCCGGCCGCCGGCCGGTCATGTGGCAGACACTGTATCCGCAGTGGAGGTGGCGGACCCAGCGCCACGCGCACGAGCCACGAATGTCTGGCTGCAAGAGGAAAGCCAGTCATAGAAGAACAGAGTGTGATCTGCTTACATGAAGTTCAAAAGCAAGTAAAAGTCATACATCATCGAGGGACAAGTACATACATGGTCAGGGAACGATGAACTTGGGGCTCCGTGTGGGTGACCAGCTCTTCTCAGGGTGACAGCTGGGGTTGTGCGTCATAACTTTACTACATTCCAAGCTTTAAGTGCCGTGTATTAAAGTTTAACAACATTTTACTTTATTAATACATATTTCATAGTTTAAAACTGAAATGGTGAAATATATTTTAAACGTACTTGCCAGTAGGATAAAAAAACCTAGGTATTCGGCTTTTAAAGACTTACATAAAATTAAGCACACTGAATGTAGTATTTTTAGGGGGGAAAAACAGAATAAAAATCAGAAGTATCGATGAGACATGTAAAAACAGAAAGATGAAAAGAATAACTGACATAATTCATAAAGAACAGATTTCATAATAAAGGTACCCTAAGAAAATTGACTTGCATAAGAGACATACCTGAAAGAAAAGATCATAGAGAAATTAAAGAAAAACAGGCAAAGAGATGGGGCAAACTCGAACAGAAGGAAAACGAGGATGGCGCTTTAAGTGCAGACGAAGCAGAGTTCAAGACAATGAAACATTTAATCGGGACAAGACCGCTTTACGTTAATTAAGCGATGTGATCCACAAATAATGAACACTAATGTGCTTAAGAATATAAAATCCAAGGACGTGGTTCCATAGTGCAGCGGTCAGCACATCTGCTTTACATGCAGAAGGTCCTGGGTTCACGCCCCAGAGAAGCCATGGTCTGTGGTCTACAGCCATGCCACCCCCAACGAGGCTGATCCTGGTTCATATATGGATGGGAGACCACCTAGGAAGACTAGGTGCTGTAGGCATAAATTTAAAAAAAAAAAAAAAAAAAGGAACATAAAATCCAAACAGAGCAAGAAGAGATGAAAATTAGAGACGGACAGAAACAGAGCTGCACGGACGATGTTACTATGAATCGCAGAGTGGAAAACTGTGAAGAAAAAGATGAGGCCACGGTGTGTGTGGGGGACCGGAGCCTGGGGGTTTTCTGCTACCTCCCCACATCTCCCAGGCTTCCTGTCATCCACGGCTGTCACTCACAGCGGGTACAACACCAAGACCTGCGCTTGGCAACGCCACCTGTGTAAGACAGGCAGATGGTTTCTTTCTTCCTCCTGAAGTCAGTCTGCGAGGAGCCAGTGTAAGTGACCCTGAGAACTTCTGAGTCATTAGGTCGCGTCATCTAGACAGCGCTATCTGCAACCAATGTCAACTTTTCTATCGACAGTCGAACCACACGACGTGAATACAGCGGAACGATGCAATTCGAAACTTCTGCATTCTTTCATTCCCTATCAGAATTTTTATATTTTAATAAATACCGAAACCTATAACAATTTTCTTCAAGGCACCTAATAATCAGGGTAAAATATGAATGTTCCAACATTGCCATTACTTATTTTATAGCGTAGAAGTATTCAGGGATCAAAGACAAGGCCCGTGAGTAATATTCTTCATTAAAAGAGGTTGGGCATTTGAAAGAAAATCTGATAACTAATAGCCTATAAGTCACAACTTTTTAAAGCTGGGTGAGTCCAGACAGCTCCTCAGAGCAGCATATTAAATTCACTTTCAATTAGCATGGTTCAGCATTTTAGTCTTATGATTTGTATGCTCAGTAATACTTTTAAAATTAACTGTGCCACAGACAGACAGATCACACACTCCTCAGCCATAATAATTTGTCTAATGTTCTATCTTTATAACAGTAATTGCCTCTTCTCCGAAAAAAAAAAATGTGCCTTTGAATCGAGACACACTGCATTTATTACTTTTCTTCTATTAGAGCTACCTCAGCATATTAGACATTTTTTCCTTAATGACTCTTTTCTATTAGGAGAACATGCAGACTCCAAACAGAAGGAAGTCCGTCGGGGGGTGGGGGGGCTTTGGGGAGAGGCAGGACTCCTAAGGTGGGCGTCAGACAAGACTTGTCAAGAGGAGACGACACGGGAGTCTCCGTTTCCTGTGAGTGACAGGTGCTTTGACATGCTTTGATAAACTGAAAGCTGTGAAATTCGCAAGACTTGTCATTAACAGGGAGTGAAGCTGTCGAAATAGCAAAGCACATAGCGGGTGTGTCGCTGGGCGCTGTGCTCCCCGCTCTCCGTTAAGGGGTCACCCTGTCCCTCCTCGGGGTGGGACAGCCACCAGGACAGCCCACTCACTCCATGGGCACCAGGAGACACAGGTCCTCTTGCCCTGACGGCTGGCTCCCCTTTGTCCAGACCACGAGCACAGGAGTTTGGGTCACGGTCGGCACAGAGTCCACGTGGCCCTTGGGGTCACGGAGCCAGTTACTGGGCCCGCAAGGACGTGCGCACAAAGCTGCCCCCTGGGCGGGCAGGGCCGTGCAGCCCCGGGTCGGAAATGCTCCGGCTCAGGCTGGGCTGCTCCGAAGGCCAGCGAGCAGCCGCGGGAGGCTGCGGGGGGCTGCGGGGGGCTCGGCGGCTGGCCCCCGCCCTCCCGGAGCTTCTGCAGCCGGGCTTCCCTCGGACGCGCGCAGCCTGCTCCGCGTCTGCGTCCCGCGGACGCGGTGGTGCTGGCCGGCGGGCGAGGGGCCCGCTCCACGCCACGCGACGCCCGGCCGCAGCCCACGCTCACGGTCAGATGCCGTGGGAACCAGCACCTGTCCCTCCGGCCCCGCCCCCGCCCCTGGCCTCGGTGCAAAAGGCAGGACGCGGCGAAAGGCGCGGGCCGTCGAGAGCGGACAGGTCTAGACGTCTCCGCCCGGCCACGCGGGGTGGCCTGTGACCTGCGGGCAGCGTCCCTGGCCGCGGCGTCTGGACATGGCCGTGCGGGGCCGGAGCGCCGAGGGGCTCCCCAGGGCGTCGCCTCCCTTTGCCCCTCGTGTATCGACCCCCGTACGACTCATTTCTCGGGCGTTAAGTTCTGACTGGCAACCACGTCCCCTCTTACAGTGTCTCGGCGTTTGCTGCTCACAGCTCTGCAGCTCTGGCCGCGTCTGCACCCAGATTCTTCGCCCCGGGGTCCCGCTCCCCGCCTGCTCAGTGCCCCACGACCCAGCTCAGCCGTCTGCGGGGCTTGCATGGCCCGGGCTCCGAGCCTTGCCACGTGACAGTTCTGAGACCTGTGCTGACCGTGGCCTTCACACGCCAGCACAGACGGGACAGGGAGCCGGCCACGGGGCACGCTGCACTGTCACCCAGGGTCACACACTTCAAAGCCGTCTGCCGGAGTGTGCCAGGGAGTGTGTAAGGGAGCCAGCGCCCAGCAACGGCGGACAGACGGCCTCCGGGAACGTCCTGGAGCCTCGAGATGCCCACTGCCGGAGGCACAAGTGGTTTATCCTCGTGGAGAAACTTACCCGGGGGCTGAGGGCCCCGCCCCCCACCCCCAGCACGCTAACCAACGGACGTGGATCACAAGTAAACCTCTCAAGCCCAACGTGGGCAGGGGCCGGGACCGCCCCCGAGGCCGACGGGACACCGCGGGGTGGGGGGCAGGGCACCCCACAAGGCCCGGAGCGCACCCAGCGAGAGCCGCGTCCCCGGGCGGGGCTGTGGGAATAACGCGTGTTTTCCGAGTGCCTCCTCTGCCACGCAGGGCCGAGCAGGAGAAGCTGGGCACAGGCGACCCCTGGTGCGACCGGCTAGGCGCGGCCAGCTCGTCAGGCGTCTCCTCCGAGGGGCATCAACCTTCCTACCTAAGTTCATGTTCTCTCGCAAAAAGTACGTATCACTATATTTTCAATTAGAAACGCGCCTGATGGATCAAAATAAAAGAATTGGCCAGTAACGTGATCCAAGCAAAAACAAATACACACCTATTGCATTTTACTACAATGCACATTTTAGCGATGCCCATTTTTAAAGTCATGTGGCCTCGAGTGGGTTCCACAGGTGACACTCTAATTGGTTTGTTTCCATCGGATGAAGTTTTAATGCCGCTAGGAAATCAAAGGCGAGTACATCAGTCTATTTTCACACATGAGACCGGTGGCTCCAGACCCTTAGGCCACTTTATCAGCAGAGCGAGATTCTGCCTCGTTTCGGGGACCTGTGAGCCTTGTCCTCGGCACTGAACGCACGAAGCCCTCCTCCACGTGGGCAAGATCACGTGCTCCAGACGCGAGGCCGAGACCCTGGCCGCAAGACACCCCCGACACGGACTTATAATCGATCTTCTGAATACGTAACGATGCCAAATACATTTACATTACACGCAGTAACCTTTAGCTCACCTACATTTAAATAGCCTATTAAAGTTGTATTTGAGCTCAGTTCTTGGGCTTGACAGAAAGCCCTCCAAGCTGCCCACAACTCATGCTGAAGGTTAAAGCAACGCATACTCCCCCCTGCCCCCCCCCACACACAAAATAGGGCCAAATACATGAATTTTCAGAGACTAGGCCTGAAATTCTGATGGGCACAGCAGGACACACTTCTGTTAGCACAGAAAATTCAGAGGCGCTTTTTAAGGAAGTGAATGTATGCGGCATAGGATTCTAAGCGTTCTCACATCGGAAAATGATCGGCATAGCAACGGAGAGAGAGAAAGCAGCCCCCAGGCCAGGCTGAAGTTCATTCATCACAATCCCTAAGCCTCGGCTCTGCATGTTTCACTCAACAGCGCAGTTGAGAAAAACAAAAATAACAGATCGAAGCGGAACGGAAAGGCAAGCAAAGCTGTTTTTTCCATCAGCTGTCAGAGGGTTTCCGATAAAAACGACACCGTGATAAAGACGAGGCGTTTGTACTTGAGTGTAAGTATGCAGGGCTGGCTTCCCTGGGCTGGGGCGCGGGGTCGGGCGTCCCTCCCAGCATCCCCGCGGCAGCCCCTAGGCCTGGGCTGTTCCCCCAGTGCGGGGGTGGTGGCGCGGGGGGGGGGGTGACCATGGCTCTCGACGCCACACTCTGGGGTTCACGGGGCCAGATGCTCCCTGCCGCTCGCGAACGACAAACGCCTGCTATAATGAAGACAGGGGCACGGGAGCCCCCTTCTTCCAAGGAAAGAAAACGTGAAAGAGAAAAATACTCCTCCATCCGGCAGCTTGTGCTGCAAAAGGAAACCGCGAGGTGTGATGAATCAGACACGGGCGTGCTCACTGCGGACGGCCTGGGCCGCTCAGGAAGCGGAGCTCGCGCCTCGCCGGGCGAAGATGGAGGCTGGTGCTGTTCGAGCCAAAGGGCTCGAAAGGGCAGGGTGCGCAGCGACCCCGGGAGGGGCCCCCGGCGCTGGCACGCTGCCCGCCGGCCCGTCCTGGGCCTTCACGTGGGACATCAGAGGTTCCCCGAGGGTGTCCTGAGAACTAAGGGCTGTGGGCGCGTGAAAAGGGCCCAGCACCCAAGGCGCCCGACGCCGCCCCCGCGCCCCACACTGCCCCCGCGCCCGTCCCCAACACCGTCCCCCCAAAGCCGCCTCCGCCCCCCACGCCGCCCCCATCCCCAACGCCGCCTCTGTCCCAGCTGCCGGGAGCAACAGGGGGGTCTCCCTGTGTGCCTGGCGGGAGGCAGAGGCATCGCCTGGCGCCGGGACCCCGAGCTCCGCCAACATCGCAAGGAACGAGGTGAGTAAAGAGCCCAGCTGACCTGCGCGGGGGAGGGGGCCGCCGGGGACGAGGGCGCCCGGCCGGCCGAGCGCTTGCACGTGCCCTTGCAGGCGGCCGCGGCCGTGACATGGGCGTCACGAGCTGCCGACGCTTCGCTGCGAGAAGGAAGCGACTGGCGAACGACACAGATTTTCCCCCAAAAGGACGCAGCTGCCGAGTCCAACGGAGGGGACGCGGCTAAGGCCCGAGGGGTTCCCCGGGCAGCAGGAGGAAGAGGAACCAACGCAGGAGCACCGTCCCGGACGGCGAAGCGGAGGAGGAGGGGGGCGTTCGAGGGCGCTAAGCGTTCTCCAGCACCGACTCCCCTGCCCACGGCTGGTGAACCATCCGCCTGCTCCAGGCGGGACGGACTCGAGAAGGCCGAGGAACACGAGGAGAGAGACGATCACGGACGTGAGAAGGAAATTCCCCCCGAAAACTTCTCTCGAAAGATCCAGTGGACAAACGACCCGATCCGGTCGGTGCAACCGTTCACGCCGTGTCTTGTAGCTAGAGAGAGGTCGACGGCCCGCATCTTCCAGAAACTGTAACAGGAAACGCATCCCCACCTCGCAACGCTACGGACGTTATCTGTCCACAAATCAACCGGTAATGTCAATGTAATCAAAACCGTTATCGGTACAGGACGTAACAAACTGATTCAAAAATTTGCTGAAGGTAAAATGCACGGTAGCCAAGAAAATTATGAAAAAATAGAAGTGACTTATTATAAAGCCAGGGTCATTAAATGTCACAGGGTTGGCTTAGAACTGGACCGATAGATTCACAAAGCAGAGCTTAATAAACAGACCCATAGCAACAAGAAGGGGGGTGGTGGGGGACACATCGAATGTGAGGGAAAATATTTAATACTCAAAAAATGGTGCTGGCGAAATGGTATCCATCTGAAAAAGATAAAGCGAGAGCCTTACTTCAGACTGTATAGAAAAATAAGTTTGGGATCAATTACCTAAACATAAAAGGCAAAACTATGAATGTTTTAGAAATACATGGGAAAATAATTTCATAACTGTGGGGCAAGAGAGAGCTTTTAAAATAAGAAAGAGATCCTGGAAGCCGCATAAAAATCCAAGTGGGGGGCGGGGAATGAATTTTGCAAGACAAAATGCTGACAATACTGGATATAAAAAAATATGCTTCATTAGAAAGTCAAAGACAAAAAACAGATTGGGTTAAAATATCAGTCACTTAAAACAGAAAAAAATTACAATATGAAGAAACCCTACAAAGCAATGAAATGTGACCTCACAGAAAAATAGACAGAAGACATAAACAAGCAAATTACAGAAGAAATTCAAATGGGTAATGAAATCTCGCTATTTGTTAGCTTTCTGTCTCCTTTTTAATTTGTTCCCCTTTTCCATTTTTTTCTGCCTTATTTTGAATTAGCTGGGTATTTCTTACGACTTCATTTATTTCCTCTGATGGCTCATCAGCCAACTCATTATCTTTTTATCTCAGAGGTGGCTTCGGGGTTGACGTCACACACCTTTAACTTAGCACAGTGTCCCGTCAACTGATCGTGCGTCCGCACGTGCCGCTTAACGACCGAGCATTGCGTCCTGCCGTCTCCTTGCCCCTGTGCGACCTTTTCCATGCACTTTACTGACACGTGTGTGATCGACCTCGCGATGTCCTGGTGAAGGCGTTCCGAGAGTCCCCTGCAGGCGGTGGGATGCTCTCGGTGTGCTCACCTGGCTGCAGCGTGAACTCAGCTGGGCCGCCCTCGCTGGCTCAGCGCGCAGGAGGTCCGCGGCTGGGGGACCCAGACCTGCTCGCTCACCCCGAGGGCCACACCTCCCACCGCCACCGCGGGAAGTGAGCCTGGGCCGGCCAGCAGCCCTGAGCAGCCCTGAGGTGGCCGTCCTCTGCAGGCCCGCGATGACGGCGGCGATGTCTGCGCTGCCATCAAGCCAGGCCCCCTGCGTGTGACGTGGACAGTGCGGCCTCAGGACGGCCACAGCCAGTGGCCACATGGGGCCCCAAGGACCAGGTGGACGCCTCCTCAAACGCTGTAACACGGAATGCCGTGGATCCGCGTGGTGTTCGTATTCGTACAGGTGAGTGATATTTAAAAAAAAATCTGTGCTAAACAAACTATGAAGAATTTATTATTTATAAAAATAAATCCCCCAATGTTTTTCAACCCTGTGGTCATTAGTCTTTCTACGGAATTATTACAAATAACCCAGCGGCTAGCTCAGGCCTCCTTCACTTCTTTTTAAAAAATTACTACCTATAATTATGCACAAAACTATTTCCATTATTGATATATAAGCAATCACAAGAAGTTCCACTAAATCTTTCGAAAAGTTATCTAACCATAGCTCTATAATCCGATTCCTACGTAGAACCTTTTATAGTACAATGTAAGGAAGACGCTTATCTCAGCCATGTGCGGGGAGGAGAATCAGTTGGTCTTGGGGAGGCCTTCAATTGATTGGACGAGGCCCACCCACATTATGAAGGGTGATCTGCTTTCCTCGAATTCTACTGATTTAAATCTTAATCTCATCTAAAAACAATACTTTTCATCAACATCGAAACTAGCGTTTGACTGGATGTCTGGGTCTTATGGTCTACCGAAGTTGCCACACAAAAGTTGCCACCACAACAGAGTTCTATAAATATGACCAAAAAAAAGTTCTACCCAGAATGCCACCAACATCCCATTGGCGATGTTTTCCTGGAGAATCCTGACACATCTTTATACTGTGGATTTTCCTCCCACCCACTGTGAGCGCTGAAGCCAGGTCAACGGTCACGGTTCCGAGAGTGACTTTCGCTAAACGGGTCAAAAGATTGTCCTGTCGTGGTCGACACATGGAATGCTGTTTCGTAAGGACGGCCAGCTGCCTGGCAAAGGCCCCGTCCCCAGGTGGAGCTGGCACCAGGCAGAGCCTGCCAGAGAGGGTACGCCCGGCCAGTGGGGCCTGGGACAAGCCGTCCCCAAGGAGTTGCCATACAAGCGATGAGTGTCGCTTTCAAGCCAAGGACATTAGAAAGCAGGATTCTGTCTCCGTTTCTCCATATAAAAGGCATTTTTAGAAAGGAAATTTCTCGCAGGAGCTGATGTATTTGCGACATAAATCCACCGAGCGCATGCCCCTTCCCCTCCGGCCGCCTCTGCAGGACGCTGGGGGCAGGGGAAGGAGGCGGGGGAGTCACTACAATCAGGCTCTGTTCCTCCCACGTTGCCGACCCGCGCCACGTCCTCACCTCTGCGTCTAACCGCTTGAAGAAGAGACTTAAATAACCGGTGACTACTACAAAGGAGCCTTTTCGCCATCCATCAGAATCGGAGCCTGCCCCCGCCCCCAGCTCGATGACCGGAGACGGTGACCGGAGAAGCGCGGGCACCTGCTCTCCGCTCCGGGAAATGCCTCCCTCCGCCCCGCAGATGCAGTGTCCGGCGCTCACAGGACGCACGTCCTGATCTGGCCACAAATCAACGTCCTCGCTCACGCAGGTGCTCACGGGGCACGGCGCAGACCCAAGAGGCAGAGGGCGGCACGCGGCGCCTCCGGAGGACGCCGCGGTCACGCGCGGGAGGGGACCAGCGGGGTGCGCAGCGCCCATAGCCTGCACGCCTCAGCCGCGAGCGCCCGCCCTTCCGGAAAGGTCTGCGCCCCTCCCGCCAAGAAGCCCACGGCTCTTGGAGTGGCCCCTGGGGCGCTCACACCGCCGAGGGCGCGGCCCTGCTCCCCGGCCACCGCGGGTCCGCGCGCCACTTACCACGAGGGACAGGGGCCTCTTCCAGGAGACGACGCCGATGAGTCCCGACAGCAGCACCTGGGGAGACAAACGTGCGGGACGGTGAGACGCCCGGAGGGCCGCAGGCCACTACGGTGACTAGGCGGCCGCAGAGTGGAGCATCCGGCCTCGCAGGCACCGGGCGCCCCTCCACCCAAGCCTCCTGCCGTGTCTCCACGTGCCTGTCACCCAGGCACCTGCACCGGGAAGAGGCAGCTGTGGTTCACCCTCCGACAGGGTGATGTCCCACTGGCCAGATTCCCATTGTAAGTAAGGTCCTGGCGTTTGTCCCTTGCGAGGACAAAGCACCCGACTTCACTGCGGGCGGGGGCCAGGCAGTGGGGACAGGCTGGAGGCATGCGGCTGCATTTCCCCTGGGACCCCCCAGGTCCTGACCCCAGATCTGACGGGCCAGCACGCTGGTGGCAGAGCCAGCTCAGCCCAAACGCTTCTGCAGGGCCAGGACCAAGCCTTCGAGCCACAGCCTCCGTCACACCTGGCGCTGTGCGCCTCAGGCTCACGGCCAACAAGATCCGGGCGATGTTTTTATACATTTACAAGGAGAATTTCTGAACCTTACTCACAAGTTAATTAATTAAAACCGTGAACCAGGTGCCCAGGAGGGCCCGTCCCCCACATGTCACATGCAGAGTCACAGCCTTCCCTGTCTGCTGAGTCGCTGCAGCATGCCGTCCAGGCCTCCACCCCCGAGGGCACCCCTCTGACTCATCTCGCTAGCTCCCCCCACTCCCCGGCACCCAGCACTCGCTCTACGGGAATGTCTCCATCTGGTACCTTCTCCCCCCTTGACGCACACTCTCTCCAGGTCATTGAAGAAGCAGATCACATGGCCACACACCCCCCCACGGCTGCCCCCCACATGGCCACTCCCCCACATGGCCACCCCCCAACGCACGGCCGGCCCCCATCCCCCCTCAGCTTGTTTGGGTCTCAGCATCTCTCACCATTACCCCAACACTCCACCCCGACCCCTTTCTCGTCCCTCAGACGGAGCCCGGTTCTGGAGGCCCGAGCCCCTCCGCCGCCGGAGCCCCGTTTCCTTCCACGCGGGTTTGCCGGCCACATGGTCCCGGTGCTGGTATTTCCAGCCTTTCTAAATCTCTCCGTTTTAGGTCTATCTCTGGATCTGGCTTTGTTAGTCAACCCTAAACTTTTTTTGAAACTAGGTTAATGAAGCCCGTTTGCGTGCGGTGATGCGGTCTGTGTGTCTGGCGTCAGCGCTGCCAGAATGTGAGCCTCAGTTACACCCCGGGGCGGGCGGGGCCTCGGTCCTCAGCGTGCGGGCGGCCACCCCACCGCTCCGTCTTGCTCCCCGTCACCTGAGGTCTGAGCGCGGGATTCTGGTTCCAGCCCCCACTCTTATATTTCCACGTTACATACCCCCCCGGTAACCTCTCCTTCGTACATTACCGCCTCTCTCCCACGAGCGAGGACGCAGATGGCTCGCCGCCGCGGCCTCCTCCCTCCCGCCTCTTCCTAAAGCACCAGGTCTGGTCACGCGTGTTAATCTGGTATTAATGTTCAGAGTCCTAAGTAAACCTAACCTTTACTCCTTGCTTTTTCAGCTTCAAGACACCGATTTTTCCTCCGACTTACACCCATGTGACAATTACGAAGCGTATTTCTTCTACTTTCCCCTCACCTCGGCCCGTTCATTTTTCAGCAATTCCACGTGGCCAGACCGTGGAGCCTTTCTGGATTAATTTGCCCATCGTCACTACCTTTTCGTTTTAGTTTGACAGTGAGATACAGTCATCGTTCATTCCCAGAACGCACGGAAAGCTGCACCAATTATTTCATAGTTTTCTCAAGTTCATTGTCTAGTAAACTTCTAAGAAAGGGCTCCTGGGTTTGTTCACCTTCTGCTACTTAACTGCCTCTTGCCGCAGCCCCCAAGCAATCCCACGGGTGGGGGGGGGGGCAGACCCCAAGAGCCTTCCTCTCTCCCAGCTGCAGCTGGTCTGGGAGGACGGGACAGAGCCTGGCCACGACTGGTCTCACTGTCCCCCCGCCACGAGTGGGCCCTGGCACCCTGGGGGACGGGGTGACGGCAGCCCTAGGGAGACGCACAACACCAGGAAGCCACAGAGACAGAGGAGGCCAGGGGAAGAGACCCCTGAAATGTGCTCAGGGATGCATGGGCTCGTTCCCAAGGTGTGCACGTGTAGACGCGACCTACACAGAATATGAAAACGCTGAGGACAGAACTACCGGGCAGATGGCCACCTAAGAGCCCGGGGATGGGCAGTGGCCCATGCACGAGACAGGTGTGAATGGCCCCGCGAAGAGTTCCAAAGCCGAGCTGACTTTAGACTCAGACACACAGACAGGGCTGGTCGGAGCATGCTCTGCACCCGAGGTGTAGAACCTGCCAAACAAGACGGCAACATGCTCCACAGGATTTCAACGATATCCAGAGACTCACGACAGAATATTCAGAATGTCCAGATACGGCCCCAAATGCCTTGTCACACACAGGATCGGGAGAGTGCCAACTTCCAGGTGAACACACCATCGACAGATTTTGTAGTTATCAGACAAAGACGTTAAAGCAGTGATAACAAACATGCTCCAGTAGGCAAGGGCAAATGTTTTAGAAATGAATGAAAAGCTCCGAAAATTAAGGGGGAAAATAGGAAGTAAGAAGGAGAGCCCCCTGGAAAGTTTTTAAACTGAAAATCAGAATAACCAAAGTAAAAAAGTTCACCAGATGAGTTTAATAGCAGCACGGAGGGGAAAGTAGTCGGTCAATCTACGTGGGGTCAACAATTCAATCATCACGCTTTCTCACCAGAAGTGCGGGGAGGTGCGGGGGCTGGAGGGAGGCACAAGGACCCAGAACAGCATTTTTAAAGAGAGAAAAAACTGCCAACCCAGAATTTTATTTCTGGTAAAAACGCCCTGCAGAAACAAAGGTGAAACAAAGGCGATTTAAGGAAGAGAAACAGAGAACTCGCTGGGGGCAGACTCGCTCTATAAACGCTGCCGCGGGAAATTGCTCGGACGGGAGGCGGATGACACCAGAAGAAAAATCCGGACTATCAAGGCACGAAGGAAAAACAAAATAAATGGTAAAGATGACAGACCATTCTCCTGCCGAACTCTCTAAAACAAGTGCAAGACTGTCCGAGTTTTCAATAGATGTAGATGCGATATACAAGATAAATTATGTAAGATACATAAAACAACTACGACAGAAATGAGGGACCTAAATGGTGATAATTGCTACATTCCGCCTGAAGTGGTAAAATGATGACTCCATGCTGACAGGGAAAAGTTAAGTATACATGTTGTAATCTCTGAAGAAACTACCAAAAATACAAAGAAATATAGTTAAAAGCACAAGAGATGAATTAAAATGCAATGACTAAACAAGAGTCCAAATAAAGCAAAAGACGGGGAAACAGAAGAACAAAGAAAGAGACGAAAATGGGGGTGAAAAGATGGGGCCAAAATAAAACAGTTTGATAATTATATTAAATGTAAATGGTCTAAAGCATCAATTAACAGCAGAGACTGGCAGAGTGGATTTTCAAAAAAAGATGCAGTTATATGGAACTCATTACAAATATAATGAGTAAGGGGAGTTAAAGGTGTGAGAAATAGTTCTAATATGGGAAAAGATATGCCGTGAAACAATAAACAAAGGAAAACTGAAATGGCTGTTTTAATATCAGAAAAATTAGACTTCGCAGCAAAAAACCCCCAAAATTTACCATATATAAAAGAGATATTGCATAATCATAAAAGTATCAATTTACAAAAACAATTTTATAACTATGGTGTCCGATGAAATGCTTATCATTTTATAACATATACAAATATACAAATATCCAGTCATTATGTTGTACATCTGAAACTAATGTATGTCGTATGTTGATTGATTATAACTCAATTTTTTAAAAAAGAACAAAACCAGTCTCCAAAACAGAACCACAAGTACATACAAACTTTGTCTGAAAGCAAATAAAGTTAGGGCCTTTTTTCATACCATATGCAAAATAAATTCCGGATGAATTAAAATTTGGAGGTAAGCAAATAAAATAAAAACATTGGAAGGAAATGTAAAAGTAGATTCACCGTGGCCATGATAATGACAACATTCTAAGAGAAAAGAATCCAGGAACTAGAAAAAACAGAAATGATGACATAAAAAGTTTTTGAATTATCTGTGTGACAAAATACACCTAAAATCGAGCTAAGAAATGGAAAACTGCAAGAAAATACATGCAACATATAAGAGAAGTAATGTGAAAATTCGGATCTAATGAAAACAATGTAGTTTTCTTCCATTGGAAAGATTAAATTGTGTCTACGGCCACGCCACCCTGAGCAAGCCTGATCCCATCTGATCTCGGAAGCTAAGCTGGGTCAAGCCTGGTTAGTACTTGGATGGGAGACCACCTAGGAAGACCAGGTGCCATAGGTGTAAAAAAAAGATTAAAATGTCAAGGATGGCTAACATCCCTTGCTGATAACAGGGCGCAAAGGGCACACTCACACAATGCTTCGCGGGCAGGAGTGACTGCAGGCTTTTGTGGCATTAAAAGACAAAATCTCACGAAATTCTAAGTTTGAATACCTATGACCAGCGATTTCACTTTGGGGAATTTACACTCAGAAAGCAGGTGCCGGCATCTAAGGCCAGATGAAAAGCATTGGTCACAGAAACTCAGAGTCCTCCCAGGAGGGGAATAAATGAATAAATTATAATAATTCACATGACAGACTCCTACACAGTCATTAAAAATGATGGGAATAATAATACCTGCATGATGGCTGAGAATATTTATTATATACTAAATAAAAAAAGGAGTCACAGAGTAAGGTATGTGGTGTACTTTTTTGTAAAATTTTTAGGAGAAAAGAAACATTGCACACGTATGCAGAAATTCTAGCATTTGTGAGATTGTAAAGGGACATGTGTAAAGATCACATCACGCAGCACAGGTGATGCAGGTTACCTGGGATCGAAAGCGGCACTGGTGTGTGTGTGTGTGCGTGTGTGTGTGTGTGTGTGCACGCGCATGTGCGTGTCTTTGATTTTAATTATTGCAAAAGGCATACATTGCTTTTGGAGTATGGAAACATCCAATGGCATTGATTTTAAGGATAAACGCACACACACACACACATGCAGACACATGTTCAGCGGGCTCCGATGTGGAAAATCCACAACGTGCTCCTTCGTCTGATGTCCTGGGCATTAAAACTGAGAAACAAACAATAACGAAGCTTCTCTCTTAAAAGATGATTCCAGACGTCCGCCCAGCTCTGCGCGTCCCACGGACGGTTCACACAGACGCTGCTCTCGCAGGGGGGGGCCAAGCCCCGACCCGCGAGGCTGCCACCAACCTCCTAACTCCTAGCGGGAAGGCAGGGGCCAGGGCCAGGGACACCACTGAAGACAGTGCTCTAATGGCGGAAACAGCAGCTGCTCCCTCCGGCCACACCTGCTGCCACCTCACCTGCCTCCACCTTTGCCAAGGTTCCCAGCCCAACAGGTAAACTTCCTCAACCTCGCTAACGAAACGCCTCCCCAAATTTCTCCACTCTTCACCTTTCCACGCGATTTGTGCTTTTCCTAAGAAACAGAGGGTGTGACCTCCTAGCAGAGGCTCTACCTCTGACCCTTTGCCACTGGGCTGTATTCCGTCCCCTTGTGCCTCTGCCCAGGGGGCAGTGTGCAGTCGACTGCTTAGGGCTGTGGCCTCGAAAGTCAGAGTAGTCAGTTCAAACCTGACCCTGGCCACTTAGCTGAGTAACCTGGGGCAGGGGTGGTGGTTAATCGTGTGTGTCCCCTTGCCCAGGGCCTGACCTCTGGGTGTGCCTGGGAGGGCGTTTGCATCAGCAGACTGCCTCAGAGAGATCGCCTTCGCGATGTGCGCTGGAGTCACCTGACCCTTGGACCCGAGTAGGACTCAAGGGGAAGGGCAAACCCACAGTCCCCGAAGGGGCACGTCACCTGTCTTCGCCGGGTGCTCCGGCGGGGTCGCAGGCCGCTGGCCCTCCAGCCGAGGGCTGTCGGACCCGGGCTGAATTCCCCTCCAGCTTCCCCGGTCGCCAGCTTGCAGAGGGAAGATGGTGGGACTTCTCAGCGCTCCTACCTGTGGCCACGGCCCGTCACACATGTGCGCGTGGACACAGCCTAACACGAGTTCCTCGATCCCTCGTCACCCCGCCGGACTCGGCAGAAGCTGCCGGGGCCTCAGGGAGCCGTCGCCGCACTGAGGACCTCAGCCCACTCCATTCCAGCAGCTAGGGCCACTCGGAGGCCCAGGCCCAAACGCCAGCGACGGAACTGCCCCAAGTGGGGGCGCCGGGGGCCACGGAAGAAAAGGGCTGCGACGCTACGTAACACTCCGCTGAACGCCCGCCACGCAGCGGGCGCTGGACGGACGTGAGCCGTTTCCCGGAAGTGTCGTTCGATCGTAGGGGAGGGTTATTTTACGACGGCAAACCACAGAGAGGGCCTAGAAACCCACAGGGTGCTAGAGAGGCCACACATGTCATTTCGGAAGACGCGAGGGAACTAACCGTGTGTGGCCCTAAACCCCACAGAGCAGGTCTCATTACGGGCCCGACCGCCACCCTGGTCACCTTTCTGAGATGAAAAACATCCTTGCAAGGGGGCACCCAGGTTGCAGCGGGCAAGGGCCGGTGCCACCACGCACGGCCACACGCTAAGCTGCAAACCTGTCCCAACACAGCTGGGACCAGCCACCGTTCCTGCGAGCGGCAGACACGACATGTAAAAACAAACACCGAACGGTGCCTCTTGTTTTGCAAGGATTCTAAAAGCGCTTGTGGCAGATAAAGTCTGAAAAACGAAGGCGAGTCCCTGAGAAAGTGGATGCGGGGCTGGGGTGGGGGATGGGCCGGGGCAGGACAAAGCGGCTGCACTCTCTGCAGACCCCCAGGGCCCAGGGGGACGTTTCTGGAGTTCCCCCGAAGCACGCAGCATGGGAAGTCAGAACTGACAGGTAACAGGTGTTGGAAGGAATAACACTGGAATGAACACAACCTGAATATGTTTCACGTGTTAACCCTTTAGAGTAAAAAGGAGTGAATGTACATGTCTCCCCTAAATAAGCAGCTTTTCTACTGTGTCCCAACTGGTGTGGTCCCTTTTAGGTCTTTTTGTTTAAAGATAGCTCCTTTTCCAAGCCCTCTGGGAGGATGGGGAAAAAGCCACAAGTAACTTGATGGGGGAGGGGACTCTCAGGGAGGAGCCCAGGGCTGAAACTAAGTCACCAACCAGCCTGCCACCTGTAGGCTGGTCCCAGAGACATCACAGATCCTCCGGGCCCACTGGACAGACAACGGGAAAACAATGCATATTAAATAACGCTGAAAACCAAGCAACAGATGTGTGACTACGACGCTGCATCCGAGTCAGCCTCCCAGCCCCCGACTTGAACGCGGGGGGGGGGGGGGGGGGCGGGGAGGGGGGGTGTTTGGAAGTTAATGCCCCATTAGGATGAACCGCCACACCTGTATCGATCAGGGCGTCACAGCCGCAGTTCTGCTCAGATCTCATTTTAAAAGCCATCTTAAAAGGCAAGGGGCTTGGAGCACCAAGGCCTTTAGAAAATCCAACAGCACAACAGCAGCAAGCAAGGCTGGGCAGAATTCTTAAAATTCAAAAGTCAAGGGCAAATAGCAAAGATGCCCCACGAAGCCTTGGTCTGGGCTTCCGGAGCTGGGATTGACACACAGTGGGCCGCGGTGAGACCGCGCGGGCGACGCACCTGCGGATGGTGATGCGGGGCAGCGCGCCCTCTGCGCCTCGCACCTGCCTGCGCACGCACCTGGCGTCGCCCCACACCTGGCTGCGCACGCTTCCTGTTCCCGGGCGCCCTTTCTCTATTCTTTTAGGGATAAAGCAACTTTCACCAAAAGCCTATGAAGTGGCAAATAATAATAATAATAATAATATAATAATAATAATAATAATAATAATAATAAACAACTCTTGGGGACCACCGCTGCTTTAACAGGGATTTCCCGGTGGCTTCTTGGGTGGGGTTGTTAGTCGCCGGGTTCCCTAAGTCGGGGTCCACAGCTGAAAACCGGTCACCCTCGAGGTCGCAGGAAACGCGCCCCCCGAGGCCAGCCGCGGGTCGCCCGCCCGGTGCCGCCGCCCAGCGAGGACGCCGTCCGGGCGGACGCGGGAAGCGCGACGTCCCCGACGCCCAGGGGGTGCGCGGCCGCGGCGGGCGACGGGTCCCCGCCGCCAGCATGCACCGCGGGCTGGCGGGGTCGCCCCGCTGCCGTGTCCTCTACGGAAAGTAAGTGCGGCGCCCGCGACAGGAGGGGACAGGGCGCGTCGGGAGCGCGAGGGGCCCCCCGAGTTCGCGCGCCCCGCGCCCCGCACGCAGCGCGACACTCACCGAGAAGCCGGCCCAGAAGGGGCAGGAGTGGCGGACGCGGGCCGAGGTGGTGAGCGCCAGCGCGGCGAAGCTCACGGCCACGATGAGGCAGCCGAGCGCCATCTGCGTGGCCCCGAGCGCCAGCGCCACGCGCGAGCGGCCCGGGCACGGGCGAAGGAGGGGAAAGGCATTTGAGGCGGAGGACGAGGAGGGGAGAGAGTTCAGATGAGGCGAGAAAATACAGGAAAGAGGAAGAGAACGAGATACGACGCCAGGGCGAAGAAGTGGCGTCAAGACTGGCAAGGTGGAGACGCAGCGAGGTCGGGAGGCGGAGGACGGCACCGAGCGACCGAGGGGAGCCGGGCGGGCCGGGCGGGGAGCCGGGCGCCCGCAGCCCCCGCCGGAGCCCGCGCCCATGCCGCCGCCGCCGCCGCGCCGCCGCCGCCCAACCGCGCGCGCCGCGCCCTCTCCGCCCGCCCTGCGCGCGCCCACGGCCCGTGCGCGAGCCGCCGGCGTCCCCGGGCGCGCGCCCCGCGCCGTGCGCTGGGCCGGGGGGGCGCGCGCCGGCGGCGCAGGTGCGGGCCCCGCGGCCGCGGCGAGTCCCGGGCGGGGGCCGCGGCCCCGCGGCAGGGACCTCGGGCCGTGACGCCGAGGGCACCCGGGAGCCGCGCCCGCCGCCCCGCCGAGCCGGAGGCCGGGCCGGGCTGGCGCGCGCCCGCGGGCGGCGGGGACCCGGGAGACCGCGCGGCCGAGGTGGGTTCCAGGCGCCCGCCCCAGGCGTAGCGGGCAGGAAGGAGCCTCGGAGATGCGCAATTTCAAGATGCAAGATGCCGCTCTTCTGCGCGTCCCGAATTTCCCCAGCCGGCCCGGAGGGACGGGCATTTGAACCGTGCACAAACGCGTCTCTTCACCTTCCATTTGGGGCTTCCGACCTAAGTACAAACTTTGGGCTAAAGCACACTGCACAAAACGAATCTAAATGAACGGTACCGTTAAGGGGCTGTTAGATAATTTCTTTTGCCGGGATACGGTTTTAGATGCCTGGTTATGGGCTTCCTTGCAGTACCGAGAAAGCTCGGGAGTTTGCACTGTCATTTTCAGCTCTGCGGCCGCTGTTGGCGAAGGCTGTGTGGACTTACAGGAGACGGGGAGTATCTGGAGTCCGAAGGCATCAAACGTAAAACGGCCAAATTCATGATGCCGTGGGCAAGTGGGCTGTTCCTCCCCAGCCGTTGGCAGAACCGAGGGAGGCCCCATGGGGTCGGGGAGCCCCAGCAGAGGCTTGCCCCCAGATCTCTCAGCTGCTGGTGCTTGAAATTTCACGGTCAGAGATATTGATTCCTCTGGGCTTTGTCGAGTCTCTATTAAAATGCAAATTCCTCTTGAAGGGGCAGTAGCCTTTATCAGCCAGCACCTTAGCAGGAATGGGATTTATTTTCCAATTTAATGGGGTGGCTGAGGGATGGGGGGGGGGGTTAGGAATCAGCAGATAAAGCGGCTGACCTCAGAGCTTGGCGTGTGGCCAGAGCCGCGTCCCCTGTGTTATCTGTCACCGGGCTGGGCCCCTGCGTCAGGTACGGCCCAGGAGCACACATTCGGATCTCCTGCCAAAGTTCCCTCTAGAGTCCGCAGGGCAGCACCGTTGGAGGCCTGGAATGGCAGGGAAGCGAGGTGCTGGGGTGCGGGCGGGCAGGGGCCTGCTGCAGCCACCTCGCGCACGCGCTCATTTACGGACACCTCCAGCAGAGGTTCGCGAAGGGCTCTGCAAGGTCCAGGCTGTCTGCACACCAGCAATCACAACAGTCAACCCCCCTGCCTCGGTCCAAGGAGAGAAACAGGCAACACACGTAACAAAAATTACACATAGTTTACTGGCATTGTGTGGCGTTCAAAGGCCATGTTAAAGACGCCGAGGCCGCAAGGACGAGAGAAGCCGGAGAAGCCGGACAAGCCTCGGCCCTAGCAACGGCCGGTCTAACTGAGGCTGGCGGCCCGCTGATAACCGCCCCGAGGCCAACCCCCGTTTGCACATTCCACGTGCTTCCGGACACGTGTGTGTGGGTCGGCTCCTTCCATGCGGCCGGGAGGGCAGGGGCCCGGTGCAGGTGGGCCGGGGGAGCACCCTGCCTTCCCTGTGACATCGGCTTTGGGGGAAGAGGGAGAGACCAACCCAGGTATTAAAATTGCGTTGCCGTTTTAAAAATCAATTCCGTATTTTAGAGAATTTTAAAACGGTATTGTGTTCAATGCAGTAGCTGGAGTTACATAGATAAACAGTTGGGATTTGGAGGTATAAAGTGTGTCAGCTTCATGAAAGTGAATCACAAAGGATGGGTGGAGGATGGGTGGAGGATGAATGGGAGGATGAGGGAAGGAGGGAAAGACGGAGGGACGGAGGGGTTGGCTTAGCCGCCGCTCTGCCCGGACGACGTGTGACCCTCTTTGCTCTTCAGTGATTTTCTCTTATAAAAGGCTTGTACACGTGTCCTAGTGTTATGGGGCTGCTTGGAGCCCACTGGGACAAACCGATGCCAACTTTTCCTTCTCCCTAAGCAGATGAGACTGACAGAGTAGCCACTGCTCTTGCACAAAGCACGAGGACGTGGCTGACCGTGTCAGGAAGGCCGGCTGCAGGCCTGCTCGCGCCCAGGGAGGGGGGGTCCCGCGGAGGCCTCACTTAGGGTGACCCCCGTTTAGGGTGTCCCTCTCCGTGGGGGACGAGAACTAAGTCCGTCCCTTGGAGCCGTCCATATGGATCTGCGACTCTCCACCTCTGAGAAAGCACTAATCAGCAGTGAACCCCACTTCCCAGAACAGCGGATCGCAAGTCCTGCTGAAGGCAACTAAGAGGCCAGATGAAATATTCCTTAAGTATCGTTTTAAAAATATCAGAGAATTTTGGAGACGATGAGGGAACACGGGCCCAGACCCCAGAGGAGGCAGAATCCCGTAGGGCCGAAGCCGCCCCTGGCAGCGTCTACCCAGGGCACTTGCATGTCTGGCTCGGGCAGCCATACTGGGTTAGAAAAATGAGTTTTGAAGGCTGGGGACCCAGTACACCAGTCCCATTTGTGATAGAACCCCGGATGGCTATACCCTAGGACTAAGGGAATAACCCTGCCTGTCCTCCGGTTGCCGATGGCCAGATACCCCAAACCCTAAATTTAGATTAGGGTCGTCCTGCATTGCTCAGGCCGCGAGGAGCTGGCAAAGGCAACAGCCAACCAGCCCCGGAGAATCCTGCCATCATCCCAGGCCTCCGCGTATTTCCACAGAGCATTTTAAAGATCCCCTTTCCTTTAGCTTCCTCCATATAATAAAGGGCATTTAAGAACAACCACAGCTAACATCGGACTCAGTGGTCAAGGACTAAATGCTTTTCCCCGAGATCAGGAATGAAATAAGGATTCCGCATTTCAACACAACACTGCTATTCAACATTGAACTAGAAATGCTACCCAGAGCAGTTAGACAAAGGGGGCGGGGAGCATCCAGACTGGAAGGGAAAAACTGAAACTCTCTCTGCAGAGGATATGTCCTGCATTTATACGCATCCCAGAGATGCCCCAAGAAAGCCACTGGAGGCAACAAACTCAGTAACTTTACACGATGCAAGATCAACACACGGACATTATGTTTTTATGCCAGCATTAAACAATCTGAAAGGGAAGATAATAAAACAATTCCAAGCCCTAAAAAAATGGAAAGAACCCACGTTCGCGGGCAGGAAGACTCTGTTAAGAGGGAAATACCCGAAGCTGCAGACTCAGTGCAATTCCTATCGAACTCCAACAGACCTTTCCGCGGAAATGGAAAAGCCAAGCCTCGCGGACTTGTGGGATGGCAACGTGCCCACAGAGCCGAACGTCTCGAGAAAGGACAATGGTGGACAGGTTTACACTTTCAAATTTCCAGCTGCAGGAATCGGAGCAGTGTGCTACAGCCATAAGGGTGGACAGACCACCGGAATAGAATCGAGGGTCCAGAAATAAAGCCCCCGGCCTGAGGACAGCTGAGTGTTCACAGGGTGCCAAGTCCGCTCAATGGGGCTGTCGACAGGTGGGCTGGGCGACTGGATGTACACATGTAAAAGAAAGATGTGAGATCCCACCCCACGCCGCCTACGAAAGTTAACTCAGACCTAAATGGAAAACGTGAAAACCATCAAACTCCTAGAAGAAAATGCAGGTATAAATCTTTAGGCTTTGGACTTGGCTGTGGATCCTTAGATGACACCAAGAGCATCAGCAAGAAAAGAAAAAACAGGTAAATTGTACTTCATCAAAATTAAAAATTGTGGTGCATCAAAGAACACTATTAAGAAAGTAAAAAGATAAGCTATGATATAGACTGGGAGGAAGTATTTGCAAGTTGTATATATGACAAGGATTTCATATCTAGAATACATAAAGAACTCCTGTAACTGAAAAACTAAAAGGCAAATAACCCAATTTAAAGGTGAGCAAACGACCTGAACAGACGTTTCTCCAAAGAAGATACACAAATGACCAATAAGCAGATGATGAGATGTTCGGCATCAGTGATTAGAGGATACAGATCAAAACCACAATGGGATACCGCTTGGCGTTCATTAGGATGGCTATTATCCAAACACACACACACACACACACACACACACACACACACACACACACACACACACAAACCAGGAAATGTCGGCGAGGATGTGGAGAAGCTGAACCCCTCATCCACTGCTGGGATGCACGGTGGCGCAGGTGCCTCAGAACATCACACGCAGCATTGGCACAGCATGCGTATGATCCAGCCGGCCCACTTCCGAGCATGCGCCCAAAGGACTGACGGCGAGGACTCCAAAGACACGTCTGCCCTCCCACGCCATTTACGGCGGCACCGGCCACAGCAACCGAAAGGCGGAAACGACTCATGTCCAACCACAGATGAGTGGATCAATAAGGCGTGGTATGGACACACGCATGCGCACACGCGCGCAATGGAGTATCACCCGACCTCAAAAAGCAGGACGGTCCTGACACGGGCTTCGATACGCATGAACTCAGAGGACGTCACGCTCGGCGAAATAAGCCAGTCGCAGAAGGACAGATAGCGCACGGTTCCACCTACGTGAGGTACGCGGGAAAATCACAGTCGTGGAGAGAGAAAGGAGAAGGTTGGGTGGCAGGGGCTGGGGGGAGGGGGATGGGGCGTCAGTGTCTAAAGGGGACCATTCCCACCGGGGAAGATGACAGATCGATCTGTGGGCACATGGCCGGGGGCGGCCGCACAGCAATGTGTGCTTGACGCCACAGAATTACAGTGAAACGTGGTTAAAATGGGCAATTTTTTGCACGATGCGTATTTTACCACAATAAGAAAAAAATACATTGAACTACCACTTTGTATCCGCTTAGATGACAATAATAATAATAATAGTAATTTAATAATAATAATAATAATAATAATAATGAAAACCTGTAAATAACAAGCGTTGGCAAAGGGGCGGGGAACCGGGGCCTCCGCTCATGGCCGGTGGAATGTACACGGCAGAGCGGGCTGTCCCTCGGACTGAACACAGAGCCGCCTGTGACCCAGCCACCCCACCGCTCAGTGCAGAACCGAACGGCAGTGCCCTGAAGGTGTCCCCAGTGTCCTCGGTTATCGCCCTCGGCCCCGGGGCGCTTTTGTTCGGTGATTATATTGGACGGTTGGAAGCAGCGAGGGTGTCTCTGGGCTGCGACAGAGAGAGACACTGATGTGTCTGCTCCAGGGGTGACGCAACGTGTGCCCCACGGCCGCCTGGGAGTGCGTTTACCCAAGGAGGGGGAAGGCTTGCGCACGGAGCACCACGACACAGCGCTGAAGGAAACTGCAGGAAACCCGGGCAGAGGGAAGGACGTGTGTCCGCGGACAGGAGGACGTGACTGATGTCGGCACCCTGCGCTGACGAGAGGTGACTCAAGGACGATGTAGAGCAGGGCAGGGAGAGGTCGCACGTCCACAGGGCTCAACACTCGTCCCGCGACGAGATCTAACTCAGATCGTAAATATGTAACAGAATTTTGCAAACGTTGAGGCACGTTAGGGATGCGGTGACATCGCTGGTGGTCCGGTTCTTACCGAAGGGGACGCGGGGTCACGGGCGACATCGTGACATCGCCGGCGGCCGGGCTCTCGGACGGGCCGCAGTCTGTCACGCCCACATCCCACTTAAGCGACTCCACCAGCAGCGAGTTACCGGGTTACCGGGATGTACGAGGTGATGTACGAGGCAATGACTCCGTCAGGCTAAGCGTCCCTCATGTTCACGCACACTGACTCAGACCGAATTACACATGAAAGGAGTGTTTTGCCTTTAGGGGAAAATGTAAGAAAATGAGGAGTCAGCCATACGCGCTTTGAAAACGCTCGTCCATCAAGTGAACAGAAAATAGTGGAGCAGAACTATCACCTGGTTTCGAAGAACGAGCGTCCCCTTCGACCGGCCCGTTTCCCCTTTTTTAACTGAGAAAGGACAGTAGGACGCGCTGCTCGCAGAGAAACGCGAGGCCTCTGGGCGGACAGACGCTAGGCCCGGCCGGCCCCGGCGTCCGGGGCGGGTGGACCTCGCTGTGCAGCCACAGCGCGTGGCCCGGCGAGGTCGCAGGCGGGGTCGCGGGTTCCCCGCAGGCGCTGACGCCGCGCGCCTGAGTGACAGCAGGTCGCCCCTGAGCATCCCTGCTCCCCGCGCGCCCCGAGCATCCCCCCTGATAACCCCTGCGCCCCGCCGCCCCCCTTTCTCCCATGTCCCGCATCGAGCCAGCAGGGGGTCCGCGCAGACGCCCCGCGCAGGTGGCCACGCATCCCAAAGCCGTCGCCGGGGCCACCACAGGGAAAAACGGTCCAAACGAATCTGTTTCCTCAAACAGGACGAGTCCGAGGAGAGACTTCACGATCCGCACTGTGTTGATCTCCCAGGGCAGGGCCTCATCATATCAGAACAGAAGCTACAGTGATGGTTTGTTTGTTTGTTTGTTTGTTTTGCTCGATACGGCTATGGCTTTCTAATAATAAAGAATTCATATTTTTACTTCGTCCCGGACGTCACCCACGTACCCCGTACTGTCTGTCGGGCGACAGCACGCGTGAGGCGCGGCCCCCAACGCGGGAAGGGCCGGCAAGGCCCGGGCCAGACCTCGCATTTCCCACGCGCTTGTTTCTGTGCAGATGTCGAAAGGCATTTATAGCAAGAGCTTCATCAGGTCGGTCTTCTAATCACAGGCGTAGTTCAGTCGCCTCAGAATAAATGGACTGAGTAATGAAACTTCATAAATCATTCAGTGATTTGAATACGCCGTCCAGACCAGAACTACTTTCTGGGTGGTTCCAGACGCAGTTATAATGACGGCGCACCCCGGAACAGACGGGGCGGCCCCCTCCCCGCTCCTTCCTCACTGGGATTAAGAGTGAGATCTTGAGAAGGAGCAGGCGAGGAAAGCACGCCAGAAAGCCAGCCACGAAGCGCATCAGCACCGTCACCTCCTGTATGAAAACAAAGCTTTTAAAAACAACGCAAGGAAAACAAAAATCGAAATTATGAGAATACAGAAATGAACGGCGCCAACCAAGGCGAGAACTGGACCTAAAAAGCAAACTACTTGATCAGAAGCGTCTGCGAGAGAACTGAGGGAAACGGCGTGCCCGGCGGCGGGTGGCCGCACACCCTCCCGAGAAGGTTGAAGGTCAGGAGCGTGTCCTCACTTCATTCGGCGTGCTCGTGGAAGTTCCGGCCACCACACCACAGCAGGAGAAAGAAATAAAAGGCACGGAAACTGGGAAGGAAGGAATACAAGTCTTCCTACCTGCGGGTGGCGTGCCGGCAGCTGGCAGAATTCCCTCTGGCTCCGGGCGTCGGTCTGAGTGCCGGCAAGACCGTCGACTGATTGGACGCGGCCCACCTTGTGCAGGGTTGTCTGCTTTACACAAAGCCCACCCATTTATGCTGCTGTCATTCCAAAACCACCTTCAGAGAAACATCCAAAATAAGTTTCCAACAACTCTCAGGGCACCGTGGCCCAGCTGAGTCGACGCATAAAATTAAGCATCGCAATGATCAAGATAAAAAAGATGAAACAGAGAGAGAGGCATTACCGTGTTCACGGACTGGAGACAACGTAGCAGAGATGTTGGCTCTGCCTAAATTCCTCTCCGTGTTTAACGAAAATGTCCTGGAGTTCATGGTAACGGTGGTACACCTCTGTGAGCACACTGAAAAAGACCGAACGGTACACTTCAAAAGGATGAATTTTGTGGCCTGTGAGTTACGTTTCAATAAATGTAATGTACTGGCTAAAAAGACCAAACGATTTCTAAAGAGAGTGTTGTAGGTACTGACTATATCCTGTGCTAGAGGCTGAGTGTTCATGTCCCTCCAAAATGTACACACAGAAATCTAAGTCCCCACTTGATGAGATTTGAAGATGGGGCCTTTGGGAGGTTCTGCCCTCCCTCTTGAATGGGATTTGTGTCCTCATAACGAGTCCCCGAGCCCCTTCTGCCACATGAGGACACCGTGAGGGGACGGCCACCTGTGAACGAGGCGGCAAGCCCTCACCAGACACAGAATCCGCGGGCGCCTCGATCTTGGACCTCCGGGCTCGCCAACGCCCCAGGCTGTCTGGCTGTGTCCCTTCCGAGGAGCCTGGGGTGCGGACCCACTTCAGCGGCTGCCGCTGGCCTGACTGTGACCCCCACACCCCGCCCCTGGACTCCTCCGGCTCAGCCTGACCTTTCCCGTCTCTTTCTGGGTGCCTGCATGAGAGTTCATCGTACAGGTTCTGAAAAACAGCAAATCGACAACAGAAACGACCCTGTTCTCACTCTCATTTTGCAGATGGGAATAAAGGCACACGAAACATCAGTGACTTGTCCAGTGTCTTTCTTCCTACTAGTGACAGGAGGAACCGTGGCCAGCATGGAGCCCTCCCAGAATCCATGCTGGCTCCCTGTCCTCTGCGGGGCCTCCCGCTCTGTCCTGGCCTCAGGGACAAGACATGGAGCCGGCAGCCGGGCCGCTGGCCAGCCTGTGCCTCGTATGAGGACATGGCCGAACTCACTGCCACTCTCCAGGCAGGCAGCCCGGCCTGGGGCTTGACCCTACGTATCTTCTACTCGGCACCTCGGAGCGGTGTGGGCCGTCCTCAGGCGCGGCCACCGGTGTGACCAGCGTCATGTGCTGAGACCCTCCTCCGACCCCTTTCAAGCCCGCACGTCTGCTCCGAAGGGGAGGCTGTGGGTCACAGAGCTTACCCCGTGGGCTGCGGCCTCTACTCAGCTACCCAGGCCACGGACGTCGTCCATAAGTCACTGCTGTGAAACATAAGTTACGTATACCTTAGTAAACGCGGCTGCTCCCGGACATTAGTGGGTCGTTCACTTGGTGGGTGGGAGCCGGGTGGCCTAAAATCCCTTCCAGACAGGACAAAGGACAGAGCCTCCGTGTTGGGGGTCACCATCGCCACAGACAGGGATGTCCCATAGCTTCGCGACTTTCAGGAGAAACAAACGTGAAGGAGAGGAGGAAGGAAGGGACATTTTGCATGATCCGTGTAACGGGATGTTGAAGCCGCAACAGGAAGGGTTTTTAAGGGGCGCGAATATTCATAAACACGCTGATCAGAATGGCTGTGCCTCATAAACGCTCGAACATAAATTCTTGTTAATATGGAAATAACGCCCCGGGGGGACCTTGGATGTCATTCTCCTCGGAAGCTTAACAGACTGCTGGGTGAATTATTCGCTGTTAACACCCGCTGCATTACCCTCAGACGTTAATTAAGTCTTCAGCCACCACTGTCGGCTGTTCCGTCATTATTAAGTAAAATGACTCAGTTCTTTCTTTCTAAAAAAAAATTCCCTTTTTCTCCTCGGATCTTTCACAAATGCCGTGACTTATCAAAAGATTGAGAAAAATCATCCTTCAGTGCGAGATGCTGTGGCAAGTCAATTCCTTCTAAAAGAATTAATTTTCTCGAAATCGGTGCCTAACCAGTTTCCCGATCTGCTCTTTAAGGGTCGGTCGGTGTTCCCACCCGCCGCCCCCTGCAGGGAGGAGAGGCTTATCTGACGGGTGACCGGAGCCTCATCTCGCCTGCCCAGGGGTGCAGCCGGGTCTCCCAGAGGCACGTGTCTGAGCCCTGACCCCAATGCCTGGAAGTGAGGTAGCTTCCCAGACAGTCTCTGTTTTTGCTCGCTGATAATTTTTAGGATCTTCTTCCTTGTATATATGGTTTATTTTTTGTTAGTTTCAGGCGTTTATACAGTTTACGACGTGACCCCCGACTAGCACCCCCGGGCGCGCCACGCGGCCGTCACGATACTCCTGACCGTAGTCCCCGTGCTGCGCCCTGCGTCCCCAGGACTACTTTGTAACGACTGATTTGTGCTTCTTCGTCCCTTCACCTTTGCCTCCCAGTTCCCCAACCCCCGTCGCCTCTGGCAGTCACCAGATCGTCCTCCGTACCTGTGAGTCTGTTTTCATTTACTTTGTTCCTTAGGTTCCGCATATAAGTGGCATCATACGGTATCTGTGTTTGTCTGAATTATTTCACTCAGCGTAATACCCTCTAGTCCATCCACGTCATTGCACGTGGTAGGATTTCGTTTTTCACGGCTGCGTACTATTCCATCGTACACCTGAACCGTAACTTCTTTCTCCAGTCGTCTGCCGATGGGCACTTGGGTTGCTTCCGTACCCCAGCTGTGTACATAGCACTGCGGTGAACACAGGGGTGCAAAGGTCTTTACAAATTAGTGTTTTGGTTTTCTTTGGATAAAAAATTAGAAGTGCAATTGCTGGTTAAAAGGTAGTTTCATTTTTAACTTTTTGAGGAACCTCTAGTTTTCTGTAGTGGCCACACCAATTTCCAAACATCCCACCAGCAGTGCACGAGGGCTCCCTTTTTTCTACATTCTCCCCAACACTTATTTTTTCGATTTATCGATGATGCCATTCTGACAGGTGTGAAGTGATATCTTATTGTGGTTTTAATGTGCGTTTCTCTGATGATTAGTGACCTTGAGCATCTTTTCATATGTCTCTTGGCCATCTGTATGTCCTCCTTGGAGAAATAGCTATTCGGGTCTTCAGCCCATTTTTTTAACTGGATTGTTTGTTATTTCTGTTGAGTTACATGAGGTCTTTATAAATTTCGCATATTAACCCCTTATCAGATGTATCACGGCAAACATCTCCTCCCATTCGGTAGTCCGCCTTTTCGTTTTGTAAATGGTTTCCTTTGCCGTGCAAAAACGTTTTAGTTTGATGTGGTCCCATTTGTTTACTTTTGCTTCTTGTGCCGAGGAGATATATCAGAAAACAAATTACTAACAGCAATATCAGAGAGTTTACTGCCCATGTTTTCTTCTATAGGTTTTACGGTTTCTTACATGTAAGTCTTTAACCCTTTTTGAGTTTGTTCTTGTATATGGTGTAAGAGGGCGGATCCAGTTTCATTTTGGGGCATGTATCTGTCCAGTTTTCTCAACACCATTTATTGAAGAGACTCTTTTACCCCATCGTATAGTCTTACCTCTTTTGTCGTATCTTCAATGATCATATAGATGTGAATTTATTTCTAGGCTCTCTATTCTGTTTCATCGATCTATATATCTGTTGTTATGCCAGGACCCTACTGTTTTGATTACTGTAGGCTTGTGGTATAGTTTGATGTCGGGTAGTAGGATACCTTCAACTTTGTTCTTCTTTCTCACGGTGGCTGGGGCAATTGGGGTCTTTTATGGTTCCCTGTACATTTTTGGGTTATTTGTTCTAGTTCTCTGAAAAAAATGCATTGGTATTATGATAAGAATTACATCGAATCTATAGATTGCTTTGGGTAGTATGGCCACTTTAATGGTATGGATTCTTGCTAATGTGGGCTGGGTGGGGGGGTGTCTCGGGGGTCACGGGGCGGAGCTGGCTGATTGGCCAATGCAGATTCAGAATTGGCCATGGGGGGGGAGGGGCACCTTTGAGTTCACTGCAGACCTAGTGGCCTCTGCCCCTAAATACTGAGGAGTATCTTTTGTAAACACAAGGACATTACATAAACATGGAGCAATTACAAAAGGCAGTCACAGATACAACACTATCCCTAGTCCATATCCACATTTTACCAGTTGTCCCCAAAATGTTCTTTATAAACATTAAAAAATTAAAAAAATCTGCCTCCCTCTGTTCTCCAGTCCAGTGTTCAAATTAGAAATTTAAAAGTCCTACTCAGGTGGTTTCCTTCTGTTCAGAATTCTTCTAAGGAACGACTGATGCATTTTTCAGATTGGTACAATCTGAAAAATTGGGTTTTCCTCTTCGGTAATTGTTCTACAGTACAATAGATTCCCTAATGTTGAATTATCCTGGGATTTCTGGATTGATTTTTATCACTTATTCTTTTAACATATTGTTGGAATCCACATACTATTATTATATTAAGATGTTTGCTTCTACAGGCACACAAAAAATGGGAGTTCGTGTGTTCATGCAGATACCGTCTTTATTAAATCTTGTTAGGTTGTGATGGCTTTGAAAAATTAATTGGTGAGCTTTCCATGTTTTTCTGTGAACCAGCATAGGGAAAATCTGTTCTCTTAGTTAGACAGCTCGTCTCTAACGCCTGGTGTATATTCTAAAGGGTAGATGTTCGATAACCATTAATTGTCTTACGTAGTAATCTATTCAAGTTGTCTTCGCAAGAACCTTTGGCTTTTTCTTTTTCTACTTCTTAAAAATTGTCACTTGCTTTTGGTTAGAATCATTTCTAGTTCATTAATTAATTTCCACTTTTAATCGTTATTATGCTCTTTTATTTTCTTTGTTTTGCAGACTTGTCAGTTGCATATTTAATATATATTCATTTTTTTTTAAATAATAAAAGCGGTTACAGTTAACATTTTATTCTGAGTATATTTGTAGCGTATAGATTTCAATAGAGTTCTCCCATTTACATGCATTTTTACATATTTATAATTTTAGTATTGATTTTTTTTTCTTTAATCTTGAGGCTCTGTGGAAAAATGTTTCTTAATTAGTATGTATTCCTTTCTCAGAGGTGGAGGTTGGGTATCATTATTTTGTTACTGATTTCTTGTTTTACTTGATTATGGCCAGTGAAAGTGGTTTGTAAAATTTTTACTTCCTGTAATTTAACAGTTTTTAAAAAACAGAATGGGTTATTCAAATTAAATCTTTTCCGATTTAAAAATAAACTATTTTATTTTTTTGTGTCTATGTGACATGTCACATTGTTTCACAGGTGTGTGAAAATAATTTCTCTTTTATTTTTCGAGGTCCTTTATTTCTCTGACTTTCTCTTATGTATTTTACCTGTATGTTGTTTTGTGTGCATATGTTTATGACTGTATCTTACTGATAAAGCCTTTTGTCATGACATAGTAAACGTCTGTGCCTCAGGCTTTCCCACCCCTCGGTCCCACCACCCCGACCCTGTCACCCCTCAGGAAGAAACCTTGGAACCTTTCTCTGTCCCTGGTTCATTTCGAAAGATGAGTTCTGAAGAACATGGACTTTGAACGTTATATAGTTTACATAATTTGATTACATGAGGGAGAATTCTTTGCTTCTGTCTTTTATTGGGGAATTTTGAATTTGAATCTTGCAGAGATCAAAAGCTCTCAGGTCAGAACCTGTCCCCTCCCGTGTAGGGGGCGTTCGGGGCGACAGATTTTCACCAGTCGAATCTGCCCCAGTGCACTCAGTGGGCCGAGACCTCCTCGGACCCAGCGACGCCCACAGATCCTTCTCCCAGGGGACAAAACGCATGGAGAACTACAGGAATCAGACACTGACCCAGCTGGGAAAGCAGTGATTTTAAAGGAACCTCTGTGGGAAGAAACGCGTCTCGGGACGGCGTGTCTGCTCCCAGACGGTCCACGCAGCCTCGCGCCTTTTCCGGTGATGCGGGCAAGACAGAGCTGGCCACGCCTGCTACAACCACCACCACCGCCTCGCACCGACCGGAGGCGCACAGACACCCTGTGCGACCTGACGCCCAGGATGCGGGACGGCTCGAGGGGGCTGGCCCTCCCGAGTGGCCCCCCGTAATTCTCCTGACCTTCCAGCAGAGACCCAGGGGGGAGGACGGGGATCTGCCCAGAATCTCAGAGCGATGAACAAACTTACCCCTGGTTCCGAATCCACACGCCCTGTTTGTTACCAGCCACGTCCGCGGGCTGCACTGTTTCTCAGCAACAGATTCATGCAGAGCCGTTTTCAGCATTTCTGCAGAAAAAGTCAGAGATGCCTTTTTGCTTCCACCTGGGACAATGGTGGGTCTGCTGGACCAGGAACGCCCCAGGGACCTACAGAGAGTCCCCCGATTTCCCGCAGAGCCTAATGCCCGATTGGAACGATGCTGGATTTCCCAGAGACTCCCCTCTAATCCAGTGCGTGCGTGATTTACCTTCACGCTCCAGGAAACGTCACACTCCTGAGAGGACGCAATTTGCCTATGATCACAGCTAGCCGCACAGAACACAGGGTCTCAGAGGCCAAGCTTTGGTTCTGTATCAAAGGACTGCGGAATCTAACCCTTTCCTCTTCCAAAAAGAAAGGAACGAACAGCTCAGAGGGACCCTGGGCCCGACCGGCGACTGTGACGACCGAGTTCCAAGCTGTACGTCGACAGCGCAGCCTGCACACGTCTCGGCACAAGCAGACGGGCCTGGTCCAGTGCAGGGACACCCGCGACATCGACCCACGAAGCCAGGAAAGGCTGTGGGAGTTTTAACTCGGAAGCACGGAGATCCCCGCAGATCTGCAGGATGTCACAGGCAGCTGTGACTCGGCACCGGCATCTCAAGACCGGCGACGGCCACCTCGGCCCCCGCCGCGCCACGTGAACACACGCTGGAGGTGGCTGTGGCTCTCCGGCCCGTTCCGCACCCTGGCGAAGCCCCCGTCGCCCGCCCGGCTCCTCAGGAAGTGGCCTGCGCCCCGTGACGCGTCCGCTGCGGGCCGCGGCCCGCCTGGCCACCGTGCTGGCTCCTGCAGGATGACCGTGCTCTGCTCGCTGACCTCGCCTCTCGGCGCGGGCGGCGCCTTCGGGGACGCTGACTTCATCCGGATCCCGCAGAGCCCGTGTCGGTAGCTGTGGAAAGGAGCTGTTCGTTCCTTTCTTTTTGGAAGAGGAAAGGGTTAGATTCCGCAGTCCTTTGATACAGTCGGGGAAGTTTGTGTTCTCCACGCGCTTTTTCTGGTTTCTTCTGGCATTCGGAGGGAGCGACTGCAGGAGGAGGGGAAGGGGTGTGTTTTGGGGACGTGACCCGGCAATGGTTTGTCCTAAGAAGTCGGTTATTCCTGAAGGAGTGAAATAGAGACAAACTGCAAACAAGGGACGTGCTGTTGGCGGGTGTGCAAAGGGCCCCGTGCAGACACGCGGGCCTCGGCGCGGCCTGTGCCCCGCGGCCCACGGCCGCCGGCCCTCGGAGGCCGCTGAGGCACAGGGTCACGCGCGACACTCACCGTCCCGTGGCCTCCGCGCATTTTCATGTAACTGTAGTTCACACCACGATGTCCTTGCGGCCTTGGCCCTGAGCAAAGCGTCACCTTACCGTGCTCGATTGCGCGACCAGCAGGAAGCAGGTTAAACATGCATGTCGCGTGGGAAGCGGGCGGGCCACCTCCGCCAGTGCGCGGGAACCCGTCAGGCTGTGGAAGCGTACGGTGGCCTCAAACCGTACCTGTCAGTCACTCTAGACGCAGAGAGGAAGTGACCGCGCCTGCCAGTCAGAGAGGAGCCGGGTCTCCCGCCTGCGGGCCGTGACCCCCGACCGCCCCCCACTTTCCTGCCTTTCCCGCATGAGAAAACTTCGGCCCGAAGTCCGCCCAAGGTTGTGTGTGTCGCGTCCCCAGCGGCCCCACAGTTCAACGAGACAAACGACACCCCAGACTGCCTCGGAGCCAGCCTTCTCGGCCCCGGGGGGCATTACCCGAGCCGGCGGCTGGTTGTGAGCCCCCTCAGGGCTGACTGCTGACCAGACGTAGGGTGTGCGTGACAGGGGGCCCCATGCTGCCCGATGAGCTTGGGGGCCTGCCTGATGGCCCCACAAACCCGGACTCCGAGAGTCACCACAAGGGGTCGTCTGCACGTTAAAAATCCCCAGCTCAAAGCAGGTCCCGGGACAGTCACGTCCTGGGCGGCAGCTTCCTGGACACAGGTCAGTCTCGACGCCGAGAGCCGCCTGGGTCGTCTGCCCAAGACGCCGCACCCCGGGGAGCTCGGCCACACCTCCCGCTACCTCAGTTTCCTTTTTTCTTCCCAGCAGTTGTCATCGGCTCGACTCCAACTCATGCACGCTCTCCCCAGGTCTGGACGCTGACAGCCCTCACCCCTCCTGCCCTCTCCCACCCCCTCAAAAGTCTAATGGCCGCCGCCCAGGTTAAGGTCCCCTCCACCTTGCTCCTGCCCCGCTGTCTGCCCCGTCCCCGCTACCTGGAGGCCTGTCCCCAGCCTCCTCTGGGTTCACCTAAGCCCTCTGGCCCTACTCCCAAGGCCACCTGTCGGATGACGCCCAAACCCTAGGTCCCCGTGGCCCCCGCACAGCTGGCTCGTCCGCTGCAGCCAGGTCCCCTCAGCACCGCTCCCTGTCCCGCGCCCCTCCCCGGCAGCTGGCACGCCGCCCGCCTGTGTCCTCCGCCCGCCGTGTCCCGTGGGTTCCGCCCCGTGTCCCCCACGCCCCACGCCCTCTTCCCTGGTCGCCACTCAGAACAGCCTCGACCGCGACGGGCGGGAGGAGCAGAGGCTCATCGCAGCCACGGGCTCTCGTGAGAACCTCGGCTGCGTCCCCGGCTGTGTCCCCATCTTTCTGAGCCACATGCTTGTCCTGCCCCTGAGGGAAGAGGCTCCGGGGGGGGCCCTGAAAGCCGTTTGCAAAGCCAGTTTCTACAAAGGAGGATGGAACACAAAGTCTTGTCCATTTAGCTTTGAATTAGAAATTCTCCAAATCTTACGACTTCCTTGTAAATTCTGAAAAATACTAAATTTTCGACAGCCTGGGCTCATTCCGCCTTCGGGGTCAAGGGGTCTGCAAGGAAAGGACGCCGAGCGGGGAGTCACCCCCGGGTCTGATTCGACAGCCGGAACCGCACGCCGCCATGTCCTCGAGGTCCACACGCGCAGACGCCCCCCAGCACGCCATCCCGCGCGCTGGACAGCGGAGCCTCGGGGGGTGCTGGGGGGCTGCCGGCGCCCTTGGTGCCGGGACCTGGGCCCCCACAGCGAGCGGCCCCTGGCCTGCGTTTCTGCGGGAGCAGGTGCCACGTCCCTCCCCCCTCCCCGCGCGCCAGGATTTTCAGACTGCCAAGCGAGGCAAATGGCAGGAACCGCGCTCCCCAGGGGCCTGCCCCTTGGCCACCCACACCCCTCTGGCCACCTGCGCCTGAGGCTGCGCTCCAGGCTGTGCACCCTCTGCGCTGTGAGGGCCCTGACGCCTGCTGCGTGGGGAGAAGCTCTGCTAAGAAGTCAAAGGGAGGACGTTCGCTGGGTTTTCCTCCACGTGAGGGAGTGGCAGGCACAGGCGGGGGCCGGACTCGGTCCTGCGTGGCTTTGCTGTGCCCCGCGCTGTGGGAAGGAGTCAGAGGGGACAGACGTGGCCGCGTCCCAGCGAATGCGAGACAGCACCAGGTGAGCAGTGCCCAGCCCCTGCGCCAGGCAGCGAAAGGCAGGCGGGTTCGGGCGACAGACGTACAGGTAAGTTGTCACTGAGCGGCTCCAACGGAAACCCCGGGTCTCGCCAAGCCCTGTGTCTGCGGGTCGGTGTTCTCATGGGGACACGTTGGACAGAATGGAGCCAGTGAAACTCAACCCATCTCACACGTAAAGCACTGACTCAAAACGGGTCGGAGACACACGCGTAGACCCCAAACCAAAACCTGCCGGCGTCCGGGCGCGACTCTCACGCGCCACCTGGGAGAGGGCGAGCGAGTCCCCGCACTGCGCCACGGCCAGCTCCTGCGCTCTCTGAAGGGACCCGTGGGAAGCCGAGCAGGCTGAGCACACACCTGTGACTCGCGTGCCTGACGACGCATCTTCATCTGAGCGTGTGAAGTCTCCAGTGCTTCGAAAAGCCGGCTTCAGAACCGAGGAGAGACGAGCGCAGCCAGCTCGCCGGAGACGGCTGGACGGCACGCGAGCGACAAGCTGCCCGGTGTCCGCCAGGCGAGGCACGGCGAGGCGGCGGCTCACAGAAACCGAGGCGCCGGCTGCTGCTGAGCGCGGAGCGGCTGGGCCTCCACGGACGGTGCCGCCACCGTGGGAGAGAGGCCGCTTCCGGCAGTGACAGGCGCACCTTCCCGCGCGCGTCTCGGAGCCGTGCGTGGGACAGAGCCAGGCTCCGCGGCTCCGTCGTATAGGAGTCCGTTTCTGTCACACCCACAAAAAGGAGCAAGGATCAGGTCAGAGACCGCCGCCCGCCATGGCCCGAGGGGCTCAGCAAGAAGGGGCGCAAGGGACGCGTCCCACATCGTACACGCCGACTGTGGGGACGGGCCCAAGACGGGGCGTGCGTGTCAAGCGCTGGGGACGCAGATGGGTTAAACCCGCGTCGGCGGCCATGGCGCTGGCCCCTCCGCAGCCGCCGGGCGCCGTGTCCTCCCCCAGACGCAGTGACGTGCGCGTCTGCAGATGCGGCGGGCAGCCCGCCAAGCTCTCCCGCCGCCTGCTCCTCTCGCCGGGCCCGAGGCGTCACGTTCTGCACGCGCCTCACCAGGCGACCGGCCGATCGTCGTTAGTGTCCAGGACTCGAAAACAGGATCACAGATAGTCGCGTGACACTAAAATCAGTGGGCAAACAGACCAAACTGGCACTTTATTTTAAAAAGTTTTATTCTGTAGATTTAGAAATTTGAGATTTTAATAACAGCAAAAGAAATTCAGTCACATCTATTGATTAATAGAATGTAGTGGTGTATTATCCAAACAGGAACCGTGCTGATGTGCCATAATAAACTGTCTATTAGTAAAAAAATACACTTTAGGGCACAGCATTGTATCACAAATTACAGTAGGGATATTTTGCAAGAATTTAATCAAACTAGAGAATTCTGAGTAACTGTATCTTTTAAATGCAGCACTTAAAAATGTAACAACTCTGTGCATTCTTTTTTTGTAAAAAAATGACCTTGTGTGTGTCATAGAAATGCTGCTTTATTGCTGCAGAGGTCAAAGGTCAAGGCTCAAGAGGTACGGGAGAGAGTACAAAGGTCGCCTTAAGAAACTTGGTTTTGTTTATGTATAAAAAGGCAAAGTTTATAAAAGTTAATTTACAAACCAAGAACAAAAGTGGTATGCACGCATTATGTACAAGCATCCTTAAAACATCAAAATTTTCAAATGCGTAGCCAAAAAAACAAAACCATCACTGCTCCTTGCCGAAAAAAAAGAACAGAAAAAAAGAAAGAAAAAAAAAAAAGAAAAAAACCCCCAAGTCACAGCATCATTTCCTTCTGGCTGATTATACGTTTCAGAAACCGTTGCATCCACAATGCACTCAATCTTTTTCATGATTCAGTATCTAATGTGCACAAAAGCCATAAAAACTCAGAGAGAGGGTGAGGATGGAGCGTGAGGGCGAGGCTCCTGCCGGCCGGACGTCTGTGGCGAGGCCCCGGGAGCGGCCCGCGTGCCTCGGCGTCCTTCCACGCATGACCGGCAACTGTCGTCACCAGACCCCACCACGACCCCCTGCCACACACGCCGCCAGGGCCACGACACGGCTGTGTACCCCAGGTGCGATCTGAAACGTGTACTGCCGCCCCATGCATAAGAAAGTGTGAGCATCAGGCCAGGGCCGCCGAAGGTGGACAGTGTCCCCTGGAGGGGCCAGACCCCACACGCGCCCCCTTGCTGGCCGGCGTCTTCACAGAAACCAGGACGCGAAGCTGAGCAGTGACCGTGAGAAAGCACAGCAACCGCCGCGAAGCCCGGGCCAGCGGTGCCCCCGGGCCACACGCGGAGTGACGCGCGCCGTGCGGCACGTTTCCCGCCCGTGGCGTCTTCGCGGGTCAGACCGAGGGCTTGCCGCAAACACCGCGGTGGCAAGTGGCAGCAAAGTCTGGCGCCTGAGAGCGCTGCTCTGCGGAGACGCGGGCCGCCGGACCCAGGCCACGCACGCGGTCACGCGCCTACGGCCCACGAGCTAGAAGTGGTCGATCAGGACAGAAACACAGTTTGCTCCGACAAGGTAATTTGGGTCTCCAGGAAGACACTTGTTTTGCCAGGTTTTGGGGTCACCTATGAGAGAGAAAAGTTCACGTCATTTAGTTGGGCAAACGGCCAGCCACAATGCCTTGCGACCACAAGGAAACAAACACATACGTTTCGATACGAGTTTCTTCTATTTCTCCAGCTTGTTAGCCTACACCAGGCCTCTAAGGGCTGGACGAGCACCGGAATTAGTGGGTGGCCACACTGTAGGGGATGAGAATGTCAAGCCCCCACATGGGACACCTGGCACGGAGGCCACTCATCGGAGCCTGCACAGCAGCCAAGACATTCAAGGGCTCCGTTTCTGGGACGGACCCTGGACTCGGAGGACTCTAAAACTGTTTCAGATTGCTCTCTTCGTACATTTTCACATTTGTGCTTGTACAAACGTGAATAAAAATTGGGGGCCATGAGTGTGGGACAGTTCCAGTTTGCCCAACTGCATGTAATCAACGGCACCCCTCTCCCGCTCCAGAATTTCGAAGGGTAACTCCACGGCACCCGTTTGAGCTGAGGGCACATTTCTTACTCTAACCACAGACTGGCAAATGAAGCCCGGAAGCTTGGCAGAACCTGTGCCCTGGCCTGCGCCAGGCACGGAACTGCCCGGGCTGACTGAGCCCAAGGCAGCGCTGGGGCATCCGGGCCTCGCAGCTGGAGGCTGGGCCCTGGCAGTGGGTGCTGAGCAAGAGGAAGGCTGGAGTGGCCGGCTGGCTCTGTGGCTGAGGTTAAGTGACATTCAAAGTTGCTGACTTTTGCTTCCCTGAGAGCAGCAGCCGGCAGCCATGAGGGAGGGACACCGTTCACAGATGGTTCTGCTCGTCGCTACTGGCGCCTGTTGGGCAAAGGCCAGGGAGGCTGCTGGACACCCCGCCATGCACGCGACAGTCCCCATGACAGAGTCCCCCGCCGCAGTGAGAAATCCTGCCTGCAGAGGACCTGTGTCGCCGAGCAGTATCTGAGGGACGACGGGCTCGGCCGTTTAGCCCAAGTGACCAGACCTGAGGGACACAGCAGGGCCGGTGTGCACTCAGCACAGAGCCCGTTCTTTGGGCAGCGAGGCGGGACAGGAACTCAGCGATCTTACCGTTAGGCTCATGGTTCTAACACACTAAAACTTCTTCTGGGATTAGGTCAGTAGTTATCAAAATCTACACTTGATGTCTTACAGAGGCTTAGAGAAGCAAAGCATCCTGCAGTCATACAAAGGCGCAGCTCTGTCCTCGTGGACACGTTCAAATTCATGCAGGAAAAAGGTGTTTCAACCTAACAAATAACTCCTGCGGCATGAAACAGTGAATAAGTGGAGAAGTCCTCCCTGCGTCACGTGCCATCTGGGAACCACCATGTGAGAACAGGAATGTGAGGGCCCAGCCTGGCACAGTGGACACGTGTTCTAAATGCAAGTTTATTAATGTTAATTCAGCAACATGAACTAGGCTAATATTTCTCAGCGGAGCCCCTGAGGAAATAGCTTTAATGATGAGTGCATTAAAATTAACTCACTTTTCCTAGAACAAGGGGTCCTCGTGACACGAGACACATGCTCCCCTGTGGTGTGCCTCGCGGAGCACTGCAGTGTGCTCCTGCGCACTGCACACGGGACAGCTGCTGTGCGCTGCACTGAGCCAGAATGCACGATGCTCGCCCGCTTTCCGCAAGGTCAGTGACAGGACTATGAACTCTTATTTCTCTACATCAGGTTCAATTGAAGTGAACCACACACAAAGCACAGAACCGTTCCAACTGGTGACTGACTGAGTCACCCAAGGAAGTGAGAAATGTGAAAACGTGATGGAAGCTTTGAAATCATGATTTAGGAGCAAAAACCATTTAAAGTAGTGCGTGTGACAGAAGGGATTTAGCATTCTGCACTGAAAGCCACGGCAGACGTGGGCACAGCGGGAGGCCTGTCTCTCAGGTCCCCTGGTGCGTCCGCTTTGCGGACGGAGAAGTGACAGAACAGCAGCCCCGAGCAGGAGCTCCCACAAGAAGGGATCACTGCCTTCGTGAGAAGACATCCCACGTACGTGGGACGGCTTCAGTTCTCCCACTGCACCTTACACATTTGGACAGGACAGACAGCATCACTGGACACCGAGAAACAGTCCCCTTTGGCCCGGCCATGGCTGTCCAGAAGACAAACGTCTGTCTGTGCCGTTCCCTGTTCGTTGGCAGCCAACGCTCCACAGAGCAGCTCCGGGACACCGGAGGTGCCCGCGAGGCCACGGGGCGGGAGGCGGAGGTCTGACAGACAGCACGGGGAGCACCCTCAGCCCGGGACAATCAACGACAGCACCCAAAGCCCCCAAAGGACAGAGTGAAGACAGCGTACCCGACGAGGAGTCGGATGATTTTAGAGCAAAAGACCAACCGTCAGGAGTCATGGACGCACAGTGTGGCAGGCGCAGCTCCACGGGCTTCAGGAACTTGAGGCCGTGGGGCCCGCACATCACCAGCGGGCTCAGCAGCGTCTCGCCTGTGGGGGAGGGGTGGTTAGACGGTGCCCTCCTTCAGGCCAGATCTCCCCGCCCCCCACGACAGCCTTCAGCACCAAATGGGGCCAGTTCCTCACAGATGCAACGACTTTAGAAAAACACACCAGAAGCTGAGTAGCCACAATTAAAAAAAAAAAGAGGTGACATAAATTTTAATATTTTTGTGACCCAATATAACCCCAAATTAGGCCGAGAAGTGACCAACACGCTAAGTCTTGGAAACTGGCGTGTTTCACAGGCCAATGCGTCGCCATGCGGAACGGCCGTGTTCAGTGCTGAAGAGGCGCGTGGCCGGCAGCCCCTGCGTCCGTCACAGGCTCCCACAGCCAGGTGCCCTCGGCTGCGCCTGCTACAGACTTGGTTTACAGGCTTCGTCCCAGCCGATGCATGCTGGCACCCGGTGAGGTGTGCGGCAGCAGCTACAGGTGTGTGCTTGGCTGGCTGAGGGGGTCTGGGGACCGGGGAACATGGCCGCCACCAGGGGCGCGCGGGCACGCGGCGTAGCAGCCTTGACGGGCTCTACTCACCCTGCTGAGTGGCTGCCAGTACTGGGTCCGGGGTACGGAGCAGATGGCAGCTGCCCTGAGAAAAGCTGGAGGCCTTGTCAAGTGACAGGCGCAGAGTAAAGCCTGACTCAGCGGGAGCTACCTGTCCCCTCTCTAGAGATGGAGGGTGACTGACTCTAGGACAAGTGTGCCGAGGGCAGCTAGCACAGCCCGGCAGACAGGTGGAGGAACCGCCCGTGGTGACGGCCTGCCACGGTCGCGCAGTTGCACCAGAAGGGACGCGCACCGTGGGGAGGGTCTGGGCAGCCCGTGCCACCCCCACTGCCGATGGAGGGAGCGTGCCGGGCGGCAGACGGGCGGGACAGCGAGGGCGGCTACCTTTCTCCTTGTCCAGGGGCGGCAGGATGCTGTTGTCCCGGCAGACCTTGAAGTAGATTTCCTGCTCCACGCCGTCAGGGATGGCCCCCTGGGGGATGATGATGCTGACGCCTGTCTCGATGGAGCTCAGGACCCCGCCGTTGCTGCTGAACACGCCCCGGGCCGTGGCCACCACGGTGTGCCCGTCCTCCTCGGCGTCCTCGTCCACAGCTGAGGGACTGAGAGCACAGACGTGCTGTGAGTGAGCCGCACCGCGCGCCTGCCACCTCGTTTCTCTTCCCTTTCTCTGTGCGACCGGAGTCACTCACTTCCACCAGCGAGCGCTCGGTGACAGTGACTCGCAGGGGTAATGAAACACGCTCCTCCTGGAGAAACTGACCCCACTTTTTTTTTTTAGGCGAGGCAACCCTTGGTTGACTTCACAGGTTGCAAGGACCCTGTCGGGTTACAATCCCTCATTTTTTATTTTTGATGCCTACAGCACCTGGTCTTCCCAGGTGGTCTCCCATCCACGTACTAACCAGGCCCAAGCCTGCTCAGCTTCCGAGGTTAGACACTGATTCCGCTTTGGAAGGCGCCTCCCAAGGTGCCCTCGTCCCCGAATTTTGTATCCAGAACGCACGAGGACCACACACCTCGCTCACCCGACCGCTGCAGTGCATGGTTTCACATCCACAAACCTGGTGTTTGGAATCGGATGGCAAGTCATGGTTCAGTGGGCAGCACCCCCTTTCCTTCCGCTGAGATGCAAGGCAGCTCACCACTGGGGGCACCCCAGCCTGGTGAAAGCATGTGGGCGCTGCAGCCCCCAGGATGGTGGGTGCGCACACAATTCCCCTTCCCACCTCCTGCTGTCAGAGGCAAGCCTTCCCCGCTCCACCAGGTAATGAGGCCTTTGGAGGGGACACAGCCCAGACACCCGGGAAAGAGACGGGCACTAACTTAGCTCAACAGCTGCTTCCATTATGGAGACATCAACGCCTCTGGAAGCAAAATTTTGAGCCAGGGCCTAAAAGTGAGGGGGTAGCTGGGCCAACAAAATGAAGCCTGTGGAGGGTGGGGCGGCCATACTCCTGGGGACGGGCGCAGTGACAGACGGGACAGCTGGGCGAGGGAGGTGGCGGCTCTTGGGGAGGAGGTCCGCGGGGCCTCGGGCCTGGGGAGTGCTGCCAGCGCTGGGCTTGGAAAGGGCGGTGGACCTGGGCCCGCCCTGCCCGTCCGCGCTCACTCTGATTTCAAAAGGAACCGCTGACACTCACAAGCCCTGGGAGGCTCCCACGTCCCTTTTTAACGACACTTCTGAACACACAGCGAACGGGGAACACAGATGCTCGTGCTGCGAGGACCTCCAACGTCCCTCGCCAGTGGAAGGTCAAAGGTTACGAGGAGCCATGGCTGGCTGTGTACAGGCTGAGGGCGGATGGCCAGGCCTGACCGAGGCCCCCTCACCCTGCCTGTGTGACCCTGGGCAAACCACAATGTCACTCAGCTGCAATCGCGGTAAATCGGGGACGACGGTACCTGCCTAGCATGTGAACGTCATCTGACTGATGCTACCTTGTGCCTTCCGCGTACTGGTAGTTATGGCAGCAAGACTCTGGACAACATGGCTCAGAGTTTGAGCTATGGCTATCACACAAACCACATCGACTCGCGCTAGGCAGATCACAGGCGCAAGGCCGGGCAGAACCTCACCTCACCGGGACGGCTCTGGGCACTGAGCTGACGTTGTTCGCTTGGTACCTGGGCTTCTCCGCCCGGACGGAGAACGTCTCGACGCCACTGTCGAACTCGAGCGGCTGTGCCGAGCCGTGCGCCTTCCCCAGCATTTTTGGAGACGTGGGGGCTTTGGAAGAGACATCAGGTTTGTGCGTGGCTTCGCTTGGCAGAAGGTTGTGACTGAATTTCGGGCTGTCAAACTTGCGTTCGAACGGCCGCGCGGCCGCGGTGTAGGGCTTGGGCGTGAAGCGGCTGTAGGCCGGGGCGCCCGTTCTCGGCGCCTGCTCGGCCGCGCCGGCCGGTGCTCTGTCCGGGAAGCTCCTCTGCGGGTGGAAGGTGGCCTGCGCGGCGTCGTCCCGGCCCGGCGCCCTGAGAGCTGTGGGCTTGCTCTGAGGCGGAGGTGCATCTGGCTTGGACACAAGGGAATTCTGGAAATCCAATGACAGGGCATTGCCTGGAACACACACAAACACGAGCGTTTATGGCCTCGCGAAAGACGTCCGCGCACCCTGCGGCGTCTCTCCCGTCGCAGCTCGTGCTGGAGCCACAGCTGAGGCTCGGTTCAGGGCCCGGTTCAGTGTGGCCACGGCTAGGGGTGGCACTGAGGGGCCCACAGTGGCAAGGACGTGTGTGCTGCTATCCGTGCACCTGCTGCCCCGGTGGCCTCCACAGCGTCAGAGACCCCTCTCCAACGTCCCGCGCACGGCAGCCGCAGGAGCCAGCTCGCAGCCACCAGTGGCCCGGGGAAGGATGAGCTGTGGTGCGATTTAGGGGAAAACACACAGCTTGTTACTTTTTTTTTTTTTTTTTAAAGGGCCAAATAAGAAACGGGGTCTGGGGAGGAGGGAACAGTGTCCCTTTCAAGGAGCCTGACGAAAGGTAAAGTGATGTGACCATAGTGTGAGAGGCAGCTGGAAGGGCCCCAGGCCAGGGCCCGTGAAGAGGGTCGGCATGAGTTAGGGGAGGACGGTCACTGCTCAGAGAGAGGGAAGCGGTCAACATGGGCCAAAACCCAGGGAGACGCAGCTCTGAGGTGACGGCGGGCCTGCACATTAGCACCTCGCTGTGATCTCGCCAGGGAACATAAACGAGGTGCTGAGGGACACGTGAAACATGACACTACGGCTTCCCTGCGTCCCTGTGTGAAGGAACATGAGAATCATTAAGAACCAGCATCTGAATATTTAGATTCAGACGTGCTGCTAAATAACTATACTTCTAGAAGCTGAACTAGGTTAATGAAACATTAAAATTTAGCTAATGGTTTTATCCAACATAATGTTCCTAGTCATGAAAACAGGAAATGTACTTTTAATGAAATCCTTAGTTATCGCTGTTTCTAGCCTAAGAGTTTCAAGTATGTGTTCCCTGCATGAAAAACCATTTTTGCTTGGAAGTTTTCAGAGTATCGCCACGAGTCGCCACAGCCGGCTTCCGCCCGTCCTACCTTCGCCATGGGCCCCCCTGGCGTGGGTGTGGAGGGCGAGGGAAGAGGCGGAGCCGGGCTGGGGCGCCTGGGCGTACTGGGCAGGCAACGGAGGCGGCGGGGGCGTGGCTTGCACGGGGTCATAGCGTTTCTCGCCAAACGACCTATCCATAGCATCAGCTTCAGGCGACTTTCCCCTGTGAAAAAATGAAGAAAACGCCAACACCTGAAAATGTGGACTCACATTTACAAGTTCTCATTCCTCTAAACATCCCCATGTTTTTTAAAAAAAATCTAGAAATGTTACAGTTTCTTAAGAGATTTAGGTAGTTACTCTTCTGAAATGTACAAATCCAACCATTCATCAGCACAAGAATGTAGAGACGGCACAGGAACTTTAAGACTATCAGCGTAACATCCAGAAGGTGGCACCAAAGGCAGGTGGAATTCTGGGTATACTTATAGCACTTAGTTGTGTGGAGGCACAAAGCCCTGGCTGCCGGCACACGCAGAGCACCCCGAAAACTGACGTCAGAGACAGGTCGGCAGAGTTCTTAGTGAAGGGCTGGACAGTAAATGTTTTCGGCTTTGGGGCCACGGGGGTCTCTGTCACACCCTGCCCCACAGCAGCCACAGGCAGCGTGTAAACCAATGAACGTGGCTGTGTTCCAGAACAGAAAAACCGACATCTTTTAATTTACTTTAAAATTCACCAGATCCATTTTTTAACAATTTCTAGCGTAATTATTGGTTAATTTTACGGGCTCATTTAAGTTGCCAATTGTTAACATGTCATGTAAAAAAGCCACACAAAAGAAGCCTTTTAAGTAGACCCACAATTGCAACGCTGCCACCCAAACCTTGCAGAGCGCCAAAGCTGCCCTGGCTTTACGTGCACGGAAGCTGACAGGGACACGTGGGACGCACGCCCCGGGAGACTCCCGCTGAGGAGGCCCGGGTTCGGCGCCAGCTATACACTGCGCCGTTATCTTGTTCTCGGGCACTGAGACAGGAAGTGCACGTAACGCCAACGACACAGCGAGGGACACCTCAGGTGACGGCCTGGCGCGAACGCCGGTCTTACCACTTGACGCTCCTTCTCAAGCAGTCACAGCTAGTGTGAAAGCCAAGACATCTAGGTGATGGCAAAGCGAGCGCAACAGAAAAACGAAAGAAAATCGTCAATCTAACCAAGAAATTTGCAGCAAATGGAGCTCATGTCATCTTCAAATATCGACCCAAAAATACGCATCCACTGTATCAGAATAACTTGATCTATAAAAAACGCATCGCTAACCCTCGTCCGGCTTGGGAACGTGCGGTGAGGTAACCCCGTACGCACCCTGGTCAGGCGCGCTCCCGCTCGCCCCCCTCACTGGGACGGGAGCGAGCAGCGCACGTCCGAGCCTGCCCCGCACCCCGTTCCCACACCCCGCTGCCCCTCCGCTGTGCTGTTCGAGGGGCGCCGAGGCGGGAACCAGATGAAGCAGCAGGACAGGGAGCAGCAGCAGCCGAGCGCGAAGGCGATACTCCACGAAGAGCGGCAGGCAAGAGGCGCTGCGAGAAGCCCCGGGAAGGCGCGCGGCGACGTGCACCGCACGACGGCCACGCTGACCCCGGCGGGCGCCGGTGAGCCTGCGAGTGGGAAACGCACCCCTCGGGGCGTGGCTACCTTCGGCGGGGACCCCCAGCCCCAGAGCCGGGGCGCTGGCCAGGACCCTGCCCGCAGGTTACACACCAGATGAACGCCTTGCCACCTGATTCCCCAACAAAGCTTTTCGCTGACTTTTCTTTAGACTTAAATGTATTTTTTCAAGGCTCCATGGCAGTTCCCAAGTGAGAGGATTAGTGAAATCTCTCTCCTGGGCCTCCGCCCAGACCCCCTCCGACGGGAGTGAGCGTGAGGAGGCTGACGGTGACAGCTAACAGTGACGGCCACATTCCCGAGGCTGCCCCGACCCAGCCTGGGCCCTCCAGACGCGAGGTGCCGGGCAAGCCCACGGTGCCTGTGGGTGCACCGCCTGCAGTGCGTGTGAACGCCTTTCCCCTGCAGATGGAGACGTAAACGGAGGACGGCGGAAGAAAGGTTCCCAGCCTTTGCTCCCGATGCTGGCTTGTGGGAAAAAGCAGGTTGGGATGGCTTTTTGCTGTGTCGGCTCAACCAAGTGGACCCAGTCATAATGGGGGCGCTGCATCTGACCAGCTGGGTTCAAGGTTACTCAGAGGGGGGGGCCCTCTGGATGGGTCCTTCAAAGTGAGCACGGCCTGCCAGAGCTCAGACTTCCCAGCAGCCCTGATCCTCCCCCTCCCATACCCCCTCTCCAGGGACCGAGGACACACTTAGCCAGGTCACACAGCTGTGTGAATGCATCTGTCATGAGCCCACGCCCGTTTTCCGTTCTCGTGGGCCTGTCCTGTTGGAGCATGAACTCGCTCGTGCCTGTGTGGCCTCGTGTCCCCATCAGTACCAAATGCTCTGGCATTCGGGGTTCAACCCGAGAAGCAGAACTGGCAGGAGACAGGAACCCACACCGGCGGGGCTGTACCCCGACCAAACCCACAAGACGGCACACAAACCAACAAAGACCCGAGACACAAGCCAACAGAAGGGAGTGATGGATAACAAGAAAAAGTGACGGGGGTCAAGAAGCCCAGGGCTCGCTCCTTGTTCCGCCCAGCCACATCGCGGCACAGGGACCTGGGGCCCCCAAGCTGCAGTACTCAAAGATGAGGCGCTCTCCCGCCACGGAAAAAATCAACCCTCTGTGCTCTCCCTTCACACCGTGTTGCTCCCGCCACACCCATTTTTATATTTAAAAAACAAATGCAGAAGAGAAGAAGAAAAAAAAAGCATTGAAAGAGACGCTCGCGGGTCCCGACGTCAGGGGGACAGTTCACGCCCTCATCTCTAATCTGGCACGGTTCCTAGCGTGACACTTTGCCTCTGATGTCAGCGTCCTAAGAAGAAAACGCGCAGGCGCCGGGCTGCGGCGAGCCCGCAGGGCTGACCACCGCTGCCGAGAGCGTGCTGCCGACGCAGCTCCCGCCCCCCAACTCCATCCACCTGACGCGGTCGCACCCCACGCGGCACCTCGTTTTCCGAAGGTGAGATAACTTACTTTGAAGAGTAACTGGAAAAGTTAGGCTGCCCCTGAGAATGCACGGGTGTGGCAGGCTCCGAGAGCTGGCTAGCAGGGGTGAGCGTGGAAGGCTTGTGCTCGAAGCCTCTTCGATCGAAGTACGAGAGCTGTTTCCGGTAATACTCCTCGTCGTCCTCGGGGTCGTAGTGGTTTGACCGCACGATGTCTTCCGGTGGCTTCGGCTGAGGTTTCTGAGGTTCTGGGATCCTGACAACGAATGGCAAGTGGGACAGCGTTTCAGGTGCTACTTTCACAGAGGGAGGGGGACACAATCGCGTCCCGTGACACATCACCAACTGCTAGGTGCTTCGGGGTCTGGCCGACAGTTGGAGTGGACGCTCGAAGCCACGTCTTCAGCACTGCGGTCTCCACCCCAAGTCAGACAGCTCGGCCCACGGAGCTGGGTGACTGGCGAGAGGCCTCCGGGCAGGTCGGAAGCAGTGGATCAGGAAGAAAGAAGGGAACAGACGCTTCCCCGAGCCCAACCAGCTACGTCCTCAACAAGTAACAGGATGTAACCGCTCTAAAGGCCTTTCAGAACTTCAGACCAGGACCAAGGAACGACCCTCACATAGGGAAATGGCTCTACACAGGCCACAGTCCCAGAGGGCATAGGAAGCAGGGCTGGGAGAGAAGCAAGTTACCAAGCGAACACATCACTAACATGAAGTTTAGAAACTGTGTCAAAAATGGATCAACTTAAGTTTTACACCAAAAAAAGGGCAGGGGGCTAAGCTTCGGGTCTCCCGAATTTATCTGATGTGACACAGCTCATTTGCTGATGATGTTGCTGGCTAGAAGAAATGGCTTCATGAAAAGCATCAGACATTGCTAGAGTGCCAGGAAAAGGCGCACTGCAGTTCCTCTTTCTCACGAGTACAGACGTGAGCGAGTAACACCTGTGAGTCAGGCAGAAGACGGCTGCCTCGTCCAGCCTTTCCCTTGTCAGCAGGGGACGAGGCCACCCTGGCCAGGCTTCCCTCTGGCTCTGCCACGCCCTGTGAACACAACCCTGCTAGGCCTCGGGGGCGCGCTTCAGTGGGGGAAAAACCGTTCTCCCCTCACTGCCCCGAGCACTGAGTACGCCGCCAGCCCAGAGCGCGTGCTCACGGAGGCACTGATCCCCTGCGCCAGCCCCTCCGAGTCTGCACACCTGAATGAACTCGGAAACTAAGAGCACAAAGCTGTGATGAAGGTCTGGCGACGACCTGCGTTCTGCTCTCTAGGCCCGGATTTAACCAGAAAGGCCGACAGCTGGCACCCGGGGACAGAGTGCCCCTCGCCTCCCTGTCCCCCACTGGCGCAGTGCAAGGCCGCCACGGGCTACAAGGGCCTGGTTCCCGGTCAGCGGCACCCGTGAACGTCACGAGTGCAACCCACCTGTACAGCGTTTTGTCGTGTTCACTGAACTGATTCTGAGTGGTCTTGGGACCAGCGAAGGGAACACCTGGAGGTTTAGACGCTATCTCTGGAGGCTGCAAAGAATCAGACAAAGATGCCGCTGGAACAGACCATCACACGCCAGGCTTCGTGGGCGTGGCGTGGCCGCGAAGCGCTGAACGTGCCACGCGGGCCGGCAGGAAAGGCAGGGCCGTGCGCTCACCTTGAACCCAGCAGTGTGGTTCTCGTCCTTCTTGCTCTCCAACGACACTGACCTTTTGTTTTCAAACATTTTCACCCTTGTGAGCACAGACTGCGGCTTCATGGCCGGGTCCTCCTCTTCCTCAGTTACAGCCGGGGGTGGCGGCAGTGGCTTGGTACTCACAGGCAGACCTTCTGGCTTCTGCTGAGACCCAGCTACGAGAGGCGGGACAGCCGCGGCAGCGTGGAGAGGCTCGGGGGGGCCTGCCGCGGGGCCGAAGGCCTGGGCCGGGACCTGCTCATAACTGCGCACGTACTGGTCGTAATACTGCTTGGGCTCGGACGCCCGAGGGCCCGCTGAGGAGCAGGGCTGCGCCTCTGCCCGGTATCTGTGGTGCAGGTCGTACCCCGGAGCCGGTGGCTCCTCGTGTCGTAGGGTGGAGGTCCTCAGTGGCTGGTCATAGCGCAGCCGGCTGTCATAGGACAGAGGGGCTGGCTCTTCAAACCGGGGGAAGTATCCTCGCTCCGAGGGCTCGTCAGGGTGCTGCCTGGCGTCGAGGTCTCGCAGGGGCTGACTCTCGAAGGCCGGCCGAGGCGGCGGGGGCTGCCTGTCATCGTGGTACGCCCAGCGATCCTCGTAGGCGGGGACGCGGTCCTCGTAGGCGGGCACACGCTCCTCGTAGCGCAGGCGCGGGGCCAGGTTCTGGGAAAGCGGGTCCGGACAGCCCGAGGAGTCGTATCTATACGGCGGCTGCTCCAGGCCCCGGCCGGCCTGCTCCGCTGCGTGCTGGGGGGCAGTGTCGTAGCTCACACGGGGCCCCTTGTCTGGCCTCTGCCCGGCGTGGCTGCCGGCCGGCTGCTTTAGAACGAGGGTCTGCCTCGTCACGTCCTCGGGACAGGGGTCCTTCCTGTACACCTGTAGGAGAAGGCATGGTGAGTACGCAGGCTTGCTTTAGGTTCTAGTCTGCTGTAATAGACAAAACTGATTTACTATGTGAAAACGTCTGTTCTACCATTTGTCACTGGAGACAGCCAATTTAAGTGAAGGCTCACAACTTATAATGGGGGTAGGAACTTTGATGTTTTAGGATGTACTAAATAAAAACTGAGTTAAAGATAATTATTAAATTTAGTAGAAAACTATTGCACTGAACTACTGATTCCACTTGATTTGGACATTGAAAATAGAAGTCATTAAAATTTATGGACACCACAACTTCTAAAACATAAAAATACTTTATGATAGGGCTCAACTACATAGTAAGGAATTCTGGAAGATGCTGAAAGCTAAAACCAAAAATAAAAATATCAAGCACAAATCCCAATGAAAAGGACTGTTCTCAAATGACCGGACGCCCCGGGAAGCCATGCAAGCCACAGAGCCGCACGACCTGTAGCGAGCCGGAAGCGCTACGGTGTGCACGCCCACAGCCACGAAGCACAGGGACGCCAAGGGGGAGCCAGTGGTCACGGGCCAGACTGAGGGGCAGCGGAGAGCACGGGTACCTGTGCTGGGGCCACACGCGACAGGTGCACCTCCAGATCGCTTAGTGTTACATGAGCTGCCACGGCACGTGGTGTTCGTACAGCGTCAGCTTGCGCTGAGTGAGCAGGGGAAGGTGTGGGGGCGGGGGTGGGGATGGGGGTGAGGGCCCCCCCAGTGTGATGGCAGTGAATTCTACTTTGTGACTAGCGCTAGAGGCTGATGATGCTGGGTGTTTCAGGCAAAAGGTAAGGGACTGGAGATGAGGCTTCCCCTTCCCGTGAAGCGTTTAGAACATTCTAAGCATGGTGTTTCCTGTTCACCGCTAGCCTCCCACCTCCGTGGACCGTGGTTGGCAGACGTGCACTCTTAGCGTGCGGAACACCAACCCTGTGACTTCAGGCCCTACAAGCAAACGAAAGCACAGCCCAGCTGCGCGAGATGAACACACAAGGTTTAGAATGAAGTCTTGGTATCCTCAACTTGAAATTAAAACTTAATTCTTAACCCGGAGAAAGGACAGAACATTCTTAAACTCCATCACCACATGCTGCAACACTGGACAAGGCACCTGACTACGAGGCGTCAATGCTGGCTGCTTACCTGTTGAGAGGCAGTTTTAAGTCCAGGGGAGTCTACTCTATGGGCTGGCTGTGGCTGCGCCTGTGGTGGGTAAGGAGGGTGTGTCTGGCTCTCGTGGTGCATCCCAGAGGAGTCCTCTGTCACGGGCTCAGAGGACCGTGTAATGGCAGACTCCGGTGGAGTCCCAACCTCATCGTTAAGAGTTTCGTCTAGTTCTTGATCAGTGTAGGCCCCGCCTTCTGTATCTGTGTCTTCATAGTCAGAAGTGTGTCTACTGTCCGTGCTATACATTGAGTATTCACTACCTGGGGCTGACAGGTAGGACAGACGATCGTCATGCAAATCAAGGTCATCACTTGTAGCACCGTCCGCCTGGGTCAAATAAAAGTAAATTAAAGATTTATTCAGTAGTTCTTTGAGAGATGACCTTCATTTAAAAAGGGAGAGCGCAAGGGTATTTTTCTCTGAAGAAATCACATCTGTTTCTCAAACCTCTGGTGAGGAAAGGCCAAGCACACATGCAGACACACGGAGCACCCTGTGAGGTGTGACGGGCGTGGGTGACGAGGACGCTGGCCTGTCAGGACCACACTGGGCCTGGCCCCAGAAGACAGTGAAGGGACCCTGGTGCCACTTGGGTTTGAAACCTAGCCAGTCGCTAGCTGGTCAGCGTGAAGCAAGGATGGAGAAGGCCATCAGACCAAGCCCAGGACACCAGGACATAGCAACAGCAATGCACGCGCGAACCACCCCAGAACCAAACGCCACGGTCCAGGCTCCGTGAGCACGCGTGTGCACGTGAAAAAAACGGCTTTTTAAAAAGGTTGGTGTTCAGCCTGAAAGCTTCTGTAAGGAAAGCAGCACCTGAGTGTGGGCTGCCTCTTTGACCTAGGGACGTCCTCCCTCGTTTCCCCGGACAGTGAGGGGGAAGGCCGGCCCCGAGCCCCTCGCGGGGCCTGGGAGCTGCGGGCGCGAGCGGCCTGTGCTGCCCGGCAGCGGACCAGGAAGGCACGAGGAGCCTCTCACGGAAAGGGTGCTGTTGCTGGTCACCACTGAAACCACGTCTGGGTCTGACAGGGAGGCCCGACAGGGGAGCCCGGGCACCGGGCCCAGTGAGGCACGAGAGCTGGGGGATCCAGCGTCCAGACGCGGTCGCTGTCCCACTCCGGCGGGCTCTGGGACATGGATCCTTGCCTGAGCTGCCTGGGTGGAGCTGGCACTGGCAGGCTAACGCCGAGTGCGCCTTCCTGACACGGAAGCCCAGGCCGTGCCCAGCCCTGGTGGCCCTGGTGTCCCACAGGGTGCCTCACAGGGTGCCTGAGGGATGCGGGACAGTGAGCCCCAGGGCTCGGCCCCCATTCCCGCAGTCTGCCCACCCGAACGGCTTCTCGTCTCTATGAAAGCTCCTGCAGAACGTGCCCCACTCCCACTCCGACCTCTACCTGGCCGGGTGCTGGAAGACGGTGTCCCAGGAGCTGGCCAGGAGCCACTCAAGGCCTCGGGGAAGGGTCAGCTGGAACTCACGGCCCACCCGGCTCTTGCCGCAGTACGACATGCACAAGTAAATGAGGACCCTGGGTGGCTGTGAGCCAGACCATGCCACATGCCTACACGCTAAGGCGGCCTCAGGATGACTTCTCGTGGGCTTGTAGGCGACGTACGAGACTGAGTCAGACCCTGCAAAAAGGACCCTCCGTAGCACTTAGATCAGAGTCACTAGCTCGGGACGTCAACGTGAGCTGAAGCGCTTTCACTCAGGACCTGACCATTCAAGTAAAATGCACCGGAACGGAAGGGGGTGGGAAAAGTTGAGCCTGACTTAAATGACAACCACCTCTTCTGATCTACACCGTGCGTCAAGCTACCCAATGATAAACAAGCTACTTTTCTAATGCAGAAGCTGGGACCCATATTTATAAACCCAAGCAAAGAAAAGAACCCACAACAGTATCAGAAAGGAAAATTAAAGAGTGAGGACGTGTGCCTAAAAAAGCCCCTCGGGTCGGCAGCAGCGCACTCTGCGTCCCTAATCCAGCCCCATTCCCAGAATCGGCAGTGCCGGCTACGAGTGTCCTGCACGGCACACGGCGCCGACAGGCCTGCGCCGTCACGGGCGACCAGCGTGGAGGGGCTGCAGGCCCCGCGAGCCAAGGCCGCAGGCGTGTGGCAGCGTGCGGCTGCGAGGCGGCGCAGTGGGCTCTTCGCCCACCGCGGTCTGTCCACCAGGTGTCCGCTGAACGTGTCAGTGAGTCACCGTGGCCTCATGTGCACAGTCCCGCCCCAGAGGGGTGCTGACGAGGGTGGCATGGCTCTGGCACGCGCCTGCAGGCGGGAGCAGCGGACACCCCCAGACCTGTGTGCGCCGGCGTCCCTCGTGCAGAGGCTGCGTGCTGTCCGGGTGAGGGCGTGGGGGCCGCACGCATGCAGCATGCACTGCCAGAGCATCTGCAGCCAGGGGGCGGGGCCATGCAGGGGCCGACACATGAAACCCAAGCCGACGAGACGGGAAGAACAGAACAAAAACGAAACGGACAGTCTCAGCCTTCCCTAGCAACCACACGTGTTAACAGTGTCCTGGTCTGAAGGTCAGAGACACTGAAAATAAAGGGTACTTCCAAATGGATACTTCGAGAAAGCTACAATCCCACCCAACAAAACCAACAGACCTTCCCCATCACAGAGGACTCCAAAACCACAGAGACGGACGACAGAAAGGGGCTGTTTGTTTAAAGCTGGTCATTTGGCTGCATATATAAACTCTAAGCCCATGAGGACGTACTGCTCTGTCCAGCATTTCCTAGTATGTTGCGAGAACATTAAAAGGTGCTGAGTGGAAAAAAAAAAAACTCCCTCGGTACGAATCTGGGGAGTGGCTTCAACACTGCAGCGAAGGACGCTCCTTCCTAGGACTCCTCATCGTGCTGGGGCCACTGTTCTCCCAGGCGCCACAGGAGGCAGCATGGCCCAGCCAGGATGCGCCTGCTCGCTCAGCACGTGTGGAATCTCATGTGCCGAAGACAGCATCCTGGGGACGCGCACCTCGCCTGCCCGACGGCCCTCATCCTCCAGAGAGGAAACTGACGCCAGGGTCAAAGTCGTCCCCAGCCGGGCAGGCAGCACGGAGCGCGGGCCGGCTCCTTCAGTCAAAAGCTAAGAACTCTCCTGAGGAACAACACTGAAGGGCTGTTGGCAGCTGCGTGACTGAATCTCTTGCTATCAGAAAAACTTCCATTAACCCCACGCACAATCAGAAACACCCAGGCGTTTCCTCTCCCCCAGCTACCCCACTGCAGCTGCTCTGAACAGAAAACAAGGGACTCGAAAGCATCCACCCCGCGACCCAGCCCGGCACACAGGTGAAGCGGCCTCACCTTCCCCTCGGAAACCCACACCAGCTGGCTCTGCTGCTGCTGGACCGCTTCCTTCAGGGCACCGTACCAGCCGTCGTTCAGCGAGTTCAAGTTAATCGTAGCTGAAAATAAATGAGCGACATCGTTTACGGTGCGAACACGGCCAAAAGTCGGGACCCACGCAAGCCTGCTGAGGGCTCGGGCGCCATCACGGGGTTATGTGAAGGACGGTGTCCGGGCACAAGCCTGTGGCGTTTCTGCCCCGGCACACGTGCTGTCGATTGCCTGGCGCCTGTTGCTGCGGCAGGAAGCCTTCCGGACAATGGTTATGTGAGATTTTATACATGAACAACATGTTTTTGGCTACATATCATCACCCAGACACTCTGAACTGACAGAACACTCACTTGTAAAAAGATGGTGATTATTTTTACGAAGCTTGTGAGACCGCTCGTATAATTTCCTGGCGCTTTTCCGCGATTCTGGACATAACCTCATTCTCATCATCTTCACACCTTGCTTAGAATCGGGGTTGAGAAATACAACAATCGGGTACCACTGGGCATAATTCAGGCGATCAACTGCGTTCGGTGTCACGTCTAATAAAGCATGTTTGTCCTGGAGACACAGAAAAATTAAACAAGGACGTCAGACACAGTTCATTAAGAATCATCCCCTTCAGAAAAAGTCAGAGACTAAACTACAGTGCAATAGAAATGGACCTTTAACGGAGCTCCAAAATGTCTCATGAGCACAGATCACAAAATTGGTAATCACAAGTTAATGTAGTGCAATTCCTAGCCAATTTAAAAATAAAACGTTCTAACCAGCTCACTCCTAAGATACTGTACCACCTGCAAGCGGACTACATCACCTGTGCTCAGTGAGAGTGACAACAGGCACAGCAATGTCACGTGCCCGGCGCGACCTTGCAGCGTACCAACATACACCCGTCCCGTAAACGCCAAAGCGCAACCTGAACTGTCCCACTGAAATGCAAACTCCGTCCGTTAACATATCTGGACACTGTGCGCTTCTTTGCGGCAAAGGTCATCTTGTGATGTATGTCAACACTACTCTTTTCAAAGTGATTATTAGTACGACGCCTTTTGGTGAGGCTTTTCTTACGGTATACCAGGCACCATTTTAGAAAAACCACCTCCTACATTCAAGGTAACCAAACCCATCCCACCCAAAAACGACATTCGCAGCTTATAATTAAGTAGAACAATATTTAATAACTTACTTGATCAATTATCTGCTTTATTGTATGAAGACGAATAATGCCAGAGCTACGCTGGTCAGTGCCGGCATCTCGCGGTTCACTTTCTATTCACGAAGTCAGGACAAAACAAACGTCACATTGGTCAGATCAGAGTCTCCGGCTGCGGGCACTGCGGATATGCGGGGCTCCGCCGTGCTTGGCTGCGAGGACACCCTGCGCACCACGGGCCCCACCCACGAGCGGCCAGCAGCCCCCACCGCCCACTCACTCAGAACAAACCTTGCGTAGAAGTGATTTAAGACAGTCACTTGATCAAAAGAACCTGTTAAGTATAGCAATTCTCTCAATTGAAAATGAGATTTTAAACAGTAGATTTAAAATGATATTGATGAGCTCTGTTTCCATTAAAGCTAAGAGAGTACAATTTCAAATTGTTTGGTATAAATAAGGTATTTAAACTTAAAATAATGTTTTAATGTGCATATTTTTCGTGTTCTTAAAAAAATTGCCAACTACTTTAATATTCTCAAAAACAGTTGGCCATTAAAAAACCACAAACACATAGACAGGGATGCGCTTTTTGCCTTTTGCCTTTTGCCTAGCGCTCCAACATGGTTTGGCATGGCACTGCGTCCAAACCTGTCTCGCACTGTGACATCTGAGAAAACGGTGCCATCTGTCAGGCACTGAGAACACGTGAGGAGGCCTGTCTTGGCCAGAGCCGCGCCAGCCACTAAGGGGCAGGTGCACAGGCGTCAGCAACACTGGCCGGGGCGCTGGGGTGAGACCGCCACACATCGGCGCATCCCTCGACGCAGAGACGCACTGCAGGCGAACGCTATCTATAAACAGTGACCTCTTCTGAAAAAGTGTGATCAAACTAAGGAACTAAGGGGGAATCAAAATAAACATTTTCTAACTTGCTCAGATTCCACTATCATGTTCCTGCAGGCCTGGACTTTCAGAAAATAAACACCCTCACTGAACTTCACCAGCAGCTCAAGGAAAAGCGAGAGAATGACAAGGCAGAGCTGATTCTTCAGCTCAGCGGCACGCGGTTCAGTGCCACCAAGGGTCTCCCGCCGGGCCCACGGCTGCCAGGCGCTGCGCCCGCCCTGCGACCCGCTCCCTCCTGCCTTTGGGACACTGTCAAGAAAACCATCGCCAATGCAGGAAAGGCTGCACTCTAAAGGAGTTAAATCCTCTGAGAAAGCGAAGTATGAACAAGCAAACACAACGTGGACAGATTTCTACATCCTTTGTCATAACAAAATCTAAATTTGAAACAAACTATACAAACAACAGAAGGCTAACCAACCACAAATTGATTACAGGACAGATAATAAATTAAAAATACGCCACTATCTGTTAAGAAAGAAAAAGGGGGTATACACTTTTCTACACAGTATTAACAAAATTCTGCAAAAGTACGTCTGAAGAGCAGGAAGTGTGAAAGAAAATACACTTGGGTAAAATTTAGGATGACGACGATATATGCCAAAATTAATCTTTAAAACTTTACTGTTTACGGCCATGCCACTCTGAACGCGCCTGATCCTGTCTGATCTCGGAAGCTAAGCAGGGTCGGGCCTGATGAGTACTTGGATGGGAGATCACCCAGGAAGACCAGGTGCTGTAGGCGTAAAATGTAAAAAATAAGGGATTGTAAGCTGACAAGGTCCTTGGCAATCTGTGAGGTCAACCAAGGGTTTACCTTGCCTAAAAAATAAAAATAAATAAAAAATAAACTTTCCAAATAGAAAATATTTCTATAATTAGAAAAAGTATAATTTAGGTTTTTACATGTTGCTTATATAAGTTACATATAAGTTTTCATACATAATTTATGTAAGCCAAGTGGTCGAAACTAAGTCTGTACATTTAAACTACCACAACAGCCAAACTAAACAGAACAAGACAAACAAAAGCCAAACCTCTTAAGCACTTAGAACCCTACGCACTGTCACTATGCTGACCGCTGCCTGCCATGGACGTCTGAGGCAAGAGCTCACAGCGCAAGTCACGCCTGCATTGCCTTCCCGACGTGTGAGCATGTTAGCTTCACGACCGGAAGTGCCCGACTGGAGCCGGAAAAGGCTGAGCTCAGAGCTGGGCTTCGTGACTCACTGGCTGGGTGGGTGTCACTAGGAAGCCCGGGCTGGAGAGACTGCTGGCGGTCAGGATCGCCACCGCCCTAAGCCTCGGCTGTTGGCATCAGCATGGACGCTCACCCCACGGTGACGTCAAGAGGAAGCAAGAGCCTGTGATAAGCAGCGCTGTCACAAAGCCCAGAGCTTCATCAACAGCAACGCCTCTCACAGTAAAGGCGACAGGCAGAAGAGGAACACGATCGCTCAGGTTCCCCTCCAAACTAAACACATGGGGCGACTGCAAAGCTTCACGTGCAGGCTTTCCCTCTGCAGAGCACGCACCGCGGGCCCGGCATTGGCGGGTGACCAGTTGCCCCTTCGAGCTCAGCTCCGCATGGCCCTGCACCCACTTACTTGCGATCTGATAGATGTCGGGCTCTTCCCGCGCCAGCTTCTCTCTTGCAACGTCAGCTATCGGTCCGAAGATTGTCACGGGCCTCAGGAATCCAGCTGGGAGGAGAAAAACAACAAGTGGGAGTCACCCTTCTCTCCCTTAAGCACACGGACACTCAGGGTGTCAGGTCAGTCTGTGCAGAATCAACTACCTTCGCGAAGAACAACTCTTTCGTAGGCTGGAAACTTGGTTTGAACAGGCTGAGCCGACAAATCCTCTCTGCTTTTCCGAAGATTTCTCTTGGAGCTGCGCAGACCCCGGAACCGCCAGAAGTCGGCCCGGTCTCCGCCGGCAGTTTTGGGGAGCGTGTACTGAACACTGGCCAGCTGCTCGGCTCTGCAAAGAGAAGGTGAGCATACTGTCAGTGTGTTTCAAAAACATAATGAAAAAGACCCACTGTGAAATAAATATCACAATTCTGCAGAGAACTTCATATGCTGTTTAAGTCGTAACGGCTACATTAAAATAAAGGGGTCTCTACGACGACGCCGATTACGGATATGGTGAACCCAGTGAGGACCATCTTCACTGGATACCCCAGCGGGACTGGGAACTGTCACCACTGATGGCCACTGCCCTGCAAGGCGCCCAGCAGCCGTACCTGTTCTTACTGGGGATGATGCCTCGTTCCACCTCCTTGTGGTTCTTGCCGATGCGAATGGCGAGCCAGGAGCCCAGTTTCCCATTGTACAAGGTGTCCACGACCCGGAACACCTCTCCTTTGTTAAAACTAAGTCCGTACGGAGATTCCTTCTCATATTCAAAATGGGTTCTAATATAGAAGGAATCTCCTACATCCGATTCTACGATGCGACGATAAACTAGAAAGAATCAAGACAAAAACATTATCAATGGCTAGTGAAATTAGAAATTAATCTGGAGAGAGCCCACTAGTGAAGATGCTATCGACGATGTTAAACAGAACAAAAATAAAACTATGCCACAAATTCCGAGTCCTCGTTACATGTCCTGTATGACACTATCTTGTCCCGCGTACAACACCATTGATTGCCTTGTGAAACGAGTGCTTGTGCTTCACCGTGCAGGTGAGGGAACCGATAAACAGGCCAGGCAGCGTGTCCGAAGCCACACACGTGCTCCTGATCAAATCACCCCATTTCGTGGCCAACGTCATAGACGTTGCCGTTTTGTAAGTGAGCTCTTTGCAAATGAGGGCGACTCCATGCCCCAGGGACACCTGGCGACACATCGGCCGTTTCTAATGCTTGCAACTGCGTGCTGGGGCGGGGGGGGGGGGTGGGGGGAGGAGGAGCAGTGTGAGGAGGAGTGTGCGTGTGTGCGTGTTACTGGCATTTAGTGAGGGGAAGCCAGGGAGGCTTCTAAACACCCTACAAGGCACAGAGCGGCCCCCACGACAAAGAATTATTCAACTCAAAATGCCAACAGCACCAAGACTGAGGAACCCGGTTCTAAATGAAAAGTGTATCCGCTTGACCACTGAGGCAGCGAGGCCGGGCGCCGCCTCGGCAACGCCAGTCCAGCCCTGGAAGCTGCCCACAGACACCTGTGCGGTCCTGCCGGCCACTGGTCCATGCCCTGGACGGGCCTGCGTTCTGCTTAGATGAGGATGTTATGCTAACGAACCCCTGCCCGCCTTAAAATAAACCCCTCCGAGAGTTACAAATTTGTTTACCACTCGACATCAAGTGGTCTATTTAAAAGACTAAGCTAAAACCCCGGCCTAGGTTCTCAGACCCCCCGTCGCGGCGTCTCACCATCCTTCTTCTTCTGCGCCAGGATGGTCACCTCCTCCCCTTTAGGGAGGTCGAGCAGGAACAGCACGGCCTCCTCCCTTATGATGTTTGTGAAGTCTACGTTGTTTACCTGTGAAAATACGTTTCATAAGTCACTTTTGGCCGTATTTTAAGATTCTAAAAATATTCATGTACATGAGAAAGAAACGTTCTCAGAGTTTAACCTAATTTAAAAATTCACATCCTTGAGAGGGAAAAACTTTAGAAAAATGAATATACTCTAAACAAGTACAAACCAAGTAAATAAAGTGAGTGAAGGCATAAATTCACTTCAGGAGCAGTCACGTGCATCTTGAAACCAAGGACCGATGACAGCAAGATATAATCAATTTAGACCAAAAAAGACACTTCTAATTTAAAAAATATGCTACTATTGGAAAATCTCTGGCTCTAAAATTTTAAATCATAAGTTCTGTGAAAGTGCAACAGAGCCCTACTTTTTACTCGTCTCTGAAGAAGAAATGAAAAGGGAACGAGATGGAAAGCGAGTCACGTGTGTGCTGTGGCGTCTCTACCGACACCCGGACGACGCGGGCGCGGAGTCTGCGAGTCGGTGTGTAGTCATGTGAGAGGCGCCTGAAGGCCTAACTGGAACTCATCGGAATGTGATCAATGACTCTGCAGGGTCACAGCGAGATGTCCTTTCCATCTTTTCAAGAGTTCTCACATTATAAAAAGAGAAAAGAGAAAGGAAAAGCCAACATGCACTACTTTTATGATACAAAACAAACTATTCAGTATGTCTAACGATTACTTCCGGCAGGCTCCGAGGTGGGTAAGGAAACAGGCGCTGAGTCTCCTCAGCAGAGTGAGCGTTATCCTACATGTCACGGGAAGATATCAGCAGGAATCGGGACACTGAGTAGCAAGAGAGAAGCGGGGGCGGCTGACATCCCCAAGTTTTAGAACTATTATTAAAAAGGCGGGAGAAGTTCCAAGATCAGAGCAGGGAGCCCAAGGGCAGAAGCACGTTGACCTTCGAAATGCCGCTGAGAAAGGAAGGCAGAGAGGGCAGAAGATGGCGTTAGGGCCATGATGGCTTATGGCTTAAAGGTGGAGCCAGAACATAAAACTTTATGACATCACAGACTGAAAGGAAGCAGGACAGGGACTCGACACGCCTTTGCCAGGTCCGACAGCAAAAGGGGAGCGAGAGAGAAGACAGTGAGGAGCGGTGAAGAACAGCACGGCTTGGCAGCTGCAGGAGGCGGGACGCGGGACGTGGGCCGCGCAGGGCCGAAGGCGGGGGCCACTGTGCAGAGGTGGCAAGGGCGATCGGAGGTGGCGGGAAGAGCAGATGCAGAGATTCACCTGACAGTCTTGGTCACTGGGCTAAAACGGCTTCCCTGCCAGGAGTTTGGACGTGTTACAGAGAAGAGCGAGCTGCGGAGGTGACGACGTTCCCGGCAACCCCGTGACGGAAAGAAAACGGCAGCGGAAGGGGAGGCCCGTGGGGGAGGCGCCCACACAGCTGCCCCGACTTGCGAGGGGCGCGCGCCTCAGAGCCTGGTGCAGACCCCACCACCTTGTGCCTGAGCCATCACTGGGACAAAAGAGGTCCCAGAGGACCATGGGGACCACTGCGAAGCCCACTCCCGTGGGCACAGCACCTGATGCTGGCCTACCAGGGGGCTGTCACTCTGGCCAGCCTAAGGGTGTGGCTGGACCCAAGACGACGAGCTGGCAGAGGCCACAGGGTCTCAGACTTATCTTGTTCTTTTTGTAGGCTCTATGACCACAGTGATTAAACGAAACCAGAGCGTCCCACTGCGCCATGACACGGGGAGGTAAACGAGACTGAATGCAGGAATGGGACGTGGTGAGCGAGCCCGGCGCAGCCGAGACCCAACGAGTCTGAGCCTGAGTACTTAATGGTCCAGCAGACCGGCGACGATGACAGCTGCTCCAACAGTGGGCTTGCTGGGCCCGATGCCTCGGCCCAGAGGTCTGAGGACCCTGACCCCGTGGAGCCGACGCGCTGTCTGACGCACCCTGAGAATCTGGTCGCCCTCCTCCAGGCCTTCTTTGGCCGCGGGGCTCTCTTCCAGAACGCCAGCGACAAATATCCCGACGTCGTTTCCACCAGCCAGCCGCAAACCCACACTGTCTCCTTTTCTGAATTTCACCAATTTCATGCTGGGCCTGTTAAAACAAAACATCTCATTTGAAACAGTTAAGAGACACTTAAAAAATCAGAGCAAACAAATACAATGAAAACCATGTTCAGAATGAAATAAAGAACAGTCTCTGCACTCTCCCCCACACCACTGATGTACTGAATAAAATTTAGCATTAGAATTCCCAAACAGCATTTTCTATTATTTTCTGATTAACCAAGTTATGAAATATTCAAAAGTAATATGCACATACTGCTTTACATGCTAAGTTATAAAATTACTTTATAAAAAATGTTTTCCCAACTCTGAGAGTCTTGGTGCATTTCTAATGGCTAAAAAAAATTCTTCCATTTTTTCCTATCCTGATTCGTACCATATTCTTTCTACCGAATAGCAGAGAAGTACTGTTTTTAAAAGGCTGAAATGGAATCATAAATTGCCAGATTTTCCTAACACCAAGGAGCCGAAAACAGGTTGAGCACCGTGATGCCTCGTCCAATGGCCGGTGGTTTCCAGCGCGGTGGCTGGCGGGCCCTCTCAGCACTTCTGGGGGTTGCGGACTCGACGGCCCCTCTGACCGCGAGGACACCTCACCGCCCAGGGTCTCGGGATCAGCCCCGTACGCAACCCCTGCGCCTGCTGGCTGGACTGGGCACGGGACGGAGCACCTGCGTGCCTTGCACGACGTGCGGTGTCAAAGCCGTGTGGCAGCGCGGAAAGCCACTGTGCAGGACGCTGTGGAACGTCTGGGCCGCGCGGGCCGTGGTCACAAACTCTCTTCAAGACAACAAACTGCAAATTATACACTCGGCGAATTCCCCTCTGGATTCCAGACTACTCCACGTTCCCATACGAGAAGATACACGATTCTTTAACCTACTTTAACATGAAGTATAAAAAAACTTTTCCTTTAAATTCACTATGTAACAATGAGCAAATTATTAGAAACTAACAGACTGACTACAAACACAAGTCAAAAGCATGAACAGGCCGAGAAAGCCACGCTGTCTGGGCCTCCTGGACCCACCAGACACCAGAGACCACCTTAGCGTGCAGGACCCGCAAGGCATTCGCTCCGCATCCCGCCTCCTCACATGGAGCTAGCCTGAGCCGGACAGAACTCTAAGAGCTGCAGATCAGATGAAATCACTCGCCGCCAGGGCTGGTGGCATCGCTGGTCCCTTCCTGCGACTATTCGCGGCTTCATCATGAAGGCTGCGATCTCTCGGTGGCAGGACTATCCGACTTGCCCAGCCCAGTCCAGAGCAAACCGCAGACCCTCTCCTGAGCCGCCTGCGCAGACAGCTCTTCTGGACGTTACCCCAAAGACCCCAGGCCTGGGCGCACCACGCGACATTGAGCAACCCGGCGCCTCAAACAAGGAAGCTCTATGGTACGTGTCCCTCAGGAAAAGCCGCTGCGAGGCGTCGCGCGCCCTCTGCACACCGCCTGCCCGCACTCGCCAACGTGCGCTCGCTGTGTCTGAATGACTGAGCACACGGTCCCTGCCCAGCTCCCCAACCCTCTCTGCATCTCCTGACCTGCTCTTCAAGGCTCCCCAGAAAATCGGGTCTCTGGAATCTAATCATCAGTTTCCTTAAACCTTAAAGAGGTACGAAAGCTTGCAAGGAATCCCTAAGAAAAGAAAAAGGGGGCTCTTTCCTCACAAGTGACAAAATTTTGAATGACCAGTTACCTAACACTAACAGCATTTGCTTTAAGCCGGTGTGACCCCATCTCTCTCAGCTCTTTCCCACCAGCGAGGCGGGCCTTGCGGTGACAGTCCCATCGCCTTCACCAGAGCCAACGGGTGTGAGCAGGGCTGTGGTCCCCCCACGTTGAGAAGTCTGGTCACCGTCCATTGCGCATACCATGCCCCTTTAGCTCAGAGGCTGCGGAAAACTGACCTGCTGCTCCTGACGGCGTGAAATCTGGTTACAAAATTTACACCTCGATCCCATCAACCAGCAAATATAAATTGATAAAGGGTCTGAAATATCCAAAACTTAAAAGCTGCCAACTAATCTGGAACAGCTTCTTAACCAGGGCTGATCCGCCAGGAAACATCTGCAGTGCCTCAAGATGGTCACACTGTCATGACTGGCAGTGAGTGGCCAGGCCACAACGTGAAGGGCGGCCCAGCACGGACCACGATCATCTGACCGAAATGTCAACAGCGCTGAAATGGAGAAGCAGTGTTTTGTTTTGTTTTGTTTTGTTTACGGCATTAGAGCTTGTGTAAAAATTTGATGCCTAAATAAAAAAAATTTTTAATTTTGTAATTCACGACCTAAAAAACTAGGCAGAAGAAGATGGTAGCGAGAAAGAAGTAAATATCCAAAACGTTCTTTTTTTCTTCTCTAATCCGATTTTTAAAAAAAATGTTTAAAAAAACTCATAGCATTAAATGGCATACACTATTTTAAAAAGCATATGCAATATGGTTTGCAATTGATTTCTTACTTTAAATAATGCTAATAAGAGACAGAGAAGACAAGCCAAGTTCATTACCGGAGAATCCCGTCTTCGTGAGTTGAATTGGGGAGGACACCATCAGATGGACTGACAGGTAAATCCACGTCTGGCTGTCCAACTTGAGCATACACAGGCTTTGGCTCTAAAAGAAAGAACGTTTACACGGTGTAGCAATCGCTTATTTAAAAAATGAAATAATAATGTAAGCAGCTAGTGAAATAATCAAAGTCTGAAAAACATAAATAGAATTCAACGGCAAAAGTATGGGTCCAAAGAACCTGAAGAGGAAAGTGTACACTCCGTGTACTAGAGCACGTGTGCGTGTCGCACGGCCACCTCAGCCTGTCACAGACCCGGCTGCTGGGGTAGAGAGGCCTACTCCCGAGGGCCGAATCACAGGAGGAAGGGAATGCGAGCGCGTCTCCGCGGGGCCTGTCAAAGCCCCATCTTCCTGCCCCAAGGGGAAGGGCGGTTTTAAATCTGCGTCCTCGACACTCAGTGAGCAAAGCGGTCTAAGGACGGCACGCACGGGGGGGGGGGGGGGGGGGGGGCCTCCAGGACTGAGGACTCCAGGCCGTTTGAGCAACTGGGTCACGAAACCTTCAGGTTCTCACGACTGATTCCATACACAGCGCCACAAGGCACTTTATAAAAAGTACTCATGAAAAATACTTTTAATAAAGAAATGACTTAAAATGTTTCTTAAGCTAATCTAATGTTTCTCTTCAGAGAATTTACCCACCGCGAGCTACTGTTTGCTACGAATAACTCATACCAAGAAAATTTTTAAAATCTATGACTGCCGACGGACCCGTGCCGACCTCCCACCCATGAGGAAGATGCTGGAAACAAATACAGAAAGCCTGGCCGCCTCCTGGACTCCGGGAAGCGAGGGCGCCCCTCACCGGGAAGAGAGGGCGCTTGCTTCTCGCTCCGCTCCGCCGTGACTTCGTCCGCAGCCTTGGGTGTGTGGTCCTCCGAGTGCTTCACCGGAGTCGAGACGGTCCCGGGCTTCGAAACTCTCTCCTCCTCCCTGCTCCGGAGACTTTACATTGGTAATAACAAAACGGTGAGCATAAAGACGTGAGGATCCTTGGTAAGAGAACAACTTTAAAAAATAACGATGAGGGACTTGCTGTGACAGATACTGAAATATTACAAAAAACCAGTAATTAAAACCAGAGTGGTACTGCCACAGAAAGAGAAAACAGATCAAACGTAACAAAACAGAAATTGGAGAAATAACATCCACAGACACAAAACTTATTATGCATGGCAGCCCAAACCTGTTGGAAAATGACAGGTTTTAATAGTATTAGAACAATTTTCCACAAATTTAGAAAAATCGTATCTCTATGCATATCAATGACAAAAACATAAATTAACTTCAGATGGAATAAATTCCTAAACAAAAAATGTTTTAAAAAAACTTGTATCACTGAAGAATAAAGAACTTTAAAAGACTCAATGCACAAAAGCCATCAGATAGCAAAAGTGATTATATAAAAAGTTAAAAGGCATGCAAATTGAAAAAATATATATACAGAGTTGAACCAAGTGAAATGGTTTTTTTAGTTCAAACAGCTGAATGTAGTAATTTCACATAGTTTGATCTAACATATGAAATAAGAGTCTAATACTGAGACAATATATATGACTTAACAAGATATATAAGAATTAAGTATTTGGAACTATAAACCAGTTTAAAAGAGACAACTTAAGAGAAAAGTGAACAAATACTAAAAAGAGGCAATTCACAAAAATGTATACACAAATAGACAATAAACATAAAAACATGTTCGACCTCACTAGTAACAAGGGAAATGAAAATTAAAATCACTAGGAATCATCTCATCACTCTGGTAAGAATAAGTATAAATCAGTGTAGCTATCTGAGGGTAAAATAGGGGTTTATTTATCAAAACAAAAAAATGCAAATATGCAATAACCTGTAATTCTGCTTCTAGAGTTATCCTTGTATTGCAAGATGACATTTTTGAGAATATTTATTGCAAGATGACATTTTTGAGAATATTTATTCTGGTATCAGTTCTAATAGCAACAAATGAAACAAAACTAAATGTCCATCAAATTTCCCCAGAAAAATATAAATTATAAAAGCCGAACCAAGACAATCCACATATTTTTTATACCTCCAATAAAAAATAAAGCAAGATCTACCATTGTAAAAGGCAGCAGGTGTAGAAGGTTTTACACCCAAGTCCTCACACTTAGGAAAAACAAAACGATTTGTTTCTTCCATCATCCTAGACCACAGAAAAATATAGAAAGCTCTCTATTCAAATTTTAAAAAATTCTTATCATGGAAAATTCCAAACATACATAGTAACACAGAGAACAGTATAGAAACCTCCCGTCCCCATCTTTAAAACTGGCGAACATTCCGTTGAACAGCGATTCAATGTGAAGCTAACAAAACTTGATGCTCAAACTTTGACAATGACAGTACAAAATGAGAAAAAAATCATATATTTTAAATGCCAAATGGAAGAAAAAAGTCTAACTAAAATACCAGCTCAGGGACCACAGCAACGTACTCAGATGGCTGGAAGACACAGCGGGGCCGTGTCACGGGCGTGTGGCGGCTCAGCGGGACCCCACTGCGCACCTCGCTACGCCCAAGTATCATGGGAAAAACGCTGATGACAAACAGGCACGTGGACAAATTCAACAGCCACTCCTAATAAAAACTATAAATAAAGCACATACAGGCAACACAACTAATTCTGAGGCTGTTTTCCAAAACCAAGCGCTAACGCCACATTCGACTGTGAGATGCTGAATGTGCTGACACTAACATCAGTAACGACACAGCGACACCTGCCAACACCACTGCTATTCACCACCATTTTGAACACCCGGATGATACGATCGTGACATAATGGGCCTGAAATACTGGGGGAGAAAACTTAGTGACTATAAAAGAATACTAAAAAATTACATGAATAGAATATTAATTATATTTTTAAATTGACATTTTTCTCAATATCCTCAACAATCAGATGGAAAAGGAAAAAACATGCCAGCAACAATAGCACTAAAAATTGTAAAACTCCTAGAGAAAATCTGTATGACTTTAGACTGAAAGGGATCTCCTTAAGCAAGATAAAAATTCAGAAGCCAAAAGGAAAGAAACTTACAGAGATTAGAAACGTTTAACTGCACAAGATCGTGACGACGTGTCCGCAACACGCTCACAGGGGGAATAGGGGAGGAGGAGCCCGCCAGAACCGAAGGGGCCCCGCGCTGGGGCGGGGGTTGGGGGGCACGGCCCAGACCCCAGCCCATGACCTCGTGGCCCCACAGGGGTCGGGGACATCCACTTGGAGCACCGGGTGGCGCTGCAGCCATGAGGATTCTGAGACACAGTGCCATCTCGGGGTCACTGAAAAAGTAGTCCGGCACTCTCCGTGAACATTTTAAAGTACCGCATTCTTTGGTGACTTTAGAAATAAAAAAGCCAGCACGTGAAATCACAGACGGGGATGCTTGCGCACACTGTCTGCACAGGCCAGGCCTAGAGACGGCCCCAGGCAACAGAAGGCCCTCGCAGGCAGGGCAGGCTGGAGGGAGGCGCACCGACTCTTCGTGGTGCCCTGAGCCTGCACGAGGGTAGAGAGACTCAATTCGAGAGGAGTGGAAACCTGGCCGAGGTGCACTGCCAATCTGACCTATTTTACTTCTTCTAATAGTAATTAAAATTATGAATCAGGACAAAAAGTAAAATACTGAAGGAAGTTACAGTAAAAGCTCTATATAGACACATGAAAACAACTCAGCACAAAGTGAAGCATGAGCCCCAGTATACGATGAAAATAGCTAACCTTTTCTAGCTAATAGTCTTTTAAAAACTTCTTCAACTTTCAAGGTAAAATTACAGCTGCAAAGTGTTTAGAAAATCTAAGTCAAGAAAAAAAGAAATCCCTAAGACTTAGAATTTTCTCATAATAAAAACAAACACGTCTCATGAACAGTTCTTTCCTTCTTTTTTTTTTTTCTTTTTTAAAGGAAAATCACAGCCGAATGGCTGACACCAGGTGGGAGAAGCTGCTGCATTCGGGGCTGCTCGCGTGACTCACCAAGGGTGCGAGTCGCCGCCCCCTGCATGTGTCATGGCAGCGACCCTTTTCCAGATAAGGATGGTGCTGCGTCAGAGAGATTTTTTAAATTACTATATTACCCTGCAGCAGTTAAGTTTAATTATCAGTTATAAGATAAGCCAGTTTTACATGGGAGGCACTAGAATATCCCCTGTAAAAAAATCATCACAACCTTAAAGATCGGGGTTGATGTAATTTATAAATCTAAAATTTGAAATGTAGAGAAGAAAACAGCTGCACGAATATCTACACTGGCAGTGCAGGACAAGTGGATCACTGTGGTTCCGACCATCTCTGGCAAAGTGGCTCCTGGCTGGGCCCGCCCGCTTTCTCCACGAGCTCCTCCCTCATCCCCCGCCCTCCTCGAAGAACCTGCTCCCCAGGGTCCGGCTCTGGGCCTTTGCTCCAGCTTGTTTCTCTTAGTAAGTTTAGTGCCTTCTACAGCTAACACAACACCTTCACGCAGGTAAGCCCCAAATCACCATCTCTAATCCCAAACTGTCAGGCACTGGACCTGAATTTTCAAGTGCCTCCAGAAGAGCTCCGAGTAGGCTGTACATCACAGGTCACCTGCATAAGGGCCGTAATTTTCTTCAGATTCTCAAGGATATAGGTGACCCCCAAAGACAGCATAAACTCAGGTAAGTGACATACTGCTAGCACGCCAAACCCTTCGGCATCAACGCCAGTGTGTTTTAAAATAGGAACAAAGTCCAGCTGATCTGGCTGGTAAAGGACTTCCGGGACAGTGCAGTGTTCCAAGCAGTGGATGACAAGCGTGCCGGCATCTCTAACACGGGGGTCCGCAAACTGCAGTGGTGGCCCAGCCATTTTCACAAAGTTTTCCGGGGACGCTGTCTGCGGTCACTCTTGTGCTACCATGCAGCAGAGCAGTGACAGGAGGCGGCATGGCCCTGGCTCGCATGCTGGAGGAATAGTTCCTGCTCAGCCCTTTAAGGAAGACCTCTGTCTTTCTAGATAAAAAATACCTGAACTGATAAAGAAACACAGACCTAATCTAAAATAATGGAGAGGACACTTATCTTCTGGCTTTATTTGTAACAATACCAGTATCTAGCACACATAACTATTTTGTTGTAAACAACAGAGGTGATTACCTGCCATTGCTGGGCTGCTGCGGAGAGTGTCTGGAGTGATCAGAGGGCTCAGACCGCTGGTCAGGTGACCGAGACCGGCTGTGGCGGGGAGGCCTGTCGTGTGAGCGACCAGAATGATCTGATGCCAGTGACTGAATTTCTGAAATGTCTGTTAAGCAAAAGGGTGCTGTTTAGTTTCCCACGGACAGTCAACTATAAGGAACCCCGATGACGACGCACATGAGCTACGAAACGTAAGCTGACGGAAGCATTAACTTCGTCAGCCTCTGACAGTGGTGCGCTGTTCACAGAGAAATACGCAGTGACAGCACCGGTGGACCTCAAAGGCATTACTCTAGGTGAAATAAGTCAGACCGAGAAAGACAAATTTCGTGTGATGTCACTTGTGCTTGCTTGAAAACAAAAATCACAAAACTGCACCAAATTCATAGGAAAAAAGTCCAGACTTGTGGTTGCCGGAGGAGGGGTGGGAGGCGGGAGGGCTGGAGGAGGGTGGCCAGAGCCCCCGCTCTCGCGAGGAGGCGGAGTGGCACACGGTGTGCGTGCAGCACGGGGCGTGGAGCACGGGGCCTGCAGGGATGCGGGGCCGCTAAGAGTGAAGACCCCGAGGCTTCCCGCGCAGGGAGAAACCCCTTTTCCTTTCCCTACTACTGCATCTATCTACACGAGACGATGAATGTTAAGTAACGACGGTCGGGATTGTTTCACAGTATATGTAAATCGAACTGGCATACTATATACCCTAAACTTACACAGTGAGAGGTGTCAATTAATTCTCGACAAAACTGAAAAAAATATAAAGTTGGCCTGTGCATATACGCGTGTGTGTCTGTGACCCTCTGAGCTCAAGGTGTCTGGCCCGCAGGGCCCCACCTCCCTCGAGCACGGCACACCTGCACCTGCACCTCCCCGGAACTCCGCGAAGGCCGCTGGGCGGGGCGGCCGGGGGCGCACGCACCGTCCCTCTCCGAGGCGTTGGCGGAGTGGATGCTGTCAGACAGGTCCGGGACGTTGAGCAGCGTGGCCCGCTCGTCTCTCTGAACGACCATTTTCAACTTGCCTTTAGACCTTTCTATCAACGTTTTTGCATCTGTCAGCGACATGTTTTCTGTCACGGTCCCATTTATCTGCAACAGAAAAAAAACTACAAGTTGAAAGTAAATGACACAAATATGTTAATTAACTTATGTCTGACATGAACAAGAATATCTAAACTGCTTCCTGCCTTACTCCAAGAACCAAACCACCCCCTTCACGCTTTCCTGAACTATCAAAGTCCTCCTCTTGCCTGAAATAAAATCTTTACTACACTGCTGCTAGTCAGAAACCCAAATTAACATCCCCAGCCTGTCCCCAAGGCCTGTCACATTCTATCACTCAGAAGCAAGCTAATAAAACAAACACTTCAATAACGTCCGGCGCAGTCATCTAAACCGCCCGTTGCATAAGAAGGCGCCCATCCCACGAGCGAGCGACACGTTCACAGCGATGCGGTCTGTCGGGGGCCCTAGGCCTGAAGGGCGGCACCAGCGTGACAGGGAGAAAGAGCGCGAGTGCTGACACGTGGGAACGAACAGCAGCCGCCTCGCCAGTCCCCCAAACACTGGTTTGCAACACTTTCTGGCAAAACTGCTTCGAATGTGAGAGCAGCGACACGGCCCCGTGGAACCTGCCCGCGCCCGAGGGGAAGGGCACGGCCGTACCTTCAGCACGACGTCGCCTTCTTGAATGTTGCCGTCTCTTGCCGCCAAGCTGTCTTGTGAAATTTCCTTTACAAATATGTGGCTGGCCAGTCGAAGGCCGTACTCTGAAATGACACGGTTACACGACTTCAGTGTAAAACCCTGGGACGCAGACGTCCAAGAGCGTAAGATTGTCACCGCGTGAAAGGTGAGTGAGCACAGCTGACAAGAAACGGCTGGGATGGAAACAAAGATGTTTAACGTTGAGACGCGCAGAGCCGGCCGGAGCTGCCGAAGGCCCTGCGGTCACAGTCGCGCAGGCAACGCGCAGAGTGCTCGCGGCGGGGACGGGAGCGGCATGGAAGGAACAGTGGCCACGCCTTTCCGGGGACCTGGCCAGACCCGCACTCCAGAAACAGCTGCTGGGTCAGGATACGCGTTCGTCCGGGATGAAAAAGCATAAATAACCAAAAGAGTCGCGAACCCTCGTGACCCGCTCCTCCCCGGCACCGTGTTGAGCACGCCCGGGAGAGCGCGGCCCGGGGGAGCGGCGGCGCCTGCACACGCCGGCGACTTCCAGGCAGGAGGGAAACAGACGTGACCATGGCGATTCCAAGACCGATGAAGAGGTTGGGAAGGGACAGTGGAGGGTTCTGTGTCTAGCTAGGGTCGAAGAAGGCTTCCCTGAGGAAGAAACACTACGGCCGAGACTTCACCTCAGAAACACTAGAGTGGGGATCCCAAAAATAAACCTGAAAAACGATGTGTGTGTGCTGCGCGCGTGTGTGCACGTGCACGTGTGCTGGGAGGTGCTAAGACAGACGGTTAAAAGCAAATGCGGCAGAAGACACGGAGGAAAGGCCCGGCAGGCCTGCTGAGGTTGGGCGTGGGGGTGGCTGGGACTGAGGGGACCGAGGGGCGAAGGAACCAGACACAGAACATCGCGGAGGGTCCTCCGCTGCGAGGGGGTCTGCGGGCCTGACAGAAGGGTCCGCAGACTAGGAGACGGATGAGTCTGCCACAGGGACAGCGGCGCCCACTGTGCACGCGCGGTAACCGCGAGGTGGTGGGCGCGTTACCTCGCGGATGGTGATCACGGCGTAACGTACATGTCGCGCTGCACACCTTAACTGCGCTGTCAGATGTTTATGTCAATTGTACCTTGATGAAGCTGGGCGGGAGAAGAGGTGATGGTGGCTGGGATGAGGGTGGTGGCAATGCAGAAAGGCAGGAGGTGGCTGCGTGGCTGACTGGGCGCAGGGGGTGGGGACGAAGCGATGTCGGGAATAAGTGCAGGTACCACGTGGCGGGCCTGGGACCTGGGCGGATGGGACCACGTGGCTGGCCTGGGACCTGGGCGGATGGGAGTGTGTTCGATGGGACACGACAGAGAAACAGACAGATTTTGAGAGGGACATGGGAGTTTCTCTAAAGATGAGTTGAGTCTGAAGGACCTACTACGTGCAGCCCCCAAGTGAAGAGCCTCTTGGTCAGCTGGGACACACGGGCACACGTGCAGACTCGGGCTGGGGACGCAAGTTCTGCCCTCACCAGCAGCTAACCGAGGCAATGAGAGGACCTAGGACTGCCTGCAGAGATCGTGTTAAGTACAAGAAGATTCTAGAACAGAAACCTACAGAACATTCAAGGCAAGAATGAGAATGAACTTGCCAAGGATACAGGAAAAGGGGATGGCCCCAAAAGGACAGAGTGTTACAGAAAGCAGGAGAAGACATTATTTCAAAATTAGGGAGCAGTTATTAACATGCCACAAAGCACCGAAAAGACAAGGAAGGTGAGGACCAAGATGCCTCCTGGGCGCACGTGAAGGGTCAGGGGAAGGTGGGGGCATGTGCGGCGTGGGCTGAGGACTGAGCGGGGACACGCGTGGACACAGTGCAGGCAGGGGGTCCCACCGAGAAGGCCACGCCAGGGCGGGGCTGGGGCGCAGAGACCCGGACGGCCAGGCCTGCAGGCCCAGGTGGGCCTTCACCAGACTTAGGTGACACCTTCCTATAGAAATGATGGGTCGTAAATGGCTCCCTGTGTCTGACACACATGCCACAGCAGGAAGAAGCCATGGTCAGATTCCCCGTCATCAGAGTTGACAAAGTGAAAGAAAGGAGCCGGGCTTCGGTCCTGAACTCGCTGCACAAATCCTGCGTCACGGGCGACCCTGAGAAGTCCCCTCCACCTGACAGCAGAGTAAAACACTGCGTTTCACCCTAATGAGGCTGTGACATCGCTCGTTAGCATAATTTATATTTGGCTGTTATAACCAAAACAAGAATTCCGAAACCCCACCACTGGACAATTTATCTAAAGTACTACCTGCTCCAACAAACAATTCAAGAAAAATCAGGTTTCTGAAGGCTGTCGTAACCAGATGTGACACACCACAACAACGGGACATGACAAGGAAGACGGCAAAAGGCAGCAAAAGCAAAGACATGACGAGTCGGCAAGCCTGCTTCTCATTAAAGCGAGTCTAAGTTTTTCACGTGAAAACGATGACCAGGTCGGTGGAGATACCTTCATTTTTCCGGGATTTCACCAATGTGACTTTGGTGGGCTTGGCGGGTTGACTGGAGGCCACAGACCGCCTGTCAGACCGCGGGGACAGACTCCTCTCTCTGCTGGCACTTCTGTCCCTCGCCCAGCTCTTCTCGCTCCTTCGGGCAGCCACGCCGGCGCGGCCCCTGCGGGCGTCATGGACGTCCTCGTCGTAACTGTCCTCCTCATTCTCAGACGCTGGCTCTGGGTCCGGACGACTTACTGGTATCTGCACTTTCTTCTTCCTCCGAATGGTCTATGAACGAAAAATATTAAAAAGTAAGCTGATTTTCATAAAGGAGCCTTTGGTTTTTATTAGGAGAAAAGAAAATCATGAACCAGTGAGACATAACGTACAATCACAAGTTTAAAGAATCCTTCTGTGTCTCCTGCTCTCCTGATAAACATATCTGGTTAAGAACCAACTCTGGGACAGCAGGCCTAATAAACTCCTTACTTTAATTAACTCTTAAAGGTCTTTTAGGTGTAATAATCGTCCGCTTAAAGGAAAACCAGTAAGTGCTGGCGCGTGAATAAAAACCGGGGCACTCTCACATCAGAACCATGCTGTAGCAAGCGTGGGGGCCCAACGTGGTAGTGCATCAGCACCGGGCCGCACGGCCCCGCCCCGAGACTGGCCGGTAACCTCGTCGGGTCCCCCAGGCGGTGGCTTCCCGTTTCTCCCTCCAGTGCGTAACTTCTTAACTTCTCATCGGGCGGAAATTCCTTCCTCCGGCTACTCCCGCCAATGGCGCTGGTAACTGGTTCAGTTTCTGGTTCCCGTCCTTCCTTCCCTTCCTGCGGTTCCGGTCTGCACGCGCTCCCTCTGATGAAGTGGCCTCTGTGCCCGCTCTGCACTTGGCCGCCTCGCACAAGCACACACTGGGTCTCATCGGAGGCGCCAGGTCTTCCTGGGCGCCTTCCTCTCCTCGCCTCCACTCTGCGCCCGGCACCTGCCGGAACGCTCAAGGCCCCCCTGACCCCCAGGCCTCCATGCTCCTTTCTCAGCGCACTCTGCACCTTCCCCCCGAGTTTGCGGCACGCCTCACGGTGCAGTAGTTCAGTGACTCCGCTTGACCCTCAAGCATCCGTCGTGACAAACGCCAGTCCTGTCTCACCCTCGCCCTCGGGCTGCGTTTCCACACGTTGCTGGCCGGGTCCTCCGTAAGTCCACTTCGCTGCACAACGTCCTTCTGTCTGTCCGGCGGGCCTTTCCCCTACTTCTTGTCACCTCTCTGCGGAACGCGCTGACATAGGAATTCGCTACTCCTGTCCGAGGTCCCGACGCTCGGCCTGACTCACAGCGCTCGGCGCCACTGACCCTGCCACTACCCTTCGTGCTTCTGCGCCTCGCTCACTGGCTCTTCCTCCCTCCTGGACCCAAACACCACGCTGGGCGAGACCCCGGTAGGAGCGTTTTCTTCTCGCCGCCCACCTCCAAGAACCTCCTTTGTCAACGACCAGCCCACGGCACCACAACCTGGACCTCTCCATGTCTGAGGCACCTGCCTCCAGCCTATGCTCCGCCTCCTGAGCAACCCACGAGTCTCCCCTCTGCCCTGCGTCCTGCTGCTCACGTCCTGGCTGCCATCTCACCCCCACCCCGTGGCCAAGCTTGCTTGGGGGCTGCCGCATACTCAGGGCCCGAGAGACTTGAGAGAGCCCTGAGACAGACCGACGTGGAGGACAAGGGGGAGCGAGCGGCAGCCCTGGACAGGACGCACGGCCCTTGTCACGGGGGCCGAGAGAGGCTGCCAGCCTGTGCGGCTCGAGCCCCACAGCCGAGGCCCAGAGCAAGTCCCGCTGCTGCACAGTGCCTGCCCCCCGCATCGCCGCGTGCTGCGGGAGGGGCGAGGTCTGTGTTAGGGCTTTCGTCTTCCCCCCAGAGGGCCGGCTCTGGGACTCGACCGCGCTGGACTACTCACTCTCGGCCTCAGACGACGGACGTGATGGACGTGGCTCACGGCTATGATGGGGCGCCCAGCGGCCCCACCGAGATTCAGCCCCTGGAGGAGGGGGTTGAGCCTAACGTCCACAGGGCTCTTTGTTTCTGGGGAAAAAATGCTATGAACAAGTCACCACCACACCATGAGAGCACAGGGAAGAGGACAGACGAGCAGGTCTCTGGGACAGGGGAAGGGGGAGGGGCCGGTCATCCAGAACCACGAAGAGACAGAACCCGCACGTGAGGGCCTGCGGTGCCAGTCACGGCCAGGCGAGTCACGAAAGACGCCTTACAATGAAAGGCCACGTTCTATGACCCTGGACTTTTAATCCACATGTCATCTGGTAATGAAAAACTAACAAAATTAACGACACGATCCAGTCTCCCCAAAAGTGGAGACGAAGCACCGTTCTCCCCTTGCACCTGGCTGTCCGCAGCGCCCCCTCTGGAGCAAACCGCCGGCCCAAGGTCCGAGACCCCTGAGCCGGGCAGCAGAGCACGGGCAGAAGATGCTCCCCTCGCAAAGGCACCCCAGGTTTGCACCCACCACCACTGACTCGCTTCTACGGGGAGGCCCGCGGGGCAGGACCGTGAGCTCCAGATGCCGCTCACGTGGGGAGCGCTGCGTGGAAACAGGCAGCTCGAGCCAGAGTGAGGTCCGGGTCAGGTGCACGAGCTCCGGCATCACGGGCGCCGGCTCCCTAGGCACGCCCCTGGGGACACGCAGGGTCCGCGGCCAGGGTCCGCGGCCGAGGCAAGAAAGCCAGAGCCTACGGGGGTGACAAACGCTGGCAACTGTACCGATCAGCCATCTGCCACTGTAAACACGACGATCTCATGTAACGGAAACTGTGCGAAAGTGCTGCCGTGCACTAGCCAGTCCGACCATGAACCGCGACTTAAAAACAACGCGACAGCTGTGAAACCACGATGCAGGGAAGCTGCGAAAGCGCGGGCACGACGGAGGACGGCGGCCGCCTGGCGCGCGGCGCCGGGGCTCGGGGAGCACTGCGGCACGGGAAGGCGCGTCGCGCCAGCTGGGGCCCGTCTCGGGGGGTTCCCCGCCCGGTCCCCCGCCCCCCTCGCGGCCCTCTCTGTTCTGCTGGCTTCTGAGGATCCACTGCCGGGTAGAAAGGCCACCAACGGAAAAGGCGGGACGGCTGCGCGGGCGCCCAGTCCCCACCAAGGCCCTCCCTCCGCATGTGGCAGCGCGGCCGCTGAGCCGCAGGAGGGTGTGGCTCTAACAGGACGTTTACTTTACACCCGTTTGGGCCACGTGCGCCTCAAGTAACTAGGGCTGGAGGCCAGTTAGCAGGAGTTAAGTGAACTCCTTTCTCTTACTTAAAAACAATGTATCAGAGGAATATAATATGGGAGATCCTGCCTCTGTCCGAGAAGCACCATTAAATGCGCCCCGAGTGACTCTATGAAGGAAAGCTTCCCACGGTCTCTCTCCTCAAGCTGTCACTGCAACGGTGGGCGCAGCTGATGATGGGTGCGTTCACAGCAGCAATGTGCAACCTGCCCGTTCCACAAGCCCCGTAGCAAAGCAGGGCTCCACGCTTCAGACAGGCTGCGCACCAAGTGCAGCGCGCCCGAGCGCGCGACCGCCCTGTCCTTCTGCAACTGGGAGAGTGCCGTACCCGAACCTCGGGAAAACACACCCACCAGCAACATCAGAAGTAACACCCCTGCAAACGACTGGCTTGACCACTGCTGTTCCAGCGCTCCGCTTCTTACAGGGGAGGGACTCGCTGCAACGGCGGAAACGTGTCGGCAGTAAAGCCGGCACCTTTACCAAGTTAACGGCGAAAGACACTCACGATTTTCGCAGTCTTCCCACTTCTCCTTAGCTGCTGAACGGCGAAAGCATGCTCGACGTTATCCATCGACACTCCATTAACCATCGCGACACGGTCATTCTCCCTAAAGAAGAAGTCGCCAAAATGACACGTTAGAGAAAAGCACAAAGGTAAGTTTGTGAGACATTTTCAAGATGGGTACTTCGCAAAAATAGTCTGATCATGGGCTAACTCATCTATTTCCAGTCTTCAGATCGATGATAAAATAACATCGAACTATTTACTTTCCAATCTCCCACAAGACGTTTCCCAAGTAACTAAGCGGATTGTTAACTTTTTAGAACCATTAGCAGAATGTTTCCGCAAAGGACTGAACGGGCACCACAACGCAAAGTAACCGTGGGTGGTACGCCTACAGGGCGCGTAAGCGATACAGTCGTATAGCTGGGAAAAGCGCCTTTTTTTAAAAAAAACAAAACACTCCCCTTCCAATTTTCTTTCAGTCCTTCAGCTGATACTTACATTTTTGCTAATGCATCTTTTGCCTCTCTTTAGTTTGATAATCGGACTGGAGAAAAAGGGCAAGACTCGGCTGCTAGCGTCTGCCCGACAGGGAGTAACCAGCATTTTCACTACCTTTACTTTTACAGGGACTTCTACTGAAGGCAGGCACGCTTGCTCTCCCGTCATGGCCGAGATAAGGAAAGGCATGATGAATTAACTTAGAGATCTGAAGCGCAGGGGCCTCAGGCAGGGGCGGGGCCCAGGAGACCGGCACTTACTGCAGCTGGCCCTCGGCGGGCCCCCCCTTCAGGACGTCTGAGATCACGATTGAGGTTTCCCCACTCTGAAAATGCGGGTTATCTCTGCCACCGGATATAGCGATTCCAAATCCAAAACCAGGAGCCTAGACGGATGAGGACGGTAAAATGTTACCGCTAAGAAAAGTGACTGCTCGTTACACCTTACTCCACTAACTAAAAGGGTTAACATGTCAAACTGCAATCTCCTACTGTGTGTGACCCCACTTACCGCCAGAAGGACCCATCCCGGCAGCGGGCACGCCCCCCTAAGCCGGGTGCCGGGCATGAGAGAACAGCAATTGCCAGCTGCATGGATGTTTTTCAGGAACTAGGATGAATTTTAAAATTCATTTGCTGGGTTTATTTTTGATCACTAGGAGGGTTCCCAAGGGGACCGCATGGCCCTACTGTGACCATCGCGAACACCTGCGGCTAGCTTATAGGGTGACAGACTTAATTAGCAATATACACAGGTGCTACTTACTTCACATGATGTCAATAGCTGTGAAAATCAAATACGTTATTTCAACTTCCTTCAACTATGTCATAATCCCTTTAGAAGTACACTATGTCTTACAAACACGCATACACTAGAAAGGATGCATTAGTCATCTGAAACACTTTAAAATACATTTTTAAAGAAAATGATCATAAACTATACACTTCTAAGTGAACTGCATACTTTACCACAATGCCTAAGGACAGTCCATACAGAAAAAATTCAAAATACTTCTGAGCTATTAAAAAATTACCTAATCTCAAAGGAATCTCAAAGGAATCTCAATCAAAGGAATCTCAACGCTGCGCCCCGGGGGAAGGAAGCAGCTCTGAGAGTGGCCTGGAGACAGCGGGCCTCGCCCCAGGGCCCAGGAGGAAGGCTGCCCGGGGCTCTGCAAAGGCAGGGGGCTGCGGGGCATGTTGGCTGGCAGGCGCCCTGACCGCCACTGCCACCCCAAAGCTGCTGAGGGGCAGAGAAGAAACAAACTCCCCTTCAAGGAATAAACGCCAGGGAGCCCACGTGAAGCTACACTCCCAAGAACGGCGGCGCACAGACACGGATGTGCTCACGGCACGTTGTTCACAGCAGCCAAAGACTACAGACAGCCCCGACGTCCACCGGCGGATGCACGCGTGGCCAACTGTGACTGTCACTACAACGACACCGCATTCACAGCAGAAAGACACGAAGGCCTGACTCCTGCTGCGGACTAGATGAACCTGGAGACGCTGTGCTCGGTGAAGACGCCGGCCACACAGGACCATCCACGGTGTGATGCCATTCACACGCAACGTTCGGAAAAGACAGATCTACAGACACAGAAACCAGGATGGAACTGGACCGCTACCTTACACCACACACAAAAGGTAACAAAATGGTGACAAACACTTGTGTGTAAGACCCGAGGCCATAAAATACGCAGAAGAAAAGAGGAGCCAAGCTCCCTAAGGTGCTCTGAGCATTATTTCTCTGGATGTGATTCCAACAGCAACAGAAACAAAAAACAAAAACAAATGGGACTGCGTCAAACCAAAAAGGTTTTTGCATGACAAAGAAAACCATAGATAAAATGAAAAGACAACCTACTGAATGGGAAAAGATACTGGCAAATCATACATAAGAGGTTAATAGCCAAAATATAAAAAGAACTCATGCAATTCGACAAGAATGAAATAAACAACCCTGTTAAAAAAACGGCAGAGGATCTAAATAAATGTTTTTTTTTTCCAAAGAAAACATACAAATGGCACATCAACAGGCACACAAAAAGATGTTAAACGTTATTATTGAGAAAATACAAATAAAACCACAATGAGACATCAACGCCTGTTAAAATGACTAGTACCAAACGACCGAGTTGTGGAGAAAAGGGAACACTCGCGCACTGCCGGTCGGACTGGAAGTTGGTGCAGCCGCTGTGGACAGGTGAAAAGTCCTCAAAAAGTTAAGAACAGAACTACTACGTGATCCACCAGTTCCACTTCTGGGTACTGACCCAAAGAATATGAACACGTCAATTCATAAGGACGTATGCGCCCCTATGTCACAGATACAGCACAATTCACAACAGTCAAGACATGAAAACCACCTAAGTGTCCATCAACAAATGAATGGATAAAGGTGGTGTGAGTGCGCACACGTATGCACAGACACACACACACACACGAATACTACCCAGCCATAAAAAAGATAAAAGTTTGCCATTTGTGACAACATGGATGGACCTTGAGGATATTACATGAAACAAGCCAGACAAAGACAAATACTATAAGATTCCACTCACATGCGATATACAGAAAGAAAAAAAATCAAAGTGGAAACTCACTCATGGACGTAGACTGGTGGTTACCGGGGGGGGGGGGGCGGGCAGGACGAAATGGGTAATAGGGGTGGACTGTCTGGTGACAGCTGGAAACCAGACTCTTGGTGGCGAGCTGAGCGCTGCAGTGTGCAGGGATGCTGAAGTACAGTGCTGCACACGGGAAACTATGCGATGTTATAAACCCAGGTTACCTCAACGAAAACAAAAAATGAAACAGTTTACAAAAGATGTGTGAGATGTTAAAACCCATAATGAGAAATGCGAGTTAACGCCACGCAGAGGAGGGCCAGGATTAAAGCGTGAGGGCACGCTTCGCTGGGGAGGCTGCGGAGAAACGGGCACTGGCTAGTGACCCGCCGGGACCCTCGGGAGAGGGGCGGACGGGACGCGCCCGCCCCTTGCAGAGCACGTGGGCCTCCTGGAGGTGCGCGGACACACGCGTCTCCAACGACGTGGAAACACGCACACGGCCCCCCACCGTAGGTGGCGGCTCACTGCAATGCCGAGGAAAACCAGCCCCGCCAGCCCGCGGGTTCTGGGAGCGAGACTGTTCTTTTGCTCTTCTCCCCTTCTTGGAAGAGCGGGGCAAATCTTTTTCCTGTGCATTTGCCTACATCTTGCTTGCTAATTTTTTTATTCAACTGTCAGAAACAAACATATTAAAGAAATGTAGAAAACGCCAGGAGCGTCCCACGTGGAAGGCAGAGGTGGGATGGCACTTTAAGGTTGACTCGGGGGCACGTGCAAGTGCCGTTTTCAGCTGCAGGGAGAGAGCGAGCCTCAGACCTGGCCCAGACCGCGCGCGGCTTCCATACAGCTCCTGCACTTAGTAGGGCCAGAAATCCTTCAGAATCAGTGCTGGCTTCTGTCCCCCTAAAAGCCTGAGGCTCCTGACTGGGGCTGCAGGGAACCCCTGGGGGACAGTTTCAGAAGTGCTGCTGGTGTCGGAACCTCTACTCCACACCAATAAAATAAAACCAGAGTGAGAAACATGGCAGGTGCTCAGGGCCCCGGGAAATTCTGCCGGGGCCAGGGCTGAGGACCTGGGCCAACACGCTCTGTGTGCCAGGCCGGGGCCGTCATTGAAAGCTGCCGAGGGTTCGACCACCCTCATTGACCCTTCCCGTGACCTTTGCCCTGTCTCGTTTTCCTCGGCTCCCCTCACTGCACCGCGAGGCACCCCATCATGTTTGAAAGGCTGCTTAACACCCGCCGCAGTCCCCAGTTCCCGCGTGTGCGGGCCCACCTGCTGCCGGCACCTCGTCTGCTGTCCACCTGAGCCGCGGGCCCTGCTTCTCGAGGCGCCAGCCCACTGTGCGCTCGCGTCGCCTCTCAGCCTGGCACCCTGTGTCTGGCAAGCCTCAGTGCACCCTTCTGAGGCCAGGTTCAGTGGCATCTCGTTCATAAAACCTGCCCACCTTCGCAGGCAGAGGCCTGCGCCGGCCGCTCCCTGAGCACAGGCACACGCTCTCCTGCCTGACCCCCTGTGACCTCTGGCGCTGCCACTACAGTGACCTGGGTCTCGGGCTCCACCGGGGAGGGCCTCGCCTGTGCACGTGCGTGTCCCGGCTCAGCACAACCCCGCAGGGGCCCAGCACGAAGCGTTTCATCAACATTAGTGAACCAAAAGACGTGCATTTAACTGACCGATTTAACTTTTAGTCAATTCTCCTTTACGGGATTGTCTTCTTTTAAAGACCAGCACTAACTTGAGCACTGAACCCAGGGTCCTGGAGAACTTCACGGCACTGGTAGCAGCATGGTTTCCGAACCTTGCTGAATTCCCACTTAAAACACCACAGGCACACGCTGGAAGGAGCGGCAGGCCGAGCTGACCAGCGGCGGAAGGCGGCGGGCACTGTGCCTCCGCCAGCCGTGGGCGGGAGCCCGCAGCCCCGGGGACTCTCGCCCTGGGCCCCGGGCCCCAGGCGCCGCTGGGGCACGCTCCACGCCGTGGAGAGCTGGCTGGCAGGGAAGGAGGGAAACCTCGGTGACACAGGGACAACAGAGGCGAAAGAAAGCGAAGGTCCCGAGAAAGGCACACGAAGGGCAGTGTCAGAAAACACTGGTCACGTTCTGTGGGACGTGCACGTGCGCACGCACACGCACACGCTCACGCACCCTCGCACACACGCTCATACACAAGGACACTAAGCTGATTTCTAAAAACCCCAAGACACTAATCTCACATAAAAATAAGCAGTAAACAAACAAACACACACACATACACCAGGATCAAATCCCTTACAAATTTACCACGAAGTTAACAAGCAGCCAAGCGTAACCCTACAGGAGGTGAAAGCAAGCCAGAATGAGCGCTCGACAAAAAGAATTAGACCATTAACGACTATGAAACAAACGAAAAGATTAAGAAAATACATAAGACGTGGAAGAACATAAATAAGAATTAGAAAACCTCAGAAATTGATCAACAGAATTCAAGAGCTAATTAGAAATGCTAAAAAGTCAGTTTAGGTAGGAACTTGTGACCAAATACACATACGTGGACAAACAAGATGCAACATATGGAGCAGGAGTCCCGTGAAACCTAAACCCAACTAAGGGAAAAAGCAGCGAAAACTATAATTTAAAAACACAGCTTTCCCCATGTTTACTAGTGACTACGTACTCAGAGGACACACGGTACTGCAAGTATCTGAGGGTTATTGGAGAATGGCAGTTCAGAGGAACAGACACCAAGATAAATTCAAAGAAAAGCACTAGATTTTAAGGAAAGATTCTTTGGCATCTCGGCAGAAAGAGCCCATGACTTATAAGGAAAAGAAACTGAGATTATCGCACTTGGACCGCAACATGCTATGCCAAAGACAACACAGTTAAAGACACTCAGCGGGAACACTGAGCCAAGGATTTCATGTCCAGTGAAACAGAGCTCCACGTATAAACGGGCGCAGCCCAGCGAGCCGGGACGCGGGGACGTTCCCACGATCCCTGAGGAATCTAACAGGGAGCGATGCTCTGACAATCAAAGTGACGGGACACGCAGAGAGGAAGGCTGGGAGGCCGTGAATGTACACTTAGAGAAACGAGTCAATGAGGATTCGAGAGCAAAATGACTCACGTAACAAACTATGACGTAGACATGGTGAACCCACTTTTTTAAATGGGGAGAGGAACAGGACTAGCACGTGCAAAAAAACGTTTAATGCTGCTTCCAGTAATCAAAACCGAAAGGGACGGATTGAGTGTTAATCCGAGGCCATCCTCTGCTCTGTGCTGGGCTCATGAAAAGACCAACGAGGTGCCTTCCCCAAGGGGCTTTCTAGAGAAATGCAGAAGAACAGCCCATTTGTTCCCTCATACGCCCTTGCCATGTAAATTTCTCGGTGTGTCAAAACATAGTCCACTTGTAAAAGTTTAATGAGAGAACGTCCCAGATGATGCTTTGTGATGGTGGCGGGGGAAAGCGGGGGAAAGCAGCAGGGGATGATCTCATTTATCTGCGTGTGCACGCACGGTTACACTTCTGAACAGAAGCATCAAAGGCTTTTCCTTTCACCGTATTTCACCCTTTTGAGACCACTGATCAGCTGTGAGCGGCAGGAACTTACGTGTTTCTGCCTCTGCCCAGCAGAAACACGCACCTCACAGTCAGTGTTACCAGACACGAGCCACGCCCACTCCCGCACACGTCATCACGCACGGCCGGCACCGAGCAGTTACGCCCATGAAGCGGCCTGTTCGCTAGCTGGCCTCTTACGGCGATCTGCCCACTCACGTTAGAGCATTTCTTGATGCCTTATTTAAAAACAAAAGAAAGAAAAAGGAGAAGAGATGTTCTGGAAGGCTGATCTGGCTGCAGAGACGTGTGTGCAGCCTCCTCTCCAGACCCGTCTCTGTGCCCTTCAGAGACCCCCGCGGCGCCTTCTGCCTTCTCTCCCATTTTTCCGTGCCCAAACCCTACGGCCAGCGAACAGCCCAGTCCCATTTCCTCACTGACTGCAGCTGACCTCTCTCCCTCAAACCTCCAAGCACCTCACAGGTCTGTCCTCACCGTGTGTGCATGGCGGACGCCGCAGGCATCAACCATTTGACAAGTAAGAGGACCCTCGGCAACCCTTCACTCCCACTTCCTTTCCACAGACGAAGTCAGAAGGCCCCGGGCCCATGTGTCCTACTACTCGCCCGTTAAGACTCACACGGAACCTCTGTGGGCCTGAACGCCCTCGTCCAGATAAAACAGGTTTGAGTGACGCTGGGCGCTTTGTTCACTTTTCCCCATCTCTCTTTAAAGTGAAAACCCTCTTCGATTAGGGTGATAAAATGTTATAAAACTGTGGCTGATGGCTGCACAACCATGAATATACAAAAACACTGAATGGGACATTTTCAAGGGTGATTTTATGACATGGGAATTATATTCCAATAAAGCTGTTCCAAGACAAGGGACGGGAAGAACCCTATGTAACTGGAGTTGCTCCAACTGGTGTGTGACAGAAATGAGGTCGCTACTCACCCCTGGGTGAGCACGCAAGGAGGCCGGCCACCCTTCCCCCTGACAGGGTGCACCGTGAATGCTGCACACTCTTCACTTTACAGAACCCTCTGTGAACAAGTGTTAACAATGGCACAGAGTACACTGAGTCGCAGAAAGCTCTAGAAATGCCCCAAGAGAGCTGGAACTCGAAACCATCTTTGGACTGAGAATGTAATGCCCCTTCCGTTTATGTGCCAGATTTCGTTTTAAATCTAAAAAGTGTTTATGGAATGTAAGCAGAGACGACCAGCTCCTTCCTGAGCATTTACTCCATCCCTCGAAGGACTAGAGAACCACGTGCATCTTCTGAGAGAGCAGGCCTGATGCTGGCGGAAGGGTGCGTGTCGCAGTGGCCGAGGGCTGGAACGCAGGATGCTGTGGACGCAACGCCCTCTCGAGCGGCACACGTGCACGGACCAGTGACAGTCGTCAGACACGAGCGGGCCGAGGCCGCGCACTCCAGTGCACGCGCAGGGGTTCTGCGAGACTCTGCGTGAAAAGGATGGCATGGCACCTTCTAGAATCCTGACTGCATGTCGTAAGTGACAGTCTGGACACGCTGAGCTGAATGAGGCCTGTTACAAAGTTAACCTGACCTGTATTTTGCATTTTCAGCGTGAAGACGGGAGCGCTCTGAGCCGCACACATGCTGTGTGTCGTTTTGCTACTGGACAGGCTGCCACACGGGCCAACGGGGAATCAGGCTGCGCAAGGCTTTTAACTAAGTGTCAAGCTGAAGGGACGTACAAAAGGGAAATGCCACAGCGGGAGGCGGGGCAGACGACGAACGGAGGTAAGTCCACCCATCTGTCGCTGAGGACCGGGGGACGGAGCAGCCCACGCGGTCGCGTCCTGCCTCGTTTGCTCTCTGACGCAGCTCCAGGGAGCGCATGGTGCTGGCACAGGGTGGCGCACCTGAGTCACTGGGCCCTGAATAATGACGGGGTTTCTGGAGCTCCCAGGGCTCTCGGACAAAGACCACGCCCTCTGAGAAGGCAGACAGGACTGGATCCACGTGGGAGCGTGTCACACGTCACCCCTGACAGCAGCAGCAGGACGTTTTCACCCACAGGATTTTAATCTTTTCAAAGACGTTACCGCCACCTGACAGGAACCGACAGCATCAGACGCCACCGTTACCGCCACCTGACAGGTACCTGACCAGCACCAGACGCCAAGGACGGGGGCCTGCCGTCGCCTGGCGGCCCGCGCACGGCAGGTCCACGGCAGGCTCCCGCCCCAGGAGCCCGGTCTCCGGTCGCCACCTGAACTGCTGCCATCACTCGACACCCCCTGCTCGCCTCGGGAGTGACCTCCCCACGCCTGCCGACCTCTCGGAACTGCGACGCAGAGGCAGGGCCCGCCACTTCGAATGGGGACGTCTTGTGAAATGCCAGCTGGCCCCATCCCGGTCGGCCGCACGGCGCCACCCCGGAGCCGTGGCCGGACACACGGCCCGCTGGCCCCCGCTCTGCAGAGAAAGCGTTGCGGGAACCCAGCCACACCGCACGTGGCGACGGAGGCTGCTCCTGCACCCTGACGCAGAGCTGCGTCGTCGCGACAGATTTATGGCCCGCGAGGCCTGAAATACGACTTCTCCTCTGGCTCTGCCCCGCAGTCGTCTGCTGACGCTGCTCCGGCCGGTCTCACTGTGACTCCGGGGCAGCTCGGAACAGCGGAGGTCGGCGCGTGTGAGAGTCCGCCGCGGCCTCCGAGAATGAAGCCAGCTGAACCATGCCGGCCGTGACAGGGCTATTTTTAAAAAACCTTCAAAAACAATTCCTGGAGGGATGGTTGTTAGGACTTCCATCCTGTCACAGTCTCTCTCTGACAAGGCCCAGAGGCAACACAGCTCCACGTCCCTAGCACGACAGCTGACACAGACGCGCAGAGTCAGAAACAGCAGACTCGTCTGCTCTGCACGCATCTTCCTGTCGCTTTGCCCTGGGCGGGCGCCCTGCCCACAACCGAAGGAAACCGCAGCACAGAGGAGACTCGCACCCAGCACCCAGCGCCCAGCCCAGGCTCTCGGACCCGCCCCGGCACGTGCCGGCCGTGCTGAGTTGGGAGGACGCTGGGAACAACATCAGACTTTTATCAACACTCAAGATCTTTTCCTCCTTTACCTGAGCTATGAGATTCAAATCTGCAGAAAACACACTATATTTCCTCACACTAAATTCCTAACAAACTCAGGCAAAATAGTAGAAAGGAGAAACACATGTTAGCTAATTTGTCTTATTTTGTTTTGTTTATTTAAAAATGAAAAGGTATTAGGATAAACAAATGTAATGTGACAATACTCAAATTACACCTAGGGTCTCAAAATGATCTAGCTTCTTTAAGAAATTATAAAAAGAATGATTTAAGCCCAACATGAGAAGGAAATGTTGAAATATGAGCAGAAATCAATCAAACAGAAAACAAAGACTATAAATGAAAACGAAAGCTGGTATTTTGAAAAGATCAATCAAAACCATTAAACCTCTAGCCAGACCAAGAAATAAAAGTTGACACACATTACCAACATCAGACAGAAAAAAAGAGACCTCAGTTACCAGAAGGGAGGGGGCTGGGGGAAATAAATAAATGTTAAAAAAAATTGTGTACATATGGTATGAAAAAAATAATAAACTGTAATTTTTTTTTTAAAAAAAGAGACCTCATTACAGATCCTAAAACTATAAAAGAAGGGAATATTGTTAATGATTTTATGTTGGTAAATTCGACTACTTAGATGAAAGGCGCAGATACTTTGAAAGATACAAACAACCAAAGCTAAAAGCCTCCCACGAAGAAGACTCCAGGGCCAGGTGGCTGCCCTGCTGAAACGCCACCAAACGTTTAAGAAGAGACAAGGCCAGTGACACACGGACTGCACCAGAGAACACGCAGAAGATTCTCCCCAGCGACGGCTTGGAGGCAGGCAGCCTTCCCTGAGGCCAGCTCCGGACAAAGACACCGCAGGAACAGGTTCGCTGCAATCCCAAAGACAACCAGGCAGACGTTCTTTATTTGAGAAACTTACTCTAAAATTTACATAGAAAGGCAAAGGAACTAGAATAGCCCAAACAATTTTTGTTTTTTAAAGATAAACTTGGAGGAGTCACACTACGTGACTTCTACACTTAAAGCTACAGTAACCAAGGCAGAAGTAACTGGCAGAAGAAAGACAGATTCACAGATCACAACAGACAAAGGTAGAAAGAAATGGAGAAAGGGGAATCTTCGCACAAACGGTTGCTCTAACACCGGATATTCACATTAAAAAGAACCACCTTTGCCCAAATCCCACGACATACACAAAATTTAAGTCCAACAAAACCTCTAGTAAAAAAACACAGGAAAAAAATCTTTGCGATCTTGGGTTCTGAGGAAACATCTCAGACACGAAATGAAAAGTGTGCTTGATAAAAGCCACAACTAAAAGCCACTTTATCAATTTATGTGATCCTTGCAAAAGCCACTATTCAGAGAAGGAAAACAGCAAGCCACAGACGGGAAAATTATTTGTAAAACAGTATCTGGTAAACACCTTGAATTCTGAATAAATAAAGAAGTCTCGAAACTCACTGATAACCTCTGTGCACCAAACGACACAATCGACAGAGTGAGAAGGCAGCCCACAGACTGGGGAAAAGTATCTGCAAGTCATATCAGGATAAGGGGTTGACATGCAGAATATATAAAGAATTCCTATAACTCGACAACCAAAAAATGAATGACCCAATTAAAAAATGGGCAAAGGCCTTGAACAGATAGTAAATATTATTATGTGTATTTTACAATTTGGAAAAAAAAACACTCGGTAATAAGAAAACAACCCAAGTAAAAATGGGCAAAGGATTTGAACACATTTACCGAAGAAGACACATGGATGACAAGCAAGTGTGTAAGGCACGGGGCATCGTTAGTCTTTAGAGAACTGGCAACTAAAGCAAAAAGGACACACCACTGCGCACCTATTGGCGTGGCTCAAATTAAGAAACCAAAAAACCCAAACGACCAAGGTCAAGGGTCGGTTCTATACTTAACCGGTGGGGATGCAAAACGGCGCAGCCAGTTCGGCAGTTTCTTATAAGTGAAAAGTTCATTTTCCGTCCGACCCACAGCAATTCCATGCCTTAGCATTTACCCAAGAGAAATGAAAAGTTATGTTCATACAAACACCTGTACGCCAGAACAGATCGATTCAATTACCCAAAACTGGAAATGAGCCAATGTATCAAAAACGGAGAAGGACTAATAAGCAAATTAACACAATCATACGATGGAATGCTACTCAGCAATAAGAAGGCACTAACAACAAAACAAAACAAAACAAAACTAATGGTGCGGAAACATCAGGGGGAAACCTCAAGTGCGTTAGGCTGAGCGTGGGAAAGCAGTCTCAAAGGCTGCACGTCTCATGAGCTCACCCACGTGACATTCTGGAAAAGGCTACACGCTCTGTACAGGAACAGAAAGCACATCTGTGCTGCTGAGTGCTGGCAGTGAGGGGACAGGGCTGACTACAGTGGGCCCACGGGGATGTTTCGGGGGGTGGGGGGGTGGACGGTTCTGTATTTTGATTGTAGTGGCGGCTGTGTGACTGCACAGGTCTGTCAAACTCAGCACTGTGCATGAAGGATGGCTTTCATTGTATGGAAATCAGACCGATGAAAATAGTAATGGTGTTCAGAAAATAAATGCAGTGATAAAATAATACCAAATTATTACATCACAACCAGCCAATTAAAAACAATTATGAGGTATGAAGTTATTTAACATGTTTAATCTGATTGAAACATGCTACCTTTTTCAAACGAACAGAAGCCATATTTTAGCTTTATAAATTAACAGTTTAGTATCACTTAATGATTTAACGTTTTGGGAAACATAAATGACTACTACATCTTACCAGAAATTGGTTTTCAATAACTGACCTGCCTGTTTTCTACTATGTGCAAAGGCCCACATTCCCAAGAGGATTGGGGCTGGCTTCAGGGACAAGCTCTTCCCCTTTCCTTTTCCCAGGGATGTGGGGAGCCGGCGGGAAGGGTAAGCAAAGGCATGTAAATATTCTCCAGCCTCTTTCGATTCATTCCCTAAGGAGAACGGGACTTGGGGAGGAGAAGGGAGGATCATGGAGGAAACTACCCTCTGCCAGCATCCGCAGGTGCCATGAGCCCCATTTTAAATCTGGGGACACCACAGCTGGAGAAGGGGGAGGCAGAGCCAGGGTCCAAACGCAGGGCGGCCCCACTGCCACCGAAGCTCCCTCCCACCCGGCTTGCTGCCTCCGCGCTCTGCCCACGGCGACCGCCCAGCAGGAGCTCGGATCCGCAAGCGTCAGGTCCGCAAGCGTCTCGTCAGAGGTCATGGCCCCCACGACCTGTGTCACCTTAACCCCGAGCCTGCAGTACGGGCACACGTGTTCAGAAAAGCTGAAGCAGTTTACAACTTACACGACATACAGTACTCTTCGATCAAATTTTTTAAAAAATCAATTAATTTCTTAAGTCAGGAATAAAAATAGCAAATATACAAATAACCACCAAAAGGATATATGAAAAAGTAATCATGTTCACTTCTGACCTTAATAAAGAATTTATTGCAATTCTAATTTTAAACAAAGGAATATAGAAAAGTTCTCCCCTTTCTTCTGGCTTCCTGACATCTGGCTTTTCTCTATTGTTTTCCAAAGCTGCCCGTATCCTGAGTCACACACACATCATTTACTGCAGCAGAAACCTACCCTGTGAAGCGTCACCGTGTGCTGCTCCCATATAGCCGTTTCCTCCATCGCCGTGCTCTGATAAAGGAAAAGAAAAACAAAGTCACTTATCTTTTAAGAAAATGTCTTTAATAAAGTGAGTGAAAACATCTAGCAAACAATTCAGCACACTAAAATCCCGAAATTCATACTATTAATACAAGAGACTCTGGAAGGAGCTTAATGCTCATGGAAGGTTTTTGTGCCTTTGTTTCTGCTGTAAGAGACAGGAAACTACACACAGCAACTTCCTCTGTTTTTAACTGGATCTGGACAGATGCCGCTCTATGTTCATTTCTTGCCAGCTGAAACCAGTATTCCAGTTACTTCTTCAACTTTATACTTAACATCAGATAGAAAAGAACAGAAATTGGGATAGCATTATTTTACGATACCTTCATGCACAGAACATTTTAAGCATTCCTTTACATTCCTTGTGCCGGGAAAAGTCAAGCCTCTGACCTCAGTAATTACACATAGACAGCCACAGGGAACCAGATAAGACCATGTGATAGGTCTGTTCAATGGTTGCTTTAATATCATTGTTAAACACCACTCGCCACCTGTTTACAGTTTCACTACAGAACTGTCTTTCCAAGCTTTGTTTATAACCCTAAGGAAAAAAATGGCATTTCTAGTACCCTACTGCACACAAACACACAGGAAAAGCGAACTCCCCCCTTCACGCACACACCCCAAGAATCACCATAAAATAAGAGCACTGCAGGCTCCAGTAAAGGGACAACTCAAACCACGGTGTGTGGCTCTGGTCCATCTGTCAAGAAACACTTACCAGAGAGAAAGAGAGACAGAGAGAGAGAAATTCCTATCCAAGGGACGAGCACTAATGAACTCAAAATAAATGTTATAAACTGGTTGACTGCTCTTGGAGGCTTAAAAGTAATTCAGTCTCTTGCTGTTACCACTTTGTGGAACTGGGGCTCCCAAACAGAGATATTTAAAAACAAAACTGCTTTAAAGGCCTTTTCAGAGCTAACAAAAGTTAGGGTGGAGGGGAGAATGCTGAGCAGGGTGTTCCCAGGACGGCACTCGGTACCCACTGTTACAAATGCCCATTTCACAAGGAGACCCGGCTGCGTCTACACCGCTGTCACCAGCATCACGAGGCCTACAAGGTGCCAGGGGCCGCTTCTCCTCCCCACAGCAGCTGTAACTGAAGAGCGATGCCGCTTTAGAAAACAGCCCTGTGCCGAAACCCTGCTTCCCCAAATCAAAGCCACTGGATTGACTTTCCCGTGGATGAATGGGCGAGGAGAGAAAGGGTCTCTCTGTTCACCCCACAGACGAGGGCCACAACCTCGCCTGCATTTTGTTTCAACCTTCCAATCCGGTGCAGGGAAACCTTCCTTTAATGAGACCTCTGCTGGAAACAAAGCTGTTTTGTTGGTTTTTTAACAAAAATTGACCAGAATTTAGTGTACTGAAACAAAATTCCTTCGATGGCTAGAAGCAATGATGACATAAGTGACTGTACCAAACACCGAGAGTCCCACTTTAAACGCACATGACAAAAATATCTGCAGCAATTGCCATTCGTCCCATCCTAGCTGGCTTACTGGACCAGAACTGCTGGCTTGGCTCTGCCGGCGAAGCCCGCCCAGCCCCCACAGCACCGCCTCCGGCCTAGTTAACCTCGCTGCTGTGGGTGCCACTGCCCTGCCCTGCCCTGCCCTGGGAGCAGCCACCAGCCCGAAGAGGGCCTCCGGTTCAACAGAGCTTACACGCTCCACACGCTGTTTCATTTCAGAGAACATTCGCCAAGGGGGGAAACTCATTTAACGTTGACAGGTTATGAAGGCGCTTATACACTGTCTCCTACATTTTGTTTAGACACAAGTGGGAAAAGATTCGAAGGACACACAGAACATCGATTTTTGACACCAATCACCTTCCAAGCAAAGGGATTATGGGTGACATTTTTTCATTAGGAAGTTTACCTTTTTGCATTCCTTTCTCTATTCCGAGTCACAATAAACTGCCAAAGTGTTTTAAATCACATTCACCAAATCCCATTTAAATCTTCAAATATCTGTTTTTAACTTAGCTTTAGAAAAACCAAATCATATTTAAGAAATTACTTTGCTTTATTGTTAACCATAAAAAGCACTCGCCTGTTAGTAGGGGGTCCATGCATTAATGAGAGGAGTGAGTTAGAGAAATTTAACTTATTTTGTTTGTAGAAGATGTGGGGAAAAATAAAAAAGTAAAACAACTGTTCTCAGCATTCTCATCAAAATTGGTACGTTCCTTCTTTGGAGGGATCAGAGAAGTTCACGTCTTGACCAACCCAGCGGCCTCCTCCAGGGGTGACCGGTGCCCCGGTGCCCCGCTGCCCGGTGAGACCGAACCCCGCAGCAACGGCGGGCGGGCTCCTGCCCCGCGTGATCCAAACCGAGAGTGGGGACGCCCTGCCAGTCAGACAAACCCCCAAACCCAGAACGAATGGATTCCCCATTTTAACCGGGACTCTGCCTTGGGCTTCCCTCCGTGGCGAAGCGGCGCGGAGGGCTGCGCGCCGAGGGGCCGTGTGCCTGCGTCGCGCCCCTGGCTGTCGGGGTCCGCCTACCCACCCTGCAAGTCTTCCAACTCTGCTGTACCATAAACCAGTAACGAACGGCGGAGGGCAGAGCAGCTCCCTGCGGTAAAGCTCTCGGAAACCTGCACGAAGCTCTGGTAATTTAAAGCATGTCGGGCGGTGGGAGACCAAGGAGGATGCGTCATTTCTCTAAGCGCGATGCCGGCACAACCGCTCCTGAGTGACCCTGAAAAATGCTGCTCGGCAGAGGATGGACCAGGCCAGAAATGCTGAGATCAGAGCCCGAAGCTGCCACTAGCTAGGGTGGTGACCTCAGTTTTCCTTACCTATAAAGTTAGGGAGCCAGAGGAAACTTTCTGGCTCCACGGTTCCCTTCGGCTGTAACTCTGGTGACAGCAAACAAGCCTCCGACCCCGAACCCACAGGGCCCGACACGAGGGCCGTGGGGCCCGCCTCTGCGGACACCTCTAAGTCGGTCGCCACAACTTCCTAACGCTGCCCTTCAGAGTCTGCCCGGACTGTGTGGCTGCTTTGTCCTCGGCTCCAGCTGGCAGAGACGCGCCCCGGGCCACTGACGTAGGAGGGGCTTCCTGCTGGGCTTCGGGGCCCAGTTTCAGGCAGTTCCACTGTCCTCCCGGGCTGACTAGAAATCAGATGGAGACAGGCAGGAGAACGCAAGAACTGCGGACACAGAACGGGGAGAAGCCCAAACCCCAACCAGAACGATGCACGCGCTCCCCAAATAAAGGGAACTCACAGAGCATGAACGTCATGGCGAGGCGCAGGCGCACACGCCACCCTCATGGCTGTCGTTTAAAAAATGCCCCCTTCGTTTATGCACTAATTCACTCAACAAACATTAATCAGAAGTCCTGAGTGCCGTGGAGACCAAAACAGGTCCCTCTCCCTCCCTAGGGGATCGAGGGGGCGGCCTGGACACCACATAGAGGCACATGGGGCCCGGTCAGCGGGGGAGGGCGGGCTCCGCCCACCATGCAGAGACAGAATCCCTGGAAAAGTGGCGCTGGAGTTTACGCCTGCAGGATGGCCAGGAGGGGTGGGGGAGGACCAGCACGTCAGCATGCTGCCGAAGCTGCAAGCTGAATCGCAGGACGCGTGGGACACAGACAGGGTAGAGAGGAGCTGGGAGCACCAACGACAGGCCTGGTAACGCTGAGGACGCTGAAGTCAGCAGGAAACCGCGAAGGCAGCTGGGGCGACCGGAAAGTCCAGTCGGAACTCTTCCTGGGGGCTGCTCGTGGGAGACGCGTCTGAGGCCCAGAGACCAGTTAGCAAGTCACAGTGAAAACCAGGAAGAGTACGGACAGTGAGTGGGTTTGAGCTGAGCGACTCACCGAAAAAGCTCTCTCTGGGTTCTCTCTGTAACCAGAGACGCTACGGGAAGTTTTTTTCTGAATTCTGCTCTCTAAAGCAGTTTTGTTTTGTTTTGAGCTTTTTTCCATCAAAAATAGAAAGCAAGATCACCCACTGAGATGAGGCAGAGCCAGGAACTTAACTACAACCTAAGTTTAAGAAAATTGAACAGGTGACCCCTGCCTGTTCACAACTTTCATTTAATTGCAATTTGTGATCATCACTATGCCCGAGTACAAAGAGAGACTAGTGTATGTGTTAAAAGGTGGGGAAATACACATTTGGATTTGTCTGAAGGGCTCCCATGTAAACTCTCAAAGTGGAGACAGATGTCCAAGAGATAGTAACAACAACAACAACTAAAGTCAAATGAAGAGAGATCTTGAGAGACACTTATGGATTCAACCACTTCTCAAAAACAAGAACTCGTTAGACATTAGAATTAAAGCAACGACCAAAGTAAGAGCATGGCGGCTGCAGAACGCCAGCCTCGGCTGAAAGTAAGTTTAGCATCCACCGCCCCATCACACTCAGCACCGGTTACGTTGTCAAATACGTTACTGTGCTCAGCCCCGAGCTGACATTTAGAAAACAAAGCAAGAGATGGCTATAAATAGAAAATATTAAGAGTCAGGAGAAAGACAGAAGCGGACCTGGAATTTTTTTTATGAAAGCTGGAGGTTTGTTTAAAATATAAGTTCACAGATAAATCGCTATATTTACCACTGTCCTAGGATCAAAGTGAAAGAATATCAAGTTAAATAAGTGACCATGACATGTACATTAAACATTGAAGAATTCTCATCAGGGACAGTTCCAGTTATCAAAAATAAAACTATTCTTGGGTTGACATTTTGTAATGGCTGAAGACGGATGAAGACCCTTCAATCTTCTCAGGTTGGAAGGGAAAAGGGGATCGGGCAGCCGGATGACAAGGGGCAGGGATTTCTGAGTGTATCATTTTGAGTTGCTCTGACTCTTAGAACCAGAGAACTGTTTCATGATGTATGTCCTTCACATATCAAAAACAAAACCAACCAAACAAAAAACACCACTGAAACGAACAAAGGGGTGGGAGATCCAGCACGGAATACAAACGGGAACAAAGAACCTAAGTGTGCTACAACTTAGTAACTGACCACCGAAGGAGAAGGTTAAAATATGATGTTAGTTTCTAAATAAGAAATACCAAAAAGCCTGACACTCACACAACCAAGCAATGGAAAACAGACCACACATGGCGGCTTGCAGGGCACACTGCTTTACCGCCAGCCTCCCTTCTCCACCGTGCTCATAGAACTACTTTCAACAAATCACGAAATGCTTATGTGAAAAGGTGACAGACAAGCTATGTTTCAACTGCTAAGCCTGGCCTGGGCACTCTCTATGAGGGGCCTCCCGCTGGCTCCAGCACCAGGCACCCTGCGGCTGACAACCCGGCCACTGAGGTGGCAGTGGTCCAGGTTCCATGGGACAGAAGGAAATGTGCCACTTAGGTGAAAACATAAGACTTCCCATACACTGTAGCAAGAAGCAACGTCACTTATTTTCAAGTAAAGCTGGGTAATCAAAGTAACGTGATAATATCTATGCACCTGACTCGGCATTCATCCCCAGGATATACAAAAAAGTCCGACCCCAGAAGCGACGGGCGAACAGCAGATACGGAAAGGGCCCACAAACACGTGGGGAGAGCGCTCACGTTCATTAAGCAACAGGGGACACAGTCAGGGTACAGCAACTGGGGGGAACTAGAAATTAATTACTGACCGAGGAAAGACCCGAACCAAGACCGCCAGAACCGAGAGGCCAGGCCGCGGAGCCCGGGGCCGGAGCTGGCTCCTCCGGGAGCTGCGTCCCCTTCTGGAAAGCAGAGAGAGCCGGCCCTGGGGGTCTCCAGGCGGAGCTTAAGCTGGGCTGTTACCAGTGAGCAAGCAACGGCAAAGGGTGACTGCAGTCCAGGAGGGACAGCGAGGTGACCGGCAGACGTGAGAGTGAGCTGTAAGCGCAGTAATGGGCCGGCACAGGGAGCCGAAAGACGAGTCCGGCCTGGTTTCCAGGTTCGGGCCCGGCCCTTGTGGCCAAGAACGGGACAGGCGCTAGCAAGTGAGGCCAGGGGCGAGCGCTTGGCAGACAGAGGGAGCACGCGCAGGGGCCCGGCCCCGCCCAGAGTTCATCAGGTGCCAGCCATGGGGACATGCTCTGTGAGGGGCAGGACACGGCCCGCATGACCTTTGCTCTCACGGCGCTAACAGTCTGGGGGAGAACTGGATGATCAATAAGTACTACCAAAAGAAAAGAAAAATAGAAAAACAGCGCCACGAGAGGAACTGAGAGGCCCCTGGCAGGACGCGCAGGATCTGCCAGGACTGAAAGGACAGCGCAGTGTGAGCACAGAGGGCCGGAGGCGGGGGACACTGGGCGAAGCCACAAGGGCAGGCCACGGCCAAACGAGCCGGCAGCAGCTCAGCGACCATGTGGTGGATTTCACTCAGGAGTGTCAGCATGAGTGTTTGTGTGTGTGTGTGTGTGCCCTCGCGTGCCTGCGCTGGGGCGCGGGGGTGCGGGTGGGAGGACTAATCAAACCTGGATTCTGAAAAGATCACTTTAGCAGAACAGACTGTCAGGGAGGTGGGGTCTGATAGGACTTAGGAGGCTACGAGAGGAATGCAGAGAGGTGTGCGTGTGTGCGTGTGTGTGTGTGTGTGTGTATGCGCGCTGGGGGAAGGGCATCAACAGCAGAAAGCACAGATGGGACAAGGAGGAAGGTGAGGTGCTCGGAGTACACGCTAAACCTGCCACACCGACCCACTAGGCCCGACTGAGCCAGGGGCGCTGGACTGAAATAGTCTTTAATCTCCGATCCCTAATCCATCCATCCAAACGCCGCACCTGCCACTGGATGCGCCTGTCACCTCTCAGGGGTGTCTAGGAGCTCCAGGACCCTCTGGGAGCCCACAGCACAACTTGCTGGGCTGGGACTCATAACAGACAGGCCGACTTCTATCGGGATCAAATACAACCCCCCCCCCCAAAAACACACACACAAATGAAACATCTGTACACATGTGCGGGTGCACGGGCGCGCACACATGCACACTCACACACACACACCCTCTCACTCCTGCAGGCCTCTTCTCAGGGATTAAGACAGGCTTCACTTACCATGTTTTTAAGATGCAGCTAACGCAGTAGCTGACGACGCGCCGGGCGCTGGGCCCAGAGCTCGGCCGCCCTTAGACGGGCGCTGTTATCAGCCGCGTTCCACAGACAAGAAAACAGCCAGTAAGTGCTGGACCCAAGATCCAGAGTCCAGGGCCTAAACGCAGGAACTGACAAGGGCTCAGGCGGCTCCACAGTGACTCTGCAGTCCGTATTTTACCTCGCTTTTCTCTCTGCAGGTCTGGTTGGCCGACAGGCCCCTCTCCTGCATCGCTCTTCCCTCGTGGCCTTTCTCTGTGCCACCTGCTCACACCGCGGTCAAAGTGAGAACTTCCCTTCGTGAAGACACCGTCGGGAGGGAGCCAGCGGGACTGCGCCGCACCCACGCGCGCCTCGTCAGCTGGCTCGTGTCCAGAACTGCGGGGTGAGTCAGCAAGGAGATAACCCCGAAGACGAGCGGACGAACACCGAGCAGGCCAGACGTGACAAGCCGCTCGACCTCGGCACGTCAAACTGCACGTTAAAACTGCACTAGCATTGGCCAAAGACACCCTGGAGGCTAAATCGGCGACTGGTGACGCCGGGTACTGAGAAGGCAGCGGACGGAGCCGCACTCACCGACGGTCAAGACGTAACGGGTACAGCCTCTCGGAAAAGCCATCACGTATGAAGGCTGAGGACACACCGAAGGAGCCGGCAGCAAAGCCACCGCTGAGCACGTGGCACGTGCACTCCCCGGGTGAGGCGCACGGGCGCACGCAGCGCCGTCCCCGACAGCCGAGGTGAGGGGTGACCCAGAGGTCCATGTCTGCCAACCGCGGAATAAACACAGCGTGGCACGTTCACACGAAAGAACAGCACCCGGCAGGGATGAATGGATCCACAGGCGACAACACATGAGTCTTAAAAGCAGCCTGAATCCTGGCTGCCGGGGGGAGGACAGGTGTCCACAGGACGGTCATGGCACACGCATCTGTGGTGAGGACCGGGGCTGCGGCAGCACACAGCAGGGGGCGTCATGACAAAGAGGCGCGTGGCGGCGGCGCTTCTGAGACGCCAGCCACGTCCTAGCCCTTGACGCTGCTGGCATTTACACGGGTGCTCACTTTACGGTAATCTGATAACCTGCATGTGTTTCTCGTACTTTTCACAATAAAAGAGGTACAAAAAATGAAATCAGCTGACAACATTTCCGTCAAGGCAATTCACACAGAAATCCGGTTTACTACCTGCTTTAACACTGGAAGGGCGGCCTGGGACAGCAGCAAAGGCCCCGCCTCCAGCCCCGCCCACCCTCTGCCCCGGGCCCTCTCTCCGGGCTCACAGGACTCAGGACAGGAGCCCCGATGGGTGAAGACTCACCCAGCACCCTTCACAGCACCTCAGACACGCCCTCAGAGCACAGGAAGCTAGAACATGTGCACCTACGTAAAGCGCAGGTACTAGCAGGTGTGCAGTTAGCGAGAGCAGGTAAGCTTGACCCCGGATTCCTCACCTACAAAACAGAGGGAACCATGCCTTGCAGTTAAGACTCAATGAAACAATGCACATAGAACATGCAGTTTGGTCCTTGCCGCAGGATCGGCGTTCGGGATTAGAAGGCTGTTATTTACTACTGACACACATTTCGTTTTACAACCAGGATGGAAACCTACTTGCCACGGCTGCTGTCCTGATTGTACAGACGCCACAGCATCAAGTATGGCCCAGTAGATATTTGTTTAACTACATTTTCCAATATTCGTCACTGTTAAAAACAAAAACAACCAAGAAATAAATCTTCCAAAGTTCCTTTACATGACACCGTGGGAAAATTTCCCTACAAGTATACTCTGAAAAGCAGACTTGTTTTCAGTTGTTTTTGTCCAAAGCATGTATTTCACTGATGGTAGCTTTTACTGGTCAGGTAAATGGATACCTACAAAAACACACTTCAAGATGATGGATTATAAGACCTGAGTCATAAAGCGCCCTTGACACTAAAACTGACTTTTCAAGGTACACATCACAGGAACACCAACGACAGCTGCTTCCTTTTACACAGTGGTTAGAGCTCCAATGACTAGTGAACACACTTACCGAATTATGGCCCATTAGAGAGAGGTATACAATATTTTCCTCCAAAAAATAACACAAGTCTAATTCAAATTATTTTGTCCCGAAGCCAATTTGGCCAAGAAGCCTTCATACAATGGATTTTCACCCACCAATACAATGAAAACTAAGGAACCACAGCTACCCACGTCAATCACCTAACAAAGATGATGCTGAGCAAACAGCCATACACAACAGACTGCACACTGGAAGATTCTGTGGTGTAAAGCTCACAGACAAAACAAAGTGCTTATGGATTACGTAATTACATGGTAAAATCATAAAGAAAAGCTACAAAATGGGTATTGCAAAAATGGCATGTAAGGATTCTAGCACTTATCACCATGTACTGTATTTTATATTTGTTGCTATCATTAAAATGCTCCCTGAGAACAGAGATCTGTTCACTGCTCCATCTCCAGCATCTAAAACAGTGCCTGGTACATATCAGCTTCACAATAAACATCTGTTGAATGTAGAACACAGTTTCAAAAATCCAAACTGTTACCTATTTCACAGCTTGTTAGATCCCAAATACCACAGGAAGCCCTAACATACTGTACTTTGCCATATCAGCACATCCAAGGAGTTCTAAGTACACAAGAAAACTCTAATTACTTTATAATTCTCAACTATTTTCTCTTATTGATATTTTTATCAAACACACAGCTATACCCAGATTTAATTAAAATACTTTTTAAAGTAATAAAGAAAAATGCAGACAATCATCTGTTATAGCAAGTCCAGGCTTTAGATATGATTCCGTCACCTTCCCCACCCAAAACAGCATAGCAGAATGCAGTAAACAAGCGTGCTCACATTTATTTCTTATGAGTAAACAGTCCAAATTCTTTGGATCTGAAAAGTGAATTACACATCTCGCAAGTGATTACGACAGCACAGAGCAGGTGGAACACCAGGAGCTTTAGAAGAACAGGGATCCGAGACGGAACGTGCACAATTAACGTTTGCTGCGCTGACAAAAAAAATCAGTCATTACTGGTATCCTCCCGGATTTGATAATTATGAACTCACTTAAGAGAGCTAATCACAAATTAAATTTAATTCAGTAGTCAAAAATGGTACAAAGCCCAAAGATTATTAGTGACAATTTAAAAGAGTGAAATGTCCTAAACAACAAAAAAAGTGAACAGTCACTCTGAGGAAATGTACACTATTAAGAAAAAACAACAAGGTAGATATTTCAGCAAATCAAAAAAAGAAACACTTTAATTGCACCAGGTGTACACTATACTCACGTCCCTAAGAAACACCCTTAGAAAGCGCCCCCGGCTCATTTCCGCCCGCTTCTGGGCAGGAGAACAGGAAGGAGCAAGGAGCGTGTGCGCTCACCTGCCCGCTCGCTTCCCTGAGTTCCGCCGGCGCCGGCGCGGGTTATGATGCTCTGGGCCAACCCCGACACATATAGCGCAGCCCAAGGAAAAAATCATGCTGGATCCAGCCAAAGCCAAGGGCCACCTGGGACCCAGGCTCGTCGCTACTCATAGGACAGCCGGAGCTGTAGCACTATGACTCTCAAAGGCCGTGTCTTCCGGCCTGAATTCTGGCAACACTGGTTTTCTTGTGTTTTAAAGCAGTGGCTTCTGCTCTAGAGCCAAGCGTTCATTTATTCTCATTTGTTTTAGAACATAAAATGAAATTCTCTACCCATGTATTCACCATGTACTTTTCGTTATTAACAATTTATCTGCTGGGAAGGAATGGAAATAAAGCACCTGGCTAACCCATAAAGGAGCAACCTGAAGCCACTCTTCTCTGTAATAAATAAATTAAGAAGCACTAGAGGCCAGAGACAGCAAAAGGCCTATTTTTACAGCTATCTCATACTAAAAACACTGTGATGAAATGCATCGATCGTAGAGTAAATTCAAACCTCAGTAAACTATCCTTATGTCTCTCTTCCTAAAAATTAAAAGTTGTTAAAATAATAAGGATTTTCAAGATTTTCTTTCAAAATTCAGAGATGCAAAGCAAGTTCCAGTCAAATATTTCAGAAATATCCTAGACATGAACAACTATCTTTCAATCTTATTTAACATTTAATCAAAAACACTACTGATAGTACGTGGTTCCATAGTGTAGCGGTCAGCACGGAACGTCTGCTTTACATGCAGAAGGTCCTGGGTTCCTGCCCCAGTGGAGCCACAGTCCCTGGTCTATATGGCCATGCCACCCTGAACAAGCCCGATGTCTGATCTCGGAAGCTAAGCAGGGCCACGCCTAGTTAGTACTTGGATGGGAGACCACCTAGGAAGACCAGGTGCTGTAGGCATAAATAATAATTAAAAAGAAAAAATTAAACACTATTAATAAAATGAACTGTGCTCAATCCACTAGCTTCTCTTCGGCCCTCACCCTGGGTCCCTGTGCACACAGCTGCACAAGCCTGGGGGGGCACTGCTCGTGAACCTGCAGCCAGACTCATGGCCTTTCAGCGGAACGACTTTCATCATGTCAAGGGAATGTCAAGAAACAGAATTACATTTCTCAATTTTTCACCAAAATTATTATTTTTAAATACATTTTCCTTTGCAGCAGAGTGCTCTGTCTCATTTATACTCACTCGGTTTTATTCTTAGAACCGTACTGAGTTTACACTGGTCTCTAAATAGAAAAAAAAGATGAAAGAGCAAGGAAAAGTCGGAGCCAGTACACGCTCCTGTGACTGAAAGAACCGAGCGAAACCACTGTGATCTCTTCCTTCAAAGCAAACAGGAAACACTGCGCGCAGCGCGGCCTGAGAGCCACAGGCCGCGCCAACCTCCCTGCTCGTGACAGCGACAGCGGCGGCCAGCCTCCGCCCCTCACCCATGGCCACCATGGGCCGCTTTCTTGAATGTGAAGTAAAAGTTTGCAAGTTGCTAACATGAAAAGATCAGTATTTTTAAAGAGAGCGAGAGAGAGGGGGAAAAGGGGTCTTCCTTGGCAACGCGGTACAATCTGCGCCATCACAGGATCCGACAAAAAGACGCAGGACAACTAGAAAGCAGCTGTCTTGCAGTTGCAAACGCAGTCAGGATTATCAGCAAGTCACAAATCACAGCTTTAACCACGCACGTCTCAAAGGCCAAACTTGCTGACAAAAAGTATTAAGAGCCTTTTGCCTTAAATACTAGTAACATGTTTCTGGTGAATAACCACTGTACAAGCTTAGCAAGTTCAGAAAAATTACTACAGAAAGTTCACTAAAAGTTGACAACCGTAATCAAGTGAATCTCATCAAGCACACTGAGTTTTCAGTTTACCTTTAAATCAATAAGAAACAAATATTCCTTGATCAGTAAGTACCAAAAATAAAACATTATAATGGCCACGCGGAACACAATTCCTGGCTATAAAAACTAATTTTGCAATTAGTTTCTTCATTATTTTAGCTGTTTTCTACCAGTTCTTAACTTCCAAATGTTCAGCTATTATGGAAACGCCAGTGTTCCCGATTTAAGAAATCCATTCGTAAAAAGTGTTGTAAATGATTTTCATACTAAACTACATAATTTTAGAGATAATCAGAAAAAAAAGTACTATCTTTGAGACACAATGAAAACATTTAAGCTTTTATTGCTTCCTCCAAAGTGAAACAGCTTGAAAATCCAGAAGCCACTGAAACTTCTTTCCGCCACTTTGCGTGATTCAACCAGTGGAAATGTGCCTATTATTCATACCGTTTTCTTGTATAATTAACAATTCCTCAGGGAGACAGAGAACCACCCTCAAATTCCTACTTTCAGCCTCCGAGTACTTTTATATCAAGGTCATCGTGTCCACAAACTGAGGTGCATATCACACATATAAAAACCTTTTCCTTTATTATTTCTTAAGTTAATGTCTTATAGAGGACCCATTTCCAACTCAAGTATACATATTTAAAAGTAGCCTATATTTTCTCCTAGTACTTTATAACTTACTTGCTCTTTTTCAAACATTAAAATTTTTTTGCCTACAGCATGAGACAGAAAACAGATTAAAAACGAAAAAGGATAATCAACGGTCCCAGCACTATTTACTGAATAACCCATCCTTTTTCCAATAATCTACAATGTTACTCTTATCATGTGCTAATTTTCCCTACTGCTGACTAAGTGATTTAGGCATATTACTTTTATCTCTCTGTTTTAATTTCCCCATCCATAAAGTGGGACGAGTAGAGCTCACTCATGGGGCTACTCTAAGAATTAAATCAGCTCATTCATGGTGAGCACTCAGAACAGTATCTGACACATTAAATGCTGATGATCATAATCACTGACAGCTCAAAAACCCAGAGATGTTTCTGGACTCTGTGGTTCCATTGTCCATTCCTGGCTGACGACTGCTTTAAATTACTCAGGATTTATAACACATTAGATTCTGACAGGGCCTTTCGTTTTCCAAAATTTCGTGGCTATCCTTCATTTATTTTATCAGATAATCTTTCTCATCAACATCAGATTTTCTATAATATCACACTAGGATTCTACTTGAAATTGTATTACATTTATACACCAAATGGGGAAAACTGGTATATTCTACAGTACTGACTCTCTCCCACATCCAGAAAGTATATTACCTCATTTCATTTATTCAGGTATTATTTTATGTCCTTCTTTAAAATTCTGGTAATTTACCAACAACTGTTATAGTTGTTCTTAAATATGATCTTTTTGGAGAGTTAGTGATATTTATTAGAATTTTAAATGGATACACCCTTTGACCCAGAAATTCCATTTTTAAGAATCTGACATATTGTAATACGATATAAATGCACAGATATAAAAATATAATGCTACTTATTACAACAGCAAAATCCTGGAAACAAGTTAAATGTCTATCAATAAGGCAATAATGATCCACAGCACATTCATGGAACAGAAAACTATTCAACCATTACAAAGAACACAGAATCAAAGGTATTAGTTTGGAGAAGAGCTCTACAAACTACTAAGCTGAAAACAAAAAGGCAAGCTGCAAAATTAAAGTGTCTTTTTCTTTTTTTAAACTGAGGGTGGGGGGTAATATCATATTTAAGTACTGAGTACAGATCCTGGCACTTAGTAAGCATTTTAATCACCTCAAAAAATTAAATATGACGATAATACATGGCTGAATATTATTTCATTTCACCTATATTTTAAAGTCTGCCTTGCTCTACATAAGATTTTGTGGTAGCTTCATGATACAGCATTCAAAAAAATAAAGGCTTTCAACTCACATTTTACTCATAAATATTTAAGAATGAAAATTTCCCTACAAGACAATATTTAACTTGTGATGGTTTTCAATATGCCATAAAATCTCATTACCATAATTCAGGAGAAAAAGTATTACTCCTCCCAAATCATCTTAGTATGGTAATCCACTAAAAACTTATTTTTCTCCAGTCTTGAAATAACCTTTCAAAACTGTGTTGTCTTGGATATCAAGTAATGGAGATTACACATCAGGAACAAAGTGACATTCTGTGTAACATGGAAACAAAGCCTTTCCTCTTACAAAAAAAAGTCCCACAAAAGGTAAATAATGTGAGCTTATTTTAAAATCAAAGCAAAATTTTGCCTTTTTTTCTAAGTCATTGGATCATGTTTTATCTTTCGGCTGTTCTCCATCAACATAAAGTCAAAAAGATACAAATTAAAGTCTTCTTAGAGAAAATACTATATTCCTTAAAAGGAACTATTCACTACTAAATGTACCGGCTAACTTCTGCCAGCCAGAGAACAAGGTCCTCAGTTCAGAAACTTCAGAGCCATGTTAGACCAACTCCCAAATACTATGAATAAACATTTCTAACAGAAAAATACACAAAACTACAACCTGCTGAAGTACTTCGATATGGTTTCAAGTAATGATTTTTAATGGGGGGGGTGTGGATTTACTCTTTACATTTCTGGATTCCTGTAACTGTTAAACGAACAGGCACTGCTTTATGATGAGAAAGATCAAAATGTACAAAAGGAGGATTTTAACTGATTTATAGGAACTTCGGCTTTCTGATGTAATATACAAGCCGGGTTCAGAGCACTGAAAAAATGGCACAATACTTCAAAGCGCATGGAAAATATTAATAGGTAAAAGTGTTACTTTGTTGCTGAATCCACAGATCTTTGCTCATTTTTCAGAGTTCATCTTCCAGTCCATTAATAGAGGTATTTTGGGTTAGTTCTGGAAGTTTAACTCAAATTAAACTACTAAAAAGTGTTGAGGGGTTTAGTTTTTTCAACGTTACCTTAAGTAATGCCGGGCGGAAAAAAATTCCGACCTGGTACGCTTAAGCCGAGTGTTTTACTGTCCCCGTCTTATCGCTGGCGCGCGCATACCACGGAGAGTGACATCAGATCGAAACTACACGGTTTCACCGGGCACCAACCACTCCTCCTGACGCGGCGGCTACCGGGGAGCCGGAGGCCGCCCCGCCCGCGGCCCGCACCGCCCGCCGACGCCGAGCTCCGCGGCGCGGGACCTGTTGCGCGACCCCGCCCGCCGCGCCGCGAAGCCGGGGTCCGACGCGGGCAGCGCTGCACCTGCCCGGGACGGCGGCGCGCCCCCGGCCCCGCTCGGGTCCGCGGCCCCCAGCCCCGGCCCTCAGCGCCCAGCGCCTAGCGCCCGGCCCCGGCCCTCAGCCCCCGGCCCTCGGCCCCGGCCCCGGCCCCGGCCCCGGCCCCGGCCCTCAGCCCCGGTCCTCAGCCCCGGTCCCAGCCCCGGTCCTCAGCCCCGGTCCCAGCCCCGGCCCCGGCCCGGCCCCCGCGAGGGCGCTCACCTTGGCGGCCGCGGCCCTGGCGGACATCTTGTCTCTGCAGCGCCGCGCGAGGCTCCTCGGACCCGAACTGCGCGCCGCAGCCGCCGGCGCCTCACGCCACCGCCCGGACCAGCAGCGCCCGGGAGCGAGCGGGGCCGGGGGCGGGGGCGGCCGCGGAGGCCCGGCCCACGGGGAGGGGACTCAACTCGGACAAAAGTCCGGGAACGCCCGCCCCGCCCGGGTCTCGGCCCCCGGGCGCGCCCAGTAAGCGCCTGTCCGCGCCCGCGGCCTCGCTCAGCCCCCCGGCGCTCTCGCAGCCCGCCCGGCGGCCCCCCAGAGGCCAGCTTCGGTCCCGGCTCCCCTGGAACAAGCCGCGGGACAGGGACGCGGCGTCAGCGGGCTGAGCCGGCGCGGAACCGCGGGCGGCCGCACAGACCTGCCGGGCCGGCCCGGCCCACTGAGCATGCCCGGCCGGCGTGGGCGGGGCCCGGCGTGGGCGGGGCCAGAGCGGGGCGGGGCCCGGCGTGGGCGGGGCCACAGCCGGGGCGGGGCGAGCGGCCGGGGCCCGCTTCCTCCCGGGTCCGCCCCAGTCACGGAAGGAAAAGCCCAGTTTCCGAAGTAACTAGGAAGGCAGCGTTTCCGCTGGCGTGCGAGGCTTCCCGTTCGTTTTTATCACAGGTCTGGCGGAAGTCGCCCCCAAGGAGCAAGCTCCTGTGCACCCATCGTCTTTGGGTTCTACGAGAGACCTGTCCGCTTTGTCCTCGACGGGCCGCGCCGGATCAGCCCACGCGGGAGGCGGCTCCGGCACGTACCCCGCCACCCGTCGCCGACCCGGTGGACAATGGCGGGGCCTGGGCCCTCCTGCCCGCTGAAGGCAGGACGCGTTTTCCCGTAACGCCCATCCTGGCTCTCATCTCTGAGGAGCTGCTAACGGGGTCAAAATAATCGCGCTCATTCTCCACAAACCAACTGACCTACCTAAAACGGGTGACGCGGTCATGGGCTCTGTGGGCAGGCGGCCTGAGAAACACCCAAGCGACCTGGCTCACCCACATTAGGCCTCAAGATACATCCAAAGTCTCTTTCTTCAGCCCCACTAGACAGGGATCTTAGAAATATTTTTTTGGCATCGATAATGCTGAAATTCTTAATGGTGAATGAGAAGTCAGGCTCTCTTGCATTTCTAAACCCAGTTCCTCCAGCTCGCTCTGGGGAAAAAGGATGTAAAAACGGTCAGTTCGCTATCCGGTTTCATCAGCCACTACAAACTTCCCACGATGGCGATGGCTTTGCTAAACACCAGGGAATACGCAAGAAACATTATCTACACTTTGTAAAATATACGTCACACGTTCTCGGTAAGGTTAAATGATAGCATCCTTAAAGCGCCTAGTATAGTGCCACACGAGGCACACAAGAAATGGAAAAAAGCATGAACATCAAGTTTTAAACGATGGCTTTCGCTTTAGAACTCAAGTGCATGAGATCAAATTTATCTTAACCACAAAATCTCCACATATCACACATGAATATCAATTAAGATTTCAAAGTACCGTACATTTTGCAACCTAAAGATACCTGACCTAGAAAAATACATTCTGCAAATCAAAGCCTTATTTTTTCCTTTGTTTTCCCCCTGCATGGAAATTGTTGTGTGTAACATCTTTGTTTTTGGACAAGGCATTATTATCCCTTTAAGAAATGTAATCTTAAATTTCCTCACAGTGAATGCTATTTTTTAAAATTTGAGAGATATTTAATTTTAAATGGTGGTTGTGGAAGAATTTTCACTTTATCTTTATTGCTCTTACCATTTAATAAGATGTGCAATTGGTATCGCATGCCTAGAAGGAAGTGTATGGTCTTTGACAGCTCCTGAACCAGAGACGTCACCTACAAATGCACTGAAACCTTTCCTTCGTCCTCATCTGTCACTTTTCATCAAGTCTCCCCTGTATAATTTAAATGTTAGATTACAATGATCTGTCGAAGATCTACTCTATCTAATTACGGTTTTAGTTTTACGTTTGCCATGGTTCAAAAAATAATGAAATTGAGCAAGAAAATTTTACCTTGAGAATATTATGCTTTAAAAATTACATTAAAATTACACTAATATTTCAACAAACACAGTATCCTTTAAATCTTTTTCAATGTTACTTATAGTATCTAAATTAAACCATATAAAATGTTTTATGTCTATTTCCTTTCTTCCAAAGAAACAAGAGAAAGTTTTTGTCATTTAAAAAATAATGGTAAAACACTTATCAAAAACTAATTTATCCATTACTAAGGTTTATTCAGGGGAAGACGCTTTCATAAGAAGTAGAAAGCATAAAGCATGCTTTCAAATAGCTGCCCCGTTAACAATGAATAGTTTATCTACTGAACACCAAAAAAATATATCAAATTATACCACAACTTTAATGCTGACGTGTTAAAGCCCCTTTAGATCTTCTAGGTGGGAAGAAATACAAACAAATTTGAGATTCTCATTTAGAGTTACAATAAAGTTTAACCAAGAATCTCGATTGTACAGATTTATCTTATTCATCTAATGAAAACTGAACAGGAAACTGAAAAACCACAACACTTACAAAGACAACTTCCTGTGGGATTTTTGGTGTCTGCGGCTCAGAATGAAAAAAAAAAAAAGTGAAAAAAAAAAAAACCCCACCATGTGTGCAAAATCTTTATTAATCTTAGAATAAACTATTTATTGAAAGAGCCTTGACCGAATGGACAACTATACCACACATTTTATGTTTATGTCTTATATGTATGTTTCCATTACAAAAAGATCCTTAGAACAGCATATTTATGTTGTTTTTGGTATGGGCTATGAGTTTATGCTAAATGCAAAGAGGAAGTATGATATCACTGACAGAACGTGACTCTTGATAATGTCATGAAAGAGAATATATATACAAAATACCAGAATTAGAACTTTATCAAAGCATTATAACAAAAAAAATTCATCCTAATCTCACTCCTATGCCATATGTTTAGAAATTATATAAATTACTTCAGAATTTTCCTCTGCCAGGAAAGTCATATAACAACATTAAACAAGGAAGAGCTTTTAAGTCTCATAAAGCTTATAGATTCCGCTGATAAAATTTCAAAGAAACATCTTAGGGGTACAATATGAGATTACCAACATTTTATTTTATTTTGCAATGTGAAAACATTTAAAAACAAACATTACGAATTATGCACCTAAGGATGGTTAAAATAGCAAATTTTGCAGTATGTACATTTTATCATTTATCACAATAAAAAAAATACCAGAAGACTGTTACTATCGGCAGCATCTTCTCATTTTTTAAAAGGACATGTAAACACTAAAGACAAGTCATTTTTTATTCAGTTCTGAATAAAGAACAGTCCTTCCTGAGAGTTCCCCCTAATAGAAAAGTGGGGACACCCTTAACCCCCCTCAAGGCAAGATGATGGTTCTCTTTTCAGGGTCCAGGATGCCATGAGCAGGCCAACTGGAAGCCCCGTAATTCCACGGCATCTGTGACTCCAGCCAGACTGGCAGGCCCAGGGTCTGACTCACCTCCGAGCACCTGCCCCCGGCCTGTCCCCATCCTATGCTCCCCTAATGATCCCTCAAAGACCCCGCCCCCACCAAGCTGATGCTTCATAGAGAAAACGGAAATAAAGGACTGAAAACTCCTCTCCCCCTTCCCACCCGATGGGACACGCAGACGGGACACCGGCCCCTGTCCCAGGCTCTGCCTGCTTCTCTCCTCTCCCGCACCCCCCACCCCACTTGGCGTGGCCGTCTGGGGGGCAGGCCCGCCAGGTGCTTTGTGCTTCTCGTGATCATCTTCATCCTCTCTCAGCTAAAGGAGCCCATCTCTTAGAATTCGAGCTTTCTGTAGTGTCTCCCACCTCAGAAACAGAGCAAGGAAAACAAACAACGCCCCCTCGACCGTCCCGGGCCACCCCGAGGGCCGCCGCCGGCACAGGTGTGTGAACGCGCGCTCCGGGGCCCTGTGCGGGCAAGCAGGGTCCGCAGGGTCCCGCAGAGCCGCCTGCGGCCTCCTTTCCACTGGGGGATTGCTGCTCCCTGTGCGACAGGTCCGCAGGTTCCACGTGGGCCTGCGCCCTGCGCCCTGCGCCCTGCGGCCTGCGCCCTCCCCCAGCTCCCTCTCCATCACCCTGGGCAGGTTTGGGGCCAGGTGTGTGAACCCACAGCATCGTGGGCGGCGCCACTCCCCGGCCGGTGGGAGCTGACTGGGGGCCACATCTTGGTGGAGGTGAACCTCTCACCCGGCCCCCGTGTGGGTACCAAGCTGTCCAGGCATGAGGTTTAAGTCAGGGTCCTCGGTGGTGACCCTCTACTAGGGCTGGTCACCAAGTCCAGAGCTCGACTTCCCCAGACCCTGTCCCCAGTGAGGGTGTCCTGGTTGGCCCTGCAGGTGAGTGGGACCCCCAGGGCGCTGCGACTGACTGCGCTTCCCCTCTCCCCCCAGGCCCTGGGGTGGTCCCCCTGCAGGTTCCCGCTTGGGACTGGGGTCCTCTCCTCCCCTCTTTTCTGAGTCTGGTTGTGCTTGTCTCTTCTGTCCAGCTTGAGGGACAAACGCAGGGACAAGATGTGAACTATAAACTCTGTAATTTAATTGATTCCTCATTTGAGTTAAACGTTCTGATCTCTGTATTTAAAATTGGCATTGCACGGTAAAAGGTGAATGGTAAAATTACGTGTACCTTTAAGGGTGCCTCGTTCTGCCTTTTGAACGAAGGGGCCCACGTGTTCATTTGGCGCTGGACAGCTCTGAGTCCTCCTCTCCTTTGGGTTCTGTCGGCTGTGACCAGCTTCCCAAGCATCCTCCGTCACCTCCAGGCCCCCATTTGCCACGCGTGCCCAGGCCGTCTGCATCTCCTTCCCCCCTAACTTCACCACTAACACAGCAACACATTCCTTCCACGAAAGGCTCAAGCAACAGCTGGTTTTTAACAGTCCAACTGGACCGTGTCGCCCCCACCCCCGCTCCCCAGGGATACTGGTATTTAAACTTATCTAGAGGATACATCCCACTGGCAGAAAGCGGCCACGACTCGATACAACTTCTGATGAAAGCCAAAGAAATGCCAAAGCAGACTGCATCTGAACAGCAAGATGACAGGACCCACGAATGCAAAAAAAAAAAAAAAAAAAAAGACACAGCTTTAACACAGACAATGAAGACGCTGAAACTGTCCCAGATTTGGCTTCCTTGGCTCAGTCATCGGCAAACAGAGACGGCAGCTAAGAGGGCAGAAGACTCGGACTCGGAAGGGCAGCAAGGGCACAGTCAGGAAGGGCAAGGACGTGTCGCTGCAGACCAGGGCTACGATCACCCGCACCCTCGCATCCCAGTCTCTGTGGACTGTGTACGGACATGAAGGAGGCTGACGGGAAAGGCTGACTCATCTGAAACATGGTGTCGGAGGAGAGCGCCCTGCACGCACCCTGGACCACGAGGAAGACGAATGGGTGGTGGAGCCTAGATTAAATCAAGCCTGAAACGTTGCTGCTGGCAAACATGACAAAACCGAGGCGGTCCTACTTTGGGCGCATGGTGACAAGGCAGGGCTCCCCGGAAACGATGCCGGGAACAGGCAGCAGGAAAAGAGGAAGACCAAACCTGAGATGGACTGACTCCACGAACGCAGCCGTTGGCTGAGTCTGCAGGAGCTGCCCGGGGCCGTCGAGGACGGAGCACTGTGGACGCCATTGCTTCGTGAGGCCGCCAGAAGTCGGAGCTGACTCGACAGCATATATAGTACACAGAGAGTATATTTCCGTATCACTTTCTTGGTTGTTTTTTTTTTTTACACGTATATATAAACGGAGGGAGGAGAGAGACATGTGTATGTGTAGATATAAAAATATATCATTTTTTTAAAAAACAAATGACAGACTACATTTACTATTTTATGATTTTTTTTAACTTAATGTTTTTGTCTTGGACATTATGTCATACAATGAAAATCTACGTCAGCATTTTAAAATGGCTATCTAGTATTCCATAATAGAGATGCACCATGGTTTAACTAAAATGATTTTGACACTAGAACATTGTAACTAAAACCCTTATAAGTTGTGGAAAACCTCTGTGCACGTCCGCAACTATTTCTTCAGAAGTGAAATCCAAAAGGGAATTTTCTGAGTCTTATTTAACATAAGGATGTTAACAGATGCTGTCAGCTTGTCCCCCAAGAACAGCGACCAGCTCGCCCTGCTCCCCACTCGCTGGAACACTTGATGATGTTAATCTTTGACATTTTGGCCCATCTGACAAAAGCGATATACCATTAGACAAAAATGGCATATTGCTTGCCTGTTTATTTCATTTCCTGTTTTCATCTGTTAGGTTATTTCTCTTATCCATTTGTTGACGTTCTGTACATACCCTTTTGTATTAAATGCACTCTAGGCCTTTTTAGTCTGGGGTGTGTGTGTGTGTGTGTGTGTGTCAGAGAGAGAGAAAGAGAGAGAGAAAGAGAGAGAGAAAAATTTTTTTAGGAATAGCTTTAGCTTTACAGAAAAGTTGCAAAGACAGTAGAAAAAGTTCCAGTACACTCTTCATCAGGCTTCCCTGAATAATTGCACAACTATGGTAGGTTCCTTAAAAACTAAAAAAGGTAACATCGTTACAACCTTGTTATCTAAACTGTATCAAGTTGTGCCCATTTTAAATCTTGAATTTCTGTAATATTCTTCCATTTTTGACAATTCAGCCTCCTTTCCAAAGCTTATGAAAACTATTTGGACATGTTAATTTTGAGCCGCTAGGCTTTTCTTAAGTTTCTGAACATAACTTTGAATGAGGCTGAGTGTAAACTACAGTCACAGACGACAACACACAGGGTCAACTTGGACGTTCACAGTTCTTACCATTTACCAGAACTTTCTCCCTAAGACCTAGCTTTCTGAAATGACCACTGTGGCTATGTGCTCAGCCTCAAAACTGTAAGTGAAGATGAGAAGAAGCCAGTTTAGGCTGGAGTCTGTTTTCCCCGGATGGCAGGCGGCGCCAAGCTCAACAGATTTAAAAAAGAGAGAGTTCTTAAAAGAAGCTGTGTGATCTGATCCCCCAGAGTATTCCTGGCTTTTTTACAATGTTTGTGTATCAATGTGTGTGTGTGAGAGAGAGAGATAAAACTTTTATAATAATAGTCTTTGTATAATGTTTGGATTTTTTTTACAATGTTTGTGTATCTGTGTGTGTGTGTATGTGTGATAAAACTTTTATAATAATAGCCTTTTAAAACAAATAGATAAAATATAGAAATGTTAGTGGAACTCCATTTAAAATAGAGGTAAATTTATTTTTATATTTAAAATTAGCTTTAAAAGGAATAACACATATAAACATATTTGCAAAAGAAACGTTAGATGGACGACCAGGAACAAACGAAATTAGTTCCCTTGGAAGGGGGTGAGGACGCAGCGACGCACACTTCTCTCAGTGTGTTCTAGAACACGGTGTTGACTGTGGAAACATGAAAATGCTTCCCATGTTTTTAAAGAAATAAATAAAATCAAGAAGAAAAAACTGTAAAAATGGAAAACAAATTAAAGCAAGGAAATACATAGTAAGCTGGCGAGCTAACAGAGAGAAAACAAAGTGCTGACTGCATATTCTTAGTATAATGTATTCTAAGGGAAACTGCACTGCTGAGAAATCTTAAATTTCACCCAGTCACGTGTTAGTAATAATACTACCCTTATTAGTTTGAAACTGTTATACATATGTGTGTGTGTGCATTAACTAGTCTAAAAGTGTTATATAATCATCAGTGTATTGAGTAATTAGCTATTATATATGTATATTAGCTAATATGGTAGTATATTTAATATATTAGCATTATTAACATAAAATAACTTATCACATTAGCATTATCACGTTATGTGCATAATACCTTCAAAGTTACATGTATAACAATTTCAAAGTAATAATGCTAATACTATGCATGTTAGCAATGCTATGTAGTGTATGCTAAAAATGATGACATTCTATGTTTTTACACTCATTACATATCAGTTAACACATCAATACATATTAGCTTACATTAACATTAGGAACTGAGATTTTCTGTTTCCGCACAAAGAGAAAAAAGTATAAAATCAAAGAAGTTAAATAAAAACTTTGCATTTGTAATGTGTGTTTTAAAAATTCAATATAACAATTTTTAAAAAGATCTTTAAGAAAAAAAATGTATATATATTTCCTAGCTCTTGCCATTGAAAAGGACTAGAGACAATGAAAACTCGGTAGCGACAGGCTCCCCCAGTTTCCCTGCTGTGGTCTCCAGCCAGCAAAGGCCGATTACATGTCTGCAGCCAGAAATATGCAAGCTAATCCTGGGATATTTTGTTCCAGAAAGCAAGGAAGTTCTCAAAGAATAAGAAAGAATCAAAGGGATACAGAAGCCAACAACAAGTAGCTGCGACTGGCCAAAGATGAAACAATGTGAGCCTTCAGTCGATTGAAACACTCAGCTGAATACCTAAACTAAAACCCATGAATTCACAATAACGAAAAAGAGAGTAAGCCAGAGAACCCCAAAACAACTACTTATTGAACAGCCCCGGAAACAACCTGGGCACCAACTCCTTACTTTGTAAGCTGTCAATCAAAAGGAAAGAATATACTTTGTATGAAGTCTATTTCATGTAACCAAATAACTCTCATTGAGGAGGGAGAGTTGGTCATAAAAGACCTCCAGCTGAGATGTCTGGAGCGAATGGCAGAACGGGGGAGCCATCCTCTTGTAACACGTACTGAAATAACAGGTTCAGACGATCATGGGTGGATCAACCCACTGATCCACGTTAGGCGAGCAAACACTCGAGGGACGCAACCGGAAGCCCGCAGTGCTGGGGGCGGGGGGCCTGTCCCCAGGGTGGAGCCCAGATGAAGTTCAGCGGACAGGGCTGACTTACACAAACAAACACAGGACATGCTGATGGAAACTAAACTCCACAGAGAGGCAACCGGACAAATGCAGAGGGTGGGAGTTTCTATACAGGAAAAGTGACCATTTTCTAAACAAGTCAACAGAAAAAAAGCAAAGCGGCCGGCGGGGCTGCGGTGGGCGTCCCGCGGGTGGCTCCTTCCCACGTCCACCTGTCTTCAGAAGATGCTTTTGAGACAAGTAGGGAAGACGAGTTATGGGCTGTGTGTTCAATGATGCCAAGAAGCGGGACTGGCCTTGTGGCCACAGGAGATGCACGTGGAAAGGGCAGGACGTTTGGGGCTTGAGCTTTAAAATACTCGCAAGGAGAAAAACTGAAAACGAAGGCAGCAGATGCAGCAAAATACCGAGAATCGGTGAATCTGAGTGATGGGCATAGGGGAAGTCCATGGTATTATTATTCTTCCTACTTTGGGGTACGTTTAAATATTGGTGTATATTTGAAATTTTTAATGCGAAAATCAACAAAAGCAGTAACAAAAACATTCCTGTTAGCGAAGTCACGTAGGTTCTCATTAACTGTCAGAAATTCTTGCTGTGGTTTGGATGCCGCATCGCGTCCCACATGACACTGCAGCTCGCGTCAAAACGCGGCACTTTCTTCTCCACCCCGCGAATCGAGGCAGCGATGCTTTAGTTACGGGGCGAATCTGGCACGAGCGTGAGCCCTGGGGTCTGCGCTCGCCGGCTGCCGCGGGCCCGAGCCCGCCACGGGCAGAAGCGCGGACTCTCCCGCTGCAGCGGGCACGTGGAGAAGCGCGCTGGCCGCAGTCCGCCGCCGGCCCAGACGTGTAACAGAGGGAATTCAGCACGACAAGCCCAGGCCAGTCCGGCGAAAGGCCTACTCTGCTGATCTGAGCCCAAACTGCTAGCCTGCGAAATCACGATCGTTTTTTAAGACGCTGGGTGTTGGGGCAGCTGTTTACACAGGAGGGCAAAGCCGTACAGAAGCTCGGCCTACGGGGAGACTGCGCCCACAAACGCCAGAGTCAGCTTCTCGGTGGGGGGGCGGGGCACGGGTGTCTGAGTCGGGGCCACACCCCGGGGAGATGCTGTGCAGGGAAAGGGCTCGAAAGAGAGCAGAGAGTGGATCAGGGAGGCCGTCTCCACTTGCGCACACAGCGCGGGCTGGAGAACCAAGTCGTCGGTCGGCACACGGACGGGGGCAGGAGCCAGGCAGCGCGTTCTGCGGCTCCGGCTCTGGTCGCCAATGACCGGTCCCCGCAGAGAGTCTCTGCACGGCCGGCAGACAGGTCTGCTCCCTGACATGACCCTGCAGCCCCAGCCGCAAAGGCACAGGGACACACGTCCACTCCTGGGTCGACCCCGCCCCCGCGGGGGCCGCTGCTGGGGCTGCCCAGCAACACATCCGGGACACGCTCCTCGAGGGCGCTGTCTCCCATGCACTCAGAACAAATCGCGTCTCCTCTTCGCCAGGGAGGACGGCCACCCGCAAATGCTGGGCCCCCGCGCGAGGAGTCATCAGTGTGTTTGAGGCGCCCCAGAAAACACTAGGCAGAAGTCATTGAGGTGCCCACGGGTATTTCGGCCGCGGTATATGTTTTACTAAAAGGAAATATTAAAGGATTTTAGTTCATGGTTGGCCAATTCAGCTCGATCACAGACCTTTAAGACAATCCTCACAAGGGCTGCATAGCTCATTTTAGTACCATTAGCAAAATCCTGTAACTTGTTAAAGAAAAATTCAACATTTTTGTGAATTCAGTGTTTCTTCATCACACTAGCTCTTTATTTGGAAATAGTCTAAAGTTAATTTGATACTTTGATTTTTGACGAACATCACTGCTTTTAGTTCATCGGAATTACTGTTCACACACATGCCACCCACGTTTACTTGTTAACCTCTTCATTAATATTTTTAAAGGTGCAGTACAATATCGTCTGAGTACATTTTAAAGCACGAGTATATCTTATACCAGTTTGAATTAGCAAACTTATAGAGTAAATGTTACAAACGCCTTTTGGGACTATGGGTTCAGAATTCACGTCATTCAACAAGGTTTAAACAACACAAAGAAATCATTAAGGACTGTATTTGGGAAGAACGAAAATTAAAAGCTAAGAAGAATTGGCAGCTTCATTATTTGTGAACCTAAACCTAAAGGGGACCCATGATGACGTGTGGCTGGGCTGAGGAGGGTGCCACAGAAACCAGGACTTCGGGGAGCACCTCCGACCTCCGGCACCTGACGTGACACCCCCCCTTTCTGAAAAGGTGACAAAGAGCAGAGGAGAAGCTGCGGTCCGCGCGCGTTCTGCCCGGCCCTAAAACAAATGCTCCCTGTGGCTAACGAAGCATCAGAAAGAACACGGAGGGAGCATGCTGGGAAGGGTCCTCTGGGACATGCGTTCTCACGGGCGCAGGGGAGGGCGTCCCGTGGGGAGCCGCCCTGGGGCCTGGGGGTTGGGTGACTTCTAAGACCTAACGCAGTCATCTAAACAGTCAAAAGCTGAAGATCTTCTTCATCCTGATGGCACGGGGCCAGCGTGGGATGCGGTTCCTTGCAGATCTTACAAATTTTGGAAAGAGACATATTATATACACATACATATACAATAGTATACATATTATAAGCTATGTACAAATATATACATAGCTTTGCTATGAAAAGCTCTAATTTTAAGTGTGGTTAACACTTCCGTACGAGAGCGCGTGTTACGTGGAATGAAACGTTTCAGAAAAGCTGGGCAAACTAAACACACACAAGCCCCGCTGAGTGCAAACCCGCGCGTGAGCGTGTTTTGGAAGGGTGTGGCTTCCTGACTCTGGACTGTGTAAAACGTTCTCACAAAGCCAAATCCATTTCTCTGATGTTCTGAGGGCGGCAAGGCACTGGCGCCTGAAATAGCACAAAACATGCTATTCCTGTCCATGTGACCAATCTATATCAGCTCGGAGACACGATCAACGCCCAGAGATGCCAGTCTTAATCCCTTCTGTAGAGACGGTCTACACAGTCGGCTGGAAGGGAAAACTTGCCAACACAGCATTCGTTCACTCACGCACTCATTCATTCATTCATTCATTCATTCTTCATCTAGTCACCATATAGTTACATTATCTCTTTCTTACTATGTGCCAGAAACAATTTCTTTTAAGTCACTATTCAGGTATTACTCTTTTTGTTACGTCATACACCTTACTGTCACTCCTTGTGTGATGTCATGCTTGGATTACTCAGGAATAAATACATTTAAAACATGGCACTAAAAGCAGAAGGCTCGCTTCCGGGGGACCCACGCCCACCGGGTCCAGAGGGCACTTGGAGGAGATACATAGGAGCAGAGGGCGCTCCTCCTCCTGGCCCCGCCCACGGGCCAAGGCTTCCCGCACTAGCTCTGCTTCTTGCACTATTGTTAAGAGACGCTGTTCTTGGGATGGGCAACTTTTAGAGTCAGCCAAGGACACAGCAGTAACAGGCAAAAAGGGATAATAGTAAAGTATGCGTAGCCACACACACACACACACGCGCACACACACGTGCGTCACTGCTTAACGTAAGAATGGGTGCATATGGAAATTATGTTACTCTGTTATTTCCTTCTGTTACATTAATGTTATTAAACAAGACAATAGAACCAGTTGATGGTGGCAACTGTAGTAATTAATAGTAGGACTAAGTAAACAATGTGTGAGAAAAATAATGTTTTTTCAAGTTTCTTTCTGTCCTCTGATAGAGCAATTTGATTCTTTTTTAAACATTTTTTATTGGCTATTGGGTTGTCCGTGGCTACGAATTCATCGCGTAGGCCACCCGCGTCTAAAACATCCACTGTTCTAAAGAAAATTGTTTATTTTTATATAATTATAGATTCACATGAAGTTGCAGAGCAAAGTGGAGGGAAGTCCCACGCTCCTGTCACCCGCCCTCCTCCCTGCTCCCCGTTCCCATGTTACCATCTTACACAACTCTAGTGTGACCTCAAAACCCCTGCGGTGTATGTGGGGGGGGTGGTATGTGTGTGTTTGGGGTATGTCTGTGGTGTGTGTGTCTGTGGTGCGTGTGTGGTGTGTGTGTGGTTGTGGGGTGCCACCGCCGATCGCCACCTGTGACTCTCTCCTGGCGTCTCCTTTGGCCACGCCCATCCTCTCCCCAATTCCGAACCCCCAGCAACCAGCACCCTGCTCTCCGCCTCTATGTTGCTTCACGAATCACCACATAAACGGCCTCGTACCGCACACGGATCCCTCAGCGTGATTCCCCTGAGGTTCACCCACATCGCTGCGGTCAGTGGTTCCTTCCTTCGTACTGGTGAGCAGCGGCCCATGTGCGGACGTTACCGCAGCCTGTTTAACCGTCACCCATTGGAGGACATTCGAGCAGGTTCCAGTTGTTGGGATCGCGACTAAAACTGCTATGAATATGTGTGTCCAGACCCTGGCACAGAAACAGCTCTTCGTTTCTCTGGGATGAACACCTGAGAATTCAAGTGCTGAGTCCTGTCATAAACCCATTCTCAGTTGGAAGGGAACGGCCAAGATACTGTCCAGAATGCGGTACCATTTTATGCTCCTACTGGCAATGAACGTTATCGCCGTGTTTCGTTTGGGCCCTTTTGATACGTAATGATACCTCATTGTGCTTTAAAAGTGCATGTGTGTACTAGCTACTGATGTCGAATACCTTTGCACATACCTATTCACCACCTGCATGTCCCCTTCAGTGAAATGTCTATGTTTTTTTGTCCATTTCCTACGATGACCGATTTTTACTATTGAGTTTAGTTTTTTATATAGTCCCCATAAAGGACTTGGTTGAAAATGTAGTCTGCAAACACTCTCCCCTCAGTCTTTACTTTGTTTTCTCATCCTTTTGACAGGTTCTTTTCCAAAATTAATGCCGTTAATTTTGACGCGTTCCAGCTTACCAACCCCTCCGCTCAGGGACACACTCGGTGTCACGTCTGAGAGTCTCGGCCCACTTCTGAGCCTTGAGGGTTTTCTGTCATGTTCTTTTCTAGAAGGTCTGCAGTTTTACCCTTCACATTTAAGTTTGTCTATCATTTGTAGACAAAGTGATGGATAACGTTAAACTGTTTTTCGGGGAAAACAGTTTTAAAGCAAAGATGTAACTTGAAATTGTGCGATCAATGTTTTAGTTTAGTTGAGAACGTCCCGTTTAACTTAGTTGTCCTTTTCTGATGACTTTAAAAAAAAAAAATGGAAGCAGTCGTTTCAGAAAATGAGTCATTTTACCACCACGCGTTTTTACCACACGCGACTTCATGCAGAGGCTGCTCGCGGCTGGGCTCGCGGCTGGCGCTCCTCCTGACGAGCGCCATGCCCGGGGCAGGATCCGGCCGCCAGGGCCACTTCGGTGTCTTCGGTGAGAACATCGCAGCCCAGATGGCGCTTCCAGCGTTCAGGTCTGCAGACAGGCAGGCCGAGTACGACAAGGCTTCAACAACCTTTGTGCTTCTGTTTTCTGAGATCTCGTTACAATCTTCATAAACGTCAGACGATGATCTGAAACGTCAATATCCAAATCAAACGTCCTGACGGCAGGTGCAGGATCTGGGCCCTCGTGGGCTGAGCTGCGGGGAGCAGGGGGCGGCCGAGGCCGACAGAGGGGCCCACGTGGTTTGGAGGCCCCCCAGAGAGCACCTGACTGCACGCCGGGGTCAGCAAACGCGGCCCCACTCGGCGTCATGGAGCAAGGCGGTGACGCGGTGACAGGCGGGCAGCGCGCCCTTGGACGGAGTCCGACATCCCGACCACCTGGGCCGACAGCACCACCCCGGCCTTCTCGCCAGCTTCGACTCCGTGCTGCGCTCTGTCTTGGTCACCGACCTCCCTCGTCCGGTCACGCGTGAGGTCTGGGCCATGCTGACATCGCTATTACAACCGTTTTCATTGTCATATCCGAATTCTTAGAAAACATAACCAGAATATTCTCAGCGTTCACATTTTAACTGCATTGATACAAAGCACAACAGCTCATCGGCACGCCAGGCCAAAGCCAGACGCAAGGCTCGAGGTCCCAACGCCCTGACTATACGCTTAAAGTCCCTGCCGGGCGTGACGTGACAGTGGACGGTCCGTTTCGGTGACCTGCAGATCATGGGTGTCATCGGCAGTCGGAGTAAAACAGCAACAGTGGCCATGGGGCCAGCAGTGTAAGCAGCGTCCACCAGACACAAACGGCGCCGCTTCCCAGCCCTGCGTTGGGGCCGCGTTGTGGGATTTGTGCTTCCCCCACCCCAGTCTTCAGGATCCACTAGCAGGGCTGTGTCCCAGGCAGCGGCTGGGGCACAGGTCCCGGCAAAGGCCACTGGGCTGCCCCAGTGACAGGCATGGACGGCCACCTGAAGGGCAGGCAGGACGGGCGGCCACTGTCACCGGCTGTGGTCGGCTTCCCCCGCCCACGCTCGCCGTGAGGACCAGGGAGAGAGGCCCCAGGGGCGGAGAAACGGGCCTCTGCTCCTCCCCGCCACGTCCCTGCCTCACTCTTAGCTCAGACACGCGCCTCCTCCCACCCGCTGGTCCCGGGGAAGAAGCGGTGGGCTCGGAGGGGCTGCCCCGGAGGCGGGCCGCTGCCGCCCGCCAAGTCCTCCCGAGGTGACCCCGCACGGCCACGCCCAGCGTGCCTGGCGCCTCCTCCTCCGCCATTCATCAGTGCTCCTGGACGCCACTCCAGGTGTCTGGGGTACGAGGAGGGACGGGAGGACGGTCACTGCGCTCAGTGATGGAGGCCAGAGGACACGGACACACGGACAGAGCCAGGACACGAGGGCTGAGCGCGCGAGGCGGGGGGAGCAGGGCGGCGAGGGACACCGGACCACGCGGGGGCTTGGGGAACGGTGTCCCTGGGAGGCGACATGGCGGGAGGGTAAAATGTCTGCAACAGACACCAGCAGGCCTGGGGCTGAGGCTTTCTGTACCTCTGAGTCCTTGAAGAAAACGCAAAGGGCACCGCTGGCGGTCCCCGTGAGCACCCGCCAGGGCCAGTGTGACCGCCTGAGGCTGACAAGCAGGGGACGCAAGCCTGACACCTGCCCTCCCGACCCTGTCCACATGGCAGGCCGGGCGTCGGACCCAGCGCTCCCACCGAGTCAGGGTCGAGAGCGGCCGCGGCCGAGCGGAAGCTGACCGCGCAGTGAGGCTCAGGGAGAATATTTTAGCAGAGACATCTAACCCACCGAGAACAACGCGTACTTGCCTACAAACAGCCTGCTGATTAAAAAGGACTCTTAACCACTCGTTAGAGGCTCGCCCTTAGGACGCGAACTGTGCAACACTTACCATTTAATCGGAGTTACAGTATAAGCAAAATGTAACAAGGCTGTATTTCTCTACATGCTGTAATTTTACTTTGGACTAATTCCAACTTACTCTGTGCTCAACAAGTCTGACACAGTGATGTTTTGTCGTGGAGAGAAGCTGTATAGTCTTGTTTCTCGACTTTCCTGCCAGATGTGGTGGGATTAGTAAAGGCTCAAGATTTTTAAAAAGTCAAAACTTCGCCTTTCTTTTTCTTTACTCATTTTGAGCTGTTGGGAAAGCAAAGTTTATCATCAAAAATACAATCCATACCCTTGGCCATAACTGAGATTTGATCGAGAATCAAATTCAAATTTTATGACGCTGCAAAGGCAGCTCGTGTGATAGACGGGGCCACCTGCGGTCACCAAGAGACCCAGCACAAATTCGCATAACCAGGGACACTTCTGGACACGCTGGGATGGAGCAGGCTTTCTGAGCTCCTGCTGAGCTTTTAATTTTCCCAAGTTAGGTTTTTTGTTGAGTTTGGTTTGGTTTTGTAGAGGAAGGGATGAACATTTGAGCAAGTGATGGCTTCCAGGTTAACGCACACAAGGGACGCTAAATGAGTGATCACGAGTGTGAAGACATCGGGAAGAGCCATTCTACCGTTGTCTTAACACCTGTTGCCCACAGCAGCGAGAATAACAAGCTTCCTCAAATTACACGTCTTCTCCGTGCGTGAGAAGAAAGTTTCACTCTGGAAACGCCAAATTAACCTGCACTGCGTGACGGGCCTCGCTTTGCCGGACGCGTGCTGCCTGTCCGTGGGTGAGCCGCCTGCCTCTCTGAGCCCCCACTTTCGTGTCAGTGAGAACGGGGTGGTCACTGCGTCCCACACGCTGGGGCCACGCGGACTAAATGAGCTCGCGCACGAGCATCCGCAAGTGCTCCTACCTGCTCCTCCTCCTGCTGAATGAGTCTTTGCTTTTCTTGTCATTTTGACCTGCTATTTGCTATTTATTGGTTTTACTTTTTATTTTTATATCAATGAGAAGTCAAAGCAACCATCCTGAAGATCACAAAAGTTATTTTCTAGACCCAATGCAGTTATCAGGTGTGTGTGATGCTCTGTGTGCTGGGCGCCTAGCAGTTGAGGACAGACTAAAATCCCTCCCTCCCACCCTGCCCCCAGCTCCCACTGTCTCGGAGAAAGACAGAAATAAAATAAGAAAAATATGCAAAATGTTAGACGCAACCCTCAGACGCTGTGAAGGCGACCTTGTTTGGAAGACAGTCTTCACAGACGCATGCTAAGGGTCTGAGATGACAAGACCGACTCAGACGGCAAGTGGGCCCTAGATCAAATGATGAGTGTCTTTAAAACACGGAAGCTGAGGGACAACCAGCTGGGACAGAGAAGGGGGTGCAGAGATGGGGGAGACGGTCAGAGGGCAGAGGCCGCTGGCCAAAGACACCCAGGAGTGCCGGGGCGGCCACTGCAGACAGAAAGGGACAGGAGAGGGCCCAGCCTATGGCCTGCTGCCGTATGGACCCCTGGCCTCCGGGACTGTGGGTGACTGTTACGGCCACAGGAAACTGACACTCTCGCTTTACAGAGGTACAACCCACCCGCCTGCCAATCAAAGCGCAGCATGGAAACGGCGATCTTCTAAATCCAGACTAAAAGAAATCTCAGACACGCTTCAGGACATGAGCTGCCCGGGATCTAGCTTACGCAGCCATGAAACCTCCAAAGTAACCTCGAATCTGGAACAAGCAGGAGACAACCTCGCAGACGGTATTATTGAGCAGAAACCAACAAACAAACAAACTTAGAAACAATTACTTTTTAATTTTTTTCAAAGGGAGGCAATACCACCACAAATTAAATAAATAATTCCTCTGATTAATAAGCATTCTGCAAAAAGTGAGAAAATTGATGAATATGAGTTCCACTATTACCTTTACTGCATACCAGAAAAATTAGTTTAAAATACAACATTACTTTCACAAAAGCATGAAAATATGAAACAGTAACTTTAACCAACTATGCATGGACCTATATGAAAACGAAGAAACAAAAAACTTTTATTTATTATTATTTATTCATTTTTTAAATTTATTCAAGAACACTTCAGTAAGTCTTCTTGCCAGTTTAGTGAGTGGAAGACTAAATACCATAAGAAATAAGTTAGTCTCAAGTTTGTTGACAGGTTGACACAATGCCTTTTTCTATTGTTTATTCATGTCTTTTTTCCATTTTCTCTATTTTCTGGTATCCTTTTCAGATATTGAGGATATTAATCCCTTTTCTATTTATTGCATATATTGTCTCAGCTCATATGTCTATTTTTAGTATAAAACATTGGGCATAGTAAGATTTAGCGATCTTTATTTTATTTTATTTTATTTTATTTTATTTTGGGCTTATTTATTTAAAACTCTTTTCCTCAGTCCCTCTCCCCAGCCCCTCCACCTCTAACTCCAGATCCGGTCAATTTTCTCTTCTACATCCTCTGGCTTATTTGTTCAGCTTTTAATATTTTCCTGAAAAAGGCCATGGAAGCATGAATAAATGTAACAAAATGTGAATTGCTGAGTTTAAAATTGTAAATGCAGTAACTTTTCAAGCGCTTAACTGTTCATAATTAGTTACTTCTTGATGACTTCCAATGACAAAGATTTTATGATCCATATTGATAGAGTTTTGATCAATAGTTATCTTTTAAATACTTTTGTTTTCAGAGACTTTTCAAGCTCGAAAGGAGCTCAGAAGCCATATAGTCCAAGTCCCTCCTACAAATTTGGGAAAAAGGGACCCGAGGTGAAGTGACGCACCCCAAGTCCCAGTGGGGTGATGAGCCTGGGAACAGCGTCCCTGGACCTCTGTGGGACGCCGCCATTTTAACGGCAGCTGGATCCTAGCAGACACGGGTCACTCTCTGACCCTGTTTCGTCATCGATAAAACAGAACCAGAACTGCCTCAGGCAGCATGAAGAATGAGAAGTAACAGCCGCCTTACACGAACCCCGGCACGTGAGAGATGCCTAGTCGGTGGAGGCCACCACGAAGCCACACTGCTCCAGAGCCATTTTTATACCCAAATGTAATTCCTCGTTTTACTTAAGATAGCTCAGCCAAATTCAGCCCATCGGGCGTTAAAATACATGTCCTATTATAGAATGGTCTCTTCAGAGGCGTGTTATCACCTGTGAGACCTAGCCTACTTTGTTCAATTTGGTTATAATCCTCGTTATATGTTGTATAATCCACTTATTATTATATCATAATAAAATAAAATAAAATAGAAATTATTTTAAAAATCTAACATGATGAAAATGGATGTTAATATCAGAAGAAAAAACCACGATGATCATTTTATAGACAGGGTTATTAGGCAAAACAGCCTCAGGAAATTTTAAAACGCTGCTGCTATATGGCATGGGACTTCATTATGCTGCATTATCATTTAAAGACACTCAGTAAACACCCGCTTGGGCAGGAAATTCTGTTGGGAAGGGCACATAACGGAGGCAATCTGTCTACTGTTACAAATTAAACGATAACATGCTGTATTTTCAGTTAGTGCGTTTACCAAATGTTGCCTCATTTCCGAGATTATTATAATTAGAAAATGCTCTGTTAACAACAATGGTTTTATTTTTTTAAGCTGCAAACTGTCAGTGTTTATGCATCTGTTTGCTGTTGTGTTTTTGCTCGGTGTCTCCATAATAGCATTTATTTCCATTTTAACATTTTGGGTGGAAACAAATATACACAAATAATAGTCCATCTCGTTTCCAAAGGAACTGTTTGAAAAATTCAGATAGTGTGGATGAAATAACAGCTTTAAAGTACAGGAGATGGTCTCGAAGCTGAGACGCTGGCCAAGTTTATGCCATGATACAACATGACAGCCAACAACAGTTCAGTTTCATCGTTAACATGATATTTCAATTTTCATCCTTAATATTTATGTTTTATTTATGCTAACGTCACAGTATACCTAAAATTTGAAGGATGCAGTACAGCCTAAGAGGCTATGAGGTGAACCGTTAGATGTTTTTATTAGTTGATTTTTTCTACAGGTACTTTGTAAATGTCATTGTTTAAGCACAGTTGACGTGTGATGCTGCATGAGTTGCAGATGCACGACACGGGGACTGGATACTTATAAAACTCGGGGCGCGGCCACCCCGCGCGGTCCAGTCCCCACCTGCCACCGCACATCGTCATTACGACGTCCCCGTCTGCGTTCCCCGCGCTGTACTTTACATCCCTGTGGCTGTGTTTATAACTGGCAATTTGGACTGTTAGATCTTAGAGTTTAGAATGAGAAAAGGAGTCATTTTTCCAATGCCGTCTCCTTCAGACCAAACGGGGCGCCCGACGCTGTGACCACGATCTCACTTGCGGGTCGCTGTCGACCATCTAACTCAGAAATCGAACGGCTCCGTGCTGGACGTGCCCCCCGCGTTGCGAAGCAAATGAATTTCATGGTCGGTTTTTATCCTCACATCCATACCCAATGAGCTGATATCTCACAAGAGAAGAGCTTAGGGGAGAAAACCAAGCGGAGCCCTTCCCCAGAGATGCTCGGGCGACCAGCCAGCCGTGGGCTCGGGCGCCTGTCCTTGCTGGCAGGCCAGCATCACACACCTCTTCCCGTCGTGACATAGAGTCACAGAGTCACTGCAGGGCAGACACCTGCCAGGTGCACTGAATCTCAATCACGATGGGAGGGCAGAGGCGCAGTTTAGAAAAGCTCTCAAGGGAGTTTTAAATGAGGTAGAGGTGGGGAAAGAGACAAAAAAACCAAATCATTTCTTCAATTAAAAAAAATAATTAATTTAAAAAATTGTTTAAATAAAAATAAAAAGTAGCTTTATTTGGCTGTAACTCACATACCATAAAAGTCACCCTTTTCCCGTGGCCGAAGCGTTGGTCTTCAGGTCAGGGCTGGCGCTGCACCCCAAGAAGCGCTCACCCAGCGGGAAGATGCGCGCGCCCAGCGGGAAGATGCGTGCGCCCAGCGGGAAGATGCGTGCGCCCAGTGGCGCGCGTGCGCGGTCGGAGCGCGGAGCACACGGCCCACCTCGCTCCGCAGGCCAGGCTCCGGCACCGGGCCAGGGGCCACGGGCACAGGACGGGTACCGCGAGCTTCCTGCCATGGACGTGCAACGTGACGGAAATGAAGCTGCAGGTGACAGCTGCCGAAGCGCACCGTCCCCACGGGCACCTGGAAGCCGGGGACCCCAGAGCTGACACAAACTTTCACGTGCAGATGGCTTTAAGCGAGTTTTCTTTCTTTCAGTGATCTGACACCTTCTCCTTTTCAAAAATAGCAGCGTATTAATGTTCTGTTAAGTCTTCTCTGGCATGTGCGTGCGGGTCTTCCATGACTTTATCCCCGGGTCGCCGTGTCCTGCCCCCCACATTCCTGCTCCTGCTGGTGACACCCACCTAAATTTCAACACATTTTCCCTCACAAACTTAGTGTTAGCTTCAGTCCTGAGCTATATTTAGAGCTTGCCTTCACCCTTAGTGGACTAACACGGGTAGCTGCAGTAAGGGTGTGTTTTGTTTATGGAAAGAAAGTGTCCATTTTTAATCAGCATGTTTAAATACATCATTCCTGTATCCAAACACGGCTTTGAGAGGTGCAAGATGAAGTCGCCACACTGGTCGGAAGACAAACAGGCAGCATTCTTCACTTTATTATGCGAACTCCCCACACAGCTCGTCGTGCGGAATTTGTGTGGGATCTTGTTTACCATATCACAAAAGCCACCCTTAGTATATATCTCATGCAGAAAAGAGAAACAGGCTGCTTTTCTGTAAGTCAGAAGTCACGCCAGAAAATGGCACACGACGACGTCTGGAAAGCACCCGGCCTTTGTGAGCCGCGGGGAACCGTACCTCGCGACCCGACACCCAGCCGATGCGTGGGGAGGTGCCCCGCGTAGAAATAAAGAAGCCTCCGGTGGGAACTGAGCTGTCGGACCTGGAGACGACAGCGTCCTGGCCCTTCCCCAGCGGCCGCCCTGGCCTGAGACGGCCGGGGACCGCAGGGGCCCCTGTGCACACACTGTCAGGAGCCCCCGTCAGGAGCCCTCGGGCCCCCGGGGCGACAGGCACGCGAACTGCGCTGTTCCTGTGTCTCCTGCAACACCGCGGAGCTGGACTTAGGACGGTTACCGCGGGCCAGCACGACACATGGCGAACTGTGTCAGACGCACAGGGCGAGAACAGCGTCTGGAGGCCCCCCGGGCACGGACACTCCCACCCTCGAAGCTGAGGGGCCGCGGGACAGGCTCATCCGCGGCCCCCACCGGAGCTCGGTCGTTCCACAGCGAACGCAAACGGCACTTTATGAAGAAGGAACCAACTGGAGAAGACGCACGAGCGACAGGACGGCCATCGCGAGGGGGGCGAGGGCGCGAGCCAGCGGGAAGCCGCACGTGGGCGGGCGGAGCCGGCGGCCCGGGGCTGGGGGGGGCCCGGCCCCCTGTGCCGCGCAGTCCGTCCTCCCGCTGCGCGTGGGGGCTGCGGGCAGTTCTCTGCCCTTCTCCCCCAGGCTCCCCGCGCCCTCAAAAATGGTCTCGGTCTATTAAAAATGTGCCTTAACGGCATTTTTAAGAATTAGCGGAGGATTAGAGCAACGGTTCCTAAGCCCCTCTGTAATTTTCCAGGCACTAAAAATAACCGGTGAGCTCCGAGGCTCCCGGCGCTGCCCGGGGTCGTGCGAAGGCGGCGGGTGAGACGCGGGAGCAGCTGCTGGGAGGAAGTCTTCCCTCCCGTTGGCACCCGGCTTCACGTGAGGGCTCCGTGAGCCGGAAGCCAGCCCCGGCGTGTGTGGCGCAGTCACAAGGACGAGGCCCAGCCGGCTGCGCCATCACCGAGTCAGGGACCGGCGCCTGCGAGCCCCCGCCACGCACGTACGGGCGTGGTGAAGGCCGAGGCGCAGGAAGAAAGGGAGCGAGGAGAAAAGTCAGGGCAACCGGAGGCTGCGCCTGGCGTCGGCGAGCACCACGTCCCGGTGTTTGCCGGGAGCCGGGACCTTCTACGCGAAAATAGCCCAGATTCAAGGTTTTTTCAAACTTCTTTTAAAAACTGATTCTGAGGACATAAGAGAAAGATTTCGCTCCTGCTAACAAGCTTTGCAAAACTTTGGAGAGAAAGGTTTCTATCAAAGGAGAAAATGGAAATAAAGAGTAGCAAGTAGAAAGTAGACTTCGCAGATAATAAAACAGATTAGGAAGACTCAACACATCATGGCGAAATAGCATCTCAAGAGAAGCGGTCACTCGGTAAATGTGTGTCGTGCTCCAGGTGGCTATCTGGAAGCAGCAGAGCCACGAGGCAAAGGGGGCCACGTGAGCAAGGTCGGGGTCGGGGGGTCTGTCCACACAGGACTAACACTCGGAGTCAAACAATGCACGGGGGAAATGTCTGCGGCACGCACTCCCTGAATTCAGACGGTACTCAAACAAATAAAAGTACAGAAACCAACGGAACTAGGGGGGACACATACAGAAAACCCCCGGACGAGAAACACGAATCTCAAAAGCAAAACTAAAATCATAAAAAGACGCCCAACTTCACACATACTTAAGAGGTAAAATCAAACAAACAGTAAGATACTGCTTATTTTGCCCATCACAATGCAAAGCCCGGGCGGGGGGCTGGGGTAACTCGCCGGGACCTGTCGAGAGCAGGGTGTGCCCCACGCGGCGTTTCTGGGGAGCCCGGCACTGTTCACCAGTCGTCAGCAACGCACACCCTCGGCGCTGTCTGGAGCCCGGGGAATCCGCCTGCGAACACGCTCCCGGCCGCGGGCTCCGCTCTCGGGGGGCAGGGAAGGGGCAGTGCGGTCTGCAGGCCACCACCAGGTTCCAGCCCGCACCCCACGGACACGGTGTGGCGCTCGCTGCCGGATCGAACGGGCCCCGCGCCCACGGCACGCGGTCGCCGAGCTCGCCACGGGGCAGGCCGGCGAGCGCGCCTCCCGCCAGGCGCCGGCCTCCTGGGACAATCATCTTAACTCAAGTGTCCAGCACCTCGAAGGCGGACGCTGTCCTCGCACTTTTCTATGTCACGGTCACGAGGCCCAGAGCAGGCACGCAACACATTCGCTGCGTGACGAGCGAGTGACGACAAAGCCGCGAACCGGACACAGCCCTGGGCGGGTTAGAGACAGGACGGACGACAGACCTGAGGTTAGGCAGAGCAGGAAACCTTAGAGGGTTCTCTGCGCAGCGTGTCCGGTGAGCAGCGCTGCCTCCAGGGCGGCTTGCCCATCCGCCCCGCACTCCGGGGAGCCCCGCGAGCAGACAGCCGGGGCTCCTACCCACTCAGGGGGGGTTAGAGCCGATGCAACGTAGGGCTGAAGCTGGTTAAATCACCGTCTGGCCAACAGGGCTGGCCGTCCTGGGCCCTGAGGACCGCTCAGAACGCACACGGAACACGCCTCTGCTGACCAGTGCGTGGCTCGCAGCTGGATGCTCGCCCTCATTTCACGTAAGGCGCCCCTGTCAATTCCCAGGGCACTGTCCTTTGCGGGGCGGGGGTGGGGGAGGGACCAAAGGTGCTGGCTCAGAAATCCTGCCGCGGACCCGAGGGAGGAGCCCGGGGTGAGGGCAGAGCGAAGGATGAGGGAGGATGGGGAGGCCACCCCGTTATGGACGCTGCTCAGACAAAGGGAGGAGATGCCTGGGCCGGGAGCCACCGCAGCACGGAGAAGGCGGCTCCCTCCACCACGCCACCCCGCCGGGCCTTCTCCGGCAACCGGGGCCCGTGCGGGGGGACGCGGCCGATCCTAAGCCCGCACCCTGAACGCTGCAGCGTCTTTACCAACGGGAAGGACAGACGCCGCTCTGCAGGACACCAGACGAAGCCTCCACGGCACCCAAGGCTCATGCAGACAGCTTTGGGGCGACGCCCACGCAGTTCTAACGAAGTGTGCGACAGGAAACAACGTCACCGAGACACTCTTAATGCTGTGAGGGCAGCAGGCCAATTAGCAGATCTTTGTAACTTGCAAAACATTATAAAATGTGGACATGTACGGCTGGTTTTCTGGCCGAGGCGGCTAATCTCCTCTGGTGACGGTGACACCCCGGCTCCCTCTCCCACCACGGCTACCCTCCCAGGCTCGCCCCAGGCGGCCCCTGCCCTGGCATGCAGCCGCAGCCGAGATCGGGTGACTTCTGACACTCAATTCTCAGACACCTTGCAGCTGCCACCTGAGCCTCTTGGATGCTCACCACGGGACAATCCCAAAGTCACCGAGGGCCCTCCTTCTGAGGAGGTGCACGATGGTCACGTGGGGTGCCAGCTGGCCCTCAGCGGGCCCCGTCACCCCTGCTGGGCAGCGAGCGCACATGGAGAAGCCATCCTGGACATACGGCCCAGACAGCAGGGGACCGCAACCCAGGAGTGACCTCGGTGAGAACCGCCAACTCAGAGCCACGACCAAGGACAACGAACAAGCCAGTGGGTCCCGGCGGTTTCTGGCTCAACAACGGGTCACTGGAACACCCGCTAACCAAACCGTGAGCAAATGTTAAACGGGCATCTTGCTGTGAGACGTGAGAAACGTAGACAGAAAAGGGCACCGGGCTCTGCGGCCCTGAGCCCCTCGGGAGGGGTGCACCGAACGGGCGCCTCTCCCCGGGCAAGCCCGGAACCCCTTCACGTCCGCGGACCTGGAGACCGGGTTCTGCGGGGAAGCAGCACACAGGGTGCGGCGTCAGACGCGGCCCCCGCCCCACAGCCCGGGGAGTGGAACTGACGCAGACAAAGGGGCGGAAGGAGAGCAGTGCTCCCGCCCGGGGGCCGGCCCCACCCCCCACCCCCCCACCCCCCCACCCCCCCACCCCCGCCAGGGTCCCCAGCACGGGGCGGGCTGGGCGGCGGCTTTGGACAGGGCTGCCCAAGCCCGCCTCCCGCGTTCCCTCGCGTGCCCTCCCCACCGTCGCCCCGAGTAACAGCGACGGAGCCGTCGCAGGGCCTGAGCGGCGCGGGGCCCGCTTTCCGGCTTCTCTCCTCTCTGGGGAGGAGGGTGACCGGGCGGCGACGGGCCGCGGAGCCCGGGGAGGCCCCGCGGTGTGCCGTGGGACTCGATCGGGCTCCTGGCACTGGTCCCCACGGCAGCACAGGGGCGGGGGGGCAAACGTCACACACGGCCCCTCGGAGTCCGGGACGCCGGGAGGGCAGCAGACGGCCACGCTCCACGGGGCGACCAAACCCCGCCCCGGCGGGCCCAGGCTGCTCCTCCCACAAAACCCACGCCGACAAGACGCTCCCGCAACATCATCTTTTCAAGCGAGTTCAGAATTTCAAATTTGTATTTGTTTGCAAACTTGATCGTGAGCGTCTGAGACAACACGTCGAATTCCTTGTTGAATGAGGGATGGCTCTGCACACAACGTGGTGCTGTGTTACCGTTCCAACTGTTAGCACAGTGTGGCTTCTGGTGACACATGTGCACACAATGTCACACAAAAGGCGCTACCTGACGGGTGCTGACACGTGTGCACATGAAGTCGGGCCTTTCGGGGAAGACGGAGTTCATGATCTGGAGCAGCGGATGCTACCAGCTAAAACGACCCACGCGGGGCCTTGGATTCCCGCCCCTCCCTCAGCGCGGAGCAGTGAACAAGCCCTGACGTGCGCGGAGTGGGGAGCCCTCACGCCGATTCCTTCTCCGAAACGCACCCCGCTCCCCACGTGTCCGCACGCGTCCGTCACCCAGCAGACCCTCGGAACCCGCGCCGAACCTAAGGGTGGCCACGCACCGGGGACTTTGAGCAAACCCGCGCTCTGCCCCCACAGCTGCGGCCGCGGGAGGCCCCGTGCCCACCTGCAGACCGGGGGGGGGGGGGGGGGGCAGGCGAGCCTCAGCCAGCACCTGGGGGGGTCTCGGAAGAGCGACGTCGGCCTTGCGCGGTGGCTCGCCCTGACTGGACCCCAGCCTTGCACGCCGCGGCCGACTCCCGTCTTCCACTCCCTTGAGTCCTCTTCCCACCTACCCCACCTGCGCAGGTTCCTGAGCCCTAACTTCTCTGGCAGACACCGTGATCACGCGCACAGATCCCCCAAACACGGGTTGCGGGCTCCGGGTCCCCCTCCCTGCGGGCTGCAGCTCCAGTGACTGAACGGAGGTGCGAACGGAGCTGCGGCTTCAGTCCGAAGCCGACGCCTCTGCTGCCCAGTGCGGCAGCCTCACCGCAGGGGCGTGTTTCAATCAGGATTCCTCAGAAACCCCCAGCCTACTGCAAGCGACGCCGTCACAGGCAGCTGGTGGCGACCGCACTGAGCGCTGCAGCAGGTTCTGCGGGCGGCATCGCTCGGCCTGATGAGGAGCGAGCGGGCCTGCCATGCCTGGGGCCCACGGGGCGCACGCTGGCACGCCAGCGAGATGAGCCCTCCCCGCATGCGGCACCCTGCACCCCCTGCAGACGGCACGGCCGCGTCCCTGTGTTTCCAATAATAATTCCAGGTAAAGCGGTAACGGATGGAAAAGGCTTCAGAAGACGTAACATTTGGCTCCAGGACATAAAATGAGTGAGCGTCTAACCGGCTCAAAGCCACACAGCGGGGCTGCCTTAAATACAGAAACGCCCTCCGCCCTCAGCACCAGCACCGACAGAGAGAGAGAGACCCTGGCGACACTTGCAGCCTCAGAGACATTAATAAGCTTTCTAAAAATAACTTCGTGACTTTCATCCTAAATCAACTCATTCAACGACCTGCTGAAAATGGGCCACAAAATGACCAGGAGGTACATGATTTCATGCACAGAAGAGAGAGCAGGACCGAAATTCAATTCGTAACTAGGTTTGTCTAAAATCGCCAAGAGCCTGAGGTGGCTGGATCGGGGCAGGCGAGACGGAGAGCGACTGTCCCCACCGCGGCACCAAGGACGCCCCCTCGGCCCGCCCTCCAGCGTCAGGCTCCGGTCCAGTCGGTTCAAGGCTCCCCGCCGGTCATCAATAAAGATTAAGGACCCCAAAATGCTGGGTCGATTTGGTGGCAGGTGTGGAGAGAACTGGACACAATTCAACAGAGCCAGGACGAGGCACGTGGCCGCTTTCTCCCTCGGCAGTGGCGAGGACGTCCCAGCTCTGCGGTGCCTTGGATCCCCGCCTCTGCCTCCTACCGCCTTGAGTCTGCCACTCCTCGGCCTCCTCGGCATCTCTGTCGTCTGAGAATGGTCGTCTCACAGAGCTGGTCCCGGTAATGAACTTGGGGTCTCGTTCTTGCTGCAGGAGAGCGTCTGACAGGTGTCCTTTCCAGGCGGACCGTGCAGGCCTGTGTTGAGCAAACACAGCCCGAATGCCCCCGGATGCTACCTCCAACTTTTGCCGAAGGGCTGTAATTTGAAGTCTAATAAAGTAAAAGCTTTCTTTTGAGCTCTGGGCTTGCCTGGAGACTCAGGGTAAGGTGGGCCCACTTCCCGCAGCGAACGGACGAAAAATGTGCAAACTCTTTAACGGTCAAACTTCCCGGGACAAGTCCTCTGGCTGAGAGCTGTGCCGCACCCTGCCTAGTCGCGGACGCCTACCCGCCGCCCTCCCGCAGGCGCAAGTCCCCCTCAGCTCCGTGGAACATGCCCACTGTCCGTACTTGTCGCTGCGCTGAACTCGCAACAGCAGAAACAAACATCTTTTGAAAGCCCGCGCTTACACACACGTCTGTAACGTGGCAGGTGTCCTCTCAAAGCAGAGCTGGAGAAACCACAGGGACCACGTCGTCTGCTGGCTCCCCGGACCACGCGGGGCGCGTCACGCGTGCGCCTGTCCCCAGCCCCGCACCGTCTGGGGCGCATTACCCGCGGCCTGTCCCCAGCCCCACAAACCACAGGCGGCAGGGCCGAGGACGCTGCGGTCCTGACAAGCGCCGATTTCACTCCCGTGCACATTAAATGTGGAGAACCTCTGCTTTCCTATCTCTTCTCTTCTCTTTTTTTTTAATTGAAAATTATTGGCGGCGACACCGATGAACACAATCAAACGAGCCTCATGTCTCATTCGACAGAAAGCGTGTGCATGCCGCCCGACGCGCCGACCCGGGCAGAGCCGAGCAGAGCTCAGCCCGATAGCCGAAACGTCACCCTAGGGCTCCGTAATCTAACCTTTACCCCAACCCCACCTGCCGACAGGCGGCGGGGACGTTCGCACTTCCTGCGGCTACCTCGCAGCAGCGTCGTGGGGCCGTCGCCGCCGTCCTGACATTCCACAGCCCGTCGCGGAGCCCGCACTGCGAGGCGGTGGGGGCCGCAGGAGTGCCCCCGGGAGTCTGCAGCGCGGCGGGGGTGAGGCGTCTACACAGCGAGCGTAATTCCCGCTCGCCTGGCTGGCCCGAGGGAGGTAAGTGCCCGTCCTCACGCTGTCCACACTCCGCTCGGGGAGGCAGGGGAGAGACGCACAGGACACCCTCACTCCCTGCCCAGTGGGGCCCCTGCGGGCGTCCGTCACACTGGGCTGCAGCCTGCAGAGGCTCTGCCTTGTGCAGACGTGCTCGGCGTGAGCTGACGAGGACCGGCCCTCTCAGCTGTGCGGTCCTCCCCAGGGCCACCTGGCCGGCCGCATGGCACCGCCCTCCCTCCTCCTCATGCTCTCCTCCTTCCGGGCTCTGTACCAGCTCTGGGTCCTGCCCTCTCCCCTACCACACACCCCACATTTTAATGGAGAACCCCAACATCCACCAATGTTTTCTGCAGATGGGAACCAAGGCTCAGAGGGGACTGACGACCTCCCCGGGTCACCAAGGGCGTGAGCAGCAGCCGCCTGGCGTGGATCTGGATATCCTGGCTCCCGCTGGTGCCGCCCCCACCACTGAGTTCCCTGGGGATCCCGCTGTCGGGGCCCCGGGAGATGACACGCGGAAGGTAAGGGACACCAGGGAGCACCGTGGGCTGTGGGGACGGGCTTCAGGCTGCAATGCTGTGCTCCCCCCACCCCTCCTCTCCCTACTCCTTTACCAATAAACTGAGAACAGTTGGCAGATGACAGCCCCGCATTTTCAAGCGTTAACAGCAAGAGGTTCTGGTCAAGACGGCGGAGCAGGTGACTGTGGTGCCACATCCCCCCATGACCATCCCAGCATCACAGCTAAACCACAGAACAGCCATCACTGAGACCCGCCTGAGGTCTGCTGAACAGAGTCCTACAACTGGGGACACACAGAAGAGGCCACCTTGAGACTGGCAGGAGGGGCAGAGACGCGAACCAAGCTGGTCCCACAACTGCGTGTGGTGGTTGAGCATCAGGAGGGTGTTTTAGCTGCAGAGGTCTCCTCAGAGGAGGGAGGGGTCCTGGCCCCACACCAGGCTCCCAGCCCAGGGTGCCAGGGACAGGAGTCTCCACAACTTCTGGCTGTGAAAACCAGCAGGGATGGTGGCCGAGTGACACATACGGCAGCCAGAGTACTGGGCATCCTCTTAAAGGGTCCACGTGGAGCCACTGCTGATGGACTCACTCGCTCTGAGCTCCAGTGCCAGGCAGACAACTCAGAAGGTGCCAGGGGCACTTGGGGAGGGACTGAGTTGTCTGCTTCAGAGAGGGCTGGAGGGACGGCTCCTCCCAGACAAAAGTGCTGGCCGAGGCCACCGGCCCTCCCTTGGGCCCTCCTCTCACCCAGCCGCATGCGCAGCCGGCCGCCGGATTCAGTGTCCCTCAGCCTGGCCGCTGCGCTCGCCCCGCCCACGTGATTCCAGGGCCCCGCCCCTCCCAACGGGCGTGGGAGAGGGAGAGGGCCCAAGCCACCTCCAGTGGCTTTTCCATACAAATGGCCTTCTTGGCGCATGCTGTGGACTTCCCTAAAATCTCACAAAGGCCCACAAACCCCAGACAAGCAGCATCTGCCCCCACGAGCCCCGCACCTCTCGCTGAGCAGCCCCCAGCCCGGAACTAGCGGCAGGGGCCTCCGTTTGAGGTTTAGCCTCTCCCAGGTGCCTCCAAGCCCAGCACAAGTGGCACCATCTGCAGATCACTCTGGAGCTCAGACCAGGTGACTCCGGGCAGGGCAGCAGCTGACCTTGGCCTGCACCAGAGCCCCTCCCAAGACACCCTAGAACCAACATACATTGTGACCAGCTTCAGAACAAACCAGAGCCCCACCCAACCACCTCCACAAATGACACACCCAAAGGTCAGACTGGGCAGGGACCAGAGCCCAGTTACAGCGAATCCTGCTCTGTGGGGTCGGCCCTGCACAACAGCTCACGGTCAGGGCCTGTCCTCATGGCCATCAGCCTGAGGGTCAGTCCCTCCTACAGATATGCCAGCAGCAACCAAGGCTCCACTACAACAGGAGGGCACACGACCTGCACAAGGGACACACTGGAGCACCCGGCTCGGGCGACCAGGGAGGCCACGCAGAACGCCTACTGCACAGGGCCACTCTGTAAGTATGGGACACAGAGCAGCTCTGCCTAATGCACAGAAACAAACACAGGCGGCCAGATGGGAAGACAAGGGCATGCGTCCCAAATGAAAGAAGAGAATAGAAAAATAACTGAACAAAACTGAGACAAGCAATCTACTGGAAGCAGTGTTCAAGCCACTGGTTTTAAGGATGCTCAGTGATCTCAGGGAGAACTTCAAAAAAGTGATAGAAAACACAAAAATGGAGATAGAAAACATAAATAGAATCAGATATGAAAGTACAATAATTGAAATAAAGAACACATGAGAGGAAATCAACAGCAGATAAAATGAAGCAGGGGATCGAATCGGCGATTTGCACGATAAAGGAGCAGAGAATACGGAAGTGGAACAGCACCGAGAAAAAGGAATCCCCCCACACGAGGCCAGTTCAAGGGGCCTCAGGGGCGACACCAAGCATAGCAATAGCCACATTGTAGGGGACCAGAGGAGAGAGAGAGAGCAAGGAACCAAAAACCTGTTTGAAGAAATAATTATGGGAAACTTCCCCAACCTGGTGAAGGAAATAGACCCACAAGCCCAGGAAGCACGGAGAGTCCCAGACAAGGTGAACCCAGAGAAGCCGACACCAAGACACATCCCAATTAAAATGCCAGAAATTAAAGACAGAGAGAATCCTAAAAGCAGCAAGAGAAAAGCAGTTACTTACCTACAAGGGAGCTCTCATAAGACTGTCAGCTGACTTCTCAACAGAAACTTTGAAGGCCAGAAGGGATTGGCAGGAAATATTCAAAGTAATGAAAAGTAAGGACCTACAACCAAGATTACACAGCGAAGCTATCATTTAGAATCAAAAGACAAATAAAGAGCTTCTCAGACAAGAAAAAGCTAAAAGAGTTCATCACCACCGACCCAGTATCATAAGAAATGTTGGAGGGACTTCTTTAAGAAAAAGAAAAAAGATTTAAAAAATAAGAATAATAAAATGGCAGTAATTACATATCTATCAACAATTACTTTAGATATAAATGGATTAAATACTCTAATCAAATGACTTAGGGTGGCTGAATGGATAAGAAAACAAAACCCTTACATAAGAGATTCACATCAAAAGAAACATAGATTAAAAGTAAAAGAAAGGAAAAAGATATTTCGTGAAAATGGAAACAAATAAAAAAGCTAGGGTAGCAATATTTATATCAGACAAAATAGACTTCAAAAACAAAGGCTGTACCAAGAGACAAAGAAGGACTCAGCAATCCCACTTCTGGGTATTTATCCAAAGACATCCAAACACTACTTCTAAGGGACATGTGACTCCACATATTTATTGTAGCAGTATTTACAGTAGCCAAGACATGGACGATATCTGGGTATCCATCCATAGATGAATGGATAAAGAAGAGGTGGTACCTATATGCGATGGAATATTACTCAGCCATGAAAAAGAATGAAATCTTGCCTTCTACAGCAACTTGGATGGACCTGGAGAGTATTGTGCTGAGTGGAGTAAGTCAGACAGAGAAACACAAATATCATATGACCTCACTTACATGCGGAATCTAGAGAACAAAATAAATGGACAAATCAGAAACAAACTCATAGATACGGGGAACACTCTGATGGCCTCTGGGTGGGAGCAGCTGGGGGATGGGGGAGGGATTAAAGAGGACAAATTGGCAGTATCAGAACGGTCACGGGACGTAAAGCACGGCGTAAGTAGCAGTCAGTAGTGTTGTAGCAACTGTGTGTGGTGTCAGCGGGGACCAGACGTATGGGGGAATCGCCTCCTAAGTCGCATAAATGTCTGACCACTGCGTTGTACACCTGAATCTAATATAACATTGTACGTCAGCTGTAATTGAAAAATAAGATTATTTTAAAAATAAAATAAAACAATAACAAGAAAAGCTGATAAAGAATCTGCTTTACTTTTCTGCCTTGGGCCAGTAAGTTAAAAAAAAAAAAAAGGAAAAAAGGAGAGGGAAGAAAACAGAGGACTGACCTCGAACCGTCGACCTTTATTTTGGTGTCTAAGAACATTTAGGGAAAAAAGCATTTTATACAAAACAGGAAAGCCACTATTTCAATAAAGAGAAATTCTTTAAGTAGAATAGAAATTCAAATTATAGAAAACATGTTGCCTATTTTTTAAATTACTTTGCCCTGAACTAGTAAAAACTGCGTCACGCGGCCTGAACTGTGGTACACAGGGTTTCACATCTGCGGAGTGACCAACTAGGGATTGAAAACATTTTGGAAAAAAAATCTCAGAAAGCTGCAAAAGGCAAAATGTGAACGTGCCACGCCCCGGGCACCACACTGGAGACCGACGTGGCGTGTGGGCGTCCCACGCACATGCCATCGCGCAGACGCAAACGCGGGCCGTGCGCGACGCCGCCCCGTGCTACGCAAGGGACTCGAGTGTCCACGGCCGTGGTGCCTGCCGGGGGTCCTGGAGCCCACCCCCCGGGCCCCAGAAACAACTCTACTTAGGAACTTCTTTATTTTACAAATATAACCGACAGCTCAGAGAGTCAAACGAACAAACCAAACCGAACAGAAAGGCGAGGCTGGTGAAGAGCAGGGAAGGGGCTGTTTCAAGACATCTGAACAAGCACAATTTCCACTCGGTAATTTTAGAGTTGAAAACCCCTCATCAACTGTTCCTCGGGCCAGCAGAACCCCGCTGGACGAGACGCCAACTCAGAAAACACTGTGTGTGCAGATGAGTGTAAACATCAGGGGGCAGGAACCCGGGCTACACCCAAACATACCGCTCAGTAAGGTCCTGTGGGCTGTCTCAGAGAGACACGGCACACACCGTGCCCCGATAATCACCATTGCCAAGAAATTCAGGCTGATGCTGAAAGGCACTATGACGAGACAGAAACCAAAATGTAAATATTAAAAACATAACATTTATTTTAGAGTGATGTGTTAATAGAAGTCAAATGGGAAATGATTAAGTTTAATATAAAAGTGAGTGAATACAAGATACACGGAATCAAAATACCAACTATCGTCAGTCTAAAAACATGATAAAAAAAAGAAAGACATCAAAACACAAACTACAAACTAAGTAGTAATACCCATAATGAGAACGTGTATAACTATTTTTAAAAGATTGGAAAATTTTGTGAGAAATACAATGTTAAGATATGAATGAACGTATATCATGCCCTGTGCTTGATGGGGATGACTAGAAAACTTTTAATTAGCTAGTTTTTCCCAAAATAATTTGTAAATTCAACGAAAGTATCCCATAGTTCGTCGGAAAGAACAAACGGGCAAGAACTACAAAGAAAATCTGCACTAGAAGAAGCCTGAAGGAAGTTAGTCCCGTCGGACACTGTATAGTTTAAGCCAGGGTGATGCTGGCAGAAACAGACGAGCAGGACAAGATAAGATGAAATAAAAGGACTACAAAAATTAAAACAATATTGAAAAATAAGCCATAAGTTTCTGCATTATCCAATTCATGTCATCGACCCACAGAATAACCCTATTTCCAGGAGCCGGAGGGTAAAGAGGAAAAGAAATCCAGACGGTAAATGAAAATAATGTCACATTTGGTTCTTTCATTTGAATCAAGGAGAGCTTTGAAATTTTATTTTGTGGGAAAATTGAAAAATGGGTAATAAATAGAAATTGTCCAGAAAGAAATATATTGCATTTTTGACCCTTGCCAATTACTCAGAGTCGCGAGTTTGTATTTTGTACAAATAGAGAATGAAATCATTAGTAACCTAAGGATAAAATAAAATAAACTCAGTTAATCATACAAAAAACAATCAAGGATCAGGCTTAATTAAAAATCTAATCTCAACTCTCGCCGAGTTTATGGGAGTGGGTCCCAGTCCCGTTTACAAACACGTTTGAGACGATCAGGAAAACGGGACTGTTCCTTACTAACGTTCCTTTTTTGGCCACGGACCGTTCTGTTAAGACAGCAGCACCCCCTGGCTCCATAAGCTGCTCTAGAGTACCATCTTCCCTGCCCAACGGGATGAGTTTGGTCCCCAGGAATCTGGTAAGGTCTAGAAAATGTAGAAACCAACAACTGACCAACTTAATGTCTCAGTTACATGCCACGCGCGTCCAAGGACGAGGCCAACATGACCGTCGACCCCACGTAAGAAAAGTATCCCACAGGCCAGGCGGCCACCTAGGTAATTCGCTGGCCAGCTCGGCCCCTTAAACGAGCCCAGGCCAGTCCCACGCGGTTGGCCCAGCCCCTGCCCCCCTCACCTGCCTCCTGTCTCCACGTGCATGGTAGCTTTTGATCTCTTGAAAGAGGCAAAGATTCCAACTTACGTGAGCACAGTCTTTTCCCGGGCTCTGGATGAAGCTCATGTCGAGTGTTTTATAAAGGCACGAAACACACCTGCCACACAGTTAATAGTTCCCTGCCATGATCAAATGCACTTATAATGTCCTGTGATGTTTAGCTAAAGGGATCCCTTTGCCATTCGTAAAACAGTAAAGATTAAAGACTTACTGAGAAATTTTAGTGTTCAATATTACACCAAGTTTCAAAATACTTAAAAAATTGGAAAATTTCCCTTGACAGTCTTCAAGATATTTGTCCTTACACTTTCAGAGACCAGAGGAGGACTTCTGTGGACGGCAGCAGCCATAGTGGACGTCGCGTTTCGGTTTGTTATGATTTCAAGTCCACCCGTGAGTCACTTCGGGGGGGTTGATCTGGATTCGCTTCCATTCCGGAAGCAGGGCCAGGAAGCGGGGCCAGGAAGCTGTCCCTCGCATCTGCTGCCGTCGATAAGCACTCAGCGGCGCACATCGTGGAGAGCTGGACACTTACCCACACCGTGTGGCAGCCTGGCTGTGACGTGAGGGGCATTTACACGTCGAACGCCGGGAGCCAGGGGCCTCGCCTGGCTGGCCGGGAGCTCTCCGTCTGGCGCGGCTCCTCTGCTACCCCCGCAGTGCCCCGGAGGTCTGGTCACACCGGCCCGCCACGGCTGCCCAGTCCCCGTTGGCAGCAGTGTTAAACCGTGCGGCCAGCTCAGAAAGAGAGGCGGCCTCCTTTCCTGCCTCAGCCCTGGGCCTGCCAGCGCCGCTGCCATCGCCAGCTAGCCACGTGTCCCAGCAGCGAGGGGCGAGAGCCGACCGCTGACCCCAGATGTTAGCGGGAGGGACTGGCCCCGCCGAGAGCCTCGTAGAAGGTACACCGCAACTCGGTCTGGGCCTGACTTATTTCCCCTTTTCCTGGAACAGTAATGCGACTAACCACCCACTGGTTCGGAGGCTGCTATTTTCTTTCCGCCTTATTAAGAGATATGACCCTGTAGATGTGCTGCTGGCTTGTGAAACGTCATTACTGTAAACGTAACTCCCACGGCAAACCTGCGCTACATTGCTGGCGAAGACAATGCCAGTCTTGGAGCATAACTGGCCGCAGACGAAACAGCACATCGTAGCAAAGGGGGATTCCTTTATGGAAATTTAACTTTGAAAAATCAGAATAAGTACCAGAGGGCGGGGGAGGGGGAGGTAGCTGGGGTAAAAGGGGTCAGATAGGTGGTGACAGAAAGAAACCTAACTGTGGGTGGGGACCACACCGTGCAATATACACATGCCTCACTGCTGAACTGTACACTTGACACGGGATTTCGTTGACCAATGTCGCCATAATAAAATTTAAAGAAAAGAAAAAAAAAAGTCCAAATAAGGACACGTGCTGGCAGCAGGCCACCTGAAGACGAAATGTGGCGCGCAGACGAGGCAGACGAGGCAGACGAGACAGACCCGCTGCAGGGCCGGGCACCAGCGTCGGGGGGGGGGCGGGCACCCTCTGTCCATTTTTTGGCCTCTCGGAGCCGGGCGTGAGGCCTGAGGTGACCAGGCGGCCCCGGGAGGCTGTGCAAACGCTTGTGCATCGCTGGAGGCTGGGCCGCAGCGGCCGGAACGGAGGCGCAGGGCTCAGCGGGACAGTCAGGACTCCGCTTCTGTTCCGCAGGTGATCAGAGGCCAGCGAAGGGTGCTGAGCCAGGAGTGACAGGCTGGGATCTACACCTGACGTCCGGCTGCTGCACGGAGCTCAGGCTGGGCGGAGTCGGAAGCCACAAGACCACGGACCCACGTGAGGAGGGCGGCTCGGCCACAGAGGCGAGAAGGGGCGGCGACAGCGATCAGGTGTGAGATGTAATTAGGGGAGACGAAGTTACACCTCTACGTCTCCTCATAAATAAAAACAACGTCCGGATTATCTGGAGTTAAACCGTACAAATCAAAAACAGTGAAGGGCTACAATTTACGAAATAAAAAATACATGTCGAAACATTTCAACATCACTAGTAATTACAGAAATGCAAATTACAACAAAACAAAACAAAGATGCTCTTCCCGCCTGCTCTGATTAGAAGAGAAACTCACAGGTAACTGCAGCGGGTCGGACAGGGGCGCCCCAGACTCGTGTCCACCGGGACACAGGGGCTTTGCAGGTGTCGTTCGCTAGGACGAGGGCAGAGGGAGTCGGTTCTGCACCCAGGGGCGGGTGTCCTCCTAAGAGGGGCCGGAGACGTCTCCCTGCGGCACGGTTCCACCTGAGCGTTCACGTGCCCGTCACGGGGAACAGAAGGGCCTCCCCTGCAGCGAATCGGAGCCCTGGGATGAAGAGATTTTCTGGGGGTTTCCAAGAAGAAAGGACAAGGACGTACAGAGGCTGTGACCAGAAAGCCTCTGGGTTTCGTGACAATGCCAGGAACTGGGAGACGATGAAGTGATGCCCGCAGGCTGGGGGAACTTATCTGCAACCCAGAACACTATGCCCAGCGACACTGGCAAGCGGGCAGGGGACGCAGTCCCAGACGGGCCTCGCCCCTGACACCAGTGGTCACTGCTGGTGGCCTGCCCAACGGCCACCCTGCCTCCTTGCTAACGAACCCCGATTCTGTTCCTACACGGTGGTCTGCTTTGCAGCGGCAGAGGAGTCGGCCCCGGAGGGTGTGTCCAGGCGGAGGGCAAGTCCCCTCCGTCTGCGACGGCCTAGGGCGGGAAGTGACCCTACAGTCCGGGAATCCCCTGTGACTGACCAGTCCTGAGGAAAGGGTCTCAATGCAGGCAGTGGTTCACTTTTTCTTTCGGATACAGGTGTCCCCAAAGGACGCCTGCAACATGGCCACAACCCTGCGGCCGCCCGCGAGGCCCAATGCTCGCACGAGGCTTGGAGACTTGGAGACTGCAAGATCCAGAGCTAAAACATCGCAGCCTACCTCGTTCCAGCTGAAGTCCTGACCGAATGGCGTAATAAATGCCCCTTCTCACTGAGTGAGTCGCTTTCAATGGGCTACTACCCGTACTGGGCAGCATCTTAGCTAACGTCCTCCACTGGCCTCAGGGAGCCAAGAACCAGGGTAGGTGAAGGAAACTTCTGGAATGGCAGAGACAGGAAAACAGCTATGCAAGGCGTAGTGACCAGGGCATGTGGACTGCAGCCAGAAGGTCCCCTGGGAGCCCCGGGGGGCGGAGGGCTGTGACTAGTGAAGAATAACAGAGCAGGAGTCCGTAATTTTATTAAACAGTGTGAGAAGACATCATGATAGACATGTAGAAAACGGAGCAAATAATAAACGAGGCAATGAAACTTTAAGTCCAAGGAAAACAAAAAATTGCGCAAGAAAGGAAGAGGGCACAGCACGTGGCTCGCGGTGAGACAGTATTTACAGGCGCACTACGTGAACTCCGCCTCAGCGGGAGGGCGTGCAGGGCGGGGAGCACAGTGCGGAGGGCCGCACCCCACCCCACACAGGAAGTCCGCGGTGTACCTAAGGTGGACACGGCGGCAGGCGCCGGGATCAGCGTGTCACTCAGCAACGCGGAAGCATCGCGAAGGCGCAGGGGAAGGCGCGGTGTCGCGTCCTGCCGCTCCAGGTGACGCCTGGGCTCCGGGGGTTCCCGGCTGTGGGCGGCGGCCACGCCTCCGGTCTGCACGCCAGCTTCCAGGCGTGGCGCTCTGAGGCGCCCAGAATGTCCTGCGTGACAGGAGTGGCTGTCACGCTGATGAGGACACTCCTGGGTGGGCCCCAAATGCTGTCAGATGTGGGGCTGGTCACTGGGAAGACAACCCCGTGATCGGGGGGTTGGGACCTGCAGCTGCCTGATCCCCACGGGAGGGGGGGGGTGCTGGAGACTGATTTCAAGCGTGTGGCGCTGAATTTAATGAATCGTGTCTCTGCTCCGGGCCAGCGAGCTCAGCGCCGACCCTGGCCGGGGAGCGAAGGGGTTCGCGAGGGGCACAAGCTCCGCGGCCTCCCAGACAGGCCTCGCCCCGCGCCTCCTGACGGCTGGTGCCCCTGATCCGTGTCTCCGTGATAAACCTGAAACCGTCTACGCGTGTGCTTTCCTCAGTTCTGTGCAGTTATCACACCGGAGAGGATCATGGGAACCCCCAAATTTATAACCACTAGGTCCAAGCAGCTGGCGTCTGAAGCCAGGCGGCCGCGCTGGGCGCCATGCCCTCTAACCCGTGGGGCGGCGCTAACTTGGGTGGTCCCGGCCCGCCTGGTGCCGCAGCGCACCTCACACCCTGTGAGGCGTGGCAGGGACAGCTGCCTTGCTAAATCGGTTACTCAAAGGGAAAAGCAACACCCAAAGCAGCAGCAGCGGCAGCGGCTCAGGGGCCCACGCCTGTAGGCCCACGGCGGGAGAGGGTAGCCGCAGCGTGGCAGCTGCTGAGGGCTGGCGAGGGCCCACGCGTGGACATCCCGGGAGGCAGGGAGTGCGGGCCTTGCCACCAAGATGGGGCAAAGAGCGGCTTCGTGGGATTCTTCTGTGAAAACGTGTGTGTCGGGGAAGGCTGTCCGCTGGGCTGCTCGACTGACCGTGCATTCTCGGAGATGAGCAGCCAGAATGTTCTCGTCCTCAGCGGCCTTTACATGCCACGTCCTCGCTCCTGCACCGGGAGGCCCCTCTGCACCCCAAAGCTCGGCCCCCAGTCTCCCTTCCCCTGCCCTCCTGCCCTCCTTTAACCTTCAAAGGCCTGGTTCATTCACCCCCCAGGAAACATAAGTGGCTCCTCCACAGAGGTGTTAACCTTTTAGAAGAAAGGACTGGAAAACTAAAAAACGATAGTTTAACTTGATAACTCAGAGAAGAAATTCTGAGACTCTTCAAACCGATGTGTGGACAGACTGCTCAGGAGTCAGAAACAGCTGCCCTCGGCAGCTGGTCGCAGGGCACTGCGCGCCAGGGATGCCCGCCGCCCCGCGCACTGGCACGGAGCTGCGGGCGCTGAGCACAGGCCTGGGGAGCCCCGGTCCCCACATGCAGCCCTCCGCGGGCGACGCTGCAGCACGCAGAGGCGGCGGCTGCATCAGCTCTTTGGCTTAAGGATTCCGTAAGTCTTCGTCGCTGATCTCAGTCAAAGCAGAGCTTCTAGAACGATCCAGAGGCACGTTCCACAGGGGATGAGATATCAGTGCTGAAATCAGAAACCCTCTAAAAGGCAATGCGATATTTGTTTATTTGTACCAGTAAAAACCGCAGGGAGAAAACGCCTTGACTGGAAAAACAATTTGAACTTCTACTCACCTCCCCACATGTGAATTGATATCTAACACCCACGTTCCTCGCAGGACAGCGGCAGGCAGGGGGACCGCACAGCCGCTTCTGCTGCGCAAGGCGAGGAAGCCACAGAGGCCGAGGAGCAGTGAGCACAGCGTGCGCCCCTCGCAGGCTGGCACCCCAAGCAGGCCGGGGCCCCACGCAGGCCGGCGCCCCACGCAGGCCGGCGCCCCACGCAGGCCGGCGCCCCACGCAGTCCGGCGCCCCACGCAGCAAAGCCTGCTTCTATCTTTAAATCCGAGCACGAAGAGACTGATTCCCCCAAGCTTACGCCGCCCAAGTTCACGGCTACAATGCCTGGGCCTGGGCCAGCCTGGGCCTAGCCCCAGGAGTCCTGTTCCGAACGCTCGCGCCACTCCCTGGACTTCCTGCTCCCAAAATATTTTCTGATATCGTGTTTACTTTATATTTTAAATGCCGTTTATACGAAGGAAAGTATTTTAATTGAACCCAGCAATGGACATTATGCTGCTTAAGTGACTGGACTTCGGCTGAAGATGCTTTTATGTTATAGTGCAGCTCTTTCCAAGCCTGCGAGCAATAACCCCGGTGGTATAAACAGACGTATGAATCAACTGTTACAAGTGCTAAGGTGCGCGATGACCACTACCAACCCCTGCTCCGATCGCTCTGAACTCGTGAGACTTATCGCCTGTCCTCAAAGTCACACCCGCAAACACAGGGAGGCCCGACTCACGTGTACACGATCCACCAGTTACACGCGACGGGGCGAACTGAACAAGAAGACATTATCAGAGGGGGGATTAAACGAGCTCTGAGCCCCGGGGGGCCGGGAAGGGCGTGCGCTGAGCACAGAGGCCCCCCGCACAGGTCGCCCGCTGCCACCCACCCCAGGGCTGTGCCGGGGCGACGGGAGGGGAAGCAGGCCATGGAGAGTGGTGAGGAGCAACCCACCCTCTCCCTCAAGGCGCTGACCCGCAGTGGGTACCCCCCGCCCCCGCCAGGAAACTTCCCGAAGCCCTGTCAGGCTCGAGCCGGCCCCCGCCATGCGGGCCCCGCCTACTCTGCGACACGGCTGCGACCTGCAGAGGCCCAAGCAGCGAGGCTGCGGGCTGCACCCTGACCGCTCAGAACCGGGCTGGGCGTGGAGCTGTCAGGTGAGTCAGAGGAAGCGGCAAAGGCAGGAAAATGAGGGTGAGGGAAGCTCAGTCTGGTCAGGAAGTCGCAGCCCATGGTTATGCGTGTTAACCGTGCGTGTGTGTGTTGACTCAAGACTTCGGCCCTAGGAACTTCAAATGCACCTGGCTGCAAGTTATGAAACAAAGAAGTGAGGCATGCTTCAGATTCCTGAGGCGTTTACCGTCTAACGAGGAGAAAGATAAGCAAACAGCTATTTAGTTTGGGATTAAATATTAGACGGGACCATGCAAAATGACATTAAAAACAGAGCACCGCAGAGGGGTAGCATGAAGGAATTTTCCAGGGGGCGACAGGACTGTTCTGTACCTTGCTTGTGGGGGCGGGTCCACACTCAACGCGTTTGTTAAAACTCTCAGAGGGGCACACCAGAGTGCATTCTACTGGGTACAGATTACAGAATAAACGTGAGAAGCAGCTGAATGTCAGTGACTTCACATAGTTCGGCCTCACGGAGGCGACGTGCAGACGCAGTCTGAGGATGGACAGAGGGGCGACAGCCTCGTGAGTGACGGCCGCTTAACTGGAGCCTTGAGCCAGTAAAGATGCCTTCCAGCAAGGAAGAGGCAGGGGGTAGGGGGCAGCGGGCAGGGGGGCGGGGGGCAGGGGGGCAGCGGGCAGGCGAGCAGGGGGGCGGGGGGCAGCGGGCAGGCGAGCAGGGGGGCCAGGGGGTAGGGGGCAGCGGGCAGGCGAGCAGGGGGGCCAGGGGGTGGGGGGCAGCGGGCAGGCGAGCGGGGGGGCGGGGGGCAGCGGGCAGGCGAGCAGGGGGGCCAGGGGGTAGGGGGCAGCGGGCAGGCGAGCAGGGGGGCCAGGGGCTGGGGGGCAGCGGGCAGGCGAGCAGGGGGCAGCCAGGTACAGGGATGTGGGCGTGAGCACGAAGTTATGCAAACTCTCAGGCTGTCTGGAGAACAGCAAACCAGGCAGTAGAAAGTTCCTGAAAGTAGGAAAGCCAAAAAAGAGTGGGGGGTGGGGTGAAGGGGTGAGGGGAGGAATTAGGTTATGGGGTCCCTTAGAGACCAGAGGAAAGAGAGGATTTATTCTACAAAGACACCAACGTCTTTAAGCTGAAGTCTCCTTTGGAAAGTAACTTAGGTAAAAACACGGAGGGCCGGTTCGTTGCAAGAGGCATTAGAGGCAGGAAGATGGCCAGAGGGCTTCTTAGGCAGGGTGTGAGAATCCCTTGGGACGGCTCCAAACGTGTGTGTGTGCGCGCGCATGTACATGTGAGCACGTGTGCGCACACACGAGTACACGCGTTTTCCCAGGGCGAGGGCCTGCGGGCTTCACTGGATCCTCAGCAGGCTCGCAGCCTCAGAAGGGTCGAGGACAGTGCAGCGCGGGGCCGGGCGGCTTGAGATTCTGGCACGGTGCCGGCGACCGGGGGTGCCGGGCGGGGGCGCACAGGGAGGAGCGGAAGGGGCTCCCGTTACACCAAAAACAAAAAGCAACTCCACTTCAAAGACGCGAATGCTTAACCTTACCACTCGGGTCACCCTACGCTGCAGGTTTTCCCTCATTTTTGTGGCCAAAGTATTTCTGGCCAGAGACAGAGAAGGGCGGGCTGCGGAGGGCCCTTCTCGCGCACGCTAATACAAAGCAGATGAGGAAACCGTCTTCGAAGTCCTGGGCAGAGTGGCCTCTCTGTGCGTGCCCGCTCCACACCCCTCGCCCCAGGCCCGCAAGGCACCCAAATGACCACCGACCAGCAAAGGCAGCTACAGGGACCGAACAGATAGGGCTATTTTTGTTAAATATACAAAACATTTTACATGACTTGAGGTTTTTACAGGTGAGGAATCTGACTCACGGCGTGGATTACCTTCAGTGAACATAGCTGTTTCTTGTGTCTTACACTCACACCACGCACTGTGGCACCGACTCACACTGGGGTCTTCCCGATTTGTCCCCTCTCCGAACCTCTAAAGTTAGGACAGTGGCCGACGCACAGCAGTGCTCAAGGCTGGGTCCAGAACGGTGTAATCACTCACCTCTGCCTCACTGTCTAAGGAAAACAAAAAGTCCTGTGGGTTCAAAACCAATTTTTAAAACACCTTCTGTTCCACACGTAATGTAAGACAAGACTCCAGTTTAAGAACAAACCAACACCAAGTCTGACCAGGGCCAGCGCAGTGGCCCGAGGGGCACGGGACGCGGGGTCCTGGGCGCTCGCAGGCTCCCGTGTCCCACCTGAACTTAGGGAAGTCAAGGTCAGTGTCCACGGTGGGGTGCTGGAAGGTGCTGGAAGGTCCGGAATGGCGTGCGGAGTTGGTGGCTGGGGCGACGTCCTGCGGGGACGATGCCCCGTCTCCGTGCACCAGCCCGGCTCCCGGCTGACACATGCACAGAGTCATCTGCAAGCCGAGGTGGGGCATCCCCGAGGCCAGCTGCACAGCCAGCTCCCCCAGGGCACCGAGGGCCGCCCCGGCCGCCCCTCAGCCGCCTGCGAGCGGCCGCGGCCTGGGAGGCGCCGCTTCTCAGCAACTTCCTCCCGTTCCACTCGCAGCCCTGCGCCCCCACGTGTCCCCACGCGCCCCCACTCGGGAGGGGCTGGCTGCCTGACTCCGCTCCCAGGGTGGCTCAGCTCACTCCCGTTTTGATGGCATACGTCTTTCAAGGGCTGAAATGTTTTTCACAAACTAGTTTCAAGATACTCAAAAGAGAAAGCACTGTGCAGTGAACCCATCCATCCCGTGGACTCAGCAGGATCAAGATTTGGACTTATTTCCTTCATTACCCCATTTTTCTCTTTTTCCTTTCATCCTTCGTGGGAGTACTTTCAAAGGCACTCGGCTCTTCAAATGCCTCTCTAAAAAATTAAGTTTCAAAAACATAACTACGATGTTACCATCCCACGAAACAAAATCAAAAATAACTCTCGGTATCATGTAACACTGCGTCCACGATAAAACTGTTCCGATTGTTTGAAAAACGTCTTTTTCCCCCAGACACATTCTAATCAAGATGCAATGGGACCCACACATGGGTCACCCCGGCTCTTCGCTGGCTGCGAGCCGGGCGGCCCCTCCCCCGCCGCCAGGAGCTGAATGCCACCAGCGGCCACGCCTGCTCCGGCCCCACCTGCTCCGGCCGGCCGCCCACATTCTGGATCTGTCCCCTCGCGTCCTCGGAGTGTCACTTGTTTAATCCCTCGCTCGCTCTCTCTCCCTCTCGCCTCCTGTGAACTGCAGCTCCAGAAGCCTGATCAAGCGCACGCGCCGCGTCTGGCGCGTCACTCACAGAGCCGTGCGCTTCCTGCCGCGTGACATCGGGACGCCCAGCGTGCTGGCCCCTCGGAGGCGGTGACGACCTGACCCGCGCTGCGAAGTCCTCGGCAGCCTCTCAGCCAGCGGTGCCGCCTGCCGACAGGCACCGCACCCACCTGTCACGTCATCAAGAGCTGCACAATGACCACGTTCTAATTCCACCACCCCCTCCACGGCTATCAGCTGAAATTCTTCCGTGAGGAACCTGCCCTTATGAGTTACCGGAATTTGTTTACCGTATTGCAGCGGATACACAAAAGGCTTATCAGGATAAGTACAAAATTCTTTCAGTTGCTAACTCTCAAAGGGAGACTAGGACCTTAATTCTGAATTCATCCAATGGAGTCCAATGAGTTGTTTGTTTGACTGTCTTTAAAATATTCTTAAAAACGCACAGGTTTTACATATTCTGCATTCCCAGTAATTGCGTTTTTATGTCTGGACTTCTGAAATTGTCCCAAACGGCCCCTCATGTTAGCTGCTGTGTCCCCTAACACGACCCTAATAATCTTGAGTAACTTCTTTGCTCTCGAGCACACAAAAATGTTCCAGGCTCACAGACGCCTTTCGGCCTCAGACCCGGGGCTGACCCTCCCTCCCAAGAGCCTGCTCAGGCGTGACGGGTGGCACGAGGCACGGTCACCACGGGGGTCATCACTGCCCCCGGACCGTCCCATGGGCAGGGCCAGGAAATGTGCTTTTTGTTTTCAGTTAAAAAAAAACAGTTCATACCGATATTTCTAATTAAAATTTCCCATTAGAGAGCTTTACCCGAGTGCTGCAGAGGTTTCTAACTCCCCTTCCTGGCCGTGTGCCTCTGCACTCCGATTACGGACGGAAGGCCGCTGGTCTTCCCCACAAAGACGCTGACTTGGGGGTGCGGGCACGTGTGTGCACATGTGTGCACAAGGATGTTCATGCACGTGGAACTGCTGTGCACTGGGCCCTATGCTACTGAGCACTTTTTAACGAAGTGTTGAATACTGTTAAATGGATTCTGGGCATCTATGCAAAGGACCATATGATTCGTTTTTCTTCTAAAATCTATTGACTTAATATAATAAATTACACAAATGGATTAATAAGCCACATTTGAATTCCTGGAATAAACTTGATCTTTTTTATGTACATCAGATTATATTTGTTCCCATTTTACTTAAAAATTTCGCAGTTATTGATAAATACTGAGCCTTTATCGGATTTCAGTGTTAATGCTAATTCACTTCACTAAAAGAACCTGAAGTCCTGTCTTTCTTGTGCCCTGAGAGGCTGAGGCCGCACGACATTGTCTGAGTTTGAACACCGGGAAGAACCCCCCTGGGAACGCCTGCACGTGATGCTTCATCGCTCTTCTGCAATTTTTCCTGCCTCCTGTATTATTTGGTCCTTTAGATGTGTTGTCTCTACTGGGATCACTTTTAGTAAGTTATATTTTAATAAAAGGTGCATCTAGGCTTTCAAATATATTTGCATGGAGTTGTGCCAACTAATCCCCTGTTTTATTTTAAATTTCCTATTTTGATGGTTATTTCCCCCTTGTCATACTTTATTTGGATGTACATTGTTTTCTTCTTCCAGTTTTTAGAAATTGGGTGGGCTAGCAGTTTTTCTCTCTTCTTGATCTTTATCTCAAGGACGAGATTCTTGATTTATTACTTCTACTTTCCGATTACTAACCAGTTAATTTCTGTTTTTATACTTATTCATGCTTTCCTTCTGTCTTCCTTTACTTTGTTGCTTATTTCTCCAGTGTATTGAGTTTGATGCTCAGTTCATTTTTTCCATATTTTGTTTCGATTTTTATCTATATAGGTACATATGCTATGAATCTTCCCAAGTGCTATTTCAACTGCATCCCATAGACTGACATGGCATGTTTTTAATCTATTTTCTTAGAATTCTGTAGTTTTCAGATTTTCCTCTAATCCGAGAATTGTATCAGAGAGTTGTAAATGCCCTAGATTTAATAGCCTTTTCAAAACATGCATAGAGGGCCTTGAACCTTTACTTAAGTCTGACACCTGGCGCGAACGGGCACTCCCCCCGCAAAACGTCCATGTGTGAGCAAGTTTCGTTTGCGTCTGCAGCTGCGCTGCCTTTTTCTCTGTGCGTTGCTAACCCTCCCCCTCCAGTGCCAGCAGCTTCACTCGAGAGGATTCCGGCGTCCGCTCCCGACCCAGGGCCACGGCCAGGCCCGGGGTCCTCGCCCATCAGACGCAGGGATCCCGGAAAACACGGGACCGCGCCGGGCCTCCTTCCACGCCTCCAGCTGCCTGCGCGGGGCACCGCCTCAGGCTCCAGGTGTCGGTTCCACGTCACAGCCGCCCTGTGACTGACGGTCAGTCGCTGTCTTCAGTCGCTGTCTCCATCCAGATGAGTGGCTGCTCCGCAAGCCGCTGTTTCTCTCCCACTGGCCGCGAACGCTGAGGCCTTTGGAGCCTCGTGAGCCCTCGCGCACTCCCTTCTTGGCACCCGCGTCAGGATCGTCCTCAAGTGGGGGCGAACATCGCGGGCCCCTGTGCGGACTCCACATCATCAGCTTCACGGAATTATTTTAACGACCAAAACTTTTTACACAAACAAAACCAAAAGTTTTTTACAATCGACCTACATAAGGTCAACTGTTGCAAATGATCCATTAGTGTCTAAAACCAAGGCATAGTCCCCACGACTGGGGCACGCATTTCAACACACCCGTCCGCAGACCTGGCCCCCGACTGCTCACTCGGGCCGTGGGCAGCCCCCCTGAGGCCCGCACTGGCGCGATCGGGGAGACTGACGTGGGGTGTCCAGCGCCCACTGCCCCCCTCGTCACCTGCAGCTCCTGCTGCAGCGAAGTCGCTTCTGTGCCCTTCAGAGCAGGGTATTAGCAACGATCGTTTCGTCTATAGTCTTTAGCCTTCACGGCATCTCTGTTTCTGGCCTAAATTCCGCCTTGTCCGATAGCAGGATGCGCCTTTTGTAAGCGTTTCGCCGGGATCTTTCCCAAGCCTTTGCTTGTAACTCTTCTCAACCAAATCACGTGTCTCCATGTCCAGCCCAGAGCTAGACGCGGCCTGGCCAGCCAGCCGAGATCTGGAACTGTTAATAGCAACTGAGGCCTACGCGCACGTACCGATATTTGTGTAATCCTTACTGCCTACGATGGGGTCCGCTCCCTCTGTTCTTTTTCTCTGTTTTGGCATTCCTTCGGGTGGTTGGGAAGTTTTGTGCTTCTTCGTACTAATGCCTCTATGTACTATTCCTAGTCACCCCTTTATTCGGTGCTTACCTGTTGGCTTCACGACTGGAAAATTAACATTCAGAGCTAGCGTGGCCTGAGTCCAAAGGCGGGCTCTTTTCCCCGTAAAGTAAAGCCTGGGATGCTAAGGAAGGCTTTCAGGAAGAAGAAAAAGAATACAACTTTTCCCTCTTTCTAAAGAAGAGGAAGATAGAAGTTAGGAAAAATGAAGGGAAGAGCTGGGGAATTCAGAAAAGGAAATCATATAGAAATATGGAAAATAATTCAAAGGTCTGCAAAAGTTGAGGTATATTAATCTGATATTTAGTAATTTTGGTTTGAAAATGAACAGATTAACCCTCAGGCTATGCATAAACATGACATTCGTAAAGGGCCACACTTTTTAAATTTCTAAGAAAAACTTCAGTTAGCAGTTTAGAGTCTTCTAAAATTAGTTAAGTAAATAGAAATAATTGGTGTGAAATGCAAGGTTAGCTGTGTGGGAAAATGTCTAATTGAGGGTTGTAAGTTTCTTGTACCTCAAGAAGAATAAATATTTTGAAGAGTAACACTGAAGGTGGCGTTTTAAAAGAAATTAAATGGTTATTAAAAGCCAGGAGAACAGCGGCGGAAAGGAAATGGGAACAGAACAATGCAAGGAAAGGCTGACAGAGTGACGCGCAGGTCAGCAGCAGTCGAAAGATCCCATTCAGGTTTTAATTACATTTTAAGCGGTGGAAGGAAATGCACGCTGCAAACCGGAATAGGTCACTGTGTAAAACTCTAAACTTCCACTTGTCAACTTTTTACCTTATATATTGGAAAAGAAAAACCATAAAGGGCAAACTGTCCGACCTGAAGAGTGCCACGCGACGCGAACCGGGACGGGGAGGCGCCGTGTGCCACCGTCACACGTCACCGGCGTGGCGAGGACGCGGGAAGGGAACGCTGCCTGGACCGCGGCGGGGGTGGAAATCCCGCGGCCCTGCGGGAAGGCGCGGTGGCACTCTGCGACGCTTTCGCCCTCCAAACCTGCTTCCAGAGACTCACCCGTAAACGACAGCCACGTAAACCGCAAACACGGAGCCGTCGGGACGCCCGCTGCAGCCGTGTTCAAAACGATGGAAAGGGGGAAAACCGGGCGCGGCCACAGAAAAGGCTGCCACGGCGTGAAGGGCGCGAAGGCCGGGGGGAGCAGTGGCGTCACAGAGACGCTCAGAGCCACCACAAAGTCACGGCCGCTGCCCCCAGCCGGCCCTCTGCCCTGTTTAACCGCCGGCTCACAGCCGTCTGCTGCTGCGACCAAGGCCCCGGTCCTGGCAATGACGAGGGACATCGCGCCGACGCACGCTGTGTGAGTGAACCTGACACACGCACGCACACACATGCACACATGCGCACACACGCACGCACACACCCCTCCTGGACGCGAGCGGCTCAGCCTGACGCACGCGCCTTCACTCTGCAGGGCGGGCCTGCCTGTGTTTACGGCTTTACCGAGGTCTACTGCACGTACCATAAAACTCACCCATTTAAAGGGCAAAGTTCATGGGTTTTTATTGCAGACAGGCAGATCCTGACCGGCACAGAGAGGATGAAAAATCAATTAGCATCCCCCGGTCCCAGCCACACCACCCTCCCCTCCGCCGCGGTGCTCCCTGGGGCGCCCCGCTAAGCCATGGCCACCTCCACCCCCGGCAGCACCTCCTGGTGGCCGGCAAGCCTGGGAGGGAGCCAGTTCTGCTCTCTAAGCCAGGCCCCCAATCCCTCTGGGAACGGGCCCTGGGCTCAGAACACACGGCCCTATCGAAATCTGAGGAAACAAGGATAAATGGGTGACGGCAAGAAAATCACCTTGTGTACCATTAAAATATAGAGAGTGAGTTAGTTGGCAGTGTAGAAGCAAAGGCTTTTTTAAAAAAAGTTTTTGCATAATGTTTGTCCTTATTCCCATAAATAATCAAAATACCACAAATAACCATTCGCACCCATCGAACAGTAAAGAATTATTTGGGACAAGAAATGAATTCATATCCACGATGGACGATAAAGACTCAAAGAGCTAAACGTCCTGGAAGAACCAGAGCGAACACAAAGCACAGGAGAGTGTGAGTCTTACGCCTGAATGTGCCATAAATCGCAACAAGCACAAACACACGGAACGTGCCCATTTCACCGAACATCAATTTAAACTGTGTAGAAAGATAAAACGAAACTCCACAAAATCCATGGAGACACACACAGATACCGAGAGGTTAAGAATAAAAAGAGGAAAAAATGTGTCTACAGGACGAATTGAGATTCTAGGGATGGTGGACTAGATAATTCAGACCAAGTCTCCCTCTGAACATAACCGGAAAAATGTAAAGGACGTTTTCTTAACGGTGTCATGGAGTCTGCGAGACAGCAGACACCTGAGAAGCCAAATCCTGGGCGAACGCAGGCCCAGGAAGGCGGCCCGAGGCATGGGGGCCACTTGCCCCTCGGGTGCCCCCTGATTCTGGAGCGTGGCTGAGTGGCACTGTCACTCCATCCAAGGACCAGGGCACAGAAATTGGAGTCCAAGGCTCCCCCAGGTCAGGGAGCCTGGTGAACCATCCCTAACCTGGGTCGGGACCCTATGTAGTGCTCCCCAAAGGTGAGGACGAGCCGGGGCTCGGCAGCCTTCGCAGGCCTTAACCTGAGCTCTGCACCCTCGGTCCTTGAGGTGGCCTGAGGGGACCCCAGAGCCACCACTGCCAAGTGCCTGGCAGAAACAGACGCGAACTCGTTTTGGAAGATTCCTACAGAGTCCTAGATCTTGAGTTATTTTGAATTTTTTTCATTTTTCTGGCACTCAATCAAAAATTATCAGACATATAAAAAGACAAGACTGTGGGAGGAAAAAAGGAAGAAACCACAAATAATAGAATACTCTTGGTCACGCTCGCCATACGTTAGAATGAAACATTAAGATAAGTTTTAAAAAAAGAAAAGATAAGTTTTCTTACTATGTTCAACAAAAGACAAGACTGATCGTTTCGGTAGACACTGGGAAACTATAAAAGAGAACCAAGATACATATGAAAAGAGGCCCCATCTCGTTAGTAATTACAGAAATGCACCCTAAAACCACAGTGTGCTACTGTACACCCCAACTCTGATGGCTAAAATTTTTAAAAACTGACAACATCAAGTGTTGCTAAAAACAGAGTAACAGGAACCCTCATGCGCCACTGGTAAGATTACAAATTGTTTAAACACTTTAGAGCCCTCTGTAGTATTATCGAATAAAACTGAGCACACAGGCAACCTACGATGCAGTAATTCTACAGCCGGGTTACATGTCCAGCAAGAAACGCACGCTCGTGGACACCAAGGGCCACACACAAAAAACATCGAACGGCCAAACCCAATCGCTAGAAGGAAAAACAGCGTCCCTCATCACGGCTGTAGACTTTACCATACTTATTTCAGTAAGTTAATTGATCGAGCAGAGAAAAGCTAAATAACAATGATCGAACCTGACCTAAAGGAAGTATAATCAGAGGACACGTTATTTTCAACCCCACAGAGGACACTAAAAAAAAAAAAAAATGATTCCATGAGGCAATAATGCAAATTTCAACAATTATCAGAGGATCACTGTCATCTTAGCAATGAAATCGAGAGCGAAAGGGAACCAGTTTAAGCCCTTCTTCTTGGAAACGTGTGGACCGAGTGCTAAATCATCGCGGCTGAGTGAAGAGACCACAAAGGAAATACTTAAAAAGCTTAAGACTGCTGACGACGGCAGCACTAAGTGCATGGGACTCAGCTAAGTTACCAACCAGAAACCTGACGTTTCCCGTGTGTACTGGAAAAGAAGGAATGCTGAAAAGCAATGACCTAAACGTGCAACTCAAAAGTCAGAGGAAGGACGGGCAGCATCTACGAGGATATGAGCAGAACAACGAAACTAAAAATCAACAGTAAAAAGAAGTGATAAAATCAAATGCTGGTCATTTTGAAAAGGCCAAAGAAAAATACAGAAAGTATAAACAGTATCAGGAGTGGGAAAAAAGATCAGGGCTACTGATACGGCTGACATTTTAAAAAGTCAGAATATAATGAAGGACTTTGTGCCAATAACAACTGAAAGTCTGGGGGAAAATAAACAGTTTGGAAGAAGAATGTAACAACAAAATTGACTCAAGAAGAAATATAAAACTTGAAGAAACCTAGAAGAACTAAAGGAATTGAATCAGCAGTTCGAAACCTGCCCCCTCAAGACAAACTGGAAGCGAACCAGCAGGTAGAATCCTGGACAGCAGGCCCCGCCGAGACTGCAGGCGGGTCACACCGAACATTCAAGACCCGCGTTCGCACGAACCACTCCGGGAGACAGAAGAGGCTGGTCTCACTCCTGGCTCATGTAACGAAGACAGGAAAACCCAGGAGCCGACCGAACGAGACGAGTACGACCATCTCACGAACACAGATGTCAGACTCTTTAAAAATGTCAGAAAACCCAATTTTGCAAAGTCTTACACAACAACATTGTCAGGTACGACTTATCCAAGTGACACAAAGTATCCTCCTGGAAAACCCATTAATATGATTTTGAAGTTCACCACAATGACGTGTACGTGTCAATTAAGACAGAGAAAAATGGCATTATCTCGATGAGTATGGAGAAGGCGCCCTTTAAAATTCAACACTCGTTCGTGATACAAACTCTTAGCAAACTAAAACGACAAGAGGATTTCTCTAATCTGACAAAAGTGACCCACAAAACCATACAGCGACACCCACGCTCACGGCCGAAACACTGGGCGAGGGCGTTCGCGAGGACCGCCTCCCCCGGGCAGCGCGCTGGGGCGCCCGACGCACACTGAGGCTCAGGGCAAGAAGAACCGCCGCGACACAGGGACCGGGCCGTCCAGAGAATGACCGCGGAAATCCACGTCCTTAGAACGCAAGTGACAGATTGCTGCTTACAATGTGAAAATACTAACGTCAGTTATAGCGTCTCTACATCGGCATAGTTAGATAATGAAAATGACACATAAGCCATTTGTAACGGCAAAAAGACGAACGATCGTACAAGATAGAACGTGATGGAAGTGATGACAGAGCGGAGGTGTGCTCTGCCCAAGCACGACAGTCCCAATTATAAAGATAACGCTTCCCCTCCCCCAGTCTGATTCTATTCACCCAACGGCAGTCCTCCTACAGGGACTTGGTCCCAACCCGGGCAAGGAAGACGAAAGGACCAAGCACGGCCAAGGCAACTTCAAGGAACTAAGCTGGGGAAGGCACTCGCCAGACCGGTTTTCAAGATTTGTTATTAAGTTACAGCAATTAAGACCGTGTGGCTTCAACGCAGAGACAGGTAAACAGCCCAGGGAAACGAGGAAGCAGACCCACGGCCCCACAGAGACTGCGTCTGACACACGCCGGCACGCTGCCGACTCGGCCGGTTACCCGTCCCGAGACTCACAGAGGAATCTCTGCCTCTCGCCACATTCGAAACATAAATTTCACAATGAAGGATCCGAATGTGAAAAGTGAACCCTAAAACCTTTTAAAAAGACATAAGGAAAACATCTTTACGGCAGGGGAAAAATGGGGTTTTTAAACGAAACATTAAAAATGGTAAAAATCATAAAGGAAAAGGCCAATAAACGCAACTACATTAAAATTAAGACGTGAAAGAGAAGTGAGAGACAAACCACAGACGAGACATTTGCGACACAGATCACCACTAAAGAACCAATAACACAATATATAAAGAACCCGTACAAATGAATAATCAATCTTCTCTCCAAAACAACTTAGCTCCATTTCTTTCATTTTGTAAAGCAAATATTTAACTTCTCTGAGAATATTTTTTCTTATTGTCATTTCTAACACAGAACTCTAAAGTTAATTCGACTAGTATTAGAACTATTGAAAACCATTTGAAAACTCATGTATCTTAGCTATTTTTATGATTATAAAGTAATTCATAACTAGAAATTTTATAAAGCTCTTAACACGTACATGTGAAATATTATTTAAAACATTGAAATTAAATTAAAAAGAAACAAACATACAAAAGCATCACGATAATCATCCTTCCTGCATACACAGACACACATCACTGCTGACGTTTTGGATTTTTTCTACACTGCTTCCATCAGCACACACAGGCACGCACGTATGCACTGTGGCTCGTACACTAACATTAGCACATGCATGACAATCGGGCCTGACACGGGAGGGGGTCGCCCGGCGATGGCAGCAGGGGCCGGCTCAGGGCGGCTGGCCCGGGAGCTCACTCGCTCCTAGAGCCACAGAGGCTGACGTCACTGTGCAAGAAGACGAGGGTGAGGACCGCACGCGGGGGCAGGACCGAGCTGAGCTGTGGGGAGAGAGCTCGTGGAGAAAGAGACGGTCCCGTCGGAGAGGAGGCAGGGGTCGGGTGTCGTGAGGGAGTTTCAAGGGGACACTGCCCGGCTGCCAGGTCCTGCAGGGAGGTGACGGAAAACGGGGCTGAGGGAAGGCCGCCGAGGGGACCGCGGTGAGCACATCAGGTGACAGGAATGCGAAGAAAGCGGGAGATACAGACGAGCGTGTGGATCGTACAGTCACCAAGTCTGCAGGAAAGAGGGCGACGAGCCAGCGGCAGTGTTTTCCAAGACGGCAGGAATCCGTTTAGCTCTAGGGAGAGAAACCCGCCACGCCCAAAAGACAGAAGGTGCTGGAATAGAGAAGAAGACACGGACGAGGACACGTGGCCGGCCGTGGGACCTCACGCAGGAGGGGACGGAGGTAACGGAGCCGATGAGGACAGGACTCCGGCCCGGGTGAAGGGGGCGCACTCAGTGCCAAGACCTGGCACGGGACAAAACTCTCCTACGGTCAAGAAGCGCACGAGACTGCATCTGACAGCTCAACTAGAAATACAACGACGACGACAACGACAACAACACCCCCACTGTGCGCCTCGACCCACCCACGGCCTGAGAACCAAGCCAGCATTGGAGCGAAACTCCACACACACCGACGCTAAGGGGGATTTCTGCAACTGGTTAGCCCCTGACACGAATGCCGGCAGGCTCGTTTTCTTAACAGAGGGGGAAAAAAACAGATTTATTTTAACATTACTTTTGACAGCGCCAGTGTCGGCCACAGCAGGGCACATGCTACGTGTCACAACCGTCTCTGTGCTGCATGGGCGACCGCGTAATTGCTAGTTTAGGGTAGAGAATCAAAAGCAAAACAATTCAAAGTGAAATAACCCAACCCATGTTTTCCCAAAGGTCTGTGATTAAGCGAGGAATGTGATGACTCAGGGCACTTGTCTCACGGGGCACTGAGGTCGCTCCTCTGTGACCTGTGACAGAGCAGCGGGCGGGGCTGGCACTGCGACCCCCTCAGCTCCTTCCACACCGGAGCCCCCCCACACACACACACATACACACAGGGCCCTGTGGAAAGCCGGCCTGCCTTGGGTGATGCCCAGTTAAGCCCGTCCTGCGGACAGGGACCCAGCGAGCTGGAGAAAGGAGAACGCGGCCGAGCCCTTCGCTGCTCCTCAGAGAGACATCGGAAGTTCAGGGGTAATGGGCGTTTCAAAAAGAATGTTTGCCTTCCGAGCATGTGATAAGGGACGCATACGACAGCCGCCTCTGGGGCTTCAAAGTGGTTTCCAAGTCACAGACGAACATTTGGGACATCTGCGAGACGCGAAGGCCCCTGGCTGCGCTGCGTGAAGTCGCTGTGACTTGAGGCGGTGAAGCGCGCCCAGGTCCTCCCCTGAGGGCGGTCACGCGCGTGCCCGGCCGCCGGCCCGAGGGGCTGCCACACCCTGCAGGTCCCTGCAAGTCAGTTCCCTGCCGAAGTCTCTGCGGGAGCTGCAACCGCGGCCCTCGGAAGTCTCTGGAGCGCAGCTGCCAGGGACGACGTCACGGCGACATCACGGCACCTGTCCCCCCCGCCCCGCAGGCACACCCTCTGCCCTCCGCCCCGGGCACACCCCGAAACACCCACGGGTCTCCGGGGTGCAATGTCCAGCTCTGACTCTCCAGTTAGTTCAAGCTGCCGCCATAAGGCGCTTCTCTGCCTTCAAAGGTTCTTATTCTCAAGTTTCTCCTCAAATACTTTTAATTTAAAATCTTTCTATTCACTTTGAAAACTTTCTACTTGCCTCCTCTGCTCTAATTACGGATAACGACCCTCCGAACCGCCACCTCCTCCTAACATTCTGTGTCCGGCCCGTGCTGGTGGCCTCCCCGGTGGGCACCGCTGGACTCTGGACCCTGCTTCCCCTCCCAAGGTCGTTCCTAGGACTTCAGAATTCCTGGGGTGACCTCGCCCCAGGCCCGCCCGGTGGTCCACGCCCAGCGCCGCACCCGGGTGCAGCCTCCACCCTTGCTGGTCCTCCCAGTTCCCTCTAACTGCACTTCCTCCCGTCACCCATCTGTCAGCTGTCGCCTGTCACCTGGCTGTCACCTCTCCTCCCCCCATCCTTCTCTGCACCCTCCCTTCGTGACCAGCCAGCCCCGGGCCGAGGCACTCCGCTGGGGACGCCCACACAGGCTGGCCCTGGCGCAGGCGTGTGCGCTGACCTCTGCTGGCCGCTCCGCCCTGCCCGCCCGCGCCCTCCTGTCCCCGCCGCGCCCCCTCCCCCCACCCCCGGCCGGGCATCATCGCCTCCCTCAGAACCCCCACCCACGCCCACCGAGCCACCAAAACCACCCCCAGCCCCAGACTCATCTCCTCCTGCTGGGGGGTGGGGGTGGGCACTGTCCCCTCCAGGGCCCTGAACCCCACCCTTCCCCCCCCCCACACACACACGCACAGGGCAGAGCCCTCCTCCCTCCGTCCGTCCCCCTCCTCCTTCTGGGACCTCCCAGGCTCCCCCAGCGCATAGAGATGCTCAGCACTTTCCCATCTTTTAAAAAACCTGGTCCACGTCAGTAATTCCAAGCTTTCCACGGAGACCGCTGAAGGCCGCGCTGCGCACGGAGCATAGCGCTCGGCTCAGCCTCCCTCACGCTCTGTCACCGCGTTCTGTCCTCTGGTCACACCCCGCCTCCCCGGCCCGGCGACTGTGAACCCGACGCTCACTCCTGCTGTTCGGCCGCCCCGTCCCAGCCTCCAGCCTTCCTGTGGGGAGCCCGAGGACCACCCGCCCGCTGTCCCAGGTGACACTCACTGCCCCGCGCCCGGGGCTCTGCTCGCTCAGCTCTGGGCTCGGTTTCAGATGTCTGCTGGGACTGCTGGGTGACCCCGCGCTCCTCGTGAATGCACCACAGCGCAGCACCTAATAGCTTCAAAAAGCAGTCTCCAGAGCCCCACCTGTGCACAACGTGCAAAGTGAACGGCAACACTGACCCAGTTCGACATATAAAAAAACAACACGCTTAACACAATCACCGTTTGAAGAGTAAGTCCGGGGAGCAGAGGCACGAGCCACGGCCTTTCCCGCATAACTCTCCCGAGAGCTCAGTAGCTCCAGGTGAGCTGTTCTTCTGCCCTGGTCCAAAAAATACCTGGCTAAGAGAACATGCATGCACGTGCACACACAAGCACATATGACACACGCACACATGAGTGCACAGGCATGCACACAAGCGCGCACACACACACACACACACTGTTCATTTCCTAAAAAGAAATCTGATCATATGCTCTGTCTAGTATGACACTAAAACAAAGTTTAGATGCACTGAAGTACGGCCCTGCCTCGAGGCACGCCGTCCCAATCTTGCGCCTAGTAAGCTCTTCAAGGGGAAAATAAACATTTAACCACTTAAAATTAAACTGTCCATTTCAAACCCCCGCTGTGGGCACGAAGCCTACGCCTGCTCGGTCTGCTTCGCGATGCCGCGGAAGCCGGGGTCTCGCGGGTCTGCACGACGAAACAGCAGGAACAAGAACATAAGGAACTGTGTAATTTCCGAAAGGCTGAAAGCAAATTTTCATGCCAAAATAGTGTGAAAATGCCAGCGCTTATATTTACCTAAAAAAAAAAAAAATGAGTGTAACTCAGAGTATATAGCTAGGTCAAAATGCAAAAAGCAAGACACTTTTAAAAGCTGGTTTGTGGTTCCCATTCTCTACTTATAATGACTCTTCCAAATTTTAATGCACACCAGAGAATGGAAAAACAAAGTTAACGAATGCTGACAAAGATGGCTCCTGTCACATTAAAACACAGAAATAAACGCCAAACCGTGATTTTAAAAAGAGAAAGCTAAAATCATGCCTGGTATATAACGAGTTTTAAATAACGCGCTTCACTAGATTACTTTTCAGAAAATCAGTAACACACTTGGCTTCTTTCTGACAGCACGGGAGTCCTTACAAACAGAAGCACTTTCATTTTTCGTCCCGATGAACAGAACAGGGCCAGCTCTGTCGCTCGAGGCCCCGGGCCTCTGGACGCGCACCCGCTCCGCCCACGCTGCTTCTACTTGTCATACGTTTGCAGCGGTTAGAACCAAGCCACCTCCTGCTGGAAAGGATTATCCTCTCTCCTTTCCACATTAAATCTATGGTCCTCCAGCTGTAACTAGATGATGGCCCAGGGCAGGAACAACGAAGTCTTTAACCCAAAGGACCCAGGTGACAGGTGACCGGTGACGACGTGCCGCCAGGCTGTCACTGTGGACGGGCACGCGATGGGAAGTGCTGCCCCCATGTGGCCACCGACCTGCAGCACAGCCGCAGGGGCACCAGTGAGAAGCTCGGGTCTAAAGAGACAGGTTCAACGCCCACCGCTGGGGTCGCCAGATGCAGACTGACATCATCCACGCACAAGCACCTTCCCTGGGCTTCTGTCTGGGCGACAGGAATGCTCGACACCACCGCCGTGTCCGCGTGTGCCTTGCCAGGCGCCCACGCGGCTTCGGCGGATGGGACGTGCAAGTTCGCAGACGATGCTGGGGCCCCATGAAATGACGTCTTTCCTGCTCACGGCCACATCTTGCAGGGGACACGTCACTCCACGTGGCCTTCGGTTAACAGTACAGCTGGGTGTGACGGTCACGCGCGACTTCCTTCGGTACGGGACAGAGCGCTGCCTCGGCTCTTTGAGTTTGGGTACCCGGTCTCTGCCCAGTCCCCGCTCTGTGACCTGGGGCCCTCCCGCCCCATCTCCAGCCGCCCAGGGTCTCCTCCAAGACACTCCATCCCCCCCCCAAGACAGAGCCTTCAGCCACTGACCTCTATGCACCGAAGGCCCCTCGCCAAGCCCTGACTGTCCCCAACCCCAGGTCAGCCTCTCAGCACCCCTGAAGGTGACAGCTAACGCCAATAATAGCCTCTGGAAACAGCTGCTGTCCAAGGCCATCAGCGGCTTTCAGAAAGGGACTTCCAGAACACGCGGAACGCGAGGGTCTTCCACAACGAACAGGCCACCAGGAGGACCGGGTCTTCTGACGGCTCCCGCGTCAGGCCCTGAGGGGCGAGCCCTCCTGCCAGCCAGGCCAGGGACTCTCGTGCGTCACCCCCTTCGCCACGGGAAAGGAACTGCAAGGCGCCGAGGACAAGGGAGGCCGCCTCCCACCTCCTTCCCAGGCACCTGAGCCACTGCGGGGGCCGCCGTGTCCGCCATGTGGGATCCCCACTTCTCACTCTGCAGTTGGTCCCCCAGAAACCTCTGCTACTATGGGACGGGGGCTTCCCTAAAACAGAAAACATTAGAGACACAAAACACACTCTGAAAATTCCGTTTCTCATCCTTATGCTCAGAAGTCACGGAAGAACCAGATGAGTCTGATGCTTTCACTTTGACCAGCAGGAGCGGAACGGTGTCTGTTTCACAGAGGAAAACGACCAGTTTCCTACAGATGTGAAATGACGTGTGTGTGTGTGTGTGCGTGCGCGCACGCGCGCACAGACACAGACACGTCACGTTACTTGTTATGATCCTCCGAGTTTACTTGTTTGTCAATAACAAATGTGGAGCTCAAATGATGCAGTTCACTGAGTGAAAAGCAACAGACTACAAGATCATCTCTGAAAAGCTACAGTAGATCCATTTTAGATTTAAAAAATTATCTCCATAAATTTACTCATTCAGCACACATGAAAATATTTTTCATTTCTATGTTTGCAACCTCCTCCGGCCTGCCCGCCCGCTCCACTGCCCTTGGCCAATGTCACCTCCAACTGTCCCCCGAGCCCTGCCTGTCCCCGCTCAGCACCCGAGGGTGAGTTCCACTGTAGTGCGCCCTATTCATAGATTGCGCGTGGGGGGTGGGGGGCTGTAAGCACCAGAAATGTGATATAGAACTGTCAGAGCCCGTGACATCAGCTCAGTAGAGTTTGAAACAGGAAACAGGGTGACTCTTTGTTTTATGACTTTACAAAAAATTACATTATTCCTCCTCTCAAGATAAAAAAGAAGGAAAAAGATAAACTCTAGTCCCCGCCCCTCAAAGGCCCTCCAGCTGCTGGCGGGTAGGGACGCCTTCGCCCTCCCCCGCCGTTCCAGGCTGCGTGTCGGGATCTCGTGCCCTCCTCGGCCTCCCTGCCCCTGTCGCCCACCATGAACTGCTCCTCCCCTCCAGCGGCGCTGGGCTGGCGCTGGGCTGGCGCTGAGCGTTAGCCCTCTTAGTTCACAAAACCATCCTGGCGGAAAAACCTTTTTCCAATGAAATAGTGTCTGCCTCCCGTCCCCTTCCTCATTTTCGTAGAACAGGTAATAGCCAAGGTGCTGGAGGCTCAAGACCCACCCAGCCCAGCAGCTGTGTCCGAGGATTCGCCAGAGCAGTTTGTCTCTAGCCTCATCTGGGAACACGCGGGTCTGTGCGACTGGCACGGGGAGTCTGAGCACGGGCCGCGGGGCCACCGGGGCCCGTGTGACCGGGTCTGTGTGACCGGCACGGGGAGTCTGAGCACGGGCCACAGGGGCCTGTGTGACCGGGTCTGTGCGACCGGCACGGGGAGTCTGAGCATGGGCCGCGGGGCCACCGGGGCCCGTGTGACCGGGTCTGTGTGACCGGCACGGGGAGTCTGAGCACGGGCCACAGGGGCCCGTGTGACCGGGTCTGTGCGACCGGCACGGGGAGTCTGAGCACGGGCCGCGGGGCCACCGGGGCGTGCTCGGCACAGCTCGTCGTCTCTGCAGATCACAGCTCGCGCTGCAAGCTGTGGTTTTTGCTTCCGTCTTCAGTGCCACCTCACAGCCTACCTGCCAGCCAGGCCCTTTATTCACGGAATCAAATCCCTTCATTCATTCAACAAATATTTGTGTTGAGCTCTACTAAGTCCTTAGCATTATGCTAGGTATTAGGAAGCTATGCGGTTCTGTGACACGTAATTTGTGTTTGAAATTAGGGAGGCAATATTTAGACATAAATTATGACAGGAGAGGTCCTGTAAGGCCATACTACAATAACAAACACTTCCTGGAAAGAGGGGAACTTGGGGAGCAATTCGTTCTGGATTGACAAGTTTTCAAAGAATTAACTAAAAATACCACTTATGTACAAACAAGGGCTTTTTGTATTTTAACCATCTGTCCACATTTTTCCCTAAATGTATTACTCACTGTCCTGCCTTCATGAGCTGAACACAATTTGGTGACGTGCTATTGAATTTTAGTTGGGCAAATCTAAATCATGCAACACAAAATATTTAAAAAGTATCACTTCAGATACGAATCTGAAATCATGCAAATGCCCCAAATTAAAATTAAGCATCAAGAATCACATAATTTCACACTAGCAGACTGAGTGAACTAACTATATAACCAGACAGGTTTATCTAAAATGAGAAAGTGAGCCTCCCAACTGTATGAATCTTGAATTATGCAGAGGCCTCAGACATGGAGCTCTCATGAGATGTCATGATATTGACTATAATTTAACCCACTGTGGCATTAACTTTCGGGTTTGCACAGCAGCGAGTTCCTGACCCGCTGGGGTCTGCAGGTGGCGTCAGCTCAGCATGCCGGCTACTCCTCCTCCCTCCTAACTCCATCCAGCCATCCCCCGCACCCCAGGGGGGAATCGCCTCTGGGGAGAAGGGAAACGTCCGGCCTCCGCTGCCCCTTTCTCCTTGCCGGGAACAGAGATGTGAGTGCGGACCCGCGGCAGCCACGCGGAGGCCACGGGGTGACGAGCGGCCTGGGACACGGACGAGGCAGCCGGGAAAGGGGCGAACGCTGGGTGTCCGGGGACATCGCAGAGCAGCTGTGCCGGCCCTCGCCGCTCACCCTGCGTCTGGACTCCCAGGGGCGGGACTGCGTAAGCGTCCGCACTGTGTAGGCCACATTCCCGCTGCCTCAGGACACGGCAGCCTGGACGCGCTGAGAGCAGAAGCCGCCACCGTCGCCTCCTCCCCGCCCACCGCCCCGGCGCCTCCGCCGCCTCCGCCGCCAGCACCGCCACCGGTATTGTCGCCACCCGCACCATCGCCACCGTCGCCATCGTCACTGCCACCTCTACCAGCACCACTACAGCTACTCCAGCTATTCAAAAACTGTCCCCATTATTTCGTGGAGCTGAGGCCCGTGCTCCACAACAGAAGTCAACAGAGTGAGGGGGTCACTTTACCTGACTATGTGTCAGTCACGTGACTTCGCAGGTCCTTCTGCTTCTCAGCCCCCATACTGTAACATGGAACGGTTTCTCAGCTCTTCTCCACTCAGCCGCCAGTTACTGAAGCGACCGGTCAGCCGACAATCAGCCACCAAACATTTATGAGCATAAAGCTAGCCACGCTCAGCGTCCTGGGGAACACGAGACCCGTGAGGGGTGACACGCACGAGGCAGTCAGCTGCCTACACGTGCGCTTGGAGTTGAGGGCGCAGTGGGGAGATCTGCTGGTGGCCTTGGGGCCGGCGCCCACAATGACACGGGAAGACGGCCGAGTCAGCAGAGCCGGCGTGGGCAGGGCCCCGGGGCCGGCGACGCTCGCTGCTGCTCCCTCCGGGCTCGTGTGGCGGGGAGCCGGCGGGGGTGCCCACCGTGGGCGACACAAAGGGAAGGAGCGGGCGGCAGGATGAGCTGGTGCGCGCTGACCCCTCAGACCTTCTGCCTCCACCATTTTCACCGGCTCCCTGTTCACCGGCCAGGCGCCCACGCCACGTCAAGAGGAAAACAAACGGGGTGTGTGTCCAAAGTCACAGGGATACTTCGTTTTGAGACAGGCCTCTGGGGTCCCTCAGTGTCCCACAGAGGTCCTAGCCGGGGGCCTCGGGGGTGCAGGGAGGAGGAGACTTGCATCTCTGATGTCTCCGCCGGGGTACGCTTGTTTTCTACGGGCCTACGCACAGACTCGTCCTTGCCAGGAGAAAGAGCTTCTTTTTAAATGTGAAAAATTGCTGATCGTTAAAAAACCAGAGAACTATTATTCAGGCTGCAGTGAAATATGACTCATTACCCCCAAAATGTACAAAAATGTAACAGTCCAAATAATATCTTATTACCGCATATTTTCCCTCATGATAAAAACTCCTCTAAAGGTTTTGAAACATGTATCATTTTTGCATAACGGTTCCCAGGGACCACTGAATTCTTTCGCCCAAGGCTACGGGACCAGAGCCATAATTTATTCATTGTTCCACTGCTTCTATTTATTGTGCATAAAACTTTCTGTTGTATGGATCTGTTGGCAGAATAAGAGAAAACTAGCAGTCTAGGTTTACACCCACAAAGCAAGAAATAAATGACTCCGCTCGACAGTCAGGATGAGCGGATCTTGCCCAGCTGGCTCCATTCTCCCACCTTAGGTGGGAGGAATAATCGGGAGAAGCTGTAAAATTTCAAGCAGTCTGTTGAATTTTTCATTATCACTGAAAATTCCTTGACTAGACACTTAGAATCCGAGAGGGGAGAGGGGACGGTGAAGACGCAGCCTGACGGCTCCCAACAAGCACGACCGAATGACACGGGCCAGCCAGAGGCAGACGCCGAGGACTGGCCTAAGGACAGAAGGCCGTGTTTCTTCGTATTTACTATCAACATGTCACTCCATTAGTCAAGGCACAGCTTCAGAACACACTTGGCCACTCCAGGCCTTGCCCGAGAAACTTTTAGCAGGTATCGCTGGGACACTGACTCAAGGAGCGAGGGACACTGGATGGACCCCTGTCCCCCTGACCCGTCAGTGAGCTATGCTGCCAGTTAATTGTGCTGCGGGGTTTACGAAATGAACCGAGAGCCAGTCCCATCTGACCCCCACCGAGAGCGCTGGGACCTTCACCTCTCCCTGGGAGCGGCAGCCTCCACCTGAGCCAGGGCCATGGCCAACCGTCTCGGCCGGGACCTGCGGCTTCTTGGCCGGAAACCGGGAGGCTGAAGCACAGCAAGTGGGTCTCCTGCTCCACTGGCCATGTTCTTCCAAAAGCAACAAAAACAGTATTTTCTCTTAGGCAAAGATGAAAGCAAAATGTGAACATAAAAATGTAAATGTTACTGCCGGTCGTCCTTTGACCTACGCCCACGACAGCAGATTATGAATTAATAGGTTTAAGTCTTTCTATTTACCCTGGCAGTCGGAGGAATCCACACAGTTCATACAAGTTTTTACAAAGTTTAAAACAGTATATGACAAATTTTTCAGTCTTTTTTCCCCGTCTTTTTGAAAGAGAACATTTATAAAGAGCTAACCGTGGTGGCAAAGCTATTTCCTAAGGGGATAAGGACCACATCTTCTTATAATCGGGAAGTCATTACAGACCCTTTGCCAAGGGTCCGCCCCTTAGACTCTGTGGCTAAAGTTTTAAAATTTGGTTTTCCACAATTGTATTACAGAGACAACTGCATTAGAGAACCAGCTCTGAATACCCCGTACCTCCCAGGAAACTTTTTCTAACCTACACTTTTTTTAAAAAATAGTAGCATTTCCTTCTTTTCAAAAAGAAGACAGAATTTTCAAAGTGGGATAAAATTCTTTTTAGTCCCATGCCAAAGATGCTATATGTCCCTATGTGTTTGGGTTATTATTACAGTATGAATTGTCATTGCTTATGGCAGAAAGTAGGGGGAGCCAAGCTGGTAAATTCTTTTTATTTTTTGTATTGTTCAAAAAATCAGTTTATTGCTTTTCTATAAATGGAAGGTGCTTGTTGTAAAATTTCCTGTTCATCTAAAAATGTTCAGAGTACAATATAAAATGCTGCCCCATGAGCCACGACTGAGAAAACCTGAGAATGAAAATGAACTCAAACTGCAAAAAACCCAAAACTGACCTCAGTGATTACATTTCATTCATTTGCTCCCATTACTGATGGACGAACGATCTGCACCCGAAGCCCGTGGCTTCAACGCACTCTGGAAGGTGACGTGAAATTGTGAACAGTGCAGTCCGCTGTCGAGTCGTGATTACAGCAGCTCGTGTGGCTGCTCCCAGCACTGGCCTCTGCGAACCTCCACGTCAAAACGCTTCCCCTCCCCTCCAGAGCTGCTACGACTCCGGTCTTTTGTGATAATGTCGAACAGGAAAGATCATCAAAAAGAAAGAAATTAACTCTGACTGTTAACTGCACGTGGGTGGTGGTATTTTTCCCTTGCTTGGTGCGTACCGACTTCATTCACCCAGATCTATTCTTTATGAAATGAGACAGTGAATCAATATCAATAATTTTTAAATATTTATCGCAATAAAAAGATAACTTTATTCACCAATGTATCCTTGTGGATAAAATATAATCAGTTTCTATGTAGGGGAAACCGAAGGCAGCCTCATGGGAAGGAGAGCTTTTTCCTCTCATGTTGAAAGGAGACTGGCCCTCCTCCCCCGTCACAGGGACTCTGCTTGGGCGAGCATTTTGTGCCCTGTCACATTAATCATCATCTGATCATGCTTCGGTACGACAATGTTTGACGTCACACACAAGAACCAGATAAAATTTCCATTTCCATTTTTATATCTCACCATACACTTCAAATTTATTTCTTGGTAAATTCAATGTTTCACTATTGAAAAGCAGTTCACTTTATTTTAAAACATACTTATATTTTCTTCAATCACTTTGTTAGGTTTATCTAGCAAGAATTTACTGTTTTTTACCTTTGTTTTTTCTATTTTTTGTTACTGCTAAAGTGTCTCTGATGGGTCATATTTCACCCTCTTATGTCTTGTGCATAAAATGTGGCCAAGCACACTTTTAAGTAATATAGAGAAAATTATCTTAGTAAATATACAAAAACTTAAAAAAATTAAAAAGTAAAAAAATAAGAGTACCCACATTTACCAAACGTTTGTTTTAATCAATTATAGGTGAAAAATGCAGAAGTCACATCCTGAGAAAGAAAAGGCCTTAGATTCATACTTCATTACCACGTTTCAACACAATAATGGTCAGCAGAACTTCCACAATTCTGATTCTGTCAGAGCTCGAAGGAGAGAGATAAATATGTCTGGTCTGCTAAGCATCCTAAATACCCATTAATTTGCCACTGAACCCCATAACACATAAATGTGAATAAAATCTTCTCACAACCAAGAAAATTCTAGTATGTTCTTTATGGCGCTGCACTGTCTCTCATAGACGAGAACAACACAGTTCATGAGAACGGCCCGCGTTCCTTCAAAAACGTGCGTGAATTTACCACAAATCCACAGAAAAACCTGTCACTTAGCCTGGAGAAAAAATAAGGCCACTACTGTTAAACACAGAGAATTCAGAATGCATCGCCATCTCTGCACTGAGATCCGTCCTACCTGCATTAGACTCACCCTGTTTCCTGGCGCGGGCAGGAAGTTGGGTGCTCGAGCTTATCAAATCCTGAAATCTCTACATGGACACAGAGATTTCTAACTTTCTGAGAAGTTTACATATTACATCATATATGTCACCCGTTATGTACCATACTTTATATTACATTTCAGGGTATCACATGACAGTATACATTTACTCCACTGATATGAATTCGGTCTTGTTACACTTCAGGGGACACGTCTTGGTCTTGGCCTTCGAATCAGACTCACCATTATGAACCGTTTGTTATAAACGTATCATGTGAATACCAGCTAAGAAAGTATGCTGGTTGGTAGCCTCTTGGATAAACCAGTTTTGATGTAAAAAATGCTTACCACAAAATAAGCCTGCTGCATTTTTTATGGGGAGAAAAATGAAATGAAAATCTTTTTTTTTTCCAAAAACGAGAAAAATATCAGTCTACTTACAGTGAGCTCACAAAAGTCGATGCTATCCAGGCTTTTGCTTCTGTGCAACCTCCCTTTAATGCGCCGCAGAGAAGGTTTTCCTTGGCTGACACCAGCAGTAGCACCATGAGGGTTCTCAGAGGACGGCGTTACCCTGCAGGAGGGAAGACATTGTTTACAGGGGAACGTTTGTCTCCAGCACGCGGCAAGCATCGACATGAGGACAGCCTTAAAAACGCCACACGTTTTTCCAACCAAAAAGCCAAGAACCACAGTGGAGCGTCATTCTACCAGATGCCCCGAATATTTCTCAGCAATTCGCGGGCTGAGAAATCTTTCTTGACAGAGTTCAAACATTCCAACACTAAGACTGACAAAAAGTTGATTCTGTGGCTGTCACAGAGGTGGCTAAGACCAGCGGAGGTTTCCCAGGTGACCGGGAGGCATCCGCTCGCACGGGGCCTGGGGTTTACACACCCCGTGCCATCGCCATCACTGTGTTCAACCACAGACACCGGCAGGATGCTCTTCTCAAGAAATGACTTCAAATTTGAGCGGGGCAGTCAACACGTAACTCGGCATTTCGACGAAACCAAGAAAACGCAGGTAAGAAACGGCAAGCAGTCTAAGCCGTCCGCAGAACGCAGGCTGGGGCACGCGGTCGCGCAGACGGACGCACAGGCGGGCGCGGCACGTGCCCCCTCGCTTCCACGCCACTCTGGGAACCTGGCGGAAACTGCTGGGGGGCTCCCTCAGGGGTGACAGAGGCTCAGGCAAGGACAGTGGCTGGAAGCGTGGTTCACAAAGATGTCCCCTTATCTGCACGAGCACGTGTCCCGCTCAGCACACACGCCACGGTCGTAGGTTCGCTCCCCTTCCGGACCTACTTAATTTTGATATTTATATGGTGTGATGGGAATGAAACGGGCCTCTCATCCCTTGGAAAGGACACACAGGACAGACCGTTAGCAAAATAAATTTGATTTCTAAGACAATTAAATATCAAAAGGGACTAGTTTAGGTCCAGTTACAGTTTAAAATAAATAAATAAGTAAACAAGTAAATAAATTCATTCATCCATATAGTTAGGCTATTTGAAGAGCAGAGGGGTACAGAAATGTAAAGTAAAGGCCCCTCTTTCCCCTGATCCCGAGCCCGCACCCCCTTCCCTGATGACAGTCACCCCCTTCCCTGAGACACCTGGACAAGGTCATCATTTGATTACGATGACAGGATGCAATTTCTCTGTCCCCGTCACTGTTTGTCTTGCTCAGTCGCTGATTTCTATAAAAAACATTGCCTGACTTCCCGACGTGAATATGGATTTGGCAACTGATCTTTGCAATTGACTCATTTTTCCTTTATATATTTCAAGTCTGTCATATTAGGTGCCTTAATGTTTATAACTCATCTTTTCAGGGGTTTAATCCTTTATCATATGCAAAGTCTCCAAGACAGAGTTTACCTCAAATGCTATTTTGTCTGAGAATTTCTCCCATCTACATTTTTATGTTAACTCTCTCCTCTTTCTGTGGCTTCTCTTTCTTTCTTTCATTCTCAATCTTTCTAGCTGTCCGTCCATCTCCCTATCGTCCGTTGTGCCTTTAACTCTTAGTAAACAGCGCGTAGCTGGATTGTTGTTTGCTTTTGTTTTTTTTTAATCCACTCTGGGAATCAGCACTTTTCGAGAGGAACTTAATCCACTCAAATGTATCATTTACTGATACGTTTAGAATTATTCCTGCTGTCTTGTACTCTGCCTTTTCAGTACGATTTTCTTGGTTCCCACCTCCTCCTGCACTTTCCCCCTTCCAATTAGTAGTCTGAAAGTTACACATATTAGGACGATCCTAACGATACCCACACACTGTTTCCACGTACATGTTTAAACGCGTGTTTTTCCAGGAACATCTGGGGCTCATCGGTGACCTCATCTCCACTTACAGGAGAACTGGCACTGACATCCCCTCATTCCCCTCTTCTCCGGGCCACCACATCCCCCCAGGGTTTAGACCCCCTCTCGGAAGTAGCTGTAAGGTCCCCATAACCTTCCTTTCACACTTTTGATCCCTTGTTCTTTGTGATTCTTTCACTTACGCCTCCCCGTTACTAAGTTACTAATTTGCTTTTCAATTTGTCAAGTCGGCAGCTCTCTCTCTCTTACATCAAGGAGCAAATTTGAAATTTCTGAAGTATCTAGTATGTTTCCTCTTAATGCACACAGGGTCCCCTTGCATCTCCGAACACCGCCCCCCGTTAGTCCCCCCGTTAGTCGCTGCTTTTCTCTTTCTCAGGGGTTAGCTCTCCTGCCTGTAGACGGCGCTAACTCCCTCAACGCTGGTTTCCTCCAGTGATTTTCCACGTGGACATCTATTTGCATTAGGGAACATCTGTCTCCCCGCTGTGCTGTGCGTGGACGGCCACCCGCCTCGGGCGGCTCGGGCAGAGAAATGGGACATGCTGCCGGGAGGCTAGTGAGGCGCGTTCTCTTCCGGGTCAGGGGACTCAGCCGCTGACTCGGGGACAGTCCCATCCCTCCGACCGCGGTGCCCACGTCCGCTGCTTCGGTGAATGAGAAAGCAACGCTGCTGTCCACTAGTCACAAATTATTGCGGACGGAAGGGACCAACCAAGCCAAGCACATCAAATCTGCTCGCTTCCCCCAAGCGTCCTCCGCTCCTTCCAGCCCTTGGTGCCACTACAAGCCCCGTCCCAACCCAGGCCGCAGGGGTCCTCTCCTGCCTATTTTCCGGACAATGGAATTTGCAAGGTAATTCTATTTGGATCTTTCCCCATCACTATCGACCAACCAACCGTTCAGTGGCCCCCCAAAAATGCTGGTCCACCGAAGGCATTCTGTGCTGTTTACTCAGACGTTACCAATATTATTTTTGCTGTAGTCTTTAAATTTTCTATTTTTGTTATGCCATTGAATTTTCAACGAGTCTCCCTTTCAAGTTCCCTCCCAGAGTAAAATTTTGACAACGCTTTCATTATTCTCAACACATAAAGCGGCATTTTGGACAGTTCTGTTCTGTTCTCTACAGGGTAAAAGCTTCCATGGAAATAATGAAGAACTTCGTTCAAGAAAGGAGGACACATGGCGGAAAAAAAACAGAGTTGTAAAACAATACACAGGCCTTGAATTATCTTTACTTCCTCTGTCTCACTTTATTTTGATAACTCTGGTTATGTGGTATGATTGTATTAGAGGAAATTAATACAAACGTAATAGAAACTTTTTTTCACAAAAATTTTCCTAAGGTTTTCTCTCATCTGGCTTAGAAAAAAAAGCACCACTATTTTCTTTTTTCCAAACCTAAAAGCCTAAAACCTAAAGTCTGCAATAAGAATTTATATTCACCAAATTTTATAAACGAGTAACCAAGAAATTAGATCTATGCAATATTCTAAATCTAGTGACAAAGGAAATCAACAATAAGCAACCCTACATGTAACCAGAAGAGTGGAACTGCCCTTCTCCCCCACCCCAGAATCACAGCAAAAACACCTGAGAATCAGCAGAGCTGGCCTGGGACATCCTGGTGGCTCCCAGGTCCCACCCCGCTCCACTCACAGACCCACAGGAGGACGGACTTAGTCCAGGAACTGAACCCAGCTCCCAAGGGGGTAGTTTTGGTAACTGCAGAGCTCTGACCAGACCCTGCGAAGCTGAGGTCAGCTGTTGTAAAGCATGTGACTAAGCAATGACCCCTTTCTTCAGCACCAGCTGAGGTGATCCGGGATATTCATTCGCGTGTAAGTAAGTGGAAGGGGCTTTCGGTGTAGGAGAATTTAATATGTCACTTCTGTTGTTTTATGACTGTTTTTGAGAATTAATATTTGTCCTGGGGTGCACATATGTGTGTTTAAGTCGTTTTCTGCTGTACACTCGCAAGAATACAGAGATGTGCCTACAACTCGGGTGACAAGGGCTACTGGGTGCAAAAGGCTCGCTATCCAAGTGGAGAACAAGGAGTGTCTCACCCCCCACCACCACCCCAAACCTGATGGTGTGGGGCCAAACTCAGACTCCGGGCGTCGGTCCCCAAATACTCAGGAGAAGGTCCCCTGATGACAGGAAGGGAGGTGTAAGCATCTTGGACATTCTCCCCTGAACCTTGTGGGGAATCAATACTAAGCCTAGACAACAGAAGTTTTGTTTTCCTAATTCTGTTTAATACTCCCCAGGAGGCAACTGCCCCTCCCTGTTCTCAGATGGGGCGGAATGTGGCCCACGCCCTCATTTTGTTTGTGATTTAAGGGGTGGGGGGGGTGGGTTTGGCTCTAGGCAAAATCTGGCGCTTCACTCAGGACAAATGCCTCCAAAGTGCATCTCCCTCACCCATTTCCAATGTCAAGTGGAAAAGAACTGAAGAATAACAAAGAACTGGACAAAAATAATCCAGATGGTGAAAACAAGGCAGCTGCACAAAAACAAAACTATCAAAAAACCCAATAATCCTTCCGCAAGATACTAGTTTTAAAATATCAGCAACTGATGGCCAGACCAGCTCCAGATAACACTGCTGAGTGAGAACAAAGCATCTTTTGCCCAAGCCAGGGGACTCCACGAAGGGGTGTGAAAACAGAGCCCAGGGAAACGCCACGACCGAGTCCTTCTGCAAGGTAAAGGCTAGTAAGATGCTCATTTTTGTTTATAGGGATCAGGCTTCAGAAACCCATTTTTTAAATTAACTTTCATTCACACTATTAAGAGATCTGTTTCCGCCTAATCCACTCTCCTCATTTCCCCCCAAAACGGAATTTTACTGACACGTGACCTCCCACTTGGATGAGACTTCTCAGCTTCGGTGACGGTCAGAGTCAATGGGATGTCAGTGAAAGGGCCGTGTGACACTTCCAGGTCCTGAACTTAAAACAAAGGAACGAGCTCTTCCCTTCTCTCTTTTTTCTCTCAGAGGAAGACATGGATTGTGTTCACAGCAGTGACCCAGCTCCTTCCATCCAGATGAAGATGACACCTAAGGGGACAGTGGTACAACGAAATGGAAGGGACCAGAGGCCACAAATGATTTTTGAGGCAGAGGGTCTCCCCACTCTCTGAACTTCCAACCTGCGGAGTTCCTGGAAGCAGAAATGAACTTCCATGTTATCTAAGTCACTATGTTCCAGCATCTCCTGGTTTTCGCAGCACAGCTATCATCCGGCCCGCCAGCTGTCCCCTTGAACCCGAGCCCGGGTCGTCTCAGTGACCACCACCACGGTAACCTGGCTCAGGCACAAATCGTAACAGCTTACTTAATCGGGGAAGATTAAATGGCCTTTAGTTGTACTGATAATAATGTGTATAACTGTCTACGATTTACTCATTAAAGAAATCGAGAAAGGACTTGGATACTAGAGCTATTTCTGTCCTGTAAGTGGCCAGGGACCGCTCTTGGAAAAGAACATTCGACACGACACTTGCCGGGCATTTTGTGCCTGTTTTCAGTTCTCCCTTTCTAGACTGTCATGTTTCTGCTTGAACGTGTTTTCAGCCCCAAAGGCTGGCATAAACCTGATGTGTGATTCCGGGTAAGCCAGTGACCTCGTTTGTGACATGCAGCGCCTCCCTCACTGGAGTGCCATAGGTCACCCGAGAAGGTGCCTGGGAAGCACTGGCACGGGGCCTGGCAGGCGACGAGCTCCGTGAACGGCAGCTCTTATGATTTTCAGAATCTGATTACTGGATGACTATTTGAATGAGTGAGTTGATACTGCACGGCCTTCGCTAATTACTGCATCAAATAACCAGGAGAAACACTGGGAAGCATGGAGGGAATGAAACGACACCCTGTTTTCCTCCTATGTCGCTATAAATGTTCCTGAAAGCACTCAGTGCAATAAGCAAGACCCCTGACAATGATAAAATTGTTATGAAACTACTTTCCACATTTCACATAAATGGACAGGAGTTGCTCCCGTTCGGGCATCGCGCCTGCCCAGCAGCAGGCGCTGGCCTCGGTGCCCGTGGTGGCTGGAAAGTCGCCTTCTTCCCCACAAATCCTAACCCCAGGACCCGGAGAATGTGACCCTATTATAAAAATGGGTATTCACAGATACGACTCAGTTAAGGATATCAAGATGATATCATCCTGAATTACCCGGGTGGGCCCGAAATCCAATGTCAAGTGTCCTTACGAGAGACAGAAGAGACAGAGACACAGAAAAGGCCACGCGAAGATGTGGAGGGGGATGGGAGTGATGTGGCCACAAGGCGCCACCGGAAGCCGGAGGGGGGAAGGGTCTTGCCTGGAACTCTCCCGGAAGCGTGGCCCCGCTGACACTTCAATCTCAATTTCCGGTTCCAGAAATGGCAGAGAATAAATTTCTGTTGTTCAAAGCCACCAAGTCTGTGCTACTGTGTTACGCTGCTCTGGGAACGCAGCGCTCCACGGCTTCTCCCCATCACTGGCGACCACAGGAGGCCCCAAGGGAAGGCAGCGGGTACAGGCCACAGGCCTCGGTTCCAGGCTCTGACACCGCAGTGGCTCAGAACCAAACCCTGCCCACGACCTCTTGGAGCAGGAGGAGACAGAAGGTTCCCGAGGCGTGGGTGCAGCCGCCGGGCCGCCTAAACCCATCTGCAAACGTACCACCCGCAAAGGCTCTGCCGAGCCACCACAGAGATAGACGATGCATGACGCAACGTGAGGAGCACAAGGTGCCGAAGCCCCGCCCGTCCCCCCGTTCTGCCCGTTCGCGCGCCGCACAAGCCTCGCGAGCACAGACGCCTTTTACCGCGAGACCCAGCGCGTGCTTCCCGCCCACGTGAGCACCACGGCCAATCACCGCAGCGAGCGCTCCCACTGTGGGCGGAGCCCGCGCGGCCTAGGGTCTGGCAGGCTCTGCGGATGCCTGCCATGGCTCCCGCCCACCACCCCGCAGAGGCAGAGCGCGCATCCGTTTATTCTCCTGCCCTCCTGCCCTGTAATGGCGCCTCCCTCTAAAATGCTCCACGTGCAGTTGCTACGAAGCAAGCCAAATGAAATGTTATCCAGAAAAAGGATCCAGAGGATACCTGACAGATTGATCAGGCAGCACAGTATTCCCCAACTTGAAAAAATGGGTGTGACACCTTCGTTTAAAAGTGCCACCCAAGCCAGAGTCTTTGTAGAAGGCACTCTACACTTTGCCGCTGCAGAAACTAGACCCACGTTTGCAAATTCACTTAATGTGGAGTGGAAAATTCTCAAACGCTCGTTTAAGATGGTGGAAAAGTCTATAACCAGGCCCTTCGTGGGCCATCTCCAAGGAAGATGGCTTTCAGCTCTTGCCCCGTCCTGCCGCCTGCCTCAGACGTGGGTCTCTTGACTGCAATCGCTACCTGCACTTTATTTCCTTGTGTTCTCTTTGCAAACTCTGTGTTGGAGGACGGATTCTCAAACAGCACGCCAGTGAAGAAAAGGAATAAACCCAGTTTACTGACTTTGTGCTAAATAACTGCTCATATACGAACCTCACAGCTCCTCAAAAATGTGTCCCACGTCTGTTTTTAAATTTAACATCAAGAAAAGAGATTTCCTTAACTTTCTTCTCCAGTTAAGTATCGCTAAGAATTCATTTATTCAACACAGCTTTTGAGAACCTATTTCCTAGGAGATACTAGTTGCAAGGGACTTAGTGATTAATCAAACAGAGAGAAGTTGCCCTCTGCAACTCAAGTTCTAGTGGCGGGTGATACATGTGAAGATTAAATTAAATATGCATTAGGGATGGATAAGTGTTCAGGAGAAAAGCGGGGTGCAGGGGGTGGGGGAGCTGTCCATGCTTTTTTTTTTTCTTACACCATCAGTCTGAAAAGCCGTCTTCCAATGTCACCACTTCATAATAGTGATGTGTTCTTCATATATTTGTTAAAATCTTCCACGGACATTTCTTAATTCAGTTACTGCCAACCTTTACCCGTCTAGTCTTTGATGTGTTGTCACTTGCTGGCCATCTAATGAATAAACTTATTTTCAAACAAATGGGGGGGGGAGGCAGGGAAGAAGACACTGATATCTACTAAGCGCCTACTGCTCAGACCCGCATGGAGGCAGGCACCTCGCTGTCATTCTCTCAGCTGGTCCACATGCCACCCCAGGACGCAGATGACATCCCTCTCGTTTTACACAGGAAGAAACAGATACTCCAGTAACCTGCTTAAGGTCACACAGCAAGTGGCATCACTGAAATCTGAACTTCACCACCCATATTTTTTTGATCTTACCTCCAAAATTCTACACTACTGGGATTCTTTGTTTCTTTTTTTATAACTCCTCCTCCTGGCTGCTCAGTCTATGCTCAGCCTGGATCGTTCCTTCGCTTTGTCTTATACGAGAGAAATTACTCTTCCCAAATGCTTAAAAGCAGCCTCCCTTTTCTCCACACCTCGAAATCGGACACCTCGACAGACTTGAATAACACCTCTATGAATTACGTTGACCACCCATTATAAAATTAAAATGACCGCTGAATACCAACGTTACTCATCGTTTTTCTATGGTCACCATCCCTCTACTGATTTACACCTAAGGGTCCCTTGCACATGGCGGGGAAGCCACCGGGATTCCACGTGACACATTCAAATGCTAACAAAATGCAATGCGCTCGCTCGGAGAGAAAGCCGGCGGCGCAGGGGGACCCGCAGGGGGACCGGGCGCCTCCCAGGCATTCTCCGGTCACGGCGCCGGGTCCCGTCCCCGCAGGCGGCGTCCGGGAGGGGGCGGGCCGCGCGCAGACCGCACACGCGGCGGCGCGTTTGCGACCTCGCCGGGCAGCGGCGCGTCCTGCGCGCGCGCCCGCCGGCAGGTGGACCGGGCGAGGACGCGAGGCGCGCGGGGCTCGGCCGCGGCTCGCGGTCCCCGGCCAGCCCGGCGGGCGCGGCCCTCCCCGCAGCGCGCCGCGCGCCCTGCGTGTGGCCGGGCTCGGCCGCGGCCCGATGGGCGCCCCGCGTCCCCGCGCCGGCCCCGCGCCTCACCACAGCTTCCGCTTGAGCGGAAGGAGGCTGCCGCGGTTGGAGGGGGTGACGCCGATGGCCATCTGCAGCACCGTCAGGTACTTCTGGTACTTCATCTTGTCCCCGCCCCGCTCGCGCGCCGGGCCCCGCCGCCGCCGCCGCCGCCGCAGGCACAGCCCCTCCAGGCGCCGCATAGGTCAGCCCTGGCCGTGCGCCGCGGCCGCTCCGGCCGCTCCGGCCGCCGCCGCCGCCGCCGCCGTGCGTGCCCGCCGCTCCCGCCGCCGCCGTGCGCGCCCGCAGCTCCCGCCGCCGCCGCCGTGCGTGGCCGCCGTGCGTGGCCGCCGCGCCCCGCCGCGCACCGCCCCGCAGACCCCGCCCGCCGCGCCCCGCTGTCCCCGCCGTCCCCGCCCCGGCCCCCGCCCGGCCTGCGGGGCGTCCAATCCCGCGGCCGGGCAGGGCCACCGCCCTCCGCCCCAACCCGCACCGCGCCGGCCGGCCCCCCGCTGGGCTCAGTCCCTGCCACCCCCCCACCCCGGTGGTGGGAAATCATGGTCCACCACAGGCTTCCAGAGCGGAGAAAAAGAGTTTACAGTGACCACCGAATGGTTTGTGACCATCATCTGTGTGTTCTAGCCTGGACAGTTTGGAGGTTTTATGCGTGTGTAAAATGCGAGCATATGTGTGTATGCATATATACACACGCATGCGCACACATACACTCCTGTGTACACACATGTACACCTTATACATATATACACATATATACAAGTGTATATACACCTACATACACATATATGTATCCACGCATATAGACATGTGCACCTACGAACGCACATACATATACCTACCTATACACCTGCGCATGTATACACATACTCGTACACACATGAACATACACAATATGCCATTGTCACTTACACAGTAGTTTGGGACTGTGGCAAAGACCACGAACCATGCAAAACGATCTTAATAATGAGTGGGGAAAACTAAGATTGTTCCATGTCCTTTAAAAAATTGATCAAAACATTCTAAACTCTTCACTGATGGTTATGAGTATATAGGGAAATGAAAAAAATTAGTACAAGTGATCACTGCATACACTGCAATTTAAAACACATTGAGAATTCCAGTGTTTTGTTTCTTTGTAAGCAAAACTTATCGAAAGTAACTGGAACAGTGTCTTCTAGCAGAATCTTATGGGCCAAGGAGACATCTTTTCTGTGCCTTGGCAAAGCGTCATATTTGGGTCACTCTCAACATTTAATCCCTGCTCTTTCGCCGCGGCGAAATATATCAGAGTTCCTTTAATGTGTTATCCTCTCGGACACCGTCGTCATTTTTGTCACAACCGTTTTTCCCATCCAAGTTCACATTCGCTAAGTTCCTCCGGTGTCATATCTAGAGTCTCTGGAAAGGTGGCAATATCAACATGTCCACAATTGCCTTTTTTTTTTTTTTATAACTCCAATTACATTTCATTCAAATTTCACTTCAGGTCCATCTTTATCTTTTTTTGTTTGTTTCTTTGCTGCACTTTCATGTTTGCCAGCCAGTCCCCTCTGTCGGGCACTGGTTTTTATACAGCGCTTCGAGGGTTTGCCCCTGCAAGGAAAGGAGGTGATGTGACTGCGCGCTCCGCTGGTTGCGCGCAAACTGAGTTAACAGACGCTCAGACGCGAATCGCTGGCACTTTGAAAGAGCTGCTGTGATTGGTCGCTGAGGGTGACGTCCATGTTACGTACGCAGTGATTGGTGGACTAACGCGCTAGCGGCACGTTCATGTTATATGCATTCACCTACAGCGAATATGCCACGATAACTGAAATTTGAAGCATAGTGTTCAGCAGCAGGTGTTATTCAACTACACCACGGCAGCTGTGACACCAGGCGTGTCTGAACCGGTAACGCCAAGGCTGTATGTGTCACACGGGCTAGTCACCCCTTAACGGCAGGGGGTCGGTTCCAGAACCCTCAGCAGATGCCCGAAATGCCGGTGATACTGAATCCTACATATATTATGGGTTTTTCTATGCACACATACCTAGGATAAGATTTCTTATTCCTTCTTACTGTAGACCTCAGCAACCTCAGGCGGAAAGCGGGGCATCGGGGAAGCCTGTGTGCGGAGTGATGAGGCGCGTCGGCTCTTTGCCGTCACCCAGCTCCGGACGCTGGTGACCTCAGGCTCGAGATTTACATATCCTGCCGTGTGGACCATCCACATTTTGGGTCAAATCCATATATTTATTTATTGTGAGCATTTAAAAATTGTTTAGTACCAGCCCTAGGGTTGTTCCATGATTATATCTCCTTTCTTATACAGATTGTTATTTTACCTGGAGTTAACATTTGCCTTGTTTTGCAACTTGTTGGATTTTACTAACATGTATGGCCGAATGTTCTGACATCTGCAGTAGGAACGTGAAATGCCTTGCGATGGTTTCCCAGACACTCAGACCAGACACAGAGTCTGTCCATTTCATTTTCTCCTGGTCCCTCGGTCCTGCTGCTATGCTCAGCTGCTGTCCGAAGCGTCCTCTTCCTGTCCCTCTTGTGCTGGGTCCCCGTATTCTGGACCTTATCTCTTCTTTCTTGGTTAACTTCCTTGTTTTGATGGATAATTTCTTCTAGTAACTTCCTGAGGAAGAATACACGAGACCTCGATAGAAACTCTGAGACCTCGCGCGTCTGAAAAGTCATGGTTTTGCCATCATTTTGATTTATAATTTCATTGAATACAGAATTCTAGGTTGCAACTAATTTGACTCAAGTTTTAGGTCATCGCTCAATTGTCTTCTAGGTTCCAATGTTGCCACTGAGACACTCAGTGTCCTCTGTGTATTCCGGGTACTGTTTGCTTGCTCGACTTTCCCACTCTTTAGAGGCTTTCGGACCTTCCATTCATTTCTGCTGTCCTAACACTCCCTGATGAAAACCTGTCTCTGGATTACAAAGCCAGGAATTTAATGGAGAAGAGCCCAGAGGTTCTGGGAAGCGTTGGATGTACACTTACTCACGTCCTGATTGGTGGATTGATGAGGGGCAGGGCCGTTCCTTCTGGCTTGTGTAGTTTCCACGTGCGATTGTTCAGCCACCACTCAGTGGAAGTCCCAGCTGTCGTGTGTCCTTAACGCTTCCTTCCTCTGACATCAGATGGGCGTTTCTCGCACGGGAGGCTCTTTGGCCAAACTCCTAACTGCACCTTTAGTTCTGGTCTCTAGTGCGTCTCACGTTCAGCTGAATTATGTAGAAAACAGAAAGAAGGCATTATCAATTGCATTTCTCTGTCTGTCAAGGAAACGTACTATTTCCTTCTTCTCTTCTACAGACGGTGTGACACCATTTCCCTCAAGTTGGCTTACTTTAAGACCCACACGCTCCCCTTCTCTGGGAAGCTCTCCCGGGCTGATGTCTTATTGCCAGCCGCCCTCTGAACCTTTTCACTGTCTACCTTGTGTCACTATCGTAGGTGGACGTGTCTCAGCTCCATCAGCAGACAGCGACTTCTCGGAAGACAAGGGCCTGGTCTGATCCATTTTTGAGTTCCCTACAATGAGTTCTTACACAGTAAACGTTTGCCTTGTGAGTGAACCGATCTTCGATTTATTATGTAATAAATATCCAGAATTTGAGGATGTGTCAGTTAGAAACGATGTTGGTGCTAGCATCAAGAACGTGTCATAATGGGCTTAGAGAATTGAAAACTTTTCTCCCTCTCATGTAAAAGAAGTCGTTAGTCTGCCGCGGTCTCGCTGTGGTAAGGTGGGTTCCCCAGAGTCCCAAGAGACCCAGGCGCGTTTTTGGTCCACTCTGCGTTCCGCAGCATCTTGTTTCCATCTTCAGGGTCACAAGATGGCTGCCAGAGTGCCGGCCATTACCTCGGGAAATCAGGAAAAGAAAGACGAAGGGGCCTGGGTTCTCCTCCCATCCAAGCCAGCCCCGCTTTAAAGAGAGCTTCAGGAATCACCAACCAAAGACTTCTCAAATTTCACTGACTGCCCGCTTAACTGCAAGGGAGGCCAGGAAGTAAAGGAGTGTTTTTGTTTGTTTGTTTGTTTGTTTGGTTTTGATTTTGGTTTTTTTTTTTTTTTTTGTAGCTTGGCACACTGTCTCTCTGGATAAAAGCTGAATTATGTTACTACGGAAGAAGGGGAGAGAAGATACTAGATCAGCGGCCGGCATTCTTGGCCAGAAAGAAATAATTAACATTCGTAAAGTAAAAAAAAAAAAAAATGATCATACTTACTGACATATGATTATTTCTTCCAAGATTTCTTCAAAATCTCTCTTCAAAGTCTATAGATACATGCCTGAAACTGATCCAGACTCCGGCTCTCACGTCCAGGGTTTTAATGGGATACAGTCTACGTGATACTCTCCCCTCATCAAATGAACCTTGTTTGTTTTTCCTGCGTCCCTTAAGTAGGTATGACACCATCTGGCATTTTCTGCTTTTGACCCAGAGCCACAGCTGGCATCGTCTGACTAATCGAGAGGTGGGAAGGGACAGGGCAAGACCAAGGTAGGGACACAAACCAGTGGGTGATTAATGTAGCATTCATTCCCCGTACAATCAAATAGCCATTGCAGGATTTTGGCAAATTTTCGTGATATCAGTCATCAGCAATTAGAAGCTCAGGGTGTGGGTCTAATTGTCAGAATGATGTACTAAGTTTCAGAAAAACGACCAGAGAGGCGGTTAAAGAAACGCATATTATACGCTCATTCTTAGCCTATCATTCGTGTCTTACATGTTAAATTCCTCCTAAAAGTAATTTGGATGACTCTTCAAAGTCGATAAGTAAATTATTGAAATTGATCCAGCAATACGAGTGATGATAGATAATTTAATCATCCATTCCATTCAATCAATAATTACCGAATATATCCTATTTGCCAGGCATTGTGTTAGTTGCTAGAGATTTAAATGATCGCTTGTTAAAATGTAGACATTTCAGAGGTGAAGATATGTGGAAAGCAGGAAACAGATGAGTAACCTGAAACTAGTTTCCACAGACAAATAATCCCGGACAGCCAACCCGAAAACTCATAGCAGAAACTAAGTTTGGATCTTTTGTAATTCTCTTTAAGCCACATGGAATTAAATTAGACGCCTGTGGAAGACTCAGGCCTCTCCTGTTACTATGCGATTTTGACATGTATAGATTAGACAACCTCGATGAATAAAGACACAGAGCAGGTCGCTTGCATGGCATAAGGTGTCCCGGTCGAACGTTCTGCTCGAGAGAGAAGAGGTCTTACCAGGTGACGGGCTCCACGTTCCATGAGAACGGCCCCAGCTTCAGGGCAGTAACTTACATGAGAATTATAGAAAATGAAATGTAAAACCAAGACCTGGGAAACACTCATTATTAATATAAGGGCAGATCAGTTTTTTTGGATTATCAAAAACTGAAGTGGCTTAAGTTCGGTTGATCTATTGATACGATGGGCCCAGTCTCAGCTGAAAGTCATGAGTTTGGGAACGGCCAAAACCAGGGCAGACGAAACCTGCCCCTGAGACGTGAGATGAGCAGGCCAGCACCACGGACGTCCCCTGCGGAGTCGCCCGGAGCTTTTGACCTTGGCCCATCGGTTGGTCTGACGTACTTGTTTTGTTCTCCTTAGTTGGATGAATAATTTATAACGTCTAAAACTCAGTGCATGCTCTTATGCAAGCTGTGTTTAAATATAACCCTTATGATGTCCTGCGCATACTCCGTTAATTTTTTTTAGCGATTTTTGAAAGGCTTGAAAGGATTTTACCTGCAGAATTTAAAAGGCTGATTTCGTGAGATCGAGGAGAGTGGGCAATATGCGTAGGAAGATTTTGTTTCTTACATTTGTAATCCTCCCGTGGTGTATTTGAAATGTTTGGGAGAGTCGATTGTACAAAAATTGTATTTTGAAATAGCTAAGAGAATCTGATTAAACATGTAACTGCTAAATATGTGTTAACCGAAAAAGCAGAAGCGACAGTGATTGTTCTTGTTTTGATGAAGATTGCAATATTTATAAGTAAAGTAAGAGCTGTAAGTTACGCTTAAGTATTTAAGGAAACAGCGTTTACACTATATTATTATTAACAGTATGATATGGATTAAAACAGATAACGATAAGGATTCCCTTTCTGCACATAGAAGCCCGACCAGGGCAATGACCAAACTCAGTCAACCAATAGCGAAAGCGGAAGTAGCTGCAGGTGCGTCTATGGGTCAAACTTGAGAGGATGCGAAGAAAGAGCTGCGTCTGCGGCAGCAGGATCGCTGGGCGCCACACCCCCCTTGCCCCCCGAAGTATAAGGAACACACAAAGCCGGCAGAAAAATGACAGCAGCTCCCGGCTTCCTGTAGACACACGGCCTGCCTGGAGAGGGGTCAGGCTGGAGGGCTGCGGTCGGAGCAAGGAGACAGCAGGGCTGAAGGTAACGCCCAGAAAACATTTGCGCCAAACCCCGACGGGGGCGACAAGGAGTGAGGCCCCTCAGCTACGGCTCCTGATTACGCTGAGTGCGGCGTTTCCGAGCTGCCCGCCCACACCACGGCCACTGCCCTCAGCCTGCTGGGCGACACCCCTCCGCACCGGCACAGAGCCCATGCCCAGGCCCCTTCGCGGCGCGGGGGCCCGTGGCGCCTGCAGCTCCTTCCTGGGCGCCCGGGTCCTTCGTGCGTGACGATGAACCACACGCAAACCACGAGACGCTGGCTGCACACCAGCAGCCCGAGGAAAAGACCAGAGTCACGAAACGTCGCCCAAAGTGAAGAAGCCACACACGGGGGCCAGGCGTCGCCCGAGCCCACCGAACGGGAGCCGAGCGTCGCCTGTCGATGCACAGATGTTTTATATTTTCCCATAGTTAGATCTATTGATTTTCCTCCGTATAGTTTGTACCTAGTTTTTGAAATACCAAGAACCGTTTGGGCAGTACTTCGACAGCTTCGTCTAGCGACACGATGTTTTTTATATATACATGCACCTACAAATATGTCTAAATTATACAGCTCTAACTAGCTTTAAATATTATAATTAAAACCGTATAATTAAAACGAGCGTGCCAGCCAACGGCTCAAAGAGCTCCCATTCCAGCGGGGCATTTGTTCTTACCGAAGCCGGTGGCGAGCTCGGAGAACCGCCCACAGCTCTTCCCATCGAATCCTATTTTTGTCCTTCATAGCAGATACTTATCTCGCATTGAGAGTTTATTATTGTCTTTATAATCGTAATCTTAAAAGGCTAAAGTGGCACTACATTTCGTGTGGAACATAACTTCGGGGTCTCAGCACCCTCCTTACTGATTTCTGCTTCTGCCCTCAGAGCCATTATCTAAAAGGTAATGGGAGAAGGGAAAGGAAGAGGCCAGACAGCCGACACCTACCTCTGCCTTCGGGGGGAAAGCCTGACTCGGAGCGGGGGCCTCCTCCTTCCAGCACGGGCGGGCGGGAGGGGCGGAAGGGCCCGAGTCCACTTTACCGGAACCATCGGGTATTCGAATGGCATCCCAGAGCCGAGTTCTTCAAAGGGACGGATAGAAATCTGGGAACAGGGGACAGAGAAGGGACGGCGGGGGGCCGGAGCCTGGGCCGGCGGACGCGGTCGGGGACTCTTAAGGAGGTTCGAGGTGACCCCCCTGGTCGCAATCACCGTCACGTACATGTGCCTCGCGTGAGGGACGCCACCGAGGAAAGGAAATCTCTGTTTTACATGTTTCCGTTCTCTTCAGATAAATACCCAGACGTGGGATCGATCGCCGGGTCACGGGGCAGCTCGGGTTTGAGTGTTTCGAGGAACCTCCACAGCGTCTGGCGAAAGACGGTGTACTTTCGGGTTTGTTGGGGAGTTGAGGGATGGGTGAGGGATGGATTGGAGGGAGGGATGGGAGGGAGGGGATGTCTAGGTGAGTAGGAGGAAGATGATTGATGTCTTAGGACTCAATTCATTCACTCTCAAATCACCAATCCTCCATACTCCGCCTTTCCTTTCCTTTCTTTCCTTCCTTTCCTTTCCTTTCCTTTCCTTTCCTTTCCTTTCCTTTCCTTTCTTTCTTTCTTATTACAGCCATGCCGACAGGTGTGAGGTGACGTGTCCATGTGGTTTTGACTTGTGTCTCCCCGACGATCAGTGATGTTGAGCATCTTTTCACAGGCCCGTTGGCTGTCGTATGTCTACTCAGATCTGCTGCCCATTGCCTATTTTTAAATCCGATTGTTTGGTTGTTTTTCTTGCTGTTAGGTTCTATGAATTCTCTTTATATTTTGCATGTTAACCCCTTATCAGATACCACGATTTGAAATTATTTTTTCCAATTCAGGAAGTTGCCTGTACTTTCAGTATTTCACCTAGAATCTCTTCATTGGCAAAGTCACTTCGGAAAAGGGGACAGATTGGTTTGGCCATCCTTAAAAACGACCTGCCCCACGGAGCGCAGCAGAAAGATCACGCGTCCGTGTGTGCTCTGAGGCCATCGCTCGGTCACGGTGCGCAACCCCCCTGACCCCCGCCGCCTTCGCTGCTGATGTCAGGCACGGGACGCTTACGACCTTCCTGTCTGTGTTTGCTCGAGCGCTTTAAGAGACAAACCTCCTCAGAAGGTGACTGACTCCGTTGTCGAGCGACACTGAATTCTAGAAACGCTCTCCAGTGGTGACGCTGGAGCCGCCTTTCCGTGACCCCGTCGCAGGGCCAGGCACGTGTCTGCGCCCTGGGCCGCGCGCCGGAAAACCGCCCCCACCGAACGTGCTGACCGCGTGGGACGCAGATGTCCTCACGTGGCCTTCGGGGCTCACGCTTCACGTCTCCCCACGTCCCCGCTCGTCCGAAAGACGCGGCTTCCAGAACGTGAGTCTGCGTGTATTCCAGTGTGCTTACGAAGACGGGAAAGGACGTCCTAGGTTACTGAAACTTTAAAAACATCCGGCGATGCGAGGCAGTAGGTCGTTTCCTGTAAGCGTAGTGATCATCCGCCTGGCTTCACCATTCGGCTTAAGTTTGTAGAAACCCAGCGCTTGAGGCTGGTGTTGTCCTGACCTTTTCATGACTTATTCACTGCTTCCCAAAATAATTGTCTAAGTGTGGCATCTTCTGTAGTTGGAGTTCAGTAGACGATGCAAGTGGGGAGAAGCAATAACACAGATTCTGAGAGAAGCTAAAGGCGAATTTTACTGTTGTAACTGACAGAGAAAACGCTGCCCAGATGCGTAGAGTCTACAAGATGTTTTGTCTGCCAAAATGAAAAAGAGGGAGCAAGACGGTGTTTATGTAAGAAGGCGCCTCAGACCCCGAATCAGGGCGAAGCTTTTAGTAATCGGGGAGGTACGTATAAAAAGACAAGAATAATGAAAAGCTACGCCCAGTAAGGAGAATGAGCCCTTCATCACGGCCTCGCCAGCCCACGACGAGGGGTCACGAACAGCCTTAATCGTGTCTCATATATTATTAAGACAACAGCCCCAAATTTTCCTGACAGCCATTTCTTGGTGCCAATATTTGGGTGTCTCGCCTCCAAATAACTAGCCTCCTGATAAAGCCAGAATGTTTTAAAATGTGTATGTGAGTGTGGAGCGTGCTTGTTTTATATATAGAAATACATTTCAGGATATACAACAGGAATGACGTATTTATCTCACCACACAGTGAAGAACTTTAAAAATACTCATTGTTGTATAATGTTTTTTTAAAAAACATTAAAGTCAGTGGGACAGTTGCTTTGAATTTATGAAGAATAGTACATATATAATTAGTGACTTTTCTGTTTGTATTGAACTTACTTAGGGTTTTTCAAGCTTAGTAAAAAGGCTATATATAGGAAAAAAGAATGTGTGTGTAATAAGAGATAATGTAGACTATTAGTAAGTCAAAAATAGTCCTTTGCATACATTTAGTTTGAAGGTAGTCTCAGATATTTTTCTACATGAATCTTTCATCTTCAGTGCACAAATGGCTCGAGACGGCCCTCAAAATTAGACAGATCAAGTGTATCCTGCCGGAACACAAAAAAAGCGAGAACAGATTTTTCTAAATATATAACAGAGGATAAAAGATTGTTGAAATCTTTTTCAAAATTCATTCCGAAACTAGACAGTGACGACGGCTGTACCACAATGGAAACGGACTAAACGCCTCTGAATCGCACACTTCGAAATAGTTTAAGTGGTAAATTTTGTTATATGTCTTTTCCGCAATGAAAAAAAAGACTTTAAAAAAAGAGCCATACTTCATTTTAACATGCCTGAAAATCTACTTTGCTAGGCACCTGCTCTCTGGGATTTGAAGGAAGAAGGATAAATAAACCCGGGGTGCACCTGCAGGAGGGCGGACCGGTTCGTGGGGCCTTCGGGCAGCTCACTGGGCCGAGTTCACGGCCGAGCCAGCTGCAGACGGGAGCGGGCAGGCTCGCGAGCCACTGTGCCCCCAGTGTCTGGCCGAGTCAGCTGACCGTGAACGCAGCCGGCACAGTGGCCCTTTATGCTCGAGCCCTGCCGGCCGCACAGAGGCACAATTCATCCGTTCCCCGTGGACGTTTGTGGTCTTGGGGCCGTTGGGATTTGTGTCACTGCAAAGGACATAAAATTGGGGTGGGCGAATAGTATAGTAGGGTTTTCTTTAGACTAGGAAAAACTCTTAAAGTGTTTAAAAAGTAAAATAACAGAAATGGGCGGGAAAAGTGGTCAGTTCCAGGCTCTCGAGCTTTTGTCCAAAATGGGAGCCTCCACCAGGCCTGGTCATAGACTAAACTGGACCGTCCCCCAACTCTGACGGGCCCAGTCAGACACTGCACTGTCCCTGGCTGTATCAGGCTGCGTCACGGACTACGCCGCACTGTCCCCGATCGTGACGGGAATGACGAGGATCCCTGATACTCTGGCTTTCTCATCATGACGAGATTACATCTCACAATCACAAGTCGGTGTTGTTGGGACTGGCTGCGAGGACCATGAGCGTTCTTTGCTAGACGTTTCTACTGCTGTCACAACGAGAAAGTGCAAATCGGAGGTTGGGGGTTGGAATCAAAATCATTTGTGCCACTGAGGGGAGATAAGTCAGCTACGAAAACTGTCACGAGAGCATCCAGAGTATTCTCAGAAGCTCTGCACCTCAGACTGTAATGCGCACATGGATTATATAGGGATCTTGTCAAAATACAGGTTTCGATTCAGTTGATTTTGCATTTCTAACCAGTTTTCAGGAGACGGGGAGGCTGCCGGTCTGAGGAGCACGCTTCATGGAGAAAGCCTCTAAACACCAAGGGCTAACGACGCGGAGGCCCGCGAGATCCCAGCCGGATCTGGTATCCTGCCGATTCCGTGAAAGTTTTAAAATGTAGCATTCGATCCGAAGAACTGATGACAAACATGAAATTCCAGCTAAATCTCTGAAACCACGCATTTGCCGTCCTTCGGGTACAGCTGCTGCCTCTCATCGGAGCAGCAGGTGCCACCTCTGAGGGGCTGTTGGGGTGTGTCCAGAGTGTCACTGGTTGCCACGGGGACTGGGAAATGGGCTCCTGGATGCGCAGGGTCTGATCACGTGGGGGGGCGTTCTGAACAGCGTGGAGGTGTCCACTCAAAACGGCAGGAGACCCCCACCAAGACCCCTGACTGGCGCCGGGCTGACCGCGGGGCCCCACCTTGTGCTCCTCGCCCGTCATCTGAAGCCCGAGGCCCAGCAGAGGCCAACCCCAGGACACTCGTCTCCCTTCACTTAGAGAGGGAGTTTAAGCCAAGCCGCGAGGCACATCTAGGCCGCTTGAAAGGCAAGTAAAAGAATCACCCAGAGTCACAAAACCTGGACATCGAGCCCAGCGTCTTGCCGAAGGGGCCGCATACCTGCTGTCTGTCTCCCCCCCCCCCCCCGGGGAATAAGCCCCTTGATTCTCCTCCAAGATGACAGAGCTTGGAGTGAAATATGGCCTAAGGACAAAATGCATTTCTTTTGTATTTGTAAAATATTTTTTTCAGTGCAACTGTTTTACAGGGTCCAAGCCAAACAACCACAAACTATATAATCCAGTAGTTGCAATGGGTAAAGAGACTAATTATCAAAAACGGGCTTTCCTAATCATACACAAGGTATCGGTCATATTTTGAATATTTTGAATATTGCCCATATGTTTGACTCTCTCTAGCACAACTGGAATGGTACATGCATTTAATTTGCCATTTATTCTCCTGTCCTCTTTTTGACCTCCCACAACTAATTCATGTTGACTCTCAAAAAATAAAACGAGGACTTCAGTGTCAGGGCGTGTGACTTGTGTTCCAGGGCGCCCCGGAACTTCCAGAGCGCTGAGTCGGCAGTCGAACGGTTCCGGCTCCATGCTCCTGACAGCTGTTTATTTCTTTCAATGTAATTTTGGAGAAAAATATCCAGAAGGGATTTGCTGCCCTAGATCTATCAGAAAACATATTTAAGATATTCTGTAGTTTCATAATGCAAAAATATAACACCAAATCAGCATATTGAAAAAGGGTTACAATGTCAGTCATAGTTTCTCTAAAATCAGGCAAAAAAAAAAAAGGTGTTTGAAGCGTGCAACTTCGCAGAGATTTAACGAGATGATGCACGGGAAGGTATTTCCAGGACAGACGCTCACTGACTTATGAAGGTGCTACGTCCCAGTAAACCCGTCCTAACTCAAAAATATCAAAAGTCAAAAAAAAAAAAAAAAAAACGAAAGAAGAAAAGAAATAAAGAAAACAACTAAAGTCAAAAGTGCTTTGATACACCTGACCTACAAACAGGGCAGCTGGACCCGCCCACCGGGCGGTGCTCAGCACGCACAGGGGCTGCGGATGGGCGGGGCCGTGAGCATGAGTCTCATCTCAAGAGTCGCCGCCTCCAAAGCCGGGGACATCGATGGGCTCTGCGAAGATGCCGCGAGATGCGAATGCGCCGAACGCAGCACCTGGATGCGCCGCGGCACCCAGCACCCGATGCGGACGCTGTCACGGCTGTCACGCACACATGTGCACGCTCCCGGGTCTCTGTTTTGAAATCTTAAGAATTCAGTTACAAATCTTCAACATATACTTCAGGGCAAGTGTTCCAGGAAACAATATGACTCAGCAAGGCTTCATTTAAAAATGAAAGACTCCTTAATTAGGACCTGCATTTATTAATAATTAAGCATGAAAGCCTTATGGAGCATTTTAGTCAGTTCTATGAAGCCATTTGAAAAACCCAATTTGCATTACTGAAAAGACTTTCAAATGCCATGTAGCAGAAAGAATGGCATGTTATGGTAATGTATACAGCGGGTGTGTTTCACGATGGCATGGCCTCCCTGTTTGGAAAATATTTTGATCGGAAGGCAAAGCCCCGTGGGAGCAGGTGGCCTTGGAATGCCCGACAAAGAACTAGTAACACTCCTTGGTGTAAAAACTAATCAGACGTTCGGGGAACCGGGGAAAGATGGGAGGGAGGCAGAGTTTGTGTGGCTGAGCAAACTTCCCCCTGAGACCCTGGGAGAAGCGTGCCAGTGAGGACTCCCCGCCGGGCTTGTCTCATGTTCAGGTCACAGTCGGCGAAAGCCTCGCCTCTCGCCCTGACCCTGCTGAAAGGTCTGCTCTGCACGAGGGGCTTTGGGAGAAACCAGAGAGAGAGGGTGGGTTGGGTTCCTCGTCTGGCGATCGAACAGAGGGCAGAATATGGTGGTGGGTGGATGACAAGGGAGATGAAGAATTCGGCCGAGGTAGAGAGTCAGGACTGGCCCCTGGAGCCCACAGAAGCCTTGGAAGTGGTGTTGGGCTCCCTTCAGGTGTATCGTGGTGATCGGAGTCAGGTTTCTGGTACATTTCAAAGGACAGAGTCAACTCAACAGAAATCCCCATTGTGCTAAGAATATACAAGTGATCTAGTTGTGATTCTTACCATGTTGAGATACAAAAGCACATGCAAATTTAGCGTACTAATTTCAGGTGGATCAAAGATCTGAGTTCCATGATGAGAATCTATAAGAAAGAAAGAGCAATAAGTATGTTTTTATAGTCTTTAGTAGGGAAGAACCGTCTATGGACAACATAAGATTCGAGAAACTAGGTAGAAAAAGATTGCTAAATCTGAGGACATAAAAATTAAGCTCCTTTGGACAGAAAAGGAAAAGTACAATAAATAAAAATGACAAAAGAGAAGTTTGGGCAAAATATTTGTGATAATAAGTGTTCTAATAAACGAAGAACCATTTATAAGGCTGAAAGAAAAGCGTGAACAACTCATAGATGAATAGGTAAGCATCTCACAGAAAAAGAAATACAAAAGACAGATACAAATACATGAAAAGATGCATACCATCACTCTGAGGAGGTGAAGCATAGAAATAATGATGGTCACCTACCGGATTTTAAAAATTCACTATACCCAGTGTGGGTGGGGATGTGGGGAAAGTCACTCCCACGTATTATTCGCTGGAAAATGCATTGGAATAACCTTTTCCGGAGGACGATTCTGCGATCTCTCTCTGGCGGTTTAAAGTGCTCACAGGCGTGCAGGGGGGGTGCTGGCTCCGGGGTGCGGAGGCTGGAGGCCGCCGCGGTCAGACGCCGGGGCTCTGAAACCGGAGAGCCAGGGGTCGGGTGACAGACACGTCGGCAACCTCCCAGCAGCGTGACCGCAGCGAAGTCCTTCCCCTACCCGCGCCGCCTCCGTAAGCGGGACGTGACACTGTGAGCGCCCCGCAGAGCTGTCGTGAGCATCGGACCAGGTCATGCATGTTAGAAGGATGCTCAGCGCGTGGGCTGCCACGTCCCGCCCGAGTGGATGCGGCAAACCCCTCCCGACGGGGGGGCCCACGTCCCCACTGCACGGGATCCTAGTCCTGGTGCATCGGGTGTCCCGAGACGTCACGACTCTCCAGGTTGCTTCCTTTCGCATCAGAACGCCAGTGAGACGTCTCGCTGCGAGGAAGGCCAGCGGCGGTTCCGAGGACAGGCACTTTATGAGGCGGCGACCATGAAGAGCTCCGTCCTCAGACTCGTTTCTTGTACTTTTTGCCGCGGAGCAAGGTCTCTCGACAGCGGCACCGTGGCGGCGTCTGGGGAAGGATAATTCTTTGCTGGGGGCCGTCCGTCCATCGAGGGATGCTTTGCAGTGTTTTGTCTTCTACCCACTAAATACCTGTGATGCCCCCAAGTTCTGACAAGCAAAAACGTCTCCAGGCATTGCCAAAGGCCCCTCTGGGGATGGCTGTGACAGCCCCTCCATCGAGGACCGGTGCTTTGGGGACCGGGAGCTGAAGCGGGGGGCCTGTGGCCTGTCTTCAAAATCATGAAAACGATTCTCCCCATCTGAGGCCGAGGCAGTTCCGATTATGAAGCAGCTACACGAAGATCTCCCTGTGCCTGAAAATCAATGTTTGGGGTGTGTGTGCACATTCACAATGCGTATATGTGTGCATGCATGTGTGTGTGTGTTCATGCATGTGTGTCCACGTGTGTTTGCGTGTGCACGTGTGTGCGCACGTGTGTATGTGTGCATGTGTGTGTGTGGTGTATTCATGCATGAGTGTGTCTTCCCTGCCCCCATCCCGAGATCCCCGCAGGAGCGCCAGGAAAGTGGGTCCTGCTACACCCCTGGGAGCTGCTGGTCACGGGGCCACCCAAGCTCCTTGCCCTGTGATGGTTCAGAAACAGCCCGGACCCCACGCAGCCCACAAGCATGCTGAGACCCTCTTCCAAGACAGTGGTGGAAGGGGAGCTTTGTTGCCCACCCTGGATGTCGCCGGGCGGGGGCGTGCAGAGGAGGCCGGCCGGGTGGAGGGTCTGGACAGCCCGATCAGGCCGGTTCTGAAGCCGGTGCTGCTGCTGGCCTTCCCGGCAGAGGAAGCAGGCGTGACGTCCCTGTGGGTGACCGAGGGCGAGGCCCAGAAGCCGCGACGGGGGAGCTGGAATCTCAGACGTGAAGCCACTGCACAGCCACGTCGGGTGCGGCTCGCGGGCTTCGGCTCACGGTGCACACGCACCTCCCTGATGCTCCGTGCATCTCGGTGCGTCTCGGTGCGTCTCGGTGCGTCCCAGTGTGTCCCAGTGCACACCAGTGTGTCCTAGTACGGCCCAGTGCGTCCCAGTTTATACAGTTCCCCGCGCGGGTCTGGGACGGCCGGCGCGGCGGGAGCGTGCGTGTCCGGGCTGTGTGCTGGCCAGGGCGGCCGGACGCTGACCCAGGGCTGCCGCCCCAGGGCTGCCGCCCCCCGCTTCCCCTCAAGGCCCAGGCCGCTCTGCCCTAGGCATTCACACCCACGAAAGCGTACTGATCCTCCGCCACCCTCCAGAGCGGCAGGACCAGAAAGTTCTGGAAAGTCGGAAAGTAGGAAAGATGCAGAAAGACTTCTCCGTGGGATACGGGCGGCGCGTGGTCACTGAGGCTGCTGCCATGACGACGCTACGACCTCTGACCTTGCCCAGGAACTAGCATCACATTCTCGGTGTCCCAGAGCCCGCGTGCCCGGGGCCGGCTACCCCGGGCAGGAGAGACGGCGCTGAGGGCAGAGCCGCCAGGATGGAGACTAGGTGCAATGCTGGACAGCCCGCCCGGGTCACAACGTCCCCTCCGTCCCTGAAGCTCCCGCCATCTCCAAAACCGGCGGCAAACACGGCGACTGACTACCCTCGGCGCGACCTCCTCTCGCTGCGAAGGTTTTTTTCTTTTTCCTCATAATGATTCATTCGGTTAATCGAAAAAGAATTCACTCCTAAAAGTGAGAGTGGAGCCCGTGACGGGGTCCGGGAGCTGACCTCCATCCATCGAAAGTTCAGGAAAAAAGCGACTGCAAGCAACGACGTCCTCCGTGGCACATCTAGTCCCATGGCTTCGGCTGAGTGTAGGAAGGTGTCATTCGGATGCAGGCTGGGCGTGGCACACAGCCTTTCATGTCTGCAGGAGGCCAGGCACGCCGCGAGGGTGTGGCCGCATTTTGTTTTTAAGCTGAGGTTCATTTTTAGATGCTAAAACACAAAACGGAATTCAGGAAGTGTGAATTTACTTGAACCAAACTGAAAAAAAGGTTTTCTCAGCCTCTGCAAAACGAAGCTGCAGCATTCACAACAGTTTTAATTATAACACACCAAATAAACACAATAAACAGCTCTTTGCTCCGAGGTTGACATCTCGCTCTATTTTTACCTCCAGGAACATAACAGACCAGAAGGGGACGTGACCACGTTAAGGTGGATCACTGCTGCGCGTGTCGAGCTCGTTCCGGGCAGTCTTTTGTGCCGTGTGCTGAAGAAAATCACTTATCCGAAGATATTAGTGCAAACAGAAAACCCGAAGATTTGTTAAGAAGATGAAGCACATTACAAACGCTGCTCTACGGACGTGGTCTGTACATAGGACGGAACGTTATTATCCCGCCTTAAAAGGTGGGAGTCGACACCTGCCTCGACCTCGAGGACATTATGCTGAGCGGCATGAGCCAGTGGTAGGAAGGCAAATCCTGTGGGACTCCACTTCTGAGCTACTCAGAGGAGTCAAAGTCAGAGAGTCAGAAAGTCAAACGGTGGTTTTCAGGGGCTAGGGGACGAGGGGCGACGGGGAATTGGCGTTTAATGGGTGCAGAGTCCGTCTTGCGAGACGAAGAATTCCGGAGTTGGGTGTGGTGACGCCCGCCACGCGACATTCTAGATGTTTTGACGCCACTGAGCGGTCCACGTAAAAATGGCCAAGGCAGGTGACCCAAGCCATTGCGTTCCCGCTGCCGGAACCAAGGGTCACACTGCTACGACTCGCGAGCGCCTGGCCCTTAGCTCTTTCGCCAAATCAGTGTGTAGCTCTTGCTGGCCCTTCCTCATCCAGATGCCTTTAAAAATCCTTTTTTTTTTTTTTTTGGTTCCTCCAAATAAATATATGTACAGAAAATGAAATTCTCCCCTTGAATTTGAAAACGGCGTGTGTCCAGGGCAAGCTCTGAGGCCTCCCTTGGAGACGGGGCCCCTCCGAGTGGTGACAGACGTAGAGTCCATCCCATGGACCTGACTCGTCTGAGACGCTCAGCCCCAAAGCGTCGCTGATGCAGGCAGTGTGTCGCCATGGTAACGGTGACTTTTCGTTAGTACTTTTTATAGATTAAAGTGTTACACCCTGGAGTCTCTTCATGTAAATGAATAAATCTTAAGATGGGATGATGTTTCATTTAATGTGGATATTTAATGGCACAGACCCGCCGGGAAGAACATTTTCAGCTTTTATATACGATACGGACATGCACGGTTACGTGAATCATATTTCGATGAAAATATGGCATTTCCATCAAAAATTTTTACAAAATACAAATCAACCCCTTTTATCCATTGACATTTATCAATATTTAACTGTGGCAGAAATTTGTGTCCCTCAGGAGTTTGCACACATAATTTGGTTTTTTACACTGGGGGGCAAATCCCCAGTTATCGTGGGCGTCCCAAAGACTTGAGTGTCTTACGATCTAATGAAGAGACCTGGGTCCAGTGGATCTAATGGGGAGCCCTGGGCGCCCCGGGCAGAGGGAGCACATGGCCCGGGTCTGGGTGCTGGCCCAGACCTCCACTTGCTCTATGGTCTTGAACTTAATTTCCTCCACGAGAAAATGGAGGTTATCGTATTTACTTTGTGGAGCAAATGCGTCTCTAGTTGGTGGAATCTGTGATTAAAACCGTGACTAGACAATGACTTCAAGCCAATACCTAAGACGAAAAGAGGGGGTGGAAATATGTTCAGTACCAAGGAACGTCGGTAGTGAACCATCGTGGTGGCTGCAAGCCAGCAGGCCAGCAGGGAAGGGACCTGGCCCTCTGCTTCCACGCAGAGGAGGAGCGTGGAGGCCGGCTCGCCCGGGGCGACGGGCGGTCGCTGAGGGACCCCAGGGTGGCGACGGGAGGCCCCTGCGCGGCTCGAGAGCCCCTGCCTTGTTCAGAGTTGTGTGGTGCTGAGAGGTGTTGCAGAGGGATGTGTGGCAAAGCCGAGGGGCACAGGGAGACAGCGGCGTGTGTGCCCCTGGCCGGAGGAGCGCGGGACCCGAACTCGGGGAGCTGGGGCCTGAGACGGAGATGCAAACGTCACAGTCCCAGAGAGGGGGCATCCCCGGACGCGGGCATTAGCTGCACTGGGAGCAGGAAGAGCAGGGGCCCAAACTCCCCCTGAGAGCCTCCGTCTCTCCCAGTAAACGATTGTTTACAGCACCAGCAATGACAACAACAATGCGCGGTTTGAATATCTGACATTCGTCCTTCCGAACAACGGGCTTTTCAAAACGCGGTCGTAACTGTCATCTCATTTGGCTCCCGGGAGAGCTCTGTGAGACCGAACAGGCGGGCGGTCCGCCCTCGCCCAGAACAGGGGGCGACCATTTCTAGAAAAGTGGCGACTGCCGTCAAGGCCAAACCATCCCGAGGCCTTGTTCTGTCTCCAAAAAATACGCAGGCGGCTTCTTTCGCCCACGTGGTCTGACAGCGTCACGGCCAAGGTCGGTTTCAGCAGTCAGTTCTCTGATGTGCCAGGAGGGGTCCCCGAGACTTCTCGGGGACAGACCCGGTTGTCCAGAAGGCAGCCCCGCTCACTGGACAGGTGTGTGCGGTGAAACGGGGTGCGCGCGTCCGCGCAGGGTCGAGGTGGACGCTCCCTGCTGTGGCCAGCTCGCCCTCTCCCTTGAGGGCTCCCACGGCTCACCAGCGCGGCCCCCTGACCCTGTACTGCACCCACACCAACCGATGCCGGCCTGGCCGTTCCCTTCTGTCCCCCTAGCAATTCAAGGCCAGGCCCTGAGCTGGCAAACCGGGGCCCTGGCGGCTCCGGGCGCCCCGGCCGCCCCGCGGCTCCCCGCCCGCCTCTCTCAGGCTTTTTGTGCCCCTGACCTTCAGCTCCTCCACGTCAAGGAGGCCTGAGGAAGCTTGCGAAGGCCGGCGCCAAGCTCTGAGCTCGCTCTTTTTATCTTTCCAGGGGGCGTGGACGGGACTCGCCAGCTCTCCAGCGGGAGCTACGACCATGCCGGCTCCAAGCAGAGGTCGCCCGCGGGCACCGCCACTCAGAGGCACGGCGATGACTCATGAAAGCGGCGGGGGGCCGGACACGGTGCAGAGACTTGGCCCCCAAGCCCCGCCGACAGTTAGGGGGAAGACGGAGTAAGAGCTCCTTCCCAGCTTCCAGGGACGGGCACGGACCGATGCCAACCCGCGTGCCCGGTCCCTTCCTCGTCGTGAGCCCGCTGCTCCCGCCTCTTCCTGGTCCAGAATTCCTTCCTTTAAAAAGTATTTCTCGACTGGCCGAGCCTCAGAGACAATATGTGAAGCAAAAGAATCTGGACGCGAAAGAATGAATGCAGCGCTTCATTTAGATGACATTTTAGAGGAAGCAAAATCATCTCAGGTAAGGAAAATGTTAGTCGCCTTTGGTTGGTGACGGATTCCCCAGAAAGAGATGTGAAAGGGACTGGTTTCACAGGCGTGGACGTTTGTCCAGGTTGTACAGCCAACTTTGTCATCATGTAGTTCTGATACATGCAGTTTTTACCTCCAATAAAACTAAAAACAATCGAGGACTGGGTCATGGGCAGGGGGCGGTGGGGGCTCAGCAGCCGCGATGGCAGGAAGCTCGATACCGGCGCTGGGGGCCAGCGCGTAGGGGTTCCTTCCACTGTTCTGTTTACGTTGCATATGCTGGAGATTTTCCACAATAAAAATTGTTTTAAATTGTCTAGCAAACGCCTATTCTGCGCTAGACACCGCGCTCACGGGCACGGCACCATAGAGCAGGCTGCAGAAGATAGGGAGAGGCATATGCAACACGGACTTTAGCTTACAAACATGAAGCGCGCCGGAAAAGGCAGAAAAAGTGGAATGAAAGCAAGGAAATGCCCACCGCCGTTTTTTTAACGCCTTAGACGGTCATTCGGCGACAATAACCCTCCGGCGTCCGTTTGTGATGGAGTGTGGACGCAGACGCTCAGACGCCGAGACCAAGGAGTGTCGTCGGAGCTGCAGACGGTGGGGAGGGGCTGTCTGAAACCCGTTTCTTCCCGCTCCTCTCCCGGGGTTTCCGGCCGCCCGCGCCTTCTGTCCCGCAGCCCTGTGCAGAGTCCCCTCTCGATTTGGCGGCTCTCCTCAAAGCAGGACGCAGCGGGCGGATCCGCTGCCGCGGCTTCCCGTGAATGTCACGCTTCCGACCGGATGTCGGCGGAGCTCGGCCTTGGGCTAAGCGACGCGTCTGATACGCGTTCCGGTTCAAGCCGGATTCCTGGGCCAGCAGGCAGGCCCGGGACCAACACTGGATGCACCTGCGGGGGGCATCGGACCCCCTAAAGCAGGGTCTCTGGAGGCCGGGCCCGGCACGGGTGTGTCACGAGGCTCTCCGCGTGACCCAGGACGCGGCCGGGGCGAGAGCCGGTGGTGACCTGCGGACCGCCGAGATCGCTTCTCCTCCACGAAGCCCCCTCCCTGGGCGCGGGTTTTCACCCAGCCCCCCACACTGCCCACCTCCGACCCGCCGTCGGGCGGCACGGGGCCCGCGTCCTCTCCGACCGCCCGCGCCTTGTTCCTCCGAGTGCGGATGTGTGTTCTCGAGGGCAGGGGCCACCTTTTACTTCGCATTCCGAATGCCACCTAGCACTGTCGTAGTCCGTAAGGATTCGTTCAGTTTTTATTGAGACAATGATGGACTTTTCCCATATTAAAAACTGGCTGTATTCTCTAATATATATTAATTTAATTATACATTATTTAGTTAAAAAAAGAATACATACATACATATATATATAGATTCCTCTGTCTGAATGTTTGTGTCCCCCCGAAATTCCCATGTTGAAACCCTACCCCCCAAGGTGATGGTGTAGAAGGTGGGGTCTTTGGCAGGTGATTAGGTCACGAGGGCAGAACCCTCATGAACGGATGAACGCCCTCATCGCAGAGCCCAGAGCACCCCCTCGTCCCTTCTGCCAAGCGGGGACACGGAGGGGTGACCACCCGTGACCCAGGAAGTTCTCGCCGGATGCTGGATCTGCTGCCACTGTGACCTCGGCCTTCTCCGCCTCCGGAGCAGTGAGGGAGAAACACTTGTTGTTTATAAACGACCACCCTATGGCATTCTGTTGTAACGGCTACATGAACATGCGTGTGCGCCCGTGTGTGTAAATGTGCCGGAATTCCTTCTCGATGTATGGAATGAGTGATTGTGAATGGGATGTTTCCTTCCACAAAGGAAATGTAACGGGAGGTTTAAACTGACACGTAACTTTTCACTGATTTAATTTTGGGACTTACCGATTCAACGTCTCTCCTCTCTAATGGCTTCTATCTGCATTATGCCTACGGAGATTCCACTACGTTCTACGTTACCCTTGCTGCCTGACCTCACGGAAACCATTCGAATGCCGGGAGGGCTCAGGGGAGACCTTTGTCCTGACAGACGTGCTCAGAGCCAACAGAATGAGGCCTTGTTGAATCGCCAACCTGACCAGCTGACCACAAACGAGAGAGGACATATCACTGCATGTCATAGATCGGCGTCGGAACGACCTAAATGATGTAGGTTTTTATTTTTTCAATGAAAAATGGAAAAATTTAGCAATGCACAGTGAAGTTAGCTCCAAATGGTCTCTGCAGCGACACCGCCACGTCCGCCCTGGTGACTCAGCGGTACCAATGCCCGTCAGAGAAGCTGCCGGGGCCGCAGCGCCTGGTCCGGCACGGGGTGAGCCAGCGCTGCCTGCCCCACGCCGATGGGGACAGACTCACGCATTCGTTCACCGAATCTACTGAAAATGTCCTGCATTCCTTCATAATGGGGTGATTTAACAAATTCGAGGCAGGCGAGGCGCAGATAGTGCCGAGGGGAATGGCAAGAATGCATTAAGAGTGAGCGATTCACCCTTTGAAGAAAAAAGCCCTGTCAATGCCAAGTTTAAACCCTGTCGAATTTAATCACGACTTCATGGTGCCACCTAGCGGTGATACGGCTCCCTTCTTGTGTGAACTGCGCACTGTGGTTTCTCTTAGCTAGAGAGAGACTGGCGAACCCAGCTCAACAGTCAACTACCTACGCACACAGTGACCGGGTATAAACCATCACCGGGGTGGGCGGAGAACGGTGTCTTTTATCATTCACAATCAGTTTGATCAAGTGAGGTCATAGAGATGAATAAAGCATTAGCAGCTCATAGGCCCTAATATCAGATTTTAAAATGCTCCCAGGTCTCGGATTCTCGATAGATTGTGTTTTGGGATATTAAACGAGCACTGTGGTCGATGGTTTTCACAGCGATTACAGCCACTTGTTTGGGTTACACCATAGAAGTGAGTCCTGCTTTGATTTTTCGTACTCGGAACGACTGTAGTTTGTGCATTTCTTCCAGGAAGCGCAACCCGAAAGAAAAACACTTTTGATTTGACAGGTGTCGTTGCTATCTTTTTAAACACGATTTATAGAGGGTGGAGAAAAGAATTTTTTTAAATGGACGATTTCTCCCGTGACGACCGGAGGCTGAGAGTGTTCTAGAGAATCTGGGACGTTTTCGATCAAGTTCAGACACAAAAAGGCGTTTACACTCAGTTTACCAATATTTTTAATTCTAAGCACCTTATCAGACTTATCGGTCTAACTCTAATTCAATCACAGATAAGATTCAATATGAATCTATGTTTTCTTGCTTCAATTATTGTTTTAGAAAGGTGACGTCGGTTTGCTTGACACGGGTAAACCTAACGATTTAACCTATTGGATGTCACAACCCAACAATAAAGGGTCTGAGGAATTACTGTCAGTGTCTAGGCGGCAAATTATTTTTCGAAGATCCATAACGTGCCTATTCTGTTTTGCTCACAGAATTAACAAATCTGTAGGGAAAACCTTCCTGTGTACTACAGCGATCTGACTCAGTCCCCCTATCGATAGGAATCACCGACATGAGAGAATTGCTCCCTTGCTCCCTGCTGAAAACAAGCGGAACAGGACAGGAAACAGAGGCCTTCTCTGGCAAACCCCGGGGACACCTGTACCGCAGGACAGTGTACGAGGCAGAGCCAGCAGACGGGGCCACCAGACCTGCGCCCGCTGAACGGGGCTCCCCGGAGGTCACGCTGTCCACGGGAGGGGCTCATCCCTGAGCCACCGACCCGGCCCCGGCCAGAGAGGGACTCTTGACCCATCCCACCAGGTCAGGCTCAGGTACCTCTGAGCACTTGGCCCCGAGACCACATGGCGCTCCACAGTCAGAGAAAGGACAGGAAGCAGAATGCAAGCAGACTGGCACGGGACCCTGTTCACGTTTACGTTAATAAGCCCGATGAACAGCACAACCAATTCTACACGCTAACCAAACACGCTCAGTGTTGCCCTGGACGCTTTTCTGCAATGCTTACTAATTATCGTAACTCAGATATTCGTTAGCAAGCCATCGATAAGCACACTAAAGAAAACGGATGGCTTACGCTTTTTGTCCCTTCAAGAGGTGGGAAGGACAGTGACCGAAGTCCGGACCGTGCGACGGTCGCTTTGAGTTCTCTGTATCAGAGAGTTGGTGCCGGCAGGAAGTGGTTACCGCACCTCAAGTTTTATCCTGGCCCAGAAAACACATCAGGCGTGAGCCGAAGGGGCAGACGACGGCCACGCATGTCCGAGCAGCTCCAGAACGCCCCGCGGGAGTCGAGGAGTGAGGTATTTTGAGGAGAGGGGCCTCGCGGATGTTTTAGGGGGGCCACCGCACGATGCTCACCCCATTCCGGTTTTAGAGATTAGCTGCGGAGCGCTCAGTTACCGGAGCCACTTTAAGCCTGTCTGGGCCCCGACAACGACAAAGGACAGTCAGGCACACACTTCCACGGTGTCGACCGCCTGTGGCATGTGCTGGGGCCAGCCAAGAAGTCCCCTAGCGGCCTGGGCGCGTCCCAGAAAACACAGCGTCAGCTAAATGTCGCGGAGGCGGCGAGAAGCCACGTGGACAGTGAACCACAAGGGAGGGAAGACAACGGAAGTACAAGACAGAACTTCTGGAGGCCGCGGACGCTGAGGCCGTTGACGTACCTGTCCGGCAATCGAGGAACTTGCTCTCGACCTTCGGTCTCCAGGGCAGCGCCGGGTTCGGCCTGAGCTCCAGCTCTTGCTTTTTCTTCTGCTGCGGACGCGTCCTGCAAGATCCTGTGGGTTTGCTCTGCGTTATGACACAAACAGAGGTCACAGTTCAGGCAGGTGTATGTCGCTGGAGATTACAGATCGTATACAGAAGGATGAAGATCATTCGGGTCACATTTCTCTAAAGAAATACCCATGAGTTCATCGAAAGATGGATTGTTAAAAATAACGATTGTTTAAAATCAGTAATTGCTGGTTTGGGCCAGGAACGGAGGGGCAGTTTTTCAAAGGTGCATACTGACTGAGAATTTTCTGATTACGAGGGTTGGCCTGAGAACCCACCTTTTTTTGTGATACCTAAAAATGGGCTTCACGGAAATGGGAAGAAGGGAAAGGAGGAGCCAGGATCCCTCGTGGTGTGAGCTACTGACCAGGATCGGAAGCCAGAGTCACAGGGAGATCCTGCTGACTTTTAACACTCAGAGAAAACTCCTTTTCCACCCAGGCCCTGACCACGAGGTCGGCCTTAGCTTGGGGCAAGCACCTTCTCCGCACACTCGGTCCAAAACCTGCGAGTTTCTCCCCTGTAAGCCTCTTGACCCACCTCCCGTGGCCACAAGGGGCGAGCTTCCCTAGCAAAGAGCCCGTGACGCCCCGTAAAAACCCTCGGTGGGACCCCTTCAGCATCCAAAGCCCTCGCCGCCAACCTCCTGGCCCGCGCCTGGCCTGCCCGCCCCCGCCCAGTAGCACCCTTCTGTTACCGTCCCTCTCCTCCCTGAGCCCTCCCACCCACGGGTGCCCAGTGCTGGGTCCTGAACCTCTGAGGTCACACCGAATCTCAGTGCCATGAGAAGCCCCGCCCCGAGAGACAGCCCTGGGAAAGGCCAGCTTCGGGACCGCCCCACCCCGTTCCGCGAACACGTGAATCGTCCTCCAGCTCCGGATCGTCCCTCTGATGGGACAGGGCAGGCACGAGACAAGGCCAGTGGCTGCCGTGAGGTACCGGAAGTTCCACGGGGAGGAGACTCTCGTCCCCACGTGGGGGCTTTTCCCCTATAATTAGGGGTGCTGGGCGCTCTTGCCGTCTCCACGGGCACAAACGATCTGCTGTAACAACCAGTGTTTTCCAAACGACATCCGGATGTGGACATAAAACATGAGACGCCCCAGTGTCCCTGTGCCCTGTGGTCTCCGTGGCTGGTGACGCTGAGCGGAGGAGCAGGGTGACTTCTCGCCTCCCCTTTGCACTGATTAGACAATTCTGCCTTCCGCGGAGCTCGCTGGGGCATCGCTGCTGACTTGGAGCCTTTCTAGCTCGGTCACGTGGAGGCATTTGGCCACCGGGACGCGTTTCCGGCAGTGGCGGCTGGCCCTTCCGTGTTGTGGGGACTGCAAAGACTCCTTGGCGTTTATACGAGCTGATCCTACCCCGACCAGGGACTTCCCCCTCAGGGTGGGGGTCATCACAGCCCATCCATCTCGAAGCAGCCCCTCAGGGGCGCCCACAAAGGACAGTTCCTGTGGAGCACAGCCAGGGCGCCCCAGGCTGCTGGAAGGCGAGGCCCGGCAGCCCAAGTATCACCCCGGAATCACGACGTCAGTCAACAGCCCTAAATTCTGCCCGTTGACATGGCATCCGGGAAGCCAAAGAGCAGAACGTTTCGGAATTTTATTTTTTACAAATAATCTCTCCCGTTAAATTTTGATCATCCTATTGCTGTGTGTGTTTCTACATACAAATACATAGATAGATTCGCGCGCTTACATATTTCACAACGTCTAAGTAGTTTTAGGCTCACGTAGAAGTCGTGACACTCATACAGAGAGTTCCCGTGTCCCCTTCACTCGGCCCTCCCCCCTCCCCCGGTGATAAGTGACACATCCCTAGCACAATCTTCAAAACCGGGACGTCGGTCCTGGGGTAATACCTAACTGCCGACGTCACTCAGGTCACGTGGGTTTTCTGCACGCTCGGTTTCGTGTGGGTTTTTCTGTGGTGGTTGTACAGTTCCGTGAAATGTTACCGTTGGCATAGACGCGTGTGCCTCCCGCCACGGTGAGACCATTTCTTTTTAAAATCAAATCTATCTCTTTTCACTTTCACTTAGGAACATGCTTAAATATGCAGAAAAGTGCAGAAAATAACATAACAGATATCTATGTTTCCAATTCTAGATTCGACGAGTGTTAGCATCTTGACAGACACCCTTCGGAATTTTTTAAAGAATTAAAATAGTAAAGACGATAAAGTGAACATCCCACCGACCTCTTTCCCTCTCTTTCTTCTCAGCCAAGGTTATTTCGTTACAAGCAAAATTAAACAACAAATGAGACTTGCTCTGTAATTGTCCTTTACCTAAAAAATTAGATAATTACTGTAATAGTTCAGCTATTTTTAACTTATCAGCATTTTCAACTACATCGGAAAAAATATTTATCAATGTTTTTGTTAACGCATGAGAGACACTTAGTAGCAATGAGGACCTGACAATAAAAAAAATACAGGACTGCGTTGGTCTCATTTGCCATAGCACTGTGCAAAACTGTATTGAGTTAATAAATGGACGGATGAACAAATACTTCTCTGATAAATTTCTATTCTTTTATAGCCTGAAATAATATATAAAAACATATTACATGATAGTGTAAAATAATGTATAAATAAGCCACTTGTAAATATTCATTTTCGCCAATTAGATGGCTTCAATATGGACGGACCAGTTTACTGAAAATTATCAGGGCCGTGGTGTGGGAGAGTTCACGATGAGACTATGATTCACGACAACTACCCTGAAAACCAAGGATAGCTTTCCATCAAGACAAACCTAAAATACATGTAACCGGTGTAAAGCTGGGGCCCTTACGGTTCAGTCTTGGAAAAATGTTGGGGTCCGATGATGACCAACAACCAAACGCTGCTTCGAAATAGCTCGAATCTTTGTCTGCAGTTCTCAAAGGCTCCAAAGAGAGCCCGCGCCCGCAGGCCGCAGCATCACGAATACAGACGCCCTCCTGGAGCCTTGTCCCCGTCACGCCTGCAGAACACGTCTTCGCTGTCCCCAAACCCCGGCTCCGTCCAGCTCCACGCCCTTCCCCCCCCACTCCCCTCCCCCACTCGCCATTCCTTCCTCATGCTGACCAGCGCACACTCCCTCCTCACAGGAGAGAAGCCTTTCTCTTTGGAAGAAAGAGGGTAGGGCGCCCTTCAGAGGAAGCGAAACAGCTGGGAAGGCTTCTGTGCTGATTTCTGAAAACAGCCGCTTTGTTGCTATATGGCACACGCACGAAAGCCATCCTTTTAAAGTGATACAGTTCGGTGGGGTTCAGTGTATTCGTAGACACGCCCGGTCGTCACACTGCCTAATTTCAGAGCATCGGCATCGGCCCCCAGAGAAACACTGTGCACAACACGGTCACCCGCCAGCCCCCACTCCCAGCCCCCAGCAACCTCTGACCGGCTCTGCCTCTACGGCGTTTGTGCCTGGCTTCTTTCTCTCGGCGTGAGGCTTTCACGGTTCGTCCACCGTGTGTTGGGTCCTCATTCCTTTTTTACGGCAGAAGAACATTCCACCGTGTGGCTACACCAGGCTTGCTCACCCGTTCGTCAGTCGATGGATATGTGGATTGTTTCCACCTTTTGACTCTTAGGAATAACGCTGCCGTGAACACGCGTACAGGTTTTTTTGGGGGTGGACCTATGTTTTCATTTCTTTTGGGTGTAATCCTGGGAGAGGAATTGCTGGGTCATACGGTGACTCGACATTTTGGGGACCCATGAGCATTTTGTGCCTTCACCTGCAGAGCGAAAGCTCGGCCCAACTTCTTTAACCTGTTGATATGTTACGCGTCGCACTTAAAAGTCCTCGTCCAAACGAGGAAGGTGAAACCTTTCTATCGGACGACTGAAAATGCGCCCCGGGCTGTCCCGGGGGCGACGTGAGGGTTTCTTTGGCATCGTGGACATTCCCTTCCATAGCATGAGATTTTGAAAGAGAAATATGGGATGTTTTTAAGGAAATAAGATCAATGCTGTGCTGACCTTACACGGTGTGGCTGGGGGGCCAGATATTTTGATCGGACCGTCATGAAGCATACTGCTTTGCAGAACAAACTACACACCCTTACCTTGGTAATACAGGAAAAAGCAGGTGAGCAGGTAAGGGCAGAATGCCTCCAGGTGAGAGCAGAAAGCGCAGAAAGCCCTCGGACCCTTGGAGCAGAGCTTCAGAAGGAAGGACTCCACGCGCTGTGGGTGGCCATCGCGGGCGAGGATGTCCCGGTATTCCCGCAGGGAGAAGACCCCGTCGTACACCAGGCGTGGGAGCAGCTGGCTCACGCTCAGGTCCCTCAGGATCTTCTCTCTGTAGGTCCCGGGCATTTCCGAGAGCCGCCTGCTCCTCTTCTCCTTCTCTGCCTGCGTCGCTGGCTCGCCGTGATAGAACCACAACCCGGCCTGGCCTGCGAGCATCTTGGCTCGTACAGAGCCAACGAAATGTCCCCTCTGCAGGCCGTGCGGCTCTGGGCTCCGTGGGCGGTGCGGCGCCTCACGGACACCTGCAGGCGAGCTCACCTGCCGCGGGCACTGAGCAGGCGGCAGGCGGAGGGGAGGAAGGCCCCGGATTAAGCCCGCGGTGCTGACCAGGGTGCTGACCGCCGAGGCCTAAGCGGATTGCGCTGCTCTAATTAGCCCCTCACAGCAGCCGAGCTCCAGAGATGAAGAAGGGGTGAGGGACGGCTGAGATTCTTCCTCCCGCCCCCAAATGACCATTCTCCCGGGCTCTCTCTTGCACCCCCCCCCAAATGGTTTTCAGCGTTATGAAGGTAACTCGCTCGCAGTCTGCACTGCGTGGTGTCGCCTAGGCGTCAGGAGCTGTGCCCATCCGGAGCCTTGCTGCTCGCCTCTCCCGCCACTGCGGTTTGGGGGCGGACACGGTCTTGCGGGAAAGCCGGCCATGGTGGAGGCCGGCGGCCAGAGCCAGCTGTGGCCTCACGGAGCTTCGGTTTTATTAACCTGTCTACCGAGCGCTACTTCTTGGTTGGCGTCGTCCCTTTTTCTTTAGCGATGGGAACACTTCCGTGTGATCGCCTGGTGACATGGCTCTCATAAATGACCCCTCCCCTGTGATCTGGCCCTGGTGTCCACTTAATGAAGCCAGATTAGGAGACCGGATTACTGCCGGCTCCGGGGAGGCCCGTGCCACGAGCAATGCCTCACTGCGGATCGCGCAGACATAATACGATGGCTCTGAGCCAGCCCTGGTGTGCCCCCTGCCCAGCACCTCCCGGCTGCTGCAGGGAGCCCAGGACACTCCCGGGCCGAGCCTACGGGGGACCGGTTCTCTCCCCCAGGGCCTCTGTCCTATTACTCTCCGTCTGCCCATGGGAGTGAATTGTGGCATTGGGACCCTTCTCTCCAAACCACCTGTGTCTTCTAAGAGTCGCCCAAGATCGCGTGCGGGTGGACAGAGTGATTCCAAGCATTTCTTTCTTTTCCCAGCTGGGAAGCCGATGAAAAGGCCGGTGGTTGTTTAACGCTCCCGCCAGTGCGGTCTACAGGAGCAGGCAGATATTTTTCTACCGCCTCTGGGCGGGAGATTTATTTTTCAGAAATCAAAACTCTCTGGCTTCCCTTGGCCTCGTGGTGGGGCCCGTAAGGCTTGTCCTGCCTTTGCTTCCGGCCTCGCGTCCGACCTTGAGGAAATAACTTCGCACCTCCACACGCCATTGTGTTCACCACGTGACGCCCCGAGACTTTGCTGACTCCGAGCAGCCGGCCTCTCCCAGGACCAGCCACCTCCTCAAGACAGCGAAGGACTCGCTTGCAGCGTGACCTCCACGTGCAGCCGCTCGATCCAGAGCCCACACCCCGACCACCCCCTTTCAGGTCACCATGTCACCACCTACTTGTCCTTGTCACCCCCAGGTCAGGTACCAGACGCAAGGGACAGCCCCAGCGCCCCAGAGCCTGCTGCAAAACCAGGCTATTTCCTCCCACTCCCCCGCCTCCTGGCCAACCGCGGGGCTTCGGCGTGTGGCCCTGCTCGGCGCGCACGCCCACTCCTCTCGGTGACTGTCTTCGCAATGGCAGTGGCCTCGCCACACCCGAATAACAATAAGCCTCACATTCTATGACATCCGCGGACCGTACGAACGTGGGGCTGGGCTGTGGGGATACTGAGAAGCACTCTGTGCCCACGAAGGGGTGGGGACGGTCACAGAATCCTCACCGCTCTCTGCACGCGACTCTGGTGCTCGGGCCCCACAGCGAAACCGCTGAGGGAAACGGTGCCTTCTTGTGCTATTTTGCAGTCTCTTGAGACATCTTTTTCCTTGTTCTTTCAGTACTTTAATTTTTTAGAGCAGTTTTAGGTTCTCGGCACAATCGAACAGAGCGTACGGCAGGTCCTCAAATGATGCCACCTCATCCAGTGTCACCGTTATTACATTGAAGGCACGCGGCGGGAACCTCTCTTCCTATCCATCGGCCTGTGGGAAGATCGGTTTCGCTGCACGTCATTTCGCTGGAAGCGCCGGCACCGATCGACGACGTCACCTGAGAACTTACTGTACAGTCCCCACGCCCTTCCCCCATGCACTCGCCGCCTCCCCACTGTCAAAGCCCCACCAGAGGGGTGCGTCTGTCACCACCGATGGACCCACCGGCACGGCACGGTCGCCGGCATCCGCGCCTTACGGGAGCGTTCCCGCCTGGTGTTGCACACCGTGTGGGTTTGGACACACGTGTGATAACACGTAGCCACCGTCCGAGTGTCGTACAGGGCAGCGTTGCTCCCCTGTGCTCCTCCTCCCCCCTCCCCGACATCTGGCGCCCGCTGAACTTCGCACTCTCCGAATTTTTGCCACGGGCCATTTTTCCTCTGAGATTTCTTTATTTGGATGCCCACTTCGTACTGGCCCATGACATGGATAAAGGGCTATGCTGTGACTCACCTGGAAGGGCTGTCGAAGGTTTCGTACGCCACCCTCACGTCCGGGGGACACTTCGCACACCGCCAGGTCTGTCGACTCCTGAGGTCCACGTGTAAAGGTAGCCGCAGAGCAGCTTTACCTGCTTTGGGACCTTCCCCTGTTTTCGGTCCTCTGAGTTACGTCATAATGGGGTCAGAGCGATGCGTTCCAACGAGGTGCGCGTTGTCTCTGAAGTCCAAAGAGGCCCATTAGGCATTTGCCCAACAACAGGTAAACCTCAAAATTATTACGCTAAGTGAAAGGAGCCCCCTCCAAAAGGGAGTAACACTGTAAGACTCATAGAAAACTCCAGAATATGCGAACGAACCCATAGTTACAGAAAGCAGACCAGTGGTTGGTTACCTGGGGGTTGGGTGTGGGGACCTAAGAAAGACAAACTACAAAGAAGCCTGAGGAAGCTTGTGGGGTGCCAGGCACATTGATAGCACTTGACAACATGTGGGTCATGGCATGGCGGGAGGAGCAGAAACCATATGGCAGAGGATTAAGGAGAGACTGGGAAGAACGTGAGTCTGTGGAGCTGTCCAGAAGCTACTGGGGACAGGAACGAGAAAAACGCAGTGGTTTTAGCGCCGTAACTTTATGGGGCATCCTCTGGGGAGCACTTTGTGACTCCAGTTCCTTAGTCCACATGCTAGCCCCTCCCCCAGCTCCTCCCTGCCTGCTGATCCTGCTCCAGGACGGCATTCATTCACTGCTCCACCTCCCCAGCAGCTGCCACCCTTCATTTACAGTAGGTTTGTGCCCATGCTTGTGAGGCATACGAAGGCGTATGTGGCATTCGCCCCGGCCTGAGGAGCCCGCAACTGCCCTTCAGAGTTACACTCTTGTGACGATCTTCCACGTGCCCTGCCCAGCAGCCTCTGCGCTTGCTCAGCCTTGGCATCGAGGCCAGCGATGGTAGATTCTCAGTAGCCACTTTTCAGAACATTGATGCAAGTTGAAAGAATAGTGATTGACAGAATTCGCGACGGTGCAGACAGGAGCCATTCTGGGGAGGGACATGTAATATCTTCGCAGGATTTAGGATTTGCGTTTAAACCAACGAATGGCGGCATGTTGGTAGCTATGAAGGTACCTTGAGCCTCTCTTCAGGCCCCTCACCACTTTCGAGGCCCACATCACTGCGCATGCTGGGCACCTGCGTGCCCTACTCCTGCAATGCGCCCCTGCAGAGTGCAAGCCCCACAGCCCCGCCCCTCCCCGTCGCCCCGCCTCCCGTCCCCATGGCCACGCCCCTGCGGGGGTACGTAGACGCGGCCCCGCCCCGTCCCCATGGCCCCGCCTCTGCAGAAGGACGTAGACGCGGCCCCGCCCCCGTCTCCATGGCCCCGCCCGTCGCCCCGCCCCCGTCCCCATGGCCCCGCCTCTGCGGGAGGACGTAGCCTCGGCCCCGCCCCTCCCCCTCGCTCCGGCTCCCGCACAGCATCCAGCCGCCGCCGCTACCTACCACCTGGCGCCGCATCTGTCACTGAGGGAGGCGGGCGCCATGACGGCCGAGGCCCTGGCGGCGGAGGCCGTGGCTTCGCGCCTGGAGCGGCAGGAGGAGGACGTCCGCCGGCTGTGGGCGGAGGTCCAGCGCCTGAGGGACGAGCAGCTGAGCGCGCCCGAGCGGTGCCAGGCCGAGGGGCCGTGCCTCCCGCGGGAGGTGGCGCAGCTGCGCGCCGAGAACCGCGACCTGCGCTACCACCTGCACCGCCTGCGGCAGTGTCTGGCCGAGGGGCTACGCCGCCAGGCGACTCTGGAGCGCGCGGCGGCCGGCGCACAGGTAACGGGGCGGCGGGACTCCCCGCGGGGAGCGCAGTAGGGCGCCTCCTAGTGCCCGGGCGGCGCCGCGGCCGCCACTTGCACTCCGAGCGGCTTCTCCCGCTGAAGGACAGGTGCGGGCGCCGGGGATGGCCTGCGGGGCGTGGCCGGCCACGCCCCTCCGCACCGGCTCCGCACCGCCCCCGGCCCGGTCCCTGCCCCTCCCCCTCCCGGTGCCCGGCGCGGTGCACCTGATCTGGAGCTAAGACGCTGGCCTGGGGGACACCAGTGAGCGGCCTGCACCTCCCGGGGCCACTACGTTTCCAGCAATCCCGGGTTGACCTCATCGTGCAAATTGCTCAGCTCTTGCAGTAAATTCTCTGCCCCACATTTTCTTCAGTAACAGAAATAGCATTTTCCATTGTTTAAAAACAACACTGGAGTGTTTAAAGCTCACTCACTCACTAGTCATTCCTTGAGCAGCAAGACCAACAGCTCCATACGTAAACCGTTCCCTGTCATGATGGCCGGTTCTGAGCTAGTTAGGACAGATGGTCGTTGGGTGTTTTGTTGGCTTGTTTTGGTAGTCTATCTTGAAATCTGCATATTTAACATTATTAATGCAATATTTTAATATTTGCATTCATTGAAGGACAGTTATCTTCCTGTAACATAATAAATTTACTAAGTTCTGAAGGCTTTTTCAGACTGGGATGTTCTTCACTTCATCACCAAGGAAAACCATGATGCACTAGCAACATCTTCATGAAAAAATGCATGTAGAGTCTCTGGTGGCAGCTACACACCATTTTTTAGTGACATTATTTGTTTAATGTTTAGGGGGAAAACTTTACATTAAATATATTAAATGTATTTACATTTAAAATATATTGCATATGTTAAAATGTAAAAAATTTCTTAACAACAGTGTATGAAAATGCACAGGCAGGAAGGCCAGAACCTCAGAAAGCCAGTTGCCCATTGAGGGGGTTGTAAGTGGTGGTCAGGAAGGCCCAGCCAAGAGCCTCTAAACATGGGACACTGGCCGCCTGCTGGCATGTCCCCCCCTGAGGTTTCAAGTGTATTGCTCTTTCTTGTTGTTGGTATATATTGCTTATAATTTATCTTTATTTCTCAGCCTCCTTCTATTCAAAACCAAGAAAAAGATATGAAAAAGGAGGAGGAAAGGGAGCCTGACAGTGAGGTACGTTTTGCTAATGGAAATAATCTAAAATACTACCCGTAATTGAAATATGCTTATATAGTCAATTACCAAGGGTTTTTAAATGAAAACAACTATTAATTAAATTATTTGGGGCACAGTAGTATATTTAAAACTTTGCAGCCTTAGATACAAGACGTCTTAACCTAGGGATGAGCCAGCCACATAGCTATAAAGTGCTCCTTGGTTTATAAAAGTTAAGATAATACAGCTCCTCCTTTGTGTTCAGTAAACTGGCTACTGTGCTTTTTCTGTTTAAGTCACTGAGACAGCCTGAGAGTGTTTATCGAGCATCAGCGTTTGGTAGGCAGGTGCACAGGAGGGCTCCATGGCATCAGAGGGACCCGTCTGGGTGAGGAGTTCAGACAAAAGCAGGAGGAACAGCTAGACAGTGAAAAGGGGGTGTGTAATCGAGTGCTGAATAGTGCGACTCTGCGTGCATGTGTGTTAATCGTGTGAGAGGGAGCGACGCGGGGGGTGTAGCAGGCGGGCTTTGAGCTGGACCCGCCAGCCAGGAAGGAGATAGGCGGAGAGGGGTCTTCTGAGGTGAGAGTGAGCAGCGGAGTGATAGAGACAGCCACAGACGGTGACCTACGCTGTGCCGAGAGGGGGCGGGAGTTATTCATTGCTGAGCGGTCCGTGTATGTTAACCTTAGTGTCTCTAATGACTTTCAGGCGAAAAGTCAACCACATTTCATAAAGGAAAGATTGAAGCTTTTTGAAATACTGAAGAAAGATCATCAGCTCTTATTTGCCACTCGTGAAAAGAAGGGGAACGGGGGCGACCCAATCACAGTAAGAGTGGCCGGCGGGAAGGCGGTGGCCGGGGCAGCCTGGGCAACCACACCGTATCGAGTGGCCGCTGGCCTCAGGTAAGCCCGAGTTTGGAGAGGGTGTTGTATGAAGCGTCGTGCCCGAGCTGGGTGCAAATGTGTTCTTGGGGATTACTAAAATCTTGTCTTCTGACTCATTGAATGAATTAAATGTAGTCACTTAATTTTCCCCCCACTAGCTTCTAAAGAGGCTATTTAAATAAGTAATCGGATATCAGAACACAGTCTCCTCTTTCAAAGGTCCAAATTTTAAAATTCTAATAAAAACGTATAGTAGAGAAAAATGTATAACCCTCGACAGGCCACATTACATTGCCTTTGTTTATTATCAAGGTTTTTCCATGAGTTTTTACAGGTCTTCTGCTGGACGAGGGGTCAGGATGCTTAACGCCAAGCCATCGTCCCACCAGTAACTAACCATGGGTGGTTCTATGAACTGACTTAGGCAGATCCCTGTGGCATTCCAAGCTTGGCGTTAACCCTGCAAGTTGTTAGACTCTTTTGTTTTAACAAGTCGTCATGACCTGTGATAAGTGGCTTTTCTCTCACTAGTCGAGAACTGGCCGAAAGCGCAGTGATAGCCAGAGTCAACGGTGAGTTGTGGGACTTGGACCGTCCGCTGGAAGGGGACTGCACCCTCGACCTGCTCACGTTTGACGACGAGGAAGCCCGAGCGGTGAGTGTTTAGCGACCAGCGACCGAACCTCGGGGTTTATGCCGTAAACTACATGATGTGCGAAGCCACATATCGAAGTCAAGAATGATGAGTTTTGTGGCCTAAGATTCAAAATCTGTGTATTGGTGTTGAATAAATATTTAGTAAAATTTTATGGAATGAATATGTACAAATATCAGGGTTTTTTTTAAGTGGCTCCTAGTTATCATTTCTCAAAGTAATCATTTCTTTGAGTTAGGATGCTTTAATTATTAAAATGAATTTAAATAGACTCTTCCACAAGGATTAACTTTATCATTTAATATGTGTAGGGAGACTAGAAAAACAATTTACAAACTCAAATATCCTTTAAATACTTATTAATGTAATAGTCTGAAAAATGGATACCCCATTTTCATGAAGGTCTCTAATACACATTGTCACTCAGCTTTGGAGTACCCGTGCAAGCCGTTGGTTATATGCATAAAACCCAACCTGTGATTAGCTGAGGTTACATTAATTTGACGCTTCCGAGAAATTTCTCAATTTATTAATCCATACTGTAAGAACCATATTATGATGATTTTCTCTTTAAAATATGCACGTTATAACCATTAAATAGCTAAACAATATAATAGTGATAAAGCCATTTTTAAAAATGATTCAGGAAGCAGTTTTTAAAAGAAATAAGTAGCTTATAAGTATTTTTTAGTTTTTCTCACATCGTTCTTAACAGCTACATCCCAGATGCAGCAAAATTTCGTTTATTCCCTCGGTCGCTGGCCAGCGTCCCAGGCACTGGGCGCGCGAAGCAGGCCGTGTGGGCTGCAGTGGGGCAGCTTCGCCGGGCGCTCACCTGCCGCGGGGGGAGACGGGAAACAGAGAAACTCAGCGGGTGCCTCCGGGCCGTGTCCGTCTCGTGGGAACTGAGAGCAGGCCTGGCGGGCAGGTGTGGCCCTCATCGGGACGGCGGCGGCGGGCTCGTTTCCACGCTGGCCGGTCAGAGTTCGCCGGCAGTGTCGTTCCCGTGGCCGCTGGACTCTCCCGTCTGTCAGGCGTTTGGGGGGCCAGGGACCCACCGAGTTTAATGCTCCCTGGGGGTGTTCTTCCCTCCCAGCTGCCCGTGACGTCGTAACAAAACGAAACACCGCCATTGTCATGGGGAGTCTCCAGTGGCCTTCTACTGGCCGTGACGGGGTGACAGGGTGCCTGCGCCTCATTCTAGGGCTTCCGCAAACGTGCGTGGCTGTCGGTGAAAATGATACGGTGACGTGCACCTCGTGTGTCCGGCGCCGGCCTCCAGCCCCTTGAGTCCAGCTCCCCGGCCGGACACTGTTTGGATCCCCATTTCACAGACGAAGTCACGAGGGCCCAGAGCGGTTAGGTAACTTTTAGGGTCATTTAGTGAAAGAGATTTTTGTTGTTGTTGTTCCTGGCTTTTGCTTCACTGTTATGATGAGCCCAACAACGAGATTTTGAACGCCAACCAGTTTATGAATATTTAGTATGCATCCACGAGGAGAAAAAACACTATAGAAAAGAAAGTCTAGAATACTCCGATTTTCAAAATGATAAATTAATCATTTTGTAAAAGCATTCTCTGCTTTACCGAATGATTCATGTCTTTTCTGTAGCAGACTCCCACGCTTTTTCTCACGAGGCTGTGGAATCCTGTCTTTCGTTTAGTTTTCGTGTGCGGCTGGTCGGTGTGCAGCCTCCCGTTTGGGATGTGAGTTTCGGGTGCGCAGTGCAGCGATTCGACAGCAGCCATCTCCCGGCGGCGGCCGATGCACACGGCTCTGCCGCAGGCCCGGCCCCCGGGTCTGTTCGCGGACCGGGTCCCAGCCCGATGCCGCGGCCGGCCTGCCACCCGGGCCCCTCGGTCGGCGGCCTCCCGCTGCTCCGGTTTATTGTGTCAGACAGCTCTCCGGTCGTGATTCGTGTCCTGTTCAGTTAAGGGAGAGGAAATGCTGCCAGCGGACCCGATGGTCTCGCTCCTTGGGCACCTGTATGTATTTGGTGACCTCCGTTAGTTTTCGTTCATCCATAACCCATTGATTCCTTGGGAATTCAAAACCAAATCAGCTTTCTGGACAGGCTGGGCTGATGACCCGCCCTTGGACTCAGCCAGTGGACATGTGTGTGCGCTGCTCAGGGGTCCGTGGCGGCCAGCACACCCTTCCCTGTGGCACCTCTGTCTTCCAAAGCCACCTTGCAGACGCCCACGGTCACCTGCTCTGCAGCACGGAAAGACCGCCACGCAGACTCGGAATCTTGTTAGCGTTAGTGGTGACGAGATCTGCTGCCTCAGCTGCCTTGCTGCATGTGGCTCCGACCGGGAATGGTGTCTCCGTCCCCAGCCGGCTCCCCTCTGCCCTGGGCCCGCGGGGTCTCAGGCTGGGTGGAGGCTGCCGCGCGGTTAAAACGCACGGAGGCCGCGGAGCTTCGCCTCTGGCTCACAGCGGCGGCTCCACCAGGCGAGCGGCTCTGGTGGCATTGCAGACAGACGGGGGGCTCGGACGATGTCCTCGTCTGTGGGCCCCGAAGGTTTTCTTGTCAAAGCGATGCTGCCGCGCGTCTTGGAGTTCACCCCGTTAAAACGTCCGCTCGCTTCCTCGTGCTGTTCCGTGAGTTCTCCGCGGCCCGGTTCTCAGGGCTGGTGGCCCCGTGCTGTCCCCGCAGGTGTACTGGCACTCCAGCGCGCACGTCCTGGGGGAGGCCTTGGAGCTCCTCTACGGCGGCCACCTGTGCTGCGGGCCTCCCATCGAGGACGGGTTCTGTTACGACATGTTCCTCGAAGACAGGTAACGCCGCGAATGCTCACGTCCGAACGCACGTTTCTAGCTCACTGTTTCATAGTGGTTACAACTAGTTTAGTGACGGTGTGTGTCACGTAGCAGGATGGTAGATCGGTTAATCAGGGGGCCAGGAAAAGCGCGGTGCCACCGAAGCAGGGGACAGAACTGAGAGAGGGAGCCTGCCCTGAGGCCGTCAGGGGGATGTTCACAGACATTTGGGGGAAGAACATCCCAGGGCCCTGTGAGACAGCCCTGGGGTGGGCTCGTGTGGCTCGTGTGAGGAATGACAAGAAGCTGCTGGGGCCGGGGTGGGGCGGGGGGACTGAGCGTGAGCCAGGGAGCAGCGGGAAAGGCGTCAGCCAGCGCGGTCTCCCGGCCACGGCGCCCGTCGTGAGGGCAGGGGCAGGTGAGCGCTGGGTACGGCTCTGACACCTGTGCAGGCAGACGTGTGCGGCACGGAGGAACGTGGCGTGAGGGGCAGACCCCGGGGGGCGTTCCAGCAGCGCCACATGACCGCGAGCCCCAGTGCAGAGACGGCCGGGGCGCCCCACATGCGACAGCCCGGGATGGGGCGCACCCCACACATGACAGCCCGGTCTCCCTCTGAGGAATCAGCTCATCTGCCTTGTGCATGAACGTTTGACCCTCTGAGGTCCCTGTGCGATACGACACCGAATTCCTCAATCTTAGAAAGCTCATCAGTTAGTGGCAGACAAGGGGACCAAGGGCCTCCAAAGGGGCACGATGCTACCTGGAAACCCTGCGCCAACCCTCACCTGCCCGTCTCTTTAGGGCAGTGTCCAGCACGGAGCTGTCAGCGCTGGAGAGCCTGTGTCAGACTATCATAGAAGAAAAGCAGCCTTTCGAAAGGTTGGAAGTCAGCAAGGAAGTCCTCCTGGACATGTTCAAGGTAATTCGGGGGGGCTCTTCGGCGTGAGAAAACCCGTTGCCGTGAATATTAAAGATGACTAACACAGATAGCGATCTTTCTTTGCGAATAAGTGGCTACTGCTCACCAAATTGTTCTAAACAGCTGTTGTCACCAGGCACTCAATGTGATATTTCCCTGCTACTTCCTGAAGATTTTAAAGAAGACGTAGGTCGGTAACGAGCCAGGAGACTAGTTTTCATATACGTGTTTTTAAATCTGATTAATTCTGAGCATTGTTGATGTTCTGACTACTGAACTCAACAATACTTAAAATGCCATATAAATTTCCTGGCTTCTCTTTTCTTTGAGGTTTTCTGTTTAAAAAATTTTTTTTAAGATTTTAACCTGTGTAAAACTTCAACGCCAGCGATGCACAAGGGTTCCGGTGCCTCCACACTCTTGCCGACACTTATTTCCTGACTTTTTGATCTCAGCCATCCTAGTGGGCGTGACGTAGTGTCTCGCTGTGGTTTTGATCTGCATCTTTAATAGCTAATGACATTGGGCATCTTTTCATGTGTTTAGTGGCCATTTGTATATCGTCCGGAGAAATGTCAAGTCTTTTTCCAATTTTCGAAATGGCTTGTCTTTTGTTGCCGAGTTATATTTCTTTATATGTTTCGGATATTAAGCCTGTATCACATATGTGATGTGCGGTTATTTTCTCCCATTTTGTGGGTCGAGAGCTAAACTTGGTCAAACCTTCGTAAAGACAAATGATTTGATCTGAATATCTACGTATGAAACGGTTAAATTACGCATATCTGCTTTTTTCCTAGTAACTTCTCTAAGTAGTTATAAGGTAGCCAGCACCACCATAATAGTAATAAAAGCAAAAAAGAGAGGGCAAGTGGCTGGGAAGTGTTTAAGTGTGACATGGTTATTTACTATAAGCTCTGGTTTTTGTGACAGTGAAGCCGCGCCCACAGAATTATATTCCGCAACCCTAAACCCGGAACCTTCGAGAACAGCGCTGTCCAACTAGAAATACAATGTGATCCACAAACCTGAGCCACATCTGTGATCTCCGGTTTCTAGTAGCCACACTTTAAAAATCAAAGAAAGGTTAAAGTGATCTGTATAATACTTTATTTTACCCAACATTATCAAAGTATCACTTCAACGGGTCACCAACACAAGAAACAAATGAGCTGTCTTGCGCCCATGTTTTCGCACTGTGCCTCTGCAGCCCGGTGTGTGTGTTTTGCACACAGTGTACCTCGCCTCGGACCGGTGGCGCGTCGGGCACCCGGCAGCCGCGCGGCCTCGCGGTTCCCGAGCCGGGCCGCGTGGCTCTCGGCCCTGCGCCGCTGCCCTGCCCCCGGTTCTCGGCGCCCAGAACGTAGAAACACCCCTCAGCGTCTGTTGAAAAAAAGTGAAATGTTTTTGCCACTTACACATTTTACGTAATAGTTTGTAAATACGTTTTCCTTTGCAGCACAATAGATTTAAGTGCCGCATCCTGAACGAGAAGGTCGACACCCCGACCGCCACCGTTTACAGGTAAAGTGCGTGTGAGTCTTAAACGCTGCTCGACGGTGACCTCGCGGGCATCCGCAGAAGCGGGTTTGCCTGTGGGTGTCTGGTGCATTGGTAAATTTGCATGGTTGACATGCTGCTGGGGTTAGGGACCCCGAAATGCCACCCCCAGAAGGACATTACCTCCTCATTCGTATTTACCAAGATGGTCCCGAAACCCAGATTTCGTTTTGTGGATGTTCAGCTGGGACGGCGTCTTTCTCCCTGTGGGTTAGACCGCGTTGCCCAGAGCCTTAGGTTTCGGGGGGCTGTTAGGGAAAGGGATCACATTAATACATTTTATATAAATTTCATAGGATTTTTGTTTTGAAAATTAGTGTAAAGCAGGGAAATGGCTTTTTGATTTTTCGACTATGGAAGATTTTCAAGAGCCTTGGGAAGTGACAATTCATAGTGGTGTCTCTGTGCACACGGTTTCTTTCAGGAGGTTCTGTGGCTTTTGATTTTGAGCAGAGGGGAGAAGAGGTGAGGTGAATTGCCTCTCTCCTTTACCCTAAATTAAAACTCAGTCTCAATTAATGTAAATTGGCTCTACATTAAAAATTTCCCCAAAACATGCAAATAAGTGAAATTCTTTATATCATATGAGACCATGGTTTATAATAATGCAAGAAGCTATAACTGTCTGGCGTGTCTTAATGTTTCCTTGTAGGTGTGGTTCACTAGTTGACCTTTGTAAAGGGCCCCACGTGAGACATACTGGAAAAATTAAAACCATAAAGATTTTCAAGGTAAGGATTTATTGTTTTTAGTAGAGCAAACAAGGTGAACCAGATAATTGGGAAATTCAATCATTTATAATCTGAACATCATGTTATTTTAAACAATGCTTCATTATTTGATTTTTACACGGCCTTCTAAAAACAATGTCATTTTGTAGGATTTTGATACTCAGGGCATTATACGTGGCTTTTACGTATCACTTAATCGTGCTGTGTCACAGTGCGTGTCTTTCGACGATATTTTAAGACACTGGGTACTGTAACTTGACTTTCAAAATATCCTCATCCACCGCCGTTGGATGTGTACACGGTAGCTTTCTCGACTCGCCCTGCCGTGAGCAAGGGCATGTATCTGCATGTAGACTGCGGCCTGGAAAAGAACAGGGGAGCGGGGGGGGGGGGGGGACACGAGGTGCGGGGGAGAACGCACGGCCCTGGAGGCCATCGAGAGGCCCACCCCACTGCCCTAGCCCTCCTGGGCCTGGGCCTTGTCGCAGGTGGGTGAGGGGTCGGCGACGGCGCCATGTTAACCACTAGCCGCGGACCGGCGAGGCCGAGCTCCGCCCCCTGTGCCCGCTCCTCCTGCTGTCCCCTGCGGCGATCACACTGCCCGTTACGCCTCGTCCTTCTCACCTCCCCCACCACCCCGGGACCCCCAGCCGGCTCCGCGTCATTTACTGATCACCGCGGACTGGTTAGAAAAAATCTCGATTCCTTCCAGCACGACAAGAAGCCGCCCTTCCGTGAGCTGCGTTGACGCAGCAGTGGACCATTGTGTACGTACAGTCGTGTACGTACCGGCTGTGTATAACCGCACGTCTGATGTGTTGACCAGAATCTCGTTTGACGTCTAGGCTTCCTCGATGTACTGGGAGGGCGACCCTGGAATGGAAGCCCTGCAGAGGGTCCACGGGGTGTCCTTCCCTGAGGACGAGATGATGGCAGCCTGGGCGAGGTCCCGGCAGGAGGCCGGCAGCCGGGATCACAGGAGGATCGGGGAGGTGGGCGGCGCGGGCCGAGTCGCTCAGACCCACCGCTGAAGCGTCGTGTTTCTCCCGTGGCCCCGTCTTCCGCTCTGCTGGCGCTCGGAGCTGGCCGCTGGGTCCTTTCGTGCTGACACCCCCAGCGTCTCCTCTCCGCTGTCCTGCCTGTGACTTTAGATGCATTAGAAGTTAAAAATCGCAACCTTCTCCCGTTTTCATCAGGATATAAAAATAACGTTTATTAAAACTAGTGTGTACTTTGATGACACACTTTGCACGTGGGAAGCAGAGCAGGAAGAAAGATGCGTTGAGAGCGCGGGGGGCCTGGGTTTTGGTCCGTCTCGTGCGAGCTGTGCGAAGCGACAGGCCTGGCATTCCACGTCCCCGCGGACCGGCGGGTGGCCGTGCAGGGCTGCCGTGAGCAGCGCTGGGTGCCGGTGGCCACGGGCGGCGGACCTCAGTGTGTGAGGCCATAACGGTAGTCGCCGCCACCTACAGCATGTGAACGTGCCTGAGCTTGGCCATGCTGCCTGCCCGTGAGATCCGTCCCCCGAGTGAGAAATGAGCGGTAAAGGCCAAGTTCAAAGCTAAGGGGCCGTAAGGATAAATTGTAATTTTCCACATGCTGTTTATTGCGCGTAGTCAGGCACAGTGCTGAGGGACTTGGAATGTCAGCCGTCAGGAGGCGTGCGTGACAACTGCATGTACGCGTGACCCCGGTGTGTGTGCGTGACCCCGACCTGTGCGTGTGCCCCCAGCCTGTGTGTGTGACCCCGGCACGTGCATGTGACCCTGGTGTGTGCGCGTACCCGCAGCCTGTGCATGTGACCCCGGCCTGCGCGTGGCCCCGGCCTGTGCTCATGACCCGTGACCCCGGCGCGTGCGCGTGCCCCCGGCCTGTGCGCGTGCCCCCGGCCTGTGTGTGTGCCCCCGGCACGTGCGTGTGACCCCGGCGTGGCCGAGCGCCGCGTGGAGCTGAGGCGCCTCGCTGTTTCCCTCAGGAGCAGGAGCTCTTCTTCTTCCACGACCTGAGCCCCGGCAGCTGCTTCTTCCTGCCCCGCGGCGCCTTCGTGTACAACGCGCTGGTGGATTTCATACGAGTAAGTGGCTTCCTAAACGTCCTCATCCGACGCCGTTTTACTGTGCGAGAGAAGGGCGAAACGGCCCGCACCGGGTTCATTTTATGTTAGTGACAGTGAGAACTCTGAGCCTAAAAGAGCAATGCCGATCGCGCCTCTCATAGAACCTCCAGGTCATTTTCTTCCCCCCCACCCCATGCAGAAGGCGCTCTCGGGTGTAGCCGCGGCGCGGTGCGCACATTTCTGCGCACGTGCGCTGGGAGGCGCCGTGCGGGCTTGGCCTTGACGTGTTGCCCCTCGCATGCCGCCCGTGATGCCCGGTGGCCTGGCAGGCCCCGCCCGAGGGGGGCGGCGGCAGCTCTGTGGCCCGCGCACTGGTGGCATGAGCCCAGGGCGAGGGCGGCTCCGGGGCGACGCGCGTGGGCTTGCGGCAGCGGCGACCCTACGGGCCCGCTGCGGGGCTGCAGTCGCAGTCCCTTTCTTGGGCCGCTTTTGTCTTCCTTGTCATGCGTAGTTCCCTAAACTGTCCTTGGCTCGGTTTTCTGTGTGCCCGTCGCTGATTCACCCTCCACTTTCTATCAAGAATCCGAAACTCCTTGCGGCACGTTCTGATGGTTCAGGTAACCTCTCAGCACATCTCCTTTTCAAATTCAGTCTTCCCTCCGGAATCGACTCGCTGCTAAGATTCTCTCCAGCCGACGTCTCAGGACGTCTTTTAGTCATCGTGCCGGCTGCTCCCCTTGTGTCTTCCGCGCCTGCCCCACCCCTTCCTCGGGTGGGCACAGGGGGCGCGTGGCCCTCCTCGGTGCCTAACGAGGTACCGTCGGCGGGGGGGCTGAAAACGGCAGAAACGGATCGTTTTGTAGTCGCAGAGGCCCGAGCGTGAAGTCGAGGTGCGGAAGGGCCTCCCAACCCCACGAGGCATCTTCCCTTGCCTCTTCCCGGCTCCCGAGGCCTGTCGGCCACGGTCACGGTTCCTGGCCAACGCGTCACTTCAGTCCTCTGTTGTCACATGCTCGTCACATGCCGTCGGCCTGAAGAGACACTCCGCCGAGAGCGACAAATGATGCCCCTTTTAGCGACGCAGTGTTATTAGTAATTTCAAAACCTTGTTTTGTATGTTTGTAATTTTAAATCTTTTTTTTTTTATTTAGCTAAAATGTGGTGGTTTAGGTTTATGCCAGGTGACCGTTAAGCAATTGACGAATGTCAAGACTAAGGAACACCCAGCAAAGATCAGCAGATTCATACCTTCAAGGAAAAAAACCACAAAGTTTAAATAAAATAAGAACCGTGAAATCAAGACTGTCTTGTTCCTACCGATTGAATTCGGGAAGCCGTTGATAGGGCACTCATGACTTAATAGATACCAACTATATAAATGAAAATTCTCAATTTCCTCTTGATTTAAAATTTAATAGATCAAAACTGAATTAGCATGCAACAGACATTCTGGCTTATTGAGTTATGAAATTATTTAACCTCTTAAATAATAAGAAAAAATCTGCAGTGTATCTTTTCCACAGACGGATTTTAAGTTTGTACTTACAGAAAGTTTATAGGTATAGTATTTCGATTACTAATTTCCAATGAATTAACACATATGTACTATTGTATCCCATAACACATATACTGTGAAAATTATACCGCCCTCCATTTATCTTCCTTTCATGATCCAGAAAGCACCACACCTAAGAGTGAGGGCACAGTAATCCCAGATTAACGTAAGACATAATCGCGGCCGAGCTTAACCCTAGACGCGTTCATCTTGAAGGAGGAGGACCGGCAGCGCGACTTCGCGGAGGTGGTCACCCCAAACGTGTGCAGCGCCAAGCTGTGGGAGGTCGCCGGCCACCGGCCGCCCGACGGCGAGCGCATGTTTACCTTCGACGTGGAAAAGGACACTTTCGCCCTGAAGCCCAGGAACTGCCCAGGGCACTGGTGAGCACTGCGCGTTGGGCGGGGTCTTACCTGAGGCAGCGGTGCTGTGGGTCCCGCCTGTGGAGTTAAGGGATTCTGTTTATCTGTCTGTTCGTCTGTCGCGGTGTTGGAGACTGGTCCGCTCTCCCAAGTGTTCTCATCCCGAAGGATGGGTTTGCTGTGTAAACACATTTGATCTTCGGTGGGTGTGGGAGGGTAGCTGGGAGCCATGTAATTTGTTACGGTTCTTAGAGATAACATGTGTAGATTTTATAAATTACTATAATATTTGTCTTCACCGTAATACTATATGTCAAATATACATGTTTACAGACCGTTTTGTTCTTACGTGTTGTTTCGGTCAATTATAACGAGATCAGTGGGATAATCAGTGGGCTACCGAGTTCCACTGATTTCAAGATAACTTTTCCTCCCACATGTCAACATGTTTGAAATTGGGATGCGTCTATAACGGGGGGCATCTTAGCATCATGTGATAACTTATTTAATGGGTTATTTTCTTTCTTAGTGGCACATAGATTAATGGCGCATCTTACGAATGTCGGGGCGTAACCGTGACTTACTCACGTTCAGGTACCGACCCCATCCTTTCCATGCTAAGTAAGCGCCGTGTGTTACTGCGTCTTTTCCAGTCTGATGTTTGCCCACCGTCCGCGGTCTTGGAGGGAAATGCCCATCAGGTTTGCCGACTTTGGAGTTCTTCACAGAAATGAGCCGTCAGCGACCTTAAGTGGCTTGACCCGAGTGCGCCGCTTCCAGCAGGACGACGCCCACATCTTCTGCACGGCGACACAGGTACGTGTGGCCGCCGTCCCCCTGCGCCGCTCACGCCGCGTCCCCTCTGGCCTCGGCGCTGCCTGGGCCCAGCCCGTCTCCCCGGCGTCTCCGCTCTCCCTCCCGGGCCCTCGCTGGTGGACATGGCCGCGTGGCCGTCTCAAGCACCCCCACAGTGGCCCCGTCCTCTGCTTCCCCCCCGCCCCCGGGGATGCACAAGCACCCTGTCCAGCGCCCAGGCCAGGACCCCGGGCGCCCTTTGCTCTTCACGCCGTGCGTCCAGTTTGTCACAAGCCCTGCTGATGGCTTCCCCTAAATGTACGATCAAGTCCTGAATAATTTCTCTCGCCCCCTACTTCCCAGCATCCAGCACACTGCTTTGCGGGCGAGCAGTTACCGTCCGTTAATGAACGGAAGGGTAGCTCCCTGCAAGCCCATCCAACTCTGCATTCCAGAGGCTTCTCTCTGGTTCAGGCCGCCCTCATCCGGCTCCTGAGATCCCACCTGCTTTCTAACGAGTCTCTTCTCATCTGCACATCCACCTCCCGCACTTCCGAAGGACGGACTGGGTGGTCCAGTCTGCTGAAAACCCTCCGCTGGTTTCCGTTGCTCTCAGGCTAGAGGTGCAGACTTTCCCTGGCTGTGGGCACCTCGTTTTCTCTGGCTCCTGCCTGCCTCCAGCCCAGTCAAGTCCCTCCGTCCCCTCCATGAGCTCGGTCGGCTCCCTGGGCGCCCCTGTCCCCTGGGCCTTCACCTCCAGCATCTCCTCTGCTCCGAGGCCGCCTGCCCTTCCTCTCCACGGAGGACGCTCCCTGTCCCTGCTGCTGCTCCGCCGTCACTAGCCCTGGGCAGCGCCCTTCCCCCTCCCGTGCGCCTCCTTCGGGGTACGGCACCCTTGCCTGCATCCTGGTCCACTCCTGGCCTGGATCGGGGGCCTCTGGCAGCCTGTGCACCCCTGGCCAGTGGTGACATTCCATGAACATTCAAGGAAAGAATGGACAAACCACCAAACGGTGTGGTCGGCTGTGCTCTACAGTAAAAACGTGCTTTATTTGTATCTGACGCAAAGAATTTATTTTCATTTTTCAAAATGCCACAAATAGATTTAATCGGTACTCTAAAACATTTCATTTGCTCTAATTTCAGATTGAAGGAGAAGTAAAGGGGTGTTTGCAGGCTTTGCAATCCGTTTACGCCACGTTTGGCTTCTCCTTTCAATTACATTTGTCGACAAGGCCCGAAAGCTTCTTTGGGGACATCGAGATGTGGGATGAGGCCGAAAAGGTAGGTGTTGATGAAGCGCTTGCCGCTCGTTTCTGGGAACACGGAAAACACCCGGGCGCGGCTCGTCAGTCTGCGTGAAGGGGCTGCACCCCGCGGTGTGGCGCTGACGTCCCGGGGTGCACAGGTGGGCCACAGAGTGTCCTCATCGAGTTGTCCTCGTAACACAAGGACACCGTTCGCTCCACACGTGAACGTTTACGTACCAGGTTTTCGCTCCTGCTCTTCAGAGCCAGTCGCTAGTAACGAATGTCGTAAGTTTTTCAAGACGTCCTCTGGCTCCTTCGTCAGCAGCTCGGCTGTGTCCTCTCCCTGGGAACTGGTGTGAATCTGTCACCCCTTGGGGCGACATGACCTCCCGCTGCAGATCTCTCCTGAGCCCCCGGACTGGGATGAGAGTTAGGGTCCCTGGGAACGTTACAGCCCCGCCCGCGCCCACACAGGTCCGAGATGACAGCCCTGCTTGGCCCAGCACGGTCAGCCGAGAGCCCAGCGCTCCCGGGAGCCAGGCCCGTCTGACCGAGGGGCAGGGCAGGTGGACGGCGGCCAGGACGGCTCGAGTTCTCCGTCACAGGTGCCGGGCGCTGGTCCCGGCTCCACCTCCACGCACACGGCCCCCAGGCCGCGTGTAAACCCAGAGCTTTCTCAGCCTCGGCTGCGCCCACCGGCCACTCCAACCCCGTGTCCCCGGGCCCACGGAGGAGCGTCACCCCTGCTGGCTGCTCTTCCCCAATCCGGCCTTCGTCGTCAGGCTTCGTGATTCCCTGGGATTCCCCAGAGTTCCATCCGTGACTTAAGTCATTTCCCCTGCGAACACACACCAGCGTCTCTTCTTCTTTCAAAAACAGAGTAGAGGGAGGAGGGTGGCCTCCCAGCCTGCGAAGTTGCCCCTGGGGGTGGCCTCTGTGGTCCTGAGGAGAAGAGACCTGGCCTTGGATCCTTCACGGGGAGACAAAAGCTGAGGTGTGCGTGGTGCAGAGAGGGCCTTCTGGGCACAAGGGCCGAAGCCTCCCTCCCTAAAAGCGGGCCGCAATTCCACAGGACGATTTAGGACATTACTCCCTCCCCCCGCCCTTCAATTAAAAAGTCTGTTTCTTGGGATCAGGTACCATCTTAATCATCTTTATGTAGTCCTTGTTCAGTAGTTTACTTAATAGAAAAGATACTCAATAAATACATGTTGAACTGAAATAGAATGTAATTAAGAGTAATAAGAATTTCCTTATTTGAGCTAATGATAAAAAAATAAAATGTTTAATTCAGTAGAGGTTTTAAATGTTCTCATCCCCTCCAAAAAAAAATAGCAACTGCAGAACAGCCTGATGGAATTTGGAAAACCATGGAAGATGAACCCAGGAGGCGGAGCCTTTTATGGTCCTAAAGTAAGTAGGCCATGTGCCTCAAACAGAGTCAAATTCCGGAGAAAAGGAAAAACCGTGTCTCAGCAAATGTCATTTAATTTACAGATCGATGTAAAGATAAAGGACGCCGTTGGCAGGTACCACCGGTGCGCCGCGGTCCAGCTGGACTTCCAGCTGCCCCTCAGGTTCAATCTCACCTATGCCAGGTGGGTGGCTCCGCGAGAATTAATTCCGTGCCGCCATCCTCAGTAATTCGTGTTCGCGGTAGTAAGTGTGGTCCCGGGCGGGTTTCGAGATTCCTTTATGCACGCTAGATATAAGGCCTTCGACGGGTACATGACCTGCGAATATTTTCTCCTCTGTTTATTTTTTGTTCGTTTTGTTTGTTTCTATAGTATCTTGACTTCGTCTTCAGTCTTAAGTTTTTAATTTCAGTGATGTCAAATTTATACATTTTTTTTTTCTTGTCATGCTTTTGGCATCGTGTTTACAGACTTTGCCTGAGCACGGGTGAAGAGGATTTCTCCTGTGCTTCATGTTAAAACTTTCCTAGTATTAAGTTTTACATTTCGATCGAAGGTCTATTTTGTGTTAATTTTTACGTAAGATGCGAAGTTTAGGCCAGGGTTCATCGTTTGCGTCTGGATGTCTGATTATTCTGACATTTGTCGTAAAGAGCATGCTTTCTCCATCGACTTGCCTTTTTACATTTATCAAAAGTCAGTTGGGCCTGTTCGTATGGGTCCGTTTCTAGATTTTCAGTCCCGTTTCACTGATCCATCGATTATCCCTCTGTTGGTCCCATACTGCTTTGATCATTGTATCTTCGTAGTAAGTCTTAAAATTAGACGATACGAGTTCTTTGTTCTTTTTCAGAATTATTTTGGCTATTCTAATTCTTTTGCTTTTAATAGATCTACCAACAAATCCTGACAGGAATTGCTATTGGCATAGCATTGAATCTAGAGATCAGTTAGGATCCATTTTACTTCGTAATTAAATCGAGTCTTCCAATCCATGAACTTCTTTGATTTCTTTCATCCGTTTTTACAGATTTCAGCATTCAGGTCTTATCCATACAAGTCTCGTTGCTTTTATGCCTAAGCGTTTCATCTGGGGGAAGCCATTTTAAATGGCGCTGTATTCTTAATTTCGGCTTCCATATGCTCATTGCCAGTATTGAGAAATACAACCGATTCTTGTATGTCGATGTTGTATCCTGAGACTCTGCTGAACTCACTTATTCTACAAGGTTTTTTACTTTTTTGGTAAAATTTTGGGGATTTTGATGTAGGCAGCCACGCCACCTGCAAAGAGGGAGGTTTAACCCCTTTTTTCTTCTCGTCTGTGTGCCTTTCATTGCCTCCTCCTGCCTCATGGCACCGGCCAGAACCCCCAGCTCTGTGCCGGGGAGCGGGATGATCGCGGGCTTGCTCGCCTCGTTCCAGTCTTCGGAGGGAAGCATGCGTTGTCCCCCTTTGAGTACGACTTAGCCGTAGGTCTCCGTAGACACTGCTCGTCGAGTCGAGGAAGTTCCTTTCCGGTCCTGGCTTTCTGCTGTTTTTTTTTTTTCAGTTGTGAATGGGTATTGAATTTTGTCAAGTTTTTGTACTACATCGGTGACACGCTTATGTGATTTTTCCTCTTTACCTGTTTGCGTAGTGATTACAATGACTTAGGCGGTTGAGCCAGCCTCGCATCGCTGGGCCGTGGTGCGTCAGTTTTGCATGTACTGGGTCCGAGCTCCTACTGGTCCGTTGGGAGCATTTGTGTGGATGTTCATGTAGGCTGTCGCTGGCCTGTGCTTTTCCCGTCTTGCCCTGTCTTCGCCTGTCGTAGTGTGTGGGTCATGCCGGCCTCACGCGCTGAGCTGGGGAAGCGGGCCCGCCTCGTCCGTTTTCTGGAGGGGCTGGTGTTGGTGATGGGGAAGGAGTATTATTATGTGCCCGTGTTATTTGGAATTTTTCTGTGAGGAAGAGTTGCCTCTTCTTCCTTTGTTTATTTACCCAGTCATTTATTCGTATCAGGATAGACTCGTGAATGTTTCTTTTATACTTTGGGTTATAACGAAATAACAACATTTTAAAGTTTTCCTTGCCCGAATCGGGTCACCCTTGGCCACTGGTAGATCTTCTGTATTGGCTCCTATGTCTCCTTGACATGCTTCCTCCTTTTCTCTTTCTTTACATTAAAAAAAAAAATGGCACTTCTTTGCTCACTGGCACGGGCACTATTAGATGCTGCAGGATCATTTGTATTTTCCCCTGAGCCAGCTTTCGAATCAGCCATTTTTCCAATGAGACATGAAATTTTCAGAACTGAAAAATACAATAAATACGATGTTGGAGAATGAGACATAAAAATCGAGTCTGGGTCCTGGCGAGACTTTCTATCCTAGATAACTTATTATATTTCCTTTTGGTTTATAAAAAATATCATAATTAGAAAAAAACCTTCATTGCTAATAAAGTGCACATTTTGTCCTTAAAGATTTATGAGGAATCCATTGTTTTACGTACTTTGGGAAAATAATTTTTCAACATAAGGTAAGAAGATGACGTTCTCACTGAATCTTAAGAAAACACTTAAATGTGTACTTTCCATTTTTTTAGTAAGGATGGGGATGATAAGAAGAACCCCGTGATCATTCATCGAGCCGTTTTGGGGTCAGTGGAAAGAATGATAGCCATCCTCTCAGAAAACTACGGAGGGAAGTGGTAAGTGATGTGGAAGAGAAATGCTGTCTATCTATTATTCTTAAAAATCATAAGCAAAAGGTAAAATCGATAAGAAAAACTTGGTAGCTCCTGCAGGTGTGCAGACAGCAAATAAAAACTCTCGTGGCACCTGCCACGTCGGAAAACCACAAAGCACATGCGGGTGACGGGCACGACGTGGTGTCAGGAGAATCGCGGTTGCCACGTCACCTCCGGGGAGCCCTCCAGACGCCCAGGTGCTGTCCGGAAGACACACGCTCACATGCCTGGGGGCCGGCCCTTGCCGTGCGCCGCTTCTCCCCCACCTCGTGGGGGACCTGCCGTGACCATGAACGTAGGGGCGGACCAGGTGCACGTGGAAGCCTGGTCCTCCGGCGCCCGGCACAGTGCTGGCACTAGCCCACGAGGACAGCCCCGGGCCGCTGGCCCGTGTCTGAGACGCAGAAGGGCGGCGCCCTTAGGCGCAGAGTTCACTGGTCTGTCCTCTGATCCTCTTTGCCTCGAGGAAAAACATCCTGGTTTCCCGGGCTCCGGTTACGGCTCCGGCCAGAGACGTAGGAGTAATTAGGTCAGAAAGTAGACGGCGAGCAGATGGGGAGAGGAATGTGCGTTGCTCAGAGTGGGCCGTGAGGGTGACGTTGCCACCCGAAGGCCCCCGCCGGAGCAGGGTTTCCGTGTTCAAACACGAGAGGCCCGTTCCGCTGGCGTCATCAGCTCCTCTCTCCCACTCCCGATCGCTCGGTGATCGATGAGCAAAGTGGCCCCAAGAGGACAAGCGTGAGGCCAACACCGGGGACCTCACTGAGTTCCATCTGCCAGGCCTCTTCTGATGACACCACGTGCCGTCAGTAGTGATGAGTCCTGACCCCTCACGTGACACCACAGCCAGCCTCCCGTGGCAGGTCGATGACACTGATCCCTTCAACATGCAAGGGCCGGTGACGTGCGCTCCAGGGGAGATCCCGCTCTGACGTGCTCCGCTCAGTCCTGCCGGCCACACCGTCTGGACGCCCGTGGAGCCTTTGTGCCCGTTAGAAGCACACGGTCCTTCTGAGCACGGAAGTCATTTCTTAGCCAGAGAAGTAAGGCACCGAGCTGACTCTGCGGGGTCACCAGTCAGGAGATGTTCAGCCTTCTACCTGCCAGCCCGTCCTCCCCCTCTTTCCTACCAGAGTTCCCAGTTTCTGCTTTCGTCTTCTGCCTCTTAACCCTTTAACGTACTTTGTTTTACTTCCGCGCCCTCTGCTAACTCTGCTCTCTTGGGAAGTGTTAAAAAAAAAAAACCTTTGGTTATTTGGTAATGGTCATTTTGAAATACATATTTTTTATATTTTTCAGGCCGTTCTGGCTGTCTCCGCGTCAGGTGATGGTCATCCCTGTGGGGCCAACTTGCGAAAAGTACGCACTTCAGGTAAAACCATCGCGCAGAAAGCGCGGCCTGTGACGGTCGCTGACTCAGGATGTCGTTCACGCCTGAAAATAGAAAAGCCACATGTCCTTTCAGCAACCCCAGGCCTCGGTCTTGGGGGTGACACCTGACTCGTGCCTATCAGAACTATTTTATTCATGTTTTTGAGAAATTGGTATTTTAAAATGTCTCATTTAAGTTGTTATTTTCCATGTGGCTGTCTTAGGGTAGAATACTTATATTTTCTATTGCTGTGTCATAAATTACCCCAGAATTTAGCAGCTTAACACAGCAAACGTTTATTGTCGCACAGTGTCTGTGAGTCCGAATCCCGGAGCGGCTTGGCGGGTGGTTCCGGCCCGGGCACCCAGCGGCCGTGGCCCTCGGGCTCACCCTCACCCTTGGTGCCCTCCCTTCCTCACTCACGCACGCCATTTCGCAGAGGTGGCCTGAATGTCTCCCGGCATGGCAGCTGGTTACCCCCAGGGGGACCGAGCTGGAAGAGATGGAAGCTGCAGGATTTTACCTCCTCTCGGAAGTGACGCACGTCACTCCGGCCCGTCCCCGTGGACGCGCGCACTCAGCTCGTTTGGTGTGGAGGGGATGGCCCAAGGGCATGACTGCTTGGAGGCGGGGACCCTGGGTGTCATCTCAGAGGCTGGCTCCCGTACGTAGTGCAGTAATGAAGTGTTTCATTTTCTCGTAGGTGTCCAGTGAATTTTTGGAAGAAGGATTTATGGCCGACGTTGATTTAGATCACAGCTGTACACTGAATAAGAAAATACGAAACGCACAGCTGGCTCAGTATAATTTTATTTTGGGTAACTTAAATTCCCGTATAGTCTCCCAAATGTTTTTTTTTTTCCCCCTCACTTCAATTCCAATGATTATAGCACACGAGTTTGACTGAAGAAGAGTCTGTGGTTTCAGCAGGAGGCTGTTGTGTGTACTCTTTGATATTTGCTGGAAGAAGAGTTATATAGCAGTACACGCAAGAATTAACATCCCCAACCAACAATGGCAAAAGTGTGGAATAATCTCATTGGTAAAATTATACTCCTTGTGTTTCAGCCACGAAACAGGGCTAAAATATTCTCCTTTGCTTTTCTGGCTTATTAGAAATGTTCGGGATTAAACTAAGAGTGGAAAAGGTTCCAAATTTAAGACAATCGAAGGAAAGAATTAAGTGAAAAAAAAAGTCCTTGAGGCACATGAATAATTGGATACATAATCTAAAATTTTGACTTTAAAAATGATCGGAAACCAAGAGAAACTGGTATCGATATGCTTACACACATGGTACCGTTATCTCCATTAAGTTGAAAGGTTCTGTAGAACAATGGTCCCCAACCTTTTTGACACTGGAGCCCGCCCGCCGCTCCCCTCCTGCTATGTGGTTCCTGACAGGCCACAGACCAGTACTAAGGGTTGGGGACCCCTGCTGTACAAGGCAAAATAAAGCAACATAGAGCTGTCCTATCAACAATTTGTCATCAAAAGTGTTTGACTGTAGTACGTCTGGGTTTGTTTCAAACAGCCTTCCGTGGTGATGGAAACTTCATATTAGACAAAGACAGAGTTTCTGGAAGGGTATTGGAGTGTCCACTAACCCGGATGGTAGACTTAAGTGGCCAGACCATTAGAAGAATAACTGGAACGAGGAACCCAGCCCTTACCAGGACTGTTTCTTTCCATTCTGGTCCCTGTTTTGTTCTGATTCTTTATGTTTCTCTTGAGTATTTACTTTAGTCCTCTTGCTGATTTCTTCCTTCTAAATGGCAAGAAACATGGCTGCAGATTCCTGCATGATCTCACAGCGTGGATCATTAGAAAAAATGAATTTTTTACCTAGGTCCCAGTTGGCTGGTCAGGCACAGGTCTGGTGTCCGTCCCGTGATGCATCAGGGGTAGAGCCGGGGCGAGAGCTCCCTGCTCCCATTTATACCCCAAGACCAGAGTAGGTGTTCTCTCGAGTGAACAAGAGGGATTAGACATCATTCCTTCCCTCAAGAAACTGTCAGTCAGAGGATGACCTATTGGTCATTAGACTGAAAAAACCCAGGGTGGCTCCATAGTGTAGCAGTCAGCCCGTCCGCATTACATGCAGAAGGTCCTGGGTCCATGCCCCAGGTGGAGCCACAGACCATATCCCGGGTGCGCCAGGCCCCCTGGGGGTGCCAGGCCCCAGGAGCACGCCCCGAGTGTGTGGGAGGAGACACCTTGCCTTCAGAGATCCAGTTCTTAAGGGTAAACGGCAACATCCATAGGCCAGGGGTGGAAGTTGGGGAGGGGAGACACTAAAGAGAAAAGAAAATAAAAAAAAAACTGAAGAAAAGCTGATAAGACACAAGTGTCATGTGCCTGTTTGCTTAATAGTAATAAATTGTTGATTTAAAATTTCCCTTTTCTACAGTGGTTGGAGAAAAGGAAAAAACAAATAATGCTGTAAATGTTCGCACAAGAGACAACAAAATTCACGGAGAGATTTCAGTAACTTCCGCCATCGATAAATTGAAGAATCTCAAGCTGTCGCGGACCCCGAATGCTGAGGAGGAGTTCTGACGTCCTTCCTGGTGGTCCCGTCTGTGTAACCTTGTTTTGACCCCTGAAAATGTATTTTTCTTAATTCGTGTTAGTCCTTCTTCTGAGAACTTTGGACCCACTGACAGGGCCCCTGATGGGCACAGCGAGAAAAGAGACAATGAATGAGTAGCTGATACATGCAATGTTAATTCGCTAACGTGCCTGGGCGTGAAACGAGGGCAGCTTGGGGAATTTTAAATTTCCCCAATGTCTTGAGAGACTTAAATGGGAAAGTGTTATTCATCGACGAGAGAAATACTAGGAAATGAGGTTTATGAGATTTTATTGCTGAGAGTTGTTATTTTCGAAAGATGGGCTTCAAATAAAAGTGCAAACTTTTTTGAATATAGCAGAAAGTCTTATTTTCTAATAACATGATTTGTGTTTTTATGGTTGTCTCACTAAAGTTCACACTGAAACTTTTATCTCCAAAATTGGAATAATTACTTGATTTGTTTATTTATTTTTCTTAATTAGTTTTAACTAACCAACTACCACAAGAGAAGAAACTAATACTAAATATTGGATTATTGACAAAGGACGCTGAACTCCAGTTCGGTATTGTGGGATTGTCGTTTGCCCTGTAGGTTAAGAGTTGCTATTTTAATGCTTCTAATTGACAACTGATCGTTGTTCATCTTTAGAAAAAAATAAATTTCCAAATAAAAGACATCACAGTATTCCCAGTGTTTCGGTTCTGGGTTACATCACAATAATCTCCCCTAGAGTCAGCGTACTTTTTTGATGGGATGACATTCCACTGATTAATGTACTCAAATGCACTTTTGATTTTAACTAAAGGGAATACCTTACTGCTCAGAACAAAATGAAAATGGTTTTATGCCAATAGAGAATTTAACTACCAAGCAAGAAGTATTTTTTGTTTATTAGACTAGGTGCTGTGGAATTCAAAATAAATTTAGGACATGCTCTCTCAACACAGTTTCTTGAACAGGTGGCCAAAAAAAGAAAAAGAAAAAAGCAACAGTATTATGTGTCAGACCTGTATAGTTCTATAAGGGGCAAAGTGTATGATATGTTTTAAGCCTGTATTTATTGAGGGCAGGCACCACGTGACATATATATTTTTTTCCGTTCACCAAATATGCTAGTAAGGGAGTGGGGGGTCAGAAGACCCTCCCGCCTTCCCCACCGGTGATGTTGTGACAGGTGGGTGGGAACAGGGAAGCATGTCAATGTTCAGGAGGCTGCGACAGAAATACGCGCAGGCTGCCACGTGAGCGCGCAAGGCGCCTGCAGCCGCGGTCACCTTCCCTCCCACGCTGGCCTCCAGGGAGGGGCCCGTGCTTTGGGCGCCTCTCACATCCCGGGCCAGTGCTTGGAGCCCCAAAGGCCTGCTAAGTCCAGCTTCTCCCGGTCTTCGAGAAGCTTCCTCGAAGCCATGCGTGCCTTTAAGGAGTTAGCGAGCGGTGGGACCAGGAAGGCTGCAGAGAGATGCGGGCCGGACACCGCCGGGCCAGCTGCCCAGCGCGGGGCCGCCTGGCACACCTGGGCGTTGCTTTCCATACAGTTAGGGCCAGTTTCATTCTGTGAACAGCTACCATTTTAGTGAGAAATGTAATGTCATCAAAACCTTCGCACAGCACCTAGTACATAGCAGTGATTTCCCTCCCTAAACACCAGGCAGCCACGTGCCCCATTTCCTGTTTGCCCCGAGAATACGCGCCAGCAGCGCTGGCAGTGACCCCAGCGCCTTTTATGCGGGGATCACGCGCAGATCACGCGGGGATTACGGTCCTAACCTTACTCCTGAAGATTGCTACAGAATATTACTACCTCGGCACCCCTCTAGTATACAATAGCCTTGGGAGATAAGTAATGTCATTCCATTTATAGCATTGTTTTTAGCAGTGGTTTATGTTCATTTACAAAACATAACTATTCTTAATCACTGAATTTGTCAAATCCTAGAAAACAGCATTCCTGCGTGTGACCTTAAGTGAACTTGGCAGCAAGCTGCACTTCTTCTAAACGGGGGCAAGGGGTATAAATGGTGGCCAACTTCCCAGGTTTGCCGGTCTCTGCTCTCAGTCACTTCAGGTGAGCATCTCAGTCCCCGGGACCTTCCCCGGGCTCTAGGCGCGTGAGGAGCGGCGGCCGCCGGTCTGGGCATGGGCCAGTTTGAGAACCGGCAGCCTCTCCGCATCACCGCACCGCGCGGGCCCGACCTCCGCCGCTCGCAGAGCTTCCACTCACACCCCGCGGAACCCACGCCCGGCGGAACCCACGCCCCGCGGAACCCGCGCCGGATGGCCGCGCCTGCACTCCGGGCTCCCGGAAGTTCCGCCCCCCGGCGGCCGGAAGTACGCGAGCGCTGGCAAGATGGCGGCCGTGGCGGGGTCGCCGCGGGCCCTGGGCCGCCTCTGCCCCGCGCTGCTCTTCCTGTCACAGTTCTACGTCCTGGCGGGCGGCGGTGAGTTAAGGCTGGGGTCACGGCGGGCCTGGCTGGGTGTCAGGCGCCCCGCGGCCTGCGGGAAGCGTTCGGGCTGGGCCTGAGCCCGGCGCGTCCTGGCAGCCGGTCCGCGGCCGCCGCGCTCGGGGACCCCGGAGTCGCTAGTTAGGCTGCGGAGCCGGGGGGCGGGGCACCGAGGGCTCGGGGACGCGGCCGGGGCAGCGACAGGGGTCCCCATACCACGTCCGGGTCTTAAGTGATAGAAATATATTTTACTCCTGGCTCGGTTGGCCGGAAATAGAACTACGACCCACTGAGCAAGTTTCTAATATAGAGAACCATTTGGAACGTTGGTGGTGTAAAACTAAATGTTCTTAGAAAAAAATGGTTTCCTGAGGCAGCAGTATGGAATGACAGGGCATTTTCTAGCGTCAAGTGCACCCCGTGGTACCAATGGATAGAGGGCCACCGGCTCCTCTTCCAAGGTAGTGTTCAAGGGAAAATAACACTGGATAGGAAGCCGAGAGGCCCGTTCCGTCTCCGCTTTTGCCGCTCCCTCTGTGACCTTGAACAAACCCCACCATCTCTGAGTCTTAGTTCTTTCCTCTTGTCACACGGTAGGTTTTTTTGAGGCCCTCACTTGCATCTGGCAGTTCATATACATACGCACTTTGATTTTTATGGTCATCGGGGGACAGTGATGAAATGCCTTTTACTTCGCTCTTGAGCCCTCACTGTCGCACAGCTGGCCGGTGGCAGAGCCCTGCTTAATCGCAGGTGTTGCTGACCCTGCCGTGCCTCCTCATCCCCGCATAGCATCTCCCTGCCAACGGTCACGTCCTTTAGCCTTAGAAAATCGTTTTCCTCTCAGCGTTATGGGAATAAGCTGCGCTCTCACCTCTCACAGAAAGCACCGACAACCCCCCCTACGTGACGAAGTGCCCGAGCAACGGCCTGTGCAGCAGGCTCCCCGCGGACTGCGTGGAGTGCAGGACAAACGCCTCCTGTGTCTACGGGAAGCCCGTGACCTTCGACTGCACAGTCAAGCCTTCCGTTACTTGTGTTGTAAGTACTGCAGCTTGTTCTAAACAAACCCGCCGTGAGCCTCGCGTTACCAGCAGAGTTTAGCCTTGACCGTGGGGAAATTCTGAAAGAACGTGCGCTTTATTTTGCAGGTAATATTTTAGGAATAAAATCAAGTTTACCAGAAGACCCAAGCTTCCATTTCCAAGTGAGGTTTGATTGCAAGGGTTCAGATGGCAGCTTTTTGACGCAGGATAAATTGCAGCAGTTGTCAGACTTTTGACAGAAAGTCAGAACTAGAAAAAACTCAAGCGTACTGACTATTGCCCGTTAGAGGTGACCCTGTTACAGTCATCATAGTGACATCTTACTGTGATGTCTGAGAGCTGGGAAGAGCCTAGAAGGATTCCATAGGTGTGTTTCTAGTGCTCTTGGCAGAGCTGCTTGACTGGGCTCCCATGGGAATCACCAGTGCCCCAGACCTGCTGAAGGAGCATAGGTCAGGGACACTCAGGTGTCTGTGTTGTTTAACAAGTGGTCCAGGTCATTGTCGCAGTCTTCAATTAGGAATATTATCCCAGCATCGAGGCGAGATAAGGAGAAGTGAATGATGAAGCCCGGCCGTGACCGGCTGGGTGACTTGTCAGTCCATCTCGTTCATGGGGCGATGATCCCAGAACAGCTTTTCCTAAACTGAGGAACCCTTGTTCTGGGAAATGGTCGAGGAAGGTAAAACAGATTCTGTACGGGATCCTCCTGTGTAGATGTCCACAGTGTCCCCCACAGATGTCCTTTGATCAGCGGCTCTAGCATTTCCTGCACTTACTCGAAGGCACTTTTTCCTCCACTTCATTCTCTAGAACTTGGTCTGCCAAGGGGTGGAGTGGAGTGTCCCCACCAGCCCCACCCCCCTTCCTGTCATTCTCCTGAAGTCTTGGATTAGGAGAGACGTGAGGGAGGCTTCACTCCCAACAGTTATGTTGTCTCAGTATCTGAACGTAGTTTCTGGAACGTAGTGTCTGCCATTGTTAGATATTGGCATTACCCTTTAAGGCACGCTGGAAAATCGAGCTAATTGCCAGGGCGTCCTCACGATCTTACCTGCAAAATATCCTTAGCGGTTTTGATGTGAATGGATGTAGTTTTGTGTTCCCTTAGGTAACTACTTCTGGGTGTATGTTTCCATGATTACAGGGTCATGCCACGTACATGTGTTTTGCATACGTGTTGCGTTGGTGGCCACCTTCTCGCCACTTCCTGCCAGATCATGCTTAGAAACTTTGTGCTGTTCATGTAGTTTATTGACGTATTAACAAGCTCCTGTGTTATGATTGATGAGTTCCGTGTCCTTCGGTACACAGGATCAAGACTTCAAGTCGCAGAAGAACTTTGTCCTCAACATGACGTGCAGGTTTTGCTGGCAGCTTCCGGAAGCCGACTACGAGTGCTCCGCCTCCACCAGCTGCGTGACGGTGTCCTGCCCTCGGCAGCGGCACGCCGCCAACTGCACGGTGCGGGACCACGTGCACTGCCTGGGTGAGTCGCAGCGCGAGGATAGTCGTGAGCTAACTTCTTTCCTCCCAGCCTGCTCATGGAGCTGTCATCAGAAAGTCGAGTTAAATGACTCATCAGAAGCATTTATCAGCACTTTTCAGTTATGCCAAGCCTCCTTAAAAACGCAGAACGAAAAACCCAGAAAATTTGCGATGCTGTTTTAAAACGTAGTATTTGATAAAACGAAAAGGCTACGCGTGATCTAAAGTACAATGCATGGTAGGTGAGCTTCACCGAGTGAACAGCTCCAGCGGTGCTGCTGCGGTCACCACCGCCCGGCGCTGGTTGTGTGCCCGGCTGTCCTCCCTCCTTCGGGGGCAGTCACCCGCGTGAGTGTCCTCATCCTGCTTGCTTTTCCTCAAATCGTGTGGCTCTCCCACATTTGTGTAATAAGCTATGGTGTGACACAGTGCTCAGTCATGTGTGTTTTGGAATTGTGTACAGCAACCATCTTACCAATGGCCTTTTTCCCCCACTCAGCTTTGTGGCTCTAAGAGCTATCTTTTTCCTTCGACTTCTGAATGATAATCTATCGTAAGATTGTGCCACCGTTTGTTTGTTTCTCTGTGTATTTGGGTTTTTATATTTTTGCTCCTACAGAGTGTGCTGGTTGCACACGTGCAGGAGTGTGTGCGACGTGCACCCTCCAGCAGGCATCATTTTCCAACGCGGTCCAGGAGGCTGCTCTTCCAGCAGTGGACGCCCCTGTCCTCGACGGCCTCCGGCCTCTCTGATTCTTGTTGTCCCTGCGTTTTGTCTTTTTCTTAGAGTCCTGGGAATTCTTTTGTATTTTGGAAATTTAACTTTTTGGTGTCCCTAAATTTCTCCCAGGTTTTTACCTTTTTTTTTTGTTCCCATTTCGTTTTGATGTCTTTTGATGAACAGAACTTTAAATTTGAATTAGTTGACATTATTAGTCTTCCGGAGGTAGCTCTTTTTTGTTATAAAAAATCTATTCTTACTCCAGGTTCATAAATACCACTCTTTTCTTTTAAAGGTGGTAAGTCGGGCCTTTCGCAGGTGTGTGGCCCACTTGCAGCGGGTTTCGGGGCGTGCTGCCAGGTAGATGCAGGCTCGCTTTTTCTCCCACGTGGACAGCCGGTGGCCTGCGGGCTATCGCGGGCCGGTCCGCGTGTGCCCGTGCCCCACACGTGTCCGTGTGTGCGTGCCCTGGGCCCTCTTCCCAGGGCCCGGTCTGGCTCAGCAGCCCGCTGTCTTGCTCGCTCCTCCCTTCGCCTGAGTCCTCACAGCCGATGGATGGGGCATCTCACGGTCTTGGGGCCGAAGCCTGTGACTGACTTAAGCGTGAGGCCTGTGCTCCTGGGCCACGAGGCCTGTCTTCTTACCATTCGCTCTGGTAAACGTTGTCAGGCGAGCCGACTTGGGAGATTTTAAAGGACAAGGCCACCGGTTACAGTTTGGTCTCTGCGTAAGAGTGTTTATACCCACGTTTCTAAGCAGAGCGTTTCCGCTTCTTCAAGGTAACCGCACGTTCCCGAAGATGCTGTACTGCAACTGGACGGGCGGGTACAAGTGGTCCACCGCCCTGGCGCTCAGGTGAGCCACATCGCCGGGCAGCCATGGCGCCGTCCCGGCCTTGTTGGGGTGGGTGGATGCCCGCAGACGCGCGGCCCCTGTTCCCCCCTCCCCCGGGTTCCCCAAAGCACAGCTGTGGGGAGCACCCCTGGGGGTCACAGCGGCCCCTCCGGGGGTTCAGTGGCAGGCGATAGCTCCTCTCCCTGGGCGGCCTGTGGCAGACAGCGGGGGCCGTGCGACAGGCCGGCAGAGTCCGTCCGCGTGTCCATGAGCCGCTGCCACGCTCTGCGCCATTGAAGGTGGGCGGGGAACTTCTTTATCATAAGAATAATACATTCTTAATACTGAAAACTGGAAAAAGTGAAAACGACAAAAAAATGCATTAAAAATCACCTATCTAGAATAGGAATCACCTATTCCCCCATCTAGACACATAGACTTACAATTTTTACATAAAAAGTTTGAAAAAAAAAAAAACTGTGCCAGTTCTTGCCACCAGAGGGAGGGGCGGGGGCGCTGGTAAAGGGTTTGCTCCTTACCAAGCCGCGCCATCTGCGGCCGGGGTTCCGCGGTCGCGCCCGAGCCCCGTGGCCTGCGCAGGACGCGGGGCGGGGCGTCTCAGCCTCGTCATCAGGCGCCCCGCGCGCAGTGGGCCGTGTGGCGGCATCTGTGGATTCTACTTGCTGGATGTCAGTGGCACTCCCCTCCCCCCGAGTCGTGACGGTCGGGACGTTGGACACCTTGTCCCTGGTGGGGCTCCGCTGCGTCCGCCGCTTCCGCCTGGGGCTGGGGCTGGGGGAGGAGGAGGAGGAGCCCGCCTGGCAGGTGTGGCTGGACGTGGACAGGGGCCCGTGGTGGGAAGTCCGGTGCAGCACACCTGAGATCAGGTAACTGGCCACAGTCACTGTCAGCAACAATTTCAGTGAAAACTTTTTTTAAAAAAATTTATTTTGGAAGAATTTTAGATTTACTGAAAAGTAGCAAAGATAGAGTGGTTCTGCACAGCCCTGCCCGCCCCCCGCCCCCCCGCTGGTGCCTTAAATGGCCACGGCACACATAAGGAGTGACTTAAAGCGTGAGGGTGGCTTTCCTGTCGTCACCGTGGACGTGACGGTGCCTCGGAGCAGTGCGGCGGGTTTGCTCGCCTGGTGAGCCGGGTCGGCCGCATGCTCAGTCGTTGGGGCTGGATTGTGGGTTCGTTCCTTTTTACTTCGATATGTTCTGAGATTTTCTGTGGTAAAAACTTTAGAAGAAACCCACTGAGACGTTGTCAGGTAGTGCAGAGCTTAGCCCTTGAAGGAACCTTAAAAGTCACTCATTCCCAACACACACGTTAGAGAGGAGTGACTGGGAGGGGGAGGACTCTCTCCCGCAGCTGGGTGCTGGCCTCCCGGTGCCGCCCCTCCCCCCACGTTCGCACACTTTCTGTCCAGCCGGGCTCCTGCTTTGCTCTCGAGATTAAGATGCGAGATCGATTCCTTTAAAAGCGAACTAGATTTTAGTCTAGCTGAAGATCGCACGCATCTCCTGGACGCGCTGATGGACCGTGGCTGTGGTGGCAGTCGTCCCCGTGAGCAGCGCCGCAGTGCGGCGGGGTGGGGCGCTTGGACCCTGCACGGCCCGTGGTCCCCCTGTGGCTAAGGTCAGCCCTCCGTTGGCGGAGTCCCAGCCGAGACGGGAGGTGCGTACTCGGTGCTGTGAAACGTGAACTAGTCATGTTCTGACGAGGGGGTAGGGTGATTCGCGCCCTCGCCCAGATGCGGCTGAGCGGTGTCGCGGGGCCACAGCGGCCGCAGCGGGGGCCACCCAGAGGGTCCCAGCCCTGTCTCCTGTTGCAGCATCACCCTCGGTGGCTTTGGCGCAGACCGCTTCTACCTGGGCCAGTGGCGAGAAGGCCTCGGCAAGCTCTTCAGCTTCGGCGGCCTGGGGATCTGGACGCTGATCGACGTCTTGCTCATCGGAGTCGGCTACGTGGGGCCGGCGGATGGCTCTCTGTACATTTAGCGGTGGCCGCGCTTCTCGGGGGGGCCGCGCTGGGGAGGCCTGTGGGGGTCGGGGGGTCGTGAGCCGCGCGTTTGCACGCTCTTACTGTACAGCATCTGTACTTCGCCTGCCTTGATGAAGGTAAAATAAAAAACACTCAGCTATGCTCACCTGGGGTTTGTTTTTATTTGCCTGAAATATATTTTTTTTTCTGTGAAAAATGTAAACTTAATTAAACCAGAGGAACAGACTCCTCAGTGATTGAAAATCGGTGTAATTCCTGTGGCTTTCGTGGCACTCAGACCTCGACTCGATGCGACCTGCCCCGAAAAGCCCCAGCTGTGGTCCGGCCGGGGCCGCAGGAAGCGTTTTCTCTCCAGCCGAATGAAGCGACCCACCCGCACTTCCTTCCACCCTCCGAGCCCTGCGGTCACGTCCGCGTCGTCTGCTCTCTGTACACGACTGTCAACCGTCGACCGCGGGGCTCTCGTCTCTGGTCGCTGTGGTTCGAATTTTGTTAGAACTACAAGAGGAGGCAAGTGCTGAAAATTTAAAAAATTGTAAGTTACTTTCAGAAATATTACGGATTTTTCTTCCGTGTTAAGAGATAATCTTGAGTAATCATAACTGGTGCTAAGAGCTGAGGCATTTCTTTTCCTGGGCCGTACTCCGTTCCAGCAGCTACACAGCCGACTCTTAAACAGCATGGGGTTGGGGTGCCGACCCCCCCCATCGGAAGTCTGCGCGTAAGTTCAGCCAGCTGCGCGCTCGTGGGCTCCCAGCCGCGGGTCGAAAATAACGGTTGACCCTTGACGTGCACGTCAGCGGAACCCCGCCCCTCGCGCGCTGTTCGGGGTCCCGTGTGGGCGCAGGCGGCTGGTGCGCCCACAGCAGGACGAGTGTCCTGGAGTCCGCAGGCCCTGTATCGGAAAGGAAAATGGGCATTAATCCCAAACGGGTCTTACACAGGGGTTTTTGGATACATTAAAACTCAGCATTTTTCCTTTCGAGGCGGGTGAGTATTACCTTTTAAACATGTTAATGGCCAGAAGGTTTAGCCAGCCTGTCCCATCGAGAAGCTCAAAGCCGTTTTTCGAGAAGGTGCCCATCCATGGCACGCGGCAGGTCAGACCATTAGTCAGGTCGCCTGACGGAGCCCAGCACGCCGGCGGTGTGGCCCGGCGGCAGGTGGCGGTGGCGGGCCCCTGAGGTGGGCGCTTTCTGCTGCTCGAGGCTGAGCGGCAGTTCCAGCTCCGGGCACCAGGCGGAGCCGCCCCCTTTCATTCGGGGTCCCATCTTGGTCCAGAAACAGCCGGCGTGAGCTGTTCTGACTGGACGCCGGGCGCAGCCCCTCGCTGACCACGAGCCATCCCAGGGTCTCCCCGGTGAGCGGTGCAGTAGAGACCCCCCTACGAGGGGGTAGGGGCGGTGCTCCCACCAGAGGGGCCCGGGTCACAGAGGGGGGGGCCGGGTCACGGAGGGGAAGCCGGGTCACAGAGGGGAAGCCGGGTCACGGAGGGGGGCCGGGTCACGGAAGGGGGCCAGGTCACGGAGCGGGGGCCGGGGCCCTGAGAAGGGGCCAGGCCCTGCTGCTGCCCCTCTGCGTGGCTCTGGGCCTGCGTGAGGTGCCGCCGCCCCGGCTTTGAGAGCTGCAGGCCGGAGGAGCCTGACGCCGAGAGAGGAGCGAGTGGGTTTGAGTGGGTTCGCCCCCGGCGCCCTGCGGACCTGGTTCCTGCGAATGCTGAGGAGCGGCCCGGGTTAGCCGCGGCCGGGAAGAGGGTTTTAAAAGATCTTACGCTTCAGGGTTTAAAAATGTCTTCTCTACGCCACACAACTTGGTTTCTCTATACTTTTTAAATACTTTCGGCCAGAACTGCACTTATTTTTGGCACATCAACTAAGGAATTTGCAAATGACTTTAATTCGTCTCGTGAGCAATGAGGGGGGAACAAGCCGAATCGGATGCAGTTTTTCAGATGCGTCAGGGGAGCGTAACACGAAGGCCGCTGGCTCCCCCCCCCCCCCCGCTCAGGCCTCCCCCCTGCCCATGCCATGTCCGGTAGAGTCGGAAGTGTCACAAGAACGTTGGCGGGAACGTGAGTTAATTCAGTATAAATCCTTAGGTTTGAAGTAGTCAGATTGTGTTCTGTAAACACGCTTTCGTGCAAAGTAAGGCAGCTTTGATCGAGACGCTTGGATGTAATTAATTCACGGGCTCCGTGAGCGTGGAACTCTGGTTCTCTGCTGTGAGAGCCTTACCTGGCGGTGGCCATCTCTTCAGTGAATGCATGATGGGGCTTCTGCAGGCACAAGCTAGACACCTGAAAGCATTGCAAAGACTCTGGATAAAACGCTAGAGTGCAGCTTCATCCCATCTCCCCTTTCAAACACTTAACGACACGACCTCGGTCAAACCCAGCACCTCCTTCCCATAAAAAAGGAAACAAGTGAACAAAAACCCAAAGCGTCAAAAAAACATCCCCGAAAAGGTAAGAGAAGAAAGTCGCTCAGGTGTGCAGAGCCACTCCTGCGAATGGTCCTGGTGAGTCACAGAACGCAGGTGCTGTCACCTGCAGGAGAGAGACTCCCTGGGAGGAAGGGGGAGGCCCTGGCTTCGTCCCGTTATCACAGGGAGCCGAAAAGGCTGCTGGGAAGACGGGTGAGAGGCCAGAAACAGGCCACGCTGGTTCTCAGTTGTGGAGCGTGAGGCGGAACCAGAGGGCGGGGCCACAGCCGAGGGCACCCCCAGGGCTTGTCGGACCCACCTCCCGACCAGGGGAGACACTGCTTGGGACATTTAGAAATCTCAGTAGAGAGCCCAGAGGCCAGATGCTCCCCAGTAAGTATCATCTCGGCTGAGTTCCTCGTTTACCTGGCTCTCGGCCTACAAACATCGAACAGGCACCAAACGCAGCTTTCAAACTGCCCAGAGAGAAAGTGAGTGGGGGGATCGAGTCACCTGATGTCACGGAGTTACCCACACTGCAAAAGACCACAAAAAAATGACACCTCACGCCCACTGGGGTGACTAATAAAATGGCAGACGGACAGTAGTATCCGGGAGGAGGTGGAGGGACTGGGGGAGGACCCCGCATCCCAGCCACCGGCCACGAGGCCACCGGGGCCGCAGAGGGGGAGGGACGGGGCCCTCGCGTGGTGAGGGGGTGGGGGGTGGACTGCAAAATGGCTGCAGCTGCTTTGGGAAACAGTGAAGAGTTACTTTGTGACTCGGCAATGTTAGATAGATGCCCAAGAGAAATGAAAATGGACAGACCTACAAAAACTTGTGAAAGTGATCCAATCAAAAAATGGGCAGACTCTATGGCCATGCCACCCTGAACACACCTGATCCCATCTGATCTCGGAAGCTAAGCAATGCCGGACCTGGTTAGTACTTGGATGGGAGACCACCTAGGAAGACCAGGTGCTCTAGGCATAAAAAATAATAAAAAGAAAATGGACAGAGAACCTGAACAGACATTTCTCCTCAGAGAACATACAAATGGCCAACAAATATTTGAAAAGATGCTCAACATCACTAGCTATTAGGGAAATGCAAATCAAAACTACAATGAGATACCGTCTCACACCTGTTAGAATGGCTATGCTCAACAGAACGAGTAATCCTGGAGAGGATGTGGAGAAAAAGGAACCCTCACACACTGCTGCTGGGACTGCAAATTGGTACAGTCGCTGTGGAAAGCAGTATGGAGATTCCTCAAAAAAACAAAGAATTGATCTACCACATGATCCATCAATCCCTCTACTGGGTATTTACCCCAAAGACTTGAAAACGCATATCCAAAAAGGTATTTGCACACTGATGTTCACAGCAGCATTATTCATAGTGGCCAGGACATGGAAGCAGCCAAAGTGCCCTACAATAGATGATTGGCTAAAGCAGCTGTGGTACCTATATGCTCAGCCATAAGAAGAGAGGAAATACTACCATTTGCGACAACATGGATGGACCTCAAGATAATCATGCTAAATGAAATAACCTAGACAGAAAAAGTTGAAAATCACATGATATCACTTACATGTGGGATATAAACCTCTTGGACAGGTACTATAGACTAGTGGTGTCCAGGAGGTAAGGGGGAAGGGGAAGGAGGGAGTTAGACGGGGTAAAGGGGGTCAAATATGTGGCAACAGAAAGAGATCTCACTATGGGAGGTGAACACAGAGTGTAAACATATATATGCCTTACTGTTAAAGTGTACAGCTGAAGCTTAAAGGATTTTGTGAACCAATGTCACCATAAACAAAAAATTTTTTAAAAACTCGTTGATAGCAACATTATTCATAATAGTCAAAAAGTAGGAGCAACCCAGATGTCCACCAACTTGATGCATAAACAAAGTGTGGTCTCTTTGTACAGTGGAATATTATTCGGTGATAAAAAGGAACAAAGTAGTGGCCCATGCCGCAGCACGGCTAAGCCTTGAAAACGCCGTGCCAAGTGAAAAAAGCTCACTACGATTTCAGCCGGGGAACTGGACGGTATATAAATCGTATCTCAATAAGGCTGATTTGTAAAAAGAAGGCCCAGTAATTGTACGTACATCCTAAGCAGGGGGAACCAGAGAACCCAGAAGGGGGGCAGGAAGGAACATTGTCTGCGGGAGAGGCGAAGACTCCATCTGGAAGAAAGCGTGACTAAGACACGGAAGTCCGGGCAGTTCTGGGCTGCAGAACACACCAGGTCTTCCTCGCTTCAGCGAGTGAAGACTGAGCATCGCACAAGACCGCCTCCGATCCAGACCTCGTTTCACAGCCAAGGGAATGCACCCCGTATGGGATTATGCTGGGAAAGGGGGAAAATGGCCCAGATGGTAGCCAAACTGTGATTCTAACTTTTGAACATACATTAAAAAAAATGATCAGAATGCGGGCAAGACTCCCCGCATCTTTTTTTCCTGGTCTCTGAAGGTGGCAGCTTAGGCCATTGATTCGAGACCTTTCTCACGTTCTAACATAAGGATTTAATGCTACAAATTTCCCTCTAAGCTTTGGGTACATTTCAAAAAATTGTGTATAATTATTAATTTTATCATTTTTCTTTTGACTTTCTCTTTGACCCAAGGGGTATTTTAAAATGTACTATTTGGGAATTTCGATTTGGGAATTTTCAAGATATAATTTCTGTAATCGGTTTCTAGTTGAATTTCATCATGGTTAGAGAATAAAATTTCTATGTTAATTCTTTTAAATTCATTGGTTTGCTTTAGGGCTCAAAATGTGGTCTGTCGTGCTGGATATCATATGTGCACTTGAAAGAGTGTGTGTTCTACCGACCCAGGAAGTGCGTTTTCTAAGTGCCAGCCAGTGCGAGTTGGCTGATCGTTTGCGGGGATTTCTATATAACTTGCCAATCTTCACTCTCCTTGTTCTATCAATTACCGACGTGGGCGTGTCGAGGTCTCGCTGTGACAGTGAACTCGGGTATTTCTCTCTTCAGTTCTATCAGTTTTTGCTTATATATTTGAAACTCGTTTGGCTTACATGGACATTTAGGATTGTGATGACTTCTTTTTTTTTTTTTTAGTTGTGGGAAAATACGTGTAACCCACAATTTACCATTCTAACCATTTTAAGTGTACGGCTCGGTGGCTTTAAGGACATTCCTGCTGCGCAGCTCTTACCCACCATCCATCGCCAGAGCTGTCGTCTTCCCGAACTTGGAACCCCCTACACCCGTTGACCACAGCCCTTCCCCGCCCCCACCCCGGCGGTCTCCGCTCTCCTTTCTGTCTTTGTGATTCGGCTACTCTGGGCCCTTCGCGTAAGGGAAACCACGACCACGCCGAGTTTGTCTTTTCTGTCCCCTAGGATCATGTCTTCCGGGTTCGTCGCACAGGAGCACGTGTCAGAACCTCGTTCTTTTCGGGGCCGAGCAGCATCTCGTTGTGTGTGCAGGCCGCGTGTCGCGTAGCCATCACCTGTCGACGGAAATTTGCGTTGTTTCCACCTTTTGGCTCCTGTGAATAGAGCCGCTGCGAACGTGGGTGTGCAAATGTCCGTCGAAGCCCCTGCCTTCGGTCATTTTGGGTACATACCCCAGAACTGGGAATTTTAGTTCAGCTGGCGATTCTCCGTTTAACCTTTTGAGGAGCGTGCGATGTCTTCTTGACGAATGCACCCCTCCGTTACCGGGTCACGCCCCTTTTTCCCGGGTCCTAGTCCTTGCTGTGAAGTTCAGACGTCAATGCCAGCGTGACCACCTCGCTTTTATCTCTAGTGTTTGCTTAGTGTATCTTTTGTGTCCTCACTTTTGTAACAGACCTGTGTCTTTAGAGTGAATTTCTTTTAGATCGCATGTATTGGGCCTTGGTTTTTTTTTTACCTAATCTGAGGATCCCTGCCTTTTAATCGGGGATTTTAGGCAATTTACATTTACTCTCACTAGTGATATGGTTGGATTTAAACCTACCGTTTTATTTTCTATTTGTTCTGTCTGTTCCTTTTCCGCTGTCTTCTTTTTCCGGTCTTCTTTGGGGTTAGTTGAATTTTAAAAAATGATTAGAAAAATGATTTTCAGCTATTTTTCTTCAAATGTATTTTTTCCGGTGTCACGCTCCCCTGTCCTCTGAGACTCCGGTGATACAAACGGTAGACTTTTTGTCATTGTCCCGCAGGTTCCCGAATCATCGTTGTGTTAAAGGCTGCCTTCCGTCGTTCAGGTCGGAAATGTCTACCGATCTTCGAGTCCACTGATTCTCTCTTTCATTTTCAGTCTACTGTCGAGCCTGTCCAGCGAGTTTTTTTTATTATTATTATTGTGCTTCTAGCTATACAGTTTCTCTTTGGTCATTTTTAAAATATCTTTCATGTATTTTTGAGATTTTCTTTTTTTCAGCTGTTTTAAGTGTTCGCAGTTGCTCACCCCAGCATCTTTACCCTTGCCGCTCTAAAACCCTTTTCAGACAATCCCAGCATCCGAGTATATTAGCAGTGGCTCCTTCACTTAGTTATCTTTTTCCATTCGAGTTCTCGGTGTTTTATGGCATCCTGGATGTTTGGGGTATTGCGTGCTGGGACCTGTTGGGTCTTTTTAGTTCGTTTGAAATCCTTCTGTTCGGGTGTAGGGCGCCGGTCCAGGCGTGATCAGCTCCCTGTCAGGCTTCCTTGTGCCCTGTGGTGGGGAACGCAAGGTGGGGGGTGGGGGATGGGGCTCCTGAGAGAGGGGTGGGCCGGGAAGGTGGGGGGGATGATGGGGCTCCCTGACAGAGGGGCGCAGGCGGGGGAAGGGGGCGGGGCCTCCGAGTCTGTCCGACAGCAGTGGGACTCTCGCTACACCCCTGTGCCCTGCCCACCCCATCTCCCATCTCCGGGCTGGTGTTCCTCCTGAGAGTGCCCAGAGGTCTCGAACATGAGTGCAAACTTCCCCGCGTCGGGATCCCTCGGCTCTTGCAGCCTTGCGTCCCGGCCCACGCTGGGCCTTGCCTGGCTCGCTGACATCTTAGCCGGCGCCTCCACGCGGGGCCACAGGTCTCCCCCGCGCCCCGTCGAGAAGCAGGCTGTGTCCGCACCCCTCCCCTATGGGCGCCTTTGCAGTTCAGCTTATTTTGTCGTCTTACAACCTCATATCTCTCACAGACTCGAGAAAAATGACAAATTTTGTCCACAATCCAGATTCTCCCCCCCCCTTGTTGGCAGCTTCCTGCATCCTACTGGAAGCAGGGGTGGTTTGGGTCCCAGGGCTAACTCCCCGTCATCTGCCTGCGGTCACCCACCAAGAACATGGCATGAACTTGTTTTCCAAGTGTCTTGAAGTTTCCCAGCTATACTTAAAAGCTGAAACTGTGAATCATCTGCTTGTCTTCTTATTTGGTAACCTAGTAACCAAGATTATTAATGAACATCACAGTTAAACGTTTTCCTTTGAAGGAATTGAAGAGTCAACACACAATCATGTGGTTAAGGGTTTTTCTTTGGTTTAGGAGTTTTTGAATTATCTTCTTTTAAATACATATAAGCTCTCCCGTACCTATTAGAGCAGCGTCTCCCATGGATTCTAGGAGACCATTCCGATGTATTTTCCTTTCGCGTTGGGTCTGTTTGTGTCGGTTTGTTCTGCAATGTGGACGTAGCGACAGAACATTTTTGTGATTACTGAGTGTTCTCTCTTTTATGGCTGTGTATCGGGCCACCTCAGCTTAGGGGCATAAAACAGTCGCTTCTTTTCACAGACAGTGTGAATCAGAAATTTAGACAGGGCGCTGCAGGAGGGTGCGCCTGGGTTCTGTAACGGCCGTGGCCTCAGCCCGGAGACTCAGCTGGCGTCAGAAGCACCTGGCGGCTCCTCTCCACGCGGGCCTCTCCGCGGGCCGCTCATGCTTCCTCGCGGCATGGCCGGTGGCCACACGGCAGCCAGACCGCCTGTCCTCACCCGGCTGCAGGAGTCAGGCAGCATCGCTTCTACCATAATCTGCTCCTTGAGTCTGCTCCAAAGGCCCACTCAAGGTCAAGGGCAATGGACGTAAACCTCGTCTCTTACCGGGGAGAGTAGGAAATTCGGGAAGAGTATATGAAACTCCGAACATTGCAGTGGCCACCGTTAGGAAACGCAGTCTACTGCAGTTAGTCTCCGAAGTCTTTCAGGAGATGGAGCGACAGAGAGAAAGAGGGAGGGACGAGCGAAGCTGGCTTCGGCCCCCCCCAACCCCCGAGTACCGCGGAACTTTCCAGTTCCTGCTCCTTTATGGCTATTAATTTCTAATAATTATTGACAAGTGTCCCTGTTCAGAGTTCCCACTCCGTATGCCCATGTCCCTTTTAGGGTCACGCCGGCCAGCCTTTCTCACGCACGGCCCGGCACCGCCTGGAGGTCGGGGGAGCAGCGTGCGTGTGCCGAGCACGAGTCTGAGCTCGTCACTCACCTTTTCCTCTCTGGCCTGCGATTTGGCGTTGGAGGGGCTCCTCACGCCACGATAAGGGTGACAGCCATTGGATATTCAGGAGTCTTGTGTTCAGGTGCTCGTCACAGTAAAACTGTGTCAGGAGCCACCCGCAGTGCCAGGGCGACTTCTGGTTGTCCTCTGTGACGGTGTCGTTCGCGTGAGTTAGGTGTGTAATGTGGAAACGTGGAGCACGCAGGCATTTGTCCTGGCGGGGTGCGGACTCGGAAGCGAACCCCCCGAGGACTGTGGCGGGGGGCAGGACGACGTGGCTTCAAGCCCATGTCCCCAGGGCCGGCCGTCGCCCGCGTGGAGCTGGGCCTGTGGTCACCTGTGTGTAGTGCATGTGCTGCGTGTCGCAGCCTGCGGGGGGGGGGGCTCCCTGGCCTGCGCCTGTGCCCCCTCGTCGATGTCCCTACAGCACACAGCTCGGCTCACTGAGGGGCGTAGTGACATGCCGGGCGCTCAGACGCACACTTTTCATTGCAGGCAGGTGTCCGCAGACGGAGGGTGACTCAGGGGGTCTCATGTGCATGCCACCTCCGCATCAGGGGCCCGCCCCGCAGGACTGAGAGCCGCAGCCGACTCCTGGGAGACCCTCCACTTCTCAAGGCCCCGGGCCACGCCAGGCGCCCGAGAGGTAAGTGTCCGTCGTGGCTGCAGCAAGGCACAGCCCACCCCGATGCTGTCCCCCGCACCGTGCCACTGCGTGCATGTGCGGTCGCAGCTGCTGAGGGACGCGAGGACCCCACTGGTCGGCAGGACAGCGTCGTGCCACATCGTTCTGAGGACAGCTGTGCCTCCCCACGTGGCCGTCTGCTGAGCCTGGTGGTGGGCAGCTGCCTCGCCCGTGCCCCTGGCCCGGGCAGCCGTTGCCTGGAAGTTCACAGCCTTCCTTCCGCCCTCCGACGCCTGCGCCGTATTTTGTTCAGTGGCCGCGTGTGGTTGTTGGGCGTTTGGTTCTGGGACCCTGACAAATCCAACTCCTGAAGGAGGAGTGCGTCCTCTCTGCCTGCTCCTCTTTCCTCCTTCCGTGGCCTCCGTGACAGAGCCACACACTGACGTAGGCAGAGCAGACGGGTGGAAGGCCCCGAGGACACTGTGGGGCATCCTCCCCAGCTCTGCCCTCATTTCCGTTAGCGGGAAACAAAACGCTCTGGTTTACGCTGGTGGGTCCCGTGGGCCCGTGTGAGCCCCGGCCCACGGCGCCCTTCCTGCTGTGGCCCCCTCGATGGCAGCCTTGCAGCGACCGCCTTCCACAGAGGACCCGCGTTTCCCAACGGGAACAACATCGTGTTCGGAGTACTTAGGTTAAGGACAAAAGCGCTTCTGGTAAAGTGTTAGTTTGAGTGATTACAGGGATAACCAGAGTCATCTGGAAAAATTAGATTGTGTTGTTTCTTGCCGGGACTGAATTAATGAGCTGTCACTTCAGCGAACTCAGTCTTTTATCAAGATCTCCTTACGACGTGCGATCTGCTGTGGACAGACCCGCAGGCCCAGGGCCACTCGGCCCGCGATGAACACATTTGTCTGTGTTTCTGCAAAGCACACTCCCCGCTGCTGCAGGAGGCCACCACCACACTGCACACTAACGCACACGCACACACATTCACACATGCACAGACGCACATGCATGCACACGTGCACACATGCACGCATGCACATGCAGTCATGCACACGTGCACACTCACACATATATGTACTCACACATTCACACACATACATGTACATGTGCACACATGTGTGCACGCACAGGCATGCACACACACATGTACATGTGCACACGTGTGCGTACACGCACGCACATTCACACATGTACTCGCACACATTTGTACGCACACATGCACACGCTGTGTCCCCTTTGTTGGCGAGTTCCGTTTTCCCTCCCCCTGCAGTGACTGGTCAGATACACGTGTGCGTGTGTCATACATGCTTTTTTCCCAGACCCGGCTTGCTTTGTGGACAGTGACAACGGCGAAATGTGATAAAGGGTCAGGATGCGCGGTGAGCATGTGGGACAAGCCTTTAAACGAGACCGGGCTTCTAAAGGAAGTGACACGGCCTGTGTTCCTCCCCGAGTGGCTTAATGCCACTGAACTGAGGCGCTGCCCTGGCCTGCGGGGTCCGTGGCCCGGTGCTCGGTGCCCGGCTCCGCTTGAGCTGCCAGTGCCTTTGGGTCCCCAGCTGCGCCCGCCCTGGGGCCTCCCACAGGAGGTGTGCATACTGGTGTGGTGGCCCCTGTGCTGCTGCCCCCACCTGCCTGTGAGCCACGGCAGGGACCACGTCTACCTGTGACCACGACTGCCCTCGCACACAGTAGGTGCTCCCCGCCACGGGTGGCTGAGGTGCAGGAGGCCCCTTCCAGCCAGCTGTGGCTTCTCCTCAGCCGGCGCAGGGGCGGACCCACTGCGAGCGCGCACAGTGTGACTGCAGTAGTGCCACCTGCCTCCCAGGCGCCCTTGCTGTGGGGAATGCACCAGGGGGAGCCTGAGGGGGTCCTCAAGCTCTCGAGGCTGTGGGCCGGCATCTCCAGCAGGCAGGAGCCCTGACCTCTGCAGGGGGCACCCACAGGCCTCAGGGCGGCCGCTCCAGAGAGCACGGTGACGACCTCTGCCAATCCCTGCGAGCAGCGGCCCTCAGCCCAGCTGGGGCCTGGGAGGGCCGCATGGTCACCCCATGAACACCGTTTACTGGCAGCTCGTCCTAATCCACCACTTTAGGGATGGGGACGCTGCACAAGCTGCCCAAGGCCACACGGTGAGGGGGCAGCGAGGGGGGCCGCGCTCGGGGCTGAAGCCCCCGCCCTTTGGGTGAGAGCTGGCTCTGCAGAGACCCTCCGGCCGCACTTACTGGAAGGTGGGAGTGAGGACCGTCCGGGGGTGGCCCTGACGTTGAGATGAGGGGATCCTAGGAACTCAGCCGTGAAGACCGAGGGATCCGGGGGGAGGGCGCTTGGGGGCCGAGGGACGGCAGAGCTGAAGCTTCCGGCCGGGCGGCGGGGAAGGGTGGCTGGAGGCGACTTCGGCAGGTCCACGGCAGGCGTCCAGCATTGGCTGGGTCTCTGGGTCTCGGCCCAGGAGCAGCTGGGCTGGGTGAACAGGCCGAGGGGCCCTGACGTCTCGTGGTGACTAGTGGGCACTGCTGGGCGAGAGGACGTGGGGAGGGAGGGGCCCGCAGCCACCTGCTCTGCCACTGGTGTGTGAGATCCGGCGCATGCGCCCTCCCGGCCTGGCGCCTGCGCTCACCGCGGGACGCTCCCACCTGTCCGGGCTCCCCGGGCGGGTGTGGCGGGGCACAGGGTCGCACTGGGCACGGGGAGCCTGTGCATCTGCAGTGGCTGCTGCACGCGTGTGCATGATGGCTATGTGTCCGCATGTGACATGTACACACGTGCGTGCGCATGTCGATAGAAGCATGGTACACACACGTACACGCATCAGCACACGGCTCTGTTTGACTGTCATTCCTCGCTGTCTCTGTCTGTCTCTAGAATAACCTTCCAGTGAATTAAACTTGACTTTCACCCTTCTCTGGCCGACGTCTTGCTAGTGGAGCTAAGGAAAGGAGCGTGTGGGTGCCAGTCGAGCTCAGTGATGCTTCGTAGGAGCAAAGGGGGCCGCGGGCCAGGCTCCTTGGCCGCTGAGCTGCCCTTGGGTGGGGATCTTTCGTGGACCAGGTCGGACTCAGGATGCTGTTTTGGCAGAGACGGGGCGAGCTGAGGCGGGATCTTCGGGGAGGCCTGGAGGAAGAGGGAGGTGGGCAGATGGCGGGAAGCGAGTGAGGGAGGGGGCGGCGGTGGGTGGGGGGAGGGCGGGCAGGTGCTCCCATGCGGGCCGGGGGAGTCCCCTTGGGGCACTGGTTTTGAGTTGTCCAGTCAGATCTGTTTGAGGACGCAACATGGAGCTTTGTCAGGCTCGCTGGCCGGACCTGGGGCAGGAAGCAGGCGGCCCAGGGGTGACGGCAGGAAGGGGAGGACGCAGCCGGGAGGACAAGGCCGCGCCGTCTGCGCGGTGCTCTGCAGGCTGACCCTGGGCCGGGCCGCGCCTGCCCCCAGCCTTTCTGTCTGCTCCCCGGTTTCCCGAGGCACCCCACATCACGCCAGCACGTTCGTGTGCTGGAACCGTGGCCCCTTAACTGTGGGGACGTTGGCCCGCCCTGCACACTGCACGGTGAGGATGTCCCTCACGCTGACCCCCATTAGTGTGGGTGCCAGGCAGCCCGGCCGGGACCTCGCCCCAGGCCACCCAGCTTGTCCACGACAGGGGCGGCTCCCCCTCCAGCCTGCCCCTTGGTGGAGAGCTCTCGGGGCTCCCTGTCAACACCTGGCTTAGCCCCAAGGCAGCAGGGGCAGGCGTTACCTCCGGGGATGGGCTGTCTCCTCTGGGTTTCATGGTAGACCTTGGTCCCCGGGGAGGTGGGAACGGAAGAGCCTGTGACCTGCCTGTGTTTTGTTTTCGCTGAGCGAAGGCTCAGCTCTCCCACGGTGGGTCCTGTGACCGGGATCCTGGGCCAGTTCCCAGGGTCAGCTTACCCAGCAGGACCGTGACGCCCGCGGGGGCCACGCACTGCCCTGCCAGCAGCCGCGCCTGAAGCAGTGCTCGGTCCCGGGGCCAGAGGAAGCCGAGGGTCCGCGGTCTCCCCGCGCCGTGCCGGCGCCTGTTGGGCCTGGCAGCCGGGCGGTGGGCCCGGGTGCCCCCACCAGCCGGTGCTGAGGTCACTCCCTCAGGGTCCCCGTCAGTGACAGGCGTGACGGTGACAAGGCTGCGTGGCGTGAGTGGTAGGTAGGTCTGGCGTAGCCGCTGCCTTCACATCCGGGGCCTGGGGAGACGGACGTCAAGCGCAGGGCCAGGGCAGGCTGGGGGGTGGTGAGCGAGGCCGGCGTCGTCTTCGTCCTGGAGCCCGCGCCGAAGGTGCGTGAGGAGCTGAGGCGTGGCGTGTTGGTTTCCTTGGCGGCCGTGACGCGCTGCCACACGCGTGGGGGCTCACGGCCGTGCTCGTTATCCCCTCCAGCTCTGGGCGCGAGAAGCCAGACACCGGTTCCTCTGGGTCCCCGTCAGGGTGTCAGAGGGCCGTGTGCCCTCGGGGGCGTGGAGGGAGGGTCCCTTCCTGTCCCTTTCCTGGCCTTTCCAGCGCCTGGTGCTGCTGTCCTTGGCGCGTGGCCCCGTCCTCCACCTGCAAAGCCAGCAGCTGAGCACCTGCTCCCTCCCCGCCTGGCGCTCACGCTGTCTGCCCCTCTGAGTCGCGTCCCCTGCTGCCCCCCTCGTGCGAGGACCCTGCGACTGTACCGAGATAGTCCAGGGTAAAGTCCCCATCACAGGATCCATAACCTAGGACATCTTTAAAGTCTCTTTTGCCATATAAGGTAACAGTCTCAGGCTTTATAGATCAGAATTATTAAGATTATAAAATCTATAATTATATGTTTACTTATACATATTTACATATAACAAATTACAGGTGTTATATTATAGGTTGGCATCATTTGTCAGTTATGTGGCAGACATTTATAATATCAGCAAACTTTATAATGAACTTAGTGTGTATCTCTGTGTTTTCAAATGCACTGTGTATGTTGACACGTGTGTGTATACGAACACCCCAAGGGCCAGCTGTCAAATGTTTACCAGCCAGCCCCCCAGTGCTTAGTGCTCATTTCCCGTAGGGAAGGGAAGGAGGGGAGCCTGAGGCGGCTGCCGGGGGGGGGGGGAGCCTGTCCTTCGCCCCCAGGGTAGAGTGTGCAGCCCCCTCCCCACCACCCCCACGAGTCTGCCCCCCGTGGTGGTCAGTTTCCCTTGTCCACAAAGGGTTAAATGGATCTGGGACAGCCACCCCGAAGTGCGATCCTTTCGGTTGAAACTCGGGCTTGGCGTTTTCACCGTTAGTTTGGAACGCAGCCCACCGACGGGGCCGCCGCAGTGTTTGCTTTTCTCCTTCGGTTCCTGAAATAGCTTCTGGGGAATAAAGGTGAAAGGAGTGTCCAGCCGGGCACAGCAGGCCCCTTTCAGCCACCCCGAGCTTGTGGTGACCAGGCGGGTTCTGGGCCGCGCCTGGCCGCCACGGGACGGGGCAGGCGGCCGGGGCTGCCGACGCTGGGATTAGACGCTGGGATTAGGAGGTCGGGACTTTCAGCCCGGCCCTGGCCTCTGGGGAGGGGCGAGAGGCCTGAGGTTGAATCAGTCATCAGAGGTCAGTGCTTTAATCCAGCAGTCCTCCGTAATGAGGGGTTCGGGGGGCTTCCTGGTGGGAGCACGTGGAGATTCGGGGAGAGTGGCATGCTCTGGGAGGGCACAGGGACTCGGGGGCTCCGAGTCCTGGCTCATACTGTTCCCCGTGCATCTTCCTGAATGGCTCATCCTGAGTTACATCCTTTTACGATAAACCAGCGATCTCGACAGGAAAGAGAGAATGACCCCTGGACTGGGAGGGCTGTGCCCTAAACTCCACGAGGACAGAGGCTCTGGTCCTCGGGGCCCTCCTGGAGCTCGCCCTGTCCCCCTCCGTCCACTGTTCATGGGTGCCCGTTAGTGTCCTTCGTGACCTCCTGCGTGACCCGTTTTCCAGGTTCTGAGTTGTTTCAGCCAATGGTCAGACCCAAAGAGAAGGTCGTCGGAGCCTCTGCCCTGCAGCCATGTGGTCGGAAGTGTGGGTGACAACCCGGACTAGCGGGCGTGGCTAAAGGGACTGGCCTAGGGGTCCCAGCTCCTACCTTAACCTGTGGGGCGATGCCGCTTCCAGGCAGGCAGCGTCAGAACTGATTGTAGGACGCCCAGCGGCTTCCGCCAGGAGTTCTAGAATGGCTTGGTATGGGACAGCCACAGGTTTGGTGACCAGGAGTGTCCGAAGCAAGGCAGTGGGGGCAGAGGGGGCCGCAGAGGAGGCGTAGTTTTTGCCTTACAACATCCGAGCTCCCCGTGGTGGGCGTTGGCCTTGCGCAGTGTCGCAGAGGCGCGGATGGCCGGTGTCAGCCAGGGCGTCACCCTCGAGGTCTGGGAGCCGAGGACAGTGACCGAGGGGCCCGCTGAGAGACTGGGAGTCTGGGAAGAGCACGGTGTCCAGGGGTCCAGGGGAGAGCGTGTGAGTAGGTCGGAGTGACCGGCAAGGTCCCTGGTGCCCACGGGCCACGTGAGACGAGGGCTGAGAGCTGAGCTTGGGGGTGGCCACGGGGGTCTAGTGACTTCACGAGAGCCACTTCCCTGGGGGTGTGGGTGCGGCAACCGGCGCGGGCTCAGCACACACTGCCAGAGGTCCTGGAAGACAGCTCGTCAGCCTCGTGCGCCTTTGTTGGCGAGGGGAGCAGAGCAGCGGCCCTGGAGGGGACAGGCGCAGAGCGATGGCTGAGCTCTGAAGAGTAACTGCGTGTCTGCTGGGAATGACCCTGAAGAGAGCGAAGGCTCCGCCTCGCCCTCTGGCTGGGGTGAGGGCCGCTTGTGAGCTGTGGGTGGGACAGGCTGGTCCCGGAGGACCCGGAGCAGCACTGCGGTGACTGTGCCCGCCACCTCTGTGAGAGGGGGGCCAGGCGGCAGCAGCCACCTCCAGCCAGGCAAAGGATGACGCGAGTCGCCTCGGAGCCACAGGGCAGTGAGCTCGCGCCCGGCCTCGTGCCGCAGCGCTACGACAGTGAGCGCTTTGCCACACCAGATGTCTGGCCCGTCGTCTGGCACGTGGACTTCAGGGGCTGACAGGCAAGACCGAAAGGCTCAGAAACATCTAGTCCCATGCTTTGCAAACGATAGACGGACGCTGTCTGGCATCCGTCATGCGTGTCCCACAGTAGATGCGTCTTCCCTAGAATCTTCCCCAAGCGGATGGCACCCCACCACGGGGCCAAGCGCTCAGAGTGCCCCAGGGAGCCCGCGGCAGGCCTGTCTGTCCTCGCTCTGTGTTCGAATGACCCCCACCGCTGTCCGTCCCCGGATGTCCCCTCCCATCCCGCACTGCAAGACAAGGGTTCTGCATTCTTCTGCCCAAGGATCACGTCTTGAAATATCCTTTTACTTCTTTGATCTATAGATACACACACATTTGGAAGCCGAAAGGACACCTTAATCTATATTCTGTGACTGTGTGGGTGAGGGAAGAACAGGCCGTTCGGTGCACATTATATTTTTAGGTTTTGAAACTCCCCTTCCTTTTTGGTAAATGGGATGGAATATAACATTTACCAGCAACCGAGACTTCCTGAGGCCGCAGCAACAGAGACGAAGCCAGCGGCTGTCTGTCACAGTACCCCGAGGCCACCCCTGGCCCCGGGCCCTCCGAGGAAACCTGCCAGAGGCCTGTCACAGTCTTGACAAACCAGCCTGAGAACCCTCCGCCGGCTTTGGTGTCTGGACGGAGTCTGAGTGCGCCGGCGTCCCGGGAGCCCCTGCCTTACCGACGGCCTGCACCTGGAGCCGCGGACTGCTGTCCCGCAGCAGGTGTCGTGGACTTTGGTCACTGGGGAGGCCCGTGTCCTTGCAGCGCCCTCCGCCGTGTCCTGGCCCCCTGCGCTGGGCATGCTCGCTGGCTTCCCTCTCCAGCGGGTTTGGTGTCTGCCCGTGACACACATGCGCGTGCTCGCGGAGGGGGCCTGCGTCAGGCAAGGGCAGCATCCGGGCGGAGCAGGCCAGGGCCGGCGGAAGCAGCTGTCCCAGGGTCAGTGGCAGTGGGGTGCCACCCCCGGTGTGGCAGAGGCGGGGTGGTGCCGAGGCCAGCAAGGCCAGCTCTGCAGCCCCGGAAGCTCAGCCGAGTCCTCGACCTGACGGTTCCAGGGACGTCTCACACCTGTCACTACACCCGTCTGGGCCAAGTTGGGTGCTGCTGTGGGTGTTCACGGGCCAGGGTGGCCTGCACCCCGCCGGGCAGAGCCAGGTTTGTGGGCTCAACGCTCATGTGAGTGTGAGGCCCTTTAAAAAGAACATAGGACTATGCAAATGAAACGAAATACAAGGGTGGATATTTACTTAATGAGAAAAGAAATCATAAGAAATTACAAACTTGAAACCTCAAACATTACAACGTTCTGAAAAGTAACATAATTATAACAATTTTCTACCCTAAGATACCTTTCCTATGTTTTCTGATGATAATTTTGTAACAGCATTTTTTATAGAGAGAATCAAAAGATAAATGAAGCTCTCCTTTGGCACCGTTGATTAAAATTTGATTTTCATATTGATAATTTAGAAAAGTTATTTTCAGCTTCACGACTCGTCATTAATGAAATGTCATGTAACGTTTTGGATTATTTCCAATGAAGCAAAATCTTTATCAAGTTCCCATTAATGTGAGCTACGGGATGACAGGGCATTTCAAGTCTCCTGTGCAGTGGCCAGTCTGAACTGTTCTTCCCATGGATGTCATTTGTCATCCAGTTAGTCACCTGTGTCTTCTCCTCGCTTGCCAGATGAGTCAACAGAGTGGGCAGTAGGCAAATTTTTGGAAGCCATTCCTATACCAGATGACTTTCAATAAGTTGACTAAAGTGACTGCAAATCACATAAATATATCCCACGCAACTCAAATGTGTCCCCAAGTCACTTCCCCTTAACAGATCTGCAGCCACCCCAAGTGTCCGTAGCCATCCCCAAATCACCCAGCATGAGGGGCCATATGATGGAGGGGAAATCAGAGTAGAAATAGAGAGTGGTCATAACCAATTACAATGGAAATCCCTTATTTCTGTAAATTTTATAAAGTACGCAACCAGGTGAGCACTGCCAGGGTCCCCTCTGAGGGACCTGGAAAGAAAGACCCTTGCAGGTTGGGGGAGGGGCCTGGACAGCAGAGTGACTGGCCTTAGTCTAATGGTGCCTCAGGCAACGACATAACAACAACAACAACAACAACAATACTAATAAGGGCCAAGCTACAGAAAGCGAATCGGCATCCTGAAATCCTTAGTCGTCTGGAATTTTCAAGGGCTCTATACCACTGCGCTGCATCCCGACTTATGATACAATGAGGATAGAGTCAGTCCTGCAGCTTCTTCTCAGGAGCAAAACAGTGTCATGCGGTCTTGCAGATTTGCAAACTATTTAAAGGGCAGCCTCTCTGTTCTGCAGTAAATCATCGTGGGCTCCCCATCCTGGGTAAATGAAGAAAAAGTCACATCTAAAAATGCCGATCGTCCAGGAAGATGGTATAGACGCATTTCTCCTATTTGTCTCACTCAGCACAATTAAAGCACATTAACATACAAAACACCATGAGAAGCCTCTGAAGGGTAGAAGGCAGCCTGGTAGGGACCGCAAGACTCAAGGAACTCAAGCATGGTGACAAGTTCCCTGGAAGCGGGCAACCTAGAAACAGTGCAAACCAAGAGCCCAGCGGAAACCTGTCACCGAAGGGCTGGGCAGGGTGCAGTCCCCCAAGACAGAAGACTTTTGCTCGGCAACCGCTCTGCTTCATTCATCCAAACACCCCAGACAAATTCTGGTGCCGCCCCCACCGGAGCCACGTAGGCCTGGATGGCCGCCCTTGCGGGACGGTGCCGGGAGGCCGCCAGCTTCCCTGGTGCAAGGAGCGGTGTCGCAGAAGGCTGAGTGGGGAGCTGGGACTGTCGGGAGCACTTCTCCGTGACAGCTCCCGATTGGGCGTAGATGCGACCCCAGTGCGCCTGTGTATCAGTTCCTCGGTGCCTGCCCCCTCTCCTGGGGGTGGACAGCCCTTAATGGCGAAATCCCGAGCAGGTAGGACGGCAGTGGACTGGCCTCACACCCCGGTCCTCCCTCAAGCCAGCCAGGCCACTGTACGTGCAGTGTTTGGTGCCATGAACAGCAAGTGACAGAATTCAGTTCAGTCCTGCCTAGTGCGGTCCAAGCATTGTTACCAGGTCCACCAGGAAGCGGGCGGCGCGCGGTCACAGGGTGGGCCACTGCCTCTGACCTGGCCTTCCTGGGGTTGTCTGGTCTGACGTGGGCGCAGCAGCTCAAAGCAGCGCTGCCTGATACCGCGGGTGCAGATCGGAGAAAAAGGGAGGCCGGAAGGAGCGCCCCGCGCCGCGTGCCCTTCTCCCGCTGGCGGGGAAGAGCTTCCCACGGCCCCGTGAATGCTCGTGTTTCATTGGCCGGAGCTGATCACATGGCCACCGCTGCCGCCAATCGCTGGTGCTCACGCTTCATGTTTCATTGGCCAGAGCTGGTCACATGGCCGCAGTTGCCGCCAATCGCTGGTGCTCACGCTTCGTTCCCCGTCGCCGCACCCACGGCCACGCAGCAGCGAGCGGGGTTCTGCTAGGAACGCGTGGAGACGGGCTCGTGGGGCGACGGCGGGCCTGCCAGGCGGAGAGGCGGCCGCGGCCCGTTGCGGGTTCTGAGCCTTCGGGGTGAAGGGTCTGCGCCCCCCCAGTCCCTGCAGTCTCGGGGGGACAAGGGCCCAGAGCGCTGCCCCGCCGCCCGCATCTCTGAGGCGGAGAAGCGAGTCCTCCAGCCATTTCGGGACCTCTGCGGACAGTTGGGGAGGTTTGGGGGGACCGGCGGGAGCGAGGGGCAGGGAGCCAGTCGGCATCTGCACCGCAGCTCTGTCGCCAGCGAGACCCGTGCGACAGTCTTCATCCATCCCGCGGGGACCGGGCAGACGCCGCGACCGCCCTGAGTGTGGTTTCCTGCAAGTGCCCGTTCAGTTTCTCCTGCAATTTAGGGGACTGCGTCTGGTTGGCTGTCTCGGTCAGCTTTAGGATATTGGTTTGAAAAAGGGCCATAAATTTTATTTTCAATTTTGTTTCTGTGCCGTTTACGCGCTGAAGCGCCCCGCGGGCATGCTGAGCGCGCCGGCCAGGGGAGGGAGAGGATGGGGGGCAGGGAGGCGTCGTCCCCGAGACCGTTTTCAGGCTCAGAAAGGGCGCCTCGCTCGCCTGGTGGGTGCCAGGCCGACTCGGGGCGTCAATCAGTGTGCGGCGAGGACTGCAGCGCAGGTCGTTCCGGCCAGCCCAGGGGCTTACCAGTGCCGCCTCCTCTCAGGGGTGCTGTCCCCCACTTCTGGCTGACGGTTTGACGTGTGACCCAGGTCCAGCCTATCAGAGAACTCCACCCCTTTGGGCTGGGGCGGGGCAACTGTAGCTGGGCCAATCACAGCCCTCACTGGAGTCAGGTGACAGGCGGCCCAGACCCTGGGTCCCGCGAAGCCTGAAGCCAGAGGCGCCCATGGACGCCCTGTTGCATAAGCTGGCAGGTTCCCCCAGGTGCCCCCCTTTTAAACATAGGCTGTCTTGGATTGGAATTCTGCCTGTTGCAAGTGAGGGCGCCCTGCGCGGTCCGCGGGCTTCTGGGTCGCCGCCAGGTGTCCCCTGGGAGGCGGGGCTGCGCTGCCCCCCCCCCCCCGCCTCCCGGGTAGGAGGGGCCCTGCGGGTTACACGGGGCGCTCAGCCCTGTCCTTGGTGAAATGAGCCACCTGCGTCAGATGCGCGTGAGAACGAGATGAGAAACCAGAGGCGCAACAATGGCACAGTGTCTGCCCACCCCCCATCTGACGTTCCCAGGGCCGACGAGCTCTGAACTGAAGGTTGTCCCTCACTTTTGTGGTGGCCAAAAGCTGGTCCGGTCCAGCTGAAGTGACATGAGGCCACGTCCCGTCCGTGACAGTCGGCTCCCTTCCCTCCTCTGGGTCTGCGGATAGCCTGGGCTTTCCCTGGAAGCCCTCGCTGCCCGCTCTGCGCCTGTGCACACCGCAGAGTGTCCGGTTCGAGGCTCACAGCCTGCACAGGGGAAGCATGTCTGTCCTTGTCTTCAAGGCGCTGGTCTGGCTACTGTAACTAGCAAATTCCCCCCATCACACACACACACACACACACTCACTCACTCACACTCACACTCACAGTCCTGGGATAGGGAGGGCATGAGACCAAATTACTTAGGGGTTCAAAGTAGTGACTGCTGATGGCGAAGGGGGCAGTCAGGTGGGCACTGTGGTGACAGCTGTCCTTTGGCCACCGACGTCCATCCCCACTTCTGGGGGTGCCTTCTACTGGCCGGAAAGCGCAAAGCTGCACTTCTCAGACTGCCCGCTGGCTCCGGATGGTCGGTGAGGGTGGCCGGTCGGGCGCGTGATGCCTAGGAGGCAGGTGACGCTGGGGCCTCAACTCCGCTTTTGTTCCGCGGGGCTGGCGAGCACAGGGCAGGGGAGGCAGAGGCCTCATGCTCCGAGACGCGGGCCAAAAGACGTGGCTGGTGTGGACATGCAAGAGCCATCAGAGTGGAGGGGAAGCAGTGCTCCAGGCCCAGAGCTCTGGGGAGCCTGTGCGAGGGAGAGGGGAGTGGGTTCCAAGGCAGGTGCCTTAGGTGGTGCCAACTGGGAGGGGGATGGGAAGCTCTGGAGAGGTGACTGTGAGAGTGTTCTGGGGTGGCCCCAGGTGTGTGGGCCCTTCCTCCTGCCCTTTGAACTTGAGAGACAGAGTCCCCACCCAAGGAGACAATCGGCATGGAGAGCCTGGGGACACCTCAGACTCCTTTAGACCAAGGAGCAGAAAGAGACTTAGGAGAAGGGATTGAGGCCAGAAGGAGGTTGTTTACTACAGAACAGGGCACGTTCAAGCCAAAGGGGAAGGAAGGTTCTGGAAGGGCCTGGGTAGCCGCCCAGAGTGAGGACAGGCGAGTCTGGGGCACCCCAAGGGTGCAGTTAGAGGGTGGAATGGAAATGAGAGTGAGCAGCGCAGCCTGTCCCTGGGATGGCAGCCTTCTCTCCTTCTCGCTGGATTAAAAATTAATTGTGGGGCTGGGAAGAAGCCCAGCCATCCATAATTTCAACAAAGAAACCCTCAAATAAATTGAAATCAAAATGGTTTCACTTACTGTGCTCCTGTGATTAATTATAGATTATTAAATTGGTTCATCATTTTCCATTTGTTGTTAATTATTTTTTCCTGATGAATTTTCACTGGCTGATTTTTTTAAAAAAGTCTTTAGTGGGACAAAATGTGGTGGACAGAAATGATATCATTTGCCACCTCCGCTGCTGCTCCGGCAGGGGCGGGGGGCGCGGGGTGGTGTGTGTGTGTTTCGGGGGGAACCCTGGGGGAACGGGGTCAGGATCAGGAGAACATGGACACAGCTGAGCTCGGGGCTTCTCTGCGTCTGCAGGGGGCTGACGCGGGGCCGAGTGGGGAGGGTGCAGCGGGAGGAAGACCCTTCCGTTGTCCTAACCAGCCCTTGTCACCCGCCCCACCTGGCCCAGCCCCGGCCCTGCTGCCTTGAGCTTCCTGTAGCCGTCCTTCCTGGGAAGGCCCAGAGCCAGCAGGCCTGGCCCTCGCCGAGCCACGGCCTGGCGCCATGTACCAGGTCCCTTCTGGGGTCCTCGAAGGGACACGGGTGCAGTAAATGTCTCCCTGGCTGAAAGAAAATAAACCTCAAAATGTAGTAGCTGAGGTAGCAGTGGTACCAGAAAAATAGTGAAATAATTGTGTTTATGACAAGATCTTTTTCAGAAACATTATAGTAAAGGGTAAGATAATTGAATGTCAACGCAAAAGAATTTTCCATTTTAATGCCCAGCAATGGGGTACTTGTTAATTGTGATAATCCAGAAAATAGAGTATTTAATAACATGAATTGTCATGATGTTGAGTGAAGGAAGCAAAATACACAAGCATGTGTTGAGAACAGGCTCGGGGTTTTTTTGTTGTTGTTGTTGTTGTTTTCATGGAACAAAGCAAAATGCAGGTACAATACATCTACAGGAAAAATCTCTGGAAGGACAAATATCAAAAGCATTCCAAAGGTTTATTTTTTAGCTTGTTGCTTCCCCATATTTAAAATGTTTTCTACCACAACGCTGCAATCCCGTAGGCTTAACGTGTAGGTGTTAAGAGGGGCCGTCCCTGCGGGCTGCCGAAAGGTCCCCTGGTGGCGAGCCCTCCGCATGGAGCGGCCAGTCCCCAGCCCCCGGCAAGCACCGTCCCGCTGTGCCCAGTGCTTTCCTCTGCCCTTCCGGGTGCTGTGTCCCAGTGGGACCGCACGGGCTCCGTCCTGGCTCCTCTGTTCCCAGCCTCTTCGCCGACATGTGCATCTCAGCACAGCCTTCATGGCGTCTCGTGGATTTTGTCACGTAGTCATTATCGTTTAGTCCAGACGATTTTCTGATTTTCGTTGTGACTTCCTCTCTGACCCTTGGGTGATTTAGAAGCCATATAACTTAATGTAAAACCACTTGGGGACTTCTAGTCGTCGATCTGTCTGAACTTTGCCGTGGGCGGAGGACACGCTGCTCGGCCTGCTCTCAGTGACTGGGACTGTGCTGAGAAGGGCGTCACGTCTCCGGAGCCCGGTCACCATTTGCCAGTGTTCCGGGTGCAGTCAAAAGGAATGCGCAGTGTGCAATTTGGGGGTGCAGAGTTCTGCATGTATCACTTCGCTCGTTTGCTAAGTGTGAGTTTAAATCGTGTTCGTTGCTACTGACTTTTTTTTTTTTTTTTGGTCAACTTTTTTCAGTTACTAAGAGATCTTTTAAGCTCCAGATATAATGGAGGATTCATTTTTTTTTTTTTTTCATTTTAGGTCTGTCACTTTATGCCTCATAATTTTGAGGCTCACTTAGAATTATTATGTCTTCCTGGGGGAGTGATCTTTCATCGTTACAAAATGTCACACAGTGTCCCCAAAACATTATCACCGTTTTGTACGGTCAGCCTTCATCGGTCCACATTCTGTTTCTTCTCGTTTTCCCCTGCACCTCTGTTTTTTCCATCTGGAATCATTTTGTTTCCGCCTGAAGAACTCTTAATACTCTCACCCACGAGCTGCGGTTCTCTGACCTTTCCCCTGCCCGAGAATGTCGTCGTGATACCCTCACTTTGGAAGGCTATTGTCGTTGGACGTCGAGTCCCCGGTTGGCGGGGATTCGCCGTTGGTGCTGTGAAGACCCGGCCCCGCCGCCTGCCTTGGGGGGGAACACGGCTTTTTTCCTGTGGCAGCTTGTAGGATTTTCTCTTTGGTTTTAAGCAGTTTCACTGGGTTGGGTGGAAACGTAGTTTTCTTTCCAGTTGTAGGTCCTGGGCTTCGTAGCTCCTCTTGAATATGCGGCTTTCTGTCTTTCATCATTTGCGGGCCGTCCTCGGCCATTGTCCCGACACAGAGTGCTTCCTGCCTGCCCGCATGCCCTCTCTTCTCCTGGGGCTGTGAGCTCGTACATTCTTCTTACATTCTTTTCGGTTTTTTGTTCTTTTTCCCCTTACTTCTTCCTTAAGTCTGTATATTTCTCTAACCTGCCTTCACGATCACTTTCTTCGGCTGTGTCTAACCTTTTAACTAGTGCCTGATATTTTAGCGACTGTATTTTTAGGTTCCAAAAGCTTCATTTTTTTTCCAGGACGCTAATGAAAATATTCATCTCGTCATTAATTTCTGGAACACGTTCATCTCTGTTGTTTTAGCGTTAACAAACTCCTGACAACTCCAACATCGGGGTCTCCAGGGGGTTGTTTCTGCTTTCCATGTTTCCTTCTCTTGGCGCCTCCTTGTCGTTCTGATCTGGTGATTTTGTGTCAAAGGTTGGACGTTGTGCCTGACAGTTGCAGAGCAAATTTGAGGTCCCGGGTGACATCTTTCCCCAGAGAAGGTTCGCTTTTGTTTTTGGCCGGCATCAAGTAAGGGGCAGATCACTTAACCTAATCAGGGACCGAGCGGGTTTGGAGCCGGGCGTCAGCTTTGGTTCAGGGTGTACCCAGGGGTCCGGCCCTCCTGGTTTGCCTGAGCCTGGGAGCTTCTCTGGGACAAGGGCCTTCCAGTCCCGGCCCCACCAGGATGGTCCGTCTCCCCAGACGGCTCTGCGGAGCTCCAGAAGGCGAGCCCGGGGTGTCTACCGGACTCCTCGCACGCCCTCCGCTGCGTGCTGTGTCCCCTCGTCCCGTGAGGCTGCCAGTGGTTCTGCCTGAGTTCGCTGCCAGCCGCAGTTTGCGAATGGGCCAGTGCCTCGGGAGGGAGAGAGAGCGGCCCCGGTGCTGGCCTCGTCCCCCGGGGCTGGCCCATCCGGGTCGTGGCCCGCAGGCGCGCACGATCCTGAGCCGCTGCGGCGCCTTCACGCAGGGGTCTGGACCCAGGGCTGTCCGGCTGCTGCAGTCGCCCTCGATGGCGCGTGGGCCTGAAGGAAGCCAGCCCGGAGCCGCCGGGACCGTCAGCGCCTCGCGTGTCTTAAGGCTTTGGACGTCTTGCCGAAAGCCCCCTAGAGAGACGACAGCCATCTTTGCTCTTAGCCGCGCACAAGAAAGCCAGTGTCTCCACGCCGTGCATGGAGGGGCTCGCGGGGCTCGCGGGCCGGCCTTCTCGTTTGCACCGTGCTTGCTTTCCGGGTTGTGGGCTGTCGTGGTGTCACTTTGCAGGGCAATGTTGACCCTGACCGCATCCTGGGCTGGGCGGCCCGTCCGGGAGGCGTCACCCGAGAAGCCCCGTCACGGGCCCAGTCACAGCACCAAGGAGGGGTGGGGGCTCTGGGTGTCCCCCAGCCTCGCCTCCTTGTCCCCTCACCAGCCAGTGCCAGGCCAGGGGCTGGATGCACGGGGGTGTGCCTGCGAGCTGGTTCGGGGTGCCGGGGAGAGCCCAGGATGAGGAGGAGTATTGGGGGTCAGGAGAGAGCCCCTAGCCTTGGTGAAGGGCCTGAGCCACGTGGGGGGACAGTGGCCCTGGTCAGGCTCCGAGGCCGGCGTGGCAGGGCCAGGACAGCACAGCCCTGGGGGTCTAGGCGGGGCCGGGGGGACAGAGGGGCAGCCAGGAGGAGAAGAGGGGTGGAGGGGCCTGAGGAATGCGGGGAGACTGCGCAGGAGGGAAAGAGGCCTGACGAGGCCAGACCTGGCAGCAGCGGCCCGGGCCGGCCCTCCCGGGCCTGTGCGGCGGGGTGGGGAGGCCCCCGCCCTCCCCCGAGGCCCGGCCTCGGCCCCTGGGTGCTGCCCTCTGTGGGACGGGCCCTGAGCCTCTGCCCGGGGCCTTCCTGCCTGCATGTCGTCCGCCCCGCCTCAGCAGCACCCTCCCCGGAGCCCGGGTCACTCGCTCGCTCCCCCTCCCCCTGAGCAAGGGTGGCGTGAGCCCTGCCCAGCACCGGGCCCTGAGCCAGAGGGACGGGCCGCCGCGCTGGCCAGCAGGCCCCGTCCTGGCCAAGCCGACATCCCAGAGGGGAGACCGACCGGAGCAGACAGGTAGACCAGATGACCTCAGGGCGTGGGAAGAGACAAGAATGACAAACAAGCAGCGCATGGACACCTGGACACCGGGGGAGGGAGGCCGAGGTCGCCGCCCCACGCCCGGGGCGGTGCCGAGCCCCCCCCTGCCAGCCTCCCGCAGCTGTGCTGAAGCATTGTTGGTCTCGTCGCCTGGCCAGTTGCGTTCCTAAAGCTCAGAATGCGGGCGTTTGTACGAGTATTTTAATACCGTTCTTAGATACACTTTTGAGGCTAGGACCCTTAATTAACTTGGTTTTCGGAAGGCGTTTGGGGAGCAAACGTTTAGCCAAGGATGTGTCATTGGCCCAGGCGGAGCCCCCCACCACCTCCGTGCAAATACGCGTGCTCACGGCCCCCGGCACACGCAGGTGCAGAAGCCGCCCGCTGCCGGCGCGCCCTCTGCCCGCTCCGCTCCTCCTGTGCGGGCCCAGGGCCGGGCGGGCCCGGCGCACAGGCGACCGCAGGGCATGCGTGAGCAGGTCCTGTGCCCTCTAAGACTGTCACTCGTATTGAGTTTTATTTTCATTGCATGAATAATACCGGCTTGTTATAGAACCATTTGAAAAGACGAGAAAACAATGATTGAATATTAGCGCTAATCCCTCTGCCCAGATATTCCAAAATTTCCTCCCATTATTTAGACCCACAAATGGACATTTCCAGTTGTGGCGGCTGCTGCTGGGCTGAACCTTTGTGTTCCCCAGATTCATATGTTGAAATCTAACCCCCAAGGGGGTAGTGTTAGGAGGTGGGGCTGTCGGGAGGTGACTGGACCAGGAGGAGGAGGGTGCAGCCCTCCGGGATGGGCTTCCTGTCCTTATAAAAGGGACCTCAGAGAGCGGTCCCTCCCTCCCCGCCCTGTGAGGACAGGAAGCCCTCTTCAGACGCGAAGCTACCAGCACCTTCGTCTTAGACTCCCAGCCTCCCGCAATGTGAGAAATCAGCGTTTGGTGTTATTTGTCACAGTGGTCTGAGCAGACCTGCACAGCCGCGTGAGAAATGACCCGCAGGACTTAGGGGCCTAAAACAGCCGTCGATGCCTCCACAGGTCAGGAAAAGACCTGGGGCCGGACGCGGAGTGGGTGGTCTGTCTCTGCCCTGCGACACCCAGGGCCTCAGCGGGAAGCGGGAAGGCGGGGGCTGGACAGCCACCCGCGGCCTCCGTCCCTCACGTGGCTGGAGTCGGGGGCTGGCCGTCAGGGCCGTCGGCTTCCTCCGGGCCGGGCCGAGGCGTCCTCACTGCAGGAGGCCCCGCATCCTGAGGGCTGGCCGGCCAGGGCCGGCGAGGACAGCATGGTGGGTGGGCAGGAGGCTGGCCGTGTTCACGGGCGGAGAGACCCCGCCTCCGGGCGTCCTCGGGGCGGTCACCGGACGGGCGCCGCCGCGGCCATTTGGGGAAAACACGCCTGCCACGTTAAACTCTTAAAAGTGCGTTCGCATGCGCCTTCTTCTCTGTAGCCTGGTTTGCTTGTTTCTCGCGGAGCTTTACCGTCCGCACCGGGAAGGGCTCCATCACAGTGCCGGCCCAAGCGTGCAGCTCGGCGATTTACCTGGAGACTCTCCGGACCCCGCCGCCCGGTCAGGACGGAGCACATTCCCAGCGCCCCGATGCCGACGTCTGTCCCCAGAGCCGAGCTGTTCACCCCGTGTCTTCCCTAAACGTCGTGTTAACGGACCCCTCGCCAGTCCTCACTTTGATGTCTTCGCGGTTCACAGACGTTTGGAAACACCGTAGTTCGTTTAAGCGGTAACTCAGGGCGGGACCCTGAGTGGCTGTGCAGGGTCCACTAAGGGAAGTCGAGGGACCCTGGGCGCAGACCCGCTGAACGCACCGTCACCCCGACCAGCTCGCAAAGACAGCCGGCTGCCGTCACCCCAGCCCAGGCTTCTGCGGGGGGCTTGACGGGGCAACCAGCCCGCAGGGGTCGCGAGCGGATGGGGTTCTCGGCCGTGCGGGTGACCCTCCTCGGTGTCCCAGGGGGCTTAGAGGAAGGGTCGCTTCTCTGTCATCATTTGACCATCTGTGACGCGGGACCCAGGGGTGGCGCACACGTGTTTTCGTGGCATCTGGCTGGTCCCGTGTTCACGTGGCCCAGGGGGCACCTCCCAGCTCTGCGTTTCCTGTGCGAGGCCGTCTCATTTGTCCACGGTCATCCATGATGAGAGGACGTGGCGGCGAGAGCCGCAGGGGGCAGTGAAGAGAGCAGGGGGGCCCCACGTCGCCGGGCCAGCCGCGGGGCCTCGGGGCGCCATGCTCCCCGTGCTGGGCTTACACGTCAGGACGCCAGAGCGCCCCCCACCCCGCCCCCGGTGCTCCGACACAGGAAGCAGACTCTCTGTCTGCAAGTCACTTTTTCTAAGGAAAATTAAATTCCAAAAATATTTGCACTGACTTAAAAAAAGTTTCTCTTCGTGTCTCCCGTTTTTAGCTACATTCCTCATTTGTATTCAAGTTTGAATTCCTCTTTATGAAGTTTAAATAGGAGCAGAAGCCGCCCGCTAAAGCCAAGGCCACGATTAAACACCACCTGAGTGGAAGGAAGATGCTCATGAGAAGACAGGAAAGGCGGGGAGCCAGCGCCTCCCTCAGTAGACGGGAGGGGGCGGCCCTGCGGCATGAGCTCCGGGCGGGTGACAGCGCCTCGCCTGCCCGAGGCCCCCAGAGGCCCCGGCGGCCGGGCGAGGGCGAGCCCAGCCCTCCGTAGCCAGCTCCTTTGGGAGACACAGGGCGATGGGTCCTGGTCTCCCATGGAGGGGGGAGGGGAACAGGAGGGTGCGCCTGTGGGACCCCACGCCCCTGGCCCCTGCCCCAGGGTGGGCACTCCGGCCGCTCCATCCTGGGGTCAGCGCGGGAGAGGTTTGTTCACCCTCCCCTCGAAGGCAGCCCTTTCTGGCTCGCGGTCACAGGGCACCAGGAGGGGAGCACGCAGAGGGGACAGAGCCAGACCCGGGAGCCGAGGGTCAGGCCGCAGGCTCTGCCTCTCTGCTGGGCCGGAGCCGGCCGGCCGCAGGCCCCGCCTGGCCCGCTCTGCAGCGTGGTGCTCACGCCCGCCCACCCGAGGCCACCGCCGGGGCCACGTGGTGCCCTCAAAGCCAGTGTCGAGCAGAAAAGCCCACCTCTTACTCCCTTCCCTCCGGGTACTGACCCCCTCTCCTTTCCCGTTCCAGAAGATTCCTCGAGCTGTCTGTACCCACTGTCTCCACTCAGCCCGGCCCCGTCCGCAGCCCCCACGGCCCTCCCCTGGTTCCTCTGTGCTCACGGCTGGGCCCCTGTGGGGCCGGGCGTCCGGAGCCTTCCTCCCCGGGGACCCCGTGGGCGTCCCGGCCTTGACCGTCATGACCCTGCGTCATGACTCCTTGGGGACGAGCGTTCCTGTCCGAGGTGGCAGCACGCCTCGGTCCTGCACTGGAGCTCCCTGTCCGGTGAACCCAGAGTCGGGGTTCGTGGGGCCTCTGTGGGAGGGCGTTGAGGACAAGAGCGATGTAGGTGTGTTGCCCTCACTCTGGCCTGACTGTCCCCGTGAGGTGACCGTGGTCAGGTGCACCGAGGCCCACCACACAGCAGGGGGAAGCTGTCACGCACAGACTGCCAAAAACAGGCCAGCTCGTCACGTCCGGGAAGCGAGGACCCGGGTGCGAGTCTCCCCACAGCTCACAGCCTCTCTCCTTGCGAGCACCTGCCCCTTGCTGGCGGGGGTCCTCTGGGGCAGCGCAGGGACCAGAGGGACAGTCCAGCCGGGGCCGCAGGGCACAGCCGCCTAGGCGAGGCTGGCCGCTGGCCGGGGGCCGCCGCCCAGGCCCAGCTGCAGGGCTGGGCTTCCTGTGGACGGAGCAGGAGCCAGACGGCCCGCCCCACGATGCGATGCGTGTTTACAGTTCCACCGCACCCTGGGGGCCGCCCTGGGCCGCCCGGAGGGGCCGGCCTGCGCTGGAGGGGTGCACTCCAAAGCCCCCCCAAGCCCCCAGCTCTGGGCGATCTGGGGTGCTCGCTGCCCCCTCTTGTGAACAGCCGGGTCCCCAGTGCTGCCCGCTCTGTTAAACACTCACAAAGCGCTTGCTCCGCGGCTCGCAGGGCAGATGCTTCAAGCGTTTAGTCATCACCGTCCTGTCCCTGAGCGACGGCTGCCGCGACCCTTCCCTCCTTGGTCACGGAGCAGCGCGAGGGTGGACGGTCCACACCCCACGTTTCTCCCCGTGGCCCCCACGCTCGTCCTCACGCTCACCCTCTCCGTCTTCCCCCCCTCTCTCTCCCTCCCTCCCTCCCTCTCTCTCTCTCATCCTCTCCCTACCGCGCATTTCTTTTTCCTCCGTTGCAGTTTCGTGGGTAGAAGGGTCACTGTCACCACAGGTCTGAATGACCCCGGTGCCTGATTCTTTCCGTTACCGGGTCGCAGTCTTCCACCTTTCCATGGACGGGAGGCCCTTCCCACTGCTCTGCGGCTCCCCCGGAGTGGCCTGCCCTCTGCCCTTGCACTCGGGGTCGCGTGGTCAGTGAGGACGGGACCCTGGCCGCGGGCGCCGTGGGGCCCCGACAGGCGGCCTGGTCCCCAGCGGGGCGTGTGCAGGGTGGCGAGCCGGACAGGCCGCCGGATTCCAGCTTGTTACTTAGAGCCACGCACAATGTAAAACGTGAAGACTCGTGTGTTTCTGGAATTTTCCACTTAATGTTTTTGGACTGCGGTGGGCCCCAGGCAGCCGAAGCTGCGGAAGCGAAACCGCGGTGGGGTGGATGGCGGGGTACCCCCCGCCCCCCGCCCCACACCCCGCACCGCACTGGGCGCCGTGACCCCATTGCCTCAGGTCTTCCCTGCCCAACAGTGAGCTTCCCAAGGACAGGACCGTGGCCTGGGTGGTGGCCGGCCTCGGGGCTGCTTGCTGTGTGGGGCGGGAGGTGGGGGGCAGGCCATGGTCAGAGCCCCCAAGCCCGTCTCAGACGGTGGCCGATGACGGCTCCAGGCCACTGTCACCGCCTGCCCAGCTGCACCGCGGAGCAGGTGGCCTGTGCACAGTCTCTGAGGAGCCCCCTCGGCCGCCCCTCCCGCCGGGTCTGCTTTCCCTCAGGGCCTCTGCGCTCTGCACGCCACCCCTCCCCTGCACCACGCCCTCGACAGTGCCGCCAGGTGTGCTGGGAGGTGCCGGTCCCTGTCATTGTGGGCCTGGGCTTGCTCAGTTGGAACCTGTTGCGCTTAGCTTATGGCATTCGACTCTGGAGGTCCAGCGCCGGTCCAGGGCTGCTCGGAGAGCGGGCAGCCCAGAGGCGCGAGGGGCGGTGGTGGCTGACGGGACACGGGGGAGGGGCTGCTGGCGCTGCGTGTTCATAGGGTCGGCCGCAGCTTGGAACAGACGGCAGCAGCGCGCGTGACGTGGGCCCCCGAGTAACCGCCTGTGCCGACGGCTGATCGTGGGCATTCTGCGCCGTGTTCAAGTATCAAGTCATCGTGTGAAACTAACCTCGTGGCACACGGCATTTGCGCCTCAGTGTTTAGGAAGCGTTTTGTTTCAATAAACGGTGCACCCAGTTGGCGTTTGCCTCGGTGAGCAAGGCCCGACACCTGCCCACCCATCTGCGGTTTCTCTTCGAGCCCCAGGCCCTGGCCCCCCTCTGCAGAGTGCCTGGGGCCACGGCCAGCCAGGGTCCTGGGGTGCTCACCAGGGTGCCGCCTTCCTCCCTGGAGCTGACCTCCGGGACTGTCCCCGGATCGCAGCTCTGCCCTTATCGATTTCTGCTCTGCTGGTTTTGCGGGGAGGCGGCTGGGGCTGGGGCTGCTGGGCGTGGGTTTCGTCAGGCACAGCGATGTGCACGCCCGTGCACGGTCCTGCAGCGTTTATACGAAAGAAGAGACTTAAAACCGAAGTCACTGCCATGATAAACGTTCAGACCTTGGCTCCTACCGGACATTCTGGAAGAACTGGAGCCTGGATTGATTCCAGAAAGGATAAACATAATATTAATGATAATAATATTTTGCACTTGGTCTAGTAAAAATATTTTGAGTACAGCAGAGGCAAGGATATGAATGTTTGCTTGGCGCTCTTTATCCGGAAATGCTTCTGCTTGTTTATTATGTTAGGGCTTTGTATACAGAAACTATTTTTTCCTGTCTCACCACCGGGGGCCTCATTTCTTGCCGGTTCTACATCCAAGGTTTAACAGGAAGTCGCCATTCGTATTTAAATGGTATGTTTTTAAAACTTCTCTGTAAATAGCTGAAGACGGAAGGGCTGGAGGTGTGGAGTTGTTTAGCATTCTCCTGGACAGATATTTTTGCACTTGAAATTACATCTCATTAGTTGTGAAACAGGAAATGTAAAAGCTCAGGCCCTGGAGATTGTGACATTCGAATGCTCGTGCATCTTTGAATCTGTGGAGGTTGAGAGACACTCAGGGAATACGGATTTTTTTTTTTTTTTAATTGGAGGGTAAATCTGAAAAATCACTCTTAGTTCTGTGCAAACATAATCTGCGAGAGCAGGCGGGCGTTGGGGGGAGCAGAGTATTCACGTTCTGTCCTAGCTGACGGGGGAGGGCGCTTCCCCGACTCCTGCCGGGGGCCCGCGGTCCCCGAGGCCACTCGCCCTGAGGACGCGGGCATCGGCGCGGCGTCCCCTTCGCAGGGCAGAAGCCCGAGGACCGACGTGCCCAGGCTCTGGCTGGGCCGGTCTCCAGCACGCAGCCTCGGGTCGCTCACGGGGCCTGCGCTGCGGTGGCTCAGCCAGCACCCCTCGTCCTCGGCCGTCCGGGGTCCGGCTCCAGCGGACCCGGCACCGGGCGTTTCCACCCCGCGGACTGCGCTGCCCCGTGGCCCGGCGGACGTAAAGCCTGCCCGGACACATGGCACCAAGGGGCTCAAGAGCTTGGACGGTCCGTCGCCTCCCACTTAGACGTCCCTCCGAGTTAAGGGAAACCGAGCATGTGTCTAATCTGCGGAAGCTTAAGGGCTCATAAAGCTGGGGAAAAACAGACTTTCTGGTTTGAGATGGTGGATTTTGCAAATGCATTTTCTTTTTCCATCCAGATCCCAGTGACGAAGTACAAAATGAAAAAATTTCCCCAAACAGGAAGGGGAGCTGGAGAAGGGGTCAGAGGCAGGGAGGGCAGGGGCACGGGGAAGGGAGCTGCGCGCATGGTGCGCAGGGGGATCAGGGGGCGCAGAGGGCGGGTGGGGCGGAGCTGCGCATGCGCGCCGCAGGCGCGGAGAGGCCGTCGGACGGGACGTCTGATGAGTGTGCTGACAAATAAAAGAGACACTACCTGGAAGTAATAGCCTATCAGACGCCGAAGAAGTACTTGAAACTACAGCCAAAGCAATGATCCAGGCGAAATGCAGAGAGAAAGACAGACAAGAAAGAAAAACCCGAACGTGGCATCAGTGAGCTGTGGGACCACTGGTAGTGGCCTATTATACACGTCCTTGGTGCCCAGAAGAAGGAGACAGCGAGGTGGGGGGGGGGGAGTAGGGGAGAGAAAAATATTTGAAGGAATAATGGCCAAAATGTCCCCGATTTGATGAAAATTATAAACCCACAGATCTAAGATACTCCGTGAACCCCAAGTACATGAACAGAAAGACAGCCACACCAAGAAACATCATGATCAAATTTCTTTACATCAGAGATAAAGAGAAAAATTTTAAGAGCCGTCAGTAAAAATTCATCGCATTTAGATAAAAGTGATGGAAACTTCTTATTGGAAACAAAGCAAACCAGACGACAAGGAGCCACATATTTAGGTACCGAATAGAAAAGAAAATTGTCAAACTAGAATTCTATACCTGGTGAAAATATACCTCAAAGACAAAAAAGCATAATAATGACCTTTGTGGACATACCAAAGCAGAAAGAATTTATCACCAGCAGAACCACACAACAAGAATTATTAAGAGAAGTCACAGACACAGAAGGAAAATGACATTAAGTGTCAATCTGATTCTGTACGGAGTGATACGTATGTGAATAAATAGAAGACTTCTTGTTTTCAAAACATTCTTTAACTTTTAAAGTAGTAACTATACCAGGTAAAGTGTGTAGCATGTAAATGTTGAAGAATAGCACAAACTTCGGGAGACAGAGAGCGGAAAGATTCTGACACGCGCAACGGTGGAATCTGACTCTAAGTTAGACCGAAAGCGAAGCGTGTATGATAAACCCTACAGCAACTGCTAGACCAAGAAAGCGGCGTCAGAGCTAACATGCAGCGAAGGGGGTCAAATTGGTCATCAAAACCCGACCGTCCTTAACCAACGTGATGCAGCGGCCCTGCAGCAACACTGCTTCTGGGACCGAGTTGCAGGAGATTCTGGTCGTCGTCTTGTGAACGGTCGTGCTCCTGGGTGGCTTTGACGGAGCACGTCACCGCTTGGGAGAGGCTTCCTTGGCAAGGCGCCAGGGGGTCTCTGGCCAACAGACAGCACAGAACCGAGGCCCGAGGCCCAGCAGCCTGCGAGGAGCTGCCAGCCTTCCAGGAGCCATGTGACTTGAGTTCGGAAGCAGGTCCTTCCTCCCGAGCCATCAGGTGACTCCTCGAGGCCGGCCAACCCCTGGGCTGCACTCTGTTGAGCTATGCTTGGATTCCCGACCTGCAAACATCCTGAGATCATGTGCGTGTATTGTTTTAAGCCAGTAAGTTTTGGGGTCATTGGTGACCCAGCAATAGGTTATAAATGCCGGCAGTTTCTTAAAAAGTTGAACACGTATCTGCCACATGATACAACCGTTGACTCTTAGGCGTTTACCCAGGAGAGATGAAGGCACACGTCCACGAAGTTTTATGCATGGATGTTCGTGGCTGCTTTATTTGTAATGGCCCCAAACTGGAAACAGCCTCGCTGTCCATCAGCAGATGCGTGGCTCAGCAAATTGGGGTATAAACAATACACAGTCGACTACACATGGCAATTAAAAAGGGTGAACTGTTGACACATGGAACGTGGGTCAGTCTCAAAATCATCATGCTGAGTGAGAGAAGCCAGACCCAAACACGAGGAAGCTTCTGTATGCTTCCATTTATATGAAGTCCTAGAAATGGCAGACCAGTCTATAGTGACAGAGAGCAGATCGGTGGTTATCTGATGAGGGGAAGCAGAGAAGGGAGGGTGGAGAGATTATAAGAAAGCGTGAGAAACTTTGGGGGGTGATGGATGTGCTTATTATATGATTGTGTGGATGGTATCATAGGCTTAGACCATGTCAAAGCCTAAGGTGTACACTTTAAACGTGCACAATTACATACTAATTGTACTTCAATAAAGCCAATGAAAGACTATTCCTGTAGAAAGGAGCACTTACATAACAGAAATAATTTTAGAATTTCAAAATAAAAAATCAGGAATGAAAATTTTAGTAGAAGCCTAGGGAGACTGTTGAAGAAATCTCCTAATAATTAGCACAATTCCTACAAAGAAAGGGAAAACGAAAGCTTAAAAGTGAGAATATTAAACTAGACAGAAAGTAGAACCGCTTAAATAATAAAATGTACAAAAATAGAAATGAAAGAAAGTGTGTGGAGGGGAGCAAGTTACCTCAGAAACAGTTCAAGAAAATTCGCTGGATGCGGAGGACGTGGGTTTCTAGGCCGAGAGGTTCACCACGTGCCCAGCACCACGAATGAAGCGGAGCCACGCGAAACACGCCAGCGACACGTGAGAACATTGGGACAAAGCAAAGGCCTTCCAGCCCGCGGCGTAAAGGTTCTGGAGCAGGACACGATGTCCCTGGCCAGGAAGGGCATCGCCTGAGGCGGGAGCAGCGTGTGGCGACTCCAGACCGTCAGCAGGATCTGCCCAGGTCACCCGGGGAGAGCGCCTTCCGCACGTGGCCAGATGGACCGTCACCAAGCGAGGCGGCCTCGGGGTTTCTCTTTGGAGCCCCAGCAGCTGACAGCGCGGGCGAGGAAGTCGGACACGGGCTCGTCTTCTGCAGTGGGATCTGGGCCCGCGCGACTCAGCGGCTCTGGAAGAATCGTCGACCGCGTGGCCCCCGACGCCCCACTGCGGGCTCTGCACGGCGCCGGCAGCCGCGTCTGCGACCGCCACTCCGAGGCCGTCATCGGCGGCGTCTGTCCCTCCATCCTCCCGCCAGAACCCTTTCGGACCCAGCGGCTTCGGGGCCGGGAGGCCGCTTGCGCGTCCACTTCGCTGGTAATTTTTGAAACTTATTCCTCAGTAAAGAACAGTGGGAAAGGCTGCAGTGGGCCAGGGGTGTCCCCGACGTCACCGTTTCTGCGGGTGTAGTCACACCTTCGACGGGGACCCCTAACGCGAGCTGGCGTTTCAGAGTGTGCCCTGAGCCAGCAGATTTCCACCCCGTTCTGCGTGTGACGGAGCCTCGCCCGCCAGTCTTCCGAAGCATTCCCCGAAAAACCATCAGAATCGTCTATTTTGGGAAAATCGGATTCATCAGATAGATGAGTCTTCAGCTAACAACTATTCGAGAACGATGCTCGCGTCACGCTAGGAATGCTGTGCTCGCTAGCATTTGACATTTTCGGCAGTCGAGAATGACTACTTTGAACGTGGAATGCCGCCGCTGAAAACAGGATGCTGCGAACAGAGCGACGTCGTTTGCTTCCACAGGCTGATGGACCAGAGCGAGGTGGAAATAACGACGGTGAGGAATTCCGCGGCCGCCTGGGGGGCGAGGTCGGGGCTGTGACTCGCCGGCGTTTCGGGGTGAACGCTGAGCCAGGAGCACCACCCGCGAGTAGTCTCAGGGCCAGCGGGGAATGGGTTAAAACCCGACACTCTGTACCCAGAAAACCGTTACGCATGTGAGCAAAACAGTTCCGGATTTAAGTACTCAGGAAATTTATCTCCAAAGCACTTTTTCTGTCACCGTGGGATGCGTTCCAGCCGAAGGCTCCAAGAAATCGTGTGAATGGCATCTGGCTGCCATGAACATCTCCAAAGGCACGTTTCTTTCATGAGCAAGGAATAACTAAGGCAATCAAAAAGCCCAAGAAGAACAAAATGCCTTGTAAGAAACTCGTGTCTATGTCGAAATATGAAGGAAACAAAAACGTGACGTGAATTTGTCTGTCGACCGTTCACATGGCTGCAGTTACCGGCCCTGGATCCGTGGAGAAGGGCCAGCGGAAGGGACGATGCCTGTGAAGTCAGAAGAGCATAAAGAGTGTCCGTTGGGTTCTAGATTTTTAGATTCAACCTGTGGACAAACCATGAAAGACTTCTGTTCGTAAAATCCCTAGAATCATCAGCTCTGACCATGTAAAAGTTCTTAGGGTATAGTTGACAGAAACTGATACATTGAGAAGAATAGAACAAGAAAGGAGAGTTGGGTGAGTTTGAAAGTTACAAACATAATCAACAGAAAACCTAAAAATAATAACTATCCCGTTTTAGGAGAGATACGGTCACCCAAGCCTTGTGTTTCATAGTCAATAGATGATGTACAATGTGAATATCAAGATCGCGGCGTGAGTCTGCCGTTCAGAGTTAGGGTGCTGAGTGCCAGGAAAGCCAGAAGCAGAAATGGTTACGTCAGGGCTCCGAATGGGTGCTTTTTGCTTTTTAGTATATTCCTTCCTCCACCGGGCATGTTCAGAAAAACATTTTGAAATGCTTTCAGCGAATGAAATACAATGTTGAATTGTGAATACGTACACGTTCTGAGGACCGCACACGAAGACACGCTGGTCGTGACAAGCTAATGCTCACACAGCCAGGGCACGAGGCAGCCGGCGTCTGTCACCCACTTGCCGTCAGGCTCCGAGACGGTGGCCTTCCCGGGGGTGGAGGTGAACCCGAGAACGTCCCTTCCTCATTTGTGCTTCCTACCCCCAAAATTACGGCCAAGCTCACAGTGGGCGTGAGGTATTGTTTGGATGGCCATGTGTGTGCACGCTGGAGGTCTCAGGCGTGAAGTTTTGAGCTGTGAATTAGGCAGCCAAGTTGTTTTGTGTGGTGTGACTCAGAAGACCTAAGACAAGCGCGACGTTTAAGCGCAAGTCCATTATTATGGCCTTTGGTGACAGAGCCAACTGCCAGCGGGGGCCCTCTGCTCCGAGGGAACTGCAGTAGCCTCTGGTGACAGTGACAGTCCGTGCGGGCTGGCCCTATGAGAGAATCATAGAAGGAGACCCAGTTCAGTTCACGAGACGGGTGGCCCCTTGTGGCTTGCGTTTCCAGCGCCAGCTAGCCACTTCTGGGTCCCAGCTGCCCCCACCTCATCTGCCCCCACTGGAACCTGCTGTCCCACTGGTGCCTCACCGGCGGCCCAGTCCTCCCGCTGTTTCCCGATCACTTCTTTGAACTCAGTCGAAAGTCACTTCTGGGAACCCCGAAGCTCGGCTCAGCGCATCTGTGACAGGCCCGCCTGTGGGGGGCCGGGGCGCCTGGCAAGGGCCTCGGGCTTTGCCGTGCGTGAGACTGGGAGCTGCGGGCGTATCTCGAGTGGCCCGAGCTGGGTCCTGGTTTTACATGCCCCATGTTGGGGGTCGATTCAGGGGACAGGGCCAGACAGAACAGGGAAGTCACTTAGGTGGCTCCTGCGGCAGTTATCTCAGTACCTGAGGAAAAAGCGAGAGAAAGTATCAAAAGCCACCTTGAGCCCTGATACCACTGAGCTTCTGAATTAAGAACCCTGGGCCCCCCATTACCAAATTCCCGTTAGTGAAATAATGACCTGTCCTTACCGTTTGTGTTCTCTTCGGTTGGGTATCCTGGTACCTGTAACCAAAGGCAGCCCAACTGCTGCAGCACGGAGGGTGCAAACAATGTGGTTTCCTCACAGGCGGCCCTGAGCCTCCTGGAAGCTGAGGGGAAAAGGGAAAGCAGACAAACTGCAAAGCTCTCACTTCTAGTTGGGAAGAGCTTCTCGGGGAGTTTCAGCTTTTTTGCTCCTAAATTCCTTGTTTGACACTAAATTTCCACGTGGGAGTTTATGAAAGGAACACTGAGATACATAATTGCTGGATCCAGGATAATTATGTTGCAGGAGAAGCAGTTTCACAAGGTTCTTTTTTAAGACAATGAGGATCTCGATATAAAGGGAGAGTTCAGGCTGTTCCATGCCCTCACCACCCCCGGTGGTCACACATTCCCCAGAGAGGGGTGCAGCCCTGTATCAGTCAGAGCCCACACTGGGGGGACCAAGAGATAAACCGGCAGTGACTCAGAGCGGAAGGCGGAGAGCAGAGTATCGGGGAGGGGGATGGTCCCTGACCCCCACTGCTAGAGGAGCCGCTGTGGGCGGGATTTGGGGTGAAGGAGAGAAAAGTGTGAAAGAGAGGTAAGCGGACTCAGCTGGGGGATCCCTGGTTTCCAGAACCCCCAGCCAGGGATAAAGATCTCCCTGGGACGGGCGCGGGGCAGCTGGAGGGGGGCAGCCCCTCTTCCCTGGGCCCCCCCACCCCGGGCCCCTCTCGCCGTGTGTGGCGTGCATCAGCCTCTCCAGTCCCCCAGGCTGGGGGGCCACGTGTTTATCTGGGCTGGGTGGAGGGGCTGTCACTTCTAAGGTGTGCCTCTCTGAGTCCCACGGGGCATTGCATCCCTGAATGCCATGTGGTCCAAAGTGTCCAGCTGTGCGCCCAGGTGCCCAGTGCAGACCAGCCCCACCACGGAGGAGCCTTCGTTTTGCTGAGGGAGTCGCAGCAGGTGTCCTTGAGGAGCACTGTGCTCTGATGCCTTTGGCGTAGGGTAGAAGTCAAGGCTGCAGAGGTCAGATAGATTTGGGGGGTTAAACAGGTGTCTTTGCTGTGATATGCCTTGAAGGCATTGATACCCGATGTCATCAAAGCTAAGGGATCCCCTCCGTTGGAAGATGCATTAGTATTTTATGTGCTATTGAGAAAGACAAAATATCCAAGTTGGAAAACTCACAGGGACCCCCCCACAAAGCTGCAGCGGTGACAGGCTAAAATGACAGCGTAGGAGAAATAAGCACACGAGAAATAAACCCAGCAGAGGGACGGCAAGAAGCCCCCTGGTCTCCGCCTCGGCCCAGGCGGGAGGAGGGAAGGGCCCCGCACTGATCATCTGAACTGAACCCTAAGTAGTACTTGGTTGGGTCACCCTGGCCGGCTGCGGAGGGGTCAGGAGCTGGTGCCCTGGATGGCTGGCAGAGGCAAAACCACACCCTCTGGGACTCAGTATCGGGGCCAGTGGTGATCGCAAAACTCCAGCTGTGAGCCGTTCCCCGATCCCGGGGACGTTAGAATGTGGCTGAGGGGTGGGATGTTTGCATGCCCGTGAACCCCACGGCGGGCCCGAGCGTGTAGCCCTGACCACTCCACCCCCCGGAGGGCTCCTGGTGCCCAGAGGCACCTCATCACCGCTGTTGTGCACTAAGTGCCAGCAGCTGGGCCAGGGGCTTGGCGTGAGCCAGCTCGTCGGCCTCGCCACGCCCGTGCACGCGGACGGCATCGCACAGCATGGTTACTGCCGCATGGTCACTGCCATTTCCAGCAGAGGACACAGGAGCAGCACCTGGGTTGCCCGGGGTGCGGTGAAGCCGGGCTTCAGGGCCGGCTCTTCTCCGACGACCTGTAGGGGGCGCCCATCAGGGACTGTGAGGGACCCGGCCCCAGCGCCTGGCTCCCCGCCTTTCCCCCCAATGCAGACTTTCAGTAAAGTGTCCACTGCCTCAACAGACGCAGGTCCCGCATTAGAGTCTGTTTCGACACACCCCAAGGGGTGCGTGGAGGCCGCCGCTGTGCCTGGGTCCCATTGGTGACCCTGGCCTTGCCACACAGCGATCCGCTGTGGGCTGAGAACGTGTACTTCGGTGACGTCTTCCAGGCGATGCGCCCTCCCCGTGTGATTTGGGCAGATGCTAGGATGGGTGTCACACCTCTGCACGGGCGTCTTCTACAACTTCTTGCACGTGACCAGGTGCTTGTCGCCTTTCTGGCCCATAACTGATCCATCCCAGGCCTCCTTACCTGGGGGTGCAGCCCTCCCTCTTGCCCCCCCGTGAGGCCGTCCAGGGCCCTCAGGGAGCTGGAGCCAAAGCGAGTAGTAATCCCCTCCCGGCAGAAAGAGGAGCTAGGCTCACTACAGACCCCGTCACCGTGCCAAGGTCCGGTGCCTCTGTGACGAGCGAATCCCGCGTCCGTGTACAGCAGCAGCGAACCCACGGGGCAACTCGCTTTAGGATGCTCGCTTTGGAGAGCTGGCCTTTATGGTGCATGGAAGCCACGCTGTGGCCGAACACTTCCACAGGAAATGGGAAGTTCAGCCCCAAAGGACCAGGTTTGTTAATGAGGTGAGCTCAGACGCCTCCAAATGAAAGCACCGCTGCATCTTAGTCCCTCTCGGTTCAGTGAGTGGAATCTCTCAATCTACTAAATTTTTACAGAAAACCCCTTATCCCTGCTGTCTAGGACGTCTCCTCTTGGAGGCAGCAGCCACTTCTCAATAACTTAGATTATATGCAGGGCGGTGTCATCTCGGGGAGGGCCACATAGAAGCACCACAGAGGATCTGGGACAGGGCTGACAGTCTGGCCAGAAAGGTGACAGGTGTCATTCAGGGGAACTGCTCGCAAGGCCTCTACTCTAGCTCCTTCGGGATGGGGCCCCTCCTCTGGGGATGGGCTGAGGGTCCCGGGGACTCTTTCTGCTAGTGGGGTTCTTTGTGGCCTCCCGGGCAGCCCAGTTTGCCTGAGGGCCTCCTGGCATTCGAGTGGGCGGGCAGGCGAGTGTCTAAGCCATCTTTGGAGAGACACTTGAGGCCTGAGCCCTGGAGCTTGGGGCGCTGACCCCACCTGGCCAGGGGATGGAGGGGGTGAAGTTGCCTCCAGCGCAGAAAAGGGAGAAACATTTGGGAAATGGGTCCCCAGGCTCCAGGAAGAGCCTTTGCAAGCAAGGACCTGGCTTTCCCTGAGCCTCCCGCCCTGTACCTCCCCTGGGTGACTCAGCCTGCAGTGAGTCATGTGGGTTAGGAAGCCGGGGAGCTCCTTAGGAGGGCGGGAAGCACCTGGGGAAGCCATCCTGTGGGACCCGCCCCCCCCAGGGCCCACCCTCTGCTGAGTTCTGCACAGCACCCCAAACCAAAGGGATCACCCCGAGACTGAGCCCACGTGGGTGCTCTCCCTCCCAAGCGGAGGTCCCCTGGGCGTGGTGCCTGGGACCCTCCTGTATTCATCCGCGCAACGGGGGCGGTGGGGACCAGGGTCATGGGAGGGGAGACCCCGAAGCCACCCTCGCCTCTCACCACGTGTTGCTCGAGTGTGGATGTCTCCACAGCTCTCCGCGGCGCACGGATCACTGTCTGCTGGACTCGAGGCTGCTGCAGGCAGCGGCCACCAGGATGACCCAGCTCACTGTCCCTGCTCGGTGGGCGCCTTTAAGAGTGGGCAGGGCACCTACAGCGGGCGTGGGGAGACAGGCTTTTACCCACAGCTGTGACCCGAGCTCATGCCATCGTCGGAACCCTGTTGTCAGACACGGGCGCGGCCCAGCGCTCCCCCAGGGCAGCGGCTTGCCAGAGACCACAGAGATGGGAAGGGGGCCGCTTGGGGTCCACGTGCACGGGTGGCTCCCGAGGCGGGCTGGAGCCTGGCGCCGGACCGCGAGCCTCCTCCTGGGCTCTCCCCTGCCCCAGCTCATGTCACACGTCTCCGCCCCGCTCAGGGCGCCCCTTCAGCAAACCTAGTTCGGGGGGCCTCATTACCCCGTGCTTCCTGCGGCCTCTGGAACCCTCGTCAGCCCCGCGTCTCACGCTGAGGTGAGCAAAGCCACCGGCGAAGGAGGTCGCAGCGCCCAGGTGAACGCGGCCTGCAGGACCCCGGCAGGTGCGAGCGCCCCCAGACTCACCTGCGAGGCCCGGGCCCTCCGGCGGGGGTACCCGCAGCTCACGCGGGGCCCGGGCACCCTGGGGTTGTGCCTGTGACCCCCCGGGACCCCCGAAGTCTGCCCGAAGTTCGCGGGGGCGACGGCGGGCGCGCGCGGCCACCTCCCCGCCCCGCTCCCGCCCGCGGCGGCGGCGGCGGCGCGTCCCGGGCGCGGGCGGCTTTAAAAGGCGGCACCCCGCCCCCCGGCGCACTCGCCGCCGCCGCCGCCGCCGCCGCGATGCCTGCGCGCGCGCCGCCTGCGCCCGGGCCGCGGCCGCCGCCCCGGGGAGACGCGGGGCGCGCGGGGCGCCCCTGGCGCTGGCTGCTGCTGCTCGCGCTGCCCGCCGCCTGCTCCGCGCCGCCGCCGCCGCGCCCCGTCTACACCAACCACTGGGCGGTGCAAGTGCTGGGCGGCCGGGCCGAGGCGGACCGCGTGGCCGCGGCGCACGGCTACCGCAACTTGGGCCAGGTGAGTGCGGCGGCCCGCGCGCCCCGAACTTTCCCGCCGCGGCGCGCAGCGCGCGGACCCTGGGCGGGGACACCTGCGCGGCCGGGTGGCCCGCGCTGCCCCCCGCGCCCGCCGCGCTCTCCCGGCCGGTGGCCCGCCGCCCTCGACGGGCGCTGCGGGGCCGCGGACTCCGCGCCAGGGCGGCGGCCGGCGGTGCGCGGCGCCCCGCCTGGCCGCTCGGGGACCTGCGCCCCGCGCCCGTGGCCCCCGGAGGGCGGGCATCGGTGCCTGAGCCGCCGCCGGGGCGCCGCCTCCGCGTGTGTGTAGGGACCGCGCGGGGACCGAGCGGGGACCCGGGGGCGGCGGCGGGTCGCGGTGGAAAACCCCTCCGGGGAGCTCGCTTTCTCTCTGGGCTCCTGCTGCAGCCCCAGGGCCAGCTCTCTGCCTGTTAGCTGCGTGGCCTTAGGCGAGTCACTTCCCTGTCTGCTGTAGGGCAGGCGACAGTGTGTCACCTGTCAACAAGTTGTGGGGCTGATCCAGCGTCGACTGGTAGCAGAGCCCCAGACTGGGGCCTGGCCTGGCGGGGAGCCGGGAGCCCTCCTGTGGCCTCAGCTGTCACTGCTGCTGTCACTTAGCCAGAGAGGACACCACCTGGGCAGGAAGGCCCTTGACCCCTCAGGACCACCGATGCAGGCCCCTTTTTCTGCCCAGCCCTGCGTGGGGGCAGGGGGGCGGGGTCGAGTCTGATTTATGGCGGCGGGGGGGGGGGGCCCGCGGCGGGGCACAGCAGGCTGGAGTGTGCGTCCAGCAGGGGACCTCTCAGCGCAGTCGACAAACCTCCCAACTACACACTTGCAGGGCCGAGCAAGTGAGAGGGAGCCGCCAGCTCACAGCTCGCACCGTGGTGCTCCGCAGTGCGCCATGTAGCTCCCTCGTTTCCCGTGCCAGACGCCCGCAGCGTGCACCTGGGCCCTCACAGAAATGACATTTCCCCTGCGTCCTGTGCTCGTCTCTGCTGCGGCGCACGTCGGAGGTGTGGCCTTCAGGGAAAGCAGGTGCTTCGCGGGGCGGGTCAGGGGGTGTCTGAAAGAATGCCGTCTCCTGTTTCTACATCTTTTCCTCTCTTTTGACCGCTCAAGTCTCCTCACGCATCCTGGGATGGAAGGATTTGCCTTTGGGGAACCTGGTGCCGTTCTCTCCGTTCTCTCCGTGGCCCCTACATCTCCCTGGCGGGTGCAGGGGACCAAAGGTGTCCTCGGGTCCACCCCCATTCGTGCGTCTCATGTTCGCTTGGGCCCCTGGCATTGCCACACCTGCTGCTCTGCCCGGGTGGCCCAGACATTTGTCTTCAGCGCCAGGTGACTCTTGACTGCGTGGTAAATTGGCAAGCGCCTGAGCTTCTGGCTCCGTAATCGCGCGAGCAGAGGGCACTGAGGTTGAGCCGTGAGCTCCCGGATGCTGCCGGACAGAGGCACAGTGACGCCCAGAATTCCTGTCCACAGACCAAACCAGAAACGCTGGGCTTTGGGACCAGTCCCGGCAGACTCTGAGCTGTGTCTCAGCCAAAGTCGGAGGTCGGCCTTTCGCCTGCAGGAGAGAAGGCTCCTCCCGGCATGCACCACTGCCCCCCGGGCGGTTCCGGGGAGCCTCGGGGGCCCCCCAGCTCTGTACACAGCCAGTCCCCTCAGCCTGGTAGGCACGATGCTGGAGGTGGCACGCAGACACCTTCACAGACCAAGGGATTAGTTGTCTCAGAGGCAGAGGAAGGCCAAGCGCTCTAGTCCCAGGCCGGCGCCCCGCCCCCGCCCCGCCCCCGCCCCGCCCTCGCCCCTCTAATGTGGAAAAGGCCCGGAGCCTTCCAGCCTCTTCCACTCAGGAGTCTTTACACCCTCCTTTGCCTTCTTCAGCGAGGAGAATTTGTGACTCATAAACGAGACGCTGATATTATTAGGTTTGATTTATGGGCGAGTAAACTGAATTGCAGCCGGAGATGGAAGCGGTTGGTGTCCACACAGTAGGCTTGTGTCACCTCTGACAATTACACGCTCCCAGCTCTTTGTCTCCGCCGCATTCTCTGGTCTGAGGCCTCCTTTGTGTGGCTTTCCCCAAACCCTTAATGGGCAGGGCAATTAGTGTGAGGCCGGTACCTGCCTGAGTCCCAGCCCTGTGTTCCCTGCACTCCCAAGTTCCGGCCTGATTGCTTTACTTTCTTTCATGCGGCTGATAATTTGATCCCGTGGCGCTTGCGTGGTGTACAGGTAACTTAGGCCAGTGGACAGTCACCGTTCCTGAATCGCGGGTCCCTTTCAGAGTCCGATAAAGGCACTGGGTCCTCTCCTTCGGAAAACATTCATCATCGGGAACAAGACAGATGAGCCTCTTTCTGCTCCTCTGTTCATCATTAGAGTCGGGGTCCCCCAAATGCACCACAATTTTTAAAAAAGGAATAAAAATTTGGAAGAGTCGTTGTCATCTTTAACAGACGACATAAGAAACTATGTTGGATGGTCTAGTTGAGAATAACTGTTAGTTACCCTACGATAGCAGCGTCCACGAAGATGAAAGAATTATAACTTACTCTAGCATAAATGCTCTTAGAGACTTAGGAATAAAACTAAAAATAAGGGGGGGCTTTCAGGGAAAACATTAGAAAATATTTAAAGAAGTATTGAAAAAAAGGAAGGCAAGGATAATGGCGAGGCAAAGAACAAATCGAAGGCGGAGCTTGATTTAAAAGTTCTGTGTGGCAAGGACATCATAATGGGCTTAAAAATCAAGTAACAGACTAGAAGAGGAATAACATATAACAGACGAGTGTGTAGGTTATTTGAAAAGCCGTAACTCTAAAACTGTATCCGTTACCAAGATCATTTATCAAGAAAAAGATAAATGCCATGTAGAACCATGAAAAGCACATGAAGAGGGGATTCGGCGAAGGGGAAATCCAGGTGGCCAGGACACCGAGAGGGGATGCGCAGCCTCCCTGGGGGTTCCGGGGTGACAGAGCTTAAGGCGGCAGCACCATTTTGCACCTGTCAGACTGGCCAAGGTAGAAAAGCGTTGGTGTCAAGAGCCGGCAAGGATGTGGAGCAGGGGGGCCATCCGCGGGGACGGGAGTCACGACCTGGGAAGGCTGCGTGGCAGCGCCCCGTGAGCACGAGCTGCGGCGGCCGGTCCGCGGCAGGCTCCGCTGGGGACAAACGTGCACTCGCGCCCGGCCCAAGGAGACGCGTCTAGGAATCCGCACAGGCATTTCCAAAGTGAAGGGAAACGCCATCTAAACACCGCATCAGTAGAAGAATGGAGAAATAAGTCACGCCCCTTGTAGGGTGTTTAGAAAGGCGTTAACTGGATACCTATCTGCACAGATAAATCTCGAAAACCCGCGTGGAGTAGGCAGGGCAGGGTGTAGATGCACAGCGTGACCACGTGCACCTGAGCGCAGGAGAGCACTAAGCAGTGCGATGTTGCGATGTTGCGATGTTGCTGTTGTGATGTTGCGATGTTGCGAGTGTCTGCACGAGCAGGAGCGGGAAGGGCCGAGTCAGCAGCTGCGCCCCCCCCCGAAGGGGGAGGGGCGGGAAGCTAGGAAGCGGACCGTGAGGCCTCACCTGCCGAGTCCTACCTCACACGCCTGCGTGTGTAGGTGTGTGTGCGCACATGCACACAAGTCACATGCAAAATAGCATTTAAGCATTTTGCACTTTTATTCTTTGCATCAGGATGTTACAGGTGTGGTGTATACAGCTGGGTGTTAAAAGAATGGTCCAGAGCTTTTTCTCACCAGAGTGTCGGGGGGCTTGGGAGGGACAAGGGGAAGCCCATGCCACCTAGTTCTCAGGGATGGATTGTCGGGTGGGCTGGTGGCTTTAGGCCCCAGGCCCAGAGCCATGCTCACACGGGCCTGGGGGCAGGAAGGAGGGGTCCTGGGTGTGGGCTGGGAGTGTGGGGTGTGGACGGGACTGGCCTTAGGACGCTCACGCTAGGCACGGTGTCAACCTCCCAGTCGCATCTTTGTGCAGTTGGGTGCAGATTTAAATGGACGGGGCTTCATGTGACTGCGCTGCCCTGGTGAGTCGCCGGGGCTGTGGAGGGAGGGAGCCAACGCCGAGTTCAAATTCAGTGCACGGAGCCCAGGGAGCCCCTGAAGGCAGCCATGGTGGACGCAGTCGGGCCGGAGCGGCCGCAGGGAGGGTCTGGACTTCTCTAAGCAGAAACCAGGGTGCACACTGGAAACAGCTGTGGACAGGGCGCAGGGCCGAGGACCCTGCCTGAGCCCGCCTCTGTGGCCCTGGACGTTGGCCAGTGGGGATCGCCACGGACCCTGCCGGGTCTCAGCCCCCATGGGGCGGCTTCCGCCTTGGCCTTGGCCCTGGCCTTGACGCTGAGCAGGAGCCCTGTGTGTGCCTGGACCCGGCGACCGATTCCCGGGACGGAGCCTGGCTCCACCGTGCAGGTCACACATTGACCGACAGGCCAGGGCCACACCTGCACCCTCAGCTCGCCTTCCGCCATTGTCACTGTTGGCAGACGGACCTCCCACCTGCCCCTCAGACAGGGTCGGCCAGCAGGCGGGAAGGCCTTTGGTCCCGCCGCGTTCTGTCCAGAGCAGCCGGTCCCGGCGCCTCACACCTCTGCGTCATGGAGGGGGGCCCCACCCCTCTGGGGTCCCCTCTCATAGAGTGCCACATGGCAGCCCAAACTCTGTGCGTCGTCACCTGGACTGATCCTCTTTTGCTGCAACGTCCTGCTCTGTGTGGCCCCTGTCTACACAGGGGGCTGCGTGTCCCCGGTGCCTGAGCCCGAGGCCTGGAAATCGCCGCCTCCTCCCCTGCTGCCCGCCTGTCTGGCAGCCCGGCTGTTCGGCCACTGCCCAGCGCCGGCTGCGGCCTCCATCCCCTGTCATGTCCTCACTGCCGCGGGCCTCCTCTGGCCCCTGCCGCCTTCTGCCCCGGGCTCTCGGCCCCCCGGCCCCCGTCGCCCCGACACTGCCTGTCGGTGGCCTGTCTGTTTCTGTGCCTGGGCCTGGGCTGGCCGGTCCGCGGTTCTCTGGCTGCCCTGAGCCCAGTCCCCATCGCCAGCCACTGCTCCGTGGCCGGGAGGTGACACCGGGGTGGTGGGCACGCACCCACCTGCTCCGCGAGGGCCTGCAGCGTGCTCTCACTGGTGCGGGGCCCTCGGAGACAGGGAGCCGTGACGCTGCCTGCAGGAGCCTCCTGGCGGAGGGGAGGGGCGAGGTCGGCAAGGTCAGCCCAGCGTCCCCCCCACCCCTGCCTCTTATCCCGATCCCGCGCTCTTGGGGCCTCGCTCAGGGCAGGCCCCTCCTGGTGTGTGCCTGGGAGGACACACCAGGAGGGCGCTCTAGTTTGCATCTGGGTCAGGGGTCAGGTCGGCGACACGGGGACATGGCCCAGCAGCGTGGCTCCCTGCAGCCCACGCTGGCTGCTCAGACTCTGCGTGTCCCGCCGTCCCCGAGGCCGGGCGTCCTCGCGCCTCTGCGCCCCGCGACCCCGAGGCAGGCCCTGGCCCCCCACCTCCCCCCCGCGCCGTCGAAGGCGGGACGAACAGCCGTCAGCTGTCAGGAGGGAGCCCCAGGCTCACGGGACAGGGCGGTCCCCGGGGACCCGCGGTGGTGGGGAGCAGCTGCCCACCTTGCCCAGAGGGACAGAGGGAGAACACGGGGGTCGGCAGAGCCCGCGGGAGCGGGAACCGTGGCGGAGCGGCCTTCTGCTGGCGGCCCCCAGGGGCCGAACCCTCGGGAAGCGTGGCCCGGGCGAGGTTGGCCGGAGGGCGCCGGGCAGGGGGGAGGCGGGACGGCGACCAGCACGGGACGGGGGAGGCTGGCCGTGTCCGAGCTGGGCGTCCCCGCGGAGCCGTGGGCGTCGCTCGCTGCGGCCGAGGCGCCTCTGGCGGCCGGCGCTGTGCGGGTGCCGGCCGCAGAGGTGAGGTGGCGGCCGGCCTCCCCGGGGGGCCAGGCGCCAGCGCGAGCTCCCCGTGTGTCCTGTCGGAGGCGCTCAGCAGTGCATGTGGTCCCGTCTGTCACCCACAGGCCGGGGTCTCTGCCCCCTGGCCTCGGGCGCCGTTGGCTCGGGCGTCTGTCTGAGGACAGGTTCTAACATGGGGAAGCAGGTCCGCTGTGGCCACCGTCGCCCGTGGTCCCATGTCCACCTCGTCCACCTCGACGAGCCGCTGTTTTCTTACGCAAACAAGCAGAACCCCTCCTGCGCTCCGCCTGGTAAAGCCGAGGTTCTGCAGGAAGAAACGCGGTTTCTGCGCCGCGTTCGCGACCCGGCGGTGGGCTCCTTGCCACGCGGCCTCGCCTCTCGCCTGCGGGAAGGCGGCACCGGCCACAGCCCGGATGCGGTTTACCTCCGCTGCGTGAACAGGGTTCCATGCCTCGCAGCCCTCCGGCCCAGCGCCGGGTTCAAAGCTCCATGCGTGGGGACGGACACCGTCTGTTCCCGGAGAGTTTCGCGTCCCTGGACGAAAGAACCTCATTAGTGCTTTCTAGGTTTTTTTCTTTTTTAGTTTGTTTTTTCAAAGAATGTGGTTTTCTATCTCCCTCTGCTATCTGGCCACACCAGGAACCACTGTCAAACCAAATCAGCTCCTTCTTACACCGCACGCTCTTCCCGTCCGAGCCAAGCCGCAGAGGTGGAGCGTCCGAGGCCTGCAGACCGGCGTCCGGGGCCCGCGGGGGGCCGGGCGGCCCCACGAATAACGCTGCATCTGAGCAGCACTCCCGTTCCCACCGAGCTCCCCAGGCCCGACTGGGAGCTCGTCCCGCTCTCCGCCTCACGCGCACGCAGAGCCCGGCTGTGTGTGCTTTCTTCCCGTGGCAGAAGTTTGACGGCTGCTCGGAACTGCAGGAAGCCCTGCCTGCCAGCCAGGCTGCGGCCTCGCGCAAAGTTGGTTTTACTTTCCAGCGATTGGCTCCTCTCCTGAAGTTTGTCATTCGGAGTGCTTTGTGCATGGACGGCACCCCGGACAGCACCCTGCCCGGGTCTCCCCGACCTGCCCGGGTCTCCCCGACCTGCCCGGGTCTCTCTGCCCTGCCCGGGTCTCTCTGCCCCGCCTGGGTCTCTCTAGCACACTGGCCTCCCTGGGGACGTCTTGCAGTGACCAGACGCCCACACCGAGACCGTTCTTCCCCAAAGGCCGAGGAACCTCGCCCACGCGTTTGCCGCCGCTTTTCTCCCCGCGGCGTCTGTTTTATCTGCGTCGCGTGGTCAGGCCGCACGACTCAGGTGGCACGTCTCAAGGCAGAGCTGTGTTTCTGCACGTGCCGCAGGCGCAGAAGCCATTGGGGATGGTGGGTGTGGCCTGGAGGGAGCAGCCGCCTTGGCCACGCCTGCCCCGGCTCCTCCTCCCTGGTGCGTCTTGGTCCTGAGGTTCGTTTGCCTTGAGCCCGGTGTAATCTCCGCGTCAGCCTCTCACAGCAGAAGACGGCGTGCTGGCCGCTGTGGCCAGTGGGCCCTGGCACTGTGGCCTCCCCGCGGTGCTTTGACGAGAGACTCAAACCAAAAGCCCCCGTCAGTCAGAGCATGCCACCTGTGCCCTCGCGGGCTCCTCGGCAGTGAGCTCTGCTTCCGGGTGGCCCTTTTCCCTCTAGAAGATTATGGAGTTTCCTGGGTCATTCAGCTTGTTTATTACAATTGTTAAAGTTTCTTGGCTCCATCAGTAAGGGAATGGATAAACAGCATGAGGAATTCATAGGATGGCACATTTCATTTTTATTTTTTATTTGTTTATGTTTTTTGAGATTTAGGAGAGATTTATTAAAAGTATATTTTAGAAATACAAAGCATGCCCCGAGGAGGCACACGGCCCCTGTGCTGTAGCCACAACAACCCTCACCAAGGGGCCACAAAAAACATCACACACAAGGCCGCAGAATAGGGGGACGGGCACGTGTTTCGAGCGCCGGAGACGACCGGACAGCCAGTGTACACGGCAAGGCGGGTGAATCCCGTAGACGCTCTGCGGCATGAAATGAGCCTTACACAAAAGAGCTATCTCTGTCCGTTTATGGAAAGTTCTAGAACAGGCTCAACCAGCATGGCTGAATAAAAACTGACGTGTCGAGGCGGGCGTGTCCTGGGATGGCACCCGGCGAGCTGGGCGATGGCTGTGCTCTGCTCCTCGGCAGGGGTTTGGGTCACACAGGTGTAGGCGCTTGTCAGGATCACAGAGGCCTAATTAATGTTTGCCCATTTCCCTTCAAGAGGGGAAGTCTGTAAGCAAATGTTGAACTCTCCATCTATGATGTGTGTGCTGAAGGGTTCAGGGGGAAATGTCCCGATCCTGCAGTTAACTTCAAAATGCTCCAAAAATAAGATTGATTGATGGGTGGGTGGGCAGAGAGCGAGGCGGTAAGTCGTTCATGGGAGAATCGAGGTGGTAGGGGCGTGGGTGTTCACTTTACGCGTCTTTCAACTTTGCTGTGTGTTTGAAAATTTTTATAATAAAACGTTGGGAGGAAAAGATTCTTAGGGTTGCTTTGGGGCAGGTGAGGTTGGGGGCAGTCCCCTGCTGGGCTTGGAGAAATAATCATAAATTTGTATCCAGACAAGGACTAGAAACCAAGGGGTTTAATGGGACAAATGACGCCAACAAAGATCGCCATGGAGTCTGGGCCTGGGGGCCCGCGCCTCTCGTAAGGTGCGTGCTGGGGTCACCCTGGCCTCTGGAGAGACTAACGCGGCTCTGCGGGCCCCTCGCTTGCCATTCTTCCTGGTCTGAGAGGTCCTGGGTGCTGGGGAGAAACCGCCCAGTAAAGGCAGATGCGTGGAGGCCCGCGGCCTGCCGGCCCCCGCGGGGGAAAGGTGCGCCTGTGGCCACCCCCGGGCGGGCGCGGCGAGGCTCGTGCACCTGCCCACTCACTCTCTTCCCGGTCTGGCTCTGCAGTGTGTTTTTCTAGTTCCAGGATTTGAATTATTGACTTTTTATAGAATTTCGGCATCTCTCGAGTTGTCAAGTTGTAGGACCAGCAGCCACCATGTTGTCAGGGGCTGCTCCAGGTCAGAGGCAGTGAAGACACGGCCATCAGACTGCTGGCCGGGGAGCCTCTGCCTAAGTGCCTCAGCTAGTCTCCTACGGAAAGATGGACGTTCCCAGCAGCCCGCAGTGCGTGTGAACGCTAATGCCACCGTCATGCCAATTACGCGACCAAAAGGGAGGGAAGGAGCATGTCCTCACAGCGGCAGGCGTTGGGGTCAGACCCGGACAGCTCCGTTTGCGAAGGAAGAACTCAAAGCCGGTAGAAGGGGTCACAGGGAAGACTTCAGACACGTGGTTCTTTTCACTTTTTGTCTTTTTTGGGGGGAAAGATTAGCTGATGTGAAAAGCTTAGGATGGGAAAGGCAGAAGTTACACCAGACCAAGAAAGAGCTAGTGAGCCACGATCTATGGAGCCCGGATGACCCGGCTGCAGAGCGTGACCCCTGGGAGCCAGGCGCCTGGCCCATGGCCACTTCTCCCAGCAGCAGGTGGGACGCCCCCTGCTCCATCCGGCCCCGGCCCCCGCCACCGATGTCCCCTCCTCCGCCAGGCCCCAGCCACCACCAGGATTACTTAGTTAAGGATGCTCTCAAGGATAAAAGAAAACAAAACTTTGCATTAAATAAAAGTGCATGTCGGTTCCGCCTGGGGCCCGCGGAGATGCGGATGAAAGAGTCTGCTGTCGGCACGTGGCCAGGCGCGGCCCGGGGTGGCGGCCGCAGTGCGCCTTCGCTGTTCATGACAGGTGACACAGGTCCACTCCCATTCTTTCTCAGTCTGGGCATCACACGGGACAGTGACTCTCTTCATTAAACGAGCCAGAGTGGCGGTGGGCGGGACTCTGGGCGCCGCAAGGTCAGAGGTGGGTTGGTTTTTCTTCTACCGCTTCCCCCATAACAGCCACCTTTTCCCCCACAATGCATCACGCGCGCCTTTTGATCTGGTAGCTGTGGCAAAAACACAGGCTTTAGAGCCGGAGGAGCTGGTTCTAACCCCAACACTTCCGTCTGTTTGACCACAGGCAATAGTTGGGGAGCCACTTGCTGTCTCTGAGTGTCAAGCGGGTTGCGTCCTGCTGGGGACTCACGCACCGCGTGCCACCCATTAGAGCATCGTTGGACTAGCCTGGGCCGCGGTCCCATGTAAAACCGGAGGCCGCGTCTCGAAGCAGCTCTTTCGTTTCTCGCGGCAGGTCTGGAGCTGGGCCCCAGGGCTGGCGCTGTGCCTGGCGCTGTCCCTGTCACTCCTCTGCCGTGCTCGGTCGGCAGCGAGGCCTCTGGCCTCACGGCCATCGCCTGCAGCAGTGTGGTGGTCAGCACCGCGGCAGTCAGCACCGCCGGTGGGGAGCCAGGGCTGCGGGAAAAGGTAGATGCGTGAAGGTGTTCTGTTTTCATTCAGGAAGGGTCACTGTCCCTGGGGTATGTGCTGACGTCCCGTGGCACGAAACCACATCCCTGGCCACGCTAGCTGCAAGGGCGTCTGAGAAGTGAGGATCTTAACATCTGTAACCTCCATAGAAGAGGCGGGTCGTGGAGAAGGGGTTGGAAATAGAGGCCGGATCAGCCAGCTGCTCACCCCGCGATTGTTGGTCACTTTGGGAGGAGGGAGGGGGCAGGAGGGGGCGGGAGGGGGAGGCAGGGGAGAGAGGCCACCTGCGGATGCTGCTGGGATTCAGCAGCAGTTCGGCGAGGGCGGGCTCTGAGCTGGCCGCCGCGGGAACGCGCGGGGGACCGAGGCAGGCCGGCCCGGTCCGAGCCTGGTCTCAGGACTTGCTTTCCAGTGAGGGGGACGCCTGACCCAGTGACCATGCGCTGGTGCCATGCGGGGCGGGGATAGAGTTCTGGGCAGTGGGGCCCGTGTCCACTCTGCGTAGGAACACTACGCGGACCGCGACGGTCAAGGCGACCAGGAGGGTGACGATGGCGGCGTCAGTGGCGAGGACGGCGGACTCGTACTAGTCCGGAAACTTCTCCAGGTGCCTGACCTTACGGACTCCCGACAGCCACCCCACGAAGTAGGCACCTCTCCCTGCCCGGGGCTGGGCGGCTGTCGCGTACCGGCCGTGTTTGGGAAGGCCCACTCGGCCGTTTGTGCTCGGCCTCCCTAAGGCTTGATTTCATAAGCTCGAGGCGTTGACAGGTTCAGGTTTGATTTGCTTCTGTAGGCGGCTAAGGCATTAGAGCCGCCTCCCTGTTTAATTAATGTGATGCCACCTTGCCCCTCCCTCTCCAGCCCCCCCGCCCCGAGTCACCACTGTCCAAACAGTGGGTGCAGCATAGATGTGGATGGATACACACGGACGGTTCATTGCTCAGTTTTGTTTTCGAGCTCCATAAAGATGATATACTCGGCGTGGTGTTTGGGGACTTGCTTTTTTTTCCACTTAACACTGCGTGTCTAAGGCTCAGCCACATTGTAGCTACAGCCCGGGCTTAGCTTTGCTTCCTTTGTTTCCTCTGCTGGGTATCGTTTGTTGGCCAACACATCACAATGTATCTGTCCATTCTCCTGACAATGACTGTTTGTGACTTTATTAATAACATTGTTGCTAAGAGCAGCCTGGTATGTGATCCTCCCTGCACATCTGCTCGAGGGTGGGCGGGATGATTGGGGTTTGTATAACTGGATACTAATCCTTTGAAACAAGTGTGGGAAGTAGCATTTTCCAGTTCGCAAATTCTTTTATGGGCATCTTCTGATTAAATCAAAAAGTTAACTTTAACATAATTATATGTATCGACCTTTCCTTTTCAAAATACGTTTTATTAAGATTTAATTCACTTAGCATGTGATTCATCTGTTTTAAGGTGCACAGTTCCGTGTCGTGTAGCATATTCGTGGACTTGTGCAACCATCGCTGTAATCAGCTTTAGAGCATTTCATCGCCCAGAAAGAAACCCCACACTCATCGGCAGCCCCCCAACCCCCGTTCCAGCTCCCACCCCCAGCCCCAGGCAGCAGCTAGATTTGTCTGCTCCGGACCTTCCCTATGATGGAATCAAACAATGTAGTCTTTTTTTGTGACTGACTTCTTTCACTTAGAGTGTTTTCGAAGTTCATCCATTTTGTAACACGTATCAGTGCTTCATTCTTTATGTTTCCAAATAATTTTCCACTGCATGGATAAACCAGCCTATGGGCATTCTGTCTGTCTCTCTGTCAGTCCAGTGTTTTGCTGTCATGAAGAACGCTGCTTGGAACATTCGCGTCCAGGTTTTGAGTGTCAAGGGGTGAGATAGCTGGGTTGGGGACTCTGTGTTTGATCTGATGATGGTTGTCCACAGTGCGTCCCCATTTTACGATCCGTCCAGCAGCGTGTGGGGGATCCAATGCCCCCACCTCCTCATCACTCGTTATATCCCGTCTTTCTTCGTGGACCCATTTTAGTGCCCACGGTGGGTGTCTGAGGCGCTGGCCAGTCCAGACTCTGGGGTCTCCAGACGCCAAGAGCAGGGTGGCAATGGGGACAGGGTGGCCTGTCGACCAAGTTGAGTTCTAGTGGGTTTTTTCCTTTTTATCTTTTCTTGTATCTCAAAACCTTTTTTCTTGGCTGAGAAAAACCACGTCTACAACCCCACGGCTTGGGCTTGTGAACAGCCAGGCAGTGCGAGAGTCCTTGAGGAAAGGACTTGGGCTTGGGCTGGTAGGGGTGGCCAAGTTAAACAGAAAGCAATTATTTTTTTCCCAAGCAAGGCAGATATGGAGGGTTGTGTAGAAGCAGACGGACCTAACAAAAGTGACACACCTCGGCCTGGGTGCAGAGAGGAGGAGTCAAAGACGCACCGTGATGTGTGGTTGGACTCACCACTGGGGGTCTGAGTGACGATGGGACCAGATTTGTGTCTGTCGTCCTCACAGGGAGAAACGCAGCAGGACAAAGTGTCTGGAAAGGATGGATCCACCCAGAATTCTAAAGTCTTTGGCGAGACATACTCTGGGATGCTGGGGGGTCTGGAGAGCCCGAGGGGATAGCGCCGTTCGCTTCAGGGCAGGTTTGGACCCTGGAGGTGCCAAGTGGGCCACAGATGGGCCAGCACAGCGGGAGCCTTGCGCGGGGCTGCCCCGAGGGTCCCTCCGGAAGCCAGGTCACACTGCTGCCTGGGCACTGTGTGCAGCACCCCGGGTGCATTTTATTTAGACTGGAATGTTTTTAGAAAATTGGAATCATTATCAGCTTTTAAACATTGGGAGATTTCAGCTAGGAATTTTAATTCCTAGCCTTTCTTGAAAAGCGGGAAGAACTGGCCCTTCCAGCTGCAGGCGAAAAGGAAAGTGGCCTCAGCGCAGGGCGTCTGCTGGGTGTGTGGCGACATTGCCTTTGCCCCACCCCATCCCCCCTCCCGCAGCTGCATCCCGTAGGAACAGTGCTGGGCGAGGCTGGGGGCAGGGCGGCGTCATTACCCGGGAGGGGACGGAGCCAGCCGGTCACACCAGGTCCTCACTGACCACCCGGCTCCCGAAGCTGCCAAGCCCTTTGCAAGCAGGCGTGTGACCACTGCGTTGCAGGTCACTACACGATTGCTGGGCCCGGCCCTACCTCTCAAGGGGACGTGGCCTTGAGTGTCTGTCAGTGAGCCGTGTCGGAAATAGGAAGTGACTCTAGGAAGTCACTCTAGGAGGTGACCGTAAGTCAGAAGAGTGTGACAGAACCCAGTGAGTGGCTCCCGCCCGGAGTGAATTTGTCTTCACGGACTTGTGAACACGACAGATGTCACGAGACGTGATTTCGTTCTGCAGAATGAGAAGTCTAGAACTTCAAAAAATGTTCCGGCCTGGACTCGATCGTGTACTGCAGCCTCACTTCGTGGGGGCTGATAACTAGCAGCCCAGCGACGGGCAGGACAGGGGACGCCTCCCGTCCGTGCCGCGCACTCGCTGCCCGCGTTTTCCCGGGGGTCCGCAGCAGACCACAGCTCCGGCCGCCGCCCGGCCCGGCTGAGGCCTGGCCGGCCATCGGTGTGGGCGTCGCCAGCAGTAAACGTGCGTGGAAGTGACCGCAGAGCCGGTGACCGTGGTTGGCGTCCACCTGGTCCCTGCTTCGCGAGACGCCTTCGCCCGTGCGTCCCCGGGAACCAGGACTGGGGGGCAGAGGGCAGAGACGGGGGGCGGGGGGAGCTGTCCCTCCCGCTTCCCCTGCAGTCACGCCTCGCCCACCCAGTCGTGACTCTGAGTTTTGCTTTGAATATGAAAGTTCTGTCCAAACTCTCTCTTGGCAGCCGGTCTGCACACCCTAATGTCAGCATGGTGTGTGTGTGTGTGGGGGGGGGAAGAGCAGGGAGAAATGGGTCCAGCGCCTCCGGGTGAGCGGAAGCCGAGGCCAGCGAGGGCCAGGGGCCCCGGTTCCTTGGGGCACCAGCTTGCACGGAAGGTCCCGCCCGCCCGCCGAGGGCCGGGGGGACCCTCGCGCAGCGCCCCGCTCCGCCTTCCCTGGCCAGCGTGCGCGTGGCACTGGCAGGGGGGCCCCGCACGTCGCCCCCGGGCGGATCGTGACAGCTGCCTCGCGGGTGGCTTCTCCGCTTTTCATTACGCGCTCGGGTCGAGTCACGGGAGCCAAATGACAGCACATGTTTCTCCTCAGGACCGTGTTTAATGGGCACTCTAGAGTTTGGGCACAGATGCAGTCAGAGCAATGTTTTCCATCTCCTCAGCAAACGTGACCCGCCCGCCCCGGTCAGCAAGGCCCCGAGAGGTCGGCCACAGAGGTCGGGCGCAGGGCAGCCTGGTCGGCGGGCCTTCAGGTGTTCCCGCACGCTGGGGCGCCCTTCCTGTCAGCAGGGACAGTCTCCACAGAGCCGTGGCAGAGCTGTGGACACCAGGGAGCAACATGGTGCCACCTCCTGGCTGCCGGGGTTTCTAGGGGGGGGCCGGGGGGCCCGCGCAGTCACAGGGGGCGCTCGGGGCCTCTCCGCGGGGTCGGGACTGGAGCCAGGGCAACGAGGCCCTGGCCTGGGGCACCAGGGGTGTGCGGGGCACCAGAAACTCGGTGCACCTTCCGGTGTCGGGCTCGTCGTTTGTGCAGGTCCCTCCGCTGGGGTTCGTCTGCCCTTTGCTCACGATGAGATTCGGGTCCCCCGGAAGTGACACGTGTTCTCACGGCGCCGACTACGGAGCCCGCACTTCAGCGACCCTGTTGCTGGTGACGCCTACTGATCACTTGACAAGGGGGCTTCGTCTGCCTCGGTTCGCCCCGCAAAAGTTCTTTTTCCCCCTTTGTAATTAGTGAATATTTTGGGGAGCGGTACTTCGAAACTATGTGAAAATAGCCCATTCCTATGAAACTTGAAATGTATTATTAGTTAGATCTGGACTCATAGTTTCCTGTTTTACTCCTGGATCGTAACCTATGGGAGCGACTGTTCATTTTGCCGTTCCGCGAGTGCCCGGTTTGGCCGGTCAGCCTGGCTGCTGTGTCCCGGTGACCCATGACATGTCCCCGGACCCCCCTCTGCCCATACCTGGTTCCCAGGGGCCCCTTGCACTTCCCACCCTGACCGCGGACTCAGCCACTTCTCCAAGGAGCCCTGGGTCCTCTTGGTAGAAAATGGGGTTTAGAAGCCAAGACCTGGCTCTGGAAGGGCTTGTCGCTGTTCGGGTGACGCTGCTCATGGTCTGTCCCGTGGGAGCGATGGGCTGTATGTCTGTGTACACACACACACACACACACACACACACACGAACGCACATGTATTTATGTGTCTGTCTGTGTCCATCGAAAAGAAAAGTCACATGGAAATCCAGTTCTGGCCCACACCGCGGAGCCCTCTACAGTCTCCCCTTCCACGATCTTCTCCAGCCGGGAGGAATCAGCCACCTGCTGTCCTGCCCGGTTACCACACCCGATTTGCACCCCCGAGGGTCACCGGCCTGCCACGTGTCCTGTGCCCCTGCGTGAGGACTCCCTCCGCGGCCCGCCTGGGCTCCCGCACCTGGGGTGGGCTGCCCTCTGCCCTCGCCCAGGACCCCGCTGCCCTCTGCCCCCGCCCAGGACCCCCGCCCAGCACGGACACCTTTTGCAGAGCTGGGCCCCCCAGGCCTCCCCTTATTCTTCTCCCCCAGCACCCAGAAGCCACGCGCTGCCGCAGGCGGCACCGTTAGGACCAGGCTGTTTCAGGAGGAGGAGGAGGCAGCTTTGTGCTTTTCAACCAAAACAAAAACAACAAAAATGAACGTGAAGGGGAGTTGGGTTTATAAAAGTCTGGTAAAATGACTAATCCCAGATAGCCATAAAAAAGGAAAAAACAAACAAACCCGAAACCTTTAAACCAGTAAATGGTTTAAAACAAAGGTCTTCACAGTGAAGATTATGGAGTTTTTCAGACAGCTCTTTGTGGATGTTAAAGCTATACAGGCCAGGTGTATAAATGAAAGGTCCTCATCGGAAGCCAGGTCGCCGGGTTTGGCGGCTTCAGGGAAGAGAAAATGAAGTTTACTGAGTAAAAATAAAAAAATTTTTTCAGGAATTTGTAGGACGCCGAGCAGCTTAATTGCATACTTTGGGTGAATACGTGTCGAAGAGAACAAATTTAGGAGACTAGGAAATGGTGCAATAATCTTTACTTGGGTCAGAATTATAATTATCGCAGTAACAGAATGTTGCTATGTGTGTCTGTGACTGAAGTGGGAAGCAGTTTTTTTTAATGCTTTAAAAAATAACAACAAAATGTCCATTCTCTCTCTTCTGGACTTTCTTAATTATAAATACCAGATAACCCAATGCTGGCTAAATATAGGTTCAGTGGCCATCTATATTTATAACTTTCTTTGGGCGGAAGTCACTAGAGAAAGAATTAATTTGGTGTGTAGGTTTTTATAGGCTCTAATTATTTATGTTTTTCTTAAGCAGACCAACTGGGATCAATAAGATCATATAACTGAAGTCTGATGCCTGTGACTTTTAAACTTAAATGCTCCCCCAAAACCTGGGTCCTCGGCAGACACTGCTCACCATGGCGGCAAGCTGGCCGGCCGGGCTTGGGAGTGTGAAGTGAATATTTTTCTGCAAAGTCAGAAGCCTCATCCACAGCCCATTCATTTCTGAGACCTTGAAGTGTGACATTTTGTGGCTGCTTATCAGCTGCTCCGCTGGGCAGACTGAGCTGCTGGCCTGGGGAGGGAGGTGGTGTTTCTGTGGCCTGAGCAAAGTCCGCCTCACACCCCCAGCTTGCCGGCTCCAGGGCTTAGGGAGCTGCACCTGCGTCTGATGCCCGGCCAGGTGGCGAGCTGAGAGGGCGTTGGACCTTTGGAACAATCGGACGTCATTCGGGGCAGATGTGGCCTCTTTGCTGCACATCAGATACGATAAGGCAGATGGGGCTCCCCCGCCCCTTCCTTGGGATCCCAAAAATGCCAGGTGGTCTCTCGTCTTCCTCTGGTTGGACGGGCTGTACAGTACCCACTGATGGACCCCTCCGACCTCACGTCCGACTTGGCTATACCCACCTTTACAGGAGGAAGCACGGTGGGAGAGCTTCCTGTCAATGGCCCCAGCCCAGGCCCATGTGGCCTCCGCCCCTTCCTTGTTTGGGTTTGCAGAGGTTTACACCCATCCCACCTGTGGTCCCCAGGAGCACCCTGTCCAAGACCACTTTGCGTGAAGGGCGTGGGGCCGGGCAGCCCTGGGAGTGGAGCTCAGAGGGGCCGGCTGGGGCCTCGCCTGGGCCCCGTCGCAGGTAGGTAGCCCGCCAGACTCCGCAGCCTGCCTGGGAGCGGGCCGGGGAGAGCCCAAAGGCAAGACAGCAACCCCGGGCCAGGAGGCCAGGGGTCTGCTGGGCCCTGCCCCTGGACTCCGGGCTGTGCTGGGCGGCCACACACACGCACGCGGCGAGGGAAGAGCCGAGTGAGTAGCGCCGCGTGAAGTCTGCTCCTTTCACCGCCGTGTGAGCTCAGCAGTTCACGGGACATCGAGGGTTCACTGGTGACAGACAGTTCCTGCTTTCGAGGTGCACGCAGTGGAGAGAGGGAAGGCGGCTGGGCGGTGACAGACAGCCACGTGTGTGCAGACCAGAGCCGAGAGGTCGCGGAGGGCTTCCTGGTGGCGGCAGCAGCGAGGCGATGGTTGGAAGTGGAGTGGGAGGGAGTCATTTTGCTGGGAGGCGGCCGCGTGAGCATGAAACAGCAGGTGTCGCTAGAAGATGGGGTGCTGGCGGGGCCAGGCCCTGGTCCACTTGTGGAACTCCCTCCGTCCCCCACCAACAGTGCCAAGGGACAGCTGGGGCACAGGGCTGGGGCGCAGGGCTGGGGCTGCCCGCGGTGGGGCGGGGACGTGGAGACGCAGGGGCGCAGCCAGCTGTGAGGGCCCCCCCCTCCCCGAGGGCCTTCCAGAGGGCCTGGTGGGACAGGACACATATGTAGGATGGCCGTGCCACTTACCAAAACGAGGGGGCACGCACATCGGACACAGTGATGCCCCGTGAAAGAGGAGGCAGGGACGGGACGGCCCTCAGAGGGTTTGCCCGGCCGTCGCTGGTTCTGGTCGCTGGGATGGGAGGGTCGCGGTTGGGGCGGGGGGTGCCCTCGGTGGTGAGGGCTGCGGGGAGCGGCACGCGCATCCCTGCCTTTATTCATGATCTCGTGTGAACATGTACAGCTGCCAACGTGAGCACATGTCTGAGTGTGCACATGCGTGTATGTACACACACTCACACATCTGTATGCATACGTATGCACGCAGAAACACGTGCGTATCAGCACATGTGCATACATGCACACAGATACCTGAATACACACACAGTCACACGTCCACCCGCACAAGCACTCACATCCGCACACGCACTGCGTGCATATGAACACGCTCTGACACAGGTGTGAACACACGCATGTACCCGTCCACGCGCATGCGCAGACTTGGGGAGCGAGGTGGGCGTGGCGTGCCCGAGCCAGTCACCGTCGTGCGTCGGGCCCCAGGGGGCGTGGCGTGCACACCGGGCGGGCCTCTTGCTGCTGGGGACGGGAGCCCGGTGGGCGGGGCGAGGAGGTCTCCATGTGAAGCCCGGCCGTCTCCGTGGCTCTTCCCTGGCCCCAGGCTGACAGGCCACGGGACTATCCGGTGTCCCTCATGTTTAACCGAGCCAGTGGCCACATCCCCACGAGTGACCGCACCCAAGGGTCACCTTGCCCTGTTGTGTCACACAGGTACAGAGACCTGGAGCGGTGGCCCCTCGAGTTGGGGAGGGGGACGCCCGGGGTTGGCACTGCTGTGGCCGGTCGGGTGGGAAGCGGAGAAGGGCTTAGACCGGTCGGGGAAGAGGAGAGAGCAGGAGGTGGCTACGTCAGAGAGGCCGCCGCTCCGAGCCGAGGTGACTTCTGCGGGGCTGTGTTCCACACGCAGTCGGGCACGCGCGCCTCCCGCTCCGCCACCTTTATCCGTCTGTGCTGACCCGTGGGTGACGCCGGGGGCGGCACAGTGTGACCCATGGGTGACGCTGCGGGTGACACCGCGGGTGACGCCGGGGGCGGCAGTCAGTGTGACCCATGGGTGACGCCGCGGGTGACGCCGAGGGTGGCAGTCAGTGTGAGCCAGGTGGGCGAGAGTGGCCTCCTGGGCCATCTGACCAGCCGGGTCTCTGGAGAAAGGACGGTGGCCGGCAGCTGTGCCTGTGCCCCTCCGTGCCCCTCCGTGCCCCTCCGTGTCCCCGAGCCGGAACTGAGACGCCCCAGACGTGCTGCCGGCCGAGGCCCGCCGCGGGGCCGCCTGCTCAGCGGCACGTCGCGCCCGCGTGAGGGGCGCGTCCCCGCGGGCCGCGGCCGGCGTCGCCGAAGACGTGATGTGTGAGGAGGGGTAGGAGCGGTGCGTGCCGAACGGGGCCGCAAGAGCGAGGGCGGGGCGAGGGGAAAAGCCGTGAGGTGGAGAAGGAGCTGAGGTCGCAGCTGCGGGAAGCGGCCCCCGGGCGCGCGCCGGCCGCCAGGCGCCTGCGCCGCGTCTCTGCGCATGCGCGGCCGGTCCCGGGGCAGCGCGTTGCGTCGTCGTCATTCTCGTGAGGAAACAGCCACAGAGGGACCGAGCCCAGGTCCCCCCACAGGGAGAGCTCGAGCTGGGGTGCAGCCCCAGGTCTGGCCAGGAGCCGAAGCCTCGCGGCAGGGGAGGCGCGGGAGGCCTCGGGCAGGGCCCGGGCGGGGCAGGGCGGGTCCGGAGCCAGCGGGGCGCGTGGATGGTCCCCGGTCGGTCCTCGCGGCTGTCCTAGTATTTTCATGTCCTGTGGTTTGTAGCGACAGAAATACCAGAGCGAGCTGAGGTGCAGAAGGAAGTTCTCTAGTTCATGGACTGGGGGGTATCTCCTGCACCCCCGGGCGGGCGGGGTGCACACGCACCTGCCCTGCCTCCTGCTGGGGGGAGTGGGCACCCCCACCCCCCATCAGCCATCGTGGGGTCGGGTGGTAGCAGAGAAACAGCCGTGTGCGGGCTCGTGAGTGGGGCACGGGCATCCCGCTCACCTGCAGCGGGCGAGCAGGCCATCCCCTCGCCACTCCTGTCACTCGCAGGGACGGAGGGGGGAGGGGGCGGCGTTCTCGCCCGAGGGAGGGGCAGGGCACGACGCCTCCCAAAGCCGGTGCTGGTGTTCCCCGCGTGGAACTGCTCTGCAGGGACCTACCATCCGAAATCCACCGCTTCATCAGAAGCCAGAGAAAGAGCTGGGGGCCCCACACCAGGAGGGTGGCCTGGGGGTCTACCTCACGTTTGGTCCCTCTCCACGTAAAAGCTCTTCTCTCAAGGCCGACGGGACCAACGAGCAGTTCGCAGCCACCAGCGAAAGGGCACGCGGCAGGTCTGCCCGCAACGTCCTGACGGTCAGGCGTCACCTGTCGCGAGTCCCCGTGCTGGAGGCCACAGCCGTGCTCGGCCCCGCCCCCCCAGCCCTCAGGCTGCAGTCTGCGCGACCAGCCGCCCCTGGCAGAGAGGCGGGCGCCTTGGGCGTTCACGTGTTCCCGCCCGACCTCGGCACAAGCCCCAAGCAGACGCAGTCGCTGTTTTCTTTGGCTTCCTCACGCTCGGGAGCGAATGTTCGTTCCTAGATATTTCAGTTTCCCCGTGGGGCAGAGAGGACGGGAGTTTGTTTATAAATGGATATTTTGGTGCAGACCTGGCTTGACACTAACCTAGCTCCTTCAGGGACGCGTGACCCTAAACGAACATTTAACGCCCGTCTGAAAAGGTTCGCTGGCTGTGCGGGCACCGAGCTTCGTGGGTGCGCCGGGCGCTGTTTCCCCCAGGAGGGGTGTGCAAGCCCCCCCTCCCCCCGTTGTGTTTACGAATACGGAGTAGGTGTTGGGGCCGTAAGCAGGGCCATCACTGAGGGTGTGCTGCCCAGGAGCAGAGTGCCCTGCTCGCGGAATGTCCCAGATTTTCATGGGACGGAGGGTTTTTGAAGCTGTTCCTAGAACTGCTTTAACCAATGACATTCTGCTGCTTGCTTTGCAGATTGGGAACCTGGACGATTACTATCATTTTTATCACAGCAAGACCTTTAAAAGATCGACATGGAGCAGCAGAGGCCCTCACACCTTCCTCAGGATGGACCCCCAGGTACGCAAACTGCTGTGCGTTTTCGCTTGGGTCTGTGGTCCTACAAATGGCTAGGTCTGGATTTTCATGTGGCCCTACCCGGCCATCAGTTTTCCTGCACATTCCGGACAGTCGGTCCCCATCAGACCTGAGAACCTATGTTCTCGACTTTTGGTGGAAGTGACCCTCAAGTGCAGACCCATCGATATTTTAAATGTTTAAGCATCAACAAAATATTCAGTAATAACAGGAGGCGACTATATGACTCTTACCACGCAGGCAAAAAGATGAGGCAATTCAAGTGAGCGTTGCAATAAATTAAATGCGTTTGAAAAGAGGCGGACATTTTAAGTTTAAATACAATTTGGATTTTGGGGGTGGTTAATTGAACTTCCTTTCTGTACAGGTTTGAGATTGATATTTGACAAACATCAGTCAACAGATATTTGGTAAAATTAAAATTTTACGATGGCCAAGTGAGCCTCTCATGGCTTCATTCACTCGCGGGTGACTGACAGGTTCTGTCCATAGCAGGGCCACTGGGATGGGGGTGGGGCTGCCTGAACATGACACAGAAAATGGGAAAATACATGAGCAGAGTGACAGAAGGTGAAGTTCACGTGAGAAGCGGCAGCAGCCCCAACAGAGAAAGGTGGCTGCTGCCCAGTCGCAGTTTGGGGACACGGGAGTGGCCTTCTGTTCCAGCCGATGCTGGTGGTGGTGTGGGCTGTCACGCTGGCACGATGCTGTCCCCAGCCACCCCACTGACAGGGTGGCTCCTTTAGCACTGACCAGGCTGGGGACCCTGCCCTTGGCACACCTGTCTGCGGGGCCTCCCTTTGTGGGTTCTGAGTTCGGCGCTCCCCGTGGGACGTTCGCGTCATTGGGCTGCGACGAGGCAGACACGTCTTGCTCGTTTCTGGATTCGTTTCATGGGTGGGGGGGGGGGCGAGGATAGGTAGGTAAAGGGGGTGGATCTAGGACCTGTACCGATTTCATCATTCTTTCACAGCAGGAAGGGGCGTCAGTGTTTATTAGGGGGCCGCCGTGTGCCCGGGCAGCGTAACGCATGGCATCTCACCTGGTCATGGGGGCTGGGGCCACATCCTCACGTGTCCGCCGCCTGGAGCTGGAAGGAGGGGGCAGTTTCAGGGGCCGGAGCGTTTCTTCCTCTGGGAAGCGGAGCCAGGTTGCCGTTGCTCATCCTGACAGGACGGAGAACGGGGAGCAGACACCGGGCCTGTCTCCCTGCTGCCGAGTGGGAAGGGCGCACAGGCTGGGGGACACGGCAGTCGGCACCTGTCACAGGAGGGGGCCGCTGCCGTGCCCCGCCCACCCCCGCTCACGAGCCGCTCACCAGCCGGCTTGAGAAGACGCCAGGCATGCTCTTCATCCGAAGTCTGTGATCCGCAGAGGGCTGCAGCGAGGGGCGAGCTCCCCCAACACAGGCACGCGGCGAGGAGGGACTGTGGCTTTCGCAGTCCCCTTTCTCTGGGGCTTCTGAGTATTAAACTCTTTCTCAATGGCTGGAACCAAGGCAGAGTCGCAAGAGTCTTAGCCCGTGCTTCATAAACTCCCTCGTTTTTATGTGACTGCGTTTTAAAATGCATAAGGGCGTCAACTCGACGGCCTTTCCCTTCCATCCAAAAATGTACCTGAGCTTAGAGGCTCAGGGGATGCTGAGATGCCCGCCCAGCGGGGCCTGGTGTCAGGCAAGTAGGACAAGGGAGCCCAGGGGGGATGGCGCCAGGGGCACGGGTCCAGGGGTCCGGGGGTCTGGGGGTTCCGGGAGCGCCACAGACCCGCCTGCTGCTGCGTGGGGCCCCCGGCCCCCCCATGTCGCTGCGTCCTCAGTCCCCCAGTGTGGGCTGCAAGCTGTGTCCGCGAGGAGAGGGAGCACGGACTTCCTAGGCAGAGGCCCTGGCGGCCAGGTTTTCTCCCATGGAAACCTCTTTCATACACGCTGCTTAATGAGCTCCTGGCAGGGCCCCTATCAGAGCTTCCTGCCAATAAAGAGGAGCAGCAAAGGTGAACAGCCCGCCCCGCCCGCCTGCAACTGCCCCGGTTGTTCAGCTCTGATTAAACGGTCCGCCCCGGGGAGAGTGTTCCAGGGCTGCACCGGAGCCACAACCCAACCAACTGCCTCAGTTGAGATCAGTCTGGATTTTGCAGACCAGACCAATTAGCTGTCAGTCTGACTAACGTTTACTCTGCGTAGCCATTCCGACTAGATAGCAGGCAGGACTCGCTCTTTTACAGAAGTGCCGTCTTTTCTTGCATCAGGACGCTTTCCTGCATTCACGAAGCCTTTCTGAGACACCGCAGCCTTCGGAGAGCTATGTAATTGGTGTGATTATACAAGGAAAAGATGATTTAATATTATTGGGAGACTTCGAATGCCAAGCCGCCCATGTGTTTGGATGACCAAGCTGGAAATGAATGTTACAGGCCTGACGATAACGTTCATTCAGATGCAGATGGTATTTTATTTTAATTAGCTCCAGTCCCCATGGTATAAAAATGCTTTGATAAGTGATGGAATTTACCATCCACCCCTACTTCCCATAAAAACTGATAGTGTCCATTTGTTAAACCAAAGCCAAATGAAACACCAGTGAGGAGGGAGGATTTAAGACTTCAGTTACACACACCGTCGGATCCTGTCTCAGAATTCATGCAGCGGTTTTCCTTACATTCTTAATTACCTTTACTTGATGCTGCTTTTTTTTTTTTTTTTTTTTACCATCTTTGAAAAGGACCATTTTACTCCAAGTGCTTTGTTGATCAGCCCGGCCGTTGCCAGCGCGCCTTATCAGGCACTGGGTTCTTCCAAGGGCTGTCATTTAAGCGAATGGAAAGCATTTGTTTTTAACTTGTTCCTTTGCCAGAAGTCTGGAGAAGGGCGGACGTTACAGGGGCGCCGGCCAATCGCTGCGAGACCTCACGCGTGTTTTTTAAATTCCTCGTTCCGATCGTGCTCCAAGCTGGCCGGCTCTGCGTCGCTGCCCTTGCATCTCAGGACCGGGACTCGGGTTCAGCCCTCTCCTCGGCCTGATCGGTGGCGGACACGATGGGGCAGAGATGCCGCCGCGCGGTGGGGGCCTTCAGCGCGGGGCTCCACTTCAGTGCCTTAAATCTCAGCAGTCTGCGGAGTGAGCCACTGGCAGGGCCGGAGCCGGCATTCGGTTCGCGGGATGAGACATCGCCCCAGGGTCGGACCCGCCGACCCGCCCTCGCTCGGGTCGCGTTCCAGCAGTGTCGTGGCGCCCGAGCCGTGCCCGGCGACGACCGCAGAAGGGGCTTTATCCGGAGTTCTGTGCGGTACAGCTGCTCAAAGTACAAACAAGAAGTCCTGACATGAGTGACCAGGTTGATCCAGGGTCGAGGGCCCCGTGATGGGCTGGGGGCAGGGCAGGGCCCAGGGGGCTTTCCCGCGTGGGGACGGGGACTCTCCGTGGACCCCACACTCCGAGCACAGCCCGGCAGGGTCTCGTGGAATAACGGCTACTATGAATTGGTAAAAAGTTTGAATTTTGGAATATACTCTAAAAGCCAGTGTTTTATCATCTCACTGGCACAGTGGACACTTAGAGGCCTTGTCAACACCTCGAGGTCACACACCCCAGACGCAGGTCAGCAGCTCTGACGCCGCCTCCGCCCCGGAGACACCTGCTGCCTCCGCCTGTGGCACGAGCAGCAGCCCCTGACCCCAAGCTCGTCCTGCCCATGCACCCCGCCTGCCTGTCCCGCACCCCACCCGCAGCCGCGCCCCAGGCCAAGCCTGTCTGAGCGGCGCTCACTGCTCTGGTCCCACGTGACACTCGCGTGTTCATGTGGCCGGGGCGGAGCGCATCCCGGCAGGGGCTCCGTGGCCAGCACTCACCAAGCCGACCACTGCCGCAGGACATGCGTGTCCAAGGGCCTGGAGGCCACGGAAACCACTCGAAGCCTCAGCCCTGGTTAAGGCCGTGTTGCAAACCGGTCTTGGTCTCCTCGGCTGCCGTGGCGAATGGCCACAAACTGGGCGGCTTAAAACAACAGACATTTATCATCTGCCCGTCCCGGAGTCGTAAGTCTGAGAGCGAACACTGGGCAGCACGCCGGGCCCCCGGGGCTCGGGGAGCGCCCCCTTTGCTTCTTCCAGCTTCTGGGGGTTCTCGGCATCCTGGGCTTGTGGCCGCATTGCTCCGGGCTCGGGCCACGTCTTCGCGAGGTGAGCAGCCCCTATGTCTCGAGTCCCCCTCTGTGTTTCTCATATGAGGACACTGTCATCGGGTTTCAGCTGCACACAGACAATCCAGGACGACCTCACCTCGAGACCCTGGGACATCTGCAAAGCCGCCATTTCCAAGCCAGGCCATGTGCACGAGTTTGGGCAGCAGCCTCCTGGGAGGCGCTCGGAGCCTTGGGGGCGGGGGCAGCACCTTGCCAGGGGCTGTCCTCGGGGTCGCGTGGGGAGGCTGCGGGGTCCCCCGCCCTCAGGGCCCCTTTGTTTCCTGCAGGAGCCCTTAAGGCCTGTGACTTGGACTGGCCTGTGGGTTGCCCTGGGCCCTCACCCTGGAAGCTCCCATTCCTCAATCTGCCCGCCTTGCTCTCTGGGCTGCTTGGTGGGAGCCCAGCCAAGCCCCCACGGGTGCCGCTCTGACTCAGTGGGGCTGCGGGGCTGGAACCAGGACAGCGCCTCGCTCAGAGCCTGCGTTTCCTTTCCCCGTGACCTTGTAGAAGTGAAAGAACTCGTCCGCCTTGAAATTCTCTTTCGCTCACTCGTCAGCCCCGGTATGACGCTCCACACAGCCCAGTCCTTAAGCCGGCGCTGCCCGCGACGACCCACGAGAGGCCCCTGCACAGATGCGTGGGCTGAGGCCGGGCGCCCACAGGGCTCCAGGCCACGCCGAGCGGGTTCGGGTCCAGCCGCCTGGCTCCTGGGCTCCTCGTGTCCGTTACTCTGCCGCTCAGACGTTCTTCCTCGGAGGCAGACCCGGCCTGGGGAGGGATGTGTTCGAAACCCCAGAAATAATTTTTAAATTCTAAATTAGCAATAATGTCACCAACAAGGAATCGCTGCTATTAACGTTTCGCTGTATCCCTTTCTAGATTTTTCTTTGCGTTTTGGTACCATGTTTTCAGTGGCTGCTAAAGATTCGAATATATGGATTATCAAGATTCACTTATTCGTGTCCTCACTATACACATCTTGCTTCCAACGTTGGATAACCACTTGACCAGTTTCTCTCCTCTCTTCACTCTCTCCGTACATACATGTTCTTTTAATTTGGGACAAGGCTCACTAGACAATTTATCGGCAACATGACAGAATCTTTCTTTTTTATTAGAACGATTTCAAAATATACCAGAGTTGTAGCGTCTCTCCTACACACACACACACACACACCCACACCCACCCACCCACCCACCCACCTACCTCATTGTTCAGCTGTGGTCATTTGGAAGTGATGGTGTTGCCTTGGAGTTTAACATCCAGGGCATCTGGAGCGACACAGGTCCCCGTGAAGCGGAGCCTGCGGCCCGGCTGGGAGGCTGCAGGAAGCCGGGTCCTCACAGACGGGCCGCCTCCCCTGTCCCCGCAGGTGAAGTGGCTGCAGCAACAGCAGGTCAGACGGCGGGTGAAGAGGCAGGCGCGGAGCGATCCCCAGGCCCTGTATTTCAACGACCCCATCTGGTCTAACATGTGGTACATGGTGAGTGGGACGTGGCCTCTCTGTGCCTGGTGTCTGCAGTGGCATGTCTCTGGAAGGGGTGCTCTCCCCAGCAAAGCTAAATTCTCACCCCGAAACCCCAGACACGCTCGTCTTGAGTGCAAAACCAGCGCTTTCACCCCGGGTGGGGGCACAAGCTTGCTTGTGAGTTTTAAAAACTGTACAAAAGTTTTTAGGGGGATCTCTCTGAGCAGGGGAGCAGTTTGATACAGGCTGTGGGATGAAGGGAACAGTGAGATGAGCCCCTGGACAGAGGCCTGAGGAGGTGACGTCCCGGGAAAATGACAGACAGATTGGCAGGTGCAGAAAAAGCATCCGGAGCCCCGCCCTCACTCTTCCTGGAAGCGGGGGTGCCCGGGGCATCCAGTCCGGGTCAAGACTGTCCCTGTCGGGTGCTCCGTGTCCCCTGTCCACACAGCATTGCGGTGACAGAAACAGTCGCTGTCGATCGGAGATGAACGTCCAGGCGGCGTGGAAGAGAGGCTACACGGGGAAGAACGTGGTGGTCACCATCCTGGACGACGGCATAGAGCGGAATCACCCCGACCTGGCCGCGAATTACGTAAGTTGGCCCGGGACGGAGTGCGTTGCGGTCCGGACGGGCTCCGACCCGCTCAAGTCCACTCACGCGGGGCCTGGTCAGCAAACACCGCAAACACACTCTTCTCCTCTGCTTTTCTCAGTCACGGTTTCTGGTCTCCAAGCTTCCTTTATTGTAAGAGTGCCGTACGTCACACACAAAACAAAATGCAGGTTAAAGGGCCGTTCACGTTCCCTGTGAGGCTTCCGGTCGGCGGTCGGCTCTCAGTAGCTACGTTTTGGGGAAGTTGAAGGTTATATGCAGATTTTCAACTGTGTAGCTGGGGTGGCGCCCGTAACCGCCGGGGTGCGGGGGACACACACTCCTCTCGTTTTCCGTGGGGGAGGGGGGAGTGCAGATGGCCACAGCAGGGCTGTGGGGTGCTGCGCCTCCTCACTCACCAGGCTGCTGCTTCTCAGGATCCCTATGCCAGTTACGACGTCAACGGGAACGACTACGACCCATCCCCACGGTACGACGCCAGCAACGAAAACAAGTACGTGCCCCGGACCCCGCCCTGCTGCCGTCCCACGGACGGGCACGATGAGGCGCCGCTCCGGCCGCCCGGCCCACGTGTGGGGCTCAGCCGGGCGCCAGCAGCCGGCCCCGGGCTGGAGGCCATGTCCCCTCTGAGGCCAGCCTGGCCTGGAGGCTCGTCGGGCAGAGCCCCCGCTGCCAGCCTGATCGGCTGTTTTAAGGGAGTGACTGTTAAGCCCACGGTCGCCAGGCCCAACCGCGTTGAGCCAGCTGTTCGGCCTGTTTGCGCACACGGGTCATGAGCCTGAGCCTCCGGGACTCGGACACGGTGAGGCAGGCAGCAGGCGCATGCGTGAGGCTGGGGACTCCGGGCTCACACCCCAGCATGCCCGGCTGCCTGGCTTCCTGTGAGCTGGGTCCCCTCAGCCCCTGCGTCGTGGAGGCCTCCCCAGGGCTGCTCCTGGCCTCGCAAGGCCGGGGCGTGCAGGAGGGGTGACAGGCGCCATCCTCCAGAGTCGGTGCCATCACTTTGCAGGTGCAGGCGGCGGGGTCGAGGGACTGGGCGACTTGTGTGCTGTGAATGGCAGCCCTGGGTGGGTGTCCCGTGTCCCAGACCTGGTCCTGGGCGTCCACTCGCTCTGTCCTGCTTGTCCCTGAGCTGCCTGCTGCCCTGAGCGCTTGGCATCTCTCTGCATTTGTAGGAAAAGAACAAAAGCCTTTATTTATGTCAGCACAGCGCTGGCCAAGGCTCATCCCCCTCCCCCTCTGGCTCCTCTTAGGGTTTCAGTTACGGGTCCTCTGACTCCAGGGTCCCAGCCCCAGCGCCTGCACGGTGTGGGGGGGGGGGGCTGCGCGGTGGCACCAGCGACTGCAGAGGCATGTCTCCCGAAGGGGTGCTTTCCCCAACAAAGCTAAAATCTCACCCTGAAACCCCAGACACACACGTCTTGAGTACAAGACGGGTCCTCCCCACCTCGCGCCCCGCGGTCCTCCTCCCGCTCCGCAGTGGGCGTGCCCGGGGCAAGGCGGAGTGACCAGACGGCTCGGGGTGACCTGCGAAGGGCGGGGCTCACAGGACCCCCGGACACTGGAACCCCCGGCTGTGCCCTAGCCGGGCAGGCAGCGCCCACCAGGCTACACACAGGCCCCGGGGGGTTCAAGTTTCCGGCAGTGACTCTGGTCCCCGTGGACTCTGGTCCCCGCGGACGCTTCCGGGCAGGCGCGGTTTCCGCTTGCCGCGTCCTGGCCGCAGGCGGGACGGGCCCGCGGTGGTGCAGCGGGACGCGCGGTCGTCACCGAGGTCACTTCCTGGTCCCCCCGCCGCTGCGGGCGTGTGGTGTGGAGCGTCCTTCTCCCTTCCTGCTCAGGCGGCGTGAGCGTGGGGCGCCGTCGGGGTGGCGTGGGGTGGCGGGCCCCCGGGCGCAGGACGCAGCGCTCGTGTTCCCTCCGTCCTGTCAGCCAGGCAGGTGGGCACGTTGCACCTGTGCGTGCCACACAGCGCGTCTTCGGTCAGGGTCAGAGCTGGCGGGGCGGGGCCCGGCCCGGGAACAGGCGCCCCCCGCGCGCCGCCGTCAGGGTGGCCAGAAGGCCGTGTCGCCTTCCAGGCGTCGCGGGGCCGGACCGCGCCCCTCCCGGGGGCTGCCGGCGACAGGTTGGGGGGGTGCGGGGGGGTGGGGACGCAGCGACGCCTCCAGGCTCGCGGCCCCTCGCGTGGGACCCTCGCCGCGGGCCGGGTCCTCACCTGCCCTCGTCCTTCGCTGCAGACACGGCACTCGCTGTGCGGGAGAGGTCGCCGCCTCCGCCAATAACTCCTACTGCATCGTGGGCGTAGCCTACAACGCAAAGATCGGAGGTATGTGGGGCGAGCGGCCAGGGCCGGGCCGGGGCGGGAGAGCATTGCAGGCGACAGTGCCGGCCACGAGGTGTGGATGTGCAGCCGCCCGACACTGACCCAGGGGGCCTGTGACAGCCACGTCCGCAGAGCCGCTGTGCTCAGCTTCGTCCCCTGCACACAGGCAGCCTCCCCTCCTTCCTGCCGGGCCCCCCCAGGGCCACCCCGGACATGCTCCCGGCCCCTAAGCTGGCCTCCCGCTGGGCGGCTGCACACACCCAGCTAGACCTCATTATGGATTTTTAAGTTGTTGCTCAAGAGGTTAAAACATATATCCCAACTTATCCAACCTGTGCGAATTAATATTGTACTACTTTGTGCATAGCATGTGAACCTAAAAGGGTTATTCGGATCCACTCACTCTCATCCTTTGTGCTGTTTCTTTATGTGTTTTACCTCGGATGTTGTAAACCCACAGTGCACTATTATGCTTACTTTAAACAGTTGACTTTAAACACTTACGAAAAGAAATATACTTTCCCCGTATTTACTTTTCTACTTTCTACCTTAAGTTTCCATCTGTTTTCACATTTTCGTCAGCCCGAGTTTCTTTTTAGTAGTTCTTCAAGTGCAGGGGTGCGGGTGAGAAGTCATCTCAGCTTTTATCTGCAGGCGTCTACTTTATTTTTATTTTGAGGGAAATTTTGCTGAGCATAGAACTCTAGCGTGACTCCATTGCCTGCTGGTGCACATTGTTCCCGGTGGTGAGTCAGTTGTACTCCGTGTGGTTGGTCCCCTTTGTGTGACGGTGTGATGTGTTCGTCTGCCTCCTTTGATCACGGGTTTCTTCCTATCTGTCCTTTGCTGTGATTTTCTTCACATTTATCCAGTTTGGAGGTTGCTGTGCTTTCTAGCATGTTGTTCTTTTTTTGTTTATCTAAATCAAATTTGGAAACATTTCTGTTAATATTTCTTCAAATATTTTTTCAACCTTGTTTTCTCTCCCCTCTCTTTGGACACCAATTGTAATTGTTAGTTTGCTCGATCTGCCTTGAAGGTTGTTGAGGCTTTGTTTATTTTTTTTTAAAACCTTTTTTCTCTGTATGCTTCAAATTGGATGATTTTGATTGCACTGCCTTCAGGTTCACCAATCCTGTATTTTGTTGCATCCAATCTGTTCATCTCATCCAATGATTTTTATTTTCTTTTACTCTCAGATGGTGTGCTTTTCTGTCCTGTGGTTTCCATTGGGCTCCTTTTTTTTTTATTTCAAAATCTTTCCTGAGATTCCTCCTCTCTTCACCCATTATACCTATCTTTTATTTTAGACTAATGTATTTGTGAGAGTTACTTTAAAGTCTTTTGTACTAATTCCTATATGTAGGTCATTTGTAGCTATGTTTCTAATGGTTACTTTTTTTTTGTTACATTTGTCACATAGACACTTGGCAATAGACATTGTTCTGCTACTTTGTAGAGACTCTGGATGCTGTTTTCTTGTCGCATACTGTTGAGTTGTATTACAGCAGTCAGCTCAATTTGAATTTGTGGGGGTTTGATTGTTTTTTATGGTTGATTTATTTCTGATTTGCCTTTAGCCTTTAGCCCTAGCACACAGGCTTCACCCATAGATCGTTACCCTGTTGACATTTGAATGGAAAGGCCGAAAAGTTTGCCAGGATCTCTAAGTTGGCGAGACTGACCCCTCTGCGGTGGGCAGCAGCTGCAAGATCTGCTTAGCTCATCCCTCCTCTAGCTGTTTTCTGCCTCCTGGCTCCTTAGAGTCTCGCCCAAACATGTTTAGTTCGGGAGTCAACCAAGGGTTTGAGGGGAGCTTACATGTCCTGTTCTGACGCTCTCCCCTTTCTTGGAATTCTCGCAATTTCCAGCTGCTCTAGCAGTCCCGGGATCCACCCCAGGACCTCCAGGAGAAAGCGACTGCACTTTCCTGCTTGATTTCTAGCCTCTCTGTACCAGAGAAATGGAGAGTTCCTTTGGGGGAAAAGTCATATAAACTTGGATCTTTCCCGGCGTGGCTCACTTCTTTCAGGAATCCCTGCCTGCCTCTGCCTTCTTTAGGTTGCTTTCCAATGATCTTTTTTAAAAGTTGTGTTTTTGAAAAGTTGGTTTTTTTTAAAGTAAATATTTTGTCCAGAGTTTATAATGATCATTTTCACAAGAGTTAGTTACCCCACCATTATTAGAACTAAATCTCGTGGTTTGTTTTTTCTTAACGCGTAGGTGGTGTTAGTTATTATTGTTGCATGACTTGCTCCAAAACATAGCTCCTTACAACAGCAAACATCTGTCACCTGGCACAGATAGTGGCTTAGCCAAGGGCTTCTGGCTCAGGGTCTCCCCTGAGGTTGCAGCCAAGCTGTTGGCTGTGACTTTAGTCTGACGGCTTGACTGGGCTCTGGGGGACCAGCTTCCAGGAGGGATCATTCATTGGCTGCGGGGTGGAGTCCTCCCTTCCTTGCTGGCTATTGGCAGGAGGCTGTGTGTAGCTCTGCGGGGGACCCTTAGGGTGTCCCTGGCACATGGCTGCTAGCTTCCATTATTGCGGGTGATTCGAGAGAGAACAGGGAGGAAGCAGCAATGTTTTGTATGACTTAGTCTGAGAAGTCACATTCCATCTCTTCATACTTTATTTTTTTAGAAAGGGATCATTAAGTGTACAGTATACTCAAGGGGAGAGATTTTAGGACAGCTTTTGAATGGAATAGTTGCAAAGAATATGTGGGTGTGGTTTAAAATCACCACAAGTGACTCCTAAGAATTTGACTTCATATTTAGACAAATGGAATCAATTTTTCTACTAACTTTCTTTGTAAAATTGTACATTTTTATGTTTTAATACATAAAAATAATTAAATGAAAGAAGCTGTGAAGCTGTGCAGATTAGGGTGTTATGATAATATTCTTGCTGGAACGTTAGTAATAGGTTAATTCTAAAATGTGTGTAATGTTTCATCAAAGTGCAGAAGAATACAAAGAACGAGGTAAAATATCTAGATCCTGGTGAAAATTGGGATACCAGTGCCTCTGAGTGCCTGCTAGGCGCTAGGCCCTGACTTTAGGTCTCGGTGTGTGTTATGTTATATGGTCTCCACAACACTGTGTTATGGATGCTGCAATTACCCCATTTTACAGATGAGGCACAGAACGGTGAGTAACTTGCCCAGTGTTGGACGAGGCTGGCCCCAGGCCCTGGCTATTAGCCTGTGCTCCGCTGGAGGCCTTTAAAGCAGAAACACAGGTGGGCAGATGAATGGGCGGACGTGTGGATATTACCGTATTCACATTCACTCATGCTGTACTTATTTCAGTAAAATATATTGTTTAATTTTATGAAAGCTTAACACAAGAGAAACTGAGTCAGACTGAATAATTGCTGAACTTCAGACTTAATTTTGTGTTAAATTTTATTTATTGGTCTGATGTTTAATTTTATGCTTTATTTATTTGATTTATGTGAATTCAGTAGAAGAAAAAAGAAATCAAAATGAAATAATGGCTCAACTTCACATAGATTTTATTATGAGGTTGTTTCTCAGATATCCTTCTCAGTTTTTTTTTTTTTTTAAAAACTCAAGATGATGAAAATCTTCAGGAAGCCAGGGTTACTATTTTTTTAAATTACATGTTTCCCGTATTGGGTAATTAACACTTTGGCTCCCTCTCACCCCTTCGCCCCCACACTCGATTTAATGTGATTTAACTTTAATCTTCGCGTCGTCGGGGTCAGCGTCGACCCCCTGGCACTCTGAGTCTCGCCGTCATTTGTTTCGTCCTGGCTCGTCACCCTCCTTCTCAGCAGCGTTTCCGTTCCTGAGTCATTTATTTTGATTCCTCTCTTACTTCACTGGATTTCGTCACCGAGTAACTCTTCCAGGAACGGGTAACCGGCGCCGAACTCCCTGAGTTCTTTCCCGTCCAGGGCTGTTGGAGGGCCGCCTTCGGGGGCCTTTGCCCTCACGTTGCATCCGTGTGACACGTCACGACCCCACAGGACGTGGTGAGCGCGCCCACGTGTCCCGGAGAGTCGGTGCCGCTTGGGCGAGTTTGAGGCCAGTCTGATTCCTTGTCCTTGCGACTGACTTGACTTTCGGGCGTGGGTAGAATTCTCTCTGTCCTTGGACCTAGTAGCTTTGCTTGGCCACCTCTGGGTGAGGATCGTCTTGTAGCTCATGTTCATGGGTTTTAGTCGACTTGAAAATACCTGAGTATTTTTTAATTTCAGGCAAATTTTTTTCTGCTATAGTTTTGAATATTTATGGTTCCATATGTTCAGTTATATTATTCATGTGTACCACTCAACACATATATTAGGTTTCCATTTCCCGATTTCTGTGTCTTTTTCTGACCATATCTAACTTTTTGTTTCGTTCCCATTTTTTTTTTCCCCACAGTGATTCTCAAGCCTGCCCTCCGTGTTCCCGACAGTTTCACCAGTGCCGTTTTCCTAGAGAAAACTCTGATATGGCTTCATTTCTAAAATCGTTCAGTTTTTTCCCTGCTGTTTCTTTCCTGAGCAAGAGCAGACTGTGGGTCTTTTTCTTTTGTCTTCTTATCTCTTCATTGAACACTTGTGTCTGTCTGAGCTCTTGCTCCAGAAAGAAATCATTTTTTCATTGGATTTTGGATGTTATGGAGAAATGTCTGTTTATACCTTTCATCACTTTCCTGCTCTCGTTACGCTCCTTTTTCCCTTAGTTTTTGTACCATTGTCACATTGGTGTCACGCTGGCCACTTTCTGGCGGTTCTTAGTGACTGGCTGGACCGGAGGAGAGGACTCTCTAGGCCACCGAGATGCTAACCCATGGGGACGAGGGGACAGAGTGGGCATGGGTGTGAGGACCCGATCCTTGCTGTCAGTCCGGTCCTCCTAAGAGGTCCCCTTCCCTCGCCAGCGAATCAGCACGGATTCATTTTATGCCGACCGCCTGGGGACAGGGCCAGCGCAGAGGGCCATTCATGTTGTCTCCTCCAGAAACCCTGCCACAGAACCTGCCTGTGCTCAGCAGGATGGTGCGTTGTGCAATTCCTGGTCGGAAGTCCCGCTTCTAAAATAACGGACCGCTTTTCGTTTTTGCTGTGAGAGCAATTCCAAGAGCAAAGGAACAAACGCCCCAGCCGCCCAGGCCACAGCCCTCGGCCTCAGGCACAGCACCTACGCTGGGAGGAGAGGACAGGGACCCGCCCGTCCCACTGTGTGCCGGCGGGGGAGCGGGTGCTCCGGCGGCCAACCGGGAGTTCCCAACTGCAATTTTAGGGAAATTTCAGCTTTTCTGTTAAGTTGTAGAGCTACACATAGATGTAATATGTCAGTAAGAATCTGTTTAAAATTGTTTATGACGCCAGCTTTGTTAATCTTTCTTTATGAGTCCTGGGTTTGGGATCTTGCTTAGAAAAGCTCAAGATAATAACTCTATTCTCCTGCATTTCCTCTAAAAACTTGGTTTTGCCAGAATAGTTCATCTTAAAAACTTGGTGGTTTTGTATTTTCTGTTTACTTTTTAATCCATATGGAGTTTATTTTTGTCAGTCGTGTGAAGGAGAGATCCGACTTTATTTTCCCCCAAATTAATCTGTAGTGATTTCTGCACGCCACCCTCGTCATATACTGAATACCCCTCCGTATACTGGGTCATTGTTTTTAACTCCTAAACTTACCTCATTTTTAAATACTACAGCTTAAGAGGATTTTGTTTTTAGATTACTGGTAGGACAAATTTCCTCTTATGGTTCTTTTGCAAAGTTTTCTTGGCTGTTACATATTTTCTCTTTCAGATAAACTTGAGACTCTGCTCGTTGAGTTCCATAAAAAGTCCCGTTGGGATGTTGATCGAGGTCGCATGGAAATTGTAGATTAATTGGGGAGAATTGACATCTTTCCAATATTGAGTTTTCCCGCCCAGGAACATGGTGCTTTTTTTTCATGTGTTCTTCGACACTGTTTTAAAAAGTTTTCTTGCTGTCTTCGTATCGATCTTTAACATTTCTTTTTGAGTTTATATCTAGGTTGATCTTTTTAAAATTATAAGTCTAATTGGTTGTTATCGAAGTGCATACAGGAAAACTATTGATTTTTGTGTGTTGGTTTTTTGTGTCTGGTCTCCTTAAGGAACGCGGTGGGTGTTATTATTTTTTATTATCTTCGCTTTTCTAGACAGGTATAAGTAAAAGTTGTCTGTAAAAACAATAGTGGTTTTTACCTCTTTCATCTTAATAACTCCCATTTTTTTAACGGTTTATTTCAATGTATAGAGACTCCTGATGAATATGAAATCATGGTGGTTTATAGGTTTTGTTGTTTTATTTCTGGCTTATATAGGAATGTCCTTGTGTTATGCCATTTGTGGATGTTTTCTGTAGGTTTCCTCTTTATTAAATTAAGGAAAATTTTATATTTTTAGATTTCTACCTGGTTTGATGTTGAGTTTTATTACATGTTTTTAAAAAGCATCTATTGAGGTAATTATATTTTTCAATTTTACTGTTTAATCTGTTCAATGTAGTAAAATAGAGTAATAGATTTCCTAACATTGGACATTTCATTCTTTAGCTCTTGGAATAAATTCCATTTAATTATGAGTATTGTTCTTTTATATACTGCTGTCATTAATATTTTATGTATAGTTTTGCTGGATTTTTTTGTCTGATGTGATGTCCCTCTCCGGTTTGGTTATTAGAATTTTGCTGGTTTTGTAGAATGAATTAGGAAGCTGTCTTTTTCTGTGCCCTGCCTGTTTCTTGAAATGTGAGTAGAGCTAATTAGTCCATCTGACTGGACTCGGTGACTCTAAGGGGGCCAAGTCTGCCGAGGTACCTCTTTGGTAGTTACATTTTCCTAGAAAGTCATCCTTTCCTCCAGATTTGCAGCTATATGGCTTCCTTGGTGAAATCGGGGGGGTGCTGTGTCCCACGCTGCCTTGTGTCCATGGGCCCACCCGAATGATGCAGGCGCCGCGGGGGAAGTCGCATGAAAACCCAGAAGCAGGGCGGTGGGGGGGGGGCACTACGAAAAACGTGCGTCTGGTGTTTTGAGCTGACCTACATATTGGAAACGCATTCATTCCAGCAAGTTCGCCCAGGGAGTTTAAAAAGTTGGGTTCAGACAATGTCACAGGAAAGCGTATGTCGCGGGGAGCAGGACGGCCTGCGCGACCCTCCCCCGCTCGCGCAGGGCTCCCGCGTGCAACCAGCGCCGCCTGCCGGGGAGGGGAGCGGGCTCTGCTTGAGCGCCCCGTTATCCGCGACACAAACTCGGCACCCCCTGCGAATCCCCACCCCCTCCTGCCGAAGGCTGCTTCCCGCTCGCGCCCCCAGGCTGGTCCTGGAGTCTCCTGAGCTCTGAACCCCCGCGCGCCGCAGCCACCCCGGGCGCGCGCACCCCGGAGTGCGTCTGCCATCCACGCGCTCTGTCCACATTGCGTTTTGTCGCTGACAATGTGCGGTAAACGGCCCTTTCTTTTTTCATTAGAGGAATGATTACTGTCTTTCTTCAGTCGGGCATTTCCAGAGCCCTTCGCTTTTACAGCCAACATTGGAACAGCAGGCTTCCACCGAAAGCATTTCCCTTTTCTTTGTTGACAACCTGTCAGCGCTGGGGAAAACACGCTTCGTTAAAATCTCAGTGCGGCGTGCTTCCTTCCTCACACGCGGTCGCTGCCCCCCAGGTGAAGAGCACTGTGAGAGCCGTCGGCCCGCCGTGCTGGCCGTGTGTCTCCACGGGTTCTTGGACGTCTCACGGCATCTCATTCTTCTTGTTCGGGAACAGGCACTCGGACACCTGAGTTGGACGCGGAAGCCCTAGACTAGTGGGCGGGTTTCACCACCGGAATCGGTAGACCTGGGCTGCGATGTGGCCGGCAGGGTCCCCACCTGAGTCCGTGGCCCAGAGTAAGGGCGTAGAAGTGCAGCTGCCAGGCCCCAGGCAGCACCGGCCGCCGGGGCCTTGGCGTGGATCTGATGCCCTCGGCCCCTGGCAGGTGGATGCTGTGGAATTCAGGGCCAGAGAGTTTGACACCTGGCCCAGGGTCACACAGTCCCCTGCTCTTACCTTGCCGGGGGCCACGCCCTGGCCACACCACAGCACCAGCATCCCATCCTGGCCCTGACCCCTCTCTTGGGGTTCACAGCTGAGAGAGCACCTGGGCCCAGTGTGTCTGACACAGTCAGGAGCCGGAAGCCCTGGGCACACGGGCCAGCGACCAGGGGAGGGGATAGCCTCGGGCTACCCTGACTCCTGTTCACCCAGAACTCAGCAAGGCAAAGGTACAGTGAGCTGGTGTAAGGGAGTGGGGGAGGCGGGGCACTCTCCGCCCAACCTGTAAGAGAGAGAAAGAACCCCGTGATAGGTGCTGCTGACAAGCCAGAAAAGACGCCACCCCCCCGCCCCCCTTGTAAAACTCCCTTGATCGTCAAAGGGAAATCGGGCCTTACTCTATGGAAATTAAGAAACTCTGTTTATCAAACGGCCCCGTAAACAAAGTGAGGAGACAAAAAGCATCACTTGGGACAAGATGTTCACAACGCGTAATCAATCAGCAAAGGGTTAGTTCCCAGTATAAGCAAAGCTAAGTGCGTTGCTTAAGCATGTGTACAGCTGTATCAAAATGCTCATTTTTAAAAGCGTAGTGGGAAGAACCAGCAGATGGGACAGGAGGCTTTAGTGGACGTCACACGTGGTCCCCGAGTACCCAGGGACGCGTCCTCACAGGGCTGCCTTCCCGCATGGGTCATTCCATCTCTTAACCACGGGGAAAAGTCAGCATTTTATTTTGTTTTTAAGAAACAGTTATATCCTGAGTTTCTGTTTGTTGAGCACCTACTATATATCGCTGTGGATTCTGGGATATAGAATGCAGATCCAGCCCAGTCATGGGGAGGGGGCCTTTGCTTGGTGAGGCGAACCCCCGAAAGAAGGCCCCCGGACCGGGGGTGCACGGGAGGGGCTGCAAGCAGTCACGGTCGTGTGCTGGAAGAATTACGTGGCACAGGGAAAGATTCTGTGTAAAGTTCAGCAGGAAAAAGAACTTGGAGAAAAATGATAAGCTGTGGGCAAAGAAAATACTAGAAGAAAATAACCCTCATGTTGTCGTAGTTATTTCTCTGTTTCCCCGACTTTCTGCAAAGAGCATCTGTTAGTCTTATCTGAAAAAGTCCTCTTTTCTGTTAGGTCTTCAGTCGCTCTAAGATTTAAATTCATTTTGATGAAGGCGGGGCCTGACACAGGAGGGGCTCCTGGGGACTCTGGGTGGGCGCTGTGGGCGCCGAGCGGCCACCAGGTGCGCTGGTCCAGGCAGGGCGGCAGGTGTTCCCTGAGCCTCCAGGAGGCCCGACTTCGCCCACGTGCTGGTATCTGGGCAGGACGTGCTGGTGGCGGCCATCGCCTCTGCTTCCCCGTCACGGTGCCCTGTTTCCGCGTGAGGCCCAGGTGGGCATGGGTGCAGAGTGTCAGTATTCACGAAGGCAAACGCCGGGCCCGGGGCCAGGGGGACAGACCCCTGGCTGGGAGCACATGGGGATGACGTCGCCATCCTCACCAGGCTTGGGTCTGGCCTCCTCTTTTCTAGGTTATAGACTCTTAATTATAAATCAGAAATGCAGTCATTTTTTAAAACAGAAAAACAAATACAAACTGTCGACAGCCAGGAGAGCGCCTCTGAGTTGTGCTGTAGGAAACCGCACGTGGTCGAGGAAGCTGTTTAAATCTTCTCTTCTCCAAGGACCTTGTTTTCTTTGTCACCATCGTGCCTTGGGGACACTGCCACATGGTCTGGTGTCCCTTTTACCCTCCGCATCAGCAGGGAACCAGGAAGGGTGTCCAGAGCAATGTCTGGGGGGGGCGGGGCGGGGGTGGGGACACCATTCCTCCCACCCCCTCCCCCACGCGTGGGGGGCGCATGCGCCCTGCCCCGGGCCGCGGGGATGCGCGCACACCCCGAGCCTCTGTGCCCGCAGGCGTCCGCATGCTGGACGGCGACGTCACCGACGTGGTGGAGGCCAAGTCTCTGGGCATCAGGCCCGGCTACGTGGACATCTACAGCGCGAGCTGGGGGCCGGACGACGACGGGAAGACGGTGGACGGGCCGGGCCGCCTGGCCAAGCAGGCCTTCGAGCACGGCGCTAAGAAGGTGCGGGGGCCGGGGCTGCGGCGGGCCCGGGAGGGGCGCGTGGGTCGCAGCCCAGGCCGGAGCCTCAGAAGGGGCCCGCCGGTCCCTGCCGCTCTTGGGCCAGAGCGACGGTGGGGTCGCCCAGGGGCTCAGGGAGGTGGCCGTGCGCCACCGTCACAGAAAGCTGTCCCCGTGGGAGCCCGGCAGCCGCCAGCCCGGCGACACCGCCCTGGAGCCCGAGTGGGGCCGTCCCGGCCGGGGGCGTGCGGGCGGGTGGCCCCAGGCCTGGCCGGCCACCGGCCTGACGTCTGTACTGCGCAGGTGCAAGTGGTGGCCTGGTCCCCAGCCACCCTGCGCCGCCTCAGCCGCGCAGGCAGCTGCCGCCCCAGCGTCCTGGAAGGCGCCCTGGGCCTGCGCCCTCCCCGCCAGCATGCCGAGTTACCACTCAGAATTAGGGTTCCCTGGGCGGCACCTCGCCTGGGACTAAACAGTGGGCACCCCAGCGCTGGCTGTCCCGGACCAGCTGAGGGCACGGCAGGGGGGCTGGCAGGCTCCGCCCGGGCGTCCCCAGTCCCTGTCCGCGGTCACCCACTCCCGCTCCTAGTGAGTCACACAGGCTGAGGGCAGGGCTGGGGGCTGGAGCCGAGGCAGCTGTGACAAGCAGGATGGCAAAACAGATTTCTGGGTGATGACAGCTTCTTGGAGCAGACAGCTGTGCCCAGAGTCTGGGTGGCCCTGAGTGGCCAACAAGCCCCAGCCCAGGGCGTAGGCTGCGGCCAGGGCATGCCCGTGGGGTTTGGGCAGGGCGCCGCGGCAGCCATGGGGAGCAGTCGTCCCCTCAACTTCTCCCTTTGGGAGGGCGGGGGAGGGCGCTCATTTTATTTATATATTTTTAACATTTTTCTTGGAAGTACTTATTGTAACCCGTGCACCCGATTAAAATGTGGTTAGAAGGTGGCCTTCCTTCATCTCCCCCGCCCATCCCCCAGGCCGGCCCCCAGGGAGTAGCTTTTTTAACCCTGTTTATGATCTTTTCCTGAACAATACGATTTGATTGCTTTTCTGGATGTATTGACTTTGGTTATTTCCCGTTGATTTCCTTTTATTGGGGTTGAGGATCCTTAGGATGCCCCCAGCCTGGCCACCCGTCCCCGCTGGATGCCTAGGTGTCCCCCTGTCCCTCACACTCCCGGGCCAGCCCTCGGTGGGCGTCCGGGCCGCCTGCCCTCTGGAGGCTGAGGCCGAGGGTCCCCCTCCGCTGCCCCACTGTGAGGCTCGCCTCGAACGTCTGAGGAGCCGGTGACCAAGAGCAGGGCGTCCATTCCTGAGTCCCTCGGAGCTCCTTGCTCAGCCACACCCTCGAGGAGAGAAGAAAAGCGAGAGAGGCGAGTGTGGACGCACACAGCCCGTCCACTGCCCTGGACCTCACACTCATGCTGGGGACACCGGGCAGCTTCCTCTGTCCCCATGACGCCAAGAAAACGCACAAGGCTGCTTCAGTCAGGGGGCCGAGCACCTGAACCGTGCCGCGTGCCGGCCAGGCGCTGCCCGGAGGTCCAGGCCTGGCCACGTCAGTGCCGCCCACCAGGGGCGCCAAGCAGGTCTCAGGTTCCCCAGCCCCAGCCCCCGCCACCTGCTGGGACGTCACTCGATGACCAGTGCAGCCTCCTGCAGACCAGGCGTCAGGGACGCTGTCGGTCAGCGCACATGCCCCGCCTGGAAACCGCTGTCTGAACGGCGTTCGCGCTGAGCGGCTGTCATTTCCGCGAGGGGCCGTGCGACCGTGTGAGATCTCCAGACGGGTCTCCCGTTTCCAGGGTGTTGGGACGTCCAGGGCTCAGAGAGAAACTCTGCACTCAGAATTCTGAGCAGTGCCAGCCGTCGGGAGCGAGCAAGTCGCAGAGGGGACCTTGTGTTTCCCTGTCATTCTTGTCACAGTGTTTTGAATTACTGAGGTCATTTCTTTTTCTTTTTCTTTTTTTTTTTTAAAGTCATCCTGAAGTAAATTATGTCACATAGGGAGACTCAAATCGCAGCTGTCTGAGGTTGCCTCGGAAAATCCTCCTGGAAATCTGACGCTCCCAAACGAACCGCAGCCGCCCACTGCGTTTCCTCCTGAGTGCCCCGTTTGCCCCCTGTGGTCCTTTTCTATAAAATCTGGCTTCCCCTTAGGCAGACGACGTGGTTTGGTGGCGGGAGAGGCTTCAGAAGCCAGGATTTGGCAGAGAGACCTGTTTGAGGATGGTCCCTCCAAAGCCTCGCCCCTCGCTGCCATCCGAGGGCAGGTTAACGTCACTGCGGCTGCACAGGTCACCTCGTCCAGCTGCTGGGCACCTGCCAGCCCTCAGGAGCGGCGCCGGCGCGTTCACGGGTCAGCTCTCCGCTGCCAAGGCGCGGCACCGGCATCGGTCTTGACCAGTTGAGGTGGTCGCTGTCCTGCACGGAAATGCAGGTGCCCGGCTGGGCCCGCAGTGTCCCCCGGAGCAGACCCAGCCGCTTGGACTGCGCGGGTCCCTCCCGTCTGGGAACAGCTGGTGCTCGAGGCTGGGCGAGCGCTGGGCTCGGTCGGAGCCGTCGGCCCTGTGGGTGTGGAGAGAATGGGGCTGCAGGGCCCGCCTGGGGCTGCTGCCTTTGAAAACGAGATTCTGCACACAAGGGGAGCCGCAGGACAGTCTGGCTAGCTGGAGGCGCACGGAGGGGACCCCGTTAGCTCTCGGGCCAGCGTGGGCAGCCCCGGGCACCCGTCACCCCTTCTGCCTGGTCGGTCTTCGCACAGAGTTCACGGCCTTGTCCCTCTTCGAGAAGTGGCTGGCTCTCCTGGCGAAGCGCTGCTCCGGCTGGGGGTCCGGGACGCTCGCCCCCTCCCCTCTCCTCCCGGCGGCTCGCGCCGTCCAGGGACTGTGCAGCTGCAAGCTCAGCCCTCATCTCCATCTCAGCTCCCGGCCCTGGGCCCCCAGGTCGTCATGATGGGCATCGGAGGCACAGCTCTGCCCTGGGCCCGCTGGTGTGACAGCCCCTGGCTTTCCCGCAAAGGGCACAAGGCCCCCTGGGCCGTCCGCCCAGCAGGTCCCGCGGCCCGCCGTTTTCAGGCTCTCCCCACCATCAGACATGCTCTGAGAAGATCCGATCCCACGTCCCCAGTGCATGCACGTGACCTGAGCGTGCCCCTCGTGGCCCCTCTGGGGCCACCCCCAGCAGGCCGTGGGGACCTGGCGGCCGGGCTGACGCCTGTCCCGTGCCCCCTGCAGGGCCGGCACGGCCTGGGCTCCATCTTCGTGTGGGCGTCCGGGAACGGCGGGCGGGAAGGTGACCACTGCTCCTGCGACGGCTACACGAACAGCATCTACACCATCTCCGTGAGCAGCACGACCGAGAACGGCCACAAGCCCTGGTACCTGGAGGAGTGTGCGTCCACGCTGGCCACCACCTACAGCAGCGGCGCCTTCTACGAGCGGAAGATCGTGAGTGCCCTCGGCAGGGCCCTGCGGCTCCCGGGTGCGGGCAGGGGTGGGGGGCCCAGGGCCACCGTCGCCCCTCAGGGAGCCAGCTGTGCCCTGGGCTGAGCCCTGACCGGGCAGCCTCCCTCAGACCCCGACCTTCTAATTTTTGCACGGAATGCCAATTAAAACCCTCTCTGGCTTTCCAGACGTTAAAAATAGCCCTTAAGAGCCGGGCCCGTTCCCGGCACGGCGTCTGCTTTTAGCTCTGTCAGAGTCTGTGGTCACACTGCTTGGGACCCAGCTGACCAGTGTCAGTGCGCACAGCCGAGGACCAGAACATCTGGCTTTGATGCCAGAGACGGCTCGGGTGCGCGGCCCCTTCCCGGCCACCCTCTCCCCGCTCGGGTGGAGCAGCGGCTTCCGACCCTCACGCTCCCCTCGCGGGGTGTGGCCGCACCTGGTCTCCTGTGAAGTGGGGGGTTTGGCTCAGTGTGAGTGGGGTCTGTGCTTCCCTCTTTTCTAGCGCTTTCCCGCTTTAAAGGAAGGCAGACGGTGGGTGTGGGTTCAACAGGCGGAAGCCCAGTGCTCAGCCGTTGGGGGGTGTCAGACACCGAAAACGAGGCCGCTCAGGAGGCACGCTCGGTTTCCAAGCTCGGTGGCATCTTTCCGTCCCTTCTGCTGCTCAACGCGCCCCTAGAATCATCCGCACGTTTATTTTGACGCCTCCGGGGGAGCCCGCAGGCTTTCTGTCCTGCCCTTGGCCCTGGCCACAGTCCTGTGCCCCAGCCCGGGGCGGCCGCGGCTAAGGCAGGTGTTAGCGTCAGTGGTTGCTCGGGCAGCGAGGGTCTGAACCGTGTCCCGTCTGCTCGGGGACCGCGCACGGGCGGGCGTGCTGGTGAGCAGACGCCGTGCGGCAGCCTGGCAGCGGCCCACGGGCCGGAGCTGCGAGGCCGACACCGAGTCCCCGGACGTTTGTGCGGGGCCTCATGCGGGGGGACGTTTCCCGGCCCCGGGCTGGCAGCTCTCTTGGCATAGGTAGCCAGACTGCCATGCACGCTGTGTGTGTGTGTGTGTGTGTGCGCACGCCTCGGCCACAAAGTGCCCTGACTCCTTCCCATTTCAGCCCCTCTGGGAGATAATGTGTGGGCGAGGAGGGCAGGCGCGCCCCGTCCCGCGGCGTCCGGAACTCCTCTGGCAGAGCCGGTGGCTTTTCGTTTCCCCTCAGCCAGGACTAAGGCTTTGCACTGAGTCGCCTTAGAGACCCTGCAAGGGCACGGGTGGCCCTCTGGTGGCCCTCCGGGTGCCCGGGCATGCGGCCGGTGTCTGGGGGAGTCTAGGCTCTGTGCCCTCCGCTCTCTCTGTTCCTCTCTGTCAGGCGAAGGCCACGCAGTGCTCACGGGGAGCATGGCCTTCCCACTGCTGGGACATGACTCATAAAAGGGGGGACAGCTGGGTGCGCCCCTCACTCACGTTGGCTCTCTCATTCGTTCACGGGGTGCGAACCGTGCCCCCTGTGTGACGCGCAGTCCCGGGAGAGGGGCTCCCCCGGGGACGCCCTCTTCCAATGAGGCTGAGAGCCAGCCACGCGCCTCCCCGGCCCACACGCCCTCAGTGCCCCTAACTGGCTGTTTACCGAGTGCCAGTCCATGCCAGCGCCAGCTGTGACCTTCACGGAGGGACACGTCCTGTCCACTTGCAGATGAGGTGCTCAGGGTCAGAGGGGTCACCTCCTCGCCCCTGCTCCCCTGCTCTCAGCTGCCCTCCCCAGCCTCAGAGTCCCTCAGTCGGCTACATGGGGAGGGAGGAGGAGGCTGGGTGTGCGTGTGACACAGGCCGGGTCCCCTCTCTCCAAGTGATTGTCAGCCCGGCCGAAACGGGTGAAGAAGGCGCTCTGTCTGGAAGGGGGTCTGGGCTGTCACCGCTGGGAAACATGTCCTCAGGCCACGCAGGTGTCCTCCGGGCCTTGTGTGTGGCGGTGTAGGACTTTCCTGACACGTTGTCCCGCGGGTGTGCGGTCTCGTGGCTCTGTGGGTGGAGGTGTGGCGGCCTCAGCTGCCACTGTGCGGAGTCGCTCAGCCCGGAAGCCGGGTGGCCGCCGGCCGCCTTCGCCCCTCGGCTCTTGGCGAGAACGCATTCCTTGCTCGTCCAGGTGGTGGGCACGTCCCGTCCCTGCGGGGACAGGGCGGAGCCCGTCTCCTCGTGGACCACGTGCGCGGCGGTCCCGGCTGCTCCAGGCCACCCACGTTCCGTGGCCTGTGTGCCCAGCTCCCTGTCCGGAGCCGGCAGCGTCACCCTTCCTGCCTCTCCCCGGGCTTCCACTGGGCCCTGTGACAATCCGGGGTACCCTGAAAAATGCGTGGGAGCGGCCCTGGGTGACCAGACCCATCTAGCACAGCGGGTGTCGCACAGCCGAGCCCCCACATGCGGACCGGAGGCCGCCGCCTCTCCGCGTCAGGCGGAAGGCGAGGCGCACGTCAGGCCGTGCGGCAGTGGCGTCCAGTCCAGCATCGGTCGCCCCCGGCCGGGGCCGGCCCCTCGCTTGTCAGCCAGTCGGCCTCGCCTTCCCTCCCGGAGCGAGCGGCCCCACCAGCAGGCCCTGCGGGGCCCAGGGCCCTCGGGGGCACTCGTCACTGCGGACGGGGCGGCTGTCCTGGTGTGCAGGGCCCCGAGGCCTCCGCCAGGGCCACCCGGCGCCTCCCGCTTTGCAGTGGCTCCGAGTCGGGCGTGGCTCCAGGCATCACCTGGGGCTCCGGGGGGGCGGGGTGGTCTTGCTGGGGGGCGGCCTCTCTCTGTCCCTTGTCTCCCCTTCGCATCGCAGCCTGTACATCGTCCCTGTCCTCGCTGTCCTGGGTCCGCCATCCATGTGGGCGCAGCTCAGTGGGCGCAGTGGCTGCGGTGGGACCCCGGCCTCCGAGGCGTGTCCGCAGGCACCTGCCCGGGCCAGGGCCAGGGCCACGAGGGGGCCCGGCTCACCCTGGGAGCTGACGCCGCCTCTGCCGCCCCTCGCCAGGTGACCACGGACCTGCGGCAGCGCTGCACAGACGGCCACACGGGCACCTCGGTGTCGGCGCCCATGGCGGCGGGGATCATCGCCCTGGCCCTGGAAGCCAAGTAAGCGCCCGCCCCCACCCCCGTCCCCGCCTGTCCCTTTGCATTTTAATCGTGGCACACATGCATCGCATCGACTTCACCGTTTCAGCCATTTTTAAGTGTGCCGTCCACTAGGGCGTCCACACCGCTGAGCAGCCCCCCTCACCCCACCTCCTGCAGAACGTGCTTGTCACCCCGGCTGAAGCCCTGACCCCTCCAGGTGTCCGCCACTACGGGGCTCGAACCACAGACGTCGGTTCCTGCAGTTTGGTGGCCAAAGCTTCAGACCAGGCCTGGGCGGGGCCGGTTCCCCCAGCCCTCCCTCGCTCCCAGGGCTATAAACGGCCACCTGTCCCTGCGCCCTGGTGTTCCCCGCATGGTGACCATGGTCACAGTGCATCGGGGCCACCTAACGGCCCCGCTAAGTCTCCTCCTTAAGGCCATCTAAAACCCAGCCGCACTTCGGGTGCCAGGCGCTGAGCGCTTCCGCAGAAGTTGGCGGCGGGCAGCTCCAGCCCCTCACTCCCAGCCCCTCCCCGCCGGCCCGAAACCACCGCTCTGTCCTCTGTGTGCAGGGCCCTGACTGCTCGGGGCGCCTCACAGAGGGGGAACCAGACAGCACTTGTCCTTCTGTGGCCGGCTCCTTTGACGTGCCGTCGCGTCCTCAGGGCCCCCCCGTGCTGTGGCACGCGCCAGGATTCCGTTCTTTCTTAAGCTTCATTAACGGGCGTGAGGTGGTCCCTTCCCTTCTCCTTTCTGAAGCTCCCAGGGTCCCGTGGGACCTCAGGGAGCCAGGTGGGCGGAGTCCCAGGCCTGCCCCCCCCCCCGCCCCGCGCCGCACAGCGGAAGGCCTGGGTGCTGGTGCGGCCGCCCTTCCCAGCTCCGGTTCACAAGTCGCAGCAGTGACGTTGTATCTGCCTTAAGCCAAACGGAAGCTCTGGAGTTATTAGTATGTGGAAGAAAACAGAGTTTGCAACAGCTGCGATCCCGGCAGCCACAGCAAAGTTTAGTTTACACGTCAAAACTGGCTCCGAACAACCCCAGCCGTTTGAAGTAGTCATTTGTTGGAGATGAGATTCTTAAATGATTCAGAAATCATGTTCGAGTTCCTCAAATCCTTGTAATTATGCCTGTTTACGTGTTGATTTGCACAAGTCAGAAGAGCATTAAACCCAGATGCTACCAGTTTAGCAAAGGAAACGCCAACTGCTTTCAGTTTTCAGGCCAAAATGCTCCCGTGTCCTGAGGGCCTTTTCTAAAACTCTAGGTACTTAGTTATTCGTGTGGAAAGTTGCACTTACGTACTTAGCAATTCATTGTTTTATATTTTTTTCCATTCCTTATTGGAAACATGCAAGGAATTTTGTTAGTCGAAACTAAACAGAAAACAAACCCCGTTTTGTGCCAGATTGTCCCATCAAACTTGGCCTGTGGACACATGCAAACTCCAAGTCATTTTTCTCGTCACTCGAGGTCATCCTCAGAAGTTGACAGGTGGCGAATCAAGGGGACGTCATTGAAACAAGCCACCTCAGAGCCTTTACCATCCAGGGTCGGTCAGGGACAGAGCCAGCCGTAGCCAGAGCCCCACAGAGGCTGGGGCGGCACTCGTCTGGGTACAGCGCCTGTGGCTTGTCACTTCTCTGGGGACAGAAGCAGGGGGGACGGGGCCTGCAGGCGGCACTCACGGGAGTGAGGGGAACCCTCCCGTGTAAGCGCTGCCATCTGAGGACACCCTGGGACGACCCATCCGTCCCTTCCTCACTGAAAGACATGTTCAACGCCATTTCTCAGTCGTGTTTCCCATACGAAGTAAATTTGAGATTTTATTCCCAGAGTCAAAAATAAAAAGGGTTTCCCCATCGTAAGACGATCCAGCATTTTCCCTTCCTGGACCCGTTCTGTCACGAAGCCCGGAGCGCAGGCTTCCCGGCACCTCGTGTGCCACCTACCCAGAGGACGGGCCGACCCTGCTGACGTGAGCACTAACGTGCTCGGTCACGCAGGTGTCAAGGGACGTGACCACGTCTGCCCTGTCTGAACTCCAGAGCCTGTGCCCGTCCCCACTCGCCCAGAGCGCAAGGCTGGGGCCGCGGGGCTCAGAATCCTCCTCTAACAACGAAGGCGGCTGTGGGCGCCCGGGGGAGCAGTGGCAAGGGAGGAGAGCAGGTCACAGGCCGCGCCCTGCGAAGGCCCGGAGAGCGGCCGATGGGCAGCCAGGAGGCCGGTGACTGGCCAGTGACCGCCACAGTGGCAAGAACATGTTGGAGAAATCAGGGGAGCCCGGGGCCCCGACGTAGGCGTTCCCGTGTACCCCAAGACTCATGCCACAGGTGAGCTCCTTCTAGGAAGACAGGCACAGGGGGTGAAAGGTGGGAATGTGAGATGAGCCACTGTGAAAAACAGTGTGGCAGGTCCTCCGAAGTTACACACAGATTTGCCATGTGGTCCGACAGTCCCACGTCTGGGTGGGTAGCCCCCAAAAACTGAAAGCAGGGACTTGAAGAGGTGCCTGCGCACCCGGGTCCCCAGGGGCGTGATTCGCAGCAGCCGCGGCGTGGGATGTACAGGCAGGCGTCCACGGGCAGGCAAAGGGGCGGGCGGCACGTGGCACGTCCGCGCGTTGGGGCGTCGTCCAGCTTGAAAGGTTAGGACGTTCCCACCCAGGTGCTGACGTGGACGAGCCCCGAGGGCCTTGTGGTGGGAGAAGCCAGTCACGGAAGGGCCGGTACTGTGTGGAGTCACTCAGAGTGGCCACATTCACGGAAGGAGACAAGACGGTGGTGCCAGGCGCGGCAGGGGGGGGGGGGCGCGGGCAGAGTTTCTGCAGGTGGGGGGGGGGAGGTGGCAGGTTCCGTCTGGACGGTGATGACGGGCGTGCGACAGTGAGCCCACGTAACGCCATGGAGCTTACTTTTGAAAACAGTTAAGATGGTTTTTACTCAAAAAAAATATTTATTTTAATTAGTTTCAAGGATACATACAGTACGTTGGTTAGACATCTGTGTAGTTCGGAAAACGATCCCCCCAATTGCTCCCTGCCTGCCCTGGCCCTCCACCCGGCCGACGTGTTAATGCTGACCGCATTCCCTCTGCCGCGCTCCCCGTCCCCGTGGCCATCAGCTACTCGTTTGTACTTCTTTAACCCTTCGCCCCCTTCTCCCAGCCCCCCAACCCCCCACCCCTCTGTCCGTCACCAAATCGTCCACTATATTTGTGAGTCTGTTTTTGATTAGTTTGTTCTTTTTATTCTTTAGATTCCGCATGTAAGCGAAGCCATATAGTGTTTATCGTTCTTTGTCTGACTTAAGTACCTTCTAGGTCCATCAGAGCAACATCTTTTTCCATCCTCTTGCTTTTAGTCTGTGCATGCGGTTTAATCTGAAGTGAGTCTCTGATAGGCAACATGTAGGGGTCTTGTTTTCCTTTCCATTCATCCACTCTCTCTTTTAGTCGGAGCACTTAATTCTTTTCCGCTGAGGTACTTATGGATAGGAAAGTAGTTGTTACCAGTCTTTATTCCCGTTTTTGATACATATGTTTTTTTCTTCTTGAAGAAGCCCCTCCAACAATTCAGCAATTCATGTAATACGGGCTTCGTGGTGATAAATTCCTTGAGTTTATTTTTGTCTGGGAAGGTGTTTATCTGTCCTTCAACTCAAAATGATAGCTTTGCTAGATGAATTATTCTTGATTGTAGATCCTGGGTCTTCATCTTGTTGAATATTTTGTGCCAAGTCCTTCAGTCCTGCATAGTTTCTTTTGAGAAATCATTACCAGTCTTATAGGTTTTCCCTTATAAGTAACTATCTGTTTTTCTCTTGCTGCTTTTAACATTCGTTCTTAGTATTTAACCTTTGGCATTTTAACTACGATGTGTCTTGGTGTGGGCCTGTTTGGATCCCCGATTTTTGGAATTCTCTGAGCTTCCTGGGGTTTTATGTCCATTGCCTTCACCAGGTTAGGGAAGTTTTTCATTATTTCTTCAAACAGCTGTTCAGCATCTTGATTTTCTTCAGTTATGCTGATCAGATGGATATTTGGACCCTCAATAGTGTCCCATATGCTCCTTCAATTATCTTTATAGTCTTGGCATCTCGTCTCTTGCTATTCTGCTGCGCACCCTTGGCTTGCCCTTCGAGGGTACATTTTAACTTATGTGTATTTTTAAGCACATTCAAACAGCGGGCGATTGGAAGGGTGCTTGCCCTGGCTGGGTGGGGACAGGCACGGTGCCAGAGGGGGTCCCCGCACAGACACAGCTCGGGGAGCGTCAGCATGACTTCCAGCTGGCGTTCGACATGTTAAAGAGGCCACGTTGGAGTCAGACAACCCTGGTCTGTGCATTCGTATTAGCGCACGTGTTCTCTTAGTGGAATGTTCCTGCTTTGCACCGAGTGTGTCCTCAAGGTGGGATCGCCAAATTCTCACCTTGCACTCTAGCAGGTGGGGGCCAGGCAGGCGGGTGCGGGCAGGCGGGGACCGGACAGGTGGGGGGGCCGGGCAGGCGGGGGCCAGGCAGGCGGGGGCCGGGCAGGCGGGGGCTGGGCGGGGGGTGGGGGGCGAGGCCGGGCAGGCGACTGCCGCAGCGCTGCCACCCTCTGGTATTGGTTCACTGTGACAAAGATTGGCCGCAGATACTCACGGACGTGCGCCGTCATGGGCAGGGTCTCCCTCCCTCCATGGCCACGGCGTCCTGTGTCACCCCTGTACGTACTCAGGTGAGCTCGGCAGCAGGCCGGGTTTCCACGCTGTGGATTTCAGGGCCCCGTCGTACTGTTCCACCTGAGTTCATCGCTGGCCGCCATTCTTTGCTACGAGGTGTAAACCTTCGCCCCGGCTCGGGGCTGGCCCCGCGTGACGTGCCGCCTCGGAGTGGACCTGTGCGGCCCCGTTAGTGACCTGTGCGGGCTACAGCAGTCTGTCGTTGTATCATTGCAGCAGCCAGTTGACCTGGAGGGACGTCCAGCACCTGCTGGTGAAGACATCCAGGCCGGCCCACCTGAAAGCCAACGACTGGACGGTCAACGGTGCCGGCCACAAAGGTGCGGGCTCTGGCGGGCTGGGCAGGGACCATCCCCTTCCTAGTGGGCCCTCCAGGTAAAGGTGACTTCCTGAGGTCTGTATCAAGGGGTGACATAAATTTCTCAAAAAGAATCCCCAAGTAACATCGTGTGTCACAAGAATGGAAGATATGTGTCCAGTGATTTAAGGGAAGTGTCCTGGCACCTCACGCTGGCACTAAGGATGAACAAAGCCTGAGGCCCCCAGATCCCAGGGCGCCCTGAACTGCACGACTTTGTCACGTCCAGAGACCAGTCTTACCAATATTGACTTTATAATTTTCTTTAAATTGACTTGCCTTCTTTTTACATTAAGAAATATATTTTAAAGGGAAACTGAAATATGTCTAATCAAGAGTTCAATGTGTAGTTATATTTTTTCTAATGAACATTCAAACAAATCCATAATTATTCTGATTTTTAAAAAAGTTTATATATGTGCCCCCTAAGAATAGCTTGCTTCCTTAGTGCTGAGCAGCTCTACGATTTTGAAACTAGTCCCAAGTTTTTCATCTGTATGATGAGGACACCGACATAGTTATATAAGTTACTTTCTAACTGTGGAGCTCCTGTCCTCAAGCCCAGTATTATAAAAGTAACTCATCAAACAGCACGGTCCCTACAGCCAGCACAGCCTGGTATGGACCCAGGTCCTGTGAAATCAGCTCACTGTCAGAGCTCATAACCCGGGATATTTGGGCTCTTTCAAGCACGTCATTGTGGGACGGTGCCATGGGCTCTTTGTTTGTCTGGCTTTTTATTGGAGATACTTGGAAAAGATTTACATTAGGCCACAGTATGTCAGAGAGGATGTTTTCGTCCTTTTTTGAAGCTCAAGTCCAACTGTTTTCAACCCCGAGCCTGATACTACTAGCTATAAAATGGAGGTTGAGCATCGTGACCCAGCGTTCCAAGGGACATTCCTCTTAATAAGGGGGCCATTGATCAGATCCGTTCGCTCTGGCTTCTCAGGGACGTTGGTGCGAGTCGTGTGCTGTAACCAGAGATGACCCACATTTCAGTTTTGGCCTCAATAATCGAATCGGAAAATAGATTGTATCTCGTTCTCGACCTTGCCTCTTAAATTAAACTTTGGAGCTGTCCTGCTTCTGCCAAACTCAGCCCTGGAGCACCCTGGAGCACCCAGGTGCACATGCTCGCACCCTGGATTCGGCGGGCAGGAGAGGCGGACCCGAGGGGCCTCCGTTCTCTTCCTCTGCTTCAAGATCCGGGGTGCGCAGACGCTAAGCTGTCGGTTTAATGTGAGGACCGCCACCTGCAGCTCGCAATGGGCGGTTCCAGGCCTCCGCCCTGCACGGGGGATGGGCCTTGTCTCCGCCCGCAGCCCTCACCCACGGGCGTGCTCTTCGAGGAGGGGAGAGAGCTGGGACTGGGGAGCAGTCCTCAGTGGGGCTGGGCCTACAGCCTGCAGCTCTCGGGGGACAGCCCGGGCCCTTCCATCTCTTGAGTGACACAGATGGCCTGTCCACCCAGGACCGTGGATCGGTGTTGCCCGAGGGGGCCCGGAGGGTGCTGGATTGGGGGGTCGCCCCATGCCCGGGGTTGGGCGGGCCATGATCTGATGGGCCTGTCTTTCCAGTTAGCCATCTCTATGGGTTTGGCTTGGTGGACGCAGAGGCCCTGGTCGTGGAGGCGCAGAAGTGGACAGCGGTGCCCGCGCAGCATGTGTGCGTCGCCGTCGCGGACAAGAGGACCAGGTGAGGCCCCACGGCTCGGACCTGGCGCTGCTCAGGGCGCCTGGGATGGCATCCCCACCCGCACCCGCGTCCGTGGGCGGGGCCGGGCTCCGCCCTGGCGCCTGCGGCACTGTGGCTCCTGTGCCCGTTTCCGCGTTCACTGCTCCATCGGGGCCGCGTCGCACTGCAGGTCATTATCCGTGACGTTCAGCAGGGCTGACGGAGCGGGTTACTGAGCAGTGACCACGTCTCTGCCAGCATCCGCGGGAGGTGGCAGCCATGGCTCCAGCCCGCCCTGCCAGCCCAGGTGTGGCTCCCTCAGCCTTGGATGGCGGCAGCCTCTGTCCTTGCTGCTGCAGGAAGGGGGGGGGGCGTCCCCCAAAGTGCAGAGCAGCTCTGCGTCACTGTCATCTGGACCCCGATAACCTTCGAAGGTTTCAGCCCTGGGACGGTTTATCGGCCTGGACCACTCCCTTTGAGGTGGCCTCTTCCTTGAATGCGTTTACTTCGCAATGTGCTCTTTTGCTAGAAAATATTGAGAAAGGTGTTTCTGACTCACGCCTGGCATCTGTAGGAATTCAGAAAGCATTTCTTGGGTGAACAGCCATGGGAGGATGTTTTGAAAATTATGTTTTCATCTGCTAGTTGTGACGCCTGACTGCAGGGTGGCGAGGGCCCAAGGGCTGGACAGCCTGCAGACGGGTGCCAGTCTTGGGGTGTTAAAGCGTCATGCTCACCAGGGAGCCCTAGACTGTCACACGCAGAGGACAGTGGGAGGGAAACCCCTGGCACACGGGTAATCGGAGTCCGGGTGAGGTGGGCTGGGCTCCCGGGCCGGCTGGCCGGCCCGCAGGGCTGCGACTGCCGAGGTGCCGAGGTGGCCGCGTCCCGGCCGCAGCTCGGCCCTCCCGCGGGTCTCCCCGTCAGGGCGGCTCCTGAATGGAGCATTCTTCTCCAGCCAGAAATAGTTTTAAGATGGTAGAGTGGTGCCATACTGGTGAAAGGTTATTTTTGTTTTTATTTTATTTTGTTTTTAAGTGAAAGCGCTGAGTCTGGGTGGCGCGGGTTGAGGGGATCTGCCGTAACTCACAGGGCGACATTGTCCCCGCATGGGGGACAGCCTTCCGAGGAGGGGAGACCCAGCTCTGCTTCTAAAGAAGAGTCATCTTCACAGTTAGCAGTTTCAGGCTCCTTCTGGAATATTCAGCCAAGCCGCTGTCCCAACTTGACCTGCTTAGCCGCACGCTCAGTTATTCCCAAGGACACGGGGGCCTGGGGGTGGGGTCAGAGCTGTGTTTGCGGGGCGCCGGGGTGTGGCCGCGTCGGCGGGGTCCCCGGTGGTGAGTAGTGGTGCCTCAGCTTCCGTTTGCATTTTCGTAAAGTATCTTTTTCCAGCCGTTTACCTTCAGTCCGCGTGTGTCTTTCGATCTGAAGTGAGTCCCTTATGGGCACCATAGGTCAGCGTCCTGTTTTCTTGTACATTTATCTGCCCAATGTCTTTTGATTGGAGCATTTAATTCATTTAAAGTAATGGTTGATAGATACATAGTTATTGCCATTTTATCGTTCCTATTTTTTAGCTCTTTTTTTTCCTTCTTTTTAAAGAAGTCCCTTTAACATTTCTTATAATACTGGTTTGTTGGTGATGAATTCCCTTAGCTGCTTTTTATCTGGGAAGCTCTCTATTTCTTTTTCAATTTTAAATGTTTAGCTTTGCTGGGTAGAGTCAACTTGGTTGTAGGTCCTTGCTTTTCATCACTTTGAGCATTTCCTGCCAGTCCCTTCTGGCTGCAAAGTTTCTGTTGAGAAATCACCTGACAGTCTTATGGGAGCTCCCGTGCGAGTAACCATCTTTCTCATGCTTTTAGTATTCTCTTTGTCATTAACGTTTGGCATTTTAATTAGGATGCGTCTTGGCGTGGGCCTCTGTGGGTTCATCTTGTTTGGGACTCTCTGTGCTTCCTGGGCTTCTAGGTCTGTTTCCTTCTCCAGGGTAGGGGAGTTTTCTGTCATTTCTTCAAGTAGGTTTTCAATCCTTGCTCTCTCTTTTCCGTGTGGACCCCTGTGAGGCGAATGTTGGTGCACTTGACGTTGTCCCAGAGGCCCCTTGAACTGTCCTCACTTTTTTTTTTTTTTTTTTGCTATTCCAATTGGATGTTTTCTATTGCCTAGTCTTCCAAATTGCTGATTCGATCCTCTGCTTCATCTAATTTCCTGTCGATTCCCTCTAACATATTTTTCGTATTCGTTATTGTATTCTTCATTTCTGACTGGTTCTTTTTTGTTTTCTAGCTCCATTTTTTATGCTTTCTATCTCTTTGTTGTAGTTCTCGCTGAGATCACCGAGCATCCTTGTAACCAGTGTTTTGAACTCTGCATCTGGGAGATTGTTTGTCTCCATTTCGTTTAGTTGGTCTTCTGAAGCTTCGTTCTGTTCTTTCATTTGGGGCATGTGTCTTTGTCTCTCTGTTTTGGCTGCCTCCCTGGGTTTGTTTCTGTGTATTAGGTAGGGTTGCTACGTCTCCTGGTCTTAGTGGAGTGGCCTTATGTAGGAGGTGTCCTGTGTGGCCCAGCGGCACAGTCTCCTTGGTCACCTGAGCTGGGTGTGTGTCTTTAGCATGGGCTGTGCGCCCTCCTGTTGTAGTTGAGCCTTGGCTGCTGTTTGCACGTCTGTGGGTCGGGTGATCCTCAGGCTGATGGTCGTGAGGACTGGCTGTGACCAGCCGTGAGCTGTCGTGCAGGGCTGACCCCACGGAGCAGGATTCACTGTAGTTGGGCTCTGTGCTGCCCTTTGGGTGTGTCTTTCTTGGATTCAACCCTGGGTGGTGCTCTGGCTCTGTCAAAGCTGGCCACCAGGCGTACAGGCCCCAGGGCCTCCTGGGAGGGGCCCTGCTGCAGGCCAAGTTCAGCCACAGCCTGTGCTTTGCCCGGGGCCACCTGGCATGAGCTACCAAGCAGTCCGCAGATGGCTACCACCCACTGGGCTTAGAGATGCCTCTAGAGGCCAAACCAGGAACCAAGGCCTCTGTTGCTAGTACTAGGCCCAGGGCTGCTCAGCGAGAGGTGCGGGGCCCGCGGGGGCAGATGCTGCTTTAATGGGGTTTGTGGGCTTTTGTGAGATTTTAGGAAAGTCCGCAGCATGGGCCAAGACAGGCCGTTTGTATGGAAAAGCCACTGGAGGAGGCTTGGGGGCGGGGGACGGGGGTCTGCTCACGAGGAGAGGCGGGGCTTCAGGGAATCACAGGGGCGGGGCAAGTCGTGTCAGCCAGGTTGATGGACACTCAGAGTCGCACCACCTGCATCCGCGTGGGAGGCAGAGGGGGGCTCAACAAAGGGGCGGTGGCCTCTGCCAGCACTTCGGTCCGCAGAAGCCACCCTCTCTGAAGCAAACAGTTCAGCCCCTCCCTGCACGTCCCTGGCATCTTCGGAGCTGCGTCCCTAGCCCTGGAGCTCAGAGCAAGCGAGTCCGTCAGCGGCGAGTCCACGCAGGTTCTTTAGGAGGACGCCTGGGACTCCCGCCGCCCTCTGTGTCACCCAGCCACTGTCCCCGCTGGTTTTCCCGTGGGACTTAGAGCTTCCGGGGCCGAGTGCTCGCCCCACCCCCAACAGGAGCGTCCCCGTGGTGCAGACGCTGTGCCCACCGCCAGAGGTGGCGGGGACGTCTCTCCCTGGCACCAGAACCCTGGTCTGGGAGGTCTGGTGTGGGGCTGGGAGCCCTCGTGTCTCCCGCGGGACTGCTGCCTTTAACCAACACACGTGGGTGGGACCAGCGCAGGCCACGTCGCCACCCCTCCTGCCAGTCTCAGGTGGCCTGTGTGGGTCCTTGGTTGTAGGGCTTAGCTCAGCCAGATTGCAGGTGGCTCCCAGCGACGGCTGTTCTGTTCTTCAGCTGTGATGCTGAGGTGATTGTGGCTGGGGGTGGGAGGCAGCGCTGCGGTCACCTGCTCCGCCATCTTGACCAGAAGTGTCCCCTCCCGTTGACTTTCCGCCACCTCTGGATCCCTCATAATATCCACTGCAATGTAAACCCCGTGTAAATAGTTGCTACAATGTATTGTTTAGGGAACGATGACAGGAAAAAAAGTCTATACCGGTTTCAGTACAGATCCAACCACAGTGGCCCTAGTTACCTGGCACACATCAGTAAAGACTTTCTTTTTTTCAAATATTTTCGATCCTGGACACGGAACCCACGATCCAGGGAACAGACCAGCCTGGTCTGTGGCAGCCTCCCAGCTGCGGCAGGACACGTGGCTGGTGGTGGGTTTCTGCCTGTGACCTCGGTCTTACTCTTAGGCCCAGGAAACGTGTTGGGTGTTTGAAAGTCAGGGGTTATTCCTGAGATGCAAGCTTAGCAAGGTCTCACCCCGAGGAGTCTCCTCGCTCTGCACACCCCCATTGCCTCTTAGTGCGGGGGACAGGAACCCTTCACCTGGAGCTGTCTGTGGGCCCTGGCAGGACGGGAACTTCCCAGAACTCTCTAGAACTCTCCGTTCTGCTCTGCATCTGTCACAGTGTGGGGCCTGCTGCCCAGTAAACACAGGCAGTAAAATTTGGGAGCAGGCAATGAAAGAAGCCAGCATCTCTAAATCAATTTACGTTGCACGCAAATCATGTTTTCAAATATTTACAGTCTCCAAGGGAATTACGTCGCTGTTTATAACCATTTGGAGTGTTTTTGTGACTCAGGCCCAGTAGAGCCAAGCGCTATAATTCCTGGGAGATGCTAAGTCTCTGCTTCGAGCCTCCCCTCCCCAGAGGGAAGTTGGGCTTCGTGGGGGAAGCGCCCCGCCTGATAAACAGAGTGAGGCGGGGACTCCAGGCGGCTGGGCGGGCGTCTTTCTTCAATTGATAAGTCGTCGGGGCAGCCACGGTGGCCAGAATAGGCAGGATGGCCCAGCCCAAGTGTGGGGGTCGTGTCCAGGTGCAGGCTTGCGTCTGCTGTAATGCACCTGGGGGTGCATTAGAACTTTCCGGAGGAGCTGCCTTGTGCCTGACTGGGGCTCAGTGCTTGCCCTCGGGTTGCAGGCCATGTGGTGCCACCGCCTTGGTTTCATAAAGGGAACCGTGGCCCTCCCAGGGCAGGAGACGGAGGCGGAGGCGGGCGGACCAGCTCCCGTCCAACCCCTGCGACTCTGGCCCCGCCACTGTGGCCTTGGCCAGTGTGACTAATTAGCACAAGAGGCTGTCTCTGGCCTTGGGGTCACTTGTCTCTTCTTTCCCACCATCTTGAACACAGGTGTGGGTCCACCTGGCCGCCACACGGGGAGCAGGGCACAGAGGAGGAGGCCTGGACTCTGGAACCGGCTCTGCTGCCGAGTCGCCCCGTGACCTTGGGCTTGACCCTTGGCCTCTCTGGATTAGATAAATTAATCCTTGTGCCTTCTCAGACTAGAGCCAGTGTCCGGCGGGCTGCGGGTGTTATTTAGCAGCGTGACTCACGTTTTCAAGGCCAGGCTTTGGAACGAAGCAGTGAGGCCTTAACGCCTGGGGGCCTGGGCGGCTGAGGATGCCAGACAGCCAAGGGCACTGCACAGCCCCCCGGCCACCGAGGCGGCCGAGTCTGCCCGGGAAACCGTTCTTCACACCTGTCTAAGCAATTCCAGAATGACAGACACCCTCTGGGCAGGAGGAGCATAATGGTCGCAGGAGTGTCCGAGGGTGGGGCGAGGGGGGACCCGCCGCCCTCACGTGGGACTGAGTGCGCGCGGCCCCTCCCCCGCAGGAGCATCCCCGTGGTGCAGACGCTGCGCACCACCGCCCTGACCACGGCCTGCGCCGACCGCTCGGACCAGCGTGTGGCCTACCTGGAGCACGTGGTGGCCCGCATCTCCATCTCCCACCCCCGCCGCGGAGACCTCCAGATCCACCTGATCTCCCCCTCGGGGACCAAGTCTCAACTTCTGGCGAAGAGGTGAGGCCAGGCGGGCCCGGTGGGAGGGCAGGGTGGGGCAGGGCACCCGCCAGGGGGCAGTAGTGGTCTGCAGGGACCGACGTGGGCTTGGAGCCCGGACACTGGTGCTTAACGCCCCATCTGCCTCGCTCCCCAGCTGGGTACCCCGGAGTGGGCCGCCTCTATCTCTAGTCCTTACCCTGGGAAGTGTCATTTTACCCTGTCACAATCAGCAGAGTCACGAGAACGGAATATGATAATAGCGATGGACGTGTTCGGCACCGCCCCGGGGCAGGTGGCTGGCCCGTCCCGATCTGCTCACATCCATCTACCCGACCTGCGAGGACCCCCAGCGCCCCAGCAGCCACCGCCCCCCAGTCCTCCTCCCCTGACCTCCGTCCTTCTGCTCAGGGCAGGGGCGGGGTGGGGGGGAGCGGAGAGCGAGTCCTGCAGGCGCATTGGGTTTCTCGCCCCGAGGTGCTGGTGGCCTGTACCAGGGCCGTCAGTGCTGTTAACCCGCCCTCGGCCGCTGGGTCCTGGGAATTTGTTTCCCCCCCCCCCAAGACACAGATTATGTGACTGTAGGATCTATTATCTTAACTCGATTTTGCTTAATTCTCACTTAATTCCATGGCCTTTTCAGCTTGCCAAATGTGTCCACTAAGAGTAACTTGTTATTCATCCGTGTCAGCCCTTGAAAGATGATTTGTCCGTGTTCAGTGAATTGGATTCAGTTTGGCTTCGTGTGTGAAAATCAGCCTTGACCTGTGCAGCTTCTTAGAAGGAAGTACAGGGTGTCTGCCTGCCCCCACGGTGGACGTCCAGAGAACCCCCAAAGTGGGAATCGAATCTTCCATCGTGTAAAACATATCTGAATTTCTGATGAACAGTAAAGAGTCCCTATGTCAAAAAAATTACTGTTTCAAAACAGATAGAAAATTAGACGGTGACGGGAGGGTAAGAGGGAAGGACCTAGAACCATTTCTTCTGAGGAGGGAATACAGCGGTACCCCGAGTCGCTTCCTGTTTCTGCTCAGACCACGCAAGACAAAAGGGGTCGAGCTGGAGTCCCCGTCACCAAGGACTTTCTGGTCCGGAAGGACAGAGGCGGCTTGTCAGGGGGCCGGGTGGGGGAGGGAGCACACGGGCCTCCCCAGGGACACTCAGACCTCCCGCGTCACCTCCCAGCAGCTGGGACTGTGAAGCCCCGGAGACGAGGGACAAAGGACAGCATGCAGGAGCTGGCTCTGAGGCAAACGGGAGTCCGCTCCTTCTGCACACTGGCACCTAAGAGAGGCTTCCTTTGCCCTGTCCTTGGGTCTTCAGTGGGGTCACTGGGCCCAGCCTCTGCCAGCCTGCCAGGCCCGGGGGCCACGGCCCCGGGGGAACACACCTGGGCTGGGTGCAGACCAGACACCTGAAGGAACACGGGGTCTGGGTCGAGGGCTGTCACTAGTGACCTGTGACAGAAAGAATGCTCTAGAGCATCTGCAGTAGGCCCCTGCCCTGGACCCCTCCCCGGAAAGGAGGGTGGGCGGGGACCACCACCACCTGCCCTGGGCTCCTGTGCCCGGCCTTCCTCCCATGTTTGGGAGGCCCAGGGGGATAACGGAGGGGCCTGCCGGGTCCCAAGCCGGGGCGCGAACAGCCACCCTCTTACCAGCATCCTCGCATGGGGCTGGGCCGCACCTCCCCCGTGCTCACACCCGCACCCGGAGGTGCCTCAGCTGGACTGGGTGGTCTCCCGGGGACAGAGCCACCCTCGGGCCACCCCCCACTCCCCCCCTGACCCCTGTCTCCATCGCAGGCTGCTGGACCACTCCAACGAAGGCTTTTCCAACTGGGAGTTCATGTCTGTGCACTGCTGGGGGGAGAAGGCCGAGGGTGTGTGGACCCTGGAGATCCAGGACATGCCGGCCCAGGTCCGCAACCCGGACAAGCAAGGTCAGTGGTCCGGGTGGCTGCGGTGTGTCTGGTCACTCTCTTTCTCCCCGTTTTCATGAAGGTAGAATTCCCATAAAGCCAACGGCAGCCCGTCCATGGTTGTTGTGTGTGGTTAAACGGATTTAGCGTGTCTAGTCCCAGACCCTTGTCATCCCGCAGAGGGGCGCCCCAGAGCCACCAGGCAGCCATGCCCGTCCCACCCCCACCCCCTACCCCCCACCCCCTCCGCCCCCGGCCACCCTAGTCGACCCTCTGTCTGTGGACGTTTCGCAAGCACGGAATTGTGCGCTGCTGGGCCTTTCACTTCGTGTCCCATTTTGGGGGTCCGTCCACTGCGTAGCCGGCTTCCCTACCTCGTTGCGTTTTACGACTGAACTCTGTCCGCTCCACGCACCACATCGCGTTTGTCTGTTTTACGTCAGCCGGGTACGCCGGGGTCGTTCCTGGCTCGCGGCTGCCGTGGCGATGCCGCCGTGACGTCCACGTGCAGGCCGCGAGCGGCTATGCGTTGTCACGTTGGCGTGTGCCCGCACGCGGGACCGCTGGGTCGTGGGGTGCGTCCGCGTGTAACTTCTCGGGGACCCGCCAGAGTGTCTGTCACAGTGGCCGCGCCGTGCTCCCTTCCTGCCCGCGACGAAGGAGCATTTTCGTGTCTGTTTCTGCACGCCCTCGCCAGCCGGGCTTCGCTTTCCGCCTCTGCTGCTGTGGCTGCGCCGATGCGTGCGAAGCGGTGTCTCTGGGCTTTGGTCCGCGTTGCCTGGCAACCGGCGGCGCCCTGCACCTCCTCACGTGCTCATCAGCCGTCAACCTCCAGGGTCGTGTCCCTTCAAGTCTTTGTTTTGCGTTCCTGAGCTTATTATAAAGGGTCCTTTAAATAGTTTGGATGCCAGATCCTTATCAGAAAAATGGTTTGCAACCTTTTTTTCTATGCGTTGCAGTACCGGGGCACTACCCGAGGGTGACCCCCGAATGCAGTCCGGAAAGGCCAGTGTCTGTCCTTGGACATGGCAGAATCCGGGTCTCTGGCTGCTCGAGACAAGGATGCAATAACCGTCCCCTGGTACCTCCGAGCTCTGACCATCTGTGCCATGCCGGCATCTGGGGACCGATTGCTGTCCCGGGGTCTGCGCAGGCCGCACCCCGCACGGGGCCCTCGGCCGCACGTAGAGCGCACGCGGGCACTAGCGCCGCCTCCCCGAGCGTGGGCCGCGTCGGCCTTGCTCCTGAGGGCAGGAGAACGAAGAGAGCGAGGGGGGCCCTCCAGGCAGCGCCCCGCAGCGCACACTCGGAGCAGGGCGCCCCGGCCCTGACGCATGCGCGTTGGTTTGCTGCCGTCTGCTGGGGCCTCGGCCTGGGAAGGTGCCACTGGGTGGCCGAAGTGTCCCGCCGACTCCAGCATTCTGGAACCCAGGGAGAAGGGGGGACCTCCGGCAGATCCCAGTGTGCGTGGCGGCCCCCGTCCACCCCCGTGGTCTGGCCAGGTCGCCACTGACCTCGGTGCCAGCAGCGATGCGGAGACACAGCTCCCACAGAGGGCGCCGTCTTCGTTTCCCTCAGGCGGCTCAACCTGTTTTGGGGCGAGGGGTTGGGTTTCTGTCTCGTTAATTCCATCTGCTCAAATCTCTGCAACTTAATTGCTTAAAAAAATAAAAATAAAATAAAAAGCCAGCTCAGTTCCATGGTGTGTTGGGCAAAATACTTCAAAATCTCAGATAAGACTCGGGGTTCAATAAGTAGGGCGCCTGAATGACACGCCAGACCCAACAGCAGCCCCTCCCATCAGAGTGAGCTGGGTTTGTGTCATTAATTGTAAAACTTAAAAAAAAACAAACAAACAAAAAAACGGAACGGCGCGTTTGTCATCCATTTCGCTCTGGGTTCCGAGGCCAGGGGAAGGTGTGTCTCAGCCTGGCGACGCTCCGCCGGGAATGGACCTGAGCGCAGACCCCGCTTCACAGCGACTCGGTCTGCAGGTGGCGGTCGCACGGGCAGGGCTTGGGGGCGCGGGGGGGAGGGGGTGCTGCTGGGGTTTGCGCGTGCGTCGGGGCTGCGTTCTGCGCTTGAGCACAGCTCAGACCCGGTGAGGGCTCAGCCCCCCGCCACCCCACGCCGTCCGCATCCCAGCGGAGCCGGCCCACCTCTGGTGAGCCTCGGCCTCTCTCCGAGGACGAGCATCGCCACCCGGACCTCGTCACTGCGCACAGTCTCTCTTTCTAAGCCCCACTCGGAGCAGTGACGGTCTGACTGCCATCAGTTTAACCACTTATTCAGCAAACCAAGCTTTTTCCGACTAAATGTTGCTAAGCAGTAAACAGTTATCATTTGACTTCTCAATATGCTAAAAAGTGATTTTTTCTTAGGGGAAAATTAAAAAAAAAAACGACAACAATATTTGGTATTTAAAAATCCCAGTACGCAGACACCCTCTTACACGTCTCTAACTCTCAGCCCCGTGGTGAGATGATCATAAACAGCTTTATAGTGTTTTGGAACCTCAATATTTAAAGAGTGCTTACAAGTCACTAAGAAACCTAAAAAGCACCCACTAGAAAATTGGCGAGGAGGCTGAAAAGGCAGTTCCTAAAGAAAAACTATAAATAAGTAGTAAACAAAAGATACTGTATCTTTGTCCAGATCAAAGAAAGTATAAATTAACACACAAGAAGGTAATCTCAGGAATGAAAAAGGAACATTATTACAGATCCTGTACACATTAAAATTACTATAAGAAAACATTATAAACAACTTGGTGACCAAAAAATGAAATATTAAGTGAAATGACAAAAATGAACTTAACAAAATTGATACAAGGAGAAATAAAAATAAAACATTGTCCTACTAAAGAAATTGAGTCTGTACTTTAAAAGAAACTCAAAGCTAAATAGCTTCACTGGCAAATTCTGCTAAACATTCACATGGAGGAATGATGTCGCTATTCCGTAAACATTTCAGACGGTAGAAAACGTGGGAAACACGTAGTCTGGTTTAGTGAGGCCGGTATGTCCTTGACGCCAGTTCTCAGCGGCACGTCACGAGGATGGAGAATTTTCAGCCAGACTCACTCAAGAACGTAAACACGAGAATCCCAAGTTCAATATTAACAAACTAAATCCAACAGTATTAAAAAGATTCCTCTTCCTGCTTTTGTTTCTGTTTTTGTTTTTTGATGAAATATTTTCGAGCATCCCATTTTGTTTCCTTTAATTGGCTTTCTTAGCCGTATTTGCCTGGCCGCTCTAAGGATGACAGTGTGTGTCCTTCCTACGTTACGGTTTGTGTAGAATCAGTGTTGCACGGCTGTGCACTTCACAAGTGTCAGGACTGGCCCTGGCATGCCATCCCTCCCCCGACCCCCACTCGCCACCGCGTGCTGTGGTCACGGCACGCCTTTTACCTGTGTGCGCACTACAAACTCCATCTTACAGGGATCCTTTCGCTTTAAGCGGCCTTTGTCTTTCACGGAAAGGAGAAGGGAAAAACCTATTCTTTTACATTTCCCTACAAATGGACCGTTGACGCCTTTTCACGCCGGCCTGCTGGCCATGACTCTACTCAGCTTGCATTTAGTTGAAAATGTTTTTATTTCAACCCACTTTTTTGGTTTGTTTTTAATTGTGTTTATTTGCTCATTTATCGACACACTGGTTTTGACTCTGCTTGGAAGAAACCGTTGTGGTGGTGCCGTGACTAAACCCACTTTTCAGTGGTATTTTTACTGGATATAGAATTCTAGGGTGGCAGTATTTTTCCCCCCCCAGCACTTTAAAGATGTTACATTTCCTTCTGACCTTCATCGTTTCTGATGGGAAGAGTTTACATCGACTATAGAAACATTATTCACGTCTGAGCCTCCTGGAATACTCTAACGTTTCCTTGCTCATGCTGTCCTTATCCAGAAATGGAAATCAAAAGCCTGAGCATCACAGTTTTTTAATGGTTTTTTTTTTTCCCTTGACTATATAATTACTTCGTTCATAGCTTTTTTAAAAATTAAACTTATGTTTTCTGAAACAGTTTATATATGTAAAAGGTAATACATGCTGTGGGTTTTTAAATGAAATGGAAGTCTCTTCTGCCACCCCCGCCTCCTGCCGGGTCCTCGGAATCTTCGTTTCCTGTCCCTTCCGTTAAAACGTGACTCAACTTATGTTAAGTTGTGAAATGATGTCATCTCATATAGGACAGAGGCGAGAAAAGAAGGAACGGCTTTTGCTTGTGATGCGCGCTCCTAGGAGCTGCAGTTTGGGTTTGGCGGGGTCCGCCCGCTCCACGCGGGGCGCGTGCTGGTCGTGAGCTCGGGCTGGCCCCATGTGTTTGTCTTACCGAAACTATATCCGAAAATAAGAACCGAACTGTAGAGACTAGGCCTTTAGTGGGGGCTTCGGGACACTCCACACAGGCCCTTGACTCAGGTGACAGCTTACAGCGTCCTCGGTCCCTGTCCTGTAGCTACTCAGCCGTCACCTTCATCACAGCCGGGTCCTCAGCAGTTAAAATGCCCAGATCCCTTTGTGGTTTGGAAAGAGAGCATTCTTTGATCGTAAGGAGCTGAAAACAGGTGGTGGCTCGTAGCCGGGGATGGTGTTTCTGCACCTGTGGCCGTGGGAAGTGCCTCTCAGCCATCGTCATCGTCACTGACTGGGGGTGCTGAGTCTCATGTGCCACCCACCGCGTCTCCAGAGCCAGGCACTGTGGCAGGCCGCGTCCCGGGAAATGGCTCAGGGCTGCTTTCCGAGGTGAAGGACCCCCGTCTTCTGACTCTGGCCTGGCCTGGGGCGGTGTGGGGGCTGCAGGCGTCGGGGCCTGGGACCCTCACTGGCCAGGGCGACGGTTGGAAAGGAACAGCATTGCCGTGCTCCGTGCTGTGTAAACAGGATCGTGATCAAGGGCCATTCAGAGGAGCGCAGAGTCCGGCCTGGGGACCACGGGCCAACTGTGCCTCCATCCTCCACGCACCCATGTGGGCAGTGCGGGCTGCAGCCCCAGGGTTTGTGGGGTGCGTGGACGAGGAGGAGCCCCCGTTCTAGGATTTTGGAAGTCTAGGGGATCCCTGGAATCGGAACCGAGGACGAGGTTAGCCGGGCAGAGCTGCACACGCTGCAGAAACAGTCTCTAGGCGGCCATCTGCAGACAGCCCGCCAGACGCAGAGGTGACAGACACAGAGAGCAGAGTCACCGTGCTGGTCGCCGAGAGCAGGTGGCGAGGAGGCCGGGTCTTCCCGGCCACGCAGGCGTGAAGGTCGCGAGGACGCTGCCCCTCGTCGGCTCTCGCCGGCCGGTCACGAGGCTTTGCCGAGGTGGCTCGCCGCTGGGGTGACCGCTTGGTGTTTGGCCAGTGCTTCCACGGAAGCGCCGATGACGGGGGTGCAGCACGTCCTCGGGCAGGCCACCCCGAGCGTCAGCCCCTCGGTACGAGAATAGCAGCAGTAACCTCCGCCGCAGGGTCCCACTGTCCCCAATGCTGGCGGCACCGGCACAGGAAATGGCACCCAGACGCAGGGCTGCGGCAGAGCCGGCCCCGGACACGCCACCTCGGCTTCCGACGTGTTCCATGACCTCAGGGATGATGGGTCGGGCGGGGGCGGGGTCCGTGCTGCCTCCCTCCCCCGCTCCCTGTGCACGGCTGGGGGCTTCCTGTCAGCCGCGGGGCCCCTTGTCCCCACACCCCGTCCGGCGTCTGTGCCCTTCACCCAGTTTTCGAGGATGTGCCCCCTGTACCCCCCTGCCACGCCACCCAGTGTCCTCACTGCCGGGGCTGGCTGGGAGGGGAGGCGCCTCACAAGACCACTCTTTCCGTGGTCCGGGCTCGAGGGTCCAAAGAGCAGGACTCCTCAGTGAAACCCAGTTGTCACATTTGGGGGCACACGGGACAAGGCTCGGGCCCAGGCTTGGCCCGAGATTGACCCACCAGATACACCGAGAGACGGGGGTGCTGTGTCTGATCGTGGGGGCGGGCTGTTGGGGGAGGCTGCCGTGAGGCCCGGGCTGCAGAAGGCGGCCGGGCAGCAGGCGTGTGTCCCTGGGCCTTGGTGACTAGGAGCTGGGGGTGGGGCTGCACGGGCCTGCTGGGGGCGGGGGGTGTGGGCTCAGGCTGGGCAGCACCTGGCACTTGTGAGTTGCAGTGGCCTTTGGCCAGGCCGAGGGGTCGGGTTGAGGTTCCTGATTGTCGGTGGCCCTGGCTTGTGTCTCCCAGGGAAGCTGAAAGAATGGAGCCTCGTCCTGTACGGCACGGCCGAGCACCCGTACGGCGCCTTTGGCTCCCATCAGTCACGCTCCCGGATGCTGGAGCTGCCCACCCCGGAGCTGCAGCCGCCCACGGCCACGCTGTCGCTGTCCCAGGCCGAGGTTCCCGAGGACGAGGAGGACTACGCAGGTAATGACCCGAAGCCCGAGGGCTGTCGCCGAGGTGGGGGCTGTCCCGGCCGCGTGGGGCGCAGCTAGGCGTCTTCCTCCTGAACGGGAAGTCACAGTAACGATGCCCTCACACGGCCTGCCCAATGCTGTACAGAGCAGCCATGCTTCAGACCAGTAAGTATCTCCAGCCTTCCCAGGCCAGGAAATCGAGGTTCTCTATGCCCGACCAGGACCGGCACTGCCCCCTGGTTCATGAGGCTCCTTCTGGGCCCCCACGTCCCGCCCCCTGACCCTCTCTGCACCCCCACCCATTTCCAGTCCTCGCAGCTGGAATGTGGGCCTGGGGTCCTAACGGGCAGCGAGCAGGGAGCACAGCCAGGAAGGAGCTGGCAGAGGGGGAGCTGGGGTACAGACCCGAACTAGGTCTCCAGAGCCTAGACTTGCTGCTGCATGCAGCGGCTTCAGACCCTCACAGGAAGTGAGAGGTGTCACTGCGAGCCCTGCTCGTCCAGCCGTGCCGTCGCCGGGTGGCCCGGGGCTCGGGGCCTTCTGCTCGCTGCACCCAGGCGGCTGCACGGGGAGGATGTGGCCTGGGCAGCGTGCTCCGTAGAAGGCCCTGCCCTCCGCACCTGCCCAGGGGTTTGCGAGAAGCGAGCGTTCTGGTTGGGCTTATTGTCCTCAGCTAAATGTTACAGCTGCTTGATAAATGGTGGCTCATATCTAAGACCGTCAGTGTTTCGAGTTATCTAACAGCTTCTGGGGGGAGAAAGTAATAAAATGGAGAATGCCACCCATACGTATCAAGCATAAATTACGGTCGGTTCCGTTTTAAATTCTTCTGCCTCTCCTTTAAAATGGAGCATTGAATTATGTATAGACTAATCTGCTCCGGCTCCCCTGTGATTTATAAACTGTGGCAAGGTTCAGTAATTATTAATAAAGGACTTTTTTTGTCCTTCACTTCCTGGACTCTCACTATAGGGTGGCCATCCGTGGTCCGTCACCTGGTCTCCGCGAGCACGGTCCCGACGCCTGGGAGTTGCGTGCAGCGTGGGGGCCGTGGCGGGTGGGCCACGGAGAGAGGGCTTCGGGGAGGTGGGGGGACCAGCTGCATTAGATCCAGGACACAGGCAGGAGGCCCTTGGGGGGGCATGGCGGCGGAGCCCCTCGTGGAGGCATGAGGAGCCAGGCAGGAAGACGGGGCGGTGGTCGGGCACCTGAAGCGGGGCGGTGGTCATTAGCACAGAGGCGCGGGGGCCTGAGGCAGGAGCTCGCAGGGGTGACTGGGGAGGGGAGGCTTCTGGAGAGTGCTGGAAGCTGCCCCTGGGCCCAGGGTCCAGCAGCAGGGGGCGCCAGGCAGAGACAGGGTGGGAGGGTCGAGAGAGGCAGATGGATGGAGGGTGGGTGGACCGAGGACCAGGTCTCCCCCGTGAAGAAGTAAAGGACAGGAAGGTGGTGAGGGTTGGAGATGGGGCCCAGGACAGTGGGGGCGTCCAGAATCCCCCTGTTCCTTCAGAAACTGATCCGGGCACGTGACAACAAGGCACCAAGACCTTCAAGTAGCTTTTGAACATTCGTTTATGGTTTGCTCCACAGAGAGTTCAAGGTGGGGTTTTCAGGTCAGCCGCTGCCCTCAGCGGGGACGTGGCCGTTGGCCAGCAGCTCAGCACATGTGACAAGCCATGTGTCCCGGGGGACTTTCATGCTAATTGACAAAAGAGGGAAAGGAGACAGAGGAACATGAATGATGTGGGCTCCCCCCCCCCGCCCCCGCCCAGGATGAGTCGCAGGCTGCCAGGAGGAGCCCCACAGGCTGGGGGGCGGGGGTGCAGTTAACTCAGGGTGGCCACAGAAGGGCTGAGTCTGGCCTTTCAGAGGTCATTCACATGGGGTGCGGGGTGTGGGGGTTGAGGTAGGAAGGGGCGTGGGGTGCAGGGGGGAAGGGGCATGGGGTACGGGAGGGTTGGGGGGAAGGGGCGTGGGTGGTTGCGGGGGAAGGGGCATGGGGCGCCCGGTCGCAGGCTGTGACCCCGTTGGGTGTGGTGGGCCACGCCCTGGGCCCCCTCAGCACCACAGCCTGTGCCCTTCCACCCCGACCAGGCGATGCCGCCCCTCGCGGTCCTGCTTTGGGAGGGGTTCACAGTGGCAGCTTAGGAAATGTCAACACAGACCCTTGGGGCGGGAAGCCCAGCAAGCCGGCTGCCCCGGAGTGCCCTGGGATGGATGAAGGGGGCCTTGTGCGCCTCGCCAAAGGCCCATTGTGGGCAGCAGAGAATGGCGACTGTTGTCTTTCCCTCGCGACCTGCGAGGTGCTGGTGGCCAGCAAACCCCCTCGTCTCTGCTCCCGAGCATGCTCCCGCCCCCTGGAACCACTGGAACCTCCCAGAAGCTTCCCTTTTCCTTCCCGAGACTCAGAAGCCTCGCGGGGGCACGTGTCCCGGCAGGGAGCCTTTCAGGGCCACTTCCTCGAGGAGGAGGCGGATGGGGGGAACAGGGAGCAGCCGCCGTACCACCGAGCCACAGAGCCAGCTCTGGCACACGGTAGCCAGGTTCGTTAGGCCAGGGCGAAGAGGACAGATCCCGGCCCGGCCTGAGGGTCGGTGTCTTCCCGTGGCACACGCAGGCGGAAGGGCCCGGCAGGGCGGGCCGGCAGGGGTCCGCGGAGCTCCCTGCCTTTCTCCCGCTCACTTTCGCAAAGGGACACAGGGCCCCAGAGTTAAATGGGGGGGGGGATGTGGGGGACTTAGGGCAAGACACTGGTGGCCCGTCGCTGAGAGTGACCGGGCAGGAAGCCGGGAAGGAGGTGGCCGATGGGGGCCAGCCCTGCCCCGGCCCTGACGCGGGCAGCCCAGCCTGTCTGTCCCCAGCCCCGCCCTTCCTGCCCGTCCCCGTCGGGCAGGCAGCGTCAGCAGCTTCCCACACCCTCAGCACCCACGTCGCGACCCTTCGTCCTTCACGAGGGAAACCGAATTTGCTGGCCGGTCCCAGCACCACGTCCGGACGCCCCGGGGGCTGGGGCCTGGCCGTCCAACGTTCCCTCCTGAGCCTGCCTGGCTGCGGCATGCTGACCCTGGGCCCTGGGGGTCCGGCCCTGTCTGAGGCGGCTCCTCCGCTTGTTTCTTTAAGGCGTGTGCCATCCGGAGTGTGGGGACAAAGGCTGCGATGGCCCCGGCGCTGACCAGTGCTTGAACTGTGTCCACTTCAGCCTGGGGAACTCCAAGACCAGCAGGTAACGGCCGGGTCCCGTCGCTCGTGCGGGGGGCTGTGGCACCCGCTGAGGGGGCCCGTTGTGCGCTGTGGTCTTGGCCCCACCACACCCGGCGCCTGCGTAGGAATCGATGAGGGACCAGGACCGTGGGCTCCACATGGGGCGCTCCTGTCCCCGCACGCCCAGGCGGGGGCGCGGCATTCGGGGGGCCCGGGCAGGGTGCCGGCGTGGCTCTCGCGGTGGTCAATGTGGCCGCAGTCAGCCCGCACAGGGTCCTGCTGGAGCTGAAAGTTCCAAGTCAGAGACTGTCACATGGTGCCTCCCAGGGTGACCGGGAAAGGGTTCCGGGTTCTGTCCCCTCTCGGCCCTGGACACTCTCAGCTCCTTGTGAAGACACAGGCAGCCAGCCGTGCAGTGACCCAGTGACCTGCGCCGCTGACCAGACGGACGGCGAGGGTGGGGCCCAGACCCGCGGGCAAGGACCCATCTGCCCCTGTCTCCCCAGGAAGTGCGTGAGTGTGTGCCCCTTGGGCTACTTCGGGGACCCAGGAGCGAGACGCTGTCACCGGTGCCACCGGGGCTGTGAGACCTGCTCGGGCCGGAGCCCGGCCCAGTGCCTGTCCTGCCGCCGCGGGCTCTACCACCATCAGGAGACGAGCACTTGCGTGGCCCTCTGCCCCTCTGGGTTCTACGCTGACGAAAGTAAGTGCGCGTCGCTGGGCATGGCAGTGAAGAGTCGGGCCCCTCTCCCCGGGCTGGGGTCCCCGCTCCTGGTGGAGCTTCCCCTGCCCTCTGCTTCCTGTGGACTCTGTGCTTCTGAGAAAGGACGTGAGTGTGTAAGTATGTGTGTGTGTGTGAGAGAGAGAGAGAGAGAGAAGCCTTCAGGCCAGTTCATTAATGGTGGGTCACACACAAACCAGCCAGAAGGGTCCAGTGTGACTTCGGCTGTTGGAAGAGGCAGGCCCGCTGCCTGTCCTGCAGCTTCTCCTCCAGGAAAGGCTGTGCTCCAGGCTCCTGAGCGGCCAGCCAGACCTGTTCTCAGGCTGGAGGTCCCCCCACCCCACTCCTCAGGCAAGAAGCAGCCACCCGCACTGAGCGCCTGTGGCGTGCGAGCAATGCCACCCTGAGGAGGTGGCATGGGGTAGCCAGCCGCCCTGAGCGTCCAGGACGCAGGCGGCGTCGAGGAGGCTCCAGAGACCGTGGCCTCGAGAGCGGCGCGTGCGGCTGCCGGTGGGAGCTGGGTGCCCCAGATTCCCCCGGGAGGCAGGGTGGGCGTCGCAGACTCCTGCCTCAGTATAGGTGACCGCCGCGTGTTCAGTAAAGGCCCCCGCGAGGGCGCTGGGGTCGGGGGCCGACCCTGCCGCCTTCATAAGGGCCCCCCATCTCGGCGGCGTCTGTTGGCCGGGAGCTGGCCTTGGTCCCTCTGAGTGTGAGCTGGACCCCGGCAGGTCTCCGGACGGGGCCGCCAAGGCTGCTTGAGGGGAGAGACCCGTCGTCGGACACCCGGCCCGCGTTGCCCAGGTGGCCTCCGGCCGGCTCGTTCCTACGTCATCCGTTCTGGAGACTGACGCCTAGGGACGTGCAGCCCCGGCCACCCCGCTCGGAGACGCCCGAGTCTCGTTTGCCCAGATTTGGTTCTTGTTCATTCTTCCCTTTTCCTCATCTTTTCTCCAGGCCAGAGAAATTGCCTTAAATGCCACCCGAGCTGCAGGAAGTGCGTCGGGGAGCCGGAGAGATGCACGGTCTGCGAGGAGGGGTTCAGGTACCGCCCGAGCGCCGGGCCCCTACTAGCCCCATGTCTCCCGCTGACTCGCCAAGCTTTGGCAGCTTCCTCTCGGGAGCTGAATATGCAGAAGCCCAAACCTTTCGGGGTAAAGCCCAAGGGTCTGTCAGTCTGGTTTCCACTGAGAGCTGGGGAGCTGGGGGCGGGTGAGACCCGCGTTCCTACCTGGCGTCCGGAGGTGGCTGCTGTAGGGGCCTGGCCGCCCCCTCGGGCACCGGGCACTGCCAGTGGCCCCCCTAGTCCAGCCGTGGACACACGTTTATCTCCGCCCGTCTGTCTGCCTCCTTCGGGGTAGGGGCCCGTTCCCTGAGGGGGCCTGCTCCCTGGGGTGGGGGGGGGGGCTGCTCCCTGCGGGGGGCTTTGAGCTCTTCACACTCCTGGCTTTTCCCCTTCCATCAAGCTCAGCACGCATCTCCTCCAAAATCACTTTACTGGGCTAACGATCGCATCGGAATATTTTTGAGATGTTCATTTAGCCCGTTTAATGCAGCCACCTGGCCATTACTTGCTTCCCCGAGTTGCGTCTAGAAGCTTAGGAAACGTTCTGTTCAGAGTCACGCTGGGAACCCCGCGCAGCCTAGAACCGCGTCCGAGGAAGGGGAGGGCGGGCCGGCCGGGCCACGCTCCCCGGCGAGTGGCGTGGGTCGTGACGCCTCGACCCCTCAGCTGTCAGGTGGGGTGCTGTCAGCCTTCCTTGTGAAGATGAAGGAGGCGAGAGATGCGAAGAGCTGAGGTTGAGTTCCTGCCGGTGACGCCCTGCGCTAAGGGGGCTGCGGTGGCCGCATGTGGGCCCAGGGAGTGGCCCAGGGAGTGGCAGCGGCAGGACCCGAGGGGGCCGTCCAGCCCCGTCCCCCCCCCCCCCCCGCCCCCAGGCTCCTCCTAAGCCCATCCTCCCGGGAGGCGGAGCCGTGCAAGGCAGGGCCCAGGAGGAGCTTCCGTCTCAGGTTCGCTGCAGAAGGCGCCGCGTGGAAAGTCCTGGGCAGGGCAGGGACAGGTCCAGGTTACGGGGTCAGCGTGGCTAACGCCGTGGAAGCCTCAGAGGCAGTGACTTTGGGACAGTGTGCCACCGGGGTTAACGCACGCACGCACGCTCAAGTTCTCCTCTGGGGATTCGGGTTCAGATTCGGTGAATGTCAGGGACGAGGCTCCATATCAGACGCGGACAGAGCTGCGCACGTGGCCTCCCGCTTTGGGACCCGGGCCTCAGGGCTTCGAGGGGAGCCAGGGGCCACCACCCCCAGCAGGTGGAGGTCTGCTTCCAGGCAGGCCCGAGGCGTCCCTTCTGGCCCACCCTGCAGCCAGCCTCAGGCCAGCCTCTCCTGCTCTCATTGGCTTGGGACCACATGTGACATGAAAAACTGTGCCGTACCAACCTCCTTTCCCGTTGCAAAAGGCGTTTGATGGCAAATCACGATTTGGAAGGGATATGAAAACCTTTTTTTTTCTTCTCTCCCCCCACAGCCTCGCACGGGGCAGCTGCATCCCAGACTGTGAACCTGGCACCTACTTTGACTCCGAGCTGGTCAGATGCGGGCGGTGCCATCATGCCTGCCGGACCTGCGTGGGTGCGTGAGCCCGTCGCCGCAGACGCCTCGACTTCCGTGTGCCCGTGGGCCCAGGACCTGGGTGCCCCAGCGAGCGGCCCCACCCCGCGGCCCCACCCCCTGGACGCCAGGGAGGCCGGGGCCCTTGCAGAGCACCGGGGTGTCACCGCAGGGCAGGGGGGAGGGGGGGTGTGCAGGGCCAGGTGGGGAAGACGAGGTTCAGGGGGTGGGCGGATGGCGGTGACAGAGGTTCAGCACCGTGAAGGTCCCCGATGCCACCGCACCGGGCAACAGTTCACATGGTGAACTTTGTGTCATAGGCATTTCATCACAAATTTTAAAACTAAAGGGAAGTCGCGGGGCGTGGCCGGCTTCGGAGCCTGGGGCACTGGCTGTGGCAACACCAGGCATGTGCCGCGGTGGAGGCTCGGGGAGGGGAGGGGAGGGGAGGGGAGGGGGCCGCCCGGAACGCCGCCCTCGTCCCCTGCGCCCGCCGCCCCGTGTGTGGGGCGCGGTTTCCGGAGGAGAGGCTCGTGCGCACCGTGTCGCGGGTGCCCTGGCCCCGGCGCCTCCCAGGCGCGCCCCTCACGTGCCGCCAGCCTCTGGCGCCAGGACGCGGAAGCGCGTTAGGCGTCCGTGCCTCAGAGTTGACGCCTCGGCTTCTCGTCCTGACCCGCGCCGCGCCTTGGTCCGCGATCTAGGAAACCCTCACGGGGTTGTCTCCGCCGCGGTAGCCGTCGCAGACACGGGTTTCTGCTGGGTCACGGCGGCCACGACATGGGTCCCGGGTATTGTGGCAGGATGGGCACCTCCCACCCCTGGTGTGGCCGCGTGAGCCCCACGCGGCACCGGCCGCGCCTGAGCCCGCACAGTCTGGGGCGCAGTGCCCCCCGGGACAGCCCCCCGAAGCGCTGGCGTGGGCCCCGGGCGGCGTCCCCTGGCAGTCCGCGTGTCCCCCGCCGTTTTGACGCTCTCCCTGACCCCACGTCCGACCCGGCAGCTGCGGAGCGGCGCTGACCTCACTTGTTTAAATCGCGTCAGCACCCGACTGCGCGAATTCAGGCGTGCGGCTTCCTAACGCCGCCCACTTCGGTAATTCAGTTCCCTCTCCTTTTTCTTCGTCTCCTGAGTGCCTGGTGGCAGACAGCTTTATCAACTCTTCGTAGGTGTCTCGTCTCACTCCAGTGACTTCTCTGTCACTTCGGGCCTTTAATTCAGCGCCGTGCACATCCGAGGCTATCTGGGGGTCTCCTCTCCCCTCTGCCCACCTGCCTAGGTTCTTTCTGAGCTCCTGGGTTGTGTGCATCTAACCCCAGTTCCCGGCTCTGAGTCTCCAGGGGGCTTCTTGCTGCATGTCCTGTGTGGGTCCGTGTCAGAAGGACCTGTCCTCGCCTGCCACTCCCCACTTCCTGGAGGCCCAGGCCCGCGGAGAGGCCCCGCCGTGGCCAGAGGCTTCTCCAGGAGGAGGGCCGGACGTCGCGGCCTCTGCTGGCAGGTGGGGGGAGTTACCAGGGGCCGACAGCAGCTCGAGTCCAGAGGGGTCCTTCCCGCCACCCAGCGCCCTGAGCTGTCCGCCTGTGGCCACCTCGCTGCCTCTTTGACATCCCAGCAGGTGCTCCTCGGGACGGCTGGCACAGAGTGGGTCCCAGCACTCGCGTGTTATTGGAATGAATGGAGAGAGGGAGCGAGCAGATGGGCAGATGGTTCGGCTTCTTCGCTCCAGGCCCGAGTCCTCAGGGGCCGAGGGCACTGGCTGGCCACGCCTGCCTGCCGCGTCCTGACCGCACACAGCTCCGCCTGGTCGCCGCTCCCGCCCACGAGCCCTGACTCGTCCCTACTCTGCTGCCGGACACCTACCAGCACCGCCGTCACCTCGGTGTTCTGCCCGGTAGAAGCAGGGGCCCGGCCACAAGCGTGAGCTGCTGGCACAATTTTAAACTTCCTAGAGAAGCAGGGAAAATGATGATGGCGTCCCTAAAGAGCTGGCATTACCACACGTGGCCAGTACTTCCAAGTGGGCGCGTTCACAGCCTCGTTTCACTGTTGATCCCGGCGTGCGTGCGTGTCACACTCACAGCGTGTGCGCACTCAGCCCACACGTCACGCTCGGAGCCCCTCGCGCTGCAGAGGCCGTCGGGAAAGGCCGCCTTCGGAGCCGGGGCCACGGGCGTGGCGCGGGCGGTGGGCAGTGTGCCCAGCGCGGCACGTGCCTCCACGTCCCGCTCTGTGAGGCAGGGCACTGGCCCCCCCGCCAGGAGCGGGTGAGGGCAGCCCAGCGCCGACGTCCAGTGGGCACCTGGGGAGTCCAGCTGCACTGGTGGCCTCGGGGCCCCTGCACAGCGCCCCGGGCCTCACAGGCTCTCCATCGGCCCCAGGACGGGGACGGGAGGGGCCCTGACACCTGCTTCTTCCCCGCACCCCTCAGGGCCCAGCAGAGAAGAATGCATTCACTGCGCCCCGAACTTCCTCTTCCAAGACTGGAGGTGCGTGCCGGCCTGCAGCGAGGGCTTCTTCCCCGAGGACACGCCCGGCCTGCCCCACAGAGTGTGCCGCAGGTACGCGCCCCGGCGGCCGCCGTCCGCGCCCAGCGCCGCGGCCCCTTCCCTAGGGGATGGGTGCCACATCCCACCCCTGAGGCGGGCACCGTGGGCAGGCAGGGGCCCGCTCACCGAGGAGGGGACCCCTGCAGTCCGTGCTCGCCAGGGTCTTGCCAGTTGGTGGCTTTCATCCTTCGGGTCACTGTAGGAGCGTCAGTTGAGCACCTACTGTGTGCAGGCACCGGGCGGCGGGCACAGCTGCCCTCCGCGGCGCTCACAGCCCGGCTCAGACGCCCGGCGGCTCCCACCTGCGCCTCGCCCATGGTGAATTCAGCCGCTGGGAACTGAGGAAGCCTGTGCTGGGCTCCTTAGGGTTTGTAATTAGACACCTGAGAAGGAAGGGTCCTGGCGGTTCCCCCGTGTGAAGCTGTGTCCTCCCGGCCGGGCGCACACGCCCTGCCGCGAGCCCTCGTCCACTTTTCCTCCTCTGCATGTCCACTCCATAGTGACCCTCGGTCAGCGGGTGAGACCGGCGTCCTGTCTGGCTGAGTCGCCTCGGGTCGGACTTCCTGCCCCATAGGGCAGGACGGGGCGGGGCGGGCCCGTTGGGTCAGGGTCAGAGCGGCAGCGGGGACGTGGACGGTGGCCTTGAGGGTCGTGGTGGTGGGCGGGGGACGTTCCTTCTGTAGTCGACCAGGCCCAGGGCAGGGCAGGGGAGGTCTGGGAGACCCAGGCCTGCCCTGAGCCCCTGCCAGTGGCCGTGAGCTCATTGTCACCTCCCGGGGTGTACAGCGACCCAGCAGGATGCAGGACTGTCGTGGGGGATGCAGTGTGTGTGGGGGGGGCGGGGGTCACAGCGCAGCAGGGGAGACAGGCTGCAGGAGGGGGGCCTGGAGTGCCCAGGCCTCCTCCCCACACAGCGGTGGGAACCCGTGTCCCCACGCAGGTGTGACGAGAACTGCTTGAGTTGCGAAGGCTCCAGCAGGAACTGCAGCCGATGCAAGTCAGGCTTCACGCAGCTGGGGACCTCGTGCGTCACCAACCACACCTGCAGCAACGGTGAGCCCAGGGGGCGGCGGCCGGGCGCCCTTGGGCCAGGGGCCCCCGCCTCTGGCTTGGCGGGAAGGGCAAGGAGGGTGTGGGAGCGGCAGCCCTCGGGGGGCGCAGGCCACAGCCACCACCGCCGTCGCAGGGGCCCCTTCCCTGCAGGCCTCCGACGCCAGCCGTGGCCGCTTGGTTTGGCGAGTGACTTAGAAGTGAGTTTGTTCTGGTGCCGTCCCCACGCTGGTACATGAGCCCGGGTGGCCTGTGTACGGCGACTTCGCAGGCGAGGCCTGGCCTTGGGGGTTAGAGTCGGGACACAAGGAGGACCCAGAGGACCCCGTCTGCCAGGAGAGAGGCTGGTTCTCTGGGTAGTAGGGAGACAGGAACTTGGAGAGCAGCAAAGACCCATCTGGGGACTTCGGCTGGGGAGGCAGCATAGGAGCTGTGGCAGACATGTGACACGGGGAGGGGCCTCCAGGGCTCCACGGGCCACCGAGGGGCGGCCCGGCCCGGCTCTGGGCACCGCCACCCAGCACCCAGGAGAGGGCGCTGCCAGCTCCGGTTCCGCTGGGCACAGAGGTGGCGCTGGCCCTGGGCAGGCCTGCAGACCTCGGCGTTTGGCTGTTTTTCGGTTTGCAAAATCGTGTCCTTTCGAAGGCCAGGAGGCTTCCTCTGCAGGAAGTCAGCCGCTTGGGTTCCAGTCGAGCCCAGGGAGGCGAGGTGGTCACGGCTGGTCTCTGGACAGCGACACGTCCTCAAAGCCGGCGGCCCAGGGGCTGGCCGGCCGCAGTGGCCCTTCCCCACCCCGCCATGCTGTCCCCTCCGCTCCGGTTCTGGGCTGGCCTCCGGACCGCAGCAGCGCCCTCTGCCTGTAGCCCGCTGGTCCCTGCCTCCCGCAGCTCCTCGGGTCCAGCCCCCGCACAGCTGTCTGGAAGGGGGTGCACGTGGGCTTGAGGCCGCACTGGCACAGCCCGATGGTCCCCCAACGCCACATTCCACCCCCTGCCCCCCGAGTCCCCTCGTGTCCCCCAGACTCAGCAGGAGCTCCTGCACTCCACGTGCCACCAGGGCTGTGCCGGGCCGCCCGCGTGCCACAGGGGTGACTGCGAGGGCCGCCCTGGCTGCCACCCCCACTGCCTCCGCGGCTCCCCCCTCCCCCCACACACACACCAGCAGGCCAGCCGGGGGGTGGCTGGCGCAGTCACACAGGCCCCAGAGCCTGACGCGCCCCTTTTCTCCTTCCGGGGCGGGTCCAGCTGACGAGACCTTCTGTGAGATGGTGAAGTCCAACCAGCTCTGCCAGCGGAAGCTGTTCGTCCAGTTCTGCTGCCGCACGTGCCTGCTGGCCGGCTAGGGGCACGCCTGGCCGTCCGTCCGTCCGTCTGCCTGTCCCCAAGCCTGCCGGCGGAGCCCGTTTCGGGGGCGGTGGCCTGCACCCATGAGCAAGGTCCTTGGGCACCGTCTTGGGGTGCCCAGGGTAGGTGGCAGGCCCCCGGGAGCGGCTCCCGAACACTACGTCCCCTCAGACTCCGCTTCCTGGCTGCGTCCTTCTGGCAAACTCCAAACGGGAACAAAACGGATTCTGGGGACCCCCTGCCCCGGCTTTGGAGCAGGTTCCGGGACCGTGAGTTTACCGGCTCCTCAAGACCAAAGCAGCGAGTCGGGGCGCTGGCTCACCGCAATTTTCCCCTGTTCTGCGGTGCATCTCAGCTCCAGCCCGCAGAGCCTGGCTGTCCCCACGTGTGACCCAGGGCTGAGCGGTGCACCTGTCCCCCGCCTGCCACAGCGCCGGCCGGGGGACGGTTGGGTGCGAATGATACGGACTCAGGGGCATCAAACGTGTGACCACTGGGGACGAGCGCCTACTTCTGCACAGGCAGCGACTTCTGAAATCGCAGTGACAGCTCAGAAAACCGCACCCAACTCCCACGGGGAAGCCCTTGAGCTCTTCCTTCGAGGGCACCGAGCACCCTGTCACCGCCTTTGTGTCTCCAGGAGTGGCCCAAACAGCACCTCTGTCCGACGCAAGGCCTTCTGAAGAGCGTCCCCAGGAGGCGTCCCCAGGGCCAGCCAAAAAACACCCCAACCACCAAGTAGTTCCTCTTACCAAAATGTGACCGCAGCTCACGAACTATCCGTCACCCAGCACCCCGCGCCCCGTGGGATTGCTCTTCAGACGCGCCTGGCTCTGTTCCTCGGGAGGCCGGCGCTCACGGCGGGTGCCCGGCGTCTGCCCGCGGCACCGGCCCGACGGCACGGCTGCGTCTCTTGCTGCCAAACCTGTGTAGGCATTTTATAAGCCACATGTCCTGATTTTTACCGATGTTAATTATTTTGACAAATATTCATATATTTTCATTGACATGCGCAGATCTGCTTGATGACTCCCTGTACTCTGGGAACAACGTTTGCCTTAAGCCTCCCCAGCTCGCCCTTGTCCACGTTGTCCCGTCCTCTCTTTGGCTGTGATGGTTCTCAGTCGTTCCTTGTGGGCTGGGGGCCCAGCACGTGTCTGTCGGACCCACAGCTCTGAACGAGAAATCCACAGAGCAAATAAAATGTTAACCCTGAATTAATAAAAAGAGTTAACATCCCAGAGCAAAGGAGCCACGTTTTTTTCCGAGGCATGACAGTTAAACACGGGTGCTAGCCCGTGTGTAAAATGGCTTTATTTGTGGCTTCCGTACCTCTCTGAAGCCATCATGTGGAAGGACTTTAGCTTCAATGAATGTCGACAGAGTCGTGGGAGAAGTCCCCGAGTTCCAGCCCTGGGGTGTCCTTTAGCACAGGGGTCCCCAGCCCCCGGGGTCCGCGGCCTGTTAGGAACGGGCCACACAGCAGGAGGTGAGCGGCAGGTGAGTGAGCGAAGCTTCATCTGCATCTGCAGCCGCTCCCCAGAGCCAGCGTCACCGCCTCAGCCCCGCCTCAGACCGTCAGGTGTTAGATTCTCACAGGAGTGCCAGTCCCTGGTGCCGAAAAAGTTGGGGACCACTGCCTTAGCAACCAGACCCTCTTCTGGCCACAAAAGCCTGGTCGGGTCGCAAGGCTGGTTACAGGGAAGCCTCTCTGCCCCACAGTGCCCGCCTCTCCACCTGTCGCTGCCAAGCGTGATTTAATTAGGTCACGGCTTGTCCCTTGGCACAGTGACTGACTGCAAGCCTGCTACCAGGGGTCCCGTGCTGCCTGCGGCTTCCACCGTGGCCTCTGCGAGGTCAGAAGCACGTGGCTTCCCTGCTGCAAATGTAGGAGATGCACCAACTAAAAGCGACAGGGAAAAACAAAAGCGGGCGACGAGCAGTGTGCAGGATTCTACGGTTCACACAGGATCTCAGGGTTCGGCTCGGCCTTGGGAACCCCGGGACCAGAATGACATGTCACCTGTGCCCTCTTTGCACTGGAACGGTGCCCCCCTCTTTCCACTGGATGGGACAAAGCGCAAAGCCACCACCGTCTTCCAGGTGAAACTGGTACACATCCCAGCCTCCAGCCAAGCTGACGCTGCTTCCTGGCCTCCTCGGTCGTCTGCCTTGCACTGGCATTCTCTGAGTCCCATCAGCTGTGGCCATGGGGACAGGCTTGTGCAGCAGAACCCGGCTGCAGGGAGCTCTTCCGTGGCCAGGTGGCTGGAGGGGGAGAGCAGCACGTGGCCGTCAGCAGGCGGGGTGGGGACCCAGCTGACACTGCCCCTGAGCGCGACCGGCCAGAGTGGTCAGCACGGGGCAGCGAGGCAGTGGGGAGCGGTCTGGGGGCAGCAGCTGGAACACTGGTGAGGACCCTACGCGAGACATGTGGGGTTAAGACCAGCAGCTTGCTCGGTGCCTCTGGTGCAGGGGCCGCTGTCGCCCCGAGTGCCCTTTGTCCACCCAGAGCTTGTGCTCTCACACGTTTAGACGCAACCAGAGGACACTCGAAGGACACCAGCTGCAAGGAACCTCCCAGGTGGCTGTGGAGCCCACGTCCCCTCACTGGCTGGGCCAGCCTGTCCCAGGGCTGATGGTTCCAGCAGGCAGCTGAGAAGCTGTTCACAAAGTCCCAAGGACCAAGTGCCACCTCGCTAAAAAGGATGGACTACATAAAATGCCTTTTTGCAAGTGGCGCGGCCGTAAGTTCATCTGCACTCGCTTGGGCTGCACGTGTCTGTGGCTTTTGTTTTATGTGACAGAATTATGGATCTGATCTTCTAAATCTGTCGTTTCACTGACATGAAGTGACTTGCCTTGGGCCACACACTGGCTCGGTTGCTCCCGGCCACGTACCCAGAGAGGGCGACTGGCTCTCTGCAGAAGGGGAAACCAGTTCGGCAGCTGGCCGAGTGTAGTAGCCATGATGCATTTGTTACAAACTAGCTTTATTTCCAGGAGGCGACATTTTTCTTACCCTGTCCCCAAATTCTTTGGCACCTCACAGTGGTCCCCAGGTGCATACCCCTATCCTTTTTCTGCCACTGCTGTCTTTATACTCTGTAATTCTGCAAAAGCCTGGGGAGAGCTGCGCTTTTTACAGAACACACACACACAGAGCGGGAAGGAGGCTGGACAGAGCTTGGAAAAAGCAGAAGGGCAACATAGTCTAAATGTGGCCAGCAGCGGAGCGCCCTTGAATCAGGGGAGACTGTCATTCACTGCATTTAAATCATTGATACCATGGCCAGACTTCAGCCTGAATACTTGGGGTACACTGGGTCCCTGGGGAGCAGGTGAGGGGTGGAGGCTTAGATCAGAGAAGGGAAAGGGAAGGGGGAACTTCGAAAGAAGGACAGTTTAATGAGGACATGCAGGGGTGATGGAAAGTGACAGAGCCAAGCCATTCTCTAGCATCTAAACGTTCTGCCCAGCCCGCTGGCGGACAACTGAGGTCGGCTGCTGCCATGGGAGAGGAGGGCACCGCATCCCACGCCAGCCTTCTCTGCCGCTTCTGTCCTTCCTGGCTGGTTGGCTAAAGCCTTTCCTGACACCCCTGTGGCTTGTCTGTGCACAGAACAGCACACCTGGGTAGTGCAACACAGCGCCCATCTCGTGCCCTGGGGTTCAGTTCCCATCCCCAAGGTAATATGTACTAGGCACACGAAGGGTGATCACATACCTCCGAGGATCCCAGTTGAGCAAAGAGGAATCCAAGGCCCAGAGCAGAAAACACCTCTTGCCGAAAACAGTGGTTCTCAACTGGGGGGTGGGGGTTGGGGGTGATTTTTATCCCTCTGGGGATGTTTGGCCAGGTCTGGAGGGAGGGACTGATATCTACTGGCCTGAGGCCAGGGATGCTGCTACACATTCTGGAATGCACAGGACAGCCCCCACAACAGTCACCCAGCTCCAAAATGCCAACTGTGCCAAGGTTGAGAAACCCTAGCTAAAAGAAATGAAAAGAGACACTGTTCTCGACTTCGTAGATACTCTGATATTTGTAAAACTGCCTGTTGTTTGATTTATCTCCCTGTTCATGTGCTAAAGCCACAGAAACCCACACAAATTTCCTGTTTTAAAGAAACCTTTTTTTTTTTTAAATCCAGAGAGCCAAGGGCCAAGTAAAACCAGCTCTGGTCTAAGGGCTCCACCTGCTGGTCATTTCTAGAATTAAGCGAAGTTTGGATCGTTTTAAGTTTTTTATTTTGAAACAATCACAAAGCAAAATTACCGAAAAGCTGCAAAGACAGTAGAAAAAAATATTTTCCTGAACAATCAAAATAAGTTACCGATATGATACCCTAATACCCCCCAAATACTTCAGAGGCTGTTCCCTATAAACAACGACCTAACCATCAGAATCAGGAAATTCGTCTGGAACTAGAATCTCAGCAGTAATGCCATGTACTCATTGCATCCTAATAGGTGATACAGGATTTTCATTTGTCCCATTATTGGCGACATTAATCTTGATCACTTAATTTCCCCTTGGCAATAAAGTGTGGCCCGCTAAAGTGTGTCCGCTCTCACCACGGTGCAGCAATGCAACAGGGCAAAACATAAAGAATTAACAGAAAATCGTAAAGAAAGAAATAAACCTCATTCTCAGATCGGATGCTGTCAGATCAGTGAGTGGTCTTTTTCTGGACGGGGCGGCAGCCACGCGGGTACGCTCATTCGTCGCGTAGCGGACTTCTGATTCGCGCGCTGTTCTGCATATCTAGCTTCGTTATAAATATTTAACTGTCTGGAGAGCAGAAGACTAACTGGAAAGTAGACCGTGCCCGGTGGCGGGTCGCACTGCCGGGTGGGGGTGGGGGTGGGATGTGGGGCGGTCCCAGCTGATTCCAGGCCCAAGTCTCACGTCGTAGCCCGGGGGCCGAAGCCCGGGGCCCTTCACCGAATCCTGCGGGTACCCGCCCCTCCGGGGTGTCGAGAAGACCGTCACAGCTTCCCCTTCGCCTCCACGTGTACGGATGCACGAGACAGTTCGCTCAGGCATCTGCATATTTTGCTCAACTTGCGGGCACAAATGTTTGGAATCAGGGCCCTCCGGACTCCAGGCATGACTCAGGGGAGCCACCTGACCGGGGGAGCCCTCGACACGCGCGGGGACAGCGACAACAGCGAGGCGGGGCGTGGCTTTTCGATTGCCCCGGCCTGGGCGTCGGGCTGCGCGCGCGTGCGCACGGCGAGCGCTTGATGCTGCCTGGCGGGCGCAGGGCACCCTGGGACTTCCGGCGACCGGGCGCGGGGCACGCCGGGACTTCCGGCGGGCGGCGCGGGGTACGCTGGGACCTCCGGCAGCCTGTCTGTCTGGCGGGAGTCAGCGGCGGGCGCGCACCGGGCGGGAGGCGGCAGGATGGTGAAGCTGACGGCGGAGCTGATCGAGCAGGCGGCTCAGTACACCAACGCCGTGCGGGACCGCGAGCTAGACCTCCGGGGTGAGTCCGCGGACTGCGGCGCGCCCGCCGCCCGCGTTCCGGGCCCCAGCGGCCCCGGCGCAGCCACGTGACCCCCGGCGCGTCTGCCGCTCCCTGGCCCGCCGCCGCGGGCCCGTTCCCCAGTCGGGTCTGCCGGAAGCGCGCTCGGGTCGTGATCTCGGTGCAGAGACTCCTTCCCCGCAGAGGTGTCAGCGATGCCGCCGCGAGGGCGTAGATACGAGGCGTGCTCATTCCCTCTAAGGGGGGCGACGTCCGGGAACAAAAGCGGTCGCGTCCCAGGTGTCTCCGTGGCTTCCGTGGTCGGGTGCACTGTTGCGCCCAGGCTCCACTGCCGGTGCCACGTGTCAGGGACGAACGCTGTCTGAAGTGCTCGGGTTTCTGTGGCCGTCTCAACCGGACTGAGGCCTGGCCAGAGAAGGGCGTACGGGCCGGAGGAGCCGGCAACACGCCCCGCTTCTCTGAAAACATTTGCCGGTTATCTCAAAGCCCCCTCCTGAGCCGCGGGGCCGTGCCTAGGCCGGATGGGCCCCTGGAGGAGATGTCCCACTTACCCCAGTTGCTGCTCGGGGAGGGGGCTGGGAAGTGGCGTGCTCCGCGAAGGTGTGGGTGCCCGCCTCCGCTGCAGGGCCTCTGCTGCGTCCCCACCCTGCAGCCACATGCCGCCAGGGTGCACCTGGAGTGTGGCGCAGTGATCCCCGCACTCGGAATTACCGCCCCTCCGGCCCGGAGCGCTGGGAACCGAGCCCATCGACAGTGGATGATAAACTCGGTCTGTCTATGCTGCGGACACCGCTAGTCAGAGGGAGCGAAGGGCTGATACACAGGCGACAGGACGAACCCTGTAAACCTCACGCTGAGTGAAAAAGATCCAGACGCAGAAGGCCAAGTGGCATGTGACTCTTTGCTATGAAATGATCAGAACAGCAAAGTCACAGAGGCAAAATAGAGGAGTGGGCGGCGGTGGGGCGGAGGCTGCTAACCCGCACAGGGTTTCTTTTGGGGGGGAGGGGGCAAGATACTGGTTAGGGCTGCATAGCTATGAACGTGCTCAAACCATTCTGTTGTGTACTTTAAATGAGTGAATTTTTTGTTGTGTGAGTTATATCTCAGTAAGGGCTTACAACTAAACAAATACCAAGGCTTGTGTGAAAAAGGAGGTGGGAGTCCAGCTGTCTAATCAGCATGTCAGAAGGTGACAGGAAGCCAGGAAGAGCGACTTCTCAGGGGATCAGACAACACAATCTCTGTGGGCAGTTTGCCCCGCGGGGACAGTGGGATCTCTGGAGCTGCACTGCTGGCTGCTCTGCTTTCTGCTTAGATTCCTTCCTGACAAAGGCCAGTACTTATATTTTGATGGAATTGTTTCTTGGAGAAAGATTCAATTCAGGAGTAACTGACCACTCAGGCCCTAGGCACAGGTTGACCTCTGCCATGTAAGCCTGGCGTGCGTGGAGGGGTGAGGGCTCTTACGTGGGTGCAGCTGTCACTGAGATGCGGCCCTCACAGCTCCGAACCGTGTGTTTTAACCTGGAGGTTGTATCTGGCCGTGGAGCTTCCAGTGCGCTGATTGCGACCACATTACACAAGTCAGTGAGGGTTTGAGGGGGCTGTTCATAGAGAGATTTACCTTCGCGTGTGAACCTTTGACCTTCCTTGCCCTGGAGTGGAGCTGGGTGGGGAGGACGTGAAGTGAAGGGATGAGCCCGCTGAATCTGGCCTGTGGGAACTGCTGTCCGCCGTACAGGAAAAAGGCTTGGACGCTGGCTCGCCTGAATGTCGTGCCCGTAGCGGGCTGGCTGTTGCCACCCTGGTCGTCATCGCCCTTGTTATCACCACGTTCAGGACCCCTGCTAGACTGTATGCGTGCGTCCTGGCAGCTGGAACGTGTGACTGTCCAGTCCCTCATTTTATCTCAGGTACCCCGCAGTATCGGGCGAGGCGTAGGTGCTGGGGTCCTGAATGACTGATTTCTGAGTCACATCGCCATGCGTCACATCGCCATGCGAGACTCCTGTGCTTAAAGGTGCCTTTTAATGATATTAACACTCATGTGGTTTTTTCCCTCTCCATCTTACAGGGTATAAAATTCCCGTGATTGAAAACCTAGGTGCAACCTTAGACCAGTTCGATGCTATTGATTTTTCTGACAACGAAATCAGGAAATTGGATGGTTTCCCTCTGTTAAGAAGACTGAAGACGTTGTTGGTGAACAATAATAGGATATGGTGAGTGTCCGCCGGTGGGCGTGGCTCTTCCCCTAGATTCAGTGTCACCAGCTAGCTCCCCGAGGAAGTTGCAGCGCCTGCTGCGGGGACCTACCTGTCTCTCCTTAAAACGGAAAACGAGCCGCGCTTCCCCATGCAGGGCAGAGCCTGACTTAGTGCTGGACTTGTCACGTTTGCATCTGTCGAGAAATCTCGTATGTTTGTATATTCATGATAAATTTTCTATTTAAATTAAAAACGTCATTGTACACATTTTGACTCTCTTCGAAAATGATAGTTGCGATTGCCAGAGTGATCATACAATTCAACACTTCTGGTCTTGACTGAGCATCTCTTTCTACTCCATGTCCTCGGCCATTTTTTTCTTTAACTACAACTGATTTTTAAAATATCACTTATTGAAATTGAGATCCTTTTTGACCCGCTTACCACCTCTGTGTAAATTTTATCAGAAAAATCATGTGACCTCTGACGAGGTTCCCTCCGGGAGGGAGGGTCTCGGGATCTCAGATTCTGCCCCTTCCGGCCTGGGCTCCTCTGAGCGACACTGAGATGCAGTTGTGGGCGCACTGCATTCTCCCTTTCACGAAGATCCTCCCTGTCTTCTTTCAGCCGCATAGGCGAGGGGCTTGACCAGGCCCTGCCCTGCCTGACAGACCTGATCCTCACCAACAATAGCCTTGTGGAGCTGGTAAGTGAGCGGGGCTTCCGGCGCCCCGTGCTTCTTACAGAGGCTGGGCAAGGCTGACTGATGCTCTCTCTGTCCTTTTTCTTTGTCTTTTTCTTAATTCAAGATCCGGGCCTTTTTCGGTTATAAGTACATGTTGCAAATATCTTTTCCCACTCTGTAGCTTGCCCTTTGACTCTCTTAGGATGTCTCGATCGGGAACGTTCTAATTTAAGTGTCGTCTGTTCATTAGGCTTTTGTCGTTGCTGCCAGTGCTTTCGCTGTTCCGTTGCGCTTCCTCTGCTTCGGGCTCGTGAAGAGGTGCTGGTGTCCCCACGCACTAGTGGCTTTCACTGTCCCCCCGGAGTTCTGTCAGCTTTAGTCTGATAGAGTTTGAGGTTGTTTTATTTGATATATACAAATTTTCAATTGTTAATATTTTCCTGATGAACCTTTTTAGCATTATGTAGTGATCCTCTTTATAGCTTATTAACATTCTCTTATCCTGATGTCTGTTTTATCCGTCATAATATACCAAAATAAGCCTGCTTTCAGTATTTTCATGATAAATTCTTTCCCATCCAAAATTTACTTTTTTTTTTTTTTTGTATCATATATTTTATACTTATCTCTTAAAAACAACACATGATAGGATGTTTTAAAATCCAGTCTGAAGTCTTAAATGAAGTGTTAACGTGATTACTGGTATGTTTTTGTGTGTCTTCTCTCTTTTAGGATTTATTTGTTTCACTCATTCCACATTTCTTTTTCTCTTCTTTATTGCTGCTCATTCTCTCTTTTTTTGTGTTTATTTCATTTTTCATTCTCATACTTCAGAAATTATTAGACTCTCTTCTCAGCATCCTAGGAATTAAAACATATGTATTTATTCAAGTTTAAAGTTAACTAATACCTTTACTCTCCTAAACAGTACAGCATCCTTAAACATTTCAAATCGTGACCCCAATTTGTTATGTATTTATTATGTTTTTTAAAAACCCATGAAGACACCATGTGCTATTGAAACAGAAGCTGTATGGCCAAGATTTTGACTTTAAGAAGCTCAGATTTATCCACATTTTTTTCAGGAGAAGTTTATTAAATTGTTATTTAAGTAAATTTACTTACATTTACGAGTTTCATTCTGTGATGCGTTAGTATTGCGCCAAGTGCCGGGGCTGTGAACACTGAAAGGCGACATGAGTCTCGGCCTGCGCCGTGGCAGGCGCCCTCCCTTCCCGGGGTCGTGAGAGGGGCGCTGTCGCTCTTCTCATCGGCGGCTGTTCTTTCACAGGGCGACCTGGACCCTCTGGCTGCTCTCAAATCGCTGACTTATCTCAGGTACGGAAATTATTTGTGGTGGTGACACTCTTCAAAATAACACCCTTACAGCCTTGACCTCAAAACAATCAGTAAAAAGTACCTTTTACAAACGAATATTGAAAATATTTTCTTGGGGCCCAGTGCTCTATTAAAAGTTCCCTGTTACTTAAGTTTATGGCATTGAAATTATCTGTGAAGAATAGTGAACGTTTCCCTAACTTACGGACTCATTGGATTTTATTAAAACGGACCTCTTGAATGCTGCACTGTGAACAAGATTGGTGTTACGTTGTTCCTTTTCTCGTAGTATTCTGAGAAATCCCGTGACAAATAAGAAGCATTACAGACTGTATGTCATTTACAAAGTCCCCCAGATCAGGGTGCTGGATTTCCAGAAGGTGAAGCTGAAAGTGAGTGCTGCTCTGTTGGTGGCGAGCCGTCTGGGTGTGTGTTTTCCTTTATGCTTTCGCTATGGACGTTTTGAAATCGCCTAAGGAGTTTTGCCATCGGTTTGTAATAGAAACGAGGGAAAGAAAATGTGAAGTCAGATGTTTTTCACAGCAGAGTTTCTGGCAGGGCTTTGAGGTGCTGCGTGCGGTGCTGGCCTTTACGGAGCGAGCGCAGCCACGGCCACAGTGGACTGGCCACGCCAGGCTCCTCCCTGTGGGGAATCGTCACATCATTTGTCAGAATGATGTTCCCGTTATTGGGAGTTCTTTTTTATTTTCTTGTAAATCGTCTTCCGGGAGCTTCACCAGAGAAGGCAAGACCACTGTGTCTTTTTCCCTGAAATTGGCTTTTTGGGATTCTTACCAGCCCAGAGTGTCTCAGGAGCGTTTCTTCCGTGTTTTCTGAGGAATGCATCTAGATGTGCGTGGTATTCCTATCTCCATTAACTCTGTGTGTGGTGTTGCTGTAGGAGCGTCAGGAAGCAGAGAAAATGTTCAAGGGCAAACGGGGTGCACAGCTTGCAAAGGATATTGCCAGGAGAAGCAAAACGTAAGACACGGATACTCAACTTCACTCCACCTCGCCTTCAGAAACACGCTCTGTCGGGCAGTTTGCCGCCTATAAAATTAAACAGAACACCTGGGAGTAATAACGGTGTTGACTCTGTGTGGTGATAGCCCGTGACCGTCACTGGTCCTTATATCACGTGAGACTTCTGCAGGTTAGCAGAGCCAATACTTCCGTATTCGGTCATAATGTGACATCATATGCATCCCGCTTTCTGTGTAGGGAGACAAACTGGGTGGTGTTTCTGAAGGAGAGAGTTTCTTGTATCAGTTTGTTAACAAAGAGAAGATACTACACTGATTGAATTACTTTCAAAAGCTTTTGAAAGTAAAAGAGAAGCAATTTCCAGAAGTCTAGATTTGACAGTTATGTTCTTCCCCACCCCCCTCCCATCCCCAGTTTCAGCCCAGGTGCTGGTTTGCCAACTGACAAAAAGAAAGGTGGCCCATCCGCAGGGGACGTGGAAGCGATCAAGGTAGTTTGGTGTGGGCACCTAGATGGGGTGGAGCCGGCATGGCTTGGGGTGCAGCGTCACGTGATAAAACAAGTTCTGGCTGTGGCGGACCCCGCGGTTGTGAGTCCAGCTCTACTTCCGCATAAGGAGAAATGGCTCGAAGTCATTGTTTGACCAGACTTTGAGTGATCACGTGAGCCAGTCCAAGTGAGGGCAGCCCTCCCTGGTCCGTGTCCTGTCCCTCCAGCCCATGTCTTTGTGGACGGCCAGGGGCCTTGTATGCTCTCTCGCTGTCACATTAGTTTTTACTTGCAGAGGTTTGCTGTCTAAAGATGCTACTTGATGATTGGTGAGAAAACCAATTGTATAACTGCCTTCTAAATTATCCAGTACTTCAGTTCACTGCAGTTTTAGGACACATGCCATGATTATTTTGTATCATCAGGGGCCCACGTCCCTTTCCCAACTTTGCCAATTCCCGGCCCGGTGTTTGGGTTGATTTCAATGTCCCGGCTGGGAAAGCTGCCATGAGTGTCTGTAGGCGTTTGCGGGGCACCGGGGCTCAAGTGGACCTGACCCTCTTCTCCACTCTCTCCCGCCCCCAGAACGCCATAGCGAACGCGTCCACGCTGGCCGAAGTGGAGCGGCTGAAGGGCTTGCTGCAGTCCGGCCAGATTCCTGGCCGAGAGCGCAGACCAGGTGAGGAGGGCGCCTTGTCGCTGTGCTACCAGTTGGGTTCACCCAGTGGTCCCCCACAGGCGGGGTGCTGCAGCCCGGCAACGTGGCGTTCACGGAGCCCCTTTAAATGCCTCCGAGGATCAGTGATTTGATAGAGAATGTTGTGTCGTGGGGCTCGGGGGCCTGGTGTGTAAAAATCGAAGCCAACGTGACTCTCGTGGCCATGTCCCTGGGTGCCCGAGGTGTTTGCGGGCTGGCTTAGCGGTGGCGCTTGGGCCTGGTACCGCTCTGTCCTCGGTGAATTTCACAATTGCCACTCGCTCTTAAATCCACGACCTCATCTGTAAATCTAGGTGACAACAGCACTGACCTCAGCAGGTCGTTGGGGTACTGAGCGAGCCGCGGCACAGGTGGCGCTCGGCACAGGGTCCGACGTAGCGAGTGTCTGGCGAGCGTCAGCCGTGTGCCCGAAGGCTCGCTGGGCGCTGCGGGCGCACGGCGAGAACTCAGCATGACGCCATCACGAGACCCGATAGGAGTGTAATGGGGCCGCTGGCAGGACTGGCAACGCGGGACGTTCCCGTGAGGAATAAAAAGGCGTGGCACGTTGGGTGGCCCGCGGCTCTCCCTGCGGGGCTCCTGGGGTTGAGGCAAAACTCGCTCCGGCGCCGCGGGGGCCCAGCGCGTCCGTGCCGCTGCCGCTGGGGTGTCCTTTGCGGGGCGGCGAAGGACCGGGGTGCTGCGTGTCGTTGGCATCGCCCTGCGCTACTGGGCGGGAAGCGCTTCTCCGCGCCTGAGCCACGCGGTCGCCTGCAGCTGTCACAGCCGAGGAGCGGCCTCTTCGCGAACACGAGCTGAGCTTGACGCTGCAAGGACGGCAGCTCGTGGTGTTTGTTGCCAATGATAAAACTCAGACTTTGAAGCAGAAACAAAAACTGGCAAACTCTTATCCACCTGGTACTGACCTTGATGGCTCCCCAGTGCACGCAGACTTGTCTGAGCAAATTGGCGGGGTTAGAATGTCATATTTTTGACACTGTGTGCTGAAATGGGCCCACCTTTGGGAAGTGTGCGTGACTCAGTGAGTCTGCATTTTCCAAATAATGTCACAAAGTCTTGTGTGAACGGTCCAGTCAGTACAGGGTAGACCCGTGGGTTTCCAAGTAAGAGCAGAGAACGTTCCCTGATGGGGTTTCAGGCTCCACCTTGCAAAGCCACCTTGAAGAAACTACCGGTTTGTCAGGTTTGGGCAGAGAAAAGATATCCCCAGCCGTCCGCAAAGGCCCGTGAGAGAACCGCCACCGTGCCCGCCACTCTTCGCTTCTCGCGGTGCGTGGACAGGCGGAGTGACAGGGCCAGGGCTGGCGTCCCGCGGGCTGCTGCTCGTCACCTGTGACGGAGACGGGCAGAAGTACAGCGTCTCGCCGTCCTTCTCCCTGAATGTTTTTGTTTTTGGAAAATAGGATTCATTTTTATAGTGGTATAAACATTAACGTCATCAGTTTATTTTAACGAATGACTGTTTTCAAAATACCTGGTGTAACTGATGCAGCTTCGATAATGTGCCTTATCACAAGCTCTCTGTCCTCAGACTTGGTGAGGGCCGCTGAGCAGGGTGAAGGCAGAGTGGCCTTCTGGGGAGGGAGGACCTGCACGGCACACCGTGGTGGAGTGGCCTCGCACACTTGGACTATAGTGGCTCAGCACGAGCCCAGGTCAAGGCCTGAGGGAAGTGGCGAGAGGAGGCGACGCAAGGGCCTTGTGATGGAGTCGGGGTGCGGTTACGGTGGTCGGCGGGAGCGCGACTTTCGTAAACCCCTACACCTTCCTGCTTGAAGGAAGTAGCCGCCCCATCCAGTACCCGCCAGACACGGGTGGTCTCCGGGCCGTGCCCCCTGGGCGGAGGCCGCGGCATCTGTGCGCCTGGTCACAGGATCCCAGTGTGTGAGAGTGTCCGAAGTCGCCGTGACTCTGGCTGTGTGTTTTTTTCAGGCCCCACAGATGACGGCGAAGAGGAGATGGAAGAAGACACAGTCACGAATGGGTCCTGAGCGTCGCCAGGACGTGTGCCGTGTCCACGTGAACAAGCCCTGCTTTTCGAAGGTGGAACAATAGCTTTGTTTGTGTCGGCAAAGAGCTCGTGGCATTGCGAAGTGCCTGCCACTGCTGCTGGTAGTTTTGTGACACACGTTTCGAAACCCGAATGCCAGTTTTCTACAAACGGAGAAATAAAGGGTGCTCTCTGTGCTGCCAGCCTGTGCGTCGCCGTGGGGTGCGCTGCGGGCCGCGTGGACGCATTCGAGGTGCAGGTGCAGGAGGCCGCCGTTGAGGTCGGCTCCCCACTCCCCTGCGAATGTTCAGATTTTAAATTCTTAGTAAAACTCAGGATTCCCTGTGCACCGCCGCCGAGCACCTGCGCTCAGTGGCGCGTGTCTGTCTACACAGGGAACAACAGGTTTCATCCCAGGCGGCGGGGTTTAGGGCGTCACAGGAATCAGTATCTTTTCATGTTTTTCTTTAACCCTCTGTACACACATCATGCGGATAATGGATTAGTAGTTTAAAGACTTGGCGCAGTGTTTGCTTGCTAGCTGGTGGGGTTCAGGCACAGGGGCAGCCCATTCTGTGTCCAGGATGTGGGGGCAGAGGTCACGGCCACCCGGTGGGCAGGCTGAGGCAGTTTTCCTCACAGCTCCTACACTCGTGGCTGATTTAGGAGGTGAGCACCTCAAAAACCACCCCAAAACTCGGGCTCTGAGAGCCAACCACTGCTAACTCACAGCTGGCTCGGCTTGTCCCTGGCTCAGCTCGACACATTTCATTCTCCTTGGGCAAGTCAACCAACTGGGTCAAGGCACAGATGTGGGGCGGCCTGTGGGTCACCTGCAGGAGTGGTGGGTGCGGGGGTGGGCGCAGGAGTTGGCAGGGTGTTCGTGGTGCAGGAGGAGGAATTGGCTGCCAGGCTGTCAGGAAACCTGGAGGAGAAGTGGAGGGGGGTGGCTACAGGATGCAGGGCTTCTGAGGAATGGGAAAGTGTTGGTGGGGGCTTAGAGGAAAAGGCCGGAGGCATGGAGGTGATCCACGAGCAGAATCGGGCTCCAGCGTGGCGGGAGGACGCGGCAATGAGTGGAAAGCCCAGGGCGCCTGGTCGCGGCCTCGGCAGCATAGACAACAGCTGGGCTTGATTGACAGGCTGTCTTCCCTCTGGAGGCCTTGTGCCAATCCAGAACTTCAAAGGGGCCGAGTCCAGCTCCCCTCTGGGGGTCCAACACGCCCTGGGCCTGACCAGTTCCAGGTTGACAGGAGAGGAAAGCAAGGACAGAGCCAGGAAGAAGGCAAGCCTCTGAGCAGACAGGCCATCCGGCCAGCTGCAAGAGAGGCTCCTGCCCGTCCTCAGTCAGCCGAGGGACTCGAACCTGCAGCAGGAATATTGGTGACCTGGACAGTCGAGGCAGGGGTCTGATTGGAAGCCCACAGGGCCAGCTGCCCCACAGGCCCCTTGGTGTCTGGCCAGGGGCTGACGCCCTAGGACGGGGCTGGGTACTGCCTCCCAGACCTCTCAAATCCTGGCCATTTCCAGGCCTGGCTCCTGGGCCGCTGGGCAGGAGGCGGCCAGCTCTGGGCCTGGGCCCCTGGCAGAGGGTTTCTTTCCACGCAGGCCATGGCTGGGCCTGTCCTGACCTTGGAATGACTGGTCGGGTCTCGCGCCTCTGTCAGGGACTCCGTGGATGCACGACCCTGCCTGGTGATGCAGGACGGGCTCATTTGCCCCCAGAGAGACCAAGCTCTGCACGGACAGAGAGAAGAGGGTCCTTTGGTGGAGAGTGTAGAAAGAATTCAACACGCAGGCCAAAGCTGGAGTCCAATGGAAAGTCGATTCGAAGAGGGGTAACGTTCCACAGAGTGTGGTCTCCTCTCAGGCAGAGAGTGAGTGGGACAGTGAGAGACCGAGGAAAGACACCCTGAGTGTTCAGGGAATTCTGTGTCCGTGTCATTCTGCAGTTCCCGATGACTTTGATACAGACATAGGGTGAGGAAGGGGAGAGCATGGAGTGTGACAGGCCGGCGGCACGCAGTTCCCAGCCTTCGATGCTGGGGTTCCCCGTGGTTTTAGCCATCGAGGGAATGACTCTTGGGTCCTGTTTCCCCTTCACTGGTGTGGGGAGTGTTAGTTATCCAGTGGACATCTTCCTCTGTTCTGAAGGCATCTTTCCGGTCTGGCTGTGGGGCTGATCGGTGTATCGCAGTCCCTGAACATGGCTCATTCCCATTTGTCATCATTCTCCTGCCTCTTCCCTACATGACTGGAGCCCCGACTGGACTGGACGAACACCTCCTCCCCATCCTCAGCCCGGGCTGGGCCAGCGAGGCGGGTGTTCACACTTCAGTTTCCTCCCCAGGCTCCCAGAGACCCCATGAGCCGCAAGGCCCGGATTGCCAGCTCTGGCCTCTGCCAGAGGGCTGGCCTCTCCCTGCCAATCGCTCGGAGGCCCACCCTGACCTGCTACGTTGGGGCCACGTTCCCCAGCCGAGGCCAGGCCGCCGCACCACTCTCTCTTTGCCGTTATGCTGGAAGCTCCCCACTTCAGTGCAGTGGAGGGTTCTGCCACCAGTTTCTAGCCTGGCGGTGAGTGGTCACCAGCTGGTGGTGGCAACTGTCAGAGCCCTTATGACCCGGGGCTCCAGCCTCAACCAATGACCATTCATGAACCTCTGGCCCTTCTGTTTTCCTCAGATTGGATTGGATTTTTTTTCCCCTCCTTTAAATCAATATCTAGAGATGTCCAGCAGAGGTCCTCTTTAATAATGGGAAAGTCATTTTGAGCTGACATACACCACCTTGATTTACAAGAGCTTGTCCGACACAGTCGGTCAGGCTCAAGTTTGAAAAGGACAGAAACTGAGCTGGGAAAAGAGACTGAGATGGAGGTGCGAGCTCGTATGAAGCCGAAGAGTCGCGCTGAGGGGATGCCTTCTCTTTGGGGCATTCGAAGAGGCTGGCATGCTCGATCCACGATGCCCCTTCAGGAGAGTTTTTTGATACCTTCCAGTGTGTCACAAACTCAACAAGTCCCTTAAATCCTTGGCTTCAGCCTAGAACAGGGCTCCAGGAGAGACAGGCAGGGCCCGACCTTTGGCCTTGCATGTCTCCCTGTCAGCTGCGCTTCCCTCCCTCGGAAACTCGGAACCTGGCAGGAATCCAGAGCAAATCTACCCCAAGCCTTCAGGAGGTAGGTAGGCGGGTGATTGAAACACTCCTAGGTGATTCATTGTGCAAATTCTCAGACAATGGCACTGGAGACACAGACTGCAAGGAGGGCCAAAGGGGCCCGCACGATCCGAGTGCCCACGGATGCGACCCAGGCTCGGTGCCTGGTACTTGCAAACACAGGATGCAGACGCTGTCCCCTGTCACCACCGGCATCACGGACACCCGTTGCCCACCATCATCATTCCGTTCTAGTAGAGTGAGGGGAAAAGCAGGAGGGCCATGTCAAGTAGAGGAAAGCTTCTCCACTAACTCTTTGTGACAAGCCCTGAGAGGAGCCGGGGCCAGGCTTCCTCTGCCATCTCAGAGTCCCAGCTGTTCGTTCCCTCAGGCCAACTGAGTCTCCCGTTGTCCGATGGCCTGGGCGGGGCTCCACCCTCCGGAGGAGAAGAGGCTCTAGCCTGTGGCCGGATCCTGCCCCGAGCGGCCCCCCCAGTTAAAGCTGCCCCACCCGGGGTTTGCCCACTATCCCTACCTCTGCTCGCCCCGCCCTAGCTTTCCCCGCCCTTTGTTCTTTTCAACCTATCCCTGCTCACCCCGCCCCAGCTTTCCCCGCCCTTTGTTCCCTTCAACCTATCCCTGCTCACTCCGCTTCATCTTGCCCCGCCCTTCGTTCCCTTGAACCTATCCCTGCTCACCCCACCCCGGCTTGCCCCGCCCCTGGTTCTCCCGGCCCCGCCCGCCCCGCCCTCGCGAAGATCTGGGGGCGTCCGGGCCCGGCCTCCGAGACACTGCTCCGGCGCGCACGTCGACGTCGGCGCGCCTCGCGGGGCGAAGGCTCTGGCTGACGCGGCAGCGCCTGGGAGAGCGGTGGCCGCCATGGAGGGCGACGGCGAGCAGCTGTCCGCGCGGCCGGCGCTGGAGACGGAGGGGCTGCGCTTCCTGCACGTCACGGGTGAGTGGCCCCGAGTCGCGCCGCCATGTTCGGTGGGTCGTCGCCCTTGGCGCGCCGGCCGCGGGTCTTGGCGCCGCACGGAGGTCCAGGCGGCCGCCCGGGAGCGCGCGGCGCGGCCCTCCCTCACTTCCCTGGGCGGTGCCGTCGGGCCATCTTTTACGCGAGTCCCCTGCTCTGCAAAGCAAGCCCGTCCGGGGTGCGGCCTCGGCGACCGCTGCGCCTTTGGCTTTGTCTCCGGGCCTCGGCCACGCACCCCGCTGGCACCGCGCGCGGCGTCAGCCCCACGGCCACCCCTTTCTGTGTGTTCCCTGGGTCTGAAGGGTCTTTGCCCCCCTGAGTCGGACAACCTCGTCATCCCTCAAACCCAGCTGTCGCCCCCCGCCCCAGACTGCCCCCCCGAATTCCCAGAGGGTCGAGCAGCCCCTTCTCAGCGATCTCAGAATGGATGCGCGTCTCGCTCGTCATTTTACTGCCGACCTAGTAGGAGACCGTTGCTTCTGCTAGACCGGGAAGCTTTTGAGGGCGAGAGCTACGAATATTTCGTCTTTGTTGAATTTTATGGAAAAGTCCAATCGTAGTCTCATTTTTAATTTCTTGAAAACCATTTTCTGCTTTTCAGTGGGCTCCCTGTTGGCCACCTACGGCTGGTACATTGTCTTCAGCTGCATCCTTCTCTACGTGATCTTTCAGAAGCTTTCCACCCGGCTGAGGGCCCTGAGGCAGAGGCATCTGGACCAGGCTGCGGCCGCCGTGGGTGAGTACCCCGTATCCCATGAAGGCGGTGGCTTTACACCCACTTCAGTGAGTATTTAAAAGTTAAGTCGATTGTTAAGATTGAGAAGTACATGATTCTGATCTGTATGGTGGAAAGAAAAAAACATTTTATGCTTCTGGAATTGGATTTGGTGAATGTGCAATAGGCTTTTAATTTCGGGGATTTTGAAATGAGATGGAAAACATACCCGCTGGTGTGTAGAGAGCCACTGCATATCTTGTTGAAGGGTTTTCATTTATAGGGTGGATTAAGATGAAAATGTCACAGCTTCTCCATGCTTGTGGGTCTACCTTCTAAATCTTAGTTCTGTCTAGGGTTAAGACCTTTGTGAGTGATGAGGAACTCAGCTGTAGTTTTCCATATCCACTGCGTTTAGATTTTCACAACTTACTCATCAGATCTAATTTCAGATTCTACTAGGTTGTTTTCAAAACTCATTCTCTCTGAAATTGTAGTAGCCTTTTTACTAGATAGAAGCTACAGTTTCTAAGGATATAACCAAAAGAGATGTTAAGTGCTTTGAAAATAGCATAATTAAACAAATACAAATCCTCTTTCATTTGAGTTGTCACCATGGTTACTGAGGAAAGAGAATGTCACAATAAAAAAGCAGTCATTAGTGGAAAGACTTAGAAAATATCTTCACTCAAATATACCTCTCCCTTCAGGAAACCCTCTGGTCCTGCTGTTCTCAGCCTTTTTGATTGTTGGCTGTACATGCAATAATCCACTACAAAATACAGTTGTGATTCTTGCATAAGATGCAGGATTTCCTGAAGTGGATGACAGTAGTGTTTGGGAACAGCTTTAGTCACCTATTACAGCCATCTGTGATGTGCTGACAACCGAAAAATAGATCCGTAAGTGGATGCTAGGATAGGCACATCAAGAGAGGATTGTTTTTACGAAGCGCTGCAGAACGTAAAAATGCAGTGAAAGGTGTTGCGTTGTGTTGTTCAATTTCGTTAGGAAAAAATAGGTCGAGAAAAGCTACACTTTACTGATTTATTCTAAGAATGACCCAACAGTTAGAAATGTTACCGAAATTCACATTTCTAAAAAGTGGAGCTATCGTTTTGTTTTGTCGTTAAAGTTCCAGTCGTCTCGACCACCACACACACCCACACACCCTTGTGCTATTTGGAGCACAGCTTTTTGACCCCTGTTTTATGTAGGTTCAGTTAAGTGGCCTTTTCCCACCATTAGTTGTCTGTAGGTAATGGTGATCACTTATGCTTTGAAAGGGAACAATGTGAATTTATAAGTTCTGATTTTTCCTTCTCAGAAAAATGAGTCACACCACTGTGTAGTTGCCCCCTTAAGAGATGAACAGATCTGTTCATCATAACAACATAAAGATGAACTTTATGGTGTATTTATATAATTTTACTTTGTTTTATAAACCATATGAAAACAGGTAAAGCTGGGACACTCATTTCTATTAATGCTAGCTGGAAGGATTTTTCTTTTCTGTAGGAGCAGGGATAAAATACTTAAGGATTTTTATCTCTTTCTGGCATAGATCTGGGCTAATTACATGATGGCTAATGATCAGGACAACTTTATCTTTCCTTGGTGGTCTTCTAGAATTCTGGTCAGCCTAGAGACTGGGTGTTGGGAGGTGGCCAGGTCATGGAATGTAGTCTCAGTATATCCGTTGGGCAACTTATATTTCAATCACGGGGCCTATCCCAGACTTTCTGAATTCAAATTGCCAAGGGAGCCCAGAAATGTGTTCTAATAGAAGTTTCTGGTGCTGTGGATATTTAACTAGAGTTAAGACTGGAGAGACGGTTCTCTACCCCTGTGAGCAGCAGAGTATATGCAGAAGGGTAGACTTATTTATGTAAAAACATTTTTGCACTCTGACATCTGTACTTTTGTATACTCCTAATAATATGGACTCTTGAGAGTTTCCATTTTATGTTATACAAGGTGCTTCAGTGCATATTTTTTGTCATTTTAGAACCTGATGTTGTTGTAAAACGACAAGAGGCTTTAGCAGCTGCTCGTTTGAAAATGCAAGAAGAATTAAATGCGCAAGTCGAAAAGCATAAGGAAAAACTGAGACAGGTACGAACTGGTTTTAGTTTAAGTATTTCTTACTACTTAGAGGGAAAACACTCTTAAAGGAAGGTCCTTCATTTATGGTTTTGCTTTTCAGTGGTTCCCTCACAGCAGTGTTTCGCCCCACAAAACTGTGTGCCCAGGTGCCACGCCACCAGACTCGCACAGGACACATTCAGCTTCTCGCCCCTTTGTCTGTCTAAAGCCACGTGTCCCTCGACCACCGGGCCTGTCGGGGATGAAGTCGATGGGCTCGATCCCGGGTTGAGATGGAGTTTTGAGAGAGTTTCTCGAAGGGCCGTGGTTTGGTTGGGTGGGGGGTGGGGGCTGTAGGAGAGGAGGCAGAAGGAAGAGCCGAGGATGACTGTTGGCAGCGACCTGAGCAGCCAGGTGGCGTGTGCTGCTTTTCACAGGTGCAGGTCGCCCACTAGATTCGACCCAGTCTGTGTAACTGAAACACAGGTGTGGACTCTGCGTTCTGGTTTTGATCCAGATGTTTCCGTGCCCCTCTTTGTCCCCTCAGAAGGAAGCCTCTGCTGGCTCCAAGGCAGCAGGCAAGGTGGTCTTCCTGCTGGTCGTGCGTGTGGCTCTGGTGTTTCCACGGTCATGTGTCTTTCTGCCACATCCCAATGGCTTTTGTTGTTTCTGCCCGGTCACGCAGGCCGTGGCTGGTGTCTCCAGCTTGGCTGGAGCCCAAAGGAAGGGGCAGGACAAGACTGCCCCGACTGCCCACACTCACCCTCCTGCGTTGCCCTGTCCGAGCAGCGTTTTTCCACGTTCAGTTTGTTGCCCATCTTCCACTAACCTAAAATGTACCGGCACGTTTCTCTAATTTTTAAAATCATGTGATTTAAAAAAAAAAATCACATGATATACGAATCTATGCCATGCAAATTTAAGTCTGTGCCTTTCTGCTCCCCCACCCCCTGCTGCCCAGACACTCCATATTAAGCCTTTAAGAATTTTTCCAAAAATATTTTAGTCATATATAAACACACCTTTTTTTTTTCCATAGAAATGGCAGCACAGTGTACCTGTGGCCCCCCCCTTTTTTTTTTTATTATGGTTGACATTCAGTATTATATTAGTTTCAGGTGTACAACATGGTGGTTAGACGTTTATATAACTTACGAAGTGATCCCCCGGATTAGCCTGGTCCCCACCTGGCACTCTGCGTGGTTATTACAATATTATTGACCATATTCCCTGTACTGTACATCCCCGTGACTGTTGTGTATCTCCCGATCTGTACTTCTTACCCTCTTCACAGTTTTCACCCCCACTCCCAGCGCCCGCCTTCCGTCTGGCACCATCAGTTCTCTATCTGCGAATCTGTTTCTGTTTTGTTTGTTCATTTATATTGTTCTTTAGAATCCACGTGTAAGTGAGATCATGTGGTATTTGTCTTTCTCTGACAAATTTCACTCAGTGTAACGCCCTCTAGGTCCATCCATGTTCTCTCAAAGGGTAAGATTTCGTTCTGTTTAATGGCCTAGAATATTCCACTGTATACATTTACCACTTTATCCCGTTGTCTGTTGATGGACATGTGGGTTGCTTCCGTATCTTAGCTATTGTAAATAGCGCTGCAGTGAGCATCGGAGCACATATCTGTTTGAAAGTGTTTTGGATTTGTTTGGGTAAATGCCCAGAAGTGGAATTGCTGGGTCATAATAAGGTAGATCTATTTTTACTTTTTTGAGGCGCCTCCAAACTGTTTTGCATAGTGGCTGCACCTACAGTGCATGAGGGTTCCCTTTTCTCCGCATCCTCATCAGCACTTGTTATTTGTTGATTTATTGATGATGGCCATTCTGACAGGTGTGAGGTGATATCTCATTGTGGTTTTAATTTGCATTTCTCTGATTTCTGGTGTTGAGCATCTTTTCATACGTCCGTTGGCCATCTGTATGTCCTCTTTGGAGAAATACCTATTCTGGTCCTCTGCCCATTTTTCAATTGGATTGTTTGTGCTTTTTGGTGTTGAGTTCATTTAAATTTTGGATATTAAACCCTTATTGGATGTATCATTGGTGAATATCTTCTCCCAGTCAGTAGGTTGTCTTTCTGTTCTGTTGCCTTTGCTGTGCAAAAACTTTTCAGTTTGATGCTTCATTTATTTTTTTTTTCTTTTTTCATTTTTTTCTTTTTTTCCCTTGCCCAAGGAGATATATCAGGAAAAAAAAATAAGTAAATAACTAAGAGCAATGTCAAAGAGTTTACTATATATGTTTTTTTCTAGGAGTTTTGTTTTTGGGTCTTACATTTAAGTCTTTAATCCATTTTGAGTTTATTCTTGTATATGATAAAGAAGGTGGTCTGGTTTCATTTTTTTTGGTATGTATCTGTCCAATTTTCCCAACTTCATTTTTTACGTAGACTATCTTTACCCCAATGTATATTCTTGCCTCCTCTGTTATGGATTAGTGGACAGTGTTGACATGGGTTTATTTCTGGGCTCTCTATTCTGTTCCGTGGATCTCTGTGTCTGTTTGTATCCTTCTGATGACTGACCTTGTACTATAGTTTGATATCAGGTAGCAAGATACCTCCAGCTTTGTTCTTCTTTCTCAAAATTGCTCTGACTATTTGGGGTCTTTTGTGGTCCATATAAATTTTAGAATTATTAGTTCTAGTTCTGTGAAAAATGCCATTGGTAGTTTGATAGGGATTGCATTGAATCTATAGGTTGCTTTGGGTGGTAAGGACGTTTTAACAATGTTAATTCTGTCCATGAGCACGGTATGTGCTTCTGTTTATTTGTGTTGTCTTCAGATTTTTTTCAGTGTCATAATTTTCTGAGTATAGGTCTTTTACATCCTCGTTTAAATTTCTACCTAGGTGTGTTTTTTTTTTTATGCAATTGTAAATGAGATTGTTTTCTTAATTTATCTTTCTGATAGTTTATTATTGGTATATAAAAATGAAACCGATTTCAGAGTATTAGGTTTATATCTTGGTTACTTTACTGCGTTCACGTTAGCTGTGGGTTTGTCATATACAGACTTTATTACGTTGAGGTATGTTCCCTCTACCCACTTTTCTGAAAGTTTTTATCATAAATGGATGCTGGATTTTGTCACTTTTTCAGCATCTATTGATAGATGATCTTACCGTTTTTTTTCCGTTTGTTAATGCGGTGCGTCACATTAATTGATTTGTGGATATTGAAGCAGTTTTGCATCCCAGGAATAAATCCCGCTTGATCATGGTGTATGATATTTTTCATGTATTGCTGAATTTGGTTTGCTAATGTTTTGTTGGGAATTTTTGCATCTATGTCCACCAGGGATATATCAACATATAATTTTATTTTTTTGTCGTGTCTTCGGTTTTGGAATCAGGGTAATGATGCCCTCATAAAATGAGGCTGGAAACCATTCCTCCTCTTTAATGTTTTGGAATAGTTTGAGGATATTCACCTTTGAATATTTGGTAAAATTCACTTGTGTGGCCATCCAGTCCTGGACTTCTGTTTTTGAGGAGGTTTTTTTTCTTATTTTTGATTACTGATTTGATTTCATTAGTAATAGTCGGTCTGTTTAGATTTTTCTATTCTTGACTCAGTCTTGGCAGAGAGTTTGTTTCTAGGAATGTATCCATTTCTTCCAGATTGTCCAATTTATTGGCATGTAATTGCTTATAGTATTTCTTATAATCCTGTGTATTATAGTGGTGGCAGTTGTCACCTGACCTCTTTCATTTCTGGTCGTATCTGTTTGGGTCCTCTCTCCTTTTTTCTTGATGAGTCTGGTTAAAAGCTTATCACTTTTGTTTATCCTTTCTAAGAACCACCTCTTGGTTTCATTGATCTTTTGTATTCTCTTTAGACTTTTTTTTTTTTAAATTTCCGCTCTGATCTTTATTATTTCCTTTCTTCTACTCACTTTAGGTAATGTTTGTTGTTCTTTTCTAATTACTTTAGGTGTAAGGTTAGTGTTTATTTGAGATTTTTCTCATTTCTTGAGGCAGGCCTGTATTGCTTTGAATTTCCCAATTAGCACAGCTTTGGCTGTGTCCCATGGATTCGGGGTCATGTTTTCATTTTCATTTGTCCCCGTTCTTTCATTTGGAACTTACTTCTTTGTCTCTTCATTTTGGCTGCCTCTCTGTGTTCATTTCTAGGTATTAGGTAGATGTCCTGCATCTCCCAGTCTTAGCACGGTGGCCTTATGTGGTAGGTGTCCTGTGAGGCCCAGTGGCGAAATCTCTGGTCTCCTGAACCGAGTCTCCAGGTGTGGGTTGTGTGTGCCTTCCTGTTGTAGTTGAGCCTTGATCGCTTTGCCGTTGGCACATCAGTGGGTGGGATTGCCCCTCGGGATGACTGGCTGGGGAGATGGGCCACGCCCACAGCCTGTGAGCAGCTGCGCGGGGGCTGATCCCACGGAGCAGGATGTGAGTCAGCAGGCTCTGATGGCTGCCAAGGCCACCCTTCGGGTGTGCCACTTATGGGACAAACCAGGTGGTGCTCTATGGTCTGAAGCCAACTACTGGGTATGCTGGTCCTGGGGCCTCTTGGGAGGAGCTCCCATGTAGGCCTGTAACTGTCCTGGGGCTACCTGGTAGGAGCTACAAAGCAGTCTAGGTTGGTCACTGCCTGTGCTGGACCTGGAGGTGTGTGGGAGAGGCCGTGCTGCACACTGGAATCAAGGCCACCAGCACTGGGCCGGGGGCAGCTCAGCAAAAGGCCCAGAGTACCCCGCACCCAGAGGCTTGCCTACTGAAAGGACCTTGGGTGGTGGAGGAATTGGGTGGGGCGGGGTCCCAGGGAATCACCAGGGTGGAGCAAGCAGAATTTACCAGGCCAGTGCAGATTCAGATTTGGCGGTGTTGGTGGGGAGGGCTCAACACAGGGACAATGGCAGCTGTCCCTCCAGCCCTCCTCGAAAGCCACACAACTCAGTCACTCCCTCTATGTCTCTGGCACCTCCTAGGCTGCCGTCCCTGGGCCGGAGCCCAGGGCCAGTGCCTCTGAGCTAGAGGGTCTGTGCACTGGCCCTTTAAGAGGATGCCGGGGTTTCCAGTCATTCTCTGTTTCACCAGATGGATGGAATTTCTGCCGGGTTTTCACAGCCGGGTGGTGTGGGGTGTCCTTCCTGGCACTGGTCCTCCAGCATGGGACCTGTAGTTCCTCATGGGGACCTCTGCGGCTGAGAAATCCCTCCCCATTCTCCACTACCATGTGTGGGTGTGGCAGCGGCCTATTTCCTGTCTCCGCCTCCACCTACCAGTCTCAAGGTGGCTCCTTTACATCCTTAGTCATAGGACTTCTGCTCAGCTAGACTGCAGATGGCTCTTCAGGTTGATTGTTCTGCGATTTGGTTGTAGTTTCGCTGTTGCCATGGGAGGAGGCGGCACAGTGTTTGCATACTCCGTCATCTTTACTGGGACTCCCATTTATGCCATTTTTGAGCAGTTCTTTTTGAGTTTTTTTCTTTGCTGATTTCCAGCTCCTTATTTAGTACTGTTTTTAAAGGCATAGAATAAGTTGTTTTCTTCCTACATGTCAGAATCAGTGACTTCAGAGTCTTGATTTTTTTGTGTGTAACATCTTGATCTTTTATTCAGTTTGATGATGTAGCTGAAAAGTCTTAAAAGATCACTTTTTAAAGTTGCAGTGTGAGCCTCCTAAGATTGGAAAAAGGACAGAAGCCTGTGTTCGGGTTAAAATTGTTACAGCATGTGTGGTTCTGTCTCATGTACTCACAAAAACAATGATAATAAACTGAGTTGGCCTGCCTCACAGTTACATCGGCGCTCTTGCTTGTGGCCTCAGGGTTTGTCAGCTGCGTTCCATTGTGGCGTTCTCCGTGTTAGCGTGGAGTGTGACCCAGCCTTCACCCAAGAGCCGATTTCCTCCTTGGCCCCCTGTTCTTGCAAACCCTGAGCGCGTGACGCGATGGACCTTGAGAGCCGTGGAGAATTTTCTCGGTGTGCACTTGCTGAGGCATCATCTGGCGTGTCCTTGTGCTGTCTCGGTTCCATTGGAACCAGAATGAACCACAGTTTGGGTCCGGATTCCACTGGGAATGAAAGATTTTGTTTCCTTTGTGTGCATGTGGGGGTCAGGAGTCGATCGCTGGCGGGCAGGCGGCTCTTCTCAGAGAGCCGGTCAGTGCCCTGTCTCTCCCGCCTTGGGGACCTGGTCACGGCAGGATTACGAGCTTTCTCAGGTGCCCCTCGTTAGGCCTGATTTTCTGCTCAAATTATGTTCCCCTAAACATTTTCTGTATTTCTTGGCTTTCACCTCTCTCACTGGATCGTTGCAAGCTGGGAAGCAGGGGGGTAAGGGCTTTCCTCAGTGACATGGCCAGGCAGCCAGCCGCACAGCAGGCCTGCCAGCCACACTCACTCACGCCAAGTCACCCACATGACCTGTTGCAGGCGAGTTTCGGAAAACCGAATCTGTATTCTTTTTCCATCACGCTTTCTGCTTTCTTAAATAAAGTACAGATCAAAAGGTTCTGTTTGTGAATTAAACTCATACCACTAGCTACAAGTTCTGTTACCTGAAGAAAATGGAGGGGAAGGCTTGTTTCAAAGGACATTACAATTAAAAATTGCCAGAATTTGTATTTTCTTTGAAGAATATGGCAGCTTCCACATGTACTCCATATGATCCTTTTTCAGCTTGAAGAAGCAAAAAGGAGACAGAAGATCGAAATGTGGGACAGCATGCAAGAAGGAAAAAGTTACAGAGGAAACGCAAGAAAGCCGCAGGTGAGCACGGACGGGCCGAGTCGACGTCGTCAGGTAGATGAAGGTTTGTCGAGTAGAACGTTTTTCAGCCCGTGTATGTTTAAACAGGACGACGACAGTCCGGGGCCTTCGACGTCATCAGTTATCCCGAAGCGGAAATCTGACAGAAAGCCCCTGCGGGGAGGAGGCGAGTACCAAATGCTCACACATTCCAAACCATTACAGGATATACATTCCTTCTTAAATACCACATTCTCCTTCATTTCCTAGTCTGTAAATTGAGACTAATTCCTAAGTTTAGGATTATGCGGATTAAATAAAAGAAACAGATGCAAAGCCATCTTTACTGGCTGGGAGTCCACTGAGCCCCATTGCCCGGAGCAAGGATGCGGGCGCAGATCCTGCTTCCTGGAAGCGGGTGACCTCCTTGACCTCAGTGTCCTTCAGGGAAAACGTCAATATTGAATGAGAGATTGAAAAAGGAAGTCAGTCCAGCCCTCAGTAAACAATTAGAGTGACAGCACTCATGTTCTTCCTTGGTCCCACCCAGCCCTGTAAAGGCCGCTGCGTTTCTCAAGGAGACACGGCCAGATGTCCAGTTGGAGCTCTTTTCTCCGACCCCCCACCCCCCAGCGCTGTAGGGTCCTGGAGTCGCCTATCTCTGGCCCATCCCTGAGGACCTTCACGTCCTTTTAGGAAGATGGGACTCACACACGGATGAAAAGAAGCGATCGTGTGCTGGGCCAGGAGCTCCGCACCCGTCCCGAGGGCGGGGAGGGCCGTCCGTGGAAACGCGGGGCGGCGCCAGGGACGACCCTGCAGAGGCAGGAGCATGGTTTCTGAGGCAGCGCAGACACAAGCCCGGGCGCCCTTCAAGGCCGAGCTGTGATCCCCTCTGTCAGGAAGCCAAACCTGGCTTCCTACGGGGGAGTGATGTGTCTGAAAAGAAAATGCCGTTTTAAAGCTTCCTCTTGCTGGCAGACTGTTTTTTCAGAGCAAGTGGTGGTGATATTTAGGACAGGAGTGGAAATTTCAGAAAATATGATGTGCGACATGCTTATGCACATGGCCTCTCAGTGTTCTCAGCAATCTGGAACTGTGTGCTTTGACTAGCCGTGTTTTACAAATAAGGAAACTGAGGCACAGGGAATCATTGCCCAAAGATCCCATAGCAAATAAGGCGCAAAGCCATCTCATTCGCGGTCTCACTGACTCTGGAGCCTAAGCAGTCAACCTGGTCACCAAATGTCCGTTAACTTGGGGACACTAATGCATGGTGGGGGGCAGGCAGGTAGATTACCCAGTTCTGACTGGTAGAAGCAGTAGGTTCCATTCTGTTTTGATGTTTTAAACGTATTTCCGTGGTTTGAACGGTCCTATTTGAATGTATACATTCTATTAACATAGAGAAATAGTGGTAGAAACCTTCACATACATAAATCCAGACATCTTGAGAGATTCGTGTGTGTGTGTGTGTGTGTGTGTGTGTGTGTGTGTGTGTCTGGGGGAGTTAAGCTGAATCGTGTTTTTTTTTTTTTTTTTTATTCCTATCAAAATCAAGTCAACTGAAATCAGAGTGTAAAGTATTTTTTTTATGTAGTGGATAAAAGTTCTACGAAAATGCCCACGAGTGCAGACTCCATATCTTTGCAGGGCTTTGCATGTCAGGCTCACAGTTTTATGTTTGATACATGATGTTCCCAGCACTGATCTCCTTCCTGTCTCTCCTCTCAGGTTACAACCCTTTGTCTGGTGAAGGAGGCGGAGCCTGCTCCTGGAGACCTGGACGCAGAGGCCCGTCATCTGGTGGATGAAGTTAAGAATCTTGCTAGTGTCGCTTTTGACATTAGCAAGATGAACCCTTAACCCTCAATTCAATTGCCTTACGCACGCTTTTCACAGTGACTAGCCAAGGGGACGTGGGGTTTTATTTGTTCTTAACTACACCTGTATCTTTAAGAGTTGGAGTCAACGTAGGGTATAGATGTTGCTACTAGGCAGTAGTGGCAGTTGGTCACACTTCACTAAAGCCAGTGACTGCATCATTGATTTCATGGGTAATTGGCAGTTGGTAGGTAAAAGCGTCCCAGTGATTGGCGATCTTAATAAAAGAGACGTAGTAATGATCCTTCAGGTTAGAAGTCCTCACTGGCTGGGCAGTCTCTGTGACAGGTTGCGTTGAATGAAGTCTTCCTTGTAAACGGTGAGCCCGCCAGCGAGGATTACTGAAGCACAGTTGATGGGGTTGTTTCTGTATATTTACTTTTATGTACAGAACTTTGTAAAAAAGAAACTGTAAATATTAAAAAAAAAATGCAAAGAACATTTTTTTAACATCTTCGTTAAATTCAGAATATCTTTATGAACTTGCATTTGTGAAACAGTAGGTGACCTTAGCATGCACAGCCTCCTACGCTTACATATTTCCCCACTGGGGTTCACCCGCAGCGGGCATGGCGAGTGGAGGCTCCTCGGGGTTGATCCACAAAACCTCGGGCGCTTGGAGTCGAGTTGCTGAATAACGGGATATAGAAACCTCTGTCTCGAGGCGCCTCAGGGCCCGGCCAACAGCTTGAAAGTGGACTGTAGCCCCTAGGGCTGTTGTAAGCCACCAGTTCGTGGTTCGTTTGTCCGGCAGCGGAGGAGGCGCGTAGGGCGCTGTGACGCCGGCGCTGAGGCGTCCGTGGCGTAAGAATCGGGGGCCCAGAGAAGGAAGACGAGGCACAGAAGAGCGAGCGGAGGCGATTTTATTAAGTACAGCCAAGCAGAGCACGCTCGGAGGAAGTTCGGGTGGCAGCAGCTCCGTAATAATCGAGTGTACTGAGAAAAGGGGGGGGGGGGCGGGTGTTTCTGGGCCGTAGTTTGTGCTTCCGGCCCGCCCTCCTTGGGTCACACACGCTTCCGGCCCCTCCGTGTGCCCGGCGGGCCTTGGCCCCGGGCATGCGCAGTGCGTGCCCGTAGGTGGGCGGTCACGTCTGCGCCCTGACGAGTCAGAGGGCGGGCGCATGCTCAGTTAGCTCACTTCGCGCAGGCCTGTCGCGCGCCGCGGAGGTGTCTGTGACGGTCATCTGCAGTTAACAGTGCGGGAGCGGGGGGCAGCGGGGGGAGGCGCTGCCGGGTGCCTTGCCTGTGCATCCGGCTTCTGACCTTGGGGGGACAAGGGGCGGGGGGCTCCAGAAGCCGGCCAGATTCTTCTGCTGAGCAGGTCTGGGGGCCTCCTTAACCCTTCGTCACCCCTCTTCCCGCGGCTCACACCTACCTACCTACCCACCCTGTCAGCCACAGTCGGCGTGGGGTTGACCTCTTGGGATTTTCCTCCCATCACAAAGAACGAGGTCCGGAGGCTCAAGAGAAACAAGGGTGTGTGGGTCACCACGTGCGCCCCGAGGGTGCCTTCCAGAGTTGGCTCAGAGGACATTTCTTCAGCAGCACGTTAGAAAGAGGTGCCGCGTATTTTGTTTGTGCCTCGATGTTCGCGCCGCTCAGTTCTTGCCCCGAGAGGCTGATCTGCACCAGCTGCGGGAAGGCCATCACGCAGTCCACCAGGTCGCTGTCCCCGGGCGCTGACGCTAGGCCACCTTGACTGCAGGCTTCAGGTGAGATACCCGGCGGGCTGGCACACCATTCCGCAGTGCTCCCGCCGCACGCTACACCCTGAATTCCGCTGCGAGACGTTCTCAGAACCCCCTTTGTGTCAACTCGTGTCTCAGGGTCCCACTCCTTTGCCATCCGTGCCCTTCGCGCACCAGATGGGGTTGGGCACGGACCAGGCAATGTACCTCTGTCACCTCGACAGCAGGCCCTGGCCTGGGCTCCAGCCATGTGTCCCCTGCGGGATGCGGGAACTCGCTGGGGCTCCGCATCAACCGTCGCTGCCTCAGTCTGTCCTCTTCCCTGTGCGTATGCTCGCGGGCCACCCGGAGCGGCCCGCTGACCCCGGGATCTCTAATCCCTCTCAATGCCACTGTGACTTCCGCAGCTCCTTGCTTCCCCAGGGTCTTCCTCTCCTGTACTTGCGGTGGATTATCGCTGTCCCATTGCTCATTCCTTAGATGTGTGAGCATCCCGGTCCCTGGGGTCCTGTTCTGAGGGCCCGTCCCAGGGGAGCGAGGAGAGCGGGCGCCTGCAGTAGTGGTATGTGGCCACCCCAGGGTGCTGGTGGGACCGGCGCGGTGAGGCGTGTGCCGTGGCAAAGGCTCACGCTTTCGGGTGGCACACACACCACGCAAGTCGTTGGCTTCTCATAACTAGAAAGAGGAAAGATGTCAGCCCCTTCGGGGGGAGAAAGTTTATTCTGGCACCAGAGTTTAAGACAAATTTCAGAATTTTAACAGAAGAGAAACAGTTGCTAGAAGGTTGAATCAATGTCTTCAAGAACAGGTTTATGGCCAAATCAAAAGAAACCTACCAGGAACGCTGGTCTTTGTTGGGAAGATTAACGTTAAAAGTTAAGGGTGTAAAAAAAAAAAAAAAGTTAAGGCTGTAACTTGACTGTGCAGTTCCGCGGAGACAAGGTTTTGTAATGGGATCCAACCCCGGACAGCCAGTGGGGGTCCATTCTTTCTGGTAGGCAGCTGGAGTCCGGTGCCTGGGTGTGGAGATGCTGCATGAGCAGGGGGCACGGCATGCGGTGTGGACCGAGGGAGGGAGTCATCCCTGAGCCGAGCCGATGTGGGCCAGTCGCCACAGTCAGTCTTAGAAAAGAAGCTGCCCTCCCCGGCAGAGAGGACGGAGAGCCTACCGTTTTATATGGGACGTTCTCAGTTGTCGCTGCCCACACACCTCCGTGTTTCTTCCCTGCATGAGCACTCCCAAGGGGGCACACAGGTCCCGGCAGACTGGCTGGCACCCCATGGTTTTCTCAGAAACCAGGACTGAGGGGAAGTGACGTCACAGCACGATAACCTCATATCTATTTTAATTTATACAAGTGAGTAAATGTATAGATTCTAGGCTTTGTGTCATCTTTAGAAAGGCTTTCTCCACTCCAAGATTCTCCCCATTTCCGTTACACTTTTTTTCATTTAAGCTTTTGATCCTGCTGGAAGTGACTTTGATAGAAAGAGGAAGGGGGAGCTCTTAACTTTAATTTTTCCCCTAAATTGCTCTATAGTTAGTTGATCACCTTTATTTTTATACCAAATCCCACAATATATGTAGTTTATTTAGGTTTCTATTCTGTTCTGTCTATGCATGGGTGCTATGGGTTGAATTTCGTGTCCCACGCCCCACTCCCCCAAAATACCTTAGAGTTGTAACCCTCAGTACCTCATAATGTGACTTTATTTGGAAATAGGGTCATTGAAGCTGTAATTAAGGTGAGGTGGTGCTGGAGTAGGGTGGGCCCCCTCCGACAGGACAGGTGTCCTCCCTAAGTGGGAAATTTGGAGACAGACTTGAGACCTAGAGGGGCAGAGGCCGGAGTGAAGCAGCTGCAGGCCACAGACCGCCACCACCAAGAAGCGCGGACGAGGGAGACAGGAAGGGTTCCGCCCAGAGCCTCAGAGGGACCTCCATGTCCATGTCCGACCTGTAGCCTCCAGAACTGGGAGAGAACAGATTTCTTTTTAAGCCGCCAGTTTGTGGTACGTCGTTTCGACAGCCCTAGAGAACACAATGAGCGCCGTTTTAAAACCATACTGTTTTAATTAATGCCGTTGTGTAATATTTTTTAATATTACAAATGGGGACAGCCATCCCTCATTATTTGTGATGGAGCTTTTATTATTTGTGCATTTCTTATTTTTCCATATGCGTTTTAGAAACCGCTTGTCTGGTTTCCTTGAAACAATACCGTTGGTGGTGCGGGGGTGCCAAGTTAGGGACACACGCAAGGCACAGAAGTGGGGAAACATATCTGACAGCCCGCCCCACTAGCGTGAGGGTGATGACACCCTCCCGGCAATTGGGTACCTCGACGGTGGGGAGGGAGCGGGTATGGGAATCTGCCATCAGGTCCCCATGCTCCACGAGGAGGGGCCGCGGGCAAGGCCCAGTCCCCAGGGGGCGCTGCGGTCACCAGGCAGGCCTGGCCCCGACGCGGGTCAGAGCAACACTGTCCCGCCCTAACAGCCAGACAGGGCACCAGACAGCCTGCGGCTGGGGCGGGGCCCTGGAGAGTCTCTGACCCAAGTGGGATGTCAGGACGTGCGGGTCTCGCCGGAAGCGCACAGGGCGGCCTCGGTGACGCCACATCTCCCTCGGCGCGTAGGTGCGGGACGCTTCGCTCCGGGGCCCCTGCGCGCTGAGGCCCATTTCGGCGGCGGGGCGGTGTCAGCGGGGACGGGATGCAGGGAAGGCCTCGGACGCCGCGGCGTCACCAGGGACCCACCGCCACCAACGTGGGGGCGGCCCCGTGACACCTGGGACGCTTAGGCTTCGGCACCTCGAACATCCTCGCCAGCCGTGGGTCGTCCACGCCTCGGGGACGCTCCCGAGAGGAGCTGCCTGCGGTGGGGACGGGGCCTGGGGAGGGTGTCCCGCCTTAGCAAGTGACAGAGGGCAGTGCGCACTCGCAAGCGCCCCGTCCTGGACGCCAGCTCCACGGGGCCTCGGCGCCGGCCAGGACCGTGGTCCGCCCACGCGCATAGGGGTCCCCCCCCCCGGCGGGCAGCGCGCGGAGAGGGGGCCAGGGGTCCGGGACGCCGAGGCCGCGCTCGCGGACGGCTAGATGGCTTTTCGTGGGCGCGTCGCCCCGCAGACCCACCCGCCCGGACGCCCGCGCGGCCTCGGGCTCGTCGCCCCCGCGGGGTGCTTGTGTCGCTCATCAGCAGCGTTTTCATTCAGAAAACCAGCGGAACCAAGATACGCACGCAAAGCGGCCAAGCGGCAGTGTCCAGAGACGTGGGCGCGCCCGCCGTCGGTCCCCGCGGGGGGCCGGTGCGGGGGGGGGGGGGCCTCACCGCCTGGGCCGGGTCCCTCCGCGGCTGTGGCCCGGGGTAGGGGGGCGGGGACCCGGGACGACGTCAGGTGCACAGCCTCGGGTGCCTGAGGGCGGCTGGCGCCTCCGCGAGCGCCGCGGGGTCGGTCTGGGGAGCCTCGAGGGGGGCTGGGGGGACAGCAAACGGGGGGCAGCATCAGGCGAGGGTGGGCCACAGCCCGGGAGGAGGAGCCTGCGGGGCAGGGTCGCCGCCACCGCGGGTGTCTGGGGCATCTGGGGCCCCAGAGCCCGGGGGCGCACGGGAGCCGGGCGTCGGGCGGGTGGGAACAGAGGCCTGCGCATCGGGAAAGCCCTCCTCTCGGCAACAATCGACAATCGCAGGACAATCGCAGGACATGGTCGCTAATCCGGCGTCAGGAAATACCACTTTCGGACGAAAACGTGACCTCGCCTGTTGACCCACAAGCCACAGGTCACAGCAGCATCCTGGAACCGTGGCCCAACGACCGGCTCCCCGCACCACCCCGTTGTCGCCTCCCCGGAGCTCCCGGGGCCATGGGGTCACCCTCCGGGCCCGGGGGCAGAGCGGATGGGAGCTGGGCGGGCCTGGGCCGGTCGGGACGCGTCTCCGAACCGAGATGGAAAAAATCCCGCGACGACAGAACGCTTATGGCCCGCACCCTGGGCTCCCCGCAAAGATGGAAACGCCCACGGCCCAGCGTGACCTGGACGATCCCGCTGGCGCCTCCGGCCTCCGGGAACCCTGCCTGGGGCGCCCCGGCGGCTCCCCAACCCGCTGGGGTTTCCTGGCAGCTCGGGAGGAAACGATCTAAAAGTGGCCACCAGGTGGCGCGCGCAAGCAAGGGCGGCCAAGGGCGGCCAAGGGCGCCCCGCCGTGTCCCGCCCGCCTGGGGCGCGTCTCCCGCCGGGCTCTGGGCAGCCACCTCGGAGCGCCCCACGGGAACGGCGCCACCCTGGCGGCAGAAGATGGACGCAGAGAAGTCCCGGAGATGCGGCACGGACCTCCCGGAGCTGCAGGAGCGGTCCCCGGCTCCAGGACTGTTGTAGCCGCCAGCCCCCAAAGACACACGGACCACCAGAAATCAGTGAATTATAGGAAAACACACTTTTTATTCAGCCAAGCTGGGTCTGCCAGGGGTACGCAGACCCCAAATTAAGCAGCCCCGAAATGTAGAAGTAGAGAGTTTTTAAGCCCTTAACCCCATTCTTCATTCTAGCTGAACACAAAGGTCTATTTGTCAACAAACAGGTCGGTTGTGCAAGTGGGGGTACAGAAGCAGAAAGCTTATCGTTAGAATGTTATGTTCCTACAGGTGATAGCCTATGTTCCCATGGGCAATAGCCAAGCAGTAATTTTCCAGCCAGCACAGGAGGACTTATTGGGCCAGGCACGGACTACATAACCCGGGACCCCGTGAGTCCGCGGGGGACAGCGGCGAGGGGCGACTTATTCTGCAAGTGAAACGGGGCCCTGAGACGGAAACCAGATCCTAACGGTTTTGTTCTTCCCAAGTTTTTGTTTTTGTTTTTTGTTTTTTTTTTTTGGTTTTGTTTGTTTGTTTGCCTTTCAGGAGGTAACAACAGACCTCCACCCCGTGCCCCAGGAACCAGCATAGACCCAGCGGGATCAGACTCAGAGGCTCCCGCAGGTGCAGAAAGCCAACAAAGAGACAAGTGACAGGGACAGGTGGCCGGAAGCAAAGTTTGCCTCTAGCTGGAACCTTCGTGCACAGACCTGGTCCTCGCGGACAGTATTCACAAGCGAGGGTGCCCAGCGCCTTCTCTTGGCCGAGCACCTTAGATGGCTTAGTTCCAAGATTGTCCAACCCAGTCTCCCAAATTAGAATTAGAAAATATGTATAGTTTCTCCTTAAACAAACAAACAAACAATACCATTGGCATTTTTGCTGGGTATGTATTCATCTTTTCAAAGTAATTTTGTAAGAATCAGCATCTATATACTAGGGAACCTTTATGAATATGACCACATAAGACTAAAACATTTCTTTCCGGCCAAAACAACCAAGTTAAACAAATTGGCAAAGAGTATTTGCGAACCACAAATCAATGAAAAGAAGGCTAACAAGTCAATAGAAAAATAAGAACAGAAAGTGTTTCACAGAGAATTAAAATGGTTTCTAAACATGAAAAGATGTTCAACCTCACCCATATAAAAGGAATACAATGAGATACACCCCCTCCCCTTTTATTTTTTTGGGAGGCCTATAAAGCTGGCAAAAATAAACTGCAGGGATTTGGGGAACAAGACACACTCAAATCTCACACATTGTTGATGGGAGTATATGTTAGCACGACCTCTAAAGAACTCAATTTGGATATATCTATCAGAGTCTTAAACATTTCCCCTTCTAGAAATTTATCCTGAAATACACTCACATAAAAGGTGTGTAAAAGAATATTCGCGGGCACATAATATGAAAAGTCGCTATAATATTTTATAAATTACGAAATATTTCTACAACAGTATACTGAGTGGCTGTAACTGTGAGTGAACTCTGTGTGGCCACAGGAATGCTTTATTTCTATACTTTGTGAAAAAGTGGGATGTGGAACGACGTATAGGATGCTGAAATTGAGTCTGAAAGAGGGGATGACGTGTATGCACGCACCCACATACACGCAGGTGCTTGGACGTGCGTCGAATAATCTCTTGGGCAACACAAAAGAGCCGACCGCGGCGGCTGTTGCCAGGGAGAGAAACTGGAAGGTCGAAGAGCAGGATGGGAAGAAAGATGAACTATTTCCACCCCTTTCTACCTTTTGAATTTTATCCCGTGTGCATACGTGACTCATTCCAATAATAATAAAAAAAAAACGGGTGTTTTTAAACGTTTTCTTGAAGTGCAAAAATATACACAGAATAGTGCATGTGTTATAAGAATATGGCTCAATGAATCTTCGCAAGCTGACCACGCCCTGGTAACCAAGAACCCAAAATAATATTTTAAATATAGATTTAACTTCAAGAATTTGACTCTGATTAGTAAACATATTTATTTGAAAAATATATTTTTAACTGCTTATACTCTTCTCAAACTTGCTTGGCCGTTGTTAGTAAAAACACAAAATTAGGTCGCGGGTGGGTTCTCCGCAACTGACATTTGCCACTGTGACAGTCAATAGTGCCTTAGACTGGAGGCTTCCAATAGCACTTCTCTCGGCCGTAAATGCATTCCCGTAACGGTGGGCCAGGTAATTCAGGCCAAACTTCCTTCTAAAAGTAACTTTGAAAAGCTATGCAAGGTATTTAAAATTTTTCTAATCCTGAGATTTTTAGCTTGAGATCTGAGAAGAAAGTGTGGGAACACAGAGAGGTATATAAAACCCTAGAGGGGCCGAGCGGCGTGTTTCTGGCAATGTATATATAAATATATAAGTATATATTATATAAATATATATTAAGATTTATATATTACATAAATATATATTTAGATTTATAGATAAATAGACATAATATATTCTAGTAATTATATAGCCAAGCATAACAACCATAAAATAAGCTGTAAACATCTATGCTTACCTTGCACAAGGAGATTAAAAAACGAATTTGAAATTTTTGACAAGGAAGTGAAAACCATTCAAAAATGATCTGATATTTTTGAAAGAGCAACAACAAAAAAAGACTTTTAGAATTGAAAACAATTTGGTAACTGAAAATAATCATGAACGGTTTAATAGCAGATTTGACAAAACCGAAGAGTTAGTAGATTACAAGATCGTTTGAAATAAATAATCTGGAATGAGGCAGGGAAATAAAATGCTGAAAAATACAGAAGACGAGGTGAAGATAGTCTTAGTAGATACATAGTAGCTACACAGAGAAGACTTAACATATTTGTAATTCTAGTCACAGTAGAATAGGACAACTTAGGCTTTATAAAATCCTATAATTTATAAGAAGAAAGTTCATGACCAAATGGAGTCGGTTTAACGTTCAAAAATCAACGTCATTCACCAGATTAAAAAACTTAAAACAAAACTAAACAAAGCATCTGATCATCTCAACAGACACAGAAAAAAAATACTTGACTAAACTTATCAATTCCCGATTAAAATCAGCAAACTAGGAACAGAAAGGAACTTTCTCGACTTGAGAAATGACATAAATCAAAAACCTACAGCTAACACCATATTTAATAGTGACAGACTGAATGCTTTCTCTCTAGATCTCAGACGCCCCTGCTCAATGCTCACTGCAATAAAACAAATATAGACAAATTAATAATATCCAGATTGAAAAAGAAGTAAAACCGTCATTATGTGCAGACAACCTGATTGTCTATGTAGAAAATCTGATGGAATCTACAAAAAGTTATTAGAACCACTAAGTCCATTTAGCCTGGTTGCAAGATATGAGATCAACATACAGTTGTATTTCTATATACTAGCTATAAACAGGACACTGAAATTTAAAAATGATACTCTCTTTATCACCAAAAATAGGAAATACTTAAGTGAGACAAAATATGTTAAAAACCCATATGTTGAAAACTATAAAACATTGCTGAGAAAAATTAAAGAAGACTTAACTAGAGAGATACATCGTGCTCATTGGGTCAGAATATTTAATATTGTTAAGATGACGTTTCTCCCTAAATTAATCTAAAGATATCAGTCACAATTCCAGCAGATATTTTTTTTAGAAACTGACAAGGTGATTCTTAAATTCATATAAAACTGGGATGTAAACCGTAGCACAGAGAATATAGTCAATAATATTGTAATAATTATGTATGGTACTAGGCTTACTGGGGCAATCATTTTGTAAGATATATAAATGTCTAATCGCTATGTCATACACCTGAAACTAATATTGTATGTCCTTTGTAATTTAAAAATTAAAAATAAATTTAAAAATAAATAAGCCAAAAGTAGAGATAAAATTTAAAAAGAAAATTCATATAGAAAAGTATCTAGAATAGCCAAAAAAAAAAAAAATTTTTTTAAAGAACTAAGTTGGAAGTCTAACACTACTTGATTTTGAGGCCTTTTATAAAGATAGTATTGTGTTGGTACCCAGATGGATAATAAGTAGATCAATGGAACGGACCAGAGAATTTAGAATAGACCCACACAGATACGGAAAATTGATTTTGATAAAGTTACAATGCAATTCAGTGGAGAAAGGATGATGGTTTATTTCAACAAATGGTGCTGGAAACATCTGATGTCCATATGAGGGAGGAAAAAAAAAAAACAACTTTAGTCCAAATCTCATACAGAAATTAAAATATTTCATAAACTTACATAACAAACCTAGAAGTCTAAAACTTCTGGAAGAAAACATGAGAGGAAAATCTTTGTAAATCTTCATTTAGGCAAAACATTCTTAGCTACAACAAGAAAAGCACGAGCTGTAAATTTCTGCTCTTTGATAGAGACGAGTTGTCAGGGAGAAACGTGTGTTTGCTTTACTCTCCTCAGTGTGGCGTGGGACGGGCCTGGGTCACCCTCCCTCCTCACCACCCCCCACCCCGGTGTCCACTTTCCCAGAATCTCCGGTGTCCTGTTTGGCCCAGGCTGCCACAGACTGGGCCTCTTATAAACAACAGAAAGGTGTTTCTTCCCGTTCGGAGGCTGGAAGTCCGAGATCAGGGTGCCGGCGTGGTCGGGTTCAGGTGAGGCCTCTCTTCCCAGGTGCAGATGGCCGCCCCGTCCTTGTATGTACCCTAGCATGGTGGGAGAAAGCCAGCCTGCTCCCGGGGGTCAGTTTTATGAGGGCACTAATCCCATCACGAGGGCTCCTACGTACCCCTCACTTCTAACACCATCACCTTGCGGGGTTAGATCTCAACATGTGAATCTGGGCGACACACACATTCAGACCACAGCGGCTGCAGTGGTTCCTCGGGAGTACGTGTACCTACACCAAAAAGCGTCACAATGTACGTCTGAAACGCGTGAGTTTGGTCTTGTATTAGACCTTGACACAACTTTTTTTTTTTTTTTTTTTAGATCCTCTCCGTTCAGGGTATCTGGGAGTTTTCTGCCCCCAGGTGGCGCCGGTGATTCCGGTGTGGGATCAGAGCTGTGGAACCTCGGAATCTCTCATCACTCCAGCAGCGATCCTGGGCGGTCAGATGCCAGCGTCCAGACCACACGCAATCAGGTGACGCCGGCTGATACGTTTCCTTTGTCGGGGGAATTGGCCCACTCCCCACGTGAGAGTGACGATCCATGCCTCTCACACCTACCTGAGTATCAAATCACTTGGTGCACTTGCTAAGCCCGTGGACCCTCATTCAGTTTCAAGATTCGAGGAATCCATTCTAGCTGACCGTTTTTAGCTCAGTTCCTCCCATTTTACAGTGTCCCCAGCTAGTGAGCCACAAATCCAGGATCATGGTGCCACTTTGGAACATGCTGGTAAAGGCGGTAATTAGAAATAGGTTCTTAACCAGAAAATTAATAGATTTCCACGCAACAGGAACAGCTACCAACCACAAGAGGGCGCCATTGTCATAGTCTAAGAAATTGTTGACTCTGATTCTTATGTTTAAGGATTTGAAGAAAAATTTGAAAATCATTCTTTCGTTTATATGGTTAAGGGTTAAAAAAAAAAAAAAACCATGGCATGAGGCCCTAAGATTATGGAAACCCCAAGAATGAAGAACATCGGGGAACAAGTATGAAGCAAGGGCAGAAATCGATTCTGAAAGAAGTATAGCCATCTTGATGACTTGAGAAAGCTGAATATTTCTGTGCGGGAGGGACACTTAACGATGTGTGAAGGGAACTGGGAAATGAAGGTCCAATTAGATCTTGGAAGTGTTCGTTTTAACCAGTCGCTAAGGGGCGAACGACAAAACATGAAAGGAAATATTTGCGGGATCCTTCCGTAGCATGAGCGGACTTCTGGGCTGGGGTCCCGGCCACTTGGCGGGTAGTGACAGCACTCGCCATATGGCTAGCGAGTTTCATCTCCCGGGGCTTCAGCTTCCGCTTCTGCTAAACAGGGGCAGTCGCACCAAATAACCTGTCAGGCAGAATCTACAGTCTTAGTAACGATACTCCGCCCAAATCATCTTAAGGCTTCGACTTGAGGGAGATGGGCATTTTTTTTCCCCCTGAGGGCCAGACAGATATTACAATCATATAATAAAAAATCGGATGGCATTTTAAAAGTATCGACCTCCCACCTTTATATCTTGGGCATCCTTCTCATGTTTTGCTGTAGGGAAACTGGCAGTTTTCTTTGTTAATTTCTTTTATTTTTTTATTTTTCTTTTTATGCCTACAGCACTCGGTCTAAGTGGTCTCCCATCCAAGTCCATCATTCTTTGATGGACATGCCATGATTTGTTCTCCGTTCGCCTTAAAGGGATACCTGGGCCTAATCTTTTGCTATGAGAAACGATCTGGCAAAGAATAACTTTGTCCAAGTGTTACATTTCGTACTGGTGAGACTGGAGGAAAAATTCTCAGAACTGGGGTTGCTGGGTCGAAAAGAAACGCATCTGTGATTCGCCACCTTGACAAAATCGCCTTCTGGGTGGGGGGGTTCTAGGCCCTGGCTCTGCAGACGCCCCGTCCGAGAGTGTACCAGGGACAGTCACTGTTTGCAGCCCCTGCAGAGGCCTCGGCGCCAGGTCTGGAAAACAGCTCCTGTCGCCTCCATCAGGTGGGCAAGGCAGGCGCTGATGGCCCTACGTGGCCACGATGGCAGAATAACGGGGCGTGGGAAAGGTCTACGAAGTGGGGTGTTTTAGCGGGGTGCGCGGTGTTCCCGTTTGCTGCTTCCCGACTTCTGCGTTTGTGACCTGAATTTCAGCTGTATCGATTCGTAGCTTACGCCTCCTTCTACTGCTTGGAATTCTTTTTTCCCCCCAAGGAGTTTTGTGCTTCGAGAGACCTTGAGTCAAACAAAGAGAGCTTGAGCCGCACGGCTGGGTTACCGTGAGGCGCCCAGGCCTGACACCACCGTGCGTCCTCCTCAGGTGGCAGCCTGGCGGGGGGGCCCGGGGTTCTGAGAGGGGCTCCCTGTTCCCTCCCGTGGGATGGAAGCTTCGTCTTTGTGCAAACACTCCAGCTCTGGAAACTCTGGCGCCAATCTAAAGATTAATGGCGTTTCTTGGCAACAGATGGGAAATTCTGTACTACGGGAGGATTGTTCCTGGCCTCTGCGGTGAGGTTATCTCCCAGGGAACATTCGGGCTGTTTCCCGATAGTTCTGTGCTGGTGGCAGCCAGCGTTTCCTGGTAAGATTACATTCCTTCCGGCCAGCACAGAGTAGAGATAAATTTCTCTCTCTCTCTCTCTCTCGCCCCCCCCCCGCCCTCCCCTCTTTCTCTCTCATTATCTTGCTCTCACACACACACACACACACACACACACACACACACATCAATATCTGATCTGAAAGAGTGGACCGAGCTGAAAAGCAGACCAAGGAAGCATGAAGAACATTCTAGCACAACCAATGTCAGATTCACTAGTGTCTGGAGCCAGAACATAAGTCACAGTCACTTGCCCTTTCCTGCACCTAGCTAGAAATGCTGCAAAAATGAGGAAATATCGAGCAAAATTAACTAGCTGATGAAGACCTTAAATAACATCATTAATAATAAAGCAAAGTTTTATTGGATTAATAGAGCTTAAGTGGTAATATCAGTAAGATGGTTGTTACTAATTTTCCTCCTTGAAGACAATGAACGAATCCTTCTGAAAGGATGAGTTATTAGAACTCCATCCTCAGCATTCACCGTTTCTTAAAAGAGGTCTAAAGTTTTTAAAAATGCTTACCACTTTTTGCAGGCCCTCCCCCCGGTTTGAGGTGGGGGTCCTGGAGCTGTGTCGTCTTAAAAGTAACCTTTACAGGGACTCTTGTCGGTTGTTCGCTGCTTGAGGTCGACAAATGATTGAGGAATTTACAAGGGCTTCCGAGAAATTGCTGCAAACTACATGAAATGCTACATGTGTACCGGGCGTTCAGTGTATGGGCCACGGAAAGAAACAGATTGCAATTTGTGAGAGGATGCCCAGTAATGTCGGTGGACATGAATTTTAATTACATGTCATAGAGATTCACAGGCATGAAAATGGGAAGGAAGTTAAGATGATGTGGTATTTTTGGGAGACACTTCTAAGTGTCAGCCTAGACTCACGGAGGAGGAACTTTGAACATGGCGTGGTGGGAAGACACAGTTAGAGATGACTGAACCGAGCCCCTGATGGGGACACACTTGTCGGGGTGGGACTTCCTCAGCTCAGAGGGCACACCGGTATGTGTCACTGAATGAATGTAGTTTGGGGTTTCCCCTGCAGTCTATCATTTCAAAAGGACACTCCCTTTTGAAATGAAAATGGTCACAGACTCCAGCTGCAGCTGAACATTGGGGGTGGGGGGGTGCCCTAGTGTGGCTAAAAGGGGAAGCTGTCCCCTTGGTTTACAGAGGTGAGAGGCCTATGCAACCTGACTGACCTGCCTTCTTCTCACCTTTAAAAATAAGTTAAGGAGAGAGTTGTGGGGAGTGAGGGGCGGCCCTGGCTTGGGGAGGGTGTGCGTGTGTGTACTCTGGGGGCGTTCCCCCTGTGGGGGAGGGTAGGGGGGTGCTGGTGGAGCCGGTTCCCCCTGGACTCCTCCGCCCTTTCTGCTCCTCCAGGCCTCTGGCCGTCACTGAAGTCCTTAGTTCCAGGCACTTGCCTCTTGCTGTGAGACCTCCACGGAGGACAGGTCTGCCCCCCGGATCCCCGCCTCTGCAGGGGGCCTCTCTGGGACACTTCTGGACCCCTCCCCAGGAGATCTGCCTCAGCTCGACCCCCAGCTCCTTCTTCCAGCTGTGCTGGGGCTCCTGTTCTCCCCAGGCCGCTCTCCCCTCGCCCCGGCCGCCGCCCACTTCTCCAGGCCCTCAGCTTCCCTCTGCTCCTCCGCCCTCCCCTGGTCTGACATTCCTCTGCTTTTCCTGGGAGGGCTTCACCTAGCACACACTTTCCTTGTCCTGGGCCCGCTACACCTTGGGGCTCAGCCTTTATGGAGAATAGAATATCCTGTCTGCCATCTGAAAAAGACACTCCCGCTGGGTCTGCAGGTGAGGCAGGTGAGCCAGGTAAAGCTGTTGACCTGGGAACTGAGGGACAGTTAGGGATTACGGAATCGAAGACAAAACATTTAGCGTTTTCCCATCACATTTTATGTTTACTTCTCATTGGGTTTTAGTCTAGAAGAATATAGAGGTTGAAAGCAGATTAGAACATATTAAAATCATTAAGTATGTCGCAAAATTGAACATCTGTATCTTGCCAGATTTGTGCTTGATGGAAATCGCTGTGAATTAAGGGAGTGTTGCTGAATTTGGGGGATCTGGTGACTATTTGGCGTTTGTGGCCTATGGACTTACTGAAAACCCCTTTGGATGGTTTTTGAGGCTGTAATTCATGGTTGTGTGTTCTGTATTTTCCCCAAAACTACTGCTGGAATCCTGTATTCACTGCATAATGAGTATTTAATTTTAAATGTGGGTCACCTCTTAAGGATGGTGTGTCTGCGGGAAAGTGGACTATGGACTATTTTTGACATACATCACAGGTGCCAAAGAAAGTGGTACTACCCGAAGAATAAACAAAGTGACCGCCACGCAGCTGCAGAGATGGTGTATCTCCCACAACTGGACACTTTAAATCGTGTTAACATTTCAATCGTTTGGGCATATTTACAATGAAGTAAGATCCAAGGATTACCCCAAGCATGCTTTTTTCTGACTCTAGATTCGTTTAATTAAACGAAGGTTGGAACCCGTCAGGCCCAGGAAAATACTTTGCTCTCCAGAAAAACCCCAATATATTGGAGACTAACAAGATTAATATTTGCTCTATAAAACTTTGTTGTATGGCACTGTTTCAGCTTTTGCTGCCTTTGCTGAGTTCTTTTTTCTTTTTTTTTTTTTATTAAGAGAAAGTGTATAAAATTTAAAATCCCTCGTAGAGAAGCCAGTACTGAAAACTCATCTTTAAAAATTCACCGCACTTTCAACGGATGGGCTATGTTAAAATGTTAACATTCAGGTTGGGGTAAGGAGCTGACTATCTGTTCACATAGAATGTAAAAAAAAAAAGTAGAGCTTAGCATCCAAAGTATGCGCATCACCTACCATTTCTTTCAACATGCATTAAATGCTAGTACTGTTAGGAGCTTTTTTTTTTTTTTTAGCTTAGAAACTAGGCGCAGGGAACGAGGTGACTGAACTCACGGTTGCCCCCGCCCCCACCCCTCCGGCGCGCACGTCTCGAACGGCTCCCGAGCTGTTGGTCCCGTCCGTGCTCGGCGGGAACAAAGGTACAGTGTGCGCCGGGGAGACGCGGGCGAGGTCGGCGGCGGGCGGGCGGGGCCGGCGGGTTTACCCGAGGACAGCCTCCGCGGGAGGAACCGGCCGTCCCGGGGCGTTTGGGGGCCGAGGCACCCCTTCTTCAGAGAGCCCTGCGGTGCAGGCTGGCCGCGCAGCCGGGCGGAGAGGCGCCGGCGGGGGCCGCGGCACCCCGGGCCGGGGGCGTGGCCTCGGGGGCGTGGCCACGGGCGGGGGCGTGGCACAGGCCCGGGGTCCCCGCGGGCGCCCGCGGCGCGGCCCACGCTCCCTGCACCCCGTGGCCCGGCCGCAGCCCGCGGGGGCGGGGCGAGCACCGCGCGCGCCCGGAGGGTGGGTTTTTCTTTTTCTTTTTTTTTTTATTTGGTCAAACAGCCACGTGAACCGCCCCCCATTCACTTGTGCGCCAATCGGGCGGCGCGGACGGATCCCGAGAGGGGCCACGCCGCCGCGCCGCTGCCTCACGTGCCGTGCGTGACGTGAGGGGCGCCCGTGGCGACGGCGAGCTGAGGCGGAGGATGAGTAGCGGCCGCGGCGGCGCCGGCCAGCGCGGGGACGAGGACGAGGGCGGGCGCAGCGCGAGCGGAGCCGGGGGACGCGGGCGCCCGGACTCGGCTGCCGCTGCTGTCGCCGTCGCGCTGGCCCCGCGCCCTCGCGCACGCGCGGGAGGAGCCGCCGCTGCTGCCGCCGCCGCCGCCGCCTCGCGCCCGAGCCGCGCGCCGGGCATGGTCGCCTCTTAAAGGCGCAGGCCGCGTACGGAACAAAGCGCCGGCGCGGGGCCTGCGGGCGGGTCGGGGGCCGCGATGGGCGCGGCGGGCCCGCGGCGGCCGCGGCGCTGCCCGGGCCGGGCCTCGCGGCGCTAGGGCGGGCTGGCCTCCGCGGGCGGGGGCGGCGGGCGGAGCGCGCGCGGAGCCGGAGGCGGCGGCGGCGGCCCGGCGGGCGCAGCGGCGCGGGCATGGCCGCGCGCGGCCGGCGCGCCTGGCTCAGCGTGCTGCTCGGGCTCGTGCTGGGCTTCGTGCTGGCCTCACGGCTCGTCCTGCCCCGCGCCTCCGAGCTGACGCGAGCGGGCCCGCGGCGCCGCGCCAGCCCCGAGGGCTGCCGGCCGGGCCAGGCGGCCTCCCAGGCCGGCGGGGCGCGCGGCAATGCGCGCGGGGCGCAGCTCTGGCCGCAGGGCCCGGCTCCGGACGGCGGCCCGCGCGACAGGAACTTTCTCTTCGTGGGAGTGATGACCGCGCAGAAATACCTGCAGACCCGCGCTGTGGCCGTCTACAGGTGAGCGGCTGGCCCCCGGGCACCTCGTCCTCCCACCGGCATCCGGCGGTGGCCTTGCAGATGCTTCCCGCGGCTCGTGCCTTTGCCGGCTTCCCAGAACCTGGGCTCCCGGGGTGGCCCTCGGGCGATGCCAGGCTTTGGCAGCAGAGGTCAGAGGCAGGACGGGGAGCGCGGCGCTCAAGAGCATGAGTTTTGGGGTCAAGGCGGACCCGAGTGGCCCCTCTGGGTGTGGTCCTCTCCCTGACTCTGCCCCAAGTCAGCTCTGTGACATGGGTCAGACTGAATGGATCTCCGTCCCAAGGTTGTTGGAAAAACTCAGCACAATCCCTGTGCACCTGGCGACAGTGCTGGTGATTGATTGATTATTCGATCCTCTGAAATCTGCATCTTTGTCTTTGCAGAACTAGAGCCCGTGTAAATTAACTTGGTTAGTCCCCTGGTATACATGTGGGTTTCGCTGGTGGTGGCACTTCTGTAAAGAAAGGGGGGTGTCCACTCCACACGGACCACACCAGTCCGTTCAGTACATGGAAGGACAGCCCTCTGGGAAAGCAGTGCCTGGCCCAAGGGTAGGTTCGGTGCTAATTAGCCCAGTTTAGTGACGTTATCCGCTGTCTGGGCTCCTGTTGGCCACACGACTCATGAAAGTGGCTGGAATCAGGTTCAGGATTAGCAGAGGGATTAGCCAAAATCGTCTTTAGAAGAGAGATGACTTGGGAATGGCAGATTGTGCTGGAGTGAATTTGAGGTACAGGAGGGGATTCGACGAAAGGATTTGACAGAAACCTTATACGCGTGAAGTACAGAAATGCTGTGGGTAAGATTTCGGATTCATCCCGCTGGAGAGCACAGCAGTGCCGAGAGGTCCCCCTGGGAAGGGACTTTTCAAACAGGCAGTGCTGAGCGAGGCCGAGCTGGTTGCTGCTGGTTCTTAATTCATAACCAGCGTCTTTGTAGCTTCAGCTTTTGAGTCTCGCCCTGGTCTCGGTTTTCAGGCATTAGTTGTGATGGGAAAAGCCTGTGTGGATCCCCGTTCCTCTAAGGGAGGAGGTGGAGGATTGAAAAAGAAGATGGACGAGAGGAGAGAAAGTCTGCCCTTTCGGTGCCTCGACGCCCATTCCCACATGTTGTCGTGGTTAGGACGGTGGCTAAATGCGGCCCTGGGGTCCATCAGGAAGGGGCCTGAGTGACTGAAAAGCTTAGGATGCGGCCAGTGTGAATTTAAACTAAGATAGCGATGCGGATAAGATCTTCTCTCAGATCTACTATGAATTACTTGGAATTTTGTGTTAATTGTGCTTTTCGACAAGAAATACTGACATCAGAAGTGGAGGGTGAGCTGTGTAAATTGTTTCCAGCACGGTTTTAAAAGTAAACCCTCATGACTGCAATGTGGTAACAAGCCCCGAGAAGTCACAGCTTTGGGGACAATTACCGAAGCAGTTTTTCCAGATCGTAGGTGGTGCGACTCCTTGCCCCCCCCCCAAACAAATACATCGTTTTTCATGGATATAAAGTCAGTAAGTAAAACTCGTCATACCAGCAGTGTTCCCAAAATGGTGTACACCCTGGCCCTACTGCTTTATCTTGGGGATGATCTTATCCCAGAGGCCATGCTTGACCTCTTGGCCTTCTTTCCAAATCTCCTGTCTCATCTTTTTTGCATGATTTTATCTCATCGTTTTCTTTTAGGCAATTTGGGGAAAGTAGAAAAACAATGTGCCCTCTCCCAGGGTTCTTCCATCTTTGTGAGAAAGGGAAACCCTTCAGGGTGGGTGGGTGGGGGGAACAGTGTGTCCTCTCCAGTCTTCCTGTCAGCCTTCCGGTTAGCTCTCTGACCTTAAGAAGTTACACTTACTCTAAGTGTGTGTGTTGGGGGGCACCTCCCCTTCCTGTTAAGGTCCTCGCGTCTCAGCTGTCAGCGCCCTGTGTGCCCTGGCTGCGGGAGATGATGGCACAGGACGATTTTAGCCTTAAGGAACTTTCAGCCAGGCCCGAATTGGGATGGAGGTTACACGTCGTAACTTATGATTATGGCTTTGCTGTGCTTTGCAGCTCGGGCCAGAAGCCCACACTCAGCTCTTAAATTGGAAATTTCATGCACGGTTTGGTATAAAAGTTGGCTCGAATCTTCTAGCACAAGCTAGCACTCTGGTTCGGCACTGGTTGTGTTCAGTTTTATGGCTCCTTTGAAAGGCAAATTCATTCTTAGGAAAAACTTGAGTGTTTTTCTGCTTTTATTTTTTAAAGTAGAATTGTTGTTTGGCTCGTGGGTCAAAGATGCCAACATTTTAGTCAGATGGCTCTACAGTGTGCTATTGTGTCAGGGTGTCGAAAGTGTCAGAATTTAGATCGAGGGACTGGTGCCTGAGGTCCAGAAAGGAACTTAAAAATAAGCCCTTAAAAATTCAAGGAGATAAAACTCCCGTCTGCACTGGAGTCGGTGCATTTAATGATGGGACAGCCCTATCACGGCAGACTCAACCTCCCTCACCTGCCATATGCTTCAAGTGGGAAGAGGGGCCACCAAGAGGTGTTAACAGTACAGTGACAGTTGGTACCAGCCAAGAGAGATTTTTTTAATTTATTTTTAAAACTTTTTATTTTATTTTTTAGGCGAGGCAACCCCCTCGGTTGCCCTCACAGATTGCATGGACCTTGTCAGCTTACAATCCCTTATTTTTTAATTTTTAATCCTACAGCACCTGGTCTTCCTAGGTGGTCTCTTATCCAAGTACTGACCAGGCCTGACCCTGCTTAGCTTCTGAGGTCAGATGAGGTTGGGCTTGTTCAGGGTGGCATGGCCATAGACTGTGAGATTTTAAAAAGCAAGCAAAACAAAACTCAAGAGTGTAGCCGATCAGGAACCGGCCAGGGCCAACTCGTTTCGTAGGCCCTGAGCAGACGACATAGTTGTTCATTTCGTAGGGGTGATCCTGAATCATCAGTGTGTCTGGACACACACACTTAAGAGTTGTGCCTTTGTTCAACAAATAAGTGGACTCTTTTGAGTGTTGGGAACACGTAGTGAAGATGCTTGTTGTCAAGGAGCTGCTGTTCTAGTGGGAGGGACAGACACTAAAAAGAGGGTTTCAGCTAGCGACGGGTGCTGTGGAGAAAACAGAACCGAGTAAGGGCAGGGTGGTGTGGCGTCATCCGTTAGGTGGCTGGAGAAGTGGTTGGGGAGGCCTCAGAGCCCTGGTGTTTGGGTTGTGATCTGATAACGGGGAACCGGATGTGTGACCGTGGCAGAGGCAAGAGTTGGTAAATCACCAGGCAGGAAGGGAATCCAAAGAGAGAGAGGGTGAGGCCTGAGAGTGTGTGGATTTCTGGGATTCTGTTGTGAGTGAATGAGCCTTTGGAGGGTTTAGGCAGGAAAGGGAGGCGATTACATTATGTTCCCCAGAGTTCATTCTGCCTGGCGTGTGGACATTGGACTGCAGGGGAGCAAGGGCATGTCGGGAGGTGGTCCAGGTGGCGATGAGTGGCTGGTGCGGCGGCAGTGGGGGTGAGGAGAAGCTGCAGCCAGAGTTAAGATGTGCAGACGGAATGCTGGTGAGCCGTGAGCAAAGAGGACTCAGCGGCGACATCTAGGACTCTGCCTTGAGAGACCGAGCGGGTGGGTGGTCGTGTCCTTAGTCGCCTAGAGGAAGGCTAGAGGAGGAATAGATTTAGGGGGAAGGAGGGGAGGCAGCAGAGATCTGGTTCTGCACAGGAAAAGATTTAAGAAAGCTTTCAGACACACAGGTGGGTGTATCCTGAGCTTCATGAGTGTCATGAGTTTAAAAAGAACCGAGAAAAGATTTACATCAGAAGTGACTGCAGTGTGGCAGCTCCGAAGCTTTCTTAAATGACAGTCCCCTGAAGGTCCTGGGTGGCTGGGGTTCTACAGATAAACGTACACAATAATTTGTTTCGATTCGTCTGCAGAATATTTGTATTCTACACAATTTCACTTTAAAATGGTGCCTCCATAGTAATTTGTTATGGTTGGTAGTGACGGATCATCAGAATCCTTTACTTGTGTGCAATTCATATTTTTGCATATTTTTCTTTTTCGCTTAGTTACGTTGTTTTAAATACAGAAGTTAAATCTTCACGTGGTTCAGTTTTTTCCTGTTCTGGAGAGACTTTTAAAAGGAAAAAAAATCTTCTAATTCTACAACGGGTAGAAAAGATCTCAACTTCATCTCCCCCCCACCCCCTCCCAGCTAGTACATCGTCTCAGCACCACCCGTCAGATAAGTTCCCGTTTCCGTGTCAATTTGCAACGCCGCCTTCGTCACGCTCGGAATCCCTGGGTCTGCTCCGGGCTTCCTATTTTGTTCGCCGGAGCCCTCTGTTCTCGTGCCAGTGCTGCCCGTTGCAGTTACTGAGGCCGAATAATATTTTAATATCCGGGAGACAAGTGCCCCTTTGTTACCCTCTGTTTCAAACATTTCTTGGCTACGCTTCACCTGTTCTCGCTGGGAGAGTTCTGGTGCCCTTTAGATTAAAAAAAAAAAAAAAAAATTAACGGTTTGATAAAAAACGTACATACTTAACTTTTTAGTCCATTTTTTATGCCCAGAACACTGAGCTAATCTGACATCTTTTATTTGTCTTGATTCTGAACCTGCCCCGGGCTGAAGATGGGGAACTTGTTTTGTTCTTTCTTTACTATCTCGGAAGAAAGAGGTGGATGGTCATCGCCTTTGCCCCAGGAATGGCGAAGGGCACTGTTAAGGTTAGCATCAGCTGGAGGAAGCTGTGGGGGAGAAGTTCCAGAAGCACTAGCTTCAGGGGTGGGAATCGTATTGCAGGTTGTTGGGCCTGTTAGGCCCTCTGCCTAACGGTTCCGTTACCATCTCACAGCTCCTTTCCTGTTTCTTGAACTCAGTAAATCATATTTACCTCAAAACAGTTTCTGGCAACCAACACTTGCTTTCTCAGATGGAATTCAGTTTTGCAGAACTTTACCGAAAGCCTTTATAATCCAAACAGTCAACCTGTGGAACTCAACCCGTTTCATCTTGTGAATTAATCTGCGTAAGAAGTGGAAAACGTGGACCTGAAAAGGAGTTTGGTTTTCTGCGTCTGGTTCCGGATCTTGACGCCCCCAGGCAGACCATCCCCAGGAAGGACGGCGGCGTGGTCGGTGGGAGCGCCCGTGACGGTGTTCCCGTCGCACCGTGCATCAGCTAGGCCGCCGTTTATTGAAAATAGATGAACGATCGTATCCCTGAGGAGTCCATCGTCCTGGGAAGGAGACGAGTGGTAGACAGCGTGGGACGTAAAGGGCTCACAGGGCCAGTTGCCGTGGGGGGACCGGAGAAGGGTGGGCACAGTGTCCGAAGGGGCCGAGACAGGCCCTGCCCACTCGCCTGCCCCTCTCCTCCACTCTGTCTTGAAGGATGGGTAGGAGTTTTTGTGGCAGAAACAGCAGAGTCCCAGAAACATGGAGTAGCAGGAAGGAATGAAGGAAGGATGGGAAGGAGCACTTCCCTAGGGCCGGCATCTGAGATCCAGGGATTTCTCTAGAAATGCTTCCAAAGGAATCGAAAGGTGTCCTCAGGGATTTGCACGTGAAGTGAAAATTTCAAGTGTCCGTAGTGTGCGGCATTAGTAGCTACGGACCGTGACGGGTTTCACTGATTGATCCATTCTGTGATTGCTTCGCTAAAAAATGGTGTGGCCGAAATAGTGAAAGGGTCACAATACATTTGAGCAAGAGTAGGTTATGAAAGTGTATGCCCAGTGCACTTTTATAAACTTTCGTGTTTGTGCGACATACAAAAGAAGTGTCAAAAGTATACACACCATGATGCCGAGTGATTCTTCATATCTTCCCTGGCACTTTATTTTTGAGTTTTTCTACAATTAGCCATTATTTCATAATGAAGCTACAGTTTAAAAAAAAAAAAGGGATCTGTCAGGTCACGGGAGGAGACGCCGAGGGCAGCGTTGTGTGAGATGGGTGGTAACACCGGGCGCATGGCACGGTGGCCCGTGGCTGCTGGGGCTCCAGTCGGGGGTCATTCTCGTCTCAGTAGGTGACAGTTAATCCTGTCTGGAAACGTGGGGGTAAACATGTTTATTTGGTTACTGTATTTTCCTCAGTTCCCATATGTCACACTTTGAGGCCATACTTGGGAGAAGAAGGTGAAGACATATTTAACGTGAGGGCCCCAGCTGCCGTAAACAGAGCCTCCACCTGTGAGTCTTTGTGGCTTCTGGTTCTGGATGGACTTGGGGGAAATAAAGGAACTTAGTTACGATGTAAAAGTCATGAAGCTGTCCTCCTCCTTCCTCAGTGTGATTCAGCATCATTTCCGAAGTGTTTGTTGCTACAGTATTTGTTGTGTAGGTGAGTCCCTCTGTTCATGGATTGCCGGAGCCAGCCGGCTCCGGCTAAAGTCGATCAGTACCTGAAAGGGGGGCGAAGCCTAAGAAGAAGATAGGAAAGCGCTTCGGGAGGGCCTACAGCCACTGCTGCAGCCCGTCTTTGTTTAGCTCAGCCTTTATATAAGTTTCTGGATACAGTAGCAAAGCGCAGGGTACAATATAGTAAAGCACAGGGAACAATAGTAAGGTACAGAGTACAATGGCAAAGCACAATGTACATTACCATAGGAATGCTGGCATTTGCATAAGTTCCTAAATATCCTTCCCTCAGGGTACAAACATCCTTTTCTGAGCTGTAAAACATTCCTATCTTAAAAGGATTTCTTTAGGAGGCAAACCTCCCCTCCAGGGTCAGTAACGTCTAACCCCACACCCTATTCCTAGAACCATTGTTTAAGCAGCCTCAGCGGCTGCTCCATGGGTATCAGCTACGTGACTCCTTCAGCGCCTCAAAATGGCTCCCGACAGTGGATGATTAAAAATGAGCTGCAGTCCGCTCCGATTTAATGTCAGCTCTGGGCTTGCAAACCCCAAACCTGAGCGTTACTGAAAATGTAGATAGATATTAATGCCTTTAACAAGTGTTTTCTAAGTTGGACCCAGGTGCAGAGACTGATTTCCTGTTACTTTCCTCTCTGTTTCCAACCTACCACCGGGCAGGATTTCGAGTCGCACAGAGATCCAGACACAGGACCAGGGTGTCAGAAATGAGCCCCCGCACAGTCTCCTGGCCTGCAGGTCAATCCAGCCCAGACTCCGAAGAGGGGTCCGTGCCGAGCAGGCCTCAGCAGGCGGCCCCAGAGTGCACGGGGGTGGCCGCGCTGGGTGTGGGCAGCTCTCGGACCTGCCGTCACAGTCTGCTCAGCCTCATCAGCGGGGGAGGGACTGCCAGGAGGCGTGGGTGGCACGGGGCAGCTGCGCGGCTTCACGCAGGCCCTATCCGCGTTCTGGCTTCCACGTGTATGAGCTTTCTGATGTGGGACAAATTGCTTTCCTGGCCCTGAGCCTCAGTCTCCCATCTGTGAAAGGTAGGTGGGACACCTCACAGACCTCGCAGAGCCTGCATACCCTCGGGCGCCCGCTCTTGGGAACTGCTCAGTGGGGGGGCTGCCTGAGGGGCCGAAGGCGGGGTCGCAGAGGTGTCGGCCAAGGCCAAGACGGTCCAGGGCGGTTTTATTGTGTGCATTAGACGATGTTGGTTTATTCAATTTTTGCTTAGAATTAGATATGAAAGTAAATTTTGTTTGTGCACGATTAAGAATTTGTTGCATATTTGCACTTTTAAATATACAGCAGCAAGTACAAACTGTAAGGTCGCTCCCCGGCGCCTGGAGCTTTGGGAATGTGTCATGAGATCAGAACTTGCCGTCTGTCATCACACTCCAGATTTTAATCCTTGCCTTTTAAAGGAGGTGCGTTTGTGGTCACTGTTGCTGAGGGCTCGCTTTGTTCGCTGTGAACCTGGGCTCAGGGCGGTGCTTGCCACCCAGATTCCTTGGACCTGCCTCTTGGGATGGTGCCCGGGCCATTGTTGAGGTAGGAAGTCGAAATCTGCCGCCCACAGCTTTATTGAGGGAAAAAAGTCTCTTTTAGGGCCTGCTTTCATCATAGGTCTGTCTTCTAGGATTAACGGTAAAGAGTATAATTTGAGGGAAAGAGGATCATTTGATTTCTCTTTTAAAAAATGTTTCCCCCATTTGTGATCTCTTATATTTCCCTTCCTCCAAAAGGAATTTGAGGTCACTCACGACCAAAGGTCCCACACGAGACAGTTAAAGGTTGTAAAAGAGGAAACCGCAGGTCTGGGGACCGCACACATGGAAGGGGCCGGGGGGTTGACCTGCCACTGCGCGCCCTGGCTGCAGGACCCCCGCGCCTGGACGGGGCAGCGGCTGTCCTGGCCTGCGTCATGTGCGCCGGCCTGTTGGAGTGCGTCCCTGCAGCTCCCAGAGGGCCTGAGCCATCATTCCGGAGCCTTGGAAGGCTGACCTCAGTTTCCCCCAGGCCAATCAGGGCCAGGCCTGTGGCCGCTCTGAGCAGCAGCACAGGAGGGTCCCGCATGTCCTTCTTTGAGGCTGTGGACTCAGATGGTCGCTCTGCCATGCCGGGCTCGGTCGCCAGCCTTTCTGGCACCGGGGACCGGTACCCCTGTGAGAATCTAATGCCCGAGCTGAGGCGGTGGTGCCGGCAGTAGGGAAGCTTCGCTCACCTGCCCATTGCTCCCCTCCTGACAGGCCACGGACCGGCACTGGTCCTGCAGCCAGGGGTCTGGGGACCCATGCTGTAGGGACTCTCACTGCACACGCCCTGCCTTCTCTGCGGGTGACCCCGGGGTCGGGGGGACAAATTTCCCTCAGGCCTTGTGTCTGGGAGAGATTGCACTTAGCCCCGCACAGTGGGAGGGGTCCCGTGACTTCTCTTGGCCGCCATCGGAAGGCTTGTAGCTGAATGTGGCCACTAGTCGCATGTGGGGAGGTCACGTGGCAGGCGTAGGGCTCAGCACCTGAGCGCTGGTTCGAGTAGCACCTGCCCAGAGAGCTCGGGCTTGTTCGGCGCTTGCCGTGGGCAGGGAGCCGGGCCGGCAGCCCTCCGTGACCCCCCGACACAGCCAGTGCCCCCTCACGCTGGCTCCCACTTTCCTTCTCTTCTTTGGCTTCATTTTCTTAAGTTTTTCAGCCTTTATGCATTTCGGTTAAGTTGTCTTAAGTCTTTCCTATAATAGAGAAGAATTTAAATATAGCATACATTTAATTTCTATTATCTATATTCTCCTCTTCTTCCTTGATTCCAGATACTGAGGTGATTTGATGAGGAGTCCTTTCAAATGTACCTCTGTAACAATCAGACAAATATGTCATAGCGATTTGGGGGACCTCACAGAAAATCTTTACTTTCCACCTATAAAAATTAGTGTAAGCTTAGAAAAAGTGGAAATAATCTTACTCCACTTTTCTTTTAGTTTTTGTCCATTGGATAGAGTAAAAATACTTTTATTACACAAGTAAAATTATCTGTTGTCTCATCTTTTTATATCTTTGGATGCTTTTTAGCTTAAATACTTCCTCCCCAGATAAATGCTTTTTCTAACCCTAAAAACACCTGTTGCAGAAAATTTAGAAAATGTAGACAACACAGGAAGAAAATTAAGTCTCTTCTGTTCTTCCATCCAGAAATAGTCACAGTAAACACTTCGGAGTTGTACATTATTTAATTTTGTATGTATAATTTGTAGCCTCTTAATAATCTACTTCGCGGGTCTGTGGGACTGCCTGCTTTTAAAACTTATCCGTATATCATGAAGGTGTGTCCAGGACAACAGTCATGCTATAGATGCAATTTTGAACGAAAACACAGTTGTTGATTTTCTTAAAACGACACTGACTCGGAGTGGAGACCGTTGCTAGACGCTGACTCGCACAGGCCGCCGGCGCGGGCCAGGTGCGGTGCCTGACTGTGATTGAGCTCTGTGAGGACAGCGTTTAGAGGCCTGGCAGAACGAATGGAAGGAAGGTCGCTTGGCACTCTCGGGTTTCAGGTGTCTTATCTGTGCGTTGGCAAGCGTTGGTTATCCAGCCAGTGAAAACCGAGCTTTCTGGCCAGGGCCTTTGCAAACGTGCCGTGGTTTCATTTAAGCTCAAGCTCTTTGCTCCTCCCTGTGTTGATGACAAAGTTGACATTTGCTTGTGTAAATTAAGGAACTGAGCTGTTTCTGTCGCAGAAGGAGGGCCAGCTTGTTTCTTCAGCATTTCCTTCGCTTCTCGGAAATTATTCATCACTTCCCCTCGTCCTGCGGGACGGCGAGTTGTTTTGTGTTCAGGGCTCTTTGACTTTGTGGTGCTATTTGAACTAAAGGTACCTTAAGTGACAGATCATTTCTTAAGGTTGGAGGATTCACAAAAACTTCAGATCGAGAGATTTCCCTGAAACCACCAGTCATTTAAGAACAGAAAAGGGCAGTATGAGGTTTTCCCCCGGGTTCCTTAAAAAGGAAAAAGAGCATTGGGCGGAATTACCATAAAACTGCAGAGAAGCTTTTAAGGGTGCTTTGAGGTTAGGTTGCCTGCTTTTAAATTAATCAGTTTCTCTTTTCGGACAAATGGCATCATTTCAAGTCGTAGTTCGGGCTTTATTTCACATCAGTGGTGGCTGTCACCGGGGCCTCCATCTCTGTAGTCCTTGCTCTGCCGAGTGAGACACTTGGAAGCAGGGCCAGACTAACAGAAATTTTATTCCTCAGTCTAATAGGGAGGAGTCCGGTGTTTTAAGTGGAAACACTTATAAAGTTTAAAGTCTTGTTAGACTTTGATCCTAATACTGTCTGAGGTTGATAGTAAAACAGTTCTAATATGTAGCCCAGTGTCAGGTTTGCAGCCAGAAGTGTGAGAAGAGATGTTTTCTATAGCACCTTCACTCCAGGGTGTGGTCTTGAGGCCGACCCGTCCACATTCAGCCCAGTTTCCTGTCTCCCTCGTTTTTTCTTTCACTCTCATTTTATTTGCAAACTTCTGTCTCTTTTGGTAAGTCACACTTATATAACGCTCACCAGGCCGCCTTCTAAGCTCTTCACATATGTCATCCATTTAACCCTCACAGCCCTCCAAGGCTGGGACCGTTCTTGTCCCCCGTTTCCAGATGAGGAAAGTGAGGCACAGAGTGACTCGGCCCAAGGGAAGCCGGGCTCCTCGCCCCGACGGCCCAGGTGCGGAGCCGGTGCTCTGAACCACCGGCGGCAGGCTTCGGCTCACCCGCCGCACGTCCCAAGCAGTGTCATGGCGCGTCGATGCTGTCACGGCGTCTGGGGTTGGCTGCGTTAGCCCTGCTTGGAACTTGGATTTGTTTTATAAATCACGTTTTAGTTCAGAAGCGATCGGGTAGAAACCAAAGATAGGTTGATTTCATTCACTGCCCTTTTAAAATCTATCCTAAGATCATGCGGACTGTTTGGCTTTTCACTGTACTTCAGAAGTACCACGCGTGGTAGTGTATTCCAGCTTCAGCACGCCTCTGACTTTGACCTCTTAATTGTTCTCTGGTTGTGGTTTAAGCTGTTTCTTTCTCTCTGTAGGGACGGAAGGAAATGTGGCTGTGGCAAATGAGAGGCCCCCACCTGGAAACTTCTCAAAAATAAAAGAAGTGATTTGTGCCCCTGAGTACGCGTGGCATCTTTGAGTCACTTAGGTCACAAGAGTGGGCAGTATCTGTCGGCCTCTGTTGCATGCCGTGGACTGCAGTTATTTGTTTTTCAAGAACTGTTGTGAGAGCCGAGAACGATCACGTCAGCATGAAGGGAGGGAGGAAGCAGGGGCTCCTACACTCGGCCGCGGGTCTCCTTGGTGCTGGTTCTCAGTACCGCTCTTCATCACTCCCTTCCCGAGGTGGGCAGGTCGCCTCCTCTGCAGACGTGAGTGTGTCGGGTTATCATCCGCTCCAGGTAGGTGGTGGTTCGTTCGAAATTTTAGCCAGACTTGCTTTTCTGTGGGAGGGCTCGGGTGCTCTTGAAATCCGTTGTCCCATCCCTGCTATGGTTACCTCATGTCCTCTTCTTCACGGGCACAGTCTTGGTGACTACGAACGGTACCCGGTACAGCGTCCAGAGTCCTGTCGGGGTCCATCCTGCCGAGCTCTTTGCCAGAGAGTTTGTAAGTGGCATAAGGTCCATTTAAAATCCACAGGCATTACGTAAGGTTTACAGTTGCTGGCATCATGTGATGATGATGGGCTGTTTTTTGTTTTGTTTTCTTTTTTTTGTTATTGTACAGAAAACAGCATGCATCTTACCATTGACAGCCTAGATTTGACTTAATGATGCATATTTAATCTTTAGGGTTTCTGAGAATTGTTCAAGAAAAAGTTCACTGCCATTGACTTTTTCCTCTGCTTTAATAAGTTTGAGGTCATTTTATAATCTTTATATTTGGGTTAGGAGGAGAATTAAAAGCTAGTAATTGTTTAAATATTTTGTCTTGATTATTTTTTAAATGACAAAACTAATGCTTTAGGACGTTAGTTTTGCAAGATGAAGAAAGGTCTGGAAATTGGATGGTGGTGACGGTTGTGGAACAATGCAAAAGTGCTCAGTGCCACTGAACATGATCTTTAAAAATGGGTAAAATGGTAAATTTCAAGTTATGTATACTTTATCACAATTAAACTTTTCCCCCCGCAAGACAGTAATATCATGCTTATAACAGTGTCATTCAGTGCGGAGATTCATAGAGTCCGAAGCGGGGGTCCCCTCGCCCCACCCGGCCCTCCCCCGCCGCTTCCGCGCCTCCTCCCCGGAGGTTCGGCGGCTCTTTTCAGACATTCCTAAGGCATGTGCTTTGGATCATCCACGTCACCTTTCACTCCAGCAAAGGCAGCCGTCACAGTCAAGTAAAATAAAAACACATCAGGAGGACATAGTCTGGGAACCGCACCTTTATGATCTCATTAAGACTGAATTCACTCCGGCTTATTCTCTCTGAGGCGTCTTTCTTAGAAGTCCATATAAATGCATTTTTGCAGCATGACTACTTCCGCTCTGAATACATAGCCTGGAGACAGCCTAAGGAAAAACGTCACTCGATGGCCTTAAATCAGTCGTTCAGCAGCAGGGCTGTGTTGCCTTCTTACTGACCCCGAGGATTTCCTCTCTCAGTGGGACCAGCAGGTGTGGGCGCCTTCGCCTCTGTCCAGCCTGGGGCTTCGGAGCACAGAGCCCTCGGCTCCCTTCTGCCCATCCCCCATCCCTTCGGTGGCCGCCCGTGGCTTTCAGAGCAGAAGAGCCCCCATCACTAGGGCGCCTACCAGGCCCTGCAGTGTGCCTGTGCCCTCCTGTCGTCACAGTACCCCCCCCCCCCCCGCCTCTCGACACACGCGCACGTGCGCGCACTGCGTTCTGGGCCCATGTGTTCCTCTCCGCGTCCTTTGTTCGTGCCCTTTAGGACCGTGAGCCTTTCTTTCAGAGGCTTGTCTTAGTCCGTGGTGATACCGACGTTCTTGTGACCGTTCTGACAAATGTCTGTCTCTGCTGGCATCAGCGCCGTGAGTTGGGGTCTGCGTTTTGCTCACTTCTCCATCCCCCTGGCTTAGCATGTACTTGGCGCTTGATGAGTGTTCAAAGAAAACTTGTTGAATGAACAGTTCTTTCTTAGTGTTTTATAGAGTGGAGGAGTTTGTAGCTACGAGCCAATAGTATCAGATAATCAACCTGAATATCTAGTCCTTGGTGGCCTGGCAATTCGGTTTTCAGCTGTAACTGAAACCCAGTTATCCTGGAAATATTTGAACAGTGCATCATTCTTTCTCTGTTGGGTCTCTTTTGCGAATGAATGCCTTTTTGGTACCCAGTACGTGGGATTCCATTAAGGGGAAGCTGTCGGATCAGATAGCTCCTTAGCATCCTTTGAGCACGCATTGAGTGGTCCAGGTCAAGCAGATTCGTGGCTTTCTGCAAAGGAGACGCTCGGCACAAGCTGCTCTCTCACTGGTATTTGTTCTAATTCCAGAACGTGGTCCAAGACAATTCCTGGTCAAGTGCAGTTCTTCTCGAGCGAGGGCTCGGACACGGCGGTCCCCATCCCAGTAGTGGCGCTGCGGGGCGTGGACGACTCGTACCCGCCGCAGAAGAAGTCCTTCATGATGCTCAAGTACATGCACGACCACTACCTGGACCAGTACGAGTGGTTTATGCGAGCAGATGACGACGTTTACATCAAGGGGGACCGCCTGGAGAGCTTCCTGAGGAGCCTGAACAGCAGCGAGCCCCTGTTCCTCGGGCAGACGGGACTGGGCACCACGGAGGAGATGGGCAAGCTGGCCCTGGAGCCCGGCGAGAACTTCTGCATGGGGGGCCCCGGCGTGATCATGAGCCGGGAGGTGCTCCGCAGGGTGGTGCCGCACATCGGGGAGTGTCTGCGGGAGATGTACACCACGCACGAGGACGTGGAGGTGGGGCGCTGCGTGCGGAGGTTCGCGGGCGTGCAGTGCGTCTGGTCTTACGAGGTAAGCACGGGAGCGCGGCCGCGCGGTCCGGCGCGCACCCTGAGCCAGGCGCGGGGAACGGGCAACTCTCCTCCCGGAGGCCCCACGTTGGTGTCACTGCGCGTTCTCACCCTCCTCGTTTGTCTGTCTGTTCGTTTTCTTATTCAGAGTCCCTCTTGATACACTTTCTCCTGGTTTTCAGAACATGCCTCCTGTACTTTCGTTTCTATCCCCTAATTAACAAAAAATGACATATGAGGCCCAAGGAAAAGATATCATTTGCTGCAGCTCACAGCGATCTTTCCGCGACGATCCAGAAAGTCCGTCCAGTCCCTTGTGCTGATTTCGCAGATGCGATGGCAAGTGTGTCGGGGACGCCGAAGGCCTGACCTTTCTCGTCCGGCCGCGTGTCGGGTTTATAAAAGGAACAGTGATGTAGAAAAAGCCAAAAGCACTGGGCTTCGCATTTACTTTAAACCTTTAGACCTTTGTTGTAATCTGTAAATTTGCAACATAGTTCTCCCTTTCAGACTAGGTGGCAGGTGACTGGATCATCTCGACATGCGGATGCAGGTTTCTGGAGAAGTCTGCTTGTAGATGTTTTCTGTTCGATAGTTCTAGGAAACATGAGTGAGCTTTCGACTTTTCTCCGTTTTTATTGGCAGAGGTTCATGCACCTCTTGCCTGTGGGTGCAGGATCTGGAATTAGTCAGAGTGGAAAAAATTATTTAGGCAGCGTTGTGTTTAGATTGATAAACTGCTGATAGTGGCGAGGGGCAGAGGGAATCGCTAGGCCTTTTGTCCAAGAAAAAGAAACATACTTCCTGATGTAAAATGTTAGCTTTTCTTCTGAGTTAGTTTTCTACAGTACTTGAGTGAAGAAATAGTATTTTTGCCTCTGCTTGTCTTCCCCCAGACTTGCTCTTCAATGCCTCCTAATAATCTATTTCTTTCATGTGAACTGCTAGGGAAGTAGGCGTTTTCAAGTGTACAGGAAGCAGCCTTCGTGTAGTTGCCAATTATAAAAGGTATGTTTAAATCCTAAATGGATGTGAGTGAACCTCTGATCTCTCTGCGTGCCCCCCGCCACTCCCGGCCCACACAGGCCCCAGCTCAGGGCTCCGGTGGGGTCTTGTTGTGGATTTTTGCGGTGACGAAAGCCGTTTGGGTGTTCCCTGCAGTTTTAAGCACAATACCCCTGGCGGTATTTGCATTTCCCATCCTTACTGAAGTAGTCATAACCTTAGGACATTTCGTAATGGTTAGAACATAGAACGTCTGGTGTGTACCGGAAGGCTCTCCGCGGCCCCCGCCTCTGGGAGGCTCGCCCTGCTGCTGGATCCGCAGGACAGGCTGGCCTCCGGGAGAGGATTTGAAAAGACACATCTTAGTGCCGGCACACCCGGTGCACTGTGGGCAGACACCCGCAGAGCCAGCATCTCGGGGTTCTCAAGAACCGCCACCTAGCGTCAGCGCCGAAACAGCGAGAAGGCGACGAGGTCCCGCGGCCGCGGGGCGGGGAGACAGTTTTTGGGCGGGTTTCCCTGTTATGGAAAAAACTTAATTTTTTTGAGTTTTCTTTGGTCCTGTTGCAATTAACAACTTAATAACATAGTTCGGATTAGAACCAACGTAATAACAATAGTGTACGAGCTCTTCGCTTCGGTGTAGCTCCGCCCTCTCCCCCTGCTTCGTGCGCCCACCGCCACACATCATCTGCACCTTACGCCTGTGAGCACGGATTCGTCATTGTCGCCGCACGCGGTCGTCCTTACGTCAGATGAGAGAACGAGCGTGGCGGGCAGGCAGTGCGTGCGGCCGCCGTTCGTGTCGCCCGAGCGGCCGGTCGCCCCGCAGTCGTGCGCGCGAGAGCGCTGGCCGCCGTCCTTCCGTTTCACCGTTGCGGACTCACTCCGATGTTTCCCATAGGGCAGGCTCGCTAGTGAAAAACTCAGTTTCTGTCCTCACTTCTCCTTTACATCTGGAAGCTGGCTTCGTCGGTAGAGATTCTCGATGGCCAGTCTTTCATCGCTCTGCAGGGAGGCTTTCCGGTGTCCCTGGTTTCGGAAGAGATCAGCCGCTGACCCTCGCTCAGGTTCCTCCCACGCGATGTGCCGGGTCCCTGCTTCCAGGCTTCCCTCTGGCGCTCAGCAGGTCCGCGCGTCCAGGTGTGGCGCCCTTTGGGTTTATGGTACGGAGAGTTCGCTGAGCTCCTTGGGTGTGTGGATTGTTTTTCATCAACTTAGGGACGTTTTCCCCAGATACTCTATGTGCCGCTTGCTTTTCTTACTCTTCCTCTAGGGCGACTGTGATGCGTAAGCTCAGGTTTCGTTTATTTTTCTTTGCTCTGTTTTCTTTCTGCTCCTCAGACTGGAGAATCTCAGTCGACTATTCAGTTTGCTGGGTCTTTCTTCTGCCTGTTCAAATCTGTTGGGAATTTTTCAATTTAGTGATTATACTTTTCAACTCCAGAAGTTCTATTTGGCTCTTTTAAATATTTTAAATCTCTTCATTGGCTGCTCTTTCCTCCGGTGTACGGATTATACTTTCTTTTGTCTTAGCGTGTCTCATGGTTTCTGTTGAAAACTGGGCGTTTTAAAAAATACAGCCGTTCAGGACATCGGATTCTGCTCCCTGCCTGGGGTTTGCCTTTGCTGCTGCTGTTTGTTCAGTGACTTTTTAGAACCGATTCTGTTCTGTCTGTGTTCTTTTTGTGTGTGGTCACTGAAATCTCTGCCTGGTTTGCTCAGCGGTCAGCTAATGATCGGGTGGCGATTTCCTTGGGAGCCGGAACGAAGACGTCGCGGGCCTCTGTCGGCGCTGTGTGCCGTGGCGCTTGCCTGCGGCGCCCCCGTGCCGTGTGCAGCTCTTCCTCAGCCTCACTTTCTGCTTGCGCGAGCGTCAGGGTCCGCCAGAGAGGAGCGCTTTGGGGGCTCTCAGGTCTTCTCTGGGCACGGGTATGGCCTTCGAAAGTCCCAGGAATATATTCAGACTTTTCAAAGACCCCTATGGACATAACACGTCCCAGCTTTTTTAAAGCTTTTTGGTTAACCTTTGTTTTGTCTCAACTGTTAGCCACTTCCTGGGGCAGCAGGACACTTAACAGCAGCCTGTGATTGTTTTTAACAAATGTCCCCTCCCCCGCACCCCCCACAGGCTGTTTGCAGTGGGAGGGCTCCACATTGGGTCAGATAAAGATAGCCTTGCGCATGGGGTCTTCTTGGAAGCACCAGGCCAGGATAATGACAGTGCTCTGGGAATGGGGCCCTGAAGGAGCGCCAGCCCGTTCCGCCCCCTCCGCTGGCCGCCGGGCTCCTGGTGTCCACTGTGACTGTGGACTGTCGGTTTTCAGGGTTACCACATTGCTGGGAAACAGGGACTAGAAACAGGGCGAGTTGAATTGCCACAGAGTTCACTGTTCTTACCAGAATTTCACTTTTTTCCCCCCTGCATAAATGCTTCCTGGATTACTGCAAGCTTTTGGGCAGTATCCAAAGTTCAGAAGAGGCTGCCTCAAATAATTTTGGCATGTGTTCTCTTTGCTTTTATGGAGGGGAGAATTTTTTAAGGTCTTTAATTTACCATTTTCATTGATGTGACCCAAGACAGTCCATTCTGGGGCCCTGGCTTCATGGCTTAAATTTTGCTTTTTACAGTTAGATAAATCACTTTGAGTCTCTTATCCTTTGTTTAAGAAGTCAGAGGATTGTGCCCTAAAGATTAGGAAGACTTCCAGCCAGTTACAGCATGCACGCACAGTCACTCTTCAGATACATTTACACTGTTCTGGTTTGGGTCACAGCGGGAAGCGAAGACCCAGCTGCCTTCCGATCCGGGGGCCAGGCCGGGCCGGGCCGGGGCGCAGTGAAGCCGACAGTAAAGGGCAGTGTGTGTGGCGTGTTTGAGGCACAGAAGGGGACCAGTGTGCTGGGGTGAGGGCAGCAAGGGGAGAGGGCGAAAGGCGAGGCCAAGCGGCACAGGAGTCGGGGGGCACACAGGGGCGGTGCCGTTCGTTGGGGCGCGGTGGGTCGGGGCTCGAGTCACAGTTCATCCGCGCCCTTCTTCACCAGCCATGTGACTTCGGGCAGCAAGTCGCCTACCGTCTCTGGATCTTCATTTTCCTTAAAAAGTGGGATAAGAAATTGCCTGCCTCCTCGGGCTGTTTGAAGGATGAACCGAGATGACACATGCTATCCTAATTAGCACTTGGCACAGAGCAAGTGCTTGTGAAATGCAGAGGCTGTTGGCGGAGGCCTCCGGGTATCAGAAAACCAACCATCCAGAACTCGTCCTGAGGACTGTGCATAGATCTCGACCTGTGTAAACAAATCCTTGGATGTGTGGCCTTGGAATCTGGCTTTTGTTTTTAAAATTTAGAGAAGATTGTTCTGACACTTCAGGTGGAGAAGTCAGTTGCTTTGGACTTGTAGTTATTTTACTGGCCAAACAAAGCCTTCTGCAGGTACTTAAGCATCTCTGGAATGATTCCATCGTTCGGTGTATCAGAGTCTTGTGGTCGTGAGGGAAGAGGTGTAGGTTTCCGGGAAAATTGATATGTCTTCGTGATGTTCGAGTTTGGTAGGAGTATGTTAAAGGTGTTCTAGGCTTTATATATTCATCACTGGGCATATTTAACTTATGTTTAGTTAACAGAAAAGGGCTTCTTAGCTATATTATCAGGAAGTGGCATCAATATATCATTTTCTTGATCTTGAGTTATAGCCGACTAGCATTTTCTGTATGGTTGAAAAGATTGAGATCACAGACTTCATCACCCCAATTCTCGTAATAACTGACAATCTTCCTTTTAGAGGAGAGGTCCCCACCCTTTGTGGCACCAGGGACCGGTGCTCCTGTGAAAATCTGATGCTTGATGATCTGAGGCGGAGCTGAGGCGGTGATGCTGGCGCTGGGGAGCGGTGCAGACACAGATGACGCTTCTCTATCACTCGCTCACTCGCCGGTCACCTCTTGCTACGTGGTCCGGTTCCTGACAGGCCATGGACCGATACTGGTAGGCGGCCTAGGGATGGGGACCCTTGTTTGAGGTCGCAGATCAGCATCCAGAGTGTTAAAAAAGCCATTTTCAGGTAACGAGTAAAATGAGTTCTTCGTTTATTGTCAGTACATGAAAATAGATTAATTTTTATGAGAAATAGCTCACTACCTAATAATAGTAAAACAACAGTAAACTGGGCAAAGTAGTATAAGCCACAGAGGGTCAGAGCGGGGGGACAAATTGGGGGACAGTGCAGAGGACACTCGCGTGGTCTGGGTCAAAAGGTGGCTGGATTTCTGCACCTTCGGAAGGGTCAGGATGGTACCCTTTCACGTTGCGAGAGATCCAGAGATGGCAGCAACGAAGCTTTTGAAGTTTTTAATTCCAGTATTTAATCTTGTCGTGGAACCGATCAGACTGTCCAGCGCCTGAAAAGCAGCGAGTGAGCGATGAAGGCGAGAATGCGCCGGGTGGCGGCGGCGTGGTCGGGTCAGGAGCCCGCCGCTGGGTGAAGCTGTGCCAGGTTTAGGAGTGTGCCGGGAACCAGCGGGTCTCAAGCTCGAGTGACAGGGGGACCTTTTTCAGCGGGCACATTGTGCGTGTCGCATACCAGGTTGCTCTTTCTTGAAGAGGGACCCTCTCCACGAGGACACTGGAGATGCCTGTTCCAGAGCACCTTTCCAGGCCAGAGCCAGAGCCAGAGCCCCGGCGGGTGGAGTCCGGCCGTGCTGTGCCGGGTCCTGCTTGGTCGTGTCGCAGGACCGTGGTGCCATTCAGACTCCTGCGACGTTGCTGTCCACAGGGGCCGAGTTCCGCGTGGGTGGGGGCAGCGTCTCACGCGGCCGCTGTCTGGTGCAGAGCCTCGTCCCGGGTGGTGGGGACCGAGAGGGCGTGTCGACCGGGTCCCTGCAGCAGGCGCCCCGCGCGGTGTCCCTGCTCACGTAAAGTTTTATGTGTCTCTTCCTTCCATCCTCTGAGCCACGTCGACGGCGGGGAGTCGTGTCGCCAGGTCACAGTAGTCAGTGCCGGCCAGCCGTCAGTCCTGAGGGCGACGGGGAGGAAGCTCTGTGTGGTGTGACGATGACACAGCTTTGACCAGGGGTTAAACCGACAGACACTGGAAAGCTCAAACTAAATATTTTAAATATCTTTTTGTCTCTGTAGTTGATTCCACAGACGTTTTGTTGATGGGGCCTGGTTATAAAATCTTTCTCGAGCCTCGCTTTTTTCCCCCTAACCCTCAGCTTTTGTTAGTTGTCCTGAATCATAACTTGAGATTTGTTTATCAAACAAATCTCAGTTAAAAAAAAAGTAGTGACAAAGTATTTCTTCATGACTGTGGCGGCGGCTTTGACATGTTGCGGTCTTTTGAGTGTCCTGGCTCCTGGAGGTGGAGCTGCGCTTCCCTCCCGCTGCGGGCTGGACTTAGTGACTCATTTTGAATGAGTGGGGTAGGGAAAAAGTATTAACTTCATAGGAGGAAAACCTGGCAGACCCCACGGTAAGCGAGCATCAGCGGCGTTGAGTCGTTTGTGTCGCACACTCCCAGACCTGACGGGTGCGGAGGCCCTTGGCCCTGCGTCCCTGCGCCCTCGGCCGCCGCTCCGGCCCTGTTGGGAAGACGCGTCGCACACACCTGAGCGGAGTCTGCGGCGCGCCCGAGCAGCGTGCTCTCCCAGAGTGCCGCGGTCGCGAAGGCAGGAGCGGGGCGGGGACCCTGCTGTCCGCACAGCCCTGCTGTGAGCCCGATGTCATTTCGAAATACAAAGGACTTGGAACCCAGGGATGATCTAATTGGACCCAGAAGTGAAGTTGTCATGTCTGCCACCGTATCTCAGTGCCCTGGGGAACCGGGGCGAGGCGGGAAGACTGGACCTTCTGTGCGGCTCAGTGGACGGGCCGCAGGGCATGACTTTCAGCTTTTTGCCTTCCAGGAATTCCGAGACTGAGAGGCCTTTGTTTGGGAGGCTGCGGACTTCTCAGCCCCATCAAGAGCCTATCAGTGGAGCGAGCCTCTGACTACTGTGCTCTCTCTGCGGGGACGCGTCCCGGGGCCCTTACAGCAAAACTTTTCGCTGCCTAAAAAGAATCAGTTAATGCCGGTGCGCCCGATGGCGGCGTCCCGGGACCCCGGCAGGGCTGGTTCCTGTTTCCTCTGGCTGAACGCTTGCGTGTTCAGCAAGTCAGTGAAAGTTACTTTCTGACCTTTGTTTGCAGAGATCTTTTTTTAAATACTGAGGTTCCTCATTTTCCGCCTTGTATGTCAACATCTGCGTATTTCCCTTCAGTTGGAACGAGATGGAGACTTGTTTTTATTTATAACGTCGTGGTTTGTTTATGGCAGAAAGATGAGTGCATTCCTGATTCTTTTTTACCCCTAAGGTAAAAAATGGCTGTTATTAGGGGAAGATGGGTTTGAACATTGAAATATCCTAGATGATACAAATATTCTTAGCTTTTAAAAATGGTTAATTCATTAAAAAAAAAAAACAACCTGCGAGCCTGCTGTGTGACAGGCCCTGTGCACAGTGAAGCCTGCTCCGACACGCCTGCTTCTCCGTGGGGGCCTCGGAGACTAAGACAGACACTGGCAGGCGGCGCTAAGCCCTCGGGGACGCACAGGTTTGATGACGGGGTGGAGCAGTGGGGCGGTGGTGCTGGTCCAGTCGGGAGTGAGACACGGACCTCGTTTTGCCCCGGGAGGACCATCTCCAGCGGACGGAACAGGGTGTGCAAAGGCCCGGGGGCAGGGGATGTGGCGTGACGAGGACGGCAGGGAGGCCAGGTGGCCGAGCGCCTGAGCGACAGGGACCAGGTCCCGTACGGCCTGTGCCCGACGAGAGCCCGGGGTTCCGTGCTGAGTGAGCTGGGAAGGTGCGGGGGTTTGGGGCGGCGGGGTGCGGGAGCCCTCCGGTGGGCGGGTGGAGGAGAAACTGCATGCGGGGAGACGGGTGAGATCGGGCCGCAGGCGCTCGCGGTGGCGCGGAGCGGGGGAAGCAGTGGGCTGGCCCGGCGGGGGGCGAGGGGGCGGTGGGGGTGTCAGCACGTGGGTGGATCCGCAGGTGGGTGAGGTGTGGGGGCCGAGGAACGTGGCCCCGGCGTCTGCAGGGGCCGAGTCGGGCTGCGGGGGGGCTGGGGAGGCCCAGGCTGGAGATGCACACGCATGTGAGCCAGCCGCGTGGGGACCCCAAAGCCACAGGCAGTCGACGTCACCTGGGGAGTTAGCGCAGGTGGGGAGGGTCCTCGGGCGGGCGCGGTGGGAACCTGCAGTGTTTGAACACGCACCGTCTGGGCGCTCATGTGTGGACGGTGGCCACGTGGGCGACTTCTGTTATCTTCTTTCAGGGAATTTCCTATACGGGCGGGCAGCGTGGGGGGCGCGCCGGCCGGTGGGCAGCTTTTAAATCTGCCGCCGGCTGGGTCGCGGGAACAGCCCTGCACGCTAGTAGAGCTGAGAGCGCGGCTGCCGCCGAGCCACCAGCGAGCCTGGAGCCGGAAGCGCTGGCGCTCGCGCCCCTGCGTCACGGAGGTTGTGTTCATCACGAAGCTTGATACTCATTTATGTTGGTTGAAAACTGCGTGGGTTTGCTTATTTTTAAAAAGAGAAGTCGCTCTACAGAACTGCGTGCGCGGTCACGAGGTCACTGCACAGCCCTGCTTGGCCGGGGAACGAGCCGGGGCCGGGCCTCCTGCTGCCGCCAGCCGGGGGCCCTGAGCCCTTCGCAGCAGTCACGCTCACCAGGCAGGTTTCCGAGTGGCACTTGTGCAGGGGGCGCTGCTGATTTCCAGAGGGCCTTCTAACTGCACGACAAGTCAGTTAGGCCTTCGTGATAAGCAGCCTTTTTGGAGGGGGCGGGGTTTGCAGGCCATCCCATGCTTTCAGTATGGGGAGAAAATCCGTTTAAACCTCCCTTTCCGAGCCCTGGTGGCCTCTTCTCTAAACAGGGCCCCTTGTCCTTTGGGCTGTGGCGGGCGGAGCGCGAGATTCGGAATTCGGGCCGGGCAGTCTGAATGCAGAGCCTCAGTTTCCACTCCTGCGATTGCTTTTCCTGCGCAGTGTTGCGCTGCACGCCGCGTTGTTAGTTAACATTGCCCGTTTTCATTTGAAAAGAACCAGCAAAGTTCAGTTGTTGAGGATTTGAGGCGAAGGGAAATTTTTCACGATTCTTACATTTCTTTGGTGGGATGGTTTTAGCATACTCATGTGTTTAAGATGAAATATTCAACTGACAGCACTTCGACCCCAAAGCACTTCGTCAGCCTCCTTTGTCAGACTCTTGCCAAGCTGGGGACGTGGCCGGTTTAAAGCAGGGGTTTAAGTGGGTCGGAAAAGGTGGAACCCAACCTGAGAACAAACAGAAAAAGCGTTTGATCTTCCTGCTTACATGCACTCTTCCTAAAATTTCTCCAGAGTCTCTTTAAAGTGCGGCTGCTCAGGAGATTGCAGAAAGAGCCCTCCGAAGTCTCTGGCTGTGACAAAGGTGTTTATTAACGGCGTGATTGAATTTTAGACAGTTTGGAAGATGGCAGCAGTTCATATTCTGTGTGGTATTCTGTGGTCATTCTTATATAAAAGAAGACACCGTCAGGTGTTTGCTCCGAAGTCTTCATTCTAATTTTATAGAGGAAGCCGCTGAATATCTTCTCGATTTATAATATGTGTAGAAGGTCGAATAATGGCCTCCCAAAGACAGCAACTTTGAGCCCTCAAACTGGTAAATGTTACCTTAATTTGGAACAAGGGTCTTTGCAGATGTATTCGAGCAAAGGATTTTGAGATGAGAGTGCCCGTGTGGTCCAGGCAGGCCCCCAGCACCACCCTACGTGCCCTTGTCAGAGAGAGAAGAAGGGAAATAGCACAGCCAGGCAGGAGGAGCTGACTGGGGAGACGCAGCCCCAGAAGCGGGGGGCGCGGGCCAGCCAGGAGCCGGGAGGAGGAGGGGCAGAGTCTCCCTGGGGGGCCCCGCTGGGTTTCACTTCCGCCCCCAGGACCATGAGGGAGGAAACCCTGTTGTTTTGGGTCACCTGGTTACTGGTGATTTGTCATAGAAGCCTCAGGGGACCCTTGCAACGTCCCGCGGGACCCCTCAGGAGGGCAGGACAGAGACTCCACAGTCCTGTCGTGTAGCTGCGGCCCGAGGCCAAGGGCTCTGTTTCTGTCTCGGCCTCTCACATGGGTCGCAGGGATGGTGAACCGCCCTCACAGGTGTGCTGGGGCGAGCCCCGGGCACATGGGAAGCGCGCAGTCACGGCCATCCTTATTGCTCGGTTCGCCGAAAGCAGCGATGCTCAAAGTGTGGTCCCCAGACCAGCAGCCCGGGTGTCACCTGGTTCTCAGGTCCCTCACGTCCTGTGTCAGAACTCAGACTTCATCCTGCACTCTGACTTGAACGTGTATCCGAGTCGCCTGAGGGTCTTTTTATAAGGCAGATTACCGAGCACTTAAGATTCATCCGTGCCTTTTTGTGGCTCAATAGCTCATTTCTTTTTATTGTTGAACGATACTCCATCGTCTGGACGTACCGCGGTGTGTTCATTCATCTAGCCAAGGACATCTTGATGGCTTCTAGTTTTGGCTGATTATGGATAAACCTGCTGTAAGACGTTTGTGTAAGTGATTTTGTGTGGACGTAAGTTTTTAACTCAGTTGGGTAAATATCTAGGCGTGTGATCGCCGGGTTGTTTGGTAAGATTGTGTTTAGCTTTGTAAGAAACTCTTTCAAAGCGATCACACCATGTCGCATTCCCACCAGAAGCAAAGAACAGCCCCTGCCGCCCTTGTCCCCGCTGGCAGCTGGGGGCGGCGGCGCTCTGGGTCGCAGCCTTTCTCGTAGAGGACCTTGTCGTTTTAGGAGGAGGTTCCAGTCCCTGTTCAGGGTTCGCTCCAGGCCAGCGTGCTTTGCTTTGCTCCCGGCTCTCCAACGGTTCTGATTTGGGCAGCGGCTCTTCCCAGGTCTGTGTGCCTTAAGCTTGGACAGGTTTACACTTGACTCCAATGAGGATACGGAACCTGGCAAACTGATCTGCTCTGAGGCTGGGTGGGATGGACCCCCCACCCCCGTTCTTTGTGTGGTTGGTTGTGTGCCTTAGGCACCTAGAACGTTAACACAGAGCGCTTAACCCTAACAGTGATGGTGGAAGTTTTTAGGGCAAGTCTGAGCAGCTCACAGAAGCTAATCACATTCCACGTGTCACACCTAGGCGAATGTTAACAAGCCAAGAACGATTTTGAAGAGACGTACATGACTTTGTTCACTCCCCAGGTGGCTACTGAGCGCCCGCCGTGGGGTGGCGGTGCTCCGTGACGGGGAGCACAGTGAGCAGCCGGTGCCCACCCTGCCGTTGTGGGGTTTTGCTGACAGGAGGGACAGGTGACGTATAAACTTCAGCGAGTCTTTCAGCGCTCAGCAGTCAGCACTCGTCAAGTACACGTGTGTGCCCGCGGTGTGCCAGGCATGCGAGGGTCGGGGGCGAGCCACGGGCAGATCCCTGCCCTCCGAGCTTCTGTCCCCACGGGGCCCTGTAGATGCCGCCTGTTGACGCTCCTACGAAGACAAAGTGTGGGGAGCTGTGAGCACGGAGAGCAGGCAGCCCGACCGGCACGTGGGAGGAGGTGTCTAAGGGCGAGGTGAACTCAGGAGGTCCGGGTGGGACGGGCGACGAGCATCGCCAGTGGATGGGCCGAGCCGAAGGCAGCCAGGGGGCAGATCTGGGGCTGCTCTGTGATCAGCTTGCTCTTGTTTCGATGCCCCCCCCCCCCGCCGCCCCCCAGCAAAGACTTTCTGTGCTTCACGCCCAGCCCCCTCCCCTTGTGGGTGAGCGAAGTGCTGGGGGTGCAGCCGAATTCGCTTCTCGCCGAGACTGGAGTGTTCTAGGTGACATTTTTGCTGTCTGATAGAAAACGTACAGATTCACGTAGGCGTTAAAAGCACTCCTTCCAGCCAGGCCGAGGGTCAGAGGTTACACAAGAGCATCCTTTCAAGGGGCCTGTAGTCCCAAAGGGGAGAGGACACGTGTGACCAGCACCTCGGTGACAGGTCCTGACACTGGGAGGGAGGGAGGGAGGGAGGGACGAAGGAGGGAAGGAAGGAAGGAAGGAAAAATAATGAAGGGGATTTAGACAGACGGAGAAAATGTGTGGGGCAAGGTGGTCCAGACAGCTCGAATTCTTAGAAAAATTATCGAAGGAGTGAATTTGACAGAAATCTGTGTTATGATCATAAAAATCACCAAGAGTCACCGCTGAAATCCGTGCCAGGTCCTTATCTTAGTGACTTATCTTAGGCACTAATTCATTTTATTCTTGGGACAACTCCAGGAGGTAGGTGCTGTTACCTCCGATTGCAGATGAGGAAACTGAGGCCCAAGGACAGACAGCAGGGACTTGGAAGCACGCACATCAGTCTATAAATTGAACTTCATTTATCATTTCCTGGTGATTAGATCCAGGTTGTGCATTTTGGGCAGCAATATTACAGAAGTTGTGTTCTTCTTGTTTTCTAACAGGTCATGATTTTGATTTGAGTCGCGTTAACGGCAATCACTTGTCTGAGGTGGCATCTACAGACTTCTTTGCTGCAGGTTACCTTCGATAATAAGTGTCGTTCGGGAGAGGTGCTTTGACACTGTGTCGATATCCTGTTCCTCATCAAATTCTCACCCACCGGGTTTAGCAATAGTTGATGTTCCTTGGCTGAATCAGTTATTACTGTGGTGACTGCCACATTGTGATTTTATGATTCCAGTCATCTCTCCTTTTATTTGTCAGAAGTAAGGAAAAGCTTATTCTTCCAGTTTACTTATTCATGTCTGTGTTCATATGAGTATTGTGTTCCTGTTTTACTCAGTGGGTTGTAATCTTTCCTATTTGCCTGTGGTTAAACCATCTCAGAATTATCTAGTGCAGCTCCTGCTGGCTTCTATAGCTTTTGGGCTGCTGTGCTCGGCTACTGTCACCCCAGTGGGACCCCACTTTGCTTGGCCGTACGCCCTCAGGGGCGGCTTTTACTTCAGGAGAAAGGTGGCGGGTGGGCAGGAAGCCGAAGTCCATCTTGAAATAGGCTTTTGTCATTTTGGTGACTTGATTCTTGGTAATACCTGACCACATCACATAGCACCATAGCTATCCTTTATAGACTATTTTTCAAACCTCTTGGTAAATTTTGCAAAAACAGTATTTATGTTTTGATAGTATATTCTATTTTCTTTGGGTGTTTCTTTGCACCAAACGTTCTACTCTGCCTTTTTCCTAGTAGATAGGAAATTGTCGTACCCGTTTCCGTATCTCTCTCAGGGGCTCATGTGTTAGCCTCTGAAATGTTTGATGAATTAACACGTGAAGGCACCTGGATATGTAAGTAAAATTTCTGCTAACGTTGACATGAAATAGTATATAAAGCACCAGAGTGTATAGTTGCCAGCAACGAACTGGCATCGCGAGTTTTACTCTCAAAATTAGGATGAATCATTTTTAAATGTTCTTGTTGGCAAAGTTGAGAAGCACTTGGTGATGCCAATTCTTCCCATTCTGAAGTTTTATTTGGGTGTAACTCTTTCCTCTTCTTTGGGCCAAAGACTTTTTGTTTCCAGAAATGAGGTAGGTATAGAAGAAAGGCCTTTCATTCCCATTTTAGGTAGTGAGGGCTGCTTTCTCATTTTGGCTGTAAACACTGTGTTAACGTGAAAAGCATTCGTCAGAAGTGGACTCTGAGAAACGGGCCGGAGCATCCCATTAGGATTTTCCCCCCTAGGTTTCTTTGCTTTCGCTTTTGTTTTCTCTTGTCTGGTCTTGTTTCTCAAGTGAAATTTTAATTTGAGAGCCGGAGGGCGTCCGGGTGTCCAGGTGTCCGGGCACGCAGATGCGTGAGGGTGGAGCTGAGTGGCTGGAGGCTGAGCCCGGCCCCTGTCCCCATCCCCTGTCCCCGTCCCCAGCACGTTCATTCTACATCTGGTCTGGGAGGGGGGCAGATGTTTTTACAACAAAGGGAATAAGGGTATCGTGTCGAGTGTAATAGAAGTTCGTGTGACTTTTTACGGGTGTGAATGTGAAGAGAACTTCAGTCTCTGTCGGGGGCCCACTTTGGGGACCGGCCACTCCTCCCCTGTGCCATCACGGTGCCTCTGTGAGCAGCGTGAGGAAGCCACACGTTTTCTCACAGCTTGTGAGGTCTGTTTGATCCTCTCTTCTCTTCCTCAGCCGGTTGATGTGGTGTAAACCCTCTTTCCTGGCTTCCTAGCTTTCGCAGTTTACTAACTTTGTGCTGAACCCCGAGTGTTAACGAGTACTTTGTTAAGCGTCCGAGGTCGGCCCCATGAACGCCTCTTTGTCCCAGACCTTGTCCCTGGGAGGCCTTTGTAGTCGGCATGCCGTCACCTTCCGAGCCCCGTGGATGGGTGACCAGCTGGGCGCTGTGAGGTGCCCTGTCCCCACTCCCGTCCCCCACCCTGTCACACTGGCTTCCGGGCTTTTTTAATGGGTCATGTGACTTCAAGAACCACATCTCCCAAGTCCCTGGTAGACCCGCGGGCCTGACCCTGCCGGCCAATGCAGCCTCCGTGTGTTTCCTAGATGCGCCTCTGCTCAGGGACTGCCCGGGGAGAGAAGGGACAGCCACCCTGGGTTTGGGTTTGAAAGTGAACTTCTCATTTAGTCACGCAAACACTATGTCACTTTCATCAAAAATAAAACGACCTTAAATACTGCTATCTTAAAGGCAGAGCATGTCACTAGCTATACAGGAACATGGGAGGTAGAGCAAATAATTAAACCACCTTCGGAATCACGTGTGTCACTTTGAGTAAAATAAGTGTGTCTAAATGTCAGAGCGACTAAGGTAGCCCTAGAAACGTCGGGTTGGTTTTGTTATCACAGCGCCCTTCGGGGTGGAGCAGGTGCGTTTCAGCAAGTAGCCTGGGATGGGGCGAGCCCTGTGCTTGACCCGCCTTCAGGGCACTTCGCGGACTCTGGAGATCGATAGCCACTTTGTGTATAACGAGGGGAACTGTAAGGACCAGGCCGTTTCTTACGCGACTGCCGAGCGTGCTGGTTCCCGGATCTGCTGGTCTCCCCGCTGAGTCGTCAGTGCGTGTAGTGTAATTCAGCGCCTGGGAGGCACCGTAAATTATTGGTTATAATAAAGGGATGTCATGCCCACAGCACAGCAGGAGAAAAGGATGAATTAGAGACAGAAATAGGAACAGGTTTTTGTCCAGGAAACCTCAAAGAATATAATGAAGGATTGTCATGTTGATTACTTTAAAAAAAGAAAAGGGGAAAAATTCAAAAGATAAAATATCGAAACCTTTGCAAATCAGAAGCTTCATGCTTTCTACGTCTGAAAATCTCGTCGAATAGCTAAAGAATGATTAAGAAATCTCTTACCACAATTTCATGATCTATTTCTTGGTAGATGGAGTTTTAACCACTCTTTTTGGTAATTTCTTTGTAATAATTTTAGACTTAGAACCATTTCAAGAATAGTAACAGGAACTCCCGTGTCCCTCGGCGCAGATTTCCTGGGTAACATTTACCACACACACGTGGTTTTCCCTGAACCATCTGAGAGTCAGGTGCGGACATTTGCCCCCTTTGTCCTTCAGTCTTCAGGGCATATTTCCTAAGAACAAGGACGTTCACTCAGGTAAATATCGCACAATAATCAAAGCCAGGAAATTAATATTGACATAACACTATTATCTAATCTACAGACTTTATTTATATTTCACTAATGTCTTAGTAACGTCTTTCATGGCTAAAAAAAGAAAAGAAAAGGGAAAACCAGAAGCGTCCAGGCGTTCCGGGTGCAGTCCAGGACCCCATGCAGCTTTTACGTGACACATCCCTTAAGTGTCCTTTAACCTCGACCCTGTCAAAAAGTGCCAGCCAGTCGTTTTTTGTTTTTTTTGCAGCGTTTTGTAGGGTCCCGCAGCTTGGCTTTATCTGCAGCCTCCCTGGCTGAGTGACGTGTGTCCTTCTTAGTACGCTTCACGTCAGGAGGCACATGCTGTCAGTGTGACCCCAGCTGGCAGGTCTACCTTTGATTCCTTGCTGAGCCCCACTGTAAAATTACTTTTCCTTTGTAATTATTGCATATTTTACAGGAAGCTATTTTGAGGCCATGAGGCCTCCTAGGCCTCTTCTAACCGCCATCCACTAATCTTAGCCTCCTTCGCTGACTCGTACCTGAATTACTGATGTTTGTCAAACGGTGGTATCTTAACTCCGCCAGATGGTGGTTTTTGTGCCCTGCAGTTTTATGTTGGGGGTTTTGGTAATCGTTTGCTTTCTTAGAAGTACTTAGAGTGAGTAAAGGCTTTACACTGAAATTAAATGGCGTTTCCCTTGTCCTGTGTCATATTTTTGGACGTATGGCTTCAACCCGTGGACCAGGTGGCAGGAGTGTGGCCTGCGGGGTGGGCAGGGTGGCCCTGGCTGCTGATTCGAGGTCACGTCTAGCCCCTCCTGTCACCGCCGGGAGGGCACGTAGGCAGCCTCCAGTTCTTTCTCGAGCTCGGTTCAGAAAAGGTGCACGGTGACGATCTCCTTTCCATCCGGTTAGCTGGTGTCTGAGAAGACATCCCTGGACTAGAAAGGGAAGGGCGGTCCCTACCAGCCAGGGCCCCCAGAGCTGCCAGGGCATGCCCGCCTGCACGTCCTGCTGCTGGCACTTCTGACCCGTCACCTCTCCGTCCCGTGACTCTCAGCACCAGCTCTGGGCTGAGGTCTGGCCCCTGGACTTGGCGGCGCCGGCCTGCGTTGTCCTGGAGAAGGAGCCCCCGCCGCGTCCGGTCGCCGCATTGGATTAGCCCGAAAGGGACATTCGCAGTGGAGCTGGCGCTGCTGACCCGCCTCCTGCCCGTCCCCAGGCATCTTCTCATGCCACCCTTTCCAGCCTGTTCCTTCGTCCCCCGCCTCGTTCCACAGGCTCTGAGATGATCCTTGCCGCCGAGCGCCTTCACGGCGATGCTCACGGGAGGCGGGCCGGGGCGGGCAGCACCGGGCCCGTCTTTCCGAGAATCTGAGGCTCCTCTCTCTACACGGCAGCCTCAGGTGTTCTCTATGCGGTGGGTTTCGCCAGGGGCGTGATCGGCGTTTCTGCTGCTTCTGCGTCGTGCCCCTTCTGGGGAGTGAACTGGGAGAGATCTGTCTTGCGTCTCCTCTTACACCTTCCCCCAGCACGCACACGCGCATGCACCTGTGGCACACCCCGGGAGATCCTGTGTAAGCAACAGGCTTGGGACAGTGTGTGGCAGAAAGCGCACAGGCCCCCTGCGGACCGGGCTCAGGGGGGGACCGAGTCCCAGGTGCGCGGGATTTAGCCAGCGAGGCCGGCCCGGGGAGGGCTGCATCTGTGTATGCAGGGGGGACCTCCAGGCCCGGGGAGGGGGACCTCCTGGCCCAGCCAGAGAGCTGCGTGGGTCGGGCCTTGCCGAGGCGGCTGGAATGTGAGGGGGCCACGGGTTTCCGCAGAGCTGTTCTGTCGGGGTGTCTTGTGCTGCCAGCGAGCAGCGTGAGCAGCGTGTTCCGTATCTGAAAGATGCCTGATGACGCTGAGGGAAGGCGAGGCTGGGGACAGCAGGGCAGGAGTGGGCGAGGGGCCCTTCAGGGAGACGTCTCGTCAGGGCCTGTTTTTACTGTAGTCAAGAACTGCCTTCGAATGAGTCTCCTAATGTCCACACTGTCAGTTTGCCCTGAATCGTGACCCTGCGGGGACTTCGATGTCCACAGTTCCACTGCGGCCGGCTCGAGGACACCCAGCCGGGGCGGGGCAGGCCCGCGCTTCTCGCCTCGTCTCGGCATCACACTTCCCAGTCACGCTCAGTGTTACTGCGCAGCAAACTGTGAACATTCTGTTTATCGCGAGCATTTTTTTTGGTCACAGCTTCTTATTTTTACCTTGAAACTAAAAAACTCATGAACACCAAAAAAAGAAGTCTAGAAGTAAGCTGGCCCAGGAAATGAGTACAAATGGTGACATTTTTGTCTTAATTCAACCTGGATTGTCACCTGAATGGCGATGAGTTTTTGGAACCAAAAAATATTGACTTTATGCTCTAGAATGTTAGGTAGCTGTACGACTGTGCCTGGCTTCAGGCGGGTGCTCACAGAATGTTAGTTGCGTGAAATGGATCGAGTGCACGAGTCGTTTTTCCCCGTCCCACATTCAAAGTGACGTTTCAGAGAGCTTTCGTGACTCATTCTTATCCAGTTGCTGAGGCAGCTGTAACTCCGGTTAGAAATGGATAAAATGAACACGCTCTGCTGTTCGTGGTCTTTGAGGGTTCTATTTTGGGGTGTGCTAGGTCTGTTTTTAGTTTCTCGAAACTGCCTTTTATCCACAAAACCAAAGTAGAGTGAACGTTGACCACGAAGCATAAGGCACACCGACGCTGAGGCTCTGTGTTTTCTGCTTCCGGTGTTGTTAACGTTCGGGTTTTTAATTTAGCTTGAATTAAATGTATTATGTTTAAAGAATTTGTGCAAAGTTTCAGTTTTGAAATTCCTTTTGTGTGTGTGTGCGAAGGCGTTCTGTTAGAACTGAAAGGGTAGGAAGCCACAGGTATGACTTGCCCAGGTATAGCGGGGTGTCCTGTGTTGGGGAGACACAGCCCGAGCTGGTCAGGAGTGGCGGGTCGGGTGGCGGGGAACAGGGTTGGCCTGGGCAGAGTCTGCATGTGCCTGGCTGACATCCAGTCTGGGAGCACCGGGGTGGCGGCTGCACTATAAATATGAAGGCTCTGTGGGCCGCAGGGTCCCCGTCCCATCGAAGGCGGCCATCGGCAGCAGCCAAACAAACGCACACGGCTGGGTCCCAGGCGCACTGGAGAGCGGGCTGCTTTGGCCTGTGGGCTGCGCCTTACCAGCCTCTGCCCTCCTGACAGACCTGGTGTTTTAGACCTTCGCTTGCTGTTTCCTGGTCAGTTCAGTCAGTTTCTCGAAGCTCTTTTTTCTCTGACCTAGGAATCAGTCCTAGGGCTGGCATGAGATTACCTGAAGTAGTATGTAAGATTCTGCTCAGGAAACAGTAGTCGCCACTGCATTTTTTGGTCAGATGTCACCTGCAAAGTTGCGCTCACTCACAGTCCGTCCCTGGGCTCATGTGGTTCATGGAGACAGAGGCCGGCCTGCGAAAGCGGCCCATCGCCTCCCCCGCGTAGCTGGGCAGAGGCAGACTTCCAGAGCCAGGCCACGGGCTGTCACCATGGAGGAAGGAAGGGCAGAGTCCCGCAGCCAGGTTACCGTTTGTGCCACATGACCAAAAAAACCGTTGTGTCCCGTAGAGAATTCAGGGCAGCCTTTCTCTCTGTGGACTGCATTCTCATTTCTTAGGTTGCTAGTGCCTGGCATCTGAATGTCACTTTGTGAAACCATGGCAGGTCAGACATTTAAGAAATGCAATTACACAATGCAACTCAATTGACTTTTAGGTTAAAAAGCTCCTAATTTGAGAGCCAAATAGGAAATAGGCGTCTCACAAGCATTTCCATTGGCGGAATCATCGCCTGTTAAAAACTGGTCATCAGCATATGCTATTTGTAGTTCTGGTTTTATGTTGTCATTATCTTATGATGATTCTATTATTTAACTTTCTGTAAATGCCATAATTTGAGCTGTCCTTAGATACTTCACCTACATTTTTCTCTCTTAGAAAATCATTCCGTGTAATAGTTGTGTACAAAGATTTGGGGATATTTTCACAATATAGTGTGGAACTTAGCAAATCATCCAGATGGGACTTTGTGGCTTTTAGCCTTACCCCACCATAGCACTGAAACCAGAGACGCATTTGGGATGAGACTGGCGTTTGGGGAGTATGAGAATGCCTTATTACCAAAGCTTCACCTGACGTTTAAACCTGGACTATAATGAATGGGCTTGCGGTCAGATTTATCAATAATTTCAGGAGAATCTCATATTGGACTAATGCCACCTTTGGGAAGAAATAAAGCAAAGTTTGTGATTCTCAAATATCTGCATAGATGCATATACATATTTATGAATAGGGTAAAACAAAGATTAACATAATTAAAACTAAACATGCATCGTTTCAGTTAGACTAATGCTTTTGAAAAGAAATCAGAATGGTCATATTTAAATTATGACCTTTTTTTGCTCACATCGGCTAATTATTCTATAGTTTACAATATCGATCGTGGATCTCAGTGTGTAATACACTTGGTGATGTTATAGTGTGGTGGCTTTTCTGTTACTTTGGCACTAATTGGATCCTAAGATAGTAACAACAGTTAATTGCTGGATAGATTGACTAGAGTTTACGTTTCTTCTGACCTCCGAGTTTTTCTGATTTCTGCTGGCGGACGTGGCTTGTGTAATGAGCCTCCCCGCTGCCTTTGCCGTGCCGTGTGACCCTTGGGCCCAGCGTTAGGATGGCCCGCGAGGAAACGCCTGACCAAGAGGCTGGGAAGCAAAGCGGTCTTTGTTCCCGCTCGAATAGCCCACGTTTACAGGGTTTTGTCAGTACCGTATTGCTTATTAGGAGTGTGCTTATTGTACATGTACATCTGCTTGGTATGTTTATGTATAATTTGTAGTGAGTAACATGTCAAGACCGTGTGTAACTTGAATTAGAATCTATGTGAAATTCTCTCTTCAAATCCACCCCCCCCCCCCAATTTCTTGATGAAAAAAGTTTGTACTTCTAGCCTTTGGTGGGCATGTGACTTATTCTTTTACCATTAGCCTGTAATTAACATGTCCGGAATTTTTGCTTTTCTTGTAGCTTATCATTCTAGTGTCTTTTTCTTTGGCTAGAGGCCTAATCGATAAGTAGTAGAAGAGCTTGATTATTTAGCTGTTAGTGATGTTAACTATTTCAGGGAAAAAAGATGGTCAGAGTAGAATGATTACCCAGGTATGATGTATAGCAGATCTGGGAATGAAATCGTTTCGTTACAACAGCGATGGGGTCGCTTATGTCATTGGCCTGTGGGAAAGTTGGTTTTGTTGTCTGTCGTTTTGCTTGAAGTCGCAGAACCTGTCGATGGTGTTGAGTGAGGACTCGCTGTGCTGCTAAGTCTGTAAACGCTGTAGGGCGTGCAGAATATACCGACTTTCTCACCTTAGTGCGGGCATGTTCCTTAGAAGGAATCTTTTTTAAATGTCAGCAAGAGTATGTGATTCACTCTTTTTTCCGTGTTTTGTAACGAATGTCTATTGCTTTATAATAAAAAGGTTAACACTGTCACCATAAGCGACTTAAATAGTCCTGCAGCATGGCACTTTGGGAACCGCAGGCCTCATCACCGCCCGGGCCTGTGGTGTGCCGTGTGGACTCTGCTTCATTCACGAGAACCCCCTTTATTTCACATACTCTGGAACCAGTTCGAAACTTCAGGGCAAGGAATACCTTTTCTGGCAGCCTTTTCAGAAGCATACTCGTAAAAGCAGAATCTTGCCTTTCCGAAGGCACGGGGCTCACCCCACCGCCACCCTTCCTGGCCCTCCCTGTCGCCGCCACCCCGGCCGGTTCGTGCACACACAGGGTCGCAGGCTGCGCTTGACCCCAGAAACAGGCGAGGCTACAGGGCGGGTGTGCAGGGACGTGGGGACCGTGCGTGTGCGCTGCAGTGGCCCCCCGCGTCGCAGCGGAAGGTTCCGGGTGGCTGGGCTCAACGCCGCTGCACGGGCGTCAGAGGGGGTTCCCTCGCTCTCTCCAGCGCTTGCTGTCGTGTTTCGTGGTGACAGGACCCAGGACCCAGGAATGCCAGGGCAAAGCGGTGGCGAGAGCCGTGCTGGCCGCGGGGCGAACCCCGCAGCGATCGTTCGAGATGCAGTAGTGACAGCGCATCGTTCTGAAGCTCTTTAAGTCACCTACGTGTACCTGAGGCGCCCGTGGCCGTTCCGTGGGCATGATTGGGATTAGAGAGAGACGGGAGGAGAGGCAGGTGGTGACACAGTGTCCCTCGAGTGGATTTTCTCATTCGTTTACTTTCAGTTTCGAGAACTTGAGGCCCATGCAAGAGTAAGTGTTAATAATAAAACAAAAGTCACCCAATCTTATATTTAGTAACTCCCCCCCCCCAGCCCCCATTTTCTAACTTAAAGGTCACGTAACTGCCGTAACTGGTCCTGGCTTTACTGCCGCAGACGCAGTAAGTACCTCCAGACGGCTCTGGGGGAAGATTGCACAGTCCTTTTGAGTCACTTCCACTTTAAAGGACGAGCGGGCTGGCATCGGGATCCCACGTGGCGGGGCGCAGGGCCAAGGCGGGGCGGCTGCCGGCTGCGAGGGAGGAGGAAGGAAGTGGGTGGAGAGGGCGGTGTGGAAATCCACGCCGGAGGCGGGGCACTGTCCCCGTCCCGCAGTGGCCCTTCCCCCCCTGCACCCCGCCCCCGCCCGGGGCTGGGGCTCAGTGCCAGACGGGCCAGGGGAGTGGGTTTGCTCGGGAAGCGAAGGTTCCTGGAGGTTCTCGTCAGCCCAGTGCGGACGGCTGCTGCTGTCGCCAGACCTGAGCACCGGGAATGTGGGCGCCGCGCCTCACCGAGCAGGGGCCGGCCCACTCCTCTTTGCTCTTACGCTTAGTCTGACCGCGAGTTGGTTCCGTGGCGTTCACAGATTTGCTCAGGAACGTGGGGTCGTCGCTTCCGCCTTTTAAACCTGTGTCCCCGGTCATGTCGCCGCAGTCCTCACGTGCCCGCGCACACGGCACGCTCCGGCCCCGCCGCCCGAGCTCCGTGGGCAGACGGGGGGCGCGAGGACGCCGCCGTGACAGCAGCCCCGGGGCCCCCGGCGAGGCGGCCCTGCTGCCTGCTCTCGCTCCCTCGTGTGGCCTGTGCGCGGGGGCGGAGTCGTGTGTGCTGGAGACGGGAGCGTCCCCGACGGGCACCGCGCACGCTCTGGCCTCCGGCCCGCAGCGTCCCCGACGCCCCCGGCGCCTCGCTTCCCCCGCGTCTCCCCCCACCGAGCACCGCCGTGCGCTGCCGCCCCTGTCACCTGTGTCCTGCGAACCGCCCGCCCCGGCCCCTGCTGGGCCACCTGCCCGGAGAGCACCTCTGGCTGTCCAGAGTGGGGCCCGCCCGGGTCCAGCCGCAGAGTGACCCGGCTCGGGCCATAGGGCAGGTTGCCAAACGTGTGAACTGGAGCCTCCTGGGTTTTCAAGTGTGGAAAGTTCCAGGGCAACCTCATAGGCGTCAGCGAGCGACTGCGTGGGAAATGCTTGTCGTAGCTTCCAACAGATGTTAATCATTAATGTTTTAAAGTCACAAAAATTGGGCATAATAAGCATTATTTTAAATCAAGTACTGAAGAGTTGCCTCTCGTTTAACTGCTGGGTTCTGTTGAACGCTTGTGCAGGGCAGGTAGGTTTCCGGACGTGTGGGACGGTTATCCCGTTAGCTCACTAAATCCTCGGTTATCAACATTTTATCATTTGGATAATGTTTCTTAAGGGACTCTGTTCCGTGCCAGCCTCTGCTGCGCGCCGGGCCCCAGAGATGACATGAGGCCTGTTTGCGAGGAGCCTCAGTTGGTGGGGCAAATGGGGATAGTGCGTTTTCTGAGAGTTCCAGCTCGTCGTCTTTCAAGGCTGCTTTTCCTTTTGCATTAGATTATCCATATTTTAAAAGTCCAGTTCTCTTAGCCCTCGTCACCGTGTTCGCCGGCTGAGGGAGAAGTGGGCGCAGAGCTAGACAGGGTCCCTGTCTGATCAGCCGGCCAGGCCCCTGACAGGCCGTCTGGGAATAGGCGGCGTCGGGTTTGGGGGTGCAGATGGGGTGTCCGACGGGCAGTCGCGCTCAGTGTGCTGAATGTGTGTTCTCTTTTTCGGGTGTTGCTCTGTTTATCGAGTGTGGCGCTTCTCTTCCCTTGTCACGTCTGAACACTGGCCGGAGACGCTCAGGTGTCGTTACCCGCGATGGGTCTTTCGTCCTCATCTGCATCATGGCAGAAGCGATGTCTGTTCATTTACTCAGCAAGCACTTATTGGGCAGTTACTTAGGCCGGGTGCCTGGGACCAGGACAGTCTTCACCCCAATGCGTTTGACATTGTGAGGATTAAAATCAGCGCACATTTGGGGAGAGTAAGGGGAAAAAGCGTGGTGTCTCATGGGGATGCTCCAATGCTCAAAAAATATTTTTCTTTTTATATAGGGCTTTTTAGTTTAGATTACTGTCTGAAAGATCTTACTCATCGTGAGTTATTAATCACTTTTTTATTTCCACCTACTTCGTTCTACAAAGAATTTGAAAGTTGCTGTATTTTACGTGTTCCTTTAAAGGTTTTGCCTAGAGCGGTGGGTGGACGGGTGAAGGAAGGAGCAGGTGAAGGAACTGGTTATAAATAAAAAGCCAGAGGAAAAGGAGAACTGTTTTCCCCGAGTCCACTTTAACACATCATTTGGAGATTTCTTTATTAAGTGGCTTACGTAGTTTTTAAATTCATAAACTTTTTAAAGAGCAGTTTTAGGTTCAAAATGAAATTGTGCAGAAAGAAGGTAAAGAAAGACCCCATGCCCCCCCTCCCCGCACGTGTGCAGCGCCCACATGAGCAGCACCACCCGGCGTCCGCAGCTGACGTCGGGGGCACCGTTGGTGCCGCACGTCCTGCGGTTTGGACAGAGGTGTGACGACGTGTCCCCACCGTGATGGTATTGTACCGACGCTGCCGCCCAAATCCTTGGTGTTCCGTCCGTTCATCCCTCCCCGCCCCCGGCCCCCGGCCTCCACCGACCATTTGCTGTCTCCGTAGTGTTGGCTTTTCCAGAATGTCGCAGAGTTGGGATCGCACAGTGTGCATCCTTTTCAGACTGGCTGCTTTCACTTAGTCCTACGCACTTCAGGTTCCTCGTGTTGTTCATGGCTTAATAGCTCACTTCCTTTTGTTGCTGAATAATATGCCACTGTCTGGATGGACAGGTGATTTATCCATCATGCTCTTCAAGGTTATGTCCTAGTTTTGGCAAATTGTCAGTAAAGCTGCTACTACACACATCCATGTGTAAGACAAAAGTCTTTTGCTTCATATGGGAAAATACCACGGAGTGCCGTGGCCCCCTCTCACGGAAGAGCGTGTTTGTAAGAAACGGTCCAGGGCCGCAGGGCCGGGCTGCCCCCCTCCAGCAGTGCCTGAGCGTTTCCGTCCTTCTGCGGCCCAACCAGCCTTCGGTGTTGCCAGTGCTTGGAATTTTGGCTGTTTTAATAAGAGTGTAGTGGTATCTCATTGTTTTAATTCACAATTTCCTGATGACAGATGATGTTGACTGTCTTTCCACATGCTTGTTCGCCATCTGTATATCTTTGGTGAGGTGTCTGTTAAGGTGTTTTGTCCATTTTTAAATCAGGTTGGTGGTTTTCTTATTTTTGAATTTTAAGTTCTTTGTATATTGTGGATGACAGTCTTTTATCAGTTGTCTTTTACAAATCTTTTCTCCCTGTCTGTGGCTTATCTTCTCATTTTCTCGGCTGTATCTTTTGCAGAGAAGGTTGTGATTTTAGTGAAGTTCAGCTTATCAGTTATCTCTTTCATGGTGTTATATCTATCTAAAAAGTCATCATATACCCAAGGCCATCTAGGTTTTCTCTTCTAGGAGTTTTATAGTTTTGTGTTTTACTTTTAGATGATCGATCCATTTTGAGTTAATTTTCTTGAAGGGTTTAAAGTCTTTGTCTGAATTGATTTCTTTTTTTGCCTGTGGCTGTCCAGTTATTCCAGCACTGTTTGTTGAAAAGACTCTGCTCCATTGTACTGACTTTGTTCCTTCATTTGCATGTGTTTTGAAATGTTTAATTGTGTCACTAATTTGGAAATTTAACACTATGGAATTTAAAGCTCTAGTTGCTCACCCCAAACCCCCTAGAAAGTCCCTTTCCTTCCACCCTCCAAGCTCTCCTGTCTAATTTTTTCTTATCTTTTGTGAAAGAAACTTTGAGAAAGCAAACCTTCGCATGACAACTGGGAAGCGAGAGTCCCCTATTGTCTTTGTCCTTCCTGGGTGAGGCGTGACACACCCACAGGGCAAGCCGAGCCTGCACCCTGAGGGCAGCTGAGTCCAGGGGCCTGTGCGGCAGCCACTACACGCCCCTAGGAGCTGGGCCATTGGAATAACATTTATTGTCAGCTGGACACCGTCAGAACCCGCCTTCCCTTCTCAGTCCCGCCGAGGGCGTTGAGGGAGAGTCTGGGCATTATTCCAGGGGCTGCCTGACAGTTCTGGGGTCCGTTGTGCTTCACAGAGCTGTCCCTCAGGCAGCGGGGTCCTCCGGTGGCGGTAGCAACCCAGGGACAAAGATGGGAGTAGCCCGGAGGGGATGCCGGACCAGGCTCGTGATGGGTGAGCATAAGGGCCTCCACCGGCAGACTCAGGGCCAGGCTCGGTGGCAGGGGACGTCCGAGCCGTGTGTCAAGCCACAGGGGACAATCCATCGTTAAGCCATAGGGTGGGGAAAGGTGAGGCCAGGGACACCGTGGGGCCGCTGCTACGGGGGTCCCAGCCGTGGGAACACTCGGCGCCGCGTGCACGGCGGATGGTGACAGGGCCGGCTCTGGTGTGCGAGAGAAACTGTGCATCCTTTGGGGTTCTGGAGCGGTCGCTGTGCGGGCCGCGACCTGCGTGGCCCAACCCGGGCGGGGCTCCTGCTCCTTCCCAGTCACCGTCGTGGGCCTCATCGCGAGCCAGCTCCTCCGTCATCGGGCCCTTCCCGTTTGACGGCTGCTGGAGTCCTTGGGTGTTTTCGGTTCTGTGTGTGTGTGTGTATGAGAGAGATCACTTGATCAGTGTGGCAAGTAGGAATAGCATAAAATGCCTTTCTAGAAAGTAATGTTCTACAACAAATCAGGAATGGACTCTAAACGCCCTGGACCGGCCCGCGCCCTCTCTGCCTCCGGCTCGCCCCGATTCGAGCCGGTGGCTCGCACTTCAGGCTTGCGAGAGGGTTCCAGCCGCCCGGGCACTGGGCTGTTCCCGTGCGCCCGTCTCCCCGCTCCCCCCAGCTGGTGCCCCTCCCCCGCCTTGCCCCCGGAACTCCGTTTTTACTTTTATTTGTGTTTTGGGTTATTTGGGGGGTGGCGATCCCCTAGACTGCAGCTTAAGTTAGTTTATCACATAGATTTTCTTTGGTCGAAGCCGAGAGCTGGTAGGTGGTCGCATGCCGGCTGGAGTCAGGGGGAAGCCCTGGGAGGGGACAGAGTGGAGGCTTTGGTGACCTTGGCGGCCCTTCGTGGCGCCCCTCACGAGCAGGCCCGGGCTGGGGCTGTGAAGCCGCCCCCCTCATGCTTCGTCTTGCGTGCACGCTCGCCCTCTTCTGCGTGGCCCGACGGCCCCTTGCCTTTCAGGGCAGTGTTCCGAAGGCATTCGGTGCTGTGTTTGCATAAGGCTTCGCGCGTTTAAAGACAGTTCCGTGCACACTCATCCTCCATGGTGCTGCCGCCTTCGCGTCTCTGTCTGCGGGGAGCACAAACGGCGGCCCCTGCAAAGCTTCCATGACCCCCCCCAAGGTCACTCTAGGAAGGAGTCGAGCTGTGGGGGTTTAGGTGAGTTTTCTGACTGCGGACGAGGGCTCCCTCCTCCCACTGCCCGGGCGTTGACAGTCCAGACCACGAGCACGCGCTTGCAGGCTCTTGATTTCGCGTGATCGCTCTGGCTTTTGTCTTGTGTAGGAGTATTAAATTACTGCCACAGTGCTCGCTCTGCTCGGCCAAGCTTAAGTCTCGATTGTTTTGAAATGCGTCAGGCTTCTCTAAAAGATATTTAGATTTCAGAACTTAACGCTGACTGTTCAAGACACATGCATATAGTTCTCATTTTTGCCATTAGAGACCGAGCTTCATTCTCATAAAACATTTACTTTTTTGAATGGTGTCTTTAAAATACATAGCAGCTAATTCTTGAACTTTAATTGGATGAAAATTGGCAAAGCCTACACAAAATTAATTAGGAAAGACCTAACAGAGACATGTAGGGTAGCCACATATGTGTCCAGGAGCTGGGGACAGGCCCGGTTTACGCCTGCGGTCTTGGCCTAATTAACAGATTTGTTTTTTCATCTCGAAAGGTCTGCTTCAGACAGTAAACTGTCTGGAAACCCTACCTGTAGGTATATGAGAATGGTTAATTTAAATCTTTAAAAGTTGTGAATCTGGTTATTTCGAAATGACCACCAGTTAACTTGACATTCAGGCAACCCACACTTTCTTTGAGCCAGTTTTCAGGACAAGAGATAAGAAATTCTCTGTAATGAATCGAAATGCTGTGTAAGTCAGAATTTGAAACAGCCGTTGGTGCGGAGCAGCGAGCGTCCGCAGATGCAGCTGAAACGTGCGCTTCGCGGGAGAGGTTGATGTGAGCGGTCGGCGCGGCGTGGTGGTGGCCCTCGCCGCAGAGGACCAGGAGGACGTCTGCCAGTGAGGACCGCAGAGGGAGGTGTTTCCTGGACGTCGGATGTGGTGGCCGTTGCTACCCCAGCTGGGCTCGCAGTTCCTGGGAGCAGCGTGACCTCGGAGTTTGTCAGCTCCGCTCAGATTTACCGTAGAATGACTCAGAGTCCTGGCAGTCCTCGCAGTGAGGGAGAGGCTTTGCCGGAGTCCAGGACTGTGGGGGCGCTTTTGAGAACAAAGACGAACGGCTGTTTTATGGACACGGGACACTGAATGAAGCCATCGGTGGCACCGTGTGCAGCTTAAAGCTTCTCCCCTGTGTTCTGAGTGAGGAATAACCTCGTGTTTATTAAATAACCCACATGCATTTGTTTTTTTTCTGCAGTACTTTTTAACTTTATGTTTTATAATATTCCCCCAATGTGCCAAATTAGAGATCACTGAAATGCCTTATAATAATAAAATCCTCCTAAATTCTAGATGTAGTACTACTCAAAGTGTTTTGATAACAAAATGATACATATTTCTTACCCCTGGAGTTATTAAAATGATCTGTTACGAATCTCACATCTTTAAACTTTTGATTTATAGGGGAATTAGAGGCTCGTTTTTATAGGATAGAAACGGTTCATTGGGTTGTGTTGTTACCCTTTAATGCTTTAAGCGCATTTCGATTCTGAGAAGGTGGAATCTTGTCAGCGTTCTCATGTGACGCGTTTGGCCACATCAGAATGGCCGGGTGGAAGACTTTAGAGTGCTCTGCGACTGGTCCCAAAACGAGCGTGGGAGAGCCGAGTCCTTCACCTCGAAGGAGCCGCTAACGCGACACGGTCATCTCATCCAAGAAAACGTGAGACCCGACGTTCAGGAGCTGCCCCCAGGCCTTAGCACCTTACCGTCAGCACAAGGGCAGTAAATGTCTCTGTAGTTTTCTCTCTTAATCTTGGTGCCTATATTCTAAACTTCCAGAGAGCTGTTATTTCTCTTACCAGAAAATTGCTCAGAACTCACTTCAGTCATGCGATCGTACTTCTTCAGGACTGGGGACTTCATGCCCATCGCATCCAGGAAGTTGCCTGGAGTTCAGAGATTAAATCTCATCTGGTCGATGGGGAACATCTTATCGAGCCAGGGATGAGCCGTTCCCTGAGGGGGAGAGGGACGGTGGGTGGGGGGCGTGGGCGTTCAGCTCCCTGACCCAGGTCTCTCATTCGAGAGTCTGAGCAGAATGGCTCCCTTTCATCTCACCCGTCAGATGCCGCCTCGAATGCAGCCAGGCATCCTGAAAGGAAAACGTAGAACAGCAGAGAAGCCAGGCACGAGTCAAGGTAAAAGCAAAAGACGATTTGAAGAGATAGTTACAAGGGATTCTACAACCAAACGCCGGTGCCCGAAAGACTGCAGCGGCAGAAACGAGATCCACAAGGGCTGAGGAGACTCGGCGTGACCCGGTGGGCCGGGTGACCTGGGGCGGCAGTGCGAAGGGGCCAGATGACGTCCGTCGGAGTGTCGTGTCCTCACAGCCAGCGGCTGCCCTCGAGCTGGGCGCCCGAGTCCTAGCTCAGGTGCCAGACACCCAGCCGCCGCTTCTCCGTTGTCCGCCCCCCCCCCCCGCCTCCATCTCAGGAATCGGAGGTTCCTGGGTCTTTCTCCCTGGACGTCATATCTCACTGAAATCTTTGCTTCGATAGCAAGTGTTGGCGAGGATGCGGAGAGAAGGGAACCCCTGTGCGCCGTCCGTGGGATTGTAATCAGTGCAGCCTCTGATGGACACAGACATTCCTCACAAAACTGATGTAGAGCTGCCATGTGACCCAGCCATCCCTCTTCCGAACGTCAACGCGAAAACCTCGAAAACACTTTTTCATAAAGATACCTGCACCCCTGTGTTCATCGCGGCATCATTTACAGTAGCCCAGATAATGGGAACAACCCAAGCGTCCTTCGATAGACGATAGACGATTGGATAGAGGTGCTTAATGTATTCAGTGGAATATTATTCAGCCACAGAAAGGTGCAGTATGGCCATTTGCAACAGCAGGGATGGCCCTGGGGAGTGTTATGCTGAGTGAAGCAAGTCAGAGAGAGAACCAATGTTACCCTATTGTCTTAATGCTATTACCCAGTCACCCAAACAAATTTACCAAAAGTTACAAAAAACGTATGCCTTAAATTATACTCTGTATTCCCCATTCTTAATTTCGAAGTGATTCGTAAAACACATTTCTCTCCAAAATGCATTTCTCCGAAATCTGCGCTTCCCTTCTTCCTGGCCCGCGCCGCCACACCGAGGAGGAGCAGGTGGCTCCCCGGCCACGGGGGGACCGCCAGCTGTGCGGAGCGACCAGAAGGGGCCACCGGAAGCCGACCCGGGCAGGCTCGCGGGAGCCCCGTTAACGCCCTGCCACGGACGTGCACGCCCGCCTGTCACTCAGGCTGCGCACCTGTCCGCGTCGGCCCCTCGAGGTGCAGCTGCCTCACCGGCATCGACTGTGCGTTCCGCGCGGTCCGCCAGGCAGATGGCTGCTTTGTCTAAACACTTCCTTTGTGGCAGTATTAGTTGGTGTTCCAAGTAAGCCCTTGGGGATGGCGCAGGTGGGGGCGTAGACTTGGCCTTTTAATAAAATAAGCGCCCCCCCACACACACACACGCACTCACACGCTCGATCGCTCTTGTCTTGCAGCAGATTTCTTCTCCTTCATTAAAGTGCGCACTGCACACAGCACCCCTTCCAGCCAGCGTTTGGCGTGCGGGCAGAGCGCGCCCGCGACCCCCGCAGCGCGGGTCAGCCGCCCCGGTCCGCAGTGCCCCAGGGGCCAGGGCTCCCGCGGGCCGCTCGGTGCTGGGCTCGGGTCCGCGCTGCTGCCTTCAGCTCACGCTCCGGGTTCCGGGCAGAGCTGGGGCTCTCCCGCCGTGCCAGGCGTGGCCACAGACGGGGACGGAGACGCTCTGAGGGTCTGTCCCTGAGGATGTGTGGGGACATGGCCTGTGCGGTCAGTCACGCCCCGGAGGCCGGGCCTTCACGAGGGACCCTCAGCCCTGACCTTGGAGCCGCCGTGCAGGTGTGGGGTGGGGAGCCGAGCACGTGGGGTGACGGCCGAGACGAAAACGTGCAGGTACACGTTCGGGCTTCCAGGGACTGAGAAACAAAGGACAGCTACGGCCTTCGTCTGGAAAGGCACGTGTGGTTTTTCAAAACGTGCTGCCGATGTTTATGTGTAAGAGTATGTCCCGGTTCGAGGGACCCAACTGTGTCCCTGGACGTAGTTAGCCAGGGTCTGGTGGCCTGTCCGTCCTCACGGTGACGACATCCAGTGGCTTCTCGACACTTGGCTGTGCCTGGGGACTCGGCCACTTACCGTTAACGCCTCAGCGAGCTGTCGAGCGGCGGGAGCGTTGGGCGGGAGCCGGGCCGGCGCGCGTCCGCGCTTCCGACGCGCTGCGGGCTCCGCCTGTGTCCGGGCTGCGGGGACGAGGGCAGCTGAACAGCGCTTCCTTCCGCACGGTGCCGGGGGCCGGAAGGTCGAGCCGCGGCGTCAGCCAGGTGGGGTCTGGCGAGGACCCGCCCCGGCTTCGCAGCCGGCTGCTGGCGAGAGGGGGCCAAGGTCGCGGGTGGTGCAGGGGGCACAGGCGCCTGTGGGTTACGCACCGTCGCTGTTAACCGGGTGGAGCAGACTCTGTTTTGGCCAAGGGACCTGAGACTTGTGTCCCCCCAAACCCGCGTCATGGGACAGAGTGGGTGCGGGGTGGGGTGGCGAAGCCCCTCCGCCTGCCTTTCGGTGACATTGTCAGCCCCCGCACACGGGCCCTGCTGGTACCGGTGACCTGGGGCCAAGCAAGGCGACCCCGTCCCGCCGGCCCACACGAGGGACACCCAGTGACTCGGGGACGAGTCGACGTTTCAGGGGCTTTCAGAGTGCGCACTTGCAGTGGCCTTGTGACCTCACGCGCCCGCTCTCTCTCTGCGGGAGAACCTTCTCGTGATTTTGTTCGCGGAGTCATCCTGGCCGCCTCCGGCCGCGGAGGCCGCCTCGTTTCTTCCCGCATCTCTGCCGCTTCTTCAGCTCTCACGAGGCTGCCGTGCGCGGGGCGGCCCCAGCGCCTGCGGTAGGCCGTGCGGCCGACGCAGAGATCCCTCACGTTTAGAGCTGTTTAAACGCATGCAGGAATGTAAGAACACGCAAACCCAGAGGGGCACGCGGTCACGCAGCACTAAAACAGCCATCTCTTTCCTTTCCCGCCAGATGCAGCAGCTTTTCTATGAGAATTACGAGCAGAACAAGAAGGGCTACATCAGAGACCTGCACAACAGCAAGATCCACCGAGCCATCACACTGCACCCCAACAAGAACCCGCCCTACCAGTACCGGCTGCACAGCTACGTGCTCAGCCGCAAGATCGCGGACCTGCGGCACCGCACCGTGCAGCTGCACCGGGAGCTCGTGCTCATGGGCCGGTACAGCGGCACCGAGGTGCAGAAGGAGGACCTGCGGCTGGGCGTCCCGCCCTCCTTCACGCGGTTCCAGCCCCGCCAGCGGGAGGACGTCCTGGAGTGGGAGTTCCTGACGGGCAAGCACCTGTACTCGGCCGCCGACGGCCAGCCCCCGCGGCGGGGCATGGACTCGGCGCAGCGGGAGGCCCTGGACGACATCGTCATGCAGGTCATGGAGATGATCAACGCCAACGCCAAGACCCGGGGCCGCGTCATCGACTTCAAGGAGGTGCAGTACGGCTACCGGCGCGTGAACCCCGTGTACGGGGCCGAGTACATCCTGGACCTGCTGCTGCTCTACAAGAAGCACAAGGGCAAGAAGATGACGGTGCCCGTGCGCCGGCACGCCTACCTGCAGCAGACCTTCAGCAGGGCCCAGTTCGTGGAGCACGAGGAGCTGGACGCGCAGGACCTAGCCGACAGGATCAACCAGGAGTCCGGGTCCCTGTCCTTCCTGTCCAACTCCCTCAAGAAGCTGGTCCCCTTCCAGCTGCCCGGCTCAAAGAACGAGCACAAAGAACCCAAAGAAACGAAGATCAACATCCTGATCCCTCTGTCGGGGCGTTTCGACATGTTCGTGAGGTTCATGGGCAACTTCGAGAAGACGTGTCTCATCCCCAACCAGAACGTCAAGCTCGTCGTCCTGCTCTTCAATTCCGACTCCAACCCCGACAAGGCCAAGCAGGTGGAGCTCATGCGGGACTACCGCGCCAAGTACCCCAAGGCCGACATGCAGGTTCTGCCGGTGTCCGGCGACTTTTCCAGGGCGCTGGCCCTGGAGGTGGGCTCGTCCCAGTTCGGTAACGAGTCCCTGCTCTTCTTCTGCGACGTCGACCTCGTGTTTACCGCCGAGTTCCTGCAGCGCTGCCGGGCGAACACCGTTCTGGGCCAGCAAATATATTTTCCAATCATCTTCAGCCAGTACGATCCAAAGATTGTTTATAGCGGGAAAGTTCCCAGTGACAACCATTTTGCCTTCACTCAGAAAACCGGCTTCTGGAGGAACTATGGGTTCGGCATCACTTGCATTTACAAGGGCGACCTGGTCCGGGTCGGCGGCTTCGATGTGTCCATCCAGGGCTGGGGGCTCGAGGACGTGGACCTCTTCAACAAGGTCGTGCACGCGGGTTTGAAGACTTTCAGGAGCCAGGAGGTAGGGGTCGTTCACGTCCACCACCCTGTCTTCTGTGACCCCAACCTGGACCCCAAACAGTACAAAATGTGCTTGGGGTCCAAAGCGTCCACCTATGGGTCTACGCAGCAGTTGGCTGAAATGTGGCTGGAAAAAAACGACCCGAGTTACAGTAAAAGCAGCAATAATAACGGCTCAGTGAGGACAGCCTGATGTCCAGCCCTGCTGGAAAAAACGTTTTTAATTATCTAATTTATTTTTCCAAAATTTTTTGTACGATCAGGTTTTGAAGTCCCTACAAGGATATATTTTACACGTGATTTTCTTACAAAGGACTCCTTGAAGATTGAGTTTTTTGAACAAAATGTGATCATGTTTGCCTTCGAACACATTTCTTGCTGAACATTACGTAGCGGACCTGCTTAATTGTGACTTGAAATGTACCTAAGGAACGAAACTTTTTTTTGTTGTTGTTACATTTTCTTTTCAGACCCCTTTGCTACAGTCCCATGGCAGAAAATATGACAGTTCCTGCAAAGTATTATCGTAACAAAACACTGTAACTGGTAAATGTTTTGTTGTAACCATTAACGTTGCACAGTTTCTACCTTTTGTGTTTTTCCGAGGACTTTTTTTTTTTTAAAGACCTTCTGTGTTCCAGTTGTAAAATAAGGAAATGTGATAACAGCTGTATCGTCGTCCTCGAGAGAGTTTTCCAGAGTGTTCTTGTGCTCATTGTGGTCCAGGGAGTGAGGAGACACCGCGCGCTCACACGGCTGCTCTTGTAATTCGTGTGGCCTGAAGTGGACCTGGCATTCAGTTCCGAGAAGGATTTGGTACTTTCTCTCTTCCCGACCCCGTTCATTAAAGAGTGCAGTATTCACGTGTAGAATGGCAAGGAAGAACCGAGGTACTAAATCTAACGCACACGAGCCGAGACAGAGACAACAAAACCCACCCTGATGAAAGCATTGGGAAGAAACGCATTCGCTTCCGTTCACGTCATCCTGTCTGTGCTCCATGGGCTATTTCATTCTCTAATTACCGTTCGTATCTGAAATATCTTTAATTTATTTAATATTCATTGTTTAGAGCACAGCCATTTCTCAAGTACCTTACCTGTTAGTTACTAGTATTTATGTGTATCGGGAGTACGTTTAGTGTGTTTTATTTGTGGTAAACTGATCTCCAAAGATTTCCTTTCGAAAACGCTTCCCTCCCTCCTTAATTTCACATTCCTTCCTGTTTTACTAAATATTAAGTGTTCTTTGACAATTTTGGTGCTCACTTGTTTTGGGGACAAAAGTGAAATGAATCTGTCATTACACCAGAAAGTTTGTTTTAAACTCACGGATCAAATGTGCCTTAATAAATTTCTTTATCATTTAGATTTCAAACAGTCACGGATTTGCCATTTTAATATACGTCATTGGAGATCTGCTTATTTGTAAATAGCCTGTCGCTCATTTGGAGAAATAAACCAGTGAACAGTATTTTTCTATTGTACTTTTCAGAACCATTTTGTCTCATTACTCCTGTTTTAGCTGAAGAGTTGTATTACATTTGGAGAGTAAAAAACTTAAACATGGGTTCATAAAGGTTTTCAAGTTATTTGAGGCGCTGTTTATGTGGACCGCAGTGCAGGAGTAAAGTGAAACTAACCTTCAGATGCCTCTTGCTTCCTGGCACGATCTTGTCCTTGTTTGTTCCTCTTTGGCTTGCTGAATCTGTGGTCCCCAACCTTTGTGGCACCGGGGACCGGAGCTCCTATGAGAATCTGACGCCTGACGATCTGAGGCGGAGCTGAGGCGGTGACGCTGGCGCTGGGGAGCGGCTGCAGATACAGACGAAGCTTCACTCACTCTCCTGCCGATTACCTCCTGCTGCGTGGCCAGGTTCCTGACAGGCCATGGACCGGTACTGGTTGGCGTCCCCGGGGGTTGGGGACCTGTGCTCTAGAATGAGGGTCTTCAAACCAGGTCCAAGCCCCATGAGGCCCCTTAGAACAAATGTACCTTCCTGGCCCATAGCGGACCCCCCTCCCCCAGCCCGTTAGACTGCGTTTAACAAGTGCCCACGTGGCCCCCTGTCATGGACGTGCGATGCTGTGTTGTGGACGTTGTCCAGGTTTCAGGGCGGGTCCAGCTGCAGGGTCGATGGTGCGCAGGCTCCGCGTGACCCAGGGTCTTTGATGCCGGGCAGCAAGCTTCGTGGGTGCGAAGCGCACGCCCGGGACTGGCGTTTGCCGCGTGAGGCGGTCGGGACCCGGCGCGATGGCGTTGGCGCTCACCGTGGGCGTCGCCGTTCTCCAGCCTGATGGCCGTTCGTTTCGTGGGAGCGGGCGGTTTTCCCGGCACTGGCGTCCCCGTTCCGCGAGGGAGAGCGCAGCGTGTGTCTCAGTGACGGTCACGGAACTTCTCTGTCGTAAGGCGAGCTGCGAGGCTTCGGGACCAGGCGTCAGCGACGCCGTATCGAGCTTGCATGTCCATCCAGCGCCTCGGTGACGGTCCTGCGAGTCTGTTGCTCTGATGTCGGTGTCAATGCTCGGGGGAGGGGCCGCCTCCCTCCGTCGGGGTTCAGTCTCCGGAAACGCTGTCACCCCGGTGGTGCTTGCCTGCGCCCTGTGCCCACCGGCCCCCCGGCGTCACTCTCCTCCCGGCCACCCCAGGTCCAGCTGCCGGGGCCCCCCTCCTGAGGCACCCCTCGAAGCCAGCAGCTCCAGAGAGGGACTGTCGAGGTCCCTGCCTCAGGAGCCTCCTGCAGCCAGACTGGACTCTGAGAATGCGGGGGCATCAGTCTCTGTCCTGCCCCGGCCTCCGGGGCTCTCCCCACACCGCTCCGCTGGCCAACCAGACTGGCCCTCGAGCCGCCGACACTCCCCTGCCCACCGCGACGCTGTCCCAGGCCTGAATTCCGTGGTCGTGTGATCCTGTCCCCCGCAGTGGACCCCCCCCCCCCCGAGGATGGGTCTCACTGTCCACCCACACGCTCCTCCCCGGGGAAGGGCTCCTGCCCGGCCTGCCCCCCGAGCCCTCCCCCGCCACATGACCTGGGGCCCCCCCCACCCCGCCCCCTGGAAGTAATTCCATTTTCCCATGAAGTCAGGATGCTTTCTAGTTATATCTGTGTTTCCGTGGTTACTTTGTACTATTTCTAAGCACGTATTGCTTCATTTTAAAAACGGAAAAGTATTAAGAAATTGAAATGGTCTGTAGCCCCACAAACCAGATAACGTCTGTTAACAGTGCTTAAAAATGAAGAGTGACCCGTGAGGAGGGTGGGGATTGGGGAGGGGCTCCCGAGGCACAGGTGTGAGATGGAACTTTCTTCCTCCTTCCGCCCCCAGCCCGGGGCTCCGTGGCGAGGCTTGCGGGTCCTGGGGGCGCGGCTGCGAACTGTGCGCAGACAAACGTGGCCTGCGTTTCTAAAGACGGCAGATGAGAGGAAGCCCTGTGCCCGCCGGGGCGCGGGGCCCGTGCCAGCCTCTGGCTGCGGGACAGAAGGGGAACCGTGTGCAGGGCGGGGCCTGGCTGGGCTTCGGAGCGTTGTGGTTCAGGGGGCAGACGTGGGTCTGATCTGTGGCCACCGTGGGCAGGTGGCGGGGCCACATCCAGCACCGTCACTCGGGGCCAGCACGGACGGCAGCGTGCATGGGGACCATGGCATTCCAGGACTGTCTTGTCTGGACAGGGCCGCAGCTCACAAAACTATAGGTCATGTGACAGTCTTTCTTGGCTGCAGGGTCGTCAGGGGCCAGTGGTGAGAGCTGGGCTTCCTGTCACTGAGCGCAGAGCGGGGCCGGGCGCCGTGGGTCTGCTCTTGGGCCCCCCGCGTCCAGGACACAGGCGTGGCCCTGCCCCTCGGACACTGGCCTTTCCCTGCTCATCAGGGACAGTCCAGCCCATCGGGGTCTCGTTGGCCGCAGGAAGTCTGTCTGCGCCTCCTTCCTGCCCCGCCCCGGCCACTTCCTGCTGCACGAAGCCTCGAGCCTCAAACGCGCTCTCCCTGCCTGCCGTGCACACGACCGATGCAGGGGACAAGCCAGCACCCGCCTCCGCCCCCAGCAGGCTTGCAGCGCCCCGTCACCGCACACCGTTCCTCGGGCGTGTGGCTGAGCTCAACGACAGGCATGCCGTGCCTCGGTCCTGTGGCCCCGAAGGGTCCCCTGGCGGTGTGTGTGTCCCTGCGGCCACGTCCCTTCACCGCCGTGTCCACGGATAACGTGTCCGTGCCGGCGAGCCAGGGTCCCCACTCCCCGCCTCCTAAAGGACACATTTGGTTTAGGAGGACGGCGGGCGATCAGACGTGTCTCCTGACGTTGGGTCTCGTGCCTTTTAGGGCCAGTTCTCCAGGAAGGCGACAGGCCTGAGGGGCTGCCTGCCCCTGCAGGTTGCCGGCGGCCAAGGGGCTCCGCCTGGCCCTAGACTTCCAGAGTCTCCCCCGCACTGTCTTGTCCCCAGGGGCCCAGCCTGCCAGCACCAGCACTGGCACCCGCCCCGGGGGATTAGGCTACGTCACTGCGTGTGAATTGCTGTAATCTCGGCCGCAAAGGCGCTTAAGCACCCTAGTGACGGGGGTCAGCGGGGGATCTGCCGGCCGCGGTGGCCGTGCAGGGCTGTCCTGTGCTTCCAAGCCCTCGAGGGATGTCCCCTTCTGTTCCACTTGAGAGAAAAGGCCCCTCGCGCCCGATCCGCTTAGTCTAACTTGTGTTAAATGCAGCGGACCTGTAGATGTCACGGTGTGCTGGATCAAATTACTGCCGCTCGCGGATGACTTTCGGCAGAAGGAAAAGCTGCTCGTGTTAGTTTTGCTATGATTCAGGAGTTTTCGGTGATTTTTTTTTTTTTTTTTTTTTTTTTTGAGGATGGGTATAAGAAGTTCCAACCGGAAACCACAGGGCCAACCAGATCAGGGGCTCGGCTTGTGATCGGTGCAGCTAAAACCACTTAAAGGCTTGTCGTCAGATATTTTTAATGCATTTAATTTCTCGTTAATTCTGTTCCAGTTTACGAGGGTCTCGTTTCTTCACTGCCAGCGTCAAAACCAAAAATGTCGTCCTTTACAGAAGCGTCCAGGGACGTTCCCTTTAAAATCGTAAGACCGGTTATGATTTCTAACAGAATAGAAGTTGATCGACTCATTTAACAGCGCAAAGAGGTGAGCTCTGAGACCTGCTTAAAGGAAGTAGAATAGGCCGACGCATCCGTAACGAGGATCGTCACCCCGTGCAGCCGTCTGTCACCGTTAGCCAGCGAGCGGGCGCTGCCCCCGGCTGCCACCTTCCCTCTCTGCTTGCTCATCCGCCACCTCTCACCCCCGATGGTCAGCCTCCACACACGCATTCCCATCGTTGGCAAACAACACTCCTGGCCGAACCTCACGAGTCGCCTCCAAATCCATTCATTCCGAATTCGGTTTGGGTCTTTCTTGCAGCAAACGCGCACCTCCCGTGGCGTTACCGAGGCGGAGAATCTCATTCTGATGCTCAAAATGCCCTCGGAAGGCTGGAAACGAACCGTTCCTAGAATCGCGCACCCGAGTGGATCGCATTTGCGCCCTGAAGGAAGCGCCTGGATGCGTAAGTGAAGTCTGTTTCTTCCGTCGGACGTGACAGTTAATCACCGAACAAAAAAAACACGTACATTGGGAAGTAAAAGAGGAAAGGCCCACAGCACCCCGTTCCCACGCTGGCAAATTCCTGCGGGGTTTTCGTAACGTGTTTTCCTTTGATGTAATGTGTGCGTACGATCTGGCATCCCCGCTTCCCCGCCCCCCGCCTTACAACGCCTTTCTTCATCCTTTGACATTGTCAGAGTGGAGATGTTTCCCTCCGTGGACCATCTTGAGCGTCTCATTGTCTCGATACTCGAAGACCCCAGCGAGCATCTTCTGCCTAGTCCTTTTCATGCACTTGGATCATCAGGTAATTTCCAGAATTGCATCATCCACGTCTAGGGCTGAGGGACTTGGGGGTTTGGCTGTTTCTGATGTTACGCTAACTCGTTTGGTATTTAACTTGGTCAGCATTGACGTTTCGTCCTGTTGGCAATTCCAGTAAAACTCTTTCAAACCAAAACCAAACCGTCAAGTAGCCCTGCAGGAAGACTGTCCCCCGGATCCCGGTTGCGTCATCTCACAAGAACGGCAGTCCCACAAACCCAACTCCGTGGTTGCAAAACTCGAGTCATTACAAAGTGAGAAAAAAAAAAACAAAAGGCAGACAGATTTATCGGTGACTCAGGGAGTGAGGACAGGCAAGTTCCAGACAGATGGCTTCCACAGACATTTGTCCCAGGGGACCAAAGGGCAGGGACGGGAAATGGAGGTGGCCGGCTCAGGGGAAGAGCGGTTCTTTCTCGATTTTACGAGGCAGCGAGGGGGGCTGGGCCAGGGGCACCAGGGGTCCCTCTGCGTTTTCTGGTTGGAAACGTGTCTATTTGAACACGGATGGGAATGCGTTTCATTCCAAAAAGTTAATTTCATTTTATTCAGAGATGAAACTGCCGGCTACTTACCTGTGTTCTAGGTAAACTTTGAACCATTTATTTTATACAGAATGTTGTGTATAAAGTATATACGAATCGTCGTTTATTATTTGACTTCCGTGCTCCTTGGAAGCAGAGCGCGTGAGTTGGTTCGAAGGCCGTTTTCTGCTCCGGGCCGGTTCACAGCCCGGGGTCTGGGGACTCCGAATGACATTCGTACAGCGGATCTTCAGATAACGTCATTTCGTTCGGCGTCGCTTGGTCGCATTGATGAGCTGCCATAGGAACGTAACCCCCGTCACATCCGTTGGCCTCTGGTGAAGCTGGTTTCGCTACACGTTGTTTCGCGTCAAGCCACAGAGCCCCAGCTCTACCGTAGGAGAAGGTGGTGCAGGGAACATGGAGGGGCACCGTGGTGGGGACCCCCGCCCGGCCTCAGCGGGGTGCAGAGCTCCGAGGGGGTCTCGGGCTGATGGACAGCCGCTGGTCCTGGTGTGACCGTCCCGACTTTCCCGGGGGCTGGAGGCTCAGCGCGCTGGCTGGGCCACGAGCCCCTGGGCTTACGATCCATGGGCCTTCCTGGCTTCTCTGCGGTGGGTCGGCGCAGTGCCTGGCTGGGCCACATCCCTAGGAGGACGTGACGTTGCCATCCTGCCAGTTTGGTGGTGTAGGAGACCCGGCATCCGTGGGTCTTCAGGGAGTCGCTGGGCAGCCAGTCGTGCCTGCCCGGGAGCTGGGCCCCAGGGCCAGGTCTCCCAGCTGGGAGATGCTCGGCTCCCACTTCCCACCACACTGGGGACCCCCCAGTTAGCTCACGCCCTCAGAGTTCCTGTAGTAGCAGCTGCCCCCTCGGCTCGGGAACTGAGTTTCTCACAGAATTGCCCCATTTCACCCCAAAGCCTGTCCCCTCTGCACCCACAGAGGCACGTGGTCAGCGGGGTCCCGCTCGCCCTAAGTCCCGGTTCTGTGGTGGCCTTTTTCCTGCTTCCACGGCAGTCATTCCCAAATCAGAAGGAAGATAGCTACAAGCCACAAGATTTAGGAGAAAACGTGACTCATGCGGACTTTTGCAGGGCTGGTACTAAAATGCCGCAGTTTTGTCTTAAATTGAGGGGACAGAGAGTCGGCTGCCGTGACAGATCCTGCACAAAGTGCTCTCATTTTCAGACTGTGACTCCAGACCTCCCGCCAGTGACAAGAAGTGTCCACCAGGGTTCTGAGGGTGAGCGGGCACCCCGGCCGCGGAGGTAGGGTGCTGCCTGGGTGAGCGTGAACCACACAGCAGAGCCCGGGGGGTCCCCGTGCGCCCTCGGCCAGACGCCCCGCTGCGCGAGACTTGCCACTTGAATGTGGCTTCAGAAGGTCACTAAACTGGGCATCCCAAGATGGCAGGGCCGGGGCTTTGGGGACGATGAGGGACAGTGAGTCTCCGGGGCTGCTGCTTGTGTACTGTACCCCAGTGGCTGCACCAGGCTGTGGTCCCGTCCACCCGCGAGAGTTCGGGGGGAGAAGGGCAGTGAAGAGAACGCAGAACCGGGTTCTTTGTGAGGGGATCGGTTTGTCACCGTGGAGGGAGAGGGTCTCAGTCCCGGGCAGGCCGGGTCCAAGGCGGTGGCGGCGGAGGCCGGGGGCTCTGGGTCCGAGGCGGTGGCGGCGGAGGCCGGGGGCTCTGGGTCCGAGGCGGTGGCGGCGGAGGCCGGGGGCTCTGGGTCCGAGGCGGTGGCGGCGGAGGCCGGGGGCTCTGGGTCCGAGGCGGTGGCGGCGGAGGCCGGGGGCTCTGGGTCCGAGGCGGTGGCGGCGGAGGCCGGGGGCTCTGGGTCCGAGGCGGTGGCGGCGGAGGCCGGGGGCTCTCGCTCGCCAACAGTCCGCCGTGTCCAGCTCGTCCCAGCTCTGCATTCAGTGACATCCTGCCGGGTGCCTGAGATTGGGATCTACAGCATGGGAAATGGCGAAGGCTTCAAATCAGCCTCTTTTAGTTTTGTTTTTTTTTGCGTTGGACTTAGGAGCACAGGGCTGGTTCGCACTGGTTTGGGTCGGCTCCCCAGACGACGGGCCGGGCACTGAGACCGTCCGCTGGCCGCCCTGTGACCCCAGACGAGTTACCTGCGCCACAGCCTGGCTTCCTCCTCTAAAACAGGGACGGTTTTGACGCCCTCGCGAGACCGATGGGAGAATTCAGAGAACCGCGTTCTCCTCTCCCCGTTTCAGCCCCTGGGGCGCCCACACCCCATGTCCCCACCTGGGAATTTCAGGTGCTCAGAACTCCTTCCAGACCCGTATCCGGTGAGTCACCAAATCTCATGATCCCTGCTGGGTGAAGTCACCAGGGCGGCCCCTCTTCCCCCCCATCTCCCCACAAAGCAGGGTGTAAAGGGCGGGCCCCGCCCCCCATTTCCTGCTCCCCCAGCCCGGCCTCTTCTCCGCCACCAGACGCTGCTTCCTAAAACAGACAAACCTCACCTGGGCTCCTCTGCTTAGATGCCACCCCGGGTCCCGCCCAAAGTCCTGGCCCTGCTGCTCTGTGACTCCACCTGGCCCGGCCTTCCCAGCCTCCTCTGCGCGCGGGGCCCCCTGGGCCCACGGCCACAGCGCCTGCCCACGAGGACACAGGAAATCCCTCTTAAGACTCCAGGCTTAGGCCCAGGCGGCGTCCGGGCCTGCGATGCCGCCTCCGCTCGCCCTGGGCAGCCGCGAGAGTCTGTGGCAACGTCACCCTCTCGGCGGGGCTTCCAGAGGCAGCTGAGGCCAAGTTCTGCCGTGTCCCGCCTCAGGCCCCTTTCCCTGGCGCCCTCTTAGGTCCTAGCTCCTGGCCAGGGGTTTCTCGTCACCGTCTGCTGGTGGCCTGGCTGCCACGCTAGGGGCTGAACCGACAGAAATGGGCCACCTCCTGGGTCCAGAGGCCAGAAGTCCAGGATCAGGGCGGCAAGCGTCGGCTCCTCCCGAGGGCCGTGAGGAGGATCCGCCCCAGGGCTCCCCATGGCTTGGAGACGTCCCCCGTGCATGTCCGTGTTCGATTTTCCACTTTTGTAAGGATGTCAGTCTTACTGGAGGACGGGCCGCCCTGCTCTGGTGTGACCTCATGGCATCTGCGGTGACCCTGGTTCCAGATCAGGTCCCATTCCGAGGACCTGGGGCTCGCGGCGCCAGCAGGCGAATTTGGAGAGGACCCAGTTCAACTCGTGACAGGGGTGTTCTTACCAAACAAACAGGGGCAATGGAGGAAAAATGGAAACCAAAAGGTCTCTCTGCAGGCGAAGCATGGCGTCTTTGATGAACAGTGTCGGGAAGGGCGGAGACCCTCGGGGAGCCCGGCCAAGGCCAAGGGCACAGACAGCGACCTTCCGAAAATCTTCCTAGTGCTCACTTTGCTGGCTGCAGGATCCAAGAACTCAACATAAAAGCCCAGCTGCGCCCCGTGCACCCTGCCCTGTAGGAATCCAGCTGCCGCCTGGCTGGGCGGCCCGGGAGGGGAGAAGGGGACCTTGCCCTGCGGCGTGGGGCTCCCGCCTCTTTATCATCCTGGGCACAGATGGCGTCCGGCCTTTGAAAGCGTCAGGAATGCAGAGAAGGGATCACGCGGTGGTTCTGGGTTTGATTTCTTCCAGGAACCACCGTTCCGGTTCCTACCATCCGTGCACAAGGCTCCGCTCTCCCCGCATCCTCACCAACACTCGTTATTTCGTGTTTTGTTTTGTTTTGTTTTGTTCTTTAAATGGTGGCCGTTCCGATGGGCGTGAGGTGATAGCTCACCGTGGTTTCGATTCGTGTTTCTCTAATTAGTGGTGCTGGGGATCTTTTCATGGACCTCCGGACGGTTCATTTACCTTCTTTCAAGCCCTTTGCTCGTTTTTTGACCAGGATCGTCGTCATTGAGGTATATCTATTAGCGATGGTGGCGGAGGCCAAAGGAGAGACCGACCGAGAAGATGAGCCCTTCGCGGGGTGACCCCGACCCCCCTTCCATCTCGTTTCCTGCTTCTCCCCGAAGAAAGCTTCGCTCTGGCCGGATTCTTCATCTCCTGGGTTTGGCAATGCCACCGTAATGACAGGCGGCAGACTTTCTCATCTGCCCAGGAATCGCCCTTTCCCGTCTCCCATCGAAATGGTTCTGGTGGGACTGTGGCTCCCAGTGTCCCGCCCCACGACAGTGGCACCTGACCCAGGCTCCTGCAACCCTAGCACCCCCATCGCCATGGAGCCCCCAGGGGAGGACGTGCGACCCAGGCCAATCTATGTGGCTATTAGAGAAATGTTTCTTTCTCCTTGGCTTGCCGAGCTGGGTTGTGAAGCGAGGGCTACGTGTGGCTTCATCCTCCCCAGCACAGCCCACCTGCAGCGGGAAAGTAAAGGTGACACGGCCCCGTAAGCCGAGCCGAGACGAGGAGGGTGAAGGCAGAATGTAAGGGACATTGTTTATTAAGCCCCTGGATCCAGCCATGGCTTAAACGAGTTTCCCCTGGTCCCCCGGAGATGCAGGCACCTAAGACCAGAGAGTCCCCTTTGTTGCCCAAAGCTGGTTTGAATTTGGTTGCCGTCACTGGTAACAGGAAAAGGTTTGACGTTAAGACCCTCTGTGTTCTACGCTCGCGGTCTGTACCGTGGGAGTCTTCGCGGGAGAATGACCTTTGCGGTGGCTGATGTGGGACCCGGCACCCTCCGCCCCCTGCCACGTCGGGCAGCCTTGGGCAGACGCCCGGGGTCCGCAGGGGCCCACAGAGGGCGGGCGTGAACAGGTGAGTAATTGCGGGGGCCAGCGTCCCCTCGCGGTGGGCTGCGGGCGTGTGGCTTTTTCCTTCTGTGGCCGTACCCGCCTGCGTGTGCTGTCCCCGGCCAGGGACGGGAAGCTGCCCCCAGTGTCTTTGTGGTTCAGTCCCTGGGGGGGCGAGGAGGGGGGACAAGTCGGGGAACTGGGTGGAGGGTGCTGGGGAGTGGCCTGGCTGCCCCAAGAGAGGAGTAGGGGTGCGTGCCGGAGTCTCGCTCAGTGGTGAGAGCTGGCATCCCGAACAGCGTCCCCCGGGGGCGTAGTGTGGCCTCCCCACCCTCGAACCGTGCCGGGTGCCTGCTGCTGGAGCGTGCTTCAGTATAACTCGCTCAGAGGCGAGTGTTTTAAATAAGTTCAGACATTTTTAGGGGAGGGCGGATACTTCTTGCGCCCGGGTACCGCGGAGCAAGCTCTCACGTGTCACGTGCTAATAGGTCCGTGCGTCACGCGACACCTTTTGTCGTTCTTGCCGGCGCTGTTCCGAGAGCCGATTTTGCGCGCGCGCCGGTCGTCGGGGGACGTCTGTGTCGCATTTTCCCCGTCATGCTTCTAGAGTCCTGCTCCTGCGGCTGTGACTTGCCCACGGCATCCAGGGTGAAGCCTGTGAGAAGAGCTCAAAATGTCTGAAGCCGATACTAGTAACGGTGATGGTTACAATAACAACAGGCACTAATTTAAGCCCTTTACAAGTATTTCATTAATAGTTGCTATAGCTAGAGATCCCAATTGTGTGACCTGGGCAGACGAGGGTGGACTGTGGCTGGCCCCTCCCGGCCCCGTCCCCTATGAGCCGCCGTCTGCCATTCCCGCCGAATGAGCCATCCCAGAGGGTCTGTGTGTTTTTGTTGTTTTGTTTTTGTTTTTAGCCAATTTTATTTACGCCAGTTGCACTTATTATAATAAGGTTGCGCTCGAATTAAATACGGTGCAATCCAGTGAGATGTGAGGGTAATAAGAGCTCATTGCTTTTATGATAGGGAAGTTGAGTGCCTTGGGCACACGTGGTGAAGGCCAGTCATTTTACAAAAGTGGCCATCAGATGAGATGAGGACACGACAGCTGTCCAAGACCAGGGGACCCGGGCTCGGAGACCCTGACCTGGAGTCGCCGGCCCCACGCACGCCATCGGGGTCTGTGTCTGTGTGAGGGAAGGCCAGCCGGAGGGCACAGGTGCTCCTTTTGGACATGGTTTATGACCAACGCGTGCTGATGTGGAACCCCACTGGGCACATTCTCGAACAGGGGGCCTTGAGCCTGCGTCTGGGTGTGCTCAGGTCACCGAGGGCGTCTCCAGCGAAACGCCTTCACTCCTGAGAGCGGTTTTATTTCGTGACTCCCCGCTTTCCTTGTCTCTCCTCAGTTAATCAGCCCGTGGCCGGCCGCAGAGTCCCGGCCGTGGATGTGAACAGGTGTGGAAGAGGGGTCGTGTGTCCACCGCTGTCTTCCTTAGGACAGTTCCCGAGACCACCCTGGGTTCCATCGTCATGGCCAAGGTCTGTCCCTCAGCCCTTCAGGGGTCCAGGACTGTCGGGTGGCAGGTCATCTGCAGGCCCAAGTCACGATGGAGTCCCCTGTCCACCTCCATCCGTGCCCCTGATCACTGAGCTGACCTCCGGTCAGGGAGCCGCTCCCTCCCCTGGCCTGAATCTTCCTCTTTCTCGCACCTTCTCGGCAACTTTGTTGTGAGCTGGGAGCAGGACTCAGCCTTAGGGCCCCAGTAAGTGTCAGAGGCGAGGACAGTCCACAGAAAACGCTCAGATTAAAACCCAGCATCGGGAAGAGGAGATACGCACATGCGGCCCAACCGTACAGTGGAATGTGATTCAGCCTCGAAAAGGAAGGGCGTCCCGGCACGGGCGGCCGCGTGGCCGAGGCTCGAGGACGTCCTGCTGGGTGAAAGGAGCCAGTCACCAAGGGGCGGACACTGCGGGACCCCGCTTCGCAGCGGTAACTCGCGCCGCCTGGGCCGCACACGGAGGCGGCACCGAGGTCGCCGGGCGCCGGGGCTGTGTCTCCTCATCGAGAGTAGGGGGCGCGCGTTGGTTTGCACGGCGACGGTCCGAGGACGGCGGCAGTGGTGACGCTCGCGCCCCGTTGGCGTGTGGATTCCCCAGGGGCCGCGGGGAGGGAGGCGGCGTGCGCGGGCATCCGTCGCCCCCTCTCCGCTGGCCAGGAGGAGCCGCCCCGGGGGTCGCGTCTCTGCCTCCTGGGGGGCAGGCGGAAAGCCCTCTGTCCTCCGTGAAGGAAGCGGGGGCGGCGGGACAGCCTCCTGGACGCCAGCGCGGGCCGGCCGAGGGCGGGCCGAGGGCACACGCGTGGCTTCGCGCTCCCTCTCCGCGTGTGGCGCGTTCGTTCCTGTGGAGCAGACGTCATCTTTGTGACAGGCACACAGGGCGCCGTTGAGCCGACAGCCATTCTTCCGGTGCTGGACGCGAGGCTGTTTTTAGGGTCAGCTTCGGCGCGTTAGTCAAACCCTGCAGTGGGTAGCTTTAACTTTTCCTCCCCGACCCCCTCTTTTAATTATTTCCTTAAGCTACCTTCTTAGAAATGACATTTCTGGGGGGAAAGGAGTGGATATTTTCATGGCCTTGAAAAGATAGCGGCAAATTTTCTTTTCCACGATCATGTGCTAATTTACAAAACCCCGAAGAGGTTTCTGGTCATTTTTTTAAAGATAGAACGGGACAGGAAAAGCTCTCCAGAAGGTCACTCCAGTACCCTGGAGGGCTCTGTCTGGTCTTCGTGTTTCTGGAAAGTTCTCATCAGCAGCTCTATTTTTGTGGGGCCAGGCCGGAGCAGACAGGAAGGCTTTACGGCTCTCTCGACTGCTGAGGTTATCCGGGGGCTGTTTCTGGCCAGTTTGGGTGCGTGTCGTGAAGAGCCCGCGTCTGGGGACCCGGTGAGCGGTGGCAGAACTGTGACCGCCCCAGACCGGGGGGGCCGGGCCCGGGGGCCCAGAGATGTTCCGGGCTGAGCTCAGGCAGAGCGGGGCCCTCGGTGAGGCACCAGGCGGGTCCGGTCGGCACTAAAGCCATGAGGACAGACGGGGTGCAGGGCACCCCTGCCCCCACCAGCCACCTTTTCCCCTGGGGGCTGAGTCTTCCTGGGGACAAATGACTCAGGGGTGAGGACCGCGTGTCCTCACACTGGCTGGACCACAGGCCCACACACGCGTCCTCTGCAGAGGCAGCTGACCTTTCTGCCGGTCCCTGACGGGAACCCAAGACCACTCTGTGGCCACCTCAGAGGGAGGCCACAGCCTCGGTGGGGACCTGCCCAGGACGTGACAATGGACACGGTTTATTTCCGCCCAGGGAGTGGAACGAGAGGCTCTGCAGAGACAGGAGCCTGCCAGGGCCACGTCTGGTCACGCAGAGCAAAGTGTTGGACGGAACCAAGGCCTCCTGGGGGTGCGGTGCCTGGGGTCCGCCCAGCTCACCGCCTCCGTGCCTGCCACTCTGGACATGGGCTCTTGGGGCTCCTGGACCCCGTGTGCCCCGGCCAGTCGGAGCGATGGCGGCACGTCCGTCTACAGCATGGAGGCGTGACGCTGACCGAGACTCCGGTCTCGTGTTCTGGCTCCGCGTGAAGAGCCTGGGAGGCCCGTGAGGGCGGAGCGCGCTGGGCCGGGCCTCGCCGACCGCGATGCGCCTTGCCTCGGCCGCTTGACCGCGGTGTGGCGTCTGGTGTCCTCGGCCCGCGTTCGTGCTCGGCGCCCTTCACGTCTCTGCCCTGTCCCCTGAGCCCCCACGTCGCCCCGGCCCCCTCGCCCAGGCCGGGGCCATCGCGTCTCGTGGTCACAAGGCGGCGGCTGCGTGGCCGGCATCGCGTCCGCCTCCAGGCAGGGGAGGCAAGAGGCCAGGTCGCTCTTCCCTCCAGCGAAGCTCCGACATTTTGTTTAGAAACGGTTCCGCTCCCCAGAACCTCTCACCCACGTCTCCTCGGCCGGACCTGGGTCCCACGGCCACCCCTCATCGAGAAGATGGGCGTTTTAGAAGGGTGCGTTTTTACTCCTTCCCAAACCAGGTCTTTTTTGGAAAGAAAGGCGATGGGTGCTGTAAAGGCAGCGACCAGGAACTGCCGCCCAGTCTGCCCTCTGCTCTCCGGGACCCACTCGCACCCTCCCCGCCACACACACGGGGCACGTCCCGTCTCCCGGGGCAGGCGGCCCGTGTGCCGTCGAGCTCCACCCAGGCCCGGGGGCTCCGTCAGGCCCCGTGCGACCCTACGACCTGTAAGCCCCCAGACATCTGCTCCAAGAGACTCGGCATCAGCGACGGGGTAGCAATGGGGAGGCCGCAGCGACAGCCTCCACTCAGAACGCGCAGGGGCGCCGAGCACGCCGCGCACCCTGGCGGCCGCCTCCCCCTCCGGCCGCTTCTCTCCCGCCTCGGCTTCCTCGTCATCCCCCGACGTCCAGACCCGAGGGGTCCTGCCTGCCGCCCGACGTAATGGCGTCTCCGAATGGACGGCCTCGCGTGTCTAGCTGTAGGTCGGCCGACTCCTCTGGGTGCCTCGTGCCCGCGGGCCGCTGGCGTCTGCTCGTTCTACCGGCATCTCAGGCTCTGTCCCGGTCAGACACCCAGTTCCCCTTCTTAATGTCCGCCCACCTCAAGCGGTGCGCCCCGTCCGGCCCTCCATGAGTGCGCACGCAGCTTGCCCGGCTGCGCCACCTGCTCCCGCCTCCCCCACTGCTCAGCTGCCGTGGCCTTTCGGGGCTCAACGTGGCCGCCTCTCTCCTGCCTCAGCGCGTCCGCACAGACACCCCCGTCTGCGACGCTTCTCCGTGGCCTCTGCCCAGGCCCGGCCCCGCCCCGCCCCCCCGGACTCGGCTTGGGTGTCGTGCTGTCACAGGGCCCCTGGCCACCCAGGGTCAGCACCTCGGGCCTTCGCTTTCCTCACAGCACGTGGACACCCACTGACTCGCCGTCGTTTTGGTTATTTGTTTCCTTATCCGCTCCCCAGCTCGAACCCGCGGCCCGCGAGGGCCGGGGCCACTGCTGTCTGGCTCGCTGACCAGCAGGAGCCCCGGAGCGGGAGGCGCGCCACAGATCCACGTTGTTCGAATGACGTAGCCGGTTCTCACACGTGGCCCAGAAGTCTGCGTCGCCTGCTCCAGCCTGGACGCTCGGCATACGGTGCCGGTAGGACGTCCCCGTCGGGGAGAAATGGTTTTGCAAACTCCGTGGCCCAGTCGGCTTTCAGGCCGCGCTTGCAACGAATTGATCTGATCTTTTAATAACCAGACGGGACATGCAGCCAAACAGCATGTCCTCAGTGCGCCCGGGCCCCGGCTGCCGCCTGCCGTGAATTCAGCCTCCGCGGCCCGTCACATGCCCGTACACGGCGGCTCGCCAGAGGCCACGGACCGCCGGGCTGTCTGGCACGTCGATGTATGTGATGAAAACCCTCCAGAGACTCAGGGGAGGCGCGTGGGGGAGGAGACCCCCAGGGCAGGTCGAAGCGTTTTCCGTTTACAACGTGTGGCTCTTCCTGCCCGTACGAGCTGGGGCTGGGCACAGGGCGCCTTTGTCCGGGCCTGCGAAGTTGCAGAAATAATCCCGTGCGCCTCAGACCTCCGGGCTTCAGCAGCAGCGGAGAAAGGGGACGTGCCGTGAGCACGCGTAGCGTTTATTAGCTGCCGGCTGTGTGCCAGACCCAGTCGGTGGTCCTCACCCAGCGCTGCAAGGTGAGCGGGGCTCAGTGGGCAGGCGGGGTCCCCCGGAGCTCCCAGTGGTCCGCAGCTCGGCTCGAGCGGGGAAGGGCTGGGCTGCGAGCAAGACCCCAGAGCGCCCTTTCTGACCCCCCTGGAGGGAAGCCCAAGCCCCACAGGCCGCCTTGGCCCGGATCCTCCACAGGTGAGGTCACACCTTGGGGGTTCCTGGGTGTGTTCCTCTTGCGGGGCCAGGACTTGGCAACCTGGGCATGTGGGGCCATAGGGAAGGCAGTGGGGGCAGGCCGGACCCCACCTTGGCGAAGCAGCCCGGCCAGAGCAGGTCTGGGGAGGGGGTCACTCAGCCCTCCACAAGCCTCCGTCAGAGAGTCTGGGCCGGTCCCGGAGTGCGGGAGACGGTGTCAGCCCAGCTTGGACTCCTGGAGGGGGAGGGACCCGCGAAGGCCCCTCGGTGCCCAGCGCCCTCATGTGTTCTCCGCCTCTCTGCGAGGCGTGTAGTCCGCGTGTGTCGGAGCTGGTCTCACCGGTGCGCTGACGTGGCCGATGCCGTTATCACGCTGCTGGTTGTTTGTGCATCGGGGTGGGAGACCGTGGGTCGTTCTGCGTGGTGCCCGCAGTGCGTGGGCAGCGGGGAGGTGGCGCGTGTGGAGGGACGGCGGTCGATCATGTAAGTGCTGCTCCAGACGCCTCGAATCGTAGAGCTAAAACGGGCGAGTTTCACTGCGTGTGAATTATGCCTCGATGCATTCGATTACGGGGTGGTTCAACCTGAAGAGCTGCACCCCACCATCTAATCCCCCGTCAGGCCATGGTGATGGGTAGCCACCTTTCGTGGAGATGTGCTGCCTCGGGGAGGCCGCAGGTCAGGGCTGGGAAGGAGAGAATTACAGTCGCCAAGGGAACTGTAGTCTTGACCTTATCAGCTGCCTCTTTTCTTAATGAGCTGCTTATGCAAGTGTTAGTTCCTCCCCGTAGATACATATCTTTCCTCCTCGTAGATACATATCTTTCCTCCTCGTAGATACATATCATTCTTCCCTATAGATACATATCGTTCCTCCCCGTAGATACACATCGTTCCTCCCCGTAGATACACATTGTTCCTCCCCGTAGATACACATCGTTCCTCCCCGTAGATACGTATGGACAGTTTCCAAACCCTCCTTGACACCAACACAGTATTTTTTCCCTTTGCCAGTTTCCTTGCTGGAGGGCTAATAAACAGCGACATAAGCTCAGAAACAATTCATGCTGAGAAATTTTGCTGTGAGACCTGCAATGTCATTTCACACACGTGTGAGTTTGCCACAGGACACTCTCCCAGGGGGCTCGTTTGGCAGCTAGCTTCCATTCCCCTCCTCTCCGCGTTTCTTCAAAGGCTGGAACACAAACAACTTGGGCTGCCCGCTTCCCTTGCAGCTAGAGTTCCAGACGCGACCTGGGTTCTGCCCATGGGAAGTATTTAACGACCAACTCTTTTTATAAAAAGCGCACTCTGGCTCGTAGTGCTTGCCGATTTCCGTGGTGTAAATAGTGCCGCTGTGGTCAGTTTCAGCCAGGCTGTTCACACGATGTCGCTGAGTCCTGGAATCGCTGTGCCGTCGACCCTCCCTGGGGGGAGCTGCCTCCAGCAGACGCCCCGTTCTGCCGACGAGTCGCATGGCACCGAGATTCATGGCCAAGGGTGTCCTCTCGCTGCCCCTGGCTGTTTCTGCCGGCAAACTGAGTCGCGGGGGTGGTTGGTTCTCCGGCGTCCGTTCAGTCCCCCCGTGGGGTCAGGAAGCAGGCGCAGAGGCAGCAGTGGTGACCTCTTGACCCTGCACCCGGATGACGTGGCCGAGGCAGCGACACCCGGCCGGCCGGTCCCCGGGCATTGCCCCGGGCACCGCTTCAACAAGCGCGGCTCCCGGCCGCTCCTCCAGCCCTCGCGATAACATCGCGAGCCCCTCATTTCCTGTCTAAACCCCTTTTTGCTCGAAATCCTCAGGGCGGTTTCTGTTTCCTGTAACTAAACCCTGGCTGATAGGAAGTGGAATCTGAAAACCGGAACCGTTTCTGTTTAAAGCCGATACAGATTTTTCTCTGGAATATTCCCTCATCTGTCTGTTCAGCAGAGGGTTCTAATGAGTCGTGAGGGCCTGGAGGACAAGGAGAAAATCGGCCTGGTGACTCTGGTAACTGCGGAGGGGACGTGTCAGAGTAGCGAGTAGGACAGAACCCACTTCCAGAGCTTTGGGGATTCTGTTCTCCCAAGCCCTGAAGGGGCCGTCTGCATGCAGCAGAGGCCTAGCTGTTGGGCCGTAGCCCCAGGCGGGGAGAAACTCGATTTTTTTTGGTGCCACATCACCAGGCACAAGGCCCAAGAATGTGTCATTTAATCGTGACTCCAAATGCACTTCGAGGCTGAGTTGACCTTGGGGTCCCCCGGGTGGGGCTCGTCTTTGGGGAGCAAACTACTCCTGAGGTGACATGGAGGGAAGTGGTTGGGTAGGGGTGATCCTGGCCGCCTGAGGGGGTGCCTGGCACTCTTCTTGGGGATCCATTTTTCGTGGCTTTGTGAAGAAACCTTTGCCCGCTTTGCGAAGGGCAAATGGCTCCTGGCCAAGGAGGCTGTTGTGACCAGTTCTCGGCCTCTTAGTACAAATGAATTTCCAGGTGTTTTCCAAGCGGACAGCAGACGCTGGGCTGAGGACAGTTTCTTGGGGACGAGGCCTAGCGAGGTGAGTGACAGCAGAAGGGTGGTGAGTGGACCCATGAGAGGCCAGGCTGGACAGGGGTTTCCCGAGTGGGAAGCCGGGCCCTGAACCAAAGTGGCCGAGAGCTGGAGTCCTGCGGACCCGGCCCCAGGCTCAGCACTGTCCTCTGAGCCCCTGGACGAGCCGCTCACCACTCTGGGCCTCTCTCTTCCCATCTGTGAGATGGGGGTTGTCATCCCTACCTTCTGAGGTTCTCTTGAGAATGGACTAAAATACAAGCTCCAAAGCATTCGCGAAACGGCACGGTGGCAAACAGGGCAGGTGCTGGGGGCCTCCGCCTGGGTTAGGGGCCGTTTTTAATCCTTCGGTAAACTCGGTGTTCCTCATGAAGGTTAATTTGGAAAAAAACGCCGAGAGATATGGTCGGTCCAGGAATGTGCTTTCCAAAGTCAGTTTTGAGGGATTGGGAGTCACTCGGGGTGTCACGCCTGGTTCCGACCCGGGGGAGCATGAATTCCTTCATTTATACAGCAGATTTGAAAAAATAACGATAGCACCGTGACCGGACAGAAGCAGATGCAGTTTGGGTGACTTCAGATCTGCCGTTTTACGGGACCACTGAAGTTTCAACTCGTTTTTAAAATTTAAAGCGAGATAAGAGCGTACACTGTAAGGTGAGTGCAAATATTAGTTTGTATTTCAACCGTTTTACTAAATCGGAATGATGTCTTTAAAATGGAAACACGTACTCTTTGTTCATTTAAAACTGAACAGCCGGGTTCTGTATGTAAGGAGTTTGGAAGTTGCTGCTCTGTCTTAAGAAGCTGAACAAACTGAAAAATCAAGAACTTTTCCTGTCTCTGTCTATGAGGAAGGGCACAGGCAGACGGCCGCTCCCAAATCAGACAGACAGACGGACCAGGAGTTACGGCTTCCTGGTCCTTGTGGGTGGACATTGCTGTGGGAACGCTCATTGACAAATTGCTGGAGGCTCAGCGGGGACAGCCTCCCACCCCCAGGCACACGCGAGTGGGCGAAGTCAGAATGACCTTCCTGTCCCTTGTCCCTGGGAAGGGCGGCCCGCAAGCCCTGCAGGGCTCCCTGGCTCCGGCCCCTCACAGCTGGGCCAATCGTGCCACCCACTGTCACTGGCCTTGGAGGTCCTGCCAGACGCGCACTGCCCTGACCGATCCCTGGGCCCCCCAAGGGGGCAGGTCAGGGCGCCGGGCACCCAGGCCCGGAATTGTCCACCAGCGCAGACAGGCAGATCCTGAGGCCGCCTGCCAGATCCGAACCCCACGTGGAGCGAGCAGCTAGGGCTGTCTCTGTTCTTGGGAACCTCGCACAGGCCCAATGGGGCCACTGAGAAGCCCCTTGTCCCCCGGGCCCCCCGAGCAGAGCCTCGCACTTGCCGGCAGATGGCACCTGGGTCCGTCAGGCGACCCTTCTGGGCGGCGGCTCCCTGGCCCGTGAGGCGGGCCCGCGTGTGGGCTCCGTGTGGCGCGCGTGAGGCTCCAGCTCACTCCCACAGCGCCACCATCTGCATGTCCCTGCACGCGCGCACCTGTGTGCAGGTGTGGGCGTCACTTTATTAGCAGCTAAAACGACAGTGATGGTCGTGAGCACGGGCCTCTCTCCAGTGGGGCACCAAGGTTGGCCTCAGGAGGAGACCAAGGCCACGTGACCCCCAGGGGGCGCGAGCCGGAGGGAAACCGAGGTCACAGGCAGAAGGCGCCCTCGGGTCTGTCCATTTCCTGTTTGCCTGCGTTGGGGCAGAGCCGGTCTGCAGCCAGGAGGTGTCGCTGGCCGGCGGCCCTCGGCTGGTCACGCCACTCCCGTCGGCCTCGGGTCCTCAGTGTGGGCGCCCAGGGGAAGTTCCAGCTCCGAGGAAGCCCTCGGAGGGATGGGTCGCAAGCCGGGCCAGTCCCTAGCTCCCGACCTCTCTCGGAAACCGACGATGTGTACATCATAAACGAAGGAGCTGCAGAGTATCACGTCAGACTTCCATGCCCAGAACCGGCTTCGGTAGCACGGCCAGCTCCCGCGTCCCGAACCTGCCCCTGGGCTCTCTGCTCCGAAAGGCTTGCCAGAGGGTGCACCTCTGCTGTCACCCCCAGACTGGGTGGAGACCTCGCCACGCCATGGGGACATGGCGTGGAGCCGCCCTCCTACTTGCCGGGCTGGCAGGATGTGCGTTTCTGGCTTCTCTCATGAGGCTGTGTCCTACGGCAAGGCCAAGACGGAGAGATGAAGAGGGAGACCCTGGATCAGGCCGTGCCTGAAGCCATCTTCGCAGACATCTCAGTTACTTGACCCTGTAGATCCCCTGCCCGCCGCCCCGACCCCTCCTTACAGAAGGTGGTTTTCAGCTGAAAAGAGTCTTGACCGTGACACGTACCACTGCGGAGCGAGGGGCGTGGGGATCTCTTCTCTTTTGCTCGTAGGCCGCCATCGTGCGCGCTGAGTCAGGGGAGGCTTCTCAGAGGAGGTGACGAGGGCCTTGAACTTGAGAAAAGGGCAGAGTTTTGCTAGAGAGAGGAGAGGACGTGTGGGGAGCTGGCCGCCTAGGGCTCCCTGTGCCGGGCGGGGCGGGGGCGCTGGGGACGCAGCTGCAGCCCCCCTTCCCCCCTCCCCCAGGCTGCTGCAGGGGCACCAGGGCCAGCCCCGCTGGCTCTGCCCTGCCTGGACTCTTGGCAGGAAGAGACTAAAGGCGAACTTGGGCAGACATGCAGGGAAGGGGGAGCATAAAGCTATTTTCTTCCCCGCTCCAAACGGTGAAGAAACGGCTTTCCTCTTGTAGGAGTTGGACTTCCTGCGGCTGGAAAAAAATAAAAAAATACACCGAGGCCGTGTTTTACGCGGCCTGGCCCGGGCCGAGCGGGGCCCGAGCAGCCCTGTGAGCATCTGTGTGCTCGCAGATGGCCCGGCCACCCTGGGGAGCTCAGCAGCTGGCCCGGTGGCCCGGGACCTCCCCTGTGTCCAGGCCGGAGAAACTGGGCTCCAGGGCACGCTTTCAAAATACAGCGGTTTTTCTGTGGCATTCGCCAGCCAGCGAAGTTACAAAATGTGACTGGGGTGGCCGCTTCTCATTATTATGTATGCAACAAATATTATCCCCCCTCCCTCCCTTCCCAACAGCGATTCACAAAGGGGTCTTTGTTCTCTGCAAGTTCAAAGTCAGCTCTTCCAACAGGGAGAAACGGGCCGGGGCCGGCGATTACAAGGAGGAGGCCGAGTTTTACTGGCTGTCAGACCGGGCATGTGGGAGGCGTCAGGGTTTCCGCGGGGCCGGAGCGCGGGCTGCAGATGCAGCGTGAATGGTTTCCCAGAGTCTGACGAGGGGGGGACGTGGTTCGTTCAGTTCCTCTGCTGAGGGTCTCAGAACAGGGCGCCCCGCGCTCAGGGCACCCTGCCCCCGTCTTGTTGCCCTCGTGAAGGTTTGACTGGCTGAATGAATATCCAAGTTCGATTTTGTTTACAGAAAAAAAAGAGTTTTCAGTGGAAGTTTGCAAAGGGCTGACCTTGAGGCCTGGGAGTGGCTGGGCCCAGCGACACTGTGGCCGTCCAGACTCAGAGCCCAGGGCTGGTGCAGCCCGGAGCAGGACGGCAGCTTTTCTGGGCCCCGTCTGTCTCTCGGAAGGTGGGGTCGCCGAGCGCAGGGCTGGGGGACCAGGGTACACGCGCTGCTTGCTCGAGCCAGCCTTACGGGTTGGGGAGCTTGCCTGCAGCACCGGGCACCCCGTCTGGCACGGGCCCGTTACCTCTGCGGGCTCTGCGGGCTCCCGGCCTGGCTCTCTCCGTTTCCCGACGCAGGAGCAGGGTGTCTAATCTGTGTCACCTCGTCTGGTCCTTGCGCCCCGTCTGCGCTGTGGGCCTCCAGCTGGGGGTCGGAGAGGTTAAGGAGCTTGTGCCGAGCGAGCTGGGATGACCCTCGGCCTCACTCGACCCCAAATCCTCGCCCTCTCCGCCCCCGTGGGGCTCTGCTGGCTTCCCGTGTGGCCTGCCCTAACCCTCCCCTCGGCTGCACACGTAAGTGTCCCTTGGGGGCTTCCAGAATGGGTCCCCATCTGGACTCCAGCCCCGGACACTCAGATTGCCTGGCTGGGGCGCGGCCTGGGCATCAGCCTGACTCAGGGCCAGCTCTGCGAAGGCCCCAGTCACGTCCCCGCCGGCTGCGTCGGGGGGACCCGCCTTCGGCGGCCTCACAGGGAAGAGGCTTAGACCCGAGAAACCGGAGTGTTCCGCAGGCCTCTTTAGTTGTTGGCGCGTTTTTATTCTAATTATAGAGATGATTTATTCCGTTTGGCAAAGCCGCGCAGTTGCTGGGACATTCCGATGGCACGCGGGGTCACTGGGGTGGAGTTGGTGAAATCAGGTTGCTCCCCGGAAGTCAGGGTGTCTGGTGATCAGCTGGGGTGGAAGGTGCTGGAAGGGAGCAGGCTGCATTTTAGGCAGGCACAGAGGGCTGCACGGTGGAGGAGTCAGAGGCAGACGGTACGCCCGGGGGGGGCCCCGGAGGGGGCAGGACATGAGGGGGCCTCAAACGCCACGTTCGGGAGCTGGAATTTTAGGTAAAGGATAAATCCTGCAGATGAAGGGTGACAGGCGACGCCGTCCTCCGCGGTCAGGACCCAGCTAGTGACCAGGCTCCGCCTCGAGGTCAGAGAGGCCGGCGGTCGGTGGGATTTTAGAAACAGTCGTCTCCTTCGGCCTCCGGGGGGATGGGGAGGCAGGGCTGGCCTCCCTTCCCAGCACCCATGGGAGCTGCTCTGGGCCTTGGAGCAGCTGCTGCTGGGCCTAGAGCCTCCCTCACAGCTCCGGATGTCCCCGGGCTGTCCTGCGGGCCCTGGCTGTCCTTCAGGGATCTCGGCCAGGACCAAAGACAGCCGGCCACCCAATACGTGCCCCTGGGGCCACAGCACCTGGCCAGCCTGGGCCGCACCCTGAGGATCTCCGCCCTGGTCCCCGGCCAGCACCTGGCTCAGGGGGAGCTGGCTCCTCGGAGTCCGGTCCCCAGGCGGTACCGAAAGGCAGCTTCCCGAGCGGTGGGGAGGCCTCTCTAGGGACCGGTTGGTGGGGAATAAGGCCCCTGAATGCCAGGGCTTGGCTCGTCAAGGTGTTTTGTGGTGCGGATTATTTTGGAATTTTGAAAAATTCCGGTAAGAAAAAAAGGAAGAATGAAAAGTAGGAGGAAAGGAATGAAGGAAGGAAGGAAGAGAGACAGAGAATGAGAGAGAGAGAGAGAGAGAGAGAGAGACTGAGAGAGAGACTCAGAGAGAAGAAAGAAACAAGAAGGAAAGCGAGTTGCAAACTCCGGGAGCCCCGTGCACGCGGGGCGGGGGCTCGTCTCGCAGATGCTTCCAACGAGCTCTCTGGACGTTTTACGGAGCAGCCGGGTCCCCGTCACCCCCGACCCTACTTTGTCAGACGAATGCGGCCGTTTTTAAAAGTGCGAGAACCACGTCGTGACGTCTCAAAGAGCGGCCGGTGAACGTCTCTGTTGCCGTCACGCCGCCCGGCGCCAGGTCGCGCTTCTCCTCCTGGGGCCTCAAGCGGACGTGTCACGTCACCTGTCGCGTGGAGGCGGACGTGTGCACCCGGCGTCGCGAACACCGCGGCGACCGCCTCCGCGCACGGGCCTCCTTTATCCTTTTGAACTATGTCCTTACGGTGAACTTCTCAGGTGAGAATTATTGGCTAAAATCGAAGAGGTGTTTTCGGGGCACAGTGCCAAGCATAGTGCTTCTTCCCGGCCCCCGGGTAACCAGTCCCCGAGGGTGAGAACTGTCGTGTAGGGGGACGTCCACGCTCCCTGGCATGGCGGGGTCCTGACAGCTCACCTCTGTGCCCCGCCCCGCACCTGGACCATGGCCGGCCTGGCCCTCACGTCCCAGCCCGTGGCCTCTCTCCCCCCACCATCTCCCCCTGTGGCCTCAGTGGCCGCCTCTGCGCAGATCACCTTCGAATTTATTTTATCGGCTGTCAAGTCCCAAAGGCCTTCGCTCTCGGCTGCGGTCACTGATCGCTGGCTGGAGCCTGGACTTGTAAGCAAACAGCCCAGAGGCCTCCTCTGAAGTGGCTCTGTTCTCTGAACCCCCATCCTCCAGATCTGGCTGATGCTTCCTCCACGACTTCCTGCCCTGGGAGAAGTGCAGTTTCTTTCCTCTCGCCGGTGGGTGGGGGCGTCAGAGCCCAGGTGCAGGGCGGCGACCTCCTACACCTGCGGGGGCGGGGCGGGCAGCTGCAGCATCCGGGAGGTGGTGGGGGTGGGGGGGATCCACAGAGAACCCAGGGCCGGGCTGGGCAAGAGGTCAAGACCAGCGTACGGGGCCCCCAGCTTTGTCTCCTGGATCTGAGGGGCTCCTGTTCTGAGCCTCCCAGAGGGACGAAGGTGGCGGGACCTCCCCGGAGGAGCAGGAGGGTGGACGGGGGTGTGATTCATCTGTATCATGACATAAGTCAGACTCTCCTTCCTCCTCGAGACGGAGTAATCGTCCATCGTGTGGCTGGACCACGTTTTGTTTATCCGCCATCATCCGTCACTGGAGACTGGGCTCGGTCCGCTCGTGGGCCGCCGCCGATGATGCTGCTCCGACGGTGGGTGTGCGGCTTCCTCCTGACAGAGTCCATCGGGAATGTCCTCACTGGTGCCTGGGGCCCGGGGGACGGGAAGCGGGGGAGGAGAGACCTTGAGAAGGGGGAGGGTGGAGTTCCGGGTCCCGCCTCCCGGCGGCCCCTGCTGCGATCCCGCAGCTGTGGGGATGCAGCAGCCCCGCAGGGGACAGCGTCAGAAGGGGCAGCGGGACGGGCCCTGGCTCGGGTCTGACGTGGACGGAGGCGGAGCAGGTTCCGATGCAGGGAAGTCGGCGGCCTACGGGCGGGTAGCGACAGCCGTATCCTGCTGCGGCTGGTATTAGGCATATTCGCCAGCCAGAAATCGACATTAAATGATGAGATCGGTTTGGGGGAAATAGCCATTTGCTAAAACATGTGGATCGCTGCTCATACGTATATATGGTCATGGGTGGGGGGGAGAAGGTGAGCCCCAAAAGATACATCCAAGAGCAAGTCCCTAAGAATCCACTAACGTTGCTTTATTTGGAAAAAGGGTCTTTGCCGATGGAATTACGTCTCTTGTTGAGATCTTCCTGGATTACCTGGCCGGGCCCTAAAGCCAACGGCAAGTCAGGAGATGCAGACACCCAGACCAGGAGCTCCTGGAGGCAGACGTGGGGACGGGGGAGCCACCGGGGGCCGAAAGGGGCAGGCGCAAGAGCTGCCTCTGGAGGTGAGCACAGCTCTCCCACCCGGTTCCACCACCGCTAGAGGATACATTTCCGTTGCGTTAAGCCACCAAGTTTGAGACCCTTCGTGGTGGCAGTCCCGAGAAGCCGATACGGCCCTTGAAAACTAAATTATTGAAATCCGCACACAAGGGACGGGGGCTTGGAGGGAACTCGGCTTTCTTTCGGGTTGCGATCGGCCAGCTCACACTGGGGCTGAGGAGAAGTTTTGGCAAGTGGGGTGGCGGCAGCCTGCCCGAGGCGGGGTGCAGGGTCCTCGGGGTCTGTGGGACAGTCCCCAAATGCTCGATTTGCATTTCCTTCATGAGATATTCCATTTGCCATCCGTCATGACAATCTCTCTCTCCCACCTTTTTTTCCTCAACCCAACTCTCTTTTCTCTCTGTCTCTGTCTCTGTCTCTCTCTCTACTCCCCGCCCCCACCTCGCTCTGTCCGACTCACTCATTCCGTGAACCAAGCATTTGCACGTCGGTGCCCACCAACACATCCATCGCCTTGCGCGGCCAGGTTTGCGCGGCCAGGTTACCTTGCTGCAAGGTGGGCTTTAGCGGGCAGCGTTTGCCACCCCCATGACAGACCTGCTGCCTGCAGTTGCCGTTTGCGAGCGATTGTCTTTCTGAGTCAGCATCCCCGTAACACCGTGTGGCCGGGAGGCCTGGGCTCCTCGTGCGGACGGACCACCCAGGCCTTCTGGACCGCGGCGGGAAAAGCCCGAGCCTTGCAGAGGCTGGGATGGCTGCCCGTTCTCGACCCGCTTTGGGTCAGCCTCAGGATCGGGTGCGTAACGCCCCGGAACGCGGCCAGCCCTGCGAGGGCGCTCGGCGTTGTGGGTGGCGGAGCGCCGCGGTGAGGCCTCCTCCCCGTTGGGCTCTGGCGCGGCTGCAAGGTGGGGACGCGAGCAAAGTCGCCTTGAATTTGGAGCTGATGCGGGGGAGGCGGGGGAGAGGCGCGCTGGACACGGATCAGAGGACCTTTCAAACGATCACGCGCGATTCGTGGGGACGTGGAGTCTGGCTCCTCGCTGTCCCGCTGGGGAGGGTGCTCTGGGCTTTGTGGTTTGAGGAGGCGGCTTCGGGAGGACTCCGGGTCCGGCGCCCACGCCACCTCCCGCCTGCGCCAGGTCCCCCGGGGCGGGCCCACTGCAGCGCCCCGACTCACGGCCGCTCCCGACCCTCAGCGGAGCGCTCGGCCCGTCTGCCCCTCGGGCCTTGTCGGCATCCGGCAGTTACCAAGCGCCAGGCCCTGAGACATCCTGGTTCTGGCAGAGGGGGCGGCGGGGGGCAAATGCACAGTGAGCCCCGTGGGAGGAGGCCGGTGCTGGGGGCACCGGGGGGTGATGGCCGAGCTGGCCCCAGGCTCCCCCTCCCCCCAGAACGTGGCGTCGGCCAGGGTCTCGGTGCTTCGGAGGAAGCTTCCAAACGAGCCGGCACTCGGCACTCGGCCCACGGCTGTTCCGGCCGAGAGGTGGGTCCTGGGAGGCGAGGGTGCGGGAGGAGGGTCCTGAGCCCTTCCCGTCCCCGCGCCCTGTGCTGGGCCCTCGCCCCTCGCGCCTCGGGCGCCCTGCCCTGGACCGAACGGACCCATCGCGGGCAGCTGCCGTGTCTGGCCCTGCCCCGGGGGACCCCACTGCTCACTTCTCCCAGGCCCCTGGGCTCCGTGGCCAGAGCCCGCCTCGGGGGAGGGACCCGGCCGGGAGCGGAGTCGGTGCCCATGCCAGACGGCATCCCCCGCGAGGAGAGGCTGCCGCCAACCCCCGCGGAGCCTGCGACTGGCCGAGTGCGAGTCACATGGGGCTCGCTGTCCTCCCGAAAAGCGTGACCCTTTAGTCTGAGGAGATGGTGGCATCCCCACCCCCAGCGGTGGCTGAGGAGGCTCCTGGCTGCCCAGCTGCCTGTCAGAGGAGGCTGCGCCAAGGCCCAGCGGCAAGACAGTCTGCGGGGGCCATCGTCACCCACTCGGAAGGGTCTCGGCGCAGCCAGGGATGGGCCCGGCGAGCAGGAAGGGCCCAGCTCCCTTCCTGGGAGTTCCCGCCCAATCAGAAGAAATTTCTTTACGTCCTCACTCATGTTTGATAATATTAGTTTTTTAAAAATTGTAGGTGAAAAGTGATACCTTGAATGAATAGGTTTCCAAGGTGGCGTCATCTAGCTAGGTCTTGGGTCCCCGTGGTGTGCCCTTGACAAGGGCAGGAAGCAGTCGGTCACATCAGACAGCTCCCCGCCCCTCTGCTTGGCCACCCTGCCTCCCCCCCTTCACTCAGCCCTGCAGACGGGTCCCCTGAGCCGCCCCCCACCCTCCTACAGATCTACGGAAGCCTCAGCGAAGGGGCGAGCGCGGTGGCCTCTGGACGGGACCGGCAGGGCCGGGTGGAGAGCCGGGGCCGGAGGAGGGCAGCGCTGGCCCCGGAGGGAGAGCGGGGGCCTGGGGCGACCGCTGCCCAAGGCCAGTGTCGCGGCGGGGGCTTGGCAGCTGAGGTCGGCTCAGCCGGGTGGAGTGACGGGCAGGAGCCTCCGGCGGGGCCGGTGCCGGCTTGGCGTCCTTCCAGAAAGGGAAGCGGGGCTTCTGTCATCGCTGTCCCCCTTCCTGAGAAGTCCGGAGTCGTGTCCCGCTCAGCGAGGCACGGTGGTCTCGGGCGGGAGCCGCGCGCCACCTGGCGCTCGCGGGGCATCCGTCGGAATGTGGGGCCCTCGCCCGGATCCGCCTGCTCCGGCCGTCCGCTGGTGGTGCCCTGGCCTGGCGCAGCATTTTTTAAAAACCCGATGTGGTTCAGGCTTTTTTTTTTTAAAAAAAAAAAGAAAAACAAAACAAAACGCCGCCCCCGCCGTGAGGGAACGAGACGTTTTCCCAGGCTCCGGAGCAGAGCGGGGCTGCGGCCACGTTGCCCCTGGTGACGACACACTTTGGGTCGGCGGCTCCTCTGGGCCTTTGTTCCCCTGTGCATAGGCCGGGCGCGAGAAGGTCAAGGTCGTTTTCGGCCGCATGTCCTGGGAGGCCAGACCCACACATCGCGGCCTCTCTCTGTCTGTCTCTCCCTCACTGTTCAGTGCCCTGGCGGGGATCACGGAGAGAAGGTGAGGGCGTCTGCGTTGTGGGGGGTCGCAGGGCCTCAGCCCGGGAACAGATCATCTGACGGCCGAGGAAGGCGAGGGCCCCTGGAGCTGGGCGCCCTCGTCCAGGCTTCCGGCCCCCGCCCAGCTCTCCAGAGGACCGGTGGCCTCTCAGGTCCTCATGTCATCTGGGAGAGGGAGGAGGACGGGAGGGTTGGTGACAGCTTTCTGAGCGGCTTCCTCGGCCCCAGTTCGTTTCTGTTGCTGTATCACAAGCCGCCCCCAAACTCGGCAGCATACAGCCACGCTCCCATACTTTAGGTTCCGGGGGCCCCGAATTTGGATGGGGGCACGGCAGGCTGGTGGCTTCTGTCCCGTGAAGTCTGAGGCCTTAGGCGATGGCCCAGGGTGACCGAACATCTCGGATCATCTGCGGGCACTTCCCCTCTGTGATGCTGGCTGTGGCCTCACTGTGGCCGTGGTCAGAGCGCCCACACCTGGCGTCTCCAGGTGGCCGAGGCTCCCGCCCAGCATGGCGGCCTCATCAGAGTCACTTCTGACCTGGTGGCCCAGAGCTCCCCAGGGGGGCACCCTGCTTCACCGTCTTTTCTGCAGAGGTCACGGGGCACTGTCCCACAAGTCACAAGGCCAGACCCCAGGGAGGGGCTCAGACCCCCACCTCTGGATGGGAGGCTGATCGTGGTGCAGCTCACGGGACGGTGCAGGCCGTCGGGGCCACGTCTAGAAAACACGACGGGCTCTCTGCTCACGGGCTCCTTGCCCCCCATTCCACCCCAGCCGCCGGCCAGCTGCAGGGACAGCCCTAGCCGGGCCTCTGCAGGGCCTCCGTCCCTTCCCCACCCCCAAGGGGCGGGTCGTGAACGGCCACGTGCTCGCTCGCCCGCACACACCCCCGCCCTCCTCACTGCGGCCAGGCTGACGCGGCACGGTGCGGGCTAAGTGGAGCTCGGGCCACTTGGCCTCGTGAGGACCCCACACTGCCTGTGCCCCTCAGCCTCCCCGGCCATTAGGCTGTTCATGTGGCTTTTGGTCTGTGTTTCTTGCCTTTCAACCTGCGGGTCTGGAAGGAGTGGCACCAGCCAGAGCCTCGCCCTGGAGCCAGGCAGCCTGGGCCCAGAGGTTCCCCTGTGGGTGCCCCCCGGCCCCCAACCCGTGGCCGTGGCTCTGGGTCTTGGGACAGACCCCTCCCTTGGCCACGCTAGCCCCATTCACGTGACGGGGCAGCCTGTCCCCTGTGGATCGGTGTCTGTGGGCTGACGTGACCTGCAGCTGTGTTCGCTGGGGTCTGGTGGCCGAGCAGCCGAGGCGCTGGCCGAGAGCAGGGCGAGGGCTGGCAGGTCCCAGCCGGGAGGACAGGGGACGGAAAGGTCTTCGTGCTTCTAGGTGTGACTCTGCTGAGCGCCTCTCAGAGGGAAGGTCGTGCCCGGACTCCCACACCTGTGCCCGGCCCTGATGTGCCCCCCGCCCCTCAGACCCGCACGACCTCGGAGTGGACACAGGACCGACTCGGACCCATGCCGGGCCACGTGCAAGCGACGGAAGCGTGTGTACATGCACACACACACTGTACACGTGCACACACACTGCACACACATGCACACACACCTACATGATACACACAGCACATATGCACACACTGTACATGTGCACACACACTGTACACATGTACACACACCTACATGATATGCACGCACACACACACTGTACATGCATGTGCACACACCCTGATGATACACATGCACGCACAGTACACACACACTGTACACGGGCATACACACTGTACACACATGCACACACACCCAGATGATACACATGCACACACATTACACACACACTGTACATGCATGCACATGACACAGTGCACACATGCACACATTTGATACACACATACATTGTACACACATGCAGACACAAACCCACACGACACACACACTGCACACACATGCACACACACCTACATGATACACACGCACACACAGCACACATACACCATACATGCATGCGCACACACCCAGATGATACACATGCACAGTACACACACGATACACACTGTACACGTGCACACACACTGTACACGCATGCACACACACCTACATGATACACACGCACACACAGCACACACACACACTGTACATGCATGCACACACACCCTGATGATACACATGCACGCACAGTACACACACACTGTACACGCATGCACACACACCTACATGATACATATGCACACACATTACACACACACTGTACATGCATGCACATGACACACAGTGCACACATGCACACATTTGATACACACATACATTGTACACACATGCAGACACAAACCCACACAACACACACACTGCACACACATGCACACACACCTACATGATACACACGCACACACAGCACACACACACACTGTACATGCATGCACACACACCCTGATGATACACATGCACACACAGTACACACACACTGTACACGCATGCACACACACCTACATGATACATATGCACACACATTACACACACACTGTACATGCATGCACATGACACACAGTGCACACATGCACACATTTGATACACACATACATTGTACACACATGCAGACACAAACCCACACAACACACACACTGCACACACATGCACACACACCTACATGATACACACGCACACACAGCACACATACACACACTGTACATGCATGCACATTACACACACTGTGCATGCATGCACACACGATACACACACTGTGCACACATGCACAGATATGATACGCATACATTGTACACACATGCAGACACACAAACCCACACGACACACACACTGCACACACATGCACACCACCACCCCACACACGTCACACACACGCACATACACCACCTCATGGGCGTGCACATGTGTGCACACACACACAGCAAGCCTCGCAAGCCTGTGTCACATGCAGAAAAGCCGAGTGACACTCTTAAACAACTTAGTTACACAAGGACTGCAAGAAATCGGTGAGAAAGACCCCGGAAGGCCCGAGAGGACGACCTGCCGCCCCCTGCAGCCGGCCCCCCAGGCGCGCCTGGCTGCCTTGAGCCTCTGCCAGCCCCAGGTGTTTACAGACGGCCACAGCCACAGCGGCCACAGCGGCTCCTCCTCCCCGGATGCCATCCTGCATGGGATATGGGAGAGTCAACTCCTCCAGCCTGCAGACGCCTCCCTGGCGGGAGCCTGGAGCGCAGCGCCCCCTGGCGGCAGGTGCGGGAACTGCTCCTGGGGACGCGGTGCAATTCCCAGGTACGGGGTGGGGACCCGGTGCTGCTCTGAGGAATGGGGGTGGGGGGACCCGCACCCACCCCGCTCCTCCCCTGGGGTCCGGGGAGGGGCGGGGTCTTCCCCGAGGCCTTAACCGCGGCTGCCACCGTTGCCTTCCAGGGCCACACTGGCCGGTGTGCCAAGGAAGCCTCTGCGCCCCAACCCCACATCCCCCGGCTCAGGGTCCACCCGCCCGTCTCCCTCTAACTTCAGAAGACGAGGAGGAGGATGTCCCGGCGTGACTTTGTACAACCGGAATTCCTGTGCAGAGCCTTGTTGCCTGGCGACCGGGGCTGACGGGGACAGCCGGTGGGGGAGCTGAAGAGGAACATGCCCACCGGCCGGGCCTCCTCCCCGCACTGAGCGTAAGTGGACAGGGGACAGGCGGGCTCGCCCACCCGATCGTCCACCGTGAGGAACGCTGTGTGTGTGTGTGTGTGTGTGTGTGTGTGTGTGTGTGTGTGTGTGAGACGTGCTCTGGTCGGTGACTGTCGCCCAAGAAGCACCAACAGGAAAGGCGCGGAGGGCTCTGGCTGGCGCCCGCACATGCACAGACCAGGAGCCGGGGGGGGGGGGCGGGGAGGCGGGGGGAAGGGCTGCGACATCCTCTGCTCCCCCTGGTCCTCGGGTGGGTGTGGGGGGGGGGTCTGTCTGGACACAGAGGCCGAAGGTGACGGCCCCAGGGTGGCCCGGACCACGGAGGGCGAAGCGGAAACCGATTCCATTGGGGCGCCCGTCCTCACTCCTCCTCTCTTTGTTCCCAGCTCGCGGTCCCCACGTCAGGGGCTCCCCAGGACCCTCGTCGCCGTCTCCCGTCAGCCCGCGTCCACTGTTGCGTGTGCTACACCCGGACTCAGTTCTCAGGTGAAGGTGCTAGTAAAAGGTCACTCTCATATTTCAGGAAAAACGGGAGTTTATTTTTAAAGTTGGGCTACTCCGCGGGAACGGAGTCACGTGTGTCTCCTGAGTGGTTCTCAGACGGGGCTTGCGTGCCCCCCGAGCACCCTCCTCGGGCAGGCGTGAGAGTGGGGGTGACTGGGGAGGCCAGGGAGGGAGCCGTGGCCGCAGGTCGGGGCTGGGCGGGGGCCGTTGCTCCCGCACTGATCCTGATGGCGTAAGAACCATCACTGGCCATTTCACCGCCCAGGGCCAGAGGGGGTGTAGCTAGCTCGGGGTCGAGGGTTCAAGCTGGCAGGACATCAGAGCTGACCTCTGGGTGACAAGGATGCCACTCTGGACCCCGCTCTGTGGCTGGGCTGCTCCAGGGAGCATAACCACAGCCCTTGCCAATGACCTTCTGAGGAACATGTCATTGGGCGATTTCGTCGTGTGCGGGCATCACAGGGCACGCTTACACACACCTGGAGGGTGCGGCCCCACACGCCTGGGCCACACGGCACAGCCCGCCGCTCCCGGGGAACAAGCCTGTGCAGCCGGCCGAGGCACGTCCTTCCCGGGGTTCAGGGGGGAGGTCCCCCCTGGCCTGGCTCACCTTCCTGGAAAGGCTTGTTTACAGTACGAGCAGAGCAGGGGAGGTACGCAGTGAGCGTGAAGGGCCTGGGCCCCCTCGGGATGCTGTCGGGGTGCACGCACTCACAGCTCACTTGACGGCATTTTTTTTTTCCCCCATAGACGGTAACTGTACACAGCGCACTGCAAGTCGCTTTCCAGAAAAGCAGTGCATGTAGGGCGCCCTGGAGGGCACCGCAGACCTGCCGCGGTCCCCGAGAGCCGGCTGAGCGTGGTGCCGCTCCACGCGGACGCTGAGGTCGTCTCCGGCCGGGGGTCATCGTGAGTGACGCTGCGCCGACGTCCTTGTTCTGAGTCAGGCGGCAGGTGACGGGGACGGCAGGGCTGGGGTGGGGGGCGGACGGGGTCCTGTTTGCAGCCGGAGTTGACTGGGAGCCGTGGGTGCCAGGATGGTCACCAAAGCCCCGCTGAGGGCCCGGCGATGTGGGAGTGGGGGGCGCAGACCCTCCGCCGCCCTGGGGCTCGATGCCCCGGCCGGTAAAGGGGAACGGGGAGGGTGACAGCGCGGCCGTCTCTGCCCACGGAACCTGCCACGGGGCAGCCCGCCGGGGTCGCCCGGCCCACGCCGGCCAGTGGGTGGGGCCGGGCGGGACAGAGCCTGTGCTTCATGCCAAGCGCTCTGCAGGCGGAGGCTGCGACTTCGTCCTGAGAGCCTGTCGATGTTCAGATAAAAGGAGTCGCATGCCCCCGCACGCCCCGGCAAACCTCGAGTCTGACTTCTGAACTGGCGTGCAGCCTCAGGCTTCCTTCCGTCCTGGGTCAGCCGCCTCCGACGCTGACGCGCGGCAACCACGTGGGCCTCGTGCAGCAACATTCCTGCTGCGGCTCTTACACGTCCCCGGTTAAGTTTCACGTTTTCTACTCCCCTGCACGTGTGTGTGCGCACCACCTGCTGCACACGTGTGCACGTTATGCGCACTATTTGGTGTGAGCCCCTTAGGATGCGATTTCGCAACCAGAGGCCTGACCGCTGAGACGTTGCTGAATTTGTTCAAGTGAGCAACAATTATCATGTGCAAACAAACGGGGCTTGCGCTCGGGGCTGCGTCCAAGTTTATTTTCCAAAGCTATAAACACCAGGCCCTTTTCTAAGTCCCGCTGATCGAATGTCTCCTTCCTTTTGTCGGTGGAAGGAGAATGAGTCGGTGCCCTCAGCCCCGGCTGCTCCTGGGTCTCGGCTGCGAGGCTTACGGGGGCCCATTCCTTCCCTAGACGGTCCACGCTCCTCGCCCGGGGACCTTCTGGGCATTTCTCCACACTGGAGACATGTGATCTCGGCTTCCCCAAGCAGGGCCCCGGGAGCTCAGGAGCGTGTGAACGGCGCTGAGAACCTGGGGGCCACCCGGGGAAGGGGTACGGGTCGCTGTCGTCCTCTGGCCTTGTCTCAAATGGCCTCCCAATTGAGAGCCTCTAGTGTAACTCCATCCCCGACTCGGGGAGGAGGGCGGGCAGGCTCTGTGCGCTGTGCAGGCCCGGCCCCCTCCTCTGCCCCTGGAAGCGGATAAAGGAGGCGGGCGGAGTCTCTCGCCAGTCAGCCCCACCATCTTCCCTTGGGCTGTAAAGCCAGCAGCGGAGCAGGGGTATCTGAGTAACTGGAGAACCCCCAAACCACTGCCAGCACTACCTAGCAGCACGTGATTCATGGGAGAATCCAGGCCAACCTCTGGGTCCTCGGAGGGCTGCAGGGGGAGGGGTCCGGCCGCTGGCCCGGGCCGGCCGGGCCCAAGCGGCGGTCACGGCGCAGGGCTACCGTTTCTTCCGCGTGCAGGCCTCCAGCCGGCCCAGCTCCTCGTACGACTGGTAGAAAACGTCAAACTCGCGGGTGCCCCAGCCCCTCCAGACGGCCAGACACCACTCCATGTCTTCGTTCGCAAAGCCACAGACCACCGTGTCCTTGGCCACCACGGCCGCGTCCATGAGGCCCCTGCGGAGAGACGGGGGTATGTGTGAGAGAACCCACAGGGCCCCCTGCCCGGCTAGGGCCGGGACCCTTGGCCTGCCCCTTGGCAGGAGGACAGAGCCTGGGGAGGGCCGGGGCACCTGTAGGTCTCAGCCCGGCCCCACCCACCGCGGGCTCTGCTGCTGCTGCTTCCCCTCGGCGGGCCAGTGGTCCGGCCTGTAGGCAGCGGCTTCCTGACATCTAAAGAAGGGCCAAGGGCGTCGGTTCGGGTTCACGGAGATTGTCCGTAAGGGACTGACTTTTTGGAAGGAAACAGATGTGATCACAGTGGTTACCTCTGTTACGCGTCTCTGACTCCCAAGTGTCCGGAGAACACCACCGACTCATTCCTGCTCGTCCACGGCCCATGATACATTTTAACTTTCACTCAATTCCCTTGCCTCGTGCATGATTCTTTTCCCATTCTAAGCTTCCACATGCTTGGGAAATTCAGGGCATTGCATCAGGCAGGAAACCTAAGCCAAGTCCTGACCATGTACTTTTTGTGTCGTTTTGTTTTTTTTCAGGCTGCGGGTTATTTTGCATGATCTGTGCATATGGTTTCTTTTGGAAGCTGCCAGGCTGTGAAGCCCACCTCCTCTCGCGGCACCGGGAGCATGCTGCCTGGCACTGAGGCTGCCGGCGTGTACACCAGGACGTCCGGGGGCCCCAGCGCCTTCGGGGCCTTGCCGGGGCCTTGCACACTGCAGCTGTTTGCAGCGGGGATCGGTGTCTCAGGTGCATCCCAGGAGGCTGGTGGGCTCGGGCTGGGGGTCCTTCTGCTGGCTGGCCGTCTGTCCCCTACAGCTAGTTAGTGTGCCTGGCTCTTGGTAAACCTGCTTTTGGGGTCTATGTGGGCAAAACGACACCGGGGGAAACCGAGGGACAGCAGGTTCTCCGGGGTCAAGAGCCCTGGGCTCCACAGACCCACTTGTTCCCTGGGGAGCGAGACCTGCAACCTGGAAGCACTTCAAGCCCGCGTCTGGCACCTACATCAGCATCAAACCCAGGTCTTTACTCTAGAATCGCAGGACAAAGGTCCCTGGTCCTGGTGAGTCATGCTGGGGGCAAGGGAGGGAACTGCCTTGGAGGTTTCCTTGGTCCCTGACCTGCTCTGAGGGGGTCAGTCAGGGGTGCAAACATGCCTGGTGCCGGAGGGCTGTGGGGACAGTGGCGAAGCTGCCCGCCCAGCAGGACCCTCGCAGTGGGCCTGGCCTCTGTCCTGGCGGGACCCTGCAGACGGTACGGAGCCCCCGTGGCCGGGGCTGCCCCGCCCTCCGGAGGGCTCCCTACTTGGTGGGAAAGATAGTGCGCCACCACCTGGACCCCCGCTTCAACTGCAGCTCAACTCAGGTCCTGGGGGAGCACCCCTGGCAGGGCACTTGGTCCTGGTGTGCTCTGGGTTCCCCAGAAAGAGCCGCGGTGAACGGTGGCGGATGCCCAGGTCAGCCGGGACCTGCGGGTCCCCCGGGAGCTGCCTGGAGCATGCCGCCCGGCTCCCTGCGTGCCTTACGGCGACGCTGCTGGGCGCGATCTTATTTGCGGGGTGGCGGTGGGGGAGGGGGGCGTGGCGCCGAGGCTGCCCGCACGCGTCTTACCCCCACGCAGTCAGCTCCCGCGCCTTCAGGACGGCCACGACCCTGCCGCGCTGGGCGCCCGCATCCTTCTCCAGGCCGATGACGATCACGTCTCCGCCGCGTCTGCGAGGCCAGACAAGGCGGGGGAGCGCTGGGTGCGGGGCCCGCTGCGCCCCGACACGGAGCAGGCAGCAGTGAACCCCGGCTTGCAGAGGGGACCCCGGGCCGGCATCACGCACAAGCCCAGGGGGAGCCCTGACCCCGCCGGCCCCGCGGTGCCCCAAGCTGTCTGGGGGCGCATGGGCCAGCCTAGCGCGGCCCTTCTCAGGTAAGCTAAAGAGACCCCTCCGGATCCCAGAATAGGGGGAACCGGCCTGCGGATCTCCGCAGCACGAGCACGGTCCCTTGCTCCAGCACCCCCAGAGCGGCGCGCATGCGCAGGGGCGCAGCCAGCCGGAAACCCACCTGGGGACCCAGATGACGTCTTTGACCGCCAGCAGCTTCACGGCCTTCAGGTGCTGGCTGAACGCGTCCCCGTCCACGGGGCTCAGCTCGTGCTCGGCCCTGTCGCAGCCCGCCGCGGGCTCGCGCAGCCCGTCCGGGTCCTCGGCGTGCGTGGAGAAGGGCGCGCTGGACGAGCTGGCGGGGGACAGCGGGGCGCAGCGCGTTGGGGACGAGGAGCGGGAGGACATGGAGCAGTAGTCGGTCACGGAGTCCTGGTGCGTCAGGATCTGCGTGCCCAGCTCCTCGCTGTACATGATGCTGACGTCCGCGATGCGGTCCCCTTGTGGGCTGGCCACGTGGCTGTCCAGGGGCTCCAGGCCCACCGGGCCCACGGGAAACACGTCCCTGAGGGGGTTGGGGTCCCCGCAGAAGTAGCGGGCGCACAGCTGGTAGGTGGCCGCGTGGTACATGACCAGAGAGTTGGCCCTGTCGTCCAGGCACCAGACCACCTCCTCGCCCCCGCACTCGGAGCTGCACGCGATGGACGTGACCACCGAGGGCGCGCGGAAGGGCTCCAGCCGCCGGTGGATCTCCAGCGCCGCGCAGTCCACCACCAGCAGGCCCGGCCCGTTGGTGCACCAGACCTCGGAGCCGCTGTTGGCCACCTCCATGGCCTGCACCGGGTACGGGTTCTGCCGCACGTCGTCGTCCGCGATGCCGAACTTGGACCTGTTGGCCGTGTGCGAGCACAGGTAGGAGCAGCTGTCGTCGGGGGCGCCCCGCACCACGGGGAACACGGCCACCAGCCCGTCGGCCAGGCCCGCCAGCACCAGGTAGGAGTTCTGCGGGGAGAACAGCGCCGCAGGGCGCTCTAGTCTCGTGCCTTCTGGGGAGAATCGGCGGGTGCGGGACTCACCTCCACACGCACCCCGCCAGCACCCCGAGTCGTCGGGCCCCTGAAAAGGCAGGGACCGCCACCTTCCCTGGGGCGAGCAGGAGAGGCGGCGTGGGCAGCAGGGAGGTGCCCCTCAGAGGCGGGGCGTGGTTCCCGCCCGCCTGTTACCATGACAGCCGAGCCAGCGCTGGGTGGGTCTCACCGCCTGCCCCTGCGCCCCCACCACTGCCCCAGGGCGCTGGCCTGGCACAGGGAAGGACTGGGCCTCATGGGTGTCTGCGACCCCAGGGACTTCTGCTGGAGGCCCTCGAGAGGCAGGCCGCCCGAGGTGGAGAGAGGACCTGCCTCTGGCGCTACGGCACCATCACTGAGCCCTGAGAACGTTTACTGAAATCCGTCTTCAGGACCTGAGGAAAGGGAGCAGCCGAGGCACGCAGGAGCCACGTCTCTGTCTGAGCCTAGCTCCGGGCCGGGGTCAGGACAGAGAGCCTCACGTCCCCCGGCTGGGTGTGACCGAGCACGTGCAAGGATGCAGGGGTCTGCCCCCCAACCTGGCAGGGAGGCTCTGCACAGCACCGGCTCCGTTCTGGCTGGGCGGGCGGCGGTGCCCTGGCTTGGGGGCTCTGGCCAGCAGTGGCCTTAAATGACGCTTTGTGTTGCGTGACCTGAGCCCTGCCGCAGACCGGGTCCGAGCTGTCCAGCCTCGCCCACGCAGCCACAGTCATAAATGACTCTGAGGTTGATTTCAGACTTTTTTTTTTTCTTTTTAGAGAGAAGAGCGTCTGTTTCTGGGCCACCCGGAAGTGACGGCCTTGCTCACGTCTGCCTAGCATGTCAGCCTTTCCAAGATCCCTTCTCATCTCCATTTTACAGATGGGAAAGCTGCACTCCGATGACGAAGGCCAATACACAAAGCATCACCGGTCATGACACCGTGAGTGCTGTGAGCGGGGAGTGACCGGCGGGGGCCTCAGGGGGAGAGCAGGGCCTGGACCCCTGAGGCCACGGGGGCCGGGAATGAGCGTGGAGCAGCTCCTTAGAGCAGGGCTCTCGGCCTCGACCTTGAGAACTGAATTCGAGGCGGTGGGGGAGAGGTGTGCGCAGCCTGCGGGGTTCCTGGTGGGGGGTCCCTCACTGGCCCCGCAGAGGCACCCCGGTCTGCTCCAGGGAGTGGCTGAGCTCCCTGGGACCTGGGCTGGAGGAGCCTCACTCGGGGTTTCGTTTGAGAAAGGCAGGGGCCCAGCTCTTCGGGCTGCCTGTGAGGGTGCCAGTGGGGACGGAGACGGGGGGAGAGCCGGCAGCCCCCCAGGGCTCGGGCAGGGCCTGCCAGGGCCCGGGGAGGTGCTGGCCCTCTCCGATGCCACTGCTGTCAGAGGAGGAATGACACTCCCTCAGCGACTGTCCCTTTACAGAGTTTGCAGCAGAAGTGGGCTGTGGCGTCTGTGTGGGGAATGCTGGCTTCCACGTAGCCTTAGCCATAGGTGCTCGCACACCAGAAGGCCACTGGTGGTGGCTCAGGTCCCTGGGGCGCTAAGGCTGGCTGTGTGACCTGGTGGTCCAGGAGGGAGTGGCTTCGATGCCCCTCCCGCCAGACGGGAAGGGAGAAGCAGACACCTGTGCACCCACCTTCCCTGTTACCTCACCCTTTTTAAAACAGGCACCGCCAAGAAGCAGGTGACGACGGCCGGGGTGTCCAGAGCCCGCTGGGGCGTGTTCAAGGGGCACATGCCCTTCAGGCTGTAGATGTAGATCTTCTGGTCCTGAGGAGACAGAGGGGCCACTGAGACCTGAGGGCCACGTGGGGCCTGCCCCGGACGAGCCAGCATCTCCCATAGGGCCCCGTGGGCTCCCGGAGTCCCCCCTGCACCTCGGAAAGGAACATGGATGAAAGCTTTCCAAGTGATTGTTTGCAAATCTCTGTTCTTTGTGAAACTTTGAAAGACTTGTCTAAAGAAGGAAAATAAGGCTGCCTGTAATCCATTACGCCGAGAAAACCTCCTGTGGGGTTTGGGGCACAGAGTCCCAGTCTGTGGGGACTTGGTCTGTGTCCCCGTTCCCAGCGAAAGTGGGTGCGCACCCCTAGGCTGTGGCCACACTTTCCGCTTCCTGGGACGACACCTGCCACAGGCAGAGGCCCCATCCACCTAGTCCCTGAGGGGACAGGGTCGGAGCATCCTCCAGTGTCTACACCCAGGCATGCGCAAACGGGCTGATCCGTTGTCAGGGGCCGACTGTTTCCTAGTCTTTACTACACTGGATTATACCGGAATGAGCGTTGTTACAGGCACGGCTGTGTGTGTGCGTGCGCAGCTGTTCGTGTGCATGTGTGCACATGCGCCTGTCCATGCATACAGGCGTGTATGTGTGCAGATAGATGCACACATGCGGGCGTGCGCACATGTGCATGCCTGCACATGTGTACACGTCTGCGCATGCATCTGTACACGTGCACATGCGCACCTGTCTATGCATACAGGTATGTATATCTGCACATGCACACATGCAGGTGTGTGCAATGTGCATGTGCATCCACACGTGTACATGCATGCATGCATCTATATCTGTGTGCATGTCCACCTGTCCATGCATACAGGTGTGTGCCTGCACATGCAGGTGTGTGCAATGTGCAGGCATGCACACGTGTACGTGTGTGAATGCATCTGTACATGTGTGCGCGTGCACTTGTCTGCATGCACGTGTGTGCATGTGCACACGTCCATGCATACAGGTGTGCATGTCTGCACATGTGCGCATGTGTACATGCGCGCACACATCTGGGCATGTGTCCATGTACTGGTGTGTGCATGGTGCACATGTGCGCGTGCATCCGCACATGTGTGCATGTACACGTGTGCTTGTGCAGGTGTGCATGTGTTTTGCTCATTCCTTAGAACAGATTCTTAAAACTAAAATTACTGAGACTTACACAGCATGAAGAAATTTCTGACGCACGTTGGAACCACATTTCCCGACTGCCACGTGGAAAGGCTGCGCCAGTTTATAATCTCCCCGCGCCCCTCGGCAGCGGCAAGGCGTGGGCCTTCGGGCCTCCCTGTCTGGCCTTCTCAGAGGCGGCTTGGGCTTCCTGCTGCCTTCCTTTACGTGAAGGCCAAAGGCCTCAGAGCTGAGTGGGCTTGCTGTGTAGACCTGGCAGTGTTTTAAGAAACCCAGCCACTGGGCCCCCCCTCTGCTGGGCCCCTGTACCTGACACTCGGCGCCTGAGCCCCCGTCACCAGTGAAGGACGGGTGGGCTGAGCTGCCCGTGGGGAGACGCAGCTGCAGGGTCCCAGGCTGCGGGCGGTGCCCTGGGCCGCAGGGAATCTAGGTTCCCTGCATTTTGGGGGGCTGCCCACCTCGGGGAGAGGCCTGCGTGCTGGGTGCTCACCTCGGTGGCCGTCCACAGACAGCTGTGGACCTTGAGCTGACAGCTCAGCGTCATCCCCGCACAGCTCATCCTCTGCACCTCCAGGAGGCCCTTCTCGACGTTGGCCACCGTGTAGTTCCTGCCGGGGCGACAGGCGTGCGGTCAGCTGTGGTGGCCGGGGTCCGCCTCCCCCACTCTGGCCGGGCCTGCGGCGGCCTTGGAGGGGGACGTCAGCTCCAGGCTTTGTCCACCGCCCGGGGCCCGGGGCTGAATTTTGTCACACTCAGCGGGGCTCGAGGACCGACTGCTCCAGGCCTGCTCGACCATCCAGGCGGAGAAAGGCGGTCCCCAGGGAAGAAGCAAGCTCCGCTCCGGCCCCTGCCCTCTGGCCCCAACCCCTCCAGCACCGAGCAGAAGGCAGCTCCCAGCCTACAGCGAAGCCCTCCCTCGCCCCCGGCGCCCTGGCAGACGCCGCCTCCCGCGATCTCCTCAGCCACCGGGTGTGTGCGTGAACACCCCTCCAGCTCTCAGCCCATAGCCCGCCGCCCACCAAACGCCTCTCCCCGAGTCACCCCTCGCTGGCCCCCAATCACGTGGCCGCCCCCAACTCCGACAGCAGCAGGGCCAGGGGGCCTCAGGACGTTACCTGGACCCCTCTTTCCCGTCCCAGAAGACCACCGTGTAGTCTTGGCCTTGGGGTGAGAAGAAGGCCGACTGCTTCCCGCAGGGCAGCAGGTACATGAAGGTCGCGAAGGTGGGATCCTGCATCTGGCTCACCACTGACAGGGCCAGCGGGCGCTGAGGGAGAGAGGCCGCCAGGGTCACGTACATCCTGACGGATGCCCGTTCTGCCCATGAGACCGAGGATCTCGGACCAGGGCAGAAGGGCTGGAACCTGCTCATTGGAGACCCCCCTCCAAACAACTGGGGACCGGAAACAGGCCCTTCCTGGTGACTGGGTCCCGGTGCCCTCAGCACCTGTAGCTCGGGGAGACCACTGGCTCCTTCTGGAAACAACTAGCTTTAAAAGGACAACATGGCCTACGGCCGTGCTGCCCTGAACAAGCCCAATCTGGGTTGCTCTCAGAAGCCAGGCAGGGTTGGGCCTGGTGAGTACTTGGAGGGGAGACCACCTAGGAAGACCAGGTGGTCTTTTGTAGGCACAAAAATAAAAAAAATAAGGGATTGTAAACTGACAGGGTCCTTGTAATCTGTGAGGTCAACCAAGGGTTGCCTCGCCTAAAATGACAAAAAAGTAAATAAATAAAATGATAATGTGATGACGGCCTACCATGAGCAAACCTTCCAGCCATTTCTCTGCAAAAAGACAATGACGTCCTCTCTGCCCTTGCACAGGGATGGTAGAAAGGGCTGGAACACCGTACATGGTGACCCAACCTCGAGGTCGGGGAGGGAAAAATAGCCCATTTTCCCGAGGGGCGTCTGTCTCTTTCTAGAAGAGGCAGGCGTTGGCGACCCTCCATCCCTGCGGGCGGGCAGCTGCACACGCGCGCGCAGGACCCTCTGCCTCCCTCGGTACCTTCTCGGGCCGCGTGTCCCAGCACTCCATCATGAGCACCTGCAGCCGGTGGAACTGCACCTCCTCCGGCTGGCCCAGCACCGGCCGGATGCCCTTGGACAGCTTCTTGGCGATCTGCAGCTGGTGGTGGCCCAGCGCCGGCCGCTGTCCGGACAGCAGCTCGTACAGCACCATTCCGTAGGAGAACATGTCCACCTGGGCAGACACGCGAGCCCGAGTCAGGTCCCCTTCCCCGGGCTCGGCAGCCTTCGCAGGCCGGAGGGAGCAGGGAGACTTGGGCCCCGTGCCAAGGGGGACCCTCGCCAGCCCTGCGGACATGGGAGCCACCTGTCCGAACGTCTGGCCGACCGTTATTCTGGCCCTTTATCCGCCCATCTTGTTTCCTTGCCCCCTTCTCTCTGTCTGCCCACATCCATGCCCATCCTTTTGCACACCGGTCTACCCCTCCTCCTGCCTACCCCTCCATCCCGAGCACACACGCTCAGACTAGCTCACCACCGGGCACTGGGTCAGGGCTCCAAGGACACCATGGGCCTCGCCCTTGACCTTGAAGGCAAGGCAGGACGACACAGACCCCAGCCTAACATGCTCGCTGCTAGACGAACAGTACGTGCAATTCATACACGGGGGGCCTGCCCCCTAGATCACGCCAGGCTGACTCCTCTGATTGTAACGTCCTAAGGAGGCCTGGCAATGGGAGAGTCGTGCAGGCTTCCAGAAGGGCCAAGAAATAACTTCTGGGCAGGATGAGGGCTGAGAGAGACCTGAGAAGTTTCAGCACGAAGGTTCCTGCTGTAATCTCAGTTTTGAGGCGCTCGGCCTGCGTCACCTGCTACTAAGCAGCTCTTATCTTTGGCACATGGATTTGCCATTATTATCATCATCATCGTCATCATTATCATTGTGATCTTGTTAACGGCCGCAGGGGCCGGGTCACCCCTCACGCGCCTAGGGTATTCTTAAAGCCATCAGGCCGTGGGCCGCCTGCTCGGCGCGGGGGACACGGCGCTCGGACGCGGCAGGCACTGGCGGGACCGCGAGGGGCCGGGTACCTTCTCGTCGTACACGATGCGGGGCCGGATCTCCGGCGCCTGGTAGCCAGGAGTGCCCTCCACGCCCAGGGCGCCCTCGTGGAAGGACTGCCTCGAGATGCCGTAGTCCGACAGCTTGATGTTGACGTGCTCCTTGGGGTCGAGGGACCAGACCAGAATGTTGTCCGACTTCAGGTCGCAGAAGATGATGTTTTTCTTGTGCAGGTAGGCCAGGCCGGAGGCGATCTGGTAGGCGATCTTTTGGGTGAGCATGTGCCCCAGCGGCATAAAGGAAGAATCTTTGCAAAGAACAAACAAACAAACAAAAATGCAGCGAGCTGTCAGCTGGGCGACCGTGTTCTCTGCCTACCTTCTGTCTCCCCGAGGCTGATGCGTCCTCGTCACTCTCCACACTGGAGGAGGTGGACAGTGACCTCCTTCAGGCAAATGTCATTTAGGAGAGACACGCCTGCTCTTGCAGGCTCATTCATGGCACCTCGGGCCCGCAAGTGCTGCTTTTATTAAAAGCGCCAGGATTCGACAGTCCTCGCGTACCGCTCGGGCCCCCGGTCGCCGTACGGTCAGGGGCAAGTTGGTGGGTGCAAGAGGCTCATTAAAAAAACGGATTTGACACTGAGGAAGAAATCATTGATGTTCATGGCATTTTTTTTTTCTTCCTGAGGCAGAAACAGCTACCTCTGTTCCTCTGACAGTGCTTTGGAATTTAGTTACCTATTTCTCACAGTCAGTTATTTAAAAATCTTATTAAAAAATAAGATTGGTACAAGTGGTCTCAGAGTTTTACCAGCGCGAGCGAGTGGGGTCTGTCCCGGGGGAGGAAGTCACTTCCTTGGCCGGGCGGCCGTGAGCACCAGGCGGCTGCTGCTCAGCCCCGCACCCCGACCCCGGCCGCCCCGCCGAGGCCCAGCTGTCCTCCCAGCGGGGCTCTTACTGCCCTTGTCACAGCCAGGGCACTGAGCCGCCGCCTGGTTCACGCCCGAGAACCGGGCCCAGGGCCCTGGTGCTAACTTTACAGTGCGAGCGTCTCCGGCCTCGACGGCCCGGCCACGGCGGCTTAGACCTGGTCGCCCAGGGGGGTGGCCCTGCGGGCCGGGGCCCTGTCGCTGGGCCAGGTGGGAGGCAGTGCCCAGGCCTCCACGGGCCGCGCACCGGGAACGCTCGCGGCGGGGCGCGTACCTCTGGCGTTCTCGGACAGCACGGTGTTGAGGCTGCCGAGCGGCGCGAGCTCCAGGGCGAAGCAGAGGGGGTGGACGCTGATGCCGATGAGGGACACGATGCAGGGGTGCTGCAGCGCGTGCAGCATGCTGGCCTCCTGCCGGAACTCCGAGAAGTTCTTCATGGCGTCCGTGGCCCGCAGGTGCCTCAGCATGGTGTCTGCAGGGGGCAGCCCGGCGTCAGCGAGCGGGGGGCGGGCCCTGCACCGCCGCCCAGGGGCCCCGTCCCAGCCGCACGTGGGACTCAAGGGGCTGGCGGGCCGGGGCGCCCCATCCCTGGGGGGCCGTGCACGTCCCCACCCTCGTCACCCCGCTGGCTCACATGCAGCCCTCACCCCGTCCCACTGCTGGCCGCCTGAGGGTCACCGCTGAATCTTATTCCAACTCTGCACCCCGTGGAGACGGGCCGTACGCAGGCGCCTGACTGGCCACCCACAAGGACGCTGAGGGTTTTGTCACTGCTGCCCACTTTGTCCCCCTACCCGGAGGCCAGGACACCGAAGGCAGAACAGACCACCACCTCCTAGTCCGGAGAGCACTGTGGGGCAGCCCCGGGCCCGTGCCATGCCGTCTCGGGCCAGAGGGGAAGGGGCCCTGGGCAGCGGCGGGTGCCGTGGCCTCCCGGTGCTCTCGGAACCCGTCCCTGCGGAAGGCGCCTGCCCACCTCCCCCGGCCCTGCTTGTCCTGTGCCCCGATCTGTCCCTCCCCTGTGGTCCGATTTTAAAATCGGGGATCCGTGGACACGGAGATTCGAACAGCAGGAAAAAAAAAAATCTTGGCAGTTCAAAAGCATCGCTTGTGCCGGGACTAGTCTGTTTCCTCAGCGCACGAGTTTCGTTTCTCACTTTGGGCCTTTAACCCGTGACAAATTTACTTCTGACGGTGGCGCCCGACCCACGTCTGCGCCCCGCTTTCGTGAAGAGTCGGCCTTTTCCCTCTACTCGTGACGACCCCCCCGAGACGTGCGGGCTTCCCACACACACGTGCGTGGTCTCTGCTCCGGGGGCGGCCTGTCCTCGCCCGAGAAAGCCGCCCTCACGCCCGGGCACTGAGGAGTCGCGACCTGGGCCGGGCAGGCCTCCCTCCCCCGTCTCGCGTTATTGAAGTTTCTTGTCACTTCACGTGCATTTTTTCTACCAAGAGTGTAAATCGTCATTGTGATCGCAGAGGTGACTGTGGTGTGACGGACGTGTGTGCAGCCGGCTGGGAGCAAGGCGGCCCCCCGGCGCCCGCTCCGGCTGGCCACTGAGCAGCAGGGGCTCCACGTGACGTGTGCCTGAGTGCGCCAAGGCGAGGGGGTGTTCCTTCCTTGGTGGGGGTGAGGGCGGCGAGAAGCCCCCCATGCTACCTTCCTCCCTTTAAGGGAGGCGGCTGACAGGGTCCCACGGGCTGAGCGGGTCTGCCCGAGGTCTGATCACGTGCCCGCCAGGGGCCAGGCCTGTGCCAGACACGGAGCAGGTGGACATGGTACGGGCGACCCATGCTCCTGGGCTCCTGGGGGCTCATGCCTGGGCAGGAGAGTGATCCCCGAAAGCGAACGGCAGGCCCCCTTCCGCATGGCCTCGGGCCTGGCCCACGTCCCGTCAGGTGCCAAACGACTGTCCCCGGGCCCCGTGATGGCCTCGCCGGCTCCCCTCCCCCCGCCTGCGGCCTCGGGGCTCTGTGAGGTTTGGATGCAGCACCTGTCTGAAAGGCGGCGACGCAGGGGCTGGTTACCTGCGGGCGCGTTGGCGAAGTTCTTGAACTTCTTGATGTGGAACTGCTTCACGGCCACGGGCTGGCCCTGGTACCGGGCCCGGTAGATGACGGTGCCGCTGCCGCCCTGGCCCAGGACGCTGCTCTTGTCTTCGCTGTGCTCCAGCCTGCTGTTCTCCAGGAAGAGCCTGCCGGAAGCACAGCGCACCGGGGTCAGGGCGGAGCCCCGGGGGGCGGACGCGGGGGCGGCTCGGCCGCTCGTTCCCCGCCGTGGAGAGTCGGGGATCGAAGCCGTCCGTCCGTGGGGTCGGGCGGATCCGGGCGGGCCATGCGGCCTTGGCGACCCGCAGTCTCGCACGGGGGTGGCCCCGTGGGAGCAGGTGGTGACTGGCACCCGGGAGCCTCCGCGAGGGGCGGATGTGGAAGAAAGTCCTTCGGACGTTTTCCTCCCCAGGCCTGTGCTTGGAGAGCCGGTACCCATCAGGCAAATGATGCGTATTCACTGCTCGCCTGGCTGTTTCCCCGTTTCTTTTCATTAAGTGGAGAATCCTATAACCACCACGCAGAGCCTGTGGTCGGCAAGACCAACGTCTTCGCAATCAGTGACTAGGATGTCATCTGAGGGCAGGGGGTGCAGACCTCGCCAACGTTGGTCTGTGCGTTCCAACCCTAGATAAACCTATAGCCATTTCTGCTGGGCTCCCGGAAATACTGCAAGGTGCTCCTGGAATGGAGGGCCAGGCGGACCCAAAGCCCTCCCTGTCCGGGCCTCGCCCCGGTATGCTGAGGCCCACCTGGGTCCCTCACCAACTCCCTCTGCCAGGGGCCCCCACTGGAGCCGTCCTGGCCCCACAGACCCCCCTTCTCCAAGACGCAAGTGTGCAATGTGTGCGATGGTTACGGGGCCACAGCCGGAGTTCCCAGAGGCCTCTGCTGCGTCTCGAGCCCTGTTCAGGTCGCTGGGCTTTTTGGCCAAGTAACTCGGTCTACAAACCACGCTGCCCGCAGCTGCGCTCAGAACCTGGCCAGCGGCGACAAGCAGCCTGGCTGCCCAGACTCGGGGAAATAGGGTTCAGTAAATACGTGGAAATTCAAACACTTTGGGGCTAACTAATCAGGCACCTTCCCCAAAAGAATCCGGTTCACACACATGTGAAACTCTGCATGTGGCCGCAGAAGCTACGGCCACGCATTTAAGATCGAGGATTAAAGGAAAGAGTTCGCGGTAACGGGGGGCATTGAAAAGAACTATGGGGAAGTTAGCCAATGTAGGGACCAGTTCCTAATAGACTCACCCCGAAGCATGCTTTGGAGCCCCGATTCTACGGTACCACAGAGCGCTCCACATCTACTTTCTGGGGACGGGGGAGCAATTTGGAAAAAAATGAGAATACCAATATTCTTCCTCCACCCCCAAAAGTTCTTCTTTATCAAAGCTAGCTACGGTCATCCTCTGAAGAAGGAAATAACGGGACTTCACAACTCCAGAAAGGTTGGCGGCCACTAAAGTCGACGTCCCCGGGGAGCCCACACCGCAGCTTTCTGGTGTTCACGACTACAGAGGAGCCCGCGTTCTACCGAGCACCTGGATTCCGTGCCGGTTCCCTGTGGGGTGGGGCCACTAACGTGTTCCGTGTCCTGCAGCCTGTCTCCCCAGCCGTCAACTTAGATCGGCAGAGGCAGACTCCGCAGACATCGGGGTTCCAAACGCCCAGCCGCAGGGCAGCAGTTAGGGGGTCGGCGCTTGCCGAGAGATGAGAACGGGCCTGCAGGCTGGGGAGCACCCCCTTCCGCAGTGAAGCGGGACTCAGAGGGGCGCCCTGCTCGTGCGAGGGACCCCCCCCCCTCCCCGGCAGCCTGGGGCGGGGCCCTGAGAGTCGCCGAGGCCGGCTGGGAGGCTGGGCTGCTGCGTACCTGGCTGGGAAGTCGGTCATGAACAGCTCGGGGACCAGCTCCTGGAGGGGCACGGGGAGGTCGGGGTGCCTGGGGCAGGAGATGAAGTCCCACTCGACGGCCGTCAGCACGCAGTCTTCCATGTCGAAGTACTGCACGGCTTCCGCTCGGTCGCCGGCGTCGGCGTGCTGGGCCCGGGAGGCCTCGCAGACCGGGCAGGGCACGTACTGCTCCATGAGTGGGGTCCCGTCGCTCTCCGTGGCCGTCAAGGCTAAATGGGGACGGAGCGAGGGACGGCTCACACACAGGCGGCTGCAGCCGGGTCCCTGAGCAGCACCCGGCAACCCCAGGCTGGGCAGGCCTCTCCTCTCCCAGGAGGGCCTGTCTGCCGAGCCCTGGGCCCCAAGGCATGGCTGCCCCGTGACTGCCACACTCAGGTTCCTTTTGAGAGCGTGAGCCTGAAGGTCACGCAGGGCAGGGTCGGGGTGCACTGGATGGCTGCTGGTGGCCCCTGTCGGAGGGGCCGAGAGGTTGGGGATCCCTCCCGGCTGGGCCCCGACAGCACGCTGCGGGCTGGGGCTGAGCTGTGCCCCAATGAGCAAACCACGACCAGCAAGGAGCCACTGTTAGAATCGGGAAGGCCAGGCTCGCGACGACCCTGACGCTCTCTGGGAGAGCGACTCACGGGGAGGCCAAATACGGAGCGTACGGCACATCCCAGTCGTCCGACATGGGCTCCCCGGGAAAGGGGGTGCGAAGGAGTGCCCTGGAAGGCGCCCGGACGCGCTCCTGGGGCGAGCGGGTGGCCTGCTTCGTGCAGCGACTCCTAGAACGTCCTGGGCGCGTGTGCCGTCCACGGCTGGCGGTGCCGGCCCCAGGAAGCCCGGCCTCAGGCCCCCGGCCCGGTCCCTGCTGTGGACTGAGATCTACCCCCGCGTCAAAGCAGCAGCGTCTCCGCTGTGGGGGGCCCTGGTTGGTGGGGAGGGTCCAGGGGGGTTCACGTGGCCCCCCGTGATGGCCAGGCACGACCGTCACAGCTCACACACCAGACGGTCTTCTCGTAGGGCCCCCCCAAGCTTTTTCTTTTTTTCCTTGCAGGTCACCTTCTCATCTGCACCTGGAGGACCCCAGGCTCTGGCGTCCAGACTGAGCATCTGGAGCGCCCCCTGCTGCCGTTCCCTGAGCACTTCCTGCAGTGCCGTCCTGGGACCCGGGGGTGGGCGGGTATGGGGGGGCCGGGGAAGCCGGTTCGGGGGGGGGGGGGGTCCCAGGCGCCTGGCCAGCTCGGGGTCCTAGGGGACTGGCCGGCTCGGGGAGCCGGGGGCCTGGCCGGCTCGGGGTCCTGGGGGCCTGGCCGGCGGGCCAGAGGCGCTGCTCGGATTCCGGACTCGCCCTCCGCTTGCTCAGCCACCAGCCTTCGGAGGCTGAGGGCTCCCCAGGAAGAGGCCCCCCACCCCTGCCTGGACGGCCTCCTCCCTGCAGGGCGCGCCCTGGGTTGGTCTCCGCCCCGGCAGCAAAACAACAGTGCCACTTCAAAGAGTGTTTTCTTTGGGTGGACAGTCAACGAGGAAACTGACCAAAGGGCCTGAGGAGGGCCGTGTGGGTGGCTGCGCACCTCTGGGAGTTGGGGGTGGGGGCGGGCAGGGAAGGAACACGGGGGCCCTTGGCAGGTGCGGCCCCCGCCTCCCCATCTGGGGGCCCCCCGGGTTCCAGCAGTGTGGCCTCACTGCGTAAACAAGGCTGTGTGAGGCCCCACCGAGGGCCGCCTTGGGCCGTGCGTGGTGACAGGGCTGTCCTTCCCCACACACCTCGGGGAGCCGGGGGGGGGGGGCCGCGCCCGCACACGCCCAGCAGGATCCAGGCTCATGTCTCCCCGTGGTGCCCTCTCGAGCCCACGGCTGGGTGCCCCAGGGGTCGCGACTCCCCTGGAGGGCCATGAGGGCCCCTCTGGTTTCTGTCACTCGCATCAGAAGCCCCACCCAGCTTGTAAGGAAGTACAGGGGACCCTGAAACCATGCAGGCTGAGGGGCGCTGACCCCATGCAGCCGGAAGCCCGCTTCTCACTTTCCAGTCACTGAAACCGTAGCGACAGTGTGCCCGGGTTCTGGGCACCGGGCAGGTCCCAAGCCCCTGGGCACGTGAGCCCACATGCAGATAGCGCGGCGCGGGGCCCCCGCGCGAGGACCCCCAACTCCGTTCCCCACCCGCGTGTAGCGGAGCCACACGGTCCCAGCCCGGGCTGCCCGAGGCTCCGCCGTGGGACCCCGAGCACGGCCGCGGCCCCCTCTCTCACCAGGAAACCACTGGTCGATCAGGGAGATGACGTGGTCCGTGATGAAAGCCATCGCCGAGAAGTCCCTCACCTCCGACTGGCAGATGATCTTTATTCCTCCGCTCTTCTTCTTCTTCCAGTTCACGTCCGAGGACTCCACACTGCGGCCCGGGGAGGAACAGGTGTCTGTGGGGCTCGGCCTCCAGGACGAGGCGCTGACCCCCAGGGGACCCAGGTCCCCGCGTCGGGGGCTGTCGGGGGCGGCTGATTTGTGTACCTGCCTTGTGCCCCCACCGCCCCCCACAGGGTGAAGCGGCCCCAGCGAGGACTCTGGGTGCTCGGGCTGGCTCTGGCCCTCGCGCATGACCGAGGAGGCCCGGCCACTCTGCACCATGGGCTCTCACTGGCCAAGTGACGACTGTGAGCTTGGCGTGGAGCACTGTGTGCCAAGAGCAGCCCACGTCAGGCCTCAAGGGCACCGACTGTCCCCAACCCCCCGTCTCATGGAGCTGAAGACTGGTTTGAAAAATTCCCTGTGAATAGGAAATCATCTCGTGTGCGTATTAAACCAGATTAAAAGCGCTTATTAAGCCGTTTGGGCTGACTTGGTGTCAATCTCTCTTAGAAAAAAAAAATAAAGAAAGTAGGGAAGAGAGCTAAGGTGGGTGTCTTTTGTCACACTTGGGACCAGGGGCATCATCTGGGCATCGAGTCTCAGGACGAGGGGGTAGGGCCGATGGCTGCAGGTCCCACCTAGGTGACCCCGGGGGTGCCGGCGCTGGTCACCTCTGTGCCCTGCGAGGGGAGGGAAGGCGTGGTGAGGAGGTGGGGGCCCTCGGGGACAGAGCGACATTCACAGGGGAGGGCGTCCCCTATTTCTGGGGCGCCGTCACGACGAGCTGCTCTCGGGGAGACCTCTGGACGCCCCGTGGCGGGCGGCGGCCGCTCGGGCGTCCCTACCTGAGGTAGCCGCCGTCGAAGGTGACCAGGAGCCCCTCCTGCCAGTAGATGGTCTGGTTCCGCCGCACGCGGAAAGTGCTGCAGCGGTTCCTCTGGCTCCCCGCGAAGCTGTACATGGCGACCTTCCTGTGCCTGCTCTTCGTGTTCTTCCTGGTTTCGAAGAGCTGCGGGGGGGAGGACAGGCTCAGCTTAAAAATTCTGGGGCGGGGGGGAATCCCGGGCCCCTGGCTAGCGCTAGGCGGGGCTCTGCGGAGGCTGGCCCGGCCCCGTCTGTGACAGGGCAGGGGAGGCTGGCCGGCCCCGCCTGCGACAGGGGAGGCTGGCCCGGACCCGCCTGCGACAGGACAGGGGAGGCTGGCCGGACCCGCCTGTGACAGGACAGGGGAGGCTGGCCGGCCCCGCCTGTGACAGGACAGGGGAGCCTGGCCCGGCCCCACCTGTGACAGGACAGGGGAGCCTGGCCCGGCCCCACCTGCGACAGGGGACTCCCATCTACGCCACCCCGCCTCCCGCCTCGCTCACACCACTGCCTAATGTAATCCTGCGTGATCCGCGAGCATCTCCCGGGTACGCCAGGAGCGCATTCCCCATAAAGGATTGAAAATGGGATTTTATTTTATTTTTTTCCCAAATCTTGTCCTTCCCGACTTTACGAGCAAAAAGTGATGTGAGGAACGTACAGAAAAACAGCAGCGGGAAAATAAAACACGACACCACCAAGCAGAGCGATCACGAGGATTTCGGTACGGCCGGCGGGCAAACATCAGAATTCTTTTAGCACTTACAGACTCTGGACAAATACGCGTTAGAAATACGGGCATGAAATGAATGGGGCCACAGCGTCTGATCTCGCAGTGGACTGGAAAGACGTCTTGGTGGAAAAATAAAATATCAAGGAAAAGGAAAAAATAGATTCTGGTATATTTGATTCCCGGAGTTTTTCTGTCCACATATGTGTTTACGAGACAACTGAGGGCATGTTTCCTACTTTAGGATTTCTGATTTTCTACATTTCTAAATTCGTATGTATTTCCAAACTCATCTAAAATTCATTTTTTTAAAGCTCCATATTTCATTAAGCACAGCTATTTCCCCAACTGTTCCCTTCTTCGGACGTTTAGGTTGGCTCCAATCTTTTGCCTCCTCAAACAAGCCGGATGAACATTAAACAAGCACAAAACTTTCTATGATTTCAAATGATTTCCTCAGTTCAGATTTTCAGCAGTACGGTTATCTGGAACGTTCCGTATTGAGAAACCGCCTTCAGAACGATGGAACTGCATACACACCGCCCACCGTGTGTGCATGTGGGATCCCGGGTCTGGCTGTGGCCGCGTGACAGGCGAGCGGTGACCGTCCAGCACTGGCTGAGTGGGCACGCCTCGGATGACTCGGGGTGCTAACGTCCTCGTCTGGCCCCCACGCAGCATGTGCCGGGAGCAGAGCTCTGGCTCCCACACCCCCCGCACCCTGCAGCGGTGCAAACCAGTCTCCCCGCTAACGTGGCCTGAGACGGTTACGATTTTCAGGCTCTCGCTTTATTTTTTTAACATTTCAATAAAACGGAAAGATCAAAAGAATGGCTTTGTTTAGCCGAGGAACTGTAATTCCATAAGGGCCTTTTGAATAAACTGTGGCAAAAGTCAACGCATCTTGAATTTAATGTCCATTATTCAACAGCCTGGGTTTAGGCCAGGGGTCCTCGTACTGCAGAGGGGGCCAGAATCCCCTGGGGTGGGGTGGGGGCCGTGCTTGTGAGAAATGGGCCCTACGCTGGAGTTTCTGAGGCAGCGGGTCTGGCGCAGGCCAGAGAACTCGCATTTCTGACAAGCTCCCAGTTGAGGCTGACCCTGCTGGCCCAGGAACCCCACTGTGAGAACCGCCGCTGTGGACGAGCGAGACCTCTCTGTTACTGTCCTGCGTGACGCTCACGGTGAGGGACAGCCGGGCCTCCTGTCAGAGCCCGGGGCGAATCCCGCCCCGTAGGCAATAGCGCCTGGGCTTAGCTCGCTGCTTCCAGACCAAGTGTGAGCTCTAGGTCAGGGGTTCGTCAGCTTGACCGGGCAGTGAGATCAACGGGGAGCTTTAAAAAAACACTGACGTCTGGGTGTCGTACCCCAAGATTCTGATTTAAGCAGTCTGGGGCCTGGGCCACACCTGTTAGGAGCTGTCCCCAGGTGAGTCTAGGCACAGCCTGAGTGACAAGCCTGTGGTTGGAAAGCCACAGTTCCCCAGGTGCGGACCGACCTGTGGTGTCCCCTGGTGTGATGGTTACACATGCAAATGTGGGGTCCTAGTCCAACCTCTGAGATTCTGATCCCCACCCAGCCCTCCGGGGGATTTCGATGCGGGTCAGGTCAGAACCACCGCTCTTAAAGAAAGAATGCCGTCTCAGCCGGCCAGGCGCTGGGCTGGTATCATGGAGTGGAGGAGAAGGTGGCCACCCTCAGCCTGCCCTCTGGCCCTACACTCTCAAGTCTGCTGCAGAAAAAGGATCTTCGGCGGGGCCCCTGCAGCAAGGGCACGGCCCACCCTCCAGGGGGCAGCTGTAGGCGCCTTGCGCGCCGCACCCCCAAAGCAGAAACCGCCTCTACCTGTAGGTCCATCTCCGCCAGGCTGATCAGCATCCTCGCGATAAACCTTTGCCAGAAGCCGACGGGGACGAAGCTCATCTTAAACACCCTCTGAATGGTGTTGGCCATGGGGTGCCGCAGGCCGTGGGTGTCCAGGCCGGGTTTGGACGGAAGGAGGTGTGGCAGGAGGTAGCTGAAACACACCGAAGGGGACAGGTGAGCCACGCGGCAGACAGCCAGGCGCCTTCTTCCCTGGGCCTCGGGATTTTATCTTTAGAAAGACGGCGTGGTTTCTAGGGTGCGAATAAATGCTCCGCACAGAAACGAGGATGGGCCTGAATGCATTTATCAAGGTCTCTAAGATAGAGACTGACCATGATGAGGACTGTGTAGTCGCAAACACACCACACAGAGCAAACTGCAGCTGGTTCTCTGCAAACGGGGTCGCGATTGGGGGAACCACTTAGAGTTAACTCGGGGCAGCGATGGGAAAACACAGGCAGCTGCACGGTCCAGGGACAACGCGGAAATCGGGTCAGAGCGACGTTCTTGGCTTTTGAAGCTCCTTATTTTTCTTGGCCGGGCGAGACGGCACAGTCGCTTTTAAAGTTAGAACGAGGCTGTTCGTGCAAAACAGGGGTGTTTCGTGGGAGCGCGCCATGTCGGCGGGCTGTTCGCGGCTGGCTGTTTGAGAACCCACGGAAACCGGGGAGGTCCCTTCAAGAGTGTCCCCGAAAGCCAGCGTCTCCTGGGTGTCATGGAAGGTTCAGGGTGGCCTCAGGCAGAGCCTGGAGTGAGTCGTTTTCTGAACGAAGGCTTTGCTGTCAGCTCTGCTCTCCTAATCCACTTAAAATAAAATAAGGAGGCCTTTAGAACTTTCTGGAAGAGACTCCAAAAAATGTCACAGAAGCAAAACTCTGTGACGGCCTGGTGGGCAGAGGGCAACGAGCCAGCTGATTTTACTGTTCGCGAATGTGGGTAACTGACCGGCTTCTACCGCGTGTTAATCTCTCTTTGTTCCTCTAACCTGCCGACGGAAGAGTCAGACAACTCTTGGATCTCGGCAACGTCGTGGCCTTACCTTCCGCTTTTTCATGGACCAAAGTCAAGGGCATCCCTGGCATGAGGGATCATGTGGATTTGGAATTCCTTTGTGGTTTCTCTTTCTTTAGGACTCACCCCCATGGATACAAGGCCGAGCGGGAATCTGAGTAGGGGCTCAAGGGAAAGGTGGCCCCCGGCTGTCTGCATGGGGGCCACACTACTCCCCCCAGGAGGCTCCAGCGGGGATGTCCCCAGAGCCCAGGGTCGGGGCACAGGTGGGTGGCACATGCGATGGTCAGTGCATGGAAAGGGTCCATGAATGTGGGATCCTGGCTCCTGGCCAGGGTCGGCATCAGTCCCGGGAAGTGGCCGAAATGAAAATCGGGGCATGGGGGGCCCTAAGCTCCGGGCCGGCTCGGGCTGGGACCCCGGGGTGCGCCGTGCGCGCCCGCCCTCCCCACGTTCGGAAGGGGGGGCCGTGTCCCCGGCAGGCGCGTCCTCCTCCCTCCGGCCCCGGCTCAGTGCTCCCCGGGGCGGCCCGGTCCGTGACGCACCTGTTGTTGGCGACGGGCAGGGCGATCTCGAACTTGGCCAGGAACTGGAAGTACTGCTCCTCCGTCTGCTGCGTGAAGCCGGTGCCGACCAGCAGCACCCTGAGGTCCTCTGCCCGGATCACCCCGTTCTTGGCCACCGAGCGGGAGCCTCTGATGCTGAAGATCCTCTGCAGGCACTCGGACAGCCAGATGGGGTCCAGGAAGTAGAGGTTCCGCAGGCCGTGGCTGGTGTCGGGGAAGTGCAGCAGGGCGCCGGTCTCTATGAGGAAGCCGATGGCTGCCCAGGCCGCGGCGAGGACAGGGGCGGCGTCAGGCGGCGGGCCCAAGGGGCTCCGCGGCAGCCTGCGCCCCGGGGCCACGCGCAAACTCTCCCTAGGAGGCCATCGACGGTCCCCACACGCAGGCCCGTGGACCGGACGGACGGCTGCCCGTCACGGCGACCCTAGCATCTCTCCCGCCCACGCGCTGACCTCACTGCCGGCTCAGATGCTGCGGGGCGCCCACCCCCCCACCCACGGATTCCATCTCTGCAAATCCGCCTGCTCCCTAAACTCCACCTGCGGCCCCCAGATCGACGCCCGCGGTGAGTCTACGCTGAGAAGGTGGGGCCACCCGCTGCCCGCCGGGGGCCCCCACCCCTGCCGCCCCCGCCCCCCGCCCGCCCCCGGCCCCGCCCACCCGACTGCAGGTCCTCGTAGTCGTCGATGTCGTTGCCCGGCGTCTGGTCCACCAGCTGCTGCAGCTGCCGGTCCGTCAGGTACTGGACATCGTCGCCCAGGCGGCGGCGCTGCTGCTCGGCCAGCACGGCCTCTTGCAGGCTCAGGTAGCTCCTGGGGACCTGGCGGCAGGCCGGCCGGGCTGGGGTGTGCTTCCGGGCACCGCCCACCCCTGCCCTTCCGCCGAGACCCGAGACCCGGCTCACTCAGGGACCAGCAGAGCCTGGGGACGCGGAGACGGGGTGGGGGGCGGGGTCCCCGCGAAGGGAAGCGGGCGGGGCGAGCCGGGCACCCACCAGCCTCCCCGCCAGCCGCTGGCAGCCGATGGTGCTGCCCACGTCCTTCATGCTGCACGTGACGTGGAAAATGAGCTGGCGCAGCCCCTCCCGGCCTTCCAGGCTCTTGCAGGAAACCTCGCTGCGGGTGGGAAAGAGAGCCGTGCTCGCCGGCCACGCCTCCCTCCCCGCGAAGGTCGAAGGTCGAGGCATGGCCGTTCCCCTGGCCAGCCGGGAGCCGCGGACGCAGAAACCCACTGCGGCCCTACTCGGTGCAAAGCGCTGAGCTCGGGGCACCGCAGTGAGTCGCCTCAGTCTGTGTTCGCAGTGTGTCCGCTCTACAGCGGAGGCCAGGGAGGCGCACGGGCCCAAGGGGACCCCCGGGGACACAGGCTGGGAAGGAGCAGCCTCGGGCGGGACCCGGGCGTCTGACCTGAGCTTGTGCTCCTATCGGCACAGGCCGCCGGGGTCGCTCTCAAGGGCACAGGAAGGTCCTGCGCGCTGAGCCAAGCGGCCACGTCCCCAGGCTGCCCCCTGCTCCAGCGTCTGTGGGACTCCGCCCAGAGGGAGGGACCCTAAGAGCCACCACGGCCGCCGTGGCCACGGCCACTCGTGCCCGCCGAGAACGCTTTCTTAGCTCATGGGCCTCAGCGTCATCATCTGCACAGTGGGCTCAGTACGTGACCTGTACGGCCATCGTGGGTGCTCAGGACAGGGGGTGTGGGAGGCGGCAGCTCGTGGGCGCCTGCCCGCCCAGCGGCCTCCTCCCCCCCCCCACCCTGGGGCCACGTCTGCCCTGGGGGCCGAGCTGCTGCTCCTGGTGCAGGAGGGGCCCCGGAGCTGCCTCCTCAGGCCGACCCCAGGCCGGCCCCAGAAGACGGGCAGGGCGGGACCGGCGCCCCCGGGAACACTCACTGCAGGTGTTTGAAGGTGATGTCCGGGAAGCCGGTGGCCCTGGACCCGGAGGGCGCGCGGCACAGGGCCAGCACGTAGGCCCGCAGCGTCGCGATCCTCTCCACGCGGAACTTGGCTTCGATGAGGTCCAGGTGGGTGCCGACCACCAGCACCACGGCGTTCGGGGCCTTGGCCTGCGGCAGGGACCCCGCGGCTCGGAGCGGCTCCCCTCCCCCGTGCGAGGGCCCGGAAGCCGCCCCCCCCGCCCACCGCCGTGGGTCCCCGAGCCCGTCGCCCAGAGCTGTGTCCCGCACTCCGCGTCTGCAACCCTCTGGGGCCTGTGATGCACGGACCGAGGGGTGTGCGAGGCCCCCGTGACCCCTCCCGCGGGGGGACGGACGGCTGAGCCCTTCGGACAGTGCGCCAGCTACCTGGGCCGGCCACGTCACCGCTACACTCGAGAGCGGAGCCCTGTTCCCCTCTGGTTCCCAACGGGGGAAGCCTTCGCACTTAGGGCAGAAGAATGTGGCCGACACCTGGCCGAGGAGGAGTCGAACCGCCCGCTGTGGGCCACGGGCCACGGGTCGGGGCCGCCGCGAAAGCCGTCCCTCTGGTTCCCGGGCAAGGGTGACGGGTCGGGGACCCCGGGCCCTCACCTCGATGCTGAGCAGCCAGAACTGGAGGCTGGCCACGGCCTCCTCGCCCAGCGCCAAGTTCCACACCACCACGTACAGGGCTTTGTCGGTGAAGAAACACTGGTTGACCGTGGCCATGCTGGCCGGGCCGCCGATGTCCCACACGTTGAACTCCACGGACTCGACCTACTTGAGCAACAAGGCGGCGACAGGAAGGCGTGTGAGGGACGGAGGCTGCGGTCATCAAACCGCGATGACCGGTCGCTGTAACCGATCGCTTCGAACGCCGGACTTGGGGCCTGGAAGGGCATGACAGCAGGAACGGCCGTGCCCGTCTCGCTGTCTCGGGGACCAGCCATCTGAGGGAGGGGGAGGGGCCCAGGGCTGCAGGGACGGACTTCCAGGAGCTTCCGTGGACTGCTAACGGGGCGGGGCCGGGCCCTGGACGCTGTGTCCATCTGCACGTCTGTGCGACATTGGAGGACGCTGCCCCACCCCGTCTGGACCGTACACAGGGGACGTCTCGCCAGCGGTGACGTCAGGGCCCACGCCGAGGCCAACCTCCATCAGACCGAGGCCGAGGCCAAGGCGCCGGGCCTGAGAAATGTGTAGGTCAGAGGGCGCGGCCACCAAGGGCGCGGGGAGGCCGCCCTGGCGTGGGACTTAAACGAAGCCTTCGCTGCCGGGCAGCAGGGAGAGGCTGCGCACACGGCACGCTGTCTCCGTCTGGCTCTGAGGTCCCGGTCTGGCCCCGGGCGGCTCAGGCTGTGGTTTTCTGGAGCAAAGAGCTCTTCCCACAATGCTGCGCATCGGCCTCCGAGACCCCGTGTGGACCCGGTCGTGTGTAAAGAGAAAAACGAACAGCTGCTCTACGCCAGGCGCAGGTCCAGCCGCAGGGCGAGTTCCGCGGCCCGGCCTCCAGAACGGTCGGGGGCTCGTCTTTCAACGAGAAAACGTGGGGCGGGGGTGGGGTGCTGAATGATGGCAGGAAGGAAGTAGGGGGTCGGAGGAGAGGGAAAACGGAAACAGCAGCTCAGCCCTCAGGCCGCGGGCGACCTTTCGGGACGAACAGCTGGGAGAAAGTGACATTGGATAATAATCGCTTTGTGGGGCGGCGTCTCCCGCCCGCACTGCGCTGGGGGCCGTGGGAAAAATCACGCGGCCTCTGGCTGGAGGCCCCCCGGATTTCCACCACCAGCCTCCTCGCGCCTGGACCCCTGCGTGGCCACACGTAACCACAGATTCGGCCACGGGGAAGGGGGGGCATTATCGGCGTGTGCCCAGTCTCTACGCCGGGAGCCGTCGCTCACGGCCCCGGGCCCCCTTCCACCCCACCAGGGTTCCACGGGCTTGCTTTTCTCCGATTCTAGGGCAGGACAATCCTCGTTTTTGTCTGTCTCACACTGTATAGAAAGCAGGATGACCATAAGTGCACTTAAGGATTTGTTTTAAAAACTAGGCTTTTCGGAACCTGGAGTGAAAGTCGGGGAGGACAGTGCATTCAAACTCGGGGTGCGTTCTCGGCGCCCCCCCCCCAACAAGGGGCGGGTGCTGGTGTATCTTGGTGCCCAGTGCGGAAGTTTTTTCCCAGCCCTGGGGTGGGCCCGACCCCAGACCATCTGAATTTGCAAACTCGGGGGCCGGTGGAGGTGGGGCCCGGGCACTGCTGTCTTTATAAAGCTCGTCAAAGAAATCCCACAGCCAGCCAGGGTTGGCCACTGGCCCGGAGCCTCGAGGAGCTCTAACGGGAAAGGACAAGGGCAGGTCAAGAAACTGCCCACTGCCCTTGGCCGGAGCTGGTGCGGAGTAGCACACAGGCCCCCCACGAACGCCTTGGGGTGCGGGTCTTGGGCTCTCTGCAGAGGACGGACGGGCACCCTGGGAAGCTCCCTCCCGCCCGCGGGGCCTCTGCGCGCCGACCATCCTTGACCTTGGCTTTCGAGCCGGCCGGCCTCTGGAGCTCCCACTTGGTGGTCTTGATGGTGGCGTCGCCGTGAGCCAGCTGGGGCGCCCGCCCCGTCTGCAGGATCTCCAGGAGGCTGGACTTGCCCTGGCGCGGGGGCCCCACGACGATCATCTTCATCAGCCTGCACTTCTCCGCCTTCCGCAGCTGGGCGCGCAGGTAGGAGAGCACCGCCCGGGGGCCTGGGCACGGTCAGAGGGGGGACGGCGCTCGCGACCTGCACGGGGCAGGGCCCGGGCTTGCGGGAGCCCATCCCGCGTGCTGTAACGGGGCTGGTCGAGACACTCCTCGCCTCCGAAGCGCCAAGCGCCAAGTCGAGGGCGTCGAGGGACAGCCCGGCTGCCTGTCCGGCCGCAGACGGCTTGACCGCACGGCCAATGATAACACGACGGTCCCCAGCAACAACCGCTTTGTGCGGAATGTCACGGCCTCCTCCCAAACACGGGAGCCGGGCACGGGCTCCGCGGGGCCGTCCTGCGGCCCCCGCCTCCGGCCCCATCACTCCCAAGGGGGTGACGCCGAGGAAGGCCTACCTTCTTTTCTGATCTCAGCGGGCACGTTGCTGATGCTCAGGTCTTCGATGTCCAGCTGCCAGAGGTTGCCCAGCTGCCCCAGCTCGGGTGGGAGCTCTCGGAGGCCAGGGTTGCTGAGAACACATGCACACACACACACATGCACCACCGGAGAACATGCATGCACAGCCGCCCTTCAGCCCATGGGCCTGCAGGGGCCACCGACAGCCCGCACCCCGAGCCTGTCACCCTGGGCTCTGATTTCGCGCTGTCCATGTACATACTGATCTCGGAGCCTTTCTCTCTGGGAAGTCAGGAGCATGGCAAATCCCCGCGGCCCAGGACCGGGTCCCCTCCCCCGACCTCTCTGTCCCCTCTGTTAATTACACGACCCTAAGGATTCGCGCCTCGTGTCTGTGAACGGCGGCAGACGGAGCCTGAATCGGTCTCTGCCGCCGTCACGGTTCGCTCACCGCCTGAAGCCCCGGCAGGAGGCGCTCAGCAAACGGGCGGAAGGGTTTTAGCCGCTCGTGTAACTGAGCGCAGTGGCGTGGGGGACGTCCCTGCACCGTCCCCTCCGCCTTCCCCGCCCGCGCCGCGTTCGGACACTCTCACGGCTGCGTCTCGGGACGGAGACGGCCCCTGCGCCTCTCCGGCGCCTGTGTCCTCGGCTGGCTTACGGGGGACGCTGCGCCTCCCCGGGCCAAGGGCCCCGTGCGGCCGCTCCCTCCGGTCGACGTACTTTCCCAGGTAGAGCTCGGACAGGTTCTTCAGGAGGCAGAGCGAGGGCGGGACCGCGTCCAGGTGATTGTCGTTCAGACAGAGGACTTCCAAAGACTCGCTCAGGAAGGCCGGGAGGTCCAGCAGGCACCCTGCGAGGGGACGGCGGAGGGGGAGGCAGGCGTGATTCGGGGCTCCGCGGCCCCGGGGACGACGCCCGTGCTGCCAGCTGGAGGTCCCGATTCTGCACAGGGCGACGATGGGCGAGCAAGCGCGCTCGGTGGCTCGGCGTGTGGCAGCACACACGGGAGACCGCCTAGCGTGACAGGTCGGCACGCGAGCACGGGAAGGTACCGGGAGCCGCCGACCTCGAATCGCGTGCGGACGTGTGAGCAGACGCGCCCAGTGCGTTTCTGCATGTGTGTGTGCGCGTGTATGTGCGTACACGCCACCCCACACACACGGATGCCGCACGGTATCTTCCTCACGCACACACACCACACGTGTGTGCATGTCACAAGACACACATGCACGTGTTCCATGCCGTAGCAGGCATGTGTGCACGCTGCATGTATGTAGACGGTGCACGTGTATGTTAGACACCAGCGTCATTGCTACCGGAGACACATGTAATTCCACAGCTGTCCCCAGGGAAGGACGTCGTTAGGACGCAGAGTACGTTGGTGCTGCTCGAAAACGTCGTTCACCGTGGACGTGCATTACGCCTTCAGCTAAACAGCGTAACTAAACGAGTAATCGCACGGGCTTGGTTTTTACGCTTCCTAAGACGGGATTCTCTCAAAAACAAGCCAACTCCTAGCATTCCAGCGACTTCCTTGACTGGGCCGATGATGCGATTCCTGTTAAAATCACCTCTGCCGTCTCCACGGGCACGGCACGGTGTGAGCCGAGGGCAGAACGTGGCCCCGAGCCCGGGAAGGCTCCGGGAGACGGGGAATCAGAGCTTTGCGTTCCAGCAGGATCTCTCAGGTGCCTTTTCCTCCCTCCCCGGGCACCAAGAGGGGGCAGGACAGCGCCCCCAGGTCCTTCCGCTTGGAGGATTCATGATAAAACACCACCTCAAAGCCCTGTGGCCGGGTCTCTGCGGGACACGTGAGTGAGCGGGAAAGCCAGCATCTTTTGTTGGGCGAAGCAATAAGCTCCGGCGCCCTTGACCCTGGCACTGCGGACTCTGGCTTGCCCCCCACGCCCGGAGCTGCAGCGTCAACGGCAACGGGGCGACCTGCCATCAGAGGACGTTCCGGAACACCGAAACGGGCCCCGCGGGCTGCACTGCTGGATGGGACTCGGCACAGAGGCCTTTACGGACGGAAAGGTACAGCGGGCTCTCAGCGATGGCTTTGCGGCAGACCTCGTTTCACTGAAGAAAATGTCCAAAAAAAAAACGCTTCTTTTTTTCAATGACACCGGATGACCAACTCGAGCCTGACCTCGCTACTCACACTGAGAGGACCCCAGAATGGAATGAGGCTCATCGCTTCCCGGGGACGTATTCTGAAGACCTGGCGCCAGGCGCTTTCCAGAATTTTCACCGTGGTGTTTATGAAACCTCGTTAACTAACAGACGGAGGGAACAGGGAACAAAACCCCCAGACAACAGCGACACCTGTCACAGGCCCCCGGGCCCAGCGTGGGCACCGTAAAAATGGCCCGGGCAGCACAGCCCGAAGTATTTATGACCTGTAATTATTTATTCATAAGTTATTTATGACTCTGCTGGTCTGAACTTTACCGTAAAAACAGCCATCCAAATTATTTTTGGACGAGGCCACCGCACAAATATGGCTATTTGAATATACATAATTTTACTTGGAATTTTACCATCCATCTGCAGACAAGTTATCTTTCATAGATAACTCCTCACCCAGGGATCGGCGGCCCCGAGAGACCAGCCCCGCCGAGGAAAAGCGTTCGCAGCAGGCTCCTTATGGTCACCCGGGTGTGGGCCTCGGCGTTTCGGATGAAAATAAAAAAAAAAAAAAAAAAAAAAATCAAGGGGCCTTTGTCGTGTGCCAACTGCAGCATTCACCTCTGCCCAGGACACTTCCAAGAGGGGGGCCTCCTGGCCTCGCTCCCCAGAGGAGCTCCGCCGGCCACCGGCAAGTCGTTTTCCAGAACCGCTGCACGTCCCCCCGGCACTTCCCGCCGTGTGGCCCTGTGCTCCGGTGGCCTCACGAGGGGGTGGCTGGTCCCGCTGAGTGCTGAGCCCACCTCCTCACACCCTCGTGCCCGGTCCGCGTCTTAAAACTGGAGGCGGCCTTCTCATCAACCGAACGTCGGAGGCCCGACCCACGGCGTGACTGAGAGTCACGCCGGCGACTCTCTCCGGCCTGCGGTCTGGTCCCCGCATTCGTGGGGAGAGCACGTTTCTCTTCCCTTCCGAGAGAAGTCCCTACGCCTGGGCTCGGTGGCGAAGGCCCCAAGGCCCTGCGTTTGAAAAAGGATGGGTTACGAGATTCCCAATTGCATTTCCCTATTAGAGCAGTGCGGGACATTTTCGACTGTCGTGGGGACATCTGGACGTCCTTTCCTGCAGACTACTTATGCCTATTGTCCATCTTTTCCTTATTTGGTGGCCTGTATTTGTTTGTTTGGTATTAATCAATTATTTTTTTAAGGCAATTTGTAAGCAGTCTTTGTATATTAGAGACTTAAGCTAATTTGTGTGGCAATGATTTGCACTGCAAATATTTCTTCTTGGTCTGCTCTTACAAAGTCTTTTTAAAAAATGATTTCTGCATTTCTCACCTAGCTTTTACAGGTCTTTCCTACCCCTGAATTATACATATAGCTTTTTAAATGTTATTATTTTTTTTAATTTTATACTCAAGTCTAAAATCCACATGGGAATTTTTTTTTCTTTGGTTTACGTAAAGTTGAGAATCTAGCATTGTGATTGTCCCCTTCCACCTGGATAAGTTATACCCACACCCCTTATTACAACAAGAAAACATTATTTTCCCACAAAACTGAAATGTCCCCTTCATCATAAAGTCCCACGTTGACTTAGGTCTATTTTGGGGCTCATCTGTTTCAACTGGTGATTTGTTACGTCTTCGATCTCATGTAAACACACGTGTGACTCGCATGTGCACATCATATGTGCACACGCATGCACAGCAGGTCATCGAAAACTACCAGAGGCGGACAGGCCACTTTGCCCACCTCCTACGAACGCGTCTTGGCCTCTCTGGCCTCTCTTATCCCTACCTCATGCCATCTGCGCTTAGGAGCATGTGACTACATAGACCTACTAAAGCCAAAGAAGAAAGTCAGACTACATTTAAAGTGACCTAGCTACCGGCTCTCGTCCCACGGGACGGCATGCTGAGGGCGCCACTGGCATTAGAAGCTGTAGCTCTCAGGGCTGGTCGTTTCATGGGAGGGTCAGGTCGACACCTGACCGAAGATAACGAACAAGAAGAACCCGTTTTCCTAAAAAACGGTGTCTGCCGAATGGGCCTCGTTGTGTGAGCAGCGCAAGCATTCTAGGAACAGCTCTGGTTCGGAGGCGTTTGGGGGAAGGCCGCGAGCCCTCCTGAATCTCAGCCTAGGACAGCCCACGGGGCCACGGACGGCCACGTTCCCACGAGACGCTCTGGGGGCCTCGGTGTCCCCATCTGCAAGATGGGGAACCAAACGCACACCTCGCGTTGTGAGGCTTCGAGAAACGTGACGTATGCAGGGCAGACGTCAGGCCACCCGCACACGGCGGCTGCTGGTCGCGTCAGACCGCACACAGGACGGGGGGTCAGGATACCTCAGGCCACACGCGTCACACGAGCAAAGGACACGGCCTCACTTCCAGGCTTTTCGGTCGGATGTGGCCATCTCTGGCACTCCCATAGGGCACTAGGGGAAAGCCCTGTAGAGCAGGGGTCCCCAGCTCCTGGGCCGTGGACCGGTGCGAGTCCATGGCCCGTTGGGAACCAGACCACAAAGCAGGTGAGCGGCGGGCGAGCGAGCAAAGCATCGTGGGTACATCCAGCCGCCCCCCAGCGCCAGCATCTCCGCCTCAGCCCCGCCTCAGATCATCAGGCGCCAGATCCTCACAGGAGCCCCGGTCCCCGGTGCCGCAAAGGTTGGGGACCGCTGGCCTAGAGGGCGAGGCCCCTGGCGGAGCAGGGAGCAAGACCCCGACAGCATCCGCACCGCCCAGCCCGGCACACACCTGTCTCCGTGCCCGAACGCTGGCGGCCTCTGGTGGTGAAAAAGGAGATGTGCTTTGTTTTAAGTCGGTCTTCGCTTCTGCGGGGAGGAAACAAAGTCAGCATTTGAGGAAGGCGTAAAGACGACCTCGGGGTTGGGGCTGTGACTGCATTAGGCCGAGGCATGCAGAAACAAGGGGGGAACGTCATCAGCGCGGTGCGGGGTCCCCCTGCAGCAGAGGACGTCGGCGTCGAGGGCCACGGCCTGCTGATGCCCGGTGCGCTCAGAAGCGTTTGGGGGGAAAACTGTTCAGAGGAAACTGTCGAATGCAGGTGTGACGGGCAGTTCTATGCCTGAGCTTTTCCACTCCGGGCAGGGGTGGGCGTTTCTGTGCCCACGCCAACGGCCATTACCTTTTGGGGTGCTCTCAGGGAGCTCTGTTTGGGGTACAGGCTCCGTGAGGTACCACCAGAGTGGCCTCCGCGTGAACCGGGGTGGTGGGTCCCCAGGCCCCGAGGGCCGGCTGGGCTCATCTCTTCTCCTTTAATGAAAAGAGCTTGGGCGGGGGGCCCTTTTGTTTCATCTATAGGCTTATTGGTCAGCGACTGGCAAAGCCATTTGCGCAGATGACTGGCTGGGCTGAAGCTGGAAGGTCCTCCCCCTTTGAGAGTTAGAAATGGGGGGGACGCTCTGACGGGCCGAACTCGGGCTCCCGTCCTCGAAATTCACACGCTGGGACCTCAGAATGGGACTATATTTAGGGACAAGGTCTTTACAGAGGTGGTCCCGGTAACATGAGGGTGACCCTCATCCAACGACCAGTGTCCTTATAAGAGGAGATCAGGGCACAGACTCTCGCGGAGGGACGACTCTGTGAGGACCAACCGGGGCGAAGGTGACCAACACATGACAAGGACAGAGGCCTCAGAACAGACCGACCCCGTCCACGCCTCGATCGGGGACTTCCAGCCTCCAGACGGCGAGGAAAGAAACGTCCACTGTTGAGGCCCCGGTCAGCGGCCCTTTGTCACGCCGCCCTGACCCCTGACGCGCACACGGGGTCGCCCCCAGGGCCCTGCCCAGCCGCATCACACGCACGCATGTCCTGAAGCTGCTGGGGACGGGGACGCGCTTACTTGCCAAACTGGTTCCTGGAGAGGTCCAGGGTTTTGAGCTGTTTGCAGGTCCACTTCTCAGGGGGTGGCAGTGTTACCAGCTGGTTCCCCTGTAACTTCAGGAACGTGAGGGCCTGGGACAGGCAGAGAGAGAGGGAGGCGAAGATGCCGTGACCAGTACAGACGCTCGCGGGGCCCGGTCTGCGGGGGAACCGAGGAGCCAGGGCGGGTCTCTGACGAAACGGGGCCGAGCTTCGCCGATCTCAGGGGGGTGGGCTCCGGAGGGCCTTACAACTCACAAAATTACAGCAGAGACCTTCCCTTCCCAGGAGCGGGCCTCCCCGCGAGACCCCTGTGGGGAAACCATTCCGGGATGGAAAGAGGCCAAGCGCTTCTCAGCGCCAAGGCCTCGTAAGAGCGACGACTCCTGGGGGCCTGGCCTGGGAACGGCACCGCCTCTGCAGGTCCGGCAGGCCACAGAGTTGCCGTGGGAGGGGCGCAGGGTGAGGCCTCCTTGGGCCGGCCCAGGTGACATCCCAGAGAGCACCGGGGTGGCTCGCTGTCTGCTCGCCGCGTGCCCAGGGCCAGCCATGGGCCTCACTGACCGCCCGGCCCCGGCCCTGACGTCCGCCACGGCCCGTGGGCCCCGCAGCCAACTGGGCGCTGCAGAGGACGGCTCCACCCTCGGAATTGCGACGTCCTCCACCGAGAGGACAGCAAGAGGGGGCCAGCGAGAGGGGGCCGCCGAGCCTGAGGCCATGGCCGGGGACGCCGACTGTCCCGTCCACGGAGGGGAGGGGACAGGCCGCCCCACGCCAAGCGCCTTACCCCGCACGCTTTGTCGCCAGCTTTGTTCAGGGGTCTCCCTGCCCTACAGTCAGAACCTCCCGCAGCCAGCCCGCCCGCCTGCCCAATGCCCATCGGAGGTGCCCCAAACCTCACCTGGAGGAGGGAACCCCAAAACCAAGTCGGATGCTGGGTGGTGTGAGGTGAGGGGAAACAGACCCGGAATGGGCTCGCCCCTGAGGGCAGAGGTCAGGGGTGGACATGAACCTGGCCAGGTGTGCCCCACGGGTAGCTGTGACGTGCGCCCCCCCCACAGGGGACGTGCCTGGGCCCCTTCTCTGCCCAGGCGCCTGAGACTCGATGGACCTCGTCCCCGAGAACGTGCATGCTGAGGGGGCCTTTGTTGCCTTTCGGGGATCCCTGCATGTGGGGGGGCCTGCTCCAGGCCTAGCAGGGGAGCCTGTGGGGTCCTGGGGAGCCGGCATGGTGGGATTGGGGGCTCTGGCCCGTGCACTCTGCCTCAATGCCCACTCTGGGGCCGGCTCTGGGTGCCAGGGCCGGGTGACGAATGTGACCTTGTTCTGCCTCGAGGGGCCCCCGTTCCTGCGTGTGTGTGGGGGGGACAGAGACAGGTGACGAATGTGACCCCTGTTCTGCCTCGAGGGGCCCCCGTTCCTGCGTGTGTGTGTGTGTGGGACAGAGACAGGCGCCGGACGGCCACAGCGAGGAGGACACACAGGCCCCGGGGGAAAGGCGCCCGCCTGAGCTCCCGTCTGGAGGAGCGTCTGTCTGACCGGCCGGAGTTTCAGTTCTGTCCCCTCCTGGGAGGGATGTGGGGGGTGGGCACGAGAAGCCCCCCGCAAACTGTCCCCGCGGCTCTGGGCTTCACACGCCAGCAGACTGCGCATCGGGGGCTCAGAACCAAGGCAGGCGCCCGGGCCCCACCCGCAAAGCCTGGTGCTGGGGAAACTGTTCTCGCTTTGCCCACCCTCCCCCCGCCTCCCCCCGCCCCCCCAAACTTCGCTTACAACTGCGCCTGTGGTTTTGGCCATAGAACTTTTCTTTTGACTTAAATTTTTTTTCTTTTTTTGGTTTCGGGAGCTCAGGGGAAGCGCCCAGACCCCAAGACGGCGGCGCGATTTTCTCCCGAGGGCCCGACTCGAGGCGGGAGGTGCCCTCAGACTCACATCGAGCTGGAAGAGCCCCGGGGGCACCTCTCTGAGCGCGTTTTCCGAGAAATCCACGTCCTTGAGGTGATTTTTCCAGAAGATGGCCATTTTGTCCGGCAGAGACTCCAGGGCGTTTTTGGGCGCTTTGCAACATTTCTGGGAGTGTGGCGAGAAAGAGAGTGAGAGCTTCGTTAGCTGGTGCCACGGACGAGAACGGCTTTAAAATGAAGCCACGACACCCCGGCTCTGTAACGAACACAATTCGGTGAGTTGAGAGGCCATCAACTGGCTGTCCCATTTCTCATCCCTGCTCCAAGGAAGACGACAGTTTCCCGGGGGGGGGGGGTGCTGGGCCGGGGGGAGAGGGGGGGACAAAGGTGGCTCGAGGCCCTTCATTCCAGAACATCTGGCCCATTGTCCTTGGACATAATGGGACAATTCAGTCCTGGGCTCGAGAGAGGAGCCAGTTTCCCACACACGCATCTGTTTGAACTGGAAACGCGCAGGCTCGTGATGGAGAATTTCCTGGTCCACGACCAACAGCAACAAAACACACATCGTCTGCATCCCGTTCCTTACGCTTTAACGAGCAAACTCCCCCAAAAGCAAAACCACCATGAGTTGGCAGCGCGACAGGCGAAGACGATTTCTCCTCCTTTAGTCCCGATTTACAGCTGTCCTCAAGGAGCCCACCGCCCGCCCTCCCCCCACAGCCGGGAGAGTCTGCGGGCGCCACACTGTGAACCTCAAGCCCCGAGCCAGGCGGGGCTGGCTGGCCTTCGGGCGAGTTACCCGCCTGAGACACTCAGTTGCTGGATGCTGAGTGACATCGCTCGGCTACAGGATGGGACCCGGCATCCGGCCACCCGGCGTGGTCCCTGAGGGGAGGGGGCACAGTGCCCGCGAGACCCCCGTGATTTCCCTGCGTGGTACTAACCAAAGGGCAGGCCCAGGCGTCAGGGAACACCTTCAGGTTGTTCCTGGAGACGTTCAGACAACTGAGGGACTTGAAGGAATGAAGGAAAACGGCGGGGAGCTCCGTCAGCTTGTTGTCGGACAGGTCCAGCTCCTGCAGCTTCCGCAAGCCGATCCAGTTAGCAGTGGCTAGGATGGAAAAAAAAGAAAAAAAAAAGTTAAATGGGTTAAAAAAAAAAAAAATTATCCCTATCGAGAAGACGACGACACATCGAGTCGGGGAGGACGTACCGCTTTCTTCTTCAAACAGTTTTTCTAGGTAATTCTTCGAAGCCGTCAGTTTTTGGAGTTTCGAGAGGTGCAGGAAGCCCGGGGGCAGGTGCGACAGCTTGTTGCTGGAAACGTCTATCTCCAGGAGCCTGCGGGCAGGTGGAAGGAAGTCAAGGCGTCGGAAGAAAGAGGCCAGGCGCCCCTGGCACGGATTCCTGTCGGCGTGGAGCTGCGGTTCTTTTTTTTTTTCTTTTTTTCCTTGCACGAGGCTCAAAACTACGCACCGAAAACGTATCACCGTGAGTTTTATTCACTGCTCTCACGGTTACTCTGTCCTGCGCAGGTCAGGAAGGTCCAGTCCCTTCGGTGGGCCCCGGCCTTGCTGCCCGGCGGGAGGACGCCTCTCACGGATGTGACCACAACGTGGGCAGGCGCCGTGCTAGCTGCTGGACGATCCCCACCCGGGGGAGGCCCCCCCCCTCCTCAGACGACCCCGCCTGTCAGACTTCTGCACCGTGGACGGCCCTGGGCCCCTCCGGCATTCTTCTCTCGGGCTTCGCTTAGGGACGTAGCTTTTGAACTCAGCTCAAATCCCTCAGGGAGCGAGGCCTTGTAGGTACGTATGTGCCATCGACACCTTCCTCACTGAAGTGATGTGCTTGCCTTCCCCACGAGCCTCGAGGCTCTCCCCAAGGCCTGCCCCCCACGCCCCCCAAAAAACGGGAGCTGCCTCGACCTACGACCTGCGTGGTGCTGCCGTGTCCCGTGGACCTCGCGCGCGCTCTCTGGGGCCCTTCCCGCTTCCCCTGGGAGGCGGGGTGGAAGCCGGGGACCCGAGCCTCTGCTCCCACCAGCTGGTTCCCGTGTGCAGGACCAAGACTGGGCGTCGCGGGCACACGGGTCCGGGTCCGCAAGGCCACTGCCGAGCAGCGCGGACAGGGGCCTGACAAACCACCCCCTAGACCTCTCCGCCTCCACCTCGCTCCCGAGGGAGGGACTGCGGGCGGAGCCTCCTGCTCCCCTTTTTTTTTTAGCTGACAATTTTGTATTAAAGACCGCAGGCTACAAGCAGGGCAGGTGCAGGGGCTCAGAGGGGGCCCGCGGGGGGCGGGGACGCACCTGGAACAGATGATCTCGTCGGACGACTGCACGCTGGGGAGCTCCCCCAGGTGGTTGTCCGAGAGGTCCAGCTTCCGCAGGTTGATGAGCCCCCAGGGGATGATGGAAGGCAGGGAGGACAGGCAGTTGGCGGAGAGGTCGAGCTCCGTGATCTGGCAGGAGATGTCTATGAGCCAGTCGAGGTCCACCCAGGGCAGCCTGAGGTGGGACCACTTCACGCTGAGCGCCTGGGTGTCGGAGAGAGAGGGGAGCACGTGCGCGGTGAGCGCGGGGCAGGGCGGGTTTGGGCGGAGCGAAGGTTCACGCACGCACGTGTGAGCCGGCCAGCGGGGTCCCCAGACGCTGGCGCCAGGCCTGGGGCCGGCGTGCGGCGGACGGTCCCGCCCCCCACTCCGCAGCCTCCAGAGGGGGCACACGGGCACGGTGTCCCCCTTCCCCGGGCGGGTCACTGAGGGCACAGAGGGACAGCAGCCAGACCGCGTACGACCCTGGACCTCGGGCCCCCGACCTGCAGCGGCCTGGCCAGGACGCCGACCCCCTTCTCCACGACAAGCGGCCCCGAGCGGAGGTGCGGGGGGCCGGCTGCTGTCTGCATCGCCATCGCGGAGGCTAACCGATGGCTGGCCACCCTGGCCCCTCGTGGCCAGGACCTGCGGTAACTGACTGCGTCCCCAGCCTACGCCCCGCTTCCACGGTGGACCCACCTGAGAGCACCGACCGCGCCCCCTAACCCCTCCCGCCAGGGCGCCCCTGACCCTTCCCCGTCCCCACCCGGAACCCTGCCTTCCGTCTGCAGGGGCGGAGTGACCGTGGCTGGTTCCCTGGCCCCAGCAAGCTCTGACTAAGCAGCCTGCGCGGTGCTCAGAGAGACCAGGTCAACCCTCGCGAGCAGGGCTGCTCTCTTTCTTCTGGATCATCGTAGAATTTGGGGCTCCCTCAGGTTTCTGGGGCAAGGAAATCGCTGTATTTATTCACCTGTTTCTCCAAAGCAACCAGAACGGCCCGTTCTCGGTCTGGCCACGAGGTGGCGATGTGTCCCGCCTCGGTCTCAGCTGAGCGGCAGGCCGGGAGGCAAAGTTCTGACCTCTGTGAGCGGAGGGACAAGCGACTCTGTCCCCGCCTGTCTGTCTGTCTGCCCCTCCGTCCGCCTGGGCGAGGAGGGACGGACGGCGGCATGCCGGATTCTGGGTCCAGAAAATGGAGTCTAGTCTCTTTTCCGGTACAGACGCGGTTGCCGTGGGCCCGTTTTATTGCCATCGCTGCTTTCTCCCTCCCGAGTTTTCATTGTGACCATTTTCAAACCTGCAGAGACGCCGGACGGGGACCCCGTGGATACCCTTCCCCTGAGCCTTTAGCCGTTAGCACGTCGCCGTGTGACCCGCCACATGACCTGCCTCTTGCTCACGCGAACACACATGCTTTGCACGGTCTGCCGGGGCGCTGGCAAAGGAACTGTAGCCGCCAGGGCGCTCCGTCCGCCCCAGGAGCTTCCGCACGGGTCCAGGGCTCCGCCGAGACTCCCGCGTGGCGCCTACCTGTCCCCAGGTCACGTCGCCTTCCCTGGGGTCCTCTGGAACTTCCGCGTTGCAGGTTCTCAAGTCGCCCCTGTTGCCCGGGGGACTATCCCGTATCCCGAATTTACTCAGGTTTGTTTGCTGACGTCTAGACTCGACTGAAGCGCTTTGGGCGAAATTCTCTGACGATGCTGAGTCCGTCCCTTTGAACCCCACTACAGGGGACGGGCCGGCGGGTCGGTCCACCGACGGAGGTGCCGAGTGTGACGGCTGGGCCCCGGCGGTCTCTGTCAGGTGAGTACGTGTTACTCTGTGTTTGTCACCTGGCATTCCCTTTTCAGTATTACCATGGACTCGCCGATCCATTTTTTTCACTGTAAGTATTATAATTCGTTATTATCACGATTCCTTTTGATGCTCGAGGAGTATGTAATTTGGCCAGGGGTGGGTGGGTGGGTGGGTGGGGGGGTCCCCAGCAGGGGCTCCCGTGTTCCTCTGACAGTTTGGGGCATGTCCTTACTTCCTGGTGCAACGTGATGTTCTAGTCTTCTCTGGGACTTTCTGAGCTCCAGCCTTGGAATTGGCCCTGCCTCTCTTTAGCAGGAGATGGCCTCTGGAGACTAAGAGCTGGGTGTTAGGGGTGCTCGCTGCTCCCGGGCCCGTGGACAGAACGTGGCTCTGTATGTCCCATGAATGCGACCCTATATGCGACCCTACCCCCCCGATTCGAATCCGCTCCCCGGGGCTTCTTCCTGACGTTGCCATAGTTCGTAACTGTATCACTCTTCACCTTGTTGCTGTTGGTTTTAACCTGTTAAATAAGCGTTTGCACCAGGTAACGCCAAGGTCACTTCTGGACCTAGGATTCTTTCTGGCTTTCTGTGGTCGTTTGAAGGACAGTGGTTTGGTCTCCCGCCCATGGGAACCCAGGGAAGGCAGGACGGCCAATCCAGGAGCAGGCAGAGAGGGATGTCACCGCAGTGGTCTTCGCAAAGCCAAGTCGAAGGCCCTCCTAGGGCCCGGCTTCCTCCGCAGAGCGGACTTTGTGCCTCTTCTCCCCACAGTCCCAGCCCAGACGTTAAAACGAGGGCAGGAGAATGCACAGAATGTTCTAAAGCACATCCGCGCCTCCTCGGTCCACTTAAGACAGGACGGGCTCACTAACAAGAGGGAAGAACAAGCCGAACGGAGCCGTGAAAGCGAAGATGCTCGGAGCAGAACTGATGATGTCTTTGCGCTCACCTGAGTGAGGTCGGCGATGCGGGACCCGAGCCCGCGAGAGTCTATGGGGCCAGGACCACCCGCCGAGGCCACAGGGTTCGGCTGGACGGAGAGTCCGCCGGAGACGGAGACGGGGCCTCGGCCCCCGCCTCTGTGCACACATTAGGGCTGCGGTGCGGGAGCGACGTGCCCGCTGTCCTCGTCCCCAGGAGATGCTCTCCACGCGAGGCTTCCAACTCGAACGGCTCAAGGCCCCGTGCTCCGGTGGGTGCGGGCTCTCGAGGAGCGAGGGGCCGTCGCGGACGAACGCACGAGGAGGAGACTGGACCCTGACCTCCGTCTGCCCGTGCGTGCAACGAGGCCACGGCAGCTAGGCCCAGGCCGAGGGCAGCAGACAGCGTTATGGCTGAACCGTGTTCCTTTCCCCCGAAAGGGGAGGGGAAGTCCTAAGCCCTCAGACCCGAGAACGTGAGCTGAACTAGCAACAGCGTCTCTGCAGAGGTGATGGTTAACACGAGGCCATTCGGGTGGGCCCTCATCCAACGTGACGGGTGTCCTTGCACACACAGGCAGACACATGCGGAGGGAGGAAGTGTGCCAACGTAGTTTAAACCAAACACACACAAAGGAAATATTGCCATAGAAATGAGATGAACGAGAAACCTAGGTGCAGAAACAACTGATAAGGTAAGCTCACGACGGCGCATTGAGCAGTCAGTATGGAACAATGCTGCCTCTGAGGGGCACACTCAAGCTGACACTCTGTGGGGGAACCTTCTGGAAACTGAGCGAGGATTGCACAACTAGGTCTCAGTGACTTTCGCAATGAACGCGCAGCGTTCACGGACCCTCGCAGCACCCGTGGAAAGTCGGGCACAAGTCTGCACATAGAGCCGAAGACAGGCGACCTGTTCAAAGGCAGCAGAGCCAGGCGCGGTACCGTGTGTTAATACAGCCGCAGAAAGGCCGACGCAAGGTCAAAGCCGTTAGGAGAGAGGACCAAGACCCTTAAACAATCCCAGCCCCCAAATACAACCGCGCTAAACCGTTATGTTCCGACCTAGGACAAGCTATGTAAAACAAACAAACAAACAATCAAAAAAAAAAAAACCCAAACAGTAATGAAAATTCAAGAAAAATATGAGAATGTGATAGAGCAAATATGCAAAAAAAAAAAAAAAAAAAAACGAATAAAGGAATTATAATGCTCCCCACTGCAATGACAGTGGAAAATCATCAGATATGAGAGGCTGGAGAGTGAGTTCTGTTTTTATACAGAATGAACTTGCACACGAATTGATTACATTCGGAGTATGAAGGAATAGGATAGTAAGTGGGAAAAAGTAAAAGAAAAAAGCCCCCTATACACCTTATCTCTAGACGAAGGAAAGTAAAAGTAGAAATGAATGATGAAAACGGAATTGAAAGGCGTCCAATTTGATTATTAAACGGGCCCTTTCAAATAATGCTTGGGTAGGAGAGAAAAATCAATTCACGACAGCGGTATATATATATTTTAGAACAACAAAAGCATCACAAATAATGGGGAAAAAAAATGCATAGCTCCGATCAGTTACAAAACAGAGAAGCTGAACCGTTATAAACTAGACCCGCCCCACTTAGCATGGAAAGCTCGAAGAAATGAAGAAAATGAAAACAATTAGACTAAGAATAGAAAAACCAAAATGAAGTAAAAATGAAGAAGTTGGAAGTCAAGCCAATTTGAAGGTCTTTGGGAAAATAATGAAGTTGATAATTAACTGACTAAATAAACATGTAAGAAAATGTACTCTAATCATCTGGGAGTGAAAATGGCAATCTAAAAACCAACACAAAAAGTGATGTTTAAGTTATTTGCTCAGCCACAGCTAAAAACCCAACTAAAAATGTTGAGAAGCAAGATTTATTTACAAAACTAAAAATTCTCAAAGTGACAGAAAAAGAGAAAAATCAAAATAATGTATATGAGCTGAAAAAGCAAACGAACCAAGGAATCACTCCCAAAGGCTCCGAATTCGATGTGTGTGTGTGTGTTTTTTTCAATCAAATCTTTCAAAGAACAAATATTTCCTATGTTACATCAATGGTTCCCTAACAGAGGACTCACTTCATCTCACGAGACAAAACCACTTACTCTGTAAGGGCCATCACAATTTCAGGCCAATGACATGTATGCAAATGGATGCAAAACCTGTAACCAAAGCTTCTCTGATAGAAATCAACAACTGAACCCAAAGATTTAAGTTCTGCCTCTAAGTAGGACCTATACCAAGAAAAAAACTCAGTTGAGATTTAGGGAAACCATCGGCACACTCTTAAAGGAATGTGGTCCTCATTTAACCATCTGAATGCCACAAGGTGTTTAATTCATCACTTTTTCTAAAATTAAAAATAAGTAAATAAGGCTTAAAAAACATGGAGCTTTCCCCCAATAGTATTTTAGTCGTTCCTTTTAAAAACTGGAAGCTTATAAGCTAGTTCCAACTTAGGATTTTTCCAACAGCTATTCGAGAGAGAGAGAGAAAAAAGAAATAAAAATATTATCTCTGCAGCTCACTAAGCGACTTAACGTACTATTCAGGGGAGCCTCAGTTTCCTTAACTTTCAAATAAAGACAAACATTTCTACCTCAGAGGATTGTATAGGGAATTGAAATAGAATGTTTGGCAAAGTACTTCGTTAGCTATGAAGTCCTATGTAAATGGCAGGGAAGTTACTGCCAATATAAAATTTCAAACACCCATCCACCTGTCTGTTCGTCCACCCGTCTGTCTGTCCATCCATCCATCTAATACATCCATCCATTCAACCAACCATCCATCCATCCATCCAATCCATCTACCCATCCATCTGTCCATCCGGTCATCCACCCATCCGCCCGCCCGCCCACCCGCCCATCCATCCACCCACCCACCCACCCATCCATCCATCCATCCATCCACCCACCCATCCACCCATCCACCCGCCCACCCATCCACCCGCCCACCCATCCACCCGCCCACCCAACCATCCATCCATCCATCCATCCACCCACCCACCCACCCACCCACCCACCCATCCATCCATCCATCCATCCATCCATCCATCCATCCATCCATCCATCCATCCATCCAATCCATCTACCCATCCATCCGTCCATCTGGTCATCCACCCATCCACCTGCCCGCCCATCCATCCATCCATCCGTCCGTCCGTCTGTCCGTCCGTCCATCCTGTTCTGGGCTCTACACTGGAGGACAAATACGAGGTGAACAAAACAGACCAAGTTCCCTGCTTTTGAGAAGCTTCCAGGCAAATGGAGAAAGGGACATTAAACAAGGTCGCACAGATGACCTCAGACTTTGGTAAGTGCTGTGACTAAAACGGACAGGAAGCTCCGAGAGACAGACGAGGGCATCTGACCAGGCCCGGGGGTTCAGATGGCCTCCCGCGGATGTCGTGGGGGGCTGAGGTTGGAGGGGGTCTGGGGTCAGGGCGCTTCCTTCTGCCTCTGCGCTGCCCCCCCACAGGCCCGGTGCAGGGACAGCCTCCCCTGCTGCACACATTCCGGATTCTCTCCCCGGTTCCTCCTTCTTACAAATAACAGGGCTGTGGGCGTGTCTGCGGCAATCTTTCGACTTACGTCCTAAAGGTATCTTTCAGAAAGGAAACACCAAATTCAAAACAGTTTGCTGTGAGAAACGAATTTTATAGTTTTTGTCGCATGATGCTGATCACCTTCCGCACACATGGAACCGATTTGTGGAGTCAGAGGCAAGGCGCTGGAGTGCCCGCTTCTCTCTGGCCCTGCCAAGTCTCTTACTCAGCATTCGTATTTATTTTTTGCTTCTTTAATCAGCATGCGACGGCACTTTCAAGTTGTTTTCATTTGAATTTCTGTCATTGCCAATACGGTTGTATATGTTTCCATCCCATGATTTACTGCCTGTGTGTTCTTCTGTGAAAATTAAGTGTTCGTTTCTCGTAACTTTCTACCCACTGACATTGATAAGCAATGCGATGGCAAAAGCCGGGGTTCTGGCTTGGTCACGGCTGGGTCCCCATCACCTAGCCGGCGATCTGTACACATTCAGTTCAATTATCGACTGATAAATAATTGCATTGATGGTCCATTTGGGGTGTACGTTTTTGTCAGTTCTTTTTAAAAAATATTTTCTATTGATTTTCTTTTTCACATTTCTTTCTAATCATATTTTACTATACGTAATTTCAACATATAAATACATTCATCTTATTTCTGATTACATATCCTTGAAATGTAATCATCTCCCTTATATAACTGGAATATACATGCTCTTAAAAACATATTCTAATGAGTTTTCATCGCTTAACTTTTGGTTAAGAATTTTAAGTCTAGAATTCACTTATACCATCATGAATATAATTCTCTATGCTGATAGCCGATAGTTCCGATGACATTTGAGAAATTATATTTCTTCTTTTCTTGTGTTTTCTGGTTTGCGGCATCAGTTGAAATAATAGTCCCACTATTTCTGCGTCTCGATTAATCGTTTTCTCCATTTCAGTTAGAAACGCATGGTTTCTGTGATTTCCGCCGCTTCGCGGGCTGTGTTCAGACGTAGCAGGACGGTCACCACGTAGCAGGACGGTCACCATGAAGGCCCCCCTTGGGCGGCGACCCGGCGATTCGAAGGTGGTGCAAAGCTAACCTGCTTCGTGCCCTTTTCCGGGTCCCAAGGTGCTCTCACCACGGGGACGGAGCCGCTTTTCCCAGCTCAGAGAAACAGCGCGTAAACCGGGCACAGGAGGAGCGGGAAGAATCGGTATTTATAGACTAGAGAAAACCGAGGTGTAGAGTAAGGGCTAAACGCCTCGTCAGGGCGCGAGGAAGGTGGAATCAGCGGAAAGAGGCCCAGAGGAGTCCTGAGTTTGACTTCGTGACTTTTGAAGGGCAGGTGATGGGGTGTCTCCCCCCGCCCCCCACCCCCGAGCCCATGGTGAAAAGGCCAGGCCACCGGCAGAGTCGCTCAGCGCTGCCTCTCCCCTGCCCGGCTCTGCTGCTCCGGGGGCCTGAGTCTGGGACCGTCTGTTCCCACACCCGCTACGTGAGGGACCAAGGAAGTGGCCATGCACGTGGAGATGCCCTTGAACCTGTAACACTCGTGCATAAAACCCTTGGCACCAAAATCCGGGCCTGACCTAGGGCAAGGATGAGCCCCAGAGGCCCTGTGTCCCCCGGGAGAGGCTGCCTGCCCGCGTCGGACGCATCGGGCCCTCTGGGGAGCACGCGGCCCCCACTTGGCCAGGGCCGTCTGTCACTCGCACGGGCCCCGCAAGGCCGAGGCCACGTTTGCTGCCCCCGGTGCCTTCCCGACACCCTGCAAACGTGAGCCTGAGGCCCGGCGGATCGGGGGCGGAGGGGGCCTGCCTCAGCTCTGGGAGCGTGCGGCCACCACGTTCGTGCTGGACACAGGCCCGGCTATCTCAGCGGCGGGCCACCAGGGATTTTTAAGGCACATAAGCCAGAGCTGACCCCGAAAGTGACAGCAACAATAATAAAACGTTCCGTCTACGTTAGCCACCAGATTTGATCTCACTCGGAGACTTTTCAAAGGAAAGTCCTACTTCCCCACACCGGGTTGTTTCAAAACGAATTTCGGCGCCAGCCACTCCTGATGCTCCGCCTGGCCCCCCGCATGCCCCCCAGCCTGGCCTTCTGCTGACGGGGCCCGAGCACGGCTATGCCGGGGCCTGTCAGCCTCTCCTGGCACTTTCTGGGCATGCCCACATCAAAGTCCTGCTGTTTCCCATGGCAACAAAGCAAACATGAACAGGACGTTCACCACGAACACGGGCCGACTCTTGAAACCTTCAGGCCAGGGTTTGGTGCCTTCCAAGAGAGGGGCACGGACAGCCAGGGCCAGGGCGCGGTTTCGGCCAGGCCCCACGTGGCTTTGCCTTTGCTCTTTTAAAAGAGTGTCCCAGACCTCGTGCTGGGGGCTCGTGGACCTTGCCGAGCAAATGCACACAGAGCGGAAGCAGGAAAATCGATGTGGGTTTGTCTGCAGCTCCCCGTTCGCCGTCAGGGGCAGGTAGGTAGGTCCTAGCGGCCTGACAGCCACCAGACGCCTGGCACAGGGGCGCGAGGGAGGGAGCTGAGGCGCCACCGGCCACGGCTTCCGTGGGGGCAGCCGTCACATTAAACAAAACACCAGCTCGCCGCTGGGGAAGGCAGCTCGCAGAGAACGCACGGACCCATGGCGGCCGCTTCGGCAAGGTCACTGCCAAGCACACCAGCCACGTCGCGAGAGTCGTCAGGCCGCAGACACGCGGCACTAAAGCGCCTCAATGTTTTGAACCGGAAGATGCCGGTTCGATCCCACTGGATGCCTGGCACGGTGGGAGGACTCACCTGCGGTTGCTGAGCCATGGCCGGACCCCTCCGGACTCACCCCTCTCTCCACCAGCAGCACGGAGCGAATGTGCCGTCACAGTTCGGAGACCAGGGCGTGGCCAGCACAGGTCCAAGACCAGGGCCACGCCCGCTGCCAGGCGCTTGCTTTTGAAATTCACTTGGATTGGGAAAAAAAAACCCAAAAACCAAAAAAACCACCTGTTTTGGGGAAGCCCAGAGCTTCCCTATGACTCAGGCTTGCTCTGTAATCTCATGTTCTCTCCTGACTCTACCCAAAGGGGCCAAGGGGAAGCAAAAGCAACTCTGTCTTTTTCTGTTGTCTCCTGGCTCGCACACTGTGAGGATCCCTCCCACGCTCTGCGCCTCGCTTGGCAAACGTAGCGACAGTTTACCCGGTCGAAAAGGTCACGGACGCGGGGGCCAACGATTTCCGCTTTTAACCCCGAGCCAAGAAAATCTAAATCACGGTTTTGGAACGACCTTGGGCTCATGCCGGAATCACCTGGGGGAAGTTTTAAAACTACCGATGGGGGGGGGGGTGCGCCCCAGAGATCCGGATTTCAGTGTAGGGTGTGGTCTGGGCGTCGGGGTGTTTAAAAGCTCCCAGGAATTCTAAGGGACCGGAAGCATCACTGATGACATGCCAAAGCTGGCAGGTGCGGCTCAGGGACCGTGAAATGGGGAGAAAGCCCTGAGTTCAGGGGGCTCGAGTTCTGGCTGAGCCTCGCCGTTTAGTATTCACTGTCCTTGGACAAGTCACGAAGTGTCTCTAAGCCTCGACGTTTTCATCTGTAAAACAGATGACTTCTCTGTCGTTCTCACCGAGGTGTGGTGAAGATCAAGTGTGATAAGAAAGCGCTAAGACAAACACCAAGCCATAGGTACATATAAAGGGTGAGATCATGACTATTTCTTTTGCAACATGAGGCCACTATGTAACTAATATTTATGGAGCTCTTACTGTGGGCCACGCCCCGTGCGAAGTGCATGGCTCTTCTCTGTGGAAGATACTTATCCCTGTTTTATAACTGAGGAAAACAACCCAGGCTCGGAGAGGTCACCAATCACAGAAAGAAGAATATCCATATTCTTTAGAAACTAGAAACTGGCAAACATAAGGGAAGAGTAAAAGGAAACCGCACTAAAGGTAACACAAAAAGACCGAAGGGGTAAACCCGCGTGACAGGTCCCGTGCAGTGCGAGTTGAGTGGCTGCCTCAAAGACACACGCTTGGACGGGGTTACACATGGATGCTGTTTGCAAGAAATGCACCTGGGATGAAGAGATACAAATTAACGGACAACTAAAAATAGAGATTTGCGAGAACGTGTACAAGGGTTGACTCAAAGATGAAGACTGTGGCCATGTGAAAGGGAGACACAGCCAATTTGAAAGCAGAAACATCAGCAAAATAAACCCGTTTTTGTTGCAATGAAAATAGGTATTCATGGGCCATAAACCGGGGATCTAGAGCAAAAGCTTGCAGAATCCCGTGAGAGCTACCCAAAAACCAGCAGGAGCAGGGAATACGCATGTACTTACATACGGACATATATGTACGTGTGTTCCAGATTCTGAGGAGAACGTAGCACAAATAGACAGCGCATCACAGACTTAAATGACGCATTCGACAAGCCAAAATTCGGGATCGAAAGCCCGAAATAAATATTCGACTCAGGAAATCGGAAGAAGAGTTACAAGGACAATAGCTAACTAACATCTGTTACCTATTCGGTACTTCCCACGTGCCAGGGGCTGTTATTAGAAGGTGACAAATGTTACCGCGTGTGATTGTCAAGCATCCCTTTGAGACAGGTACTCGCTCGGTTGTTCAGATGAGGAAGCTAAGGCACGGGCAGGCAAGGTAACCGGACGGAGGTCTTTGAGCCGTGAAGCCTGGAGCACGAATTAGACCCAGGAGCTCTCACGCCAGAGACACAAGCCCAGCCATAAAATGCTCAAAGGGGAGAGGTGGAGAAGGCTGGGTACGGACAAACGCTAAAATGAATGACGTGCATACCGTATGACGAGCCTTAAAAGTATGTATTTCATTAATTTAAAAGAATAAATGAAATCTAGCGAGCTCCTGAACAGGACCCCTAGAATATATGCATGCCTGGCTGGTCTGGTTAAGTTTGAAAGAGACAAAGCACGACTGTTCAACATCACAAATGAAAAAGGAAAACATGACCACGGATACAGAAAAAAGCAGCACAGGTAAAATGCAAACGTCACGTTCCACGACGGCACGTTCAAAAATCTAAAATAAATAAATGGATGGATGGCTGTCCGCCGAAAGTTAACTTCGTGAACGGCACGTAAGGGAAAGTAGACAACCTGAATGCACTGGACTTTAAAATACGTCAAGAAATAAAGATGAACTTTCAGCTAATTGACCTTTAACAATGACTATTTCCTAGGAAACTCCTCTAGCCCGTAGCAGTATAAGTTCCCTAAGCCATCTTGTCAATGTAGCATAGCCTTTTACCAAAACCTCACGAAAACAAGAAAAATACAAAATTATAGATCGACTCAGCTATAAATAGAGATACAAAAAAAAAAAAATCGTAAATAAAATATCCGTAGATCAAATGCAACAGGAAGAAAGCCAATTAACATTTATGACAAAAATTAAGACAGGGTCAATGTCGGCGTTCGTTATATCGACAAATTAAGGTAGAAAAGCTGCAGAGATATAGTAGTGCTGCCAAGGGGGGGGTCTGACAACATCCAGAAACCTCTCCTAATAAAAGCTCTAAGCAAAAAGGCACACATGGAAACTACCTAGTAACAACGGCCTATTTACCGAAATTCGATAGCACATCAGGACCAAGAGAGATACAGCTGCTACCAGCATCGTTACTCAACTTTTGAAATGTCTAGTGACACAAATACGATGTGAAATACGTTATATGAATATTAGAAAAGAAGGAACAAACCTGTTTTGAATTTGTCGATGGCTTGGTCAGATACCTAAAAGTCTGGAGGAACTCTCCTAAAAATTGTTAGAATTAATAGGAGGCGTTGGTAAGGGGACTGGATAAACATAAACGACAGAGCTTTCTGCCAGACCGGGAATAACAGGTTGGAGATGAAAACGGAAAAGAATTGTATATATGCTATTCAAATCGTGGCAATGACAATTTAAAGAAGACACAAATAAAACAGGTTCAGGATCTTTATGGAGAAAATGATACAGTGATACAGTATCACTGAAAGAACAGAAATGAGTACCAATAAAGTCACCACCAGAAATGCACGAAACAGAAGAGCGAACATCTAACAGTAGTCAAGGGAGTTTTGGAAAACACATAATGAGTAGGAAACTTGCGTTAACAGGTTGTAAGGCTGAAATGAAATGCCTGTAATAAAAAAAAAAAAAAAAAAAAAGGAATTGCTCAGAATTGATGGGCTGATGGGCTGGGCCAGAACAGAGATCTTCACAATAGAAACAGGTCTAACTAGGGTAAATGACAATTGTGACATTTCAATTCGGAGGCACAAGAAAGCTTTATTTCAAAAATTGTTCTGGCATAACTATCCATCTATGTAGAAGAGATGAAAGCTAGGCTTTCTTCTTCATACCTGGTACATAAATAAAGACCAGAAAAATCAAAGCTTAAAATGTGAGAAATAAAAATGTTACGAGAAACTAGGAGAATGTTGATATAAAACTGAAGTGGAAGTGACCCTCTTCTATGACACAGATGCCACAAAGGAAAAGGGAGACGTAACCGATCATATATTCTTATATCTTTGTTCTTGCAAAAGATGACAGACAAAAGAAAAATAACGGATTGGGGAAAATACTGGCAACATGTATGATAAACAAAGGCTTAAACTCTCCGATATACAAAGAGGCCCCCCACAGTGAGAAGGGAAAGACGAACAACCCTTTAGAAAAAATTATCAACGAACAGGAACAGGCAGAAATGCAAGCAGCTCGTGGAAATAGGAAACGGTGCTCAGTGTTATTAATAATAAAAATGAGGACATTGAAACAGGGAGATGTCACGTTCCCCCCTCGGACAGGCAGAAGTGTGAAGCCTCCTGGACATCTGGTGGTGGCCACGGTGAGGGGACGGAAATTCCCACGTGTTTATGGTGAAGCTGTGACTCGCCGCCGCTTTTTGGGGAAGTGACGCCAAAGCCGTCTACCTTTAAGACGACTCTGAGCCACAGAAGCGAACATCCTAGAAAACCAGACCCTGTGACAAGGAAGCAAAACCCAGAAACCACCCAAACGTCCACCAACAGGACGAGGGCTGAGCCAGCCCAGCCGCATCCGCGCGAACCGATTTAAGGCCCATGTTTAAAAGAACGCGTCGCGGGGACGGTGGCCATGCTTGAGGGAGCCCCGAACCAACGGCTCAAGTTTAAAAAAAGCCAAGTTCAAGGCAACGCTGAGTGACGCGATACCGTTTTCGTTTTTATTTTTTTTTATTAAGATGGAAAAGTAAAACTAAGCCACGAGTTTGTCTCACTTTTCATTTTCATCGAGATGTGACTGACATATAACATTGTGCAAACGTAAGGTGGATGGTGTGTGACTGGGTACACGTGTATGACAAGACGGTCACCACGAACGTGTCAGCCGGTGTCTGCATCACGCCACTTAGCTGCCATTTTTTTTTTTTTTTGTGGTGAGACTATTTAAAACCTATTCTCTCGGAAACTTTCAAGTGTATAATGCAGTGTTATTAATGACCATAACGATGCTGCACATTAGATCTCTAGAACTTATTAGTCTTTTGACTGAATTTATAAATTTACCGCAGCCCCGGCAAACCACCTCCCCCTGCCGCTGTGAGTTTGCGTTCCTCAGACTCCACATATAAGTGAGGCGATCGCGCGGTATTTGTCTTTCTCCGACTCATCCTTCTCGGCACCGCGCCCTCAGGGTCCATCCCTGTTGTCATCCACGGCGGGAGGACGTCCTCCCTCACGGCCGAACACCATTTCACGCGCACACACAGCCCCTCCTCCTCAGCCCCTTATCCGCGGGCGGTGGCCACTCACCATTTTTCCTGAACAGCCGCTGGGCAAGGCGCTGGCTTCGATGAAGTACTTCCTGAGGAGGTGTTTGCTGGGGTCGGGGCTGTCCAGCAGGATGTAGGAGCAGAAGAAGGCTCCGTGCCGTAGCAGGAATATGGCGATGTCTTCATTCCCTAGGGCACGGACGAGGGAAAGCGGAGGGCACCTGAGAGCTGGAACGTGCCGCGGCTGCCGACAGGTGAGCTGGGAAGAGGAAGTGCCGGCTGGCCGCCCCCGGGACTTCCCGCGTGAGCGACGGGACCCGCGTGGGGCTCTGCCCTGCGGAGCGCCTCCCACCTGCCACGGCCGGTGAATCCCCCTGGCAGGGTGAGGAGACGGACGAGGGGACATGCAGACATTTCGAAAACAGGAACAAAGGACAGGATGCCCGGGATCTCGACGGCGCGCGGGGCTCAGGGGCGGGGCTGAGGGCCACCCACCGGACTTGATGGCCGCGTACAGCGGGAGGCGCACGATGACCGGGAACTCGTTCTTCCTGACGGCGCAGCTCTCGGGGTCGGCGCCGTGTGTCAGCACCAGCAGCTTCACCAGCCCCAGGTGTCCTCGCTGGCAAGCCAGGGCCAGCATCCAGTTCAGCAGCCGCTGGGGGCTGCCGGAGCCTGGCGGGACAGGAGAGCGCAAAGGGGCCGTCACCGGAGGACGCGGACCATCCCCACTCTGACCTCGGCCCCCCGGACCCACGTCCAGCCGAACGCCACTTGGCAAATTGACCGTGTCTTCTGGAACGGTCCGTCCGAATAGCGTGTGACATTCCCCGTCTCATTTCAAACGCGCCTGTTCATCGGACAGCGCCCCGGGAGGAAAAGCAGTATTTAAAGCAGCATACGACGTGACCGTCACTGAATAAAGAATGAATGTGTGGAGGGAAGATGAGGAGGAGGTGTCACCTCTGGGGCGTGGGACTCTGAACACACCCCTCGCCTCTGTCCCCGGCCCTAGCCCTGACCTCGTCCCTGGAGCAGCATTACTCTCGGGGGACACACACAGTTTAGAGTTAACATTTTAGCTGTGTGATCTCGGACACATTTCTCAACCTCTCTCTGACTCGGTTTACCCACCGGTCAAATGTGAATGATGACGTCCACCCTCCCAGGTCTCACGCCAGGATTATATGACATAATGCATGACGAGTGGCCGCCGTACCTCGCTAAGCTACGTCGCTACGTTCTTAGAGGGCTGACGCTCGTTTGCGTTGCTAAAGTGTCTGTAATCTTCATGTGTGATTTTCATGAGTCTAAGAAAAGCCTTCGAAGAAAGATACAGACCTCCCTCTACCACCTGAAACTGAGACTTACTCCTTGAAAGAACCGCCCGCTTAGTTCGAGGATGAGCTAGCGCTTTGTGCATTGAACGGTATCTTCAAGTTCAAAGTGCCTCAACGTCTTTGGGAAGTAGCGGCCGTGGGAAAGTGACCTCATCTCCCGCGGTGACACTCCCCAACTGCATCGTGACACCGTCCTGTTCCCAGAAGCGGAAAGTCCCCAGGAACCATGTCCTCCCAAGGACCGAGAGTGACCCGTCCCCCCACAATGGGAGGTGGAGCAGGACACAGGGGTGAGGCTGAGATGGCAGGAACTGAACTCCTGCCCATACGGCAGCCGGCCGAGCACCTGGGCCGCAGCGGGGGGCTGAGCCAACGTCTCTTCTGCCTCCTCCTCTGAGAAGTAAAATCAGCAATTCAAAGGAGGCGGCACAGGATCAGAAGTCTCAGGGGACAGGTGCTACTCTCACAGCCAAACTTTTAATATGAAGAAACTAAAACTCCGAGAGATTTGGGGGCTCGCTGAAGGTCCCGCAGTCGGTAAATGGCCAAGTCAGGACTTGAGCCTTGCTTTGGCGAAAGCCAGGGGGTGGTGCTCTCTCGACCCCACAAAACCTTCCGCGACCCTCCGTGTGTTCTCTGAGACCCGAGTAACGGTGGATACACATCTTCGCGCGTATGTCAAAACCCATAGACTACACAACCGTCAACTATGAACGTTAGTCAGTCATCATGTATCAATGTCAATAATTGTTTCATCGGTTGTAACGAATGTACCACACTCGCACAAAAGAGAAACTGTTGGGGCGGGGTATGGGACTTCTCTGTATTTTCCCATCAATTTTTCTGAAAGCCTAAAACTGTTTTAAAAGGTAAAGTCTATTAATTAAAAAAAAACACATGGACCCATATTGTTTTGGACCTACCTCATGAGGGGGAGGGAGTGGGGTGTGGGGGGTGGTGTTGCCCGCGGAGCTCGTGATTGGCAGACGTGTAAAGTGACACGCATTTTGGGGTGCGGCCCCCCACGTGCCTGATTCCGAGGACAAGGGTGGCCCCCCGGGAGGCGGTGAAGAGCTCTCGCCCCGGGCTTTACCTGGCAGAGACTCGAGTAATTCGTGCGCGACGTCCGTGTGCCCGAAGTGCGCGGCCACCACGGCCGCGTTGTCGTCGGTGGGCTCGGTCGGGAGCTGCACCTGCCTCTCGGTGAGAAGGTACCGGACGGTCTCCAGGTCCCCGTAGGCGGCCGAGATGCTCAGAAGCCGGCCCTGGAGAAGAGAGAACAGGAATGAGACCTCCGTGAGACAAGCCTGCTGGGCGTCGCCAAGGCAACCAACTCCAAAATGCTCGTGATGTCCATGGGCCAGGCTGGAGCCTCGCTGTCCGGGATGACGCCACCGGCCACATGTGGGGGACTTGCAGTGTGGCCCGTGCAAAGCGAGAGGCGGTGAAGGTGTAAAAATCACATTCGATTTCAAAGACGTAGCACAAAAACAGGTAAAGCATCTTATCAATTATTTTTATACTGATTACAAGTTGAAATGATCTCTGATGTATTGGGGTCAAATGAAACGGATTACTGAAAGTTCACCTTTTTCTGTTTAGTTTTTTAATGTGACTACTAGAAAATTTGATGTTATCAACGCGGCTGGCGTTTTATTTCTTTGGGACAGAGCCGCGCCCAGGCATAAGCTTCGCGAGGATGGGGACGGCGAGGGTCCCCCCACCTAGCACATGGCTGTTGCTCACACCCCGTCTGACATGTGTCATGTGGGCCTCAGGAAGAAGGGGCATCGGGGAGTCTCTGAAGGACCAGCCTGCAAGTGATTCATGACGGAAGTGATTTGTGGCAGAGGAGGGGACTCCATGGGCCTGAAACCAGGGACGAAGATCTTTCGGCAACATGCAGTGGGACTCTTAGCTTGGCGGCCCGGAGGGAAAGGTCAGGGCGAGCCGACCTGAGCCCGAGCTGCTGCATGTTCCAGCCACTCAGGCGTGCGGAGGCTCTGAGGGGCAGGCAGCATGTAACCCGTGAGCAAGGACATGCAGGTTCAGTGTGACTTTGTGACTTGTCCAAGGTCACACAGCCGTTAAGTGGCTGTCACAGGCTGACTGGAGACATGGCTTGGGTTTTCACAGGCTCCCTGGATACTCAGATGGGGGCTGGGCGGGTGGCCGCAGTGTCTGACTGTATCACTGCGACTTTTAAGTCCTCCTTGAACTTGAGCTTCAGCACTGTCCACGGAGGCAGGTGCAGAACTCAGGCTGGAAAGAGGTCATCGGTACGATGCCAACAACATTTACGGAGGACCTACTGCGTGCGAGAGGCTGGGCTGAGCGCCGAGGATGCCAAGTGTGTGATTCCTGGCCTCCATGAGTTTACGATTAAGTCTGAGTCACGCATCTGCATAAAGCGGACATGAGCAAGCATATTTTGCTTGCTGAATCATTTAGAAGACAAGCGTCTTAGGAGACCGCTTTAGGGTGAGAGGGTCCATGGATCCCCAGGGACGGAAGCTGATATTTATCAAGCCCCCACCCCGCGCCAGATGGCGCGCTGAGTATTTATTTACATGGTCGCATTTAGTCCTGGAAGCAGGAAGGTATTGTGTCTGCGCCTCGCATCGGCGGGCGAGGAAGCGGAGCCCGGCCCGTGGGTAAGGACTTTGTAGTCGGCAGAAGGATCCAGGATGGACTAGGAGTCCGTCTAGCTCCAAATCTCATGCTCTCTCCATTCCGCCCAAGACTTGCTAGGAAATTTAGGACCTGGAGGGAGGCTTGGGTTTTCTGTAAGTGGAGAGAATGGATTGGTGATAGGACAGGTACGGGAAGGGGCAGTCGAAGGGACTGAGATCGTTTGGAGGGCAGTAGAGTCGTGCGGTCAAGAAAGACCACTGGCTGGCCACTCTGCCCGGGGGGGGGGGGCGTGGCCCCACCGTTCCAGGAAATCGTGCAGAAAAGCCACGGGGATCGGGGCGATGATGCCCTGCAGACGGCGACAGCTGTCGCGACTCTGGCCAGGTAGAGGCTGGGAGGCTCCATCCTCGCAAGGCAGGAGGTGATATCACAGGGGCCAGCCCGAGGCCAAGAGGCAGCTGCAGGCCCAGCAAGGTCGTTGCTGGGCCTCTGGCTAGAGACGGCCCACGGGCTCTGTAGCATACGCTGATTTTGATTCGAACGGCGCGGATAAGTATAAAACAGTAAGGAGGATGCCTCCTAGCCCCCCTGCAGGGGAAACCACTCTCACGCAGCCTTCTGTGGGTAATCCCACAGGAAACCAAACACCCCCCCATTTCATTCATTATAACTTTTTATTAGCATGTGACAAACATAGGGAAAAGTTCAAAAATTACGTGTTCAGTTTCATGAACACACCTACGTAATAAGCACCTAGACCGAGAAACAGGTTACCTGTGCCCAGAAGCCCCCGCCTGCCCCCTTTTACCCACTGCCCTATCGAGAGTAACCCCTCTTGACTTCTAACATCGCAGATGCCCATTTTTAAACATCCTAAATGTAGAATCATACTTCACGCTCTTTGAACTTCCTCTGACATCACTGGAGAGTCACCGGAACTTGCAGAGACAGGACTGTGAGGACTTATGTCCCCTTCGGGTCCCCCCCAAAGGGAGCATCTTATCTCACTGCAGTTCAAAGACCAAGACCAGTAATTCGATGTCGGGATGACGTGTGCATCTAGCATGGCATTTCATCTCACGCGTAGATTTGTGTGACCCCCACGATCAAAACCCAGAATCACCCCCTCGCGGTGGAGCTCGCCCTTGACTTACCCTTTCATGATCACACTCGCCTTTCCCTCCCCGGCCAGCCCTGACGCTTGACGGCCGCTAATCTCTCTTCCATCTCTATCGCTTTGTCATTTTATGTTCTATAAATGGAATCATACGGAATGTGACCCTTCGAGATTGGTTCCCCACCCCTGCACTCAGCATGATGCCCTTGAGATGCCTCTGGGTCGCTGGGAATTTAATAGCGCCTCTTCATTGCTTAGCGGCGTCCCAAGGTAAGTTTAACCAGTCGCCTGCTCGCAGTTTTGGGTTGAATCCAGTTTTGGGCCATTAAAAATAAAGCTGCTGTGAACAGTCATGCACTGGGTTTTGTGTGTACAGAAGTTTTCATGTCTCTAGGATAAATGTTCAGGAGAGAAATCGCTGGGTCATAATGTAAGTGCATTTTTAGTTATTGAAGAAACTGCTGAACTATATCCTGAGTGCTTGGGCCAGTCATTATTCTGACCAGTCATGTATCAGATCACTTCCCTTGAGATAATTCTCGTTGGAATGTTGTATTATCACTATTTTCTTTTATTTTAGCTGACCTAACAGATGTGCAGTGACCTTAATTTGAATTTCCCGAATAAAGAATGATGTTAAACTTCTTTTCATGGGCTTATTTGCCACCTGCATATACTCTTCCACAAAATACTTCTTTAATCATTTCATACATTTTCCGAGTGGACTGCTTGCTTTTTAATGGGTATGCGCCCAGCGAAAGAGCTACGAACTATGTGGGGGAAAAATGGTACGACCGAGAGAAGAAAAACTACATAAATCCCCAGTAGAGTTGGAGACTTCAAAACTCCCTCCCTCTGATGGAACGACTCGACAGAAAATCGGCGAGGACACAGGAGAGCTCAAGGCCACCATCAACCCGCAGGATCTAACTGATGTTTACAAAACACATTCTATCAAACAAAAGCAGAGTGTTTTCTTTTCATGAGTCCACAGAACATATATCAAGACAGACCACACCTAGGTCGTAAAACAAACCTCAGAAATTTTAAGGAATTGAAATCACATAGACTATATTGTCTAGCAGCGAGGCAGTTTCCAGGGTTCTGTTGTTGTAAACACGATCACGATGTATTTTTCAAATACATCTGTAGGGGTAAGTTCCTAGTAGTAGTTTTGCTGTGTCAAATCAAAAAATTTCTAGTTAAGATGGAGAAACAGTGTGCTCGCCTCCTCCCATGACCATTTCAAAATTACAACGGAACTACAGAACAACCGTCATTGAGAACTGCCTGCAGTCTGGATGCACAGAAGTCCTATAAGTAAGGACATACAGAAAAGGCCACCTCGAGACTCACAGGAGGGGCGGAGGCCGGGGAATAGGCTCTCCCACACCTGCGTGTGGTGGTTGAGAATCCGGAGGGATGTCTCAGCTGCAGAGGTCCCCCCAGAGGACCAAGGGGTCCCAGCCCCACATTGGGCTCACCAGGCCAGGATTCTAGTGCCAGGAAGAGGAGTCCCTACAACTTCCGGCTGTGAAAACCAGCAGGGATGGTGGCTGAGTGGCAGAGGGAGGCTGGAGCTCCAGGCGTTTCTATTAAAGGGCCTGCACGGACTCACTGCTGAAGGACTCGCTCGCTCTGAGCTCCAGCACTGGAGAGGCAGCTTGAAAGGTGTCAGGGACTCACGGGGAGTTGCCAAGGTGTCTGGCTTCGGGCTGAGGGCTGCAGGGGCAGCTTTCTCCCAGACAGAAGCACTACTGACAAAAAGACAGAGGCTGTGGTCTCTTTCTTGAGCCCTCCCCCCCTCCCAGCGTGCGGACACACGTGGGTGTCACATCTGCATCTCTATCCATCCACCTGGCTGACGCCGCGTGCCCTGCCCAGGTGCTTCCCCGAGGCCCCGCCCCTCCCAAGGTGTGGGCCTGCCCGAGCTGCTTCCTCTGGCTTTTCCACACAAACGGCCTGTCTCAGCTGATGCTGTGGGATTTCCTAAAGTCTCTCGAAGGTTCATAAACCCCATACAAGCAGTATCTGGCCTCGGTGTGCCTCATTCCTCCTGCCAAGCAGCCCCAAGCCTGGGACGAGTAGCAGCCAGCCTCAGTTCGCAGCTTAGCCTCTCCCAGGCGCCTCCTAGCCCAGCATATGTGGCAACCACCAGCAGATCACTTTGTAGCTCATACCAAGTGGCCCCAGGCAGGGCACAAGCAGTGGTTGACCTTAGCCTGCACAGGAGCCCCTCCCGAAGGTCCTAGAACTAACACACTCAGAAGCCAGCTCAGACCACACTAGGGCACCGCCCAACCACCTCCGTGAATGACACACCCAAAGGGCAGACTGGGCAGGCACCAGAGCCCTGCGAAAGAGAAGCCTGCTCTGTGGGGTCAGCCCCTGCACAATGGCTCCTCCACTGTGGTCGTGACTGGTCCTCACGTCCCATCGGCCTGAGGATTAATCCCTCCCATTGACGTGCAAAAGCAATTCAGGCTCGAGTACAACAGGAGAGCACACACAACCCACACAGAGGACACGCTTGGAGAGTCTGGCTCAGGTGGCCAGGGAGACTGTGCCCCTGGGCCTCACAGGACGCCTGCTACCTAAGGCCACTCTGCTAAGACCAGGAGACACAGCAGCCCTACCTGACACTTAGAAACCAACACAGGGAGGCAGCCGAAATGAGGAGACCAAGAAACACGTCCCAAACAGAAGAAGAGAATGAAAAAATAGCTAAACAAAATAGAGACACCTAGCCCACCCGACGCGGAGTTCGAAACACTGGTTATGTGAATGCTCGATGATCGCAGTGAGAACCTCGACAAAGAGATTGGAAATATAAAAATGGAGAAAGAAAACATAAAAAAAAAAAAAAACACAACCAGTCAGGAATGAAGAATATCGTAACTGAAAATAAGAATATCTTAGGAGGAATCGGCATTAGGTGAAACAGAGGGTCGAATCAGCGATTTAGAAGATGAGGCAGCAGAAAGCACCCGATTAGAACGACACCAAGAAAAAGAGAATCCATAACAATGATAATAGTTTAGGGACCTCTGGGACGACATCCGGGACACCAGCGTTCACGACACCGGGGCACCGGAAGATGGAGAGAGAGCGAGGAACTGAAAATCTATTTGAAGAAATAAGGATGGACAACCTCTGTAATCTGGTGAGGGAAACAGATGTACAAGCCCAGGGAATCAGAAAGCCCCAAACAAGACGAACCCAAAGAGGCCCACGCCAAGACATATCCTAATTAAAATGCCAAAAGTTAAAGACAAAGAGAAACTCTTAAAAGCAGCAAGGGAAAAGCAATTTGTTACCTACAAGGGAGCTCCCATAAGACTGTCAGCTGATTTCTCAGAAGAAGCTTTGCAGCCAGAAGGAACTGGCATGAAATATTCAACGTGATGGAAAGTGAGGACCCACAACTGAGAGTGCTCTACCTAGCGAAGCTTTCGTTTAGAATCGAAGGTCAGATGAAGAGCTTCTCAGACAAGGAAAAGCTAAAGGAGTTCATCGCCGTCAAGCCAGTGTTACAGGAAATGCTGGAGGGGCTTCTTTAAGAAGAAGAAGAAGAAAGAAAAAAAATATATGAATATTGAAATGGAAATAACTACATATCTATCAGCTTTAGATGTAAATGGATTAAATGCGCCAATCAAAAGCTATAAGGCTGCCTCCCTGTGTTGGTTTCTAAGTGTCAGGTAGGGCCGCTGTGTCTCCTGGTCTTAGCAGAGTGGCCTTATGTAGCAGGCGTCCTGTGGGGCCCAGGGGCACAGTCTCCCTGGCCACTTGAGCCAGATTCTCCAGGCGTGTCCTCTGTATGCCACCTATAAAAGACTCACTTCTGATCGAAAGACACACACAAACTGAAAGTATAGGGCTATAGAAAACACGTCTCGAAAATGGAAACAGACAGACAAAACAGACTTTAAAACAAAGGCTATAACAGGAGATGAAAGAGGACCCAGAATCGCCTGAAGAAACCCAAAATGCTGATTCAAAATGACATATGTTCATCCATATGTTCCTTGCGTCATTATTTACAATGGCCAAGATGTGGAAGTAACCTAAGTGTCCGTCAATAGGTAGATGGACAAAAAGTGGTAATACATGCAGTGGAATATTACGCAGCCATGAAGAATCAAGTCTTGCCATCTGCAACAACATGGATGGACCTAGAGAGTGTTATGCTGAGTGAAAAAAGTCAGAGGAAAACAAAAGCCATATGACTTCGCTTACGTGTGAAATCTAAAAAACAAAATATATGAACAAACAAAATAGAAACAAACTCGTAGATACGGAGAACATTTTGATGGTTGCAAGATTGAGGGGATGGTTCAGGAGGGGAAGGGATTAAGAAGAACGAATTGGCAGTTACAAAATCGTCATGGGGTGTAAAGTATATCATAAGGGATAGTCAATAATATTGTAATGACTATGTACGGGTGTCAGATGGGTACTGGATTTATCAGGGTGATCACTTTGGGAATTCAGGCACTGTACACCTGAAACTAATACAATATTGAATGTCAACTATTTTTGAAAAATGAAAAAATTATTTTAAAAAAGAGGAAGAAATTTAAAATTTTGATAACCGACAACAAACTGCCTTCCACAAAGGCTGCATAAATTCACATTTCTACAATATTAAATAATGCGTGATTTCCCATATCTTTGCTGCTGTTTAGCTACTGTTTAGTCTCAAAAGTTAAAAAATGCTGTTTCATTTTGTTGCTTTTCTAGAAGTATTAACGAAGTTGAATAACTTTGCATATGTGTACTGCATATTTGAATTTCTGTGAGTGTGTGTGTGCGTGTGTGTTTGTGTGTTTGTGTGTGTGAGTGTGTGTGTGCACATGCGCCCAGTCACAGGCCTTGTCATTTTCATTCATGGCCCTGTTTCTGTCTACCCTTGGGAGTAGGCAGTGCTGGCCTCATCGAAGGAACTGGGGTGTGCACCCTCTTTCTCTGGTCGAGTGAGCACAGTATTTTGGAGAACGTACCAGTGAAACCATGTGAATCTAAAACTCTGTCAGAAGGTTTTAAATTATTAGTTTATTTCCTTCACGGTTATAGGATGATTCATAACTTCTGCTTCTGTTTTTATTTTATTTTTTTTTAGTTTTGGGAAGTTGAATTTTCTTGGTTTGTCCATTTCATTTAGATGTCCAAGTATTTTGGCATAAAGTTGTCCATAAAACTCTCTTATTATTATTGTTTTGATATCTGTACTGATGGCTTCTTTCATATTCTTGATAAGTTTATTACTTCTCTTTTTAATCAACCATTCTCACCAAAGAGCTTTTACATTTTTCTAGTCTTTTCGAAGAACCAAATTTTCAATTCATTGGTCTACTCCACTTCTATGCTTTGTTTTCTAGTTCTGCTTTTGTTTTTATAACCTCGTCTATTCCATTTTCTGTAGGCTCACTTTGCTCTTGTCCGTATCCTGTCATATTGATTTGAAATGAGGACAATTATTTGTCGCTCAAGAACAACAGCCATATTCCTACTCAGTTTGCCACGAATCTTCGACTCTTATTTACTGTATGCTTTTGGGACTAAAGTTTTCACATTTTTATGGAAACACAGATTTATCCATCCTTTTCTTCAACATCTCCTCAAAGTCCAACCAGATGAGATTTTTAGAAATAATAACCCCGTTCACCCAAGGCAGCCCTGCTAACGAATGTGTGAGTGGGCCAAACCGTGGAAGTACAAGCACATCCCTACTTGGCATGCCAGGCTCCGTCTGCTGAGCACAGCCCTCCCTATGGGAGGCCGCCAGATGCCCACCCGAGGGGCCCATGGCCCTGACCTGCTATGTGTGCAGCCCAGCTCTGTACTGAAGGGTGGTCCTTAGCTATTCCTCTGTGAATTCACAACTGGAGGAATCCAAAATGCCCTCCCCTCAATAATTCCCAAGCATGTCGTATTTGTCCCCTCATCTCAAAAGACTTTTGAACTTTTGAGAACAGGCTGGTGGTTTTGGAATTGAATTATTTCTAACTACTAGCTAAATGGACACCTGTTGAAACTATGCCACTAAAAGTAAGGCAAATAAAACGTCACAAATGCTTCCGGGAGAACAGCCAACAAGAAGCTCACAGGGTTGATCTCTACCAGCTTTTGGGAAAGATTGGCATGTGTTTCAAAACTTTAAAAATGTTTATACCCGCATTCACAACTCCCGTGAACCCTTGCTAAGATACCCTTACAGTAAGAAAAGAATTAGGCAAAAACATTCAATACGGTATTATTTATATTAGTAAAAAATCAGAAATAACCCAAAGAGCCCACCAAATGGAACAGCCGGGCACGTTACGGTCTCTCCACTGGATGAAATATCACGCGACCTCTGAAGGAGATGCAGAGAAGGAATTGGTGCTCGTGCAGAGCATAAACTCCCTGTCTACTCTTGGTAGTAGGTAGTGCTGGCCTCATCGAAGGAACTGGGGTGTGCACCCGCTTCCTCGAGTCTCTGGTCGAGTGAGCAGACTCATTATGCAAACTCGTCACACCAAACTACGCACACGACAGGACCCTACGTAAACGAGAACCGGCGACGGCGACCGAGGTGCACTCGGATCGGCGGGCTGGACGGAAGCCCGCGGAAACGCTTAGGTGGCCCGTCGGCGTTTATTAGACTTGTTCTTATTTTCTCGTTCTGTTCTCCCTCCACTTGCACGTGTTTCTACATTTCATCTTTCGAGCACGTGCTGTACTTTTATCACGGGAACGAAAGGTGGATTAAACCTCCGGACTGGCACTGTGCTCTCCCAAGTCGGTTCCCTGCCCCTCGGCGCCCGCGAAGGTGGGAGCGGTGGGGACCGTAGGACTGGCACCTGAACGTTTCAATGGGAAACGGGGCCTTTCCGGAACATAACAGGAATCCCCGTTCCCATGACGACAACGGCAAACAAACGGGAGACGTGAGCGACGAGCGTGCGCCCACAAGGGCCCGGTCCTGGCTGGGCGGGTGGGCTCTGGCCTTACCTTTTCCAGCTGGGACGTGCTCTCGTCGCAAGCCTCTCGGAGCAGGTGCCGGGCCCTGCTGGGGTCTCCCTGCCTGTACGCGGTGTGAATGTCTTCTGTCCCCGGGCACTGTGCGGTGGGGTCGCTGCCTGGCGTGGACAGCTTGCCGCCCATGTCCCTGGCACCTGGGCGGACAGAAGCACACACAAGGCATCACCACCGCTGCTGGCGCTGCTCGCATGAACTGTCAGAAAGACCGGCACGTGACATAAACCCGAGGCTGATGCACTGCCTCTGCCAGCGACGGAGAAGCGGGCGCTTTGGCGGGAGAGCTGGTGCTCCAGCCAGATCGGCCCTCTGCTGCGTCCCTCATGGGGACATGGTGGAGGAACAAAGACAGCTCACGTCCTGGGAGTGTGGACCTCTTTCTGCCTAGCAAACCCCACAGAGGGCGTGGGACTCGGACTCACCAGCTCTCGCTCGATCCCGAAGGCACAGAAGGGAAGGAAGTCAGTCCCTCCCCTCATGAAGTTCCTACTCCAGAACAGGGGCTCATGGTTAGGAGGTCTGTGGACCCCGAAAGGCTGACAAACAGGCTTCGGAGGTTTCCGGCACATCCTAAATTTGCACACAGAACTGTGGGTGTGTGTGTGTGTGTGTGTGTGTGTGTGTGTACATACGTACATTTTTCCCGGTAGAAAATTCAAGGCTTCTACCAGATTTGCAAATGTATTATTAAACCAGAGTTAATAGCTACGGATATTATAGAAACAACTGCAAAAATGAGGAGTTAAATGCTCATTGTGTTCAGTGATGGCAGAAATAGAGAATTCTACTATTTCTGGCCCAGTTTAAACGACCAGTAGGAGGCAAACTGGGGCTGAAGTCTGGTCTCCGAGCTCTCGGGCTGAGGCCAAACTCATCCCCTCTCAGCGGCCTCTTTGAAGGGATGAATAAATCAAGCTTCTTAAGAAATTAAAATGACTGGAGCGACCTTGGTTAATAAAATCAAATGGGTTCTGAGTATATAATTTAGTAATCACATGTATATTGCATTGTGGGCTCACCACCCAAAATTAAATTTCCTTCTGCCACCAAATATTTGACCCCCTTTACCCCTAACCACCTCCCCTATCCCCCACCCCTTCCCTCTGGTAACCACTAATCCACTGTCCGTGCCCATGAGTCTCTGTTTGTCATGTTTGTTTGTTACTTTTAGTTTTATATCCCACATAGGAGTGAAATCATATGATTCTTGACTTTTTCTGTCTGACTCTTTTCACTTAGCATGGAACTCTCAAAATCTACCCATGTTGTCGCAAATGGCAGTGTTTTTTTTTTTTTACAGGAAAATGCTGAGCGGTTGGCTTCCAGATATTTCCATCCCGAAAGCGAATCCCATCACAGCTACCGCTATGTGGAAAATAAAAAATTCATTTATTTACAATAGCATAAAAATTGCATGCTTCAGAAAGATAGTTAACAGAAGATGGACAAGAACTTTATCCTGAAAACTCCGCAACGTTGCTGAGAGAGACTAAACCCGACCTCTGTAAAGGGAGAGGCAGCTCATGTTCATGGACGACAGGAATCAACATTAAGACGTCAGTTCTCCCCGGTTTTATCTTAGAGACAATGGAAGCCCAGCCACAATTCTAAGAGTTGTTTTTTTTTAAAATAGGAATTGACAATCCGATTCTCAAATTTGTATGGAAATTCAAAGGACTTAGACTATCCAAAGTAATCGGGGAAGAATAAGAGAACTGGAAGATGCGCAGTATCACTGCGAAGCTACAGGAATCGAGACAGTGTGATACTGGCACAGCTAGACACACCCGTGGAACAGAAAAGAGCTGAGAAACAGGCTCTTTTTTGCACGTCCGATTGATGACAAGGGCGCCGAAGCAACACAACGAGAAAAGTAAAGTCATTTCAACCAATGGTGCTGGGGCAACTGGCCACCCGCCTTGAGGAAAGACCCTCGAGCCCGATTTCTCACCACACGCAGAAGGTAATTGGAGATGGGCCAGGGATCGAAACGTAAAGGTTAAAGCCACAGAGAATTTCTTCATGACTTGAGGGTAAGTAAAGGTTTCTCAGGGCACAGAAAGCCACACCAGGAAGGGAAAAATTGCTAAGCACACTTCACCAAAACTTTAGATTCTGCTCGTCGAAGGATTGGTCCACCATTTAAAAAAAAAAAAAAATAGGCGAGTCGCATACTAGAAGAAAATATTTGCAAAACACATATCCAAAAAAAGAATAGTATCTGTAACTCAATAACAAAGGACAAACAACCCAATTAAAAATGGGCAAAGAGTCGAATAGTGGAAGATGTTTAAAGAACGCGCCATCACCAGTTACCATGGAAGCGTGAATTAAAGCCACCAACAGACACCACGCCACTCCCACCAGAATCACTAAAATTGTAAAGAGGCTCGAGAAGGATACGGAGCAGCCGGAACACCGATGCCTTATTGGTTCGCGTGTGAAACAGTAACGGCCACTTTGCCAACAAGTCGGGTGGTTTCCTACAAAACTGAACGCACACCTGCCCTGTGACCCGCAGCTCTATTCTTAGCTCGTCGCCCAAGAGAAACATGTCTAAGAGATCATCCAGGAACGTGCGCAGCAGCAGGATTCGTGGTATTTCCGAACTATAAATACTGCGGGTGTCCGTCAACGGCGTGGGCAAACTAGGTTTGTGGTTTAGTTGCTACCTGGCAATAAGGAAGAATAGATTACTGATCCAGGAAATAACGGGCAGGAATCCGGAAGCATGGTGCTAAGTGATTGCACAAAATGATTCTCATTTATGGGTGGGGGTGGGGGGAGGAACGGTGAGTGGTTCCTGGAAGGGACGGGCGTAAGGTTTGCCAGGAGGCATGAGGGCACCGGCTGGGGGAGGGCTCCCTTTCTTGACGGTGTCTTCATCAGACTGGTGTTGTTTCAGAAGGTATCAAACAGTCCAATGAAGATATATGTACTTTTTCCTTTACGTGAGTTTTACCTAAAAAATCTGCGAACGATATTGAGTAATATGACTGCTGAACTATTTGAGGGTGAAGAGGACAGGTATTTCTAACATACTCTGAAATGCATTAAAAATGATGGGTTGATGGATGGATGGATGGATGGATGGATGGAGCCATGGGTAGACGGAGAGAAATGCAAGTGAGAAATTTCAGAAAATGTTAACAGTGGACACTAGGTGCGGGGCGGATGGATGTGCACGGCTCAGGGTTTTCAGCTTTCCTGCAGGTTCGGAATCGTTCGTGACAACGCCGGTTGGGAGAAGTCAATCGAGTAACCGCCCTAAACGCAGGGCCTGCCATGTGTCACACGGAGCGCGGTCCGCCACCAGCACAGGAGACTCCTGCCCTGCAGGAAGGCGGAGAAGCTGCTCACAGTAAAGGCCCTGCTGCTCCCGCAGCTCACCGTGAGCCACGACCTTCGCCGTTCCCAAGCAAGCGCTGGAGAAATCCACACACGTGGTTGCGTATCGCGTACAAACTGGCATCATTGCCAAACACACCAGCGCAAGACCACGGCGCTTGCGTGGACATCATTCACTTACTTATTTTTTTCCCGGTGTATTTTTGGAAAGAGAAATCGGAAAAGGGCTTCGTGTGTAAGTGGTTATAGATGTGACTAAGGCGGGTTTACTTCCCATCACACGTAATGGTCTCCACTGATTATTTACAATCAGAGGCCTTGGGACCTCTGAGAATGGGCCGAAGGGAGAAGGCCACTGGCAGGCGCGAGGAGGAGGTAGAATCAAGGGCAGCGTCCTTCATCAGGAGGGACACTTAATTGTGTCATTGGTCACGTTTCAGAATTAAACAAGTATCTCCCTGATCGCCATAGAAGGCAAGCATGTGTGTGTATGCGTGTATGTGTGTGCATGCACACGTGTGTGTGCATGTGTGTGTGCATGCATGTGTGTGCACACGTCTGTGGGTGTGTGTGCACGCCTGAGCAGATATAAAATTACCTCTCCGGTTCACATTAGGAATGTCAATAAAAACAGTTAACCTTTAAGCCGAAGTGACATCCAGAAAGTAGAACCTAGGATACAGGCTGCACTCGAAATTACAAAGACGATTTTATTTTAACTTGATTTTTAGATAATGGAATGTATGTGCGGTAAGTGATATAATAAAAGCCAAGACTCTCAGTTCTATCGTTACGTTTCCGCTGTGGTGGTGATTTCAGTTTTGAATCTGATTTTCTGAAGTCGCATGGACAATGAATGTCCACTGCTGCTGACCCCAAGAGCCGACGGGTCTGGTCTAATCAAATCGCCGGATGGACATTACGGGAAAATGTCAGTCAATGAATACGCACTTGATTTAACCTGCCAACTTCGTTTACTTTCCTGAAATTATAAAAAGAATATATGTGTAAAATAGATTACATATATTTTAATTGAAAGGAAAAAAAAAGATCACAATGCTAATGATAAGTGTTAAGGATGGGATGGGAAGGAATTAGTGATAGGATTAGAAAATATTTTTCTTCTTTAAAACTTTAAAGGAATTACGCAACAAATAAAAGAACACCTCCCCATTGAAAGAAAATGAAATAATAGAGAAGTATATCATGTAAAAGGCAGAAGCCCCTCCTCCCCACCCTCAGACACCTCTTCTAGGAGGCAAATTTTTACTTTTATAATAATTTTTTTTTTCGCCAAAATACTAGTTTTGTATTTGAGAACTGGTGACCTATGATTTAAACTTAAAGCAGGGGAATATATTTATACTATTTGTGATTATCCAGTTATTTATTTGTGTCTATTGATCAACAATTGTCCATAATTCTATTCTTTTATACAGTAAAACATCACAGCTTTAAATATTTTGTTTATGCGGATTTAAAATTCATTTTAAAAATATAACCCCCTAAATTATTCTATTTCAATAAAGTATTACTGTGTTAAATAACTAACTAGAACTAGTAGAAAAATAATAATAGATCAGAATACTCAGTTTCGAATGAAAAAAAAATATTCCTTTTTGTTCTTTATTACAATGTGTCATCATTTTCCCATAGAGCAGTGAAAATTTTCTGTATACCTGGGTGCGTGTTTATGAGTGAGTGTGTGTGTGTGTGTGTGTGTGAACTACAAACAGGCATCTCACCTGCTTTTGATGCAAAGTGAATATGCTTAATAAAGTATATAACTAAAAGAAGAGAGGGAAACCAAAAGCACGGTTATTTACTTAATTTTTTTAAGATTGCCTGGTGTCGCTTGTTTGGTTTTGCGGCGCGGACAGTTGGAAGTAGTAACTAGTCCCAGGAGACTATCCATGTAGTGGGCGGCTGGGGTTATGGGTCCGGCACACGTGGCGATATTCGAGAATACAAGAAACGTTTACGATGAGCCGTGTGATGATACGTGGACATATTCCAGGTTGGGATAAATATTAATATCCACATAGCCTGTTATTTAAATGTGCTGACGTGGGCAGTAAGTTAGGGTTCATTATGTGAAGACGTATTGGGTTAAAAAAAATTATTTAAAACCCAGTGGAACCAGCAAAGCGTGTAGTCCTTGAAGATCGCTTTCAATTTAATATTCTATTTACAAAGGAACACTTTCGGAAACGCGGCTCCACATATTTGGGCATCTTTAGGAAAACCGTGTTCAGTTGCCAATGACTCAGTCTCTAAACGTCATTTCTGTGGTTCGTTAGAGAAACAAATTATTTGACAGGAGAACTGACGAGAATTATGTTTCTCTTTTCTTTGGGGACGTCCCTGTGGCTATCGCAGAGCGATGTCTGTGAAAGCCACGCCGCTTACACCCACAGCTCGCTGCGGCCTTTCCGGAGAGACAGCCCTCCTTTGTCTGTTGGCTCTGAGTCCACTCTGCCCTTTCGCCCCAAGAAGACGTAAACTTGAAGCAGGGGGATGTATTTATAGTATTTGCGACTATTATCTTCTCTGCTAGAACAGGTATCTGTTAAATGATCCCTCCTGACCTGATAATCAGAATAAAATTCTCTCTCCACTGGTTTTGCTTTTTCCTACAAAAATATAGGACAATGAAGAGGTCGTACGACGTTGACTGTATTTCTGTGAGCCGTCAACGTTGCCCTCTTCCACGTACATGTTATATATACACGTGTTATCACAGAGATGTAATTCATCCCCACCGAAGGAAACATGCACGGTGGAGGGGGGCTGTTGTCTGTCGATCCAAAATCCGCGGCGCCCTCTGTACATCGTAGAAAAGACACTAACGTTTCATGCCCATGCCATGAATTCTTTCCTTACACTCAGTAGAGGAGCGAAAAGTAAAAATATATCCGTCAACCCACAGCTCACTGCAGAACAGACGAAAGTACACGTTAGGGTGTTACTGACCTGGTCGTGATGGCTCAGTGACCCTCCTGTGCCATCCTCCACCGCACCCCCACGTGGCCCCAGCGCTGGGGGATGGGGCTGCCCCTCCTGAGAGGCGACATCCTCCTGGCACACTGGGAGTCTCGCCCTCTGCAGCCCGGGGTTCACTGGCCTTCGATTCTTTCTTAGCCAGTTAGAGCTCTAGAGTTTCAGCAGCAATTGTCATCTGTGGGTCGAATTACGGTGAAATCCAACGCTTGATTTCTTCGGGGAAGATGCAGAAGTTGGGGGATGTGGAGGGCGACATGACCTCCAGGGTGACCCTCCGCGGTAATTCCTCACCGGCTCCAGATGGCTAGAGCTCAGCCCCACGACGCTGGGCTGCAGGGACAGGCCGGCTTCACAAAGGAAAGCACAGACCGCGATGGCCTCCAGCAGGGGACCCGGCTCCCGGGGACAGTGCTCCAGCAACAGGGGGCGAGCGTCTCTCACACCAGCAAAGCCCCCACCCTCACCTGATCGCTGGAAATATGTTTTTGTTAATGAAAGAGGGAGGGGCGGTTATGCCCACAAATAAATCACGCAGTGGGGGGTGGGGTGGGGAATCACGCCCGGAAGTGCTGTTCTCCTTAGAAATAAACAATACAGGTAACCGGAAGATGCCATGCTGTAGCCACTCGACACAGTGAAGGAGTGAGTGAATTCTAATGTCCGTGGCTGGCCAGAGTGTGGTGACGCGGGTACTTCTGTCATGGAGGGAGGAGTTGCTGCTAATGGTGTGACTGTTTCTGAAAGAAAGTATATTACGTAAAAGACCCAGGGGAGGCTCTGCCAGTTTCCCCATGGTATTTCTCCTGGAAATTTACCTGCGGAAGATAACGGGGCGCAAACGAAAAATGATACGTTCCTGAGCTGTGACATGACGCCCTGCAGAATTAATCGCCTACCACAGCGGTCGGAAGACCCCGCCGGCCAGGTAAACGGCCATCGTCAGGGATTAGCAGGTGGCTTACAGTCCAGGAAACGCCTAGGTGACCGGCACTGACTTGGGTCATTTACTCTGACGCTCACCGTGATGAGCAGTGGTCAGGGCTGCCCTTCGCAGATGAGGGTCGAGGTGAAGACGCTGTTCGAGGGGACAACGTCTGGCAAATGGCAGAAGCCACAGTGTGTCTGAGCCCAGAGCCCACAGAATTTCTGCTGCTCTGACTTCCGGTTTAATACCTGCCTGGAATGCATATCCGCGTCCCCCCAAATTCCCAGGCTTTAGCCCTAATGCCCGGTGTGATAGTATATAGACCAGGGGCTTTGGGGAGGCGACCGGGTCATGAGTGAGGAGACCCCATGCTGGGAGAAGAGACACAGGGGACCCGTACAGAAGAGACACAGGAGAGCTGGCTTCTCTGTCACCTGAGGACGCAAGGAGAAGATGGCCATCCATCTACAAACCAGGAACAGGGCCCTGGCCAGGAACGGGACCCGCCAGCAGCTTGGTCTTGAACTTCCCAGCCTCCAGCCCATGAAACGACTGGAGATTTTATTCTATTTGTATTTTTCTGCTATTCCAGTATCTTTTTGTTTTTTTCCTCTCACCAAGCTTATATTGATATTAAAATTAAAGGGGGGGGGACCTGAAACAGGAAGAGGATCCAGCACAAAACTGACTACTTTCAACCTGATTTAATGAACCAGTTTTGGGATGGTATTAAATTGAAACGACTCTTTGCTCTTGGGTAGACTGAGTCTCGACTTGGTCGCTCTGGAAAAAAGGACAGAGAGAGAGAGCAAGAAAAGCTCCCGGGATAATAACTGGCAGAGGTATCCCCGACTTTGAGAGACAGAGTGAAATGGTCTACGATAATAGTCTACCAGTAATTGTTTCTTGTGCTGTAAGAAATCCTCCTTCTCCCCAACACCCGCGCCAGGCAGGGCTCCTCATCGGCACTTTCCACGACGTGACACGTGCTCTGGGGGGGTTCTAGAGGAGCTGTCCCTGCCCAGCTCTGAAGAGCAGAGGTGGAACTTGGACCCTCAGCACGGGTCATCGATGCCTGCCCTTTGCTTCCCAGGCTGTTCCCTTCCGACCAAACGGGGGGCACCTCCTCGGAATGTGATATGCTTGGCAAACACATGGGAACTAAAAGGCGGGATGATGGGGTCTCGTGAGATGGAAAAACCAGAGAGGAAATCGAAACCGATTCCTCCGTGAATTGTCTGTAGCGGAAGAAGAGAAACACAGAAATACAGAGCTACAAGGTGGATTCTTCCTTTGCCTTAGCGCCTCTTCCAAAAATTCATTCGCTTATTGCTAGAAGAACTACTATGTGCTGAGTTAGACCCCGGGGACACAGCCCGAGGAGACAGGCAGGAAGAGCTGTTCTTTCCCAGAGTTTACTGTTAAAAATCTACAACAGAAACCACGCCCGAGAGACAGGATGGTCAACAGGCAAACGCTGGCCTGGTAAAGAAAGAAGAACCATTGTCTGGGGAAATGAAAATCACAGAAGAGAGTTCCTTTAGTTAATACTCCCTCAAGTAAAACGAAATGGTACAATGATGAGATAAAAAACAAAAATCAGTCATACTCTGATTCTTTGGGGAGAGGGTTGGGGTTATAATGAGCGTTAGGCCACTCTGTCACAGTAATCCTGCTTCTAGGACACCGACTCTAAGGGAATAATTCCACATATTTAAAAAGCACTATGCGAAAGTAAAAAAAAAAAAAAAAGATGACGACTGCAGTATTTAGTATAGCGAAGATTATCAAATGCATTGAAATGCTTTTCACGGTGAGCAGTGCGTGGAGGGACCTCCACACAGGACAAGTGACGAGAAGGAAAGACCCAGAGATGGTAGCGGTGGCTCCTCCACAGTGAAATGTGTGGTGATCTTGCCCCCTTTTCTCCGTTCCCCAGCTACTTCTCTGTTACTGCTATAATGGAGAAATAGTTTTACAAATGTTCTCTCCGGGCTAATCAAGCCAAATTTCTAACCGCATCCAACTGGCGCTCGGCAAAACTGGGCGCACGGGAAGGAAGAGAACAGCTCAATCCAGAGGGACGTGTAGGGTGAGGCACCCAGACCTTCCCAGCAGTGACCTCTACCAAGAACTGTGAACTGCGCTGAAATACACGGTGACAGACAGACAGACAGACAGATAGACAGAATCTTGTCTGCGAACACGGGTTGGAGTTCTCGCTCTACTGTTTGCCAGGGGCACAATCTCGGCAAGTATTTCAGATGCTTAAATCTTGTCTTCTTATAAAGAAAAATTGCAAAATGCATGACAAAAAACCCCCCAAAAAACTAGCACACAAATGGGGGTGACTCCGGGGGGGGGTGCGGCCCCACCCCCACCCCCTCCAGGCCGCCATGAGGCAGCGGGCATCTCCTCATGCACCCCAGCTCTGTCAGCCTCCGCGCTGTCTCTCCCACCTGGAAAAAGCGCCCAGCACAGGTGGTCTCCCCAGGGAGGATGTGGGGGGCTCCCCTGGGCCTCCTTCTCCTTGCTCTGCCAGCACCTGGCCTGACCCTGACTGTCTCCCCGGTGAGGGGTCTGTCGCCTCCTTTCTGCCCGGTGGCTTCTGCTCACTCAGCATCGTTGTGCCTAACGTTACGACACACATACAGTAGGTGCTCATTAAAAGCTCCGTGAATTCAACTTGTTGAACCCCCGGAGCTATCCGCACGTCCAGAAGGGGTTGACCTACGACTCTGCCCATCTGTAGTGTCACTGAGAATGGCCGAAAGGCGCAGAACTCTCTTGGCACAGAGGAGAAGGCCGCCTCCAGGCCCCTCGGGATGCTCCCTGCCACGAACGGCTCCCTGTCGGCCCCACGGCCTGGCCTGCACCCCGCGGGGGGAGGGTTCACGCAAGGTCATATCGTGCTGGGGTTTCCCATTCATAAGAGCACCCCAGGACTTCGTTGGACGCCACCGGGGAAGGAGCTCCGGAGCCCAGAGGGCCGTTTCGCCCTCCTTCTGCACCCCGTGGGGCATGTTCACACTGTCCCCTACGTCCCCAGGAGATGACGGCGGCACCCGCCACCAAAGGGGGTGGCTGCGAGGTTCAAGTGAATGACAGTGCGGGAGGTGCCTACGACGCTGCCCGGCCCTCAGTGGGCCGCAGATCAACACCAGCTCTTACGATCGCTATTTGAAACGAAGTCAGGAATCCGGCCCGCGTCTCCACACCGGGGGGGCCGGGGCTTCACGCCTCGCTCCTCGAGCATGAGAGAGATCATGTCGGCGCGGGTGCAGGAGCCGGCGGTTTTCTGAATCTTATGGACTGAGCTGAGCTCACATGCGAGTGGAGGCTGTTAACCTATAAGCCAACGGCCAAAGTGAGCGAGGCGACCAGCATTTATTTGAGATCCACAAGAAGAGCTGTTCCGGAAGCACTGATTCAGGCAGAAGCCCAAACGGCCTTTCCCTGGGCGAGGGCAGGGGACCAATTACACCGTTACGCCACCCACGACGTCACAGAAGGAAGGTGTTTCTATAGGTGCAGAGAAGCTGACATCGCGATGCTAATTCTAATTGAGGGTGTTTTTAATTTTCAGTCCAGTAGTCATAATATCTGCTTTCCTGTCATCTTTCAAAACACTTGTTTGAGATCCAATGCTGCAATTAGGCCCAGTCCAAAGGTTATTTTATCTCGTTTTAACATTCCAAAGGTTTGAGGTCTAAGACATGCAAGGCGGTTCCTCTGGGACAGCAGCTCTAACTCTGTTTTAAAGTCACACCGATTTTGTTTGTTTTTTAACAAGACAAAATGTGGTAGACAAAGGGCATACCTCCAGCACCCTCGCTGGGCTTGTGAGGTACGAATAGAGCCCAAATGCCTGGACATCACCTCCACACGGGGTGGCACATGCCAGCGGACACCGTCAGGCCCTGGCACGCTGCCCAGCACACAGCCGAAACTCAATAAACGTCCGATGTAAACGGTGCCGGCCAAAACGAAGAGTCCCACCTCTTTGCTCTGACAGTGAGTGCCCGCCCTGACCTAAAAATGCCGCTGCCTGAAATCAGCCAGCGTTCCATCGGGTGGCCTTGATTGAGTTCATTTTGGTTAGCAGAGCCTCTTAAAGGATTGTCTTAATCCTTTCAGGCTGATGTAATAAAATACCACAGAATGGGCGGCATATAAACAACAGAAGTTTATTTCTCACAGTGACAGAGGCTGGAAGTCTGAGATCAGGACGCCAGCATTCTGGGTGAGGGCTCGCTTCTGGGTGGCTGGCTTCTCATTAAATGCTCACTTGGTAGGAGGGGCCCCGGAGCTCTGAGGGGTGTCTTCTCTAAGAACATTGACCTTGTCCCCAAGGGCTCCATCTTTGTGGCTTAGTTACCCCACAAAAGCCCCAACTCCAAATACCATCACTTTGCGGGGTAGGTTTCAATATGTGAATCTTAGCAAGTCATAAATAGACCACAGCAATGACCTGGCTTCAATGCCATGATATTCCCAAATAAGGGGTAAGCTTATAGTTATGTAAGCTTAAATCCTGGAGGCAGTGTTCAGAGCTAATTATTTGGTTAATCACTACAGAATTATTAGTTACTGAGATAAAAACTGGCTGTAATCAAAAGCCTGAGAAGCAATTTGATGCTTTCTCTAAGGGACGGTGCTGGATAGAATGCCGTCTCCCGCGGAGGAGAGCGAGACCAGGGAAGGAGTCAGGTTCAGCAAGAGCACCCCCAAAATGAGAGCATACTAATGGGGGGTTCATACAAGTGGACAGCCACATGGGAGCTGTACGGTCGGACCCATTCCTCCCAGAACCAGGCTAATTCCAAATGGATCAGAGCCACGAACATAAAAAACAAAACTCCGTGAGCAGAAAAAATGGATGAAGTCCTTTCGGCCTGGGAGAGTGTACGCCTCTGGACTGTGACAGAATCCAGGAGCAATAAAAGGTTGATAAATCTCACCAAATTTTAAACGCAACAGGTTTATTGAGTTATAATTCATACATCATCAAATTCACCATTTAAAGGTACACAATTTAATAGTTTTTAGTATATTCGTGGAATTGTGTAAAATTCATCACTCCTCTGCCTTTAAAACATTTTTGCCACCCCAAAAGGTATCTCATACTAATTAGCAGTCACGCCCTACTCGTCCCACTCTGACAAGGACGAATTCACCCTCTGTCTACATAGCTTTGCCGATTTCATACAAATGGAATCATACAAAATGTGGTTTCTGTGACTGGCTGCTTTTACCTCCCCTGTTTTCGAGATTCATCCCCGGAAAACATGTTGTAGCCCCTGTCAGTACTCCATCCTTTGCCACTGCCTAATAATAATAAATACGCCGCTTTAGCTATTTCATTCATTCGTCCATGGACGGACATTCGGAGTTTCCTCCTTCCTGGCTGTTCTCAGGAACACTGCTGTGATCGTCCGGGTACGAGTTTTTCTGTGAACGTGTGTTCAGTGTTCCTGGGTGTATATGCAGAAGCAGAATTGCTGGGCCACGTGATAACTTTACATTAACGAGGCCGAGGGACTGCGGAACCGAAGCGGCTGCGCCACGTTCCACGCCACTGCGATGTCCGAATGCTCACGTTCTGCCCTCACCGCCACCTGCGACGGTCCGGATTTTTAACATCATCTCTTCCAGTGGGCGCGAAGCAGTCTCTCGCGGTTTTGAGTTACATTTCCCCAATGACTGATGACGTTGAGCATCTTCTCACGTGCTTATCGGCTATTTTTATATCTTCTTTGATACGAAAAAGGTCTATTCACATCCTTTGCTCGTTTATTTGTCTTTCTGTTGTTGATTTGTAAGACTTCTTTATTTAATTTGGATGGAAGCCCTTCATAAGATATATGATTTGCTAACATTTTCTCCCATTCTGTGAGTTGTTTTCTCACTTTGATGATATCCTTCGGGTTCAACAATTTTTAATTTTGACAAAATCCAATTTATCTATTTTTCCTTTTGTCATTCATGTTTTTGGTGTCATAGTTAAGAAATCATTGCTTAATTCAAGGTCATGAAGATTTAATCCTATGTTTTCTTCTAAAAGTTTTATAATTTTAGCTATTACATGTAGGCCTTCTAAAAGTTTTATAATTTTAGCTATTACATGTAGGTCTATGATCCATTTTGAGGTGTTGTGTGTGTTTTGTAGGTAGGGATCCAACTTCATTCTTTTGCATGTGGATACTGAGTTGTCCCAAAGTCATTTGTTAAAAAGATGATTATTTTCTCATTGAATGTATTAGCACCTTTGTCAAAAACAGTTGGCCCTAAACATATGAGTTTATTTCTGGACCGTTAATTCTATTCCGTTGATCAATATGCCTATCCTTATGCTAAAATCACGCTGCCTCGATTACTGTGGTTTTGTACTACATTTTGAAATCAGGCAATGTGGGTTTTTCAACTTCATTCTTTTTCAACATTATTTTGGCTATTCTGGGTTTCTTGCACTCCGGTTGGGATTTTAGGATCAGCTTGTCAATTTCAATGAAAATATCAGCGGCGATTCTAATAGGGACTGGGGGTCTCTAGAGAGTATGAGATTAGAGATTGAAGTCAGAGATTGTATTTTGCCAACTTCTGGGGAAGTTGATCTGGGCAAAGGAGTTCAGAGGCTTCGCTGTGTATTTTAAATGGAATTCCCTGTGGATGCCTTGTCAAAAAACTTCAGTGAAGATTCGAGCTGCTTTTTAATTTTATTTTAAGATTCTAGGCTGGGGTTTCCTTACGAAACATTACTGTGCCGACAGAGGCCACCACGAAGTGGCTCAAATTTCCTCATGTCTCACATACGTGGTCCATTCTCCTCTTCTTCATTTTAACGAGTGGGTTATACCATGACGATGATGTGGTGATGGTGATGGTGGTGATGGTGGTGATGGTGATGATGATGATGGAGATGGTGGTGGCGGTGATGGTGATGAGGATGGTGGTGGTGATGAGGATGGTGGTGATCATGGTTTGATGATGGTACTGACGATGATGCTAATGATAACCTTCATGTGAAAATGTGTGAAAGAAATTGGCAAAGTACAGAACAGTGTGTGTGATCAGCCACAGTTTGTTTAAAAGAGGGGAAAAACACGATTCTGGAAGGATGTAAGAATCTAAGAATTGTAAATTGAGGATTTTAAACAATGTGACCACATTTAAACAACTAAAGTTTTAAACTCTTGGCAATAAAAAAAAAATGAAGAAATTTTCCCTTCCTTTTCCTCTGTCTGTCTTCAGTCAGAGATACACACCCTCCAGCTCAAACGACAACTGATGTGCCTCGATACCGGAACGGCCATCTGCCTTCCAAATCCGGAAGCAGGCATGCACAAAAAGCAGCAAAAAGGCCAGGATCGGGGATCCTCCGCAGCTTACAGAGTTGCAAGTTGATGTACTTAATGTGTGGATTCGAGGGGAACGCAGGGATTCCACGATCATGATGGTTAAGAGCAAACGCGCCACAAACACAGCTGCATAAAAAATAACGCTTCCCGGACGCGAACTCCTCCCCGCCCCTCTGACCTCAGACAAAAAACACCGAGGAGATCGTCCATGTGAGCCAGCGCTGACATTCCTGGGAGTTGGACACACACTCGTCTGTGGCTGTCACACTCACAGCTATTTTTTTCCTATATGGAAATGCCCATCGCATAGCACAAACCTCTTGGAGTGTAGCACAAACATTGGCCAGACGATAATATGGCTCTTTCTTTTTGTGAGTGGTCTTCTGATTATTAAAGTGAGATGCTCCACGATTCCTCAGGAACCACAAATATCCCAAGAATGTCTGTGCTCCAACGAATACTGTGGCCTCTCGCCGAAACCTGACTCACCCCTCCTGCCCCGAGTTCTCTCTGACCTGTCCTCTCTATGGACAATTTAAAAGCTACCCATGAATACCAGAACTGCAAGATTTATTAGGAGTTTTCTCCCATGAGGCATACAGACTTTGCTGATTTGGCGCCCCTCCCCACCCCAATGCATTCTGAAAGTAAGGCAAAGGAAAGATTTTTTCACTGAAATGAAAACATTTTTGGCTAAAACTTGAATTAAGTAGCTTCGATCGAACAATGTAATGATCAGATTTGGGGTCGTCACGGTTCAGCTACACACACACTTGAAAAGGAGAAGCAGCCATGTTTTAAATTCTATGCTTTCAATGGTTCGGAGCCAAACACGACGAAAGGACGCCCCGTTTTTATCATCGTAATATCATAATCATTTTCGCTAACAGAAATGGATTGCCCAACAGGGCGAGAGAAGGAAACAGACATTTGTTAAGGGGCTCCCTATCTCGAACACTTGGCGTGGTGCTTAAGTAGTCTGCAAACAGATGCTAACCAAGCCTGTGTTGCTGATAAGGACTAGGGCACAGAAGGACCAGCATTTGAACCCAGCTCCTTCCAGTCACAAAGCTGGAACTGTCGCTCAGTTTTTCCTGCAAACTGCACACTGCGGACATGCCGAGGGCATGCTGGAAGATGGGGTTAAGGTAGCAGACTGAGCCCTGGCTGTGGCCACCACTGCCTGCCCTAAATCCTTCGAAATTATAGAAAGTGTTTTAAAAATTACCAACCAGCCATATTAGCACAAGAAAACAAGAAGGTGACCCAAAATGGCCAGAAACCATGATGCACGAGAAGTCTTAGGGAATGCTCCAAGGTTGCTTGGGGGGTATATGAGACACGGGAGGGCCCCCAAGGCCACCAGCAGTGGACTGTGTGAAGGGGTACCCAAAGTGAACCCCTCTCCAGCCGGTTCCAGGCAGTGAAGGGCTGGGGACTCTGCCCCTTGTGTGCTAGAGAGGATGTGTGGAACCTCATGCTGTGGGCAACGGCCAGGAAGTATGTGGAGCCCTCCCATCCCCGCCCCTCTCTCTGCAAGACTGTGGTGACCAGTGCTGCATTCACAGATAGCTGTGGGGAATCCCAAACACAGAGATCAACACCAAACCACACACCCACAAACTTTGAGGAAGATGGGCGCCGTAAAGGAGAAGCACTCGACTTTACCAACGGAGCCAGCAAGCAGGACAGGCGATGGATCACCAGAAAGAGACCTTCACCCTCGCCCCATCCAAAAAGGAATAAAACCACATCAAGTTTCCCGTTTAGGCACCAAGGACCCAGCACCACTGGAAGCGTGCTGACCGTCCAGAGCAGGAGAAGCCGTGGCAAAGCTCCCCACAGCCCTCCTCGGGCCTCGGCGTCTCCAAGGGGAAGTGAGCAGTTGGCAATGACCATGCCTGCACAAGGCACAACCTTATCAGATCTGAGAGCCTGCGTTTCTTACTGCTCGGTGCAAAACCTATTAAATAACCCAGTCATTGAAATAAGGGACAATGGGCAAACTTGGCGCTCTCGTGGTTCATGACTAAAGTTGATATCAGCAACCACCACCCTCATCTGGGAGGAAAAGATAGAGTCTCTGCCCGAGCAGAATGTCAGGCTCTAGTTTTCTAGCAGCTAAGGGACACGTCCCCACCCAGAATCGGTGTCAGCAAAGCAAGATTAAGACCCCGGAATACACAGGAATGACATCTCGGGGAAATACAGGAGGATGTGGCATCCACGGATGAGAATGGACTGAAAAGCTGGGAAACCGAAACGAGAAGAAATGAACTCTAAAACATTAGATGGGCGCAGGAGCAGAGTGGGCAGGGCCGAAGGACAGATCGGCAACCTGGAAGGCCACGCGGAAGGAGCAGCCCCAAGGCACACGGACGGCAAAAGTACGGGTGGAAAATCAGGAGACATGGAAGATGGTGCCGGAAGCTCTCCGAATGCGTCTAATGAGAATTCGAGAGCTCTGTGCTCCTCGAGGAAAAAAGCTTCAACGTGAAAAAAGATGAGTCCTCAGAAGAAAGAGGGTACTACTTGAGAAGCTGCAAAAGAGGTAGTCAAGGAAAAGACAACGGAAATTATTTACGTAGAAAGCAAACAAATAAACTTTTAAGAAAGAACAATTACAAAACCCAACGCTGTTCTTTCAATGGACTCATGAAGGACTCTTATGGAAAGGTGGATCAATAATATCTAGGGTGAGAAGAGAGACAAGACTATACGGTGAAGACTTAAACCGTAAGGTCATCACAAGCAACAGGGCTCCCTGGAGAAATGGCGGATGGCGAGACTGGCCCATCGGAAGGCAAGGAGGTTATAAAAGTCTCCTGGGGCCTCGTGAAAAGACAGAGTTACCAACCCGAAGGGGTTCCTGGTGGTCCAAGACGGACAATTTCAGCATCGGAAATCAAATAAGTTAAAATCCATGAGTTAACGACATGAAGGAAATAAGCTCTCATTGGTCACCTTGGAAGGATGCCAGGGAATCGATTCATTTTTCAGGAAAAGGAGTGCTTCCTTTGCCCCGCCTCCCCATACCAGTTGGAACTCGAGGTGCCACAGAGGCGATGGGCGAAAGTCCTTCTTTAGAGAGAGATCTCACCGGGGCGATAAAGGACCGACAGACTTAAAGGATCCCCACTTCGAAACCTCACACTTTCCAAATACCTGATCTAAGCAGCAAATGATGACCGATCAAACCATTCGGCGAAAGGCCGAAAGGCCAGGAGGACCTTTATATTGAATTATCGGGTTGACACCTCGTGAAGGCGCTGGAATTAGGAGCTCCAGGAGAGCGGAGGCCAGGCTCTAACTCTACGGCCATCTCTCGCAAAAATAGATGCTTGATCCTTGTGGAGATAAGGATGAATTAATACAGACAGGCAGAAAGCCAGGCCTTAGAAGAAATGCAGGTAAGGGAGAGCATTAACAGAAACCTCAAACATAAGTGCCAATAATAAAGGTGTTCTGCAGCATCTTGTGGACGTCCCTTAGCGGCGTAGGAAGTCGCTTCCTGTGTACCTTACAGACATGCTGTGCCTTACGAAGTCAGCTGACTGCCAATTTCCCTACTAATGCTTTAAATCGCACAACTACTGTTTACCTGGAATTCTTTGTGAAACTGTTGATTTTAATCATTTAATTTGTAATTAAGAAATCCATTTAAAAGTCAACTGAGACGATCATGAGGATGATATCAAAAAAAAAAAAAAATTGCCAGTTACGATCCTCAGAATTCAAGAAGGCACTGGCTGCACATAGAATCACAGGAGCCGAACCGTTCTGTGAAAAGAAACAATGAAGAACAGGAAAGAGCTTTTAGAAATGGAACATGAGGCCCGCATGAGACTCTCCATAAGGGGGTGGAAAGATAAGCCACGGAGCTCTAACTTTAAGAGAAAGAAGAGTTGGAAAACGTGAAAGGAGACAGCACCATGCATCTTCACTAAAAGTGAAGTATCTTAAGCAACATGTATCTTAACTAATTTGTTTCCATTAGCTCCAGAAAAACAAACAAAACAAAATGAAACAAAACAAAGAGAAAAAGCAGAGGAAGAAACATTGTCAAAACAAACACAAGGACTTTGCCAGGCCTGAAAGGGATCCGCCTACCTGCTGTTAAACATCGAGAATGGAAAAAGACCCTTTGCTCAGTCTTTTCAAATTTTTTTTTTTTAATGAAATTTCCGAAGACTAAGCATCCAAGGAAAAATTCTAAAAGCTTCCGGAGAGGGAAAAAAAACAGGTCACCCACCAAACAATGAGAACGGAACCACATCGGAGGACCACGAGTGGGCTCTCCCCGGTTCTGACGGTGGACGATTTCCACTTGGGACCACGGGGGAGGGCGAAGGGGCCGCGTGCCAGGGACGCCAAGCCTCTGGCATTCGTCTCCACGAGCCTTTCCTTAGGCGTCTGCTGGATGAGGCACTCCGGACAAACAAGGGCTCCGAGGGAGGGTTCAGGGTAAGGGAGGCTCGCCACCTGCGCCCCACAGAACACGGACGGCACCGAGTCTCCAGGCCAAGTGATAGCGACGGGAATACAGGGTTTCACGCCGCAAACGCAACCTGGAGGTGAGTCGGCATGAGGAGAATGACACTCCGGGGAGGGAGGGAGGGACGGGGGGACATGGGGCAAAAGGGCAGGACGTCTTCGTCCGTCCGTCACGGCGGGCGGGCTACAGACGCCGTCCGCACGGACAGAGCGAGTGAGGGCTGCAGGCGGATGCTTTACAGAGGAAGACGGCCATGGCCTGACTGGACGGAACGGGAAGTAGGGAGCACTCCGTATCACCCGATGCCATCCAAACAGGGGCGTGTTTTCCTTTAACAAGTTCGATCACGCTCATTCTTTGACCCCGCCATCCCGCTGGGGCATAGGTGGTGTTATTACTCAACCAACTCAGGATAATAAGCGAAACTGAGAAAAAGAACCTGAAAGCATTTTAATGGGGGATGGCGTGAGTAAACGTCGTCGTCTTCACGCTACTGAATGCGACACGTGTGAAAAAAAGATGCCAAGACGTAACTCGAGGCGAAAACGTCACGTGCCGCACACGGACGAGGGCACATCACGCTTACGGCACCGGAAACACACACGAGAAGAATCGTGTGCGCACGTGTGCGTGACTGGAGGAAGGCGTGAGGGTGAAACGCACCCGGCTCACAGGTCTCCTCGCGGGACAGAACGAGGCCGAGGGGCACCGCGGCCTCAGGTGTGACATCTGAATGTTTTACAAGAATGCGTGTAATTACACACAAGCAACTTTTTCTTAACTGTAGGGAGCGCCCTGCTCACTGTCAGGCAGAGACTGCTTGCTTGCTTTCTGCTTTTGAACCCAGAAGTGCTGGTGAGTTTTGCACAGAGGACGGTGCGACCGTCCCCTGGAGCACTTTGATCCTGGCAGCTGGGGGAGGGGCGGGACAGCCTGAGGGGCCTGTCCTGACCAGCATCTTTGACTCCCACAGGTGCAGGCCCCCTGTGACCACCCACCCGCTTGTCTATACGACCTCACCTCACCTCGTGGGTGGCTGACGGAGATCTAAACCGAGCTATGTTAAGAGACCCATTCTTGTCCTTTTGTCTTCAAAATCTAACTTCAAATTTGCATTGCCAAACAGTTCAAAATAACAGACTGCAATTTTTCAGCGGCTGGAAATATCTCTGAGTTTCTAACGGATGTGAAGTGCCAAATTTAAGTGGTTTTCGTTCTTGCTTTTCCAGAAATGACCAGGTAGGTAGGTGATTTTAAGCCAACACCCGGTGTGACATGTCTTGGCCACTGCTTAGCCTCCTCCCCTTTCACCTCACTCAAGAGATTCCTTCCTGGACACCAGCTACGGTCCCGGGAGGTCCCCACGCTGCTCCTGCAGCTGGGCTGGAGGAGGGCGCCCCACGGACCACAGCCAAGGCCTGTCCCCTCCTCCTTGCCCCCAGCGAGTGGACGTGGCCGGGGAGCCAGGAGCAGAACATTGACCTCAAGAGCATGTTCGAGATGGGCCTGGCAGCTACGCTCCGAACGGCGCTCATCGCCGTGGATCTGTCCCTTGCAAGATCAACTGAGAAGGCCTGCCACCTTGCAGGGGGCGTTTCCTATTTCTATTTCTTACTTCCTATCTCTGGAAGGCAGGACGAGCCCCCCGCATCAGTGCACCACTGGGTTCTTATATTAAGAAGTCATTTTTCATACGGATTTGAAAAAGCCAAAGGAAAACGAAAAGGACGCGGAAAGGAGCTAAGTAAAAACCTGGGATTCGCAGACCCTCTGGAAGGTTCCTTGTGCTCCTGGGGTCCATGCTCTGCGAGGCAGGCAGCCGAAGTCAGGGCCCCTCACAGAGAGGTGGGGGCTGGGAGCCACCCGAGCGCCCTTCACCCTCCATGGTCCAGAAGAGGTTCCAGCCCAAAGCATCTAGAAGTCTCCTCACCTCCCTACTTTCCAAGGCGCCTCACCTCAGCTGCCAGGACAGGTTTTTCCACTCTGACTGGTGTCAGACAGACGCAGAAGAATGCCTGACTTCGCCTTTGCCAAAAGAGACTGCCCCACGGCCCCCGCCCAGTGTATCACTGACTCTAGTTCTGCCAACTCACAGGCAAGGTGACGACGCTGATGAGCTTGCGACATACCTTCCCGGGACACAACTATGGGGCCCGGGCACAGGACAGGCACACGCAGACCACCTGGCGCCGCACGGGCAGCCGATGAAACAGTGCTACGCTGTGGATGGGTTCACTGTCGTAAACACGTACGAGGCGCATTATGCAGGTCAGAACAGGAAGTGGAGTGGAAACGCACACCTAGTGCACTCTCACACGCACACGCACACACACACACACACGCCCATTAGCAAGAAACCCAAAAGTAAAACATGCGCTTTTTTTTAAAGTTTGGAACTTTTTCTAAACTCTACTTGGAAGCGTAATAAGGACTTGATCATTTCTGAAGCACGCTCGCTTCCGAGGGCTTTTCCAAGGTGAGCGCTGTCCCTGAACTGAACATAACCTGAGTGTCGGCAGTTCTCGGTGGGAGTCACCATCCCTCAGGCAGTGCTGGGAACGGTCTGGAAGGGTCTGGAAGAGTCCAGAACAGTATTCCCCCATTTGTTCCAGAAAGAAATTAATAAGGGGAACGAAGCCAGCTGAACCCAATTTGACCTCGGCTGTGAGCACCAAGGTGTGATGGTTAGATCCTAATCACGAAAGATCGGTACTTAACGAGACAACGGTTTCTAAAATAAATTGCGACATTACACTGCAGGTTGCAAAAGTAATGCAAACGAAAACAAGCCAAAACAGGTGTGGTCATCGTAGAACACGAACCCCACAGATGAGCAAAGAGCAGTGGCTAGAAGCCCGGCAGACGTGGCTGTGCCACATCTTGACTGTCACCTGTTCCCAAGCTGTGGTCTTGACGTACACGTTGATGTTTTGCGAAAATGAAACCCAACATGGGATGTTTTAAAGTTGGGCCCGCCGAGCTCTGGGCTCAAGGTCAAGGTCAGTGGATGGGATTTATCACCTCTACACCCTCGCCACTGCCCCTCGAAGCAGCCCCGCTGTTGAATGGTGCATAGGCTGAGGCTCCGGGCAAGACTTTGCGAGAAAAGGGCTCTGCAGGCTACTGAAATACGTTTTTAAAAATGCAGACGTATGATACATTTTGTTTTAATGCAATGAAGCCCCCCCGACTCTGATTGCGCTGGAAGGAGTCCTTCATCCAGAGCCTGGCCTTGACCTCCAGGTGGAGAGAGCTCATTTGGGCTTGGCCACGCGATTTGCTTTGGCCAAGGCATAGAGGGCAAGGAGCCAGCATGCCGCTCAGAGCCTAGGCCTCAAGAGACATGGCATGTTTCTGTTCACCCCGCGGCACCTCTGCACTGGTGGGGGACACCCCCTGCCAGCCTGCTGGTCTCAGGAGGACAGGCATCACATGGAGCAGAGCTGCAGACTGCAGCCAGCGGTGGAGAACCCCGGCCACCCACTGCCGGGGAGGGGGGGCAGAAATAAATACTGATTAGCGCATCACACCGAGAGTTTACGTCTCTCCGAATCGGGGTTCAGAGAGGGTGAGCTACTAGGCTGAGGTGCGCCAGCTTCCGGTCAAGATGGCGGAGCGGGGAGACGCTGTGCTCCCCTCCCCACAGCGTCTCAGGACCACACTAAACGTACACGCTACCGAACAGCCACCTGAGTTCTGGCCGCACAGAAGTCCTACCGCTGGGGACAGACAGACGAGGCCACTTGAGGCTGGTAGGAGGGAGGCACCACCGCTCAGCCTGTTCCCACATCCGCGTGTGGCGGTTGAGAATCGGGAGGGACGTCTCGGCTGCGGTTGTCCCCCTGAGAAGCAAGGGGTCCCGGCCCCACACCGGGGTCCCCGGGCCGGGGTTTCAGCGCCATGAAAACCAGTGGGGCTGGCAGCTGAGAGGAATGAAGGACGGAAGGAGCCGCAGACATTTCTCTCCAAAGGGCCCGCGCGCAGACTCACCGCTGACGGACGCGCTCGCTCTGAGCTCCGGCGCGGAGGCGACAGCTCTCGGAGTGCCAGGGACACACGGCGAGGGGCCGAGCTGTGTGGCTTCAGGGCGAGGGCCGGAGGGGCCGCTGTCTCCACACAGGAGCCCCGGCTGCATCCACCCTTCCTCTGCGGCGGCGCCATGTTAAGTGTCCATCAGCCTCACGGATGTTGCTCACGTGATTACGTGAGTCCGTGATTCCCCGAGGCCCCGCGCCTCGCTGAACCCGCTCGCCCCCCACGTGATTCCCCGAGGCCCCGCCCCTCACTGACCCCGCCCACGCAATTCCCTGAGGCTCCGCCCCTCCCCGCCTGCAGGCCCAGCCAAGCCCCCTCCAGTGGCCTTTTCCTACAAATGGCCAGTCTTAGCTCATGCTTTGGACTTTCCTGAAATCTCGTAGAGTTTGACAAACCCCACACAAGCGTCATCTGGCCTCGGCGTGCCCCGTACCTCTTGCTGAGCAGCCCACCTGGTCTGGCGCTAGCCGCAGTTGGCTTTGATTTATGGCTTGGCCTCTCCAGGCACCTCCGAGCCCGGCATAGGTGGTGGCTATTTGCGGCTCGCTTAGTGGCTCATGCCAGGTGGTGCCAGGCAGGGCACAGGCTGCGGCTGAAACTTGGCTTTAGGCGGGGCCCCTCCCAGGAGGCCCCAGCCTGCACGCCTGGATGGCTGGCTTCAGTTTGAGCTGGACTGGAGCACCACTGAGGGCCACGTCCCAGGACGACACACCCAAAGGACAGACTGGGCAAGCACTAGGGCCCTGCTACAGTGAACCCTGCCCCATAGGGTCAGCCCCTGCACAACTGCCCCTCCACTGTAGTCGTGACCAGACCTCACGTCCAATCACTCTGAGGGTCAATCGCTCCCCCTGACGTGCAAATAGCAACCAAGGTTCAACTACAACAGGAGGGCACACACACCCATACAAAAGACACACTTACGGCACCTGGCTCAGGTGACCTGGGAGACTGTGCCCCTGGGTGCCACAGGACACCCACTGCTAAGACCGGAACACGTAGCAGCCCTACCTGATACAAAGAAACCAACCCAGGGAGGCAGCCAAAATGGGGAGACAAAGAAACACGTCCCAAACCACAGAACAGAACAAAGCCCCAGACAAAGAACTAAACAACATGGAGATGAGCGATCTACCGGATGCAGAGCTCAAACCGCTGGTTCGAAGGATGCTCCGGGAACTTAGGGGCAGAGTAGAGGAACTCAGTGACGACCTTAACAAAGAGATAAGAGACAAAACGGAGATGGGAGACACACAACGACCAGCCGGAAACGAAGGCTACAATAACCGAAATGAAGAAGGACACATTGGAAGGAATCGGCAGTAGATTAGATGGAGCAGGAACAGCGGCAAGAAAAAAAGAATCCAAAAAAAAAAAAAAAAAAAGAAAAAATGAGGCTAGTTTAAGGGGCCTCTGGGACAACGCGCAGCGTATGAACTTTCACGTCACAGGGGTCCCAGAAAGAGAAGAGAGAGAGCAAGGAACTGAAACCCTATTTCAAGAAATAATGAATCGTACACCTGAAACTTGCTGGTTCCAATTAACCAATATCACCATAATAACAACAACAACGACAACAATAAAATAATGACTGGAAACGTCCCTAACTTGGTTTAGGCAACAGACATACAAATCGAGTTCCAAATGAGATAAACCCCAAAAAAGCCCACACCAAGACGCATCCTAATTAAAATGCCAAAGGTTAAAGACAGAGCATCCTAAAAGTAGCAAGAGAAAAGCAATTTGTTACCTACAAGGGAGCTCACATAAGACTGTCAGCTAATTTCTCAACAGAAACTTTGCAGGCCAGAAGAGATTGGCACAAAATATTCAAATGATGAAAGCAAAATCATATAATCGAGATTACTTAACCAAGCAAAGCTATTATTTAGAATCGAAGGACAGATAAAGAGCTTCCCAGACAAGAAAAAGCTAAGTGAGTTCATCAACACCGAGCCGGTATCACAGGAAATGTTAGACGGACTTTTTTAAAAAGAAGAAGAAGAAAAAAGATTAAAAATATGAATAAGATGGCAATAACTACATATCTATCAATAATTACTTTAAATGTAAATGAATTAAATGCTCCAATCAAAAGAAAGGGTGACTAAATTAATAAGGCAAAAAGACCCTACATATACTGCCTACAAGAGACTCGCTTCAGATCAAAAGACACACAGATTGAAAGTAGAGGGATAGAAAAAGATGTTTTATGAAAATGGAAACAAACAAAAATTAAAGCTGGGGTAGCAAGACTTACCAGATATAACAGACTTAAAACAAAGGCTGTCACGAAGAGACAAAAATCCAGCCATCCCACTTCTGGGAATTTATCCAAAAAACCCCAAAGCACTACTCAAAGGCGCATGTGACTCCATATGTTCATTGCAGAATTATTTACGGTAGTCAACATGTGGAGGCCGCCTTGGTGTCCGTCAATGGAAGAATAGATAAAGAAGTGGTACATGTATACAATGGAATATTACTAAGCCATCAAAAAGAATGCCACCTTGCCATCTGCTACAATGTGGACAGACATGGAAGGTATTGTGCTAAGTGGAGTAAGTCAGATAGAGAAAGACGAATGCCACAAGATTTCACTTACATATGGAATTCAAAGAACGAAATAAACAAAACAGAAACAAACTCATAGAAAAGGAGAACATTTTGAGGGCTGCCAGATGGGAGGGGGGTTGGCGGGGTGGGTGAAAAAGGGGAAGGGATTAAGAAGTACAAATTGGTAGTTACAAAACAGTCATGGGGCTGTAAGGTGCAGAACAAGGAATATAGTCAATAATATTGTAATAACTATGCATCCTGTCAAATGGGTACCATCTGATTGGTACCATCTGATAAATCACCAGATTTATCAAAGTCGATCACTTCATAAGGTATATAAATGCACTCAGTATATCTGAAACTAATACAATATCGTAATTTAAAAATTAGTTGTTGAAAAATTAGTTGTTGAAAAAAAAAAAAGACGTGAAATCGGTCCTGATTAATGCCGGAGGCAGGCTCCCATTCCTCTGCCATACCGTGGGAGTCCCAAAGCTTCTCCCCAACCCTTCCTACCCGGGGAAAGGAAATCCAGTCATAAACTTCCTGTGGGTTCTAATCAGACAGAGCCGAGAAGTGCCCATCGCTGTAGCCGACACACAGTGAGCAGGGGATCCTTAACCCAGAGCCGCAGGTGATGGCTTCGGCATGCCCAGTGCCGGCGGCGGTCCCCAGGGTGATGCTGTCCTCCTCGGAGGGGCCGGCACGCAGGGGCAGGCTCCCCTCTGCCCTCATTCTTGCGCTGAGCTCAGGCGGGCTCAAAAGTGACTGCAGGAGGCCTTGTGCCAGCGGGAGGGGGTGTCGCAGAGTTTTATCTCTGTGGGGTCCCAGGACAGGGGGTCCCAAGCTCAGCTCCTCTGAGGCCTTGAAACACCTGGGCATAAATCCTACCTTCTTCATCGTCCTTCGCAGGAGGGTTCGATTACTATCATAATCCGTTAATAGAGAGTGACATTCCCGTAAGCCTAAGCCACAGGACGGAGGTTTTCAGTGTATTTCGGGCCACTTTCCTCTCCTCTTCTTTCAGCTCTGCGGTTCACGTGTTTGGTTCCTGCATAAACGCCTCCCTCAGCATCAGGGTTCGCAAGGCACCCCTTCCCCCGTGGGCACCCCACCTCTGCGCGCCTGGAACAGTGCCCGGCGGGGGCTGCCTGGTTCCCATCAGCCCCTCCGCCCCGTGTGTGTCCTGAGGTTCATTCTGCACAGGTGGCAGGAGTCAGATTCTACTGGGGAAAGAGGCCCCGGGGGCAGAAAAGCTGCTGCTGCAGATGTCAGGGAGAGGGACCCACGGGGGGAGGAGCATAACGTTAAGACACAGGCTCCAAGGGAACTGTGGGAAGCCAGGGAGTGTCACGCTTGGGCTTCTCGGCACACACAAACATTTCCACATTTTCCAGTGACCCGTCCGACGTCCAGTCCAGAGGCGGGGCCGGTTCCAAGTCTGTCCAGGGCCCATCAGCTCAGGTCTCTAGGACCTGTAAGAGTCAGCGGGGACCCCTGGGCACCTTGACAAGCCGCCATCTCAGCCCTGGCACTCCGTCGGTTGACCATGACGTGGGCACGAGCCGGGAGCTGTTAGAGACGCAGATGCTTAAGGCCCCACACTCACAGACCGGGAATCTGCATTCCACCAAGGAATGCATATACATACGGCCCAAACCATTTGGACCAGTTCATTCTCGATCAGCTGCACGTTAGAATCATCACAGGCAGTCGAGCTTTTAAGAAACGCCTATGCCCGCCCCTCCCCCACCCCAGAGGCCGCTCCCGAGGGTCTAGGTAGCGCCTGGCACTGGCAGCTGGGATTCTGGGGACCGGGGTGGAGGAGCTCTCAGTTAGATCACCAGCTCTTGACCAGGAGGGGGTCAGGGCAGAGTCCCTGAGGGGCTTTTGCAGATGACACACAGCAAGCCCCAAATCGACCCAACGTCCCTGTCCCCAGAGGTGGGGTGGTGGAGCTGAGAGGGCCCTGGACAGGCAGAGGTGCTCCCCAACAAAATCGGGTTCAGCATTCTGCCGTACATGTGGCTGATCTCACGTTAATAAAGCCAGACTTTTTTTTTTTTTTTTTTCCTGACAAGCCTATGATAAAAGACATACGTCTGAAAAAAAAGAAGTAAGTTTTTCAAAAGACGCAAGTCAGACACTCTGAGAACACTGAGTGCTGGGCAGTGCCAAGAAGCAAATTCTTTTCCCATTTCATAATTTGATTTACGAGCAAAGAAATCTTCCGGAGACATCGGCGGAGCTAGCCTTTGGGCATTCTCAACGGAGGAAAAACAAAACGTTTGCTGAGTTAGGTACGAAACTGAATCACTGACCTGACTTGAGGATACAAATATATGGGCCCCCTCAAACCCACGTACAGGCCCCCCCAAGCCCGCACACGGGCCCCCCCAAGCCCACACACAGGCCCCCTCAAACACAACACAGGGGGCCTCACAAACCCACACACGGGTCCCTAAACCCATGTACGGGCCCCCCTCAAGCTCACCATGGAGCCCCTCAAGTCCACCCACAGGACTCCTCAAACCCAACATAAGGGGCCTCTCAAACCCATACACAGGTCCCCAATACCACACAGGCCCCCTCAAACCCACACATGGGCCCCCCCAATCCCATGCACGGCCCCCTCAAACCCACTCATGGGCCCCCTCGAACCCACGCAGGGTCCCCCCAATCCCATGCACGGGCCTCCCACACCCGCGGGATGGCTGAGCCTTTGAGGACGAGCACGTTGTAGGCTTACGACAGTCAAACCGCAATTCTGGCATTTTTAAGTTGTCGACCTTGACCAAGCTTCTTGACCTCAGCTACAAAAGAGGGACAGAAACACCATTTTCACACCATTTTCAGAGGACGCCGGAAGGCACTGCTGGCTGAGCCCCGCGTGCAGAGGGTCCGGCAGGCGCTTGCTGGCGACGGTGACACACAGTGTCCCGCCCTGGGGCATACACGTCAAGAGGCATAAGGAGGTTCAGACCCCACGACCCCACTTCTGCGAATCTATTTTCTGGAAATAATCTCAAAACCCAAACGGTGGAGATGCTCGTCGTTTTGGTAACACAGCAACCAGAAGCAACCCGAATGTCCCGAAACGTCCGAGAGGAGAAAAAGGTTAATCATTTTCGGTAATGTAAAACGGGCAATGTTTTGACTGACCACAGGAGCTAGGTGACCGAGACGGGGGAAGGAGAAAAACTATATACACTGTTAAAAGTTAATCACATCAAAACACGGTCCCCGAAGCCCGGAGAAACAGACCAGAAGAGACACACAAAGATGCTCGCGGTGGGACCCTGGGCGACATTCTTTTCTATTTCCTTTTTTTTTTTTTTTTCCCCCAGTTTTTCTTTAGTAAACATGTATTCTTTGTCTAATGAGAAAACAAAATCAAATTCCCACTTAAAAAAAAAAATCAATCTTTTTAACCAACATGAAATGCCGCCCCGAGTCTTAAGATCTCTGAGTCCACAATAGATTGAAGTGACATTACCAAGATATATTGAACAATGAAAAAGTCACCAAGTAATTGGTATTTTACATCCTTCCGCTGAAAACCCCCTGATCTTGTGTGGGCCTCGGGCTCCCCACGGGACACGCCTGGCCGGCCCTGTCCTTACCGTCATGTGTCTCCATGGCGCTTCCCGGACACACAGCTGACCCCTCCGGCCCCACACACCAGTACATGCTGGGTGGTCGCTGAGACATGCCAGCCATCGACCCTCGGGGGGCTCGCTCTCCCAAGTCGCTTCCGGCCGTGGTCACCGCCGCCGCCGCTGCCCGAGGGGTGATCAAAGGCACCCACACACAGTCATGGCCGAGCAGAAGGCTGTCTCGTTCTGGCGGTAAAAAAAAAAAAAATCACAAAATCAGAAAACTTTTCTTAATCGTCAAGCCCCTTCCTGTCCACGCACATATATTTATGCTGCTTCATCGGTATTTCTCCTCTGTGTTATAACATTCGTCTTCACATTCCATCTATCTGGCCATGTAGGGTCACATGGGGACAGTAAAGGGACAGAGCTCCCTGACCTTACCCCCCCCCAACGGGGGTCCACTTGAGAAGGATCTCGAAGAAACCCCGAGCACCTGCAGAACACCTGCTCGTGGAGGGCGGGACCACTGTTTACGTAATACACAGTCACTGTCCCATGCACAGTGACATTGAGACAACGAAATGAGGCCACTGCCTTCGGGGGCGGGGGGGTCACACTCCAGCTGGGGTACGGCAGACACACAGTCACAAAACGAGGCCTTCCGCGTTTGCCCAGGACAGACTCTTCCAGAAGGCCGAGTGGGTGTGATGCTGAGAGGAGGCAGAGGCCCAAGGAGACGCATCGGGGGGTGCGTAGGGAGCCCCTCGCCCGGGGTACATCGGGCAACGTCTGCAGGCGCCTCAGCTTGTCAGGGCGGCGGGGGGAGGGTGCTGTGGGCGACCAGTGGGTAGAGGCCATGCCCGGGGCAGCCGCCCGCAGCAAGAATTCCCTAGCCCAAAACAGTTCGTTAGCCGGGGAGGTGATGACTTAGATGAGGACGCTCACGAGGCTGTGATGGGGACAGCTGAGGCGAGGTGCCGCGCCCTCCTGCTGGGCTCCCGCCAAGCGTGGGGTCCCCCAACACAAGTGCCCATCCCGCCGTGGTGATTGAATGACCAAAAATGCATTGAGGGGAAAATCCCAGGCCCGGCCCAGGATTTAAACTGCTTGATGGGAAGGGTGTTAGCATGGGAAACACAAGCATTTCTATTACAGTTCATATATTTTTCTATACGATATGTAAAGGATGGGGTGATTAGCACCGTTCCCTGAGAGAAACGACTCTGAAATGGAGAGTGATAGCATAGTTCAAAAATAATAAAATAACAATAATAATAATAATAATAAGTCAACGTTATATAATTGATGCCCAAGACAATAAGGAAACGGAGAAGCAAAGCCTTGGGTTGTCTCTGTCACATGTCACAGTGGATCTCACCCACAGTAGTGATGGGGGTCACGGGAAGGTCAGCGGGGTCGCCCACCTGCCCTCTGATTCACGAGCTCAGGCTGTCAGTGCTGTCTCTCCAGGGAACGGTTCTAGAAAGGGCCCCGAGCAGGCTGGGCGCTGAGCAAAATCCACACGAGACGGAGGTGAGGAGGAGAAGCCAAACGGAACCTCTGTTTTAAAATAAAGGCTTCACGGAAACCAAGGCACCGAGTGGCTATCTGCTTTCAAACGCCTGTCGAACTCAGAGACACCAAGTACACACATCCCACGGGAAGGAGGAATCCGAACCCCGGTAGACGTCCCTTCTGAAAACAGAAGTGTCTTCTGCCCTATGATGTTCTGAAGTTTAAAAAAACTTTTCATATATTCTAGGCCAACGCTCGCCCGGCACATTTCGTTCCCCTTTTCATTTTCAGTTTCCTTTTGATAATCACTTTACCAAGTGGAGGATTTTGCCCCTGGAGTTTTTCAGTTATAATTTGTATTTTGGCTTAGACGCCAAGGTAGACGTTTTACGATGAGGTAACTCAGTTTTGCTCAATCGTTGCCCTCAAACGGATCTTGGCTTCTTCCTTCTTCTCCTGGGCTCGGATCAGTGTAACGAATCCTGATTATAAGTTGTGTGTGTCTTCTTTTCCTTATGATCCATCTGAAAGAGGCCTCGAGAGTTTTCTGCAATAATCGTTATTCTAACGATTTAAAACCTCACCAATTTTCTCTTGCCAACTCTTTATAACTAGCCTAACGAATGAACCGAAATACTTAACGAAAAAGAAAAAAAGGGACCTTATATTCATTCTACAAATGTTTTTATTGGGCCGTTTCCATGAAGAGTGAACTGTGTAAAATTCAGAGCTGGTAGGGAGGGCATCATTAAACAAGACCTTGCTGTAAAGTTTCCAGCAGGGAAGAAATGGGAGGTGGAGGAGGGGGTGGGGAGAATGCACCTGTATTTTCAGGAGCCTTGGAAAGCACTTTAGAAATGCCTGTTAGAAATGCTCACGTCGCCCGTCTCTTTTTAGAATGGTTATCATGGTCCCAGACATCCCTTTGGCACCATTAGCATCCCTGGACCAGTCCTGGCTTGCCTACGAAATGTGTTTAATGGCTGTGTGGACATTGAAATATCATAGAGCTGCAGCCTGGAGAAGCGGCTACTTCTCATTCCCGGAGGAGCGCCCCAGGGTTTGGGAAGAGAGTCCTTCATGATTATGAAGGGCGATCAGGTTAAGGCTCTCCATTCACCGCTGGTCACTGGGCCAGTATGAATGGGGCCCCGCCTGGATGGCTCTGGACGTGAGGATGCGGCAGTGAGCAAGGTAGCAAGAGGAACGGCCTCTGACCCCTGGGGCTGCAGCGAGGCCTTCAGGTGATTAAAGAGGTTAAATCGATGATGTAGGACACAGAAAGGGCCGTGAGAGAGAGGGTGGCTGGGGGCAATGGCCAGGTGGGCTGAGATGGCTGAGGCCAGATCGACCGGGGGTGGGGGTGGGGTGTCTTCTGAATTTCACGCCACTTGCAAGGAGAAGCAAGCATACCAAGAAGAGTGACATCTTCCGATACCAATTTAAAAAAAAAAAAAAATCCCGAGTACCTCGCTCTAGAATCATCAAAGTAAAAAATACGGAGAGAAAATCCCCATCCTGTGACTTGAGCCTCTTCGGTCCCTGGGGCTGGTTACCTCTTTTGCTGATAGAAATATTAACTGACTATAAAATGGGGAGAAAACGGTTTGCCCGTGTTAAGTGACTACAACCACGGGCTTGAAGCCGGCGCAGAAAGGTCCCCCATCCGAACTGTACACGGACTGGGCAAGCCGGTTGTGAGTTCAGGGGTACCCTCTGATGATGCAAGAAAAAAAAAAAAAAAAGGTATTAAGTTTCACAAGCCGTTCGTACTCAAATGCATTTTCCCAGTTCAGATCCTCAGCCATTTTATTAAGTGGAAAATTTGGAACTGAAACGACTCAAGAAGAATGCTGCATTTCCTTCTCTCTCAGGAAACACTCTTTATGGTAACTTGTCAGATTCTCTATGACAAATCCACTGTTTTAGGCACTGATAAAGTCTTTTATGTGATATTTACAAAATAAAAATAATAAAGAAAATTTAAAAATATCACTCTGGCTGCCTCACAGAATAGGGACAGGGGAGGACTGTAGTAGTATAGGAAGGAGATGCTGGTACCCTGGACTGGGGGGCGGGCTGTGAGAAAGAGGGGGACAGGCCTGACACATTTTAAAGGGAAACCAACAGGACTTACTAACAGACTGAATTCAAGAGATAAGGGCATAGGAAGGAGGCTAACTCCTAGCCACCCCGCAAGAGTGGCACATGGGGCCACTTCCCCGAGATGTGGAAGACTGGGGTGGGAAACTGTGGGGAGGCCCCCCCAAACCTTTAGGCACAAAATTAGGTGTGAGGTTTGCCTGTTTTTAATGGGTTTATTCTTCCAGGACATAAGCACAGGTAATTAAGTCAAATCACAAAAAGCATCGAATGTTGTCTAAAATTGTGCACATTCTACTTATCCCTTGATAACGTCCAGGGACCTTCCGTCAATGTGAGTGACTAACGAAACTCTAAAAATAGTGTTTGGTGAGAGGCTTCTGCTCTTCGACCTCCCCCACCCCTGCCTGGGGATGTGTTTATGGGAAGAAAAACTTCCTGGCCTCAAACTGCGAAGGGGCAGCAGGGGCCCCCCAAACTCGGCTTTTCCCTCCAACCCATGAGAAGTCCCCCCACTTTTCCATCACTATCTCCCTCTGTCCCCCAGCCTTCCCGGGTTCCCCCTGCCCCCCACCGATGGCGCTCACCTCCCGCCGCACCCCCAGCCAGGGAAGCTCGCCCACAGATCCCGCCAAAGCGATGCGGTTTGTCATTGGCCACTGGCGCGCGACCCTTGGGCAGGAAGCTGGCTTCGCTCGGCCGTGCGCCGGGCGATGGCGCGCTTGGCCCTCGCGCATCGCCAGGCCGCCCCGCGGGCCGGAGGGAGACTCGGCACCGTCCCCTCCCGACGCACACGCACTCACACTCACACTCGCCCCCGTGCACACGCGCGCTCGGCCACGGCCCGCTGCGAGCGGGAGGCAGCGCGGCGTGCGGCAAAGGCTGCGGGGCCGCGTAGACGCCCGGCCGTGTTTTTCCTACTTTTTGTTTCTTGCCTCTGCTGTTCCCGCCCCGGCGCCGTCCCGGGCGGGGTTTCGGGGTTCCATTGGGGGGCGCGGGGGAGCCCGCACACCCTTGACCCCGCGGGCTGCTTGGGGGTCCGAGAGCGGCAGGAGGCCGGCGGGCGGGGAGGCTGGGGTCGCCCTGCGCCCTCGGGGGCCCCCGGGGCCGCGGGCGGGAGCTGCGGGGCGCGGGGCGCGGGCCGGGGCCGCTCTTACCTGCGGAGCTGGGCGCGCGGGCCGCGCGGGCGCCCCCGGGCCGGGGCCTGGCCGTGCCGCTGCCCTGCACCCCCCGGGCCTCCGGCCGCGCGCGCCGGGGCCAGACGCACTTCCTCAATCCCGCGGGGCGGGCGGCGCGCACGGCGCGCAGGGCGAAGGTCGGTCGCCGCGCGCCCTCCCGGGACCTGCCGGGCGCGGCTCCGCGCTCGCCCGCCTCAGTTTCCCGAGCCGGAAGCCGCGCGCGGGGGCGCGTTCACCGCTCCCGCCCCCCGAGACGGCGGCGCCCGCGGGCGTTTCTAGCGCGATGTCCCTTCCAGGCGTGGGCGCCCTGGTCCCTCCACGCGGGGCGAGCGACGCGATGGGACGGGTGGGGCCTCGCGCCCCTCTGCTCTGCGGAATCTGCAGCTTCGCCCGTGGCGGGTGCATGCTGGCCAGACACTCTGGCGGCAGATATTTCAAAAAGAGGGACGTTCATTCGTGCTCGACTCTTTACAAGCAGTCCAGAAATATATACATACATACATATATATATTTGCACACTGTTCCCCTTTCGCTACGTGAATTTACTAATTTAACTATAGCTGCATATAACAGGATGTCATTATTTGGTGAATCATTTAAAATTGGGGTTTTTTCTTGGGTGCAGGGGCGTGGATAAAATATGGTAGGATGTCGGCAATGTATTGTTGCAACCTAATATAAGTTCGTTCGTCACACCGTTTGGGCCGTTATCCAAACGCGGATCATAAAGATGCAGGTCCATGCAGCAGGCGGGCATCAGATTCGGTTCCACGGGCCCACGGGAGCGAGAGGAGCCCGCTGGGGACCAGGCCGACGGTTCCACCCCCTGGCAGGGCCCGCGCCCCAGGCTCCTCTCGTGGGATGTTTTGGCTGGAGTGTTCCCAGGCTTTACCGCAAGGCACAGAAACAAAATGCCACCACCCTCGCTGCCATTTCGCACGCAGGCCCTGGACCTCGCGGACGTGCCGGGCAGTGGCCACTTGGAACGACTCTTTGGGCCCTGGTTGGACGAGGGGACCCCTGTCCAGCTTCGCTTTGCTCCCTGGAGGCTGCCCCTCCAGCTCTCCTGCCACGGGACGCTCTTCCGAAAGAGTGGGTGCAGTTTGGCAATCCTGTCCTCACCACTGCGGCCCTTATTTCATTCAGTTTGCAAAAGGCGGCAAGCAGTACGAGTGCCCCAGAAAAGTCCCTAAGAATTTGCAGGGCGTGGCGTCTGCCGCGCTGAGCGAGCCCCCGCCACCGCGGTGCTGCGCCTCCAGGGCGCGCGGCCCCGCCATCTAGCGGCGCCGTGAGGAAGCGCACGCCCAGAGCCGGGACAGGCAGGGGAGGACCCGGCCTCTGGGGTGGGGGCAATTCAAATTTCCCTTTTAAATGAACTTGAGAATAGGCCAGGAATGTCTCCAGTGTGGAAAACGGCGAGCATGGCCGACACATGGGCAGACTCTTTGGAGCTAGTTGTGTCCCAGCATTTAACTCTACCTATTCTATTAGGCACGAGTTAAGTCACAGATCTCCCTGGGAAGGTTGTTACAGGTGAGTTTCTTCCTCTTGACCCTCGCGGACCCATGATCCTCCACGTCTTGTTCCGCATCCCACCCGGATCCTCAGCATCTCAGGTCGGACCGGCTCCTCCTAAGCCGGGGGCCGCTGGAAGCTGCTCCCTGATCCAACATTTCTGAAAGCATAGTGGCTGACCCTCGGCTCCCCCACACGCGCCACCCCCCCCATTTCCCCCTCATTATCCACCTTCAAGGTCAAGTTGGCCACATACTAGGAGCAAGGACAGGAACAGGGCTTTGTTTGCCGTCAGGAGAAGCTTAGGTGTTCCAAAGGGTCCAGACCAGAGAGCGGGCCCACCTTTTGAGTCCCATCCCAAAAGGCGCACAAGTGCACGAATTCACGCACACACGCACACACGCACGCACGCACACTCTGCGTCTCCAGAGTCATGTTTTGGCAGACCAAATGGAGGAAAAGGTCATTTCCCTAGGATGTTCTCCCATTTCTTTGAGAGACGGGAGGTTTCTAAATATATTAACATTCATAAGTGCACGCATTACGAGGGATCGGATCCAAGCGCCCGTTTTCTCTTACAGGATGATGCTTTGCCACTGCATGGCCAAAAGGGTCTGGATTCAACATCAAGTGAGCACCATGGGCTAACCAACTACAGAGAATGCTCTTGACCCAACCTCAGGGCCAGCGCGCCACTTGGTGATTGAGGCTTCTTGGTTCGAAGCCTTAGAAACTTAATCCTTAACGCCTAGATCTTTGTGAATAAAAGTGACTCGTGCACACAGTTATGAAATGCAATGTTTTTCCTAATTCCCCATGCAATCTTCTCCACTATTTTCCACACTTAAATTCTCACTGCTTGATAATTTAAAAAAAAAAAAAAAGTCCAGCAGCTTAGATGGCAGCTTAAACTTTACCACCTAAGATGCAGAGCCTCTGAGGCCGAACTCACCACCCAGTGAAACCCTCAAACCATAGAGGTGGTTTTCACACTCAGGGTAAACGCTAGGCCTGATCGATTGAGCAAACATAATTTTATTCTTAAGTTATCGATACTACTTTCTCACAAGCCATTTCGTACGGAGGTCTAAGAAAGAGAAAGGTCAGCCGCAGCATTAAAACAGTTTTGGTCTTTAAATGAAAAAGAATATAACATTTCTCAAATATCCAGTTTATTTTATCGTTGTTGCATTGCGAATACAATCTGCAGTCGGGATCAGAATCCCCAGGCCAATAGATTTTCAAACCATACCACAGGAGTAAACCTTCAAAGAAGTGAAATCGAATACTATATAGATTTCCATTTCTAAATACAGTATATTACAGAAGGTTAAATATACAACCTCTGTTTACTTACAACTATAAAAAGATACATTATCTATACCGCTTATAAATAAAGTAGCATTTCATATTAAAGGCCTTATTGTACAATGGAAGAATAAGAATCCTCTAATTATTACGATCAAGGTTAGTGTCTATAATTAGTTGATAAAATCCTGAAAATTCAGTGTATGAGTCAAATCCTGATTTAATGAGTTAATGACAGTATGAGTGATACGTTTTAATTGATGAAGAGAAGATGAATGATATATTGCATATTTCTGACAAGCATGATAACCGCATTTCATACATGACTTTTAGTAACAGTCAAAGTATCTGAAGAGCACAATTTAAGTTTGGTTTCATTTTTTTTTTTAAAGCTATGTGGGAACACTTTCTATTTTACGAGTTAAAACTTGGAATTGCACACCGTTTGGACACACACAGAGGCAAAGGCAACTCACAACGTTTTTAGTGCACGAATCAGCCCCTTTAGTGGGAGACCAGTTCCTCCGTGAAGTCCAAGTGTGATTTGTTAATTAATCATGAATTAGTATCAAAAGAGGACTTAAAAAAAAACAAAAACCCAGGGCTGTATGATAACATCGGTCTTTCCAGTGGTGTTTGTTCGACTCACCTAAAACGGATAATCCACCGGGAAGAAAGGAAAGGAAAACAAATCCACGTGAACCAGCTGACGCAAGGGGTAGAAATGCATAACTCGTGAAAGCGAATTACGGCTCTGGTTCATAAAACGCAGGGCTTAGCTACGGCTCCTCGGCTGTGGTGCCAGAGCACCAGGTCCCCAGCAGGGATGGTGACACCAGCCGCGCTTTCTGCCTGAGGAGGTGCCCGGATGAGGGTCGCCTGTGATGCAGTTTGAGAAAAGCTCTTTGGGATGGCGGTTCGGTCATGTTGCGAAGGCAGAATTGCCTTAAAGCCTTAAAGCCGTGTCCCATGGTCAAGCTGGAGTCCCTGGAGACAGGATCTTTGCAATCCCCTCCGTGATTGTTTGTTTGTTTGTTTTTAACTTATTGTTATTCCTTTCCCCCCAAACTAGGAGGAGAGGAGTGCTCTGTGGGCAGGTGACCCCGAAAAACCCACAGGAACAGGATTCTCTTTCCAAAACATACAGGCAGTTTTTTTTTTTTTTTCCCTCAAAAACAATTCGGAGTCAGAGTCAGCGAAGCATTTTTAATCGCCTGCTGGATACTTCAAATACCACTTCCTGCTGACTACGCCCTGAGCCTCGTCTCTGTCCCCAGGGACCTGGCGGAAACGGGAAAACAGAAATGGCCAACGGCTTTCTCGGGACCGCGAAGCCATGCCCGACACATCGGTTGGTGAAACAGGAATGCGAGGGGAGAATCACAGCGGTTCGTTCACATCCGGCAGATGCGAGGTTTCCGGAAGAAAGGTCCCGGCGGAGGGGAGGGGACGCAGGTTTTTCTTCAGCGACTTCCGCCTGCCACATCTCGGCCGTCCGATGCCTGCGGGAAGGGCTCCCCTCTCCCTCAGGGGCGCGTGTCCTCCAGTTTGATGGTGACGGTTTTCACTTCCGTGTACTCGGCCAGCGCGTATTCACCTCTGCGACCACCAAAAATAAAAAATAAAAAATAAAAATAAAAAAAGGAGGGGAAATTTTAAAAAACGAGCACGTCACTTAGCAGTTCCACGGGGACTGTGTTCTCGGGCTGAGTTCGTGAGGGCTCCGCTGGGAAGTTTATGCAACAGGCCGGAATGCGACGATGTAAGACAGCCGGGGCCACGACGCCACTAGACAGTGTAAGGACCTGGATATGCCCAACCCGTCTCCCAGGGGACCGCGGCAGAGTGTGGGACGGAGAGGAGAGACCGGTGGCTACACTGCTCCCTGCCGCATGCTCAGAGCGGACCATGTGCCTGGCCCGGTCGTCGGAGGTGCTCGGTAAGTATTCGCCGGGCGGACGAATGAACAAACGAACAAAACGGATCACTGAACGCTGTTCCGCACCCCCCAAATGGGATCGAGGGTCGGGGAGGGAGGCCCTTGACCTTCTATGTGTTTCTACTTCTGTGGATTATTTTGTTACTCTCTTACTTTCATTGCAAAAAAATTAATTAATTAATTAATTAAAAAAAAAATAAAAAGCACCCAAAAGGAAGAGAAATTGCAGGCTTCTTCTGAAGACCTGCAAAGGAACAGGTCCCGGAGGGGCGCGTGGGTGGGCGGCAGAGAGCCAGCCCGGCCCAGGCGGCTGGGGTTGGGGAAAACCATGGAATCCACCCCACAGTGTTCCAGGATGGAAAAGGGGAACTTATTGCAACATGAAGACATTAATTAGAGACGACTGAAAACGGAAATTGGTTTTCAAGGCCATGTCCAGGCTCCTTGTGAATTGTGGTAAAGCACTTTATCACAAGCCTTGGGAAAACACAGGCCAAGAGTCAGAAACACAGACAGTCCCAAAAGCCCCGACCCCAGCAGTCCCGCGGGATGAAATGCGGGCTGTGGCCGCTCGGCGCCAGGCGGGGGCGCTGAGGAGCAGCCGGGGCTGCAGGCGGCCGGGAAAGCGGCTTTGCGAGGTGGGGGGGAGGGGGCGGGGAAAGCAATCCCGAGGGCCCTAGTGAGTGTGAGTTCACACGCCACACACACACACCGGCAGTCAGCTGGGCCCCGCACACCCTTCCCGCAGCCGCGACATCCAGAAACATCTGCTTTGGGGACCGACGTTCTTGGTGCGGGAGAGATGAGCAGGGTCTGTGTCCCCCTGGGGTCACAACCCGACCGCGCGTGCCCTGGCGGGCTTCACACCAGGTGCAATGCCGACTCGTCACCTAGTGGCAGCGTGACCCAGGGGGAGGCGCAGGGCCTCCCTCCCATGCCGGGGTTTCTGCATCCCTAAACAAGCGGCACCCGCCCCCCGCGGACGGCCCGTGTCTCCCCGACATTCACACGCGGAGGCCCTACCCCTGCTGGGACGGCGTCAGCAGGTGGCTAGGTCCGGGGCGTGGTGTCCTCAGGAGGGAGGTGATGGGGCCCTCACTTACACAGGGGACCCCGGAGCTCCGCCACTCCGCCCGCCACGCGAGGACGCAGCGAGGAGACTCCCTCGCTAAGCAACAGGTGGGCCCTCGCCAGACACCGAGTCGGCCGGCACCTCGATCGCCGTCTCCCGGCCCCCAGAACCGCGAGAGGTAGATGTCAGCCTGCGGGGTCTGTCGCAGCGGCCTGAGCCGACTGGGACCAGCCGTGCACGGACACTCAGAGCCTGGCGGGGTCTGCTCAGCAGACGCCAGCCGTTCCCAGCACTAGTGCCGTCGGGGGCTCTGGAGGGGACCTGGGTGACCCCGGCCGGGGCCTCACGTCCCTCACGGTGGGAGCATGTGAATAGGGAATGAAGGAGAGGCTCATAGACCAAAACAGGAGCAAGCCACGTGGGGTGACGAAGCGCGGTTTCTGCAAAGGGATTTCGTGGCCGAGAATGCACGGAGGTTCCCAGGGACGGGGAATGGGGGGGACGCCACTCAGGCCTCCGATGGCTCCGCGGAGTCGGCCACAAGTCAGGGACGGACTAGAAAGAAGGGCCGGGGTGGGGGGAGGGACCCCTGGAGACCGGGCCACAGCCTTCGCTCCCGGACGGACGGAAGCCAGCCCTGTTCTTTCCCGCCTGCGTTAGGAATCGGGAAGGGGATAGGCGCGAAGGCCCCAGCCAGGGGGCGGCGTTCGGGCGCCGTCGCCGGACAGACGGACGGATGCACGGGCACAATTAGGATGCGACGCCGCCTCCATATAAATCACACAAGCTGTTTCGATAAGAGGGAGCGCTCAGAATGCTTCGAGAGGTCCCAGGAATGGCCCTGCGCCCTGTCAGAGAGGGTCCCCCGCCACCCCCCGGGGACGACTAATCCTACAAGCTGTTTGTCCGCAGAGGCAAGTTCAACCCCAAGCACCACCAAGAGGGACTCGGGAGAGGAGGCCGACGTCCCGCCCCCCAGAACGCCCCTCACAGCTCTGCGCCCGGACCATGGCCCCGTGGGGCGGACACGGATGTCTACGGAGCTTCCTTCCCAATGCTCAAGCGAGAACCGAGAAGAGCAGGCAGTGTGGCTGCTGGAGATGCTGCCGACGCCTCCCAGAGGGGCGCCAAGAAGGAGGGAGAGGCACCCACGGTCTGTCCCCGGGGCCACAGCCCGACCGGGGAGAGAGCCTATCTGTCGTCCTCGCGGAGGCCCAGGGTTTGCGTGAGTATTTACATCCTACGTCTGGTAAAAAAAAAAATAAATAATAAATGCCCCTTTCCAGTTCTGCCCTCATCCGGCGAGCCTACGGCAACATATCTGCTGAACGTCCTCCCGTGGAATGGGTGCTTCAGAAGGCACACGACAGGTTGGTCCCAGGGCGGACCGGGGGTGGGGATGGGCAGAGGTGGACGGGGGAGGGGCGGAGGCAGGGAGGGGCGGAGAGGGGTCCAGGTGAACATGCGGGAGGCAGGGGAGAGCCGGTGGACTGAAGCACGTGCCGCCCCCCGCGAATCTAGCGAGTCCTTCGTCCGCCCTGCCGGCGGCCACGGAGGGACAGAGAGACTTACAGTTCTCGGCCGTTTCCCGACATTTTGAAGCCGCCGAACGGCGCCTGCGCGTAGATGGCATTGTAGCAGTTGATCCTGAGAGAGAACGAAAGGATGCTCGCGGTTACCTGGAGGCTCAGCCGCGTCCCGGGCGTCCCGGTTACACGGTGCTCGACGCAGGGTGTTGCCCAAAGAACGACTTTCCGCCAAAGTCTCAATAACAAAAACGTCGCGCCTTCGACTTCTGCCTTCCCGTTCTTCCCGCCGGACGCCGGAATTTGAATATTCTTAAGGATAAAGCTTTTCATTGGGGTAGAAAGGAAATGACACACGGAGAGGAAAGGAAATGGGAAATGTGGCGTGAGGAATAAAAATTAGTTTCGAAACGAGACAGACGTGACCTTGAAGCTCCGCTTCTCGGCCGCGGCCTCCCTGAGCCCCAATTTATCTCCATCATCTACTACCGTCTATAAACGAGGAGGCCGTAATCTCTAGAATCGTTGGCGAAGCAGGGACTTTCATCCATAGGAGCACAAGAGCATGAGCCGTTTTTAGAATCAGGGAAGAGAACGTAAAGCCATCAGGAGTGACCTCCGAGAGGCGGCGCACTTGACGGGGAAGAGCTCCGCTCGGCCACGTCCCACGTCGTAGCTAGTGTGTGACCCCGGGCGGGTCACCCCACCCCCTGCTCTCTGCACACACATTCCATCACCCAGAAAATGGAGATAATCACGGTCCCCGTCTCAGGAGGCACGCAAGGAAGGTTGAGCCAAACAGGGAGCGCGCCGGGCCCAAAGCACAGGACCGCCACGCTCTCCGCTCACAGGCGCCGCGAAGCTAGCCGGCCGGCCGGCCAGCCCCGGGGACAGAGGGGACACACACTCCCTGCACTCACCAGACGGTCCCCGACTCCAGCGCGGAGGCGAGCTCCAACGCCCTGTCCAGGCTCTTCGTGAACACGGCGGCCGTGAGCCCATACTCCAGGCTGTTTGCTCTTCTGATCACTTCTTCCATCGTTTTGAACTTCAGGATGGGCTGCACCGGCCCGAAAATCTACAACGGGATCACGAGAACGGCGGTGGGCGGCGTGTTCCCGTGAAGGACGCACGCCTGCCTGCCTTCCCTCGCCGGATGGCTTTGCGGGTGCCCCAGGCGCTCGGGCACACGGAAAATGACGACGGAGTGGGTGAGGAAGGGTGTCCCAAGATGCTTTCGGGCGCCTGGCGGTTGAAATCCGAAAGAAAGGATGAAAATGAAACAGAGATAAGAAACAAGAGCCAAACGTAGGCACTGGGTTTCGCATTTCTCCTCGGCGTCAGGGCTGCTGAGATGCCCCAGCCCTTGAACTTGGGAATAGACCCTGTGCGCGGGATGCATACACAAGACGTTTCCCTCGGGAGGCTCACAGGGCGGTTACAGGCACGACTGCAGGACTGTGTGCCCTGACCGGTGGGTGCCGCATTTTTCGCCCCTGAAGATGCTTCCCTAAAGCTCCCGGGGGAAAGAGTCCACGACATCACAAAAAAAAAAAAAAAGGAAAGGAAAGAGTTAAAAGTCTGAACATTTAAAGATAATTTTGAAAGGCGCTTCTAATTGATTCCACGTTTGGGACGATCGTAGCTCCGCGGGACGGTGCCAACCTACCAAAATACCTTCCCGGGTTCCCAGGGAGACTAGTCACCCACAGAAATCTCGAGGGGAGAGTCTAGGAAATGCCCACTCTGGCAGCCCTCGGCAGCAATTCCCTTTGCCCCCGGCCACTCTGGTGTGTGTCCCCAAGGGCCACGTCCCAGGCTCTGACCACCGGGGACCCGCGTGGGAGCCACTGTCCGTCTAGCTTAACAGTGGAATTGGGGGACGAAGGGAGAGGGGCATTCTTAGGGGGCCGCCTTCGCGTCCGCCGTTCCCAGAACACTTCAGGGAGAATTCCGTGGCGTGCTCTAAGAATGCACACTTCTCGTTTAGCTCCGGTCGGGGCCACGAATCCACGATTCCTGGCAAGACCCACAGGCGGCAATGGCCTTCTGCCCTGGGACGTGTTTGAAGACAGGGACCCTGAGTGATGAATGGGGAAAGGCGTGCTCTGCACCCTCTACAGAGGGCTCGGGTTTCCAGAGGCGAGGCGGCCTCCCTAAGGACCCCCAAGGGGAGAAAAGATGCACCAGAAAGCAAAACCCTTCCCTTGTAAAGGCTTCGGGGGACTCCTGAGCCCCAGAGAAGACCCGGCCACCGCCCTGGTCCCCACCCCCCACCCCGGCTGGGCAACGGGCCCCGCAGGCCACAGCTGTCCCTTTGCCCCTGGCCAGTACCTCCTCTTTGGCGATCCGCATGGTGTCGGTGACCTCTGAGAAGACTGTGGGTTTGATGAAGAGTCCCCTGTCTTTCATGGCCGAGCCCCCGCATTCCAGCTTGGCTCCCTCTTCCTTCCCGCTCTCGATCAGGTCGAGGATTCTGTCGAACTGGTGTTGGTCAATCTGCAAGACATGAAGAGGCGCACATCCTGGCTTCCTGGTGGGCAGCGGCTGCCCCCTTACGTGGCCCACAGCCTCACCCCTAAGTGTTGTGGCCAAGTGATTCACGGAACAAACGTTCTGCCAATGTACAAATAAATATAGGCTCTTCGGAGCAGGGCAGGGGAGCGGGGGGCAGGCCCTGAGCTTCCTCGCCAGGCATGGGCTTTATTCACACGTCTGCCCCTCTCCATGCCGCTGAGCAAACTCATGGGTGAATCAGGACCCAAGTGGTCCCTCTGCTCTCCCAACTCTTTGCATCCTGCAAGGGTTGCCAGGGTTTATCAAATTAAACTATAGCATTCCCAGCTCAATTTGAATTTGTTTTTTTAGTAGAAGCATCCCACCAAACAATCTTCGGGAGATACTTGCTCAAAAGGTATTCACTGTGGAACTCAAACTTCAAATCGGACTGGGTGCCACGCATTGTATCTGGCAATGCTGTGCCCTGCTCCCAGGGCACCGTGGATCAGGGTGACGGTTTCTGGAATTCTCCATCCGTGGTGCAGAGAAGTGACCATCTTACTCCGTAGGCCCGGAAACGGAGCGGATGAAGGTCGAGGTGAGATGGTAGGGCTGGTCCTTGGTGGGCAGGGGGCCGGCCCGTCAGGAAGCTCCACCGTTTGGCGCCTTGTCTCGTGAGCCCCTGAGCAGAGTGTATCCCATCCTTCTAGCCTAACACCCAGCTTATGGACACGGCACCCAAACAGCCTGTCTTGGCCCGAGACTCTGTTCCCATTCTCTCCTCTTGGGCTGGGAGAGAGAGGCCTTTGAAAGGCTAGCTGTAGCTGGCAGTTTAGACAGAAAAACTGGTTTCATTTAAATGACACACACACACACACACACACACACACACACACACAAAACATACAAAGCCAAGAGTGCATTTGGATGGCTGCCTATCTCAGAGGAGCAGGCTGGCTTTCTTAGAAGGGGTGGGGACAAGCCGTGCATGTCGCTTGACCTGTCCCCTCATGAAGAGTGGATCCGGGGTTAAAAATACCAAGTCGGATCCACACCTCACGCCTTATACCACGGCGAATTCCAAACAGATCAAAACCTCAACTACGAGAAAGGAAGGCATAGAAGTTTTCAAATTCTCTCATGCGACAGAAGGCCTCTGTAAGCTTGGGAGTGCCGACGGCTTTGCTATGACTCGAAATCCAGAAGCCGAATAGAAAAGATAGATATATTCAAGTCTATTAAAAAAAAAAAAAAAAAAAGAGGCAAAAACAGCATAAGGAAAATCGAAAGGCAAAACAAATGGGAAAACATTGACAAGCCATGTAGAAACAGAGCTAATCTCTCTCGTACGTTACGAGTTCTTGGAAGTGATTTAAAAAAAAAAAAAAAGCAATACAAGAGAAAAAGACCCAAGCCGCATGCACAGCTAATGGAAACATAAATACAAATGGCTTTTGAAGATATGACAAGATGTTCTACCTTACTCATTACGAGAGCTACACGGATATTAAAGCCAAACGAGATGCATTTTGAACTATCAGATGGGCAAATAGCCATGTTCTGTTATTAAGTCTGGAGAAACAGACAAGCTCCTTCAAGGCTAGAGGGAACACAAGTTGTTTTATTCTCTTGGAAAGTAATTTGGCAATCCTCGTAGAAACCACTCACTGGGGAACGCACCGCCTGGATTCTCTTGCGCTTGTACGAAATGACACGCTCTCCGCACACCTACGGGCTCACCAGAACGCGTTATTTCAATCCTGGTGGATTCCCACAGCGGAATTTTATGCACATGTGAAAAAGGAGGCAAGTTCCCCAAAACTGGTACAGAACGTTCTTCGAATTTCTCGTTGGGGCCAAAAACCAAGGTGCAAGACAGTATAGATAGCGCAGTTCTCTTTTGGGTAAAAATGGGGAATTAGAATCCATATTTGTATGTGCTTGTACACACATTAAACAAAAAGAAAAAAGCTGGAGGAAAAGGTAAGAACTGGGCCTAGGAACGGGGCCGGGTATTTTATACGTGTTTGGGTTTGGCCACATTCAGAAAGCAATTCATTCAAACAACTGCCGAGGGTCCGGAAAATTCTCGAGGCTCTCTCAACTTCTGCGTCGTAAGGTAAACGGTGCAGGAGTCACTCTCTCCTCCTGGAAGTCCGGGCCTGCTCTCCCGGCCCCATCGCGGCCCCGATCCCCTGCACACCCACACCCAACTCTCCCTGGCCAGCCCGAGCGAACAGACTGCTTCCGTCTCATGCTCCTCCAGGAAACGTCAGCTGGCGTCTGGCGAGGCAGGAAGGAGACCCCGCCGGAAGCGAAGGACGCGGCAAGACACACCACACAGAGACAGAGACCTACGGGCCCCGGGCGAGCGGTCAAAGGCTGCGTTTGGCTCTGTGGGTGGGGGGGTGGCGGGGGGCGACGCTGGATCCGGCCCCGCCAGGTGGCCCGCGCGATGTTTATGCGCCTCGTTGCTCGGTTGCCAGATAAACCTGAGTGACGTTGGGGCATTCCAGCAAGCGGCTGGCCTGCCGCGGACGCGGATCTAGGTCGCTGAGCTGTTTTACAGGCATGACACAGACCGAACTATTTAGACAGCTGTGAGTCCTCTCAAAGTAAAATCTCATTACCGTAGATGAAAAAAAAAAAAAAAAAAGCACTTTTTTTTGTTGGGGGGAGGCAGGGAGGGGATGCGGGAAAGCCAACAGCATCCTGAAATAATATGCTGAGGTCGGATGGCTTAAGTGAGCTTTCGAAAAGGACTTTCGGCAGAAGCAGCAAAAAAGCACACAGATGAAATCAACACCTATTCCGCTTGGCTCGGCGCTCTTGGAAGACGCTCCTCCATCTGGCTTCAGAACTCGCGCCCGGAGCTTTGGAAAGAGGGTTTCGGATAATGATGGGGTAAAAGAGTTTCCTTCAGCCCGGGATCAGCTCACGTCTTTTCCCATGGAGTCTGGATTCGTTTTAACATCGCCGTGGATTCGATAATGACTTGCGGCCATGTTTGCACGTGGATCCGAAACCCGACCAAAGCTGCGAGATGACCTCTGTGCCCCTGGCCCCTGGGTGTGGGGCTGAGGCTGGCAGGATAGGGGGAAGGAGGTGTTGGTTACAAGTAGAGATGCTTTTCTCCACCAGGGTCATGTGATATTAGAGCCTCAGAGCAGAATGGCATGGGAAGCGGGGTGGTCCTGCTCCCCCAGCCCCTCCGTCCCCGGCCAGAGCATCCCCCAGGCCCAGCAAGACCTGAGAGAAATACCCTCAAGTCCTGAAGTCCTCCACTACCACCTAGATCAAAGAGCCTGTCATGTAACACTCCGCCCTCCCATTTAAAAAATCAGAACTTAATGGGCGCCTTGAAGTGTTCGTAATAGCCATCAATTACTCCCATTTTCCAGTCGAGGAAATTGAGGTCTGAAAGGGGCTTGGAACTTTCGCGAGGTCACCCGAGCCAAGTGTGTGCTCAGCTCCGCGACTTCCCGTGTAAACACGCGGTGCCCCAGCCGCGGCAAACCCCGGGCCGCACGCGAGGGGGCCGAGTCCTGACATGTGATTCGAGACTTCGTGGCCGGGGCGAGACTCTGGCCGCGAGGATCGTGGGCTGCAGCCGAGCATGGGACGGTCAGCCTGCCCCCTGTTAAATAGTTATCCATGTGCTGGACTGCATAATTAGTAAGAAAGTGATACAGGATGTGCCCTTGTAAAGAGGTTATAAAACCGCGTGGTTATGATCGGTTTCATCCTGTTGGCTTTTTAGACCAGGCCTCCAGAGACATGTGCCTGGCGATGCGCACGCCCCCCCGCCCCCACCGCCCCAAGCTCTCTGCAAGGGGATTTTGTGGTTTCTGAGTCACCTTGGCCTATAACACACACAGGCTCAAGGGCATCTAGGCCGAGACCACCAGCTCCTGGCACTGCCCCCGCCTGGGCTCCCGCCTGCACTCTGCTGCCTGCTGGCCAGGGTTATAACTCCTTTTCTGCAGGTACCTCTGTGCTGGGGACCCCGGTGGCTCAGAGAAGGCGCAGCCCTCTGGCTGGAGGGTACGGGCACACAGCCCGAGGAACTGGGGGCGCCTCCCTGCTGGCGAGGCCCCGAGCTCGGCATTATCTCCTGCAAAGAGCAAAGCCTCTGTGCGTCCCACCCCGCATTATGGCCCCGCTGGGACCTGATGGAACCGTATGTACTGTGGGTGGGCATGGAGCGCGCAGGCTCCCCTCAGCTTCGAGAGGGACCCCCGGAATCACACGGCACCTGGGGCGCCGCCTGGCTGCGCCCACGGAGGGGGGCCCCTCGCGCCGGTTACCTGAGGCCCCTGCTCCGTCCTGACGTCGAAGGGGTCTCCCACGGGCCTCTTCTTGGCGAACTCCACGCTGCGTCTGACAAACTCGGCGTAGACCTGCTCCTCCACGAACACCCGGGAGGCCGCCGTGCAGCATTGGCCTTGGTTGAAGAACACTCCCTGGTGGGCACACTGCACCGCCAAGTCCACTGGAGGGAGGGGGTGCGGGGGGGGGGGGGCGGACAACGGGAAGCGATTATGTCGTTAGGGCGGGGCTGGCAACAGCTGCAACTCTAATTGCCCGCACAAGAAAACAAGCTCTGGGGTTTCAGAAATTAATCTTGTTCCCAGCATTTCCCAGACGCAGAGGACGGGGAGGAAAAAAGGCCTTTTGGGTCCACTGGGTTTGGGGTTGAAGAGGTTCTGATTGTGGGACTTCTCAAGGGTCTTTACTGTGCTAAAAAGCACAGAGAGTTGCCAGAGTTCCCATTGCGCTTGCTCGTGGACCCCCCTCTCCCCGCTTTTCTGGAGAACTGATGTCCTGTAGAATAACCTTTGCTAAGTCCTGATATGAGTCCATTGGTAAGAACTTTTGAAGCAGGAGGGGGGGCTCCCCAACACTCCCCTCCCCTGGGCCACGCACAGCAGGAGGTGAGCAGCGGGAGAGTGAGCAAAGCTCATCTGTATCTGCAGCCACTCCCCGGGGCCAACGTCACCGCCTCAGCTCCGCCTCAGATCGTCAGGCGTGAGATTCTTACAGGAGCCCCCATCCTTGGTGCCACAAAAGCTGGGGACCGCTGTGTCAAAGGAACCCAGATTTCCCACTTTGAGGAACAGGAGGGTCTTCTTAAGTAGCGTAACACCATGCACGTCTGACTTAGAACAGCTAAAAAAGCAAAATCGAAACCCGAAGCACCGAGCCTGCCTGACGAGGGCCGTGTCGGAGTCGTAGAGCGGGCGCGGAATGAACCCAGTTACCGGAACAGAACTGGGAGGGTGCTCGCGATCTCTGGGGACCCGCTCAGTGGATGAGCGGGAGAGAGAGGTCGTTCGCGTGCCCAGGGGAGCTTCTGGTGCCCCACAGGGTTTGCACAGAGCGAAAGCAAGTCCCCTCCGGGCGTGGGCGGGCGACCCAGGACACCCAGACCGCTGCCCTTGGCTTCGGGGACCTGTGGCCACAGCACAGCATCTATGCTCCTTCTCCAAAATCACTGATGCGTTTCCAGGTAGGAGGCGGGGCGGTGGCTGCAGGGGCGGGGAATGGCGGGGTGCTACGGCTGACCCCATGCCTGGAATGCCGGGGTTCGTCAGGATGCAGCCCTGTGGGCTGGCGCTGCCCATGTGGGCAGCAGACAGCCACGGAGGGCGTTTCGGACCCCGGTCTGACCAGCCCCCTAACAGAAGGAGTCCTGTGTTTCAGTCGCCGTCTTTTCTTCACTGGGAGGAGAAGACGATGCGCTGAGCTGCAGCTGGGGCACCCGGGTACGGTGGCACCTAGCGTAACAGGAGTCCTGCCTCTTCAGGACGGGAGTTGGGAACTCGACAAATGGCTGCTGGCCGTGGCTCCGGGAACCACGGGCAGCGATAACGCCGCTTCCACAAGGGAGCAGGGCTCAGGCAACAAAATAAACAAAAGAGCAGCCCATCTTTCCCGCCTTGGCCCGGCTTCAAGGAGAGGAAGGATGTCAGTCATTTACACCTTAGCGAGAAATTGTGCCAAGGTCATTTTTTTCTCAGGGATATTTGCAATTCCGACCTTATCTGAGTGTGGAATGGAAGGCTTTGTTCTCCTTGAAAAGAATTTCTGGCACCCCTGAGCTGGTGGGGGAGGCTATTCTTTCAGGCCAGGACGCCCCAGGGTACTGGGGAAGTCGCACCTTTTTATCTGACAGCTGACCCTGTCAGACAGGCCGATGTGGCTGGCCTGTCTTCCCTCTTCTGAACATGGCTGCCAAGAAAAGCACGTTGTTTGGCTCTAGCAAGACACGAATTGCCCCTAAGCTGCTGGGCAGGGCTCTTTCCCAGGGAAGAGGTGGATGGAGGATAGAGGCAGTACCCGGGCCAACGGGTATTTTTAAGGGTCAGCGGCCATGCCCTCCTCGATCTGTCAGGCCTGAGACGAAGAAGGAAGAAACACCTCACGGCTCTGGAGAGCCTGAAAGCTCTATAGGAACACGGGGTTACAGGGTACGGTGATCGGCACCTCTGAGGGGATGTGTCCGCCAAGCTCCCCATTCTCTGCCTTGTCCTCACGGCCCCTGCCTGCTCCACGGCTCGGGGAGGCAAGCTCGATGGGATCCCCCAGGACACAGCCTTTTCCTCCAGCACAGCGCGTCATCAGCAGTTGAGGCTGGTGTGCGATCTCCGCCTATTTACGGCAGGATGGCCCGGGGTGGGAAGGCACTGCTACTGTGTGTGCGAGTGTGTGTCTCAATTTGGGCAAGGAATCCCCTAGAGCCGCGGTCTCCAGCCTTTGTGGCACCGGGGACCGGGACTCCCATGAGCATCTGACGCCTGATGACCCGAGGCGGAGCTGAGGCGGCGATGCTGGCGCCGGGGGCGGCTGCAGATGCAGACGATGCTTTGTTCACTCACCTGCCGCTCACTTCCTGCTGTGCGGGCCGGTTCCTAACGGGCCATGGACCGGAACCGGGGGTTAGGGACCCCTGCCCTAGAGGCTCGGCAGAACCCAGCGGGGAGACACTCACGGTCAGCGTCCGCACACACGATGCAGGGGTTCTTCCCCCCCAGTTCCAGGGTCACCCTCTTCAGGTTGCTTCTGGAGGCGGCTTCTTTAACCAGCTTGCCAACCTTCAGGACACAAAACGGACCAGATTAAAGCCTGGCCGTGGCCGGATGTGGCCTGAACTTTCAGAACAGGCCCAGGGGTCGGCGAGCTCAGAGCGGCTGGGGGCCCCCCGCGGCTCTGCTCAGGCGCCGGGGGCCTCCACGTTGCCACCTCACTCACGCAAGACCCCAACATCGCCGGAACCCTGGGTCTCAGCTGCTCCACTTACGGGGTGGAGTGGGGGCCTATCGAAGGCCCAGCGATTCGCCCTGCTGGCTGGTGGCCGAGCCAACAGCGCCTTGGCATGGTCCTGCCCCTCCTTCCCGCAGCAGGCCGGTCCCGCTGGTCAGAGAAAGGGCCCTTCCAGCCCTCGTGAGCGGGGAAGACCGTTCCGCAGGGCCCCGGGTGAGACCTGGCGGGGGGGGACCCCTGAGAACTAGAAAGACAGGCGAGCACAGCTTCGGGATGAAAAGTCACTTCTCCAGAAGCACTCGCTGAGACGGAGGCTTCCGCAGGGGCCAGGCTGGAAGTCCAGGCGGCCACTCACCCAGCTGTGGCCCTCGCCTTGCCACGTGCACCCGAGACCACTCCCATTGTCCCACGCGCCGCTGGGGGCGGGCCGGGCCCAGCACTCGGAGCTGGCTTCTTCTCTTGGGTGACGGGGAAAGCCAGGCGCCATGCTCAGAGAGCGGTTCGCTCACAAAGGCCTGGACGGGGGTTCAGCAGGAGGCAGGGCTGGGCTCCCCCAGGCCGGAGGCTGCTCCCCCAGACTGAGCTGTGAGTGCATTTTACAAATCGGTGGCCTGAACGAGGTCTGGGGTAGGCATACGGTGACAATGCTTGTCCCCAGGCAGACATGTCAAACCAGCCCGCCACAGGCTGGGGGTTCCTTGGTGGGGCTGTGTCCTAGGGAGGGACACAGAGGCCACCTTCTTGTCCGTGAGGTCGGCTGCCCCGTGAGGGCACCGCCAGGCGGGGGCCCTGCGCAGCCCCGCAGTTGCCGGGAGAGGGTCAGGGCCTCTCTGTGGAGAAGCCAGGCGGGGCCAGAGCCCATTGTGCTCTTGCGGGAGGAGACTGGGAAAACTTGGGGACAGCCGGAGGGCCGAGCCACGCCTGGCGCCTCTCTGCCCCTCCGTCTCCCCGGAAGGGCTGGGCGTGGAGCGGCTGCCCCATTCAGCAAGCTGCCTGTCGCCGGCTGCCTCACTGCCAAGCAGGACCCCGGGGCGGATGGACCATGCTTCTGTACCAGTGCCCAGTCCGGCCAGCAAAGGAGGCGGCGGTGGCATTGTCCGGCAGGCCGCAGGAGGGGCCTCGGGCTCCCAGCCGGACGGGGCCAGGAGGAGGCGGGGACATTGTCTGCATGGGAAGTGTTCATCGACTTCTTTTTTTAGTCACAGAGGAAGTACTTTCTCATTAAAAATAATTTCAGGCACAGATGGGTGTAAATTAAGGGGGGCAAGCTACCAAGTCCTGTCACCCCGGGACCTGCCCCAGACATGGCCGCGGTCAGCATTTCTTGGGCGTCCTTTCATACAATTTCTACCAACGGATCATACGATTATAAGCTTTCCTACGTTTTTCGTTTGTTCGTTTGTTTTGGTTTGTTTCTTTTTCGCGTTTCAACCATAGACCATGGGTCGCTTTTCTTATCGTGAGAGCCATACAACACGGTATCGAACGGACATAACGTTCTGGAAAAGACGTCTGTGAATGCACGGGAGCAACTTTTCCTAAGTAGTGGCTTCGTAAGGGAATTTCTGAATCAAAGATTTTACACTCGCACATGCGTGGTGGGTGCTACGCTGCCCTCTGCCCGAAGAACGGGGGGTGGGGGGGACCTGACCTCGCTCAGCCTCGTCCGCACCAGACCTCCACGTTCGCCAGTCCGACAGACGAAAGAACAAGACTCTGACTTTCACGCCGGCCTGCATTCTCCCCGTTAGCGGTGAACCGGGTCGAGTTCACTGGACGTCCAATTTCTCTTCCCTGAATTGTCCACTTTGCCTTTAATTGATTGATTGATTGATTGATTGATTTTTAGGAGTGCTTGACATTTTATGGATACGAACCCTCGGAGGAGCTGCAGAAATTATGACTTTTTCTCCCGGCGTGTTATTTATCTTTTAACCTTGACCGCTATGTGGTTTGTCACGCGGATGTTTTCCATGTTTATTCTATCTTATCTACGACTAGTTTCTCCTCAGGCTTCTGAGTTCTATTAGGTATTTACTTAGCTGAGAAACTGGACCAGTGGCTTTTTAAAACTGATTGTTAAGGACTAAAACACGGTCCAATCTAGAAGGAAAATTAGTTTGGCCTCTGAAAGGGAAATCAGGCCGCCTGGCCACGTCCACCAGCAGCCAGCGAGCAGGCGTTACCTCGATGGACCCGGTGAAAGCTATCTTGTTGATCCGAGGGTGAGAAGAAATTGCCGCTCCCACCGTGGGCCCGAATCCTGGCACGATGTTCACCACGCCTGGTGGGAAGCCGACCTGCGGGGGAGCAGAGGGGCGTTCAGAGGAGGAAAAGAGGCCGGGGTCCACCACAGGGCCACCCCTGGCTGAGAGAGCCGCGGGTAAGCGATATTCTCGGGGCAGAGCGGCGTCCGCAAGGGGAAGTCTGGGCGCGGGTGGCCCATCCACAGGGGCGGGACCCGCACCCAGCTGGCCCCGGGGCCGGGGTGCAGGCTGGGGCAGGGTGAGGCCTACGCCCCTCCCTTCAGTCAGCACTTTAAGGGAGGGGGGTGGCTCTCCGCAGCAGAGCCCCATTCGGGGTGTGCGTGTGTCTGTGTGTATCTGTATCTGTGAGTCTATACGTCTGTCTACACGTGTGTGTCTAAGTCTGTGTGTGTGTGTGTGTGTGTGTGTCTCTCCGTGGGTCTACATGCGTGTGTCCGTCTGTCTGTTGGGGTGAAGAGACACCTTTGTCACAACGCCTAAGGCTCAGAGGCACCCGCAAAATGTCACCTCTGAGCTTCCGTTTACATTTCTTAAATCCGCCCCATGGATGTTCCGACGGCAAGAAGACGTCACTGCTTCTGAGTCCCTGCGTGCTGAACCTGGGCCACACACCGAGCCGGCACTCCCCAGAGGTGGGAGCTGCCATTGCTGTCACAATCACGCCCTGACTAAACAAGGACTGTCACCACGGATGGACGGGGTGGGGCTGCTCCTCCCCACGCGCCCGGGGTCCCGCCTGAAATGCGTCATTTCAGGAGGCAAGCTTTCAGGAGACGGTGCTTGAGACTTTGCTTTCTCTAGACACTGTTTTTTAACAGTTGCAATTTTAGAATCTCTAAGTCTCATTAACATGACTTAATCGTGTCTTAGGTCCCTGGTCAAAGGGCACGGGGACCTAGGTGATCCCTGGCCGCGCCCACCTCACCCCCAAGCAGGAAAGGTCATGCGCCTGGCCTCGCAGCTCCAGGGAGAAGGGACCCGAACAGATCTTTTCTCCCACCCCTCTTTTCTTCTTTAAAATCTTTGTGACACACGAGCTGGGGACGGAATGACCGAAACGTGACACCAAGTGCATCTAGAAGGAGGTGTCATTTTGGGCCACTTGCTTCCCCGCGTTGGCCCGTCCGAGAGCAGAGCGTTGGTGCGTCCGGCTGGGTGACAGCCGCTTCGGCGAGAGCTGCCGAGATCACCCCCCCCCCCCCACAAGGAAACACAGGCCGTTTCGAAACGCGAGGCCCCAAGGACCTCCGAGTACTCGGTCCCCTCCCGGGTGACTCGCCTGCACATTCTCCAGAGAAAGCATCGGGTCTGACAGTGTAGGTCTGGACCCCGGACGAGAGTTAAGCCTGCTCACGGGGACCCAGGGGAGGGACGGCGCGTGTCCATCCGCAAGCAGGGGGTAAAACGTGACATCCGGATGCCACCGCCGTCCCACGCCGCTGTGAGCGGGGCACGGGCAGGCGGGGCAGCGCCATCTGGTGACTCCGGTGACACCATCCGGTGCTGGGGGTGAGCAGGGGGCGCTGGTGGCTCCCGGGAGTGGGGGCGTTACAGAGGACGCACCCTGTTTTCTTTTCGAGGGACGGACGTCTTACCTCTCGGATCAGGGCGCCCAGATGGAGCGCGGTGAGGGGCGTCTGCTCGGCCGGCTTCACCACGACGGTGTTCCCGCAGCAGAGCGCGGGCGCCAGCTTCCACGCCAGCATCAGGAGCGGGAAGTTCCACTGCAACGGAGCACGGAGGAGCGTGGGGGGCCCGGCAGGACGCCGGCTTTGCACGGGCTAGATTTGGGGCGTCGGGGGTGCCCCGGGAGTGTGGGATGGTCAAAACTGCTCTCCCGCCGGCACTTTCGAAGCGTGTTCTGGGAGACGCTGACGGTTACTCTCGGCAAAGATAACGATAACCCTCCCGGCGGTGCCCACGCCCTCGGCCCCCTCGGCCGGTTAAAGGCTCTGAGAAGTCCCGCGGGAACCAAGTCCGCCTCTCCTAAGCTCATGGGATACATATGACCCCCCCTGACCCCCCAAGCCCAATGAACTGGTGCTTTTCTCCTCATCGTTCAACTACAGAGGCACAGGACGCCGAGATCACCAGGACGGGAAGCCCGGCAAGGGCGGACGCCTGCGGAGCTCACGCGGGGTACCAGGCGCGGTTTGTTCCGAGCGCTTTGCAAAATGAACTCATTTCACCCCTGCGACCGCCGCGGGGTCCTCATGTTATCGCGTCCGGGTACGGACGGGGATGAGGTCACCTTGGCCCAAGGTCACGAACCGGCAGGCGAAGGCCAGGCATGCATCTTCTCTGCTACACTGTCCCTCAAAGTGTCACATCTGACGCCAACCACCTCTGACGGAGAGCGCTCAGCTCGATTCTGGCTATCCCGTCTACTCCGAGCCACACGGGAGCCCCCGTGGCCCCTCGCCCTCCAAGACGCAGACAGAGGGGCTCATCGAGGACCCCCACTTCCGGACCCACTGGAAGGTGCTGCTCGGCCACTCGAATTTCTCCCCCCACCCCTCCCCGAGCTCCGTCTGAGGTTCCCACCCCTGGACAACAACGCCGAGACCCCGGTTCCAAAGGGCCTGTGTGCCCGGCTGAGGGGCAGCAGGGATGAGTCCCCCACTGGTGACCGGGTCCCCTCTTCTTCCTGGATGCTCGCTGCTCAGCACGGCAATGCCGTCACCCCGCCATTGCACACAGATGCCCCCACCCTTGGCCTCCCGCCTCTCAGCATCTCCCCTGGAAACTTCCTGGAAGGGCCGCAGCCGCGCGCCCAGCTCCGTTTCCGGGGCCCCCTGCAAGCGGTCCTCACCTGTACCTGGCACCCCACTCTACGTGAGCGAACCCCTCAGCTGTGTCTCTGTCTTTAATTTCCAGGTAGGGTAGGAACCCACTGACCACATCCTCTTTCTAGACACGTGCTCATCCCCTGGGGCATCTCACGTTTCTCGATGGGGTCCCTGGTGGCCTCACTCTGCACCCCATTTTGGCGGACTCCCCATCGTGAGGGGCAGGAGCACCTCTGGGTACCGCCAGCGCTGGCCTCTCTCTTGAGCCCCAGACTCAACTTCGCGCACGGCCCCTCGGCTTGGCGGTTCCGCGGGGCCCTGGGCCGCGCCTGCCCGGGGTGATCGTCCTTCACGGCACGAAGCCCCAGCCTCTGGCTTCGCCGGTTTCCCCTCTCAGCAACGGCCGAACCACCCACCCGGCTCCAGCCAGGACCCCGCCCCGTGCTTTGCAGCCCGGGCATCCGCCTGCCCCTTAAATGGCTCCTGTCTGATCGCTGTCATTGCTTCTGGAGTGGACGCCTCCTCCTCACTGGCCAGCAGCTCCCTTGAGGAACAGACCACGTCTTCCGTAGCCGGCACCCAAATCCGTGTGCGGAAGTGATACCTCTTTCTGCCTCCAGGGAGCACTTTCCCAACCTTCTGTTCACACTGCCGCCCCTGTCCCGGCTCCCTCCCAGCTGCCGAGGGGGCCTGGGGCTTCCTCCGGCAGACAGGCTGCCCAGTGCCCGGTGAATGAAGCCCCCCCGCCCCCCCCCCCGCCCTGGTCCGGCAGCCAGGACTGGCTGGAAGCCGGGCTGCGCCCCCTGACCTTCCTCTACGTCGCCATCTGCCCCGTCTAAGCTCCGACCACGGCAGCCGTCCCGCCATGGCCTGCCCAGGGGCCCAGGCTGTCCCACGCCTCTGCTCAGGCCGGTCCTTCTGCGTGGTAAACCCTTTGCCCTGTTGAACTTCCTTTCTTGTTCTTCGAGGTCTGTTTAAGAGACCATCTCCCTAAGGGTGCCCCTGCCTCCTCCGTTTGGAACCCATGGTGCCTTCTGCTGCACCCCCTGGAGTCACCTCTTGAGATTAGGGGTGACACTTAAACCATCTTGATAACCCTCCAGCTTAAGCTCCATGCCACCGAGCCAACGCTCAGTTAGTCTCGATGCGATCAAACCAAAGCACACCAGACATTGTTTCCGAGGGCCGGAGGGGCCTGGGGTGGGGCGGGGGAGAGCCACGCGGGTCTGTCTAGAAAAGCCGCCTACTTACGGGCGTGATGGCCCCGCAGACGCCCACGGGCTCGTGCCTGGTGAAACACACGACGTGGTCATCTGAAAGAGAGTTTACGAGAAGGGGAGGCCGACGCTGGCATTCATCTAGGTTCAAATCTTTAAAACGGTATAAAAACAAGGAAGGCACCCAGAAGCCCACAAACGTGTTAGCTCTACGTCTCGTCTGTGAGACGAATGAGCGATTTCAAATTCGACTTAGAAAGTAAAACTCCTTGGAGGAGAGATCGGCTCGAGGGCCATTGCTTTGGTGGCGGGGCCTGGAGAAGACCAGGGGGTGCTCTGCAGACGGACAGGGAGGGATGGACAGACAAGAACCCCCGAAAGACCCCGGCTGAGGGCTTTCCTCGGCTCACCTGTGGGGATGGTTCTGCCCTGTATTTTGTCGGCCCACCCCGCAAAGTACCGCAGGGTCTTGATACAGCCCTCCAGGTCGATGAAGAAGGCGTGGAGGAAGGGCTTGCCCGTGTCCAGGGTTTCCAGGGTCTGTAACGAGAACGCGGCAGCCTCAGGCACAGAGTCCCTTCGCTTCTGCGGCAGGACGGGGCCGGACGGGGTCGGGGGGGAGCGTGCTTGGGCATGGCCCTCCGGCCCTCCCAGCCAAGGGCATCTCTTCAGAAAGCGAGACGCTATATTGAACGCAAGAGCCGTCATGGACCCTCCAGGGTGCTTTTATTTCAGAACGCGTAAAGCCGGGGCGGTGAGGGGGGCGGGCTGGAGCTCCAGTGTGCGTCCCCACAGAGGACAGCGGACACGGCGACGATTTGCAGCCTCGCTGGGAGGACGGGCGCTCCCGCGTGTGGTCGTCTGGCCAGCGTGCGGCCGCCTCAGCGGCGTGACCGGCCACACGTGTTTGCACACTCCCGGGGAGCTTCTGGGGGGTTAGCTGGAGGGAGGACTGGCTCCCTCCAGCAAAAGAGGAAGGGAGGACGTGGTCCAGCTGACGGCACGTCACGATCGGCCGAGCCCAGAAGCACAAAGACACGATGTCCACCCCCCCACCGCGCCCGCCCCTTCCCCACGGGGCTGCAAAGCCGGATGCGGGAGGCGGGCGAGGCCTCGCCCCTGGCGGAGAGGGAGGCGGCCACCCGGGGTGAGGCGCAGCTGCTCGGGGGTGCCCAGGGTGCTTTTCTATTTGCAGCCCGGCCGTCAGAGGAGCCCTTTGTGCCTCAGACAAGCGGCCCCAGTCGAGAGGCAGGGCCGACGCCGCCTGCCACGCGGCTCTGCAGGAAGCGGCCACCCCGACGCGCAGCCCGGGGCTGGATTCCTGCTTCGGAGTCGCTGCGGTGAGATGGCGATTCACAGAGGAAGTGAGGCGGGGGGGCCCTGCATGCCGCCTCCAGCCTGAGCTGGACCACCAAGCTCCCGTCACGGGGTGTAGACGCGGAGGCCGACAGACGGGGCCGCGACCCCTCCGAGGTTCTCCAGCGCACGGACAGCACCAAACATGGGCACCTAATGTCCAGCCAGCCCGGTGACCGTTGTTGAGGCCGCTGCCCCCAGACGTTTGCATCTGGAACGACGGCGGGGTGGCCACGTGAGACGCTGGGTGACCCTGTGCGACCTCGGCCACCTCTACCCAGGAGGCGGCCTCTTCCCTAGCGTGGGCGGGTCCCTGAGCCTGTCCCTGCCTCAGCTTCCCAGCCTGTAAAATGGGATAAGCACAGTCATGACCTACTTCCACAGCCACAGCGAGCGACAGTGTCGCCCACGGCAACGGCGACAGGCAGGCACAGCCACGATGATGATGATGGTCACTGTCCCTTCGGGGACTGGGCAGGTGCTTGGCGATCCTCACTCGGAGGCTCCAAGGACGTAGGACTGTGCCTTGCTGAAGGAGACAAGGCTGGCCCGACAGTGTGGGCTGCACGTCGCCTGCTGCTCAGGGACCAAGCCAGGCCAAGGGGACGCCCAGCACCCTGTACCTTTGGCTCCTGTTCATTTACAAGGCAAAGCTGGGACTTTTATTTTCCGGGAGGAACCCGAGATCCCAAATCCTGCCTAAAGGTCTCCGGGACCAGGCCACGCCGGACAGCATCTGCATGTCCGTCGGTGGAACCAGGAGTGTGTGTCCTCGGCCCTCTTGGGAAGGAGCGAGACAGGTAGAGGGACCGCGACATCACATCACGGGGAATCGCGAAGCGTCTCCGGCTGGGCAACCGCGGACGGGTGCCGTGGCCTCTCTGTGCCTCGGGATCCTCATCTCCGAAACGGGAACGCGACAGGCAAAGCGCCCACGACAAGCCCGGCGACGGCCAGCGTCCAGCTGGCCCTGGCTCGTCTCATCATGATAGCTCGGGCGAGGCGGCCGGTGGCAGCGACTACTCGAATCGGCCGGGCTGGTTTTATGGAACCCGTCCAAGCAAAACCAGGCCGCGATAGGTTCAGACGGGAAATTCTTTAAACAAATAAACTAACAATCGAATAAGTAAATAATATCCACAGGTGAGGTGAGTAGACAGGATGGAACCTGAGAAATCAAGTCTTAGCTACCGGGGACTTTTGAACAGTGAATTGTGATTGGAGCGAGAGTTAAACCACAGCTGCTTGTAAGTTTCATTTCCTTTAACGTAGTAGGAGTCGAGGACGCCTTCTGGAAAACCAGCATCGTAATGATCGGATGCTAAAAAACGAAGGGAGAGCATTGGGGAGCTGGTCCCCGGGCTGCCGGTGCACCCCGGCTGAACAAGAGAGTAAACAGGGAAGGCCGCCCACCCATTCGGGGGCTCCCCAAGTGAGCATCTGAGCAGCCAGAATGTGGGCCTCGCCGCCTCGCCTCGGGAACAGGGAGAGAGCAGAGCTGGACACAGACGTAAACGCCCAGCTCTGTCCAAACCACTGAGCCGGCCTGGGACGCGACGGCCAGAAGCACTTGTGAACGAAAATGCAGAAATGCGTATCAGGCCGGAGAGTGAGGGGCGCTTTCCTGTGCCGTGGTCCCAGTTCTGAAAACCGTGTTTGTCAGGAACTGTCTTGTCCCTTTCACGACGCGGCACAGAGCTGGATCTTATTTGCTGTGGGAGTGAGATTCTGACGGCAGAGGCGACTTGCTTGGCCTGCTCTCTCGACGCAGTCCTGCAGACGACGAGGCGGGCTGAGGGGGGAAGGTGGCCTTGCAGCCCCTGCTCCCAAAGATGACACTGGCCCTTGGGGACAGGGCGAGGAGGGCTGCCCAGGGCACATGAGCTCTTGCCTGCGCGCACACACACACACACACACACACGCACACACACATTGCAGACTGATGAGCTCATGCTGGGTGAAAACAGCAATGTTTTTGAAAAAGCCAGTTTGGCAGCTTGAGAGTCGAGGCTGGCTGTCATTGCAGGAAGAAACGAGAGGCTCCTGGGAGAGAAACGCTGACCCTGGAGGGGTTTCCCTCACGAAGATTTGGGGCAAATGCGTTGGACCGGCCGACGGGGGTGAAGAAAGCTCGGGACTGTGGGCACACGTCATGTCCGCGGGGCCGAGTGCCCGGAGCGGAACGGAGACGCGAACCCCTCCTCCCTCCACCCCACGACGCATGGCCGGGCACAGGCACGGCACCCGCATCCTGGCGGACACTGTCCTCCACGAGCGCGTCCACTCTCCTGCTGACTCCTGACATCAGATCGAGGAAGGAAGGAACTGGTTTTCCAAATCAGAGGCCACAAAAACAGGTCCCCGCCCGCCAACTGGCCTCGAGCTCCGGAGCAAGTTTCGAGCAGGAGTCTGAGCTGTGTGAAGGTTTGTGCAGGTTGCAGAGGACCTGAGACGTCCTTGGGTCACTGACCACAAGACCCAAGGAAGGTCTGAGCAGCCCGTTAAATAAGCACTCGCAGCTTACAAACATCTTCATAACTCCCTAGCCTGGGACAGCCCAACTGCAGGGAGGGGGCTGAATTTATATCCACTGCTTCACAGCAGAGAAACTAAGGACCTAGAAATCACTGGTCAGGAGGGCACGGAGCTGGGGTTAGGACCCGGTTCTTCAGATAGCATGACTGTGAGAGCCGCTACTACGAATAATGGCTTTCATCTACTTACACTTACTGCACACCAGGGACTCCGCTACGAATTTTAAATGGGTCATTCTTACAATCCTCAGATATCGTTATTAGTGACTCTTCCCGTGAAGAAACACAAGCTCGGAGAGGTTAAACAACTTGTCCAAAGTCACACAGCTGGTAAGTGGCAGAGTTGGGGTTGGAACCGAGGTCTTTCATAACCTGAGGTTTATTCTAACCAGGGTCCTTTGCTCTCAGCCTCCCTCCACAGACGCTCGGCACTGCCCAGTTCAAGGATGAGGCAGGGACGATTCTCAGGTCACGTGGAGACAATTTTTTTTTTTCTGTGTTAAGGAGTGGCATTGATTTTAATAAGTATTCTAAAATACACAGCCAGGACATTAAACCTGTGACTTCATGGGTACTGCCACTTAGGATGAGGTTAAATTTAAGTTCGAAAGGGAGTTTATGTAAACAAACAAACAAACAAACAAAACTCAAGTTCACAAATGTACCGGTGGGACCAGGATACAACCCAGGCCACCCAGCCGTCTCCGAAGGTCTCGAGTCTGGGAACCACCGTGAAGCTGAGCTGTAGGGGGCAGAGGTCTGACTTCGAAACGAAAAGGGTCCAGTTCAAGGGCGAGGTGGGAGGGAGCCACCTGCCTATCTCACAGAACTACAGCTCAGGGACGCGAGACCCCACCGCCACACAAAGCCACCGCCCTGCATCTTTTCTTCCACTCCTACTGGGGGGACAGGACCCCCAGTAAGGCTGGCTGGTGCCACGCCCACCCCTCGTGTGTGTGTGTGTGTGTGTGTGTGTGTGTGTGTGTGTGTGTGTACTCACCGCCAAGATGGCGCGGTCCCTCTCCACGAGGTCCGCCAGCTGGTGCAGCAGGTGGCCGCGACTCGGAGCGTCCAGGCGGCGCCACGCCGAGCCCCTCTGGAAGGCGGCTCTTGCCGCCTCCACCGCCATATCCACGTCAGCCTGAACGGCCAGAACAGCGGGGAGAGAGGGTCACCTTCGGATGCGGCTGCACCTGGGGACAGCTCCCCCGTCGGTTACAGAGAACGGCAAAGATCTGCGTCCGCCATGTGACAGAAGGAGGGGGTGGCAAGCAACGGCTGGGGGCTTTCTAGTGACTTTTCTCTTCTTTATCTTTCAAGACTTTTTCTTCAGGATTTCTGCTACGGTTAGGTATCAACTTTTCTTCTGATTATAGAAGTGTTTTTTATTTTAAAAGTTTATAAAACCACCAACTTTAATGAAGTGTTTTTCTTGGTGAACCAAGTAGGAAAAGATTTTCCACTTGCCAGCTCAGTTTGGACGCACGCACTCAGCAAAGAGGTGGTAAATAACTGTGTGGGCATTTTATTCCCGCTGAGGACCGCGGTCCAACAGCGAGAATGGGTCATGATGTTTCTGTGGATCTGAGAACCGACCACATCGGAAAAGGGAAAAGCCCGGAGACTGGGAGGATCAGGAATGTTCCCCCCACCCCCACCCCCGCCTCACCTACCCCCTGGGGCCACTGTCACACCATCTCACGGAGAAGGAGCTGAGTCTTCTGTGACTGATAGAAAAATTACAATTGAACCTCTTTCTTAAATGGAAAGAAGCGAGAGCTGTTTAGGGTAATTATCACTCGCTCATTTTCAGGAAAATACGGTTCGAGGCTCCGGTTGCTGACAGGCAGGGGAGATAATAGGGCTCTGAATTAATTCCTGGTCGTAGGCTGTTGGGGTAGAGGCAGGACCTCCCCGCCTCTGGGGACAGGGCTGCCTCTGCCTTCGGGGGCTCAGAGCAGCCGCCTGGGGCCGAGGGAGAAGCCGGAGCTTGGGGCAGGGGCTCCTTCTCCTCCTCGACACCTGCCTGCAGTGCTGGGTGGGGGTCGCTCAGCATCGTGCCCGCCATCCCTCCTGGCCCCCCACATCTTGGTCCGAGCTCCTCGGTGCCCACTAAGCATGGGGCGCTGCACATCGGGGGGTCCATACAGGCCGAGAGACCATGCATCGCACGCCCACCACGAAACTGGTGGCCTCCAATGCAAGCCCGTTTGACACACGCGCCGTTTACCCCCATCCACGCTCCTTGTCACCCGGACGCTTACTGAAAACGTCAGGCGAGGGCTTTCACGTACCCCTCCCCTCCTTAAAAAAGCTGAACCTTCAACCTTTCCCCCAAAGGCACTTATATCCCATATAGAAAAGACACTATATGGTTTTGAAATGTATCAAATGTATCAAGTCCCTTAGCTTTATATATATATGCTATGTTATACAGTACTTTCTATATGTGTAATATATATTATACATATGTAACATGTAACAGTGTATATTAGGTGTGTGTGTTATTTATTCATAAAGCTTATATTATAATATAGACCCTGAACTATCGAGCGAGATTATAAGGACTATGGCTTCACACCATCATTTGAGTTTCTGGTAGAAAAGAAATCTGGCGATTACGTGACCTTATTATCCCAGCGGGACTTGGTCAACAAGCCTTTTTCTTTCAAGTTCTATTTGTTTTTTAAGTGTCTCCTGCCAGAATGCTGCTTTGGGTGAAACACGCCAGCCCGAAATGCTTTCTGGAAAGATTTTTTTTTTTTTTAATGCTTCCAGGTTCAAGTCATTGATAAAAAAAAATAATAAACCTTTCCTTTAGCCACGTGATGAGGACAGCTGAGGTCATCCTCATAGACGGGGACGCATCCTTCAAAGGAGAGCGACTATCTACGGCGGGTCGTCCCTAAGTGATGCCATTCTGGGCTGGGTGTCTGAGACGCGGCCAGCCTAGGTCCTACCCGAGTGCGGGCCAGTGCGGGCCCCTACCCAAGCCAGCCTGCCTCCTAATTCGATAGTCGCCTGTAACCGAATCACTCGGGGGTGGGGAAACCTACCTTGTCTCCTTCTTGCACGTCACATATTTTTTCTAGAGTCGAAGGGTTATACGTGGCAAACTTTTTCCCACTCTTGGAGTCGTGCCATTCATTGTTGATGAATATCTAACCAGGAAAGGAAGTTGTCATGCATGAGGCTCACGTCAGAATCACGTCGCTCCGACACGCTGAGAGGCAACTCTTGGCCCTCCTCGCTGCCGACTCGCCCACCCGCCTTTTTACAGATGGGGACTGGAGGGCGGGTGGAGTCACATGCCCAACCAGGAGCAGCCTCAGAATCAACACATATTCAGAGAATTAATTGTTGTCATAAGAAAACTAAAGTTATGTAACTTTTTTTTTCCCTAAAAATCTCTCTCTTTTTTTTAAAAGCAACAACATGAATTCACAGAGAAATAGATGAGTTTGTTACATTAAGGGTATAAGTTAAATCTTCTACCTCCGTTGAGTTTGGGGGAAATTAAATAAGTTTTTATATGTAGAGTGACGTGCAATCGGCCTGCCTCTGAAGGCTATATCAACAGTGGTCAATCTCTTCATCCTCCTTCTTGCCGCAACCCACAGCTAGATCGCCCAGGAGCCAGCTTTATACAAGCATCTTACTTTAAAACTTTACTTTTCATGAATGCACAGTAGTACACTTACCTTCGTCTCTTGAAAATGTCTATTTCCCTGTTGGGCTTACTACGAAATGTACATACTAAGTGATGGAATGCAAAGATAAATATCGGGGTTAGAAGGTGTTCTGCTTATATCGACAGATGTAGCAAATAACCGTTTACACCCATCATGGAAGAGCTAATCCACAAGAATCACTTAGTCCAGAGTATCTAGAGCACACCTGAGAATAACAGTTAAAAACAATCGTAAGAAACAAAAACGTCATGAGCAAATGAAAAGGATTCACAGAGCCCACGTACCTGAACAGCATGCACCATTTACTCTCGGTTCACTCCAAGTTCTAACTGCTTTAAAAAGCGCCACAGTACCAGAGAGGGCTTCAGAAAAGAGCTAGGGACTGAGATGACAGAGAGCACACAAAATGCCGGCCAGAGGCCCTGCTACCCAGCGAGAAGACAACCTGACGCAGCAGCCCGGGACGGCCTTGCCATGCTAATCCATCACGGCCTCAGAAAGGCCCCGGCCGCTGACGTGGGTCAGGCCCTCTAGAAGCATCTCCATCAAATGAAAGGCGGCCGGTGAATTTCTAAGTTAGAGAAGTAGCTCATCGGGGCCCACTTCTAGTTCTACGTGCATACCTTTCGCTTCTCTCCGAGCCGTTTCAAGGCAGAACGGTGCCACCACAAGGGCTGATTTAAATGACTACGAATTTTATTCCATTGGATGACTGGACTCCCCAATGAGGACGGATGAGAAGGGGCGTCCTCGCACCCAGCGCGGGGCTCAGGGATGTCCTCCGTCTCCCATAAAAACCCCAAAGCACCCTGGGAAGAAAACCCGCTCTGGGAATCGGCTGAGTCTGACCGGACAGAGACAGCTCTGGCTCGGCAGGTGGGCAGAGGCTCCCCCCCCACCGAGAGCGTCCCGTGCCCGTGGGATGTGCCCATCCGGCTCAGCACCTTCCACGAGAAGCCAGGCCTCCGGGCAAGCCCGAGGAAACGGCCAGGCTACAATTACAGCTTTATTCTTCCAGCTGAAACCAAATCCGAGAGTCCACTTTTGCCATCCAGCACGCGACCGCTCGGCGACAGCGAGGAGAAGTGTGGGTGCGAGCGGGGAAGAGTTAAGTTCGCGTGGGGACGGACGCGCGGCCGGGAAGAGAGAGGCCCGTTCGTCGGAAGATGAAATTTCGTGGGTTAGATAAGAGATCCTGCCAGCAAAAAAAAAAAAACTGCTGATTCCGGGCCCTTCCCGGTATCATTTCCAGGGAGGATGGAAAATGAGAAGGTGGCGGAAGAATCTAAATAAGGGGGATGGGAACGGCTTGCGACGATCGGATGTCTGTTACACTGCGTCCTCCAAAAAAAAAAAAAAAGTACTTTGCCATTCATGACGTTGAGCCACAATATTTTTTTTTTTTTTTAACCAGCAACTTAAAACACCAAACAAAACAAAACAAAAAATGCAGACGGGCTCAACTCTAACCATATTTTCCCATCCCAATGTTTCCATTTCGGCAAAAGTGTTTCTTTATTGCTACACTAGGAAGTAAGCTGGTATGTGGTTTCTGGCCACTCAAACGAAAAACACGAATAAGGAAGAGGTCGCTGAGCGCGGCCAGCCAGTTACGCCGGCTGGATCGTTTCGAACCCCGAATCCGAATAATGGGTTCTGGAAATACTTTTCCCCCTGGACTTATGGATGAGTAGGAAACAAACCGATGCAAGCATAAAACTGAGTTGCGCTGGGCTGCGGAGGGGAACTCAGATGGTATGGAAGGACGCCATGGGATGCCACACTATCCGGACCGGGCTGCAAACCCACGGCCGTTCTCAGGGGACGGGTGCCCTGGGCAGGTGGCGGTCAGGCAAGCGACTTCCGCCGACGCCACTTACGGGAGCCTCCAGTGGTCCTCCCCTGGACTCAGAAGGAGTATGTATTTTGAAAAGGAGGTTCGAGGGAATTTTATTTTTCACAAAAGCGATCATAAAAAGTCTTTTAACAAACAAGAAAGTCTCTGCTACTAGAAGAAATATTATAAGGAAAGGAAGGGGGCCCCTAAAGGGAAACGGGTTGCTGGCCTCTGAGGTCTGTGTGGGGGTTCCGGGAGGAGTGGGGGGACCATCTCCCCACTTCCACCAGAATCCCACGGCAAGCCTGACGTTCAGAACGTGAGGACAAACGGAGGCGTTTTGGCAAGGCCGTCCTTCTGAGAACTGGGCTTGCCCTGAGAAACAGCACTGTCAAGGTCACGGCTCGGCCCCCGCGTCTGGCGGGTCCTCCTCTGCTGAGCAAGAAGCATCATGCACCAGGTTTGAAAAATAACAGACCGTTGCGGGGCGCGCGCTCCGCCCCTCCCGACTGCCTGCCTCGGGCCTCGGTTCTGCAGTTACTTCTCTCGCTTCTTCGCTCTGCCCTACCAGAGCTGCCTCTCCAGCCAGAGGTCCCCTGAGCAGCTCTCCTGGCTTCCCCCCTTACCCCCCGGCCACGCCGCACAGGCCGCCCAGGCCCCACAACTGTTAGTGGGAGGCCTGGGTAGAGGTGGGCCCAAGGACAGAGCGGACAGAGGCCTCGCCCTCCGCAGGGAAGGCGGGCACGGTGGCCTGGTGTCGGGCTGGGCCGCCATCACGGCCCGCGAGCCTCGGCCTCTCCAGGTTCCCTCAGCCTGAATCACACACCCGGCTCCGATCCGCAGGGCAGAGGGGCGCCCGGCAAGGCGAAAAACACTGATCTTCTGTGATACACCCAGACCCTCCCCTCGAGAGGTCATAAAGGACTTCCAAGAACGAGGCGAACTCGCCATACGCGGCTGCAATGCTCGCATAGGAATCCGAGAGGCGAAATGGACACTTGCGAAGGCCATTTCTGGTTTGCGTGACGTTTTTAAAAACGGCTATAAACTGAAAAGTAAAATAAAACGCAAGCAGCATCCCCAACGAGCGGGCACCAACAGGGTTCGAGTCTGAGAACACTTAGGTGCTGCTCTCGCTTCTCCGTAATTCGTGTTGGAATTTTCACCCTGAAGCCGATGCCCCTGAGGAAACGACATTAAAACAGTCTCCAGCGTTTCACGGCGGCGACGGGGCTCTCTGCTGATTACGGAGCCCTCCGAAAACAGTTAATCTAAACGTCATGTGATCAGAGGCCCCAGCGGACACAGAGTGCCAGGAGACCGAGATCTGAAGGCCACATGTAGTGGCCTGCAACTTTCTCTGCCTGATTAAAACTGTTTGAGAGACATAATTGCTACTTTTGAAAGTAAAATGGACCGGGCATTTTCTCAGTGCTGTGTCAGCTGGAGTTGGGGGGCTCTGGATTAGATGCAGAAATAAAAGGACACGAAGTAGCCACCGTGGTCTCCGTCTGTGTCCCTGTCCCCCCGGGGTCCCCGGCCACCGGCCCGCCTCGGGGACGCCTTGCCTGGGCTCCCACGCCCGCTCCGCCCAGCTCCCAGGCCTCACCATCTCCCTTTCTGCCCCGGGCAGGTGATCTGCTTTGCTGACCTTCCTGATCTGCAGAGAGCCAGGGAACCGAGGGACAGCTGGCCAGATGGGGCTCGGCCACCCCTGGCTTCCCAGGCCCGGGTCGGAGCCGGCAGGGAACGCATTTCTGTCAACACCAGGGCCGACTCCCCACTGATCACCTGCCCGCAGCCTCGCTCTCTTCTGGTCAACAGGTAGGAGCCAAGCACAGAAGCCGCCCGAAGCGTCTCCCTTTGCTCTCGAGAGCCGCAGCCCTCAGACCTTCCCTTCGCGTTCCGGGGCACCCTCTGACCCTCCCGAAGCCAGACCTGTTCAGGCTCCGGCAGCCTGCTCCGCTCTGCCCGCCGGCTAGGGGGGCCCCGCGGGGACACGTCGGGCTGCGCCAGGCTGCGGCCGGCACCGCGCGCGCGCTGAGCGGCTTCCCTCGCCCGGATCTGAGGCTGAGCGCGCCGAGCCTCGCTGCCCAGAGCCCGTCTCCGGGTGCGGGTCGCGCGCCGTCCCCTTCGCAGCGCGCTGGGCGCAGCCTCCCGCCCGGGGAAGCCCTGCACCGAACGAGGAACAAGGAATCCAGGCTTCGGGAAGACTCGACCCAGGCAGAGAGGCTCGTGTCGCGGGCGCCCCGCGCGCTCCGCGGAGGAGGGCGCGCCGGCCCCGAGCCCCGCACCTCCGAGGCGACGCGGCGGGGCTCCCCGCCCGCCGGTGCCTGGCTCCCGCCGTCCCAGGCCCGGCCAGCCTGCCGTCGGGTGGGACGGGCGCCCGCCCTCACTTACCTTGGTGAATTTGATCTCCAGGTTGCGGACGGGCCGAGGCAGGACAGGCGGCTTCTTGTCCGGCTGCCCGTTCTCCACGGGCCCGTTGGTGGTGGCCATGGCTCTAGACGCCCCGAGTCTGCGACGCCGGCTCCGGCCGGGGCGCTGCGCAGCCTGCTCGCGGGGTGACAGCTCCGCGCCGCTTTATGGGCAGCCCCACGCCTCCCGCCCGAGGGGCCCGTCTAATTGGCTGCAGGGACCGGGAGAAGGGCGGGCGGGAGGGAGGCGCTGGCCGCCTCGGCGCACCCCGCCCGCCGCCCCTGCAGGAGTCCGGCCCGCGCCGCGCGCCCCCGCCCCGGAGGCCGCCCTTGGAGCGGCGCCCCGAAGCGCCGCGGGCCCCGGATGTCCCCGGGCGCGGGCGGCCGGCCGCGGGGGCGTGGGGACCGCAGCGGCCAGGGAGGGGGGCTCCCAGAAGTCGCGCGAGGTCGCCCGCGGCACCTGCCGCCCCCGCCCCCGCCCTACGCGCGCCGCCCGCGCGCTCGCCCAACTTCGGGGGACGAGCCGCGCTCCGGGGACGCGCGCCCGGGGCCCCGCGCTGTGCCCGAGGCCCGGTCGCCCCGGCGTGGCGGCCCCGCGCCGTTGCCCACGTGCCTCGGCCGAGAGTTTGGCGCTGCCGGGTCCCCGCGCGCAGGACGGGCAGACACCCGCCGCGCCTCCGGCGGCCCGAGCCGCGACACCCGGCAGGCGCGTCCCGCGGCCTCGGGGCGTCTTCACGCGCCGGAGGGGGCGAAGGGGACGGGAAAAACGCAGCTCGCCTTTTTGCGCCACGCTCCGGAGTCGGGGAGGCTGGGCCTCCGACCCTCACAGGCGCACACCGCCCTCCAGCCGTGGGCTGCCATTATTTTGATTTTTAAAATGCATGAATTATATCTCAATTTAAAAAAAAGGGGGGGGGGGAGGAAGCGCGTGAGATCTTGGCAGCGTCTCGTTTTAGGAGTGGAAGTTGTCATCCGCCAGGTCGCAGTACCCTCCCGAGGACGCAGAGGGTGGCGCGACCCTCTCCCTAGTCCTTTGGGAACGGCTCCGCGCCAAGCCCGGGGACCTGCCCCGGGGACCTGCCCGGGGCCCGCCTGAGACAGGGAAGCGGCTGCTTGTGATGTCATCCCCCTCTAGGTTTCTGGAACTCAAAGTAGGGGACAAAAATAGCGATTTGGGGCCCAGAGAGGCTAAGCCCGTCGGGTTCATTTCCACCTGAGAGTACTCAGTCTCAGGTGATGGGCCATGGGGGTCCTCCTTACTGTCCTGGGCTCCCGCTGTTCGTTTTGGGGGCTCAGGGTCCATCTCTGTCCCCTGTCTCCCTCCCCAATGCAGCCCTTCTGGACAGTGCAGAAGAAGCTTCTAAGCGTTTGGAAAACCCTCACCTGTGAAAATGCGCAGGCGAGGCAGAGAAAGGGGGTGATGGGTCCCCCAAGTGGGTTAGGCTTGACGGCCATCGTGAGTCTGACCTTGACGCCAGGCTCACCCACCGTGCCGCCTCCTGGAGCAACGTCACCTTTTTCTTCAGCGGCTCCTGCCTGTCCCTGGGCCGTTGTCTTGTCTGGCTGGCCCCGTAGACCCCACTCAGGCACCCTGGTGGGGCGATACCTCATGTCAGAGCGCCGGCTGGGTGCTGAGTCCCATGGTCTGGTTGCCTGCGCCAGGACGGTGTGCAGGGCCTGGCAGGAGACCTTGCCTGCGCCTGGCCCAGGAACCCAAGGGCCGTGGGTGCACAAGTGTCACAGGCTGCAACCCGAGATGTTTTCTGAACTGATCGCCCCTTCCCGAGAGTTTCTACGGGATCCTGGATGCTTGAGCTGTAAAAACATCTGCACATTTGTAGAGGCAACGGTGTTAATTGAATGACTGCTGGATGGGTGGGTGGTGGCGCAGAGGGCCGGGCCTCGGAGGCCTGTCCCCTCAAGGCCACAGAGAGGAACCTGTTTGCTCAAAGTTGGTGGACTGCTTGCCCCTTGGTCACGGCGAAGTCAGGGATGTAGGCTGCCTCACCTTATACCCCTGCGGCCCGTAGCGTCTGGCCTCGGGGACCAATTGCAATGATGCCGGCCGCCTCACCTGCACCTCCATCTGTGGACACGCACGCACGTGACCCCCGGAGCCTGGGATCAGAGCGCGGTCCGCAGCCAGAGCCGGCGGCTCCCAGAGCGCAGGCCAGGAGGTGGGGCCTGGCGCCAGACTTGTCCAGGCCAGAGGGCTACTCTGCCCCTCCGTCTTGCCACTCAGTGGGAGGGATGAAGGCAAGAGGCTCTTCTCCCCATTTTCCAGGTGAGTAAGCAGAAGCGTGTGCGTGCTTGCTCCGGACCTCACCGCAACGGAGGAGGCGGGGCCAGACAGTGTGGGGGCGGGTGGGTGGGGGCGGCAGGTCTCTCCGCTTCCTTCGCGCCTTTCTATCACCCAGGTGAGGACCCGCGTCCCGCAGCCCCACGACACTGGGCAGTGCAGAGCACAGCACAGGTACCGGTGCAAAAAATGGTCACGGTGTCCCTTCAGCCTGCGCCTTTTATAGGAAGCCAACCCCGAGGTCCTGGCCTCGGAGGCGGTGACCACAGGGGCCAGGGGAGAAGAAAGGAGCATTTTTCTCGCACAGTCGGCCACCAGGGTCTGGATGGCTGGGAGCCAGAGGCCCGGCCCTTCCGACCACACACCTGACCTGGATCCCAGCTGTGTGCTCTGGGGCTGGCCACGTCATCACGCTAGGCTTTGGTTTCTTTTTTCTTTCTCTCTCTTTTTTTTTTTTCCGTGAAATAATCTCCTTCCCACTTTCCAGTGTCTGGGGAAAAGCTCGAGCAAGAAAATGGTGCCAAGGGGTGCCTTCTAAACTGTAGAGTGCTGTGTGCCACCCCTCCGTTTTCCCGCTCTTCCCGGAGGACGAGTGCCCTCACCAGGCTTTTCTTCCGGGAGGTTAGCAAGTCCCTCTGGCTTCTCTTTGACTCGCTGGAAGCTTCCCTGGTCACCAGTCACCACTCTGTTAAGTTCACCATAAAACCACTATTTTCATGTTGCTTTCGGCTCTGCGGTGACGCTACGGTCTGCTGGTCGGCCTCTTGGCGAGTCGAATTATCAGAGTCCGAGACGTTTCACGTGGAGGGGCTTATTCGTTCGATGAACGCTCAATAAAAATGAGCGTGAGCAAAAGACCCGTGAGGAAACCGAGGTTGGATTAGCCCCTCCTCCACCGGAAGTTCGCGCGAATTCCTTTTCCAAGTGCGTAGACATGGCCTGGGCGGCAGAGGGTTGTCGAGGTTGGTCACGAATGTGATTGGTAATCGCGATGATGATAACGGACCCCCCCCCCCCCCCGTTTTGCTTTTCTTTATTTCAAGTCTGGTACCTAAGCCTCGCTGGCGGGGAGGTGGGGGAGGTGGCCAGAGGCCTTCTGAGAGCCCCCAGTAGCCCCAGAGCCAGGGGCCAGCTGGACCACTCGCCTCGCCCAGCACCCAGGGGTCAAGGCAAGGCTCCGGGACCTGGGTGTGTGGCAGCCTTTTGTGGGGAGCCAGGCTGCTTGGGTGAGTGTGGTTCTCTGAAGTGGGGAGGCCGTGTGGCTCTTCAGGGCAGATGGATGACCCTCGGGGCAGGCAAGTGGCCCCAAGGTTAGAGAAGACAGACTTTCTTGCAGACACCTCCTTGCTGGTAGTGAAGTTGATTCACGTTTTAGGTGAATTTTTTTTGGTGCTGCCCGAACGGACAGCTTGTGGCTGCTGGAATTTTCTGGTCCACCTGCTGCCTGTACATAACTCACGATGTTTAAGAGGTGGGAAAAAGCCAGAGAGAGCATGGCGGGTTGGATCGAGACAGCTGATCGACCACTCGATGGTTCTTTCTTGACAGATGAAGGCGAGCAATGCGCTTTGATGAAACACACTCCTTGGACTTCCTGGCAGATGGGGGTGGTTAATGAGATGTAAGCCAAGTCTTTGGCTTCCCAGGAGGCCTTTCACGTAGGTCTGAGTCAGCTGGCTGGAACACTGATGTGAGGGCTGGGGCTCTGGCAGCCGTCTTGCGACCACACAGCAATTCTGAGAATGGTAGTTACACGACAAGGAAGTTGGAGAGGGCACATAAGGAAGAGCCCAGGTCCCCGATGCGCCTGGAACCAAGCTTGCTTCCCTGCATTTCCTTCCTTGGATTTCTTTCATGCGAACCGAGGGTGAATCCCTCCCTTATTCGAGCCTGCTCTTTGGGACTTTTGTTATATGTGGCTGAATCTAATTCCAAGTGATACAGCTGGTCATTTAAACTCTGACCCATCACTGTGACTAGAAAAACAAAGTTATAAACTTAGGTGGAGAATATTATGTCATTTTTTGTGTAGAATAAGCAGTGCATTAAAAAAAAAAATCTTCTGGGATGTGGTTCTATAGTGTAGCGGTCAGCATGTCTGCTTTACACACAGAAGGTCCTGGGTTTGCACCCCAGTGGAGCCACAGTCCATGGTCTATGGCCATGCCACCCTAAACCAGCCCAATGTCTGATCTCAGAAGCTAAGCTAAGCAGGGTCGGGCCTGGTTAGTACTTGGATGGGAGACCACCTAGGAAGACCAGGTGCTGTAGGCATAAATAATAATAATAAATTTTTAAAAAATCATCTTATCACTATCTCTCCTTTTTTTCCACCTTGATCAAATGCTCTGAACATTCTCTGCCCAGGTTTATAGCACATTAAAACATAACGACCAAACTCACCTTGAGAGGGAATGACTGAATGAATGAAGCCAGCTCATTGATCCATTCACAGCTTTAACTGCCTGAATTGGATGGTGAGGTCCTACCCAGGGAAAAAAAAATCCTTTTGGAAAAAAAGTCCCTCACGGAGCCAGGCAGGTATCCCATCATTATATGGCACCTGTGGATGTTAGTTGTTGGGGCTGCACCCCAACCCCCATGCCCCAGGAAAGTAGCAATGCTCAGAGAGCCCAGGTCCCTGGGCCACCCAGGCTTGAAAGCTGCACGGCCAGGCGGCAGGAAGTCAGACTTTCGGTTTTGAAGTATACAGAATGTCACCACATTAAATTTCTGCGTCTCGCTCATAACACTGGACACTCCTCCATGCTGCCATCGGACTTTCTCAGCGACATGAATAGTTGTTGGCAAACGTTCCAACCCTGTTCGGGAATTCAGGGATTCTTAGCCTTGAACCAAATTTGAATAATTTGGGGTTTGAGTTCATTCTACTCCAGACAAAACGCACTTCCCGTTAGAAGGAAAGTTGGTTAAGGGGCTTATAAAAGGGTTCTGGAAGATTCTTGGACACAAAGAGGCTCTCACTAAACAATCGTGCTGAGTGAAACCTAAGTGAATCAGAAACATACATATTAAATTTCCCTTGAAATCCACATGGGCATAGAAATGTCAGGAAAGGGGCCTTAGCGAGATACAGTTTGCCAAACCCAAAATGCTTGAAGATGAATTTGGGCGCGTTAGTTTGGCAAATCGCTCACTTGGGCTCATCGAGCCCGTCTCCACAGCGGACTCCCTGTAGAGGAGCATAAATTACCAAAGAATCTTCCTTTGGATTTTTTTCCCATTATTCCAAGCCCAGGGTGGATACGGGGCGGGGAATGGAGAGGTTGTTAAAGTCCGTGTGCTCGCGAGAAAGCCTGGGAATCCTTTTGTAGTTGATGCCTTTGTGGTATCAAGCAACACTCTTGGCTTCCCTGTAATCATAAAGCCTCTATATTGAGCATCATGTCTTATCATAAAGTTAGGCATAACAGATGGGGAGACTATTTATATATTTTTTTATCTTTTTTTTTTTTGATCTGCTATTACGATGATCCTGAAACATCCACCCCACTCCCAAGGGAATAGATTAATTAGTGATCGATAGCATCTTCCAATTTATAATGCTTTTCATTTCGAGCCTGTTTGCAAGCATTGAGTTTGTATTGTATTACACATGATTATGATGCTGTATCATCAAACGTAGTTAATTAAAAGACACTGGATTGGATAAAGTGTATTTACCACCAGTGATAGTAAAGAAGCATAAATATCAGGAACAAAACACAGAAATGTAGACTTTCCATGGCTTAAGGGGCATCTTCATAAACTCCACGGACACTTCAGTTATTATGAATTTCAGCCTACGTTTGACGTGCGACTTACCGGCATGTGCACCTGCTTGCGGTGCCCAGGGATTCCATTGCACTTCTCCAGTCGGCCACTAGGTGTCAGGGCCAAGTGGAGTAGGAAATCGCCACTGAAGGCCTTCCAGAAACCCGAGTTCCCCAATTCACTTCGTAATGAGCCCGAAACGGGCTCCGGCCTTCGAGACCCGACGCGTGGCTGGGGTGACTGACTCTCTGCCCAGAGGGCACTTGGGTCTGGCACCTGAGCTTCCAGAGCCCCCACCTCCTCTTCTGAAAATGGGGGGTGATGATTCCTACCCGGGGAGGACGTCGTGGGGATAAACGAGGGAGCAGGTGCCGAGCACACAGGTGCGGTGAGGCAGAAGACATCACCGGCGCCCAACTCTCGGCTGAGCTGACCGCTCCGTGCGGAGCCCCCGTCGGCCTGCGTCCAGCCGTCAGGCATTGCCCCTACCTGCGGGCCCCCATCCTCATCCCTTCTCACAGGCGAGGCCGTCGGGGGAATTTGCCAAGACTGCAGAACATAGATTTTTTTTTTTTTTAATGGCAAAAGATTAAATATCGATGAGCTTAGGAGGTCAGCCTGCACGCAGGCCGACGGAAGGTAGGAAGCCTGCTAAGGCATTTGCTGCCTTGTTATTTAAACTCCCCGGGCCTGTTTCCTCGTCTGCCAGGAGGGGATGGCGGGACCTCCCTCGTGGGTTGAGAAACCTGAATGAGATCACCAGGGCCAGTTCCGGCCTGGTGGACGGTGGGTTCCCCGTTGGAGTCGCCTGAGACTCGCCTGCTAGGTGGACGGGCCCAGCACTTCCTTCAGCCCTGGCCAAGAAAACCCCTAGCTTCTCAGCCCTTCTAGAAACTTCTTCCTGGTGTTTCCTCTGATCGATGTCACAGGGGGCTCGAAGCAGCTCCAGATCCTAGGGGATAAAGAAAGACCTTCCTCCCTGGACTCCAGGCCTGCTCTCCGTGACACACTTTCCCTTTACATATATTTACGCTTCGTCCCGACAGTGCAGGCACTTCCTGGTTCCTTCCGGAAATCTTTCTGATTTGGGGCTTCTGAAAGCCAGACTTCGCCCTAACTTGTTTCTCTCTCTCTCTCCTGTTTCATCAGCCATGCACGAGTTAGGGCTGGTTCTTCTCAACCTTTGCTGCAGCCTAGACCAGATACAAGGTTTCTCTCCTGGGCTGACTCTCAGGCATTAGCGGGACCCTCTCAGCTCTGTGCAGACAAGGCCCATTCATCATCAGGGCTGTGATTGATTAGCCATGTCTGCCGGGGTATGTGCAGATACCATTTGCAGCTGCGAGGTGGGGCTCAGGAGTCTGTAAGTTTAGCAGCATCAGCATCTCCGGGGAGCTTTTCAGAAATGCAGACCCTCAGGCCCTGCCCTGGACGTACGGAGGCAGAACCTGCCTGTGTGAACCAGGAGTTTCGCATGTATGTCGAGGCCTGAGAACTCTGCCAGGCTCTGGTCCCTGGTTGGCTGACGCCTGGCCTTTCAGGGAAGGCACCTTCCACATGCCCCCAACCTGAAGCCCACCTTGTCAGGATGGCTGAAACGAATCCTTCTTTTCTTCATATTTCTCGTTTACTTCTAGTGGAGATGACGTCATGTTTCATTGTGAGTCCAGGGACAGTCGAATACCTGTCCCAGCCAAGAGCCACCTGCCCAGGTGCCTCAGGGGCTCCTAACAGCTGTTGAAGAGGAATTTTCCACTCAAATGGCTAACCTTATAATCAGCTCTTTGTTCTGCAGCTGCAGATTTGGCTGCCACATAGTCCAGAGGACAGAGTGACCTCGAGATCAACCAAAGACTCACACTCCCCTTTGTTTGTTCTGTCTAGATAACAGATGTGTCCCCTTTGCTGGTTAAGCCCTATAAAAGCAAGGCTACCCCTGAGCTCAGGGCCCAGATCCTAAGAGTGCGAGCTCTTCTGGGACCGCCGTCGTCATAAACCTGAGTTCTCCAACTCTCCGAACAAAGGCCACCGACTTGTCGCAAACGCCCTTACAAAGGAGAGGGAGAGAGGACGGTGCCCTCCGCCGCCCTAATCAGTGAACGGCCACTCAGGAAGGTGCCAGTCTGCATGGCACAGCCATGCTCAAGGCATTGGTTGTCAAGAGGGAGGATGGTTTTTAGTTACTGTTTTTTTTTTCTTTCTTTAAAAAAAAAAACACAGATGCAGCTATACGTTATCACGTGCAGCATCTTCGGCTCTACCATGTACGTGGAGACTAATAAGCTTACTTTTTCTTCTTCGGTCGTGCTGGATGTACGGTCTATCATATGCATAAACGACACCAGAAGTTTGCGCAGAGGTGGTCCGCCTTGTCTTGTCTGCAACAGCGCTTACCCACTCAAGGCCCTCTTTCGTCTTACGAAAGATCTAGCGAGGTCCCTGGTGCTAACCTTTGTGAAGGAAGGGGCTTATTTTCCGCAAGCGTCTCAACCCACTGAACCAATCCCATTCGGAGGTGAGAAGGAATTATGACAATGGCACCGCTGTGTTTCTGCTGGGGAAGCGTTTGACCTTGACCCTCACACCAGCTGCGGACAAAATAACAAACGGAATCCCGTTCTCTACGTTTGGGGTCATCGCGGTCGTCCCTTCGTTCAGCCCGAATTCTGACGATACTCTCCCCACCCTGAGGGTCCAAGTGCTGACATCGGGTGCGGGGGGAGCCTGGCCTGCTCGTCCCTGGCAACAGTTCACCCCAAAACCCATTCGGGCCACATAGATGCGGGGCGGACGAAGGAAAGTTGGCGGCTCTGTGGGGACCTTACTCCTCCTTCTGGCCCTGGAGCCCCGCTTCCGTCTCCCTGCTCCTGAGCACCTCGCCCCTTGGGGTCCCCGCTTCCTGTGGCACCTGCAGAGATTCACCTGGAGAATTCCTGGCTGAGGAGAGCGAGCCCGAGGCGGGCAAGGTGCATGCGGGCTACGTGATGATGTGCGATAATGACCCACATGAGGACATCTTAAAAGGATGGCATGGAGGGGGCGGAAGGAGCCAACGGCTGCGGGCGAGGGGAGTGGGGGTGCCCCCGAGCCTCCGGGTGTCAGCCGCTCGGCCACGTCGCCCTTCTTCTTGGCACCATTTTCCCCCCAAGATCCCCTCGCTGCTGTAAATGACAGGTCCCAAACGCACGGAGGAGAGGACCGTCCTCGGTCCGACATGCGCGGCCCTGGCAGCGTGTGCGTCGGGCAGAGCTCTGACCAGGAAGCGAGGGGGGCCGAGTGACAAGGAGCGGCAGGCGGTGGGGGGCAGGCTATCCTGGGCTCCGTCTCCTCTCTCAGTGGGGCGAGTCCTCGGGAAAGCCCCCTCTCCCGCTCTCAGCTCCTCGGGGTGCGGCCGCTGGCTCCCAAAGATGACCGGCCCCTTCTGGTGTTGGGACCTTCACCCAGTCACCTCCCGTGCCGGCTCTGGGCTGCCTCACCCACAGAACGTGCTGAGCGACGCTCGGCTGGTTCTGGGCCTGACCCTCAGGAAGTTCCGGGGGCTTCCGCCTCTGCCTGTCTGGGGCCCTGGGCTGTTATGTAAGAAGTCCAGATCTCATCCTTCAGGGAGTTCATGTGGGGAGGCCACGCAGAGAGGGAGGGGCCCCGAGACCCCAGAGGGAGACAACCCTTGTCATGCCGATGTCCTGACCGAGCCTGGCCTCCCAGCCACCCATGCCAAGGACACAGGCAGGCGAGGGAAACAAATCTTGGATGGCAAGAAACAGGACCGGAAGAAGGATCTCCTAGCTGAGCCCCCGATGACGACTAGAATCACAAGAAATAATAAGACGCTTATTGCTTTAAGCCTTCGGGGGCTGAGTTTGGGGCCGTTGGTTCTGCAGCGATAGATCACACGACTTGGGACATACCCTAACGTACCCTGAGGACTGCAAGGACTTTCTGTTGAGCCCCAATATAGTCTGTGCCTCATAGCAGGTGCTCAAAAATAGATGTGTTGTTGTGATGATTGCAAATAGGGTGGTTCTCCCTCTGCCGAGCCCTAATTAGCCTGGCCTGACTCCCGATCGCCTGGAATCTTGTTTAACTTTGGGAAAGGCTGGATTTCAGGGGCCTCTCCTTCCGCAAACATTTATAGGGCCGCTGTTGGGTGCCAGCTTCCAAGGCAGGTACAGAGGCTACAGAGGCAAAAAATATATATATATCTCTCTCACTGATCTCATCACTCTTCCAGACCAGGGAGAAGCCGGACATGACATGACACACGGCGAGTGTGAACAGTGGTGTGAAGAAGTATAGAGGGAGGGGGACTTAGTTTCTGGTGACACTGGAAACCACAGTGACCTAAGGAAGATAGAGGTTCCTTTTTATTCGGAGAAGTGCAGAGACGGGGAATGGCGGGCCGGTTCGCGCCTTCATCGGAGAGCCCGCCACCCTGCCCCTCTTTCTGCGGGGCCGTCTCGGCTTGTCACCGCCCTCGTGGAGTCGGGCCCAAGGTGGCTGCGGGAGCCCCGGCTGTCACGGCCGCGTTCCAAGGAGAAAGGCAAGGAAGAAAGCCTGGCTTGCAGGGTGAGAGGAGGCGAGAAACGGAGGCCCCGGAGCATGAATGGGGAAACGGGAACTCCAGAAGCAAGGCGAGGGGACCCTCGCCTCCCCTTTTCAGATTGAGGTGGCCCCTGAGGGCAGGGAGCACGGGTGACCCTCTAAAGCAGAGGCTACGCCTGGGAGACTTTTGTCACTTCTGAGGGGAGCCGGCCAGGCTGCTACCTGTTTGCTGATTTGCCATCATAAGTGCATGAAACAATATTTTAATATTACAGCCTCCCGAGCACTGGGCCCTATAGCAATAAGTTTCTAAATTTCCTTTGCCCTGGTCCCACTCACCCGTTCGGCATGCTGGGGGGTCTGGAAGGGGGCTCCGCTAGATATGCAGGCCAGAGAAATGTAAAACTTGTTGATTTTTTTCTTTTCTTTTTCTTCTTCTTCTTCTTCTTTTTTTTTGCCTTTCAGCAGCTGGGCTTGCCAAGCCCGCTTCAAGGAAAAGAGCCGCATTTCAAATGAGCCCCATTTTCTGGAACTGGTGTCATGTCTTTATTTCTTTTTTTTCGGATTTCCGCCCGCGGTCACCTGGTGAGGCTTCTCAGGTCCCCCACGTCCTGCTCCGGCTGCATCCCGGCTCCTCCTGGTTTAATGTCCCATCTGCTGTGGGCCGAGTGCCCGATAATTTTCCATGAAGGCCTCTGTACACAGAGGCTGCACAGAGATGCGATGTACCCAAGAGACACACTTGCCGCCCGGCCCTCGCCAGCCCTGGTCAGATGGCCATCGGAAACACGTGTTTGCTGGGAGGCACCTTGACTTTGAAACGTGTAATCACACAGCCCTGACAGCTCCCTCCTCTCGGGAGCTCCCCCCCCCAAAAAAAAAAAACTAGTTGGAAATGTGCGGTTTGGGGAGAGACGGAGAAGGTAGCATCGCAATCTGGGAATGGAAGTGTATTTCCATACGCACACTAGGGGTCTCGGCTGCTGTCCATCTCGGGAGAAACGTTTGTTGTTTCTGCTTTGAAAAGTGAGCTATGACTCTTTAAACGTGCCCAAGTCATCGCTATCACAATCTGATTCTCATCTCTTAGAAGGCATTACATCGCTTTAATATGCAACAGTCTAACATAACATTAAATCATTTTTTAAAGTTTCATCTAGTTGAGCCTGAGCCAAGGTATTCTTGGGTTGGGTTTGTACATCTATCCTTTTTTTTTTCTTTTTTTTTTTTTGCATGCTTAAAAAGAAACACACGACAAAATACCTATCAAGTGATTTCAGCCTTGCCAGCGTCCAAGAGTGAGCTGTGTCATTAGTGGGCCCTTTGGTTTCCAGGGCCCCATGGTGTGGCCTCATTGTCAAAGTATTTTCTGAGTGCCCCCTCGCACAGCAGACTGCAAAATGAGGGGGCTGGAGGAGGTGGTGGGCGGCTGCAGGGACCCCCGGAGACTTGGAGAGACAGGCTGAGCCCGCGCTGGGGATGGGGGGCGGGGAGCAGGTGCCTCTCTCCCCTTCTCTGTCTTGGTTTCTGTGGGGTTGGGCGAACGTCACTCTCCGGCCACCGAGACAGTCCGTGTCGTGACCACCCTAGAATCTCGGCGGGTCACTCGGCGACCCGGTGAACGCAGTAGAACCCCAAACACACAGCTGGGAAGATGGAGCCGCAGCTTCCACTGTGACCTCCGGCCCCCCACCTGGAACCCAGCAGACACCCCATCCGGGTTTCCCCCAATTGTCACTTCGTCCTGCCTCCACTCCCACCCCCACCCACCTCCTCCCACCACCCTCGAGTCGTCTGGACCTGGGCTAGGGTGGGGGGGGACTCCCCTTAAGCCACTTCTGGGAGCCCCTTGGGAGTCCTGGCAGGAAGCTTGTCTTCAGGGGCCCAGCGCGGTGCTGAGCACATGCTGGATAAGCCCAGCTTTGCCCTCGCCCGGGGACCCTGCTCCCCGGGGGCCTTGCACCACCCTGGCCTCTGCCCAGACACGGGGGTGTGCCTAGCACCCCCTGAGATGCCGGGGTCCTGTGTTGCCAGTATCGGGGAAATCACTCTGTCTGGGCCTGGCTTCTCCTCCCCGGCCGGCTGGGTGGGTCTGGCGACAGCGGCTGCGGCGAGAAACCGCTTCTCCTAGGGACTTCGGAGACCACGGCTGGGCGCCGACCGGCACACAGCTTTCGGACGGACGGGCCACGGCTCCACGCAGGAAGGCTGGGGAGGAAGTGACAGGGACAAAGGGCAGCATTGTGCTTCTCGGCCGCCGAGGCTCCACCCTGGGCTGCTCCGAGGGAGAAGGAGGACTCAGGGAGCCTGGACAGCTTTATGCGGTGACGTGAGTCCCATCACAGGCCAGCCCGGGTGACCTTCCTACCTCATTAACAACGCCAGCAGGGACCGGCCAGGCCATGGGGGTAGGGGGCTCTGTGCCCTAATTGGTCAGGCCAGGGCTGAGCACAGGAAGTTGTAACAACAATGCATCTTAGAGCAGAAGCTGTCTGTGGAGGGACCGCAGCTTTTGAAGGGGGTCCCCGGTCCTGATGGGGGCTGATGGCCGGGGCGTCGGGGTGTCGGGAGGTGGCGTAAGCCGGGATGGCATTCTGGAGGCCGTGGGTGTTTGCACCTGGGTCTGATGAAGTTTGATTGGGTTTAACACATGCAAACAGTGGCTTTTGTTCTGAGGACAAAGGCCTGGGAGACCTGGGCCCCGGCGGAGACCCCGGAGGCACCCCGTCGCCTCTGGTCCCTCTCCTTGTTGAAGTTTAATTAGGACAACGAGCTTTGAGCTTTCGCGGGCTCATTTCTCACTCCAGCAACTTTCTGACACTTCCTAATGAGGACCGCGGGGAGGGCCGCGGGACCGTTGAGGGCCGGGAGGGGCGGGCAGGGGTGTGCGGAGGAGAGCCAGGCAGAGGAAGCTCCAAACCGCACCGGATCCTCGAGGGGGCACCGGGGACTGACCTGGGAAGAAATGAAAATAAAACAGATCTTAACCGGCCTTTGTCTTCTGGGTGGCCGGCCGGTAATTTCCCCCTCCCTGATTCTCTGTGGTTTTGGAAAAGAAAGCGAACGATCGATCGATTGATCCCGGTGGCTTTGTGACCTTCGGAAGTGGTCCCACCGGCAGCCCACGGCTTCGCCTCCTCTCCCTCGTCGGTCGGGTTCTGCACCGCGCCCCGGCTGCCATCCCGCCCCTGAGCCAGGCGGGTACTCAGGAGTGTGCCAGTCCCCGCTGGGTGGCGGGGTGGGGGCGACCCACACTTAAGGTGCAGTTTCTCCGGTATCGAGGGAGATGGGGGCCTTCTCAGGCTCCGACGGTGGGAAGAGATGGAACGACCCCCGAGCGTCTTTGCCTGTATCAGGCAGGATCGTCCAGGTCATGCCGCGGTAACACACCCCTCAAATGCAGGCGCTTGCGACCCACCGAGATTTTCTCTCTTCGTCTGCTACGTGGACACGGGGGGCCAGTTGGCAGCTCGGCGCCGCCTCGCTCCGGGCCCTAAGCCGACGACGCATTGTCTGGTCTCCGGCGATACCGATGGTCGGCTAGGTAGACGGGAGAAAGGGACAGTGACCGTGTGCGGACAGCACGGTGTCCTCTCAGAGGTGACCCGCGTCAATCCTGCCCATGCGTCGTTAGCCGAAGAACGTTGCGCGTCTTTCCAAATTCCAAGGAGGGGGACGTCTGTCCTTCTGCGTTGTTTCTAGAAGGCAGGACCAGAAATATTTGGTTAGTGCCACTAAGCACTCCTATTGCTACGTAACAAATCGCCCCCCAACCTTAGTGACTTAAAAACAATAAATATCTCGGGAACGCGGATGCAGCTTAGCCGGGCGGTTTCGGCCCAGGGTCTCCACTGCGTTTGCCCTCGCGTGGCCGTCCGCGGGAGGCCGCAGCTCCTTCCCACGCGGGGCTCTCCACGGTGATGCCAAGGATGCTGATGACGTGGCAGCTGGATGTCCCCCAAGAGAGAGAGAACAGGCGGGAAGCCGCGGTGCCTTTTATGACCCGGCCGTGGAGTCACACCCGTCGTTTCTGCCTTGTTCCGTTCGCGAGGACGGAGGCGTTCGGTCCAGCCCCACGCGTGAGCAGAGGGAAAGCGGGGAGGAGCGTCGAAGAATCTGGGGTCATACGAGCACCCCACACACCTGCACCAGCCCCCCAGCTCACTGTCAGAATCCCGGGACCCATCCGCGAGGCCGAGTCCGTCTGCTCCCAGTGTGGCCCAACCTCTCTGTGGCAGCTGGGACCTCCCCAGCGTCCCCAGGGATTCTGGCTGACTTGGAGCCCAGAGCTTGCAGGCTCCCTTCTGGGCCTTTCCAAGGGTCTGAGCATAAGGGCTAAGGACAAGGTGCTGTCCCCGAGGGCAGGAAGGACACATTGATGGCAGCTGGGGGCTTGGGGATCACAGGCCACAAGGGCAGCAGATTCCCTTAAATAGCTCCACTATTTACTTTTTGGTCAATAATTTGAAAAAAATCCTGGAAAAAGAGAACATATGGAATTTGACCCAAATGAGAAGGGCTCCGGCGACTTACTGGATCAAATAGAAAAGTCACATAAGTGTCTCTCTTTGGGGCCGTGAACCAGACCGGGGGGTGCTAGAGGCAGCCGGACCCGAGCAAGCCTTGCTTGTCCTAGGTGGCCCTTCGCCGCGAGTGAGACCGAAAGCCCCGAAGGGGTGGAGCTGGCCAGCCAATGCCACAGCCCCTCACCCCCTGACCAGTGTGGGTGGGAAACCCCTCGCCCAGAGAGGCGCCAGGATCCTGGCCAGAGCCCGCTCCGCAGGGGCAGACCCTTCCTGGGGCGTAGCTTTCAATATTTAAATTATTTTCTCCTACTTCTCCTGTTGCTCTGCCTCCGTGGGCTCCCTACTGGGGACAGTTGAGACTTTGCTTTGGTTACCATTCCAAGGGGCTCAGGGGACTCCGGGTGGGGGATAGAAATCAGGATGGAGGCTCACTTGGGCGGGGCATCGACAGGAAGGGGTTGAGACTTTAAGGGCTGGAAATGTCCTCATTTTTGACCTCGGTGGTAGTTACACAGGTAAAGACAAGGGTGAAAAATTAGTGTGCTTTAGTGTGTGCGTACGAGCTCTGCCTAGAAATGCTACGCTGAGAAAGAAAAACTGCGGTAAACAGGATTTCTTTATGCTCTGGCGCTTTCTGGAGCCTTTAGCGATGTTTCCTTAAAAATGAAGAACTGATCTCTCCATAAAAAAAAACAGTGTTTTGTCTCCCTGACATAAGAGTCTTTCCAAGAAGGAATAATTTTTTGTGTGTGTGTTGGGGTGGGGGATAACATTCTAGCGGAACTTTCTACCTCTGAGGAGACCATTCCCGTCTTCTCCTCTGTGTTGAGGTTTGAACAGCAAATAGTTTCAACTTTCAGATGTCATTTTCCAGCGAAGAGTCCTCATTAGGGCCTAATTACCTGGATATTGGAAACAGGAAGTGAAGAGCTGAGCTATTGAACTTGGGGGAAAAAAAGAGAAAAGAGGAGAATTGCTTCCTACCAATGTTTTTAAACTTTCGAAAACATCACTGCTTCGTCTCCTCAGGGCTATTAGGCGCATTAAAAATCTGCCTAATTATACAGTTTAACAGGAAACCAAAGGAAGGCCCAAGAAAGTACAGCGTCAATCTTTCGGATGGATAAAAATAAATGTGTGGACGCAAGCTATATAAATAAACACGTCTTTTATTTTAAAATGCCTGATCACATATTTGCTAAAGGACTTTCTGCACATCGTGGTAAACATCCTACACGTCATGTTTTTTTCCTCTGAAAGATATAAATATAAAATTAAATATAAAACACTTTATTTTTTATTTTTTATTTTTTTTTTAAGAAGTCGTGTAATGCGTTCTGGTCAATGGGGTTCCTTTTTCTCCGTGAATGTTTATGGTTTGCGTGAGCGGTCCAGGCAAAGGAGCTTTGGGAAAGAGAGTGACAAGCTCGTCTCTCTGGCCACGGCGTTGAGTCACGGTCATCTACTTCCCGTCGACCCCACTTCTGCCCCAGAGAGCGTTTGTCACTGTGAGGACGGGGAAAAACGGATCCCTGACTGATCTCTCATTGTCCTTGTGAAACGGACGTTACGCCTGCGAGCCCGGAGAGCGGGCCCCCATCTGAAGCTTCTCCATGTCATTCTGCGGCTGCCGATCTCTGTGATATCGGTTACCACGTGAAAACCAAGACCGCAAGGAAGGCCAGCGCGGAACCCTGGGAAACAAAATCTGTGTGTTTCATTTCAAAGGGAACGTCTCAGTGAATATCTCCCCGCTGGCCCGTTTGGAGACGTGTCGGGCGCTGGGGTACTTTTAATCGAGTAAATGAAACTCTCTTTAAAAGCCGCTGACTTGTACCCTGCTGGAGAGATGGGCTCAGCTGAGTAAGAACAAACCAGGGCCCTCGAAACAGAACACTGGGCAGGAAATAATTAATTGCATCCTTTACCGTTTTAAGAAACTCTTTCGCCGGTGGATGGAAACCTTGTCTCAACAGTTAAGAAGTAAAGGAACACATTTTTATAACAGTTAACCACGTGTGCAAAGGATAGAGTCTTAAGAGTGGCTTCCGCTGATTTTTTGACCCTTTAAAAACACCGATGTATTCGGCAAAAGTTAATTGTTTTATTAAAATTTGTTTAAAAATACTGATAGCTATCATAGTGCATGTAGTTGCCATTCTTCTATTAAAAAGTGGGCATTTCTCAGCTTTTTCTCCCCAAAGCCTTAGATTTATTCCCACGACTGAACTAATGACAAGAATTGGCACACATAGTTACGCCTTGTTGTTTAGTGGAGGGGAAAAAGCTATGATCATACAATTCTCTTCGATGCTCAGAATCGAAGATTGGCGTGTCTTGGCATGCGAGAAATCACCTGTTCTGTGCCTCATGACTGAGACCCCCTTGGTGACCTCGGTGTGGCCCGAACCCGCAGCCTCAGCATTGCTTGGGCTTGGTGGCGAAAGTGCCTCATTGGGTGTGATCCTTTTGACGACTCACGATTCGCTGAGCCCATGAGGGAGGATTCGGGACCAGCTGTAGTGACGTGAGGTGCCGACGGCACGCCCCATCCCGGCAAACAAGGGGCCCAAGGTGAGTACGAGCAGGTGCCTTCCAGCACGGGCCTCGTATTTTATGTCAGACGAGACCGGAAGATGTGGACGAAGATGACTATCATCCTCACGAGTGCGTCCGTAGGGGCACGCGCTTCCCGGCCGCCCGGGGTTCACACCGAGGGGTGCTCTGCTGAGGAGCGAGGTTGCAGTCCACACCCCGACCCCCATACGCCAGCCTCGATGCCAGCTCCAGACTGTCCCTCGTTAGATCCGTTTCTGTGACCGCCTTGGCGTAAAGACGAAAGGAGCGATGCAAGGCCTTCTTCCAGAAAGGACGTGTGTCGGGGCAAAGGTACAAACGCGGGTTCCGTACGCTGACTGATCCCGGGCCGATGCTGGCCTGCTGTCGCGGGGACTCAGCCAGCATTCTTATCTGGTCATTGCTGTGGGAAGGAGGGGCAGGGCCGAGAGGGGTCAGGGAGCAAGTCCCCCCCTCGCCCCCCGCTTTGATCCTTAGCCCTTCCTCCTCTGCACGTGGCATGTTCCTTGCCTCAGCGTTTTGGTTTATAGATAGATACGCATTTCCCTCTGCCATTTGGCCACAGCCAATGGCCAGGTCGGAGGAAAATGGGCCACACGGAGCTAGGAAGAAGCTTTGGGCAGGCTGGCCCTCCGCAGGCAAAGGTGTGACTGGGTCCTGGGTGCCCCCTCTCCACCGTGGGCCCAGGGAGCCCCCCCCCCCCGATAATGTGTTCCAGGTGCTCGGTCACCAAAAACAAAGGAGCTTTTCTCTGTTGCCTGAGAATGAAGAGTCCTCACTAGTTGCAGAAGAAAGTTTTTCCGAAGCGGTAATATTTGGTTACAGTGAGATCTGGTATTTCACAGGAAACCCTGCGGAGGTGCCCGTAATTTGATGCATGTAGTAACTGGGAAAACTCCAAGCCGAGAGCTGCAGGGAGCGAGACCCCGGCTCATTAATGCAGCGTTTGGCGGGGTCAGTGTTCGGTCCCCCTGAGCAAAAACTCTCACAATAGGCTGCCAGGTGCCTCGCCGCCTCCTGAGGTCAAGGTCATCGTGGGCATCTTACTGACACTGTTCTGACTGTAACCCCCCGCACGGTTTCTATGACCCCCCCATTACTCCATCTGATTTAATCTTCCTCGTGATCGTTAACGGACGACGTTAAAGCCAGAACTAAGAGCCTCGTGCAGCAGAAAGAAAGCGAACATCTGAGGGTGTTAAAAGCCCATTTCTACCAATTCGTTTGGGGTGCGATAGTGTTTGACACCCCGAGAACGTGATTTTATAAAGCGCCCAAGGTGACTTGAAACGATGCCGACAGTTTTCCCCAAACGCGTTAGTCAGTTCGTTCGTGTCCCTCCAGGAATTTTATTTACGGCACTACCATCTCAATTAAAGTACGTTTAATTTACATTATAGATGTAACGCACATTCTAAATTACATTTACGAGCTCGTGTATATCAATGAACATTCATATTCGGCGAGTAAGAATGGAACGAACGAAATCGGACATTCCACCAACAGGGCACACGAATGGCTGTAAATCTCGTTTGTCGCAACGTGGCAGATCTAAGGGTAAGAGCACCGAGAGACGCGGACACGTGGAAGCCGCTGGGGGCAGGTTTCATCAGCCCAGAAGCGACGCCGTGTTTCTGTGAACGCCCACGAGACGCCGGCGGGCGAGAAGCTGTCTGGAGCTGCCCTCCAGTCCCCACACCCGCTCCTGCTCCCCGTTCCAGAAGGCGTCCGAGCCCGGGTTCTCCGGGAAGAGGCGGCGACATCTGAAGAGCTATAGCCTAGCCGGCCGGCGGCAGGTGTCGCGGGAAACTCACGGTTCTAACCATCGCGTCTCTCTCTGCTCCTCGCTCTCTCTCGAGTCTTCCTGGTGACCCACGGTCACCAAGTTGGCAGATGGGGCAGGACGGTCGGGCTTCAGCGTTGGCGCAGGGGCTCGGGACGAGAATGAGAGCCACGGAGGGGGGTACTTTGAATCGTCGATGCCGTTCAGACCCTGTCACGTTCATCAGGTCACAGACTTGTGGTCTGGGGAATCTGGCGATGGGCTACTGAGCTGTGCTTTGGGTCCATTCACGTCGGACCCGGTTTCCCAGAGTGTTTTAGTGTAGTGACTGTTGTCTGTTGGTATAAGTCAAGTAGAAGAACTCGATAAAGCCACCGCTCTCCGCTCCTTTTCCTGGGTTTTAATACGTTTCGCCTTTCTTCTATTAGAGCTGTGTGGGACCAAACCCAAGCCTGCCGGCCGCGCTTACTCATCGACTGAAGTCCAGGGTCCTTCTGTTCTCTGCTCTCATTTATAATGTGGTCCGAATACGCTGATCACTTATATGTATACTGAGCGATTATTTATCAGCATTATTTACCTGTGAACATGGTTAAACATTTAAAAAATTATTAGTCAAATATTTCGATGCTCTGCATTTCAATATTTCCCACTCGTATCGAAATCGCGAAAACCATGAAAAGGATTAAACACTTAGCGCAAAGAGCGATACCACTCTATTTTGAATAGCTTTGAAATATCATAAATAATTTAAGTTATAAATGGCTATATCGTTTGAGCATTTCCTCATCTTGAAAGTGAGAGGGGTTGCGAGACAGGCTACTATCGGTTTTTTCTGTCCCTAAAACTTTGTGTTCTAGGACTTTGGTCGTGAGTCTCTTTTTAGTCAGCACCCTCCAAACTAAGTATAGCCAAATCTTTTTTTTTTCCTGACTTAAATTATGGAAAAGTTTTCACAAACGGAAATGTTCAAAGAGCAACACGAAGACCAATGGTCCTCGCCACCCAGATCCCACAAGCGATGTTTCGCTAATGGGCTACTTTAGCTCCGTGCATTTGAAATTAAGTTGCAAACGTCATGATCCTTTACTCCCAAGGGCCTCCCCTCCGCGTGTGTGCGTCCTTCTGGGTGACACGCACAAAGTCGCCACCCCCACCCCTGAGAAGACGAGTGATGCCGAGATCTCGCGTGACCCTGGTCCTCGGGATACTGTAATGTCATCTACGAAGAAACACGCTGTCTCTCTACCTCTTTTTATCTAAAACAGCCACCCTCCCTCTGCAGCCTTTTCCCATGACATGTTCAGTTCTTCCTTCCTTCCTTCCTTCCTTCCTTCCTTCCTTCCTTCCTTCCTTCCTTCCTTCCTTCCTCTCTCTCTCTCTTTCTCTCTGTTTTTCTTTCAAGAGCTTAGGCTTACTACTTTGTAGAATTATGTTCTTCCTGGGATTATTTGACTTGGATTTGGCTTTTGTGCACTGACTGGAATCTGTCCTCAGTGCGGCTGAGTGTGGGTGGGTCTCTGGGCTGCTCCCAGCACCCTGAGAGGCTGAGTCAGAAACGTGTTCACGGGAGAGGTGCCACAGGCCGTGCAGAGAGTGTGACTTCAGGACCCCCACTGGCTGGCTTCAAATGTGGCTCCCGCACTGGCTTGGTTGGGGTACCTGCCTCTCTGTGCCTCAGTTTCCCCACCTGAGGAGCACAGTAGAGTCTTTCTGTAGCTTCGTCGAGAGGACTTGCTGCATGAACACGGGGAAGTGCCCGGGACCGCGCCGGGCACACAGTAAGCGTGGGCTAACGTGGGCGTTGGGAAAATATGCATTTAGCCAGAGAAGATCAATCCTCAGAAGATAGAGGCACCTCCTCACGGCTCCGTGAAGAGACCCCAACACACACACACACAGTGGGGTTCAGCGAAGGCTCTGTGTCGAACAGAGGCCACACGCTGGTCCTGTATATCCAGCAAGGGGACAGAGCTGGCCACTCCGGGGATGCTGAGCTCATCCCACGGGACACGCCGCTCTCGCCGGCAGACACAGACTCACTCACATGCATGTGGCGCGGGCAGCGTAACTGCGAATTGTCGACCCTCATCGTCCCTGCGTGACATTATCGAGAAACGTGCGGGAAAATACGATGCTGGAAACCGTCGGATACGCTTAATTATGTTTCATTACGCCTGTCTGCCTGCTGCTGGGTTCACTGTACTTTTTCCTGAAGAGCTAATAAGAAAGCTTTTTCTTTTAAATGACAGCTGGGGGAAGAATCAGGTTGCTAATTTCTCTGAGACGCACGAGGGTGTACTGACAGAGGCTGGAGACCGGGAGTAATTTTCCCTAAAAGATACGACTTGAAAGTCATTTTTTAAAAATGACTTGGCTCTGACCTTCACAAGCTCCGAGGTCCTAATTAGAAACAGAATTAGCAGGGTGGAGGAAGAAGGAGAAATGGGCCGGTCCGAGCCAGTCCAGCAGCTGGTTCTCGCTGGAACTCAGACACTTACCTGTGGCGACTCCTGAAATGCCCGTTAGCACTCTGATCCGGGTCGCCAGAAATCACAGGGAAATGTCTCATCTCGTCCGGGGGCTTTTGCCAGAGAAGAGAAAGAGGTGGTATCCTGTTTGCTCCGGGCTCCCTCACAAAAGCCTCTGCAGGTGGCAGTGGGTTCGTCCGCCCTGTTTTGTTACTGTTTCAAGTTGTGACTTTAGACAAAACAGTCTAAAGTCATGTGTGGAATAAAGGGTGAGCGCAACGTGTCTCCTGCTTGTCCCTTCCTGATTTTTTTTTTTTGAGTTCTGACAATCCCTAACTAGGATCACGTCTGACTTTGGTTTCCTACGGCTTTTCGGTGTTTTATTGTTTTCCACTGTAATTTCAGAAAATAGAGAACATTTTGAACAGCTAAGGATCGTACGAATCAGTGCGTAGTACCTGCGAGGTTCGCGCACCTGGGTGTGCGAGGTCGTGATAAAACTGGCCCCGTGTGGGTGGCCCCGCGAATCGTTCCCGTTGAGAAAGTAACTTGGTGCTATGTGTCAGGAACCAAAAAACATTCCATGCTGTTTGGCTAACCTCCCCCGTGGGCATTTATCCTGAGATAATCCAAAATACCGCAGATGTGAAGGTGTTGATCACAGTGTGTATTATAACGGTGGAAAAGCTGAGAATAATACGTATGTTAACAGGTTGTGTTTATAGTCATGGTATCCAGCAATGAAAAATTACGAAAATGTTATAAACGGAGAAAATATTCACGACACAACACCTTTTGAAAGAAGAGACAATCCCAGTGTACGCACATTGCCATCACAATTGCGCGAGTATACGCAAGGAAAAATGCAAAAACAGAGAGTGATTAGGGTAAGCTAATGAAATTATGGGTGCGGTTGTTTTATTCATATCTTTTTTACCCTTTTTTTTTTTGAAATCTTTCTTTTTTTAATTCCTAGGTTGTCTCAGATTTGGTTCACAATTCCGTTCAGTTTCAGGCATGCATCAGGAGAGTTATTTACTTTAAAAAAAAAATACCCAATAACGGTGAGCATAAAGAACATAAACGAAGAAGGAAAGTCAGGGCCACGTCACTGTCACCCAGTTTTTCCAATACGTGGTCCGCCCCAAGCGGTCACAGGCAGATGTGCGAGCGTTGGGTCAGACAGGCCCACGCCACAGTCCCAGCTCGGACCTTTCTCTGTTGAGTTGCCCGTCTGACCCTCAGTTGCTCTATCTGTGCTTTGGGGAAGAGGTGGGCAGGGCAGAAGTGGGTTCGGTGAGTGTAAACTCCTAATTTAAAAAAAAAAAAAAACAAATAAAACAGCTTTCCTTTAATTTTTATTTTATTTTTTATTAAATAAGGTTTTGGTGTGTCCGAGCTTCTGCTCCTTGAGAAGACGTGAAGCGCAAAGTCTCTTGCTCTTCCATGCCTCCCCTTTCTAGAAGGAGAGCTAGAGAGAGCTCAGTGGTCAAGCTAAGCCCCTTCTCCGTGCGTCGGAAGACAGCACCATTTTCCTCTCAGAGGATGCGTAAACTTCTAAGTCCTTCGCTGGTTTCAGACTAGGTATGTGTGTATCCTGGGGAATGTATGCAAGCTCCCATCTTGGCTGTATTTACGTACAATATTAACGTCCACCGAGGAAAGTGCAGCTCAGAGGGTGTAAAGGTGTTCCTTTCTGATTGTTATCTGTTGCTGATTATCTGCTTCTGAAAGAAAAGCACAGATGCTCACGCCACTTAGGACAGCATTAATCCCCTCGCGGAGAACCTAGCAGCAAACCCAGCGGAGGCAGCTCCGGCTGGAGAATTTCACTTTCTGCATTATCTCTGCTCTCCATCTGCCCATGTCAGGCCCGTCACATACCTGCCGCCTACCGCCTGGAAATCAGGGACTTTGATGCTTTATCTCGGGTAATTTTCACCTATTCTCACGTTATTGTGTGGGATGCTCAGAGATTCCGAGAATGAGCAACGGCTTTGTGTACAGAGATCAGAGCAATTTGCAAGCTTTGCTGAGGGACAAGTTCTAATAAAGGGACTTTTGAGCCGGAGTCTGTCAACGCCAGTGGGGGTTGGCCTGACATCAAGCTCTGCAATTATTATCAATAGCTTAAGCATCAGTGGGCAGAGAGAAAGGCAGTGGGCATGTGGAATTCTTCTCGCTGGAGCAGGAAAGTTTTCAGCTTATGACTGGCTTAATAGTAGATTAACTTTATTTTTTTAATTAAGAAGAGAAATCACATACATAGGAGAAAACAGGTGAACTGTGCAATGAAAGGGAACTTAAATAGAGTAAATCTTGTCATTTGCAACAATGTGGATGAACCTAGAAGCTTTTGAGGTGAGTGGAGTAAGTCAGACAGAGGAAGACAAATGCCGTACGATTTCACTTACGTGTGGCATCTAAAGAACAAAATAAACAAACAAAATAGAAACAAACTCATAGATACAGAGGACGTTTCGAGGGTTGCCAGATGGAAGGGGATTGTGGGGTGGGTGAAAAGGGGAAAGGCATTAAGACATACATATTGGGAAGTAAGATATAGCATAGGAAATAGAATCAATAACAGCATAGGAAATGTAATCAGTAATAGCATAGGAAATACAGTCAATAATACTATAATAACTACGTATGGTGTCAGATGGGTGCTAGATTTATTGGGATGATCGCTTCATAAGTTTTATAAATGTCTAATCACTATGTTGTACATTTGAAGCTAATATACTACTGTATGCCAACTAATTGAAAAAAATTTTTTTAAACCATTTGTAATTTTTTGAAAAAGGTTTGGTTAAATGGAATGAGATAAAGATCTCTATATTATTTTTTTTTGCAAATTGCTACTCTGGTGACTCATCTACCCTTTTATCTACTGATCAAAAGATCCTAGGTCACATTCCCATATGCACTTGTCATGTTTCAGAATTCGTTATACAGTTTCATTGGCGTTTTTGTCTGTTAGTGCACAAAAAAACCCCAAACTTCAGCTTGATAATACTTTCACTTGTGGTAGGTCAGGTCCCCTCCTAATGCTCTTGAGTTTTAACAATTTTTCTGAAAATAATTAAATGTTTATTTTTTTTTTCCGTGTGAATTTAACATCAGCACGTGTACTCAGGTAAAAAGAGAGAGTGGTATTTTTATTGAAGTCATATAAATTTTAGGAAATTACCATATTTATGACCGTATCATTGAGTTTTTTTTTTTTTACCCGATAATAAGGTAGTTTCTCCCTTTTTAAAGTCTTTTATGTTCATCGGTATTTACAGAGTTTTTAATTTAAGAACTGTATAATTTTTCTAAAGTATTGTCTTACACGTTCTCCCTCTCTTTTTTAAAACTATTTTTATTATGTTTTCTAATGAGTTGTTGCTTGCACATAATAAAACTACTAATTTTTGTAGAGTTTTGTCACCGACCACTCTACGAAATACCCTTCATGTTTACGATAGTTTGTCAGTTGATGCTTGTGTGTGTGTGTGTGTGTGTGTGTATGTGTGTGTGTGTGTGTTTGAGGCATACCATTCCGTCATCTGCAAATAATCAAAAATTTACTTCCTCCCCGATTTTTATGCGTTGGCTTGTCTTGTCTAATTATTCGACTAGTAATTCCAGTACAATTTTGCATAATCGTAGTAATTTTGAGCATCGTCGTCTCTTTCCTGATTTCAATAGAAATACTCGCAATATTTTCTCATTAAGCAAAATGCTGCCGCATGTGTGCGAAATCATGGTGAGTGCCTGTTTCTATTTCGTAAAAATATGAAAATATGAATTAGGTCTATGTTAATAAATGCCATTTCTAAAGCTCTGAATAAATTAATTTAGTTCTTCTCCTTTGACATTTTCTGTGCTACACACATTTTTTAATTTTAATTTCTTAATTACAGTTGACATTTCATATTATTTTATGATAGTTTCAGGTGTATAGTACAATGGTTAGATGTTTACGTAACTTAGGAAGTGATCCCCCTGATTAGTCTAGTACCCACCTGGCGCTATACATAGTTATTACACTATTATAACTGTGTTCCTTACGCTATACTCCACATCCCCACGAATATTTTTAACTACAAATTTGTACTTCTTAATCCTGTCGCATTTTCCTCCACCCTCCTCCGAACCCCTCCCATTTGGCCATCACCAGTTTGTTCTCTGTATCTATAAGTCTGTGTTCATTTTGTTTGTTCATTTATTTTGTTCCTTAGATTCCACATATAAGTGAAGTCATATGGTTTTTGTCTCTCTCTGTCTGACTTATTTCACTCAGAAGGATAGCCTCTGAGACCATCCATGTTGTTGCACATGGTAAGATTTAATTTTTCATGCCTGAGTAATATTCCAGACACCATTGATTTTTAGGTATTTTATTGATAAGCACATAGTTATTGCTGTTTTATTATTCATATTTATGTTCTTTTTTCCTTCTTTCCCTTTCTTCTTCTTAAAGAAGTCCCTTGAACCTTTCTTGTAATACTGGCTTGGTTGGTGGTCAATTCCTTTGGCTTTTTCCTATCTAGGAAGCTCTTCATCTCACCTTTAATTTTAATTTATAGCCTTGCTGGGCAGAGTAGCCTTGGTTGTAGGTCCCTCCCTGCTTTTTTTTCACTTCGAATATTTTATGCCAATCTCTTCTGGCCTGTAAAGTTTCTGTTGAAAAATCAGCTGACAGTCTTATGAGAGAGCTCCCTTGTAAATAACTAGCTGCCTTTCTCTTGCTGCTTTTAGGATTCTCTCTTTGCCTTTAACCTTTGCCATTTTAGTTATGATGTGTTTTCTGTTTGGAATCACCTTGTTTGAACTCTGCTTTCTGGTCATATATGTCTATTTACTTCAGCAGGTGAGGGACGTTTTCAGTCATTATTTTTTTCACATAGGTTCTCAATTCTCTCTTCTCCTTCCGGTACCCATATGATGTGAATTTGTTTTACTTGATGTTGTCCCAGAGGTCCCTTACATTCTCATTTCTTTAATTTTTTTCTTGTTTCTGTTCTGATTGGGCGTTTTCTGCTCCCTTGTCTGCCAAATCACTAATTTCGTCCTCTGCTTAATCCAATGTACTGCTAATTTTTTCTAGTTATCTTTCATTTCTTTTATTGCATTCTTCATCTCTGACTGGTTCTTTTTTATGGTTTCTATCTCCGTGTTTATGCTTACTATCTATTTGCCGAAGTTCTCACTGAGATTATTTATTCCTCCCCTAAGTTCCTTGAGCATCCTTATAAGAAATGTTTTGAACTATGTATCATGTAGGTTGCTTGTCTCCTTTCCATTTAGTCCCTTGTCTGGAGTTTCCTCCTTTTCCTTCGTGTGGGACACATTTCTTTGTTTTTACACTTTGGCTGCCTCTTGCTGTTTGTTTCTCCATATTCGGTAGATCAGCTACATCTCATAGTCTAAGCCAGGTGGCCTTATGTAATAGGTGTCCTGTGTGGTCCAGTGGCGCAATCCACCTGATCACCTGTGCCAGTTGTTCAAGGAATGTTCCTTGTGTGGGTTGTGTGTCCTCTCCTGTTGTAGTTGAGTTTTGATTGCTGTTGGCACATCAGTGAGTGGGATTGACTCTTGGGCTGGCTGGCTGTGAAGACTGCCTGTGCCCACAGGGACGAAATGCTGTGCGTGGGCTCACCCCGGGAAGTGAGCTTCGCTCCAGCAGGCTCGTGTACCTGTCGAGACCACTCTTTGGGTGTGCCACTTCTGGTGCTAGCCAGGCGGTGCTCTGTTGAGGTCTAGCACCAGCCTCCAGGTGTCTTGGTTCTGGAGACCCTTGGGAGGGGCTCTCATGTCGGCCAAGGTCACCTGCCGCATGTGACCGGCCCCGGGCTACCGTACTTAACTCAGTGCCATAGAACAATACTAATTATTATTTTAGAGTAATTACTATTGTTTTGTAATTATGAGCCAAAAAAAAAAAAAAAACCTTAGGCATTCTAATACTTAAATAGCTTATAAGTAAATTCAGTTCTCTAGGTTGTATGTGTGTGTGTGTGTGTGTGTGTGTGTGTGTGTGTGTGCGCGAGAGAGACAGAGAGACAGAGGGAGACAACGTGCAGGACAGACAGAGGCAGAGGGAATGAGGGGAATGAGAATAGACTACGTGGCATGAATTAGCTGAGCCATTATCGCCATACAGCACTCCCAGTGTGGGCACCTTCAAGGAATCATTCACCAGATAATAACCCGGGCAATACTGAGACTAGCTAAATGTTGTCAAATCTTCAGCTACGTCAATTCCCTCTTTGCTAAGCACCTTACACAGGATACATGAGCTAGCCCTCACGATAATTCTATACGATAGAAGTTTGTATTTCCATTTTACACACGAGGAAACTGAGGGCTTTCGGCAACTCATCTAATCTGGGAATAAGATAAAAGCCGAGACCCTGTAACCAGCGATGGCTAGAATGCCATAGAATGACATACCCGTGGTTCCTAAGGCTTTTCTAGAGCTTTCTAGGAGTCCTCAAAGTGGCAATACACCCCTTTCCAGAGTCCAGGAAAGAGTTCGAGGATTCAGAATGGAGTAAAGCAAAGTTTGGAGTAGAAAATAGGGTCTTCTCATTAGCCACCTACAATTACTCTCTTTCTAGTGGGTCCTCCTTCCCACCTGATACATTTTTAGCAAATCAAATTGATATAATTCCAGAAGTTTAGGCTATTTTTTCTTGTTATGAATGCTAATTTTTATCATCTGCCATTCCTTATTTTGTCTCATCAAAACATACATTATTTCTCGTATTTAGAACGTAGAATCTAAGCTTTACAGTGTGACATTATTTTTAAAAGTGAAATTTCATTTCGTAGACAATTTACATTTTTGACTCTTTAGTTTACTCGAAGGTCATTCTTTAGTTACTGAATACATAGTAGATCAAAGCTGAGAAATTCTTAGAAAGTTTCAACCTATAAGTCACCATCATTTTCCTAGGATGTAACCCTTGAAATATGGGCTCTGTGCATCAGAATTTTACCTTTTACCTTAACATTAACCTTACGATTAAAGCCAGGGAGGTAAAATTCTCTCAAACCACTGGACAGAACTTCTTCTAGGGGATAAACGTATCTGGTCAGTGGTGTCCTGATCCTGGCAGGGTTTAGGAGCAAATCTGGGGACTCCCGCTTCTGAAACCATAACCACTTTCACCCCAAAGCATCCTTATGGAAAATGTTCTTTCCTGACAGAGACATTTCAGAGCATCGAACGCACAACCAAGGAACACGCAACCTGCTTTTTTAGGAATAACAACGAGAAAGACGCTTTTGAGTCTTTCGCATGTGCGGTTTCGTGTTCAGAATAATATTTCTCGTGGCTGAAAAATCTCAGGAGACGGCGATCTGGGTAACTAGGAGGTACGAACATGACCTTAATGAGAGCCCAGGCTCATGGCTCGCACAAGGGGATGAAACTTCCCCCCACTGCTGTCACATGAGCCCTCGAGGACGGCTGTGTGACAACCACGCTACAGCTCTAAGGGAGAGATGCAGGCTGAAACCCTGCCATGTAATTGCTCGGGCTGCCCTATAATTTAAGTACTGAGTGTGATATGAAAGGGTCATTAAACCGGGACGTTAACCATGTCAGAAAGTAAATGAGCTCCTTTGTTGGGTGGGTTCTGTGACCTCGGAGTCGCCAGGCTAAATCATTCGCACGAATACGGCTCCCGTGAGAAGCCTACACGGCAAGAATGCACGTCTACACACGCTAGCACACAAGCTACACACCATGACCTCTGAGGGCCGTTTTCGACGTCAGCTGAGGTCGATGCATTTGAATGGCAAGCCCATCTGACAGGTAACTGACGTGGGTGACAGACAGACCTCGTTTCTATAGAAAGGTGGAGTCATTTTTCTCCAGGAGGGTCTCCGAAGGGACCACCTTTGAGCCAGTGATTGCTACTCGTTAGTGGCTTTGAGTTAGTGCTGCAAACTTGACCTTGTGAGTCCAGAATTTAATTTCGAGTGACACATTTTAATTCGTTTTGCAGTTTTTTTTCTACGAAATGTGTATATGTGTATTTTAAAACAATATTTATTCACTTATTTTTCTCATGAACCACATGCCAGCTGCTTTCAAATATCTCATTTTAGATAAGAAAAATTGTCTTTGATTTACGGAGAGAAAATTTGATATAAAGGGCGGGGAGGGAATTTGTGTTAATATTGGCCAACGGAACAATTGAACATTCATAAGCAGAAAGAAAACCACCTAAAAAAACTAAGCCTTGACCTGAGCCTCCTATCTTAGAAAAAATTAACTCAAAACAGACCATGTAAAACTATAAAACTCTTAGGGAGAAACAGAAGACCATCTTCGTGACCTTGAATCAGGCAAAAAGTTCTCACATGTGATATCAACAGCATGATTGATCCATTAAAAAAAACACACACACTTTATAAATTGGATTTCAACAAAATAAAAATCTTTTGCTCTGCAGAAGGAACTATTAAGAAAACAAAAAACCAAGACACAGACCGGGAGGAAATATTTGCAAGTCGTTTATTAGCTAAAGGACTTTTACCCAGACGTAGAAAGAACTCTCAAAACCCAAGTGTAAGAAAATAAACAACCCGATTTTAAAAAGGGGCAAGATATTTGAACAGACATTTATTTCACCAAAGAAGATAGAAATATAGCAGATAGGTGCAAGAAAAGACCCTCAACGTCATCAGCCACCAGAGAAATGCGAACGAAACCACCATAAGACACCACTCGACACTTATTAAACGGGCTTAAATAAAAATAAATGCAGACAACACCAAGTGCCAGCAGGAATGTGGCAACAGGCGCTCTCATCATTGCCGACAAGATGACAAGTTTTGTCATCGTCTTACAAACGCAATCGCATACTTACTATGTGACTCAATAATCTCACTCCCGGGCGTTTGTTCTAGAGAAATGAAAACACGTCCACACAAAAACCTGTTCATGAACATTTATAGACACAGTGTTCACGATTGCCCCGAAGTGAAACAACCGCAATGTCTTTGGATGAATGAATCAATAAACAAACTGAAGAAATGCATGCCACGGAACACCTGACAAGAAGAATGAACTATTGATGCCCACGGTGACGCGGACGAGTTTCGAAGGCTTTATGATGAGTCAGAGAAACCGGTCTCAAAAGGTTGCCTACTGTGTGAGTCCATGTATGTGACATCCTGGAAAAGGCAAAACTAGAGAGTTGGAAGACAGATCAGTGCTTTTCAGGGGTCGGAATGGAAGAAGACGCCGCCCATGAAGCATCAGTATGAGGGAGTTAGTCGTTGGCAGTGATGGAATTCTCCGTAACCCAAGTGGGGTGCTTTTTTCACAAATCTACACGTGTGCGACAACTCAGAGCACGGTACAGCAAATAAACTTCAGCGTTACAGGATGAAAATTTTAATATTGATAATAAAAGAAAATAAACCGAATTTTGGCGAACATGTATTGGGCACTGACGAGCCCTATTCTAAGCGTGGTTGGTCCAAGGTCGTGCAACTTGGTTTCTCAGATTCCACCTTTAGCCACACCGCTACCTGCCTTCACAGCTAAAATGAGCATCAATTTCAACTCTCGGAACGCCTCAATGTTATCGTCGGTGGTTGGCCTGAAAATGACTTTTCCGCTTGCTTTTTTAGGGTCTTCTTCGGTCTCACGAATTAATGCATGGGATTTGGTCCCCTATGGGGGCCGCGTTCCCTGTTCAGGTTGGGAGTTGGGGGGCGGCTGGGAACTGTGAATAGCGTGGAGGCGGATTGGACTGAGGTGTGGGCCGGGAGGTCGAGGCGACAGTGGCCATTCCCAGCGATCAGTCCCCTGGGCCCGTAGAAAGTATCACGATCTGATCCGCGGTACCCGTGTCGTGCAGGAAGGTCACACTAGGTCGCAGAGAGTGCCCCTGATCATAGGTACTAGGCCATCACACAGTGATGATGGGCCTTGCCTTGGTCTAGATAAACATTAAAACATTCTGCACGAAGTCTATAATTCCTCCTGGAAACAGGGCAGGAGAGGGGCTTTATCTGGCTAGGGGTCGACGTTGACTCCAGAGCCTTAATGTGATTCAGGGAGGGTTCTGGAGTTGATTTGTAGCTGCAGGTGACTCTGCCCTGACTCTCTGGAACGCGGCCAGGTGAAGCGTCCTGAGGGCGGGCAGATGTCTTGTGTTCACTGGCCCTGCTGGTTGTAACCCCAAGCTCCCCGGGGCGTTCTGCAAGTCTCTCCGATCTGCCATGAAGGTTGTGGGTCCCTCAGTAGGCATGTGAGAAAGGCCGAGGTTGTGAGATTGGCTGGGAGCGTCTCTGGGCACGACGACCGCTGCGTGTAAATTAATGAGATCACAAACATATCAAACACGTTTGGTAAATCGAGTCGAATTTCAAAAGCCCGAATTCCAGAAGTAACCAATGAAAGACATATACATGCTTGAAGGGTCTTAAGACGTGGGGACTGTTTCTCAAACAAAGACTGTGAAGGCAAGACAATTAAGTGGGTTGGGGGTCGAGGGGGGCCTGCTTTAATTTATTTTCCTAGGGAGAGCTTGGGGCAGATAGGATTACCGCAATCACACGGAGCAGAAGATGAAGTCATTATGAGAACAGAGAGCCTTTTTGGCAGGCAAAGGGGGGAGGGTGGTGCTCACCCACACTCCCAGCCACCGCTAGACCTTCCAGCACCCCCTCCTCACCCCGGAGAGGCCGGTAGCTCTGCGGGGCACGAAGGAGGGCTCCGTGGTGAGGCGAGCTTGCACCGTGTGACTTTGTGGGGCGCACAAACCACATCTGTAAATGCGGGCGGGGGTAACAAGAACAGTGCCTGCCCTGTTGTGAAAATTCTATAAATAAGGGCATAGTCTACGTGAGCCGCAACAATCTATGCGCATGCTAACAGTCTGCGTGTACCCCAACAGTCTATGTGTCCCCCAACAGTCTATGTATACCACAATGGTCCATGTATACCCCAACAGTCCATGTGTACTCCAACAGCCTGTGTGCACCCCAGCAGTCTAAGTGCACCCCAAAAGTCTATGTGTGCCCCAACAGTTTATGCACAGGCTAACACATGTAATAAACATCAAGGCAAGTTGGCAGACCTGTTATTGCTCCAGGCTCTTAATCGCGCTGGCTCTGTAAGGTGGCTTGCTTGTCCTGGGCCAAAACGCATCTGAGCTGAGTTAAAAAACATAACACATAATTCACAATTAATGACAAAATTTGCAATACCCTTTATTGTAACTCCTACTTAGCCCTTCTGTTGTTACAGAATGCTTTTAGTGCTTATGCCAAATTCTTGTATTCATAATAAATGAGTATAGTTCTTACAAGATTTAGTCGATATTTTTATTTATGTTGGTAAGTTAAGAGCGAAACAATGAAGAATTATCTTGGAATTTTGTTTTGTTCAGAAATGACTTGAGCAGCTTTTTTGCTGCGTCAAATATTAGTTTTCAAATGCCAAAAGAATAAATATTTTTCTTGTTTTTTTTTTTCCCCTCTGCTATTCACAGTACAATGCCTTCAGACATGACGCACTTGAGAGTTTAATCTGCATTGCTAATCATTTCTTCATCATTAAGTGCAGACAATAAAATAATAGATCAAGGCCTGATGTGTAGCTTCTGCCAATTTCCACAGTGTAAATACTCCCGCCCTGGCAAATTCAAGTTACCAATATGACATCACTGAATACAGAGTTGGGAAGAGATGTGCAATACCAACCACGTACACATCTACATCCAAATACAAAAGATGGTAAATGACCTCGAGAACATAAGTATTAATAAAATGTAGTAAGATCATCATGAAGAGATGAATTCTGAATATTACTTCTGTTTTAAATATGATTTAATTATTAGCTTATGTAACGTCACTTTTAATAGTGGCCGTGTTTAACAGCTGGCTTGCAAAATTCCTGAATACTTAATAGTTGGCTCTCACCTGCCTGCCGATGCTGACCACTGCAGAATCTACTAGAATCCTCCATCCTGCACGAATTTTCACAGCTGGTCCTCGAGGTCCGCTCACAGCCGTCGGCCTCAGATTTACCTTCATCTTTCCTTTACCTTTTTCTTTATTGGATCTCATTTCCAGGACGTCATCTTCCTCTTTCATGGCTTACTCGCTCGTGTTTCTGATGCATCCTTCAGTAGCTCCTGGAAGAAGAGAAATGGGTTTTTTTTTCTTTTCAGATCATTTGGGCACCTGATTAATTAAATATCACACGTCTCAGGTGTTAACTCTTTGGCTGAGAAATGCTTCGTTATCACAGTTAATGAAAAACCATCTCTCTCGCTCTTTTGCATTTCTACTCATTTGTTTAAAAAATATCGAGATTCTACTATGTGGTACTATTTGTCTTTTTTTTTTTTTTTTTTTTGCTACTTGAAGTCTTTCATATGGAGTATTATGCTTTTCGAGGCTTTGGCTTTGATATTTTTACCTTGCAAATTCCATCATCAAAGAAGCCATCCTGCGCTTGTTCGACTTCATGTTCTTTCCTGTTCTTGTCTCGAACCCTCACTATAATGTGTCGTCTGTGTGATAACATCTTTGAACACAACGCCGACGTCTGACTGCGTGTGGCTTGTGCGCTGCTGGCTTCTAAAGCGTGGCCAGCTGGGACAAAGCATCGTTTATCTGCCCTGCCCTCATGAGTGATGTCTTAATTTCTTTCTTTAAAACGGAGGCATGTGACTTAGCGACAGTTTGGAAACATCTCAGTGTAAAGTTTGAGAATTCTGTTTTGTTTTGTTTTTTTTTCTGTTTTACGAATCCTCTGCGGATGACTACATTCAAGGGGAATTTGTGCAAATGAGAGAGGCAGAGAGAAGGAAGGAAGGAGAGAGCCGAAGGCAAAGGAAAGACCGCAGAGAGCCAAACACTTGATATGAGTGTATATCTATCTATCTATCTATCTATCTATCTATCTATCTATCTATCTATCTATCTATGTAGTGAAAAGATCCACTCAAACCAGGATGTTCAGAAACAGGCTATGGATTTCCAAACACTGCGGGGAATAAAAAAATAATTCCTCTACATTTCAGAAAATCGCAGCTGAGCCTGTGATTGGTTCATTCGGGCGAGTCACATCCTGAGGATCGGGAACCAATGGGAAGCGTTCAAATGTCAGTGTTGCTGGCGATCGTCCTTGGGGCTCACCCCACAAGATAACACGAGTGTCGGGACTGCCCGGGGAACTCCGTACCAGTCTCCTGCGCTACATGACCTAAAAGGAGAGTGTGGAGGTCGCTCGCGGCGGTTGGCGCCACCCTGGGAATGAAGCCCGGTGGGGACGGACCCGCTTCCTGAGGGTGTTCGCCTCTGGGCCTGTCGCATACTGGCAGTTCTCTGCCCTTCATGCCTTACTCACTGCTGTTCCCTCCCCATCACACCAACTACCTGCCGTCCTGCGTGTGGGCCCTGGCGCAGCCGGACTGCTGGCCCAACTCCCGCCCGACACCCGTTCCTGCGGGAGCTCAGGGTCTCTCTGTCTGTCCCAGGATGGGCGCGCTCGGCTCGCGTGCCCCTCGCCCGCTCGGCTCCTCACCTTGGCATCGTCCGGTGCCGGCTCCCAGCTCAGCCTGATGTCACACGGCTCTGGCTCCTCCCACAAGTGTCCACACATCCCCCCAGCCTGGTGGGGGCATCGCCCGGCCAGCCGGCTCGGGCGCTCACTCCCTCCGCCGAGGGCCTGGCCAGGATGGGGGAGGCGGAGCCCTCCCTGCCTGGGGCAAGGCGATCAGGAGGTTCCTCTCTTCCCTCGATGGCCCCAGGAGACAATCCCCAAAAGACCACAGTCAGAACTCAACACAGTTTACCCATGGCCATCTGATTACATGTTTTGTGTCATTACAAAATCAAATTATCCATATTTACCAGCCTGAGGCTTGAAATGCACTTTTCCGTGGATGGAAATCCTGCAGTTTTACATTAATTATAAAGGAAATTTGAGGTTGCTTAGGGAACGTTCTGCTCACAAGAAAAGTTAGGGCACCTCTTACGCCCCCAAAATGAAGCATTGAAGGTGCAGCCATCGGTGACCAGGCTCGATTTGCCACAAATTCATTTTTTCCCCCTCTTTGCTTTGAGATCCTCGTCCCCTTTCCTTTCAGAGGCGGGAGGAACATTCTAGGGCTGAGGGTGGCTAGAGATTATCCCGACACTAATGTCATTTTACAAAAGGACTCCTTTCTTGCTTTTATTCTGTCCTGAAGGACACATTTGCTCCTCCTGTCTGTCTACCTGTATGACCTAAAAGGAGGCTGTGGAGGTCGTGAGAGCCCACGCACTCCCATATCATGGAAATAAGCAGAGGACCCCTGAGTCACCATAAGACTCGAGTAAAGGTTACTTTTAGAATTCCTGGAAGAATGAATAGAGTAAAAGACAACAAATTTCCCTAAGAGCCAGAGGAAGTGAGCCCAGAGTCCACCCCTGGATGTCGGTAGGACCCCTGTACGCATCTACAAATCGTAGGATTTAAGTCTGCAGATTTTCAGATATCTCATATGGATCATTGAGGGGAAATAACTTCAAAATCCATCCATTAAAATTAAAAAAAAAAAAAAAAAGGCAAGGGAATACAAGATTACCTAAAAAGATTACCGTTGTATAGCAATAGTTTCCTCTGTGGGGGAAAAAAAAATGCAATTATTGGTCTCAAATGATCTTTCCTTTTTCAAACAAATACTTCACTACTTAGGTGTGATTCTTCTGCTCTGGAGCTAAGTAGAGGTAGAGAAACCCTGCGGGCATCTGGTTTCTTACCATCGGGCTGTTTGTTTTGAGTTAGCCGCTGCTCAGCGGGATCAAGATGGCAACTGGGTGTGAAATCTTTTCCCAGGGGTTGGCTTTTGCCGTCTCCAGGTACCAAAGACCGAAGACCAAATGGCAAGACAGTTCTCTGGTGGAGTTCCAGAGACAGAAGTCCAGTGGAGAGGGCACTGTGGTGGGCCTTGACCCCTCACCTTTCTGGCAGACCGAGGGGCAGGGGAGCGGACACACAGGCCAGCCGGGACGCCTCTGGCTGGTATAAAAGCCAGAAAGTATTTCATGATGACTGCCCTACAACGCCATGCTATTATCCTGTCTCGTTGGTGAGGAAATTGTCTCTCTACGTCTTGACCCAAGACCAGGTAAGAGATAGGGGCTGTCACCAAACACGAATAGGTTAATTCTACACTTAAAGCAGAGCTGGAGGGCCAGGCGAGTGGACCGAGGACGAGAACCTGAAGGTTAGATATGTGGGTTCTGGCTTAGGGCGTCAGTTTCGAGGATGGTCCCCTCCCGAAACCCAGAGCCTGAGTCCTGGCCCACAAGGCACCGGCTTGTTCCCTGCCTGTCTTGCTGCCTATCATTTTGCTTTTGACCTACCTAAACCCAGTGCTCACATTCAGGAGAAATCCTGTATATAAAAAGTTTTTCAATGTGTTGATGATATTGTGCTTTTTTTTTTTTTAAATGAGTCTTTAACTTTTATGATATCCATTTATTGTTATTGAGAGACAAAATGATATATCTGGGATCTGCTTGGAAATAATTCGGTGAGTATAGGGGACGAAAGGGCATTCAGCCTGTAGCTGTAATGAGCTAATTCGTGGCTTAATACTTGTCGAAGCTACGGATTGGCACATGTGAGTGAATTCATCTAGTCTCTCTCCACTTCTGGTGTATGTGAAAATTTCCATAATAAAACGTTATTTTAAATATTTCTAAAGACAAACCGGAAAGAAAAGAAAAAGTCACGTGCCTGAGGGAGGAAGGGAGGCCAGGCCAAGTACCCCCAGGGCTGGGCGGGGAGCCGCTGTGGGTGGGACTAGGTATAAATGAGTTTCGAGCGTCCGGGGCACAAATCAGCAGTTTCACTACTCTCTGTGGCTTAGCTTGTCCGCTTTTCAGTCTAGGATGCCTGGAACCCCACACCTACGAGATGTGTATCCACCAGGGGGGCCCCTCCAAGAGGTCATCCCTCTTAAGGGGCTGGAGACCTGAGATGGGCACCCCAAGTCAAGCAGACATCAAGGAAACTAAGCAGACGCTTGTTCCGCACTGGGCTGCATTTTTTTTTTTATTTCCGGTTCTGTTCTTCATTCCCTAATCTTGCCTGTACCTACCCAGAACTGACATATTCAAGCCCTTTGTCGTTTTGCGTCCTGTTCTTGCCCCATTTTTCCAAACCCATGTCTGTGCCGAAACGCCCTTTCTCTGCCAGCTCGCTAAAGCCCTCTGCTTCCCCGTTTTTAAGACGATTCTGAGATATATATATACCCACGAAGAAATTCCCCCAATATTTAGATAAGAGGTATTGATTTGCCACCATAATTTCTTCCTCATACATTTCCTCCCCCAGACACCCTGACCCATTTGCTTTCCATTAACGTAAAAACGTAACCCCCCCAGTTTATTAATCGATGTCTGTTTCTAATATTTTGATCCGGCCCAGTGTGGTCTGTGCCGATGACGTTAGCGACCAGGAGCTGGGAATTGTCCTGGGTTTCTTAACTCACTCTGTGCGAGCGACTCGAGGAATGGCGCACAGGCGTCTGATGGGTGAGGAGGGTGAGGAGGGTCCCCTCTGTAAAAGAAACAGCGGCTGTGCCGAGACAGTGGATGTGCCCTCACCTGCCGCTGGCTGCTCCCCTGCTCTCAGGTCCCCCCCACTCCCTGCCACCAAGAACAGCCCAAAGTCCCGAGTTCTGTTGCTGTCTTTCCCAACGTCCGCACTTACCGGGCTCATCTCTCCACTGCTCTGCTCCTCGATAGAATAACCAACCCCTTGCGAGGCGAAGACCTCGCGGATTACTTTATCCAGGTTCCATTTGCGTTTTCATAGTCGGGGTCCGAAGGACGACTATTGGGGGCATTTGCGGCGCCTTTGAAGACCAATGGAGGAAATCGTTTGGAGAGTCGGTGAGTTCTGGCTCCCTTCCTATCGGCCCGTGTGGGCTGCTTCCAGAGGCTGGCGTGTGTTCAAGTTATAAGTCACTCCAGAAGCTGTGACAAAGCAAAACATTGGCATGTCACCTCCAACTCATCCGTGAAGGCTACAAAATGTGGGGGCCTCACTGAAAACCTGGAGGCCCAAGCTGATCGCCATCTCTGATACTACTGGGTCTGCCTCTGCGCGCTGGCGTGGATGGGGGCTCGGCCCTCGGGGTAACACGGTTTGGAGGCGGCGGGTTTCTGGTGGGCTCTCAGTGGGAGGAGGGGCGACGGAAGCCTTCCAGCTCCATGACCCTGGACCCCTTCCAAAGTAGGCATGGGGCTTTTTCTCTGAGTTCCTACTTGCCCAATCCTACTAAACTAATTGGGAAAGGTTAAAATTCTTATCTAGAACTCTGCAGGTCGAAGATCCCCTGCAAGGCAGCCGGGGACCCCGGGGACATCTCTCCCTCACCTCCTCTCCAGTTGGGGCCTCCTGACGTCAGTGAGGGTTTTCCTGGGCTAGAGGCAGAGGTCTCGGGGAGAGGGTAGGGCAGAAAGCATCCCTGGGGAGAGCTCAGACTTGAGGCCGATGGCCCAGGTAACCGGACACTCTGGGCCCTAACGCCAGTGTCCAAAACCGGAGAGAATTCTGTGCAGTTTGGCCTAGGAAGCCAGACCGAAATGTTTTGACGTCTCCCTTCCCACTCTCTCTTTGTAAACGATGTAAAATGCTATTGTACATCTAATTATACCCGGGGAAAGGGACAACTGTAATTTTAGGGATCCGGTGCCCACAAACATTTTTGCAAAACTTGCAGACTTTATTCATCAATAAATTATGTGTAATTAAGCATTCTAAAGTGATTTTTTTTCTTTTTTCCTCTCATTTAAAAAATGTCTAGCCCACTGGTAAAAGTTCCATATTACATTACTTTCAGAAATTTAAATCTTTTGTCTGTCTATCTATCTATCATCTATCTATCTATCTATCTATCTATCATCTAACTATCTATCATCTATCTATCTATTATCTATCTATGTATCATCTATCTCTTAGATATATGTAAAACATATAATAACTTGAAAGGCATATTTTAACGCTTTAATTTACATACAATAAAATTGCCTTTTCTTTGCGTTAAGCGCTGTAAGTTTTCACGCATGCGCAGATTCTTACGGTCAGCATCACCGGGAGGATCCAGTTTGAACGCCCCAAGGAAACCCCTCGCGTTGCTCTTCCGTCGTCCGCCCCTCCTTCTGCCTTTAACCCGCGTCAACCGCTTCGCTGTCGTCCACCACAGTTTGGCTTTTCCCCGAACGTCACGTAAAACGAAACCACGGAACAGGAGCTTCTCGGGAACGTGGTCTTCCGGGGACCACAATGCCCTCTGAGATGCATCCGGGCGGTCGTGCATGTCCCTAGTTTGTTTGTACAAACTGCTGAAGTATTTTCCAGAACGGCTGCACCCTTCTGCATTTCCACCAATCGCGCGTGCATGAGGGTTGTAGTTGCTTTCCGTCCTTGCCAACGCTGGTATTATTCACATTTTCGGTTTTCTGTGTATTTATTTTTGCCATCCTAATAGGGGGATAGTGTTATGTCATTGTGGTTTTAATTCGCATTTTTCTAATAGGTAATGTTATATCTGTTGATGAGTTTATGTGCTGTCCGTATATCACCTTTCCGTGAAGTATCTGTTCAAATGTTTTGTTCATTTTATCGTTTTTTTTCCTGTTATTTCAGAGTTCTTATATGTTCTAATACACGTCCCTTGAGGTGTGATTTGCAAATATTTTCTTCCAGTCTATAGCTTGCTTTTTTTTTTATTCTTTTAAACAGGGTCCTTTGTGGAACAAAAGATTTTTATTTCGATTAGGTCCAATTTATCGATTTTTTCTTATAGCCTTCAGTTTGGAGCAAACCCCTGCCACCGTATGAAGACACGATGCTTTTGAAAAATGGGTCTGCCGCTGGGCCTTTGTGAGACTGAATGTTTAATCACAGGCTCCAGCCGGAGCTGTCCATCATGAGCTGGGTATTAAGTGACACACGGAACCCTTAAGTTAGCCTCACATAGCAGCCCCCGATCTGCAAATGGGAGGCAGTGCGTATATGACAGGGACAGAGAAGGCACCGAAGTCACCAGGAAATTACATGAGGAAGTGGCCCAGACACGGAGGACCTATCAGAACTCTAAAATCATCATTTGTGGCCCGGCACTGGGATATTTTGAGGTTCACACTCTAAGGCTGCTTACAAGGCACGACTTTGTTCTTTTAAACCCCGAAACTGCCTGCGGGGTGAACCGCCCCAACCCCTGTCCTGGCCATGTTGCTTGGTAAATCGTACTCCCTGTGTGACTGATAAGCGACGGCCCCCGTCCTGGAACCGTTTGATCCAGAGCCTGCACTCAAACTAGGACATTGATAAAACGCCTAAACATACATGTTACCCATTGTCTTACCATGGAAAGTTCAGTTGCCTCCACCCATCAGAAAAATGAATGGCGTAAGTTTGTGACCTTCTCTTTAAGAGTTATGTGGATAGACATCTCTGAATCAGTTAAAAAGAATGTGAAGGTATTTCGTCTCGTGTTGGTGCCCACGAAAGGGTGATCTCTGCAGAGGAGGGTTTAATAACCGAGCGGATCAGGTGACCTTCTCTGCAGAGACCAGTCGGCCTCCTTCCCTACCCACCTTGTCATTGGACCCGCGAACAAAGCGGCCATTGTCAAAGAGAATAAGAAAATCCATCCAAATAAGTTGGAAGATCTAATTGGCGTTATTAAGCGATTCATGGATCGGGCAGCATTCATTTGGCAACCAGAAGCGGGCTCCAGTGGGTTGCACAAAATGAAGCGGTTTTTTTTTTTTTTTTTACAGGCAGAAAGGGTTTTTCTAGGCTCAGAAGTTAAGAGTGGATTATTTCAGGCCAGGATACTGTCCCTGAGGAGAAGGCTGGGGGTCTCATCGGGCAGACGAACTCACTTGGTGTTGATCAGACGATTCCAGACCGATTGGTTTAAAAGTCCACTCCTGGGAGAATCTGGAACTGCGATTAGGACAGCGGTTAAGTTTCGGTCTGGTGACGTGACTTAAAGGCAAGAGCGACTCCATTTTGACCTGCCATTTCTTTCTTCAGCAGCCTGGTGGTGGGGATGGAGGTTCTGCGTGGGATCAGCAGCATGGCTTCCGTTCATTAAGGCTGACACCCCCTGCCCAGCATGGCACCATTCCCTGGGGGGGATCAGCCAGCCACCTGGCGGCAGGTTGATTACACTGAACCGTTTTCCTTCTCGAAAGGGATAGCATTCTGCTCTTGCCGGAATAGTCATGTGGGATACAGATTTGCTTTTCTTGCACAACAGTGCTTCTGCCAAAGCTGCCACCCATGGACTTACGGAACGATTTCTTCGTCATCATCTTGGTATTCCACGTAGCGCTGCTTCTAAACACTGCTCCCGTCGCAGCAAACGGAGTGTGACAATGGGTCCCTGCTGTGGAATTCACTGGTCTCACCGGGTTCCCGCCCCCCCACCCCCATACTGAGTCAACTGGCTTTATAGAAGGATAGAATGGCCCATGCTGTGTCTTCCACAGCCTGATTCGTGGGTCTAGAAATCAAGGGGTAGAAATGAAGGTGGTACCGCTTGCTACCCGGTAGCAGGATTTTTGTTTCCTGTCCCCACGACCTTATGCTTTGCTGGCCTAGAGGTCTTTGTTGAAGAGGGAGGAACCCTTTCACAAGGAGGCACCATAATGATTTCGTTGACCCGGAAGTTAAGACTGACCCCCAGCCATTTTGGACTCCTCATGTCTAAATCAACAAGGAAGGGTGTCACTGTGCTGGTTGGGGTGACCAGTCCTGGTCACCAAAGCGACCTTTGCTCAACCACGGAGGCAAGAAAGAGTGTGACTGTGATATACAGCTCTCCTATAGTGCCTAAGATTAAGAGTCAATGGGAAATTACAACAACCCAATCCAGGCAGTGCTACTAATGGCCCAGACCCTTCAGGTATCAAGGTCTGGGTTACCCCCGCCAGGTGAAAAACCGTGACTGGCTGAGGTCGTGACTGGCTCACGGCACAGGGATGTAACACGGGCCATGGGAGAAGGTAGTTATGACCAGTGACAGTTACAGAAACGAGGACGGCCATTGTCACAAATAGTTCCTCTTTATTTCGTTATGAATACGTCTGTGTGTGTGTGTGTGTGTGTGTGTGTGTGTGTGTGTATCCTATTGGTTCTGTTTCTCTGAAGACTCCTGACTCATATAATCTGTTAATTTGGTGAATTACATGCATTACTTTTCAAATCTCGAGCCGTCTTTATCTCAGGATAAACCCCGCTTGATTATGACGTATTATTCTATTCAATATTCTAGGTTCAGCTGGCTCATATTTTATTGAGGATTTTGTAAACTAAAGAAGGTGCTATGTGGGTAGATTTGGGGCCCAGTGGTTTGTCTCTAGAGCAATTCACTCTCACTCGGGTTACTTAGGGGACCTTCTCCATTCTTTCAATCTCAGTGACCATAGGCTCCGATGCTGTCACCCATGAGGGCAGGAAATTCCTCAAGGCTAGTTACCAGGTCTCCCCCCCACCCCACCCCGAGGCTTGGGATGCAGACATCTGACACCTGACCTGGGGAAGAACCAGCTCACTTATGTCCACTGTTCGGCAATCGACAGGTGTCTGTGTGTTTAGTCATGGTGTTCTCGGTTGGTTGGAGTTGAGTTGAAATTGGTGACAAGAAATAATACCTTCTGACCTGCTATCCCAAGGTCATCTGAAGTCTGAGGGTAGAAACTCGGGTTCTACTTTCCAGGTTGGTTTACCCACCCTATAAATAAGTATAATGCCTCCAAGTAGCTGGGATTGAATTAATGTGTTAATGAAAACCCAGCAGCAGAGACAGCCCTCTTGCACTGAAGGGTATTAGAGAACTCTGGGTGCCTTTTGCCATTGGTGGTGGGGGGAGTGGGAGTGGGGGAGGGGGTATGGGGGTGGGGGAAGTGGACAGACAGTCCCCGATTCCACCACTAGGGCCACAGGAAGCTTCGAGCTCGCAGATCCTCACGCACATGTAATTAGCCAGGCGAAGGCCACAACGCATATTCTTAAGCTCTGCTTCAAGAATAGCATGGGAGAAACGGCCATAAAGAGCCTAATTAGACCCGAGGGCGGGACCCGCCTAATGAAATCAGCAGGTCTTTTGTGTCGTAGGACGAGAGAGCGGTCGGGACCCCAGGAGGCTCAGTGCTGTCCTGTGTCAGTGCTTGCCGGGTGTGACAGGGAGCGTCGCACCCCACCGTGGACAGAGAGCCACGCTGAACAGGCGCGCCCAGTTGGCTGTCCCCAGGATTCGATGCTAGGGCCATTGTCACGATGCCTGAGTCCTGTCGTCTGGCCATGCCGGGAATGGCACGCTCTAACCCCAAGGCCAAAGTGTCACTCCACTCTCCTTTTCTGTGCTCCTGTCGTCTGTTTCTGGAGATGAGCGAGGACCACGGAGCCTGCCGGGTCACCGATATGTTGCCGCCAAATTCAGACAAAGTGGCCAGCGGCCCTCATCATGATGAAATGATGGTGCCGCACAGCAGGAGGTGGGCGTGGCCTGGGGAGGGCGTGGCCTGGGGAGGGCTTGGCTTGGGAGGTGGGCGTGGCTTGGGTGGGCGGGGCTGTGAGGACGCCTTTCCTGTGGGCTCAAAGCCAACCCCACAGAGTGACCTTGTGTCTGCATACCGGATATCGACTTCAAAGATGACATTTTTTTCCCCCTGTTTATTTCGTGTTGTTTCCTGCTGGTGTTTTTGTTCTCTACACGCTGTGGCTCGCTCTTTCTCGGCGTCGTGGGAAATGCTGTGACTTATTTGTAGGGATAAACACAAAAACAAGCACGGGCGGAAGAGGGCGTCCAAGGACACCTGAGACTGTTTAACTTGTGCCTGTGACTAAGAGGAAGTGGGCTCTAACCTGGCCTTTTTGATGTGTGTTGGAACGAAGCCCTGGGCAGCGGGGCCAGTCACGCAGGGCCAAGTCACGCAAGGACGTCTTTGGAGGCCCAATCCACCCTCCTTAATTGGGACCAGGGGATGGCGACGCTGGGGAGGGCTCCTGGGACTCCCGCTCCCTATTTGGCTTCGGTCTGGGCAGGTAGCCGAGCGGCCAGCCGGCGAGGACAGTGGTCGATTGTGTGACTGAAAACAAGCCTGTGGGATTGTGTGTCCTGGGGAAAGAGACGAGCTCTAATCTCCATCCACAGTGACCAGGACACCTTGGAGCCCTGTCAGAATCGCTGCTCCCAGGTTTCCAGCTGGGTGGCCCAACATTTGCACCCCCTGCACCCCAGAGCGTGGGTGCTGGAGAGGCCCAGGCACTTGAAAGCAGAGGAGGCTCATGCCCTGTCGTCGGACCCCAGGCTGCAGGCCCTGCTCGTCTCAGGCAGACTGTGGACTGGGGTGCACCAGCAGATCCCCCAACACCACACAGCGGAGTGGTGGGACACACACACTCCTCGCAGGTACCAGGCCACCTACCTGCAGGAAACTTTTCACATCTGCCAATAGCGACCATCACAGAGATAGCAATAGAAACAGTTCACGAGCATCTAGGTTTCTCGTCCAAGAAAGATTGTTCCGGGTACCAACGCCTCTCCTACAGGGCTGTAGCCATCTGGCTCCAAAGACTTGGGATCTTCCCTATGGTGGGACTATTCTGAAACTTTCCAGCCATTGTGAGAGTCCAGATATAATGGCCGAAATGCATGAACGGAGCAGAAAACACTCAATCCTGTGGCTAGCAATTATATCCTCCATAGGCCCAAGCAAGTTGGTTTGGGGACTTCACCTAAAGATTCCAGCAAACTCAAACCCCGCCCCCACTCCCGCCTCCACGGGGCCCCTGTTGACGATGCCAGATTAACTCCGAGTCCTCACAGATGCTCGCATGTTATAGTTGCTGTTCCTGGACACCGGACAGCCACTGGCTCCTTTGAATTTTGCTCCAGAAGCCCCAGATTTTTGTCCACAGAAGGATTCTCGGTTCATTTGGCACCTCGTGCCCCGTCTAGGCTGTGCCTCTCTTCTAGGCCCGCCCAGGCCTGCCCAGTCAGCCATATGGAAGGATTGGAGCTGTACTGAGTGACATATCTGCCTCCTGTCTCCCTAACCCCCCCCCACCTGTCCCCCCCCCCACATGTTTAGTCCAGTCCCACGACCGCCACCCAATGGGGCTGACTCTCCCTTTACGTATGAGGGCTACGTGTCTTCTCAGTCCCTTTCGTGCAGTTTATTTGCTTGGTTTTAGTGCATGAAATTAAATAGCAGTGAGGAGCCAAGCCGGGCTAGTTTAAGACCTCGCCCCTCCAGCAGAATCACGCTTATAAGGATCTACCACTCGTTACATGAAACCTACTAAATGCACCGCCCAGTCCCTGGACGGTTCGCCTTTCAGGGCTTGAGGGTGGGGCTGCATCGCACGCACCGAGGTGCTAACCGGGTAGACGTTCGATGGGCCCCCAGTGACTCCCTTTGGTAGCATGCCGCCCTTATTTGGAAGCTGACGATTCCCGTGGGTCTTTGTCCTCCAGCAGCTGGTAAGTTTCCTGAGTTGACCTTCGCCATCATGAAGATTCCCATGGCACCGCTGATACCTACCTATCTTTGTCCTAAAATGCAGAGGTGCAGCATACCAGGGAAGTTTACATGGAAGACGGTGAGTAATCAGACAGAAACTCCCTCTGCTTCCTGGGCCAGACATGCAAACTTCTCACGTCTCAATCCCCTCCCAAGTTCTCCAGAATCTTACCCTAGAAAGAGCGGTCATCCATTCTGTCCAGTAAGCTCACACTCTGCCTCCCACCTGAGTCCTTCCCATCAGCCTTTTTTGCACTCAGTTATCTCTCCATTAAAACAAACAAACAAGCAAAAAACAAAAAACAAAAACAAACCCACAACTAAACAAAGCTGCCTTGTTCCCACATCTCCTTCCAGCCACTGCCTTTCTTGCCTTTCTCTCACGGGATTCATCTGAAATTTGTATGTTTGCGTCTGAGACCTCGCTCCCCAGTCTTCCTGATGCTTCTTCTAATAAACGCTGGGTTCTGATTAATGCCCGAGCCCGTTTCTGAGCACACACCTCAGTATTTTATCGCTCCATTTGTCAATAATGCCACACTATTTCTTAATGTCTGGCAGGGTGAGGTTTGCATTGATGATACTGTTCAAATTTGATTTAGAGATTCAAATTGTTTTCGCGTTTCATGCTAATATTAGAACCGGTTTTCCCACATGAATTAAAGAACCAAAACATTTAACTTGGAATTGCACCTCATGTCCATGTTTATTTATTTGGAGGGAGACCGAGTAGATCTCTACAATATTGAGTCTTTCTAAGTGTGAACAGTGAATACCTAATTCTTTGTTTTTCTCTTCCATGTCTTTCAGTGTTTTGTAACGATCTCAGTAAAGTTTGCACATTTTTGTTAGGTTGACTTCTGGATATTATGTGCCTATATTTTCCGATTGTGAAATTTTAAATATTACATTTCTAGTTACCTATTGCACAGTTAAAGCAGCATTATTGATGTGTATAACTGCGTTCTGTACCTGTGTACCTTTCTGCATGGTCTTACTAATTCTATTATTTTATCCATTTTTTCTTTTTTTTTTTAATGAAGATGATCATATCATCAATAACTTTGTTTATTTTTCTAATTCTTATTTTTAGCTTAGCATATATCTTTGTGGATAAACGTTTTCAAATCCCAGAGGAGGGATTGCCGAGTCATATGGTAATGTTATTATTAGCTTTTTTGAGGAACCACCATCCTGTTTTCCATAGTGGCTGTACCAATTTACATTGCCATAAGCAGTGGATGGGGGCTCCTTTTTCCTCAGAAACTTCCCCAACACTTGTTATTAATTGTCCTGTTGATGATAGCTCTTTTAACAGGTGTGTGAGGTGATATCTCATTGTAGTTCTGATTTGCATTTTTCTAGTAACTAGTGAAGTTGAGTATCTTTTCACATGTCTGTTGGCAATTTGTACATCTTCTTGGGAGAAGTGTCTGTTCAGGTCTTGTGCCCATTTCTTATTTGAATTGTTCTTTTTTTATTATTGAGTCCTATGAGTTCTTTGTATATTTTGGATATTAAGTTCTTATTAGAGGCATCGTTTGCAAACATCTTCTCCCATTCAGATGATCGCCTTTTTATCTCGTTCATGGTTTCTTTTGCCGTGCAGAAGCTTTTGAGTTTGACATAGTCTCATTATTCATTTTTACTTTTATTTCCCTTGCCTGTGAGGTCAAGTTCATAAAATCCTCTCTAAATCCAAGGTCCATGAGTTTAGGACCCGTTTTCTTCTATGGAATTTATTGTTTCAGGTCTTACATTTAGGTCTTTGATTCAAGTTAATTTTGGTGTATGGTGATAGATAGCAATCTAATTTCATTCTTTTGCATGTGGCTTTCCATTTTTCCCAGCATCATTTATTTTTGGCTTTTTTTGTCTGAAATTATTTGCCCATATAAATGAAGGTTTATTTTTTCTTCTTCTTCTCAGGATTGCCTTGGCTATTTGGGCTCTTTTGTACTTCCATACAAATCTGATGATTTTTTTGTTCTTTCTTTAAAAAGCGACGATGGGATTTTGATGGAGATTGCATGAAATCTGTATGATGTTTTAGGTAATAAGGTCTAGGGCCTCTTGAAAGGCAACCCACCCCAGGTCAAGTTCAGCCACAGCCTGAACCCTGCCTGGGGCCACTTGGCATGGGCCATCAAGTAATCCGCAGATGGCTGTCACTTGTGCTGGGCTTGGAGGTACCTAGAGAGGCCAAGCCACAAACCAAGGCCAACCGCTGCTAGCACCGGACTAGGGGCTACTCAGCAAGAGGTACAGGGACCAGCGAGGCCAGATGCTGTTCGTTTGGGTTTTGTGAACCTTTGAGAGATTTTAGGAAAGTCCGCAGCATGAACCAAGATAGGCCATTTGTGTGGAAAAGCCACTGGAGGCAGATTGGGTGGGCCTGCAGGCTGGGAGGGGCGGGGCCTCAGGGAATTGTGTGGGTGGGGCGAGTGGGGTCAGTGAGGTTGATGGAGACTCACACCTGTGTCTGCGCACTGGGAGGGGTGAGGGCTCAACGAAGGGACAGCGTCCTCTGTCAGCTCTTCTATCTAGGTGAAAGCCACCCCTCCAGCCCTGGCTCTGAAGCCCCGTATGTCTCTCCCTGGCGCCTTTCCCTGGAGCTCAGAGCAGCAAGTCCATCAGCGGTAAGTCCGTGCTGGCCCTTTAAGAGGAACGTCCGTGACTCTCGCCGCCCTCCATGTTACTCAGTCACCATCCAGCTGGTTTTCACAGCCAGAGGTTGTGGGGGCTTCTCTTCCCAGCACCAGAATCCTGGGCCGGGACCCCTCGCTCCTCTGGGGGGACCTCCACAGCCAAGATGTCCCTACCAAGTCTGGACCGCCACACGCGGGTGTGGGACCAGCCCGTTCTGCACCTTTGCCCTCCTACCTGTCTCAAGGTGGCCTCTTTTGTATATCCTTCATCGTAGGACTTCTGTTCAGCTAGACCTCAGGCGATTCTCAATGACGTTTGTTCTGTAGTTTGGTGTAGTTTCGATGCGGTCGTGAGAGGAGGCGCGCACAGCATCTACCTGCTCCACCATCTCGATAATCTCTTTTATTAGATTTGTCAAGGAACCGTTGGTTTTATGAGTCGTCTCTATTATGCACGGTTCCACTGCTCCGATTTTTCATTTATACCATATTTTTTACCTTTATGCTAGATCATTTTTTTCAGTCCTTCTTATTTTCTATTAAATATATTCAAACTGTTACGTTTTCCTCTAAGTATTACCTTGGCTGTATATCATATGTTTTGATAGGTAGTCATTTCCTTTTCATTTTGTTGAGAAATGATAATATCATGATGATTCCTTTATAATCCATGAATTAATTTAAAAGTATGATTTTTAGGCTTCAAACATGGAAGGGGGTGCAGGGCAGACTCGGGGTGTTGTGCCTGCCGGGATGATGGGTGGCTGGGGTGCAAGGATGGGACAGATGGCCTGCAAGTAAGGGCAGGACCAGAGGATTCTTACCTGGACCCAGATGTCCCGAGCTGAACGTAGCATCTTAGCCAGGTTCTGCCAGGCCCTGGTCATCCTCCTCTTCCAAGACCCCAAGGGCTGTACCCATTTCCCGCACTGCACCTTTACATTAGGATAGCGACCCCTGGGAGCCCCGAGCTGTCCCCACCTGATGCCTGACCCCACCTCGCCTCCAGGAACCCAGACCCCTTGAGAATTAATGGGATGGCCATAATAAGGCCAACGACGTCCATCCCCTTTGGACACAGATAAAGGACAGATGTCCCCATCCCTAAAGGCATGTCCTGCATGAAGATCAGTTCCTGCCCATCTGTGGCCACCCACAGTGAAGGTCCCAGAATGCCTTGCAGCCGAGCCCAGTGTGGGCTCCTTCGCAGTCCCTGCTGCAGAAAGGGGCTGGAGGGCACTGTCCGTGCCTTTCCAGAAGCTTCTCCTTCTCCACTCGCCCACTCCTCCCCTAGCCACATTTCGTGCAAACGAATGCTTTCCAGGAGAGTCAGAGTCCATTAGGGAGATGGAGAGCAGGATCCCCAGGCTGCCCGCAGTAACGGGAACAGCGAGGCCCGCCTGGCAGGCCGACCACCCACGCTGGTCCTCTGCGCGCCCTGCCCGCCTGCGAACCACCGGGCCGGCAGGAGGAGGGGGCCGACAGAGCTCGCTGGAGTTAGCCTTGTGTTGCTGGGATAAGGTTGCTCACTTTGCTTCCTTTAGAGGAGTTGTCTGGTAGACACTTGTTATTGATTTGTACACGTGAGCTTCGGCAAAGACAGAAACAGCACCGAGAGCCCCGGGGAACGGACGGCTTCGGTGGGGAGCTGGTCACCACTGCCGACGGGCGTCTCCGAGAGGACGCGGGCCAGGTGCAGAGGAGGAGAAGGCTGTGTGGCCGCCATGCCTTTTGCTTCCAGACAGGTACTTCTGTGACCAAGAATCGACTAGGGGTGGGGGGTGGAGAGGCCAGGTTCCTCCTCAGCTGAGAACTATAAACACCCACCACTCGCTTCTTAAAAAAACAAGAAAACAAAAGAACAGTTTCATTGAGGAATAACTGGCATATAGCAAGCTGTGCCTATTCCCTACGCAGAATTTGATAACCTGGACTCGGGTGGCCCTCTGCGAAACCACCGCCGCAACTGAGACAGCGAGCGCGTACTTCCTGGAGCCCCCCATTATCCTCCCTCCCCCTCCCCCACTTCACCCCCACTCTGTGGTTTTTAACTAAAATAAAGTTCATTGAATAAACTTGTATGGACAGAAATTGGCAGGAAGTGGAAGCTGAAGGACAAGCGTCCCCTGGCCTGCGGCGGGGGAGGCTGGGGACAGTCACGACCTCGACACACACGGGTGGGGGCCTGGCAAGCTGCCGGCTCAGCGTTTCTGGAGTGGGGGTGGGGGCCGGAAGCGCTGTACAGAGCTCCCGCGGGGACAGGTCTGCCCGGAGACCCCCAGATCCAGGTGCCTGGCCGTGGGAGTGGCTCCGATTTACCCTCTGAGGTCTCTCTTCCTTTCGGGAGGATGAAGGGCAAGCCGTGGTGTGGTTTAAAATCCTGGTCAGGCTCCAGCAAGATTTGAGGAAGGTTCTTTTCTGTCCTGCCCGTTCCTGAGGCATCACCCTTCTTAGAGGGTGGCAAACTCGGTACCCACAGGGTCCGGTCAGAAGCCACCAAGGGAGAAGGTGCGGGATCGCCTGATGTTTTCACTAGACACCGGATATCCGGATTTTTAAGTACAATCTCCTGATTCTTGAGGTTGACACTTAAATATTTTTCAAAAAAAAAAAAAAACACCCCAAGGGATGTAGGTGAAGGGTCCCCAAATGGCAGGCACCCCACTTGCGGCTTCAGAGCCGTCGCACGGCCTCTGCACCGTCCCGCGTGACCCTCCTACCTCACCGCGATGCCATCTCTCTGCCCTCCGATGGATGCCCGTCTCGTTTCCTGTCGACACACTTTCTCTGAGCTGTCACGTCGCTGTCCTCTTCCAGGCTCTGGGCTCGGGGAGAAGCTGTAGAGATGGATGGTTCCCGTCTTGTCCTCAAGGACATGCCGGGCGATGCAGGGTGCCGTGGTAGAGCATCCCCAGTTGCTGAGCTTACAGAAGGGAAGGCAGCTGCTCTCCTGCGGTGCCCACGGAGGGCCACGGGGAGGGGGGACACGGGGGCCGAGCCCGGGAGGATGGTGAAGCTGTGCGGACTGAGCAGGGGAGCGGGAGGGCGGCAGAGTGCGGGGCGCGTTCCCGGAGGGGCAGGTGGTCTGTGCGGCCGGCCACGTGGGGTGCGGACAGTTGGGAGAAGAGACTGAGCTGGGTTTCGTCTGGGACCTTTTCCAGCCCTCGTCCTCTCTCTGTCCTTCGCCTCCTCTAAGGAAGTGTCTCTTTCTGGCTTCTGGTGTGTGGGGGTGGGGGAGGCTGCCGAGCTCGCTTTAGGGTCCCAGAAGCCCAGAAGCCGAGGCCGTCTAGTCGAACCCGCGTCCAGTGCGGGAGGGCACTCCCCCATAGCGCTGTTCCATCTGCACCTTTCCCCCGCCCCTCCATCTCGAAGGCCAGAGTCCCCGTCTCCCCGCTTTCTCATGCAGGTTGGGGGGGGGGCTCCTGTGTTTTTCCCAGAGCCGGAATGGAAGGACTTGCTGCCAAAAGGTTGCTGGAGTCAGAACTCGGAGTGCTCTCAAGCCGGAAGAGAGAGAATGAACGCAGATGAGCTGCCTTCGGACAGCTGTGCCTACACTCCGTAAAAAAAAAAAAATAAATAAAATAAGTGTCAGATTCAATCACCCAGGTCTGGGGGCTGTCGACGCCAAACATCTGGAGCTTTGGATGGCCCCGAAGACGCCAGGATGTTGTACTTCCCACCTGGAAGTCTGCCATCATGTAAGCCCAGGCCGACGGGGAGAGGGAGCACCTGGTCAGGCCCCGCCCACTTCCTCCGAGGGGCCCAGGGACAGGACCCACGGGGACGGTGGGGGATGGGGGAAGGCGGAGCCTGTTCGGCCTCTTCTGGGCCTTTCCAGACTCTGGGGCGGCCCTACGGCCACAGTTGGGTGCTGACGGGCCCGTGCCCTGTGCTCGGCAGTGTGTCCCGGCCTTTCTCATGGGTCATTAGCGGTCGGCAATAATGAATGAGGGCACTGGCGGATTCGCCTCGACTCTGAGAAGGGGAGCAGGGCTCCCTGGCCTTTGCTTACGGAGGAGGAAACCCACTCCTTTCCGTCCTGACTCTCCCTTCCCACCGAGGATAAACCACACGGCTGATTCCGCCGGTCCGATTCCCAGAGGGGGTGGGCGGGCACGTGCGTGTGTGCGTGAAGTTACTGCTTCAGGCAGTAGCAAAACAAGACCGACCCCCCCAAACAGCTTTTAGCAATAAAGTCCCATTCATTAGAGGCCCTCTCCCCCAACACTTTGCTAAGGAAGATGTTTCTGGCTCCAGGAGATGACCAGGGGTGCGAACCAACTTTTGTGAGAACCGGCGCCCCTCCTCCCCCCACCCCCGGGCTGGATTCTCGCTCGCCCCGTGGCGTGAGAATAACAAAGCTGCATCCTGGGTCCTTAAGGGGCCACGTGACCCAGCAATTCTATCCCTAGGGTCTCCCCAGGGGACCGGAGAACTTAGATTTCTACTTCGTTAGTTCCCACTGCTTCCCGTCTTCCCCCGAAACTTCCAAACTGCTCACCTCCTCCTCACTCTTATCGTGTCTCTGCTTATCTATCACGAGGCACTGGCAGCCCCTCGCCTGACCGGCCACCCTAGCTCGGTGGCCACTCCCACCTCACTGCCCTGTTTAATTTTTATTCCCAGCACTATTATCACCTGAAATTGCTATGTCTGTCTTCGTTTGTTTACCCTCGAGCTTCTCTGCAAAAATCCACGCTGTCTTGTTCACGCTTCACCTGGCCTGGGTCAGAGAGGCATTCGTGGGAGGGATAAATGAATCGGCAATTGGATCTGCACTGGGCATGGAATAGGTCCCAGAGACTGATGTCCCCAACCTCATGATGTTTAGGAAGGCCACGCCGAGACTCCAGAGTCTCATTCATCAGTTGCATGTGTCTAGGGGGTTCTCAGTGCCACGGTCCTGGAAATGAGGTGACCGAAAACCAGAATCTGCAAGAGCACTTTTCTTTTTTGGCCAGAGCTAGAAGCTGAACTCATTTTTGGGGAAACCAAACCGTCAGTGGCTACGTCACCTGAAGGCAGGTCATCTTCTGGGAGGAAGAGCTGACAAGTACGGAGCCGAACACCTCAAAGTTCTCGCTCACTTTGCCAGCAGGAGGGAAGAGGGTGGACCAGTGGGTGAGTCAGGAAGTGAACGTGCTTTCGCTGCGTGTAGGGGTACCCCGATGGGAATCAGGAAGGAATGGAGAAAACTGGATTAGCCGTTAGCAACGGAGGACACTAGCAATTGGGTTAGCAACCAGCAACAGCGTAATCGGGCCAGCTGCCTTCCACTGCTGGTGAATGTGGGAACTCTTGAGTCGTATAAATACTTCCATACCATTAAAAGTTCTGTGTTTACAGAAAATCGCTCTCCTGGTTTGTCCCATCATCTAAATCACCATTTTTTTTTTTTTAACTTGAGTTTCCTCATGGGCTAATTAAACCACGAGCAGAGGACTGGGGTGACTCACACACGGCTGGGTGGGCCTGCTCATGGAAACACCAAATGACCCCCGCCCAGGAGCACTTAGAGAGGGGAAGACACCATTCTGTTGTCTTTTTACAAAGCAAGAAATGTCCCCCACCCCAACGATAAACAAAATGCCATATACGCTCATCATAGAGCATTTGCAAAATTCGGAGAACTATCAAGAAGAAAATTAACCGCCCCCCGACCCCACCACTCAGAAATGAGCAAGGTGTGGGTACATTTCCTTCCATTTCTCCCTCAAACTCTTCCTGGCTTTGTAGGCTGGGGACCCCCTTTCGGAATTTTCCGGCTCACCTTTCTCCCCGTGTGTAGATCGACCTTTTCTCTGTACAAACTGTTTTGAGCCTCAGGACGCTGGCTCAGGGGCCGAAGCACCATGAGGTGTGGACCGGCGGTGACTTTCGAATCCGGGTGCATCAACTGCATGTTTTGTTAATTACACTGACGGAATTGTCACGTGGGTGAGGAGTGATTCTCCAAATGGGGTTTTTATATGCCTTGTGTGGCCGAGGGAGGAAGTGTGTAGGGCTTGCTTCTTGGACAGACCAGGCATCTCCCAGGTTTATTTTTTTTCTTTTTTTAATTTAATTAGCTTGGGAGGAAGTGGGGGGTCACCAGCTGCATGGTTTGTGAGTCACTTGCATTTCGAGCTCTATGCTGCCTATTTTAGGCAATGGATTTTTAATGATTTAGAGTTGTATTATGATTGTTTATTACGATTATTTACGATTATTAATTATTATTATTATTTATGTTCGGATCTGACCCTAGGACAGGTTGGCTCCTTCCCCTCCAGGTTTTAGCATTAGATCTTGAAGTCTGTAGCTAAGGAGGCGATTCGAGGTACCTTTGACCTAAACTGGAAGGATTAAAACATGAAATTGACGTATGAAGAAAAGAGTGATTGGTGCTATGATTTGGAGAAGAGAGAGAATGACATGTTGTCATCCACTTATCTCACAGTGATCGCGATGAGTCTGACACCGGCTCTGAGACCCCGCCGAGCCCCAGGTCTGACATATTCACAGCGCGACAGCCGCGAACGCAGGCTGAGCTTCCCCTGGTTCACAAACACCCGGCGACCGAGGCGAGCTGCCCGTCGAGCATCTCGCGCACGCTAGGCAGTGTGACCGGTGAGAAAGGGAGCCGCGTTCTCGGAACCTGATAGGCGATTCGGAGCCGGCGCTCCCGGGGGGTCGCGGGGCTGCGAGCCCCTCATTTGCAGGGTTTCAAGTCCTGCTGAGCGGACGTCATTGAGCTCAGACTCGGGCGGAGGTGGGCGCTCACACGTGTCACATGCTTGTTTCCATCATGTAGGCGTGCTCGACCCTCGGGCACGGTTCGTACCTGCTCTGTGCCTCGGTGTCCTCTGCTATAAAGCAGAGGACACAAGCCCTGGCACCCAGTAAGAATGACACCCAAGCTTTTGTGACTGTCGTGGGCTCAGGGGCTGGAATTGGCGCTTAAGCCCACCCCACCCTCAGGATCGCCACCCACCGCTTTCCCTCGGAGTGTGGGTATCCGCGGAGGACTGGATCCTTGGGGACTCCGGGTCCCTCCAAGGGCACCTCCTGCCTGCAACAGCAGCTGGACTCTGGCGGCCTGGGTGGGTCGTTCTGGCAGCGCCTGGGAGGGCAGGACTTGCGGAGGCGGCCATGGGGCCGGGCATCTGCCGGCCGTCCCCGGAGGGCAGTGCCGTAATGCACTTGGCCGGCGGCCCGGGCCGAAGTGCTGACCTCACGCCTGCACGTGTCCGGGCCACAACCACCAAGGGCGGGAGAGGCTAGAAAGGAGTTGAGTCCCCTCGCGACCCACGCTCCGGGTGGAAGACGCGCCCTCTGCTGGGTGAGCCCAGGGGCCCGTGGGTGACTGGACGACCCTCGGGGCAGCAGCGTGGGCCCTGGCAAAAGCGGACAGCCTCCGAAGAAGGGTGCTGCTCCCCTCAGGCTGGGAGGGGGCCTGCCAGCTCCTGTCCTGTGCACACGGCAGTCCTGGCGGGTCCCTGGGGACTTCGAGGAGGTCCCGCCTCCCTCGGCCCTCTCCCTCCCTGGTGCCTGGAAGGACATCTAAGCTGCAGCCCTCGACCCCACCGTCAGCGAGAGGAAGGCTCAGGAAAGATGTCCTGCACATGCGCTGGCCCTCCGCTGTCACCCGCCTTCAAGGTGGCTCCGATGACCCTCGTTTATAGGAAACCGCCGATCGGAGAAGCCAGGTCCGAATGCTCCTGGGGTTCACACGCAGGTCACCCGGAGTGTGAAGCCGTGCGCCTTGGTGGCTTAGAGGCTCCCTGCTCTATAGAGGACTCCATCCCCCACCTCAGGTGGCTCCGATGTGGAGAAGCAGAGACTTACTCGGGTGACCGTACGAAGTGGGTTTAGTGCCCTCGGTACCGGAGGCCCGGGGCTGGGGCTGGAGCTGGAGACTCAGGGGCCCCGCCATTGTCTCCCAAGGCCAAGGGCGCCTCCTGCCTTGCTCCGCCTCTGCTGCCTTCTCCTCTTTTCAGTCAACGACTAATGGGGGGAACAGAGGGGAGAAGGGGGAGGGAGGGGAGAAGGAGAGGCCAGGGTCGGGGAGCAAGTTTCCTGGTCCCTCTTCTCACCTGCCGGGGAGTTGGACCAAGATGCTTAGCATCCAAGAACCTCACTCTCCTCCCCTGTAAAACGGGGTGACAGGGATATTCTGGGGACAGGGGACAGGCATCTCACCCCCCCCCATCCCTAGGGAGGGGGAGGACTACCTTCTCCCCTGGGCAGGAGCGAGTTTTGGCCTCACTGGCCTCTCCCAAGCCTTTTATTTTCCTTATTTTTTCACATTTCTTTTTTCTTTTTTAATTATTCAATTATAGTTGGCGTTCCACGTTATTTTATAGTAGTTTCAGGGGTACGGAGTAGTGGGTTAGACACTTACGTAATCTACAAAGCGATCCCCCCGATAAGCAGAATCACCGTACGTGGTTACTGCAATGTGATGACTGTGTCCGCTGTGCTGTACCCTCCATCCCATGACCGTTTTATAACTACTAATTTATACTTCTTAATCCCTTCGCGTTTTTCATCCGCCCCCCCCCCCCCCGAACCCCTCCTCTCTGGCCATCGCCAGTTTGTTCTCTGCATCTGTGAGCCTGTGTTCACTTTGTTTTTTCCTTCGTTTCACTCCATAAATTCCGTATATAAATGAAATCACACGGTATTTGTCTTTCTTTGTCTGACTTCTCTCCCTTAGCATGGTATCGACTGGGTCCATGCATGTCGTTGCAAGTGGTAAGATTTCATTCTTTATGGCTGAGTAATATTCCACTGTGCATAGACATACCATAGCTTCATTATCCGGTTGTCTACTGATGGGCACTTGGGTGGCTTCCGTATCTCAGCTATTGTGAATAGTGCTGCAGTGAATTAGCGTTTTGTTTTTCTGTGGCTAAATACCCAGAAGTACAATTGCTGGGTCGTCGTAAGAAAGTTCTACTTTTCATTTTCTGGAGAACGTCCAAACTGTTTTCCACAGTGGCTGCGCCAATTTGCAACCCTACCAGCGACGCACAGAGGTTCCCTTTCTCCGCATCCTCGCCAACGTTTGTTTTTGATGTATTGTGTACTTTTGCCTCCTTCATCATAGGTTGACCACATGGGCATGGGTTTATTTCTGGGCTCTCTGTTCTGTTCCATCAATCTATGTGTCCGTTTTTATGCAAGTACCATGCTGTTTTAATGACTGTAGCCTTGTACTATAGTTTGGTATTGGATAGTGTGATTCTTCCAACTTTGTTCTTTTATCTCGAGATTGCTATGGCTCTTTGGGGTTTGTGGTCCATATAAATTGTATTATTTGTTCTAGTTTTGTGAAAAATGCCATTGGTATTTTGATAGAGATTGCACTAAATCTTGGATTGCTTTGGGTAGTATGGATGTTTTAGGATGTTCATTCTTCCTATCAGTGAACATGGTATATGCTTTTGTTTATTTATATCTTTTTCAGTTTCTTTCTTCAATGTCCTGTGATTTTCTGAGTACAGAGCCTTGGTTAAATTGATTCCTAGGTATATTGTTATCGATGCAATTGTAAATGAAATTGTTTTCTTAATTTCTCTTTCTGACAGGTCATTACCGATGTATAAAAATGCAACTGATTATTGAATATTAGTTTTAGATCCTGCTACTGTCACGAATTTATTTATGAGTTCGAATAGTTTTTTGGTGAAATCTTCAGGATTCTCTATATAGAGTATCATGTCATCTGAAAATGATAGTTTGCTTTCTTTTTCATTTGGATGCTTTTTGTTTCTTTTTCTGATGGTTGTGGCTAGGACTTCCAATATTATATTGAATAAATGTGGTGAAAGTGAACATTATCGTCTGTTCCTAACGTAAAGGAAAATGCTTTTAGCCTTTCCCCATTGTGCGTGACGTTAGCTGTGGGTTGGTCATAAACGGCCTTTACGGTGTTAAGGTATGTTCTCTTTATTCCCACTTTACCGAGAGTTTTTATCATAAATGCATGCTCGATTTTGTCAAACCCTTTTTCCGCATCTATTGTTTATACGATCATGTAACTTTTATCTTTCATTTTGTTGATACGGTGTGTCACGTTAATTAATTTATGGATATTGAACCAAACTTTCATTCGAGGAATAAATTTCACTTAATCGGGGTATATGATCTTTTTCTAATTTGGCAAAACAGGTAATTTTTTATTGAGTGAAGATTAAACCTACATTAAATATATAGAAGAACAGTAAACTTTATGTTCCAAGCAAGCATCGAATTCTGTAAATCCAAAATTTGGGGACTGATTACATTCTAATTAGAACATGTCAAATCCGTTTAAAATGTTAAACATGCATCTTAAAATGTGGAAAGTATTTGTGAGACTAAAATCAAACATTTAGTAACTACGATTTTCTTAAATATGAATAAGAACAAAATAACATCGTCGATGAAAGACCATCCAAACCGCGGTGTACACGCGAAACTGATACGATATTGTATGTTAGCTATTTTTTGCTAAAAATATTTTTGACACCTCTATTGAAATATGATAGACAATTAGTGGCTCATATTTACAGTTTATGATTCAATGAGTTATTGTTTTTTAAAAAAAATTATAGTCGGCATGCAATAGTATGTTAGTTTCGGTCGTACAGCACGGTGATTAGAGATCTGTATAACTCATGATCGCGCCAATCAATCTCGCCCCCTCTGCCGCCTTGCGTACTTGTTACAGTATCACTGACCACTTTCCTTCTCCTACAGGTTACATCTTCTATATTGTAACGATCCATTTGTACTTCTGAAACGTGAAACTGATATGATATCGCCCCTTTTCACCGACCTCCCCGCCCCCATCCCACCTAGTAGCCCTCAAAATATTCTCTGTATCTATGAGTTTGTTTCTGTTGTTGTTGTTGTTGTTGTGGATTCTGTTCTTTAGATTGCGCACGTACGTGAAATCATGTGGCATTTGTCTTTCTCTATGTGACTCACTCCATTTGGCACAATACTCTCTAGGTCTATCTCCTGACTTTTCATTTCTTTACGTCTCATAATCTAAAGTGAGTCTCTTATAGGCAGTGTATTTAAGAGTCTTGTTTTCTTATCCATTCAGTCATGCCGTATTTTGATCAGAGCGCTTCGTTCTTTTTCATTTCAGGTACTCGTTGATAGATATGTAGTTATCTCCATTTTTTATTCATATTTTTTGGTACATAAATTTTTCTTCTAACTTAAAAGAAGTCCCTCCAACATTTCCTGTAATACTGGCTTGAAAGCGATGAATTCTTTTAGCTTTTTCATGTCTGGGAAGCTTTTTATCTGTCCTTCAACTCTAAATGATAGCTTTGCCAGATAAAGTAATCTTGGTTGCAGATCCTGCGTTTTCATCACGATGAATATTTTGTGCTAAGCCCTTCTGTCCTGCAAATTTTCTTTTGAGAAATCAGCTGGCAATCTTACGGGAGCTCCTTTGTAGATACCTGCTTTTTTTTTTTTTTTTTTCTTGCTGCTTTTAAGATGCTCTCTTTGTCTTTAACCTCTGGCATTTCAATCACGACTAAAATTATGATGTGAGCCTCTTGGGGTTCATCTTTTCGGGGACTCTCCGAGCGTCCTCAGGTCGCGTGTCTGTCCCCTTCACCTGCTTAGGGATGTTTTCAGGCATTATTTCTTTAAATAGGTTTTCAATTCCTTGCTCTCTCACTGCTCCTCTGGTCCCCCATGATGCGAAATGTTACGTTCGATGTTGTCCCAGGAGTCCCTTAAACGACCCTCATTTTTTTAAAATTCTTTTTTGTTTTTGCTGTTGTGATCGGGTGCTTTCTGCTTCCCTGTCTTCCAAATTGCTGACTCGGTCCTCTGCTTCGTGTACGCCGCTGCTGATTCCTTCTGGTGTGTTCTTCGCTGCAGTCACTGCAGTCTTCACTTCCGACCAGTTCTTTTCAGTGGTTTCTATATCCTTTTTTATGTTCGTTATCTCTTTGTACACGTTCTCACCAAGTGCCTCGAGCATCCTTGTAACTAACCAGTGTCTTGAACTCTGCATCTGATTGCTTGACTCCATTCCTTTAGTTCTTTTTTTTCTGGAAGTTTCTCCTGTTCTTTCATTGGGGACATACTTCTTTGTGTCCTCATTTTGGCTGCCTCTCTGCATTCGTTTCGAGGCATTAGGTTGACCTGCTGCATCTCCCAGGCTTGGCAGGGTGGCCTTATGCGGTAAGTGTCCTGTGAGGCCCAGTGGTGCAATGGTCCTGGTCACCTGAGCCCGGTGTTCCAGGAGTGTCCCTCGTGTGGCTTGCATTGCCGTCCTGTTGTACTGAGCCTTGATCGCTGTTGGCACATCAGTGGCTGGGATTGACTCTCAGGCCGAGTGGCCGTAAGGCTTGGCTATGCCCACAGTGTATGAGCTGCCATGCAGGAGCCTCAGTGGGCTCGTTTGCCTGCCAGGACCACCCTTTCGGTGTGCAGCTTATAAGGCTAATCTAATGGTGCTCTGTTGTGGTCTGAAGCTGGGCCCCAGGTATGGTGGCCCTGGGAGGGCGTCCTATGGAGGTCAAGGTCAGCCACTGCCTGTGACGGGCCCCGGGACTACCTGGTAGGAGCCACAAAATGGTCCGCAGTTTGTTACTGCCTGTGCTAGACCTGGAGGGATGTGGGAGTGGCCATGCTGTGAACCGAGGCTGGCTGCCACCAGCCCTGGGCCTGGGGCGGCTCAGCAAAAGGCTCGGGGTGCCCCAAGGCCTGATGCTGCCTTCCAGCCGCCTGGAAGACTGAGAGTTGCTGCTATGGACGTTGAGTGAGGTGGGGTCAGGGGGTCAGGGGAGTGGTGTTCTCCAGGTTAATGCAGATTCAGATTTGGTGCCAGTGCCGAGGCTGGGGCCACGAGGCCAACCGTCACATGCAAGGGGCCCCCAGAGCCCCGAGAGGTGTCCAAGAAAGAATGCAGCACAGGCCAATGCCAGCCATCCACCACCAAAAGAGCCTCCGGCAGTGGGTGTGCTGGGTGGGGCGGGGTCCTAGGGAATCACCAGGGTGGAGTGAGCAGAGTTCCCGGGACCACAGAGATTCAGATTTGACCATGCTCGTGGGGAGGGTTCAATACGGGGACAACTGTGACCATCCCTTTAGCTCTCTCCCGGAAGCCACACAACTCGGTCTCTCCCTGTGTGTCTCTGGTACCTCCCAACCCTCCACCCCTCTGCCAGAGCCCAGGGTGAGTGTCTGTGAGCTAGAGAGTCTGTGCGTGGGCCCTTTAAGAGAACACTTGGGTTTCCAGCAACTTTCTGACTCACCTAGACTGACAGTATCCCCTGCCGATTTTCACAGCCAGGCGTTGTGGGGACTCCTCTTCCTGACACTGGTGTCCAGACTGGGAATCCCGGTGTGGTGCTGGGACCGCTCATTCCTCAGCTGAGACATCCCTCCTGATTCTCAATGGCCACACGTGGGTGCAGCACCAGCCCCTTTCACGCCTCTGCCCCTCCTACCAGTCTCGACGTGACTCCTCCTTTATATCCTTAGTTACAGGCCTTCTGTTCAGCTAGTCTTCAGGTGGTCCTCCAGGTTGATTGTTCTATAATTTCGTTGTGATTTTAATGTGGGCATGGGAGGAGACAAGTACGGTGTTGACCTGGGCTCCGGAGATCAGGGGACCCACCTGCCCCGTGCAGAGGCTGAGGCTAGTCCCTCCCACTCCAACCTCACGCTCCTCACCTGTAGGGTTGGCTGCGAGGAGGCCGGATGGTGAGGTCTTGCCCAGCACCCAGCCGGTGCCTTCCGCAGACAGCACAGTCCACGGGGATTTTTAGGTGGGGAAAGTGGGCGGGATCCGGGCCTGTGGCCTCCTGCCCTCCCTGCCTCGTGTCACCCGGGCACACGGGGCTGCAGGCCACCGTGAGGACGCAGTTCTCCTGGACCTGGGACACCCAGGTTTTGCTCGGTCTTCTCAATTCCCATGATTCTCTTAATTGGCTGATATCACACGTCCCCCTAAATCAGTCGAGTTCTCTCTTGACTTCTCCATCCCCTGTGGGCCTCTTCTTATCTTTGTCTTACTTTACCTTTCTCTTTCCCTCTCTCATTCCTCTCTCTGTCCTTCCCCTCTCTCTCCTCCCTCCCTCCTTCTGCCTTTGCCTGCCTCTCTCTCTCTCTCTCTCTTTCTCTCTCCCTCTCTCTCATCTACCTCTATCCCTGTCTTTAATTCTCTGCCTGTCTCTCAGCAACCCCCTTCCCGCCTTACCGTCTCATTTCCTCCTCCACCCAGTCGCCTCCCTGGGACAGCTGTGAAGAATTAGGAGTTCGACAGTGAGTGTCCCCAGTGGCACGGGATGATTTATGTCTCCGTGGGAGATCAGGCAACTTTTCTTCATTAGTCCACCCAACGGCGCAGGTCCTGGGGCTTACGGGTTTTCTCTCCTTTCAAAGTCTTGACTCTTACCTGACTCGGAACGTTTGTTTTTGTTTGTAGACGCGTTGGAACCCCCACCCCCTCCTTCCGGAGAGCATCTGTGCAGCCAGCAGCCCTGGGGACCGGCCTCCTCCCCTCCTCTGTCCTCCCAGAGTCCCCTCGACCCAGGCTGCCCCAGCCCCCAGATGAAGGGGCCAGTTGTCGTCCTCAGAGACCATCCTTCTGAAGTGGACAAGGCCTGAGGATTACTCGAGAATGTTAGTAACAGTTATTCTCCGCCCGGCCTTGTGACGGTACCTTCCCATTTAAACCAACCGCCCTGGGGGCTGCAGTCACACGGACCTGAGCCGCCACTGTCACTCTGGGCAGCTGCCATTCTCACTGAGCCTCTACCTTCTTCTGAGCACTATCTGGGTGACAAAGGTGCCCGTCTCGCGGGGTCATCACTGATGCAGAAGAGTTCGCTGAGAGCCGGGTGCTGCGTTAGGCCCTCTGTGTGGGTTATCTCCCTCTTCATCTCAGTGACGATGGGAGGAAGTGTCTGTGTGCCCACTGCGTGGGTAGAGAGACTGAGGCTCAGAGAAGGTATTTTCTGAGGGCCTCGGAGGTAGTGCAGTGGACGCCCACCACCGCCACCACCCCCTGGGGCTGTGTTGTCCCTGTTCCTCACACGGGAAGCCCGTGGGGTCTCCCACTGTCCCCCGATGCTTCCCATTGTCGCAGACATGTGCCCACACCAGCTCCCAGCACACACGGGACGGAGCCCGGGCGCTGTGGCGACTCTGCCGCGGTCGGTCATGTAGAGGGAGTTCGCGTTTCAGTTGTCTCTGGACTAGGAAAGGCTCCTGGAAAATCCAGTCCTCCCCGCCCCCCAGCAGTGTGTGCTGGCAAGCCGAGGGCCTCTCAGGAGGCAGTGGGACTGGCAGAGTCTGTCCTCTCTTGGGTCCGAGCCCGCGTACCTTGGGGTCTGAGGCTGGGTGTGCAAAGGCCCTGGGGATTGGCGGTGTGTCCTATATACCACGTGGGGCTGATAAAAAATCAGTAGAAGTTAGAGGGCAGTAGGTCAGGGGCTCTGCAAAGAAAAAGGAGATTCTCTCAACCGACGCCCTCCTGATCAAAGGTCGGGGGTGAGTGCAACAGCCCCGTGCTGTGGCAGAGACTCAGGAAAGTGTCGTTCTCTATAGTGAACAGCGGGAGGATGAGCAGGAGGGCAAGAGGCCTGGCCAAGGATGCTCCGTGAGCAAGAACTCGTAAGGTTTGAATCATACAAACAGAAGTTAAATGGTGTTAAGTGAAAAAGGAGACACAATGAATGTAATTAAAAAGTTCAATAAAAAGTTCAAGGTGCAGCTTCAGGCCCGGTTGGATCCAGGTGCTCTAAGGAGGCCATCAGGGAGTAGTCACTCTCCTGCTCTGCTTTCTTTGGCTTGGCTTCCCCCTCAGGCAGGTTCTTCCCAGGAGTAGCCCCCCATCCCCCAGGGGCTGAAAACCAGTCTTGGGGATGCTTCTACTGGCCAGAATTGGTCCACGTGTTCATCCTCCGACCGCTCTTGATGGCTGGGGCAGCGCAGCCATCAGCCTCCGTGGCCGGCGGGAGGCCACCCAGCTCCGTGGCCCCCCCCCCCCCCCGCCCCCGTCTCTGAACCTGCTTGCTCAGGCGGCTCGCCAAAGAACCTGGCTCCTTCCTCACGTGAGATCGGCACCAGGTGTGTTTGCATCGTGAGTCGCCGAAGTGCTGACTCCCTCCATCCCGGGGCACCCAGGCTTCCGCGCCGAGGGAGGGGTGATGGGAAGGCGGCTAGGGGTGGCAGGGGTGGGGTGCGGGAGGCGCGGGGGTGGGGGTGCGGAGGAGGGTACGGGGAGGGGGCAGAGGCACCCTCCTTGTGCTGCCGCCTGGGACTTTTTAAAAATGCGGATCCTGGAAAATGTGAAACGAGGCCTGCGACCTGCGCTGGTGGCTCCTGTAAGTTTGCGTTGCATCGTGTCCTTCCGGACAGTGTGACCAATAACACGACGCGGCTTGCTCCAGGGGCCGGGTTTGAAAGCCGGAGTCCTCGTCTTGCCCGGGCGCTCGGCGTCTTCGCCCCGGCCACCCCAGGACGCACCCAGCAGAACCCCCGACCACGCGGCTTCGGGGTCCCCTGCATCTTTGGATTTCCGCCACTCACAACCGTTTGCCCAGCACCTCACATGTAACTTCGTGTAACTCGGGAAAAAAAAGGCGCCCGTTACTATGCAAACCGGTGTTCCCCCCCCCCAAATCACGTGCAATTCCGTGACACCTGCCGTGGGAACGGCGCCCCTGGGACGGAGCGCGGGTGCCGTGTGTGGCCCTCGCAGCCCTGCCGGGGACCTGTGCGCCCGGCGTATGCGTGTCAGAGGACCCCGCGGGGACGGGAGAGAGCAGCCCCCTGCCCCTTGCCGGGCGCGCCCGGGCGTCCGCACCTCCCCTCCGACTATGCGGGTGGCGTCTCGGAACTCTGGCGTGCAAACCCGGTTAGTGAGGACTGTGTCCCCCACATTCATACCCAGGAGCTTCACAGAGGCGTGGGCAGAAGATAAACTCCCACCGAGACCCAGGCCTCCTCTGCGAAGGACGACATGTCACCTCTGAGCTATCCACGTCACAGAGGTCCCCAGGGGCGGGGCGCGCCCCGAGGTCTCGCCACCTTGGCGGGGAGCCGCTGCTGTGTGGAGGGATGGGTGCCGGCGCAGAGTGGCAGAGGGCTCTGGCTACTTCTATCGAGGAGGGTTGACACACATCTGCTTAAAATCATTTAGCTTTATCACCGTGCCTGACTCACAGGGCAGTATACACAGAAACGCGGCAGGATGAGGTCAACAGGGAGGGTGGGGATGGGAGCCCCGTGATTTTTCACAGCCGTCTTCGTTTTCATCCCCAGATGCCCCATTTGCTCTCAAGGAGTTTCGCCGATGGGTTCTATAAGCAGGTCGATATTTATTTACCTGTGTCAAGGTTAGCGATAATCCTATACTGTGTGAGTGTCTTGCGAGCGTTAAGCATAAGTTTTATTTATAACATGTTTAATTCGCGTCTCACATTTATGATTTCCCCTCACTTTCACACTTTTCTGTTCCATGGACTTTTATTTGCAGGCCTCAGAAAAAATGTACAAGAGTGTGTTTTGTTCATTTATTTATTCATTTTTCTTTTGCTTTGAAACGCTTTATTTTTTCCCCAAATCTGAGTTCGATCGCTTCTGGGGAGCGATAGGAAGTGAGCTGGGAGCCAAGCCAAAAAAAAAAAAAAAAAAAAAAAAGAGAGAAACGATTTGCAGCCCATTTCTCCAAAACATGTGGTTTCTTTAACTAAATCGATGTTTTGTAGACAGTTACGTTATTTCGTACAGTAAACATTATTTTTTTCCTTTTCTTTTTAGCCACTTAATGTCATATCGTGAAAGGAAGATCGACTTCTTAATGAAAAAAAAGCCGAGATGGGAGGAGAGGCATGCACACCGGGAGCACGTTTCCAGGCTTCCATAAGTAACATTCCTGCTGCACAAACATCTTGGCAAACCCCGAGACCAAGTCCCCATCCCACACTGCTGGCCTGAACCGAATGCTGGATGATATATATATTTTTAGAAAAACAAAACAAAAAAAATCCTGTTGATGATAACATTTTTCTGTCCAGAAATCAGTCATTAGTTTGGACAAAAGGATCCAAATACATCTGGTGAGTTCCCCAAAGTTGTAGTGGAAAATATTATCTAGAGAAAAAGTAAGCAAGAAATAAGAGAGGAAGATTGTGCTTTCTTAAGAGTGAAGAGAAGAGAAATGGTACTTAAAATCTCATGAAGTTCTTCTCAGTGCAAAATCGCACACCGCCTTTTGGGTCTGTGGCTCTAGAGAGCCCTGACTGAGACCATATACCGTCTGGTAGGACCTGCTGAAATGTGTCCTTTGAGTGTGTCTTGGTGACTGTCCTCCGGTAGGTCTGTGAGCTGAGCACGTGCGAACACGGAGCCTCGAATCCTCCACTCCTGCAGGGCCACCCACCTGAAGGAGCTCCGGGCACATGCTCAGATGCTCCAGTGGCTTTTCCCTTGTGATGGAGCAGCAGATCTCCTCGGCAAAGAATGGCGACGGTGCGGGCCCTCTGCACCCCCCGACCCCGACGCGTCTGCCCAGAGGAGGAAGCAGTGCAGGCCGGGGCTCTCCCTGCTGCAGTGAGCTGCCTCAAGGTCAAGGGCATGTGGTCTTAGTGCCCCACGTGGCACCGTGCGTGGCAGAGAACAGGCGCACCCTCGGGTCTGCTGGAGCGAGAGTAAATGAAACCGTGCCCTGCTTGCTCTCTCCTTCATTCCTTCATTCGCTCTTTGCCTGTGAGGGGCACGGGCGGGGGGTGGGGCTTCAGCCGCTGCTGGTTTAGTGGGGGGGAGGGCGCCTGTCTACAGACACCTGCGTGAGCCTGAGGCGGTGGGGAGAAGGCAGGGCCGCAGGATGCCAGGAGCGCGCGACTGTTTCCCTCCTGAAGCCACCAGGTGGCTTCTCCTTCTCCACTTGACCTGGGCCCCTCCCTGTCTCACCAACCCCCAAAGTACGATCCGGGCCACCCCCACTTTAGGAAAGAAAGAAGAGGACAGTAGGGCCACCTGATCTGCGCAGGCCTGAAGCTAGGAGCCTCAGATCCGCCCCGCCCTGAGGGGGGAGGTACAGTCTGCATTGGAGAAGATCATGATGATGATAATGACAATGATTGATCACGATAACGATAAGCGCAAATACAGTGACTATTGTGATCACAGCAGCAGCTGCAGCTGCTTCTATCCCCAGGTTCACGCTAAGGCTCAGGCTCTTGGGCCAGGCGGACTTTCTGTATGATATCACTCGCTCATCACAGCAACAGGAGGAGGAGATATTTTAGCCTTTATTTGCAGGTGAAGAAGGCAGCATCAGGGAGGTTAGGCATCGGGCATCTTTGCAGACCAAGAAAGTGCCTCAGCAAAAGAGAGATGATAAGTAGAGGCCGATGGCCGGAGTCTGAGTCTCACCTGGCTCTCTTCTCACTATTTGCTGCCAGACCACTGCACACAGCTGCCCAGGTTGCACACTGCAGAACTCCAGGAGCCGCCATTCACTTAGACTATAGTGTGAGTGTGGCCCCCGGTTCTGCAGTGTGGTGGCCTGGTCAGCTCGCGGTTTTGTGAGGGAAGGTTCAAGCAGGTGTCTGCACAAAGCCACTAAGAGTAGAGCAGGGGTACCTGTGGCTCTACGGGTTGCGCACCTGGCTCTCCCCAGGATGAGCCTCTGACTGGAGACTCTTGCATGTGTCGCCAGGAATGCAGAAACAAACACCGTGAGAAGGGCAGGTTCCTGCCTCCTGTGGAATGCACTGGCCTGGGGGACAGGCAGGAACCCGGGCCAAGGACCGTGTCTCTGATGTGCCAACCCTTTGTTGCCGAATGCTCTTTCCAAGACCTCGCTCCCGCAGAGAAGCCACCGACACATGGTTCTGCTTTGCGGCGTGATGCGAACTCGGGCCCACCTTCCCGTCTTTAGGGCGCGTGCCAGTACCAGCCGTCTTTGAGCCAGCGCCAGCCATCCTGGGGACGAAGGATCCCCAAGGAGATGGAGTCGAGAGCCAAGAGCATAGCCAAGAGCCAGCCTCCTGCTTCCTCCCAGCAGGAGCCGCGAGCAGCCTATAGAGCTGCGTCTGAACCCAGCACGGACTCGTCCGCGAGGGCCCGGCTCCCTCCCGCAGTGCTCCGTCTCCAAGCCATCGGCCTCTGGCTGTTGTACAGCACGCTTGTCTTTTTCCTGAGGCCTCAGATGCAGCTCAGGGTAGCTGGGAAAAGCCGTGTCCTTGCTCGGCTTGGTCCCCTGTCCGCAGACACTTCCACGCAGCCTTGGAGGATGCAAACCCTGGGGGGGGTGGACATCTGGAGAGACAGCTTTAGGAGTGTCCTGCTGTCCCTCGTCCTGCTGTTCTGAGGACAATCCTATCGGGCAGAGTGGGGACCCCTCCTCGTAGCTGGTTATTCTGGGGACCCGCCAAGTGGACAATCTCTGTTGCTCGCCTGAGCGGAGACATGTCAGCGAGGAAGTTCGAGGTCAGCTGCCTCCTCCTGTGGGCCTGGCCACGGTCTGCTCCAAAGGCCACGTGCAGAGGGCAACGGGATGAGAAAAGGGAGCCCAGAGAGGGGGGCGGGGCCCGCCTGAGTTCCCAGCCCCCCCCCCCCATTTCTGGTCAGCGTCTTCCTGAGCCCAGACGATTCTTGGGGCTCCCTGTGTCCTTATAACAAACGCACCCCCATTTACACAGCTTTCTATGTGTTGCCCGTCTGAGTGGGTTCCCGCTAGGGGCCACTGAATGCGGGACGGACAGAGCTGACGCCACGCCCCCTCCCCCGCCCCCCCGCCCCCCCCGCCCCCCCCCGCCCCCCCCCCCCCCCCTCCCTCCCCTCGCCCCGCGGCAGGAGAGAAGGTTGCGGTTGCGGAAGCTGCCGCTTCAGATGTAATTCCCTGACCCGAGGATTAAAATATGGGGCGCGGTCATGGAAACGGGAGAGACTGCCCGATGGCAGTCAGGCAGGCATCTCCCCGCCTCGGCGAGTCTCCACACTCTCCCCCGGAGGCAGGTACTGCACCTGGTTTCTAGGTAAAAACGCCGAGGCTCAGAGAGGTTCATCCACTGGGCCGCGGTGGCACAGCTCCTGCTGGTTCAGCGTCTTGGCTCCTCCCAGCCCAGGGCTCACGGAGCTAAGGAAACGAAGCCAGAGCAGGACTCCAAGGAGGCCGCTACCCTCGTGAAGGCCCCGACCGACCGATCGATACGTGTTTGAGATTTTGGTTTCTCGAGCCCTGGGAAAGCAGCCGGGTGGACGGCAGCTGCGCTCACGGGTCGCCTGCCAGGGGCCTCGCTTAGCGTCACTCCTCGACACGTAGGTCCCCTGTGCTGCTGCGGCTCTTTCCTGGAGAGGACAGAGAGAGCCCCGCCCCCGGCTCTCCCCCCAGGGCCATGCGCCCTAAACACAGACCTCTCTCTGCGTCCCCTCCGAGATGGGGCGACCGACCGACAGCCGGCCGACGTCCATCCCGGGATCCGCGTGTTCACAGGCAGACGCGGCATCTCGTGCGCACTTGAACTTCAGACTTGGGCATCGTTTTGGAGGCCGCCGTTGAGGACCCCACGTCCTCCGGGTGGGCCAAAGTCCTCCTCAGGGGAGCCCCCCGGGAGCCCCCCGAGTGTTCGGCTCACATTCCTTTCCTTCACCAGCGCTTTTGGGGTCAGCCACCGTCTGGCCTGTGGGGGGGGGGTGCTTGGGAAAGCAGATGTGGATGCCGCTGTCCCAGGAACACCGGAGGTCTTCTCCGTGGTTCTGGAGAGTTCTGAAGAGTTCTGGTAAGTTCCCTGGCCTGCCGCCTGAGAGAGCAAAGACCCCCGGGGACAACTAAGTGACCTCCAGCTGCTGCAGAGGCCCTGGCCTGGGAGCGGCTCTCCTGGCTGGCAGCTGCGGAGTCCCTGGGAGGGCAAGGTGTCACTTTAGGACCTTTGTAAAGGAGGGACTGAGGGTCGTCAAGTGGGCCAGGGGGCTGTGAGGTGGAGACGCTCCCGCATGCCACGTGAGGTGGACACAGCCAGAGTCGTCCTCTCAAACGCGGGGGCAGGTGTGCAGATGGAGCGTGAGGGCGCCAAGGGCCCCGCGACATGGGCCTGGCGGGCGGGCGGGCGGGGCCGAGCCCACTGAGGTCCAGCCCGCCCAGCCACATGGGAGGGAGGACAGCCGGGGCTGGAAAGGACGTCCCACGTTTCCACGGAACACGGACATTCTGATTTTGTGTGAAAGCTCCCGATGTCTAATAAAACGTTGGCGGCTAATGGGGTTTACAAACAATATTTTATGCCGACCAAACAAATACTCTCTGCTGACCGGATGTGGCCTGGGGGCCATGTGTTTGCGGCCTCTGCTGTCACTGTAAGAGGCGGTGGCTCTGTGAGGGGCGGGCGCGGGCTGGGTCAGACACGTGACCTCTGGCGGACAGCCTCGCACACCGGTCTGAAGGCCGGCGTGCGACAGGGCACAGCCCGGGGTCGTGAGCCGGGGAACCTTGGTCTCGGTGGCCCGGGAACACCTCCGGCTAGGAGCGCCCGTTTATTCTTTTCGATGTTAGTAGATCTGCTGCCAAAGCGAGCACCATCTGGTCTCTCAACGGGACTGCGACGTGCCGGGCATTGGGATACGGTGCTGTGTGAGCTTTCTGTGGCTGGCGTAACGGGTCACCGCAGACGTGGTGGCTTCAAACAGCAGGACTGTTCTCCCTGGAGGCCGGAAGCCAGAAGCCACGGGGCTGAAATCAGGGTGTCAGGGGCACGCCTCTCCCAGAGTCCGGCGGCTGCCGGCAAGCCTGGATTTACGGCTGCACCCCCCCACGCACGCCTCCGCGGCCACGTCCCCCTCCTCTGTCCCCTCTTAGAAAGACACTTGGGATTTGGTTTAGGATCCATCCGGATAACCCAGGATAATCCCTCCCCCAAATGTCCTGAATCACATCTGCCAAGACCCCTTGTCCTTATAAAGTACGATCGCAGGTATCAAAAGGGCTTAGGACCTGGTATCTTCGGGTTCAAAGATTCCTCAGCCCGCCACGGTCTTTCTGATGGGGGAGACGGGGAAGAGCCAGCAAGCCAACCACGTCACGCTCTGCAAGTGCTGGGAAGAATCGTGGAACTGTGGTTTGACCCCCAAACCTCTAGGGGGGGTGCCATGGGTGGGAGGGGCTTCTGTCTGCCCCACCAGGTCAGCCCTGGCCTCCCTCCGACCAAGTAGGCGGAGCCAGAGCGCCCTCGAGCTACACCGCTGTGTCTCTGAGCTCACACCTGTCGCAGGTGTTTGCCTGGGCCCCTGAGTGAGATGAATGACATGGCCATCCAGTGGGACAGTCGAGATGGGACCCTTCCAAGTGCAGCGCACGCTCAGCCAGGCCGCCCCTGGGGGAGGGACAGGCCCCGGCAGGGCTTACCTGGGAGACGTACCTGGCAGTCGCAGTGCGCATCCTTCTCAAGCTCCAGGCTCCGCTGGGGAGGTCCGCCTGGCCTACAGGGGTGAGTGTCAGGGGTCCCAAACCTGCCTGTCCCCGAGCAGCCACCTGGGAGGCACAATGACCGTGATTTCTGCTGAGGGAGGGTGCCTCGTGGGAGCCACCACGGAAACCCCCCGAAAGTCGCCTGTAGCTCTTGGTATCTGACCTGATATAGCCATTTAACCGGTGAGCCCAGACTCGAAGGTATAGCCCGGAAAGGCCTGCTGAGAATGGACAAGAACGGGGTGTTCTGAGCACCCGCCATCCTGAAGTTTCAGACGTTATTCTCCCTTTACGAATGAATGGGGATGCCGAGGGCCGACGGGGACATCACCCACCCGGGCCCCTTTGGATCCCAGCAGGCTAGTGTGCAGTGCCCACTGGCATCTGGCTTTGAAAGGAAGTTGTAAATAACCCCTCTGTCTCCGACCCCCACCTCCTTCTCCCCTCGCGGCGGCTCCTCAGAAGGGCATCTGGTCTACCCGACACAGGGCTGAGGCGGCTCCTCCCATCTCCCCAGCGTGGGCGGCGGCAAGTCGCGCGCCTGGATTCTCCATTGAGAAACAACGGGGTTCCCAGGCCCGCTTCCTCACCCTCCTTCAGAAGGTGGAGCTGTTGGGACAAGTCCACCGAGAGAGCCGGAGGAAGACGCTCTGAACTCTGCAGCAAGTGGCTGGAGGAGAGACATGGCCAGGCCCCGGGTTCCCCAAGGCACCCCCGAAGGGCCAATCGCTCAGGACCTTGACCAAGAGCCACTGTGGGGACTCAGGGTCCCCAAGTGGAAAACAAGAATGATGTCACCTCCCTGGCAGAGTTGTTATGAAAATGAGACGCACAAATATGCACTAATTAAATGGGGGAATGTTATTGTTACGATTATTACGACATGACCTTGAGAAAGTCATTCCGCCTCTCCGGGCTCGGTTTCCTCAGCTGTCCCATGAGGCGCGCTCAGGCTCTGGTTTTCTCCTCTTTAAAAGGGGAACAGTCTACGGCCACGCCGCCCTGAACACGCCCGATCCCGTCTGATCTCGGGAGCGAAGCAGGGTTGGGCCTGGTTAGTACTTGGATGGGAGACCACCTAGGAAGACCAGGTGTGCTGTAGGCATAAAAATATATAAAATAAGGGATTGTAAGCTGACAAGGTCCTTGCAACCTGTGAGGTCAACCAAGGGTTGCCTTGCCTAAAAATAAAATAAAATGAAATAAAATAAAATAAAATGAAATAAAATAAAATAAAATATTTGGAACAGTCGTAGCACGGTCTCCGTTGGTCGCCGTGGATGTCACACAAGTCCATGTTGGGAGCAGAGCCCACTCTGCCAATGATGAATGAATGAATGAATGAATGAAATAGAATGACCTGTTTGAAAGCATCTTTATAGGGTCAGTTCTAGAGGTTACCTAAAAAATTCTGAATGATTTAGACTCACTCCTTGCTTTTGGCTTGACTTCCGAAGGCTTTGTTTCACCAACCAAGTGCACCCTTGACGGACCCACATTTCCTATTATCAAGGGTCTCATTCTGCAGGGAGAATCCCGGAAGTCAGTTCCAAAGATGGCTTTCGAGAACGCTGTGGCATTGTCCCCAGAGCCATGCCTGAACCTCGCCAGGAGGCCGACTTTCAAAAAGCGACACTCGTTTAGATGCAAAAATTCAAGGTTGGTGTGGTCACCGCATCCAGGGACAGGGTGGGGACCCTGAAGGGGGCACCTGCCCCGAGTCCTGCTGGCTGTCTTGTCACACCTCTTGGTGAACCTCTGTCAGGTGTCCCCAGGGGGGGCAAGGAGGTTTGAAACTCACTAGACTTCTATTTGTATTTCTTTTGCCAGGGACAGACACTTGTGTGGATAAGTATTATTAAGATGACCTGCCTGCATGTAGCTAGTGAGGATCAATTTAAAAATCTCCTTGGCTTTCGTGAACACGTCTCATCTGCCGTCAAGATTCAAATGCCCCCAAACCAGTAGTTCGAAGCGATGATTCAAGCAAATAGCTCATTCACTGATTTTGCAACAGAGCGCAGACCTCTCTGTTCACATAAAACTTGTTTTATTTCCCTTTCAGAATTCAGAGTCATCAGGCAACTCAGGCCTGAACGTCCACTCGGTCTGGTCCGTGCTCACTGACTGTTTTGTTCGGCTGCTTTTGGGAGGCTCCTCGCCACGTGGACGGGGGATGGACAGGCGGACGGCAGGAATGCAGTGGGGGCACCGTGCCATCTACGAAGGGGATAACTGGCTTGGAATTACCCACTTATTGTGTGTCTAATCTAACCTAGTTGGTCGCGAGGCTTCCCACAGTACTATTTGCATATTGAAACTGTCTCGATCGTTTGTAGATACGCAGCTCTTCTGGAATGCTCATGAGTAATCTGTCTCAGTATCTCTATGTAACTGAGACACGGGCCTGGCTCTACCCACGAAAGGATTAGCTGTTTAGTCACTTGTGTAAATAAGGATACAAACGGCTTCAGGAAATAGATTCCGTGGATCTCAACGCAAGACCATGAGAACAGAAACGGACGGCACTGAGGCGCATCTCGCCACACGGCACGCACTGTGCCCCCCGCCCCCCGCCCTGCCCCCACCGGCGACACCCCAGCAACGGTGGTGAGCGGCGGGTGTGGTGTGGTTCCTCTTTCCAGCTAACCAGCGCGGCCTCACTCGGAGCTTCATTCATTTGAGATTTGCTCATTCATTCCTTAATCCGACCTGACTCTGCCTTCCCTCCACACCCCAAACCCTTCCCCAGGCTCCCTGGAACTCCCCTCCCTCCTTCCCCTCATGTCCAAATCTTCCCTCAAGTGGGCTCCTTCGCTGGAACCTGGCTCGCCCTGCCCGGGGCGCTCCCCTTGCTCTGTGGCCTGTGGGGGAGGGGAGGGTGGGGGGGGGGTCGGAGGTGGGGGGCTCCCCCCTGCTGCTCCCACACCACCCTGGCAGCGCACCGTGGCAGGTGAGTCACGGTTCTCCGGCTGGAGGCGCTGGGGGAGGGGACACGACGGAGCCTTGTCCTTCCCGACGGGCCCTTTGAGGAAACCGGAGTCTGCAGATGGCTTCCGAGGCCCTCCGCGCCGGGTCCCATGGCCCGGAGGGTGCCAGGGCAGTGCCTACGCTACGGCGTCCGATGAGTCAGCACCCCGACCTTCGCCATCAGCACCCAGAGGAGCAGCAGGCTGGTGAGGTTTCCCCGCCCTGCGTGCGCTGTCCACACTGAGTGGGTGCTGGAACCCGGGTCTGTTTGCAGATGAGACTCTGTCCCTCCAGCCCGGCCATGGGAAGGAGCGGCCCGGGAACCCCACGGCGCCCGAGCCGAGGCCCGTGACACCCAGGGCCAACGAACATAGTCCCGCCAACCACGGAATCCGCTGAGAATGGAGCTCAGGAAATGCCTCCCACAGAGAGAAGCGGCTGAAAATCCATCGCAGCAGGAATAGACCTGTTAACTATTGCCATCTTTATTTCTCTTAAAAGCGTTAAATAAAGGCCCCCAAGAGGAACTGAGCAAAAGCCTCTTCCAAGCTACAAGGTCATCCTGCTTCCATTTACCGGTCAGCGAGGGTCAGAACTCTGTCCCCACGAGAGGCCCGGGATCATTCCAGCAATTCCTGGCCCACGCCATGGTGCCCACATGCCCCTCAGGTGCGGCGAGAATGAGCCTGGCTGGGAGGGCGGGTGGGCATCTGAGGCCTTGGGGGACCAGGATGTGGTGTGGTCGAGACCCCGCCCAGTTCCTTGGGCTTCAGGCCCCACCCACAGGACTGTGCACATTCCTGAGCTGCCCGGGACCTGGACATCGGGGCCGCGCCTTGTCCAGCCTCCTCCGCTGGCCGTGGACTGCTGGGTCTGGTGGGCACGGAGTCCGGGAGAGCATCTCCCACGGCCTTGGGCACAGCGGGCGCAAGGCTGATGGGGACCAAACCTCGTCTACACCGGTGAGGTGAGAAAGGCCCATCGGAGCACGGCTAAGGCGAACCAGGGGCCAGGCTGGTTTGCTCGTTTGGGTTTCTGCATAAACACCAAGGAACCGTCTCCCCTTTTCTCCTCCAAACCAGAATCCCTCGCCTGTCCCCCGCCGTGTGTGCTGATGGAAGCCGTAAGCCAGCCCTCAGGGCTGCTTCCCACCAGAAATTTTCAAGACCTGTGGCTTCCTCGAACCCTGGACATTCGCATGTCAGTGAGAATCAAGCGCAACCGCTTTAGGTTAAAACGGACTTCGATCTCAGCAGTAAAAACCTCAACGAAGTAGCTCTATTTCAGTCAGTATTTCAATAAAGTTTCTGTGTAGCGTCTATGTGTTTGGAAGCTTGTCTCCCATGACGCCTCCAAGCCCAGGAGCTGAGACCCACAGACAGTGCAAGGCCACGAGCCAGCGTCTCCCCGCCTGACCCCTGTGTCCCCTCCAGACGGCGGCACCCAAGGCTGTGGGGACATGTAGCACTTCATCAAAGTTTAAAGAGGCCACGGAGGTGCCGGGCACCATGCTCGGGCCTCTGGCCTTCCGCTCCACGCCAGTTGCCAAGATATTTGTCCAATAACCCAAGAGGGCAGTGGCCACCGATGCCACACTGAGATCGGTGCAGCCCGAAGGGCTTGGAGGAAAGGACCTAGGTGGCATGAACACACACCCAGCTGGCGTGCAAGCACGCCACCCACGTGCAGAGCCCGCGTTCGCTTCCGCGCCAAGCCCCCAGCTCCCTTAACCCGCCAACCCCAGTGCAGACAAGGGAACGGAGATGCAGGGTCTGTCACTCCCGTCGGGGACACACGTCCTTCCTCGCCAACTGGCTGCTCGTGAGCAGCTGGGCCCCGAAACATGAATCTGGGCCTGGAGGCCCACGCCAGCCCTGGCGGAGCTGAGCTGCTGCGCCTTCTGGAAGAGCAGGGCCGCGGACTCTCCTGGGCGGGGCCCTGGAGGGTCAGAGCTGTCCCCGGCCACCAGCGCTGTCTGGGCCCCTCGGCGAGAGTCTCGAACCCCTCTCACGGCCTGGCCCACCAGAGGCCTCTGCTGTCTGTCTCCCACCCGCCCTCGAGCCTCGCCCGGGTACCAGCAAACCATCCTGGACAGACGTCCCCTGGCTTCTCCAGGGGGTTTCGGGAGGGCGAGTGTCGATTCACAGAGACGAAGGCGTCGAGAAGCCACAAGGCAGGAAGAGTTCCCAGCATGCTGCATGTCACCGGGACAGGGATGGGCGTGGGAAGAGGGCCACACGTGCTGGCCAGTGGAGATGCGGCTCCCCGTGTAACTACAGCGCTCGCCCGCGGGCTCCGCCCCCCACATCGTTCATTCATAGACACACCAAGTACTTACTGAGTGTCTACTACATGCTACGAATGTGCCACGTCCTGGGGACACAGGGGTGACAAGGCAAGTCTCTCTGCAAGAGGATTTACTGCATCTCGGGGGACAGATAAGCGAGCGTAAGGCAAGATGGTAACGTTAGGCTGGGGTGAAAGCAAACAGAAAGTTCTGGAAGGACATGCGAGAAGGACTAGCAAGACGGAGTCTCACCTGTGCCTGTGAATTGGGAGAGGAGAAGCCCCGTTCCGGAATCGAGGCCTGTCTGGGTAGCAGAAACAGCCTCGCCTTTCCCAGCGAGGCCTGAGCTCTTGCTGCCCCATCCACCAGGCCCCGAGCCCCGGGACTCGTGGCGGGAGGGGCTGCCCAGAAGGACTGAGCACAGGGCAACCGGAGAGGGGGACTCCGCCACCCCGGACCCAGAGACACGGTCCTTCTCCTTCGCTTCCAGGCGGCCCTCCATAACACTGACTTTCCACCGGGCCCACGGCCTAGCGAGACACTTCCTCAGAAACCACCCAGTGCCCCACGAGGAATTAGAGGTGATGACTAAGCCAAGGGATTGAGCGAGCGAGGCTGTGTTTACACACCGAAGTGTAGAGTCAGAGAGAACAAAGGGCGAGAATGAGAAATCCAGGAAACAGCTCGTGGCTCCAGGTGCCGGTTCGGGCTCAGCACACTTTCCCACACCCTGTCAGCAGCCGCAAGGTCAGCCTGCTGTGGCCGAAACTTCTCAGGCAAGGCCCGCAGACCACACACATCAGCCTGCTGACCACACGTGGCTGCGCTGGTTTCGCGGAAGCAGTCCATGCCCCTGCATTTCCTGGCCCTCATTCGCTAGTCAGGTCCCATGACTAACTCCGGCCAGTGGACTGTGAGCACCGGGGATGTGTGTTCCTTCCGGGTCAAGCCCTAAGGGGCAGTTTGTGTCCCCTCTCGCTCTGCTACAGTGATCTGGGACAGATGGAGGGAGCCTGGATCCCTGAGTCACTGGGTGGAAAGAGCTAGCTACCAGCTCTCACTGGACTTGACGAGCAAGAAATAAGCTGTCGATTATTACAAGATTAATCTGTCGTCGTGGTGTGTAGCCTTCTCTGATGAGTACAACAGGCCAAGGACTTTGGAACAATTTAAACAATAATGAAAATGAGTAATTATTCACATACTATGTTACAGTTTAAAAGGGTTTTGCTTACCTCTCATGTGATATCCGCCTATTCTCTTAAGTAGGTAGTTCCAGACATTTTCAAAGGGACAACGAGGCCACCCCAGAGAAATCGATAGCTTTCCTTTACAGAAAACAAAATGGAACATGAGACTTCTTTACTGCACTACTAAAAATGAACATATACATAGGAACGAACTTACCAGGAAGAAAGCAGGATCTGTTGAGAAAGCTAGGAATGATACTGAGGGCAATAAGATAAAATTTTAACAAATGGAGAAAGATGCTGAGCTCGTAAGTGGGAATATTTATTCAAAAATCAACTATTTATACGAAGTAGGTTCCTACTAAACCAGTATATACAAAAATAGAATCCAAACAAATTAAACAATTAAATGCAGAAAAACGAACTTATAAAAATATATATGGCCATATCTTCATATTCGATATGCAAGAAATTCTTTCCGAGCAGGGTACCAAATCTATTTAGCCGTAAAAGAAAACATTAACAGATTTAACTAGTTATAATTTTTTTTAAACTTCTGTACATCAATTAAACATTTGAAAGTTGAATGATGAGAGAGACTTCGGGAAGAAATACTTATATATAAAAGGCAACGTTCGATGTAAAAACTATACTAGATGTCTAAAAATCGATAAATGAAAAAAGAACAGCTTGATAGAATAAATAGACAAAAATATTTTTAAAATTTCACAGAAGACAGACAGTCAGTGGACCGTGAAGTGCTGCACATGGAAATTCTAACAATGCGATGGCATTTTAAAATCTACCAGATTGGTTAAAAAATTTTTTAAAGGTTGCTATTATTTCCTGAGGGCTGAGTGCAGGAGAGAGGGCATGACATGGTGTCTGTCAAGGGGCCACCTTCCGAGCCAACAATCCCATGGTTCAGAATGTCACCAACTCAAATCCTTGCTCCGTGCACTGGGCCATACTTTCTGGAACATTCTTTGCAGTATTGCTAGTAGCAGCTAAACTGGGAGGAACTTAAATGTCTGTCAGTCAGGGTGGGACTGGAAAAATAAATTATGGTGTATTCCCCCGCTGAAGCATCACGCACCCCTTTGCAAGAATGAGGTGGTTTAGATATACAGATGTGGAAAGAGATCAAAGATCTGCTCTTAAATGCAAAGGACAGAGCCTTTATTATGACCCGTTCATGCAAATGCCGAAAAAATGTTTTATAAACCAAAGAACTGGAACAGGCCTCAACGAATATTCATTCCTCTGGAAAGAGAAATGAGATTGGAAGTGAGGTGGGGAGGCGGGCTCTGCAATGGAGGACTTTTACTTCTAATAATCTAAATTTTTGCTGAAGCGGGCATTCGAAAATGATTCTATTTTAAAAGTGGAAGAACGGTAAGTACCGATAATTCCATTTTAGGTGTTAAAACACAAGTACTAGAATACTCAGAAAGCAGGCCTCACTTTGCGTGGACGTGTGGGACTGTAAGAGTGACTATGTGACAGAAACCACACAGAGTCAACGGGGAGGGTGCGGGCTCAGCTTCCTCTGGGGAGCGAACTGGCACCGGGACTTGAAGGCGGACCTCTACATCGAACTCGACAATGACCCTTAGAGTTTTAGAAAGAAGGCAAACACATGCGGAAAAAGAGAAAGTCATCTCACAGAAAGACCGTTGTTTTTCTAAAGAAATATCACGAAACACATATAAATAAAAATATTTCATTAGATTGTTATTGCATTACTTTTATTAGATTTTTTAAAATGATGAAGTAATGCCTGTCTCTAATAAGCGAAATAAGCCAAAGACAATAAAGAAAATGTTACTAGTTCGGAACTTTCGTTGCATTTGTTCCTTGTTCATGTTATTATTTTTATGCCAACTGTTAGTTACAAAATAACTTTAACCTGGTGAGGCAAACCACTGTCCCTAGACCATTCTTTCATAAAGTGTTTTGGGGTGTTCTCAAATTTTATTCCTTCATAATACCTGTAAAATATTTGCTCAGTTCCAAGATATACCATTGAAATTTATTTCATTTGGAACAGTATTTTATTTTTGTTTTTATACAGTTTTGTGTTCAGGAAGATAGTGTTTTTCCAATGTTGTTTTAATTCCTTTAACAAAATTGCTATATTTATTCCTATGAATGTTGTTGAATTTTTGTCACTAACGTGACTAGGGTCTTTCCATTTTCATTTCTGACTCAATTTTATTAATACAGAGAAAGGCTATTAATTTTTTATATATTTACCTTATAACCAGCAAGTTCACTAAATTTTCTTATCAAAACTAATTTTTAATTCGTCTCTGGGGTTTTGAAGCTATCCAGTCAACCACAGCAGCAAATAAATATAATTTTATCTTTATTTCTAATATTTATATTTTGAATTCATTTCTATTTTTAATCTTAGTTATAAAAGCACACAGTTTAAAAAGTCGAATTGTACCAGAAGACAAAAACAGCAGTTTCTTGCTACGCTCACTTTTTTTTTGTTTATTTTTTACTTTTTCCTATTTTTTAAATTTTCTTTTGCTAGTTTCATGTACACAGTACCTTGGTTAGACATTTATATCGTTTATAAAAATCAGGTGCGGCCAGTTTTCTCCCTTTCAGCTTTCTCCTGAGGGTCCCACAATGCCGTATTTCTATATCCCATGCTCGAACTACTATCTTTTCATGCTTTAGGTTTAGACACTCTCTATCGACTTCCTACAATGGAAAGAAGCATTTAGCTCTTACACCATCCGTCACCCACACATATGTTCCTCACTCTCTTGACATCGTTTTGCCGGAGATGTTCATATTTTCATATTCATGGCTGTGTACATGGTACCTATAACCGAGCCGCATACATGATAACTGTAACCATCTCAACTTACAGCTTTTCTTTTCCCTGAAGTTAATAGCAACGTTAGTTTTTTCATTGTTTGTCTCGTTTTTTGTTTCGTTTTGCTTTTTTACATGTGTGTGCATGTGTGCTATTATTATTACGCTCAGTACTTGACCAGTGTCATTTCTGAATACAGTCTCCTTCCTCTCGAGACATTTAAACACATCCAGTAATCTATTAATTTTGTTTCTTTTTTGGAGACCTTTCTATCTTCCTGCCCAAATGGGACCGGCTGCCGTGACAGCCAACGACGTGGCTACCGTCCCGCACTTCCATTCACCTCGGCCTTTTGCGACAGCCCTTTGTTTCTCGTCTGTGTTTTCTGCTCACTCATTTCTGATTTTTCACTCTTTCTCTTTCTCACTTTGCTTCCTATAGTCGAGAGAAGGTAGATCGTGTGGGAGAGAGAGGGTGAGTCCTACTTGCTGGAAAAAGTTTTCCAGTGGAAAAAGAAACACGAACAGTTCACCAAAAAAGGCAGAGGAGAAGGAGTTATCTGTAAAAAGAATTGTGGTCACCCATGATAAGGAGATAATTTGTGGGCGAAAGATCACAGGCATCACACATGGATGAGCTGGCTTTGGAGGGAAAAACGTCTTCCCACAACCGTTATCAGGGAGAGATGAAAGACGAAGTATTTCTGGGAATTGGACAGACTAGATTATTTAGGCCAACTTTCCTGCTGAAAACATTAAAAAATGCTGGATAAAGGAGAAGCATTTTTCAAAACATCCAAAGCCTGGCTAAATATTAGATTCATTCGATTTGTCTTTTGATGACCCAGCAATTGCATTTCTGGGTATTTAGCCAAAGAAAACCAAAACGCTAATTTGCAAAGATCTATGCACCCCATGCTCACTGCGGCGCTATTCACAATAGCCAAGATACGGAAGCCACCTCAGTGCCCGCGAGTAGACGTTTGGATAAAGACGTCATGGCACAAATGTGCCATGGAATATTACTCAGCCATAAAGAATGAAATCTAAACATCCGTGGAATATTACTCAGCCATAAAGAATGAAATCTTACCATCCGCAATGACATGGATGGTCCGAGAGGATATTACGCCGAGTGAAATAATCATGAGGGAAACGCCAATCAAAACCGCAGTGAGACAACCGTACGCGCATCAGCAGTAATGCTCTTAAAAGAACAGAAAACCACACGTGGCTGTGAGGATGTGGAGAACCTGGAACCCTGCGTGTGCTAGTCGGAATCTAGAATGGCAACCCCAGTGTGGAAAGTCATAAGGTGGTTCCTCGCCAAATTAAAAAATAGCCGTTTTTAGATGATCCGGCAATTCTACTTCTGGGTATACACCCAAAAGGATCGAAAGGCGGGTCTCGGGGACGTATTCGTGTGACCGTATTCTTAGCAGCGTCGCTCACAGTAGATCAGACGCGGACGCAGCCCACGTGTCCACAGACAGAAAGAGAAGCAAGACGTGGTCTCCGCACACAATGGATGTCACTCAGCCCGTGACGACGTGCTGAGCGAATCGCCGTGTTGCGTGAAATGGCCAGTCGCGAAATGACAAATATTGTCTGACTCCATTCACAGGAGGGACTTAGACGAGTTAAATTTATAGAGGCAGAAAGTAGGATAGGGGGTTGCCAGGGGCCGGGGCGAGGGGAGAGTGGGAGTCGTGATGGAAACGGCACAGAGTTTCGGTTCGGGAAGATGGAAGGGTTCTGGAGATGCGGGCCGGTGGTGACGGCTCAGCAGCAATGTGAATGTACTAACGCCACTGGATCGTGTACTTAAAAATGGTTAAAACGGCACAATCTATGGTATGTATATTTTACCACAATAGAAGAATACAAGTTAAAAAAAAATCTGTTTCAAATTTTGATTAGTCTTAAAAAAAATTTGTTTTTAAATTTTTTATTAGTTTCAGGTGTGTAGCATGGTGGTTAGACATTTATATAATTTATGGAGTTACTCTGGTACCCACCCAGCACTGTACATGGTTACTCTGTCATCTTTCTCAGACTATATTCCCTGTGACTGTTTCATGACTACGAATTTGTACTTCTTCATACCTCATAGCTTTTTTGCCCAGACCCCCAATGCCCCTCCCAGCTGGTCATCACTAGTTTATTCTCTTCTTTACTGAGATTTCCATTTTGTTCACATATCATTTTCTTGACTTTCTTCACATCCTTTTTTAAACCTCTTTGAGCCTCTTTAAGACATTTGTTTTACTCTTCGTCTAATATATCTGTCATTAAGTCTCAGGGAAAGATTCTGTTGAATTTTTTCCCCCTATGATTGGACTCTACTTTCTCGTTTCTCTGTGTGCCTTTTAAGTTGTTGTTAAACACTGGAAATTGGATTCTAATAATGTGTTAACGCTGATTCCCTACCCACTTCCCCACGGTTTGCTGTTGCTTTGTTATTGTTATTTTTTTATTGTTTGTTTGTTTGTTTGTTTTTCCTATTGTTGTAGGCTGTCTCTGTGTGTAGGATCGGCCCGAGTTGTAAATTTCAGGTCTTCTCCTGTCTCTCTGAGCCTCTTCCTAACCACGTGTGGTCACTTTTTAATTTTCCTGGTATCTGCAGTTGGTTTTGAATGTCCTGGCGTCTTACGTCTGCCTCTTGAAAGGGGAAAAAGTGTAAGATAACTGGAGGAAAACAGAGCGGCAGCCCTTGAAATCCGTGGAAGCCATTTCAGCCAGAGAAGGAGGGGCTTCCAACAAAGCAGCAGGTGCAACCCAATGGCTGCCCCTCTGTGATCAGAAGCCACCGTCAGTGACCACAGGTGGCACACAGAAGCACGTAGTCCGTTCGTCCCGCCCTGTCCCTTACGAGCTGTTCCAGGAGCATGTGCACAGCCGCTTGCCATGTGGCTGGGGGTGGGAGACGGGTAGCTGCTACTGAGCTAAGAGCTGATAGTGACCAAAATTAACCGCAATTTACCATCCAAGTCTTCTGCCCTGAGTTATAAGCCTTCAACAGACTCCAAAATAGCCACGTCAGACAGATCCTGGTGGTCTAATTATTGTCTTGGTCGGGAGACGGATTCCTGGGTACTTCCTACTCTGTCATCTTTCTCAGATTCCTGCTCTAAACCCAGACGTTTTGACAAAAGGTTAGACAAGGTTAAAGAAAGAATTTGGGAACTGGAAGTTCAGTTAGCAGAAATTATCTAGAACGAAAGGCGGAGACATAAAAACTGGAAAATGTGAAAGGGAGGTTGAGAGATATGGAAGATGGAGTTAGAAGATCAACATGCATTTGATTGGAGCCAAAGAAAAGGACAGAAAGAGTGGGAAAGAGTCATTATTTGAAGAGATAACGGCCTCGAATTTTCAGAGCTGATGAAAGCTCGGAATACGTTCCTAGGTGGTGTTCCTCAATTAATACATAACAAAATACGCTCTGCTGCCATATTGTTATGGGTGGGGGTAGGACTTGGGAAGGTTTAAAATTTTATTCAACTGGGATCACATCACCCCATTCTGTGAGCTAAAATTCAGTATCACTATAATAACACACTCTGAATGGGACCAGCCCTCACTCTGAATGGGACCAGATTTATAGCCCAGCTGAAAAAGGGCAGAGGAAATTCCTCAGAACTCTGATCTCAGGTTGATATTCCTTTGGATTCTCCCAAAAGAGCCACAAAATTTCATTTTTTTTTAAATCAGTAAGTCTACAGCCACGCCACTCTGAATAAGCCTGATGCCATCTGATCTCAGAAGCTAAACAGGGTCAGGCCTGGTTAGTACTTGGAGGGGAGATGACCTGGGAAGACCAGGTGCTGTAGGCATAAAAATAAAAAAAAATAAGAGATTGTAAACTGACAAGGTCCTTGTGATCTGTGAGGTCAACCAAGGGTGGCCTTGCCTAATAAAAAAATAAAAATTAAAAAAATAGAAATTAAAAACGTAATTAAAATAAAAATCAGTAATAATGGTAAAAAAGCGTAACTTCCTCAGAGGGTGAAGAAGAAAACCCCACAAAGTTCTACATCAATAACCTAGGCCAACGCGCCGGAAAAAAATTTCACATGCTCTGTCTTGTCATGAGTTATAATCATCGTTCTGGGAATTTCCTCAGCAGTTTGGCATTTTTCTTTATAAACAAAGCTCGAAGCTGTCTGATAACTGGAATGCGAGCAATTGCAGCATCATTTCCAGGCCCAAGAGTGATGCCCCGTGATCCCAAAGCACAACAGGGCTTGTGGGTTTCACGTTTCACTCCCCGGTGGAGCCGCCCCCAAGTGGGACCCATAGGCAGATGGCCGCCTTCTCGGAGCTCTCCAGGGGGGCTGGGCATCTCACACATGGACCTCAGGAGTCTTCCACCTCCGCCTTACCGAGCCTGTGATGGGCTCTGCCTGGGGATGAGGGCTAACCTTTCTGAGGACATGTTAGTGTGGACGCGAGTTCTTCGAGATTTCTGGATCAGGCACCCGGGGCTGGTACAGCGTGTTCCTTGTTCGTAAATTAATTCTGGGGTGAAGTTTACAAGATAAAGTTGGCCGATCTCTTGGACAAAGGGATGCAGGCTCGGAGAGAGTGTAAACAGGGCTAACAAAGGACGGAAATCGTCTTGAGCAGGCCTCCCAGCATCTTCGTTCTGGTTTCTTTCCCTCCCTTTCTTTCTCCCCCTTGTCGACAACATCGGGGTAGCGAGCCCTCTGTCAGGTCGTCTCGGTTTCCCCCAGGCCCTGAGCACAGAGTCCCTGATTGCTCCGAAGAGGGATTAGGGAAAACCCTACCCTCCTGCCTTGTTCTCACCTCTGCCGGACAGGGCCCTGGCCCATTTCCTACGTGAACACAGACGGACCACAGTAGGATAGGCAGCTGGTGACTCACGGCGACTCTCAGTCATCTTGCAAGTCTTCTCCCATCTGAGTCCAGGATCTCTCCTTCCTCGGTTTCTCCTCCATACCACTTCCTCCTCCTTACTGGCCCGCACCCCGCTACACTTCCATGCTCATAAGGCTTCAGCAATTTCTCATTGTCTTAAGGTCAAGGCCAAACTCGTTCCTCTGGCGTTCAAGGCCTTTATCGGCAAGATCCCAAATCCTATCCTGATTTCCAATTCTTATTTGCTCTCAACCGACAGCGTCCTAGAAGGTGTTCGGGGGTCTGTGACAGGGCCCTGGCTCGAGCTCTGCTCCTGACTCCTCTTGTCTGTCGATTACCTCCCTGGACCACCCTGTCTTTGTGTCTTCACTGATGCTGCCCCCAGGTCCCTGGGGAAGACCCTGCTCCCTCAGAGTTCTGGGCTGCAGGGGTCAGATGGCGTCTGTGACCCTCAAGGCCAGAATCAAGTAACTGCAATGACTTTTGCTGCCACATGCCACCAGACAGTATCTGGTGTTCAGAAGTGCCAGCTTGGGTTCCCGTTCTTGGAAGGAACGTGTCATGACCACCGGAGTAGAGCTGCAAATGTAGACAAGGCCGCAGCGAGCTCTAGGAGACTCCTCTGTCAACACGGGATCCCATCAGGAGCTAATGGCTGAGAGCCACGATCATGTGCACTCCTGGGAAAGACACCCAACAGAGAGAGTCTGAGGAACTTCCACAGCCAGGGACAAACACAGCCTTCCTCCCAAGGAGCTACCCCCAGCTTCAGCGCGGAGATACATGAGTCCCTCTCAAACCCGGCTCCAGCCGTGCAAGCAAGCATGCTCCTGTCAGCGGCCAGCAGGACCTCATGCCTCAGGCCTGTTCTACTCGGAGGCTTTACTACAGGAAAAAAGCACTTTAATACACTGGAGCATAATCCAAACGTTGAGTTCACTGGGTCACCGTGGTAAGATTCTCACAATAAAACAAAATCACATCACGGATAGCCTTGGGACATGGTAACGACAACCATCACAAACCAAAATGGCCCTAGCTCTTGTCACGAGGAGGGAAGCAATCTTAGGGTGCTGGTCCCTAAGTCCATAAAACCCTAAAGGAACCACCCTAATCATCCAAAGACAGTCAGTTCTGGAGACTCTCAGTGGTTTCCATGCTGGAGAGCAGATCTGCATTTCGGACCAACAGTGAAGCAAGCAGAAACATTCCTCTGCTTAATCCTCAGTGAATTAGACAATTTTATCAACTGATTCTTGAGTAGCTCAGTCCCCCCCTGGAATATTCGGCCGAAATGACATTTGCAAGCTACTCCAAACATTCACACCCTGCATCTTGACAAAATCAGATACTTGGACTCCTTTAAGGAAATGTGATAGAGAACAAAGTAAAGCATTAAAATCCACAAAAAAACGATGTGGAAAGAAAAAGCAGCCATTGTGATAACTTAGTCTTTCATGGCCCTTTGGAGGCCTGGGAAGGTTAAGTGTGTTCCTGGAGTTGTGGCATTGGCCACTCTCCAAAATCTGAGAGGCACCTCAAGGCATTTGGAAGGAAGCACCATTTGGCTAGGAGAAGTGGTACCAAGGGAGGATCCGGGTCCAGGAATTACAAGGAAAGTAACAATAATGCTAATCGAGTGACTAGAATTGGCTTGGCAACGGCTGTCTATGTAACAATTGGCAAAGAATACCTTTCTGCTTGTTCAAACAGTGGACCAAAAATCCTCCTTCCCTAGAATGCATTAACCTCTTGATCTCCTTGTACTGAAAATTTGGGAGGTCATAGATTCCTTTGAGAATCTGATGAGCAAAAATTTATGTTGGCACACAATTTGCAATGAATTTGAAGAGGGTCCAAAGCCAATCCATGGACGCTGGGTTGGCACCTTCATGGGCTCTGTTTTGTGAGCCTAGAACTAAAATTGGGTGTGGGTCCATTTCTGAGAGCTTCAATGCCAGGGGCCAGTCTTCTCTGGGAGCTTATGGAAATATACTACTCCTAAGAAAAGGACTTCCATAGCTCCCTAGTTTGCCCTGATCACAATACCCACTGGTTATTACAGAGGCATCAACCCATTCAGAGCCATTTCTCCCAGGGGCTTTCAGACATTTAAAAAAATACCAACTGGTATAGTAGGTCGATGCCGTGCTCACCTCCTCTCATGACCACAATAAAATTACAACTAAACAACAGAACAGCCATCATAGATGAGCTGAAGTCCTACAACTGGGGGCACACAGGAGAGGCCACCTTAAGACTGGTAGGAGGAGCAGAGGTGTGGAATGAGCTGGTCCCACACCTGAATGTGGTGGTTGAGAATCGGGAGGGATGTCTCTGCTGCAGGGCCCCCCTGAGAAGTGAAGGGTCCTAACCCACACCAGGCTCCCCATCCCAGGGCTCCAGTGCCAAGAAGAGAAGTCCCCACAATTCTGGCTGTGCAAACCAGTGGAGATGGTGGCTGAGTGACCCGGAAGGCTGTGAGAGTCACAGATTTAAGGGGCCCTGGCGGACTCACCGCTGATGGACTCACTCGCTCTGAGCTCCGGTGCTGGGGCAGCTGCTCGAAAGGCTCCAGGGAGGGACACGTGGGGAGGGACCGAGTTGTCTGGCTTCAGGGCCAGGGATAGAGGGGCAGTTTTCTCCCAGACAGGAGTGCCGGCAGAGGCCATTGTTCCTTGGTCGAGCTCTTCCCCATCCCTGTGAGCAGTTACAGGCGGTGACATATCCATCAACCTGGAGAAGACAGGTGACCCCGCCCCCGTCAACTGTTAGACCCACCTAAGCTGCTTCCGGCGGCTTTTCCTTACAAATGGCCTGTCTCGGCTCATGCTGAGGACTTTCCTGAAAGCTCTCGATGGTTCGTAAAACACAAACAAGCAGCATCTGGCCTCAGCGTGCCCCGTACCTCTTGCTGAGCAGCCTGGTGATGGCCCACTGAGGGAATCAAGGCTCAGGTCTATACACCTGAATTTGAAAGCACACACCCTCCCCCCACTCCAAAGGAATTCTGGGAAAGGCCGACAAAACGATTCAATGATTTATTTGGCCCAGAAGTGATCCGTATCCCCTCCCTCACAGCCCTTTGGCTCCGAGAAGACTTACATCCCTGCCAGCGGAGGGAGGGAAACAGGACCTGCACGTGGTCCAGCGTCCAGACATGCTTGGGGGCTCTGCTCCGCACGCCCAGGGCAGCCGATGGGCTCCAGGCCACCTCCACGCACAAGGCTCTGTCATCCTCGTCATCTACGGCCCAAGCCGCAATCAGAATGAAAGCAGGGGAGCTTGAGCAGGAGAAGTAGAAACGAGGCATGTCCCTGCTCTGTGCAACGAGCCTGTGGGGCACCAGGAGCTGTCCCGTGCTGGGCCACCACCTCTCCCGGGGGACCCTGGGGCGCGCAGGCCTCCCCGACCCTGCTCCAGGGCCTGATGTTACGCAGGTCTTGGGACACGGACCACGAGATTGGTGGGTTTTCATCTGACGTTGGACTTGGTCGCACGCCGTGTCGACCTCAGGGCCCAGGAGCCGCCTGGTGGGTTTGAGGCTCGGGGCGCAAAGTTGTCTCTGTCAGCTGGGGCCGTTGTGACGAAGTACCTCAGACTGGGCAGCTCGATCGGCGGTGACTCTCACAGTTCTGGAGGCGCGAAACCCCAGGTCAAGGTGCCTGGTGGATCTGGTTCCCGGCGAGAGCCGCACCCCGGCTTGCAGAGGGCCACTTCCTGTGTCCCCACACGGCGGGGGGGGGGGGGGGGGGGGCGGGGGGGGCGGAGAGAGAGAGAGAGAGAGAGAGAGAGAGAGAGGGCGAGCCTGGCCGTGGTGTTCCTTCCTCATCATACACGGGCACTAATTCCATCTTGAGAGTCTCGCCCTTGTGACCTCACCGAAACTAAATCGCGTCCCCCAGGCCCCGTGTCCTAAGATCACACATCGGCTGTCAAGGCTTCAGCGCATGAATCTGTTGGTCGCCCTGGGCTATGCAGATTGCCTCCCCACACGGGGTCCAGGGAGGCAAAGGACACATGCGCCCCTTTCCCCGTGGAGTTTGGGGGAGGAGCCGGGAGAGCAGAGGCGGCGTAGGGTGCTGCAGGAGGCTTCGTGTTGGGTTCGGAGGTTTTAGACGTGACGCTGAGCTCGCCCACAGTCGAGTGATGCCCGGGGTACGGGAGCTCGGAGCCGGCTGGGGTGCAGGTGTGAGTCGCCCAGTCTTCACACTCTGGGCGAGCAGGGACTGACCGTGCGTGGGGCAGCACTCGAGGTCGCTGGCGATGGCTGAGCTGGGGCCCTGGGCTCTGTGGGACCCCTGCCACATCGGCTAGGAAGGGTTCCGAGCCCAGTCTCCTCCCCAGGCACGTGGGGCTCACGTCTGGTTGGAGGGTTTCTTGATGCATGCCGAGGGTGCGTTTACCGTCAGACCCCGAGGCTCCCCCTTATTTGCCTGACGTCACGGCTGCTGTGACGTCTGCCCCCGGGAACCCTCCTGGCCTCCCCGCCGGCTGCGTCGGCTCAGGGAGAGAAACGGGACGTTTCTTCCAGTAACAGGGCTTCCCTGCCGCGGCACGAAGGGCCCACGCGACCCGCTTTTCCTGTAATTCGCTCTTCTCGCTCTTATTGCTTGGGGTCGAGCGACGTCACGGTGGCTTCTGTGTCCAGCGCTTCCCGCCAGGATCTCTCGGGCAGGCCCCGTGGACGCCTGAGGTCCCGCGGGTCTCCGCTTGTCCGTCCCCATCGCCCTCGGTCCATCCCAAGACTTTCTCGGGCGACCCAGAGCGGCAAATCCCTGCCTCCGGCCGAGAAGCTTCTCGGTGACTGGGTCGCAGCGTCGCCGGCCTCTTGGCAGGCCATGTATTGACCCGTTTAATTCTCCTCGTTAAATTTCTCTCCCACTCAGATGTTTGGCTTTACGCACTGTATCACGTTTGGCCGAGTGTGTGTGCGGCTGGGGGCGGGAGGGGCGTTGACTATCATACTGTGTCCTTAAACGTCCATTTTTCTCCCAAGGACAGATATCTAAGAGCTAGCTGTGGCACTAAGCACATATTCTTTTCTTTAAACCAACTTTCTTCTGTTTCTAGCGCAAGTCCCTGCCATTGTTTCTGTCCTCATTAAGTGTTACTCATGCCTCGATCACTTCCTACTCGGGTTATAGATTTTGTTTTTTTGTTGTTTTTTCATGACTGGTCTAAAAAATGATGTCTTTTGAAAATGTGAGAAGCCAGACAGACGGCAGAGAGAATGCTCCTCGGCTCTGGAAAATAGAATATTAGTCAGCCGCTTTAGTCACTCGTGAAAAATTTGAAATTAAACTCCAAGTTGCCCATCCCGATTTCCCAAGTTTTCGTCATTCCATTTCTTCCCCCAAATTCAAACCCGGAATCGACTTCGCCCTTTCCTGGGTGCCTTTGTGGGTGGCCATTCCCAAGCCCCCAGCCAGAGGGGACAATGGGGCGGCTATGAAGGACCCCTGAGTGAGGGCCCCAGGCCCACCCGCTTCCCCACCCAGACCCAGGCCTCGCTCGCTCATGGGCACAGCTGTCCCCGGCGAGGGGCTGTGGTACTACTGCCGAAGACCTTCTGACCCCATGGGGGCCCCGCATTTGGCTCTGTCATGCCCCCCACCCTAAAGTAGCTCCCTAGAATGTAGGCGCCGGCCCAGAAGGAGACAGTCCACAATGCCCAGGGGGTCCTGCTACCCCCTCGCCTGGGCCCTCACAAGCGACAGGTCTCCCCAGGCCTGGGGCCCTGATGCTCTCTCTCTCCTCTTTCTCCTCCCATAAGTGACCATCAGAGAGAAAGATGACTTCTCCCCCCATCGCCTCTCGCCTCCAAGCCTCGTCCCTGCTGGGGCAGAGATGGCCATGTGCACCCCAGAAGCGGATGCTCTCGGCCCGAGTGTGGGCTGGTCCCTGGGAGAACCCCACCAGGCAACGCCTGTGTCCCCCGAGCCCGGGCGAGGCCGTGCGGCTGCTTCCTGCCCATGGCGGGTGAGCAGCTGTGCCCAGCGTCACCTGCAGCGCCACCTGAAGAAGCAGATGTGACTTGCCCGCACCCTTCTCTGCGCTCGCCAACTGGAGAAAGAGCTCGTCGGGGGCCCGGAGGACGCGCAGACGGCGGGACTGGCCCTGATGTCACAGGTCGAAGGAAAGTCGTCACCACTGACTTAGGACGCCGGCCTCGGGCTGCTCCGTGGGGAGATGTGAGGAGCTGTGTGGATCCCCCGGAGGCAGGGGCAGGGGTTACAGAAGCTGGTGCTGCCTTCACCCCCGCCCCCCGCCCCGACGGCCGTCTTTGGCACCCTCCCCCCCCCCCGAAAGCTGCCACCTGCTCTTCTCCGGGGGCTGATTCCCCCACCACCGCCGAGATCAGCACCCTGGGGTGAGGGAGCTGGCTTCTCCTGTCCTTCAGGGTCGTCCCGGTGGGTCTCTCTGCCCCCCAAAGAGGGGCTGCAAGGCAAAGCAGGGTTCCTTCCCCTAGTAGGGGCGAGGTGAGGGTATCCGGGGTACAAAGCTGGTCACCTAGCCTGTCCCCGCCTCAGGGGCTGGGCCCGCTAAATGCGATCAATGCGATAAATGGCCACACCTTGCCTGTCTGAACCCAGGGCCCGCAGACACTCCGGAGCGCGGCTGGACCAAGGCGGCCACAGACAGGTGACATTTAATATGGTGACGGTGATGGGGTGCATCGTGTCTCTCCCCAGATGCCTACGTCGAAGTCCTAACCCCCTCCCGAGGACACCAGAATGTGACCTTATCAGGAAACAGGGTCGCTGCAGATGATGTCGTGGGTTCCTAATCCAACACGACAGGTGTCCTTACACAAAGGGGACACCTGGAGATGGTGTTCGCGCAGGGGAATTACCTCGTGAAGACGAAGGCAGAGAGCCGCGGGGGAGGGAGCAACAAAGGCAGCCCGCCAGCTGCGAGAGAGGCCGGACCAGGTCCTCCCTCGTGGTCCCGGAAGGAGCCAGCCCCCGGTGGCGCCTTGACCTCGGACTTCTGGCCGCCTGACCTGTGTGACACGACACATTTCCGTCGTTTGTGCTCCGCGGTTCGTGGGGCTTTGTTACGGCTGCGCTGGCTACGTGATCCCATGAAGATCATCCTGGATTCTCCATCTAATAAAGCCAATGGCTCCTTTTCTTGGGGGGGGGGGGGTTGATGTCTGGAAGCCAGAAATGCTGCTTTTACGCACCGTGGAGGTGGCCGAGGCAGAAGGCGGGGGGTTTCGGCCGGGGCGGGGCGTGCTGCTTGTGTGTAGGTGTGGCAGCTGGGCTCTCCCCACTGGACGGGGGACAAGGAACCGGACAGTCTGCAGTGTGATGACCACTGACCGGAAGCTGGGCAGCCCAGGTCCGAGTGGACACAGTGACTCACAGTCACTGCTCCAGGTGGCTTCCCTGGCCGCCAAACCCACAGTGACCTCTGCATTGAGGCACGTCACCTGAGCCCAGGGGTAACGGTTCAGAAACATCACAGTGATGTCAGCCAAGAGCTCCCGCGCCCTGCGTGGACACTCCAGGACTGGTCGAGGCAAGTCCCTCAGCCCCCTTGTTCCTCAGTTTCCTCTCCTTTACCTGCGGGAATAGGGTGCCTCCCCGAGGGACCCATCGCGAAGGGCTAAACGGACCACAGCCCGGACAGTAAGCACACACGCACACCGAGCACTGGTTAGTATCGATAATCACCGCTTTAAGGCCACTAGGGCCCCTAAGGTCATCGACCACAGGGAGAAATGATGGCCCCAGGGGCTTTGACAGCTTAGGGCGAAGTGGGGGCCAGCACTCGAGCCTCCTTCCCCCACCCCTGCCCCGGGGAGCTCGGGGCCCTCACAGAGAGAATGGGTCCCCATGCTCTACATGCTGAATTTTATTTCAGCATCGCCGAAATAAAATTCCCGGGATTTCTTGGCGTTTCAATCATCTGGAGCTTCACCTCGGAGGAAGATCAGACACACCGGCTCAAGGAACTCCCAGTGCAGGCGAATCCGGTCACCAGTTTATAAGAGAAAGAACTAGAAAGGATGGGGCCGCCCTCAGGTCCCACCTGCTACAGGTCGGGAGGGTCGATACCTGGAAATGAAGGCATCCCACACGGATTTCGGGGGCAGGGTCACGGCACGGAGAAGCGTGCCCTGAATTCTCCTGGGCCGTGCCGGGCCGGGCTCCCCACCACGGACAGCTGCGCACGCCGGGACGAGTGGGTGGGGTGTCCAGGCGGGGTGAGGGGCTTGCTGACCCTAGAGGCTGAGCAGGCGAATCCCGCGGCTCGGCCTCCCGAAAGACCCTGTAATTTTCAGCTGACTAATGGGAGGGGAAGGGCAACGTGTCGAATCACCTCTCAAGTATTTAATTTAATTAGACAAGGAAAACGAGGCTTCTTTAAAATTCTCACTCGGCGTTAACTTCTGTCACAAAGCAGCCCGGCGTAATTGGTGAAAGCGAAAAAGTGATTACCGAGGCTTAAGCTTGTTTTTCACAGCTGCTGCACATTTACAAAGTGAGCTGGACGGCGCTGGGCCGTCCAGACCCCGGGGCCCGGATTCCGGCTCTTCATGAACCGCCTCTAATAAGCCTGGGTAATGGGGCGGGGTGGGGGAGGGGAGGGGAGTACTGGAGCTCGTGGCTCGGTCCGTCCCCCAGGTCCCCCCCTTCTTCCCCGTCTTGTCCTCTCTGTGTGGCTTTAGAGTCACCCGTGTGGCAGGTCGAGGGGCCCCGGCTCGTCTATAATCCTTGGCGAACGACTTGCCCAGAGTCACACGGCCAGTTACCAGCAAAGCCAGGGAAAATCCAGGACGTGCGAGGCCCGCGTCGGAAACGTTTTCTGTCTTTAGCGAGTGAATCAGAAAGAAGGGGGGGGGGGCAGCGGATCTCGCGGCCAAGGTGAGGGGTGTCGCCGGCAGCTCTTTATCCGCCGCCCTTCCCGTTTCCCCATTGCCATTGGTCATTTCCGCTCATCTTCGCATCTCTCCGAGCGGCTCGCCCTTCCTCGTGCTGCTGGAGAGCTGACCGCAGCACGGCGACCCCTGTGTGGAAACTGAGGCGCCCCTTCACGATACCGAGCACGCCGGCTGGTGAACGGCAGGAGTCAAGTCTCCTTCACGCGGGGAGGGGACAGCTTCTGCCCAGCGACTGGACGTCGTCTGCCACGGGCCAAACTCGGTGCTGGAATCGACAACCGAGGGAAGACAAACAGACCCGGCCCTCGAAGAACTAACAGTCACGCGGGCGAGAACACGAGTTTTCTTTTCGTGTTTGGCAGAATCATTCAACGGAGCATCGTAGCACGAACGCCCGTGGACTCACCACCCAGTCATCTATAAAGTTTGTCCTTTACTCCCCTGCTCACCCCCGCCTCCAAGCAAATCAGACTCGGGGTGCAGCAGGCCAGGAGCTGTCTGCAATCCCGGACCACCTGGCTAGGGGTTCGGCTGGATTTTCTTTTAGAAAAAAGTTTCAATTAGGCAGGTTAGGAGATGCAGGGTTTGGAAAACAGACTGCTGGGATCTTTCCGAGGATTCGGAGAACCTAGATGTTTTACGAAGCCCGTTAAAGGGTTTCCAGGCCCCTCTGGCTTGCATCTCGGCGGCGTCTTCGCGAGGAGGCTACACAGCCTTACCGGGGCAGGGCGGGCTGCCTGCAGCCGGCGCCCGAGCCCCTCCGGGCCGGGCTTTGGAGCGAGGGGTTAGCCGGCTCTGCCTCAGGAAGTCCCCTCAGACCTTTGGGAACGCCTCGACTGTCCTCGCCACACGCCACGCGGGTCCCAAGCTGCTCCCCCACCCGCAAGGCCACCTCGAGAGTGTCACACGTCACCGTCCTCGACCCTGCGTCGCGTGTGGCAGCCCATGGTGTCATGGGGGGGGGGAGCTTTGGGCGTTCCTTTTTATTTTTGGTCAAGTTGCCTGTTTTTCTACTTTCCAGTGGGAACCATCAAACCCATCCAATCATATATGTTAAATATATGCTCATTTTTCTACAACCTTGTAATTTTTTTTAAAAAAGGAGGGGTGATTCTTCCTTTTAGCAGATTCCATCCAGATGACACCCCACGTCGGTGGCCCCCAGACCGGCAGCAGCAGCCCCTGATGCAAAGCTACGCTGCTTTGTTTTATTTTACTTATCTTATTTTTTCTTAAAGCAGGCAACACCAGCTTAGCTCCCTACCTCCACACCCCCCAGAGCCCCGGCTGCCTCCAGGGGCTGGGAGAGGACTCGTGGGGCCCGTGGTCACTGTGGGCTACAGACAGGCTGACTTGGCCAGCTGTTGTCCATCCGCCATCAGGACGAGGGGCAGCACCGATGGAAAGAAGCCGGAGCACCCTTCCCTCCTCAGGACGTGACGCCGGCGGCCGGCCTTGGGGGCCGTGCCGAGGCACACGCGGGCTGGGGCGGCGGGAGTCATTCTCTCTCCCCGCCGAGCGGGCCGGGGCGGTCGCTTTTCATGTCTGTCGGATGCTGTATTTACGGGCTGTCAAACTGGGTCGAAGAACGGTGACAGCAGAGTAACTGGACTGCAGGCAACCGGTTCTGTCCGCGCCCGGCTTCCATTACGTTGCTGCGAAAGATAATTGGAGACAGAAAAGCCCAGACGTGGAGTTGGCTCGGCCCGTGGCAGGGGAGGTTGGCGCGCCTGACCCGTCGAAACGAGGGACCCGCTTGACGTGTGGCTTCTAGAACCCCCAGAACTACTTCACTCGCGGCTCGGGGCCGAGCAGGTACGTGGGGTCGGCAGCGTCTCATAGTCACGGTTGGAATCTTCTGGTTTCTTCTCCTTTGCCGTGGAAGAGTCGGTACACAGAGGCCGTTCCTCTGGACCAGCGGGAGGCACGTCACCTGGGCCCTTGTGAGAAGCTCAGATTCTTGGGCTCCGCCCCAGACCTGCCCCATCAGAGTGGGGCTCGGAGATATCTTAACAGGCCCCCCGGGGGATTCGGACGCTCACTTGCGTTTGAGACCCGCTTGACTGATGTATGCAGTGGAGCAGCGTAATTGCACACTCCAGGGTGTCGTGCATAAGCACGGAATCCTCCCCGATTCCGGCCTGCTGAGTCACCCCACACCAGCCCTGCACCCTCCCCCTCCCTGTCACCTTGCTGCCCCCCCCGGGGGCCCGCGGGAGCGCTCCCGAGCCTGGGCCCTTTTCTGGGGTGCAGTTTTAGCTCCAATGAATCAGTTCTAAACTCTCCAGGATGTAGTGAAGATGCTCAGGAAAGGACACCCACCAGGGCGGACTCCGTGAACCTTTCATGAGGACTGTCCCCCGGGCCACCAGCACTGAGGGACCCCTCTCGGGATCTTTATCATACAGACTCCAGGGGTGCAGCCAGCCCGGGGGAGCATCTCGGCTCACACGTCACGCGAAGACGAGCTTCTGCGGAGCGGGCGTTTCGCTGCGGGCCGTGAAAACGGAACGCACGTCAAGCGTTTCCAATTGACGACATTGCGAAATGCAGAAGGAGGTGATGGTATCGGCGGATGTCAGGATTTTTTTTTTTTTTTTTTTGGCGCCCCCTCTTAACTTGCGAAACATCAAGCGTTTCTATGAAGCCGCCCGGTTCCCTAATTACAGGCTCTGTGAGCCAGCACTTCTGGAGGATTTTCAAAGGGAACGCCGGGATCCCCATATAATGGAGGGTTGGGGCGCTTTCACACCAGGACCTGCGTGCTCCTGCTTTTATCTTAGTGCACAAAGGTGTCCAGAGAGGGTCACGAGGGCCAGGCTCCAGGGTGAGGCAACCGACCGCAGCCTGCGAACCGAGGTGCTGGCACGCCCGCCCTCCGCCGCGGGCCCCTGCAGGGCCCCCTGGGGTTCCGCGGTGACCCCCGGGGGTCCCCCCAGGCAGGCGCGCATCCTCGCTGGTGGGAATCCCGTGCCTCGCCATCCCCGCTCCGAGAGGCTCCCTTCGAAGGCGCCGTGGGGCCCCGCGGAGGTCTGGTGACGGAAGGCGAGGCCGACAGACAGCTCCGAGGGCCCCGAGCCCGGTGCAGCATCACCGCCTGCTGGGAGGCCATTTCCGAGCCCCCCGACCCTGTGTAATCTGGGGATCCTCCCTCTCCCTACGCTGAGGCGAGGTTCCCCAGGTCCCCTCTCGTGTCAAACCTCTGTCCGGTCCCTGTCAGCGAAGACAGATGCTCAGGACCCACGTGGATAGACTTAAGTGGGGAAATGGAAAGAAAGTTTGGGGGAGATGGTGAGCCAAGGGAGATGACTCTGAACGCCAGCCTCCCAGAGGGGGCCAGGGGGGTCCCCCGCCCCCGGAGGCAGGAGGCGGCGCGCTCACGGTCCTGTCACCGGGCTCGGCACGGCGCGCTGGGGACTCGGGTTAAGCCCATCGGTGGGGCCCCAGAGGTGGCATGCCGCCCTTGGCCTTGGGCCTTGGGAACCACCGCGAAGCTCGGCGACGTCTCATCGGGGGATGGGAGGACGTGACAGTGCCCCAGGCCCTCCTCCCCGGAGGAGCCGCCCGAGCATGAAGACACTCTGCGCACACGCGGAGGGGCTTCGTCGGGTCTGCGTTAATTAAGAACCTCGGGGAGCACAGGCCACAGGAAACACGAGACTGTGGGTGACACATGGGATAATAATAAGGTGCCCGGGGAGCCCCGGGAAGGGCGAGGACGGCCAGCCCCGGGGCGTGGGGACACAAAGACTCCCCCTCGGCCGTGCCGTCTGTGACGAGCGCGGGACAGTGGTGGTAAGGACAAGAAGATGAACGTGAGGTGGCTCAGCCGAGCGCGCACGTGCGCGGACTGAGTGTGGCTTCCTCTCCGGGTTTCTCACCTGGCGGCAGGGCTTCGGAGGGGCCGTCACACCCGCTCCCTGGCTCGCGAACCACCCGCGAGGCCCGGCCGCGTGTGGGCTGTGTTCTGCTTGCCTGCCCGCGACGCCGAAGGCCCGGGAGCGTCTGCCGTAGCGGGTGCAGATGACGGGGAAGCCAGTCTCCCCGTGACGAGGAGAGATGCGGAGCCAAAGGACAGGCACGGGGACAAGGGACAAGGGATGGGAGGCGGGAGGGGAAGGGCCTTCTCGCGACTGGGCCAGCGTCGGAGAAGCCAGCCCTGAAACTACGATCCTGGATTACGATTTGAAGGACCAGAAAATGTGAGCGAAGGCTGGCCCGTCACGAAAACGAATAGGGAGGAGGGGAAAAAAAAAAGCTAAGTACGAATGCCCCTGGCATCCCACGACTCCAAGCTAGCCGGCCCATCTTGGAAACACACCTCGCAAACCAAAAACTCAGCGTGACGAGAAGTCATCCTCATGTCCACACTCGCACGAGGCCGGTGGCGCAGTTCCCAAGGCCCCCCCTCCGCCCCCCCAAATCTAAGCTGCTGCCCTTCATTCAAGATTATTCAAAAAGGGGGGAGGCTAAGATCGGATTCCCAGAAAACGTTCCGGAGGAAATTAGAGGCAGTTTGATGGGTGCGTGGGAGGAAGTCTGAAACCCCGCGCCTTGCCGACTCTTGCCAAAACGGCCTCTCAGGCTAGCACTGCTCTGTTAACAGGCGGGCAATTTCTGTCCCACAGAAAACCACCGGCGGGACGCAGAGCCACCCCGACCCTGAGATTGCCAAAGACTGCAGAGGGCGGGAGGCTCGGCTGCTGTACCCCGCACACCGCCAGCCACCCCTGTGGGGCTGTCACTGCCCTTCGTGACCCCTTTGGCTTTCCCACCGGGTCTGGACTAAGTCACTAGAAAAATGGCTGATCGAGCGTCCACCGTGTGAAAGGCTCTGTGACAGGCGGGCGTTATGGAGAGAAATGGCTACAAAGGACCCACCAGGCCAGCGCTTTCCTCCAGGCCGTTGGCGCTGGACGTGGAAAAGGGGAGGCCATGGGTGGCGATCGGCCGGGGGCTTCTCCTCGGTCCCTACTCGCTGCCCTGAGCGCGGGGGTGAGCTCCATCTAAGCGTAACCGTGACCCCCGGGGATGCACCGGTGAGCTGGGGGACCCTGCGGGGAAGCTCTGAGCTGGACACGGTGTGTCCCCTGCCTCCAGGGGACCACAACCCTTCGAAGCCTCAACGTGCTGTGTGAACTCAGGGCGACAAGTGGCCATCAGTGCCGTGCAGTTGGTCACGTGGGGCCCCTGCCCGTTGACCCTGATGGAGGGCAGGGCCGAGGGCGGGGGCAGAGGGAAGGAGGAAGGCACAGCGAGAGGCAGGGCTGGCTGGAGCTGGGGCAGCTACGCTTACCTGAGACCCGGAGCTGAACCACACTGACGCCGTCGCCCTCTTGACCCTGGTCTCCTTGGAGGCTCGAAGGGATGAAGGCCCTGGCTGAGGGCCAACCGCACACGCACCTCGAGCTTCGGAGAACCGATTCTTTCGGCAAACGCTGTTTTGAGATCTCGGGCAAAGGAGAGCCGGGATCTGTCTTCAGGGGGCTCCCAGTGCTCACAGCGAAGAATCTCTCAAGAGCTCAGGTGATAAAACCCAGGAGAAATCTGGTTTTGCTCCTCCGGCGCTGCCCGAGACGGGGAAATGGCTGTAGCCCAGACTAATTTACTTCTTAAATGGCATTTAAGTTATATTTCTACGCAGGTAAAGTAGGGAAAACGAGCAGGTGCGAACATGAAAATCCAAACATGAGAGCAAGCTGGCGAGGAGGGTGTACCTTGTGCCGGTGTACTTCCCCGAAGGGTGTTAAGTGCCCAAAATTGAGAGTGGAAAAAAAAGTCTAGAAAAGCCCTAGGGAAATATTAAATAATCATGCACAGTAAGTCCACACCCTACGATTTTTTGTGTGTGTGTGTGGGGGGGGGAGGGGTAAAGAAAATGAAAACTGAGCTGTGCCCTGACCCAAAGCGATCGGAGGAAGAAAAGGGAGGATTAGCTCAGACTGAGCGGCCAGAAAAATGGGACCGTTTCCCAGACACAAGAGGAAGCGTCCACAGCTGGATCACCTGTGTCGGCCACAGAGGGTCAGCGGAACCGTCCCACGTCCGAGTTTCGCAACTTCGCCCGGATCCCACTGTCCAGACGAAGCCCCTCTCTTTTTTCTGATTCATAAAACACTATGTCACAGAAAAGTGAATCACTTCATCGCTACCTAAAGTAACATAATGTAGGTTAGTTACATTTATGATAATTCAGAATGATTTAAAAAAAAAACGATTTAAAGTAACATAATGTAGGTTACATTTATGATAATTCAGAACGATTTAAAAAAAAAAAGATTTAAAGTAACATAATGTAGGTTACATTTATGATAATTCAGACAATTAAAAAAAAAAACATTGAGAAGGTTCTAAGTGTGATTTTTAAGATGCTGGAACGAACCAAAATTTAAAATATGTTTAGAATAACTACAAAAGATGATGATTTTTTTTTTTAAAAAGATCATATCTGCAGAAGAGAAATAATTTGCTTTTATGTGATCTTTACTCTGAATGGTTTATGGGTCTTCAGAATGGCAAAGTCACCTGGAGGAATCAATCCCCCGGCACGAGGCACAGCTAATTGGCACTGGGGAGCGCATCTCGGCACCCAGAGGGACGCGTCCCCTTTGGACAAGAGACTGGGAGGGGCTTTCTCGATTCGCACTGATCATCGCTTACAGGGCCTTCCGGGAAGCACCTCGTTCTTTCCGTCCCTCAGGAGTCAGAGTTCTTCGGGAAGACGGAGACCCGTCTATAAAATACACGATGACCTAACGGAAATGTTATCACCGAACTTTGAACACTACCAGCAGCGTACAAAGAAGTCACGAGATTCTGGACACCACAGGCTGGCTGACCCTTGGTGTGAGTATCTAAGACCCCAGGGGCCTCACAGATAATGACAGAAGAATGACAAAGACAAATGAGCTTTGCATCTCAGGAGTCTCCATCAACTGGGGCCTAAATACCAGTTTCTGGCAGCGCATGTTTAAAATCTGTATTGGTATTAGAGCCGATGTAGATTCTGACATCAAAATGTGTATGCCGTGTTAAGAGGACACAGGATTACATCATGTGTCATAAACACAGGCAGAGGATCCAAATCCATTTATTTCCTCATCGGAGCCCAACTACTTGGGAGGTAGAAATATTTTTCCTACCAAGCGGATGATCTGTTTTATCAAGTTAGTCAGCCATTTTTGTAAACGGTCTTTCAGCTGAAAAAACAATACACTACTTACATCATATTGGAAAAAAACAAAACAAAAAAAAACGACCTCGAGGTTTGCAAGCAGCATGGCTAGTTTCCACCTCTGCCGCCCCCGCTGATCGCTGCGGATCGTGGAACCGGCCTCATGTTGCCTCTGCCTCCTGCAGGCTAATCGACGCCCTCGAGTTCATTGTTTCAGCTGCATTCATTCATTCATTTATTTTTTGCTTAGGTACGCTGCTGCGGTCCAAATTCGGTCCTCGGTCAAAGTGAATCCGGCCCCAAAAGGGTCCATGTTGGGATTAACACAAGAATGTGATTGTCTTTTGTTGGTCGGCATTTATTTGCAGCATGCATTAAAAAGGGGGGGAGGGGAGGTAAGAACTGCTTTTTTTTGGATCAAAAACAGTGCGCTCTCTCGCATCACGCTCTTACACGATTCCCAATTATCTAAACCGTTGATCGGCGGTAGATTTTTGTTTCTTTTCACCAAATGGCTGGACATACGCAAAAGTGAAGGCAGACCAGAAATAAAATACACTGCTAATAAGTTTTAGACCAGATTTAAGTTTTTTTGTTTTTTTTGTTTTTGTTTTTTTAATTCAAATTGACCCAAAGCAAAACTTACATCACAAAGGAAGAACAAAATACAGTATGATATAACACGCCGGGAGTTACATGAAGGCTAAGTTTGTGGGCGAAGAAGGGCCTCATCCCAATCGCGTTCGGGGCCAGGGAGCGATCCTGCAGGAAGGTTAGAAGCGCGCTTTTCGGATGGTCCACTCTGGCCGTTCGACGTCACGGTTGCGCCCCAGGCCGCGCGTCCGAGGCTGTGCTGGGCTCCCTCCCGCCGCAGGCGTGTGTGCTGCGGCCTGCGCCAGGACCCTGGGTCCTCGCGCGGAAAGGCTGCTCCGAGCGTGACGGAGAACGAATTCAAAAACAAAACGGCCAAGTCCTCCCAACTAACAAGTGTGGATTATTCTGTGGTAAATAGTTTAGAAATATGGAAATTAAATAATCTAAAAAAAAAACAAAACAAAAAAAACAAAAAACAAAACAAAAAAAAACTCTCTTGCTCTGCTGTACATTTATGAACACAAATATTTACACACACGAAAAGAAAAATCTTGTTTTCGAAAGATGAGGTTTGCAGTTCATTAACGATGGTAATCTTTTATGAGCTGGTTTCTTTGGTGTACTTGCCCAATATATTTTTATAAAGGTTTAGTCATAGGCTTAAATAATCATACATTTCAAAAGAAACAGAGAAGGATCAGTGACAGATTTGATACTCTTCGGAACATCTCAGTCAAGATTCTGGAAAAAAACGATCAGTTTATTTTCTGAAAATGACACGCTCCCCCTCCTCATCCTGCGGCCACGCGGCGCTTCTGACAGTCAAGTTCAAATGCGTTTACCCTGCGCGTCGATCACCCCTGCATTCCACTAGCTACCAACTCCGAGACACTGTAGTTACTGTTTGTCAAATGTGACATGTGATTGGGATTTTACTGAGAACGAAAACACTTTTTTAAGCTTCTAGAGAAATCAAACCTCAAACAATAAATAATGGAATTATACACCTACTCATTAAATAGACATCGCAATTCCAGGAAGAGCTCTCATAATTTTTTTTTTGGAAGTCGCAGCAGCAATACGGAATGAAGAATTTACCTCCATCTGATCTTTTTACTTGGAATTCCCTGACTCGACCTCGGTGGCTTAGTGTGGAAAGCTTTGAATGGTTGGGGAAAAGGAAACCTTTTCAAGCTGAATAAATTCATACACACGCGTGAGGCAAGAGGCACTGGCGTTACTGCGCAGAGTGGGGGTGCCCGCCCATCTCCTCACTTCCCTGGGCCTAGGGTTTCGGGGAGAAGGCACTCTCGACCCGTTTCTGGCTGTGCCATGTCCCGGGATGTCTCGGCTCCGACCCGGGCACTGGCTGAAACAATGACAACGCAGCTTAGCTCCTATTCTCGCGAAGGCGAGATGACTTTCGGAGAAATTCTTACGAAGGAGACATCGACTATTTCTGTCTACCAGGCTGCAGTCACAGTTTCGAGACGGCCACAGAAATGGCCACGCTCTCACTGGCTCCCTGCAAAAGGGGCTATGTGGCCATCGACGGTCCCCCGGATCCTTTCTCCGTAGTGGCCTGTTCCTCAGAAATGTAGGACAGCCCGATCGGACACCCCGAGACCAAGGGGGCTCTGCGTCCGAGAGGACAAACTCTGCGGCTCAGAACGTGTACCTGCCGGAGCCTGGAACAGGAGAAGCTGGAGCCGACCGCTGAGCCACACTTTGCAGGTGGAGCGGTCTGACAGGTGACGGTGTGACGACACACAAGGAGCACGTCCGAGAGGAGCCCTGCGCCGCCTCGACTGAGGAAACGCACGTGTCCCTAGGGTGGAACTGTTTTGGAACGGCCCGAAGCGCTGAGAGCGGCTGGGGTATCTGAAAAGTTTGTTTGTTTGTTTGTTTTCCAGGAACAAATAATGCTAACTCGGGCACGCACGCCCCGAGGGCGTGATGATCACAGATCTCTCTGGGAGGGCACCCCCTGTTACTGACACATCGTCACATCCGTTTTTACACTGCCAGCCAACGCCCGGCCAACCCAGAAAACACAGTAACTGTCCAGAAGAGCCTCACCGCGTGTAACCTTCAGACAGACAGGAAATGTCTCATTAGCACATTAGGAATCCATCAGACTTACAGGTGTGCACCGATTCGCAGTTTTACCTTTTAGAAAATTTTCTTCACTGGGAAGAAAAAAAAAAACAAACAAAACAAAAACACTGTGAAACCACCTCGAATTACTTAACCAATAAAGCCAAACGGTTTAACAATACTTGGGGCTGTTTTTAGAATACTCTGCCGCCAGGCTTACATTTTCGGCTTCGAGGGACGGAAAGGCCGAAGCTAAAAATGGAAACCGCAGCTGACACGCTCTGGCGCTGTGAGTCAGAGAGAAGTGGCTGTCCCCGCTCGCGCGGTGGTGTGCCGGAGCCGGCTGGGGCACGAGGCGCGTCAAGGGAAATGGGGGCTAAAACATGCCGGGGGAGAGTACTGCACCGGAGGCACTGTCTGAGAAACAGAGCGCGCTGGCTTTCTAAAGTTCTGTTCTTTCCCCTGAAATCATTGTAAAAGCACAGTCCAGCTAGAGACAGTAGTTGACGCGCGCTGTCTCTGGGTAGTGTACCACGGTTGGTCAAAAAAAAAAAAAAAAAAAAAAAGTTAAAAACCAGAGCACACCGACAGGAAGCAGAGGTACTGGATTTATGTCACCCGAAAGCTACAGCAATTAGGAAGAGAACAGTTGAAACAGCCAATCGGTACTCATTAAAAATGACTGCGGGGACAGCATTACTGTAAAACTGTCTTAGGGCGTTTTCCAATGGCACCCAAGACCGCCTCCTCCCCGCCACGGGGCGAAACCACCCCTCCGAACTTTAACGTGTGCCCTGTTGGTTTACGCCGTGCACCCCAATGAAACCGTAAATATGAAAAAGGGTAAATTCTACACTCCAAACCTGCTCGCGTCATTTTGGAAAAACAATTTTTGTAAATGCAATATTGTATAGAAAGCTTGGACCTCTTAAACCTGGACCAAAAAACCAAATTAAGACCTTCAAGCGTGTGTGTGTGTGTGTGTGTGTGTGTTTATATATATATGTGTATATATATATATAAAAAAAACCCTCCCCTACAATGAAAACCAACCGAACAAACAAAAATAAACCTAAAAGTGTATACCTGCCTTCTGACTTTACAGCAAATCAGAAATTGCATAGGATATACTTTGTGCAAGGCGGAAAGCCTTTTACGTATCTGGAATACAAGCCCTACTCCTGCTCACAGTTCTGTGTGGATCAGATATCGTCAAATTTGTGTTTTAAGTAGTCTTTGATGACCTTGGCAATCGGTAGCTCATCAAGCAGCTTTAAGTTCTGAAGGCCTATACATTGTCGAATTTTAATTCGGCACAGGTCCTGCAAGTTTCTGGGCTGTCCTAAAAAAAAGATAGGAAAAAAAAAGTGTTACAAAGCTACGAAGCGCGATATCTCTGGTGAGCTTTCCGGCTCCGGAGAGGGTGACTTACTGCACTGGCAAGGGTCTCTCTCTAGACGTGGCAGGCGAATGACTGAAGGAGCTACCGAGAGGGTGTGTCCTGGGCGCCTGCACCTGAGGTCTCATTTGATGGCTTGGTCGATGTTATTTTCACCCCCATTTTCCAAATAAGGACACTAAGCATCAGGGATTTCAGTAAATTGCTTAACGTCAGATGACGAATTACGGCTTTTGAGACCAACGCTAAAGCGAGTTCTCGCCCACGCTCAGCGTCCGCATCTCCAGAGCTGGGTACCAAGTGGCAGGCTCCCCAGCGTGGCTTCTCCGTTCAGCTCGCTGTCCGGGACGCTGGCGCCCAGACACGGAACGCGACTTCTGGGGGGCTTTCCCAAACAGCAGCGCCCGCCCCCCCAATCATAGTGATGGCAGACATAGCAGAGCCTTGGCTGTGGGGATTGCGGGGGGAGGCGGGTGGGAAAGGTACCCCAAGACATTGGGAATCTACGTGTCTTCCAACCTCACACCCTGACCACCTACCTGCAAAACCTCTGCTCTAACCCACCTCAAAAGAAGGACGACACAATGCGATTTCTTTCACTTTCGAATGCAGCGTTTTGTAGAAACAATACAGATGACCCGGAGCACAGGCAGACGCGCTCAGCGACGAGGCTGCGTCTGCGCCCGCCCCGGCCACGCTTTCATGTTCAATGGTGACGATAATAAAACTAATGGATGCGGGACGCTCACTCTGTGCCACGGAGTCTAGGATGCTCTTGGCACATACTAACTCCTTTAATCCTGCTTCTAGAAAGTGCTTTGATCGTCACCCCTGTTTCAGACTCCTCCTGTGTCTGAGAGAGTCAGTAAAACGCCCCAAATCAAAAGAAGGCCATGCTTCAGCGGATCCCAAACTCCTCTGTCTCAAAACCTCTTTATGTTTTTAAAAACTGAGGCCCACAAAGGACTTCTGTTTATGTGGGTTACAGCTATCTATGATTACTACATTAAAAGCAGAAACAGAAATTTTGGAATTACTTATTCATCTAGAAATAACAAAAATAAACCCTATTACATGTGAACGTAAATAAATTGTTATGAAAATAAAACTAAAAAAAAAAAACAGTGAGAAGAATGGCGTTCTTTCACATTTTTATAAAGCTTTTAACGGTCTGGCTTAACAGACGATAGTTTAAGTCTCATACGGGCTTTGCCATCCGATCTACTGTGATGAACTCACACTCTCCAGTCTCTGAAAAAGTCCTCTTACACTCGTGAAAGAAGGAATGTGAAAAAGGCAAATAATGTCTTAGCATCTTTCTGAAAATCGTCTTGACCGCAGACACCCTGGAAGGCTCTCGGGGAACTCCAGGGGTCCCCAGGCCACACACGGAGAACCACTGCTCTCCTTAGTACCCGAACCCCGACTCGAACTGCCCTTGTCCACAGTGATCGCCATTACTCAAAATTAAGTAATTCTTCATAAATGAAAAGGCCCCTTCGCACGCAGACCTCTGCTCCGTAAGGCCTGTGTGAGCAAGTGCTTTCCAAGAGTCACTCAGCACACGGGCTGGACACAGCGGCGCGGTGGGGGCCGTGGCCTCCCTAGAAACGTCTGAACCAGGGGCTCGCGGGGCTTCGTTGGTCCGCGCGAGGACCTCTGTGTGGCTGGGACACACACGCCCACACGTCTCTTGGCAAGACTGCGAGCTCGCCCCCTTCCCGATCTGGCCTAACAGGGCGCCGCATTAGGGAGACGAGGTCAAGTTCCCAGCAGACAGTCTCAGAGCATACCTAACCGCTAGCAGGTCCCTCTGCTGCTTTACGAGGCTGTGATCTGACGTTTGTTTAGAATGAGCTATCAACGCCCGTCTTCCTCGCTCTATGGCCCGTTCCACGAGGCCAGGCCCATGTCTGGTGCCAACGTGAGCCCAACGGCTCACCCGCAACTCAACAAATACTAGCGGGACAAGCGAACACGTAACAGGCTCGTCCTTAAAGTATAAAACGGTCAGCGCATTGCAAAACGCGCCCCTGTCAACGGCAAATCATTTTCGAAGCTGCTTTGAATTATTTTTCATCACCATTCCTAAGCTACCATTAGAAAGAGCATAAGTTACAACTGTCATTTTTTCAATAAATGCTTAAAGCATTTGATGTGCAAATACCAGAATATGAAATAGATGTGAATCTTTTTTTTTTTTTTTAAGGATCTGATTTTCTTAATAGATGGCAGGTCCTTTTCGAGTGCGATATTAATACAAAAACCACCACAATGTATTGAGGCCAAAAGCAGATGAGAATAAAGTCGACACAGAGAAGTATACGCACACGCGTAAACGAAGACACACTATCCAACAGAGTGGAAAAATTACATTACCCAAGGTGCTTAGTTATCGTTAAAAAAAAAAAAAAAGGATCAAGACAACAGGCTCTGCCTGGCGGACCTGCTGATCCGCTCGTTTTGCAGCAGACGCGCCCTGTGAAAACGAACACGGTCGTCTCCTATGCTGCATGCTTCCTGTCACCGTGGGACTGGGCGCTCCCACCACTAAGACAGGAAGTCTAGGTTCCCGCTCCCCAAAACTGGGTAGGAAGTGACGCTACGTGACTGCTGTGGCTAAGTCATGAGAGGTGATCGTGGCTTTCACCACGCTCTTGGGACATTCACCCTTGGAAAGTGGCTACCACGTGCCACAGAGAAGTCCGAGCGGTTTATAAAAAGGAACTGGGGTGGGTGTCCACCGGTCCTGGCCGAGCTCCAGGCAACCGTGAGCACCGACTTGCCAGCTGCGTGTGTGAGCCACTCTGGAAGCGGAAGGGCCACCCCGGTCGAGTGGCTCCAGGTGACACTGGGCATAGCAGAGAAGCGAAACAATTAACGATCGCTGGTTTACGCCACTCGATGTTGCGGCGTAAGATGACACCCAAGCGAGACTCGGGGACCTGGAAGTACAGCGTGGCCACGAAAGGCACTGAAAACAGGTGGCTTTGTCTCCGGGAAGGGCCTTGAGGAGGCCGCTGGTCGGGGCTGGAAGGGAAAATGTTTAAATGCTACTAGCGGCTGGAGGCGAAGGGGACCCGCCTTGCATTAGAGGTGGGGAGTCCAGCAACATTGTCACCTGCGGTAACAGAACACAGGAAGTTCCCCGATGATCTCGTTAAGATGAGCCTGGAAGCGTCGCTGGACATGACAACGTGCGAGACAGCAGAGCCGAGCTGGCGACTTTAAACAGGGGACTCAGATACAGAAACCTCGCCGTCCCCGGAGCCCCCTGCGCGGGCCTCTCCCAGGAGACGACGCGCATTCTACGCCTAAATGTTGGGGAGCTTTACTCAGTCTGCTGCTGGGTTTCCCTACCCTGAGGCAGTGCGTTGTGCTGTGCCTATCTTTAGATATTCGGGGGGCATCCTGACTGTGTGTGAAGTTCGTCCACGAACAAGCTTTAAGGGCGGAGCTGCGGCTCGGTGGCTAACTGCCTGGGTCTGACGCCCGGTCCCCCCCACCCGCAGCGTGTGACCTCGGGCAAGCGCCTCAGCCTCCTGCCTCGGGTCCTCCTCTGCCCGCCTCCCAGGCTTCTTGAGCGTAAAAGTTCATTCTGGTAACGTGCTTAGAATAGTGCCAGGCACGCGGTAAGACCTACGTGAAAGCATCACAGAAATAAACGGTAAAACAGTAATTTTTAAATACTTGTACGGACGTTTGCGTCTCCTGTGCAGAAAAGCATAGGGCTCCTTCTTGGAAGCCGGAGTCTCCCTCTTCCCGGCGTTAAGAATGAGAAAACGAGTCGACAGCTCGACGGTAAAGGAGGGATTCCCGTTACTGGGAAACACTCTGGAAACCACCGCTGCATCTTTAGGAACATCACTTTAAGAACGGAAGAGCGTAAATGAGAAAGAAGCGCTTATTTCCTTGTCAGCGCCTCACTGAGCGTCCGCCGTGTGCCCAGAAACGGGCCGCCACTGCCCCGCAGGCTCGAGGGGCAAGACGAGGGAGGAGGCAGGGGAAAAGGCAGAGGAGCAGAACAAAAGGAACGGAAGCCAAAAGCCACCACGCACGTGCCGACGCCTACGAGGTGTCTCAGGAAACGATCCCAACCCTGTCAAACGACAGCCGCCCTGTGCGCGGGGTTTTAACAGGACCTCTGCGGGGTGGCGGGCAAGAGAGTGTAATTTAAGGCATTACACACACTGGGGGAGAGGCAGAGAAGTACCAGGTGTCCATACTGACAGACTGCGACGGAATTACGTAACAGTTCAAAGGGCTGCTCGCCTCTCCATTTGGTGAAGAAACCCGTCATTAGTGTTAATTGGGTATTAAAATGGAAAATCAGCTTTTGAAGGGTCTCGTCTAGTAGAAATTACAAAACCAGGGCAGCGGCGTAATTGAGAAGATTAAATGTCATAAACCACCGCCTCGTCTCTCAGCTGTGAGCTCTGGCTCTTGTCAGCTTGGCACAGAGAAGCGGCTCCGCCACGTGACTGCTTTTCTGGAGGAGATCATTCTAGAAGGCGGAGGTTTCCGGAAGTCTGGCTGGGGGTGAACAGACGGCAGCTCTTGGTGGCTTCTCCGTCCACTCAGAACCAACGAGGCACCAGCAGACACGATAACAGAGCCACTATTTACATGCAGCGTTTATCGGCGTTTTTACGGCAAGTTTTCTAAAAACCCGCAGTTGCTTTTAAATCACAGGACGATGATTTTCTTGAACTCCTCCTATTGAAATGATCTGCTTCTAGTTGAAATGGTATACCGAATGGTAAAAATGGCCCTGAAGAAACAGCACCAAGTGGCACTTCTGCTGGCCAGATGCCGCGGGAGTCTGAGCTGTCCGGCTGGAAGCCGACGGCTCCGTGCGGTCGGGGGCTGGACGCAGCTGGCGGCTTTGACTCACTGCTCCCTGACCGGCCGCCTCCTCCCCTCCCTGGCTTCCAGCAGAGGTCTCCAGAAGGAGCCCGCGCTGGCTGGTTCCTCTTCACACATCATCATTCACCAGGAAAAGAAAATCTTACTGAACACTGAGCCGGTGAAGCAGAAACACTCCACCTGCTTTCGGCAGGACACGCCACTGGAGAGTCAAGAAGGAATGAACTATGTCGAGGCATCTGAGGACGGAGAGTTACCTGCGGCCATCGAGAGACGGTCCCTCCCTTTGGAAAAGCACAGCACGCATCTGCCTGGCCATCGTCCTTTACAGAGCCAGTCGGCCGGCCGACCCACGCCTACCGAGGGCCTACTGGGTGCAGAACTCCAACACAGAGAGATGTCCCTGCTGATCTTTCTATCTGCAGCAGCACTTCGAGGACTGGGAATCAAGGAGCAGCTCCTCCTAGCCCACCGGCCACGTCTCCGTGCGCAGACTGCACGAGTCTACAGCACCGGGCCGCACAGCAGGAGGTGAGCGGCGGGCGAGCGAGCCAAGCGTCATCTGCACCTGCAGCCGCTCCCCAGAGCCAGCGTCACCGCCTCAGCCCCGCTTCAGCTCCTTAGGCATTGGATTCTCACGGGAGCACCGGTCCCTGGTGCCACAAAGGGTGGGGACAGCTGTCTACAGAGCCGAAAACAGGAGGCTTGGATAGAAAAAGACTCTACGGGATTCACTTGTTGGTAGCAAGCCAGCCCTTGCTGTTCATTCAGCAGTTAAAATGTACCAGGCACTGTTTTAAGTGCATTATAAATATCAACACATTTAATCCGCATGCTAAGCCTCTAAGATGGATGTAATTATCCTAATTTTGCAATGAGGACACTGAGGCACAGAGTGGTTAGGTAGCCTGCCCAAGGTCATGGCTAACGTGTGGGAAAGTTAGGGCTCGAGCTTGGGTGATCTACACTGTTTAACCACAGAGCAAAATATTTAATGAAAGGGGCCGAGGCGTTTACGTGTGTAGCATGGCTTTCTGAAGGCAGCCCGGCCACACTAACTTAATCAAGTGTCTCTAGGGTAGAACTTGAAACAACAACATAAGATACCCAGAATTTAAAACGGAAAAGATATACTTTGCAGGCTCTCTTCCACAACAGACTCCTAACCTCAAGTTCAAGAGTAATCTTATCTTCCATAACACCACCACCCCGACCAGTCTACAAACGGAGACTGATGGAAAACTACTGCAATCAGCATTTTATTGCAATCTTCTCCTGAAACGCGGCCTGGGTATGAAGAGTCTGGGAAGCTGGGGAGGACACAGCACACACGACACCCCCATCTCGGGGTCCCTCCGTGTGCCTCAAAGCTTCCTGCGAGGGGCCACCTACCAGACAGTGCAAAACGCCCCCACCGAGGCAGGCCAGTCTGCACTGCAGGACACGGGAGCCACCAGGCACGTGTGTCTGTTTCGATGTCAGTGACGACAATTAAATAAAATAGAAACTCAGCCTCTCAGTGGCATTAGCCGTACGGCAAGTGCTCGACAGCCACGTGGGGCTAGTGGCTACCGCAGGGGACAGCACGGAGAGCTTCGGTGACAGCATGGGTAAGAGCTTAGAGCCTGGTTTGTCTTTATGCTTTGGTCTGAATACACTTAGCGGGAATCACGTCAACTTTTCTTCCTGACGAATTCACGAAATTCGGATTACATTTCATTTCTAACATAAACTTTTCACTCTCGGGTTTAGTTCCAAGGAGGAGTGAGGATTACTTATAAGTAAATCAAGTACCTGGTATCCAGAATGCCTGTCTTCTTCCCTAACGTTAAAACCAGGTGAGGAACAGGAAATTCATTAAGATGGGCGGCAGAGGGCAAGATCAAACATTTTGTTTATAGCCTTTAGGTCTATGTTGGATGTTCGGTTCTGGGATATGTACCGAGCTGGTCACAAGGAAGACAAGCAGGAGCGGGTGGCCGCATCCACACAAACTAACGCTCCCACCAGAAACACAGGGCACACGCCGCTACACGGGTGGGTCGAGGAGCACGCGCCCACACGCAGGTCAGGCACAGGGCCACACAGGCCTGGCACGAAATTCTCCACTGATGGCAAGTCTCTTCTGCCAACGATTTCTCGCACTCTTAACCCGCTTCGCTAGGACACCCAAGCGAGTAAGTGCCACCCCATTTCACGTGGGCCCGCGCCGTGATCAGGCGGAAATGCCACAATCGCGCGTGGACACCGCCTGGCACTCACACACAGGCACCGGGGCACTGCCGCAGCTGCGGCGCCGGCAGTCGACACGTGTCCTGATCGATTCTTCAATGTCGAGCCCACGGCCTCCCGGAATAACTACGCTCAGGGCCAGCAGGGGCCGCCTCGTTCTAACACGGACCTTCGTTCGCTCAACACGTTCTCCTCTCTGTCCTGTTCTCCATTTCTTCTCTCCCCTCATCGATTCCTATCACTTCTACCGACACGACTGAATTTTTATGAAATTTTACTATGTGGGGCGTTCTTTCGATTTTGGATGAACGCGGTCTTACTTACCCAAGCAAGGGCTAATAGGAACCATTACTATCTGGTTGGTTTTAGTTGTGAACACACCTTGCACGCGCCAGAAGATGCGCGTTTGGAGAAGAATGCAATAACGGTAATAACGATATTACGTACTTGTGACTTCCTGTAAGAAATCCAGACACGGTCGCCCGGTTCCCGAAATGCTTAGAGAAACGGCCAGCGGGGTCTGGCCCTCGTAGTTCCTTGTGTTCGTGTCTGCTCCGTAATTGTACAACATCCGTGCGCAGAGCACGTCATCCCTAAGGGCGGACAAGTGTAAGGGAGTCTGTCCGTCTTCCAAGCGCCCCAAGTTCGTGTCGGCCCCCCTCTGAAGGAACATCCGGCAGTAAGAGTGGTTGCTCTTGATGACGGCGTACCGCAGCAGGAAGCCGTTCTGAATGTCGATGTTGGCGCTGTGGTCCAGGAGGATTTTCACGCAGCTCGACCTCTCCCGGATGATGGCGAGCTGCAGGGGCGTCGTGCCTTTGTCGCTGAGCGGGTCGACCTCGGCCTTGAACTCCAGGAGGAGCCGCACGAACGAGTCCCTGCCGTAGTGAGCGGCCACGTGCAGGGGGGTCCAGCCGTCGTTGCTTTTTGCGTTAATGATGTCGCCCCTGTACTCCGACTCTAACATCAGGCGTGCGATCCGGGCCCGGCCGTGCATGGCTGCGTAATGAAGGGCGGTGAAGCCTCCGATTAAGTCCTTCACGGTGGGGTCAGCTGCAGTTAAAGCCAAAAGGAAAACATTAGCGGACTCGAAAACGGGACGGCGGACTCGTAACGTGGCGAGGCGCAGTTGGAGGCAATTCTCAGACCGAACACGAAAGGGTTAAATGTCGTAATGAACACCGAGTACTTCCTTCCTCAGCTGAAGTTCACGTTTTCACGGAAAATCAAGTTTAGTCGACAGTTATCAACCCTGGTTAAGAGAGTGAGATCAACTCACGGAGTGTTTAAAAGACATAAAAAACCCCAAAAAACAACAACAAAAAAAACCCCACCAAGTTTAGACCACCACAGTCCCGGTCTTTGCTGATTGAATTAACTGCTTTCGGCTACTCAAACTCACCCACCTCTGTATTGTTTCATGTTTCTCTTCTGTTTTAAGTTTTTGTTTTATTTTCTTTTGTGCTTCTTCTTGGTCTTAAAGAGAAGCATGTGTATCAACATCTGCTGCTCTACATTACGGATGTGCTGTGGTCTGGCAGACGGCATTGTTTAGGGTGTATTAGGTTAAAAAAAAAAACCAGTTTCTCTGTGGTCTGTAAAAATTCCAAAGCATGTACGATATATGTTAAGTGATCTGGATAAATCATGTTTTCATAAGATAAAAGTCTATTCTGAATTCTTAAGTTTTACAAGAATTTTGGAGTCCGTTAGAATTAAACAGCACATCGTGTGAAAAACTGGAAGAAACCTCAGCACTGTATAAATATTATTTTCTAAAACGGTTCCAAAACCCTCTGCTAAATTGATTCCTGGGGGGCGGGGGGAGGGAGAGAGAAAAAAAATACAGTGATTGATCTGCTGTGTGATTCCTCGAGTCACAAACTTCTGTCATCTGCCCTGCCTATTCCCTGAACCTCGGGGCCACTTCTGTGTGGCTCCCGCCGCCTGGCCTTCCTGGGCAGTTGGCCCGATGCAGCAAGAACTGGTCCTCCATGTTACGTAAGCCACTTCCAGGCGGCCAGCGAGTCCCTTCAGAATCGAGTCAAAATGAGATTAAAATAACTTGTTTCTTACAAAAGTCCCCCTTAATTTCTGGTTGGTTCATGAAAGAGAAAAATTCCTGTTTTCCAAACAAAGGAAAAGTCTCCGAAGTTGTGTGAGTAAACATTTGTGTCTTGTTCAGTAAAATGTTACTTAGTTCTAAAACATACGCACTGGGTCTCTTAGAAAAATCCATGAGACAAAAAAATTATAAGTAAAATAGGAATATTATGGAGAATGAAAATTTCGGTTAAGAAGTAGCTGGCTAACACAAAACCTGTAAAAAGTTAACATTTTAGGTAAGCTATACCAGAATTTCTAAAATTATTCAATATAAACAGTACAAAGTAGCAGCATTGTTTTCATCCATTTAAAGAAATAAAGGTATCATAACTGCCTTGGTCTTCACTAGGAGAAAAATAAACAGTATCTATTTACTATGTGACTTAAAAAATAAAGGCAAGAGCATTTTAAAGAAGCATTTTGCTGCCATCTACTGGTAAAGCATGATCATGAGCTACTGTTTCCATTTTGACAGATCCTGTTTCTGACATCTTACTTACCTAAAGGTGACCAAGATAGGCATGAAATAATAATAATAAAAAAAACCCTTCTACTTAAATGAAACAGTAAATCTTGCCAAATCGTCCGTTTCTGATCTATACCTGACCAATTATCTGCTTCCAGACATTCTCTCTCAATCTGTTAGTGACACTTAAGACTCTTCTTTTATTCCAACTTTCACCCACCAGGGGCGCCTTTTGACGAGCCAGCCGACACTCTTACGCGCATCCTATTCTCGCTCTACTTGACGCGAATTTAAAATTATGCCACATTAAACTGCACTTGCATCTTTGGTTTTCCACTTGAGGTCTTTTTTCGGTTTTACTTACATTTTGGTCAGGAAAAACAATCGTGAACCATGATTTGCTTAGTCTAAGTAAAAACCATTAACTGCATTAGCTGAGCACAGGCTAGAAACAGCACAGAACAGTTTTCCGTAACAACGCATAAAATCTGTACAGTTACTGAGGAATTAACAGATGGGAGATCTAAGACAAATGAAGATGCAAACGAACAGGAATTTAAGGATTATTAGAGCTAAAGCAGTAAGATAAGAGAAAGATCTCATTTGTAACAGCAACAGAAACTACAAAACACCTAGACGTAAATTCAGTAAGAAACGTGCAAGGCACGTAGGAAAAAATCGATGACTAAACCAAACTCACTTCCTCTGTGTCTGATCAAATGTCCCTTCATCAGAAAAACTTCTTCCGAACACTAAGATGGCAGACTCATCCATCTCATCACTTTGTCCCCTTGGCAACCTTTTCTTCCCCAAGAGCGAACTCTTTAAACGAGATAGAGCAGGCTCAAGAAACCCCCTTAAATCTATGGAAAAATTTGAAAGTATATATAAGTAAAAGCAAACAAATGTTCCCTATCCATGTTTTTTTCCCCCAACAGCTTTACTGAGGCACAATAAAATTTACCTATTTTAAATGTAAAGTTTGGTGAACTCTGACAAATTGTATACTGTCACGTGATAGTTCCATTATCTCACGAAGTTCCTTCCTGCCTCTTTACAGGCAAGTCCCTGCCCACACTCTGGGCCCCAGGTAACCCTAAAATTTTGCCTTTCTAGAATTTCACATAATCATACAGTATGTATGTAGGCTTTTGTGTTTAGCTTATTTCATTCAGCATGTTTTCAAATTCATCCATATTGAGCAAAAGGTCATTTCTTTGTTATTTGCTGAATAATATTCCACAACGTGGCTATACAATTATTTATTCAAGAGCAGATGGATAATGGGTTATTTCTGGTTTGAGGCTACTATAAGGCTAGTGTGAACATCTGTATACAAGTCTACATGTGGACACGTTTCCAGGTCACTTGGGAAAATACCCAGGAGAGACTTGCTGCGTCGCATACTAAATGCACAATTAATTTCTTAGGAAATCACCAAACAGTTTTTCAAGTGGCTATCCAAAAATTTTTAATTCTGATGAAGTCAATTATCATTTTTTTCTTTTATGGTTTGTGCTTTTTATGTCCTACTTAAGAAATCTTTGCCCAACTTAATGTCACGTAGATTTTGTTTTCTTCCAGAAGTTATATACTTTTAACTTACATTTAGATCCATTGCTAGTTGATTTTTCTGTACAGTGTGACGTTGGATCAAGGTTTATTATTTCCCAGATAGATAAGTAATAGGTAGAGAGCAGGTAGGGTAAGTCCTCAGCCTTTTTTAATCCTGTTCCAGCACAATTTGTTGAAAAAACTAGCTTTTCCCCCAATGATTTATCCTGGTGTCTCTGTCGAAAACCAATTTACCATGAAACTGTGGGTCTATTTCTGTATTCTATTCTGTTCCACTGATCTAAAAAAAGTCTATCCATACGCCAAGAGCAGATGATTGTTCTTCAGATTTTTATTAAAATATAACTAAGATACGATATTGTATTCTCAGATATACACTACAATCTTGATTACTGTAGCTTTTTTTTTGATTACTGTAGCTTTACAGTAAGTTTTGACAGCAGGTAGGGCATGTCCTCAACCTTCTTTGATTCTGCTTCAGCCAATACATTTAGAATCAGCTTGTCAATTTCTTCAAACAAACCTGCTGAAATCCTGAAATTCTAACTCCGCCAATTCTAAAAATGAAAATCTCCTCAAAATGATCTAAATAATTTCAAACCATGAACATGGAATATCTCTTTCTTTTATTCCACATTTAGGTCTTAATTTCCCTGAGGACTGTATTATAGTTTTCAGTGTAGAGGCCTTACACATACCTTTCATTAAAGTATTATTATATATTTTAAATTCTGTTGCTCTCATAATGAATGGCTTTGAAATTTCCATTTCCAAATGTTATTTGCCGGTACAGAGAAATAAAATTGATTTTTTTTTGTATATTGATCTGTACATTCTGAAATCCAGCTAAATTCATTTTAGTTCAAGTACATTTTTTGTATATGTCTCACAATTCTCTATGTATATAATTACGTTCTTTGCACATAAGACAGGCTTACTTCTTCCCTTCGAATCCACAGGACTTTGTTGTCCTTCCTTTATTCCAATAGCTATAAGCTACAACAGGACGTTGAATTAAAGTAGTAAGAACATACACTCTTGCCTTGTTCTTGATCCTATAGACAGAAGGCATTCCGTAGTTCGCCATTCACTATAATGAGAGTTGTAGTTTTTCACAGGTAACTTTCCTTATGTTTTGGAAGTTATCTTCTGCTTCTTGTTTACTGAGAATCTTTATGATGAATGAGTTATTTTACATTGTCACATGCGTTTTCTGCATCTACTGAAATGGTGTTTACTTTTGTTCTGGCAATGTGGAGAATTACTCAGCAGATTGATTTTCAGATGCTACACAAACCTTGCGTTCTTGGAGTAAATACAACTTGGCCATGATGAAATATTGTTCTTTGACTATAGTGGATTGGATTTCCTAGTATTTTTCTCAAGCATTTTTGTACCTATTAGGAAGGATGCTGGTCTGTCGTTTTCATTTCTGGGGCACGACAGGCACCATACGGTCTGGAAGTGATGCTCTTTCTACCTCCTCGAAGAGTCTGGGTAGCGCCGATTGTCTGTTCTTTTAATACTTGAAATAATTCAACAGAGAAGCCAGCCGTGCCTCTGGTTTTCTTGGTAGAGAGTTTTAATTACGAATTAAATTTCTTAAGATAGAGATACAGGGCTATGACATTGTTCAGTTTTTCTCTTGGGCAAGTTCTGGCAATTTGCATCTTTTGAGGGATTTGTCCGTTTCTTCTAAATGGCATAAAGGTGTTCATTACACTCATTTTCCTTTTAACGTCTGTAGAATCTATTATGAAAATAGTTTTCCATACTCGATATTGGTTATGTGTCGTTTCTCTTGTTTTCTTCATCAGTCTAGCTACGGATTTATCAATTTCATTAATCTTTTGTGAGATACTAAATGTGTGTTGTATTATGTCATATGTTTTTGTAATTTGTTACACAGCAACGGAAAATGAATTTTTTTTTAATATGGACCTGCATAAGTAACTTTACCAGTGACATTTTTTTCATATTCCATTTTAATTTCTCTATTGACTTTTTAGCTATACTTTTTTGCATTACAGGCATACCTCGAAGATATTGCAAAAAAGCAAATAATGCAATGAAGAGAGCCGCAACTTTTTTGGTTTCTTATTGCATATAAAAGTTATGCTGACATTATGTTGTAGCCTAGTAAGTGTGCAGTAGCGTTATGTTTTAAAACAACGTGTATATCTTAAAATACTTTATTATTAAAAAAGGCTAACCATATTGTGAGCCTTCACGAATTGTAATCTTTTTGCAGGTGGAAGGTCTGGCCCCAGTGACAGCGAAGATCACTGATCACAGATAAACATCACAAATATAATGATGAAAAAGTCTGAACTATTGTGAGAAGTGAGCACAAGCTGCTGGAAAAACAGCACCGACAGACTTGCTTGACGCTGGGCTGCCAGGAACCTCCAATTTGTAAAACAAAACAAAACAAAACCAAAGCATCTGTGAATCGCAATAAAATGAAGCATGGCTGTGTTTTTTTTTGCTGGTTGCTCTGCAGACTGGAATATATACACTAATCTGATCAAAATATTACCAGGATTCATACAGGTACTCTTACGTGCTTCCCACGTGTGTTTAAAGCTCAAATACTTTTGGACATTACAAAACCCTAAAAGCAGGAAAGTCAGATTTTACAAAGTATGTGTATAAGAACTGTATCCTAGTATATGTATATATTATATCCAGTATATAGCATATGTGTATGTATATACACGAACGAACTATATCCATAGCAAACTGTACCGTGGTGCATTATACATATAATTATTCTTCTTCAAAGTTTTGGAAAGCACCAAATGCATTTAGCTAAGTTACACAGGCACGGTTTCGAGGTTATAAAGAAGTTATACATTGTGTTATAAGTATTAATGTACGGAAAAAAAGCAACAGTGATATAGGGGGGAAAATATCTAAATACCTAATAAAACTGCTAATAATTGACCACAGCATAAAGAACTAAAAAGTCAGACGGTATAATGTTTCCAAACAGGATTTCCCCCAGGTTTCTTTTTCATTAATGAAAAATTGAAAGCTTAGAAAAGAAGCAAGGCAAAAAACAGCATTTCCTAGTAACCACTGTCAACACTGATGATATACTTACAGCATTTCTTCTATACGTTTTTAAAAATTACACATAATTGTAATCATGGTCTGATTATTTAACCTTTTCTCTATATCTGAACACAGAATGCCTCCATTTTAAAAATTATACATAATAAGGGGTAAACTTTTCTGATTATTTAATCTTTTTTCTACATTTGAACACCGAGAACGCCTCCATTTAAAAAATTATATATAATAAGGGGTAAAATTTTCATGCGGAAAAAAATTCCTGCATTCAAGACTGTTTCCTTGGAATAAAGAGTAGATTTATTGGGTGAAAAGGTCCCCCGCTTTTGGGAGCCTGATACATACAACCAAACTGCTTCCATATAGCGCTTTCCTAAGTTCTCATAATCGATATCTCGGTTCCATCACACTTGGGAATCATCGCTTCCAAAATCTTTCTTTTTTTGAAAAGCTCAAAATAAGTTCTCACTGCTCTGCTACGGATTTCTTTGGTGAACCTATTATCTCTCTCTTTTTCACGAGTTTCATCAAGAGGATTTTCCTCCTGCTGAGGCCTTTCTCAGATCCCTCCAGTAACTGGCTTTGTGGCCTGAACTTCTAGAGCTGTCCTCCAGGTGAGTCTGCATAAATGCTGAACCTAAAGTTAGTAAGTGCACTAACACAGGGTCTTTTAATGGTACTTTCTTGAGATGTCCAGCACGGTCTTAGTATTTTTAGAAAGATTCAAAATGGACAAGTGAAGATGATGATGATGGTGATGATGATGATAAATGATGATGATAAATAATGATGATAATGATGGATTTCTTATAATTCCCTCTCTTATAATAGAGACTCTTCCCCATAACTCCAACAGCACATCAGAAAGATTACCGGAATTTGTATGAGGTACAAGTATATGCAGCACATTTGTGTTTAGAAACTAATTTTTTTTGACATTATAAAACAGGAAGTATTCATCATTTTGAAGCAGGATGTTTCAAAGCAAAATCCCATTTATCTGCACAGGCCCATGTGTTAATTTTGGGTCTAATGTGGTAGCTACTAGTCACATGTGGCTATTGAGCACTTGAAACATGGCTCTTGTGACACCAACTGATTTTTTAATTTAATTTAAATGTAAACAGCCGCACGTACAGCACAGGCTTAGATTAAATGAGAAAGCCAAACTTGCTCTTTTTCTCAATGAACCTAGATTCCTCCCGTAAGAGGCAGCAAGCATGGCTTCCCACAGCTGCTCCCCGAGGAGACCCATCTCTCACCACGGCACAGTGACAGGCGGCCTCGGAGCCCTGTGTGGTCACTCACTGACGGTTCACAGTGCCGCTGCCCACGTCTGTGCTCAGATCTGATCCTTTAATATACGTACCTAAGATAAAGCATTTCTTGTCAGGTTAGTGGTTTGTATGAAACATCTATGTCCTGTTTTATTAAACTGCATTTGGCTAACTCTCCTCTGCTCATACAATAAATGGCAACCGTTTTCTTCCTGATCCTCAGGCCTGAAACCTCAGTTATTTTTGATTTCTTTCACTTTCACCTTATAGCCAATCTATCAGCAAAACCTGTTGGCTCCATTTTCAAAATATATCCAGAATCTTACCATTTCTCAAGGTATTCACTGCTATCCAGACTGAGCCACTAGAATCTCTTGCCTAAATTATTCTAAAGCTTGTTGACAGGTCTCCTGTTTCTCCCTGGCCTGGCACATATTAGGTGCTCAATAAATATTTGCTGAATAAACACTGGCCACCTCATCTGATGATATATGAATTATCTTTCATACACAGGGTGGGGAGGGTGTTGAGTGCCTATGCCCTATTTCTTGTGGGTTATTGCGTACTTTCCCACATTTGAATTTTTGAGTTCATTTCACCTTAATGTCCATCACAAAATAATCTTATTAACAGAATGGGGCCGATCTGACTGGAAGCCTATAAACTCTTAAACTGTAGTTTTTTTGGAAAAGAGCAGGTATAATGAATTCAGGTATTTTTGAATCCTACCTTAATGCTAGTTAATTTTTAATCCCTATTTTTTAATAAAAGAATTGGTCTTGTCTCTTTAATGCTGGGGAACAATTATCTTAGATATCGCTGGTGTTTATTTCTCCTATTATTTGTAACAAAAACAGATATGGGTCTACCTTGAAGAAGCTTCAGAGTAACTGGAAATATAGACATTAAACAGAACACTACAAAGATAACTCATATACTTGTGATGGGTCAAACACTAAAAAGATACAGAGAACAACATATAACGGAGGGATGTGACTGAGAAAGTAGTGACTGAGAGCTGAAGGAGAAGCAGGCCCGAGCTGGGTACGGTGGGCAGCAGTGGGGCGACAAAAGAGTGATCAGGCACACCCCAGACGGCAGCCCCTGAAGTCGGCGATCCGAGAGAACGGAGAGGGGCTGCTGCGCAAAGATGAAGCTGGAAAGATGCGGGTCGTCGGACACTGCAGGGCTGCGTGGATCCCGTTAGACTTTGAACATTGTTCTACAAGAACTGGGGAGCCACTGGTGGATTTTTAGAAGGAAATATTTTAGTTTTCATTTTGAACAGATCACACTATTTAGAGAATGGCCGGGGTGGGGGAGGGGGGACCGGAAGCAGGGAAGGAGGGCACCCTCATAACAGTCCTGGAGAGAACTGAGGCTTCCTTGCCCAGAGCTGGGGCACTGCCTCCAACGAAAAGAAGTGAAAAGATCAGACAACTAAGTAGGAGGCAGAATCCACAAGGCTTAGCGACTGATGGTGCTGGTGGTGAGGAGGGAAGAGTCTAGGACGGTTCCTCGTTTCTGGCATAGCCGTCAGAGGTGTGGGGCTCTTTTAGGGTTGTGCCGTGAGCCGTGAGCATGGAGAGGCTGAACTGGCAGCCGGTTACCCTGGCCTAGAGGTCAGAAGCCAGGCCAGACTACATAATACTGAACACAGCGAAGACTCACGGGGGCCAGGGAGGGGCAGGGGAGGGGGAGATTTGCTCGCCTAGTACCGTCTCCAAACTGACACACGACGTCCAGGACAAAAACGCCCAGCGTCGATCACTCTACAAGGTAACAAGAGCAAGTGAAAGGTGCACAGCAAGAACACACAGTGAGCTTCTCCAAAATATTCAATTTTGTGGTTTTAAAATTTTATATGGACGTGTAGCGGGCTAAAACATCCTTAAAGAATGCAAAGATTGAGGAGATTTGCCCCATCAGGCATCAAAATGTAAATATATATATAAACACACACACACACACACACACATATATTTATATAGACAGAGAAACAGTAATTACGACCATGTTATACGGACCTGGGGATCTACCACTGGAAAATAACTACTGCTGTCTAGACTGAGCCAGGAGCATCACACGGATATGAAAATTTTGGATCTGAGCCGGGAAGTCAGAGCCATGAGGACAGAAGGAATGACCTGAGCTTCCTTTATGGGAAAAAATATGAAATTGTACCTGTGAATGGATTTTTTTTCTTTTGCCTTATGGCTTGTGCGTTCTGTTCCTTGTATGTCATAACACAGGGTCGTTATTTGCCTGTATTTTCTTTCAAAAAGTTTTGTGGCGTTTAGGTCTTTAAACTATGCAGAACTGATTCTGCTGTACGATATGAGGTGGTCAGGCGCAATTTCACATTTACCTAAATGATACTGGAATCTCTATAAACACAAATATATGCAGAAAAAAGGAACAGGGTTTAGCAAAGTGTGGCCCACAAGTCAACTGTGGCCCATGATCGCTTTATGCAAATAAAGTTTTATTGGCACAGAGCCACATTCATTTATTTACACCTTGTCTGTGCTGCTTTCGCTCTAAAACAGCAGAGTGGGGTAGTCGGAACAGACAGTAGGGCTCGCGAAGCCTCATTTTTTAAATATCTGGACTTTTACAGGAAAAATTTGCCAACCCCTGATATTTAAAACATCTTAAGTTCTATAGCTGAGCCAAAACCAACGACTGCAGAATACAGTCAGTATATCAAATAATTTATGTTCTGAAAGCACACACAATGTGCTCTGACATATTTTCTATGAGTACAGGTAACAATATTGGGAAACAGTCTAGAAGGATAAGCACCAAGCTACACTCACCCCCATGGTCATTCCTGGGCGCAAGCAGGCCACAAGGATTAGGAGTTGGCCAAAGGGGACATTAGCTTTATTCGTACTTTCTTTGAAATTTCATTTTATTTGTTTTAAGGAGACAGATTCATATTACTTGAGTGATCAGACTTTTTAAAATTAATTTTTTAAAAGCGAGGCTGGTAGAAGCAGAAATAGGAATAAATGGAATAAAAAAATGTGAGCTCTGACCTTGGTCTGTACTGAGCACTTCCAGAATTTTCAGTGTTCTGATGCTACACCCGCCTTTTAGTTTTTTTCAGACCTTTCTCCCAGCATTCCTCTTACCTATCCTCTTCATTAACTGCAGAACTGGGGTTTTCAAGTTTTAGGGTGAAATGAGGTATGAGCCAGAGGCAGGAAGGGATGGAGGAGAGGGAGAGAGAAGGCACAGGCGGGGGAATGGCTGAGTCCCGCCAACGGTCAGCCACTTCGGGATTATCGGTCCTATTTCAGGGCCCCTGGGACGAGTGACGACAGCCAGTCTGCGGGCTGGCACTGTCCTGCTTCCAGTCCAAGCTCACGGCCTCCATCCTCCTCCTGTCACACAAATCACGTGACCAAGAGATCTGTAGCACTCTGAACGCTTTCTGTACATCAAGGAAGTTTGCAAATTTGACTAGTTTTGTTAAGAAAGCACACATCGGAAATGAAAAAGAAATGCTATTCATGAGCAATTCGGGCCTTGAATGGCACATGTGGAACCCGAGTCCCAACCAGGCTGCTTTATGCCATAACATACGAAGATAATACGGGCACAAATGATAAAATACGGAGTCCACCTTTAGGAAAACAAAGTACGTAGAAATTCAACTGGGAAAAAACATGTATGATTTTAGGACAATTATTAGTTATTATTAATCATGGGCATCATGGAAATAGTTTTTGATGCAAAAACATAAAATGTCAAATGTAGTTTCCAGCTGCATGTAGCTATCCAAGATTAGACCTCAGACAACCAGTCTGCATATAGAATACCGAGAAATTATGTACAATTCGGAAAAAGCAAGTGCTCTAAAATGGTAATAAAAGAAAGCGTCCAAAATATTTTAAAAGAAGGTGAATTCAAAAGATAGGGTATCATCAAGGACATTCTATTTAAAGGGACTGTGCTAGGTCTGTCTGCTTGAGCAATTATCAGCGGGGAAACAATGCAATTCTCCAACTAAGGGACCACAGCCACTTCTGCTTCTGAGTCAGGAGCAACTGGACAGCCTGAGGAAGGCTGAAATAACCTAGAAAAACCTGACTGCACATAAACCACAGGTACGGGGGGGAGAAAGCACGTTCACCAAACTGATCTCTTAAACAACCTGTTTTTAAACAGAATCTGGCATTATTTTGACAAACCTCCGCACGGGAGAGTAAAAGTAAGAAGAGTATTAATAAAGGAGAAAAACTAAAATCTATATACAGGCGTGTACATGTATTCTGAACTGAATGTAATTTCATTTTAAGTTTCTCCGAGGGAAAACAAGAGATTTGCTTCTAGAAAACTCACCTCCGTGTTCTAGAAATACTCGAACACACCTTTCCTTTCCTCTCGCTGCGGAGAAATGGAGCAGGGTCCAGCCGTTCGCATCCCGGCCGTTTGGAGAATAGCCTTGTTCCAGCATCTTCCGTACCGTGTGGACATCGCCGGCGGCCACTGCAGCCTGGATCTGCAACTCTTCCTGGAGCTCAGGGTTCCTTCGACAATGGTGGTGTAACATCCTAGCTGAGTCCGCTTTTTACAAAGGATTCATTAGGTCACAGGGATCAGCCTTTAAGGGCAGGCAGAACACATGACATTTAGGATACTTGGCTCCCAAAAGTGCGCCCATTAAAAATTACAGACTTTTCCACTGCTAAATCACGTGACTATGAGTAATGGCAGTTCAATTACTATTACTACGACTAATTAACATGTAGCTGTCAGGAGCAAAACTTTTAGTCACTGCCCTCAGATGGTAAACATTTCAGGATGAAAGCCAAGTGTAAAGTCCTAAACGGCTGAGACAGGAGATTCCTTCTGCAGGCTTTTGAAAACGCAAAGCGAACATCCCATGAACGTTAACAGCACTATTTTGGGTAAAACGGAAGGTGATGCTGAGCAGTTAGAAAACAGGGGGCAGAGAGAGGAGTCAGACGAGTACTCCTCCTCCTCTTCGTTCCGATTTACCTGACACACATGGAGATTTGTTATAAACCATTCAAGGCGTCTGTCGCAGATCAGTGAGTGAATGCAGAGTATCAAATGGACAATTCATAAAGTGTGAAGACTAAAGGTCTTTAATTATGAGAAGCAGTTAAACAAAAGCGTAAAACCTTTCGGCTGGTTTCCTAAAGTGTTTCAACAGAGTTTTATTTTAGCCCCAAAAGATGATAGGTTGGGGGTAGCAGGAAAAGGAGGGCGAAGTAAATTAGAGTAATATGTGTAGATTACGTGGGCTTTCCTTTATTTTTGTTTTTTTTTTTTGTTTATTTATTTATTTATTTAGTTAGTTAGTCAGTTTTTCTAGCCTCCTCACTTTGTGTATTTGGATATAAGATTTACTATACTTTTTTTACCCCATCTCTTTTACATTTTCCAATTTCACTTTCTGTAAGTTTTACTGTATAAATATCGAAGTATCCAGACGATATAAAATATTTAAAAGTTGTGAGAATCTAAACAACCTGTGGATGAACCACATGAAAAAAAAATTATTTTAAAGGAAAACAATTCCCACACTAATAGGTCACAAGTGTCTGTACTCGGACTCAATATATAATGAGATCGTCTTTATACAAATAGGAAAAGCCCAAATTAAACTGATGGAAAGCCGCATCTTATATGCTTGTGTACAAAAATATTAGTAAGTTTTTAAAGACGTACAGAAACTAACATTCTTCTAGGAAGCCATTCTATCTGGGCTGATTTTAAGGAATATGTTAGACACATCTCCTAATTGGTAGGCTTCCATTTCTGATAATAAAAAAAAATTATGTAATAAAGTCCTTTAAAGACAGTCTGGTCTCACGTGTAGGTTAGATATCTTGGGATAATCTTGTTACCAATAACAATTTACCTGGTAAAACCTCTCATGATAGCTTGTACGAAGGTAAAGTTAAGCCTGGCTTAGGTCACGTCATCACAGTCTGAGCGTAACCAAATATTCCATGTGCTGTACACAGAAAATCGTTACTACAAACTCAGAAGTCTGACTAAGTGACGTCTTTTAAAAATATCAGGCTACTGCTACGAAGAGCTATTTCCTCAGGAAAAATTGGGAAATGAGAAATTTCCTGAAAAATTGTTTTCTTAGTAAATATTATTTCCCCTCATCTCTCTTCACTTAATTACTTTTTTCAACTGATACCAAAATTAAGTCTCGTTTTAGAAACTGGAAAACTGAAAACTGTTTTTGGAATAGGTTTTCACTTATTGTTAGCGTTTTAAGAGATGCTGAAGACCACTAGAAAGAATTAAGGGAAATTACTACTATATGCTCAAAATGATTATCTTTAACAGATTTTTTTTTTTTTTAAATAAATGGGATGATTAACTTGCCACTTAAATAAGGCCTGCTAGGGAAGGAAAGGGTTCAAACAATATTAAAAAAAAAAAAGCCTAGATTTTCTTTTGGCAAGTGCTACGTTTAGTATACAGGAGCTGAGTTGAAGGAGGGCAGCACAGATGACTGATGACCCTCGGTCACTTACCTTGCAGAAGAATGGCCCTTCTCCTGATAGGTGGGCTGCCTAATAACCATTGTGCACATACAGCATTATGGGGAGGGGACGCAGAGTGTGTCCAGAGCACGGCGCAAATCGGCTTCCTTAACCTAAAAACAAATGAAAGAACAACTGTGGGAAAACTCCTAAACAAAAAAGTCATAGCTGTCTGCGTAGTCTACCTTCTGATGAGCTTAAATTTCAGCGCATTACAACAAAGTTACATAATGGATAAAGAACTCAGATTAAGTCGTAAAGAAAATGATCTTCATACCTATATTCCTCTCCAAGGTGGTATAAAATGATTTATTTTCAGGAATTTTTTTTTTTTTCTAAAAAGGCTGGTTTTGAACGAGAACACAGAAAATAATAACTCACACATTTGGAATTTGGATGCGAAGCCAAGTTCTTTTTGCTCAATTCAGAATATATTTTCAGACTTGCTTCATTTGAATTACTTATTTTTAAATTACTATTACATTTTTATTTTTTTCAATTATAGTTGGCACAGACCATATCAGCTTCAGGTGCACAGCACGGTGATTAGACATTTTTATAACTGATGATCACCTCGATAAATCCGGTACCCGCCTGACACTACACATAGTTATTACGGTACTACTATATTCTCCATGCTATATTCTCCATCCCTATGACTATTTTGTAACTACCAATCTGTACCTCTTCATCCCCTCCCCCTCGCACCCATCCCCCTCCCCTTCACTTGAATTACTTTTTAACTGACACCGTTAGTCACTTGATTTTTCTAAACAGGACTAAAATGAGAATGTGTGTGCATCCAATACAGTGGGTGCCCAGAGCCAAAACGGAATCTATGGCAACTAAAAGGAGATTATATCTTTAAATGCTAGTTCTTCCTCTGTCCAAAAAGCATCATGTCAATCATTTTGAAGTCGTAATTCCTTTACTCACAAGCCAAACCAGGTAAAAGATTAACAGGCCTTGCTGCTTCCCCATTTGAATTATGAAAAAATTCACTCTAGAGGTTAAAGAAAAGGGGTCTTTTTCCACATCGATTACATCCCAAGTCTGTGAATTCCACTAAGACACATTCAAGGTGACTTCCACACACTCTGCCCGAATTACTCTAGGAATTACCCTTTGGGAGAACTGCTACCCCATCCTGGTGGGGTGGGTGTGCCAAAGCCCTCTGTCACTTAAACAAGAAAAGGTTGGACCACCTGGCGACCTGATGTGCTATGGATAAAAGTGGCAGTAACAGGTGCTGCTGGCGGCCCGCCAGAACTTTCAACCAATCCAAATTCGTCTAGTCCACTTTGGTCCTTTCCTCCTTCCACACCTTATTTTTCCTTGTTAAACTTCTTCAAAGAAGGTCAAAGACTATGCCGGCAAGTACTGGGGAATAATATTTGATTTAAAACTGCGCCTGTTATTTCTAAATAAATGAATCAGCCAAGATCAGAACGACTCCTACAAGGCAAGCTGTAAAAAGATGCAGTACTATCCTCACGCGAACGGCCGATTCTAACACTGGGGCAGGAGACATGCAAAGTGACCCTGGAGCATCTTACAGTGCCGAAAAGGAAGGAAGTGCTCGGAGAAAAACGTAATTATAGGGGTTATGTCAAAGGGACAGAGGAGCCAACTGAGAGCTCTCACTAGCCAAAATGGAACAATCTGAACAAGAGAAAGTACCACTAGATTCTAACCCAAAGTAGAGACCAAATAACTGATTGAATGACTTAATAAAGGGTGGGGGGTGGCAAATCTGTGCAGAATTCCAAATAATTTGTTTAGAATCTTCCCTTTCGAGAAAGTGGAGCATAACTCCCACTCCTGTATAGTGAGACATCTGAAAAACACTGCCTCAGGCCCGTGACTGTATGGCTAAGATCAGCGGTGCCAAGTTACGCAGCTAGTTTGATATGACAGAAGCTGTCTAATCGTAAGAATGTCGGACAAATTGCAATTGAGTAACATTGGACAAAATACCTGATAAGTACTCCTTAAACAGCCAAGGTCGTCAGAAATAAGGAAGTCTAGAAACTGTCACAGCCAAGAAGAGCCTAAGGAGACAAGATGATCTCATGTGATGTTGTCTCCCGCATGGGATCCTGGAACAGAAAAAGGATATTAAGTAAAAAAAAGCTAAGAAAATCTGAAGACATAGGGATTTTAGTTCATGATAATGTTCCTGATTGGTTCATTAACTGTGACAAATGTACCTATTAACGTAAGATGGGGGTAACTGGGTATGGAGTGTGTGGGAATTCTGTACTATCTTTGCAATTTTTCTGTAAACCTAAAACTATACTAAAATAAAAAAAAAATGTTTAAAAAATACAATACAATGTCTCCAATGATGAGCCTTCGGCGTTTCCACAAACGAACCAGATGAGAACGACTTCTACTCTTCAAGACTGAACATCCCTGGATGCCTTATTGCTAAGTCTGTCCCCAACGCCCCATCTCCCAAGAGAAGGGGAGGTGACCTTCCATGGCTTCAAACCTTTAAGAATCCTTTTTGTTGCTGTCTTCCAACTACCCATCGCCATCTCACAGAGACAGCGGGGGGTGGTGGACATGAGGGCGTGTGAGGGGTGACTGAGGAGAAGAAGAAATAGTCATTAACTTATTAATAATATCGAGAAAGGGCTTTGTGTTAAAAGATGAAGTGAGTACATTATTTTCCCCAGTAAGAAAGATGGGCAATAGTAACTTGTGATAATCCCGTATCGGCTACTGCAATCAGACAGATGACGATCTACTGAGCGCCTGACATGTGCTTGACACGTTACCAAGCCTTGGCCACTGGTATTGCCCCTGGGTAGAACTCTGCTAGGGAGTTCTGCAGACTTAAAATGAATCAAATAATCCTAGAACGTTAGATCACGTTGCTTTTCTGACAATGCCCAGCGCTATAAATAATAACCACAAATTTAAAGCAAAAAGCACTATGCATGCATCAAACTTCACAAGAAAAAAAATGATGCACACAGGAGCCCTGTCAGCTGCATCCCTTAAATTATAAAGGACAATGACTTATCACCGAATATCCTAAGAATAAAAAGCATCAGACAATTGATTTTAAGCTGGTGCTATTTTATGAGAGTTTGCAGTTTAAATAGGGCATAGCTATCCAGGTATGTATGAGTAAAGGAAAAATAAAGATTATTGAACTTCAAAAGTAAATACTGTACTTAGTGGTAAAGTTGCCTATTAAAAACCACAGAGGAAGTTTAGAAATGAGAATGGAAAAAAGTCCACTTCCCCTGAAAGAGGGCAAGTTTAAAAATCTGATCGTTAATGGAAGTCTCTTATAAAAGAATATGGCGAAGGAAGTGAGTTTCTAAATAAATGTATGTATAGTGTAAGCTGTTTTTAAATTAATAATGACTCAGAATGACTAAAACTCTGAGGGTAAAACTTTAAAAATTCCATTCCAGTTTTCACAAGACAGAAAATAGAAAAAAAACATACTAACAGAGAAGACTTCAGGATTATATATTAAAATGGGCAACTTTCCCAATGTACCATTTTTATACGAGATTTTATTGCCCAATGTTAAATGTGTTTAAATTTTATGAATTCATCTTTTCTATTCTACACAGGGTCAAAATATAACCTAGGCCTCCAACCTTTTATACTGTTGACCATATTAGAAACTATAAATTTAGGAATTAAATGTTACCATCTAATTTCCATATAGAGGCCAAATAAACTTCAGTTAAAACCAAAACTTCTTGCTTCACATAATGAAGAGAAGTCTATATCCACAGTATAGAGTGAATAACATAAGTATAAAACGAAATATATTTAACACCTGTCTAAAATTACCTTTCACCAAATTTGCCCACACGTCCCCAATTTCCTCTGGCATAAATTAGTCATTAATGGCTTTCTGCATGTTATTTTCACTGAAAAGTCCACACATTTTTTTAAGTGATACAAACTAGAACTGTGCTTTCAGATCTCACACCAGCTAGAAACAAGATAACAGCTTGCTACTCAAAAAAAGAAATAAGCGTTTCTTTGCAGAGTAAATAGAGATACAGGCTGGCAAGGAACTAATATCAGCAACTCCAAGGATATCGGATCTGAGAAAAAATTGAGGAAAAAAACCTACCAACGGCTTGCAAGGCCTAAAAGGGAGGATGGATGCAGAAAACACTACAGGGCCCACAGAGCAACACACCAGAAATGTCTATGAGTTTAACTTACATGATTGAGAGTCTGGAACCCAAAATAAAACAAAGGTGTTATTTTAGTAACACCCAACCTGGTCAGCACAGTTTATGTCCTCAAACGAGTAAGAGTATTTCTATTTCCTCCCAATTATCAGGCCTCTATGGAATGTAAGGATTTATTATCACGAACAGTTTATAACTCTCAGAAGTTCTGGCAAAAAAAACCCAATCATTTTCATGAAACGCAGGAAAGGCAATAGAGGAGATATTATAATTCACTTATGCAGACCCAAGTGGAAGTTTACATCGCAAGTGTTATACATGACGAGGTCCTGTCAATATTATCTTATTAATCCACGTCTGGCATTATCACCTTAGCATCATGTAAGTGCCCAGAAAATAAACAAGAAAGGAGACGATCAGACTACTCAGGGAACGCCTTCAGTTGAGAATGAAAGGAAAGGCTGCAAGTCAGGTATCAACTTTATCTGACTTTCGGACTTTTTAGGAATAGTATGTACTTCTGTGTTGCCAAAGTTAATTATAAACAAAATAGATATTATAACTCAATACAATAGCGATATTATAAGTCAATAATTGTGAACGGCATCACAACTATTGACTGTTATAATATCGCTATTGTGTTGAGTTATAATATCTCTATAACTATTATATTAGTTATTTTATACTGTTGACTATATTAGAAACTATAACTAATATAACTAATAGTAATATCATAGAAAATAACTTATTGGCCATAGCATGCTCAAGGTGGATCACCGGATATCTCCAATTAAAATCAGTTATTTTCCCTGTGTAATTATAAATCTATATTTGGCTATCAAATAAATCAAGCATCTTGATTTTTATTTTTATTTTTTGGCTTTCTAAACTATGTGACTGGCACTAGAATCAACATAAAGTTAACTACCAGGTTGAAAAATATAAAACACCCAACTGGCCATGGTGGTAAATAAGTAGCCAAATTAAATATTTTAAGTGTTTAGCATAACCTAGCCCAACTCCTCTTAATCATGCTAATATTAGAAACAGATGCTGACAATTTATATCCGGTCCTTCATCTTAGAAAAACATCGAAAGCTGAGAGGATCAATGAGATATCATTTAAGCAATGAGAATATACTGGCTGGGGAAAAGTTTATCTCTTTATATCTCTTTATATACTTGACTCGCCACAGACCCACTCCCTTATCATCTCAGGTGATAATACCTCTCAGAAACGAAAATATGAGTAGAGGTAAATCTAAAGCAGGAAAAGTATTTAACTGGAAAGGCCTGAATAAAAAACACATATTTACTTTAAAAGCATACTTCAAATATTTTAGCATCTTTTCAAAGTCCTAATCATCAGGCATCTCCCTGGTGATTCACATACTTAAATAATGAAAATTGTCTTTAATTTTACAGACTTCTACCTAGCTTTTAATGACGTGAAGTGGACCCTATATACACTTAAAAGTTTGCCCTAAAATTCACCACGGAACAGAAGAAACTGATTCTAAATCCCACTGAGTAGCCCACACTATACCTTTGGTATCCGGTTTCAGGTCTCAAGAATATGCAAACCCCCAGAGCCTCTTAAAAGTATCTTTAGCTATGTCTTGACAATGAGAAGAATCATGGAAGACATTAATTTCTTTTTGCGGAAGGCAGAAAGTTCAGAGGAACAGAGTAAATCAAAGATTTCCCAACAACTATTTTAAGTACTTCCTTGTACCTGAAATTCCCTAAACAATCTGAGACATTAAAATAACTCTGAGATTAACAAGTCACTTTATACTCGTGTAATTGGATGTTAGAAAAGTCATTCACGTGGCTAATTTCCGAATTAACTCTTATATAATTTCCCTGATCATATCCCCTCTTTAGGAATGACATGAATGTCCTAAACTTACCTTTCGTGCATTTTCAGAGTCAGTAACAAAATATAGTGGCACAAATGTGATCACCTGAATTAAATGCTTAAATTTCAATCTAACAAATCTTCTGTAAGGGTTTCCAAACAAGAAATCTTATTTATGAAGAGTGCAAAGAGTAAGCCCTAGATTCTAAACACACCAAAACATTCCTTTATTTTTAAATTCTTGATTAACAAGAGATTATGTAAAGTTTTATAAATTTTAAATAATCTGAGGTGTAACAAATATTATTTATCTTTTTATATCCACATCTGTCACACAAAAACACACAAAAGTCTGATGAGTTAATTACAAATAAGTACTTCAGAGGAGAATATTGCTTTGATATGATTCATATTATTAAGGTACACAGATTCACTTTTCACTAGAAGTAAAGTCATATTATTTTCAAGCCATTACTGTACCTTCCTTTCCCAAACCCTGGTCAGTTCAGCAACTGAAAAGATTGTTTGATGGAGGTAGAGGAAAGGTGACAGGAAGTTAAAAGGGGAAAACAGAAAACTGGTTTAATTAAAAAGCAGAGTCATTTGGAATTAACAAGCAATTAGCAAAGAATTGAGGAAGTCCCCTGTGAGTAGTGGGAGTGGGAGGGGGGGCTACAAAAAAGTCTCAAAGTCTCAGAGCAGGGTAAAAGGTACACTGCACCAAAAGCTAATGCAAAACACGGAAACACTATACAGAGAGAAAGGAAGAAAATACGTTGGGGGGGGGGTGTAGAGTTATTAAAGTGTTAAGGATCAGGGCAAGGGAGGTGTTTTTGTTTTTGCTGGGAAACTGGGGGCCAGGAAAGGGGTGCATTCCCAGGTAACCACCTGAAAATAGAGCCCCGCTTAATGAGGTAGGGGCCGAGAATAAACAGTGGGGGAGGGGAGGGCCGGCTAGTACCTTTCGAGGATGCTGGTCAGAGGCGCTCTGCTCCGTCTCTGCTTGGGGGGGGGCAGGCCCCTTGCTCCTTCTAGACTCCAGTAGCCACCTCAAAGCTGGAAATGAGAAACCAGTGAGGGGTGCAGTGCCCCTGGGGCGAGGAGGAGGGGGCTCTGAGGAAGGGGGAGCAAAGGGAGAGAGGGGTGAAGGCAGGCAGGAAGCAGCGGTGATCCTCGTCCCTCCCAGCCAGCCCCCCTTTCCCTCAGGGAAGGTAACTGACTTTACCTGTCTCCTCAGCTGCGGCTTCTCGTCCTCCTTTCTGCCTCCTCCACACTCACCAACTTCTCCATTGAAGAAGCGCCCCGGGCAGGGCCGGCCACGGGTGTTCCCGAGCCTCCTCGCTGCCTCACGGCCCCAGCCCGGCGAGCATCCAGACGGCCGAGCAGACGCGGGCGTCGGTGCTGGCCGCCGGGCAGCCTCGGGGCAGGGGTGCAGGGAGGAAGTCCCGGCTCGGAGCGGGGGGGTGGGGGGGCCGTCCGGGTCTGAGGGCTCGGAGCAGGGGGCTGCCGCGCTCCGGGCCGGAGGCTCCCAGCACCGGGGGGGACACGGGAGGTCTCGGGGCAGCGAGGTGCCGGGTCGTACGGGGTCCGAAGTGCCAGCCGCGGGGGTTCCAGGTAGGGGGCTTTCGGGATGCACTTTGCACTGGGCCACCCCCGCCCCCTCCCTCAGCACTTTGGGGTCACTGGGATGGGACCAAGCCCTCAGCAGCCAATCAGCGGCCGCACTGGAGCCTGAGCCCGGAGCCGTAAACCAGGTCCGGGGTGGGTGGGGGCGGGGGGTGGGGGCGGCCTGGTTGGTTGGTTGCTTCCTTCTCCCCTCCTCACCCCGAGCGGCCCCCACCCCTCGCCTGCCGTAAAGCCGCCTGCGCATTCGCGACAGTGGCAGGAGGCGTGCCGATCAAGTCTGGGACTCGTCGCCGATTGGCCTTGCTCACTTCCCCCTCGGCTTCCCCGCCGCGGCTTCCGACGCCCCGCCCCCGGCGGAGGGACTCGACGCCGTTGCTAGGCGACGCCGCACGCTGAATGGGGCCTCGGCGCATGCGGGAGGCGGGGCCGGCTTGGACTTTCCGTGAACTACGGCGGCCGGGAGGGAGCCGGGGGTCGCTCGAGCGGCGGCGGCGAGGCGGAGTGTGTGGAGCCGGGTACCCGGCAGGGAGCTGGGAGCGGCCGCGGAGCTGCGCGGCGGCGGAGGCGGAGGCGTGTGCGCCGCCGACGGAGACGCCGGCCTGAGGGTTCCGAGGTGGGGGCGGCGGCAGTGCTCGAGAGGTGAAGAGAGAGGGGGGCGCCTTGTCGCGCCGTCCCGCGGCGCTGCTCAGCCGCCAGTGCCGGGTCCTTGGCTTGTCTTTCGGTCCCCGAGGCCCCGTTGCGAACCGGGCTGGGCTGCGTCGCCTCGAGAGGACTGTCTTTGAGATAATGGTGACGCTTCAAGGGCTCTCCTACCGGGATGGCGACCCTCACGGATTCCTGGGAGTGAAGGGGGAAAGAGAGAGGAAAACAGGCGAGGTGGACATATTTACTAAGTGTGTTTATCCGTTTAGCAAATGTTTACTGGTCAGCCAGCCACTGTACTAGCCGTTAGGGAGACAACAGTGAAAAGATAGATAGATGCTATTGAACTCGGGGACCTTTCATTTTAGACAGGGGAGACAAAAACACAAAATTAACGGAGCAGGGTAGGTTATGTGGGGGAAAAAAATCAGGCGGAATAATGGGATCGAGTTTGACTGGGATGGAATGGCTCATGTAGCTAGGTAGTCAGGACAGGTCTCCAAGGAAGTGACATTTGAGCGGAGATCTGAATGAGGAGGAGCCGGCCATGCAAAGATCTGGGGTTGGGGGGATTTTGCAGGCAGAGAGCGTCGAAAGAACAAAGCCTCCCATGCTGAAACCTTTGCTTTTTATAGGAACTGCAAGAAAGAAGGCCAGCGGACTCAAGCCGAGAGGGTAAGATGGAGAATAATTGATAGTGGGGTTGGAGGTGGGGGACAGGCTACAGATCTTACAGGACCTTGTAGGCCATCGCCAGGAAGTTATAGTGTCTTATTTATGCTGGGGAAAAGATCACTGACTGACTGCTCAAAGGAGAAGATTGTGGCTGGGAGCGGGGTCGCTGTGCATATGGAAGGCTACTGTCCAGGCAAGACTAAGTCACCCAATACAACAGACATCTGGCTGCCACCAGTGTCTTCAAAGGAAGGCCTACCTAATTATATAAAAGAAGTAACTTCCATTTATTAACGGCTTTTGTGGAATAAAATATGTCAAGGTGTTTTGTGGTAGATGGGGGCCACGACAGTTTCAATTCACCCTGATATTGTCTTTTACACCATCATTCGTTTATTCAGGAATGCTCGTTTTGGTGCCTTCCTCGTGAGCTATTTGTAGGCAGACAGCTCAGTCCTGCCCAAGGAAGTTTATAATCAAGTATGAACCAAACTAGAAAACAGCTGTGAACAGCGCAGAGGGATAAATACCGTGGTATAGGCCGAGAGAGCTTTTGGCAGGGTCCCCAAACCTGACTTGGATGTATGGAAGGCTTCCCAGAAGCTTGAGGTTCCCAAGTCGAAAGTTGAGAGTGGGAGGGAAGAAATCGAGTATAATTTAGTGAGAAAGAATGGGCCGAGCAAGGCCTGGGAATCCTTAAAGAACATAGCATTTCCGGAGAACTCAAAGAAAGCCTGGAAGGTTCTCGGAAGGAAGTGAGTGTAGGGTGAGCCAAGAAACAACTACTGTGCAAGGAATCTGTGGCAGTTGTCCAGGGTAGACATGGTACATACTGCAGTAGGGGAAGTGAGGATGGAGAGGAGTCGGGAGCAGGAAGGTCCAGGAAGATGGCTAGGTTTCCAGCTTGGATGACTAGGACATTCTGATGCTATATACTGAGATATGGGGAGTGTAGGAGAAAATGAGTTTAAGAGGCCATAGAATGAGTTGAGTTTGTGCTGATCATGCCTTGTGGGACCGCCACGTGGAGCTCTCTGATGGTGTTTAGATACTGGACTATGGTGTCCAGAAGAGACCTAGCCCCTGACTGGATTCTGAAATTGTTAGCGTGAAGATTACCAGAACATTGGAATATAACGTGTGATTGAGAAACTTGATGCCTCCAGCTTTGTTCTTTCTCAAAAAGAACTAATAGCCTTCCTGTGGCTCTTCAGGGTCTCTTGTGATTCCATAGAAATTTCAGGATTGTTTGCTCTATTTCTGTGGAAAATGCCATTGGAATTTTGATAGGGATTGCACTGAATCTGTAGATCGCTTTGGGTGGACTGGCCACCTAGAAAATAGTGACTCCTCCAATCTATGAGCATGGAATATCTTTCCATTTATTTGTGTCTTCTTCATTTGTTTCATTAAAATCTGGGTCTATGTGGGTCTTTCACCTCCTTGGTTTAATTTATTCATAGGTATTTTATTCTTTTTGATGCAATTGTAAGTAAATAAGATCATTTTTTAAATTTGTTTCTTATATTCAGTATGAGCGTAATGGATTTTTGTGTATTGAGTTCATATCCTGAAACTACTGAATTTGTTTAATTCTAACAGGTTTTTTTGGTGAAGTCTTTAGCATTTTTTATGTATAATATATCGTCCACATATAACAGTTTTACTTCTTTTTGATTTGAATGCCTTTTGTTTTTCTTGCCTAATTGCCCTAGCTAGGACGTCCAGTACTCTGTTCAGTAAACATGACGAGAATGGAATCCTTTGTCTTGTTCCTGATCTTAGGTGAAAAGCTTTCAGTTTTTCACTATCGAGTATGACGTTAGCTGGGGTTTTATCATATATGGCCTTTGTTGAGAGTTCTTATCATAAATGGATGTCGAATTTTGTCATTTGCTTTTTCCGCCTCTGTGGGGCTGATCACATGATTTTCATCCTTCGTTTTGTGAATGTGGTGTATCACGGTCACAGATTTGCACATGTTGAACCATCCTGATGTCCCTGGACTAAATCCCACTTGATCATGGTGTATAATCCTTTTAATGTGCCGCTGAATTTGATTTGCTGAAATTTTGTTGAGGATTTTTGCATCTATATCCATCGAGATAATGGCCTGTAATTTTCTTTTCTTTTTAAAAAAAATTTTTAATTGAGTTTTGTGGGGTAACATTGGTTAATGCAATTATATAATTTTCAGGGGTACGTTATCATTCGATATCTGTATTGTGTGTTTATCACCAAGAGTCCAGTTTCCTTCAGCTACCATTTATTTGATCCACTTTACTTTCCTCCTAGACTCTATATTTGACCCCCTTTACCCTGTCTACCTCTCCCCTCCTCCCCCACTGCACTAGTAACCAGTAGTCTATAGTCCTCTGGAAACCACTAGCCTATAGTCCATGTCCATGAGTCTCTGTTTGTCCTACTCATTTGTTGATTTTAGGTTTAGATCCCACATATAAGTGATATCATGCGATTTTCATTTTTTTCTGTCTGACTTATTTCGCTTAGCTTGATTATCTCGAGGTCCATCCATGTCGTTGCAAATGGCATTATTTCATCTCTTATGCTGAGTCATATTCCATTGCATATATGTGCCACGGCTCCTTTAGCCAATCATCTATCGTAAGACACTTTGTTTGCTTCCATGTCCTGGCCACTGTGAATAATGCTGCAATGAACATCAGTGTGCAAATCTCTTTTCGGATATGGGTTTTCAAGTTTTGAGGGTAAATATCCAGTAGAGGGATTGCTGGATCACATGGTAGATCAAATCTTAGTTTTTCGCAATTATCTTTTCTTCTGGTGTCTTTGTCTGCTTTTGGTAGCAGAGCAATGCTGACCTCGTAAAATGAGTTCCAAAGTGTTCCCTCCTCTTCCGTTTTTTGGAAGAGTTCGAGAGGGATTGGTATCATTTCTTCTTCAGACGTTTGGTAGATTTCACACGGAAGCCATCTGGTCCTGGGCTTTTGAGTGTTGGGAGGTTTTTGACTCCTGATTCAGTCTCCTTAGTAGTAATCTGTCTTAGCAGTAATCAGATTTTCTGTTTCTTCATGATTCAGTTTTGGGAGATTATATGTTTCTAGGAATTTCTTTCTTTCTTTCTAGGTTGTCCAGTTTATTGACATAGAAAATCATATTTAAGTTTAAAGCAAAAGGAAAAGTTGGAAGAGCTTTCTAGGCAGAGGGAACAGCATCGAATCAAGGTCCAGAGTCAGGAAGGAACCTTTCCAAGTGATTACATAAAGAAGTGTTGGCATTTTCTTACTTGCATTATATAAATGTTTTCACCATAAAAGCCTTGTACTTTCACAAATCTTTTAGTATTTGCTACTTTGCTAAGGTGGGGTAGATAACTTTATTTTTCAACTGAAAATCAAATCTGTGTGCACAGTATTTAAAATTCAGGAGTTCAGTAAAATCTAGTTGGTACTATTGTCACATTTATAGACAGACGTTACTTAAACGCTGCCCTGCCACTAGCGGTGGGTTTTTTGTTTGTTTGTTTGTTGTTTGTTTGGTGGGCGGGGTGAGAGGAAGAGGGAAAGGGACATAGATTGGAATGAGTGAAGAAAGATTTCATTCTGAAGCATCGCTGAAAATGTAGAGCCATGTTTTAGCAACTAAAGGTAGAAAGGTTTTAGTTTTTATGTTGATACACTAGACATCTTCCATTATAAAAAAATTCTTAGCATTAGCATGGTAAACCCAATGAACTCAGATTCCTTATCAGTAAAATCAAATAGATTGGTCAGTAGTTCAAAGTATAGTTCCCAGTCCGATACTTGGGCCCTCCCGAGACCCACCGAATCTCAGTCTTGGAGGGTGGGCCCAGCTGTCATGTTCCAACAAGCCTTCCATGGGATTCTGAAGCAAGAGTTTGAGAACCACCGGTCAAGATCATCTCAGATTTTCTCTGGTACCAAAATGCCCCGATTCTAACGTCCAGCTTTAGTCTGTCCTGTGTAAAACAGTTTGTCTCTGCAGGGATCGTCTAATAGCATTATCTTGGAAAGATACGTGTGGGTGTTTTCTGCCGTCCTTCGGCTGTTCCAGGCTTCTGAGACCAAAACCACTTCGTTACTTGTCTAAAACCAATACAGGCTCCTCACATGTTTGTTCAGCAGTAGGACACTCCTGTGTCCGGGCCAATTAAATGCCAACTAGGATGACCCTAGTCAAGCTGTCAAGCTGCTGGGACGAATGCGACCTCGTCTGCAGTTTCCCATCTTCGGGACTGCTCCCCGCCCCTCCTGTCAGAGGCCCAGTGTCTGTTAGCAGGTGCTGACCGCATTTCCTATCAAAACTAGCATTGCAGCGTTATTGACAATAACTAGAATATGGAAACAACTTAAGTGACCATCAGAGGATGAATGGATAAAGGGAAAAAACAAAAATTCCACCAAGCTTGTCGGTACAAAGAATAGATTGGTGTTCATCAGAGATGGGGGCGGGACGGGGGGAGGAGCAGGGAAGTGAAAGAGCAAAGGCGCAGACTTCCGGTGACAGCGTGCAGGAGTCATAGGGTGACGTACAGCGTGGTGGTTACGGTTAATACGGTGCACCCGTTCGAAAGTTCTTAAGAGAACAGATCTTCAAAGTTCTCATCACACACAAAAAACTTATTTGAAACTGCGTGGTGATGGATATTAAGTAGACTTACCACAGTGATCATATGGAGTATGTGTGAATGCCTGCTCATTGTACTGTACACCGGAAACCATTATAATGTTATACGACAGTTGCATCACAATGAAAACAATCATGAGATTCTGGTAACTAGTTTTTTATATTTGTGCCCGTCTTAACTTGCCACCTCCTCAACCGTGGGGCAGGAGGATCGCTTATTCTCGAATAAATCATGTTCATTCATTTTTTTTTGAAGCCACTTCACACCACAAATAGAAGGGCAGCGGCAGAAGCGCACAGGGCGGGTTCTAGGCGTCGTCATTGTGAACAAGTCCAGCTGGGGCCAGGAAGCACTGGCCGATGTTCACTGCAGACTGGTACAAGGACAGTCACATTGAACTTAACCCTACCCGCACCCCGTGACCTGGGAACTGTCCCGTGCCCCTTGCACATCAAAGGAGACTGAGGCTTAGCAGGTAACAGGCCCCATGGTGGCCCCGATGTGGCGGAGCCATTTAACTCTGGACCCAGGCTCCAGGCTCTTGCCTGCTCTAGGCCAGAAGGTAAACTGAAGGAGTAGTTCCCGGATCTGAAAGAGCACCCTTCCCTCCCCCTTCCTCCCCCCCACACACACCCCGATTCGTGCAGCGGTGTAGATGAGGTAGCCACACGCTCTGAAATTAGACTCTGGGTTCATAGCCTGACTCTGCCACTTAACTAGCTCTATAACCGAATCTCTTTGCGCCTCAGTTGTCTTACCTGTAAAATGGGTGTGATAAGTAAGCATCCACCTCACGCTGTTGTCGAGAAGCTAGTGATGCAGGACAGAGCCAATCTCCCCGAGCAGCAGGGTGCTCAGGCCCATGCCAAGAAGGTTCATGGCTGAGCGCAAGAGAGAATTCAGGCGCACGCCGGGATTAGAGTCAAGAAGGAAAGTTTCTTGGAGAAGGGGTGACACTCCATAGACAGAGCGTGGTCTCCTCTCAGAGGTAGAGAGAGGGAGCCTGAGAGAGACTCGGAGGGACAGACAGTGACGGGGGAAGGGTCCCCTAGTGTTTGGGGAATTCAGTTCACATACTCTGTAGCTTCTGCGAGATACGGTGTAAAGGCACTGTGTACCCATTTTCCTTTGTGGCACACGGAGTGAAAAGTTAAGAGAAGTAGCGTGAAAAAGTAAGACAATGCGGTGTGAACGGCCTGCTGGCAGCTCCCAGCCTTCGATCCATAGGTTCCCCGTGGTTTTAGCCATAGGGAGTGAACGGTGTTATTTTGCGTGGGGCGCCCCTTAAACAGTGTTTTGCGCGAATCCCTTTCACAGGTCTGGGAGACGGGAGGTCAGCAGCCCCCGCAGAAATCTTCCTTTGTTCTGCAGTTTTCCTCTGGTCTGGCCGAGGGCTGATCAGCATATTGCAGTCTCTGAATGTAGCTCGAGTGAACATCTTGGTTCCCTTGCCTCGTCCCTACGTTACCGTTACTCACTCAGAATGGTGTCTGGTACATCAGAGGCACTCAATAAACTCAGCAATGATTGTTCCTAGAGAGCCCATTTCATGTGAAGACGCTGGGAAAATAACATTGTTTTTATCTGGAGACATACATGGTTCTTAGGTTTGGAATGCAAAATTCAAATACTTTATAACATTTAATCAATACAAGAAACTTCGGACATATCTCATGGTTGTGAGGGCTCCCCCTTGGGCCTCCTGGCGTGGGAGTTCACTCTCCTTTGCCAAGCGGCATTTTCTGAAAAAACCCAGAGAATCACTTCCCATTCCCTTGTCCTAATCAGGCCTCTCTGAATATCCGTGTCCTTCCCAGGCTGGACTGACTGACGCCTTTCGGTTCTCCACTCTGGCTGGCTTCAGAACTCCTCAGCATTCTGCGCACCCTTCCCTGGACCCTTTGTTAGTGTCACTTAAAACCTTGGTGTCGGCAGACTCCATCCTCCTCCAGACCAGCCTGTGGCGACGCAGCCTGAGATCTACCCCGCTCCCCCCGCCCCCCCTCCACCCCCCATTGTTGCAGTTGCTTCAGGAAAAAAACGTGTGATTGGTGAAAGTTCCTAGCTTCCCCTTCCCCCCTAGAATGTGTCCTTTAATGCTATGATAGCCTGGGTGTGTGTGTGTGTGTGTTTTTTAAGGAAAAAATGTAAAGAAACAACTGCAGTTCTCGATTCCCAAGGGGCTTACTCATAGACATTTGTTTCAGTTTGGATTTCTTTGGCAGCATTAACATCGCAAAGATACTGTGACCTGGAGGGTCACGCTTGGTCACCATGCCAGCAGCCTAGCGCCTCCTGTGTTCACCCATGTGCTCCCTGCCTGCTGCTGTTTCTCTTGGGGTGATCTAGGCTCTGTTGTGGCCCCGGTACCACTGAAGGGGTCCTCTGTTCTTTCCGCCGACACGGTAAAGAATTGCAGATCAGCGAGATTTAGAAAAAGTAAGATTTATTGAAGTACATTTCAATAAATCAAAAGAAACGGGCTGCACCAGAGAGGGCTGTGGCCTCATGGAAGTGGGGAGGCCTGTGTTATATTAGAGCCGTGATTGGAGGGTACGAGGGCGGTGCTAGATGATCGGCGTGCGAGGTCATTTTCATCGACTTTTGGCTGTTAGAAGCCTTTGCCTGCTGCGCATGCGGTTACCCAGAATTCAGTCTGTTATAATTAGCATCGTGAACTTCCGGGTATAGGCATGATATTATAGCGATGGTCTAACGAGGCTGAGGCTACAGAGGGCTTAGGATACTACTAGCTGTGCAAGAGCTTGTGGCCCAACCAAACCAGCTGCTATTGTATAGCTTTTCACTCCTTTGAGCCTCAGGATGTAGGAGTGATTTATAACCATAAAGTGGGCATTCTAGGGAGGTCCCAAGGGAGGTCTTTGGGAGGGCTATTCATTCCCCAGTCGCCCATGTCTACTACCTACCTACCTACCTACCAGTATTCCTAACCCCTAATGGATGCTTTTGTGTTTTTCCTCTATAAAGGGTCATTTTCAATCTGTATCTCTGAAAAGTTTATAACTTTTCAGCCAAATTTCTCATAACCCCTCTTATCAAAGAACCTAAGCCTGGCCATGACAGAAAACAGCTCATTTCCCTAAAATGTTTGTTTGCTTGTTCCTTTATCTACTTATTGCCATTCGTTTTAGTTTTGTGTGCTGAAATGGTTGAATCATTTTGAAATGTCCCTTTTCGTAGGTCAAAAATGATTGAGGGTAGCAATTTTACTCACATTTGTGGTAAAATTTAAGGAGTTAAGATTTACAGGAAATATAAGTATTTTTATTGCTATAGCATTGAAATAAAAATAATTCCATTTGTGGCTGAAAATTATAATAATAGAGATCAGAACATGATAGTTAAAATCTAAAATAGTCTATTGTCGGAGGTTTTGACATATAAAAACGCCAGTAGTTTGGGAAGAAATGTTGTCATTAAAGTAGGTGCAATGGAATCAGGTTTGGAAGTGGAACATGAAAACTAATTTCCAAAGTGCGACAGTTAAGGAGATGATTTCATCCAGGGCATTGCAACAGGAAAACGGTCCTCGATGGGAAACCTCAAAGAAGGAGGAGAAAATGTGGGATTTTATGAAACAAGGGACTCAGTGAGAAAGGGTGGACGTGGGCACTATCTGGGGGTACGGTCCTTCCTGGTTAGCTCTTCCTTGCAAAACAGAAGGCTGCAGTCGGTCCTTAACCATTTCTGCTTCCTGCGAGCACAGGGCTTAGGTAAAGTTGCCCATTGTCAGATGGAACCAGATTATGTTTCTAAAAATAAGATTCGGAGAAAACTCGCCAAAAGTTTTATTTATAACTTTAAATTGAAATCTGTAGGCTTCCTAGTATTTATTTCTACACCAGAGGACTTAAACAGGGCAGTGCGTCTTGTTAGGGGGAGGAGTGGTGATCAGAAGCTGAAATTTCATTAAAGCTGAGTAAGTTAGAGGGAGGTTGGCAGACCAAGGGCAGGTCCGTGGCCTCTTCATAGAGGTGACACCCAACATAAGTGACAGCCCTCTGAGGTCTTTCTCAGGGAAGAAGGAGGGTGAAGATAGGGCATTTATAAAGAAGTTGGGAAAGTTCGTGGATTTTGTTAAAGGGTAAATTTTAAGATGACAAAATCATGACTCCTACGAAATCGTATCCACGATTGTATTTAACTCATTAGTTAATAAAGGAACCAGGTAGATGTCACAGTCATTTTAAAGGAAAAGTAAAAGAACCGCGAGTTTACATGGAGTAAAGGAATGTCGAAATGAGTTTATGAATGGAAGCAATTCCCACCGCAGGGAGGGCGTGTCCCTCCACCAGACAATCCCTTGCATATTGTCTACAGACCAGAGTTATTTGCATTGCTATCATTTATAATTTACAGAGGGGCAAAATAGTCAAACGGCAAAGAAAAGACCTAACTCAGTAGAATCAGATAATTCCCAAAGGCTCCAGCATTCCATCGGAAGGATATTCAATAATCTTTTTGCTTTCGCCCAAGTCTTAAGCTTTTCTCTATTGTGCTTTCTCTATAGTAACTACACCCTCTCTCTGATCTTCCTCTATCAGTTTGATTGCCGTGTTCTCTGCTTTTAAAAGCCATCTCTGCCCCCGAGTGTCCTTACCCGTCACTCGTCCTGGTCCATCACATCGAAGGATTCCGGGACAGCCAGATGTCTACATTCCCATCCAGCTACGAGCATGAGTTCAGGATCGCTTTTGCTGGGTATCTTGTCTTTCTCTTGCAATGGCATTTTTTAATTTTTTATTTAATGTTTTAAGTGATGACTATGACCTTTCTATTATCATATAATTTTTTTCTTAATATGTTATATTTTTCATTAATAAATAGGTTTCCTTATCATATAGTTGTAAACTCATTAGCGATAACCATAATACTGTCTGACCACCAAGCACTCTAACTTTAGGTTTTCATGTATAAGTTGAAGATGAAGGTTAACCAATTTGAGGTAGCTCAGTGGCTCTCAACCTGGATGATTTTGCCCCCCAAAGGGGGTGCTACTGGCGTCTAGTGGGTAGAGACCTGGATGCTGCTAAACATCCTACTATGCAAAAGACAGCTCCCCAAACACAAAATCACCCAGTTCTGATGTTAATAGCGCTTGCAAAACCCTGATAGCCTGTTGAAAAATGTTAGAGGAAAACCGAAATTTCGGCTGTGATAAAATTTAAAATGATTTTATGGTCTTAAATCTGTTTGGAAAACACGTTTCATTATTATGGTCTTAGTGTTCCTATTACCACTATTTCATTCTCGAAATTAAGCAAGCGGTATTACTTTTAGCTTTAGAGACTAAATGACCAAGTGGAAACAGATGCCTGTCCCTTACAGTATGATGTATATAACACTTATAATGTTTAAATCATTTTTCTTATTTTAGGTTTTGCTGAAGAAATGTCTTAGGGATTCACCGCATTTCTAAGGTTACTGTTTCCCATTTGGAATTGTCAGACCTTCTTAGAAGATATATTTTGGCAATCAAAATGAAAGATTTCTGCGAAGTTTTAGAACACTTATACAAGAAGGTACTTCTTGGAGCCACACTAGAAAATGACAATCAAGATTATGTCTTTTATCTCAACCCAGTATTTTCGGGTCAAGATGACGCTATAGCCACTTCCTCAGAATGTTCGCACACTCTCGGTTTCCTAGACAAGTGTCAGCCATGCTCTGTTAATTTGGCCACCACCTCTGTAGCTCCTGTGTGTTTGAAGAGATGCTTTCAGACAAGCAGTGCTCGAGAAATACTGCTCCTTCAGTTAACGGTGACCAAAGTGATGCTCACGAGAATACTGTCTGAGACCGAGTTCCATGCAAAGGAGAAATACAGGGAGATCATTCACATTCTCTTAAAATCATCTGACTTGGATTCTAAATTGGTAAGTGGTTTGTTCATGTGGGTTATCTCTTTTTTTAAGATCTAGATTTTTAAAATGGAAGTTTTGAAAACACTGAGCAACTGTGGGTAAATCTGTGTGTTTTCCTGTAGACCAGTATGTTCCAGAACTCGGATAAATTGTTGTCTCACATGGCTGCAAAATGCCTTGCCCTGCTTCTGTATTTCCAATTGAAAGAAAAGGTAAGAAACGTAATCGAACTATGCCATTATTTCTTTTATAGTTTCTTTAAAATTACTGTTCGGCATTTAGTTTTACCCTTCAGATGTCTGTATCAATAAAATGTTCACTCACATAATAACATGTAAATCCACAAAAGTATAAGAATGCAATGATACGATGGTGACTCGTGTCAAGGATTAGAGTCTTCAATATGTTGTATCTCATAACTCAGACTCTTAACCCAAAAAGATGGGTTTTAAGTTGGAGAGTCCATAACTCTCTTCAGGTTTTCAGAAGAGTAGGTAGGTCTTTATTCCCCTCCAGGGAAAGGTTTAGGAATCTCTGCTGGAGACAGAGACCATTTTCACAAGTTTAAATAAGTTTTAAGATTGTTCCTCATGCATATATGAATATATGAATAAATTGATGCTCAAATATATGAATATTCACATGTTCACAAACATATGAACAAATTGAGCATCAGATTTTTTTCATATCTGAATGTTATAAACATTCTACTGACTTTCAGCTATAATTGCTTGTTCCTTTCTGAAAATAACTTTTTCCCCCCCAAATACAGAAGGGTATAATTTGCAGAAGAAAATTTGGAACATTAGAAAAAGTATAAAGAACAAAATAAAAATTGTACATCATTCCACCACCTAAAGATAAATAACCACTGCCAATATTTTCCTGTTCCCTTTTGATCCTTGATTCCAAGGCATAAAGAATTTCCTGACATAAAGAATATTAGGATATTTGTGTCCTCGTTTTAACAAATATACATTTTTTAAAAAGCGTCGTGTAGAATTAGAATTACATTGTGTATAATAGGTGATTTGTAACTGTTAAAAAATTGTATTATAACTTACTACCTTAAAATTTTTTTTTCTCACTTGCAGATAACATTAAGTAATTCCTGGGTTGCTTTTTGCCAAAAAAACCTTTTCGAATGCTCTGAAAGTGATAAAATAGTGTACTGCCTCTCGACTCTTGCTGTTGTTATAAAAGAAATCCTTAAAGATACATGTTCACAAAAAACAGGTATGAATTATGTTCCCCCATCAATAATCATTATTATCTTGTTCTCAAGAGCGTTATATTTGTAACAAAGAGTAAAGCTTACTTTATGACATCTATGTTGAAGTATGAAAAACCAAAGACTCTCACTCTATATTTTTTGATAGAAGAGACCTTTTTAAAAGGAAAAAATGAAAAGCTTTCCATTGTTTTTAAAAATTAAAATGAAAGCTTTTCGTTATTCTATATCCCTGGCATAGTCCAATAGTACTGTTACTTGTAAAATGGATAGTAGCGTGGTTCTTGCTGGTTAGTCTCTGTATCTTCCTTTGCTCACGTTAGCAGTAAGCAGTGCAAATCCATTTTTCCATCTTGTAAAATGACATTTCTAAAACTTGGATTACAAAAGTGTGTTTGCAGAGGACTGTTGTATCCCATTGTTTATGAGGACTATTTTTATAATTGCAGAAATCCTAAAGCAGTTCCTGATGCCTTTTGACAGTCATTTTGAAGTCTTCTACAATTCCTTATTTTCTCAACGTTTTGGAAACTGCCAAGATGCTACTAAAGTGGTAAACACCTTGATATGTTTCCTGGAGCTGCTTGAACTTCTTATAGCCTCTAGAATCCACCTGGAGTCACAGTTCACCTGCCAGAGGATTTTATTTTTGAAACCTTCCTGCGTGCTAGATGTTATTACCTGGCCTGTGCAGGCTTTCGTCAAAAGGAAGCTCATCATATTCATCAAAAAGTGCCTTCTCTGTAAAGTGGGCGAAGACCTCTGTCGGGGGTCTGTCCCTGCCTTCACGCCACCAGACCGTCATTTAGATGTGGACATGTTGGCCTTAGCCGACGCTGTCTTGCAGGCTGTGGACTTGGGCTTGTTGAGGACACTGTCTGTCCATGGGAAACCGTCTCGCTTTGGAGGTGGCGAAGTTCCACCTGGATCGGAGCCTGTCTCTGTTCCCGATCACGTGATCCTTAGAGCTGCGAGCTTGCTTGTCGTTAAATCCTTAGAAATCAAGTTTCAAAATTGTCCGTCAGCAAACGAAATGAAAGGTAATTCTCCTGACTCATTTTGTGTACAAAGTGATGGGTAAAGGTTTACCAAAGTGAAATTATTTATAATTATCAAATCTCAGGACTATAACTCCACTAACTTCAGTTACATGCAATCCTAGTTACAGTTCATCAGATTTTCATCAAAAAAAAAAAGAATTACCTTAAGAAACATGTCAGTTTTTGTGAACTATACTGAATTTGCATAAGCATAATTAATGACTAAGGTTAAAAATGATAGTTGCTATTGAATCCTCTCAAAATAAGTGATATAATAAGTCAATTCATGTCAGGAAATTTGTAGTATTTTATTCATCTTTTTCTTCATAAAGTTGGTGCATTTGCTAATGTGGATGATTGATAATTAGGACTCGAATTGAACTAATATGTGAGAAGTTTTTTGATGAAGAAATTGTTGCATGTAATTTGCAGGATGTTAACTCAGGGTCCTAAGACAGCTATTGAAAGGTGTTGGGGAAGACATGTCCTCCCTTCATCAGAAAGATGGAGCGTAAACATCTCTAAACAAGCACCTTGTCGTTTTAGCGAAAGGTTTGAATTACAGGCAGTGACTTCCCTGAACGGCTTTGGGTATCAATTAGCTGGCAATAACTATGTATTAGAATCCTGTGCAGTTGTCGTGTGTAACACTAGGTGGCATGTGTCATTTAAGTCAGAGTTCCAAACTGTAGTTAAAACTTCCCAAAACCTTTTTGGTTTTTATGCTTAATAGTGGTACTTATTTTTAATGCTTTAAACAAAAACATTTTCTTCCGTTATTTTGGAAGCAAAATTATTTTTGTTTGGTTGCATTTTGCCTATAGTAACAGACAGCTATGGCATTCAGCCAAGCGATTTCCATCGTCTGCTGCTCATTCATTTATATGCGTTTAGCAAGAATTCACGTAACTTATTTCTCCGAGATAATTAGTTATTTGGCAGTTAAAGCAAATAGATGATCCGTATGTTTTAAGTGTATTTTATTGCGAGTCACTTTTTCCCCTCTTAAGCTCAGTTTCCTAATTTGCAAAGTAGAAATAATCCCTAATTTGCAGACATTTTGAAAGTGTGAATTATGATCGTGCCCTCTGAGGTTCTTTAGATACTGTCATCCACAGACAGGATATGAATGCATTCATAACCTGTTGCATACTCTTTGAAATTTGCATCTTTCGAAGGTGATTTACAGAAGTTCATGTCCGAGTTGCTGACCTTCTTAGAGCCCCACGTCCAGCCCTCCCCGCCGACACACAATCCGTGCGAGTGGTTGTGTAGGGTCTTCATAGAGCAAGACGACGACATGGTCGAGGCTGCCAGAGCGACACTGGGCATCTACCTGAAACTGACCAGGTTAGTATATGGTCAAGCGAGTGTGCCAACCACGTGCCGGGAAAGTAGAACACAGTTTTAATACTGTGCTGGACCTATTATTTACTTTCCATCATTAGGAGGGAAAAAAATCCCTAACCATCTCGTGGTTTCCTTATAAGTTCCGGTTCCTTTCTTGAACTGTGCCCTATGTAAAAATGAGATTCCATTTGAGTTTTCATTCGAAAATGCAACTGGCTAGGCAGACCTAGGGCAGCAGGGAGATGAGTTCTGGTTTAGTCTCCGTCTCTGTTCTACTTGTGTGATCAGGAGTAGGTTAATACTCTTGTCTAAATCATAATCTAATAGATGTTTAAGAACTCTTTCACCTCTAAGACCCACTTTCCCGTATTGAACTTCCACGAGTTAATTTTTGCCTTTATAAAGGTGAGTACAAACTCAAAAGTCATCCAAAAGAGCCGTTCTCAATTTTCATGCAGTTGAACCAGGGCTGATACCATTTTGAGGCAAATCTGAACTCGATCACGAAGTTATGTTGCTGATTTTATACTGATTCCATTTCTGCTTTATGAAAACAGTTGTCCTCGGGGTGATGTCTTCTTGCGGCAAATATCTGTAATTGGTTACGAAGTTAACATCTGATGACCTTGTACACGATTTCTGCCGCTGCCTCATTAAAACCCCAAAGTCCTGGCTTTGTTTCCCTTTCCTTCTCGGCTTCAGAGAAAGGGGCTTCTTCGTAGCGATCATCAGTGTAGTGTCGTGCGCTGCCAGTTCTTACCTGCGCGCCGACGCTGCTGGCAGTGGCCGCCTGCAGACTGTAAGTGTTCGGGGCCACGTTTCAAAAAGTGCTAATCAAGAACACAGAATCCCTGCGTGTGATTTGAATCAGGCTCAGAAACCGTCAAATACAAACTCGGGCTGAATGCACGTGCCTATTAGAATAATCTCAGTTATCCTCAAAGCCGACTCCTTGGGGACTTCCGGGGTGCCAGTGAGGATGATGCCTGGTCTGCCTACTGGGTCCACGGGTATGTTGTCTGTGAAAATTCACCAAGCTGTGAGACGTACCCTCACACGTGTCACCCTGCTCTGCTACAGTTTAAAACATTAGATCAGACTTATTACACTGTGTGCTTACACGGATGCACATATGTTTAATCACTGTAATTTTCCTATTTAATAGGAAGCCTCTGAAATAAAGTCACTTTTTATTTCTAACTGGATTGACTTCAGTTCACTGTGTCCGGAGAGGCATGTGCTTGTGTCGTAGGTATTGTCTTAAATGTAATTGTATTAGTCAGGATTGTTTGGCCGTAAATGGTAGAAATAGACACACGCTAGTCAAAGCAGAAAGACGAGTTTATTGGCCCTTAATTAGAAATTCTAAGGGATCAAGTTGGCATTAAGCATAACTGTACATTCAGGGATTTAAGGCATGTCATTGATTATTCCTCTTTCCGTGTAAAGCTCTGAATTCATTCTCGGGCAGGGTCCCCAGCAGTGTCAGACTACAGCAGCCTTATAGTGACAGTCTTCAATCATTCCAGCAGATTCCTAGGGGAGATCTAATTGGGTCGCGTATTCATGGCCGAACCGATCACCATGTCCAGGAACGTGGAGACTCTGATTGGTCAGTCTGGGTCACGTGCCCACCGGTCAGGAGAGTGTGAAGGGAAGGACGGATGTTAGGATCCATCCCGACCTCACTGCAGGGAGTTAGTATTTACCTGTAGGAATGCAGCACTTTGATGCCAAGAGATGGAAGGCGGAGTACTTCTGTTGGGCAGATAAAAACTGGAACTACCAAAATCAGTGGATTTTGTTTATTTTATTGAGTCTGATTTATAGAGAGTTTGTGGAAAAAGAGATTAGTTCGAAAGTTTGGGGGTTTTTTCTAATGCATAGATTAGAAAGTAATCCAGCAGGTGAATTTACTGTATATGTATGTTATATCTGCCAAAACTCCTTTTTGTAAAAGTCATTCATCTGGGGGTCTCCATTATCTCTATTTTCAGAGAATGTGAAGCTCCTGAAAGCTTGACCCAAGAAAAAGAAATATGGGACCATCACACACATGAAAATGGCTATAATCCACACTGTATTTTCCTATTCTTTCTAAAAAATGTAGGGTTCGATGCTACCGTTCTTCTTGACTTTTTGATTTCATCAGAAACCTGTTTTCTTGAATATTTTGTTAGATATTTAAAATTACTGCAGAAAGACTGGTATCAATTTTTCACCATTTGCAAGTATGTCGATGTAACTAAATCTAACGATGGCATGAACATCTGTGATGGTGTCTCCTCACTTGTCCATGACAGAAGCAGCAACCGAACAGAGCCCAGTCCTTGGGCTGCACGTGGCGGTCCCAGGAACGCTCGTGCCTCGGTCTCGTGGCCTTCTGATGCTCCTTCTGAACCACCCAGCCAGGTCGTGATGTCCAAGGAGACCCAGGCCACACTCCAGGCTGATGGTCATTCTCTTCCTCTAGCTTCTCAAAGTCTGGTAGATTATGACAGCTCTGATAATTCTGAAGTAGAATCCAAAGATCCATGTTCAGCAAATAATAAACGGACATCTTTATACCAAGAAGCAGTGAAGAAAATTCAGGACACCGTTGGAACAAGTATGGATCAAAAAGAACTTAGCCCAGAGCTTCAGTCAAGACCTCTGGTTCCAAAAGAATCTAATCCTCCTCCCTTCTCTGTCGATTGTGACGTAGTACCAAATGATACTGACTCCAAAGTGGGAACAGCTTACCGAACCGTAACATGCTTCGAAGAGCTACAAGGTGCCATTCACCGTTTGCAGAAGAAAAGTCTTTTTCCATATAATCCAACGGCACTAATGAAGTTGTTAAAACAGATTGAGGCGATGTATAATAAAACTATGAATCCTTTGTAAAACAGTGGCAATTTATTTCCAGAAACTGTTTTTCCCCAATGTAAATCGTGCCTGATGAGATAATAGTAAAACAAACAGACGAAAACCTTCAAAGAGTTTTCCAAATTGTCTTTCTTTTTGCCTGTTGGAGGCAGCTCAGCGATTGAAAGAGAGAACAAATAAGGAACCACTTGATACAGTTTCACACCACTTGAAATTTACCGTAGTTCAAACAGTGCAGAAATTTGGGATGGTTACTGTATCGATTTTGTTAACGATGCTATAACAAATTACCACAAACTGGTGGCTAGAAACAACAGAAATTGTCTCACGGTTCTGGAGGCTAGAAGAAGTCCAACATCAAAGTGTTAACACGCCATGCTTTTCCTCCAGACTGCAGGAGCGAGCCCACCGTCGCCTCTTCCTAGCTCCTGGCGGCCGGCGACCTCCGGTGTGCCTTGATCTGCAGCTGCCTCACCCCAGTCGCTTGTCGTGTGAGATCTGCTTCCCCCGTGTGTGTATCTGTATCCAGTTTCCCTCTTAAAAAGGCACCAATCGTTGGACTCGTGCCCGGTGGCATACAGCATGAGCTCATCTTAACTTGATTATATCCCCAAGGACCCTATTTCCAGATGATGTCACATTCACGGGTTCTGCGTGGACATGAATTTTGGGGGACACTAATATGCTACAATTGTTATTTCCTCCTGAGTTATTTACATGTAATATGATACATGAAAAAATAGTAATCTTAGTAGGTTTTTTAAAGAGGTAATTAGCTCTATATGTATATATGTATGTATATGGTCTATGAATGGGCTAATCTTTTTTAAAAGGTTTTTTTAATCATTGCCATTTTCCTATTTAAAAATCTGAAGCGTTGTCCTTAAAAATTTGTTGTAAATGATGCTTTTGAAGAGAAACATGAGGAAGGCACCCTACCAGATATTAAAGACGGCGGGAATTGAAACAGGCTGGTGGTACCCATTCGGGTAGCTATGGAAAGATCCGTGGAACTAAGTAGAGGGTTGCTGACTTAAGGCAACAATGAGATGCTAACGTCAGCCAAATGGAAACACTGAGGTCAGAAACTTTGGTGGCAATTGGTATTTATTGGGTTAGTTTATACATAAATTAAAAAGTGTGTTGAAGGATATCTATTCAAGGACGGTCAGTGCCACTTTGCAGAAGCAAAAAACGAGAACTATCTGCTTAGATGGTTAACATGAACTCCGTGGAACACTGTGTACACGTGGAAAGGAGGCGCTGTGTCCATGTTTACGGAACTCACGTCTGCAGCGAAAACCAGCCTGGGCTTCCACCTGTTTAAGAAAAGGAGGCAGCACAAGAGTAACATTTATATATGTTTTTGTGTGTTTGGAAAGTATTTTGTAAGACTATACGAGAAAGTCCTAAGCGTGGTTGCCTTGGGAAATAGATCCGAAGTAGATTTGACCTCATAAATCTTTTTTACTTTTATTTGTTTTTAACTAGGTACATACTCTTTTTTTTTTTTATAGTGAAAATTATTTTTTTGTTTTTTTTGAGAAAAACACTGTAACAACCGTGATTCTCGATGTTCCTAGGGGCGCAAAAATGTCGAATGCATTAAAAGTCATGCTTGTACGGATGTGTCTTTGATCCTCGTTTCTCCATAAGGTTAATAAAGAACCATCGACCCCTCGTTCTATCTAAAATGAGGGCAAGGCAGTGGATGCTGAGCTTTGGTACTTCAGAGTCTCCACAGGTAACCTGCCCTCAGGTGTAAGTCAGTTCACCACACTCAGAAAGCCCCGCTGTAGGCAAAGGTGAGCGACGCTGTCTGTGTTGTAACTATCTGTGGCCATTCAGAGTACCCGAGAGGCGTTCTGAGTTAGTCCCTGAAGAAGCACAAAACTAGGGATCTTTGCCAGGTCTGTAACTCTGTAACTCCACCCCTTCTCCAAGTTCAAACGTATGTGCATCCGTGTAAGCACAAAGTGTAATAAGACTGATTTACTGTTTTAAACTGTAGCAGAGCAGGGTAACACGTGTGAGTGTACGTCTCACAGCTTGGTGAATTTTCACAGACTACGTACCTGTGGACCCAGTACGCAGACCAAGCATCAGCCTCACTGGCACCCCGGAAGTCCCCATGGGGCCCCTTCCGCACCACTACCCACCCGTAAAGGTAACTATCTTGTATTGCCTGGTTTTACGTTTTCTATAAATGGAATCAGTATGCTTTCTTGTGTCTGGCTTCAACGTTATTTGGGAGTGTGTTCTAATGTATTTTCAAAATAATTGTCGGGTGGCTGCATTTCAGCTATTAAACTCCTCGAATTTGTCTCTGGGACTTCCAGGGTGCGAGGATGGTGAAATCGGCAAACGGGTTGAGACAAACTAGACTCAAACAGGTTATGCAGGACCTTGTACAATGGGCCCCAACCTGCTGCTCTGGCCCGTGGTTCTCCCCACCCACTGTCGGGGCCCCACCTCCTCGGTCGTCTTCCATAGCCGTTCACCAGGGCCCCTCTTCCACGCTGCGGCTGGGAGGCCTTCGCCGTCTGTTCTGGACCATGAAATCCCATTCTCCCTGTGAGTCGTCACGGTGCCCTTTCCTGTAGCACGAGTCTCCGTTTGCCAAACCCTTCTCACGTCGCCCTGGCGACTGGCATCGTGCCTGTGGTGTCGTAAGTCTATCACAAGTACCGAATGAATGAGACAAGATCCCCCTCCACAGATGTCACAATCTCCTGGGGCAGATGGCCGTATGTCACACTTCCTGCGTGCCAGGTGCCGCCCTGGGCGCTCCGGGGATCCTCAATGAGGGCGACTGAGGGCAGGTAACTGTTAACGACCCCCGTGACACAGGTGACAGGTTAAGTCACCTCCCCATCACCACCCAGCTGGTAGGGACAGAGAATCGGATCCAGGCAGTGTGGTTCCTACCTCCCCAGAACTGATTACCTGTCTTCAAGACGGCGTGATAACGTGTGCACCATTCAAACTAACATTGTTGCAGGTTTGGATATGTGTGGCGCGTGGTGCAGTGAGAAGTCACACCAGAAATGTGTTTTGGGGTCTGAGCACCCAAGACCTTGGGTGTCGTGCTCAGGAGTTTGAGCCGTGCCGTAGGTGGTGGAGAGCCCGTGAGGTTTTGAGTAAATGGCTGTTTTTGCGTTTGAAGGAGGTGACTGCAGTGGCAGCATAGTGGCGAGGCAGACAGGTAGCAAGGTTGGAAGGAGTCTCACGGAAGTGCCCCTGGGCAGTGGGGCGGACGAGGGGGCGCAGGGCCTTCTGGCTGAATGCCTCAGGGGCTCGCTCTCCAGAGACGCACCCAGACAGAGGAAAGGAGCCCAGGTCGGGAGCAGCGAGACACACACGAGGACCGAGCAACCCGAGAAAGCCACATCCTCCCCTTCGGGAGGCTCCAGGCAGGGCTGAGGGCAGGCGTAACACACTAAAGATGGTGTCAATTGGACATGTAACACGCCGAGAGTTGAGAACCGCCACTGTCTCCAGACTTTCCCCCAGGGCACTGGAAGAGACTTTTCTGGGGACTCTGACCAACCCAAGAGGAAACTGGGATTTCCCCAAATGAGTTACTCAGCCACATGCCCATCCTGTGGAGCCCGGAGTTGCAAGCCTCACCCATGTGCATAGAGTTAACTGGCATGTCTGTGCCCAACTACATGTGAGCAAGCAGCTGGGGACCATCAGGCTTCTGGAGAAATCTCTGACACAGAGGCCAAAACAAATGAGACGAGATGAGGCAAGGAGGGAGTTAGTCTCTGATACACTCAGAGATCATCGGTTATAAAGGACACATTAAACATATTCAGTGGGGAAAAGGAACCTCGTATGTACGGCAGCAGAAATTAAAAAGTCAATGGAAATGTAGGAAAATTAAGTTGAGGAATTCTAGATGGTATGGCAGTAGGACAAAGAAATTGGAAAATAGAAACGGTATGAAAATGTGGGGTGATCAGAATAACGAAGGGAGAGGAGAGTAAGCAGAGGAGAAAGGACTAAAGAAAGTCAAGGGACTTCCAGAACCGAAAGACTCTTCTGAGTCTTTAAACGACACTCACGCATATAACTGAGGGGAAAAAATAAAACACATTTTTGAAAGGAGGGAGAGGATGGACCTGAGCTGTTTTTCATTTGCACGGCTACTGCTTTTTAAGGAAACAGGGAAGTAAGAAATCTTGCGAGGAATAAAGAGTTCCGTTTTCACCTGAAAACTGTCATCGGTTTTCATCGCTTAGGCACTGTCACGGGCCCATGTCTGTCCAGCCGGTAGATAGAAATCTTGCGTGGAAAATAAGGACAGCATCAGAGAAACACATAGAGTCATTCGCATGCAGGGACTAAGACAATCCCCGGAGAAGGTAGGGTCGCCTTGACCTTGAGAGGAAAAAGGTTCCGGATAGGAGAGGAAGAAAAGTGAAATTTCAGAGGCGGGAGAATGAGAAATGCTGGGAGGAAGCTGAGAGGTCAGGTCGGGTTTTGAGAAGGAAAATGTATCGGAGCTTAGTGTCTCTGAAAAGAAGCCACTGAGTGTTTTGACCCTTTGGGAGCCGTGGGTGACATCTGAGAGAGCGATTTGAGTTAGACGCAAGTGCTCATGGGAGAGGAAGGGTTGGGGACCACAGGCCACGGCTTCCAACTCATTTTCATTCTCTATTATCTGAACACGGGGATGTTATGTAGCACACTCTGTAAACGAGGTGCCGGAAACTATACCCACAATCATCACCATCACCCAGGCAGCGCGTAGGTCGCCAAGCACTTCGGTCTCCGGCCTGTCCTGCTGCTGCTCCCCCCGCCTCTTCTCGAAGCACGTGGGCCACCCTCGAAGCACACACCCCACCTGGCTGCATTCAGCGAACCCAAACAGCCCAGGTGTTTGGAAACTTGACCTACATACTGAACTTTAATTGGTCTCGTCCTTTGCGACATCGTGTGTAGAGTCGTCTCGCTTTATTTAATGCCCTTTTGAAAACTGTGGTTGATAAAATACCTTTTTTTCTGACTGTGATCATAGGTCAGACTAGCAAACCAATTCTGAGGTTTCTGATGATTCTAAGAAAGGCGGAGCTGAGCAAAGCGGATGGAAGCCTTAATCAAAGTTAACATCATGGATCCTCATTACGAAGCTCACTGGTAAATTTTTTAAGATATAGAAAAAAACGGTAATCTACTAAATTTGCTGTTGACATCACGCTTTACCAAGTCGTTTAACTAAACTGGAGTATAGTTACTATGTTGGATAAAATATATATTTGTGTAAACCCTGGGTTGTTGCTTGCATTTTTCCTTTTGGGGATTTTTGATTTGTTTTCTAAGAAATTACAGTTCTCTGCTATTTAGAACTGGGGAATAAAATATGATCAGGGTCTGACTTCCTGTTCCGTGAGAAAGGTTCCAATGTTTTCAGTCTGCTTTGAGACTGCAGTCCACCTAATCGTTGAAAGCCGCAGAGTTTGAAACACGGGTTCACCTTAAAGATGTTTTCCAGGAGGGGCGCTTGGGAGATGGTCAGTGGCCTCATGACAGCGTGTGTGTGTGTGTTAAGCCTCCCGTCGGACACACTTCTCCCTTGAGACCCACGAGTGACCACACCAGCAACACCTTTAGGATCATTAAGACTCTGTTTTTTAAGTTATTCAATAAATTATAATAAGTAAGGGCAGGTTTCCTTGTACCTGAATTTAGAGATTGTCTATCTCTAAATTTCTGGGTGTTTTCGTTTGTGTTTTTGTTTGTTTCTGTAAAACATAAAAGAGTAGTATAGCCTGCTAGTTAACATGGAATTGGACTTTTGACTGTCGGTTCTCTTATGAGTTTTTTTTTTCCTGATTCTGCTTTTTTTTTTTTTTTTTTCAGTAAAAAGATTTTCCATTCTAGATTGTTGACAAGTGAATCGTTTTTGGTGTCACACAGCATCTTCGCTTGAACGTGCCATGTGCCCTCTGAACTGTGTCGCCGTTAATATGCATGTTGAACGACTGGACGATTACATGGAAGGCAAGGTAATTTTATTCCTGGTCAATAAAATTAATTGCCAACAGTTTTTCCACTCCGCGGGTGAGTTTTATCACAAATGAAGTGTGGAATCAGAGTAACATTTAGGGGTAACCACGAACAACCCAGCTCCCTGAAAGATCTGTATGGGCAAAATGAGTCGGCTCATCAGCAGATCCGGAAGTGGGCCTTACCCACGACTGCTCCCTGGCGTGAAGAGAGAAGCCACTGGAATTTCATCAGAAGCTTCTCTTTAAACGGCATCACGCAGAGTAAACAGCAGTGCTTATTTAGTTCCTTAATAGCCTGTCGGGGTGGGTGGGAAAGGCCCGTCTTCAGGAAGACGTGGCATTCCAGCTGTCACAGGTCAGTGGTGACATGCCCGCCGTGGGAGGCTGAGCTCAAACGCGGCCGCATGCCATTCGCAACAGCGATGTCTAGAACATGACACTCTCATTCCTGCGCCGTCCGTACCGTCTGCCCTGCCCGTGCTACTTGAGTCCTGAACTACCTGGTGAAGAAAACCACGGTGGCATCTTTAAAAAAAAGACATTAGGACCATACCTGACTGCAGTTTGAGGTTCCCCAGACGCATTACACGGCTTTTAATCTAAACCTTTTGGAGTGATTTCTTTGGTTTTGCTCAAGTATAACCAGCGGATAATAAGTAAATGGATATTATATTATAAACACAATCATAAACTTTTTCCCTTTTAATAATCTAAAAGTTATTTCTTTTTATTGAACGATAGCATACACAGTTTTAACCTTATGAGTGATTTTTCTTAAATCACATACCCGCCATTTTAGTTTATTCTTTCTTGGTATTTTCTTTGTTTTCTCTTGCGTTGCAGATAGGTTGTTAGTAATTTGTAGTTATTTTGGAAAACTCGTACTTTTTTTTTCAGTACTTAATTTTTAAAATAATTTTTATTTATTGCTATTTGCCGTTTGATGAAATGTCATCATACTTTCCTATAATTCTTTTTTTGCATATAATATTATATTAGTTCCAGGTATACAGCATAGTTATTAGACATTTATATAACTTATGAAGTGATCACCCCAATAAGTCTAGTACCCAAATGACATAGTACATTGTTATTCGGTATTCCTTATGCAATACTTTACATCCCCATGACTGTTTCGTAACTACCAATTTATACTTCTTAATCCCTTCCCCTTTCTCACTAACCCTTATCCCCCTCCCATCTGGCAACCCTCAAAACGTTCTCTATAACTATGAGTTCATTTCTGTTTCATTTGTTCATTTGTTTTGTTTTTTAGAGTCCATATGTAAGCCAAATCATATCTTTCTCTGTCTTGCTCCACTCAGCACAATACCCTCTAGGTCCATCCATGTTATTGCAGATTGCAGGATTTCATTCTTTTAATTTTGTTTGTTTATGGCTGAGTAATAATAGTCTGTTGTATACAAGTACCACCTCTTCTTTATCCATTCATCCATTGATGGACAACTAGATTGCCTCCATTATCATGGCTATTGTAAATCTCACATTCTTAAATGATACAAATCATTATCTTTTTATGCTTTCCAAAAATACGTTTGAAAATTCCTTTTTCTAGTTATCAAGGCCAAGACCGAAGCCACAAATACAGACTCCATTATGTGTAGAATTAATCCACTTTCACGCTCCTGCCCACTCCAGCAGAATTTCTGGCCGTTTGTTCATTTCGTCTGAATTCATAAACCAAATCCCTGTTCCCAAAACTTTGCACATTATATATCCTCTCCAAATTTTACTTTTATCTTTCACATCCCATTTTATTATCACCATTATATTTATCACTTAATCTTTCACAGTGTGTCCAATGAGATCATCTCGATCTTGGTTCCTCCTGGGTAAATACTTCCAGGGAGGATGGCCGGGGCGTGCCTGCCAGCAGCCTTCCCAGGAGAGGAGGCATTGACCTGAATGCTGGCTTATCTGGGGATCCTTTTTTGTGTTACAACTTTTCTTAAACAGTTGCCATTTTGCTCCATTTTTTTTTTCTATCCTTCGCTGTTCTGGAGGAGAAAGTTGAGCCCATCCTCATTTGATTATTTCTAGGTTAACTGTAATTTCTGATGGGTGTGTCCCAAATAATCTCTTGTCCTTGAAATTCAAACATGTCTTGAGGTTCTGTCTAGATCTGGTTCCCTTTCGACTATCCTTGCCAAGAACATGATGAGTCTTACATACATACCGTCCCAGATATTTTTTTTGTGTTCTTTGCCATTCCTTTAGTATTACTGAATTTCATTTCAATCCTCATTCGTGGATGGAGTTTCTGCTTTCTAATTTCCATGCCTGTCTTCCTTTCGGCGCGTGCATCTTTGTTCTTTCATCCGTGTTTTGGTCATGTACCTGACCTCTACTTCTTCATACCTGATTCGATTTTCTCCATCGTCAGTTCAACTCACCGTCACCTCCAAAGCGGACTTACATCTATCACTGTTTTCCTGCTTTCTTTCAATCTCCTTTCGTCCATCTCTATTCACATATTACCTTGTATCCCAATTCCTCGTTTTTTTTTTAAATTTCATCCTGAGCTCTTCTTGGTGCCTTTATGTTTTTATTTCACGGGCAATTTATTCAAATTTAAGACTTAATAAGACTTACTGAGTTGCTTATTAAGAACATAATTTTCTAAATTTTTTTTGTGTGTGTGCACTCAAAGAGTAAAAATAGCTATCATTTACTGAGTACTTAAGTTCTACCAGATATGAGATAAACTATTTTCTAGAAATTATCTCATTTAATCCCCAGGACACTCTGCAAGGAGGAATTATTATCTTCATTTTATTTATTTTTTAGTTATTTATTTTTATTTATTTATTTTGAGCGAGACAGCCCTTGGTTGACCTCACAGATTGCAAGGACCTTGTCAGCTTACAATCCCTTATTTTTTACTTTTTATGCCTACAACATTATTATCCTCATTTTAAAAGATTAAAAAGCCCAAGGTCGCACATCCCCAAGTGAGTAAGTTGAGTCAAAATTTAAACTCAGGGCTGTCTGGCTCCAAGCTAACTATGCTACACGATCTTCTCTACCTAATGCTTTTCAAAGGTTTATGTTTTAATCAAATATGCAGAGAAATCATAGTCCTCCTTTTGTGCAGGAGGTTTTTTTCATTGCCCCGTTTTATCTTCTATTTATCGATTTATCTGCATGCGATCAACCTTTCAATGAGAGGTCACCATACGCTTGGGTTGGGGGAATTTTTCTAGAACGCTTGCCTCTTTGTCCTCCTACGCCCGGAGGCCGCAAACAGCCCCATAGGCCGACGACAAAGTTATCTGCGCTCCGGAGAGGCCGCGTGGTGCGAGGGCACCGGGTCCGGAATCGTGAACACCCGGGTTCGAACCGCAGCGGCGCCGGGCGCCGGCCGTGCGGCCCGGCCGCGTCCCCCAGCCCCGTGTCACGTGTGCGCGTCACGGGGTCGGCGCCCGGGGTGGGAGACGCGCACCTGCTGGAGGCCGCTGCCGCCGACGTCACCGCTGTCACGCCGCGTCCCGCCCCGTGTCGCGCGCCCGGGGCCCGCGAGGGCCACGTCCCAGGATGCACCGCTGCGCTGACCGCCAGGCCCCGCTCGCGGACTGGAGCCTCTGCCGCAGGCCCCGGAGGAAGGTGCGGGGGACATCTGCGGCTCGGGGGGCCTGGAGCGGCCGGGGTGGGGGGGCAGTGGGTGGGGGGTCCGACCTCGCCGCCGGAGGTCGCGTCCTGGGTCCCTGCGCCCGCGCAGGCCGAGGCCATGTCCCTGTCCCCACGCTGGCCATGTCCTGGGGCCTGTCCCCACGCAGGCCAAGGCCACGCCCGGGTCCCCGTGCAGGCCGGTCCTGGTCCGCTGGCCCCACGCAGGCGGAGTGCCGAGTGGAGTTGCCGCTCCTGTCGCTGCAGCCCCTGCACACCGGGCCTTTCAAAGTCCATTAGGCGTGGCCGGGGCTCCCGTGCCCGGTAGTTTTCCTTTGCCTCAGTGGCTTTTTGCGACTTGTCGAGTTGGCTCCATCTTCTCCAGATTTGAACCCTACTCGGGTGGATAGAGACCAGCCCCAGTGTCGAGAGGCCAGCCCCTATTTCTGCGGAGTTCCCAGGCAGACAGGCGGCAAAGAGCCCTGGACACTGTCGCCACTGGACCGAAGGCCTGGACTTGAGGCCACAGCCATCGTGGCCTCTGCCGGAGCCAGGAAGCCTCTTGGACCCAGCTTTGTTCTCCTCAGTTAAAGTTATTGTCCCTTCAGACACTAAAAATAGACCTTCGTTTACTCTTAAACTCCACAAAATCAATCAAGGACTGACTCAGTATGGCCCAGAGCCAGCATGAGGTCTAGGTCCTGGGACCTCCATCATGAAAATGTCACCTCCCCTCTTCCTCGTGGCTGGTTTAGAGGCCTAAATCACCCTCCGGTACTTAGCTGCTTACCCAAATGTTTCCTTTATCCCATCAGAAAATGTCTTTAAAGTAATAGGAATGAGAAAAACAAAACAAAATAAAACGCTAGTGCGTAGAGTTATAGAAAAGGTAAAACATATCAGTGAGTTAGTTTGGTCAGTGTCCAGTGTGCCTAATCATCCATTAATGGGTCAGTAAAACAATTTAGTAGATCCAGACCACCATTTTTTAAAGAGTGTAGATTAGGTTAGAATAGGTAATAGAACACATCGGGAATCGTATGGCTAAGCATTGCTTTGTGAAACTTTGGTTTTAGTTATTTAGTATTTGCAGATATAGTTGTACTAGGTCACGATGTAAAATGTATTTATTGTGGGTTACATTTGAAAAATTAAGTTGCTGGTTGAGGCCAGGATGAATATGTTGCATAATCAGAAAGTATCCCTGCGGTGGTGGTAATCTATCTTGATACCAGTTTTTTTCCATGATTGAAACCGTAGAAGAGTTCAATGGTATTTCTGCCCTAATTAACTCTATGTTTTATATTTACTTTACATGATATTAGCATGGCATTTGGGTATCTGGTCCATCATGTTCAGTGTAGATCATTGCTGACATGTAAGGAATGCAATGGCAGAATTGCTCCAATATGTGAGATTAATCACACTGATGGTTGCCAAATATGGAAGCCACAAGCTATTATTATCACTGTGAAGATATGCATGATTTACAGGTTACTTCTACTATTGCCTGTGTGACCATACGAAGATCTTTGCTTTACATTGTCCCTGCTGAAACCAAGTCAGGAAATTTAACAGCCTAAGAGTTTTCTGGTCTCTCTATTCTAGTTATTATGTTTCTTTCTCTCAGAGCAGCAGCTGGACACAGTGTTTCCGAAGCTAAAGCAGTTTTGTTATTGAGTTGTCAGATGATTTTCTTCTTAGCTTTGACAAGATGGTTTTTTTTTTTTTAAATTAACTACAATTTGAAACCCTTAATGCTTATTGTAATAATTATTTTTATATTTTTATTTGTATGTATCTGTTCAATGGTTGGTTGATTTTCATTTTCGGGATTTAAGTAACTGAAAGATTGGACTATAGTTGGAGATAATTTCCCAGTGTACAATTGATCCACAATGTTTAGGCCGGACATTTACTTGTAAATGGCTAGGATTCTGTTCTGCAAAGGGGCCTTGCAGACAATGTAACATGATCAAGCAAACTATCTTTACATTAACCATCCTTACTGGTGTCATAACTGCTGTGGTAAGCGCTCCATAAATATATGAATGAACGGACGTTATAATTATAAAATTATTCATGTAAACATTCAGCGATTCATAGTAATTTTTAGTCAAACTAAAGTTTTATACCTGGTTTCTTTTAAGATAAGCTGACATTTGGCAGATTTATTTCAAGGAAGTTACGACATCTCTTTGAAAAGAGATAAGTGAATAGAACTCATCTTCTCCCATAGAACACTTGCCGAGAGCACCCACTAGTGAAGCAAGTCGTGGCAGTGGAATTTTTAATTCAAAAGCACCCTGATGCAAATGAGGTTAAACAACAACAACAACATTTTCCCTCATTTGAGGTCTCCGTGGAAGCCAGCGAGGAACACTGTGTGATCAGTGCAGCCTGCGGCTTTTTGTCCATCTCTCTATAGTGCCTTCTAAAGTGCGAGACCCCTGCACTTAGAGCTGACCTGCGCTCGTCTCTGGCGGGAGCAGACGGCCGTGGGCGTTCAGAGAATACGCCTGCTTTTCCCAGGCCTAGCCACGGCTTGAGACTCTGAGCACCTGGACAGCAGGGGCCGCGGCTGCCATGTTCACGGTGACCTCCCCGTTTTCAGGCACACGGGAGGTGCTCAGGTGGAGGAATGAACACACCCCGGAAGGAGGAGGAGTAGCGGCAGGAGGTACAGACAGCTTAAAACACGGGGGACGAATGAGTGTTGCCAGCGCCGTGACTAATAATGATTGAGGGTCCCCTATGAACCTCATAGTGTTTTCTGGGGTGAGAGCTGGGCTCATAGTGTGTTTACAGCCTAGTGGGGACAAGGCACACACCTGCGTGTGTGTGTGTATGTGTGCACACATACACACTCACTCGGATCAAGTTATAGTCTAGAAGTATTTTTGTCCTTTACTCTTAAAGAATGAGGCTGCATATCAGATTGGGCTAAGAATGTGTCTGGATGTGAGCAGAGGTCAGAATGAGCATAGCCACCAACTCAGCCCAAAGGGAGATTGGTATTGGGGTGCAGTGTTGAGTAAAGGGGGGTAGGCTGGGTGGGGATCACATTTTGGAGGGACGTTAAGAAAATAGACAGTCGTACAAGATTAGATTTAATTTAACCAGCATAAAGAAGCCATAAATTCCGGGCACGGAAGTGCTTTGACGAGGGCTGTGTTTTTAGAGGACCTGCTAACCTGGGAGGCAGGAGGGCAGTTTGACCTCAGGGACCAGAAGGGAAGGAAAACGCCCCAGGATTGGGGTTTCAGTGCCGTTTTTAGGTCGCCGTGGATGCTTTGGTGACATCCACTGACGAGGGGAAATGCATTCCGCGCAGAACTCCACTTTGAGAGGGTCTGGAAAAGGCCAAAGAGGGGCCGCGTCGCTCAGCGGCCACCACCCCCCACACATGTGCTCACGGTCAGCCCCGAGCCGGGTCTGTTTCCAGCGCCTCGTGGAGCGACCGTCTCCTTCTAATTAGAAGGCACCGGGCGAGTGTCTCGTCCTCGAGTTGAGCCTCAGTCGAAGGCATCACGACGCTCCGTGCAGGTGTTTTTCGCAGGGGACTTCATCCTGCTCTTTAAAAACTCGTATCCAGGAGTTCACAAGCTGAAGAGAGGTGTTCCTGAGTCGATCAGGTTTGCTGAGCGGATCTCCTCCCAGATCTGCGTTGGCGGGTGGCGTGGAGGGTACAGGACAGGAAGGAAAACAGAGCAGGAGCGAAAAGATCCATAGCAATCTCGGTGAAGGCAGAAACATTGTTGTTGCGGGAACGGTGCTGAATGGATGAGGGCCATTTCCGTTTCCTCATTATCTTGCCGCGTGGCGTTGACAGCTCAGATGTTCATTCCTTCATCTCCCTCCTACCTGCTGTTTCTTCTTACCGATGTGAGCGCCGCTACCACTCGGGGAAAGCTGTTCGAACTTAGGTGCCTGGCACACTGTTGGATAAAGCGAGTCCAGATGTTGAGGCCACCGGGTTCTGCCTTCACAGACCGAGGCGGGCATGGGGTAGGCGGTTTTGCAGGGGCACGAAAACTCAATCTGCCTATTTTCTGATGCCATATTTATGTGGTCTTAGCTCCCTATTTAAAATCCATGGCTTATGCGCGCATGCACGTGGGTTGGGAAGAGGTTTGAGAGGCCCTCTCCTCTGCAGTCCCAGTATAGAGCCGATAAATAAACACACGCTGCGTACACACGCGTGGATTTTTCTCTGTGCTGGGTGTGGTGAGTGTATGAACGCTTTTTCTCATCTGTACGAGTGTGTGTGTATGTGTGTCACTTTTGGCAGTCCCTTAGCTCCTTCAAAAGGCATCACGTTCCTGGCACATAGTCTGAACCCAATAAATACTCGCCAAAGCATTAACCGTAACCATGATCATAGCTGTAATTATGATCATAGCTAACATTTACAGAGTGCTTTGCAAAATGCCAGGCACTGCCCTCAGTGCTTTTATCCATGTATTAACTCATTTCGTGTTTCTGCAACCCTACAAGGTATTGCTATTATTTTCCTCATTTTGCACTTGAGAAACTCGAAGGACCGAGAGGATAAGTGACTTGTCTGGCATCACACAGCCAGTAAGAATAAGGTCACATAGCGCGCACAAAGGGGCACCGGGGTTTAGCAACCAGAACTTCCCGGAAGAGGCGAGTTGAGTGGCGGCCTGCCGCATCACTGACAGCCACACCTGCGGCCCCGGGTCGCATGCACAAAACTCTCTCGCCACCTGTCAGTGGGGAAGGTGAGCCGGAGGGGCTAGTGAGAGCCAGCTCGCGTGACGATGTGAGACCCAGCTGGCATAAAGTCCCATGGCTTTCCCAGAGTACAGGCTACGTGGACTCTAAAAATCCGTTGCCTCAAGGACTCCATATGTGACGGACTTCAGTTTTCAAGGAGGAGAAAATCTCCCCGTCTCCCAACAAACGCAGAGTAGATCAGGCCATCTTTGTGACATGCAAAGTGGACTTTTAAGTTTTGAAAAAAGCTAACGAGTTACCTGGTGCGGTAGAGAGGAGGAGACGCGTCGTCAATAGCTGGATGTCCTCTCAGCACTGCAGTGGTCACAGAGGTGCTCTGCCATCTGAGGACGGAGCGGTGAGGAGGGCAGACAGAAAGGCCAGCCCCGCCCCGCCCCCCGGCGCTGACACTCACGGGGGAGACGGCGATAGACAAGTACATAAGGAAGAGGTCTAGGGACACGGGATGTGGGGTGGAGCTCGGGAGGACGGAGGCGCGCGCGCGTAGGAGTGGGTGAGAGCCGTTAGTTGTGACGAGCGTTTCTTTTTCTCACTTTCCCTCCAAGTAGCCTCTCAGATGACCTGCCAGGGACAGCGTGGCCCCTGGCGGGTGCGGGGAAGGGCGTCGCAGTTCGGGACCTGTATCCGTTGTCTCTCGTGGGGGTTCAGGCAGGTCATCAGGGGCCTGTTTTATGTCGCTGAGATGCAGGCTTCGGATTCGGTCGGTTGATCTGGGCGTTTCGTGGAGACATCGTTTCGTTGCACCTCATAGGCGTTTTCCACACACCTAAAGAACACACAGCTCGGTAGCATTTTGACTTAACATTTCCGTCTGTGAGCAGAGCTTTGCATTTCAAAATCCGAAAACGAGGCGAAACATTGCAAGAAAACGGAATTTGTCGATAGTAAAACTCAGAAAATTTGACTCATTAGGTTACGATCAATGCGGCCAACACTGTATTCATCAAGTTTCTCAGAATAGTGTCTCTTTTGAAGGAAAAAGCAAATCGAGTCTATCAAACTCACATTTTCTTTTCTGGAAAATTAGGTGTTAAACATTAGTTGGAAACACGACGCGTCGCCGGCCGCCCCTCCCCCACCTCCGTGTCCACGCTCCGTGCACCTGCGACCCCTCGCCCCGGCTGGCAGGGCCGTGGGCGTGACCTTGAGCTCTCTTGTCCTGCTGGGGCCTGGAGTCTGCTTTCCTGTGTCCCGCCCACTCTGTCTTCCTCTTCTGCGTTCCCGAGTCGCCTCTGAATCCTCATGGGCTTTCGCCTATGGTCCACACTGCTCTCATCCCGGCCCCCGCCGTCCCCTGGGACATACCCTCAGGACGCGCTTCAAGCATCCACTTGCTTTAGTACCATTTAGTCTCAGGCTCACTCAGTGTGTAAAAACTCACTCGTTTTGCACTGCAGCCCTCACTGCCCTCCACAAAACCTCCGCACCAACACCAGGCTTCATTTCCTACGTGGAATTGTTAGAAGCATGGCGTTCGCTTTTTAAAATGCAGGGAATTGTTCAAATGTAAACAAATGCTTCATATCTGTTAATGAGGATTCAAAACCTAGAGCCGATTTAATTTCTTAATTACTCCCAACATTTTTTCCAGAAAGCGAAACAGTGACGTATTACCTAGAAGAAATGACGCTCACACAGGCGTCTCACCCTGTCATGCTTCCTGGGGTTTTCTCTTCCTCGGCCACGAACTGATGAATTTATCACGAGGCACGGCCTCAGGAGTCCCAGAAAGCGCTGCATCCGCGGCGGATCGTGGCGCTCAGGCCGGGCTTACCCACAGACACGCAGCTCCCCGGTCACACACGGCTCCCCGGTCACACGCGGCTCCCCGGTCACACACGGCTCCCCACAGACAAGCCTTCCCAGTTCTCCCCTTCCATCCTCATAGCTGTTGCCCCCTGTTGCGTAAGTCGTACCATAGGCTAATTTTCACATTCGTCCTTGGAGGAGAACCTACACCTTGACAACGATTCAAGAAATGCAGCAGATGGCACTCTGTTTTTTGACGATAGAGGGCGTGTCGCGCTACGCAGACCCCCTTCAGATTGATCTGAACGTTGTGTTGCATCAGTGGACGGCACGTGTCATGCAAATGACTACAGCCGAGTGCGCGCTGTTGCTGTATTCTCTGACGCGTTCGATTCTGACATGGGGAGTCCAGGGTAGCGGTCAGAGGCCTTGTCTTCCCCTCGACATCCCTAGAATGAAAGCGAGCATCGGGTGCTCACAGTTGTGGGTGTTATTTGTTGGACAGATGTCGAACAGCTGGGCACGATGGAGTATAACGCTCCAGGAATACAAAGATGGCGAAGGCTTGCCCCGGAAGGATGCCCAGTGGGCTGGGGACGCAGACACAAAACCAGTTAAGTGGCAGTAATGGAGTAAGCGTGGTAAAGTGATATAAACACCGAACGGTGAGGGTCGAGAGCCGGGGCCGTGGCAGGCGAGTCAGGTTCTCTTCAGGCCGAGGAGGCAGGGGGCAGCCCACGGCAGGGCTCCGAAGCTCCCCATCTGGAAAGTAGCGGGAAGGGGCAAAAGGAGATCACGGAGGGTCGTTGCAGCCACGCCGTCCCCCGTACCGAGACATCCCACAGGGATAAAGGCAGCTGGTAGAGCTTTATCAACAGCAGAGAGACACGTGGTAAAGAAAAAAAAAATGTTTAGTCGGGAAGAGAAGCCGGTGGCAGATGGAGGAGGATGGAGGAGCGAGGACAGGCTGGACTCGGGGGGACTGGGCCGTTCGGCAGAGCCCCCCGGTGAGGTTCGCCGAGGCCCAGACCCGCACCCCTTCCGCGACTGCGAGTTTAGCCCTCCTGCCGGGCGGGTCTTCCAACTGATGAACCACTTACGAGTGAAAAGAACGTCTGGGAAGAGAGACAGGGAGGCGGAAGGACGGAGTGAGCGAGTGGCCCTTTCTTTTCCAGGCCTCCTTCGAGCTGGATTCATTAGCGAAATTTGGGAAACGGTGGCGTTTCAGAGGACTTGGAGCTGCTCGCTCTCTCCTCCTCGGCATCTAGTCAGTTGCTCATGTGCTGTCTGTCATCTTTGAGCCGACAGAGGAGTAAAAGTTGTCTTTCGGCCGCGAAGCCAGCCAATGAGAAGGGCCGGGGCTCAGGCCCGAGGAGTGGGCGGCGCTGCCCTGGCCTCCCGGGAGGCGAGGTTCGGCTTACGGCAGACACAGGATCCAACTTGTTGAAGCTTTCTGGCTTGTCGAAGCACCTTCAGATAATTCACGCCTGGAGTCGTTCCACGTTCAGGCAAGAGAAAGTGAAAAGGACCCCAAAAGGCGCCCCATCTCAAATACGCACTACAGAGTGGCACGCTGCGCGCTCCCCTTGGCCACGGCAGCGCCTCAGGCAGACGGAGACGCATCCTGCTCCTTGCAGGCTTGCCTCTCCTCGTCTGCGCTGACTGCTCTTTGAAAGGGACACAAGTCAAGACAAAGAATCACACTGTGACTTTTCTGAAAAGACAAGGCGGCCAGCCTGTTTGATTTTCGGGTGGTTTTATGGTTCAAAAGAGCTTCAGTTGCTAGGCAACGCGTGGGCACAGTTCTGGGACTGATGCTCCTCGGTCATGAGCTTCGGGGCATCGCGCTGTTGACTTAGTTAGCAGAAAAAAAAAAAAAGAAAAAAGCCCGGCCGGGACGCACAGGCTCCCAGCGGGGATGGTGGCTGCGAAGCCAGTGCCTGTGGCTGGCGCAGTGTCAACAGCAGGCGGGATTCCCGCCTCCCGTCACCCCGAGCGGCAGGACCGGTCCCACTCAGCGCTTCGCTGGTGACTCTGTGCCCCGAAAGGCGGCACGGACCAGGTGATTCCTCGTCAGTCCGCGCATCTGACTGAATTCCAGCCTTTCTCCTCCAAGTGGCGAAACAGGAAACGACACTCCGTCAGGAAGAACCTGAGGTGCCACCGGCAGGGCGGCCCTCGCCAGAAATCTTGACTTGCAACTTTGGAGGGTGGGACTGCGTAGGAATCTCGGAGCTCGCGCAGAGATGGGGATTGTTGCTCTCAGCTGAGGAAGAGCCTGGCCGGCCCGCGGGACACCCGGCTCTGACTGCTCCAACCAGGCCCGGGGACTTGGGTGGACAGAGGTGGCAGAAAGGTAGGCACCATTTTGTGGATGTTGTTGCTGTTTGCGAACTTTCCAAACCAAGTGTGTCTTGACTGTGTGAGAGTGTGTGTGTGTGTGTGTGAGAGAGAGAGAGAGAGACAGAGACAGAGAGAGACACAGAGAGAATGAATAGCAAAATGCTTGTTTTGGGGCTGAGGGACTCGAATCCCTTTTTTGGCTCAGGGAGTTTTACTTCAGAGGTCTCTGGTCGTTGAGAATGAGTGTGGCGTCCAGCCGTCTACTTCTGACTGGCGTCGCTGGGGCGAGTCTAAGCCCATTCGTGGAAGGGCGGGGAGAGCCGCTCAGAGGGCGAACTCGCGCGAGGCCGGGGCACTAGGAAAAAGCCCGGAGTCCGGCCGAGGGGAGCAGGGTCACCACACGACTCCCGGCGGCGTGGCAGGGGCCATTTCCGACCATTTCGGAAGGTCTTCGGTCAGGAGCAAGGCAGACTTGCTCACCTCACGGCGGTCGACGGTTCTGAGCCACTCCGTCTCGAGAGAATTGTCTCGATGATGTCTCCAGACGTTAGTCGGTCAGCTCCAGAACTGTCAGCCTCGTGGGGAGAGACAAAACTTATTTATTTTTCTAACCCAAGCACGTGTTTAGCAAAGGCTGTTCTTTTAAGCACTTTTATTTTCTTAAAAGCCCTACACAGAGAAAGGGAGGAAACCTTCTGGCCCCCTCAGGTGGTAAATATTAATTTATTCATTAATCCATAAAGTGCCGTCTCTGCCGTGAGTGAGGGCTCAGGTTTACACGGTGCCTTTTCATCCCTCTCCCCCTACAAGGCTTTTAAAAAAGGAGTTTCCACTTAAAATTTTATCAGTAGAATTGCTGGCCAAAAGACACATCCTTTAAGGGGAAAAGAGGCATATGTTCATACAGATAATAATTGTAGCATCTTCTCATTAGACGTATGCCTGCTTTTCCTAAAAGTAATCAAATTGATTTACAGAAGTTTGAAGGTAATTCTGAGTTAGCAATAATCTGCATATACGCACTTTCCTATTTAATTCAAAGAGATGGAGCTCAAACCCCACGGTTTGCAGATGAGGACATGCGGGCTGAGTGAAATTTGTAGCGGCACAGCGGGGAAGGGAGGAAGTCCGAGCTCTGTTGCCTCTCTACACCCGGAGGTGCGCGTGATGGGCGCCTTGGCCTTCCTGTCCTGTCCCATCAGCCCTGCGGAGTCCTCGTCCTGTGGAGGAGTTGCCGAACCCGCCATAACACGCCAATGTGGCAACTTGGCATCTTAGAGCAAAAGACCCAAAGTCGATCTGTAATTTGATTCTGTTGTTGGGTTGAAGGCACGGGGTGGGCGTGGTGGACAGAACATGGGCTGGGAAAGCAGACAGATCTGGATTTGAATCCCTGCATCCTGCTTACTAATTGTGTGACTTAGGCAAGTCAGTGAAATTCTTCAAGCCTCAGTTTCCTTATTGGTAAACTGTCATTATAATGTCCATCACAAGGTATGCAGAATGCCTTCTGCATGACTGGCAGATGGTAGACTTTCCACAATTTGTCATCATTCCTCGCATTAATTGCTGATACTGTAGCGTGTAGATTCAGTTCTGGGCCCAGGGGATGAACAAACAGTGAACAAGGGGTCTAGACCCTGCCCTCTTGGAGCCGACTGGTGCCATTTATTATATCATAGTGTAACTGGCCTTGAAAGTCACATCGTGATCACTGAGATCATTCATGGTGGAGCTGATCCGACCTTGACCCAGCCTCCGAAGCAGGGGCATGAACGTCCCATTCTAAGAGTCCCCAGGAGCGTGGTAAAGTCAGGTACAAAGCAAGAACGTCAGATGCTTCTTGTTCTAAAGTCAGTTTGTTGTGATAATTATCGCAGAGTTCTAGGTCAGGAAAGATATGTGTGTGTGTGTATGTGACTAGACACACACTCTTCACCCGAGCGTCCCTGGGCTCATTGCCAGAAGGGTACACATGGCAGAAGGGTCTGGCTCCAAGATCTCATGAACACAGAACGCGGTATGGCAAGCATCGACTTGCCTTGGGCCTCCGGCTGCCTCCACAGTAGTCTTGGGCTCCCCGAGGCCTGCCCTGTGTGCACACAGGGATGCAGTACAAAGATTGAATCGTACAAAATTCCACCTTTATAAAATGGGCTTGAGACAAGTGTGATGAACTTATGTACTGGCTGACAGCCTGGATTCAAGCATATCAAGTAGACCAGTTGGCATCGAGAATGGTGTTTTGACACTGCCCCAAACTGAATCGCAGTGAGGAGCAGATCGCAGCAGAGAGCTAGGAGAGGGGTGCGAGCGAGCCTCCGCTGGAGTCCACGTCCTTCCTTCCCCGGGACGCCTCCCAGCGACCTTATCGGTCCCATAGAGCCCAAATTCGTTATTTGATTTACTTGATAGACCCAGAATGATGGAGGAAACTTTGTGTCAGCCCTCGACAGACCAGGCAGTTGGAACTGGGAAAGAAGCTTCTAAGGTAGCAGGACTTATTTTCCTAGGCCTTTATGCAACGATCAATGACCCAATCATTTTATGGGTCATGTTGTCTATATTGCCATAAGATTATGACTTACAGTAGGGATTTTAAATGAGTAAAACCAAATAAGCTAAACTCCCAATTAAAATAAATGAGGGCTTAGGCACGAAATCTCAAATGGCACATGAACAGAGAGATTAAAAATGTTTGACCTTGCCCAACACCATAACAGCCAAAATTCTCTATGGGCTTTCTGCTGATGCTGGACAGATGTTTGATTGTAAATGGACTTGAACAATCATTGTGTTTTTGAAACAGTTAAAATATTTCCAAATTTTATTATCATCACACCTCAGAGTCTGAGAAAGTGCATTTAAAAACAAAAGATAGCTTTAGCGAGAAAGGGATTTGACTTTGAGACACATTTCATCTTTCCCAAGTATGAGAATTCAAAATTTCTTGGACTGTGAGTGTCTACATGCTGCTCAGATATAAAGTGAAAGAGTTTTGGTTCGTTTTAATAATCATTTCTTCTTTATTTTTTTTGCCCACCCGGTTACTGGAGAATCCGTGGAGGGCTTTACACCATGTTCTCAGGAAAGTAAACTCAGCCTCACACATGGCTACTGTTTGGTTTACACGAGTTCCAATTCCATGGAAAGTTTCCTTTTTATTGTTTCCTGAATTATATCTTCAGGAAATACCAGGAAACTAAGATATTTGACCAAAATTTCCAAATACCTCCGCTCAGGACCGGCGTGCGTGCGCGCGCGCGCACACATTCACGTGTGCACGCACACCGGGAAAACAAAGCCAAAAGAGGCCTGCGCGTCTGCGCGTGCGCAGCACGCTTTGCGCCCTCGGCCATCGCAGGCTGCGCCGTCCTCCCTCGTCTCGCGGCTGTGCCTTCTGGAATGTGCGACATGTAGTCCCGGGAACCGAAGGGAGGAGAGGATGTTGCTCTCCAGCTTTCTCTTGTAACTGAGACCTACCTGACATAGCATGATGCTAGGTTCAGGTGTTACATACAGACTGGGCATTTTTCTGTGTTGCGAAATGATCACCAAATACATTTCTCATTCATGGGAAAACTAAAATTCACCGCTAAGGCATATGTTTAGTTAATTTGAAGAGATAAAATACTACATTAAGGGGCTCGAAATCGTTTTTATTTGCTATATCCATGCTTTGAAGTTAACTACTTAGGAAAAATGATATGCCTTAATCCATTTATTCCCTTTCGATATTTGCATGCAGAACAAGGTCTGCATCTTTTATTTTGATTCCTTTGCCAGGCATATTTTAATGAATCGTCTATAAATGCTTGTTGATTAGATTGGTCTTGACTCAGACTGAACAATAAAGTAATCATGTCAAGATTCAAGCAAAAATTTGGAGGGCATTTTCTTTAATAACAAAGATTACTTTGACATCGTTAATAACTAAAATGGCTTCAGTTTCTTCCCCTCATTTTTTTTTCTCATTTACCATCTGATTAAAACTTTAAACGCTTAAAATATGCTGATGTTGAACAAACCTCAAATTGTGCAGATGAATGATTTTCATTTGCAGTGTTCACGTTGTGGGCTCGTTGTCATACTGCACTGCGGGTCACGGTCTCAGGCTGGTAATCAGCTCCTTCTGGTCCATCAGCTGTGACTGGCTTTTTCCAACTTGCTTTCAGTGCAGCTCAGCCTCTCTGTGCATTCCGGTGTATAAACAGTTGTGTAAGAGTAAAACTTGAGAGCATTTCCAGATGACTGTACAATGATATGCCAGTTGGGTTTTCCTAAGTAATTATTTTCCTGATCCCATGATTGTAAACCAAACTTTGTTTTCTGACTCTCACTAACAGTAAGAAATGCTTTCATAGATCTCAGCATAGAACACACACACACACACACACACACACACAAAACACACACACACACATTAACTGAAATAAAAGTTCCACAAAACAATATGTGATGCATATTGATGTTTTAGCCCCTATTCCATTTCACTCTCCATAATTTCCTGTCGTGACCTACTAATTAATTTTGGGACCCCACTGGTCGTGGTTCTCAGTACTGGCCCCAAATCAGAATCAATAGGGAGCTTAAAAAGCAATACTAAAGCCAAAGGCACAATACACCAACAGAATGAACTGGAGATCCCAGAGATAAAAGTCCATGTATTTGGACATTTGATATATGACAATATTGATACTATAAGAAAAGGATGGCCATTTGAATATCCCTATGGAAAAAATGAATCTTGATTCTAACCTCAAAATTTATGTGGATCTAAATGTTAACATGGATGTGACAGGTCAAACGATGTAACCTCTACACGTGCGCTGTCTCGCATGCTGGCTGCTGAGTACATGTGGCTGCCGAGTCCCTGAAGTGTGGCCGGGCCAGTAGGGATAGACTCTACGTGTAAAACACATGGAAAATTTAAAAAAACTTACTGTAATGAGAAAATTAAAAATAGCTTGCTGATAATTTTTATATTGACGATATGTTAAAATGCTAATATTTTGGATATATAGGGTTAAAGAGGAAATATTAAAATCGACTTCAGTTTATTTTTACTTCTTAAAATGTGGCTACTAGAAAATTTTAAATTACATATTTAGCTTCATTCTGGATGACAAAATGGCATATGTTAATAACCTTGGGGCAGGCAGTGATTTCTTAAACAAGACACAAAATGTACTAATATAATGAAAAAAGTTCTATGAATTGAAGTGCGTTAAAACTAGGAACGTCTTTTCGTCCAAGCATACCATTCAGAGAGTAAAAGACAAGTTGCAGAGGGAGAAGAAATATTTGCCATGCACATAATGAACAAGGAGTCATATCCAGGACAAACACACAAGTCCATGTGAAAAATGGGCAAGAGACTCGAACAGTTCCTTCACCAAAGAGCTGATCCAACAGCTGAGAAGCATAAAACGTGCCCAACTATGTGAGCCATCAGGAGAGAACTCTCATGCACTGATGTAGGCGTGTAAATCACCACAACCACTTGGGAAACTGTCCAACAATATCTATTAACCCCGAACGTTCATATACCTTACGGCCTAGCACTCCCACTGCTAGGTACATGCCCCGCAGAAACGCATACACGTTTACCAGAAGCCGTGTTCATAGCAACGATATAGCCCCAGACTCGAAACGACCTAGATTTCCATCAGTGGTAGAGTGGAAAACCAGATTGTGATATAGTCACTGCTCGGAATACGAAACACCCATGAAAATGAGTCAGCCCCGTGCGTCAGCCTGGATGCGCTCAGTCCTAAGTGCCGAGGGAAAGCACCCAGACGCGGAGGGATGCATTTGGTGCGATCTCGTTTGTATGAAGTTCAAGAACAGGCAACCTCGGTCCTGGGTGTCAGACTTCAGAGTAGGATGGCAGGGCGGTGACTGGAGGGGGTGCAGAGGGAGGGGCCGGGGTGCCGGTAATATTTTGTTTCTTGGTCTGGCTGCTGGTTATGATAGGTGTGTTGACGTTTATGATTTGTCATCTTGCTATTTGTATGCCATACTTCAGGAAAAATGTTTGTTAAGGAACAGTAGCAACAATACCGAAGCCAGGTCGGCACCTTCAGAGATCCTGGTTTAATTGGTCTGGATAAGGGGAGAGCATGGCTTAGAAATCTCTCCCGGCTAATTCCCTCGAGAGCCAGGGGATCACCACCGACCCTGTGAAGAACCATCTGCTTTGATATAACCGTGATCATTACACCGGGCTGAGCTAGACCCTTATTATCTTTACTCAAGTTTGCTTTGAAGACACAATTCACATTGGACAATCTTAGAGACAGAAGGACCCATGAGTTAAACACATTGGAAGGCTGGTCGGGAAGCTGAGTTCGCAGTGGGCCAGGCTAGAAGGCTCGTGGCCCGCTCAGGGCTGCAGCTCCTGTGATTACAGGAATTCCTCGTTTTATTGCTCTTCCCTTACAATGCTGCACAGATACTGTGTTTTCGACAAATCAAAAGCAAGACTTTCCCCCGGCAAAAAAATTACCATTCACTTTATTGCAGTGGTCTGGAACCGAACCCGCCATTTCTTCGGGGTACACCTGTGTTGCCAGATCTTCTGGTTTTTCAAGGGAACCTGCAAATCTGGATTGTGTGTGTGTGTGTGTGTGTGTGTGTGTGTGTGTGTGTGTGTGAGAGAAAATCCTTGAATTTTCAGTGTTGACTTGAGTTGTTTTAAAGGACTATGCAGGTCAAACAAAACTGGCCAAGTCCTAGCCCCAGTTTGTAACTCTGACTTATAGGCTTACACTCAGAAGAAAGTTTACGAGTACAGTTGTGTAGTCTACTAATTACTTTTTTTTTTTCCTGCTTCTGCAGGGATGTTGTGAAAGTGAATGCAATGCTTTAACACATACACACACACACAGCATACCTGAGTTCATAGGTAGTAAGCTATCATATACACTCACCGTAATTATTATTTACATTTTATTTCATTTTACCTGTATCGTGTTTTCTTAATTGTGATCTTGAAAAATTACCTGTGTGACTCAGAAGTTTATTATATGGTATTGTTTTTCGTGTTCTGGGGAGGTGGGGTGTTTGGGCAAGACAAGTACCGTGTTATTTTTTATGGAATACTATAGATTTCTATTATTTTCGAAAGGGAGGATGGTGAGTGTGAATTTCATTTGGCAGCACCAGGTGGCAACGAGCCTCACGACCCGAGGTGGCGTTTGCCACCTGGGCTCTGGCCTCGCCCCCATCCTCCTCCTTCCCATCCCCCCAACACCTGCTGCTCTAATTAGAAGGAAGAGTTGGCTCTGCCGGGCAGGGTTCCAGCTTCCTGCTTCTCACCTGTAAGTGAAGAACTTTCAAAATCCCACTTCGTCAGCACTGTCAAAGGGACAATCAAATACGAGCGCATGTATGTTGAAGAATTAGTCACAAAGCCTGTTCACAAATACCGATTTGATGAAAGACAGAATCGAGTAACATGAAGAGAAGAAGCATTTTTATCCTCGTGCCTGTATTTGACTATGGCTCTGTGTCGGAGCAAGTCGCTTGATCGCTGTAAATTCTATTTTTCCCCTGTCGATTGGGGGTGTTAATAATTATTATCTAAGGGAGGATTCAACGGGCGAAGGCTTGTGGAAGAAACTTTGTGAACTGTGATCTATTTGATAGTGGTTAGTTGTCATTTTAATCACCTCTTTAAGTTTTGTGATGGTCTGCAAGAGATCAGTGTTATTCTCAATTTTCACCTGCAAAACCAGATGCCAAGGCCCCTGGTCACCAGAATCACATGTTTACACTTCTCCTGGCGCCAGTGGTCCTTGCCCAGATGGGGTTTCGTCCTGTGCCCCCACCCTCCCAGCGTAATCAACTCCCGAGGGGTCAGTAAGATTCAGAAGGGGTTCGCAACCAAGACACCCCACCCCCCTTTTAGCCTGTAATTTCTGCACCTTCTTACCCAAAGTTTTGCAAATGTATTTCCTCTGCCTACCTTCGGGTCAGGTGAGGGTACACAGTGAAGAGGCGGGGGGACAGGGCGGCATCGGTAAGCCAGAGAGGACACCTGCTTACCGCTAGGTGAGACGGCGCCTTATCTGGGGAGGCGTGGGCCAGAGGGACAGGAGTGACCGAGGAGTCTGCCTTGGTCGTGCTGCCTGCCCCTCTGATGGCCTTGAGCAGGTCCTTGACTGTCAACATCCTGGGACTCCTAGAGTTGCGGACCTACTCTGAGGCCCGGAGGACAGGTTCCCCCCAGCACTGGAGGGGTCCAGGCCAAGAATGCGGGCGGATGGTGGCATCTGGCCCTCAGCCTGGCCCTGGCCTGGCCCTCCCTCCTGCCCTGTCCTGTCCTGCGGGCTGGAAGCCTAGCCCGCATTGCGGGGACCCTCCCCCCACCCCCCGGCATGTGTGTCCAGGTGTGCGTGCTCTCTCCCCCTTTCCAGCGGGCTCCTTCGGGCCGTCGCTAGGCCCAGGGGTACCCTGCGCTTTCACTTTTAGAAGGAGAGTGCTGGGCAAGGGTCCATGCAGGCCGTAGAAGTGGGCTCAGCGCTGTTAGGGAAGGGGATTCCAGGATCCTAGGCACCCTGGCAAGTCTAAAAAGGGGTCGTGGGGTGTGGGTGGGCAGGTCCCCTGGGCCTGTGGACTCCTCACCCCCTGGGAGAGAGACGGGGCCAGCGGAGGACCAGAGCGGCCCTGTAAGCATGCGGCCGCCTCTACAAGGTCAATGCCCTTGGCACACAGCACGTACTTAATGGTGGCACTGACCGCCACCTGGCACGGTGACAGGCTGAGCGATTTCAGAACCGCAGTGGAATACGTAAACGGGACGCCTCTTCTACGACCTCGCCCCAGAAACCCACCCACCAGCGTGGCCCGGGTTGAAGCCACCTGGATTTCGTAAGGTGGTGGATGACTAATATTCCCAACCTCACAAGCCAGCAGGAGGAAAACGTACTGAGAAACAGCCTCACTCGACAGGGAAGAGGAGTAATTCAGGCTTTCCCTCGCCGGAACAAAAGGACTTCGTCCAGGCTCAGAGAGCGAGCCATCTCTTGGCATATTTTAAGGGGATCCACATGGGCATAGAATAGTGTCTTAGGCGTATTTCAGACAAACTTACACCCGGGGTGTTTGGAGGTGAATAGCGTGCTCTCTTTTCATTCATTTTGTTTCAGATCATTACTGCCTTTTAGAGCAACCTTAAGACATTCATATTTAAATTTCACTAACGTGAATGACACAGAGGGACCCCGAGCCCCTTGTCCAGCATGTGGAGCCTGCAGTCTGCCCTGTGGGCATCTGAACCCCAGTTCCGTCACACGTGGGGTCCTGCCTCACAAAACTCAGCCTGGTTATTCGTTCACGGTAGCACGTCTTCCAACTTGAGTTTTTTCGGCAGAAAAACAATTTCGAGGAAATATCCAATAAGTCTCCATTTAAAGAAGAAAAATTTTTAAAGTAGGCTTAGGAACCTATAAGCCCCAAATCAGAGCCGGTGGAGGAGTGGCCAGAAATTCATATTGACTCATGTTTGGACTTTTCCCTCCGGGGAAGAAAGGGAGTTGACAGAGTGTCAGATGCGGCCGGGACAGAGGAAAGTCAATGTGTGTCAGCCTTGAGTTTCCTCTTGTTCAGAGCAGCTAACCGGCTGTAATAGGCAGAAATTAGACTGCAGCGAAAATCACATAAGTATATATTGGACAGATGTTTACGATCACTTCTTGGGGAAGAAGGCGCACTCGAAAAGTCTGGGAACCCAGGGACATTTTTACTTTTAAATCAACCGAGAAAACGTTACGTTTTCATATAATATACTCAAGATTTTTTTTTTTTCCAAATGCTTTTGCAGCCAAAATATCTCTAAATTGAAAGCCATCATTCAAAAAAGTGTCATGAAGAAATGAAACATTTTCTCTGTGTCCAGACTTTGTAAACACCCTGTAGGTCTTGTCTCTGTCTTTTTGTCTCTCTCTCCTCCAATCTACTAAAATTCTGGCGATGTACTTTTTTTTTTTTTTTTTTAGGGGCCTCTTGCATGAGCAGAGGCTGGACAGGAATGACCAGTTCTTTTTAGTTCTGAGCTCTTGGGAGTTATTTTCTCTTGGTAAATAAAAATAGCAAGGCCTGGTTGGCCATAGGCAGAGGGAGCAGCAGGCTGAACCCACCACAGGGCGCCCTACCTTTAAACATTATGTAAGCATGTATTTAAAAATATTAAAATGGGAGGCTTGCTTCATCAGTGTGCCTTAGTAACCCCGAGTCCTTCCCTAAAAGTAACCCCTCCTTCCCTGCATCTGTGGCTGGGACAGATGTTCCAGATTCCTCCGTGGCCCCACACCCTGCCACCGGGCTTGCTCAGAAAATGACTCCTTTGGTGGCACTGTGCAAGAGGACTTCTGTGACGTGACAAATCTTGCTGTCACCGAGGAAGTGAGTTACTCGTCCCTCGGAAGAGCTGCGCCGCCGCCGGCATTGGGTGGGGTGACCTCAAAGCTCTTCGGGGTGTCACAGGAAATTGGCGAGTGATGGCTGACTACCATGTCGCCTGGGGGTCCACAGGGCTGTTGACGGGGACATGTAAACAGTGGCCACAGTGCTGACAGCTTATCGGGCACTTACTGTACGCCAGGCACTATGCAGAGTGATTTAGACTCATGCCCTTATGTGATCCGGACCTAGCCTTTGCAAAAATAAAAATCGGTGTACCCATTTTGCCAATGAGAAGTCCAAGGCTTAGAAGTCACGTGCTCTAGCTAGGTCCCATACCTGCAAAAGGGTGAAGGTGAGCTCCTGGGATCCCTGACTCCAATTCCTGATAAGCCAAGGGGCCTCGGGTTCCCACGCGGCTCATCCTGGAAACCCTGCCCCAGGGTGTGGGGTGGGGGAGAGGCGGTCTGGGCATCTCACCAGGGGAGTCTCTGCAGGGCTTGGCCCTGGGTTTTTTGCCTCGCAGTTTGTGCCCATTATGTAGACTTCTCTCTTTGAAAGAAGGTTATGAAGCCAGCTGTCCTGGCCAGGCAGCGGGAGAAGGGGAGATGGGTGCTGGCTGGGATGGAGGAGGCTGTCCCATTACGCTCCCTTGGGGAGTCTTTTAAACTCAGTATCTAATATCATGTAAACCAGCTGGACATGGGGTTTTCGCCCACACCCCACAAAGTTAGCACGATAAGATAATATTACAACGTAACATCGATCCGACACTTTGCCGCGTTCGGGTATTTTTACAACCTAATCGCTCTTGATCCACAACAGGTCTTTGCAGTAGGTACGATTAGCACTTTTCAAGAGGGGAGCAAACAGGGATTCGGAGAGGTCGAGTTGTCCTAGACCAGGGGTCCCCAGACCTCCCGGGCTGCAGACTGGTCAGTGGCCTGTTAGGGATGGGGCCGCACAGCAGGAAGTGAGTGATGGGCGAGCGAGCAAAGCGTCCTCTGCACCTGCAGCCGCTCCCCGGCGCCAGCGTCACCGCCTCAGCTCCGCCTCGGGTCATCAGGCGTCAGATTCTCATAGGAGCCCCGGTCCCTGGTGCCAGAACGGTTGGGGACCGCTGTCCTAGACCACTTAGCAGTTAAGTGATGGGCCAGCCCTCAAATCCAGGCCTCTGCACTCAAGGTCCCGTTCTTTCTCAAGAAATGAGCTACTTAAGGTGATGCGTCAAGCTCTCATTATTATTATTATTTTTTCTGGATTTTATTTATCACTTCCTTGCAGTTTGCGTGACAGTCTTCCGACCCTTGTCACCTGGGACTGGGTGACAGGGAAGCTCCTGCAGCCCCATTCGGCTGTGCACAGGGGGTCCTTGCAGACACACAAGCCAGCCCTTGAGACAGAATCAGGGCCTCGGCTCAGGGTCCTCGGCGACTCAGGGGCAGAGAGGTTCCCAACTCCCTCGCTTTTGCCGACGTCACTCACTGGCACCTGAGACTAATAACAGGGTAATTTGCGAGGGAGGCGAAACGTGACTCACCCGCCACGGGAGGGGAGCTCGCAAGGAATGACGCGGTGCAGCGAGCTAACCGGGTTAAAGTGTCTTTACGTTTAACACCATTGCCTACGCACTTACCCAGCTGGGAGTTTGCAGCTTAGACTTCTGAAGTTGCTGAAACAAAAACTGAGACAAGCACACACACACGACAGCGGGGAAGGGAGCCCTACTTTTAGAGGCAGAGCTGCCGGCTGCCAGCCCCGTGTGGCTCCCACCGGTTCCCTCCCAGTCGGCTTGGCCCCCTTTGCTCACACATCAGGATTCGCGTTCCCCCGGTAATTACGGCTGCTCACCTTTGCTTCGCATCCTCCCGATTTCAGTCATACCTGTTTTTCTGCAAGTCCCTGTGCATGGTATCAGTCTAAGTAAACTTCCTCAGCCACTCAGCGCCCTCGGCCTTGAGCTGGGCCCCGGCCCTCTGGGCCCTCTGTCAGCTAACGCCTGGGTCGGAGCCCGAGCAGAGACTCGGCACCCAGAGCCACGTCCTGGTGACTGCTGCCGCCTCCCGCGGCGTCCTCTGTCTCGTGCAGAATCTGGAGTCGGTTTATAGACAGCTGTCATGAGCATGTCTTCCTGTGGACTAAGGAAACACATTTTTTTAAAAAAAAAATTTCCCCGAAACTGTTAGAATATGAAAGATTTTAATAGTTAGCTGTGTGTGTGTTAAAAGGCTGTGATGAGTTTTATATAGGGAATAAACTTGCCTAACTTCAAATCAGCTCTTAGATTTCGAATATGAAACATTCACTGTAAAAAATTAGCCTCTTAAACACATTAATGTGGAATAAATCATCTTTGTAACACATTCGAGTCAGGGGAAACTAGGTGTGTATTTTACTATTTGAGCATATCAGTTATTTTTTCATGTTTCCTTCCGGTTTGGGGTTTTACGTCCATGTACGCGCACAGATATGTATAAAATAGTATACCATGTAGTGAGGTCTCATATACCACCATATGATCATACTACAGATATAAAATTTTAGTTTTGTTTTTAACATGTCATAAACCCTTTCCAGGAGTCAGCTTTAGCTGACTGTTATTACGTAGTTAACATTTCAAAATGTACTTAAACATTCTAGATTTGAAAAACCATTATTATTAGCATTGAAGTGTTACTTATTAACTATAGGTAAAAATTGGTTTTTTTTTTGTTTGGCTTTACCTGTATTTCTAGAGAAGCCTGAGCATTTTAGTGACTCCTAAAATTTATGATCCAGCTTTCAAAAGGGTAGCGTATGAATGTAATAGTTTTGCATTTATGTTTAGATGATATATGCGATACATTTATATCTTAGTTAGCACTGATTATTATTCATAAATAAGTTCTCCCAATTTAATAGGTGTCAATTCTGGAATTTGGGGTCCTGAAAATTTGCCTACTTCCTCTCCTTAAAAGGGCAACATGATATTTAATAGCTTGAGTCCATTACAGGCATGGAATGAAGTGATTTACAAATATTTACTCACTTTATCATTTTAATGAGAGATGCACTTATCATCTCCGTTTTGTCGATGGGAAACTGACATCGAGTTACCTGTCCTAGGGCACTTAGCCAGGTAAGCGTCAGAACCAAGCTTTCCACCCGGGCGGTCTGGCTCCAAAGTCCACCTGTGTGACCGCTGTGCTCTCCGCCTCCCCAAACATCTACGGAGCACTTCCTGTTCGTATCCATACCGCGTGCCAACTGACGATGCCACCGCGAGCCCCTGCCCGCACGGATCGTGACGTCTCGGGAGGGAGCCTGACTTTAGTTAAATCGGCATAGAAATATCCGATTGCCGACTTGCCCTGTGCTGTGAGGATAAGGCCAGGGAGGGACGGCGGCGTCTGCCAGGGAAACTCGTTCAGCCCTGGGCGTGGTGGAGGACCAGCCCCGTGGGACGCCTTGGTGAACATCTTAGAGATGCTTGACTGAGACTTGGAGGACCAGGAGGAGAGAGTGGGTGGGACGAGGTCGTGTGCAAGGAGCAGTCTGGGCGGCAGGACTGGCCCAGGCACAGGCCCCGTGGCTGGATGGCTGGACAGGACTTGGCCTTTTGCACTCAAGTGACAGAAAGCCGACCCGGCTCGCAGGACCAGGCAGGGAGGGGACGGTGGCACACCTGGGCCTGGATGGCGCACGGGCCCAACCGTCTGGGGGAGCTGCGAGCGTCTCCCTTATGTGGAGGGCAGGACGGGGAGCTTAGACGTTACCCTGAATTTTAGAATCAGTGGGAGCCGAAGAGCAGAATAGCATCTTCCTGACATCTCAAGTCGTCATGGAATTCATGAGAAGACTACATATGGCATCAGAAGGGAAAATAAGGAGGCTCTCCCTTCTAATGTGAATTTCAGAGGCCTTTTTGACGTGCTCCAAGAACTTTAGCGTTTGCGGTTAGTATCCGAGGAAGCACATTGTGAAGGGGGTGGGACTTCGCCGGCACGGTAGCCTGAGTGGGTCCCGTCGGGATCGGAGCGACGCAGGACTCGCTGGCAGGGAGAGCTCTAACGAGTGTAGGAGTCAAAGCTCTGGGGCGCAGTGGGGGCTGGCTTAGGGCGCGCCAGGAAGGGGTCCCCGCAGGGCAACGCGCGGACACGTGGGAGAGCTCAGCGAGCTGCCCTGGTACCAGCCCTCGGGAACTTGCTGGAAATCTGCCCTCCACGGTGCTGGGGAGAGAGCTGCTCTTGGGGTGTCTTACTGGAGACGCCACCCCAAAACTCACAGAGATGCCAGTGGAACCCTCTGGCTGCGGCTGGAGCCTTCAGCCAAAGCCAGAAAGCAAATTCCTTCCCTCCTGCAGCGTCTCCCCACGACCCTCTCCTGACCGAGGCCGACCGACAGGGCGAGACAGGGAAAGGGACCAGGTCCACTTCACAGGTGGGCAGAAGGGTGCACTCGAAGCTGAGAGGCAGCAGGTCCACACCTGGCATAAGCCCCATTCAGAAGCCTGCTGGATGGAGCTGCTGGGTGGGGTTCTCTACATATTCCAAATACAAGTCTTTTTATATTGCAAATATTGCAAATATTTGCTCCTTGTCTGTATACATATATATATGTATACACACACATACATATATATATATATATATATATATATATACACATATATATTTTTTTTTTTTTGATGAGCAGATGTCTGGAGGTTTTCTGGTCTAGCCGGAAGCATATAGTTCTTGTTTACTTCTCCATTGTCTTCTTCCATATATGTTAATGATTGGTACAGTTTAAGCCATTCATAACGGAAAGACCCCGAAGTTCAGGGACGCGTGAGGTGGAAGTGTATTTCCCTCGCACGTGACGGTCCACACACCGCGCCCGCTGCGGCTGTCAGGAGGGAAGGCAGGGACCCAGACGTGCCACCCGGGGCCCTCCTATGTCACCGACGCCCACACAGTCGCGCACCCCGCATCTCGCCACAAGGGAGGCCGGGGAATGCTGACCCGCGCGGCAGGAGAGCCACGTGCCCAGGTGGAACGGGGGGCGGGCGGCCCGTAACTAAAGGGCAGGACGAACGGACCCTGAGGGAGCCCCGGTACCCCTCAGTGACATTTTTGAGGCGATGCCATGCTTTCACTACCAACACTCTGAATTTTTACTTTTTTAAGTCTCTAAGTCTGTTCTGAATTTCTTGGAGGTTTTAAATTGATCTAATCATCAAATTCAGTATGAGAGAATGACTTAAAATTGTTTTTATCTTGTCCTAAGTTAATTACTTCTCTACACAAACTATAGAGTTTTTGTTTGTTTTTTTTCTCCCTCCCTTTTTGGTTCTCAGCCCAGGTATTTACAGGCTTCCTATGCACTAACTCAAGCATAATAGATACCCTTCAGAGTTAAGTCCTTCGGTCGCTTACATTGTCTTATCCATTTGAAATGGCACCATTTAAAATGCTTTCAGAACTGGAGTTTACACTTGGCTCAGCCCGGACGCTGTTGACAGGAAGCAAGTAGCCGCCAATGTTTTCCTTTGTGGTTTATCTCTAAACCGTAACCAGTTTTTTGGCCTAGTCCTTGGCATCAGTTCCAAAGAAAATGCAAACAGACTCAATGTAGATAAACATGTTTACCTGACCTCGGCACCAAATTTTAAAAATTGTTTGCAACCAGTAAAAATGAAGCTGTTTGTAGATAATTAAGTCAGATAACATTTTGGCCATAACATCACTCCTTGGTTTGCAGCCTCGGTAAACCTTCCATTCATTCACTCGGCAAACACTTATTTAGTGTCTACTGTGTGGCGAGCTTTGGGTATGTGATAGCGAAGAAGCCCCAAGTCCCCGCCCTTCATCAGAGAACGCTGGTCCCTCGCGATGCAGCCACCCAGTGCCTAAAGCTCACACCACCTCTCACATCCTGCAGCCTTGACGATACTCAGAGATCATGGACATTGACAAAGACATTCAGGAGCGTCTTTCTTTCGCTTCTTTGCTCAGGAAAACACCTTTACTCCAGGTCCACGTGTCTACCTAACTTCTCATCACTCTCCTCTATCCACAGGATATGTTCTGTAGAGTTATCTTCTCGGCCAGTGTGGTATTTGCAGTAGGGGATGGATGGATAATTACCAGAAGCTGTCCAAAGCCCCAGCCTGACCTGGAGCCCTTCCCTCAGCACGAGTTCAAGTGCCACATTTTTTTAGTACTTTACAAAAAATGTGACTTCAAACAGTGATCGACTTTTGGCCCAGATGGTTTTATTTCTTCAGTCCTAAAGTCAGATTTAGTGACGTTCATCTGAGAAAGTGACCTAACAGGTTTCCTTTATGCCTTACACCGTTAGGTTCCATATTCATGAGGTCAGAAAATAACGCGTCGGAAAATAATGCGTCAGAAAACCTATGTTACTTAGATTGCCTCCCTGCAAACTACTGGCAGCTGGAGTTGAAAATAAGGTTTGCAATTTCCACAGCATTAGCAGGTGGCAAACCGCCAAACTCCAACGCCACCTCATTGCCGATGCTTCTCTAAATAAAAAACTAACTGCAGGTGTTTTTCTCAGAGCTATTTCTTATTTTGAAAAAGAGCTTCGAACTTTCATGTAAATAAAAATGGTGGTTCCTTCAGATATTTTTATGTAAGTAGGAATCGCAGTGTTTGGGGAATTTACACGGGATGGGAAGATGGGACCGTGGGTAGTTGTTAAGAGAAAAACAGACTGGGAAAGACTAAGGAAAATAAATGCATTTGTTTCCTAGAGAAAAGCAAGCTCTCAGCTGAGCTGACAGTTTTTCAGTTTGCCAGGAAAGTGTCGAGTTGAGCCAAATGGAGAAAGGTGGAAGGTGGGCTGCGGGTTTACCAAGGGAGTCGGTGGGTTAAGGTCTCTGAGTGGCAGCTTCATCGTTGCAAATGCTCAGGGTTGTTTGTTTGTTTGTTTGTTTCGAGCAGCGACTAACGGGGTTTTAAAAACACGGATCTCTCTCCATGTCAGTACTTTCTTTCCATCTCCATATTGTTTAAGTATTGCACTATTTGGATGGTTAACACAGAGTAAAGTAATCATTGTGCTCACCGTGACTGTAAGTATGCTCTGTCATGTACCAAGCATCTTCTGAAGGCTGTGCCCTAAAAAGAACAGCAACGAAAGCTTACGCAGTGACCGAGTGCCCCTGTCAGATTTGAAATGTAGGCAGAGCAGGAGCAAAAATGGGAAAGAAAGGAGAGGGAGGGAGGGAGGAAGGAAGGAAGGAAGGAAAGAGGGAGGAAGGAAGGAAGGAAGAAAGGAAGGAAAGAGGGAGGAAGGAAGGAAGGGAAAAGAAAGGAAGGAAGGAAGGAAGGAGGGAGGGAGGGAGGGAGGGAGGAAGGAAGGAAGGAAGGAAGGAAGGAAGGAAGGAAGGAATTCATGCCGTCCTCTCCTTCTACCTCGCCCGCTCCCTCTCCCCAAGAGGGCATGGAGGGACAAATGAATGCCCGTTGTCAGCAAGATGAGGTCAGAGGCCAACCTGGCGAATGCTACGGGCCACCTGCCCCTCTTCGGTTATTCGAGGGAGTTCCCGCCTTTCTGTTTAAGCAGAGGAAGAAAATCCTAAATTTAAGGGTGAGAATTGGAGTTATCAGCTTCTCCCAGAAGAGGCTGGGGAAACTCCGGGTGTGTCAGCTAACGCTGTTGGTGGTAAGCGGCCCAAGCCACCTCTCTGTCACTACCGTGAGCACAGGGCTCTATTGGAAGTGGCTCGCGGAGCCGGGGGAAGGAAGGGTGGTGGCCCAGACCAGGATGACAGGAGAAACCAAGGAGGTGAGGGGCCCCCGGGGCTGAGAGACGGCCGTCTCTTTAGCAGCAGCTGCAGCCTGGGCGGGACGCCACGGTCAGCTCCAGATTCGGAGTCCCGGGGGCATCCACCTGGCCCGGGCCGTCCCAGGCCGACTGTCCACCTGGGCTTTCGCAGGGGGACAGGCGTCGCGAGCACTCCGCGCAGCCATGCTGGTCTCCGTGCCCCCGTGGGGCTGGGACCTGGGCTGCCTCCGGATGGCGCGTTCGGTACACTTGGGCCAGGTTCAGGCGCCGATCAAGGGTGCTGGCGGCGCTGGCGCAGGCCTGTGGCCTTCGGGCGGCGGAGGCTAAGAGCCGGGTAGGTTTCTGTTTATCTGTTTTGTGTTTTGTCGTCTTGCTTTTCGGTGCCATAGGAAATAGGAAGGCTTTGCCTCACCCACGCTTATGAAGACCGCCTGCATGATAGTCTTCTAAGGGTTTTATCGTTTTAGTCCTGATATTTAGACCTGTGCTTTTTTTTTGGAGCTGGCTTTCGTGGAGGGTGTGAAGAGGGGATTCTTAACTCTGAAGCAGCAATGATTGATGTTTTGCAGCAGGCGTGAGTGAATAATGTAGATTTACTTTTTGTTCTCGGTTCGAACTACATTTTCCAAGGGCCCAGCCTCAACTTCTAAATTCTATCCTATTTCCCTTTAATCGCTCTTGGCTGTTGAGAATTAAAGTTACCATGGTTCTCAACACATCTTGATTCATCACCTGCGCGTGACTCACGGGGCAGTATTTAGAGTGGCAGTTCCCACACGGCCACCGTGAGCGATTTCTTTAGCTCAGTAATCAGAACTATAAAATCCAGCTGTTTATTCATCACTTATTTCTAAATTAGATTGAACAACTAGTCATTGTTCAGTCTTATTTAGAAACATTTGTATTTCTCACTGAACGAAGTAGTCTATGCTGCCTGCTGTCACGTTTCAGGAGCGCGCCAGCTGTTTTGCAGAATAATTATTATAATAATATCAAAAGAAGATCTAATTCATTGTCATTGCTATCTGTCCCCTGAGTCCCAGTTAAATCTGGAGCCAAGAAAGTGAGGAACAGACTTCCAGGACAGCATCCCGCGCCAATGAGTGCGGGACAAGGCCAAGAGCAAGGTCTGCCCGTCACAGAGACTTCCGCGGCTCGGGCTGGTTTCTGAGGTTTTGGGGGAGTTTGCATCTGAGCCGGAGTTTGACTCAGACCTGTGCCTGCCCTCGTTCTGAGCTGTATCTGGAGCAGTTTTTCTCTCGTAGTTTGCTCCTCGGGTCACCTGTGTCAGCCGGCCCGGGCGACGCAGCTCGAGTTCTCGGCTCTCTCCCCAAAGCATGTGCCTTCTGCCCACCTGCCACCTCGAGGTTTCATCAGTGCCCGCTGCCCCCTCCCAGGGCCCAGTCCATGGCGGTCCCTTCTCAGTCGTCAGCTCCTGGCGCCTGGGCTCATCCCCTTCCTTCGGCGCCCCGACGCCTGGCGGACAGGATGTGTTCAGTAAATCCTTCCTGATGATCTTTACCAGGTTTTACAACCGTGTTAACGGGACTTACTCTCCCCCCGGGGTGGCGATGCTGGTAAAACGATTACGATGTGAGAAGGAAGCCGGCCCCTCTCGGGGCGCACGGATGCCGCGGGTGTGGGCGCCCCTCGTTGGTGCCCCTCTGGAGGGGACTGCCCCTGGACAGTGCGACAGACGGGTGAAGTCGGGGATTTTCGCACCGGGGTTCAGGCGTCGGTTTCAGTGGGGGTTCTTCTGAAGGATGTTGGGGTCCTTGCTGAGCAGTCTTCCCATCTGAGCCGGGGATCTAGCACCACAGCACGCCGAGCCACAGCCCGATGGCCGTACCACTGTCCCGCGGCCCCTCCCTCGCTCTTGACCTCCGGTCCGTCAAGTTTCCTACGTCCCCCTCGGTCTCACCCCCCGCTGCCCAGTGCGGGTCCCAGAGAGGGCACCGTCCTCTAAGTGGCACGAGGACACAGCGCGGGCTCACAGGGGACCAAAGTGGCCTTTCTAAACTATCTGACCGATATGCCCCCTGCCGATACACCTCAGTGGGTTCCATTGAGCCCAAGCTCCCCAGCATGGAGCACGGGCCCCCCACGGGGTGCCAGGCCCTGCCGGCCCCACCAGCCTGCCGACGCGAGTGGCCACGTGGTTCATTGTTCGAACTGGAACCCTTCTGGAAGAAAGGGGCGCTATTAATAATTACGCCAGGATGGGAAGCTGAGACGGTGGCCAGCTACGCGGAACCCACCCCCCCCCCCGGGGCTCCCAGGCTGTGCTCGGTTTGTCCCACGGGCACCATGTGACTGACACATCCAGAAGTTTCCATAGTTATTCTGACCACTCTGTTTGGAATCCGAGGATATTTCGACTCTTTCCTCTGATTGACTTTTAGAAAATGAAATCAAAACACCCTTCAGGCCAACACGCCCAGACCGACATGGTGCACAGCCTCGACGACGGCGTCGGAACGTCCGACTGTGCGCTGTGTTCCCGGTGACTTGCCCGTAGCGCGTTCTCTCCTCAGAACTTCTGCTCCGTCTCCCTCACGTTCCCGCCGTGTCCTGGTCTGTCGCTAATCGCCATCCCAGACGTTCGAGCATCCTCTGCTCTAGTTACCTACCCCTGACACTTCCCGGCCGGGCCGATCGCCCGCCGTCTCGTTCCCACCGCGTCCTGTGTGTACCTTTTGTACTGTACCTAAAAAAAGTATGTCAGAGTAACCTGTGCAGGCCTGCCTCGCCTACAAGGCTGTCAGCTTTTTAAGCCAAGAACACTCTCTTTTTAATCTTTGAGTCCTCAGCGCTACCACAGTGCTTGACAGATAGTGGGGTCTCAATAAATATGTGTTGACTTGGACCAGTTGGAACTCCTCACTGTAATAGGAAGTTAAATGTGTTTGTTCTTTATCTCCTGGGTAAGCGTTTAGGATTCTGGTGAAGATTTGTTCATATTTGGAGCTTTCGTGAGGTTGACCTCTGGCGTGTCGAAGTTGTAGACGTTATTATCAAATTATTTCTTTATATCATAGAATCATACAAGAGGAAGATAGACATAATATCAACACACATTGTACAGAAAGTGTGAACAGTGGTGTTTTAAACTTCGGTTTGTCATATCATGGCCAAAATTGTCCTGAGAGTATTAGCTGGGTAATTCATATTTAATGCAACAAAGAGTCATGAAACCCTTTCAGTAATGCTATTCCGTTCCGTTTGTATTTGTTTGTTTCCAAAATTCTCTGGTTTAGGTATTTTGAGTAAAATTCGCCACGTTATCTCAATTTTAAGTATTTGTTCTACTAGTCTAATGTATTATTTTTTTCATCTCTTTAGAATGTTCCAGACGTTTAAAGAATGGTTTTGGTTGGAAAGATTCTGGCTTCCTCCAACGATAAAGTGGTCGGATCTCGAAGACCACGATGGACTTGTCTTTGTGAAACCCTCTCATCTGTATATGACAATTCCGTACGCGTTTGGCTTGCTGATTATCAGATATTTCTTTGAAAAGTAAGTACTGTTTATGGGCCTTTCCTTCCCGCTCCCCTTCTACGTCCCACCTGTAGAATGCAAATTCACAGAATAGAAGGCACAGGCGTGACCGAGAAGCTAAACAAATAACAGTTAAAAACGCCGTCTCCTAGAGTCCTTTCTTCTCACAGTAAAGAAAATTCAGTTTGAGAGGATCCCAGAGCTTATCAGGGTCAAGGACGGCCCGGGGTAGATATCCCGTGCACCTTGCATATGCCTGGTGTCCGACAGAGGATACGCATTTCAGAAAAGGCAGTGTTAAAAGTGGCTATGACCAGGGAACGCATTACCATTTGAGAATGCCTATAAAATAGCAAAAACAGCTCATTAAAGACTAAGCTTGATACCGCGTTATCGTAGTTTATTTTAAATGTTTATTGAAAGTTTTAATAGCAGCCCTTCGTTCCAAAGGATAAGAAAATCAAATAATACATATTTATACGCTTTCTCAGAAAAAGTAAACTTTTCCGTTTTTTGTTCATTTAATTTAAATAGATATTACTTCCATCCTTTTTAAAACTGTACTAGCACTGTGATAACAGGAGATAAATGTTCATCTGCAATCTCTGTACTTGTCTCTATTTCAAAAAACTGTTATTAGCACATTAATTTCTTTGGAGCAGAAAGAATATTCGAATGTCAAGAGTTGGAAAAACTTAAGACAAAATCTGATAGAGATCGTTTTGTCCAAGACTAACCGTAATGCAGATCATATGTTTGTGACCATTTGCAGGGTCCTTATCTCAAGAGTTCATTTGACCAACTCTGCAAGAGTTTTTTTTTTTTTTGCAAAATAGCAAACTTCACTTGGGCCAACAATGTGTTATTGCTCTTGGGAGGAAGAGAAAGCCCCTGGATACCACTAAACCCTAGCTGAGAACATCTGAAAATGTTCTTCCTTTCTGACAGTTCATTCTCCTTACTTTTTTTTACTCGTACGTTTGGATTTGTCAAAGAACACATAAATAAATAAAGTAGAATTTTGCCACCGCGCTACCAGATTAGCTAGTTACCCTTTCCCGTCCTTTACTTGTTTTCCTTGCGTGTGTCTGGTGGCGTTTGAATCTGGCCTCCGGGCCCTTTACTTATTTGCATTGCAGCCTTCCTCCTTTTCAGCGGGACAGTTCCGGGTTTTTGTTTTTGTTTTTTAATGTTCTGATCAGGACAGTGAACTAGAAAATTCTTTTTGCTGCCAGAGCAGCACAGCTGTGGAGGGCTAACCTGTTCATGTCCATCTCAGCCCCTCCGACAACAGTCAGGAAGGAATGCAGGCCTAATTCCTAGGACCGTTCTGGCTGCTTCTCAAGGGCCTAAGTAAAGTCTATGTCATCTTTCCTGTGTCCTGATGACTTTACTCCCTAGCAACTCACCCTTCGCTTTTTCCATCTGATGACACTACAGAAGACAAAGCGTTGTTCCCCTACTGTCATAACCTCTTTTAAGGCAGCAAGCAGAAGGCAAGAAAAGGTAATGTGGGAAAGAAATCACGCTTTTCGAAGTATAAGTTTATACTTTTCCCAGGGCTTCCTCATCATTCGTGTTAGATTAGACCACTCATGTCGTAAATGAGATTGCTTACAACTTGCCTTTGAATAGAAACTCATAGTTTAAGAGGTATATGAAAATCACAAGTGGGATGAGCTCAGCCGAGAAACGAGCAGTAAGTGACCTGGTCGAGGCGGCTGACACAGGTGGTAGGCGAGGGGCAGGTGCGGGCCTCGAACACACGTGTCATGGCTCCGGGGGCAGGGTCATTGGTTTTTTACTTTCCCCGATATCAGTGCATCTTAGACTTTCACAGGGAAAGAGTCCTGATGGCAAAAGAGAGTAGATTAATATATCTTGGGAACACACAAGAGATGGCTTAAAGAGATGATGGCAAATGTAAAATTTTCTGAACTAAAAAATTTATGTAAATTTGACACTACGTTTCAGCATATGCTATGGTATATTGATCATGAGAAAGCTTCTTTTGTCCTGGACCGTGTTTATGTTATAATTTCTCATTCTATAAAGTGACCAGGAGTTCTGACTTGGCTGCTCATTTTTGTCCTCTAGCACTAGCCAGGAGCCATTTACAATCGGGAAGTAATGTCCCTTCCCATAAAAGCAAGAGTGGAGAAGTCTGATAAAGAACAAACTGTGATTTGGAAGTGACTGACACTTGCTTTGTGTTCAAGGTTCCCTTTCCTTACAAATTTTAGTTCGTGACTTATGTTTGATGTATGTATTGCTCTAGAATAACGGTTTCTAACTAGTTTATCCAGTCTCTTCTATGCATTCTTTCATGTGTCTGGAGCGTGATTTAAAGGGGATCTAAGCTACTCAGATTTAAATCCTTGTGGAATAAACACATTATCTCATAGTAAATTATGGTCCCAGAAGAGTCCAAGGCTGGCGCAGAGTCGGTAAAACCAGAAGGCAATCTTTGTTCCTTTTACTTAGTTGTATAATGAATAGATTCCCACCTCTACTATTTCCACTGAGCAGAATCGGGCATCATTTAAAGAAAGGTAGGAGGAACAATTCAAAAAGCAGCTCGAAAAAGAATTACTCCTAACTGTCCCCAGTTGAAACAGTCTCTAGACACGCAGATTAGACTTCGGTGTTATCTGAGGTCGCGTTGCTCCAGATACTTTGTTCTTTCGTAGAAAACCCTCTGACAAACTCTGGTCGGAGAGGCTTTGAACGCTTAGGAACTAGGAAGCATTATGTCAGCAGGCTCTCCTTCCTATTTAGGAGAATTATTTGAACTTCATTTGCTTAATATATGCCAAGGTCCGCTTTTCTTCTATTCTATAAAAAGATTTTTTTAAAGGGGGGAGGCGGGAGCCTGGGATTGCCAGACTTTCGGCTGATGGGTAAGTGATACAGTACCAGGTGAAGAGGGGGCTCTTGGGGTGTCTGAATGGGACACCCCAGTTCTGAGAGCCCAGTTCTGCAGCAGTAGCAAACCTCAGAAACCCTTTCCTGGTAATTAACCACACTTTGAACCATTTACATGGGAGCAGAAGTTCACATTCTTTCTTAGTCCTCTTGGACTTTTTTTTCTATTCCATTTCAATAAAATGAAAATTCAGGCAAGTTAATCTTTAAGGTTCTTCTAGAGCTAAGGCTTCTCATGTTCCTTCTATTTTCAGGTCAGTTTATCAGATATTTATTGTGCTGCTTTCTTCTCTCCTTCTTCAAAATAGATTTTTAATCAAGTATCTGTTCATGTTTATTTATACTTCCATTAGATGAAGTGATTGATTTTCTGGATTTATTTGAAAAGGAAAGATAATGCTGGAGTAGAATACTGTGTTTATATATTTCCTCTTTCTACTAAAAATGTCATTTCTGTGCTTGAATCGTGGACATTTTAAAAACAAGGCCATATTTCTCTTTCTTGCTTAAATTAATATAGATACGTTCCTCATATTAGCAAGTCTGCTATGGACGTATATTATCCACTCTGTATAGTTAGCACATAACTTACGCTCACGTGACCCTCTGGGAGGGAATGTTATACTTCACTTGACTTTGAGATTGGCCGTATTCCCTCACGGCATAAATCATCTTGGCTCAGTTCTGCTTTGCTTTTTCATTTTTCCTAATTCCTTCATTTCTAACATTTGAGGAGCTAGCACTGAGTGACTATGATTGAGAACTCTACCATATCAGACCATTTTGTATTTGCGTTATTTCGCTGCTAAAAACAATGAATATATTCTCCAATACAAGTTTTCAACTAGTAGGTTGGATAAATGAACCGATTCCATTATTTATCCAAAGCCCTGTCAAAATATGTTTTTTTGAAACACTGTTAGTTTTCAGAACATCTTAGTTTTTGTTCTATTTAGACTTTTTCTGGAAAGGGGGAATTAATCATATTCTTCAAATCATAACATGCTGTCTTTGGTCTGTATAGGACTTCTCTCGATTGATTGATTTGAATTAATTTTTGACTAAATATCTTTTATCCCCATTTCTAAGTCCCATTCTCCTTGCTGCTGGGTTCTAATGTGCTTGGTGGCATTTTGTTTGTATGTCCTAGTAAACTACGCACATAAACATAAATTGTGTATATTATTCATTGATATAAATTATATAGTGATAAGACCTATTTCTTTTTAAAAATATGGCACTGTATTTTGTAATCTATCCACGTTGCTCTGTGAACATCTGGTGCATAATTAATGTTAGTGTGTTTTTTTATATCTCTGAAATATATGGGTCGTTTCCAGGAGCACTTAGTCCATATGAACGTTCGGTTGGTTTATACGTATTATCAGATTATCTTAGGCAATTTTTTATTCAGTTTCTGTGGTTATAAGAAAAAATGAATCGAAGGACTAAGTGATCATTCAGAACTAAAATTTCCAGCCTTTACTTGAACACAGAAAGTCTCAAGTACAAGCAGAGACTGACCTGGCAGAAGATAGAGCCTTTGTTAGAACTGAAAGATAAGTAGGGACATATTATTATTTTTTTTAATCGGCTTTATTGAGGTATGATTTATATACAGTAAGGTTCATCCAGAATTTGATGCATTTTGACAAACATATACAGTTATGTTACCAACACCACGGTTATGATACGGGAGGTTTTTATCAGCGGAAAAACTCTCCAGAACCCCATTCAGTTGGTCTTCTCCCCAAATACGAGCTCCTGGCAACCGCAGACATACTTCTGTTAGTATAATTTTGCCTTTTCTGGATTTCCTGTAAATGGAATCATATAGATCACAATCTCTGAGTCTGACTTCTTTCATTTAGTATAATGCTTTTGAGGTTCTGTTTTTTATGTTCTGTGTATCCTCGATTCCTAGTCGTGCCAACTCTTCTTTCAGTCTATTGATAGAACACAGTTTATTCATCCTCTGACTAGTTGATGGACATTTGGATTGTTCACAGTTTGGGGCTATTATGAATAAAGTTGCTGTGAACATTCAAGTGCAGGAATTCGTGTGGGCATATGTTCTTATCTCTTTTGGTAAATAGCTAAAACGTTTGCTCTTCACCGACATCATTAATGTTTGTATATGCGTACAGTAGATTATCAGTCAGCAAGAAAGCTGGATGCATTCCAGGTACAGTCACACACATGGATGGAACTCAGAAGCATTAGGTCTGAAAGAAGCCAGATACAAGTAACCACACATGGTATGGTACGATTCCACTATATTTACTATCCAGGGAAGGCGAAGGTATGAAAACGGAGACTAGATCAGTGGTTACCCGGGGCAGGGGTGAGAGAGGACAGGGGTTAACAGTAAATACGTGTGAAGAATCACACTGGGGTGATGAACATGTTCTAAAGCTGATTCATGGTGATAACGGTACAGCTCGGTAAATTTACTTTAAAAAAATCGCCGAATCGTATTCTTGAAAATAGTGAATTTTATGATATCCAAAAAGTACCTCGATAGTTATTTTTTAAAAGATAGAGATAAAATGAAAAGACAAACCACAGACTGGGAGAAAATATATGAAAATCATGTTTATATTTTATCAGACATATGTGTCTCTCTAAAGAGGGACTTAAATTCACAATATATAAAGAACTTTTATAACTGAATAATAAATAACTTGATTTTTAAAATGAGTAAAAAGATTCGAGCAGACACTTCAATGAAGAAGATAAACAAATGGCAAGTAAACACATGAAAAGATGTTTAACGTAATTAGTATTTAGCAGAATGCAAATTAAAATTCCTAAAAACTGGAGGTTAACAAAAATATCAGAGTAAGGACCTGTGAAAATTCTGTCCTCCACAAAGGCAGTCAGAAAACTGGCAAACATCGTCCAAATCAACTTAGAATTAGTTCAGAATTAACCAAAGGCTTTCAGCAGCCCAGCAAGTGTTATTCGGGAGAACAGCCATCTCTTGGTAACAACAGCAAGCTTCGTGTCGTGTTACCTGGCTCGGTTCCTGTCCTGTGCTCTCGGCCTCTGTGGTAGCCTTGAGCAACCGGCAATCTGCAATGTCAGGGGAAAGCATCAGCCTGGCAGCCCCTGAAGGAGACAGAGCAGCATCCTCATCGGAGAGTTGTCACTGTGTGACTGTCCGCTGGTCCCCTGGAAGACACTGTGCACAAGGCCATCCTTGTGTGACCTGACTCAGAACTCCTCGTTAGGAAGCCTTTCCTTAGGGGTGTTTGTCTAAAACAATTAGAGGCTTAGCTGGAAGGTAGGATGTCCATAGGGGACTTTGACAAGTCCTGACATATTCTTGGAAATCAGAAGGCCACAGGCATTCATAGAGCGTTGGGCATGCCCACAGCTACCCACGTGTTCAGCAAGGACCTGGAACGGCCTAAACTCTCGCCTCCGGAAGACCTTGTGGCTCTGTGCAAGCCGGAAGTGAAGGCCAGAGCAGAGTTGTCAACCGCCCCCCCAGGCAGGAGAGTAAAAGGAAATAGAAGACTTGATCAATACAATAAAGCAAATTGGTCTAACAGACATCGATAGAACACACCACCCAATAAAGGCAAAATACCCGTCATGTGCACAAGGAACATTCTCCAGCGTAGATCATGTGTTAATCCATAAGACAAATCTCAAAAGATGTGAAAGGATTGAAATTACATAAAGTATGAAGTTAGAAGTCAGTAACAGAAAGAAATTAGGAAATCGGCAAAAATGTGGAAATTAAGCAACATGTTTCTAAATAACCAATGGGTCAGAGAAATCGCAAGGTGAATTAGAAAATGCCTTCAGATGAATGGAAAAGGAGAAGAAAGCACCACACCAACATTTATGAGGGCAGCGAAAGCGGAGCTTGGAAGGGAATTCGTAGCTGTGAACATCTATATTAAAGAAGGGAGATCTCAGGTCGATAATTTAAACTTCTACTTTAAGGAACAAGAAGAAATAGAGAGCAAACTAAACTTCTAAGATGCAGAAGTTAGGAAATAATAAAGATTAGAGTGAAAAATCAATGAAAGTCATCGTGCACCCAGTAAAATTGCTGAAATTTAAGAACTGGCAGTGCTGAGCGTTGGCAAGGGTGTGGAGTAACCGGAAGCCCGGAACGTTATTGGGTGTGATGCTAACCAGGGCAACCATTTTGGAAAGCAATTTGCCAGTCTCATAAAGTTAAAGGTATACTTGCCATACCACCCACCAATCCCATTTCTAGATATTTACCCGAGAGTCTTGCCATTTTTTCATAAGTTAGAACTTCTAATAGGAACATAGTAATTTCCGTCAGATAATATCACCAAATAAAACTTTTAATATCAAAACTATTATTCTAATCTCCGAGAGTCTTAAAAATGAAGCTCTAAGTGGAACAGCTTATCCCAATTCCTGGATCTTGTGTATAAATATACTTGGATTTACATAAAATGGATTTTAGAACCGTGCAATTCTGTTATTTGCTTAAGTTGTCGCTCATAAGAAAGGTCTCAAAATCTGTTCTCCTTGAACTTCTACAAAGCCAATGTTGGCTGGAGGCAGCCCCTTGACAACATGAGCCGGTGACTGAGTTTCATTTGTAATCCGGAGTTGCAGTGAGTTTTCCCCTGTCCTTGTGGATTTAGTCTCCGTTTTTGAACTTACTTTCTTTCATATGTTTGTAGGTTTATTGCCACACCTCTAGCAAAAATACTTGGCATTAAAGAGGAAGTTCGAAAGAGCACACCAAATACTGTCTTAGAGAATTTTTTCAAGCATTCTGCAAGGCAACCATCTCAAGTAAGTACAAATTCTGTGTGTTGGGATTTAAAAATCTCCTTTCTCGATATTTCAGTCATCTGTGGCTTACCTCATCCGTGCAAGAAATCTCTTCCTGTTCATTGACAAGTAATTTGATTCATTTGGATTTTTCTTCTCTATTGATAGGTTATTTAACGTTCCAAGCGTAATATAAAATAACGAATATCAATAGTTGGATTATTGTGTACAACTCTAATGCCGAACACTAAAAATTAATGCCATCATTTGAGTATAAAGATCAAAGTTTAATTTTAATGGTAGGATATATACAGCATGTGCTAATCAAGAAAGACCACTGTTAAGGCAGAGTAGCCCATAGCTGACACTTTTGATGATGTGACACCATTAATATACGTTACACACACTATGAAAGTGTCTATTGAGGTAGCTTTCGTGTGGAGACACTTTATTTTATCCAAGGCCCCAACACACTCAGATGCACTCTGTGCCCTTGCCTTACCCTGAAGAGAGACTTTTTAGGAGAGCCATAATCATCTTCACCATGTGGCATGTATGTACTTCATGAAGTGTCGTAATGTGTTGCGTATTCATGTACCATAGAAAAAAGTTTTAATCTAATAGTCGTAAAAAAAAACATATATATATATATATATATATATATATATATATATATATATATATATATATATAGTGTCTGGGCACGTCTAGTTTCTTTATACCTCCACAATTAAAAGGAGAGATGAAATCAGCTTCTCCAAACGTGGCCCACCCACTGTGATGAACACAGACAGGTCCACTAGTCATTTTAAAAGTCAGGAGTTTATGCTAATAGTTTTAGGACAGGTAGATTTTCAGGGCCCTGAACTTAATTTGCTGAATTCAGTTGCTTCTGCCACGACCGTGTCCGTCCTCGGCGTGCGGGGCCCTCTGCACGAACTGGGCAGCTGGGCCGGAGGCAGGGTGTGCATGGTTGCTCCCGGCCGGCCAGTGGCGTCTCGAGCCTGTCCTGCTCTCGGCTTTTGTATTCGACTTCTTTTTTCTTTTTTTTCTAAAACGAGAACCGTGTGGCAGGCTCTCTCCACACGTTCTTTAGGTCCATGTGCCCTGAAAGATGGCAGTTGTTCACGTAAACACCGCTGTTTCCACTGGTGGCAATAATGGCTGAGCATCATTTTACATTTTTAAAAAATTCTTTAATGTCCCCATTTTACGTTTTTCAAAAGGGAAATTATTAAGCAATGTTTGTGAAAAGTTAAGACTCTTTCAGAGAGTCCTTGTTGTCATTATCATTCTTCGTTTATGTTCAAGACTAACCAACTTTGGCAAAAAAAACGTGAAAAACAGTGCTATGCTCGCAGTTACCTGCTGCACTTGCTGTTGCAAGACTTCCAAGTCAACTTTCTTAGGGTATTTAAGATTATGTAAAGAGTTTGACCCTTGTCAAGTTTCCTTACTATGAAGAGACAATAACCCTGTGACAGTTCAAGAAAAATGAAGAAGGGCTGAAAGAGATTTAGAGACTAAGTAATCTTTCCTTTTCGTGACCAAGGTGAGGAAACCAAGGCCCCGCCAGAGGAAATGAGCTGTCCAAGGTCATGTGACGTATTCGTGGCCGAATCTGTAGCTGGCAGCTGGCCCGTGGTCTCCTGCCTAGTGCTGTTCCTATTATGGCCAAGTGACTTCTTTATCTGTGAACAGGATGTTAGGGATATATTTCAAAGGCTGGAAGTCGTTGTTCTAAGTTGATCGACACACAGTATGATTTAGTGTAGATATAATTTGGACACTTGCAGGAGGCAAAAGAAGAAATGTTACCCCTCAACCCCAAAGTATCAGAAACCAGGAAGGTTAAAGAAAATAATGCAGATTTCTCATTTAAGTGACCCGGAGATTGCAAAACTGAGGCAGTGCTTGTACAGCTGCTGATCAAGGCAACAAGTTGCGCAGTAAAATGCTCCTAGACCAACAGCATTAGAGCTCGGGAGGACAGAACATGATAGAGGAAGGCGAAGTACATGACTTAGCAGTGAGTTCAGATGCGGAACCAAAACAGTCCCGTGATACCTCCGCATATTAACTTGGCCAATGTCAGACGGATAGCGCTTTGTCTGTATTTTGTCATGCAGATGGTCATAAATCTGGCTGAGGTAAGACAGGTTGCTCAGGAGGCTCAGAAATGTTTTGTGCTGTTTCAAGACACGGGTATTACCTCTAACGAAGTATTACAAACCCGTAACGGCAGATACATGTGGGTAACACATGACTTTCTGAAAACGATCGAGTACGTGGATCTGAGGACGCTTCCTCGGCTGTTACAGATTGCACCAATAAAAACAAAAACATTTCAGGATACACAGTGTCGCTCGATCCTCGTCCGGTTAGCACAGAAGGGTATCACATGGTATTGACGAGGCCCAAAGTACACCAACTCCCCATGAGAGTTTTGATCTGTGATTTTGCGCAATTCTTTTGGGACTGTGTATGTGCAGCTGTGTGTCCAATATTTATCTATGTGTTTATGTCTCTCTTTATATATATATTTCTCTCTCTCGATAACAACTTCAAGATGTGCTATTGGGAGAGAGCCATGATAACAGACCAGTGACTCTTGCCAACAGATCAATTATTCTGTTATTGATAAAATAACCGAGTAACAGACGAACTTATGATCTAGCCCTTTCCCATGGCAAAAAACACAATGAGAAACGATGTAGAAAAAATAAGTGTGTCCTTCTGGAAGAGATCTGAAGAAAACGTGGCTTCGTAAGGCTGACGTAAAGCCAGTTCCTGTACTGCATGAGGGCATTGTGTTTTGCTGGCTCGTTGCATCCCTGGAGCCAAACATTTTTAGAGCAAAAAAACTCTCTGGTTTAGTCTATTTTACAGGAGTGCCAAAGAGGTTGGTCATTTCTCTGCGCTCTCGCAAGTTGGTTTTGGACCCAGGGAGCCAGGTCCCTTTACCCCCGTTCTGAGCTCTTCCTCGAGGCCACACTGCTTCTCCTCGAGGCTCTGCCTCGAGGTCCTCCCTTCACTCTCCCGAGTGTCAGGGCTAAAAACAGCGATTGCGAGGACAGACCGTGCAGTCCGTACGCTGGCTGCTGCAGACTGTGTGTGGAGATGGGCGGGTTAACTGCTCTGTGCCTCAGTGTCCCCATCTGTGCTGTGAGCACAATAATACGAGGATGGGACCGAGGGCTCAGAGTCGCCCCTGACGCGGGAGATGTCCAGTGACGGTCACGCGCTGTGACCTAGTCAGCGCCTCTCACGCCGACGCCCCCGAGGCCGGTTTTACATGTCTTTCCAACTTAAGAGGGAATATCGTTTGCTTCTTAATCATGCTTGTTTCCAGTCCCAAAAAACCTGGCGCAGTTTTCTGTGCATTGTGCAGGTGACGGATAAGTGCTCATTTCACACATTAATAAAAGAAAGTGCTTCTAGGGATGCTCGTTTCCAGCATCTCTGTAGTGGATGAGCCAGTATTGCCAAGGCTGACTTTCAACCAGATTCATCCGTGCTCCAAAACAGGGAAAAAAAGACAACTCAGAATCATGTGCGATTGCTGTCTTCTACATGCATTTGTTGAATGGATATCTATAGAAATGATGGGAGAATCAAATCGGATTGTCCTCAGATATGGAAGAATTCTAGTGTAAGGACAGCGACGTTGTTTTGCTCACAGCCGGATCGCCAGAGCCTAGGATAGAGCCTGGCACTGGTGGGGGGAGGGGCTTCCCACGTCTTTCTGGACGACCGAATGAATGAAGCGTTTAAAACAGTCACACTAGACCCGGAGCCCTTTCAGCCTAGGACTGCATAGAAGATAGTGTCGCAGCAATCCAGAATATGCTGTGGGCCAAGCAACAGGATTTGCGTGATGTCTCCTGTTTGGGGGGGATCCGTTCATATTGGCAAATTATTTTATAGAAGGAGCACTTTTTCCTTAAACGATTTCGTCCGTGGTCCAGCCACAGTCTCCAGCACTGGCGTGGCACATGTGACGCGTTCATGTAACGCGTTCACCCCTGGGAGCCCCCGGACCCTAACCATTCCTGTGGGGCACGACGCTGTCATTGTGATTTGCACAGGGGACCAGAGTCCAGTGCTCAAGGCCGCGCAGCTGGGAAGCACCAGACCAGGGTTTCCTGCCGCGGCTCCCTGCCACCCCCTGTCGCCTCACTGCCTGCTGCGCTCTTTCTTCCGGGGAGGGGGTGTGACCAGCACGGGGCTGCCTGGCTCGGGGCGGCCAGCCCTCCGGCCCGCCAGCCTGGCGTCACAGGCCTCGCCGCGAGAGCAGAGGAGCAGGGGCCCGGGGCAGCGGGCCGAGGGAGCAGGGCCGCCACCCCGGCCTCACTCCTGCCGCACGCTGCAAGAGCGCAGACACCCCGCGACCCCCGGGAGAAGCGACAGGCCAGGCCGTGCTTGGCGCGACTCTAGCCACGCCGTCCCGCCTCTCTCGGTGTCTGCGCGTGCTCCCTGCTCACCCACGCTGTCCCCCCCGGGCGACCTCGCACGCCGGTCCCTCTGCCAGGACACTCTCCTCCCTCATCTTCTCTTTCCTGGGCATTTTCCTGGGTTCAGCTTAAGTGTAACTTCCAGGAACCGCCTTCATAGAGCGACGCCCCATGGACTCATCTTCCGCCATCTCAGCGTTCCTGGTATTTTATGAGAAATTTTGGCTTTATTTTCATTTCTTCCTACCAGACAAACTTGAGCCTGGGAAGGGGAGGTCCACATCAGTCTCCTTCCTTCGGGTCTCCAGATGCTGACACACAGCCTGTGAGGCGTTAGGCGCCAACAAGTAGTTGCCAGCTCAGTTTCCTCAGAAACACAGGAACAAAACAACAGTAAAAATAAATAAACAAAGAACAACAACAAAAAAAACAGAACAAAAAACAAAACTAAACCAATAGCAGGCGACCCCTCGCCTTATAAAGGATTAGGCGTTAGGGCAGTTTAGGGAAACAGTGCACTGCTGGGCTGTATCCTGTTTTTGTTCTGTTTTGTTTTGTTTAGTTTTGTTTAGTTTAGTTTTGTTTTGTTTTGTTTTGTTCTGTTTTGTTCTGTTCTGCTGTGTTCTGCTTCGCTTCCCTTCTCTGCAGGTGAGGTAACGGGCTGGCAGTTCGGGAGTCGTGCGGGAGCTGCAGTCGGCCCTTTGCCAGGCTGCAGCGTGACAGCTTCCAGTGGGTTTTATCCGCTGTCACCCTGTGCACCCGGACAACGATTACACAGACCGAACACAGTAGGGCAGCAGAAGCCGCACGCGCGATCGCAGTCTGCCGGGGGTCCAGCCAGGGTGTCTCCCCAGGGTTTCTTTGCCTTCACGTTGGTCCGCGATTGGTTTGAATTTATTCCGAGGTGTCTGGTCCACATTAAGAAAGCCCAGCGACTTCCCATGGCCTTCATCGCGGGGCCGTGGGCCGCAGCCAGGTCACAGCGTGGGGACGGCCCACGTGCGTTTCTGTTCGCCGTGTCCGTGTGGCCCCTGCTTGTCTCGCTGAAGCCGAGGGTCAGTGTGGTGCGGTTTTATTTTTCTCATAGCAGATTAGGAGGAAGTCGAAGTATTTCTCATACTCACGTTGGAAAATGGAAAATCAAGAGGACCGGTGTTTTAAAAAAAAAAAAAAAAATGACAGAGCTTATGTCACTGTGGAAGTGGAGAGAACTGAAGGTTTCTTGTGCGAAACTTTAGTAAAAGAAGGATAGCTTAGAAGCTAACCCTGAAACAGACCTGGTCACTTCCGTTTCTTGTCCGGCCCGAAGAGAACTTCAAGTCTGTGACCTTTGAGCTAATCCATCATTTATATTGTCTCCAATTTTAATCATAACCCACAACTCCTGCTTCCCGGGGAGAAGCCGTCACCATCATCATATTCTGCAGTCGTTATTTTTATGATTGGAATTATTTCAGATTAGTTTGAAATGGGCCCTGCCTCTGATTGAATATGAAAGTTATGGCCAACACCCATGTGGGTTTCTCCCGCGTTATCCTTTGGAGCGAATAAAAAGATCGCGTGAACTAACAGAACGTGCCCCCGCCTCAATTCTCATGCTCACTTTGCGACTAATTTCAGTCTTAGACGAGGTCCTAAATCTCCCAGGTTTCCAGTTTCCTCATAGGAAAAGTGAAGATACGGGATTTGATTGACATCTTAAATGATAGGCTCTACCTGGTACCCTAAATAAAATGTAGGCGGTCCCAAATAAAATCGAGCTGATCGAGTGAGCTCGCACATGCGGTTTGAACATATGGGTTGCTACGAACGTACAGAGAATCGATCTCTTTCAGTCACTCAGAGTTCTGGGATGCTAACATTGTGTGTGTGCGTGCGTGTGTGTGCATGCGCATGTGCGCGTGGTTTCATAGCAAAAAAAAAAGATAAATTTACTGGCTCGGGGTCAAATGCAGAATCTGTCTTCTCTCCGTTGCGCAGCCTCTCGTGACCCCATCTCCCTGTCTCTTGACTGCCCGCCAGTCTGACTCTGCTCTTTATCACTCACTCATTCATCTCATCCCTTTTCAGACTGATATTTATGGATTGGCAAAGAAGTGTAACTTGACAGAGCGCCAGGTCGAGAGGTGGTTTAGGAGTCGGCGCAATCAAGACAGGCCGCGCAGAATGAAGAAATTCCAAGAAGCCTGGTAAGAACGGGCGTTGGAGCTTTTGAAATGCTGCAGTTTTGAATTGAGCATCTCAGAAAGTCCTGTGTTTGGAGCGGAAGAGGCAGTCATCAAACCCTGCTTTTTTCTCCATCAAAACAAGCCACGAAGGAAAGCTGCCATCCAGCTGTGTGCCTTACCAGTCGGGTGTGGTAGGCCAGGCACTCGTTTACCCTCTGTGTTCCCGTTTCCTTCCCAGTGAACCGGGGCAGGCGATGGACTAAGATGAGCAGGAGGTATTATAGACTCATGTGGAAGTTCAGAAAAATCATAGAAATGTCTTAACCGGTGTTTATCTTTTCTAAAGGTGGAGGTCGGCCCTAGTTCACACCGGGCTCACGCTGCCAGCTGGGAGGTCTTCTTTCTGCCTCACTTGGCTCGTACCCCACCCGGCCTGTGGACGGTCGGTCAGGGCGGCCGGTTTCTCTGCATTTCCCAGGCCGCTTAGTGCGGGGCGGGTGCCGGGGCGGGGAGGGCAGGCTGGTCCGGGCACCAAGGAGCATTTTATGCCAGAACTGGCGACTTCGAATACATTCTGAGAAGAGCGAGCCGCATTGCAGTTGTTTTTGGTTTCCTTTGAACTCTGTTTTTGTTTTTGTTTTTTTTGGATGGTTGGTTTGTTTGTTTCCCTCCCCTGTAGAATTCTGGAGCGCTTTAGGCCACTCCCTCGGTGGCCCAGACTGACACCTGTGCCAAAATAGCGACCTAGGTCATTGCTCGGACTCTGTTCCTCTCCTTTACGTGGGGACAGGCGCGGGCTGCGGGGTTGCGTTTGAGGCCGCGGTCTGCGCATTCCACACGTTCCGGTCCTTCTTTCCGCCTGTCTTAAGGTCCTCACATTGCCGAGTGACTTTCAACAGACATTCGTGTTTCGGTGGTGAAATAGATAGGGAGCTGACATAAGACTCTCAGATAAGTGGCCGGCCCGTGCGAGGCTGGCTTCGGTGGCTTCCTGTAACTCGCTCCTGGGCACCGTCACCCGGATATGAAACTGGTGGTGTCCAGAGGCCAGGTCTTCGGGGCGTCTCGAAACTCCCCTTCCGCCGCCTTTCCCCCGACGGCTGGCAGGGCACGGCCTGGTTTGTCTTGCGATTTCTAGCTCTCGAGAAACGGGTTAATGTCGCGTTGCCACTGATCTCAGCGCGGCCGGAGCGAACCTCTCTGACCCGTCACCGCAGAACGCTGCAGGAAGGAGCTGGCCCCGCCTGACGTCTTCCCGTGTCCCTGCGGCCCTTCGTTCACTCCTTCTGCAGGTGACCCTCCTCCGAAGGGAAGTCCCTGAGGTGAATCAGACTCCAGCGAACCGCTCTTTGATGCCCCAGCGACAGCGCGAGGCCGTCAGGGAGGGGGGCCGGCCCCGCTTAACCGGTGCGAAGCTACGCGTCCGTCTAGTCTGTGGACCTGCCGTTGGCGGGGCCGTTGCGTTCCCGTCCTGTGATCTTCCTCTGCTACGCCATGTGCTCCCTCACGCTGCCCCCTGCCACCGAACGCTCCTCTTAGCAAGCAGGGAACCCCTGTGGCAAGGAACTGGGTCAGCAGAGCCTGACATTGGGGGATCTGGCTGCTGGTGAGTCCCCTGAGAGTGGGCCACAGAGGTCAGGCTAGAGGACAGGATTTCACGTCGCCATTATCAGCCACCAGGCACTGCGGAGGGTCGTACGACGCCTTCTCTGGACATGGCGCTCTCCTACCGGTACGTGGTCCTTGCTTTTAGGAAGGAAGTAAAAGGGGAAGCCTCGGTCATTGGCCTTAAACCTCTCATCAGAAAGACGAGACTATGACTTATGAAACCGCAGCATCTGCAGTCACTACACCCAGAGGAACATGGCCCTGGGCACCTGCGGCCAGTCGCGTTTACCTGTGCTGCGGGCTCTCAGAGGAGATGGCGTCCGTGGGGCCGAAGACACTGGAGAAAGGCCTTTTAGAAAGCTTAGGCGTGAGCTGCACCTTGAAGGATGGGTTGGATTTCCCTAGGAAAAGGAAGCGTGATTTGAAGGCAGCCGGAAATTATTGACGCGTTCCGGAAACAGAACTGGGCCACAAGTCAGATTTAAGCTGCATCTCTCTAGTTACGTTCCAGTTTTCCTCCAAGTCGGAAAACTGTTAAACATGGTTATGGACTAAACGAATAGGCTAAAAGCAAAATGCTTTAATCGGGTCGGGGGGGCTCCCTCAGCTTTGGGGTGTGCTGCAGGAATTTCAGCAAGAGGGGCCACCCTGGGCATTTTGGAAACCTCAGGAAACTCACTTCCCAGCCCCAGGCTCTTCCCAATGACCCCGGCAGGCAGAAGCCCCTCCACAGCACGCACGGGGACGGGTTAGCTCCGAGCAGCTGGAGTCGAGTGGATTACGTCCTCGCTTACTTCCTGTAATGCCCCCCCGAACCCCATTTCACAGTGTTTAAGTACTTTAATTCCTAGTAGATCCTTTATTTTTAAGTCAGATTGCATATTAGCTGACCTCTTTTTTGTCGTTGTTTAATAAGCAAGTGCATTTAGCGAAGAGAGTTCGTTAGAACAGCACCTGGCGTGTGGACAGGAGGGTTCTAATCCAGGGTGAGGACCGGATTGGCCCCGGGGCCAGTCCCCTGTTTGCTCTGTTCGGCCTCTCACTCAGCCCCATCTCCGGCTCTGTCACCTTCTGTCCCCCATGGGCCCAAGGTCACTCTGCCCAGTTCCTCCCTGATTTTATCTGTATTCTCACCTTTCAACGGTACTGTTTGGACCTGACTAGTTAATTTCCAGATTTTTTTTTTTTGAAGGGTTTTTTATTTTTTTTCCCCTTCCCAGTTATTTTTATCTCAGCCTTGACTGGAAACAAAGGAACTTTTGCCACCTTAGGGTCACTGGAAGCAGCTACGAGGCGTCAGTAAGTGCATCGCTGAGCCTCTTGTCACTAGGGACGTGTAGTGGATCTCAGACTTGTCCGTTTCAGGGCCCCTTCGCTCTCTTAAGAACTATGAAAGGACCCCGAAGAGTGTTTGCTTGTTAGTGTGATGCCTCTTGGTAATCACACTATTAGGAATTAGACCCGGGACGTTCATACAGCGTAAGACCGCAGGACGCGGGTGCACAGTCCGGCGGCCGTCACCACCGCGATGCCTTCGCCCGCCGCGTGTCGCGTGGCCTCTGGAAATCTCCACGGAACGCGGGCCAGGGGACGAGCGCGAGAGTCAGAGCGCATTCCGGCGTCATCCTGCAAACGCTGACGTCAGGGGCCCCCCACGTGCGCCGTGAGAACCGCGGGCACAGTGCGGTGAAGCCGACCAGGACTGGTCCAGAAGAGGCGTGGCACTTAGAATTCTGAACTTGGATCTGGCCGTTTCTGTGCAGCCACAGATGGGTTACGCGGCCTCTCTCACCTCGGCGTTCTTTCGTGCCCATCCCACCTCCTTTGAGGGTTGTCGTGAGAACCGTCAAAGGGGGCGAATTATAGTACCTACTTCATAAGCCTGTTATGAAGGAAAATTGCTGTGTGACGCACGTGCCGGGCACAGGGTCACCAGGTGAATGTGTGTTTGAGAAACATGTGAGGTGAGGCATGCCACCGCGGCTCAGGGCTCCCTCGGGGCCTGGCAGGGCTGATCTCCCCTTTTTTTGCACTTCTCGTTTAGCCGAGATAAGCAGGGAACTCAGGAAATGCTCCCCGCATCTAAGCGCGAGCCTTTGCTGGACCAGCCATAAATAAAACAAGTTCATTTTATGAAATGCCCTTTGGGCGTGTTTACGGTTTAGCTCTCTGAGTAATCGAACCCTGCTTTTTTCTCAATCAAAACAAGCCACGGAGAGAAGCTGTCACCTAGCTTATGCAACAACGTTCAGGAGACACTGCTGGGTTCAGAGGCCAGAGATACGGCCTCAGCTGGTGACTGCTCAGCGCGCGAGCTGGGGACATGCCCGAGCCTTTGCGGGCCTGGGTTTCCGGCCGCAGAGTGGGACGATGTCACTGTTCCCCTTTCTTGTTTTACCTCAGAGGCAAGTTGAGAAAAGCACTGTGAGGCATTATCAAATGTAAGGAACAAGTATTTTTTAAAATATTGTTGCTCCAACAATCATTAGATAAAATAGCAGTAATTAAAAAAAGTTTTTTACTTTGCCAAGCTATAACTAAATACAAAATCAGAAAGGCCGTTATGCTATGTGTCCATCACCAACTTTAATGACCATCGACTCGAGGTCATCCTGAGTCATCTGTGCCCCACCTCCTCCACTCCCCCGCCGCAGCTGTTTTTATGGGTCATGTATTTTTTTAAAATTTATTTGAGACGTAATTGACATAGAGCACTGTATAAATGTAAGAGGTACAGTGCGATGGCTTGACCTACATATATTGTGAAATGGTTACAAGTTTAGTTAAAATTCATCATTTCACATAGATGCAAAAAGAAAGACGAAAAAGTTTTCTTCCTTGCGATGAGAACTTTTCGGATCTACTTTCTTAGACTTTTTCAAACGTACCCCACAGCAGTGCCGTCTGCAGTGACTGTACTATACATCACACCCCCAGAACCTGCTTATCTTGTAACTAAAAGTTTGTACCTTTCGACCATATTCATCCAATTTTGATGAAAGATTACTTTTGAAGCAGAGAGCAGACATTGTGTGATTTCATTTATAAATATTTTGATATAGATCTCTAAAAGATACCTACCACAGTACTTTTAAACATAATTACCACACCAGTATCACATCTTAAAAAAAATGTTTAATAACGGCAAATATTCGACCGGTATTTATTTTTTCTTGTTTGTCACATAATCTTCTTTGCATTTTGTTCATTTGAATCTAAACAAGGCCTATGTATTACAATTGGTTGATATGTCTTTTAAGTCTCTTAATTTATAGGTCTTGCTCCATATCACAGGGAAAGTATTCTTTGAAAATATGCTTTTCAGAGACAAGACTAAAGTCTAGCCACATGGAAACCTTTTCACTGGGAATTAAATGAGGACAAAATAAGTGGTTAGATAATACTAACATCAAATCATCATTTATTATGTGCTAGGAACCGGGTTAAGCACAATAACAATCCCAGTTACCATTTATTGGTGTTTACTTCATACTAGACACTCTGATCAGTATTTTCCACACATTATCTTCACTTCTTTTTACGTTTTTAGGTATGTTATTCGCATTTTACAGAGGAAGAAGTTGAGCCTCCCTGAGTTTGAGTGACTCAAGCTAAGGTCGTAGCCATCTAACAAGTGGCAGAGCCAGGATATCAGCTTAGATTTGTCTGACTCCAGAATGTTTGTTCTTTCTGTTATACCAAATGTTTTTCTCTTCAAATGTTAATCACCTTTACAAGTTTTTTTTTTTTTTTTTTTGGCAGCTGGCGATTTGCATTTTACTTAATGATTATGATCGCTGGAATTGCGTTTCTTTATGATGTAAGTTGTCTTTTTGATATCTTTGATTGGAACTTGTCTTTAATCTTTATAATTACTGCCTGTGATTTCCTTAGGATATAATACCTTCAAAAGATGACTAACTCTTAAACTTCTAATCTCTAGAGTACCAACTTCTGCATCTGTCTTTGTCTTTCAAAGCCTTCATTTAGCTTTGCATTTGCAAAGTTAATTTTTAAACATAATCTCTTTCTGTTTCCACTCATGCACCAACTAAACTGGACTCCTGACAACCTGATACATCCTCACTTTTGGATTTTTGCACATTTTATTCCCTCTGTCAGAAATGCCTTACCCTTCCCACCTCTTTCTCTGCCTGTCACATTTCATCTAGTCCCATATCAGATGCCACTGTTCCATGAAGACTTTCATCACTCACCCGTCAAAAACAGAATCTCCTCTTTCCACATTCCCTTTGCATTGTCTGTTTAAGTTAATTATTAAATGATTACCTTATTAAGTGATGTGTAAATGTAATAGTAAATTGTTCACAGAAAACAGAAGATAACTGGCTTTTAGAGACTTCTCTCAAGCTTCTTTTAAGATTTCTCTTAAGATATTTTATTGCTGCAGATACATCGAGATATTTTTATTACTACAGAAGCAGTCATCCAGTTGGTTCTAATAATTTAACAATCTTGTTAGAAATTATTCAAAATGATTGTTTGCAATAATTTGCTCTGTGAGATAGGACTGATTTTGGTCCCAGATGCACTAGAAACTGTGACTGTCACAGTGGTGTTGTATAGGAACACGTGTGAATTCCAACAGAGGGAGCGAGTTGTTCAGCAGGAGCAACAGGAAGGTGACAAACATGCATTTACTGCACTGTTTGCCACCCACCTGTGACATCCCGAAGGGTTTACGTTTTTCTGTCGAAATCAGCCTTCGACTTAGACAAACTTATTTTTTCTCACTTGGCTCCTTGTCTTTTCAGAAACCTTGGGTATACGACCTCTGGGAGGTGTGGAATGGCTATCCAAGACAGGTAAGTCCCTCCCTTACTTCCGTGATCAGACCCCTCATATCGTCCCCCGAGATACGTGTTTTATATTAACCCTGTGGGAATTGGGATGGGAGAATTGGCACAAATTTTGATATTCTGGCAACAGTATTACTGTAACAAGCTACCCTTTATCTCTGATCCGGGAGTCTCATATTTTCTATCAGGATTCATGAAACTGGCAAAGCTCACTTGCAAGTAGGATAAAATCAGACTCTTCATAGTTCTGGAATTTTCTACTTTTACGTTCTCCAGTTCACTAGTGATTTTCTCAGCAGTGTCTAATCTACTATTAAACACATCTTTTGAGTTCTCAATTTTAGTTATTGTACCTTTCAGTTTTCAAATTTTCATTCCTTTCTTTCTTTTTTTATGGATTCCAGTTACCTCTTGAAATTTCCTGCACTTTAACCAAGTATTTAGAGTTATCTTAAGGTCCACGTCTGAGAAGCCCAAAATCTTTTATCATCTGTGGGTCTGTTCTATTTCTTTTTCCTGTACCTTTATGCTTGCTAATGTTTGATTGAATGACAGACATTGTTTATGAAAATTTATAGATGCTCAGGATGCTATTATCTTCCTCCTAAGAGAATTTTCTTTCACCTCTGTTAGGCAATTAAAGTAGAGACAGATCACCTATATGTTTTTCTGTGATTGAGCTGATTCACTGTGGACTTCAGACTTTTCGTGAGGGCAGATGTATTTACAACTCACTCATATTGCTAGAATGTTTCTTATATTGGTTATAACTAAAATATATAACAATCACCCTGAAGAACCATTTGAAGACAAGATGAACAGAGGTCCTATAACTAAAGATATAAAGAAGAAGCCATCTCAAGACTGATAGGAGAGGTAGAGACAAGAAGCAAGGTTGGCCTTGCACCCACATGTGGTGGTGGAAAATAAGTAGGGCTATCTCGGCTGTAGATGTCCCCCTGAACAGTGAGGGGCCCAAGCTCCACATCTGGCTGTGAAAGTCAGCCATCTGTTTGGGTGAGATTGAAGGCAACTGGAAATCCAGGCAACCTCTTAAAGGGCCCGCGCACACACTCTTACCCTTAGGCGCTCGCCCTGGGTGCCGGCAGAAGAGCAGTACCTAGGGAAGTGCTAGAGACATACAGCGAGAGACCGAGTTGTGTGGCGTCAGGGGAAGGGCTGGATAGACAACTGCCACTGTCCTCATGTGGAGCCCCTCACCCCTCTCACCCCAGCCAATCTGAATTTTCATTGGCCTGGTGAACGCCATTCGTTCTACCCTGGTGACTGTCTGGGACTCCACCCACCCAACTTGTGAAACACCAGAGCCTTTTTGCATCTGGCAGGCAGCCCTCGATGGCCTGTATTGCAGTTTTTCTTGGACATCTCTTGGGTGACCTGCTGGCCCCAGGTGGGCAGTGGCTGGCCTCAGTGTGCCCTGAGACTTAAGCAGAGAGGCCCCAGGCTCAGCACTGGCCCCACATCTGAATCTGCATGACCCATTGAAAACCACTGCCTCCATGCTGGTGACTCCCTGACATCCTGCGCCACCCAGCTCTCCCACACCACCCATATTGCCCAAGGCTCTTTCAGCAGCTGAGCCTTATAGACAGCTGGCAGGTGGTAGCAGATATAGGGGTTGTCTTGGCCTTTTGCTAAGCTGACCCAAGCCTGGTACTAGAGACGGCCAGCCTCGATTCATAACATGACCTCTCCCACATGCCAGGTTCAGCACAGGCAGCAATCAACTATGGATCACTTTGTAACCCCTACCAGGTAGCCCCAGATAAGTCACAGGTAATGGATGATGTTGGCCTACACAGGAGCCCTTTCCATATGGCCCCCAAACCAGTACATCTGGTAGCTGGCTTCAAACCGTAACAGAGCACCACCTGATTTGCCCAAGTGGCATACCCAAAGAGTGGTCTCAGCAGGTACCAGAGCCTGCTGGGGGAATCCCAGGCCATGGGATCAGCAGCCACACAAGAGCTCATAGGCTGTGGGCGTGGCCAGTCCTACCCACTGATGTGCCAACAGCAATCAAGGCTCAACTATAGCAAGAAGGCACACCCAACCGTCACAAGGGACACACCTGGAGAATCTGACTCAGATGACCAGGGATAATGTGCCACTGAGTCACATAGGACACCAACCACATAAGGCCACCCTGCCAAGCCTGGGAGACGTAGCAGATCTACCTAACACATAGAAACAAACACTGAGAGGTAGCCAGAATGAGTATCAAACAAACAAAAAAAATGCAAGTACCAAATGAAAGAACAGGAGAAAACTCCAGAAGAAGAACTAAATGAAATGGAGGCAAGCAATTTATCAGATACAGAATTCTAAGCAATAGTTATAAAGATGCTTAGATAGACCACATATTAGGCCATGAAACAAGTCTCAATAAATGTAAGAAGATTGAAATCATACACAAATCCGATCACAATGGTATGCACCTAGAAATCATGTACAAGAAAAAAACTGAATAACACAAGCACATGCAAGCTAGTAATGTGCTACTGCACAATGAACGAGTTCACAATGAACTCAAAAGAGACCTTGAGAAAAATGAAGACGAAAATACAATGACCCAAAATTCATGGGACACAGCAAAAGAAGTCCTAATTGGGAAATTCCTAGCTATACAGGCCTACCTCAAGAAACAAGAAAAATCTCAAATAAACAACCTAATCTTATACCTAAAGGAACTAGAAAAAGAACAGGAACAAAAAAAGCCCAAAGTGAGTAGAAGGAAGGACATAACAAAGATCAGAATGGAAATAAATAAAATGGAGTCCAAAAAAATACTCAAAAGATCAGTGAAACCAAGGGCTGGTTCTTTGAAAAGATAAACAAAATAGATAAAGCTTTAACCAAATTTGTCAAGGAAAAAAGAGAGAAGACTCAAATAAATATAATTGGAAATTAAATTGATAATTGACACCACAGAAACACAAAGGATTGTAAGAAAAATACTACATACAGTTATATGTCAACAAAGTTGACAATCTGGAGGAAATAGGTACCTTCCTAGAAACATACGATCTTCCAAGACTAAATTAAGAAGAAACAAAATCTGAATAGCTCCATTACTACTAACGAAATCAAATTAGTAATCGAAAACTTCCTCACAAACAGAAGTCCCGGACCAGATGGTTTCACAGATGAATTTTGCCAAGCATTAAAAGAATAATTAACACCTATCCTTCTCGGACTAAAATTCGAGAGGATGGAAGGCTCCCAACCTTATTTTATGATGCCACTACTACTCTGATTCTAAGACCAGACAAAGAAATTACAAAAAAAAAAAAAAAAATTATAGATTAATATTCCTGATGAACATAAATGCAAAAATCCTCCACTAAATATTAGCAAACTTAATTTAACAATACATTCAAAAGATCATACACCATGGTCAAGTGGGATTTATTCCTGGGAAGGCAGTTTGGTTCAATATCTGTAAATCAATTAACGTGATACACTACATAAAAAAAATGATAAAGATCATCTGATCATATCAAAGATGCAGAAAAAGTATTTGATAAAGTCCAGCATCCATCTATGATAAAACTTTGAACAAAGTGGGAATAAGGAGAACATAACTCAACATAATAAGGCCGTGTATGACAAATCCACAGCTAACATTATATTCAGTGGCGAAAAGCTGAAAGCATTTTCCTTATGATCAGGAACAAAACAAGGGTGTTCACTTTCACTGCTTTCATTCAACATTGTATTCTAGCCATAGCAGTCAGACAAGAAAAAGAAATAGGAAGCATCCAAATTGGAAAGGAAGGAGTAAAACTTACTGTTTGCAGATGACATGATATTGTATATAGAGAGAGAATGCTAAAGATTCTACCTAAAAACTATTAACTGATAAATGAAGTCAGTAAAGTAGCAGGGTACAAAATTAATATTCAGAAATCAGTTGCATTTCTATACACCAATAGCAAATTATCAAAAAGAGAAATTTAAGAAAACAACCCCATTTATGAATGCATCAAAAAATAAAATACCTAAGAATAAATTTAACCAAAGAGGTAAAAGACCTGTACTCAGAAAATTATAAGACATTGAAGAAATTGAAGAAAGTACAAATAAATGGAAGCACATACCATGTTCATGAATAGGAAGACTTAATATCATTAAAATGTCCATACTATCGAAAGCAAGCAATCTATAGATTTAACGCAATTCCTATCAAAATACCAATGGCATGTTTCGCAGAACTACAAGAAATAATCCTAAAATTTAAATGGAGCAAGAAAAAAAATAAACCCTGAATAGTCACTGTAATCTCAAGAAAGAAGAACAGTTAGGGGTATCACAATATGTAATATCAAACTATATTATAAGGCTACAGTAATCAAAACAGCATGGTACTGGCATAAAAACGGACACATAGATCAATGGAACAGAATAGAGAGCCCAGAAATAAACCCACGCACATATGGACAATTAATCTATGAATAAAGAGTAGAGAATATACAGTGGGGTAAAGACAGCCTGTTCAATAAATGACGTTGGGAAAACTGGACAGATAACACGCAAAAAAATGTAAGTGAACCATCTTCTTATACCATATACAAAATAAACTCAAAATGGATTAACGACTTAAATGTAAAACCTGAAATCATAAATCTCATAGCAGAAAACATATATAGTAAACTCTCCGACTTTGCTCTTAGTAATTTCTATTTTTATGTATCTCCTTGAGCAGGGGAAACAAAAGAAAAAATAAACAAATGGAACTACATCAAACTAAAAAGTTTTTTCACAGCAAAGAAAACCATTAACAAAACAAAAAGACAATCTGTTGAATGGGGGACAATATTTGCCAATGATACATCCAATGAGGGGTTAATATCCAAAATGTATAAAGAACTCACTCAACGCCAAAAATAAATAAATACATGAAAATAAAAACCCTAACCGTCCAATTAAAAAATGGGCAGAGGACCTGAATAGGCATTTCTCCAAAGAGGACATAGAGATGGCAGATAGATGTATGAAAAGATGCTCACTGTCACTAATCATCAGAAAAATGCAAATCAAAACCACAACGAGCTATCACTTCATACCTGTCAGAATGACTATCGCCAATAAATCAACAAATGTTTATGAGGATGTGGAAAAAAGGGAACTCTCATGCGCTGTTGGAGTTGCAAAGTGGTGCAGCCACTATGGAAAACAATATGGAGGTTCTTCAAAAAATTAAAAATAGAATTATCATATGACCCAGCAATTCTACTTCTGAGTATTTATCCAAAGAAATCCAAAACAGTAATTCAAAAAGATACGCATTCCTATGTTCACTGCAATGCTATTTACAATAGCCAAGATATGGAAGCCACCTAAGTGCCTATCAATAGACTATTGGATAAAGAAGAGGATGCAATGGAATATTCAGCCGTAAAAGAAAGAGAAGAAAGAGAAGAGAAGAAAGAGAAGAGAAGAAAGAGAAGAGAGAGAAGAGAAGAATCTAAAATAAGAATAGAAATTAATAGACTGCTTAGTGCTGGATTGCAGTACGTTCAGCCCCAGTTCCTCCCTTCCCATTGTAGAAAAATAACACCCACGAAAATCCACTAAAAAATAACAACAAGAAACTAAGAAAGAAAAAGAAAAGAAAAGAATCTTAACCATTTGCAACATCATGGGTGGACCCGGAAGGTATTATGCTAAGTGAAATAAGTCAGACAGAGAAAGACAAATACCATATGACTTCACTTATATGTGGAATCTAAGGAACAAAAGAAACAAAAAAACAGACTCATAGATATAGGGTTGCCAGATGGGAGGGGTGTATGGGGCTGAAAGGGTGAAGGGATAAAGTGCAAACTGGTGATTAGGAAAGTCAGGAGGCCGGAAAGCACGGGGAACATGATCAGGAATATGATAATAAGTATGCACAGTGTCAGGCGGGTACTAGACGAGTCAGGGGGATTGCTTCATCAATTATGTAGATGTCTCCCCACCGTACATCTGAAACTAATATGAAGTAATATCGGCTGTCAGTTGTCATTGAAAAATAAAACAAGGGGGGCAGAGGGGTGCGGGGAATGAGGAGTTTACGCTTCCAGGTTCAGAGCAGTGGCTCCTGGGAATGTGTGCAGTGCGGGGAGTGCGGTCGGGGACCAGTGGTATCGTGGTGGCATTGTGCGGTGTCACATGGTTGCTGGACTTGTGGTGGTCGCTTATTTAGGTATATGGAGGTTAAGGAACAGGTGTGCACCTGGGGATAATGCACTATTGTGTGCTAGCTATATTGTAATAAAAATCTTGAAAATAGATAGATAGATAGATAGATTCGATAGATAGATGATAGATAGATAGATGATTGATAGATAGATAGATAGATGATAGATTAGATAAGATAAGATAGATAATAGGTAGGTAGGTAAGTAGACAGATGATTGATTGATTGATTGATTGATTGATTGATTGATAGACAGACAGGCAGGCAGACAGACTAACCAACCGACTCACAGATCATAGTGTTTCCCAAACTTCCGTCTCCTCAGCTGGTCCTGAACACCAGTGCACTTCCTGGCACTTCCTGGACAACCGGAAGTCCTCCTTCATTTCTCCTGCTTCTCTCTGGGCTCCATACTGAGTGTAGGTTATGCTACATTACACAGAGATGTATTTTTCTTTTCTGCTTAGCATTTCTAGTACTTCTTGAATTAAGGATTCACTTGAAAGAAAGGATTCACTTCAATGTATTTTTCTTCTCTTCGAGACTTGGGCTTCACAGCTTCCAGACGCCTTGGTTTATCTCTGATGGCTTCAAACAGATATTCTTTCTGTATTTCATCCAGATTTTTTTTTTTAGTCGTTCCCACTAGGAGAGTTAGTCTCATCTAAGCCGTTTGTCATAGAAGAAAGCAGAAACTCTGTCTCATTTTTTATGACTTTATTGGAGATGATGAGTTGACCAGAAAATTATTCCTTTTAATGTGTTAGCCTCAGTATTAAAAGTCGAAAGAGGTCAGACCATAAGGCACTTAGGCTCTAAGCCAAACCCCGATGTCATCAGCTTCTACCTCTGACTTACTCTTAACTTCACAAGCGCACCAGTTCTCCATTAGCGCATAACAAACTGTCCCCAAAATAGTGCCTTAAAACAACACCATTTATGTGCTCATGGCCAGGGTTGACCATTTGGGCGAGGCGCAGCCGAGTGGTGCTGCTCCGTGCGGTGACAGGCTGGGTTCATGCACGTGTTTTCCGTCAGTCAGAGGTTGGCTAGGGGATGGCTCATGTCCTCGGCGTCCTCATTCATATTTTTGGCAGCGAGCACCTCGATTCTCCACTTCATGGCCTCCGGTGGGATAGCTCGGGTTTTTTATGTGATGCTTGGGAAGTCTCTGCCTGCATCGTACTTGCCATTTCCCCTTGACCAACACCCAGCCACTAGTTCATGGTCATGTGGGAGGAGACTATGCTAGGGCACGGGCAGCAGAAGGCGAGATTCATCGGGGGCGTTAATGTAACAACTCAGCACAACAAGTGAGGTAATATCTCAGTTTAGCTAAAATAAGCACCCACCCCACCAACTACAGCAATATTAAAGAAAGTTCTGGTTGTGGGGATCTCACTTTTTTTCAGAAGACATTTTTTGAGTACTTAAATAACTCTGTATATTTTATTACTGTCCTATTTGAGAATGGGCCAGTTCGGATCACCAGCCCATCACCAGAAAAAAGGTTAGGATATCATATTTTGAGTAGCGTGCAAGAAACACAAAACAAGGTAGATTGTGGGACCTGCAGAACAAACTAGTCTTTGTCCTTAAGTCAATATTTTTTAATGCTTTTTCCAATTCAACTCTCGATCAACTAAATAAGGTAGTTATACCTGTTGTAGTTTAATTAACATTTAAATAAAACATTTAACTTGATTTTGAAATTCTTGTCCACCCTTTGAGAAATAAAATATCCCAAAATATTATCTCCAATTTCTTTTCAGAAGTTGAAATGTAAAGCGTTATTATTTGGGAGCATTTTGTGTAACATAAATAGGAACGATAATTTTAATCCTTTAAGTGAGTTGTTTATATGGTGACATTAAAGTCGCGAATACCCCTGTTTTTCTCAGCCCTTGCTGCCGTCTCAGTACTGGTACTACATCTTGGAGATGAGTTTTTATTGGTCTCTCATATTCAGCCTGGGCTCCGATGTCAAGAGGAAGGTAAGTGTCTTATTTACAAAGCTACTTTATTTGTTTGTTCAAAAAATTTTATCCCCTGCCCCAATCCTAATCTTTAAATCGTATTTTTATGTGTGTTTAGTTCCAGATCATAGCTTTTTTGCTTTTTATAACACATAGAGTAGTGTAAATTATGCTCATGCTTGGGTGGCTTGGTAAGTGTTTGTAGTGAAACATGACAGCACCTCTAATTTCGAAGATAATCGAGTCATTTCCTCAAAGGATAGAATTGAAAATAATCATTTTTAGGAAGTTCTTCATAGATATACTTGGATAGGTTGATGATTCTTTCTCGATTTCCTGCTCTGACATTTACAAGTGCATCGGGTACCTTTTCAAAAATTAAATGTAGATATTTGTTAGATGTTTGTAAACACATATCGTCAGAGACATAAAACTATTAGGAGTCGGGTAAAGAACAGGTTCTGGGGGCAGTTTGCTTGGGTTTGAATCTCTGGCTTCCCCACTCGAGTTCATTGGTTAAACTCACTAAACTCGCTTTCTTTAGTCCCTGTCTCCTCTGCTTGCTGTGAAGATTCAGCAAGTGAATCCATATAAAGCACTACCTGGCATACAGTAAGTGCTCAATAAATTAGGCTAATGTTATTTTCATGCTTACTCTTTTACTTTGGCTACATGGAAACTGAAACCTTTAAGCTTAAAAAAAAATCATTTGTATTGAGATATTCACATGCCACACAGTTCATCTTTCTAAAGTGCATTCACGGAGTTCTGCAGTCATCGCCCCAGTTTTAGAACATTCCCATTACCTCCCATTGCTCCCAACTTCCCCAGCCCTAGGCAGCCCCTAATCTACTTTCCGTCTCAGTGGATTTGCCTCTCCTGGGCATCTCATGTAAATGGAATCGTGCAACTTAGCCTGATGTTCTCAAGGTTCACTCATGTTGTAGCACGTGTTAGTGTTTAATTTCTTTTTATTGCTGAATAACAGTCTAGTGCGTGGATATACTGCAGTTTGCTTATCCGTTTGCTTGTTGGTGGATATTCGCATAGTTTCCACCTCTTGGCTATTATGAATAATGCTGCTATAAACATTCATATACAAATTTTGCATGGACAGATGTATTTCTATCTAAGAATGGAATTACTGGGCTATATGGTAATTCTGTGTTTGACCTTTTGGGGAATCACCAGACTACTGAACACACCATTTCACATTCCTGCTGGCAACGTTCAAGGGCTCCAGTTTCTCCATGTCCTTGCCAACACTTGTTATTGTCTATCTTTTTTTTTATCCTAGCGATCCTGTTCAGTGTGAAGTAGTATCCCATTGTGGTTGTGATCCGCGTTTTCCTGAGGGCTAATGAGTTTGAGCACATTTTCATGTGCTTATTGGCCATTTGTATGCCTTCTTTACCAAAAACCTTTGAGTTTTTGCGCTCAGTTGTGGTGACTTCCCTCAGCCTGGCTTTGCGAGCATGGTTGTTCTACTTTCATTTGTTACTTCTTTCGTGTGGAGTAACTCTTATTTTAATGGTTGTGCACTTTTGTTTTAGGACTTAGACAGGCAATAGACAATAAAGGTAAATGTACACAGGAATATGCGTGCGTGTGTGTGTGTGCGCGTACGCATATCCAGCATGGGACAGTGGAAGAGCGGCGGACGTTAGGGCTTAGATGGCACTGTTGAACGCCCTGTCCAAGTTAAGTGACTTCATCCGTGAGGACAGTTCTTGCCCCAGCTCCCTCACGAGGATTACATTTAAGAATCACGGTGAAAGCATTTCGCTAATTTTAAAACATGCAGCTGTAAGTTATTCGTTTTTTTAAAGTTATTGTTCGTATAGTGTTAGCTCTTCCAGTGACCGGGACATCACCGCGTTTGCTTAATGGTTTCCATTGCCCCTCATCATGTAGGATTTCCTAGCTCACGTCATCCACCACCTGGCTGCTATCAGTTTGATGAGCTTCTCCTGGTGTGCGAATTACATTCGCAGCGGAACCCTCGTGATGATCGTGCACGACGTGGCGGACATTTGGCTGGAGGTAAGCGTTTGCCATTAAAATGCTAATGACAACACCACATCCTGGGTCTCCGTGATGCCTCACAGGAAGCATCACGTGTGAGCTCTCTGTCCTGAAGACGCACACAGTCCACAGTCGTCTCCGGGTCCCCAGATCCTTCAAGCTCACAGAAATGAAACTTTAGATTTTCGTTTCCAACCTTCTTTCTCCATGGTGCTCGAGAGAGGTTAATCTGTGGGATTCCACTTGCGGATGTAGATGCTAGCTCAGGAGGTAAGCTGAGGCATTTGAAGATGGAACGAACTGTAATCTTTTAAAAGGAAAACTTGGACTTAAGGCACTCTGGGTTTTTAACATTGGATGACACCATATATTGACTTAAGCCAAAGCCGAATACCCATTGGATGCCTGCACTGCCCTATGCTGGTGCTTAAAAGCTTTTTAATTTAAATGACATTTATTTTCTAAGGAGGGAATGTTTTGGAGGAAGGGACATTGAAACAAGAGTCTTCCTAATCCTGAACCACACACAAAAAAACAAGGAACAAAGCAAAATTAAGCTTGTTTCTTCTCCACACTTCTGTTACGTACTGGCTCCTGCTTGCCCTCGGGCACTGGTCCAGCGGCCCTCTTACCTGCCAGCCATGCTGCTGTACCCAGAGCCACATCCCCAGGGCGGGTTAGTTCATCATTTGAACATGCTCATCTATAATGAAGCCGGGGAAAGAATGCTAACCCGGTTCACATCCAGGATTGCCTCTTGAAGAGCCAATTATTAAATATAGGTTGATACAGACGAAATTAAATGAAAGGTAATAGGATCTTGTTCTAGATCAGGGTTCAGCAAACTTTGGGAAAGGACCAGAAAATATATCTAGGTTTGTGCACCACATAGGATCTTTTGTCATATATTTTGTTATTTGTTTGTTTTTTCTTATACCCCTTTAAAAACACGAAAACCATTCTTAATGCAAGACCAGCTTTAGCTCGTAGACTGGACTATAATTTACCAAACCCTGTTCCAGTTATAACCAGAAGTCACTTGAAGCCATTTTAAAGCAGCAACTGGCTACTGTGCGCAGCGTTTTGATTCTTGTACGTAGTCGTGATCTGACATGTAAACCCCATTCCGAAGGTCGAGGTTGTTACATTTGCTTCAGGGCCGCGAATGGCTTAGCCAAGGAAGGGTCACGCCAGGTTCCCGTGTGTCACTGCGCTTCCAATGTGGCCATCAGCGGGGCTGTGATCGCCCCCTTCTCGGCTCGCATCTCAGTAGCCCAGCCTGAAACTCAAGAGCACGTTGGCCGTGACTCAGGATTTTGTGCTGCTCGTTGCTCCTGGACCCTCCGGTTCAGTTACCTTTGGTGCGTGACCAGCGTCAATATGGCTCTGCTGTGTTGCTTGAAGGGAGTTAATTAGATGCTGGAGCCAGAAAGGAGAGCCGGGTTGTCCCCACCCTCCCCCAGCCCATCATGGACAGGACACAAATCATTAGTCGACTGGGCGAATCACTTCATGCTTTGTTTTCTAGTCTCAGCTGTAAAGTGAGAGGCCACATCTAACCCTTGGGTATATTTGTGAAGTTTGGCTCATTTCTGTTAGAAAATGTTCTGAGGGCCTTGGGTGAAAACCAGAAGAAACACTGAATGTCAACTCAGGTCCCTTTGCGGGTGAACTGTGAGAACAGCTTCGTGTTGTTAATGGTCATGAATCACTCGTGATTGACCAGTCACGATCGAAATTTGGGGTCCAGCGAACAAGGCCAGTTCCTCCCATCCACCGGTGGTGGAGGCAGCACTGAGCACGGGCCAGTTTTTGACACTCTTCCGGGCGCCTGTCCCGCCGCGTCCTCGAATGGCTCGTTTCAGTGCGTGTCCTCCCAGGCGAGTTCTAACAGAAGCCAGACGTGGCGCGGCTGTTTGCCCTGCTCGGACCTTCCCAGAGATGGAGACTGGTAACCTCTCGTAGTCCTCGAGACAGTTGGCGGGAAAAACAGCTTCGACGACTGCCATTCATACTCATGAGCCACCTTTTCCCTCCTCTGTATCTTCCCGACCCTAATTTTCCACATGTTCAAGTTAGATCCAAGGCCCAGCACTTGAACAGTGTCCTGACCGATGTTTAGCAGAGGAGACGGTTATGGTCTGAGGTCCATCGTTGCGTGGTTGGGACGCGCTTTGCCCAGAGGAGTGAGTGCTCCTTGGCCCTTACAAGCGGGCCCTCGTCACGGCTACGTACATCTCTAGCTGCCCGCCTGGCCCGGCCACTAGCCCTTCAGACAGCTCCCCCTCCATTCCAGGCGCTCTGAATGCCTGGCCTTTCTCCCCTCGCCCATCTCCCACCCACCTGGCCCCCTTCCCTTCTAGCTCACAGTTGAGACTCTTCTCTCCGGGGGCCTCTGGCATCCCCATAGTCTGGTCATGTCCTTATCCCATGGCAAGTATGCAAAAGTGCGGGAAACGCAAGGCAGCGCAGGCCCTTCCTGAGGTATAAGTGTGTTGCATCTCTTGTCCTGGCGGGGCCTTGAGCTTCCGGGGTGACTTCAGCTCTGAGAGTGTCCGGCCTCAGCTGCGTTCCGCAGGGATGAGCTCCGCTCAGCCACTCCCACCCCCACTCCAGACACTTTCCCAGTCAGTGCAGGCTCCGCTGGATAATGCAACACAGAGTTCGCCACAGTACCCTCCTAAGACCACATCGAAACACCTTTCTGTCATTCTTGCTCTCCGGCATGATAGCATGAGCTGTATAGACCAGCATAGAGTAGAGAAAATCGAATGCTCAAAAGTTGATTTCAACGAAGATGAGACCCCAAGAGTTGCCTCTGCGCTCCGCCTCTTCCGTCGCCTGCCTTGGCTACAGCGCCCCAGCCCTGCCCGGGGTGTCTCCACGCATGCCCCAGCCTTTCTTCAACCTGGCTCTCCTCCTGGCCAAAGGGAGAAATCAAATCGAAGCCCAAATACGAAGCATGCTCAAATTAATTATGCTCATTTGTAGTGCTGGTGAGACGAATAATAGTACAGTCATTTCAACATACCTTTTCTTAACGTTGGGTTATGGAAATTTTCAAACATATGACAAGAGACGAGTGTAATGCACCCAAGGGACGCATCATTGGGCCCTGACAGTTATCGAAATGGCCAGTCTCGTTTCATCTGTTTGCCCGTTCACACTCCACCCCCCGACCCAGATTATTTTGAAGCAAATCCCAGATATCGTATCATTGATACATATTTCATTAAAAAATGTTATACTAATATCACTTAATCTGAATACAATTTTTTTCTTTGTTTTTAGTCTGCTAAGATGTTCTCTTATGCTGGATGGGCGCAAACCAGTAACACCCTGTTTTTCATCTTTTCTGCCATATTTTTCGTGAGCCGCCTCGTTATTTTTCCGTTTTGGTGAGTAGAGAAGATACTGGGCCCTGCCTTTTGGTCACCGTGCTGTGGTGGCCTTGACACGTGGTTAAAGTCTGATCGTTGCCCTTTCTTACGTTGATCTCCAGTTGTTTGTGCCAAGTTCGGTTGGAGAAAAGGTTGTGAGGGGGCCATTTTTATACATAATTAACATGATTCCTTCCAACGTGCAAAAGGGAGATGGGAAATGTGTAACCCAATGGGTAAGCAGCGACTCCTACTCTACGTCTCGTTTCGTGAATATGGATCTTTCCTTGTAATTAATAGCCCTTCTCGTTATTCCAGTGAAATGTCATTGGCCAATTATCAGCTCTTTAAAAGAGAGGCATGTTCCATGTTAAAATTACAGTGGTCATAACCACCATTAACCACATGCCAGACACGGGCGTAGGCCCTTTATTTCTTGGCACCGGTCTATACAACAAGTCATAAAGCAGGTATTATCACGCCCTGGTCACAGATGGGGAAACTGCTCCTCCTTTTGTCTTCTGTGATCACTGTCCCTAACAGTGGCTCGGATGGCCTTGTAGTACTGAATGGCTCTTGATCCATCTGTTGATTCTATTTAGCTCCGGGCTGACAACGCAGAACCTATATCGTATCTCCCTTGACAATTATCTCTTCGGCAAACATAATTTTTCATGTGTTGATTGACAGAAACCAGAGGGAAAAAAATGTGAGGAAGCCTTTTAATGCTTTAAAAGAAATGGTTTATAACTAGCCATAGTTTGGGGCTAGTCTAGGAGTTTCAGATCCTCTACTGGATAGCCTCGCTCCAGGGGAAAGAGATGGAGACCCAAGTTCAAGGTGAGATTCCTGGAGGGTGGACAGCGCCCTTGACTAGCACCCAAGAAAGCCTCCTCAGAGAGGTGAAAGTGTGCCGCCTCCCTCTGGAAGCCAGCTGCATTCGTGAAACCAGGACTGGGCGTCTCGATTAGACATTTCCTGGACAGGAGAAGCAGAGTGCTGTGGCTGAGGTCATGGACACGAGAGTTCAAATTCTGGCTCCACGCTTGCTGCCTGTGTGACCTTGGACAGATGACATTTCTCTGTGCCTCAGCTTTCTCATCCGTAAAACGGGAATCGGGGGTGTCCCGAGGCTTACCTGAAGCGACACGTGTAAAACGACGTGGGGCAGCGTGGCGCGGTAGGACGAAGTGAACGCCAGCTCTAGTTACCGAAATGGTCGGATCTTCTGGAATTTGGAGTTTAACCTGGAGTCAAATCTGAGAGTCGTTTAAGGTACTCTTCTTGGTTGACGAATCATGTTGCCATCAGTTTCGCTTTGGCTGAGCAAACATATCCGTGAAATCAGAAGATTATATGATGGTAACTAATGATAGGGTAGGTATCGACTTGCAGATAACAGTTGAGTTTGGGCTCTTCAGTGCGACTTTCAGGATGCCCTAAATCCAGCATTTGCCCATCACTGACTTTCTATCATCTTCCAGAAGAACCGCATGTTCTAGTAACCTGTAAGCTGCACAGCAAACCATCCGAAAACTCAGTGGCTCATGACAGTGGTGAGCAAACTTTTTCTGTAAAGGACCAAAGAGTAACGATTTGAGGTTTCGAGGGCCACGTCCAGTCCCTGCTGAGTAGTCTTCTGCTTCGTTTCTTTCACAGCCCTTTAAAAACGTGCCAGACCCAGCTGAGCTCACAGGCTGTCGCCAAACAGGCAGCAGGCCAGATTTTACCCACGGGCCATGGTTTGAGGCCCTGACTCTTAAAACGGCAACATTCGTTGATTATTATTGTTTCTCATGGTTCTGGCAGTTGACTGGCCTCAACTTAATGCTTTTCGTTTATGCGGTTACAGTCAGATGATAGCTGGGTAGTCAGCTGGAATTTGCTCGCATGGCCGAGGGAGCCATACAGAGTCAGCTGCTTGGTGGGGACCTCAGCTGGACCAGTTCGCTGGAGCACCTGCCCGTGGCCCCCCCATTGGCCCGAATGCCTCATAGCATGGCAGCCGGTTGGGGCAGTGAGCAGCTAGGCAAACGCTTTATCCTCTTTTAAGATACGGCTTCAGAAGTCACATCGCGTCACTTCCAATCCCAGTTTCTTCCTTGGGTCCAGGTGTCTAAAGCCAGCTCATATGTAAGGGGAGAAAGATTAGACTCCTAGATTTCTGGATGGGAGTGGTTTCAGAGAATTTGTGGACCTACGTGAAAGGCATGTGACCTGGAAGCTGTCAGTCTAGGTCTAGGTAGCTCTCGGAGACGCTTCTGTGTGTGGCCCCGTGGTTGACCTGTGATTTAGTGGTGAAGGACGTTCACCTCAGACTTTGCCGTAATGTCTCAAAGTCAACAAGCAAGTGTACTCTTCCCCAGTAAAGAACTGCGCATCACATGGGGGGTGAGTGACTGTTGGGGTGCTGTGCTACTTACCCACACATCCTCAACTCAAAAATCCTAGATTTAAGAACTTAGTTTCTTGCCAGTATTTCCGGATTTCAAGGAGAATTAGTTACATTCATTTGGCTCTTTCTTGATCTTGATACTTCACTGAATTCAGAGAGCAGCCAATACCACTGTTTGCCATTTTCAGGGAGTCGAACTGCAAAGAAATCAGTATTAACAGACTTGACTGTAAAATTTCTTCTGCTGGTAAAAATTGTCCTATACTAATGTTGACCGATCCACATGTTTGGAAGGCTGAGGTAGTGGAAGTTTGGGAGATGGGTTTCCGTGGCTTTTGAAAGAATCCCTTGCAGGATCGCAGGGTAATGCTCTAGCTTAAATAGTCTTCCCATGGGCTTGAACATGTTAGGTCATCATCTTGTGGTGCCAAAGAAAAAAGTCAGTTGTGAGCCTGGCTCTAACCGTCTGTTTTAATCTTGTAATTCTGCAGACTCATTTTTCAAGGATATTTCATCGGTCCGGATTTGTTGTGAATTTACTGTGGACCTAACAGCATGCAAATGATAGGGTGATTTCAACATCCAGATGCTCAGAAGCACTGTGGGAGGCGGTTTGTTAATCCCCTTGCTCTGCTCTTCCCAAATGCTGTTGTCGTGCGTTTTGGTGGGAGAGAAAGGGTTGAGTCGGGGAGAAAGCCGACCCATCTCAAATTCGTCTGGAAGTGTTGAGAAAAAAAATCTGGAACTGGTACATTATACTTGTCTTTCCCTTTCTTTGACTTTTCCTTCATTTCACCCTGTCTCGAGCACAGTTACTATCCCACAGAGTTTCCTTCGGTATTTGTGTGACTAATTGTGGCCCATCTGTTCCTCTCCTCTTGTTTTTGCTATTTTTCAATATTGAAATATTATTTTTAATTTTTTTTATTTTTCAATTGTAGTTGGCATACCCTAGTACATTACTTTCAGGTGTACAGTGCAGTGATTAAACACTGATATAACTTGCGAAGTGATGACCCCGATCAATCTAACATCCTCTGATACCTTACATTGTTTTTACAATGTTACTAACTGCATAGTTCTCAACTTCGGGAAATACGACCATCTGCCATCTGTGGCTCAGTGGTCATTGGTCCAGTGACGTGTGTTCCTGCTTTTTCCCCTCACTCCCAGGTCTGACCAGGGTCACATATCGTGTTCACCGGGACCAGGTCCTTATTCCATCTTCGTCGCTCACGTTGTCAGCATTGTGGAAGCATTTAGAGCCCCTCCTTATTTTTCGGGTGAAAAGTTAAGATATTTTCGGCATCACACAGCTAGCTACGAAAGAACCAAGACTAGAACAGAACAGATACATTTCAAATTAAATTACTAATATGAACTTTTAAGAACAGGCATCATTTGCCCTCTGTAAATATTTATTGAGATTTCTTCAACGACGTGGTCACTTTAAAATATAAGATATCTCTAAAATATAAAGTGGGCAGTTTGTCACCTGTAGAACCAGTATTTGTTATCCAGAAAAAGCTTAACATTCACATCTATAATTAACAAGGATAAAAGGCCAGGCACACAGCGGTGCCTCGGCCTCTCTGTGAGAAGGGACATTCTGGGAGCCAGGAAGGCAGATGTCCAAGGGTCGCCGTGCTCACGCATGTGCCTGCGCACACGACACGTGTGGCTTAGGGACCAAATTGAGTGGGACAGACGTGCTGCTTTTTCCCTCCTTGTTCCCATTGAAGGAGGCGAAGAGATGGTGCTGAGCCTCATAGAAAGCCTGGTCCTGAAGATGTGACAGCAGCCCCGCCCCCTGGGCCGGGGGTGCTGCGCCCCTCCGAGCCCCCCTCCACCACTCGGGCCTCGGGTCCCCTCTGTCCTCCCGCAGAGGACGTGCAAGCAGCACAGGGCTCCCGATCCTCCCGAGCACATCGTCCTCCTCCGTCCGAAGCAGGAAATCCAGCCAGCCCGCAGCCCTCTCCTGGGCGTCGTTAGCGTAGACTCCAGCGGTAGGAAGGGGGCGGTGGAGAGACCCAGGCATCATCCCTGCGGTGGTGACAGCGGTGCGGCGGCCCCGCCCCCCATCTGCGGGGGACAAGTTGCGGGGCCCCCAGTGGGTGCCTACAGCTGCGGATCGTCCCGAACCCTTAAATGCTATGCTTTGCCTATGCTTAGACACCTGTGCTAACGTTTCATTGTAAATCGGGCACAGTCGAAAAGGGGAGGCACGTTCCGGCTAAGCACGGAGCGAGGCGCACAGCTGCCCGAGCACCCGGCACGTCAGAGGGCGGCTTGGCTTCACGTCCGGTGCTCCCTCTGACTCGGACAGAACAGGTTTGAACTACGTGGGTCTTCTTGCATGCAGGTTTTTTTCAGTAAATACTCTAAATGTATTTCCTCTTCCTTATGATTTTTTAAATAACACTTTTCTCTAGTTTGCTAACAGAAGGCTGTTAGTAGTTAAGGTTTTGGGGAGTCGAAAGTTGTATGCAGATTTTCAACGACATGGAGGTGAGAAAGGCCTTTTAAAGCACAAAAATCTAGCTATAAAGGAAATAATGGATAAATTGGGTTATAAAAATATTTTTTAAATTGATTTTCCAAAAAAAAAAATCATAAATACGGTTGAAGCAATCTATGTAATGAGAGTTAACATGATTAAAAAGGACGTTGTCCTTAATATGTTAAGAACACTTATGAGTCAACAAAAATAGTAAATACCTCAATAGAAAAATAGATACCGTGAAAAAATAGTTGACTAAAGTTTAAGTCAAAATAATGACTATATATATATATATATTTCACTTCACAAGAAATAAAAATGTAAGTAAAAACTGTGGAATGTTTTAGACAGAGGCTGACAAAATACAGTATTTATCAAAATCTGGGGAAGCGGATTCTTTCATACACTGAGTGTAAGACTATAAGTCGGTACACTCTAACAAACAATATACTTCAAAATATAAAATGGGTATACTCTTTGAATCAGAATTTGAGCTATTCCAAGGAAATAACCAAACAATTCTATCAAAATATCTTTGCAAATAATTCTCACAGTGTTCTTTAGAATGTAATGAAAATTTGGAAACAAATGTCTGTACACAAGGAAGTAGTTAAATAAATTTTGACATCTATAAATTTCTGTGCAGTTATTACATAGGTTAGTATACAGCAGAGGTTGGCAAGCTATGGCTCACGGGCTAAATCCCACCCACGAGCCGTTTTTGTTAATAAAGTTTTATTGGCAAACAGCAACAGCCATTGATTGATGTATTGTCTGTGGCTGCTTTCGCACTACAGCAGCAGAGTTGAATAGCTATGGCAGAGACCAAATGGCGCAGAGGCCTGAAATATTTGCTGTCTGTCCCCTTGTGAAACGTCCGCTGACCCCTGACTGTCTGTCCCCTCATGAAACGTCCGCTGACCCCTGCCGTGTTCATCGACACGGGAAGCTCTCTGTAGCTTATTGAGTGATAACAGCGGAGTGCGAAGCCGCATGTGTCGTGGGACCCCTGCTACATAAAGTCACGTGCGAATGAGGGGGTGGGGAGAAGCGCTTAAAGAGGATTTTTAGGAGAGAGGTCTTGAATTAGTTTCACCAAAATGTCCTGGGTCACCTGTGAGTCGTGAGACTTCGGGTGATTTTTATTTGCCCCTTTATATTTCTCTGTAATTTCTAAGTTTTAGAAAAATATTTGCATAAGGAAAATGGATGAATGGCTCTTACTTAGCTTCGTTATATAGAGTTCAGAGTTCATGTAATTGCTCTTCGAATAGACGGAGATCTCGGACTGATCATTCATTCACAGAAGAGGAGCCGAACCTACTGGCACTGCAGATAATGCCATGTTTGTTTTGTTCTTAAAATTAATGAAATTTTTAAGCCCGCTTGATCCTGGTTGGAGTTCATTCTATGAAGCTCTTCTTTATGAATTTCCGATAAGTTGTTATAATTTTAGAAAATAATTTGGCAAAATCTTAATAGCTTTTAATATAGACCTTTAACATACAGCTCGAAACAGTCATTTTACATTGAGGAATATACACTTCTAAAGAAGTACACTTCAACTTGGGAAAGGCTGTGTACACCAGGTTGCTCAAACAATGTAAAATGTTTTTGGTTCAAAGCTCAATGGAATCGAGCAAGAAGACATCCACCCCAATGTATATGCCCTTAAGAAATGAAATCTTACAATCACACAGAAACTAGGACATGAACACTTACAGCAAGTCTCGTCATAACTGTGCAAAGCTGGAGATAACACCGATGCTCTTTAATAGGTCACTAGATTAAACCGTGGTACAGCCACGTTGCTAAGGGACTCTTAGCAATGAGAGGACCGTGCTCGCGACCCACAGTGGCACGGGCGAGTCTCACGGGCACCGTGCTGAGGGAAGGCAGGCAGCCTCGAAGCCGACAGACTGTGCGATCCCGTTTATGTGGCCCTCTTGAAAAGACAACATTAAAGAGAGAGAGAACAGATAAATGGTTGCCCAGCGTCAGGCATGGGGAAGGGTGTGGCCGGATAGGGATAGCCCAGGGTTTTTGGTGGCGGTGGTCACGCAAATCGAAGCATGTGTTATGATTCGTAGACCTGCACACCAAGAAATAATCAGTTTTACTCGATGTGAATTAAAAAAATGAACTATACATAGGAAAAAACTGGAAGATGATACACAAACATAGCAATGTCATTTGTTTAATCGGTGGCATTATGGGCAGCTTCTTTATTTCCCCAATTTTATGTGAATAGATTATTTTTATAATTGGAATAGACTACGAACAGAACCAGCCCGGGAGCTCTCAAACCACAGTAGTGGAGGAAGCATGGGAGGACACCTGCTGGCGCTGTGCATCCTGGGACGCGGGCAGGAGTCTGTTCATGAAATTACCGAAGCATGTGACTCACTTTGGAAAGCGGAAGAGGAAGTAATAATAGAGTTTCCGCTTCTTGAAAAGCCTCTTTTATCTGGACAATTTACTCTCGTAGAATTCCCCATGTGCCTTTGATGGCAAGTACACGGGATTGCATCATAAGGCAGCAATAACCCCGTGTAACCGTGCATTATCTCGTTTGTTCTACAGAGCTGGGAAGGTGAGTAGGGTTAGCGTACAGTCTTCTGTTTGCAAAGAAGAAATCGAGATGTAGGAAGGAACATGGAGTGCAGGCTGTGTGGCCATAAAAATTCCATTTGCTTTAACTTTGCTCCCAGGAGGCGGACTGCAATTCTTTGTGGCTTGCCAAAAATGATAGAAAAGGTAATATTATCATTATCATTCTCTCTTGAGAATTTCCTGGACATCGTTAGAAAGGAAATAAATGTTGCCTTGGGAGAAAAAGTATTGGTTTTCTCACTGAAAAATCTCGAGTACTTGGACGGTAATGAAATACTCTCATCTGTTTGGTTTTTCAGGATTTTGCATTGCACGCTGATTCTGCCTCTGCACTACCTCGAGCCTTTCTTTTCATACATCTTCCTCAACCTGCAGCTCATGATCCTGCAAGTCCTTCATCTTTACTGGGGTTACTACATCGTGAAGATGCTCAAAAGATGTATATTCATGAAGGTAAGGGCACTCCGAGTCTTCTTGTTCTTAGCAGATAGACTTCAGCGCTGGATAGTCGGTGAGGCCCAAATACTGGAACATTATAGTTATTTTAGTTAACTAGAATTCCTTTTTTTCTTGCTTCAATCATTATTGATAAAAATTTCTATAAAATATAGCTAGCTTTTTCATTAAGTAGGTCGTTAGGGTGCTTTTAAGAAATTGCTTTTGTTAGACAAAGACAAGTTATTGAAAAATTTTAATCTAAAACTTTCTTGTTGTTTGTTAGAGAGTCCTAATGTCTAGTGAGTCTAAATTCACTCTAGTTTGGAAAAGCTGTATGGCGATAGTTGAGTAATATTTTTAAGCCTTATGCTCCCGTTTTCTGAGCATCTAAGTCACCCAGAACACTCTCCCCGCAAGCTTTCTCCGGCTCTCTGAAATATTGTCCATCATTTGGCTGTATGTTTTTTTCCAAAAACATCTTATTCCCTAAATAACCACAAATTTTATAATACATTTTTGACAATAGATGGTTTTTATGTTTGTTTTGAATCCAGTTCTGAATTTTAACTTCAGAACAGAGGAGAGGACGGCTTCAGATATGAGTAAGAAGCAATCACTGCCTTTGGGGAAAAAGCCCAGTCATCAAGTGTGGGAATACTTAGCTACTAACAATTACCTTTATTGTTCAGAGCGTCCCACGCTAAAGAGAGGTCCCAGGGACTTGCTGTGGAAGACGAAAGAGAAATTGACTCAAGGGCACTGGGTAAAGTGTCACTGACTAGGCAGAATTTGACGTGAGCCTCTTAGGCAAGTTAAAAAACATCGTATCACAGCTTCCTCTTTGTCTGGAAATCAGACATCTAAGGCGGTTATAATTAAGGATTTTTCAAGGTGAAAGTTGCAGCCGGCTCAGTTTCTGGGTTGCCATCCATATGCAATACAGCATTGTCTCGTAATCAGAATGAGTGATTTGTATGTAACAGATTTGCTGGCAGTTTGTCGGATGAGCTCATTTTTGATCAACTCTCTGATTAATTCATTTTCCTACCGTAGTAAATGTGTCTCGATGATCATTGAAGAGTCGACAAGTGAAATAGACATTGCTTCTAGGTGTAGAGAGAGGGGCAGGAAATCGAGCTGCATCGGGATTAATCTCAAACCGAATCCTGAAAGTTTTTTGTTTTTAACTAACTTTCCATGAAAGTTATTTGATCTCTAAGTGACTGATAAAGTCAAAGTAACTGAGATAAAGATAAGGATTTGACCAGTCAGTCACCTGTACATCCAGGGGCCGGAGGAGAGGGAGGGCACCGAACCAAACCTGTCCTGATTTGGGGTCAGGCCTTCCTGGGGCTGCTGTCCCTAGGCAGAAGAGGTTTTCTGGGTAACTGGTGAGTGACGGTCATTACAGGCCTGGAAGGGAACCAGGCCGAACAAAACTTGGAAACCAGGTTCACTCTTGTTTGGTTCCATCCTGGTTTTCACGTGTCAGACCTCTGGTGGGTCGTATGGGCCTAATTAAACACCCCGTGGGTCGGGGAGCCATGGACAGGAATCGCTGTACTTTGGGAAAGCTGTTTTCAATTGCGATTTGACAGCGGCAGCGGAGGCCCCCACAGCCCAATCGTGGCAGGAGCATGACTTCAGCTGGCTCGCTTGTGCGCTCTGTTCTTCACAGCAGTGGCAAAACTGGCTGAGAAATCGGCTTCTTCCTCCAAGGCCATAAAGCTGCCTTTCCAGGGATGCTATTTCGAGCAAAGGGGAGGAGAGGAGAGAGAGGCAGGAGCTGAAATGAGAGGAACAACTAGCAAGTCAGTTTTCAACTCTATTTAGTAAATATTTGGCATTTAAGACATCCCTCAATTCTCGTTGCTAAGGTGACTAATTCTTGGATATTTAATAAATAGAATTGCGGAGGTTTGTAGGCCTCCAGAAATTTCTTTTAAATCTTATACGGAGGTTGAGAATTTGTCCTTTCGTTTTTTTTCTTCCTGATAGGCCCTTAATAAGTAATTTTGAATATGCAAATGCATAAAAAATGAGGGAACAAACCACACTGTTTTGGGTCGAAAGTTACGAGTTTATTATTTATTAACCTTTTTATGGTCTCCATGAGTTTGCATAGTATACTGAAAAGACAAAAGTGATTATATTTCTTAAAAAGAGTGATTTTTGAAATAGTCGCATTATTTTTCCTAGACAATAGGGTCATCGCAGGCATGTGCTGAATGAGGACCTTCCACCATTATTTTAAGGCATTCATCAAATACCTTAAAATAATAATCTCGCTATACTCCCAGGACACTAACGTATGTATACCAGGGCTAGGAGGCATCTAGCTGCCTGAGAACATGCCTTGGCCCTGAAAATGGACCAGTGTCTATAAGATAGGCGATTTGGGGGTGACCTACCAGCTCGCGCGTGACAGCACGACGTAGGACGTCACGCGTTCACCCTGTCACTCTCTTTGCGAACATGAGACGCGCTTTCGCAGGGGATTAGCAGGAGCACAGCCGGCTTTCGTTCAGTATTACCCAAGAGAACTCGATTGTCGTAAGCTTCTATTTTCCTCTTTCTAAACATCGTGCTGGGTGCCGGCCAGCTCCAGCGTGCCTCTGTGACACTGTGGCCTGGGACACAGCCAGGAGCAGGCGGGAGGAGCTGCCACGTGCAGCCATTGGAGTCGGGATGGAGGAACTAGCCCCTTGGCTACCCGCCCCCGCCATCTGCACCCGACAGGCAGCGTCCCTTACGGTCACAGCGTGACACGTGACTCCCACGGAACTACCTAAGTTAAAGAAAGAAAGCGTCTAATCAACACGAGGAAACGGAGGCCTCCACCCCATTCACGCAGTAATTCCAAGGCAAAGCCGGGACCAGAACCCGAGTCTCTTAACTTGTGATACTTCTCCTTTTCCAGTTATTCTTTATTCAAAGCATTATTCTCTATTTGAAATAACCAGGAAATTAATTTAACATGTTTGCATGAAGTAAAAAAAAAAAATAGTGACTACATAAACAAATTGGGGAATCAAAATCATGCAGCACAAATCTTTTAACTTATTTTTGGACTTTTGAAAAGCCTAAGAAAAATGGTTTGTAATTATTTTTTTCATCCCAGAGGACTTTCTAGTAGAGCAGTTAGGGTAACCCCTGAGGGTACAGGTAATAGGTAAGGGTACAGATAATAACAGCGAAGGGTCAAGGTGCTGGAGGCTCAGATCACACTGGCTGTGTGATCTGCTCATTCCCGGTGTCCTCACCCACAGAATGGCATGGGGCTCTGCGTACCTGCCTCGTGGGATAAAGCCTGCGTTATCGGCGTGCAGCACATAGTAAGCGCAAGTCGCCATCATCATCATCATCATCATCACTATTAATCAGGTTCGTGGCGCCGGGTCGCAGAGAGCCTGTGAACTCCGGGTCGCCTGGCGATGGGCTCTCAGCCCAGGCCTCTCTCACGTCCCTCGGACGACGCTGCGGCTGGCGTCAGGTGTCAGCGTCCTAGCCGAGCAGCCAAGCCATCCGGTGCCGGCTTCCTAATCTGTCTCCTGCCAGTTGACTCGTGACTCACATTCTCTCCGGTCCCTTTGACACCGTCTCTGAGACGCCAGCGTGTTAGGGGAGAAACACCAAATTTGTAGCATTCAAGAAGCCTCCAGGTGTCTTTTGTTGGTTGATCATAGGGATGACAAACCCGCCCTTCGCCGAATGAGGCATCATGAAAATACCACACAGACGGACGATTAAAATCGAGCATTATAAAAATACTCTCGGTTTATGTTTCCAGATCTCTGAATATTTCTATAGATGAACTAGCTTAACGATCTATTCAAGAAGCAACAGTGGATGTTGTAAACTTGTAATGATAACAGAAATAACCGTGCAAAGTTGCTTGGCGTAAAGGATTTCAAATTTGAATATGGTTCCCCACTGTGATACATTTGGTTCAGCCACAGAATAGAGAATCCTATAGAATTCTAGAACCGGAAGAGCCAGATCACTGGGCCAGGCCAGGGTGCAGCAGGTTGTCACTCACTCCCACGCAGTGGCATGCTCTCCGTTTTACAGAGGAAGAGAACAGAGGCGACCAAGGACGTCACAAGACTGACCCAAGGTCGCAAGTGGGAAGTCGTGCGATTTCAGAGGCCGCGCTGGCCCCTCCGCCTCCCTGGTGGACCTGCGTCGTGACCCCGTGTCCTCACGACCTGAGTCACACACTCTCCCCATGTGTGCATTTCTCTGCGTGTTCATTTTGTGCGGCTCACGCCCAGTTCTCACAAACTTCATGATCTCGTCGATTTACTAGGATGCTTTGCAAACAGTCAGTGAACGCGGTCCAGCTCCTGGTGGAGGGCGCTCTAGGAAAACCTCGTTATGGTCAGCCCGTTAGAGGGGGCCTCCGGCTTAAAGCAGCCACATACCTGGGCTTTTGTCACCCCGAAAAGGTCGAGTCATTTCACTCTTCATCTCGGTGACAGCATTAATTTGACGTCACACGTGGGAACACCGTTTTCTAGGGTTGGACATGTTCCGTGAGCAAGAATTACTGTATTTCGTAAATGGAAATACCACTACTAGAAACAGAATGCCGTAAATAGAACGACGTCGTTTGTTTTCAAAGGCCATCGCTATGCTAGAGTGATGTGAAAATAACAATGGGAGCGAGCGAGTCTCAGCAGACTTTGGGGATGAGGTCAGGACTGTCGCCTGCGAGTTATGCCGGAGTCGGCACTGCAGCCCCAGGTGCCACCAGCGAGTGTTCCCGGGGAAGACGGGGAAGGAGTTAAGAGTCAAAGAGGCGATCGTCCGCACGGCTCTAAGATAATAGTAGAGAGATAACGCGTCGCGCTGGAGGCTGGGCCCACGGAGACGCTGGCCCCTTCCCGGCCCCCCACCCACTCCGCAATTCCTGTCGTCCTGCCCTTGGCCGGGCGGCCTCGGTCTCAGACCCACAGGCTCAACGGGGCCCCAGGTGAGCGCTCCGGAGGCCGCCCGCCCTCACGCTCGCTACTGGAGACGGACGTGGAAGGAGGGGTTCGCCTGCCGAGTGGGGAAACAGAGGCTCGGAGGCCCTGAGGCCGTGCCGGTCGGGACTGGAGCCGCAGTGACCTTCTGCACCACAATGCCACCAGGCGGGCCGTTTCTTACGCTGCGATGTTCAGTATTTTTTTTTTCCCCAAGCTAGTCGGAAATTCTTGTACTTTTCGTTTCTAAAACGTTTCTCTTTCTGTCAGGACGGTTGTCGCTGCACACACCCAGACGCTGCCGATGACAGCGGCGTCTCCTAACCCCGGGCAGGCTGACCTCTGAGGGAGAAAGGTCGTGTGAGGGGTTTTTCAATAAGCAAAACGAGATTTTATTTCAGTTTCCTCAGTCCTCCCTCCCTTCCTTTGGAACTGGGCGTGAACGTGGCCGTTGCCAGGGTGTCTAAAACCGGCAAGTCTCACTGGCCTGCAGCTGACTGTCTTACGTGTTTTCTAAGAGTGGCTTTTAAGGTACGAGTTCTTTGGAGGCACTGGGCTCCTCAGGTATTTGATTGACAGGAAGTCAGGTGACGCCGTCGTCAAGTGAAGGGACTTGTTCTAATGCGACCTGTCCAGTGACAGCATTTTTAAGCATAACAGTGGGGACGCAAATCCCACTTTCCTTTCTTTTGTCCCAAACGTTGACCCCGGAGGTCCCCTGAGCCACTGATCGCCTCTTGCTGAAGATGGGGGAAGAGCCGAGAAAAAAGAGAGAAAAGGAGCTCTGACATGATTTCGCAAAAACGGAACGGATTTTCATATAGTCCAAAAAGGAGCAGACGCCCTCTGTTTCGTGAGCAGAGAAGCGGACGTGTGCATGTAAACACAGGTACCCAAACCTGTCTCACGTGAACCCACGTTTCCATTTCCGCCTCAGCCTAGACGAGGGGACCAGCAAAATCCGTGGCTCGTTATTGAATCCACACATTCTGCGCAGGAAGTGGGAGTTTCATTAGGGGCCTGGGCCCCGGTCAGCACGAAAACCTCCCGCGATTTCCCGTCCCTGAAGCCACCGCCCACCCCCGTGACACGCGACTCAGAAGAGAGCTCCTCGTCACACACGCGGAGCCTCATTCCTGAGAACGCATCGGTTTGCGGATACAGGTAGGATCAGTCAGTCTTTAAAACACTCGTTGTGATTTATCCCGTGGGCTTCAGCACCTGCACAGCCTACGGTGCAGACAGCTTCACCTGGTTCCTTTCTGGGCCGGGCAGGTGCGCCCCTGTCGGGAGCGTCTGGCTCCTTGTCACACGTAAGGGACACGGGAAACCCGGCCAGGGAGGCACGGGGCACGCGGCCCCTCTGCACGCTCACGCTTGGCCACCCAGACACGCGGCTCGTCGTTGCCCCCAGCGGCTTGGCCCTGACTGGAGGCTCCCGTCACCATTTCAGCATGGATCCAGAAGCCTCGGTCTCGTCGTCCAAGAGGGTGGGACTGGCCGCCGTCACTCCTCGGCCGGTTCGGGACCACTGACCCCGTCTCCAGAGCATGCACGTGACCGAGGCCCGGCCGCGGTGTCACGGGGCGAGGCCAGAGCCGGCCCCGCAAAGAAACGAAAAGGGTGACGGCTTATGTCACCATTTGGTAGAAATCTCTAAATCCATTGCACGCCCCCCAAGCCTCCTTTGCCCACCTCTCCGGGGCCAGGATGGTACAAAGAACGTGGAGAAAGCCTGGGCCCTGGGCGGACCCCAGGATTCTGGCTGTCCCGGAAAAGACGGCGGCGGGCGAGGGCGGAGCTCAGCGGCGGTGGAGGCGCCGTGACAAGCTGTGCCAGCTCGCGGGGCGTGCGGGGGTGCTCTGGGGTCCCGCACCTGTGAGGGAGCGGGGGGGGGGCCGGCCGGGGCAGAAGGCGACGTCACACGGCGACGTATTCACAACAGAGGCATCAGCCAACGCGGCAGGGAACAAAGCACAAGGCCGGGCCACGCCAAGGCCGGCCAGTCAGCGCCTGTGGGGTCAGCGCCCAGACCCCGGCCCTTCTCACGGTTTTCCTCCAACCAGAGCGGCTCCGACGTGTGTCCTCGCCACTGGCAGACAGGCGTCCATGGACGCCCCCCCGCAGTCGTGGAGGTGCTGGGAGTGACCTCGACCAACGCGCCCGTCTTTCAAATTTCATCAAGATTTTCACGTTACATAGATATTCTGAAAAGTCTTTGTAAATGAAAATCCAGACTTGAAACGAGCCCTCGGAGAGCCTTCGTAGAAAAGCAGAATTCTTTAAATAGTACATTTCTCCGGAGAATTAGAGTCATGACTCATTTTACAAGATGGTTTACTAATAATTTTTAAACAGCTGTCTATTACAGAAAGTGGGAGAGACATGCTGGTAATTTTATATTGCCTTTTTGGACTGAAAAGACTCATGACATAGTGATGAAGGAAATCAAAATCATTTCGAATCATGGAATTTTAAAACTCGAAAGACCCTGAGGCAACTCTCTGCTTCAACGACTTCCTTTCACAGAGAGCAGCCATGTGGGGGCAGTCGGTGGCCCAGCGAGCTGCCTCGGCATCACCCAGAGCTCCTCAGAGATGAAGCGTCTCAGGCCGAGCTAGACACCTCCGAATGGGGGTCTGTACTTTATCAAGAACCCTCAGGGCTTCATACGCACATGACAGCTTGAGAAGCGCTGTCCTCGAAAATTCATATTCCACATAACTAACAGGAAATTTCCATGTACCACAGCCAGGTTTCGTAGAATCCAATTTAAATTTAATGCAACTTCTTTGAGGAGAAAAAGAGGAAAAACTCAATTGTTTGTTTCGGTGACCTTGTCAACTTGGGTAACGAGAACTAATGTAATAAAAAGGAATATATTTTCATGGGAGTTCAGAGAATTGAACTCGATGACTGAATACACTTTTTTTTTTCCATACAGTTAAAGCTAAAAGTTTGCTTGCAAAACAGCATAAAATGCTTATTATATTGTTCTTTGCTTCATTGCCAGCTGTGGGTTTAGACGTGGAGCCGTTCAAACGGCAGTGGGACTTTATGAGTCATTCGTGACCTCCTGGGCTTTTGACATGACTGTCGACCCACAGACTTCCAAGAGGTTCGTGAAGGCGTTTGAAAGACATGGCTAGCTCTACGATGGCAAATGTCATTCCCCGAGCCGTGTGGAAACCATGGCAGGCCTCGCGTTTACTCCCAGGGAGCTTTCTAGCCTATTGGCATGTGTGTGCATTTTTTTTTTTTTTTTTTTTTTTTTTTTTTTTTTTTTTTGTCATCGTCAGGAGTTTATTTTGTTTGGTAAAGCTCGCGATACTTTTTCAGGAATACAGACCGAGGCCAGACACTTACCTTCACTGATAGGCAAATCATGGTTAATTAATAAGGGCATATATATTCTGAAATCTTAAAATACAAGGAAAAAAATGACACGGAAAGTAAAGCCAAGGCGTAGGCATGAGGGTCGTTAGACTTTGAGGTGATTGCACTCACTCGCCCTTTTGGCGGAGACGGAAGTGGTCCATCTCGTGCCGACTGAGCGATGCTGGGCGTGCGCCACACACTACGATGGGGGGGGAGGGGGGGCCACGGCTGTGGACAGGAGTTCGTCCTGCCAGAGAAACGAGATGTTGATGTCGTGTCATGTGCAGATCAGTGGAAGGAAATGGGACTATTCAGGAGAGGAGTTAACGGTCTTTAAAGGTTCGCAAGATCGACCAACATTGGCGGGAAGTACAGACTTCTTTTGCATCATCACCGTAATTATGGAAGACGCGCAGAAGGAGCAGGCACGTCTTTTTCTCGGGTTAGTGAAAGGGTGGATCAGTACCGAGTAGAAGCTGAGTTAGATGAGTTCAAAGTCCGTCGCGTGCTTTTGGGCACTGTTCTTTTTTTTACGTGACACCCCCCTGCGTCTCAGACGCAGCCGCTCCAAACCAAGCTACGGGCATCTCCCTCTGGGACGGCGCCCACAGCCTCCCGAGTGCTCTGCCCGCGGCCGATCTGGACATGCAGCGGCGGGGGACCCTGTGATGGGCACACCAGCCCCCCCACCAGACCAGAAGCTTTCTGAGGACAGACACCTCGCCCGTTTTGGTCACCGATACGTTCCCTGCGCCCTGAGCAGTGCTACACGATGGCCTCCAGCTGGACTTGGAAGTAAATGTGAACTTCCGACTTTGACCGCAGAAGCCGTGATCCAGCTCGGGCTTGGGCCCTGACCCCACCTCGGCACACGCTCCGTGTTTCCCACTGGGCTCCTGCTGCTCCGGCTGTTCCGAACCCGAAGTGTGCCGACACGCTTCCCATCTCGGGGCCTTTGCACACGCTGTTTCTCCTTTTCGGAATGTTCTTGACCACAGTCTTCCCCCACCGCCGGCCGGTTGTCCGTCACCTGTGAGTTCTGCTCCCCAGCACGGCCTTCCTGGCCTCACCCCCAGCTCAGTGGGGTCCCCAACATGGTAGTCTCTGCTTCATACCACTTATAAATGTGTAATTATTTATTGACCATTATGTGTTTGATCGCTTAGGGTTTGTACGTTCCTCCAAGACAGTTGTGCAGTATGCACGGGGCTCAGGAAATGTTTGCATCAGTGGTTCTCGACTGGGGTGATTTTGTCACCCGGGGACATCTGGCCGTCTCTGGAGATGTTTTTCATTGTTACAATTGGTGTCTGGTAGACAGAGACCAAGGGTACTGACTGCTAAACCCCCTATGATGGGCAGAACGGTCCCCACACAAAGAATGGTCACGACGTCAGGAGTGCCCAGGCCGAGCCTCTGGAATGGATGGGCGAACTGTCGGCCCCGCCTGGCGGTCGATGTTCCCAAAACACTCCTCGCCCGTCCACCTGCCGGCGCTGTGCCGTGCAGCGGGAAGTGAGGCTGGCGTAGCAAGAGCCCTGAGAAGCCAAGCGCCGCCTCCTGATCAGCCGGCCAGCGTTTTTTCAGATGTAAATCTCGGCGGTTCAGAATCACTGACGCGCTCGTCACCAGCGGTCTCCGGCCACTGCAGCTGGAAAGTTCTGATGGATGAGACAGTGAGATTGTTGGTAATTGTTCATTTGTACCTGAGAGCAAACGGTGGTTTTTCGAGCAGTGCCGTTTCTGGTGCCTTCGCGGTCATGTGCGGGTCGGGCCGGGCAGGGCATGTGGGGCGGGAGGGCTGGCCGTGCCCTACGGCTGCTCATCGTTCGCGCTCGGTCACGCAGCGACCTTTCTCCCGCATTGTTTTTTACCTCTTACCCCGTTGAGTGATGGATCTGAGCAGCAGAGCCGTTCAAACCCTGGAGGCAGCCGATCCCCGCCTCCTGCCCTGCCGGCCCTCACGCCTTCCTCTCCCCGGGAATCTCGGAACCCAAGTTCAAGCCACTCAGCTTCTCATCTCAAGGTCAAGTCCAAGGTTGCTACGTACTGAAGCTCCGTAGTCAGTCTAGGACACTGTTTCTCAGCCTCCATCACCCCAGGGTGCCCGAGAAATTGGTATTTCTGCAGTGCCGTAGGGTGAACTGGCGCGGCCGCTCCCGGCAGTGGGCTGGGTCTCAGGTGGCTCTGCCAAGGGCCAGGCCGCTGTCTCGGCTTATCCTTAAGCTCACCCGGTGCATTGGGTGGGAGACGCTGGTGTAGGATAGCCTCATTTTACTGAACCCGCTGAGCTCTGACCCATAGGTGGGAGTGTGCTGTGTGGCCTTATGAACGTGGATTAGAGTCATCTGCGAGCGAATTCTGTCTCGTCAGCCCCCAGACGAGGTGAGACGCTCTGTGCCTTTCCCTTACTCATAAATCTTGCCAATGGCAGCGACCCGGCTTCTCTGAGCAGAGGAAGCAGCACGTCCCAGTGGAACTACGCAAGGCGGCTGCCGCAGGCCCTGCTGCAGGTTGGCGGGGGTCTTTGGGGGGCAGCCCCGTGAGGCCGCTCTCAGCTCGTGCGGCACAGCGCAGCTGGCCACCGTGCTGCGGTGCCCCGAGGTCACGGGCAGGGGTTGCCACAGGCTTGCCGACCGGCCGAGCCAGCTCAGACCGGATCCTGGCCACAGAGATTTGCTGCCGCTCAGGCTTCCGAAGAGGAGAGCCCCGGGACCTGTAGCAAAAAGCCGCGCCGAGTGCAGCAGACGGGGAGACAGGGGTGCTCTGGGCCAGCTGCGTGGACGGTCCAGCCGTTTGCTGACACACGGCAACCGGAGGGAAGGCGGGGTAAGGGGAGGGGACTAGCAGTTGGTGCGACCGTTGCCGTGGCCAGGAGACACCTGGAAGAGAGGTCCCGCGGGACGCGACTTCGGCAGCCACCTGCGTGCAGAGGGAGCTAAGGCTGCGGCGCTAGGTTTGTTCATTCGCTCGCTCACCAGACACACGCTGCGCGCCCGCTGCGCGCCCGGCGGGGACACCGAAGAGGGGCAGAGACGGCAGGCAGACGCCAGGGCCGGCGTGTCCTCCCCGGCCCGGCCCCGCCCGCCCCGCCAGGAAGCCGCCGTGGCTGGCGCCCGCCGCCGCGTTTCTATGCGCTTTCGTGTTTGGCTGTAGCGGCGACTGCCAGAGCATCGTTTTCTGGTCTTTAACCTTCACGTACGTGGCATGGACCAGTGGGTATGATCGTCCTACACCCCTCGGACGTGATCCGTGCGGGCGCACGTGGCCGTCCGCCAGTCCACCTACCTCCGCGGTACGCGCTGTCACGTGATTGCCCCGCGGACTGTTTATAGTTCGTGTCAACATATCTGTCTCCTTGGGGACGCGTATGACAGGTCCCCTCTAAGCGAGCTTGCTGAGCCAAGCGGTTTTTCGAACCAAGTGGCTGAGAGTTTCTCTTCCCCCACATCCTCTTCAACTTTTGGCGTGGTCAGACTTCTTTTTTTTGACATTTACAGGTTTGACAAGCACGAGCTTTCGTCTCCTTTTAATTTGCGTTCTCCTGGCCACCGAGATCGAGTGTTCCGTGTAGTCCGTTAGTCCGTTGTGTCGCCTTTTCTGTGAAATGCCTGCCCGCATCTTTTGCCTGCTTTTCTGTCACGTTAGATTTTTTTCCTTCTTAATGGTGCGTATGAGTTTTTCGCTGGATGCTAATATTTGAAAGAAACTTTTAACACTTCAGTCTCACCACACGTTTTCTGGGCTACATATTTAATCCCGTCTTGCCATGGTTATTTCCTGAGTGTTGCTTACGTAAACCCTAGTGTGTGTGTGTGTGTTTTTTCCCCCCAAAATGATTTGCAAACCTTTGTTTAATCAGAGTTGGGGAACATTCAGGCTGCAGAATCTAAAGCTGTTTGTAAACATCACAAAATGTGGCAATTTAGAGAATGTGCTGATGTTAGTGGTTTACATCCCCGAAGCAAATTACATTTCTTTAGTCAAATCATTTCCAACTTCCTTCACGATTTGGTGATTACCACAGAGTCTGGTGTGTGAGACAAGTTCTCCCGGCCCAGTGACAGCTGAGAAGTGGGGGCGGAAGGGGCGCTGTGTGTGGAGAACAACGTGAGAGACGGGAAATACAGGGAGAGAAACTGGCTGATTGACACAGTGGTAATCATTAATTAGGGACGATTTTTATTATTTCAAATTTAATGCTTGAAAGTCAGCCGTAATGGTACCAAGGGTGACGTCAGAATGGGGCACGAAGGTGTGAGGAGAGGGTGCCCGTCGGGGGCGCAGCGGGCGGGAGCAGGGAGGGGGAGCATTCTTACACTGGGGGGCCGCCCCCCAGTGCCGTCCCCCGGGTACTGGTGCCGGCGACCCCTGCAGGGGTCCGGAGAGCACAGAAGTTCAAGGTTTCCGAGCGTCGATCCGTCCGTCTGCCTTTCGTAGCTGTGCGGGCTTGGAAAAGTGACCTCAGCCCTCTGTGCCTCAGCTTCCTGTCTTCGACAGTAACGAGGATGGCTCTGTGTCCTCAGGTCGCTGCGGGGGCAAGTGTCCCCGTTCACACTGTCGCGTTCTGGAAACGGCCGAGCTGCGGACACAGAAAAACGGTCAGCGGCTGCAGGAGTGTGGGGATGAATAGGGCGAGGAGTTAGGGTTTTTAGGGCAGCGAGAAAAGCAGTCTTGTTAAGGGTTTTGTTGCTGATGCCGTTATATCACAGACGCATATACACGATGCGAGTGAATATAACGTGGGCTTCGATTAATGTGTGAAGACCACGCCATTGTTCAGGCTTCCATAGCCTGCGGCCACCTCCACACCCATCGAACAAGCTGTCACCACCAGGAAGTCCCCCGGAACTCCGTGTGTCGTCTGGGCAGTCGTTTTCCATCCTGTTGGACCCACAGCCCCTGCACGAGCCTGAAATGAAATTCCGGGTAGTATGACTCACCTCTAACCATAATTTCAAAAAGCAATATGTTGCCATGACCATAATGAAAAAGAAGCGAGATGAAAGCCATGTCTGGTCGAACATGCCTTTCACATGTCACACGTGTGCCTGACTCCACTCGAGGGTTTACCGAAGCCGACAGAAGCTGTGCGTGTCTCCGTGCGGACAGATCGCGGACGGGGCGGACGGGGCGGCCGCACGCACAGACTGACGCAGACGTGGCGCGCTGGGCACCCAGGTACCCCCGGGAGTGTCGTCGTCGGTGACACGGTTTCCCGACACTGCGAAGTTCCAAACCAAACGAAGCCTAGTCTTCCTTTGATTCACGTGCACAGTTACATTCCTGGGAAATCGAGACTGTGTCAAAACCGTGCAGGAATCGCTGAGCCCGAATGCGCAGTTCCACGAGGGCCTGGATGGTTGTGAGCGGGGTCGCACCTGCCCGCCAGCCTGGCGCTCTCTGGACGTCATGTGTGGTGGGAGGGGTCCCGGCGTCCCTGGCCACCGCTCCCCGAAAGTCAGCCGTGCTCCCCAACCTCTGAGCCCATGAGATGCCGTGCATTACCAAGAGGCTCTGTGTGGCCGGGACCTCCTCCTAGAAGTGTGGGTGTGGCTCGGGGTGCCCCCTCGAGGAGGCAACTCTGCCAGTCGCGGAGAAACGGCGGTGCGTGCTCGCTGGCTCTTTCGTAAAGACACTTGTGATGGGATTCAAGGCCCATCCGGATAATCCAGGACAATCTTCTCATCCTCAAATCCTGAGCTTAATCATATCTGCGAAGACTTTACTATATAAGGGAATATTTTCAGGCTCCAGGAATTAGGACATTTGCCAGCCTACTACATTAGTGTTTAGACATAAAGGTGGTGTGTGTGTGTGTGTGTGTGTGTGTGTGTGTGTGTGTGAGAGAGAGAGAGAGAGAGAGAGAGAGGGAGAGAGAGAGAGATTGAGAGAGATTTTGTGTGTTGATCTTGAATCTTACAGCGTTAGCGATAACCTTATTAATTCTAGGAGTTTGGGGATATATTATTTGAGGTTTTCTACATAGATGATCATGTCATCTGTAATTAGGGACACTCTCTCTCCAATTCGTATGACTTTTGTTTTATTTTTCCTTATTACGTTGACTGAGACTTTCAATACAATGTTGACCAGGCGTGGTGAAAGTGGACATCCTTGTCTTGTGTCTGACCTCAGGGGGGGACCATTCAGTCATTCACTAGTAAGTGTGATATCAGCTTCTGTCCTTCGCTGAGAAAAATTTTTTTCTAATCTATTAAATTCATTAATTTCCAGATATTGAACCAGTCTTGCATTCCTGGGACAAATCCTACTTCATTATGGTGTATTATTATTTTTATATGTTGCTGGTTTTGACATGGAATGTTTTGTCGTGGATTTTTATGTTTGTGTTCATTAGAGATATTTGTCTGTGGTTGTCTTACACAGTCTGTCTGGTTAGGTATCAGGGTTAATTGTAGCCTCCTTGAAAAAATCGGGAAGTGTTTTCTCTGTTTCTGGAAGACACTGTGGAGTTTCGCTATTATTTTTCTTTATTGTTTCATAGAATTTGCTAGTGAGGCCGTCTGGGCCCGATGTTCTTTTTCAGAAAACTTTAAACTACAAATTTAATTTCTTTCACAGTCACATGATTATTGGGGTTACATGTGTTATTTTGGTTAAAATTTGGTAGTTTGTAGTTTTTGGAGAATTGGTCCATTTGTCTAGGTTGTCAAATATATATCTATAGAGTTCTTTATAGTTTTCTGTCTCTTTTCTGTTCACGTGATATCTGCAATATTGGTAATCACTTTCCCTTTTTATTTTCAGATAATTCGTATCTCCTTTTTTTTTCTTGCCACCCTTTCTAGAGGTTTATCGATTTTATGTATCTTTTCAAAAAAGCAGATTTTGGTTTTATTGCTTTCTCTATTTTTTTAATTTTTTTGTTTCCACATTCATTGATTTCTTATCTTTATTATTTCCGTCCATTTGCTTGCTTTGGGCTTATTTCGCTCTTTATTTTTTTTATTTTATTTTTTTTAGCTTCTTAAAGTGAAAGCCCAAATTATTCAACACTTTTCGTGTTTTCTAATATTAACATTTAATGCTATAAATTTCCTTATAACCACTGCTTTAGCTGCATCCAACAAATTTTGAAATGTTGTATTTTCATATTAGTTCAAGATATTTTCTATTATCTCTTGAGACTGACTCTGTGATCCATCGATTATCTGTGTGTTTAACTTGCAAATGTTTCAAGATATTCCCATTACACTTTCGATATTGACTTCTAGTTTATTTCCACTGCGACCTGGAACGTACTTTACATATAGTTTCAATTCTCCGAGTTTGTGAAGGTTTGTCTTGTGACTCACAATAGGTTCTGTCCCTGTGACTATTTGGCTGTTTGGATATGGGGTTTTCTTTGAAAGGGACCCTAGCTCTAAACCAGGCCTGTTTGTTCATTCACCCAAGATTTGCTGGCACGGCGTCACTCACAGCCTGCCTTTCCTTTGTCTAGAACCTCCAGGACGTGAGGAGTGATGATGAGGAAGAGGAGGAAGAGTCAGAGGACCAGGACAAGGAGGAGGAGGAGGCCCCCAAAGGCGAAGAGAGAGACTGTTTGAAGAACGGCCTCGGGGCCAACACGCACCTCGTCCCCAACGGCCGTTAGCGTGATGCCCACACAGCTCTGGGGGCACCATGGCCCTGCGGCTGCCGGAAGCCAGACGTCACCATGGCCCTCAGGACTCACGGGGACCCCAGCTTCTGCCCTTCCTTTCTAACCACTGCCCTCCCCCTCCTCCTAAGATGTTTTTAAGGAAATTTTGTTGAATTGTGTTAAAACGTTAAGTGTAAGCGTCCCCACAGAGTTTATGCAGTTAGGACTCAGACTAGTCAAAGATTTCAAAGATTTCTCCCGAGAACCGTTTCAGTTCTAATTGTGTTTGCTCGCTGGGGGTGTTCGGCTCTTGGGGAGCTCGCCCGGTGGGGGGCCTTGTCACCAGCCCCCTGCCCATCCTCAGGACAGCGTGAGGACCACTAAGTTCGCCCACCTTTTCCAGGTGTGTCTGGCCAGAGAGGTGGCCCTGGAACGGGGGCAGAGGGAACCCACCAGGACACCAGGCTTCCGGGCTCATGGGCCACTTTCTGCCCTGGACAGTTTTTTTTTAAAGCTTCCAAACCCAGGCACTTCATGTCTCCAGCGGGAATCGTAAGATCTGCCCGGCTGGCCCCAGCGTGGGGGTGAGGGTCCACCAGATAGCAGACATGCAAGCGAAAGTGTGGTTGTCACCCGGCCCTCTTTTCACTAGTTTGGGAGAGAGAAACCTGGATAAACTTGGCGCTGAATGGGGCTGAATGAAAGACACTATTTAAAAAAAAAAAAAAAATTCCTTTTAAATATGTCTGGGGATACCTGGGAATGCATATTCCCAGACTGCTGTCTCCACTTTATTCAGTAATTATTCATTTGTAAGCTCCCCGAGGGTGATTCTCCAATCCTTGGAATTTTCCTCTCTCCGGCCCAGGGTCAAGGGGAGGTGGGGGGGGGGGGGGGCGTGCCCTGCCTTCTTGTTTTTTGCTGGGCTCTCATTTCTTTTTTTTCCTTGTCCAAGAGGGTGGTGTCCTTGCTGCCATCCTGAGGCGTCCCCATCCTTCAGACCAGCAGAGCTACTGAGCAGGGCCATAGGGTCCCCCTGGGGGCCTTTCTGGGGAGTCGTGTTCTGAGCCGTTATTCCCCAGGAGGCCTAAGCCCGTGGGGCGGGGCACGGTGGGAGCTCCTGACCCCAAGGAGATCTTGGAAGCAGATAGAGGATGTTACACTATATCATCTCCGCTCCCAACCCAGTCGGAGTCATAATAGTGAAACAGAAGAAACCAAAGGCTGGAAAATACCCCCGAGACTGTCCAAGGACAGGTGCGAGAGTCAGTGACAGCTTCCGGGCCACCGGCCTCTCTGCGAGGACGGAGAGGGGCTGGCGGGTCAGCGGCATCTCTCGGCCCCCACAGGGCACCGGCTCCTGAGCCCCGCAGGCAGGGCGGGGCGGGCCTCGGAGGCCTCCCGGGCCGAGCGGAGCCGGCACCCTCCCCGCACCCTCCCCGCAGCCTCGTCTTTGTCGGTCACACTTTGCACCTTCACCTCGTTTCGCTCAGGGCCCGTGTCATAGAGCCACGCGAGATTTGGGACCGTGGGAACCGGTAAAGCTAGGCCCATGGGAACCAGCGCGGGCTCCGGTGAGGCGGGCCAGCGACATGGGCTGTGACCCCTGGAGCAGGGCGGGCACCGTTCACAGTAAAGGTACCGGAATTGCTGATTTTTTTTTTTAACCAAAAAGATGTTTTTAAAACCAAAACCCAAACCAAAAACCCTTCAGAATCCTTTCCCCAACAAAATCTCCTTTTGAGGAATCGTTGGAACTACAGAAAAGCATATGTCAAGTTTTCTCGATATAATGATATTTGTTTTTATGAGTATAATTCCATATGCATTCTATGTATGTTATATTATAAGCCTAAAATGCCTCCGCTCCGGAGCATAGCTGTTGAATTATTAATATTATATTTTTGGGTGGAAGAATAGCACACTAAGATGTTGTTTGTTTGTTTTTTTTATGTTTCCAGTTAGCAGACTTTTTTTTTTTTTGATTTATTCTAGTGTTGTCTCTGTACCAAATATTTTCTTGCTTAAGGTAAAAAAAAAAAAAAGTTTATTTGCTGTTCTATGCTCCAGTTCTTTTTTTTTTATTTGAATGTAGAAAATAAAATTGGTATGCCAATTTCAACTCTCCCTGATACAGCTGGAAATACCAAATGACCTCTTAATAGGTAGATATGCATTTTCATAACGTCTTTTAGGACTTTTGTGGTTGGTTTTAAAGGCGATGTCTCTTTCTACAGGGAAGACAAAGGCTCACACTGTGGCAGATGACTTTATAGAAACGCGGCCACCAGGCCACCGCTATCACTGTAATGGTGATGACACAGTAAGACACACACAGGATCCAGGATGCATGAGGTCGAGCAGATCCAGCACACACGTCGCTCGGCTTCTTAGGGATCGTTACTCGTCTCCAGCAGAGGAAGCCGGCATCTACTGGGGATCAGAGGGGACAGTGAGGAGGACAGAGCCAAGTTAGGACACCAGGGCTACCGGCCTTGGGGTATCAGACACCAGACAAGAGGTAGGGGCTTGGGCTCGACTGGGGTGAGCCCCTTGGCCATGCGCGGTGTAGACGGACAGACCTGTGGGCGGACACCTAACCCAGGTCATGGCATCTGGGCCAAGAAAGGGGACTCGTCTTAAGGGCGTTTTCCCAGCTGCCTCTTCCATCCCTGCCTTCCAAGGGGAGGGAGGAGAAAATAAGGTCTAGATTGATGGTTCAGCTGGCCGTCTGTCAGCATTACCTATGGAGCTGAAAAACGCACCTTGCTGGTTGCTTGCTCCACGTTTTGACTCAATTTTTCTGGGGTGAGAAACAGAAATCTGCATTTTAACCGAGTCTGGGTGCTTCTGACGAGCAGTCAGAATTCTGTGTGGCTCACGTAGTTTATCCCTACTAGCAGGTCCACGCGCTAGTAGATGGGAAAATGCCATGATACAGAATATTTAACCCAAAATACAACTGTCACTATAGACAAAGCAGAAAATAAGAGAATATTATGAGCAAGTTTATGTTAGTATATCCGAAGGTGTACATAAAATGTATACGTTCCTGGAAAAACACAACTTGTCAAAACCGGCAGAAGAAGAAGTGGATATCTAAATAGTTTTCTATATGTTACAAAATTTAATCTGAAATTCTAAAATCTGCTGCCCCCCCCAATCTTTAGGCCCAGATGGTTTATCTAGTAAATTCTTCTAATAGTTAAGAAAGAATTAACACAAGTATCATGCAAACTTTTCCAGAAACAAAAGGAACACTTGTATACTTGACTTATGAGGCCAGCAAATTCTAGACACTAAAATCTGACAAGAAAATTAGGAGGAAAAAACCAACGACTAAAAGCCGAGGCCCTCGCGAGCCTAGGCGCAAAATCTCTAAACAAAAGCAAACGGAACTCAGCCAAATGCGAAGCAGACGATGCGTGACAAACACGTCGGGGTCACTTCAGGAACTCGTGGTTCATTGACTATTTGAAAATCAATGTTATTTGCCATTTTAAAAGAATAAGGAAAAAAAAACCACATCTTCAGAAGCTTTAGATAAAATTCAGCATCCAGTTATTAAAAAACAAAAACAAAAACAATCTCGCAGAAAAGTAGGAAGGGACTTCCTTAATCTGGTAACTAGCATCTTCAGAAACCGTGAAGGTAGCATGATAGAATGCTATAATGGTAAAATACCGAAAGCTCTCTCCCCACCCAGGGCTACTTATCACTGAGACAGGGGCGTCCACTGCCCGCAAGGAGGCCCATTATCCCAAATGTAGTCGATGTCGCGTTTTTCCAAACGAGCCGATGGAGTATTTCAAGAAGTAAAAATTACAAGGCTCAAAAGGAAGAAATGAAAACTTATTGCAAATGCAAATGCAAAATAAATTGTGTGTGTGTGTGTGTGTGTGTGTGTATGAGAAAGAGAGAGAGAGAATTTAGACAGAAAAGCCAAGAAACAAGACTGAGCAGGACAATCTTATAAAGAACAAAATGGGAGAACTGACCCTACAAATTACTAGGACTAATTATAAAGACAACAAAGCAGTGTGAAATTGGTATGAGGATAGAAATAGAACAATAAAACGGCATAAAGTCCAGGAACAAACCAATACATATATGGACAATTGGATAGCTTTAAGGATAAAAATTAAACTTGACCCCTCCTTAACACTATACACAAAATAAATTCCAGGTTTTTTAAGCCATCTAAATGCCAAAGGTAAAATATAAAAAGTTTCCAGAGGGAAATATAGGAAGATATCTTCATGATGCTAAGTTAGGCAAAGAGTTCTCAAACAAAACAAAACTGAGTATTAGGCATAGAAGAAAATATTAATGAATCAGATTAAACGATAATAAAGAATTTCTGTTTCTCAACATACACCATTTAGAGTAAAAAGGCAAGCCTTAGAGTGGGAAAAATATCGACAACACTTATAACTGGCAAAGGGCTCATAGTCAGAAAATATAAATACCAAAAAAAAAAAAAAAAAGCAACCCAATTAAGAAAAAATGAGCCAGGCACCTAGACACTTTAGAAAACATCATGTCTGTCCGAGTGTCCACTAACCACATGAAAAGGTGCTCGACCTTTCTAGTTAATCATTAGAAGGACCGTGAGCACCAAATGGCTGTCCACGGAACCCTGCTGGAGGGCAGCTGGCGGGCTTATCATCATGTCCTAAAGGTGGGTACGTGCAGCCGTCCCCGTAGCGTCACGCCTGAGCACGTATCTGAAAGACATGCACACGAACATTCATGTCAACAGTGTTCCTAGTGGCCCAAACAGGACACTTCCCGAATATCCGTCGACAGGAGACTGGAAAAGTAAACCGTGGTATATTTTAGACTCCGGGGTGCTATATACCAGCCCAACAGAATCAACAGTGTCACCTCATCTTACAATCTTAATGTTTTGCGAAAGAATCGAATGGAAAACGACCACGCACTTTACGATTTCAACACCGTGATGGGAAAATTCTAGGTGGCAGTTACCTTAAGGGGGGAAGGGTGGGACCGTGCCTGGCGAGGCCCAAGGGGACTCAGGCCATAGTGAGGCAGAGCAGGGCCAACCCCCGGCCTGCCCGCCCTTGGATTACCGGTAACACTCTGCTTCTTGGGCGCTGGTTACACGAGTGGGTTCAGTTACGATTCGGTGTCAAACTGTACGCTTTGGGTTTCTGTCCTTTTCTGTAAGTATATTATCACTTTTTAAAAAGTTGTTAAAATGAAAACAAAAAAACCCAAAACACTAGCAGCTTTTACGTCCTCCCCTTTCTGAGACAGCTGGTGTTATTTCCCACCGTATACACTTTTAATGCCCCCAAAATCTTCAAAATACGTATAAGAGCTCACTATCAGATGATCCCTATTGACACTTAAAATAATAATAATCGTAATAATGATAATAATACATGTGCACCGTTAGAGCATTCGACTAACACAAAAGCAACACAAAAGTATCTCGAATGAAAAGTGAGAAGCCCTCTGAACAGGCTCCGAAGAAGAAGCACTTCCAACGTTTACTGTGATTCCTTCCAGAAACATTCCCAGACCTGTTCTAGCATGAATGCTGCCTCCCCAAGCACCCCGACACAGCCTGTCGCTGAGACGGAGCGCCCCTCCCGCCCCCCAGAGAGGCCTTCGCGATGAAAAAGCTCAGGACGGGTTACAGCCGCAAGGAGAAGAGTTTCAGGTGAGAGGTTCAAAGATTCCTGAGTCCCTTATGAGGTGAACTGTCTGGGATGCTGTTGAAGGGTTGATGCATCACGTGAGACGGTCCCGAAATGGACGAGACAGTTATCGGCCTGGTGAAAGTTTTCCGGAACAGCTCAGTTACGCTAAGGACGATGAAGACAGTGCCGTGTGGCCGTAGGCGGGGTGGGTTCTCGGCGTGTAACTCTGCCGTCTACCTACATGGTCGCGTTCCCTTTGCCGGTGTAGACTCTGCTCTCATGTGCCCAGATAAGGGGACATTAGGAGGCGCCTTCTGTGTGAGCCCCTGGGACTTGGACCACCTGGAAGGGGTCCCCTTAACGAATTCTCACTGAGGCTCCCTGCGGGCCGATGGCCACCCTACGCCGTGCCGTCCGTGAGTCTGCACATCGCTCCGTTCCTTGCTCATTTCTCACCAGTACGTCGGAGACTCTGTCCACATCAGCGCACGTGGACCCACTCCAGGGCCATCCGAGGGACCCAGTAACCCTCAGAAGTTGTCCCCACGTGTTTGGCCAGTGTCATCGTTGGTCTGGGGACTCCGGATGACTCCGTGTGGAGTGGGTTTCACTCGCTGTCGGCAGACTGGGGAGAAGGAAAAGCGGAACCATTTGTCTCCCATTTTGGGGGGCATTAGGGGAACAGCAGCCCCCCCCCATGAGGCGAAGGGGCAGGCCCAGCACGGACTGTCACAGCGGGTCCCATGTGGGCCCCCTCCTTTATCCCAGCCCCCCTGCCGTAGCAGCTGGGCTGCCCAGGATTGGTGGCTTCTCTGCAGAGTGGCCGACGCTCCCACTTGAAATGCGAACAGGAGCCTCCCTGCCTTCCTCCCAGGCCTGGCTCTGCATCGCACACAGCCAGCAGGCTGTTTTCCTGGGCAGTTTCCTTGGCTCTCATCCCCACCCCCCTCAGCGACAGCTGAATTCCTGCCCCCCACGCAGAGCCCCTCTGCCGGCTTCCCCAGGGCCCCTGCAAGGCAGCCACGTTCGGCCCCAGGACCTGTGAGAAGGTGGTGGCCTGGCCTGTCTCCCGTCCTGGGCAGAGGCTTGCAGCTGCCTGCCGAGCAGTTAATACACACGTCTGTCCTGTGTCCCCTCGAAGCAAAGACCCGCCTCTCTCCCCAGCTGTTGTCTCAGTCGCTCACCCCGCCCCACACACACACAACCTGTGGCTCTAAAGAGGCCCTTTGCCTAGGTGCCAGACTCTCTACTGTCTCTGCGAATAAAACCCTCCACCAGGTGGCCCTCGTGGTCCTGTTTGGAGGAAGATGGGGTGGGGCGGGGGCGGGGAGCTGGTGGAATCCACAGGTTGTTTTTTTTTCAAGGGAGAGAGAAAGTAGGTGACAGAAATGAGAGCCTCGACCAGGGCTGTCCTGGAAAGACAGCCGTCCCCGGGTGGCTGCCTGGGGTGCCGGCGATTCATCAGGGATTTGGGACAAAGGCCATCGTTCCGGTCTGGGCATCGCCTCACTGTGCCCTGCTCACTGTGGGCTGTGGAATGAGATGCCCTGGAACTCACCGCCTTGCCCTTCGGGTTTGCTGACAAGTCCTCGGTTCCTAGGGCCGGTCTTTCATGGACACCCATTGGTGATTTAAAAAAAGAAAGAAAAAAAAACAGAAACTCTTAATTGGGAATTAAATATCCTGAGAGAGAATACATCGATAACATGAAAACCTCACCCAACAGCATGCTTCTTGGTGAAGTGCTGCAAACGTCCTCCTCGAGACCTCTCGAGACAACCAGACCTCTCGAGACAACCAGGCCTGCCATCACTGGAGCCACCACGAGGGGCTGCTAGCAAAACTTGCCCGACTTTTGTCCCGGAAGGAGACGTTATCCATATTACCTGGGGCAGCCCACAACCCTGTCTGATGGGAAGACGCCACCGTCTTCCGAAGGTGCGTTGCCGAGCAAATATCCTTGAAGAGAGAGGCAGGGACGCGAGTTTCCAGTGTCCCTTGACGAGACTTGCGGAAACGTAAAAGGCCCATGAGAATTATCTTCCAACAGCCCCGGCCAGACAAGAAATCAGAACGACGAGGTATCCCGTTCTTTCCTCCACTTTCCGCCGAGGGAAGAGCAAGACCCGGCCACGCTAGGGCCCGGCCAGGTGCGCCAGGTGCGCCAAGGCCTGTGCGTCCTGGGCTCGATCATGACCCCGACCGCAGACGTTGCCGGAAACTCCCAGGCGAGCGGAAACCAAACGATGGCCTGGGGACTGCGTTCTGCTTCTCTTCTGCAGAAAGCCTGTCCCTGACGGGCCGTCCCGCTATTTGGTTTCCCCAAAACTCGACAATATATAATTCGGGCACACACGCACACACACACACACACACACACACACACACACACACGTGCGCGGCATGGCAGTGGTTGGGGTCCCGGGTGCCGGGGACGGGGCTCCCAAGGTGCAGGTAGGTGAGGCCACGGCTCTGCCCCTCAGCCTGGGGCATGGGTTCGAGGGTGTTTGTTTTATGCCCACAGCCACGCGCTGCCTTTCGGTCAGCGACAGACCTCAAACCCGGCGACGGTCGCAGAAGGTCACAACAGCTGTTTTTTGATCCCTGATTCCACTAAATGGCAACGACAATCTCATTATACCCACCTCTAAAAGGGAAAAAAAAAAAAACTGGAATGATTTAATAGATCAAGTCAAATTAGGGGCTTTGGGTCCAGGAGGGACAGCTACACACCCAGCGCTCAGTGTGGTCCCCTGATTCGAGCTTCCCAGGAAACCCCCTGGCCGCTGGCCTCTGCGGGAAGTGCCCGTGGTCTCCTGCAGGGACCAGCTCCGTGCCCCCAGGCACCCATGGCGGGCCCCTAACTGAGCCCAGGCCAGGGAGTGAGGGGAGGGGGTGCGCATGTGCACAAGTGACCTGACCGAGGTGGCTGGCGAGGGAGCAGAGCGAACCCAAACGGGGCAGAGAGGGAGAGAGAGCGTGCGGGAGCACCCGAGGGTGCAGGCAAGGGAGCTAAGGCCAGAGGGTGAGAAGGAGGAGGCGTGGAAGGGGGCGTGAGGGGAGGAGCAGAAGGCAGAGCCTCGGAGCTAGCAGGACGCCCTTCCCCTCCCCCGCCCTCACCAGCCCCCCCCACCGCCCCCTCCACCCACCCTCCACCCCCACCCCCACCCCCTGTCCCTGGCCGCTCCCCTCCCCCCTTCTCCTCAGCAATGTAATCCGACCGCAGCCCTGTGCCCTGGTGGCCCCTGCCATCTGTCCACCTGAAGGGCCCCAGCTGCGTTCGGCCGAGCTTTTGACCTTTGCTTTGGTTCCAGGAACCTCATTTTATCGTAATAAAATATTTCCAGACTGAGGAGGGTGGGGGACCTGTCGCTGCCTCAGAGAGCAAGCACCAGCGCCTGCCAAGTTCAAGACCTACCATCTTCGCCTCGCCCCTTCCCTGCTCCCCAGCACCCCAGCAGGCAACCCCCGTAAGCCATGCCCTTGGCCCGCTCCCACTCCCGGAGAGGTGGCTTCGGGTGGCCCCGGGGATGTGAACTTGCTGCTCTCAGGACTTGGAGGAGCCAGCAGGGCGGGGCAGGCGGGAGGGCGGCCTTGACTGAAAGGGGCCGAGCGGGGCTCTGGCGAGGGTGCAGGCCCGCCCTGGCCTCCTCTCCTGGCTCGGAGGGACGGGACGGGAGGAGCAAGAAGCTGAGGGCGAGGACCACTGAGCGCTGGGCCTGTCGTCTTAAGTGGCCAGCAGCAGCTGGGGCTGTTTCCATCCCGGCTTTCGGCCTTCGGGATTCTTACAGCTTTGTGAAACCTCAGTGCACAGCATCTCCCCTTATCCCGCACTTGGCCCGGCTCCCATGTCCCGCCTTGTCTGCGGGAGTAGGGGGAGTGAGGCACCCATGAAATCTGGTCCAAGGGGAAAAAAGAGAGACAAAGGGATGGATTTTCCCTCCCTGTTTTTGCAACGACTTCCAGAGGCCCCCAGGGGAAGGCAGTTCGATAACCTCGAACTTCACCCTCAGAGAGTCTGGCCCTTGGCCACACGCACGATTGCAGAGGCGAAGCGAGAGTCCTTTCTACAAAATCCACTTACATTTCTGCGTGGTGTGTCTGCGCCCGATCCTGTCACACTGTGCGGTGTCCTCAGAGGGCCCCCCGAAGCCCCGCTTCAACCTCTCTTCTATTATCCACTCCCCGCTAGAGGAGTCCACGCTACATGCTTAAAGGGCGTCTTTCGACTCCATTTTCTGTCTTCAGAAATACAGTGTTTCATTACCTGGAAACATTGTCAAAATTTTATCCCATTATTTGCATGTTAAATTAAACATCGCTTTTGAAACGTAGAGATAGAGATATAGTCGACATACGACATGTGACAAGCTGCACACATTTCAAATGTACCATTTGATAACGTTTTATCATGAAGGGATCGTGGCAATCAATCGGGTAGGCATGCTCACCCCCTTTGTAATTTGTCGGTTTGTCGGTATTGTGACTTGTAATGACCGGGTTTTAGAATATTATCTCATTCCCTTGTAACAAACATCCCTTTAGGGCTCACTTGAGTTCATCGAATTTCTGATCCTACCAACAAAAGGTTTTTGACAAATATAATCTGGTTATTTTCAGATCCGATTATAGTTTCTCTGCCCCACTTCGTATTTCAAAGTTTAATCTTGGAAGAAAGTTCTGGGTGACGTATAAGAAAGGGGAGAAATCCTTAAACTATTGGTGATTTGGCAAATATTTGTTGAGCAAATGGTGAGGGCTTCTTATCCTTCCCCTTCCTAACCAGCAGGGGGAACTTGTTGACCTGTGGTCCTTTTTTTAAATTTTTTAACAAAAATCAAACTAATATGACACCGATGCTCATAGCAGCATTATTCACAGTGGCCAGAACATGGAAGTAACCAAAGTGTCCTACAATAGACAATTGGCTAAAGAAGCTGTGATTCATATATACAACGGACTATGACTCAGCCACAAGAAGAGATGAAATACTGCCATTTGCGACAGCATGGATGGACCTCGAGATAATCATGCTAAGCGAAATAAGCCAGACAGTGAAAGTTGAAAATCACATGACATCACTTAGATGTGGGCTATAAACCTCAAAGCAACAAACAAACAGGACAAACAGAGACTCATGGACACGGACTATAGGCTAGTGGTTTCCAGAGGATAGAGGGAGGGAGGAGCGGGGAGGTAGACGAGGTAAAAGGGGTCAAATATGTGATGACAGAAAGAAATCTAACTATGAGAGGTGAACACACAGTGTAATATTTGTATGCCTTACTGGTGAAATGTACACCTGAAACTTATTGGGTTTCGTGAACCAATGTCGCCATAAAAAAATAATAAATTAAAAAAAAAAAAAACAAAACTAGTATGAGCCCGGTGAATTAAGATTATCCCAGAGAAGAATGACAATAAATGAATCCGAAGAATGGCATGGGTTTCATGCTTCATTATCTCTGACCACCTACCAAGACTTTGAGTCTTCAGACATCTCTAATTTTATCCAATTGTTTTATTTATTCATCTATTCAATAAACATAACCTAGTTCCCATAATGCACAGGATTCTCTTAGGCCCTTTTTTTCTTTCCAAGGATTGTCTGAATTGCTAACATCAAGTTCAAGTTCAAGTTCGAATGGGGAGATAACTTAGATTAGAACAGTTGGAAATCATCTCGCAGTGTTTCCATCATGATGACTATGTAAACATTGTTCTCTGCAGAGAGCAGCACATATTATAATTATGTTTCCTTCTCGTGTAACAGTTTGGGTTTTTTTCCCTTAGTGTTTGTTTCTGCTTAGCTTCTGGGTACTGGGACTCCCAGTTTTATTCTTATGGTGCCAAATGCCATCCGGTAGTCTCGTCCCGGGGCCTGGGACAAAGCTGGGCAGAAGTGCCCTGAACAGGGACCCACCAGCCGCCTTGCCGCTCTTTTGGAAGAAGGTTGGTTCTGAGTGTACTGAGCTCCTCATGGCCACCACCTGCATGCCATCAAACGAACGCGTTCATATAAATCTCGAATCTGTCTTGGAATTAATTTTAGTGTGTGTTATGAGTCTATATTCCTTAGCTATTGCTGTATAACAATTATCCCCAAACCTAGGGGCTTAAAAAAAAAAAACCTAATTATAATTTATATCTTCTTGGTTTTTGTGAATCGTGGATTCAGCCAGGACGTTGTGGGGATGGCTTAGCTCTGTTTAGGGTGGACTCGAAGGTGGGGTGTTAAGCCATCTGAAGTCTTGACAGAACTTGGACGATCTGCTTCTGAAGTGTCTGGCTCGCATGGCTGGACGGTTGGTTCTGGAACATTGGTTCCCTTTTCCTGAGGGACTTTCCACACAGAGGCTTCCTCCACAGGGCCGCTTAAGTGCCCCTGTGACATGAACGTTGACTTCCACCAAAGTAAGCGATGGGGTGGAGGGGAGGGAGGGAGAGAGGGAGGGAACCTCCATTCTATCTATGTCCTAACTGCACAATCACGAAGCGTCCGTGTTGATACGCGCCTTTGTTAGAAGCGAGTCAGTAATTTCAGCACACTTTCTCATCGGGGAAATTGTGTCCCACCTGCAGTCAGGAGGGAGGGTGGTAATCGGCGGGCGTGTTTTAAAGCCATCACAGAATCTAACGGAAGCGTTGTCTAACTTTATCTCCAACACCGCGCATTGCATACTCCATCAGTACTCTCTGCCAATCTGAGTCACTACGGTTTGCATTTACTAAAATCGAATATGAATTTGGGTCTCTTCTGTTTTTCAGGCTGTACGTGCATTGACTTGTAGGCTAGTTTATCAGCCCAGCTGCTTTCCTGGAGCAAAGGAAGAACCTGGAGAGAAAGGAGGCCCTAGAACCCTGAGGGGCGGTGCCGAGAAATACATTGAAGAAGGGAACAGCGTGTTGCGAAATGACAGAAAATGTGTTGCTTTTCTCAGTCATCCCCAGGAGAGAGAAGTTGGTTGGCGTGAAGGTCTGAGTTTGTGCCTGACACTCAAGCCCTCATCCTGCTAATTCAGAAATATGGGAGCTGCCAGGGCTGATTCCTTGTCAGAAGGTGCCTCTGGCCTGCTCCAGACAGGACAGGAAGATGGAGCTGTCTTTTTAAATAATAGAGACATTGGAAGGTCACAAACACTCAGCTCCAAGCAGGCTGAGACCTCAGAGGCTCGCTTGGGGCCAGGGGCTGTCAAGACGCTAGAGAACCCTGGAATCAAGGGTTAATAGCTCAGCAGAAACCCCGACTGAACAAGCAATAGCTAGGCTAAAAAGTCAGTTATTTTAAGGAGTGGTCACGTAGACCTGTTCTGTGAAATCACCACAAGGGGCTAATGGGGTGAGCGAGGATGGAGGGCAGCAGGCTTGCCAGGGCCAGGCATGAATGGCCTCACGCGGCTGGGGCGCCCACTTAGGGTGGAAGGGACCCTGTCGGGGTGCAGGGGAGCATGCAGACCTCACAGGGAGACGCGGGCGAGATTCACTCAGAAGATTAGAGTGCCGGCCAAGTAGCTCAATTTTGGGCCAGGATCCAGGGAAAGGGTGAAATATCAATCAGGAAAAAACAGGCCTCTGGGGCAGAGAGCAAGTCGGTGGGTGCTTGTGCGTTTCGGGCCAGCGGGGTTCCAGGGACAAAGTGACGCCGCGCGCCCCCTGCTGGAGGGGACGCGACATCCCATTGGGGGCCGAGGAAGAGAGTTGGTTGTGTAGTCTCAAGAGCCTGGTGAATATTCAAAAAACCATCACCAAGACCAGTATCAAGGAGCTTTTTCCTTATATTTTCTTCTACGAATTTTACAGTTTGGGGGTTTACATTTAATTCTTTAATCCATTTCAAGTTTGAAGTATATGTGTGTGTGAGAAGCGTACAATAGGGATTTGATTTTATTGTTTTGCATGTGGTTATCTGGTTTTCTCCCCACCATTTATTGAAGAGACTACTCCTGAATATTCTTGGCTCCCTGGTCAAATAGGAGTTGGCCACGTATATGCATTGGTTTATTTGTGGGCTCTAGATTCTGTTCGATCAGTCTATGTGTTTGTTTCACACCCGTACCCTGCCGTTTTGATCATGATAGCTTTGGAATATAGTTTGAAATCAGGATTGAGATGCCTCCATCTTTATTCATCTTGCTCAAGATAGCTTTGGCTATCTTCCAAATGTTAGGTTTTCTCTATTTCTGTGAAAAATACCCACGGAATTTCAGTAGACATTGCATTGAATCAATACATCATTTTGGAAGGGGGGGGGTTAAACTTTTAATGGTGACCGATGAACACAACGATGACGTGCAAAGAGAATTTGGGCTCATCTCGGCCAGATTAAGACCTTTACTTGGGGGGGGGGGGTCTGTCTCTCACCCCACCTGCCCACTTCCACGTTTTAATGGTTGAGACTGAAAGTCTGCATTCCGCACACTATGACTCCATCACCTTTTCTTATGTTTCCTGTTAGGTTCTGCCAAAAAAAAAAAAAAAAAAAAAAAGCCACGGCAGGAGGTCAGATGGCAAAGGACAGAAATACAGGTCCAACATTTCAGGCATTGAAGCTGCAGGTGTGACCATGGACATGTGGCCCTGGTCCAGGTCGCACATCCGGTAGATCCAGAACTGACTGTGACAGTGGCTTCAGTACTGTAGCAGCAGGTACAAGCCCCTGTACCCCAGTGGCAGCATCCGGATATAACGACTGAACTTACCCTTTTGACGCTTTCCAACCTTTGTGCAACATTCTGTGTTAACTTCCCTCTGCTTGAAATACTTAGAATGGTATCATTTTTCCCAGCTGGACCCCGATAAAGCATCCTTTCGTGATTTAATATAAAAAGAACACTAAACCTTAAAAAAGTTTGGTGTGTATCCTTTCAGACTTTTCTTTATCATTTTAGCACATAATTGATTTGATATTGTGTGTTTACACAAATATTATTTTAGACGCATTATTTTACAACTTGATTTTTACGAAATGGACAACGGATCTTGGAGGTCCCTCAGTGTTAAGTATGAGATTGTTACATTTCTTTTAATTGATGCCTGGTGGTCTGTTAGCCTTTTATCTAATAACAGGCATTCTTTACAGTGTGACGTTCTTTATAGTGTGACGTTCTTTATAGTGCGACGTTCTTGCGCCTGTGGAAATGTCCCCTGTGGTAGTTAACCAGAGGGGGGACTGCAGAGTTGTAGGGTGTGTGCATTTTAAACTTGACTAGTTTGCCAAATCGTCCTCCAGAAATGGCTGTGCCAATGTACACACTCCCACCTGTGGGCAGCGTAGAGGATGAAATGCATTTGATAGTTTGAAAATGACTACTTCAGGCCGACTCCAATGGTGCAAGTAATTCTTGAGGTCAGTGTGGCCGCTACTCCCTGGCTCTCAGTAGCGGACCTTTGAGATGAATCTTTTTGTCAACAAAGTCGTACCCAAAGCTCACCATGATTTCTTGTGCCACCAGAAGGTGCACCTGAGCCTTCAGTTGGCTGAGGCCGCTGTCAAGAGGGAGGCAAACAGCCCTGAGCCTGGCCATGAGCAGGAGGATCTGCGCTGGGGCATCCAGGAGCTGCAGGTGCCTGCCAGTGGGCAGCCCCTGTGGAAGGCAGAAAAGGACTCCACCAGCCGCCACACGCTGGGGCACATACAGAGCAGCGAATCCGCAGTGGTGAGCTGTGCTGAGAATCGGGGGAAGCCGCACGGTGTTCACGTCTGGATTCCTTCCGATCACGTGGAATCGCGTGATGAATTTTAGATTTCGAGAGGCCCACGCAGAGTCCCTTAGGAGTGCTGTAACCTCTCTGCCTCGAGGAAACAGAAAATAAGCAGGACAGGGAAGGCGAGGAGAGACCTGACAATAATTACGCTTCGATTAACTTTTTTTTTTTTTTTTGACAAGATGCTCCTCAGGAAGCTAAAGGAATCACTTTTCTTGCAGATCTCGTTTGCAGTCTGATGACTACAAAAGAATGAACTCATTCTGTTGTGGGAAGACTTGAGTTCGAGTGCAAGCTTTGCCGTTTTGTACCCCAGTCTTCTAACCAGTAAAACCGGGCTAGTATTCCCACCTGCCCCAGCCTTGGAGGGCTCGTGCTGTTAGCAGTGAGCGGAACGGGGCTAGAAGCCAGGACCACGGATTCTAGCTCTCGCTCTGACAGTAACTCCGTGGGCAACTTAGCAAAGCCCCTTGAGCTCGCTCCCTCAGTTTCTCAAGCTGTAAGAGGCTGTGACCACACCTGTTTCACTGGCTTCCCTGAGGATAAAGATGACAGGAGGTGTGAAGAATTCGGATAACGCTGCTACATTGGATGTAGCCGTCAGGTGCCAAGTCAGGTGTGCAAGGCAGGGCCCAGCCAGAGACGACCAAAACTGCAGAGATGCAGAGAGAATATGCTTTCTGTGCATGAAACCGGTTGGCCGGGACGGTTTCCGGCCTGTCTTCTTGGGAAGCTGGGCGGCAGAGTCAGAATGGATTTCGAAAATGAGGGCAAACTCTGGATCGATCCTCCCGCCAGCCACATCCCACGGTGTCCTCACGGGTCCTCCGGGATCGCGCGCCACCTGGCGTCCCGAACCCGCCACTACCCAGAAACCACGTGTAAGAAAGTGCTTACAACCTAACTACGCACCCTGGTTTCGACCCGTCCTGGCCAATAGGGAGGGGGGAGGCGGGGCAGCGGAAAGCCAGCGTCCAATCGCCCGCCGCCCTTCGAGCGGGAGGCGGGGCTCGGGGCGGACCACGTTGGGTTTGTCCGCAGCGCTAATTACTTTTTCCAGAGGCAGGCGGGCTTCACTCCGGCTGGCGCCGCCGCCTCGCGCGCTCCCGCTCCGCCGCGACCGTCCGGGGGGCTGCTCCTCCCCGGTACCATGTGTGACGGCGCCCTGCTGCCTCCCCTCGTCCTGCCCGCGCTGCTGCTGCTGCTGGTGTGGGGACTGGACCCGGGCGCAGGTAGCGCGCCCGCTCGCGCCGTCGCTCCTCACGGGGGCCCCTCGCGGCCCCCTTCCCCGCGCGCGCCGGCGGCGCCCTGGCGGCGCCCGCCCGCCCGCCTGCGCGGCCGCGGCCGGGGGCGGACGGCTGACAGCGCCCGGGGCCGGCGCGGCGCAGGCCGCGGGCCGGGGCCGGGGCCCGGGCGGGGCGGCCGCGGCCGGGCCCGGGCGGGGGGCGCTGCGGGGCGGCGCGAGGGCCGCGTCGTCCGGGCGGGAGGGCGGCCGGGCGGGCCGCGCCGCGCGCGCTGACGCGTCTCCTCTCTCCCCTCAGCTGTCGGCGGCGACGCGGCGGCCGACGTGGAAGTGGTGCTGCCGCGGCGCGTGCGCCCCGACGACGTGCACCTGCCGCCGCTGCCCGGCGCCCCCGCGCCCCGCCGGCGCCGGCGGCCCCGCGCGCCCCCCGCCGCCCCGCGCCCGCGGCCGGGCGAGCGCGCCCTGCTGCTGCACCTGCCGGCCTTCGGGCGCGACCTGTACCTGCAGCTGCGCCGCGACCTGCGCTTCCTGTCCCGCGGCTTCGAGGTGGAGGAGGCGGGCGCCGGCGGGCGCCGCGGACGCCCCTCCGAGCTGTGCTTCTACTCGGGCCGCGTGCTCGGCCACCCCGGCTCCCTGGTCTCCATCAGCGCCTGCGGCGCCGCCGGCGGCCTGGTACTACCCGCGTCCGTCCCCTCCCGCTCTGCCTGTCGGTCTGTCGGGGCGCAGGGGGGCGGCCCCCGGGGCGGGGGGAGGGCCGGGATGGCGGTGCGGGCGCTGGGCGGGCACTTCAGCTTCCAGGGGTGCCCCGCCGCCCACCCGAGGGCGATATGCCGCCGCTGTGGCGGTCACGGAGCCTGTCAGGCCCCTGGACTGAGCGGCGCACGTCGCTCAGGTGTGCGCTGTTAGCATGTGCACAGGTGCGTGTCACGGGCAACACCTGTATGCGTATACCTCGTGTCCTCGGTGCGGGGATGAGGAGGTGGGCATTTACATCCCTTCTGTCCTTTAGAGCCTTTCGTACCTCGAAAAGGAATTTTGGAGGGGTCCCCGCTCAGGCCACCAACCCCCTCTAATTGAACCGTGAGGACCAGCGGGAGGGTTGTCCATGTCCCCGTCCTCAGACATTTCTCTGGTACCCACCCCGAGGTAGGCCTGAGGGGTGCTTGCTTACTACCTTGGCGACAAAGTCTCCCTGTCCCCAGAAGCTCCCTTGCTGTGTGGCAGTAGCTCTTGCTCTGCCCTCAGGACCCTGCCCACCTGCATTTGAGGCCCCGGGGACAGGTGCTGTGGGGGCAGGGGAAGCTCCTGCTGCAGCTCTGCCCTCTCTGTGCTCACAGCAGTCACTCGGCTACACTGGTGCCCAGCCAGGTGCTCTGGGCCCTTGGAGGCAGCACGTGCCCGGCAGGTGGGCTGTCGCCAGCAGAGCCTGGTGGAGGCGCACAGGAAGAACGGTTTATCTTCTGCCATGACCCGCTGATGGGGGAGCAGTTCCTGATAGTCTTTTGCGTCTGCCCTTCCCCCACTTCCACCTCGTCAGGCACCACCATCCAGCACCCCCTGTCCCTTACCCACATACTCAGCAACGAGTCGCCTGAAACCTGCGGCGAAGTCCGAGCCTGGGGGTCCGGCGTTTGTGTGGACTCCCGCTCGCCTCGGCAGCGTAGTGATGTCCTAGGATCGGCCTTCGCCAGTGCCTCCCTTTCAGGACCGTTCTGAGTCCTGATCGGAACGTGATCTGCTTCTGCCCCATCGGGAGAAATCAGCTGCTTCGGTCAAACAAGGAGAGTGGCCCGTGGCGGGGATCTGGCGGGGGTCTGGTAGAAGGAGCGGGCAGACAGTGTGGGCACGGAGGCTCGAGTCGGAGTGAGGACGGCTTGGCTCGCTGTAGGACCCGGGTCAAGGCTGTATCATGTTCTGGGAGGGACTGGAAGGCCCACATCATTTTTGCTGTTTTTGCCAAAGCGTTTAAAGTCTAGGTCACATCACTGTACTGTACATGGAAACATCTGAATCCCATTTGCTGCGGTTTAGTAAATTTCTGTAGAGGTCAGAGTTTATATTTCTCGGTGTAAAGTTTCCAGCGAGCAGCTATCTGTGAAGGAGCCGGGGGTGGAAATCTGGATAACATTGATTTAAATCCCCACAGTGCGTGCTGGGCCCTCTCACAGATGGCATCCGAGCAGGGAGGGTTCATTTCAGTCCTCCGGGCCTGCGGGACTGTCCTTCCTGTCGGCACCATGTGAGGGCGCTGTGCTTTAGATAAAGGAACCTGGCCAAGAGGCTGGCGGACCTCTGAGACTAGAGGCTCTAAATTCCTGCTGGAGCAGACACTCCTGTTCGGTGTGCCTTGTTTGTCCCTTGCACGTGAGCTGGACGTTGGACTCTCCCTGCTCAGTACGCTCCGTAGCGGGAGGGCCGGAGGCAGGAAGGAAGGGACAGCGTGGTGGCTTGGAGTGGAGCTCTTGGTTACGCACAGTGGTCCCAGGACTCAGAGAGAGGAGGAAGAACGGGAACTCGGCCTAACCGAGCTTATGTTGCACTCCGCCTGCTTTCACTCTGTCCTCAGATGTGCTTGAGATAGTTCAGGTGACGAGTTCCTCGCTCTTGACCATGGTGGAAGCACAGCGAGATGGGGATGTGGGGGGTGCGTGTGCGTGTGCGTGCATGCGTATGTGTGTATGTGTCAGGACAGGTCGGCTACCAGCCGCGGGAGAAGAGCAATGCCAAGCAGATCGTTTTTGGTGGCCACGGATGGCGGCACGCAGAATCAAATAGAGCAGGAGTGGCAAACCTTGCAAAGGGCCAAATAAATATTTTAGGCTTGGCGGGCCATATGGTCTCTGTCACGCCTACTCGACACTGCCCTTTCAGCAAACATACAGTAAACAAACAGATGGATGAGGCCGCGTTCCACAGAGTTCATGCCGATGTTGAGTACCAGTTAGATCCTGCCACACCGAGTGCTCGCGGAGAGCGTCGGGCACAGACGCCGGGGACACGGGCTCTGTTCTCTGATGCAGAGACTCCGTGCTGTCTCCCGGGACGGCTGGAATCTGTTTAAAGGAGGTGCACGATTAGAATAGCTCATTACTTAATTGTTTAGGGACGAAGTGTAAATCTCGGCCTGCGGTTTGCCCCGCTCCCCCGTTTGCCAGGGGCCAGGGGCGTGGGCCTGCGCTGTTCCCCGCTCTGTGTCTCATTTTGGAAAGCTGCACTTTTTGGATCTATAAAGACCACAGGCTCAAGTGTTGATGGCTGTCTGTCTGTGCTTCTGTAGCGAGCCCTTAGACTTAACGAAGGGTTTCAGAAGAGTATCTGTAACTATAATTTCAAGGCAGTGATGCTGGCGCGTGTGAGGACGGTGTTTCCAGCTTCAAAGAATTGACGCAAGTTTGGGCCAGTCGCCTCCTGTGGCTAGCACCAGGTCATAGAAGCCTGCAGAATCGGAATCAGGTTAAGCTTCACCGGAGTGGGCAGTGGAGATGGCCCTTCAATGGGGTAGAATGAGTGTCGGTCTCTAAAATGAGTCTCTGTGCTGCTTTTGAAGTGAATGTCTGGCGGGGCTGTTTTCCACCCCTGCCCATGAGGAGAAGTGGACAGAGACGAGAGAATTTGGTCAGCTAAGAAGGGGCCATTCTGCCATAGATGAATACTCACCAGCTCTGGGCAGTCTGCCCACTAGGCTCTGTCCACCCCTTCCTGGCCGAGGCTGTGGCCCATCAGGGATTTGCTGCGTGTGAGGTGTTGAGGCCAGACAGGACATCAGGAGCTCTGGGCTGCAGAAGGTTGAGTAGCCCTGCCCACTTTCCAGGCCACCCCAGGTGGATCAGAGAGGAGCTCAGGGATGCTCTGAGCATGCCTTCCTCGGAGTCACAGCCACAGCCCACAGGACTCTTGCAGCTCTCGTCCAGGTTGGTCACCTGGGCCGGCCTGATGACCCAGCCAACTCCGGCTCCGGCTGGTCAGCCAGGCCGCCGTGCAGGCAGCCGATTCTGTAGCACGTTATTTGTAGTGCTTCTTACATTCATAGTTATGATAGCTCTTCCCCCCACTCCACTTGGACAGGGGTCCCCAACCCCCAGGCTGCGACTGCTACCCGTCTATGGCCTGTTAGGAACCGGGCCGCACAGCAGGAGGTGAGCGGCAGGTAAGCGAGCGAAGCGTCATCTGTGTCTGCAGCCCGTCCCAGCGCCAGCATCACCGCCTCAGCTCCGCCTCAGATCCTCAGGCGTTAGATTCTCATAGGAGCCCTGGTGCCACATAGGTTGGGGACCGCCGTGGGGTGGGAGCTTTTGCAGGAATGCTCGCCTCTGTCCCAGTGGGGAGGAAGTGTGGTCAGCTAAGACTGGGGGAAGAGTGAGGTCAGCCAGTGTGTGGGCAGGCGACAGGTGGGAAGCGGTGGAGATGCCGTTACGTGACTCCTGTGACAGAGGGCCAAGTCTCCCTTTAGAAGAGAGCTCTCGGACTCTTTTGATTCATTATAAATCCACCCTGCTTTTAATGCAGCACCACTCGATCACACACAGCAGAGCAGGAATTAGTCTTGGCAAAAGCTGTATGGTATGGAGACCATTTGGAAGGGAGCAAATAGACCAGATTACATTATCATATGTCGTTATGTCGATACAGGGGTTGGGGAGGCACACAGTCCTAAGTGACTCATCAATTACTGTTACCGAAGAGCTTACGTGCAGCGTAAATATATTTGCAAAACGCAAAGCACATTTTTAAAGCTTTGTGAAAAGAAACAGTTGAGTGGAGGTTAAGGACAGTGAGAAGGGGAAGGACAGTCGTGAGATTTGGAGGTGTGGAGGAACCAAAGGGAAGAACTCGGATCAGAGAATCCCAAGGCCTTCACTTCCTCTGGAAGGACGTTCAGGTGGCCTCACGGTGACTTTGTACACCCACCACCACCCGTGGGCGTCAGGCTGCCCGTGACCATCACCTAGGGCACATAACTAGATTTCCCCATTTGAACTTTTGTTTCATTGGCAACATTTAAAAAAAAAAAAGAATGTGTGAGATGGGATGATGAACTCAAGACGCCTTCGGCCGATCGCATTCTTGCAGCTTATTTCCTGAACTCTGAAATTCTGCAGCTGCCTGACCCTGGATGTGGCCAACGGGAGACGTGTTTGCAGCCAGTGCATCGGAGGGAACCGCACAGAGCCACTGCTTGCCCTTGCCCTGTGCGCGCTTCCGCACACAGGCGCGTGGTCACGCTCTTGACCTTTAGGGAATGAGACTGCACAGCCATTCGGGGCTGTGAGCCGAGAGCCAGCCGCTCAGCTCCATGGAAACTCCCCACCCGAGGAGCCACACAAGGCGCACACAGCGTCGGTCGTCTGCAGTCATCTGCGAAGTTCAGTGAGGGCTGGCACGTGGGGCATCGGAAACACGTCTCTTCTCTTGCCCTGCGGGTCATTCCCAGACTTTTCCAGCTATAAATCAACCCATCAGTCAACACCGTTGGCAAGACGATCAGATCATTATCACACACCTGCCATGTGTGGGACACCGATAGCCCCCCAACGAGCCTGAAAGGAACACAAGGCAGGCCCTGTCTCGGAAGGCAGTCTGGAATGGCACAGAAAGGGAGGTGCCGTGGAGCTCGCAGGGTGGCTGGGGGGCGGGAGAGGGAGGGGAGCTGAAGGGGGTGGCCTCAGGTTCTCAGAGGGAGGGGCCAGATTCTTCCCGAGATACGGGGCCCATGAGTTAGCTGTAGGGTGGGGGTGGGAGGTGATTCTTACAGGAGAGGGTGGGCAATGAACTGAATGGTCAGGTGTGGGTCGGGTGAGGCGTGGCCGTGCGTGCCAGCCTCAAGCATTTAGAATTTACCCTCGAGCCTGGAGCTGGCATCAGAGTTCCCTGGAGTTTTTGTCACACTGGTCGCCAAGCCCCACTCCGGCCTGAGGGCCATAATTCCTAGCAGGTTCCTAGTGCTGCTGCCACCACTGGTCTGGGAGCACATTTTTGAGGATCACTCTCTAGAGGCAATGGGCAGCATTTGTGGCTATTGACTGGGGGGGTTCCCGGTGGTAGCATTGGTGGGGGAGGGGAGTAGCATTTGAAGGCACGAAGTGACAAGCCAGCATGTGGGTCTCTCCAAAGAAGACCTACGAAAGCAAAACCTCCTCAGGGGCGTGCGTGCGTGTGCGTGTGTGTACATCTGCATCCGTGCAGCAGTCCCCGACCTTTGTGGCACCAGGGACCAGGGCTCCTGTGAGAATCTGACGCCTGATGATCTGAGGCGGAGCTGAGGCGGTGACGCCGGTGCTGGGGAGCGGCTGCAGGTGCAGATGACGCTTTGCTCTCGCTCGCTCGCTGCTCAGCTTCTGCCGTGTGGCCCAGTTCCTGTGGTACCGGTCCGTGGCCCAGGGCTTGTGGACCGAGGCGAGAGTCCCCCTATGTTGTGTCGCGTTAGAACCGCCTGCGAACTGGCCTTCCACACTGCAGCTTGCGAACGCAAGCACCAGGTTGAACAAATGACGGGCTCGGAAAGTGCTCAACCCAAGGGGGCCTTTGACCTCCCGCAGCCCGCGCATTTCGGGGAGGGTCGGACCCCTCGTTAGAGCTGGGTGGGTGCCTTCTCAGGGGCTCAGGGCACCCCCCAAGACGTGGACTCATCCTGTGCACCGTACCCTACCCGCCAGCTTTATTTCCGCTGGGGGAGTTTCCACCCACAGTCCCCAAGGTATTTTGCACTGAGGCTTTCCTTACACCCAGCTCCAGTGGGGCTCTGTGTATCCCCCCCACAGCCGTCCCCCTCTGCCTCCACTTCCATCTCCCCAAAGTATTGTAGCTTTAACTTCAGAGGAGAGGGGCGAGAGCCGGGCCTTGCTGCGGGTCATGCAGTGCCGCTTGGAGACAGCTCGATTTGGGCAGTAAAGGCCCTGAGTGGTTCTTGGCAGCGTCCTGATGACCGGAAACCTTGCGATCTGCTTAGAGCCGTGAGTGCGGTCTCACCCCGTGTTTGGGGCACTGGAGGTGGTAGGCGGTCTCATTAGTTGATCCGATTTACTTTCAAAGAGGCTCGGTGTCAGGGCCTCCTTCCCGGTGAGGCCGGGGCCGTGGCGGGGGCGGGGGCGCACCGCTGCTCAGTGTGGTGCCAGGACCGGCAGCGTCAGCGTCATGTGGGGGCCCAGTGAGAAGGGCTCATTCCGGGCCCCCTCCAAGACCGCCCGGTGACTGCGATGCGCGTTGCGGTTGGGGAACCAGTTTCAGTGTGTCGTGGCTTTTAGAGGATAGTGATGGGAGAGAGCCCGAGACTTCCAGAATCTTTGCTGGCGAAGGCAGGCCTGACCGTCGTCTCGTTGACCTGTCATCAGAAGGGGAGCTGGCAGCAGGGCCCTTGGGGAAGGAGGACAGATGGTTTCAATGCTGTCAGCATTCTTTCCAAGAGCGGAATATAGTTCTCTGCATTATATACGTATATACATATGTATATATCTTCAGAATTAATATTTACTCTATTAAAGTGACAGCGAAAATCCTAGGTCTTAAGTTTTTGATTCAGTTTAGAAATCCTGTTTATTATCTAGCACGTTTCTGCAATCCATCCTAAGAGGGCTTCGGGTAATATTTGACCCCATTTACAAACGTGGTGATTAACAGCTTTTAAACCCTTCAGACTGTGTTTAGAAATTTCACATATTTGATCTGATTTTCAAGTTCTTTGGTTGTCTGACTGAAAAACAAACTGCAAGTTCTTAAGCGCTTCTTACAGACCCAGTAAGTTAGCCTTGTAAACACGGGAAGGCTTTCGTTCCTTTATATGTTCTACGACTGCTTATAAACCTAAGAAGATTTTGAAATCACAAGTCTAAGGTATTGATGCCCTTTAAATTAGAATTACAGATCTAAGCCATCGGATATTTTTCTAAGTTCTCCTAAATGATACAAGTTCCGAAAAAACGTCTAAATCCCCAATCACAAAACTAGTGATATTACAAATTTGACTGACTCCGTCCTCTAATTAATGCAAAATATTCCCAGGGAGAGAGACATTTTTCCACTAAGGAGATAATTGTCATTCGTTCCCAACACATTTGGGGTTGCCGCCTCAGGTGGATTTTTGGGGGCTGATTTAAAAATCAAGTTTGTTTTTAATGATGATAAAGTAATATATCTTCTTCGAAAGCAAACCTGGAAAATGGGTGCAGTTGCCTGTATTGCTGTACCCCGCATCTTGCGTCTGTCTCCCCAACTCAATGGCTGCTGGGCTGTTCCGTCCCACAAAAGCTCATTCTTGGGCTCAGTAAATCGGGGCACCCTGCAAAGAAAAAGCCCAGGTATGGGAACCAGGCCGAAGCCAGGCGGCCTCGCTGCCCTTGGGCCGTTGGCATCTTGGCGTGTGTGAACGGGGGTGACCCGGCGCATTTTCCTTTTCCCGGGCAGGTCGGCCTCATCCAGCTGGGGCAGGAGCAGGTGCTAATCCAGCCCGTCAACAATTCCCAGGGCTCGCTCGGCGGGCAGGAGCATCTGATCAGGCGCAAATGGTCCCTGACGCCCAGCCCCTCCGTCGAGGCCCAGCTACCCAGGCAGCTCTGCAAGGTCCTCACAGGTGAGTCTGGCGGCCAGCGTGGCGGCCTCGCGACACAGCCCGTTGGGCACCATGGTTCGGCCCAGCACCACCCTCTACTGTGCTGCCAAATGCTCTGAAGTCATGGCAGCAAGAGTGTACCTTTCTCTGTATTTTGAAAGCATTTATTTTTTATTATTATTATTTTTTATTTTTTATTTTTTATTTATTTTTTTACTGCCATTAAGTCCTTTTCCTTTTCCTTTCCGTTTGGCCGAGTGTCAGCAGTTCATGGTGTAGCAGCCCTTTGCAAAAGGCGTTTCTGGAAGGGACCCAGGCTCTCATTAATGCAAATGTCTCGGTTTCATAGATGGGGAGCAAGGTGGGGCCCCAAAAAGCCATCGGTGACCTCCGGTGGCAGAGCCGGGCTGAGAATTCCCGCCCTGCGGCACCCTGGCCGGCGCTCGCTTTTCTACGACGGTGACTCTCAGTCCTGGCTGCAGTAACGAGAGTTGCCGAGGACCTCGGAGGCAGGGGTTCTCAAAGCGTGGTCCCTGGGCCAGCAGCATCGACCCCGCCTAGGAACCTGTTAGAACACACGTTCTCCCCACGAACCCTGTCCCCCGATCTCCTTACTCAGAAACCATGGGATGGGTCTAGTGTCAGGCCGGCCCGGTCAATCTGATGATGCTCAAGTGTGGGAACCGCTGCTCTAAAAATGCCGTGCCCCGGCCGGGCCCCCGGAACCCCGGCCTCATCGGTGTGGGGTGTGATTTGGGCGTTGGTGCTTTTGAAGGGGACTCTAATAAGCGGCTCGGGCTGAGAGCCCAGGGTGCCTATATTTTGTGCCGCTGTTTGGGCCACCTGCCGATTATCTGTTAGGTATTTAGGAGCATTTCCTGGTGCTGTGTCGCCGGCAGTCCGTCCGCCAGCGTCACCTGATGAAGACATAACCTGCTCGCGGGTGTCCTTCCTCCCTGGAGCACACGGGACCCCGTGCTGGCCTCAGGGAGTTGTTTAACGGCTTATCTTGGTGTAAAAACACGGTGTGTCTCGGCTTGGTATTCCGGTGACCTTGGAAATAAACCGATTATGTGTCTCTTTTCCGACAACCGTGTTATTTAGAAACGAGCCCCGCGGCCGGGCTCGGCGATTTCGTGCTGCTTCTGTCTCATGGCTGTCCCTCTTGGCCCAGTCTGCACTTGGTAGGGAGGCACGAAAGGCACTTTGGCCGGGTCAAGGCCACGCCTGCAACCCCGGGAGCTCCGAGTGGAACAGGGAGAGAAGGTGCCACGCGACATCAGGGCTTTGCTCCGTTTGCTCCCGCATCCTTACAAAGTCGGGACACTAGGGTTCGGCGCACGAAATCCCCCCCTTTTTTTTTTTAGCAAGTCTCGCGATTGGCCGTGTGTTTGCGCTTGGTGCTGGTGTGTTATTTTAGACATTGGCCGCTTGGTCCGATCCAGGTCGGTCTTAGGTCATTTGTTCCTTTATCTGATCTCCAAGTAAATGGCTGTCGGTCTTTCTGAGTCTCCGGGCGCGCTCCGTAGCTGATCCAAACACTGGGTTCAGAGGCGGGTGTCACTCTAGGGCAGTGGTTCTCAGCGCTGGCTGTCCGGGGCCATCGCCTGGGGAGCCTCATGACCACCCGCACCCGTGCCCCTCCCCCAGGGGGCAGCTCCAGTGGGCCTCGGGGCAGCCTGGGCGTTGGTGAACTTCAGAACTCCCCATGTGGTTCCGAAGTCGGGCTGGCGCCGAGAACCAGTGCGCTCAGGAGAACTAAACACGAGTGCCCGTGGGCCGCCGGAAGCGCGTTTCTCAGCCGAGGCCCGCCACGCAGGGCCCTCGCGCGAAAGCCAAGGACAAGTATGTTTTATTCTTATTTTTCCCCCTGACTCAACCCAGCGCGCGTCAGCTGCGGGTCAGCGCTCAGAAACCCAGGGTGCATGTGGCGACGTCGTGACCACCAGCTGCCTTCCTCCTCGGGGGTGCGACACCAAGGCTCGTGACAGGATGGTAGACTGTCCCAGTGCATGTATTTTCGTCCCCGAGGCTAGTGTCACGGCACCCTTTTGATAGACCATTTAGCTTACACCAAAGAAAGAAACCATAAGCAAACCGGGCTGGGAGGATTCGATGGAAACTGAGCGTCAACGAGCAGCCAGGCAAGGGGACAGAGAGAAATTTCTGACTTTGCTTAAAAAAATCACCTCCCCTTCCTCATCCCCGAATCTCACACCGACGTGGAGTTTATTTCGTGCCACCTCCGGCTCTGCCTGGGTAAGGACGCAGACCTAGGCAAGAGGCAGGTCTCGCTGCCGGGCCTTCCTGCTTTGCGTGAGGTGCCTGGTAACCCTCGTCACCGCGTCGAGACAATGAGCCTTATTAGGCTTAGCTGACAAGCCGTCAATTAGGTCCTATTTAGTTTGGATTCATTTTCAAACATCGAGAGTTTAGAAATGGGGAAAATTAATTTAGTGGGACAGCAGCAGAATGTGTTCTTGACATTTCCTGGAAAAATTAATCAGATTAATATAAAACTCCGCCATGGGAACATGTTCTTGATGGCCAGACACGGTGGCCAGAGGTGTCACGGTGCCTCGTCATTAAGCTTGTGTTACCACAACCTTGGGCAAGGCCTGGGAGTCTCCGGCTGGCTTACGCAGGTGACAAGGAGGCTGATAACCCTTCCTCCTTCTTGGAGCACTCAATTTACCCGAAAAGAAAGTCGGCCTGGGTAAGCCGCCATGTTCTCTAGGGGGTTCGAGGGTCTCACTCCGTACAGGCCACCGGGAAGGGACCGCAGCCTCCTCCTGAGTGCCGCTGAGCTTGCATTTCTAGCAGCCTTTGGAGCTCCCAGGGAGGGGACGGCCTGATCCTATTTCCTTTATAGCTCCTTATTTTTAGGACCTTATAAACCGATTCATAAAACATCACTCCAGTTTGGAAGGTTGAGACTTGGCATGAAAATATGGAGTCTGTAAGCATTTTTTTTCTTTTTTTTCGGTTGTGTTTTTTTGGTGAGAGCATGAGTTTTTGATGGTTTTTTGGCTACTCAACAAAAATGGTGCTTTGGATATTTTGAAATGTTTTTCGAGTTTTTTTAAGTGGTTATTTTAACTTTGAAACTTTTCGTCTGTCTTCTATGCTTATTTTGATTTCTCCTTTCGGATTCAGTTTAGATTCTTTTGACTCTTCTGGTCTCTACTAACGGTTGGAATCTGCCTCCTCCTCCTCGAGCTTAGTAGATGTGACATGTAATGGTAGAGGTGGACGGTAAAATAATAAAACTAATTCACCATGACGCACTTTCCAAGTAGGAATCCTACAATGTTTTGAGTGGTGGTGGGCTCCTCAGAGCTGGGGTCCCAACCTCTGGGCTGTGGACCGGTACCAGTCTGTGGCCGGTTAGGAACCAGGCTGCACAGCAGGAGGTGAGCGGCGGGCGAGTGAGCAAAGCATCATCTGCATCTGCAGCCGCTCCCCGGCGCTGGCATCACCGCCTCAGCTCCGCCTCAGGTCATCAGGCGTTAGACTCTCATAGGAGCCCCCGTCCCTGGTGCCACAAAGGCTGGGGACCGCTGCCTTAGGACACATCCAACCAAGGTACCTGTGAAGGCATGACCGTCTGCTTTATAGTTTACGTTCCGTTATGATTGTTTTAAAATAATCAAAGTTATTTCATAGTAGTGTCTGGTTCATTTATAGCCTTATAAAGTTAATTGAGATCAGTATTTAGAGGATACCGGGACTATTCAGAAATTCTGTATTGCTAATTCTGCCAGAATTTTCATGTATAATAATATGTGCGTACACTCTGCAGTAAATAATTGGTTGGGACTTGTGCTTTGTGTAATTCGGTTGGAAATGACAAATCAAATTGGCTTAAACACTAATGACGTCACCGCCGTGGGCTCAGGGGACCGAGAGTAGAACAGGAGGCTGCAGCGGAGCTGAGGCTTGGCCAGGCTGGGCTTCTCGGCCCTTCTCTCTGCGTGTGACAGCCTTGTCCTCAGCTGGCTGCTTGGTGATGAGGAAGCGGCAGCCGGACCCAGCAGATAAACCCTTGCTTCCGTCAGGAATTCGGGCTGGCTCGCGTGCATCCAGTCCCCACTGGTTTCGGTGACTCGAGGCAGGGTCAGAGCTCAGGTCTCAGCTCCCACGTGATCGCGGAGGTGTCACCCTGCTTTCCGTCCTAGCCCCCGCTTCCTGCGCTTGGGAAAGACCTGCTGGAGTGGATTCAGCACGATCGTTATAACCCGCGTGGTTGATAGCGATTTGCCGGGCGCCTTCTAACTTCCATGATCGTGTCCATCAGATGCTCGTTGGCTCCTTACCCAGCCTGTGCCCTGGGGATGAACGTGGCTGCTGGGTTTTGCTCACTTAGGCTCGATTTCACCGAAAGTTGGTTGCTTTAAACTTTGAGACCTCAGCTTTCCAGTGGATTAAACAAATAAAGAAAAAAGGATTGTGTCGTTTTTCCAGTGTGTTTTGTCGTTTCAGTGGCAGTGATGGGTTTCCATGGTCTTGAACATCTTGACTGGATGAATGCAAATCCCCAAAACACTGGGATTTCTTCCTGTTAATATTTTAGGTCTTTGTTTATATAGCGAATATGTAACTCCAAAAGGAGCCACCCATATTTTACGAATCATTATTCCTGGAGAAAGAAGCACGGCACTGTCCCCTCTGCTGTGGCCCCAGGACAGTCAGTGGCATCTCTGTGCCTCTTTTCGGTGCGCTAGGCCCCTGGAGCCAAGTGCCACAGCCTTAACCATCGGACATTCACTTCCTTGCAGTTCTGGGGGCCGGAAGTCCACGGTCAAGGTGCTGGTGGGGAGGCTTCTTCCGAGGCCTCTCTGCCGGGCTTCTAGGTGGCCGTCATCTCTCTGTGTCCTCACACGGTCGTCCCTCCCGGTCGTCCGCGTCCTAATCTCTTACGGGAATCACTCGGACAGCGGACAGCATCACCCACCCCAATGACCTCATTGTACCTTAATTACCTCAGTAAGTAACCCGTCTCCCGACACAGTCACAGGCTAAGGTACCGATGATTCGGTTGTACTGTTCGAGCTATTTCACTCTAATAGTCAGTTTTTATTTTGGTCAATATTTGCCTAATATTTCTTTTTTCTTAGTTTTATTTTCAAGCCTTCTCAATCTTGATGTTTTGTATATGTTTCTTAAAACTAATATGTATCTGAACTTTTTAAAATGTCTAATTGGAGACTGTCTTTTCACTGGCAATGTTTATATTAAGAAATATAATTATATTTCTTCGATTTTACATTTTGTTTTCTATTTGCAATACCATGCTTTTTCCTTTCTTTCTTCATCAGATTTTCTTTATTTTCCCTTCTTTCTCATGCTGGTGTAAAAGTTTTATAATCTATTCAATTTTTTTTGTTGTCGTTCTTGCCTTAAAATTAAACAAATATATTAGTCCTAAGAAAGTCTAAAGGTATCAGATATCTTTCATTTATCAAACGTGTCAACTTTCATTTTCTGTGTATTTTAGTCTACTAATTATATTTTGTTTTTGTCCCCTTTCATTTAATTATTATATATTTTTAAAAGTTAAAATTATTCAGATTTATTTCTGCAATTCCCAGCTTTAGCATTATGTCTTGCCGCCCATTTCTCTGTTTAATATCCATTTTGAAGAACATTTTAATCAAGGTTTGTGAGTATTATCTTTGCTTTTCTAAAACTGTATTTCAGCCTTATTCTTAATGATGATTTAACTGAATATAGAATTCTAGGTTGAGTCTTATCTTTTCTCAACACTCCGAAGATATTATTCCATTGTCTCCTGACTCCTACTTTTGCTACCAAAAGGTCTTCTATCCATTTGACTTTAGATTCCATGTAAGTAATCTTTTTTCTCTTAAAATTTAAAAAATGTTACCATCTTGTGTTCTATAATGTGTATACGGTGAATTTTCCATATTTATCCCATTTGGGACCAAGTGCGATTTTTGGATGTGATGATGAATGACTTCTGTCAATTCTGAGGCAGGCCCGGCTCCATCTCACTGAGCACCTCTCCCCATTATCCGCTCCTCCCCTCCCAGAGCTCCTGGTCGATAGACGTGGACCTTCCTGTCCTTTCCTCCACGTTCCGTAACTTTTTTTTTATTTCTTTTATGTGTTTGATCTCTTTATCTGTGTATCTGTGCTCTGGATAATTTCTTCTCATTGGTTTTCCAGTTCACCAGATTTCTCTTAAACTGGGTCTAATCTCCATTTGATCTATCTACTGAGTTTTTAATTTTAGTGATCGTACGTATACTTTTAGAAGTTATATTCGATTATTTTCCAATTCTGGCTTTTTGTGGTATAGTGTCCTATTTTTTCCTTATGATTTCACCTTTTCTTTATCACTTTTGTTACTGTCGACAATTATCTGAAGTCTTTTCTGGATTATCCCCCTTTCTGAGTCGCTCGGGGCGCTGATCTTCCTGTTTGTTGATGTCTGCTCGCTCCGCCTTGTGCTGGCCCATCTTCTCGTGCGGGTGGTCATTTCGTGTCATGAGTTCGGTTCAGGCTGACGTGTCCCCTTTGTCACCCGCCCCGACAGTCCCATCCTCTGTGGCCGTGCTCTCAGCTCCGGATTATGGGAAAATCTTCACTGAGTCATTTCCCGTACGCTTCCGTCAGATGCCCTAGCACTTTTTCACGAGTCCGAACACGATTTCTACTTCGGCGTTTTGCTTTGGGAGATCTGTGCCGTAAGTGCGGCCCGTGTCTGCATGTGTGGCACAGGCCGAAGGACTCGCCCTGGAGACTGCCCACCATTCCACTGGCACTCAGAGCTCGGGACGGAGACGAACTTCCCTACGCTTCCCGTGCCTGTGGGTGGGGTCGGCTAGCCCCTCCGGGCGCCTGACCTCCCGTCTGACCTCGGCGTGGCCATGTAACACTGGCCGCTCGCCCTCTGTGCCGAGTTTTGGGTCCAATGTCTCCTGGGTTGTTGAGGCCTCCGATGACTCATTTATACAATTCTCAACGTATTTTTCCATCCTTGATGACGGGACCTTCCAGAGGGACCGTGGGACCTGGGGCTCAGCTTAAGAGTCCTGCCCATCCTTTGGGGAGCTGCAAGTGTGGGGTGCCTTCCTGCTGCTCAGAGAACCCAGCCTGGGGAAGTCTCCCCTTCTGCTCTCGCTTCTTCAGCTCTCGCCCCTCGTCTCTGGGGTACCCCTTCGCCTCCCGTTGATCTTTTCGGGGAGGACAGGTTCCGGAAAGTACAGCTGGGAATGGCGGCCATGGCCAGACAGCTTCTGCTTTTGGCCCTGCAGAGCACCTGTGTAGCAAAGGACCCCGAAAGCCACCTTATCACGATAGCAGAAGGAAAAAGCCACACAAGTGCCGCAGTAAATCAACACACCGAAATCACTCGTTGCTTCTTTCGCCGACCTCGAGTACAAGTGCCATCTCCTTGTCATGGCTGTAAGAAAATACTCAATGTTTAAACAGTCTGTGGACCTTGAGTTTGTTCCCGAGGGCCACAGGGGACATCCGTCATGCTCCTGGCAAAGTGTTTCTTGGGCGTCCCGCAGCATTTCTCATACGTGCCCGCCACCTGATCTGGAGGCATCGGTCCTGGATGCTGAGAGGGACAGACCGACGTCCTGCCCCCTAGGAGGCTGGAAGCCCACCTCCGTGTCTGCTGGCCGCCGGGCGCTCCTGGGGGCACTTGGCGATCACCAGAGAGGTGTTTCTGGGCCCTCAGAGTGTTCGCTCACCGCCCGTTCCGTGTTTGCTGTCGCATTCCACGCTTCATTTTCACGCGCTAAGGCGGCAATCTCCAGTCCTGCCGTTTGCTTTGTGTGAACCATGTGTTGGTCCGAGCCCTTTTGACCTCGGTTTTCTTTCTTTCTCAGACAAACTACTTAGGAGATCGTTTCGATTTTCTCTTGGGGGTGTCCGGGTGGGCGAAAGATACTTATTAATCACCCTTTGGGGAGAAAAAGTGAAAACCCGATAATGTCACTCCATAAAAAAGAAATGATCAATTTATCGTTGTTGCCATTACGATTCCCAGAGGCCGAATGATGGCGGGTTTGGAGCCCGTAAGATGATGTAAAGGGGCCACCGCCAGGCGGCCCGGGCGTGGACCCAGCGGCTCACCGCTCGTTGGGATGGGCCCTCGGTGGCACTGTGCGGGGTCTGGCGCTGCCGCCTGTCCTGCAGAGGTGCTTACGGCCAGCTCGCTCCTCTGAGTTCTCTGTTTCCTCACCTACGAAAGAGAGGTGGCCCTTTTCTCGATGGTTTTACTTCGCCAGGTTGCCGGAGTGAAGCGACTCCATCCATGCACGTTTTCATCGCGTAGAGGGGACCTTGGAAAAGTGCCACAGAGCGGGTTCCCCGAAAAGCAAAGTCCGGAGTGAAGACTTGGGTGCAGCCAGTTAGTTCGGGGGAGGGAGGGACCCCCGGAAGGAGGAGACAGGGACAGGGAGAAGGAAATCAAGTGGAATCCAGTGGAACATCCAGCGGAAAGTGTGTGCGCACAGAAGCCTCTCCAGTGGATGGCGAGGGGCTCCCGTGTCCCGAATGTCTGGGCCGCCCTTGCGTGGGCTGAGTGGGCTTCTAGATGTGAGAGCCCGCGAGGAAGGAAAGGCCAGGGTCACGTGCTTGACGGGCACGAGCTGCCCACCACAGCGGGAGCAGAAGTCGGGGCGATGTGGGGTGCCACAGCGAGGCACCCAGAGAGGATCCTGCAGGCGGCCTGGCTGAGAGGCAGCAGGTGATGGTGCGGACCCCTGACCATCGACCAGTGTTAACAGACGAAGGAAGCTTGTTACCGTCTAAAAACCCCTGTATATTCAGTTACAAAAATTCTTCCTGCACGAACCCTCAGTCAGTCTATGCGGTATCACTCCCTTGGCTCGTCTAACTTCCTTTTAAACGTTTAGTCATTCAGCAGAAGCAGCTTCGCAATCCGCGAAGGAGTGGGCGGAGCGTCGCGGGCAGGGGTCTCCTTGGGAGGGCATCTGGAGGGGACTCTCTCTGGCGTGGGGGACCCAGCTGTGCTCTCGTGGTTCCCTCTGGAGAATCGGGCGACGTGAGTAAACCAGGCCCAGGGGCAGCGCTGGAATGAATCTTTATGTGACCATGAGCTACGTCCTCTCTGCCTTCAAGCTTTCCGTAACCCGATGTGTGTTCTCTTTAAATTGGCTCGAGCGGGTTTTATTTTTAGGTCTCTGTTTAAGCTGGTCGTGCGCCTTGTTATCGATGGCAGCGATTTACTCGCTGGGCCACTGTTGCTCGTTGGGTGCCTGCTGTGTCAGGGCTCGGGCGGGACGCCCTTCAGGGCACGAGGGCCCGCGGAGCGCTCACCGCCCTTCGCCCCTGCGCCCACCCAGGGGCCATCCCGGATGGACTTTCCCTCCCCATGGTATTCACTGGGCCATTTGGAGGGAGGAAAAAAAAGGGAGCGAGAAGCAAGCCGCCAGACCGACCGCGGCGACGCTGCCACGTGAAGCGAGGGTGTCCGCACGCGGCATGGGGTGTCCTGAGTGGCCGGTTGCTCCCAAAGTCGGAGCCCCGGGCACGGGTGGGGGTCTTGCTTCCCAAGCCGCCGGCCCCCTGGCTGGCCTCCACGTGCTTCCTCGCCTGCCTCACGGTTCTCTGCTGTCCCTCTGCGCCTGGGGCCGGTGGGGCTCAGTGGGACCGTCGCGTCCGCTCGGAACCCGACCCCGACTCATGCCGTCGGAGCACTTTCTCAGCTCTCCTTTCTGGCACGCGCAGGGGCGCTGCCCCCAGGGACTCCTCGCCCCCCGCACCCCCTCCGGGCCTCCCCTCCCCTCCTCCCTCTCCAAATGCCGGCCCTGGCCAAGGTGCCCTTTCGCCTTCTCGCCGCCTTGGGGTCTTTCTGCGGTTCCCCCCGGAGCAGCCCCCCACTCGCTGTGTTCCCACCCTGTCGGGAGCCCCTCACCTTCTCCCCCACTTGTTTGTTTATATCTGTGTGGATTTATAGGTTCTTATGTTACTCCGTGGATACTGACTGTTTACCGATTTATCTAGATGCTCAGATGGTGTCCGATTTGGTCACTGTGAGTGTAATTTTTAAAATCAGACCCAGGTACTGAATTTTCCAAAGGCCTTTGCGGCATTGTGAGGACAAGCACACGATTGCTCTCCTTAGATATATGTGAACATGGTACGTTATGTAAATGGATTTCTTAATAGTATACCAACCTTGACTTCCTGCCGTACGTCCCACTTGGTTGTGATGTATTATTTTCTTAACGCAATACTCCATTCTGTTTGCTAGTGTTTTGTATGTAGCCTTTTTATGCATCCATAGTCACACGTCCTGTAGCTCTATAATGTTCATTTTTTTGCGCATGTGTTACAACTCTCAGTTTAGATATCAAAGCCCTACTCATTTAAAATTTTCGTGGACGTTTTTCCTTGTGCTTTGGAACAATTCATGACTCTCTGAGGCTGCTTGCTGTATGGTAGAATCCCCCATGGAACGTTCTTGGCCTGGTATTTTTGTGGCCGTAATTCTTTCATAAGTTTCCCTGTTTCTTCAATAAATATTGGCCTAAGTTTCACGTTGCTAATAGGATTGATTTTGATAAACTATATTTTCCTAGCAGATTTCATTCATCTGTGTTTCTAAATTGTAGCGCATAGAGGTTCCCTTCCTACTCGCTGTGTTAAATAGCTTTTATCTAATGGGATTCCAGCTAGACTGCAGATTCCTAGGGTATAGGGCCTTTGGTGTATTAAAGGTCTGTCTTGGTTCATGGAACTGTATCGGGTGACTTTTTTGTGTCTTTTTACTGCTCTTAACAATCCATCTGTGTGTAGAGGTCCAGCTTAGATGTCACCTAGTCCAGGAAGTTCACCCTGATTGCCCCACTTAGTTTTCTGGAATCCTGAGGAGCCCCATCTACACCCCGAATATTACACACATCTCTCTACCTGCCGTTTATTGTCGTCGTCGTATCTAATGCACTCTGGCCAGAAGGCAAGACTCGTGGATTACTTCCCTGATGCCACCGTAAGAAATCGCCACAAACTGAGTGGCTTAAAACAACAAACACGTGTTGTCGTAGAGTTCCGGAGCTCGGCAGTCTAAAACCCGTTTCACTGGGCCGGATCAGCTTCAACATGTCAGCCGGGCCGTCCTTGCCCCTGGAGACCCTGGGAGAGGATCCAGGTCCTCTCATGTCCCTGCTTCTGGGCACTGCCTGGCTTCTCTGCGGCCCCTTTCCATCCCCGACGCCAGCGGTGGGCCCTGGAGGCTTTGTCACACCGCATCGCCCCGACAGCCCTCTTCTGTGGTCACCCCGCGTACAAGGACACATGCCGTGACATTCGGCCTTGCTGTGTGATCCAGGGCGGTCACCTCATCACAGGAGCCTTAACTAATCTCACTGGCACGTTCTCTCGCCGTGTAAAGATTATTAGGACAGGGACATGTTTAGGGGGCCATTATTCAGCCTATCCCGTTCATAGATATATTCTCCATGCCGCAAATTTCGTAAGTCTAAGCGTTGCCATCACATTGGCATTGAAGAATTCTGTGTTTCCCTCTTTCGTTTGTCTTTTGGACGTACTCTGCATGAGAATCCAGAAAACTCAGTACAGGGCAAGCACGCTGGGCCTCTCGATTGAGAGAGGAAATTAAAACTCAAGCATTGAGCGGGGAAAAGAGGATACCGTGCTACCCGTGTGTGTGTGTGTGCGCGCGCGTGCGTGTGTGTGCGCGCGCGCGCACGTCTGTGTGTCTGATCCTCCTCCCACGTGCAGTCCCACTGCGCAGAGAAATCGGAGGGGAGCGGTGTGTCTCTTCCCAGCTCTGTCCAGCCCTCTTCGCAACCCATTTTAGGAACTCAGAGCAGAGACAGCCTCCAGCTCAAATAGGAAAATCTGCCTTGAGCTGCAGACGGATCAAGAATGCATAGTTTGTTATTTAAAGTGCCCGCTGGCCGAGCCTGTCCAGGTGGCCCAAGGAGGCTCCTGGCAGCCGGTCCAGCCCCACCGAGGCTGGAGGAGGAGGAGGGATCACGGCCCCCAGAAGGCCGGGCCGGGAGGTGCTGACTCGGTGTTCCAGGGCCGTGGGAGGCGGAGAACGCGGCCCCTGCCAACGCCCGCAGAAGTGTCTGATTTTTGAATCAGCAGCCTTCACGTTCCCTCCAAGGGGGAGAGAGCTGGAGAGGACGTGTGACTGAGCAAAGGAGCACGCCCGGCTCCCCTCCCAGCGGGAGGACCCAGGCCAGGAAGTCCAGCGCCGAGAAGGGAAGGGGAGCAGACACCCTGTTTGGAGGGACTGTTCGGTCTTTTTAAGAAATGACTTTAGGGCTGCAGGAAGGTCTGGCTTTCTCAGCATACTCCTTTCTCATGGAAAAGCCCGGCAAAAAAAAAAAAAGTCTCATTAGGACATCTGCCCAGTTTTCTTGGGCGTCCTCCAGCCACGAAAGCAGTGGGCTCCTTTTGCAGAACCTGCTTTCAAAGCGGCGGGCACTTTCTCGTGCTCGACCAGACAGGGAGTTCGCCCTCCTGAGCGGGTATTGGGTTGCATGAACCGCCCGCGGGCCGACGGGGCACCGAGCTTTCTCAATCCATTAGCAAGTCGTAGATCACACTCCCTGTCACTGGCTTTGGACAGAGCTGGACGCCGAGCCACGCTGAGCATTCCCGCCCCGCGGAGCAGGAAATGTCAGGCGTCCCTGGTGGTCAGCTGTGACGGTGGCGCGGATGGAAGCCGGGACCAGTTGCGAAGGGTCACAGCCCCTGAGCGGGGACACAGAACGACCTCGCCCACATCCGCCATGGGGATTGACTCCACACCCTGTGCCCAGGGACACTCAGGGCTCGGGGAGGGGAAAGGGGCTTTTCTTCTCTCTGAGGAGACACCGAGCTCGTGGGCCAGGGTCCCTGGATCCTTTAGGGGTGGACACTGGGCCTCCCGGGCCCCCACAAAGGGAACGAGCATGCTTCATGTCAATGTTCAAAACAGTGTAACTTTCTCCCAGAAAATGAACTGTAGCCCGTCACCGCCAAGGCCAGCGGCGGCTGCTTCGGGGCACTTTGGATTTCTGCTGACGGTCTCTGACCTCCGGCCTTGGCACAGGGGTGCCTTTTCCCCGCCTGGGGCGACACTTGGTGGCCGAGGGAGCTGAGCATTCGGGTTTCGTGCCTGCTCTGCCCGGGAGGGTGCCGTCTGAGTCACATCTGGACCGTGGGTGCCCTTTCGTGAAGCAGCTCGTCGTGGTTTTTGGTGTGGCGCTCGCAGTGGCGAGGAGGCCGGGGCCCTGCTGGCTGGCCTCTGCTCTGAGAGCCCGCCTCCTTCAGTATAAACGTGTTCTTGGTGGTGAGGGGCGTCCCGGCCGTTCAGCCACGTGAGCGTCTGCTTTTCAAACCCTCCAGGGAAATGACCCTCGTCAGCAGGTTCCCTGTCCTCAGAACTCCCTTGTCTTCCCTCCCCGATGTCCTTCCTCAGACCCGCCCCTCAAGGGGTCTTCGGGGCCCTGCGCATCCCGCGTGAAGGTGCAGAGTTTTCTCTTGATCCTCAGTTATTTCTTTTCTGCAGTTTTAAAGGACACATGGTGTCACAGCATTTGGGAGGTCCGCTTGCGAGCCCGTCCGAGTGCCTTCCTCTCCCTCTGTGTCCAGGTCGTCCTGGAAAGACAAGGCCTTCACAGGGTGGTGGGCGGCGGGGCCCACGGAGAAAAGGCCCTGGAAATGGCGGAGCCCCACGGATTTCGGCTAGGGGAGAGGGGCGAGGGCCCTGAGAGGAAAGGGTTCAGGAACGACAGCTTGTGACGTCCGTCCGTTTGTACACTGTCAGCATGCCTGGCACCGTGTAGGGCTGGGAAACCGCCCAGCTAGAGGGAATGTGTTCGGGAGTAGCTGGAGGACTCCGTGGCAGCCGGCATAGGGCCTGCAGAGGCCGGAGGGAGGCAGGCCTGCCCTTGAGGCCCGGCTCCAAGGTCACACTGTGCTGTGTGACCTTGAGTGGGCCTGGCTCCTCCAGACCACCGTCCCCTCGTGAGATTCTTGTGACGGCTCCGTCCTGGGGCTGGCCACTGGCCTGGGTGCCGAAAGAGGGTGCACGTAGCATGGACAGGTGGAAAGTTCTCACGGCGTGCAGTCTCCAGCCATGATAGAAATTACAGTGGCCATGTGATTAATCACAGCTTGCTTTGGGGCGTCTGTGTTGTGACAGATCACAGTGCTCCCCTGCTAGTCGGGGACAGACGATTGCTAGATTTGGGGGCACAGAAAGAAGAACGAGGCCTCATGGCCCTGAATCCAGTGTGGCTTCCTCGCCTCGTGTAACCGAGCGTCCAGTGCCTAAGGCGCGTTCCCAGGTAGATGAGACTTGTCCCTGCGCTCCCGGGGGTGGCCTTTCCTGCCACCCGGTCGGGCCCCCCAGTAGACCCCACAGTGGCTTGTCCGGTGGAGGAAGCCGGCTGGGACGGAGCGAGAGCACACCGACCCGGCCACGCCGGGGCCCTGTCTCCTCTCCCGTGACTTCCTTCCTCACGACGGCGATGCTGGCAGCACAGGCTTGTCGATGCCGTTCCGGTCTCAGCCGTGTCAAGAGCGGCGACTCGAGGCTCTGGTACCCCGGTAACTGCCTAAAAAGGGCAAGCGTGAGCAACAGAAAAAAAAAAAAAAAAGAAGAACAAGAAGAAAACGGTTCAAGCTGCAGTTAAGAATATAACTCTCATTACGGCCAGTGCCAGCGACGTGGGCATTTTCCTTAAGAGGCCCGAGACGTGAAGCAGCCTGCGAACGATGGCTCTGGGCCACTTGCTCTGTCTTTGGGGACGCACAAGCACACACCGTCGCCTGACGCAGTCTCCCCCGCCAGCCAGCGCTCTGTGACAGGCAGCCTCCAGCAGCCTGTGCTCCAGACCACTGGACATCATTGCTGGCTGCCAGATAAAACGAAAGGTTTTAGAAACACTTTTTGACAAGGCTCTACCATAAAACTGTGTGTGTGTGTGTGTGTGTGTGTGTGTGTGTGTGTGTGAGAGAGAGAGAGAGAGAGAGAGAGAGAGAGAGAGAGAGAGCGAGCGAGCGCGTGAGAGTTGTCTGTGTATGTGGGCAAAAAAGTGGAGATTGTCCTCCGACAGTATAGTGTTTTTGATGATAGATGTCACTGAGAAGTTGTTTAAAAAGTGAGAGTTTTGCAAAGTGAACAAGATTTTAAATTAAGTACATGAGCTTACCATTTTAAGAAAATCTGGAGTGGAAAGGGGAGACATTTTTGGCAGGATATGTACTGGCTTCTCAGAATGTACTTGTTGGTGGCTTTTTTTTTTTCCATAAAGAAAAAAAAAGCATAATTATTTGTCTAGACCAGATCTGTGAGTTTTGGGGGCTCTCTCAGCGGGCGCTTCTGTGGTGGGCAGGACTGTTTCCAGGTGTGGCCCCGGCGCGTGGGCACAGCTGGGGATAGCCCTGTGCGCGGAGGGACCACTCCCCCTGGTGTGCTAGTCCGGGCACACGGAGAACGTCAGCCGTGCACCGGGCACCGTGCCAGGCACATTACATCCGTCATCTCGTTTTATCCTTCCTTAAAGGCTCAGCTGTTTCCGTCACTGTAGAACTAACGACATGGTCCCCCACACCAGCTGAATAAACACGAAAGAGCGTTTAGGGACCAGGAGCAGGAGGGGGCCGTGCACTGATCAGGCCTCTCTGGCTCAAACTAAGCCTCCCCCCGCCAGAAAAAAAAAAAGAAAAGAATTTCTCAGCTCACGTGAAGAGCCTGTCAGGTGTCCTGAATTTCAGTCATGGCTGGACTCGGGATCTTTAGTGACATGGCTGGGGTTGGGCCGATTCCTCCTGCCATCTCTTGGTTCTGTTTCCCTTTGCGTGAGCTTAATCCTCAGGCCGGGTGTACGGGGGTTGACCACAGCAGCACACGTGGCCCCCGGGACCAGTCACTGGGAACAGGAGCATCCTCTCCATCCTGCCACGTGACGTGGTCAGCACGCGGCAGCAGGGTGGGGCTGGTGACGGGAGCCCCATCGGTTTTGTGTGGTCCACAGAGGCAAAGAGACGTTGTGTGGTCAGGACGAGGCAGACCTACAGGTGCCTCCTTAGGTGGCATAGACCACCGTAACCCTTGGGCCGTGGACTGGTTCCGGTCTGTGGCCTGTTAGGAACCGGGCCGCAGAGCAGGAGGTAGTCGGCAGGCGAGCGAGTGAAGCTTCACTTGTATCTGCAGCCGCTCCCCAGCGCCAGGGTCACCGCCCCGGCTCCGCCTCAGGTCATCAGGCTTTAGATTCTTACAGGAGCACCGGGCCTGGTGCCATAAAGGTTGGGGACTGTTGGCATAGACCATTTCGTCAATCTCCACCTTTTTCTCCTGGATCAGACCCCTGGGTGGCCTTTGCCCAGGTGACTGTAAAGGGCTGCTCGATCTCTGACACACTCAGCTTTCTTCTTTGTTCTCACGAGGGCGATGGAGGAAGGAAGTTATGTTCAATCTGTGGGCTATGCTCAGGTGAGAGGCCTCTCCTCTCCGGGAGGGATGCCGTGGGCCTGTGTTCTTGCACGATGCCCAGGTGCATGAGTCCAGGTCGGCTCAGGTGACAGAGGTAGGTGCTTCGGAAGCATAGTGGGATATGCGAGTTTCTACCTAGCTCAGCATGGGAGAAATCCAACAATTTACTTACATTTGCCTTGTATCAGTTACTGTCGCTGTGTAACAAATTAGCCCAAGGCTTAATGGCTTGAGACGGCCACAGATACGCTCATGGGTTCTGTGGTCAGGGATCGAGGCAGGGCATGGAGCAGATCGCTCGTCTCTGCTCCACGGGGCCTGAGCCTCCTTAGGCGGACTTGAAGTCTGGGCGCTGGAGTGATCTGGATGCTCCTTCACTCACGTGTCAGCCCTGGGGGTGAGTGAATGACTTGAAGAGCGAGCTACCAACTGGAACACCACCCGTGGCCTGCGTGGTGGCCGTCCTCCCCACACGGCAGCTCAGGGCCCCAAGGGCAAGAGTTCCAGCAAACCCACAGACGCCGCCTTCCAGGGGCTCATCTGAAATCGCAGAGCACCCCTCACACCGTACTGAAGCGGTGGAAGCAGGTGCAGGCCCACCCCGATTCAGGGGCAGGGGAGGCGCACCCCACCTCTCCGTGTCAAAGGATCTAGAAGCTGTTCGGAACCATCAGGCAGCTGCTGGTAGGAGGCCCTGCTCACGCCCAGGGCCCCAGTCCATTGTTGGGGGGGGCGGGGCAAGGGACAACAGGAGGAGGGGCTCACCCACCCCCTCCTCTCTCCCGAGGGCAGGACGGGACGTGCTCTTTGTTCCTCCTTCAGCCCTGGCTGCTTCGGAAACTCTTGGGTAGGTCAGCTGCTGCTGGGTGTCCTGGGACAGGCCTCCGTCACAAGCGCAGTGTCATCACAATGACTGTACGGGATCAGTTAACCAATTATAGCTTAACAGAGGTGAAATTCACACACACCTAACCGGACGTATTTAACACGGACAACGTGGTACATTTTGACGTGCAACCGCACTGAGGAAACCACCGGCACGAGACAACGACCCTTTTCGTCACCGCCTGACGTTTTCTCGTACTCCTTCGTGACCTCTCTTCCGGCCCTCTTAGAAACCGCCGGCCTGCTTTCGGGCGCTAAATCAGTGCGCAATTCTTAGAGTCCTAGGTATACGGCATGCAGCGTGCGTGATGTACAGCGTACGCTCGTATTTGTCCGGCTTCTCGTTTTGAGATTTATCTGTGTCCTGTGTGTATCAGCAGCTCCTTCCTTCTTATCTCTGAGTAGGGATAACCCAGTCGGTTTATCTGTCCCCCAACCAATTGATATTTGAGTTCTTTCCAGTTTGGGGCTGTAACAGATAAAGCTACTACGAATATTTGTGTACAAGTCTTTCAGTGGAGCGTTTTAAAAAAATTATTGGATAAGTGTGGAACAGCTAGATCATAAAGTGGGAACTGCCACACTGTGTGACGAAGTGTTTTTGTTTCTCTGTTCTCAATCCCTTGAATTTCCATATGAATTTCAGGATCAGCTTTTCGATTTCTGTAAAGAAACCAGGTGGCATTTTAATAGGGATTGCATCGAATCTATAGATCTGGCATCCTTCAATCTCGCTGAACTCGTGCATTAATTCAGATGGTTCGTGGTGGATTCTTTAGAGGTTTGTATGTATCAGGTCATGCCATCCGTGAATAGCTTTACCTTTTATTTTCAATCTAGGTGACTTTTTTTTCTTTCTTTCTCCACCCTACCTCCAATTGCCCTGCCTAGAACCTTCGACACAATGTTGAATAGAAATTGGGGGTGGGGGGAGGACATCCTTTCCTCGTTCCTGACTGTAGGGGCGAAAGCGTTCAGTCTTTCACCCTTCAAGGTATAGAAACTCTTCTTCAGGTCGAGGACATTTTTTATTCCAAGTTTATTGAGTGTTTTTTTAAAAATCCTAAAGGAATGTTCAGTTTTGTCGAATGTCATTTTTTTCTGCATCTATTGAGAAAGTAATGCGGTATTTGCCCTTTATCCTGTTGATATTACATGGTATTAAATTTTTTGATTTGGGGATGTTAAATATATCTTGTATTTCCCGGGGGAAAATCCCAATTTGTCATGGTGTATATTTTTATAAATTACTAGATACCATTTGCTAGAATTTTTTTGAGAAAATTTATATTTATATTTGTCAAAGATTCTGGCCTGTCGTGGCATTGTCCTGTGATGTCTGCCTGGCTCGGGGATTAGGGTAATACTGATTCCATGGAGTGAGTCGGGAGTGTTACTCTTCTGTTTTCTTTCATAGAATTTGTGAAGAATCGGTATTGATTAATTTCTGTTTGAATGTTTGGCAGACTCCACCAGCATGCCATACTTGCCTGGCTTTCCTTTGTGGGTCGTTTGGAAATAACCAGTTCAATCCTTTTACTTATAATAAGTCTATTCATATCATCTGTTTCTTCTTGAGTCAGTTTTTGTAGTTCGTGTCTTTCTAGGAATTTGTTCATCTATGTTATTTAACTTGTTGGCATAAATCGTTCCTAGTATTCCTTTATGAACTTTCTTATTTCAGTAAGATAAGTAGTCATGTCCCCTCTTTCTTACCAGATTTAACAATTTGGGTCTTTTCTTCCCCTCCTTGGCCAATGTAGCTAAAGGTTTTCAGTTTTGTTGATCTTTTCAAGGCACCAATTTCTGGCTCAGTTGATTTTTCCATTGTTTTCTGTTCTTCATTCTCCTCTGATTTTTGTCATTTCCTTTCTTCTGTTTCCTTTAGATTTTGTTCGCTCTTCTTTCTTCAAGTGTCTTAAGGTAAAGGTTACGTTATTGATTTGACGTTTCCAAGTATTACTCTTGAATGGTGTATTTCTCCATTCAGTCAATTTTGTTTTTGCTTCACATATTAAGCAGCTCTGTTAGGCACACATGTGTTTATAATCATTTTATCTTCCTGATGGATTGACTATTAGTATAAATCGTCCTTCTTTATCTCTTGTAACATTTTACGTTATAATGTCTAATTATTCTGATGTTAGTATAGCCACTCCAGCTTTCTTATGGCTGCTGTTTGTGTGATATATTTTTACAATTCTTTTACTTTGAACCTATTTGTATCATTGAATGTAAAGTGTGTCTGTCTTCTACAGCATATAGTTGGATCTTTTGAAAAAAACATTCTTTCTATTTCTGCCTTCTGATCGAATTATTTAATTCACTTAAATTTAATGTTATTGTTCATATAGTTGGATTTTTGTCTGCCATTTAGATTTTTGTTTTCTCTATGTCTTTTGTCTTTTTCGTTCCTCTTTCCTCCTTTTCTGTTTCATTTTTTTACGTGACTATCTTTTTGTGTAAACTTTTAATTCGTTAATGATTTTTTCACTACATATTTTTGAATTATTTTCCTAATGGTTGTTATAGAACTTACCATATACATCTTAACTTAGCAGAATAGACTTTAGATTTACTCACTTAAGCCTAGTGAGATTTGTAAATGTTACTCCTATATAGCTCCATGCTCTTTCCCCTTCTGCAAGCTTTCCCCATATTGTTACACATGTCACAAACCAAATAATGTGTCATTCCTACTTTGCATAATTTATCTTATTTTATGTCACTCTCACTTTACACAACTTTGTTACCAAAGAAGCTGAGACAAGAAAATCGAGCAAGTCGATATTTACCGAGTTATCATTCATCATTTTTGGTTCTGCACTTTTGTCCCTGTGGATTTGAATTACCATCTGGCACCATTTCCTTACCCCGAGACAACTTTTTCCTCACCTACCGCCTTTGTGCTGTCAAACATATTATATTCCTATACGTGAAAGACCTGGCAATACAACTATATAAATAATGTTTTCTACGATTCCTTTTTAAATCAGTTAAGAGAGAACGGGGAAGAAATATACAGTTACACACTCTTAGAATCACATACCTACCATTACTCTGTTTCGTTTTTTTGTGTGGACTTGAATTAGCATCTGGTCCCTTTCAGTCTGAAGAACTCCTTCTAGTATTTCTCGCATGGCAGATCTGCTAAGAACAAACTCTCAGTGATTGTGTATCAGAGAATGTCTTTATTTTGCCGTCATTTGTAAAGGATAGTTTTGCTGAATGTAAGATTATTGGTTGGTCGTTTTTTCCTTCCGCACTGTGAGCATGTAATCCCACTATCCCTGGCCTTTGTTGTTTCTGATGAGAAGGCTGCTGTTAATCCCCCTAAGCTTCCTTTGCAGGCGATGAGTCGTTTTTCTCTTGCTGCTTTCAAGTTTTTCTTTTTCTTTGGCTGTCGACATTTAAACTATGACGTGTCTGGGTGTAGATCTCTTTGTGGTTATTATGCTTGGATATGTTGAGCTGCCTGGATGTGTCAGTTCATGTTTTTCATCATACTTGGGAAGTTTTCAGCTATTTTTTTTTCCCAAAAATGTTTTTAATTTCTTTCTCTCCCCGCTCTTCTAGGATTCCCATTACACGTACATCGCTGTGCTTGGTGGTGCCCACATTGCTCAGAGTCTCTATTAATTTTTCCCTTTTTTCAGATTGTGTAATCTTTCTTAATATATCCTTAAATTACCTGATTTTTCCTTCTGGTTTAAGTCTATTTTTTTGCCCTTGCAGTGAAACTTTCATTTGGGTTATTATACTTTTCTAACCCATAATTTTAATTCAGTTCTTTAAAAAAAAATTGTTTCTATTTATTGGTATTCTCTGATGAGACATTGTCATCGTAGCTTTCTTGACGTCTTTGAGCATTGTTTCCTCTAGTTCTTTGAACGTTTTTATTGTGGCTTCTTTGAAGTCTTCGCCTGTTAAATGTGCCATCTGGACTCTCTCACAGGCGGGTTCTCTTGCTCGTCTTTTTCCCCAAGCATGGGTCACCTTTTCCTGTTTCTTCGTGTGTCTCATAATTTGTCGTTGTTGTTGAAAATCGGATTTTGGAGGTAATAGTAGTAGGAGCTCTGGATTCTGGTTCCTCCGTCTCATCTCCAGGGCTTGCTTTTGCTATTGTTTGCTTGTTTATTTACTTATCCACTCAAGACTGTTTTAGCGACATCTCTTTTCTCCTTGCAAAGGGAGGCCTTTAGTTGAATGTAAAGCAGCGCCGGGCAGGTACACAGTGGCCCGGGCTGACCGGTTGAAGCCAGGCTGTCTTTTCCGTTGATCGCTCTATTAAGCTGTCCTCCTCATTTGTCACAGCACCCAGCTGGAAGTCTGCACTACTTGCTGGCTAATTGCTCTGTTGTTTTCAACAATACCCTGGGACATATATTGCTCCACAGTTTGGTGCAACGGAATTCATTTCGGGGAGGCCCGTCTTTGAGGTTTACTCGAACCCCAGGCGGGCTCTCCCCATTGTCTTCTCTCCCGGCTGTCTGGTGAGCCAGCAGGCCTATTGTCGAGCCTGCTGATCTTAATTATACGGAGCTGTGGGCCTCATGTTTGCTCCCCACTAAAATCCTCATTGTTTTCAAGAGCACCCTTAAGCTTGAACTTTCCCACGCTGTTTCAAATAAAGCCAGTTTTTTTAGGGAAGGCACAGGAACCCTGTTCCGCTGGGCTGCAGCTGTCCCTGAGGAAGCGCTCTGAGCCACTGCTGTGGGCAGTGGGCAGGGCCAACAGTGTCTGGTCGCTTTAGCTTGCCTCCCCTGGCCTGGAATCCGCCCTGTGAGCGAGCTAGCATGAAGGTGCTTGGAGCCTCAGAATTTTCCTGGGGTGGGGCCCCCTTACTAAATGGGGGTGTGCGAGGGAAGGGAGCCTCAGTGTCTTGGAAGGACTCATCAGCGATCCACATTCTTCATCTTGGACTTGGAGGGGATGAGACACGCCGGGGGCTGGTGCCTTCCGGTGAAGTGCCATGTTCCGCGACGGGGAGCCCCCTCTCCTCGGTCACATTCCTCCAGACTCAAGCGGCCGTCAGGCTGAGCTGGGATGGCAGGCCAGATGTCACAGACTCTTGTTCTGCCCACGTGCCTTAGTGGATTTTCTCAAATGACTGTTTCTTCGTTTGCCGTATGCCCGTGGGGAGTTTTCCAGAGCCTTTCAGCGGTTTGAATAGTTTTCACCATGGAGCTCTTCACACTCTCATCCAGAAATGGAGCACACGTAGCTGTTTCTAGTAGCTGATGGACCGAAAGAGGAAGCCGGGAAGGTTTGGAACCACATCACCATAAAGTTGGCTCTTCTGGGCTAAGGCGGGGGTGCTACGTTTAGCTCGCCTGTGGCAATTTAGTTGTGAAGGTGACGTTTCAGTTTGGGCAGCATTGAGGCAGATTTTCTGCAAGAGCAGTCTGTGATCTAAGATGCCTTGAAGATTTCTCAGAGCGAGAAAGGCCCCCTGTTGGCTGTGATAGGGAGTGTGGGCTTTTACCATTGACGACCAGGACAACTGCCTGGCCCTGAAAGGGTGCGTTCCAGAAAGAAAACTCATTGGTATTGTCCCCAGAGATGGGAAGCAGGTCGACTTCCAGATTTGCCTGGCTGGATTTCCATCCTCACCTGAGCAGGTAAACGTGGAGTGAGAAGCCTCTGCCAGCCCAGTCTCCCAGCTGGCAGCGAGCCCCAGAGGGGTACTGTGGCCCCGGCTTTTGGCAATTTTCCAAAGGTTCTAGAGTTTCTTTTTACATACACAACTTGATTTTCCTTTGGTTGGGGGTGGCGGCAGCACCCAGACGGCGGACGAGTTGACCTGTGGTGGGACCAGGGGCACAAGTGATGGATTCATGTGACTGCTGGTGTCCCGTCCCAGGCCCCTGCTAGGGACACGTAGGCAGGCATGGTGGCAGATCAAAGGCATGTCAGAGCCGATCCCAGGCCACTGAGCTGATTGGTGACACAGCGTGGTCACCCCAGGCCAGAATCCTGCTGGGGTGATCGGGATTCCTCGGTGGCAGAATTTGTTCTGGAAGGTTGCTTGGTGGGCGAGCCAGTGACTTCATGTTGGTCTGCTCTCGTAGGCTTTGGGAGCAGGAAGTCAGTGTGGGGAGGTCTGGTTTCCAGGGCGCAAGTTACTCGTATCACATCAGGCAAAGCAACTGACCGTGTCCCTCATGGAGGGAGGCGTTCTCTTTAGCAGGTTGGCCCTCGGGCCACTCGGCGTGAGCCAGGCTTGTGCAGTGCGTAGTTGGCTCAGGTAGGCCAGGAGCAGAGAGGAAACGACGTGAGCCTGGCTCAGAGGGGGTAGGCAATGAATACGATGAAAGGGCCTGGAGGTGGGGGAGGGAGGGTGCGAAGGGGCCACCCTGTCGCCGGAAGATAGGGCAGAACAGTGCCGTAAAAAGAGAGGGCACGTGACTGCTCCGAGCATCCCGAGGAAGTGCTGGGGCATCTCAGCTCCCAGCGTGCCGGCTTGGCTTCTGGAACTGCCAGGCGGGAGGGTTTTCTCTCCCAAGAAATGATGCTAAGGCTATTGTGCTTAATACTCATTGAGCCTCTTCAAAAGGCTCGAAAGAGCTTAGGACAGTCCAAATGGGTTTGCTATTGGCGTCTGCACAAAGGCAGCAGGTGAAAATAAATCACCCAGGATGTGATGATACATTTAGGTTTGGAGACCATAGAAATGCTCTCTTATTAGTCTCTGGGTGACTAGGGCTTTGAAGGCATGACAAAGCATGCTCACAGTGTGGCCTCGGGTCTAACCCTGCAACTAGCAAACATTCTTCCCACGAAAATCCATAGGGGGCTAGAAAAAGAAAAAAACACATTTAGGAAATAAGGAAACAGGCAATCGGTTATCGACATACCACCAACTCGGAAGGACGGTGGGCCTGGACTGATAAGAGTGGTCAGTGGCCTTTTCAGAGTGACCAAGCCCTGCCTGAATGGCAGAGGGTCAGAAGTCCCGCCTCCACTTGCTTTTCCTTGGCTCTGAGACTCAGAGGGTTTATGATACTTAGGAAGCTTGTGAGCTGACCCTCCTGGTTAGATGTTAACCATTGTTTTATCGCCATTCCGTAGACACCTCCAGGCCAGCCCTGTGGCAGGTGTATTGCTGGCACTTCGTATCTAGCGTTGCCCTGTGGGTAGAAGGAGGCACACGGATCCAGAAATAAATGCCCATCAGTTCAGGATGGACTGTACCTGTCCCTGGGGAGGTATAAGATGCCACCGCAGCCCAGCAGAGCTGACTAGGCAGACGCCTACTGGCCATCATCCATGTCCACCTGTCCTCTAGCAGCAGATGTGAGATGGAATGGTGGCCAGTGTGAATTTGGGAGACCCAGCTACCACACGTCTTGACACTGCCTTCGGGTAGGATTCTCCTTATGGGAATTTGAGTAGCTAGAGAACACCCACCTGATGACCTGAGTACAAATACTACAGCCTAACAAAAAGGGTACGTAGAGAAACTATTTTTGGAGAGGATTGATTTCAGCGACCATAATACATTTTAGGAACCTGCTATTCTAAATGGGATGCGAGAAGATAGGGCTTTTAAAAAGCAAAAGCCAGAGGACCACAAAATGAGATATAAAAACAATAAGCTTAAAATAAGAGGGAACTGGCAAGATAACCAAAGCTTATAAAGCTGGTTCGCTACGGCAGAATTAAAATCCGCAGAGGAGGCAGTACCGAGCAGAAGTGACATTGCATATTCGAACTAGGGACATAGAGGATAAATGTGAGATGCTCCTTGAGGAGGCAAAGACAGAAGAGAGCGGTGAGAAAGGAAGTGATAGAAATCGGTTACAGAAAACGGAAATCCAATTTAAGAATCTCTGGAGAAGGAACCCGTCTTCCCTAGTTAGAATAGGGGCATCGATCAAAGTTTTATAATGAGCAAAGACTTCCTGGGAGGTTTAAAAAGATCTCTACAGGATAAAGGGCTTACTGTATTCTAGTTAAAATTGATATACATAGATGCACAGTTATTTATTTTGGCAAAAATCTATGAATTACAAGAGGAATGAAAAAAGTTATACTAGAATTCAAGCAGACGAAATGAGTTACTCAAAAGGGGTGAAACCCTGGCAGGTCACAGAGTCGTCCATGGTACTAAGTCTCAGAGGACAGTGGAGCCAGGGCTGGAGTGTTGGGGTGAAAAACGGTCGTGCTCCCAGAATCTGACACTCGGACAAATTGTCATTCAGGCGTGAGGGTGACCAGGAGGTGTCCTTAAATATGTAAGAGCAGAGACCGTACCTCCTAGTTGCTCTTCTTCCGGGAAGAATTTCTTGAAGACATAATTGTAGTTGATTCTGAGCTGATGTAAAATGACAAGATGGGACTTGGGGAAGTCATGATATCAAGAGTTGATCCTGATGATTGAAATTGGTTTAACGTAGAGGTAAGCCTGTTTGATGCAAATATAGTTGGAAATGGAATGCAAGAATTCTAAAATTAAGATAAGGTCAAAGATTAAAACGTACAAGCTAAATCTATCACACTCTTAGAAGCAAATACAGGTATAAATCTTTGCGACCTTGGCTTGGGCAATGATATTTTAGATATGACAGCAAAAGCACAAGTAACCGAAGAAAATATAGAAAACAACATTGAAATGTTTGTTTCAATGGACACCATCAAGAAAGTGAAAAGACAGCTCACGTGATAGAAAAAAATTTCTCCAAATCACATATCTGATAAGGAGCTTGCATCTGGAATATATCCTATAACTCAGTTATAAAAAGACAACTCAAAAAATGAGCAAAGGAGTCGAATAGATATTTCTCCACAAAAGATAGACAGCAGCCAAAAAGCACCAGAAAAAGATGCTTAGCATCATCACACATTAGGGAAATGCAAATCAAAACCACAATGAGATACCTGTTCACACCCGGCAGAATGATTATAATAAAAAAATCATTGTTGGTAGGAGTGTGGAGAAATTGGAGCCCTTGTACACCACCTCTGGGGGCGTGAAATGGTGTGACACTTTGAAAAACACCTGGCAGTTCCTTAGAAGTTTAAGCATAGAGTCTTACCACATGACCCCGCAGTTCCCCTCCTATGTGTATACCTACAAGAAAGGAAAACATTTGTCCACATAAAAACTTGTTACAAATGAATGTTCGTAGCTGTATTATTCACAATGGCCAAAATGTAGAAACAAACTCAAACGTCTATACATCGATGAATATAAAAACAAATTGGTAGATCTGTGCAGTGGAAACTTACTTGGCAATGAAAAAGAATGAAGTCTGGATCCATGCTAAAACATGGAAGAATCTTGAAAACATGAACGAAAGAACTGAGACACAAAGGACCACTTATTATATGATTCCATTTATACAAAATGTTCAGAATAGACAAAGCTTTGGAGACAAAGTACTTAGTGATTTCCTAGGGCGGGGGGAGGAGAGGTTGCAGAACGAAACAGATCAATTGCTAGTAGGTGGATAGGTTTTCATTTCACGTGATGAAAATGTTTTATTGTCGTGATGGTTGCGAACTGAGAATATACTAAAATCATCGAATCGTATACTAAAAATGGATGAATTGTGCAGTACGTGAATTATATCTCAGTGAACCTTTAATAAAAATTAAGGGAAGATGTAAATATAAATGATAATACTTTCATAATAATTCATACCTCAAATTTAAGAAATATTTAAAATCAGAGAAGTGGAAAAGGATATGGGAGGAAAAAAGTAAGATGCTTGAGTTTTCTTTGTACAAAAGAGAAAGCCAAAATTCTGTATTTTTGACAAGTAATCAGAAAGCTATGTAAAGAATGTTTCTTATGATTGTAAAGATAAACTCCCTGTAGAATTGCCTCAATGCTAGAGATGAAATATAGCTTATGAGATAAGACATAGACGTGAAATATAACCTAATGAAATGTAGCTCAGATAGGAATTTATGGAGAAAAAAGGACAGAAGATCAAACATTATCAATTTTTGTAAAAAATATAAAGGCATTAAAATTCTCTCTTCAGTGATGAGGACTCAGAAAATGACACCAGAAAGTTACCATAAAAACATGGATAAATATTTAGATATCGACACAAGTGATAAAATTCAGAAAATATTTACCATGATACTATACAAGTCTCATATTCCTTTATTTTTTCTCTGTCATCCACTTATTTGAAAACTATTTTTCGAACTAGTATTGCGAGATAAATAAACTGACAACGGTTCCTTCTCTCACTGAGCTTCCTGTATAGGGGAAAAGATTAATATTAAACACAGAAATATTTATTACAAATTATGGAAAATTTATTACAAATCCAGGAAAAGTGGCCTGTGGTGATTTAGATGACGACGTCCAAGAAAAGTCCCTTTTGAGGAAGTGACGTTCGAGTTGTAAGTCCAAGTTAGTCAGGTGACTGTCGAGGAGAGAACTTTCCAGAAGGAGCTACAGCATGTTCAGAGGCCAGGCGTGGGAAAAGCTTGAGGTGCTTGAGCTCACGGAGGCCCGTGTGATGACGCGGTGGGCTCTTTGGGTTTTAGAGGGAGCCGCAGGGCGACAGAAGGAGGCGGGGCTGTGGGAAATCGGGCGTGAGGGATCGAAGTGAATCCGTGAGTTGGCCTAACACGGGTTCCCTTCTCGTCCTCCGCTCGGCTGGTTGGCCGGCCCTGGCGGAGCCCAAGGCTGATTTCCATGGGCAAGTCCAGGAAAGGCCGGCCTGGCCGTAAATGGACCACTGCCCTGGCTGTGGCCCGCGGGCAGCGGTGGCGGAAGCGCGGCGGTCGGGGCCCCAGTGGATGTGGGACGCCGTGGCAGGTCCTCTGCCCTGGTGTGTCCTTGGCGTTTGGGAGGAGCGTTCTTTGGGACAGAGTCCTGGCCTGCTGACCGGGTCTGGGCACAAAAGGAGCTCGTGGACTTACTCTCCCGCCTTGAGGCTGGGTGTCGATTCTTTGAGCCTCCTCTCCATGTGGGAGGGGACGCCTGGGTCTTCGGTGACACTCAGGAGGCCTGGGGGAGCAGAGGGTATTTTAACGTGTTTGGAAGAACCCTGACATCCGAGAGCCCTACGAGGTCAAAGAGATGTTTCCGGTTTTTCCCCAGGGCAGCGGGCTGCATCGTTCAGTCCTTTTGCCCGTCACTCATTCGCTTTGTCTCTCACTCACTGACGCATTCAAAAACGGCGATTGGACACCGACCATGTGCCAGGCGCCCTCCTCCCTGTGGGACGTACAGAGGCGAGAGGGGCCGTCCCCACCCTCAATGCCCAGTAACCTGGGGAGCTGTCCCTCCAGTCACCCCATGAGGTGCTGAGTGACACAGGGGTCCTGGGGGAGGGGCGGGAGGACAAAGGCTTCGGATGTTAGTTTTGTGCTGAAGTGACAAAGTAGCAGAGTTTGCGCTTCTCTTCCGCAGACTGGCCCACCCGCCTCTGCCGGCGCAGGCGGAGGAGTTTCGGGGCCGTCTGAAGTTTCCCGTGCCTCCTTGTCGGAGACGAAGGCCACCTGACTAAAGCAGCGATGCCCCGACTCCAGGTGCAGGGGGCTCCTCCGCAGGCTTTGGTTTGTCCTGTCTTGCTCTGGTTGAAACACGAGCGCCTTAATTAATTTCTTCCCCCAGGCTGAGCGTTTGGGGAATGTTCTTTTTTCCCCTCCCATCAGTTTAGAAGATAAAACTGTCACGATCCAGTAGGCGAGAGTCATCCATCGTTCAGCAGTAGAGTTCGCTGAAAAGTGGCTGAAAAATGAACGATAATTCCAAGCATTTGTATTCTTTTTTTTTTTTTTTTTGAATTTGCCAAATGCATCTTGATGCACCTCGAAGACAATTGTCCCGTCCAAGAATCGCCACGCTGCCCTGGCCATGTGGCTTTGCACATGTGAGGACATACAAAGGTGGCCTGTGTCATCTACACTGCCTAAGGTTTGCAAGAAGACGGGTGTCTGTCATGGGCTGAATTGTGCACCCCGCCTTCACATGTGGAAGTCCTGGCTCCCAGCATCTCAGAATATGACCGTATTTGGAAATTAGGGTCTTTAAAGAGACAGTTAAGTAAAGCAAGGTCATTAGCTGGGCCCCGACCGGGTGGACGAGTGTCCTTGCTGGCGAAGGCGCAGGGAGAAGGCGGCCGTCCCCACGTCATGGAGAGAGCCCAGCCTCGCGCCTCCTGTATCCCGGACTTCCAGCCTCCACATTCGCGAGGACGTACGTGCTCTTGTTTAAGTCTCCCGTCTGGGGCGCTGTGTCATGACAGCAGACTGCTAGGGGATCTTTCACAAGCACACTTAATATTTAACAGAGTCGAGACAAAGGCTTTAGACTGATGTGAGATGAACCAGGAGAAGCAGCATTCAGCCTCTCCCTCGGGCCGCCCGTGACAGCCCGTCCGATGCGTCGTAATGACGTAGCGTCCCGTCTCCTCCTCGGCGATGCTGGCCCCGTTTCCCCGTCCCCTGGTTCTTGCCTTCTGGTTGCACACACACCTTTGCCCTTTCCTGGTGCGGCGAATGCGCTTGTCCTCCCCTTCTCCTTCTGGTCCGAAGCCAGCTGTCCCCAGAGGCCCCGGGCTGCATCCGTGGGTGTTTGTAGGACTGCCGAGTTTTCACTCGCTTTTGTCCCTGCCCCGAGAGCAGCACCCGCCACACAGCCTGGGCTTGACTGTCGCCTGCTGAACAGAACTGTCCATCTGCTCAGTCGCCGCGAGGTGGGCGCGTGCCAAGCCTCCGGGGTCCCTCCTCGCTCCTCGCAGAGTCCGGCCTTCCTCTCTCGACCACGACCGGGTGGGGAGCGCGACAGAAGCAGACCGGCGACGGCGGTCCCCCGCGGGCCGAGGCCTCCTCGCCGGCTGCACACGTTTTCCCCACCTCCAGGAAGTCGTCCCTGTGTCCTGGTACTTTCCAGCAGCATCCCGGACTTCTCTCCTCCCAGACTTCACCAAAGTCTGCACCGTTTCCTCGCTGTGCCGTCGCTTCTGAACCCCTCCCCGGTCTGGTTTCAGCCCCCCCCCACCCCGCTCCAGTAGAGCGCTCGCTAGGACCTGCAGAGAACCCCCTTTTGCTCAGCCCTGGCCCCTCTTGACCTGGCCCCTTCTGCACCGGAGGTGCCAAGCCGCCCCCCTCCTGAGACTTATTTTCCGTGGCTCCTGGGACACGGCGCTCTGCTCTCCCCGCCGCACCCCGCCCCCGCCCCCGCGTTGCTGCCCTCTCCTCCGTGCCGTTTCGCGGTCCCCGAAGGATCGGCCTGGGGCCCCCGGCTCCTGATGCCCGTCTCCTACCTCGCCGTCGCTCCTCGCTCCAAGTCTCCATGTCCACAGCCAGCTTGACCTTTGCACTTTGGCACTGCAGAAGCACCGGAACCGTATCGGGGCCGGAACCCGCAGTGGCACTCGGTGCTAGTCGAGTGGTCCTCGTTAGTGACTGGCGCAGCCATTGCAAACAGGCGTCGTCCTGCCGGCCCGTCTCAGCTCACCCGAACACCCCCGGTGTCGTCGGCTTCACCGCCCAAGTGCGTCCTGAATCTGCTGCTTTTCGCCTGCAGCTCCCTCTCTGGTTCAGGGATGGCCCCAGGTACCTGAGCCTCTCCAGTGGTCATCTCGTCGGTGTCCCCGCTTCCGTGCCGGCCCCTGGAATCCGTCGCACCCGCAACAGCCAGTGTGACACGTTCAAAGCGCAGGCTCTGGGCAGCTCCCCCCTGCTCCCGGGATAAAGAAGAAAACCCGAGACGCACTCGCGTGGTCCTCCGTGGTTGCCCCGGCCTGCGGCTCAAGCCGCTTCGGCAGCCACGCTCTTCCTCGCCCTCGCTTTCCTGCAGTTTCTAGAACGTGGCATGCTTCCTTCCACCCCCAGGGCCTGTGCACATGCTGTCCGCACTGTCCGACCTGCTTTCAGCTCCCCTCTCTCTGGCCCACCGTGTACCTCTCACTTACCCTCCCGATCCGGGCCCACGAGTCACTCCCTCCTGGAGCTCAGTCTGAGTTGGAACCCCTCCTTTATGCACCTTCGTAGCATTATCTATCTTTTCCGGCAAGCATTTGCTACGTTTATAGGTTTTTACGTGTTCATCCGCTTATGCAGTTAATGCCTGTTCTTTCCAGACGGTCACCGGCATGGTGGCGGTGCCCCGCACACAGTAGTTCTCAGTCAGTGTTTGGTGCCCGAGCGAGAGTCTCTCCACCCCACGCACGGGCAGCGGGGCCTGGCCGCGTGGTCCCGACGAGGCTCCCTCCGAGACGTCAGGTGGAGCCAGCACGGTGTTCCCGCCCTTGACCCCTCTCCCTCCCAGGCCGGGATGCCAGCCGCCCCTCCTGCCCAGCTAGGGACTGCTTCAGGACTCCAAGGCTGATCAGTTCTTCGTTTGGAATCTTAAGCAGACAAAAAAACAAACAAAACCTACCTTTTTTCACCTCTCTTTGTAAGGAATGTACATGAAAAAGATGCCTTTCATAAAAATGACTTGGCCTTGGGGGAAGTTATTTAAAGAATTCATCCTTGGAGAGCAAAACTTATATTTTTTCTTTTTTTAAAAAAAAAGAGAAAAAGAAAATAGAAGGCCATTATTTTCCCAGGGTTTTGGATTTATGCAACTGCCGAAAAGTTCACCTGGCTGAGCACTCTTCTGCACACATGGAACGATCGTTTCCAGTTGAAAAGGCTGTTTTTCTATAAACAGACCCTTTGGCAGAAGAAAAAAGTGTTCAGAAAATAATTACCTTGGACCCGACAGTTTGATGGGAAAGTAAGGTGTTTGCAAGCGCGCGCGTGTGCAAAGCCTCCCCCGAAAACCCACCGCCGGCTCAGCAATTAGTTTAGTTTCCTCCTCTGTACTTTCCCATGTTGACTCTGAATCCAGACACACTGTCCCCAGGTCCTCGGATGTGGCAGCGATACGTTGTCAAGACCTCTACGGCACACACTGACGCTTGCATTTCCTTTGCGAAAAGATCGATTGTTTTTTGTTGTTGTTGTTAAAGAATGACTCAGAATGCGGGCCACCGTCCCTGTCTGTGGCAGTATTCTGCAGTGGACAGTGCTCACCCAGTAGCCTAAAAAGTCCCTGGTGAAAAAAAATAAATCCTCAGCTCCAGAACTGGGAATCCTTGAGGCTTGAATGAAAGCCGTCTCAGGACTGAGCCTCTCATTTTAGGCTCTGTCAGTTCGTGTGTAAGCCAGAGACCCGAAACCAGGCCAGGTATTTCTAACAGGGATTTAACACAGGGATTGGGTTGCAGCAGGGTCAAGGTCTGTATGAACAAAAGAAGGAGCTGATGTAACCCAGGAAACAGCTACCAGCCGAGGGCTGGGGACAGGAAAAGGAAGAGGTGTCTTCCTCGGACTATAGAGCTCGAGGCAGGGGTCTGTGGGGCTGGGGCTCGGCCTCTGGGGGCGTCAGACCAGCACGGGCTGAGGCCAAGCTGGTACCTTACAGACGCGCCTCTGCGGGGGGTGGGAGGTTAGCTTGGGAGTGCCCCAAAAGCTGGGGGCCGGAGCCATAGTGTCGACAGGGCCGAACAGGAAGCCAGCTGGCAAGGTGGTCCAGACGTATCCAGGCCACCGGCTCCCAGTCCCCGGAGCCCAGTGCAGAAGACAGGGCAGGGCCACGGAAGGCAAAGGGACCCCTTTCCGTTCAGTGGCACCTTCGAGGACACCATCTGTCACTGTCCCGCCCCAGAGGACATCCCCTCGTGGGGTGGCGGCTCTGCCAGAAGACCCCTAATGCCCCCGGTGGTCTACCCCCCGCATAGTGGCCCCTCATGGAGAGCTGTAGCCTCAGGCCGCACACGGAGCCCCTCCCGCAGACACTGTGCCTTAGGGTGCTGGCCCCGCAGGTGTGACTTTACCTGTCCCACGCCCTCACACGTGGCCATGGCGTTTCATCCATAAAGCCTTCAGAAGGAGTGACTGCTTCCTAAAAGCGACTTTGCAGAGCGTCCTCAGAGAGCCCAGGGGCTGGTCGTTCCCATAGGAAAAAGGTGTGGAAATGAGGTTCTAACCACAGGGGAAGGGGGTGGCCATCTTATCTAAACACCAAAGTCCCCTACACCCGCATTCTGGTCTTACTGCTTCGAAAGGTTCCTTCGCAAGTCGGATGCGTTTCCAGGATGTGTGCGCCAGGGCCGGCTGCTCCCAGGGGCGGCAGCGACCGTGCCAGATGCTCCTTTGCATCTCCCGTGGCCGGCCGCTTGCCTCCTGACCAGCACCGAGAGGGCGACTCGGGTCAGCAGCCCAGGTCGCGTGGCTGGGGGCCCCTCGCTGCAGGCGGCGGCGCCCCATCTCAGTCTGCATGGGGAATGACCGTAGCTGCCGGCCAGTCCAGCCACACTTCGCCGAGCGAGCGCGTACTGTGGGCCAGGCGCTCTGCGGGGGGCCGACCCCCGGGGTGTCCTGTACGCCTGCCCGCACCCCGTGGGGCAGGACTGGTACACCCCCGCTTCACTGATGAGTCAGCTGGGCCGAGACAGGGCAGGCGATGACCCCGGGGCGGGGGGGCACGTCAGTTGGGGAGCCAGGGTTTGAATCCAGGGGTTCTGTCTCTACTGCCGTGTGCTTGACCTCTAGATGACCTGGCGGCTGCGCCATCATGATCACCATCATGATTGCCCTCATAAGGAAGGTGTCACTTATTGAAGAATCGTAATGCTCCAGGGGACGCCCTGAGTACGCAGGAAGTGTCTCACTTAAGTGGACGGCCACTTAGGCTTGGAGAGGCACTGGGCTCATTCTGCATCCGCCGGGCTGGCTCGCGGTCCAGCCAGGCCTGCCCTCTGGTCTGTAGGAAGTAGGGTCATTCAGGGATGGCTTCTGGCTCTTGGGACTCTCGCACCAAACTGTGCGATCTGTGCCTCTTTTTTCCCTAGTGAATACCAAATTACTGTTTTTAAACTAAAAGGATTATCTATGTCGTATAGGACATGACAATTCATAGCTGAGATCCTTTTTTAGTTTGCCAAGAGCAAAGCTAGTAACTACAGTAACCATTTATGTATTTGCTCAGTATTTTCAATAGTCCCTAAACTCTTAGAATAAATAGTAATTTGAATATTCTAACTGTACATTTAGAAAGTCCTTTGTTTCTTCCTTTTTCTCTTCCTCCTCTTGTTCCAAAAAGGATTTGGGGTATCTTATTTACACACAGAGACTTTTTTTTTTTTACTGGATAATTGGGGCGAAGGGAAAATAACCTCAGAAAACTAATAGGAAGCCAGAGATTGGAAATCTACGTAGTCAGCACCAGCGCCAGCAACGTGCTGGCAAAAAACCCTGCCGGGCTGGAATGGAGGGCAACCCTGGTGTCTGTGACGACAGCCCAGGCCCGGGCCCTCAGAGGCCGAGGTCTGCCCTCGTCAGCGGGGCGAGGGCGCCTCTGGTGTCCCCAAAACAGCAGGAGACCGCCCATTACTAAGCCGGAGGGACGCCTGCCCAGCCTGAACTTCGACCTCTCCGGCCAGCTCTAAATCCAGCACCCATGATATTCTGAAATTGGTGTTTTTCTTTTCACTCTTTCAAGGTGCTTGTAATCTGTGATTATTGGTGTCACTGAAACTTTGTCTATTAGGGTATATTTATAAAGTTAATGGAATGTAAGGTAAAAACAAAAAGCATTCTGGTTCCGGCTTCCCTATAGGAAGAGAATAATTGTCAGAAGTGATGATGATGGTTGTTGGGAGCAGGAAGAGAGGACGAGGGCAAGCTTGTCCCCCACCCGCCCCTCCCGACCTTTGTTTCCCTCTACCCCCCGCCCCCTCCCCCGCCGCCCCGGAAAAATACCTGCATAGAAAGCATACAGGTCCTCGGTCTCTTACCTACAATTCTCAAACCCAGGATTTTTGCCTCAGTTAGCGGCAAGGCCCGGCCTGCAGTGACATGAGGCTGGCGAGAGTCTCTGTTTGCGCCCCTCCCCTCTCGTTCACTCCACTGCGGGAATGGTGGCGCCTTGAGGGTGGTGTGCCACCCTAGACCTCCCCTGAGAGAGGTCCGCCAGCGCAGCACCACACCGCACTGCCCGGCCAAATCTGAAAAATCCCGAGCTCCCGAAACCCATCCGCCCCCCCCGGGGGTCAGAAACAAGGCTTGGGCCTGCTCCCTTTAAGTGCGGGGGACAGAACAGAGCACTGGGGTGTGTCTCGGAGCCACCAGCCAGCCCAGCGCGGCCCTGGTGTGAGAGCCCCAGTCAGCGAAGCTCAGTGAGGGGGGTGCGGGCAGGAGCCCGGCTGGGGGAGCCCTGCCTTGCGGGATGATCATGGTGCAGCCGTGAAGGGCCCGGAGCCCACGTGCCCAGAGGGGGCCCTGTCATTGACAGCCGCCCGGGGCGGACGGGAGCGGGGGCGGGGGGGGGGGGGTTGCGCAGTAGCAGCAGCAGCAGCAAAGTCAAGGTCGTTATGTGCAACACAGAACCCTTTCCTGCGGAGTTTTCCGCCCCCCGCCCCCCACCATCCTCATGTTTAAGCCCGGAGGGCAGCAAGGAGCAGGTTGGCACATGTCGCGGGGCGGGTGGGCAGAGCCGCAGCCGGGGGTGGAGCTCAGGGCCTGACTCCCGCTTCTCCCTGAGCCTTGGGGGTCCTGCCCCCGATTCATCCTGGTGCACATTTGGTAGGCGACCGATGAGTTCACACCAAGCGCTCTCTACGCCAGGGACCTGGGGACGGTGAAAGGGGCAAATGAGGCAGCCGGAGCGAAAACCCTCTCAAACCCGCAGAGCCCCTGGACCGTGCGCTTCCGGCGACCTGGGGCGACCCGCCTGCCCCCGGGGTCCGCGGGCGATGGGCTGCTCTTCTCAGCAGGGGCTCAGCTCTTCCATGCCCAAACTGGCGTCTGCCGGACACATGTTACTCATGTGACCTTCTCGGCTTAAAGTACGGCTTCTTTCCAGAGGAAGCCCTGAAAATGTGTGACGAGCCGTGAACCTGGGTACCGAGCAGCCATCGCGGCGACGCCGAGAGGCGGCTTGTACATGCTGGCCTCGGAGAGGCTGGCGGTGCCATTGGGCTTCGTGTTTTCCTCACGCTTAACGATATTTTAAGTGAAGTAATACGTGTGCCCTGTATAAATGTGGAAAATACAGAGGGGGAGAAACAGGAAAAGCGAGATCACACGTCACCTGTTTAGTTACGTCCTTAGGTTCTTCACGGACTTGCTATCGCCTTAGGGCGTAAAGTCTGAAAAATTGGGATTTAGCGGTAGGTACAGATTTCTCTCTGCTTCTCGCTACATCTCTGAAGAATCTCCACAAAGGTGACCTTCACAGCTGCGTACTGTCGGACCATTGTCGGCCCCCGCGGTGGTTGGATATTTAGATCGTTTCCCAGTTTTCACAGTCGTACATTCCACCGTACAGAGAACTGTCATTCGTACACTGTGACCGGTCACTATGCCTTTTTGGCTCCAGAGCGATTGGGTCACTTTGTGGAGCTGCTTGGTGCATCTGGAGGCCGGGGTGGCTGCGTGGACACTGTGACAGGTGGCTTCTGGATGGGCCGGTGTGAGAGGCGGGAACAATAGCCCTGGAGTTAAGAGCCGCCTGTCGACTCACACCTGGACCCCGAGAGCGTGCGCTTCAGATTGGCCTTGGGCGCTTCCGCACCCTTGAGGGCTCTGACATTCTGGGTGGCGCCACGGAGCCGCGATAGCTGGGTATCCAAGGACTGCCGTGTCGGGAGTCACCTCACCTAAAGAGTCAGCACGGGATTAGTGACACGTTCACCAGTCGCCCTCCCCGGGGGCGAGCAAGGACCCATGGGCATCTTGGGCCCGGACGTGTGCCCTGTGCGATGTTGTTTTTCTGATTATGTTCTCTTTTGTTTTTGAAATAATGCTTTTGTGCCCCCTAACGTTTGTGACTTGTTATCGATGACTCTCAGAACAGTCCCCGGAACGCCAGCCTCCGGGGGATGTGGGGGCGGGTGTCCCCGCCTCCTGCTTCCTGGGCCGTGGCTGTGGGCCTTTCCCATCTGGGCCGTCGACCCCGAGGCGCCTTCCGAGCCCTCCCCACTGGGCCCAAGCTTCCTGTCCCCCCGTGACTTTGTGCCACTGTCCATGTTCCTCTAAAGTGACACAGTTTCTCTGCCGTGACATCCAGGGCCACCTGCCCCCTCCGCTGGGGTGGCATCTGGCTTCCCGAGCACCCCGGCTTCCGCCCATCAGCTCCACCTCTGTCCACTGTGACGCGCGAGGTCCCCGTGCTGGCCGATGGGGACCGAGCGGTCTCTCGGGAGGCCCCGTGCAAGGCCCGCTCTCTGGTTTTGGAAACTGACGTCTTCGTTGTTTTCTAGAAAAGCAGAAGCCGAGGAGGGGCAGGCGGGAGCGGAGGGACGCCATCCGGCTCACCAACGAGCACACGGTGGAGACGCTGGTGGTGGCCGACGCCGACATGGTGCAGTACCACGGGGCCGAGGCCGCCCAGAGGTTCATCCTCACCGTCATGAACATGGTGAGTCCGCGAGCGCGCTCCCCACCCACGCGGGCTGCGTCCTCGCCGGGTGGGCTCTTCCGCAGGGCTCCCGGCAGTGCGACTCCCCGTGCGGCCCAGGCCCGCGGTCCGTCCTCAAGACGTGGCCTGCGTGGCACCTGGTCACCTTCCCCTTCAGAGCGGGGAAGTCTGGGAGTTCCATTAATTTCCTTCCTTCCTTCCTTCCTTCCTTCCTTCCTTCCTGCCCTCCCTCCCTCCCCCCTCCCTCTCTCCCTCCCTCCTTCCCTCCCTTCTTTATCTGTTTAAACTTTTCTCAGGTTTATTCTTTTTTTTAAGAAATTGTGGTAAAAAACACATTTACCGGCAACCGTTGTTAAGCGTACAGTTCGGTAGCATTAAGGACATTGACGTTGTCTTATCACCATCGTCACCACACATCTCCAGAACTTTCTTCATCTTGCAAAAGTGGAACTCCGGACCCGTTAAGCACTAAGCCTTCCCCTCCCCCCACCCCTGGCCACCGCCGTTCTACTTTGTGCCGCTGTGAACTGGCCTGTCCTAGGCACCTCCCAGGAGTGGCGTCGTGCCGTGTTTGTCCTTGTGACTGGCCCCTCGAGGTTCGGCCACGCGTAGCGTGTGTCAAATGCCCTTCCTTTTTCGGGGTGAATAATATTCCGCGTAGGCACAGGCTGCGTTTGTTTCGCTGATTCATGCGTCCGTCCTCGGACACTGGGCTGCCCCCTCGTTCGGGCCGTTAGAGCCGTGCCACTGGCTGCCTGAGCCCCTGCTTTCAGTTCTCCGGAGTGTGCGCCCCGCAGTGGAATCGCCTTCGTTAACTTCGAGTGGCGCTTGGCCTGGTTTCTGAGAAGCGCTTCTGGGCGCTTCCTTCGCGGAAACCCAGGTGGCTGGATGCCGATGGGTGGCGGTGCCCCAGCCTGCCCAGCGGACACCTGCGGGGAGGGCTGGGTGGGGGTGAGGGTGGGGGTGGGGCTGGCTCTGCACCAGGTTCTTTCATCTGTGGATCATTTCACCTCATTTATTTTTTAAAAAATTGTCCAGGGCACAAGTACAAGCAGCTGAAGCGGTAATAAGGCAAAGCTCCTGCGTTGACATTTCTTGTGTAATTTATCACCTGGGCTGGGGTGGGGCGGGGCGGGGGTGGGGTGGACGGGGGAGCATCGCCCTCTCCGCCATCCAGGGTCTGTCAGGGCTGAAGGATGGGGACGGGGTGGTGGCCGCCTTCATTCCAACGTGTCTCCATCTCCGAGCCGCGGGGAGGGGACACTGTCGGGTGCCACCTAGATTTTAACCCACCCCAGCTCGCCCCTCTTAGCTCAACTCCTGAGACGTTGTAGGCTCCAGGTCCCGCTGCTGACGGCAGATCCGGGGCCCAGCGGGTCGAACCGGGATGCAGGTGTTTCCTGGCGAGGCCTTCCCCGTAAGGGCGGCGCCCCCGATGTCTGTCCCTGGCTTTCTGGGCCGAGACGTGCCACACAGCGGATGGCCCCAGAGCGCCCTGAGCCGCCCGCGGATGTAGAAAGCAGCTGCTTCTCTGTCCCTCCGCGTGGGTCGCCGTTCAGCAAATCTAAAAACAAGGTCCATTCAGGCCTCACACTCTGTTCTAACCAAGACCGGCCTCCGTAGCAAACGTCAGCCCCTCAGCTTCTAGTTCTGAAGATCTGGAGGATTCTATCCTGCCCATGGCCGTTTCAGAAAAGGGATTCCTGTTAGTAGGTAAGATGCCTCCCAGGCCGGGAGGATGGGACAAGATTATGGTTGAGCGGGGTCCCCCAGGCGCAGCGAGCAGGGCGGAGAGGCCGCCAGCCCGGCCATCTGGCTCAGCAGGTTTGCTGTGGCCCTCCAGGTCGGAACTGGCTCCATCTCCTTAGCTCCCCGGATTTGGAATGTCTCTGTGGGCAGAAGCCTGGCCACCTAGGCGTGCTGCCCTGACCCCCGAGGCTAAACTTAGGTCCCCGTCCCTGCGGCAAGCCGAGTGCCTCGTAGGGCCTTGGCATGCGACATGTCCAGAGCTGAGAGCATTTGGTGTCAAGTGTTTGCTCACGGTGGTCATAGTATCCCATAGTTGTGATGTATTGGTTTAGTTGTGATGTGTTAGTCTGTCACTGGTGGCCCGCGTTTGGGAGATGGGGAGGAAGGAAGGAAGTGAATGCCTGTGCTGAACCGGCTGGTCCAGGCGACAGTGGTGATTTCACGCCACTTCCTTTTCAGACCTGGTGGATTTCATCATTCGTGTTTTACAGAGAGGAAAAGGGAAGCTTGGGAGGAATGACAGGGGACATGGGTGTAGAGCCAGGGAGGGCAGGGCAGGGCGAGGACGCAAACCAGGGCTGAGGGACCCTCGTCGCGCCTCGTTCAGGGCGACGAGCATGTGGGGGCTTGTCGTTTATCTCCACCTCCAGCGCGGACAGACCGCCGTTGTTTCTGGCCCTCACGACCGCAGCAGCTGCTTCGCCGGGCTCGTCACTTCTATTTTCTTCCTCCTGAATCCTTACTGCTGAGCGGCCAACACCATCCCCATCCAGCAGTATGAGGACTTCGTCCCTGAGGGGTGCTAAGCCTGTTTGCGTCTTCCCTTGCGTTTGATATGGAACCCCTCCCCTCTGTCGCATGGCTCGCTGAAGCCGCGTGACTGGGCCCACCTGCTTCCCCTGAGCCTTGTTCCCTTCACTCCATCAGCACTGACTCCTGCCACCTGGACCACCATTTCCCAGGCACCCGGAGTTCTTTTCACACTCACGGTGTCTTCAAGAACGCGCCCCTCCCCACTTTTCACAAAGCTAGCTCCTTTAAGCCCCCTCGTAAATATCGCCTTGGAGGAGACCTTCCTGGCTCGCCCCCTCTGAAAAGGCCAGCGTGTTTTCTTCATTGTTGCAGGCTGCTTTCTACTCGTTGGTTCTCATCCTGATTTATAATTCCATATTTATTTGCTTTTTAAAAACCATCTCGTTACAGTCGCGTATGCTGTTGAATCTAAGCTTGTATAAATTCAGATTGGAGTGTAATAACTTTAGGATATTAAATGCAATCCCCATGGCAACCCAAAGAAAATAGCTATATAGTACACACAAAAGGAAATGGGAAGAGAACTTAAAATTTCGTAATAAAAATTTCATAATAAACGATTTCATAAAATTTCATATTAAAAAAATAAGGTAGGAACGAGAGACAAAAAAAAAAAACTATACATAGAAGACAAATAGCAAAATGCAGAAGTATCTTCTTATTAGTTCCTGCCTTAAATGGAAATTGATTAAACTCTCCAATCAAAAGAAATCAGCAGAATGGATTTTAAAAAATGTGACCCAAGGATATACTGTCTACAAGAGACTCGTTTTGGATCCGAAGACACAAATAAGTTGAAAGCAAAAGGATTGGAAAAGATATTTCATGCAAATAGTAACTGTAGGAGAGCATGGGTGGCTATACTAATATCACACAAAATAGACTTTAATCAAAAAAAGTTGGCAAGAAACAAAAAAGAATAGCATTCATTAATAAAAGTTTCAACACAGCAAAAGATAATAACAGTTCTAAGTGTTTACACACCTCGTAACAGACCATTAAAACATATGAAGCAAAAATTGATAGAACCAAAGGGAGAAATATATAGTTCTGTAATAATAGAGATTTCATTTCTAGAACTCTTAGTAGTAGATAGGACAACTTGACAGAAGATAAGAGAAAATTAGAACAACACAATAAACCAACTGGATTTAATAGACATACAGAACACCCTACCCAATTACAACAGAGTATTCCTTATTTTCAAGTGCACGGGGGATATTCTCCAGGATGTATCACGAATTAAGGCTTAATAGATTTAAAAGATACCATACAAACTATCAGCTCTGACTGCCATAGGATTAACTTAGAAATCAGTAACAGAAGGAAAACTGGAAAATTCACAAATGTGTGGAAATTAAACAACATACTCTTAAGCAAGTGGGTCAAGGGAGAAATCACAGGGGAAATGAAAAAATACATAAATAATGTGATAAATAATAATGAATATAAAACATACAAAAACTTATGAGACACAGCAAAAGCAGTGTTCAGAAGGAAATGGATAGCTATAAAAGCTTACATTAAAAAGATTTCAAATCAATAACCTAACTTTACAACTTACGGAACTAGAACAAATTGAACTCAAAGCTAGCAGAAGAAATGAAATAATACAGATTATAGCTAAGATAAAATGAAGAATAGAAAAATAATAGAGAAAATCAACAAAACCAAGAGTTGATTCTTCAGAAATTAAAACTGACAAACCTTAGCTAGATTGATTAATAAAAAACCTCAAATCACTAAAATCAGAAATAAAAGTGGAGACATGACTGCCAATTCTATAGAAACAATAAGATTCTAAGAGTGCTGTGAATCATTACACACCAACAAATTGGATAACCTAAGCGACTTGGACAAGTTCTTAAAATCACAAAACCTAACAAGACTTAATAATGAAGAAATAGAAAATCCAAATAGACTTATAACTTGATAGGAGGATGAATCAGTAATCAAAAATCTCCTGACAAAGCCCTGGGCCCGATAGTTTCCCTGGTGAATTACACCGAACTATCTAAAATACTACTAAGTCACCAGTCATCCTCAAATTCCTTGGAAAAAAACTGGAGGGAACACCCCCTGCCTCTTTCTGTGAGGCCAGCATTGCCCTTATACCAAAGCCAGATGAAGACATTGCAGGAAAACTATAGTTCCTTACAAACGAGAAAATGATTTCCCTTATGAACATCGATGCAGAAATTCTCAAGAAAATACTCACAAATTGAATTTAACAGCATGTTAAAAGGATAATAAACCATGACGATGTGGGATAGATTTCTGGAACATGAGGATGTTTCAACAAACAAAAATCAGTGTAATTTCCCACACTAACAGAATGAAGAAAAATAAAGCACAATCGATGCAGAAGACGACATTTGAGAAAATTCAACACCCTTTTGTGATAAAAACGTGACAAAACAGGGATAGAAGTTAACTACCTCAATGTGATAAAAGTCGAATATGAAAAACCCATAACAAACATCATATTCAGTGGCAAATGACAGAAAGCATTTCCTCTAAGATGGAGAGTAAGGAAAGAATGCTTGCTTTTATCACTTGTACTTAGCACAGTGCTGGAAGTTTTAGTCGGGGCAGTTAGGGAAAACAAAGACATAAAGGCATCGGAGTAGGAGAGAAGTAAAATCTTTTCATGGATGACATGATCTTATATGTAGACTACCCTACAATTCCACAAAAAATTTTAGAATTAATAAAATAATCCATCAAAGTAGTATGATACGAATCCACCACAAATTGCATTTCTCTACCTAAAAATGAACAATCCAAAAAGGAAATTTAAAAAACTCCATTTACAGTAGCATCAAAAATAATAAACTACCTGAGAATTAAGAGACGAAAGACACATATACTAACAACTACAAAACACTGATGGGAGAAATTAAGACGTAAATGAATAGAAAGGCATCTGTGTTCAGAGGTTGGAAGACTCATTATGAATATATCAATACTACCCAAAGCAACCTACAGATTCAGTGAACTCTAGCAAAATATCAATATTATTCTTCCAGCAGAAATAGAGAAATCCATACTAAAATTCTCGTAGAATCTCAAGGGATCCTGAGTAGCCAAAAAAATCCTGTGAGGTCAAAGTTAGAAGACTCACGCTTCCTGATTTCAGTTTTTACTACAAAGCTATAGTGATGAAAATGCTGTGGTGCTCACGTGAAGACAAACAGAATGGAACAGAGGTCCCAGCAACGCACCCTGACACGGATGGTCAGGCGATTCTCAGCAAGGGTGCCAAGACCCTTCAGTGGCAAAGTGACAGTCTTCAACAAATGGTACTGGGAAAACTGGAGCTCCACATGTAAACGAATGAGGGTAGACATTTACCTAACACCATGTACGAAAACTAATTCAAAAGAGAGCAAAGACCTGAGCGTAGAGCCCAAACTGTAAAACTCCTAGAAAAAAAAAAAAATAGGGGAAAAGCTTCACGATGCGGGACTTGGCAGCGATTTCTTAGATATGGCACCAAAGGCACCGGCAACAAGAGAAGAAAGAGACAAATTGAACTTAATCTTATTAAAACATTGTTGTGCGTAAAAGGCCACAATCAGCAGGGGAAAAGGAGAGAAAGTACTCGCAGCTTACACATCTGATAAGATCCCGAGCATAGAGCGAACTCCCGAAACTCAACAACAACAGAAAACCCGATTTAAGAACTGGGCAAAAGTCTCGAATAGAAATTTCTCCAAAGAAGACATCAAGTAGCCAATGAGCACGTGAAAAGATGTCTCACGTCGCTAGTCATTAGGGAAACGCAGAGCAAAACCACGAGGAGACGCCACCCAACGCTCGTTAGGGTGCTCGTATCGAAAATCATAAGCGTTGGCGAGGACGGGCCAACTGCTGCGAAGATCCAGGTGAGGGCGAGTGACAGGCGGTCAGCGACGCACCTGCCATTTGGAAGGGAGGGCGTCGAGTTGCTAGCTAGTGGCGGTCCACCTGGCATTTGGGAGGCGCAGAGAGAGGCGGTTCCGGGTGGGGGATGGGGAGGGTGGGCTGGGTGCAAGGGGTGCTGGCCAGCCTCGCAGGCTGGTAGGCGGGGGGCGGGGTGCAGGGGTGGGAGGGAGTGGGCTTCACTGCACCTGAAATGGAAAGCTGCTGCGGGGTTTTAAGTGTGTTTTAAAAGATCCCTCCAGTCTGCGGCCCTGCCGCCCTGAACAAGCCCGATCCCCTCTGATCTCGGAAGCTGAGCAGGGTCGGGCCTGGTTAGTGCTTGGATGGGAGACCACCTAGGAAGACCAGGTGCTGTAGGCATAAAAAATAAAAAATAAGGGATCGTAAACTGACAAGGTCCTTGCAATCCATGAGGTCAACCAAGAGTTGCTTCACCTAAAAAAAAATAATAATAATAATAAAAAATAAGAATAAAAGATCCCTCGCCTGGCTCTTATCCAGGAAGATGGACCCTTACTCCTGGCTCAGGGTCTCCAGCCACCCACTCACCTGATCTGTCAGCCCCCCCCCCCCATCTCTCAGCCCGCAGCGAGCCCCAGAGGGGTGCTGTGGCCCCGGCTTTTGCCAGTTTTCCAGATGTTCTGTAGTGTCTTTTTTACACACATAACTTGATTTCCCTCTGGTTGGGTGGTGACCCAGGGGCCAGAATATTTTACAGAACAGATTGCAGACAGAAGCAGGTGGTCCGGCGCTGGAAACCCAGGGTGTGGGCAGCCAAGTTGGAAAACGGGGCCCCTTGACAGCGTTCGGGTTGTTTTCAGCTTCCTTAACGACCACGGGGTGGAGTGTAACCCTGACACGTTCCAGGCAAGTTCTGTTTGCAGGGAAAATGACATCAATTTTATTCAATTACCATGAGAAACCAACAACCAGCCTCTCCCGGCGACCAGAGAAACTAGGGGGGTGTCAGCGGCCCTGGCTCTCGTACCCCGCAGCCGTCCACAGGAAGCTGCCGGGCCCACCCCCAGGTCTTTGATTCGGTGGGTTCAGGGTGGGCTTCGAACCAAGCATCTCCCAGCGCCCGGGCGAGGTTGGTGCTGCTGCTCCAGGACCTCCTGTGTGGAGGTCTGAATGGTGTCCTGTGTCAACTGCAGTCCCTGTCTGTCTTGGGAGGGGGGCGGCCTGAGTCCCACAGGTAGGTGGTGCTCTTGTGAAAGACCCTGCTTAGCTTGTGACCAGCTCCTCCCCAGGTGACCCTGTCACCTGCTCCTTCTCTGGTCCCTGTCTGCTCCTCCTTGACCATGTCCCCAAGTCTCCCAGCCAGGAGAGCCGCAGTGAGCTGCCGGCAGGCGGTCCACCCAGCTCGGCCCCCAGGCTGCCAAGGAAATGTGACCAATGCAGCCAGAGCTCTGAACCCTTGCCAGGACCCAGCCAGAGCTGGACGCCGGAGACAGAATTTCCAGACGATTTGCTGGGCCATTCCAGGTGTCTCCCTAAGCATCGTATGGCCCCTGCCTCCAGGACTTCTCCTGAGCATGAATTTCCATGGGAAAAAAGTCGGGAGACTTTGTTACATGTTTTCGAGGCCTGCGGCTTTGCGTGTGGTGGCTGTTGGCCGACTTCGGCCGGCCTGGCTGGCGCCAGGCCTCCAGGGAGACCCTGTGCGTCTGCCCTGTGCTCTGCTGAGGTTTGTGGGACAGTGCAGCTCCTGTCAAGTGACAAGACACGTTAGTCGTGGTCAGACTCCTCCTGGACGTGAGCACCCTTGTTCCATGTCAAGGAGAACTGCATTCCCATGGGCTTTGGACAATGTCGTTTAGAGCATGGAGCTTTGTTGTTGTTGTTGTTAAATTAACAGTTTTTAATTTGGTGAAATACACGTCACAAAATTTAGCATCTTAGTCATTTTTAAGTGTACAGTTCAGCCTCGTTAAATATATTCACACCATCGTGCGACTCGTCTTTAGAACTTTCTCTTCTCGCAAAACCAAAACTCTCTACCCATCAAACGACAGCTCCTCCGCCCCCTTCCCTCCAGCCCCTGGAGCATGAGGCTTGTTCTCCACCTTTAGTGCATATTTTTTTGTACATTTGAGCCTTTGGGGTCGTGGTGCGTGGAAGACAGAGAATTCCCATCAGCCCGGCGAGGAGAAAACGAGATTCGGACAAGGGGGTGTTTTGCTGAGGTTTGGTCCTTTCTGACTCACGCATCTCTCCACGCAGGCTCTTCGTGTTCCTTCCTGTGGCCTGTCCGACCGCCGCTGAGAATTCCTCTGCTGTTTCTTTACGGGGTCAGGGTTCTTTAACACGTTTGGCTGGTGTCGCTGTTACCGGTGGTGTTTACGCGGCACCTTGAAACTCTGTGCAACCTGAATTTTCCCCTCCTAACTATGCATTTTCATTCTTCCTAATTTTCATGTTTTGAATTGAGGTTTTCCAGTCTGGGCCCAATCCTAATGCTGAATATTTCTGGAAAAATTTGAATTGAAGCCATTGGGTGGTTCTCAAAATATCAAAACAAGGAAAAAGTGATGTGCTTTTTTTTTTTATTTTATTTTTTTTATCCTCCTTCACCCAGGTTTGGGGATAGGTAATTAAGACATGACTTCAGAGTTGGCCTGCGGATGATGGATGGTCCAGTATTTAAAAAAAAAAAATGCTATTTCGTTCTTGAGGAAAGGAAGTTTGGGGGTGGGCAGTAAAGACAGAACAACGGAATGTGTTCCATTTTTCCTGGTGGGAAAGACTATTAAATTACACTTTTTTTTTTTTTTAATAATAGTTTCAAAGAGTAAAATTCAAGCAATGACACGGCTAATTCCTTGGTCCCACAGATGCCCGAACACGGTGCGCTCTGACATTGGTGTGCCGGACGCCACATCCAGCTTCACATGGCCTGAGTTAACTGTGGCTCCGCCGTCTGTCCTGGCCATTGTTTTATGTTGCTGCCGGTGTTCTGATCAATACACAACAACTAGTGGAAGTTTTAGCACCCCTACTCCCCCCGCTGGAAAATGCTCCCCCTAGATTATTTCTACCAGGGGAAAAAAAAAAACAAAAAAACAAGTAGAATATTTAAAACCAAGTGCAATAAGTCAGAACAAAATGAATACTGTATGATATCACTTATCTGTGGAATCTGAAAATTCGAACTCAGAGACAGAACAGATGGGCAGTTACCAGAGGTGGGGGGTGGACAGAAGAGTTGAAGGTGATCAAAAGATACAAACTTCCAGTTACATCAGGGGTCCCCAACCTCCGGGCCGTGGACTGGTACCAGTCCATGGCCTGTTAGAAACCGGGCCGCACAGCAGGAGGTGAGTGGCGGGCGAGTGAGCGAAGCTCCATCTGCATCTGCAGCCGCTCCCCGGCCCCGGCATCACCGCCTCAGCTCCGCCTCAGGTCATCAGGCGTTTGATTCTCATAGGAGCCCCCTGTCCCTGGTGCCACAAAGGTTGGGGACTGCTGAGCTGCATGACAACGAAGTTCTGAGGATGTTATGTAGAGCATGGTGACCACAGTAAACATCATGGTGTAGTCGAAAGTTGTTAAGAGAGTAGATCTGAAAAGCTCTTATCACAAGGAAGAAGAACTATGGCTGTGAGGTGATGGGTGTTAACTGAGTTTATTGTGGTGATCTGTCTACAATATATACATATATCAAATCATCATGTTGTAACCTAAAACTTAATACAATGTTATATTATACTATAGCTCATAAAACTGGGGGGAAAAAAACCCAAACCAAGACATAATGAAATATATAAATGTATTTTCAAAAAGCAGAGATTCTGATCCGTGTTCTCACTGTACCTTACACCTAGGCCACCTAGGTCACTTCCCATTGGCCCTTCCTGCCTCCTGTTTTCTCCACGTCACAGAAAAAAGAACTCAGAAGGGACATGAGACCTGGGGAACCCCAAATCAGTGGGCTCTTTCCCCATGTCAGTTATTTAAGGGTTCCCCTCTCTCTCCCTTGAAATACTTTCCTTTGATTTCTTGATAGCGAGGTCCTTCCCGTTAAGCTCTACCAACGAGGGGTGCAAAACTGAGAGGGACCAATCTTTTTCTGTTGTTATAGCTTTATCTCTGTGATAAACTTTGTTCACAATGAGGACTTCTGGGAATAAAGAAGGAATATGGTCTTTTTTGGCCAGACGAGCCTGGATTTGAACTGGGGCCATCAGCAGCTGGTTGGGGGTCTTGAGCAGGTGGCTTTTATCTCACGCCAAGGTGGTGGGCGGAGATGCCAGACGTGATGGACGGTGACGGGGGTCGGGGATGATACAAGCTGGTACCCAGCAGGTGGCCACGGGCGCTGACCTCCTACCGCCTCTTCTCAAAAGCGTCCTTCAGCCTCCTGCGTGAAAGCCCAGGGTCACCTAACATCAATTTCTTTCTTTTTTCCCCAAAATAATCTGTTCTATACATTTTGTTAACCAAATGATTTCTGGCTTAGTTTAGTGTTTATGTGTACGTCTGCATACACGTGTGTGTTATTCCCAAGGGTTTTTAAAAAAATCGTATACATGTTCCTTTTGGGGAATTCATATTTATGGGAGTTTTTTGGAAAAATATAACCTGGATTATATTTTTCACATATATATATATACATACATACATATATATATATTTTGTTCCAATAAGACTTTGTCTATGAACACCGAATTTCATATAATTATTCTTTCCTTAGATTTTTTTATACCGGAAGAACATATGAAATATTAAAATTAATGTTAATTTTAATGAGTAGAATTTTAATGAATGGAATTTATATTTTGTTTTATTTATAAATAAATACGTTTGTATTTGATGTTTTAGATTTTAAAAAATTGGACCAATAACAGAGTTTTCATACCATTTCCCCTATTCATATGCATTAGTGTGGCGTGTTTACTATAACTAATGGGCCAATATCGATACATTTTTAGTAACCGAAGTTCATAGTTTTTTTAGATTTCCTTAGTTTTTACCTATTATCTCTTCTCTGTTTCAGAATCATCCAGGATACCACTGTATTTAAAAAAAAAAAAAAAACTTTTTACGTTTTCATCTCTATTTCTTTTCTCTCTCTCGACAGGTGCACAGCATGTTTCAGCACCAGAGCCTTGGGATTAAAGTAAACATCCAGGTCACCAGGCTTGTCCTCCTGCAGCGCCGTCCTGTAAGTCCCCGTCGGGGCCCTGCGCGCAGGCAGCGGGCCTGGTCTGGACGCCCCCGGCTGCCGTCGGCCGCTGAAGAGGATCCGGGGGTTGTGTGTCTCCTCCGCTCTCTCTGGCTTTGCGGATGGTGACAGGGAGCCCTGGGCCGGGGCCGGGAATGTCCCGTGAGAGCGGTCGTTACTAGAAGTGCATGTGACCTGCTCAGTCCCAAGGCAGCCCTAGCAACGGGCTCGCGGGCGACCCTCCGTCACCGGGCGCGTCTCACCTGTGCCGAGGCCCCGGTGGCGAGGTCTTTGGCGCCGTGGCCGCTCTCCTGGAGCTATGCTTGAGCGCCAGCCCAAATCGGAGTCCCCATAGCTTGGTTCTTTGGTCTTTTGATTGACAGCATTTCCTGCAGAGTCAGGCAATGCACGGGACAAGGAGGGCGCACTGTATTTATTTTGCCAGGAAAGAAAAACGCTTTTCTTTAATAGCGTAGTCTCCCTTTGCGCCTGTAAGCAGGCCCCTGGCGTGCTCCGTCTGGTGTCTGCAGCTGCCCGCTGGTGTCGGGCCTGTGTCGGGCCTGTGTCGGGGGCGGGGGCTGGGGCGGCATCACCCAACGCTGCCCCAGCGAGCAGCCATCTCCGTCCCCACACTGTGGCCTGGGCGGGCACCGTGGCTCCCCTGGGCCTTCCCTTCTCTAAACGCCCCCCCCGATTTCTTTTAGGCCAAGTTGTCCATTGGGCACCACGGCGAGCGGTCCCTGGAGAGCTTCTGTCACTGGCAGAATGAAGAATACGGAGGCGCGCGTTACCTCGGCAACAACCAGGTCCCGGGAGGGAAGGACGACACGCCCCCCGTGGACGCCGCAGTGTTCGTGACCAGGTAGAGCCGGGTCGCCCGCCGCCGTGAACCGGGGCGGGAGGCAGTTTCCCGGGAGTCCGGGCGTGGCCATCGGGCCTCAAGCCCCTGTGTGCGCCTCGGTTTCCGCTCCCGTCAGGTGGGGATAAGCCGAGGGGTGAGGACTACACGAGTTTGGGAAGCGTTTTCACACCGCCCGGCCCAAAGTAAGGGCACAATAAGTCTTAGCCATTGGCGTCGCTGTTGTTACGATTAATGTATAAGTGCTGAAATTCTAGTTACCCGAGAGTCTTAAAACTTCCAAGAAATTGCGCTGTTCACAGTAGCTAAGAGGCGGAAGCCGCCTGAGCACCCGTCAGCGGGTGCGTGGATGAACTCAGCGGAGCCCATCGTGTGATGGAACAAGATTCAGCCTTAGGAAGGAAAGAAGCTGACACAGCCTACGACGCTGGCGAGCCTTGAGGACGTTCTGCTCGGCGACACACGCCAGCCGGTCACAGAGAAGACGAACCCCGTGGGACTTCTCTCACGCGAGATGCCTGGAGTCGTCAAAGGCGAGAGATGAACTGGAACGCCGGCGGCCGGGAGCTGGGCGTGGGAGGAGCAGGGGTCCCGTCCGGATGCGGAGTGTCAGTTCTGCGAGATGACAGCCTTCCGCGCGGCCTCGCGAGTGTCCCGGACACACGGAACCGTGTGCTTAAAGACGATCGAGCCGAGTACAGCTGACGTCCCCTGTATCTTATCACCAGCAATAATGTTTAAATGTTCTTTTGTAACTAAGCAAATCGGAGGGAGGTTCCCACTGCACGTGGGGTCCGAGTGTCCAGGGGACAGGCCTGGCCGGCAGCCTGGGGGAGCAGGGCGTCTTCCGCGGCGGGCAGGGCCATCAGGGCGCCCCACATCAATCACTCTGCCACCTGCGGCCAGCCTGGAGCTGGTGTCTTCTCGGTCCATGTGGAGCTTACACCTTCGGGAGCTGCCTGAGCGGTCACGACTCCTCTCACCCGCTGCCGTGGAGCTGCTGGCCTGGACGGATTGCTGCCCGTTACCTGCTCCACGTCCTCGCAGACCTCAGGCCGAAGACGCCCCACAAGGGCAGAGGGAGGCAGTGCTGGGGCGGGGGCTGGAGGCCAACTCGGCGGAGACGCGCTGCTGAATAATCAATTGGAGGCCGAGAGCTGCGGGTCCCTCTGTTGGGATCGTGAGCGACTGATTTTTTCACATGGAAACCGGGCATGAGGCGGCTGCTGCTGCTCTGGAGAAGCCATCCTGTCCTTCCACGGGGACCCAGGCTGAGGGCCACACGACCTGCGTGGCATTCAGGGGCTGGCGTCCTCCGGTCCCGGGACAGGGATGGGCCGATGTGAGCGTTTCTCCTCTTGTTTTTTCCCCATCCTGGACCGTGGCCGGGCCCGGGCGTGTGTTCTGGACGCGCACCAACCCCACAGATGGCCAGCTGCGGAGACGCGAATGTGACATCATGTCCAGCAGGAGCTTCTGAGCCAGAAGCGGCAGGAGCTGGGTCTTCAGCAGCCGCAGCCTCGTCGAGGGCTGGGAAGGGCTCTGAGGGGACCAGGTCTGGGGCCCATGCAGAGACGTGGGGCCCCAGGGGGCTTCGGCACCTGGCTCGGCTTCACCATCGACTCTGCATCTCCCCCAGGAAGCCAGGAGACAGGGCTTTTCCCCCCAAATGCAGATCTGTGCTCCCAAGAGGCACTAGCAGCAGACACGCGGGGCCGGCCAGGGCACGGGCCCCCGGCCACCCCAGGCGGTCCCTCAACTTTCTCCACCACGTCACCCCACCCAGCTCCCCGGGAGTTTCTTTCCTTTTGACCTCCTGACCCAGGGGTCCTCTTGCGGGCCTTGCTCACGGCGAGAGCTCGCTGAGTGCCCGTGGGCCCAGTCGTACATTTCACCAGATTTCCAGACATGGGACAGACGAGGCCCCCTCACCAAGCTTGCAGGGCACGTCGAAAGTGTTCTGGAAAGGTATGTTAGCCGCATAACAAAGAAGCCAGTATTTGTTAAGCCCGAACTGTATGCCAGGCTGTGGGTTATGCATAGGCCTCGCTCTGTGGCTTGAGGGGCCCAGTGCAGAATGAAAATGGGGGGCGCCATGGCCAAAAAATTATTAAGAATTTCACAACGGCGACAGCAGAGCATTAAACGAAGTTGGGAGTGTGGTGAGTCACACGCCCATCGCACACTTGTGTAGATCCACAGAGCCCTCTTTCTCTTGGGGAGCGAAGGGTGGCAGCTGCCTGGACTTAGAGACCGGAGAGCTGCGTCCGGAGCCTCTTTCATTCCCTGAGGGAACGCCACAGCCTCTCCATACGTGTCCGTCACGAACCTGCCATGGGAGCCGGATGCCCTGGAGACGAAGCCGCCCTGCGGGGACGTGGCTTTTTGCTTTCTGAGAAAGGCACTTGAACAGGAAGGAGAGCGAAGACTCGGAGTCTGGCGGACTTCTTCGAGCCAGGCCTCTAACGGAGCTCGGTCCTCCGTGAGCCCACCACGCCTCTCTTTCCCTCCTCAGGAAAAGCAAAAGACAGGGCCGCAGGCCGCATCGTTCCAGAACCCCCGTTTCCCTTCAGGGCGAGCGTGGGATGGGAGAGCACCCCACACCCCTCGGCTGACAGGGCTGGCTTTCTCCAGGCGGTGCCCACTGCTGCCCGCGAACCAGGCGCCGTCCCTGGTCCCGTTCTCTGCTGTTGGACCGAAGCTACGTGCCCCTTCTCCCTCTGCCCAGGCGAGGCCGTGGGTAAAGCTTCCAACGCGTTCAGCTGCTCATTCTGGGAAAGCCTGGAATGAGGTCTTAGCCAGCCTGGTCTTTTTGTCAGAGACAGAGAGAGAGACAGAGAGACAGAGAGACAGAGAGACAGAGAGAGACAGATCTGCGAGACGTCTGAAACCTTCACACGGCATCAGCTCGAGACAGCCGAGGTGGGGCGAGGCAGACCCTGGACCAGCGAGCACGTTTACGTCCCCATTTTTATGTTTCGTTTCCTCTCTGCCAGTGCTGCTTCCTTGCAAGTTTTTAGAATTGATGACCAAAACGTATCTTTGTCCGTTACGGAAAAATGAGAAACTCGGAGTAAGCAAAACCCGTGTGAGCTGCCGACGGGATCAGCCCCGGCTCCCACTCGCTGTCACCCCAGCCGGCTTTGGGCCCACACCTGCAGAGCTGCCCCACCCAGCCGGGCTGCCCTCTCCCGTGGGTCCGCAGGATGCCTGGGGCGCCTGGCAGGACGCGTCGGGCCTGGCCCAGGGAATTCTGTGCACCAGAACCTCAAGTAGAGTCTTCGGCACCTCGAGTGCCGGCATCGCTGGGTCGGAGCGGGCGGGTGGAGTCTTCAGCAGCTGCTGGAGGAGCCCTTCCAGCAGCTGAGCGTTTCGTATGGAGTAGTTGAGCTCTGAGGGGAGAGTCCTCCAGTCGGAACCGCGGGTGGGTCCCTCTTGGAAACCAAAGCAATCACATCACCGTAGGAAAGATTAATCAACAATGTTTTGCCTCCCCTTCCTGGGGGTCCTGTGTACACCTGAACCTGACTTTTATTTTTTACTTTTTTCCTTTTTAGGACAGATTTCTGCGTCTACAAAGACGAACCGTGCGACACCGTTGGTAAGTTGGGAATTAGAAGAATGGTATCAGGGGCCGATGTATAAATCGTGATCATTTCTGCATTCTCTGTTGCCTCTTTTCTTGCAAATTGAGTCTTTCGCTTTATTCCACTCCCCCCCCGCCCCGGGAAGTCTTGAGGTTGCTTATGGCAGAAGGCACGTAGGACCAGAGGAGGAGGGGCCGCCGGGCTGCCCCAAGGTGACCGTGGCTGGGAGCAGGCTTGGTTCTGAGCCTCCTGGTCACCAGTACAGGAGAGGGGACCCCACCGAGCTACGCGATCACCCCGAGACAGAAGCTCACCAGTTTACCGTCGTGCACGTGGGTCTTTACCGAGCGTCTCAGAGCAAGTGCGACTCTGGTTGCGAGACTGGGCCGGCCCCTCCACCAGCCTTGGCACCGAGTTCACTGCTTTCTGATCAGGCGGCGATGCTGCCGCGGGCACCGAGTGCTGGAAAAACACCTTTTCCCTCTGCCCCGCCCCCCCCGTCTTCTCCCCACCCTCCCCGTCTCCCACCGTCTTCCCTTCTCTCCCTGGTTACATCCGGCTTGCCCTTGACGTCTCCCAGGTTTCACATTTCCTCTCGGTGCGGGAACAGACCGCTTGGGTGACAGAACAGTCTCCGATTTTATCTGCTATCGCGCACACCTTTATTCACCGAGGGGTCGAAACCCTACTCCGCCAAGAACAAAACGCTCAATCTGACTGTGCTTAGAGTGATGGGAAAGCAGTATAGGGTGGAAAACAGATGTCATTGTGGAACTCAGATGTTCACACCCTTTGCTTCCCGTGGGGTCCTGGCTGGGCGTGAGCTCGAGCTCGCACTTTCCCGTGCCCCTGACACGAGCCGCTGGCCTCGGGTACGTCGTCACAATCCATAAAGAGATCGCTTTGGACGAGGGGACATGGAAGACCCTTCGGGATCTCGTAGAGCGCTAACTAGCATTTGTGTCACGGTTCAGAGTTTACAGAGGACTTTTTATATATTTCGTCAGCGCTCTGAACAAATCTGAGAGTTAGGCACCGAAAACCAACCAGCGAACCCGCGCTTCGTGTCCGGGGCTGCGCCCGTGGCAGGACGACAAGACAAGCATGACGCGAGGGGCTGCAGCCGGCACACGGCGGGCCCGGCCGGGGCCGCGGAAGACCGGGTCGTGCCGCTCACCGCCCGCGGTCGACAGGGCTGTGGGTTCACGCGCTCCCCGGAGGAGCGGCCGTTCCTGGGGCTCGCAGGTCAGCCGGGACAGCCACCGTGCCGCCGTCCGAGGAGCCGCAGTGGCACTGAGCCCTCGCTGCCCCTGGAAGCCGCCGCGCTGCGCAGAGCAGAACTCGTGTGTCGTGTCCTTCGGCACCGGCACGGGGCTCGAAGGCCCAGTGACCGCCGCTGATCGCTTGAATGAATGAATGAGGGAATGAATGATTGCGGATGAAACCCCCGTGCTTCTGGACACCGTGCACCTTACTGCGCGGCTTCTTCTCACGTGATGTAGGCCTGGCTCTGATTTTCTCTTGAATCTAGAACTTCGGTCCCCGCCGTTAACTGTGGTTTTGCCCTGCATTTCAGCCGACAGAGGGGACCATCCCTGAAATCCCGTTTCCGCCCGAGGACCTGGTGCCCCGGCTCGCCGTGGGGCTGTCGCGCCTTCCGGCTCTCAGGCTGCCGACGGGCACTGTTCGCACAGCGCTCAGCACTCGGCGCCTCTCCCTTTTCCCACGGTGCGGCCGGGTTTGGGCCCATGGAAATGATCAGTGTTTTTTTTTTTTTTAAAGCCAATTGCACTCAGCGCTTCCTTCCCCAGATTCCTACTGCTTTTCTCTTGTTTGGTTTCGTAACATCCAGATATCTTCTATTGTCCGCTGTGCCCCATGGTTACAGAATCAAACAGGACCAAACAGCTGCGTATGGGCCCTTGGCGGGGACGTCCCGGGAGCAGCTGGATGGCCCGCTCCTCCCCACCTTGGCCGAGCTGCTGATTAGATGGCAGGGCTCCCAGAGAGACGGGGCGAGGGGACCGGCAGGAGCCCCCCGGGGCGTCCTCATGGGCTGGGCACAGCGCTTCCTTTGCCATCAGCCTCTAGCTGCCAAGAGAAGCAGTTTTGAGATTAAGTAGAAACCCCCAGAGGTTTTCGTCTTGGAAGAAGAAAACTTCTTCTCAGGCCAAGAAGTCCTTTTCTGCCACACCCAGCGTTGCGTGTGAATGTCGGAGGGAGTGAAGAATGTAGGCACGGGCTGGGGTGCCGGGGTGGGGGGGGGCAGGTCGCGAAGCCGAGGGAGGAGCTCCAGGAGCCGCTGGCCGTGCTCCCCGGCCGTGCGTGCCCTTGGCCTTGTAACCTTCACCGTGTCTGCGGGATCGCGTTGGGACTGTGGCCCGCCTCGTGGTGCTGTCAGGATTAAGCAGGAGAACAAAGAGATGTAAAGCGTTTGCGTAGCACCTGCCCGCCGCGGCAAACGGTGACTCTGATTTCTCTTAGCTCCTTCTAGCTGTTGTCTGCTCTGTGCTCCAGAAGGTGCCTGATGCTCTTAGTCCACCAGCAATTCCCGCCTGCTCCGCCTTCAGAATAAAGGTGACCCGTCAACACCACGGGCGCAAGGACACTGACCCTCCTCGCGCAGTCAAACATCCGAGTGTAGCTTTAGACCTCGAGGGACTGGTTCCAGGACTCCTGTGAGTGTTAAAAGCCGCAGATGCTCAAGTCGCATCTAGAAAATGGCATAGCGTACAGGTGGCCCTCCGTATCTGCGCCTTTCCAACCTTGGATTGAAGAATGGTGTTCCCACAGTGGGCGACACAGGGAGTGGCTCTGCTGCCTGTGAGGCCTCAGGCGGTCGAATGACTGTGCACGGCCTCCAGCTCAGATTTCAAAATGCCAAAGAAAAACGGTGTCTTCGTAGAAGCGCTGTGAGGACGGCGTGCGGTGAAGCCTGGGCAGGGTGTTCTCCCGCGTCACCGGGAGGGGTTGGGGGACTCGTTCGGGTTTGCAGCGAGAGCAGGGCCCCAGATCTGGCGACTCTGAGTCCAGCACTTCCTGTCTTCGCTCTCCATGGAACAGATGTCCCAGGACAAGGAGGGAGGGCACAGCTGGTCCAGCGTCTGTCCCACCGGCCTGTTCTGATTCAGAAGGAAGTGGGCCCGACGGGAGAAGCGCGCAGCCTCTCTACATGACTTGATGTCGGCGTAGGAATACCAGGTTACTCGTCCCGTGTCCGTCTGCCCCGTGCTGCCGAAACTCATAGACATGTCCACACCCGGCCCGTGACCATCACCTCTGCCTTTGGGTGGATGATTCGGGTTGGGAGAGCGGAGAAGGCTGCAGAGGAGAAGCCGAGCCTCCCACACTGCCTGCCCTGCAGACGGGAGCCCCACCTGGAGAGACTGTCTCCCCGTGCTCGTTTTGGGGGGGTTGGAGGCTCTGTTGGCTCCGTTGAGGGAAGTTTTGTCTTCTGAGATTTGTAACAAAATATGGAACTGCCTTCTGGCCACAGGTGTCCCCAGCCCAACCCGATTTTTCTGCCTATTTTATCCTGAGCATAAATTTCTTCATTACTTCAGCCGAGAGATGAGACGAGAAAGGAGAATGACGCCAAACGTTTCTTCCATATCTGTGCTCAGCCTAAATTTGGGTTCCAAAGAAGAAAAATGATGAGCAATGAGTAGACATCGTTCCGGTCTCTAGGGGCTCACTGTGAGATTGCGTGAGACAACCGTGGATGACCCTACGGCCAGAAAACGTGCGCTCAACGCTCAGACGAACCAGCAGACGGTAAAAGATCCTTTTGGACAAGATTTAGCGAGTTCAGGAAAAGCCGGCGCTTGACACACCCAGCGAGTGATCCCAGCACCTTCTGCCCCGAGAGAGTCCTGGGCATGCTGGGAAATCACTCGTCACGTGACCTCAGCCCTGGGGAAGGCCTTCGGATCCCAACTCAGGGATCAGCTGGTAAAACACTTAGGAAAGTATGATTGGATTGCAGGTGGTCCACGGAGCAGGGGGCGAGGGCTCCTGTCGAGAGTGGCCAGGTGCCCTTCTCCTGTGCCTGCCAGGCCACCAGCAGGTGCTGGCCGATCCCATGGCTGGTGGACGGGAACGAAGAAGCCATGCACACGGGCAATGTCTTCAACAGAATGAGAGTTTCCAGAGTTAGGGCTGGGGCCGTTGGCGAGAGGCATCACGCCGAAGCCTGGTGAAGCTCCCGGTCGGGTCGCCTGATGGCGAGTGGCCATGTCCCTGGGGTTTCACGTCTGATAAATGGCTTGGGCTCCGAATTTAAAGCACCTGGCACAGTGCTGGGAACAGCGAGGCCTGCCGGCCCTGGGCTACCCAGGGGACGCATCTGTCCCAACGTCAGGGTTGGATTCTGCACCTCCCCCCGCCCAGGGTGCGTGGGCTTCGCATCTTGCCCCTGAACGGAAGGGCTGCCAACCGTAAACTTCCCGTCGGTGCCAGCAGAGTTCCCAGCACCCCGAGGGGAGCGTGGCCACCTTCCAGTCCTTACCTTGCCAACCCCCTCTCCTCCCCGGAGACCATTCTTGTCCCCTAGCTGCGGGAGACAGACCGATGGCCTCCTAATTGGGTCGCCAGGCAGAGTTGGAATACCTGTGTCTAGAGGCATTTGATAAAAAGAACGGGCTTTGCTGCTGCTTCTGTTCTCGCAGGGTGTGTGTGTTTATTTTTTATTTTTTGTAATCATCTGTTTTCTAAGTGTTATCTCCTGTGAGATACCTTCGTTCAAACAGTAAAATCTTTTGAAAATCCAGTACTAGCTAAGCATGACGGGAAGGCTGCCAGGCTCTCCCTAGCTAACCAGCGGCCGGGCCCGAGACAGACACAGGACGGCGCCGCCGTGTTTCAGGACCTTTGGCCAGCGTGCCATCGCCGTGTCTGACCACTCCGAACCAGACCAGTGTCCTCCACGCCTTGGTCTCCTCTCGAGCCAATCCTGGCCCGCAGGTCTCTGTGCGTCCCTGGCACAGGCCGCCTTCCGTCCAGCTCTGCACCCGGGTCTGGAGGGAGTTACGCCCGAGCATCTGCGGTCCTTTAGCCGACGCTCAGCCCTGGGCACTGGTCCGACGGGTGCCGTGGACCGTGGCGATCACGGGGCATCAGAGGGCAGGACCCGGGGAGGACAGATGTCGCCGGCACATTTCCGCTCACTCCAAACGATACCGAGGGATTTTCTAGGTCGTACTCTCGGGTTCTCCTGAAACGCCTAGCTTTGGTTATGCTTGTGCAGGCTTGACCAGGAAGCTTCTAGAACTTCAGCCCAGGCTGGGCGGTTGGAGGTGGGAGCAGTGAGTCGAAGCCCTTGAAGCCAATCAACGCACTGTCAGCCTGTCTGCCTTTGTCTGGCGAGGAGGCTGACGCAATCACTCTTCCCTGCATTGGTGACTTCAGGTGACTGTGCAGCAATCTCATGCTGGTGGGGTGGCCGTGGGGAGCTTTTGGTCTTGGCTCTTCGTGCACCTGTCCCCCGGAGCCCAGTACGTTACCGCCTTAAGTCAATTTTCCTTGCGTTTCCTGACCGCTTTTCACTGGACGGCTTTGTGTTTGCTCGGTGGAGGGGACCTCGTGCTCAGTTCTCTGATAGTCACTGGTACAGTGGGGAGCATGTGGCCTGTGAGTGGCCATGTCCGGGACTCTGTGTGGGTCTGTGTGCTCCACACAGAGTAGACTTTCGGGACTGTAGGCGGGGACGCTGGGCCCGTTCAACTTAGCGGGGCCCGTTGAGTGTGGCCGGCAGCCCCGTGCGGTCAGCATCCTGGCGACGAGGCTGGCCGTGCGTGTCCTAGTGCAGAAGCCACCGTGGTGAGAGGGACGGTGCTGTGGGCCAGACGCCAGCGGAGCTGCACGCGTGAGACCCGCACTTCAAGTCCCACGAGCAGGGCAGGGCGTGACAGTGGCTCATCACCGAGGAGCCTAGGGCACAGTGGCCTGACCACATTTGCTTTTAAAGCGGAAGGTGCGGTGGTCAGGAGAGGGAGCCGTTCCGTGGTGATGGCGAGCGTGGGGGGTGCAGCCAGCTCTGTGCCTGGCAGCCACGTGCCACCCCCCCCCCCACGTCTCCCCCGCCATCCCTCGCCTGTGTCTAACCTCAAGTGACAGAGCCCGACACGGCCGTCCTTCTTCCTTCGCCATGTAATCACTTGTCCAGCCTCCCGTGCAGCACCGGTCACGTGACCACATTTGGCCAGGCAAGCCGAAGGGAGGGCCTGCGGGGAGCCTCAGAGAAAGATGCCCCCGAAGAAGCCACTGTGTGAGGGTAACGCATGGAGCCGCAGCAGCCGCCTTGGGTGCAAAAGGCGCCGGCTCCCTCTTTCTCTGGCTGATTCCCGCTCGTCTTTGGGGATGTGGCTCCAAAGACCCTGTCCTCCTCTGTCCTTGAACTTCCTTGCCGACTGACACCGCTCCAGCCCTGAGGCCCTCCCCACCCAGGCACAGCAGCCATTGGGTTTGATTATAAACCTGCCGCAGAACAATTCAGTCCCCTTCTGTCACCGTCCTGGTCCAAGCGTGGGCCACGGCCCGGCCCTTGATTGTTTCAGTAAGACCATGTGCATTTTCTGCCGCGATAGAGAAGTAATTCTTTGTGTTCCTCCTCAACCCATTAAAAAAAAAAATGAAAAAAGAAAAAGAAAAAGAAAAAGAATTTTTTAGGCCCCTGTGTCCTCCCTCCGAAGGCTTTTGTCGAGATGGTTGGACGTGTTTCCAGCAGCGGGGCCGCAGCGGCTGCGTGTTTGGTGCAAATGGAAGAAAACTTATTTGTCGTATGAGTCAAGCGATGAAGGACGTGCCCCCATGGCCGCGAAGCTGGTGCTCGGTTTCCCCTACAAGGACGTGAGAGGGATGACTTGGTTCCAGCAAGGCCACCCGTGGCCGCGTGCCCCACCTGGGACGCAGTAATTCCGGGGACTCCTGGGGCCAGGCGGGACTTCGGCGGTTGCTTCTGTGGGACTCCTGCAGCCGCCTGCCCGTTTTCGCGGCTTCCGTGGCTGCTGCCCCCACACTCGTGGGTGGCCCGTGACCGAAGCAGAAATGTCACGAGGCCTGGGGTTGCACCCCGGGGACCTCTCGAGAACGGAAGGGAGGCCGTCTCCTTGGAATGCCCGTACCCAAGGCAGCTGGTGCCGGGACAAAGAGCCTTCTGTCCCCTTCTGTGGCTGCTCTGGAAAATGTAAGCCGAGGAGAAGGTTAAGGCAGATCAGGGGGACCCTGGGAAGGCAGTGCCCTTTCCCACCTTTGCACTTGGGGTGAAGAGTGACGACCTCGTCAGAAAGGAGAGTTCTCGGCCTCTTCACAATGGCGCGTTTTCTCTTGCAAATCCCTTGGCGTCCCCTCCTTGGAATTTGTGTTGACTGAGCAATTCACGACGTCGTCACCATGTCTGCATCTCAAACAGTTCTTTTACCCTTCTCCACATCTGCAGCGGAAGTCACGAGTGGCTGCGGAGGGAGAAATTGCCACCCAAACCACCCCGTCGGTGGCAGCCCCTCTCGGGTACGCTGTGCACACGCCACTCGGGCACTCACATGTGACACGTCTGTGCCGTGTAATTGCTGAGCAGAACCCAAGGGCCGTGGCCAGTGCAGACATCCCCCGCACGTGGGTCACCAGGGCAGAAGTCATTGCAATTCTCGTGGGTCTCCCCATTTGGGGCGGGGAGCCTGGCCACCTCTGCCAAGCCACCAGCTCACCGAGGGCAGCTCAGGGCCCGCGCAGGCGGATGGCACTGTGAAATGTGGTCACTCAGTATGGTCAGTGTGCCGCAGACCCCCCCGGGCCCGCTCGTCCCTCCTCTCGGATGCTCGGTGGCGAGTGCCATTCACCCCCGAGCCTGTGCTGTCGCTGTCCTTGCGGCGCTGTTCAAAGGAAGCTAAATGCTCCTTTACCCACGTCTTTGTGACAAACGGAAAGGTGAAATACAGGGTAAGAGGGCTGAGCGTTTCGAGGAAAAAAAAAATGTGGAAGGGTATGTTTCTTTGTGACATTGAATCACAGAAAGCAGCTCTTTGTGATTAAAACGCCAAAAACGCGTCTGTGTCAAAAGAACGTGGTCCGGAAGACCATGGCGAGGGAGCTCGTCTCTGCCTTCGGTACCTGCCTGTCCTGCCCTGGCATTTGAGTTTGGGATTCTTGTCCTGAAAAGGCCATTTCTCGGTGGCAGCCGCGTGGCATCAGGGGCAGAACGGGTTCTCGGTCCGCATGACCGCCTGCTGGGCTTCGGTGTATTCGGCACCTTGGCCTCTGCCCAGAGGTGACCCGTTTGCCATGGCAACCTAATATTTCTAAACATTGCCCAGGCGAAGAAACACCGCCGCCCAGGGCTTGTCCCCCAGGAGGGGCCCATCAGGGATGGTTGTGCCCAGGGATGGCTGTGGGTGAGATCGGGTGGACCCAGCCCCGCGCCTGGGCGGGAAGAGCCCGGAGGCTGCCCGGGGGTGCTAGTCACCCGAGCCCCTTGCTCTCCCGGCTCAGTGCTGAGCCCACCGGGCCCCTGTCCCCCATGGCAGAGCTGCTAGGCCTCTCAGAAGATCCGGCAGAACAAAGCTACACTCGTCCCCGTGTCATACCTTCTGTTCAGACGTCTAGAAGGAGAGTTCTAGACGGTTCCACAGCAGCTCTTAGACCCTCCCACAAACCTGCACAGAGACACTTTTCCCCCTCTCTCAGAAACTTCCAGAGGGACTTGTAACCTCCCGTGAATGACAAGGTTTGAACAAGAACAGAGTCTTCAGCAAACAGTCCTCACCAACCCTGGTGTGTGGCCGGTTTTAGAACAAGTAAAAATTAATATATTGTATTAAAGGGACGTTGAGTATATTGGAATGTCTGTCACCTCAGGGCAATGCTTCTCTTACCCTAAAAGGACAATAAGAAGTAAATAAATTTTTATGATGGCTGACCACTCGGACAACTATTGACATAAAGTTTGTGCAAATAATTATAGATTTGTCATCTTGTGTGACTAACTGTACATGCCGTTGATTGGTATAGCTAAATATTCTCTATTTTCTCTCCTTTAACACACACACGCACACACGCGCACACACACGCACAACTTTATTCAAGGTTCATATGTCCTGGTTTTTACACTGTTGTAAAAACCAGCCTAGAGTTTATTGGTTTCAGTGGGCAAAATCCATTGTCAGCACATTTTTGTGTATCTTGAGAAGCTGTTTGTGTCACTTTAATTGAGAAGATTTGTAAACACTTTGTAGGCAAAACACACAAGTGTTTGCCCATCAATTTGGCGGTGTTAAATCAAGAATCAAGAAGTTTATACTCGGTTCCTCAAAAAATTAAATATAGTTACTATATGAGCCAGAAAGTCCACGTCTAGCAGTAGACCTGCGAGTGCCCTCCCACCAGTGTGTGAGAATGTTCACACCAGCATGTTTATAATAATCCAAGAGTAGACACTACCCACGTGTCACACAAATCGGGGTAGAGCTGTGCAATGGAATATCATCCAACCGTAAGATGTGCTAATATGGGCTACGGCGTGGATGGATCTCGAAAATAGTATGCAGAGTGAAAGAAGCCGGGGATTAAAGGCTATGTACGGTAGATGCCATTTAGACAGAACTCCTGGGACAGGGCACAGGAGCCACTGAGCAGATTGGTGGGCGCCTCGGGCTAGGGCAACAAGGGGTGGCGAGTGACTTCTCGTGAGTGTAGAGCATCTTTTGGAGGTGACGAAAACGTTCTGGAATTAGATAATGTTGATGGTTGCACGACTTTGTGAATATACCGAAACCCAGTGAGTCGTGCACTTTAAAGGGTGAACTGTATGGTAGTGAATTATATCTCAATAAAATAAATGATTAGATAAAGCAAATGGGAGAAAACGTTATCAGCCGTTGATTCTAGTGGAAGGAATAGGGCCGATCATATCACCGTGCTCTCAACTTTTCTATGTGTGAATATATTTTCACAATGAATGGTTCAGGGGGAAAAACAGAAGAAGGAACGGAGAGAGGAAGGAAAGAAAGAGAGAAGGGAATGGTTGTTTCTGCTGCAGCCGCCGAGACACCCGCATTTGGGATGGGTTTATTTGAGCTGGAAAAAAATAAAAAAGATGGAGGGAACTGGTTGACCCTGAAGCTGCTCAGTGGTCCCGTTTTCCTTGGGGTCCGTCTGACCCTGGCTGAGGAGTCTCCTGGTTCAGAGCCTCCTGACCTTGACACGTGTCCGCGGTACATGATGAAGAGCGTTCAAGGCCACAGTGTCAGTTCATCGGTTTAGTACCGCTGATTAAACAAGTGAACTAGTCACTCTGGTGGGTGCGAAGTAGGATTTGATTGTGGTTTTAATTCGCATCTTCCTGATGGCTAATGATGTTGAACATCTTCCACGTGCTTATTGGCCATTCGTACGACTTTAAAGAAACGTCTTTTCAGGTCGTTCGCTCATTTTTAAATTGGGTAATTCTTTTTTTGTCATTGAGTTGTAAGAACTCTTTATATTTTCTAGATACAAGTCCCTCACCAGATAGATGACTTGCAGATATCTTCTCCCAGTGTGGGATTGTCTTTTCACTTTACTAATGACGTACATTGAAGCAAATAAGTTAACTTTCATGAAGTCCAGTTTATCAGTCTTATTATTTGTTCTTTTGGCGTCATACCTAAAAAAATCATTGCTTAACCTAAGACCACAATGATTTACTCATATGTTTCCTTCTAAACGTTTAATCATTTTGGCTCATATATTTAGGTCTATGATCCACGCGAGCTAATTTTTATGTATGACGTGAGGTAGGGGTCTAAATTGGATGTGAGTCTCCAGTTGGCCCAGCTCTATTCATTGAAAAAACGATTTTTTCTTCCATTGAATCGTCTCAGCCTGGCTGACAATTTGGTAGGAAAACCCACACAGACATTTTCTCCAGTGGGATGTGAGGCATCCCATTTTTTTCTTTTTCAGAAAGTTGTTTCTGAAATATAGCATCCACTTCCAGAACACGTCCCTATTGTCTAGTTATAAATTTAATATCCAGTCTTCCTCTGGAAAATGGCATTTTGTGCATCAGAAAACTAATTGTACTAATTTTTAGAATTATGTTTGATTCATACATAGACCTCGAGCAAGAAGACAGCATGGTCTTCGAGAGTGACCAAAAGAACGTGATGTTGACAAGGCGCGCATTCAGCGCGTGCTGCGCGTTTAATCTTAGTAAAGATCTTTATTCATTTTTTATGAACTCACCTGTCTCTGATCTGAGAACGTTTTACAAAGGGGTCTCTTTCCCCTTGATGCATGGGGGCTGCCAGGCGTGTCTAGAGCACCAGGACCCAGCGGAGTTGTACTCTGGAGGCGTCTGGATGAAGTACCCAGGTGGCTTGGTGACAGCAGGGCATTTCGAGGCAGGCGGTGGCATCCGAAAAGGGCGATCCTCGAGCCTGTCTTTGAAGGGAGTCCGTCCCAAATCCAGGGCACAGCTGGCTCACCCAAGCAGGAGCGAGGCGATGCGGCCTGGTTCTGAACAGTCTAAGGTCACACGCTGGCTCTTGCTGGCCAGCTACGTCCTTGTCCCCAGGGAGTACGAAAAGAGCGGCCCCTGAGACCACCGAGGACGGGCTCTCCAAACCCCCCGCTGGTTCCTCTGCTGTCTTCAGCTTCCACGTGTCACACTGATAAAAGTATTTAGAGACTCAACACGTGTCTACACTGGCAACTAAAGCTGCCGATAATTGTGAAATTCTTAAACGCTTCTTGGCAGAGTTTTTGCTTGACAGATACTTTCGTTAAACTCTTTCGTATTTGGACTTGGTCGAAATAATTGCAGTGATAGATAATGTTTGTTCAGCGTTTACTGTGTGAAAAGTGCTTTACTGGCATTATTAATTTAATCCCCAACCCCGTGAGCTAGGGATTAGTCTCATCTTACAAATAGGGGAAAAAGGCTTGGAGAGATTACATAATTGCCATAATCACCCAGGTGGTAAGTGGAGAGTGGAATTCGGCACAAACCTGAGCTCAGAGCCCGCCCGCCTCCCCCACTCACAATCTGCTGGCCCGAAGAGTACTCTCTCACGGTTTACACCCCCAAGAATGGCCGGGGGAGGCAAGAAGATGTTGGGAGCGGAGGCTTCTGAGTCAGCTCTGCTCGAATGAGCACAATCCAGGCTCTCTCGGAGCGAGTCAGGCAGTGCTCCTACGTGGATCGATAACTCTGAGTCTGAGCCCCGTCCTCAGAGGGAGCGGGTCTCTCATGGGGTCACTGGCCATCCCGCCAGTGACACACGCGCCTTCGACGTCTGTGCCTTCGTGAGGGAGAATAGAAACACACTAGAAGCTTCTTTCAGGGAGGCCCATTTGCCCTCAGCTGTAGAGCAGCCCAGGGCCTTGAAGACCGCCCCGCACACCTGGAGGGGGACCTCTGCTGCCGTGGTCACTCACGCCAGATCAGTCAGCAATTTCTCTGGCCGTGAGCCAGAGCGACAGCTGCTCTACCTAGGGCGACGGTGACCAGCTTGGGTCCCCTAGAATCCTTCCAGTTCCCTGCTGGCTCCTAGTCCAGTTCTCTGCTGGAGGAATTCTAACGTGGAGCAGAACAGTCACTGGACCCTGAAATCAAGGCCGGAGGTCAGACTCCCACCGCCATGACATTGGGACAGCCCCGGGGCTGGAGTTAGCACAGGAATGCCAGACATTTGGGCCTGCATCCACTCGGTTAGATGCTCCAGACAAGATCCAGACATGAAATCTAAAAAAGAGTCCAGGGGAATAGTCACTTCGTCTCACGTGCTTCGCTCTGGGACACGCGCCCCACCTCCCTCTGGTTTAATTCCTGCCTTCGCCAGTCCACGTGGTTTGTTATTGCCTCCGCATTCCGAACGCCGTTGGGGGCGGTGGGGGCCATCATCGGCTGTCGCCAGAGCCCGCCCAGCACAGAGCAGGGGTCAGGAAATCGCAACCCACATTCTTGGGTCACTAGATTTTGAGACGGAAGATCTTAGGTTGGGAGGGTTGGAGTTAATAGTTATTTATCAAGCAGAGATGCAGAAGATCCAAGGGTTAATGGGACGGAATGGGGGAAGTTTAGCCCCCAAACAGCCAGTTGTCTTTGAAGGGCGGTAACGAACTTGTCTCGGGACAGTGTCACCGCATACCTCCACTTCTCCGTGATGCCACTCTTCGGGAAGCGTGATCCAGGCCCGTCTCAGAGAAAGTCCCCAGTGTGTGTGGACCGCAGCGGGAGGTGAAGGGAGGCAGCACGGGCTCCGTTAAGGAGCGGTGTCAGCGTGCCCTGTGGGTGGCGGGCTGGGCGACGGACCTAGCAGGCGCCACGCTTTCCGGTCCTCGGGGACAGTGGACAGTGGTCAGGACGGCGGCGTGGTTAAGAAGTGGCTAAAAAACTGTGTGACTCCAGACGCTCACAGAGGATAGTCTCGAAGGCCACGTCTCTGTTTAGAGCCGCCCTCCCTGCCTTGTCTCTAAGTTTCGTGGGGTGACTGGTGTTAGACCAAGATCGAGAATTCTCTACAAGAAAACCAAGCTCTGCTCTCTGCCCTCGCCGGCAGGCAGAGGTGTGGGCAGTCCTGAGGGCGTACTGTGGACAGGGATGAAGGAGGACATGCTCGCTGGACCTTAGACTCGCGGTGGGCAGGATGGATGTGGACATCAGTTTTCTTAATAGTAAGGGCAATTTGTCAGTTTCCTCCAAGAGGAGAGCAAAGTCAACAAATGGCTTTTAGGTCCTGCTTTCACTTGTTAGCTCAAAACAAATCCTTTTTTTTTTCTTTTTTTTTTTTAAGAAATATTTGGAACAGAGTGGTTTCTTTTTATAGTTTATACGTACATATACACATTAACACTCAGGATCATGTATTATTCAATCATGTGTATCAATATGTGTATATACTTATCCCTCAACTGTTTTTTTCTTTCATTTTTACACTCTCTAAACAGGGTCCAATATAATCCTTAATTCAAAGGACTTTCTCAAATGAAGCATATGTACCTAATTGACAAAATCCACTGTTCTCCGTTAGCATTATCTCGTTTGCTCTTTTATTTATTTAGTTGTTATAATTTTTTTTATGGTGACATTGGTTAATGAAATCCAGTAAATCCAGCAAATTCCAGCTATACGCTTTAACAGTAAAGCATATATATATTTACACTGTGTGCTCACCTCCCATAGTGGGATTTCTTTCTGTCGCCACACATTTGACCCCGTTTACCCCATCCACCTCCCCCCCCCCTCTGGTAACCACTAGTCCGTTGTCCATGTCCGTGAGTCTCTGTTCATTTATCCTGTTTGTTGCTTTTAGGTTTCTATCCCACATGTAAGGGGTGTCATGTGATTTTCAACTTTTCGCTCTTTTGAAAGTAACATTGTCAGGGAATGATGGCAGCTAGACCCTTACTTGGTTCTTCCATGAGTCAGTCAGTCGATCTGGCACATTCTCCGCGATGTTGCTGGCTGTCACCTTCTGTGGAATGCGTAGCTGATCCCTGAGGGCCGGAGGGTTATTTTCCCACGACCTTTTGGTCTGACTCGGCTGCCCAGAGAGGATTTTTTTCCTAGGGAATGTCCTCGATTATATTCTGGGATTCCTACATTTAGTATTTTTGAACATTTTTGAGGTTACAGACCCCTTTGGAAATTCGAGGAAACCTATAAACCTTCTCACAAGAAACACACGCATACATAGCCAATTTTGCATAGTTTCAGGGGTTCATGACATCTTAATTAGAGTCTTTTTAGTTCATAAAAGAAAGTCCAGAAGTCTCCCTGGACTTTGAACAGTAGTTGGCAGGCTTCTCGCGTGCCCCGGAAGGTGTGACGTGCTGGTTGTGCGTCTGTCACCGAGCCTGCCTTCCGTTCCCTGAGGCAGAGCCCTCCCTACCTCAGTGCTGGTAAGAGGGGTCCACAGCCGGCTTGCCTGGTTCAGAAGGTTCTCCTTCTCGAGTGCGGCATCCGCCTGTAAAAGTGATCTACCTTCTCCATGTAAATGAAGACGCAAACAGCATCCCTTCGTGGGATGGTCGTTTTGTGTGTTCGCACACGCATGCATGTGCACAGGTGGACACCGCGTGCACGCACGCTGTCACACATGGATGCAAAGTACACGTTTATGCACGTGTGCGTGAGTGTGCCCGCGCGTGTGTCTCGGGCTACGGTCATGTCGACGGGGCCAGGCGAGCGGGGCACACCAGTGCAGACCCGCACAAGACCACGCTCCTCAGAGCCTGCACACCCCTCGGCCCTTCCACACAAGCCAAACGCCCCCCGAAACGGCCTGGGTACCAGCTGACATGACGGCGTGTGAGAGGCGCTCAGCCCAATAGCCTTAGGAGGTTTTATCGGCGAGCCAAGTATGAATCTCCATTTTCTGGTGATTTTATTTTGTGTTTCTATGACTACCAGTGAGGTGGAGTATCAAATCTTTGGGCATACCAGTCTCTCATTTTCTGGTTCTCCGATATCTGAAGAAGAGTCAGAAAATCTGGATTTTATGTAAACTCGCCTAATTTTTGATGGTTGGTACTTATCCGCGCTTTCGCTTACATACTAAGTGACCCACACAGAACATTTCTGCAGTCCGCATTCTTCTCGCGGCCACCAGTTTGCAGCCCCTGGTGTAAGTTTAGGGCCAGGCCTCTGGGTCAAGAGTCGAAATCGAATCCTAGTCTGTCACTCACTGTTTGACCTCAGGCCAGGATCGTTGACCTCATAGGGTCTTCGTTTCTCATCAGTACCACAGCGATGATAATCGCGTTTCCCTCGCCAGGTGATTGCAAGCGTAAGGTCTTTAGCCCGGGGCCTGGCACACGCCCGGTGTTTGATAAATATTAGTATCTGTTCTCATCAATTATTCCTCCCTGTTCCAGTTGGCTTCTTAAGCAGCAGAGGGTGGTGGCTTACAATGAAGTCAGCAGGGCTGGTGTGCATTCATTCATTCATTCAGGGAACTTGTCGAGGACTTTTAACATACACATGCTGCAGTTAAGGTGCCGTCATGGGCTCTGGGCCCCTAGACGAGGCAGGGGGTGGGGTGGGGCAGTGTGTCCTGGTGGGATCAGGGTAGAATCGACAGAAGAGGGGACAATCGGGGCTGGACTTTTCAGGACTAATTGGAGTGGGAGAAACAAGGGAGATGACCCCCGATGAGACGTCACAGTAATCCAAGCTCGAAGTGACAGCACAGTTCTGGACTGGGGACCCGGGAGAGGGGAACGGATCCCAGCAGCAGGAAAGGCCAGTGCTTGATGGTTGCGGAGATGGGGCTGGGAGAAGGAGAGCAAGCGAGGTCGACCAGCTGTCTGAGGTTTGAACTTGGAAGGCAAACTTGAGAAGGCTCAGTTTGGGGTAGCGAGCCCTGTTCGGTGTGGACTGCGGCTGTGGCATCCAGGACAGCCAGGCTGGCCAACCCGAGCACGAATGAGAGCCTGGTCCTGGGGACAGAGTGTGGGGACCATCATCGGCACGGAGGTGATGTAAAAACGTATGAAATTGCTTAAAGGATAAGGAACATTTGTTTACTCTCTGCCGTGGACATTTTTAAAGACAGGCATTGATATCTGCACAATTTCTATGGGATGATCTTAAAATCCAAGGTAGTGAGTGTGATCTGAATGTACATGTCCCCCCAAAATGCATATGTTGACAGTCCGAGCCCCAAGGCGATGGTATTAGGAGATGGGGCCTCTGGGAGGTGACAGGGTCGTGAGGGTTAAACCCTCATGATTGCGACTAGTGCCCTTATCAAAGGGACCCCCAGAGAGCTCCCCCACCCCGTCTGCTGTGCGAAGACACAACGAGAAGGCTGCGACCCGAAGAGGGTCCTCCCCCAGGCACGCCGGCGCCCCGACGTCAGACTGCCGGCCTCCAGAGCCGCGAGCGATACGTTTCTGTCGGCGCCAAGCACCCCCGACTGTGGTATTTTGTCACAGCAACTCAGAGGAATGGAGACGGCCCCACATTGGTGATGAGCCGTGTCCATGAGCCGCAAGCGGGAAAAAGACTTCAACCCAAAGGCGTCTCATCCACTTTCTGTCGCCCCGTGGCGACAATTCCCCGAGGCTGGGCGTCTTCCCCGTCTGCTACTTCTCCTGCCACGGAGCCGCCTGGTTCCTCTCCGCGTGTGTGTTTGGTGCCCACCTGACTTCGTGGCGCTGCTCACATCAACATTCCTTTCTGAGAGACCAGCTCTGTTGTGTTTTTAAATAAGATGGAATGTCGTGATTTTTTTTTTTTTTTGCCTCAGCAGAGGCAGAGCCCCACCCAGCCCTCCCTGGCCATCAGACGGGAGGGCTTGTCATGGTTGGTTGACTTTAGCTCATGAGTGCTGAGTCAACATCTAAATGACAGCTTCCTGCGTTGGGGTTACTTCTTTCATTGAGGTGATATACTGTCCCGTGTGTGGGAGGGGGGAAGAAGGGGGACTTAGGGGCTTGCACTCAGGAGCTGGGATGTGGAGCTGGCCCAGGGCCTGGGCGACCTCTCCCCACACCCATGTCTGCCCGGCAGCCGGGCTCACCCTGGGGGCACTTGGAACAAAAGCATAGATTGGGAGGACTCTTGGTCCTGCTGGGGACCCTCGTCCCAGGGTCTCACTTAAATTCCACATTTCATCCCCAAGAGAATGACTTTGCTGGGCTAAGCATTTAGCAAGAAATGTGGTTTCTTAATTATTCTGAGAAAGCTTTCCCCCTCCCCCCCCCCCAACTTGGCAAATATTTCTACACATGGCCTTGTATTTTATTCTTCCTGTAGAAACAGAGCTATTAATATGAGAGGGAGTGAAGCCGTCTGTCAAGGTCATCTCAGGCAAGTTTCAAGAACATTCCATTGTAAGGGCCCTTGGAACACAGGAAAGGTGAATTATAGAAGCAGCTCATAGTGTCTGGGAAATAACGGGCATGTAGATAAAGCCTGGTGATACACATAAAAGCAGACCTCGCGTAATTAATACACTATGACTAATTAACACCATTTTGACTAATTAATACCAGTGTAACTCCATCAAGCGATGACCCTTGAATGCTCTTAAGACAAACTTTATTCCAATGGGGGATAATTGACAAATAAGATTGTAAGATATTTACACCGTGCAGTGTAATAATTTGATAGATAACTGGGACTTTTTTGCTGCTGAACCTGCTTTTATTGTGATTCCCTAAGCTAAACCAGTCGCGACGCTCCCTCTCACTCGTCTGGCAGGTTTTGCGGGCCTGCTGTGCGCCGGGTGAGGCTCACAGGTTTTTACACAGACCCGGAAGGTCGGTTCCTCGGTGCTTTGCCCCTCGAGTCATCTCTCACGAGGCCCGGACACCTTTGCCCGACGCCATTTGGCATTCTCTGGGGACCTGACGGGATTTCAGCCTCCAATTCTTCAGACCCAGTGATGCGTTACTTTGACAAGTCATTTGATACTGGCTCCGCCCTCAAAGGCTGCGCTCGTGAGCCTTTTTAGAATGTTCTGGAGGGACCAGGGATCCCCAGGGATCCCAGCGCAGCCGGACACCGTGGGTCCACATTGGGCGCATCACCTGCTGCTGCTCTCCCGGCGCAGGGATCCGCAGCCCGAACTTGCATGGCACCCATTACCAAACAACCGAGGACTGTGACCTCTGTGCCTCCAGACGCAGCTGGCCGAGGGCAGCTGGCTGAGGCACCAATGATTTTAAGTACCGAGTGATCGGTATGCTGGTGCCCACATGGGGACATTTGTGTGTTAGGGACCCAGTACCCATGGGGACACTTGTCTGTCAGGGACCCAGTGCCCACACGGGGACACTTGTCCGTTATGGACCCAATGCCCACAGGACACTTGTCAGGGGCCCAGTGCGCATCCTTCGGGCCTTGAGCTTGGGAGAACGTCTCTGGGATGATGTGCTGTGCTCGCCCCGCTCAGAATTCTGCACCGGGCAGGACGCCGTCACACACGGGTGGTCAGGAGGCCCTCGGTGAGAGATTTTCGCGTGTCTACAGACAGACCTCCTCCCTAAAATGTATTTGTAACTCCAGAGTCAACTCTCATGGTTGTTTGCAGACACGTGAGGAGAGAAAAAAATGAGTCGACCGACAGGTGTGTTCTCGGGGAGGATAAACAGGGTGGCACTCGGCCTTCTTACTTCCCGCTCCCACATTGTAAGCAAGCGGTCCATCTGGTAACGCGTTTTTCTCATTCTCGTGCGTTTTGTCGGTGGTCGCGCTGTTTAGAATGGCCTCCAAGGGTGATTTTTAAATGTTATCTCGTATTCCGAAGCACGGGAAGGCTGCTATGCGCCTTGTGGGGAAGATACATGCGCTGGACAAGCTTTATTCAGGCCCAGGTTGTAGGACTATTGGCCGTAAGTTCAATGGTGATGAATCAACAACGTATGTTAAATAAGGCGTCTTTAAACAGAAACACACATAAAACAAGCCAACGTATTGATCACTTAACAGTTGATGAGAATATCGTGACCAGAGGCTCCCAGGGGCCTAACCCTGTGTTCTTTTTACAAATAGAATTTACTGTTCAAGGTGACGTTTCAGACCCTGACGACCGTAAAGAATGAGAACCCCCTGTAGTTATCTTTTTATTTGTCACATCCTAGACTCTAAGACATTTGCTTTCAAATGTGGTTCACGAATTCAAATCATGCCCCCAACCACTCAGTAGCGTCTGCAAGAGCACAGCACCGGCCATCCAGGCTCGACGTGTGACCGGGTCTCAACCCCCACGGTGGCCGGGCGAGCAGACGGACCCGCGTTGCCGTCTCGTGACTGGCAGCGTGGTGTCGCCGTGACGGCCGTGGCGCTGCTGGCACCTTGAGCAGCTTTTCTCCGAGAGGCAGAGCCCGGGCAGGTCGGAGACGCGGGCCACGGCTGCAAGCTGTTTACGCACGGTAACGCGCCGGATAAACCAGAGTTTATACGGCGTGGTGCTGTTTACTTCGTAAATCTAGAAAGGATCATGTGATCAACCGTGCGTTTGAGGATTATGGGCTTACACCATGCCATTTTCCACTGAAAAAAGAAAATAATTAAACCTCCTCGCCCAGTTTCCTCTCTGAAATTATGCTCCTCCTGAGAAAAAAAAAAGAAGAAAAGGAGACAGAGTTGACGTGGCTGGGAAAATAGGTCAGAAGGCTCTGCTGGACGTGCTCTGCTTTTCTGGATGAATTAAATATTTTCTCCGGGCATTAGGAAAACTCTGTGCAGCCCTTCGTCTCTCCGCTCAGGATTTCAGATTTTTAAAACGTGTTTTGCTTCCCTAATCTGTGCCAGGGGTATAGCAGACATAGAGTTAGGGTACAGGCACATACTCGATTATGTGCTAACTGTGATTATCTGCTACATGTCTCGTTGGATAAGTGGAATACAGCCAATAACTCTAATTTTCATGGCAAGTACATATTCACTGTATTAGGTTTAAGGCAAAAGAAGTAAGAAGAAAACATTGGTGGCCTCTAATGACTTCACCACATCCTAGAGGTGGCTGCGTCTGTCCCCTGAGTCTTTTTAGCTTAAGGATTAAAAACACTTGGACTTCGACACGTGAAACCTTTACTGTGTCCCACCCACATCTCTGTGTAAGCTCACATGAAGATTTATGGAAACCTTCTAAATCCCCAAAGAGTCTTCATTGTCCCTGGTGCTCTGAGCGTCGGTGACAGAGGCCCAGGCCTTGCCTGGAGGAGTGTGAGTGTTGGAGGTGGAGAGCCTCGACGAGCCACGCGGCTGCTCACTGGGCCTCCGTCCCCCCGCCTGTCAGACGGGGCCAGTGGGACCCGCCCCACCGGGGAGGGCCAGGCACGCGAGGGCGCCGGTCCTCGGGGAGGACCCTCGGGGACGCCCCCACGCGCCGTCCCGCTCCCCTTTTGTTCCAGGGGGCTCTGCAGACACGCGGAACGATGTTCTTAAAGTTTTCACACAAAATTCGACTGCAGTTTCTCCTGCATGTTAAGTCGTGGGAGGCCGGAGCCGCGGAAGGCGGCACCGTCGGGTCTCAGCGGCCCTCGCCGTCCGCGTGGGGGATCCCAGCGCCCTGGGGGGGACCCGCCGCCCCGCAGCCGCGGCACCCATGTTCAGGGGTCTCGTGCTCGCCGTCTTCGCTTTTTAATGACAAATCAGGGCAGGAAAAACGGGCTTTCCCTCACGTCTGGACAAGGGCCGGTGCGGGGCCCGGGCGGGGGCTCGCAGCGGGCGCCTTCGCGGCCCGAGGCGGTGGACGGGTCTCTCTCCTGGCGCCCAGTGCGTTCTTAACCAAGACACGTGGAACAGTGGTGGCCTTTGTAACCTGCGGAAGCTGGTGACTTAATGACCACTATTCCCTGCAGCTCTCGCGTATACGATAACCCAGGATTTTCTCCAGACTTTGTTTTGCGAGTTCTAAGCGTTTCCACGCGCGTGATAAACGCACTTGCCTCCTATGCTCCAGGGTCAGGGGCCCATTTTTAATTTTTATTCATTTATTTATTTTTTCCTTTTCCGTACTTTGCTCGCTTTTATGGCTGGGTTGTTTGCAACTAGTACAAATTGTTAAAAAACACCAGACCTTAGTCCACCTTGGTGTGACAGCACTTTTTTGTAAACAAACTGAGCCATTGTTTCTAGTTAAAACACACACACACACACACACACACACACAACTCATTTATGCTTTGGAAATATTAAAATGCAATTACTGAAAGGCTCTTGGCTTAGCTGCTTCCCCAGAATTGTGCATTAACTAATTAGAGTGGAGACTTGGGGCTGCCCGCTCCGGGCGCCGAGTGTGTGTGAGGCGGGGGACATGTTTGTGTGGCATTTAAAGCCTGCCGGGTCAGCAGACACTCCAGGGACAGCAAGGCCGGCACAGCTGGCCTCCGACATCTCCTCTCTCCCCCTCGGCAGACGACATCTCCCGGGCGCGCACATTAGATTGTTTCTAATTGATTTATTGACGCGGGAGGCCCGGTCCCGGCTGGGAGGGCGCTGCCGGGTGTGTGTGCACGCGCGTGTGCACAGCACCCGCATTCCAGCGGGGCTGCGTGGGAGCATTCCACCGCCGGCAGCAACCCACGAGGCGCTTTTAAGCAAAACCAGAACGATGACCTTGAAGGCACCCAGGAGCCGGCTCATGTCCTCTCCGGTTGTCGTCTTTCTCCTCCCAGTCGTCTGCACGGCCCGAGTGTGCTGTCCACGTGCAAAAAAAAAAAAAAAAAAAAAAAAAATGTGCCTTGAGTCCAAATCACATTTTTTCCTTTCTTTTTTTCTTTTCTTTTTTTTTCCGTAAGAAAAATTCTTCAACCTTGGCCAAGCATGTTGCATGTTTCTAAATTGGAAATGGGCGAGGCGTGGTGCCCAGCTGGGGGTGCTGTGCGTGAGCCGAGCCGCCTAGCCACACCCCTGATGCACAGTGGAGGGCTGGTGAGCACCATCTGTGTCCCTGGGAGGGGACCGGGCAGGAAGGGGTGCCCTGTGTGGGGCTGAGGTCCACCCGGGTTTGAATTTGATGTCAACAAACTGGATGTTGGTTTAGCTCTTCGGGAGCAGGAAGGGAGGTTCTTTTTTGTTGTTGCTTTTTTTTTTTTTTTTGGAATTATTTTTAAGAGTGTATTTGAGCCAAGCTAAGGGCAGTGTCAGGAAGCAAGACCTCAAATGCTCCGGGTTCATTCGTAATGACCTAAGTCCCCAATCCTGTCTTGCTCTGCCCTCTGCCAGCTCCTCCCCTCCACCACTCCTTGAGCCTGCGAGGTCACCTCTGGGCCCTAAGACACCTGTGCATGTGAGCATAGGGGAGCTCGGGCGAGGCGGCGTGCGGCGTGGTGGACGGGTGCCCTGTGGTGGGTGGGCGCCGTGTGAGGTGGGTGCAGGGTCAGCTCCTGAGAGGGAGACCATCCTTGAACTTAGCACACCGAGTGGCTAGCCTCGCCGGCCTCGCCTGGTCCCAGCCCCAAATGGCAAAGCCAGACAGCATCCCAGCGCCGAGTGCCAATCCAGGTGATTCGGGACCCGTCACCTTGTCTCTCTGAAGCTCAGTTTTCCTCTGTTACCACTACCCTGGATAATGAGGACTAAGGTGACACATGTAAACCACTCAGCCTATCGCCCGACGCGTATTAAATGCTTGATAGACATTTGTGGTGGTTCTGATCATTATGATCATTAGGTACATGTGAAAGCCAGTCTGCCTCTGAGCTCTGGAATGACAGGTCCAGCCCCGGGCTTGTCATCATCCCAGTTTGCCCTGCTCATGTTGACCATGCAGACCTTCCAGGCGAGGTCGAGGCCTTCCAGGCAAAGTCAAGGCCTTCCGGGCGAGGTCGGGGCCTTCCGGGCGAGGTCAGGGCCTTCCGGGCGAGGTCGGGGCCTTCCAGGCGAGGCCGGGGCCTCCCGCGTTCTGATGAGGATGTGTTTTGTGTCTCCGCTGCAGGAATTGCATACTTGGGCGGTGTGTGCAGCGCGAAGAGGAAATGCGTACTTGCCGAAGACAACGGTCTCAACTTGGCCTTCACCATCGCCCACGAGCTGGGCCACAAGTAAGTATCCGACCGTGCCCTGCCTGTTCCGGCTCTCTCTGGATACGCGTTTTTGCACTTGAATCCTCAGAGTTCTGAAATAGCTCTGCTCCGGGCCTCTGCTCCCTCCGTGGTGGGGACCTAGGCCAGCAAGCCTGGGCCCCGGCCCTGCGGGAACCTGAGAGAGGGCTCAGCGCACAGACTCTGAGAGTTAAAATGTCAGTCGGGTGTGTTCGTGTCTCTCCTTGAAGCACGCGCTGTAATGGGAAGCGGTTTTGCTCAGCGTCTTCGGCGGTTCCATTTCCTTTCCTGGGTCGGCATGATCTTTGAGTCACTGTAAACATAGTGTTCAGGTAATGGGGTTCATCTTCGTACCGTTGGACTCCTAGCTCCTTCTCAGCCGGTGTCAGACCGCGTGGGTGAGAGTGTCTGAAGGTAGAACGTCAGGGCCTTCGCTGGAAACGATTGTCGCTGTCGCTTTTGCACGTGGGAACGTCCCGTTAGCAGGAAATAAACACAGAACTCAGAGCCCAGATGGGTCGTGGAGAGACTCCGAGGCAGCCTCACAGCTTTCCAGATGCAGACGCAGAGGGTCAGAGGGGCCGAGCCGGCGGGCCCAAGGTCGGGCCACTGGCGGGAGGGCTCAGGTGGCACAGAGGGTCAGAGGGGCCGAGCTGGCGGGCCCAAGGTCGGGCCACTCGCGGGAGGGCTCAGGTGGCGGACAGCCGGGCCTGACTCTGAAGCTGCAGCCCCAGGGTTTGCTCTTTCTCCCGGAGTCGGTGTCCATTTCATGATTTTTCTCTAAAGGAAAAATTAGGGTAGAACTGCTTAAGAACTTAAAAAACAGGTAAATTTAGGAGGCTGGAGCGTGCAAAACAATGGGAAAATTTATACCGGCTCGAACAGAACAAAGTTAAATGGAAGTTTAGTCCTTGGTTAAAAAAGAATATATATATTTTTCCTCTCATTAGCCATATCTGTGGCTCTATTTATTTATTGTTTGTTGTAGTTATCTGGTCCCATTTTAATTTTTTCACTCCTGTAGGCACTTTGGTAATTGACTTCTCTGTCCGCGCCGGTGGTCATGATGTGATTACAGTGAGCGAAAATAATCTTACGCTTATTTCCTGGGATTAAGGAGGAAATACAAGTTATGGGCCAAGAGAAGCAAGATCAGCCATTGTCTTTAAGTATATAATTATTTCACATTGACAATATTTTCATAATATTGGTGACAGCACTTTGCCCAAACTATTTTGCTTACTAGAAAATAATTTGAAGCATTAATCGCCATCAAAGTCATGCTCATCTCTCTGATTTGTTAAACAAAACCCTGTACCCAAGAATGGTTGCTGAAGGAAAAGCGTAAATCGGTGTGGCTATGGCAAGCATCTCACTCAGCACATCGCAGCTCCTGGGAACCAAGGCCGTGATGGCCGCGAGAACTCAGAGCTGTCACGGAATTTCCCAGCACGCATCTGGACGTGGACCTGTGGATAGATGCGTGAGTTGCAGAGTCCCATGGCGGCAGGCGGTGCGGGGGCATGTGCCGTTTGCACACCTGTGACACAGAGGGCCGTTTTCTCCCTGAAGGCCAGTGCCATCGTGCTGGGTCAGACCGGGGCATCTTAGCCCAGGCAGTCTGCAAGGATGAATGATTAGATTCAGTCAGACCACAATAGCCTGTAGCTACAGTCTGGTTAGAATTTCTTGGAGGACTCTTTATAGCTTGCTCTTGAACTCTAATTCCTTACAAAAACAAACACCTTATTGTGAACCAAAACCAATAAATCTTGCTTGCTAGCATTTGGCCCTGCCCCTAGGTGGGTGGTTACAGTTTTCCCAGGAAAGTCTGTTATTCTGATTCTTCTCAAGCCTTGGGAAGCAGATCTCCCAAAGATAAAGCCACATTCTCTCCATCCTCGGACCCCCACTGATCATCTGGGCTCAGAGCAACAGGTGAGGCTTGAGAAGGTATATGTAGGCCCACCGGCCAGGCCGCTTCACGGCCACAGACATTTGGAAGCTGTTCCGCCTTCGGGGAGAGAGTGGAGCGTTTTAACACCACGTCCCTTAAATACGCGTGCACAAAGATAGACAGGCTGGTGTTCTGGGTGGACCGCTGACCCGTGCTCCCCGAGAAACTTTCCTGGTGAAAGTTTAGAAAATAAAGAGTGACCCTCTACGCACCCCTAGAAGGCCCCCACGGGGGTCCCCCCACCACTTAATACTGGTAGAGTGACCCCTCTCTTCTGGAGGATGGGGCGTGCGTGACCTTCCCGTTACTTACCCGAGGTCCTTTCTCTTTCTGGTGTCTCTTTGTTCGTATGGTTTAATTTTAAATATTACAGTTCAGAAATAACTGATTCGGTACTCTAAACGGGCTCCAATCCAGTTTGTAATCACATCGGTTCCAAACGATCAATTACGTGAGAAGTTCTTGCCATGGTAACGTCAGTAATGCTGCCCCGGGTGAGAATTAATAATGCGCTAATGCCGTTTAAGTTCAATCCGATCTCATTTATTGAGCACGTACTGTGTTAGATGCTGCGCACTCATGCTATTGAATCAGCCCTGCGAGGTAGGTGTCGTTTAGATTCTATGTTATAGATTAGGAAACCAGTATTACTTTTTTTAAAAAAAAAAATTCCATTCTCTACCTAAAATGATCTGGGATCTCTTATATGATAATATACCTGAGCAGCCACAACCTTGGTTGCCTCTTCGCCCATGAATGCCTGCCCGGCAGGTAACTACATGTTACCTTCCTTTCATTCCCCCCGTTGATAGGAATGTGGTCAGGTGTGAGCTGGGGAGGCGGCCGTCTCTCTGTCTCGTCCGGTTAGCTTTAGAAGCCTAACCGAAAACTAGGTCTTCCTGTCGGTGCCCCTCGGTGCCTCTCTCTGTCCCCAGTGACAGTGAGAAGATGGCGGCAATGGCCCTTTGTACTCTAGAGGGCTCTAGTGTCCTGCTGCTCTTGGTTATGGCTGGGGCTTGGGGACGGGACGGGGAGGGGTCCTCGAGAGAAACAACCCAGCTGGGCCAACACTGCCCGGACTTGTCCCCTCAACACAGCAGGTCGGGGTGCCTTGTGGTAGACGTGCGTGCCCAAGGCGTTTATCAATATTTGGCTTTCGAGAGTGGGAGGGACGGCCGGAAGCGAGCGTTTGTTTCTCTCAGGTAAGCTTACGATTTTGAGGCTCAACTGACCACGCGTGGGAAGGACCCTCCCCGGACGAGAGCCGGGAGCCCCGGCCCATGCCACCCTGCGGAAAAGGCAAAAACCACACTGAGCGACACCCTCAGCCATCACGGCGAGGGGGTCCTAGTAACTTTAGTGAAATATTAAAACGACCGGGCGTAATACATCTGTTGGAATTTTAGAATGTATTGTTTGCTATGGGTTGGAAGTTTTTGTGTAAAAGTGAGCAGGTAGATGGTTCGATGACGGCTGGTGGGAATGCCTTTTGTTTGGGGGAAGAGGGGATCCGATAAGGCCAGGGGAGTCGCTCGGCTGGCAAGAGGCTTCCCGGCACAGTCGGAGGCGGGGAGGGCCCGGGACACTCAGAGCGCCAGCATGCCTCTCCGTGAGGGGGGACAGAGCTCTGGGAAACATCCAAAGGCAGGGGCTCCCAGGTGGGCTGACGGGCGGGGGGAATCCACTTAGTCACACAAGGCCACCCACTGAGAAGGAAGAGCAGAGGCTGTGTGTTCACTCGTAGGGACAAAGGGCTTTCGCGGCAGGAAATGTGTCTGCTCCTGTGGATTTGGGAAGCGCCGTGGGGCGCGCCGAGCCGGATCAGCACCGGCGGAGAGTCAGCCCAAACCACGCCGCCGGGACCCCGTAAGTCCCCGAACGGCCCTCGGGGCGGCCCGGAAGCCAGGCCCCGTGTCCGGGCTCATCGCCACCTGGACTCGGGCGCACGCCCCCGTCCCACCTGCTCTCCGTGGGGGTTTCACGACTTCCACATGCCCTCTCTTGGGTCTCCGTTCTGGAATCTGCCTCTCCTCGGTCGGCTGGCCCGGCCGGTGGCCTCTAAAAACTGCTGTCTTCAGGGAAGCTTGGGGACACGGCGTAGGTGACAGCTGGGCCGAGCTGCACAAGAGGGGTGCTCAGGGGTTTAAACGTGCCACGCCTCCCCCGCCACCGGACCTGTCAGACCGCACGCCCCGCCCCCGGGCCGAGAGCTGAGAGGGGTGCCCTGGGAGGGCCTGCCGCAGCCAGGCTGGAGAGCCGCTGGGCCCTGACGTCCCAGGGGCACCCATGGGCCGCAGCCTCCTCGGCCTTCCGGCGGCCACTGCACGCCTCCCCCCGCCCCCGCCCCATTCTGTCCTGGGCCACCCTCAGAGTGGCCGTCTGCGGTCCTGCTCCCCCGGTTCCCACTCGCCTCTCTCCACGTCACCCCAAATTCCATGCCCTTTGCCACTTCACCAGCCAGTCATACTCACAGCCGGTGAGGCGAGGGCACAGAAACCTGGCCACCCTGGAAGGCACCCCCTCGGGACGCTGCGTCCTGCCGTCTCTCGTCCGACACCTCCCAGGAACACTCAGGTCTCAGCACAAAGAGTCGGGCGACCCGCGGTGGGGAGAGTGTGACGGGCGGGAGGCGGGAGAGGACAGGTGAGGGCAGGTGAGGCCCGTGGGGCCCATGGGGCCCGAGGCACTGGTGGCGCACGTGCTCGGACACGCAGGGCGATGGCGGCCGAGCTTCACGCACACAGCCGTCCCCGACAGAGCTGTGTCTGGGGATCCAGTGGTCACACGCGCACCGCGGACGGGGGGCCTTCGCACGTGGGCGCCGTGGCGACGCGGTGCACGGCGGGGCTCTCGGGCCGCACAGATGTTCCCGGCCCCGTGGCCGGCGCAGCGGGGAGGAGCGCGGAAGCGCGAGCGTAGCAGGGACTGTGTCCCCGCGCTCAGTCCCCTGAGGACGGGGGGCAGCTGGGTGCCACCAGCTAACTCGCCGGCTTCCACGGCCCCGGGCAGGTCACACGTGAAGCTCGGCATCCCCCAGCGAGGACGCTCGTCGAAAGCTGGATCCCGGCACTCGGGTGTGTCCACGAAGACGAGATACTGCGAGCAGGCGTTCGGGACAGGGGACGGCGGGGGGATGTCCCATCGACGGGGACGTGCTCGCCTGGTGTGCGGCACGGAACATGGGCCAAACCCGGCCTCTGGGAGTCGGGCTCATGGGCCCAGGGCCGGTGGGCGTCTGCGGCAGGGCTGGAGAACGGAGGGGGAGGGGCGGGGAGAGCCGTTCTGGGGGAAATGTCCTCGTAACTGGAGTTGACACCATTCCAACGGAAAAGGATTGTCTCAATCCCAGAACAGGAAGTCAGGAAAGCCATTATCCAGATGTGCGAGGAGGGGAAGCGTTTGTCTGTGGCCTGTGTTAAGAACGAGCTTGGCGAGCCAGGGAGTGAACGCAGGCCAGATGCGAGCGGGCGGCCAGCCTGCCAGCGGCCGGCCCGGGCAGCCCGGAGCTCCCGGCCGAGGCCTTGGCCTGAGTGCCCGGCCCGGCAGGCACAGCCTCATGAAGAAGGTACACCTTAGAGAGGATTTCTGGAGATGTTGTAACTGTTGAGAAGCCTTGGGAGGGGAGGGTCCTTTGTTCTAGTTGGAATTAGGGCAGTGGAGTCACAGACAGTTGGCTTTTCTTACAGAACAGAAAGAGGAGCCGCCTTCCCCCAGAATGTCTGCGGGCAGCCCCTGCTGCCTCTGGTTCTAGAGCGCGCCCCTGGGGCTTGGCCTCCGTCCCCACCCAGCCCGCACGGCCTCCCCCACGGGCTCCCTTGCACACGAATGGGTAACGGGGTGCTAGTGGTGTTGGGTGTGTGGTCGAAGTGGGTGTGGGGCATGTGAGCATCCTCTGGGCACGCCTGTCTCACCCGGCTTCCAGCGCCGTGCAGAAGAGCCAGGCCGTGTTTCCTGGTGTCGTTATCTTTAAAACGTGCTGCTGCGCATTGCAGGGTCTTTCACACTAATTTACAGCCCGGTCCCGTCTGCCCCTGCCAGCTGCCACTGTCACAGCCCTCCCCCTCCCGTGCCGGCTGAGCTGGAATGACTTGTGGCTTCCGAGGAAGTGCCGGTGGGGGGTTTGCAAGGCCGGCCCGCACCCCGCACCTCTCAGCCCGACTCTGGAGACCTTGAGCATGACCTTCACAGCGGCTCTGCCTGTCCTCTCCCCTGCTCCCCCCGCCCCCGCTCCCCCTCCCACATAAACAGAAGCAGAATTTCCTTCTGCCCCCTCCCTCCGCCCCCTCCCACAGATGGTTCTGAACAGAAGTTACCCTATCCAGAGCAGCGGGAACTGTATAGCTGGTGGTCCTATTTAAATGGCTTTTCTGCCCTGAGCAGGAACTTCTCACCACTGCCCAGAATCGACAGGAATCTCAGGGAAATGACCGTGATTTCCTTTGGAGTCTAACCCAGGATGCGGAGTCAAATGTGCAGCGAGATCGCTTCTCCCAGTCTCCTGGCAGGCCTGGAGCCGCTGTCCTTAAGTCGACCTTGACCACAGCCTTCCCAAGTCTGCCCAGGCCAGCAGGATGCAAACAAAGGGAAAACCATTAAAAACTCCTCAGTAGGCGGGCAGATGTGGTCCCACCTGCTTTCCGAGCGGCCAGGCCCAGCAGCCATTGGCTGGACGTTATCTCCGGGATGGGAAATCCAGCTGGATCTGGGGTGTCTGCTTCCTCTGGGGCTTCCTTACTGTAATAAGGAAGATTCCAGAAGCCGGGCTGCCGCTCGCCTCTGCCCTGGGAATTCTTTGCATTTGACATCAGGCGGCTCGCCCTACCCAAGACGATGTCGGCCGAGATGGCGTTGGAGGAGGAAACAGGTGGGGAAAGTCGAGTTTGGCTGGAGACCCAGGTTCTGGAATCCCCGTGGAGGCTCCTGACATCACAGACCCTTCCAGGAATCAGACGAGGGCCAGTTTGCTCGCCGCATTGCCAGAGCCGCTGGCGGCTGCACCTTGGTGGCTTTTCTCACGGTTCTCGGAGCATTTTGCAGACGGTGCAGACGGCCGGTCAGCCTCCCCTCCCGTGGGTGTAAGCGGCCGAGCGGAAACTCAGAAGAGCCACAGGCTGTTGGGGCCGAGCCCTCCCGCGCGGGTCCCCTGGTGACCGGTTCCTTCCTGTACTTGTGAAGCCACCTGCTGCGTACGTGGCGAGGGTTCTGTTTGTCCCGTGGGAGGGGGCTGGGCGTAATGCGACGAGAACTCTATGAGACCGCGTGCTCCATTATGGACTGAATGTGAGCGTCCCCCCGTTCTGCCCTCTCCTTCCTCGTACGCCGTTGACAGACATTATTAATTGATCCCAGGACGCTTTTCTGCTGAGCCCCAGCTCATAATGCTTCTAACTCTGCAGCCACTGCCAGTAGATTCAGGTTGGGACAAGGGGCGACACTGACTTCCTGTACGCAAGGGTTTAGGGTGGCGGCCTGCTCCCCAAACCAGGGCATTCCTGGGCCTCATTGACACGAGCCACGTCCCCAGAATCGAAGGAGGCAGTGGTAGCTCTGCAGTGCCCTTCGGAGATTCAGCGTCGGGAAGTCCGTCTTCAGAAAGACTTCAGGAGCCATCAGCAGCTGTGGACACAAAACGTGATAATAGCCCGCTCCCTCCAGCTGGTGGACCGGTAAGGACAAAGCCGGACAGAGACCTCATGCAGTGGCCCCATTCCCGCTCCGTAAACAGGATTCCTCGGGCTGGCCCATCTACCTGCAGCAGTGAACCCCAGGAGCAGTGAACCCCAGGTCAGCCTTCACCTGCCCCGCAGCCAGGCCGTGGGCGGGCAGCCAAACCCGCCAGCAGCAGCCACAGCAGTGAAGCCCCATTCCCCCTGCCCTCCCCCCAGTGGCGTAAGGACACCAGGAGCAGCAGCCCCTCCCTCCCACACGTGTCCCCCCGGTAGGTGGCCTGGTGACCTACACAGTGCCTTCTGCCCCTGCGGATGTCGCCAGCAGGGACCCACCGGGAGCCCAGGCAGCACCAAGACATCAAGGCTGACCAGACCCACACTGTAGAGCCCTGGAGCATCGGCAGAACGAAAGCCCCCCAAAGAAGGCCAGGATGAGCACGATAACCCTACGCAGGGCGCCTGCCTGCTGGAACAGAAGGTCAAAATAGGATCAAGACTCACCTGACGTCATAGCCGAAATGTCCAGGATACGGTCGAAGGTCACCCACCTTGTCAGGACCAAGAAAACCACAGCCCGAATGAGGAAAGCCAAGCAGCCGACACCCGCGACAGATGTCAGAATGGCCTGATGATTTCAAAGTGTAAAAATGTGTCAACAATTAATTACAAACGCATACAGAGGAACCGAACGACGCATCAAGCCACAGGAGCCGACATTTCTAGAACAGCCCACATCCCAGCGCAGCAGAACACACATTCTTTCCCAGACACAGGCCAGTAACGGCCAAGTCCGGCCGGGACGCGGAGACTCTGGGTCGCTGGTGCCCCGCCGGTGGGCTGGAAAGAACGGCTCAGGACAGCAGTTCCAAAGCTCTGCCGAAAACTAAAACCACATTCCCAGTGGTTGCACTCTTGGGTGTTCATCCCAGAGAGAGAAAAAGGAATTTTTACCCCGAAGCTTGTTCTTTAATGTTTATGACAGCTTTAAACTGCTATAAACAGCCAAAAACTTGAAACTACCCAAATGTCTTTCAGTGAGTGAACGATTTAAACAAACAGTGGTACGTCCACATCGTGGAATACTACTCAGCAAGGAAAAAAACAAGTGGGTCGTGCCTACGCACAGCCCCTTGGAGGAACTTCAGGGAAGTTACACCGAGTGAACATGGCCAGTCCTCAGAGGACACGCACTGCGTAATTCCATTTATAGTAACATCCGTGAAATAACATACTGATCGAGATGGAGAACACACAGGTCAGTGGCCGTTAGGGTTTGCGGAGGAGGGGAGAGGGTGGGCGTGGCCATGAGGGGGTAGCCTCGTGAGGATGCTGTGATTTCTTAAATGTGGCAGGAGTTGCAGGAAGCTGCATGTCTGGTACAGTTGCATAGAACACACACACACACACACACACACACACACACCCCGTGCGAATACAGCTGGTGGGGTCTGAATAAGCCCTCGGAGTTGCATCGGTGTTAATTTTCTGGTTTGGACACTGCGTTATCGTGACTATGCAAGATATTACAATAGAGGGAGGCTGGGTGAAGGATGCGGAGAACCCTGAATAGTTTTCTTTCCATCTTCTTGTGTCTCTGTAATGATTTTCAAATTAAGAGTTTAAAAAAAAAAAGAGAAAATGCCTCGAGGGTCTTTTAAAAATGCAGATGTCCAGGCCACCCTTTCTACCAAGGAACTTCGGTAGGCGGGATTCAGGCAGCCATGTTTTCCTAACCTCGCTTCGGTAATTCAAACACGCAGCCATGCTGGAGGGCCTGCGCTCATTAATGTGAGCGGTGGGCACCCTCCCGTCGTCATGGTTACAGCAGCAGGCGGGGCCCTCCTCTGTGCGCGCTGTGTGTGGAGCCCGTGCGTCTGTCTCAGGTGTCTCGTGGACCCGTTATTGTCTGACGACTCTGGAAGCGGAGACAGTTCTGAGTCGCCTCACCCTTGCACCACGGAGCCTGAGTTGCAGGGGTCGTGGTTGGGCGTCATGACCTTGACCCTTCCCCGTGGGAGTGTTGCTGTGGGTGCGTTTGGCGCTTCTGAAGAGGTCTCTGCTTTTTCAGAACAGGGATCAGATGAGCCGGTTCTGGAAGCCTTCGCTCACTCGCTGTCATGCTCGAAGCTGTACATTTTTCTCTTCCTCCTGCTCGAGTGGTCCCCCGTGGTTTGGACACGTCTGTGCTGACGGGTTACGGCGCCGTCCGGAACCAGGGCACATGGAGCAGGGCAGATGGGGAGCGAGAACGTGGACCCTCGGACCCGGCTCCCAGGCAGCGCGGGTGCAGGTGGCATCCCGCTGGACGCGGAGGGCGGCTCGGAAGGGACTGGCCGTGTGGGCGCAGACGTCCACACCGGCGTGGGGCACTTTGCTCTCATGGCCTGGGCGGCAGGGCCTTGAAGGCAAATCATCGGGCAGGCCAGTGTCCGGGGTCGGTCCTGTCATTGCGTTTGGAGGACCGTGGAGCCTCGCCCCAGGGAACACTTATGACAGCAGGTCCGTCTGTCACTATTTCTACCAACTTTTCACCTTCTACATGTTCTCTCCCCTGACCCCCGAGCCGCCTTCCTTCCTGCACCCTAAAACAAAACAAAACAAAACAAAACAAAACAAAACAAAACAAAACAAAACAAAACACCTTGGCCGCGAAAAATAGACATCTCTATGCCTGTGACCTTGACAAGAATGGAACCGTGTTGGCGCTGGAGGGTGGTGACGAAGGGAAAGGAAACGTATGAAATTTTGCGAAGCAGCCAGTAGGGCCACGGCCCAGCCATCCTTCAGGGCACTTGTCACATAGTCAGTAGTGCTAGAATCAGCGCCGACGTGACATGGGGAAGGCTCAGGGTGACTTGAGAGACGAGTGACAAAGGAGAGCCAGCATGGAGAGGTGACTGGGCCTCTGATGAGGGGAGCCCTGCGATCTGCAGGTCAGCGGCTACCCGTGCCTCAGTTTCCTTTACTGCATTAAGGATCAGAGTGGTGATTCTTCCTAAAGAATCAGGGTTCTCTCGATGATCTCAAAATGGGGAGGGGGTCGTGTGGTATTTGCAGCATGCGAGCCCTCTGCTGCCTCCGGTTCAGCCACCCTGACACCCTACCTGGAGAAGAAGCCTTGGGTCATGGGAGCGGCCAAAGACGAGGACAGCCAGCTGTGGCTTCGACAGCTCTCGTTTCAGACCCATCGGTCTCCACTTTGTCGGGCTTGCCAGACTTGACACTAATCTCTTCAATAAACAAAAGTCGAAACCAGATATTTAGATAAAGGCCAATCATTTTTTTAAAAGAAAGGGGGAGAGCAAGGCGCTGGGTACCCTTGCTGTTTCTGCTCATCTTTCTCTCCAGAAATGCAACAAAGTCCCAGCAAGCCAGGTCGCATGGGGATGGGTGGGGACGGCAGGTGGGCAGCCGCTGCCCGAGCCTTGGCATGGGCGACGCTGGAACAAGGGGTTTCTCTTCTGCTCTATCATACGGAACCTGCCGGAACCACCCTCTGTTGACAGCGACAGGCTCTTTGTCTGGAACACCTGTTCTGTTTGCATCTCGGCTGGGATTCTGTGGGGAGGGCCTCTCTTCCTGTTTTAATAACCTGTTATCTACTACAAAGTTGCCGCTGGTAAAAATACGAATTATCGCTTAGGCGATACTTTTGGCGTTGCCTGAAGCCGCATTCCATTCTCATGGTCCTGAGCCAGATCTCAGAGAGGGTTTGAGGACAAGTTGTATACACTGTTATTATGAAGGCCGAAAGAATATGTTTTTATCCCGTAAATCGAATGCCAGTTAAGCGGTAGTGATTTCTGCAAGAAGCCTATAATTTATGCTAGGGGAAGTGAAGATTTTGTTTTTTTTTTAAAGATGAAAAGTATTGCTTAAGAAAAGCCTCAAGAAAAAAATAATAAAGGGAGAAAGAAATAGCAGTAATGAAGCCACCAGGATCTCAACCATGTGGAAATTTCAAAAACAAATCCTAAGTGTTAGAGAAATGATGATTTTATATATATATGTATATATATATATATTTCAATCATTGAGATCAAGAGAACCCTGATACACACACACACACACACACACACACATACACACACACAAAATGTTTCATGGGAAATCACACAAAATAACATTTAATAACTTAGCAGTAGGGTGATCACTGTTCCCGAAATGTGTCTATTCCTTATTTGCTATCACGGTGGGATTTGTAGATGAAACACCTGGGCCTTGAACTTCATGTTTGTCTAGAATCTATCAATAGCAGTGCCTTCCCTGGACTCAACCAAAAATTGGGACTCTGGGCAGAAATAAAGAACAGTCAAGAATCTTGCCTTTGACGAACCAGGAAGTGATTGTCCTGAATCTTTTGCCACTTGACCCCGAGGCTTGATGAGCACTCCTGTCATTCGTCATCGTCTTGGACTTTCTCCTGGAAATTTGTGGGCAAGAGGAGAGGAGAGGAAAGGGGAGCAAGAGTGATCGCTAACACTTGACCTCTGTCACGTCACGAAGAGAGGGCGTCTGTGCGTGGAAGCCCCACGAAGACCCGGCTGAGCCCTGAGCAGGGAGGAGCAGCGGCGTCGGTCTCTGTCTCATGACGGGTGGCTTGTTTCCATGGGTGACACTCTGAGCCCTGGAGGTACACTAGACTCACCCGGGAGGCCCTGCGAAGCACCGGTGCCTGGCCCCTCCCCCAGAAATCCTGATTTACTTGGTCGGAGCTGGGTCCCGGGTCACTCGCCTGCAGCCAAGGCGGGACGCTTCCTAGTGTTACAAACCTGCGAGACCGGAAGCTGTCCCGAAAACAAGGGTTTTTCGGGCCCCGCGTTGGCCAGGCAAGGACCCAGTCCTCGGGCGTGCCGTCTGCTCCACCAGCGGCAGGGCCGGAGGGAGGGCACAGCATGTCTGCCAGCCCGAGGCGAGGTCCTATACGTACACTGAGTTCGGAGAAGAAAGATGTACGTCGTTTTGAGAGAATGTACATCGGCCGCAGATAAAGGGCAGGAAAAGGTGATGTGGGGACAGTTCTGACACAGGCGCGCAGTCCGTGAGGAAGACGTGTTTGCTGCTTTGGGACAAGGCGTGGGCACAGCCCGGATAGTGCGCCCTAACAGGAAGTGGTGGCATCCGGTGATCAGCCATCCTCTCTGGATAATCACGGGTTAGCCCCTCGGAAGTTCACTGAAACTTCAGGAGTGCGAGTAGTCTTCTGTTGGCTTTGGCCGCGGCCACTGACTAACTGCCCCGTCCCTTTGTCCCACCTCGGCCGCTGCAGTCTCATCGGTCCAGCGAGGGACATCTCAGGACCTCTGCTTAGCACCGGTGAAACCATCCGCATGTCCTCAGGTGTGTGCCCTGGACCGGCAGCTTCAGCATCCCTCGGGATTTAACAGAAGTGCCAATTCTCATCCCTCCCCCAGTCCCCACCTGGTCCCCACACTTCGGACCTACTGAATCGGGACCTCTGGGGGGCACCCAGCAGTCTGAGATTTCGGGGCCACCAGAGTTCTCCCAGACTCGAAGTCTGAGAACCACTGGTCCCTAACCACAGAGGTGGTTCTCAGACTTTAAGACCTCAGACTTCCCTGGAGCTTCCAAGAATCCAGATGTTCCTCTCGCACCAGTGAAACCAGAACCCCTGGCGGCAAGAGTGCTAGGCATCAGAATTTTCTAGAGCTCTCCAGAAAGTTCCACCGTGTGGCCGTGTTTGCGAATCGGTGACTTACAGAAATAGAACTTCGTCCCTCTTGGTCATAAGAGTCTCGAATTTGCCTTTGAAATTCTGTCCTGTCTCCCTGGTGTCAAGTTGCGGTGAGGCAGGTCAAAACTGATGATAGTCGCCTTGCTCCTGGGGAAGGTGTGGCTGTGGCTGCTCCCTTCTGATGTACCTGTCCTCCGGAGAAAGGGGTCTCAGGACTGCCAGCCAAATAATAAGCAAGGAGACCAGAGATCCGTGGGGGTAAACATTCTAAGAGAAACTCTTAGCTACAACCAAACTTTTAACATGTTTAGTTTGCAAACACCTATCAGCGCGCCTTCTTCATGGTTAGCGCTGGATTTCTGGGATGCTGAGTGCAAAGAGGGGTGACAGGTACTGCCCCGGGGCTCTAGAGGTCACACAGGAGGGGTCCTTCTCAGCCAGGGAGGGTCCAGGCTGCCACAAGGGAGGAAGTGACCCGCAATCTGGACCTTGCACGAAGGGGTGGATTTCAGCGGGTGGGGACAATAGGAAGAAGTGTCCGTAGAGGCAAAGGCCCTGGGGGTAGCTGTGCAATTGCCAGCTGCCGCCAGGGGGCCAGGGCTGGGGTCACTTGGGGCGACACCCCTCTGGGGCCTGGTGGAGGCATGCACTCCCCCGAGCTGAGATGTGGGAGGGAGAAGTAGACAGGCCTGCCCCACACCCCAGCCCACCTACCCCCGTCCCCTGGACAAGGCAGAAGAGACGGAGCCTACATAATGAGTCCATAAAGCCCCCCCAGATGTGTGGTTTTTAAGGAAAGGAAGGGGGTGTCTGTCATTAGGAGCAGGAAGGTACCTATCTTTAGTTTTTCTGCTGCCTGGAGCATCCAGTGCCCTTTGAAGTCCCCGAGGGGTCTTTGAACTTTGAGAAGTGGCCGGTTCTCTCTTAGCACAAGCTCCCTCCTTCGCAGGCCAGCTAATGCCCCCTCTGCAGGACCTTTGAAGGGGGCGGGAAGTGCTGGGGGCTAGTTTCCAAAGCCCACTAAAACCACAGCTCCTAGAAGAATTGGTGACAAAGGTCAGCCTCCGAGGCTGGCAGCAGCAGGGCCCCGGAAACTGCTGTGTGTCCTCCGCCCAGTGATCGATTTATTTAGCGCCATCCCAAACTAAAAAGACAAACCAAAATCACACGGAAGAGGAAAGATCTCGCAATACCAGAGATAATTCCAGAACAATGACAAGAAAAAAGCCTAAGGAGAGGAAGGGAGGCTCGTTCCTTCTCCTTATCCTGTTTGCCTCATGAGAGGCAGTTTTTTCCTTAACACCCTACAGCCTTCTCATCTGAATCCGTATCGTCCCCTCGGAAACGGTCACTCGCCCTGGGAGGCCGTGTCCCGATTCCATCCGCGTAGCCGTCATGCTAAACTTCTTTGGAGCGTCTTTCTCCCCGCACTCAGACGCTCGTCACCTCATCCGCATCTCACGCCTCGCCAGGCCCCTCCGCGCACGTGTACATATATCTGTACATATGTGTGTGTTTATCCGTACACACGCACGTACAGATGATTTCAGGCGAGACCGAGGGGAGGTTCGCCCTGACGGGTACATCTGACATCGGAATTCCTTATGCGCACGTCCAAGAGCTGGAGCGTTTCGGTCACTTCGGTGCTCGGGCTGGCCGAGAGGGCCGGTGCGTGCCGGACGCGCCTCCCGTTCTCACGGCCGCGACGGCGGCCGTTAAAGCACCGTGCTCTTAATGCCAGCGCCGCGTCACCCACCCGTCGGAGGCAGGATTCCGTGGTGGTTTGGGGCCTTTAGTACAGTGAAGACCCCCCATCGACGCCGAAGCTTGCAGGGCTGCCGCATTCCTGCAAGCCGACGGGCTCATTTTCTGGTACAAAAGCTTCTCTGGGGTGAGAGGACTTTGATGTTTTTGCTGCCTTTTTGTTTTCTTCCTTAGAGACGGGGTTGGTGATGACCCTGGCACTTAACCCTGACCTTCAACCTGTGCGAGCGAGTGCAGCCTGTCACCCCCATGACTTTGAACCGTTGTAGGTAAAGTTTCTGAGCGGCACAGTCTGGTTCTTGGCAAAGAGGTAGCGACAGTCGTCCCTCCTAGTGCGAAGCCGGTGTGTAAATTATGATGTTAACTCACGGTAACCGATATAAACCTTCCACGGTGGGCGTCCTGTTCCCGTAGCATCAGGCACTGTCCCCAGGGGGCCAGCCATGACCCCCGCAGTGGGGATGCTGCCCTCAGGGAAGCGAGTCCTCTGGGCTCTTCCTCCCACCCCAAGCGTTCACGTCACAAACCCACCGAGACTACTTGGAGGAGACAGAGTACCTGATTCTTACACCTGACATCAAAATCCCAGAGCTTCTGAGAGATGGACAGGTAGGCTGAGAGCCAGGGAAAACTTCCACAGTGGCCGATACAGAAGCAATGTGGTGCTTGTTTTAAGAGAAAATCAACGCAAGGCCGTTAAGTTATTGTGTGTGATGAACCCGGGCCCCATGTGACACAGGCCAGTCTGTAGCCTTAATTTCACAGTCGCTTAAAATTACCGTGTGCACTTAACGCTACTCATTTTTGTTAAATATCACGTTGCGAGAAGTAATAGATACCCTAGGACGTAAACCTACAATAACATAAATTTTTCAATCAGGTAATCCTTAATTTAAACTAAAAATAGCCTAAATGGTAGTTTTCGTGAACCTCAAACATAAAGACTCCTAGCCCAACGCTACTTCATCAAACTATAACTTTATGAGGTGCTTAGTCAGCATCTGAACATTTTAAACCAGATTAAGCATGATCTGTATCAGAGACAAGCTCCCGAAACCCAGGAATCCCACTCCGGGCTGGTCTTGCTGACAGGGACATTCCTCAGAGAAGAATGTCCCTTCACTCAGGGGCCGGCAGAGTGAAGTGCCAACTAGTGTCACCCGCCAAATAGGCAGCAGTCAGTGGCCGACGGTCAGCTTTTCTGAACGCCGTGTTAAACATAGTTTTGTCTCCCCAGAGACCAGGTTCTCTGGCCAGCAGAGTCTGGCCTTGTGGGCGAAGGAGCTTCTTTCGCTTAGCAACCACCTTGACCGTGGGAGAAAACTTGGAGGCGGTAGGTCGCAAATGAAACGTCCCTCCTCCAGACTTGGCGAGGCCATTCTGCCGGGGCTTAGAGCTCCTCGGATTGCGGTTTTTCCAAACAACAAAGGCATTGTTTGGAAAACCCTTCTGCTAGCTGCCGGGAAGACCCCGGCCCAAGGCGATGGGAGGCGGCTTGGAAAAGCATAGGGCTAGAAGAACTCCGGGTTCCTGTGTTGATTCTGACAGGACTGGACTCTCCAAGCTGGTGACAGGACAGTTGGACTGGCCCCTGTGCTGTGCTCACACCTTGTCGTTAGAGGCGGAAGGAAGCCACTTTATTCGTGAGACATTTTATTTCTGTCACCTCTGTACATTTAATTCACCGAAATCCGTCAAAATGTTCAGATCTACCCATTTGAAAATGCAATCACCAATTTTATTTAAAGATATCAGATCAAACCCTAAGTGAAACTTAAAATGGCTTTGTATATATTCTTTGCTAAAAATGCACTTGAAAAACCAGTTAGTTTCTGCAAAAGTTAACATGGAACAAAGATGGATGGATGGATGGATGATGGATGGATGGATGGATGGATGATGGATAATGGATGTGGGTGGATGGCTATCGATATAAATAGGTAACAAGCAGGAAAAAAAGTAAAAACCTCAGTAACAGCACTGAAAAATGGGACTTATTTTATTCAGTTAAGAAACCATTGGAGATATATCAAAAATACTCCTCTTGGTCAGCTTTATCTGAGAATTTCTTGGTTCTTCATTGCCCCTAACTGGACGGATACCTCACATCAGGAGAACAATACTGACTAACCAGAGATGGTTTTCATTGTTCTGCTGAGCAAGCACCTTGTCACGGATCTGGGTACTCCGATTTTGGGGTGCTTTTCCCGGTATTAAATAGATAATTCATTCGATGAGCATTTACAGAGTGCTTGCTCTGCGCCAGTCACTGCTGGAGAAGCTGGGACAACAGGCTGCCCCGAGGGCATTCTGGGGGGCGAGGAGCCCATGGGAGACCCAGTGGGCCTGGGGGAGAGGCCTGAGCTGAGGGGGCTGTGGCCGACAGCATGCGGGTGACACCAGAGAAGTATTCTTTTGTGACATGATAGTAGACGGTCGATTAATTGACCAATTAACCAAAAAAAAAAAGGTTCAAGTCGGGAAACATAAGAAATTATTCTTAGGTGCCTTAAACATTTAGCTTTTAGCTTAAGCCATGAAAATGTTCATTTTTTCACCAGTGTGTGGTGGCGGGGAGTGGTAGCCTTTCTTTTGGGGGCGGGGGTGTCTGCCCGTTAGAATTCCACGCCACTGGCCTCACACAAACCACAGCTATGATGCAACGTGTTTGACATTCCAGGGGTTTTGTTTTGTTTTGTTTTTAGATCGGGAGGAATAAAAAAGACCCTTGTGAGGGGGTCCGGGGCCAGTTTGTATGATTTTTTTCCCGCTCTTTAACCGTTGTCTTACGCACACTGTTTTAGATGCTAGCCATGTCAGTGGTCACGAACACAGCTTTGCTTTTGTTCTCGTATTTCGTCACGTTAACACGACACGTGTTGACCGAAGTGATGTGTCACCAACACCAACAGGTTTGAAAATAAATGCAGTCGGCACTTCAGAAGCGACCTTCAGCCGATGGCAGCAGACCTGGGGTGGGGGGTCATTCAGGCACAGGGGTGCCAGGCGGCGAGTTTTACAAAGGACGGGGCCACATCGGCCGGTCCGACCCCCCGTGGTGGGGTGAAGGGGCCTCTGCGGGCAGAGCGTGGCGTGCGTGGCGTGCATGGCCTGCAGGGCGTGCAGGGCGGACGTGCCGGGCGCCTCCCCTCCACGAGGCACGAGGAGGAGCCGGCAAGCAGGGGGAGTGAAGGAGGCTGGCCAGGGACATGGGGACAGCTAGGAGAAGGTGATTCTAGGGAAGCATTTAAAACCTCTCTCGGCGACGACTTCTGTTTGGGTCGCCTCCTCCCCCAGACTGGCGATGCCTTGAGGTCAGGGGTGGCGCATTGTGTACCACCATCCTGTCCCCTGTCCATCGCCTGGCATTTGGGAAACCTCTGTTTTCGAATGACTGGAAGTGCGTGTTTTTATCCACTGGGCTGTTGACAGAGAGCGGTCATCTTCATGTCTCTCCCCTGGACATCACGGGTCAGCCAGCTGTGGGCCACCAGACCGTGTGCGTCCTGTGTGTCCGTTTGCCCTGTGGACAGCACATGTGTAAACCGCAGTCATTCACTGTCCAGCGCCTGGCGTGTGGCCAGTCACCGTGTCTAGACAGGCCTCAGTAGTTTATGAGGTACCACTGGGCAGGGAAGGTGACAGGTGTGGTCTTGGTGGGTCCAGGTGTAATGATGCGAGGGACTGGAAAGCCACATTTGTCATGGATCTGACGATTTGCACCCATGATACTCTGTACTTCAGAGTCTCGGATGGCTCCCACCAGCCCGTCACACATCGATTTCTCTTTAAGGCAACAAAATGCTTAGATGGTTAACGCGAGGATATTTTAGTGTTGAAAAGCAATCAACACTAATCACCAGAAACTTAGTTTAAAAACTACAGTATCACAATCAGTAACACTCGTTTATCCACTTACCATTGGTTACTTAGCAAATGCTATAGTGTCTGTTTGCTGTGACGATCCCCAGTCATTAAGCAAGCAAGTCATCACTCTGCCTGTCTCGTTATGAGCTCATGACTGTGGGTCATGAGCAGCAGAAACCAGGTGTCACCCCATGTCACCTTTTGCATTTCAGGTTTAAGCATAGGATGCTAGAACCTGGAACCAGAGATGAGAAGCCTGTAGCCTAAGGGTCCCTCTTTCTCTTTTTCCCCTTTCCTTGGCCAGCTTGGGGATGAACCACGACGATGACCACTCATCCTGTGCCGGCAGATCCCACATCATGTCGGGAGAGTGGGTGAAAGGCCGGAACCCCAGTGACCTCTCTTGGTCCTCCTGCAGTCGAGATGACCTCGAAAACTTCCTCAAGTAAGTCTTTGAATCCCTCCGTACAATCCGTGCAGTGGGAGGTGCTTCCAGAACACACAGTCACTGGAGGCTCGGCAGGCGTGGAATCCCTTCGGGAATTCCCAGCCGTCCTGGCGGGTGGTCACTACAGCAATCTGCAAATGGGACAGCTCCCTCCCACGCGCGCATCCGTCTAACGTCGGGTGCCCAGCTGGTCTTCGGAAATGCTTGTCGATTGAGTGACATATCAACACTGCGACCATGTCTTGCTCCCTGTTGTATTTCATTTTATTTTGACCATAAGTGGACAGTGCCCCATGGTCTCTGTAGAACAGGTATTGCCTCAGGACCCAGGTCGTGTCCACCGGTGGGACGCGTGTCGTCCGGGGAGCAGGGCTCGCTCACCTCCCTCCCGTGTCCTGTGTTTATCTCTGCCACTTTCTTTCCAGAATGTGCCCGCGCATTCTCAGGCTTCCGTGGAAGGACTGGCCGTCTGATTTTAGACCTTTGTCAAACAGGGTCTGCGCCCAGGTGTAATTGTGGGTCTCTTAGTGTCAGGACCTCAGGTTGGGCAGACAGACAGACATAACTTAGCCGTGTGCACCTGTCTACCCCATGGAGATGCAAGGGCATCAGTGAGTCTCACCTGCAATAGAGCTTTGCTGTCCAAACACACATCCAAGGGTCCAGGGAACAGCAAAAGTGCACTCTGTCTTCTGCCCTCATCCTGGGTCTTCTTTCATGTGTCCTGTGGATGGTGAAATTGGGTAAGCGGGCACCCGTGGCTTAAAAATGGACACATTAGTTTTAACATAGTCTCTTCCCTGCTGAGTCCTTATTGTCTCAGACTCTTAGGGAATGTTGCAAGCCGCTGGACGTTGTTTCATTTTACTCAGGGTCTGTGAAACAAGGCAGAGTGTTTCTGTTCGCTCACGTACACGGGACAGGCCAGTCCCTCTGCCTGTATAAGTGCTGTGTGTGTCTGTGTATGTGTGAGTGTGCGTGTGCGCCTGAGCCTGGGAGAGCTGGACTAGCATCAGCCCATGTGTGCTTAGGTGTGTGCAGCCCAAGATTCTTCAAGAATCTTGGCAAGAGGCTGGGTTTTGCTTCTCCTACCGTTTCAGGAATTGAAACATAAAAACACTTAATTTAAGACTTCAACCTTCTAATGGAGCTATAGCCTCCCATCCTCTGTCCAATTGTTCAGAGATAATATTCTCATCCTACTTGATATCTTGAAGTCCTTTGCAGAATCTGCCACCAGGGCTGACAGAAGGTGTGGTCAGGTGGGGCACTTGGCCCAGCCAGCCGCCATGGCCTGCCAGCCCCCGCCCCCGCCCCCAACAGAATCTGCAGAGTTGGAAATAACCACTTTGTTTTTATTTAAAATAAAGCAAAACAACCCTATCTTCTATTTTCTTTTTTAATTCATAGTAACTTTAACTCAAAGCCATATTCTAAGAAAATATCATAGGAATCTATTTCAAAGTCATTTTCTTCCATGAAAGCTCTCAAACCCCCCCAAGAAAAAGACACGAGCCTTCGTTGTTCCCAAGCCCTGTCCTGTGTGCTAAGCTCTCACTGCCTTCGGAGTGAAGGGATGCATTTGGCCATGTGGAAAAAGAGCAAAAAGCGAAAAAGCTCAGTCCACATGTTCGGTGCCTGGGTCGTCTTCCCATCAATAATTTGGAGCTGCATCCTTCTCACTGGCTAAAACTCAAAACAAAACCCCGGGCAATACCTTTGCAAGCTGACTTTACCTCTTGGCTGTTCCAGGTCGAAAGTCAGCACCTGCTTGCTGGTCACGGACCCCAGGAGCCAGCACGCGGTGCGCCTCCCTCACAAGCTGCCCGGGATGCACTACAGCGCCAGCGAGCAGTGCCAGATCCTGTTTGGTACCAACGCCACCTTCTGCAGAAACATGGAGGTAGGCCGCCGCGGGGGGCCAGCTGGGGAAGGGGCGTCTGGCTTCTGCCAGAAGACGCAGGTGTGCACACTTGGCGCACACTCGCACTCACACGTGCACACACACATATCCGCACACCCATTCACATGCACAGACCTGCATACACATATACCTTCGTGGGCATTTGCACAGGCGCGCGCGCGCGCGCACACACACACATGTGGGCAGTTTTGCAGGGCGATGCTTCAGAATTACTACTGACACCAAGAGCCCAATGTTGCGTTCTGTTTGATTTTTTAATCCAAAGGTATTTCCTTCTTTTTTTGTAGCCTAGTCTCAACATGAAAACTTCAGGACACTAGGGAGAAAAAGTTAACTCATCCTCTCTAGAAGAGAGATGTCACCTGATACCGAACTTGCGTACACACGGGAGAGAGTGATTTCTCGGGGGGTGGGGGTGGGGGCTGAAGGGCGGATGGGGAGAAACGGCCGCACACAGTCGCAAGGTTTTGACGTGGTATGTGCAGCAGCATAGTTTCACATGAAGGCGGTTAGAGATGGATAATAACTGTAAGTCAACCAGTAAAGAACAACAGAGCTGTAGCTAATAAGGCAGCAGGGGAGTGCGTTGCTTACCACTCTGATGTCTGAAGCACATGAGACTAGGTCGTGTAAGGATGGGTCGTAATGGCCTGTTAGTCAGTCGTTCATATTCCACCTCGCTAAGAACCGGATGCAGTTCACATTCTTAGGGTCCATGGCATATCCCATTTAGGTGTGGGTCTCCTTGAGGCCCCCATGGCCAGCCCATATCTCCAGATGGACAGCATTGTGTGACACCCACCAATGACGTCACGACATCTCACGGCGTCTCCAGTCGTTTCATAGGGAACCGTGATGCCACATTCTCAACAAAATTCTCTGAATCACGTGTGAATCCCTTTAGCAGGGGAAAAAAAAAATATATATATATATATATATATATACATAATTACTTACTAGACACTATGAGAGAGAGAGAGAATGACACTCCTAGCCAGGAATTTTAGGGGAATGAATAGCCTAAAGGCATTACAGCTTACAGCTCCAAAAATCTGGACGAGTTTCTTAAAAACCACAGTCGGGCATGGCCGTTAGGAATGCCGTTCACGTTCATGGTCAAGTCGTCGGCTTCCCCAAGACTGTTGCTGGGGAGAGGCCTCGGCTTACCTCGCTCTGCAGAGCCTTCTGGAAGCAGCTTATAAAAAACACCTATATGAACGAGGCAAGGGCCAAGGGCCGTATGCGCGTGCGTGAATCTTCTGTCTTAAAAGTTTCTAGAACGTTAAGCCCATTACAGAAAAGAAAATAATAATGAAATGTAGCAGAGGTTGGACACGGCCAAAGGAATAAAACCACGGAACACACATGTACAGAGGAGGCGGACTGTTTCTTTTTCTTTTTCTGGAGTACAAACCATGAAAACTGAGAAGAAACTGGATAGATTATGTTTTGAGAAAAACACTAACCACTGTGACGGCTGGTGGGCGAGGCTCTCCTTTTGCTGCTTGCTGCCTCTCGTGAGGGGCAAACGCGTATTCCTGGTAGAAGGCGGAGGCGTGCGGCCTTGGGGTCACGTTTTCTGTGGGTGCGTCTTTGTTGCTGTATGGAATCACGAGGGTCCAGGGTCGGTTTCAGAGGACTCGTGTGCAGGGATAGGAAAGAGATGACATCGAAACACAGGTCTCCTATAATTACGCATGCTGGCATCAGCCACAGCTGTCTTCGTGGCTTCTGTGCCCATCGCAAGATTAGAGGTCACGCATGACAGTGGTAGTCAGTGTCTCAAAATATCATTTACACTCACTACTACTTCAAAAGTATAGGGGCTAGCAGACCCAGGGGCAGATCTCGTTGTGTAACGCGTTGCCAAGGAACACACGTATTCCTGCATTACATATGTGTACCTCTTTCTGTATTTCGAATGATCCTTGAATTTGTTTCCATGTGTTTTACGATTAATTCTGCATTGACAGATATCACTTAAAAGGCTCAGAGTCCCCTCCAGAGACCTCCTAGCCGGGAGGCCAGGGGCTCGGTGCCAGGAGGTGGCAGGCCAGCATCTGCCCCTGCAGAAGTTCTGGCTTGCCACGGGCTATTAACCCTTCTTTAGGGAGAATTTCCGGTACAGACCTTCTTCCGACTCGACTTCCGTGTCTGTTCTTCTCTTGGCTCTCACCGTGTGTAGCCATTTTCAGACCAATCCAAATTAAAAGCCGTTTCCTTGCTCAAAGGTACAGAGTAAATAAACTGTAGGGAAAAAGGACCAAAAAAACCCAAAAACATTTCTACAGTTGTTTTGGGAGCAGCCCAGCCTCCAACATTAAAACCAGGTTCCTGCTTTCCTAAACATTTGCATACCAGAGAACCAAGAAAAGTTAAAAATACAGTCCATTTTCACTTCTACGGCTCTGGAGATCCCCACACCGTCACCATAGTGTCTTTCATGTCTTGTCTTCAGAATGCTGGTATTGTAAGGCTCGAAGCTGTCCATGGAAATATGAACTACCAAAAAAATTTGGCATCGGTAGCTGGCATTTATTGCAAAAGTTATTGGCAAATATAGCTGTCTCCTCTTTTAGCCAATGGTAATGTGATGTTTTTAATTCAATAAAGTGTTTCAAGAAAGTCCAAACCTAAAAGTTATAAACATCGGGTAGTAAATATTTATTAGAAAGGGGAAACGAACTTTACGCAATTAGTCCAATCCATCTTTTTTATGATTACAAGTTCCTCCTGTCTCTGTCAGCAGTCGCTGCAAAGCAAAGTCACGATTTAACAGGACGTTGAGGCTGCTTAAGCTCGGATGTTCTGCCAGGTGAAACAGGGTGCGAGGCCAGGAGTAGGTCTGACTCGTCAGCTGAAAGGAAGAATCTGCCGTCCTACGGGAGACAGAGCAAGGAGAGGGGACTCAGGCAGCCCCGACGACGACCGTGGACGGCGCCACAAGCCCTCACCCCTTCTCATGGCAACAGAAACACTTCTCTGTCCCCTCCCCCATCGCCTCGGTTCCCCGAGGCCCCCAGCGGAAAGGCGCCGTGTGAGGACCGCTCACCCGTTTACCCTCCCGGCCCCTCGCAGCGCGTCCCACCGCCCCCCGTTGCGCAGCCCAGCGCGGTGTGACAGCCCCACGAGGAGAGGGAGGCAGCGACAGGAGGTGACGCGCGCCGGCCCCGCCTCCCCCGTGGGCACGCGCCAGTGTGCCGCGTGCCGTGGCATTCGCAGTGGACCGAGCTGTGCGTTCTCTGCTTTTTTTTTTTTTTTTTTTTTTTAAGTGTGAAGTCCAGATGCTGGAAGCCAGTCGTTTGAGGGGGGGAGGCGAGAACGTCTGGACTGCTCGCTGGGAGGCGCTCGGGGTCTCGCGCCTCACGTTCCCTCCTTTGCTGGGCACCCCCTGATGCTGCCGGCCTCTCGGCAGAGCGCGGAGGCGCCGTCAGCTCGCACGGCGGTCAAGGCGATGGGGTCCTGACTCCGCCGGCCCTGGTCACGCCCCGCCTCTGCTGCTTGAGCATGTCACATAGTCTCTCTATGCCTCGATTTACTAATCTGCACCGTGAGCAGAATAATCGTACTTACACGTCAGGGGGTGGTCCCGAGGGTTAGGTAACAAACGAGTTAGCGCCCTCGGCACCGAGTAGGCACTCAGTGGCGGCGGCTAGCGCCCTTTCCTTACCATCTCTTTTCCTGGAGCCAGTGGGAGAGGAGGCGGTGCTCAGCGGACAGTCCCCTTGGTGGGTCTGCCTTCGCATTCCTCCTGGTACTCTGGGTGTCCGTAACCCCCTGGGAATTGCTCTCCCGCCTCCAGTCCCTAGGATGCAAAACCTCTTGCTGTCTTTTCCCACGGCAAGTGCCATGGGCATCTTGATGGGTAAAGGCTCCTGCGGTGTCCGGGACGCTTGGGGTGTCCGGATTCCACCTTGAACAACAGTGTTCTTTGATGGTGGTGGTTTCTAAACCTGGTGGGTCGTTGGGACCTGCTCCAGAGAATGTCGGAAGTTTCCATGCCCCACTTTAGATCTGCTGTGTTAGTCGCTGGGGAGTGGGTTTTAGGTGTGTCTTTCTATGCAGCTTCCCTGGGAGGCTCAGCTCAGCCCAGCCCAGCCCAGCGCAGCTCGGTTTGGGAACTGCAGATCTGAACGGAACCTGTCCCTTTAACGCCCGGGCACCTGGCCAGAGCGGCCGCCGGAAGCGGAAGCGGAGCGTGGCCCCGCCCCCTCGGGCAGCCGCTCGCCGCGGTAGGACGCTGGGTGGGCGCCAGGCGGGGAGCCGTCCCGCCTGCCACGGCCTCAGCTTCCTGCCCGGCAGCTGCAGCCTCCCTCGGAGCTGTGGGCCGTTGGCAGCAGACGGCCCCAATTTTCCAGAAGTGTTTGAACATTTCCAGGAGACTGCGCCCTCCGCTCTCCGGCTCTCTGCCAGTTGTGCCCTGTCCTCATTCCTTGTCCCTGCCTTGCCAGCTGGATGGCCGGGTGTCCCGCCGCCTCACCCAGCAGGACCCACCTCAGGTGTCCCCAGCCAGGTGACAGCCTCTGCAGTCTCCAGGAACATGGAAGGAGTGACCAACCCTGGGAACCTTCCAGAAGTGGGGCTGGCATGCTGGGCTGCGGGAAGGCTTCAAACTGCCAGTAGTATGTGTGGAAAATGTGGATGAGTAACTTTTTCGTCCAGCTCTTAGCATTTTATTCTACCTCCCCGTTGGCTTGCGTTATCAGCAACACATTTCTGAGGGTTTTCCTGTACCCAGCCCCTTCGCCGTTGCGTGGGATCGGAGCTGCTCTCCAAACACGTGCTGTGGCCAGCGAGGAGGAGGATCAAACCCCCTTCAGAGTCCATACAAGGGACGCCACCAGCTGAAGACGAGCAGCTGAGCCCTCACCACGTGGCTGCAAGTGTCTTCGGAGGAGTTCGCCCCTTCGCTGTGTTTGCAGCCCTCCAGCAAAGGAAGCTGGGCGCTGACCCGTTTGTGGGGTGGTGCCCTGGGGAACTCAGCGGCACAATGCACTTGACACGTGTGACGTTGGCCGTGAGGCCAGTGCGGTGACAAGCGCTGTCTGCCCTGGACCCGCGGCTTTCCACTGTGGTTTCAGGGCTTCTGCCTCAGCCCAGAGCCTTCGGCCTCCGCACACATTTGCCTCCTCGTTGGAAAAGTGGGGGAAAAAAAAAAAATAGAAAAAGCCACATCCTACCCGCCTCCTGCACATGTACATGTGAGAGTTCCTCTGTGTGTCTTCCATATCTGTCAGGTCCTCTTAATTTTTTGGAATAGTTTGTGCATTTCTATTATATTTTTCTGTCACCAATGCCACGCCCCTGCCCGTGTTCAGTGCTGTGTCTCTTCTCTGTCACGCTGCGTTCAGTGTGGTCTTCCTTAGTTATCTGATTTTATTTTCTCACATGTCTCAACCAAGTTCTCATAGTTCACATGTTACCTCCTTTGACCTGACCATGTTTTCCCACAGTTCTGGTGTATTTCCTTTTTTGCAAATAGAAGAAAAAAAAAAAGACAGTTACTATTTTTTATTTTTTTAGGAGTAAACTCACATATGCTTGCATGTTGTTTTGAGCGACCCATGACCATGTCATCTGGCGATTATTCTTCACCTGCTTATTCCCCCCGCCCCCATTTCTTCCATCTTAGTATAGATCCTGTGCTGATTTTTTCCCACTGTTCTTCACCTCTGAGTTATTCTTCGTCCAGCTAATTATGGGATCTTCATGTTGGAGAGAGCCAGGGATGTTTCCCAGCTGGCAGGGATCCTCCTTATGAGAGGTGTGTGTGTGTGTGCACGCGTGCATGTGTGTGTGCGCGTGCGTGTGAATGTGCACGCGTGCATGTGTGTGTGTGCATGGGCGTGTCTCAACCTACAGAAACTCCTCACCACACACAGTCTCTCTTTTTCCTGCTGTGAGGTATGACCTTCTACACATATGGTTTATCATCGTCATTTCCTTGTGCAGCTCTGATATTTCTGTTCTACCTCGTGAGAAGTGGGTCTAGAATCTCCCATTATAAATCTAAGGGTACGTCTTTCTTTTTTCTTTTCTGCCCCATTCTTTTTTTATTCCCCTGCTTCCTCTCTCCCTTCCTGTTTCCCTTCCTTCCTTCCTTCCTTCCTTCCTCTCTTTCTCTCTCTCTCTCTCTTTCTTTCTCTGCCTCTCTTTAAAGAATTTTATGGAAGTATTATATGCATCCAGAAAAGTGCACAAATCACAAGTTTAGACCTTGATTAGTTTCTATAAATTATGGAAGTATAATATGCATCCAGAAAAATGCACAAATCACAAGTTTAGACCTTGATTAGTTTTTATAAATTAAACACACCTGTGTAACCACCAAATGGGCCAAGAGCCAGGATGAGAATCTTGGTGAGTGACTTCCCAGCCCTGAGCTTCTGACTTAGTTCAGGGTCCTTGACTTCTGCAAACATCTGCCTCTTCATTGGAAAAGTGGAAAAAAATAGAGAAAGCTCCATCCTTCTTGCCTCTTACAGCCGTCGTGAGCCTCAGGATGACAGATGTCAGAGCTCTTTGTCATTTGTAAAGCATGACACAGATGCCAGCTATCTGTCTAGAAGGCATCACAGTGACAGGTGTTCATACAGCCCACCCTGTCTGTCCCGTTGTGAAAAAGAATCAGAAGGGCGATTTGTGGCTTGGGCACATAGCACAGCGCCGGCGGCTGAGCTTGGGTCAGAGGCTGTAGCTCTAAAGTCACCTTTTCCGCTCATCCTCATCTTTGTTTTTATGCAAAACAAGGTAACCACCATCCTGACTCCCACCACTATAATTTTCCCTTGTTTGTGAATGTCACGTAAAGAGAATCTCATAGTATTGCATTGTTCTACTAGGCCACAATTTATCTGTTTTACTGTTGATGGGCGTTCGGGTTGTTTTCAGCTTCGGGACTCATACAGATGCTATTGTCGTGAACGTTGACTGCCTGGGGTGGGCGTGTACGCACATTTCTGCTGGACGTACAACTAGGAGAGAAGTGGCTGGGGGTCAGAATGTGCACGTCGTCAGCCTCAGCGAATACTGCCGTGGCGTCTCCCGGAGTGGGCGCAGCGGGTTAGAACGCCATCAGCTCGAGCGAGTTCCGCACACGCCACATCCTCGCCAGCACTTGGCAGTCGCCGTCTCCTTCCTTCTCTCTGGTGGGCGTGTCGAAGTGCCTCATGGTGACTTTCATGTGCCTTCCCCGATGACTGGAGAAGTGGAGCACTTGTTCTTATGTTTATTGGCCATCTTATATGTTTCGATATTCTCTTTGGTGAAGTATTTCTTCGGGTCTCTTGTGGTGCATTTTTCTACTGGTCTTTTTCTTAATTGAGCTGTGAGATAGGGGCGTGTGTGTGTGTGTGTGTGTGTGTGTATGCATACATGTGTGTATGTATATACACACCCTAGATGTTGGCTCTTTGTATTGCAAATCTCTCTCCCATGTATTGCAAGTATAATCTCTCTCTCACAATTATCCTTTGAGAAACAGAGTCCTTCATTTTAACATAGTATACTTCATTAACTTTTCCCTTTATAGTTAGCATTTTCTGTGTTCTGTTTAAGCAATCTTGGCCCGGCCTCACGCTCCTTTGCTTTGATGATCAGGAAAGTTTTATGGGAGAGCACTGTCTATAAAGCGCATAATAAAGAGTTTACGGCACCTTCTTCCTCTCTCTCCTGAAGGGCTAGTTATGTCCCCCTGATCCCGAGCACTCCTACCCCATAAACTCACCTCCTGGGTCAGCCTCGTCTCTGGAGCACGTGCCCATACGCTGACACCACACCCCCGAAGAGCTCTGGGGTCCGAGTGTGTGGGATCAAACGTTTAACGAGGTGCCGTCAGGCTTTACGGGCCCAGCTGCGCCGTGCTCGGGGCTCTGCTCTTTCCACCATTCCGTCGAGGGGTGACCGGTAATGGGAACACAGGGGCTCTTCCGAACCCAAAGGCACAATAATTCCACTTGCATCGTCAACTTTTTTTCAGGGCACAGAGCAGCTCTGACATTCTTGCAAAATGAGAAAGAGCTGTGGGCTTCGCGAAGCGCCTCGACAAAGCCCCTCCAGCCCTGCGGTCCTGCCCCTTTTCTCCAGCGTGGAAGCGTTCTCTGAATTTAGACAGCACAGTCGCATGTCTCTTCTGTGCAGATGTTTGAGATTACTTGGAACAGTGACCTCGAAACCGAGCACGGCACACACCCTTGGCGAGCCCCGCTCTCACTGTCCTGAGCTGTGCACGGGGACCTTTGACCCACATCCTGCTCCAAGTGCCCCCACGGGGTCCCCAGCCAAGCCCTACAGGGTGACATCTCCCCACTCCAGTTCAGGCTTTTTTTGTGTGTGCTTGATTTTTTGCTTTGATAGGGTTTGGCGTCATGGACATACTGCGTCTTTAAAAGAGCCTTAAGTCCTTCTGGTCTCAATTTTCAGACCGCGAGGCGAGGATTTGGGTGCAAGTAGTTTATCTGGGAAGTGATCCCAGGAAGCACTGTGAGGGGGCAGGGAAGGAGGGGGCGGGAGTCGGAAGAGGTGCACAGATGGGCGGGGGTCCTCCCACGGGGGCTCTCAGAGACACGCGTGGAACTTGCCTCGGAGCCGCTACGCTCAGCGCCCGTCCCTCGTGGTCCAGCAGGGAGACTCAGGAGGTCAAGGAGGACGCGGCTACGTCTGCTTCCGTCATTTTCACGCCTTGTCTCATTCTGAGCACTTTGTCCCCATCCAGGTTTCCTATTAATACATGGGAGTCTGTATTTTTTAATGCCTATTTCTGCTTCAGTGGAATTATTTTAATTGCGTGTGTGTGCATGTTCAGAAATCCTCTGGGGAAAATACTGTAAGAAATGACACACGGCTCAGCTGAGCTAGAAGACAGGCAGCCACAGAGGGGACTGAAGTTTGTCCCTTTAGCCCCAGGGTGCACCCTGGGCTCTTTCGCACCCTTGGGGCCACCATTCTGGGTCTGGGTAACGTCCCCTCCAGCCTCAGCAGAAGAGCTGCTGCTTCCAGCAAATCACCGCGGAGCAGGCCTGGCCGGTGAGATGCTGTACAACCCGTGGGCGCCTGCCTTGTCCCTTCTACCTTCCCACGTTAGGTGGAAGGCACCTGTTCACTAGTGGCTCCCGGCCTGCGCCGCGCACCAGACACCTGAACGCTGGACCTGCCCAACTGACTGCCCGGGACACAGGCCCTCCCCGGAGAAACGCACAGAATTTTGTTGAGCTAAATGGACCGGTCGAAATGATGGCCCTGTATTTTTGTTTGTTTGTTCATTTGTTCGTTTTGACATCCAGAGTCACGACCCTCCTTCTTTCCTTCCGGTTTCACATCTTAAGGCTAAACCAGCCATCACCCTCCCCTTGTGATGGATGCGCAGTGTTCTGGGCAGTCACCTTCCTTCCCTTGTCCACAGCACCTGATGTGCGCTGGCCTGTGGTGCCTGGTGGAAGGAGACGCCTCCTGCAAGACCAAGCTGGACCCTCCCCTGGACGGCACCGAGTGTGGGGCCGACAAGGTAACCCCACCTCCCACCGCCCTGCGGGCAGCCCCATGCCTCCGTGGGCCCGGGCCGTGTCCCCTGGGAGGCCAAGTGCACTGTATGCGGGAGCCCCTGAAGCGTCCCCTGGGCCACCCCAGAAATGCTCACAGAGTCCTCTCCAGGCATATAGGGGTACCTAAATCACCGCTCTTCCTTTTTGTTATAAATTACAAGAATCATTCATTGAATATTTTTGGTACATTAGCTCTTTTTGTCATGTAAGTGGATCTTTTAATAGGAAAAGCTTTACAGCCAGACACCATAAATAGAGAAACAGGATCACTTGCCATACAGCGAAGGTGACTGACTGTAAAGTGGGTATTTTGAGAACAGCGTCACCCAGTCCTGGCCCGAGGTTGAGAGAGCGAGCCAGGGCCTGGTTCTCCACAGGAGAGACTGGTGAGACAGGCATCCCCAGCCCCCGCCACAGCCCCAGGCTTTCTCCTTAGTCTCGTCGTGGTGACTGAAAGAGGCTCCGTGACTGGGGACCACTGAATCACCCCAGAGTCTGTGCCACGCACATCTGGAAGTTCCGTTTTTTGGACGCGATTCCATGGTGTAGCGGTCAGCACGTCTGCTTTACACGCAGAAGGTCCTGGGTTCCCGCCCCAGTGGAGCCACAGTCCCTGGTCTATATGGCCATGCCACCCTGAACAAGCCCGATGTCTGATCTCGGAAGCTAAGCAGGGTCAGGCCTGGTTAGTACTTGGATGGGAGACCACCTAGGAAGCCCAGGTGCTATAGGCATAAGTAATAATAATAAATTAATTTAAAAATAAAAAAAGGAAGTTCTGTGTTAGAGGGCTGGCTTTCTCCTGCGCCCAGAAGGGCTGCGTCACCTCCCAGCACCAAACCCAACTCCAGAGTCCAAAACCACAGAGCCAGGAAGCGCTGCCGTCCAGAGAGAGACGCACTCGCATCCCGAGGAGGCTGGGAGCTTAGATGACCCCAGTGGAGCGCATTCCCTAGGGAGGTTTAGGGCAAAATACTCAGACACAGGGACACGGGTGGAGTGAGTCAGGAGTGTCACTAGAGTTCGCGAGCGCGCGCACCCCGCAGCAGTCCGCGTCCTGGCGCACGGCGGCGTGGCGTGGCGTGGCGTTCCGCTCCCTCACGTGGAAGGGGCGGCTGTGTTTCAGTGGTGCCGCGCGGGAGAGTGCGTGAGCAAGACGCCCATCCCGGAGCACGTGGACGGGGACTGGAGCCCGTGGGGCGCCTGGAGCATGTGCAGCCGTACGTGTGGGACGGGAGCCCGCTTCCGGCAGAGGAAATGTGACAACCCCCCGTGAGTCCCCCCGACCGGGCCTTCCCCCGGGTGCCCTGGTCAGGCCTTGCGGCCTGCAGCTCTCACCGCCCGCAGCAAAGCGGGGACTGTCGAGCTTAAGGAGAGTGAAGCCACTGAGGGCCGGGGCGCAGGGGTGCGTGCGTGCCCAGCGCGTCTGGGTCTAAACAGCGCTCTCCCCGCGAATGCGGACACGGAGACGCTGTGATGAGCTGGCTCTCGGTTCCTTGCCCGGGCCTTAGCTGAAAGGTTTCCAGGGACGGCTGGACGACAGTCCCTCCTGGCCTGCTTCGCGGACTTCCTTAGTGGAGGGTCGTTCCAGGGAGGCCTGCAGGCCTTCAGCAGAGCGAGGCCAGCCTTCAGACGGGCTGTCAGCTGACCCGGGAGCAGCCGGACTGCCGATGACTCAGCTGTCTTGTTCATCCACATATATTTCAGCCGTCCTCTTAGAACTATCCGACTGCAAATAGTTGTTTCAGGGCCCCCCCCCCCCCCCGTAGACTCTGTTATCAACCAGCTGTAGTGACAGCCATGACCCTTCCCGTTCACCTTTGCACGCTGGTCCCAGAAAGCTCAGGGCTAGATTTTGTGCTCAATTATAATGTCTTGACCGCAGGGCTTTTTTCTTCTCTTGAAGTTTCCCATTTTCAATATTTCTTTAAACGGTCTGTTTTATGGCTTGTGTGCCATCAGCTTGCGTCACATGAATTTTGAAAATGAGCCAGTTACATATTATGACTAAATAGAAATGCTTTATGTTCACAATTACGTCATGCTGTTGTAGAATTAGCAAATCCTCATATTTAAAAATCCCAATGCCCAGGCTATATCCTCGCTCAAATAAACCGCAAACTCTGGGGCGGGTACCCAGGAATCACATGCTTTAAGCCTGTCCAGGTGACCTTGATGTCAGCCAACTTTGAATTAAAGGAAAATTTACGTCTGCAATTTAGTCAGTGCCAGAAACACCATTTCCCAACCCCCCTCCGCCGCCGGTAGTTCTGTAAGAATTGATACCACATATTTCGTCTCATTAAAACTTTTCCCTCCAGCAGAGTACTCAACACATAGGAGGCATTTAATCCTTTCGGAATGACTTCTTAATTAAAAGCGTAGTGGTGTGTCAGGATCCTCCAGAGAAACAGAACCAGTAGGAGACACAGACAGGCAGACAGAGATGTTTATTACCAGAAACTGGCTCACGTGGTCATGGAACCCAAGAAGTCTCATGATGTGCATTCTGCAAGCCGGAGGCCCAGGGGAGTCGATGGTCTAGTTCAGTCCAAGTGCGAAGGCCCGAGAACCAAGGCTGGGGGCGGAGGCAGGGTTGGGACGGACAGATTTCTCCTCCTGCCTTTTGTCCTGTCCAGGCGCCCGATGGCTGGGACGAGGCCCACACCCACTGGGCGGTGGGGACATCGGCTTTACCAAGTCGACCCGTTGTAGGCACACCCAGAAAAACGTGTAATCTGGGCACCCTGTGGCCAGTCAAGTTCCCCCCGTAAAATTAATCATCACAGATGAGGAAATAATTAGATATCCTTGAAACAGAGCGAAATCTATTCCAGGCTTCCAGTGGCCGCCAGCACTCTTCGGCACCTTTGCCTTGTAGACCGGTCACTCTAAATTCCGCGTCCATCTTTGTAGGGTCATCTTCGGTGTGTCTTTGACCTTCTCAGGACACTTGTCATTAGATTTAGGGCCCATCCTAATTCAGGGTAATCTCATCTTATAATAAGAGTTCTCAACTTATATCTACCAAGACCCTTTTTCCAATTCAGGTCACGCTGGCAGCTTCTGAGGGGGCTTATCTCTGGGTGAAAGGGTCGCCATTCGACCCGCCATGACCTTGAAGCCTCCATTCTATTCTCAGACAGGTGCTCCCCTCCGTCTCCCTAACTCACCCTTGCCCCTCATCAGGTCTCGAAGTGAATGTCCCCTCCTAGACTGGCCCCCTTCCCTGGCCACCTCGCACAGGGTGGGGCGCCTGCTTCTCACTCTCTGCTGCCTTATTAACGTGCTGTAGGGGTAGTATGGCTGTTTGTAGTTACTCTTAAGTATTTGGTCGCTCATTTTCACTTTGCCGTCACCACTGGCTCTTGAGCCCCGGGAAGGCCACACCCATTGGGGCGCCCTTCTGCCTCACGTGCCCCCAGCAGGGCAGGCCTCCGGGCCACGTGATGCCCCCCTCGCTGCCAGGCGGCATGCTTGCGGAGAATAAGCAACTCTCGGCGTTTCCAGAGCCACCAAAACACACGCCTACCATCCCCCACCCCCACCCCCGCAAAACGCAGGGGTTATTGTGGATGATTATGCCAGGCAGGTGGATCGGGCCGGCCCGTTGCCTTGTGACATCTTGCCTCACTGAGGCCCAATGTTATGAGCAGCTGGGAGGTGGGGGCCAGGCCCCCCTGCACTGGTGCCCACCCCAGCGAGACCGGCTCTCCGTTAGGGCGCTCTGGGCCTCTCGAGAACGAGCCCTGAGACGTAACCCAGCCTGGTTTGCCCAGGTGAGAGCCGCTACGTGCGTTTGCTCCCGTGAGTCACGCCTCGGGTGCCCGATCTTGCTCAGCAGCAGCGCGGCTCTCCTTCCTGTCCTGAACAGAGGCGCCAGGCTCTTGTCCCCAGTCGTTTCCTGTAGCGTCTCTCACCTTCACGGAACCACCCCAGGCAAATGGGGAGCCGAGGCTGGCCTCGGGCGGAAGGCTCCGCCGTGGCCCCGGGGGCCTCCCGCGGAGAGGCAGGAGGCGGACAGGGTTTTATGATGTCCAGGCAGCAGCTGTCAGCCCGCGTTTGCACAGTGACCTGATGTGGTGATTGTTACAAAACACAGCTGATCAAGGCCCCGCGCCAGGCGCTGACCAAAACAGCATTCTCTCCCCGGCTCGCTCCTTAAATCACCAGGCTGGCGGCCTCGAGATTTCCCAGGGATGAGCAGATCCCAACACCGCGCGCATCGGAGCCGGAATGCCCCCCCCCCGGCCCGCCCCCGCCCCCGCCCCCTCCACTCTATGTTCCTGGCCCCTTTCCCGTCTCCTGCAGCTGGTTTATTCACTGTCCAAAAATACTGGCGAGAGAGTCCCCTCCCGCCCCGTTTTCTCCTCTGGTCTTGGTCTTCGCAGCTTTCGGAATGCCGCTCTCTTGCCAGCTGACATCAAGGCCTCGGGGATCTTCCGTGTTCTGAGTCCAGCTTCCTAGGCGCGTGCTTTCCCGCCGGGATTGGTGTCGCTGTTGGTGGGAGTTTCTGCGAAAAGACCGCAAGGCCGGAAGTTCGTCCCTGATTCGGATGTGGGTCCCCATCAGGAGACAGGAGGCTGGGGGCGGCCGGAGAGACGGCAGTGGGAGAAAGGCTCGGGTGTCGGGTGTGAAAGGCCCGCGAGGGGGGGAGGAGCAGGAACAGGAGTAGAGCATAGGACCAGGAATGCCCCGGGGGACCCACGAGCGCCACGAGAGACAGCGTCCCGCTCCCTGAGACCCGGGGCAGGGCGGGGGTGCCATGACGTGCCTGCAGCTGCTGCTGCTTCCACGGCGAACCCCCGTGTGTGCGCTGTCCACGTGCCAGCGATCTGGCATTCGCGCAGATGGTTTTAAAAACCCCAGTTGTCTGCACTCGGGCCCGGGTAGGGTACCCGTCAGAGGAGGCCCGAAAGCGAGGGTGTCGGCCGCCCTGCGCTGCTTCTGAAACCCCAGGCCTGGGGCCGGAGGCCAGGCTGCCCCGTCTCTGGGTGGCCGTGGAGCTGACTCGCTCTCTGCCCGTCCCCCTCTGATCCGTCGTCACGGAACAGGGCAGAGCAAGGAAGTAAAGAGTGCCCCTCGGCGGGCATCTTTCTACTCCTCCCGCCTCCGCTCCACATGTCCGTCCTCTCCAAGGGCTCAGTCTCAGGAACCGTGGCCCTTCCCCGCTCAGCCCTGGGGCCTCCAGCAGGAGGTGGCCCTGCAGGAGCTCAGGGAGCTCAGCCTGTGTCGCACACTTCCAGGCTCTCCCCAAAGCCCCCCTGCCTTATTCTTAATTTTTAAGCCTCCTCCTTACGGTACAGCGCAGGGAGAAGTGCTCCTGTCCTGGATTGTGGCCCAGCTCGCACACTCGTTCGTCACAGTCAAGAGCATGGGGGTGGGGCGCGTGCAGGAGGGTGTCGCCGGCCCCCGTGTGCGTGTGTGTGTGTGTGGCCCAGCGAAGACCCAGGGTGACGGCAGACCTGCAGGTGCTCCGTCCCCGCCGGCGCCCGTGTGGCCCGCCTTCCGGCGGGCGTGGGGCAGCGCCTCTGCGAGGTTTCCTTCTGCCTTCCCTTCGTCAGCCGCGGGGCTGAGCATCTGTCTGCGTCTGTCTCTGCCTTTGGGCGGCCTCTCGGGAAGTGCCTGTTCACGCCCTTTGGTCTAGCGTTTAAACTTCTACTTTATTCGTCTTTAGAAAGTCCTGATAGGGTACAACCAGAAATTGGGGGTTGATATCGGAGAAGCGGCTTGAAACACGCGTCACACCCCTGCTGACCGTGGCAATGGGCCAGGCCGGCCTGCCCAGCCCCGCGATGGGCGATGGGCAGCCCCGGCCCGGCCCGTTCCTGCCGCCCCTGGCAACATGCTTCTTCGGACACGCTGAGCAGTTACCTAACGTCTGGGAGCTTCGTTCCCTCGGCCGAAGGGTGCAGTCGGGACGCTCCCGATTCTTTGTCCAGACTTAAGGAGGACACGGCTTCAGGGAGCGGGCGCAGCGTAAGCCCTCCGGGTGCCTTAGCCCGTGATCTCTGTGTCTGTGATAATGACTCCGTCCTCACAGCTTCTTACCCGTGTCCTCAGGTGGCCACACCTCATTTCAGGTTGAGATTACATCTTGCCAGCACTTCTCCTTGCAGATATTCGGAGGATAAGGTCCTTCTTATCCACCCTGACTCCAGTAAGCCACACCAGGAATGCAGGCAGAGCTGCCTGTCATGGGGCCAGGCCGTGGGGGACGGGGAACCCCCACCACACTAGAAACAAAGTGACCTCAATTAACCACAGCCTGCTGGCTGGGCTTTCTCCCGGAGGGCGCAAGCGCTCAGGCAGGTTCCAGACGGTGAAAATGGTTAGCTGCTTCAGACCGTCTTAGCCAGTACACTCGTCCAGGTGGAGAGATGGGTTCCTGGCGCTTCGTGCTCCTCCATCTCCTGCGACACCACTCTCCCTTTTGGTCATTTTAAGATAAATTCTGATAGCACAGTTCAGTCGAGTCTAAGTCCTGTTTATCGAAGGCCAGCCTGGGCAAGGTTCTCGGCCGGAGCCCGCAGAGGACTGGGCAGCAGATGGGAACCTAGCTCATCGTCTCGCGAGGCCGGTGATAAGCATCACAGCAGAGACTAGAGCTGCAGGAGGGGGGGGAGAGACGTGGGCCGCAGGGAGGAGGCGTGTCCTTGAGGGGGCGGGATGCAGGGAGGAGGCATGGCCTTGAGAGGGCAGGATGCAGGGAGGAGGCGTGTCCTTGAGGGGGCGGGATGCAGGGAGGAGGCGTGGCCTTGAGAGGGCGGGATGCAGGGAGGAGGCGTGGCCTTGAGAGGGCGGGATGCAAGGAGGAGGCGTGGCCTTGAGAGGGCGGGATGCAGGGAGGAGGCGTGGCCTTGAGGGCGGGATGCAGGGAGGAGGCGTGGCCTTGAGAGGGCGGGATGCAGGTCGCGGAGCTGCGGCGGCGGGCTGGGGGCGCTGAGAGGGGACCGGCCTGTGGGAGGAGGTCGGACAGTGGGAAGAAACGTGGGAAACTGGGGGGAGCACAGGCGGAACCCCACGGCGGCCCCCGTCTGGGCCCCTTCTGCCGGGTCCAGGAGTCGTGACGCGTCGCACGCAGCCGCCTCCCTGCCCACCTGCTCTGAAGCGTGAAGGCGGGCGGGGCCCGAGGGACAGTCGGGCACGGACGAGGCTGGGAGAATCAGCTGACAGAGGTGGACGGGAGGAAAGCGAGCAGTTCGGGGCCAGCTCAGGAAGTTCATGCCGCGACAAGCGCCGGCCGTCCAGCGATGTGCAGGGAACGTCGCGTCCTTTGTTTTCCTACCGTCCTAGTCCATGAGGAAGTCCTGCCACCCCCGGCTGCTCCCGCCGCGTTGCGCCCCTGTCTGCATCGTGCCTGGTCCCGTCACTCCCGGTGGCTTCATGTCCCGGGGCCTGGAACAAACGCCCTCACACCGGGTGGTGTGAGCAACAGAAATTTATTCTCCCTCAGTTCCGGAGGCCGGAGCTGCAAGATCAAAGCGTGGGGGCTTGGTTCCCTCTGAGGCTGCGGCGAGCACCTGTTCCAGGCCTTCCTCCCCGCCTTCTGGTGGTCTGCTGTGCGTCTTTGGGGTTCCTCAGGGTGACCCCTGGCTTCCCTGCACACGGCGTCCTCTCTGTGCGCCCTGCTGTCGTCATGGAACGGGGAAGTCCGTTTGCAGTCATGTGGGATGAGGGGCCCCCCTCCTGCAGTGCGACCTCATCTTAACCGATGGCACCGGCGATGGCCCTGTGTCCAGACGAGCTCGCGCTGTGAGGCAGTGGTGGCGAGGACGTAATTCAACCCGCGCGCCACCTGCCGCCTCGCGCATCCCTTCTCCGGCAGAGGCGTCCCTCCCGCTGGCCCACGTGGCTCCTCAGGGCCGGCCCTTCTCTGCTTCTTCATGCCCCGCGGCCCAGGATCCCATCCGTCTGTCCGTGCTTGGCGCTCGCCCCGGGCCTTTGGGGAGGCTGGCCGAGGCGCCGTCTTCCCCAACGTGCCGTGCAGGCACTTCCCCGAGGTCCCTCTGCCTCTGGCGCTCCGGGTGAAAGAACAGAAGCCGCCTCTGTTCTCAGGTCCCGTACATTTCAGAGGTTTTGCTATTTCCTAAGTTGGAGAGCGAAACGCGGGGTTCTCCCTGGGACCACCCGTGCGTGTGGCCTCTCAAGGCAGCCCCCCCGCCCCGCCCCTGGTAGGAGAGGGGTGGTCTGGCGGGCGCAAGGTGGGCACAGGGGCGCAGGCAGGGCCTCCCCTCCTGCTCCAGAAGTTTCCTGCAGCACAGGGATGTAGACCAGGACCTGGCAAGCTATGGCCGACGGGCCAAATAGGGCCCGAAACCGAGTTTGATGGTAAAGTTTTATTGGCACACCGCGAAGCGCTTGTTTGTACATTGTCTCCGGTTGGTTTTGTCCAGCAACGGCAGAGTTTGAGTAGTTGCAGCGGAGACTGTGTGGCCCACAAAGCCGAAAATATTTACTTTCTGGCCCCGTTACAGGCTTTGGTGACGCGAAAGCCTAAAGATCTCTGTCACCTTCCGGCGTACCTCCCCGCCCCACCCCAGGTGGTGATCACAGGGCGGCCTCGCTGTCTGAACGTGAGAAATGGCAAAGGGCGGAGAAGAAGCGCCCACAGGGAGATGGTCGGTGTGTCAGAAGTGTCCCCTGCCCGTGGGACCCTGCGACCTATAAAAAGTCGTTGAGCAGAACAGTTAGCTGTGACTTGTGCCATTTCGTGTGCCGAATTTCATGACGAAGCGCGGAGGGGACACACCCTTACCCCATGGTGCTGGCGTCGTGGAGACGAGATGAATCACTGCGGTTGCCCAGGTCACAGCCCTGCAAGGTCTCCCGGGGCCTCGTGGCAGAGCCACAGGTCAGCCAGCCAGGCCAGTGTCCGGCGGCTGCTCCGCACTGCCCCCCACACACGTGATGACCAGAAAACACAGCTGTGTGTCTAGAACCTCTCAACACCCTCCCCCCCAAGCGCAGGCATCTGGGGCCCAGGACGCCCCTGGCCACGTGGGTCCCACGCTGGCCCAGAGCCGAGCTCTCCCTGGTCTCTACCCAACGCCCATGAACAAGTGAATTGATCCTTCTGATTCTTTTTACTGTAAAGTAAACGAGAGCTGTTTATTTGCTCATCCTGAAACTCAGTGAGCTCAGGAGTGGACCTTGGGGCCATTTAAAGGTCTTCATTTTATAGAAGACCCGAAAAATCAAAAACTACACACACACTCGCACACACACAAAACCCTTGGGGTGTTCAGTGGTACAGAAGGCCCAGTTTTTTAAATTTTTTTTCTTTTAGGCGAGGCAACCCTTGGTTGACCTCACAGATTGCAAAAACCTTGTCAGCTTACAATCCCTTATTATTTTTTTTAACGTGTACGACACCTGGTCTTCCTAGGTAGTCTCCCATCCAAGTACTAACCAGGCCCGACCCTGCTTAGCTTCCGACAAATGGCCCAGTTTTAAGTTCAGGTGAAAGACACCATCTGCAGATCTTGCTGAACTGACACTCACCCCATTTTATTTCCGGATGTCCCTGATGTACACTTTCTGGATGCATTTCTCTGACGCCTCACTGAGCCATGCCATCAGCGTGGGGCGGGGGGCGCTGAGATGCGGTGTGTGAGAGCTAGCGGGGTGGGGAGGGGGTGGAGAGGGTTGCTTTGCAAACCACGCCCGGCCCCCCCCTTCCTGGCAAAAGAGGCAGCAGCCCAGCGCCCTGCCCTGTCCGCAGCCCCTCGCCACTGGCTGACGCAGACCGCTTCTTCCTTCTAGCCCCGGGCCTGGAGGCACGCACTGCCCAGGCGCCAGCGTGGAGCACGCGGTCTGCGAGAACCCGCCCTGCCCCAAGGGCCTGCCCAGCTTCCGCGACCAGCAGTGCCAGACGCACGACCGGCTGAGCAGCAAGAAGAAGGGCCTGCTGACCGCAGTGGTGCTCGACGGTAAGGGCTCAGGCCACACCTCCTCACGGGGGCCCCTCCCTCCTTTCCTGAGAACACACACACCTTCCAGGAAAACCCAGGGGGCACGCTGCCCGCCCCCCAGACCCCCACCGCCCGCCGCACAGTCCACCCACCAGGCCACTCCAGTCCTCCGGCCCGAGTCGGCCTTGGACCCACTTCCTGAGCAGTGAGGTTGAACTCGGATGACCCAGGCCTGTGAGATTTCCAGAAGCAGCTGTGAGCCAGGCGGCGGCCCAGGCTCCCCCTGCACCCTCGAGCGCAGCCCGCCGTGTGCCAGGGGCCCGGGGCCAGCGCCGAGGAGCGCGAGGCTGCGCGGGCAGGGCGGGGTTACCACGTCTGCCATTTTCCTCTCCCCTGTGGGCGCCTTCTCGCATTTCGTTCCTCAGATCATTTTTTTTTTTGGGGGGGGGGGGGTTTTGGCTCGCACTCCTTGACTGAAGTGTTCGGGGGGGAAAGTCTTTTGAGGACAGTTTACAGCTTGGTGAAGATGATGATAAGCATGGGTCACATTTCTTTCTGAGAGCTTTCTCCCAAATCAAGGGCCTCTGGCCACTGGGCTGTCGCAGGCATTCCCGGCGGCTAATAACATTCCAGATGGCGTATCGTGGCTCCAGGATTTATGTCGTTTGTTTAGCATTGAGAAGGAGCCTGCAGGATCCAGTTCAGGGTTTTTGCACTCAAAATTCTGTTTATCTGCAGAAAGTCAGACTGTGATGACAATGTGGTCCCATTTATCGAGCCTACCATGAGCCAGGCACTGGTTAGCTCTGTATTCATCATCTCATTTAATATGCAAAACAAGCCACAGGGGAGATGAGAGGTCACAGTCGATGCGACCCATCTGAGCTCCTGCAGAGAGGGGCCTGACCCCAGTTCCGGGGCCGCGGACTCAGGAGACAGCCAGCTACCTGTCATCTGGCTTCTCACACTCGAGCGAGATGGGAAGCATGCTTTCGCGAGTGCCGGGTGAGGCAGCTTTGATAAGGACTCGAACAGCTGCGCCCGATCTTTGCCTAGCCTCAGAAGCCTTCCGTGGGAGGGCGAGGTTCCTGCCCCAGGTCGAAAGTTCCTTGCCCGTGACCCAAGGGCCCTCCAAAAAAAATCTCACTGTGCCACCCGCTAGCTGCAAGTTCCACACAGTGCACACAGCCGTGCGGGCTCCCAGGCCCAGCCGGCACAGCGAAGGATGGCCTCTGCCCTGCAGCTGGTCACCCATCGGTTTTGAACCCTCTTGTAAGGCAACGTGGGGTGTTCTTGTCGCGGGCAACACCGGCCCACTCGGCTGTGGGCGCTTTGCAAAGCGTCGGCGAGCTCCCCTGATGTTTTCCTTTTTTATAAAACAGCACTGCCTTCGGGCGCTGTGTGACTGTACCTGGCCCCACACCCACCCAGCAGACAAGGCGAGAGGTGACCAGGCCTCCTGAGAGGGCCGGATGCACCTGGAGGGAGAGGCTCGCACATGGCCCCCGCTGCCCTCTGCCTGGCTATCGGTCGGGTGCAGGAAGACACAGGAGCTTCCGGAAGCCTTGGGCACGCTCTGCGCCCCTAATCCTGAGGGGGGCAGCACGGGCAGCAGCTGCATGTTTGCAGTCCTTCAGCCGAACCGGGCTGCCGGATGCAGGCCCTGGGGGTCGCCGCCGTGGCCCTCCCAGCCCCCGGGAGCAGTGCAGGGCCAGGCGCGCCCGGTCTCGCCCGCCCCGCGGCGAGTGCAGAGTCCCTGCTGGTCCTTCCCTGGTCTCTCACTCCCGTCTGCGGTGCTCCCGCCTCGTTTACTCACCTCAGAAATCCCTCTCCCCTGTCCGCTTTTCCACCGATTTCTCCTCCAAGTCCAGTTTAAACTTCTGTTCTGCCTCTAACCACTGTTGGGCGGCTGGGCTCCGCCCTCGCTCACCATCGCGGTGGCTGACCCTGGTGCGGGCCCAGAGCCCCCTCCAGGAGGCCTCGCCTGGCGGCTATGTGGGGAGCTCGCTGCGTTCAGAACGCTGTCACCTGCCCACTTTTTGGTTCTTCCTGCCAAAACAAGAAATAACAACAGCCAGAGTGCCGCCACCTTCGAAAAGGACGGCCAACAGGCAGTGAGCATTTTGCCGCCGAAGGAGAGACCCCAAGGTCTAGGCTTTGTGGGGGTAGCTCGACCTGTCTCCCTCGGGGCGGAACTGTCAGGGCTTCTTACAGGTTTGGTTTCATTTCTCCTCAAACATAAACAGAAGCTGGCAGTTTTTTCAAGGAGCATTTCACAAGGGTAGAGATGAAATCATAAACGGCCGGCTCGGACGGCAGGGGGACATGCAGAAGGTCAGAAGTGCCCCTCTCAAGGCGCAGTTTGCGAAAGGCACAGCGCCGGCTGGGCTGGCACAGCGCCGGCTGGGCTGGCACAGCAGGGGTCCCCACGGCCGGGCCTGGGCTCTCCAGAAGTCCTCTCGGCCGCCCTGTTCGTAACAGCGCCGTCGCCGCGGAATTCTTTGCCCAGCGACGCACAGGGCGAGGAAGGGGAAGCTGTATTTTTTCCTTTTTTTCTGTTCCTGAAAAAAGTAAATAAATAAAAAACGAATGGTAGATTTTTTCCAGGGGAGGACTCAGGCCCACAAACCCATACTACCTCCAACAGAAGACCAGAAGACAAAGACTCTCCTTAGAAAATATTTCTCCACAGAAATGCCTTTAGACGGAAACCCATCGAGATGGCCCGTTGCCAAACCCACGCCATTACTGCTCTCCCCGCGGAATCTCGTCGAAGTGGGAACCTTCCAGAGTTCAGGCCTCCCTGGCCAGGCCGGCGGGCCACGTGCCCACTGAGGCGGCGCAGGCCGTGTCTGGGCGTAGGAGTGCCGTCCCAGCCCCACCTCTCCAGGTCCGAGCCTCCAGGGGGAAGGCGGGTGGCGCGCACCACGAGGGTCTCTGACGCCAGCTCAGCCAAGCGGCCGGAGTTGCTTAATTGAAGAGAGAAGTGGTCGCAGAGATGCAGGGTGTCCCACAGGTCCGAGGGGCCAGAGGGAGGGCGTCCGAGGCCAGGGGGTCCACGTGCACCTCGGCTCGTGTGGCACATGGCTTCCTGTCACGTCGCAGGCCGACGGGCGGCCCGCAGAGCCTGCCCCAGGAGTCCTCATCCCTTATCCAGATCCTTCGGGGCCAGACGTGGCCCAGAATTCAGAGCGTTTTGCATGTTAGATAACAAGAGCGCAGTGACCAAATAGCCCCAGCGGGGTGCAGGGGAGCCCCCTAGCAGACCCCTCTCTACCAGGGGACCCACGAGCAGCCATCTCCAGGCGGGAGAACGTGTTTGCCAGAAATGGGAGAAAACACCAGCCGTTTCCAGAGCCTTCGTGAACCCCGAACTGTGCATAGGTGTAGACATCTTGGATATCCACCAGCCACGAGCAGACACTGTCCGTTGGAATTTCAGTGTGGCTTCCGAGAAGACAGAAACAGACGAGCCCCGCTGTGGGCAGGTGGCCACCGCAGGTCCAGTCGGCTGAGGCTTGTAAGCAGCTTTGGGGACAGGGGGCTGAGCAGCCTCCTCAGCATTTGTCCAGAAGACTTGACCTCCTTCTCTGCGACTACGGATGTAGGAGGGTTGCACCGGGCCTGAAGCCAAACCCCGCAGCTCGTCTTATCCATCAGGGTCTCTCACCCGGGGGACGGATCACCTGCCTCAGAGAACTTCGAGGGACTCTCACGCCGAGTCCCTGGGCGCTACGTCTTCCTAGAGATGTGGGACGCCCCGAGTTCTGAGCAGAGTCCTCTGAGAAGGAGCTCATCGACGGAGGGAGTTCCAGCTTAGCAGAGGGAAGAAGCGCCACCTCTGGGCTCCGTTCTGGAATCTGGGTGTCCGCAGACCACCCAGGGCGTGGAGGACGGTGTCTGCGGCCAGGAGAGTCACCTTCCTGCCTGGGGCCTCAGCCGCGAGCTCTCCATCGAGGCCGGGCTCCCAGCTCGGGAGCGTCCACCTCGCGGATGCTCGCGCCGAAGAGCCCAGACGACGAGGCTCACCCCTTCCAGGTCTGTTCTTTCCACCTGAGCTCAGAAGAGCCTCTAATGTTCTACCCCCGATCCATTCCTGTTTCCGCTCCAATCAGCGTCTACGCTCAGAAGCCTACGAACCTGGTGGTTTGTGTTCAGCAGCACCGTTTTGTCCCTTGGTATTTTGGGCCCTCAGAGTTCTTCTCCATTTAGAGTCAAAAAAAAAAAAAAAAAAAAAAAAAAAAAAAAAAACGGTGGTGTAAAGAAAATCAGGGCGAAACTAAGAGGCCTCGGGCCTCGGAGCCGCGGCGCACACCCCGAGTCGCGCGCGTGCGCTCATCCGTGAGATGGGACCGTGACAGTGCACACCCGCCGTGCAGACGCCGCGCAGCCTGCCGCCTGGTGCGTGGTGGACGCTCGTAATGTTATCACTGTCGCCACCATCAGCTTTGTTACTGCTGTTGAACAAGGCACCTCTAAGCTCCGTTGTTCCCAGTGTCGATGCAGCACTGGAGTTTAAACATTACTAAATCCACAGTTTTCAAACCGCTTTGGCCAAGGGGCCCTTGCTTTTGACCTCAGAACACCCCTCTCTGGTGTTCTAAGACAAGACTTCCCACCGACTGAGTCGATCAGAGAGCTCCGTTGGGGAGGAGCTGCATAGGGGTCCCCTGGACCGTGGACCGGTACCGGTCTAAGACCAGGCTGCACAGCGGGAGGTGAGCGGCGGGCGAGGGAAGCTCCATCTGTATCTGCAGCCGCTCCCCGGCCTTAGCATCACCGCCTCAGCTCCGCCTCAGGTCATCAGGCCTCAGATCCTCGTAGGCGCACCAGCCCCTGGTGCCAGGAAGGTTGGGGACCGCTGGTCTAGCGAGTGCCATCCCATCACGAAAGCCCCAGACTCTGGGTGAGACGGCACACCTGCTCTAGTGAGAACTTTCTAGCCAGGATGGCGAGGTCCTCCGAGGTCATGCCCACCCCAAAAGACTCTCTCCACCCCTGCTGCTGCTCCCCCAGGGCCTCTGGAAGGACCCCCTGGGGGACAGAGGCCCCACAGAGGTGTCAGCATTGCGCTCTCGGGAAGTTCCTTTGCAAAATCATCACCTGCCCCCTGCGTGGCTCACACGCTCCTTCTCACACCAACTCACCCCTTTTCCCTCCTCAGATAAGCCGTGTGAACTGTACTGTTCGCCTCTGGGCAAGGACTCCCCGCTGCTGGTGGCCGACAGGGTCCTGGACGGCACGCCCTGCGGGCCCTACGAGACCGACCTCTGCGTGCACGGCAGGTGCCAGGTGACTCGTTTTCCTTGTGTCCTTGCTGGGGCCTCGGGGAGGAGGCTTCCTCTCGCCGGAGGCGCGTGGAGTCGGGCAGGGGCCTCGGGAGGCCTGGGGGGTGGGCATTTTTTAAGAAGGTGCCCGGGGCGCTGCCTCCTGCGAGCCGGCAGCCCGCCCTCCCTCAGCAGTGCCCGAGTGTGCGGCTCACCTCCAGGCCCGTCAGGAGTTTGGGGTGCCTGAATGAATCGTGGCAACGTAATAATCTCAAAAATGTTTAAGTAACTTTAGACGTTGTGACAAAGGGAAGAACAGGTGGACGCTAAGGCAGGACCGGAAGGTGTGTGTGGACGTGTGGTTTTGGACGAGCTCGGCCCTATTTGGCTACAACAAATATAGTAGAACTAAGCAGATGGCACCCGAGGAGGCTTTTGGGGACCACCACACCCGCTGGAACATAGTCCCCAGATCCACGCCACCGTTGGATGATTTGATGCATTAGAACAATGATAAGTGTTGTTTAAAAAGACAAAAAGAAAAAGAAGAAAGGGAAGAAAATCACCTTCCATCTGCATTAAATGTACCTGAGCCGGGGTGCACCTGTAGCCCGGCCCCCCGCGGGCCTGGTGTAGCTGGTTCTCTGCCCGTTTGTCCGTCAGGATGGGCGCCCTCTGCTGTGCAGCGGCCGGGGTTAGGGTGGGGGTCTGGAGGCTGAGTATTTCCGCTGCCCAAAGGGTTGTGGCCCAAAGGATGCCACCTCGATCGTGCCAGACGTGCCCCGTTTCCTGACGGCCCTTGAGAGCCCCTCAAAGCTCCCTCCCCCAGCCTGGGACACCCACTGCCCACGGCCAAGCTCCCTCGGCCCCGTCCTTAGCAGTCGAGCCACCAAGAGCGGGAGGAGGCCGCAGCGCTCCGAGCCCTGAGCAGGCGACGGGAATCGGGACTGTCACACGTTCGTCACAGACGCGAAACCAGGTCATGCCTCCAACTTCTGCGTGTCCTCGTTCGGCCTCCACTGACCCGAGACTAAACAAGGCGTCAGGGACCCCGGAGGGGGCTTCTGATTCGTGCCAGGAAAAGAGAAACCGCTTTCTGGGAGTCACGGGGCTGTGGGTGCTTCGAGGTCCCCACACGTCCCGAAGGCGACGCTCATCTCGAACGTTCAGTTTCAGAGAAGTGTCAAAAACAGTTGAAAAATTGTGAATTCCAGGGGTCACGGGGGAGACACACGGTCGTCCCCCCTTAACTGCAGCTGTGCCACAATCCCGCCCCAAGCCTGGGGCCCGCTGGCCCCCCAAGGGCAGCAGACGGGTTCGTTCTCGCCACGTCACCCCGGGCCCCGGGGCGAAGCCCGCAGGGTGTGGTGAGTGAGTGGAAGGCGGACAGGCGGGGACGCACACACACACAGCTTCTCGGATGGTCCCCGAGGCCGTCCCAGCCCTCGCGGGGCTCCCTGCGATGCCCACGCTAGTCCCAAACCGGGATTTTTCAGGGAAAAGCCGAGCGACAGCCAGACTCCTTTGGCGTGGCCTGGCGTCGTCCTCAGACGCGGACGTGTGGGGGTGATGGATCTTCGCAGGGATACGGGTGGAGGGGGCCGGAGCTGGCCCCCGGGGCTGCCGCCTCGGAGCGAGGAGCGTGCAGGGCCTGTGAGGACACAGGCCTCGCCGTGCGGTGCGGAGGGGGGCGTCGCGGAGAGGGGGCGTCGCGGACGCTGGCGGGCCGAGCGCGGGCTGCGTGTCGTCCCTGAACCGCGCGGTGGTGGCCGCCCCGCGGCTCGGTGGCCTGCTCCGCTAACTCCCGCCCAGGTAAAGGCGCTCGGACCCTTGAGGGCGGCAGCAGCCGCCTCCCGCCCCTGCCAGCATCAGGCATTTCTAAGAATCCTGGAATGTCGTGGCCGGTGAGGGCCGCGTCACTTAGACGTGCGATTTCAGCTCTAAGTGACCGGTGCCGGCCCCTTGCATGACCCCGCTTCAAGTCGCGGTCTTTGCAGTCAGGGGACGGACTGCCCCTGTGTTGTGACAGCCAAGGTTTCCGTCCTCTACTCAGCGCCACAGGGGTGAGATGCCACCCGAGGCGTGTCAATGGCCGGAAGTCTGTGGTTACAGGGCCGTCGAGCCGGAGCCTGTCCGCGCTGGGGCAGGACGGGGCTGGCACGGGCACACTGGCCTCGCCACTCCCAGCCGTCCCCCCGTCCCCACCCCGCAGTCGGCCCCCTCCGCCGCTGCCTTCGTCGTTGCCTTTCCTGCCCCTGCCCCGAGGCCAGCACTGGCGGAGCGCGACCCCTCGAGGCTGGGGCACTAGAGGACACCCCATGACTCCCTTCGCAGGGCTCCACGGCGGGCGGGCGGGCCGGCGATGTCTGATGGAGAAGCCCCCCAGCTGTCTCCTCTGCGCACGTGCCCCCCAGCGCCCCTAGCAGCAGGTCCTGGTGGGAGGGGGCAGCCGCTCCCCTGCAGGCACCTCACGAGATTAAAATGCTGAGAAACAACTCGCTTTCTGAAGCAAGCTAAAAATACCATCTGTAATTTTTCTGACAGTTGTTACTCTTCAGAGAGAAACTGTGAACATTAACTTTAAGCCCCACTGTTAAGTCAGTTCTCCCGAAAATCCACGTTAGTGAAGTCATAGTTCGTGAATTTTTAGAACAAAATCGAGCATGGGTAAACAGGATTATAAGAAATTAAATACAAATACGGCGTTTATGCCTAGGTATAGTCATTGCCCAAGCAGAATGTTCTGGATTCCTGTGGTACTTGAGAATGAGTAAGGCAAGGAAAATTGGTTAAAGAGGTAAATAGTAAGAGTAGTAATAATAATAATAATAAAAAAAATCTCAGGGGTTCATGAGCAGAGAGTCGGTACCTGTTTGTCGATAGAAACGTGTTAATGATGATGGGTACAAGGTAGACATCACCACGTCTTACATCGGACCGCACGTACAGAAACAGTGCCATGGGTTAACTACCAGCTTTTCCTTCTCTACCCTTCGGCTATAAATTTTGCTATTTAGGGGTAGCAGAAGGAGTTCTGGGAAATTTTGAGAAACACAGTAACTCGGTAGGGAATGGGACAAGAGAATCCAGAATGGCATTTGGAGCAGGTTCCAGTAAGCTCCAAATAGCAGGCTGATTCAAACCATACCATGAAACACGGAAATACCATCGTATTCTGTTTTTATGAGGCCTGAGCTAAGTTTCATCTCGGTGAGTCACAAATTACTTAACATGCTGAAATGGAACTTAACAACGCTCGTAAAAGCGGGAGCGAGTTGGGGGAAGGAATACAAACACTGTCTATTTTTCAGCGAGTCCCTATAAATCAGGAGCCCCATCATTAATAATTCCTCCCGCCGGCCTCCGGAAGCAGCGAAATCGAGTTAACAGGCCTCTAATGGACACCTCGCCTCGGAGCCACCGGCCCTCCGTGGGTGAGTCAGGCTGACGGACAGAGCCCGATGTGCTTGGTCGGCGTTTCTGTGAGGCCTTAGCCGCTCACGTCCACGTGCGGCTGACACGCTCCCCTGAGGGTCACACTTCTTGGGGACTCGACTCTGTGCACCTGTCCTGGGCTTGATGGACAGCACGCCAAGATGAAACACCTTCGGAGCCTGTAAGCTTCGTCGGTGGAGGGATGGCGTCTGATTGTCTGTGTTCCCCCAGGACCTGGCGTGGAGGAGGGCTCCTGATCTCACGCTGAAAAGAGCAAACAAATTAGAACGGTGCGTGCGTGGGAGGCCGGATGACGTGCCCTCAGGACGTCAGTGCTTCTGGAATCCGGAGCCCGTTTTGGCGGGCCGTTCGCTTTGTCCAGAATGTGCTGGCCTCCCAGTTCTGTGTGCAGTGGTCCGCTCAGCCAGCAGAATTACTGGTGGCATTTAGGAGAATTGTGAGACTCTGGCCTCAGCCCACCATGTAAAGAAGGGGTAACGGGCGTGCCGGCAAAGGGGCTGGCTGTATTTCCACAGCGCCCTCCTGGTCGCTGCTGATCTTCACGGGGTGACTCCGAAGCTGACATCTCTGAAGGGAGTGACTGTTGGCGCCAAAACTTGATTGATAGCAGATCCAAAACTCTGAAGTCACTCTCCACACCCCCTTTTATTTAATTAACCCCCCATACCAACTTCTGGATGGCCACGGCACTGAGCCGTGTGCTCACTCCTCCTCCGTCCTGGGACCCCACTCGACCAGCGGCCGAGGCGGCATGGCGCAGACTCCGTGGTGTAGAGCAGCAGAGGCCGCCCTGGGGCCAGTGACTCCGCCTCCTCCGGGAGACAGAAGTGGGCAAGAGTTTCGTGGCGGGAGCAAAGCGGCGGAGGCCGGGCCTGGAACCAGTGGAGGGTCGCAGCCGGAAAGAACGCGGAAAGCTTGAGAAGGGGCCCAGGATGCGGGAAGGGAGGGCGGGCGTGGGTTTGAAACTGAGATGAGTCGGGCTCGTCCGCGTGGCCGACCACGCCTCGCTCTGCACTTAGGGCTGTGCGGTGATTATCTTCAGGCAAACTGTCGGGGGGCCCCTGTGCGGTGCTGTGGGACACACTGTTCACAAGACGGCTGGGTCAGGCGTGTGACCTCAGTGCTCGAGCATGACGCTCACCCCTCTGGGTTTGGGTAGATGCCAGCTTTCCTCCCGCCAGTTCTGGATGGAAGCCTGCCAGGAAACACCCCCATCCTCCAGGCAACACCCCCACATCAACATAGAGCGCCCTGGGCGGCCTCCCTGTGCCCCTTTCTCAAATCACAGTGGTCAAGCAGAGACGATCTGCTGTTCTAAGAAAACCAGCAGCAGAAACGAGAAAGACCAAGGAAATCAGAGACACTGACCCCGGCAAAATTAAAAAAAAAAAAAAGAAAGTTGAGATAATTATAGAATTCTGCAGCTAAATCATCAACTAAGCATGCGAGCAAAATAGAGTAATTTTGTGACACGAACGAACGCCAAAGTTTCATTTTCCGGGCATCCGTTCTGAGGAAATGGCGTGTTGCTTAGCAAAGCGAAGGTGAAGTTAAGAAACAGAGCTGAGGGCTGCAGGAATTGACAGGACCGACCAGGAGCCCGGGAAATGGGGCGAGGGCCGTGCCCCTGGCCCGAACGCGTCCAGTTCAGCTTACAGCAGTGGCGTCCGCACAACGGAAGAGAACGAGGCCGTAGTGGGAGGCGGCAGGAGCCTCTTCTCCCAGCCGGAAAACAGGACCCGGACGGGGAGCACCGCAACCTGTATGAGGAGGTCTTGGCTCGGATACGGCAGGGCCGGGCCGCAGCTCGGGGGCAGGAGGGCGGCACGGCCGGCGGGCTGGGGGCCCGTTTGAAATCCAGTCCCCTGCGCCCCGTCTCGCCCAGGTCCCGGCTTGCTGACAGGACGTCATTTTTATGCATTCGTTCAACACGTGCTATGTGCTGAGCAGCACTCTGGGGGACACGAAGACGAAGAATTACAAGGCACCGCCCCCTGTGCGCGGACACTGCGTGGGCCTCGGGCCCCCTCTGGCCGGCCGGATCGGGTGTCGGGCCGGGCCCTGCAGTCCGTGCTCCAACGCACTCACGGCGGACGGGTACACTGTCACGCGGACGAACAAACACTCCCCTCACGGAGCGGAGGAGTCTCTGCTGGTGACCGGGGCCCCCTGTCCTCCGGGGAGTGCGCTGCCGAGCAGCTCCGCTCGGCGCCCTGTCCCCGGGCTGCGAGCAGGCCGTGAGGAGGGCGGCACCCTGCCAGCACCCGGGTGTCCAGGCCCGACGGGGGGAGCTCAAACACCCGGCGCAGGGGCAGGGCAGTGGGAAAGCCCAGCTCCTGTTCCAGAAAGTTTGCTTTGGGGAGAACGTCACGCAGGGACGTTTCAGCAATTCAGCTAGTCGAATGTTACACACTCGCCATGCATCGTAGCAAACTTAGACGTGATACTTTGCGGAATACAAGATTCTTGTGTTTTTTTTTTTTTTTAGAAGGGAAAAATAAATTCACAGACTTTTCCCACTTTTCATGCAGTGACCTGGGCTGCGCTGCCCAGACCCACCTGGGGTTAGGGCTCCCCTCCTCGGCCCTCAGACAAGCCCGTTGAAGGTCTGAGAGACGGGGGCCCCTCCTGGGCTTGGTCTCCCTGAGAACCAGGGGCTCGTTCCCAGCCACACCTGCATGGGCTCTGGCTTCCGGACCCCCACAGCAGCGTCAGGGGGGTTTCCGCTGTGTCTGCTGACACTGCTGGCTGTTCCAGCCAAGGAACAGGTGACCCGCAGCCCCCAGGGAGACGGGAGTCATGTGAAATTGTGGCCACACCGGGTGGTGTGTGGGAGCCGGCTACTCCCTCCCCGGACAGCTCTAGACTGGGCCACTGGGGATACTTTCGCGGGCTCCCTCCTCTGTCTCAAATATGACTGTGAGTGTACACAAGCCGGGTTCCTTTCACTTTTTTCCTCTCTGGTTTTAAAGTAAAACACGTTCTCGGGCCTCTGAAAGTGTCGCGGGCCCCAGGCCCCCGGCCCGCTGGGCCTAATGGAGGAGCGAGCCCGGCAGGCCGCCTCTTTAAAAGCCCTCGGGGTCCGGAGCCCAGAGTAACCCAGCTCTCTGGTCACGTAGAAAATCGGCTGCGATGGCATCATCGGGTCAGCGGCCAAGGAAGACCGGTGCGGGGTGTGCAGCGGGGACGGCAGGACCTGCCGCGTGGTGAAGGGCGACTTCAGCCACTCGCGGGGCACAGGTGAGTGCGAGGCCCGCGGGGTGGCTGCAGGTGCGGGACGGCCGGCGCGTGTCGCAGGTTTTGGCTCCTGTGCCCGGAACCCGGTGAGGACACGCCTTTCCTGCAGTTCACACCGAGGGGCTGGTCGACGCCGGGGCGGGGACCTGGTACCGCAATGTCACGAGGCCCGAAAGACAAAGAAGGGCGCTTTAGCCAGAACGAGGTCTTTAGGTCTCTTGGACTGAATAGTCCGCCGGTGGCGCTCAGCGGAGCAGCCCCGTGGTCCCTGAATGCCAGGGCAGCTGCCCGGCCAGGCCCCTCGTGGCCTCGCGTCCGCCCATCTGGGCACGTGCACTCGGGGAGGTGGCACGGACCCTTCGCTGCGTAGTTCTTACCTGGAGATGGGAGAGGTTTTCTCTGGTTCTGAGTTTTATTCCAGCAAAGGTAGGAGGCATTGACGGGCGTCCCTAAATCGTGCGGGAAAGCCATGGCTTCCGGTGTCTGAGAAGCCTCTGCCGACTGCCTGCGGGCCGAGTCCCCTGTCCCTGGTGCAGGCGTCCCCGGCACGGCGTGGCCGAGTCTCGGCTCCACCCCACTCCACAGCCACGGGCCCTTCGCCCGGAGCGGGGAGGTGGTGTCTGGCCTCTGTCCTGACGGACACTCGCTGATGGTGGCACGGAAGCTTCGGGTCACTTCTGACTGAGGGGAGAGTGAGGCAGGCACGTCATCCAGGGGGTGGGCGCGTCTCGGAGCTTTCGCGACTGTCCACTCATCCAGCGTCCCTGAGAGAGACGTCACCACGGTCACTCGCTGGAGGGAACCGGGCTGAAAAGCTTCTCTTCCGATTTTCCTGCTTTGTGTAGAAGCTTTTCGGCTCCGTTCCACCCACGGAAGGACGGAATCGCTGTTACTCCTCCCGGTCCCGCAGAACGGGCCCCACGGACAAGGTGGAGAGGTCCGCACGCACCCCCTTTCCCCCGTGTGCGTGGAAGGCTGTGGCTTCCCCGAGCCCCGTGGGAAGGGGCAGCCTTTGCAAAACTCTGCAAGGTCCCGTGCAAGCCGAATCCTGGGCAAGCGCAAAGTTAAACTTTAAAATGACATCTCAGGGCAAGTAAGGGCCGGTTTCCAGACCTTGGACAGGCGTCCGGTCTGCAAAACAGGAAGCTCGTGTGACAGCCTGCGCCTGCCGCGTGGCCTCGGGGGCAGAGTGTGCAGACGGTGACGTGGCTAGTGGCTCCCGTGTGGGACATCGCAGAGACCACGGCCGTCACTGCAGCGCTGCTCCGGAACTCTGGCGACTTCCGTTACGTGTCTCGACATATCCCGATGCCGTTTGCTCTGTCCGGACCCCAGCACCGGCTCGCGCGAGCCTCGGGCCTTGCCTGCTGCGGCCGTGGGGCGGTCAGGAGTAAAACCCCTGCAGCATGAGGGCTTGCGGTCGATTTCTAAAATCGTGTGTCTAAAGGGAGGCGTTAGAACCCTCTGCTGAAACGCTGAGCCTCGTGCCGCGCTCCCGTACACGGCGTGGACTGCAACTGCCCGTCCCGTGGGAGGCGCAGCTCGGCCGTGCCCACCCCCGCCCCGGGCACCTGCAGCCCGCCTCCTGGTGAGTCCAGGCCTCTGTGGGGGCAGCCGTCCCCACCCGGTCTGTGGCTCGGGTCCTCTCCGCCAGCTTCAGGGACATCTAAGGCCCATTCAGGTTCCGTCATTCTGAGCAGTCGCCAAACGTCTCACCTTCATTTTAAAGTCTAAAGCTGTCGCTCCCCCCCAAGATCCTCACGTTTGGGGTCTGTGAGCCTGACCTCGCGTCAGCGGGGTGAGTGGAATGCTCGCTCACACCTGCATGAGCCACTGGCCGCCTGTCATTTCCAGTGTCATCCGACAGACCTGCCACCGTGATCCACCCTTCTGGAACGCCCACATGCAGAGAGCCGGGCACACGGTCACCCCTGAGCCCACTCACCCCGCAGACCTTCCCCCAGCACAGCCACATCTTAGGCGTGAGGGAGTCGGAGTTGAAACTTCGCTGTCACAACGTCAGTCACAGCCCAGGGCGGGGACCCGAGGCAAAGGGCTCGAGCCCAGGCGCGAGGCAGCGGCAGCTCAGCAGGGGTGGCGGAGGGCCCCGATCTCAGTGGGGCGCCTCATGCAGGGCCGCAGGCAGGCAAGGGTGGCCCCTGAGCACTAAAGGACAGGGAGAAATTAACCGATGGGGAGGGTGGAGGGGCACGTTTTAGGCTGAAGGAAAAGCTCAGCGTAGAAGCGTAGTACAGCCTAGGTCAGGTAACACCTAGGCGACCCGGCCACCGGGTCAGGTAACACCTAGGCGACCCGGCCACCGGGTCAGGTAACACCTAGGCGACCCGTGTGGCGGGCGGACTGCTCACCGCTTTCATCTCGTTCCGCCCCAAAGGAGGGCCGTCTCGGCACCCCTAAGGGCGAATGTCAGAGAGAAGCGCCAGACTGGAGAGAGAAAGAGCAATCCAACTGCAGGCTTCTTGCCCCACAATGTGAAGTCCTGGCCCTCACTTGAACTCTCCCGGGTCTTTTTACCTAAATCCTTGAGCCGAGCGTCTAGAGCAGATACATGGAGTCCTGGGCAGCTCGCCTGCGGAAGGAACGGGCTGGAACTGGCCGGCGGGCCGCTGATCCGATGAACAGGCGTCATGCCCCAGTTTCAGCGGAGCTGGACAGCTAGGTGTTTCGAATTTAGTGATCTGAAAGCAGGTACGACGCTTCCCCTGCGGGCGTTAAGCTGTCATTTTAACACTGTTGTCTTTATTCCATGCTGTCCTCAACTCTGAAAGGGGGCTGCTGCCGGGGACGTCCAGGGCGCGCCTGGATCGGAGTCCCCGCCGAGGACCAACCCTGGCGCCCGTGGGCTGTGAATCCCTCTGCACTTTGCTCGTAGAACCCTCTCCGACGTGGTTCTCAAAGGGGCGGGAGACGTCAGCTGCCCCTTTCGAGGTGGATGGGTTCGCACGGCGCACGTTCACTGCTCACCCCTAGAGCCCCTGCCGCGCGCCAGCCTCCGGGCGCGGCGGACGAAGGTCCCGTGGGGAAGGACCGCTGCGCGGCGGTGGCCCGCGATGACGCCCGTCCCCGCCGTGCTCGGTCCCCGAAACGCGCCCGTGAACCAACCGCGACGCATCTCCTCTCTCTCAGTCAGGAACGACCTTTGTTCGAAGGTGTCCACGTGCGTGATGACAAGGGCCGCTCCCCGGTGTTTCTCGTGTACGACGTCCGGAGGCCACGCGGCATGGCGGGGACGCGCCGGGTGCGGGTGCTTGCCTCGCTCACGCGCCCGGCGATCAGCGGGAACGGGGCACGCGCGAAGCCACGGATACTCGCAGGGGCCGCGTACCGCTTATGTCTGATCGATGTTGAGGACGGATTGCCAAAAAGGAAAAACAAACGATAGGATAAAACCAATTTTAAAGCTGTCGCAGACAGCGTCACAGGATCGGGGGCCGACAGAAGCACGTCCCTCTGCCAGGGGTACGCCTGTGGTCTCCTCGGCCACACCTGTTACCTGAGCAGAAAACGCTGCAACGTGCCAGGGCAGTTGGCCACAGAGGGCGCTTTCCTGCACAGGGGGGTTTGCAGAGTACGGGGTTGGGGGTATGCGACACCCCCCTGGTCCTACTGCTGGAGATAAAAATCATGGCCTTGCTTTGGCCCGTCGGCGTGGACCCCACACCCTGAGGGGTGGGCGAGAGTATCCGTTTAGTCTCATGGGCTTCCCAAGCAATGAGTTCCTTGCAATTTGACCCAAAACAATCTTTAAGGGAAACACAAACAGAGTCATATTCTCATAAACAACTTTTGTAAAAATGGAAATATATCAACTTAACACCAAAACCTCTTCAACTATACTATGAGTTAATTACAAAAAAAATTTGATATTTTAAAAATGATTTATCTATGTGATATAATCTGGGGAAAAGGTCCCAGGTCACGTAGCCAGGGTTCTACCTGTGTTCCGTCATGGCAAAATGGTTTTCTTCCAAAACAGTTAGCACTACTGAAAACACACGGGGAAAAAAAAATTAAAAAATGTGACGGTTTACCCCTGACCCCCAAATCATCCAGTTTGGAAATTCAGCCAAAAATTCTTTCACGGGGAAATGGTCTCAGAGCCGGCTAACGTTAATATTTAGAAGATTGGAGACAAGTTTGAGGTCAACCTCACTCTGAAGTTTCCTCTCACTAACTTGTCTTTAAGGCAAAAATGGCACATTCTAGAACAGTGGCAAAGGCATTGAGTTTTATCCGTGGCTTCCTCATGAGACCAAATCGTGTCCCTCTCACTGGATATGTCAGCTTAATGGCAGAGACCAGAAAGGAAAATTATTCCAAAGACAACGTCTTGCTAGCTTACCTAAAACACGACTCTGTCTCATGACTTCTTGGAGTGAATCTCCTCTGATTAGTTCATGTCCGGTCAACATGATGATGTCTGGTGTCTGCATTGGGGGACATCTGGTCTGAGGGACGACGAGCTGCTTTTGGATGCGGTGGTGGGACTCCTGTGCTTCCTGGTGGCTCTTTACACCAATCCCGGGGGGGGGGGGGGCTTCTGAGCTCTGGGTCAGAACGGGGGCCGCCGGAAAGAGGACAGCGAGGTAGAGAGGGCGTACTGGTTCATGAACAGAGGACCCGCCTTTCTCGCCGCGGGTTGCTGTTTTCTTCGTCTCCCCCGTTTCTGCGAAGAAAGTTCAGCAGAGCCTCTGCACGACAGTAACGCCCCGGCCTCGGTGCTGAGAGGCCACCTGAGGATGAGCCCCGCCTGACTTGTGCGTCCACCCTGAGCTCGTCCCTGCTCGACGACCTGCGCACCCCCAGCGTCCGTGAGAGAGCAGAGGACACAGGTGCCTTATCGGTGTCGCTACGTGTGCCAAGGCGAAGCTTAGAACTAGGAGCGGCGCCCGTGCGTTTGGTGGCAGCTGTCTCTCGCTTGCTGAGGGACGTGAAACGTGAACCGGGACCTCCGTGGCGGGCCGCGTCCATCGCCTCGGGTCCTGCAGCCTCGCGACGCTAACACCAGGGTGTGTCCGTCACGAAACAGGAAGACTCCACGCGACAGTGGCTGCTTTCAGAGAATAACCCAGCTCCCCAGGCAGAACCTTTCCCCTCTTCTGTTTGGTGATTCGAATGGAGATTCCTCCGAAAAAGGTTTTAGTCGTATCGACCTTGAACAATTTTTTGTCTCCATTTTGGACGCATTACTGTCTCATATGCCTGGAATCCAGTAGTTCTTCAGACTCCCTCCGACAGAATGGATTTCTCTAAGAGAAATCTGTGCTCCAGTCCTATAATCCTAAAAGGTGATGTGTGTGTATGTGTGGCCACACTTTTTAAGTAGAGAAGCATTCCAAGAGCAAAATTGTGAGCAAATGTTACTGGCATAAATTCCCAACACTTGTTGAACAATAGCTCCGTAAGGCAAGAACGCATTGCTGAGCTGTGGGACCTCAAGGCAGATGGGGTGATACGGTGAAGCCGCAGAGATGCAGCAGGGCTTAGCAGAGCTGAGGGGAAATGCGGAGGAGGGAGATACTAATCCTCTGCAAAACGGAAATGAGCAAAGACTCGGAAAGAGAAGAGATTACATGGGCACCGTGAGAGAGAATGGGGGTCAAACATCAATAAGTTGGAATCCCTGGAAAACAAAACCAAACAGATAGCTCAGGAAAGTATATTTAAGTGTAATAACGATGTAATAGCCCTGTGTCCCAGGAAGCATTAATACAAAACCACGAAATCATGAATACAAAACTAAGACTCCTCCGAGCATCCGATCCAAATTTTAGGCAGCCTTTTGTTAAGAAAGCATCAGATTGGCCTCTGAATTCTCCACACTAATACTCATTTACCTATGTGGAAATCCAGCCAAAATATACAAAGTATCATAAATAATAAGAGGGTCAGAAATGTAGACAACTGTAGGATATGTCCTGTAAGATCAATATACTTTCAACTATATCCTCTTATAACTTTTGAGTTTTGTACCTTGGACGCATATTGCCTAGCCAGAGTCTTCATTAGTCTAAAGATGTCCTTGATCTTTTGAAACCACGTGTAACATCCTATTCACGTAAGACGACATATTTTTATATGCTGAAGAGATGCTAAAAAGGCTGCTCACCAAAATATTACTTCCTCCGGGATAATTTTCTCAGTGCAATGTGGAATAGGTCGATTCGGGGTTGTTTGAATGACTATACATTATTTTTCATAAGAGTACGGCCATTTTTACTGTAAGAAAATAATAAACCCCTCAAAATAGATATTTCCGGAATCTCTACATAGTTGGGCCCAGAAATCTCTCGTTTTTGCAGCTCCCCTCCTGATTCTGTTGACTAAATTGGGGAACCCCAAGGGTACGATTCATAATTTAATTAGAGATCGGCATCTAAATTGCTAAAGCAAACTCATTACCCTTGTCCAAAACCCAAATGAAAATGAAAAGAAAAATGACCACCAGCCTGCACTTCAGAATTTCTGCACCGCGCAGGGCTCCTTCAATGGTAAGGTGGCCCAGCTGGCCCGGTGCTGACTTCCTCCACTCCAGACTCAGTCATTTCCTGGCTTAACGGCCACCTGCTGTCCTGGGCACGTTCGGGGTCAGAGCATGGGCGGGGGGTGACCCCGGCCTCTGCGTGCCTGCCTCTGTGCTTGGACATACTCGGGAAGATGGTGGTGGTTGCAGAAATACACGGACAGTGGAGGCAGACGTGGCATGCAGTGTGTAAGGCTGTCCCTCCATCAGAGGGCAAGTGGCTGAGGTCCTGCCATCACCCGTGGGTGTTCAGAGAAACGTCAGAGCACAGCAAAGAGAGGGAACCTCCAGTAGATGACGTGTCCAGAGGTGTCACTCTGGGCCCGCGCTCCCAGGGACGTGCTTCCCACGCAGGGTCCCAGGCTGTCCCAGTTATCGAGTCCTGCATGCAGGCGATATGAGCAACAGACTGTCTCACAGCGCCAAGGTCAGGTTGTCGGCAGGGCTGGCTCCTTCCGGAGGCGGGGAGAAGGGACCCGTCCCTGGCCTCTCTCCTGGCTCGCGGCGGTTCGCTGGTCGTCTTTGCCTTCCCCTGGCTTATAGATGCATCACCCTGATACCTGCTTCCTTTTTCCTTGTTCTCCGTGCTCTAGGTTCAGCTTTCCCCCTTTCCATGAGAACACCAGTCACAGTGGATTCGGGTCCCACCCTACTCCAGCGCGGTCTCGTCCTTACTAATTGTCATTTCGAAATCAGGTCCCAGGGGGTTAGGAATTGCAACCCATAAATTTGGGGGGACGCGATTGAACCTAGAACACATGCAAACGGTGTGCTCTGGAATTGGGGTGCTAAGAGGTTCTGGCCGCAGAAGGATGCTTTCTGTCAGTTGACCATCTTGGTCGCTCAAAGCTGGACCAGCCTGCAGGCTTCGAAATCACCGTGGGCATGTGGCAGAGGGCACTTGGGTGGCCGAGGCTGCGTGGGGCTCTGGTCAGGGGTGCAGGTGTGGTTCACTTGTGTGCTATTTGTTGCTACAGGTTACATCGAAGCTGCTGTCATTCCCGCCGGGGCTCGGAGGATTCGCGTGGTGGAGGACAAACCCGCCCACAGTTTTCTGGGTAAAACGATGATGATTTGACTCACAGTTCATGTTCTGAGAGTCGATGTGGGTGACGAGGCGGGCCACTGGGTCCGGCATCGTCCTCCCGGATTGTTGGTCTTATACTCGTGTTTTAGGTGTGACGCTGTAAGGAATCAGCGCAGAGTGTGACCGCTGCTCTGTCACACTAACATGCAGCCACCCTAAGGCTGGGGAGCGAGAGAAAGGAGGGGGACCAGTAGGAAACAGCAGCTTTGGACAGGAAGGAGGGTGACAGAAGAGTGAAGGGAGTTGTGAGGACTTGGGGTAGCATGAGACCCCCAAACTGAGCCCGGGAAAGCTCAGAGCAGCCTTAGCCCGGGCGGGTGGGTGCTCACCCAACTCACAGGGAGCACCCGTAGGCTGCTAGTGGCTTTGGGGTGACTCCTTAGCTGGAAAGAGTAACAGCCCTAAATCTAATGGAATTCCAAGAAACACCGGTTTTCACTAAGTATCGTGTACCCCAAATCCCCAGTGGTCAGTTGCATTGAGTTCGAATGCCAACACTGTGTCCACCTGTTGAAGGGTGGTGTTCTGCTGTAGGCTGGTCTTCGTTGCCTTCAGCAGAGCCATGCTTTACGCCTAGGAGGGATCGCTCTGTTCACCCCTCCTGAGGCACAGGACCCGCTGAGTGAACCCTAAGCTCAGCTGCCAGCCTCCCCGCTGCCCCCCGCGAAGGTCAGCCTGGCAGCCCCACACCAGGGTAGTTAGGTGCTGGCGCGTGGCCAGCGGGGTGCCCAGCGGCTGCCTCCGCTATTAGTCCCCGGGACGGGACACGCTGCTACCCCTGCCCTCCCACCGGCCCTGCTCCCAAGTTCCCGATGTGGGCTAGGTTTCAAACTGGTGGTGGCTGATTTTGTACCCAGGCGACCCTCTCCTGAGCTTCCTTATGCTGTGATCTCTCAGTCTATGTTGCAAGGTGCCGTTTGAGGTTTTAAAAGCTATATAAGACGTGATCGCTCGCTTCCATCCTGAGAATTAAGTGTTTGGGGCTAGAACGAAGTTGCTCATGAAACGCCTTTATTTCAACTCTCCTCATTGAGTTTGAAAAATTATGCCTTTGCGCACATGTTTGCCTTTGTAGACGGCACTGAGGTATCTAAGTCTTTCTTTGAAACGATCTCTGCTTGAGAAGTCCAAAGTCTAACGAGACAGACACAAGACAAACCACGACTGGGCAAGTCTACGGCAAAGACGGCCGTCCTGTCACGTAGGGGTTAGGAAGCACAGACGCTAAGATAACCCTCACCCGCCTGCCGTAGGGGAAAGGCAGGAGCGGGGACAGGAGCTCTTGTTCCTCAGTGACTACAACAGGGCTGCTCACCAAGCAGCAGCCCCCGGGGGTGCCGAGTGTGTCCCTCTGCGAGGCCGTAAGAGCCACGGGTGTTCCCGCTGCCAGGGTGGGCCTTGCGCCCCTCAGATTGGCATCTGCCTGAGCCCCGTGGTCTTTCCCACCCCTGTGATGCAGACGCCGTCCCAGTCTACTGCCCTGCTGTCTCTGCAGCTGGCCCAGCCGTCACTCTACAAACAGAACAGCGCCCACCGGTGGTCTTTAATGCCTGGTGCTGCTTGCGGTAGCTTCCTCGGCGTGACGGCCTTTCTACTAAATTCTCAAAGAGCCCACCCCCTCTCCCCCTGCCCACCTAAGGGAACGGGGTCCATTTCACCAGCATTTGCTTCCGAAACGCTGTCACCTAGCGTCACCTCCAAGGTCACCCTTCCCAACAGGTACACTGGACCTCCCCTACCTGGAAATAAAACATCTCTTTTTAGGGGCATTGGGTCTCCAGGGGGGCCGACATTACCTTTGACCCTTAATCAAAAAAAATCACAATCCCAGTATCCCAAGAGCTGGCTTAGCTCCAAGGTCAACTCACTGGTCCTATAAAGCACCAGCAGGTGCACATGCAAGTCAGGCCCTCGCGTCCAGTCCTGGCTTCTCAGCTTCCCGGCTCTGTTCCTCCACCTGCCCCCGGCCCCAGGCAGCTAGCTGGTAGAAAGGAGAGCATTATCTCTGTTTCTGTGTAGAGGGACAGAAGGATGGCAGGGTCTTCGAAATCAGCGGTCCCCAACCTTTGTGGCACCGGGGACTGGTGCCGCTATGAGAATCTCACGCCTGACGATCTGAGGCGGAGCCGAGTCGGTGACGCCGACCCTGGGCAGCGGCCGCAGACGAAGCTTCGCTCGCCCGCCCACCGTCCCCCAGTCGTTAAGCCCCACTCTGCCTCGCAGACCTGACCGCAGCCCCCCAAATGTACTTCACGGTGTCGCCATGCCCACTTCTCCAAGGGGAAACTGAGGCCCAGGGGGCTCAGTCGCTCATCCACGCTCCTCACTTTGGCCCGGCCGCAGTTCGCAGAGCCTCCCCGACGTGCCCTGAGGTGTTCCAGCCTGGCCAGAGATTGACGGATGGGGACGGCCTTTCATTGGACGACACGTTAATCCCACCCATTTCTGCTACTTCCCGTGCGGGCTTCACAGACGCAAACCTCCGCCCCGAGGAGAGGGGTTCGGTGTCTCCGGACGACTCGGTTCCCCAGATGCACAGGACCGCCGTGGGAGGTCGCAGCCAGCCTCGGTCCCCCGTCTCACCGGCCAGCCACCCCAGTACCCCAGCGCCCGGTGTGTGCACACGGGCACACTCGGAGGTGGTCCACATAAAGTGAGCTCAGAGGAGCCTGGTTTCCACTCGGGGCTGGGTGCTTTGGCAGCCAACCCCGTGTCACTCTGAACGACTGGGAGCAGTTTCTGAAGAATTTCACCCCACCTCCCTCCAGCCCACGCGGCCTGGCTTTCTGCTCGAAAGCACCTGGGACAGGAAATGGCGCGGCAGTTTGCATCCGCGGCTCAGGACAGAGCTGGCGGGACTCCGAGTGGATATAAAAGGAGCTGGCTCGGCGCCAGGATTAGAAGTAGGTTGACTGTGGGTCAAGTATTCCAGTGGAATCCAGGAGGCGGGGAGACGCAACGAAGCTGCTCGTGCACAGCGCCGTGCGGGGTCGGGCCTCCAGCCAGCCCCGGACGGGAGCCGGGCCCGGCCCTCGCTCTCCGGGGTAGCTCACGGCCTTTGCCCACAGCGCCCGGAGGTCTGGGGACAACATGCAAACATCCGCAGCGAGCAAAAACGGCCTTGGATGAAAACGGACATCTGTCACGCGGCCTCTCGTTTCGGGCCATCAAGGACGTTTTGTCTGCCGTTGCGTAGCAAGGGAGAGCAGGTGCCCACCTTCGCCCCTTCAGGAGTCTCTGCAGCCATCGAGAGGCTTCTGATGGCTTCTCAGCAGCAAACCCAAAAGCGCTGTTGTATTTCAGACAGCAGTTTAAAGCGTCCGGTCTCTCGACCCAGGCAGAGCCCGCAAGTGGAATTGTCCTTCTCAGCAAATTAGAACTTGAGACATCGCAGAGGGAATCAGGCCAAAGCCATTGTGATGATCCCAAAGCCCTAGTTGAGTCTCTAAGTCTAAAAATCCTAATTTCACATACGGACGAGTGTCAAAATGCTCACAGAGGAATGAGCTTGCATGGACCCCCCGGCGCCCAGGGACTGAGAGGGATGGGGACTCGTGAGGCACAAAACTTATTTAATTCCGGGGCCTTCTCTAAGAAAAGAATGCAGTGTCACATACAGGGCCTTGGAAGGGGCTCGTGGCCACCCGGGGCCCTGGGGCCCCCTCCTCACCGGCTCTGGCTCGGAGGCAGGGACCGCCACAGACGAGCCAGGAGGCCGTCTGCGTTCTTGCTGTGTGGCGCCGACAGGGCCGCCCAGGGTGGTTTTATCAGCAGACTCTGCGTCGGGCCCGTTTACTCACTGCCGACGATGCTCTCGATGTCCCAGCTGAACCTCTGCGGCTGAACGTCGCCCTTTTGAAGAACCGTCAGGCATCAGATTCCAGCTTTAGCGGAGAGGCACGGACCAGACACACACTCCGAGGCCAGGCTCAGCGTGCTCCCCGCGCTTCGGGGAGCTGCCGGCCGCCTCTGCGTGTCCTCCCCCTGCAAAACGTGTGCGGGATTGTGCTCGTGGTCAAACTGCCCCGAGGAGGAGGTCCCAGCTCTCAGCGGGGGACCGGGGACAGCTGCTTCGGCAGTACGGGGAAGCGTGCCGCCTCTGTGGGCATGGCCTCAGACGGAACCCGGGCAGGCAGAGTTTATTTCTGGGCCGTAAGAGCTCCCCCCATCCCCCACCCACCCAAAGCCGTGACAGGGTGGCATTTCCCCAGCTCAGCAGCTCCAGACCAGGACCTCGAAGCAAAGCCAGGCGCCTTGAGAAGTCGGAGTGCCCCGGCAGCGGGGCGTGCGCCCTGGGAGAGCGGTTTCTTCCCATCCCTTCCCAGCTGTGCCGTCGCCAAGCTCACGTGGATAACTTGAAGTCCGCCATGGTGGGGACAGTGACTCCTTGGGCAGCGACAGCGCTGCGAAGCCAGCGCTGCGTGCTCTCGGGTGTTCCTCCCCTGTGGGCTGCTCTAGGGTAGCCGGCCTCTCCCGCTCCCATCCCGTGGTCCCTGAGCTCACTCGCTCCGCCGAGGCCCCCGCGACCCAGCCTGCAGCCCGCCCAGCGCCCCTGCCACCTGACCAGCAAGACCCCTGCTCTGGGGTCCGGCCTGGCACGCCCCAAGCCCCAGGGGGTTCTGCATCGGCCCTCTGTGGCTCACCCACAGCCGTGGGGCTCCCCAGGCCAGCCCCCACATTCCCGCACCGCGTCTCTGCGGGCGGCTGTATAATCTCCGGGTGCACCCTCCTGCGCCTTTTCCTGGCCTCCCCACTCCTGACCTCTCGGATGTTTGGCTTTTGGCTGGAGGCGGGTGGTTTTCAGTTTATAATTCAATAAGTCACTTTAAAGGACTTTTCAAAAAGGGCCAGGGAAATGCACTAACAGGGCCGGGTGGGGAGAGAATATTATTGAATTATTGTTTTTAATTAATTTCTTTTTCAAGTACAGTTGGCATATATTAGTTTCAGGTGTCCGACATGTGATCAAATGTCAGATATTTATATAATTTACATAGTTTATAAAATTATGTAATTATAATCAAAGTGATCGTCCCAATAAACGTAGTACCCAGCTGGCACCTACACAGTTATTAGAACATTATTCCCTACATAACCTACACTGTACTCCATATCTCTGTGACTATTTTTATAAGTGGCAGTTTGTATTTGAGACTAAAGCTTATTTCTCGAAGGAACATTCCTTTTACTAACGTAGGGGTATCAAATCCTTAAGAGATGTTGGGGTCAGGCTGTCCAGGGCAGTAACTGAAATGAATCGATGAGTTTTGCTGAAGCAGCAAAACTTGTTTGGAGCCCTGGACACATTAAAATAGAATCCATTCACCCAGCAGAAAACCCTGTCCTGTGAGGTGAGCGGGACGTGTCTGGGCTGTGGTTGTCTCTGGTGTGCAGCGTCTCCCCAGACTCCCACTCTGAGCTGATGCTGAGACAGGCAGCCCCTGCTGACGGTTCTCTCCCAGTGTGGCCTATGGGTCTGGGGTCGTGTGCTCCCTTGGGCCAGGCTCCCGTTCTCCGCTCACAGTGAGCTCGCTCTCTCTTCAGGCCTCCCTCCTATCCCTGGGGAGGACGGAGCCTCCGACTCATCACTCAGGACACCCAGAGTCCCTTAAAGAAAGACCAAGTCCCTGTGACTCCATGTGTACTGTTTTCTTTCTAGCTCTCAGGGACTCCAGCAAGAGATCCATCAACAGCGACTGGAAGATCCAGCTTCCCGGGGAGTTCCAGATCGCGGGTACGATCGTGCGCTACGTCCGGAGGGGCCTGTGGGAGAAAATTTCTGCCAAGGGACCGACCAAAACTCCACTGCACTTGATGGTAACGTGCCGTGCTTTTGCATTTGTCTTGAGACTAAGGCCCTAAGGGGTCCCCCAGTTTACGTCTTCCCTGGAGCCCCGTGGAGAGGGCGGATGCGCCTGGTCCCTGGTGGTTTACCTGGCCACCTGCAACTCAAGCCTCTCTCTTGATCTTATCTAATCCCTTTTTTTGGCATGCCTCAGAATCTCACGGGCAGAGCGCCCATCTTTTTCAAAAGGAACCGCCTCCAGGAAGGAGATGCTAAGGCACTTGGCCCCCCTCACGGTCTGTGTTTTTACCTCAGATGGCATAGATCCGCCCCAAAGGTTGCACATCCGCACTGCACATTACCTTTTGGCAAGGAGCTGTTGACGGTTTCCCTCCAAACCAACACCACGCAGAGTCCCCACACTCAGCTTGCAGCAAGCACTGGGGAATCGGGAGGGAGAACCAGGTTCTGTGGGGACGTTTTTTCTCCGGGGACGGGGGGTGGGGGCTCACAGAAGCTCTGCGGTCAGGCCTGGTCTGCACACCGGTGTCTGCCTCACCATGACCCCGCACAAACCACGTAAACATCCAGCTGCGCCTCCTTTAATATCATCGGAGATCCCCGGGCACTGTTTGGGGAGCCAGGAGTTCTCGTGGCTAACTTCCCATAGCTCAGAATGATCGATTCTTTGTCTCCCTCCAAAGAACAGATGTGTGGCAGCTCATGCGCCTGTCATCAAAGCATATTTTGTCCTCAGTGCTTGGCAAAGTCTCTGCTCGCGAGTTCTTTTTCCCCGTTAATTTGTGGCTTCCGGCAACCTGCAGCCTTTTGAGGTTTGCTGACACCCAAAGAATTCCCTGGCTACGTCCCAGGAATCTCCCGAGGAGGCAGGTCTGCTCATGACCCCAGCACCTAGTGCAATGTCACCCACGGTGGCCCTCGGTAGTTATAATTTCTGATGAGAGCAAAGCAAGCGGTTTCTGTGCCTGACATAAACTGTCAGAATCTGTCACCGCCACCCTCGGCCCACTAAATCTGCAGATAGCGCACTCCAAGTCGATTTCTGAGCCCAAGAGCCTGTACCCAAGCCATTCCTCTGTGATAAGGTCACTCCCTAGAATAAGTCAGTAGAACAAGTCCTCCTTTTCTGATTTAAAAGCAGTCGTGCAGAGGAGCTGAAACAGGAGGCAAAGGACAAGATGAAACCCGTACCGAAACATCACCTGTTGGCATGTACGTTCGCTTTCCATAGCAAACGCCAAGTGGGTACATCTTCCATCTCTCTGAAAAGCTTTCATACCCTGAGAGCGAATCGGCAGCCCGGTAAAGCAGATGCGCAGCCTGGGTTCATTTAGGCCACAATAAACAAAATTCCCAGAAAGCGGCAGCCGTCCCAGCCGAAGTCCCGGCCCTCTGTAATGTTAGTCGCTGTCCTCTCTCGAAATAGGATTGTTACTTCGAGTTTTTAAACCTGGGAACAAGAGGTGCCCCTCTGCCTGTAAATAGAATTCCAGTGTCCCCGAGCCAGGTGGACACGTTGCTTGTGGGCTCAGGCTCAACCGTAGGGCCACCGGGACCCGCATTTGAAATCAATTATGCACATGCACACAGATTATTCGTGGCTGCAAAACTGCATTAAATTGGTTTCATATGGACTGTCGATTCACCAATGTTATCCCCATACTGAGATAATAAAGATCTCTTTTAAAGAGGTTTTTTTTTTTTTTTTTTTTTTAATTGGAGGCATTTTTCCAAACGCGTTGCTGCAAGTCTGTTTCTTGGAGAATTTGATGTTTAATGTTTATGCACTTCGGGCAGCTCTTATCACCCCACCTCCCCCTAATACCCAAGGCCCTGCAGGCTGAGAGATGCTGGGAGGTGGGGGGGGGGCGGGTGAGGAAGATGGCTCCTGTTTCTGGCACAGTTTCCGCCTGGCCTTCCCCGAGTCGGGCCAGGTGGGCCCTGTGCATTCCGTCTTCAGCTTCTGCTGGCCTGCCCTCCCCTCCCTCACCAGGCTGGAAGTGAACTTTCTAGCTGCTTAGACCCAGGAGGCCCCACTGGGACATCACCCAGAGCCAAGCCACTTTAAGCTCCCACGTGAGGACCTGTTTGGCACTATTAATTCGCAACGTTTGTATAGAGAGATCAAGCCAGCAGGGCACCTCTGTTCTTCTAGGGCTTGTCACATGCATCGCCAAAGAGTGGGCCCATCTGTCTGCTCACTCGCCAGGATTTCAGATCCCACAGTCCCCAGGCTGAGGGATGGCATCCCACCCCTTACTCCCAGCTTTAAGCCCTGAGCCAGGTCTCTGCTACCCCGGGGGCATCCTCCTCCCAGCCCCCTTGCAGTGGGCAGGCTCACGCAGCCTTGGAGGACATCCATGGGTTCCCCCCACGGTGGGCAGCGTTTGCCCTTGACCCTGCATCACACGTAGCAATGACTGGTGCCAGGGCAGGGAAGAGGGACATTCGTTTTCAAAGAAGTCGAGGGATGGATGCTATACGTGCTCTGATGCCCTTCTAGGTAGAAAGCAGGATGTTGGTGTCCTCGTCTGCGCGGGCAGTGTCCTGGCGAGTTTGTGGGCACGTTTCTCTGCGTGGAACAGCTCCATGTAAAGTGCAGTTAGAACCCACACCCTGGCGTGTCCCCACATTCCTCCTCCAAACCCGTCCTGTCTCCAGAGGGAAAAGCAGAACTCCCTGCTGGTGACTTGCGTGCACTCCCGTCCCAGCTTCAGTAACTGTGACACCCATCCCTGCTTTGAAACCTGGGAAAGAACTGGTCCCCACCCCCACCGCCCCGAAAGGTGACAGCACAGCGTGGCTCCACTTGCAAATTCAGCAACTTGTGAGCTACGTGAGATTTCAGAAACGGCTTCATCTTCCGCTGCCCATCCAGGTGTTGCTATTTCATGACCAGAATTACGGAATCCACTACGAATACACCATCCCCGTGAACCACACGGCCGAAAACCAAAGCGAGCCGGAGAAGCCGCAGGACTCCCTGTTCCTCTGGACCCACAGCGGCTGGGAGGAGTGCAGCGTGCAGTGCGGCGGAGGTGAGCGGGATGCGCGGGCCCGGGGGGCGGGGCCTAGCCGCAGGGAGGCGGGGCGAATCCACGTGACCGGAAGCGCAGCCACGTCCTGCTGCAGATCTCTGTGCAGGATGCTTGAGTCACCCAGACTCCTGCGTGTTGAGCTGTGCCCACCCCGGGCTCTCTGACTCTGGTCTGCGGTGCGGGGTTGGCCGATGTCTGGCTACGCCACTGGGGCAACAGGGGACCCGGGGACCTTCAGCTGGCGCCGCTTGGTGGAGAGACACCAGAGGATGCTTCTGCCTCCAAATAAGCTCTTTCCTGTCTGCCACAGTGACCCCAGCGCAGGCTCCGGTGGGAGGGCAAGTTCGGTGGGACATTTGCGGCGCGGAGTCCCGGCTTCACCAGTCGCTGCCATGTTTGAGCGCTTGAGTCGCCCTCTCTGTACCTGCGTTTCCTCGCCTCTGAAGTGGGGTGATCAGCCCTCAGGCCCACCGCAGGGAGGAGGCTGTCGCACTGCGTAAGTCAGTGTGCACAGAAGGCCCTGCATTCATTACCGCATGGGTGTGGAGCTGTGACGGGAAGCCGTTCTGAAGGCCTGCAGCGGCCCCTCAGTACAGTGGAGTTTGTGGGGTCACGGGAGGTGGGACACGGGTTGCGATGGGCACAGAGTTAGGGCGGAAGGATGACTTGGACTCCGCGGTGCTAGCCCAGAGCGTGGGATTGCAGGGCGGAGCCCCGGCTCGGCCCCACCCACTCCCGGTCCTGCGCAGCTGTTGTCTGCTGACACGAGAACATTAGTCAGAGGTCGCGCACGTAAGGACTGTGCCACTAAGTGGCTTGTCCCACTTGCAGGGGGCAGGAATTCCAGCCGCAGCGCGGTCGGCCCGTCGGACACTGCCCGAGGCGGCTGTGCCTGCCTTCCCACGTCTTCGGTCTTGGTTGACCGCCACCGGTGTGGGCTCTCAGTCTCTTTAGCGGCCCCTTTGACAGATGACCTGGCTTCAGGATTCCACCGTCAGCCCTGCCACCCTTCCACTCTGCACCTGTCCCTGAGAGTCAGTCCCCCTGTCCCTCAGCTGTCCCTCTGCGTACGGCCCTCCAGCCTCCAAGCGCAGCCACCGCCCATGTCCCTGTGCACTGTTCTGTTCTTCTCAAGCAACTTGCTGCAAACTAAGCATGGACGGGACGGGCCAGCGAGCCGGCTCCCCTCGGCAGGGGGAGTGCCGTTCAGCTGTCACTGCTGGCCCAGCGACATCGTTCTATGACACCGATGCCTCCCAGCTCCCTGATGCAGTTGTCAGACCTGCAGCCAAAGCGGCCATCTGGCTTAGGCCGCCTCGGTGCTTTCTGTACCACACAAGGCCGTGGTCGTGGGCGTGAGTCACACTGACCGCGTAGCTCGGGGACTCCACAGTATCGAGTCCGCCCAACGTGACCAGTCAGGGCCGAGCAAGGAGGCTGGGAGCCAGCCAGCTTTACTTGACGTCCTATTAATCTTTTATGGCCACACTTCCCGAATGATAATCGTGATAACAGGACTATAGCTCACATGAAGTGTTGGCCCCTGTCAGAGCCTCTAAGCACTTTCTACGTATCAGTTCATTTCAACCCTGAGGCACAGTGAGTCGAAGCCAGCCAGCGCAGTGGCGGGATCTGAGGTGCAGAAGCACGGTGGCTTATGGGCGACAATACTCTCACTATGGTCACGATCAAGCCATGCTTGGACCCACACAGCCTGGCTCCAGAGGCCACCCACCCCACCCCAATCATTTGCCTCCTGGACAAAGTCAGGGGCCAAGTGACGTGTCGGGTGCTTTGGGAACGCCCAGGAAAATGGTCACATCCGGCTGGGGTAATGGGTAGTGCAGGTTCCCAGGAGCAGGTGCTAGATACTGAGGCACAGGTAGCAGCTGGTTGGCTGGATGAGTTCTCAGACCAGCTCTCAAACGCCCGCCTGCAGGACGCAGGTCCCCAAGTCTCCTCCAGACCAGCCTCCCTGGTTCTCACTTCTCTCCAGCAAGCAGATACTCTGTAAAAGGCAGCCATGACCTCCCGCAAGGGCTGATGGCTGGGTATTTACAGAGGCCGGACTTCTGCAGACTTTAAACACCAAGCGAACAGATAAATAGGTCGGCATTCGACAGTGGAAATTAAAGACCCAAATCAGAACTTTGGCCGCAGTGAATCCCTAGCTATCCAAAGACACAGGTGCTCTGAGATGTTGCCTCTTTCTGATCCTGTTCTAGACTTTTCCTGCCGCCCTTACCATGTCTTCCACACCCTCATCACTAAGGTTATGGCTCTGCCTCCCTAACTCCCTGACAGCCTAAGGCATCACGGCAGTCACGTGAGCGACACACTGATCAGAGGGTGCCCCCGAACGCTCCTGCACGAGCACGGGCAAGGGCCTGGCCCAGGCACGTACAGCAGTGGCCTCTCAGCATCCCACCGTCTGGTTTCCAGGGCAACGCAGAAGCATCGTGTCCTGCACACGAATCGTGAACAAGACCACGACGCTGGTGAACGACAGTGACTGCCCCCCGGCAAGCCGTCCGGAGCCCCAGGTCCGAAGGTGCAACTCACAGCCTTGCCAGGCACGGTAAGGACCGCCGATGGGGTGGTGGGAGGGCAGGCGGCCCCCGCCAGCAGGGGTGGTGGCGCACAGTCGGTAGCGTCGTGCTGCGCCCCGTTGTTGCTGAGTGGGCGCTGCTTGCTGGAAAGACTGAATTTCTGCCTACTGAGCCAGAACGTAGATGGAAACCTACGAACCTAGCTGGAAGGCATCTTATAGGAGGCCATTAAGAGCATCTCGTAAAGAAAAACATAATGGCCCTCATCATACACAGTGAGTGCCCGGGAGTGAGTGGGCGCGCTCTGGCTAGTGCTTGTGGTCGGCCTGTTTCGGTTGCTGAATCAAGGCCAGTGAGTGCGTATCTCGCTGTTCGCTGTTTGGGATCCATCAGACCTTTTGTTCCCAGCCACGTTGTACTCACGTGCTCCGAAGGGGATTCTCTGGGCTGTCATCCGAGACAAACTGGGGGAAACGTGCTCACCAGGAAAGCCGCCTGATTTCCAGTCACGTTTTCGCAGGCTTTCGCATGGAACTGTATGACTCTGCCGCATTGTGTGATTTCGCCACGGCCTTCTGTCCTTCTCTGGGTTTGAGGTGCCTGGTTTCGTTCTGTGGTTCCGTGTATCCGATCGAGGCATGTTTACCTTGTGTAAAGAGGCTGCGCTTTTGACATGGCAGTTTTGGGGGTTCTTAAGCTCAACTTGTGCCACTTGCCTGGTGCAAAACTTTTCACCGAGCATTTGGTGTTTGCGCCAATGTCCTTGGATTTGTCGAACTGGTAAAACGTGTGTCAGAGATGGAAGACAGGCAGGAAAGCGAGAAGCTGAGACTCGTTTCATTGGTTTTACATGTTTCTTGGCAAATTACGAAATTCTGCTCTAAGGCTGAAGGCCTTGAGGAACAGCTCATTTTAGGAAGTAGTCTTGAGCATCTTGAATATGAGCAGCCATCCTACAAACCCATTGAGCGATCAGTCAGTCGATCAATCAGTCACACACGGGGCCAAAGAAGGAAGGCCTTGCCACTGTGTAGACTCAAAGATCGGACAGGCCACCATCTCTTCTCCTGGAAGCAGAGATGGCCTGGCTTTTGTGACATGATTAGAAAGCAGGGTAGGTGAATCAAGAGAAGGAAAGGTCAGCATGGGTTCAAGGACGTGATTAGGGATCTGTGCGAGAAAAATATTTTAAAGTCATTTATGTTTTTTTAGCATAGAAATATTTTTAAAATTATGCACAGACACCAAATTCATGAAACATGAAATCAGAGCTGCTTTCATTGAGCTGAGACACATATTTCTTGGGAAAGAGCAGCCCGGGGTGCTCAGCAGCCCCTTCATCTCCCTGCAGGCCAAGGCACCAAGGCGCCGAGGCAGAGCACCAAGGAGTAAAGTTTAAAAACTGTCAGGATTTTGCTTTCCGTAGTGATGGAGCTTGTACTGGGCCGGCCCTCAATGATTTTCTAGAATGATATTCTCTCTACAGCTGTGCCGCTCGAGGTGCTAGCCACGTGATTGTCCAAATAGAGATGTGTTGTAAATACAAAATACCAGATTTCAGAGATTTAGCATGGGAAGGGATTGTAAAATATGTCAATGTTTATTATCGATTGCAAGTTGAAATAATATTTGGCTACAGTGGTCAAAAACAATGTTACTACGATCGAAATTTTACCTGTTTCTTTTTTAATATGGATAGTAAAAAATTAAAATTCCGTAGATGGGTCACCTTTTGCGTCTGTTGAACACCCCACTGTCGATCAACATGGCATTCTCAATGTTCAGGGTAAATCAGAAGTTGTTAGACATACAAAGAAACAGAAATGCGACCCATGCTCATGAGAGAAGGCGATGAATGGAAACCGGCTTCTAGGCGACGCGTTGGGGTTAGGAGACAGGAATTTCAGAGCAGCTGTTAGAATGATGCTGGGGACGTAAGGAAAAATATGGTCATAATCAATGCGCACATGGGAAATCTAAGCAGAAAAGATGAGACACTTTGAAAAAGAGCCAGATTTTAGGTCCGAAAATTACAATATCCAAAAATTAAAAAAAAAAAGAAAAAATCACTCCACGGGTCTAATAGCAGATTGGAGATGATGAAAAAAAGACCAGTGAACTTGAAGATAGAAGACTATAGTTATCCGTTCTGGACGATGGAAAGCAAAGGTCTTTGACGATGACAGAGACTGGGTGACCTATGACACGATCGGAAGCAATCTGATACAAGTGTGATTGAAGTCACAGGAGAAGAAAGAAGAAGGAAACAGAAAATAATCACAGAAGAAACGATGACCAAAACTTTCCCAGATTTAATGAAAGACAGGAGAAGTATTCGGGTCACGTTTTGAGTGTTTCGACTAGAGTCCAGGTGGATTCCATTGCGAAGCGCCCTGATCGATACACAGGAAAACACCTAGAAAAAGTGTCACGTAAGCAAGCGTGCGTTATCAGAGGTGCGGCTTGGACGAAGGGCCCCACGCGCACGTGTGGCCCGAGGCGGCTCGCAGAGAGTCGTGCCGGGGCCTCAGTCCCACAGCGTCATCAGGTTTGAACACGGGTCCGGGCCAGACACATTTTAAACCGAAAGTAAGTCCAGAAGCACATTCCTGGCGTCTCCTTAGAACAAGGGTCAGCAAACGTTTTCTGTAAAACGCTAGATAGTAAATATTCTTGGCTCTGCAGGCCACCTACAGTCTCCGATGTCTATTTTTCTCTGTTTCAATTTATGACCCTTTTAAAAACGTCAAAACCGTTCTTAGCCCCTGGGCTGCACAAAAACCGTCTTCGGGCCGGGCTCGGCCCTTAGGCAATAGGTTTACAGGCTCTGCGTCAGGTATCACTTACTCTGGTTTCGCCCGCTGAAATGCTGGGGCTACAGCCTCGGCGTGAGCCCGAGCTCTGCAGGCAGCACCCCGGGGGATGCATTCTTACTATGCGGAGGAGGGCACGCCGTTCGATCCAGTGACTTTCTGTTATTGCGCGTTCACCGCTCTTTTTAAAAGCATCCAGCAGAGCCTCGAGCACACAGTACAGCGCCAGGAATTCCAGTCATTCCACGTGTGTTTGGGGAGCATTTTCCGCTTCACCGGGCCCCGTTCCAGGTACGAGGTACTTAGGGCCGAGACAGACAAGGCTTTTCTGCCACATAACTGGACGAATATCAGGCTTCCCCCTGCCCACCACCCCCGTCTGTCCCGCTGCCTCTGTTCCCTCCCCAACTTGGTACAGTCTTCTGGATCAGACTCAAAGGATGAATGGGGCTTCCAAAAGCAGAGGAGGAAAAGAAATTGGGAAAACAGAACACAGCACCTGGAATTCGCCTCGGAGCCCAGAAAACAAATCCCTGGGTGCCTCCTCCCCGCTGGGTTTGCTTGTTGGAACCGCCTGATTTTGTACTGTTTCTTCTTTTTTTCTTAATTCATTTTTTAGACTTTTTTCAATTTTTTTTAAATTTTTTGATTACAGCTGACATTCACTACTATATTAGTTTCAGGTGTACAGTACAGTGATTAGGCATTTATATAACTTACGGGATGATCGCCCCCTAAATAAAACATGAAAATAAAGTGCCGTGGCTCCTCAAAGAATACGTATCGTTTGGCTAAAGAAACGTGTGATCTGATAGATTTTAAAACTCTTAAATATCCTAGTTTTTACTTAGTTACACACACATACATGTATGTACATACACAACATACATATGTGTATATAATATATAGATATTCTGTGTACACACACGCATATTTGAACAATAAAACTTGAATTGTCGCATAGTGTGATCTAGTTGTCATGAATGTTTCTTAAGCCTCGTGGGCTTAGGCCGGTAAGTAAAGAAGAGCAAAGACATTGACCTCAGATGACCAGAATTAGTCCCCAAGTAGAATCCAAGGCTGGGGTTGGAGATGTGCGGGGCCCGAGGGGCCAACAGCTGCCCCAGGAGGTGGCCGATGAGGAGACAGAGCCTGCACCCCAGAAGGAGAGCCCAAGCCCCCCCCCCGCCCCCACTCCGTGCTGCCACAAAGAAGCCCGAATGCCTCTGACTGGTGAACCTGGCGTTACGGTTACCCTTCGACCTTTAGAAGAAAGGCGATGTTGGTCTTTTTCTCCTACGTGCGCCTTGATTCCCCGCGATCTCCCTTTAATGTTCTCGCACCTCTTTTTCCATCGAGTGGCTGGCAGTTTCCTTGACCTTCCCAGCTGCACGCCATCAGCACTTTGTACCCTAATCCTGCCCCGTGCTCTGTGGACACTGCCCCCAGGCCCCGCCATAACCGGGCAGAACCTGGGATCCGGCCTGCGGAGCGGGTGGCCCTGTCTAGCCCCCTGCACAGCGACGCAGACGCACCGGCGACCCTGGCTCCAGCATTGGCCGGAGGGGCAGAAACCACAGGTTGGCTCAGCTGTCGCAAGTGCGGCCAGCCGCCGTCACCCAGCTGGCCACGTGGGGTGTGGCGGGAGGTGGCCCAGGTGTAACGTTCGCTCAGCCTTGCGGTGCGGATCGGCCGCTCGAAAAGTCAGTTCCAAGTCGCTGGATATTTCTCTCTAGTATTTAGGATTTGAACTGCTTCCAGGCAGTACATACTGTACTGCATATTGAATTAGGGTGATTCAGAAAAGAATATGAAATATCTTACTGGCAATTGAATCGAATAAGTCATCTGAAAGGAAGTGTATTTGGATTTTAAATTTGTCCTCTTAGCTCAAATATCTTAACCAGGTTTGCCTTGTTTTGGGTTCAAATTGAATGGAATTCCTCATGTTTTTATGAAAGCGTGTTCCGTGGTGTGTGTGTGTTTGTGTGTATGTACGTGTGTGGGGGTGGTTCGGGCATATGTGAGTGCGTGTAAGTGTGTGGGGTGTGGCTGTGTGTGCGTGAGTGTGTGTGTGACTGTGTGTGTGTGTCATCATGACTTAAGAATGAAGCCTGGAACATATGGACCTTTAGGCACAGCCAAAATCTGAAAAGACACCATTCATTTAATCCGTTCCTAGCTAGTCTGAAACTCGAAGCTTTTCTTTTTTATAAAATAAAATGAGTAAGTGTGAGTATCACCCCTCTCACCATCACGTCCTGGATACGGGGGGCTAGAGGAGGCCACCCTTGGCACGCCATCCCCCCGTGTGGCAGGACAGGAGCTGAGACTCAGGACCACTCCCGGGGTGTGGGGGGGGGGGCACATCGTCCATTCCTGCAGGTCAGCAGTGACAACCTGGGGTCTCCAGAGTGGCCCCTCTCTCTCTCAGACGTCTGGACACGTGGCCGCAGGTCTGGGATGAGGGGTGCCCCGTAAGCCATGTGAAATAAAGAAGAAGCACCTGAACCCAAAAACTGGTGACTGGCACCATTGGTCTCTTACATACCCTGCTGATGGTGTGTGAACGGTGAGGAGAAATATGGATGAATTCTAGAACTTTTTCCTGGCACTACCCACGTTCCAGAACCTCGCTTGCATTTAAAGTTTTGAAACCTTTAATTAGCGGTCTAAATGGAGGAACATTCCAGATGGAGACAGAGAAAGCATTTCAGAGTGTCGTCTTGAATTTTAAAATCCTGGGGTTTTTTTCTCCTTAATTATCCCTTTGATCATTTGAATACCTCTTCCATGGGTCATTATAGAAGGCAAGAGAATTCCCAGATGACAGTTTCACAGGTAACAGAATTCTCCTGTTGAGGAGTGCTTTGCATGTAGACCCTGGGACCAATTAAGAAGTCCTGCTCTCTTCCTGACTTTCCTGAGTAGTAAAATGTAAAGAGCATTGAGCATTCGGTCATTAAATAAATATCAAATGTAAAAGGACTGAAACGATGCAAAGCAGATTCTCTGATCGTAATGGAATAAAATTAGAAAGATCAACAACAGAAAGAAATTTTTCTTTGGAAACTCACAAATATGTAGAAATTAAAACTTCCTAAATAACGAAAGGATCAAAGAGAAGTCATAAGAGAATTTTGTCAATCCTGTCAGATAAATGAAAATGAAGACACAACATGCCAGAGCTTAGAGAATGTCATTAAAGCTGTCCGTCCTTAGGGAACAATTTAAAGCTGTAAACATCCATATCAAAAAAGAAGAAATATTTTGAATTAATAACTAACTTTCCACATTAAGACATTGGAAAAGAAGAGCAACTAAATCTAAAACATGCAGAATATATAGAATAGGACCGAAATCAACGAAATAGAGAATAGGAAATCAATAGAGAAAAACCAGTCAAACCAAAACCGATCATTGAAGAGAACAAAAACTGACAGCCATTTGGCTAGAATGAAAAATACGAGAAGACTCGGATTACTAAAATCAGAAATGAAAGAGGGACCATTATGACAGACCTTGCAGGAATAAAAGACTTAAAGGAATACTATAAACAGTTGAACCAGTAAATTAAGTAACTAAGACGAAATGGACAAACTCCTGGAAAGGTGCAAACTACCAGAACTGGATAAAGTAGAAACGGAAACCCTGAGCAGACCTGTAAGAAGAGAAGAGATTGAATTACCAACATCGGCAGCTGTGTGATGGTCAGTGCAGGAGAGCTTTTCCCCCCGATGCTTCGTGGCTGGATGTGGTACAACCCGTGACTAGTCCCAGACTGTACCAAGGCAAGTGCTAGTCCCTGGAGTGTGACCTGACCAAGTGTCACGAGGGCCAGTGGTGTCAGCCGCCGGGGGCTGACCATTCAGGTCGTTCCCACAAACCCCAGAGAACCTTGTCTTTCTCAAAGGAGTCTTTGAAGATGAATTTATTGTGGAAGGAGAGAATCTTCAACCCGAGACCTTGTGGTTTTTCTCGGTGAGATAAATGACGGAGGCGGCAGAAACCCCAGGAGGGGTGGGAGTGGACCAGTCCGTTCCTGCCTGTCAGCAGGAAGGCGACAAGGGGAAGGGCCTGGGAAGCTGGGCGGTCACCCCGTTTTCCAGATGAAGACGTCGAGATGCCGAGTTAAGTAACTGAACCAAGGTGGCTCCAGTAGCGAGTAGAACTCAAGACTTTCAGTCTTACATACTTTCTGCTGTATCATTCTCACTTTAAAAATAATAATAATAATAATGACATTATCACCTGCTTCTATCATGGCATGGAAGGACACTTTTGACCAGGGTACCTTTAAATAGACATTCAAAGATGGGACGAGGGGCGTCAGCAGGTGCATGGCGGTGCACTCAGCCCAGGGGGCGTCGTGAGGGAGCCGGGGTGGCCCCTTCTCTTCAAGGGACACGCGCAGCTGGAGGTGCGAGCTTTTGAAATTAAACACGAGGTTGATTTTGCCGAATGCTATGGAGTCGCTCAGTCTGCTGGCTCGTTCTTAGTGTCCTCTGGACCCATGCTGGAAAAGAAATGACAATTCAGAGATTCAGCCCCTTCAGACGAGGGGTTCAGAGGCAAGGCGGTGCCCAGGGGGCCCGTGCGTGTACGCGGAGTGTCCGCGGGGCAGGGAGAGGTCCCGGCAGGGATGCCGTCCTGTGTGCATAACAAGGCGACACACTCCCACCCCCAGCCAGCTGACGCTGGCTCAGAGAGGCAGGGAGGGACCCTCACGCCCTCACTCAGACCCTGCGAAGCAGTGGCCTGCACTGGCGGGAGGTCCTCTGCGTCCCAGGTCTGAGACCTTCTGGGTAAGAAGCTAAACCTGCCCGTTTAGGAACCAAACCCGTGGCCTCTGACACCTCCAGCGTCCCCGCTGTGGCCAAATAATGAATTCCCCAAGGACAAATGCCAGCTATAAGCAGGACACCTGTCACTCCCATTCCAGCAATCCGTGTACGCCTTCGTTAATCGTTCCCTGTCTTTTTCGTTTTGTTCTGTTCCCCACGAGGATGAGGACCTTGTCAATGCAACAGATATTTGTAAAGCACCCACTGTGTGCCGAGAGGGCACTGGAGACTCAGGTGTGCTGCTCCAGGGCCCGATGGCGTCCACGGCTTAGGGAGGGCTCGTGGGCCCTACGGTCAGTGACTCTGTGTTGAAATTAGGGTTCGTTCTAGCGCCGTGAGCATTTACCCATTGGGGCGCAAATGTCCGGCCCAGACAGATGCTCCGTGGACAAAAGGTCAGAGGCTGCTCTGAGACCCTGGCGTGGGTTCCGTCGGCCCCTGCTTCATCCCTCACCCTCGGCGGCGAGCTTCACCTCCACCGCGTCCTGCCTGCAGCCTACCTCAGCTCGAACTGGGCCCGACTCTGACCTTGACTCGGCCTTGACCCCTCACAGTAGCCCTTCGCATTCCACTCCGTCAGCATCGGTTCCTGGGGAAATCGCTTCAATCCTTCCCCACCTAGGCCTGCTTTACTATGGCCTTTACTTAAACGGAGTCATTTTAAAGTTGGGGACCAAAGACCATTATGTGCTTGTTGCGTAGAGGCACCAAGGCAAACCATTTGTCAGGCTCTCTCATCAGAAAAAAAAGAGCGACGTGCCCTTCCCCGGGGGCAGCCTCGCACGGGGTCGCCGCCACCGTGGACTTGGTCAAGGTCACGGGCCGGGTCTCTGCGGCACCGCGGGCCACAGGCGAACCCTTGGGCAAGTTACCTGATCTCCCCATCTATAGACTGGGACGTTAGAGCCTCGCTCGTTAAAGTCTTGAGAAGATTAGGTGAAGTGATGCCTGTAAATTCCTTTATCCCAAGTCAGCACTCGACGAATGCCAAAACCATCGTCACTGCTCAGCCACAGACCTGTCCTAATGACAAACATCAGCCAGCTGTCGGACCCCAGCATTTTATGGGTTATTCGTCATTTCTTAAGGCAGACACACACACATACACACACGCACATGCACACAGATACACACACATAGTGTCCAACTACATACTTTACCTTATGCTGCTGTTTTGCAGGTGATGAACGATTAAAGTAAGGTCCCAACATACGCTAGGATTCTCTTTCTCTTCAGAACAAGTTTATCCAATTTATATATATTTCAGGGTAAATCGAAACCACAGAAAGGTCTCGAGCGGCTCATTTTTAACCTCGCGAATGTGTCTGAGCTCTGTATTTGTGAACTCGAGACACTATTAGCGGCAGGACGGGGGTAGGACTCGGGGAAGAAAAAGGGATTATGAAAGGCTCTCGGCGTCATTCAAAGAGCGAGATTGGGTTACGGGCTCGGCGTGTGACTAGAGGCTCCGCAGACCCGTCGTGCCCAGGTGGCTCGTTGCAGACCAGGCTGGAAAGATGGCAGGACGTAAGAGCAGTGGAGTTGTGCCTGTCAGGGATGGATGTGGAGTGCCGGGTCCCGCCAGCCCTCCCTCTGCTCCCCCGTGTTTGGGATTAAATGTCACCGAAGGAAGGAGCCCAGGGAACTGGAAATACGTCATTTCTGAGAGGGACTCCTGCCGGCGTGAGAGCAGAGATTAGCACTGTGGAGGGGTCTCCTCCCGTGACAGCCCGACACGTATCCCGCAACCGGGAAGGGAAATTGTTTCAGCCACACCTGTCCAGTGAGTTGTCGAGGAGGAGGACAGAGGGCGGCCGGAGGCGCGGCCATTCTCGGGGAGCTGGTCAGGAACAGGACGCGGGCCTCGGGACATCAGCGTGTGCCTCGGGCCCCCTGCCCCGGAAGCCCCGGGATCTGCCGGCCGGCTCCTGCGGGTTCCGATTTGGTGGCTTGCGGGGAGGACTCGAGGAGACGCGTTGCCAGCAAGTTCTCTGGCCATGCTGGCCCAGTCACCACGCCGAGAGCCACCCCATGTGGTAACCACGGTTACTAGAAATTTTAACTCAAGAAGAGTGATAAAAACTGTAATTGAAAAACAAAAACAATAATTAAAAAAAAAAAAGAAAAGAAATATAGTGCGAACAGCGAGGTTTGGTGGATTGGTTTCTATGACTCAAATGGCACAATGCGTGCAAATGTCCGAGAACGGAGGGCCAGTTATTTCTCTCCTGTCCTGAGGGCGGGAGGAGGACGAGGCCCAGGGCCCAGGCCTTTGAGGGGAGAGGGCGCCCAGAGACCGGCAGCCAGTCGCCTGGGGTGTGGGCCAAGCGTTCCCCACTGTCGTCCTTTCGGGAGATGATGGACACCGTGACCGCGCCCGCTACTCTGACTTTAACCCTCACAGACCAGGAAGGAAGAGTCATCGGGGGGACAGTGACAAAAGCCTGGGAGGCGGTGGCCGACCACGTCGTTCTCAGCTGCCCATGTGGGGATCAACTTTGCCGTCAGGAAAGGGCTAAACACAGACCCCTCTGCTTCTCCAAAACAGAAGAGTCAAGGTCAAAGGAGCGCTAATTCTGAGCCTGCAGCTAAAGAAGGTGTCGACACAGCTCCGCAGGTCATGGGAATTCTGGAAGGTTCCATTCTGACCCCGTCGTCGTAGACGGACCCCACAAGACACAGAGGGGGGCAGACCAGGACCAGGAGGCCACCCAGCCGCTCTGGACGAGCCGGGCGTGACGGCACCAGGCGGGGCGGCACGTGCCGAGGGCACCTGGACCGTGATGTGGGGCCTCGGCCGGCAGCGCAGGCCCCGTCCCGCTTGCACGGGTCCAACCAGGACGGCTTTTTGTTGTCTGTTGAAGTAACCTTTCAAGGAGGAAAAGCTGGGAACGAAAAGCCCAGGGAGGCCAAGATGCGGCTCCAGCCCGCTGGGCTTTTCGGCAGGGAGAGAGGGGTTAGCACCGGGGCAGGACGCAGGGCGCACTCGGAAGGGAGCAGCGTGCACGGGGCTGGGCGCAGAAGGCCGAGCCCGAGCCCCAGGCAGCGGCGTGTGTCCAAGTTCAAGACCCAGGGCTCAGCGGCCGGGTTCCCACCCCGGCTCCGCAGCTGCCGCGGGGGGACCTCAGCCAGGCTGCTCAACCTCTGTAAAACGGGGGGTCCAGCACAGATAGCACCTACCTCATCAGGCTGTCATGTGAATCACATGAGTTATGGGAAATAAGTTGCTTAGGACAGCTCCTGGCACATGGTAAGTGCTAAATATGTCATTTTTATGATCACTGTTATCATTAGGATTTTTAAAAACTGTCCAAAGCCCCGTTCCAGGAGGAAATGCAATCCAAGATGCAACAGAACTGTTTGGATGTCACCTCCAAGGCTCTGCAGATCGGCTCTATGACACTGTGGCCGATGAGAGAAGAGCCAGAAGTCTGAGGGTGGGTTCCAGTGTCCCAAATGGACAAATGGGCAGGTCCCGGGAGCACCGCCGTCCACCCCTGGCACAGCTGGAGGACACGGCGATGATTTAGGCAGATGGTTTGTGTATGCGTTTTTGGAAAGAAGGCTGCGTGCCTGCCCCAAACGAGGGAGACTTTCCCGAGAACACACCGTGCCTGGCAGACATAGTGGGGTGGCAGGTCGGGTCAGAGGAGCGCTGAGCAAGCCTCCGTGGCATCTCCGTGGGTGAAGCCGGAGCGTACGTGGGAGCAGTCTGAGGGCCCGCAGCCAACCCCGGGACAGCCGGGTCCAGGTCTGCTCTGTCCACATCCAGGGAGGCCCGTGGGGCTGTCCGCAGCTCTGCCCGTGGAGTTTGTCGGCCTCCAGCAGGGCTCCGGGGTGGGGACAGCCATGGAGTCAGGAAGCTCCACAGAAACGTACGGCTTTTAAGTGGTAGGGCCGCTCTCAGAACAGGAGCACACCACACACACACACACACACACACACACACACACACTCACACTCACACACTCTCTATCTCTCTCTCTCTCTGTCTCTCTCCCCACCCCCTCCCTCTTCCTCTCCTTCTCCCGCTCCAGTGAGTGACACACAGAATCCCAGGTGTCAGGGTATGAGTGGTGTCGTTACAGGACAGCAGACCAGGATGGAGAGTGTGAACCTGAGGATTTTATATCCAGCAAAACTGTCCTTCAAGTATCGAGGCTTTAGAAAAAGTTTTAGGTAGGCAAGAGCTTGAAGAACCTTCTAGACTGGGACTCAGCAAACTGCCTACAGAGAGAAGTTATCGAATATTTTAGCTCTGCAATACTCTCTGGCATAACTACTCAACACTAACATTGCAACACAAAAGCACCCATGAACAATATGTACACTAACAGGCAGGGCCGCGTTCTAATAAAATTTTATTTACAAAGACAAGTATCCGAAGGAATTTGGCCCTTAGGCCACAATTCACCAATCCTTTATGGTAGGATGCTCTTCGTCTAACCAAGAGATGACTGGGGGCATTTTGGTAAAAGGGCCGATGGCGAACATTTTAATGTTTCCTCGTCAAGCTAAAACCACAGTGAAGATGGAGATAGGCATATTGAACAGTGGCGATATAACAGTCGTGAACATTTATGCCGCAAATACCACAGCAATTAATTATGTAAAGCCTAAACTACAGGAGGCACGAGGAGGTACACATAGGAACTGATTGGGTACAGGAGACGTTAGTACCTACTCTCAATGTAAGACGGATCAAGAGGCAGGTGATGGAAAATAAGGAAGGATATAAGACTTAACATAACCAATAAGGGAAGTCCTGTGTCATACACTACACCTGGATAATAGAAAATGCACTTTTATCTCAGGTGCACGTAGAACACTCACAAAATCTGATCATGTATTTGGCCACACACACACACACACACACAAAATGTCAGTAGGTTCCGAGAAGCAGAAATAATGCAAATAATACCCTCTCATCCCAAAACAATAACGTTGGAAATTAATAATAATAAATATTTTAAGTGCAAAGGTTCTCACTACATAGAAATAAAAATATATAGGAGAGAGCACCCACATTTGGCAGAAACTCAAAAGTGGGGAGACCTGACAGTTTCTCTGAACATTTAAAATCATTCCTCATTCACTCCCTTGGCAACATTTAACTAAGTGCCTACTATGTGCAGATGTCGTGTCCAGTCGACTCTAACCTCGGGGGAAGAAGTTCCCCTCTGTATTCCAGAGATTCCTTTGACAAGGAGACAAGGCAGCTCCGACCCCGTGGGAAGAGCCCATGGGGAGTGTGGGGACACGGGACAGATGCCCTCCAAGGCAGTGATGTGCTGCTCCCCACCAGGGCTGAGCAGGATGTGTGGGGACAGCCTGCCTCGCCTCTCCCTGGCTGTGTGACCCGGAGCAGGGCACCTCCCAGGAGTCTCCCTGTCTTCATGCAAGTGGAAATCAAGAGAAGATTGACGCACTCGACACCTGCCCAGAGAAGGGTCCGTTTCGCGTCGTTCTTAGTGACTTGAAGCTGGGCAGGTTGTAACTGGGCGCTCACTAGTCAAGGCTGCGCGCTCACAAAGCACCGAGCAGCTGGCAGTGTCCAGAGCAGAAGATCGGGGTCAAGGGCGAGCGGCCCCGTGAAGAACCGCCGAAGGGCTGGGCACGCGGGAAGACTTGAGAGAGACCTGGGCGGGCTGCAGCGACCTCTGGGCCTAGTGCCTTCGCATCCTTTCAGCATCGCTGTCTAGACCAGCAAGTCCCCAAACACCGTGGCACCAGGGACTGGGGCTCCTCTGAGAATCGGACGCCCGATGATCCGAGGCGGGGCTGAGGCGGTGATGCTGGCGCCGGGGAGCGGCTGCAGGTACAGATGACGCTCCACTGGCTCGCCCGCCGCTCGCCTCCCGCCGTGCGGCCCGGTTCCTAACGGGCCTCAGACCAGTGCTGGTCCACGGCCTGGGGGTCGGGTCTAGAGGACAAGCAAGCCTGTTCTGGTGTCTCAACAGGGTGGCGAAGCAGATGTCCCCGGTCGCCGTGCCGTGAGCTTCCCATTGCGCACAGAGCCGAGCCCTCCCGTCTGGTCTTCTGAATGCCTCACTCACTCATCACCTTGGGTCTGGGAGTTCAGTTTCTTCCCTTTGGAAATTATCCAAAATCAGGACAAAACTGGCAGCCACCCAAATGTCCAACAGCTTTTCACTGGTTAAGTAGTTTGGCTCTGTATATGATGCAGTGTCAGATAAGCATTATATAAAAAAAAAATCGCTCTTGAGAAAAGATTTTTGATCACAGAGGGATCGTTTCTGCTGTCGAGTGAAATAAGCAAACTGTGAAAGGGTTTGTTTCTAGCGTGACATCACGGTTAAAGAAAACATGTTCAGGGAAAAAAGACAAGGATCACGTGCGTTCTGTGGTTCTTTCGCTTTATGTTTTTACGTACCTGCCAGGTTTTCTAGTGTGCGTGAATTATAACTAAAGAAACACACACACACACACACACAAAGTATAGCTATAGAAGGAATTCCTAAAATGGGTGAAAGTCTAGGTAGAGATCCCCCTGGAGATGGGAGCGCGAAGATCATTTTAGGAGGCGCAAGGTCGCTTCTCACTTATCTCCACTGACAACCGTGGAATTCAGTTCAATTCAAAAAAAAAAAAACATCGGTTGGATCCTCAACATGCACAGAGCTATTTTGAGAAACTTCTTGACAAGTGCTGGAAATAAAGCAAATGCTTCGACAAGGATCATGCACAGGCCCTTCGGGGACAGCGGGCGAGAAACACGGACTCTGAGTGACCCCCGAGTATTTCACCAGAAAGTGTGATACCCTCTCCAGTTCCCTGAATAAAACTTTCTTTCCTTCACCTAGAAGTAAAAATTGACAACAACACGGCCCTCGGAGGAAGAGGGAAAAGATGTCACTAAACTCAACACAAGACTCGACGTCGAAGTCTCTTAAAGGCCGAGTAGGGGGCGGCCAATCTCATGTGCCCCTCTTGGTGGGAGACCCTTCAAGCCCCCTTAGACAGAAACACCTTCGCTGAACAGATACGTAGGAAACCGTTTTCAAAAATCAAGGAGAAGCAGCAGCGTTCTAGTGAAAACAGATGATTCTGACATGATCTTTGCCGAATAAAAATCTCAAAAACGTGCAGGGTGATATAATGCTTCAAACATAAGAAAGCCAGAAAAGAAATGAATCTCTCCCCTTTCTGCTCGGAGGACTCGGGCACATGGTTCCTGTAGCTCATTAGCTATTAAAATTATTAACAAATTATTATTTTCAATTGAAAGTGCTTATGGTATTCATTATTTTCTCTCGTGCCAAGACCGTATGCAATTTACTCAGAACATGAATTATCCAGCGCTATCCAAAGTTTCTAAATAGTTTTGGACCAGGTTCGCTGACTCTGGCGCGGCAAGCCAAAGGTCTCCGTTGCATAATTTATTGGGAACTTAATTGAGACTAATTGTTGTCTCTCGTCCGCTCGCCTGAGGAACATCTGCCCAGCATCTGCCGTGACTGCATTCGGTTGGGATGTTTGAATCGTTCTGGGAAGTGAAATAAAGGGCATGAATATTTTATCGTGGATGAAGCCCACTGTAACTTTTTACAGGGAACTGCTGGTGGTTTGATTAGCCAGCAGTGTTAATATGCAACGTCTCTCTCCAGCGGGCCACAGCCAAGGTTCGGGGCGCACTCAGAACACGCTCGCTCGGTAAGACCCGCCCCGAGGAGGAGGTGGGCAGCCTGTGAAAGATGCAGCTACGTCGACGTGTCCGGGGACAGGGCGGGGTGCAGGACCTGGATTTTTTCTGTGACGGGCCTGCAGGGGCCTGAGTCGATCCAGAGGGTGACAGGCCACCATGTGGCGTCCATCACCGGCACAGCCGCGTGAGAGGCGCATGAGTAGGGGCCATTCTCGTTCCATTTCACAGATGGGAAAACTGAACCTGTTGGGGGGCAGGGGGAAGGGCGGGGAACAAGGTCATCACAGGCTCAGCCAGTGGACCCGAAGGAGAACCGAGCCTCTTGCCTCCTGGGGCCCTCTCAGCCACAGCAGGGCAAAGGGAAACGGGACCGTCCAGACGATTCGGGGAGCCGTGGAGGTGCCAGAGGCCAGGGAGGGCACATCCGGGGCCTGCGGCCCAGGTCCTCGGGGCAGGGGGAGGCGCTTGAGGTTGGCCCGCGGAGGGAAACGCGGTGAGCCAGGCAGAGGGACAGCTTCTCCGCATCAGGAGGAGCCAGGCGCGGGAAGGGAGGAATTCTCCCCCTCCCCTCTCGCGCTTCCCTTATTTAGAGTCCAGAGTGTTCCTTCTGTCTGCTCACATGCACACCTGGAAATACCTGCAGTGTGGCGGGCTGGGCGGACAAGGACTGGATGACAAGGCTGGGCCCTCGGGGCCGGGCCCAGGCTGTGACAAACGGGGTGGCCAGGGAGCGACCGGAGGTTCCGGAGTGACGAGGTCATGTGACTGGAGCCGTGGCAGAGGGGCACAGTCACTTGGGAGGGAAAAGAGCCCACGTGCGGGGAGCCAGTTAGGACGCTTGTCCCGATGCCCCAGGCAACGGTGGCCGTGGAAGTCAGGGAGGAAGGCAGATTTGAGATGTCTCGAAGGGTCGGCTTGGTGGCACCTGGCGACAGCTCGGACCCGGCTCGGACTCCTCCAGACCCGACCCGGCATGGCCGGCTTCTGGAAACGGAGGGCCGCTGGCGTCTGGCACTGGGGAAGAGAGGAGCGGCTTGTGGCCACTGGCCCCCGGGTCCGGAGGCGCGGCGCGGCTCCTGCTGCCGTCCAAGCTGTCGGTGACACAGGCCCAGAGCTCCCAAGCGGGCACCAGGGGTCCCCGCATCACAGCCCAGGGGAGGCCCGCCAAAAAAAAAATAAAAGAAGAAGATAATGAAAGTGAACCATGGAGCAAAAGAGCCGAAACCAACCCAGGGAGAGGGTGGAGGAGAACGGGGGAGGGGCACGGAGGAGCTGGTGGCTCCCAGCGTCCGAGGTCAAGGGGGAGCAGGTGGGACCCAGAGCAGCTGCCGCATCGAAACCGTCGTGACCCCGAGGGCTTCGTGGCGAGTCACGCTCACCAAGGCCCCCTGGGCATTGCGACGAGTGGGGAGGCTAGCCGCTGCTGGGCGCCCGCCGCCCGGCAGGATCCGGGGCCTGTGTCGCTTGCTGTTTCTAGCTTGGTCGTCTGTCGCCCCTGGGACACTTCTCAAGTTCACCGAGGACGTGATTTTTAACAAGCCACCACCAGCGGGGCCGCGGTTTCAGACTAGGACAGAGTCACCTGGGGGCGGTCGTCGAGGGGCCTGGCCGGCTCCTGTCTGCTCTGGGGGCGTTAGGGGCACCCCGGGCAGGAGGGGTGCAGGGAGCGGACGGGAGGCTCGCCCGCCCTCCCAGGTAGCCGCGGGCGGGGAAGCGGGCAGAGCCGCGCGGTCCCTCGGCGTCCAGCTGCGCGCCAGCAGCCGCGCGGGCGAGCTCGGCCCCGCGCCCAGAGCACTCAGCGGGCCCCCTCCGCGTCTCGAGAACTCCCCGCGGAACGTTCCCAGAGAGTCTTGTGAAATGCTGAGCATTTTCATAGCCAGAGTGGGGCAGCGCAGGGTGGGGTGTCGCTTCATGGGGCTGGGCGGGGGGCAGCGGGCGGGCCTCGGGGTGGGGTTAGGGGGGTCCTCCAGCCTGCTGGGTTCGGGGCTTTGATGTCTGTTTCGGACCGGTACCGATCACTTTAGGAAAAACCATGTCACATCATGCATCTAAAGAGTCTTTTTTTTCCTTTTCCATAAGGTTCTTAGAACAGATGCTTGGGACTGATCTCTTAAGACAACTGAAAGACGTTGTGTGTGTGTGTGTGAGAGAGAGAGAGACAGACAGACAGACAGACAGACACAGAGACAGGAGCTTGGGGACCAAAGCACAGAAGAAAGCAGTGACTGAGCACCCTTGTGACAAGCGAGGGTACAGAGTGACCTCTGCAGGTGGGAGCTGGAGGGGAAGGCTCCTGCGTGCGACGCCCTGGGGTTGGCACAGCCGCCGGCACCTCAGCGTGCCGTGCCGGGGTGGGGCGGGCGTGAGGCCCAGCCCGGAGGCCACGGAGGCCGAACCCCGCAGCAGCCGGGCCGTGGCCCAGAGGTGTCCTAAGGTTTGGGAGTGCATGTCCCACGTTTTAAAGTCAGGAGATCGCAGGGAGGCTCCGGATTTTAGCTTTCCTTTTAAAAAAAAAAAGAAAGGCGTGGAAACGCTGGACCCTCACGGCCACGGGGCAGGCGTGGGCCGGATCCGGCGGCTGCCTCTGAGGCCCGGCACCGAGCTCCTCGGTCGACCGCGCTCGTGGTCATGCCCTGTGGCCAAGGTCAGTGCGTCCACGGGGGCCCGACGCTGATTTGTGCACATGGTACTTTTCTTAGAAAATTTTCGTATGTACAGATAGGTGCTGAGATGAACCGACAAACACCCGCGTGTGTACCTCCCGGTTTTAGCAGATCACGGCTGCTGTGTTTGCCTTGATCCCAGCATGTGACAGACACATGGAAAACCCCCTTTGACGCCTCCCCACCCCGTGCTCCCCGCCACCCCGTCGGTGCGTGCGTCCCCCGTTTCACGCCCACGAGGATGGCTTTAATCAGACAGAATAGCAAACATCTACGAGGACGGCGAAGCCAGAACCTTCACGCACCGCGTGGGTGTGCACAGGGTGCGGCAGCTTCGAAAACGGTCTGCCATCTCTCAGATCGTTAAACACAGAGTTAACATAAGACCCAGCAACACACCCAAGAGAAATGAGAACCTACGTCCACGCAAAAACTGTACGCGGATGCCCGCTGCAGCTTTATTTACGAGAGCCGAAACGTGAAAGTAGTGCAAGTAATAAATAAATAAAAATGGAATAGATCCTCGCCGTCGAACGGTATTCAATAATAGAAAGGAATGAAGTACTGCTACGTGCCGCAACCTGGATGAACCTTAAAAACATCATGCTCAGCACCCTCCGGCCAAGGTCGTCACCACGAGGAGGTCACCGTGAGGCTCGCCTCCCCCACACCCACATCGAAGTCAGAGCTACGTACGCTGTAGAACAGCCGTCGCCGAGAACCTCCCGAAGACCAGCTGAACAGAAGTCCTGTAGCTAAGGACATACGAAAGAAGCCACAGTGAAACCGTGTCCTGCATTACAGATTAAAAAAAAAAAAAAAAAAAAAAGTATACCAAGTGAAAAAAAAGCTAGTCACAAAGAACCACATAGTGTATGGTTCCATTTATAGGAAAAGTCCAAGAAAGGCAGATCGATAGAGTCAGAAAGCGCATTAGTGATCGTCCGGGCCGAGAGGGGTGGGGGCGCGGCGGGTATCGGGAGATGGGGTTTCTTTTTAGGGTAACAAAAATGTTCTAAAATTGGTTGTCGTGGTGATTTCACAACGCAGAATGTATTGAACTGTGTTCTCTCCATGTCTGGCGTGTGAATTATATCTCAACGGGACAGTTAAAATGGTCCTTCCGCTGAGTGATGTGTGACCTCGGGCAAGCCGCTCACCTCTCTGCACCTGGACTTCCTCCCCTGCAGATCGTGTCTGCAGGATCACGGCAAGGGTCACACAGGTTGGCCCACGTCAGGCGCCGAGGACAGGGCCTGGCACTCAGGAAGCTGTCAGAATGCGTTAGCTGGGGGTAAGCTCTGCACACACCATTCCAGAAACATCTTCCCTTAAACAGTATTTTAGCAAAGTGTCACAGTCTTTCCCCCTCCCTCCCTCCATCCTTCCTTCCCTCCTTCCCTCCTTCCCTCCTTCCTCTTTCCCCAGCAAGTGAGAACTAGTCATAATGACCCCAGGACCTTTTCAGGAAAATGCGGCAAGTTCTCAGACCCTGACCAGTCGCCCGCCTCGGTTTTCGGGGCTGGTCTAATTCTGTACTGAAGCCTCGGTATCCGTGTATGTTTATCCGTCTCGGCTCCGAGGCTGAAGGTCGCCCCTTTGTGCAGTCCTGAGTTTTAACCCTCAGCAGGAACAGAGCTTCGCGAGTGCTGCTGGCTGCCTCTCCAGACAGAAACACCTGCTTCCGGCGAAGCTCATGTTCACAGACTTCTCATGATGCTCGCCGGGCTTTCATTTCCTCTTGTGAAAAAACGAACATAAGTGATATTATTACTTTTCGGGAAATAGAGGTGCGCGCTCGTCATCCTCCGGTTTTTAAATGCAGAGGGGCTGAGTGGACACTTACCAGGGCAGCTGTGAAACGGCACCTCGTCCCCCGGGAGAATGTCACAGCCCCGCTCGTTCGAGTCCCCGTTACAGTCCCTGCTGCCTCGGGGTTCCTGGGAAGCGGCCCAGAAGGCCCGGCTTTCGGCCAGCCAGCCTCCGCCAAGTGTCCTCATCCCCGGGCCCTCGGCGCTCGTGGTGACTGGAGCGGCAGGTGCCCCGGGACAGGCTTTGTCACCCACAGGAAAGCAGAGCAAGTGTCACAGCCAGTGGACAGCGGCTGGGAACCAGGGAGAAAGGGCAGGGGCTCACATCCCAGGGGCCTCCCCTGTGCCGGGCACCTCTCTGGGCGTCACCTGTCATAAATTTATCACTTGGCCTTCCCGAGAGGAGGCGACTAAGTCGCACCAAGTTTCAGGGTTCAGCGCCCCAAGCAGAGGCCTTCTGCCGTTTTTCACGTTTCTCTCATCCAAGTCCAGTAAATTTTTTGAAAAAAACATACATCGCGTTTTCTTGCTGTAATTTAGCTAATGCAGGGAACATTCCTGGCACTGCAGTAGCACAGATCGGGGCTCAGCCGATGCCAGGTCCTTCCTGTGGCATTTCAGAGGCAGGTGACTTGGACCAGGTGTCAGTCTGAACACTTGTCGGGCTGAAATGCAACATCTCACTCGGTATCCAACACGCGACGCTGTTAGAAGAATGGGATCCTGGAGACGCCACTGTTTCTTCGTGACAAATAGGTCACATGTCGGAAGATGTCACAAGATCTCAGCCGAGTTTAAATCTCAGCCAAATCGAGACCTGACTAGAGACTGAGTGTATACGTCAGGGTGAGCAAATCAGAGTACCCCAAAACATCTCCATCCTGAACCCGGGCACTCGTGAACGTCTTAGCTTACATGCCGAAGGGAGGTTAGGGTTGCAGACGGAATTAAGGCTGTGTTACGAGTTGAGTCATTCGTCCCCCCAAAAAGATGGTGCAGCCCTAACCGCCAGGACCCCAGGACGTGACCTGATTTGGAAAGAGCGTCACCGCAGATGTGACGAGTTCAGATGAGGTCACACCGGAGTCAAGTGTCCTTATAAGAAGTTGGCCACGTGAGGACCGAGGCAGAGACTGGAGTGATGACTCTGTAAGCCAGGACGCCAAGGCACGCCATGGTTTGCCGACTGTCCCCAGGGCCTGGGAGAGGGGCATGCAGTGGCCCTCACGGCGCTCCTCAGAGGGGACAGGCCCTGCCCACGCTTTGAGTTTTGACCTCTTGCCTCCAGCGCTGTGAGTGAATGCATTGTTTTTTGTTTTTTGTTTTTTTAAGCCACCCGGTTTCTGGTACTTTCTCCAGCAGCCCTAGTAAACTCGTACAGGAAGTTAACCAGCTGGCCTTCCACTGGAGAGATTATCCCGGATTATCAGAGCAGGTCCAATAGAACCACAAGGGTCCTGGACTGAACTTGGCGTTGCCGGCTTTGAAGGTGGAGCCACGGGCCAAGGAATCAGGGCAGCATCTAGCGGCGGGAAAAGGCAAGGAGACAAAATCTCCAGAAGGAACCGGCCCTGCCAACACCTCGATCTTAGCCCAGTGAGAGCCACGTCAGAGTTTCAACCTCAGAAATGTAAGATAATAAGTCTGTGTTGTTTCGAGCCCCTTAGTTTACGGCAATTTGCTGTAGCAGTGGAGAAAAGAGAAAAAAGAATCCAGGGCCTCAGGGAGCGACCGAGCTGCCCAGGGACAGTTGGACTTGAACCGTGTGCTGAGGGGCTGAGTCAGAGCCGGACAGGATGGAAGTCGCGTCCCCCCTGAGTCCACAGGAATGCGGGTCGGGTGGCCCGAGTTGGGGAAGTGTTAACGGTGGCTTCCTCGAGAATTATATAGTTTTATTGCTCCTAAGAAGAGCTGCTAAATCAAACGTGGCTAATAAATGTCACCCTGAAGGCTTTTAGGGGACATGAGTGAAAAAAAAAATCAGGCTCAAGCTGTAATTGTAATAAAATTGTTCTGTGGAACTGTAGCTCCCTTCCCAATTGCTGGACGTGGAATTGACGGCGTTTTACCCCGGTGTCCGGTTGCGTGTCGCTCCGTGGGCGCCCGCCTGTGACCCCGCAGCCCTGCGCTCACCTGCGGCCGGGCAGCGAGCCCCCGTCACCCCCGTCTGGCCGGCTCTGCGTGCTCTGTATAGTACGTCATGTCCTGTGTGCGTCGTTCATTGGTTTAGCACCTGTCCCCATTGGAACGGTCAGATTCACTGTCTCATCGGGGCCTACGCCGTGCGGGGGGCGGTGGGCGGACCAGCTAGGCAGCTGGGACCGGAGAGGAAGAGCAGGCCGGCACCCTCGGGGACCCGTCAAAGGAGCCCGCCGCAGGAGGACACCGCGGATGTCTCCAGACGGTGGCGTGGGTGGCATGGTCAGAGCTAGTTTCAGGTGGAACTTGGGGCCGTGTGACAAAGGAGGGGGAACCGGACGGTCATCAGAGCTGGCCGCGCGGACCGAGCCAGTTTGTCGCGCGGGGAGCTGCCGAGCTTCGTGCCAGGACCAGCCGTGGGGGGTCCTTTAGCGTTTGTTCCCAGAAGGGCGTTCGGACGCCCGTTTGTGTCCCGAGGCGTCATGGCTCCCGACTTCTCAGCCCCTTCCCGCACCGTGAGGCCACCAGACACTCGGAGATAGCTGTGGTCCACGGGCATCAGGCAGGCGGGTGCGCGCGAGTTGAGCGTTCACCGAGGCCTCAGCAGCTCCGTCTTCCCGCCGCCTGCGAGTGGCCTTGTCCAGCATGACAGTCCCCAATCAGGAGGGCCGGCCGCTCTTCGGAAAGCGGGGCACCTGGTCCTGGTGTGTCCGAGCCGGCACCGAGGTGTCCCTTGTCGAGGGCTGCAGCAGCCAGCTTTGGCTGCGGCGACAGACGCCCCACGGTCTCAGTGGCTGACGGCGGGGTCATGGCTGCAGAGCTCACTGTTGGGGGGGGGGTCCCCGTGTTGGGTCCAGCTGTTCTCATGCAGAGGGCAGGACACAGGGAGGCAGGGCTGAGCCGCATAATCACACCCAAGGCTGCCGCGGGGACCCAGCCAGCTTCCCGTCCACCCACACCTTATTGGACAGAGCATGTCACGAGGCAGTGGGTGGGAAATGTCCCACTGCAAGGAGAGTGACCAGTTGGGGACGAGGACTCAATCTGCTGTAGGGCTGCTGCGCCGAGGGTTTCTGCGGCGAGGAGGCGGCTGGCCCACTCCGCGCGGCTCGCTCCCCGTGCTCCGACGCGCCGGAACAATCTCTGAAGCGGACCGACGTCAAAGCTCTCTGCGCCCGTCCGCCTCCTCACGGGGTGCAGGCAGAGGGCCCCCCGGGGGGCTGGCCTCTCATTCCTTGTCCTCTCCCTGTCTCTCCCACTTCTGGGCAGGTGGGTGACCGGCCCGTGGAACCCCTGCTCAGCGACCTGCGAGAAAGGCATCCAGCACCGGGAGGTGACCTGCGTGTACCAGCTGCAGAATGGGACACACGTCGGCACTCGGCCGCTCTACTGCCCCGGCCCCCGGCCGGCGCTGGTGCAGAGCTGCGAAGGCCAGGACTGCCTGTCCGTCTGGGAGGCGTCCGAGTGGTCACAGGTGGGTGCCGGGGCTGCCGCCGGGGCTGAAGCCACCGCCAGGGGCCTCTGGGCCTCGTCCGCGGGGACCACAGCCTGGTTCCTTTTCCTCCATTGTGTTTGTGACGCGTCCCCACCTGTCCCAGCCCCTGCCAGCCCCCGGATCGACTCAGAGCTGTCTCCCAGCTCACGCATTCTTAAGCTCTATCTGAGATGACAACGTGGCTAAAAAAGTATGGAATATTGTATTTTCGATACTACATACCACAGTATACTTTCAGACTCATTTCCTTCGAAAAGTCTCACGTAAATATAGATGGATGGATGAATCGGTAGGTAGGTAGGTGACAGACAGACGGACCGGGTGACTTGGCATCCTTTGCACATATTTGGGCTGCCGCGCAGTCAGACGGGGGAGGTGGAGTCAAGACCCCTGAGGCCGTCTTTGCAGGATGCAGAGGCAGCAGATGCTGGGTGGGGCAGCTTTGACTGTGCAAGTCCGAGTTATAAATCTCATGCCATAAACCGGTTTTTTTTTTTGGAGGGTGGGGGAAGAGGTAAATTAAGCCTTAAGTTTTTCACTTTGCAGAACTGATCCCAGAAATATCACTTTATCTCCAGTGATCACATCCTTCTGGGCTCTGCGTTGACTCTGCCCTAATGATTTTGATTGTTTGGCTAGAAAACAAACAAACAACACACACAAAAAAAGAGCCGAATAAAGGGCCAGCTCCCCTCAGGTCCTCGTCAGACAGGCTGGTTCCAAGGCACTCCTCAGTGTGGAAAACATTTTTTAAGTTCCTTTTTGTTGCCAAACAGTTGGAATTATTTTGAACAAGAAAGTATTCAGCCCGTTCTTAACAGAAGGAAAACCCTGCCCTTGGCTCTTCTAAAACCTTTGCTTTTCAGACAGATTTTGACATGTAACAGTTTAAAGACCTGAGGGTTTAACCTGCCCTTTATGATATTTTAAGAAAAGAAGAAAATTTAAAAAAAAAAAAATTTTTTTTTTTAACTTATATGTACTTAGGTTTAAGTGTAACATTCAAGGGACCTTTTCGGGGGAGGGGACACATGTTGGAGGCGAGGGGTAGATGAGCAGTGCCCCCCCCCCAGTCCCTGCCTCCCATGAGCCTTAGGGCCTTGATCACCTGGCTCTTGATCCAAACAAGATTTATGTTTTAATCAGATCAAAACCATAAATTTTTCCATTCAGGCTCTTTGCTATGAAAAAAAAAAAAAAAAAAAAAAAGCCTCTTTACCAAAATAACCAAGCCCGACGTCATGAGCTATCATCTTTGGGTTAAAGAACGCCAAAATGTAAGACAGTCAGAATGAGATTTACAGGCCCACCTCTGTCCCTGCGTCTGTGAGTCTGACCCTGCCTGGTTCTGGTCCTGAAATAGCATCCACGCCAGTCAGTCTGACTCCGGCTCCGCCAGGGCTCCATCCAGCGAAACGCATCTTCCTAAATGTTCAACTTAGACTCAAATCTTCCTCCCCGCCCCCCACCCCGGCCCTGTGAAGATTTGCTCACAAAATTGGCGTTTCTGCCACTTGTGCCACGTGCTAAAGGCCCTCTGACATTTATCCGCCTGGCGACGCTTAGGTTTAAATTTCTCATGGGAGAGTTTAAATCGGGGCGGGGGGGCACCTTTATTCAGCCATCAGTGTTGATTACCCTCAGCATCCATCCCTGGCTTCTTCCCAGCTTTGTTAGAATGGAGAGCAGATGTCAAGAAGGAAGCAAAAGGTAGTGAGCGACTCTCTCCTGTCCTCTGTCCTCGGCTTGTGGGCCCCGTCCCTGGGTCAGGAGCCTGGAGAGACGCTGGACGCTGTCCCAGCCAACGGGCTGCTGGTCAGGCTGGACGATCCGTGTTTGAAATTCAAGGGAGAAGAGCAAGGAGCGCAGAGCAGAGTCAGAAACTCGGGCGGGCGTGGTGAGGGGCTGACCGCTGCCGATGAGGTCCGGGGTGTGAGCGTCGGCGTCAGGGAGGAGGCCGTGCGCCGAGGGGTGAGGACGGAGGGGCGGAATGGTCCGGGGACATCACCACGGAGAAGCAGGGGACAGCCCGGGGCTCCCAGCAGCACCCTGCTGGCCCCGGCGCACCCTGCCCAGGCGGCCCTGCGGGCGCAGCCTGCCGTGGACTGATCCTCGCCTCCGAGGTCCCGCGAAACCGGCCACGCGCAGGATACAACGCACGCGCCCTCCCAGCTCCCCAAGTGGCGGACGCCACAACCAGCTCTGACGCGTGTGTGTTCAGTGCAGGCCGGGCTAAATCCGCCTCAAAAAGAAAAGGAAAAAGCCCAGTGGGACCTTCAGACAGAGAGCTAAATTAAACGCGGGGGGAAAAACTAGATAACGTCAGGATAACTGTTAATCACAGAAACGTAAAGAACATTTGTCCTATAGGCATTTTTTCAGAAGCCGAGTGGGTTATAGCCGAAAAAAATCAGCTGTAGAGAAACCGAGAAGGTCTGACCCCAAGAGTTAGAGTCGCCGGGTCCGTCCCCCCTCCCCCCCCCCCCCCCACGGCTCACGCGCACCCCCCGCGAGGGCGCTGGGCCCCAGCCGTGGGGAGGGAACGGCGGCCCCCAGCGCCTCCCAGGCAGCCTGGGCCTCCTCGCGTCGGCACCGCTTGGCCGACCGCAGTCATCGGGCCCCGTCCCTGTGAGTCACGCGCTCGCCCCGCAGTGGGGACGGGGCTTCCGCGCCTGGCTCCCCAGCGTCACCTGTGATGGCCGGCCGGCTCGTGCACGCTGTCACTCATGCCCCGCCCGAGGGCACGCGTCCGCCCTGCCTGGGCTTCCTTCCGCCTTGTGTTTCCACGTGGGGAAGCCCTCCTGCCAGCCCGGACGCCGTCCCTCCCTGAGCTCCGGGCGGCGGCACCAGGAGGAGGCTCCGACTCCCCCCGCGGGGCCCCCGTGTCCCCCCCCCCCCATCACCCTCTGCCTCCCCGTCCACGCACGTGGCTGCCCGAGGCCGTGGGAATCGGGAACTCCGCACTGGGACGTCATCGTCACCCCTCAGGCCCTACCCGGGCCCCCTCCCCACGCTGTGCCCTGCCCCGTGTCCCGGGAAGTAAGGGATACTGTGGCCGTTCTTGGCATGCACCCTTGAAACAGGCGTTGCAACAGCCGCCAGCTGCCCAATGTGAAAGTCACCTGCGACGCTGACTCCGTGTCCACCCTGAGCTGGAGCCTTTGCCCCAGTCTGGCCCTGCGGGGGCCGCGTGCCTGGGGGCCGTGTGCCTGGGGGCCGCGTACTTGGGGCCGTGTGCCTGGGGCCGTGTGCCTGGGGGCCACGTGCCTGGGGCTGTGTGCCTGGGGGTCCTGTACCTGGAGGCCATGTACCTGGGGTTCTGTACCTGGGGGCTGTGTACCTGGGGGCTGCATACCTGGGGGGTCGCATACCTGGGGGCCGTATACCTGGGGGCCATGGACCCGAAAGCCATGGACCTGGGGTCTGTGTAACTGAGGCTGTGTACCTAGGGTCCTATATCTGGGGGTCCTGTACCTGGGGTCCTATACCTGGGGGCTACGTACCTGGGGGCCGTGCACCTGGGGGGTCGCATACCTGGGGCCCGTGGGCCCAGAAGCCATGGGCCCAGGGTCTGTGTACCTGGGGCCGTGTACCTAGGGTCCTGTATCTGGGGGTCACGTTCCTGGGGGTCCATACCTGGGGGTCGTGCACCTGGGGGTTGCGTACCTGGGGGCCGTGGACCTGGGAGCCATGGGCCCGGGGTCTGTGTACCTGGGGCCATGGGCCCGGGGTCCTGTACCTGGGGGTCCGTACCTGGGGGCTGGCTGGGACCCTGTGCACAAGTCCAGGAGGCTTGAAGGACACGAACCCAGCACCCTGCTCCTCGCGTGCCCAGCACCGGGCCTGGCAGCCTGTGGGGACTTCCCCGGCGTCGGGGCTCCAGCCGGGCTGGCCTGGGTTAAATGCTCGGTGCTGTCTTGCAGTGTTCGGCCACCTGCGGCACAGGCACGCGGAAGCGGACGGTGACGTGCACCAACTCACAGGGGAAGTGCGACGCTTCCACGAGGCCGCGGGCCGAGGAGGCGTGCGAGGACCACAGCGGCTGCTACGAGTGGAAAACGGGGGACTGGTCCAAGGTGAGGCCCGCGCGCCTGCGCGGCCGCCCGGCGGGCGGCGGGGGGCGGGGCCTCGGGGCGGGAACGCGCCCCCGCCCCACGGGCCTCGGTTCACGGCGGCGACCCCAGTGTGGCCGCTCGCTTTCCAGACCCCGTGCCTGCCGGTGACCCCGCACGGCGTGCGCTTCCAAGGGAACCGACCGGCCCCCAGAGCGCAGGGCGGGGTGCTTCGAGCCCTGGCTCCCCGAGGGGCGCTGGCCAGGCCGCCTTCGCAGGGGCCCCGTAACGGCGAGGGAGCCTTGGCCGAGGCACACACCCAGGGGCGCCCGCACTTTCGTCGTGTCCGGGATGCTTGGGTGAGGGCGGGCGGGAGAAAGCAGGGGTCTTCTCCCCCGCTGAGCTCAGCGCTGGGGCGGCAGGATCAGGCGGCGCTCGAATGAGTTTAAAACAAAGATCTGTGCTGTTGAGCCCGTGTTTGCATTAGTTCACCGGCGTCTTTGCCGGGTGCCGGTTTACCGCCAGCTGAGAGCTAAGTGCCCTTGTCCCGTGTGAGAAGCGTCCGAGGTGGTTCTTCTAAAGAGCCTTTTCCCCCAAACTGGAAACTTTCTAATGAAATTTCCTAAAGTCCGAATCTCAAACGAGAGCGGCGAAAAACACCTCCCTGTTTCCCTCTCTCACTGTCTCTTCACTCCAAGGCTTGCAGGCGGGTGGCCCGGGAGCCTCTGTTTTGTCGCGTGGGCTGCACGATCTCGTAAACATTTTGAAATTAGCTGCTGACATTTAAAAACGGAACTGTCACCTGGAAGCTTGGATCTGGGCCTCTCTCTGAGAATCTGGCAACCAGGCACGGTGGCCTGGGTCCTCGCATGGCCACCGGCCCCTCGCCCCAGACCGCAGGTCTCCAGCTCCCCAAGCCCCTCGCAGCCACATGGGGCTTTGATTTAGCTGCTCGGCCCTGGCAGGGAACGTGGTGTGTGCTCTGCTTTAGGGAGGAAGGAATGGTTTGTCTGTCGGAAAGCAGAACTTACTGGAGTCTGGTCTTTGCAGAAGTGCCATCCCCCGCGTAGGTCAGACTGCAGACTGCCCCTCGGAGTGCGTAAAATCCACCTTTCTCAGGCTCCAGCCGCCTGGCTGGGCGGTAGGGCGACGTCTGGATCACAGTGGGTTTGAGGACGACCAAAATCGCCTCCTTTCTGTTTACTCCCGAGTCAGAAAATCTGACCAAAGCAACAGAACCGAGGCCAGCAATCCAGTTTCTCCAAAAATCAAACATGCGAATGTAATAAAGCTGAGTGCGGAGCTGCCCGGATGATTCTTAGATTGCAGGGGAGACTCCGCATGAAGGCCCTCGCAAAATAAATACGCCGTTAGGATGTGGAGTCTCGGGAGAGCGGCGTTAAGAGGCCCACTTACAGCTCCGGGTCACCGATTAATGGGTCTTGACCTCTTGACCCTTGGTCTCTTTATCTCTGAACCAGGAAGCATGGACGCTGGCCCTGCCTGCTTCTCAGGGCTGCTCGGAGCTTGCAAGGTGCTAGTACTTGGTGTGACTTAGCACTCTGGCGCCTAAGCCTGTCTCCCTGCCTCAGATCTAGCGCCCAGTGTTCACATTTTGGGGGCTTTCCGAGCTAACGTTCTCTTACTAACAGCTGCCCAGCCTCTTAGAGACCCCACGTCGATCGGTGTCTCAAAGCCAGGCGCATCCAGACCCAGCCCGGGAAAGGCCACCAGTGTGTCCCAGAGGCGAGGTGTCAACAGCTTAGGATCTGGTCAGACAACGTTCTGTGACAGAATCGTGTAAAGCTTGCCAGACAGGTCACCGAGCGTCCAGAGGGCGAGGCAGGAGCAGCACCCAGCGCAGTGACAGGCAGGACCTCGTCTGGTCTGCGGACGCCCAGCTGTGCATCGGAACGCAGCCGCCATTATCCCGGGGGAGCGAGCAGGGTCCCCGTGGCCCCGCGCGGGCCGCAGCCTTGCACTAGTGAAGGGCGCGGGAGGCCGGGGTGAGGTGAGCCGGCTCGGGTCTGGGCCGCCTGGCCCCGTGTCCTCTGCGCCGTGGCCCCTGTGCTTCCTGCCACCAGGCCCTCGAGCCAGGGTCATAAGCCCTGGGGATAGAGGCTGCGAGAGGCTCTGATGGGGGTGGAGGGTCTTTGAAACAGTCGCCAATGGGACAGTAAGCGTGGCCCCCGCGGTCTCCTGGGCTCCAGGCCCATCAGCCGGAATCAAGAGCTCTCGGGATAAGCAGCCCAAGCTGTCAGAGGTCGCTTCGGCTTTCTGGTCCCCTGGCTGTAGTGTCTCAGCCGGAATCTGTAGGTCGGCAGGCTGCAAATTCAGAGAATCGGAGTAAAACCTGAAGCTAAGGCTGAGAAGAGGAGGAAGAAGACGTTTGAAAGGGAGCGTGAGTGGATGGGGGAGGCGTGTGCACACGTGTGCATGCGTGTGCGTGCATGCGTGTGTCTAGGGAAGCATTTCCAGTCTCGAGCTGGAGCAGAGACGGGATTGTCATCGTTGTTTAGACCTGCTGTTGCAGGTTCTGGCAGCTCCCGAGGTTGGCGTGGCCCGGGCCAAGTCGGGGGAGAGCTGTCAAAAGTGCTTTTGAAGAGCTTTTGACGTCTCACCCGCCAAGCGCCTTTCAGACGCACAGAAAATGGAGTTACCGTGGGGGTGTTCTTGCCCCCCACCTCCTTCCCTCCCTCCCTCCTTCCCTCTCTCTCTCTCATTCTTTGGCAGGCCGGCCCCTCGGAGAACGACGCAGTGAGAACCCGGGTGGGCACTCGGCACACGGAGGGCTCGCCCCCTCCTCGCGTCACCCTGCCGGGTCCCCCGCTCGCCCCCCAGCCCGCGCTGCAGGCCCCGGAACGCTCGCGTGCATCAGGCTTTCCTGCAGCATGCTCCTCTTCCTGAGATTTGCTAATTCTCAAAACACCGCTCTGGGATCGGGGGTTATTTACAGTCGTGATTTTACAGCCGCGAGGAGGGAGGAGAGGGGCGTCCTCACCTGTCATTAGGGCTGGCCCCCATGCGATGACAGAGAAGGGACCTCTCCCTGCTCGGGGCGGTGTGGCCTGGCCGTGAGGAGTGCGGGCCTCGGGCATCGAGAGCGGGGGCCGGGCCGGGAGGCCGCTGCTGGGTGCCCGCCGACGCCGAGGGCGCATCTGGGGAAGGTCGTCCCGCACCCCCCTGTGCAGGGACCACGGCAGGGCCCTCGGTGGCTGTTAGCGTAGGCACTAGCGAGGAATGGCAGAAGGGATGAAAGCCGGTGCCAGCCTCGGTTGGCGGACAGCGAGCTGGAAGTCGGGCCCTGTGGCTGCCGTGGTTATTTTATCATCATCATCATTACTGCACAGAAGCCAGGCCAGGGACGCTTGCACAGTGTCACCTGGTCCAGGAGCAGGTGGGCAGGAAACGCTCATCTGCGGGGAGGGAGGTCTCCCTCTCAGCTTCACATCAGCCCTTTAGAATTCGCATCACAGGCCTAATCAAGTATTTCTCTTTCCCTTGTCGCCATGAACCTTTTGCCCTCTGTGCACCAAAAACTTTTAGTCTGAGTATTGCTTTTCCAGTAGACCTTCCACCCCAGGTGTCTCGGACTCCCTCTCGGAGCGAAGCAAGGGGCCGTGGGTTGGGTGGCCGGTCCCCAGGCCTTGTTCGTGACGCGGGGCTGCGGGCACTTGCCGGGGTCGGGGGAGGGGCGTGAGGGGCTGCACTTTTTCATCGGGCTCATCTGACAAGGAGCTTTTCTGGTGGGTCCATTGCCCACCCCATTTTTGTCTCATCCTCCTGTGTCCTGGGGAGCCACATGAAGCGTTAATGTAACGAGCGACTTAAAAAAAAAAAAAAATCACCCAGCAGTGAAAGACGGCTTCAGACAAGACCGGATGTGTTTTCTATGGATCTGTTTGCTTGGATTTTAAACGCCAGAAAAATGGCTTCGCTTGGGGCTAATTCGATACTATCAGAGACTCTGCCTTTCCTCGCTGTGTAATTGAGGCCGAGGCCGAGGGCAGACCGAGACGGGATTTTGTTTTCTGAGCCTGTGTCATCCTTCCCGCAGCAAGCTCCGGTCCCAGGAGGGCGCCCTCAGACCTGTGCGGGATCACGTTTGTCTTTGGGGCCACGTCAGCCTCTGTTGTACTCCCAGAGGTCATCTGGCTCAGGAGCGGGGAACAGGTGGACACCCACACCTGCCGGCAGAGGCCTGGTGACGGGCCCGGCCCCCCAGGGAGAGCTGAGCGAGAAGGCCAGGCGTCTGTCAGTGTTCCTGGTCGGCCCTCTGCTCTCGGCCCTGCGCTCACTGCCGTCGATGATAATAGCGGTGCTTCTCGAGGGCCCACTCGACCCCGGCCTCCCAGCTGGGCACCTGGTCCGAGCTGTCTCTGATCACAGAAACCATTCTGCAAAGAAGGTTTCGTTATCCTTATGCCACAGGTGTAAAGAAACCGAGGCTCAGACAGGCTAAGTGACTTGCCCAAGGTCACACAGCTAGCGAGTCGGTACAGCGTGCTAAGAGGCCCACCCCAGGGAACGTGGGGCTACGCGTGGATTTCAGGCTGGTTAGTCACCATCTCAGCTCAAAGGAAAGTACAGCCAAGCGTGGAAAACGAGTCATTGCGGGAGTCTTCTACTTTTATTTCTAACTATATAGGTAATTCCGTCTCGTTCTAGAAGTCACAGAAAAGAAGCATTAGCCCCACAAACCAGGTGACAGCATGGTAAATTTTTTTTTTCATGGTCTGCCTTCCGGACTTTGATACAGGTGCCCACACATGAGTCTTGAGGGAAAACGGGAAGGTTTCGGGACGTGCCACTTTGTCACCTGACACATTGTGACCTCTGTGGGTCACACGGTCCCCAGGCAGATAAGCAACCACCCAGTGTTCTCAAAAGCTCTTCTCAGTGAGTACAAGCCACTCACAGCCCAGAGCTGTATAAACAACAGCCCCTAGGACTCCAGCTGAAATTTTGCAAAACCTCATCCAGGGCTCGAAAGCCTCCAAGGACCAGTTTTCTTTTTTTCCAGACTGGAAAATCAAAAGCCAGTGACCCGTGCTAGGAAAGACAGTGAATCAGGTGACCTGGTATTTGATTCCTGGCCTCCCGTGCAAGCGCCATCCTGCACAACCTCTCCTTCATACAGGAAGATGGCGTTTGTTTCGTGGAATGGGGCAGCCTGGGTCCTGTCCCTCCTTGGCCACTAATTCTCTGACCTTGGGCAAGATGCTGACCCCTGCTGAGCTCGGCGGCCCACGTCAGCCTCAGGACTGTTCCACACTATTGTGAGATCTTACAGGACAAGTGAACACACCACCCTGCCTGCACACTCACGAAAACTATTCCTCCCACACACACACGCAGCCCTAAAGCAGGGGAAGCCACACTGAGAACCATCAGAGGGGAAATCAGTCCTCAAGGTCAAGGTCACCCCTGAACGCGGGAGGTTTACGATGGGCCTTGATCATTTCCGGGCGCAGACCTTGTCAATTTCACACTTGGTTTTAATAGACCCACAGGGCCGAGGCCTTGCCGGATTTTTCACTTACACAATAGCGGCACCTGCAAAAGACATCGAAACCCTCCCTGGCGGTCCCGGCCAGGAAGTGACTCAGCCGGGCTGACGGCCCAGCCGGCGGGGCCTGGCACCTGGTGGCAGTGATGCCGTGTAGTGACCGGCGTCTGCTCCGGCAGCCTGCGCGGCCTCCTGGGGGCCCAGAAACCCTACGACCGCCTGTCCCGTGTGGGTGCCCCTGCTCCCCAACTAGGAACATGAGGACGCCGGGCTCGTCCTCGTCCTGGGGGTGTCTGCTGCGGTGGCAGCAGGGGTCTAGGCCAGGGGTCCACGTTAAGAGCTGACAAGAAAAGGGGTCTCGACGCTGCCTGTAGACCCCTCTCTTCCCCGCGAGTCTCATTAGTGCCAAATAACCACAGAACTAGGCCCTGAGTACGTGCGGATCCCCGCTTTCCCGGAGAGCGGGGTGTTCTTTTTTTTTTTTTTTTTTAATTATATGACCAATTTAGATCCAAAAGTCTTTAATCTGGTAGGTGGACTTGTCGAATGCCTGCTTAAAATATGGGAGTTATTCATGTAGTTATGCGTTCATATTTAAAGCTGCGTATTTTAATTTAGAAACGTGACCATTTTCTCTCTAGCGCGCTGTAAAGTTGAACCTGATGAAGCTGCGGCTTGTACAGGGTCAAAAACAGCTGGAAACAAGCAGCCGTGTAAGGCACAGCCCTGCGCTTGTGGCGTCTGTCTGCCCCGTCCGTCCCTCGCTCGGCTTTCTGAGTCACCTGTTCCGGTCGCCAGAGTGGGTGTGGCCGCTGCCCACAGCTTCTCTGAGATGCGCATAGCTCTGACTCTGTGTGCTGCTTTCCCTGGGTGCCCCCTCACGAGGCGCGGCACAAGATCACACTGTGTTAGCACATGACTTTGGCTTGGGTTGGCGTGACCTTGCCCTGCGTTGGCGTGACCTTGCCCTGCGTTGGCGTGGTTCTGCTCCGTGTTGGTAGGACTCTGCGCTGGCATGGCCTCGGCCATGGGAAATTCACCCCCAGGCATCACGGGGCGCCTCCCCACACACAGGGCCAGGCAGAGGCCAGGAGCCTGACACAGCTCTAAGTGCCGGGGAGACCCCCGTGGTCAGCAGGCCAGTCCCGACAGGACGCCAGCCGGCCCCCCTGCCCAGTGCCTCAGCGCCAAAGCCCAGCTCTCTGCCTGCAGCAGGGGTGAGGGCTGGGAGGTGACATGCTGCTGGCATGTAGTCATATGTCTTAGCTCAAGCTGCGACACTAAAATGCGCAGACCGGGCGGCTTAAACAAGACATTTATTTCTCGCGGTTCTGGAGGCTGAGAAGTCCAAGGTCAGGGTTCTCGGCGAGGGCACCCTTCCTGGCTCACAGACACCTGCCTCCTTGCTGTGTCCTCCCGGGGTGGACAGAGAGAGCCCTGGCCTCTCCTCCTTTGCTTACGAGGACGCTGATCTCATCATGGGAGCCCCGCCCCCCCGCCCAAGGTCGCATCTCAAGCAATTAGCTCCCCAAGGCCCACCTCCAAGTGCCATGATGCCACCGAGGGTAAGGGCTGCAAGCGAATGTTGGAGAGACCGAAACGCTCAGAAATGGCGTCTCGAAACGGTTCCGTCAGGCAGCCGGGCCCTCTTGTCCTGCAATTATTCGAGCACCTGAGAACGACATGCAGGGGCCAGGCCCAGGGCGGCCGCACCGTGGGGTCAGCGTCACAGCCCCCCAGGCCGGGCCGGGCCCCCCGCTCAGGCTGTCCCTGTCTCTGGCAGTGCTCGTCGACCTGTGGGAAGGGCCTGCAGTCCCGCGTGGTACAGTGCATGCACAAGGTCACCGGGCGCCATGGCAACGAGTGTCCCGCCCTCTCAAAGCCCGCCGCCTACAGACAGTGCTACCAGGAGGCCTGCAACGACAAGATCAACGTGAACACCATCACCTCGCCGCGCCTCGGTGAGTGCCTCTGCTGGCCCCCGCTGCGGAGAGGTGCCCCGTGCCCCGGGCAGCCAGTCCCCGCGGGCGGTAGGGTCCCTTAGGCCGGAAAGCCCCCTCCCGGAGCCTTATTCGAGTCCTGGTGGGGGCCGCCATCTGTCGGTTCTGTCGGAGAGAGAGGTTTCAGAGACAGAATTTCCTTCCCTGTCGTGAGTAAGGTGGTTGTGGCCTCAAACACGGCCCTAGTGTCCCTCTGGCCCCTCCGCCAACAAATGAGGGGGGGGGCACGGGAGAGTGTTCCTCGAATGTTTCGGGGTTCCTGTGCATGAGGCGAAGGGTCCAGGGTGTCGTTCGTGAGGACTTGGCGACGTGCGCAGGGGGCATGTGTCCTTCACTGATGCTTGAGAAGAGAACGGGGGTGTTGGCAGGTGGGGCCCTCAGGGCGGGGGGCTTTCGCGTGAGCAGTTTGGCCCCGAGCGCTCCGAAGCGGCGCTTTAGCAGGCCAGGTCCCCGCCCGGCAGTGGCGCCGGAAGGAGAAGGTCCAACGCCGATCCGACCACGTCTGTGAGCAGAGCTGCTGCCTGTCCGAGCAGAAATCCCCACAGAGTGTGTTCCCACCGGAGCCCCTCTCCCTGACGCTGGAGTGCCACCAGCCTGCGGGGCTTCCTGGGTGACCTCCCTGGGGGGTCTCGGAGCTCACCAGGCTCCACCCCGCCGTTGCAGGCACGAGCCGCTCCCCCCCCATATGTTCCAGAGACCACCCTCAGGACGCCCTCTTTGCAGAACCAAGACCCTGGAGAAGATTTGAGGCACTTGCTTGCGCTGCGACCTTGTGCTTTTGTGAGCGCTTTGATCCTCACTGCCCAGGGCCGCCCATTCTGTTTCATAAATGCCGGCGGTGGTGACACTTCCCACCACACGATGTCAGTAAGTGCCGCTTAGCTCAGAAGCAGAGCGTGTCGCACCCTCGCCCGGAGGAGACGGCCAGGCCCCCGAACCCTGCCCGGTGGTCAGGGTCCTCGTGTAGGAAGCGGCGTCCACAGTGGCCCGGGCAGGGGACGTGGCGTCCTCGGTCCGTGCCAGGCTCCAGGGTCCCGCACCGAGGGCGGCGTCCCAGGGCGTCGGGCCACGGGCCCTCTGTGCCTGCGTCGTGGTCTCCCTGCGCGGCCCGTAATTCTGGGCTTTTTCTCTCCACTGTCCCCTTAGCCGCTCTGACCTACAAGTGCACACGGGACCAGTGGACAGTGTACTGTCGGGTGATCCGAGAGAAGAACCTGTGCCAGGACATGCGCTGGTACCAGCGCTGCTGCCAGACCTGTCGGGACTTCTACGCCGACAAGATGCGCCGGCCGCCGTCGCCGCCGTCGCCAAGCTCGTGACACGCGCTCCCGCGGCGCCCCGGTGCCCGCCTCCCGACAACGTGGCCGGCCGGAAGCCCGCCCGCCCCGGAGCGCACGCGACCCGCAGCCGGGACCCCTGCACGCTCGCCACGCTCGCCCGCACGGCTGCCCCCCAGATCCGATCCCGCGGCACTCGAGAGCGAGCTCGACGTTTGCCGTTAGTGCGTTTATACTTAATATGTTGTCAGCAGCCACTGGATGGCTTTCTACGTGACGGAGAAAGATAGGCTCACACAGTCGCCACAGTTTCTGGGGTTCCGCGTACCTCCAAAGGAGCGCCTGTCGACAGAGAGCCACGTCCCCGGTGCCTCGGTCGTGGATTTCCTCTGATGTCCGAATCCCGGTGCTCGATGTACTGTGGGTGCGAATATCCCAAGGTGAGTCATTCGACGTGAAATCGGGCTTTATTCCGACAGCCAGGGACACCCAGGGACAGATGCCAGCCAGCCTCTGCTGGTGGCCTCTCCTGAGAGGGCCTGGCGGCTGGAGCCCTTCGCGACATCACAGAAATCAGCACGTGGCCTCTCTGCCCGTCGCTGAACGCACTTGCCCCGGGAGTGGCTCCGCATAAGCCACCGCCCACGTGGAGAGAACATTCCCGAAAGGTTTGGCACTGGGGCGGCTGCCACGCAGGGGAACAAGAGCCTCCCTGGAGGTGCGTGAAGCGAGACACCTGAACGTTTGGCCGTGGGCTCGCCTGCGGCCGTAAAGGAGAGCGCCCAGGACAGCTGCGTGTGCCTTCTGGGGGCCTCCGCTCCAGCCCGCGCTTCACAGAGCTTTGCACCTTGCACATGGCCGCCCGTTGACCTTGACCGCCTCTCTGCCGTTGAGTCGAACCTCTGACGCCGCCAGCTCAGGCCCGGCCGCTTCGCCCGTCACGGGCCAGGCTCCCTCCGGGCTCACTGCACGCCCACCGAGCCTTCCCCTAGCCCACACCTTGTCCTGCTGCCATTACGGACCCCTCCTCTTAGTGGGGCGAGAATGCCACTCGGAAGAGCCCGCAGAAGGCCCCTCCCTCCTGCGGCCCCCTCAGCCCTCACGGCAGAGCCGTGGCCTCTCTGGAGCCCAAAGAGACGACGAGAGTGGCCTCCTCGCGAGCACAGCAGGTGTGAGGACCCTGCCCGCCCCGGGAGCTGGGGAGAGGGGACCCCGGCCCGGGAACAGGGATCCCGGGTGCCAGGAAACCTATCTTGCTGAGCAAGTCGGTGGGCGTCCGGGGGGCGCCAGGGGCCACGGACGTCGCCGTGAGAAGCCCACGGCCCCCTCCCCCATCGCAGAGGGCCGTCGCTTAGGCCATTCTCCACGGGGTCAGGTCCAAGTGCTTCTTGATTTATCGGTGCTGCGTTTATGTACCTACATTTGTGTTTTTGATGTCACAACTTCCGGGTCAGTTTACGCCAAAAGAAAGAAAAACAACCACCACCGCTCTGCCCTCCGGGGCCAGCCTCGTGTGTGGGCCGTGCGTTCTCTGGTTTGGGATTTCCACTACCCCGAAGGCAGACGAGCGGTAGGGGCGGCGGGGACTTTACACCGCGCCCTGGAGTCAGCGAGAAGCACGGAGAAGCCTCCCTCCCGAGGTGGAGGGAGCCGCCCGCCCCATAGTGTCGCGGCCAGCAGCTGCCCCGGGGCCCGTGCAAAACACGCCGCCCTCCCCCCGCTCAGGCTCGGCCACCAGCAGACTCCCCAGAGCCCCGTTCCCACAGAACCCTTCAACGTTGGGGAGCTGGGGCTCCATTTTCTCCCAGCCCCAAACGTTCTGTACTGTGTCACAGACGGACAGAGCCAGGCGGCCAGCTGAGGAAGCCGGGGTGACCGTGCTTGCTGGAGCGCCTGGGTCCCCCCTCCCTGGGTCCTCTGGACCTTGACTGGGTCAACGGGACGCCCCTCCCAAGGGCCTCCCGCCCTCAGAATGCAAACGTTCGGTGCTGTTATTGAGAAACACGCCAGTGTTCGCCGATGCCCAGGAGGCGACTGACTGCGGCGAAGCCATCGGGACCCTCCTGCTCCGCTCTGTGCGGAGGACGGTGAAGCCCTGTGATTCCGGACGCGGTGGCTTCTTCGCTGTTAACCGTGCCCTGTACTGTCCGTCACTCAAGTACTGTACCTTTCCGGTTGCACAAATCGTGTTACCAGCTACGGGGTCTTACGACCTCACGGTGCTATTTTCCTTGGTGCAAATGAAACTCTCTCAGCTGACCGTGGCTTGATTCGATCAGAACACAGAGAAAGATCCTTGATGCCAATAATATCACTCCTTTGTTCTCTCTTCTTCAGAGTCAAATGTATGTAGTTTTCATTAGTTAACTTTCATTACCCATGGTATTTTTGTTTGACGTTTGGTGCTGGTTTTAAAAGATTAAAAAAAACACACAGAAGACAAACATTGGACACCACTGTAAATGAAAAATTAATCATTTCATTGGAAGCGAGCGGAATATGTTTAATAAAATGTTTTTCTGTAACAACTTTAAGCTGTCTGTGAAGTAAAAGACTCAAACCGGCCCTCAGGCGCCAAGCGAAGGCGGCCGTGCGCCTGCCTGCCACGCGGTCGCACGGCTTGCCCAGGACCCGGCCGCGGGGGGCCGTAGCCTGCGGACGGTGTCAGAGGCGGCTGCGTGTCCCCCCAGTTGAGCGCTAAATTACTCGGTCCTGGGCCTCCTCCCTGTGTGGTCGCCAAGCCCTGGGCGGGGACAGGAAGTTCTGACAGCTACACCACAGGTCTGTGTCTGACTCCGAGCAGCAGCCACCTCCTCGCTGGCCTGGGGGGTGCAGTGAGCCCTGCGGCCCGGGGGAGCCCTCGCTCAGAGCTCAGGCCACAGTCATGCCAGAACGGGCACCTGCTCCCCGCAGCCCTGCCTCTCCGGGCTCTAGACCTCCCCGCCCCCCACAGACCCGCCGACAACCCGCACAGCTCCCCCCTTCCCGCAGGTGTGAGCTGGAGTCCTGCGCCTCCTTCTCTCCCAGGCTGGGGACATGGCAGAGGCGCCCCACCGTCACAGCTGGGACCGCTGCAGCCAGTCGGGGCCCAGCTGGGCCTGGCTTGGCGGGGACGTCTCAGCCCCTGCTCCTGGAGGGGTGGGGTCACCTCCCGGTGTCCAGGAGAAAAAGCTCCCCACCCAGGAACTCGGAGCTCCGTCAGATGTGAAATGCTTCCTGTCATGTGGGAGCAGCATCCAGAAATTTCATGAAGAGCTTTTTGTGTCATAGACAAGGAACCGCCCACAGCCTCCCAGGAAACCAGGTGTGAATCCTCCAGAACAATCAGCCACCTGCCTCGGGGACCCGTCCGGCTGTCTCCTCCCTTTTCTGAGAGTTCTGGTCTCTCTGATGGGTTCACATCTAACAAACAGCCACGACGCCGCGTGATCTCTCTGTGAGCCGCTTGGGCGCCCGGGTGGCCCACAGCAGTTCCGAATGTTAGATGAAACTGACAAGCCCTCGACCAGCAAGCGCTGAGTGGGCTCCTCTCAGGGCCCAGGCACTTCCTGGAAAGCCCCAGAAAACCACTGCAGACGGACAAAAGACCCCGCTGGGAAGAGGACTGGACTGGGCGGAGTCCTGGACGGCAGGGTGTGAATGAGGCGGGCGGGCCCAGGGCACCCCTGGTTTGGCCAGCATCCCTGGGCTGCTTGCCGTAGCGCCACCATCTGGTGCTTCTGGAATAAGAGTTTGACCAGGAGGCTTTAGGGAGCTGTCAGGACCGGCCCACGTGCCTGGATGGGTTTTCTTGACCCGGGATCACTCTCTTTTATTATTATTGTTATCATCATCATTATGAGTTGCAGGTGTACAGCACACGGGTGGGCGTGTACGTGATTTACAGAGCGATCCGCCAGTTACTTCGGGGCACCGTTCCTGGTTCTCACAGTGCGACGGGCTCTGTTCCCCGCGCCGTCCCCTCCCTCGCTGTGACTGCCCCTTCGTGCTCCTCCACCCCTTCGCCGTTCCCACCCGGCGCCCCGCGCCCCTGGCCGCCACCCGCTCGCGCTCCGTATCTGCGGGTCCGTTTGCGTTTTGTTTGTTCGTTTCTTCTGTTTCTTAGATTCCTCTCGTAACGAAGTCACGGGGCGTCTGGCTTTGTCTGACTCCCCCACTCGAGGGCCATCCACGTCACCGCGGCAAGGACCGGGGACCGCCCTTGCTGCTCGCCCCGGCTCTGGGAAACTCTCCTCCCCGTGGCTCGGAAGCGCTTCTCAGACACAGTAACCCCTTTCGGGTTCTGCATTGCCGGGGCGAGCATTCGAAACTGACCAAGAGACTGGAAGGGTTTCCTCCTGGGATTTCTTAAGAGAAAGCTGGGATTTCCCTTGGAAAAGACTAAACATTTCAGGTCCGTCCCGCTGTAGCAAAAAATGCAGACGACCCAGTGACCCAAAGGGTCCCTTGGCAGCTAGAGCCCAGTCAAGCCAAAGCTGGACTGTTTTGCAGCAGGGCAGTGAGGACGAGGGTCAGCAAACCACCAGGGCCACCTCGGGACCCGCCGGGCACAGACGGTCACCAGGGTCCAACACACAGAGGTCGTGTACGGACACGAGGTTGGCCCGATGAATTTCGGGGGGACGAGGGGTGTCTCTGCAGCTCCCAGCAGACTCCTCCTAGTTTTCCCGTCTTCTCTCTCTCTCTCTCTCTCTCCCCTTCCTGCCTGTTGTCCGGCTGTCTCGCTTCCTGCCTCCTCCTTGGGTTGGTATCTGTTTATTCCCGTCCTTCCTCCCCCTATCCGCCTCTCCCCCTTCCTTCTCTCCCCTGCCACGTTCTGCATTTCACACCCCCCAACTCTCTCCAATTTCATTTTCCGCTTCCGACTTTGGCCCCGGTCATAGGCGTAAAGACCTCCACTGAGGTCCCACTCAGAGGTCTCCAGGGAGAGGCGAGCCCCTCGGTTGTCAGGTACCTTTAAAAATCCACTCACCTGGGGGCCTCGCACACTCGCTGTCGAAGTTTTAGAGACGCTGGTGCTCACTTCCGGCCTGTTCTGCGTCTGCCGGTCACGCATACGACGGTCCTCCCGGACGATGTTATCCGCAGCACCCGGCCCACTCGCCCGTGAGGCTGGCTTTAATACGCCAGTCGACAGTTATAAAACAGCAGTTCGGGAAGTCGCATCCAAAAATTGCTGTGTATTAACACGTCGTTAAAATAGTATATTGCGAAGGCAACATACGCTTGTAATTATTGACACATCAAGTACTGGAGTGTTTGGAGAGTTCAGTGGAAGCTAAACACCGTTTTTATTCAATGGGGATCCAGTAGAGGGGAGGAGTGGTGTGAACGGGTTGGTTTGATGTGTCGATGGTTCTGGCCAGTGTTGCTTTGTACTGCGCCAGTATGTAACATACCCACTTACGTTACATTGTGTTTTATCTTTATCCTGTATGTGCCGAGTGGACGTGCGCACGCAAATGCAGTGCATACACGTGAAGCGTGACCGTAGGATTAATGCGGGACAGGCTCTTTTGGCTTGTTTACCGGCCCTAGAGCAATTTCGGCAGAGTCCCTGCGTCCTCTGGAGGGAGGCCATGTCGCTCAGTTGGAGCAGAGGCTCCCAAGGCAGCCACGACACCCCTCCGAATGTGTAAGTTCCGGTACATGTAAGTCATGTCGCGACTCGTGTGTCAAAGGGCCAGTTTACAGTGCAAGTCGATGAACTTTCATCGAGCATCACGCGTGACTGGCGCACAAGGGGAGGAAGAACGAGACGCGGGTCCCGTCCTCAGAGAGTCCCAAGGGTGTGTTATTGGGACAGGCGTCGCCCGTCAGATCGTGTGCCCCGTATGGCTGCGTGTGCGGTGCACAAACACAGGCCGGGAGCCGGGTGGGGCCCCCGTCCGGGCAAGCCCCTCCCCGGCCTCGCCCGAGAGCACGCTGTCCACGTGCAAAGCAGCCACGCCAGAGCCTGCAGCCCTGGCCACCTCATCTGTCACACCCCGGTCACTCTTCTCCTGCCCCAGCACCCCAGAGCCCGGCACCAAGGAACTGTCCCTATGCCCCAGGGGCCCCTGAGATGATTCACACTAACCAGTCCGAAGCCTGCTCACCCTGTCTTGCCTGTTCCTTCCCGCGGAACCCCAATGAAAGCTTTTCCTGCCGCCCGCACAGCCCCCAACTCCCTCGGCGTCCTGGCCGACGCCGGTGCTTCCTCGGTCGGTCCTGCTCCCTTCTCTAGGGGACCGAGTCACACACTGTCTTCTCTCTGGCCATCGTCCCTTCGTCTGTGGGCCTTGCCGGACCTCACATTTCCATTATATACTGCATTTTACGACAGGATGTGGAGAGGGAAGTCGTTCCAATTTGGGGGAGATTTCGAAAGGACGCGTGGCCACACGCTCTGGGCCTGTGTGCCTGGTCACGCCGGTGCCGTGGGAGGGTCGCGGGGCTGTGTCTAAGCAGGTGGTCAGTGGCTGCCTCCTCCCTCGCCGGCCCGCCCACCCTCAGCGGGCCTTCCTGCCCAAGCGGTACCACACATACCCGGAAGCTTCCGCCACACCGGGCATGGGCAACAGGCTCACACCGGGGAAATCTACGAGAAGGTAAGCGTGGGCCGCGTCTTCCAGGACAGACTGTCACAGCCGAGTGGCTTCGCCCGCAGAGACGCGTCTCCCCCGGTTCTGGAGTCTGGGAAGTCCCAGGTCAAGGCAGGGTTTGGTTCCCTGGCTCACGACGGCCGCTTGGTCCTCGCAAGGCCTTTCCTCTGAGTGCATTTGTGGGGGGCGGGGGGTGGGGAGGGGGAACACTCCCCGGTGTCTTGTCTCAGAAGGACAGGTGAGTCAGGACCCCACCCCATGACCTCATCTAACCCTATTTACCTCCTTATAGGACCCGTCTCCAAATACAGTCACGTCACGACTTAGGACTGCCACACATGAATGTGGGGGGTGCCATCCAGGCCCTAGCAGGCTGCCCAGATGCTGGGAGGGCAGAGCAAAGGGGAGGTGGCCGCGCCGGGACCGGCCTGTGTGCCCAGAGTGTGTCCGGATAAGTGAGCTACATCTCCTAGAGGCAGCCAGTGCGGGCGGCTTGGGGCCCGGCTCAGGAGCCTGTGTGGCGAGGCGGCCACGGCGAGGCCCCAGCCGTGAGCCGCCAGCGTCCCAGGAGCTGAAGAAGGAGCATCAGCCGCGGTGGAGGAAAACACGCCTCCCCCACCAGCCCTGCAGGCGACAGATCTCAGCAGACGGTGGCGTCTTGGGCACGTGTGTCTAAAGCACCCGTGAAAATGCTGTAGGACAGAGGTCCCCAACCCCCAGAGTGCACGGCAGGAGGTGAGCAGCGGGCGAGCGAGCAAAGCGTCCTCTGCACCTGCAGCCGCTCCCCAGCGCCAGCATCACCGCCTCAGCTCCGCCTCGGGTCATCAGGCGTGAGAGTCTCACAGGAGCCCCGGTCCCTGGTGCCAGAAAGCTGCAGGCGGAAGGTCGGCCTTAACTGTCCGCAAGGGCCAAAGAATGCTTATGCTCTGTAGCCCATCAGTACCTGGCAGGTACAAACTTTCCTGCTCCCCTGTCCTCCCCACCCCCACCAAGCCCACAGAATAAGCAGGAGGCCCGGGTGGGGAAAACTGGGAGGCTTGTCACAGACCCCAAGCAAGTTTCCAGCCCAAGCCAAAGAATAGTCTCGACTTTAAATAAGTTCAATCCGGATTATTAAATGGAACTAGATATTTTTATTACTGAACCGAGACCACATTTTTGCAATTGAAACCGACTTGAGGAAGTGACCGGGCAATTGTTTGTTCTCACTCAGGAGAGTCCAGAAAATTCGTGGGCCAAAGTTTTCATCCGGGGGGCCAGGGGGAGACCCAGCCCCACAGAGTGGACTTCCAGGAACAGCGAGGGAACAGCAATAAGACGGTTCAAGAGCCCCGGGTACCAGACCTCGTCATCTTAAAATATAACTACCTGTGTTCATTGTTGCTCACGCTGATAACGGTAGCTGGACCAATCGCATTAAAAAGCATCTTAGCGGTACGCACCTCCAAGCTCACTCTCTTACCCCAAAGAGGACTGTCGTGGTTAGGTCAGTTTCCGGTGCTATGGGGCTCTGAGGAACTAAATCGCTAACTGCAAGGAAATCTGGCCTAATACAACTTTTAAATTTTACATGGAAATCTGAAACCTCTCCTCGTTTGGTCTCCATTTAGAGCTTTGAAAATGCAAAACGTGCTGTATATAGTTTCTCCCCAGACACACACAGAGCGCCAATCATTCCCTTCCAGAAGGCTCTGCACCCGGGCAGCTCTCTGGCCCTGGGGATCACCGACGGAACTGGACCGATCGCAAGGGCCGGTTACCACGCTACGTCATCCTCTCGTGAGTATCACTGAAGGAGCTTTGTTTCGAGAAACCTGAAACCTTCGACTTTTAGCTCGCTCTGGAGTATGATTAATGGTGACACCAATAAGCTACTCCCGTAGCTCAAACTCTGATTCACAGTTGATTAGTTCTTCCACAGTGGCCCGGCGCTAACGGCCAGCCCTGGTGGTCTGCTTCCTACCAGAATCCCATTACCGAGTCTGCCCCGTGTTTGACAGCATTTTTACCGGAGCCCAGTATCTGCTCAATGGGGAAATGCTGGTTTAATGGCTGCATACGGTTGGCCGAAGGACCACAGACCATGTAGAGGCGACTCCCCCCGCCTTCGAGAGACAAGTAAGAACATATGATGTACTTCGAAAATCAGTTTTTCCCTCGAGTGGGTTATGTTCCTTATAGCTCAGGAGACAGGCGCCTTCGCGATGCACTTGGGAGAGAAGGCAGCCTGTGAACCACGACCTTGGGGGGCGGCAGGGGGCGGCGGTTGCACGCACGGGAAGCGGAACCCTTACGGGCCCGCGGGATGGAATACAAGGTTGAGAAAGAAGACATGCTGGTGAAGAGGAATGAACAGAAAGGCGGGAGACGCGGACGGCAAAGACACGTGAATCCACGTGAAGTAAAGGTGACCGCACAGGTGAACACAGGAGGCAGCCGCTGTGGAATGAAACGGTGTCTCTAGGGAAGTCGTATCTTGACGCCCTCAGCCCCAGTGGGATGTCATTTGGAGACCCAGCTTTTGGAGGTAGTTGGGGTTAGATGAGGTCCTCATGGTGGCAATGTCTATATATATATACATATATATACATATATATATATATATATATATATGGAGAGAGAGAGATTGAGAGAGACAGAGAGAGAGACCCGCAGACAGACAGACAGACAGACAGAGGAGTTCTCTCTACACCATGCGAGGACAGTGAGAAGGTGGCCATCTGCAAGCCGGAAGGAACACCCCTCTGGAAACTCAACCATCCCGGCACCTTGATCTTGGACCATGGGCAGCAGGAAAATCATGACCTTTGCCCTCAAAGAACCCCGAGTTGACGTCCAAGCCCTGCCAGTCCTGAGCTGCCTGACGTGCAGTGAGGGCCCAAGGCAAGTAGCCCCCCTGCAGCCTGGACCCCCTGCGATGCCAGTCGTGGCCCCTGCTGGCCGGGACCCTCACTCTGGGCCTCTAGTCGAGCTGCCCGCAGAAGAAGTAATCCTCCGAAAATGTGAACGCAATAATCCGGAGCCTCAGATTACCTGAAATTTTCGTTCACATACAATGTCCAGCACTGAACCCCAAATAGCCAGTGGTGATATTGATCATCTTTTCCCGTGCATATTGGTAATGTCTGTGTCTTCTTTAAAGAAATGTCTGTTCAAATTCTTTGTCTGTTTTTAAGGGGGCTATTTGTCTTTGTATTGTTGAGTTACATGAATTATTTATCTGTTTTGGAGATTGGACTTATCAGATACATTTGCAAATGTTTTTTTCCAGCACGTGGGTTCGTTTCATTTTCTTGATAATAATATTTGATGCACATGTTTTTTTAGTCTTGACGAAATCCAGTGTGTCTGTTTTTCCTTTGACTGCCTGTGTTTTTAGGGCCCTATCCAAGAAAACTTTACCTAATCTAAGGTCTCAAATTCTCAAACCTATGTTTTCTTCCAAGAATTTTATAATTCTAGCTCACCAATGTAGTGTTTTATTCATTTGGCGTTGATTTTTAAATATGACGTACCACGGCGATTCAAAGTCTTTTTTTTTTCTTTCTTTCTTTTTTTTTTCTGAGGATACCCGGTTGTCCCAGTACCATTTGTAGAAAAGACTGCTCTTTCGTCCCTTGAATGGTCTTGACACCCTTATCGAAATTCAGTTGACCTTTAATGCGGGGATTTTTCCGTCAGCTCTACCCCATTGACCTGTATTTCTATTCTCATGCCAATTTTGATTACTGTAGCTTCGTAGGGAGTTTCAAAATAGGGACTCGTGAGTCCTCTAATCTTATCCTTGTTTTTGGATATTGTGTTGGCTACGCTGGGTCCCTTGAATTTTGGTATGAATTATAAGGTCAGTTTGTCTATATCCGCAGTAAAAAGTTGGAATTTTGAGAGGGATGGAATCGAATCTGTAAATCAATTTAGGAGGAATTGCCATCTTAATATTAAATTTGCACGAACAGGAAATAGCTATTTATTTAGGCCCTTTTAAATTTTGTAGTTTTCAGTATACGAGTCTGGCACATCTTTCGTTAAATTTCTTCCTAAGTATTTTATTCTATTTGATCCTCTTGTAAGTGTAATTGTTTCTTTATTTTTGGAATGCTCATCGCTAGCATATATAGAAATACAACTGTGTTTTATATATTGATCTTGCTTTATGCAGCTTTGTTTAACTCATTTATTAGCTCTGTTTCTTCATAGATTTGGGGAGAATTTTCTACATACAATATCATGTTGTCTGCAAATAGAGATAGTTTTACTTCTTTATTTCCGATCCGAATGGCTTTTATTTCATTTTCTTTGCTAATTACCCTAGCCAGGGCCTCTACTGCCATGTTCAGTGGAAGGGGCAAGAGCAAATATACTTTTCTTTTTCCAGATTTTAAAAGGTAACCTTTTGGTCTTTCATTATGAAGTATGATGCAAGATGTGGGGTCCCCACAGACGCCATTCATCAGGCTAAGAAAGCTTCTATTCCCAGTTTGTTGAATGTGTGTATTACGAAAGGGCGTTTGGACTTTGTCAGATGCTTTTTCTGTGTCTGTCGAGACGATCATGTTGTTTTGTCTTTTATCGAGTATATGGTATATTACATTGATTGATTTTCATATGTCAAACCAACGTCTTATGTATCAGTTCAACGATCTCAGTGTACCCTGATGTATCGTCCTTTCTGTAATCCACCATCCTGCTGGATTTAGTTGGCTGATAATTTGTTGAGGATTTTCGCATCCATGTTCATGTCACTGGTTTATAGTTTTCTCAGGATGTCTGTCTGGTTTGGGGATCAGGACAGTAATGATATCATAGAATGAGTTCAGAAGAGTTTCATCTGTTTTCTGGTACAGGCCGTAAAAGATTTGCATTCTCGATTCTTTAAACATTTGAGGGAATTCACCAGTGAAGCCCTCGGGCCGGGGTTTTTGTCATTGTCGTTGGTCGGTGCCCACTGCCGTTGCTTTGGTGTAAATGCCACTCGGGGTGGGTGGGGTGGGCAGACCCAACATCCGTCTCCTGACGATGGAGGCCAGAGGTGCCCGTTGGGACGCATTGCAAGGAAGCCAGATTGTGATTCTCTTGAACCTGTGAATCACTCATTCATCGGTGGGCCACTCCTCACCCAAACTGATGTCGGGCCGGTCGCAAAACAGCCTGCGACGTGGGCCAACAACATGAAGAGGGTCGGCAAAGAGAGAAGCGTGGGCGATTCAGGAAGGTGACCCCGTGCCTCACCTCTGACCTTCTCCGGAGTGTCACCAGTCACACACCCTGGCCACCCTTTGAAGTGGCAGAGGGAGGGGGCAGGACAGTCCTTCGTTTCAAGTTAGTCAGAAAGTTTAAAAGTTGACATTTCCAAAAAAAAAAAAAAATCGCCAAATAGAGCCCATTTGAGTATGACTTTAGTGTTCATCAAAGACGGAATTTCAGCTCCGCAGGAAAAGGGGGAGCTGCTTAATGAACGCATCCGGCACAGCTGGCCATCCAGCTGCGAGCCTGCCAGGCAGGACCCGGTTTTATACCATACGCAAAAAACGAATTTCACAACAATGAAAGATGCAAAATTTTTTTTTTTTTAAGTAATGCCATTCAAATCTTAGAAGAAAATATAGGCGATTACATCTACAGGAAAATTTCTCTGCCAAGGCAGGCTGCCCCACAGCTATAAAAGAAAAACCAGCACATCTGACTGCAGGAAAATAGAAGATTTTCGAATGGGAAAAGGGACCAGCAACATGTGTGATATGTAAACGGCAACTCTGGAGATAGAGGTTCCCAGGCAAAGGTCTCAGGGACTCCCAGAGTCCCCAGACTATGAGAACTTCTTCCTTAAAGAATCAGATGATGTCTGGGTGACCTTGCTAACCAAGGCCCAGTGTGACACTGGAAGACACACGGCATATCATCCTTTCACTTTGATGAAGCTGGGATGGTTTCTGTTAACAGACACGACTCGGTTTTTATTTTTCGAAGATCTGGCATAATCTCTTATGCTCTTTTCCATACGAGGCTTTGGTTTTGCCCATCTTCCCCCTAGAAATGTCAGCCCTATGCAGGATGGCCATGTTTTCACCACCGCGGCCCAGGGCTTGACACATGGAAGGAGATCCACAGACGTATGCTTGACCATGTTGAACTTGACCCAAGCCTTGTGCTCCTGGAAAGAGTGAAGGTTAAGGAAACCCTCCCCCTCCCCCTCGTTGTGTTCCGGAAAACGGCTAGCTGCAAAGAACTGCCCTTCCTTCTCCATGTGACTTACGTAAGACTCATGGATCCCCTTTCGTTGACCTTCAAGGCCAGACACAGACCCTCTGAATTCCCTTTCTTTGACTCATAGATGATTAGCTGAGCCTCTTGTCCCCACTGGTCAATTGGAACAAAATGCTTATTAACCAAACTTCCATTAAGCCCCTGTCCTTCATCCAGGCCCCTGAATGACCTTCAGACCACCTTCAGCCTGGACCATGGACTATCCGATCCCGCCACCCTTTCATCCCGCTTGGCTGCACCTGGTTCCTTTTAGCCTTGTTTACTCCTCTGTATAAAAGGAACTTTCTGCCTAACTCTTGAGGTGTTTGCAGACCTTATACTCAGAGGTTCTCCCAGTTGCAACAGTCCCTTCCTCCCCTTGCAAAAATCCTTTAGAACAAAGTCTCTCCTAAGTCTGGATTTGTTTTTTATGGGACATGCAGAAGGAAAGAAACAACTGTAACTGATCAGAGAGCAGCTGTATTCATTAAGTCAGCTACCCAGGTGATCCTGATCTGATTACTCTCACTTTGGTCAGACTTTTAAATTCTGACTCCTAGACTTGCCAAGCTCACAGGGGCACGGCCCAGCCCTTTGGGCCAGAAGTCCAGCCACTAAAAAAGAGGGTGCCTGAAAAAAAAAATGGGTAAAATGGCAGCGAACACCTTGGAGCCTTCACATCATCCTGGACTCTGTCTACAAAGGTAAGGCATTTTTGACTTTTACTCTAAGTAGGATGGGAAGCCGTAGTAGGGGTTTCTGAGATCTTACTGTTTTAATGCCTTTGCTTCGTTATTTCGATTGCTAGTACGGTTTAATTTTTCTTCCCTGGTAACTGAATTTTTTGGCGAATTGTCTGCACCCACTTATCTGCTGAGGTCTTGGTGTCTTTATTCATTTGATGAGGTCTCTCAGTTAAGAATTCTAATCGTTTGCGGTGTTTTTTTTTTTTTCCCTTCGTATTTATTTTACCCATATTACTGTTTTGCTTTTTAAATTTTGACTTTGTTGTGGGTTGACGTTTTAAGCGTGTGTGTGAGAGAGCTCGACCACCACTTGTAAGCTTAAGGAGTCCTCTGCCATGCTGCATTCGTTGAAGTATTTTGGTTCGTGTCGCCGTGTTTCATTGTTTTACATTGGTGGACTTTTTTTATCCTTGGGGACGGGACCGAGCAAACTTCCCCTGCGGCCCCTCGCCCACCAGAGGGTCCATTTCTCCGCCAGAGGCCTGAGCCAGGACCATCCCTGTCCTGGGAATATTGGTCGTTGTTACTGGACACTGACACACAGGGCGGGGCCGGAGTACCCGCAGGTGAGCAAGGTGAGGCTCAGCTGGGAGCGGAGCGTTAGGACGGCTGCCGGCGAGCGGCCCGTGGGAACGCCCGGCCCCGCCCAGGCCCGGGCCGCGCGCCGGGCTCCCGGGCCACGCTCCTGGCGAGTCCTAGTGCCCGCCCACCGCTGGTTTCATTGGCTGCGTCGCTGGCCCGCCACCGCTAATTTCATTGGCTGCGTCGTCGGCCCGCCCACCGCTGGTTTCATTGGCTGCGTCGTCGGCCCGCCCACCGCTGATTTCATTGGCTGCCTCGCTGGCGTGTCCCAGTGCCCGCCCACTACTGATTTCATTGGCTGCCTCGCCGGCCCGCCCCCGAGACCTGCTGATGTTTGCAGCCAATCGGCAGGCGCGGCAACAGCGGGGCGCGGCGAATCCTGGGAGCTGAGGTACCGGGGCTCACTGCGGGTGAGGGGGTTCTGGGCCTGTTTGGGGGCGCCGCGCGGAGTTCTTGCCGCCCCGCGGCTTAACCCCACTTGTCGGCTTGGGGGCGGGCCACCCTCCGGCAGCCGGAGAGGCGACGACTGCGACCGTCGAGGGCGGGCCTGAGGTTGCCGAGGTCGGAGGTCAGAGGTGGCGCCTTTGTGGAATGTTGGGGCCCCCTCCCTTCCAAGCGCGGAGGCGGGCCGCTCCCCGTTTTTTTCTGTCAGCTCTTGTTTGCTGGTCCCCTTTCCTTACGGAAGTCACAGTGAGGGAGACGGAGGCCTGAGAGCCTCCGGGGTCCCTCGCGGGCCGGACGGCAGGGAGTGCGGAGGAGGGGGCGCGGGGGCGGCGCCCCCCCCGGGGCCCGCTTGGGGGTGCAGGGGTCGCGCTGGGCCACCGGCTCTCCCCGAATGGGCCGCTCCCCTGTGGCTCCGAAGGGCCCAGATGCCAGCTCTCTTTGAGGCTGTCATTCCCCATATTTGAGTCTTCGTTTCTGGGCTCTTCATTCGGTCACTTCGGAGAGGGGACACGGGGTATTATGGCTTTTGCACTTGGCCGGAAAGGAACATGAAAATCAAGAAGATGTCATGAAAGCAAAGGGGCTTGCGAGAAACTGGACGAATTTCTTTAGTTGGCGGAAATTTTTCCCCGACTTGCCCTGCATAGTATTTAATTTAAGCCGTTTCAAAATACGAGTGTTCTCTTAGTTTTGCTAATCAAGTGGCCTTAGTGACGATACTTTCGTGTAAAGCTGAACAAGAATTTTTCGTACAGCGATTCTGAATTAAGATTCTGGGTGCAAGGATCCCAGCCATGCCTTTACTCTTCAGAGGCCGCAAAAAGAAGTTTTTTCCCTCCACGTTTGTGGTTTTGGGGAGACACAGGTGTGGATGAGGAATGAGGGGGTCACGATGAGGGGTTCTTTTGTGTTCTGAATATGTAATTAGGAAAAAAAAGATGTCTTTATTTAAGCCTCTCGCCCTGCATAAACACATCGTTTTTTGCTGACGGTATTTGTTTTTTTCAGTACTTAAAATTAGAGAAAAGAGTAAAGATTAGGGAAAAGAGTGATCTCTAACGAGACACTGATCTTTAACGTAGTCAGAGGACCGAATGTGCTTTGTCTGGGATTAACGCTGGGGTTTGGTTTTCAGTTTAAGACCATGAGGCAGAAGGGAGCACTAACGAAGCCTTTCCAAGGCCCGGCCCTGGTCTGTAGGACTCCGACCAGCCAAGTGTACACGTTTGAGAGTGGCGGTGGGGGCTCTGGGGACTCCTCCGAGGAAGAGCCCCCCCGTGTGGCCCTGCGGCCGCGGGGCCAGGAGCGCCAGAAGAAGGGTGCCCACCCCCCTCGGCGGCCGGGAGCAGGGGGCGTGGTGCTGCTGCGGCGGGAGCTGGCGCTGGAGGACAGCCTCAACAAGCTCGCTCTGCAGTACGGCTGCAAAGTAAGGACCCCGCGGGCGCCGCGCCGCCGCCCCTCCCTGCCCGCGGGAACGGAGGCCTCGCCGCCCCCTCCTGACCCGCACTGGGGTGGGGCGAGGCCTCCTACAGCGTAAAGGGTTCCCCTGGGAGACGCAAGGCAGGGGGACGCACTGCCAGTTCCGCAGCTGGGGGTCGGGAAGGGACTCTCGGATGATGAGGCTGTCCCCTCTCTGCAGACTACTTCTCCTCGTCCCTGTCCCTCCAAACTGAAATGCTGAAACCTCCTTTTTTCGTTTTCTTTTGAGCACATTTTGTGTAAGACCTAAGGGGGCCAGGGAGAACTTATCTGAGGTTCCTTGGGTATGCTGGGTTTTCCGGCTGCTTTTTCTGACCCATTCTTGCTGGTTGGAACTTACTTGGTTGGAACTGCATGTCTAGCCTTTGTATGCTGTGTACCTATGTAACACTGTTTCTCTTTTTAATTATGTTTTTAGCATTCAGAGTGATTAACAATGGCAAAGTAAGTAGGAAAGTATTTATAGAATTGCTTGCTCCTGGTTGGAAACTGTTTATTTCATTTCGCTAACATTGCGACAGCTTTGTGTGGCTTTCTCTAAGGCAATCTCAGCAACTTATTTTAAAAATCTCTTCCTTCTCAAAGTGTCTCATCTGACGAGGTTCAAATGGTTAAACACACATGTGGGGTGGTGCGTCTCCCGGGGAAATAAACAGGCTGCCCCCAGCCGGGGACACATGGCAGTCTTAAACTGTCCTGAGGTGTGCATACTTGACTCTTCCCATCAGCGTCCGCAGGCACACTGTGTGTCTTATAAAACCTGAGCCAAAAAGAGAATCCTGCCCTCCGCAGACCTGAATCGATGCGGTGGGCTTTTTGGAATGGTGTGGTGCTTGATAAATCCGTGAAGCCTATATAACGCCTCCAATAAGTGACCAGTCTTCCTATTTAAATAAATAAATTTGACTTTATTAGGAACAAAGATAAAAATGTCTCTAGCACCTTATGTTTTAGTTTTAGGACATAATAAATCAAAAATGTCTCCCACCCCAATTTAATTAGATGATTAAAAACAGTTGCTAAATAATTAAAATAATGGAGATAATGGATTTGAATAAGGCTCTTTCTGCTGGACTGTGGGCCATATTTACACTGTTAAAACTATAGACTGTGTGATGCTTTCAGTAAGTTTTCAAACATTAGCTTGAGGAAGTTTATCTTTGACTTAGAATCTCCCCAGCCGCCCCCCCCCCCACACACACACACTTAAATCTTAAGTTTTGATTACAGGAAGAGTTTCTCATGAACTTCGTTACTTTGTGAAACGCATGATTCCCAGCTTGATTCATGATTCTTTACGCGTTTCTGATTATTATACAAAGTTGTGAAATCCTCAAATCGAATTTACTCTAGGTCACTTGCATTCAAAAAAATAAGCGTGTATGACGTGCAGTACTTCTGGAAAAGCACCCAGAACCACCAGGAGAGCTCAGCTCGTAAAACGTTGTCATGGGAAACGAGGTGCTGAGTGTCCCGCTGGCCAAAGCTTTGCGGTTTGCTGAGAGCGGGTCCTGCCATGGCGAGGGTCAGCCAGATGGGGGCACTGTTGCCCCAAAAGTTAAGTTAACAGAAGTAGGAAGGGCGAAGGTGTTCTTACTCCAGTAGTGGTCACACCTCAAAGCATTTGGTTGCAGTGACACTTTAAACAGACAGAAAAGTCGTCTCCAAAACTGATCTGAAATCGTTCAGACTTGCAAATGTGTAGGAAAATTTGATGTATTAAGGCCGAGTTAAAGCTGAACAACGAAGTTCTCAGCCTAAGCTGCCTCTGTGGATAGGTGCAGTTTTCACTGTTCGTCAGATTCCTAGGCGGGTGGGCTCGGACCGTGCACCAGACACTTAGCCGCACCGGATATTAGTGCTGAGGTGCCGTCCGTATTGCGTGATGTTTGTCTCGATGGCTTCCCTTAGGTCGCAGATATCAAGACAGCCAACAACTTCATCAGAGAACAAGACTTATATGCTTTGAGGTCTATTAAGATTCCAGTGAAAACCCATGGGATCCTAACAGAGACCCACGAGGAACTCAGACCCCTGGCGAGCCCCTCCCCGGAGACCAGGGTGACCTTCGAGGAGCATCCAGACCAAGACGGAACAGCCGTCAGCGCCAGCGCCCCCTGCAGCCCGCTGACGGATTTCTTTAAGGGCATCGACCAGAACATCGAGCGTGCGGTGCAGTCAGAAATCTTCATAAGCGACAGTTCCTGCGGAGACTCGGCCAGCCAGCCACTCCTTCCTGCTGCTCCCAAGTCGCCGCTGAGCGGGGCGGACTGTGGCATCCAGTGGTGGAACGCCGTGTTCATCATGCTGCTCATCGGGGTCGTTTTGCCAGTGTTTTACTTGGTCTATTTTAAGATACAAGCTACCGGCGAGATGCCCGGTATTCTGAACACGACTGCTGTCCCCAACGGCTCAGTGGCAGTGAGTGCGGTTCGAGGGCCAGCCCCCAGATTAGCGCTTCCGGTAGCGACGGTCCCCGCTGCCGACAGCCAGCTCGGGCAGAGCCCCTGGGCGGGGAACTAGCCGGCCTTTCTGACGGATCAGGGTCGGGCTCCTGCCCTGCTTCCCCCGCCATCGCGTCGTCCTAGGGGGCTGCGTTTGCTTTCCTGTGGCATACGGACACGTCTCAGGAGCCACCCCTGTGTTCTCAGCTCAGGCCCTAGTCACCTCGTCTAATCCAAGGCCGCGGGGCCCAACACCAGCACCCTCAGCCTCTGTCCGGGAAGTCATGGCAAGAGAAACATTTGGATGCGACGAATGTCGTCTCCTGAAGGCATCTGATGGACTGGCCGTGAGCGTCCTCACGGCAGCTCTGACCCTCGCACTGCGGCCACTCAGTGCGACACACGCATGTGTTCCACGCTGCCGCGAGCTTTTGGGGCTGGTGCCCGCAGAGGTCGCTACCTGGATTCCCCAAGCCACCTCCCTTGGAGCCGTTGCTGGCCGGAGTCCGGAGTGGAGCCGATGGAAGGGCGAATGCCAGTCACCGAGGTCCCGGCGCATGACACTTCCCAGGCCAGGCGGGCCCCCGCGCTCGCTTCCCGTTGCTCCCCCGACTGCGTTCTCAGGAATTCGGAGCCGCAGGGGATGAGGGCTCAGTGCATTTCTTCGGGTGACTCACACGCTGCGTGCAGCGTGGCTCCTGATGGTGACGGAGGGCCCGGGGCTGACCCCTGCCGTGACAAGGGGCCCGGCACCTGTTGTCCTGAGGTTCGCCCGTCTTCTCCCATTCAAGGCAGCTCGGTGCTCCCTGCGGATCCCGGGGGGGGGGCGGTGTGGGTTGGCCTCTGGGGACCCTCGGGTGGAGCGGGGGGGTGGGGGAGAAGCTGCTTTGGCAAGGTCACACCCAGGGAGGGGGCCGGCCCGCACCTGCTGAGCTTTGGGCGCGCTTGTGGCCTTTGACACTTGAGGCCAGAGGGGTAAATTGAGAAGATCCATCCTGAGAGGAGGGAGGGCGGCAGCAGCGTCCCGGAGGGGGCCCCCGGGTCCTCGCTCCCCTCTGTTTTGTGAGAAACGCTCTCCCCGGGTCCAGTGAGTAACTAAGCATCGTCAGTGTTAAACGTGTTCCTCGAAACCAGGCCGGCCTCCGGGGTTTGCCCCAGGAGCCGCGTCGCTGCTCTTCAGCCGGACGTCTGGGCCCCGGGTTTCCGTCAGTCATTGTCTCCTCCAGCCAGGGCTCAGAGTCCTCTGGTCAGAGGATTTTGCCAGGCAAAAAGTGAATAACTGTGCCCCTTTTTCAAATGGAATAAAGTCATTTCTTCTGTGAAGGAAAATTGAGTGTTTTTTTTTTTTTTTAACTTGGGGGTCAGCAATTTGGAACTGAAAAGTGTGGGATGGTGTTGGAGAAGACAGAGGTGTCTGTCCGGAGGGCCCAGGGTCACCCCAGCAAAGTGGTGACCCCCACAGTCTTGCTGTGCAGCGTGCTTTAAAATCGTTAGACTAGGTACACACACGAGACGCCTGTTTGACTACGTTTTTAGTGTCGGGAGTTAATGTTTTAAGTGAATGATTAGATTTGTCATAGTCTCAGGCCTTTGGGCTGAGCTGCAGAGCTTAACGCTGTGGAGACCTCGGGAGTCATGCCGCCAGGCAGATCACGCTCCTCCTTCCTCTGGGGGACGAGGCTGCGGGGACCACGCGGAAGCCTCAGGGTCGCCCGGAGCAGGACCACCTCTCCGAGGCCCGCTCCTCTAAGCGAGGCAGTTCTTCAAGCTGCCTCCCCATTAACGGCGAAGACGGCCCGGGGGCGAGGGAGGATGAGACGGGCCTGAAATGACGCCTCCTACTCGAGACTTGAACATTTTTCCTTTTTCCCATTTTATTTTTTGTTGAGACTCAGTGGACATGCCGCGCCGTATCAGCCGAAGGCGCACAGCGTAACGGTGTGACTTACACGTGTCGTGAAGCGAGCATCATGGCATCAGTTTAATTAACATCCATCATCGCGTAGATAAAATCCTTTTCCCTTGCGATGAGCGCGCTGGGATTTGCTCTCTTACCTTTCCTGCGTACCCCACGGCAGAGGAGCCGTCACGCTGTTTGCACCCCTTCTGCCTCCTAACTGCAAATTTGTCCCTTTTAACTGCCTTCTCCCAGTTTCCCCTCCCCCTCCTCCCCGCCTCTGGTCACCATACACTTGATCTTCCTGTAGGTTTGCGTGTTTTTTTGTAATCCTCATGTAAGCGACATCCCCAACTGACTGACTTCACTTACTGTAACGCCCTCGAGGCCCATCGGTCTCAAAAGGCGGGGTTTCCTTTTTCATGGCTGAGAAATATTTCTCTGTGTGTGTGTGTGTGTGTGTCACAGCTGCTTTATTCATCCATTCGCGGACACTCAGGTTGTTTCCGTGTCTCGGTTACTGCAGATAAAGCCGCCGTGAACATGGGGTGCAGAGAATTTCTTTGGCATTCCATTTCTTTGGATATGTCCCCAGACGTAGAATTACTGGAGCATATGGTGGTCGTATTTCTGATTTTGGGGGGAACCTCCATAACCTTTCCACAGCGGCTGCACCAGCTTGCAGCCCCAAAAGCAGTCCCCGAGGGCTCCCCCTTCTCCGCGTCCTCGCCAGCATTTAATCTTGTCTTTTTGGCGATAGCCATTCTAGCAGGCGTGAGGTGGTATCTCGTGATTTTGATTTGCATGATCAGTGATATTGATAGAGCACTTTTCCATGTCCCTCTTGGCCGTTCCTATAACTTCTAGAAAAATATCTGTTCGGGTCCTTTGCCCATTTTTTAATTGGATTTTTTTTTTTCCCGCTATTGGGTTGTATGAGATTTTTTTAAAATATGGTGTGGATATTAACCCCTTACTAGATTTAGGGTTCGAAATATTTTTCCCGTTCCATAAGTCGCTTTATGTTTTGTTGTCTGTTTCACCGTGTAGCTTTTTAGTTCGATGTCGTCCCACCCATTTATTTCTGATGCGTTGGCTTGTGTGTCTTGTCCAAAAAAGTCATCGCTAAGGCCTTCGTTTGCTTCTAGGAGTTTTATGCTTTTCAGCTTTACAGTCAAGTCTTTCACCCATTTTGAGTTAACTTTAGGGAGTGGCGTAAGGTAGGGTCCTACTTTAATTCTTTCACGTGTGAATATCTAGTTTCCCAGCAGCGTTTATTGAAAAGACTGTCTGGCGCCATTGAGTAGTCTTGGCTCCCTTATCAACTATCACTTGACTATGTACACAGGCATTTTTTTCTGGGCTCGATTCTGTCCCATTGGCCTGCTTCACTGCCATTCCCAATACCGTTTTGATCACCGTAGCTTTAGACTAGACCTTGAAATCAGAAAGCGGGATGCCTCTTGCCTTGTACTTTCTTCGGATTGCTTTAGCTGTTTGGTGTCTTTTGTGCTTCCAAATTTTAGGATTATTTTTTCTACTCCCATAAAAAATGCCATTGAAATCTTGATAGGGATACCATTGAAACTATAGATGAGTTTTAGTAATATGGAAGTTTCAGCAGTGAAATCTTCCAATGCGCGAACACAAGGAAACTTCCATTTATTTGTATCGTCTTTGATGTCTTTCATCAGCATCATATAGTTTTCACCTCCTTGATTAGATTTATTTCTAAATATTTTATTGTTTTCGGTGCTATTGTAAATGAGATCATTTTCTTCTTGTTTCAGATCATTGTTAATGTATACAAACACTGTTTTTTGTATGTTAATTTTGTACCCTGGACCTTAACTGAATTTATCGATCTAACAGTTTTTTGTTGGAGTCTTTAGGATTTTGTATATATAAAATTGTGTCATCCACAAATAGAGGCAGTTTTACTTTTCCAATCCTGGGCTTTTTAGTTCTTGCCTGAATGCCCGTGGCCGGGACTCCAGTACTTCATGGAATAGGATTAGTGAGCGTGGGCAGCCTTTTCTGGCTCCTGATCTCGGAGGAAAAACTTTTAACTTTTCACAGTGCAGCGTGATGTTAGCCGTGGGCGTGTCGTGTGTGACCTTTACGTCAAAGTACGTTCCTTCCAGACCTGATCGGTTAAGTGTTTAGCACGAATGGATGTTTTTTCTGCATCTGTCGAGATGATCGTATGGTTTTTAACCTTCATCGTGTTAACGGGGTTTATCAGATCGATTGATTTGGGAATGTCGAGCCCTTCCTGCATGCCCGGAATCGCTCCCGCGTGATCATGAACGTGCGGCTGAGTGCAGTTTGCTGGTATTTATTGAGCATTTTCGCATCTATGTTCATTAGGGTATTGGCCTGTGGTTTTACTTTTCTTGTATTGTCCTTTGCTGGCTTCGGTGCTAGGGTACAGCTGGCCTTATAAAATTAGTTTGGGGGTGTTCCCTCCTCTGTGATTTCTGGAACAGGTTTTGAGAAGGATTGGCATGAATTTGTGAAATGTTTGGTTACATTCACCAGCGAAGCCATCGGGTCCTTCCCTCGCGGAGAGGTTTCTCACTCGGTCAGGCTCCTGACTCGTGATTGCTCTGCTCGGACTTTCTTCCTGAAGCGGCGTGGGGAGGTCGTTTCTAAACTTCCTGTTGCTTTCAGGTTGTCCGGGTGTTGGGCGTGTCGCCCTTCATTGGCGCCGCTTAGTGACCCTGTTCGCAAGGCGTCGGTTGTAAGGTCGCCTTTTCTCAGGTGTCATTTTGTTGCCTTGAGTCCTCGTTTCCTTGGTTACTCAAGCTAAAGGGGTGTCGATTTTGTTTCTCTTTTCCAAGAACCGGTTTCGCTTTGTTCAGTTTTCCTGTCTTTCCGTTCCCTTTTTCACAGATCCACTCGAATCTCCCTTTTGCTAACTTTGGGCTCAGTTTCTAATTCCTTAAGGTGTAGAGTTAGGTGGTTTATTTGAGGTTTTTTTTTTTAGAAGTTGCTTACATTTTAAAAAATTAAAGTTGACATACAGCATTATTAGTTTAAAGTAACGGTTGGACATTTACATGTCTTACGATGTGGTTGCCATGAGTTTCGTAATCATCCGTTACTGTGCAGTTAGTTGCTTAATGTAGGTGTTTATTGCTATGAAACTGCCTCTTAGGACTGCTTTTGCTGCATCCCGGAAGTTTTGGTATGTTGTACTTCCATCTTAGTTTGTCTCAGGATACTTTTTAATTTCTCTTTAATTTTTTTTGACCCATTGGTTGTTCAGGAGTGTTGTTTAGTTTCCATGTACTCATGAATTTCTCAGTTTTCTTCCTGCATTGATTTCAGAGGAGATACTTAGTCTGATTCAATCTTCCTGAATTTGCTAAGACGTGTTATATGGCTAACATATGGTCTATCCTAGAAATCGTTTCGGGGGTGTTTGAGAAGAACGTGCATTCTGGTGTTACTGGATAGAACGTGCATGTCTGTCAGGCCGATTTGGTCTCGAGTGTCCTTCGTTATCTGCTGTTTTAGTGACGAGTGTCAGTAACATGTCTCCAGCTGTCGCTGTACTGTTATTTCTCCTGTTTTGGCTCTGTTTTGGCTTTATTTGCGTGCCCTGACGTTAGGTGCATACATATTTACAATTGTGTGTCTCTTTGAAGGATAAATACACCCCTTTACTCTGTCTTTTTACCATTTTCAATTGAAAATCTATTTTGTCCGATCTAAGTATAATTACCCGTTTTTGTTTTGTTTGCTACCGTTGCTCAAAATGTCTTTTTCCATCCCATCGTCCTCAGTGTATGTGAGTCGTTACCGCTAAAGTGAGTCTCTCGTAAGCAGCATCTCTTTGGATCTTTTGCAAAATGTCGATCCATTCCGCTCTTCTGCATCTTTGGTTGGAGAGTTTAATCTGTTCATGATGATTGACAGGTGAGGATTTGCTGCTGGTGGTTTTGCAGGTCCAGGTTCTACTTACCCTGCTCGCTCTCTGCGTTTCGCTTTGACTTCATCATGTGCGTCTGTGCTCACCAGAGGTGGCCCGTGGTTACCGTCAGGCCTCCCTGCAGCGTAAGACTCTGTTTTAAAGTGATCGTGTGTCTTGTGTAGCATGTCTCAACCTCACACCTCACCTCCCCTCCTCGCATTTCAGGATATCGATGTCAAAGTGCGTGTGTTTTATGTTGCATAACCCGTAGCAGATTATTGTAGTTTTTCTAATTTTTAAATTAGAGTTGTCGGTGAATTATGCACCATCTTACCATACACGAATCTAACTTGGACTATACATTTATCACGTCTTGTTTTTAGGACGTTTCTGAGCCTCCTTCTCCGTGCACAGAGGGGCTCAGTTGAGGCAGCGGGGCGCGGCCCCCCGTGCCAGCTTGGTCTGAGGTGCTTTGCCGCCTGGGCAACGCGTTTTGGGGAACAGTCGGGCAGCTCGGGTTCCGTTTTCAGAGAGCGGATGAGGGGGCGGGTTTCTGCTGGGACTCGGTCCCTGGCCGGTGTGAAGTGCTGTCCCCCACCAGGCAGTACGGGGTGCTGCTCGAGCGCCTGTTCAAGGGGTAACGCCGGCCTGGTCCCTCTGGGGTTTTCTCCGGCTCCGACCGTGACCTTGATGTTTTTAATGACGAGCAGACAGAAGCTCCCACTTACCTCTCCTGGCCTCTTTTCCGCCATTTCTCAGACACGGAGTTCCCTGATTGTGGAGATGTTTGGCTTAAAAGAGTTATAGCCGTTTGCGCCTAACATGGGGTTTGGAAGTGCGTGCTCCCCCTAGCAGGAGCATCGGGGTGTCTGTCCCTGTGTTTGGCAGGTCCACTGTCCCCAACCCCCACCCCCATGCCTGATTCCTAGAGAGAGGGCCAGGGGGGGCAAGGACTCACCCGATGGGCGGATCCATCTGTGTACCCTGCGGACCCAGGGAGCACTGCGGTGGCCCGGCAGATGTCACTAGTTGGCGTGGGCTGGGGGGGACATGTCTAAAGCCCTCGAAATGCGGGGACGGCCACTTGGGTTCGCAGAAGCCGGAGGCCGAGCTCTGAGTAGGAGGGACCCAGAGAAGTGTGACGACGGCCGTTTGAGGCCGCTGCTCCCCCTTCCTGCTCCACACGCGCGGACACTAAGCCCAGGCCGTGGAGCTGGCGCAGGGGCTGCCGGCCGGCTCGGGGGCCCACGCTGCACCCCTCTGCTCGGGGCTTGCCGCTCGGCCGCGTGTGGCCGTCACCGTGGGCTTGGGGGAGCACACTGTAGCACTCAGCCTTGGCCGCGCTGGGCTTCAGGGCGGGCAGGGAGGGGACAGTTAGGGTTCCTGCTGGTCCGCGCAGGGCACTGGCCCGTCCGCCCGGACCCGCCCACCGGAGTCAGCCCTGCCCGCCGCGTCCCCGCGGACGCCGGACACGGGGTGCTCCTGGTGCCAGCGACGTCGCCTCCCGCGCCCTCCCCCTGCCAGCCTGACGCCTGGGACCTCTTTCCGGAGAGGGCGGCGGGGGCGGGGGTTGCGGACCACGTCCCTTCCTGCTCGTCATCCGTGAGCCAGTTGCGTGCCGGGCGCAGGGGCGCCCCCGAGGGTCCCACTGCACGGCCCGGGAAGGGCCCGCAGCAGGCTGGCCCTGTGCGACTGCGACCTGTGACCCGTGCCGGTCCCAGCCCTTCTCAAAACCACGCGGGGGCCCGGAGGGACCTGCAGGGGCACGTGCTGTGTGTGTGTGTGGGGGGGGTGCTCTGCGCACCCCAGGCCAGGGGAGCCTTTCAGATCAGAGAAAAGTGTCACTTGAAACCTGGCGTGTCCCTGGTTATTCGTTCAAAACCTTCCAGAGCGGCAGTTATGCCAAGAGGCTGTGTGGTGACAGGGCCCCGGCCCCCTGGTCCCCGTCATCCACCAGGGGGGACAGAACCTTGTGCGAGGAGGCGAGCCGGTCAGGGCAGACGGCTCCGTGAGGGGGAAACTGAGGCGACGTGCGGCTGGCACAGCGAGGCGGGTTTGCTAGAGGAGGTGGCGTTTCCTCCTCCGGCACCCAGGAGTGGGACCCAGTGGTGCCGTGAGGCGTGTGACAGACGCCCCGGCCCGGGTCCCTGCGAACGGGGACTGAGCAGCCCGGCGGCCCGGAGTGGCAGGCGCTGCTGACCTGTGACAGGGCAGGGCCCGTCCGGGGCCCGTGGTGTCGCCGTGCAGCTCTCCTGCCGGTGCGGGGAGCAAGCCGGAGGGGCTCCCTGTGGGCCGCGTGGTGTCGCTGGCCCGTGCCCCAAGGCAGCCGCTGTGGCCGCTGCAGGCTGGGGGGGCTGGTCCCCCAAGGCACAGCCCCCCCCTCCCCGGCTCTGGTGGGGCAGCGGGTCCCCCGCCCCCTGCCTGCCAAGTGCCAGCCCGGGGCGGGGTGGACCGCCAGGCAGAGCAAAGCCTCTTCCTTCTCTGGTGCGGATGTTTTTGCTTTGCTTTTCCTCCCTACCGTGTCGCGGACACTTCCTAGGTGGATCTGGAGGTGGCCTGGCCCATGCCGGAGCTGTGGCATCGCTGGGCTCTGGCAGGAGCTCCTCCCCCTCCTCCCCCTCCTCCCTGGTGCTGCTGGCCAGGTGCGGACAGCGGGCGTCCCCATGTCGGCCCTGATCCTACCTTTTGCCTTGAGGGCGGTGGCCGTGTGTCCGCCACGTGTGGCCTTCACTGTGCCGAGGTGTGTGGCTTCTAAATGCAGTGTGTGGCGCATTCGTAACGTGAAACGATTTTGTTTTGTCAGGTGCTTGTTCTGCACCTGTGGGAACCGCCGTAATTTTTGTCTCTCGTTGTCAGTGGGGCGTGCGCGTCACATTGGTGGATCTGGGCACGCGGGACCACCCTCGCGGTCCGGGGAGACCCCGTGCGACCGTGGCGAAGGACCCTGCAGCGTGCTGCGTCGGGCCTGCCGAGGTTTCGCGCGTGTTTGCACCTTTGTTCATCAGGGATCTTGGCCCTTTTTTCCTTACGCTGTCCCCACCTGGCTTTGGTATCAGGGCAGTGATGTCCCACAGGTGACGGCGACCTCAACGCCCGGCGAAGTGGCTCCAGCTGGGCGTCTCCGCTGGAAGGCTGCACTCCCGCCCCCTGCCTTGCTCGGTGGCTCAGGGACATGCTCGGAGTAGACGGGGCTCCTCGGCCCGCACCCCCTCATGTTGGCGTCCGGTTTCCCTGGGCCTTCCCCCCACCTCACCTCATTGCGCTTCCGCGGGGCAGAGCCGGCCCGTGCCCCCACTTGTTACAGCATTATGGACGCCTCGACTTCATCCCGTGGATTCTGATCTGGTACCGTCACTACCGTCCCTGAGCTGCTGCAACGACACAGAACGTCAGAGTCCGCGAAGCGTCGGGGCCGCGGCCTCCCCGCGGTGGCTGCAAAGGGCGCAGACTCGCCCGGCGGGAGGGCGGCGGGAGGGAGGCGAGGCGTCCGTCTGTCCGTCACCCGCGCCGTGCGGCAGCCGCAGCCGCTTCCGGCAGCACTGCGGCTGCGCAGAGGTTACCGTGGGGGGGGGGGGCAGGGACAGGTGGAGACAGTTATTTTCTTAAAGACGCTGATAAGGGGGGGGCGGGTCCTGCAGCGAAACCCGTCGGCGCAGCGCGTCCGCCGTGCTCTGGGACAGACCGCGGGTGAGGTGCGGGGAAGGGGGTGACTGGCGCCTGGGCTGTGCCCCCCGCTGGGTGAGCCTGTCCTCAGCTCGCACTGGGACAGCTGGGGATCAGGGCGCACCCGGTGCCACACGCGGGGTGCCGCAGAATGGCACTAGCCCGCTCGGCCCCCAGGAGCCCCCGTCCCCAAGGCCGAGGAGCTGCGTGGGGTGTGTGGGGCCGCCTCGGTCTGCCAGGCAGGGCACTGTGGCCCCTCGTGGGCGATGGGACAGGCAGCCGCCGCCGCCGCGCCGGCACAGGGCCAACCGCAAACGCACGTGCTGCGGCTGGCGCGGGGCGGCCGAGTCGGCTCAGACACGGCCCGGCCCAGGCGTCTTTGGCTTCTGCAGGCTGCTCGAGGCCCCGCTGCGGCCGGCAGGGAACCCCGGCATGAAAGCGGGGATTTTACTTTAGCTGAGGGCAAGACCGTGCTCAGGGGTGGGCTGCTCGGAGGAAGAGAACACTCTCCACTGCACGTTATTTGTTTATACCTGTTTCCTTTAATAACGAAATCCGTTCGGTGAACCTGCTGCTGCCCCGAGCTCGGCGTTACGTATGCATTCTGGGAAAATGTTTCACGTCCTAAGCTTGAGGACACACAAGGTCTAATGCTGGCGAGTTCCCACACCCCCGCGCCCAGCGCTGTGGCGGCGGGGTCCGCCTGTCCTCACTAGGGCCCAAAGGGGCTGCCCCAGTCACGCTGGCTGCCGCCGCCGTGTCCCTGACTGCGTGTCGGTGAGTGGGGAGGGGCGAGAGGAGGGGCTGGTGGCAGAGAGGACAGAGTCTGGAGCACACAGGAAAAGCCAGTCCGTCTTTACTGTAGTGAGTGCAGGATACAAATAGTTTACAACAACCTCTAGCATTTTCTTAACCATTTGATAAAAAGTTCACTATAATATTTATTGTATAATGAAGAAAAACAACACATTCAGGGAAAAATTGAGATTAACTTATTTTTCATCGCAAGGATGGCAACAAAGTCCAGCTTGTGCCGCCAAACGGTTTTACATGATCAAACCGTGTACAGCTTGTTGTGTGAACTGTTGACTACAAACATTTACCAAATACATAAATCTCTTTTAAAAAAGCCATTTTAAATATAGCAAAGCAGTGTCTTCTTGCACAGCAAAGTGAAGAAAGTTTCTACAGAGAAATAAAAGTTTTACATTTGTAAAATCTTTTTCACATTCTAATCATCATCTAGCTTCGTATGACCCAATGCCAGGAGTTCTCTGCTTCCTTATTTACTATGTATTTCTTGTGCGCGTGATGGTTAACACAGAAAATGGTATGCGTTAGTTTCCTTCTACGTAAAGGAAATGGCAAAACGTACTGTTCTTTTAGAACAAACCCCTGATTTAGTCTATAACACAATGGACAGGAATTAGGGCTCAAAACATGGAGTTTTGGTTGGGACCACCTGTAGACATGCGATGGTGACTTTCACTCGATGGAACACCCTTAGGGGGCTGCAGGAAGTACAGCTGCTGGAAACCGTACTCTGACCTGTGCAATTTACGCTAAGCTTTTTTTGGTTTTGTCTTTTAGTAATAAAATACTTCATCTGAAGGGATAAAATTTTCTTATGATGGTGTCATACAAAACACATGAGTCTAAAAGGGTAAGAAATGTAGGTTCTAAACAACCCTGCCAGCGTCTTCCCCACTGAGCTGGTTTCCATCAGGAGACGTGTGTGCGTTCGTACATGGTGTCAGGTGAGGGGTGTCACGTCCAAGTGCTCCCAGTCACTGCGCGTGTGGGGAAAGGGTTAACAGTCTAATATTCAGTTCCTGAAAACGGAATACACTGTCCCTTGGTCAGTGTAATTGAAATACAAACTCCGAGCCGTGTGTAGTATTATTTTAGAAAACAGTAGTTGTATTGATTATAAACCTGCATAGAAAGAAAGACTATTGAGATACAGTCAGAAAAGCCATCTCATAAGGCACACAAGAAAATAGACAGTAAATGTGAATGTGGTAACTCCTATCCCACGTCCAGCCGAAGTTCATGAACATGCATAAATAATAACGAAGGAATCACCTAACACTTTCAAAGCTATAAATGGTTTACAAGTGGTAAGGATTATCTTGGAAATTCAGTGTCTTGTTTCTGTTAGGTGTGTGACCTTATGAAGAAATGTGCCTGTAAGTAGTTCAGTAAAATAAGGACATTTTAAAGCAAAACGAATCCTTTCTGATAAGAGCCAAATGTCTGTCCTGACGAGAGAGCACGTCACCCTCCCCTTTTTTGGCCTCTATCAAAATTTACTTATCCGACTGTCATGGAGACAGAATAGAATTCCACTCTGCAGCTGTGACTGCCACGGGTTTACACCTGTGTCACTCAAAATCTGGCTGATTTGTCACAAAGAGCATGTAAGGAAAACATCAAAAGGAACACGATTTACAGGGGGAAACAAAAACCTAAGTACAAATTGTAGGAAGCTGCTGAATATTGTTTAAAATACAAAATAGCAGCATTTTTAAACCCTTATTCTGAGTTTCTCAGGAAAAGCAGTATTTAAAAACCTATGGTGAAAGACAAACTGGACTCTGACTTTTGTTCAGGGCACGAGGCCGGGAGACGACGTGCTGGCCGTCAGCATGACACCGGCCCCTGGAGAAGGCCAGGGCCGGAGTCCTGCCGCAGAGGCGGGATGGCCGCGTTTGGTAACCAGCGGCACCGCCGGCCCCCGGTTGAACGTTTCCCTAATCATTTACCACTTAGAAAACCTTTGTGCTCGTCTACTGTTTTGCCATTTTCTCTAGTATTAAGTCAGCTTTTTCTACTATATTTTTTCCTCACAAAAGGCAAGATTTAAATAATGCCTTATAAAATCTGTTACAACACATATTTATGCAGGATGAACTTAACACCAATTTTTTTTGCCACTTTGCTATTTATGTACACATATAAAATATATAATGATGCTCAACCCATACAGCACGAGGATTACAACGTAACGTCACACTTCACCACCAGTGAGGGGAGAAACCCCTTCCCACAATCCTCCGAAGAGACTGGGCTAATAATTAAAATCCAAAGTACAGTATATTTAACAAAATAGTAAATATTAAACAGTGAATACTCTACTTAATAAGGATCTCGCCTTTTCTCCCAAATTGGCGGCAATCCACAAAAATATACTTTTTAATCTGGTGACCATACAATACATAGGGACTTACATCAAAGGTGATAATATATTTCAGATACTATGTACACAAAGAGTTTGGCTCAACTTTTAATTTACATATAGAATAAGTGTTCATGGCTTTTTTTTTCCAAGGTTCTGCTTGCAAGATATTTTTTCCCCTTTTAGAATAAAACTAAAAAGTTAAAACAAGATAAAGCTATTCTCTAAAAAAAAAAAAAAAGTTAAAACATACAGCTTTGGCTTATATAAATAATTCATAGCAGAATGTTTTCAAAAGTAGTGAATATAATTTTATATATAGTCATCAATTATAAGGGTGTTTTCTTTCATATAAAATATACATGAGCTAAAATCAGTTTCTTTAGTTTTTAAGATATGAATGTAAAAAGAAACTTCTGACATATTCCAATTATAACTTAATATATTAATTTCTTTTGTTAATGCTCTATATTTCTAGGCTAGTATTTTCTGAAGACCTCATGCGCATTTTCTATTCTCTCTCTTATTAGCTAAAGATCACTTCTTTGACCCAATACATTTTTGCACGTGCAAAACAGTTATGTGTGGGGCTTTTTTTTTTTTCCCATTTGTTTTTTAATATCGACAGCCCTTTACCATGCACCCCTTTGCAACGGAGACCCATGCTGGGTTGGGGAGTTAATATAAACGACATTCTATGTACAGTATTGCTTTCTTGGTTCCTGCTTTTCTACTGCTCTGTTCTACAAAGCATTTTTCTTGGGTACTACAGTCACCGCACAGTTAAATAGAACAAGGAGGGGCCCTCTAGGTCGCCGCAAGCTAGTGTGGGAGAATTACACGTGGGGACGTTTCTCTGCAAAAACTGGTTATCTCGTGAAACAAGGAAGTGCCAGACTAGACTCTGCCTACAGGGTGCCGGGCTTGCCAGGGGCCACACACCTGCACATCTACGCGGACTTCGCAGGGAAGTGCCTGTGAATGCGACACGCCCACACACACACACTCACGCCCACATACATACACAGCCTCTACACACGTGTGTATGTACACATAAATATTTACCTCGCGTCCTCACCGACTGAGTCGGGTACGTCGGGCAGCTCAGTGCAGCCGCTCGGGCGCCTAGGTGACCCACGCGTCCATCCTCATGCGCTTCCCCGAGGGGCTGGCGCGGTCCTCCGCGTGTGGGGGCCGGCCCAGCACCACCGGAGCGTGGAAGTCGCCCCGGGGGTCCTCCCGGTCACTGCCGTCGTAGGAGCTGCTAGAGCTGCTCAGACTGTCCACGGGGGAGCGCCCCATGTCCTGCCGGGGCTGCAGGGGCTGCGGCTGCGGCTGGAAGCCCGACGGGGTCATTCGATCCCGGGGAGGTGAAATCGGTTCTGACTTAATGTTGATGTTTTGGTTGGTGTTAATGGATAAATTCGAACCCTGAGATAACTGCCCTCCGGAACTGGAAAAGGGAAAGAAAACAGGACGTCAGACGGTCTGTGAGTGTCTGCACCATGGGAGGGACGCCACGACCCCCGCCGGCTGCGAGGCCGGTCCGCAGTCCGCGACAGCAGCGGGGCCCAGGACTGGCGGGGGCCGCGGCCCTCAGCGTGTGGCCCGAGCGAGCCGCCGCCACGGAGGACGGCTTTGCTGTGTCTCACCGAACCCAACACACTTTCTCCGCCGCCCCGGCGACCATGCGCCTTGGTGCTGACTCAGATGAGTTGGAAGCTCAAGGTTTATACTAAAACCTGCGCACCAATGTGCACAGCTGCTCTGCTCAGAACTCCCCAGACTTAGAGGCAGCCGCGATGTCCGCCCCTCGGCAGCTGGCTGGCTGAGCAGCACCGGGGGGACGGGCTGGTGGCCGTGACAGCAGCCGACCCAAAACGCTGTGACGCAGGACTGCGACACTGGACGCGGCAGGCCGGGCGCAGAGGGCTCTGGGGCGCGGGCGCCGACGCCGGCCCTTCTCACCAGGTGCCCCCACGGCGGACGGGGTCCAGGCCGCGCGGTGCCGACAGGGATGCCTGACTGTGAGGACAGGGAACGTCCTTGCTGCCCAGGTCTGGTGTGAACATCAAACTGTTTGAAAGATAGTTTATTAAATAAAAAAATTTTGTAATACTTTGAACTAATGCTAAATCTATAGGCAAAACTTTGAGAAATATGACATTAGTATAATCTCACAATACTGCTCCCAAATATTTTTCAATTGGAAAGGGAAACCTAGTAACGTTACGGAGATACAGCCAACGCTTAACCAAGTGACCGAGGTCATGGTCACCAGTAATGCACGCGCTGAGGCTACCACGTGGCCTCTGCGCTTATCTTGCCTAAAATGAGTAATTTCAGCCTAATCATGACAAAATGTCAAACCAAACAACAAGAGGCCCTTAGTGGCCTGTTCTACCCGCCCCCTTGGGACGCTCGTGGCTGAACTGCCCCACACAGCGTCTGATGCCGTCAAGGACCAACACAGGAGGCCACGGCGACGTGACGGCCCCGTCCCCCTCCTCGCTCTGCTCTGGTCCCGTGACAGGCATAGCGGCTCTGAGGGTGCGTAACAAAGTAGGTCACGTGCTCGGAGTGGCACAGAAGGGTGTGAGCCACCCCGAGACGCTGCGCCAGGCATGCCCCTTGCCTTCTGCGCCCCCTTCTACCAACTGGTGACCAAGCTGCCTACTTTTTTAGGATAAAACAAACTGGTCCACCCAGACAGCGGGATACTATGCAGCGACTTTTAGGACTGAGGCCTCAGGGCCTTTGTCCAGGCCGTAATTCCCAAGAGACGACCTACAGCAGAGTGCACTGTGCGCTTAGGTCAGGAGGCGGGTGGCTGTGCCGTCCCTGCTCCCAGGAGGCGCTCCACCGGCCGTCACACCAGGTACCACAAAGACACCGCTGCTCCTCCCCGGTCCCGCTGCCAAACCTTTCCGCTCACGTGCCACACCCTGCCACGAGGAGCGGTCCCTCTGTGGACTCTGTGGACGCTGCGTGGCGGGGTGCAGGGGGCGGGCTCCACCCCAGACTCGTGTGGTCCGCCGCGTGCACGAGGCGTCCTGCCAGCGAGGCCCAACCCCTAGGCCCTCCCGAGCCGGGGAGAAAGCGAAGGGCACGGCTCGTCCCCGCATGTTCAGGCGAAACCCGCACGGGGGCAGGTGCGCCCCCACGCGTCCGAGCTGCCTGCAGCCGTGCACTCAGACACGGGGCTGGGCTGGAGGGCTGCACGTGCCTCGGTACCCCCTCAGGTACCGCGTCTCCCCAGCACGTCCACGTGCGAGAAGCCCCGCTCCTTGCATCTGTCCTGGGCACGCTCACGCTGCCCAACACCCAAGCTGTCACCTAGACCACGGGAACGATGCTCCTCCCAACGCCTGTGCCACCGCAGGACAGTCACGTGGAAGTCTAGAAAAAGGGAGCGCAGGCTGGGGGCGGAGCCGGGCGGCTCCCCGTTACTCACACCAAGGAGCTGAGGGCTGCTGGTCCTAAATGCTGCTGCTGCCAGGCCGACACCTGTCCCAGAGACAGCATTCCTGGGGAGCCGAAGCCCTGCAAGGCCGACAGGTCCGCGCTGCTCAGCGAGTAATCTGGAAGAGAAGGGGACACCGCTGACGCCCCGAGAGCTGCACACAGGGGCCCCGGACGTGCCCGGGGTACAGGGCCCAGGCTCCTCAGCGCCACGCGCCAGGGCCTCCGCCCGCAGGAAAGGCTGCTCTGCTTGGTGTGGAGGACCTAGCTGTGGAGTCATTCGGAGTTACAGTTTCGATTTTGTACTGAATGTTTACACGTCATGATTTCACAAAACGTTGGGACACCTTTCCAGACCTGTAAACAATAAAGAGGCTTCACTAACGGGTGTCCCTGCGCAAGTCTCGTTTTATACATACGCCACCGGCATCCTCCTGAGAAAGACTCCAGCTCACATGGACTGAGCCTGGACCTGCAAGTCCGCGCTCCTGACGCAGCGGGGACAGGAAAGACACCGTGCCCCTTCCCAGGAGACACCAGGCTGAGTGACAGGTACGGTAAGTACATTACTACTGCACAAGTACTCGCAGTCGTTCACACCACAGGGAACGTCAGACATCCTTGAGAGCAAGCAAAATTTTTCAAGTTCATGAAAAAGCTTAGTGTCACCAGAGTATAATGTAGGTCATTTTATACGAATGATTCGGTCACAGTCACTTAGACCAAGACTGGAGACAGTAGTTGTCATTCACACGTGGAGTTATTTCAGTTCATAATTAACACCTGTCTTTTCCATTCAGTCCTGAAGAGAGGTGGCAAACACTCCTCTACTTTTAACTTTTCATTTCTCAAGAGAGGTGTCTTCCCAATGAATTAATATTTTTTAAAAAGCAACTGAGTTGAAACAGTCTAACTGCTGCTTTCTCCTTCTGTGTCCTCTAAGGCCGTCCGTCCGTGCCCACAGAAGCTGGGGTGGAGGGTCCAGGGACCCCTGCAAGCCCCCAGCTCTCCTGACTTCTGCTTCCAAGGTCCTTCCAGCTGCCTACTTGCCAGGTCCACGTGGATGTCCCCAAACTCCTTGAATTCGGTCTGACCAACGTGACCTCACCTTTCCTCCAAACCTGCTTCTCTTTAACCCATTTCCCACTTGCCCCGAGAATACTCGCCGGGGCGCTGGCGGCTGCGGCGCTGACCCCATGATAACGGCAGACAACAGTCCTACCTCACCCCAAGGTCTGCCGCAAAATGTCCCATTTCCGCTATCTTCGCGTCGCTCTGGTGTAGCGACAGTCTTTGGAAATAAATGACATTCTTTTTATAGCATTGTTTTTAGTGGTATTTCCAAGATACAGTAATTCTTGATCGCTGAAAATGTCAAATCCTAGAAAACACGGCGTTCCCGCGTGCGACGTGAAACTGATGTGGGCAGCGAGCTGCACTTGTCCTACCGGGGAGAGGGGTAAACACGCCTCAGCCTGCTGAACGGCACCGACGCTACCTGGCTGCCCGCGCAGGGGCGTGAGTGCGCCGGCCCCCGGCCCCCCGCCGGCCCAGGCCTCACCAGCTCTGCGCCACTCTCTAGTCCAAGCCGGCCTCCAGCACTTGGGCCAGCGCAGGGGCCTCTGGCGGTGTCCGCACTCGCATTTGCCCCACAAACGGGTCACGACGCCTCGCTGCTTGAAACCTTGGCTGGCTTCTCGGTGCTCTCAAGATAACGTCCCAACGTGCCCGTAAAGCCCCACTTAATCCCTCTAGTTTCAGCTCTGGCCACCCGCACCGTCCCTCCAGCCTATGACACAGCGCCCCAAACCCCCGACACTGTCCCCAGTCTGCCCCCCTGGCTCCTCCAGGTCGAAGCTTAAATGCAGCCCTACGACGACTGTGGTGCATGATCCCTAGAGCTGTCTGTCTGCCCGCCCCGACAGGCCCCACTAGCCACGCACCCCTGGACTTGCACAGCAAGTGATCCCTGAGCGTCTGCCGCGTGCTCACCAACACGGGTGTGACGCTGGGGGCGATCCGAGGGGCGCGGCGCCGTCGGGGCTCCTGCCCACTCGCGCCCTTCACCGCCCTCCGAGTACCTACCGGAAGGCAGACGACACTACGGACAGACACACCGCGGGTACGTGTTGGACAAACGCAGAGGCAAGATGGCAGACAGGACGTGGTCAGACGAAACGGCGTAAGGGCCCCGGGAAAGGGAGCGAGGACTGCGACGGCAGCTGAGCGGCTGGCGGTCTTGAGAGAGACTGGCTCCATTTTTAAGTTCTGGTAACTCCTCTGCACTTTTAAAAACACACTCTTTCTAATCCTATTTCTGAAACCAAGCAGTGGGAGCGTCCTGCCAAGACGGCAGGCGGTGCCCCGCTCGCCTGCCCTCACGACCACACTGGAACTGCAACGGAACTCCAGAACCACCATCACTGAGGGCCCCTGGCGGGCAGGAGGCCTGTGCCTAAGGCCACAGAGAAGTGGCCGCGCCGAGACTGGCAGGAGGGATGGAGTCGCAAAGGGGCTTGGGCCACACCGTGTGGCGGTTGAAGGCTGGAAGTGACACCTTGGCTGTGGTGGGCCCCCGCGCCGGCACCAGTGCCAAGAATAGAAGTCCCCATGGCATCTGGCTGTGAAAACCAGCAGGGCGTCCGCCGGTGAGACTCGGGAGGGCTGCCGCGGTCCCCGACATCCGCCTACGGGGCCCCCGCAGACTCACACTCACCTGCGCCGAGCTCCAGGGCACGGCAGGCCACCTGAGAAGCAGCAGTGACCTACGGGCAGGAAGTGAGTGACCAGCTTCAGGACGAGGGCTGGAGGGACGCTGCTCAGGGCCGCTCTCCCCAAGGCCAGGAGAGCTGGGGCTCCCCGCTGTCCCTTCTCTCAGCCACTCCCCACGCAGCCGGCAGACAGCAAATCCTTACACGGCTACCGCCATTCACCGAGCCCTGAGTCCCTGCGGCCCAGCCCAAACCTCTCCCAGGGGCTTTCCCACACCACAGACTTTCTTAAAACATCTCGAAGGTCCACACACCCCAAGCACGCAGCAGCTGGCCGTGGCGTGCCCCGCACCTCCTGCCCAGCGGCCCCGAGGCCAGCACCAGTGGCAGCCGGCCTCGGCTTGCGGCGGCCTCTCCCAGGCACCTCCAGGCCCAGCGCAGGCAGCGACCATCAGCAGTCCATGTTGTGGCTGCTACCGAGCGGCCCTGGCGGCTGGCCTTGGCCTGCAGCAGAGCCCCTCCCAAGAGCCCCCAGCACCCACGCAAGCAGTGGCCAGCTTCAGACCACACCAGAGCACCCCCCAACCACTTCCGTGCATGACACGCCCAATGGGCAGACTGGGCAGCACCGGGGCCCCACTAAAGCGAACCCCGCTCCTCGGGGCCAGCCCTGCACGACAGCGAGTCCGCTGTGGTCACAGCCCATCCCCACGTCAGTCAGCCCGAGGGTCGACCCCTCCCGGTGACGGGCCAACAGCAATTAAAGCTTGACTACAACAAGAGGGCGCACAGAAACCACACAAGGGGACACCCCTTGAGCACCCAGCTCAGGTGACCAGGGGGACTGTGCCACTGGGTCCCACAGGACACCTGCCACATAAGAACACCTTGCCAAGACTGGGAGACGTAGGCCTCCCTGACACAGAGAAATAAACAGAAAGGCAGCCAAAATGACACAAACGTCCCAAATTAAAGAACAAGACAATACTTCAGAAAGAAAACTGAGATGGAGATGAGCAATCTACCAGATGCTGAGCTCAAAGCACTAGTAACAGGATGCTTGACGAACTTAGGGGAAGAACAGTTTTATACACTCAGAACTTCAGCAGAGACAGAAACCTTAAAAAACGTCAGAACTGAAAACTGCAATAAATGAAATGAAGACTACACTAGAAGGAACCAACAGCAGAGATCAGTAAATCAGTGACCTGGAAAATGAGGTAGCAGAAAACACCCAATCAGAACAAAAACATGTTTACGAATGAGGACTCTTAAGGGACGTCTGGGACGACGTCGAGCACATCGACACCTGCAGCACGGGGGCACCAGAGGAAGAGTGGGCCTGAAAACCTATTTGAAGAAATAATGACGGAAAACTGCCCTGACCTGGTAAAGGAAATAGATACACAAGTCCAGGAAGTGCAGAATCCCAAACACAATGAACCCAAAAAGGCCCACATCAGATGCATCGTATTAAAATGCCAAAGGTTAAAGACCAAGAATCTTAAAAGTAGCAAGAGAAAAGCAGCTGCCTACAGGGAGGGAGCCCCCCGAAGGCTGTCAGCCTCAACAGCTTTGCAGGCCAGGAGTGGCGTGGAATATTCAAAATGATGAACGGCAAGGACCTCCCACCAAGATTACCCGCTGAAGACGCCATTTACAATCAAAGGGCAGGTAACGAGCTTCCCAGACGAGAAAAAGCTAGAGGAGTTCACCACCACCAAAACAGCGTCACAAGGACTCTTAAAGGGACTTCTTTAAGAAGAAAAGATCAGAAATAACATAGGAAAGAAAAAAATTCTCACAGACCAAAGGCAAACACTTAATAAGAGCAGTGGGCCAACCAACTATAAAGCTAGTACATAGGCTAAAAGGCAAAAGTTAGAAGAATCATGTGTAATTACAGCAACAGGGATACACACAGAAAAGCAGTAAAAAGTAATGACAAAAACACAAACGTAGAGGGGGTGAGAAAAAAATCGTAGCGATTTTAGAATGTGTTCGACCTGAAGTGACTATCACACGTACAAAGCAATCCTACGAACAAAGGTGGACGCGCCACGCTACCTGATATCAAACGGTACTACAAGGCCACAGTCATCAAAACGGCATGGCGCTGGCATAAAAACGGACGCACAGGCCAACGGACCAGAACGCAGAGCCCAGAAATAAGCCCACGCCCATGTGGTCACTTAACCTATGACAAAGGAGGAAAGAACATACAGTGGGGTAGTCTCTTCCATACATGATGCTGGGGAAAACTGAACAAATACAAGCAAAAGAAAAAAAAAAAAAAACTAGAGCACCTTCTTACACCATATACAAGATTACACTCAAAATGAATTAAAGACCTAAATGTAAGACCCCAAACCACAAAACTTCTAGAAGAAAACACAGGCAGTAAACTCTGACATTGCTCTTAGTAGTTTTTTTGTTTTTTTTTTTGAGTCCTTAAGAGGAGCGAAAGAAAAAATAAACAAATGGGACTACATAATACTGAAATATGTTTTCTGTTAAGAAATCGACATGACAGACACCTACTGAATGGGAGAAGATATTTGCTAATGATATATCTGATAAGGGGTTCCTATCCAAAAAAAATAAGGACCTCATGTAGTTTGATACCAAAGACAAATAATCTGATTAAAAGTTGGACAGAAGACCTAAATAGACATTTCTTCAAAGAGAACACGCGTGGACAACACACACATGAAAAGATGATCAACACTGCTAGTCATCAGGGAAATGCAAATTAAAGCCACACCTGTCAGAATGACCATCGTCAACATACCCAAAAAACCAGTGCTGGCGAGGCTGTGGAGAAAAGGGAACTTCGCGCCCTGCTGCTGGGGCTGCAGACTGGGGCTTCCCTGAAAAAAATTAAAAGTAGAGCTGCCATGTGACCCAGCAATCCCGCTTTGGGTATTTATCCGAAGAAAAGCAAAACACTAATTTGAACAGCTGTTCGCACCCCTATGCTCACTGCAGTGCTATTCACAACAGCCAGGATGTGGAGGCCACGTCGGTGGCCATCTATCAACGACTGGATCGAGAAGTTATGGTACACAGCACGATGGGATGTTCCTCACCATCAGAAACAAAAAGAATGAAATCTTGCCATTTGCGACAACGCGGATGGACCTGGAGAGTGTTATGCTAAGTGAAATACGTCAGAGAAAGACAAATACCACGTGCCTTCACTTGTATGTGGAATGCAAAAAAACAAACGAACACGCGAAACAGAAACAGACTCAGAGATGCAGAGAACGTTCGGACGGTTTCCAGACAGGAGAGGGGCTGAGGGGCTGGGGACGAGGTGGCAGGACCAAGTACGGTGCGGCAGTTACAGAAACAAGGGCAGTGCCATCGTCAGAGGCACGGACGGTCAGACTTATCGCGGCCGCCACGTCGCAAGGTGCATCGACGTCTGATCGCCACAGTTTACACCTGGAACTATACAATGTGGTATGTCCGCCGTAACTGAAAAATGAAAAACTAAATAAAAACCCGTATCATGGGATTCCCGAGTAACTGGGAAACCTGTCGGGAAGCGCCGGGTCCGGGGCCTCCTGTCGCCGACACCCCCAGGCCCGCGTCCAGCGCGGGCTCCCACGCTCAGGCCCCGCCCCCGCCGCGGGCAGCGGACGTCTCCGGGCTCCTGGCCCGGCACAGCCGGGGACAAACGACTCGCGGTGTCGCTGGCGAGGCTGGCGACAAGTGCACGGAACAGAACTGTGGTGGCGGGGACCTGGCTTTCCTCGTGCTCCGTACCAAGCGGTGGGGGAGGCGCGCGCGCTCCCCGAGGGCTTCTCCGCGAGCCCCACCGCCCCCGCACGCTGCTCCCCGCAGCCTGGGCCGCCGCGTGCCCGGGCGCGCACCAGCCCGTCCCCCTGCAGCGCAGCGGGCGGAGGGGCCAGGCGCCACCACACTGCTCCCCGCCTTCGTCCCCGGGGCGCTGGGCGCTCGGCCGGCAGCGGAACCGCCCGCGTTTCTGCCACGCCCGCGGGTCCAAAGGGACCTCTGCGCGGCTCACGTGGCCAAAAGCAGCCCCCACCCACTCCGGCGTTCTCGAACTTCCCTGACGTACCCCGAAATAGGGTATCTAAGAGGACGGTCTAGACGCACACAACAGTGCAAAGCTCCGCTCGGAGGTGAGTGACTGGCTCTGGGAAACTAGGAAGGTCCTGGCTTAGTCCCTCTGACACCAACAACAGAAGCCGAGCGGGCAGTCACACGGGGGGACGCGCCCCACACCACACGACACGTGCCACAGGAGTCCTGGGGCGCGAGGGGCTCAGCCTCTCCGCCTCTCCAAAGCAGGAAGAGGGAGGAAGGACACAGAACACGCCGGGCAAACCCTCCTCGGCGTGACGCAGGCCGCCACCCCGAAGACGGCTCCCTGCTCCCTTGCTGGGTAAGGATAAGTTCATGCTGGGAAGTCCTCCTGCAAGCGATGGGGTTTCTGTAATTTTCTCAAGGCTAGTATGTGTTCTTTAATACGTCCAAATGTGGATCTAAGGCATTAGAAATAATTTCAATAAATATACTTTTTAAAAAAGATAATCAGAGAAGCACGTTAGTCTCAAAAGCACGGACGCCCGGGGCGCCGGCAGGCTCACCAGTGTTGTAGGCGGTGGGCATCGCCGAGTACACCAGCCCCTGCGGGGGCAGGCTCGGGGTCGTCACGGACACCACCGGGGTGGCGAGAGGCTGCGCGGCTTGGGAACTGCTTATCCTTTGGGTATTCTGCGAGAGAGCAGGAAAAAAGTGTTATTGTGTATTTATGTTCAGACTTCAGATTTTAAAAATATCATTCAATTTAAAAGTGACATTTTTCACAGTTTCATGATGTGAATGTCATTACTTCCTGAAGCCGTGATGATGTGACCTTCAAAATACTAATGGGAATAACTATTTAATTTTAAGGGACAATTTTACACAAATCAGTCATTTTCATACAGAGTTTCCTGCTGTCAGAGACAGACCCTTAACACAGAAACTCGGTATGAGTAATCGCACTTGTATGCATTAGCATAAATGCGGACTCGAGGCCACCACAAATACTGCCGAGGGGACCCGAAATAAAACGTGTAGGTTTTGAACGCCCAAGGGCAGCAAGGGCCGTGAGTCCCCGAGGGTGGGGGTTAAGCTGTCTTCCGTGCAGCGCTGCCCGGCAGGCGGCTTTCGGCCGTGGCTCGCTCACTGCAGCGCAGCCGGCACCTGCGTCGCCTCCCCTGAGTCTGCAGCTGACCGCACACACATGAAGCCACATGTGTTCCATTGTGACTGGTTTTCGGTTCACAGCAAAATTGAGGGGTGGTCCAGCGGTCTCTCCCGCCCACGATGCACAGCCTGATTCTCAACGTCGCCCACCAGCTGAGAGCTTGGGGCTCAGGGTCAGGTACGCATCGCTCCACAGCTCCCGACTCTCCTGAACGGACAGGCCTGGCGGACAGTGCTGGCCGGACGAGCGCTGGTAGGACGCGCCGTGGCCGGGGCTGTGCACGGGCATTCGCTGCGTGCTGACCGGCCCCGCCACACAGCATCCAGCCTGCGCGGGGAACGAGGGATGAAACCAGCTACTGAGTGACTAAGTCAGTTCAGGACGGTCACCGTCCTCTCTCTCTGGGGGCGGTCTGTCACCAGGCTGGCTGGAAGACACTGACCAAAACCAAGGGTCAGAGGAACAGACAGACTCCATGCACAGGGAGGCCAAAGCACACCTCCAGGGGTATTTTCTCTACGTGAAGAAGTGACAGCCCGATAATTGACATTTGGGGGCAGAGGAGTCTAAGCCATATTAATAAAACTATAATTCAGATAATGAAGAATCAGAATGTGATTCGGTTGTCTCCATCACCATTTTCAAAGGGTAATCAATGAAGGACCACACAAATGTAAGAGAGCACCCTGACGAACCCTCTGGCCCAAGATTTCTATATAACTGGTGAAAAGGGGATAAATGCGCTCATTCTCCTGGAGCTGTCACGAAGTTGTTCAAAAACTACAAGGCTTCTAAACTGATCCCTCTGGCCTGGCTCTCAAGAGTCTTCAGTGCAGGCTCCCGGGCACCTCTCCTCCCTCACTTTGGGTCAGAGCCATCCACGGTTATATTCTAGAGCTCCAACCGATTTGAAAAACTTTCTCAATCCTAAGAGACTGTGTTTGGCACTGTTTTATGAGAGTAAGTGACCTCTGAAACCATTAGAGGGCGACATATCGCTAGATAATTTACAAGGACGCATTCGTGACAAGTTCTTAAGGGTAAATAGTGAGGTCTAATCCAAGATGAATTATTCTATCTCGATTATAAACTTCCATTTGGTAATTGTTACTGTATCATTAATTATTTTCCCAAAAGATTCTAAATCTGCACATGATGTAACCCAGCACACAGTGACAGCTGACAAGTGTAATTTAACCAATACAAAACCACATGCAAAACCATGAATGGTCACAAAATAAAGAACAATCTCTTAGGGACAGAGCACAGACCTTATTTGGGGAAAAAAACCTGCAAAACACACCGGCATGCACATGATCATAATGATAAAATGTAAATAAAGCCCGACAGATGCCTTTCCCCCATGCTTTCATGCAGTCTGGACCCCTCTTCCGTGCTGAAAACTAAACTTTTTCAAGTTTTTATCCACCTCAAAAATCGTCTAATGAGCAGGTGAAGTCGTATGATCACTTCTGTGGGCTTTGGGTTTTAGTCCCCAAAGAAGACAGATCAACTCAAAGCTATTTTTAGTCAAACTTATGTGCCAGAAGAGAAGCAGAGAGAAATCATTTGTTTTAGGAAAAAAGGTAGCAGCTGCTTTTAGGAATGAAATCTCTTCTGATAGGAAAAAGTGAAGTTGTGTATGTTTCATCGCAGACACTCCCTGCAGTAAACAGGAAAACCCTTTGTGGTTCAGACCGTCTCATGCAGGATGAAATAATTCCAACTCTGTGAAAAGGTGACCTCACCAAAAATGATGTCATCTTTTTGAAAGAAAGAGAAATAACACAAGACCATGTGTTACAATCTGAGGAACTTTGGAGGTGAAGTCATTTTCTAAAAATACATTAATAATTTGGGGAACTATATAAGGTATTTTGTATCTTTCCTGTAAAAACAATCTTTCATGAGTGGTTTGTGATCATGGACAGCTATTGTTTTTAAAAGGCTCCGACAAATAAAATGGGTCACGATATACAATGAGAAGTAGAAAAACTCGATGCTGCATCACCAGCCACTGGGTTAGCTATTCAGTGCACTGGAATAGTGTTTAATAACAAAACCTGCATAACAAAGGGACACCGGTTAGATAAAAACACTTAGAATTAGTACTGTCAACATCTTTTTCAACTCCCTTCCAGCAGAGACCCACACTCACCAATTCCAATTCCTCTTCCTCCGACTGCACTCAGCACAAGAGAAGGATAAGAGAGTCACTAACACTGCTGGTACTCGAAAACGAAGTGCTTCTTTAGAAAAACATGTTATTTGGACACTAGCAATTGCTGCAAACTCTAAAGAGATAATTACATACGCAACAAATACAAATATAAATGATTTACTGCCTCTGAACTTGTAGTGGATTTTAGGAGACTGGGAAGGTTCTTTTCAATGTCCTGGGGCCAGAATTTAGAGATTCCCGCCCCCACTTGGCCCGCTCTTGCGCTGGCTGCACCCCCACACAGCCATGCGACTGCGACAAGTGTCTAAAAGGGGCTCCAAATCACCACAGCAGTTGCTATCCGGAACCCTGAGAACGCTACCTCTGTACTTACACCTCGCCCTCCTGTCCCTACCCACCCGGTCACACATGTCCACTGATCTACTAGATTCGGTGCTTCTTGGTGGACAGAAATTATTTTGTTTTCTTATTTCCCACAGTAGCTATCACAGTGTTACGGAACAACAAGACCTCATTTGTTAATGAGTATAATAGTTTCGAATAACACAGATTTACCTAGACTTATCACCTGCAAATATAATTTTCATATGAATAAAATAATTTCAATGGACAAAGGCCACATATATAAAGAAAATGAGACTGGGGAGAAGTGACCTGATGACCACATATAGAAAAGAGATAAATGGAATGTATTTAATCCTTTTCTTTTAAACATCTAGAAGATATCAATACGCTAGGATAATCCTCTAACTAGTTTCTTATTTTATTTGAACACACTAAGGTTCTCTGTCAATCTGCGAAAGGTGTCTTTATAAACATCATGGATATATGAAGCCCCAATCTGAAAGTAGGCTTATCTGCAAACGAATGGTGTAAACCAGGAGGAAAGCCAGTTGTTTACTCTGAAAGCCATCACTTGCCCTAGAACTGCTACTTCAAACGTGGCTGAAATGCTCCTCCACTGTTTTGTTATACTCCTTACCCACCTCCACCTACCAGACACACGTCACAACACTGCGTGTGTGTGCATGTGTGCGCATGGTTTTCACGGTAACCTGCAGGATAAGGGTGTAAGTAGTTCGTATGGTCGCTTCTGAGTGGTTCTGTGGAGATGCTTCTTGATCTCCTCTAAAAAAAGATGAGATAACCTCGACGAGTTGCTAAATGTCTAAAGGTAGTTTGTCAAACTCTGCCATTTACTAATAATTCTTATAAACATATTTCTGTGCCTTAAATGAAACTTTGTCGTTTTTATTTCTGAAAGATGGCGGCAGGCATTTACATCCAATTCCTCAAAGGCAATACGCCAAATGACTATTCTAAACGCCACTTTTTCTCAGCAACTTTTTTTTGGCTATTTCTTTGTTATATGTGTATGTATTTTTAACCTTGTATTCTGAGATAATTTTAGACTGGGAGAGCAGTTGCAAAGAGACCAAACTGTCACACACCTCACGTGGCTTCCCACAACGTTAACGACCCAAAGAAACACGACACGGGTCACGGTGAGAACACACACCACGTTTGCATTCACCAGCCTGCCACCCACGTCTGATCGGGGTCAGTCCTGCGCCCCAAGCGCCTTTAGTCGTCAGGTCTCCTCAGCCTCCTCTGGTCTGTGACAGTTCCCTTGGGCTTGCCTTGTTTTTCATGACCTTGGCAACTTTTGAAGACTACCAGTCAGGTATCGACTTTCATATACTGACCCTGTACTCTACAACCTTGCTAAAATCACTGACTGGTCCCAGGAGTTTTTGTTTGTTTTGCAGTCTTTATGTTATTCTAAATAGATAATTATGTTTTCTGTGAAGAGATATGGCCTAATTTCTTCCTTACCAATAACATGTATGCAGTTTTTCCCTGGCAGACTGTTCTGACTAGGACTTCCAGTACAATGTTACATGTCAGTGGTGAGAATAAACGTGATTGCCTAGTTCCTGGTATTAGTGATATTGTGTCAAAGGACTTCCTTTAACATTTCTCATACAGCATATCTGCTGGCAATAAATTCCCACAATTTTTGTTTGAGAAGTTTTTTATTTTTCATTTTTGAAATGAAATTTTGCTAAGTACAAAATTCTAGATTGAGGTTTCTTTTTTCTTTTTTCTTTTTTTTAAATTTCGGCACTTCATGTTACTCCATTGTTTTGTAACTTGCATAGTTTCTGAAGAGATGGATGGTATGAATTCTTATCTTTGTTTCTCTGTATGTTCTTCTCATTTCTCTGGCTGCCTTTAAAATTTTTCCTCTTTGTCGTTTGCTTTCAGCAGTCCGAGGGGTGGTGGAGAGAGTGAGTGAGTGAGTGAGTGTGTGTGTGTGGTTGGTGGTGTTTACCCTACGTGGTGGTGTTGGTCACTATTTCTTCAAGTACTTCTTTTGCTCTGGTCTCTCTCTTCTCTTTGGAATTCCAACTACAAATATGTTAAACCGTCTGTTAACGTCCCACAGCTCGAGGAGGCTTTGTTCTATTTAGTTCTGAGCTCATCACTTTTCTTCTTGTATTCCAGTTTGGTGATTCCCGCCAACCCACAGACACACAGGTCCTTCCTCTGCTAGGCCCTTGGCGCAGGTTCTGAGCCTGACTGTTGCTAGTTACCCTCGGCGTATCCGCCACAGCCTCGAATCCCTCTGAGGGAGGCGGGGGGCTGGTGTTGCCTGTTTTCCTGCCCAGCGACCGCTCCATTCAGGCTGCAGCCTTCTCAGCCACCCTGTCACACTCTGGCATCGTTCCTGCTCCTCCACCTTGGGCTGAGACATCCTTCCTTTCCCACTCCCCAGATACAACGGGATCTCACCAGTGTCCTAAGGGTGACAGTTCCGTTGTCCATCTCCGCACAGACTAAGACTCGTGCTCACAGGCGGGGAAGAAGAAGGGTGCAGACAGCTCTCCCTGGCCGGCGTGGGGGCTGCTCCCCTCCCGCTGTGTGTCACACAGGGGGCTCCTTCAGCACATTCCCAGTTCCTTCCGTGGGCACCGGTGAGGTTCACAGAAGAAAGCACCTGCCAGAGAGCTCAGACGCCCCCTGCAGCAGCCCCAGGGCTTGGCACAGTCCTGCCAGCGAACGCGGCCGCCAGGACTCCCCAGGCCCCCAGCGCAGCTCTCGCTACCTGCGCCTGGCCCGAGTCAGTCGGGGCTCCGGCGCGCTCCCCTGCACCTGCCTCCCCAGAGCCCGGCCAGTCGGCTGCCCTGAAACCTCGACACTACCGTGTGTTCAGGGAGAACTGTGAGCTTGTTTGTCCAACTTTTTCTCATTATGAGGCTGGGAGCGACACAGTTTCCAGCTTTCAATATCCCTAAATGAAAAAGTATGTTTTCGTTTTCCGACCTAAAGAATTTTGGTCCCGAGTCTCCGTTGTTCTACCTTGGACAACCAAGTTATGCAAATGCAGACTTGTCACCTAAAGCCTGAGATCACAGGCCATCTGAGCACTTTCACTTAGCAAGAACACCAAATGGCAAGTCCGCACAGTGGGAAGAACACTGCGCATGTCACATCACATGTTTGGTAATCAAACAGTTGTTAAACTAAGAATGGCTTTAAAATTTGCACATATAATCTTTTTCTATAAGAGCCTAAGGAGCAATACACACACTCTGCTTTATAAACACAGGATTCAAAATAAATGAGGCTAGAACTATAGACATTGTCAAAGGCTGGGCTGGGAAGACCTGTATCCTTCAGAGTTAAATGGAAAAGTTATTTGAGAATAGACCATAAATTTTACTTGGAGAATACTCATTCAAGTTTTTATGTATTTTTCCCTGTTCTACAGTATTTCTCTTTGATATGTAGAATTTTCTGACAAATAACTTAGTGTTTCTCTCACAGAAAAGCACATGGGAAAATTACTGAAGTATGCAGAGTAGAGAGAAAAGATGCCTAAGTCAGGTTTAAATGATCAGTTTAGGGATACGATCTCTAAGTAAAGATGCCGGTCTGGTAAAATTAAAATTAAGCATAACAACCTCTCCACATTTAATTTTCAGTAACCATTAAGCAGATTTCCTGTTTCTCCGTAATCTGATTTCTGTGTATTTAAAATACACTTGTTTCTTCAAATGCCAATTTCAGCAGAACACCCATTAGGAAAAGGTCTAGATTGTACGGAAGCACAGAACACGTCAAAGGAACAGGCAGACCACGCGCGAGGCGCGCGTCTCACAGCGCGAGGCGGCAGAAGGGCGCACGCACCAGCGGGGGCATCGCGCCCTTGCCCGAAGGCGGGATGACGACGCGCAGCTCCGGCTTGCGGCTGCTCGCGGCCAGGCTGCCGCTGCCCGGGGGCGGCGGGGACTTCGTGGGCATGACTTTGCCGAGACTATTTGCACCAGTGGTTCCGAGCAAATTTGGAGAAGCTCTTGAGTTTACGAATCCGTTCCCTGGAGGAAAAAAAAAATATCACTCAATAACATGGGAAAAGTCATTAAAACGCCTTGGTATGAATATGAAGCAAGTTTTTCCCAGTGTCGGTTTCAAGCGAATTTTATAACAAAACTCATCAGTAGCTAACCAGGTGCCTTTGAATATTTTTCTTAAAAGCCAAGAAAGTAAACCAAAATCTGAAATATAAAGGTTACGTCTAAATGCCATTTGTTTCCAGCCTTACTACACAGACCTGCTGAGACACTAATTAAAATACAAGATATAGTTCCAGCAGGGCCCCGCCTACCGGGGACCGAGAAAATGGAGGTATTACAAGAAAATGCTGAGGCCGGCCGACCTGCTCACTCGGATTCCGGGCGCCGACCGCGGCGGACAGCGGGGCAGCTCCTGAACTGAGCTTGCCCAGGCTCAGCCCTGGTGCCTCGCTCGGCCTCGGCCGGCTCCGTTTCTGCAGCTGTTATTAAGGGCTCCATGAAACAGCTGTGCTTCACCTGACTTTATCCCTTCTTTCTGCTTTTCGACTTTCCCTGACAGAAGCGCCTGTCTCTCACAGGACACGAAGAAACAGGTACATCGTGGCACGTTCCATACACAGCGCTTTGGGAACCGGCTGAGATACATTATCCCTGTCATTCTCGTCCTAGCCGTGTGGTCTGGATGGGGCTCACCCACTTCAGTCACTCCTGCCCCCAGGCTGGCTGTGACAGGCATGTGACTCGGGTCCAGGGGAGCATCCCATCAGAACCAGGACGAAGAAGCTATTACATGCCTGCAAGAGATGCTCACGCGTTTCTCCAAATGGGACCGAGGAAGCATCTTATTCTCAAGTGATTCTGAGACTGAGAAGACCCGCCAGCGTGAGAGGGGGAGGCTGAGGGAGGCCGTGCGCGGATGAGGCCAGAGCGCTGCCTCCCACGCCCACAGCTCGTGCGTCTCTTCAGTTACCCCCAAGTCAGGAAACACCCTGCACAGTTTAAGCCTAATCCGGATGGTTTTCTTTGTTAGATGTGGCTGACAATATCGTTGCAGAGACAGTTACTATTCACCAGCTGACAGTTCAGTGGTGGAGATAATGCCACAAATTTTTGGAAAGCTGGGTAACAAGTATACAGGACCATACAATGTTCATTTATAAAACAGACTACTAAACCATTTTACTTTCTAAATAAATTGCCAACAGAGCAGGGAAAAACAGAAAACAAAGTTAGCTATGTATTTTTAAAATACTTTGTGAAAACTTAATTACTAAATCCAAGATAGTGTTAACAGCCCATAAAGAAATATAGCATAGGTCATTCTACTTTCCATATTTTTTAAATTGTCAGCTTTATAATTAAAATATAAAGAAACTACGCTAATCACATGTTTGGTATGCTTAGCAACAGAGATTGTTATTCTATTTTGAATAGTCCCTGGTCCCTGTCAACTCTACTATAGTACATAAATGTTAATTTAAGAGCATAAGATAAAAGAATAAATTTGTTGGCCAAAGAATTTCATTCCTAGTGTTTATTACGAAGCTGACTGAGAACAAAATATTCAGAATAGTGAACTGGAAGTCCCTGGAGGGCTGAACAGTCCCCTCCAATTCCCCAGGTGGGACTCCGTGTTCGCACGGTAGTGGCGACCATCTAAAATCAGACACAACACAGACCCACCTTTACGACGTGGAAATAAACGTTTAGACGTCTATCACGTGCAGAGCACTCGCAGAGGGGCGGCCGTCAGAAGGGAGCAAAAAACCCTACACTGTCTTCAAGCTGCCCTCCACTTAGTTAGCGAGGCCGGGCGCACGGCAGAGGCGTGAGCGTGCCCGGACCACCCTCGGGTGAGGACGAACGCGCCGCGGAGGGGGGTGACCACACGACCTGCGAGGGACCGGAAGTGAGGCACGGGTGCAGCACGGGGCCTACTCAGGGAAGACTTCGTGGGGCTGACGACTGACTGCGCAGTCTGAAGGACGAAAGGTGACAGACGCAGGCACTCGGGACCAACGCGAGAAGGAACAGATAAGAAGGGTCCGCGGCTCCAGTGGCCACCGAAAGGCGAGAGCAGCTGTGTGTGCCGTTCCTCTCCCTCCCGTCAAAGCCAAAAAGACAACTCTGGATGCCACCAAAAACAAACACAGCTGTGGGAAAAACCTGCGAAGACCAAAGCTGTGTGCCGACCGCCACCCCGAAAACCCTCGCTACCCTGAGAAGCGAAAGGGTGGGCCCCGAGGACAGCAGCGCACCGATGACAAGAGTCGACTACGTACCACGCGTGGGCTCCACTCTAAGAGCTTTTGCATTGAGTTATTGGATCTTTAAGTTCTATCAAAGTTTCTCAAAGAGAAATGTTATTTAAAACCACTCAAAATTTAGTGTTTGGCGGTTCATAAAATAGGGTCAACTGATAGATGTGAATTCTAAAATTAGTAACTAGAAAGGTGAATTAAATCCTTGACGATAATCTGAAGAAATCGAATGCTTCAGCACAACTGCTTATAATATATTTAGACTTTGAAAAACGTGTTATAAGAGAAACTGAAAACTGACGTTTTGCCAGTAGGATGACAGACTTTGTTGGGTCCCAACCAGTACATTTTCAAGGGACAAAGAAGACAGAGAGGAGAGGCGTGGCCCTGTGGACCGGCCTGCGTCTCCTCACGGCCGCGCGGGTCCTCCCTGCCCCGCTTACGCTCCTCCGAGCCTCCTCGCCTTCTCCAAAACTTTTACCTAGTGACCTACCGGTTTTAATTCGTTTATGTGACTTAAATGTCGCTGTGGGGACTGGTATTTCAGTTAACGTTATGGGGCTATTTCCTGCCTTCTGCTTCCATTATCTTGAAGGGGTATGTATTAAATCTGGGCTGACTCTCTCTTCCACACCCCAGAGAGCAATTTCCTGCATTCTGTTAAGCTTCAGAAAGCAGCACTGTTAAAACAAAACAAACAAACAAACAAACAAAAACACCATTTCTTCACTGGGCCATCCCCTGTGAAGTGGGGATCATCTCTAATTTGGGCAGAGGAACTGTGAAACAAATCATCTGGACACTAAGCACTCATCACATAATTCTATTCAAAAATAGGAAGGTTTAACAGAAACTAATATTAACGTTAATCTAACATTCTAAGTGCAGATTAACAGTGTTAATAATGACGCGAATGTGTGTTCTTAACTCGGACAACATTTAGAAGATTGTCATTCACTTGATCCGCACTCACGTCGGAAGGATAAAGCAATAGTCCTCTCAAATATGCTATAAGATGATGATACGACGCCACATGCAGAAGAACACGTCTTCAAGAAGCACCAACACTCTTTCCCATGAGGAGTCCACGATGCTTTTCAACCAGATGCGGTAGCACAGTAACTCTCGAGACTCAAATGATGAGCGTGAACGAGATCTGAGCATGCGCATCTTGGGGTGAAGTCGGCATGTGGGGCAGGTAACGATTACGGGGTGATGTCAGTGTCTGGTCACCTGCTGGGCTGAAACAAGATCATCTCATACGCACCATCTACTATTTGGTGGAATATAGTGATATCCTAACCAACCTATGCCTTCTTACATCCAGTTCATTTTTTTTACAACAAAAATGAAGATACTGTTGAGTCAGGCTTTTAAGGTAGATATTTTCAGTGTATAACTCATCTTGCCGGAGAATATATGAATTTAGGAATTAAAGTTCCAAGTCTAAATGAATAAATCAATTTAACATCATTGTTGTTAAGCTGTATTTTCAGGTTTTAGATAAGTTACAGAGACACAAATGTGACAAAAACGCCCTTGAGGACACTGCAGAGCCGCGCCTCCAGAAACTTAACAAAGCGAATCTGGGCTCCAAGGCCGACCCCCCCAGTCTACCACCCTGGCTCGTGTTTCAGAATGTCATACCAGCTGAAATAATGCATGCGGTGGCTGGAAGGCACCCCACGTCCTTAGTACTACTCTTTTAGGGTGAAATTGTAGACAATGATGTCATAAACATTACTATGAATCTATTCCAGAAGTTTAACTGACATGCACAGGATTTTGAAAATCTCGAAGGATTCTGAAAAATTCATCCAAAGCAAGGTTTGAGAACTTTATCATATTTGACAAATTTTTCATAAAATCTGACAAACTTTTGGCTGATTATTAAAATAAAAATACATTTTGAAAGTCTATAAAATCGTGCCTTTTGGATAAAGAACTGAATGAGGTTTCTAATATTTAAAAAGACCATGGTTTTTAAGATCACTGATGACATATGTACCTGCTTCAGTGGAAATTCCTGTATGATGGATAACTGTCCATCGAACACTTGGCCTCTAAACCAGACAACGCTCGCGGGTTCCCGCTGCCTCCCTTTCTGAATGCGGAGTCCCCCCCCCCCCCCCCGTGAGGCCACATCGCTCCTGCTCTCCAGCCTTCGTGTGTCCCCACGGCTTCAACCACTGCCTCAGTGTGACCCTTCGATCCGTATTTCCGCTTCGTACCTCCGTATGTTTAGTCCATGCGCATCCACCTGGTGGGCACTTTCCCCGGGGAGGCTGCTGCCACCTCAAACCCGACCTGCTTTAAGCACACGAGAACTTAGCACTGTCCCCTCCATCGCCCCGCCCCACTTCCAAAGGCCCGTCAAGCTTTGTTATTCTCCTTTTCGCTTTCACCATCCACCTCTTCTTTTTAACTGCCACAGGCTCTGCTATAACGACCCTTATTACCGTCACTCAGCCCTAAACGAGAGCTTCCTGAGCCTGTTTCTAGTCCAGTGTATGGTTTTCTCGTTTTTAAAAGTGAAGCTGCTGGACAGCAAAGATTTTACTTTATGCTTGATCTCTAAACACAAGCCCAAAAGTTAAAAGGAATTCCCAAAGTCATCTGAACTACAGTATGACCTGATTATTAAGTGTAAACTCTCAGAAGAGAAACAGCTCTGGTAAACCGTGATCAAATAAGCAGACTGTGACTATGAAAGATGTGTGCAATTTACAGTACGTGCAACACTGGCAGGTTTATTTGGGTAGCGATGACATCAACTGAAAAGAAAAATATCACGTTACAAGGAAAAAAACAAATGAATGCTCTAATTTGCTATAAAAATTGTATGACTATAGAGGTACCGTATCAACATAGTATCACAGAAAGTTCGCAAACTACAAAAAGAGAGAAAATACATACTCCCACCTTCTGACATAACTATCATAATCAGTTTGGATTGCCCCCACCTTTCCAGTTTTCATGTGCATATTTTTGCATAGTTTTAAATAACTAAAAAGGAATTCAGTTGAAAATTTTAATTTACTTAATTTTCATACTGTTGAATATGTTGATTTCTTCCTATTATTCACTACTATAAATAAAGTTGTAATGACCTTTGCATATTCTAATTTATTTCTTTAGGAGAGATTCCCAGAAATGGGATTAGTGGGCTCGGAGGTACAAATGTTTTTATTATTACTTAAGCGTCTTGCCAAAGTCTTCCAAGAAAGACTGCTACTAATTTACAGGGCCCCAGCACTGACATCTGAGGTCGTCGGTTCCCCCACACTTTCAACGGCTCTCCCCGTCATGATCAAAAGCAGTAACCGTTGAACGGCGGGCACTCAGTACTGCTGGGGTTTGCCATTTTGATCTGAATCTCAGGATCACTGACAACAGTGAACACCCTTTCTCATTTTCCACATACTAGCTGGGTTTCCTTTCTGAACTGAACACTTAGGTGCGTTAACTGCCCCGCCCATTCACTGAATGTTCCCCTACCTGTGGCCTCCTTTTTACCTTTCTCCTGAGACTGAGAAAAACGTACTACCTCACGTGAGACAACTAGGGGCAAGTGGCTGCAGACGCAGTGGCTTCGGTGGCTTGACACGGAGCACCAGAGTCCTCCTGGCTTTCACTGTGCCATCCTCGGCTTGTTGGCCTGTCCTCCTCAACTGACTCGCTTCTCGATCTCGAGATGGGGCCACACATCTAGCTGCCATATGCAGACAATAATGTCCGGAGGCTCACAAGGCTACTGAGAGTCTCTGTATGAATTGGGTGGGTGGGTGGGTGTGTGTGTGAGAGAGAGAATTTTTTCTCTCCAGATTTCAGAGTAGCATAATTACTATGCTATGTACAGCACATCCTCTTAGGATGTTTAAAGTGCCTACTTTGTGGTTCTAATTCCTTTTTTATATATTTTTATGTTTATTAATATAACACATATATAGAAATGTGCATAAAACAAAAACCTAAAGGTCAGGGATTTATCGTAAACGTCCATGTAACTAACCAGCAGTCAGATCAAGAAAAATAATATTGCCAGAACGCGACGGGGCCCCCGAGCACTCCTGCTCGTCCCACCTGTGCAAAGTGACCCCTGCACGAACTTCGCAGCGGCACTGCCTCCTCTGTAGCTTCGCCGCCCGTCTGCACACGCACCCGTCATGCCGCTCTCCGCGCTGGGCAGACTCCACGCGGAGAGCCCTTCGGTGCCTGCGTCGACCTTCCTGCACTCTCGTCGCTGTGCCGGAACCCATCCACGCGGCTGAGCCTGCCGCGGTCTCTTCACGTTGGCTGCGCCGCGGTGCCCTTCATACAGATTCCTTCACGTGTCGCTTGTTTATCCATGCCCCTGCTGACGGAAGTCGGGATCATCTCTAGACGCACATGCGCCCTCGTCCACATCAGCCCTTGGTGCACACTTCTGTGCGGCATGTGAGGGTGTGTGACACGCTGGCTCACAGACCTGCAGCAGACCATGTCACGCAGGTGCACCGACCTGCACCGCCACCATTAGTGCATGAGTCCGGGTTTCCCCGCAGCCTTGCCAACGCTTGGCATATGTCTGTTTGCTTTCAGCGTTCCGGCGTGCAATGTCTGTGGAATTAATTCTGCGCCTCCCTGGTTACTGAGCCCGAGCATCTTTTCACATGTTTTTTAAACACCTGGGCAGGTTCTTTTGTGAAACGTCTGTGTTCTCATGCATATTTTTAAAAACTGGACTCTCTTGTCCTTGATGATCTGCAGGCATCCTTGACAAAAGGCCCTCTGTGTATCACATGTACAGGCACACCTGGGAGACCCCGCGGGCCTGGTTCCAGACCACCGCAATGAAGTGAGCCACTAATGTTTTGGTTTCCCAGTGCATATAAAAGTTGAGTTTATGTTATACTGTATCAGCTTTATCAACCGTTAAGAATACAACAGCATGGTCTAAGAAACAATGTATATACGTTAGCTAAAAAATACTAGACATCATCTGAGCCTTCAGCGAGTCATACTCATTTTGTTGGTGGACGGTCTGGCTTCCATGCTGATCAGGGCGGTGGCTGAGGCAGTTTCTTAAGATAAGACACCAATGACGTCTACCGCATCAACTGACCCTTCCTTCCACAAAAGATCTGTCTACAGAGTGCGATGCTGCTCGACGGCATTCTGCCCACCGGACTCCTTTGGAAACTGGAGTCGGTCCTCTCCAACCCCGCGCTGTCGGCAGCTGTGTTTACACCGCATTCCAAGGCCTTTGCTGTCATTCGACAATCTTCACGGCATCTTCAGAAATAGATTCTATCTCAAGAAACCACTCTTTTTGCTCATCCATAAGAAGCAACTCCTCATCCATTCACTCTGCTTCAAGGGTCCAGTCTTTTAGGGTCCCAGCCCAAAGTAAGAAGATAGTAGGCTCTCCCCATTCTTGCGGGCCCTCCGCTTTGATCTGTCCCCTTGATCTCTGAGGCTGTCGCACACGGATTCTCAGGCACCCCACTGTGGACCTGGCAAACACCCCCTGGGGAAAAGCAGCCATCGGTGCAGGGCTCAAGTCCTCGCCACCCCCGGGACCTGTGCCAGGAGCTCCTCGTGACCTTGTCAGCTCTCAAAAGTTTTTGAGCATATCTGTAAAATATTTTGCCTAGCATTTCTAGTTGTCTTCAATGATCAAAGTTAGTCCAAATGACCAAGTCTGCCATTATCGCAGCAGAAGTGTGACTGTCTTGTTTTTTTTTATACCTCAACTTTATTTATGAACATTTTCATTAGTCAAAAACTATCTTTTCTATGTATCATCTTAAGATTGGAAGCAGTATTTCAAAAACATGTTTCATATAACATTAATTCTGAAAGCTTTTTCATGAAAAAAAGGATTCTTTATAAAATCACTTTGAGTAACTGTGTTATATACTAAGTTTGAAGACTCACAAAGTAGGTTAGCATTTTAAAGGCTCTGATAAGTCCTATAATGAACAAACCTAGTTAGTCTCATTTAGCATGTGAATCACAAAACATATAGGGAAGTCAGTACTTCTTTTCCTATGATTCCTAAAAACGTACTTTGAAAATGTAGATTAGAAATCATATCCACAGCTTTTAATATACTTTCTTCTAAAGTTCTCTGGGAATTTTAATGTTTAATCTTTTCATTCATAGAGATTATTAAGATAATTAATCTTTTCATTCAGGTATAAAAAATAAGTTTGTTACTTTTTTCCAAACCACTGAAACGAAATGGCACCGCTGCTGAAAATGAACTAAGATATATTCTCTGACTCTTCCTTACAAAAATAACACTTCTAAAATACCTATGAGAAACCATGGGGGGAGGGGGGGAGGGGTAGATTTATAGCAAGAAGCACTTTAAATCCACATATGCTCTAAGTATTGCACAGAAATAATTACTTCCAGCTGGTATCTGAATTAAGTGATACAAGACATCTGCTTAGCTGAATCTAAATTCTGAGGCAGGACATGTTAAAAAGCAGTTATAACACAAATGTCATTCAGGACACAATCCGAAAAACCAGGATAAGTAGATTTATACCTAGTCCAGGTAAAACAGTTATGTAAGAGTATGAATCAATGAAGAATCAAGACATCCAATCTCGACATGTTCTGCTGAAATACACATTGAGAAAGAGGACTCACCTCTGCATACGCAGTAATGGAAATGGACTTTTAACTTTAACTCGCTAAGCTCTTAAAATATTTTAACACATGAATTTTAAATTTTAATAAAAAGTCATGTCCAGTATTCATGATTCACACTGAACACACGACAACGGCTGCCCGATTGGGGGGGGGGCGGGGCGTGGAGCAGAGACACACAGGAGGTAAAGGGCGCTCGGGAGACAGCGATGCAGACGCGCCGCGGTCTCAGGGCCGCGATGGACGCGGCCTTTAGACCCGAGGGCCTGCGAGGGGGGAGGAGGCTTACAAAAAGAAAGGAAAATGAAGGGAAAAAAAGAAACAGGATTACATGTAGAAGGTCAGAAGAGGATGATGGGGAAGCCTGAGTTTGAAGTGACTGGAGAAGACAGAACTGAGCAGCACAGACAAAGTCTAGATCTGTCGTTGTGTGGAGGGAGGGAAAGAAGAGTGAAAAGGCTCGAGGGCAATGCGGAGAATACAAAATGCGGAGGGAAAAATACAGGAGAATTGAAATACCTGAAATACCTGTTTATGGTGCCAGAGGGATGAGGGAAAAAATAAAGACAACAGGAAAACACACCTTCGAATAGTTAAACTGTATGAAATAAAAATGATTTTGGAAATAAAACCAAGACCTAATTAACATTAACATTCAATGAAACTGATATGATTGATTCCAGCCTTAACGAGGATGAAAAGAAGAAGGCAAAGCAAGACGGACAGTGCTGGGGAAATAAAAGCATGTGAAAAACTGTAACACAAAAGAATGTGGGCAACTAAGAGAGTTCGAAAGAAATTAACTGAGTGTCTGGAAACATACACAAGCGTGACGGCCCTAAGGTATAACTGGGAAGAACATCATGAACTTTCCACATTTAATTATTGGTTTAAAAAGATCCTATGACAGGTCTTTCCTGTTTAATGCCATTAAAACAGAAATTAACACAGTGGCCGATATAATCAGGATCTCTCCCTACTTTAGGTCACTATACGTTTTGTAACTTGTCTCAATAATGTCTGTTTTTTTCTCATGACTTTAAGTTATTCACCTCCACAGTTTTCTTAACGAAGCTCCTTACGTATTTCTGAAATGAATGAGCTGACTACACACATCAGGAACTTCCTGTCACAGATTGTTTTCAGATGTCTCCAAGAACCCTTATCTAGAAGCAGGGAGGGAATTCCTGCCCTTGCCTTCAGATAACAGTGACGATCCCTGTGATTATCAGAGAATAAGAGACCGAGATGATGTCATATGAGGAGGATCCAAAGGGATATACTGATCCTTCTCGCTCTGACATACATGCCCTGTTTCCGTAAAGGTAAGATCATAATCTACGTTTACCAGCACCGCAGGGCTGAGCGGACACTTTTATGGCATGGGCTTAAACTGCTGGTCATCTTGGGGCAGAGACGGAAGTAAAAGAACCAATTTGGCTGCAATCATGACAAAATGGGAATGTTCTACATGTGACCACCAAAACAGACCCTCTAGAGACAAACTTCTCAATTCTCTGTTTCTCTAGAAGTGGGCCCGCCACTTCTTCGCAGTATAGTCTCTCTGAAAACATTTCACGCTACTGTACGATGTGTCAGAGTGACTGCTCACAGTCACTCTGCTGAGGACAGGTGATACAGAAATTGTTTGCTGTAAAAACTGTATTAAAGTAATTCATTCAGTCTTTAGAAGAGAATGATGTCTGCTATGAAGGAGGCACTCGATAAGTATTTACTGAATGAATAAATAAGCCCGAGAAAAGGGAATAAAATAGGGGCGTTATGGAAGAATGGTGCACGTCAGTGAAAGCACCCTCAGATGGTCATCATGTCTCCAAAGGGAAAGGTCTACTCTGGTCCCGCCTCCCCGCTGACCCTCCCCCTCCCCCTCCGCAGCAGGCCTTGCTGAGGGCCAGTGCGCCTTTCATCTCAGGGGGGACAGATGCCTACAAACTGAAGAGGAGGAAGTCACTCACCGACCGGGCTGCTTCCAGCTCCGTTTGGCACTGTGAGGTCTGAAGTGCTCAACATCCCACCTAACAACGTTAAGGAGAGAAGAGGGAGGCTGTGAACTGGCTCTTCATCTGCATGGCTATGAACTAAACAGAGGTAAGCCTCATTCCATGCCCCAGAAGACAAAAATTAAAACTAGCCCAGTCTGAACCCGGTGCCACCGTGTAGCAGGGCACAGCCATGTACACGGGCTCACCTGCAGGTCCTGCGTGTGTGCCTGCCTGTGTCTCGACACCAGATTGCACACAGCGATAAGAATGGGAGCGATGCTAACGGGACCCCAGTACATCAAGGATGCAGGGCGCCAACGCACTGCAAATTTCTGCTGAATTGATGAACAAATCCAAGCAGGGGGAGATGCAAAAACACTCCCCCTCCAATCAGCTAAGTCTGTCCTCCGCATGTCTAACAGGAATGGCTCCCAGTCAACTTTAAGTCCTCGCTCATGGCGTCCTAATTAAGTGCTCTGTCAAGGGGCGGCTCCCCCGTGAGAAGGAAAGCCTCTGGAAGGCAGGGTCTCTGTGCTGTTCCGCTGAACCTGACCCGACGCTAGAGCTGGAGATTAAATCGAAGCCGCTTTATGAATGCAGCCAGTTACGGGGCAGCGACTGTCGCTCAGCAAAACAGCAGCGCTAAGAGGGGCAGGGCAGCTGGGGTCAGCTACCGGCTCCTTCGCCCTCGGGAAAGGACGGCATGACAGACGTGGCGGCGTACCTGCACTGCCCGTGCTGGGCGGTCTCTGAGGGGCTCCAGGGGACACGTTTCTATGTAGCGTGGCCTGAGGCGGTGAGAGCATGCTCGAATCTGCTAATGTGGAGCTGGCTGCCAAAGACGGGGACACAAGCGCACTCCCTGGGTTAGTGTAGGACAAAGCATTCGGGCTGCTCACGGGGACTGTGACAGACATTGAGAAGTTCTGAGGTGGCAAACCGGGCTGTGGAGAAAGAAAACGAAAGAGAAAACTGTTAGTTTCATTTTCATCTATATTAAGTTTAAGAACTTACGAACTTTAATTTGATAAGGTAACTATTAAAAGCAGAGGATGGGGACAAGTTCTCGCTAAATCAATTCGCAGAGTTAAGTAAGCTATTTTCTTTAGAATTATATTTACACATGAGTATGTTTGACACAAACCTTTTCAATTTCAATTTTTTACACATCAATACATAGTTACAAATATAACATATATATTTCAAATATTCATAGGTGAAAATTAGAAGTCAGCACCTGACATTAAAGTAGTGTTGTCAAATTTAGACATTATAAGATATATCATGTTACCAAGCAAGCATAACTTAGCACTTTAATGGAAACCAGTTTAGCGACAGTACATTTCTACCGAGAGAGTCCAAATAGAATAAAAGGGGAAAGTGTGTACACATATTATAAGCTTCGTACATCAAATTTCAGACATTATAAATAAGCCCCAGTCTGATTTAGTTGACATTCTTAATGGACAAAACTTTTTTAAAAAATAAAGCTATATAAGTAATACGATGCAATCTGAATGTAATGAAAGTACAAAGAAATAATCTAAACAATAAAATTAAATTGTATGATTTAAATTGTATGATTAAATTACATATATCAATGCTATCTTTCTTCCCTCCAAAATATTACATATCCCCTTTAAAATATTTTCAATTTTCCTCTGGTATCCCTTCCACAGACCATTTACAATATACTTGTTCACCACGATAGATAACAGTCCTATTTATAAGGTAGAGGGAAAAAACTTTCCTCTTCCGACATTTTAAAACCATGATTTGCAAAGTAAGGTAACACTGCTAATTCAAAGTTGGAAGAATGTAAATAGTTTAGGCACTCTACTCAATAGTTTATTTCCAGTAGAAAATTATAATAATTCATTAACAGATACAGAACAATGGATATATGATTAAAAATTTTTTCAAAGGTAAAGCAATTTTATTTACACAATATTTTTGGAGCTTCACATTAACTACGAGGTCACCAACACCCACATGAGGTCAGAGGGATTTTATTTTGTTTGCTATTATTTCGTTTAAGAACAATGATGGCATTGGCCCAAAAATACCTTCTCGAATCTATTTTTCATGAGCTGTTTCGTATAGTATAGGACTATTTTGAAGAAATAATCCATGACGCATAACTTCGGGGCATGGCTTTAAAAGAATTCCCTCTGACAATGACATAAATACTAGCACTGGAGCCCATCTGCCCCGTGAGGCCTGCGGGACACACGCAGCACTTGGGATTGAGCCCCAGAGCAGCAGCCCGGGGGGCACCTGCCAACGCGGCTTCCAGGGAGAAGCCCGGAAGCTGGCGAAGGAGCAGGACCCCGGGCAGCGCTTCTTCACTGTGGTCTGACCCACAGGGAAATCTTAAACCAACTATCTGCTCCGCAGCGGCCGAAGGACACCGCTTCCCAAAGTCAGAGCGGGGCCGAGGCGCTCTTCCTCAGGGCCCGCGGGCCCAGGGAGGCAGAGGCGTCTGCAGGTCCTGCTGCCAAGAGGTTTGGGAGCATTTACGAAGAGCCAAACAGTCAGCTCCGACTACTACTACCACTACAGCAACTATACAGAACAATCCAAAACTACTTGGAAACACTGAATTTTGGAATAAATCTAACCACTTATATTTTATACTCTCCAGAGCGATTTGAAGTACATGAGATACTTTTTAAAGTTATGGCAGGGAGAGCAAAGTCCTATGTACCGTGTATTTAAAGTCACGGAAATTTAGAGCTGGAAGAGAACTTAAAAATGACACGAGCCCAGGATTCCGGGGCCCACGCGGAGGGACGGGGCTGTTCGCTCCGCTGCTGCGTTTAAGGCGCGGCATGTGCCCTGCCACAGCCCTTCAGCTATTTTATTCTGAAGTTCTACAAAACCGAAAAAAAAAAAGATGAAATGCTTCTCCCTTCCTATTCACTGCTGTCATCACCCGCTGTGAAAGTAAACAAGATGAGCGGTCAGTCTCGTCATGCACGAGGGAAAGGCACAAACCATCCTTTAGTACTCACTGCGATCTTATGATTCCTCATCATATTATCAAACTCCTCATTAATTTTTTTATATTTTTCTTCTGTATGTGGCGTGAGCACATAGGAAGTGTCAGGGTCTGGGCTGTCGCACCCTCTGTGTTCCTTCTTGTTCAGAGCCTAAATAATGAAGTTAACAAAAAGGATCAACAAATAAAAAGGAGAGGTGAAGTAAAAGTACTTACAGGGCCTCGTTTGAAAATAAAATCGCTATCTTCATTTAGTTTGCTGAATCTGTCCTCCGAGAGTGGACTGTGCTCAAAGTAATCGTCAGCATCAGGGCTCTCACAACCATTAAGGCCTTTCTTTCTTAAAGTCTGAAATACAATTGGAAAGTTCACACACACATGATGCTAACTTGCCATGAGGTTTTATTTTTTTTTTTTTTTTGTAAAATTTATTAAGAGAGCACAGACTGAATGGAGTTATACAAGAGCCACTGAAATGGTTTTGGATGATCACAAACGTATTCTAATTCTTCAATACAGTAAACCTTAGATATGAGCAAAAACGAATGTTCCCACTGGACACAGAGCAAAGGAATCATTGCTTGTTTGGATTCCTCCTTCTCAAACTCCCGGGAGAATACTACGAAGCTACCCCTGCTGACAGTCACCACCCAGTCTGATTAAGGCCTGATCGACCTGACAGGGCCCATGAGTGTGAGGACTGAAAAGGAAATGCATCAAAACAATGCTTTGAGACGTTATGGCAGTACCTTTATAAAATGAACATTTCAGCAACTTCATCTACTGATACTCCTTTCTGCCTGAGAGTTTATCCTAATCGCCAGAATCAATACAATATCCCAATAAGTTAATTCTTAATTACTATCATTTTCCTACATATTTTTAAAATACAAAAACTCAAGTACTTATTTATATGACAGTAATGACTCTTTCCTATGTAGAATTAACACATTAGTAACCTTACATGATTTTTAAAATTTGTAAAAAAAAAAAAAAAAAAAATTGCTCAGCATGCACCTTCTCTGCCCTCTTTGTCAGCTCTTTCTATAGAGTTCCTTTATGAACTGACTTTCTGGAGAATTTTCTTGGGAGTCATCAAAGTACCCATGGACCAAACTGACTTTTTTTTTTCTTCTTACTAACGCAGTAAAAATAGAGTAAACGGTTGGTTTTCTAATTTTTAATTTTTTTAAATTAACATCATCATGAAATGACTTGTCTAGTATTTTTTTTTTAATTGAAAACCAAGGGCCTGACAATCTATGGAATATTAATTTACTTCCAGAATGTCTAAATTTTTAAAAGTCTTGATGGGTCTTATTTTAAAGTAGATTTATTGGGTTCAACAACTTAAATAGCTTTGAGATTTGTAGATTTTCCAGCCAACTGCAAAGATTCACAAAGTTAAAATTGTCCAGGTAAGCCTAACTCACAGAGCTAATATAATTAGGAAATGGTCTGATCAATAGATTTGCACTGGATAAGTTCATTAATAAATGATTATTTAAATTAGATTTAAAACATGTTAATTAAATCATTATAATAGATCTTAGTCTCCTTTAAAACATAATTAACAAAATTATGCTTATTTTATTGTTTTTTCTTGAAAGAAGTACAAAGTAAACAGTACATTAGGATTTGAGTTTTTCTGCTTGGTTTCTCAAGTCAAATTAGTTTAAAATTCCACTGTACTCAATTTGATGTTTTTATGCTTAAAGAATTATCATGAAATTATTACAGATGTTAGTGTCTCAAACTACTTGGCATGTGCTGGGCATCCCACACACAAAGCCTGAACCACCCCCCTCCACACACACACAGTCACCGAACACGAGCATCGGGGGGGGGGGGCAACCCGCGCTAGGCCCTGTGGGTCTGACTAGTCACGTGGACGTCTGTGTTCTCAGCCATAAAAGGTCCTGCTGTTTGGGACTGAAGGATGGAGACTGTGTCCTCCCTCACCCACAGGGGCACGGCCCGCTTGCCAGAGCGCTGCCCGCTGCTGTCTGCTGGGACACTATCGCCCCAGACGCTGCTGCGCAATGACCTCGTGGCCTGCAGGGCCCCAGAAGCAGAACGCATGCGGGAGGTGCCCACTCTCAGACTCCACCGTCAAGTTGTTTATCCTGGCCTGAAGCCTCTAGCCGCTTCCCCTGCCACATCCACGCATCTGCAGACCAGGTAATTCGCAGTCAGCTCTTCCACCAAGAGCAATCTCCAAGTTCACATCTCTCTGAACATGTTTTTAAATTACTGCAGTTTGAAACGACATGGCCTTCGTGAGATGATTCTACACAAAACTTGTATTCTCCAACAGCAGGGCCAACCCTGCTTGCACTAGTGAGGAAGAACAGGGCTGTGCTATCTGCGGCCCTGCAAGCCTTCACTGCGGATGGGTCCCCGTCACCGTGCGGGAATTCAAGAGGCCGTATCGGCTCTGCAGATAACGAGCTGGCGTGCCCCCGCCGGGGGGCCAGCCTGTGTCTCCTTATCGCCAGCCATGAAGGGTTGCTGAGGACCCAGCTACCATAAAAAGACGTTTTCTGTCTTCTGTATCATTACCACATAGCACAATAGTGAGTTTCTCCTGGGTCGCTGGCGCTAACAGGTGGAACGCCGCGATCTATTATCAAGGCCAGGCGCGGCGTACGAGAAGCAGGCGGCGCCAGTCCTTTCACACGCTTAAACCACGTTAGCCGCAGCAGAAACACTGGCTCGGTGAGGGAAACCCCGCCAGAAGAGCCGCCGCAGGGAGGCCGCCGCAGGGAGGACGCCGCTTTCAGGCGGACGAGGAATCCGTCCAGCATGCGAACGAGGCGCACTCTCCACGGCCATCGCTGGTGGCTACAGTGTCCCGTTCTCAAGTAAACGGGCCTTCAAAAGTCCTTTAATCTTACATACGTGTGACTGACAGTTTGTCAGGTCCGCTATGGCAAGCCTAAGGGGAAAACTCAATTGTGCCAAAATAAGTTCAAATTCTAGGGACATATATACCATTTAGGTTGTTACCCCTCTTGCTTTTCTTAAATAATCATATTCTGAATCATACATTACAACTTGCTAGAGAGATCTGCTGTGTGAGCCGTTAAGTTGTCCATTTAAGCTGACTCGAGACGACCTGTTCTATGCCCCTTAGATCAGTGTTCCAAATCTCTGCTCCTACTGAGGCATCAAAGACAGTACTATAACTGAAGCTTCTTTTTAAATCTGGGAATTACAGTCTGATTACAAAAATGGTTAATTGGATAAAGACCCTGAACATCAGTTGTGCCTTGGAGGCAGACGTGAGAGACCATGCAGACCTTGAGATGAACTTCCTGATGTCGGGCCTTCAGGAAGCCACCGAGTCCTTCCTGCCTTGGGTGCCATGTGCCTGTATTCTTACAATAAATTCTCCTTTAGCCTGAACTACTTTAAATGGATTTCTATTCCTTACACTCAAAAAACCTTTACAAAGAAGACTGCCATAATCCTTTATGTCGCAAATTAATAGTCTCCTTATCTAAATGATGTTAAGTCCCAAACCGGAAGACGGCTGAGGATTATTTACCTTTTGGGGCCAAAGGCTCAAAAAGTCATGTGCTCTACTGTTCTACATATAAAGTATTAGCAACCTTATCTTTCGAGTCAAGGAAACATATAGAATTCTGGGTGTATAACACTGCTTCGCAGGCCCTGTACATTTGTCTCTCGTTTTTTACTATACTACTAAATCTGTTAGTGAAACTGAGGATGGCAAGAATAAGGGAGGAGTGAGAAGGGGCAGGAAGAAGAAACTTGAGGAGGCAAGAACAATGCTGTTCAGACTTCTGTATAAATATACTCAGGTTTTTACGCAATACACTTAAAAAAACAAATATACCTCAAAATGAATTATAGACAGGAGCAGTTAATTTTAAATAGATTTCTTTTGGCTTATATTCTCTCATTAGCAAAAAGTAATAAATTTTTACAAACTTATTTTCCATTAAAGTTATATATACACACACGTGTATACACAAATACACACAACACAATCTTTGGTGTTTGTGTACAGAGTAAAGAAATCTAGTATTCGGGATAGTTTTCATAGTAAATACCTTTAAAAGAGTATTGAGTATTTAAACAATGTAGAGTCTGATATAAGAACTGATAAAAATCCCAGGGGACTGGCATTCTCTGAAATCTGGAGATACGCTACTCAGTTCTGGACTCAGGACACCATGCTGCCCACTACCGGAAGCCGTGCCTGACAAGGCTGCATTTTTAACTACTGCCTACAAAGAACTGAAATGTTCTTTAATATATGCTTAATTCTATAATGATAATTGTCAAATTTCATTCCAAACTAACAGAATCGCAGCATTTAGAAGTAAAACTACGGAATGAAAGGTATTCACAAGGTATAGACACATGGTTTTTAAATGCGCAAGTTCCTCGATTAAATCCATCCATACTATCACCACCCACCTTAGATCTCACTTCTGCGAAGCAGCTGAGCAGCAAATGCTCCACGAATGCCGGCTGGAGGGGAAATTAGTCAGATCTAGCACGAGGCATAAATAAGTATTGTGAAATAAAGGAAAAATATGTCTTAAGTTCCAAGGAACTTAGACTATTAGGGTTTTTAATTAGAAAAGTTCTCCTTTACCCCATTTTTAATAATTGTTTCCAATTTTGAAAGACACTTATTCTTCCCACTTTGAAAATGCATTAAAACATTTAATTTTTTTTTTAAATTGTGAAACATACACAAAGAAAAGGGAATCAAAATTTATATAAAATTCAATGATTATAAAGTGAACACCAGTAACTCTAATCAGGTCAAAAAACAGACCAGAACCAGAAACTGTATGTATCTCCCTCAATCACACGACCCTCCTCCACACGAATACCACCCTAACTCTGTGAGGACAAGCTTCTGGATTTTCTTTATAGGTTTTGCCACATGGATACACGTCTCTGAAAATATAATTTAGCTTTGCTTATTTATAAAGATTATGTGAACATAACATATGCAATATGTTATTTTGTTTTGCCTTCTTTATAAGCAACATATCTTGTTTGCTTCTATCATTTATGAGATTCATTCACAGGTTGCATAGTTACAGTTTGTCCATTTTCATAAAATACTGAATTACTTTGGTGGGGAAAATCATCCACTCTACGGCAAATAGCCATTGCAGTTGCTTCAATCTATGGGCTATTATAAAAATGGTGGCTCCGTATATATTTACGGATTAAATCCACTGTATATCTACACACATCTAAGGTAATCTTTAGGTGTGGAACTGTTAGTTCATAAAATATGTTAACCTACAGTTATACTAAATAATGCCAAACTGTTTTTTTTAAGTAGTTGTATCGTGTATTTCTCTACTTGCAATGAAGATTTAATTTTTATTCCTGATTACTAAGGAAAGGAAGCACATGTCATATCTACTGGCCATTTGGATTTTCTCTTTTGTGAAGTGCCTGTCAAGTCCTCTGCCAAGTTTTTTACTGAGCTGTTTTTCTTATTTGCTGTATAGACTTTATTTGTAATCAACATAAGTCCTTAGCTAATTTTATGCATTGTAAAATCTTTTCCTATTCTGTGGCATGTTTTTATAACACTTGCCTTTGGATGAAAATGGATTCATTTTAATAGTTAAATATATCATTTTTTCCTTTACAGTTATCCTTTATGGTAGTAATTTTTATGTCTTATAAAATAAATCTTTTCCTACCTCAGAACCATGAAGATATTCTATGTTATTATCTTCTAGAAGGTTTTATAGTTTTGCCTTTCACATCTGGGTCTATACTCTCTCTTCCTGGGGGTGGATTCTGCTGGGAACACAGAGTCGCAGAGGTTTTGCGGTTTGCGGGGCCTTTCAGGAATGCACGCACTGCACTACAGCAGAAGCGCCTCCTGTTTTCTTTACAACACAGCTCAACGCCCCCCTCCCCAATCTCCCTTTCCCCATTCAAACAAGGTGAACAGCACTATTCTTCAAACAAACCCCAACATTACTAAAACCTTACCAGAATGAAGAGATGAGATAACTTGGTCTATTTTTAAAAGCTAAGAACGTCTTTTAAAATGCTGATTATCTGCTGCTAAATTAGTATTCTTGCAACGATTATCTGACTACCTAAACTGTTAAACCTCTCTCATGGCTACCCAATGCCCACAGGACAGATGTCAAGTGCCACAGCCTGGTATTCAAGGCGCTTCACCAGCTATGTCCAAGAGTCCCGTCCTTGCCTTTATTACTCCCCATACGAACTACTCCACATAAACTGTGCATGCTGTGAAGTAATGTAGAGGCTTATGTTTTTTCCTCCATGGACATCCAGTTTTCTAGCACCACTTATTGAAAACTTTCCTTTTCTCATTGACTCACCCTGCCACATCTGTCAAACGTCAATTAGCCACATGCGTGTGGTTCTATTTCTGAGCCCTCTATTCCGTTCCTCTGACCGACATGTCCTTCCCTACGCAAACGCCACAGCTTCTGCATCACTGTAGCTTTAGGTATGTCTTAGGAGGTGGGACTTCTGGCGAGAATAAGCCAGCCGGCTCCCATCCTCTCCCCACCCGGTGGGGGGATGGAGGCCTGTGATCTAAACCAGTAACTCAGAACTTTAGGACACCTGCTGGGAATGCTGGGACACACTGATCTCTGATACTCACATCAGTGCTGAGTAATATGGTAGCCACGAGCCACATGTGGTTAAAGCTAAATTAACCAAAGGGGAAAATTCAGTTCCTCAGTGGCACCAGTCACATTTCAAGTGCTCCGCAGCTACCTGCAGCTCGTGGCTCCCACACTGGAAAGCGCCGATCCAGAACATTTCCATCATCACACAAAGGTCTGCCGGACAGTGCTGCTTTAGAGGATGCTGTACACATAAGGAAGGCCGGGAGCTGCCACTGTTAACGCAAAGAAGCCAGCAGGGGACGCAGCTGACGCCGAGGGGAGCAGAGACCCGGAGTCACCTCAACGGGGCCCAGTCTCCGCACTGCTGGCTTTTGGCTTACGTGATATAACAAACACACCTATTTTAAAGACCAGTTTCAGTCAGGTCTTCTGTTGCTTACAACCAGAAACAAGTTAAATAATATGACATAGTTTCAAAATGCTTTCCCATATATTATTTTAATTGAGCCTCAAACCCCACAAGGTTTACAACTTAAATACTATTCTCTCTTCCTATTTAACATCAGAGCTTAGTACCAAAAATATCTGATAAGTAACATTAATATGGCCAGGAAATGATCATTATAGTATTATAGAAATTTACTCTGAATCTAGTATGTGAATATCAATAGGGCTTGAGAATTATAATTACATCTTTCACAAAATACCTAAATACCCACCTAAACCCTTATTTTCTACTGTCCTACAGAACATGTCTGATAAGTTTTTTAAAACTGTTACTATGGGTGTAAAAATAAAAAAAACTAATCCAACCATATAAATGTAGAAAATAGCAATAAAATATTTTAAGTATATAACGTTATGGGATAATGCTATACGAACACTGATGGCATAATAAAGCAAGCTAAATTTTAAAATTCCTGTACAAATACTAGTTGCTACTTTCAAGTTTTCTGCAGAACATAAACATTTTTTGAAATTCTCAAGATGGGTTCTGGAAATAACTCAAGCCCAGAAATTACCAAAAAATAAATGAGTTATAGGAAAAACATTTTCATAAAAACAAAGCATGAAAGAAAAATATTCTCCACTAAATTACAAGAGGTAAATTCCAATATAAATAATCAAGTTTGGTTTATTCTCTAAGACTCAAGCATGAAACTTATTTTTGAAGTTTTAACCACTAACATTAAAAACAGTATTAAAAATTTACCTTTGGTGTTTAACTACCAATGAATTAAAATAAGAACTACAAAAAATATTATTTGACTAAAGGAATATAATCCCATGTCAAAGTGCCTGTATATATAATACTCTTCATAGAATATCCTTACGATATTACAAAGCACACATTACAAGCTATGAATCAATCCATCAAACAAAATTATAAGGTGTGTTTACTTTTCCAAAATATAAGAAGTTCATACTACTGTTTAGAACCGGCTATAGGCACAGCACTGAATGTATAATTGTATAACTGTAAATTAAAAAGTAGAGTTCTGACTAATCTGTGCCAAGAAGATATCCCTTTCATTAGACTCTAGAGCCCTGGTTTCTCTCCAAACTAAGCTATAAAAATCACTTCAAAATAAATATGAAAACTTTATATAGCTATCTTCTTAATTTTCAACTGTGTGCTTCAACATCCAGATTTTACAAACCTGCCTGTCTGCAGGAGCTACCTTACACACCCAGACGACATGCACCTCCCTTCGCTGGCCCACACAGAGTGCTGTTTTACATGTGGTTAATATATATATATATGCGCACGCGTACACACACACACACATATATACATACATATATATACACATACATACACACACGCATATGGTTGATATATATGTGTGTGTGTGTGTGTGTGTGTGTGTGTGTGTGTGTGTGTGTGTGTATATGGTAAATAATTCACTTTTGATGAGGAACATCAAAACCTTGGGATTCTAAGTATCTCGAATCCATCGTGAAGCGTATCCAACAAAGGGACTGCTATAACAAGACCATAAAAAAGCCCAGGCGCCTTGTTAGGCAAGCAGCAGGAAGGCAGCCAGTTCCCACTACGTTCCCAGTGTCCGGCACAACGCCTCATACACAGTGTGATCAGTAAGGAGTCAACGAGTAAAAAGGGGAGAAGTAATGCACTTCGGTCAACATTTTTACCCTTTCATTTCCCTTCTCTTCAACCCCTTTCAAAAAATTTACAATTCAATTCTAACACAACTTACAGCATGGAAAGTACAAGACAGTAAAACCTAGGCAGTTATGATATAAGCTCTTTCAACAGCTACCCAAACCCTCAGGAGAAAGTCGAGGGCCTCACAACCTCCCTGGGACCTGGTTTACTTCTCAGGTCTCAGCTATTTCCATCTCGCGCTGCTATACTTCAGCTATCCTTAGATGACTCTAACTCCAAAAAATAACCATGCTGTGTCTCGTTTCCTAACTTCCCCGTGAGCGCCCCCCGACCCTCCTTTCCCTCTCCAATCCTGTCCTTTAAAGGACTGGGGTGATGGCGTCACCTCTAGAGGAAGTTTTCTCTAACTACTCTACCCATGCTCTGTATCCTCCCCTTCTCTCACTGATCAAAAATTTGGCCGGTGTATCAAAGAACTTCCAGAGAAGAAAGAACAGTGTATCTGATTGTCAGTGCTAAAACACTCAATCCCTGACACACAGAGACATAAACAGGGCAGAGAGGTCATCAATAATCACGATATGCATTACAGCAACGTGGGCGTCGGCATAAAGGGACACATATCACCCTTCTTCCCCATGAAGTCCGGTTTATGTAACATCAGTCTGATGGAGAAAAATCCGACCTCGAGAAAATAAAAAGCACACAGATGCCTAGCTCCTGATAAAAAGCGTGTAACGAAACCAAGAATTGCGCGATGAATAATATTCAAAGACGTAACAAAATAAAAACTGGAAAACTGCAACTGCTAGAGCCGCAGTGGCTGCCGCGTGCGGTGACGCTGCGGGCCGTGTGGCACGGGCGGAGGGCCACGCGGGGCGGTGGCTCACCCTGCGGGTCCTCGTCCCGCCGCTTCGGGCTGTCAGGGAGAAAGGCGCAGGGCAGGGGGTGGAGGTGGAGGGAAGCTCGGTCTTGTCTTCAGAGGCCTCATTATTTTTTCCCTTCCCAAGCCGCTCCATGCAGCCCTGTAGAACAGTACGCAAGCCTCCTAAGACACCCTGCCTCTTCCACCCCGCATCCGTAACGTGGGGAGACGACAATGACTGGCTCAAAAAGGTTCTCTGAGGACATCGTATATAATGCTGTCGGAAAACCTGAACCACATCACGCTCCTGTTACATCAAGTCAGCACCAGATGATCTCGGGAGACAGAAGTCATTTATCGTTTTTGCTCAACTGAGGAACAGGGGTCCATCTCTCACACCTTCCCACCAGACCCCTAAATACACTCGGAGAAGTACTGAGAGCCACACAGAGCTGAACTGAAAGGTGACCCACTAGCACTGCGCTCCCCCGTTTGCAATTCACGACGATTTCAGCATACTATCTGAATTGCTTTTAGACAGGCCTTAAAAGTTGCAATCTGTGCTTGCTCACTGCTTGAAATTATTTCAGAGGATATTCTTGGGGATAAAATTATTTTAAAAGCTTGATAACCACTGCCAAGAAACTCCTTATTAACTTGAAGTTTTTAGTCTCACTGCACTTAAGACGAGCTAAGTTAATACACGAAGGCCTCTTCTCCACAGTTTCTGACTCAGTAGGTCTGAGGCCTAAGAACTCAGGTTTGTGATGCTGATGTTGCTGGTCAGGGTACCACACTCTGAGAACCACTGATTTTAAAAAATGTACTCCCAGACCAATCGCTTTTATTGCCGGTGTTTATTTAATAATTGATGGATGCATCTTGTATCGACTATTTTCAAGATATTATTTCCAAATTCCTTTGTAATCTGAAAGCAAGTAGGGATTAAGACTCCAAAAGAGCAGATGTCCTTTTTCTTTTGAATCTGAATTATCATCATCTTACTTCATGTATCGCCATGCCTCAATTATCTCAACTGTGAAATGGGGACAAACAGAGGGACTTAATAACAAATAAAAGTCCTTGGGAAAGCACCAAGTCATATTAAGTACTTGATAAATGTTATCTATAATTCTTATTGCAGTTATCCTAATTTTCTGTTCATTATTGAGGAAAACTTATTCGTGCTTGCTACATATTATACATTACCAGTATATATATAAAATGTTGTCTATTTATGGTGAAATGTTCCAGAGCTCCAATGGACTCAGTAAACTGGGGAGCGAAGGGAGGGGGTGATGTTAAAGACCCAAGTTCTAATCCCACCGCTGCCATTAAGTCGCTAAATGACTCTGGACAAGTCATTTAACCTGAGTCTGAATTTCTACTTCTGAACAAAGTAGAAAGTCATACCTTGAATATGAAGATCAAATGAGATGATGCAAGTGGAATTTTTTTAAAGTACTGTTATGCAGTAGTCCTGTGATGAAGGCAACAACTCTATTTGGGAACAGGATCACAACATATTAACAGGAGAGATAAATGGCCATGGCCCTGTATGTGCATCCTTAAATGAGAGGGCGATGACCTGAATCACCACATAAGCTATTTACTGAATGTTCTCCAATGCTGCCAACTCAGCTATTTTTTTAAAAATACTATGAGCGGTACTATTTAATATTCCTGCAAAATGAAAGAAAAAAATTGGACACAAAAGTAACCTCAGGCATTATCTGTGTAGCAGCTAAAATCCTTGTTCACACCTTCTGCATTCATTTTGACGCAGAACCCTTCCACATCAGTTCAAGTTCAATGTATGAACACACGTGTATGAATAATGGCAACTAACTGGACTGGTGATGTCCATTTCTGGTTTTAATACTCTAAAATATATTGAATATTCTTATATAATTACACAATACGGTTCACAAGGGTTTAAATCTTAATTTACTGAAAAGAAAATTTGGGGGTTGTAACATTCTTTGTACATTTCAACTAAATTACTACTTTTCTCAGGACCAAACGAGTCTGCCACTTATTTTTGTATTGAGGCTTAATAACATGAACATATACAATGTCTATCTTTGATGACAGTCTCTGCAGAATGTCTGTCTCCTAATGGAATTTAGGAAATAAGGTAAACCTCATGTTTTTGTAAGGATAACGTTTCTGAAAAGTAGTGTATAAACATTTTCAAGTAGGCTGTCATTTTAAACACAGCAGTGATACTCTCCATTTCGAAGAAATCCAGTGACGAAGTCTCTTGTGAGGTTTACCTTAATGACAATCTCCTAACTGACTAATGCGCAAGTTTCCATCTTCGTGTACTTAGCTTTATCAGCGTGGGAGGTACACACGTCCTACAAGACACTGCAGACCTTAATTTAAAATATGAAATGCCACTTAAAATACGTAAGTGCTGCTGACTAAAAAAAAAAAAGCTATACAGAAATAATTTGTATCAGCTATAATTAAGATGTTCAAGTGGATTGCAGTTTAAAGAAACTAGTTTTAAAATACAGGTAACGTGAAACCAGGAAGAACGAGGACCGACCCCGTCGCGCTGCGGGCTCGCAACGCCCTGGGCAAAGCAGAGGCGGTGAGCGTGAGCATCGCGCCTTCCTCGCCGCTCCCCATCACGGTATTCCGATAGCCACGACTCAGCAGGTGTTTGCTCCGCAGTGCTCCCTACTAGAGCACTAGGTCTGATGCCGCAGGCACGACACAGACCACGCAGGAGTGGGCAACACAGCGGCACCCATCCTCCTCCTCTTCACAGCGCCTCCCAAAAGGGTTTGTGTGTAGGACACAAAAGAACAGAAACACATCCACGGATTCCACTTAAATATAGTCAAGGCTCTGTCAAAGGTGTTTTAGAAATACAAGCGGAAGTAAAACCCTGCTGACTTTAAAGACGGACACATGCGGTAGGAAATCGGGGAATTCAGGTTAGAGGCCTATGAAAGCTGTTCGTGAAGTTTTCGGTTAGTTTCACTGTCGATCACATTGCATGTGGAAACACTCTCAATCGCTCACTTACAGCTGTTTGTGCCTCTACTTAACGCTGACGTACTCCCCAGCACTGATAAGATGATGTGGCTAAGAGTCCAGAACATCACACCGTGTTAGAAGTTTACAGATATGAAATCTTCAGTTGGTAAAAGTGTATCTCAACGGTTTACAAAACTATGGGTAGAAAGAACAGTCTTGTAGCTTGAATCAGAAATCTCTAAATAACATCACTACGCTGAGTCCATGGCACCCAGGAGCCCCTCAAATAGTTTTGTCAAATGACAGACACTAAAAAGTTTGCTTTCAATCGCTATGACTGTTTGAAAGGAAACTATATGAAAAATGAAGAAGTACTTATAATGGTATTCGAAAGATATCCTTAAATGAGATATTCGTAAAGCACTTAAAAGCGTTTGGCCCACAGGAAGCTCTGCACAAGTGTCCGTCATTACTCTCATCCAGGAAACTTAATCTGGCTCACGACCACCTTTGTAGCTGCAGGAGTGTAAGCCATTACTGTCGCTGATAAAAAGGACTCGAGACAGGCATGCACTACTAGCGAGAACATGGTTGCATCACCTTTCTATGTGGAAGAATACTTTACAAGTGTAACCACCATGGTCTTCTAACGAAGGTTAGCTCAGCAAGACATTCACATACAAGAAAGGCAAATTAAGTCTTAATATTTATACTGCCACACAAATTAATCCCTTATAATCTAATGCGTCTTCTCTCATTGCATTTATGTAATTCAGAACTTCATTAGAAACTATTAGTAAGATTTATGTTTGCTTGTATCTAAAAATTGCAATTAAAAAAGAAAATAGCAATCTCCCAACTGATAACTGAGCTGCAAAAGTTTTCCTTCATGTTGAAGTAGATTGTAAATGGGAGATTGCTAAAAAAATGATTGGGATATATACTCTCCTACACTTTGCTGACCACAACAGAGAAGACTGAGGTAGTCTGACAATTCTGGGAGGATTACATCGGACTATGTTCTTCATACTCTCTAAGACAGGAGCTTTCGGCTGTGCGGAGGACCCTCAACTTACAGGGGGCCATGAACAAGTGCTGCAATAAAAGTTGGGGTGAGGAAGGTGCTGGTTCCCATCGCAAAGCCGGTCTGAGTATCTATTTGTTGACAGTATTAAAGTCAACTCTATTTCTTTGTTTGACTTAAGGCAATGGGACTTTTGATAAAAAAAAAACAAAACAAAAAAAAAAAGAGATTTTAAAAATAAGGTATCATTTTAAACTAAACACACTAGGATACTCTCTATTTCAAGGAAATCCAGTTATGCAGTCTCTTACAAAAATCACCAAATAATCATCCCAATTTATAAAATTTCAACTCAAAATGCGTTATGAGAGTCTATGAAATAGTGTGCACTGCACGGAAGTGGTAAGATAGCCCATGAATGCCAAATGATATAAAATAATTCGCCAGTGATACAAAGGTGTTAAGGGGTAATCATGCAGCTAAACTGAAGTGAGCAACAAAGCAAAATCAAACACTTCACACACGTCAGGGGCGGTTCACGGCACTGAGCCACTCACTGCGGCCAAATCGAGCAGAAGGAGGGAGTCCTCGCTGGAATTACGCTACACTCTCACCTCTCTTCTCAAGCTATTGAATAACTGCTAAGAAGTAGCAGAAGTGCTCTTTTAATACAAGTAGGTTTGCGTTTGTTTTTGTTATGCAGTAACAATTACTGCCCAAAGAGGGATGGCTAAGGCAAAGAAAGATGGGGGAAATTTAAACGTATTTTCAGAACTATAATAGAATCTGTGGGGGCAAATAAATTAGATTCCTACACAATAAAATAAGGTATCTTTATCTTAATTTCAATTACTCAAAATCTAGATTGGAACTTCATTTCTTCTTTTATAGTTAGTTCTGCATCATCTCACATGGTTTCAGTACTTCTGCCAAAAAAAACACCTAATTTATTGAAATACTTTTCCAATATTACAAAACTAAGCCAAAAGTATACATCGAGTAGTGAAAAAAACTTTAGAATAAAAGTAAAATCTCTAAATATACACTAAAAAAAAAAAAGTAAATATGAAGCTAATTCAAAATGCTATTAGAAATATACTAAAAACTGAAATCAACAGACAGAGACCAAGCATGGACACGGACAGTGGATTAGTGGTTACCAGAGGGGACAGGGGAGAAGAGAGGTAGATAAGGACAAAGGGGGTCAACTCTCTGGTGACAGAAGGAAATCTAACTTTGGGGGGTGAACAGACAACACTATGTATAGTATATGGCATACTGTTAATCTGTACACTTGAAACTTATTTATTAACCAATGTTACCCACACCTATAATTTTAATTTAAAAAAAGTAAGCATGGAAAGTTAGCTTTCATAAGATTTTACAGCAGAAAAGAATTAAAGAGGAAGTATACTAGTTCTCCTTTTTGAAGGTTTTGTTTTAAAAACACTTCTGGACAGACAGAAATCATTCTGAAAATCCCTCTCCTTTTCACTTAATTACGTTGGCAAAATTATGACAGATCCTGAAGGGCATCAGAGTAGAAGAAAATGAGGACATCCTTCTCCCCCAACTAAAGCACTGTTAACAAAACAGAAATATTTACATCATTTTCTTTCACTTCACTAGGTTTAGTTGTGGGTAGTTACTGACGTAACAAGTGATTAGACGTATTAAAACTTCATTCTGTCAAAAGTGATAGTTTCTTAGAATATTCATTTAAAAGCTAATATAAGTAATCACAGATGAAATGCGTGATTACGCTGAGCACACAGCACAACAGCCTAGTGTATTTTGTCTCAATGAACAGGATGTCTGTAACGGTAAGTGGGTCATCACGGAGCAACGATTAGATCCTTCTAAGAAACGACTCAGAGAAAAGATGTAACTGATTTATATTCTGGATGTAACGAGCAAGCTGACGTCGCAGTTATTAAACGCAAGCACCAAGCATCATCACCCGCAGTTCAGGCATTTCTAGGTCGTTACCTCGACGATGTCGGAGTTGGTTCTGCTCTCGTGCGGCTCGTTGTACTCCGTGTACTTGAGGAGCACTTTGTCCATGTCGGTGCTGGCGTACTGGAACAGCTTGTTGGAGCTGTTGAAGATGATGAGTGCTATTTCACAGTCACAGAGCACGCTGAGTTCATAGGCTTTCTTCATTAACCCAAACTTTCTCTTTGTAAAAGTGACCTAGACAATCAAAGAAAAAAGTGTGTTTTGATCAAAAGCATTGGTGGTACCTGAATGCGAGCTATGTGCAGATGAGTCACTTCGACCCTGAGTCAGACTGCGCAGGTGGGAAAGGTTCCTCGCCTCGTGCCCCACACGGGCCTCTTCCCCACCCCCGCCTGCCACACGACTGCAGTCCTGCGTGCACCTTGTACCGCTGGGGGCCCCGACAGAGCCACCTCCTCTGAGGTACTGCATTATCCTCGGCTGCCGCTCCACTGCAGAGGGCAAGGATCAGCCAAACAGCAGGCCCCTACTGTCCAGTAAAAATGGCTGCCATCAGAAAGCCAGGCTCACCTCAAGTGACCACCGCTACTCAGACTTCTCTCTCAGGGACCAAGCACACCACTAATTTAGCTCACACTCCCCCAAGACAAGCCCTTCTACGGCACCCACTGAAATTCAGTCTCGGATTAGCAAATTCCCTAATGTCCTCTGAATATTTCTTTCTCCAACTAAAACCTGTCACCTAAAGTTTTCTCGAGTAGAGACCAACTTTTGTTAGTTTTAAATATCACATCCCCTACGCTCAAGGGCCTAGAAGATGTGTTCTTTTTGCTCCCTACTCTCCCTTCCAAATTATTTTTCCGTCCTTCCCCTTCAAAATCCCTATATGTTTTTAAACAAACTCATGCCATGAAATGTATACCCCCGAGACCCTTCCTTGTGGTGGGCGCTGGCGACCCCCTGGCTGCTCCCTCTCACGCACCGATAAGTGTCACCTGACTTCTCTGTCTAACCCTGCTCTTATCTCTGGAGACTTCAGCATCTGCAGAAAAAAAAATCATTGCAAATACTTTGGCCTCTCAATTCCCTTATCTCTCAACTTCCAAATGATCAATCTCTACCATGTCAAGCATCCGCTCCTGAAGTCACACCTTTAACTGTCATCACCAATAATCACATCGCCTCCGAAACCTCGATTCCAGGCACTGCACACTGACTGCCTCCTACCCAGTCCTCCCCAGAAACTCTTTAACCTGGACTTCTTGATGAAAGTGGCGATGTCACAGTCCTGGGAAGGCCTAGCCAAAGGTCCTCTGACTGGCGCTATAGGATTCAGAAGTGTGGGAAGGCCACGAAAGAAAGGGGCGGGGGAGGACACCAGTAGAGACCCCCTGTTTTAAATGCACAATGGCAGGTGACGTACAACTAGGAATTTTACAGAAAAGCCATTTTTAACTTGTACCTGATATCATTGTCAAGCATGTAAAAGATAACTAAATGACCTAAACCCTGAGCTAGTTTCACTCAGAAAAGAATAAGAGGAAAAAAATCATAACAGACAAAGCCACAACAAGAAAATTCAAAGACTCGAAACAGACAAAATTAAAATGAATAAAGATGCTGGGTATGGTGGACATATAATACATAATCTAAAAAAACTACAGAATTGGAAAAGGAAAATCATTTATTAAAAAATAAAAAAATATCAAAAAGCCACACCACCCTAACAAAAAATAAATCAGTAATCGAACTCAAGGAATTTTCTGGTTAAGTTACTGAACATCAAGTCACTTCTTAGGAAGAGAGAGAGAAAAAAATCTGTCTGATGTTAGAATTCTGGCAACAATCAAAGCCAGAAGATCTTGAAATAATCTCTACAACGTTCTGGGGAAAAGTAATGGGATCCTAGGATGTTATGCCTAGCCAAGTTATACTTCATGTCTAAAGACAACAAACATTTTCAAACGTAAGAATACTCTGGAACGTAAGAATACCCATGAGCCCTTCTCAGAAGAAAAACCAAACAAAACTACTTGCTGAAAACATCTAGTCATTTAAGTAGATCATATATTGGAAAATACTGGGATTTTTTTCGGTTTTCTTCATTGCTATATACTCGGCTTCTAAAATACATGACATTGGGCAGTGGGGCGCTAAAAAATTTGCTCAATAAATCCATAAACCAAAAAATTAAATTAATAAAAGAATACAAAAGCTACAGTAAAGAACTGGTGATAATGAATCCTTTAAATTTTGAACTATGATTAAATAATCATGGAAATCATAATTATAACAGAATATAACTACTAATTTTAACAATATTTTTAAAAAATACCGAATGTAGATTTCTGGCAAGATACTGACACAGGATCTATTTCCCCCAGCTAAGCTCCTGGAACTAAAAGTATTCTGACTACTGAAGGATACCGGAGGGAAGTGTGAGGCGCCCCAGACGCGATGCTGGAATATGGATGTGTGTGTCCGGGGGGGGGGGGGTGGGATTGGGTGTGGAGCTGGCGGCCTGGACAAGAGCGAGCCGTGGGGCTACAAGATGAGGTTTTAAGAGCAGTTCGGGTTCCGCGGGTGCCTCCCGTCGCCACGCCTGGGACACTCCGCGCCTGCCGCCTCACAGCGGAGACGGGCAGCAGCGCTGGTGCAGACAGGTGTCCCCCAGATGACATCAGAGCACCGCAGAAGCGTGGCTAGGGATGGGATGGGAGTCGAGAAAACACAGGTAGGGACGGACTACGCTCCGGCCCCGACTTCCCAACCACTGGGACGCAAAACCTCCCAAGTTAAGGCTGGTAGATTTCCACCCAGAGGAAGCACCTTCCTTCCAGTGCCTTCTTCCCTAGGGGACTCAGCATAAAGCTGCAATTTGAGTTAAGGATATGAGCAGTGAAATGATTAACTGTGACTTTTTTGATACCTGGGGCCCTCTGACAAATTGACATAATCAATTAAAATGATATAAAATAGTTCAAAGATGACAAAGAATAAAATTCAACTAAACTGCCAAGTCAAGAGGTATTATCAGACTGAACCAAAAAAAAAAAAAAAAAAATCCATCCACACACAATTTACAAAAGATATACCTAAAGCATAAGGACACACACAGTAAGGTGGAAAGTAAAAGGAGAAAAACAGACTTATCAAGAAAATACGAGTCAAAGGAGAGGTGCAGCTATATAAATGTTAGACAGAGTAGATTCAAGACAAACGTGATTTACTGAGGATAGAGAGGGTCAATATGGACTGGAAATTCACAGAGAAGGTATAACACGAATGTATGAGCCTAATGAAACAGTCCTAAAATATAGAAAACAACATATATTAAACTAATAAAAGAAAAACTGACAAATCCACTACTGTGGTTAAATGCAATTATTAATAGGTCTCCATGAGCCAAAAAAAAAAAAAATTGCAAAGAATATAGTCAATCTGAATACAAAAAACAATCAGCCTAATCAGCATATATTGACTTCTACATCCAACAACTAAAGAATACACATTTATCTCAAGTCCACTTGTAACATTCACAGAAACTGATCAGATTTAGGAAATAAAGCAAGCCTTAGCACATTTTAAAGTGTTCACAATCTATTTCTAAAGGCAATATAAAACACTGTGAGTCCTAACGTAAGAGCGTTTAGTGCTTAAGATTGAAAGATACTATCTGAAACAGATAAAATACATACAAAATTTATAAAGAACTTCTAAATAAAAGTCAACAACCCAGCAGAAAATGGGCGAACCTCAAAAACAGGTAACATTTCACTTTCATTAGACCAGAAAAAAACGTAAAAGAAAATGAAAAACAAAGTGAGAAAGAGAGGAAGGAAAGGAGGGAGGGACCTTGGTTATACAGGGAAATACTGTTCCAAAGACCTGAAGTGTGACTTTGTCTTACAAGCGCAAACACTGGTCATTCAAAACTCCACCCTATGACCTCCTTCGGTAACTGCCCCCCGGACCACCGCACCACCAGGGGCCTGCGGGTCCTTTCGTGAACTCTCCCTATCACGCAATCTTACTTCTTCTTGCCATATTCTTAAATCTCCTATGTAGACATACTTTAATGCGTCCCAGTGCCTAAGTCTCTCATATATAGGTGTTCAAATTTGAATGAAAAAAATGACACCTCTTTTGCACAGAAACAAGACTTCCTCTCTTAACACAACAATAATGAAACTTTTAACTCAGAATGCAAAAATTCAGAAATCAGTAGAATTAATACACCCTTTCAGTTCTGACAAATTGTGTCTGTGCCAAAAGCATATGAGGAGAAATTCAGATACCCTTACCCCGTCTGGCAGCTCTGCAAGAAGCTGACTTAGCAGGTAAATTCAAAGGAGAAACAGGCTAATTTCAGTTGCTGAGCTACAGTGGCAGGCTCCACCTTTTTAACAAGGTCATTTCCTCTCCCCAGGAAGCTGCCTCACTCGGTCACTTCCATTGCCCTGGTTCCCCTTCCCCTCTAAACACACGGAGTCCTTGCCAGGCAGGTCCAGGCTACCTGTGCTCAACAGACACATAACTCTCTATGGGATGATGGGAGCTCAGGGGATCTCATGTGCTTTGCTACCTGCTGCTTGTATGTTACTCCCTCATCAGCCCTCTTTCACATGGACACGGCACACATTCATGAAGCAGGTCCACCCTGTGGCTTCTCTACACGACATAATCCTCAGATCTGTGAAGGGAAATTTACTTGCAACCTTGCTTAGAATCATTCCTTTGGAATGATGGAATGGTTACTTTATCAGTCTTCCCTATTTTGTCCAGATCTGTAATGAATCACACTGCGTGACTGTGCGCCTTCCATTTCAACTACAGAATCTCCACGAGCTCAAACAATTCAGTCGCCGGCAGCGCGAACCACTCCGGCCACCTTCTCCACCGGCCGCTCGGCTGAGTGTGGTCTCCCATCGTCACCCACCACCAGACGAACAGCTACTCAGACTTCGCAGAACACATCCCGAGTACTGTTTTCTGTTCCTGGTGAGCTTCCAGAATCTAGCTGTTCTGGAACCTTCTCCTGATATGGAACCTTTCCAAGCTTTGAATAGTGGTTTGTTTACAATAGTCTGTGAAATTATTTTTTCTTCTTTCCTTTAAACCAAGGGGTTGGCAAGCTTTTCCGTGAAGGGCCAGAGAGTAAAGACTTTAGGCCTACAGGTCACACAGTCTCTGGGGACACTGCTCAACACTGCTGCTGCAGGGTGAAAACAGCCACCGATGACATGTAAACAAGAGGGTGTGGCAGGGTCCTCACACTGCTTTATTTATTAAAACAGGCCGCCAGCCCATGGACGACGGTTTGCCGACCCTGCTCTAGACCCTTAGGACTTTGGTATTCCCGTACCACGGCATCATTATAATGGTCCTGAATTTGCACGGGTTTACTGGTACTAGTACTGAAAGTTAATTTCAATATATTTTATTAATTAAAGCTGAGATATAGAATAAATGTTTTAGAGTATTTGTGATAATGAGAGTTGCAAAACAAACTCTCATTATTTGTTGGTTAACCAGAAAACTTCACGAACCAGAACACATTCACTGATAGCTGTAGTTAACTTTGGTATTACCTACTTATGAAAATAAAGGTGGCAACTTAAAATATCAATATACAGATAAGTATCAAACAATCAAATGTGTAGAAGATTAAATATAAAAGATAAATCTAAACTCTACATATGCAATGGACGACAGTGGTAGAACTGTGATTTTACTTTTCCTTTTGCCTATCTATGCTTTTTATAATTAACGCATATGATTTCTGAAATAAGAAACACATTTCTTATTAAAGCACATTATGAAAAGCCAAAAGTTTTTGATTGCTAAAATATTTAATTTAGCCTGGAAATAAAATACGTAGACTTGAAATTAGATTTAAGAAAAATTCAACCATTTAACCCTACACTCCTTTTTAAAAAATATTTAGGTCAATTAAGTAGATAAAATGTTTATTTACCTGCCGGTTCCTTTCATCCATTATGCGTGTGATTTGTATTTTCTTCCGCCCCATTTTCAGTCACCTTTCCTTCTATTCCAAATATCAATTCAAAAATTAATTTTCTTCAATACCCTAATGCATCGTACACAGCTTCTACTATCTCAGCTTCTAGTCCGAGGGGTACAGCTGAAATCTTCTATAAGATCTAAAAGAAAACACAAATTAGAAAATTTAAGTTCTATAAGTTTGTAAATCAGCAAAATGTTATACAAATGTCAAACATGCTTTTAAGCTGCACATTGACAGCATTATTAGGTGAGATTGCTGGTTATATAAAATTAGTAAACAAGTTGGAAGTCCTATTAAATTTACCCCTAAAATTCTCTTGAATCTTTTCGTGCCTCTAGTTTGGGCTAAAAGTGTTTTCCTCGACGCACACAACAGCAGCAGCAACAAGAGCCATCACCTGGGATTCTTCTGTGTGCCACGCGCTTTTCTAAGTACCTGCTATGTTTTAACTCATTCGATCCTAAATGCAAGGTTCTGCATTAGTCATAGTTTATCTCATTTTATAAATGGGGATACTGAGGCACAGACATATTAAGTAAGGGACAGAGCTTGGAATATGAACTCATGGGGTCTGGCTCTACAACTTCTCCTCTAAACATTACGGAATAGCTTTAAAAGCTTCTGATGGCCTCCATGTCAAAAGATGAACTAATCATCTGCAGAGCCCCAATCCACCTTTACAAACTTTTCTTGCAAATTACTATAGCCACCAGCAAATTGCTATTTGTCAATCCACAAAAACACTATATACTTCCATAATAATATGCACTTAAGTAAATGACTAGTCCTTTAGCTATTAATGAACTCTTTATCAGTTGAGATTCAGTTGGAATGCCATCTCCCTGGTGAAGTCGACACCAATCCCTCCCTCTCCCACCCCCCACGGCGGCAGAAAAAACCACAGCACCCAACTTTGTGGAGGTGAGTGCATGAATCCATTTCCTCTGAATCTGAATCTTTAAAAAACAAGGATTTCCTATTCCACTGAATGACAGTTGTGTCAAAAACCTGGTGCTTTCAAACATATGTCATAAAATATTTATGGAGGACTGGGAGACAAATGCTAAAACAGTCACAATAATAAATTCTCTGGGGAATTTTATTGAAGTATTTTCATCATTGTGCATGTATATCTATAAAACTTCAATTGTACTGTGTAAATCCAGAGTCTGAGTAAATCTACCTTTTGCTCAAAAGCAATGAGCTTTTCAATTATCACTCTCATGGCATTTCTTACCTATCTTCCCTCATTTGTTCTCTTCTTTCTTCGTTCATACAGAATATTAATTGATCATCTATTAACTACTGATAACATATTAACTGATCATCTACTTGCAAAAAAATGTGCTGTCGAATACTGAACTAGACACATTGCATAACATGGTTGAGAAAAAGAGGCAAAGATTTCTAATCTCGCAGAGTTCAGAGTCTAGTAGGGGAAAACAGACATTAATTAAAGCATCATATAAATGAGTCTGTGTAATTCAAAACTTAAAAGTTCATTTTATCTGACCTAAATTCATGAGTCAGGGAAGGCTTGCCTGAGACTGTGTCTCATACTGATACACACCCTGATGAGGGTATATGTATCAGGCAGAGAGAACAGCATGTGCGAAAGCCGCCTGACAAGAGAAAGCGGGGAATACCAGCAGTGGTCCCCAACCTTTCTGGCACCAGGGCCCAGTGCTTCTATGAGAATCTAATGCCTGATAATGATCTGAGGCGGAGCTGAGGCGGACTAGCGCTAGGGAGCGGCTGCAAATACAGATGAAGCTTCCCTCGCCTACCCTATGCAGCCCAATTCTTAACAAGCCTCGAACCGGTACTGGTCCACAGCCCAGGGGCTGGAGACCCCTACAAAAAACTGAAAGATGGCTAGTCTCTGGCGGGAACCAAGCAAACAAGCAGCTGTGCCATAGAATGTTAGTTGTCTCAACAGATTTCAATGTAAACAATAGAAGTTGGCCTGCTCCAAATCATGTTCCCTAACAGCTCACATTGCAGCCGATCTCCACTGTGAAAACTTGCACTGCAGCAGGCGAGATAAATATTCATACATTTCACTGCAGAGATGTTACGCTGACACCCGCAAGGCATAAGAACTATATTCTCTCGTATAATCTAACAATTCTGAATTCTAGAAGACATCTGAGCATTTTTGCTTTTGACGGTGTGGGAGTAGGCTGCTTCAAACCAACCTTCCTCTGAGAACTAGAAAAGCAAAACAAAAAGTCACCTGTTTAAAACCACTGGAGAACTTCCAAGACACTGAGAATTTGTAGAGCTGAGATCTGGAAGAACACAGGTGAAACCAAACTTTAGACTCATTTGCAGACTCTTAAATTATTGGCTGAGAAGCTAAGCAGATCTTTCAAGGGATCAATGGGTGGGGCGCAAAAAAACTAGATCCTGGGCCTGCCAAGGAGGAAAAGCCCCAGTAAACACACCAGCGATCTGGAGGGAATCCAAAGGACTACACCTGAGGTATAAAGGTAAACCAGGTGTACACTAGGCCACACAGAGGGTGGTGCAGCTTCAGTTAACCTCAGCCCCTGCTTGAATTAAGATAAGCTGACCTACCTCCTGTCATTAACCTACCTGCGCGCTAGTAAAATATTCTCAAAAGATTTCAGCGAAAGTAAATCTTATCAGCAAAAAAGTAACATCCAGAAATACAAATTATCGTATCATTTTATATAAAATGTCTGAAAATTAAAAAATGACCAGTCAAGATCTGACTGAAAACCAAAATTTTAAAATGGCAATAGAAATACACCCATAGTAGATCCAGATAATGGTGGTATCAGACAGGGACTTAAAATAATTTAATGTGTTCAAAGAATTTAAAAAAAAAAAAAAAACACTTAAAATTATGAAAAACAGACTAGAAAAGTACCATTTTGAAAACAGAAATTAAGAAATCAGTGGATGAGTTCAACAATCGGTCAGATACAGCTGAAAAAAGAACCAATGACCCAAAAGATAATAAAGAAGAAAATACCTATACTGAAGCCCAAAAAGACACAAGAAGAAGAAATACAGAAGTGTGAAAAAAACTATGAAATGTGAAGAAAAGATCCAAGATATGTGTAACATGATCATCTTAAATGATGCAGAAAATGGATCTGCAAAATACGATACCCTTCTATGATAAAATAACCAACTGAGAATAATAGGAAGAAACTACCTTAACCTAATAAAAATCATATCAGAAAATCTCACAGCTTACACCATAATCAATGGTGAAAGCTTTTCCTCTAAGATCAGAAACAAGACAAGAATGCCTGATTTCACCACTCCTTTTCAACAATGAAATGGGAGCTCCAGCCAAAGCGATTAAGTTAAGGAAATAAAAGGCATCCAAATTGGAAAGAAAGAAGTATAATTATGTTTGCAGATGACGTGATCTTACATGTAGACTCTCTTGAAGATTCCACAAAAATTGTTAGAATAAGCAAATTCATCAATATAGAAAGATACAACAAATCAACACACACAAATCAGCTGCATTTCTATACACTAATAATGAAAAGTCTGATATAAGAAAATAATTCCATTTACAATAGCATCAGGAAGAATAAAGTACTCAAGAATTAACTTAGTCAATGAGATGAAAGACTTACACACTGAACGATAAAGAAATCTATGACATGATAGACATCCATACTCATAGACTAAAAAGACTTAATGTTAACATGTCAATATTACCCAAAGCAATCTACAAATACAGTAGAATCCCCATCAAAATTCCAATGCCGTTTTCTCCAGAAATAAAATTCATATGGACTCTCAGGAAACTCCAAATAGCCAAATCTTGAAAAAGAATAAAGTTGGAGAACTCACAGTCCCTAACGTCAAAATTTTCTACAAAACTACAGTAATCAAAATAGTATAGTACTGGCATAAAGACAGACAGATAGACCAATAGGACAGAATAGAGAGCCCAGAAATAAATCCACCCACACAAGCTCAAACGTCGAGAAGGGTCGATGGACACTAACAACATAGTAAAACAGCAGCCCACAGAATGGGAGAGATTGTAAGTCACAATATCTGACACAAGGTTAATATCCAGAACGTATATTTAAAAAAAAAAAAATACTCAAACATAAAATAAACCACCCAATGTTAAAAACAAGCAAAGGACTTGAATAAACATTTCTCCAAAGAAGATAAACAAATGGGCTATAAGCACATGAAAAGATGCTCAACATCACTAATCACTAGTGCAAAATGCAAATCGAAACTACACTAAGATACCATTTCACAGGAATTTGGATGGTTATTACCAAAACAACAATAAAAACAAAAACACCAAGTGTTAAGTGGACATGGAGAAATTGGGACCTTTGTGCATTATTTTGGAAATGTAAAATGATACAGTTGCTGTGGAAAACAGTCTGGTGGTTACTCAAAAAATATACACAGAATTACCACTTGATCCAACAATTCCACTTCTAGGTATATACACAAAGAACAGAAAGGACGGACTCCAATAACATACTTGTATGCCAGTGTTGACAGAAGCATTATTCACAATGGCCAAAAGGGGCCAACAGCCCAAATGTCTGTTGACACAAGGAGAAGAAGCAAAGTGTGGTATACACGTAAAGTGGAATATTTTTCAGCCTTAAAAAAGAAAATCCTCTCACATGCTATAACCTGGACGAACTTTGAAAATGTTATGCTAAGTGAAATAAGCCAGTGGCAGAAAGACAAATAGTATGTGATTCCACTCAGATGAGGCGCCTAGAGCACTCGAATTCAGAGACGGCAAGTAAAATGGTAGTCGCCAGGGACAGGTGGGAGGAAGGGACGGGGAATTCTTGCTCAATGGGTACAGAGTCTCTGTATGGGATGATGAGAAAGCTCTGGAGATGGACGGTGGTGACTGCTGTACAGCAATGTGAATGTACTTGATGCTACGTTATGTGTTTTTCACCCATTTCAAAAAATACAAATATTCAAAAAAAGTATGTACACACCTGTAAAATAACTGCAGGATTCAGATTTTATTTACACAAGCTAGCCACTAACTCTTCAGGTCAAATGATAAAGTTAAAGAAATTAGTGGAAATGGCAACATTTAAAAGCTACCTAATAAAACTAAAACCTATCTTTAGCAAACACAGATGGGCACTTTTTTCCCCCACAAAAAAAGTCATATATCTTACCCTAGGGGAGAAAAAAAAGAATCTAATTAAATCCCAAGGCCTACGGAACTATATACAGGAAACTTTAATACTGTAAAAAATTAGTTTGAACTTTCAGTTAACTGAAAAATTTTTTAACATCTTTTTTTTTTTTTAATCAGAAACCAGAGTTTAAAAAAGACTTCCGATATGGGTCTTAAGAGATATCATAGGAACATACAGATTCAGACCAATTCATACTAATGCCGATCACAGATGACCAGTCTTTTTAAATTAAGTTCATTTTCTGTTTTAAAGAACCTTGTTGCTTAAGTAAATATCTACTTTAAGAGTGTGGACTATAAACAAAGGTGAACTTTACTTTCAACTCGGCCCTTATTAAATAAACACCAATCTCAGAGTTCATCAGAACACCCCATTCTGATGGTTCTAGTAAATCAATTATGCACTAAATTTTTTAAAGCTATTAAAATAAACTTAGAAAGAAAAGAGATTAATGTACAATCAACAACCAAACTCTCAATAAATTAACAGGTATCTATCAAGAGAAAATCTGTAGTGATTCATCACTTCTTTAAAAGAGATCTTAAGAATTCAGCTTTGCACTTATTAAACTTGAGCCGATGGTCCAGAACCACATGACTGGGAATGCCAAGCAGGAAGCTAGACACAAGACTCAGACATCGGGACTACAGGACGCCTGTGGGGGTCTGGGGCATACAGATAATACTAATGCTGTGGCGGAAAATGTGCTCATCTAGGGATAGAACGTAAAATGAAAAGAGAACGAAAACCCCAAGGAACAAAACACTTATTGTTGTCGTTAACAAATGAATAGCCTAAAAACTGTCCTCTAGACATAGGTTTTCGACAATTTGGCCAACATTAAAAATGTTTTTTCCAGGAAGAAATCTGACTTTCAGCTTCCCTTGAAAAATCTATTCTGCTTTGAAGAAGTCATTCTAAGAAAATAATAAGACTGTGACCAAAAACAAAAAAAAAAGTATGCACACAGACGTTCATCCCAATGTGATTGACATACTGAAACCATGGAGGGTACATACCACGCAAGCACACAGGGCCAACCTGTCTCTGTGACGAGGCAGCCAGAAAAAGCGTGAACATTTTACCACAACTGTGCACAACACGTTGTTGTGGGAAGAAAACAAATATAATTCTAGTACTGCTTTAAAAAATCCTGTAGATACGGTGTGCACAGACAAAAGGGCCCTGTGTGTATATTTATGTTATTAAAATAACTTGGACAGTTTTTAAAATTTATTTTTCTAAAATAAATGTCATTGTTGTGACAAAAATAAAAGTTATTACAAACAACAAAAAAAAATGGCTGCTTTTAAAATTAAAGAAAATAAATCCTGAAAGCCAGAAAGCATGAACTTTAAACATTACTAAAATGTTACTTCTAGCAATTTTGCAATTTCCAGTCACTCTTTCTTCACGACTCACTTGGAATTTCAAAGTATTATCTGACTGCTGAATGAAAAACCTGGATCCCAGCCCCAACCATGTCACTAAACCAGTTGCTTTTATAACAAGAAAACTGAAATTATATATATTATATGTACCACATGAGGCTAGAATACATTTGCAAATATTTGAGAACAAGTGATTCATTATTGCTATTAACAAATATATTACTAAGCATTCAATGTTATATTTATGATCAGAAAATGAAATGAGCACTTTATTATCTGTGTCTGTTTCACATACTTACTCCCCTTGAACCATATTTTTTTTGCATAAACAATAGAAATCCAAGAAAAGATTAAATGGCAAACATTATCTTATAATTTCCAACAACTGGATGTCTAATTATTATCAAAAAACCAAACTAAACATGAAAAAGATAAAATTACTAATATCTAAGTAATACGGTATATGTAATATATGGAAATGTACAGTGTTTACATTTAAAAATAGGTTATTTATACTTTAAATTTTTCCCTCCATTTAGTACATACTCTTATTTGACTTCCTTTTTCTGTAAATAGTTTATCAATAAAAAGAGTGCTAAGTCTATATTGTTCTAGGAACCATTTTCAATTATTTTCTTTAGCAAATTTCAATCAACCTACTTGAAAAAGGGTAGAATCGTATAGTTCCCAACTTACCTAAGAAATCATCTTGTATTGTAACCCCTACTCCTTTAGCAAAGAAAAAGCTGAAATTGAAGGAGAAAAGTATACCACCGTCCAAAGTCTCACTTCGGCTAAAAACTTTTCTACTTAACATGGCAGTTGTCCTTCAACTTTAGTCATTCAGGTACTAACTTCTCAATCCTTCTAATTATGTACAACTGTTCACTATTGTTTATTTTATCTTTACGTCGATTCTTTTTTCTACTTTAATTAATGTACTTAGACACAAAACTTTATTATTGCTGTAACAGAAAAATTAATATGACTTACCACAAATGAAAGACAGCCTTAAAAATAACAAAAACAAATATGCAGTAAAATAGAAGCAATTAAATACAATGTTGGTATGCATATATGTGTATGTATGTATCATGGCATTATTATAGTTCCCAAGATTATATGGTAAATACGCATATAACCATTGTAGAATATACCACTGATACTCCAAAGTGCAGGCCATATTCCAATTCCATCCATTGTCCCAATAATGTTCTGGAAAGCTCCACCCTCCCTCACCCCCCCCCCATACAGTATCTGTCCAGGATGACATAACATTTAGCTGTCAGTCTCTTTAGTCTTCGCCTAGACGTTTCTTGGCCTTTACTCTTCATGATAGTGACATTTTGAAGACTACAAGCCAGTTATTTTATAGGATATTCAAATAACAATAACATTAGGTTTTTCCTCACATTTAAATTCCCAGCAAAAATGCTAACAGTGATCTTATACCCCTTGTAGGGGATCATATCCAGAGGCATTTGATGTCCATCTACCCCTTACTGATAGGCATTAAATTCTTATTAGAATTCAAGCATATATAAAGTATTGTATAAATGTCGGTCAGTATTTCAGCTCTAACATTCCATAATTCTAATTAATATTTATTAAACACTTCTAAAAATAAAATCTGTTATCATTTGAAGATTACAATCTCTACTGAATAAAGATATATTTTATCTTTGTGAATACTATGCAGACAACATCAATCATCACCAAAACAATAGCGTATAAAGTTGAAGGACATCCAAAGAGTTATTAAAGATGTCATTATTACGAACGAGGGGTGGGTGGTTATACTTGTCCAAATGCACTTCACTGGTCAGACAGGATACTGCAAAGGACAAAAGAAAATACTACATCCATTTTCCCAAACCCTCTCAAATCAAGCTCTACTGAACCTTCTCTGGTATGATTCTCACAGTAACCACGGTGAAGCTTCCAACTCAAGGGAAGGGTCTGTGTGCCCCCCCACACACGGTGAGGGCACAGTAACAACTCCTCGTTGTCCAGAAGCACCGCTGCTTTGCCATTCCAACAGTCTGTGTCTTAGAAAAATTAATTATAAACATATATTGTATTTACAAAGTACAATAAAAAAGTCAGGTGACAATCATCGATAACTGGAGCCAGGAAAACCACCAATGCCCTCCAGTGACATCTAAACAGGAGTGTGGGGAAAAATTCTCATCTTTGGATTAACAGAAAATCACCTATAAGAGTTCCAATGATTAACATTCATCTGCATTAAACACTTTTTCCTAAACCTCCAGATTACTTTATGATGCTTAACAGCCAATAGTTAGAAAACAGACATGGACTCCATCTCTTTCTGTTGTACATAATCGAAATGAAGCCAGAGACAACAGAAGTCCACCCAAAGCCCCAAAGCTGATCAGGAAAAGAAGTGGGACTGATACCGGCATCACGAAGTAACAGTTCACATGGCATTTATGCACCAAGGACCTCATTTTCAATAATATTATTAGAAGAAAGGACAATCCCCAAAAGGTAAAACTTTTCATATTCTCAAAACAATTAGACTTCCAGACATTAAGACAAACAAGATCATAAAGAAAACACTTCAAACTCAGTGAAATTTGCCCTGTTTTATCTGATAAGGTATGTACTGGCTACCATTAAGGAGAAATATATTTTTCAGAACTGCCAGGGGTAAGGGATAAAATTTCCAAGTGTTTCAATGTTTACTTTTATGTGAAAAATAATAAACATAACAAAAGCACAGAAGAGGAAACATATACTCCCACAAGAATATTCTCACTCTATAGAGCAGGTTATGATCACTGTCTTCCAAATAAACACACAGAATGTAAAAAGACAACAGAACAAAAATCTTTAAGCTACTTTATTTTGCTGACGAGCCTGCAGCCATTACAAACAGAAGGAAGACTCCAGACAGAGTCCTTCCTTGCCTTTCATTCCTAAATGAAATCAAGATGATTTTTTATATGGCAGAGATTATTTTACATAATTAATAACGAATATTAACAAATGCATCCCAAGAAATTTTGGTACATTTCCATTATATTTCTATCACGAAAAGAGGTGATTCTTTCCATTTCAACTAATTAGACTGTATCTCCAGAGAATTAAGATACAGTTTAAACCAAACCCCTACCTAAAACAGTATTATGTACTTAAGAGAATAAATAATGTTACTAATTACCAATGAGAGTTAAAGTCTCCTAACCAATATAATGTTTTTGCATTCTAAATTTTACACAAGAAAGGATTTTAAAGTCCAGCTACTCGAAAACAAGATTTCACTTTATACTATACAGTTGACCTTTGAACCACCCGGGTTCGAATTGCAAGGGCCACTTAGGCGAGGACGTTTTTCAATAAATACTGCAGACGTATTTTCTTTTATGATTATCTTAACATCTTCTTTTCTTTAGCTTACTTTATTGTAAGAATACAGCACATAATACACATAACATATATAATATGTGTTCACCGACTGTTTATGCTGTCGTTAAGGCCTCTGGTCAACAGCAGGTTATTTAAGTGTTTAGGGAGCAGAGTTATATGTGGATTTGCAACTATACAGGGGTCGGTGCCCCTAAGCCCACAATGTTCAAGGGTCGACAGTACAAAACTTCAGCTAAGAATATTAAAAAGCCTCAAGATAGCATTCCTAGCCTAACAAAGAGGAAGAGCCAGACAATGTATAAAGCATAAGTTTTCTCGAGCAGCTTATCAAAAAGCTGAGGTTGCAAGGCAGCTGTGTGAATGGCATGCCAAAGGCTGAAGAGCCTCTCTGAGGCTGATGCACCTGCACCTTCGCAGAGCTCAGGAAAAAGAGGCGTGACCACCAGCACCGGGCCGGCTCCCATCGGAAGGTGGTCTTGAAGGCTGAGTAGGCTAGCGGGGCAGTTCAGAAGCTCTGGAAAGCCCGGACGAACGGGAGTGTATTTCTATGGACCTGTTCTATGTGCTCTCAAGAAAAGGATGGGGAACAATAAAAAAGATGCAAGAGAGGACCCCTTGGTGACACACAAATTTCTGTCTACCTTCCAGGCATTGGTTATTTTATCGATTGGACTACAATCAAGTAAATTTCTCTTACCCTTAGTTTTCAAATCTATAAAATGAGAATAACAAATTCTCACATACGGTTTTGTGAAGACTCATGAAGTCCTTGTTTGGCACTAGTCACATAACAGGTACTTAAAAAAAATGTATACTAATAGTCCTCAGTTTATTCCAAGTACCCATTTGCTGACCATAAAATTCATGAAGGCAGCGGCACAGGCTTGGCTGCCACTTAGAGAACACCTAAAAAGCAAAGGAGCCCAAAAGAGGGGGGAGGTTAAGAAGCAAACAAAAGATCAGTTTTAAACTCTGCTTATTTATTTAATAAGACATTTAGAAAAGTTCATCGGATATTCTATAATAAGCGGAAAGGCTGGTTATTTGGAAGAAACCTGTGGTACTTTTTTAATGAAAGGAAGAATCATCTTTTAATTTACCTGGATTCATAGTTCATGATTTAGATACACTGGATTTTCATCATGAATATATATATTTTTAACCTGTTTTATATCATGGACATCACAATAATTGGACTGGATTTATTAACAAGATTCTTTATTGCCTGTGGGGCTTCTGACTACAGAGAGAACCGCTCGTTATTCTTTATGCCTTTTTTTTTTTTTTAATGTTTGGGTTCCTTGATGTATATATGTAATTTAAAATAAACACCATTAGATACTTAAAAGTAGATTCCTAGTCCTTTAGTTTCAATGATGAAAATAAAAGACAAAACAAAATAAACCAGAATCTTTAGAAGCAATCCAGACAAAGAAGTCTACGACTAATTATTGCTTTTTTCCTCCCTACAGACATAAACGCAGCTTAGGCCTACGCCAACCACACACCGCCCAGGGGCTATGCTGGTAGCAAAAGACAACCAAAGAAAGAAATTTAGAATGAAAACAGTAGAACGTGAAAATGACAGAGGAAAGAGAGAAGAGAGACCAAGTAAAGGAACCCTGGAACTACTCTAATTCTGAACTTCTGGTTAGATAAGATGGTAAAATCCTTCCTGTTTTGGTTAGCCTCTCTATTACCTGCAGCACACTTCCTCCCTGATACACACACACAGATATTTTAAGAGCTGACAGTAAACTGTTCCCAAAAGGTAAGTAAATTATAGATCATTTAAAAGTGTTTCGGGTAGGTTATTTGCATATCAAATCATAAATATTCTTTTCTTGATCTATCGACTACTCTGTAATTTTTATTCTAGACAAAAAAGACGTACAAATGTTCATAAGACCAAAATCTTCCAAGTCAAAACACCAGACAATATATAAGGCTAGGAAGAAAATTCCCTGTAAATAAATACAGACCATACAACAAAACACATATATATGCTTAAATAAAAATTTGCTACACAGTTCTAAAGAAAGCTATTTCTGATATCCTATAGGTACCCAGAATAGAACGATCTTTAAAAGAAATGGTAATGTGTAAACTGAACACAATTAGAAACTGACAGGGGAGTGGGGAGGTAAATGGGGTAAGAGGGGACAAATATGTGGTGACAGAAAGAAATCTAACTATGGTGAACACACAATGCAAGACGGATAGATAGATATAGATATATAGATATAGATATTTATCTGCCTACTATTGAATTGTATACTTGAAACTTACTGGATTTCGTTAACCAATGTCACCATAAAAATAAATTAAAAAATAAAATCTGCTAAATAACAAGGCTGGGCAACAGAAGCCAGCATTCAAAGATGAGCAATCGATTCTTGTAATATTCACGGATCATAATCATATGCCAAAAAAGCAAATTAATAAATGAGATTAACAACGTAGGAGGCAGTGGAAGAGTAAGCCTTTTGATGTAGCTACTCACTGCTTCCTAAAACTCAAGTACCATACAAGACTGCTTCGAAATTCTCCCATGTTCGACTAGCCAATCCAAATTCACTATCTGCTTCGGACAGGTTCTGCTGGCACAGTGAGACAGGTTTTGTCTTCTCCGTGACAAGAAATCCCACGGCCACGGCTCTCAACAGCGCATCCATCAACCAAGAGAAACGTGACCATAGCATTACAGGCATTCAGCACCCAAGACATTTCACACCAACCGACAGCACGAAAGTGAAGGCAGACGATGGGGGATTTTTTTTTTAGATGTGCCTAAGGCTTTCTGCAAAGAGCCTACTGAAAAACAGTATTTATCCCAAAGCCAGATCCTGACAAAGGAGCTAGACTTTGAACACTAAGCTTAATTGCCTCTCACTGATGTTTTAATAGCCAGTAACAAGTACTGGTAATATCAACAAAAGAACGCTCAAACTGTACGTTCTCCGTCAGACACACTTGAGAAACTACCTTTCTGCAGTTTGGAATGCAAGCAGAGGTTCTCTGCCCTTACATAATTAATTTTCAATCATTTTTAATATGAGAAAATTTTTCCTTGTTCCCTCTAAAATAGGATGTTTCACTTAGTGTTTACCAACAATTAAATCCGGGCAGAAATTCAAATTCTAAATTAACTTAAGACTATCATTAAACTCCTGTTTTATGGAAAATTAACTCAACACTCCACTTCAGCCAGAATTGTACATGTTGTATCTAATTATATATATTTTTAAATACAATGATATGTTGTATGAACACAATGACGGCTATTAGTCACTATTTAAAGAAATGATCCAACAGCCAAAAAAAAAAAAAACACTTTACCATGAATATAAAATTCATACACTTATATGGTCATTACTTGAAAATACAGTTTTGCTGTATGTGACTTTCACAAAGGCAGAACATGCCCTACATTCATTCACAGGGTAAAATTTAAAAACACTAATAATACCTGATTCAAAGGATAAGATCAACAGGTAAAAAAATACACAGAGCTTTAAGAATCCCTTACTAACTAGAAAAGGGATGGCTTAAAGAATTGTCTGTATTGTGACAGATATTCTGGCCTGCAAAACAATTCCAATGCTATAAATCCATAGAAAGGAAGGCAAGAAATCATTATGTCTCAAGGCCACTATGAACCGTGGTGGAGGCTGTACCCTGCCTCCACCACGGTTCATAGTGTGGCTGTACATGGCATGGGGCCAAGAGAAGGCCAATGGACACTGAAATTCAGTTTGTCCCTGACTCTCTAAGCCCCAGAACCCTAGCAGAGGGCAAACTAGCGGACGAGCCTTTTTCTAACTGAAAGGCGGGCTGTGGCCTGGCTATGACGCCTCATCGCAACTACCTGTAGAAAAGTTAGGACAACTGAAATACTGAATATTGGTGCCTTTATCTGACATTCTAACCCCAAAATATCACTTGTTATTCTCAATCTTTTAGGTAATATTGTCAACATAACCAAACATAAAGAGGTTGGGAGAGGAAAGAAGTAATCTAAAAACTGGTTAAAATATGTATCTTAATTTAGATTTTTCAATATATTTTTGTATATTTTAACCATACATTTTCAAATTAGAGACATTTTAAAGCTGAATGCTAAAAAATTAGAGGAAAAGCTTAGGGGTAAAACATGAAAAGCCTATTCCTATTAAGGAAATATATGCTTTGTTTTATACATCATATAAGAAGTGCTAAAAGTCTGTATTGGTCAAATAACCAATAAAGCATTTAAAATTTTCTACAGAAATTAACTAAATTTTATGGGAACTAGAAGTAATTTTTAATATCTGTATCACTCTTCATTTAATTGTACAGGAAGTACAAAGTTTTTTTAAATTGTGCTTCCTTAAAGACATACTTTTATTTAAAAATTATATAAAGCATCAATCATGATAATCCAAAGTACTGCCTAAAGAGACATTATAAATTCAAAATTTTGTGTCAGAATAACCAGTCTATAAAATTTACATTTTATTTCTAGATATACTAATGAACATAATTGTCAGTGACTCACTTTTTCACTATTTCATTCAGTTCTTCAAAGAGCACAAGAATATAGCTCCAACTCTTACAGGAAATTTTAAGGACTGAAGATGACCAAGGTTTTGCCACCCCAAAATGTGCCTTCTGGGATACTGATTTGAAGCTGGTTATTAAACAAAAGACTCAGAAGGAAGCTTTGGGCCTTCCCCTTGCAGGCTTACAGGAATTCCGACAGAAGACCCAGGTTCAGGAAGGCAATCAGCGTGTTCACCTTAGCCTGTTGGAATTAAGTGGGACAGACAGGGAGGGAGGGACTCCCCTCTGCGTCTCACTGTTTCTGAGCTGTGCAGCGAGAATGTGTTTCCCGTCTACCTGTAAAGTGTCTGCTCCCCCTCTGAAACCCCAGGCCCCTGCTCCCCTTATCCTTTGTCCAAAATGGCACATAAACCTCGGCTGCCAGTGGGTATTCAGATCTAATATCTTATAGCATTCCCAAACGTACATCCATAATTTATTTTCTCCTGTTACTGTCTCATGCTAATTTATTACCCCAGCTAGAAGAACTCAAGAAGCTAGGAGGAAAGTTATTTTTTGCACCCCCACAGGTTATAACCACAGGGCACCTTGGGCTCCGTAGAGATAGGCACGATCTTAAAATTACTGGAAAGGAGACTTTGTAAACTGCCTTTATTAAGACTCAGGCCCGTCCACACATGACCTTTCATTGCCAGATTAATTATACCTCCGAAAGAGCAGTGTCCTGTCTTCACACGGAGGCACAAGAGAAATGAAGGACACGGCAAGATGAGGCGTGGAAGTGAAGATGACAGTCTCGTCCTCCATCGCCACTCACTCTCCATAGCGACGCTCCCTCGTTTGTAAAATACAGACACTTACACCTATCCAAATAGTTTGGGGGTTGTCAGGATTTCTGGGGGAAAAAAGCTTGCCAGTACTTACATCCTGTATAAAGATAAATTATCAATACTAGAAACCACCTCGGTTCTCTACGTTATGATTCAAATACTAAATATACTAAAACTTTTAACCTTATATCACCCAAATCAAAGCTGCATATATATGTTGCTCTAGGTCAGACTTTACCTCTATTTAAAAAGATAAAGGATCTGAAGATTATTTTGGAATCTGAAAATTTCTAAATGAATGTGGAAACAAGTTTAGAAATGAGGGCAGGCATGCAATGAAATTAGGAATTGGTGTTAACATATAAAGTACACAAACATAAAATGTAGACATTGTACCTGTTTCATTTTTGTGTTTTGATTTTACGTTACATAAATGCAAACACAAATTATGATTTCCTGTGATTCTGGCTTCTTTTGAGAAACATTCGTGATATTAAGCTGTGTAAGTAGCTGCAGTTCATCAACTTATATCACTATGAAGCATTTGTATAATGCGATACAACGCAATTTTATTCGGTCAACTGGTAAACAGCGTATTGACTTTGCAGCTATCACACACTCTGCTGCTACCAATCTTATTAGCACAGCTCTTAGGACACATGTCCACGCATTACCCAGGGGCATAGCCATGGAAAGAAATAAGTGGGTCATAGGATATGCAAATATCAAACGTTTCCCAAAGTGGCTGCAATAACATATTCCCACTGGCGGTGTTACTGAGTTCCCATCACTTAACATTCCCCCCAAAATTTGCACTTTTAATTTTAGCCATTCCACTGGTTTATTACGGAGACTCTCTGCAGTTTTAATTGTTTCCCAAATTACTAAAGAGGTTAAACACCTTTATCATATATTTCTTGAATATCTGAATTATTTTATGAAGTGCCTTTTCATGTCTCTTGCTCATTTTTCTATTGGATTGTCACACTGATTTGTAGAGTGTCTTGAATATTCTAATATGTGCCTTTTGTCTGTTTTATGTATTGCAAATACATTCTTCCACGTTGGCTTGCCTCTCTATTCTAACAGTAACTTGGCAAGAACAAAATTTCTTAATTTTAAGGGAATCAAATTTAGCAATTATTATATATTAGCGGTCTTATTTTTTTAATAGCTAACTCTGCCTATCAGATCGTCACGTTCTCCTTGTATTAGCTTCTAAAGTTTTATAGTTTTTGCCTTTCACATTGAGATTTACAAATCAATCTTAAATTGACTTTTGCATATAATTTTTGGTATGGTGCATGAGTCATTTTTTTCTGTATGGATTACCAATTGCTCCAATATCATTTACTGAATAATTCTTCCCTACTACTCTAAAGTGCCAGTTTTGTCATAAAGCAAGTATCTACAAACACCACCACCCTCTTTCAGACTCTATTTCTTTTATCCGTGTGGCATTATTTCATGGAAGTACTTATTGTAGATTTATATATTCTGAGTACAAAAAGTCCTTCTGCTTTGATCTTCTCTTTCAAGACTACCTAAGCTATTCCTGTGTCATAAAATTTCCTTTAAAGCACAAAACAAAAACAAACAAGATTATCTGTAATATTGATTAGGGCTATATCTGAGCCTTGAACAATGTGGGGCTGGGGGCGCCAACCTCCCTCAGTTGTAAATCTCTGTAATAAAGATGGCTCTTCACACACAGGGGTGTCCAACTGTGAAGTTGATCCGTGAACAACACAGGTTTGAACCGCACAGGTCAACTGAGCTGCGGTCAAGCAAACAGTGTAGGCCAACTGAAAAAATCCCATGTAAGTGCACCCACGTTGTTCGAGGGTCAACTGCACTTCAAATTGAGACTAATCCTCAAAAGGGCATGGATTATAACCCTGGGAAAGGCATAACCTTAACAGAAGACTAAATGAACCCTACAATAAAGGCTGCTGGGCTGATGCTGACAAAACTTAAAAAGGCCTCAAAAGGATTCAGCTGAAACCAAGTGACATGTGTATGAAAACAAGGTTCAACCCTATAGTAAGAAACAAAAAAGTTTCTTCACCCAACATTGTCAAACCACAATGTCCAGCACCCAAACAAAACTTAAAGGAAATGAAAATCAGGAAAATGTGGCCCATAAGAAAAGTCCATCAATATAAAGAAGCCCAGGAACAATAAAGTTAATGAAATTAACAGATGAAGGCACTAAAATATTACAAATAAGGTCTATGTTTCGGTAAAGAAAAATAAGAACATGAGAGAGAAATGGAAAAAGTAAAACTTCCAGAGATGAAAAATAATTATCAGAAATAAAAAATACACCCTTAATGGAATTAAGAATGATATACTGCAGAAGACGGTAAACTTGAAGACATGACAACGTTAACTCTCTAAATAAAGCAGAAGAAAAGAAAACATCAAAGGAGCATAAGTGTCAACAAAGAAATTACCAAAAGTATAACTGGAATTTCCCAAAATGCAAAAAAACCTGGGGCAAGTGGGATATTTGAAGAATGAGTGGCCAATATGTTTCCAAATTGGTTTAAAAAAAACTAAAACAAAAAAGTGAAGCAGGATTTCCTCAAAGAAAACCATATTCAGGCATATCATAATCAAATGACCTAAATACAATCATTGAAAAAGTCTTAAGAGCAGTCGAGGAAAATAATTTCCATGTGGGGGTACAAAACAAGATAACATCAGACTTGCTGTCAGGAACCACACAAGCTATTTCAGAAACAATTTCACGACATATTATCAGAGATAAAGAGGGACATTTCAAGATAGAGGACCCAATCCATCAAGAAGATATGTTTTAAAACTATATATGCATGCGCCTAATTACAGTTCGAAATACATGTACCAAGAAGTGAAAGGAGAAACAGACGAATACACAGTTAAAGCTGAGGATTCCCACACTCCTCTCAGCAATGACTGAACAAATGCAAAATCACATAAATCCTGAACACTATCAACCAATTTAATGTAATTGACATTTTTAGAAAGCGCCACTCATCGGAACACACATCCTTCAGTGCACACAAAACATCCATTAACACAGACAACATTCTGCTCTTTATGATAAATACACTAAGTAGGTTCTTGGACCACAAAAGCATTAAATTAGAAACCTATTAGAGAAAAAAATATCTGGAAATTAAACCAGATACCTGGAAATTAAATAGGACAAAAAGAATCACAAAGAAATTTAAAACTTCTTTGAACTTCATGTGAATGAACAACACATAACAAACTCTGTAGGATGCAGGCAGGTAAAGGAAAATTTAAAATATTAAGTGCTCAAAACCCAGAATGAAAGAAGGGATACCACCATAGACTTTCAAACATTAAAAGAACAAGGGAAGCCATCGGGAATGCAGTCAGCATTAATAAATATACTGGCAAGGTGGAAAACCAGAAGAGGGAGGAGCGAAATAGGGGAGTTATTTTACAGACTATACAGATGTCTAACCAATGTACTGTACACTTGAAACTAATAAATATTAAAAAATAAAAAGGGAAATATAATATGCAACTTCATGCCAATACACTAGAGAACTTACATAAAAATGAATAAAGTCCTCAAAAGACCAATGACTAAAACTTATTTAAGATTAATATAAATCTGAACAGCCTGACAGCAATCAAAGAAACTGAATTCACAGTTAAAACATTCCCACAAAGAAACTCCAAGCCCTGAGGTATTCATTGGCAAATTCTATCAAACAAAGAAGAAATAACACCAATTATTCAGAAATTTTTTCAGAAAGGAAATCTTTCCGACTCACTCCATTATCCTGGTTTAAAAAAAAAAAAAAAAGGAAAAATTATTTAAAACCTACAAACCAATGTCTACTGTGAACACAGAAGAAAGAAATTTGAGCAAATGAATCCAGCAATATATAAGTACAACACATCATGGCCAAGTGGGGAACACCTCAGAAATGCATGACTCATTGGTTCAATATTCAAAAATCAATGTATTACCCAAAAATAAATAAATAAACAAAGTAATTACACTGAAACAGGTAAAAAAAAAAATGTTAAAATGCTTCTGCATAAAAATATTTAATATCCATTCATAAGAAAAAAAACTCTCAGCAAGCTATGAATAGAAGGACACGTCCTCAATCTGATAAAGGGGGGATACCAAGTTCAAACACCGGAAGACTCAACATCCTCAAGACTCACTTCTCCCTACAATGGCCTCTAGGATAAAAGCATGCAGAACTGAAATGCAATTAGGCTGTTTTGCAGAATGGACAAGCTGAGTCTAAAATACACAGAGAGAAATGCAAAAAACCTAGAACAGAACAACTTTGAAGAACAAAGTTGGAGGATTTATACCACCTGATTTTAAGACTCACAATAAAGCTAGATTAATTAAGACAGTGCAGTATTTTAATAGAACAGATATATAGATCAAAAGAACACATTAGGTCAAGTGATTTTCAACAACACTGCCAAGATAATTCAACAGGGGAAAATGTAATCTCAAATATGCTTCTGGGACAATCTGATTTTCATATGCAAAAGAATAAATCTCATCCCTCACCTCACACCATATTAAAAAATTAACTCAAAGTGGATCACAGACCTAAATGTAAGAGCCCGAAGCATTTCCAAGACATGAAGAATAAGAAAAAAAGTAGGAAAAATTTGCCCAATCTTTGTGTCAACTCCTCCAATTTGTATTCCAAATCAGGGCAGAATTATGAGGAAAAATCCCTAATCTGAAGCTCTCCAGTCACACATATGAACCCAGTCGACTGATGAATCTATTCAGAAGGAAAGAGCATCTCCCATCTAAGCACTCAGTAACTCCTAAGCAAGGAATGAACTCCAGCACTGCCCTCCGAGCCATAGAAAGCCTGCCATGAAGACTGACCCTGTCTACATCCTCCAGCCTAAGTGAATGAAGCATCACAGAGGAGCCACTAGAGCTTAAATGTGAGCCAAAATGTAACAGCTGAGTTATATCCACAGCTACTACTGAGGTTCAGAGAAGGCACAGAGTTCTGAGCTCATGGGCATGGAATGGGTAAATTCCTACAGTGCTTCAACTCAAATCGCTGTTTCAAGTAGTTGGTGCACAAAAGAAATATATGAGAAATTAAGTAAGATTTAAAAATAGCAAAAAAACATTCAAAGGTTTACAGAAAACTATCCAAGATTTATATTAAAAATGTGAATTAAACATTATTTCCATCCTGCCTGTACATATCCAAGATTTGGAGTGAATGATACTTTGCTTCAGTTGGTAAATATCATAAAATAGGCTGTTGTTCAAAATTTAACAAGAAAAATACATAGTCATAAGAAACTGATATTGGAAAAAAAAGTATTTCAACAAAGAACTCATTTTGTAAGTTCGTAAAAATAAGTTCTTTCTACCATTTAATTATTCAAGAAAAAACTTAAGACTTTGCTAATAGCAAAACTTTAAAAAACTTTAAAACACAAAAAGTCTTAAGTGCCTTTCCCAAGTTTTTTTTAATGACATAATCATCAGGCTTTAATGATATTTAAATATTTAAAATGTTAACTTATTACCATATACCAAAACTACCCCCTAACATTTTTTGAAATTACATTATTTTAAAATATTCTAGTACTCATACACTCATTTATTTTCCATTTTGAAAAAAAGGTAGAATTCAGATGAGGTTTCGCTCATAAAAACTTCTGAGGAAGATTATACATACTCTTAACTGGAACCATTAACCCAGACCAATATAAATTTTAAAACCAAAATAGCCCACTCTCTAGGCCTTTGAATTTTTTGCCTTAAATCATAGGTCTATATTTACAAAGTCACAAAAAAGGTCCACATTTTTCAAAGGATCTCTTAAATTTGCCTAATTTTTTTCTTTGACCCTCCCCACTTTTCAAAAACTATGGGTAGATTCGTCCCCTTTGTTTTTCATTTGAAAACTCTTTCCTCAGCTTACGTATCTCATCTCCTCAAACCCTTCCTTCCGCCTAATATTGTCACATAAATATGGACTACCTACTTTAGATCTTTTCCTTTAAAAAAAAAAAAAGAAAGAAAAAGGGAAACTGACATGGAAGTGGGAAAGATGAAAAAAATCCGAGATTATCTCAGCAGTGTCAGATAAAATAAACGAGAAACTGTCACTGTATGTTATACACTTCAACTACATTTTACAAGTTTCCTTACTTCATTAATCTCCAAAATAAATGCCAAAATAACAACTGCCAAATTCACAAGGATCAGATTTACAAAACATTTCCATTATATTTACTTCATATCACAGAAAAAGAAAGTGTCTTACTAGAAATGATGCATCAACAAAAAGTGCACTTAGATATGATCCTCGCAGAAAAGTCTTCTTTGTTCCTTTTTCACAAAACGCAATTCCTTAATAAAGAAAAAAACATGAAATGGGTTAGTAATTGTTCTTAACTCTAATTAAAATAGAATTAAATATACATTACAAATTCCAACAATAGCACTATGCCTGGCACACAGATCCACAAATACTTGCCAAACAGAAAAATAAAATTTAAGTCAGTTGTTTTATTTGGCTAATAAAAACAAAGTCAGCCAACTGAGCATTTCTAATGTGACTAATGCATGTTTTCAGGTAGTATTACTGAAATATTCAGTAATATTCTATGCACGCCAAGATTGACAAATTGGTTTCCTAGGTTCTATTTTCCTATCATCTATATCACAAGATAATGCTTGTTATTTACCTGGTATACACAGCCTATTGAATTTATGTTTTGATAAAATAGTTGAAAATGTTCATTGTAATATGTTCTCATTTAGGAAAAAATGTCAAAAGGTCGGTGATTTGTACTGCCATAAAACATGTTTATGTTCAAATACAATGTCTATACTTGCAGGTTTCACTAACAATGATATGAAAATTATGATCATAAAATGCCAAAAATAAGCATAAAACTGATCAATGTCGATAATTCACATTAATAAAGAAACACTGGTGAATACTAACCAATGGGTTAGTGCATCAAGAATAATCCAGTCCTGCTACAGTTTCGCTTTGCTACTGACCTTCTTCACACTGGGATTAGTCAGGATCAATTATGATGCTAATCCAATAATCTAGAATTGCATGACTGGATGATTCTGGCAATCGTCAAGTACATGAATCTTTATTAAATGAAAATGATAATTTCTCCAGGAGTCTTTTGAATCTAATTCAACAATATAATTGTGATACTGTCATTTTGTTTCTATTTGAAATGAACACCTCCTCTGGGAGGGGCAAGGACCACAAACTGCCAAACATTCCTTTTATATTAAATGATTAAAAGCGCCAACTTTAAAACATAATTCACAGCCTCTTTTTGCAAGGTTAAAAAGAGCTTGTTTCAAAAAGTTAATTTCAGCTTTTATTCTAATTGTACTAAAATGCAGACAAGAGAAAAAACTCCCCAAGTATAATTTTATTACCAACTTTCAGAATCCAAAAATTCAAAGTGAAACTACTTTTCGCAGGTCCTGGATCTAAACAAAACTAATGATTTTTATACATATTTTAACAGCTTTGTGTCAGTGTCAAAACAGGAATGAGACTTCAGCAAACCGATTCATGGTAAATAACTGATTAAACACAAATTTGATACCTATACATTGTGGTGTATATTCTCACATCAAAATTCATTCAGTTCTGTATATGAACTGTTACTGATACCTGTGTTTTGTACATAGTTTTCAAGGAGTTTCTAAAATGCGATACTCTAAAAGTCGAGTTTTTATAGTAATCTACAATGAAACTCCCTCTGACCTTCAAAAAATAAAGCCAAAACTAAAATGCTAGTGTTGCAACTATCTATAATTAAATTTTATATACTGAACCTCCGAATTCCACTGTGAGACAGCCTGTACCTCTACTAATTGCTATCCCTCCCAAACCTGGTCCAACCAACCCCCCAGCTCCCTCTACCTCTAATTAACCTACGCTATTACCCTGGCTACAAGCCATGGCCCAAACTGTAGAGCTCTCTGGCTGGAAACAACCTTCCCACTTGTTGCTAACCTGGGTCAAACGTCCAATTCAATGACATCTTCTGTGAGGACATCTTCAGGAAACCTTTACCATCACTCCCAGGGGCAAAATTAGTTTAGTTTTTTAAGTATGAGTCTCTTCTAATACATTATATGCTTTTTTAAGAGAAGGAACTTTTTACTTTGTTCATTTTTTATCCCCAATAGGTAGTCAACACAACCCATTCGGAAAAGACTTACTGAGCATGCCAAATATTGAGACACTTTTCTAGGCGCTTAGGGATAAATCCCTATCTCTACCCTGGACCTCGTGAACCTTACATCTAGTAGGGGAGGCCTACAATAAATACACCGTGAATAAGGAACACGTAAGACATGTGGCAGGTCAGCAAAAAGTCCTTAACGAGAAAAACATTAAGCAGGGGAGGAAGTGCTATCATAAGGACGGGATTAAAATTTGAGAAAAGGTATCCAGGGACAGCGTAATGAAATCACGAGGACTTGCAGGTGGTGTTACTGCAACAGCAGCAGTAACGTTGGAGTATTTATCATCTGCTAATCGGTACCCTAATTGCTTTACATGTATTAACTGACATGGAGCCAACAATAACCTATTATCCTCGAGCGGAAACTGAAACACTGAGAAGCAACTCGCCAAGGTTACGCAGCTCGGCTGGTGAAGTGGTGAAGCCAGGATCAGAAACCAGACATGCTTTAACAGCTATACCTAACCGCAGGTTCAATTAATGTTTTTCTAGAACTAAAAAGTACACGATATCACAGAAATCGCATGCTTAAAAAAAAAAGAAAGAAAACCCTTTATAGAAAGAGCTTTGAAACAACTGAGACCTTGGAAGGCATCATCACAATCATGGTTAAATGCTGAATACCAAATTTTACACTGCGGCACAATTTACTGTCAACTTCCATTTCCCATATTAACAAAGATTAAATGAAAAGGTTCAAACTCTTGTCAAATGTCTCAATTCTGCTGTTTCAAGCAAACAGAAAACACCCAGTACAATTATTGATGATGACTGAAGATCTGAATGACCCAACATAACCTGCTCCTTAACGAGTATCTCTTGCTATATTGACTTCCTGTTTGAGTGCCTGATCAGTGAATGTCAAAAAGCTAGAAAGCACAAATGAGAACAAAGTGCTGCTGACATGGTATTAAGAGTCCTAAGTTCCAAAACTTAAGGGCCTAAAATCCTAAGCATTTCCTTGAATCTTGATTTTAAAACAAACTCAATACATTTATGAAGGAAATTACTAACTTATGTTTGGAAATCCATCAAAATTTCATGAGACACCTCCGATCTGAGCATAATGCAGTGTATCAAAGAAAAGGTTTCTATATGAAAACAAACAGCTTTAAAACCAATGCAGATTAAGTCAAAGATGAAACTGGCAGAAAAAAAAAAAAAAAGCACAGCCTATAAACACAATAAAGGGTGCGTATTTGCTCAAGTATGAATTTCAGTTTGTAATCAAAACTTAGGTTTAGTGGCAATGGTGTTTTTAATTCAAACGAGGATCAGCTCTCAGACCAGGGCCTCAAACTACTCATGCCTAAGATTTCTGCTGCCAGCTAGAGGTAGTGACCGGTGTCGGACATGCTCCCCACTGAACTCAACTAGAAAACCGATCAGATATATGAAACGTAATGTTAAAACACTGGACAACAAGCAGCTCATCACTGTGATACCTGGCAAAGGGCTAGTGTCCCCTACAAATGCCTACTAGACACAAGTCGGGAGGGCAGTGCAGGAATGAAAAGCCACACAGAGCACGGTGGACTCAGTGAGCAGAAGAGACAGGACAGGATCTGGGAGGCTGGGGCAGCCAGCTTACGGGCAGAGTGGCAGAGAGGGCGGAGCTCACCAAGAGGAAGTGTCCCTGAAATCTGCAGCTTTCCAGAGCACCTCTGGCCCCAAGAAGCATCATGTTAGCCTGAGATGTAATTTGAAATTTTCTACTAACCACATTTTAAAGTAAACTGAAGCAGGTGAAACTAATTTTAACATTTCAAAAATTATTCATTTAACCTAATATTCTCAAAATATTATTTCAGGATATAAATGACATTTTTAAAAAGGTATTTTACATTCTGTTTTCCATAATAAATTCCTGAAATTCAGAATGTTTTATACTTATAGCAAATTTAAATTCAAAGTAGCCACAATTCAGCTCTCAATAGCCACATGTGGCTGGCTAACACACTTGACAACGAAGTTTTTCACTGGCTATAAAACTGTGCACAAATAAAGTGCAATTCTACAAGGCTGGCAAAAAACAATAATCAGGAAGCAGTAGGCTCAAAAGCTCCCAGAGATTTACATGAGACGGGGGAGGGGCGGGGTGGCGATGTTCAGGTTCTGACCAGAGTGGAGGAGGTCTCACAGAAGCCTGGGGTGGTCTGTGGAAACTAGAGCAGAAGGAGCAGCGCTAAGCTAGTTCTAGAGCAAGGCTGTACCGGACCTGCCAAAACAAAATGTAAGTCTCTCGTGAGAAACAACGAAGTCCAGACAATGGTGTTATGAATGTCTACGAGTCAACAGAAATATTCTCAACATAAGAAAATGAAAATATGCGTGAGCCGCACCAGGGAAAAAATCTGACAAAAGAAAGAGACCCAGAAACAAGAGAGATGATACCTTTAAACACAAACTTTAAAATATTGTAAGTACATTAAAGGATTTAAAGAAAAGCAGGAAAAAGACAATTACTTTGTAAAAGAATCAAACGGATTTCTAAAAATGAAAACAGTAGTATCTCAAAAAATTAACGGGATAGACTTAGCAACAGATTAAATAAATAATGCAAGAAAAATAGATTTCTAAATTGATGTAAAAATAGAAAGCAAAAAAGAAACAATCAGAGCACCTAAAAACAGTTTAACTGGAGACTCAGAAGGATGGGAAGACAGAAGGAATATCTGAAAAAATAAGGGCCAAAGAATTTTCAAATTTGAGGGAAGATGAACCCATATATTTAAAATAAGGAAGAAGGAGAGAACTAAGATGTTCAATCAAGCTACATTCAGAGACTGCAATATGCTGATCAGCCCTCAGCCAGACCACAAAGAAACCTGCAGAGCAAAGGAGATTTCTGCTGGGCTTGCTAACGACCCATTTCCCCACACTGGGGAGGAGAAACAGGAAAACAGAGCCTTTAAAAGGCGCCCCACACGAAATAAAATTATTCATTCCCTAAGGCTAAAACCGCAGGGAACCTATGGATTACAGGCTGGGAATTGTCAGCAGGCCGTTCACGCTACATACTCTCATCCTTCCTCATTGTACCTCGCAGCAAAGGAAACTGGGTAAACAGAGTCTTTAACCTGTACCTCACAGGAACTGAAGAATGTTAAATAAACTGGATTCCCTGACACTCGGGGCTGTATTTCTTCATCTAGGCTTTTTTGTCTTTGCTTTCTCTTTGCTTTGTTTTTCCTCTTCTCTAACAAAACTTCCCTTGTGATTTTAACTTTTCTGTGTGTTTGAATTTTCTCCACCAAGAACCCTTTCTCTGCTGGGCCTGAGTTACCCCACTTGGGGAAATTTGCTCTGTCTTGAATCATATTCAAGAAACTCAATGAACAAAAACAAGTTAAGCACAAAGAAATCACACCAAGGCATATAATAATCAAACTGCTGAAATCTAGTAATACAGAAAAAAGTCTTAAGAACAGACCTAGTGGGAGGTGGGGGAGCCCCTACATATAGAAGAACAGAGACAAAAATTACCAGACTCCTTGTCAAAAATAATGCAAACAAGTTTCAAACAAAGAAACCTCTTTAAAGGGCTAGAAAAAATAAAGAACCTGTAAACTAAAATCTACATAAAGCGAAAATATCCTTCACAGATGAATGAGTGAGAAATAAAGCATACTAACAAAAACGGAGACTCTTACCAGCAGACCTGCGCTACAGGGAACACTGAAAAGTTCTTCAGGAAAAGGATAGCAGAGCTGGATCAGAGAGCGAATCCTGATGTAAATTACAGACAGTTAAATTAAGGTGGCGATACTGGTTCATCCATTTTAACAAGAGTACCGCCAAGGCAAGATATTCACATTGGTGAACCTAAAACTGTTCTAACAAATGTCTATTAATTTAAAAAGAAACAGCAAATAGAAGCCTAATTCTACACAAGGAAGAGCAACAGAAATGGTAAATATGTGAATTTGCCATTTTGATTTTTAAAAAGATATTTGATTATGTAAAACACAAGGAGAAATAATGTATACTAATTTTAACATGTAAATAAAATGAATGACAAAAATAGCACGGAAGAGGGGGGTGAGATATTGGAAGTACGATGTAGTAAGAATCTTACATTATTCATAAAGTAATGAAAGTAAGATTGTGATCAATTCAAATGCATGCTGTAAAACCCGAGAGCAACTACTAAAAAGAAAAAGAAAGAAAAAGAAAACTAACGAGCCAAGAAACCTAAAGTGGAATGCTAAAAAATATGCAATCCAAAAAAAAGTAGGAAAAGGAAACAAAACAGGTGGAACAACTGAAACACACAGCAAGATGGAGAGGACGGCGAAGGCCAAGATCCATCACCGTAATGAAACGGCCCAGAGGCCATGGACGCGGGCTGGAGAGAACGCGGAGAACCGACAGGTACACAGAGGTTCTCAAGACCCGCGGACTCCTGGTCTGAGCCCAAGAAAGCGGACTGCCATTCCTCCGGCCTGGCCTGGCCTGGCCTTCCTCCACGGCCGCCCTTGGACGGGGGGGAGCCCCCTTAGGCTGCCTCCCAGGGTCCACAGGCAGCCTGGGCCTTGGAAAGCTAGGAACTCAGAAGGGGCCTTCGTCACTACCGTTTACGAAAGGCCTCTTGAAAAGTTGTAACGGCTCTAAAAGCTGTGCAGGAGTGATTTGCCTGTGACCCGTTCATGAAAGTTTTAGGAAATGGACAGCTGGAACCGCCAGATCAGTTTCAGCATTTGCAAGTAGGCTGAAAAACTCAAGTTTAAACTCGCCACACGGTCAGATACTATTCTGTACCCTGCAGCTGTTAGGATGTGAGGGACGCGCGGGGGCAGAACGAGCCTGGTGCCTACAAGGGTATGAAGAGATGCACATCCTGGGACACACGGCCAAGGCGGCACGGGCATTGCCCTTGCGTCCCTGTACCTTGTGATCAGAAATGAATAAATGATTTTTAAAGATAAAAAAAAAAAAAAAAAAGATACACCATACAAACGTCACTCTTAAGGAAGCTGGAGTGCCTGTATTAGACAGAGTAGACTGCAGGAGAAGGAATATTAACAAGTATAAATAAAAAGGGACAGATGTCATACTATTTAGTGTCAGTTCGTCAGATATACAAAATAATCCTAAATGTTTATGCAGTTACAGTTTTAAAATACGTGAAGCATATACTGACAAAACTAAAAGGAGAAAGAGACACATCTACAATTATAGATGAAGATTTCAATACTCTCTCTTACAACCACCAGCAAAACAAGTAGGTAGAAAATCAGTAAAGATACAGGAGACCCAAATAACGCTATTAACTAGCTTGACCTAACTGAACACTATAACCACCACATAAGAACGAACATTTGAGTGTACATGTCTCAGTACAGTAAACAAGAGAATACATGCTGAACCATAAAACAGGACAAATAGAAAAAAAGAACTTAAACCACAGAAAAAGTGTTTTCTGATTAAAGAATTAGAGATCAAATTTGAAAGATCTTGGAAATTTTTCCAAGTATTTGGAAATTCACACATTTCCAAATAACTCATAGGTCAAAGAATTCATGAGGAAAGTTTTAAAATACTGTGAACTGAATAACAAAAACACATTATCTAATAATGTGAAATGGTAACTAAGAATACTTAGAAATTTACAATTTTTAAGTGCTTACGTGGGAAAAGAATAAAGGTTTAACATTACTTTTCTAAATTACCTTCCACCTTAAGAAGCTGGGGGGAAACCCCACAGTAAGCAAAAACTAGAGGTTAAGGAAATGATAAAAGTAGAAATTGTTGAAATAGATCAGAGGTAAACCGATAAAATTAATGAAAACAAAAAGCTTGTTTTTCAACATACCCTCTAGCTAGATTGGTCAAGAAAAAAGAGAAGACACAAATCACCAACATCAGAATTGAAAGAGAAGACACTACTACGGGTATGTCAAACATTTAAAAGCATATGAGGTAATATTGACTGCAACTTTAGCCAATAAATTTGACAATTTAAATAAAATAGGAAAAAATTCCCTGAAACATGCAGATTATAAAAACTGACATAAAAGGAAAGTCTAAATAAGCCTCTATCTAATAAAAGAAATTGAATTCAAAATCAAAAAGCTTTCACAAACTCCAGATTCAGTGGCTTCCCTAGTGAGTTCTTCAAACATCTAAAGAAGATGCCAAGTTGGCCTTATACAAACTCTCACAGAAAATAGAACACTTCCCAACATAGTTAAAGAAGTCAACATAACCCATAAAACTGTTACTGTTACTGCATACCAAAACAAGACAAAGAGACCACAAGAAATAAACTACATACCAATATCACTTGTATATTTAGAAGCAAACACCATTAATAAAATATTAGCAGGTCAAATCCAGCTCTATGTAAAAAGGAAAATATGAGGATAAGTCGGGTTTGTCTCAGGAATGCAAGGTTGGTTTAGTATTCAAAAAGTCAATGTAATGCATGACTTTAACATACTATAAGAAGAAAAAAAACATGATTAATTTCAACAGATGTAGAGAAAGCATCTATTCATGATAAAACCCATTCGTGGCAGGGGGTGGGACCTCTCGGCAAACCAGGACTGAAGAGAACTTCTGCAACCTAATGAAAGGCAGCTACAGAAACCGACAGCTAGCAATATAAAAGACTGACATTTTCCCCTGTGGAAAGAAATCAAGGACGCCCAGCCCCGTCCTCTCCACTCTGTGCTGGAGCTGCTAACAAGGAGAACCGTGCAGGAGCGCGGAAAGGAACCGGGCTGCGGCAGCAAACGGCCTCCACTCACACGCGGGCACCATGCAAGGAAATCCCAGCGCTCTACAGCAAAGTGACTGCACCTGGGCAGTGGGGCCCGCAGGGGTGTTCACTAGCATCAAAAACATGAAATATTTAAAGATAAATTTAAGTGTATGTGTAAGACTGTTACCCTTAATACTATAAAACCCTGCTGACAGATATTAAGGGAGACCTAAATAAATAAATATATCATGTTCATGGATCTAAACGCTTAATATTGTAACACTGATTCTCCTCAAATTAATCTACAGATTCGAGAATATCCTAGTCAAAAATATCATATTGTACTGTAGTCTCCTTTTCACTTAAAGCAAAAACTAAAGCAGTCTTGCAGAAATTAACAAAGGTCATTCAAAATGTATTACTGCTAAAACAATTTTTTAAAGAAAAAATGATCGGCAGATACAGTGTGCTGTTTAAAACAACATATAAATCAATAGAAAAGAATAGAAAATCCAGAAATAAATCCGCACACGGTCATTCAACATTCAACAAAGGCACCAAGATAATTCAGTGGAAAAAGGAAAGCCTATCAACAAATGGCACTAGGTGACTGTTAATACTACCTCATTTCATTCACAAAATTAACTCAATATGTATATAGACCTGCATGAAAAAACTAAACTGTAAAACTTCCAAAAGTAAACACAGGACAAAAGAAAAGTCCACTGCCTTATGTAAAACAAAGATTTATCAGAAAGGCCATTAAAAGAAGGTATTATAAACAAACAAACAAAAAAAAAAAAAACATGACAATCAGCACTTTATTAAAACCTGCTGTTTGAAAGACACCATTCAGAAGGTAATAATCAAGCCACATATGGTAGAAAACCTACAAAATATAATGGTGATAATAAAAAAGAACTCTATCCAGAATAAAGATTTCTTACAGTTCAGTAATAGGAAAGCAAACCACCCAATCAAAATTGGGCAAAAGATTTGAAAAGACATTTCACCAATACTCAACAAAGAAATGAATATTAAAACTATAATGAGGTCCCTCCTTATCTGCGGTTTCAGTTACCCATAGTCGACCGTGGTCTGAAAATATTAAATGGAAAATTCCACTGTTTATTCAAAATTCACCAGTTTTAAGCTAGAGGCCACTCTGAGCAGTGTGATGAAGTCTCGCACTGCGGAGGAGCGCACCGCCCCTTTGCCCAGCGCACCCAGGCTGGGCACGCTCCCCATCATCAGCCGCTTCGTTGCCTTCTAGGTTATCTGACCCACCTTCATGGTAGCACAGGGCCTGTGTTCAAGTGACCCTTAATTTACTTATTAATGCCCCCAAAGCACAAGACTAATGATGCTGCCAATTCGAACATGCCAAAGAGAAGCCAGAAAGAGCTTAAGAGGCGGGGACAGTACAATAAAGTATTTTGAGAGACAGCAACCACAGTCACTTAACTTTTATCACAGTGTGTTGTTATAATTGTTCTTTGTTGTTATTATTAGTTGATGTTAATCTTACTGTGCCTAATTTATAAATTAAACTTTACCATAGGTATGTATAGACAAGAAAAAACACAGTACAATAGGATTTGGTACTGTCCGCATCAGGCACCCACTGGGGGTCTTGGAACGTATCCCCTGTGGATAAGGAGGGGACGACTGCATACTCACTAAAGTGGCTAAACTTAAAAAGGCTGACAACACAAAGTACTGATGAAGAAACGGAGAAACTGCAACTTTCTTTGCTGGCGGAACTGTAAAGTTACACAACCACTTTGAAAAAGTTTCACAATTTCTTATACGGTAAAACATATATGATTCAGGAATCCCGTTCCTTGATATTTACCCAAGAAAAATGAATGTGTATATCCACACAGGCTGCGGTCAAATGTACAGAGAGGCTTTATTCATAATAGCTTCTAACTGGAAACGACCAAAATATCCATAAGAAGTGAATGAAAAAGTTGTGGTATAAACATATAATGAAACACTAGGCAACAGTAAAATGGAACAAACTCCCAATACACACAAACATGGATGTAGCGCAAAACATTCTGGTGAGGGAAAAAAGCCAAACTAGAGAGTACATATTGTATTATTCCATTTAGGAATAGATTTGCAAATTTCTGGGCCACCACCAAAGAACATACAAAGATCCACAATTCACATGTTGTGAAAGCCAGTCCTTGATACTGGAAAGCTACATCTACAAAATTAAAAGATTTTTCTGACTTAACAAAATTAAGACCAAGAACAATCAACATCATCTTTTACATCTCAGTTTCTTCATCTATAATAGCATAGCACTAATTCATAAACTTCGTAAATTTAGTTGAGTTAAATAAGCAGATAATGTGAATATAATAAGCATATTGTATCTGGCATACACTTGGAGCTCAACAAGTGCTAGCTAGTAACTGAGGTTGTCTCATTATAACTACTTATAGAGAAAACGATACCTGTGTAAAGAAATAACCCAGAAAAGGGGCAAATGAACTGATGCATAATGTCACTGGGAATCAAGTAGTTAACATTCCCATTAAAAATTCATCACTTTGTGACATCAGAAAGGCAAACGTTACAGCAAATGCCAAATTAGAAGTTTTAGAATGTATTTGGAATCATTTAATTTCTGACAATTGGGAAAAAAAATACTAAGGCATTAAAAGGACAAACTTATAAACACATAGATAGTAAGTCACACGAAACATTATCTTTAAGTCAGTCAAAGCCCACAGAAGTAAGCGTTTAAGGAAGAAAGTGATTTTAAACACACAAGGACCGTTCCAATTACAGGAAGTAAGAAAGATGACACAAACTTAAGTAGGAATGAACAAAAAAAGCAAAGCAGGGTACAGGCTGGACAGATGGGCAGAACACAAGTATGCACTACCCTGAACACAGAAAAGCACTGAAGTTTAATATGACAAAAAAAAAAAAAATGCAATACGAGAAAGGCGAGGCTATGCTGTCAACTGGAATAACGCCCAATTCCAGCCTCAGTAAAGTTGGAAACAAAACCTATCACCTTCTTTGCGAGTAAACAGAGAAGGCAGCATTTGTTTCATAAAGTGATGGTATTCTAACGCCAGGAGAGGCCTACTTTCCACCATGCCCTTCCACCTCCATCTCTATCTCCCAAAGTACCCGCGAGGCCCAAAATACCTCTTCACACTTCTGTTCCTTTTTTAAAAGAGAAAACAGCTTTCTTTATGAGATATAATTCACATACCATTCAATTAATCCGTTTGAAGCACACACTTGAATGTTTTTTACAGTCACAGGGAGCTGCAACCATAAGCACTGTCCTTCCAGAACATTTTCATCACCTGTAAAAGCAACCTCGTAACCACCAGCAGTCACCGTCGAACCCCATCCCCACCTCACGCCCAGCCCTACGCAGTAGGCATGTAATTTTTGACTCTCTAGATTTGCCTACTCTGGACATTTCATATAAATTGAACCATATAATGTCCTGTGTTTTGTGACTGGCTTATGATGCTTAACAATGTATTCAAGACCTATCCATGTTGTAGCATGTATCTGTACCTCATTCCTTTTTATTGCCAAATAATATTCCATTATATGAAAATATCACATTTTCTTTACTCATTCATCAGTTGATAGACATCTGGATTATTTCCACTTTTTGCCTTTTGAGAATAATGGTGCTATGAACACTGGTACACAAGCTTTTGTGTGGAAGTTGTGTGTTCATTTCTAGCTTCTGTTCTTAAAAAAAATTTAGAGTATCTTCAGATTTCCTTTTCTATAACCTCTCTTCGTATGGTACCTAACACCTTCCCACAGAGATACATGTCTCTGTGGTTATGACACAGGCATTTAGGCATTTTAGGTAAATTACTAGTACCTAATAATTTATTATCCTCCCGATCCATAATCGGCAACCACAGTGACAGTTTTCGCACTAGTATTTAAGACTTATTACACGTTCTGACGTTGCTGTCATTCCTCAGGTGAAGGATGCGCCTTCTCAAATGCTGAGGTTCCATTTGTTCCGCCCCTCGACCTGACCAGAGCTAACACTCTCGGTCCTCCTTTTCAGGCATACAGTTCCTGGAACCTATCGTTTTTATAGTCCTCAACCACCCAAACTCTAACAACAAGCAAATTTTGTCCACACGCAAGTCAAAAAGCTTAAAAATGCACACATTTTAAATTTGACTCTATGCACTTAACATAATGGCCAAATATGCATCACTTTGGTTAAAGAGTCTGACTGATAAACTGGCAAAGTCTGTCAAACAGATGTCACTATTAATAAGGATGCCGGCCAGTATCTAGAATAAGTTGGGGCAATGTCGTCATGATATTCTGCAACTTCCTAAAGTTCTGAAATGGAAGAGGCTAAAGGAGTCTTTTTAGGGACACAAACTCTAAAGAACTGAAATGGAAATCCAGGAGTAAAATCCAGACTAGTCTAACCCACGTTAAAATGTGGTTCTACCTATTTAAAACAAAGAACAACAAAAACACCCTAAGTGATAGAAAGGAACAAATCCAAAAGGTCTGAAAGGTATCTTGAAAGATAACATAACTTGAGATTCCTCCTGCAAGTAATTTCATACTTCTAAAGTGCAGGTTTCAGCTTTAAAATAGAGAAAGGGGTTTCAGATTACCCTCACAGCATCACCCTTGCTTACATTCTGATAAGCCTTCTTAAGTGGGAGAGTTATAGCTACTGCCCTAGGCACTGCCACAGGAACACTATCTACTGCCTGTGACATCCACAACGAAGGCATGCTAGGATAGTTGTGGCAATTACAAATTACTGTAACACTTTACTTCTCCGCTAAATAGATCCGTGGAAGTGCATGTGTCAAAATTTCATCCGTCACATGTAACAGAAAAAAAGTTGAGAACTATACATCTAGACTAGCAGGGGTAGAGATGACAGTTATCACACCAAAACTTGAGTTCAGTTCAAATTTTGCAAAGTACAAAATCTAGGGTTATTTGAAAGACAGCAATTTATCAGATTCATTTGCTATCTATTTACTGAGAATCTACATGAAAAAGGTGCAAGAAAAAGTAAGCAATAAAACCATCAATGCAGTGTGCATACATCGATTGCCTTTAGTATCGGGTCAAACATGCTCTGTATGGTAAGACAGATACAAAGTACTATAAGATTTAAAAAAAAAGAAAAACTAATTAGAAGGACTAAGTTCTTTATTGAGAGCACAGTACTTGACCCAGGAAAGGAGGTCAAGAAGTGGAATGTAGAGACTGAGAAAAGGATAATCTATCTTTACATGTGTCTTCTACTTGAAAGGTATGTATTCCCAATTCCCATCAAACGAAGAATGAACCTGGTACCGTTTTTTGAAAAGTGATGCTGAGCATTATTATTTGAGGAACCGAGCTTTCTTTATTAGTAAAAAGGGATATACACATCATCTTCATTATCTGTATGAACATATTAAAGATGGTCCTAGTCACCTCCAAGCTTAATAAACTTTCAACAGCTCTTCCTTACCTGAAGAACAAAGTCCAACCTGCTCAACATTCGAGGTGCTCCGCAATCTGGCCTCACGCTCTCTTTCCCACTGTACCATCTTCCACTTCCAAAAAGCCCTCCATTCTAGCCAAACTACGTCCAATACACCTCTTGCTTTCCTATTTTAGCTCTTTTGCTCAAACTGTTTTCTCTATATGGAATATCTTTTCCACCTCTGACAATAAAACTCGACATCCAGCTCAAATATCAATTCTTCCACGAAGCATCCCCTGATCACTTCTGAATTCTTCATTCCCTAAACTCCCTAATCCACTGATTATGTCTAAGATTTACAAATCACTTGGTAATTAATATACCACAGTAATTGATATGGTTTTACTCCCTGTAAGCCATTACCTCCTAGAAGCAAAGAGCTATATCTTATGTGTTTGTATTTCACAATCAACAACATGGAAACAATAGTTAAAGCACTAAGACTATAGGGGGGAAGAGCTCAAAGAGGGGGTGAGGGAGCCACACCAAGGACATTGCTTTGGGGCTACCGTGTTCACTAGTTTAAAGTAAAAGGGGAGGGAGATGAAATGAAAGTGTATAAAGAGTCCCTTAAGTCATTAAGACTTACGGAAAATATGAAAAAAAGAAATGAAAGCTCATAAATGAGGTTCCAAAGACAGACAGTGGGCAGCTACTGATCACCGTTAAATACCATTTGAAAACCAAGTGGAAAATTCCAAGGACACATCATTAACAGCAAAAGGCTTTAATTTATATTATGAAAGATTTCTGATGTTTAAAGGTAATATGCCTTTTAATTCTGACTATTTTTACAAAAAGAAATGCAAAATCACTAATGAAACAAGTCAATTTCTACTCCAACAACATAAAACACTGACCAAAAAAAAAAAACTTGTTCATCCTAGGGAAAGAAATGCTTAAAAGAAATATTTTAAACCACCAAATTCTAGAAACCAACCATAAAGAACTCCCACACATAATTCCAACTTTGTTAAATTTCTCAGGTTAAAAAGCATAAAAGACAGAACTAATTAACTTTAGCTACAATAAGCAGATTTAGCGCCACCTTATTAAACACAATAAGAAATCAGAGTCAAGGAATAACACCACACCTACCATGTATTGTGATCAAAGGATGATTGTCGAGATCATAAAACTGAGAAACCCAAAAAGAGTTAAAAAAGAATGAAAAGTACATGTGGTTTAATTTTCAAAGACGTTAACCTCTATCAGATCAATCTCAAGTTTAGAATTTACCTTTTCCGAAAACTTCACATACTGGATTGCCAACAGAATAAAGAAGTACCAAAGAAGCCCATGGCTGAATACAGGCCTATCACTCATTCATGTTATAATAAAACCAAGGCATTTCCAATATACATTAGAGAAACAAACCTTTGAATAGCCTTGTCACAAAAAAAAAAAAAAGCACTCAAGACTCCTGAAATAATCCAGAAGTTACATCTGCATGCTATTAGAATAAAGACAGAATATTTACATTTAATTAGTTTATTTCTCATACAAGATACTTCCTGGAGTCACAGTGTAAGTTGACTGCCCAAGACTTTTCTTAACTAAAAGCTCTGCAGCACTGACACCGTAGGCCTATAGATTCCCGCTCCCCTCCCCCACAGGTAGAGACTTCACTGTGAACCATGGTGGTAAAGTACTACCTATGTAACTCTTAAAATATTCCCCTAAACCAAATGAAAAAAGAAAAAGGGAATTCTACACAAAACCACTCTTTCAGCATAGCCTAAAGACAAAAACTGCTGATCCTGCAAAATAATTGCGTGAAAACATAAAAATCACCAAATCCCAGCACGTGCTTTCTCAAGCTGTCCCTCCATCCCCACTGAGCCACGAGGCTAGTGGCAAGGAGGCTAGCCAAGGGTCATTTGCAAGGACCGCCAAAAATATTAAACCCACTCTAAGTCTGAAAATACTTGGAAAGTGTCTGGGTGGGCCATACTTAGGAAGGAAGTTCAAAGATCTGGCGATCCGAAGGAACAGGTACCACTGAAGGAGCTCGCTGCCAGGTAAGGGGCATGACTTCGCAACACGTAAATTCTGGCAAAGAGAACGGGCAAAAGGAAGGGAAAGTGTCCTCTGGCGATTGGGTAGTCAAGGAAAAGAGGGAAACTGAAGGTTTCATAAGACCAAGAAGAATCATAAAATTGGAAGTCTCAAAATCATCTCCAACCATTAAAACAAACAGACGAAAACCACTGAAGAAACAGGAAAGTTCTATACTGAAAGAAGTAGAACCATTAAATTTGGAATTCTATATAATACCTTACTTACTACAATAAAATATGAACAGGAAACTGAATTTGACACATATCAACTGAGAAAAAATTCTACCAAAAACCACCTCGAAAGCAGAAAAAAATGGTAAGCCAATACTCCAAACAGATTTAAATATAGTCAAACAGGCACGTGAAGATATGAAAACCACTTGGAATCATAAAGCCAAAAACTAAAAACAAAAAAATAGACAAAATACAAAAAAAAATTTTTAAGCTGGCTGAATTTTTTTTAATTTTAAGAAATTAAGTTATTACAAAAGTGAAGACTAAATTGTGAGACACCTGTGGAAGAACGAACTCAAATGAAAATGAGCTCCGACAGTCCCCCACGTGTGTTACGAGCCACATCCATCCACATCTGGCTCTTTGCTTCATCTGATCTCAGATAATTCCCTACCCACCGCTTCACAATAACTCATAAGCCACAACCTTTCCAGCACACGTATAAGCAAACACGGGTTTCTTCATAGGAGGTGCCATATCTGCTATGTATTTACGTACGACTTCATCATTTAGCATGGCTAAGACCATGCTGCTGTTTTAACATTTCCTAGACCTTCTTTTTGTGTCATTAACAAAGATTTGAGTTTGTTCCCCTAACACCATTGATCCCACTAACCCCGTGGCATTTATTGCATGACTTCACAAAGCACAGTGACTTTGAGGAACACACAGGCCACATTACAGAGGTGACTGCAGATGTGCACGTATGGGTTAGCATACACACATGTAGTCCTCAGCTCTGCTGAAAAGGGCTAGAAACGACGACACCCCAGTGGCCACAAGCACCCAGATCTTGGTTTCTAAACGCCATCCTCCAATAAAAGGAGCCAATGCTCTTTGGGAAAAAGGATGTTTCCAGGATTGGGACAGATAAAATACGAAATGAGCTTACAGTACCTTATAGAACCAAAAAGTAAGAAAGTTCTCAAAGGATGGAGACATGTGAAAAGGACACAGGCGTCAGCTAGAAAGAGCTCTCAACGGCCAAAGCAGGACGATTTGAGCAATAAATGATTAGAACCTACAAAATGGAATATGTATCTTTGAGTCTATACTAACATAAATATGTGACTGAATAAATGAGAAGGGACATCTCTTCATTAGAGAAGAATTTCAATTGTTAAATGAGAAAGGGACAACAATGAAAAACTATAAAATCACCATAAGGTAAATATTACAGTAGTAACTACTACAGGTAAGTTCCACTGATGGATGCTAAAATGAGTGGGTGAAAGTCTGAGGAGAAACAGGAAATTTACAGTGTCTCCCCAAAAATATTTCTCATTTTCAAAGAGAAAAACTATGATTTTACTCTGGAGAAACCTGCGGAGGCCGCCTTAATTAAGTGATCAAGATTAACATCACCAGTAATCAGACAGTGACATCATGTAACCCGATATGAAATGTTCCTCCTGATTACTGTTACTTCTGTGGTATTATGGGCAAAAATGCAACATCTCAGTTAATCATAAGAAAGCATCAAAGCAACCCAAATTGGAAGACATTCTAAATAATGACAAGTACTCCTCAAAAGCATCCAGATCACAAAGACAAGAGAAGAATGAGTCGAGAGCAAGGCCCGTCCCTACGCTTTTTTGGGATAAAGCCTCTCAGTTCCCTGACCACTTCGTATCTTCACTTCCATTCCTCTTCGAACACCATGGCCAAACCCTGACGCCGTGTTCCACTGGACAGTAAATCATACGTCCCAGTCTGACATGCCTCTTCATGCTTCCAGGCAATACCCCACAAACTGCTCGTTCATTCCCTCCCCACCCCCAAGCCATACACCTCGTCGTCTCCCGTAACTCCTCGTTCGTTCCCCTTCCACGTGCCCTCCGTCACCCAGTCCTTTAACTCTACCTCCTACGTCTCTCTCAAATCCACCTGCTCCTTCAATCCCTACACCACCGCCGTAGTCCTTTTAACTCATCTGTTCTAATACCCTCCAAATTACTGTCCCTGCCTACCACTTTTAACTCTCTCCAAAGACTTCTCCACAGTGCAATCAGTATTATCTCCGTTATCAATCTCCCAGGCTTAAGACATGCTTTGGTCTTCCCTAAGGTAAAGGAACAATTCCTTAAAGGCTCCTCACAATCGGACCCCTATTTACCGCTGCGGCCCCACCTGTCCCTGCTCCTATGTGCCTGCCCTCTCTCACAGGGCCTGCTGCACGGCCTCATCCATCCATCCGGTACTGAGTCTCTCCAAGCAATCCACGCTAAGAGTATCTCTCGTCCTTAGCACAGGTCTCGTAAACACCACCCTCACTCTTCGCCAGGCTTCCTGTTCACTCTTCAGGTTTCAACCTAAGTTGAAGGTATCACTTCCCCCGGGATAAATTTTCCTGCCTCCCTGAAACTGGGTTAATCACCCCTTCTATGTATTCCTATAGCACTGTGCACTGTCCACACTGAGCGCACAGCAAAGTGGATTATGAACATGTATTTGTCCACAGTCCCATCCAGCTTGGAAAGCCAAGCCCGTTCACTGGAATGCCTCGTCGCCCGGCCCGGTGCACTGAACAAATAAGGTAACGAAGACCAAACTGTGAAATAAGCTGCCAAAGGAACACAATGCCCACAAAGAAGAAAACCCAATGGCTCCTGCCTCGGGAGCACAATATTCTTTCCACTGCACTTAGCGTCACTTAATTTTGCTTTCATAAACAATTCAATGTTAATTAGGTATAAAGCATGTAACGTTTAAAAAGATCTAGATATCATCTTATTTTATTATTAAAGTGATGCCCAGAAAGGTTATTACTTGCTAAAGAACAAAACACTATAAAACAGCAATGCCATGATTAGGCATTTTGATGTTCTTTAATTACATACTTTAATCTCAGGAATTAGGTTTTTAAACTTTAAAGTTTTCATTTCTTCTAGGATAGCAAAGTTGTTAAAAACATAACAAATGAATCACCAATTCACTTTTAAAGAGTCCACAAAACTACCTAAATTATAACATAAGAATATTTAATTATGGTATAAGAGTAATAAAGATAATATTGAGTCATTATAATTACTCCTTATAAACATAGGACTATCAACTATGTTCAAGGCACCGTGGAACATATTCACTGAATATAAAAAGAGATATAAAACAGGATTCCTACTCCCAAAAAACGTAAAACATGTTTTGGAATACAAGACCCAACCATTACAGAAATAGAAAAACCAGCTGAAGGGAGTCACTTTAATTGCTACCACTTTGAAAGGAAAAGACTTTCTCCCAAGAAGTTTCAGGAATGTAAAGAAAAATTACAATCTACTGCCTGAGAAATCAGCATAAACTCAAAATTTCTTAGCTGAGTTAGCTGCAAGGGCTTTAAAACAGTGCGACTCCAGTATAAACAAGCACACCTACTGCCCAGTTCCTAGTTTCTAAATACTCTTACCCAAAGAAGAAACCAAGACTCCTTGAAGAAATGGCTGACTCTAGGACGACAGCAGGAAAAGCCAAAGTCTGGAATATCTTACTGTCCCAAAATAAGGAAGTGCTCCAAAAATGGTAAGAACATGTCAAAACCATCAGTGAGTTCATGTGGAACATCAAAATGAATACTGTGCTAAACGGGTAACAGAGTGTCGCCCACTTAATAAGAATCTATGAGTTCATACTAAATAAGCAAGAAAGAAGAAAAAACTCTTCTTTACAAGAGAATAAAATGTGAACTAATAAAAGTGAAAGGAATAATAGTTAGAAAAACATCATCTTGAACTACTGTGTAGTAACTGATTCAGGCAACAATCATCAATGAATGCTAAAATCACTATGTGAACATTTTGGGGAGGACAAAATACATCGTCTCAAAGTGTCTGCTCACAGATCATTCAGCAATAACAAAGACAGCAATGACAACTTTTATATGGAGAAACCTGGCCGGTGAACCTTAACTAAATGATTCAAGTAAATATGACCAACCATGGGTCAAGCTGCCATGGTACTGCCTCCTAATGTGATGCACTGAGTATATATCATCGTTCAAGTGGTATCCCTGCCAAAAATGCTTAACCTGAGCCTATCAACCAAAAATATGACAAACCCAAACTGATGGACATTCTACAAAATGAAGGGCCTGAGCTCTTCAAAACCATTACTGTGCGGAAAAAGGAAAAAAAGGTTGAAGGACTGTTCAGAGTAAAGGAGACAAGAGATATGACAAAATGCGATGGATGATACTGGACTAGAAAAAAATGCTATTAAAAGATATTACTGGCACACTTGAGATTTCTACATGAATGGATATATTATCGATATTAAATTTCTTGACTCCATCACACTATGGTTATGTAAGAATATGTCTTTGTACTTAGGAGACAGCGGAAACATTTAGGGATCAAGGATCGTGATGTGTGCAACATGTTCTCAAATGGTTCAATAAAATAGTTATAACAGGAAGAGGAAGAAAAAAGAGAAGGGAAAGAGGAGGAAAAGGACAATCATTAGAGTGGATTCCTGCTATTACATTATAATATGTGATATGTTCAATGACATTATGCGTTTAATAATGTGGTTTTCTTGTGAGCAATGTACGCAGTGCGTTAACTACCCCTCGCATGCTTCCGTGGTGTTCTGCCTGAGATGACAGGCCCGACTTTAACTGAGCAAACTTGCAGAAGATGTAATCAAGGAGCTTCGAACTGTAAATAAAACAGTAATGACTGTTCCCAGACTTAGGGGCCACTGTGAATGCGCAGAATGATAAAGCAAATGTGCCAAATGTTCACAATTGGTGAATCTACGGGACAGGTACATGGGAGTTCATTGTACTATTCTTATAACTCAGTTTTTCCCAAGATAAAAAGTTTAAAAGCACCTTTTGCCAACACTAAAATTTTACTTTGGGGAAACTGAGCCATTTCTGAAAAACAAATGTTAGCTCCCACATTCTTCTCTCCCTTTCCCTTCATAATCCATGTCGAATTAACTTCAACACCATTTAAAAAAAGGTTTTCAATACCAAAATAAACATTTTGCTAAAGGTGTCCTCAACTCGCAAACGACATGTGTTCCAAAAGCCAATCTGTAAGTCAGCTGCTTGGCGTCGGAAACGGTTCTATCACAAATAGTGGTCAGGTCACTAACGTTGGCCACGAAAGCTCTGAGAACCAGTCGGCTTTACAGTTGAGTTAGTACTGCATCTCGTGTCTACTGAGATTGCAGTCTTCCCCTCCACTCACCTTTCTGAAATAACAAAATTAGCTGGATACACAGAAGGGAATGGAGATGTTACTTAGGAAGGAGTGACTATTAACTAATTATAATTTCTAACACTGTTTTTTCAGGGATATGCATTTCCAACTGAACTGTAGCCCTCAGACAAGATGGCTCCTCGCGGCCCAGCGAGAAGGCAAAATGGAGTGTCTGGAAATGGCACTGTGCTCAACCCCTCTGGGATCCCTGCCCTGACCCAGAATGCTGACAGCAATATGCTAATATGTATACAATTTCATAAGGCAGTATTTTACAGTCTGGAAAGTACCTTTACAGTTTTTAAAGGCAGACAGGGCAAACTAGTTTGTGGTTGGTCATTTTAGTTGACTAGGAAAACGCCAACATTTCCTGAGCATTCACTACGTACCACTGTTGACTGGCGGGTACTGGGCGTACGAAAAGAGCGAGACAGTCTCAGACGAAGGAACCCAGCCTAGCAGAAGAAAATGACATCAATTACGATACTGCGAGTACTCTAAAAAATGGTCTTTATTCTACACACAGTGTGCCTCAAGAGCAATGGAGAAAAACTCTGTCTAGAGATTAAAATCGGTATCACAGCTGACATCTGAGCTATCGACGTAAAGGATAAATAGTTCAGTAGGTGGATGAGCAAGGGAGTATTCCACTTCCTGCCAAAAACGTGAGCAAAGACACAGAAGCATCAAATATTCACTGTCTTCCAAGCGCCTTCCAAGGCACTGAGGGAACAGAGCACCAAGACAACGGCCAAGGCCTCTGCCTTTGTGGAATTTACATTCGGGTAATGCAGAAAGACCGTAAAAAAGCAATAGCTAAACAAGATACGTACAAATTATAAGTAGCTTACAAGAAATAAACCAGATGTGTAAGAGAGTAACGAATGAAGTACGGCATTAAACAGGATGGTCTGAGAAGTGAGATTTGGGCTACGATCCAAAGGGTTTGGCCATACCAGGCTTACGAAGATCATCTCACACAGGAAATACAAAAGCTGCAAAAGACCCTGAAATGACGACATAGAGAATTTAAAGAATGAGGGGTCCGTGTGGCTGGCATCCAGTGAATGAGGGGAAGAAAGATGAGAGAAAGATCATTCGGGGCCATTCAGAACACGGAGAGGAGCAGAGGTTTTATTTAGAGGAATGGGAAGTCACTGGAAGATTTTTAAGCAGAGAAATGACATGATTTAGCTCTTACAATGATCCCTGGGGCTGCTGTGTGATAAAAACTTAGGAGGAGAAAGAAAAGAAACAGAACCCCGTTGGGAAGCTACGGCGATAATTCATGCAAGAGATAATGGTGCCCTGAAATAAAGAGGTGGCAGTGAAGACTAAGAGCAGTGGATTGGCTCGAGAACTCTGAAGGTACAACAGAATGTGCGGGCAGACTGGACTGGAGAGAGAAGAATCCAGAAAGATATCTTAAGTTTTTGGCTCAAGTACTGCCATTCAGCGAGATATAGGAAGCCAGCAGAGACATCAGGGTTTGGGGATAGGGGGAGAGTAGCTATATTTTAGTCATTTGGCTAATACCATGTTTGAAATTCCAACTAGATTTCCGAGTGGATATCAAGCTCAGGGAAAATTCTAGGCTAAAAAAATAAAAGTGGTAGTCATCGGCACACACTCTTCAGAGAAGAGCAAACTGCTGGCCTTAACTGGGCCACAGCAACTGAGGGGCAGGGGCTAACAGTGAACCTGGAAAGTGGGGACAGAATCACGTCGTAACGCGGACCATGACTGAAACGAAAGCATCAGCAGTAGTGGCAAGACAGCGGTAGGGAACAAAAACTACTGCCTCTCAGGTACCGAGCACTGTGCCAAAGGTTTTACAATACACGTCTCATTTAATCCTCTCGACACTCTACAAAGTAAATGGCATTAGAGTCACTATTTTATATACTGAACCTAGAGAAGACTGGGGACGTGCCAAAGAGCACAGAGGCCAGAGGGGGCATTCCTAAGCAGTCTGACTGCAGAGGTCAATGTCTTATCCCTTACACCAACTGCCTCTGATTTTCTAGGCCTTCAAAGTTCTCAAAAGAAGAATGACACTGAGAGCCGAATTTTACAAATATAATTCCTGTATCTACATAAGAGGGCCGGGCTAGGGCCGGGAATAAGAGGTGAGCCAGGCACGGACTGTATGAGTCAGGGCAAGAGCAGCTTGCTTTAATAAGCCAGCAGTTCCGAGTTGTCCCACCGGGTGAGGTGCAGACTGCCGCTTTGTTCCGGGGGCCACAAATCCTACCCCCACTATTCCCGGGCAACCTGCACAGGAATGCCGCTCTCAAAAGTAACCTGGTAACAGGGTCCCGTTCCTGCAGTATAAATTCACCGCCACTACTAAAATATTTCTCAAAACAGAATTTTTTAAAGGTTAAATTCTTTTTTAGTTCATAAACTTTGTATTTTTGTATAAGAAAGGAAATAAAATTAGTACTGATTCAAGACAAGCATGAAAAGGTGTGCTTTGGTTATTAGAAGTCTGATCAACTAGTGTGTTTTTCACCCATGCTAACAATTCCTCCCCCTTTCAGCATCCTCAGTTATTAAAGTGAAAAGATAGATTACCTGCTGTTACACACCAATGTTCAAATATTAGTATTCCACCTCACAAACTAGTTATTTTTTAAATTACATGTTTATGATTTCATCACAGATATTACTAAGACAATTTGATATTAAATAAAATATTCAATATTAAATTCAGTAAATACAAATTAAAATTAATAATCTATAAAATATAGTATGTATTACCTAACACATATCCATGTGCTATGTGCAAGACTTAACAAATGCATTTACACTCAATTATAATAAACTGTACACAGGGTCCATATATTATACAGTACGCTGATAAAGCATACACAGATAAAATCATTTAGTTCCACAGAGCAGGTAAAAAGAATAAAAAATTATAGATTAGGTACTACAAAAAGCTATTTTTAATATACTTAACTCCTCATTACGTTAAAAAAAATTTCTAATTTCAAATTTTAATTACTCTATCTTGAAGACAACACCCATAAATAATTCCTTAAGAATATATTTCACTGATGAGTAGGGAAAATACTTAAAATTTTTTTTTAATATTTGAGATTATGGAGGTTAGAATCAAACAGTGGCTGAAGATCAAAAATCTAATTGTAGAACAGTCAATATTTTATGTGTAATCTGCCAATGAATTTAAGATGCTGGATACTGTATCCCAAACATCTGCACATTTTCCTTTTTATACATTACGTGAAGTCCTTTCGGTCACAGACACTAAGAGTACAGGTTAGGACCTGTAGGCAGAGGACCTACATGATCTGCAAGGGAAGGGATATATGGAGGAAGGGATGAAGGGTGATCAGGTGACATGCATTTTTGTATATTAAGCCTCAGGCAATATGTTAGGAACTTTCACACACGTTATTTCATTTAAGTCTAACAATTTCAAAGGGCAGGTAGTGTAATTCATTTCAATTTTACAGAAAGTGTCTCGTAACTTTGTCAGTGGTGGACCTGAGATCTAAACCAAAACCTGATGGTGAAATCAAAGTCCTCCTTTCTGAGGACTTGCAGATCAGCACCTGTTAACGTGTTCTTTTGCAAGAGGTTATCTAACTGAAAGACTGACTTGATTTTCCATATTTATACTTATTACTTAAAACACTGAGAGGGCACTCACTTCTCCACTTACCAAGAATGTTCATATTGTTCTAACCTAGAAGAAAGCAATACTGATCATTTTTAATCTACAAAGCAGCATTTTCATTGCCTTACCACTAATAAAAAAAAAAAAAAAAACTTTAGCTAGACTTTGTAACATTCTCATGTACCATGAGTATATGTTCCAAAACAAACAAAAAAAAAACCATGGGTATGGTCTGATTACAAGAGAGAATAAACAAAATGAGACAATCCAGGACCTTCATCATTGCACGTTACACTAAACTCCTCTTACCAGATTAAAAGCAGCAAAGGGAGAAAAAAGGGTGGCTTTCCAAAACCGGACCAACAAGCACGCTACTTCCCAGGGACAAGTCTGCCTACAGCTTCCTCCTAAATCAGAACACATATCTACTAAAAAGATTTGACTGAAATATGTCAAGCATCAAAATCACGTTCTATTAAACATTTCCATAATTACTTAACCACCCTCAGAATACACTTGAATAGCTCTCCTGGTAACCAAACAATTAATGATGCTGCTATTGCTTAAATATTTATAAAATTAATGTTAACCTGCAGGGCATTCTAAACAGAATACAAAGCTATAATGTAACTGTTTTAAATAAACACCACTCGAAACCCAACATCTTTAAAAGATTATTTCCAACTACATTTACGAAAACAATCTTTATCACACATACCTATTAAGGAAATGTAAAACCTCTAAGAATATGAAAAAAGGTTATTCTCTAACTATACTTCAACATGGTGACATTACAATGATTATTTCTGAACCCCAAGGAGCTATTTCCCTTCCACTGAACAAGCCCCCACCACTCACTCACTCCACTCAACAACTGGATTTTATTTAAAACTTTTGCTGGGAAGCAATTTAAGTTTAATTTTATCACCCGTGTTCCAGTATGCATAAAACCATAGCTTTATGCATATATACCAACAGTGCCTTAACTGAAATAGATAAGCAAAGTTGTTTAGGGAGGTCCCTATTCACGAAATCTTTAATTCATTAAGTTTCTACTGGAAACACTCTTGCAAAAGAAATGCTAAATACTGAGTCTACAAAGAACTTATAACCCAGCTTGAGCTCTTCAGGGTATTGTCATTAACACCATTATCACAACTTTCTACAATAATGCTGAGAATTGAAAGTGATTGCAGAATCAATTAGTGCATCATCATATAGAAGAAACTAATCTTAGTATTTTATGACACACTGTTCATTATATTTGATACAAAGTATAACTAAAACTGGCATCTGCTTCAGTGAAAACATTTCGATTTTCCACCTGAAACAAAAGTTACACAGTTAAAGAGTGAAGACAAAGCCCTCCAAAAATAAACACCCCCCCAAAAAACCCTACAACCAAAAAATGGACATAGAAAAGCCAAAGTAGAACAGTTATACTTCCTCAATTCATGTTTGAAATAAATGCCATTTTTGTGTTTAAAAAATTAGAGCTATTTTGTTTACCTTTTCCACAAACTGCCTGTTCAAGTACTGCCAAGGTAACAGATTTTAAACTGACAACTGGAGTACCTGGCAGTTGCCAAAACAACACAGCTGGATCCTTAAAGAGAAAGTCCTCTTGGTGTGATGTACACCTAGTTACAGCTTTAAGAGAACCTTCTTCATATAGTACGAGATACGAGACAGAAGGGAAACGCGCTGTGCTAAACACACACACACCCCGAAAAGGAAAACTTGAATTTTAAACAATATTTGTTTTAAAACACACACATCACACCAGGCCTCTGACAGCACATTTACTGGAATCCCGATCTCACTATGAACTAAAACGCTGGTTAACCCTATGCTGCTGGTTCCCAGTCTACACTACACGCGGCTCCCGACTGGATCACGACAGGAAGCTCGCTTCGTATCGCGGGAACCATCGCACTTCAAGACTTCACTTTCAAAGAGAAAAAAAAATTATTTTTCCAATTCAGAAATGCTCACCGTTTCCAAAGCTGTCGGCACTCTGGCACCTACTAATTTAATCCCCACTGTTCCAAGACAAGATGACACCGAACTCAAAAGCAAAGTTTCCATCACACAAAACCTCGCCCGCGAGCCGGGGTCTCCTGGGCTGTCCGGGGCCGGCGAGCGGTCCCCGCCGCAGCCCCTGCGCCCCCGCGGCGCCTCCGGGCGGGCCCGGCGCCCACAGCGCAGGTGCCCCCGCCTGGCCGGCTCCGCGGCCGCCCCGAACCCCGACCCCCGCCCCTGACAGGACACACGCGGGGAGTCCGCACCTCTGTGTTCCGGCCCGTGAGCCCGACCTTCTCCCAACGCAGAAGTGGGGGAACTTCTTCAAGTCCGACGACGGCGCGGGACGCCGCCACACGCGGGGTCGATGCCCTCAGGGCGGCGCGGCCCCGCGGCCACGGCGAAGGGCGCTCGGGCGTTCCGCGCCGGAGAGGCTCCGGGCCCCCAGGGAACTCCTTCAACTTTCAGGGAGGCGACGTCCAGCCGCGGCCCCCGGCCCCAAGCGCCGCGCGCCGCCCTGCCGCCCCCGCCCGCCGCGGCGCCCGTCAGAGCCCGGCCCGCCCTCGGGGCGCCCCGCCCCGCCCCCACCCCGAGGGCGCCCCCGGCGCGGACCCCGCCGCGACCACCCCGCCCGCGCCGCCGCTGCCCGCGCGGGACCCCGGCCTCCTGCCAGCCGGACGCCGCCCTGTCCTGGCGTCCCCGGCGCCCCGCGGGCTCCCCTCCCCGGTCCCGCGCCGCCCCACAGCACCCCCGGCCCGTCCCCGGCCCCTCCGCCTGGAGACCGCCGCCCTCTGGCACCGCCGGCCACGAGGACCGAGCCCCACGCCTGCGGCCCTCACCGTGTCCCCGGCGCAGCTGGCGGGCGCGCACACGCTGCAGCTCCGGCCCGCCACCAGCGCTCCGCGCCGCCCGGAGACGCCTCCTTCAGCCCGGGACTCGCCGGGACATCCGCGCACGGATCCCCACACCGGGGCTATTTTTAGGAGACAGGCCCGGGCCAGACCGGAACTCGTTCCTGCCGCGCGCATGCGCGCCGCGAGCAGGCCGCGGTGTCCCTCCGCCGGCCTCGCCTCCCGCCCCGCCCGGCTCCCGCTCTCGTTTGTCCCTCGAGGTCCCTTCAGAGCTGCTCTGTCCCTTTAGTGGGCCCTAGGGACTTGGAATGGGGACGACAAGGGTGCGGGCTAACAGTGGCACTGTTTGGGGAGAGCGCCACTCCGCAAGGACGCGAGGGGCGGACTATGTTTTTCCGGGTGGGTGAGGAGATGGATCATCCCGCACAGGAAGGAGCTGACGGCGGTTTGGCGCCGGGGCCACGGGCCGGAGCTCGCTTCCCTCCGAAGGACCTTGTTCTCCTGGAAGGGATACTGGTCACTTGATGAGGGCCGGGGCACCTCCCAGGGCGGGGCGGCTCTGCGGCGTCGCGCCCAGCCGCCCCCACCCCCACCGCCGACGCTGCCTCCGGGACCAGCCCGCGGGGACCGAGACCCGGACGGCGCTAGTGACTCGACGGGTGGCGAACGCCGCGCGTGGCCCCGGGCCGCAGCCACCCCGTGGCACCGGGGGGCGGGGCTGCCGGGGGCGGGGCCGGCGCGCGCGACTTTCAGCGTCCACGAGTCCCGTGCCAGACGGCGACCTTCGGAGGCCGCAGACGCCCCCTGCCGGGCCCGTGGGGCCGGAGCCAGCCTCGGCCCCAGCCCCGCCTCGGTCTGGGCACAGTTGGCCTCCCCCGACCTCGGCTGGCCGCGCCCACGCCCTCGTTGTGGTTGGGCCGCACCTGTGCTCACACCTGGGCGGCTGCCAGGTCACCCTTATCGAGCAGTCACAATGGTGCCCCGGTGCCTAGACTTGAGGGGCCCTGGAAGGCGTGTGACCCCCCACTGGGGCTGGCCAGCCAAGCTCCCCAGGTCCCAGCAGAGACGCGATCTCCTAGTCTTTACTCTTACTAAACAGTAAATAGCTAATTACTAATAGGCATGGCTAGTGCGCCTTGAACATTTGACTGTGTGCCAAACATTTTGCATACTACAGCGCTTGTCCTTACCCCATCACCGTAAAGCAGATTCAGTTTCTATTCCCATTTTACAGAAGAGGAAAGGGAAGCTGAACGCTAAAGTGACCTTTTGAGGGCACTGAGGACTTGAACTCCCAACCTCTCTGCGTATTACCTTTTCTGCAAGAGGTGCTTGGGACAGCTGTTGTGTTTTGCGGGGTTATTGGTTTGGGGAGGTCATCAGGAGGTGAGCCATCGTTGGTCTTTGCATCCTGAAGGGCGGCTCACCTCTGCAGGATTTCTAGGACCACACTGCCACATCTGCACCTCCTGTGCGAGGGACGCAAAGCCAAATGCTTATTTTCATTTGAAAATGAGAAAATCGGTCCCGCGGCACTTTAAAACAAAGTGACCGGGGCGGGTGAGTAGACAGACGCACAGAGGCTGTGGCCAGAGGAACTGGGAAGTTACAAAGGAAGCTGGAGGCTCGCAGGCTTCCTCTCTCAAGGAGGAGGCAGTGTACTGGGAAAAACCCAAATCAAAAGCCGCACATAAACACCAGACACTGAAAAATAAACTTGGAGTGCTGCTCAGAGCCCCCACAATGTCAGTGTTCAGAGGAGCCAGGAGCAGGGACTGCGGGGAGGTTTTTAAAACGTGAAAATTCGGTGTAACTCAGCAAGTCATGTGGAAATGCATGCTTTTTAACCGGCCAGAGGCTGCAAAGCCAGCTGGATTTGGCTTCTCTATTCCAGGAAAATAAGAGTTTGCCGCTTTTCCTTTAAAGCCTAGGGCAGGATTTGGGGGGAAGGGGAGAGGGTCGGTGAGCAATGGCTCCCTCATCCCCACCAGCCCTTCACCCCAGAAGGAAAAGAGAGGCGATGAGAAAAGATTGTTCCAAAAGAGATTTGCACACTCCCACAGCTCAGCTCCACCCGTGTCCCACCCACCCTTGCAAAAGCTGACTCTCTTGGGTCACAGAAGACAGCTCAGAATGACCACCCCCTTCCCATTCAAATGCTATTGGTCACCCCAGAAAGCCAAGCAGAGAACTTGGCTGAGTCGAGCCAAAGCAGAAAAGAGCCTTTGCATCCCCTAAGAGTCTCTCTCCCCGCACCACCCCCTGCCTGTCAAAACACTTGCCTAAGGATTGCAGGGAGTGGTAGGAAGGAAGAGTAAGGAAGAGTAAGAATTCCAGAGCACAGCTATAGTAAAACCCACCAGCAAAACATAATCGCTCTTATTTACAATGCAAGTAACCAGTTTTAGGATATCATGGCAGCCTCCATTCAGGTCTTGAAACAAACCTGAAATCCAGCACCTTCAGCAACTTCCAGCGTGCTCAGCGTGGCTTAGACCAAGTGTGTGCACTTATATTTGCTGTTGCCTTGGAGGTAAATTCTGAGGAGCAGCACCTGTCACACTCCTGCTCTTTCTGGCTTAAACACTCGTGTCCAGGTGTGTCTGAGCTGAAGGGTCGTTGTACTAGGACTGCAGTGCTGAGGTGAGAAAGAGCCGTCCTTCCTTCGAATGGGGCTGGCAGGCCGTGGGGGGAGAGACACCAGATCACCAACAGAAGGGTTGCCCCAGGTACGAGATGAACACACATGATAAGCATCTAAGAAGGGAAGAGAATTAGAAAAGGCTCCCTAGAGGAGGTGATCCACATTGAATCTAGAACACCCGAGGAGGATGAAAAATGCCTTGATCTGCAGAATAAAGTCCAAGCTCCCTAGGGGGCACCTGATCACCTGGCCCGCCAGGCCTTTCCACCAAACACCTCATCGTCTCTCTTCAGAAATCTAACGAGTTGCCCTGCACACACCAGATTATTTCCTCCTGTCTGCAGGGTAAACCCCTTTACATCCATCAAGTCCCCATTAGGCATCATTTTCTCTAAGAGCCTTTCTCTAGTGTAGTGCCTCGGTCAGAGTATAAGTATTCCTTTATGTATGTCTCCTCCCCTTTAGAAAATGAGCTCCTTGAAGACAAGAACTGTGGTTTACTCCTTAATCTCTGATATCTAGCAGTGCCTGGCATGTAGCAAACAATCAGACAAAAGTTAAGTATTTGTGAGCAACTGCTGTGTGCAAGGGGTCAACTGCCGTGACCCCTTGAGTGTGGCTCAGGAGAGAACCTAAAGCTGGTGGAATGTGCCTGGAGCCTGGATCAAACGCTGCGAAGTGGCGGCAGATGAGGCTGGGAGAGTGGTGGAGAAGGAGATGCTGCAGAGCCTTGGCACCTCAAGCCAGGCCATTTGGGTTGCTTTCTGAAAGCAATGGGAAGCCACCGACAGATTTTAAGCAGGTAAACAGCTTAATCTAATGGGCGTTTTAGGAGGACACTTAGGGCTGAGGTTGGGGGTGGGTAGGAGGGGGCAGTACTAGAGCCAGGATAACCAGTTACGAAGCAGTCATGATGTAGCCACTGCTGCCAGAACAACCTCCCCTCCCGTCACCCCCCCACCCCCCCTCCACGCCAGATCTCCCCAGACTGTCCCTACACATGCTCATGGCTTCCTGTGTGTCTCTGCTGAGGACATGTTCTGGCCCCAGGAGAGGGTTCAGGTCAGTAGATAAATACCCCAGCTTCCTCATGCCTCAGGAAGATAATTCTGAGGCATGTTCCCAGAAGTCTCTCGGGAGGCAGGACTGGCCCCTAGTTGCCCTCAGCGGTGACGCACTTATTTGCACAGTTTTTATTGTCTCTTCACTTCCCCTCTCTTGCTTCCTCACTCCCTCACAGCACTTCCACGGGTCACCCCCTAAAATAAAGTACCTGCACCAAAATCCTTCAGCATCCTGCTTTTCAGAGGACCCATTTAAGACAGACGGTAACAGAGAAGGAAGACAAGACTTGAGTTAAGAGACAGTGGCCTTATGGTAAAGGGGGAACAGGAACAAAACAGAGAAAGAAGGTAGACTTGACCCACCTGCTAATCACCGAATCTGGGGTAGGGACAGCAGAGGCTTCTGGGCTGGGCTCCTGGCTGGATAATAGCAGCATCGGCTAAGCAGAGAGAACTGGAAGAAGATGAGGTTGACGGGACTGGACGAGGGCGCTGTGATGACTGACACCTGCTCACGCGGAAGTTGCGATGACCTCCAACACTGCCTTAGCCTTGTGGGGTCGGAGAAAGGTACGAGATGAGACTGGACAAGTTAGGGAGGGCTTCTGGAAGGAGGAGAAATTTAAGCAGAATTTTGAGGTTGAGGTATACGGGCTGGAAAATAAAAAAAAAAAAAGAGGGGGAAATGACTAATGGAGCAGACGGATGGCAATGAGAAGCATGAACAGTAAAAAGAATGGATTCCTAGACGAAAGTAAGGTTACTCAAACCCGGGAAACTAGAACAAAGCGGTGATCGGGGTCGAAAACAGCCTCGAAAGGGTTTTAATTTGTGAGCTGCTCCAACATAGCTATTATCCCATGTCATGTCCAATCTGTGTCCCCAACACTTAAACAAAGTCGCTCGTTATTAAATACGATGTGAACCAGGCGAGTGCGGAGATAAATATTTTTCATGATGTCTCAATCTTCTATAAGTATAAATGATGAAAGGTTTTAGGTACTACCCCAAATTAGTGACTTCTCCAACTTTAAGTTTGCGTCAGGACCTGTGTCTTGTTGAGAAACATCTTCTTGATGCAAACATCTTCTTGATGCAAAAATTAGTGGGTAGAGGAATGATGAGTAACAGGACATTTGCACAGAAACCCACCAGACACCACCCTAACCAAATGAACAAGGCCAGCATCGCCAGTAACAAAGTCCATCGACACCGTGTACCCCATGATACGACGCAATGAGAAGGGCACGTCCCTTCTTTGGTATTCTTGCTCGTCAAAAGTATCCAGATGGTGAGAGACAGGGAAAGACTGAGGAAGTCACAGACCGGAGAAGACCAAGGACACCTGACGACAACGCAAAGTGGAATCCTGGGTCGGATCCTGGCGAAATTCGAATGAAGCCTACAGTGTAGTTAAGAGCATTGTATCAGTGTTAACGTTCTGGTTTTGATGGCTGGACCATGCTTATGTAAGGTAACATTTGAGAAAGCTGGGTGAATTCTCTGTATTATGTTTGCAACTTTTGGCAAGTCTAAAAGTATTTCAAGATTAAAAAAAATTAAGTGATAAAAATATTTCGGTATTCTATGATTTACTCAGCTCCCCAATATAACTAGTATTAAACATTTTTACAACACCTAACGACAGTACGTTCGACTTCAAATTGGGCACTATGACAACCATTGGTAAAGTGTTTATAAGTAGGAATGTTTTGAGGTGGCCAACGTTCTGAATTGGGGGGGGGCACAGAAAATAACTAAATGTTGCTCATTACTACACACGGCAATAGAGTCCATGTCGTCACGTGGCTCTTCCTAAACATCGGAACGTGATTCACATGTATAACTTCCAACGTTGCCTATTCCGTCTTTCTTCAAGCATTAAAAATGTTGTTTTCACTTTTTTTTTCATTTGAATATCACACAGGCTTTTATTCTTGAATGCCTGATACTGAAAAGAATGAATTCAGAGGAGATAAAAGACCTTCCTTTGCTCGGTTTATAGTCTTACATGTCAAAGTCTACATAAAGATTAAATAAACTTTAAAAATGGAAGAAACTGAATCTTTGACAGCTGGATGTTTTATACAATCGAACTTCAAATAAGTCTTTCAATTGCTATTATGTGTTGTCATTTTGTTAGGTTGCGTTTTTTCTTCGGCACAGCTTATTCAGACTTTGTGATTCTCTCCACAACCCACGATACGTTCACATGTCAATTACAGTAATTCTAAACCTTGAGTATATTTTCCTTTTACTTTTTATGCTCCATGCAAAGAGGGGCTTCATTTCACATATTTCCCCAATGTCCACCCACATCTGCCCCTTGCATACGAGATCACGCTCTCTCTCTACTGTCCTCTTTGCCTATGTATTGTCACAGATATTTCTTCTAAAGGCTGGAACTGTCTTAGTTCCCCCTCAATAATTTCTTTCCAAATGCATCCCAAGCATTCTCAGGCTCTGCCATGTCTATTAGGACGTCCATTTAGGCTTCGTCTGGGCCTATATGTCCCTTAAATCTCATACAGGAAGAATGGTCACTTACCTCTGTGATGGTCACACATCACACAACTCATTCCCAAGTTGCGATTTATGATCTAGCAAGGGCTTTTATCTGTTAGAATGTCAGAATGTTGATAGTCGAGACAAATCTTGGAGTCACTGAAAAGGTACGATCACAAATTTTGGCATCTAATGGTTCTTTGTTTAATCTCACCTCTACCATTTTCCAGGTGTGTACATTTTGGCAAGTTGCTCGGCTTCTCTAATCTCAGTTTTCCTACCTATAAATGGTAATGATCCTTCCCTACGGTTATTTTGAGAATTGCTTTGTGTAATCCACATAAAGCACTACATAATCTATATGCACCACACAAGCAGTGGCTACATGTGTGGTTGTTCATCGATTCCTTCCACAAACTTCTACTGAAGCCCTAGAGTGTTCCAGGGACTGTTTCTAAGCACTAGGAATACAGAGAAGATCTATGTTCTCAGGAAGCTTGTAGCGATGGGGGTGCACGGAGTATAAAAATATATATAAACAAGAAAATGTCAGACGGTGATAAGGGCTTACGATGAAAACAACAAGATCATGAGAGAGAGTAACTGAGCAGAGGTCTTAGCTGGGGGTGAGGGGAAGGCTTCTCTGAGGCAGTGACATTTAAACTGAGTAACAAAAGGAAGTGGACAGTTGGAAGAGCTGGGAAGAGTGTCTCAGGCAAAGGGAAGAATGACGTCCCCAAGGTGGGACTGGACTTTTGTTCAAAGAACAGAGAAGAGCAAGTATGGCTAAGCAAGGTCGTGGGGCCTGGGCTGGTTTTCAAGCCATTAGAGGGTCTGCTATCTGCGTGGGAAAACTAACAAAAGAGCAATGGCCAGTGTGTTTGCCCAAATCACTCCCTTCCTTGTCAAAAGGGGCAAGTAAGTCATCTTTGTTGGTCTATTAGCAGTTTTTTAGCTGTGAGTGACAGGAACCTAACTCAAACCAAATTAAGCCTAAAATTAAAAGAGGGAGAATTTATCGACCTGTTCAATAAACGACGTGGGATATTTCCAGGTCCAGCATTGCTTGTCGTTAGACTGTGAGTGGGCTGCCCCTGCGCTCTGGATGCAAAACAAACAAAGAAGAAAAACTGTCACTAAAAAACCTCGCAGACTGTGCGGCCTGACATTCCAGGTGCTGCCTTGTCGTCTTCGACCTTCATGGAGCCCCAGAGTCCCAACCATGAGCTCTTTGTTCTCAGCAGACATGCGTGCCCTTTAGCCAGACCAGCCATACCCACTCTGTCCTAAACCCAACAGGTTTCAGGTCCCTGTCAGCCCACACGATTATTCCCACCAGCAAATCACACCCTCCAGCGGGAACGGGGGCCATGTCACCCCTTCCCCCATTACTACAAAGCCTTTCACCCACAGCTCTGGCTGGCTCCCTCCTGCTCCTGAGTGTAACCCCACGTGGTTCTGTGTGGCCCAGGCTCTGAGCATATGTGACTGACTGTTGCCAGTCTCACATATCCACCGTAGGGTGTCATGTGTGAACCACCTCGTATTATTTAGGGTGGGGTCCCTTTTGCACCAATGGAGTGAATGAGAAATAATCAGAACAGACTTCCATTGCTTTTCAAGGAGTAGCCGAGCCATTTGCACTGGTTAATTTGAGCCTTTGCTGGACTATGATAAAAACCCTGACAGCCCCAGCTAGTAGGTCCTGGGTCTCCCCACACCCAGGCAAGGCTTCTCCACACCCCTGGCTCCCAGCTTCTCTTCTCAGATGATCTTTAATCTGAGGTCTGGCCAGCAGGTCTGGCGTCTTACTCATCAGTGCCTCTTCGCCAGAGTCTAGTTGAGGACTTGACACATAGTAGGCTTCCAATAAATGTTCCCTGAATGCAAGAATGGATCTTTGTCTTCAATCAGGCAAAGGCAAAAGTGTGGAACATTCTGGTCTGATGCAACCACTTGAAAACTTGGTTTAAGTTAGAGCCAAAATGACCAACCCAGAAAATCTGAGAACGGAAAATCTATTTTATCCTGTGTTTTACAGAGGAAGGAAATACTGGCGCTCAGAAACTGTGATTTTCAATGCTCACATCAGCTAAGCATCAAAATGACCTTTTTTAATAAACGAGGCTTCGTTTTTATGCTTATGTTTGTCAATGAGGCTCCTGTTTCTGTCAGAAATTTCAACCTCTGCTGGGTAAATTGCACAACCCCTGGCTTCACTTGGCCTGCGGAGCCTTGGCACAACTGACATTTTTCGGTACTTGCTGTAGGCAAAATTTTTTTATGAGGCTTGATCCTTGTCTTGATTCTATTTGATCATTTCTATCTGTGATCCGGCACATACATTAAAGCAGACAGCACGTCTCAGCACCGTGAGGGTGAACGCCATGGAAAATGCTATCGAAGTGTTTATCGTATACCTATCTGCAGGAATGCAGAAAGCCTTTCCAGAAGTCATGCTGCGGCACGTCGCGCGAAAGCAGCGCACGGTTTCGAGAGGCTGGGTCCTGTCCTCGGGAATCATTTGGAATTGCAGTGTGGTTCAGTTAAGACTCAGCCTGCCAAAAAAAAAAAAAAAAAAAAAAAGGCTGCAGAATTTAATCAAAAAATTCTTCGCCAGAATCCCTGCCCTGGTCTTTGAACCTATAAAAGGTGCATTTCTGAGCAGCTTGTCTTCGGAATACCCATTTTAGAGCTGAGCGCAGTGGCAGAGCTGCAGGTACAGAAAGACTCCAGGTTCTCACCTTTTGGATTAAAAGATTTACAAGGTTTGCTAACACGCGGAGTTGGCAGAGGTACATAGGAACAGGCCCTCTCGTACGTGGGCAGTGGAAGAGTGCATGGTCTCTTTGGAAGGCAATTCGGTCAAAATCGATCACAATTTGAAATGTGCATACCCTTGACCCCGCAATTGCACGTCTAAGAATTCACCCCCGTAGAGATACTTACGTATCTTCATTGCGGAATTGCAAAATAACTCAAAAAAGGTATCTATCAAAGTGAGATTGCGTAAATAATTTATGGTACAACAATAAAAGAGAATATTGTGTATATACGGGGTGTGTGTGTGTGTGTGTGTGTGTGTGTGTGTGTTCCTAGACCAGTGGTTTTTAACAGGAGGAACATCTGGAGACAGCTGGAGAGGCCTCTAGTGGGTAGAGGGCAGGCTGCTGCTAAAAATCCTACAGTGCATGGAATATTCGTCCTGACAACGGAGAACCGCCCAGCGCAGAATGTCCACAGTGCCTCGGTGGAGAAACCCTGCTCCTAGACAAGCTAGGACTTTTCCTAAGTAACAACACCATCTGCCTCTGAGAAGGGAAACTGGCAGACTGATGTAAGCTTTGTCCTGATGGAAACTTTACATGTGCAGAGTCCACATTTAATGTACTAAATATTAAGTGGTTTTTAAATGCGCCTTCTCGGCCTCCCTCGGGCAGGATATCAGAAAGCAGCGGGTTCTGTGGGAGGCATTTTCTCTGCCTTTTTGTCCCCTCTGATCTCTTCCTTGCTTAGAGCAAATGACAGACACGGTGAGTGAACTCGAGGATGAGAAAAAGTGCTTTGAATTCACAAGTTCCTGGGCCATTTCTGGTCACCCAGGGACAGAAATATCACTGACGTGTTGACTCTGAAAGTAAAGTGAAGCTTTCTTTCACTACTTTGCTTCAGCTCATGTTGAGTCTAGAATGTGTAGAGAGGAAAATGTTCTTTTTCTTTCCCGTATGTATTGGTAGGCTTAAAAAAATAAAAACCTCAGGAATATACTTTTCTTATGCCCTGAATGTGCAGTTTTTTAATTCAGATAATTATCTCTTAAAATATTTTCAACACCAGTTCAAGTTTAGCATATAAAAATTTACCCATAAAAGTTTGCTGAGCTAGGTCTATAAGGATGTTCATTGCAGTATTGTTTATAAATGGCAAGAATCTGAAAACAAAAGCCCAGGAGAAAAATGTTATATGAACTGTATCACAGAATATTCTGTTGATAGGAAATGATCTCTAAGATATATCACTTGAAAAAGCAAGTTACAGAACAGTATATATAGTAGGTTCCTTACCATGTAAATTACAATAAAGTGAAATAAAATATATTTAAAATTCCATCTTGGCATATGCACGTTTTGCTTCTTGGTAAGAATGGTAAGAAACTCTTAACAGTAGCTTCTTTGGTGAAAGAGACTGGTGTGGGGAAATGTCGCAGGCGGCTCTCCCTTGGCATTTCACAGCCTCACACTCTTTAAATGTTCTGGCCATGCTCACATGCATTTTTTTTTTTTCATTTTTCAACAGAGGTTATCAGTACAAACCATTTTAAATGTTTTTCTTAGTATTCCTTTTTATTCATAAAAATGCACAACTATAGAACTATTATAAAAGAAAATATAGAAAACATCAGAATGTAAAAGAGGCAAATTCAATAGACAATTGAAAATTTTATAAAAAAAATTATAGCCGAATCAATTTACAGTGAAATGGCACATATATATATATATATGAGCCTTCAGATATGAACAGTGCCGATGAACAAATATGAATATCTTGTTGTTGTCATTATCATTATTATTATGGTTACTAGTAGCCCTTATGTAATCTGTTAGTGTTTTTGAGTGTGTACTATAAACAAAAGCATGGAAGTTGATCCTATGAAGAAAGTAAAGATGGTTTGGTGCATATGTGGACATAGGCAAATGAGTCTCTCTACAGGGGCTGGAAGCAGGGGCCGCACCCAGGGAGGAGAAAATCCACCTCATAGTGGAAGCTTTAGGACCAGTACAGCTCATCATGTCTAATGTCAGGTGATATGTGTCAGCCCAGTCCTCAGCCCAACAGGTGCTAGGGCACATGTCAGCATAGCTGCTACAAATTCCTAAGTATGTCACAAAAAAAGCCCAGGGTCAGCTATGTGAAGGGTGCGAAGGAGTCTGGGTAAACCACAGGGGCCACACCTGCAGGTCACAGCTGTCCCTGGCCTCAGGCAAGCAAACCAGTAGCCACTAGCAGGTGCCACCCGTAACTGCTGTAGTCCAGAAGTTGATACCTTGATCGTTCAGCTGTTGGACATTCTGAGAGGCGTGTGTGGTGAGGTCGCTGTGGTGGATGACGCTAGTGCTTAAAATCCTGAGACCAGCTTGCAGACGAACTGTGGCCCCAGGAATTATTTCTACAGAAAGGCTGTTTGTGCGCAAGACAGAAACTCTCCCAGATGTACACAGTCCCCTCGATCTCACCCAATCTCCATCAATGAGCATTTTCTTGTTTCAATAGGGTTTTTTCTTCTTTGCTTCTTAAAGACATTTTGAAAAAAGTCATCATCAGGATTCTGTATTATTTCAAATTTCGATTAGTAGTTTAAAAACTAAATCGGGACTCTATATTGTTGAATAATAGATGCTTAAGTAAAAGTGGGGATGGCATAATCTAACCTCGGGAGAGCGAAACCCTCTAAGATGGGAAGAAAAAGAGAAGGAAAGAGGAATTGAGACCAGGGGCCCAGAGCTGTTTCTGTTTACTTAAAACAAAACCACAATGATCAGAAGCAAATAAAGCAAAATACCGATGGCTGTTAAATCTGGGAGAAGGAGGCTCTGTGGATGTGTGCAATACTATTTTCTGTACTTTTTAGTATCTTTGAAACATCGATAATCAAAATAAACATTTTTTTTTAATGACAGGAGGTACGAAGCAAGCAGACTTTATAGGACTTACATGCGTATTGGGGTTTCTTAAAGTTCTGCATACGTTTATTTTGCCTTGGAGATGAGAAAAGGGAGATAAATATCATGTTTGGATACATAAGGCATAATAATAATTAGAGCAAACACCTACATGCTTAGCAAGTGTCAGGCACAGTTCTAAACACATCGTTGGTTAATTCATTTACTGAAATATTAGTATAAACCTCTGGTAGGGATGTAATCAGTTCACAAAAAAATGGTTTCATTGCTGAGGTTTCAGACTCACTAAGTGACATTATTAAGTTCCATTAAAATGTTAGTTCTTGCTAGATTAGGGTTATACACATTTAAAATTTTGAAAGATACTGCTAAGTTGTCCATCAAAAAGGTTGTGGCAGTGTGTAGTTTTACCAACAATGAAGAGTAACCAATTCCCTCACCTTCACCAACCTGGGTATTAACACATTCCAACATTTTACCAAAAAAAAGATATCTTATTACATTGAAATTTGTATGTTTCTCATTAATAAGGAGAAGGGTTGCATATTTTTTACATGTTTATTGGCCATTTATATTTCTTTTTCTGTGATTTGCCCATTCATAATCTTGGCTAGTTTGTCTACTTTTTAATTTTTATTTCTAACTGTAAGAGTTTTCCATATTTGCTAAATCTGCACTGTCCAATATGAGTCTCCACTAGCCATATGGTCCATTTAAATTGAAATTCATTTAATTAAGTAAAATCTGGAATTCGGTTCCTCAGTCACACGGGCCACATCTGCAGTGGCTGTCCTGCTGGGCACTGGGAACATCACCACCACAGAAAGTTCTATTGGACAAAGTCGGTCTCATCATAACCCATATTCTCTGTGTGTCCTGAGATATTTTCTCTCAGTCTATTCTTATGTTTTGGCTTTTGAATACTTTCTTCTGCATTTCAGAAGGAATAAATGTTTATGTGGCCAAATACATTAATCATTTTTGTGTGGATCTTGAGAAAATCTTTAGAAGTTATAAACACATTTTCCCATATTTTCTTCTAATTATTTATAAGATTTGTTAACCTATCTGAAATTAACTTTTTATCATAGTGAAAAAGAGGAGTCCAACTCAATTTTTTCACAATAGATAGCCTCTCTTTTGGGTATTTTGTATTGTGCTTGAAACGGAAAAAATTAGAAAATGTGGTGAACAGTACTAATAACTATCATATATCTTTAATCAAGGTAATGAAATTTTTCTGAATTTAGTTTGCTAAGCAGTTTTAGCAGGAACAGATGTTAAATTCTGTCTACTGCTTTTTCTGTGTCTCGAGAGGCCTATTTTTTTTTTTTCCTTTAACTGAGATAAATTATATTCTTAGTCGGGGTAATATTTGTAATTTTCTAATGGATTTGGTGTGCTAATATCTTACTTAGAATTTTTCTATGTATTCAGAAACAAGATTGACATATTTTGGATACTTAGTATTTTAGTATTCCAATCTATAGATGTATTACATTTTGTTTAGCCAGCTCCTTATAGAGGAACATTTGCATTTTCCATTATTTTTCTAATACAAATAATGCTACAATGCTGTTGCAACCTTGTACGTGTGTCATTTTGTACCTATGCAATCTGTAAGACAAGTCCTAGGCATGAGATTGCTAACTCAAAAGTAAGTTTGCCAGATATTGCCAAATGGGCCTCTGTAAAAGTTTTTGCCAATGTATATCCCTACCAGATCCTTGAACTACAAATTCCCATCTCCTCAACTCAGGAAGGCTGCCTGGCTCAAGATCTAAGGCAGGAGCAAATTTCCTATTCATTAGCCCAGGACTTCACATACATTTCCTCTGGGTCAAGAGGCCGATAGGCCAGCGCCTTTCCAGCTCTTGTCCAAAGATGAATGCAGACCAGGCAAGCACGGCCATGGGCAGGAGGCCAGGACCAAAATCCAGGGTTCATGTCTGACTGTGGCTCATGAACTGGGGCAAATTCTTTATCCTCCGGGGATTCATTTTTCTCATTTTTAGAAAGAATGTGTTTAACCAGGTATCTTACATAAGGCCTCCTTTAGGGCAAAAAGGATATAATTTTATACTTTTAAAAATGACTGTGTGAGTTATACTGTTATGGTTTTTAAAACAACTTACAAAAGTTGTATATACACTGTAATCTGAATAATATCTTAAAGGAAATACAATATATTTTTTAAAATCTATCTCTCTGGTGGTAGAATTTTCTTCTGGTGTTTTTATCTTTTCTAATTTCTGTACAATGAATAATGTATTATTTTTGTAATCTGGAAAAAAGTGTATTTTGGTTTTTTTTTAACACATTGGAAACTGTAAGAGCACCAAAAATAGAATAAAACAACCCAAATTTTAATGTAACCAGGATACCAGACAGAAGGCCCAACAGCCCACATATTATGGAATGTTTTAAGATGTCAGGGGGTCAGGATTTCATCTGACAGATGGCCTCACCAGCGAACGCAGTTCCCCTCAGCAGTATCCGGGGACAGTGTTTCCATAATGACTCACAGGGATGGTGCCAGCCAGCCCCGGAGCACAGCCTTTTCCATTTCCAGCTCCAGAGCTGTGACGGCCTGACACTGTGGTTCTCATGGAATTCTGAAGCAAGCTGGCTTCATCATAATGACTGCCTGTTCAAGGCAGAAATGGGAAGGAGGATATGACTAATGACTTTTGGAGGGAGTATGGGAACAAAACCAAAAATTACAGTGACTTGCTCGTTGGGACACACTGGAAGGAACAGAACTGGGTATTCACAAATCCAAGAGCCTGTGGCCTGGCCGAAGGACCAGAGGCAAAAATAAACAGCAGACCTGCCCAGTCTGTCAGTTGCGAGTGAGGAGACTTGAGAGTCGGAATGGGAGCTGGGCTCGAAGCCATGTGACAGGTGGGCTCCTCAGCACTGGGGACAAACCTCCTAGATCTGGGGACTGTGGAGACAAGACCCCTTTCGGCATGAAGGGCACTCAGTTGTCCTGTGAACAGTTTTTCGCCCTCTGCCCCAAAACTATCCCCGTGGCACCTCACCATTCTCATGGCAGATTCGAATGAAACCACTGCCATTTCATAACCTTAGCCTATTGCGTGAAACCCTCCACTTGCGGGGAATCCAGTTTCATTCATTGAAATAGGGAATCACAGGCTTCTGAGGGGTCTGTGGACAGAAGTCAGGGGTCCTTCAGCTTGGACGAGAGAGCAACTGCAAGTTCATCTGCACACGTCTCTGACTGAAATTTAGCATTTCTTCCCCCGGCGCATGTTAGCAACAAAAGCCATAGCAATACTAACGGTGCTCTGACACTGTCGCCAGCAGAGAGTATGGATCTATTCAAATCGCATTGCAATTGTATCACAGAATATTGCTTAGGCTCATCCCTACTTGAAAATCATAGCGTTTATTAGACCCACTGCTAGATCTTGTTAGTTAATGGATTAATTAAGAAGTATATCGCTTACTACAGCACAAAATCACTTAGAAAAATATTCTAACAACTATATCCCATCTTCTTTTTACTCCTCCTTGTTTTACTTTGTACATTTGAAGACATTATTCTGAGAAGCTGTCCACAGGTTTCACAAAATGACCAGAGGGTCCACGGTATAAAAACAGCTAAGGATGACTGCAATAAACAATACAGTATTTGCTTCTTCATCCCTGTTCGATGTGAGGCCAAGTCGTTAGTGTTTCATTACCTCTGAAGATTTCTGCTTTAAGGAAAGATGGAGTAGTAGGAACTGGATTTATTCTCTATCAATGTAATTTAAAACCAGACTATGAAATGACCATTTTTAAGATATTGGGCATAAGGTGACAAAAGATAATGACCCCTGAGATACGGGGACTGAAGGAGGTGAACCCTACACTCCCCAAGCATGCTGCCAGAAGACAGTTTCCAGGCGTCAGTGCCCTGAAGGGGAACTCAGGTGGGGCCTGGCAGTCTCCGAGGTGGCTCGGGTTTGCCAAGCAGAGTATCAGAGAAGGAAGAATTGCAGAGAGACAGGACTCTGGAGATCTTTGAAAGATCCCCTCAAATCTTCATCTGAGGACAGATCAACACACGTGAGAGAAAGGGACCCACGGCTGAGGAAAGAAGCACCTGAAAGCATTAGAGGGGACAATCCCTGGATTGTCGTACCGAGCAGGGAAGAACTTATAACTCACCGGGCATTGGTGTGGGCACCCCTCCTTGGTGGAGAAAAGTCAGCCCTAAACTAAACACACCCCTGGTCCCTCCTATCAAAGCTTAAGTCGGACCTGAAAGAACCAAACTGGCCCCAAGTAATAGGAATAGGAACCCAACAATGCCCAGCACCCAACAAGGTAGTATTTTAATGCTGGACACGGATGATATAATTAGTAGTCAATTACATGAAGACAGTCATTTTAACTGTAGTTTATGCATTCAAGAAGGTAAAGATTAAGCGTGTTACATACAAATTTGGTAGATTTTATATCTATCTATCCATCCACCCATCTATCTGAATTGAAGAGATGGCAACTACCATGTTTGAGATTCAAAAAAATCACTGGATAGGATCAATACTGCAGAGGATGAGAAGGATTACATGCTGCCAAGAAAAAGTTCAGTCAACTAGAAGACATAGCAACGGAAACTAAAATGAAACACCGAGAGGGAAAAAAGAATAAAAAAGGAGCAGAGAATCAGTGATTTTGGAACAGCTGTCAGTGGCCTCACATACGTGTCACTGGAATCTGCAAAGAAGGAGTGGGCAGGAAAAAATATTTGAAGAACTAATGCTGCCAATTTTCTAAAATTTGGTGAAAACTATAAACGACACTAAATCCATAAAGCTCAATGAACTCCAAGCACAAGCAACATGAAGAAAACCGAGGTACTTTATAGTCGAATTGCTTAGAACCAGTGATAAAGAGAAAAACTTAAAACAAACGGAGACAAACGACACTTTCTTTATAGAGGAACAAAGACAGCAACACATTTCTCATATGAAACAAGGAAAGTGAGATTTTCAAAGTACAAACACACACACACACACACGCACGCACACACACACACACACAAATCTGAGGGCCGAGAGGGCTTCACTGGTGATTCTACAAACCATTTGATGAAGAAATAATACCAATTTTACTATTCTAGAAACCGGAAGAGACGGGAACACTTCCCAACTCATGCTATGAGGTCAGCATTACCCTGATACCAAAACCAAACAAAGATATTGCAGCAAAGAAGCTGCACACTGAAATCTTTCATGAGCAGAAGTGCAAAATCTTAACAAAAAGTAACTCCTCTGATGAGTGTAAACTTTCCCCAAAAGTTAGCTCCATATTCTTTATTAATAATAGTAATATCTTCACTTTTATCCCCGTTTATTGAATCTTCTCTAATGTCAGCCTGCCTATAGTGGGGAAAAATACATATTCCTTGAAAGTGAATATCGTTAATTCCACTGTATAGATGAGGAAGATGAAACTCACAGAGGTTAAGTCCCTAAGATCACACAACTGCTGAGTGAATTTGAATCCAGGTCTTCTATGGCACGCCTCTACTTGCTGAGAAAAATAAAACCTTTTCCTTAAGGAAAGTCCTAGTTGTACCTGCAGCTTGAAACGTTGTCCCCATTTTTCTCAGCTCCTGTCAAAACATTAGACATCGCTTTCTGTGTGGAAGCCACTGTCTTTACGAAACGCTGCCCAAGCCATTCCCTCCCACATCTCTCTCACCAGAATAAGCACAATAAGATGCTGTCACAGTAGCTTTTCTTACCTTTTCATTTTCTCTGACATTTCTTCCTGTTTTGTATGGTAGCTGTTTCCTTATCGGATCAAAAGCAGGGCTGAGCCTTGTTTTTTCTAAATCTCCTTAACACCTCGCAGACGGCTTTATACATAGCAGATGCCCAACGTGCACGTATGGAATGGGCTAGAAGGAAGATGAGAATGAACTCAAAGTAAATGCCAAAGCCTCAGGAGAAGCTAGGACGAATTTCTCTTCCTAGACTAAGATCTAGCGCCATCGTTACAAGTAAAATAAGGAAGACCCAGAGGCCAAAATTTGGGAAATGATGTCGATGTAAAAAGATTCCTATCTGAAATTGGAAATAGGACAGAGACAGGACTTTTCACAACACGCTTATTCACAAACATCCTTTTGCTCTAGAGCCAGATTTCTGAAAATGAAACCAGAGAAGGGGAGAAAAAATATTTCTGAGATAAAAACTGACATTCACATTTTATTTGTTATATCAAGTAGCTTTCCCAGATGATATCCTAGCCAACGAGGTTGGATAAGGAAAGCCTAAACCTCACCACAAAAATACAGTGTGTAGTGCACACACCTGCCTGCCGTGGTGTGTGTGTTACACACCTGCCTGCCGTGGAGTGGCCAGAGGCTTTGATACCTCAAATAAGCACGACGTGATAATTATAACCTAAAACATGTAAAATAAAGACATTTTAATCTACAGGGTAGCAGTTTCTGCAGTGTTTAAGGAGCACGTGTCACTGTGGCAAACTCATTTTTAATCGGGTGAAACTGCAAGGGACCAGGAACTCCAGGTCTTTAAAACGCACTGTCCCCTCTGCCTTTTTGCGTTCCACGCCGTGCTAAGGAGAGACATGACTGTCATTTATTCTCACCGGAAAAATTTCGAGAATATCCGAATACTTTCAGATAGCAGCAGGTATATGGCAGTAAGGAAGCAGAATGCCCCAATTTCCCAGGCATGGAGTAATCATTGTTTTTAATTAAATTCGTCTATACTAAACATGCAAATTCTACTTTGGGACACCATGGTGTAACAGAGATTCCATTTATCCTTGCACCTAAACAACTATAAACCAGACAAATATATACAAAACGACATATTCTGAGACACTGACCACAGACAGCACAGAAGACTATGCTTCTCATGAGAAGGGAAACGAGTCAGGTGAGCCTTACAATTGCCCCGGCTCACGGCCTGGAGGCAGGTTACAGTCTGCTGTGTGAGGATGGGGGACCCACACAGAGCCCACTGGTCTCACTGAGTTAAAGAGTCAGAGGTCAGAGTTTTGGGGATCAAGACAGCTGGAATTTCCAAGGAAGAACACCCGAGGGGAGAGAGATGCACAAAGAGAAGGTGCTGGAGACCTCCTTAGGGCTGCCCTTGGCTAAGTGTCCATCTGCATATGGATGAGAAGAGACTACCCGAGACCAAAGGAAGAGTCACGAGGAGCAGGTGGTACGCACCGAATGTTCATGTGTCTCTCAGAATGGAATAAAATAGGTCTAGGATTAGGAGTGCTTTCCAATTCTTTATTCTTTCTCATAATTTTTAACTTTTCAAAATAAGCATATACGTTATTTTATAACTTTTAAAAAGTTATAACAAAAAATGCGTAGTCAGATGGTATGGTACAGCAGAACTCTATTTGAAGGCAAAAGAATAGGAAAAACTTTTTCTAAAGTTATTTCTGGATCTAAAATGTCTTGACTTTCTGTTCCTTCTAGTTAGCTACAACTCAGCTATTGTCACTGTGTACAGGCCACCATCTCTGAATCCTAATGGCTTTGCATTTCCTGCCCCACGACCAACCAATCCGCTTCTTTCCAACCAAGATCTCTATCTTGGATAAAGAGCCAGTCTATTATTTGGTCATTTCGGTAGGTGTCCCTGTCCACACAATTTTTACGGACTCTAGGCCATTGTCTTCTTTTGGGTCCTGGGTTGGTATTTTAAAATATTTGGGGGATATCGTCTCTTTTTTGTTTTTTGCTTTATTTGAGCAGGGGCCATTTTCTTAATTGACTGAAACTCCCCCCCCCCCCACCAAATCAAAGATTCTGCAGAATTATTATGTAAATATATTGTACATGGAATTATCTGGATCAGCCATCTGGAGTCTCCTTTCCAGATTGCTTTAAAAATATTAAAAGGTAAGAGTAACATAACCTTATAATGCTGCTCCTTCCGATGAGAATCCTCTTTCCCCTTCACATAGATCACTGCATTTCATCTGTCAGATTCGGCTGAGCCATCGCTACTCAAGAAAGTCTCCACAAACATCTCAGGCTAGATTAAGTGCAGAAGGCAGCCACGCACTCATAATTAGACAACATTTGTCTGCCCCTCTGGAGTGTTTGCTCCACGGGGACAAGGACTGTGTCTGACTGCTTCCTTGGGCATCCAGTTTCTTGTTCAGTGCCTGACAAGACCAGGAATCCAACACATATTTGTTGAATGAATGCTTGAATTTTCTATCAAAACCAATGAGTTGACTTCAACCAAGGTTTCTATTAGTTAGACTGAATGGCCACAATATACTAATATATTTGATGACTCAATTAAGAAGTCTTTGTAATATATTCATATATGTGCTAATTCCAGATTCACATCCACTGACAACACCTCCAGTACATCAGCCGTGTTCCATCTCCTCCAAGTTCACCTTGTCTACATGAAATCTCTTCCTTGTGGACTGGCCCCAGTTTGGACAGTTTCCTTCTGAACTTTATTGAGTTACACTTGCTCTAATTGTTCTGAAGTTGTCTGAAGTTTTTGTCTCCTAGACTCAGCCAGCAGTTCCTTGAACCAGAGAATGATTTTGTTTCTCTCAAATCATCAGAAGGTATTTAATCCAAAAGACATTGGATGGATCCTGGTGGTTTATTGGCACTAACTTATCTAACATACTTCTTAAGGATCTGTAAAGTAAAAAAATAACTTGACCATCTGGTAATTGCCTCAAAACGAAGGAATCGACTTTGTCTAAGGTGGTTATTTCTAACCTTTGGAGACACAGGTTAGAATGATGAAAGCTGAGGACCTCATGGAAAAATGCTTGTCTACAAACTGCAGGGCTAATAATCTTGGACCAAAGTATATATTGAGCAGAATGCATAGAATGTAGTGTAAAAACACATTTGTTTAATCCAAACCAGTGATGCCTGGGATGTGTTATGATTTTATGAGTTCATATTCGGAGATGCTATATAGAACCTGTCTCTCTGGTGGCAATTACTTGAATAATTTAAGACTAGAGGAGGAGAAAGACATTAACACTAAATACCTCCCATGTGACAGCACAGTGCTGGGCCCTGCAGACACGTGATCACATTCCATGACAAGGAAACAGCTATCATTGACCTGATTCTACAGCTGAAGAAACTGAGGCCCAGACAAGTAGCCTGAGATAATACAGGTAGCAAAGAGTGGAGCCAGGATTCACGCCCAGGTCTGTCCAATGCGTAAGCCTCAGAGCTTTCTCCCATAGCACGTATCTCTCAGACACCAGCCAGACTTTGTACAATTATGGCTGCACAAACCTCACTTTGGGTCGTTGTGTAGACGTTTTGCTCGCAAGGCCTGCAATGCACGTTTTTCTTTTAGACACCAACACTTTGAATGCAAAGTATTAAAAGTCTCTGGTATGTGTGAAGAAGCATTTTGGCAATAAGAATAAGAAAGCAAGATCTTAGAATAAAAAGAAATATCTCCTTTCTTTTGCAGTCCACCTCGGACAAAACTGTAAAGTTCTATTATTATTATTATTATTACTATTATTATAATTAAAAGAAAGAACATCTAATACACTAGTTCTAATCCCTCTTAGGTTCAATGTCTTCCTTTCAAACAAAAATTTTGGTTTTTTAAGATCCTGTTATAAAATTTATAGACGGGTAATATATGTAATCGCAAAATAATTAAGTTAGAAATGTAACATAAGGAAGAAAGAAGAAATCACTTTATAATAAAGTAATATGCATTTCAATATGTAGATACTCAGGCATGTCTAGACTAGAAGACATAATGAACTAATCAATTTTTTGCACCAATACGTAGGATCACACTTACATATACAGCCTGATCCAAGAGTGTTACATTTAGGGTTCAAACACCTTGAGCAATGTTGCTAATGGAGATGTGATTTTTCTGAAAAGGGGAACAATTCTCAGTGGAGTTTCAAACAAAATGCAATACAGTCTTTTCTAAATTTATGTGATAATTGCATTCCTGGAAAATTCAGTGCATATTAAAATGTGCAAATGTTACTTTCTGTTTATATGTAAAACAGAGCATTATAAATGCGGATAATTACAGATTTTCCCCATCCATCAATGCCTGATGGGATATCTAAAGTTGTGCACGACGTGGGACAGCTCTTTGCATCACAGGGTCGCCCGACAGCCATTGTCCTTGGCCCTGGCCCGCTAAGTGCCAGCAGTGTCTTCCCAATTCCAGTAATAACCACAAATACTCTCTGCTACCCCGTCACCATATTTCCAAAAACCCCTAGTGAAGCACTGATTTAATATGTGCCGGGCACTCTACTAAATTCCCCATAAATATCATTGATAATTTATTAATTTTTCACATTTGACAAGCATCACATACCCTCTTACATGCTAGACACTGTGCTATGCTCTGGATATATAGTTGTGAGCAAAATAGTCAATAGATTTGGACCACAAAAGTGAATGAATGATCTACTGGAGGTGGGGACAGATGACGAAAATGTTACAAACAAATGGATATATAATTACCAACTGTGCTAAGTCCTCTGAAGGAAAGAACTGGATAGTACCAAACAGAATAACACTTGAGTCTATTCTTAAAAAGAGTATCAGGAAAGTCTCTCTAAGCCAACCGTTTCAGACAAGACCTGAAGGATGTAAAGGAGGCAACCATAAAAAATTATTCTATGCTTTTCGCGCAGGAATAAAATGAAATCTGGAGAAGTAATCAGCCCAAGATCACACTGCCTCTAAATAGCTGAACCCATTTGAACTCCAGCCTCTCCAGTTCCAAAGGATGGATAAATGGATGGATAAACTTCCGGTCAAGATGGCGGAGTAGGTAGATGCTGTGCTCGCCTCCTCTCATGGCGACATCAAAATTACAACTAACCTGCAGGACAACCATCATTGGGAGTCACCTGCGGTCTAGCTGAACATAAGTCCTACAACTGGGGACACACAGAAGAGGCCACCTCAAGAGTGGTAGAAGGGGTGGAGACACAGCAAGCTAGTGCCACACCCGCATGTGGCAGTTGAGAACTGGGAGGGATGTCTTGGCTTTGGAGGTCCCCCAGGAAGAGTGTGGGTTCCCAGCTCCACAAGGGGCTCCCCAGCCCAGGGTTCCAGCGCTAGGAAGAGAAGTCCCCACAATTTGTGGCTTTGAAAACCAGTGGGGATGATGACTGAATGACACAAAGAACTGAGGGAGTAGCAAACGGTCCTCTTAAGGGGCCTGTGTGGCCCTACCGCTGAAGGGCTCGCTCGCTCTGAGCTCCAGTGCGGGGCAGCTGCTCAAAAGGCACCAGTGAGGGACACATGGGGAGGGACCGAGTTTTCTGGCTTCAGAGCCAGGATTGGAGGGGCAGCTTTCTCCCAAAGAGGAGTGCCAGCAGAGGCCATTGTTCCTTGGTAGAGCCCTCCCCACTTCCAGCATACAGGCGTAGGTGGCACCATATCTAAGTCTCCATCAACCTTGCTAATGCCACTGGCCCGCCCACGTGATTCCCTGAGACCCCGCCTCTCCCAAACTGCAGGCCCACCCAAGCCCCCTCCAGTGGCTTTTTCATACAAATGGCCTGTCTTGGCTCATGCTACAGACTTTCCTAAAATCTCTCAAGGGTTCACAAAACCCAAACAAGCAGCATCTTGCCTTGGTGTGCCTTATACCTCCTGCCAAAGAGCCCCAAACCCAGTAACAGAGGCAGCTGACCTTGGTTCATGGCTTGGCCTCTTGAGGCACCTCTAAGTCCAGCATAGGTGGTGACCATCTGCGGATTGCTTGTTGATTCTTGCAGGTGGCCCCGGGCAGAGCACAGGCTGAGGCTGAACTTGACCTGTGCAGGGGCCTCTGAAAAAGGCCCTGGGGCCAGCATGCTCAGTGGCTGGCTTTGCCCAAGCTGGAGCACCACGTGGGGCTTCATCTGAGGCTGACACACCCAAAGGGCAGTCTAGGTAAAAACCAGAGTCCTGCTAAAGTGAATCCTGCTCTGTAGGGTCAGCCCCTCACCAGCCAGTCCTTACAATTGATCAGCCCAAGGGTCAATCCGTCCCCCTGACAGGCAAAGAGCAACCAAGGCTCAACTACAACAGAAGGGCACACACAAACCGCACAAGGGACATACCTGGAGCACCTGGCTCAGGTGACCGGGGAAGACTGCATCACTGGGCCCCACAGGACACCTACTACATAAGGCCATTCCACTAAGACCGAGAGACACAGCAGTCCAACCTAATACATAGAAACAAACACAGGAAGGCAGCTGAAATGGGAAGACAAAGAAACATGTCTCAAATGAAAAAATAGAACAAAGTTCCAGAAAAACAAGCAATCTACCAGATGCTTGTCTTATGAGGATGCTCAAGGTACTTAGGGGGAGAGTAGAGAAGCTCAGTGAGAACTTTAACAAAGAGATAGAAAATGTAAAAAAGAACCAGTCAGAAATGAAAACTACAAGTAACTGAAATGAAGACTACATTAGATGGGTGGGGGTTCAGAAGTACAAATTTGTAGTTACGAAGTGGTCATGGGATGTGAAGCACAGCATAAGAAATACAAGGAATAATACTGTAATAAATATGTGTGGTGTCAGATGGGTACTAGATTTGTCAGGGTGATCACTTCAGAAATTATACCAATGTCTAATCAGTACGTTGTACACCTGAAACTAATATACTATGTATGCCAACTGTAACTGACCAATAAAAATTATTAAAAATGGATAATTTTTGCAAGAAAAAAAGCTATACAAATGGCCAATAAGCATAGGAGAAGATGCTCACCATCATTAGTCATCAGGGAAATGCAAGTTAAAACCGTAATGAGATACCACTTCACACAAGGATGGCTATAGTAAAAAAAAAATTAAAATAACCAAAAATTACAAGTGTTAGGATGTGGAGAAATCGGAACTCTTGTACGTTGCTGGTAAGACTATACACTGGTGCAGCAATGGTGGAAACAGTACGCTGCATCCTCGCAAATTTAACATAGGACGAGCATTCGACCCGCAACTCTAATCCTTGGTACAGATCCCAACTGACTGAAATCAAGTACTCAGACAAATTCTTGTACAGGAATGTTCACGCAGCCCTCTTCACAATAGCCCGAAGTGGAAAAAACCCAAATGTCTTTCAATGGAGTACAGATGAACAAATTGCTTTATATGTATATCCAATGTAATATCATTCAGCCATTAAAAGCAGTGAACTTTTGATTTATCTACAACATGGAAGAATCTCAAAAACATTTTGCTAAGTGAAAGAAGCCAGATGCAAAAGATCACATATTATATGATTCTATTTGTGTAAAACATCCAGAATAGGTAAAATTCATAGAAACAGAAAGCAGACTGGTGGTTTCCAGGGCCTGGGGGAGGAGCGGAAGTGGGGTGCCTGCTTATTGGGCAAGGTTTTACTCTGGAGTGATGGGAATGTTCTGGAACTAAGTAAAGTGGTGACTGTACAACTTGTGCGTGCCAATGAATTGTTCACTTTACGATAGTTGATCTTATGCTGTGTGAATTTCGCCTCAATACATTTCAAAAAATGAATGAATGTGTTCTCTTGTCTTCCAGATGGATACCTACATGCTCTGAGAAAGACCTGCCTTGTTTGTGTATTTTCTGCCAGTGTAAAGTTCCATGGCCAGGTAGAGGATGTTACTCAGAAGTTTCTCGTGAGAAAGGCAGCCGGAGCGATGGCGGAACTGCACTTCTCGAGCTTTGGGTCTTTCTGAGTTTCCTTGACTGCGAGGTAAAGGAGGAGAAGGGAATATGCTGAGCAGAGGAAGCAGGTTGTGGGGGCCTCTTCGGGGAGGCGGCGCCGGGGGGCGGGGGGAGGCGGCAGGAGAGGGGCTTCGTGCTGGGAAGAAGAAAGCACAGGACAGGGGAGGGCCAGCAGGGCGATGTGGCTGCCCGCGGTGGGGGTGGGGGAGGAGGGTCTGAGTGGGATTCGGGGGTGCTCTCCGTGGTGTGCGCTGGGTAAGACCCCAGGCACCCATCCAGAAGTACAGCTGTACACGTGAAGATTTCTGGTGATGGATTTGTTTTCTCTTAGAAGGTGAAGAAAAGTACAAGGACATGAAACTCATTTGGTCACAGGTAAAAATTAAAAGTTGAAGGAGTTCACTTGCCTCTGTGAAGGTGAAGGCTTTGATATTCACTGAAAGGGAGGAAGACAGGGCTAGTGGAGGGATTTGGCAGAGGGCAACCAGTCTCAATTAGGGAGAATACAGCTGAGACTAGAAACCAATTTTCTACAGTCCCACGTTACCTACTTTCCAAGTCAGGACTCGCTTGTAGAACTCAGAAACTACATTAGTTATTTTGAGCAGAAAGAGATTTAATATAAGGAACTGCATGCTTAAAAATTCATCAGAAGGCTCCAGGCACAGGCCTCAGGACGGATGCTGAGGAACAATCCCTCCAGTATATCAAGGTAATACTGGTGTCCCAGGCAGCTGCCACCGCCAGCAGCAAGGGGCGTTCAGGTGCCGCCCTAGACACGCTGCTGTTAGGTCACCTTCCTTTAGTAGCGATGCGAGCTCAGAAAGCGCCTGCAGAAACACTCGCTCTCCCACCAAGGAGGTATTCTTGACTGACACCGGGCTCGGAGGTCAAGATTGAAACGAGGTGGGCTAGTGTGACAGCACAGCCCGACACATCCTCAGTGGCATCTGTGTGCAGAAACAACAGAGACGTGGTCCCCACCTGACTTTTGCCTTCTGAACTTTGCGCGAGCGTACGCAACAGGCCGAAACGGAATTGTGTCCAAAGCCAGCACTGCAAGGGATCGGAGAAAAAGCAGTTGTTAGCTTTCCGGCCTTGAGGTACCAGAAGGCCCACTGGGGGGGCAACATGGACTGTCTGCGATCACAGTATCCTTCACACCTCAGCCTCCCTTTAGACGATTTCTTCTCTTAAAAGTGTTAGAAAGCGACAGTGGTTTGAAGTTTGTGTCGAAATCTAGAAACTCGAACTCTTGTCCTTGGGGCTCTGCAAGGTATTGCTTTCTTCACTGAATTTCATCTAGACTTAGGATCTGAGAAGTTTGGGGTAAAAAGGGAAATCGGTTTGTCCTCATATTGAAGCTGGAGAAAGAAAACCAGAAATTTAAGGCCTTGATGCTCATATTCGAAACTGCGGCACCCAGACGCAAAATATCCCCACGCAGAAAATACTTGCTATTCTGGAAGGAAGCTCCTAAAATCATATTTTCATAGGTTTGGAAAGAGTTCGTGGACTACACCGTTTGATGGGGAACTAAGCAGTCTTTTTCTGCCTGGGGCAAGCTCCAGCTGCCCCTCCAATTTGCCCCCCTAATTTGCCAAACCATGAGAAAACAAACCTGCAATTAGAGTTGTATTTTTAAATCGTCTAAGTTTTATGTGGCACTTCCCCCGCTATAAACGGTCTCGCCTAAATGTTGTTATTTTCACAGAGGAAATACAAAGAGTGGGTTTAAAATTACAAGTCACATCCTAAGTCAGAAAAAGGAAGTGGGTTCTCCGGGGCAACCTCCAGGTTGGACTTCTGCAGTTGTCCCAACCTCACGACGCTGCAGCGTCTGGCACCTGGGACGGCCGTGACCTGACCCTGACACATGAAGAATCCTGCTCCCAGTTTTTCTATGGAGATCCGTAGTACCTTATTGGCCACTGGATGTGTGTGCGTGAGTGCAGGCTTTTGGTCGGGCCAATGAGCAGGAAATTTAGTCCCTGGCTCCACGTCACTTAAGTGCCAAAAATGTTCTCATTGCCTCCACTGGTGAAATGTCCCTGACCTGGACTCTACTGAAGCTCATGACATTTTATCTGTTCTAGAAATGACAGAAGACAGGTCCCTCTGGAATCCACGTGTCTCTGCTGGGATTTTCACACCATTCGCCATGTTAACATGAAGCAACAGCTGGTTTGAATAGAGCTGGTAAAAATAGCAACATCACACTGCAAGCAAGCAGCATGGAAGAGAGGGGAATCAAGTATGTCACGCAGATAGGGTGGCACTGGTGCCTTTTTTCTGAGCGCAGACCTGTGTTTCTCGGAACACATACTTTTTCAGAAAGGAAGGGAGTTTACCTTCCGTCTGGGAGAATACGGAGAGGCAGACCGCTCCTGCTCTTCCCCGCTCTCTTGTAGGCATCCTTGTACTCCTCATTGTTTACTAGTAGATCACAGAAGTGACAGGGTGGCTAGCCCCTGAAATGATTGAGTTCCCCATTGGGAATTTCGTCTTCAAGGGTGTCGTGCATTACTGCAGAGGCTCCCTGCTGTTACCCTATCTTTCCATTCATTAAAGTGTGGCTCGCAATCGAACATTCTGACATAACATAGCTGAGATTTTTGGCAGCCACGTTAACCATACTCAAGAGTTTCCTTCAGACGTTAAATTTTCATATCCTCATGAACGCCTGCCACCTTCTTTTAATAACTTGAAAAAACAAGCTTCTCTCAGGAACTTCATTGTTCCAATATTTTCCCAGCACACATTCACTTCTTTTAGAAGGATGTTAGGTATGTGTATATTTATAGAGTTAGGGTGTACCGAGGTGGGTTAGAATTCAACATCAAACTTATAAAAAGTCAGCACCATGAATGGATCTTAGAGAAAAGTTATTAGAAGTCTAGTATTTTCTTCATAATATCTTATTTTTCTCCTTCTAAGCTATTTGGTCATTTCACCACAAAATTATATTTTGTTAAAAGAAAAAAAGGTTATATTCACTAACTCTAAGTCATGGGGTTTGAAAATAGCCTGTTACAAAAGTGTGTAGAAAATTTGCAAAGGGGAGATGGTAATTAAGAGTTTCCTTTCCTTCTTCCATAGTGAAAAATTATCTTAATATTTAGTTTGCTTAGGAAATTTTTTTGAATAATTTTTTAATTTATCAATTACAGTTGGCATACAATATTATATTAGCTTCAGGTGTACAATTAGACATTTATATAACTTATGAAATGACAACTCTGATAAATCTAGTACCCATCCGACACCACACATACTTATAATAATATTATTGACTATATTCCTTCTGCTATACTTCACATCCCCATGACTATTTTGTAACCACTAATTTGCACTTCTTAATCCCTTCCCCTTTCTCACCCATCCCCCACAAACATCTCCCATCTGGTAACCCTCAAAATGTTCTCTGTATCTATGAGTTTGTTTCTGTTTTGTTTATTTTGTTCTTTAGATTACACATGTGCGTGAAACCATATGGCAATTTGTCTTTGTCTTACTTATTCCACTCAGCACGGTACCCTTTAGGTCTATCCACGTTGTTGCAAGATGGTGAGATTTTATTCTTTTTTAAATTTTTCTTTATAGCTGAGTAATATTCCATTGTATGTACTATTCATCTGTTGATGGACACCAAAGTTGCCTCCATATCTTGGCTATTGGAAATAATGCATAATGAACATATGGATGCACATGTCCCTTTGAAGTAGGGTTTTGGGTTTCTTCAAATAAATACCCAGAGTGAGGTTACTGGGTCCTTCTTCGTCCTTTGTTACAGCCTTTATTTTAAAGTCTATTTTGTCTGGTATAAGTATTGCTACCCCAGGTATTTTTTTGTTTGTTTCCGTTTTCATAAAATATCTTTTTCCATCCCTTTACTTTCAGTCTGTGTCTTTTCATCTGAGCTGTGTCATTTGTAGGCAGCATATGTAAGGGTCTTATTTTCTTATCTATTCAGTCATCCTGTCTTTTGATTGGAGCATTTATTTACATTTAGAGTACTAGTTGATAGATGTGGTTATTGCCATTTTATGATTTCTATTTTTAATATATTTCTTCCTTCCTCCTCCTCCTCCTCCTCCTCCCCCTCCTCCTCCTTCTCTTCCGTCTCTTCCTTCTCTTCCTCCTTCTCCTTTCTGCTTTCTTCTTTCTTCCTTCTTCTTCTTGTCCCTCTAACATTTCTTGTAATACTGGTTTGGTGGTGATGAACTCCTTTCTTATCTGGGAAGCTCTTTATCTGTCCTTCAATTCTAAATGACAGCTTTGCTGGGTACAATAACCTTCGTCTTAGGTCCTCGCTTTTCATCACTTCGAATATTTTACACCACTCCCTTCTGGCCTGCAAAGTTTCTGTTGAGAAATCAGCGGGCAGTCTTATGGGAGCGTCCTTGTTACTGCTTTTCTGTTGCTGCTTTTAAGATCCTCTGTTTATCTTTAACCTTTGGCATTTTAATCATGATGCATCCCGGTGTGGGCCTCTTTGGGTTCATCTTGTTTGGAACTCTTCAGCACTTCCTGGGCTTGTATGTCTATTTCCTTCACCGGGTTAGGGAAGTTTTCCATCATTACTCTTTCAAATAGGGTTTCAATTCCTCGTTCTCATTCTTCTCCTTCTGGTACCCTTGTGATGTGAATGTTGGTACTCTTGGTGTTCTCGCGAGGCCCCTTAAACTATCCTCATTATTTAAATTGTTTTTATTTTTGTTTTTTGCTGCTGTTCTGATTGGGTGTTTTCTGCTACCTTATCTTCCAAATTTCTAATTTGACCCTCTGCTTCATCTAATCTACAGTTGATTTCCTCTAAAGTATTCTTCATTTCAGTCACTGTGGTTTTCATTTCTGACTGGTTCTTTTTTACATTTTCTATCTCTTTTTTAAAGTGCTCACTGAGCTTCTCTACTATACCCCTAAGTTCCTTGAGCATCCTCATAAGAGTGTTTTGAACTCTGCATCTGGTAGATTGCTTCTCTCTTTTGCATAGTTGTTTTTCTGTAACTTTGTTCTGTCCTTTTAATTGGGACATATTTGTCTCCCCATTTCGGCTGCCTTCCTGTGTTTGTTTCTATATATTAGGTAGGGCTGCTATGTCTCTCGGTCTTAGCGGAATGGCCTTATGTAGTAGGTATCTTGTGGGGCCCAGTGATGCAGTCTTCCCTGGTCACCTGAGCCAGGTGCTCCAGGTATGTCACTAGTATGGTTTGTGTGTGCCCTTCTGTGATAGTTGAGCCTTGGTTGCTGTTTGCATGTCAATGGAAGGGACTGATCCAGGGCCTGATTAATTGTAAGGACTGGCCGGTAAGGGGCTGACCCTACAGAGCAGGATTCACTTTACCAGGGCTCTGGTGCCTTCCCAGTCTACCCTTTGGGTGTGTCATCCTCAGATGCAGTTCTGGGTGGTGCTCCAGCTCCATTGGAGCCAGCCACTGAGCATGCCAGCCCCAGGGATTCTTGGGAGGAGCCCCACCCCAGGCCAAGGTCAGCCTCAGACTGTGCCCGTCCCAGGGCCACCTGCAAGAGTCAACAAGCAATCCACAGATGGCCACCACCCGTGCTGGGCTTACAGGCACCTTGACAGTCTAAGCCACAAACCAAGGTCAACTGCCACTAGAGCTGGACTAGGGGCTGCTCAGCAAGAGGTACGGGCCACACCGAGGCCAAATGCTGGTTGTTTAGGGTTTGTAAACCTTTGAGAGATTTTAGGAAAGTTCACAGCATGAGCCAAGACAGGCCATCTGTATCAAAAAGCCACTGAAAGCAGTTTGGGTGGGCCTGCAGGTTAGGAGGGGCGAGGTCTCAGAAAATCACTTGGGCAGGGTGAGCAGTGTCAGTCTGGTTGATGGAAGCTGAGATATGGTACCACCTGTGTCTGCATGCTGGAAAGGGCAAGGGCTCAACCAAGGGACAGTGTCCTCTGCTGGCACTCCTGCCTGGGAAAAAGCTGCCCCTCCGGCCCTTGCCCTGAAGCAGGCAACTCAGTCCTTCCCCATGTGTCCCTGGTGCCTTTCAAGCAGCTGTCTCAGTGCTGGAGCTCAGAGCAAGCAAGTTCATCAGCAGGCCCCTTAAGAGGACCATCTGCGATCCCGCTGCCTTCTCTCTCCCCAAGCCACAATCTCTGCTAGTTTTCACAGCCAGAAGTTGTGGAGACGTCTCTTCCTGGCACTGGAACCTTGGGCTAGGGAGCTTGGTGTGGGGCTGCGACATCTTGCTCCCCTGGGGGGACCTCCACAGCTGAGACATCCCTCCCGATTCTCAACCACCAATGTGGGTGTGGGACCAGCCCATTCCAAGTCTCTGCCCTCCTACCAGTCTTGAGGTAGCCTCTTCCACGTGTCCTCAGTTGTAGGACTTCTGTTCAGCCAGACCTCAGGCGACTCCCAATGATGGCTGTTCTGTAGCTTAGTTGTAATTTTGATGTGGTCATCAGAACAGGCGACCACAATGTGTACCTACTATGCCATCTTGACTGGAAGTTCTCCGTAGAAATTTTTTTAGTGGGAAATGGATTGGTTTAAATTGCAGTTACTTAGACAATTGGAAAAAATTTTTTTAAACATTCTTGTTAAGGTACAAAGAAATAGAATGCCAAATGCAATGGAAAGCCTAAATAAATTTGTGTTAATAAGGGCCCAGGCGAATGGGAAGTTTTTTTACTCTTCTTGGATGGCAAGTGTTTTAGAAAGTTCTCTAATTCTCTTGTTCAAATGCGGTGGTTGCTGGCAGGCAGAATTACATACAGCAGCACAGTTCCTGTTGCCCAAAACTTTAAAAAGCATTATGTAATACAACATGATGTGGTTTACTGAGGTTTAACTTAAGTTATGACATTATTAAACCTACAAAGCTCCAATTCAATTTGGAAATTGAAATCTCTGCTTTTGTATTTCTGCTCTGCCCCATAGGGCCTAATACAAGAAGTATAAGCTAGCCTAGAACAATATTAGCAGCACTATCAGTGACTGCAGGTGGGATTCACACAGCAAACTTCCATATCTCCAATTTTACAGATGAAGAACGGAACTTATCTGAGCTAATATAACTAAATGGAATTTCAAACCCTGGCTCACTGACTCCTGAGTTGATATTACAGCCATTCCCATGAGTTTGCATTTGTTACCTGAGACTTTTGGGTTTATATCCTATTCCTGGCTGGTGTCTCTTGTCTTCGTGTGAATTAAAATTAAATTATGATGGTTTTTATTGACTTCTTTCCCCAAACACATGTAACGCCAAACACATAAGATCACAGATACGATTCTAGAATGCGGTTTCTCCAGCTAATGGTTTTATAAATGTATCAGGTCCAACTCGCTTATGTGGCCAGATGCTAAAATTGTATTGTATGTGTTCGGGCAGCTTATGAGGAAATGGGGCTGCTTCCTGTGTACATGTGTCAAGCCCGCTATGGCTTTGGCCACCCATTTCCCCCAAGGCACATCAGGCCTTCATGCGTGCTTTGGGATGATAGTCAGGGTTCAGCCCGGCCAACATCCCGGCAGCATAGAGTTGGGGAGTACCCACAGAATCTTAAGAACAAGGACACATGGGTGCCCTTGTTTCCCCGAGGAAAATACTATGAAAAGTGTGACCCAACAGCCAAAAATAACTAGGCGCCAGAGGCCTGGGTAGATAGAAGTATGCAGTGAAAAAGAAGAGAATTAGTGGAGGTGTAGGGATGGAAAATCAGATGGAAACTGTGAGATCTGGAAAGAAGTGTGCAAGGCAGAAGAAGAAAATCATGTCTATGTAGGGAAGGGCCGGGGCAAATTAACCGCACTGCTTCACCGTCCAGAGGTAGTCCGCAACCCTGTCCTCCACCCCTTGTTTTAGTCAGGGCGCTCTTGCGCGGGGGTATCGAGAGAACCTTAAATGAACACTTTCTGGTTCAAGAGCAATATACCAACTCCAGCAGCCCAACTATGGGGAGTACAGGTTAGCGCCAGCTATGGCGGAAAACGGGAGCCAGGACCCTGGCGGAAGCCCACCGCTTTCCAACGCTCCTTACCTTGGCCTCTCTTCGTGAAGGGACTTCACTGTCTCCGACCGCGTCTCCGTGAAGCAAAAGGTGCAGCGCCTGAGCTGTGGGCTCTCCTCCCCTCCAGCGTCCAGGAGTGAGGCAGGGAGGCAGCAAGGAAAGAAGGGATAGGGGAGAACGAGAGGGAAGGAGGGAGAAAGATGGAGGGGAGGAAAAGCGGAGGAAGGAGAGACGGAGGGAAGGAGGGAGACAGACAGACAGACAGACAGATAGATGCTTCAGTCCAGTCGTCCCCACGCCGCCACCTCCACGCTTAAAAAGTCCTGGGAGGGTTAGATCACGTGTCCACCCCTAGACCAATCCCTGTGTCAAGGACAGAAGAAGTAGTATGATTGGCCCAGATTTGGTCATGTGCCTCCCGCCTGGGCCAATCCCTATAGACAGGGGGTGGTAAAGCGCTATGATTGGCTCAGCTTTGGCCACGTGCCCATCTTAGTGGGAAGGCGGGCCCAACGCCTTAAATCCGGTACAAGGCAGATAGGCATGCTGGGGCAGCTGCTAAGAGTTGTGCTGTCCACATCTTTCGAGCATATTCTGGCATTAACTAGATCTATTAAAACACAGGTGAAAACACCTAGGGTGTCTTTATTGAGGGTCACTTTTGGATCTCGGGGAAGGGAGGCAGTTTGAAGTATATAAATTATGTAATTCATTTGATTTGCTTTGAATCAGTGTTTCATCTCATTCGAAACTTCAAGTCATATTGAAGAAGGGCACATGATGTTTAACATTTACCAGAACGGGGCATAGATTTAAAATATTTGAGAAACAGCATTTTAAGGGGGAGCTTCTCCAACTGTCTCGAGGGCAGAGGAATCCATCCTCGTTTCCACAGACTGACCTGATCTCTTTAGTTTTCTGTGAGGTGAATGGAGGGCATGCTCTAAAATGGTCAGCCACATTCAGAGGGAGTGGGAGAGAGGGTTCTATATATCAGGCACATAGTGTGCACTTTCCAAAGTGGCCGCATTTCATCTTTCTGGCATCTCAGCAAGGTGCAGCCTCTAGGGCTGTTTGTCTTAAGTGCACCCTCCTTAAGGCGAGCCTCTTGGCAACCTGCCGAGACTCTCTTTCAAGGTGCTTCCAAGTTTTGCTGCATGGCTAACAGTCCATCATGCCTGCGTCAAAGTGCAGAGACGATTGATGAAATGGTGTTGGCAAAGCTGAGCGTGATGAAGATACTCCTTTTGGTTCTGAAACCTTATTAGGATACCGAGCGTTCTTTCGATCCAGAATCCACTAGGGAAAACTGGTCATGCTGTAGCCTAGAAAACGACCAGCCTGTTTCCATTTCCTGCCCAGAGCTGGCTCTAAGCAGAAAGCGGTGGGGAGAGAAGGGGGGGAGTGGAATGCTGGGTGACCACAGGCAAGATACCTCTTGAATCACATTGACTTCACTGTGAAATGGTCTCGATGATGCTGACCTGCAGAGGATTTAGTGGACAGAGAATGGCAATGTAAAGCTCCTGGCTCGGTGCCTGGCACATAGGACGTGCTGAATGCATGAAGCTAGCACTACAGAGGAAAATGTAAACATCTGCCAACTCATTTATTTACTTATTTATTTATTTATACCCCTAGCTTGAGGGCCTAGCTTTGCTCAACTTTCTGGGTGCCAGCCAAGCTAAATAATGCTCTTATCTTCTGGCCCTTGCAGCTGGCAGCCTCCTCCTAGGTCCTTGAGGCATTTGCTGTAGGCTCAGCCTTGTCTGGGCCATGTCCTCTGCTAGGGTCCCATGAGCCCACTTGCAGGTGAGACCACCCAGAGCTCTGGAAAGGGAAATTGATGGGGAGGCCCTGGGCACTGATCACAGTGGGAACACAAAATACCTTGCTGTGGGAGCAAATGAGTGGCCACAGTTATTCCAAATAATTATCTCTGCTGGGAAAAAGTCCACCCAATTTTGCCAGAGCTGGTGAACTAGACATATTTGATCTAACTAGTAACGCTGCCCCAAGGTTTTCATAGGCATCCTTGCTTCTCAAACTCCGGAGCACATGCTAATTCTCTGGGGACTTTGTTAAAAATGCAGATTCCGATTATGTTCAGGTGACGACCACCTTCTGAGGAGCCAGGCTCCAGGATATCCGTTAGCAAACTTTAGTCACGGTTTTTGTCATATGTCATCTTCTTTATTATTTAGCTAATACTTTTCTTCAAACTGATCTACCTTTTAACTTCAATATATGTATATTATCATGAAAACACGGCTTCGAGGAGTCATTTTTGTTTTAATACATTTGTTTTGAGCTTGCTTTTGTGAACTTACTTTTTAAAAATTCATTTATCGTCCAATTACAGGTGACATAAATATTATATTAGTTTCAGGTGTACAACATAGTGATTAGACCTTTATATATGCTTTAAAATGAACATATAACCGTTAAAAGAAGAAATATATGTCTACAATCATTTTACATTCCACCAATAGTATGGCACAGCATCACGTTCTAAGAAACACAGGTAATAATAGTTCTGGGGGAAGACTACAGCCTGCGCCACCCAGGACTTCTTCAGACTCTTTAAATGCAGAAACGCTGGAAGGAAGTTGGGGTAATTTTTGGACAATGTATTAACTGCAGCCAAGATCATCTTCCTGTGCCCAGCAGGCTATGTGCGAGCAGAGCCCCTTCTTTCAAAAACAGGGACGCCTAAAAGGGTGACTGGTAGCAGTGGCCTCTCGTTCAGAGCCACGTCCAAAATACATTTTTCTGCTTGGCCATAGTTTTGTGGAAACCTGTGGTGGGACTAGAGAATAGAAAGTCTAAAAGCAAAAAAACAAATTCCCTTCGCACTCTGAAGTGCTTGTTTACAAAGTAAAAAGTCCCTGGCGAATTGTTTCATTTATAATTAAATCTAATAATAAGCCATTGTGACTAAATTAAATTTGAGCTAATTCCATGGGAATTCCATGTCCTGCATCACTTCTGAACAGTCTGACTCATTCGGAGGCCAGGTCTCCAGGATCGAGTTTCCAGGAGGTCAGTGAATAAATAGCACATCGAGAGCGGATGGTCAGGACCCAAGGAGGTGACAGATACCTTCATGACATGTCTCAGAAGCTCCTGGAAGCTACGTGGGGGTCCCTCACCAGAGACTGGTGGGAATTCTTTATCCTTGAAAGAAATGGCCTCACCCAGCCTCCCTTCTTCATGCTGGGTTGTCTTTTCTCAGGTTGCTGCATCTCTGGCTTTGATTTACTTATGTGACCAAAAGAAACATTTTCCCAATTCATGTGTAAATCTTTCTTGGGCTGCGTTTATGATCTCACTCACTCGATTTGCCATCCGGCGATTGCATCTAGTAGAAGACACAGGATCATGGCACCCACAATGGACAAACCCGCAAACGTCCCACCCGCCATTACTAGAATTAAGGCCCCCAAGACTCACGAGTCTTCATTTTCATAAGCATTGAGCACCTGCAATTACACTAAGATGAGCATTTTTTCCTGGTCACGCCACTGGTTCGAATTAGTAAGATGACCTTTGAAAGAACTCACAGAGCTTGTCCTTTAATAGGGTTTTTCTAAAGTGATGCATTTTAATTTGGTTGGTTTTGCAAATGGAACGATTAGGTCACTGACAGCGCTCCTGTGTTTCCTGTTGGCTTGGCCTTCCTAACCCAGACAGGTTGTGGCTGAAAGCAAGCTCAGGGCCATTGGTTGGAAAATTTGGAGTCCTGGAGACCGGGCGCTGTGAGGCGGTTTGCGTGTGCTGGGGCCTGGGGAGCGTGACATTTTTGTCCCTGAACAGGATGTGATTTCCAGCTGAATGGCCTGGGCACTTACCCAGCCTTTACTTTGGCCCTAACTGTGTGTTAAGTGCCACCGACATCTCTTTTAAAAGCTCCTAACGCCGACCTGAATTGATGCGGCTGTTTTTGTTTCTAAGCAAAGGAAGCCAGTGACTTTAGCAGGGGAGGCAAACCCCAGTACGCAGGGGTTATAAGAGCGAGAGAAAGGGGCAGAGGCCACCTCCTCCGGTCATCGGTGTGCTCCCACGGGTGAGGGACACCCAGAGCTGGGCCTTCAAATGTCCGTTTCTCTTCTTGTCGTGTTTCTTCCTTGTCATCTGGTGGCTGGCGCTCTGACCTTCCCCATAGGCTGCAAAACAGTAATGATTGCTCCCCTGGAGGAGGTGACCTTTAAATGGAAATACTATCCTGGCGACAAGAGACCACAGGCAAAAGGTCACCGTGCGGACCAACAGGGAGCTCATTCTCACTCAGCCTTGGCGTTCCTGCCGGGCGCCGGTTCCCTCACGGATGGATGTGAGGTGGTGTGTGACATTCACATCCAAAAGTCGGGGGCTCCGCCTCTCGCCCTTGCCCTGACCTAATTTCAGCAGAGTCGGTTTCATCTCAGTGTCCCGCGCCCCCTACTTATGGGGGGGAGGGGTGCGGCAACCCGTTGTTAAACGCCTTGACTCTTGGCCCCTCAGTTTTGTCGCATCTGGCAGCCCTCGCGCTGTCCTGAGATATCAGAGCCACTCGACTGATGAGTCTGTCGCTGGGGTTCTCATCTGTCCACACCCCCCTTGCCAGCCCTCTTGACTCTTGTCACGCCTCCTCTCTCCTTCCCCGAGGCCGAATGTTTGGCTCCGGCCCTTGGGCGCAGCATCAGAGACTGTCACAGAACCTTCTCGGGCCACCTCTAATGCGTTTCTTATGTGAAAAGAGGATCCTGGTCACTTGTTTTGGTTTCTTTATTTGGAGAACTGCTAATTGTACGAATTTGAACAGGAAAACCTCCCCTCCCGTAGGCACCGCGGTGGTCGGGTACCTCCTTTCCCAGCCTGCCTTGCACCCGGGGCTCAGAACAGGGCCCGGTCCCTGCCAGGCCCATGCACAGCACGTGGTGACTCAGGAGCAAGGGCCGGTGGGTGACCGCAGCCAAGCCCAGCTCCTGGGGCAGAGGGCAGCAGCGGAGATTCCTCAATGTCCTGGTTCTGGGGTGTGGTTCGGCTCATTCCTCAAAGATCAGCTTTGAAGCGTCCTCCAGCCCGCCACACGATTCTGCTCGCTGCCACGTATTCTTTTAAGAGATTCGTCTCCTCGTCACTGAGCCAGAACTGGTCACCGTTGCTTGCTACTGAGAACTGGGCACAAGGAACATCGCCTTCCATCCACCTGAAAGCCTGTCACGACCCCTGTCGCTGAGATTTCTTTCCTTGATTCTATTTTCTGTGTTGGCCTTTAGCCCCTATGCAAACAAAGACAGGGGGAAACATTGGAATTTCTAAGCAGAATTTTTTGAAAATGGTAACAATACTCTTTAAAAAGCCAAGGCTTTGATTTCTTTCTCAAATAAATTGAAGAGGAAAGGGAAAGACAGAAGGGAAGAGAGCCTCTTGGAAAAGCCTCGTGTGCGCGCCATGGCCCCAGAGGAGAAGCTGGCGCATACAGGGACCTCAGGGAATGGACCATGGGTGGTTGGTCTCCCAGAGCGGGGACGGCCAGCCGCGGAAGGGACATAGGTGTGCCCGGGAGCAAGCTGTGGAGCCTTGGAGGTGGGATAAAGTGGGCGCGGAGGGTCCTGCTTGGATCTGGCAACTGGAGGGTGGAGGGGCCGCGGAGAGAGGTGTAAGCAGAGGAGGTGACAATGTTCAGGGGACAATGAGCATCGGACATTTTGGTCACAGGCACCCAGTGCCTCCTGACCCACAATGCAGCCTCGTCTAACTTAACAGCCTGGAAAGAAAGAAGGGGATGAGGAATGAGATAAAATAGTAGTAATAATAATAATAATAATAATAATAATAATAATAATCGCTGACCTATTCCGTTTTGCCCAAAGGGCACTGAAAAAAAATCTAGTAGTGATTGAACGGAAACGAGGGTTTGGGAGCTAAGTTCGATTATAGAAAAGTAAGTTATTTGTCTGCGTGAGTCTGCAAAATTTATACCCTCCTCCCTGCCTGGGGTCATATCCTAGCTTTGATATGCTCTGGGTTGTGGACGGGGACGGTGATCAGAGCCCCGTCCTTCCTCCCCCTGGGCTTTCCTTTCCTCTTGAAGAATTCTGGGCCAGCCGAACTTGATGTAGTTACATCTCGGGACTTATTAGCAAGAAACCTGTGACTGTCAAACGGCCTTGAAAAATAATGCTTTTAGGTAGGTCATCATCTAGAAGAGCCAGGATCCTTATTCTGGGAAATTCTCTGCTTTCCTGGGAAGAAAAATGCTGCCGTGGATGAAAACGAGGTGAAACGAAACCAGAAGAATCAATACGTTTCCATCCGCGCCGGCGGCTTCCGCTTCTGTTCTTGGTTGTCGAGAGTCCGCTGAGGAAATTTCCAAAAAGATCAGCGTTCCTGGGTCATCGGGGCAAGCCTGGGACCGCGGTTTCGGTGGTGGGGCCTCTCCTCACTGCCCTCCAGCCTCAGATTGTTCTAGAAACATCTCAGATCAAGAGGGAGCGGCCAGATTGACTTCACTCGGCCTCTTGCTTCAGGGGTCTCTCTCCTTGGACTGCACTGTGATGATACACGTCCTCTCAGGTGTGCCGTTGGCTCGGTGTCCTTTACCTTCAAGGACAGAGGCCCTGCCTGTGATGAACTTGAGACAGGGGTTTCGACGCATGCGCGAGCAACTTCAGCGTAGGCCGCAGGAAGCCTCACCTTACACCCTATTCAAAGAACTCTTATGTGGCCCCACCATTCCATTACAGTGGACAGCTCCAAAGAATCTCCAAAGAATGCCATGCATTTTCTTACCATTGGGCCTTTAGCCACGTCGCCCCTCAGCCCAGGGAGCTCATGCCCCGCCCCAGTCACCGCCCACTGCGGTAGGCGGTCTGGGCGCTCAGCACTGCCAGGCTCCATAGGATGGCGAGCAGGGCACAGGAAACGTCAATGGTGAAGTCTGAGAAACCACCATGAGCTAAAGATCAATCGGTTTATCTAAAATGAGACTGTGAGTCAAGGTGTGGCTTGGGCACTGACCAGATGTGTGACATTACGGGTCATCCAACCGCTCTGGGCCTCTACTTCCTCTTTTATGGTCTGATGGGGCTGATGGGTCGGCCCCGTCTACCACACTGGCCTGCCACTGTGATTCTGGGCCGGCCTCCAAGGTGGCTCACTCACGTGGCTTTTGAAAGGAGGCCTCAGTTCCTGGCCACGTCGACTTTTCCACAGGGCTCCTGAGCGTCCTCCCAGCGTCACAGTTGGCTTCTCCCAGAGTGAGTGACCCAAGAGAGAACGTCAGAAGCCAACAGGTTTTTATAACCTCACCTCAGAAATAACATACGCTCATTTATTTTATGGGCCACACCTGAGACATTGTGGGGGGGTGGGGGCGGGGTGGAGCTAACTCAGAGGGACATCAGGGATGGCCACGTCCAAGGCGGGCTGTCACAGAGTTCTCTGCCCAAATTTAGTGAGGCTCACCTGCATTGTCACGACATCTGTCTGGGGGGTGTCCCAGGGATGCCTTCCCTCCTGCCCCTTCGTTGCCCAGAAGCAGAGGGCTCCCCTGGAGCTGGATGCTAAAGAAAACCCTTTAGCAGGAAATGGGTTGATGCTGGGTGCAGAGTTAACACCTGAACAGGACCCAAGAAGGGGATTTGAGGGGGAAGGCCTGAGATATCCAGCAACACTTCCAGCATCCGAGGGTGGAGGCAGGCTCTAAAGTTGGAGCCGAATGCAGGAATAGAAGGAATTTTTTTTTTTTTTTTTTTGAAGGAGGAACTAAGTCCTTCCTAGCTGAGCCCGCTGACATGTGTTCAGATTAATACCTTGAATTATATGAGCGTGCCTGCTTTTCTCACTCCTTCTTTGCGATTTTCCCTTATTTAGCCACGGTTTCCATAACTTTCATCAGTCGTAGCTGGAACGAAGGAGAGAGGAGAAATTGGAATGAAGAGACAGCGCCCGGCTTCAGACATCCAAACAAGCTCAGAGACAATCAGACTGAAAGCCAAGTTTTCAACGGCGAGATCGGGCTGTCGGGAGAGAAAAGATTTTCCTAGATTCAAATAGATTTCTTTCACACATAACGATATTGGAGGATGAGCACTTTTTACTACGTACTATAGAGCAGGGGAGGGTGGGCAACGTGACCCCGGAGGGGCCCACAGAAAAGGGAACAGTGCTTCTCGGGCTGGGATGTTGGAGCGGGGAGCAGAGATTAGAGACATTTTCAGTCGGCAAAATTAGATTAAGCCACTACATTCAGGATGCAGGGTGAGATGATGGGTATATCACATGGTCTGGAGAAGGCCACAAAAGCTTGTACTTCCCTTCTGGTTTGGAATCCCAGGCAGAGAGTATCTCTCAGCCTTTCGGGGTGAGCCACACTCACATGGGGTGGGGGGGCTTCGGCAGAAGAAAAATACTGGCGTAGCACCTTTAGGCAGACAGGAACTCTGGGACCCGTGTGTGGCTTTTGTGAGATCTGGAACTTTCTATGTCTCATGAAGCTGTTGTGTTTGAGTAGAATTTAGCACTTCTGCCATTTGGGCCACAGTGGGTTCATCTTAAACCCAGTATAGAACCCAAAGGGATGGGATTTGAATGGGATGGAGGGGTGGCAGTATTCGCTTTAGGGAACAGCAGTAGTATGACTATTAGCTACTGTTTTACTTTTTAAAGCTATCTTTTGGAGGGTCCAGCATATGTAAAGAATGCCTACAAATCAACAACAATTAAAAGATGAATGCCACTTTTTATACGGGCAAAGGAGTGCAACAGGCATCGCATGAAGAAAATAATGTGAATATGAGCAAGCGAAAAGGTACTCAACACCCTTAGCCATTAGGGATAGGCAGGTTAAAACTGCCATTTCGCATCCACCAGAAGAGCGAAAATAAAATACAACGAATGCTGAGAAATAACGAAGCGACTGGAATTCATAACTCGGTGGACAGAAAAAAACTGTTCAGCAGTCTGTTATAGTGGTAAACATATGTCTTTGCTATGATCCAACACTGCCACGTCAAGATATTCACCTGAAAGAAATGAAAATGTGTCTACGGCCACGCCGCCCTGAACGCGCCCGATCCCGTCTGATCTCGGGAGCTAAGCAGGGTCGGGCCCGGTGAGTACTTGAATGAGAGACCATCTAGGAAGACCAGGTGCTGTAGGTGTAAAAAATAAAATAAAAAATAAGAGATTGTAAGCTGATAAGGTCCCTGCAATCTGTGAAGTCAACTAAGGGTTGACTCGCCTAAAAAAAAAAAAAAAAATGAAAACGTGTCTACATGGAGACTCGTACATGAATGTGAATAGCGGTCATATTCATTCATAAGAATCAAACACTGGGAACGACCCAAACGCCCGTCAGCTGAACAGATCAACTAAATGTGGTATATCCATTTAACGGACTATTACTTAGCCATGAAAAGAACCACTTACTGTTCAACCTACAAGATGGATGGCTCCCCCCAAAATACGATCCAAGTGAAAGAAGCCAGACACAACACAGTATATGATCCCACTGACATGAATTTCTTGGACAGACACATTTGGTTTATGTTGAAATAAGTCAAAAAGTGGCCAGGGACATGGGGGAATGTTCCGGATGATGAGTGGGTTCTGTGTTTTGTTTTTGGTGGCGCTTGTTACATAGGCATATACAACTATCAAACCTTATCAACCGAACGCCTTGTACCTTAATTTATGACACCTTAATTAAAAAATATATTAAAAATGCTCTTTTCTCAGAGTTTTGGTCCAAATTTTACAGCAGATTGGCCAGGCACAAGTCCCAGAGGTTCTGCAATTTGGGGGTGGGGGGAGGCCTTTTCCCTGCCCCTCGATCCATTCCAAGTGTATACACGCACATGCACACGCACACACTCCTTTATACCCAGGAAGTGCCCCCGCGGGGTGCCCCCTCTCTGAGAGAACCTGCAAGATGACCCCCGACTGCCACCCTGTCCCTCTGCCTGCCCCGCCCACACCCTCGTCCCCCCTCCCGTGGTCTCCAAATGCACTAGAATCATCTCCGGTTCTAAACCTCAGCACGCCCTAAATCACTGTCTGTGTGCATGTGTTTTCAGCAAAACACGGATGCTTCTGAAACCACTTTCCCCTCCAAAGGCCTCCTCCTTCCTCGTTAACTCCGGGCCAAGCCGGTTCATAAATAATGCAGCTCCCTCTCTTGTCTCAATGACAAATGTGGACGTCCCCTTGCTGTGAAGGAGCAGACTGGCCTCTTCAGGGTTGCGTTCTCGTTTCTCAAGTGTGGCCAGCAGCCACCTGCTCCTGGCCCTGGGACGAAGGGCCGCACTGACCCTCTGCGCAGGAGGCGTTGTTTGGGGCTCAGTTACTTTGGTCAAAGCACATCGATCCCCTCTCTGCTGAAAGCAGACTCGGTGGCCCACGTCTCTCCACCCAGACTGTGGGTCTGACATTGTCCGTGTTCAAATCTCAACAGTTCTGAGCCCCCTGCCTACTTTACGGTAGGAATTCTGAGGCGCACACGCCCCAAATATTTACAGACTGAGTAGCAGTCAGGCCTGAGGCTTGCTCCTCAACCCAGCGAACAGAACTGGATGACCACGAAGCCAGGTCCTGCTCTCACTGCCCACCCCGTCCCCATTGCCCAACTCCGCGGGGGGCCTCGGTGCTTGCCATCCTTCCTGCAGACGCTTGCTGGGCCTCACTGAGGGGACGAACAATGTCACTGGTCCATCTCCTGAGTGCTGTGCCGGCCTCTTCCCTGCTGGGGTCGGAGGCTGTCTTGGCGTCCAGGCCATTTCTTTAGAACGTCTAACGTTTCCGTGGTTCACTCCAGGTTCCTTGGTGAGGGGGCGTCCCATACCTGGCCTGGCCCCATCTGCTGACAACCTCACACTTGAGGAGAAGCTGGCTTTCCTGGATATGGCTGAAGGAAGCCGTGGGAGAAACATCCACCTTGAGGTAACAACGGCTCAGTCGCCGACCTGTTGACAGCCTCCCAAGGAATCAGCCCCGTGAGGTAAGGCCCCCGAGAATTGTACACCAGGCTACCTGAAAGCAGGATCTCCTGGTTGGGTTTCGACGGCTGCTGCACATGGCAGACTCGATGAGCGAACTCAAGGAAAGGCCAGAGAGAAGAGATTGAAAAGAACAAAACGATATAAAAAGTACACGGAGCGCCATCAGACACCTGACGTGTCACACATAATTACAGGCCCAGGTGGAGCAAAGAGAGACTGGGGCGGAAGCCGCATTTGAAGAGAGAGTGTTTGAGAATTTTCCAAAACTGATTAGGAAAAAAAAAAAAAAAAAAGAATAATCAACCCACTCGTTAAACAACCAAGCAAACTGCAAGCAGGATAAATAGAAAGAAAATCACGCCTAGACACGTCACACGTCAGCCTGCTAAAAAAAAAAAAAAACCCAAAACAAAGATATAATCTTAAAAGCAAGTATTAGAAAAAGATATATTACCTGCGAGGGAGTAACTAGGAAGTGCATGGCTGAGTTTTCAACAGCAACAATATATGGCGGGCAGAATAGTGGACCCCCCTCCCCCCCTGCCAAAGATGCGCATAGTAATACCTGGGACCCGCGGCTCTGTTAGCTCGCGTGACAAATGGGACATTGCAGACAGGATGAAGTTAAGCATTTAGTTCTACTATAGAAAATATGCACATTGATTGTCCTCCCCTTCTGCATTGTAACCGTGGGTTTTAAACCCACTGCGAAGACCCTGGCCCGAAACATTCCGTGTCTCCCTTGAGAGGTTCAAGGCTGGCGTCCCTTGGCTCCCCTGCTGCTCGGCTCTGAGCTGGGTGGGGCGGCTCGCAGGAGCTGTTTCAGATTTCCCCCTGGGGCACCGATGACAGCTGTGTCCAAGGTGCTGGTGAGTCACTCTCCCTCCCCCCTTCCCCCCTCCCCCCTCCCAGCGCTCAGGCTCCTCTCCCACACTCCGTCCACCCAACTCTCTCCTCTGCTCCAGGAAGAATATCTGGACACCGTACATCACTCCTATCAGGAGACGCACACCATCTCTCTCGCCAGACGTGTGAGCTCCTGAAGACAGGGGCCGGCCGGGCCATCCTGAGGCCCCGCGTCTCCCGCCATCTCACACAGGTGTCTCCCTGTCCTCGCCTAGACCCACCCTCTGTCACCTGCAGAACCTACGAAGCAGGCAAAGCTGGAGAGATGACAAGCCTGATGGGCGTTCGGGGCCTGTTTGGCGGAATCCCAACAAGAACCTATGGCCTTTTGTTCTCTCAAGGAGACAGGGAACAAGATGTGTAGGTCGAAAGTAGTCTGGGCTCAGTCTCCCCCAGGGGAGGGAAGACATGTTCCTTTTCCTACGACAACCCCTTTCTTTGAATGACCTTCATGTACCCCCTGGCTGCATGAGGCGCTGCCCAGACCTCCCCTCCAGCCAAGTCCTCACCAATGATCTTCCCTGTGGACGGGGAGGCCACCGTGGACAACCCGGGTCCCCAAGAGGCAGCGGGATGTTTTCAGGAGGCGGGCCTGAAAGGGTCTTTCGGTGAGAAGCAGAAGGCCAAGTGTCAGAGTCAAAGGCACCTCCTTTGTCATTCAGGGAAGCTGACCAGCAGAAGTTGATGACATGTGCCTTCGGGCTTGCCTTGGTGCTGTGGGTTTTAGTTTGTTTATTTTTGCTTTTTAAAAACATGTCTACCCCATTAAAGTCGTCAGGAGGGTGGCCCTGGTCCCTTCTTCCATGGCTCCGGTGTGCATTCCAGCCAACGTCTCTAATTAGCTTCTCGCAGACAGGCCCGCCCTCCACCCTTGAAACGGTGAAGTCAAATGACAAGCATTTCTCTTTCCTGTTCCCGAGGCCGGGGTGGCCTCGGAGACTCTCATCCAGCAAGGACCTTAAGTCCTCCCATGTCTAGAGACACTGTCTGGCCTTTCTGTGCCTCAGTTTCTCACTTATGGCAAGACTTACGATGCCACATTCTAGACAGGCTCTTGAGACTTTATAGAAACTTTGAAGGCTTAAGAATGATAATTCACCTTTAGCGATTCCTGTGTGCTAGGCGCTGTTCTAATTAACCTTCACAGTCGCCTCGGGTGGCAGGTGATCATTGTCCCCCAATCTGCGAATGAGAAAGATAAGGCTCAATAAAGATAAGGGACTTGCCCAAAGTCACGTGATGCATAGGAGGCAGAGGCAGGACTCAAACTCAGGCTGTCTTCTGAGTCGCTTCTCGTACGCATGCTCAGCTGGCTTAGCCTGCGAGGCAGGGCTGGGGGCAATTCAAAACGCCAACAGGGGCCATGTGGGACCCACAAACCGGCCAGCACATGGCCCTTCACGGGGACGGCTGCTCCTCAACTGCAGGCAATCGTCACCATGCGTGAGAGTGGGCCCAGTATTGTCAGAAATTCCAATTTTTTAAGAGAAGCTGGAACTATGGATTTTATGAGCAATTTCCCAATAAAAATGTCCTCGACGAATTGAAACCTTTTCAAAAATCTTACATAAGAAAAAATGTAAAAAAGCCCACCATATCTCAGCTCATCCATGGCCTCTCAGTCCGATGAAGGCAGGTTGAGTCAATGTCCTACATCGGCGTTCCATTGCGGGGTGCCTGGCATGCGCCCCGAGAAGGATTCTGAGCCCGAGTCTGGCCTCACGGGGAAACAGTGCTGCAATCCACTAGTAATGTCTGCATCCGAGTTTGCCTGACTGCATTAGACACTGTACGTACAGAATGAACTAAGCCTGGGTCCCTGCTCCTCCAGGAGCTAATGGTTTAAGTCCCTACCTCACCCTGGCCCAGAGCGTCTTCGGATTCAGTCATTGTTTTTGGCCAGATGTTCTAGATGCTAAGTACTTACTACCAACCCGCAGGCGAGTCTCGTGAGGCAGGTACGATCAGGTGCGTGTGACTCGGCCTCAGCTCCACTCCGACCAGGAACTAACTAGAAGTCCTGCATCCTTCACTATTGCCACAAGAAATGCCACCTCTCTGGGCACTTTGTCATTTCACTGAGGCTTTGTGGTTCCCGGTGAAGGGACATCACACAACGCATACTATTTTTACTTGAAAAAAAAAAAAAATCCTCAGAAAACAAATTTCTTCCAAAGCACCTTTTCCTTAGCCCCCTGGAGGCTTCTTTCTTCTCGGGCACCTTTCTCCCATGTCTCTTCACAGTCTGACCTCACTGCCCTTCTCTTGTGAGGTTCTCCTTATGGGAAATTCCTGATCTTTTATCCCTTTCTGAAGGAGCCATCTTCTGAGGCTTGGGCACACCCTTTAGACTCTTGAAATCCATTTGCTTAAAAACTTACTTTGTCCACCAAAGTGAACCGCTCCTTAAGAGAAGCTCTCTTGCCAGCCACTAATGATGCAGAAGGGGGTGAATGTCCCCGAGTGGGGACTCAGTCCTACACCGAGAGAGGAGGGTCCTTGACTGTGTAGGAAAGAATTCAAGCATGAGCCAGAGTTAGAGACAAAAGGAAAGTTTATTCGAGAAGGAATGACGCTCCCCAGGCAGAGACTTGGTCTCTCAAAGCCAGAAAATGAGAGCCCAAGAGTTCAAGGAATTCAGTCTACAATGTGATTCTTCATTTCTATGAATCGCAGCTAAAAGTTGCTGTTTTCTTTGAACGGTCTGGGTCTGTAGCATGCAAGGTGCAGGTATATAATTCGTTAGTACCCTCAGCAGGAATCTTTCTTTGTTCTCGAATTTCCCAAGGGCCCGTAGCACATCGTCCGCTCTGAACACAACTTGATTTACTATTGAGTCAATTTGCATAGCGCTCAGGCCTCTTCCCCGTATCGCTAACAGAAAATAGAATTCGCAGTCATTACGATTTCTGTAAAGTCATACGGAGACAACCCTTGAGCGACTTCAGTTACGGGACACAGATGCGTGACATCTATGATTTCCAGGTGGCCTTAACCACATACTGACTTTTTTTTTCCCCTCACCCCATCCATATTTGCTTAGAGTTTCTCTCACCTGGTTTTGCACGCCACTCCCTCTTCTGTTTTCCTTCTTCGTGACTCTGTTTTTCCCCAGCCCGATGGAGAGGAAGAGCAGATCTGATTTCTCGTCCTTCATTCACTCATTTGACAAATACCATTTGAGTACCCGCTGTGGGCCAGACGCTGTCCTAGGACCCCGGGGTACAGTGCTGACTAGGGCAGGGTAGGTACGCTCTTGGAGCTTACCTTTCTCTTTCCTTGAACCCTGTTTCAGCGGAGGCCTGTCAACACGCGAGGCTTGAGGATTCTTGAGGTTTCGTTGGGTACCGTCATGCACTTGGAGCCTGCCCTGGCTTGCACTGGCTCCGTGCACTTGGCTTTGCCTTCTTCTCATAGAGGCTTCTTTTTCCAGCTGTGTCAACGTGTAATCTGAATAAAGACCACCTCTCCAGGCCCAGGCATTGCCACTTGACCTTTTGCAAGGTGTTTGCTCTTCCTAAACCCCTCTCCTCACCTGTCAAAGATAGGTGATTTCTACCTGAGAGGCTGTTGTGAGCCGTAAGCAGAGGAACGCACATCGGCATGATGCAAATGTTCCTTATCATGGCAGCGCAATGCCATTTAGAGATAAAGACTGAGGATCTTTCCATTCCCCAATGTTGCCTCATTGCTCTGCTTCTTCCAGGGGTCTCCTCTCCCCAGGAAAGAGAAGACGCAACAGAATACAGACGCCAAGGAATCAAATTCTTGGCTTTGGAGTTTCAAAACTGACTTTTAAAACTCGTAAAAGAGAAAATAATCATGTGAACCTAGGCTTTCTGCTATGCAAGCGTGGTTATTAGTCAAGGGCTCGCCAAAGAAAGAAACAGTCCAATAGCATATAAATACACACACACACACACACACACACACACACACGTATATATAAAGAGATTTATTGTAAGGAATTGACTCGTGTGATTATGGAGGCTAAGAAGTCCCAAGATCTGCAGGTGGCAAGCTGGGGACCCAGGAGAGCTTGGTGTCACCCTAGTCTGACTCTGAAGTCTTGAGAATCAGAATAGCCAATGGTACAACTTCCAGTGCAAGGACAGAATAAGACTGAAGTCCAGCTAAATAATCAGGCTGCGAGCAATTCCCTCCGGCTCATGGGAGAGTCAGACTTTTTGTTCTAGTCGGGCCTTCAGCGGATCGGATGGGGGATCTGCATGTCAGGGAGGGCAGTGTGCTCTACTAGGTCTACCAGTTCAAATGTTAATTTCATCCAAAGCATCCTCACAAACACACTCAGAATAATGTTTGACCAACTATCTGTGGCCCACTAAAGCGGACACATAAAATTAACCATCCCAGAGAGTGAAGCTACTTGAAAGGCAAAAGGTTTGCTGAACTTCAAACAAAAAAAATTAAGGAACCCTGAATGAATTGCAGCATAAATTTTTTTTCCTCAAAGAGTAGAATGGGAAGACACAGGAGAAGGATTTGAATAAGCCACGTACCATGCAGATCCTATTCAAGTTGCTAAAGGCAAGGAGAAGAAACCAGAAGAGAGAGGTCAGCGATTTCCTTTGTCCTGCCAAAATGGCTCAGGCTCAGGCTCAAGGGAAGACAAAGATGAGTCTGGGGAAATCTAAGAGTGCGGAAGCACCAGCTTCACGGTCGCAGGGTTGGGTACGGGGCCATGTGAGTGCAAGAGCCCGGGCTGGTTCTCCTGCAGTCCTACAGAGATCGGGAGAGCAGCCAACGCCTAGTATGTCCCTGAGGTAAATGTGGCAGAAAGCAGACAGTGGAAGCTGAGGGCTCAAGGGACGCTAAGGGCGTGATAAGAAAACATAGTTATCAGTGAGAGATGGGGCCGTGCAAACCAGAGGCCACGTGGAGATATGTAAACATTGTAAACATTGACACGAGGAAGTGATAATTGCTTCAACTGATACCAGCAGAAATCAACGTGGACAGTCAACATCGAATGTCATTGGGGGCCAGCACATGGTGACTCTCGATATAGTCAGGATGGGACAGGCTATGCTGCATGATAAACAGATCCCCACACAGAGCAGCTTGACGCATGAAACGTGGTTTCTCCTTCATTTCGTTCTGGCCCACTGCAGCTCCTCCTGAGTGGTCCACTTCCAAGTGATGACTCAGGGCTCCAACATGCTTAGTTATGAACTTGACGGTGTCCCCCGCTGGAGAAGAGAAGGCTGCAAAGTTTTGTATTGCTCTAGCAGAGAAATGGCATACTTTCATCTCACCATACAGCGCCCCCTGGCCAGAAGTGATCACATGACCCCAATCCAACTTCAAGGGAGGCTGAGAAATGCAGTCCTCTTGCGTGACCAGGAGGAAGAAATGAAATGGGACTTAGGAAGACCTGGTATTGTCCCTCCCATCATCGTGAACCAGGCATATTCTAGGCACGTTGATCCATAAATCCTCTGTGGAACTGAGCTGTCATCTCAGGGACAAAACTCTAAGTTGCAACGAGTGTTAACCTCAATTGAGAAATCATTGAGTTCTACTGGGTTTTCATGAAAACGGTGAGATTATTATTTTTGTCATCAGGGAGTGATAGGGATCAAAGACGGAAAATAGGCTCAGGTATAAAAAGATAAATGAAATCATCTCTGCCCATATAAGAACATACGTCATTATGTTATTAGCCAGTCACTGCATTACTGTGGGTTATGTATGTTTACAGCTGAAAAAAATTTTATAGGTCAGTGATTGCGTAGCATTGGCGCATGGGTCGTTCGATCCTTAAAGCAACTCTGAATTGGGCGTTATTATTGTCATTGCATGAAGGAGGCAACCGAGGCTCACAGAGCGGAACTTGTATGAGGGCACTGTGTGCGTTTTAAAATCTACTGTTATTCATTAGACCCCATTAAGGTCTAATACTAGATCTGACACTGGCACTGACTGTCCAACCCTGAGCAAGTCATGTCAGTGCTCCGAGGCTGCTTTCTCCGCCTGTAAGAGGAGAATAGAGAGAACGTCTACTTCAAAAAAAAAGAAAAGAAAAAATAGTCCACCAATTCTTTGACCTTCCTTCCGCTAATAGGTGGGGCCCTTCCCCTTGAATCTGGTGACTTGCTTGTGCCCAGTGGAATGAAATTCAGTTTCCAAGGATACTCAAAAAAGGCCGTGTGGTTTTGGCCTGGTTCTTTTAGGACACTTGCCTCTGAGTCGTTGTTACATGCGAACGTGACCCTCCCTCCAAAAAAAAAAAAAAAACATGCATACGTTGGAGTGCTAACCCCCAGCACCTCAGAACACGACTGTCTTGGGAAATAGGATCTTTACAGAGGTAATCGAGTTAATAATGACCATAGTAGGGGAGCCCTAACCCAAAACGGCTGAGGTCCTTATAAAGAGGGGATATTTAGGTACAGAGATGTGCATCGAGGGAATGTCACGTGCAGACACCGAGAGAAGAAAGCCATCTGCAAGCCAAAGAAAGAGGCCGGGGACAGACCCTTCCCTCATCGCTCTCAGAAGGTACCAACGCTGCCCATGTCTTGATTTTGTACCAACGGCCAATAGAATCATGAGAGAATACGTTTCTGTTGTTTCAGTCTGGCGCTGATTTATGGCAGCCTTGGGAAACTAATACAGTTGCTGTGTGTGAAGCCTGGGTCCCCCGAAGCTTCCATGCTGTGAGGAAGCCCAGGTGACATAAGAAGGCCACGTATGTGTATTCTGGTGACAGCACAGCCCCAGCAAGGTCCCAACCAGCACCAACCCCAGACAGGTGAATCTCCAGATGTTTCCAGCCACCAGCTGTGGGTCACCCTCTGTCCTCACATCTTTGAGTGTCCTCAGACCTCATGAAGCAGGTGGGTCCTTCCATACCCCTGTCCGATTCCTGACTCACAGAATCTGGACGCGTAATAAAATCGGGTTTTTTTTTTTTTTAGGGCAAGTTTTGAGGCTCTATGTGGCCGCGGTTTGGGGAACAGTCTCGCAGCTTGTGAGCCCGGGCACTGTGACTCTGGCCTGCTCTCCACGTGAGCTCGGAGGCCTTGCTGTCTCAGAGGGTGTGTGGGTGAGGAGGATCTTGGCCGAGTCTTTTCTCCGAGCAAGCAGAACTGGCTGGCCCACGTGAGCTAGTCTCTGGTTAACTCTTGAGGACTGTTCGCCCTCAGAGGAAGCCCACAAGCCTGAGGACGCCTTCCTCGCGCTTCTAGAGCTGGCCAGGCTCCCAAATGCAACCATCGAGTCTCGTCTCTTTAGGGTCTGATCACTCGGTTGAGGTTTTGCTTGAAACTGTCCCCGAGGTCATTTTGCTGATGGGTTTGTGTCCCCACCAGAAATGCTGCTGGGATGTCTGACTGACTGGGTGTAAATTCTGTGCAACCTACTAGCTGTAAGGTTCTGGGTAAATTGTGTATCCTCCCCAAACCTGTTTCTTCATCTGCAAAGCCAGGATATAATAGTCCTCACTTTTCTGGGGTTTTTCAGGAGACTTAGAACATCCTTGAGGAAACATGGAGCCAGGGCCTACCTAGCACAGAGTCAGCCTGCAGCACACTGTGCGCTACTACTATTATTCATCGGTATGATCATTAGCTCGAAGGGGGTCGCTCTCTTTAATGCAGGCTAGTTTGGTTCCTGGGAGAGCCCCTGCGAAGGGGAGAAGGTGACTTAAAATAACCTGAGGTGTTTCAAAAGTTAAAAAAAAAAAAAAAAAGATAAATAAAGATTCCAGACAAACCTAAAGCATCATTGTCATTCCTGGTTTTATTGTTCCGAACAGCCTTGAAACAGTCTTAGCTTTGAAGCTACAAAGGGTAGCAATTAGGCCCCTCGTGAAAGGCAGCAGGGCAGGAAAGCCTGGCCGCAGGGTGCCATTTCCTTCCCCATTCTGCGGCCGCTGTGTCTGCCGCATCCCGGGCCAGCGCCAGGGCAGGAGGGGCAGGCGGGCTGCATGGCCACCTCCTCGCACTGCTGCAGGAAACGCTGCCTGCTGGCCTCGGCCTCGTGACTCCCAGAAAGTGAAGGCGGATGGGGTGACTCAAAGTGAAGCACCTCCAACCCCAACCCCGCACACGGAACCCTGACAAGCCCCCTCCTCCGAGGTCAAGACTGAGTCACCGCGCAGAGCCCCAGGATGCTCGCGCTGGTCCCCGATCCCACCGCGGGGAGCCTTCGTGGACAGCAGAGCATTGTCCCTGAGCCTGCCCTGTGGTGGTAATTGGTTAGAAACGACCTCTGGGCTGGCTGCTGGCAGGCTGCTCGCTGGCTGCTAAGTCTCCCGCTCCACGCGGGGCAAGGCTTGTCCAAATATTTGGCTTGCTTCTGCTTTCTGATTCATCACGAGCAGGAACCTCTGTAATTTCATCTGCTGCGTGACTCAGACCAGCGCTCAGCACAAGTGCCCTGCACCCGCTCGGGGCCTGCAGCCGCTCGGAGGCCAGCCCCACGGCCAGCACCCGCTGCTCTGCTCCCAGCCTCCCGGGCCCCGTGAGAGGTGCAGGCGCCGTCCCCGCTGCCCGGCCTCAGATTAAATCTCTTTTGTCTGAGATGATTAATGGAGCCCCGAACACGCCTGAGCACAAGGGTGTGAGGTGCACTTTGTACCTTTTCCAAGTTTCTTCTTCTTCTTTTTTTTTTTTTTGTAATGCTAAATCCATTTGCATCTCATAAATTATATTGGGTCTAAAATGAAATATTTCTGACAGCAGCAGGCAGGGTGTGGGTCCAACTCAAACATTTTCCCCTGTCATTCCCTTTCTCTTGCTCCGAGAACCTAGGAGAAAGCCTGCTTGTCTTCCAGAGGAGGTGGGAAGGCAGGAGAATGGCCTAGATTCCAGGTCTGCACGACGGGTCTAGCTGGCTGGCCTGCCTGCTAGAGGCCGGAGGAGCACAGGCTTCCAGGGTTTTGCAGGGACCCGGCAGGGGGAGGTTCTGTCTTGTTTCTGCCTTTGCCCTCCTCGCTTATGAGTGAGTGACATGGTCGTTTTCTCCATTAAGCAGGTTTATCTGGCTAAGAAAGGACGCGAGCCGGGCTGCTGGGGCCCCTGAGTCCCGCCCCCCGCCCTACCTTATGCCCCTGGGTGTGGGGATGTGATGGTCAGAGAGACCTAATGCCTCCCCAGTGGAGGTGCGTGGGGCAAGAGGAGGGGGCGTCTGAGCAGCAGAGAGGAGTGGGGATGGCAGCTCGGACACTGTTGGGGTGCCGCAGTCAGAGACAATGGCGTTTAAACCCTCTCTCCACCACTTTCCAGCTTTTGTGGCCCTGGATGAGTCGCTCACCCTCTCTGAGCCTCCGCTTCCTCACTCATTCATTCATTCATTCATTCAGCGCTCCCTCCACGTCAGGCGTAGCTCCGCCCCTCGGCATCTCCGTCTCTACGCACGCAGGTAAATGCACCCAGGTGAGGTGCGCAGGTGACAGATGCCTAAGCGCTCAGCGGGAGGTAGAGCGAGGCGTGCGGCACGAGGCTGGGACGACGAGAGGGTCCAGCCCCGGGGGACCGAGGAGGTGCCGGGGAGCGAGGCAGGAGGGACCAGCCCGGGGGCGCAGCGCGATGCTCTCGGATGCTCCCGGAACCTGTGCAGCGCGCGCCGCGGGAGCCCGGGAGAGAGCGCTGCTGTTTTATTGTTGTTTATTTGGCAATATGCTGGGAGCTGAAAAGAAGGGTAAAGAAAAGCTGGGAGGAAGCTGGCCTCGAAGCCAGGGCAAGGGGCAGACCGACTGCCACACAGCGCCGGGCGCCGGGCATTTCCCGCCACTCCGCGCTCCCACCATCCTTAGCCTCCAAGACGCGGATGGGCTTCACTGGCCACCAGCCCCGAAAGGCCAGCCTGCTAGGGATCGCGAGCCGGCGTTCCAGGCCTGGGGCCCCCACGGGGAGCCGTGCGTGCTCAGGCCTCCAAGTTCCCGTCTGGGACCAGCTGCTCGAGCCTCGGCCTGTCCCAGTCGGCCTCAGCTGCTGCCAGGCAGGGGTGGGGTGCGCGGGGGAGGAAGCAGCAGGCCCCAGGACAGCTGTCCTCCCAGAAGGAACCCGAGCCACCGTCAGACACCCTGCAGGCTCTGCAGGGAGGGAGGGGACACGGAGGGCACACATGCGTGTTTGTAAACACCTATGAGTGTGTCTTCATGCGCATGTGATTTAGCGCGGCTGTGTGGTTTTCATTTTATTTCACTTAATTTCTTTGCGATTCCGGGCAGCGGCTACTGCCTAGCTCCGTGGTATAAGGAAGGGAAAAACGAGAGGGAAGGAAGTCCAGCAAACAGAGGACAGCGCAAAAGTTCAGGCCCTGGGCCCTGTGCCTTCAGGCGATGATGGTGGCCAGACGGGAGGACACGGCGTGGCACTCGTTTGAGGCTGATGGAGAGTCAGCAGAAGTGGACAGAGGTGAACAAAGTCCCTTCTGGTCCCGCCGCCCATGATGCCAGTACAGTGGCTTTGTCCGCCGCTTGACCCTGCCCCCCGGGTCCCTGCGGGTGGCGGGCGCGCCGAGGAGGGGCGCCTTCTGCCGCCTTCCTCTTCCCCTTTCGCTCCCAGCCACTGTTTGGGTCCGCGGGTCCCCGGCTGCCTCCCCCACGGGCACAGCTTGGTGGCCCAGGGCGCCAGGCATGGTGGTGAACGGCCATCATGTGTGTTGGGGGTGTGTCGCGGGCGGGGATGGGGGGGGGAGTTCCTTCTCATTTTTCACCTTTATTTCCGTAAGGGAAACAAAATGTACCGCAGACCGGGCCAGGGTGCCGCTTGGATGACCCGTCAGCTGAGACCCAGAGTTCTACCCAGACTTTCTGTGGGCAAGAGGGCAGACAGAGGCAGCCGGCAAGTTCTCTGGGCGCAGACAGACCCTCAGAGCACAGCTGCAAAGGTGGGGGCGGGGGGGGCGCCCTCTCTGATCGGGGGTGGAGGAGCTTTACAGAAATAAATGAAAGTAGTCTTCCATCTTAAGGAAGTGTAAAGACTCCCAGAGAGTGAGATCTTAGGTTTTCCCTTCCTGAAAGACAGAGGCTGGGCACGCTTCTCTGCCTTTGTCCTCCTTTGTCTTGGGCCGGAGTGGACCTGTGGTTTTATTGTCCCCCATTTTGGAAACGATGGCCAGGGTATATACATCGGTGAGTTCAATTTTTAAACGTGGCTCTTTGGTCCGGCATCGAAGTAGACAAAGACGAATCGGGCACTTAATAAACGCCTTTGGAGGCTCGCGATTTGCGTGAGGCTGCCGAGAAAAGACAAAGCCTGCCTAGAGGTTACACGCACTGAACCCGGGGTGATCTTTGGTCGCCGTAGGAGCAGTGCCTCTGCCTTGATCTGCAGCCCTGGTACTCACAGTTGCTGAGGCTCTTCTGCCCCACGGCCACCTCTGGGACCTGCCCGCAGTGGATGTGTCTCCCTGACCCACTCAAGTGGAAAAGGGGGTGACACAGAACGACCCTGCCTTCCCTCTTCCTTCCACCCCCCCCCCCCCACCCACACACACACACCATTTTGCCACCATTGTCTGCCTTGGCACACAGCAGAGGCCCGACAGTACTGGGGAGTCAGGGGTCTTGGGAGAGCCTCCCCCACCCCCACGAAGCCAGGGGAAGGCTGGTTTGCCTGTCCCCACACACCCACACAGTGCCACATGTGGTTAGGCCTTGGGGAGTCGGTGACTGCAGAAGGAAGGTGAGATGCGTCCCAGTCACAGTGGAGGACTTGGCAGAGCTGGCACCGGGGACAATGGGTCCCTTGAGTTGGGGGAAAGATCTAAGGAAGAATTGTGGAATCCTGGGCAAAGGATAAAACAGAATGCTTTACATATTTGAGTCGCGCTGGGGCGGGGGAGAAGTGTCAGGACAAGCCAGCCACCTGCAAGCCTCGCTCCTGGTTTGGGAGGGCAGCTGTGACGAAAACCTTCGCGCGAAGAGTCAAGGTCAACATGCAGGCCTGAGTCATAGCCACACACAGATGACTAGGTTAACACAGAGGCTGCGTATGAGTCCTGGGGGTTGCATTGGAAGGTCCAGTTATCCTACGGAGAGTGATGCCCGCTTGGTTTTGACGGGGCTTAATTATTGTGACAAGCGTCCTTGGAGGTTAACTCTTTCCTTCACTTGATGTCGGAGTGAGGATTTTGACCTTGACTGGATGGATGGAGGTGGACCGGTTCCTTCTCTCGCCTCTGGGTTCCTTCGGGATGATCCTTGAGGAGTAAAGGTCAAAAGGACACATCTTCCTCACCGAGGACTGTCAGGACCCTTTTGGTCGAGAGTGACAGAAGCCCACTTCACACAAGCCTAACTGGGAGGAAGCTGGCCACCGGCCAGGGGGGAACCGGAAATCAGCGAAGGAGCCCCACGGCGAAGCCTGCTCGTCCTGCCTACAAAATATTCTGTTCAGACATATTTCGGATACCCTTCTCGAGGCCAGTCCTGCCTTTCCGGTGCCCTGGCCTCGACCTTGTCACACGCGCCTGGGCTGCTGCAGCACGGCCCTCTGAGGGTCCCCCATCTCGTCCTTCCCCGCCCCTCCATCCAGCTGCCAGACTCACTTCCAGAAGCACACGACATCGCGACTCCCCGCGTGCACAGCCCCGTGATGGCCCCCGATCGCATGTAGGACGAGAGAAGGTCCGCGTGGGCGCCCCAGCCCGCCGCCTGGCTTCCCGCGCCCGCTTCCGGTTTCGACCCCAGGTTAATCTTCGCTCCTTTCACTTTGGAAAAACGCCCTGTTCCCGCCCTACCCAGCTCACTCCCATGCATCCTTTCTCAGGCCTCAGTCAGAGGGGGCCTCTCCTCGGAGGGTCCCAGCCCCCGCCCCCTCACCGGGCAGCTGCGATCGCAAGGGCGCATGGCACCCCAGTGTCTCGGCCCCCTGGCCTCCCGCCTGGATGCTGAGGTCCCGCAGAGCAGGGGCTTCTGCTGCCGCCTGGCTGGGCGACTCCCGCCCCTCTGCTGGGCGCAGGGAGGGCCGGGAGGCAGGGAAAATCCCAGCCATTTCCTATCCTCCAGCTCCCCACGGAGCTCCTTTGTCTCAGGCTCTTCCTCTCCCGAGAGCCCCATATCTGAGCATGGGCCAGGGCACAGCGTGGGGCCTGGGGGAGCCGTCCTGGCTCTTTCCGGCCTCTGCTCTGGATAGGAGTCAGAAGATGGGCGTTTGGAGCCGAGCTTTGAACCTCTTCACAGCCGGGCCACCGTGGCCACTGCTTTCGCCTCCGCTCGGCCTCAGTTTCCTAATCTGTGACACAAACCGTTGTCTTGTTCATTCAGCGCAAGTCGGTGAAAAGTTAAAGAGCGTCTCCCAAGGGGTCCCTCTCCCCCCACGAGGCAGAATCTGGATCCTGCGTAAAGCCTCTGAGCTGCTTCTGAGGTTAACGCAAAAGTGGGACCTGCCTTCTTCCTTCCAAGGAGGGACCGAAGTCTGCATTCTCCATGTGGCTCCTACTGATACCTGACAGGAGAGGCTCTGAGCTACTGCTAGTCACAGCGGAATTCCGCCCCCCACTTGGCCTCTGCTTGCACTACCCCATGGTTTCGGGCGGGGGGGCTCCCCATGACTACCAAGAGGGGTGGAAGTCTTAACTTCTCTCTGTTTCTCCACTGACGACGCAGTGAAATTCTTTTCCTTTCTAAAAACTGCGGCCGTAAGCAAAGCTGCGTCGACCATCACACACATGGCATTGTCTTGTAGGGGAACGCAGATCGGGGCTGGGGACTGGGCGGTGGGAGCCCAGGAGCTGCATGAGGTGTCGGGCGGGTGGGTTTGGGTCCCCCCCACCCCCGTGACCCGCCAGGTCCAGCTGGAGGTCCACCTCCTTCCTCCTGGGGGGGATTTCGTTTGGGAATTAGTCCCACGGCTAGAAAGAGAGCGAGAGTGTGCACGTGGAAACCACTGTGAAAACGTCTTTTTTTTTTCTTCTGTAAGTGAATTTCTCTGCTGGGGGCGAACCATAAAATGTCCCGGCCGTATTTTCCAGGCTGTTCAGGAAAGGAGACATGAATGAGCCTGAGTATAACCCGCCTCGAGAGCCTTTGTCATTGAAATATCGCAATAAGCAAACCATCTTGGTGCATTTAAAACAGCGTTTGATTTATAACAAAGCTAATGCATGCACTCAGAAGTCTTTAGATCAGCGGTCCCCAACCTTTCTGGCACTAGGGACCGGGGCTCCTATGAGCATCTAACGCCTGACGACCTGAGGCGGAGCTGAGGCGGTGATGCCAGCGCTGGAGAGCGGCTGCGGATACAGATGACGCTTTGCTCACTTGCCTGCCGCTCACCTCCTGCTGTCTGCGGCCTGGGGGCGGGGGACCCCTGATTTAGACACACATCAATTACGGAGGCGAGTTGCACTTGCACCCAAACTCCCAGGTGCACAAGATTGGGGGAGAACGTCTGTGTGACGGACTCTCGGAGGGCACCGATGGATTTCAAAGGAGGGGCAAGTCAGGAGGTCCCCAGGGAAGGCAGCTGCCGAAATGTTCAGCACTCGGCTAGCGGTTTTTCCTGACCTCCTGTCCCCCGTCCCCGCCCTGCCCGTGGCTCTCGCCTCTAGAGCCGCCTCACGTTAAGCTCATCACACGTTCAGAAGCTCTGCTAATAAACGCATATCGGAAAAGCGTTCTGCCCACGGGGACCGATTTCTTTTTCCATCCCCCGTGGCTTCACGACATGAAATTAAAGGCAGGAGCAAGTCACGGCAGCGGGTGGCAGCTCCCGGGCTGTGCACCTCCTTCCCTCTGTCATTCCCGCTTCCCGATCCAGGCTCGAGCGAAAGGTGGGACTTGCCTTTTTCACAGAAATGAGACAGACATCAGTCTGTGAGCGCCTGGCCGGTTAGCGGAAGCTGAGCGAGGTGCCACTAAGGGCTCTGGCCTCTGCAGACCAAGGTCTCCAGAAGGTGATCCTCTCGGCCAGAGCATAGCTCCCTGAGCCTCCCATCCTCAGGAAGCTTCTGGAGGCAGACCCCCTCCCCCACCCTCAGGCTTTGGGCTTGGAGAACAACATCGCCAGGCCCCTGCCCCCTCGCGAGCCAGGTCTGTGAGAGCTCCAAGGAGCCGCCTCCGCCCTGTGACTCTAGGTTCTTCTCTCGGCCTTGAGGGTTAAGAGAGGGAGGGCTCCTCGTGGTGCCCATATGGCCCTGGCCGGCATCACCGGTGACATTCCACAGTCACGTGGTCACATTTAGGTGTGCAGAAAAAAAACACGAGTCGAAGTTGCCAAAGCTTTGGAAACAGACGGTAAGAGACATAGAGAAGTCGAGGGTGTCACCGCGGCTTTTGGCTCGAGCTAGGAAAGGATGGAGTGGCAGAGGCGTTAGAGGGAGCTTCTCAGGGTTGGAAACAGGGGGGGCCGGCTGGGGAGGAGGCGGCTGGATTTATGAGCCTGGAGTTCAGGGGACAGGGCCCGCCGAGAGATAGAAGTGTGGGAGGCGTCAGCTGCTTGGGGCATTCTTTCCCCAACGACTTCATACCTGGCAAAGGCCCCGCTCCCCCTCTGTGAGTCAATGCTCGCTCCTCTGGGTCCCCTGCCCACCTGCCCTCTCTCCCTGCGGAGAAGCAGGCTGCTGGGCAGGGTGGGGACCTCTGCCCCTTCCACCCGGGCTTCTGAGCTGGCAAGTTCTCTCTGTGTTGGGGCCCCACACAGAACACCCTCTGATAAAATCCCCCCCGGCCCACTCACACTGGCCAAGTGTCACAGAAGGAATGTGGTGGCAGCTGGGCCCGAGTCACAAGGCAGAAACACCCAGGACACGTATGTCAGGCTGGGGAGTGCCTCCTGAAAGGGAGAAGCCCAAACAGGCCACGGGGCGTGGGGGTGGGGCGGGGGAGCGGCGGCTCGGAGGGAACCAGCGGGGGTGACTCAGCCCGCGGTCCTGTTGGACGCGCCGCGCGCGCGTGTGTGTGTGTGTGTGTGTGTGTGTGTTGCCATCGAAAACAAATTCCTCAAGCAGGTTTATCTCCTCGTGGAGGAGGAATAATCAGCAGCATGAAGTGGCAGAGGAGCGAGGCCATGTGCTTCGGCCCCAGCCAAGTGGCCGGTGCCAAGGCCGGCGGGCGGGGCAGACCGAGTTCCAGGAGCACCTGCTCCCCGGATGGAGGCCCCCGGGGGCCCCGTGTAGGGCAGAGGCCCCCACACCGCACAAGCCAGATCCGTCCCCGCCTGAGGTGTCCTGGGGTCCGGGGTCACGAGGGAGGTGGAGGTCCTGCCGAGCTGGCCAGGGGCGGGGCGGGGAGAGGGCGGCGCGGGGGGGGGGGGGGGCGGGGGGGCAGACACGTTAAAAAAATGTAGGCGCAGGATTTCTGAGGCGCCTTGTGAAAATCTCCACGGCGACGCCGAGCTGTCAGCGGGGAGCCGGCTCGGCTTGGCAGGGCTGTGAGGCGCAGCTGACATGGACCTGCACGGTGGCCGCTGGACTGCGTCGTGCGCGCCCTGCCCAGCGCCCCCTCCCCCACTTTGCCCCCGCCCCCCGCCCCCGCCCCCCCTCCCGCGAAGTCCCAAGTCTCCACCAATGTCGAGGTAATTATGTTACAGGAGCTGGGTCCCCAGCCCCAGCAGGGGCACTTGGGAGAACTCGTCCCTGGGGACCGCGGGTGACACCTGACAGGACCGAGTCAGCCCTCTCGACAGAGTGGTCACCACGGCCACACGGAACTACTCCCGGGGTCACCTCTGCCCCTTGCCTTCCACTCCAGTGGCTCTCACCGTGCTGCAGCAGCCCCTGGGAAACTTGGCGACAGGAATCCTCACACCCTGCCAAGGCCTGCTGCTCAGTCGGAAACTCAGGGTGGGGCCCGGCCATCTGTGTCTAACAGCCCTCGGGGGGTTCCGAAGTCTGATAATTTGAGGGGGACCTACAGAGCACGGGACAGGTGGCTCCCAGCCCCAGAATCACCTGGGAGACTTTAAAAATGTTGATGCCTGGGTCTCCCCTGCCTCTGCCCAGGGATTCAGCTTTCCCAGGCCTGAGGTTCAGCCTGGGCCCTGGGATTTGGGACCGCACCCCAGGATTTGGGACTGCCCCCCCCACCCTCGGATGAGAACCTGTTTGCTCAAGTGCTTGGCTCAGAGCCACTGCCTGGAACGGGGGCTCAGTCGGTGGGCGGAAGCCGCACCTGGCACCCCACAGGTCTGACCCTCACCCCTGGGGAGAGGTCCGTGAGCTTTCGGGGTGCAGCAGAATCACGCCTGGGCTGTGGGGGGTGCTTGATGATGCAGAGCCTGGGGCACCCCCACCAGAAACCCCAACTGGGCAGGTCTAGAGAAGGACCTAGTTCCGTCTCCCCCGGTCACCAGCCACACGGCCCGAGCACGTCACTTTGCACACTGTTGTCTTGTCTATTGACCCAGAAGGAGCAGTGGTCGCCATAGTCACCTCAGGGCTACCCTGGGACCACACAGAGGCGGCTGGGAGTGGCCACCGTGGGTGGGCAGCAGGCGCGAGGTAAGGAATCTCTGGACTATTCGCAGAGTCTGCAGTATGTGTGCCTGGCAGGCGTGGAGAGACCCAGGGTGGGTGGGCCCCGGGGAGGGACTGAGGGTTGGAGCCAGGCTTTGGGCGTGTGGTGGGGGCAGGGGCCAGGCCCAAGACAGACAGGCTTGAGGCCTCGAGGGCCATCAGGGGGCCCCCGCTTTTCCGATGGCTCCTCGACCGTTGGGACTTGAGATTCTGCTCGGCCGGCCCTGGCCGCAGCCGACCACAGCCACTGAGCCCGATGGAGTTTCATTTCCTCACGGATCGAGGCCATAAGTGACAGGGCTGGTGGAGCCGTGCGAGAGGCACCGGGGACCAGGCTCCGAGGTGGAGCCCGAGGCTCTGCCATCCTCACAGTCACCAGACGGCCACCCCTCACTTCTGCATTCGGGCAGGAGGCACAGGAAGCAGCCAGGAGACGGCTGGGTGTCTGGAAGCGGCCCTCCCCCCGCGGCCGGCCTTCTGCCACGTGCGACTCATCGGCGGACTGGGTCCCACGAGGTCTCAGCTGAGGGGAAGCTGGGCAGTGGGGTGGCCTGGAAGAAAGTCCACGTGGGGGGTGGAGAGGGGAGCAGGTGGAGCCAGCACCCAGGCTGGCCGGGCTGGAGCCTGAGACCCGCTGGGCCACCCTGCAATGGGGTCACTCAGATCTCCACGGGGTGCGTTAGGACCTCCTGCTCCTCCCTGCCCCATGCCCTGGTCCCATAAAGCCAAGGGCATTTTCCAAGACAACTCCCATAGGTCATCACAGGATGGGTCCCTGTGCCTAAGAGCCTCGGTTCCCGGTTCCCGTGGCATTCCCTGAGTACGGGATTGTCCTCCAGGAAAGGCACCGGGCACTCACCCTGCCTTGCTCTCTCCCGGCCGGGTTTATTCACCATCCCCGATTCAGGCCCTACCCTCCCTACTCCTTCGCATCCTCCTTACTCCTGTTGCTTCAGGCGGACACTGGGGTCTCCCTCCAGCAGTCCCTGGACCCCCCTGGGTGGGGGTCTTTGTCCCCACAGCCTCAGCCCTGCAAGCCTGCACCGGGCGGGCTCCACGCCCAGTGGTGGCTGGGCCCCATCACCACGTCCTGAGCTGTAGCTGTATCCACCTTGGCTGGCCTCGGGGCTTCCTCAGTCAGCACTTCACCTGTCCAGAGGAGATAATAACTTTACACCTCCACTGAAGCCGGCAGAGAAGGGCGAACAAAAGACCCAGTGCGCTTGGCTGCCCGAAACAGCCCTGGAAATGCTTCCTAATCAAAATTCTTTTTCCCCTTTTTGAAAACAGAAATGGAGGGAGAGTATTAAAGGATGGAGAGAGGGGAACAAGGTCATGGCTTTGGTGACAGGGGGGAGGGGTAGAGAGGAGGAGCGCCTTCATTGAAGACACCTGGGAGGGGGCAGGGAATGGCACCCCCCCACCCCCACCCCCGGCACCCCCGGAGGCTGCAGGGAGCATCTCAGGGGACCGAGTGGCCTAGGTGTGTGCTCAAGACCTTGTGTCACCGAGGATGTGCCGTTCAGGGTTCTGCTCAGTGGCCACCAGCCTCACAGGGATACCAGAAGGGAGGCGGCTGTGGGTGTGACGTGATCTCATTTATGTAGGCGTGAGCACCCCCCACCTCTGAGCACCGAATCTGGGCCACTGCTGCTGTGCCTCCCCCTGGGGGGGATCTGGGGACCGTCCCAAGGACCCTGGCTTCACCATTTCAGCAGAGACCTTCCAAGTGCAAGTCATCACACAGAACGAGCCTTCCCAAGGGCGCCCCCAGCTTCCTCGTGAAGCGCGGCCTGGCCCCCCCACCCACCGTTGCCTAGTGGTGTCTCTAGGGGCGCAGGCTCTCAGGAGTCAGGCTCCGAGTTTCCCTGCCCGTCACAGCGAAGTCGTCACCTTTCCGCTGGGACATGTGTCCCTAGGTCCGTGTTTGCATATCTAACTCGGGCAAAGAGGGAAAAGAGGTCAAGCTGAGGCTGGGACTTAGGATCGCGCAGTGGGGAGCAGGGGCTGTGCGCGCATCTGAGAGGAAAAGCCTCGAGGGGCAGAGTTCGCTTTGGTCTTCCTGCAAGTGGGGCGGGGGAGGGGAGGGAGATTTGTTCCCAGTGCTGGTCCTCCTGGGAGCAGCTGACCCCACGGGGGCGGGGGTGGGGGCCGTTCAGCCAAAGCCAGAGAGTCTGGCTTTGGATGCAGAGTCCCTTCTGACCCACAAGGTGAAAACAACTCACCCGTGGCGTGGGTCAGGGAATATTTTTATAGATTATTTATAAAACCAGTGGCCAGACATGGCGCCACAAGTCCCACCCGACAGCAGTGGTTCTCAAACGGGGTTCCTGGAGCCACCCAAACACTTGATTAGAAATGCGCCTTTGGGGCGCCGCCGAGTCAGACACGCTGGGGAACCGGAGCCTCCAGCAGAGGCGGGAGCCCTGGGACGCAAAGACACCACAAACGGCAGGTAGACGCTGGGCTCTGCGAGCCCCACCCCTGAGGGGAACTTTCTAGAATCGGGTTCGCACGCGAATGGGAGCACAGCCTTTTTTTTTTTTTTTTTTTTTTAACACACCAGCCGGCACTGGGGACCCCTTGCTCTGTCCCCTGCCGGCCAGGACCCCTGACTGGGAGGGACGCAGACGGAGGGGAAGGACGGGATGGGCCGGGAAATCCGGGAAGGCCCTGCGTGGAGACTGCCCCGCGCCCCCCGTGGGCGTTCCCGCAGCCCCGAGGAAGGCTCCCTGTGCAGGCAGGGCGGGTGCGGGGGCCCCTAAGACACCCGGGCCTCCGCCTGGGTAGGAACCCTGCCGCCTCCAGGCCCGGCAGAGTCCCGCCCGCCCCCCACCCAGGGCTGAGCTGGCTGGGAGTGGCCCAGTGGGGGATGCACCGCTCCCCCCGCCACCTGGCCCCGAGGCCCAGACAGGCCCGGGTGCTGTCCCCCACCCAGCTCTGCCCACCGCGGGGGCCGCGTCTGCTAATGAGCCAGCTGCCAAGGAGTGGCTCGCGCAGCTGCCCAGGCCCGGCCAGGTGTGTGTGGCCCGCGGCGCGCAGACAGCTGGGCAGGCCGAGCGCCACCTAAAAGGGTAATAGCCTGGTGCGGCGGGATAATCGTGCCTCCCTGGCAGGCAGACGTGATCTCATTAGCGATCATGCGGGGTCAGGGGAGGGCTCTGTGCCCCTCGGTGGGGGCGGGGCGGAGGGCTCTGTGCCCCCACCCCCGGGGTGGGGGCGAGGGGCGGGGCGGGACGCGCTCAAAGCCGGAGAAGGTGCCCTGTCTGCTCCAGGTCCGCGTGGGGCCAAGCTCCGGACTTAGGGAAGGCGACCGAGGGCCAGGCAGAGAGGCCACGCATGCTCCACAAAGACCACGCGCCCTGGGCCGGCGCGCCCGCCCTGCTCGCACCCTGGCTGGGGGCTGCATCGTGTCCACCTGGATCGCCTGCTGCTTGTCAAAAACACACATGTCCGGCCCTTGCCGGCTGGTCTGGGGCATGACCAGAAACCTGCACTTAGGCCTGGGTCCCCGGTTCTTCAGAGGCAGGTTCTAGAACCGACTCTGTTCCAAACCCATCTACATGTGCTGCCTTCGCGAACACGCAGCTCTTCCCATCCCAAAGAACATCGCGGTCTCCCTGACAGAAGGGACCGCATCTTAAATTTCTCTCTATCCAGACCCCGTGCCGAGAGACCTCATCCATTAGGGTCCCAGTGATTGTCAGAACTCCTGGAGGTTCCCCAAGCAGGAGTCCGGGGACAATCCACACCCTGGCCAATGTGGGGAGAACCTGTTTCTTCTTGCATCCCCAGTGGGGTCAAGCAACGCTGCCTCCTTGTGACAGGACGGGATCCATCTCTCTTCCTCTATTTTCCCGCCCCTGGGGGCCATTTCAGGAAAAGGGTCTGGGCATAGGTAGAAATTGTCCCCAGGGCTCCTGACCTGCCTGCCGGCTCCCGTGGCTGTGTGTGGGTGCCACTTGGGGGACTCGGTGTGTGTGGGCATTGCTGTGCCTCTGCCTTAGCTAGTTTGAATTTGGAATTCTAATCTGATTGACTAAGTAACTTTTACTCTAATTACAACAGTAGGGTTTGTTCTCAATCTGCAAACATTTAATCTTGCGTCTCATTAATGGTGCAAGAGTCTTTATGAATATGTAGATCGGGAAGGGAATCAAAAATGATTTGACCTTGAAGAAACACATGTGAAATAGGTGTACACTCTTTCAGCCTTCTGTATCCTTTTATCATGTAGATGCAAAAATTGCTAGGGCCCCAAATCAGGCTATTGTGCGTTATTGGCAATCTTGCAGCCAATCAGGATACAGCATTCTGATAAGCCATAGACATTTAATAATTAGTGTAGTACTTACATGTGAGCCTCTTGCTGTGAATTTGCATGTAAATAAAAAGGTGGCTATCCAAACCAGCCAGAAACAGCCCACTGATGAAAAATTCTCAACATTCTCAAAATTCTCCAAAGGAAGAAAAGAAAACACCTATGAAGGAAAGTGTTGGATCACCGGATGCTCGTTTTGGGGGTAAATGGCCTTCTGAATATATTTCACTTTTTTCCTCTTAGAAATACAGAAGTGTCCTCTTCAGGCTGGTTAGCTGGTTAGCTGGTTAGCTGGTTAGGATCCTGGCCCTGCCACCGACCGCCCAGGACCTCCCCGAGTCTCAATGTCCTCATCCATAAAATGGGGGAAACCTCACTTTTTCCACGGGCCCTGTAAGGCTTAGATGAAATGAGATTGAACGCAAAAAATGCCCATTTTTAAACTTCCTTTCCTTCGTCTGATGGCACGCATGGAAGGCCAAGCGGAAAATATTTTCTTAGCAGCCATATTGGCCCATTTTGGGGTGTATAAGTTCCAGTTGGGGACAAGGAAGTCCCTGGTTTGCGGGTTAGGACCTGGTGCGATTATTAAATCCTTTTTTCTCTGTCGGGGCACCACAGTTGGAATTATAAATTATACGGCCACCACTGTCAGAGCCGAGTAGCTCGAGACCACTAGGAGGATCTCTGGAAGCTTCCCATGGGATCCCAGGTGATACCTGTGCTGGGTATTAAAACCTGGCCATCCCTTCGGACCCCGGCCGATAACCGCTGCCGATGCTCCCACTCTTTGGCTGCCTTTGCCAAGGACCCCGCTGGGTACCCAACATTTAAAGATTTAATGCCTGCTGCCCACCCCTCTCCCAGGGGTGAGGCTCCAGGATCCAACACCAGGCCACCCCCTGCCATGGCTTCTGATTGGGTGACACCCCAGCCAGCTCCAGGCTTTAATGTTGTCACATCACACCTCCCGCTGCCAATGTCTGTCTGCACCAAGCTCGGGAATCTAAAAAGTAAAATTTCCAAAAGCAGTCTGTCTTAAAGAAGACTCAGCCTCATCATTCTCCAAAATCTACACGATTTTCCAACTCAGTCCAGTAAGTATATAAGCCAGTGTCCTAAGGGGACAGTTGGCCACCAAAGCGCCCAGTCTCCTGCCCAGTGATTTCATACCGGGCCCCCAGGGTGTGGGAGCTGGCAGGAATGGGTACAGACTGCAGAGGAGAGTGTTTTCCTGGGGACCGCCGGGCGTGAGTTTTGGCTTCTGGCCTTTGACATGGTTTGCTGATCTTTTTCACGCCAAGAGCGTGTGCGCGTGACGATGATGGGGTGGGGGTACGAGGCGATCATCGCTTTTCATCTTCGCGTGTAGCGCATACGAGAGCTGAGTCATTTTAACAGTCAATCGGCAGTTTTCGGATGACATAGTCCACATTCCTTTTCGTATTCAGACGCCAGTGAGAGAACTCTTGGCAGAAAGATCAGCTCCGGAGATGCTGGAGTGATGGGAAAAAAAAAAAAATAGTGACACCGTTTTTCCACTGCAAATCAAAAAGATAGGATCTGATCTTGGTGTAGGAAAAGGTTTAGGAGCACTGGTATTAAAGCTGGTATGTGCACACCGACTAAACGTGTGTAGAGACAGCTCTGCGTACACCAGCAAAGCTTAGACAGGAGGTCAAAGCCATGGCAGCCTGTGGACTCTTTTCCAAACGCTGTTTTAAATTGTTCTTGTAAATTTTAATAAGGGATATGAGCCGTTAGTTCCAGGAGGAGGGTGGCATTCCCGGGGGCTAGCTGAGGGTTCCACAGATGTCTGGGGCCAGAGGCTCTCCCAGGACAGACACGGAGGCCACCTCCCCTGCTGCCGTGGGTGGCCCATCTTTAGGCGACCTCAGCTGGGGTGGGTTCCGAAGGTTTTCTGAGACAGGAGGGAAGAAAGCAGGGCAGTGTGGGTCATGAGCCACAGCTTGTACACAAAAGACACGAAAACACGAAATGCCCAGGGTGCACGCGCATCTGTGTCCGGCCGGACAAGTCACCAGCGCCCGTGTCGGCCTCTAGGGAGTGGACAGAGGGCTTGGGGATGGCGTAGGGGTGAGGCTCCACGCAATTCCACTTTGAGTTGTTTGAGTAATAAACAAACAAACCAACCAACACACAAAGAATAGCATGTGAGCTTTTCCTATTCCAAGAATGAACTTATTATTTGAAAGATTTAAATGAGTCTCGTGTAAAAGCCCAGCTTCGAACAAGATGCCCTTAGGATGTGGAGACCTCGTTCACCCCCTCGGGTTCCAGGGGTAGTGCCCCCCCTCCCCCTCCCCCCCCCCCACCGCACCCCACAGAAACGGCAGCTTCATCCTTTTCTCAGTCGGGTGTGTGGGGAGATAGTTCTCAGAAGATTCATCCCTGAATTATCTTTTCCTCAAGTCCTCACACCCAGCCCTATCCCTGGGGGTCATTCAGAGGTGGCCGCACCCTCATGCTTCTAGAAGGAAAATTAGAGCGGGAATGAAAAAAAAAAAAAGGAAAAACAAAACAAGAAATAGGCAATGTGCTTTAAAAAAAAAAATCCAAGATAGCTTTTTGCAAAGGCAAAAAGAGGTGCAAACAAGCATAGAGTCGTATCCTAATAACAGTGATGAGGGAAGACAGATGCCTCCCTTCCCCCAACAGAAGAGGGGCATGCGGGCAGAGAGGAGGGGAGGGGGGCCGGGGACGTGGGATCCCAGGGAGGGCCGCCAGATAAAATAGAGGATGCGGCTGAAATTGAATTTCGGATAAACAGCGAATCCTCCTCAAGTGTCAGTGTGTCTCACATATGCACGTGGCCGCTGTAAATGAGGGAACCTCTCCTTAGGTTTCGGGTGGGACCGGACCAGAGCGAAGCCCTCCACCCCAGCGCCAGGAATATTCCAGGCCCTTGTCTGCGGGAGGCTGGCGTACCCCTGGCCTTGGAAACCAGCCCCCGGTGTTCTTACGTTATGTTAGAAAAACCTGAGACCCAGAGGGCTTGACTGGATCGCCCAGGGTCTTTGTAGTTGCCACCGGGTCTGGAGTCCCACTGAGACCCAGGGCTCCTGCTGCAGGCCCGGGAGGCTGCGGAACACAGTTCGCGGGGATACAGCCGGGGCCTCCTGTGCCTAGCCCCACCCAGACCCCACCCAGACCCCACCCAGGCCCCACCCAGGCTCATTGCTGCTCAGTTGAAGACATCCGGGCATTAGTGGACATGCTCGGTGGACCCCGGGGTGAGGATGCTCTTCACCCTTTCACCTTCTCAGTATCACCCATGGAGGCACTTGAGACTCCACTGGAACGGAGGTTGGCATCGGTCCCCACGACATGTCAATGTCACCACAACTTGGGACATCTGAATCACAAGCCCACCCACTCAGGATGTTGCAGCCCCAAGGCCTGGGACAGACACCTCCTGATGTGTGTGCCGTGGGTCTGCTTCTGAAGTGGGTCTCAAAGAGGAAGGGAGGGAGAACCAAGCCCGGGGGTGGGCACGAGGCGGACTCCATCTTACCCATGAGAAAAACGAGGCCTGGAGAGGCTCGGACACGCTATCTCCGAGCCGAGCGTCGCACCCAGGTAGTGTGACCCCGGCTCCTGGGTGCCGAGGAACCCTCAGCTCTTCCATCTTTCTGGGTGACCCAATGGTCCCTGTGCGATGCCACTGCCCACTCTGGTCCCCCCAGCTGCTAGGTGGATGACGCGATTTCCCTCAGCGGTGGGATGGACACATCGTCCCCTCCCCACGCCTGGCTGCCCCGAGTGGTGGCATTTGAGGACAGAAACTGTGCTTCCTTTCTAGCTTTTCAGTCTGGAAGGAGCCTCGTGGACCAAACAGACGGAGTGGGAGGGAGGGAGGCCAATTCAAGGAAGAGCGAGCTCCCAAGATGCATTGCGTCACGGAGACTCTGTCGAGTGATGGAAAAACCCACTTGGAGCAGGCTTAGGCAAAAAAAAAAAAAAAAAAAAAAAAATCATTTCCATAATACATTTCTGTGCGGTGGGAACTGTTTCAACCTCTCTTTTATAGGTGAGAACATTGAGGCAGAACGGGGCTGCCACGCTCGCCCCGGCTCACATGACGGGGTGGGGGGGGGGACCCCAGACGGCTCGGCGGTCTCACCCTGGGCCAGAAGCCGTGGCGCCAGCCACCTGCGAGCTTGTTAAAAATGCAGAGCCTCAGGCCCCTCCTTGACTCCCGATCAGATTCGGCTTCTGCTTCTAACGAGGTCCCAGGTGACTCACCTTGCGCGCTCGGGTCGAGGCGTGTGTGCCCCGGAGAACCGTCGCGGGTTCCGTGTGGACCGCCTGGATCGGCCTACGACCAGCTGTCCCCAGGCTCAGGCCACGGGTGTCCTGGACCGTGCAGCCGACGTCCAGAAGCTTAGCTGGCAGGAGTCGTTTTGTGTCCTGCTGGACTTCCAGCCCCTAGAACCACGCCTGGCAGGTGGTAGACAGACGTATAAGTGTTTACTGAGGACACGAATACAGGAATGAGTGAACTGGCCTTGAGGATGTCCACTTCGGGCTCCAGGCTCAGAACCACCTCGAAGACCTTCCCGGGTCACTACGGGTCTCTGCCAGGGCTGGGCCCCTCCCCTTCCCCACGGGCCATCCAGCTGGAGGCTGGAAAGGGGCTGATGAAAGGAGCCTCCAGCTCGGGGTTGCTCATCGTTTGGGACTCTCCGCTCCCCTCATTAGCGCAGGTGATCAGCAGCGGCATCAGCCCTGGCTGAACGTTGCCTCAAATCATAAAACCTCCCGGCACGTCCCAGGGAGCGGCCTCTACCCCGGCCACCATCCTCTCGCTCAGCAAGCCTCCCCCACCGCGGGCCGCTGCTCTGTCCTTCACATGCGTCAGCCCGTTCCACACACCTGGGGGTCGTTTCAGCGGCATCTCTGCAGCCTCTGCGCAGGTTTTATTTTTGTTCCGTGAAAAGCCTTCAAAGCCCCTCTCCCTGAGCTTTGAGTGTGGCATGGACCATTTGAAACATTTAATGGGAATTGTTAGTGTTTTTTTTTTTTTAAACCCCCCCCCCACCCCCAAGTAGGAATTATTCTCAGCAAAGTCTGGGACGGGCCCGAAGGAGACAGCCAGACATCTCCAGGTAGAAAGAGCTTCCTGCTGCTGTTCTTGGGTGAATCACAGAGAAACCGGCCGCTCCCGCCCCGCCCCCGCGCCTGGCCTGACCCCAGCCTTTCATGCACAGTAGCCACAGGGAGGAGAGAAAGCATGAAACTGGCACAAACCCCCAAAGTAAAGGCTTAAAATGAAACCATTCCGCGAGGACAATACTCTGTTCTTTAAAAGACCCAAGAACAAACGGAGTCTTTTTTCAGTGGAAAGACTGGATCCGAGCTTTCATCCTCAGAGGTCTTTATTTTGGGGACCCCCTCCCCTCGCCTCCTTTCATTATTTCAGAACTCCTCAGAGGCCGGAGTGGAAGCGAGAAAGGACAGGAGCCTCCCACCTGCCCCAGGTGGGAACCTGTGGCCAGGGCCTGGGGACAGCTGGTCGTAGACCAGTGTGGGGCTCGGGAGACTAACATGGGTCTGCTCGGATCCGGGCAGTCCGGGACAACCGACGGGGATAAAGGTGCAGGTACCCGCCCATCCCCAAAGTGGGGGACAGCCCTGCCACCTCCTTTGCAGCACGCATTCCCAGGGAGGGTCGTCACGCAGCTGGGCTGAAACCTGCATGCGAAACCGGAACAATGTCACGCGGCTCCCTGAGCGGTGTGACTCGGGTCCCTTCCCGGCAGCCCGGAGGCCCAGGGTGACTCGGCAGGTCTCGGGGGGCTGAGGGGCAGATGCTGCTCAACACGCCAGCCGTGAAAAGGCACCCACCCTTGGCTCAAGGTGCTCCGGGCGGCGAGAGGAAGCCGAGCTGGGTTTCAAGTACAAGGTCGCGGCTCCCGCGGCAACGAGACTTTACAACCAGGAGGGGAGGGATGGGCCAGTGTGGCTCTGGGCCCCCATGGCCCAGGGCCAGACCCACTCCTCACCCAGGCCTCCTCATCACCTGACTCCACACCTCTGGGAGGTTTCCATGTGGAGGTGTCCCAGCTGGAGGAGGTGGGGAAGCCGGTCCCGCGCTGAGGGCCGAGGATCCCGGAGGCTGCTGTCCTGCCCTGGTGTTCCGCATGGCCAGAGTGGGCCACGGTGGGTGGGGGTGCATGGGGAGGGGGCTCTGGGAGCCCTGCATACAGCTCAGGCACCCTGCGGGCTCTGGGAGGCCTCTCCTCTGGGGTGGGGATGTGCAGGGCTCATCGCCTCTCCCTCCCCTGGGGCAGGGGCCGAGGGGAGCCGCGGGCAACCGTGGGGCCTCTCTCCCAGCCCAGCTCCGCTCGCTGACCTGCGGGTCTCCCACGGGCCGTGGTCTCACCTTGCTGCCCCAGGCCCAGGCCCCACTCCAGAGGGGCCCAAGTCGGAGCCCTGGCATGGGGCTGGGGCCTCAAGGTAGGCTCTGCGGGAAAGCCAGTGGCTCTTGCGTCCCCTGCCAGGTGTCAGCCATCCCGGGGAGACACAGAGAAGGCAGACGGGTCGGGGAGAGAGCACCCAGCTGCGGCGCAGCAAGGAGGGCCCGAGCGCCTTCGCCAAGAGCTGGTACAGGCCACGCGTCCTGAGGCGCCAGCTGCGGCTCCATCACTCGGTGCTACCGCTGCCGGCACGTGGACCTCGCGCTCCGGCCGCAGACTGACTCCCCCGGGAGCAGGGCGGACGTGGGGGGCGGGCTGCCGTCGCCTCCGGCTCCCCTGCTGCAGCTAGTGCGGGCGAGAGACCCCAGGGGCGCCTGCTCGCGCGCACCCATGCCGCGGGCGCAGGGGAGCTGGGACGCAGACCCCCACACCGCGCGGGGGTCAGGCGTCCCCAAAGGCGTGGTGTCCTCACGTGGCCTGTGACGGAGCAACCTCTGTGAAGGTGCCGGGCCACGTGCTAGGCCACCAGGTCCCCAAGGCCAAGTGCAGCACTGAGGCAGTGATGAAGGACCCTGGACAGGCGGGAGGGCATCGGGCTGGGTCAGGCCGGGGTCACTGAGGGACTGGGCACCGTCTTCCTGTTTTACACCCAGGGAAAGGGGGCCCCGCAGGTCTCCCCAAGGTCACGCTCAGGTTGGTCTCAGGCCCGTCCTCCTGCCGCTCAGTGCGGCGCATGCGCCTTCGGCCTCCCACGTGCACGGCGAAGGGACTTTGCAAAGTATGGGGCCGGCGGATCTGGGTCCTCCTCGCGCCTCCTCGTGGGAGGGTCACCCAGCCTGGGGGCCCAGCACGGGCAGTGTCCTGTGGCTGGAGGCACGGGGACCGCCCTAGGAGCAGCTGGCCTGGCCACGGGGGGTGAAGGATGGATCGGTTTTATCAGCTTGAAGTGACAGACGGGTCTCAGTGGGGGTCGGGCCCCTCGGGAGGCGGGGGCGGCCTGGGCCGCAGATAATTCAGCCCCTCTGGCCCTAACGGTCCCCTTTCCGTGGAAGCCCCCAACACTGGCGAAGTCAGTCCGCCTTTGTTCCCTGGCCGGCTCCCCTGTGAGACTCCACGCCCAGGAGTGGGGGTCACTAGGGCCCCGACGCCAGCGCGAGGACTGACTGACGGTGGGCCCCAGGGGCCGGGGTGCCGTCCCTGGGGCGTCTGCGCCTCGGGGCCCCGCTGCGCGTCCCCGGGCGTGTTCACTGTGCGATGCTCAGTGTCCCCATCCTGTAGCCAGTAAAAACAAGGGGGGGGGGGGGTTCGGTGATCTGCGTGAGACCAGGCGGGTTCTAACAGAGTCGCTTCGGGCACGCCCTCACCTCTGCAAAACGCCACCGTATCAGCCGGATTGATCCATTTTCTTTGACTCTTTTTAAAAACAGAGGGAGAACTCGTTTCTGAAGCGACGTCTCATTCCGAATCCTGACACGGAAAACAGGCAGGAGCAGAGCCACCTGGTTGAAGGTGGGGTGTGACAGAGGGGGAATCAGGCAAGGGGTGAGCAGCCCACCTGGTGCCCCCTCCTTGCCTTGGGGGTTTCTCCACACCGCTCATGGAGCCCCAGGCTGCTGGGGACCCCAGTTTGAACATCACTCTGATGGCCTAAATGATTTAAATGTGGCAAATGAAGCGCCAACCTCCAGCTGCCGAAAATCCTCATGCAGATCCCGCAGGTACCCAGGGCAGGCACCCGGGGTGACAGCCACAGAGGATGAGGCAGTGAGGGGGTCCGGCAGAGGCAGGACAGAGGCCCCAGAGGCTGGGGCCAAACTGCAGACGTGGGAGGCCCCCGGGCTGCTGGCTTTCCAGATCCCGGCATCCCGGTCACTCTGCTCCTCCCCCGCCCCCTGCCCCCACCCCGCGGTGCGACTGGCACTCACGCATAGGTGGCTTCTGTCTTAATGCTGGCCCCCACCCCACCCCCCCCGCACGTCCCCAGCCTGGCACACCCTGCAATTACGATGCTGTCTTCCTGGAACGCCACCGCCCGCCTCGCCTCCCCACTCCCCTGGGCTAATTGCTGGGTTCGCCCTTCACCGTTTCCACACAGTAACGCGAAGGCCCGGCCCCTCCGCCCGGGGTGCTGGCTGTTTTAGTAGCTGCAGAGAAAAAAAAAAGAAACATCAAGATGGTTCGGCAAAGCATTTCCCGTCGCCTGGGCAGGCCACCAACCAGCCTTCCAGGACCTGGCATTTTGTTAAAATGCAGGCCGTGGACCGCTGGGCCCAGGCTGGGGCTAGAGGTTTCGTGTGTCTGACCAGCTGCCTGGTGATGGTCTGATGACCTCCGGGTGAGGGCGAGGGGGACCAGGAAGAGCACGGTGGAAGCCGGGAAGCCACGGCTTGCTGGCCAGCTCCACGCAGGTCCCCGCACCGACCTGGGGGTCTAGGCCCAGGGGCCTCCAGGGTTGCAGAAAGGGGGCGAGCTCGATTCCAGCCCAGGGCAGGCGCTCCTGGGAGTGACAGGGACCCCAGGGCCTTCCCTTCCTGACCTGCTGAGAAAGTGTCACCCACTTCTGAGGAAAGGACACTTCTGATTCATTCTAGGAATATTTATTCCTGGAACGACATACCAGGCCCAGTTTAGGTTCTGAGGACAGAGAGTAAACCAAACGGAGCACATCACTCACTCCTCAGGGAGCTTCTGTCCTCCCAGGGCTAGGGGTCGGGGACAGAGAAGGAACAAGATGGAGAAGGAAAACACAGAGCAGGTTTTTGGAAATAAACACTGTGGAGGAAAAAAAAGCGGGAGGGTAGAGGGGGCGGGATGCGATTTCACATGCAGCGGTCCACAGGCTCTCTGGGGGGTCCCCTGGACTTAGAGAAGATGGACCGTTTATAAGAGCCAGGGTATAAACTCTTCTTTAAAATAAAAAATCCCCAAGGTGTGACGAACACGAGCCCCTCTGTGACGGCTCTTTCCTTGCACACCGGAGTCCCTGTGGTGGCCGCCATGGGGCGTGGCGGGGGTGGCAGGCCTCGGCCTGTCCCAGAGCAGGCTAACTGTCCCCTGGGATGCTGGCAGGTGGCGGGGACGGGGACAAGCTCCGGGGTGAGTGCTTCGAAGCCGGGTCATTTGGCCGCAGCATTTGTTCGGGGCGTTGGGGCACCTTTCTCGTCCTCCAGGGGGAGGAAGATGGAGGCTGTCACAGGCTTCTGTCCCCGCCAGACAGAGAGCGCGGCCACACGCGACCATCAGCTCTGTGGGGTCCCTGCCATGGGAGAGGTTCCCAGAATCCCAGAGCCCAGCCAGGAGCCAGAGGAACCCAGAAAGTTCCTCTCAGGGGGGGACTGAGCCAAATTTTCCATTGTGACTGGCATCTGAGTGTGGCCTTCACCTGGCGACGGAGCCCCCGTCCTCCGTGTGCTGTCCCAGGAGGGGTTCCTCCCCTCCGCGTGTGGCCAGGTGGGGTCCAACCCAGACAGAGGCGGGGGCGGGGGTGGCGGACGCAGCCAGGAAGCGGCAGGAATAGCTCCCGGGCGGGCGGGCGCGGTGCTCGCCAAAGGCCCGACACCCACGCTGGGCTGGGCGCTGTTCCTCCGCCCTGCCAGGCCAGGGATTTCTCGGACGCTGGGCCGCTGTCCCCAGGAGTCGGCCCTGTGTTTAGCGAGGTCCCCGCCCCGTCCTGGCCTCTGTTGCTCTTCACTGTTCTCCACTTAACAGCCGGGAGGGGCGAGCAACGTCCTGCTGGCCGTGGCCGTAGCTGATCAGAGTGTCCCTGTGCCCAGGACGCGTCCACCGCGGGCCCCGCCCTCTGTGAGGCACGAACCAGCTGCAGGCATGCGCGTGGCCGGGATGGCGTCCGTCTAAATAGAGTCCCTTCCTTGTCTCCACGGCTGTTTCAGGTCCCGGCCCACCCCACTGCCCCGTGGGGGCCATCCCTGCCCCTCACGGGACTCCCAGTGCACTGAGGCCGCACGTGGTGCTGGGAGCCCGCCCTGGGCAGCCGGGCGAGGCGCGTCCAGCGGACAGGACTGCAGTCGGCCTGTCTGGGGGACTCAGGTTGACCGCGACGAGCTGCGAGCTCTCCATCCGCGGCCGAGTAGTGCTGAGCAGGCAGAGGCAAAGCGCAGGGATCGGACCGAGGGGCAGCTGCTGGGTGCGCGGGAGGGTTGTGGGGGGTTCCGCCCTCAGGGTCCTCTAGTTGCCCTGTGGGCAGACGGCAGATCATGGGCGAGACCAGTGCCCTTCCCACCCTCTTCACCCCGTGCCAGGCAGCCGCCATGTACCCAGCACCCTCCTGGGTACAGCCCCAAGTCCCCTGCCACGGGTAGGGACCCTGGAGTGGCCCATCCTGAGTGAGGAGCCCAACCCGGGACAAAACAGCATTGCTGAACCCCTCGATTGGGTCCCCTCATTGCCCTCGATGGTGGCTCAGTGGAGAGCGAGAAGGGCCCCTGACCCCTTCCGATATGCGGTCCCGAGCAAGTCACCCAGCTAACTGGGTCCCCTGCAGCTGCTCCTTCTCCTCATATGCCCCAGATCACAGACCCCTCCCTGTCCTCTCCCAGGGGTCCTGGCGCCTCCCCAGCTTGTCATTCCCACTTGACCCAGACTGCGGGAGAGCTGGCCGCCCCGTCTCCCCAGCCCCCAGCCCCCCGTGCTGGTCCCATCAGAGAACGAGATGGGAGACGTGGTCACGGAGGCCAAGGGCGACCTGGCGCCGGGAAGAAGTGGAGCCCAGCGCAGGGGGCGGGGCCCGGCAGTGCCCAGCTGCCCTTGGAGGCGGGGCGTGCTAAGCGATTTCTCTCCTCAGGTGCCACCAGCTGTGTGACCTCAGTCACGTTACTTATCCTCTTTGTGCCTCGATATCCTCATCTGTCAGGACAGGGAAGGAAAGTCACCTGTGCGGGAGGCTGGGTGAGGAGGATCTAGCCGCTGGGAGTGGTCCTTCCGGTACAGTACATGTCGTTGCCAGGGGACAGGGGCGGAGGAGCCCGGAGTGAGGTGACTTGTGCAAGGTCACACGGCCAGCAGGGAGCCGGTCACGCTGCTGAGCGCCTGCAGGAAATAGACGGGGTCAGAACGGCACTGGTTTCCAGACTCCCGCCACCGGAGAGCGGGCGGGAGCTGACCTCAGCGCCCGGAAATCGATAAGCAGGAGGCTGTTAGAAACCACGTCCCCGCCGAGCCTGCCGCTGGCGGGAGCTGAGCGATGCTCGCTTCACAGCCCGCCCAGCCCGGGGGCGCCCAGGGTGTGTGGAGCAGGCTGGCGGGGGTCGGACGGATGAGGAGGAGGAGGAGGAGGAGGAGGCTCTGTGTGCGCCTCTCAGTTCCCCGCTTAACGCTGTGCGTTTGTGGGGAGAGAGATGTCTTCCCGACGGCTGGGCATCCGGACTCGACCGTCGGCACTCAGGAGAAAATAAGGCAATTGTGAAAACAGCATTTTATGCCAACGGGGCCCACACTTCCAGGGGAGGCCTTGTCTGTAGGCTGCCTGTTCACCGCGATTCCTCAGCCCAAAGAAGACAGGTGAAGCGGGCAACAGGAACCTCTCCCCACTGTCCTCAATCCAAGAGGACATTTTCAGTTGATTTTCCACCTAGCAGAGCCTTTACACATTCACATCCATCTGTTCATGTGTCCATACATCCACATATTCATCCCATCCATCAGCCATCAAGCAGACAGCAATCCATCCACGAACCAGCCAGCCAGCACCAGCCAGCCAGCCAGCATCCATCATCCAGCAAGATCATCCAGAAGCATCATCCATAAATAATCCAGCCAGCAATCAGCAAGCATCAGCACCCATCAACCATAGCAGCCAGCCAGCAGCCAGCAGCCAGCCAGCAGCCAGCCAGCCAGCAGCAGCCAGCAGCGCAGCCAGCAGCAGCCAGCCAGAGCCAGCCAAGCAGCCAGCAGCCAGCCAGCCACGCAGGCCAGCAAGAAGCCAGCACAGCCAGCAGCCAGCCAGCCAGCCAGCCAGGAGCAGACAGCCAGCCAGCCAGCAGCCAGCCAGGCAGCCAGCCTAGCCAGCCAGCAGCCAGCCAGCCAGCCAGCCAGCCAGCCAGCAGCCAGCCCAGCAGCCAGCCAGCCAGCCAGCACAGCAAGCATCCAGCCAGCAGCCAGCAACCACGCACCAGCGCAGCCAGCCAGCAGCCAGCCAGCCAGCAGCCAGACAGCCAGCCAGCCAGCCAGGCAGCCAGAGCCAGCCAGGAGCCAGCCAGCCAGCCAAGCCAGCAGCAAGCCAGCCAGCCAGCCACCAGCATGCCCGCAGCAGCCAGCCAGCAGCCACCCCAGCAAGCCGGAAGCCAGCCAGCCAATCCTCCTCCATACAATCCATCATACATCAATCCATCAATCCATCCATCCATCATCCATCCATCACATCCATCATCCATCCATCCATCATCCATCCATCCATCATCCATCCATCATCCATCCATCATCCATCCATCCATCCATCCATCCATCCATCATCCATCCATCCATCCATCATCATCCATCCATCCATCATCCATCCATCCATCCATCCATCCATCCATCCATCATCATCCATCATCCATCCATCATCCATCCATCTATGTATCTATGCGCCTACCCATCCGTCCATCTAGTTAGTCAAAAAATATTTCCCCTTTCTTACTTATTGAGTATCTACTATACAAAGGTGCTACATCCACCAGCTGGGGATACAGCAATGACCAACTGAGACGTTGGCCCTGAAGAGGAATAAATGACTGCTCGCTGACCCTTCCAGGGAGCAGAGTGTCATCAGAGGAAGAAGCACCAGTGGTTAAGAAGAGGGACAAGAAGGCACAGAACAGTGAAGCTGAGGCTGCAGAAGGTCCTCGTTTTATTCACAATTCGCAGAGCAAATGGACCACAGCCAATACCCCAGCCGGAGAGGGGCCTGGGAGCAGAGGCCCCAGAACCACCCCGGGGGGCAGGTGTGGGGCCGCCCTTGTCACTCATTATAGGTACAGGCTTAGAGGGTCCTGCCAGACCTGCTGACCGAGGACACTCAAGAGGATGATGAGAGGAGAAAACACTTTGAGGTCTGTGGGGACCTTTGCTGTGCAGAACGGGTTACGTAACCACAAGCCAGACGTGCCATGCACGTTATCAAATTATCTGGTTGCCTCCATGTATTAAAATGCAATTCCTGGGCCCTTGTCGTCTTCCACATGGCCAGTGGAGGTTGCTCTAATTGGAGACCCTTCCCTTTGGCCGCCTTCTCGGGCTGCTCTGGACTGGAGACCATTTTCCAGGTCAGAATCTACTGTGCGGTCTGTTATTACCTCCCCTCAGACCACTCTCCTCTCAGCTGCACCTGCCGCCCCTCCCCCCCTGACCCAGGGCCCTTCGACAGGGACACTCCCCAGTGAGACCCTCTGGGAGGCCCGTGCTTATGATGGCACTGGCTTGGTTTGGGGCCAGCATCGGTGCCTTGTGAAGGGTCTCGCCTGGGCGCCTCGCCTCCAAAACTCAGCCACGAACTCCTCGAAAAAAGAAGGAGATCACTCAGCATCATGGAAAAGAGGACAGCTCCAAAAGAGCTGGGTTCTAATTCCACGATTATGCAACCTCACAAAAGCATCCCTTTCCTCACCTGGAAAACGGGGCATTTTGCAGACCGCGGGCCCAGAGGTGGACACGAGGATCGAGAGACCGCATCTCCAACGGCGACCACGTTTTGGATGCCAGCGTTCCGACCGAAGGCCTGACTCTTTCTTACTCTGCCCCGTTGCATGGCGCGCGGGTATGCAGTAGGTGCTTAATCGATGCGCGCGACCATGAAGCAGGGCTGTGGCCAGTGGCGGGGAGGCAGAGGTCAGATTCCACGGAGGAACTGAGGCTGCTCTGTGGGAAAGGCCGTGAGAGCGACAGGGGCAGGACAGGTGGATGGAGACATTTCGGGAAGTGGGCTGTCCCGGCCTTCCGTCCTCTGCCTTCATGCCCAGACCGGCAGGTCTGGAAGGGCTTCCGGGGCCCTTGCAGCACGAGCCCCAGGCCAGCTCCGTGGTGGGCAGGTTGCATTCTCCTTGCCCAAGAGGGCTGCCATCCCTGGTTTGGCTGAGGCACGGTGAGGCCCAGGCTGGGGGCCAGACCCTCGTGCCAATTTGGCACTCGGCCTGAGCTACAGAATCTGAGCTCCTGCAGGCGCCGGGTGGGGGCAGGAGCGGGGGTGGCGCCGCTAGGGCATCCTGGGCACAGGTGGGGGCGAGGGAGCCCTGCCTCCCGCCCCAGCCCCTGCCCTCCATCCCACTGTGGGTGTCGGTGACTCAGGGAGGTTCTGGTTTCTGTCAGATTCTCGAGGCTCAGGCAACCTGATCCTGAAATGATGACGAGCCTCGGAACAGCCCTTCCTGGCTCCCCTGGAGAAGCGCTTCAGGCCTGGCCAGAACGCAGCCAAATGGGAGATGACGTTGGGAGGGAAAGGTCAGTCGCTGGGCACCCTGGGGCCGGGAGCAGGTGGCCGCTCAGGCCAGAGGGCCAAGCGATGTGGCCTGCAGTACAGGTGAGTGGCAGCGACCCCGCAGGTCAGCCTAGGCCCCGGCTGCAGACACAGGGCGGACGGCACCTCAGCCCGGCCTGGCCGGCCAGGTGGCCCCTCCCCGAGACTGGCCCTGGGCCCCAGGATGCAGGAAGGGGGTGTGGGGTGGAGGTGGCCAAGGAGAGGCACAGCCCGGAGTCACACACAGCAAGTGCCTCACGGAAGGGGCCGCGTTTGCAAAGCCGGCACTCACAGGGCCCCTGCTGTACGCGGGAAGCCCGTTCATCATCACTCCTCACATCGGCCCTGCCACGGAGGGACCGCTGGCCCGTTTCCAGAGAAGGAAATCGAGGCTTCGGTGATTAAGCGCAGAGCAAACTCCAGCACCAGGCAGAGGCACCTACGGGCTGGCTTCTCCTTTTCTTCTCTCCCTCCCCGGGGGAGCTTGGGGGTGGATGCTCACTGCAAGCTGCTTCCTACTCTCCCCAAGGGCCCAGCGGCTTGAGCCAGTAGCTGGCACCGGGAGCCCCCGGCATGCGCTCATCAGGGGTCTCCCTTCCACACCCCTGCCCCACGCTTCCTGGGATCACCTCGCAAACACGTCACCCTCGCCCAAGTCCTCGTCCTGGGTCTGCTTTGTGGGACACCCGAATGAAGACAGAAAGGGGAAGCAGGGTGCCCTCCGCCAAGGGCATCGCGGGGGTGGGGGTGGCGGGGGTGCTGCTCCCACTTTGAATCAGACCGGAACAAGGGGATCGGCTGCGGTGACGCACAGATGACCTTTCACCTGTTTCAAGGGGAACAGGTGCCGGCTGGGGTCGTGGTGGCCACAATGCTGCAGACAGCAGGGCATCCGGCTGGGAAGAAATTCGCGGACTGGCGTGCCCGGAGTTCCGGGGCGATGGGCTGCAGGCTGGGCTCCCCACGGCTCCTGCGCTGGTCACTGCGGCTCCTCTGAGAGTCCCCCTCCACCTGGGAGGGTAGCCGATGGCTACAACGGTCCCGAGCTCATCACCAGTTGTGACCGTGCCACAGAAAGCCAGCTTCAGGGGCTCGTCCCGGGCCCTCTACAGAAAGAGAGAACTGGGGTGACCATGAAAACGGTCTGAGTTCTTGAGGGCGGGTGTCCGAGGACGGATGGTCCCTGCATCGCAGGGTTTGTGTCTGAAGATGCCCCACGCACGCCCAAGCCGTCAGGGACCACAGAGGGTCCCGGGTCCTGGTCTGTCTGGGCTGCCGCAGACCGGGGGCCTGGTCGGCAGCAGACACGATCGCTGATTGCTGATCGCTCGCGGTCTGGAGGCGGGAAGTCAAGGTCAGGTGGTGAGGGCTTCCTGCTTCACGGGGCGGCCTCCTTGACAGGAGAGGGAGCTCCCCGGGCTCCGGAACCCACTCCTGAAGGCACCCGATCACCAATCACCTGCCAAAGGGCCCACCACCGAACACCGTCCCATTGGGGATTAGGTTCTGAGGTGGGGAGGCAGGGAACATAAATATTGGTGGCCAAGATTATATAGATAGATTAGTAATTTCCTATTGCTGGTAGCAAAGACGAATGTCTTGTCCTTGGGCAGGTGACAGGTGTCTGTCCTGAACCTGGGTCGCCCACCTCGGTCTGCTCGCTTTGGCGCCCCTGTAGGCGCTGTCCCGAGGCCTCCTGGGAAGTGCCCAAGATCTGCACGGCTTGTCCCCAGCTGGGTGGAGACGTGAGGGGACTCCGAGTCCTGGTGTCTCCGGCTCTGTGTGTTTGTCCCTCTGGACTCGACTGCCCACCTGGAGGGACTGAAAGCTTCCGCGCTGGGCACAAGGTGGGGACCGAGGGGTTGGGAAGGGCGGCGTGAGCTCCGGGACCGTCCAGCCGTCTAGCTTGGGTTTGGGTACAAATCAGGACTCGTTGCTTCTCCTCTTTCTTGTCTGCAGAACCGTAACCAAGTCTGTTCTATCCTTCGTTTGGAAGGACTCTTTATTTTCAAGACGCTAACCTTGGCCCACCCGAGCCACAGAGCCGCGGTGGCCGGCGGGCAGCCTGGCAACACTGGACAGGGCCATGCAGAACACCCGAATGGCCACCACTGCTATCAGTGCACCAAGGAGAATTCTTGCCACACGCCTCGGGCCCGCCTTCGAAAGCCGACTGCATGCCTCGGCCCAAAGAAAACGTTTTGGGATGGAAACATTTTTAGGTGCAAGAATTATTTTTACGAGCCGGAAGATGCTGACGCCACCGTTTCACACCTGCAAGAGCCACTTATCCCAGAGGCACGTGTCCCCCGTTCTGACAACATCGGATCTATATTTTCTCACTTCCAGTAATGAACGCAAGTGCCCTTCGCCCCCCGGCCATGGCGCGACCCATTACTCCAGCCACAGCCGGCCCAGGGGCCCTGGGCAGGAAATGCTGGATTGTCAAAGAAGAACAGAGAACACAGCTCCTGGTGGAGCTCGTCCCTCCTCCTGGCCCTGTTCTGCCCCCCTGCCACAGCGAGGGAGTGGAGAGCCAGAAGCCCCAGCCCCTCATTCACTTATTCATTCACTTATTCACTCACTCACGTTAGAGGAGACATGTCTGATCCTTGGAGTGACCCAGGAGTGGTCTCCTTCTGAGGTTTCTTCTTTCTCAAGCCTCTGTTTTCTGGAGGAAGCTTTTCCTTCTCCCCATTATGGGGGACAATCCCTGGAGAAGTGGCAGTTGGGTTTCCCTCTTCTCATGGCCCCCCGTCTTAAGAAAATCAGAAGTGAAGACCCCAAAGACCCTCACGGAACCCACCTCTTCCTGCCCAGGTAAACTGCTTTCTCCAACCCAGCTGCGGAGGGCTGAACTGAGGGAACATTCAAATGGGAGGTCAGCAGCCCTGAGACGGGGAGACCTGGTCTTTGCTGAGGTTTGGAGGGACATTCCCAGACAGGACTGCTATGGCCAGCAGTCAGTCTCCCGGGCTCCAGTCACCACGTGACAGTATAGATAGTGGATCTGAACGGGGTGGCATTTCCCCCTATTTGGTTAAACATGTGGTCACTTCTCTCTCTGTCTCTCTCTCTCTCTCTCTCTCTCTCTCTCTCTCTCTCTCTCTCTCTCCATGTCCCTTTCTACTGTCTTTTCACTCCAAGAACTGTAATTATGAACGTGGCGTGGGCCATGTTCTTCTTGTATGTATGTCTGCAGGGCCTAGAGTACCTTAAATACCCTAGATACCCAGGAAATATTTCTAGAGCGATAGGCCCCGACCTTCACACACACGGTCCCTCATCACAGACGACATGGGAAGCGTCACAGTAGGAGGGGTGGGACATTTATACTACAGAAGGGCGTGATCTATAGGGAGAGAACTACAAAGACCAGGTGACAGGGGTCAGAGAGGGGGCCTTGCTGCTGGCCAGCAGCGCTGAGTGGAGGAAAGTGCAGAGGTCGAAGGTATGTGACCCGGAGAGCGGAGTGACGAAGGCTGCCGAGCATCCCGGGGCTCAGGTCGGACTGCCCACTGTCACTGTCAGGAACAGCCTTGTGGGGTGGGTGTGGGCCCTCACAAGGCTAGGGTCAGGAGAGGGGTGGCATCCCACAGGGGCGGGGCGGGGCGGGGCCGGGCATGCAGATGGTCCGGAGGAGGCTCCTGACTTCTGTGCGCTCCCTTCTTATAGGGCCCACGTGCAGAGGCAGCGCTGTCCCCAGGGGGATGCGCGGGCCGCCTGGTGCCAGGAAGTCTGGTTTGTGGAGCCAGCTGTTCGCAGCAGTTGGCTGGGAACTCCAGCTGCCTGGCGACTGGAGACCGAGCCCCAGGAAAGCTGCATTGAAAGCACCTGTGCTGGGGGCGGCTGAGCAGGTGGGCTGCCCCTCCGATTGGGAAAAGGGGGCCCAAAGCCCAAGCGACCCAGCCCGCCCTGCTCCTGCATCGTAAAGACGTAGCGAGGTCATCGGTTGGTAGAATGAGCAACTCCAAACAGAAGAAAGTAAGAGGGTCAGACGCACCGGCGTGAGAGGCCCAGGGCACCCGGGAGAGGAAAGGTGGTGACTCTCCACCCTCGGCCCGATCCGTTCTTCACAGCATCGCACTGAGGTGGGGCAGAATTGTCAGCCTGTGCCTGGCAGCTTCTCGTGGGCTCTGGGGAGAAAACCGCCACCGTTTTAGCCTCCACCTGCTGCCAGACCCTGTGTCCCGCCTGCCTCCACCCCTCACCACACTCCGGCCCCCCGATCTTCCCTCGGTCCCAGAAAACGCCAGGCGCTTCCCCGCACGGACCTGTGGGCCGCCCGGCTCCTCCACCTGGAACATCTCTCCCTCGGCTCCTGCCACGACTGTCCCCCTCCTCGTCTTCAGACGCCCGGCCCAGCCGGCCCCTTTTCTGCCACCTTCTATTTTCCGTCCTAGCACTCGCCGTGCTTTGTCACTGTCCACTTGGGGGCGTTCCTGCTCACGGCCTACCTCCTTTCACCGACCAGGACCCTCGGCGCCTCGCGGGCGGGCCCAGCTCTGTCTGCACCGCACCTCGCGTGCACCTGCCACTAGCTTCCACCCTTCTACAGTCAGACGGTGAGACCTTCGCTCAGCTCTTCATTGCTTTCCTCTTATACTGAACGTGGGCCCGAACGTCCTCCTTCCGGTCTCTGGGGACCGCTGAGGGGACACAGCAGTGGCCTTGCAGACCAACCGGAAAACCTCGTCTTCCCCGTGACGCCAGGCGGCGCCTCGCTGTGGACTCGGTCCTGGGCAGTGCCCGGCTCAGCACCGGGCCAGCCAGAGGGGCCTTGTCCATACAGCAGCCAAGCTCTGCGCCTGGGGATGGGGCGCTGTCCCCAGGCTGCGTGGCCTGGGGCTGTGGTCTTACGAGCTGCTCAAAGCCAGCCCGGCCCTGCCTGTGGCTCTCTCTCCCTAGAGCCCTGAGCAGCGTCCTTCTTTCCCGTCCCGTGTGGCTTCCCCACAGGTCGGAGTTGTTCCTTTCTGACGTCCGGGGAAGGCGGTCACACCTCTCTCCTCACCCTGCTCCCCCGGTGGGCTCTGAGGCGCTTCGCCCCCCTTCCTTCTTTCTTGCTGTTTCGGAGCCGTGAGGCCTGCGCTGTTCACACCAGGTGCTGAGAGATGAAGACGTGTTATCAGTCGCCATCATCAAAGCGAGGTGGGGTAGGGTGGTTTCAACTAGTCCCACGTCTCCCATGAATTCCCCTCCTGAGGCTGACGTCACCAGCTGAGCAACGTCCTCAGCAGCTGCCTGGCACAGGTTTGGACGGACTCCGCTAAAATTCCATTCCGTGGCCTTGGTGCTCAGCACAAGAAAAAAAGGAATCATTTCTTGATGGAGAATGTATTAGTGTTCTTTTTTTTTTTTTTTTTTGCAATTAGACTGTGAAACTTTAAGGATAGTATTTTTTTTCTTTCTTTCTGGAAGCAGAGTTTTAACAACCTAGAAAACTTAATTAAGCTTCCCCGCCGCCTCTCTTTATAATTGAGTTAGTAGCGGGAGAGTATTTTTAGAAGCGAAGTGATTATTTCGTGTAACGGACACGTCCGAATATTCTTAAACCGCTATATAGGGCAAAACAGCTGAAGAATTGACTTCGCGCGTCTAGAAAGTGTGACCCATTGTTTTTACACATGGTCGCCGTCATCGCTATTTAGTCTGTTCATTCATTATTTATACCCTGCGATCTTTCCCTCCCGAGGACACGGTGGGTGGGGTCGGGCGAATTTTTAAACATCTTTTCGGAGCGCGGCGAGTGTTGGGTATTGTTTCCCCGTCCCTTCTGGTTTTGCTGGCTTGGGGTGGCTCCCTTCCTAGATTTGAGTCCCCTTTGAATCTTTTTTCTCGTATGGAGAGGAATGAGGATGGCCCGTAGAGCCGAATGCTCTGTGTGTTCCTTCAAATAGTAAAAATAACACTAAAGAGTTTTGTTATAAGGAGGCCGCAGGTTAGAAAATAAAGCAATTTAAGTAAATCTACGAGGTGTGCGGCGTCTCAGTGCCTTACGGTGACAAAGTACCAGGTGGCGTGTTCTCGGATGAAGGCTCAAGCTAGACTGGCTCTTCAAGGCTCTAGTGAGAACTGTGATGGAAAAGGTCCAAAGGAAGCTATCGAACTTTTCTCGAAGGTTCTTTGTACACAAACAGAACAAAGGTGATTTTAATACTGGCAACATGGAGAAGGCAGTTTGAAAATGATGGTGACCACGACTCCTGATTAAGAGGGCTAAAATATTTATGTACAGATACTGGGATCCACCTAACAGCGGTAGCGTAACTAATCTGAAAAGGAGAAATTCTCCACGTGTGCACGAATTATCTGCAGGAACCTGGGAGAAACCTGAGGGTGAGGCGGGGCACGATGAATTCTGTGTGAGGAATTTCTACGTCCTCGGAGGCGCGTTTGCCAACTCAGATCCATCAGTGATATCCACGCGAAGACATGGGGCTGGGCAGGACGGTCCCAGAGGAGAGTGGCGTGTGAAGACAGCTCCTGAGGTGGCCACAGGCACAGGCAAAAATCAAGTCATTTCTTGCTTTCTTTTTGATATTTGCGGTATCAGATGATTCTGCTCTTTTATCTCCCGTTTCCATGTTTACCTTTCGAGTGAGTTTCAGTGTTTCCCCATACTTTCTCCTCTGCCAAACGCTGCAAACCCTGGGACTTTTCGTAGAGGAGCACGTACCATTTCTTCTAAAGTTATACGTTATCTCCTCCACTTAGGGCTTCTCTTCATCTTCGGATACTCAGGTTAGCCTCCTACGGGGTAAACAGAGACACGCTCACTTTCAGTCTAGGTTTCTGAAATACCGAACCCAAGTTCTTCAGAAGAACCACACGCCCGAGTCATCACACATTCTCCAGGCAACGCACGCCCTAGCCCGTAAGCAGTCTCGGCTGCCTGCCTGGAGGCGAGCGCCTGGCACCCGCGAAATCAGGGCACCGCAAGTCCTAGAAGGACTGTGGTTCGCTAGGGGCGGAGGAGAACAGGAAGGCACCAGATCCACACATTTCTTTCTTTCCCTTTGAGGTTGTCTTTCACTAAACGAAATGGGATGAAGAGAAAACAGGTCCTGGTAAAATTACTCTAATTTTTGTTTCCCAAAGTGCTGGCATTTTTCATTGCTCCCGCTCCCTTCCCCCTCCTCCTCCTCCTCCGCCTCCTCCGTCTCTTTCTTCTTTCTTCTTCTTTCTTTCTTTCCTTTCTTTTTCCTTCCTTCCTTCCTTCCTTCCTTCCTTCCTTCCTTCCTTCCTTCCTTCCTTCCTTCCTTCCTTCCTTCCTTCCTTCCTTCCTTCTTCTTTTCTTCTTTCTTCTTATCTCCACTCTTCACACTTCTGAAGTCTGCAGAGTCCCTGGGCCCCTTGGACGTGAACCGAGGGAGTGGCGTGCGCTCTCCTGCCGCTGAGTCACACGCCTCCTGGCAAACACCCCCCTTCTCTGCCACCTCCCCCTTGGTGCTGACACAGCTCTTCCCAAGAGGTGCTCGTTTTAAAGCTGGTTCCTGTATCTTATGTTTGCAGTGAGCTCAGATTATTATACTAACTGTATGTAAATATTTTGGCCTTGAATCTAACGTAAATCGATGCTGCGGATTTAATACGAAACAAGCCTAATTGATCAAATCCCAGCTCATTTGTTGTCATTGTTGTTTTTGTTTTAAAAATATATGCTAAATGGAAATATTTTGGGGGAAACCTCTTTGCTGATAACTGGCATCCTAGACAGTTATACAAATAAAAGTCCATTTGAATTAAATCCTACTTCAGGGCACTAGTCATGGTGAATCTAACATTAAATTAAAAACTGAGGTTTTCCAAGATTGCTCTGGTTGAAAGAGTTAAATGAATGTGTTTATAAAACTAGTAGCAATATAGAACTTGCTTATAAAAGAATCAATCTCCCATTTGCCTTCCCAAATAAATTGGTATTACATAAAGACACTGAAATTAGTAATTTTAAATACAATAGAAACAGAAAAAATTTAAAAATATATTAAATGTATATAACACATTATGATAAGATTGATAGAAATGTAATATTATTCAGCTAGTGATTATGTGTATCTGTATGTATTGATACTGGTTTTCATAATACAATAGGTGAAGAAAGTAGATTATGAAATAGCATGTATACTAAGATGCTATTTAAGTACATCCACACATGTAGTTGTAGGATTCATAGAAACAAGTGAAAAGAGAGACAAATACTCACCAAAAGACAGGGGATTCCTGGCATGGTAAGCTTTTTCTTCATGCTTTTCTTTAGCCTGCAGTATTGCTTTTGTAATCAGAAAAAAAATGGTTACTTTAATATGAATCATAAACTATAAAAAAATTACATCGATAGAGAATTCTTGCAGGGAGACTGGAATTAAGGTATATGCCAAGAGTAAATTTAAAAAAAAGAGAAGGTTTTCCTTTTTAGAGTAGTCTACCCAGTGCTTTTATGCATGATTGAATTATATAATCAATGGATTGGGCTCGTTTGCAATTATTTCAAATAGTAAGATCATAGTCATAATGTTAAAACTAGGTTTTATATTTTTTCTCTTAAAATTATTTACCAGCCCAATGAATGGAATAAAAATAAAGGGCATATACCTGAAGAAAGCAAGATATGGCTACCATTTCTTATATACAACTTAAAAATCCCTATATTTAATTTAAAATCTAGACATAGTTTGGGGACTAAAATTTGCTGCATACCTGCAAAGAGTGTAATTGTTTGGACAAATAAATCTTAACAGTGACTTTTATCAGTTTCAGAGAATCATGAACAGCCTTAGATTAAGGTATTTTTGGAATACTTGATAAAATACACAAATACTTAATAATAATTATGCTGAAAGGATAGGGCCTTTAGTAAACAAGCCTCCCTATACATTTTTGTTCTAGGTAAAGAATGGTACCCAAATCCTGCTGCAAACCAGGAACAAAAGCAAGTATGATTTCCTACTGCATTACAGAATTTTCCACTTGATCATATCGTCAAATGCGTTCATTTCATGGTGTTTTACTTTCAGTGGATTTTGGTCTTTGAGGGGCCTTCACTGGAATGGTAACTGATAAATGGATTCAGTGAGTTGGAAGGTTCACGATTGGGATTTTAAAATTACTGCTTTATTGGCCTAATAATGCTGGTGTTAACCGGTGAGAATGGACTCTGAAACCATATGAGATGTTGATACTGAGTTTTGGTCCATCTCCCAGCCACAGGGACAGCTGATGCCTTTGTAGCTTCTGAAGGAATTGTTCTATCCAAAAGTAGCTATTAACAGGTAGGGAAAGTAAGTCACACCACTGGCTTTGATTTTAAAATTAAGATTTTAAATGGTATAATTTTATGGGATATGTCATATCCCATAAAATTCACACCTTTAAGGTGTGCAAGTCAGGGTTTTTTGGTATATTCACAGAGATGTGCATCCATCACCACTGTTGAACTCCAGACCATTTTCATCAGCCCAGAAGGAAACTCCAGAGCCATAAGCATCATTGCCATTTGCCTCTTCCTGCCTAGCCCTTGGCAACCATTAATCTACTTTCCGTTTCTACAGATTTGCTAATTCTGGATTTTCGTATAAATGGAATCGTATGATATGTGGTCTTCCATGTCTGGCTTCTGTCTTAATGTTTTCGAGGTCCATCCACGTTGTAGCATGTGTGAGTACGTCTTCCCTTTTCATGGCTGGTAATAGTCCATCGTGGCTACATCACATTGCATTCATCCATTTGTCCGGTGATGGGCATTTGAATCGTTCCTACTATTTGTCTATTATGAATGTGGACATTCACGTACAAGTTCTTGCATGGATGTAGGTTTTCAGTTCTCTTAGATAACTAGGAGTGGAATTGCTGGGCCATATGGTAACTCTAGGTTTAACCTTTGAGAAACTGAACCAGCATTGAATAGTTCATAGATCTCCACCAGCAACTGGGTTTCAATTTCTCCATGTTCTTGCCATGAAGTGATATCTCATTGTGATTTTGATTTGCACTTCTCTAATCACTAATGATCTCGAGCACCTTTTCATGTTGCTTACTGGACATTGATATATCGTCTTTGGAAAATGCTTATTTAAATTCTTTGCCTAGTTTTTATTTAACATTTTTTCGTTTTTATTATTGAGTTTGAAGAGTTCTTCATGTTTTCTGGATACTAGACCCTTATTGGATACATGATTTGAAATAATTGTTCCCATTTTGTGGGGTGTCTTTTCCCTTTTTTGATAGTGTCCTTTGAGGGGCGAAAGTTAATTTCGATGAAGTATAACTTATCTATTTTTTTGGTTGCTTGTGCGTTTGGTGTCATGTCTAAGAAATTATTTAGTCCAATGCCATGAAGATTTGTTTTCTTCTAAAGGTTTTATTTAGTTATTACACTTAGGGAATATCCCTTCTACCCTTTTGCTTTTGACATATTTGTGTCTTTGGCTAACATGTGTTGTAGGCACATATAGCTGGATCATTCGGACTCTTCTGCCTTTTATCTGGAGTATTTAATCCATTTACACTTAATGTGATTACTGATAAGGTAGGATTTAGTCTGCCACTTTGTCATTTGTTTTCTATGTCTTATGTACCCTTGTTCCTCTATTTCTCCGTTACTTCCATGCCTTCTGTTGTTAGTATTTTTCTACTGTACCATTTTAATTTCCTGTTATATCTTTTAGTTATTTTCTTAGTAGTTTCCCTGGGGATTATAAATCACATCTTAATGTATAACAATCTAGTTTGGATTAATACCAAGTTAATTTCGGTAGTATACAAAAATTCTGTTCCCATATAAGTGTGTTCCCTCCCCTTTGTGCCATTATTGTCATACAATTTTTTAAAATTTATTTTCTGCCCAACACAGATTTGTAATTATTTTATGCAGTTGCCTCTTCAATTAGATAGGAATTAAAAGAGTTACAAACAAAAAATGCATTTATACTGTTTTTCATATTTACCTAGTTACCTCTATTAGAGCTCTTTGTTTCATCATGTAGATTTGAGTTACTATCTATTGTCCTTTCATTTAGCCTGAAGGACTCTGCTTATTTCTTGTAAGGTAGCTTGCTAATAATAAATTTGATTTTTGTTTGTCTAGGAATGTCCTAATTTCTCCATTATTGAAGGATAGTTTTGCTGGATATAGAATTCCTGTTTTGATAGTCACTTTAAATGTCATCCCATTGCCTTCTGGGCATAATAATGGATAGTTCGTGATGAGAATAGTTTAGGATGTGAACCCCTTGTACACAAGTTATTTCTCTCTTGCCACTTTGGAGATTCTTTGTCTTTATTTTTTAACAATATCATTATGTGTCCAGGCATGAACCTCTTCTGCATTTACCCTACTTGGGGTTCATTGAGCTTCCGAGGGATGCAAATTAATGTTTCATTAAATTTTAAAGGCTTTGGTCATTATTTTTTCAAACATCCTGCCTTTTTCTCTTCTCCTCTTATGGGACTCCCATTATGCATATGTTGGTACACTTGATGGTGTCCCTTGTGTCTGAGGCTCTATTCGTTTTTTTTTTTTTTCTTTCTGTTCTTCAGAATGAATGTCGATTGGCCCACATTTAAGTTTGTTGATTCTTTCTTCTGCCTGCTCAAATACGATGTTCAGCACCTCTCAGGAATTTGTTTTTGTATTTCAACTAAAAAATTTACACATTTTAAGATAATTTCTTTTTATTGAATTTTCTATTTAGTGAGACATCATTTTCATACTTTGGTTCTTTGATCATATTTAAAATAGCTGAGTTAAAGTCGCTGTCTACAAAGTCCGGTGTCTGGACTTCCTCAGGCACGTTTTATTGACTGCTTTTTCCCCTGTGTATAGGACATACATCCTTTCTGGTTCCTTTGCATATCTATATTGTTTAAAGGAAAACCAGATATTTTAAATAATAGTGGGACAACTCTGGAGATTAGATTTACTTACTTGCTACGGGGTTTCATGTAGCTGCTGGTTTTTGTTTAGTGATTCATCTGAACTAATTCTGTAAAGTCTATATTTTTTGGTAATGTGTAGACACTGAAGTCTGGCTCAGGTAGTTTTGGGGTGAGTTAATAATTGGACAGCGATTTCCTTAAATATCTGAAACCAATAACTTTCCCAGTTGTTGTTGGGGGCATTGCGTCCCTGTTGGGACACCCTTCAACACTCGGCCAGGAGGTTGGCCGCTCTGCCTTAGGCTTTGCTCTCTGCTTGTGCAGATCCTCAAGGTCAAGGTAAGGTGCAAGGTTAGGATGCTCTCAGGTCTTCCCTGAGCAAGCTGTATAATCCTTGGCTTGTACAAAGCCCTATGCGTACACATGACCATCTAGATTCCCAGGGATGGCGGAGCTTTACAAAGCCCCTGCAAACATCTCCTTCCTCAGCTTTTCTTCTTTAGTTTTCCCTTAGCCTATTGTTCACTCCAGTGGTGATTCACTGCTTCAGGCAGCCACGACTGCCTCAGAATTTTCTCTTTTTACATGAATGTCCCTGTGGAAAAGGCTTTTCACACCTGGCAAGCTCTGATCAGGCAAAATAAAGACGGCCCTGCAAGTGAGGACTTCCAGGGAACCAGCAGACAAGTCGAATAATGACAATTCTCTGGGAATGAGGCTTCGAAGGCGCTCCGACCCCATTCTGTCCCCTCCAAGGGCTTCTATGCCGCCGCTTCTGTCTTGATGACATACTGCTGGTTTTCAGGGCTACAACGGTGCTGGAAAGGTGACGGAGGAAATGGAAATAGGGCAAGTGGAAATGCCACAAACTCACTGTTCTGAGATTCAGCTACTTCTTTTGAGTAAATATGCTTTGGATTGCCGCAAGCCTTTGGTTCATGTCTAGGGTTCTGAAAAAAGTTGATTCTGACCATTTTTGCCAATTTCCTCCTTGCTTTTATGGAGGGGAGAATTTTCAGAGGTCCTTACTGCATCACTTTTGCTGGCTTTAAGTATTTAATGCCCTTTTATTTTTCTTAACAAAATGAATCTGGTTAAAACGAATAAAGCTACCACTATCAACATTTCTAGGCATTCAAAGGCTTCTAGTGCAACTGCCTACACTCCAAATGAATGTTGCCATAATTTTTAAGTAAGCTGGTACAGAGTTTTAGAAAACTCTTTCACTAGGGAGAAAGAGTGAGGGAGGGGGAGAGAGGAGAAGGAGGAGAAGGAGAAGGAGAAGGAAAGAATAAGTCTTGGTTATAGTCTCAAAATCACTATAAGAAACAAAACCTGGTATTCTTTGACACAGGTAGCAAGAATCATCCACACTCTGCTGTAAGGTGAGTGGGAAAAAAACAACCGTGGCCAACCTTTGCAAGTCTCTTAATTACATATAAAAATGATCTCTGAATGCTCCCCCTCTGCCACCACAGTGGGCTGCCAGTACTTTTCTGGCTCGGAAGCACAAGGGACCGTATGGTCATATGCTTCAAAGAGAACATTCTAGGCTGTAAAGCAATCTCTTGTCCAGACTGAGGCTAAATCACTCAGCTATGATCAATTCCTCTGTTAGAGACACTTGCATCATTTCAGACATATTGGCTGATGACACAGGGAGGTACTTCCTGGGTAGGGACAGCGAGACTTGAATAATTTTTAGATAGACATCGAGCTATTTGCAAGAATACAGACTTTATAAAAATCCCCTCTGCTTAAGAGAAAGCAAAATACTCACTGAATCCCTGGGGGAAACGTAGGGGAGCCTGATTATGAGTAAACAGGAGTTGGTGGAAACCATGAAAATAAAATGGCCAGGGTGAGTAAGTGGGGATTTTCAAATAAGATTCCTAAGGAGAGTGTGTTTACAAGTCTGTGAAATGAATTTACATCTCAGTATTTCATTACATCACCTTTCGTTAGTGTTGGCCCAGTTAGGGATCTGTGTTCACAAATGATCTGCATAAAGATGTTTTGATTTCTGAAGCAACATGTCGTGTTTAAGCTTTTACAGTAAAGATAAAAATGTCTGATTTTTCGGTATAGGAAACGGACTCCTAACCTTACTAGTAACGACTTTTAAAACTGGCTTTGGAGGTCCCCAGTGATTACAAAATAGGTACATATTTTAGGGAAAACTATATGCAAAGCCTCAGAAGCCAACTGGTAGTGAAGGCTTTTTTTCTTAGTAAACATTTTAATTCGTAACGTGGAAGAAAAGCAAGATGTCCATTAAATTAGTCAGACAAGCCAGAATGTGAAAAGGTTTCAGTGTTGAGTACGTTGACCAAAAATGTTTAAACATACCTCACTTTTCCGGAAGAGGAAGGCCAGGCAGCAAAAGTGTTCATCTCCTCTTCTCGATTAACCAGAATACGTCCATCTTCTACCCGCCAGGGCTCTTTTGTGTTTTGATCATTTAAAAACAATTTTAAGTTTGTTCAAAATATATATTTTATTCATTGAAGATGCAACATTTCATCTACACAATGTCATGTAATTGAAGATTTTGGTATGATGACAATTAGGCGTTTTGAAGTCAACACTGATAGCGATTCACTTAAAATGGACCCCTTTACACTATGTCATAGGGAGGCCCTTGCCCAACAAAGTATTCTGAATTTTAAAACTTACCATTATCCACATCTATTGACTTACCTGAACAGACTCTATTTCCAAGTAACTTTTTTTTTTTTGCATTACTATAATTGCATGAAATATTTCTCCACATGGTATCATCATTGCTCAAGAAAACATAATGACTTTAGAGTTTTCTGCAAATTCTGTGCACAATTCCAATACATAGCAGAGAAGCAAATTTCCCCTGGTCTACAATAATCTTTTATAATATCAAAAGGTTAAGAATGATATCGGTGAACCCAGTAAAAAATTTTTTTTATAATGAACAGCACCAGGGAGGCCAAATTATAAATTCTATTTCTCATCAATGAGGCTGGGAGCTGTCCCAGGCGTCAAGGCCGAGACTGCACAAAGGCTGCCCACTGCTGGTGATGTTCGATGCACATTATTTTCGACAGGAACAGAGAGGATGCTTGGGTGGTTATGCATCTTTGAGGAATTTCAAACGAGTTAAAACAACAGTCTTACCTATCCTTCTCTCAACGCGAATCCTGAATATCAGGGTTAGTGCATGTCATAGCTCCCTTTTAAGACCTGCAATTGTAGAGGGTGAACGAAAGATGCCACAATATACTTACTGTCATTTAAATGACAGGCGGCAATCACTTAGGCCTGTGTCGCACTGGTGAAGGAAGGTTCACGCCACATTTTTTTCACCTGCCAACTTATACACAGGTAGAGGTTACGCTAAAGCTTCAATTATTCTAAAAGATGAAAGACATGTTATATTTCGAGATGGATCTTCAGTCCCTATTATACTGCAAGCCTTTGAAGGCTGAACAGGCCAAGTTATGAAAGGGACGAGAGGAAGTGAGGACAGTGAAAATGCAGCTGGAACAGACGGAACATTCTGCCTTCACCACTCTACGCGGATAGTCTCCTTTCGGAGCCGCGGGTGGCGTGACTGAAAAGATCACACATCCGTCAGTAGCGATGTAGGATTTTTCGCACTATTAGAGCTTACCATTACAGATTTAGGGCAGCTAATAAAATTCCATAAGCCAAATTTTCGACAAGTCTGACAGTTTTTGAAAATAATGTGCCTACCAAGTAAACCTTCTTGGTTCCCCTTTCTGTCCTGCCTTAGAGAAAAAACACTGTATAATTAAACTTGTTTTAAAAAATTGAATCACTTTGCAGCCACCAGATGAACATCTGGCAGCGAAGAGACATTAAAATGTCATCTTTTCAAAGGAAGAACAAATATGTGACTCCCCCGTGAAGAGCATTTCTTCTGTCAGAATGCAATCTCACAGACTTCCCATTTATGGTATTTTTGCAACAGTCCAAGGCTGAACTTGGACCTGCTTTTCCCGGATTTTCTCAGTAGTATCTGGATAACAGTGTGTTAAGTACATAAGAAATCCAGGGTCAAAATGAAGATAATTTAATGTACCCAGGTATTGAATCAAATGTACACAGCTGTCCTCAGAACGACCTGCTAACTAGCAGTGGAAGTAGATGAAGCCTGTTTTTCACACATCACAGATGTATTTCAAAGTCATTATAAATGTAATCATAAACCCCAAAATAAGAAACACTGGAAGTCATGTTTTGATGTGTTTTTTCTCCTCTTTTCTCATCGCCAGGAAATGTCTGGATCTGGAAAGAAAAGGATCGGATCTTTTGAAGTCTCAAATATTCCTCAAATTCTTCTCATATATATATAAAAAAAATCTTATTGGGAAATCAGACATTTCAAAAATTATTTTTCTGTAAAGTCTTTCAAAATAAGAGCATTATTTCATCTATAATCTACATTTTTATTTTTAAAATCCCTCACAAAAGTATCTTCATATGTTGCAAAACTTATAAACAAGATTGTAACTTTCCAGGGGGGATATGCTAAGACCCCTGCAGAACCTTTGTGGCTAACTCAGGAACACCCTGGCCCCCCAATATTCAATACTATTGAGGCCCTGGGGTTTGCTGAAACTCATTAAAAACATGGAGAATAACCTCTAGGGAAAATTATTCTCTGGAGAAAGAAAAAGCGAGGAGGATATTAGACGTATCACTGAAGGTATGCATGTTCAAAGTTAATTTGGCTATATTATCAAATTATAGTTCTTGAGGGAACTGAAAGTTGCTTTAAATTCGATTTGGGGAGGCACAATCAAGCTAAATAGTTTGTGTATGAGACACTTGCATAAAAAGAAACACACAGAAGACAAAGTGTCCTTCATTTGGAGGAGGATATATTCCAGCTCGGGCGGGTGCAGGCATTTTAGCTCTGACGCTCTCCCTCATGACACTGCCATGGAGTTCTGCAGCCCCCCGCATTTGACGGGACAGGATGTGGGGGCCCATTTGGCCTGGCTGGACTCTCTTGTCCCTCTGCCTCGCAGTGTGTGACATGCAGGCGACTGCGGTGTCAGCCGGCGGCACTCCCCAGGCTCTGGAGTGTTTATCAGCTGAGTAGGTCGAAGGTCTGCAGACACTGGGTGGAGCAGCAGTAAGCCACAAAGCTGACGGTCGTCCTCCTGGGAGGGGAAGAAAGGGCGAGAAGGACTCTGAGTTCGAGATTAATGTCAGGGTTCTTTCTATCAGAGACAGTTTTTTTCCTTTGTTAAAATAAAAGATTAGGCACCCCAACAAAGGACACACTAGAAATGCAAATTCTCTTTTACAACTGAGCCCTGGAATCAGGTGAGGCAGGTGTGTGCTCATTTTATTAGCAGTTTTCAGAGGACATAATATCCCTCAGTTAGCTGCTAAGGAAAAAACAAGCTTTTTCTATGTTATGGTCTGAATTCTGCTTATAAGAACCAACAGTGCAATGATGGAATTAGAAATACGTTATAAAAATCATGTAACAGAAAATATCACTGCTTTAGCTAGGCCACATATATATCAGAGAACTTGGAAAACATAATTTTAAGGAACTTATCGTACAAATGTATTCACAGGGATTGCTCAGAGTCAATTTCAGAATTTGAGTAATAAGAGTTTGAGGGTCTTCTTCCCAGCAAAAGCAGTACTAAAGGGAAATTTATAGCATTAAACACATGTATTTTCTAGAAGAATGCTCTAAAATCAATAACCTAAGTTTCCGCCAGGAAGTTGGAGGATAAAGAGCAATTTAAGTCTAAAGCAAATAAAAAGCATAGAGTATGTTATTTGTCCACTATGAAATCAAACTAAAATTCAATAACAAAGAGAAAATTTTCAAATGTGAAAAGTAAACAACACAGTTCATTCACCTTCTTTGACCCATGTGTCAAATGACTACTTTCCCATGGGTTAAAGAGGCAGACTCAAAGAATTTAAAAACCTACATGAACTAAATGGGAATGAAAATTACAACTAATCAAAAGTTTTGACACATAGTAAAGCAATGCTGAGACAGCATTTTATAGAACATGTTTTTGTTAAAAGAGGTCTCAAATCAATAATCTAAATTTCTATCCCAAAAACCTAAAAAAAAGAGCAAAAGAAAAAAAGCAAGCAGAAGGATAAATAATAATTACGGGGAGAAACCAATAAAATTGATAAATTTTTAGCAAGACTGACGAAGAGACAAATTAATATAAGAAATGAAACAGGTGATATCACTACAGATCATGCAGCCATTACAGAGATAAAGGAATACTATGAAAAACTTTATACTCATAAATTTGTGGACTGAGAAGAAAGAGACAAATTCCTTGAAAACTATGAACTACCAAAACTCAACCAACATGAAATAGCCAACCTGAATAGTCCTAGAAATATAAAAGGAATAATATATGTAATTAAAAAAAGAAATTTCTGGGCACAGTGCTTTCACTGGGGAATTTTATCAAACATTGAAAGAACAAAGAAGATTTTTTACACAATCTCTTTCAGAAAAAGGAGCGAAGGAACACTTCCCAATTTATTTTATAAGGCCAGTATTACTCTGACTCTATAGCCAGATATAGTATAAAATCATAAAACTATGATTTCATGATTTCATTTTATCTCATGAACATAGATATAAAAATCTTTAACAAAGTATTAACAAAGTAAGTACAGAAATGTATAAAATGAACCACACATCATGATCAAGTGGCAGTTATTCTGGACCTTTAAGTCTGGTTCAATATTTGAAAATCGATGTCATCCACTCTACTAACAAGTTAATAAAGAAAAATATGTATGATTTCAATGGACTCGGAAAAAGTACGACAAAATACAACATCCATTCATCCTAAAACTCTCAGCAAACTAGAAATAGAGGGGATCTTTCTCAATTTGATAAACAGAATCTACAGAAAACCTTGCTTACATCACACTTTATAGTGATGACCTCTCTCACCACTTTACCTAACATAGTACTGCAAGTTCTAACCACTGCAATAAAGCAAGAAAAAGAAATAAAAACCATACAGATTGGAAAGGAAGAACTAAAACTATTCCTACTTTCAAATGGCATGACATAGTTGTCCACACAGAAAATGCCAAGGATTCTATAGAAAATACTCCCAGACTCTTACGCAAGTTCAGCAAGGTTACAAGCATATAAAATTAAAAATTAAAACTCAACTGCATTTCCATAGACTAACAACGAACACATGGAAATTTAAAAAATAAGCTCAATTACATTTCCATAAAGTAACAATGAACACATGGAAATGAAATTTAAAAATATAAGAATTTATACTCATGCAAAGAAAGTGAAATACTTGGGTATAAACCGCATAAAACATTTAAGGATGTTGAAAATACTAAATGATGATGAAAAAATAAAAGAATACCTAAATAAACAGAGAGACAGACTATGTCCACGCATTGGAAGACTTGATGAAGTAAAGATGTTAGTTCTCTCCAAATTGATCTATAGATTGAATATAATTTTTATTAAAACCCAGCACAAGGATTTTTGGAGACAAAGATAAGCTTATTCTAAAATTATATAGAAAAGTAAAGGCCCTAGAATAGTTAAAACAATCTTGAAAGAAAAAAATCAAGTGAAAGGGTCACTTTACCTGATGTATAATTACACTAATCAAGACAGTTTGGTATTAACTGAGAGGCGATGATCAACAGAACAAAATAGAGAACACAGGAGAACATATCTAGGACTTTGGGGGTAGGTAAAGATTTCTTAGGACACAAAAAGCACTACCTATAAATTAAAATGGGTAAATTTGACTTGATCGAAATTCAAAAATTCTGCTCTGCAAATTACACTCGTAAGAAAATAAAAAGGCAGCATTACTTTTGATATTTTTTATCTCAGGAAATTGTGTAAATTTTAAGTTATCAGGGACTTTGTATTACCTTTTTTTAAAAAAATTAAAGTTGGTTAGGTAATTTGCTCCACCAGAATGCATATATTTGTATAAATCACTAGAGAAATAAACTGACACAAAATGATCTCAAATGGCAAGTGCATTTTTGAGGACTGGTTAACTAAACTTTCCAAATTTCTTTTTTTCCTTCTTCTTCACTGTTTAAGTCTATATAATGGCTTGTCTCATGGAAGAGAACATCGAAGAGGTTTGACTTTCTTGCTATCGCAAGCTCAAATTGTGTCAGACAGTTTTGATCATCTGCTACAGTAAACTCTCCAATTTTTAAAAAGATAAACATATTAAGTGAAAATCACTCACAGAAGTGATACATTTCATACCACAACCATTTAGTTTTTCAAAATAAAGGTCTAAGCAAAAGCGTCCAACTGCACAGAGATGTGGGATTTTTACTCGCTGAAGCATGATGCCCGTGGGGTCACCATTAACTCAAGGGGCAAGGCAGGGTGACCCGGCGGTCTCCTAGAAATCCCAAGTCTGCAGATATGTACTATTTACTTTTGAGAGACCCTTCTAATAACATATTGTATCTGCCTGTTGCATTAATTATCTAAGTTGTTATGAGTACAGCAACAAGTCTACTGCCTTCAGAATGGATTTGTGGGGCGGGGGGAGGTAGACGGGGTAAAGGGGGTCAAATATGTGGTGGCAGAAATCTAACTATGAGAGTTGACCACACAGTGTAAATAGGTATATGCCTTACTGCTAAAGCATCACCATAACAAATTAATTTAAAAAAATAAGAAATTAAAAAAAAAAAAAAGATTTGTGTTCGTTAGGGTCCTTAAAATTCCAGAACTATGACACCTGAGACATGATGGTTTTAGGGGAGATACTCTGGGCAATAAACTCTGCAGTTAGGAAGGAGGTGCTGATAAATTTACAAAGAACATCAGACTTGACATTTGTTGCCTCAGAATCTAAGCGTATTTATAGGCAAGGCAGAAGAAAGAGCATTTCAGCCTACTTTTAAAATACAGAAATACCACTATCCTAAAAAAATAAATCACAATATTGTTGGCACATATTGGAGCCTATGAAAATCATCAGAAATGGTGCTATTTCTTTGCAAAAGTGTTTCCTGATTAGAAACAAAAAGCATATCCTTGACTCATACAGAAACTGAAGCCAAAAGACAAACAGTGTTTATTAGACAGAGCTGAGCTGATAAAACTCCCAAGGCTGTGTAGTATTAACTTGTGGGAGATTCATCTAGTAATATATTGCATCTGCTAGTTACATTTATGTTAATAATAACTGTCTCTTATGGGATTATTCCGTGTGCAGAACCAGAGGCTTAAATATTACATACTTGCTTCTCTGCTTGATCTGCCCAGGCCCTAGAAATTTAAGAGTAAGATATATATGGGAAAAGAAGTATCAGGTGTTTTAGTCGTAGCTGAATCCCCAACACTTAGTACAGAGTCTGTACCACAGTAGATGGTTAATACTTATTTGTTGAGTGATACAATGAGGAAGCAATAGTTAATGATTTACTTAAACCTACTGAAGAGTATTTTAAATTTTACAAAGATATTACAAAGCTACATGAATCGAAGCAGTATGGTACTGGCATAAAGACAGATATATAGACCAATGGAACAAAATAGAGAGCCTAGAAATAAACCCACACATATACAGTCAACTGATCTTCCACAAGAAGTCAAGAATACACAGTGGGAAAAAGACAGTCTCTTCAACAAATGGTGTTGGGAAAACAAGAAATCAACATTGCAAAGAATGAACTCGAACCCTTATCCTACAGCATACCAAATATGAACTCAGAAACAAGGTAAGGCTTAAACATAAGACCTGAAACTATAAAACTCCTAGAGGAAAATGTAGAGGGAAAACTTCTTGACGGTGGTCTTGGCAGTGATTTCTTAGATATGGCACCAAACGCACAGGCGACAGAAGCAAAAATAGGTATGTGGGACTGCGTCGCACCCAAAAGCTTCTGAACAGCGAAGGACGCAATGGACAAAAGGAAAAGGCGATTCGTGGGGTGGGAGAAAATGCCTGTTCCACTGTTGTATGCTGGGAGCAGATCACCTGTCCGGTTTCACAGGTTCACAGCTGGAAAGGAATTCTGCCCCAGGAAGAACTATACCCAAGTTTCACCCAGACCTGATCTAGAGATTTAAGATATTTAAGATGAGATTCTGAACTTGAGAGTTGATACTAGAATGGGTTAGGATTTGGCGGGTGTTGGGATGAGGTGAATTTATTTTGCATGTGAGGACAGGAATTTTTAGAAGTCCGTTATAGCTTGAACTGTATTCCCCCAAATTCATACATCGAAGTCCTAAGCTCCAGTACCTTTAGAACGTGACTGCCAAGAAGTGAATTGTGCACCCTACCCCCTCGATTCGCATGTGTGAGCACTGCCCTCCAATGTGCTGGTGTCTGGAGACGAGGCCTTCAGGAGATGATGAGGTTTATGCGAGGTCACGGGCATGGGGCCTTCGCGATGGGATTAGTGCCCTTATAAGAATGGAGAGCTTGTGTGCACACGCATGTACTTACACTCACTGCCACGTGAGGCAACATGACAGCGGCCTATTTGGAATCGGGATCATTGCAGGTGTATTTTGCTAAGTTAGGGGGAGGTCATTTGGGTGGGCCCTAACGTAGTATCACCAGTGCCCTTATACGAAGGGGAGATTTCAACACAGAGACAGGCATACATGGAGGGAGGGTGATGGGCAGAGGGGAGAGGGGAAGATGGCCATCTATAAGGCAAGGAGAGAGGCCTGGGACAGGTCCTGCCCTCACAGCCTCGAAACGAGCCGACCCTGCCGGCACCTGGATCTCAGATGTCCAGGCTTCGGGGCTGTGAGACGAGAGACTTCTGTTGTTTAAGTTACCCAGCGTAGTGGCTATTTTGTTGTGGCCACCCTAGCCGACTAGTACAACGCTCCTGAAAAACCCTAGGTAGCCTGATTTCCCCCTGGGAGAGCAAGGACCTGCGAGAATCACACATGCATGGGAAAAGGCAGAGACATGTTGTCATTCATACTAACAAATAATCCTCTAAGGTGATGCTCTCCATTTTCATTAAAGAACAGTAAGTTTGGGAATGAAAATTTGTGATGTCTACAAGGATCAAAAGTCATGAATATACTAGCCATTCTTCTCTGCTATTGATATTTGAAGGTTTGGGTACTTATTGTTTATGCAAAAATACTGTAATTTCTTTTTACTCACTCTGTATTAAATTTAGGTTGGAACTAACACTTGTACGGGACTTGGTATTTTAAAAGAATATTCAATATGTTCATTTAAACAATGCCAGATGTCCACATTAATTTAGATATCGGCTGATCCAATGTATTATTTTATGACAAGCGATGCAAATTGAACTAAATATATTAGAAAATTTAATAATATTATCAAGACCTTTTAGAGTTTATCACATAAAAACTATTGATTTTATTTCCAGCAATAAGCTACTGAGATTCAAGTATTTGGTTTTCAGTTACCAAAAAAAGTCCTTTAAAGACTATGGTAGAAACTGAAGTCAATGCTTTTAATACAATCTCCATAGCAACATGGGAAGGAGCAAAGGCTGGTGGACGAAATGAAAGCCACAAACTCAATTTCAGACCTGAGCATTAACTCACCACAGAGAGCCATGTTTATATCCTGGCATTTCATCTTTGTTACAAGCACAAGCGCTTGTGGCTTCGCTCAACAAAAGGGCATTGTCTAAGTTCTATGTACTTGATACATGCATTTTATTAAACTAATACTATTATATTTATGCTCTGAAACAACATAAGATTATTTGCACTGAATTTCTAGGTTGTAGCAGAGAAATAAGTAGCAGTAAATGGAATATGCAAACACTAAGTAACTCTCCAAATTTCATATAAAGGTAACACAAAGATGACTTCAGCTGAAGGCCCTGCTTAACTTTCACAAACTACCATGATAAAAAGAAAGTGTGTCTTTTTAAATAGGTGTTCAGAATTTTATCAGCTGCTAACAGCATCCTGACCATACTGAATTGTTTTCATTTTCATGTTTTCAGTAAGGAAACGTCTTCTATAAGAAATTATGCAATAACAATGCATTAGGATTTTACTATAGTTTAATGAATTGGTCGATAGTCCTGTGATGATATACTGCAAATACGAAGATTGTTTCCTAAAAACAACCCTCTTCCCCGAAAAGAAATTTTAAAAAGTCTTTGAGCTGCAGAAATGGATAAGAGTTAATAATTACTTGGTATTTATTACATGCCAGGTACTGTCCTGGGCTCTTTCCATGAATGATCTCACTCAATCCTCACAATGACCTTATTAAACGGATATTATTATGCTCATTTTACTGATGAAAAGATGAAGCCCAGAGAAGCCAAGTGACTTGTGCGAGGGGTCCCCGCGGAGGAGCCATGACCGAGGTCCGCGCACCTGACCGCTATCGTGCCGCTGCTTCTCGTGGATGTGAGTATTTCCTTTGTTAATTTTATTCGTGTGGTCACATACTCGGACTCTGACTTGGTCCTTTTAACTCTAATTTAAATGGAATTCTACTGAATTTGGAGAGCTGATCACCTAGGGTTAGAAGAAGCAGATGTTAGGAGGAGGTCTTCTGCAGACAGGCGCAGTAAACAAGGGAATCCTAAAACTATCGAAAGTTAAAACAGGAATCAGAAGTGCAGCAAAATAGGATTTTTTAGGGTAAGAAGATGGACTGAACACCAGCTGTGTGCTAGGTGTCTGCCTTCTTCATCTGCAGAGTCACAGGATGGCCCACCGAGCAGGCTCTTCTGTGTCCCCATTGCGAGGCTCAGAGGGGTTCAGCACCCTGCCTACACTCACTCTCCTGCTATAAAAATGATTACAAAGGAAACACTTCTCAGCGTTGGATAGAGTCAACAAGTTATCTGGAAGATTCACTAACCCAAAATACCACATTTGATGGATAAGTGAGGCATTATTGTACTCTTTTTTTTTAACTTTGAAAAATGTAAACTTAGAAGATCTTAAATTTAGAAAATCTATACGCTGTGGTTGTGCTAACGGGGGATTTTTCATTTGACGGCCTATTTTTAATTGTCTGGTATTCTTTTTTTAAACTACCAGTCTGGGGTTTTTCACTCAGTGAACATTCTCAGCGAATTCAAGGCAGTGTGCCAGGAAACAGAGTGGCAGAAGAATGCCATCTAGGAGGTTTAGAAATTCACAGCAGAAACACACACAGGCAGTTCGGCAGCGCCAATTAAACAGAAGGGCTGGACAGGTCCCGTTATGGAATAAATGCTGACTTTCCTTATGGCCTAAAGACGATGGAGAACATGGGAGCAGCAGGAAAACACTCCTAACAAAGAATGAGCTACGAAACGGCATATGCAATAAAACTGCTCTGCGTATGAGCATAAAGTGATGAAGTCCAGTTTTCCCATGATACTGAAAACGCGCGTTGGTTTCACTGTGCTGCGGCTGAGGAAGGACCCGGGGCCCCAGCGGAGCTGCGGACCTGGCAGGCGCCCCAGGCGTGTCCCCCGCCCCCCCGCACTGCCGGCCCTCCCCAGGCGCAGCGCGGCGCCCGCGCGGGCATCATTACCCCTGGTGCAGCCCTGCCATCGGCGTCTCTCTCAAGGGGAAGAGCTTGGGGTAGACGATCGTAAACATGGGCTCGCTACACCGGTGGCAGTGCCCCAGGGGGCAGTGCAGCAGCTCCAGGAGACTTCTGGGTAATGAGATCGGAGACAGGAAGTTCAAATCTGCAACACAAGAGAAAATCATGCACGAATGAAAAAATTCAATTTCTTTAAACTAGGTGTCTTTAAATATTGTTCTTTGGTACCAGGTCAGTTCTGTTGAAGTACTGCATGTTGAAAATTCTGTTATCTGAGAGGCATTGAATAAAAATGTAACCTTATTTAAGAATGAAAGATTTTTTTTTTACATTTTTGATACTAAGAGAAAACCTAAATCTACTTCTTTAAGGGCAACTAGACGCTGTCCTGAGGTAGAGACCAGGAAAGAATAAGACCAAATCTTCTTTAAGAACAAAGATGAAAAGGGCATGAATCTACCCAGACAGGGTTCGTGAATGTCTGTAACAGACAGAGAATAAAGAGGAACTGGGGCTGAAGACGAACATGGACTTCCGCTAGGTTCTTCCTAGATCTACTGGGCATTTAGGATCCATGGAGCTAAACGTTATTTACTGAAAAGAATAAAGAGAGGAAACAAAGAAATGAAATAAAATGAAAAACGGTGAAATCAAGCTTTTCCTTGTCGCACTCCCACGAGCTGTCTAAGCAAAACAGGGCGTTTCGCCCTCAGCTTAGTCTTGTTTACACAAAAGAACTGTTGAAAGCAAAACTCTGCAGTGGCTCAGGTGAACTTGAACACAAATATATACTGGGTTTGCTACTGACGGTAATAATGCGGCAGAGGGAAATGGTTATGTGAGGTGAAGCCTAAACATCACTGACTCATCGTTGGGAAGGAAATACAAATTATCTTAGCACCTTTTATATGTGTCCAGACTTACTGATAACCGTTTAGAACAATGAAATTTACTTATAAGTAAATAATTATAATTTTGTTTCATTTTATTTTTTAAATTTAATTTTATTATTAGTTTCAAGTATACAGTACATCGGTTCGACATTTATGTTACTCTTTGTCTCCTCTGGCCCTCCACCTCGCCATTCCATGACTGCTGACCGCGCTCCCTCTGCCCTGCTCCCCATCCCCATGACCAGCGATCAACTACTAATTGGTACTTCTTTAACCCTTCACCCCATTCTCCCAGCCCCCCCAACCCTCACCGCCCCCCTACCTGCCATCACCAGCCTGTCCTCTATATTTGTGAGCCTGTTTTTGATTATTTTGCTCTTTTTGTTCCTTAGATTCCAAATATAAGTGAAATCATATGATATTTTTCTTTTTCTGACTTATTTCACTCAGCATAATAACCTCTAGGTCCATCCACGTTGTTGCAAATGGGAGGAATTCATTTTTTTAATGGCTGAGTAATATTCCATTGTCTATATAAACCATAACTCCTTTATCCAATGGTCTGTTTGTTGATGGGCACTTAGTTTCATTTTAAGAAACGACTTTGTACTAGACATTCCTGGAAGGGTAATGTTAAATGTTTCTTTTATGGAATTTAAAAAAAAAAAACAAAAACAAAGCTAAAACATTTAGCAGTTCTGAAAACACATGAAATGTGTTTTTATTAATATTGCCTAGAGCTTCGCTAAAGGATGTCAGAGACCCACTTGACAGCACCTGTGAAATCCACACACGCCAGGCCCTTTCCACAGGACCTGGCATGCCGTGGTAGCACTGTGAGGACAGCGGAGAGAGGCTCCGGGCATTTCTTCCCCTCTAGGTGCATACATTTCTCAGATGGGAGGAGGCTGTAAGGTAAAACTCCGCTCTGCTGGAAGAGGCACCTGACTTCGCAGATTTTTTCCTAGTGAAGAGGGTGCCTCTGCTCTCCTTCTCATTTCCGCTAAATATAAGTCCCTGAACACCAACTTCCTTCATTTAAACCACAGAGTTTAACTTTTAACTTCTGACCTTTGTGACCGAAGGCCATATTTTAGTAAATGCTTCTTTGTCTTTAGGGGGTGCTGAAGAGATAGATCAGTGTTGATAAATTATTAAACCTTCTCTTTTAATAAAAAAAAAAAAAAAGTCCCATTGCAACAACAGTGTGAATGTACTTAATGCCATCGACCTGAGCGCTGAAAAATGGTAAATTTTATGTTCTGTGTATTTTACTGCAATAAAAACAAGAAACACTGAAATAGGCAGCAGGGGCATCATTCCTAAAGCCAGAGAGAAAGAGGCAGGAAGACGCGGAAAGGCCGCCGTACCGCTCAGAGCACTGTGACAGGTGTGATGCAGGCGCCTCATGGCCAGCTCCTGCAGCGGCAGGACGCGGTCGCTCTCTGTCCCGATGGCCTTCACCTCGGCAGGGAGGAAGACAGTCAGGGGCCCCGAGGAAAACGAAAGCAGCTTCACCTCGGAAACTTGGATGGGCGCGCCGCAGCTGCAGAGAGACACACATTCACGTTAGTGTTCGTGAGGAGCGAACGAGCCCGGTGCCGGCAAAAATGTGTTAATCAAAATATACGTTTAAAATTTGAAGACACCGCTGAATTGCCAGAATTCTTTTCAAAGTGAACAGACGGTATCCTGCGTTCCTTAATAAAACCTGGCATGGAAATCTCGATTCATCAGTTGGGATTCAGCTAAATCATCGCCGAGGCCCAGTCACTTCCAGTAAGAACAAACTTTGAAGGAATTTTCCTTCATAGAGTCTACACAATTTGCTTTGGAGGCTCTGTTTATCCTCATTTTATTACCCTCTCCAAGTTTATGTTTATTGAAATTTTCAAAATTAAAAGGAAAAAAGGACACTCTGTTAAGTTTTAGTACCTCAGTTTAATAGAATTTTTGGTGTGGAAAAAACCGTACAAAGCAAATAGATTTTTAATGGTAGAAGATAACTTTATTGGATCCTTTCATAAACTGGTGGCAAAAATATTCTTGGCAAAGCCTGTTGAATAAGCCAAGTCACACCCTACACCCTGCGGCCACTCAAAACTAGAAGGCAGAGGCGTCCTTGTCCCTTCAGCTACAGGGTTGACAAAACTCAGGAGTCTGATCGCATCCTACCTCCTGTCTGAGACCTCTAGGTCACCTAAAAGTCTTGACACTTTTCTTCTCCAATGACAAACAGGTGCCAACAAATCTGGGCTCCCCAGACGTAACATGGGATAATCTCTCCAACCCTAGCTAGAAATAGGCAACGAAGGAGAGGGCATAGGACTGGAAGGCAGAGCCCTTGGCTATTTGCTTGTCAGGCATTTCCTTCCTTTGCTCATTCCGTCCATCAGAAAATGTCTCCAGAGCACCTACTACATGCCGGTCAGTCGAGATAACTAAAATTAAACAAAAAACAAAACAAGATGACCCTCCTTCCCCTGAAAAATGTAACACTTACAATATAATTGTTTGAATATTGGGTCAGAGAGGACAGCATGACTGACTCTGTCCAGGGAATCAGAGAACACAATATCTGACCTAGAACTCACCTGATTTCACCACCCAGTTCAAGAAAAAGAACTTTAGAAGGCCACTCTGGGCACCCCTATTGGGCAAAACCCATATCCCAAAGGGAATATTGCAAAATTCTAACATTATAGTTTAGTTTTGCCTCGTTCATCAATGTGAAGCATTCTGAGTCTGGGTCCTTTTTTAACATTGTATTTCTGGAATTCATCCATGTTGCTGCATGTACTGTAGTTTATTCATTTTCACTGCTCTGAAGTAACCGACAAACGTTTAGGCTGTTTCCAGTGTGGGGCTATTACAAACAATTTGGTGTATGTTATTTGACATGTGGGAGCATACAATTCTGTTAAGTACATACGTAAGATCAGAACTGGGCTTATTATAGTGAGGAGAGACAGATGATAAAGAGATGCATATATATTAAGATAGAATAAAAGGAGTGTGAGAGCTGTACTACTTTACGTACAAAGTCTTTCTGAGGAGGTGACATTTGAGCAAAGACCTGACTGAAGAGAAGTGGAACTAAGTCACAGCCTGGTAGACACCTTAAATTGAGGACAAGGAACAAATAATACAGGAAGTCCAAAGCAGCTAATGTTTGTAGGACGAAGAACGTCAGAGAGAGAGATGCACAGAGGAAGAACTCGGAGATGTGCAAGAGGTCCCCCTTGAGTATTGAGATGAGTCTGGTCAGCACATGCACGTGAGGACACTACCTGAGGCTACAGAAAGAACCAGATGAAATGATTAAAGGTAACAGCGCCCAACACTCACACAGGGTCGAAAACAGTGCCTGTTATTATCGGTCAGATTTGAACCTCATAATTCAAGGGGCATTGAGTAGAGCGCACAGAGGGTCTTATCTCGACAGTGGGGAATAATTAGCCCTAGACTGAACACCATTCCATCCCCACCTAACAAATCCTAAAAGCCATCTGAAAAGATCAAACTGTTTCCAATTAACTCAATTGTGTCCCAGGACATACATCAATACTAGTTATACGAAAACGAAAATGTCCAGCACTCAAGCATGGTAAAATTCACACTGTCTAGCATTTAACCGAAAATTCCCAGGTTTTCCAAGAAGCAGGATAATAGGACCCAAAATGAAGAGAAAAGTCATGCAACTAAAACCAAGAACTGAGAGATGTTAGAACTGGCAGAAAAGGTCATTATAATGATAGTTATAATTACTGCATAGAAGGATGTGTTACATACATAGCTCTCACCTAAAGAAACTAGAAATAAGCAAATTAAACTCTATATAGAGAGAAGAAAATAAAGAGTATCAAGAATATTAGTGATATAGAAAACAGGAAGCTAGTAGAGAAAAATCAATGAAAAGAAAAGCTGGATCTTTGAGAAGATCCATAAAATTAATAAATTTCTAACCAGACTAATCAGAGGAAAGACAAATTGCCAATATTTGGAATGAGAAAGAAGCCATTTTCCAGTTCCTACAGATAATAAAAAGGTAATAAGCAACTATATGCCAATACAAATTCTTTTGAGGAAAAAAATTACCAAAGCTCACTCAAGAAATAAAGTGAACAGCCTGTATTTATTAAAGTTGAGTTTGCAGTTAGAAGGCTGGAATACTTCCCAACTGATTCTATGAAGCCAGCATTATCCTGATACCAAAACCAGACAAACATGCTATAAGAGAAACAAAAACCAGTATCGCTCACAGCATAGCTGGAAAAATTTTTAGAAAACTGAATTCAACAATATATTAAGTCATCATGACTAAATGAGGTTTATCTTACTAATGGAGATTGCATTAACATTAGAAAATTAATGTAATTCACTATATTAAAACCACATAATCATTTCGATAGATGCAGAAAAAGCATCTAATGAAATTAGACACTCATTCCTAATTTAAAAAATCTCAGCAAAGCAGAAATAGAAGGGAATGTACTCATCTGATACAAGATACCTATGACAAACAGCAGTTAAGGTTATGTAATGTTGATTGCTTTCCCGGTAAGTTCAGCAAGACAAACCTGTGTGCTCTCGCTAATTCTATTTAAGCTTCACTGTCCTGGAGCTTCTAGCCAGTGCGATACAGCAAGAAAAAGAAATAAAAGATAGCCAGATTTGAAAGGAAGAAGCAAAACTGTCTTTACTTTCAGAAGACATGAAGGTGATGTAGAAAGGTCGATAGGTTCTACAAGACACCTACTGGAACTAATAAGCGAACTGAGCAAATTTGGAGGATACAAGATCAATATGTAGGACATCTATACTTCTATAGGTAGCAACAATCAATTGGAAATTGAAAAAAATTTAAATTCCACATACAATAGTCTGAAAAATATGAAATACTTAGAGATAAATCAGACAAAAGATACCTAAGATGTCTATACTGAAAACTACAAAATATTGCTGAAAAATGAAGACATTTCTTGTGATCACGCACTGGAAGACAATATTGTGAAAATGTTAATTCTCAAATTGATCTACAGTTCAATGGAATCGAAATCATAGCAGGCTTTTTTTTTTTTTTAAATCTATAAATTGAAAATCTGATTCTAGAACACCTAGAATAGTTGAACAATTTTGAAAAAAAAAAAAACTCTGGAAGACTAACACCACCTGATTTTAAGATTTACTGTAAAAACTACAGTAATCAAGACAATGGGGTATTGATGTCAAAATGGGCAGATAGGTCAATGGAGCCAGCAGAGTATCCATAAATAGACTTACACATATATGGACACTAATTTTCAATGAAGGTAAAATGGCGCTACAGTGGAGAAATGACAGTATTTTTAACAAGTGATGCTAGAACAATCGTATATCCACATACCAAAGAGGAACTCCTACCATACCTTGCACCGCATTCGAAAATTAACTCAAAATAAATCGTAGACCTAAATGTAAATCTAAACCCTTAAACATTCTAGAAGATAACATGTGAGTTTTTCTGTGGGTTAGAAAGATAGTACTCTTATGAATGATTTGTGAAGACGAGAAGATGAATCTAAATTTTACTTTATAATCATTATTTCTTTCCTAATATGGAGAAAATTAGGATGAGAGGATAATATCCAAAATGCCATTTTGCCATGTGGCCACTAAGTGGGAATATAGGCAAACATATAATAAATGATTCTTTTGATGATGTACCACGATACATGGTGTGATGAGTAAATTTTGTACCAACTTGGCTGGGCCACGGAACTCTGATATCTGGTCAAACACCCGTCTAGGTGTTGCTGTGAAGGTAGTTTTCAAAAATGAGATTAAGGTTTAAATCAGCAGACTCTGAATAAAGCTGATTATCTTCTATGATGTGAGCGAGCCTCATCCAATTGGTTAAAGGCCTTGAGAGAAAGAGACTGCGGTCCCCGAAGAAGAGGGAATTCTGCCTCCGAGCTACCTTCAGACTCACGCTGCCACATGACTCCTTCCTGGGTCTCCAGCCTGCCCTGTGGATTTCAGACCCACCAGCCCTCACAATCATATGAGCCAATTCCTTAAAACAAATCAATTTCTCTCTCCCTCTCCGCCCCTCACCCCATCCTATTGGTTGTGTCGCTATGGAGAACCCTAATACACATATTAGGTAAAATAATCTGTTTCCAAACTTTATGGCCACACTGTAGTATGAGAATCCTGAGCAAAACCATAAAACAATGAATATGTAGCGTAAAAGGCACGGGAGCCATTCGTGAGTATTTACTTCATACTGTTATGTTGTCCTGACAGTATGCTTTCTAACCCTATCGTGGATGGACTCTACACAAACGCTGCCCCAAGAATTTAATAACATAGACTAACAAATAACGGCTCAGAAAACTGAAAACCAGATTTTTCTAATGCTTTCCTTGTCTCCAAGAATTAAAGACAGGTATCTGTCTGAAACTACTAAAAAGGCTCACATTAACAAGTGCATCCTCATTTTATGTAAGGTCTAATTTCCCTCTCACAATTCTCTGAGCAGGAATTTCTGTTCTTCACCACTGGCTATAAAGAGCGAATTAGATCCATTTGACTGTCCGTCTATTAAATGCCTCCTCTGCTTACTTAGGCTGCAAGGGAGGGGACCATGTGAGTTAAGGACCCTTCTGCTGGCCCTGGCTGGCCTCCCTCCACCTCGTTAGACTAAACAGCCACCCTTACTAAGTGAAAAGATGCAGGAGAGAAAACGGTGTTTTCTGTCTCTGCTCTCAAAGAGCTGGCAGAGGGGCTCAAAAACACTCAGGTGGCTCGAGACCAGGGACAAGAGCGGGCAGTGTGTGTCCCGCAGAGTATGCTCTACCACCGCCCAGCTTTGTGACCTGGGACCATTTACTTCATCTCTCTCAGCCTCAGTATCATTTCTAAAATGCGGATGATATCACAGGGGTTGCTGGGAGCATTATGTGCACCATGCAAATTGATCAGTGAGCACAGTGCCTGGTACTCGGTCAAGGTTAAGGAATGTTTATAGCTCTGGTTTCTTTTTATTATTACAATAAATGATTCTTTTGATAATACACTACAATACGTAGTGTGACAGTTAAATTTTTGTACAACTTGGCTGGGCACGGTACCCAGATATTTGGTTGAACACCAGTCTAGTGTCGCTGTGAAGGGATCTATTATGACAAGCTAAGATTGGCACGCGGATGCTCCAGGAGGGGGAACAGGGGTTCAGCTCTGTGAGTGCTCGGGCACCTGGGTAAAGCATGTCCCCCCTGGCTAGAGTGCGGGGACACAGAAGAGAACGGCTGGAAAGGTATCTGCCTTAAAAACTAGCGTCACTCATCTTGATAGGAAGTAATCATGAAATGAATGGCCAGGAGGAAGGGATGGAAGTCATGTGACATGCTTCAGTTGACCCCAAACTGAAATAATTATTAAGTGGCAATTATTAAGCCTTGGTATCTTTGATTTCTAACTCAATAGTTTTTATCATTTTTAGATTAAATGCCGAGGTGGTTGCAAACAGATTGTCCATTTTTGAACCTGTGAGTTAATATTACATTAGTATTTTTTACTTAGTTGTACAGATAACACACAATTATCACACAATTTTCTTTCGACTTGATATTTTCAGAGCTGCCATTCAACATTTAACCCTAAACAAGCTAAATGAATAGTGCCATCATTCTGCCACTGAGATTATGCTCCAAACCATGTACGTGATTTAGCAAATTAATTTCTATCTATTTCCACACTTACCATTCTACCCAACAAGGTGTTAAAAGTAGTTAAAATTCTCGTACCAAAAGCATCCAAATGACTCTCTTTTATCCTTCAGAAAGTACAGTCACCCACATGTTCATTATTATGGAAACTGCTACCAGATTTACCTTAGTTTTTAGCAAAAAAAAAAAAAAATGTTTTTGTTTTTGTTTTTTTTTTTCAGCCTAAAATAACAGGAAGAGGAAAGAGGAGAAGAGACTGTGGAGAGGCAAGAACTATGCCACCCAGAAAGAATAAGCCTGGGGCTAGAGACGGTCTGACTGCCATCTTGGCAGAGACTCCTTTAAGGCTAGTTTTATTCCATCTGAGGATCCATTTACTTCGCTTTCATTCTTGAAAGGTATTTTTACTGGTTGTTGGGTGGACTGATTTTTTTTTTTCTTTAGCACTTTAAAATGTTCCACTGTTTTCTTGTCTTTGTAATTTCTGCTTAGAAGGGTAACAGTCTTTTGAATTATTCCTTTGTATATCATTTGTCATTTTTCTCTGGCTGCTTTCATGATTTTCTTTTTATCTTTGGTTTTCGGCAGTTTTGCCTCAGCAGGATTTTCTTGGTAATTTATACTGCTTGGGATTCGCTGGCGTCTTGAAAATGTAAGTTTATGTCTTTCATCATATTTGGGAAATTTTCAGACATTATTTCTTCAAATGTTTTGTTGTTGTTGTTGGCCCATTCTCTATTCTTCTTCTAGGATGCAAATCATATATATATATATATATATATATCTGCCTTTTTTATATTATCTGGCAGGTCCCCGATGCTGTGCTCATTTTTTATTTCAATCTTTTGTCTCATGTTCTTCAGACTGAAATATTTCTATTGATCTACCTACAGTTTCAGTGACTTTTCCTCTGCTGTACCCATTCTGCAGTTAGGCCCATCAGGTGAGGTTTTTATTTCGGATATTCTATTCAACTTTAGAACTTCCCCTTGTTTCTTTTATAGTTTCTATTTTTCTGGTCTTTCCATTCATTGCAAACTTACTTTTCTTTACTTTGCTGAGAACAAGTTGCCTTAAAATCCATGTCTGTCGATGCCAGCATTTTGGCTCATCTCGGGTTGCTTTCTGCTGATGGTCATTCCCTTTGAGAACAGGTCACATTCTCTGTATTCTTCATACGCTATGAATTTTGGGTAGTATTCTGAACATTGTAGAAGTTATATTGTGGAGACTCTGGATTCTGTTACATTCCTCTAAGCTTAAAAGGAATGTTAACATTTTTGTTTTTATAAGTAATTAATCGCTTCATCCGCCTCTAATTGCAAACTCTGTCTCTTGAGTGAAATCACACTCCAGATTTTCTGTCTGTAGCTGGGCTGCTTTGTGCCTGCTCCACGGATTTTGATATCTCCTATCGCTTGTTTTTTTTGCATGTGTAGGCTGCCCCCGGGTAAAAACGGACTGTGATCTGAAGAATATTTTTCAGTCTACTGGTTTAACCCAGAAGTCAGAATGCATTTCTCATATAAACAATTCTGATAACTTGAGTGGTTATATTAACAAACCATTTAACCAATTCATTTAACCATTGTGTACCTGAATCCTGCTATACTTGCTTATTTAAGAAAAAAGTGGTGTTTGAGTTTCTTTTTCTCATAGAATCAGACAACTGGAAAAATTACTCTGGTATAAGATCACTTTTACCATTAAATTCTCCTGGGTAAGCAGATGTGCCAATTACCACTCTTTACAATTCTAACACGGGAGGGGCTTCTCTTTCTGGGTAAAATCGAGAAGAATTGAAGACATTTACACCTGCAGTAATAATAAGAAAAACCCAGAGAAAATAAAAATCACATTTTTCCATGAGGCTGGTAAAGAGCAGTGGATATAAGGGAGCTGTGATAACCAGCCTCCGAGATGGCTCCCATGATCCTCTCCTCCTGATAGTCACTCCCTATGTCATCTCCTCCCACAATGCATTGGGTTGACCTGTGTAATCAATAGGCTATGACGGAAATGACAGTGTGTGACTTCAAGGCTAGGTCATAAAAGATAGTCCCATGCTCTAAATTTCCATCACTCTACCTCTCTTAGGGTATTTAATTTTTGTATACTGGGATAAACATCTAAAATCATTTTTGTCTTTTCCACAATTTTTAGCACAGTGTTGACTTGCTAGGTAATGCTTAAGAATTATTTGACAAATAAACGGACACACGATAAGGAGGTGCTAACTTTATATTTCCATAAACATTGAATATAATTTTGTGAGGCTTCTGAGATTCCTTGAAACCATGCAATATTTGCTATTTGCTATTTTTAATACCTGTTTATGTGTTTTAGACTCTATTCTCTATTCTCCTTCTGAGATGTGAACTATACACACATCAGATCTTTTTGGATTAAGTCACAGGTCCCTAAAGCTGTGTTCATCTTCTGCTGCTGCTGCTGCTCTAGTCTCTCAGACTCTTAACCCGAAAGGGGCAATGCAATTGCTTCACGGATCGCGGTACAGGAGAAGCAATTGGGCTCTCACATTCCAGACTTGCATCTGGGCTAGACGCTACATGCAATAGTGGCGGAGAACCATGTGTGCCTGATCCTTGGTTCTCAGCTTCGACATCATCTCCTGAAAGAAAACTATCACCAAGTTGCTCATTTGGATCCCTGGCTAGATTATAAGGTCCACAAGGGCAAGTACTGAATTGTTTTGCTTATCACCGTATGGCCACTGTCTAGCATGGTGATCAAACTTGTTCACTGAATGAACAAGTGAACCAAATTCCTTGTTCAGAATTTTCTAGGCCACAAATGCCTCTCTGCTCTTTATATTAGATGTATCTCAGAACCTTGTTCTATGCTTTACCTCTCCTTTTCCCAAAACAGCCCCCTTCTGACTTGAAGTGGGGAGTCCCTTTGCATATTCAACAGATAAAAAGAGATAAAAGATGGGGGGAGGCATCTTAATTCTGTTGCTGAGCCTTTAGCAGTCACCGTGTACTAGTGTTCTGAATATGTTTTGCCACAAAATATTGTCTAAGTGAGTGTAACTTTAGGGTTGTAAAACGGGTTATATGGCCTTTAATGGGCTGTCGGGGAAGACAATCACCAGAACTGCTTCTATGAGAAACTCATTCTGAATTAAACCAACATATTAAAAATGCCTGTGGATCACAGTGCATTTGTAAGTGGGCTGCCTACACTCCTAAAAACTACTAACATTCGAAAACTGTTTGATACTTTCCTTATAACAATTTTATTTATTTTCTTATTACAATTACCAAAGGAAGATACTAATAATAATTTAAAAAAATAAAGACTACACACTAAAAACTTGCATATTTTGCCCTACTATTTATTTTTCCAAAGATTTGGAGTTCTCAGAAAATTTAGTCCCTCTGCTACCAGATACCGAGTCAAGGATTAAAAAAATACCTTTCTACTCAGGACGAATAGAACTCTCTGGCAGTCAACAACATCCATATCTAAATCCAAAGTGGAAGGCTCTTTATCTTAAGTCAGAGCTGGTACTTAATTGTGATGGAGGCTAAATTACATTTCAGGGCCGTCTCTGAAGGCTGTTTGGTGTGGGAGAAGCTGCTCAGGCCTTGGAGCCGGCTTGCATCATGCCACGTATCCTGGTGATTGAGGGCATTTTACTCACCGCTTGGAAGAATGAGGCTGCATTATGGACCCTTGGAGAACTCATTAGAATTAATGACAGAGTGGTATCACAGCTGTCACAGCTGCAGAAAAATCCCTGCGCTAAAAATCTCCACGCACATTTTATTATCTCTGCTTCCCAGAAGGTTCTGGAACTCATCGATGGGCTTGTATTTCATCACCCTACATAGGCACTGAACTCATTTAGGGCTCTTTCAAGATAACAATTGTATAATTTTTCCCCAGGGAAGGCCACTGTCCCTCGGAGGGCTCTCTCTGGAGGAATCTCGGCTCGGTGCCCACCCCCTGGAGCCATGCCAGCAGGGGAATGGCTGTCCTCTCTGTACAAGCTTACCGTCATCCCTTTTCTGAGCTAGCTTAGGCAGAGTGTTGGGGATTACGGAGAGGGAGTCGAATACGCTGGCTAAGTAGCCTCCAAGGTATTCTAAGTGACGAAGGTGAGGCCGGTCACAAGCAGGTTCCGAGGGCTGAGCTGTGTCCTGTGTTAACCCCGTACCACTCCGGGAGTCGTGTGAAGGGGGTTCTGTCCCCTGTTGTAGCAGTGGGAGCTGAAGCTGTCTTTTTAAAAGCCCGATGGAGAAGGAAAGATGATTGCTGCTCCGAAAATAAAAGTCTGTCATTTCCCATTTACTGAGACATCTGCTTCGCCTGTTAGAATCTTGATCTGTATTGAGGGACTATTTCAAATGTGGAGTTCTAAATATTTCCAAATGGTAAAGTGCTAGATACTGTAGTAAAATCATCACTGCAGAGAAAGAAAAGCTTTTACATTAATAAATTATGCCGATCTCGCCAGTTTCTGCGACTGGTACTGAGTTTATGATGATATATGCATGGATTCGTTTCTCTTTTGACCAGAAAATGATAATGTATTGGCTGAACTCACAGCTTCCTAACTGAACTCGAAGCACAACACTCTAAATTAACTGCTTGCCCAATATTCCTAGCTTTTAAAGGTATCTGGTTTAGCACGTTCGGGCCACAGACAAAACTGCATGAGGCCCTCGAAACTGTCTCTATCTAAGACAGGGCAGGAGCAAATAACGCAGTAGAAACAAAGGCAGCGGAAGAGAAGAGCGACAGGATGGAGTGTGAGTGCACCTTACCCGCTGCACCCGATGACCTTATTGTACAGGTAGGACGGCAGGCCTTTCAGGTGAAAGTTGTTATCCACGTACACATACTGCAGTTCTCGCGACCGACCTAAATCTGATCAGAAAGAAAAGTACTGTAATTCCGATAATTATGCACCGATATAACGTGAAATGTAAATTTTAATACGTGATACTAGAACAATTCAAAATTTCTATTCTGGAAGAAAAAGTGTTATAGATTTCACTCTGAGAGTGAGGTTATGTCTCCGCGTCAGAAAATGTGAGTGTGGACAAACAAGCCACCTGGACCGTGATTTCTTAGACTGTAAAACGAGATAACTGGAAATGGAATAGTATTAAATTTCCTTCCCACATAAAATTTCTAATACTTTTAATAATGAAGTTTGTTGCAGGTTAATTATTTAGTTTCGTTTTTCACCGCAGGGAAAAACGTTGGACAAACTCAGTTGGCAGGTCAGCAGAAGTAAGCCTCATGCTGCCCTGTGACAAGATCTTCTGTGTCTCGCCTCCCCTGGGCAGAAAGATGGGGACAGGGGCCTCAGGAGCCAGGAGGATGTGGGGGTCGATAACACTGCCCATGGCTGCAGAGGGGGGAGGAAGCACAGGGAACCCCAAGTCCCAGTGAGGAGCCAAGGCACAGGTACTGAAGGTGGCCTCTGGCCAAGAGAGGCAGCAGAGACACTTCCAAGTGCTGAGGCCTCCTCTCCTGTCCACTGTGTGCCCAGCTCTCCTGTCGGGTCCTGGCCTTCACTGGGTGGGGCTATTCGCCCTCACTGTCACAGACGGGTCCTCGCAGCCTTGCTACCTCTTAGCCCCCTGAAGCAAGCACATCATCTCTGAAGAGTTTCCCAGAGTTCTGCTTGTGAGGATAGGCAGCAGGTTGAAGCAGATGGCTTCCCTCTTGTCCTTCTTCAGTTTAGGAAAGAAGAAGGCCCAGAAAGCTAAATTAGGAAGTCCTTAAGTGTATTTACATTTCAAAAGAAAAGCCTTTTACCCATAATAGGCCCTGGGAATAGAGATATGAACAGGATATCAGATATATGAAGACAGGACACACGATAACTATATTAGAACATGATCACCGACTGCTGTTAGAGAGACTTGTAGAAAGACATGTGGGTTCACAGATAGGTTCTGGACAATTCATTACAGGGAGCGGGAGGGGTTAATATGAGACTCAGGTAAGGAAGGGGTGGGGGTCCTGGCACAGTAACCCTGCCCAAGACTAGCTCTGGAGCAAGCTGCAAGAGAAACCAAAGGCGGGAGCGCTGGGAGCATGCGATGAAAGGGCAAGTGCTGACTCTCAGGGAGGAAAAGGAATTATCGGGCTCCTGGCTGGAGGTGCCCTCTCCCAGCGCGGTGCTCTAAACACATCTCATAAACAGAAGCAGCAGAGCTGGGAGTGATTTCTGAAAGCAAGTTACGAAAGGCACTGTGGCTTCCTCTTTGCTCGCCCCTTGGTTCTCTCACTCAGAGGAAGGCAACCTCCTTGCCGTGAGCGCCCTCCAGCAGCTTTCTGGAGAGGCGACGAGGCCTCGGGCCCGCAGGCATGCGGGGAGCCAGCTGCCTGGTCCAATCCCCAGGTGGAGCCTTCAGATTAACCACAGCCCCACGACTATGTAAATGTCTCCTTCTTCCTCAACATCTTGCCTATTAATTTTAGCGTCCATCAATGGCTCTTGTCTGCAAATTATGTGGCATTATTAAATGATGATTTTCTATTACTGTTTTTCTGTCTACATTATTTGGAATTCTTCTACAAGGAAAAGCCATCCATCCCTTCCTTCCTATTTATTTGATTTTTTTTTATATCGGTATGGATTTGAGGATATTTATTTTATTGTAAGGAATAAAAACCCAATATCATTATCACTTATTGTATTGATAAAAATGTCCCAGTTTTGGCAATTAGAAGCAGCTTAAGGTTGGTGCTTAACCTTCTTTCAATAAGTTTTCGCCTTTTTTTGAGTACTTCCCTACTTTACGGCACCACAAGATGTTCCAAGCTCAGCTTCTATTTAGCCTGCTCTAGCTCTGAAAACTACTTCTCCACCTTAACTCTTTTTATTGGGACGTGGTGTTTAGAAACCAAGATCTGAGTGCTGTGTGTGCTCATTACGACGAGGGTGCCACTGCGTCTCGGATCTCTCAGTGGATAAGATCTACGTGCATCATTAACCCATCCACAGAGATACTTCCACGTTGTGGGAGCTGTACCTTCAGCACAGAGTCCTAGAAGTGGACTTGTTGGGTCAGAAGGTAAGTATGCGTGTAGATTCTTAGGTATTTCCCTCCAGATGGGTTATGCCAATTTGCATTTCCTCCAGCAGTGCATGGAGGCTTTCCTGCACCCTCACTAACTTTTAAAACATGTTGTCCTATTTAAAAGTTTTTATTATTCTGATAGATGAGAAATTATATCTCAATAGTTTTAATTCGCGTTTCCCTAATTATGTGTGAACATTTTTTAATATGTCTGAGGGCCATGTCTACATTTTTAAATGAACTGTCTGTCCACATCTTACGTGTCTGGGCTTTCACGCATTAGCCAGGTGAGGAGAGCCTCATTTACACACATATTAAATGGCATAACAGCACCTTGTCCCTCGGCCTCACCAGGTTATGAAAACTGAGCATGAAAGTCATCTGTGAAATTTAAATCACTATACAACATGTTTTTGAAGCATAAGAATGTATAATTACCAAAATAATGTATACTCCAATATAGCAAACATGTACGAACTTTAGCAACTTTAGGAAACATGTACGAACACAGCTACTGGTATTAAAGCCTACAAATTTATAAAACATAGATGGAAAAAATATAACTAGAAATACCAGAATCCACTTGTAGTGAAGAAGGCCTCGAAATGAGCATAAGAATTCCTATTCTAGATTTCTTCATTCCTTCTTTGATATGCAAATTCTTTCATTACAAACAGAAATCATCAGACTTTAAAGGTATAAAGAAAACTGGATTCTTTTTTTTTTTTTAAACTACATTGATAAAATACAAATAAACTCTCGGCTCAGATTTGCCTTTCAAGGCCCCTCACAGGCTCAAAGAAAGAGTCTTCACTTGAGTTCAGGCAGCGCTAAGAGTGTAGGTTGCTCATTAATGGAGCAAGAACACAGTCTTGGAGTCAGACGACCGGGGTTTGAATCCTCGTGCTATTTACAAAATGTATGTCCTCAGTTTCCCTATCTGTGTAAAGGGGAAAATAATACTGTCTCTTAAATTTAGTGAGAAAAACCAACACAGTTTATAAATTATCAAGCGGAATTCCTGGCACACAGTTTCTCCGATATGTGGCAATTATCATGATTCTTATTATTAGGAGGAAGCGACATATTTGGCAGTGTGGCCGATAGCAGAAGTTCAATCGGGAGAGAATTCTGTGCAGCCTGCAGCACTAACACTTTTCTATATTTTAATTGCAAAGAAAAGGTACTAACACTCTTCCGTACTTTAATTGCACAGAAAGAGTTGGAGGCAAGAGCCTCTAGAGACAGTTACTCATCCTGTTCAATCGAGGACACCAAATGGGACATGACAGGGGAAGTACTTCTTTCTTCTAATATACACGAAAGGCTTGTGCAAATTAAATGAGTCTACACAGGAAGTTCACAGCACAAAGGTAAATAAAAGCTGACACGCGCTACTTCTTACATAGTTTACTCTTCTTTCTTACCCTAGTTTTATATGAAAAAAAAAAAAAAAAGAAGAGCTGATGATTTAAAATGCTATTTGCTTTAGATCTTATCTTAGGTTTTCGTTATTCCAGAGAATATTTTTTTGTACCTTGTGACGATGTGTCTGGGGAATGTCACTTTTTTTTATATACTCCGCTCATAATGGAATGAACTATTTTCTATTAAAATTGAAAGAAAACACGAATCAGCCGTGTTCAAATTATACATCGTTATTATTTAAACACTATTTATTACGCATTAGTCAGTATAATACCACACGGACAGGAGTATTTAACACAGACGGTTCAACTGGACAAATAACACAATCTCACACAGAGTACGACAAAGCAGTACTGAAATTACGTGACGTCGTGGGCTTTGGAGTCAGCACTGAGTCTGAATCCTGGCCTTCCGCTGCCAGGACTGTGATCGTGACGCCAGGGGAAATTAGACGCCCTGAGCCTGTTCCCTCCCCTGGGGAATGGACGTGATGACACACACGCCGTAGGCTAGTTATGGAGATTTAACCACATGCACGATGCCAAACGTGATCCACTGCACGGTGATTGGTGCCCAATCCAGTTTAGTGCTTTACCTTACTCTTCTGATATAAAGAGAAGGCCGCCCAACAGAGCAGGGAATTAGAAAGGGAACCAGTCGGCTCTTGCTTCAGCTGACACAGCACAGCCTGCTGGTGAGGCTGAGACACCTAACACCCGGCAAGGTCACAGGCTGTACAAGCAGTGCTGTGACAACCTCGGGAGAGCGTGCTCTTGGCCAGAAAGCCACCCACTGGCAAATCCTCGAACACAATGGAATGGCATTTTAAATCACAGTGAGGCTGAAATATAAGTATTTTCTGCATGAAAAAGCTTCGAGATATGTATTCCATTCTTAAAACAGAAAATCTTCTCTCAAAAATGAATGCTGGAAGAGACCATTCTTGCATTCGTTTTCTTCCTTCTGTTAATTTTTAATGTACTGATACCTTTCAAAAAATATACCACAGAACAGTATTTTTTAAAGTTCCCGTGCAAAAATGCTCAGAACGTGAACTTTGTTGAGAAAGGAAATTGTCCATCTGCATTAGACGCTAAAGCAAACAAAGAACTTTTTCATGTGGCTTTTAAAAGTGCTGTACTATGTCTAAAATGTTTTCCTTTTTTCCTTCCAGACTCACAGATCAAAGTATTGTTACTCAGAAATTAGCAAAAGCTAACAGTCTTGCACAAACTCCAATTTTTTTTTTTTTTTTTAAACTTCAAGGCTCTGGCATATGCAGGCCACATGGCTGAGGATGGAACACAAAGGTCCTGTGTGTCTAGGGTCCTGCTTTTTAACGATACTGTAAGGGAAGCACAGAACGACAGCATGGCCAGACAGAACAGGATCTGTTTACTGCACACCAGGGTGAAGCCCATTTATTTTATCAAAAGACGAATGATGTATTCTCTTCGACAAAATGATGGGGAAATAGAAACCACAACATCAAAGCAACAGACCAAAATAGGCTGTTTAGAATGCTCTATCGATGCTACCTCGATGATCATAGTTTGGTAAGTCATATTATTAGTCATAATTACCTTTTTAATTCCTATAAAATGTGGGTTTCTTCACAAAGAATTCAGAGTAATTTACAGTGTATTCCAAAATACACTTTAAAACTCATCTTAATTCCTACACTATGCTTTTTATAAAAAACTTTTCAACCACTTTTTAGAATAATGAATTTTTTAAGTGCTAGTTTCTTTAAATACACACACCACACACACATTCCATTAAATCTTTTACATAATCATATGCTTTCTGATCTATTCAACTTTTACAAAATAAGATTTCACAGCGAACTGTAATTTAAAAAGATGCTTTATACAGTAGATCAATAATTGCTAAATTAAAATAAGTTGATTTTAATGAATTTGAATGACTGAAGTCTTCCTCTGCTGTCAGTTTAAATATTCAAGGATCAGCATCTCTAATTCTGCTGCACAGTTCAGGTAACAAAGAAAATATTAAAAGCAATGAGCTAGACACTGTGCTAGATGCTCAGGGTACCCAAGTGAAGACGTACACAGTCCCGAGCCTTTCTTATAGTCTACAGAAACAATAAAAATAGTTTACAGTGATTGTGGGCTTACGTAAGGTTTACGGGTGATAGAAGTATTTTAAATCGATCTTGCTTAATTCTCACGATAGTGCCATGAAGTAGCACTATTGCCCCATTATTGGGACTTAGACAAATTAAATAGACTCTCTAAGCTCAACATCACGCAGCTATTAAATGGTAGAGATGGAATTCAAAAGCACATGTGCCTGCTTCTCCATGATGTCAGTCAGACGGCCTCCCTCCGCAGAACTCCCACTTACGGCGGGAGGTGATACTGCCTAGTGGGCTGCATGGCACTGTGCCCAAGCGCCCACCTGTGATGGTAGGAGGCTCTGCCAAGGAGACAGGTGATGAACAAAATATCCCTTTGCTTCCTTTAAAGGACCAGATACCTGGTGAGTTTAATTCTGACTTACAGATTTAGTAATTTCAAGAAGTGGCAAGAATTCTTTTATGAAGCTCCTTGAGAAGGAGACAGTTCATAAGGATGCGGGAATCACAATGGCATGACTTCCGGTGTCATGGCTGCCGGCGTGGAGGGAAAAGATCCTCACTCTGCACCTCACTTCTTGCTGCTGCTCAGTGGTCATGAACCTGTTTGCTGTTCTCTTCCCCATAACACTTAAGAAATTTATGGAAACCTGTAAATGGCAGAAACTCCGGATTCTGGCTTTGAAGTCAACAGACAACATCTTCCAGACGTTGCTAGTACTGCACATTCTTGTCACTATTTAAAAAACTCTAAGTTCCAGAACCAAATGAACATAAACTTTGCTGGCCAAGATTCTGCTCATGGCTCTAGCTTTCATAGTACCAATTTCTCTAAATTTCACATCTACTTATTAAAGAATGAGCAACAGTTCTCTCTTCCTTTTTAAAACTGATATTTGTGAAAACAGGGTTAACATTCTCTTATCACTCCCCACCCCCAAATCCTACTCCAAAACTTTGAGAAAAACATACATTTTGTCTATTTAAACCTCACTCACTCTAGATGAACTTCTCTCTTCACACATTAGCTAGCATAGCTCGTATAATTTACTGGTAAAGTTAATATTATTTATTCCTTAAAGTCAGTGTCTACCCATGCCGCATAAGCCATATTAAATAACCCTATTAACGCCCTAAGAAAACCTTAAGGGACGAGCAAAGGCTTCAAGAGATGCAAGGGAAATAAAGATTTTCATTAAGACAGTGGGAAAGGGTCAGATGAGTTCGTAGCACTGGGAGGAAGAAAAGAATTTTTGTTACGAATGCTTGCAAAAAGAGCTCAAAAAGGAGCACCTTTGATCCATTTTCTGGAAAATATAAACATTCCAGAGTTATAACTGAACTCCTGAAACAAGGTCTACATGGACTTTAATTAATGGAATAATTCTCTCCCATTTTTTCTTATTATTAGTGTTTGAATTTTGTTTTCAAGCCCTTATTTCACCTTTTTCATTATGCCTTTGATTAGAGACCTGCCCACTGATCCTTGCAGATTTTAGTGGTGTGTTCGGGTCTCTCCTCAGAAATCAGTCATCAAACCTTTTATTCAAACACGGGAGTAATTCCCACCTCTGGGACTGCTGGCCTGTACTAGAACAAACTTTTCAGCACTGAAACTTATTTTAAGCTACAAACTTTGCAAATTATTCCTGTTAGACAATGACCTCAAGGCAGGAGCTTTTTCAAACTGCAGATCAAAGACGTTTAGTGTTCAGTAAAGTACAGTTCACATTCATCTCTAAGTTTCAGATTATGGTTTCCATCTAGTTTCCATACTGGTTTGAAGTTCAAATAGTTCCATCATGTGGACTTCAATATTTTCTTAAAAAGATAGTAAAACAGCAATTCTTTTCCTGATGTTCTAAGCAGATACAGGGAGGAGTAAGAAGCAATATAAAAAATTAGTAGGACTAACAGATGTATGGATTACACGTCGTTTGTGATGAAAGGGATTAGAGCATGGGTTCTGGAAATGCCTAGGAGCTAGTTTCTAAAATTGCCCCACTGCTTAGCACAAATTATTATTTTTTTCTACGCAATTCCTACAAAGGAAAACCAACTACAACTACTCCACAAAACTGGCACAGTCTCCTGCTACGTGACAGATGGGCCAGTTCAATGTCCTCGTCAGAGTTACAATGGATAATCCACAGCAGTAAAGGAGTTGTCCTTGGCGCACAGAATAACTAACTCTTCCTGAGAAAATAAACATTTCGGTTCTAAAACCTCCAAGGAACACGATCTGGACCTGGTTTGAAAACTCAAATGACTCCCCATGAATAGGAAGCTATTCTCTACTCACTCTGGGGTTGGCTACTTGTAGTCTATGCACCAGAATGTCCTATACGTCTAAATGTCATTTGCCAAAGGTTGTTGGTTAAAAATTCATTCACTGGTTTCTAACTTAATACTCAAAAATTCTACCTGCTAATGTGAATGCAACTTTTGTTTTCTTGTTTTTGTAAACTTACAGACGTTATTGATGCTGAGCTTGGCTGACAGAGCCCCTCCTGGGGGCTAACTCAGAAACGCTCTTCCACAGCCAATGAGCACGGGAACTCTCGTGGGACTTATATCTATTATTCAACACTGAATAAGGTATAAGCATTACTGAATAATCGGGCTTATTAATTATGGAAGAGAAATCAGGAACACCTGGTAAAAAGGCCTTAGAGGAAAAAAAAACCCTTTTCTTTGTAGTTTCCTACTCTTGCAGATGCCCAGAGGTGAGTCACAACTCCGTGAGCTATTTAGTATGGAGAGCTATATTGAATCGACAACAAATATGCACATTTCAAGGCCTCTGTTATTTCTCGCAGCGCTAGGTCGAGTGGCTAATTTCCCCCTCCTTCTCACTGATAGTCACGACAGTGAATAAAGCTTGTTTGCAGGCTAATCTGTCACTCAATTGCCATGGTATCATTATAATAGGAGCGTCTTTCCTTCTTGATGCATCTTTTCATCTTAAAAAGAACACACTCAAAGAGCATTATTGGTTTAGACAGTATTACAAGTGATTTCAATCATCCTTACATAGTTTCTGTAGTGGCTTTCTGAAGCGGCTGTAATCTGATATACCTTTAAGAAGCTCCATAAAAAAACTGCTTTTCTCCTAAGTAAAACTCCCTTGGCAAAAAATTGAATGCAGTAAGTAGCTCCCCAAAACAAATTCCTATGTCCATAGATATTATAGCACCCATTTCAGAAACTATCAAGTACCTGTATCACACTCACTGAAGCGTGGTTAAACTTAGAGACCTTCCATTGGCAAGTGTTGGTTCTGTGTGTGTGTGTACACACAGTATCTCCGACTATTGTAAAGAGGTGGCCCTATTGCTAAGTTTCCAGGAACAGTTCAGTTCTCTGAGAAATGGCGGTAAGTGAATCTAAAGAAATGAATGCGACAACCAGAGAGCTGCTGCCATGTCAGGCTGCCCGAAGCAGGGTTCACGTTAGAGTCAGGATGATGAACTTGAAGATGACAGAAATATCCACAGTCTTCTCGGTCCTGTTTTCTTGTTTTGTTTTGTTTTTGTTTTTGCTGTCTTTTAACACCATGAAGGTGGCTTAGGAAAGGGATTCAATTAAGTCTTTAGGAAGAAAATAATTAAGTCCACCGCTGTCCTTCCTTGAAGTGTGTGCACTTGAACTCTTCCCTTGAACTGACAAACCAAAGCCGTCTAATGCTGAGAACTGTCTGGGGCAGAGTCAAATGAAGCGTGCACCGTGAGATGCTGAAACCAGGCTGGAGTCTGCATCTCTGGATTTGTAACTTGGTGCTTGTCTCTGCAATTGTGGTTTATGCAGCAAGCACATTGTTTTTTAAAAATCTCTTTCTATTTGATATTTTTCTCACTTGAAAGAAAGCTCTGTTTTCTCAGACATGTAGCTTCCTTCTGAAATAGCTTATTTTATTTTGTTAATTTCATAAGTACAGAGTTTAATTATATTTATGGAAAAGTAATCTTCTTAAATTGGATAATTATTGGATATTACTCAAATTGATTTTCATGTCCCTAAGTTATTTTTAATTGAAAATAATATGTATACTGCAATGTAGTGAAAATATTCCCTTTCAGGGACTAGTAAATTATTTACTTCATTGCCCTCAGAGATAAATTATTCATTACGAAAAAATGCTTTTACGAGTAAAATCATATGATGCTTATTATGATGGTTTAGGGTTCTGTGGAGTGTCGTATTTTAATTTTTTTAAAGTGGTACTTTTATTTCTTACAAGTTAACAAAATAATTCAATTCTCGGTGAAAATAAATATATTTGTTTTATTAAAGGCCTATGTTCTTATACATTATGTCAGAATGGGCCAGCTACAGTGGATAATCTGTTATTTATTAGCCAGGGTGATATTTCTAGCTCAGTGGGCAGTTCAGGCAATTTTGAAGTTTTACAATTTTGTTATCTGGTCATCTGGCAATGCACATGTTTCTACGCAGAAGCCAACATATAAGAAGATATATTTGTAACAGTAGCTATCCTCTCATATTGCTTAATACTCCCTGTCAACCTTGTATTATATGTACACATACACCTAATATATATACGTACATACATATAATTTTGTTCCTTTCTCAACCAATTTTTAGTATAATTTCTTTTTCAAAATATGAACTCCCTGAAATAAACTTTCTTTTCAACGGTTGATGCTCTGTTCACTGCAAAAATGGATTTACAGGGGCCATTTGAAAATAAACAGAAGGAAGAAAATGAATCCTTGCTAGCCAAGGAAACGAAGGCTTTCCATCTTGTTCTCTGGCTTTTTTTTTTTTTTTTTTTTTTTGCGTTAGCACAGAAACGCGCCCACTTACCAAGTGGCAGAAACGCAAGACGGTTTCCCGCCATGGACAGCTCGTTGAGGCTGGGCAGCTGGCAGAGGTGGCGGGGCACGCACCACAGGCGGTTTCGGTCCGCAGCGAGGTACTGCAGAGAAAGGCACAGGTGAAGCCTCTCGGGTAAAGTTAGCAAACGATTGGTAGAAATGTCTAGTGTCTGCAGCTCCTTCAAATCGCCAACCTCTACAACCAAAATCAAAATTAAGATAAATCGCATCCTGATTATATTAATTAAAGAGAGAAAATGAATCAATACTGTAACAGTTCAACCAAATAAAAAAATCAGTAGCTGCAGCTATTTCCACAGATATCAACGCCCAAGCATGGAGTTTGGGTCTAGTGTGCGCAGTCCGACCGAGGTGGGCGTCTCTAAATGAGACTGCCCGGGTTTTTTTAAAAATGGAGATGGTGTTGGCATGGAGAAAGGAAAGACAGTGAGGGGTGACTCTGAGCTAGAAGTCTGTTACTACGGCTTCTGCTTCTTGATGCATCAGAAGGTATCAGGGTGAAAAAAGCATGATTACAGTCACACAAAGTACCCGGTTTTTGCTACCTTTGTGATTTTACCTATCTAAGTAGATATTAAGAGACTTAAAAATATTAGTGACAGTCTCCCAGTAAATGCATCTTGTTCATACAAACTAAATAGATACTTTCTGGACTAAGAATCAGGTGTCTTTGGAAAGCTTCAGCATGGTAAGTATTATAATAAAAATGAAATTATAGGCATGTAACATTTTTAGATATTGTCCAGCATGTGAATCCTTTTAAAAACCCAATCTCTATAAAGATGAATTCCATCCAAACGAAATCCATCCATTTACTCCAATATTCACTCACTACTGATGCCTACAGCTGTGATCTGTTCCGTGGTAAGTAAAATTACGTCCTCATCCTTCACCAAATACCAAGTCTGAAGGCTTGGACAGGTGCTTCGTCCCTCCCAGGGCCCATCCCCACGAAGCATCTCGGAACAGAGGAAGCTGCGCTGAGCAGTCTCTAGAGGAAGGACATGTGCTCTGTCCAGGCCGGCATGCTCCACTCAGGCTCTCCAGGAAGCTCTGTGCGGGACAAGCCTACCTCTGCGCCATGGAACCTCCAAGCTGGAGACCACCATGATGCCGTCTCTCAGCCTACTCCATCCCAAGCCTGATCCTTGCGCCATCCCTCTCGGGTTAGGATGCCATGCTCCTGCCACGTGAGGGCACACCCCGGGGCCCACCCCAGTTTGTCCTGGGCTCAGATTGTATTAGTCTCTTCTCTGTTGGAGAGAAGATCTTCTGCTCGCTTGGATGCCCAATGACACAGATCAGCTTTTCTTACTGCTACTGGCCAGGGGGTGACAAACTATAGCTCGTGGGCAAAATCTGGCCCATGGCCCCACTGCGTGCTGCTCAGAAGCTAAGACTGTGTCACATTTTTTTTTTTTTTACTTTTACTCGGCTTTAATTATAATTATGTGTTTCAAATTCAAACAGGTGACCAAAGGTAAGACATTCATTCAAAATAATTTGATTATGAGGCTAGCTAACTAAAAAAAATTTCCATTACAAATCCTGAGTCTGATATGCATCTCCTAGAAATCCATCTAGGAAGTAATCTACTGGTAGGTTTTTATATTTTTTAAGGGTAGTAAAAAAAAAAAAAAAACAATAATGAATATGTTACAGAGACCCTATGTAGTCTGCAAAGCCTAAAAATATTTACTATCTCGCCATTTACGGAAAAAAATTGCCAGTTTTTGTTAGAGACTTCCTGTTAATGGGAGCATTTTTAATAACTACTTTTAAAATAAAATACAGGTGCAAGATACATTAATTTCTAGTTATTTTTATAAATTACAAATGATTTGTTTGCTAGAGTTCACATTTTATTGCCCAATTTCCCCAATACCGAACGCCATGCGTATCTGAGGGCAGAAAGGCAGGATTCTGCGGCCAGTCTGGACTCTAAGGGCGTTTTGTTCTGCATGAACCTAACTGATGCTCATGGAAGTCGTTTTCACTCTTGGTTCTATTAGCACTGTTTTTCATCTAGGAAGAGGCCTGCCTATATACCAATCTCATGCAAAAAAAGTGCTTCTGATTTGGGATGTGTAGGGGTGAAGGAGTTGAGGGAATAGCATCGTGTTTCAGAATTGAATAAAAAGAAAAAGAAACAAGAAATCGTTCTGACCGCACTTTGTAAAGTGATAAGAGGAGCGGAATGGGACGGAAGTGCAGCCGATCGGCGACATGCCATGGGGCCGGGTGCTGAGGGAAGAATGAGACAAGGTCTCTGTCACTAAGAAGCACATTCTGGACGTGGTTCCACAGTGTAGCGGTCAGCACGTCTGCATTCACACGCAGAAGGTCCTGGGTTCCCGCCCCCGTGGAGCCACGGTCCCTGGTCTATGGCAATGCCGCCCTGAACAAGCCCGATGTCTGATCTCAGGAGCTAAGCAGGGTCGGGCCTGGTTAGTACTTGGACGGGAGACCACCTAGGAAGACCAGGTGCTGTAGGCATAAATAATAATAAATAATTTTTTTAAAAAAAGAAAGAATCACATTCCAAGAGACGAGGTGTGACAAGGGTCTCAGAGAAAGAAGAGTTGGATGAGGGGTTGGAGAAGCTCTTGCAAAATTTGCTGAAGGAGATGGGAATTTGAATAGGTCAAAAGGAAAATGAATAGAGAATTTCCGGCAAGGGCCAGAGGTGGGGTTGAAACCATCGGGAAAAGCATGGAAGTTCAAAAAAAAAAAAAAAAATTATGTGCACAATGGGCTATCTGGAGCCCAACAAGTATCAGAGTCCAAAGGGAAAAGAGTAGAAACAAGTTCAATACGGAGGGCTTGGAGGAGACATGGATGATTCTCGTCACAAGAAAAAAATGTGTCAACTACGTATGTTGACAGATGTTAACTAGACATATTGTGGTGATCATCTGCAATATATACAAATATCAAATCGCTATGCTCTACATTTGAAACTAATATAATGTTTTATGTCGACTACACCTCAATTAAACAAAAAAGAAAAAAATATTTACAAACATAAAAGAAGTCAATTCAGAAGGTACGGAGGACAAAAAAGATACAAGTTATGTGGGGATATAAATGGAAAAATGGCTGACGTAAATACAACCACATCAACGTTTACATTAAATGTCAACAGATAAAACAACCCAATCTGATGGGAGAGGATGTCAGATTGTGTAAAAGCAATATGCTATTTATAAGAAACACAATTTACAGTCAAGTGTACAGATAGGCTGAAAAGACAGTAATAAATATATATATATTTATATATATATATACTGTGCAAAAAATAACCAGGCGAGAGAGCAGCTGTATTCATATCTGAAAAAGACACTAAGACAAGAAATATTACGAGAGGCAAAATGACATTTCATGACAGTCAAATGATCAATGCTTCAGGAAGGTATAACAATTATAACTATATACACACCTAAAAACAGAGCCCAAAAAGATGTGAAGCGAAAATGAACGGTACAGAAAGGAAAAGCAGACATTTCAATGATGATGAATAGAGATTTTCATATGTTACTCTCAACAACTGATAGAGCATCTCGGGAGAAATTAAGGATACAGAAGACGTAATCGGGCCTGTCAGCCGCATTTGACAGTGACATGACATGACTGCAGAATACACATTCTTTTCAAGTGCACACATGCTAGACCATAAACAACTCTCATATTTGAAACCATGCAAAGTACGTTCTCTGAACAAAATGGAATTCGATTACAAATCAACAACAGAAAGAAATCTGGGAAACCCCCAATATTTGGATATTAACCACAAACTCATTTCTAAACAACCCGTAAGTAAAAGAAAGCATAGGAAAATTAGAAAATATTCTTGACCCAAAGAAGACAACAATACGACATGTCAAAATTTATGGGATGCAGCTGAGGAAGTGCTTAGTGACAAATTTTAAGCTTTAAATGCCTATATTAGGAAAGGAGGTTTCAAATTCCTTACTTGAGCTTTCACCTTAAGACATGAAAAAAAGCACGGGGGTAGTAGCTAAACCCAAAGTTAAGTAGAAGAAAAGAAGGAACAAAAATTCTGCAGGTCCTATGGGGTAGACGCAGGTGGATGTACCAGGGCACAAGGGAATCTAAGGGGATGCTGGAACTCGCCTACTTTTGATTGTGGTGGTGAGTTACGCACTGAAAGTGGGTAAATTTTCCTGCGTGTTAAAATAAAAACTGAAACACAAAAATGATTTTCAAACATAAAATTCTTTTTAAAAGTGAAAAATAAAAATGTATATTAGAGCAAAAATTTAAAAATTCCATATATTGATTATCTACAGACTAGAAGTAGAATAATTATTCTTGGTATAAATTCATATCATTTAATCAGTTTCTTAGCTATTTTCATTTCTAATAATGTGTTACTTGAATTTTTCTGAAATCTTTTTTCAATATATTGTTTCTTTTTAATAAAATTGTCTATAATAAAACATTGACACCTTCAAAAATATTTATTGATATGTCATCTTGAAATTAATGTAGTATTACTGATGTAGAGTCACAACGAATTCTTTTTGGAATATGAGCAGAATTTTATTCTTTCCAGCTGGTCTCTCTGTCACCACACCACACTCCAGGGAGTAAACATAAATTTGTATACGTTATTTCCTTTAGCGTCCCTAGAATAATCCTAACTTCACAGTTGTTTGCATTGTTTACTTTCATGCTAAATATACAATACCTTAAAACTTTTCAGCTACTTATAGAATATCCTGAAAATGATTTCATTATTGCCACATCGTAATTACTTACACGAAGCATAAAAATAACGTTAGAGTACAATTTCAAAAGAGAAAACAGTAAGTTCCCCTTAAATCATCATTCTCTGCTGATGCACACTGACCTAACCTAAAATTTAAATGGGAAGGAAGCCACCCACTCCACGCCAAGCCAGTGACCACAGAGTCAATAACAAGGCTTGGTATTTTCAAGCACTGGCTTTTTCCGGTACCACTAAAAACAGCTCTGAGTTGAGTTCCAAAGCACACTGGGTTAGGGAGAGCACACAGAGAAATAAAGGACAATATTTCAATGCCAAGTTCCATTCTACATGCGGGAAGTGTCCCTATTTCTAGTCACTCTTTCTCTTGATTGTGCTGTGGAAGGTACATACTCTAGTATGTGAAATAATCTGATTACTTATCAGCTGTGTAACTCTAGGATACTTACTCAAATATTTAGATCACTGATTTGATGTTTAAAAATTCATATGTAAAAAAAGGGATACAATAACATATACTGAAGAGATTAAATGAAATATCCCATACAATTTAACAACACGTGGCAGAAAACAAATATTTCTAATTTCCAGCTCATCATACTACATAATATTCTAAATGTAAAGTCTGAATATAAATACCTTTTCAGTTGATGAAGTTTCCATCACAGAAACATTTATGGGCACAGTATGCATATGTTTGCTATGTCTAACATAGAGAAAGGGGCTCCTAGGAGGTGGATAGCTTTCAGAAAATGGGCAGGACTAACTTCCCTGGTCAAATAAGAAAATTAAAACCAACCGTAAGAGGCTTGCTATATATTCATAACTTTGAATGTGTGGCAGGTTATGTATAATAACAAATAATCACAAAGGAGAATAAAATTAATACCAGAAAGCTAGATGAAAAAAATCTATTTAACTAGACACTTGTCTAATATACGTGATATGAAACTAGCAATTAAGAAGTCCTCTTAATTATGGAAGATAATTAAATATTATTTTGGAGCTTTAAAGTAAAATGCTCCAAAACATCTGACATTTGAGAAACACAAGAGACACTGATATGCTTAAATATTTATGTGTGGGTGTCAAGCTTGCCAATTAATTCCCAATAGAAATTTTCAAATGTTAAAGACATTACTTCGAAAAAGGCAAGCACATTGTTTTAACCTTGTACCTGGTGTTTTGTTCGCAGTAAAATTATGCGCCGAAGTCTCATTCAATGTTCTTCAAAATAAGTTATTTACCAGGTGTTTACTGGTTATCTAACCGAATAGCCAATTTGGCCCTTGAGGTACCTAGCAAAATGTCACTGACAATATTGCCAAAGATAAGAAAAAGTATCTTGAAAGTATTCTTCCTGAGTGGCAATTATAATACAACTAACTGCTAGACAGAAATGGTCTGTATCTCTTCTTTAGATTCATTCTCTCTTTGAAATTTAAAAGCACTTATTCTAAAACTGAGCATCTTTATTATTGCTTTGTGTCAGTATGTGGATTACTACTTAGAAAAGTCCTTTATCTTCCTCATTCTGCAAGATTTGTGGAGACCACATACGTAGATTTTCATTTTAGGTTGTATTTTAGCGATTGTCTACTTCCCAGGTTTCTTCTGGGTAGGCTTTTTTTCCCTTTAGTGTGGTAGCACAATGGAGATTTCAGGCTTTGGCCTGAATGAGACCACCAGGTGTCCATTGTTGGCATAAAACTATTATAATCACTAGCTCAACACACATCACAGCATTATAGTCCAGAATAAAAATTTGTTTCTTTATTTTACTACTTCGCAAAGAATAACTACAAGCAATCCATATCCCACTATGTGAAAAAAATGATATCATTATAATGATGGCTTTCATCTCACTTTCTAAACTCAAATTAATAGAGGAGAATATTGTAAAGAGAAAATTTTTAGTGTATATACATTTCAAATTGATCCATTCTCATTTATTTCTTTGAAATTCCTGTAACAAAAGTAACTACCTTGGAAAATAAAAAGTGGTTGATAAAAAGAATGGCCTCCACCGATGGAACACTTAGAAACCACTGGAAAAACGTGTCACGCCCAACGTATGAATCACAGTTTTTTAAAAAATTCTCCACTTATTAAAAGAACTCTATATTCAATTCAAAATATAATGGATTTCTAAATATACGCCCTTTACAAGAAACTCACATTATCACTGTTAACATGAGAAATTTTACATTAGAGAATTCTGGATGTGTGCAGGTTGGTTGCCAATCTTAACACTAAAGCAACAAGTATCTAGGGTATTCCTATTGTGTAGCGCTATGGAGGGACCATCGTCAGAATGAAAATGAAAAGTGCTCAACAGTGATTAATATCAAGGACAGGACTGAAATGGGGACAGAGAAAGATGTTAACTTTTCGTTTTTACACTTCACTGTTTAGACATTTATTTCTATGCTCATGTATTACTTTTATACTGATACAAAATTACATTAATCACAGGCTAATATGATGCTTCATCCACACTTTGGGATGCCTTAGAATAAGCGATGCAGCAATTCTAAACACCTGTTACACTGTGTCTTTGTTTTTAACTACTTGTATTTATTTTGCCTAAGAATGATCACACAGAAATCTGTGATTAAAATTCTAAGAATCTGAATTTCCTAATGACATTTCAGTTCACCGAAATACAATGCGACAGCAAACAAGAATGCAATAAATAAATAAATATCTATATCTATATCAACATGTATAATAGTGCTGCTCGCAAATATATACTGCTGAGGGTCTCGGAAGTTCTGTCATTATAAAGTGGGAAAAAATCAAAGTTTGCACAGTTTCTGTTGAAGATACGGATTACAGAAAATCGTATGGTGCTTCTGAAGAGAACACGTAAAACTCTATTTCTTCAGATTTCTATTCATTCCTCAACCTTTGGGAAAAAATGCTGCAAAGTAGTATCATTGCTGTGTTGCAAACAGGTCAATGTACACGGGAGTGGGAAAACTTGCATTGTGCTCTGCAGTTCTTCTGTGTGCACTGCATCGACAAAGCTTCCAAATGCCCCCCAATAACAGGAAGTGACAGAAAAATGGAACAAGAAGAACAATAAAAACTTGCAGGCCCAGGAGGAATACGGAACAGGTCAACGTGAACAGATGACTTGTGCCCTGTAAGCTGTATTTCCTTCACAAATGAGTTTGGTGTACATAGTTTCCAAGAATACGAACCTTTTTCCAAATTAGTTTATTTCATGCTCTACTCATGAGATTGGAACCGGCAGCACAGTAATAAACAAACAAACAAACAAACAAATGTCAAAACAACACCCCAAAAAGTAACTTTAAAAATATTTAAGTTTTCCATTAATTTTATCAAAAACATATGCTTGCAATGACAGAACTTATGGGACATCACTCACAAAGAGCAGTGTTCACTGTGACTGCGTTCGCAGGAAATAAAAGGGTGACGTTTCCAGGGTGGTCAAATAAGTTTGGGAAAAATACGGCAGGTATGGCAGGCCGCTTATCATCACACACATGGGCACACTGGAGAACAGTCGGCCAGTCAGGGAACCCATTCGGTTGTGATTCACCAGCCTTTCAGTTTAGTTTCCCATTCATCTGGCCACAGTACTGAAAGGTTGGAAAATGCTGATAACTGACATTTAAAAGCATATTTCCCCCTAGGTACTACATGAGAAAGGTCTAACTAGATAGTAGTTCTAACCTACTTTTTTTTTTTTTTTGTCTTTTTAACTTTTATGTAGGGACAGGAAAAGGAATTAACTTGAATTATGCTCAAGAGAAAGAAAATAAAAGTGTAATACTAAATTCTGGCTTCATTTTAATGTTTGTTAACTTGTATACATAGGATGTTGGTGAGACCCTGATTATTATAACTTTAGGGTGTCAGGTTGAAAAAAAAAAACTTCCCTGAGGTTGAAGCTTAATCAGCCATGGTCTTTTGAACACAATTTTGCAGATACTTTTTATTTTATTCTTGCAGCCCTTCTGAAGAATGTTCGAGGAACTTTAAAATTAAACCTTACCTCAAATCTGTCTTTATAACCCTGTACCATCACTGAACTTTCCATTTCCTTCCTTACAGGAAAACAGGCATCCAGACCGCCATGGCGCATGCTGCTATTACAGCAGTAGGAATTGAAAGGTTTCTCGTAAAATATGGAACAAGCCAGATCGATAATCTCTCCAAATCCTTCCATTAAGATATGACTTTCGTTATTCCCAAATAGCTTCAAACATAAAAATTCTCCAGAAAAAGAGTCCCAGGCAGAATAGTAATAAAAAAAGGCCATCCTGGTTTGAAACAATTCTATAAAAGTCTGGGTACAACTACTATTCAAATAATTATTAACATGTCCTTTGTATTCATTTTATTAACAGACAAAACCAGTATATCTGACAAATTACATTTTATAAGTGACTAACAGTATGAGTGAAATGACTTTTAAACAATTTTAAATTTAGAAAAACTGTCAACATAGTCACTGCGAACTTTACAGAAGGCTCACCGGCTGAGCTAATTTGACATTAGAACTTAACTACACCTACATGGTGTTAAAATTTACAGAAAGCATCAGCTCATTCCATTAATGGCACAGAAAAATTGCTAACTTGATGCTTTAGTAAAATTTTTTAAATGCAATACTTTTTGTTACGAATTCATATTTTAAAATAATAAATATAAGCTTTACTGTTAAAATGTACAGCTGAAACTTATTGGATTTCGTTAACCAATGTCAAAATAAAAAATTAATTAAAATTTTTTTTTTTTAGTTTGAAAAAAGAAAAAAAATAAAGACAGGGCTACTAGTGGGCAAAGACAAGGCTCCTAATACCTTATCTTAGTCATAATAAGGATCATAATTGGTTCTTTAAAAAATTAGTGTCACAGAATTTCATACTTCGAACCTTTCTACATGGCCCTCTCATTACCCATAAAGTAGCAATAGTTAATTTTTGCAAAACTATATAATAGTTGGAAAAATTAAAAAGAAAAAAATATGGGCCAAAGCATGTGGACATATAACTGCATGGGAATCCACAATTATCTCAAAATCAAAAGTTTAATAAACAAGCAAACAAACACATTGACTGCCAATAAAAATTTTAGGAAAATAACTTTCCACCTAAAGTACATTTTAAGCCTAACCGAAGTTACTTAGGTTAGTGATTCAAACACCAAGACACTCTTGGAATCACAGATACAATTAGTTCAAGGAAAGTAGCACCTAAAACAAATAAAATGAACGAATTTACTTTGTTGTTGCCTAGATATTATTGTCTATTGATCTGCTGTTGTCCTCGACAACTCAATTATGTTTTATATTTTAAATAAATAGTCAACACTGAAATTGTACTGTGTTTTTCTGGAAATAATCATGTAAATTGCATGCTTACTTGTTTGAATCCATCTTATGATAAAATCTCATTTTCTTTTTTTATTCTCTGAAGAACTGAAAACCTATAAAAACCATTTTTGAACTTTTAAATTTTATTCCACTGGAGTAAAGGGAATAAAAATTGATGTTAAATAGTGCCCTAATAGAATCCAAGATCTGAGATTATATACATATCTCATTGCTTTCTGAGATGTACATTGGTCTTTGATTATAGTTTTAGACATAAATCTGCAAGAATAGAGTAAATTCCATTGTCCTGAATGAGCCATCCTTCAGGAAAATGTTAAGGATACCAAAAAGATTTCTCAGACTGTGCTTGAGGCAAGAACAATTAGCTAACAAATGACAAATGACAAATAAAAGGCTTCCACCTTCTCCCGTAAGGGGGATGATGTTCAAACGCCCTAGAGAGAAACTTAAAAAAATAAGTGTCAGGCTAGGTAAGGGGCTGAGACTGCCACCCTTTAGAGAAGCCATGTCCCCAGGGAAAGAGCATGTCAAGATACAGGAAGAAGATAAAAAAGCACATTTTCAGTGTCTTTGTTGGTAACTACGGACACAGGCCCCTGTCCACTAACTTTAGCGCCGAGGCTGAGAAGACATTGTCGGAAAATGTATGATAAAAACAAGGGCCCTGCAGCTCCATGAGCCCCTTCGACATTTTAAATAGTTAATTAAATAAGTGTCTGGAGAATATTTAATAAGAGTGGGGACCTCGAGAACTGTGAAGACCTTGGTGATGTCTCTCCACAGAAAACAAGCATGACACTAGACAAAACGGTTAAAAAGCAACTATTTCAAGGCTCTGGAAATCAATCAATGGCAGACAATAAATTCAGAAATGTTTATTTTTGAAAACCTGTTAAAGCTTCATTCAAGAAGAGTGGGGGTCCACAGCCTTTTCTCACTTGGGGTGGCTCCTCTCCCATCCTACCCACAAGCTCAAACTCAAGAATGTTAGTTTACCACGGCAGGGTGGACTATGAAAGCCAGTAGCCTGGCAGTCGGAGAGGGCCTTGATTTGGGACATGGGACCAAAAAAAAAGCCCATAGCATTTTTAGCCTAAAGTGGCAAACTCTATAAGAAAAGAATGAGGAAAATATGCGACATCTGCTTTGCTGGCCTGGGATTGCAGACCCCGTTGGAATGAATGGTTAAACAGCCATTAATTTAATTGGGAGATTCTGGAGATGAGAGAGCAAATTAAGTGCTAGAGATGCTCTCCACGAATCCTTAGACAACTGGGAAACTGTGTATGCGCAGGGAGGACCCAAGAGTCTGTATAAAGTAAAAGCAAAAGCAGATGTGATAACTCACTCCCTCTGCCTACACCCCACAAGCCAAACGCAGGAGGCAGAAGCTTTACATGCTTGAAGCATTTGAGCAAAACTCTTTTCATATCAATGGCTACCCCTAAGCTATACAGACACAGTGGCCATCCCTAGGGACCCAGGTCAATAAATACAAATAAGACTGAAATTTGAGCAGAGCCATCGGAGGCGACACACCATGGCGAAAAAGATTCTACGATACGAATCCCAGAAAGTAACAAAACTTAAATAAATCAAAACGACTCTCAGTAAAATAAATCCATGTCTGAAGTTTGCTGTATTATCTAGATTTTCTAGTTTTCAACAACAATGAAAAAAACACACAACATGCAAAGAAATAGCAAAGTGTGACCCATAACTGGGAGGGGAAAAAAATGAAAAAGCAGTCAACAGAAACTAACTCTGAATGGGTCCAGATGTTGAATTTGGCAAAGATTTCAAAGCAGCTGTTATAAATGTGCTTAAAGAAGCAAAGGAAACTATGTCAAAAATTAAAGAAAAATATGATGACAATGACTCAATCAAGAGAGAATCTAAATTAAAAAATACAAGCCATAAAAAAAAGCCAAAAAAACAATTCTAAAGTTGAAAATACAATAATTTCACTAGCTGGCAGAGGAAAGAATCAATAGAAATGATCAACTTTAAAGAGAGAAAAAAGAAAAGAGAAAAAGAACAGAGCCTCAGAGACCTGTGGGATACCATCATATGTATATTGGGAGTTCCAGAAGAAAAAACAGAAAGCGGCAGAAAAAAAAAATACGTGAAAAGTATGGCTGAAGATGTCCCACATTTGGTGAAAAACATTAATCTACAGATCCAAGAAGTTCAATAAAGGCCAAGTAGGAAAAACACAAAGAGATCCACACCTGGACGCATCATAATCAAACTACTGAAAGATAAATAATAACAGAAAATCTTGAAAGCCGCAAACAAAAAATAACTCACACATAGAGAACAATACAATCAAAAGTTGACTTCTCGTCAGAAACCAAAGAAGTCAGAAGACACTGAAAGACATAGTTAAAACGCTGAAAGAAAAAAAAGTTAATTAAAAATTACATATCCAGAAAAACTATCCTTCAAAAATAAAGTCAAAATAAAGACATTCCCAGATGAACAAGAAATGAGAAAATCAGTGTCTGGCAGACCTGCCCCATGAGAAATGTTAAAGGAAGTCTATAGGGCTGAAAGAAAATAACACCAAATGGTAACTCGAATTGACAAGAAGGAATCAAGTTCTTTTAAATGTATTGCGACTTCGAGTCGCTTACAACAGAAACCTCCCCTCTGCCCGTCTTAGTCGGAACCTTGTTAGAATGAGGAAAAGAAAGGAAAGGCCAATGGCAGAGGGACTATGAGTCCGTCTCTGTGGGATGTGGCTTTGATGAGCACTGGATTAAGCTGGGAGGCAGAAGGAAAAGATGAGGAAGGCAACCGGATGCTAGGACCAGGCATCTGCCCTGTGTAAAAAAGCTGAGGGACGGACCATTTTAACAACTGCCTATTATACAATGGGAAGCCTATGAAATCTGACAGCTTGAGTTTATAGTAAATCCATTTTGTTCCATGTTGTGACTCATGCTGCTTGCTTTGCTGTGACTTAGAGCATCCACACTGTACGTCCTACCAATGTTGTCCCCAGTGATAAAACTGATTGTTCAAAGAGCATCAGGGTGGACAGCTGGCCCTGATTTGACAATGAAAGGCGGAGTCTAGAAGAAATACATAAAGGTCTGAAGGAGAAAAGAAGTGGGCCTTAAACTCTTCCCCAAATTCAGAGGCAATGGACCTTACGATAAGGCTATTCCAGACAAGAAGCACCAGAGAGGAGAAGAGTCGGCAGACAAGAAAGCTGCCAGTGTTCAAACATTCACAAAAGCCACCGCTGCAAACCCACCCAGAGTACAGCGAGTGCCACGTGATGCAGGACACTAAGGAGAGCCACAAGAAAGGAGAGACCTCAGAGCCCAAGGCCACCCAGCCGAGTAGGTACCAGAGGCAGCATTGCAATACCGGGCTTCATTTCTCTCTCTCAGAGCTTTCTTTCATTTCTTCATACAGAAGAGGCATATTTCATATGTATATGATCAACTCTTACATCATGCTATTCTGAAATGTATTACGAATGCATAAAATAATTGAATAGTTAATTAATCGTGATGTATTATTCACTCACTAAAATTAGAGAAAGGGCTTTTTAAAAGTTTACAAAAATATGAAATTAAAAACACAAAAATGAAGGGTAATTTTGGAAGAGGAAACAGTCCATCATTTAGCGTGCATATGTGTTTAAACAAAAGTGACTTTTATTTAGGTGGCAGTGGGTTAGCTGAGTTCCTTTAAATAGCGCGGGACCTGCGAAGTGCAAAGCTCACGAAACATAATCTGTGTTTTCCGCAAAGCTCCGTCGGTCCATTTACTTAAGAAACCCATGCTTCCTGGCCAGGTGCCAGCACACCCAACCTGCCCAGCAGCGCATAGTTTTATTTCTGTTACTAAATTAGGAAAGCGAAGCCTGCAGTGTGAGGACCAACAGCCAAGAGAAAAGGCTCAGCATCATTGGTCGGCATGCCTTCTTAAAAAAGCGAGATCATTACAAGATTTTTCATTTTTAATTAGAGATTGCAAAGTAATTTAGTCTAATAAGGAGCAATACTAAGAAATAATTAAATGAAGACAAAGGGAGAAACACAAAAAGATTTAACAAACGTAGTCTTCTGAAGAGCCTTAATCATGATGTTGAAAATAAACTACTACCACTCAAGGCTTAATGTCACAATGACTGATAGTAAAATACTGCCATCTTTTTCTAAGCAGTGAGAAAGAAACAGGAAGTTATCACAATTTTTACAAAGATTTACTATCATACTTTATATAGAGCACTGTTTAGACAAACTTTAAGTGGAGCATTCAGAGAGACTTGAGTGGAGAAACACAAAAAAGGATTTCAAGAGAACAAGTTACTGTGTTTATTTTCAAAGTAATTTAAAAATGACATAAATATGTCAAAGGAAAAATACATAATTTTTCCTTTTCCAAATTGTAATTGCCCCTCACTAGTATGTCAAAAAGACTTAAAAAGACAGTAGTTGTTAATTAATATTCCTTAAAGTATTTTAAACATAACCCCAAAACTTTATTAAAAGCTAAAGCTTGAATCTTAAGGGTATTGGGAGAATTTTAGTTCTAGCAATATCTGAATGATATTTTTCTTATAAACATTTTGTTAATATTTATAAATTTTAAAGTAGTATTTATTTTAATTTTGTTCTAGAAAAGAATTTAAAAATTAAATACTTTGCTATAAAATCTATATTTTTATATGGGTGAAATGTATTTAAATACCAGAACTTAGAAATTATAGAAAAATTAAATAAAGCTTGAGTGCTGTAACAGGCCTTGACTTAAACATGACTTAAAAAAAAACATGACTTACACGACTTAAAAAAACATGGCTTAAAAAACATGATAAAAAAAAAGATGTTCATAATATTTACTTCTCAACATTTAGCAATTCAGAAATTCATTCATATTGATAAAGAAGCCAAGAGAGAACTCTTCCAGTAACCATACTAATTGTTTGGTATCCTTTCATTGAATTTCTTTATATGTATTTACGTGATCTCTATAGATCATTGAAATGCATTTAGGTGATCTGATGTGAGTCAAAATTCAGAGCCTTTATTGTCTTTATGCTCAACTCCCACCACCAAGATCTGGTCATCAGGTCCACAGGGGTTGGGCCAAGCAGAAACAGTTTCCGTCACTCCCAAGTCTGCTTACCCTTCGACTCTAGCCTACAGGAGTCACCATGCACACCACGTCAGCTGGCCCTGTACTACTGATAAGATGCACAACGCTGTGGAAGGCACGATAAAATCAGAGAAGCAAGCTTCGAGTCCCCCCAAGTTACAGAAATAAAAATAAAGGCAAGAAATGGGTTGAGGGATCAGAAATCACACCGAATAGTCTAACAATCCCCACAGATTACTTTGATCCAAGGTCTCCCAGAGCCTCATGGGTACCTTCCTATTGTTACCAAATATACATAAAATATGTATACAGATGGAATGCCCAAAATAGAGAAAAAATAAATTTTCTTTGATTGTAAAAAAAAAAAAAAATCAATTAAATTTGATGTTTTCAAAAGAAATATGAAAAAGAACAACGAAGTTGGAGGATTTACACAGCCTGACTGCAACATTTCCTATAAAGCTACAGTAATCAAGCTTATGGAGTGTTGCCATGAGGATAGGTGTACAGACGAACGAAACAGAACATTAGAAATAAACCCATGTGTTTATGGTCAGTCAACTGATTTTCAACAAAGGCACCAAGGTAGTCCAACAAAGAAAGGATAGTCGTTTCAACAGGTTGTGTTGGAATGAATGAATACCTCATAATACCCTAACCCGTACTTCACATCACACACAAGAATGACCTTGAAATGGATCATACTCATAAAACGTAATAGATAATTTTATATAAAATTTGTATGAGAAAACATCAGAGAAAAAATTCTGTGACCCTAGGTTTGGCAATGAGTTCTGTTTTTCAGATATTTAGTGAATTTCCCACTATATCTCTTCACATCTTCTTCCCTAAAGAGGAGTATTTTCTGTATTTGATACTGAGAAGAATGCATGGTTCAGAAAATACAACTTTTCTTCTTTTAGAAAAATGTTGATGGCTATTTTTATTTTAAGGTTTTTGCCCAATTTTCAAAGACTGGAAAAGTTTATAAATGAAATTTCAAAGTTTTAGCTCCATTTGTAACCAGATTTTATAATACATGATAGCATCAATAGTAAAGGCATTTTTTTTTGAGAAATCTGTTTTATCTAATCTGATATATACCAAGATAATTTTAAATAAAAATATGAATAAAAATCTATATGCTGCTATGAAGTTACTAACATATATTGGCTGCAGTATCAAGTTACTTTACTAATAAAGTACTAAGTACTACAAGGATACTAATAAAGTAACTTTGGGTCTCTAAGAGACCCTAAAAGAACAGGTTCCGAATAGGAGTTTAGAATTTTGGTAGACCATTTATTCATTTATTCAGTGGTCCTCTAGCAAGCTGAGGGGTGTGGACTGCTATATTTTATCCCTCTATCCATTAGCTGCCAAACTGGGTATCTTAATCACTGGGCACTCTGCGAGATCACTGACTACCAACGCACTCGATACTTTTTTCTCTATTCTCTCTGTTGGTCTCTTCCTTGGAAGAACACCATTTCAAACATTAGACAACAAAATATTATCAGCTCCTTTGAAGTCAGGGTCTAGATTTTGTTCACCTTTATCATCCCCACTTACTCTAGTACATAGCGTGGTACTCTGAAACAAAAAAAAAATTATTGTAGATAAAATGGTAAGTGCCCAGTTCATGAACATAAATCCGTAAAATAAGAGTCTATTTATATATTGCTGCCCTATATATGTAATATAACATAATATTATATTGTCATATAATGTAACATGTTATATAACATAACATTATATTATATAATGTTATATAATATATAACATAATGTTATATTTATTATAATTATATACGTGGCCTGGTGATACCAGTGGGGTACTCTGCCAGAGATTAATTATTTAGTCTTTTTTGGTGAAAAAAGTGCTAGCTAGCTGTTTTACTAGAACTGATGTTGAATCAGTGACAAACTGAGTGTCCCTGGGAAGGTAAATTACCCCTAAATTACTATGGCACCTGCTCCAGTAGGGTAAAATGGGGTGAAAAACCTTAATGATTTGGGGGCAGGAGGCACAATAAGACCCTTTGAGTTTTGAAGATGCAAAACGACAGATGCTCTATTCTCCTTTCGGGCTGATCGCTGAGGAGGCGGGCGCGACAGAAGAGGCAACAGTGAAACCAAGCCTGATCCAGAGATCCCGAGGCCACCCAGCGTTCGTAGACATTGCGACCCAGGGACGCAAACGCGGAGCATCTGGGACCAGTCTTGTACCTGCAGGGCTTGGCTCATCACCTCTGAAGGAGCGTTGCTGCCTCCGCTAACTGTCTGTCAGACTGTGCCCAGAAAGCCTCAACCAAGGGGGTGCCAAGCAAGCCAGAGAGCCCTCGGTCCTTCTATTTGCTGTGCAGGAAGAAGGCTGGTCTGCTCCTCCTACTTCCGCATTAGACCAGTGAGCACAGAGATATTAAATTTCATTTCCATAAAGCAATAGGAACGTGACTCAACGAAAAACAGACTTTGAGAAAAAAATAAATAAATAAACTTAACCATACTTGAAGCCTGAGTTTTAGGAACAGTTCACGCTTGTTATACGTAGTACATATTTCTGTGTTTGTGCATGCTTTCATCTGTTAAAGTACAAGATAGACTGCTTTAATGTTTTCAATTTGGGCTAAACAGTCTTCCTTTTTTGGTATGCAAAACAATTTTTCAAGGATAAAAGCATTTCGGAAAAAATAGGCTGATTTATATGCCAGATGTAAGCAAATCTTGTCTGACTCCTAGTTACATTTTGTTTGTTACCAAAACCTTCTCTCATGGGAGTTCACGGTTTATAGTAAATCACAAAAGCATTGGGCTTCTGTTGACTATCAGAGGTTAGCTGGTTTTTCTAACTCCTCTAATATCTACTGTCCTTTGTGGCCTTTACCAAGGGTGAATTACGAGATGTTTGGCAAATAGCTCTGCATGGATGGACATGTTTCTCTAACAATCCTTTATCTGTAACATTTCTCTTCATAACAGATTAAGTAATTTTACTTAATAAAATTTTAAAAAGCCTTTGGAAGAAAATGAGTTTATATGTGCTCTGTAACAAATAATATTATAGCTTTCATAGTGGATGTAGGAGTAGGCAATATGTAAATTTTTAAGTGGTATATAATTTATATATATTTATATATGAATACCTATATGAATGCAAGTAAGCAACCAGATGAGAAATCAAAGAACATGTAATAGAACTTCCACTTCCAGACATGACAGGTCAGTGACACCAGACCTGCGACCCACCAAGACACAATAAAACTACTCAAGAATATATTAGGCAACTGTTTTCAAGCAGTAAAGAAGAAACACAGAAACTTGATCCCTGAAGTGAGGGAAGCAGAAGAGGTGAGGCCCGTGGTAAACCAGGCCGTCTGCCAACGGGCACGGTCCAGGGCACGGCACGGGGAAGCGGAAGCCATGCAGAGCTCAACAGTCTCACGGGGCAGAAGAGCCAGACAGCAGATGGACATGCGTACATGGAACGGCTGGAAAACGCAGGACAGGGAGCCAAAGAGGAAAAAGCTGTGAGAGGGTGAGGAGGGGCTTAATAAATAGCGTTTTGGAAAGTGCAGAAGAAATCCGTGGAGCAGAAGACACATCAACAGGTATCACCCAACTTTTAGATCAGGAGAGAAAAAAGATGAAAAAGAATAAAGCCTCGGTGACCTGTGAAACAATATCAAATGACCTAATGTTTGTAACTGGAGTTCTGGAAAGAGAAAAAATAGGGCAAAAAATTACTTAAAGAAATATTGACAGAAACTTCCCAATTTGGGAATCAAGAAAACCCAAAGAAGGATTAACATTTTTAAAATCCTAAACTGCGGCACATCATAACCAAATTGATTAACTCCAAAGATAAAGAGAAAATCTTTACCATGGCCATATAAAAAGACATTACGTACAGAGTGCTAGGCATACAAATTACAGCTGACTTCTCATCAGAAACGATGGGGTCAGAAGACAATGGAAGGTCATTTTAAAAGTGCTAAAAAAAAGAATCCTGTCAATCTAGAATTCTATATTCAGAGAAAACACTCTTCAAAAATAAAGACATTTTTGCATAAAGAAACACTCCAATAGTTCATTGCCAGGAGACCTGCATCACAAGAAATAACTACTAGTAGAAAGAGAAATGATGCCAAATAGGAAATATATCTGCAGGAAAGAATGAAGAGTGCAGGAAACGGTAAATTCGTGGGTAAATACAAAGAATATCTTTTTCATTATCCAGATTTCCTTTGGAGAAAATTGACTGTTGCAAAATAAACATTTTAGAGTATAGAGATACAGAGAAATATATGATACAATAACAAAGGAAGAAGGATAAAAGCAAATGTATTATTGGAAGCTTCTTATAATTTACATCAACGGGTATAACAGCCTAAGTGAACTGTAATAAGGGTGTACTTTGTCAACCCTAAAAGAAAAGCCAGTAGAGGAATGAAATGGAATGCTAAAACATATTTCAGTCATCCAAAAGAAAGGACAAAGGCGATAAAGAGGAACAAAAACTAAGTCTCAGTAGCTGGTAGGGGAGAAGTGACTTCTAATTAGAAAATATAAAGTCAAAAGGGATCGTCACTCACACCCTCACTACTAAAAGAAGCTGGATAAACTGCATCATTAGAATTTTAAAACTCGTCAGAGGCTGAGGAGACCGAGATCAACTCCAGAAAGTGGCAAGCCGTTTTAAAAGAGAAGGGATTCCCAGCCGCTCTCACCCGCGACTGAAACAGGACAAGATTCTGCTCCAGACAAGGGCTAATGAGAAACCTTTCTGCTTGCAATAGTCCTTTTTCTTCTCGTGGCTTCTTATCCCCATTCGCCTGTGCAAATCCAGTCCTTTCCCCCTCCCCATTTCATGTTTTTATTGTCACTAATTTCCCCTTTTTGTGCTGTGTATTTGTTTCAAACTGCAAAAACTATACTTAAAAAAAAAAATGCTTTCTCCCTTTAACCTATGTTATAATTGTTTAATACTCTATTCTGAAATAGAGTTTGCAGTATCCTGCTTCTGTCTGTCTGTCAGTCATCTTAACCTTTTTGTTTCGGGGAGAAGAGCTCCTTTTAACATTTCTTATAATGCAGGTCTTGTGGTGGTAAATTTCCCTCAGCGTTTGTCTGTCTAGTAAAGCCTTTACTTATGTGATGTTATGAAACAAGTTTACCCCAATAAATTCAATTTAATTTTAAAAAGAGAGAGAAACCAGTCTGACTGGTTTCAAAGTTCTTAAACCATAACTTCAATAATTTTAGCCAGAAGATGTTTTTGTGGGGGAGGGGATGATTACTTATTCGCCTTGGATCCGAGTTAGACTCATGCTATCTTTCATACTGGGATCCACGGACCAAGCCAGGAAGATCTGCAAACAGGTGCACCAAGCATCTTTCTTCAGCCTGTGCTGCTTGATGTCTCTTGGAGCTTGTTGCAGCTCCACACGTTCAAGTTCAGTGTTCTGCGGCCAGTGTTCCACGGCTAGGGTCTCTATCCCCGTGGCTGAGGCTTTATGAAACTACAGAGGCCAGCTGCCCCGTCCACATGCGCACACGTGCAGCGTGCCAGAGGACTAGATAATTAACACCCACCCTCCCACCCAGGCAACTCTCAACCAACAGTCTTGGGGAGTTGACGTTTAAACACTTTTTCTCTCTCAGCATTTGAGTGGGATGATGCTGAGGGACGTGTTTTACACAAGATCAGGTTCTAGCTGCCCATTGGGGTGGCTGGTGTAGGAGGCCAGAGCACGCAATCCCAAAAGATGCCACTCTGGCTTATTGATTATTCTGAGTTAAAGGCACCAAAAAGCAGCAGATGCAAGAAGGGCATTCTGACCTTCCTTTTTCTTCCTGAAGGCAGGAGATAAAACTCCCACGCGAGAGGCACATTCCCTGCACCAGGAGGAAAGCATTCTTAGCACCAGAGACGGGAGTCAAGGGCGAGGAAAATCTGAGCAAACAAACCTTGTTAAACTGACCTTTATCTTTTCCACAATTAACTGCCCTGGCCCAACCCCTTCTGTCTTGCCACCATTTCCTGCTCTTTGTCCAATCTATAAGCATTCAGCTCTAACTGCTTCTTTGGGTCTTCGTTTTCCTTAGGAAGACTCACGTGGACATGTAAACATTACTAAATAAAGTCTGTGTACTTTTCTCCTGTTAATCTGTCTCATGTCAATTTTCTTAGGCCCAGCTGGAGACCCTGAGAGGGCAGAAGAGAAATTTTATGTCTGCTGCACCGGCTTAATAACATACTCTTTACGGGCTGTCCTTACAGTCCCACAGCCTGTCACCGCTCCACGCCAGTGTTCTCTGCACCTCCCCAAAACTACTTGCACTCAGACAAAAATAAAAAAAAAAAAGACATCTAATGGAAAGAAGAGTGCAAAGTATATTGGAAACGACAACAACAAGAAAACAGGTGACAGAACGAACCACGTTGTAGACGTATTCCTGATCATTCCATATAGCTAAACCTGAAATTTCAAAGTGATAGACTTAAGTAAATAGGAAAGTTCAATATCAAATTCGTCCTAGTTAAGCCTTCGGGGCAGCTATGGTACATGGTGCTCTGCTGGTGGCAATTCTGAGCCAGCTGCGGCGCAAGCCCGTGGGCCTTAACAACGAAGCCAGTGACTGGGAGAGCAAAGAAAGCTCAGAAAGTCTCTGCCTCCCTCTTCTCTCTGTGCGTCTGCTTCACCCTTCTCTCATTTTCTGTTTCCCCGTCCTACAAGGCTGCTACCAGCACCTCGTGAGATTACACAGCACTGGGCAGCGGCCCGAAGAAGGAGAGGTGGATTTTCTTTTTCTGTCTCCTCTGCTCTTTCTTTTTTCTCCCCTACCAGCTCTGCCAAAATTCCCAGGGAAAAAAAATTGGTCCTGCTTGGGTCAGGTACTTATTCCAGGACCACTCAAATGTGGAGAGAAAGAAATGTCCCATGGTAGAAGAATGGCAGTACCCTGCGAGCCAGTAGAATGGGGGAAAGGGAACTCCCAAAGAATGAATACTGGTAAGCAACTCCATAGAATCAACCGTGCGTGAGTCATTGATCTGTTTGAGAAACTGATGAAAACACTGGACCTTCGTTACAGCAATATGTCCGTACTGACAAACACCAAAATGCATACAATTGATGGCATTCCTGAAACCCTTACAATTCATTTTAAGATCCTAAATTTAAACCTCTTGATTGCCATCTAGATATTTCTAATGTTTCAAATTTTTCAGCTATTAGTCTAAAATTTAAGTTTTAAATACTGAATATGGAATTACATTAAAAGCTTTTCAACTACAATAAGTACACAAAATAAAATGTTAATTCTTTCAAGGATATACAATACGTAAAAAGTCTATATACACAATGGTATGGATTAGGCAGAAGGGATGATCAATCGATCGCCTATCAACCAATATTCACTGTCATCAGATGGAAACAACATGGCAGTCCCTCACAGTTTTTTTACTATAGTTAAAATACTTTTCAATATTACATGCCCAAACATGATCAAACATTTGAGATGTACCTAGCCCCTCAATCATAAAGATCATAACGTATGTACATATGTTACGTACATCTCATAAAGAGATGTGCAAAGTGATTCAAATAATTAGGAAGACCTAGTCCACTGCTACACATATGGCCTGGAAAGAAAAAAACCCATACGTGGCTCAATCAAAAGTTTCCATTCAAAATACGCTGCTATCACTGCCTATAATTTTACTCGAAACGGGCAAAATCAAACATGGCCGAGAAAAATAGGCTAGGGAAATAAAATCAGAAGTAAATACCTCGGATCTATTACGCAACAGGTGAGATATAAAGGAAACATTATATGAGAGTGGTCAGGAACCCCGCGCCCTGCACTGGTCGGCAGGAAGCAGTTAAGGGCATTAGTCGGACATCCTTAACCTCCGAGAGTCTATAATGGAAGGAAATGGCCACATTCTACCACAAATGTTCTTGCATTACAGGAAAAGAGAATAACAGAACACAAAGAACAATGGTTTAACAGGGAACTCTATTTCTCATGTTTCTTACACATATATAAAAAGGGCTTACAGATACAGTATTATACCTATGCATTTTGATTCTATACTATACCTTTGTAAGTTTCATATATGAAAATATGAAAACTTGAAGTACTATTTTAATGATATATTTTCTAGATAATCTCCAAAAGAGAATCCAATTTTCTGAATAACTGAATATAGAAGCCCTATAAAGCCAAAATGATGAAACACCATTAAGCTTAATTACATACAATAAACTCTAAAGGAAAGATAACCATATAGAAAACTTTTATATTAACAGTTGGAAAAAGAAATTATATGAGATTAAAAAATTATTTCTTAAAGAGTCACTGCTATACTAGTACCATTTTTCATAATGATATTGAACATATTTATATGTAGACCAGAACGTAAAGTCAAAAAATTAATTGGTTATTATGCGTTTATCAAGAAATTTCTGTACTTGAAAAACTTTGGAGAAAGTATTTTTTAAATCATAAAGAAATATTATAGACTCTTTCATTCATGGATTTAACATGAATAGTTTTTCACATTGTCACGTGACCATGAATTTCCATGACAGGTAGTAATTTGTCATTTTGGTTGGGTCACACACACTTGGATACACTAAAAGTCTGGTTGGTGTTCCTAAAAGAGTTATTAAATAGAAATAATCCTCGCCAATGTGACATCTGTATTTTTCTCTGCTCATTCCTGAATGCAGAGTAACTTTCATAGAGTAATTGAAATACAAGTTTTTAAAAATTTTAAAATCATACATCATTTTTAAATATGGGAAATGACATACGACAGTGGAGTCTGCAAATGCGTGGATTCACAGAGGACGGTCTCAGGGCTTCCCTCGTAAGACAGAGGGTTTAATGGCAGCCCAGGAGGATGCAGGATCTGGCCGCCATCTACGTCACGATCTAACAGAATGTTCAGCCGGCAGAACTGACTACTAATTAGGACCAAATTTAAATTCTGCTATTAAATTCTAGTATGATTTCTCATTAAATCAAGTTAATGTACATCGATCATCTCACTAGAGAATGAGGGAAAACCCTGTATGTTATCTGCCTTTTGGACACTAAAATAATTACATCATACAAAGTTCATCTAAATCCTTTGATGTGAAATTTAGAACTAAACTTAAGAACTGAAAAAGCATTGTACAAATATTGCACCAGAGCAGTGATCTAAATTGTGGTAATTATAGGTCAGAAATGGAAATGCCTCCTTCTTAGGTTTGTTGCAGGGAAAAGTCTTTGTCACATTTCCCTCACATTTCTTAGTTTCATCTTCAAACAAATGGACAATCGAATACTTACAAACATATCCAAGGTCCACTGCCTAGACACACCATGATACATATGAATAAAAACCAATCTGTGATAGACAAGAAACTATTTATTGTGTGCGACAGACTATGATTACCTGGAGGTAGGAATTGCAGTTGGTTGTTAGCTAATCGAAGATGACGTAAAGCTCTCAGACGACCAATTTCTGGGCAAACAATTTCTAAGGCATTGTCACTAAGGTCCAAACACTGGAGTTTAACAAGGGACCCAATGGCTTCAAAGAGAAAAGAAGGGTAAAGGCAAAATCAATTCGACCCAAGTGTTATGTCAAATCTTTAATGCAAGTACACCAAGTTAAAATACTTCTATACATAATACATCACGGGGGCTCACAAAATAATAAAAACAGAGATCAAACTATGGAATTTTTCAATTTTATGAAAGTGACAAGACTTCTAACTAAATAAAAACTATAACTTAAAATAGAGCAAAACAAGAATTTTAAAACGATGTGAAATATTGCTTGAATAATTTATGAAACCATATACAAGGTACTTTTTAATTTAACCAAAATTCTTAACTGGTTTTACTGAATTTAGAACTACTTCTATTATTTACTCAATAACAATATATCTAATAATAATTTACCTAATCATTAAAACCATTTTAGACTTATTTAATCATAATTCTTAACCGGACTTACTAATTAGGGAGAAAAAGCTTTGAAAATAATAAAATAAAGATAGTTTATAATTAAAATTCACTAATACACCAACCAAAATAAGGTTAAAGAGACTATATGTTCCACTATCATAAAGGAAAGCTTAAACTATAGTGTCTCTTAACTAAAAAATTGGAAGTTCACTTACTTACCTTCTGGAACTACAACTATGTTATTTGAGTGTAGGTACCTGGGGGAAAAGACCAAAAAAAAAAAAAGATGTTATCATTCAGAACTTTTGATACACAATCGGTATGTAAAATACTCACTTAGAAATTACATCAAATATAAAGGGATCAAACTTTCACACTCTAAGTGTGTAACACAAAACACATGGTCCTTACAGATCACTAATGATACTCTGAAGATAATATTTTATGCTGTAGTTGCAAATATTAAAACCATTTATGGATTTAGTTACTATTTTAAAATAAAAGAATGCATAATAGAAAAATTATGAGGTATTTTTTTCTACCTCATAAAACAAATTACTAGTTTCTCTACTCCATTTTAAATTACTCGGATTTTCAAAAATGTAGTTATGAAGAAAAATCGACAGTGATTGTGTAAAAGAAAATGAAACTTTTAGTTTCTAAAGGAGAACTTCACAAAATAATCAAACTGAAGATACTGCCAGGTGGCATGCTCACTGAGAAACAAGACTTCTCTGAAGAGACTAAAAACTCGCCTTTAAGGGTAGCTGTAGAAATACTCAGCTGTCGAGGTACAGAATTTATTTCACAGCAAAAGGAATTTCATAATCAGGAATCGCATTCTTTTCTTTAAATAAAGTTACCAGGGCTGACAAGTTCAGGCAAGCCTAAGTAAATAACACTTTTCTCAACGAAATATCTTTAGCGCCCTCTGGTGGCGATTTCAAGCGATCAGAAGCAGCCAACTATTCAGAGCAAAACAAGAGAGACCACTGGAGATATCATAGGTGGTAATTTTTAAAGATAAATTTATATCATTGATTTTGAGAAAACTAGATTTTGATAAACTTTATTTTCAAATATATCACTTCATTTATTATAACTCATAAATCAATTTTCATAAAGCATTTTAAAATAGAATTTTGGAATTTTCTTCTACATTTTAAAGTCTATCATCAAATGTTAAAATGCCAATGACACAGAATAAGAAAGACAGAAAATCGATAAAGTTAAGAAGCTTGTTCTATGCTGGATTAAATAAATTTTGCAATAGGTATTAACCTGCTGGGTCTAATGTAATCTAGACAATTACACCGTTCAATGATATTTTATCCCTTGCTTTATGTATACGAAATAATTCCACATTTTAAAATCAATACTCCTTAAACTACTTTATTAGGTGACTCAACTCTTTGTGCCAAAACACTAAATGTTGTTAAAAGAGACAACGAGCCTGAAATGGAGTCACTTGTGCTAAGCCTGCGACGCCAAAGCCACACTGAGACTCACTGCCTGACCTGACTGCAGTTTCAGCCTCTTCCAGGAATACGACCTTGACCAGTCTGGAATTTCCTGGGCAACACTAGTGAGGTGATCTGCCTACAGACCCCCCAGAGGAAAGTCGCCTTGCTTGGGACAATCCAAACTTTGCTAATAACTTCCTCGTCCCACCCTGTTCCTACCTGTCAAAGCCTTTCCTTTTCTGCAGCTCTTTCTAGCTGCTTTCTGTTTGCCTGATTTGTGAACTTCTTAATAAAGCAATTTTAGCTTTAAATTTACTCAGCAGAATTTTGTTTTTGAACAATGTAAATAAGCTCACACACACACACACACACGCACACATGGATGTACACATTTGCATATTACACAAAAGCCAGAGTGCCTAGACACCAACATGAAGAAAAATCTGATTTTTAAAATTCCCCAAAATATTAGCCTAAAGTTCCACCTATAAAAAAAGGACCTGAAAATGTCCAAATCAAAATAAGAACTAAACTATTCGCTATTATGATTGCAATCAAAGTGTATTTTTTTAACCCATGAAATTTATCTACATTATAATGAAGGTGCAGTATACAGTAGCACAGAATGTTCCCAATGCTGCCTACATCTTAGAATCATGAGTGGCCCTGAAAATATTGGAGTCCAACGCCATCCCGCACCGAGGGAAACCCTGTCTCAACTCGAGTTATTCTGATGTGCAAGTGATGAAGAACCATCAGTGTGAGAGCGCAGCGGAAAGCAGACGGCCAGCGCCCGGACAGCCACGGGTCCGGGGGGAATGACTCAATCTCTCACTTTCTTCATCGACAGAAGCAGATGGTAATGGCACCAACTATAACATATAGGGATAGCATGAGGATCCGATGAATCAATAATGCAAAGCTCTCAGAACAGAGTCCAGCGAATGCTGCTTTCATTGTTGCTATAATTATCATCCTCATGAGTCACTGGTAATCATAAGCTTGGCAATTTCTTTTCACTTAATTTTTGTAAGTCCAGAGTAGCTGAAATGTTGGGATTTCAATGTAACTAGTTTTCATCAAGTTCTTCTACTCATAGAATACAGGAATTCTCATTCAATGATGGTGGGTAGACATGATAGAGTACAGCCACTTTGGGAAATGGTATGGCAGGTTTTAAAACAAAATAAAAACTAAATATAGACATAACTTAATAGAAATATGCCAATGTCAGTTTCTTAGCTGTGACAAATGTACCATGGAGTTAGATGTTAGCATTGGGAGAAACTGGTTGAGAGGTATACTGGAACTCTGTGTGCCATTTTTACAACCTTTTTGTTAATATAAAATTGCTCCAAATAATTTTGTTGTTAAATTTTCCTTAAAAATTAAAGGAACAGGACTTTCACTTACAGCCATTATGGAATAACAGGGACCAGATTCACCCGATTATTATAAAAGCAACCAGAAAACTGGATTGAACATATAAAATGATTATTTTTGAATAATGACAATAGGCAACCAGGACGGCGTTCCCTGAAAGAAAGTTAACAAGGGAGGTGAGCCCTACGATCTCCTCAGCTTCCTGGCTGGAGGCCAACTGTGGCCTGTGGAGCAGGAATGGGACCCAAACAAAGTATGGAAGTCTCACTGAGACATGGAGACAAATGTCGGAGTACAAGGAAGGGTTCTGGAGGAGAAACTGCTACCAAAATAACCCCCCAAAAATTGAAATAAGGGATTATTTGATTTTAGCTGAATTCTAAAATGCACTTAATGCAAAACAAAACAAAACAAAACAAAACAAAAAACAACAACAACAACAACTGAAAAGCTATCAGCTAGACGACCCACAGAGCTCACACGGAGCTAGACAAGTTCTGAGCAGCAAGGGCCCCAAGTCCTTGATGGTCGCTTGGGGCATCGAACAGAGGCCCCAGAAAGGCCAGGCCTCTGAAATAGGCTACACTTCCCTGGAGGAGCAATCACTCTACACCTGTCCTAATCAAGTGTAAAGTCAGGCCATGAAAGCGCGGAGAACCACATGCTAGAACAACAGCCAAAAGGACAACAAAGTCTAGACCCTAAACAATGTAAAACGCATAAGGTCCGGCAGCCAATCAGAAAGATGCACCAAGAATCAGGAAAAACAAGCCCATACAAACAGACCCTGCAGGACAGAGATGACGGAATTAGCAAACGAGGACATTAGGACAGCTATAATAACCATAGTCAAGGATGTAAAGGTAAACATGAACATTGTGAGAGAAATGGTAGGGTGTAATGAAACAGAACTTCTACAGATCAAAAACGTAACCAACAAAGTGAAAAACTTCACTCGGTGGTATTAATAGCAGAATGAACACTGAAAAAGGAAATATTACTGACCCTGAAGACAGAGAAATACAATTCACCCAAACTGAAGCACACAGAAACACTTAAAGCTGATGCACTAAAAAACGAAGGTGTAAACATATTTAGCATTACGGAGGTAATCATCAAAATAACTAAATCAAATGAAGGATGGAAGAGACAGGGAAGGAGGATTTTACTCTATGTTTTAAATCTTTTACATTGTATGACTGTTTATATTAAGTTTCACATATAGTAGTAGTAACAACGATAATTAAATTTCCCAATTGCGTGGCTTAGCCAGGATTCTGTGACAGAGATGCTGTGCCTACATACCTTTCATCGTCTTCATTACCTTGAGGTGAAATATTTAAAACGCAAATTTAAATGGCAAAATACTTTGGGGTTAGCAGAATGACAGGTCTACCTAGATAAGCACCATGATCACAATATCAAAAATAATAAATGTTAAAATTATTTGTCCTACTATTTCAAATAACTTAAAATAATTTTTATGTTTTCCAAAAAATAAACAAACACACTCACAGTTCCACAAGGTTTGGAAGCTTCTGAGCAAGGTTTTCTGGCTGAAAATTAAAAACTCAGAGTTAAATTTTATTTTTGAAAACTGTATAAACATCTCTAAATAGCTTAAACACAAAGTATTACCTTTTTGAGGGCTGTACATTTTGGGTTAACGTGAAAATCATACACTGGCAGTCTTATTTATGCTTACATAGACTATACTACGATTTAAACTTATTCATTTGAATGCTTCAAATCAATGTCCGCTGCAGAAGCAAGAAATCTTGTATTACACATTCATGGAAAAAATAAATATGTTCTTAGCAGACACAGACAGAGAAAATAATGTCATGTGACGCCAGAGCCTTAGATTGGAGTGACATGGCTGCAAAGCCAGGTATGCCGCTGGCTACCCCCAGGAGCTAGGAGAAAGGACAGACTCTCCCTCAGAGCCCTGAGAAGGAACTAGGCCCTGCCCACACCCCGAACTGGAATTCTGGCCTCCAAAAATGTGAGAGAACACACTTCTGTTATTTTAAGCCTCCCAGCCTGTGTGATTTGTTATAGCAGCCCTAGAAACTAATAGCACCCCGACAAGCTCCCAAACGGTGCTCTTCAGAAGAAAGTAAGAGAGATCCCTGGGGGACAGAAAGCAAGACCTAAGCTCAGAATAAACAGAGTAAGCTGGAGCTCAGGTGATCCAAGGGAGTGTCGGACAGGCCACAGGCCCTGAGTTTGGATCAGGAGTATGATATGGCAGGGACAGGAAATGGGCCATTGGGAGGACAGGAAGGGAGGGGTCTAGGTCCCTCACACAGAGTCAGAGTCTTGAAAGGATCAGCTCTTCCACGAAAAGAAAAATTCTACTCAGAGATTGAGAGTAAGCTTCCCTCTGCTGGAGGCACTGGGTAAGAGGCAAGGGCTCCATAATTAACACACACGCGTGCACACACACGACTTTAAATTTACAGAAACAAAAAGATATGCGTCATTAAGACTGCGGAGGCACACTGAGTCAGGAATAATTTGTTTAAAAAATTCTACATTCAAGCATACTATAGGATAAGCTAGATATCAATAACAAATAACCAGGAATGGCTTTTTATAAGAAATTAAATCTCACCAGAGTCCTAAAAGAGAGATATAAATGATCAGAAGTGCCTTGGACCTAGGAGGGTAGCTCAGGTTAGCTTTGTAGGCATAAGAAGAAAGAAATGAAGGAGAAGGAGGGAGGGACGGAGAAAGAGGGAGAGGAAGAGGGAGAGAGAGAGAAGTGTAGGTTCGTTTGGGAAGTTGCAAATATAATCTATTCTGCTGTAACTCTCTAAGGGTCCTCTTGAAGAAATCTTTTATTTTCAAAAATCCTCTTACAAAAACAATTGTGTCAATAGAAAAAAAACGAAAGAGTTAGGGACTAGAAAGTTTGATTTGTAACAGAGTAATTTTTCATTCAGAAACTTAGTAACAGCGATTGTCATTAGGAAAAGGACTCAGTTGCTGTTCTCCGTCTTTTGTATCATTTGTATTTTTAACAAGGAGCATGCATGTCTTTTACAATTGAAAAGAATTTAAAAATGTGGTAGGCACAGCATAAAGTGCTACATAATTGAGTAATCAATCACATTATATCCAATTTTGGTTTTAAACACTAGATAAGACAAATGCCATTCATTAGTGTGGTTATTTCCAGGCCATAGTGTATGAAGGTTTGTACTTATTTTGCAGAGTGGCAAGGGAGAGATCCTTTAAGGGCTTCTATTTTATATTAAGGAAAAACTTTTTTTTTTTTTAAAATCCTGAACACAACGGAAATCCACCAGGTTATTTTAAACAAGGCGATGACATTATTGATTTCATACTGGAATTCTGATGTGTGAAAATACTTAACGACAGTTTCCCAGGCTACTCACATTCACACATTCTGCCCTTTCAGGAAAACCAAACGGGACTGAATGTGAACACTGTGACGAAGTCGAAAAGGCAGTTATCGGGAACCCAAATTTGATAAAACCACTCCTAGCTTTCAAATACTGAACACGTGATTCCCTTCCTCCCCATGTTTTGCTATCAACATATGCGGCGAGGTCCTTCAAGAGAAACCTTCCCTGGGATGTTTCTCTTGGATCTGCCCAAATCCTCAAAATGTTTCTTTTAGTATCTCTATCTTCCCTAGTTAGCAGAATACTCGCTCCCATTTATGGGCATACGAAGTACCCTAGAGAAACTGGACAGCTGCGGGGTGGCGTGGGGAGGATCTCGGAGAGACTTAACGATGGCCATTCCTCTAAAAAGGAAAGATGGTCTGGACGAAAAGAAACTATGTTAGACCCTCATCTAGCTTTATTTGCTGCAACATCGATGTCGCATCTGGCTGACTTATGGGACCTCTACCCATTCTTCCCGGATGCCAACTTGGCTCCAGCACATAGCGTTCTGATCTCTCCATGACGAATGAGTTAGTTGTTTTGAGCCACAGAGCTACACACACACAATTAAGCACCGAATAACATTTCTGCTGCCAGGAGTGTGTCGCTACATCTTTATTCGTTTTTTTTCTTTAAAAATATAAGCACGATGACCACGGAAAATTGCAATCCATTAGAACACTGGGTTAAAAGAAAAAAAAAATCCCACTTATTGGTATCTGCCCCAAAGGCCTGTCGAATGAGTAGCCTGTTGCCTAGGCTGTGGCTCACAGCGACTGTGCTAAGAGTCTCTGCTTTCTATCAGCATATTTGGGTAACATAGTGAAATGATGAGGGGAAAGTCATACGTTTTAGTTTTTATGTTTCCGTCGTTTATGTATACATTAATGTCCAAATTTCTGTTACTCTGTGGGGACCTAAACTCTAAAGCTGGCATATGGACACTGCGGCGAACTAGTTTACCTTGATCCACAGGATTTATGCTCTATTAAGTTTAAAATATTTTTAGTGAAAAATTTTTTAAAAAATATTTTTATGGTGACATAGAATAACGAAATCCAGTATGTTTCAGGTGTACACTTTAACAGGAGGCATATATATGTTGCATTGTGTGCTCACCTCCCATAGTGAGACTTCTTTCTGTCACCACATATTTGACCCCGTTTACCCCATCTACCTCCTTCATCCCCTCTCCCCGCTACATATTTTTAAATGCAAAAATCCTGATAAAAGCAATAATCTTAAAAGCACCTCTCTGTAACTATTATTTCCTTCTCTTTCTTCATAATTTTGACATAAAAATTTTAATAATACGTACCCAAATTCCCTGAGCATAAATATTTCCTACAAAGCTACTTGAAAATTGTTTTCGAAATTAAGCCCAAACTGTCTTCATTAAGTTTCACATTATCACTTAGCAAAATAACTTTCCTTCACACACGCTTAAAGTAAAAGTAAACGTGAGCAAGCACAATTAGTGTAAAACTTATCTCGGATTTTGAATAATGACGCTTTATCATATCCTTTTAAGAAAAACATTCAACCCCCTTAAATGGAAATATTTTAAAATTGTGTGTCTTGGAACGAATACTTCAAATGCATTACAAACACGCTGAGTGACGTTCTGTGGTGGGCGCTGAGCATCATCCACCTTTCCTTTTCCTGGGCTCCTGGGAACTGCACCTCTCTCTTCAAGCTGGGCATGGCTAAGTGACTTGCCCGGCCAGTGAGATTACGTCAAGGTGGAAGCCTTAAAGAGCTCTGGGGCAAAAGGTCCAAGGTGACCTCTGCAGAGGGGAAGCTTTGTCAGCCCTCCTCCCTGAATGAGGACACCCAAGACCAGAGTCCCCAAGGGGTATGAGAGAGTAGCACGGTGTGAGCAAGAAAGAATTGTGCCGTTGGAAACCACAGGATTCTGGGGGCAGCAAAACCTGCCCCATATACTTCTAACAACACATTTCGAAGAAGCCATAAATTAAATGCATCTTAGTTCTTAGAGTAGTTACGGAAGGAGAAAGAAGTTGGACCTCTGCCTCACGTCCTGTACAAAAATGAATTAAAAATGGATCGACAGCTTAAACATAACAGTTAAAACCATACCATTCATGGGAGAAAAGACAGGGTAAATCTTTGTGAGTGCAGATTTGTATTCATAGATATGAAACCAAAAGCACAAGCAACGATAGAAAACATAGACAAATTAGGCTTCACCAAAATTAAAAACTTTTGTGCATCAAAGTGCATGACAGGAAAGTGAACTTACAAGGCTCCATCGGATGAGGAAAAAACAAGAAGCTCCTCATTCTGGAATTTGCAATGAAACCAATGAAAACCAGACTTGACTTGCTCTCCCTAGTTCTTGCCACGCTGGATTGCACGATCACTTCTTCTAGGAGAAGTTAACCATCTTTTTGAGTTCTGACTCCCGTATTCTTTTCCGATTTGCCTGTTTATATTTGATGGGGAAGATCGGCAGAAAAGAAAAGAGACCTGCGCCTCTTCCCAGCCCGATTTGGGAAGGTGACTGACAGACCACTTCCTCCCTCGATCTTCGGAGGTTCTAAGTATAGAGTTCTCTCTTCTATAGGATGACCTGCTTACTTGGGTCCACGCACTCATATTGCTTAGCCATAATCTACACTCCCCTCTTCATTAAGATTTTGATGCCTCTTTCTTGTCCATTCATACTGACAAATAAAAATGGCAAACTGTGAACAGCTCTTATCAGTATTTGGGTAGGTCACTTTTTCATGTCCCCAGGAAGGCCTTTTGCCTCCTGTTCTCACTAAGAAAAAAATTTGGCAGATCTTTTCATTGATTTTGCTTCCTGGTTGAGATTTGTTTCCCCTCCAAGTTTCCTATGACTTTTCCTTTTGAAGAAACACATTCAAAGAGTTAAGCACACAGCACCTTCACTGTTACCTGCTACTAAGTTTCGCTACTGAATGATGAAACATCCCCTTCCTAGGACTGCAGCCCTCGAGCGCATGCAGTGTTAATCCTCTCCCATAATGAGCTTCTGGGTGAGGAGGCCTGGTGGCTGCTGCTTCCCACCGGCGGTCCTTCTCCAGCTCTCACAAAGACCCTACCGATGGTGGGATTGGGGGGAAACTGGGGTGGGCTCTACCTCAGCTTCCTCCCCCCTGCACACTCCTATCCTGTCATCATCTGAAACTCGTACATGACAGAAGCCTCTCCAAAACCACATCTACGAACCCCCAGATGGCTTGCTTGCTCAAGCATGCCCAGTCCAGGTCTTCACCATCGATGGGTCCTTCGCCCCTCTCTAATCTCTCTATTCATTCACGCCTCCTTTCTTGCGTTGCCTCCGACCCAGCTCAGATTCCAAGTGCCATCATTTTAATCACTTTCGCCCAAACCCTAAGCTCCTTAGTCCCTCTGTACTTACATCCACCCGGCACAAACCTAAGCCTGCGTGAATGCAACAGTCCTCCTTCCTCACACACCTCGGACGGCCGAGCGCTGCAGGAGAAAACCCCCGAAGCAATGCGATGGTTCCACCATGAGCCTAGCCACTTGCTGAACAACGCCATCTCCAGCCAAACTCCCATGTGATTCTTCGAGAGTTTCGCACCTGGACTCTCAGCTACTCTTCACTTCCCAACCAAATGGTCTCGCCTGGTCAAGCTGTCAGACGAGAACTCCCTCAGCTCCACCCCCCGCCCCATCTGCATTTCTCTGTGCCCTTCTTTCTCTTTGTACAAAGGAGGACAGGTCAGTCCTTTCACGTGCGCCCTAAGATAAATTTTATAGTGTTTTCTGCCCATTGTAGGTATTTTACATAGATTAATAAAACTTCTCCAGGAAAACATTCCACGCATACGAAGCCAATAAGAGATACTTTAGATATTGAGGCAAGTACACTACAGAGAAGGGAATGAAGAAGGGGTCAATCCGCCTAGAAACAGGACGTTATAAAGTATCTCAAATGAATAAGAACCAGAATTCAAGTCTAAGGTCCAAATGAGGTTAAGTGACAACCAAAAAAGGACACATAAAGCAAATCCATTTAAAACAGAGACCAAGAGATGAAATACTGCTATTTGTGACATGGATGGACCTCAAGCAAATTATGCTAAGCAAAATAAGCCAGACAGAAAAAGTTGAAAATCATGTGACATCATTTATATGTGGGATATAAACCTAAAAGCAACAAACGAACAGGACAAACAAATAGAGACTCATGGACAGGGACAATAGACTAGTGGTGGTTACCAGAGGTGGGGAGGTAGATGAGGTAAAAGGGGTCAAATATTTGGAGACAAAAAGAAATCTAACTATGGGAGGTGAACACGCAGTGTAAATATACATATGCCTTACTGTTAAAATATACAGCTGAAACTTACAGAATTTCATTAACCAATGTCACCATAAATTAATTAATTAATTAATTAATTAAAAACTAAAATAAAAGAGACCAAATTTCTTAATAAATAGTAGGAATAAAAAGTTTGGGACATTCTCTTGGAAAAATTTGTAAGTTTTTTTTTTTTAATCTTACAGGAAATAAAATTTAGGTTATGATAACAATATTTTTATTCTTAGAACATACAAAGAGTGAATTAAATGTTGCTTTTTGTGCCCCAAAATTTTCCAGCAAATTGGATGATAGCCCAATTCAAAATCATTTGCTTTTCACAGTGCAATCAAAACACTCGAAAGCTACCTCAAGCCTTAATATTTTAATCTTCAAATCATTCTCTTCTTAAAGTCATCCTTATTGGTCTGTCTCTTCTTTATCTTTTTACCATTGGGTATTGTAACATTCAAAAATCATGGAGGAAGCTTAACACACACAAAAGGCACGGGCCCAGATGGATGCACAGGCTGAGTGAGGAGGGGGTTTTTGATGGGGACTAATTTTATAAGTGGTACATTCATGAATATTTTGCTTTCCTACACAGCTTCTCCTGTAATGACCTAATTGTGGGGACTTGGATAATGAATTCTTAGCTAATGAGATTCACCCGTATGTGTATTTATATTACCTATTGATATAACAAGAGAAAATATACATCTTGGTCTGAATATCTTAAGATATGTAAACTATGTCTTGGTCAGGACCCCGTTATAAATGACTGATTTTAAATGCAATGTAATACTGTACCAAGGTCGTGAGGGAGTTTCTTTTCATATAGAGTCGCTCCAAGTACTGTAGTCCTTCATCTTTCAGTAACTCCAGTGGGAAATGGTGCAGATTCCGATAATTCAAAAACAGATTCTTGTGCTTTTCCAGCCTTGCCACAGAGATCGTCTTACAAAGTTCAGATGCCATGACTGAACATATCCCACCAGGCACACTGCAGCACTACATTTTGTCAAAATTGGTCCATTTCTAGAGAGGAAAAAAGAAACTGAATCATAATACTGCTAACAAGCGCTGCCAAATAAACCAGTTGGCATAGAGAGCTATTTGCAGACACCTAAAAGAGAGTTATACATTCATTCTCTATATTTTTCTTTTGTAACAACTAAATTTGTCACACATATTAAGAAGGAGATAAAAATGAATAACTAGTTAATAAAAATACTCTCACTATTTAGGCAGTATTTACTACTTAGTAGAAACAGTACTAATTGAAAAATAGTGCCTGAACTTGAGGTCAGAATCTCTGCTTAAGAGAACAGAGACCAGTTTCATAACATGCAGCCAAAGAAAAGAATTAAAAGATCTGATACAGCAAACCCATTTCCTTCTTGAACTATCTCCTTTAGCATTTAAGGTATTTCAAAAAATATTTAAATACATATATAAAACATATCTAGATCATTTACGGCTTCATTTTCTTCACTTCTTACTATCTAAATATGGTTCCAGATACTACTTTTTTCTTTCTTTAATCTTTTTTCTTTTCTTCCTTTCTTCTTACCTTTGCAGATTATCAGAAGTAGCAAAGAAACAGGTCTGGGAAACAGTTTTATTATTTCAATGAAAGGTGAAATACTGCACTATGTAATAATTCTGCATTCAATCTCCCTGGACCTCAGTTGTCTAATATATAAAATGGAGACAGCAATTTATTGGTAAAGGCCAAAACTCAGGATAGATTAAATTTCTTTCTAGTGCTAAAACTGACAAGGACGAGAAGAGAAATAACATTTGCCATCTTATCAACTAGGCGCAGGGCCAAAACAAACTTCACAATCACTTAACACTAGAAGAAACAAACTCAGGGCTTCGATAATTTGTCCAAGGTCAAATAGTTCACAAGGGATAATAAAAGCAATGATTTTTTTTTTTTTGAAAAGAGGGAGGAAGGGTGAGCAGTGGTGTCCAGTGTATTTCAAAGCCTTGGGTCTTTACATACGCAGACTCACAGATTACAGAGGATACTAAGGAAATGCTAAAACTAAAAAGAAGTTGAGCTTGGCTCAAAGAGTCTACTCTCTCTCTTTTCCTGGGCATCCTTTTCTAAACTCTCTAATAGCAACTATCTTTCAAAGAAATTTCTTTGCTTAAGAAAAACTCTTCACTGAGAATTAGCACCAAGTTGATGTACAATGTAGTAACACAGCTTTCGATAAGCAGAGTTTTGTAACTTTTTGGTTATTGCTCTTATTTCCAAACTCTAATTCCTAGCTAATAAGTACATCCCATTTTATATAAAAGGGCGTAGAATATGGAATATTCAATAATATCTCAGTGTAGCACAAGCATCCAACACTTTCCCATATTTATTCCACCTACTCCCCTATTTTTATGAGATATTATGCAACTTCGAGAAATCAAGTTTTTCTATATCTTAATTCTCGCAGCTGCAAAGCAAGTAGAGCCTCAAACGTAACATTCAAAAGGGAGCTTTGTCCCCTAAATCCTCCCCAGTCTCTACCATTTCAGAAATGGCACACACCTCCGTCCACCTAGCTACTCAGGCTGGAAAGCTGGAAATCATGAATGATTCCATGGCATCATTCACCTGCCACCTCCAATTTGTCACAAAGCCAGTGGTTTCTGAAATAGATCACAAATCCATCCATGGTTCTCCATCAGTCTAAACCAAAAGCCACTGTCATCTCCTGCCCTGCCATCTACATTACTGGTCCCCCTGTGTCCAGTCTAGCCACTTTCCAATACATTAATCACTTGGCAATGAGCCTTTTAAAATGTCAATCCACTTATGTCTCCCTCTCTCTCTCTCAGGTAAATTGGCTTTCTGATGTACACATCCTACTAAATAAGCCCTTGAAAGTTTATTTAGAAAATCAACCTCTGACAAGGTGCTATTCTCGATCTGGTCCCACGCGCTTCCCAAGCCTTATCTGGCTTCTCACCAAGCTCCTGGGCTTTTCCAGTCCTTGAAAGTGCCAAACTCTCACAGCCCTGCTGCTCTCCTCTTAGCCAAGAAAGCATCCTCCCATCATCCCTCAGGTTTTAATGTAAATATTACCTCCCTAATTCAAACTAAAACATTACCCAGTTATTATTTCAGAGAAAGCCGATCTTTTTCTTTGTAGGACTCCTCATAATCTGTAATCTTATATTTATTGGTGTATCTGCTTATTGTCAATCTAGCCAAGAGACTGGAAGCTCCTGAAGGTAGAGATCTTGGGATTTTCATCATTCTTCTATACCTGCCTCTAGCAAAAAGCAGGCCTTCCAACAGCTAATGAATGGATGAAACTAGAACAAGTGAGTAATGCAGGAAGTCCTCATTTAACACCTTGAATTGGTTCTGCAACTCAAAGCAAAACAATGTAGAAACCAATTTCCCCACAGGCTAATTGATATAAACAAGAGTGAAGTTCTGTTATTGTAACAACATTATAACAAAATGACATCGCATGAAACAATGTTATTCCAGGACCACCTATATTGCAAGGTAGATTTTTTCATTCTCTGATCTAAGGTCGGCTTGTAGGTACTGCAAGCTGAGTGCTTGCTATGTGTCATGAAGATCTTTAATGCTTACAACTCTGCATTGCAGTAAATATTATTTAGCCCATTTTACACATGAGGAAACTGAGTTTCTCACGGGGTAACTTGCCAGAATGCCAACCCAGGTGCACCAACTGCAAAGCCTACGCACTGCCCTACAGTGCGGCAGTTCACACACTTTGACCGGGCCTGTTTTGTTCCCTATGATCATTTAAAGTGGTAGATGAGACATATTAATGTAAGACTACAAAGCAAAATTATATATAAAACCCACACTCACTGATATAAGATCCAGTAAGAAAATGTACTGTTGGCTTTCCTTCTGACTGGAATTAGCTGCCTTAAAAATGTCATTACATTCTGTCACAGTGCACCCTGCTACAAAGGCAGTTTAAGAGGTGAAACGTACACAAATGAAATCAGAAAGCCGCCAGTAATAAAAAATGCTAATAGTTCTCCAATACACATTCATTGGCCATACACATCCTTTACTAGGATGTTTTTTACACAAATTCCCTTCACTACCTCTTACTTACAGTTAAAAGCAAACGACATACTTAATATTAACTGTACACAACTGCGCCTCCACCCGAGGTTTCCAACGGGTAAACATCGATCCACTTTAATATTTTAAAAAACGAAACCTTCCATCTTAATAATTGTTCATACATTTTAGGCACGAGTATCTTAAAGGGAACGAGTCCCTTAGACTGACTCCAGTACTTAATTCTGAATACCTAATATTGGTCATTAGAAAATTAAAAACCGTACGTTAAAAGCATTTGTAAAAGGTTATTTTCTCAGTGCCAAGAAGCCCTGGCATTAGTCTTAGGCAAAACACACGCCGTTTTTGCCCGAGTCAGCCAAACACTAGGGTCGTTACGGGTTGGAAGCGGCGAGCCCAGTGACAGGGACTTCACAGACCCAGTATCCGGAGCCTCAGGGCGAGGAGGGCCCAGCGGCTGCGGTGACCTGAGGCCAGGCAGGGCCCGCTCGCACGGGGCTCTACCCACCGCGGCCCGGACGCTTTGGCCGGACTCGGACTGGGCATCGGCGGCCGGAACGCGGGGGCCTCGCCACCCCTCCAGAGACACCGGGGAACCTGGATGGTGGCACTTACCTCAGCGCCGGCGGAGCCAGCGCTCCGGGGCGCAGGGCTGCGCTGGACAGCAAGCCGAGGGACGCCGGGCGGGGCGGGGCGCCGGGCGCGGGGCGGGGCGAGGCGCCGGCGTCGAGGGGCGGGGCGGGGCGGGGCGGAACGCTCTCCACAGAGAGCAGGGAAAGAGGGAGCCAGCGAGAGGAGGACGGAACCTCGCGATAATTCCGCCCTGTTCTCGCGGTTTCACGATAGGTCAGACGAGAGGCTCGTTTGCCAGGCGATGTGGCCATTGGCCGAGAGCAGCGCTTTCTAAGGCTGGCCCCGCCCACCCTGCGACCCTCACTTCCGGCTCCTTCTAGGGGCTTGACGTGAAGTGGCTGTTTGCTTTTAGCCGGCTCCAACCTCAAAACCGTCAGTAACTAATCATACAGTTCTTAGGCATTCACGCTCTCATTCAATGCATACGTTTAGGGATTACAACAATAACTCCCGAGCGCTGATTGTGTACCAGGCAGCGTTCTAAGAGCTGTGCATAGATTACCTACCTAACAACCCTACAGCAATCCTTTGACGCAGGTACTGCTATTATTCTCGCCTGATAGATGAAAAACTGAGGCTGGGTGGGTTTATGGGACATGGCCAAGGTTAGTGAACAAGTAGTGAGCCTAAGAACGGGATGTGAGGGATGCCGTTCTCGCCGATAGGCCCATTCCACAGATGAGGCAGTAGCCTATCTCTGCTCTTGAAATACCTCTTGTTAGAAAAGATCGCTAAACAGGACAGTAACAACTTAGTAAGTTAAATATTATGGCAGTTCCTAAGTGATACAGGACAGGGCAAAATGCCCCAGATGGAGGGGTGACAAAGCCCTGCGTGGAGAGAAGGAAGAGGGTCATTTGGGGGAGAGTAGCAAGAATTCAACACACACACCAAAGTTAGAGTCAAAAAGAAAGTTTTATAGAAAGGGGGTAACACTCCACGGAGTGTGGTCTCCTCTCAGAGGCAAAAAGTGAGAGGGACATGGAAAGGCAGTGAGAGGGACAGTGACAGTAGAGATGGGGACAATGAGAGGCACAGAGTTAAGGGCTCAGAGGGACCCTGCGTTTTCAGGGAACTCAGTTTATTATGTCATTCTTTAGTTCCCATTTCCTTTGATATGGACATACAGTGAGGAAGGGGAAGAGTATGTAGTGCCAAAAGCCCCTGGCTGGGGCTTTAATCTTTCCTGCCTGTAATCTTTAGAGTCTTCATGGTTTTAGCCAGAGGGAATGACTCTTGGTCCCTGTTCCCCCTTCACAGATGTGGGGAATGAGTTAGCAGTTGCAGCAGAAATCTTTGTTCTGATCAGCCTGGCTTCAGGGCTGATCAGCATATTGCAGTTTCTGATAGTGTATTAACATTTTAATTTTCTTGCCTCCTCCCTATGTTACTAGCATGACCAAGTAGGCTGTGAATAAATATTTCTTCAAAACAAAAATTCCTGTCAGGGGAAAGACAGCTGTACACTGGGGGACATAAAAAAAAAAAAATCAAGAATTGTTAGTGAATATTTTTTTAAAAAACATTTTTTAAATACCTTGTTTGTTAATATGGCAACTTTCCCTCTGAAATGAGATTTAATTTTTTTTTTCCTCTCGTGAAACTGCTGTGTTACTGTTCTTTGAAAAGCTTGATATCGATCAATTAGCCAGTGGTTCGTTGTCAAGCAACCTTGACTTTATAATTAGTTTTACATTGGTTTAATTATTGTCAGAGATGAATAAGCTAGAAAGCAGAGCTATAGTAAGTAAAAATAAAACCTATTCGAAAACAAAGCATGAGTTATAATGAAGTACCAATTATTTATTTATCAAGCATCATCTTCAGAAATTACTGAAGTATACGACATGGTGTATGTCATGCATTTTAAGACCCTTTATACAGGTTTTGAAATACCTAAGAATTTGTAGTACTTAGGAATTTTTTGCTAGACTTAAAATGAGGAAACCGACAGTTTGTGTAAAAACATTCTTTGGGATATTAAAGATCAATCCAAATAATAAGACCCACTTCTAATATTGAAGACACACACATACACACGATTAACTGTAAAACGGTTTCTTAGAAAGCAATCAGTGTTAAAACTCTCATTCTCATGTCTTTAAAAAAAAGGAAATATTTTAATGCATTAATTTAACATTCGATATTTGATCAAGAAAAACGAATCATCTTAAAAACAACTGCTACCCACCCCCCATACCTAACCATGTAATTGACACAAAAGTAAGCTAAGTGATTCTGTGGTTAGTACAGTATCCTATGGCTAACTTAAAAATTCTCTAAATCTGTCACGTGTCAATTTTCACAGTTTGCCTCACTCAAAACAAGGGTGGAGGGAATACTCTAAACTAGTGATTCAGCATTCTTTGAAAAATTTTAACATCAATTTTAACATCAATAGGCAGCGATACCACTTTAAGAAAATTCCAAAGAAAAGACAACCCCACTTTAAAATTCCCACCTCTGGCTCCAAAGGATTGGGTTTCAAACTTTGACAAAATTCTCTTCTCCACTCCCTATTGGTGCATGCTCTAATCATTCATTCTTCCGCCTGGAGTTTTGTGGGGTACCGTGCTGCTCTACGGGAGAAGGCTACTCTGCTTTAGTCTGGAGGTACCCCACTTTAGACTTTTTGATGCTTATCAATCTGTTCAAAGAATCACCAAACCGATACAGCGGGAACCAGTCTGTCAAATCAGGCTGTTGAGACAGCTGTGTAATTCGAAAAAGCAACGGAGAACCTCTCAAGCATACAGGGTAAATTAACAAAGGATTTTATGACGCAGAGTCAGTTGTGAGAGTTGAAACTTTCCTGATTTTTTGCTAGTTTTAAAGGAATAAGTGTCTCCTTTAAAGCAGCTAAAATATGGGCACAGTCTAAGAGTCACAAAAAGAGGGTTTTCTGGAGGGTGTTTTTCTCTTTTAGGAGTGGGGTTAGAAGAATATTATTTTCGGATTAGCAGTGGAGTTTTGAATGATAAAGGGAACAGGGTAATAAGGTTAATCATAGATTATTTTATACTCTAAGAAGCTGGTTTTTTATTTTTTTAATATGGATTTAGAGGGACACTTAATGTTATTGTAATTATTAAGTGAAAAGGATATATTTTGTTTGTATGTTACACCTAGCGTAATAGACAATTCATCTATTAAAAAACATAAGAGAAAATTAGAATCATCTTTGGATTCAAATTTTGTGTAAATTTGTAGGTAAGGAGATCCAGGGACAATCCGCTAACGACTAAACAATACATAATATTGGTACGCAAAGCAGAATCAATAGGCAATTAATGATAAATTATCAAAAATGAAATTCAGCACTTCTGCAGTATTTCAAAAATGATATTTTCATTAAAATTGAAAATATTTTAATATTTTAGGAAAATATTGATAAATGAGAGAATAACACATTAAAGCATATTTGAAATAGCAACATATGTTTTTAGGAACTAGCCCAATGTATAATTCCAAAATATAACATCTTAAAGATTCTTCAAACATTAATTGGTAAATAGAATACCTCGTGGCACATCTATAACCTCTACTGAAACTAAAAACATTTAAAAGAAAAGTTCTGGATAGTTCTTCATACATAGAACCTCATGCCTGTTTTGGACCATAGGTGCTTCAGGCACATAGATTGATGTGAGCGGAAATATTCAAGAAATTCTTCACAGTAGGGTCAGGACCCAGTGTGGGCCTGAGAAATGGGCAAAATATCAGCAGATAGAAAAGAAAGGAAGTGGCGTCCTGTGGGTGAGCAAATTTATGCAGCCTAAAGAGAGTGACTGGCTCTGAATGAAGCAGAGTGTTTGATTGGAGGCCTTGGTTAAAAAAAAAAAAAAGAAAAAAAAGAAAAAAAAAGAAAAAAGCATAAGAAGTTACATGAAGAGTCAAGCTTGTCAGAATTAAAATGTGTATTTCTAAAAGTAACTATGGAAATCCTCATTTAACACTTATTTTTCTATCTAAAAATCAGAGGATAATGTATATACAAATATGCAAGAATCACAGGAAACCCAGATGTCTAGCCACCTAGATGGAATTGTTGGTGCTGTCAGCGTAAGGAGTCGAAAGAAGATCTCGAAACAGCTGACTCAGACGTCGCTCTTCCAGCCTGCTCGAGAGAAACTCCACCTGTGTGAAGAGAATGCAAAGTCCTATTCCAGCAGGCATGAAGTAAGGGGCCTTTCTTTTCTACACTGTGCTCTGGGAATTGAGAAGTATAATAGCTTCGGTTACATCCCTACACTCTGGAGCTTGGCAGAAGAATAGATACAGGAGTGTGCCCTTGTCACAGCTTGATTGGATGTAGTACAGTTCAGGCTCCAACACAGCAGTTGGCAGTGGATGCACAAATGAACAAACAAGTCTACCCTGACTTGTGTGTATACCAGAATGACTGGCTGTAGGCGTCACCCATCAGTCAGTAAATAATCAGCGCCCCCTATGGGCCAGGCGTAGGTAGTGCAATACAACAAAAAGTAGATGAAACTTCTGCTCTCCAGAATTTAGATTTCCTAAGGTTCTTTATTTTGTTCTATGTATCCTTCTCCTCAGAAGTTTTACTCATTCACTTGTTCATTCAACATGCATTTCTCTACCACTTTCTATGTGTCAGGCCCTGTTCATTCATTCATTCGTTTCTCAAATGTCTATGTGTAATAAGTGCCACGTGTTGTGCTGGTGCCGGGGGCACAGATGGGAAGGCCACCAGCTCTGCCTCGGACAGACCCATGGCTTGGTTGGGAAGATGGACAGGGGGACAGGTGGTAGTAGTCACTGTGATAAGGTCTGTGACGGACACAAGCTCAGGTGAACGTGGGGGCATGGGTTTTGGGGAAGAGGCCTGGGCATTGAGCCTGACTGTGGTACGGGGCAGCGATAGAGATTAGTTTCAGGTGTGTACAGCATCGTGCTTCCATACAAAATGATCACCACAGTGAGTCTAGTGAACATCGTTACCACGAATAGTTACAATTCTTTTCTTGTGATGAGAACTTTTTAAGATCTACTGTCTTAGCCACTTTCAAATACATGATACAGTATTATTAGCTATAGTCACCACGCTGTGTTATCTTTTACACCCCGGGTCTCATTTATTTTATAACTGGAAGTTTGTACTTTTTGACCCCTTCACCCATTCTGCCCACCTCCCACCCTGACAGCTCTGGTGACCACCAATCTGTTCTCCGCATCTATGAGTTTGTTGTTTTTTCTTTCTTTTTTAGATTGCACATATAAGTGAGATTACACGATATTTGTCTTTCTCTGTCCGACTTACTTCACTTGGCATAATGCCTTCAGGTCCCATCCATGCTGTTATAAATGGCAGGATTTTCAACCTTTTCATGGCTGAATAATATTCCATTGTGTGTATGTGTGTGTGTGTGTGTGTGTGTGTGTGTGTATCTTAATCTATTCATCCAGTAATGGACACTTAGCTTGCTTCTACAAGATGCAGGCAGGCTCTAGAGACACAAGGCAGGAAATGTGATTGATTTATGGACAGGAGCTGGGCCCAGTGGGTTTTCAATGTCCAGGGAAAGAATTTAGATTTCCTTCTCAAGGTGTAAGGAATTACCATAGGATTGTAAGCAGGGGAGTGCTGTGAGTAGGTGTCAGTTTCTGGAACGGTCACTCAGGTGGCTGGAGAAGGGAGAGTGACCAGTGGAGGAGGGCCATTTCAAAGGATATTTGCAATAATCCCAGTGGGAATTACAAGAGCCCAGACTGCAGCAGAGACAGTAGAGACACTGAGATCTTTTGACAGGAATTTGGAAATGTGAATCAGCAGCGCCCGGTGACTGAGGGGACGCAGGGGATGGAGAGGCGACAGCCAGCCAGAAGGGTCGCTTAGAATTCCCGACTTAGGTCTCTTCTGGCATGGTGACTGGAGGCTTGCTAGTGGCCTTCGTCATTGCAACGAATACAGGGGGAAGAGCAGGATCATGGAGAGAGGGCATGAATCCAGTTTCGAATACGTGCTTATTCATTATGCAACAGATACTTACGAAGCACCTACTATGTGCCAGGCTTTGTGCTAGGTAGCCTAGAGGCTGGCAGCCTTTCTCTGCCAGAGAATTAAGCCATACTGCCCCAAACGGATTGTTTGTTGCCTGTATAGTTCTCTGACATATCCCAGGTGCTTAGAACCAAGTCCAGCACATAGTAGGCCCTCAATAAACATATATCAAATGGATATAAGTACAGATATGTGCCTTGTGGCTCTGTGCTTTTCAGCTGTCTAAATGGCTTCTCTGCCTCACAGTACCAGCAGGCGATCCGGGAGCTGGTGCGCTGCGTGGCCTTGACCCGGATTTGCTATGGCGACCCCCACTGGAAACTGGCAGAGGCGCATGTCAACCTGGCTCAAGGCTACCTCCAGCTGAGAGGTGAGTTTTTTTGCTTTTTTTCCCCCCAAAATTTGACTCACACTTCACTGGAAGGATTGCGTTGTCTTGAACATTCTCCACTCCACGCGGCGAGAAGCCATCCCCATCAGAAAGAGTCAAGGAGATTTTTTTTATATATATATAACATATAAAAAAGGGAAGGAAGATTTTAGCCCTTTGGAGCTTTGTTTTTTATGATCCTAAGAGAATTAATTTGTTAGGTTTGAAGACATTGTAGAAAGGGCCCAGGGCACGGAGTAGGGGCCTAAAATGCGATCCATTCACATTCATATTGATGAAGAGGCTCCTGCCTGTAGGTGATCAGCTCCCCTCCCCTCCAATTAAATAAAAAATTAAACCAAGTGGGCATAAACAGAAGGTAATTCATTGGATCATACAATTTAACAATCCAAGGGTAAAACTTACTGTAGTCTTGGCAAGATTCAGGGGTTCAAACCATTTGATCAGTTTCCATATCTCTTTCTTTCCACCACTCGCCTCTGTTTTTCTCTGTATTGTCTCCATTCTTTGCCAGGCTTTGCCCACAACATTTAGACTTCCTCCTCAGCATTCCCCAGGAGAAAAAGACTGTCTCTCCACCAAATCTCAGGGTGTGGGCATTCTGATTGGGTCAGCGTGGGTTGCATACCAAAGGCCGGGAAGACTCTGATTGGCCAGACCTGTCTTTTGGCTCTACCGATGGGTCCTGGGGAGAGGCTAGCCTTGGCTAAATCACACGGATTAGGGGCCAGGTATCCCCAAAAGAAGACAGAAAAGGAGGATGAGTACAGGGAAGGCTACCATGTCTTCTTTCTGACTGGGCAACTTTGGACTAGAGGCACGAGAGCGCATCTTTGTATTGTGTTTCTTCATGTGAAAAGATGATGATGGCGATGCTGATGGTGGTGGTGATGGTGGAGGTCATAGTGATGATGGTACTCAGTTCCCAGGATCTGCCCGGCGAGTAAACAAAATAACAGACGTGAAAGACAGCACGATGCCGCACGTAAAATCGCCACCTGATAAATTTGGCCAACTCTGATTAGAGGCTGGTTCTACCTATTAGACGAGGGACTGTTACAGCTGGAGGGCACCTTGGAGATCATCCAGTTCACACACCCCTACACCCACCTCCTGTGTTTCCAGCTCAGAGGAGATAAGTCTGAGTTGACGCAGCTCACCCCAGAGCACTTCGTTAACAAGCAGAGATGATCTGAGACTCTGCTCTAGAATTTTGGATGCTGGTATCTGGCATCTGGGATTTCAAATGATCCTTTTCTTCCACAGTCTGCTCCCTTTCTACATGACAGTCTCTCTTTCTCAATTTAAAGTAAAAACAGTATCTGCTATTTGCTGAGGTCCTATAGGGTGCTGGCCGCCATACTGTTCTCCATGCATAATCTCATTCAGTCTTCCCACCATCCTATAAGGTAGGTAATATTATTATCCCCGGTTACACCTGAGGAAACTGAGGCCAAAGTTTCAGGGTGAGTAGTGAGGGCATAAGAGCAGGGACTTCATTCTGGTCAGTGTGACTTCAGAGCCAATGTCCCCGAACCTCGAACCCCACTGCCTCCAGTAAACTGAGCACACACTATGCGAATGCATGGACCAAGTTGAAAACACAGCCTACCATGCCTTTGGCAGTATTGCGTGCATAGTTGGCCCTAATAGATTTCTGGCACGTTGAGGAAGTGTGTGCTTTCAGGAAAATAGGACATAATTTTTGAGAGGTCCTTCATGAAGAGCACACCCCGAATTTTCTCTGTCAGAAGATACATTCTTTATATAGGAACAGAATCAACTTCATATTTGACAGCGATTTTAGAGATTTGAGATACGATTCCATAGAATGAAGAACATAGGACCAGGAGCGTGTGGATGTGGGTGGAGGGAGGTGTGTCAGGGGGTGTCGGTGTGGAGGAGGGGGTGGGAGAGTGGAGTGAAACGCCCCGAAAGATAACTGGTGACACCCAGTGTCACTTTTACCACACATTAATAAGCCTGTGGTAGGACAACTGGGATGCCCCAGGGAATTGGTTCTTGGCAGTAACTTTTTTGACTCCATTTTTTTTTTTCCATATTAGTCTATTTATTAACGCACAGGAATAAGAGGTTGGAACACATTAGCCCATTACCTCATTGCAATCGTGCTTGTAAGTTTTTGTAGACATCATCATATTTGTATTATGTGACAATAACTCTCCAAAGTCTGATTATAGATGGGTGAGCAGAAGATTCCGAATTTTTAGTATTTCATTAAGCTTGCCATCACAAAACCAGATTTAAAATTCACGAATATCTTCTTTCCTGCCCAGAATGCGACAGTCCTTGTATTCCATGAATTTTTTTTTATAATTATTGAGAACGTGTTTTACATCCGATATCGGTGAGCTTTCAAAGCTGTTCAATTCCTGCTCATTCTGTTCATTTTATGTCTTAAAAAAACACATTCTGGGAAAGATTTATCTTGAGTACTAGAGTGGGAAAATTTTATTTTAAGTACTAGGTACGAAACACTTCTTCGATTTCTACGGTTGTGACGATATTTCAGCTGCCCCGATACATCTCCAAGTGTCACTTGACAGTATGTGAAGGAGACCTCATTAGATTCCTGTCCAGCTGAGATGAAAGAGATACTTCTTTTTCTTTGTCCACAGGACTGTCACTGCAGGCAAAACAACATGCAGAACAAGCCAGAGAAATCCTCACCAACGCCATCATGCCTCCCTACAGCGACGATCTGGACGTTTTCAAGTGTTCGATTGAGCTTTTCCATACGTTGGGGAGAGCCTTATTCTCCATTCAGAAGTATCCTTTGCCCCTACTCCTTACAAACACAGATACGGCTCACAGTCCTGGTATTTAATGCTCAAGGCCAAACTCAGGGAGGGTGACGGGAAGTATGAGAGCCAGAGATTTCCAGGAACTGGGGTCCCAGAATCTAGAGCCAAGCGTAACGTTTCCTGAACACAGCTCAGATTTAAGGAAGCTGCAGAGAACTTGACGAAAGCAGAGAGACTTTTGAAGGAGCTGCTGCAGTGTGGCAGGATCCTAAAGGACGAATGGATAGAAATTCAAGCGCCGATCACATTGTCATTCGCACAGTGAGTTTCTAGTTTAGGAGTTTCTGTGTACGCGAGGGCTGGGGGTTCTTTGCCAGAAGCATCTGTCTTCAAGCGTGAGGCGTTTCTTCGTGATGCTGTATCCCGGCTTTTACGGTTATGACAATCTTTCAGGCTGACGGGACACATCTCCATGTGTCACTTGACAATAAGTTTGTAGTACGTATCTCACAGTTTCTCACCGTTTCCCACTCAGCGTTGTTTGTAGCTGGCGTCTGTACCTTCGCTCACCGCTGCTGCTGGCTGCTGCTCAGCGTCACGTGGAAGGCGTCTGTCACATCGTGCTCGGCCATCCTCCTGGCACTAGCCACTAAGCTTGTCCCCAGCTCCCTGCTCCCTGATGGCGCTGCCATGAGCACCCTCACGCAGCTCCACTCCTGCGGCCAAAATGGACTTCTCCTGAGGTCTGTACCCCAGGGGTAGGGTTGCGTGGTCACAGGGTACATCCATCCTCCAAGTTCATGGCTCACTGGCCAGCGCTGCCCCCATCTACACTCTCCTTCCCACACACATGGGTTCCTGTTTCCTCATTATTATCCCCAATGATATTTGCATCATCTGTCCTTTTAACCTTTGCCAACCTATGCATGTAACAGGCTGTCTAATTATTTTTCAATTCTACTTACGTTTCTCTTATTAATGAGTTCAAGGACCTCTTCATATACTTCTTAGCCATTTGAGATCCCCTTCTGTGACCAGCCTGTTGCTATTCTTCCGCATTTTTCTTGTCCGAATTCCTGCACTTTTTTGTTGTTGTTGATAATCCAGAGATTATTGTATATTCTAAATTAGTGCTATTGCAAATATTTTCTTACTTCTATTGCCATATTCTGTTGGGTGGGAGGTTAACACGGCAGTGTTTCTTCTTAATCCATTATTATAAATTTCATCTACAGTGTCCTTTATGGTAATAAAATTCTTAATTTTACTAGAGTCAAATCCCTTCATTTTTAACCTAATGATTTGTGCTTTTGGAGTTTGTCTAGAAAGTCTTTCCCACCCAAAAGTTAAAGGTATTTTCCAAAATGTTCCTTCCTATAAGTCCCACTTTAACTTTTAGCACATACCATTATCACTGACATTAACTTCTTAGTATTCATAATTTAGTTTATAAATTACGCTTGAATCCAAAGATTAGTCACATGATAGGTTTTTTTCATGTGAGGATATATGAGATTGTTCAGGGTATTCAGATGTCATTGATGGCTGATTTTATTGCGTTATCGATAGAAACGTATTTGTATGGTATTGACTCTGAAATTGAAGCTCCTTTTGTGACCTAGTCCATGAGCGATTTTTGTGAAAGTTCCAAGTGTGCTACAAAAGAAATGGTGTTCTTTACTTGTGTAAGGTTGTAATAAGTCTGTTGTAGGGTGACCTTATTAACTCTGCCATTCGGACTTATATTTTTATCTTTTGCCAATTCGATAATTAATTGTTAAGACAAGGATGTTTAGCTTTTGAACCGCAATTATTGGCCTAGGTAGAGCTGTCCATGGTTCTGCCAGACGTCATTTATAGAGTCTGACCTGTTCTGTTGGGTGGGAGGTTAACATGGCAGCGTTTCTTCTTAATCCATTATTATATCAGTCAGTGTCTATTGTACTTCCTTGTCCCCTATATCTCTGTTTATTTTGCCTGATATTAAAATCGACACCTTAGCTCTCTTTCGGTATAAATTTTCCTATGATATCTTATCTTGTCCATTCTTTAATTTTCATTTTTTTTGTTGTTTTAATTACTGATACACTTGAATTTAAATTTCCTTTTCTCCTACTACTTTTATGTTCCTTTCTTTCTCCTTTCTTGACTTCTTTTAGTTTAGCCAAATATTTTTTATCCCATTTTCCTATTAACTGGTAAGTTATACATTATTTTATTTTTCTTCTACTGGTTACCATAGAATTTGCCACTTATATCCCTAACTTATTAGACTCTAATGGAAATTAGTCAATTTAACACCTCTTGGACAAAGCAAGGACCTTTGAGTGTGTTAATTCTCTATCTCCTTCTGCTTGATGCCCTGTTTTTCTGTATTTAAATCACCATATATTTCATACCACAGAGAGAAAGAAGGTATTTGTAGTACATATACCTGACAAAGGGCTCGCATCTAGAATCTGTAAAGAACTGCTATATGTCACTAGAACAAACACAATTGAATATAAATACGGGCAAGAGACTTTTCACAAGAAAAGTACTCACATAGCTAGTGAACATTAAACAGTGTTCCAACTCATTGAGGAAGTGAAATCTAAAATCATAAGATACCGTTCAGTGTCCACTAGAATGGCAAATTTTTTAAAAGACTGATAATATCAAGTGTTGACAAGGATGTCATGCTCTCCTATGCTTTCTTATATGTTGTTATTTAGAATATATTTGGTATAACTGCTTTAGAAAGCTGCCTTTATCTACTACACTTAAAGGTTTGCATACCCTCCAACCTCTAAATGCACACCCAATGGAGATGCATACCTATGTTCACCAAAACACATAGCCAGAATGTCCAAAGGTACACTCCTTGTAATAACCAAGAACTGGAAACAACCCAAATGTTGATCAAAAGCAGAGTAGATAAAATCGTGATCTGTTTATACAAAGAAAATGATCCGGGGACTTCCATGGTTAACATCACGGATGATTCTCACAAGCAGAATGTTTGTGGAAGAAGCCAGACCCCAAAGAACTCATACTGTAGCATCGCACTTATGTAAGGAGAAGAGGCCAAGGACAGGAATGGGGAGGAGCTATCAGTTCAGAATTCTCTCTTGTGTGGTAAGATAGGAAATATGCCAATCAGAGGTCCAAGATCTGATATTTATTGCCATCTGTTGAGACCTGACTCACATTATTAGTACTTAGTGTTGAACAACGTTGCTACAGAATAGAATAAATTATCTTTCTCTGCCAGAACCCACACCTCCTCCAAGAGTGCTTTCCAAATTGGCAGTTCCAAACCTCGCCAGCAGATGGCAGGCCTCGCACGCATCCGTGCAGACCACGTAACAGATTTCCTTGGCGTTTAGCAGAGTTGTTTTAAACCTTGTTTCTTTTTTTTCCATCCCGATTCTTCACCTTGACATAGTCACTGGCACTTCCGTGTTTAAACTGATGGGTTTCGTTCAATCATTTGACTTCGTTCCCTCATCGAAATGTGAATGTTTGGTGCAAACTTATGTGTTTTAAGAAGCAGTGGAGGCTTCAGTTTTGTTTATTTCTATAGTTATAATCGCAAGCACAGGGGCCTTTTCTTTTGCCAGGTCTCGGAGGTGGAAGGCCAGGATAATTTCCCAGGCAGCTCTCGCGAGATTTACGTTTCTCTTAAAAGGGTATCTTTTAGGTGCATCCTCCCCTACTCCTGCCTTGCCTTTTATGGTGCTCGTCAGAGTATGAGAGTGAGTCACGCTCCCTGCCTTCCATCCCTCAGTGTGGCCCGAAGCCTCATCCCTTCTACCTGTCTGTGATTTCATCCCAGAAATGATTGGATATTCAAGCATGTACTTACCTCGCAGACTAATATTCTCTCTTCAAGGCTGCCTCTGGCGTGCAATATTCTTTCCTGTATATTTTTTCCCCTCTGACTTGAGTAGGCTGAGTGTTTCTGTCTTTGTTCTCATGAGCCACCTAAGCTGAGAATCAGATGGTCTCTTCTAATTCATTTTTAGTTCAAGTTTGTTTCTTCGTCTTGAGATTTGGAAAGTGATAGTAACAGGTTTTCAAAGAAAAAAAGGAAATAGGGAAAGTTTCTCCCTTGGCCAGTTCTTCCTGGAAACGGGTAAAAGATAATAGAAAAAAAAAAAAAAAAACACTGGCAGGTTGAGGTGGTATGTATACCTATGTACCTGCCATCACCTCATTAGCGTGGTGGAATTTTACTCACTTCCATATGCTTCCCTGCAAAGCATGCCCACTGGCTTTTATGGGAAATATTTGACACTTCAGCAATAACGTTTACCTTCGGATCCCACCGCCCTCCCTAAGTTGGTCCAGTCAGTCAGCTGCCATCTCCAAATTTACCTTCTGCTCTCTGGACTCCGCTTTTATTTATTTTTATTGCACACCATCACCTGGAGGTCCTGAGGTCCAGGCCGCACCTCTGTAGATGTGTTTCTTTAATAAGTCACCTTCTCTGTGCTTGTCTTTGGGGTGTAAAGGGATTCGGAAAACCCTGCTTCTCCCTTTCCTGCTCCCAGGAAACGCGCTGCCGTTCTCCAGCAAAGACGCTTCTCCTGTCAGCTCCTCCCGTGGGACACTGTGTGCTTGGAGCACTTTGTGCCTCGTCGACCAAGAAGGAGATGTTTTTTGTTTTTGTTTTTTTGGTTTTTTTTTTTTCTGGCACTTTTCCTCATCCTATATTCCTGTGATCGAAGCAAGGCTCGCAACTTACACTTTTTTAAAAAACCAATTTTTTTTTTTTTAATGTGGGGAAGCAGAAAAGCCACATGGCACAGATGGCTCTCACGTGCTTTATCTACTTCTATTTCCTGAATCCACGAGCGCATTACTGTTCCAGAGTGGTGTGTTTGTCTTTCTTTCCCTCTCTGTCGCTAGGCCCTTTCCAACACCGCGTCAGGATGTAGCGAAACACACATCTTTCTTCAGCATTTGCAAATAATAGTCACGGTGGTTTTAAACAACTGCACTAGCTACCAGCTCTCGACCGCCTTCTTCGCCAGGCTCTCGCTAAGCGCTTTGCAAGGCCTCATCCTCTTTAAGCCACAGTCCTCCCCGTGCGGCGAGGTCCTCTGCTTATTTCTATTTTCAGATGAAGCATCTGAGGCTGAGAGAAGTAAGGGCATTTCCCAGGGTCACAGCCGGGAGGGGGCAGAGCAGCGCTGTCTGTCACGTTCTCGCTTCCAGACCCTGGACCCCGACACCTGACAACGTGCTCTGCAGAGCAAAGTCTTTCCCTGTGGCGCCCTGTGGCAGAGGGAGGCCCAGGTGCAAACCTTTGTTTCCTCTGCCCCCCAGAAAATCCCGCTCATCCTCTTTCAGGACCGATTTCTCATCAGATTCTGACCATCAATAGCGTCCCCACAAAGCCTCTGCTTTTCACTGGGGCTCAGTATTCTTGCCAATTCCAGACCTTTTCTAAATAAACCCTCTGTGGCCTCAGTAATGCCACAGGAGACTGCATTTGCCTGCCGCATGTTAAGGGCAAGCGTTCATCCCTCTGAGAGCCTCTAAAGCTCGTCGGAAAGGAGGTAGCATCCCGTCACGTGCGCTGCAGAATTGCTGCGGATATATTTTCATTCAATACAATATGCCATGGTTTAAGTTGTGGACCTGCCAAGTTAACATACGGCCACATTCTGCTTGCGGAATTCTCTATGGTTTCATCTGTCCGCTGTGCTTCCCGAAGCGTTTCGATAGCTTTAGGATCACGCATTATGGGCATACTGGCTAATAACTCCTCAGAGCATCCCCGGCAGGTAGTTAGAAACGAAAAGAAGAAAACGCTGCTCTCTCAAACATTACATGTCAGCAAACGGAGACAGAAAAGATGACCTGAAATTGACCAATGCTCTAAGTGAGTTGGAGATGGAGGTAAGACCATAATTTAGTTATTTCCTGGTATAATCTCCCCCTCGATTCCTTTTTTATTAAATATATTGCGAAGCTAAAGTAATTTTATTTTCCATCCTGTCTATTATGTGAACAGCCTGCTGTTACCGGGGGCTCCGGAAGGCTCACCGTACAGTGCATTAGGTCGACAGCCTCCGTTTCCGGCTGTGGGTCAGTGCCAGGGTCTGAGAATGGCGTGCAACAGCGCCCCCACACGGCGAGGCACGGAAAGCGCTTCATTCCGTGCATGCTCCGCACTGCAGAGAGAGTTGTCTTTGCCCATCTTTTAAAGGAAATGTCTCAGGCATATGAAAGTATAGCTAGTGCTACTCGCGCACACACTGCCAAGCTTACCAAACAGAACATTCCAGGTAAATGGACAGCCCGGTATGCATTTTTGCCAATCCTGTTTTCTTCCCCGCATAGTACAGGTAATTATTTTGCTGAATTTGGTGTTTTTCATTCCTCTGAATGTATGCATGCATACAGATAAAATGCACAGCATTATTTTTAATTTTTAAAACTTTATGTACATGTTTTCTTCTATAGCTTGCTTTTTTTTTGCATTACATTTGTATCTTCGAGACGTATCAATGTCAGTTGATGTGTGTAGGGCCAATCTCTTCATTTTAAACCTTCGTACTGTGCTTTAATCCATCTGACTTTCCCTAATTGTCCATTCTCATGAACATGAGGATTGACGTGCAAGTGGCCTCAAGTTTTTCGCAGTTAGAAACACTGCTTTCATGATCACTCTTACCCGTGTCTGGGGAGGATTATTTCTGGGGTGTATTCTAGGAGTGGGGTCGCCGTTATAATGCAGCATGAGAGAGATTTTCCGAGCAGGGGGTTCACAGTTCTGGGGGAGCAGAGTCAGGTGTTCACAGAGCCACCCGACTCAGTCTGGGATGTCAGAAAATAGAGTCAGGGCTGGGATGAGGGAGCCAGGTGCCAGGACACACCATTTAAGGACACCTTGGAAGTGAAGGACCTATTCTTTACTTCCTTGGCACGTGCTTCATCATTTATGAACATGAAAAAGGAAGAAGAAATGTTTTGATTTTTTTCCCTTTGCTCAAGGATCTGTGGCACAGTCTGAGTTCTGGAGGCTAAATTAGGTGGGGAAAAATCTGAAGTCATTTTGAAAGTATGTGATCTCTAGATTCTAGACCAGAAGTTGGCACTTTTTTTTTTTTTTTTTTTTTTTTTGGTAAATGCCCAGGCAGTGAATAGTTTGGGTTTTGTAGGCCATATTGTGTCTGTTTCAGTTACTAAACTCTGCCACTATAGTGCAGAAGCAGCCTCAGACAATATGTTAACAAGTGGGCATGGCTTTGTATCAATAAAACTTTATTTACAAAAACAGTGAGTAGATTTGGCCCCCAAGCCATAGTTTGCTGATTCCTACCTATTATGTAATCTTCGTCTACCAGGAATCTACTTCTTTGGCTAAGTGATTTGTTGTCAACCATGTGCTTCAAAGCCTCTTTCTGTCACCTAAGATGGCACTGGGTTTTCTTTTGAAAAGAAAACATGATACTTACAAAGGTAATTATGACATTTTAAGCTTAGAAATCAGAAGGCAAGTCCTATATTACTAGGTTACCTCTTAATCCCTTCCTTTTCAAAGTTAGGGTTGCTGCAAGCTACCTACTTGGTCCAGAAACATATCGCTGTCTCTTTCTGTGTTTTAAAACCTCTTTACAATTATTGAGGAAATCCCAGTTCATAAGCTATGCAGACAGCAATTTATTTCAGTATAGCCATCTGAACCACAGGTCTGAAAAAAATATCTTTACTTCTATCAGTCAATTACTTTGGAATTTAGAGAAGAGCAAAAATAGTGGAAAATATCCAACTATTGAGTTGAAAACAACACTAATTTTTGTAATCTCTTAGTCACTCTCTCTTTTGATGTCTCGGTTTACCCATGGGCAGTTTGGGAATTGTACGGCCTTTTTAAAGTAAAGATTCTGGGGTGGAATGCAACATAGGAAGGGTTGGTATCTCTCATTATGAATTTTGTACATTACAGTTTTCCATGTTAAAAAAATAGTTTCTAATATTTTGGAGGAGATTGTTGTTAAATGTCTGTTACCGTATTTGCTGAACAAAATATAGAGATACATTTTTTTTTATATGAGAGAGTCCTGTCTCAAGAAGGGAGAAGAATATTTACCCACTGCCACCTTTACCTGTAATTTTTCAATTAACATTTTTCTGATGTAACAGTACTACAGTTTTATAGAAGAAAATTTGGGAAATTTAGAAAATATAAACACGAAAAGTAGAATCACTAACAACCCACTTCTTAGAGATAACTGTTGCTAGCATCTTAGCGATCATTTAGATCCCTTTATGTGTTTGTGTACATCTAGATTAGAGATATTAAAATTTTCACATACATGAGATATTATAGAAAGTATTTGTGTAATCTGCCTTTTTACTGAAGAGTATATAGTGGAAATACTTCTATATGGATAAATATGGATCAGCATTAGCTTTAATGGCTAAGTGGCATTCTGTAGTATGGATGTATTTACTGTAAGCTGCTTGGATAACTGCCTCTGGGTGCATTTTAAATGCTTTGTACTTTTCCACTATTACAAAGAATGCATAAGTAAACATTCTAATATATATATCTCCTTGTCTTGCCACAGTATCTCTTCAAGATAAGCCACCGAAGTGCAACTAGCAGAAATGTGTGTGTACATATATATGTACAATTTTGATGCAGAAAAAGTTACAATTTTGATGCAGAAAAATTATATTCTCCCCAACAGTTAATGATAGTGTGTCACAAGCTCACCACTATTAGAGAATTTCTATAATTTCTCAACAGATCACTTATTAGCATTACCACGTCCTTAATGGTTGCTGTTGTCGTGAAGAATTTTACATTTTTTAAACCAACACCTACATAGCATTTCTATGTGTCAGAGACTGTTCAAGGTGTTTTTATGAAGAGTAACTAATTTACTCTTCTTCATAACCTGGTGAAGTGAGCACTGTTATTTTTTAAAGTATGTTTAAAGTAATCACTTTGATTTTTTCTTTTTAGGATGTACCAAAGTCAGAAGAAAGCAAAAGAAGCTCTGCCCCATTACCAAGAGGCTTTAAAATATACTGAGATCAGCAAAGGTGAACAAAGTCTCGAGTGTGTACCAATACTCAGGGAATTAGCGGGTGCAGAGCAAGCCCTGGGACTCCATGACGCATCCATTGACCATCTCGTGCAGGTAAGCTGCGGCATGCTGGCCGCCAGAGCGGTTGTTGGCCCAAGGCTTTTCATGGACACGAGCGGAATCGCCGCTCTGAGAAAGCCTGGCTTTGTTATTTGTTTGGGATGCATAGAACATGTGGCCTGAAGTAAGATGTTCAACGAACATCTTCATATAGATGGCCAGGTGGGTGAGTGTGGCGTACCTGTCTTCCCCAGGTGTACATTGCACAAGCAGCCCGAGAGTCCCGGAAGATGGCTTTTTTCATACTAGGTGCATAATTTAAGTCTTATTTCCTAGACGATGTCTCTTTATCCTTTAGTATTGATCTATTCAGAGCTTACGTTATTCAATTGATAGGGATTCTTTTTACTACTCTCCAAAACCTTCACCTGAAGGAAGCTACTTAGAGTTGTCACCTATTGGCTGCTGTTCTACTTTATCATTACGTGATTCCTCCGTGAGTGTGTCTGTCCATCAGGCTTCTCCAGAGAAGCAGAACCAATAGGATAGATACATGTAGAAGGAAAGGTGATTTTAAGGAATTGGCTCACGCGATCGCAGGGGCTGAGAAGTCCGAAATCTGTAAGGTAGGCAGGCCAGCTGGAAACTCGAGCAAGATGTTATAGTCTTGAGGGGGAATTCCTTCTTTTTTCGAGGATGATCTCCTTTACTCAGATGTTAATCACACCTACAAAATACATTCACAGCAACATTTAGACTGGTGTTCGACATAACAGCCGGGCACCATCACCCAGCCGAGTTGACGCACAAAATTAACCATCACAGTGAGTTTTTGTATCATATCATCTGCAGAAAGCACATTTTAAATTGTTTTCTGAGAATTTTTTCCTGTTAAAATTGTAAAATATAGACTAGTTCCTTCTTGATATTTCAAATGAGATATAATAATGGCATGGCACTGAGAGTTCTTTAGTGCTCTTTTTAAAAATGTATCTGACTTTTATAGTCCCACCCACAGTGTATCAGAGGGACCCATTCTATCACTTTATCTGGATTATCTTAACTCTTACTACCACCCTGTGACACATCACTACATCCGGTTTATAGAGAAGGAAGTCAGGTATTAAAAATCTGAGTAATATGTCCAGGACAACCATTCGTGCTCATAGATGCCATCACCTAGATCCAAACCCAGTGTCCTTAGCAAGATGATTCTGGCTGACAGAGAGAAAATGGATGGGGGAGGGCGCGTTGAGGGCAGGAGTGGAGGGACCAGTCGGGACCCTGCGGAGGCGGCGAAGGCTAAAGGTGACGGTGCTTCAACTAGGAAGATGACAGTTTGGGTGAAGAGAAGCCGGCGGGTTTGACAAAGATTCAGGAGGCAGAGCTGGTGACCAGTGGAGATGGATTGGATACGGAGCGAAGAGTCAAAGACGACTCCCGGGTTTCTGGTCCAAGCAACCGAGTGGATGCTCGTGCCCTGTGCAGTGAGGGACACGTGTGACCGGGTGACGGAGAGGTGGCGAGTTTGGGTTTTGGTGGTTAGTCTGGGTAAAGGTGGAAGTGACAGCGAGGCAGGCAGGTCATCAGGACCGGAACTCAGCGAGTGTGTCAGGACGTCCCCTGCTCGCACGCAGTGGTTCCTTGGGGGAGGACGAGATACCTCAGGGGTCTGTGGACTGAGAAGACAACAGGGTTGCTGGCAGAATCTTGAGGAACTTGGATGTTCATTGGCCCAGTAAAGAAGGATAACCAGGCAAAGGAGACAGAGATGAATTTGCAAGAAAAACATGAGGACAAGTAAAAACGAAAGTGACATCGTCTTGTGTCTTTTGATACCTTTTGCTGTCATGGAGGACATGAAGGAGCTGAGAGATTAACGAGTTACTGTGTGGAAAGCGCTTAGCACAGAGCCTGATATATCGCGGCACTAGTGGCCTTTTAAAAGTTTTTCTTTCCCATTCTTTCTTTTCTTTTTCTTTCGCTCGTGACCTTGTGGGAAACATCAGGGCAGTGAGGAGGATAGAAACCAGATTCCTGCGAGGTGATAAATGTGGATGCCTATTTCAAGAAGTACTGAGAGGTCAGGAGACCGGCCCAGACCAAGACAGGACTTGGCATTAGGAAACCGCATGATTTTGAATCTAAGTTAGAAGAATTTCTCTGTATTCAGGTTATAGGGGAATTTGCTCATTTTTATAAAACTCGTAAAGTTTGCTAAACGGCTTTTATTTGTTGTTTATTCTTGAGGTTAGCAAAGATTAGAGAGCATTTCAAAAAATAGTTGCTGATTATTATTAAAGAGATTGCTCAGTGAAGTCAAAATAGCATTGGACTTGAAATCAGAAGCTCCGAGCTGAAGTTCACATTCTTCTGTTTACCAGCCGTTTGATCGTAAAAGTCTTTGAGCCTCTCAAGAAAGAAAAACAACAAAAACCTGCAAAGATCGTGGTCACTTTACAGAACCATTCAAAGGTTCAAGACAGGAAGTATTTTGTGAACCATTAGGCATGTCACCAGTGTGAGCTACTTTTATTTATTAACAGTAATTTTTAAACATTTACCAAAGCTCCCCCTTTTCTTTGGGAACTTTACCTAAGATATAGAAAGGTGCAGTGTGGCTGGAGCTCTCCAAGGGACCTCGTGCCTAAAAGCCATTTATTAAGTGCACACCAAGAAAAGAGGTTTTATTTCCCATCTTGTTTTCCACTCTTCATTCCTTTGGAGTGAGAGAAACGCCTAGAGAAGAAAAGGCCTTTTATTTTCTGCAGAATGTAGAAAAGTTCCAGAGTATTTTTAGGAACTAACCCATTAAAACAGAGAAAAATAAAGCAAGCCCCACAGAGCCATCATGCAGAGAAAGCAGCAGTCCCGGAGACTGACGAAAGCTGTCATCGCCCGCCGGTCCCCTGCAGCAGGGGGTTACGAGAAAACCATACACACGTGATTGTTTCTGAAACTCCTCATGGCACATTTTGGCAATAGAACCTTATTTTCCTATCCGAAAGAGAAATGACGGGGTTTCATTTCTGCGAGCGAGTGTGTCTGTGGGTGTATGATTCCGGCGGGGTATAAACGCACACCGCAATAGTTTCCACTGCTTTTTCCACAACTGACGCTTGAATTGCATGTCTCTTCATCTCAGTTTGCAGAGCGGCCCTGACACTCAGTCGTTCCCAAAGTTAGGGCTGTTCAGATTTGCTAAGCGTAATGAAATAATCCATCAGTTACTCTGTCAAAGACTTCGGGGTGAGAAGATCTGGCTCTGGGTTTCTGCTGCGGGTGAGTGATTAGATCAGGCGATTGGCTCGTGGGGGTACACGCGCTGGCTCCTGGCAAACTCAGACTGCCTGGCAAATGGCAGCGCCTCTGACTAGTTCTCGTTAATTGCTGGGTATTGGCTATAATGTGCTAGTTTTAATTTCAAGATCTCTGAAAATACTAGCCTTTTTTTTTTGCTTAAAATTAGAAAAGATGTAGAATGCAATTATGATTTTATGCATTATGAAAATGTTCTAAGACTGACATAGATCCAGCTGCCATACTGTTTTTTTTAGGTAACAACTATTTTTTTTTAAATAAAAATCATAATCCTCTTTATATTTAAAAGCAATCAAGTTATACAGAAAAGTACAAAAAAATGAGTTACAAGTCAGTCCAGGCCTCTCCTCCCAGAATTAGCTGATGCTGGTGACACTTGTAGCATCTTTCCTCTGTGTATGTTCAGATGAGTATAAAATGAGAGATGGAGAGAGGAGGAGGAAAAAGAGAAAGGGAGGAAGGAAGGAAGGAAGGAAGGAAGGAAGGAAGGAAGGAAGGAAGGAGAGAGAGAGAGGGAGAAAGAAAAAGAAAGGAAGGAAGGAAGGAAGGAAGGAAGGAAGGAAGGAAGGAAGGAAGGAAGAAAGAAAGAAAGAAAGAAAGAAAGAAAGAAAGAAAGAAAGAAAGAAAGAAAGAAAGAAAGAAACAGTTTATTATATTCAGGCATTACTGTCCTAATGTAAGAGCCTAGTTACGTTTGTGGAAAATACATCCTTGCAACTGGAAGAAAATGAAAGTATAAGCCAGGCATGTGTCTATTTTGGTGACCACCCTTACAGAGGGAAAGGCCTTTGCTCCCCTGGCCCTTCGGGGGAGCTAAAATTGACAACTGGAGGGCTGCCACTGAGGACTCTCTCTGACTATTAAAAGAAACTGGCTTAGTCTGGGGCCCTGAGAACTCGGTTTCAAATGCCTTGTGCACCAAGCGACTTCGCTGTCCCCTCCTTCCCCCAGGACCCCAGCTCCATCTCACCCTTAGCCAAGCTCTCAGCCACCCCTCGCCCCCCGGGGCGTGTGTGTCGTGGAAGTCTTCTCTACTGGACGGAGACGGGAGAGGAAAGGAAGCTCAACCTCGGGCCGCAATGAGACCCTGTCGCTCCAGGCGGGAGGGGGCGATGGCTTCGGCAAGGCCGAGCGGCTTGCCAGCTGTCGGTTGTGACCGACAGAGCAGGCTCACACCTCACAACGACAAGTGGACTGGAGCTCCCGTGGAATCGAGGCACAGATTCGGAGCCAAGCAGAAACGCAGACAGCGGGCGAGCCGCTGCGCACCTGCTGCATCCGCCGTCCGCTGCTTGTGTCCCCTCCACGGTCCTGCCACAGTTCGGTCCACGTGCTGTCAACTCACTCTCCCTCCCCCTCACCAGCCCGTTCGGTGCAGGGCCACGTCCACTACTCAGCCACTCTTTCTCTGACTCTTACACAGTTCTTCATTACGCCGATTAGAGGATCATCCTCTGAGCATCGACCCTCTTAAAAACCAGATGTTAGACTAGGAAAGCATGTAATTTGGAATCTCAGGTCTCAGTTTGAATCCGTGTCTCGCCGCTGATGCACTCTGCGGCCTTCATTCAGCCAGGTGCGAAATCTCCTTGAGGCTTCCTTCCTTTCCCAGTCTATAAACTGGGCTGTTATCACTCTCGCTGGTCATGTCTAGATGAAGCAGACTGGCCGTGTAATCCACCCCGCACCACGCCCGGCGGAAGCAGGTGCCTAATGCCCTCCGCTCCCTCCTCCCTCGGCGATCACTCCCCACGAGCGTTCTCATCTCCACGGCAGACGGATTCAGCGTCAGCCCCTAACGCCCCTTGAGTTACCTGTGTGCACGCTCCACTTGCTATGGCAGAGATTTCGCTCTGAATCAGTGACCCCCTAACTATTACCAAATGGGGGTAAAACATCTACCCCAGCCTCCCAACCAAGATCTCAGTTTCCACCCGGAGCCCTCCCGGTGGCCATATGGTGGGGTCCACCTGTGTAAATACCAACATCCTTTTGACTAGTCATTGAGTTTTCTCTTCAAGAACTAGTACACGTTTCACAAATCCAAGGGGACAGGCCCGGTTAGAGACGAGGCCGCCAGCTCTGGTTCCGGCCGTGATGGTGGTAGCTGCTCCCTGGGGGTCCCACAGAGGGACCCGGGTGCCAGGGCTGCTCTGCGCCTCAGCTGAGCTCGGTTGGTCTTGTGAATGAGGCTTTTCAACGAACGGCCTTGCTCCATAGAAAGGCTTACATGGATATTAAAGCGGTTTCGTTTCTGTTTTTGTTTTTAACACAGTACATACCACACGCTAGCAGCTCGAGAGATATAGAAATATTAAACGCTCCTCAGCGTCAAGATGACAGTTGACAAACATGTAACCAGAAGATACTGAAAACAACGAAGGATGGGAGGAGAAACTGGAGCCCCGGGGAGATGCATAAGTAATGAGGAGTGAGGGCGGCCGGGCCGCAGCCCCACGGCCCGGCCCGGCCCACTTCTGCGTGGAGCTGGGAAGCCCGGGAGACTCCTGTGGTTCTGTAAATGCTCACAGCTAGTCCCGAAATGCACTCCGACGAATGTGACGGGCATTTAAATTCTCTTAGCAAACAAAGCGTTGTATAATCTAATCACTAGCTTCGTCAGCTCCCCAGAGGAGGCCTCCTGCCTGCCGCGTGTGGAGTTGTGAGTCTCAGTCTGTGTCACCCACATCCTCGTGTTCCGTGGAGGGTCTTTTGGGGGCAGCTGGGTGGGAGCAGGTGGGTGAGCTTCCAGGCCCTCTCCACCTGTTTCAGTGGGATCAGTTCTGCGGGATCAGGTCACTGCAGATGGGCTGCGTCCCTCGCCTGAAAGATCCATCTTTCCATTTCCCGCAAATTCTCCCTCGCTTACTCTGCCTGCGACGGTAAAGCACCGTGCCTTGGGGACCCGCGCAGTGCTCCCTGGGCCCTAAAAGATCGTCTCGCCGGCCTCTTTTCTTCTGTTAGCCCGTCAGGCTGTGCCATCTCTTTGCTGCCTGACGGGCGCAGGACAGTGTCAGGGAGACCGAAGTCCCTGAACACGACGACGGGAGGAGGGCCGAAGGGAAAGGCGGTGGGCGGGCCGCTGACCCCTAGCGCGGGGCCGTGTCTGTGAGTTTAGATCAAATCAAACTACACCACGTTTCTGTGGTTCGTCTCTGTGCTCTTTTAAAATCGAAACCCCTGCTTGTGTGTGTGTGTGTGTGTGCGTGTGCGTGTGTGTGTGTGTGTGTGTGTGTGCGTGTGTGTGTGAATTCCCCGTGTTCGAATGCTATCCGGCATGTAGAACGCATTTAAAACTCAAGATAAATTGAATTGACAAGGACTGAATTAAATTAAGCCGAACTGACTCTTACTGAATACAGAGGTATCAGTCTTACACATTTTGAACATCATGGGTTCCTTTCCTCGCCCCTTCACCTCCCCACCTCACATACTGATTTTATTTTTTATTTTATTTATTTATTTTTTTAGGCGAGGCAACCCTTGGTTGACCTCATAGATTGCAAGGACCATGTCAGCTTATAATCCCTTTTTTTTTTTTTTAATTTATTTTTTACACCTAGAGCACCTGGTCTTCCTAGGTGGTCTCCCATTCAAGTACTAACCAGACCCGACCCTGCTGAGCTTCCGAGATCAGACGGGATCGGGCTTGTTCAGGGTGGCATGCACATACAGTTTTTAGAAGCTTCACGAACATCAAATAATAAATTAGATCAGGGATTGGGTTTCCTAAGTGAATAATGAAAAATAAATGTTTGGTTATATTAGCATCTCATATAGAAAAATATTGAGGTTATGAAGGTTTTGTGATAAAGGCAGATCCCCTAAGTTTTTAGGGTCCACTTATTTGATGTTGTGAGAGTTTTTGCCCTTGGAAAACTTTGCTTCCTGTCTCTAATGCAGAAGACAACTTAACTTTCAGAACTCATAATTATTCATTTGAAAATAATTTCGATAGACACATATCTGCTACATTGCCTTGAATTGTAATAACGAGTGGAAACAAAATAGGAAATCTTTTTGAATTTGAATTTGAGTTTAAATCTAAAATACTGTGTGTTAAGAGTCTTTGGAACAATATGAGTTAAATCACAGTGTGTTCTCCTCAGTAGTGGATTATAGAGAAAGTTAACTTAGGGAAGAGACTCAAAAGAAACACGATTCAGTTTGCATTTGGAATGGGGTGGGCTTTTCCTCTTTCTCTTTTCTGTCTGCCAAACACTGAACCCCAGTAAACACCAGGGTTCCTATTATTTACTCATGTGTAGTTGCTTTTCGGGGTGCCCCTTATTTGAAAAGCATTTCTAGTCAGATCGAAGATAATGACTACTGTGGAAGTCACCAAAACCACTTATTCAATTTATTTACGTCCTGTAATAAGAAAACTAGTTTTAAAACAAAGGAGAGTGTGAGCATTTGCGAATACGGAATCCCGATTGTTCTAACAGAGCGATAAAAGTAATGATCAGCAACCTTGATTTGCAATAGCCCCCATCACACAAGGTCTCGGGCTGCCGATTCATTTTGAGTTTGACATATGACGAATCAGGTGACAGTCTAGCATCTACCCTGATCGCCTGCCACCTCAGATGCATCCAGCTGGTCATCAGAGGAGCAAGTCTCTTCGGCTTCGCTGTCCCACTGCTTGGCCTGGACGAGAAAGGGTTAGTGGTCTGGCTTTATTTCCTAGGCCAGCTCCCACGGATTAGTCATGGCTGCTGGAGGCTGAAGGAATCAGTGCCCTGGGGAGTGTGCTGGCATCGCCGGTGATGTCTGCCACCCCGGGCCAGGGCGGGAGGAGTGGCAGCATCCATGACATGGTAGAAGAAGCACATTTGAAGTCAGAGGATCGAGGTCAGAGTCTCATCTCCATCCTTTATTAGCTGTCAGACATCTCGGGCAAAGCACCCATCCGGCAACCTCAGTTTTCTCATCCGTGAATCAAGGATAATAGAAATTGCCGAGAAGATCGCAATGGATATTACAAATGAAAAGATGGGAGCGCATCTTGAATCTTAGCTGTTGTTAGTATGCTCACCTAGCCCAGGCCAGTGTCTCTCTCCTTCCAACTCATGGCGTTTCGGTCTTCCTGTCATTCTTTGGGCGATTAATTGCAAACCACCCACCATCTCACGTTCGCGCATTGTATGACTTCGTGTTTTCTGTCAGTTTTCTTCCGTACGGTGCACGCTGTCGAGCCCACGCCTCTCCTGTACTAGGTGACCTCTGAGTATCTTGGGTACAGCCAGTGAGGTTCTGGGACGAGTGTAAGCATATTACTAATAGCACTTTTAAAACTCCGAATATCAACAAGCTGATGAGTAGTAGCTTTACTTTTTATGTATTTATTATGTCTGTTACATCTTTTTGTTCGAAGGGATGTATTTTGTATTTTAATTGAAAGGATTATTATTATTTTATGTTCATAGGCTCATAGAGGGTTTTTAAATTTTTCTTAAAGAATTTGAAAATAGGCTTCGTAGTCAAGGAATGAGCTGTTTTCTGGGCTCAGGCAGCTTCCACGGGCCAGTGTGCAGAGGGTGCGGGCCAATGGGCTTGGCGCGTCAGGCATGGGGGTCTAGGTTTCTGTGAGTGATGCTGCTGATACCTTGGGTCTGTCCTCCCCTCTGGACTGACCAGTGAGTGGGGGGTCTGGACCTGCCCACTTCCTCTGCACAGCACTGGAACTGTTTATTTTATTTTATTTTTTTAAAAATTTATTTATTTAAATTAGCTTCAAGTATACAGTACATTGGTTAGACATCTATATAGTTCATAAAACGGTCCCCCCAATTACTCCCTCCCTCCCCTGGCCCTCCACCTGGCCATCGTACTAATGCTGACTGCATCCCCTCTGCCGTGCTCCCCATCCCCTCCCAGCTCCCCAAGCCCCCTCCCCTCTGTCCATCACCAAATTGTCCACTGTGTTTGTGAGTCTGTTTTTGATTAGTTTGTTCATTTTGTTCCTTAGATTCCACGTATAAGTGAAACCACATGGTATTTATCTTTCTCTGTCTGACTTATTTCACTCAACATAATGACCTCTAGGTCCATCCATGTCATTGCAAATGGTAGGATTTTATTTTATTTTATTTTTAATGGCTGAGTAATATTCCATTGTATATATGAACCATAATTTCTTTATCCAATCCTCCGTTGACGGGCATTTAGGTTGCTTCCAACACTGGCACTTTTTAATTTATCTCCCTCCTTTTTGAAACCTTCCCCCTCTTCCTTGAAACCTTCCCCCTCCTCCTCGAAACCTTCCCCCTCCTCTGCTGACACTGTCCTCGAGGAACGTAGACTTTCAAATGACTGACTTAGCATCGGGCCGTCTGCATCCAGCCCTCCCGAGGGTGGCTCGTGCCTCCACATCAGTCGCATCGTCCAGCTTGCTAGAAAGTTCCTTGGCTTTCTGCTTATCACTTCATGAACAGTTAGTTCCCTGTTGCCTGTGCCAAGCATGTAAACAAGAGTGTTTCTTCTCTCCATGGCGACAGGCGCATCTCGTCGTCCTGAGCAGAAGGCCCGCTCCGGAGGAGGCGATGGTGTCCGCGCACTGTGTGGCCCGTGCTGCTGTCGCTTCCGGGAGGCCCGAGCACCAGGGTAAGCGCCGGGCTTCCGCGGGCGACAGGTGCTGCCTGCTCCCTGCCTGTCCTGTACCATCCGGGTCTGTAAACCTGCTACCTTCGCACGAGTGAGCAGGGGGACGCAGCTGTGACAGGCCCTTCGCAGAGCCCTGGTGGCTCTGTGCAGTCCTCTGCAGCTGGGCCACTCCGTTAGCGTCACCAGAGTCCTTTCGTTTCTACCCCGTTTGGCCTTCCTCTCCTCTTTTACTTTCAAAGACAGAGAATCTTCATCCAAACATAGCTATTAAGAGCCCAGGAGAACCCATGCTGGGCTCACAGGGAAATCTGCTCTGCTTTCCAAGGTGAGCTATTTTTAAAGATTGTTGTGGAGCTGCCGTGGCAACGGATTTGGCCTTTCGGGAAGCCGGCCTCCCGGCTCTCACTGGGCTGAGCTTTCAGTGAGGATGAGCTTACAGTTTCAGGGTTCCAAAGGGAAGTCGCCATTTATGACTCATGAGGTTTTTCTTAGCCCCGCATAATAGAGCAGCGGGTTTGGGGAGTTCTTTAATTACCACTCTGGCATCAGAGCATACAATAGGCCCTATTGATGGAGAATACACATTCTAGTGCCTTCTTTTTTTTTTTGGTCAGAATATTCAGAAACAGACTAAAATTCATAAAGAAGACCTATGAGTGTATTCCAAGATGTAAGATAAAAACAGTTACGTATCAGTAGTAAAATAAAGTCCAATGTCCCAGCAAGGCTAAAATCGATACCAGGAGGGCTCGGGGTTGGAGTTCAGGGAGCAGGGCCTGGGCTGAGGCGAGGAGGCCGCCAGTGGGGGGAGATGGGAGGGGCGCCTCGGTGAGCGGCCTAGTGTGCAGTGGTCTCTGGGCCGGGCAGGGCCTCCAGTCCCGGGAGGAGCTGGTGTCTGTCCATCTGTCTGTCCCTCCTTGCAGCCCCCTCGCTCTGGTCTCCTGGAGCTTAGAGCGCCTTCACAGAGCTGTAGGGGCCCGTCTAGGGACAGAGAGAAAAGGCAGGCGACCTTTCCAATTTCCACTCTCTAGCACACAATCCATTTCTAAACCTTTGAAGAACCAGCAGTTTGACCAGCTTCTGTTAACAAGACACTTCAAACGCCCATGCGCGTTTGGTGGAACCTCCTGGAGTGGCAGGAGTCACGGAGCTAAATATTTATGGGAACGGGCGACGTGAGTGAAGCGGGTAGTTACTAGAACACGGTCGCGGCATCGGGACTCCTTACATACGGCAGGTCACGGCTGCCCATAATGCAAGAGGGACAATGTGGCGCGGTGAGGGCTGTGAGGAACGGGGGAGCCACACCCTGCCCGGAGCGAGTTGCCGCCGCGTGGGGGGCAGGCCGATGTTGGCAGATCTGCCTTTTCAAGAGGAGACGGAGTTATTTGAAATCAATCTGTCACTGATGCTCAGGAGCTCGAATGTGTTTCAGGCTCCAAGCGAGGCAAAGCCAGTGCGAGGGCTGGGTGCACACGGGAGGACCTCGGGATCCCAGTTCTGCTCCCCTCTGTTTAAGCCTGCCTGTGCTGGGCACACTTTAAAAAAACGAATCATTAATGAGAAAGATCTCCCGTTTGGGGATTCTCCGTAGCCTCCTTGTTGAATGCCCATTGAAGGCATTGCCCTCTGACCAAAAAAAAAAAAAAAAAAAAAAAAAAAACCGCACCACCGGCCAAGAAGCCAATGTGTTTCAGGCTCCACAGTCAAGCTAATCCCTTTGCCCTGTGCCTTCCCAGCATTCCTTATGCAGACAAAACCGCCCTAGAAGTCACGGAGGATGTGACTGCATAAGGCCTCCTGATCCAGGCTCCTGGAATGTCGCTAACCTGAGCCTGGCCTGCATCCTGGAGCAGCCTTAGACAAACTTGGTGCTAAGCGCTCTCCCAGCCCTGCTAAGTGCTCAGGGCACTGGCCTGGGCTTTATAACTCTTCTCCTAAAGGACATTAAAAAGAAATGGGCCGAAGCCAAGTACATCTCAGTGTAAACCTCTGAGAGGCAGCGCCCGCCGAGCGGAGGCGGCCTTGTTTGGAGCTCCAGCGGGCCGAGGAGCTCTGCAGGGTCCACAGATATCAGGGCATGATGTGCTCTGCTTCTCAGAGCCTTGGGGACAGGAGCTGGGGTCCCCGGCCACGTGGCCCAGGCTCGTGAGCGCGGGTTGCGTTCCTCAGATAAGCTCCCCACCCCCACCATCCTTGCCTGTCCCCACGTTTTGCACAATAGACATGAAGAATGTGAGTGTCTGAAACGAGGCCCTGTATGTCTCGATAAAATGTCCACTTTTTCACCCCGGCCCATCCTCCCTGTCCTCCTGCGGCCTGCCTTCTCAGCCCGCCCCCACACCGGCTCCTGCTCCTTGGGCCCTGTGCGTCCTGGAGACCTGGAGGGCAGGCAGCCCCTGGCATACACACGCGTCACCCCCAGTGGGGCCCTGACAGGTAACATGGCCACGTGGGAGCAGCCACGCCAAGTGTCCGTCACCTTCCCACGGCCCTCTTAGCTGCTGGTGGAAATGGCGTGAGCCGCCGCTGGCCAGGCCGGCCCGCTCTCCTCCCTCCTCACTCGCCCCATCTCTCCATCTTCCTTCCTCCTCAGCCTGTCCACCCCCTCCATCCCGGTGTGCCCTTCCTCAGAACTTACTCAGGGCCCGTTTCTTATTACAGCCTGAGCCTGGCCGGCGCCTCTGAGGTCCCCAGGCAGAGGCGAGCATCCGGGCCGGGAAGCTGCAGAGATGGGGTGGGGGGCGATGCCAGAGGGACCCCTGTTTCCTACCATCACGGGTCAGACCCCCTTCTGGAAGGCACCTCAGAGCACACTCCGTCTAGAAGACGGATCCAGTGTCACTCTGCAAGTTGGAGGCAAGGTGAGGCCTGGACAGAGGCCAGCCCTGCCTGCTCCGCCGCCCTGGAGAACGGGGTCTCCTCCACACAGCTCCAGGGAGCCGGGGAGCCCCGAGAACGGGCAGGTGGGGCTGCAGGGGAGTACAGGGGGCGGCCTCTTCTTCACCCCAAGTCTGCGCTGTTGGGTCTGTCTTCGCAGAGGGACGGCCTGGGGCAGAACTGAAACCGCGTCACGCTTCGCCTCGTGTCTGAGGACGGCCCTGTGGCTTGACCCCCCCCCCCCAGGGCGTGTACGCCGACAGCCACTCTCACGGGCTCCAGTTTCTCGCTGCTGTGCTGGCTCGTAATGTGTGTTCAGCACTCCTCAGAGAAGCCTGGCGTTTGTACCCCGACAGAGCTTCAAGGCGCATTCTTAGGGCAGCTTATGGAAACGTATACTTTACCAAGACAAGTAACCGGGATGCTAGGCCTGAGGCTATCGGACACCTGACCGCTACCCAGTGTCCCCAAGTGGGACTCTGAGTGGTGGTGGGTAGGGCTGGGGTCCCGTCAGCTTCCTGGTGGTGAGGATGTGTGAAGCAGGCAGGTCCCTGTAGCCGCGGAGCCCCCGACCGGGCCCGTGGCACTGAGCAGGCCCTTCGAGTCCTCTGTCCCATGCCCCATCTCGGTCACCTCCCTCCCCTGATGCCAGGGACTTCTCGGGACCACAGAGCTGGCAAGCACCAGGCCTGCCACCCCTGGAAGCCATGTCTAGGCCCTGTGAAAGTGTTCTCCCTGAAGAGGGTCCCCGGGGCGGACCACTGAGGGCGCGAGGAGGGGGCCTGTCCGACTTCGCCTGTCCCCAGCCTGGCGGGCAGAGCCAATGCAGCAGCCCCCAGCGGGACCCACATGGGTTCAGGCCGTTTGTTTGCTGGGTGACAACGTGCCTCCGAGTTCATGCCAGGCTGGGCTTTAAGACTCTCCATTTCCACGTCCCCGGGGGCGGGTCCTTAATGCTTTTGCAGTTAGTGTAGAATACAGACTGTTTCCCGAGACTATCACAAAAGATCATTGTCACACTGTGCACGCGGGCCTCCCTCTTAATGAAAGCTGTCTCAGTGTTCTAGCTCTTGCTAGGATGGCCTCAAGGAAATGAGCCCAGAGTTCCTGGACTTTATTTTAATCAAAAGCCTCCTGACCCCCAGTGGGCCGAGGTGTCGCCCGGCGCTCCTCTCGATCTTGCTTCCTTTTGCCTGTACATGAACAAGCAGATGGAGCAGAGAGTGGCGGGCCCTCCAGACCTGAAGCCACCCACCCTGCGCCCTGGGCCGCAGCTCCTCCCCCGCTCCACCCTGCAGACAGCCCAGACGTTCAGCTGGAGGGAAAACGAGGGAAGATGGATGGCCTTGGAACACCTGTGCTGTGAGGGCTCAGATTTGCAAGCCAGGTCATGCTCCCGTGCTTTAGAAAGTGACCTCATCTCCCGCCGGGGCCGGCAGCGTCAGGTTGCAGAGGATTCTAGAAGAGGTTTTTAAAGCTAGGGCTGGCTATGTGTACGAGCGGCGAAACTGCCGGCCCTTTGCGAACCCACACCCAGCGGCAGGGCTCAAGGTCCACGCTGGGAGGGGGCGCCCCACCCGCGCTGCCGTGACCTCCTCTCTCTCTGGGGATCCCGGGAGAACACACCGCTCGTCAGGGAGTCACTCCTTAGCTGTAGCGATGGGACGCATTCGCTCTGCCCTCAATGACTAGTCGTGTGACTGGCTCGTCGTTCAGAAAGTCAATTTGGGGGGGTTGGAGAGGGGAGGGAAATAAGTCAGCGTCCCGCAGTCGGGGAGCTTTCCTGTGCCCGGGGTGAAGATGGCGGTGGCCGCACAGGCATCCACCGTGGAGGTCCTCAGACCTTCCTCGTCCCCAGGCTGTCCTGCAATGCGAGGGTCCCAATGTAGTGTCTGACACATGCTCGGCTGGTGCGTGATGAAAGCTGTTGGGGAACCAGCCCCCTCCCCCCGTCCTCGCCCACCTTTCAGGAACACAAATGGGAAAAACCTTGACCTTTAGAGAAGCTCAGGACTCCAAAACGGAGGAAGTAAATTCCTTCCTCCCTCTCCTCCCTTCCTCCCTCGCTTCCATCCCTTGTCCAGAGTTCCATATGAGCTGACGAGCATTCCCTTTGGGCAATATGAAAGGTCTCCCTGAGTCAGAGGTTGTAAGTCATTTACACACTAGTCTGAGTTAGGCAGCACAGCTTCCTTTCTCCCAGCATCCCTGTAAGATTAGCTCCAGTACGGGAAAGGAGCATGTGGCAATCGGGTTGAGGGGACCAGCTAAAATGGGGTGCTTTGCGGGGGGGCAGTTAGTCAGCATGTGACTTCCAGGGAATGGAGCACTAAAAGGCGCTAGAAAGAGGTCAAGCAGGCCATGTCCACCCATGTCTGAGAGACCGAGGAAGAGCTTCCCGTCCCGGTTGGCCTCCTCCTTTATCAGAGTATGGACCAGCCCTGCCCACCCAGCCCCAACTCCTTCCCATGTTACTTACATCTGTGGGTCTTCAGTGGGAGCACTTCCCTGGGAAACAAGGCTGAGACCCAGAAAGATGCTTACTTTAAAAAAAGGGCTCGGTTCCATTCTTTGGTTAATTCCCAGTTGGACAGAAAATGAAAACATCAAGAGTCCTTCACTCCTAAGTGTCCTCATTAATTTTTAGGCAGGGAACGTCCGTCTCCGTAATGCTTTTAGAGTCGACAATATAAAGGCCACGTCATCCCCACCTTCGCTGCCGTCAGATTATCAAAGCGGCCAAAGCTAATGGCTTAAGCATTAAATCCGTAATGTTTTCTCCCATGAGTCAGCTACAAATCGAAGAGGCGTAAACAGTTTCTATGCAATAGAATTTTCTCCTGCCAAGAGGAAATTTTGAGTGATAGTCCAGAAATCCACCTGCTGGTCTGGCAGTGGACCGGCCCCCGTGGAAAGAGAGGAGCTGAATCAACCTAAAAACTCACCCATCTGTGGGTCTGGGGGATGTTTGTGTTAACATTGCTTACTGTATCACTGAGGGAAATCAGGCGTATGAAAAACTGAAGGTAAATTAGCATATCCTTCTGAGACCTACATCTTTTCTGATAAAAACGGGTGACGAATGGGCAAAAGACAGTCTCCCTAGCTGCGTCCTCTTTTCCAAATGCTTAGCGTTTGTAAATAGCTCACCACCACTACAAGCATATTTATTCTGTGTCCATTTCCAATCTGTGAGTGGTTTTCAGAGTTGGCATTATGATGCTTTTCTTCAGATGTGGCTGAGCAGTATTTTCAAGAGAGCATGGCTGGTCTCAAAGATGCCGAAGGGACGGGAAAAGCCAAGATTCTTTCCATTCAAGACGAATATTGCCATTTTCTACAAGTCACTGGGCAGGAAGAGGTAAGTGACAAGGGACCACAGTTGACTGGTTATTTACGCAGGCGTCTACTGTACTCCTTCGCTCCGCATGCATCCAGTAGGCATCTACTATGTGCAAGGCATGTGACAGGCAGGCTCCACAGGGACATGGGCAAAAAGGCCATGTAGCCACTCTCAGGCCGCTCCCAGATACTCGCTCTTGGGAATATGAGAATATGATACCATGGTCACCCACACAAGATCCGAAGGACTAGAAGCTTTGAGAAGCCAGGGGACAGAGCCAGGTTATCGCCACCTCATTCTGGCTGGGGTGTGGCTTATGCCAGAGCACGTGCTCGGAGGGCAGGACACGGCTGGGGGTCGGCCCTGCCCATCCCCCTGCCTGGCGCCTGTCTGCCTGGCTCAGCCCGTCCACCCGAACATGGCAGCCTCGCACTCGCCCTGTGTGCAGACCTCTCACTGTGGGCCAGCCAGCAAGGGCTGGGCCCGAGGACGCTCCCAGAGACGAGCAAGGGGCTGTGCTCAGACCACTCCAGATGAGGTCACAGCCTGCCCATGGGCTAGCACCCTGCGCCCACACGAATGTGATCTCTGGGGAGGAAAACGCCTTTTAAGGTGAAATGGAGGTAAGGTGGCTCTTGTCTGGGTGGCCTTATCTTCTAGTTGTGCCACTCTCCTGCTCAAGAACCTTCTCTGACTTTTTTTCTGCTAAGGACATCAAAACTCCTGGATGTGGCACAAAGGCCCTCCGCCACCGGCCCAGCCTGTGACTCCGCCTCACCTCCCTCGGCTCCCCTTCCTACCTTCTCAGATCCATCCGCTCCCTGGCCCCGGAAGCACCATGTGCTTCATCCCCTCACGCCTGTGCTCCCGGTTTCCCACGCCCTCTTCTCAGCCCATCTGTTTTATTATTCTTTCTACCTCTTCATTTATCTCTTCCAGCTGATTTATCTCTTCCAGCTTCATTTATCTCTTCCAGTCTTCCGGAGACCGACACGGGCTGTTTCCTCCAAACCCGTGCGGCATCTCATCCATTGCCATCTCGACTTGCCGCTCAAGTTCATGACATCCATCGCTAGTTTCCTGCAAATAGCATTGAAAGCTTCATTTAGGAAAAGGAGTCTGGCTCTTCTTTCCATCATTGGCTCCTCACACCCAAAAATCTACTCCCATAGAAAAGCTACCAACCCCAACACTGCACCGTGCAGGGTCCTTGGTCACAGATGCTGGAAGAGGACGCGGTACACAGGGCGTGGCAGACTTTAGCGTTAGGCGAGGCCCTCACCTACCAAGGTGGGGCGCACATTCCCAATTTACATCGTTTCTCTTCCCACCTAAGAAATTATTTCCGCCCCACCAGTCCCTTCTCTGCGGTTCTCCCACCACACCCCCAAACCTAACTCGTATTATGGCCAGTGCAAGGAGTCCCGCCCTCGCCGGCCCCTTCCGTCGTCTGTGGGGTGCCGTCAGGGCTGCGTGGTGGGGAAGCCTCCGTCACCGGTTCCTGCTTTACTTACCTCTTAAACTCAGCATTCGTGCCCTGCAGCTGTAACAGGGCCTTCATACAGCTGGTCTTGGAAGAATTCCAGGAAAAACCTGGGCGATCCACACATAGGGTTTTCCCTCTCCATGTCTCGGTGTCTAATTGAAGAGATTCATTTCAGAAGATACTGGGTTCTAACCAACTCATATTTTTGTTTTATTCTGTTAGTATAAATAAATCAGATAAACCAAACAAAACATGAAATACATTTAATTTTTTATCATGTTTGCTTTTGGTTTCATAAACGATTGCTTGTGAGAAATAGAAAACACTGGAATATGTTTTGGATGTTCTGTAAACAGATAAATCACCAGGACACTGGAGTTTTCACTTGTGTGAGAACGTTACAGAAGTGTGTGCACAGAAGAAGAAGACCCTGCGACTAAAAACGATTAAAATCACCAGTCGCCTTCAGGTCCTGTCTTCGCCACTGACCAAGCGGCAAACTCTGAGCAAAAAAAGCTGCCAGACTCTTAGCAAATTTCTCGACAGCTCTGTGCCTCAGTTTCCTCCTCCGTCAAATGAGGATTAAAACCATGCTTATCTAAGGGAGACTGAGAACTAAATGAGCTCACACGTGGAAAATGTTTAGCACGGTTTTTGACACACAAAGGACACCATCCCTGTTAGTTTTTTTTCTTACTACTGGACCGAAATGGATTCTTACAACCTCTGAGGAGACTTTCCTCCAGGTGTCCTTTATGCGTTCTCTCTTCACAGTTCACACCTCCTCCCTCTCCCCGCCCCACCCCCCACCCTCCACCACCCACCCCATACACTTCTGTCTCCTATTTAACCAGAGGAAAGTAGGCTGGGCTCCTGAGACATGCTCCCCAAACCCATTCCCCTAAAAAGTGAGGAAATACACGCGAGTTACATCATTTTCTTAAGCAGCACTGATTTTTATCAGCCTTTGAACGTTTCTCACGAGACAGCTTCCTGTTCCTTTCACAGAGAGCGACCTCCATCCTGAGAGAGTCCTTGGGAGCCAAGGTGGCAGTGTTTGGTGACCTCAGTGCTGAGGTGGCAGAGACGTACCGCCTCCTGAGCAAGGCCGACCTGGCGCAGGGGAACCACGGCGGGGCCCAGAAGAAACTCAGGAAGGTAAGTCTGGATGGAGCGGGTATCGACTCAAGGAAGACACCTCCATCCCTCCTCGCGGGCCCCTTTCTCCCCTGCCACCACCCTCTTTTTAAATGAGCCTTTTTTAGGTGAGATGACATCACTTTGGCGGTTGATCTGAATGAACACTTTTTGGGTAAAAGATATAGTCATCCTCTTCTACAAGTACATTTTTAAATGCATTATCAATTATTTTGTATGAACATCATGCAAATGATGTTTAACTTTTACGTCGTGTAATTTCTCAATCTTTTATTTTATCGTACTCTTTCCGTACACCAGCTGGGAGAGGAATTCTGCGTGTTCTTCTAGTACCTACATATGTATTTCTTTTTTGACTTGGAGTTTGTTTGTGTGGATGGTGTGAGGTGTGGAGTTAATGTGATCTTTTTTTCCAAACGGGTACCCCGTTTTCCAGCACCTTTTTACTAAAGAGCCTACTATGCTCCAGTGATTTGGGATAACACCTGCATATACTACATTTCCACGTGTATTTGAGTCATTTCCGGATTTCTCTTCTATTCCACTGATCTTCGTTTATTCGAATGCCAGTTCCTTATTGTGTTAAATTTAGAGATTTCGTAGCATGATTTAATATCTGGTAGGACTAGACACTCCTCATGGTTTTCCTCCCCTTTGAATATCAGGTTTTCTAGGTATTCTTGCATGTTTTTTTCCACATGAATTTTAGTATCAACTTGTCTAACTGCATACAAAGGTTAATGGTCATTTTGGGAAGATTGCATTATTCATAAACGAACTTCAGAAGACAGATGTCTTTATGATGTTGGGTAATTTTACCTAAGGGATATCTTTGTATTTGTTGATGTTGCTTATATATTATTTAAGCACATTTTAAAGTGTACCTTTTATGGGTTTGGCACACTTCTTATTAGGTTGATTTCTAAGCATTTTATCTCTAATGCCATCATAAATGGAGTCATATCCACTATTATATTGACTGGTTATTTTGTGTATATGAAGACTATCAGTTTCTCTGTTATTTCGTATTCTGCTACTGTGCTTAATTCTTTTCTTGCTTGGGTTAACTTGAGGCTTGATTCTCTTGGGTTTTCCAGATATCCTGTTACATTATCTGCAAATAGTTTTACTTTCTGTTATTCAATTCTTTTGGCTCTAATTGACTTCTCTTGTTTAATTGCATTGGTTCATACCTCCAGTAGCATAATAAGTCGTAGTGGAGATAAAAGTATTTTTGTCTTGTTCCTGATCTTAGTGAAAATGCCTCTAGCAATTCTGCCTTTTAGTAGATGCTGACTTTAGGGCTAACTTTTATCTATTTTATCGTATTAAAGAAGTATCAGTTCATTTTATTTTCATGAATGGTTTTTTATTAGAACTAAGTGTTGGATTTTATCAAAGGTTTTTTCAGCATTAGTGGAGATTATTAGGTGATTCTTCTTAGATCACTTAATACAGTATATTATTTATTATAGTATCAAACTAAACTTGCATTTCTGGAATAAATCCCCTTAGTTATTATTTTGAAATAGCTTCTTAATGCGAGGTTGATTCTGTTTGCTAATATTTATTTTAGGAGTTTTACACCAATATTTGTAAATGATATTTATTTAAGCGTCAATGTTGTGTTTGCTTCGTAAAAATAATTTGAAAGTTTATTTTTATTTTCTATGCGCTGAAGAAATTTGTGCAGCATGAAAACTATCGAGTCTTTGGGGGTTTGCATGTCCTATGAAACTTCTTAGGCTTTTTTATGGGCAAATTTCTTGACAATTTTCTCTATTTCTCCTACAAAAAAAAAATTGGTGTGTTGATGCTTTCTACCTCTAATGGGAACATTTCGGTAAACTGTATTTTTCTAGGTAACTATTTCATTTATACTTCGGACTGATTTGTATAGAGATTTGCGAAGTAGTCACAAGAATCTTTTTAATGCCTACTTTTTGAATAGTTATTTTCCCAATTGTAATTGCTTAGTTTTATATTTGGATTTTCCCACTTTTTTATTGACTGAATTAGTCAGTTAGTGGTTTCTCTGTTTTGTTCATTTTTTCAGGGGACCAGGATTTTAATTCCATGGGTCACTTGTCTTCCTATTCTCATTTCATTAATTTCTGATTTTATCTTTATTTTTTCTTTCCTTGTGACTTATTTTATTTTATTTCATTGGCATTTTTTGCTATATCTTTTTGAGTTTAAAATTTTATTCTCATTTTTATTGATTTAAATGTTTTAGGCTACGTATTTGCTTATTATTGCTTTAAATATATTTAATAAGTTCTGTCATGTTGTGTTTTCATAACATTAATTAGTTTTAAAATGAAGAAAACCTGGAAACCTCTAAGTAACATAACTGACCAAACCCAAAGACTTAACTTCCATTCTGAATGGGCCGTCCTATAAGTCGAGCCTTTTTTCTCTTTTCCCTGATTTTTCTGATTCTGCCGCAAAAGGCACCAGATCTGGTAACATGTTTGGTACCTGTTTTTTTAACGAGATGACACAGATATCTAACATCAGTTAGTTAATAAATAATTATTGGACACCTTCTCTGCTAGGCAGACCTGAGAATAAAACAGTTACGCAGACAAATATGCTTCTTGTTTGTGCGAGACTTTCTAGTCGAGCCGGGAAGACGTGTAGTAACCATTACCTCAATGGAGGTAGTTTGAACATTACCCATGGGCCAGAGACATCATGGGAGGGAAGCCGCGAGGAAGGGAGCCGAGGGCGGGCCTCTGTGTTTCCCCGCCCCCCGCTTCCACGTGGCGATGGCCGATGCCTCTCGAGTGGGCGCCACGTCTCTGGCACTGTGTTAAGCGACTTACGTGCGCACAGATATCTAAGCCCTACGTCGCCCTGACGAGTCGGGCACCTCTCAAAGTGGGAAACGGAGGCCGAAGGGACGAGCGTCTCAGCCTTGCCCGCAAAGCCGCGCGTCGTCGGGGGCTTCGCGCCAGGCCGTCCGTGTTGTGCGGTCCTCCCTGGTCCATCATCTGTTTCGCACTCGATTTTGCTCGAACGCGAGCATCCTGTGCTTTAAACAGTTTGGGAACTGGTGCCGCCGTGGGGAGAATGTGCAGGTCAGGACAGTGGGAGCCTTTGGGTTGCCTCTGGTGGGACACCACTCAGGTTAGCTCAAGTCCAAACGGCGTCTGTCGTCCTGCGGAGTCCGGGGAAAGGCTGGCAGGCAGAGGACTGAGCGGGGCCGGCGTGCAGCTGGGCCTCAGGAGAGAGGGCCAAGGCCAGGCTCTAATGCCACCAGGGTCCTCTCCGCCTGCTTTCTCTGCGCACCTCCCCTCTGTGACATGGTCTCACCACTCAGGATGGAGACCGTGGCTGCCAGCCCTCCAGAGCCCTCCAGGGGCCGCTTCCTAGCCCCATGTCACTTCTCAATTACAGCCCGAACGTTCTCGGGGAATGACAATCGGCCTGGCTTGAATCTGGTGCCTACCTTGGATCAGTCAGAGAAAGCCAGGGGCACGGGAGGCTGTAAGAACATGGTGCCTCCAAGGCAGCTGGGTGGCCCAGGGCAGAGGTGGCACAGGACACACAATCCCATTGCCAGGAGACTGGACTGAGGTCAGGAGAATTCATCTCTGTTTTTGGAGCATGTGCAGCAGGTACGATAGGAACGCAGCCGCCCCGTCCCTTACGGGCAAGTGTCCCAGGCCAGTGAGGGAATGACAGACCATAAACCCCTATCTACGATATTATATGTGCTAAGTTCAGTGCCACAGGTCCATACGGGGCCCTATGGGATGGAAGGGGTTTAGGGAAGGCATTTAGCAAGTAGTCCTGAAAAGGAGAACTGGGGGAGAGGAGTTCCCAGACTGGAAATGGGTGGGAGATAAGGGTGGGAGGCAGCGAGAGAATGAACCCCGTTCAAGAAGCAAAGAGCCCTGGGGATGGCTGTCTGGAAGGGGTGCGGGGAGGGGCCCTGGGGCTGTCTGCAGGTCGCAGGGCTGACATGTGATTGTTTAGACAAAGGTTGCAGATAATGGCCCGTGGGCCAAATCCAGCCCACTACCTGCTTTCCTATGGCCTGCAAGTTAAAAATGGACTATGGGCCAGTTACTCTTAAGCGAAGCCCACTTTTTTCCTTTTCGCCCATAGTTTTTTCTAGTGTGGGACTTAAAGCCCCTGCACCAGAGTCACCTTCTGAATCAGTCTGGGACAGGGGCCCGGGGACTGCACTGTAGCTTTGGGGGGGAGGGTGAGAGTCACCGCTCTGAGCCCCCTCCTTGTCCACCCGGGGTCTGAAAATCACCTTCGCTTCAAGCGGCTCTCAGGTGACCTGCCTTGGAAGCTGGTGACATTTCCCCGCTTTCGTTCGGCCTCATTAACCCTCAGGCCTGAAAACTCTGGCTGTGACGTGTCTGAGCCGTCGGCCACGTGCCAGAATCAGAGAGGAAAGGGTTGAAACCCGCGTCCGCGTGGGGTGTGCATGCTGTGGTACATGCAGCCCCGTGCCGCCCTCCTCGTGTGCCCCTTCCCCCCTCCCTCCCCGAGGACAGGCCGCCCCGCCACGCGGACACACCAGGGCGCGCAGGGCTGAGCACGCGCCTTCCCCTCGGCTGCTGCTGGACTTTGTCAGACGCCGCCGTATTTAGCTCTGAGCTCCGTGGAGCCCACAGCCATTTTCCGAAGCCGCCAGCTCAGTGTTTCTCTGGTGCTGATCACAGCAGCCGCAGCCCCCAACCTTTTCAGCTCGGGAGCAGGAATCCACTGAATCCAGACCTTTCCAGATGCGCCCACGTGTGCCAACCGGCCGGGCATGGCCCTGCGGGCGTGAAATACAGGAAGGCACAAAAAAGCAAAGCAGGCAGTGGGATTAAATGACTGAAAAGCCAGCCAGATTGTTGATCTGTGTTTCAAAGGCGTCTGTCTGCCCGCAGGGGAAATTAGAGGACTCCATTAACCCCAGGGCGTAAATCCGCATGCCTTTGCGACACAGAGACCTGGTTTGAATCTAGGACGGGCATCATCGCCAGCATTTTCACCCAGGGGAAAAGCTGCACAAAGAGAATTTACGAAGCGTTCACTTCCTAGGTCAATAGTGTCTCGGAACTGACCCTGGGCCCAGCTGCAGCGTGAAGTTTGGAAATCAGTCGATGTAGCCGGTGTGAGTGTGGGAGCTGATGGTTAGAGGGGTCAGGCTCATTTGTGCTTAGCCTTCTGTGGGGAAGACGTGGAGCCCCCTTGCCTGCCTCAGGCTGGGTGGAAATGAGGACTTCTGGTCCTTGGGCCACAGGCCGCCCTGGCACCACCGGCTGCCAGGAAGAGCTGATCTGCTTGGGGTCAGGCCCCTAAGTACGGCCGCCTGGGCCCAGCACCCTCCACCTCTCTGTCCCTTAGAAAGCACAGACGGGCAGCGTACACAGACTGCCCACGAACGAGGCCACACTCACCATGAGCAGCGCTCAGATCTGGGCCCGTACTGTGGCTCGGTGAGTGCATGGTGCCTTCCAAGTTCCAAAATCAGCCTGCAGGTCTGCAGACTGCAGAACCGCAGGTCCAGACAGACCGCCCTGGCCTGGGACCGTCTGGCGCCCTGTCGGACCTCAACGGAGGCAGGGGGATTGTGGGTTCATGGGTAAGAACAGACCTGCCACATAAATTCACTGTGACCGTAAACAAGGGGACAGCGCGGTGGCCAGGAATGGCTGGTGCGGCCTCCACCGGCTCAGGAAGCGCTGAGCGAGGTGGCCACGTTCCAGACCATGAGGGACACGCGCCAGGAAGAGGCAGCTCAGGGGCTTAGTTTTAAGAGCGTCTGGCTCGCTTCCTCCGCCTGGCTCAGGAATAGGCCAGTTCAGCTTTTGCACAGAAAGCTGGCTGGCTACCCACTTAGATGACAAAGCCTGAGCTCACACGTGGGTCCACAGCAAGGGTCCCCTCGACAGCACAGCCCACCGATGCTTCCACTCTCTACACATTTGTGTCGCACTTGTCCCGGAGGAAGGTGCTGGTAGCTTGCTCCGAGACAGTGGCCAGGGGATGGAGCAAAGTCACAAGGAGGTCGAGGGACGGCCATGAGGATATAGAGCCCACGGCACTGGGCACCTCCAAGGAGGGAGCTGCAGAGGTGCCGGCCGCGTTTCCGAGCCTGACACTCGGCTTTCGAGCGGGGCTGAGCGATGGTGCCCGCGGGCCCCCCGCCCCTTCTCCCTCCTCTCCCCAGGGTTCCTGCTCCCACCTCACCTGCGCTTCTCTCATGGCTCAGACCTAGTGGCCCCTCCAGGTAAGGGAGCCATAGAAGGTGAGAAAGAGAGAGAGAGCCAGACAGAGAGAGAGACAGAGAGAGGGAGAGATGGATGCAGGGCGCGATCCTGCCTGGGACCCCACACTAGCCTGGTGCTCGTCACCTGGCTGACTGCCCATCCTGGCAGGTCCCAACTTGAATGTCACCCCAAAAGGCCTTCGCCGACCCCAGTATACTCCACCACCACCGACAGCCCATTCCGTTCTTTCTTCCACAGCTCTTCCCGAGAGCTGCCATGGCACGTTTACAGCATATTTTTAAGTGTCTGGCTCCCCACCGCATTGGAGGTCCCCGGAGAGCAAGGCCCACTCTGCCGATTCTCTGCCCCGTCACCGGAGCGGGCGCAGGGTTGGGGTGTGACGGGTCTCAGCAGACTTCTGCTGCCAGAACGAGTGGCCGCGGCAGAAGGTGTGGCCGCGGCAGAAGGTGTGGCCGCGGCAGAAGGTGTGGCCGCAGCCGGGCGCGCCCCTGTTTCCGGAGGAAGTGCTCTCTGATGAGCTATGTTTTGATTCATCCTTTCGCCCCCTGGGTTCGTCATTTAAGTAATCATTTCTGCCTGCCCTGTAATGATCGGTAAATGGAAGTATAGTTGCATTTTTCTAAACATTGAAAACATTTCACGCTTTCACAGATTTGAGGTTCTGATGTCTTCTTCTTTTTTATTTTTTTCTCAATACCAGCCTTAAGAATTGACATGAAAACAGAAGCCCCAGTTCATGAGTTTCCTAGGTAATTTCTCCTTCACGGATATACACGAGCATCAGATGATATGTGTATAGAAGAATAGCGATTAGAATCGTCTTTAGAAAATTCACCTCTCTCTGGCTTTGTTTTTTGCTCCGTGTGGAGATAGAACACATACGCTAGCGTGGCGGGCTTGGCAAGGACCCTTACCGAGCTCGAAGCGTGCCTGTCTCGGCTCCCCGTCCTGGAGCCCTGGCCTGTCTCAGCTCCCCGTCCTGGAGCCCTGTGGCCTCGCAGCTGAAATGGCTCTTTACTTACAGCGCTTGCTGCGCTCGTCTCTGTTAATAAGTAGGATGTGTCCGTCAGCACTTTCGTTGTCTGAAATCCCCCCAGAGAAACTGGGGTGCGGTTCCAGGACTTCAGGCTAGGAGCTGAGGGAGGAGGGGAGGCCCGAGGCACCCCAGTCCACTTCTGCAGAGGTCCTGCGGTGACAATGGCCCTGATTAATGATTAGTTCTGCAGATTGTCAGAGATTCCCCGCCCCCACCCCCTTGCCAAACCAGAATATACTGTGTCAGGTCACCTTCACGCCACGGCTGCCACTACGCCAGCCCCCTGTCCACTGGGAAGGGTGTGGGCTCCGGGGCGCAGGGATGGCCACCGCTGGCGAGAGGGCAGGAGGCTGGTGCCTGCCTCAGCCCCCTCGTCTCCTGGGCCCCGTAGGAACCGAGCTTTCAAAACTCGTGTCGAAAACACCTTTTAAAGTTTGCATCAAATGCCTAAGAATGTGTCTTAACTACCGGGCTTCATAAGCCACTCCCAAGAGAAAGGAGCATGTGGTGAGCGTTCCGTCTGCGAGTGACCGTGCCCGGAGTATGAGGGTGACGCTCTGTGACGCGGCACCCGCAGCAGCGCCTCCTTTCCAGAGGCCAAAGCCACCGCCGCATCGCGGGGGGCCTGGGGTCCAGTCGTGTCTCACGGCTCCATGTGAGAATCCTTCCATCGGTCTGTTCGTTCGCTTATTTAACCATGCATTCATTTAGCAAATACTGCACCCACGTACGTGCTGGGGACTGCGCAAGGTCCTGGGACATAAAGGGGAACGAGACAGGCGTCAGACAAATTTGGGGCCAGCTCGCAGGCAGGTGTTCCCTTCTGTCTTCCTGCAGGTGTTAAGGAATAATAGAAACACACCTGACTTCTCCCAACCCCGCAAATCAAATCAAAGAGAATGCCAGCAGTGTAGTGGTTCCCTACGGGTCATCGGGATACTCAGGATTTCACGTTTTGTCCACCTAAAGAAAAGCGAGAAAGACCCTTTGCAGGCTGATTTCAGACAGGAGTGCACTGGCCTCCTTAGAAGAATCTGGAAAGCACAGAATGCCTTCAGAACGGTGGAGAATGTCCTGCTGTCAAGGTTTGGGAGCGGTTTACTTAGCTCGGCAAAAATGTTTACACCGCCTGGCTCCCAGTAGGTTCAACGAACATTTATTGACTTTGTCTCTGTCAATGTCTGTGTGTTTAACAAAGGAATCAAAGTACCTGTTTCACGCAAAAGTGCTTCCTCAAATTTAGCTTAGAGCAGCAGAGCATTGAAAAATTCAATTTATGTGTCTTAGCTAAATCTACAGCTATGTGAGACATTTTCTGGTAAAAGTCGGTAATGGGTTATTTTGCTTTTCGAGAAAGGCATCTCTTGAAGACTATTTCAGTGACTGAATGAATGACGTTTGGTGCCTGGTGTGGCCTCCCAGGGCACTGTCATCACGGAAGGGCTCAGGGGTGTTTCTCCTAGCGACATCCCCTTCAGCGAGAAGCTTGAGCAAATCTCCTCATCGAGGATAAGCAGCCTTTAAGAATAAAAATCTACTAATCCCAGGAAGAGGAGGACCTTGATTGGGCCTAGTGGGCAGGAGGGAGATAAGGCTCACCTCTTGCTAGGTTTGATTATTGGAAAGGATGACTTCACCCAACCACGATTCTCTCTGCCATCTCCACTGTCCCTATGAACTTAACGGCCGGCGAAAATGGTCAGCACACACGGTCAGGAATGGAGGTGGTTAATTGAACCAGCAAGGATTCGTATGAACACTATCAAATGCCTTCTCCTGCTTCTCAGGAATCCATAGATAGTCAGCTACTAGTACTAATGTCTTTCCCTAGAGAATGAGGGGCCAGGGAGAAGAATCTTCCATAACACAAAGGGGTAGGCCGGAAATTCCTCCCGAGTTTTAGATTCTGGAGGCCATCCATGAAGGCAGGGTGAGCCGAGACCGCAGACTGTCTCAAATCGTTTATAACATCAGCAAAGTGCTCCTGCCTCAGTGAATGAATTAACGCTAAGGCACACTGACGTCAGCCTGTCTCAAGATGAGCCACATCTAAATGGGAAGTTCGGAAAGTTTTAAAATTAGGCCTGCTCTGTTACACTGAGTGAGGTGTTTGTGGCCACGCAGGAGAAACGAAGTCTGTCCTGGCGAGATGTATTAACCCCGGAGAGAGGCCTCCCCTGACGGTGTGACCGAGGCGACGCACTCTTGCTTTGCGCTTGTTTCTTCTGAGCCCATCTCCTACCTGGACTCTACACCTGCATGAGGAGGCGAACTCGGGCTTCCAACAGCCGGAAGCCAAGCAAATGGGGGCGGGGATGGGAGGAGGTGGGGAGTTCTGTTCGCGTTTCTGGTGAGTGTCATGGGTGTGGGAAAGCCGTCCCCAAAGCCACGAAGCACCTTGTCAAGGTTCCTGAGTCTCCAAGGGCAGGGGCTTGCTGGGCACAGGAGCTGGAGTTCTTGTCTTTGCAGAATTCAGATTATTATACTAAATAAGATAATGGAAATAAGGTTACTTACTACTTCTTCGTGCTATATAATTCAACCAAGGAATAGCAAATATTTTGTTATTTAAAAAAAAAAATCCTGGAATATTCTTGTCTAATAATATTTCTTTCTTCCAAAAGGCAGTGACATTCTCAGATTGCAGAATCACATTCTCAGTCCTTCAGATGGGACCAGACAATTTCGATATTTTCCACAGCTCATAAAGACAAAGCATTTGGCTACTTGTGTTTTCATTTCCTCGAAGACCTAAAACCAGGTAGCTGACTAGAGTGAATAAACAGTCTTCAGTACTAAGTCCCCGAATCCTCACACCTGTTACCACGCAGAAAAACAAATTCATTATTTTAAAAATATATTATGAAATATTTCAGATAAATGTAAAAGTCCAAATAATATAACTCTGAGCTCACTATTTAACATAAGAAATAAAACATGACCCCCTATGCCCCTCCCTACCCTATCCCCAGATAACTACGCTCTTGAATTTGATATCATTCCCACGCTTTATTTTACTGTGGTTTTGTTTTACATGTTTTAACCTTCGTATAAATTATATACATAAAAAATATAAATTCACCAAAATTTGTCTTTTCCTTTCTAATTTATAATCATGAGATTTATCTACACATCTCAAAAACGTGTATATCCCACAGATACTGTGCATATGTATATCATAATTTACTTATCCGTTACTCTATATGGCTAAATTGCTCAACAAAGTAGTTGTACCAACTTGAACACCCAGAATCAGTACATCAAAGAGTTCTTGTTCATCCAGATCTTTGACAAAGCTTGGTTTACCATGAGCAGACTCTAATTTTTGCAGTTCGATAGGTGAAGGGCGACCTCACAGAAGTTCTCGTTTGCATTTCTGGTTACTAGCAAGATTAGGCGTGATTATTAGCCATTCCTTTTTCAACTTCTTTGAATAATCTTTTCGTATCTTTCCATCGTTTTTCTTTTGGAGGTCGTTTGTATTTTCCTCATTACCTTATAAGAGTTCTTTATGTATTCTGAATGCTAATCCTTTCTCAGTTTTGTGGAAAAAATTTTCCCTCAGTCTGGTCTGTCTTTGTATACTTTGCTTAAGGTGAATTTTGGTGCAGAGATGTTTTGAATTTTAATATAGTTAAATTTCTTCAGTCTTTTACTTTGGGTTTGTTCAGAGTTCATCCAAGAAATACTTCCTCACCTCATGATCATAAGGGTATTCTCCGGTATTTTCATCTAAAAGTTCCAAGTTTTACGTTTCACGTTTAGTTTTTCAAGGTCTGGGATTAATTTGGGTTTGGAGTGGGGCAGGGGTCCCTTTCCTCCCATTCGAAAAACCAGCGGTCCCTGTCACACTCATTGGCTACTTCGGCCCTTCCTCATGGACCCTTCAAAGCCTCTTCTCTTCTGTCGCCTGGCAAGTGTCGGGCTCTCTGCGCTTCATCGGTCTGTCTGTCCGTCCCTAGGTGTTACCCATACTTCTGGGATTACCACAGTTTTCTAAAGGTGTTGACAATAAAGCAGTTCCCTCCTCATTCTTCACCAAAATCATTTTGGCCATTTTGTGCACAAATGGAATTTTTATCTTTTTTTTTTTTTTTTTTTTTTGAGTTGGCCTTGGCTTGGTACAAGCAATCAAATGGCAGGATGATAAGCAGAAGGGAGAAATCAAGCCAAAGTTAGCCCTGGATAACGCTTGAGCTGAGTATTTAATAAATATTAAATAAATTCCTAAGAAATTGCTGTGTAGGAATGAATATAAAAGGCCCATACAAATTAAACTACGTGTTTACGAAAACAAAACTATTCAAAACAACCTTGTCAGGTCTGTATCAAGGGTCATTTAAAAACAGAAACTAGAGACCACCCTCCGGTCACTACCAGCGTTCTCGCCTTTGTTTAGTTTTAAGGTCCTGCCATTAAAATTTATTTATTGTGGTAAAACAAACACAACATAAAATTTACTTACGTTATCTCATCCGTCGGCGTACAGTTCAGTGACATTAAGCACATCCATGTCATTGTGCACCCGTGACTGCCACCCTTCTCCAGAACTTTTTCATCACCCAAAACCTACACTCTGTCCCCATTAGACACTAACTCCCCACAGCCCCCCCCCCTCCAGCCCCTGGTAGCCGCCATTCTCCTTCCTGTCTCTATGAATGTGTCTAGTCCACGCATCTCTTATAAATCCTTGCTTTGATTTTTTTTTTTTTAAGTATTACTTTTAAACATACTCTTGCCTACGGGTAGTCACAGAGAGTTCTAGAAAACAGTGCTAAATTATGCGTTTGTTCCTGCGCTTCCTCAGAGCATCCAAAAGGCAGGTCGGACCGGCCCAGGGAGAAGCCGCGAGAACGCACTGACTCCGTCATAGTGCTCGGGTCCGGGAACGAAGTGTTCTTCCTCCCTTTCAAGGGAGACTCGCGTTCCTGCAACATGCTCTCAGTGACCTTTTCGTAGCCTCACAGTCACCATTTGGTGTTCCGCAGTGCCTTCAGATTCAAACCCTCCTGTATGGACCGCATGACAAGAGGACACTGGCCACCCAGCAGTCCGTGGACGCCCTGCCCAAGTGAGTCGGCCTCCCTCGCCGGCCTCCCTCGCCAGCCTCCCCACGTGTCCCCCTCCTCTGCCGTTCAGAATCTCAGAGGACGCTGGTTCTGTGGAAATTTCCAGGGAAAGCAGCACTGACTTCCTATGACCCAGACGATGCGGGACCAGTTCCTTTGACAACCCAGTTTGTACAATATCGTCCTTGCCCGGATGTTAAGAGGAAAATAGCTCTGGGATAATGCCGGAAACATGTGCTGGGACTTGTGTCCTCCTGCAGAGCAGCTGCCCGTAGATCATCTCGTCCTGCTGGGGGACAAGGGGGACCCGCACTGCCTTGGCCCGCTGGAGCCTGCCTCTAGGGGCCTTTGACCCCACCTTGAAGGCTGTCCCCACCTGGTGAGCCTGTGGCCCAGAGAGCAAGCAGCTGGCCCACCGCCAAGCCCCTGCTCTTGGTAGCGCTGCAGATGCGGACACAGCCAGCAGGGGGCGCTGTCTTGGAGCCCACCTGTGCACCCAGGCCCCTTCCCAGGGGGAACGCGGGCCACCCAGGCCTCCAGCCCGGCCTTCCTCTTCCTGTTCTGCTCACTGTTCGAGCCTCTCAGCTCAGCAAGAAGGGTGGCGGGGATTTAGAAAGGAGAAAACCCTCGCGTTTTATGGGCCTGAGCCATGATTCTCTTCTCATTTACATTCTCCCCCGAGGCTCCCCCCTGAAATGTAGCTTGGTCACTGCTGGGCTTATCTGCACAGCAGCCAAGGCTGGGGGACACTGGGTTGGGATCCGAGGGGCGCCACACTCACCCCCCCTCTGCCTGTCCGCAGGGCCCCCGAGATGGCTGTGAAGCCGAAACAGGCCCCGAAATCCAAGCTGGCGTCCTGCAGTGCCGTGCCTCAGCCCACCGCGCCGGGGAGGGCGAGGCCGCTCGCAGGGGACTGAGACCAGCCACCCCCAAGACGGCCGCAGTCACGCGCGGTGCCGACGTGCAGGGTGCCGCGGCGCTCTGCCTCCAGCCAGAAGGTGGAATTCGGTGGTCGCCGTCCCGATTCCCAGGGCCAGGTGTTGGCTCTGACACCCAGCGGTGACGCCGGCCGCCTCCCGTGGGCCCCATCTGACAGCGGCCGCCTTTCGGGGTGATCTGCTACACGGCGTTTTTCTTTTTACCGCCCAAGTGCTTTTTCTTGCCAACAAAAATTTCTCCCACTGCGGCCGAAAAGCTTCTTTTCACACATTCCAAACGCCTATGCAGGAAAGAGGGCCCGGCGCCTCACACAGACCTGGAGTCAGATTGGTCCGATTTATCGGAGCAATAAAACTCTGGAGAAAGCCCGATCCGACAGGAAGGTCATAGGGACCGAGAATAAAATGCCAAGGAAAGCACGCGTGGAAGTGCCTGAGACCCTGCACAGGGCGCGCAAGAAGCGCCCCACACTGGTGACCCAGTCGCCCGGTGGGTGGGCTCGACCACCCAGTGACGAATCAGGTGTGAGCTGAGAACTGGGGACACACGTGTCCCCACCCTTCCGGAGCCTCGGCCCCACCGTGGGTGTCAGTTGCACACATACAAGGGCGGGAATGATGACAAGAGAGAGACAGCCGAGGGAACCAGGGCGGCCGGTGAAGGAACCCGACGTGGCCTCGAGGTCAGGGGGGCAGGTGAGAGCTGGGGGGGCGTCCGGCCTGGAGCAGGTGCCGGGGGAAGGGTGCCCGCCCCCTGCTGCTCTGCTCCAGGGAGGACGAGCGCGGCTGCCACGCTGGAGCTCCGTGTCTGAGCCGGCTCAGCCCCCACCCCGTCTCCCTGCTCCCCCTGCTCGCCCCTGCGTGGGGTTCAGTGCGTGGGGGCAGGGAGGGCGGAGCGAGGAGATCAGTGCTGGAATGAGCTGGATGCAGCTCGTGGGGGTTGAGAGTGGGGTGTGGGCGAGCTGTCCCCGCCAGCGCCCCATGGGGACCCGAAACCACTCTGGCTGCCCCTGTGCAGGGGCCACCTCAAAAACCGATGGGGAAAATCGACCGAAAATATCCAGGACAGGGAGGAGAGAGGCAGGGTCCCTTGTCTTCCTCAGGTGTGCGACAGCAGCCTCACAGGCCCCCCTGCCCAAACCCTGTCACCCCAGCCGGGCCCAGGGGTGAGGGCAGTGTGCAAAGGTGTGTGACGGGCCACTACTCACCAAGCGTCCCACCTAACTGAAGACGCGGCTTTCGACGTGGATGGCCGGAACAAGCATTATACACACAGCACACCGGAGTCTGCCAAGGAGTGACTGAATGCTCGCGCCCCTCCCAAATCCCTACGCGGGAGCCCTGGTCCCCGCCCTGATCTCTGGGTCTCTGGGAGGTGGGGTCTCTGGGAAGTAATTAGGACACAAGGGGGCGGCCCGTGAATGGGATTAGTGCCCTTACAAGAGGAGACATGAGAGACTTTTTCTCTCTCTCCACCACATGAGCATACAGCAAGAAGGTGGCCATGAGCAAACCAGAGAGCCCCCCACTGAGAACCGAATCCAGCAGCACCCTGAGGTGGGACCTCCCCTCTCCCCCCAGAACTGTGGGACCTAAATGCCCATGTCTGAGCCTCCCCATCTGCGGTTTCTGTTACAGCAGTGTGAGCTCAGCAAGCGAGGCCATGCTGGGTTTTGGGGGGGCGGGGGAGAATGTGAATTGGAATCATACCTTTTCTTTCCTTTCTGTATTTCTTGGAAGATAATACTTTGGAATCCACATAAACTAAAACACATTTTGAAAAACTCAGCCACCACCCCGGGAAAGAATGAATTTTGGAATAGTCTACCGAATGCCTCCCATCTATTAAACTGTGACGTGAGGGGAAGTCTATAGCTATTCGTGTGTGTGTGTGTGTGTGTGAGAGAGAGAGAGAGAGAGAGAGAGAGAGGCTGCAAACAGATAACGGTACCTAATTACTCCTTTGTCACAAACTGCCTCGATTTTTTCTCAAGCTCCTAGGAAACAGTCCTGGTTGGTTACCTAGCCATTCCAATTTGCACGTAAGGTCACCAGCCACCTTGGTGGGCCCAGCGAATGTCCTGGTTTTAGCTCTGAAGAGTCCCATGTCCCAGGCAAAGACTCCTTCCTCCCAAGCAAAACGGGACGGCTGGTCACCCCGGCGGTGACCAGAGCTGTGATGACGACATTCTTACCACAAGCTGTCCAGTCTGTATCCAGTCTCGCCAGGGATTGTGTGCCACCGTAAACGACGTGCGTGTAAACACGTGTGTGCTTTAACTAGAGTTTACACAGAAAACACAAAAGTCACATTCTCTTGCGGAGCCATGTGGGGTTTTTTTTCCCCTTAGATTTTTATTTTTGCACATTCTTGTGATACTTCCCTTCACAGGGAAGGGGCGTTTAGCAAGATCAGCTTGTTAGATGGTTCAACTCTAAATAACAATATCGAACAACCAGTGAGAAGGTACGAAACATTCCGTTAACACTTTGTCTGAACAATAATAGGAAAAGACTGTGTCCTCGCCCCATCCATCCACAAAGGTGATTTCTACTGTCCCCGGAGTGACCGGTTTTAAAGGACGGGAAGCTGTAGGGTGACCTGTCACAGCGTCAAGGGCACAGCCTGCTCTTGCGTGACTCAGAGACATGGTAGCCTGTCACAGCTCGTGACTCCATACTGGTAAGAACTCATGGTGGGATACTTCCCAAAGATAATCATTCCAACATGGAGATAAGAATGAGGATCTCAGGCATTTATTTCCCAAACAGAAGTGGGTCCCACACTTCGCAACCTGTGCAGGTTAGCACCCATTTACGAGGTCATGAGCCACGACAGTGACATCAAACTAAGCCACCTGGACTCACGTAATAGAGTCCCTGTCATCAGTCCGGCCTTCAAAACAGTAGGCTGTCACCCTGACCAAATTCTCATCAATAAATTACTTTTACAAATACCAATGCCACAGAAAATCAGCCCATCTCTGTGCTGGAAACAAGAAGCCTGTGGCGATCACTATATTTGGCATATACCAAAGGCTTCGACTTGCAAGTCAAATCAACTTTTTTTCTATTCCCTGACTCACGGTGTTTTTCAAGTGGACCATCCCGAAAGCTGTATGTTTCCCCCCAACTCGTCAGTGAAGCAAATGAGGCACTCTCCCTACACTACCTGCGGTAGCCATTTCTGGGAGCGGAGGAGACCTGTGTCTTGGGGGTCTGAGGGCCATCGCGTGAAACCCAGAGGGAAGACCCTCACATGCCGTACTCTCTTCCACTCATCGTCACCCACCTGAGGGTGACGTCACCTTAGATCATCATCCCCAGCACACCACAGGCACTTCTGATACTGCGTTAGGGAAAGTACAGTTCAGACAACCGCTATGTGAAAGAAACTAGTTTGGATTCAAACGCCGTGCTGCTAGAGATGCTAGTTTTAATGTGATGCTACGCCCTAAAAATGGAAGCTTTAAAAACAAAATACCCTTGTGTAAAATAAAATGGATCCATTAGAGCACACTCAAACTTGGTGATGTGAACCTGCCCGCCTGCATTCCGTGGATCGTCAGAGATGGGCCTCTCTCTGCGATCCCCAAAGGGCCCTTCCGGATGCTTCTGCGCCAGGCGATGGGAGAGGGCCCCACTTCCTTCCCCAATGCATCTGATTCTAGCCAACGCATTACTCGTTTTTCCCTAAACAAAACAGCCCCACGACAATGTGTCAAAAGAGCAAACCCTTTCATGAGGTTGGCTGTCATTTTTCATCTCTAACTCTCTGAGCTCAGAAAGGCCTCCGCCCCGGTCATGGTGGGTGGAGAAGGGCTGGTCAGGAGCACAGCCCACCTCCAGCTCCCGACTTCACCATGCATGGCCACCTGGCCAGCCCAGCCATGGTCTTCAGGGTCTACCCCCAACCAGTGGAATAAAGGCTTAGGTGCTGACAGCTGAGGTACAGAGGTTCAAGTACACTCTGACAAGAGCTGGTTACTCCCGGACACAGATCGTAACCAAAAAAAAAAAAAAAAAAAAGAGCATTTAGACCATGTGTCACTAATGACCCAGTGCCACAGAAAAGAAATGGTACTGGAGGTGACTTCTAATAATCGTTCCTCTCACACATGGGTCCACAGCAAGTATGTCAATTTGAAATATCGCAATCGGCTGGAGCTGTCCGCTCCAACAATAAAATATTTTTTAAAGTTCTGCACATGAATTCAAGCCTTAAAATGAATTTAACTCGACGATGAATAACTTTTTCCTAAAGATGAAATCTTCAGATTTTTTTTTTTTTTTAATCTAAGCAATCTGCTTATTTCCTGTGATTCTTTTTGAAAAGACTTTGGAAAGAGAAAAATGTAGTGATATTTTTTTCTTCCCTTAAAAGGTTAGCTTACTATTTATTAGCACATGCAAATAAAATTTACTCTTAAATATATTACTTTAATCTGGTTACCATTTAGGCATTTTACCTAGTTCATTCTGGCTTCAAACAGATGCGAGGCATCTCTATGGCTACTGCAAACCGGTAAAAATCATCTCCAGGAGTGAAAACTCCAGAAAAAGGAACTTTTAAGACTAAAAAGATAAAAACTGTTTTTTGTAAGTCTCGACTCAAAAATAAAGTTCCAATGCCCTTTAAGGCATTAATTAATTCGAAACCTTTACAGATTATAAAATAAATTGACATTGCCTGGAGCACTCTTTGGAGAAAGTTGTAAGGTGAAGGTCTTAATACAGCGTGAGCCTCCCCCCTTACAATAAGCAAAGGCCTTTGTGCGTTATCTCAGGAAATAAGATGCCATTTAAAGCAAGATATTTATCAAAACCAGTCTCCCTCCTCGTCCTCCCCCTGATTGTCTAGATAAAGGACGGCCACTTTCTTTTCCTCCGAAACCACGGACCGCTGGTCCACCATCCTCTGGAGCTGTACCGTCTTGTCAAAGTCGGCCTGCGCCTTTCCCTGACCGCTCACGCTGGCCGCCGGGTCACCCCTACTGCCCGCATCGCTCCAGGTGCCACTGTCAGACACGCCATGAGCTTCTGCCTCCGTCCCTGCGGGGAACAGGGCTGTGGCCTCTGGGGTCCAGCTGGGCGTTGCCTCCATGTGACTCACGTCCACCTGGAAGGTAAACAAAGTTTCTCTGGGCCGCAGTGCTGCGTGCCTGCGCGACCCTCTGCTCCCTGCTGGGGGCGGGGGGCGGGGGGCGGGGGGGCGGCGTGTTCGGGGGCTCCGGGTGCCGCAGGACCCACCCGAACGCCCCACTGTCGCTTCCGCCCCTGGCGTGTCCCCCCACTAGGCCCTTAGGGAGATTCGGGAACGGCCCCTTGGAGGTGCTCTTCTCAGTCCCCAGGACATGCCCAGCCGCAGCGTAACAGTGGCCGGGGTCACGTCCGTGGAGCCCTCGCCATGGCCCCTGCTTTCCGGTCGCTAAATATAACGGGGGGCACCGATCTGCTCAGTGGAGGCCCGACAGCGACGTGCCCGACGGACACGCCATTCCCGAGCGCGCCTGGAGCGCGCAGAGGCGCCGGGGACCCCCGACTCCACCGTGTCTGCAAGGCGGCTGGGATCCGCTCTGCTCGCTGCGCCCCCCTCTAGGCCTCACTGAAGGGGCGCTGCGGAAGTCCGGGCGGCCACTGGCTCTTCCGCTGGAGAATGATCACCGCCCGGGGGTGGGGGCCTGGAAAACCACTGCCCTTTGAGTGTGAGGCTGTTTGGAGCCAAACCCACTGGGCCCCCCGACCCGTGGGTGTCCCAAACCCATTGAGCCCCTTGCCGGGCGGGCACAGGCCCTTGAAAGATGTCTTTGGACATCTTGACCTGGATCAGGGCCCAACGTCAAGTGCCCCACGGACCAGCTGCCCCCCCCACCCCCGCCAGCACCCCGCGGGTCCCAGCGGCCTCCCCGACTCACCTCTAGCACCTGCGCAGTGCGTCCCTCGGGTGGGCCTCGCTCAGTCCTCCACGTTCCCGTGGGGCCTAGTCTAATGTGTCGCACGGACTGGCTTACATCCTCGAGCACGTGCGCCTGGGCGAAGCCCCCTGGGCTGGTGACCTCCACGGTGGCTGACACGGGGCCCTGGGACGCGGCCCTGTGCGTGCTGCGAGAGGCCTGGCCACCGTCGCCGTCGTCACCACCGTCGTCACCACTGTACAGTTCCTGGGTGGCCCAGCGCTTGAAGCCGAAGCCGGTCGCGGAGACCGCCACCGCGGCTCCCCTGTCCGGGCTCCCAGGCGCCGGCCCCCGTCGCCTGGCCAGGGTGTCCCGCACCACCGACTCCACGGCTTTCTCTATCTCGCCGCCTTCATCTCTGCTCAGCTCCTCCAGGTCCAGCCGATCCGCATCCACCGTTTCCGAGAGGTTGACTTGGGCCACCAGGGTCACGGCCCCGCCGCCGCCCGCCGCCTCGACCTTCTTCACGTCCACGGACACGGTCCCCGGGCCGCGCCCGCCCTCGCGGGTCACGGCCGCCAGCTCCTCCTTGACGCGCTCCGGGAGGCTGTCCTCCAGCTGCCCGATGACCTCGGCCAGCTGCCGCCGGGGCTCCCGGTCGCCTCCCCTGATGGCCGTGTGCAGCGCGGGCCGGATTTTAATCTCCTTCTCCACGACGGTGCTTTCCGCGTGGAACTCGCCGCTCCCACCTCGCTCTTTCCAGGGGGGACCCGTGCCCCCCTCCAGGGAAGGTTCTGGAACGTCCGGGGGCTTCACCACCGTCTCGCCCCACGCGTCGTCTCTCCTCACTCTCCTGCGAGAGCCCGGCACGATCTCGTCCTGCCAGGAATACCTGACCGTGGCCTCCTCCTCCACGTGGATCTGCCCGTACACCGCGCCCTCGTCCCTGTCGCGCCCCGCGTCGTGCTCGGGGCCCTCCTCGGGCGTGGACACGAAGTAGCTCTGCTCCCCCTCCGAGTCGCCCGCCTCCGTCACCTCCTCCACGCGAGTCCCGTACCCCCGGGGCGGCGGCGACGGCTCCCCACGGCGGCTGCACGTGGCCTCGGTCTCTGCGCGCCCCGCGCCCTCGGCCGGCCCCGGGGAGGCCGGCGACACGTCCTCCGCCTCCTCCACGCAGCACGGCGTGGGACACTCCTCCGCCGTGTCGCCGCCCACGTAGCTCATGGGCTCCTCGATGACCTCCACGCTGACCACCCTGGCTCTGCCCTCGCGTCCCTTCAGACCGAGCTGGATGACGTCCCTGACCACCTGCTCGGTGGCCGCTCCCGTCCGCTGCGCCTTGTCCCGCCCGCCCTCGCTCAGCAGCTGGCCCAGGCCAGCTGCGTCCGAAACGTCCAAGTCCTCGCTCAGCCTCGACTCCACGACTATCTCGGTCGTCGTCCTCCGCTCGTCCGGCACCTCCTTCCGGCTCACGTAGGTGACCTTGGTGTCCGGGAAGGAATCCGGGGGCGCGTCCACGCCCGGGGCCTGGGTGAACTGCCGCAGGACGCCGGACACGATGTTCTCCGCGATGCTCTCGGTCACGGAGTCGCCGGTGTCCCCGGTGCCCAGCCTGAACCTCGCCTCCCTGCGCTGCAGCCTCCGGCCCGGCCCGGCGCCGGTGTCCCTCTCGGGGGGCGTCTGGTCGCCCCTGGGGGCCCCCTCTGGCCCGCTGCTCTGCGGCGCTTCCACGCGGACGGGAACCTGCCTCTGTCCCGTGCTCGGCTCCCCCGACGGCCCCTTCGCGTCCGCGGTCACCCCCTTCTGGGGGCGCCCGCGCTCCCGCGCCTCCTTGTCCAGCTTGGTGAGCTCCTCCCAGCGGAGGTTCCTCTCCTCTGACGCCTTCTCCTTGGAATCGAAAAACATCTTCTCCTCCCGCTTGGCTCCCACGGCCCTGCGTCCCCCGCCCTCCTGCTCCCTCGTGGCCTTCGCTCCCGTCTCCTCTCCCCCAATGACAGTCCTCTCGTCGTGCGACCAAGTGTCCCGGCCAGGTGTGGACTCTCCGGCTCCAGCTCCTGCTCGACCGGGGAATGTGTGCACTTGAACTTCAGTGTTCCTTAAGCGCCCAGGGGTGGGAGGGAAGGTTCCGAAGCTGGTGTGACTGTGGGTGGTTTTCTCATGAGCGATTTCCCGCCGGGTGGTGAGGCGCGGGGAGCCCAGGAGGCCCCTCCCGGCAGCGCCCCCAATGCCTGTCTGCCTGATGAGGGGCTCCCGCCTGTTAAGGCGCATCGCGGGTTGGCGGTGGAGTCTCCCAGAAGGTGGTTTCTGCCTCAAAAACAGGTTTCTTTCATTTTCCCTCCGTAACGCCGAGTCGGTATATCGATAAGACGTGTTTCTGAATTCTGTAGAAAATGAGCAATGCATTAAAAAATGATTGTCATTACCTGTTTTCATCTTAAAAGCATCGCCATTGGTCAGATCCCATCCTGTCATCATGCAAACCTGTCATTGCCACAGAAAGGTCATTGTGAAAGATTTTTTTCGATCCCTAACTTATTTTTTTGGAAGTTTGAAAAAATCCTGTTACAGTAAAATAGCATGCTTCTGCTCAGTACTTCCTCTAGTTACTGATGTTAAATTATTCATCCGCCTTAAGAAAGATATCGAATGCGTAAAGCATGGCACATGCACCAGAGAGGCTGAGGTGCTCGATTTTGTGGCCAAACTTTCACAACATTAGGATAATTTGGAATCCATCATTTCTACACCGTTAAGTGTATTCATTACAGCAGAGAAGAGCTTCATAATTTACATAATTAATAAACACGAACGGGAATTACCCCTCCACCATTCAATATGTGCTTACTTTTCACTGATTACCATGTTGGGCTAACAAGTATTGAAGAATTTAATGTTTTTTTTGAACATTTCTAACTTCTTCTACTTTCACACTGCTATTTTTACGAACTTGCACATAAAAAGGTGCCAGAGCAGGAAGCTGACCAGTCACCCACAGTCCGATCTGCTGTTAATGCCAGGATCCTGGGGGCTGGGAGGCGGTCCAAGGGCTCCCTGCCTGGGGGCTGGTTGTCAGACCGTGCTGGGAGCATGGTCCACTCTGAGAGCCCCACCCCCCCCCACCCCCACCCCGTGCTGGCCCACCCCCACCTCCTGCATTGCTGGGCAGAGCCTCCTCTCCACACCTGGCCTCCCTCAGGGCAGCCAAGGCCAGTGGCCTCTTTAGGACAAATGCTGGGATACGGGAGCGAGACCAGGGCATTTTCTACAAAGATTTCTCTTTTGGGGTCAATATACTGATCCTAAACTGAGAAGTCCCAGAAGATGGACCCAGAAAACTGCAGGAAATACCTGGTTTTTTTAATTAAGGTGCAACGAGAAACATGGAACATCGCAGGCTCGTTTTAGGCCTATCGTCTTGGGGGCAAGTGGCCAACATCATTTTGTACACTATTACAAAAGACACGTGAGTGCCTTAATAAGCATTGATAAACACACGCTCTATTCAGTGAACAGTTAGTGGGCGCCTGTCATACAGAACGCACAGCTATTTAGAAGATCAACACCAAATAAGAGTTCATAATCGATACTCTCTCATTCTCATATTTACTTTCTTTTGGCATAGTACATAATTGCTAAAACAAATTTAGTTTACAAATACTGTCTCTATATCCTTTAAGAAGCTGAATAAGTGAATGAATGAATGAATGAATGAGTGAATGAAACGAGTTAACAGTGATACCCCGTATGCCTTTTCCTGAGCTCCATAATCACGGCAAGTAAAAGACAGTTGAGGGGGGGGAGGGGCAGAGAAGATCAATGAGCCTGGATGGAGACCGTCGGTCACCCTGGAAGCTTCGCTCTCATTTTCTCTGTCCCTTCCTTCTAGGTTATGTGGAGGATTTCCAGACTTACATATCCACACATAAAAAAGAAAAGAGGTGACTAAGTAAACCTTGAAATCTGGTGAATGAATAATTTTAATTTTATAGATGTTGCTGTGTTAACTGATGCCAGGCAGACTGACTAATGGGCACCGCTGTGGACATCTTTGCTTTTCCCAAACTTACTCTCGAAATTAGAAAGCACACTTGCTGGACCAAATTCCTGATAGTCTGAGACCAAATTGCTTCTGGTCACAGATGGCTAGAACCACGATGGGTATTCTGAACCCAGTGGCCTGTCGAATCTGTGAAATGCCTGATAGGGACAATACTGTTTTTTCAAAAGCAAAGATGGGAGGTGTTACCTACCATCTATCCAGATCGGCTGTTAATCAAACATTCTCCTGACAGAGGCACCAGATGCACACACTCCTAATTCACCATGACACTATGTCACACTCATGCAGACTGGAACGAGGCTGTGTAAGGTGTACGGTCAACATACTATGAGGAATTTAATCTGCCCTTGCTTAGCCAGGAAGCTCTTTAAGATGCTACAGGGCATTAAAAGTTTAAGGTTCCCTAGTACCCTACAGGATTTTAGGGTATCTCTAACGAACACTAACTCTCTTAGGTCAGTTCTGCGGCTGCAGAAAATATGGTCTTTGTTCTGCATCATTTGGCCTGAAGCAAGAGAGACCTGGCTTAGGGCACCGACCACGCCTGTCATGGGCGTCAACCTGAGCTGCCCACTAACCTACGGTGGAGACAGAAATGATGTAATTATCCTTCCCACCACTGTCCCCGGTGGGGGAGCAAACTTCAGAGCACTGACTGCCTGCTATATAAAGTGACACCTCTCTTTACTTGTGTTAAAGACAGAAGTCTTTGGTCTGGAAAGGGTGTTATCACAGGATGTGATAACCAAGTCCACGTCACCTTCTCGTCACCCTTTCCTGCTCCCCATCGGCCCCTCTCCCCCTTCACCACGTTGGGCAGGACGCACCCTAAAATATTGGCTCAGTGAACAAAAATGTTTATCAAGCACTTCCCCACACATTCTCATTTACATTATCATTTAAACCATGACCCACTAAATAAAATCTATTTGATACTTAAGGGAGGGGTCGACAGCAGCCACCCGAAAAATCACACCTGACCCCATTTCTTCCAGGTACAAGGTGCATTCCTATTTGTCCACAGACCGAACATGTTCAGATGGAAAGCACTTTAAATAACCGGCTTTTCCTATTTTTACCTTGTGGCAGGTTTTCAATGTGCTCAGTCAAGATCAGTATCTCCGGGTTACTTTCTCCCTCCAGTAAGGCTCTGTAGGGGAAAAAAAATTCATTAGGAAACGAAAGAGCAAAATGTGCCCCTGTACACTGTAGGATGGAGTATTTGGTTAATGACCACAGTGTCCTGGGTTTTAGGACTCGTGTCTGAAGAAGGGATGCAAGCCAGCCTCAGCGGGCCTGACTGGATAGAGCATCCATCCAGCCGATGGAGCAAAACGAGGTTCTAGGGCTTCAGAATTCCTGGAGAGCCTTCTAGAAAGTTCCATCCAGCTGAGAGAACAAAATGAGGGTCTAGGGCTTCAGAACTCCTGGGGAGCCTTCTAGAAAGCCCTTCGAAACCCAGGGCCGGGAGAGGAGGAGTAAGAGGGGGGAGGTCAGGGTCTGGCTTCTCTGGGAAGCGGGGAGGGGCTCCTTCAGGCATGTCACCCCGGGCTAGAGGACCCCAGAACAATGACATCCGTGGGTCGTTCTGGGGTCACGGGTCAGGGGCTGACCAGGAGCAGCGCAGGGACTGAAGTCTGTCAACGAGGCGGCCCCTGCCCCTGTGGTTTCCAAACTGGGGTTCCCCGCCATGGAGTGAAGATTTAAAAGAAGAAAAACAGAGGAGAAATGGAGGAAGGGGCCAGAGAAAAGAGGAAAAGGAAGAGCTGAGATCCCCGCTCCCAGCCCCCCACCGCCAGAGGCCTCGCTTCACCCAAAGGAGTGTCCTGTTTTGCTTCTCACGACACCCCGGAAAGCACTGTGCCGCGTGACTTCTCTAGCTCCCGATGCCTAAAAGTTAAGTTGTCCTCGCGTTGTGATGCCCATCGACGGCTCAGAGCCGGGAGGCGTGGGGACACTGGGATGTCCCTCGCTCAGAGACCCCTGGGACACTGGCTGCTGCGGGTGAAGGGACACCAGACGCGGGGCCACTGGGAAAGCCCAGGGTCACCACCGAGAGCTGGGCATGAAAACGGAGGGACGCCTGGCGGGGCAGGGACGCCGGGGTCGGGGCGAGGTGGCGCCAGGTCCCTTCCCACTGAGTCTAATGTGGGGGTTACCACAAACGCGGCACCCCGTGCACGGGGTAGTGGGGAGGGCAAAGGGCCAGCGAGCAGAAGCGCAAAGGCGACATCCCCAGGTGTGAGCAGGGACGGACGTGCACGCGTGCGCAGACGCGGGGCCGTGCCCGGAGCCCCGCCCCGCCACCCCCGGGCGGCCGGACGCCAGGCAATGGGACACGGCCCGGGAATCTCACACCCTCATGACCGTGCATTTTATGTGCCAGGAACAGAAATAGCTTCCACCGCCCAGAAAATTCCGAGGCCTGAACGTGATGAGAGGAACGTGCAGGGTCCAAGTCAGACGCCCAGGGTGGGCGTCCGAGCATCAGGGCCACGGAAGAGGCAGCATTGGTCACTGAAGGTGGGGGGGCTTGGCGAGAAGAGCATGTTCTATTCTAGACCCTTCCTCAGCCTGCTATGCAGAAGCTGCCCCGGCCAGGACGGGAAGGGCTTCAGGAGTCCAGGCCAGCAGACGAGCCGGTGACAGGTGTATGCGGCGGGGGGCGGGGCGGAGCGATGGTTCGGATCCCTTTAGGGGAAAATACCTTCCCTCACCCCTCAAAGGGGAATGGTTTTGTTCCTTTTTCAAGGAAAATCCAAACCAGTACCTTAAGTCTCCTATGTTCAGGACCCTGAGAATTGGGTGCTGTGCTACCCAAGAGGGCCACCAAGTCCCCACGGGGCTCGCGTGGTCACATGCAGGTCACAGATGCATTGGTCACTGATGCAAGGTCCCCTCCGGAGCCTTTGCTAGCCCTGCCTAAGACTGAGCGCAGGCATGCTCTGACCCTCCTGTCTGTAACCTACGGAGTCCCCCTGGTAACCCCACGGCGCAGGGCCGGTGACGAGCGCCCTGGCTCTGCAGGTGGACAGGTTCGGCATCTTGGCCAGAGGCACACGGCTCTCTCGCAGGGTCCTGCGCCTCCCCCAGACCAGAGGAGTGAAGCCTATTGGACAGTTTGGTGTTGTCAATCAAAAGGCCCTACAGGGCTGTCCCACAAAGCACGGGGTCCCCCGTCAATGGCTGGCTCCCAGAAAGCAGGGGTGTGTGTCGCCTTCTCCCTGTGAGCGCCCACCCGGGGCCTTATAGGTTCGGTCAAGGCACCTGTCATCTAATTCATCCCTTAATTCACACACACACACACACACACCCCTCAGGACACAGAGAGCCCTGCCCTCCACCATCACAGCTCACATGAACCAATGATGAGGCCAGAAACGTGCCATTTCCTGGAAACCTCCCCGAGGCCCATTTTTCAGGAAGAGACACATTCCCCTCTGAAAAGTGGGGAGAGCAGAGGGGAACTGCCATCAGGTCCCAGTGACTCGCGATGCCAATGCCCCAGCACACGGCTGCCAAGGGACATTTCCCGCAACCCCACAGGGACCCGGCCTCTTTATGCAGGAAAATAAGTGAACACATGCCTGAAAATCAAGTCCCCGCCCTCACTAAGCAGTGGGGACAAATATGCGGAGCAGATGTGAGCTACCATATGGCCTCTGGCCAGGCTCGGGGCCCTAACACTCCCTAGTTCTGTGACCTTGGCCAAGGTGCTCAAACCCTCTGTGACTCGGTTTCCCCATTTCTGAAACTGGGAGCAAGCACAGGTTTCTGGTGGTAACTGATTAAGTAACTGGCAAGTTGTCACCAAAACCGTCACGGAGCAAGTGTTCGATAAATATTAAGTTTTCATCATCATCATCTTCTACGGATCTGGGGGAAAGAAGCTGATATTCAGTTAACTGAAGTCGTCCTGGAGGGGAAGAGATCCTGGACAATCTAAACTCATGGCTGACTGAGGGTTAATTCATTTACGCAGTGATGAAGGGAAAGCGAGCCACCACACGCGTGGGATGGTCCCCTCGCTTACCCTTGAAAGGACGAGCTTTCGCTATTTCAAATACTTCGCCTCTTAACGAGATGAGTCCCCGTGTTAACACGGTTCCACGTTCTCCAAAACGTAGGATTGAACTTTAAAAAAACATGTATTTCTCCTAAGACCCTGAGAGAGTCCAAAGAAATGTTTTCCTTTGACAAAGTATAGGTGGTTCGGAAAAAAAAAAAAAAAAAATGAAGCAACCAGAAATACCATTAAAAAGCTGAAATTAAGAACGTTAGGCGTGAACTGTACTGTTTCATTAGAAGTCTACATTTAAAGATGGTATTTTCCTCAGTTAAAACATACCAAGTCTGCCCACCGTAGCCAGAAAGAAACAGGAAGCTCGCACACCCTCCCCCTGCATAGACACACAAAGAACATTTTCTAAAAATTGCTTCCATCCCTTTCTAAAAGGATTTTTGCTGTAAGGGGCCCAGACGGGAAATCTCTGCGCTACATTTTCGTATCTGGCCAGGAAAGAATCTCTTCAGTACTTTTCTTTTGAAAAATCATTTGGCCCTGCAATCTTTTTTTTTTTTCTTTTTTCCAGGTAAAATTTAGAACGGTTGTTATATAGCCTTCGTCCGCAAAACATAAAAAAACAAAGGCTCATTTTAAACTTTGATAGAGATTGCGTCATCTGTACCCAGGATGAGGAATTCGAGACAGGCCTCTCCTTATGCATGAAGTTTCCACATCCCTCGGTTTTGCGGTTTCTGGACGCAGTTTAATCCTGGGGATTTTTGCATTTTTTGCTTCCATTTTGAAGATTTTTTTTTTTTTCCATTATATTTTCCAACAGCTCGTTCCTGATGGTTGGGTTCAGTTCTCTTTGGGCGGGGGGCCCTATTTATTTTCTAACCGAGCTTCTACAAATTCTCAATCTCGCATCTAGCTTTGGGGCCAGATCTTCGAATCAGCAGTGGAAAGGTTTAGGACGCTGCGGGTTCTAGAAAGTTCTGTAGTTTTCACCATCTTCAGATAATCGGCTACTTCTGAATAAGCCGCTGCCTCGTGGAGAGGGCTCCGTGCTGGGGCCGGGGGATGGAGGGTTGTCTGTAAGAGCATGTGACAAACAGCACACGTCTCCCAGGTCCTCACCCAGAGACCTCCAGCCCTGGTCACTGCCTGTACCAGCTGGGCACTGAGGTTCCCTTGGCCATCTTATCCAGGTCCTCGCCACCTGGCCCTCTGATGACTGCAGGGACCTCCAGAGGCCTCCTGCACCTGCCCAGACACGCACACCTTCCACCTAGCACCCCCTCTCACGCCTCCTGCCAGCGGCTGCCTCCCCTCTGCATGGCACCGGCCTGGCCCGGCCCCTCTGCTTGCCACAGAAAGCCCGCCTCAGCCACCCGGCATTTGAGACCCCTGCAAACTGCTATCCCCCAATGCCTCCTGCCAGTCCAGTTCCTCCCCACTTCCCTCACCCCTCCAAGACCCAACTCAAATCCCGTATCCCTCGAAAACCTCGCCTAATCACCTCAGCTGGAAGTTCTCTGTCCCTTGCCTGAGCCATCTTTCTGTGACTTTATTTGGCAATAAGCCACCTACAGTATTTTCCTGGAATGTGTATTATTTTTAACATCTTCTCCTCCCAGGCCACCCCTTCTCCCCACCTCCCCCTTTCCTACGTGTCTATTTAAATCTCCGCCGTCCTTCAGGACAGATTACTCTCACCTCCCTCTTGAAGCCTTCCCAGATTCTCACGACTCCCTTCTGATCGATCTCTGGCAACCCTGCGCTGTGTGTCACTAGGGCATTTCCTGTTTCCTGCGGTGTGGGAGGCTACTTCAGTCCACAGAGCCTGATCCATAGAAAACAACCCTCAACACCAAGGCCACACTGGCCGGACCTTCGCGGGTCCCCCGGGCAGGCATCGCACCCTGAAGCGGCCTGAGAGACCCCGGCTCACAAACCAGAGCACGTGGCTTGGCAGGTTTCATTCTTGCCCATCACCACACTTGGCGGGCCTCCAAAACCAAGCTGACCAGGGGCACCCCCAGGGGCACTGCCATAGACACCACACTAGCTCAGTCCTCAGGTCCTCAGCCAAGCCGTCCCCTCTGCCCAGAAAGCCCTTCCCACCCAGGCTCTTCCTGGCTTCCCCTCCCGCCAGACCCAAGCACCGCCTCCTCCAGGAAGCCCACTGCCCACACAATAATCCTGAGAGTCGCCTAAGTGATGATAAGGACTTACCTGCGGGACACTCATCAGTGCTAAAAATGCTACGTTTTCGGCTTCTACGAGGAAACGGGGTGTATTCAACCGCCTGTGGGTCTTTCAGACCCGGAGCGGTGGGAGACAACTCTGACCACCGAGGTGGGTGTCGGCGGCTGGGCAGGGCCGGGCGCATCGCGCTCCGGACCCAGGCTCCTCCTTTTCACTGTGCGAACTTGGCCTTCAGAAAGACATCCAGTGCAATCCATGACTAGCTTCCACGAAAGTACCAATGCCTCCAAAATTCCTAAGAGGTGGCCAAGTCAACCCCAAACTGGGTTGCAAGATGCCAGCCACTGTGCATTCGGTCCCCACCGACAGGTCAGCCTGCTGCCAGGGGCGCAAAGGGCTCCTGATCGAGGCCGTTGGGAAAAGCTGAGCTGGTAGGGATGCTCCTACCAAACAGGGGAGGCCCGCTCAGGGAAGATGCCCACCTGTGCCCTCTGACTTACCACGATGGACAAAGCGAGGAAGGAAATCCCAGAGGCAAAGCACAAGATCAGAGTATCCAGATCTCGACCCGGACGACCATCACTGAGTGGGTACGGGACAGCCCGACTGCCCCCGTAGGGAGAAGCCTCACCTGGCATCAGGTGTTACCCAACACAGGCACAGGTGTGGGTTTTCTGGGCCGGCCCAGCATCCTCCCTAGAATAGAGCCAGGTTTGGGGGTACCTCGCACTCCCGTCTCAGCCCATGGAGCTCATGAAAAGCTGACCCTGTCCACCGTCCAGGGACGGGCATGTGACCTGACAAACCAGAGGGCTGGGCCCAGGAGTTCTGCTGTGGGGTTTGGGGAAGAGCCCCATCCCCCGACAAAAGCCTGCAGCTGCTGGGGGCCTGGCCTGCCACAGTGTGGGCAGAGCCCCGAGGAGGCAGAGACCAATCGCTGACAACCTCGCCCAACACCTGGATCCATCCGGTCTCCAACTAAGGACCTTCCCAGTCAGATGAGGATTTAATGCCTTTTTGGACTTGAGCCCCACTGAGAAAGGTTGCCGTCACTTGTGAGTGAAAAAAAAAAAAAAAAAATCCAGATTAATGCTTCCTTCTCCCAGATAAAGTTTCCTCATTTGTGAACCTGAGATTCATCTGACTCAGCAGTTGTTTGAACACCCCAGCCATTTAATTCTGCGATTGCTCGCCCCACGAGATGTCCCAGGGGAGTGCGGGAGATGGACCTTGGGAGGAGGGACAGCCTGGCCGGTGCCTCCGCTCCCTGCTCACTAAGCCCTGACCGCCCTCCCCGCAGCCACGGCACGGCTCTCAGAGCGGGGACCCGGCAAAGTCCCCACTGGCTTGACCATAGGACCACTCAATTCAGCTGTAGGCTCCTCCAAGGGCAGCCGTGTCCCTGGGTGGGCCTCGCCCCTGAGCGGCCACCGTGAGCCCAGGCCAGGGGCTGCCCGAGAGTCTGCTCCCCCTTCACAGATGGTAAGAAAGGGCCCTCGTACAAGGCCGGCTGGGGCGAGTGTCCTCACAGTAAAGGAGGTGAGGCAGACAGACACCAGCCAGACACGTCCTCGAAATGCACATCACAGCAGCCAGATCACTGTGTCAAAGTCGTGATCAGAAGACCATACAGGCAGCCCCCAGGGAGTGCTGAACTGGGCCGGGCTCTGTCCAGTTCCGCCCAGCCCGGGGGACGGACCTTGGTTGGAAGATGTCGGCCAGTACACCTTCCACTCACAAGCAGAGCTCTCAAGGCTCGTTCAGGCCTGTGATCGGTGGGTTCGCGCTCACAGAAGGGGTATCATGTCCGCTTTAGCTGGTTCAGCGGGGGAGGGTCCCCCACTGGCCTGGGCCACCACCTTCTGGGCCCCTCCCCCAACAGAGGCGGGGATTTGGAGCCCCCACTGGACAGGGCGACTGTGGGCAGGGAACAGCTGCAGAGGCCTCAGCGCTGGGTCTGGCGGGCAGGAAGAACGCGACAATGTCAGCTACCACTATGGCTCTCACGGGTGCGCTCGGTTCCACGCTGCCCGCTTCCTCCAGGCAGGCCCTGCCTGGCGTCCTTACCTATAGGTCGCCACCTCCAGGCTGAGGCTGGTCTTCACGTGCACGAGCTCCTGATAGTCCCGCAGCCGGTCGGCCATGGCCAAGGTGAGGACCGCCTTCTCATCCTCCAGGCAGGCGATCGCGCTCTAAAAGGGACAGACAGCCACGATGAGGTCAGGGGACGGGAGCTTCGCTGGGTTGCACTGAAGGTACCAACAGTTCAGGGCACGAAAGGGAACGAGAAACCCCCAGCTTCGTGAAAGAGGCCGTCGTCGCAAGGACGATTTTACACTCTGCGTTTCTTCCACGTGGAGGTTTATATAGAGCGTGGGGCTTCTCTGTTTATACTCTCTAATAATAAAGAATGCTTAAGAGTTTATTTAAAGCATCTCTAGTGCGGGCATTAGTCTGCTTAGAAAAGTCAATACATCCAAGCAGCCAACTAAGATGCTACTGAAAATAAACCCAAACCAGAAAGCAGGGGTTTTACAGGATTTAAAACAGAAGTCGCTTTAATTTGGAAGAGAAATTCTCCCACGCCGGTGGTATCCCCAATACCAGGGCCGGCAAGCCCATAACAGGGTTATTCGTTTTCATGTAGAAAAGCGACTTTAAAACTCATCTGGGGAGAAAAGCCGCCTTAACTAGCGAGACGGGAATACATTCTGGGCACAAACGTCAAAATTCAGACCCGAGTATGGATCTTCTCTTCCGACTTATAGGGGGCGGTTAACAAGCACTCCCCCCAGACGTGGTCACATGACTCCCCAGCGCCGCGTGCCTGCCTGGTCAGTTACAACCGTCTCCTCTCTCCCTGGCTGGGAGACACTGGAGGGCATGGCCTGTGCCTTGCGGATCCCCCGCCTCTAGAAAAGCATCCTCCACGTGGCAGTTACACAGCACACGCCTGGAGGATCGGATTTGAAACGAAACGATGAAGGCAACGCGACCCACCCCTCAAAATGTACTGTTTTAAATCGACGGTATCTTTTAATTAACAGACGCGGTGGCTTCATTCACACGATTTTGCGGTTTTGCGTAAAATGTTTTGCATAGCATTTTATAGCCTTGGGAATAAGTAACTGGGCATGTTTAAACACTGAACTCGGTCTGGTTTGTAATGGAAAATAGCATTTTTTTTCCCCCAAATACAATTAGCAGGCTATATTTTTAGCCATTTATCTTTGTGGCATTCAAAAACTCTAAGACAATCAGGAGAGGACCTCGATTTTCATTCCTTGTGTCATTCCTTACCAAAGGCCCTGGCGATACACGGAAGGTCCACAAAAAATATGTCGTACAGGAAACCAAGGAATGAGAGTAACTACAATGTCACACTGGATTTGCCATTAAAAAACAAACAAACAAACAAAAACGCATGATAAATAATCCTGCTTCCCAGAATTATTAGCTACTTCCTAGCTAAGAATTGTTTCGGGGTTCTCTTTGTGTATATATAGTATGCTAAAAACAGAAACCAAAAGCCCTTAGTTTTCAAAGCAAAGGAATACATTTAGAAACCACTAGCTGGTACCCCAAGGAAGATAATACGGTGACAGCCCCAAAGCTGGGCATTACGAGTAGATAGAGAGGTTCACCAACGCAGACCACTGGCCAGTCTTGATTCAAGTGACCAGAGTAGCCAGAATGTAGCCATGACATTTGTACACTCCACAGTCAGCTACTGGTGTTAAAATCCTACATTCCCCCATTTTAAAGGGTGCAGAAACTCAGCTACACGGCTAGACCATAGAATACAAACATATTACTCCATTCCCCTACAGGAAATTCAACCTAAATATTAAAACTTGAGGATCCGTAGTCACTTATTCTTTACGAAGACGTTCAATCACTATTAAATTGCTTTAGAAACACATCAGACGCACTTGAGTCTCTAGCCACAGACTGCTCTCAGCAAGTCAAGGCCTCCCCGGTTTTCCAGAAGTTTCTCCATCCTCTGAGCGATCAGAGTGGCTCTGAACCCCACTCAACACAAAGAGGAAAACCCAACTGTGTCGAGGTGACACGTTCCAACCACATTATTACCCCGTGAGTCAATGCTTCCGGGAAGCTGTCACAGGGAAATGAATGGACTTTTGGAGGCAGGGACGGAAGACTAATGGATCCTGCTGGTGGGACAAAGCTTCTCCTTCCCCAGAAGTTTTCAAACCGTGGGCCCGGCCCGAGGCGCAGCGGCTGAGACCTGGCATGCTGCTCCTGCCCCAGGCACAGGCAGCACGCGGAGGCGTCACATTTTCCCGCTGTTACTTAGAGAACTTTGGGACGGCATCGTCACTGATGAGGAAATGGAGCTCCAGACCAGAGAGGCAAGATGCTGTGAGCATCCGAAGAACTCGGCGTCTTAACCAAACCTGAGCGGCGCCTTGCTGAGCGAGTCACCCGGACGCAAGTCACGGTCACGCCCCTGGAATCCTCCGCGTGAGCAGCTCGAGGGGATTCCAGCTGTGACAACCTCGAGTCTAAAGGTGAGAAACTCATTTAGACGCACAAACTGAATGCACTAACAATCAGCATTGACTGGATGCCGAGTATTTATAGCTCTAGCCCAGACGATGCCCCGGACTCTAGACTCGCAGTTTTACGTCACAAGCTCAGGTGGGTGTCTCGGAGGCATCTCAAACCGAACTCCGACCTCCCACCCATAGCTGCTCGCCTGCACCAGCCACTGTCACCAAGAGCGCTCGTCCCTTTGTCCAGCTGCTCAAGGCCACCGCCCTGGCTTCGATGGTGATCCTTCCTTCTCTCTCCTCCCTCATCCACGCCATCTGCAAACCCCGCCAGCTCAGCCGCCAGCATTTCTGCCTCGATCATTGCAATCATCTCCTGGAGAATTCCCGGGGGATCCCGGACTGGCTCCTCGCAGTCTGTTTTCAACACGACAGCCAGAGGCGTTCCGTTAAGGCACAGCCGGGCCACCGTCACTCGCTCAGAGCCTCCAGTGGCTTCCCAGGGCGCTCAGAGCAAAAAAACCCAGCTCCTGTAGCTGCCGCCCTCCTCCCGGCTCACCTCACGCCAGCCACGCCCTCCTCCTGAACCCTGGGCAGTCTCCGTCTTAAGATTTTTAAGATCGAGGAACTGTCTCGGTTTTATGTTGCTCACCGCTGTATCCCCAGCACTTGAGAATCGAGCTCGGCACACTGAGTGCTCAATAGCTAGCTGTTGGCTGAATGAATGACCGAACGTTTGCATCCTGTGAGCTATTTCACAAATGGGGCAACTGAGACGCAAAAGGTTGGTGGCAGAGCCAGGATCCGGGCCCAGGTAGGGTGGGTAACGCATCCCTATTCTACTCAAGAGCAAGTACTCATTCAACCACGTGAGCCTCGAGGGCTTGGAGGCCTTTCACGAGCAGCCTAGGAGGCTACCAGCTCAGTTTCGCAAGGGAAAAACTTCATTGTTTATCGGGTAAGGCTGACGTAAGTCGCGTATGTCTGACAGTTTGCCTGAAGCCCATTTCTGCAGACTGGGACATGGCATATTAGTCAGGCTTTCAAGTGATCGAGACCAGCGGTCCCTAACCACTTTAGCACTAGCAACCGGTGCTCCTATGAGAATCTGATGCCTAATGATCTGAGGTGGAGCTGAGGTGGTGATGGGGAGCAGCTGCAGATACAGACGAAGCTTCGCTCGCTCATCCACCGCTCAGCTCCTGCTGTGCGGCCCGGTTCCTAACAGGCTGTGGACCAGTACCAGTCCACAGCCAGGGGTTAGGGGACCCCTGATCTAGAGGACTTAAGAAATGCCGGGGACCAGGATGGCACTTGAGCAAATGTTTCTCCGGCAAATCTGAGGTGAGGGGCTTGTGGGCATGTAGGTCACCTGGGAAGGACCACTTTCCCCAGAGTCCCAGTGAGCATCTTGGCCCCTGAGTGGCAGAGGGACTCAGAGGCAGAGAGATGCTGGGCACTATGTGTGTGTAGGGGGGTGTCCTGCCTCCAGATGAGGCAGGGGGAGGGATCCCACAAAATGGAAACAGTAAATGAAAGACATTAACACTAAAACGATTGAAACCACCAGCTGGAAGGGTCTGAAAGCACTTTAGGACTTTGGATTAACAGGGGATTCCTCCAGGTTAGCCTTCAGGAATAGCGGGCATCATCTTTCCACAAATGCAACGTGAATTCTCGTTAAAAGTGTATCTTTGTTGGAACACACAGAAGAGAGGAAGCGTGGCCCAGAGGTCAGCTGCTTCGGCACTGGGGCCTGAATCGAAGCCTGGCTTGGCTGCTGACTAACGAGGTGACCCCGGTTTCATCTGTGAAATGGGGTTAATATCAGTAGTACCCACCTCGCAAGATGGGTGTGCGGACTGGGAGCGAGGACATGTCCAGGTCCTCACTCCTCGCTTTGTACTTTTAGGGGAAAGCAGCAAATGCCAATGAGGGAGGTGTCCATCACTGGACAGGAAGCTGAAGGTGGGATTCTAGTTCCAGGTCAGGTGTGACTCTGGGAATGGGACCCTCCTGGAGAGTCTGGCAAGCCTCCCTGTTGGTTCAAAGCTCCAAGAAAGCCTCCTTTCAGGGCATTTTTGCACTTTCATCGGACACAGAGCACGGGCGCCGTGCAGCTCGTATGCCCGAAAAGGGAAGTGCTCCCGAATCTAGAGCAAGTTCTGGAAATCAGCGCATGCGCACACACACACATTAGCCCGTCACTGGCTTTGCTCTGCCTACCATGCCCACTGGGAACGCTTTTGAAAATTATGAGGCAGGGAGCAAACAAAACCCACGATCCAAAAAGATTGAATCCCAACCCTAGTGCTGCACTGCTTTATAGGATTTCTCATCCAGACGTCCAGCCCTTGCAATGCTGAAACCTCTCGGCACGGCGCTGGGGACACAGGGGCAGGCCACAGATATCTGCTGATTCGTAAACACCTGTCACATGGCCACAGGCCTCTATGCCACGGCCACCACGTCCCCTGTACTTCTAATTTTTTTTTTTAATATATAAAAGCAAAAATCACTCTAGCGCAATTCTTTAACTTGACGTTACAAACTGTTCCCTTAAAGTACTTTCTAAGTTTATGTGGATGTTATTTTAAACTGTCCTCCTAAGAACTACTGATAGGATGATTTGGGAATATTTTCAATTCTGATCGAGTGTGGGCAGGACCAGGGCCAAAACGAGGACCGGACTGGGTCGACAGACGATAAATCAGGCACAAGTGTCACCCTTTTGTTGTCAGAGGTTTGAGCTTTGCTTCTCTGAAATGGTAACTGTTTATATTACCCTGCACTTGTAATAACATCCTGCCTCGGGACTACTGCACCCCCCACCCCCACCCCCACCCCCCCCCCCGCCCCTCCCTGCCCCTCCCCCCGCCCTTACACTATCCAGAGATCTGACTTCAGCCTCTACTGTGGAAAAAAAAAAAAAAATCTGATTAAGCTCTTTTCTGCATTAAGGTTGCTGTCCCGCCCAGAACACACAAGGCGGTGGCCCAGGGCATCGCCCACAGCTGCCTCCTGCTGGGAAATCATCTCGGCAAAATAAAAAACGTTTTGGAAAACAATTTAGGGTTCCCCCCCCCCCCCCCCCGGGAGACCACCAGGGCCAACGGGGCTGCCATTCTGAATGGCTCTGGGTAATGGGACTTGACTTTGCTTAGAAACCTCCTAACACAGGGACATGAGAAGGACTGAGCAGTCACTTCTGGAAGTCGGACGGGATTCTTGGTTGACTTTTAAGTGCACTGGGGCCTGGAAAGCACAGGAAATTAAAGGAGAACCCAGAGCTGATGGGGTCCTCTGCGCGGATGTGACCGCCTGGTCATGTCAAGGTCTAAAGAAGCTGACAACCCAACAAGATGACAGGGATAAGCGCTAGACCTGGCACTTGGCACTCGCCCGATGGGTTGATGGTCCAAGGAACCGAGCTCTTTTTCCCGGGCGGGCGGGATGCTAGGACCGCAGAGCGAGGGGCCCCTTCCACGCTCGGGTACCCAGGCGGTCCGGGCACCCTCGGGGCCGGCCTCACCCATCGGTGACGCAGGGTGCAGGCGCGGCGGGTCTGGGGAGGCCCGCCGCTCCCCCGCCCCCTGCAGGGCGCTCCGGGCCGGGGTGGGGACCGTCCCTGCGCACGGACCTGCCGCTCCTTGGCCTGCAGCTCGTAGGTCTCGCGCATCCGCAGCAGCTCGTCCTCCAGCAGCGCGCGCAGCTGCTCCAGCTCCAGCGCCTGGCGCTGCAGCGCCTCCGCCTCCTGCGCGCACAGCCGCGTCTCCTCCTCGGCCTGGCGCCGGCTCTCCTCGCCGCGCCGCAGCGCGGCCTCCAGCTCGCGCACCTCGTCCTCGTACAGCTGCACCGTCTCCCGCCACGACTCGGCCACCAGCAGCGCGTAGCGATCGTGCACCTCTCGCAGGGGCGGCGAGGGCTCGGCGGGGCCGGAGGCGCGGGCGCCGTAGCGCAGGGTCGGGCCGGCGGCGCGCGCGCGCAGCTCCCGCACGTCGCGCTCGTGGGCCGCGTCCAGGCCGCGGCGCTCGGCCTGCAGCCGGCCCAGCAGCGCCTCGAGGGCGGCGCGCGCGCCCAGCGCCTCCTGCAGCTCGCGCCGCTGCGCACCCAGCTCGGCGTCCAGGAGGCCGCGGGCGGCGCGCGCCTCCTCGCCCAGCAGCTGCAGCTCCCGCAGCTCGCGCCGCAGCGCGTCGCGCTCGCCCTCCGCCAGCGCCGTGGCCCAGCTCAGCTCGTCCAGCTGCTGCCGCAGGCGGCGCGCCTCCTCCGCCCGGCGGGCCTGGCCCTCGGCGCCCAGGCCCTGCTGCCAGCGTCGGCCGCGCAGCTCCTCCTCCAGGAGCAGGTTTTCGCGCTCCAGCTCCCGCACCCGGCACACGTAGTCGCAGAGCCGGGCGTTGAGCTCCTGCAGCTCGGCCTTCTCGGGGCCCGTGTGCAGCCGCTGGGACAGCATCGTGCTGGGTGCTCGGGGCGCTGTCGTCCGGCCGCTTCCCTCCTGCCCTGGTCTTGTCCCCTCCGGCCCCGCCGCCGCCCCGGAGGCCCGCAGACTGCGGCGGGAGCCGGCGAGCGGCGGCTCTTAGCGCGCCCCGCGCGCGCGGGAGGGGCGCGGGCCGCGGCCCGCAGCCAATCAGAGCGCGGCCCGGCGGGGCCACCGCGGTCGTTCGGCGCCCCCTGCCGGAGTGTCCGCGGCCCCGGAGGCCCGGGGCGTCGTCGCCGGCCGTGGGCTGACAGACAGCGCACGGTGGCCAGGTGGCTGGGCCGGCCTTGAAGGAGGGGCGCGGGCGAGGGCTCCCTGCTGCCGCCGCGTCACGCGAGCCTGGGGCACCCGAGGGTCCTGGCGCTTGTGGACGGAGCTAGAAGCCGCCACGACCCGAGACGCTGAGGCGCCGCGAGGTCGGTCATCGGAGGCCCTGGAGATAGTAGGTTCTTCTATTTTTAAAAAATTTTATATGTATACCTATATAATATACATGTTATATATACACATATACATACATTTTATATCTACATATATATATTGAATGCATATATACACGCGTGTGCATTAAATATCCTATTTTACCTTAAAATGTAAATGCATATATAAGTCCGTTTGCGAGGTTTCGGCGCACAGGGGAGGCTTTTCTTTTGACACGGGTCGACCGGGGTTCTATGTTTTCCTTTTTATAGAAACGACCCGCAGGGGACATAGTCTGCCCTTTCCACGTCAGTTCTTTCCTTTGGAGTGAGCTTTCCTAGGCGCCCCCACATCGCCCCAAAGTTGGCAGTTGTCACCCCATGCCTGACGGGATAGCTTTTTTCCAACATCGCGCCTCAATTTCTGTCCAGCCACGAATGGGTCAGAGTGGGACTTTGTTTTACTGGAGACCCCCTATCACAGACTCCATTTTGCGGGAGGTAGAAATTTATATTTTTTTCAAATTCTGTCCCTTTCTACTGAGGCTAAATTGTGTGAACGGAGGAGAGGGGTGTTATTTGGTACCCAATCGAAACGCCCTGGAATATGGGAATCCGGTTCGGGTGTTATCAGTGGTGTGAACTCGGCCAGTTCACCTCACGTCTCCAGGCTACAGTGTCCTTGGCTGTCACTGAGGGGCCCAGACTAGGTCATTGGAAGGCTCTGTGGGAGCCATCTTCCATGATGGTCCCCAGTAAGTCCACGTTCTGTCACTCACTCCTTCGATGTGCCAGAGAGCGTGGACATGACATCTGGAGTCTGGGTTACGAAAAGCACTGTGGCTTCCTCCTTTGTCATTCTCTTGCCTGTGGACCCCTCACTCTGGGATGGGTCAGGTACCATGGGATGAGCAGCCCTTCAGAGAGACCTAGGCAGTGCGGAATGAAGCCTCAGACCCATTGGAGGGACAGAGGGCTGCCAATAACCGCGGGAATGAACTTGGACATGTCAATCCTGAGATGGCCGACTGCAGGCAGCCCTGTCTACAGCTTGACTGCCACCTCATGAATGAGCAGGAGCCAGGACAGCCTAGCTAAACCACTCCTGACCCCCAGAAAGACTGTGAGGCCACAAATGTTTGTTGATTTGAGATTATCTGTTAGGCATCAATAGTTAACTAATATAGACCATTTCTGGCTTTAAAATCATATAAGCCTAAAAGCCCTGAGACAGAGAAAGCCCGATTTATAACAATTGTTTATTTCTCCATTCCCTCCCCCCCAGCTGGAATCCATAAAGAGATAACACAAAATATGCCAAAATATATTTTGGAGTAACACTATTTGTTTTATTTGTGTTTATAGGAGTTCTCAAAGCTTTGTTAATTTTGCTTCGCCGAACACTTTATTTTACAAAGGAAGGTGGAAATCCAGATAAATTAGGTGATTGGAAAAATGCTAATGTTTGCACATTTGCATTTCTTCAGTGGTGAATAAAAATGAGGTACAGCCTTGCTTCGTTTCGCCCCAGCTTCATCGTGAGAAATTCGTCTTGAGCACTGGTGACACTTGTAAATATCTTCCCAGGAGACCACGGGGCCCAGTGAAATCCCAGGGGACCCTAAGACAGGGCAGCAGTGACAAGGGAGAATGAAGGGTGCTAAGTCACCTCCAGAAAAACAGCTTGGCTGGGCGATGGGGCTGTCATGTCAGCACAGACTAAGAAACGACTTTTGACAGGACAAGAAGACATTTTCGGTTTAAAATGAGAACGCAGTCTCATAAACAGGAGGCTAAGAGGGAAAAAGAGAGGGCGCAGAGGGTCACATTCCACAGGAAAAGCGTGGTGCTGCAGTGAGTCCAGGCAGAAATCCGGGACAGGCTGGCAGACTCGTCCGGTACCCAGCCTCGCTCACGCTACCTCTCCCTTTAAAGCCACAGGCTGGCGTAGCCAGTACGATGGAATGACACACTATGCATTCTTATGCATCTGACTTCGCTCATCCAACCTGGCAGTGGTCTTTGCAAGAGCCAAGAGCTGGAAACAACCAAAATGCTCAGTAACAGACATAGTTAAGTAAATTGTCACTTACTCATACAATGTAATACAACGCAGCAACCCCGGGCCGATGACCTGTTGCTACAAGCATCGACGTGGATTGATTTCACAAACGTGAGGTTGAAAGAAGCCAGACTCGGAAAGAATATACCATTCAAAACCAAACAAAACTAAGTCAGAAGTGAGAGCCGTGGGCTCCCATTGGGGATGATGGAAAGTGTAAAGTTCAGAGGTTTCTTCGTTTTTTTTTTTTTTTTTCAATATTGCCATTATAACGGGTGTTTCGCAGGGTTTAGGGTTAGGGTTTTCCACTGTTTTTATTAATAATAAGGTCAAACATTTTCGCAGTATTTATTGGCTACTTGTCTGGGACACATCTGTTCGCGTCCTTTGCCCATTTTTCTGTACAGCTGTATCTTTTGCCCAGTGTTTTCATTTGTTTGTTTGTTTGTTTGTTTGTTTTTGTTTTTTACGTATTCTGGCTACAAGTCCTCTCTCGCATCTGTGGTTACAATCTCTGTGGTTACAGGCATTGTGAATATCTTCTCTCACTGAAAGAAAGTCTTGCCTTTTCTCTTTCTTCACGGTGTCTTTTTAAAACCGAAATGCGATTCACGTACCCTAAAATACACCTATGTCATGTGCACTTCGCGGTCCCTATGCTAGTATATTCATCGCCACTATCTAATTCTAGAACATCTCCATCAGCCCCAGATGAAACCCCATTCCCATTAGCTGTCACTTCTCATTTCTTTTCCCTGTCCCATCCCTGGCAACCGCCAATCTATTTTTTTTTTCTTTCTTGTCTCTGTGGATTTGTCTCTGCTGAACACTTCATATAAATAGAATCATGCCATATGTGTTCTTTTCTGTCTGGTTTCTACCACGGAGCACGTCCTCAAGTCTTACCCATGTTGTAGCCACATGGATTGTGTCAGGGCTTCCTTCCTTTCTATGGCCGTATACTATTCCATCGCGTGGCTATAGCAGTTTTTATTTTTCAGTTCGTTGACGGACACTTGAGTTTCCACATTTTAGCCATTAGGACTAATGCTGCTGTGCACATTCGTGTGCGTGAGTTTTTGTGTGAACACCTTTTCAGTTCTTTTGGATTATATAGGAGTGGAATTGCCGAGTTATGTGCTGACTCTGTGTTTAACATTTTGAAGAATGGCCAGATTTCTCAAAACTGTCTGACCGTGTTATTATGTTCCCACTAGCAAGATATGGGGTTCCAGTTTTTCCACACCCCTGCTTGTCATCTGTCATTTTCATTATCCCAGAGGATATGAAGTGGCATTTCACGGTGGTTTTTATTTGCATTTTCCTGATGACTAATATTTGACATCTTTTCATGTGCTTATCGGCCTTTTGTATATCTTCCTTAGAGAGATATTTGTTCACATCCTTTGCCCATGTTTTAATTGGATTTTTTTTTCATCGTTGAATTGTAATAGCTATTTATATATTCTGGATACAAGTCCCTTATCACATATATGATTCGCAAATATTTTCTCCCGTTCTGTGGGTTATCTCGATAGCGTCTTTTGAAGCACAAATTAAAAAATTTTTACGAAGTCTAACTTATCCATTTTTTCTTTGGTTGCTTGTGTTTTGATGTCATAGCTAAGAAACCGTTGCCTATTCAGAAAGGTTTGTACCTGTGTTTTCTTCTAAGAGTTTGAGAATTTTAGCTCTGGTCTATGATCCATTTTGAGCAAACTTTGGGATATAGTGGGAGGGAGTCCAGTTTTATATCTCCTCAAGTATTCAGTTGTCCCAGAACTATTCTTTCTCCCTTACAGTTGACCATAAATGTAAGGGTTTATTTCTAGATTCTCAATTCCATTCCATTGATCTATATAGCTATCTGTATGTCAATACAATGTTGTCTTGGTTGCTGTCACTTTGTAGTAAGTTTTGAAACTACCAAGTATGCATCTTCCAACTTTGTTCTTCTCTATCAAGATTATTCAGCTTATTCTGGGCCCCCTGCATATCTGTATTAATTTTGAGATCAGCTTATCAATTTCTGCAAAAATGGCAGCTGGGATCTTGGTAGGGATTGTGTTGAACCTGTTGATCAATCTGAGGAATATTGCCATCTTAACAATATTAAGTATTCCAATTCATGAATATGATTTTTTTTATTTCTTTAGGTGTTCTTCAATTACTTTCAATGACATTTTGTAGCTTTCAGTATACAATTTTTGCATTTCTTTTGTTAAATGTATTCCCAAGTTATTCCTTGTGATCCTCTTGTAAATGGAATTGTTTTCTTGATGAATAATTTCATTTCTAGGTTAGTGGTTGCTAATACCTAGAAATAAAAAATAGATTTTTTATATATTGATCTTATATCCTGCAAATTGCTAAACTCATTATCTCTAATAGGTTCCTTTGGTATGGATTCCTTAAGATTATCTGCGTATAAGATCGCGTCATCTAAAAGAAGGGAATTTACTTCTTCCTTTATTTTTCTTTCTTGCCTAACTGTCCTGGCTAGAACCATCAGGACAGCGTTGAATAAAAGAGGTGGGAGAGGACATCTCTGTCTCGTTCCTGATCTTAGGATGGTCTTAGCTCTTTTGCCATTTCATCATTAGGTCTTTCTACATTATGTTAACTGCGGGGTTTTCATAGATGCCCTTTCTCAGATAGAAGAAATTTTCTTCTATTCTTAGTTTGTTGACTTTTTTTTTTTTTCTTTTATCATGAGAGGGTGTTGAATGTTGTCAGGTGCTTTTCTGCATCTATTGAGATGATCATGTTGTACGTTTTATATTCTATTAATATGAGGTAGTACATTGATTGATTTTCTTATGTTGAAGCAGATAATGGTGTCCTTTGATGACAGAATTTCTTAATCTTAATACAGGTCAATTTATCCACCTTTTACTTTAGGTTTTATGGTTTTGTTTTGTTTTGTTGCATCCCGCGTAAGAAACTTGTCTATCCCAAGGATGTGATGGCAGTCTCCTGTGTTATCTCTTATGTGCTTTGTTGTTTTACGTTTCACATTTAGACCTACCATCCATCTGGAATTGATTTTTTGTGTAGAGCGTTTATAGAGATCAACATAAATTTTGTCGATATTGATTTGCAATTGACCCAGCACTATTTACTGAAAAGATCATCCTTTCCCATTGCTCTGATGATAAAAGTGTCACCCTCGTCATACATCGAGCACGTGTGTGTACTTCCAAACTCTTTATCCTGTTCCACTGACCAGGTGTCTGATCTCACTCCACGTTGTCTTAAAGATTGAGCTTCGCAACAAGTGTCGATGTCCTGGAGTCTAAGTCCTCCCACTCCATGCTTTTTCTTCAAAATCAGCTTTCCTCTTTTTGGCATGTCATGTGGCTGTATAAACGTCACGATCAGCTTGTGAATTTACACGCACGCAGACACATATACGCACACAAGCAAAATCTGGAATTTTTATTGAGATCGTATTGGGTCTAGAGATCAATGGAGAGAATTGATACTTTTATATCACTGAGGATTCATGTGAGCTTATCAGTAAGTTTTTAAGCCTTGTCTTAGCTATGATTTTATCTAATGAGAATAAATCAAGATAATAAAATAACAACAAAATAATAACAGCTAACATTTTTAATAGTTATTATATACTGGATATGCAGGCTAAGTGCTTTATGGGTATTATCTTATGTCACTATAAAAATTTTCCCAGAATTATAAGACCTCCCTGAAGAAAGCCATAAAAACACTATTTGAACAACTGGAAGGCACATAAAAATGTCAATGATTTCCATATAAATATTTACCTTATATTAATTCCAATCAGACTATCAATCGTGTTTTTCTAGAGTTGTACAAAAAGCATTTTAGTATTTATATAGAAAAAACTCTAAATGTTTTAGAATCGACACCAAAAATCTTCAGTTTTGAAAAAGAATATTGAGGTACGATTGCCTTACTAGACATTAAAACTTTCCACGACGCTAATGTAATCATTGTTTAATAATCATATCATTTTGGATCATAAATAAGCTTACACATCAGAAGGCCAGAGAGTCAAAAAATCTGAGTATATATTCAAATTTAATTCATGATAAAGACAGCATTTCTAGTCAATGGGGAAAAGATGGCCTATTTAATTAGTGTTATTGGCATAATTGATTATTGACTTACAAAAATACCGAAACGCCAACCATGAATAAAATTCTTATGAATGCATTAAAACAACATGAAAAACATAAAATGAAAAGTAATAGAATAAGCTTAGGAGAAAACTTGCATAACCTCAAGATCGGGGCTGGGAACTTATGCAATACGGGGAATCTGGACTCCATAAGGGGAAAACTAACGCGTTTGACTATAAAACGTAAAAATGCAAAAACATACTGCAAAAAACATTTGCAATATTCTAGACAGAGAAATTATTTTCTCTAATGCACAAGGAACCCTTGTGACTGATAAGGGCAACCAGTAGAAACATGAGCAGAGCGTGCGACTGGGCAAGACGTGGAAGAGGAAATGGACATGGCCGACGAATGTTTAAAAATCTCCCGACTCTCTATTCGACAGGACCCACGATGACGTATGTCAACAGGATGGCATTTTCCACCAATCACACTGGCAAGAGTTAAAAGGCTTTAAAAGTACATTCGGTGCTTAGGAAGGTGGAGAAAAGAGACCGTCTCATACGATGCCAGCGGGAGAGGGAATGACGTCCTGTTGATAAAGGAAGCTGGCTGACAGCATCAGTTAAAATGTAAAACAATATGCCATTTAACCCGGCAAATCCATTTGGCGGATGGCGGATGCTGTACTTCAAAGGACATCTATTCCCAGGTGGCTTTGGGCCAGCCAGCTATTGAAAAATGAGTCAGATCTATCGTATGGACTATTTGAGACTAATATGTGGACTAATATGTGTATGACATATTTAAGTCGACAGAGCAAGTTGCAAAGTAATGTTATAGACTTAATAACATACGTTTAAATCCCATTAATTATGCAGTAGGGTCAGTTCTAAGAGATTTGTGGTTATTTACTCACAAAAACATCGGGACCAATGATGGGGACGTTACCCACACAATTTGGTTCAAGTCTGTGTTTATAACTTCTCTGGTATTCTGTGTGTTGATCTCATTTTTTAAAAAAAATGATTCAATTTTTATAAAGAAGAAAAAAAGAAACCTGTATACATACAATTATTTTTATGATATGCATGATATGAAATAACTGTGGGAGTTATTTCAATGCATTGAACACATTATTTTGGTTGTGAAGATCACTGGTTCTCACTGGAACCATCTGGGAGTTTTAAAAAAAAACTCTGATGCCTGAGCTGCCCTCCAAGAGATTCTGACTTCATAGGTATGGGGTGTAGCCTGGGCATCAGGTTGTTACAAGCTCCCCAGGTGATTTTAATGTGTAGCAAAAACTGGCCTAAATAACTTAGGTCCGAAGACCAGTTTGGGAATAGTTTGGCAGGTGACCTGTGAAGCTATTTTTGCAATTATCCTGTTGACCACTAGATGGAGCACTGTCCCCATGACAAGGATTCAGCATCCAGGTTTTTGCAAAACTGTAAGCTAAGCAGGACGTGTCCAGGAAGCATTGAGAGCTTGAAGGGACCAGATCTGTGACCAGGCATTTGGCTAGGCTTTTAGCTTCACACTGTATTATGTAGTTAGAAGACGTATTTTTTAAGTTCTAGGAAGAAATTCTCATCATCTTTCAAACTTGACTTTCCCTCAAACCAGAGACACACAGCTCCTTAGATTCTTTCCATTTTTCTGTCTTTTCCTGGACATGAACTACAGAAAATCATTCTTTGTGGAGAGGCCACACCCTCTGCTGTTTGGCTGTAGGGATGAAATGGAAGGAGGCTCTTTGGAAATTTCTTAATTAAAAGTACAGAATTGACTTGACTGTGGAGTAAATAGCCGGGAAGCCAATATTTAAACCCTATTGATAGATTTGGATTAGTGGTGGCAGTAAGTCAGAGAAAACAGTTAAATTTAAAAAGATTCCTGTCCCCTTAACACATAAGAGTGTGATTTTTCTTCCGGAAAACAAGCACCTCTGGGCTTGATTTTTCTCCCTTTGATCTCAAAATAAACAGCAACCTCCACACTCCTGGGCCATGCACCATTGATTCGTTAAAAAGCCATATGCTGATTGCCTGTAAGTGCTTAACTCCTAACGATTATGGGCAAAGTCAAGAAACATAATTTAAGGAAAATTTCACAATAAAATGAGCCTCAAAACTAAGCGTAATTACCGTATCAGTATATTTCCACTCTTTGGACCTTTTCCCGTTGGAATTTGTGAACAACATTTTTAGTGAAGGTACAATGTCTGTGTCTCCTAGAACGAAGGACACCAACTCACCCAGGAATGAGATGGTGACTGTACCGCAGAGCAGGAATTAATGGGAAGGACTTGAGATTTCCGTCACAGCTACTCATCCACGAAGCAGTCTGTGAACTGCGAGGTGCCACAAGTCTGTGCCAAATCCTGCAGAGACACAGAACAGACACATAGCTACACTGTCATGCGCCGCATACCAGCCTCTCAAAGGTCGACGATGGGCCCGTATACGACGGCGGTCCCATGAAATCATAACGGAGCTAAAAATTCCCGTCTCGTGACGTCACAGCCATCATAGTGTCCGGCACGATGCGTCACTCACGTGTCCATGGTGACGCTTGTGTACACAAGCCCATTGCATGGTCAGTCGTGAGAAGGGACCGTTCACAATCCTGGAGACCTCACCGATCTCAGAATAAACGAAACACCGGTTTATGCGTTTCCTGCGCCACACGTCTGGGCGTTTTGGCAGAGCGCGCGTGCTCTTTCTACTTCTGAAAAGAGCGTTTGGCGTCAAACGGTAGCCGTGTCGTGCCAGCCGCAGCCTCGTCCATCTCGCGTTCACCGTATCTCTTGATGACACCATTTCCTCTCGCGCTCGGTTCAATTTCGTGGGGTTTTGAACAGCACCATGCCGCGCATGCGTCTAGCGCCGGCTGCCTAGGTGTGTGCTGCCCACGAGGACGCACGTGCGCCCTGGTGTTCGCACGGCGACGGAATCGCCCAACCGCGCACTTCTCAGAACGTGTCCCCGTCGTTCAGTGGTGCGTGACTGTGCGTGACTTATTATAAGGAGGTGGCAATTCTTTATGACAAGTTCCTCCACCAATATGGGAATGGGGAGGTCCCACAATCTGCACTTAGCAAGCCGGCCACCCAGGAGAGCCAGTGGTGTGTAAGTTACTGTCCCAGTCTGAGGCCCTGGGCAGGAAGGAGAAGACTCAGCTCGAAGATTGTCAGAGAAAATTCTTCCTTACCCGTCCTTTTTGTTCTGTTTAGACCTGCCATTTCCACCCAACAGCTCTTTCGATGTGTGTTCCACGGAATTCTAGTTTCTTGGGCTGTTATTTCAGGCGATTTGGTTTAAAAGGGTTCCGACGTCAAATAAGTTTGGAAAATCCTGGGTAAAATAAACAGATTTCCTTCTGCAGCCCTTCTCAGGGCCTTTTTGCCACAGCAGAGTGTGTTTTGTGATGATTCAGAAAGAGGCGATGCTTTGCAAAGTTTTGCAGACTTACCCAACATAATATCTCGCTTGGCATGTAGTTCTTCTCCCAATACTAGAATACTGCTTTATTAAGTGCTTCAGAGCGGAGACTGTGTCTTACCTGATTTGGTACCCCAGCCTCTGGCTCAGTGCCCGCTAAGCAGAAAAGACCCAATAAATGTTTGAGGGTCTTTTAAAAGGAAATGGCGAATGATGAATGCAAGAGTAGCAGAGATGCGGCCAAGCCATAAACAGATCCTAACAAGACAACCCTGAGACTAGGGCAAGGACTTCCTGGCCACCCCGCCTCCCCAGGGGGCCAGAAAAATGTGAAGTACATTTTGAGGACCTGGGAGCAGAGCCGAAGCTCTCACGGTTACAGAAGATGCCATGGGGAAAACAAGGGTGAATCTGCTCGTTCTTACTGAAGCAGGTGCCCTGACCATACCCCCTCTCTCTGCACAAGGCCTGCACTTCCCTGGCCCCCTTAGAGTTGGGCTTGGCCACGTGACTTGCTTTGGCCAATGAAATGCAAGCAGGAGTGATAAACTCCACTCCCTAGGGGAAGCCATTGAGGGCTGGTGTTCTCTGCCACAGACACCTGGCAGTGTTCCAGATGGTCATCTCTATCCGTCCGGGGTGACAGGGACACATCTGCCAGCTATTAATAATCATGCAGCATAAGCAAGAAATAAACCTTCGTTGCTTCAAGCCACCAAAATTTGGAGGTTACCACTGTCGAGTGATCTAGACAATTCTGACGGATAAACCTGGGGAAACTGCTCCAGGAGAGACACAGCCAGAAGCCACAGGCAGAATGGCCCAGCGGTGGACTGAGCTGTCTCTGGAGCCTGCTGGCTGGTGTTCGAATCCTGGGTCCGCCACTCTCTCACGGTGAGACACTGAACAAGTTGCTGAAGCCCTTTGCTCCTCTGTTTCTTCATCTACAAAGTTGTCATAAGTATATTTACTGCATTTCTTATGAGAATTGCGTAGGTTAATTACTGTCAAGAGCTTGGGAAATGGCCAGGCACAGAGTAAGTGCTCAATACATATTCAATTTATTATTAATATTTCTTCAATAACGAACAACAGTTGGATGCCGCAGGTGGCTCAGATCCAGCCTGAGGAAAAATATCATCCAAAGGAAACGTCGCTGGCATCCGGCCTCCAGGGAGACAATCTTCTCTGTCAAGGGACGTGAACCCAAATGTCCCCAGACCCCAGCGACCCTTTCACATTTGATGGACACTAGGTACAAAGAGAAAGGTCTTTGATTAAAATCCAGTGGTACAAATGAAGACAAATGACAGCTGATGCTAGGCTCCCGTGGTGGGGACGTTGAGGACTGTGGGTGCTATGGGGAGTGGTTACCAAAGAGCACATGTCCCCTCGGAAGGGGCAGGTGGAGGCCATTTGCAAAGGCGGGGGCAGTGGTGCTAGCGACTTCTTTCTCTTTCTTTCTTTCTTTCTTTCTTTCTTTCTTTCTTTCTTTCTTTCTTTCTTCCTTCCTTCCTTCCTTCCTTCCTTCCTTCTTTCCTTCCTTCCTTCCTTCTTTCCTTCCTTCCTTCCTTCCTTCCCTCCTCCTCCTCCTCTCTCAGAAGATTCAGATCTTAAAATGCGAATTCATTTTAAAACACCGTTTAGGCCAAACGGTTCATGAGAAAGTGGGATGCAGGCTGCGGTCCATAGTCTTCTGTTTTCCAGACCCCAAACCCGGACGGTGCAGATGTTCAGACATTCGCATCACCGAACGTTTGGGTTTCCGGGCGGCTTTTTCAGAACCTAAGACGCCTCTTCCCAGAGACGTACCCTCCTGCTTTGGATGTGGCACAGTCTCCAGGACCTACGCCCCTCCGAAAGCTGCCCAGACTTTGGCCTCAGGCTGAGCTCAGACCAGTGGGAGCAGCGTCTCCTTGCAGCCTCTGCGAGAAGCAAGCTCGTCCCAGGCTCCTGGCCTTGCTCGGGACAGCAGCCGACAGGTCTCTTAGGGCCGCTGTTTGGAAGGTGTAGTCTTTCAGGCAACTTCGAGGGAGAGGCAGGAGCAGCCCTGGCTGCTGAGCTCTGTCTCCATCCCCTCATCCCTCCCACGAGACATGGGGACGGCAGAGAGTTTCAGAGGTGCTCCTGCCCACCTTTGTCAGTACCTTGGCCAGGGGCGAACCATGATTTCACTGTCAGCCAGAATAAAGCAGCAGGGTCCTTCAAAACCAGTGACACCAGACCGATCACCGAAACGTTTTATTTATTTATTTAGTGATGATTCGGTCTCTCATCTGTGACGTAAGTGTAATAACAGCATCTCCAGACAGCCACGTGCCGCACACTTCATTAGCATTCCCCAATGCCGGTGAGCGTCCCAGGAGACTGGTGTACCTGCCCACCCCCTTCTCCACGTGACCCCATACAACACGGACATCTTCATTTTCTGGTAGCTGCTGCATGGGGAAAACGATTTTGAGAAACGTGACTTAACATGCTCCTCGGCGATGCATCGACACTTCGCGCGGCCGACGGTTTCTCGGTGCCGTTTGTTTCTCCGCGCGGGTTTCTCCGAACTTTTCCACCCAATCTGACCCCGGTTCCAACTCCGGCCCTTGTAGGATTACCTACGTGGGGTGTAAACGCAGAGCCATGCTTGACCATGACCCCAGCTGGGTTTTAATCACATGGAGACCTGGGTAAACGAGATGCCGAGAGCCTCACACCTAGAAAAATCCTTCGTAGAGACATTTTTTTTTTCAGAGTCTTCCTCATTATTATTATAAGACATTTGCTGCCACTTTAAAAGATGGGGCTTTGTGATGTGTCTATAACTAACGCAGATAAATTAATCCATTTCAGGCAGATTCATCGCAGCAGCCAGGGGAAGCTCTCGCTTGGTCGGGCAGACATGAGGGGACCGGTTCTCTCTACCATGGGGACATCAGACATGGTAAGTCCTTAAGGAATGTCTCAGTATCCCCCTGAGGAGAGAGGAACAGGCCATCCTTCCATCTCTTCTCTCTGGAGCAAAAAGACAGCGGCTTCAAGCACAAGATGAGGCTCTGGTTATTTCTATATTCCCTTATTACTCTCTAAACACTCTGGGCCTCACACTTACAAGAATGGGCGAGCTGGGGGTCACGGAGTGTGGTCCATCCACACATGCTTGCCTGTTGCTGGTGACCAGGAAGGAGCACACAGATGAGGCTCAGCCGGCAGCAGAGGTCAAGAGGTGAGCTGACTTTGGACGACTTTTCTTCACGCAATCATGCTGCAGCGGCTACTATCCAAATATCCGTTCTTGAAAACGCAGCAGTCCCGGGGCAAATATTCTGCACTCTGGCCCACCCAGTCCTGAAGGGTCGGTTGTCCCTTCTGACCAGCTGGTACTTGTCTAGACAGCTGTCATCGGAGTGAGTGTGACGGGACTCAGAGAAGGGTCCACAGGAAGTCCCTCTAAAAAATAGATTTTTATCATAAAATAATATATATTCACTTCCGAGAAGGTTTCGCCAATATAGAAAATATACCCGTGAAAGGAGTCACCTCAAATCCTAGCACCCCGAGGTGAGCGCCCTTCGGCGTAGATGCGGGGTCCTGTTTTGCACGCTGTTCGTGTAACCAGTTTTCATTCAACACTATGTTGTGGACAATTTTTTTTTTTTTTCAGGCCAATTATTCCCAATCCACATCATGGTTTCAGTGGCTGGAGAGTCTCCCATTATACGGGTGGACTTTAAACTAATCAGACCCCCATCGATAAAGGTTCAGGGTTGCGGTCAAGGGCACAGACGGGAGCCCCAGGGTCCAGCATAGGTCCTGGTTCTGCCACTGGCCGGCTGGGTAATCTGGAGCCGAAGCCTAACCTGTGAGTGCGGGTTCATCCTCTATGAAGCAGAAGTGTTAATAATCCCTACGCATAGGGGTGTTGCCAGTAGATATTCGTAAAACATTTACAGCAGTTTCTAGTGCACGCTAAACGCTCCGCTAAGGCCAGCTGTCACAACCAGGGCTGTGACCAGCATCTGAATACACATGCTCCCTGCCACCTACTTAGGATAAGGCTCAGAAGTGGAACGAAAGAGCCACCAGTAAACATATTTAAAATCTCGATTAATATAGTGCGGTTTCCTTCCCTCCCCTGGTGGGGTGGGCGGGAGGATCCGTGTCTGTCAGGAGGCCCCATCGAGCCAGCTCAGCGAGGTCGTCGGACTGGCCCCGCCTTCGGGGTGCCACTCTGGCCTATACAGCAGCAGGAGCATTGACAGCCAGGTCAGGCGCTCTCGCTTTGATTTCTAGAAGGAGAATTAGAGTTGAGGCCATCCTCGAGAATATAGGTCAAATCTCGGTTTCTGTGGTTACCAAACATTGTCAACCGCCAGTGACGCCCTCCCTCGGGGGCGATGCCAGGGTTCCCAGGCCTGGCAGCCGGGCCTGGCTCCCCTCCAGCTGCGCCCCCCTCGCTCGCCGGCCTGGAGGGTCCGCGGGGAGCGCTTCGAGGGGGCGTGGGGGGCCTTGCGCTTCCACTTTTTGGGAATGCGGTGGTGGGGGGGGGGGGTCAGCGGCGCTGCGGATGGGCTCAGGGGACCCCGGACGGCGGCCCTGCCCGCTGCCACGCCACTCCCGAGTCCACGGCTGCAGCGGGGAGGGACGGGAACAATGCGGTCGCTTGTTCCGCCGCCTGTCAAGCCCGGTCCCCAGATCCCGCTTTCCACGCCCCCAGGCCTAACCGCCGCGGGCCGGCGCGCAGAGGCGAGCGCCCCCTTATTTGGTGTTGGAGCGAAGGGGGAAAGGTTATCCTCGGATGCCTGCGGCGTTGGGTCATCGGCCCTCGGGGGCTGGCCGCGCAGGGCGCAGCGCCGCGTCCCGTCGCTGGGTGGCGCCGCCGCCCGCGCGCTCGGGTCCCGCCGTCCTGGGAGCGCCCTGGGGGACGCGGGGTGCGGGGCGGTGAGGGGGGGGCGGTGACCCGACGGGGACCGGGACCGGGGCGGGGCGGGGGGCGGCCGAGGAAGGCAGGAGAGCGCGCAAAGGAGACAACACAGCCCTTTCGGTGCGGCGGGCGAGCTTTCGAAATCCGAGGCTCGGCTTCGGCTGCGGGGCGCGCGCCCCTCGGCCGTGTCGCTGTCGCTGCGCGAGGGCGGGCGCGGGGCGGGGGGGGGGGGGGCGCGGGCGTCATGTGCACGGTGAGTGGGAGGCGGATCCCTCGAGGGACATGAATAAGGTGCCGTGGGAGGACAGCGCCAGCTCGCGGGGTGTCCTTCCCTGCCCCCCTCCCTCCCGCTCCGCGCGCCTCCGCCAGCCTCGCAGGTGAGCCCCGAGGTGGGGCCAGCCGCGCGCCCCCCCGGCGGCCTGAGAGCTGTGACACGGGGTGCCTCCGCCCTCACCTGCTGCCAGCCCGGCCCTGCCCACCCTGCCAGCGACGTGGGGACCCTTTTCGCCATTTTGCATGCAGCTGGGACAGGCTGAGGTCACGGGGACACTTCAGTGGCCAAGCTGGGATTTGAACCCGCGGCCTTCATGCCGCAAAGCCCAGGCGCATTTCCCTCGCTGCTGACGCTTTCTGCTAAAACTATGTAATACGTTTCGTTTTTCGAAGATCTGGAAAAAGAGCCAGATATGCCCGTAATGTGAATTTTCTTTAGCAGAGCAAAGCAGGTGTCACTGGGGAGTGGAGGCGAGGCCCGTGGGTGGACCTGGTCCCCCAGGTGAGAACGAGGCCCGAAGGCAGGGAGGACAGGGGGCTTGGCTTCTGCTGGAAGTGGCCCCTGGGTGCGTGTCCTTCTCCGGGGCTCCGGGGCAGCGTCCTGCGTGGCCCTGTTTGTCGCACAGAACTCGAAAGAGGGGCTGGCCAGGCAGGAAGCCCGTTGCTAACTTTTATTTTCTATTTTAGGCAAGTTGCGGGCAGCCCCCTGGTTTGGCTGCGTGTCCCACCCGCCTCCCTGCCCCTTCCCTTGCCCCTGTCCCATCCGCCTCTTGGGGAGGGGTGCAATAATTTTCACGCAAGAAGACCTGTTTCAGGCTTCTTCATTTGGGAAAAAAATTAATTTTCCAAGCCACACAGTTATAGACAACTTTTAAAAAGAGGTGCCGGAGTGACAGTTTCGTGCTTCCTTGAAATGAAACAATGCCAGTTTTTTCTTTTAAAAAAGAAAGTTTGTGTGAACAAAGTTAAATCCAAGAAATGTGTTTTTCTTCTCTTTTTCGCGAAATAGTAAAAAAAAAAAAAAAGCGCTTCTATCAGTTTCGAGGCGTTTCCAGGTTTCCGAGAATGTATTTAGCTTGCTACAAACTATATTTCTGTGGAAAAATTACAGCCAGGCTATCCTGGAAATCATGGCTTCCCATCACCGACTTGCTGGTTCCCAGCCTCAGTGAGAACAAACGCCACCCAGGTTAGTGGGGACATTCCAGGGCTCAGGTCCCCACCCCAGAAGCCAGGAGGGTCCTTGTCCCTGCTGCCTTGTCCCTTCCCAGATGTGCCGGCAAACCAGAGAGGGGTGTCTTCTGCGTCCTCACCCTGCATTTCATCCTTCGGCTCTCCCTACCCTAAACGTCCCCAAATCTGGATTTCCTTCCACTCAGCTGCCCGGATTCTGCTCTCTGCTTGTGTCCGAGGCAGGTGGAGCCCAAGCCACACAGCGTTTCACCACCGTCATCTTAGAAACGGCCCTGTTGGGAGGGACGGTGGCGACCAGCCAAGGTGGTTGGGAGAAGTTAATGAAACGGTGCCCGTGAACCCTTAGCCCGGGGCCCAGCACCCAGAAAGGTCTTCGTCTTTCTGAGTGTCCGCTGTGCGCTCCAAACTAAGGCTCTCCACGTATGCACTTGAATCTTCATGCAAAACCTGGCATGGAGATAAGACGATTATTGCACATTCGGGGAATTCAGAATCAGGGGAGTCAATGAAATTACCCCAAAGTCACACAGCAAGTACGTGGCAGGGCCAGGATCTGTGTGACTCCAGAGCGTGTGTGCCCTTTTGATTATGGGCAACTTTGGAGGAAAGAAGAAATTAGAAACAGTTGTATAGGGTGAGCTGAGGGGTGTTCAGAGTTGTAACTGACTCAGTACGAGTGACTTGTTACTGTCCCTGTGCCTTTGGCGTAGCTGTGGGAGAGAGTGATGGAAAGCTGATTCTACGTGTAGATTTAAGAACCAGTAGAATGCAGCCACCTTTGTGTCTCCTGATTGTCAGCTGCCTAACTTCCCAAAGCCTCGTGGGCCCCTTTTAAGCCCGGATTAGAGACGGCTCTCCATACTGGTCAGCATGCGTTTTGTTTTTGCAAGAGACAGAAACCCAACCCAAACTGGTTCATGTGAAAAAGGAGATATAACTGGCTCATGAAACTGATTGTGGAAAGGGGCGGCCTCAGGCATGGCGTGATCCAGGAGTTCAACATGATCCTCTGTACTTGGCCTGATCTATATCTCAATTTGGTTCCCTCCATGTTGACTTTGTTCTTACATTGGCTCTCTCACGGACCCTTTTGGGGTCTTTTTTGGTAAGGCTTAGGAAAATTTGGGCCCCTAAAAGAAAAATCGTGGTTCTCTTTGTTAAAAGAGGCTAGGGATGCTGGTCAGGCAAAAATAACGCTATCTACATCCCGCTGCCTGTGTAGCATCATCAGTCTGAAAGATGGTGGAGAAAAAACTTTGATGGTGAGCATTTCTGCCACAAAGGACACTCACGGGTCAAGCAGGTGGGAGAGGGGTAGCTAGAAGTGTTTTCCGTCACACAGGGGCCCAGGAAGACCCCGGATCCTCCTGTTTCTAGTCAGGCTGTGTGGTTCTAAACTAAGCAACAGAGTGAAATCTTAGTATCTTAAGGATTGTTTGGTGGTCGTTAGAAATCTTTAGTGTGCTACTGTAGCAAAATGCTTTCACAATATAATACACACAAATATAGCACGTAACAAAAAGCTCCGACAAGGTAAACATATACAAATATACGTAAAAGTGGACACATTTACATATAGACGATTATAAATATATAAAATAATGTAAAAGTGCATAAAGTCCTCTTGAATCTACTAAAGATCCTCGTCGGCCCTTAATGAGAGTCACCACAGGTACAACTATAGATAAAATGTTACCAATCCACACGGACGGTGGATGCTGGGCTGTGTGAACCAGGTTTGGTCACACGCTGCGTGACAATGTGTTCCTTGCACCAATCTGACATAATCAAACTGGTGTCCCAGCAAATTGGCAGATTGCCAGATGCCACGGACGGTTGGTCACTTCTCGAACACTCAGGGTTGAGAATGCTCATTGGACAGATCCCGTGGTGTGGCTTCTTGTCATACATGCCGAGAGCCAAGGGGTAGGACACCCCGAGACACCTGCTCAGGACCAAGGTGCTGCTTGCTGGGCACCCAAAAATGGAGTTAGGAAGGGAACCAAACATTTTAGATGAAATGTAGCAATTCTGGATCTCCTTTGATGTGAATCAGTTATTCTTGACACCGAAATGTTCTAATTGTAATAAAATACACATGACATAAAATTCATCATCTTAACCATTTCAAGATCTGTTAAATACATCCACATCATTTTGCAGCCAATCTCCAGAACTTTTTCACCTTGCAAAACCGAAACTTTACACCCATTTAACAACTAATGCAGTTTTCTATTTTTAATAGTTGGTCACAAACCCAATTAAATATTTCATTCGGAAAATAAACATTTCATTTCTAATTTTAAAATAAGTACCTAGAGGAGTGTATTGTGACCATACACATTTTTTTTCTCTTTTTTTCCTGTAATGAAATCCAAATCACATGATGAAAACATTTTAAAACATCTGTTTTAAAATGATCTCTCTGGAACTTTTTTCCCCCCCCAAAAAGCAATTAGTTTCTAATTCATTATTCCAAGCAGCACCTTTACTTGAAGGTGCAGATGAAATCTGTTTCTTTCTTCAATTTTACCTGTTACATACATATCTTATTGAAAGCCACTTTCCCCGGAAAAGGTCAGAAAATATGGAGCATTTTTCTTTTTGTCAAAAAAGACACCTGTTTCTGAAGGTCACCACCTGGCATTATCACGTCGCAAAAAGATTTGAGTATATTTTAAACTCCTTGTTTTTATAAAATTGACCATAGTGATGACACCTTGCGTCCTTTGGTGTATTTTTGCTTTTTAATTCTCTCATTCAGTGCTTTGCCTGTGGATGACGCAGTGAATGGTCTGCGTTTGTTATGCTCGTTCTCTGAAACCCAGACCCTAGAACTTTTGTTAAAAAAATGACAATCGACACAACTATCCCTGCTGTGGTTATATCTACACCGTTTGTCCACAAAACATCCACAAAACATCATCTTTAATGATAATGGTTATCATCGCCATCATCTTCTACTGCACGTCTCCCCTTCCAAACAAACAAATTCTTTACGTTTCCATCATTGACAGAAAGTTTGGCAAATACCATAAACTGATACACGTAGAAGGAAATGGTACTTCCATCCAACTGTACAGCAACTGTCCCGTATTTCATATTTTGCTAATACTCGTATTTTCAAATCTTCAGCAATACATTCTGTCTTTCAGTGGTATTTGCTGACAAATGAATGCATTTCAGTTGGTCTTTATTTTTTTTTCCCTACGTATTAGTTTTGCTACATTTATGTGACAAGAAGAACAAATATTCATAAATGGCATGTGAGTTGTGGTCTTTTGCACCAAAAACCTTAGATGAGGCTTCTAAACATTTGTCATTACACCTAATGAAATATTTTAAAGATTGGATTGAGTATTTCATTAAAGATTACTGGGAAAATTATGGAAGTTTGTCTTCACGTTCTAGCTGTTTGTTTTGTATTTGCGGAAACACGCGAGCCTTAGGTACACAGTCCATGGAGTTTTTCCCGGTGTAGTCACCTGTGTAGTCATGACCCAAATTAAGCAACAAAACGTTTCCTGAACCCCAAAAAGCTCCACTGCTTTCCTTTCTGGTCAAAACCTACAGTAGTAATCATTATTCTGACATCTACCAGTATGAATTAGTATTGCCTGTTCTTGAACTCTATATAAATAGAATCGTATCTCTTCTATGTCTACCTTTGGTTGCTCAGTGTTTTTGAGATAAATCCAGGTCATTGTATGTATCAATACTTCATTCTCTGTCATTTCTATGTAGTCTATTTTCAGTGTACAAATATATGAATAAGCCGGAATCTGTTTATTCATTCTCCTACTGGTGGATTTTTGGATTGCTTCCAGTTTGGGGAAATTATAAATAAATTTGCTATAAAAGTTCCTGTACAAGTTAAGTAGAGTAGGTTTTGTTCAATTTTATTCAACGGCACCGAACAGCTTTCCCGTTTATACTCGCACAGAAATGGATGAGAGTTCTGTTGCTCTAACCCCTGCCAACACGTGACCTTGATCTTTTCCATTTTAACCACTTGGGGTGCTGTCTACCGATACCGCATTGTGGTTTTAACTTGCATTTTGCTGATGAGTAGTAATGGCGCACTTATTTATTGATCGTTTGGCTGCCTTCTCGTGTGAAGTGCTTGTTCACATATTTTTTCCATTTAAAAAAATCGGTCGCCTTTTTGTTATTGACTTGTCAGCGTTCTTTATATATTTTGGATCTGAGTTCTTTGTTAGAATGTACTGCATGTTTTCCCCCCATTCTGTGGTTTGCCTCTTTAGTTCCTTTTTTTTAATTAATTATTTTATTTTTTTGTTTTTAATTAAGTAATTATTTTATGGTGCTCTTCACTTCCTTAATGATATCTTTTGAGGGAGCAATTTAAAATTTTTGACGAAATCCACTGTATCAATTATTTTATTTTGTGGATAGCCTTTTGGGTACTATTTAAGAAATCTATCCTATTTCTAGCTCTGGGATCCTTCCCACATTAATTTTTTGAGGTAGGGAATAAGGTTCTTTCCCATCCCCCTGGAGACCAGAAGTCTGAGATCAAGGGAGCAGTGTGACACTCCCTCTGAGACTCTTGGTAGAATCTTTACTACCTAAATTACTTTTAGAATGTATTCGTTGTCCCCCCCCACCCCTTCTAACTTCCGGTGGCATCCGTTGATCATCAGCGTTTCTTGCCTTGTAGCTGTTCATCACTCTAATCTCTGCCTCTATCATTTCGTGACCTGTTCCGCCTGAGTCTGAGTCTCTTCTCTGAAAGGACGCAGCCATATTGGATTAGAGCCCATCTGACTTCGGTTCTGGCCTCGTCTTAATTACATCTGCGAAGACTTTATTTCCGAGTGAGGTCACGTTTGCAGGAACCAGTATTTAGGATTTCAGCGTATCTTTTGGGGGGAAGATGGTTTAACAAAGAACATACCTGTTCCATGCCTCGTTTTCTCTCCTTTCTTGTCAACTTTTGAATTATTTTATTCATTCCGATTTTTTCTTTCTACTACATTGAGTTCTATATTCTATTTCTCGTCTAGACATTTCAATATGTAACCTAAAGTATAAAGTTAACCATTACCTGTACCCTCTCCCAAACAATAGAAGAACCTTAGATACATTAAATTCACTTGCCTCTCTCTCAACCTTGTTTAATATTATCACCATGTATTTCAACCTGTCTTTGAAACAATCTTTTTATTGTGAAATAAAACCAGAAGGTAGGAAGCCATGTCGGTCAAATGTATGGCTTGATAAAAGGGTTTAAGAGAAACACCATTCAGGTCAGAAATAAAATTTCGCTGGCCACCCCAGGGGCACCTTCATATCCTTCTCCCAATTATGACCCCCTCCTCATCCCTTATCACTCCCTTGATTTCTATACTTATATTTTTATTATGTTTCTTTAAAAAAAATCGTTTTATTGACCAAATGTACACCCCTAGACGCCATAGCATTGCATCGTCCATTACAATTTTTTTGGTATTTCTTTTAGATCTCTTTTAATCTCAAGTTCTCGTTTCATCCTTGTCTTGAAGGACCTGGATGCTATGATGAGAAATTTAATTTCTCACCACCTGGATTTTTAAAATCACATCCTCATGAGGCAGTGCATTTCTCTGCCCTCTCTATTTCCAGAAAATTGGAATCCAGAATCTGGGTCAGATTCGGACTTGACCCCTTTGTTACTCCCCGACCTCCTATAGTTCGACAAGACCAGGGGAGGCACATAATGTCCAGTTGTCACTCTTCTTGCTGTCAGTGGTCATTGATACTTAATGCCTATATCCGCTCATTCATTGGGGATTGCTAAGTGGAGATGGTCTGTCTTTTTCATCGTTATTGAATAGTTGTAATGCCATTATAAGAAGACACTCCTCCGTCTGCTATCCGATTACGCAGTGGAACACTTCATATAGGAGACCGGATCGATGCTGAAATGTTTTCCTTTACTTAGAACGTTTCGAGATAATAAATTAGTTCCCTGTCGTCCTCCGAGGGTGGCCATGCTTTTTCTCCCCTCGACGTCGTTATAAACTCATGAATTTAAAAGTTATTTTTTAGCACAGGTTGGTTCCTGAGTCCTTCTGCTATGACCTGATGAGTCTCCTACAACTTCCTTGCTTTCTGATGTGACAGGATGTCCCAGCCTCACCTTGTACTTTTCCTGCATTTGATCTGGATCCAGGCAATTCTTCAGGATGCCCCGGTCCCCCTTAGTGAGGAAGCATACTTCGAGGCCACAGTCATCGCTCACAACTAGCTATTGTTTTCTTTTCAGTGGAGCTAAACACACACCCACATCTTAGAGTTTTTCTACTTCTGATGTATATCGTTCTTTCTATATCTCGTACACATGCATACAAATAAATATATTTTTAAAGATAAAGTATCTTAGGAGTCAGTACTGATACTTCTAATCTAATCTAATTCAAAACTACGGAGACTTCATTTAACTTCTTCTGTATTACACCTGTAACTCCTTCCTTGTACACTGCGAATCCCGATTTTAAAGAATACAAGGCATGAAATTAGAATTTCCCACAATCAGTAAATTTTTTTTATCCCACACGCAATGGACTTGGAAGAAAAATGCTAATAAAAAGACTAAAATCCTCATGTCCTACCAACGTGATTATTTCAAACATTAAGATAAATCTTTCTGCATACGCTCCCCCCATTTTCTCTCCATTTTTTCATATTCATATGTATTGTGCCTCTGTCCAATTTCTGCAGGTTACTGTAACTGTAACCCTCCCCATCTGCCCTCACGTCAGTGAGGGTCACTTTTGGTCGTCAAAAGCTTATTCTCTAGTAAATTTTTTCTCCAAATGGGAACACTATTCCTCGAAATGTTACATGCTGATCATTGCTTTTTATACTTTAAGTTCAGTTTCGTTGGATATCAAAACCTGGGTGCCTATTTTTTTAACCACATGCCTGCATCTTTTCTCCGGCGTGAACCTTTGTGTGGGGACGTCTAGTGTTCTTTACTTAAAAGTTCCGTTTTCTTTCTTCTGATGTTCAAATAATGTTTAATCTTTTATTTTTATTTTTAAGGCCTGTAATTGTAGTAGAATATCTCTAAGTGTTCGTTTCTTTTGGTTGATATTTATAGGTACATGGTGTCCTCTTTTGTAGTGTAATTTCATTTTTTTTCTATTTTTTTTTTTTTTTGGATTATAGTCTTCAGTATTTGTTTTATTCCCTTGCCCGATTTCCTCCTTTGACTCTTTATTATCCATATGTTTAGTCTGCTTCGCCACTTTTAACATTTGTCTCTTTCGCCCACATCTTTTATATCTCTTTCTTCACTTCCTTTTTGACGTTTTCCTTTCTTTCACTTTCTACGTAAGATATTATATTTTGTCGATTCTTTTTCACGTTCCTTCTAGTTTAGCCTTCATTTCTGAAATGAATCTTTTATTCTTAATTCTTAAATTATTCCTGTCACCTCATTTCTAAGTTTTTATAATTCTAAAGTATTTCCATATCTTTTTTCATTTTCTCAATTTTCCAAGCTCGTTTGGAGATCGCTTACGTTTTTACCTGTTTTGTAGGCATGTCTTTTTGAGTGTTTTCAATATCTTCGTTCCTTATTTTCTTCTGTAAAATTCTAACTTTGTACAGAATTTGATCTTCATGGTTTTTTTTTTTTTCTGTTGTTAGGTTTTAGGTGAAGTTTATTTTCCTGTTGTTTAGGATGAAGTAGGATGCTACAGACTGAATGTTTGTGTCCTCCCAAAACTCATGTGTTGAAATCCTAACAGCCAAAGTGGTGGCACTATGGGGCAGGTGACAAGGTCACGAGAGCTCTCCCTACCATGGATATGATTAGTGCCCTCATAAAAGAGACTCCAGAGAGCCCCCTCACCCCTACTGTCACTGGGGATACAGCAAAAAGTACATGAGGAAACTATCCACAGTTTCATTGAAAAACCGTCTAAACGGAAACGAACGGCTATAGATTGGCATTTTCGAAACTTAAAGATCATTTTGTGTTACGGAGAGTAAGCGGGCCCACTCTGAGGCAGGAAGTCTGGCTTCTTCCCACACGTCTGTGGCCAGCCAGCTGGTAACCGTCTGTAAATTATTCAACCTGTCCAGATGCAATTTCCACTTCTGTAAAGTGAAGGAAGTGATTTGTGTGATGCTTTTGAAGATTCTAGGCTGAACACAGTGAAATGTTGCATCGGATAGGAGTCTCTCCTGTTCCTACAAGCATTTCTGTAAAGCCTTAACTTGGCAGGATCTGAAAAATCAGAACAATTCTGCCAGAATAGTTTAATTTCTAGTCAGTTTTCTGTGGTCAGCCCTCCAAAATTGTCACTGAGACTGAAAGATGAATTTGCTACCAGGACATGTGTAATATCGCTATTACATCTCAAGTTTAATAAAGGGGGAAAGAATTTGGCACAGTGTCTCGGATTATAGGCAACAATCATTGCCCCATTTATTTTTTAAAAAATCTAAAATCGTTTGTCATAAAAGCAGGTAGATACACCTCACCAAGGTATTACTTCCTGGTTAACGCTGCTATTGTCCTCTTCCCCCCAAAAGACAGTCTTTGCTTAGATTTATTTATTTTTTATTTAATCATTTCAATGAAACAGCAGAGTAAATGTCCTGCTTGCCCTTTAGTGCTGAAGTCTGGATGTTGTATTATTATATATTATATTATTATATATTATATATTATACATTATATATTATATTATACATTATACATTATATATTATATATTACATATTATATATTATATATTACATGGTACATATCACATATTATCTATTATATATTATATGTTATATATTCTATTATATTCGCTATATGTTATATAGCGAATTATGCTTTTTCAAGGAAAAAGTCGCCGTGTGCCATACTGTATCGCTTTTCTACGGCCCTCCACATTTTCTGTGATTACGTTGTCACGACTTAAACTTCCACGCAGAATCTGAAAGAAACTCTGAGATTTTAAGGCAGGCATAAAAAACTGGAACGTTGTTCTCTAACTCACTCGTCTTCAGAACCTCTGGAGAAAGTGTCGCCAGTGTACACACAAGGTGCTGGTTGGCCTCCTGACTGCAGGCGCGAGTCTCTTCTTAGAGAGAACCTCTGTCCCGCCCTGGCTTGTGGTGGGGACCGCTCCTCCATCGCTCCAGGCAGAACGGTCTTCTCTCGGGCTCATCTCACTCCCGTCTTTTTTCTCTCTACACCACATTTTCGGATCCCCCCTTTCTTTCATACCTCAGTGGGGAGACGGCTGGGTTTCCAGGATTCCTGAGAAAGGTGTCAGCCACCATCTGTTCAAATGCTTTTCGACTCAGGAACATGAGAAGTTAGCTTGACATTGGTGAGAGATTGTGGCGGGACTCGGGCTCAGAGAGGGAGGTTCGCACCATCTCTAAGCTCCGATTTCAACAGCAGCCAAATCCCAAGGCAGAGCCTGAACGCTGGGTGCCAGGGCTGCTTAGGACACGTGGGAACTGCGTAGGAATCCAGAGCCGCATTTCTGCTGTGATGGATGATGCTCCAAGCTAATTGTTCGCTTCGAAGCTGTCCTACCCTCGCCGTCTGGGAAAAAATGACATGATGTGGGTTTCCCTGCTCTCTGTCCCTGTGGATTCACCTGCCACTCCAGCACCGTGATGGGTCACCTCAGCGAGAAGGGTGCTGTGGGGCTGGTGTACCTCTACCAGACTCTGCGCCTGTACCTGTCTGTACTTGGGTCACTTGGGCTGTGCATCCTCAACAGGGGCAATATCGCCCCCACCTGGTAGAAAATGGTACTAGTGCGGTGATATATCTATATACAAATATATATTTATTCACTAAATATATATTTATTCTTATATATACTTATATATTTATACATAAATATATTTTATTTATATATTAAATATATAAAATTTAAATATATATTCTTATATATATTTATATATATTATATGTATGTATGTATGTATGAATATGTGTATGTATGTTCCTTTCTCAGAAATCCTGTAAACCCACCAGTCTCTCTATATCTGTGTGTGTATGTGAATATATATATAAATGAAATCTCATATATATATATATATATATATCTACGCACACATATCTTACACATCTTATTGGCTCTGTTTCTTCGGAGAACCTTCACTAATACGGAGGGGAGGTGGGAATGTCTTGAATATTTTAATGGTTTGGAACTCCCTTCCCCCCCTCACAAAAGGCCACAGTACACAAACAGATATCCAATAATATATCTGTGGTATTTAAATTTCATGGAGGCAGGGGAAATTACAACGACAACAAAAAATGCTTTAAAAGGCTCCTTAGGGGTGCAATGATTTTTTTAAGAATTGAGAAACACTGCTTTGGATCTGCTTTTTCACTGGCCCAGGTACTTAGACCACCAAGACGTACATTTCTGCCTTCGGAGGCTTCCGCCCTGCCCCTCCCCCTGCTGACAGGCTGGGGTTGGCGTTTGACCGGCCCCCTCCCTCAGCCTCGGGGGACATCAGGCGACTCCAGTGTGCCCACGGAGCAGGATCCAGTCGCTGTTTGTGGCTACCGTCCAAGATCACCCCCTTTATCTGCTGCCTCCTCTTCCTACCCCACTTTCCACCCTCCGGCTGATTTCTCTGCGCCTTCTAATAAAGCCTAGAATCCGAATCTCCGACGCTACGAAGACCATGCGTGTCTCTCTCTCCGTGCGTTTAAATGGCTTGTAACTTCAACGATTCAACAAATCAAAAGAGGGTCCATGAATGGAAGAGCCTATCACCTAACACTGTAATTAATCCAACTCTCTGTGCCCGGGGGTCCATTTTTAACATATTTTAAAAGTGTGGACCCTGGAGCCGGATTGCCCGGCTCCTTGCTTTCTAGCTGTGTGATCAGGGGCAAGGTATGTATCCTGTCTGCGCCTCGGTTTGCTCATCTGTAAAATGGGGATGTTAATAGCACCCCCGTCTCAGAGTTGCTGTGTGCGCTAAAGGAGTTAGCTTGGGGAAGCTCTCTCTCTCTCTCTCTCTCCTCTCTCTCTCTCTCTCTCTCTCTCTCTCTGTTTGCTGTGTTTTCATCGCTAAGCACGGGCTTCTGTTGCTGCACAGGGTCCCATGTCACCAAGAGGGCAGGGAAGGGAAGCGGCAGGCGAGTTTACCAGGACTTTTTGAACTAGAAGTCACCCTGGGTCTCGGACGTAAGTTCCAGGCATTGGGCTGTCTGGGCGAACACGTTCTTACTGCACCCATAGTCACCTTATGTAGTTAGTGTCTGCTGAGAGCATCCCCTCACCTCTTCTTTTGGGATTCAGAGCTCCCCAACCGCAGAAAAATCTATGGCCAGGACCCGCCTTATGACCTGTGGGGCCACTCAATTCAAACGTGGAATCATAGAACAGGTAGGCACTGGCCTAATGCCCTGAGCCCTATCGGGCAATAGAAAAACACTCCGTGTTTCTTTTCTTCTGATTCACAGCAACTACAGACCCAAGTGGTGGCATTTATCCTGACAGGGAGGGCTCTCAATTGCTTCAAATGTCCCCTCCAGTCGGCAGGAAGAAGTTGGGATCCTCGCCTCTCACGTTTGAGCTTTTGGAGACGAGTCCCATTCTACTGCAGTTCTGATTTCGATGCGACTTAGGTGTGAGTCAGAGATCTCACGAGTTGATAAAATGTTGACTCCCTCCGTAAAAAGCTACGTGCTAATTTTGCTTTGCGCCCAAGCCTTTCCATTTAGATTTACGCCGTGCATAGACTGCTTATTACGGAAGGAAATCACAGCCCACGGAAGCCTCTCCTTGACCTTGGCATCTCAGAACCCCCGTTTCCCCTGTTTAATCTCGACTCTAGTTTCTTCTTTCCCATTATTTGGGGAGATGTGACTTCTTCCCCTGCCATCTGGCCCTCACCCCACCGGCAGCCTGCAGACCTTCTCGGAAATACCTGTTTCCAGAAGGACGGAGTCAGTGACCTCTTTCTAGAAAGGGCTGAACTGCAAACATTTTAGGCTTTGCGGGCTGGACGGTCTCTGTCGTTAACTACTCAATGTTGCTATTTTAGCGTGATAGCCAGGACAGACAATACCTAAACAAACGATCGTAGCTGTTTCCTATAAAACTTTATTAACAAACACAGACAGCGGGCTACAGTTTGTAGATCCTCGCTATAGGACCACTAAATAAATAAATAAATGAATGAATAAATAAATAAATAAACGAAATGAGTCACCCGGCAGCTCCCGCTCTGCTGGGTATTAGAAAGTCGCCTTGCTTTGCAAAACGATTTTTTTTTTTTTATGTAATGCTGTGTACACAGGAATTTCTATATTTACTTCTAAAGCGGCTTTGAGTCAAAGCCAGGGTTGTGCTGCAAAATTCTCTGTGTTTGCCATACTTTGTCAACAGAAAGCAGTAATTAGGGCCCTCGGATCCATGCGTTCAGCTCACAAAAACCACACACTGGCCACCAAGGTTACACCCGTTGGTACATTCATCAATGCTACTTATTTCACTTTTCTTCTCGTTGCACACAGTGTAATTTTGTTCACCACACTAGGCACAGTAGCAAGGTTTTTCTCCTCGGTGGACGCACAATCAAAAGCGAAGGAAGGTATTGACAGTGCTAACTTTGGCCCGAGACATCTCTAGGAAAACTAGAGAACAGAAACGCCATTTCTCTTGGTCGTTTCTTCCACGCCCCTGAGCCCAACTGTGTACAAATTACTCTCATTGTGGTGACAGGAATAAGACTTTCATTAACATCGCCATTCTGATCTTGGTAAACAAGTTTGTTTACACCGCTAAAGAATGAAGTCATAGAGAAAACTTCACGGTAGGTGGCCCTGTCTTTTTTGTTAAGGCGAGCTTTGATGAAGTCCGGGATGCCTCAGTCAGCGAGCTACCGAGTGTGCCTTTGAAAAGAGGACACTCGTCATCAAGGCTGGTCACATCGCTATCTAATGACATGTGTCGATGTTTCTACTGTTTCTTCCTAACTCCTTGTTCGCTTGCTCTCCCAGTGAGTATAAAGAGGATAAATCTCCTCGATGACATTTGATGGCTATCGGTTATCAGTTAAATCACTTTTTCTTGACTTCTAATTAGATATCAGGGACTCTTCAAAGATGACAAAACCCAAGAAACTATGTATGGCTCCAGGTGCTTATCTGAGATAGTGAGAATGAACGTGTTTAATCATCACAGCGGGGGAAAACAAAAAACCGAAAACCAAAAAACAAAAACCATTGTGGGAATCTGGCTGTGTTTCATTCTTTGAAAGAAGAATGCAAAAATAAGGGGTCCGGGGAGACAGATGAGCCAGCAAGGCATCCTTTTCTGAGATAATAATACTAATTTACCGGGTACTTGTACGTGCTCAGCTCTGCTCCAAGTGCCACCACGTAGTTTAACGCATTCAGCCCTTGCACCGCGGAGCGAGGTGGCCACGTGACTATCCCCGTGTTAAAGATGTGGAAATAGTGCAGAGGGGGTCAATTAGTTCTCCAAGTCACACACCTCATTTAAATAGTGAGGCTTATGGTGCCAGAGGGAGAAGGAGAGGAAGGAGAGAAACCACAGACCCGCATCAAGATGGACAGAGCTCTGCGAGGCCACACGGCTTTCGTCACTTCCAAGAATAACTACACTTACGGAGGATTTACATTCAATGCGTCTGGTCCCCGTAAGTAGGAGTATCCCCCCCTCCCCGCCGCCGTTTTTGCAAACGAGGAAACTTAGCATGGGGGGGCGGGGACTGATATAATTTGGAAAAACTCCTCTATGTAGTAGCTTGGCAGAGTTGAGATTCAAACTCGGGTCTGATTTTTTTGCAGCTTGTTTGCATCTGACCATGGATCTCCTGGTTGACTCGGAGGATAAAAGGACACCCTTAGCCCTTCCGGGATTCCGTGATGTCTGGTTCCTGGGAGATTTCTAGAGTTAGGGGTATTTATTCCCACTCATGGGCCAGGCGAGAGTTCTCAAGAGCTAAGGTTTAATCATGGCAGCTGTTCAGAAGACTGGTGAAGGTGGCCAGTTGTCCCCACTGGCACTAGGTGCTAAACTATGAGGGTCGTGACACCCCTGAGAAGCTTGGTCCAAGCTGCTGGCACCGAGGCCCTTCCCGTGCTCCCTAAATGCTGAAGGAAGGGTAAGATACAAGGCCTAGACATGAGCCACGCTCTGGGTCGGGCCAGGTGGTCACAGTCACACTAGCAAGACTACGTTCAAGCATTCTGAACATCGAAGACTTGGTGAAAGAGTCATGCTCAGGTTGGTTCATTTATTTTTTAATCCAGACGTGCGTGCCAAGCGGAGTTCTAAGAAATTGCAGAGATTGACTTTTTGAATTGTCTGCTGGGAAAACCACAAGCCAGAAGGCGGCTGTAATAGATGCTCGTGAGTCATCACCCCGGACGCAGATTGAGTCATCTGTCAGGTTCGTGTGGATTTCTGCATATCAAGGTGCCCCAACCCTTGTAGGCGGAAGGGCCGGTTCCCTGATGTAACCTGGGCTGGAGACACCGAAAAGCGTCTATGGAGTCGGTGGCGTTTGGGGGACTCCAAGGGTCAAAACCGGCAAGATGGACATTTTTGGAAACCGCAAAGATCAAAGTCAGATCCACACCGGGACAAAGCAAGAGTGAAAAGCAAAGGTAGGGAGGCGTCTAGAGGGACCGAGGCATCTGTCATGCTCTCTCGGGTTTAGCAAGAAATCCCCATTAATGCATAGGAGTTACAGGAGTTGTAGAAATCATAGACAGCACACAAAGTGTGCTTTGTTTGTTTCCCCTGTTGAAGTTCCTCGGAGGGCCATTCAAAGTCAGCGGCCAGTCTGTCCCACGTGCACGAGGACGTTAGTCACGAGGACGTTAGTTAACGTCAGCGCTAGCTGCAGGGAGGAGCAGGTCCCGGGATTAACACCGCGACCCAGTGACAACTGTTTCCTCTGGCTATTTAAGTCTAGAGCAAGCGCTCTGATCTGCAGGCATCTGTCCTCCGTGAGGGTCCAGCCCCTTGTGGACCCTCGTGACGATTTGTTCCGTCGGCCTATTTAAGAAGGGACCCACATCCCGTCCATCCTTCCCTGACACCTCCGAATCGCCTGCACGGGGCCAGACGAGGGAGAAAGAGCTCAGAGGAGGGAGCGGGGATGCGAACAGCCACGACCGGAATTCCATTCAAATTCCAGCGGCTGGTCCCAGCCCTCCGTGGCTGGCTGCGTCCACCTCGTCCACCTCGGCTTCCTCCATCCCAGCCGCACCCCGCTCACCCCCGATCTGCCCACCTGCTCTCCCCCTGCTACCCCAGGTCTTTCTCCCCGGAACCCTCCAGGCGCCGATGCCAACACGCCTGGCCTCGATCACAGGTTTCGGGGACCACGTGTCCTCTTTAAGACTCCTCTCTCGAAACGGTTTACATACAGGGAGTGAGCGGGTGTTTTAGGAGAAGCCAGAAACTCCCCTCCCCCCAGGCTGTATTTGTGCAACAAAGTGAAGCGAAGTTGAGTATCTTCCGGGTAATCTGATTGACGTTGACAGTCACATGGAATGATTAGGCGATTTTCTTGGTGTGTGTGTGTGTGTGTGTGTGTATGGGGGAGGTATTTGTACCAGAAACAGAGCAGGGGGTGGGTTTCAGTACCCCTCCTCTTTAGAATGTGTGGATATGGCTTTTTGTGTCTGAGCCATCTGGTTTACCCAGCGCTTCCAAGGTATCTGGGCCATCGATGGGAGAAGGCTTCATCGTTGTTTACAAAGTCATTTCCAGTCGCAGATAAGTGAATTGCATGAAATTCGTGGAAAGCTCTAGGCCAGTCTGGCAGAGGGACAACCAACTGCATACCCCAGATTCCCAGGGCAGCCCCAAATTCCAATATTTTCATCCCTAAACCCCCCGAGAATTGTCATACCTACATGTTTTGATTAGGGTTCAGAAGATAGGGCCATCATAGAGCCCGGGCTCATGAAGGAAGCACCCTGCTGAGCAGAGGGCGCCGTGGAAGGTGGGGTCCGAAGGGGTGCTGGCAAAGGCCAAAGGAAGGGTCACAACCTGTGGAGCAGCCGCGCTGGAGAGGGCGGCAGTGCCAAAGTGCACCCGGGGGAACTACGGTCAAGAGTCTCCTCCCCAAACCGCGAGGCATGCGCCGTCTAGTTAAAGCGTGCGAGGCCTCAGTCACTCTCAACATGTCTCCGGGGAGAATGGAGGGCAGAGCTGGGTGATAATGTAGTGAAACTATAGGCAGGTTCTGAGCCTTCCTGCTGGCCAGGGCCCTGCTTCAAGGTCAAGGAGGGAGGCTTCCTCCTTGGGCTGGTACCTGCACCTCCCCGTGAGCCCCACACTGCGCCCCCAGGCCCTGGGGTTATGGCGGCAAATTGTCTTCAGGGCCCGGGAGTCACACTTGGCATTCAGGCGTCTCGTCCCATGAGAGGACAAGAAAGAGTACGCTTCTCTTGGCACCGGCCACATCTGGAAGCCAGGACCGCCAGCCTCATTTCAGAGGCAGGGGATGGTAGGGGGCAAAGGGCAAGGGGGATCCAATGCGTAGCGCATCGAAATGTTGTTTTGATTTTTGTTTCGAATTTTCGGATGAATAATTCAGTGGCTATGCCAAGGTTGGAATATTTTTCTGTTTTCAGTAAGATGTGAGAAAAGGAAATGAATTTTAATGAAATGTTTTGGTTTACTTTATCAGAGGCTTCCAGGATAATAGGGTGCCCACGCCTTAAACAAACGTCAGCCGTTTTATCCTCTCGCCTGCAAAAGGCAAAAAGACAGGCGTGTGACTGCCCTGCTCGGTCCTCTTTTGTCCCCCATTTCCGAGATGGGAAGAGCTACCCGTCGGTAGCATTGAGCTGGTAGACATTGGTAGCCAGGTGACTTTCAGAAAACTAATACAAGTGATGATTATGATGTCGTCACCGACGTAAAGCGACAGGTAGCCATAGGTGAATGAGCTCAAAGCACCTGTCCCAAGTCCCTGGTGCGTGTGCGTCCCCTGCCATCAGGCAGCACAGGGTCTCTGAGCCGACCGACCCCTCCCAGGAAGGTCTTAAGCTTCATAGGATCCTGAAAACAGGGTTTAAAAGCGAGGCGGAGGGATATGGCGAGATCTCACCGCGAAGGCTGAGCCGTCAGGTGGAGACGATGTCACAGACGGCCGAGGATATGCCAGAGCATGAGCTAATTTACAGCTGCGGCCCAGGACATGTTTCTAGCAGAAAGTTCTGAACTAAGTCAGCAGCTAACAGACCACATGGACTCTCTTAAATGGGATTACCGATGGGATTCCTCCTAATTCAAGAAAATGCCTGCCTAGAATGGGTTGTCATCTAGAGATCAATCAAAGGAATGATTTGTTGAGCCCTGGGTGAAGGTAACCAGATCCTGCCTGCGAGGGTTTGGGATAATATGCTTGTCAAGGCAATGACTCCGCATGACAAACCAGAGAAAACCCACAGATAGTCTGTAACCAAGCGCCGGTCTGGATTCGTGGCCATTCGTGGGGTGTTACCTTGTCTAAAGACTCTAGTAGATATCTAAAAAGAGAGGGGAAATGAGTAGTCATTGAAAGAACAGGGCTATGAGAGATTTCTGTTGCCACAGGGCTGTCCTAATAATTCTCTTTCGCACACTTCTCCACAGAAGGGTTTTCCGTCACGTTCTAATCTAGTCTGGTTGTCACCCTAATAAGAAAAGAGGGGGCATCTTCGTGCTGGTCTTGGGAGCATCTTTGCTGTTCTCCTGTTCTGTGAAATATTTTGCTGAATTTGATATTGAAGCTCATTCTTCTTTTCCGATCGTTGTTTGTTTTAGACTAAAGAACAGATCAAGGAAATAAATTGTCACCATAGTGGTACCATGTGGTAGTTCCCTAAATCGTACTTTTTACTGATGTTTTGCTTTGATTAGAATTCACTTATTAGTTATCGAATGATTATTTACATAAAATAAGATTACGTCAGATTATAACCAAGGGATCAAAGTTTAATCTTAGATATAAAAACTAATGAATAGGCAGATTTGTTTTTCCCCTTTTTTGCATAATAATATCTTATTTATTTTTATTCTCCTTTTTTAGTGGCAAGATTACATACACAGATATTTAATCTGAGGAAATTTTCGGTGTTTGCATTGCTTTTCTGACCATTATTATTCATTTCGTTCTTGTGAATATTGCCAAAAATAATTCAGTCATAGAGAGGTGGGTATTTTTTTTCATACTCCTTCCTCTATTTGGTTCAATTGAATAGTAATATTTACTATTTAATATTCAATTAAATGCTATTTAATGTTCAATTAAATAGTAATAATTAATATATGCCTAAATATTTCAAATGTATGTTGGCTGTGTGATAAGGATATATATTTTTGAAAAATATTCACGTTCATTTAAAATACTCAGGAAAATATTCTTTAACGCAAGGTTTTGGTAAATCGCAAATTTGGTGAATTCACCGGTGTCTTAGCCATTTGGCAAGTTGTCTTCACCTATATGAAATTGATCACATCATCTCCATTTATCGCCACAAGAAAGCTGAGATGCAGAGAAAGTGAAATAATTTGTCTGAGCATCACTAGGAGGGTCTGGGATCTGAACCAGAATCCACTAACTGCAGGGCCCACTTTCTGGGCCCTTAGGCTATATTTCTTCCTCACGCACATACTATTCACACAGGAGTATGTGCGTGATAAGACTGTGGTGTCAGTCATTAGCAAAGACTGACACCGCAGTCTTATCAAACGCTGCCCAGGTGAAGGTCAATAGCCAGGTGGAGACCCAGAACCCGAGTCTACACACGTGTGAGTCAAACTCACACTTCCACCCAGTCACCAAGGAGCTGGGCTCACACGCAGACAACGCCTCAAATGGCAAGGACCAGCTTCCAGGGTGGTTCACTGGGTTTTCTCCTGGCGAGGCCCTGGACCATGCTATATAATTCCTGCCTCAGGACCTTTGCACCTACTCATCTTTCGTCCAGCTTTTCACCACCCTGAATTAACTCCCATGTTACCTCCTCAAAGAAGCCCTCCTCATCATGTCTAAAGTTACCCATTCTAATCACTAGCCAATCAGTAACCATTGCCCTGTTCTATTTATTTATAGCATACATACTCCATTGCCGTTGCTCGCTATTTATGTGGCATCTGTTTCTTTATCACTGTGGTGCCTGGCATAGAACAGTTTTTCTGATATAGACTAAGTTATTGAAAGAATATGAAAGGATTGATATTCTGTGCTAAAAGGGTCATAGCCGGTCTCAGTGGCACAGGGTACCGTGAGAAACCAGCCGTACCTGTGCGCACAGGAAGCAGTCATGATGGGCCCTGGACTGCCCCCTTATCTCAAAGAGAGGGACGTCCCAGCGCTGTCCCCTGATCCATACCCATCAACACGCGACAGCGTGAGCTCAGTCTCTGGTGGGATTCCTCAGCCTTTTTCTCCGGAGCTGGAGAGCTAGGCCCTCGGGGTGCAGCAAGAATCCTGGGCAGAGCTACAAGGAGAACACGGCTCAGAGGCCGGATCTCAGAGTCAAGACGGTGAAGACTTGGGTTTCTCCATGATTCTCATGTCCCTGCAGGAACCGGGGATTTGACGTGTGAGCACAGCTGACTCAGTAGGGTTCAAAGTTCATAATCCAGAACCCAATCGTCTTTCCACAGCCTGAGCCTGAAAGGAAGGAGTTTGGGGAAAAGAAGCAGGAGAATAAAACCGGCCCCAGCCATCGGGGAACTGAAGTCATTAGCAAAGACTGACACCGCAGTCTTATCAAAAAATCTTGTTCCCTAAGTGGTGATACAGAATAATTATCTCAGCAGCAATCAGCGTTGTGATCTTCTTCAAAGCAATTTGTGGCGAGGATATGCATTTTTAAAATAGATTAAATGTTCAAGACTGAGTGCCTCTCAAACCTGGTCAGAATGTATTTACAACTCACCTGACGAGATGATGCCTATCTCCGACCTTATCTCTTTCATTAGGCCTTGCTTAATTGAATCGAGGGCAGAGTCGTTTTGGGATCGTCCCAAAAGAAAAACCTTTGATCTCAAGGCAAGTGTCTTAACAGGGCCCTCCAGGAAAGAAAGCCAGGTTTCCACTCACCGCAACCCTTTGCTCTGTCTTTTGAAAGCACACCTCCGACTTCATCTGTTTTTCTTCTAAGTGAAGATATTACTCATGGAGCTAGTGGCTGTCACTGAAAGCCACAAGTTGTCTCTCCTTTTTCCTTTTAACTGTTAAGAAACACCGTGTCTCCCTTCTCTCCCGCCTTCCTTCCTCGCAAATCAGTTGTACGTAAGCTGGAGTGTACTTGCAGTGCAAGTTCAAGGTCGAGGTCTAAGCAGGAGTGTCAGGTTCAGCCTTGTTTGATTTCTACTGGGTTGGCTCTAGAATGTGGTATTTTATTTTTAAACAATAGTTTATTGTCTCACAGTTCTGGATAGAATTTAGGCTTTTGATACATCTTTATTGCACTAAGGAAAGGGCAAAGGGCGTGCATGGCTTCGTTCCTCCGGACAGCCGGTGTGTCAGGAGACCCTTGCAGTGTCTACCACGGGGTCCTCGGCAGCTAGGACACCTGTGCTGGCTTCATTCCTGCTTCTCTAGCCCCTGGGAGAGCCTTCAAATCCTGGAGGCCTGCGTGGAGGCGGCCCCCTGTTCCTGGGCCGCCCTGGAGACTGGAGAAGCTGTGAAGGGTCATTGACAGGATAATCATACACTTGGCACCGGCAGGGCGCATGCGCACTCGACCTCCAAAAACCAACCCACGAATCTGGAGCCGGGCTTGTGGCCTGCGGGGTGTCCCATGAACAGTGGCTGCTGGACTCCCTGCTCCCAGCTGAGAAGAATTTTAAGAGTCTCTCTCTAGCAAAGTGACTCGTCTCCCCTGACACTTTTCAGAAACAGTAGGTTTCCTTGACTCAGCACGAACACCAGTTCCAACCAAAATCAGAGGCGGGGGGAGCGGCTTTTCCTCCCCCCCGCCCCCCACCACCCCCGTCGTCATCCACGCTGCCTGCCGTGTCCTCGTACTGAGCTCCTATCAAATGTCACTCGGGGATGACTAATCGTGGATGCTGATGAGAAGCCTTCAGCCTTACGGTAAATGAGCCCCGTGCACTTAGAGCAAGTCATCTGACAGGTCACGTGGGCGGGAGGTGGCTGTCTCCCCCTCTCACCAGCCCACCCCCGCCCCGGTACTCCGTGACTCAGTGGATCACACGGTCCCCCCCCCCAACCTCCCCGGGAAGGGCAGGCGTGACATCAACGCCCGGAGTTCGCCCAGCGCCGCGGGGACCAGCGCGCGCGCCGCGCCCCCAAACGCCCCCTTCTTTCAGCTCCGGGGCCGAGATGGGGACGCCCGCCTCCCCGCGCTCCTGGGGTTCGCAGAACACGAAAGCGGGACCGAGACGTGTCTCACGCAGGGAGTTGGCTCTGAATTGCAAACCCAGAAGAGACATCCCCCTCCCGTGATGGATCCGTCGTGCGTTTCGGGGGGACGCGGGGCCTCGCCCGTCCCGGATCCCCGAGCCCGCGGGGCGGGGCGGGGCGGGGCGGGGCGGCGCGGACTGTTATGTAAACTTGTAATTGCTCTGCGCCCGAGGCTCCTGCACCGAGGCTCCTGCACCGCGCGCTGTTTCCAGCCAGATGGGTTTTAGACCCTCAGCTTCCTTGTCCCCTCCCGCCCAAGCCCCACCCTCTGCCTCCCCAAGTCTACCAGAATCCCCCTTTCCCTGCATTAACCGACAGCACCCCCCAAAAGGCACAGATCTTTGGGGGGGGGGGGGGAAGAAGGTACTTAATGATTACATTAACATATGCCCTCGCCAGGGAGGGGCTGCAAGCTCCGTATTGTCCTCGGCTAAAGGAGGTTTGTCAAATTGTCAATGAGACCAAGATGTCTGGACGACCTCCTCTCCGGGATTCGCGCGTTTACAAACGACAAACACGTTCCTTAGAAATCATGACATCCACCCCTGGGAATAAAGAAACAACACTTCTTGGGCGTCTTCAATTAGCAACCAAGGTTGGCTCATTCCAGGAATTTGAAAAAGCGCGTCTTCGATAGCGGGAGGAGCTCTCCGACAACTGGCCAGGTCAAAACCTCATCTAACAGGTAAGAACGAAGGTCTGCAAGGTAGGGGACTTTGCGGGGTGACCTGGGACGGCCGACTTCCCTGTAAGCAGGTGCGACTATTTGACTAAGTTCAAACCCCAGCTCTACCACTGGTTAGCTGTGTGTTCTTAAATTTTTCCTCTGTTTCCTAATCTGAGAAATGGGACCAAAGTCTATTTTGCTGCAGTATTGTGAAAATTATATATAATGTATGAAAGCCCATATTTCAGATCAGGCTTGCACATGTATCATATTGCTATTATGATTAGTAGTCAAGGCTACCGTGCTAATTAGCCGGTAAACCAATGATAATAAAGCAGATGGGACACAAATCCAGGACCCGTGTCTTCTAATCCAAAATAATTTTTCCACTGCCCTAGTGTGTGCGGAATGTTTCTTTAAAAAATATATGTGACACGTATACCTCAAGCGTTCACCGATTCTGGTGCTTCTTCTAATGAGTCCACATAGGTGAGGTGTGTGGTCTCGCTGGTTGTTTACAAGTCTGATTAAACTGACAGTCACAGCCCAACAATCAGAAGCTTTCGTGAAGTACCTTGAACAGAGTCCCCCCATCTCTCCTTCTTTTTAAAAACTGATGTTTCCAATTGTTGGGGACTCGGAGTAAGTGGTAAGTAAATTACTCCTGCAGCTGCCCCCTCGCGCCCTCCCCCGCCCCCACCTGGCTGCCCCAGAGCAAATACCCTGATAATTGATGAATCTTTGAAATTTCAATCTGGAGCTTACTATTTCCCCCTCTGAGCCCCTGAACAGGTGATATTACTGCTGAATCTGTTTCCCCTGTATTTTCAACAAACAGGGCTGTTAGTCACACCTTTGCGCCTGCTTTTCCAAGCCCCATGAGAGACCTGGGCTACTCGGGGAGTCACAGAAGTAAAAGGGGTAAGGGAGGAAGGATAAGCAGTTCAATAAATCATTAGGGTGGGTAACTTGGAAATACAGAACCCAGCGTGGCACAGAGCACCAGCCTGGGGACGTGAGGATGTGGCATTTACATCCCCACGTGAAATGAGATGCTCGATTGCTAATAGCTCCCCTGGGTGGGGTTCCCCGGTGGGAGGCCTTCCACCACACCGTCTCCTCTCATCAGAGTTTAGCAGACGCATTAAAATATCACAGCGTACACTCACATGCAAAGCATCCACTCACGCCCTTGACCTGGATGCTGAAATTCTGGGAGGAAGAAAAACTTCTTTCCCATGTAATCCGACTGCACGTCGGTACCAACAGGCCCCGCCAGATGAGGTCACTTTTACTGGAAGACCCCCCGTCGTGACCTCCGAGGCTTCTCAATTGTAGCGAGACGCAGACCAAGTTTGGAGCTGGCGATTTTAATTCTCGGAGTTGGTGTCTTTTCCACGTTGTTTCTTTTTCCCCCTCTCCAACCTGCCTCTGATTCAGCCTTCAGTTATTTCATAATTGCTCTTATTTTTAATCCCACACCCCCCTCCCCCCCCCCCCATCTTAGATGCAGTTGGCCTGCGAGATCTTGAATTTCCACTTTGGTTCCCCTAGTTTCTGTTGGATTATGAAACCGCAAACCTAGTTTCAAAACCCAATCAGGCATACAGAGGTTTTTGTATGCCTAACGTGTCCTGTAACTAGACACATTAGGTGGCATCCGTAACTACATAGGAATCTGTTTTAAATCAGTGTGCTCGTCTGAATATTTATTCTGAGTTTTTTCCAGCTATTGTCGTAGAGCAGTCACTTGTTTTCTCTTTTCATCTTAGTATTTTCCTCCTGGGTCAGGAACTCCTTGGGCGTGTCCTCAGGTATTTTCATAGAAAGATTTTGATTTATCTAACCTTTTACAAATTCGAGAGCATGGCTTATGTGTCTTAAAATTGCAAGAGAAGTTCGGATTGTTTTCGTGACAATTATCGATGTGTGTAATATATCCAGACCTGTCATTTACAGATCCGTCCAGAGTTGGAGTTGATAGAAAACGAAAATAATTGCTCTCTTGGCTTCCTTTCAAAGATGCAGTGTGATTGTCTCCCTTGGGGCAATCACTTGGGTGTTAAGTACATCTTCTGATCCAGCAAACATACTGAGAACCTATTGTGCCAGGCCCGGTCCTCCTTTGGGGACTCTGGTGACGGTGGTAAAACGTGAAGGGATTTCATCTATAACAGTGCCATGATGGGCAGCAGCGCCAGGGGGTGTAGAAAGCAGAGAGGGGCATAGGACCTGCCTTTGCGAGGGCATCCAGGATGGCTTCCCAGACTAGGCGGCAGCTTAGCTGTGTTCCAGGAAAAGCAGGAGTCCGACAGACGGAAGAGTGGGCCAGTCAGTTGAGGACGAGCTTGAAAATACTCTTTATAGTAAAGATCTCGTTTGTCTACAAATTTAAAAAAAATGGTGCTGACACTGGCAGAAGTTAATTTCTCTCACCTATAAACAAAGCTTAGAGCTGATATGGAAGCTCCATAGGCCCTTCTAGCTTGTCGCACTGCCGTGCGTGACCTCTTGGTCCAAGACAGCTGCAGGAGCTCCAGCCATGGCAGTTTCTCTCCAGCCAGCATAAAGGTGCAAGGAAAGGAAGCCTTCCTCCTTTTAAGGAGGCCTCTTGATATACCGTACTTTCTCCGTTAATCAAAATGTATCACTTTGTTCCACATAGCTGCAAGGGAGTCTAGTAATGAGGGCCTCACCTGTATGGCAACATGGCCAGGTACAGTCAGCATGGTTACCAAGGAAGAAGGGAAGCTGTGGGGAATCAGCCAGTTAAATCTCTCAGAGTGGTCATTGTGGCTGGAGACAAAGCTCTGTGAGCAAAGGACGGAAGGAAAAGCTTATCTTGTTTCAGGGACTAGATGAAGATAAGGAGGTCGATTTGACTTAAGAGTTTGGTTTGCCAAGAGACAGGGCCAGAGAAATGCACAGATGCCAGGTCGTGGGAGGTCTTGTGAGCTGGGCCCTGTCGAGGAGCTGGAGTTTTATCCTGAGGACCTCGGGGATCCCTCGAAGGAATTTCATCCTTGGGAGTCTAGGGGACAACGCACTGGGAGGTGAGGGCGGGGACATCATTAGAAGGTGACGATAGTCCCTCAGGAGAAACAGTGGCAGCCTGAACTAGGCAGTGGCATCGGAGATGGCGAGAAGTGAACCGATTCAAGAGAGAACGGAGAAGTAGAAGTGGTCAGATGTAGGTGATAAAGGTGGCCGAAGATGGCAGACACCCAGAGCCCCGGAGGATGGGACACCACTCGCTGAGATCCCAGAGGCAGCTGGGGACGGCGGGTGGAGAAGGCGCAGTTAGTTTGGACCCGTTGTCCCAGACGCCCTGTCCACACACACACTTGGGGTGGATTCGTTTTTTAGCAGCTTCGTCGAGGTGCAATTTACATGTCGCAAAATTCGCCCACGTAAATGTGCCGTGGGTGAGTTTTAGGGAGTGCATGTGGTTGAGCCGCCACATCCAGTGTCTGAAGACGTCCACTGCCCCAGAAAATTCCCCCAGTCTGAATTCATAGGAAAGTCCTTTCCGCCCCAGCTTTGCTTCACGACAGATCCACTTTCCGAAATGCAATTTGAATAAAACGACGAGTGTAGGGACCGCCTGGTGGGAAGGCGAGGAGCAGGGTGTGGGGCGCGTGATCCCCAGGGGAGTGTACCAAAGCCATCGAGAGGGTTTTTTCCGACTGTGTATCTGTCCTGCACCCTCCCCACCCCCCTCCCCCTGCCCTCCTCCCTGCCCCACACCCCCCACCCCCGCCAAGAGTTGTGCTCCCTACCCACCTCCGGTAACCCTCCCTGAGTGAGCCGCTGGGGAAAAGGGGCAAGAGATAGGTTGGTTTTTAATAACTAGCTTAATGGATATTTTATTGTTTTCAACCAGGCAGTTTGGCAATTATCTAGCTCGAGCTGAGATTTTGGTTACTTCCTAGATACCGGATAAGAAGGTGCTTTTTATATAATATACAGCTTTCCAGGGCCATCCCTAGCTTCCCAGTTTCCCAAAGCGACGGAGGTACTGACCTCCAATTGCCACTCCTTGAATACCATTTTGAAACTATAGTTCGGCAGTTTACAAGGCCAAGGGGCACCTCAGCTCCCCCTTGATGCTATTACATTCTTTGTGAATAATTCCACATGTAATTGGAATGTAATTGGAAAAAAAGAACGACTTTTTTTAGTGTCGGTGCAGCCCCATTGAAAGGCCTGAGGGCACATCGGTTAAAAGTTCCCCGTTGTCCCCAGAAAGACCGTTCGATCAGGAGCATCTTTTCCTAGTCCTTGACTTTAAGCTTATTATAGATTTATAAAGTCTCTCAGACTCCACTTCAATTATATCTATCTCGAGTAATGTCAAGATTGCTTAATTAGTTGCGAACACCATCCGGGCTAGGAAGCCTAACACCGCTGTTTTAGAAATGAGAATTATGTAGACTCTTTCTCCTCTGCTCCCTGCCCCCCACCCCGCCCCTAATTGTCGCAAAGCCTTCAGGATTCAAAGGAGCTTTAGGGTGAGACCCTGGCTCTGACACATTTCCACCTTTCAAAGGGGCTTCCCTAATGTGTTAAGCTCCCCCAATCTTTCCGTCCCTTCCACAGAAAGGAAAAGCGATACTAAGCGCCATAGAAACCACAAGCTTTATAAACCATCGGATCAAATATCCCTCTAATTCAATTTTCCTTCTAGCAAGACACACTGGCATTGCAGTTAGTTGAAATCACTGCACATTTTCTCTGGGAAAAGTGGGCAAAAAGAGATCATCATGTATTTATTCCTTCATCCAACAAATGTTTCTTGAGCACCTACTATGCATCAGGAGCTGTGCTCGATGTGGGGGAGGTGGCGATGAATGAGAGGGAAAAGGTCTGTGCTTTGGGGAGCTGCCACTCTGGCAGGGCAAGAAACAGTCAAAGTAGTAAGTAAAGTAGATAAAAGAGTGACTTGTGGAAGGTCTTCTTAGGAGGGTCATCACGGAGGCCTTTGGGAGGAGGTGAGATTTGCAGTGAGCCTATTGACCTAAAATCAGAACTCTGTAAAGGAAAAAATATTTTCAACAGTATTTCTGGAGAGTCACAGGGATCAAAGGGAACTTCCCCAGGGTCACTCAGGGGCTAAGTGCCAAGCTGGGATTTTGTGCCAGGAGGTCTGGCTCTAGAAGCCAGTCTGACCTTTACCCCCATAGGTGTCACCATGGGAAGAAGAGCAAGTGGAAACGAGGACATTGCAGAGCAGTGCATTCAGCACGATTGCGACCCCGTTCATGTTTACAGGGAGAAAGATACTTAACCACAAACATGTTCGCACATACGTTCTGTGCATAGAATTTTTCTAGGAGGATTCAAAAAAAAAATAACCTTTAAAGGTTACCTTTGGTGTATCAGAATGAAGCTAGAGGAAAAGGAAACATTTAATTTTATATCCTTCTGCTGCTGTGGATTTTTAAAAAGTGAGAAAGTATCGCTTCACGATTACAACATTAGAGATACGCAGGCCAGGCAGGAGCATGCCACCATCCATGGTCCTTCGTGGGAGTCTTAGGACGCTGAGTCCTTTTCCCTCTGGCAGCTGCCCGAAGCCACCATGCCCTTGACCCAGGCCATATGTGAGTAGCAAGGAGGGTCACTTTTGGAAGCTCATCTTTTGAAAGCTTTGTTCCCTCTTGCTTACACCTCACACCAATCTCTGTTGAGATCGATGACTTGGAGCGTGAGGTCTAGAGAGAGATTATTTGAAGTCTCTTATTATTGGCCAGGTGGAACATGCTCTATTGTCTTGCCCCGAAGGATAGCAATACAGGCCGGAGATGTTTCAGGAGTAAAAACCCTAAACACGAGATGATTTTGGATGACTAAGGATGACTAGAGAGTAAAGATAACCCAAGCGGGACACCTCTGGGCAGGAGTAAATAGGAAAGGGAGTGTTTGAGATGCAAACATTTCAGAATTCATTGCCTGACACTGTCTCAAGTGTGACAAATACATTAACCTCAGGTGTGGCAAATAGATTTTACCACAAATGTCAAGTCTATTCAATTGCTATTGCCTTCTAGGAGGATTAAATAGAGAAAAATTCTGAGGTGGAGCCTGAATTCTGCAGAAAAAAAAATTAAAAAAGGAATTAGCGATTGATTGATTAGTGATGTCTGCCACAGGCAAGGTATAGGTTACTAAAGTATGGATGCCAGGTGGTTCTCATCGCTGCTTAAATTCAATCCTGCCTTTGGCTTAGTCTTCAAATGACACGAGTAAGTCTGATTCCCCCAGCTGATGTTTATGTCACAGCACTTGGTTCAAGTTATGGAACCACACTTGTCACAGCCTGCCTCATGCCCGAATCGGTCACATGGATGTCTCTCTTTTCCTAGCTACTATATGAAGTCACTACAAACTTAGTGGCTTAAAATGACAAGCCTGTAGGTTAGAAGTCCAACATGAGTCCCGCTGGGCAAAGACCAAGGTGTTGGCAGAGCTGTGTTCCTTCTGCAGACTCCAGGAAAGAAGCCTCATCTCCTCGGACTTCTGGAAGCTACCTGCATTCCTTGCCTGTGGCTTCTTCCTTTTTCAGAGCCAGCAGCATAGCATCTTCAGATCTCTTGATAGTTCTTTCCTTCCGACTACCTCTTCCACTTCTAAGGGTCCTTGAGATGGACACTGAGCCCACCAGGACATTCCAGGAGAGTGGAATGTCCTTGACCTCTCTCAAGGTCAGCTAATTAGCAATGCTAATTCCATCCACAACTTTAATTCTCTTTTGCTGAATCAGGTAGTATATTCACAGGTTCTGAGGATTAGGACGGGGACATCTTTGGAGGGGCCATCGTTCTGCCTACGACATCTTTAAATCAACTTGTGGACAATTCTGAGCTGCCAACTGGTGGACCTGAGGCTGCATCTCACCCAACTCAGGATCGGAGCTCCCTCCAGTTGTCTCGAAAGGTCAGAGAGGCCCGCAAGCCGCTGCGGCACGGTGGGAGGGCCCCTATGCTCCTGGCCATCACGGCAGTGTCGTGGTGGCCCCATCACTTCAGTTGTGAGGTCCCTGTGGGGTGCCCGTCAGTGTCAGTAGCATTGTTTGGTCTGGAAACCTCCTCAGATGAGACCCAGCTTCCTTGAGATGCCCCATATGAGCCTTTCCTCTTCTTCGAAAAGACTATTTTATCTCCTCTTCTGGCTTGGGGCTCTCCAGTGAACTGGGAGTCCCTCAAGACAGGATCCTCTTCCCTGAGACACACCGTCCTTGAGAAAAATCCCCTGAGGTAAAGACTTCCAAAAGGCCTGACTCTGTGCTTGGAAATGGGATGGACGAAGGAAAAACACAGACAGGGAAACATCCATTAATACCTTAGAAGTGTTTCAGGCTTCATCTTTTGCCCAGTTTTGCCTGGGGGCCATCTCAGCACCATAAATGTCTCATTAGAACCCTGCCTGGGGCGGTCCTCCATTTGGACTGCACCCTCTGCGCTTGCGCTCGCGCGCGCTCTCTCTCTCTCTCTCTCTCTCTCTCTCTCTCTCTCTCTCTCTCTCTGCCCTAGGCAGGAGGCAGCTCCCCGGTCGCTGGCTGCCACGATCCCGGTCAATGCCCAGGCCAGGCTGGGCACATCAGAGCCTCCCCCAGGAGCCGGGGAGTGTTTACTTGGCTGGCAAGGAGGCTAGCCTCGGCACGAGAAGAGGCCTATTTAGAGTAGAGCGCCCAGAAGGATTTATAGAGAGCCCGCTGCCGAAATAGAACCGGCGTTAAGGAGAGGTGGGCCGCCTTTGGAAGTAGGAGTGTTTAGCAATGTCATGGGCAAGGGAGGGCCTTCCTAGAATATGCTGTTTTCTATTTGCTTTGTGGGGGAGGAAAGTCTGCTACCTTTTGGGGAAAATGCGGATAAAAAGATGTGTATTGAGTGCTTGTGAGAGGCAGAGGAAAGCCATGGGAGCGGAAGTCCTTAATTCTGGCCCCAGAGGCACAGGTGGACCTGGTGGTGACCCTGTGGCCGGCTGCGGCCTGGGGGAGATGCCTGATGCGCAGGGGAGGCCCACCCTCCCAATGAGAGCAAAGTAGAGAGCCTAAGGCTTAGACAGGTAGATTTTCCCATGTGCCACCTTGCAAGTTTTTACAAACTCTTCCTGAAGTTTCTGTGACTTTTCTGCATTGACTTTCCCCCACGCACAGTAGCTGCATCAGAAATAATTTCCCTAATAAGTTCCTGAAAATGGAAGCCCTAAACTAAGTGCAATGGCCCTGTCGTTTATGTCTGCCTAGCACCTTTTCATTTGAGGAGCATCCCTCCCTCACTTTTTGGTCCAGCTGGACTGTCTGTCAGTCATGGAATTCTCATCTCCCTCTGGAAAAAAATAAGCGTATGACCCAGAGCAGAGGCGGTGATTGGCTGGGAGTAGACACGTGACCGAGCTTTGGCCAATCATAAGACTGCTTCCTCTGGACGCGGTGATTGGTCTAGGATGAACATATGACCCAAATAAGGGTAAGAAGCTTACCTTTGGGGATGGATGCGTGTTAATTTGAAAAGAGGTGTGCTTTCTCCTGGGGGTGTTAAGTGGGGTCATTTTACCTGGCCACAGGAGGGAGGCTGTCTAGAGCAGGACAGAATGGAGCCATGGCACACGGAAGGAGCATGTAGACAGGGCACAGAGGGATCTGAAATCACCGTTTGTGCCCCAGGATGAAGCCGAGCTGGGAGTCGTAATACTCCTGGGCTTTCTAGTTGGGTGCAATTCCGTTTGGATGTGTGAGCTATGTTGAGTTGGGCCTCTGTCCTAATATATTTAGCACATACATTTTGTAAAACGAAAAGGCATTTTGTATCTCCAGATGAGGTTGCCGAGCTCTATGGGAAGAACGAATCTTCTGTCTGTTAGATTGCGATGGAGGAAGAAGAAATTCGTGCGGTCGCACCTCGCACTGTAAAAGTTACAGCCACAGTGCATGAAAGTTCTTAGTTAAGAAGGAAAAGGCATTAAATTTGTGGGGGGAAGACGGGAAACAGAAAACACGTTCTTATCGACAGCGACACGTTGAGCCAGAAAGCGTCGCGCCTATATGAAGATTTCAGCAAGGGACCCCCTCTCCCCACCCTAAAATGAGTGACAGAGAGCTATTTACTGCAAGTAAGAAACGGTTTAAACAGATCGAGGAATAGGTTTGGACTAAAAAATGTAAAAATCACTGGAGAGAGAGAGAGAGCACATTCACATAACTTTTATAATATATTGTTATGATCTATTTTATTTATTGTTAATCTTTTACTGCGCCTAATTTATAAATTAAGCTTTATCATAGGGATATATGTATAGGGAAAACAGTATCTATAGGGTTTGGTACAATCTGTGGTTTCAGGCATCCACCGGAGTGTACCCCCTGCAGAAATGGGGGGATGACTGTAGATAATAAGTGCTCAGGACCTATCTCAGCTATCAGGGAGACTATTGATATATAGCTCTTTCCCAATAGATTAAAATCGATCCGCTCTAGCTATTTTTTGCAAAGAGCAAGTCTCTTCCAATTAGGGGGCCTGGTGAGGGAAGCTGAGCCAGACATCTGCTCCTGACACATTCCCCAGCTCTCACGCACATGTGCCCCGGACCTCCGTGGACAAGAGGAGATTGTTGTCACAACTGGTTCCAGAATTTTCAATTTGTTAATTACTTATTTTAATTCAACTGAAATATCCTGATGCCTTGCTCAGAGAGTTTCTTCCTTGTACTGTATCACACAACACTGCTTACTGATCCCAGGTCAGGAAATACATTGCCTTGAAACTTTGCTATCCTTAAAAAGGTATCTGTCTTGAAGGTTTCAATGAACTCATTGTATAGAAATAAATCGATGTAATTAAATGTTATGTCACTGGATTAAAAATCACCAAATTTCACCTTTAACCAAAACCTGTGTTTTTGATCTGATATTTATTTGGTAATTTAGACATCGTATAGTTTTAAAAGTACTAGCATTATTCCAAAATGATTTACTCCCTTCAGAGCAATGCTGATCCTCTGGAAATAATTGATTGTTAAACTTATATATTTTTTAAAGAAAACCAGAAGGCTTTTGGGTTAGTTTTAAAGCTGAAAAACAAATATTGAGCTATTTCAACATGCCTGTTAGCCATTTTTTTTTCAAGGATGAAAGTATGAAGAATTGGGAAAAGCAATGGTATTTCTAAACAATCTTAGTTGAGAGGATAGGAAATCACAATCTAAACAGCTCTGGAAGAGGAGGAAGAGAGAAATCTCCGGAAAAGGAAGGTGTTCTGTTGCCGGCTACGGCTCCTTGGGCCCAGAGGAACCCTTTGGCGAACCCTCAGATTTGATGGGCAGACGGACCCGGCAGTGAATAAAAATGCCATTCAAATGGCTCTTTTCATCCTGCAATCGAAAAGGACTGCTCAGAGTCCAAGTCAGTGAGCCATGATGTAACCGCAGACAGGCAGCCACCGCTGAGACGAAACGCAAACCCAGGTTCTTGCCAGAATGTTCCACCCAGGGGATGGGCAGCCACTGGACACATTTCTAAGTAGCCATGTGCCATGTTCCCTTCCTCTTCCTCCTCCTCCTCCTCCTCCTCCTCCTCCTCCTCCTCCTCCTCCTCTTCCTCCTTTTCTTCTTCTTTTTCTTCTTCTTTCTTCTTCTTTTTTGCCCTCATATTTGAAAATCCCAAACCTAATGAAGGAATTTGGAAAGGAAGTCTTTAAAAGTATATGAAAACTGAAAAAGAAACTATCGTCAATATTTCTACTATTTGGAGCAAAAAAATATGTTTACTGGCTCTGTCCATTGAATTGTCCTGGAAGCAATGACAAGCCAGTGGCAATAACACCCTCGTGCCCCGATTGTGCTCTAAATACCGTTTTCCACTAAAAGGAATCGAATTTGGGGAGGAAAGACTTGTTCTAGGTCTATTGCAAAACTCGGAGACTAATGCAATCATGTTAAAAAGAGAAATTTGAATGAATTCCCGCTGGCCACATTTAGGACACCTTTTCACATCACAAGAATATGAGTGTGGGTGATTGTAACATTAAATGAATGCATGTTCGCTGTGGAATAATAGGTCAGTGGAGATGAAAAGAAGAGGAAGCTCTCTTTTGAACAAAAATGTCACCTGAGGCGTAATGTACAGGTGTGAAATGAGAAAATTCCCACCATGCAAACCATTGTCTAACAGCTGATTCAGGCAAGAGTCTTCGATGGCTGGTGAAACCATTAGGGGACATCTATGTCCCCCCAGACCTTACGTTCCATGAGGACAGGGTCACTTCCTCTACTGCTCTCAGTTACGGTCCCTGTTGCCTTGTGATCTGCATGTAGCAAATGCTCAATAAGTATTCGTTGAATGAATGAATGAATGAATGAATGAATGAATGAATATATACACATGCTTTCTCTCCTTTGTCAGTGTTAAGTAATCTGGTGCTCCATCAGTCAGTCTCTGATTGTTTATTTGCCAGTTTCTCTATCTCAACAGGTGGCCTAAATTGTGAGGCTGATAAAGTATTGTATTGGCACGTTTTCTTGGTATTAGCTATTTCTATGCATTTATTTTTTAAAAGACAGTTTAGCACAAAACTTTATTTCATATCTGTAATCTATAACACTGCAAGAAGGCTTTTCTACTTTGTTACTTTAAAAGAAATAATACTTCTATTTTGATCTTCACAAAAATATGTATTTTCTCTCTCATGTGCTAAGCTCTCAGTCTTTTTGTAACTTTTGCTATAAATGTTCCTGAAATACTATCTTCCTGTATGAAAAATTAGATGCATAGGAGGAATTTATTCAGAAACCTGAAAGGTTCTCAAGAGCCTGGGGTGGTCCAGAGGTGTGTTAATGATGGGACCACTCACTAAGATGGGGAGAGGAACACTTCTGAGGGTCATTCTGAGGATCTGTGGGAGGAGAGGAGGGATGCTGGGTTTGAAAGTCCTTTAAAAATTATAACACTTGTTGCAAATACTAGGCATTCATCATCATCATTATCGTCATCACCACCACCATCATCACCACTATCATCATCACCACCATCACCATCATCATCACCACCATCACCATCACCATCACCATCACCACCACCATCATCACCATCACCATCGTCATCACCACCATCACCATCACCATCACCATCACCATCACCACCACCATCATCACCATCACCATCATCATCACTATCATCATCATCACCAGCACCATTATCATCATCATCTCATCATCACAGTGTATTACCAAGGTTTTAACATTATTAAATATATAACCTTTACTAAGTCAAGGTCCTGACAGGAAAAATCTTGGGGAAAAAACATAATTCTATGTATTTATTACTTCTATTATAACATTTTAATGAAAATCGTATTTTTGTTTTGTTTAAATAAATTTTTTTCTGCTCAAGAACAAGGATTTGGTAATTTTGCTGTACTATAGCTCTATTTTTTAAAATTGAAAATTGAGAGTTCTTAGAAACAATTTTCCAGAAACAATAATCCTCTTATTTCAATTCATAGAATCCCTTAGTAATTTTACATAAAGAGGAGTTTTGATTTCTTCTAATACCATTTCATCTTTTGATGTTTATACAAACCTGTAGCTAGAATATAGAATTATTTTCTTGTTGAAAAAGCTTTCTTTTGTTGAAAATGCTAACAATGGAATATAAATTTCAGTGTCGTCTCAGTGTAAATAATAGTAGGAGTATGATGTATGCATGAATGCATGAAAACAAGGAAGCTCCTTATGAGCTTCTTTACACAATATCAACCAGAACAAGTTTTAAAAATGTTCTTTTTTTCAAATTAAAAACAAATATAGTAACACAAATTTGACCTCATATAACTCTGTTCAGCTGAGTTTGCTTACCCGTTATTACTTATAAAACCCATCCAGGCTTGGGGTCATTGACAGAATCCAACCACACCTAAGTTTCCCATCTCCCCAGGAAATGAAAACTGTTATAGAATTATAAGTTCTTCACAGTTATTGTATTTTTATCCAAAATGAAATGAGTAAAGGATGAGCTCATGGTTCTTCCATGTAGCAATGAACTTTCATAAATGGCCTGCAGGCTTCATGGTCAGCTGGACATCTATAAGGGTAAATTATGTCACTGAAGAAATTTTAGAAAAAAATAGAAAAGTATAAATCATAAAATAAAAATTACCATAATCCCACCACCCAGAAACGGCCTAACTTAAACATTTGTGTGGAGGTAATTTCAGTCTGTTTTTTAAGCAAGTATGATGATTATCATTTTCATGGTTGTCATCTATCTGATTCGTAAGTCGCTTTGCTTGTGTACATCAATGCTTGTTCATATCATTAAACGTACTCTAAACCTAAGTTTTAATATCTACATGGCAGGCATTTTAATCACTGTCTGTATTTGGTGGCATTTGTATACAACCTTGAGCAAACCTCATACACTCAGAATACATCCTAAAAGTGGAATTTCTGGAATGAAAAATACTTTTAAAAGCTTTTGGTAAATAGTTTTAAACATGTGTTTTAGAAGGCTTCCTCAGCAGTGTTCATATTATCATTAAAACGAAACAGTTAAAGATAAAATATTACTCCGTTATTTTAATTTGCCCGTTTGCTTACTAGTAAGCTTGAATTTTAAAATATACGTTCATTGATAATTTGTGCGTGTGGTGTTTTGGGGAGAGAGGATCGCCTCTCCATGTCTTCTAAGGCAGAGTTGTCTTTTTCTTACTGATTTGCACAAATAAGCCCAGTTTGTACAAACAGCAGCACAAGTCAAATATCTAGGCCAACAGAACCAGCTGGTTGGTGAGAGTTGGATTATTCGTTACACTGTGAATACCGTCCTGGTCTTTGAAATAAAAAAAAAATCTCACTGAGAAATAGATAAACAAAAAAACCCCAAAACTTTGCAGTAGCAATCTGCAGCCAACACGTCATAACCCCTAGCATGTCACTATGAGGATTTCAAGGAGTAGGGGCCAGCCCTCGCCTCCTCCTGGACAGGAGACCCAGATGGCCTGCGAAGACCCAGATGACTTCCAAGGGCGCAGCTCAAACCCACGACCCTATTTCTGCAGGAACACTTTCTCCTTGTGATGAAGTGTCAAGGAGGCGTATGAGGCATCAGGCCAACCCCACCACATCCTGGATGGATGACACCGGACAATCCTCTTTTTGGGGCATCCTCAACAACCATTTCCATTTGTGAAATGGGGGTGATAGCAACACCTCTTGTGGGAATTGCTGTAACAAATGATCTAACGGCTAATGGACTTTGTGTAACACAACGCATGTTCAATGTTCAAACACCATTCCGACAGCTCAGACGGGATCGACTCCTTTTCTCTCATCGATTTATAAGAAAAATCTTATCTTTTAGAACCAGCAACCAAAACTAACTTTCCAGGATGACTTAAGGAGTGATCCAATTATGGATTCAGATGCAAATAATACCACACTCCTTTCTTGGACTAAACACTCTTGGAACACCCAATATATTATTATTTCTATTATTATTCTGTGAGACAGGCAGGTGGGGGGAGAACAAGAGAGAGAGAGAGGAAAAAGAGAAGTGGGGTAAGAACCGGGTACCAGTGAGGACCGTTTTGGCACAGTTAGGGTTGACTAACGACACAGCCATCTTCTGAAAGCAGGACTTCCCCCCGTAAGTCTGATCGCTGAGCACACACAGCTCTCTCCTCCCGAAAAGGTGCAAAAGACTCAGATACCTTATGCACACAAGGCTTTCTGTGCTTCTAGTCCTATCCGATGTCGACCCCACGTGGCAGAGCGGAAGCCACATGCAAAGGATAAATGGAACCCACATCCTCCTTTCAAATGTCCCCTGCAGGAGGATGCTGTTTGTCCCTGGAGGATGTGGTTGCAGTGAGGATTCCACGGGACTTGGCTCGTTCTGGGGCGCTACGTTTGCTGCGAAATGATTTCCACTTGTTCCCTGCATTATAGGCTCGTATCCCTTCCCGGCACAATTGAAAACACTAATAAAAATAGATAACGTATTTTTAAAACCTACAGCAGATTGTCATGGCAATAAATAATTGTATCATGTTGCTGTCATAGCAACGAAGTCTGTGTAACAGAGACAGATCAAGCCTATATAAAATTTTTCTAAATTTAGGTGTTCGAAAAGAGTTAAAATAGCCTATAGTCATGGAGAGGTGCGTTAAAAAAATTCTTAACCTTCATTGGAAAGAGTATTTTTAGTCACTTTGAAAATCTGGATTGCTTATTGTGATATTGCTCCATTCTCCTCAAATTATAAATCTCGACTTCTTTTTTTGTCCTATATGTTATATTACATTATATATTATGTATTCTTAAGGGAATACATCACATAAGGGAAGACTAGAGAGGTCTTTCTCTCTCCGCCCCCTCCCGCCCCCTTTCTCTCTTCAAAAATAATTTATAAGAGAGAATATCATAATTCTTGTACTTTTCCTGGCATCTAATGACACAATATTAATGGAATAACAAGTTACATTAGCTAAGCCATGCCATACTAAATTAATAGCTAGTTTCCATACTCTCGGCATCATTTTTTTAAAAAGCATTTATTACTGCATGATTATCTAATGTGTCACCAGGAGCTCCAGAGAACCCGAGCTAACTATGATTAATCTCTCAAGCACTAAACTTTCCCTCCTGACTTCGACTGAATTCTACCGGAATGACAACTAAGTGACATTTCTCCAAAAAGGGAGAATGATTTTTTTTTCTCTCACAGATATGTAATTATTGTGCCATTAAGGGAAATCTCCAAGTCCAAAATAATGTGACAATTTGAAAAAACAGAATGAAAAAAAATGCAACAGTTTCCCACATGACAAAACAAGATCTCTTTCATTTAATTTTTTTCTTTCCTTTCCTTTGGTTATGATGAAATTAAAATGTCTCTTTTTATCTTCGTTAAATATTTCTTCTATCCAAGTCCCCACCAGAGAGGGGCTGTCATACCATAGAAATAGGGTACAATTCTGAGCTCAGGTACCTACATACTGTGTGAACTTGTAACACCGCTATGCAGTGTTATTTAGCTTTAAATAAATAAATAAATAAATAAATAAATAAATAAATAAAAAGGTCACAAACTTTTAAAAAATGAAACAGTTAAATGAGGTAGTACATGCAAAGTATCTAATACATGGTTAATGCTTAGAAATATGTTAGCTGCTATTTTTAATTCAAATTCAAGACGGAATTATGGATTCAACTTTGACAAGAGACTAAGACAATAAGATCCTTAAACATCTAGGATGTAGGAAAAAAACAAATAGAAGCATCGTAAGTCATTCATGACACATCGATACCTCTAATGATGCTAATTTTTCTTTACGATGCCTCTTTATGATGATTTTTATGTTTCGTGATGTATTTTTTCCCAGATGAACTGTATTAAAAGGTGACTGCCGAAGAGTGAGCAGACTCTGGCTCTCCCTGGGGACCAGAGAAGATACTGTCACCACATTATCACGCTCACCACGCCGATGGCCGCCACTTTCCCTGCGTGTCTGTCTAGAGCACGTGGGGCTCCCCGGAAGACAGAAGACGCACGGTATGCCTTCATAGCCCCAGCTGTACCCCAAAAACCTGATGGCTGACAATAAGCATCTGTGAGAGAAACCTGTAAAGGGGTGAGATTGTGACTTGCCCAAGACACCGGAAGCGAAGGTGTCCGTATGGACGAAGCGTGCAGCGCGCGCAAGGTAGAATCTGGTCCTGCTTCCTGGAAGATGCTTCAAGAAAAGGTGAGCCTTGGCCATCTCCGCAGAGCTGTGCACGGGCACCAGCAATACAAAACACTTATTTTGGGGTGCGGGAGCGTCTTCTTTTTTACTTCGTAGAGGATTCCTTTTTTGTCTTTACTCTCCGAGGTTTGGTTTTATTTATTTCGTTTCATTTTGTTTTTAAGAGGATGTAAATGTCACTGAAGGACGGTCCCACTTTTCGGTAATATTTTACAAGCACGCCTTGGAAAATTATACACTTATGTAAAGTTATTACATGTGGGAAAATCCTTCACCAAACGCATAGATACGTGGCTTTGTCATTTTTTCTCAGTGCAAAACCTAATTTCATAGATTTACTACTCCGTGGATTCAGGACATAAATTTCAATATATACTTCTAAAGAAGGAAAAAGAATAAAATTAACAGATGTTATTTCTAAATGACAGTACTATGGATGGTTTTTATTTTCCTTGTTTACATTTTACTGCATTTCTACAACTAATTTTTTAATCTAAAAAATGAACGTTCTGTAGGAAAATCAGATTATTCTTCATGCTTATCTATTGCTCCAGCTGTAATTAAAATTAAATCAAAATAATGAGGATGGGTCATGTGGAGTCTGGGACCTCTTCATCTTTTAGGTGCTATGGGTTCAATTTCTGCAAGTAAGCATGGCAATTGGGAAGAGGTAGCAGAGATAAAGTCATCCTATTTATCACCTTAAATAGTTTCATTGTTACTGTTATTGTTTTGCAAGTAGCGATGTCATTGCATTGCATGTGACACTTTAAAAACATCATCAAATTGTTTTCTTGTTAGTTATTTTCTCTGGAGGCTGTAATATGACTTCACCCATTTTACAGAAAGGAAGACTGAATCACCTCTCATTCAGTCCTTATTCAAACTCTCATACCGTATCTCTCTTGGGATTCCAAAAGCTGTTTAGAGTTGACATTGATGTTTAAGTGGCGTGTCATTTTTGTGTGTATGTTAGAGGTGGCGGCAAATTTATCTTCCTAATTATGTTTTGCTTCGGCTAACATAAAAATCAGCTTGCATTTTTCTGAGCGTTCACCAGCTGGGAAGTTGAGGGTGTTTTGTGATGGGGGAAACTGCCTTGAGATGCAAACTTGGCCACGTTTTAAAACAAACAAATAAATGGAGGAAAACGTTTGTAGCATGTGACCAAGTAGTGTAGCAAGAGTTAATATCTTTATTATACAATGAGCTTAGGCAAATTGATAACTGCAGCAGTAAACCCCCATGGATAAAATGGGCAATACTTTCTATTTCTATATTTTCCATGACTAGGAAAATAAATATTTCTAGTTGAAAATATAGAAATGTTTGCTCAAACATTGCATTTTTGCTCAACCATCTAATAACCAAAAAAATTCAGTTTAAACCAAATTGGGGTTAGGTACTTTCCAAAACAACCTTTTAAAAATATGAAATCAGTGTATTTCATCTTGAAAATTATTTATTTTGAAAGTCAGCCTGTCAATATCTAGCAATATGTATAAAGAGCCATAAAAATGTCCATCATTCTACAGTTTTAAGGCAATGATTTCGAATATGGAAAATGCAAGAAGACATTTGTCATATGTAAAAGGTTCTCCAATAACACAGAAAAACACTCCTGATAAAATATATACTGGAGACAAAAACAAAATTGCATGTATCAGTAATTATAACAACTTAAAAGTAAGTATCAAAAAACAATGAAAAATTGATACCTGGATAATAGTGATTGTGGATTGTGGGCATTTCATTATTATTTTTCACATTTTTTTCTTTTTTCCAAATAGTAATTGTGGGAATTCTTTTTCTCTTTTAATTTCCATCGTCTCTTTTTCTTCTCCATGTTTTAATGCAAAAATAGAGCCATGGACCATCCATACCCAAAACACTGAGTGTGGGGCTTCCGTATGAGACATGTGATGGAAAGCTAACCAGAACCTCCCTCCACCTTTAAAACTGTATAAACGCCACTGTATCAGACAATAGGATTTTGCAATGGTTTTCTAGAGAGTGATGCTTTTTTTTTTTTTAATATGTTTTTATCATCAGGACACACAATCTCAGAAATGCCTTTATTCAATTACTATTAAGGTATTTCTATAGAGGGTGATTCTCGGAATGATCTATTTGAACTAAATTTCTCTCTTATAAAATGACATTTGAAAATGTTCTCGCAGCCACTTATTCCCCCTTTTACAAGGATCTATGTGATCAATTCCTGCCTGTGTTTCATTCTAGAAAAATTTTTACAGAAGTGGATTAATCTGCAAGCTCTCTTCTCATAAAAATGGACTCTGTAACTCCCTAGCCTGGACAAAAACTTTCTTTTTTCGGTTATCACAGTGTTGCCAGAGGGCTTGGAGCCAAAGTCATTGCCTCTTTGACTGTAAGCATCCCCGAACATCTGGATCTTCTGTTTCCTTCAGGTTATCTGCGTCTTGTGGTCTTAATGCTTTGATGTTTTGTCTTCACATTTTCTGGAAGTAGGTGGGTGCAGAGATTGAAAATAAACAAATGAAGAAAAGGATTTGTTATAAAAACAGAACATACTAATTGTTATTTTAATAAAGATGCAAATGATCTAAATGAATAGAAAATGGGAAAAATCAGAGTCTGTCTATCCAGGCCTGTTCCCTGGAGGTAATCCAGTTTGGAGTATACGTTTTCACATCTAGGAATAGACAAACCTTTTTTTTTTTTTTTGCTCCTAAGTACAAAAGACATTGAAATGTTTGTTTTTAATACTGAGTTTGATTTAGTCTTGAAATTTTAAACTTTTTTTTCTTTTTTAAGTTTATGCTTTTGATAAACATGGTGTGAGGCCAGGTAGTGTAATTGTTCTCAGTCCCACACAGGTGGGTCACACAAAAAAGTTCAGGTGTGTTTTCCAGAAAAGAAATTGGGTTCTGTATGGCAGATAGGTAGATATTTTACATAGAGATTAAGAAATTACCCATATCGAAATATTTCATCAAACACTTCTCGGAGAATCTGAGCTCCTTAGATTTGCAAATTCAGATAAACCCTAGGGAAAACGTATGGAAGCCCTCAGGTGTTGTTTTGAGTTTGATGGTTGTGTGTTTGTGTTTTGTTTTGATTTTGGCTTTTTCTCTGGTAGCATTGAGTTTGTGTCCTGGTAGTCCAGATGTGTGAAGAAGTGATAGAATTCATAGTGATTTTAGTTGTAGAAGAGATAAATAAATAGATATTATGTTTCACGTCATGAAAATTCTCAGAGTCAAGTTTGAAAGCTTAAAGAAAAGATTGTAAATTAATCTCAAAACGCATAATAAAGAAAGTTACCAAAGGGTTATATAAATATTGGTATATAAAATGACCTGAATTTTTAAGAAATTCCAGAAATATTAAGGGGGTTTTTAAATCAGAAGTATTTGTTATTTCCATGGCTTTCATTTAGATCTGGTATTTACAAGCAAAGGATATGTTTGCAATTTTCCAAAAATGGATAATGGTGTTATTTCAAATTAATGAAAATAGAAAAACTCGAGGTGGGGTTATATTATTGAAATGACCATTGATGGTTTAAAATTATTTTAATAGAAACAGAAGGTGTTATTCATGTTAAAACAAGAAATGACTTAATAGCTAATTTATTCCATCTGCAAGCAAGCTGAAAAAGTCTACATTACTTACCAAAGAGGTGTTTCATTTATTTAAAAGGTTATATTCTTTTAGCATAGTTATTAAACATAATAATTTAAAACTCTGTTGTAATGCGGGATGGACACAGGATAACTAAAGAGAGGGGTTAGGATACCCTATTTATTGACAGGAAATAAACATTCAAAGTCAAGAGTTTTTGTAAAATATAAGAAAAGGCAAAAAAAGATTTTATATTAAGTACTCGTGTGAATACTGTATGATTCTCATCTGGCAGTAAGACAATCTCTTTTTCTCATGAGGTCTGACATTAGTTTTAGCTTGTTATCAGAAACAGTATCATCCTGCCATGATTTAGAAAAACTTCCTTCAAACCATAAAATCAGAGAAAACGCACACACACATACACACGACCTTAAAAGCAAAGTTTTCTTTCACATTTAATTGTTTGACTTTTGTATAAGAAGCATTTCAAAAATACATCTGCTTTTTAAAGTTCAGCATATTTTGGTCTTAAAAATCATGTCACTCTAGAGCAAATGGTTAAACAAACTATAGCACATCGATACCATGAAGTATTACTCCGAAATAAAAAAGCAACTATTGATTCATACAACAACTTGGAGCTTAAGAAAATTACTTCGAGTGGAAAAGCCAGTCTCCAACGTTTATATCCTTTATGATTCCATTTCTCTACTATCCTTGAAATGACGAAATTGCAGAAATGGAGAATAGATTCGGGGTCGCCAGGGGTTAAGGAGAAGGGAGGGGGCGGGGTGAAGTGAATGTGGCTTTAATACAGGGCAACTGAGGGATTCTTGTGGCCACGAGAACATTCTGTATCTTGACGGAGATGATGGATACTTAAACCTACGCATGCGATGAGACTGTGGAGAACTAAATACACACGCATACAAATGAGTCCAAGAAAAACTAGGAAAAGCCGAACAAGATTGTATTGAAATTGTTAGCTCGGTTGTGATATTGTACTATAATTTTGCAAGATGTTACTATGGCGAAAATTAAAAAAAAAAAAAAAGAAAGAAAAAGGGTATATGGAATTTCTCTGTATTATTTCTTACAACTGCATAGGGATCTACAATTACTTCAAAATAAACACTTCAGTTTTTAAAAAGTCATATCGTTTTAGGATTGTGCCTGCTAACCTGAATTAAAACAGTGTGTTTGCCTCTCAGAATAAAAATGTTATTTTTAATATTCTGGAAAAACACTTATCGTCACATATCTCACATCGGCCGCTCATCCTGAGGACACACTTGCTGGAGCTGAGTAGGCCTTTCACTCCTGGAACAAAAGGCATCAGACGAACTTGAACTCTGAAAGCTTCCCAAGGCTCAGCGACCCCAAAGGCTATCACCCGTCTCTCGCTCCAGGAGATGGTCAGAGAAACCCTGTCAGAGACTCTAGAACAAAGTTCTAATCTTCTCGGTACCACACATAAAAATATCAAGCTTCTACAAGCACGCATGAGGTCTACAGCCATGCCACCCTGAACAAGCCCAGTCCCTTCTGATTTCAGAAGCTAAGCAGGGCCGGGCCTGGTTAGTACTTGGATGGGAGACCAGGTGTTGTTGGCATAAAACATAAAAAATAAGGGATCGTAAGCTGACAAGGTCCTTGCAATCTGTGAGGTCAGCTAAGGGTTGCGTCGCCTAAAAATAAAAAATAAAAAGCACACATGGGCTAAAAATTTTTCTCCCTCTGTGGATTTCGCTGTTTCTACAGGAGACGTTGTTGGGTTTAGATGGGACCAGAAGAAAAGTTCACCCTCACACAGCATGTGTTCCTTGTTCTTGAGGCGTGTTTGCAGGAAGTTTGTGTTCCTGTGTTATGTCCTTGTCTCTCACGGTCCACAAATGGCTGTGGACCCCTGTACCCGCCTCGAGTTGCTCTCGCTTCTTTCGTCTCAAGCTGTGGACAAAATTCAAAAAAACGATTGTGGGGAGGAGCTCTGGGCTCCCTGAGCTGTGGAGTATTTTTCCTCCTTGCCCTGCTTTACAACCATGTTGGGATTCTCCAAACCCGCTGATCTCGCAGGGGAAGCTGTGAACAACTGCTCGGGAAAGAAAGAACTCTCGCTGATTCTCAAATCAGATATTTTGGCCATTAACACACTGAGTCGTTCTCCTAATTCATCTCTTTCTATGCCAGAACCTGTCCAGCTCTTGGCTCAGGATTGCTTTACCTTCTCAGTTCCTCATATTCTTTCCTACCTGCTCCTGCTTTTGGCTCACAGAAGGCAGGTCCCATTCCCTGCATCTTTTCCCCTTTCGAGTCTGTTTAGCCCACGTGTCTCCATAGCCACTAATTCAAACAAGTCTCTCCAGGAAAATGCCACCTCCTCTACCTTGTCATAGGTTGAAGCCTCGAAAACATGGCCGCCCTGGGCTGTGGTTGTTGTGAGCTGTCAAAGGACAGCGCTGCCAAACTCCTGCGGACAAGTTGATGCAAGAAACGTTAGCACTCTGTCTGTTTAGAGAAGGTGCCATATACTCCGTGTGGGGGGGGGGGGACATTAAAAAAACCTGCTTCTTGATAGCATTTAAAAGGAGGTGGGCTTGGTTCACGCTTCATTTTGTTGGTGATGCAGACTCAGCCCTGCCTGGAGGTGAAGTTTGAGGAAGTTCACTGCTTTCCACGTCATTGTCCTGTACGACATTTGAGGGTCCCGAGGCTCCATCGGAAATTGGATGGCCAGCATGGGCCATCCGGCCAGTGATAGGTATGGCCAGCTGGGGAATGGGTCAGGCACTCTTTTTCCCATTCGGTTAAAAAAAAAATCTCTCTCTCTCTCTCTCTCTCTCTCTCTCTCTCTCTCTCTCTCTCGCTTTCCCATCCCCAGAGAGGGATGGCAGATGTGGGGACATCCAAGTTAGATGAAGTAAGTAGGTGGCAGTGTGGAAACCGGCTGGATCTAGCGTTCCAACCCAGCACTGACTGCAGCCTGAGAGGCCAGTCTCCCCACTCACTGCTGGACTCCCAGCCAGCTCTGTCTGGTCCAGCCGTGCATCCGGCCTGGCCCTTCCAATCGTCAGCTTCTCTTTACAGTCACTCTGACTTGGTTTTCCCTCATGCTTTCCCCACCTCATTCTCCCTGCCGGCCCTCTGGAGCATCGGGAGAAAGAGGCTGGATGATAGAAAGTTCTATTTTATTTCCCCAGCTCTGTCTTCGACTCCTTGTATTCACAAAATTGTATAAGAAAAGGAAACCCTCAAAAAAGGGGAGTTAATTCTGGTAAGATTTTGTGCATTTGAGGGCTAGGGATTTTGGTGACATGAGAAATGCAAACATTAGTCGTCTGAGGCTTCAGGGACTTGATTGAAACACGGTCATTCTGTGTGGAACAAAACATTGGCTTCTGGTCACGTCGGCTTGGTGGCCTCTGGAAAATCACTCCATTTTTTTTTTTTCTAGGTCTCAGTTTCTCCTTTTGGAAAATAAGCAAATCGAAACACACGATTTCCAAGATTGCTTTCAGAGCTAACATTCCAACAAAATTTAAATGAGTTATTTTGAAGGAGGTTCAGATGAAGTTCTTGAGAAATGCGACATCATTCAAAATGAATTGGCACATTTGCACATAAAAAGAAAAACCCTCAGATTTAGATACTAGGGGTCCTCCCATGTGAATATTTATATATCCAGTGGCTAACAGTTATAAGAGAAGTAAAAATCATCCCAACATGAAGATGGAGTAAAGAGTGGATCACTTAGAATATTTACTCTCAACAGAACATTCTTCCATTTATAAGAGTAGCACCTACTCATGCCTTCGATGTTGTTTTGGGTTAGTCTCTCTGTCAGGGTGAAAATGCTGCCAATATCTAACGATACAAGGCAAATAAAAATAAATCGGCCACAAAGTAAAGTATGAATTGTAAAAAAAAAAAAAAAAAAAAAAGAAAGAAATTACAAAGATCATCCCTGATTGAAAAAAAAAAAAATCACACTATTCTATCATTGTGGGACGGTTTTGACAAACCCTGACACTCAAAATGCCAAACGAGTCGTGCTTTGTTCTGAAAACCTGCCTGTGGCTGTCCTTATTACCTGGATAATTAATTTTGGTTTAATTTTACTCTATGTCTTTGGCATTAAGTTCCAATTAAATTTGTTTCTCCCATGATTTGCCATAAGACTTGATTCCCGTTATAAGTGAATGAATTTTTTTTTTTTTTTTTTTAGGCAAGGCAGCCCTCTGTCAACCTCACAGATTTCGAGGACCTTGTCAGCTTACAATCCTTTATTATTATTTTTTTTATTTTTTATGCCTACAGCACCTGGTCTTCCTAGGTAGTCTCCCATCCAAGTACTCACCAGGCCTGACCCCGCTTAGCTTCCCAGATCAGATGGGATGCGGCTTGTTCAGGGTGGCCTGGCCGTAAACATAAGTGAATAGATTTTAAGAAGTGTTTCTCCAGTGTAAATTATCAGCTAATGGGACTCTACTAAACTTACTACAGAAGACCAACAGAATGTGCCCAGTTAGCGGCTGATAACTCAGAGAAATCTCCCAGCAGGATGGTGTCATCTGAAACTTCCTCTATAACATCAGTATGGAGGAGGTTTAGGTCAGTACTGTCTCTGGTGGGAAGAGGGCTCTGTCCTCCTTGTCTTAAATCCTGTTCAGGTTCCAGCAGGTACTGTGTAATGAGGACTGTCTGTGATCATAGAGGATGAACACCACCTCTTTTAATCCTCACAGCAACCTTATGAGATAGTTTTCCTTGTTTTCCCAATGTCACAGACTGAGAAGCTAGCACAGAGCTGTCCTGAGTTTACGCACCTACTAATTGGCTCAGGGAGCTAGAACTCAGAGCTATTGCTTATCGAGATGAGCGGGTCTTTACCTACCCGGGTCCCTCTGAAAGTTTTCCAGATGATGCTGACCCGCAGCCAGGGGGAGAACCACCGACTCAGAGCAGACTTCTCTGATTCTAATACACATGCCTTTTCCCGTGCATCTTGGGGAAATGCTGCTTCTGGCCCAGATGTGTCGCAAATTCTGTGATTCTGTAGTTGTAATCGGCTCCCAGGAGTAGCTGCCGCTGCTGGTCTGAGGCCACGCTTTGAGGAGCTGATGCAAGTTCCGGAAGGTTCCTCCCTGCCTCACCTGCAAGCCACCCCTGGGCGGTGTCACTACAAGGGACCCTTGAAAACGCACCCTCGGCCAATTTTTCACAAGCAGGTGCCTCTCTCCGTTCATGGGACATGGGAGATAAAGAAGCTATTTTTTTTTTTTTTTTGTCTTGAGCTGTAGAGATGCCAAGTTGATAAGAATAGAAAGGAAAATGACCTCAGGACACCTTCCGTAATCTTTGTCCACGCTGTTGGGGGTTTTATTGTCACCTTGAAGGGCTGCCCACCAGTCAGTCACACAGGACTGAAGACACCCCGTCCCTTCTGGTACTTCAAAGACAACTTTCTACTTTCCAAACGGACCCTGAGAGTTTATCTGTTTTTTTCTGGGGTGTGTGTGTGTGTGTGTGTGTGTGCGCGCGTGCGTGTAAAAGGGAGTGATGGAGAGGGAGCTATTTAAAGGTAATATGGATAATACAATATTTCCTTCCATCATGGTGAATTCTGCCCGGGCTTTTTCACTTACCAAGAGCAAACACTGAAGTTCCCCGAGAATGCGTCACCAAGGGACTGGATCTGGGCGGGACGGAGGCTTTTCTCTCCAGAGGTTAAACTGGAAGTGGTTAGTTTGTCACTTCTGCTGTTTTGTTTCGTGTTAACACGGAATGTTCCCGAAGCCTTAGTTGCTGGCAAGACATCAGAGGTGGGTGTGCAGTTTGATGTCTTTGGCACTGCTGCCACCTGGCTGTCCCACCTCACCAAACTGTCACCTGTCTTCTGCTCATGGACCCTCCCTCTCAGGAGACATCAGCCCATGTCCCAAGCCACCCTGCTTTGCTAAAAGTTTCACTTTCTTAGTACCGGTCACCCTCAGAGAGTGTCCTGGGTAGAATCTATGACTCACGTGGACTCAGAGCCCATTGTCGTGAGCCCTACGGGGGAGGATCATAAAGGACAGAGAGACGACATGTGTCCAGACACACGCCCCAGAAGTGCTTCCGGGGATCTCATGGCCTCCAAAAGGAAAAGTCAGAAACCTTTGGATTCTCAAATTGCCCTATAAAAACCAAATGAACGTTTTTCAAAACCCTAACATACTCCATCCACCGCTACATTCTGCATTCTCATTAAGATGACATTTTGCTCCAAAAAAGATTCCAGTTGGCATTTTAAGATATTTCTTTTTAAAAAAAGACTTAAATGTCTGCGGTGTGAAAAACATTGAATTAAACTTGCCATTTGTAGCTGGAACTAACATGAAGCAGGGTTTGTCAACAAGGTTTTTTGTAGAAATGTAAGTAAACATATAGGCTTTCGGCATACATATAATAGCATGTGCTGGGTGAAGGTATTTATAAAAATATGCAACATATAATTCCATGCAACAATTATTTCTTGGGCAAAAGAGAAAACATGTTTCAGGGTAAATTGTAGATTTTTAAAAAAATTTAGGCAAGAGCTGGCTTGATGAACAAACTTTCACCTGCCACAGGTCTGATTGTATAATTGGTGCCTTTTTCACCAGGCTGTGAGCTACCCAGTCTGGGGAATGGGGGAATGTGTCTTATTTACTATTATTTCCCCAGTGCCCAGCTCAGAATTTGTTGAATGAACCAGGTCCTTATCCAACTGCTGGGCGAGTCCATTAAAAATGGTGAAAAATAGTTTTATTGCTTTCAAGTGGATTTATTTAATTCTACTCTTAGAATAGCATTCCTTGAACTTGGTATTCCAGCCCTGGCTGATTATGAAAATCTTAGTCAAGTTGCTAATAATACTTGGAAGCTTACCATGCTTCATAGATTATCTTATCAGATCCCAACACCACCTTTCTCTGTGGATAGAATTATCATCATCACCACGTCCATTTTACAGATGACGACAGTGAGGTGAAATTGTTGCTCAAGGTCACAGAGCCGGTAAGAAAGAGAGCCAGGATTCAAGCCCAGGCTACCTGGCGGGACATCATTGTGGACACAGTTCTGCAAGCCCATTCTTGGGAAAGAATATCTGGGCTCTGGATGATAAAGACAAACCATTTGCTTCCTCTGAGTTGTATATTTTTTATTTAAAACCCAAAGCTACCAGTCTCCTGAATTAGGATCTCCTAGATTCACATTCTAATGCAGAACATGAGACTTCAGGTAAAGTGTTTAACCTCTTTGAAGACTTAAAAAAAAACACCTGTCCCCTAGAGATGAGGTACGGACACTCCCAGGCCCCCAGGAGGTGCAAAGCTCATCCTTACTAAGTGTCTTTTAAGTGATTAATGTGGTGAACAGAGCTGGGTGAAGCTGGTGGCTCCTGGCTGGCCTTGCCCTGCATCCTCTCTTCACACACAGTGGGTGAAGAGTATGGATTTTCCATTGAGATAAAGGATATTTATGAACAAATAACTACATTTAACACCAGGAAACACAGAGAAGATCACGGGGGTACACGATCTGCATAAATGCAGATAGCGTACATGCTGACAAATATTTTGTGCCTAGAAGCTGGAAATCAATCCTATTTATAGCTGAGGATGGAGAGCTTGGAGGCTTTGCAACTGTGGTTGCTTCTGGCTGCGCAGAAGGAATAAGGGATTTAGACCAAGTCCTTAGCTGTGAAGGACAATCCACACCAAGTTTTATATCTAACCTTTCTAGAGCCCCTATGTCCCTAACTAAATATGCAAAGTTCAAAACACTGGAGTGGAATCTCATTTCCAGAGGGAACAGGACCTTTTGCAAGTCACTGAGTACCTGGGGTGCAGACAATGCACACACATGTGCAGGAAAGAGCTTTAAGTAGGAGGGCAGAGCTAAGGCCCCCTTAAAAAATGCCAAAAGCAATTCTGAAAACAAGCAGGCCCCTATATTGCTTGGGCTGGAAAGAATTGGGCATACAGGTATGTTTACAAAGACTGAGCTTACTGAAGAGGTTTTAAAACTAAAAAAAAAAAATCTTGATGAGAAATCTTTCAACTCACCAATTTTATCTCTTTTTCTGCACACACACACGCACGTGCACACACACTATACCATAAAGGATTCCATTTTCAAGACTGTTGGCTGGCTCCTGTGGGTGGTCACTCCCCCCAAAATGTGCTCTTTGGGTTCCCCTGGAGGAGACCCCAGTCATCTTGTCTGGCCTCTAGTCTGCTTTCTACTGATCATTTTTTAACTCTTTCTCTCCCTTGAAGCCTTTTCCTAATTTATACCAACAGCCCGAAATCCTACAAATTTAAAGCTTCCACATTGTATCCATAGTAAACATATATATAATGCATTGTTTAATTTATTCTCCAACTATATAAATATTTCCTTGCAAACAATTGTAATGGGAACTTGGCTACATTTTGCCCTTGGAAATAACAAAATGGCTAAGGAAAACCTCAATAAAAACTCAGGGAGAGCATACAAATTAGTCCTTTCATGTACACTTTTGTTTCCTTACAAAAACCTTTGCCTTCGTTAGCTTTCATATTAGAATATCGAACGTCAGCAGACAGAATGCATTCTGAAATAGTAAGTGAGGCCTACAGAAATTACAGACAGCGGCTTTGATAAATGCCCAAAGATGATACAGATGGGAAACCTGAGGATCATTTTTGTAAAGACTTTCTACAAGTGTGGCTGGATTCATATGCACATGAAAATTGCCAGGTGTTGGCTGATTTGATCACATAAGAGCCCAAGGTAAGGGGTTCTGAACCTTTGGGGCCACTCTGTGTGATACTGAGCATGTCCTCTCAGCCCAGGTTCAGACCTTGCCTCATCTAGGAGGAAGAGATGTACCAGTTGCTTCGATGTCTGCCTACAAGGATGTGACTTGGATAAATTTATGTCCTCAGAGAACACAGGACACCATCTCCCTAGGTTCTTGCCTATTAGCAGAAGCTTTGCAAGAATGAATTCTACAAATCAGGATTGCATACATGAATAGAATTAAAGCCAGGCGGGTTTAGAGTGTCTCAGGAGCCTGCAATGTTAACTCTTTCTGGAAATGATGAGTCCTTGGGACAAGTACAGTCTGGACAAAGTGTCTGAGGTCAAGGTCGTCTGTGTCTCCCATTCACATTCTATTGGCTGGTTGCTTCTACTCTGCTGGAAAAAGAACAGCAAGATCCCTCTCTGCCACTACCATGGGGGACAACCAGGTGAGGAAACCAGAGTGGTTATGAGGTCATGGCCCCAGGAGGTTGATGAGACCCTATACTCCCACCGTCTCGCAATTTGGAGAAATTACAAACTCACAGCACCCAGGTGCTACCCCCTGGCACCTGGGTTTATATTTTCCCTCGTGAATCAGCTGCCCATTAATTTTAAGCGTGTGCGTTTATAAATTAACAGTTTCTATGGCTGATATATATGGCGATTTTTCTGGGTTATCACCTATCCTTCGAGCGTTCTTACAGTTTCCTCTTTCAACTCATATACTCCTTAAATTTACAACATGGAAAAAATTAGACATGACCACAGAGAAGGAAGATGGTCACATCACATCCCTTGCTCAGTGGCAAGACAAAAGGAAGACACCGTATAAATGCACTGCATCTATTTTTTACAGAAACACTCATAATCATTTCTCCCAAAATCCAAAAGCCATACATGCTCAATTCATACATTTACTCACTTTCTGACAGGTTTAGCCCTTGCCCACTATGTGCCAAGCCCTGTTTAGACCCTGCAGAAACAGCAGTGAGCTAAAGGGACAAAAATCCCTGCCTTCGCGGAGCTTTTATTTTAGCAAACTCTGGATGGTGGAAATAAAATTCAGGGGGAAAACCTGTGAAATATCATCCTTAATTTTAGCTGCTAATGGTTTAGAAATATCTTCCTAGTGCCTTAAAAAAAAAAGTCTTCATTTTTAAATTTTCATTATTAATAAAGGTAATGTATTCCATTCTGTCTCCTTTTCCATGTTTTAAAAATTTTTAATAATAAAAATTATTATAAGGCCTCTGCCCACCTGCGTCTCCTCTCCCCGGGAGACTCGGTTCCCGCGCAGCCTCCTGCCTGGTCCACAGAAGCGCGTCTGCGCACGCGCACGCAGGCTTCGATTTCTGCGCGCGAATCCTAGCGGTTCCCGCGCAGCCAGCCACCTGCCTGGGCCTAGGAAGCATGTCTGCGCATGCGCACGCGGGCTTGGATTCCCGCGCGCGAATCCTGAAAGTTCCCGCGCAGCCTCCTGCCTGTCCCTCCGGGGCGCGTCTGCGCATGCGCGCACGTGTCTTGGCGCGCGCTTGTCTTCCCGCGCGCGAATCCTAAAAGTTGTGCCCTTGGACGTGACCTGCTGACAGAGTCCCACCCCACTGCGGATGATGTGGGGCGAGTGGACACGGGGAGCGCTTCCTCCGGCCCAGGCTGCCTCAGCTCCCTGAGAACGTGGCCGGCGCCCATGACCTGCCTCAAGGCTGAGAGGACCAGCAAGAGCATCTCCCGCCGCCGTCGTGCATAGTCCGGGCTCGGAGCCACGACCTCACAGAACCCCAGTTTCCTTACGGGTGGTAAGTGCATGACGCCCACTGCCTGGTCTTCCAGAGGTCATGGTGGGGTTAGGGGGGTCGACACAGTGTCTTACAGAGTCCTACTTGCAGTGCATTTGTACGGTGGGAAATGGCGCTAGAGCTGAGGTCCCCCTCATTGGTGGCGCTTTGGGATTACCTGGAGAGATGACAAATGTATAGACCCTGATGTCTCACCTGGACCAGTTAAATCAGCCTTCCTGGAGCAGGAGCCCAGGCCTTGGCTGCTCAGCCGGCTCCGATGGGCGGCAAGGCTGAACTCGGGGGACCTCGGGCCCTGGGCAGAGTTTTGTGGGGTGACTCAGTGTAGCTGGGCATGTCAGTTAACTTGTGGAATGTGAGCTGTTTGTGCACTTCCGATTGGAGGGGACGTGGTTGTCACAAGCTTCGTGTTCAGGATCGTGGGGGCTCGCTGCGCTCGTGCTCGGGGCGCGCATGGCTAGCAGGGGCACAGCTGGGAGCTGGTCGCACATCGGTGTTCAGTTTGCCGTGCGCTGACAGTTTGGTCCGAGTGTGTTGTACTGTTGTACACTGAGAAAAGCGTTAGAAATTACACACGCGTGCGTGCTCTACTACAAACGGTTAACAGTACTTACCTCTTAGATGGTTAGATTTCGAATACTTCGTTTTCTTTCCTTTTGACTTTACTGCATTGCTCAAATATTTTACTGTGAGTAGGTATCGTTTTACAAAAATAATACATTTTTAAAAAGAAAGTCAATCGAGAGGGAAAGGCACAGGAAGAGAGAGGAAGAGGGGAGAGACATTGTATCATTTCTCACAATAGCCCTGCTGGTATCTCGTATTTACGATAAAGTAAGCAGTAATTGTTTTTTTCCTGAGCACTGTCAAATTGCATCTCCCCCTGCCCTGCTTTCTGAGGCCACAGAGATGGGAACACCCAGACAGCTGGACTGTCCGATGGCCTGATGAGTGTCATCAGGGCCGTCCATTTTAAAGTGATACCCAGACCTCCATGGAGAAGGGCGGAATGGTGCCTTGCTGTTGGACTAAACGTAATTATTTGATTGCTTCCTTTTGGACACCAGTTCCCTAGCAAGGAACCCAGGCCAGTTCCGGGTAGTGGCCTTCAGTCCTCATCTTGAGAGTGTTCCTCCCAAGTCCTGGGACCCTGACTGTAGCTCCCAGACTTCCTGGGACAGTGGATCCCAGGACCTGATTGGAACGTGGATGAAGCGAGGCCTTTGTGCTCTGTGAGGCAAGAGCACAGGCATGCCCACGTGGGACATGGACCCAGTCATCTCCCCTGGGCATCGGGCTGGGGAAGTCGAGGCACACACTCTTCGCTGTTGGAGAGAGGCCGCATTGGGTGCATGCTTGAAATTCCCCAAATTCATCTAGCCAGACTCAGCATTCCAAAATTAAATTTCCCTCTCGTAGTCATTGCCCCCTCAAAACTCCCCCTGCCAGACAGAGGGGGGAAAAGAAGGGGGACCATCCACCCACCAATGTCACCTGATAGCATGACAGACATGGCAGCGATCACCTGTGGTAGAGCAGGTGCTCCAAAAACCATTTCAGTTGACTCTTCTCAGTGACTCTTTTGTTATTGACTGGTCGATGGAGGAGAAAGAAAATTGTGGGAGCTTTTGTTTTGATCTGGCAGTATATCCCATAAAGTCAGAAAACATTTTTTTTGTTTGTTTTAATACAACACTGACCGTTGCCCTGTAAACAATGACCACGTCCCCACTACGAGAAGTAGCCACAGCTGTGTCAACAGGTTGCACACTACGTGCCCACCAGCGTGACTGCCAGACACAGCTTGAGAAATAGATGTGAACCACCCCCCCCACTCGTTAACGCAGAGAATGGCTGTGCATTTTTCCTGTCTCCTTCAGAGTCAGAGTTCAATCAGGTGGCAGTGGAGTGTCCACCGAGGTGAGCAGAGGGCAGAGCCTGCAGGAGGAGGCCCCTAGCTCCCCACCCGGCAAACTGAGAATGAAAAAAAAAAAAAAAGGAATTCTGTGCAGAATCAGCTTTCTTTGCACGCAGGCGTTTGGCTCCTGTGTCTGAGCTAGGATCTAACATACTGCCGTGGGTATAGCGCCCATTTTAGAGAGGATCCGAGTTCAAGTTCTGGCTCTGTGTAACCCTGAGCATGTCTGGGCCTCGAAGCTTTATCTCTGAAGTGGGGATAACATATGGGGGTGATTGATAGTTTTCCGTCATGGTCAATGAGAGGGTTCCAGGAGCAGGACAAGAAAGGGTGCTTTGCAGCTCGCACATTGCCATGCAGACGGAGACGGCTTTGACGTGAGCACATTCTCATTCCCTGTCCTCGCGCGTCTTCTGTTCTCCACAGAGGCCCGGCCACCCTTTTCACGGTGCTTCTGACTCAGGGGTGCCCAGGGTGAGGGCTTACGGGCTTGGAGGAGGAAGGAGAAGGCGCCAAGTTATTTGTTTATTTCTGTGCTCAGTATCGGCGTTGTCACGTTAGTGTGTCAGTCCTGCGAAGGCAGGAGGTCACTCCTTGTGGTGTCCACTGCTGCGACCCAGCAGTGAGAACAGTGCCTGGACCCTCTTACCAATATTATAAATTATCGATATTCTGTCGATATTATCATCGACATTTTGTAATCGGCACATTACCAATTACATATTATGTAAAATCATTTCAATGATGAAACAGTATCAATTACATAATAATGTTTTATCCGTATTATAAATTAAGAGCCCTTCCATTAAGGAGGAGTCCTACAGGCACAAGAGAGAACTTTCTGGCAGCTATACTCGAAGGGCCACCGCCCTCGGAGACCTGTCACTGGAACATTCACACTGCAGGCTTTCCCGGTTTTCAGCCCCTCGGTGGTGTGTGGCCCTGGCCATCACTGGGGATGCTCTCCCCTCACCATCGATCCTCATGGAAATCTTCTCGAGGCTTCCATAACACTCCCAGGAGCCTTTCTTTATCTCTTAGTAGTTTTTGGTAAACTCCAGAGAAACTTTCTATGCTATATGTAATGTCCAAAGCCTTACTTTTTAAATGCTACCGATCTCATTCCCATTTACGCTGTCAGATGAATTCTATGGTGAGTTCAGGGCTGGGAACCCTGTAAAGCAGAGGGATCCCCAAGCCCTGGGCTGCGGACCGGGACAGAGACCGGTCTGTGGCCTGTTGGGAACGGGGCCACACAGCAGGAGGTAGCGAAACTTCATCTGTATCTGCAGCCGCTCCCCAGCGCCAGCATCACCACCTCGGCTCCGCCTCAGATCCTCAGGCATTAGATTCTCATAGGCCACAGAGGTAGGGGGTGGCTGCTGTAAAGCACCCTTTCGTTCAGGCTCCACCCTTGAGGTGAAGAAGGAGTTATCTCAGGGCCTCCTGCTTTGTCCAAGGTCCAGGACCCAGGCCTATGGGAAATGGCATGAAATTGAGATGGCATTTGGCCGCCTTGGCATATAATAAGTGCCCATCACGTTTTCGTTGGGTGACTGACTAGACACACAGGACCTGGAGGTCATTAGGAAGATTAGAGAGAGTGTCAGAAACTTGAAATAAGAAAAATGAGGTTGAGGCTTGGCCCGGAGGAGCCTGGAGGCTACCTGCCGGAAATGACGAGCGACAGCAAGGAGCTGGGGACAGAGCCAGGCCAGGGGCCAAAAAGGCCGCCCGCCTCATGAGGGCCCAGGCGTCCGCTAGCCTGGAAGAAGCACTTCGCGAACCAGCTTGCGTTGTGTTCCTGGTCTACGCTTCTTTTGTCTTCTGTCAATTTTAAACATAGTTCCTTCTGAAAATGCTCCCATCCTGCCTGGCATTTTCCAAGCGAAGACAGGGAGAATTCCGAGAGCTGACGTGAGCCAGGAGCGAAGGAGAGACAGAAACCCTACCCAGGTAGCACTAGGAGCACAGCCCGCCCATGTCCGGGGAACCCTGCAGGACTCTGTTCCTTACAACGGACAGGTCAAGGTCAGTCGGACACAGCTGACTGAACCCCAGGGGAGAGGAAAAATCCCAGAGGGAATTCCCCGGCACCGCTGTCCCCGCCCCGTGCCTAGCACTTCCCACAGTGAGCTCTGCTAGCTACGGTTCTCAGGGTTGTGTCAGGCGCTTCTCCAGCAGAGGAAGGAGTTCAAGGTTAAAGCAGAACAGCGGTTGCTACCGCGGGCCGCTTCAGAGCCCTTTCTACGTGCGCTAGGCTGAGCGGTGGCCCCCAAAGACATTCGGTCCTAATCACGGGAAATTCGTCCGGTAAACGGGTCTTGGCAGATGTGACGAAGTTAAGGGTCTCGAGATGGCAGACTCTCCAGCGGGTCCTGTATGCGATGCGGTCCCAGGCGTCCTTAGTAGTGGCAGGCTGAGGGACATTTGACACAGAGGGAAGAGGAGGAGGCGGTGCGCCTAGAGGCAGAGATTGGGGATGCGGCCACAAGGCAAGCGAGGCCAGCGGTCTCCAGAAGCTGGGAGGGGCAAGGTCCACATCTTCCTTAGAGCGCCACCCGAGGGACACTGTTTTTCTTTTTTCTTTTTTTAATGGATACCTTGATTGTGACCCAGAGAGATACTGGTTTCGGACTTTCGGCCTCCAGAATTCTAAGAGAATGCATTTCTGTAGTTTTGAGTCACCAAGTTTGTGGTAATGTGGTATCGCATCCTCAAGAAACTATCACAAGGTGTTCATTTAAGACAAAATTACAAGTTTCCTGGAGGTCTGCAGCTCTGTTTGATTTGTTCCCTAACGCCTGGACCCTTGAATGACACTGAGCCTCGGTACGTGCTCAATAAATATTTGTGGAATAAATATTGGATGTTCATGAATTTCCTAGAAGAGGGAAATAATTTGTGGTCCTTCCCAAACTTATTTACTAAAAGAATGCTTTTTCACACAAAAAAAAACATCTTTTGGTACAACAGTGGTCCACTTTGGGAGACACTGACCTCTTTTTTTGCTGAATCTTTGCGAAGATGTGGAGAAGGCGTTTAAATGGTGTGTCGTACATTCCTGGGTCCACGACTAGCCACTGCGTTTTTGCCCTCGGAATGCCCAGCATTTTACAGAGTGTCTCATTTTCGGTGGGGGCTGGGAAATGCTTGTGGCTGCGGATGCTCAGATAGTGAGGGAAAATATTGATGCACGTGAATGACTCCGATCGCACGTTCGTATTAACAAAAGTGCAACGCTCCGAAATGTTTAGATGCTACCCAGGCACTGTTTATAGATTTGATTCTCTGTTTAAAAGGAGAAGCAAATCAGAATGTCATGCTTGCTCAACTTTAAGGACTAATACTGTTTATTGCAGGGGTACAATGGTATAAGCTAGCAATATTTAGCAGTGACATCCAGCGTCCCATTTGCAGTGCGAACTAATGTGTTTTGCGTGCCAAGTACAGACGATCAATTACAGTTCTCCTGTAGGGGGCCAGCTTTCTTTCCCTCTACGAGAATGAGAGAAGCCCTTGCCTTCCCCAGCGTGTTTATTTTAGCCTTTTAAAAGAAAAATGCACAGAGACAGTGCTCGGATTTGTGGGTTCTTTGGGTGGAGGGCGCAGCTCTCTCAAAGCACAAAATAACATAAAGCAGTGGACACTGGTGAGCCCTGTGCATGCGTTATTTTGAATTTATTCACCAGGTGCACTCCTGGGAAAGTGATTAAGGGGCAAACAGGTGAAAGGTCTGGGCGAAAGGCAGGTAGGTGGCAGTAGTGATAGTGTTGAAACCACTTCCGGTCTGTTTAAGAAAGAATTTTGTTGTTGTTCAGAGTGCTTGTTTTCACCCCCCAAAAACCTACCTGTATTGACAAATTCTAACAAGCTAGCTCTGTAAGAGAGGGGATTATATACCCAGGGGGAAAGAGGTCACTGAGAAGCAGAATTGTTTTGAATTGATTGGTAATAAAAGGTCGAACTTCCGAAATCAAAATAACTCCAAGCAAAGAGAACTTTTAAACTGAGATTACAGGATTCAAAGAATGAAATAAATTCTGGTGTTTTCTCCATTTCCAAGAGTTTAGAGCAATAGATTAGAGGATATAGTTCAGAACATAACTATATGCTCTAAAAACATTTGTTGTTTCACAAGGTCATTTATGGTGAAGTCAAGTCATTTAGAAAGAAATATTCTGAGATAGTGGCTTTATAGGGTAATTCCTCTGTTAAAACCTTTGGGATACTGATGAAAATATCAGAAATCTAAATACCCTTTTAATATCTAAACGTTTGGGAGAGAAAGAAACGAGCCTTCTTAGGAGCTATGTGAAAAGGGAGAAGAGCAAAAACTTTAAACATAAGTGACAACCATATTCAAAACACATTGTTAATAGCATGAAAACTGTGAAAAAACCCCTGCCCCTTTTCCTAAAAACTATGAGAATCACAGTCAGAATATAGATGACCTTCATTCTCAAATAAACAAAGATGGGAGAGAACGACCACTAAATCTGTTAGCATTTAAAAAACAGAAATGTATGCTTGCTTTAAACAGAACAATCTAGAAAGGACTAGAAACAAGGGAGGAAAAAAAAAGAGAGAAAACTCTCCAGAGTATCGAAACATTCAAAATAAAGGATAGACTGGAAAATCAAGTGTAAGATAAAGATTAAACTCTTGATGAATATCATGAAAAAAAAATGCAAGGGATATCAAGTTGAAATTATGGTTTTTTAAACCTGACAGTGAGGCAGCTTGTGGCCTTTGCCGATACTGTTTCTCCTAGGGAGAAAATGTAGTGTCCCAGATCGTCATTTAAACTAAGCAAATAGGATTTCGAGAACCGATTCGAAGACGACCTTAGACAGGAAACTGAAACAGTGTTGAGTATTCACTTGATTTCATAGGTATTTCAAATATTCCGCATCTCATTCCAAAAAAGGATCTCAGCTGTATGGGGGAACTTACATAACAGACAAGCTATGAATAAAGAGAATTCGTGCAATCGATATATAAATAAATGAATGGAACTCTGGGATAATGGAGCTGTCACCGGAGGTCGGCCCCTTTGACTACCCTCTTGAGTTCTAAATTCCATGTTCCTTCTAGCAAGGGCCCACGGAGTCTGACAAGCACAGGAAGGCAGCCAGCTGGTTAGTCCGAGCTTCCCTGCTCAAGAACAGAAAACATAGCCAGAGTGTTTTCTCCACCTTAAGTGTGAGATGAATACCAGCCACCAATGTCACCTTCCCTGTTCTACTCATGTTCTTATTACAAGTGTAATCAACAGTGGTGGTTTTCTGCTTTTGAAAAGTACTTTCGATTAAGATGCGATCCAACGTAGCAGTTGAGACAGTCACCTCCCCAAAAACAGTGAAAAGCTATCTAGAGTGTTCCTAAAAAGAGAAAAGATGAAGGACCTCGTCCTAGACTGCCTACCAGATCGCAAACGCTGCATAAAAAGCCTGACCACACACCTCCCCTTCAGACGTCATTTCCAGAGTTATGGCATTGCACAGTCAGCGTCAGCAATAGAAAAGTACAAGCATTTAAGAAAGCGATTTCTTTGAGATATACAAGCTGTGAGGAACGCAAGAGAGAAAAGAAAAAAGAGAAGGCATAAAATTTAGGGTGCAAAATTCTTAATGTTTTACTATTTCTTTTTTTACAATTGAGTGAAGGGAAAGAAGCTTAAATAGGACTCTTTCCCAAGTCGAGAAACAAAAAAGATATAGGACTCACGCCGCAAAAAAAAAAAAAAAAAAAAAAAAAAAAAAAAAAAAAAAAAAAAAAGAAAAGAAAAGAAAGAAAGAAAGAAAGAAAGAAAGAAATAATAAAAATAAAATATGGTCACAATGGTTTAAATAGTAAATGTTGTAAGAGTGTATGTCAATGGATTAAACGTCCCTCTATTAAAAAAAAAATCCAAGAATTATTCTACTTTGAAAAGTAGATGTGGAAAGAGTAAAAACAATTGGTGGGGGTTGAAAATATCAATCAAACATATCATGATATCAAAGCAGAATTAAAGCAAAGAGTGTAAAACAATAAAATTGAGTCTATTGATAACTGACAATAAAAGGCAAAATAATTAGTGAAAACAGAAGTGTTAAACTTATATGAACTAAAACACATTGCAACTAAGTATGTGAAAGAAAGAGTTACAAGAAATTGAAAGAAACAAAATTGTAGCAGATGGGTACTAGATTTACCGGGGTGATCACTTCCTCAGTTATGTAAATCTTTAATCACTGTGTTGTACCCTGAAACTAATATAATATTGAATATCAACTGTAACTGAAAAATAAAAAAATATTAAAAAAAATTATAACAGAAATCCTTATCCCACCATAACAACTAGATAAATGGGGGTGGGGGGAGAAGAATTTGCAAAACTAACAACTAATAAGGTAGAATGACTAATTTTAGAGTGCAAAATTAAAAGGAAAATGTAAAACATGAAAAAATTTCATAGGAAAAAATTAATAAGAAATTTCAATAAAGAAAAAATACTGAAATTGTATACACTACATTATATGCTCTCACGGCAAAAAACAGTATTTTATTTAAAATTAAAAAAAATAATTGACTACAAGTAAAGCAAAGATTCTAACTATCACTTGGTCAGAGAAGAAATTGATATATGATAACAAATCATTCTAAAATATGGAAAACAAAAGTAGTACCCATTAAATCCTTGAGCTTAAAGGAAAGGTGTTTAGAGAAAATTACTACTTCATATTGCCTTTATTGGTAAAAGAAGCAAAATTTCAAAAACTAGAAACATGCTTCTAGAAAAAGAAGCAAATAAAAACCACCAGGAAAAAAATACATGAAGAAGTAAACAAATGGGAGAAGAAATATTCTCTGAAATACTACAGCTGAGACCTCTTACTTTGAAAAGACCAAAAAAAAAAAAAAAATTTAAATCCACTCGTAAATTCAATGAAAAAGAATTTTTAGAAATCAGAAAAAAAAACAATAAAGAAAGATTTTAAAAAATCATTAGGGAATATGTTGCCCATTTACAAAGCGATGGATTTGGACATTCAAGTAAAATGGATGATTTTACCAAAGTGACAGCATTTTAAAGGATATGATAGGCTGAGAATGTGAATAGACCAATAGTTAAGGAAGAAATTCATATTAGCCAAGAAAACTGCTTTCCTTGCTGTGATGACACAATGAGTTAGCTGGAAATTTTTTCAGAATTTTAACTAAAAACTAATTATCACTCAAAAAATTTAATTAAGTATTTTTTAGTTTACTCTAGGAGATAAAATTAATCCTGTTCTTAAACCTGGTAACACTACAAAGGAAATCTCTCTCGAGATGAAACTTCTATAAATGTGAATAACTGTAAATAGAATATGCTATTATTTTAAAAAGTATTTTTACTATAAACAAGTGGGCTTTATCCTAGTAGTATGTCCAGTTTAATGTAAATGAAGTTATGAATAAAATGCACAATTTAAATAACTTCAGGAATAAAACTTATATGGCCTTAAAAAAGATTAAAATATTTGATAAAATGCAATGTTTTTTTCTCGTAAAAACTTAAAAATAGAAGTACTAAAATACTTCTTTAACATGATAAAACCTACCAGTTTGTAACAGAGAAATTTTGAAACATTCTTTTTTAAAATAGGCAAAAACAAAGATTTTTTTGGTTAAAATTATTTAGCAATGATTGGAGACTTTTGTTATCCTAACGATACTTCAAATATGCAGCAGATAATAAATATTATAAACATTTTAAAAGAATAATTGTTTTAAGTTAAACCTGAAGAAACCAAGGATCCCAACTAAAAGTATTAGAAAGAAACAAAAAGATTTTGTGAAGGTATCTAGATAAAGGCAAAATCCAGAAAACTCCAAAGCATTTCTGGTAAAAACCAACAAGTAACTGGTAATTGGTTTGAGGCAGTCCCACTCATAACATTAACAAAAATACATAGTATTACAGAACTACCCGAATTCAGGATGCACAAACAAAACTAGAAAATACCAGACTTTCACAGGAGACTAAATAGAAGACAACTACACGCATGGGTGATTGAATATGAAAAATAACATGTTTTCTCACAGGTTAATTTTTAGGTCTGATTTGCATTCAATTAAACCTATAAAATTCTTACAAAACTCTGACGAAAATTATTCCAGTGTCATGTCTCAAAGATAACTATGTATGAATGGTCAATACAAGTGTTAAAGATTTTTCCTCATTATAAAATATGAAAAAGTAAAATGCATGCTTATGGAAAAATTTTAGAACACAGAACAGTGAAAATAAGAAAATCAAAACCATTACGAGTTTGGTTTAAAAACAGGAAAAAATTTAAACACAATACAGAAAGCAGGAGTAGACTATTAGATATGCGAATTTGGTAAATGGTAAGTACTAATGAAGCAAATGGAGAATTAATAATTGTTTAATGAATACTTGGAGGATAATTTGAAATAAAAATGAAGAAAAAAATTAACTTAGACCTCAATTCAACTACCATAATAAACAGTGAGTGGATTAAATGGTAAATCACTCCTCCTACTATTACTAATAATAAGAAAATTAGGAGAAAAAGGAATAAAATCACATATGAAAATAATTTTGATTATTCAAGTGACAGAAAAAGTAGATTGATAGAATTCAATTTCTAAAAGTCATATAAAGTAATAAAAACAGTTGAAATAAATGATAGGCAAATTTTATTTAAAATAGATGAAGGATTTATAGAGATTCATTAGAACAGAACCAAACACTAGTGTTCAAGAGACAAATGTTAAAAGGGATGGTTTAAACAATATATAACACTAATAGAAAATCAACATCTGGTGAACCAACCACCTTTGCTAAAATTTAAAGAAATTCAGATTAAATTAATGTGTCATCATTTCACACCCATTAGATTAAGTTAAAGTAAAGCAAATGACAAACCCCATTGCTAGCTGGGGTTTAGGGTAACAGAGGACTCTCGTTTGTTGATGGCAATAAAAATTGGCTCATTCCTTCTGGAAAGTAACCCGACAGTGCATATCACAAACAAACTAAAAAAGTTCTGCTCAGAAAAATTTACCTCTAAGAATTTATCCTAATAAAATTAATTTTTAAAAGGTTATTTACAAAGATACTTAAAATAACATCGTTTAAATTTTTAAACACTGAAAACTATTTATATAGGAAAGGGGAACTGTAAATTTTGAAAGGGACTATTATGGTGGTTAGTCATAGGCTAGGTGGGTATCTCACCAAACCATATAGGATTTTGTTTGGTAAGATAATTATTTTACTAAAGAAAGTTTCAAAGCTACTCCTTTCCAAGAAAAGAAAAAATTAGGTGATTGAAAAATGTGTAGAAAACCAAAAGTGAAAAAAGCAGAACAGAAAAGTGTATGAAAATGTGTAAAACTATAGATAAAGATAGTGTGAAATCAGAAAAAGGCTTAAAATAATATAGTTGGATGATTTAATGGAAGAATTTAAATACTAGGGGAGGGGGGAGATAGGTGTAAAAGGGGTCAAATACTCGGTGACCACAGGAAATCTAACTTTGGGAAGTAATCACTTCCAAAAAAAAAAAGAATGTAAATATTTCTTTAAAATTGTTTTACAAATAAATTTAAGATCTTACTTAGGTTGAAAAACGGAAGAGATAAAACTTCGAACGAGCATGGGAATCATGTACTTTTTAGTACGCATTTCTCGAAGCACACCTCAGCAAGACCACCTACTGAAGTCTGAAGTCCATTTACCCCATTTGTCGAGACAAAGCTGAAGAAAATCATTTCAGATATCGTCACACGTCTCATTCACGTCCTGGTGATCTTTCTCCTTGACAAAAATGCTCAAAGAATAATGATAGGTTATTCAAGCAATCTGAGGCCAAATCTCTTTGACTTATCGGTATTTATAATATGCCGGTGTCTTTATTGTTGTTTCTGGTATCGATGAATGTGATATTTAGTTAAATATCATTATGATAGTTTGTTTAGAAAGTAAAACAAACATTTCGGTCAAAACCCAGCCCTCTCTCATTGATGTGTGTGTGTGTGTGTGTGTGTGTGTGTGTGTGTGTGTGTGTGTATTTCATTCCAGGAGCATGTTGGGAGATGGTAGGGGCCCATGATTCTGGCTTGCTTGAAGCAGTTTTTAAGGACAAAGGCCGTATGTGCTTCATCTCTGTATGACACAGCCAACCCCGTGTTCCTCCTGTATATAAACCACTCCTGATGAAAATAATTCAACCAAACAAAAATCCTAAGATAATGAGAAAGCGACAGAATGAATGAGAATGATAGGCAACAGTAAAAAACAAAGAAAAAAAACACCGAAAAACAACAACAAAAAACCGGATGTAAATACACTTAAAATTTATACTAAAACATGTTATTAAATTATCTCCTAAGCCATTTATTGTTGAGATATCATTCACATTTGTCATTCTACAGCATTACCATACAGCACCTCTGTGCATTGTAAACCGTTGGTTTCTGAAAAAGAAAACGAAGTCCTTATGTTCTTTCCAGAAGGGTCATTTGAACGCAAACCTTCTTTCTCAACTTGGCATCTTGACGTGACATCATCAGAACAGAAAAGTCACAGATCTGACAGAGGGTGGCCACGTTTTCTAAAGAGCAGCTTGGTCTGTCTTGGAGAATTGCTCAGGATGTAGGGCCAGAGGTCTTGGGGGTGAGTCGGTCCTTAGTCCAGCCTTCTCGAACCTTCAGGGGCCACACCAAAACGTGACACTGACTACGACGGTGCACACACTGCCGATTCCACACGTTGGTTCTGAGACTCAAAACAGATCTTTAAAAAACCAGAGACGATATGAAAAGGTGAAGACGCTACTCAAACTCAAGTTCTTACTTTGCAATACTTGAAGACAAGGTTTCTTATATTTTAAAATCTGACTGTTGTTCAAGATTCGAGCTCTCAGTGTAAAAGGTGCCGGTGTTCCAGGGTATGGGGCTGCCTTCCCACCCTACCCTGCTGCTCCTGTCCCCCCCCCCGCCAGAGAGAAGGCACAGACGCCAACGAGCAGCGTGTCCCCCCCTTTTTGCCCCCAGCTTGCCTCCCACCCAGATCCCAGCACCTTTAGCACCCCCGACCCCACCGTGCTTGTCCCGGATGGTACTCGTGGTGCGGGCAGCCCCCAGGCTTCACTCGAAGCCTTCTCCACGGGGCCCTGTCTCCCCGATCTGTGGGTTGCATTTGCGCCTCTCCCTCACGGCCCAGACCGTGCCACCTCTGGCCACTGGAGGTTCGTTAAAGACGGATCTCAAAGAATGAATGGGTCTGTACTTGAGAAAGTGGGTGAGGAGAATGTTTCATGGCGAAGACAATGGCAGGAGCAAAGACCAAGAAGCTGGGCAGCGAGCACCTGGGTGTGGCTGGCGGGGCCCCTGGGGTTGGGCGGGCGACACCAGATGTGACTTCCTAGTCAAGGAGAGCCATAGGGTGTCTCCATCCAGATAACAGGGGCAGAGGATGGCTTATCATTCAATGTGCCTGGTCCCTATTGATTTCTTGCATTCCTTTCTAAACTATAAAAGTGATCTTTTTTCTTTACTACATCAATTCCGTCACCAATAATCTATAAAAGTCATCTTTTCTTTGTACACCAATACTATACCAAAATTATCTATTTTCTGTTCCACACTCATACTGTCGCTACCATACTATTATTCCAGTATCACTGCATTCCTATGGAATTGATTCTTATTAATTTCAAAGAGAACTTTTATAACATGTAACACTCAGTGTTGGTGAGGATACGATAAAATCTTATACTTGGCTGCTGAAAATATGAATCATAAAACATCCTGCAAGGCAAATTAATAGTACACGTGCCTTCGGAGCATTGTTTTTAACAAGTTCTTCTTTGATTCAGAAATTTCACTTTGAAGAATTTATCCTAAGGAAATAATCGAACATTCACAAATGGTACATACAAGGATGTTTACTACAAATTATTTCACATCGAAAAAATACTGAAAACATTTTACATATCCGTGAGTCACTGATGGATTTGAATAAATCAAGGGTCAGAAATAAGATTAGAATCTATTGATTCTTTTTTTAAAAAAGCAGGCCACTTTCCTGGATGACGCTGGGTGTGCATCTGCACACACGCACACACATGTACATAACCAGAAAAAAGAAAACACACAGCTCATGTGTCACATGGTATCACTGTGCGGCGATAGAACATCTGGCTTTAATTTTATTTTACTTTATAGGTTTTCCAAGTGCTTTAAAAAAAATTTTTTTTAAAGTAAACATTTGTAGCTTTATTGGGGGAGGGGCTTGAGGAAAACTTTTTCAAACTTTCATTATGGTAAAATGTACACAACATAAATTTCGCCATTTTAACCATTTTTGAGTGTCCAATTTAGTGACATTAATTACATCCACAACGTTGTGCAACTATCACCACTATTTCCAAATCTTTTTCATCTTCCCCAAACAGAAATTGTACCCATGTGGCAAGAACGGCCCACTCCCCTCTCCTTCCATCTACTTTAGCCTACTTCCTATCTCTGTGAATTCGCCTGTTCTAGAGAGTTCATGGAAATGAATCAGACCGTTTTTTTCCTTTTGTGTCTGGCTGATTTCACTTAGCATAACATTTGCAAGGTTCATCCATGTTGTAGCATGAGTCAGAATTTCTTGCCTTTTAAAGGCTAAATAATATTCTCTTGTATGGATAGACCACAACTTTTGTTGATTCGTTCTTCTGTTAATGGACACTTGGGTTGGTTCCACTGTTTGGAACAAGCCGCCATAAACACAGTTCTTTTGGGTATATTCAGAGGTGTAGAGTTGCTGGGTTGTAAGGTAATTCTTTTAATTAATTTTTGAGGAATCTGTTGCTTTTTATCAGAAAAAAATAACATTTTAAATCTCAATGCGATTCAGCTTTCGTGAATATAGTGTTGGAAGGGACAGTTTGATAGGGACGGTTAGAAAATTAAATACCTCAAAAAGCTCTGTGTTTGACATGTGCCCACAAACAGCTAAAAACCTATGCCAACTTTTAGAAAATGTCAATATAAATTTAATTTTATCCAAATATCTGTAAGAGCTCCATGTATGCCAAGTATTTCAAGGCTAGAAACGAAAAGAAACTTGGTGATCAGTAACTTTTTTTGGAATGTTTCAAGTTTTAAAGTCACCCCTGAGAAAACCACATCATTTACTTTATTGGTGTCTTTGGCCAACGCTTAGATCTTTTTCTCACGTTTCCACACACTAAAATTTTAGTCCCAGGCAAACTCTAAGTATTTTCTTTTAGGAGTTAGGTATCTTTTTTTTAAATTCGAATGTCACTTTTAAAATTTATTCTAAAATTCAATTCTGTTTAGTTTTAAGGAAGTCTTTCTTAGGTCATTTATCAGAAAAACATGATCGATTACTTGTGACTTGAGTAATTTAAAAATGAGAATCATGGAATTTAATAAAGTGTATTGTTTTTTCATGGGCTTAAGACACTGCCAAAAGATCCAATTCAAATGTGACATTTAACCTCCTCTAATTTTTTCCACAAAAATCTTTTCTTATTAACCTGGCAAAAGAAGTAAATTTGGTCAGCCGTTTTTGTTTTTTTTTTAAGATCAGCAATATCTCCTTTCATCTGCTTCGAAAACTCTCATGTACGAAGAGAAAGTTCCAGAAATAGGAGAATGGATAAAGCATGGAGAAGAAAACCAGAAACTTTACAGACACCTGAGTTTCAAACTTTTCTAGTTGTACAACTTCATTGTATACTCCAAACCACAGGTACTTAGGACCTATTCCAGAAAAAAATAAAAAATAAAACCCTGTATGTTTTATAGTCGAGCAGAAATCTCAAAAATAGACTTAGGTGGGAGTGAGGACATTGGGAGGAGAACATAAAAGGAGAAATTTAACAGGTAAAGGACTCATGTCTAGTATGCGTAAAGAATTCCTATAAATCAATAAGGAAAAAACCAAAACAATTCGGCTTAAAAATTGACGAAGTGTTGAACTGGTAATACCCAGAAGAGGACGCTGAAATGTCCAAGAAGCACATCAAAATGTGCACAGCGTCACCACCAGCAGTTGCGGAAACGCAGATTAAAACAACCGTGGGGAGGCATTTTACACCCATGATATTGGTAAAAATAAAGCCTCACGACATCAAGTAATAGGGCAGAAGCAGGAAAATAAGGACCGTCCTCTGCCGCTGATAGGAGTGTAAATTCGTGAAGCCACATTGAAGAGTAATTTGGAAAACAATCGAGAAGAGTTGAAAATGGACCTCTCCTGTGACAACAGTTCCGCTGCTAGCCGCATAGGCACTCTGAGACTCCGAAGACCATCAGCGAAAATTCCTCCACTAAAAATAGCAAGCCTTATGGGGAAAGCAGGGTTGGGGAAGACACTTGACAACCCTGGAATTTTGATATACAAGAACTAACAAAAACAAAAATATTTTTAAAGCCATGACAAAATATAGTACAGTTAACCCACTGCTGTCATTTGCCCCTGGAATCCCAGGTGACTGTTTTTTGTTTGTGTGTTTGTTTTTTGTGGGTGGGTGCCCGGGGGTCGAGGCCGTTTTCATAAAAATTAAAAACTCGACCCTCGTGATAGCTTTCTTAATCAGTCCATTGTTTTAACACAGGGGCAGACATTTCCAATTTCTTTGTTTTCTTCATCTGCACTCCCTGTGTTAGCAGATTGTTAAATAGTAGAAGGCATAGTGATTCTAGAAGCCACTTAATCTGTCACTGTTTGCTCCAAAAAAGGACATGTCTGTAGATTTTCAGCTCACGTCGACATTCAGTGCTAAGACTTTCTCTTTCATTCCCTTCGAAACAGTAACACGCTGGGGGAAAAAAAAATCACGTATGAGTCAATATGACCTCTATATTCAACATCCTTCTTCCCATTTAGCAATGATATGTTAGGAAATTTGTACAAAAAGTAACCCAGTTGTAATAAGGAAGTTTATTACGGCACTGTTTGTTTTCATGAAGAGTTGGGTAGGGAGTCTCTAAATGATTCTTACTTGGGAAGGAGTAAGTGCATCGTAGTATATTCAAGTCATGGGACAGTGTATCGGATGTCAGGCAAATAAACAAGATCTATATGCATGAATGTGAATAGATCTTGAAAACACATCGAGTTTAAAAAGCAAGACACAGGATGTGTAAAAAAAATTTCAAATCATGTAAAATACTACTCAAATTACAGGTAGTAAAAGTACTATAAAAATACAAATCAGAAAGCTGCATACCAAAATAATGATCATAGTTTTCTCTGCAGTAGACAGGAAGAGAATGAGACCAGAGAAGAAAATTATCTGTGAATTTTCGTTCTTTCAAGCAAACAAAGATCTAATGCAAAAATAAGAGAATGTTATCATGTGTGGCAAACTTGGCTCGTGGGTAACGTGTCTCTTTAAAAACTCTTCTCATTTTTTTCTGCATCCCAATTTTTTTCCGGTGAAAAAGTAGGAATCTCACTCAGTTTAGCAGGCATTTACCGCACGCTTCAGATGTGCGCGCACGCCCTTCAGTAAAGGTAGCGAAAGGTGGGACACAGACTCTGCCTGCAGATCATTGGCGGCATGTGGAGATGGGCGTTAGGGAATAAAGGAGCAACGGCTGGTCCCACTTCTGGGAAGCAGGGCCGTTCGTTCACTCCTGAGAGATGCGAGAGCTTCTGGGACAAACGAGCGAGGAGAAGTCCGGGGGGACTTATCTTTTTAAGGTGTTAAGGTATCATAGAAATACCAGGGACTCGTCTTTTTTTTTTTTTTTTTTAGACTCCTTTTCAAGTGAAAACCAAAGAAAATGAGACAAAAGAACCCAATAGTAGAATCATGCATGGCACAGCGAATTTTGAAATAACACAAGGTACAGTTCATTTAAAGGGGTCTGAGTTCTGAATATTTTCCTATTTCTCATAATTTTCTTATCCACACAGGGGTAGAGAACTTAGGCTTCAAAGGCTGTCCGCAGAGGGCCTTAGGGGTCCCTGAACCCTAGAAATTGCAAAGTCACGTGTTTGAATAAAGGCAGACTTTTTTCCTAATCACTGCTGCAACCTTATATGGTGTGTGTTTCACTATAATCCAACTTCTCAATTCTATACAAAATATAAAACTTCCTGCCTCCCTTTATGAGAATAAAAAGGTTAAGGGTTGGGAGTGGGGTATGGGGATTAAGAGCAGAAATTAGTAAAATAGGCGAAGAGCCTGGTACGGAACAATGACAGAATAACACAGCCATGTGACACAGACTCTGTGGCCCATCGAGAAGCAAGAAGACACTGTGGCATCCGATCTGTGATAGGCTGGGACAATGTATGTAAGAACGTGCAACATACCGTCTTTTGTTGGACAGGTTCATTTCTACGGTCTTCCTTGTGGGCCAAGAGGACATGTTTAACAATGATGTAACGACTCCCTTGTAAATGTGACATTTCGGAGCGAGGAGAAACGTGTCTACCTTCACACTCCAGGTCTGGGGAGCTCTGAACAAGCTATATTCAGACCCCTTTATCTGTCCTCACTTTCGCTCCCGCAGGCTGGGGTCCCCATGACAAAATAAATCCCACGTGCCCTTCTCCCCCACCAGGTCCCTCAGTAATGCCTTTGGCGCCGTGTTCTTGCTGTGATCTTTGCAAATTTTCAAGACTTTCCACCTGTCCCCAAGTCCTGAAGCCAGGGGACTTTCGGACTGATGTGGTGATGGGTCCCATCACCCTGAGGCGGCTCCCTCCTCTGCCCTCACTCTGCCTCGTCGCCTCCTGCACCCGAAGGCTCTCCTCGGGTGTCTTCGTGACAGGCGGTGATTGTCAAACTTAAAAAATAAATGGAGTGGAATTATTTTTTTCCAAAGAAATCATTGAGCCAAACTCCAGCCTGCAAAACAGGTTGAAACAGAACAGAGCTTGGATGGGGACGCTTATCCTAGCTTTACCTACTTCTTGGCCGGGGAAGGGCTCGGCAGCTGTCCCCAGATCCCGAGGTCATTGCCAAGGAGCTCTCGATGGAAGAGAACGAAGTAGTCACTGGTCACTCAACCGGTCGAATTTCTCAACCCCAAGCAGCGAAAGCCAATTCCAGGCCCCCTGATCGGTGAAGGAATTCACTAGAAGGCTCCCTTGTGGCTGAGAATCGGAAGGAAGTCTGGGAGAACCAGGCTCACAAAAAAAGTGTGTGTATGGTGGGGGACGGGGGAGAATTAAGAGGGTCTGGATCAGCTGAGCTCCTCTGAGGTCATCGAACTCGTGCAGTGTGTAGCTTGCACAGCCATCCATGATAGTCCCGAGCAGGACCCTTGGGACCCCCGTGACAATCCCAAGCAGGGCCCTTGGGACCCCCGTCAAAAAGAGGTGACGTTCTGATTCTGGGCAGCTCAGAATAACAGCATCCTTCCTCCCCCCTGCGTGCCAAGTGCTTTGCCTATTTCATTTTCTCCAAAGCCTGTGGAACACCATAAAACTCGATGGCAGCTCTTTTTAAAATGCAGATTTCAAGGTTTTACCCCCTTGCATTCTGTCCGATAAAGAAAGTTCTGGGTGGCAGGCTGGGAAGTGCATTTTACAAGCATCTCAGCTGACTCTGATGCTGGTGGCACAGGAAACACACCTGAAGAAAGACCGCCCTGCAGGTCCAGTTTTATTATTGCCGTTTGCCAGACGGGGCAGGTTTTAGTTACTTGAGATCACGCATCTGGTGGCTGGCACGGAGGGGCTTCGAATGCTGACCCTTCGCGCTCGAAGGCCTGTGTACTTTCCACCCTGTCCCTGACATCTCTCTTTGTACCTGTTCCCATGACTTCGTTTACCTACTGTCCCAAGCGTCGCTGCATGTGTTTCCTTGAGCTGGTTTTCTTAAAAATAAAACAGGTTTGATTTAAGAGGAAAACTCGTTTATCGTTTCCATAAATAGAAAAGCAGTGTCCCTAGCTATAAATGGGAGGTAATTATAAAAGTGAACTGGCAGCTGCCAGTGACAAATCCTGGGCCCCACCTGGAAAGGGAAGGTTTGCTTATCCTGAAAAGCAGAGGACTCGAGCGACCTGGTGTCCACACTGGGCCCACCTGCTGCTCGCCCCTCCCCACCGACAAATAAGCAAACAAACAAACTTGACTTTTATATGATATATATATAAGGTTTTCTTTCTTCTTTTTGAAAAACATTTTTTGGGTGACATTGGTTAATAAAGTTATAGGTTTCGAGTGTACAATTCAATAATACATCATATGTAGATTGCATTGTGTGTCCACTAAAAAATTGCGCAGAGGACCTGAACAGACACTTCTCCCAAGAAGACATAAAAATGGCCAACAGACCTATGAAAAGATGCTCCACTTCACTAGCTATTAAGGAAATGCGAATCAAAACCACAACGAGACACCACCTCACACGTATTAGAATGGCCTTCAACAGGACAAGTAATAAATGTCAGAGAAGTTGTGGGGGGAAAGGAACGCTCATACCTAAGGTTTTCTTAAACTGGGATCCACCTCTGTGGGTCCAGAGGTGAGGTTCCCTGTACCACAGGGTTATTTTTTATGCTTCTTGATCTATATGAATATTTTCCTGGTGGGGAGTCCATCCATAGCCCTCATCTGCATCTCAAAAGGACACATCACTCAGAAGATGGTTAGAACTGCTGCTGCAAACGAACATTTCCAGTCTCGTTTTCACTTGAGCTACATCCCATCACTGCCTTTCGCCCAGCTGTCTTCAAGGATCCCTCCCGGTGTGACTCGTCGTGAAAGGACATTTTGCCCACGTTCCCATGAGCGCCCCCTGGAGTGGGAGAAGGCACCAGAAATGTCGTCTCCCTGCAAATGCCTGTTCTCTAAACAGTCTACACTTGTAGGTCTCGATACTATCACATGTCAAAGCATTTTTTTTTTTTACAGCTTTTCTTTTCCTTCTCAAAAAAAAGAAAATTATAAGTAGAGCCACAGGTATCTGGATAGCAGATGGCGACATCCAGGTTCCTTGGTGTTTGGAGACAAGGAGAGATGGTCAGAATGACACACGTGACGATGGACTAGAGTTGGAGACAGTACGATACTACAGCACGAGTTCATGTTCAGTCTACAAACAGATGTGAGCAAATGCACATTACTGTACACACACACACACACACACACACACACACACACACTTCCTTGTTCTGTCTGCTGCGCGGGCCTAGAAGCAATGACACCCCAGGAACGACAAGCACGCTTAGCGCCCAGATTTTGGTTTCTAATAGAAGGAACCAGAGCTCTTGGAGAAATGGCTGATTCTAGGACTGGGGCCAGAGATATATAAGATAAGCTTGCATCTCTTGTTCATTAGAAAATAAGGAAGAACTAAAAACTAAAGAAACAAAATGAAGAAGAACCCCCCAAACCAAAAACAACAGAAAAACCCTCCAAAACAACAAAACCCTATACTGGGGGTACGTCAAAGGGACCAAGAGTCCGTGGAAAGAGCTCCTGACAGCCAAAGCTGGAATAAGTCGAACAAAACAAAATAAAGTAGTATTGGATTATAACACAAATTTTGAAAGAAATATACATGAGCCCATACCACTAATAAACAATGATTAAAGAAATAAAGAAATGAGAAGAACAGACAAATCTCCCATGCAGGATGCCCAATAATTTATGGATATACTTCACCTTTAGGAGAGGATGCATGATCCCCACTCCCTAAGCACAGTGACTTTCTTTTAAAGACGAGAGTGTGGAAAGAGAGGGGGAGAAAGAATAACTTTGCTGCGGCAAAACAAACCTGATAAACTCGACCTCAGCCGAATGATCAAGGTCAACATTGACCGCGATAACTCAGGATGAGCGTCTGTGAGCTTGATGTGCGATGTGATGGGAATGGCCCTTGCCCTCCACGTCTTCCTCCCCAAAACGTCTGAAGTCCTTTATCCTTTCCGTGCTTATTCGATACTTACGCTCCATATACATATTTCCATTAACAATAAATGCTATTTTTTTGATGTCACTAGTTAATTAAAGAGAGCACATGGTCCTGTAACTTTGCAAATTGCTCCTTAACACCATATTGGTTGTTAAATTCATCACGTTGATTTAGTCAGATTAATTCATGTTAAACCTCTGCATAGCATCTAATATGAAAAAACGCGTGACTATTCGTTCTGCTGAGGGAAAATCAGAATGTTTCTCCTTTTTTTTGCTATTGAAAGCAATGGTCCAATTACCATTCTTCTATGTGTCCTCTGGTGCCATATGTTAAGGGCTTTTAGGATATACTCTGTGAGCAGCATCGCTGGGTTGTGGGGTAGGTAAGGGCATCTGTCACGTGAGAGATGCTGTCGAGTTGCTGTCCACAGTGATGTGCTTTACTAATTTATCTTCCTGGCAGCAGCGACTCAGAATTCAGTTCCCCCACGGGAATGGGCGGTACTGTCCCATTCTTAATTTCGCCAACCAGGTTCCTGAGTATATTTTCTTGCTTCTTGGCTGTGCCGATTTCTTCTGCAAACTGCCTGTTTATAGCTCTTGCCATTTCCATGCTGGGTTGCTTATAAATTTCTTCCTGAATGCATATTTAATTTTTTACAAAGGCCACGCAAGGTTCTCAGATATCTTTGCCCAGTGATGTACTAGAACAGGCTCACGGATTCTCCCAAAAGCCTGTTCATCTCTTCAGAACTCTGTACTGAGTGACCTCACATCGATAGCTTGAATCAGCCGGGGTAGAATATTTGCACAGGGAAATTGGCAAGCTCTGTAAATCTGGGCTCCCCAGCCCCCTACACACATCGCCTATTAAGTATTCGATGCTAGCTCACCAGCATGCATTATCTTAATCTCTACCTGGCTGCCACCTGCTTTAACCACCTCTCACAACGTGATTGGTTTGAAACCAATCCTGGACCTTCTGGCTTGACTTTTCGACCTGTTGGAACTGGGCCTTGAACCTCTTTCAGGAGCGATTTCATCAGGGTTTCTGTGCTAGAAGATAAATTCAATATCCCATTAAACGGATACATCTTCAACTTCGAAGCAGATCACTATTCATTTAAAGCAAAGCCGGGCTCCTTCAGTGCCCATCAGACACTGTAGTCCACACAGAAGTGGAATCGAAATATCCAGTGACCCTAAAATTGGAAGGGGCCTCAGATGTCGCCCTGTCATCCTCTCAGTCAATCCAGTGCCGCTTTGGACGATTTCTCCGGCGGGTGTGGTCCCAGTCTCTGCCTGGATGTTCTGATGGCTCAGAGAAATTTCCACACAAGGCAGTGCCCCCAGAAGACACTGGAAGATAACGCTAGTTACTTATTTCTAATAGAAGCAAGAAATATTCTTAAAAAGAGCCGAAAATCCATTTTGCTTCCCACTGGTCTAGCTCGCCCATTGGAATGACTTGGGTCAAGTCCAATCACCATGTTCTAGTTGCATAAAACCGGAAGTCATAGAAGCCTTATGTCTATAGGTCTTAATCACGCCTTGTGGGGTGTGGGAACCAGCTCTTTCTTGTCCTCGACCCCCTGTCAGTATTCAGTTTTCTTGTTGATCGACGGCGCTCCAAGCACGGATGTAAACCTGATTCTCCAGATGTGGTCTCCACACCGGAGAGCAGCAGGCATCTGCATAACTGTAAGATCTCACTTATTCGTAGTACGTTCAGGGAGCCAGAAACAGAATTCGCTGCCAGGAAGGAGCCTGACACATTGATATTGCTTAGAAGGATTACTGAAGAAATGTACAAATATATATTCTGCAGAATAAGGTTCCACTAGAACTTAATATCCCAAAGAGAACATTTTGTGGGAACATTTTCAATGGTCAATCGGGGGATTATTCCTTTTGTGGATCACCTGTGGCCACTTGCCCCTGCTGTGGTGATGTTTCTTCTGTCTTTCCATACCTATATTCTTAGAAGAAGATATTTGGGGATTCAGAACGGCTAAAAAAAAAAAAATGTTTCCGCTCTAAGAATCCCTAATGTGTGAAAGGGTTGCCTGAGCCTGGCTTCTGTTGCCTGTGCATTGATTTATAGACTATTAATTGTTTGGGAGAGAAAGCAAAGAGACATAACAACTAAAGAATGAGACGCCGATGTAACAGTCAGTCTCGGTTAAAAAACAAAGAAGTCCTGCTATTTTAGAAGCAGCAAGTCTATTCCAACATGGTCATCTCAAAAGAGGAAACAGAGAGGCAAAGCGACCTGCACAAAGTCACACAGCTTTGCGGAGTGGGGCAGGGCAGGGCAGAGGAGCAACTTGTCTCTCCCTGGCACGCTGCTGATGAAACATCTGAGAGCTGCCGGCATTAACCCGAGGGAACAGAAATTTTGACTTAACTTCTCTTTTCAGGTACTTTCATGATGCATTTCTAAAATGAGGAAGCACCTTCAGCGCTCTCTGCCAGGCACGAATCTTCACTATTGACACGTTTGGAAGTTAATTACACAGAGGAGTAAACATGGTACACCTATCTCAGAAACTAACCCACAGCAAACGACAAGGGACAAAGATGGAGTCATTAGCACGCTCCTGGCTTGGCTTAGTTTCCCACGCCGCACCACGTGGCGCTGGCGCAGCCGCAGAAGTCTTTCCATCTCCACCTCGGATCTCCCGTGATGCCGAGGGTGCCTGCCACTCCTGGCCCAGGCTTGGGTTTTCCGGAAACTTCCCATATTGATATTTTCACCTGAACATGGTACTGGAAGTGGTCACAAAAACACATCCCCGCTGCCTCTGTCCAAATGCTCGCGGAGACCTTCCACATTGCTTTTGAAGTGTCACGGCGGAGTGCAGCATCCATGGTCCTGCGGGCTGGCTCTCCGTTCAATCTAAAATAGAAAAGCTCCTCAAGCTGAGTGTAAACAGATCTCGAGGAGACTGGGACTTGCATTGGCAGGGACTGGAACCAACCAGAAGTCATTAAGTACCTTCCACTGCTAAACCCCTTTGCAGGAGACCTGCGACAGATGCACCTCTGGAAGTGTTTTTATCTGTGGGGACAGCTGTGGGCACGAAGGTTGGAGGTGAACATCTCTGCTAACTCACATAATAGCAAAACTGGAAAGCATCATGCTAACCTTTTTTTTTTTTTTTAGAACAGCTGCAAAATCTCTAAATTACATAATGCACTCTTTAAAACTTAAAATTCAGATATAATTACACACAAGGAAGCGCATCCATCTTAAGTGTACAGGTTGATGTGTTTTTGATGAATGCATGCACTACTGTAGCCAAAGCCCCAATCAACACGTGGAGCATTGCCATCCCTCTAGAAAGTTCTTTGTGCTTCGTTCTAGTCACCCACAATACCTGTTTCCTCAACCAAGGGTGACCATGCTTCTTTCTCATAGATCAATTTTGCCTGCTCTTGAACTTCAAAGGGATGGACTAATTTGTGCCCTTCGTACACTTTTGTGCCTAGCTTACCCGTTATGCTTTTGGGGTTCACCCATGGTTTTGTATGTATTAATAGCTCATTCCTTTTTATGTTAAGCAGTATCGTGTGGAATCGATCTATCGCGGTTTATTTCTCCATTCTTCTTTTGCTGTATTTGGGTTGTTTCCAGGGTTTTTTTTTTTTTTTTTTTTGCTATTATAAATAAAACAACTAGCGACATTCCCATACAAGTCTTTTTTGTGGACATATTTTTGTTTCTTTTGGTGAAACTGCAAGGGGCAGAATAGCTGGGTCGTGAGTTAGGTGTCTGTTTCACCTCATAGGAAACTGCTAGATGGTTTACCTAATGCACTCCTGATTAATGATCCTGATTACCTATGAAGTGAATTCTTTTTTTGTTTGTTTGTTTCATGATTTGTTTTTGTCTTGAATTGCATCGCTATGAGTACGCGTTCTTTTGAAATGTATCCCAAAGGATGAGACCTTGATTAACTAAATCATTGCGATGATTCTTTAATGCTCGTGAACTGCTTATATAAACAGCTTGGGATCTGGAAGAATCGTACTGGAAACTAGGATGATCTCTCTTGTGGATCGCCCCCATATTTTTCTTTTATCTTCTTTAATATTTTTATGCATATATATACATATATGTAAATAGCATATGTGTTAGTTACAAAGCAAACCATAGAATGGAAACCTACAACCTGTAAATCTAGCAGCTGGTCTGAGAATGAACATATTTCTGAGAACATTGCATATGCCTCGGGCTTCTCCCCGCCCACTCCCAGCGGTAACCAGGATCTTCAATTTCATGTGCTTTATTAATCCTTTTGGTAAAACAAAAAAATATATTTTACCATGTATTTCAATCTCTCATTGTCCCCGCTTTTAAGAGCCTTATCAAAATGGTGTCGTTTGAGTAGTTTTTCAGAACTTGCATTTTTCTTTTTTTTTACACTTAACATTGTGTTTCAAAGATCTGCCCATGCTATGTGTAGTTCTAGTTTATTCATTTTTGCTGCTGAGTAACGTTCCTTTTTTGGGAATAGATCACAATATTTTGTGCTACTACTAACACTTGTCAATTGCTAGTTGTGCGGTTTCTCATTTTCGCTCGGTATATATTATATTTTGGGGGAGTCTGGTACATTTAGCAGAATAATTTGAGATAAAGCTGTTTTCAAATAAACAGTTTTTTAAAAAATGAAAATAAGCAACCAGTTTCTGCTCCAAAAGAAGGGACTTTTATCAGCGTCCCTGGGGAAAAGTGCATAAAAACAAAAAAGTGTGATGCATTCATCGTCAGTGTGATTGGCAACCAGACTCCAATTAATGTTTTACTACATGATTTTATTTCCGAGATGAAAAAAGTAAGTTTGATATCAGTATGTAGAATATAACCATTGAAGAAAATAAAAATCGCCTTCTTTGTCTATGTGATTAAGTTAAAACTTAAAGGCAAACTACATTTTGATTTTTTTTCTAAATATTAAGCTACATAACAATAATCACGTAATTTCACTGTCTAAAGTAGCTTGATCTTACTGACTTTCTACTACTTTAGGAAAACAAACATTTTAAAAATTCACAAATGGAAAATTATTTTGATAAAAAAAAACCCTACAATTTAAACTGAGCATTTATTCCTTATTTTGTGTGTGTCATCCTTAGGGACAACTGAATGGGAGTTTCTATTACTAAGATATAAATATTAATATATTAGTAAGATATAATATAAAAATATATATAAATAATAAAAATATATCGTGTAGTATTTAAAGATTTTTTTATATTAGCATTAGTCTTTTAAAAGTCAGCTCCAAACTTCTGTCGACATTCACATGTATTTAAAAAATTCTAAACACCAAATGTAAAGAAAATATAAAATTGATTTTCCTTTACATTTAACCAAGGAATGTATCTAGGCATCGAGACCAACCTCATGCAGAGAACTGTCTGAAGAAATATTTAAAAATTGGTAGGCTGAATTTTAATTATTCACAGGTGTGCTTAACTTAGAACTGATACATGCTAAACTTGTTTCATTTTAAAGATTCTAATACATTTCTTCCTGTGTCAATGTCCAAAACATCTAAAACTGGAACATTTTATTTAAAAATTAAGCTGCGTTTCAGTCATGCAAAAACAATCCCATATGAAGAACTCTCTTAAGTAAAAAAAGATTTATTTCCCTTCTATACAACTGACTCACTGAATTGAGCTAAAAATTTCCAAGGAGAAAAATGATCTAGGGAATAAATATAGGCGGAAAGGCTAGGTTTCCATTATGATGGCTCTTGACTTGTTTTCAGGTCTCGATTGGAAAAATTATAAACGATGGGATGCACAACGTAACTCGGAAATCTTTAACAATTAGGGAGTAAAAACAGAAACCTATCTTTTCTTTAGATCAGATCCCTGCCTTCCAGACAGCCTGGTTGTTTATGAGACAAACACTTCTACTCGATCTAGGCGTTCACGACTCTTTTATTAGCCATCTTTTTAAAATTTATTATTGACATCGATTAGCCTGAGTCATGAAACCTGACCACATTAAAGGCGACACGTGGTCCACTCACTATTTTTTAAAGTCCACGTATTTCAAACTCCTTTCTCCAGCCATTTCTGGGCTGTCTCCCCCTTCAAGGACCTGGTCTCCGCAGCATGTATTCGTTAGATGGCAGTCCTAGGGCAGTCTCGCTTCGGGGAAAGCTCTCCGTGGGCACATTCAAGAAAACCACAGAGGAGACTTGGGTTGGTGCTGGTGTCTGGTCACATAGCAGAGGAAGCAAGAGGGAGGTGCCCCGGAGGACCCGAGGCAGGTGCGGGTGGGTTTCCGCAGTGACTACCGATCGTGCGTGCGCGCGGCGCGTTTCAGGGTCCCGACCCCGGCCAGGAGACCCATCCGGGCCCGCGGCCCCCGACCCCTTCATTCTGGGGCCCCTCGGACACGCCCCCTAGCCTCCGGGGCCCCCGAGGCCCGCACCCGTGCACGCTCTGTGGCCGCTCCCAGCAGCCGCCCACGTGGCGGAGCCCGGAGCTGCGCGAGGAGCATTCGGGGCGGGCCGCGGGTCTTCGAGGCCCGGCCGGCGCGACCCAGCCTGGCGGGCCCCCAGTCCGGGCCCCCACATTTCCTCTCGCGGAGGGAGGGAGGGAGGGAGGCGACACTCCGCGGGCCAGCCCTCCCTCCCCAGCGCCTGCTGCGCCCCCTGGCGGCCGCCGCGGGGACGCGCCCTGGGGACGCGGGGCAGCCTGTCTGGGCCCCCCTTCCCCGGCTCTGGGCCCGCGGCGGGTGGCGGGCTGTCTCCCCTCTCAGCCCCGATTCGAGCCCCGCGGGCCGAGCCCTCCCCCCTTAGCACCCCAGAACCCCAGGCTCTCCCGTCGCGACGCTGCGGCCACCCCAGCCTGTGTGAAAGTGCCCGCCTTGGGAGCCGGGGGGTCTCTTTTCTGCCAGGTGTGCCCCTCCCGCTGCGTTCGGGCTTTCCAGCACAGGGCGAAAAAAATGCCGCATGCACGCACTTATTTATTTTGCAACAGCTGCAAGAAACAATGAAGCTTTTCAAGAAGCGGGGAAACGCGCTTCCCAGCCGCGCTGTTGTTTTCAATGAACCTCTCGGGCACCGCACTGCCCGCCCACCCCGCTCCCTCCGCGCTTCCCCTCCCCAGCCGGCCCCTGTGCCCAGCCCGGCCCGGCGCCGGGGGCATTGGTTTTGGAGTCCTGCGGGAGGGAAGGGCGCGTGCAGGGTGGCCGGCGCAGTGCGGGTGGGGGCGACAGCGTGTGAGCGCGCGCGCGCGGGTGCCAGGGCGCGCGCGGGCGGGGTTTGGGGGGGGGGCGGAGGCGGCGCCTCTCCGCCTCGCACCACACGCCCCGGCTCCGCTCCGCACGTCCCTGCGATCCCGGGCTCCGGGTCTTGGCGCGCGCCGGCCGGGGCGCGCCGCGGCTGCGGCGGTGGCGGCTCCCGGGGGCGCGCGGGCGCGTGTGCTCAGGCCCCTTGCGCGCGCGCGCCAGCCCCCAGTGTGTGGCAGCAGCGGCGGCGGCGGCAGCGGCGCGGCGAGGCTGAGGCTCTTGTTTACCAGCATTAACTCCGCTGAGCGGAGAAAAAAAAAAAAGGGAAAAAAACCTGAGAAGCAGCGAGCGCACCGGGCGAACTCGGGAGAGGCGGGCGAGTGAGAGGGACGCCGCCGGCGATCCGGCCCGCGGCGCGCCCGTGCCCGGGCGCTTGCAGACCCTCGGCCCCGCTCCCGGGGCCCTCCACGCCCCTCCCGCGCCGGGGGAGCTCCACGGCGCGCCGCGCGCCTCGGCTTTGACCTTCAGCGAGCCGGAGCCCCCGCGCGCGGAGCCGGCGGCGCGGGGCGGGCGGCGGGAGCGCAGAGCGCGGCGCGGCCGGCCCGTCGCTTTGTGTGTGTCCTGGATTTGGGCAGGAGCTCGCGGCGGCGGCGGCGGCGGCTGCGAGCGGAGCGCGGAGGAGCAGCCGGAGCGGGAGCCTCTCATTCATTTCCACCCCGCATCTCGGCGCGGCCGGCCTCGCCAAGCCCGGGACTTCGGGGCTAATCGTGCGAACTGCGTCGCGCCCTCCCTTGGCTGAGGCGCGGGCGGCCGACGACCTCCCCCTCGGGCCGGGCTCGGGTTCGTTTCTCTGGGCCCGGACGGATTTGCGCTTTGCCCCCTCTCCTCGCAGCCCCCCCCCTTTCTGCCTCTCTGGGTTTGCAAATGGAGGCCGACGACGCCAACAGCCCGCCCCAGCGCGCCCCGGGCTCCCCACTCGCCAGAGCCCTGTGCCCCGGCTGCGGGCGCTGAGCGGCCGCCCGCCCCGTCCGCGCCGCCTGCCAGCGTTGTCTCCTTCGCCCTCGTTTTTGGAGAGGGAGCGAACACTTGAGTTGAAGACTTTTTCTTTTCCTCCCTCCCCCGCACCCCCGCCCCGTCCCTCTTTTTATTTTTGCGAAAGGGGAATTTCGTCCCAAATCAGAGGAATGAAGTCTGGCTCCGGAGGAGGGTCCCCGACCTCGCTGTGGGGGCTCCTGTTTTTCTGCGTCGCGCTCTCGCTGTGGCCGGTGAGCGGAGAAAGTGAGTATGCGCCCGCCGCCCGCGGCCACCGCGGGAACTTTTCCTGCGAGGGGCTGCGCCCTGTTTGCGAAACTCGAGGGGCCACTGTCGCAGCTGTCGGGCCCCTCGGGCGCGGGAGCGGCGGGGCGGGGCGGGGCGCAGAGGGGCCCAGGCTCGGGAGTTTCAGCCCCGCGGGCGCCGAGTCAGCGCGTCCCCTCCCCCTCCCCCCCCCACTGGGAAGAGCATCGGGGGCTTTCTCTGTCGCTGTCCCCGCGGGCCGCAAGCCTCCGGAGCGCACACTACGCAGCCGGGCGCTGGGACTCCGTCGGGGAAGTTCGCGCCCGGCCGGGCCCGCCACCCGCACCTCGTCCCCGGGATCGGCGCACGGCGCTCGCAGCGCGCCGACGGCGGTGACGCCGCCCGCGCCGTGTGGCAGAGTCGGTGCGCGGCGGCGGGGAGCCCGCGCGCCCGTGGGGTGCAGGTCGCCCTCGATGGGATGGGGAGGTGCCGGGCGGAGACGCCCCGCAGCCGCAGGACACCTTTCCAGACACCCCAGCGCGGCCTCCTGTCGCCCATCGCGCTTCGCCCGTTTGGATCCGCGTCACTTTCACTCGTTGCGCCGCGGGCAACCTGTTCCCCGCTTCCCGGGGCCGCTCGGTGCGGCTCTGGGGTGCGGGGAGCGATCTCGCCTAGACCCGCATCCCGCCACGCAGTCGCTGGACAAGTGCGAAGTCGGGGGCCGCGCGCCAGCCAGCGTCGTCCCGGGAGCGCGTCTGGGCCGCCGGGGCAGAGGGTTCTGGGACCTTCTCCCAGCCGCTGCCCCGCGCCTGGACGCTCTCCCCGTGGCGGCGATCGGGCGGGGTCCGCGCGTGCGGGAGCGGGTGTGTGGTCGGAGCCGACGTGCATTTCCACACACGTGCTCGCAACGCGCGGGTGTAGCCGCCGCCGCACGGCCGCGCGCGGGGGACACCGAGGGTCGCCGGGGTCCGCGGCGGCGGCGGCGGCGGGCAGGAGCGGGGTCTGTTTTGCCAGCGCGCAGCCCTGGCCGTGGCTTTGTGACCAGAGCTGCGTCGCACGTCCCCCCGCCCTGCCCCGCACTTCCTTTGTACATAGTTAATAAGCTCTATCTCTCCGCACGCGTAGCGCGTGCAATGCGATAGCTTTTGTTTTGGTAGCGGCGGGCAGGGGTAGGGAAGCGAGGGGCGGGAGGGCAGGAGAAGTCGGGGCCCCGCGGGGTGTGGAGGGAGAAGGAGGGGGTCCTATTCTGCTAAAAACAAACAAACAAAAATCCAAGTGCGTCGCACTGGTACTTTCGCGACGGGGGAGTAACGTGATGCCGACGAAAGTTTAAATGCAGTCGCAGAGCTGGGGGGTGAGTCATGGGGGCCGACGTATGCAGGTGGCGCCAGTTAACTTCGAAAAATCACGACGGAGCCTCGAGGAGAGAGAGGGGGACAATCGGGAGGCAGCGGGGGTCGCCTATCCCGGGCGCAACTCGGAAAGGCGGTGCGAACCGAGCCTTCTTTAACGCAAGAGCCGAGCGCGTGGTGCGGTGAGAAGGGGCTTGCGTGGACGCAGCGTGTTTGCTGCGTGGAGCGACACGCGCGCGGACGGAGGCCCGACCGTCCGCAAATCTGAGCTCTCCTGCTCTTTGTTTTCGAAACTTTCAGCTCATTGGATTGGGCGAGAGAGAGGCTTTTAGGCTCCTTCCTGAGGCTTAAAGATGGAGTTTGGGGGGCACAGAAGAGGGCCGATCGCCTTTAACAGCTACGTATCGTCGAGAAGGCAGGAGAGTTAATCCATTTTACGGTGGCATGCCTTTGAACTATGCAGTGTCTCTCGTTTTCTTATTTGATCTTAGTAAGTCCTGAAACGCACAAGAGCGTGGATGGCCTTCGGGCTGGGGCGTAGGGGTCGAGCATTTTAAAATAGGATGTCTTGTTTTCTGGAGCGATCCCTCCTGAAAAATAGTCTTTGTGAAAGGCGCTTCTTTCTTGAGAAAACGGGAGGGGCAGGGGTATTTTAATGGACGTTTGTGATCCGGCATAGCCCAACATTTTCTCAAAGATGGCTGGAAATTGGTTGGTTCCTGAAAATCTGAGGAGAGGCCAGAAGGCGAAGGAATCCTCAAGATGGTTTCTTGAATTCTAACGCAAGAGCTGCCCCACCCTCCAGCTCTGAAGTTTTGAGGACTAAATGATACGCTCATTGTAAGCGTACAGTCAAGTTTTCGTCCAAACGGAGTTAGAACACTTAACTGGAATAGAAACAGCTCCCCAGTCCTATGAGGGTCCCGCATTCTTTTGGCTGCCTAGTGTGGTAATAAAGATCGGGATGATGCTAGTTCTCTATCCTATTGGCATATTAGGGATTAGTATTTCCTCTTTGCAAAATCCTTAACTTCGAAAATCTGGAAACTTTTGAAGCAGATGAAATCATACTTGATATGAACAGAGCATCTGAATAAGGACATTTGGAAATTTTGAGTGGTAGCTAGATAATTCGATTTTTTTTTTAAATCAACCCACATTTTACACGTAGCATGGCCATCTCATTAAAAGGACTCAGTCCCAGGCACAGTCTTGTCCTTATTCTCAGGGAAACGTAGGTGCGAAAGATCACAGTTTAAAGGACTTGGACTTTTATTACCGGAAGAGCCCAGAATAAGAAGTCTGGAAATGTCCTAAAAAGCAAATCAGGGTGTAGACACTTTAGAGGAAAATAGCAAGTAAACGATATTTTTCAGGAGGGACAGGGTGTGGGTCAGGGTTTGAAGCTTAAAGGGATACCTGTCTGATTTGTTAGAAGGATTAGAAAAGTCCTTATATGTAAAGAAATAGGCTAAGGTTGACTGGGAGAACTTTAAAAACATACTAAGTGAAAGAACTCGAGTCACAAAAAAAATCACAAATTGTGTGATTCCATTTATACGAAGTCTGGAATAAGCAAATCCATAGACAGCAGATTAGTAATTATGGGGGTGGGGGAAGAGGAGATGGAAAGCGGCCGGTCATGGGTGGACAGGGTTTCTTTTGGGGGTGATAAAAGTATTCTAAACTTAGATTTCAGTGATTGTTGCATGTCTCTGAATATGTATATATATCTAAAACAATTTCATTCGTACACTTTAAATTAGTGACTTTTATGGAACGTGAATTATATCCAATAAATTGTTTTTTTTTTTTGAAAGAAATATGCTAAGGTTGAAAAATGTATTCTGTTACTTTGAACATAGAAGTTAGGCTAAAATCATTACGTAAATTTGTCCATCAGGATTGCATGTCTGTCTGTCTGTCTGTCTGTCTCATTTATGGAGTTTTCCAGATTCATGAACTTCAGCAATACAACAAACTGAAAATTAAAGTTTAAAAGTGATAGTTGAATATTCTTATGCTTTTAAAAAATTACATGCGTTTTAAACATACTGTGATCATGTCATTAACAGGATTCAGTCATAGGAGAAATAGACAAAAAGGAAAAAAGAACCTTGGTTATACATAGTTCCAGTTAAGGATTGAACGGCTGGATTTAAAAAAAAAAATGCTAGCGAGACTCAGATTGGTGACAGTAAAATCCTGAGCTGAATCTGAAACACTGTTGTTCTTTCCAGGATTAGAGTTCATGGGCTGAGTCTGCGTGGCTTTTTGTATTTCCAGTTTCTTCCATATGTTTTCCAACAAAGAAATAATGTAATATTTTAAGATGGTGAAGAATTTCCACTCTCTTTTTTGATGTTTCATGCTAATGACCCTGGTTGTAAAGGCAGGATGAACTGTTCATTTTAATGTACTCGGGTTTTTTTTTTTTCCTTTGTTGCTTATTTTATTTCTTACATAGCTTTGGAATCTGAGCAGGAAAAAGAATCTTCGTAGGATACAGTAGCTATTTTAGCATATAGTAATTTAAATTTCATATGTAACAAAAGATTTTATAATGTAACAAAGGTTTTTTTTTGTTTGTTTTTAAACTGTTACATTTTATCCAGATTTACCTCTGGCCTTTTAATAGGAAAAGACCTAGAGAATAATTGTTGTTTACATTTGTTTTTGGCCTTTGTCTAAGGCTTAGTTTACTAATAACAGTGTTTCCTATCCTTATTGTTGCAAGGTCAGAGCAATAATGAAAATCAACTGTATCATTTTCACTTGTTGCCTTCGAGTTTTGCCAAGGAGATCCCATAGGGACGGTAGCTTCCTTTGAAATCTGGTTTCATTGGTTTTGTAAGAATGTGCTGGTAAGAAGCAACTGAATCCAGCCAGCATTTATTGGGTACCTGCTGTATGGACACTGGACTCTGTGCTAGGTAATTCCTGAGCCTACAAAAGAAAGAGGACTTTGCTTTTGTCCCTGGGGTATTTTATATACTCCCGTGTGAAACAAAGTTGCTTGAAAATTCAGCTCTTTTTCCTGACTCAGCGCAGGATACATAGTTTTCAGATAGACAGCAAACAACGTCTTAAAGGCCCTTTAAAAACATTTCTGTAGACTTAAGATAATGAAGTAAACCAGTGTTCTTCTGGAGGCCTGAGCTGCAGCGCACCATTTTTGCCTTATTAATGCCTTCCCTGTCACAGTGTCCCTGGAGGCCATGACATTAGAGGAGACACACTCACCCACTGTGATTGGCTGGCCTGCCTTCTTTTTAATACTGGTTATGACAATTGTGATGGAAAATGTTCACTACCGTAGTTACCTTTTGCCCAAACTCTAGGAGCTACAGGTGTGTGCATGAGTGTCGTGTGGCATGTTTTAAGTTGCAGACCTTCTTTGGATTGTCACATTGCTTGGGTAGCAATTTTGAAGGCATTAGGAAACTCAATAATTGAGTATAATTTAAAATCACTTGTTGCTTTTAAAAGCATGCAGGGGTGAGAAGGAGAGGCAATTTCTTGAAAAATTTCTTAATTGTAAAATGTACAAGTCACGTTTCTCTCTGAGTTGTGATCCTCTTTGTTTTCAAAACTCAATTTACAAATCAACCCTAGTTCGTAGAAGAAATATTTGTGCCCGAGGGCTAACTTGCTTTGAACTGTTTTTCTTAGCCAACTTATGACAGGTGTTCTCCAAGTCTAAGAGACACACTGCTGTCTCGATTGTACTGCGCATGTGATCACGTGTTTGATCATTGCACACATGCTCGGTCTGTAGTTTCTTGATTGTCTGAGATGTTCTAAAGGAAAACGCCGAGCGCTCTGAAGAAAACAAAGTGAGTAAAGAATGAAGCACTCTGACCCTTCCTGGAAAATGGTACTTGGTGTCACATTATCAAGAGGAAGTTTTCCAGTTATTTGTAGAGATAGGACTTGACTTAAACCGAGCAGGCGGGTTGGAGGCGGGGGCGGCCTGGCGGTCCGATGTTTGTGCACACTGAGACCTGTTGACATTTGGGGAGCATAACTGATTTTTCAGTATTTGGAAAGAGAAAAAAAAACCTTCAAAATATGTGCATTTCCCCACCCCCACTCCCAGGGGTCTGTAAAAGAATTGATTTGTTCTCGGAAAATGGCATATGTTTGGTATAAAATGGTTGGTAATTTACTAGACAAGTTAGGATGTTAAGAGGTGCATATTTCCTCAGCACGATGAACTTTGTTTTGTTAAATCGCTTTGGTCTTACGTAACTCAAAATATTAACAATATCTTTGAATTCAAGACTTTTGAATTTTTGAAGACTAAATTGCTTTCCGTTTTTAAGTCATCAGTTTTGCATATGCCGTAAGGTCCCAGATATCAGTTTTGAAGGATTTTCTTTTTTCTTTTTTTTTCACTTATGCTGATCGATTTTCTATTTTTTTTTCACTTGTGCCAGTTTCACTTGGGTTAATGGGTTAATTTCAAAATCTCGAGGAAATATTGACATTTCTTTACTTGAACTGAGAACTAGTTTTTGTTTCCTCTCTTAGCGAATACATGTCAACTGCTTACCGGACTCAATTTTTTTTTTTTTACATTTAAAAATTAGTTCTGATACCGTAAAATGTCTTATATAAGTTTTTTAAGGCGATGAACCAAACCATAGAAATTACCTGCTGTGTTGATTTAAAACACAAAAGAGCAAAAGACTAAGCAAAACTTACACATTTTTCTTTCCATTTCCTGCTCTCCCCTACAAGCATTTTAAAACTTATAGGCTTCTATTCGGATTTTATTGGAACACAACAGAAAGTAGTTTTCTTTTTTATGATGAGAGAGACGAGTGCCTACGATTGCAATAACTTTTACAGTTATCGTGGCTCATCTTTTTGACCGGCAAAGAGGATGCATGCAGGCTCTGCCCTCGTCCCCATTTTTGGCCTCTCTTTCTTTGGCTAGCGCTCACGATGGCTTCGTTTAGAAGTTGCTTGGGACATATCCATCCGTGGACCTGAGTGACTTGGTCCCGCACGCAATGGCTGATGGTCTTGAAGCCTGCACTTTCTAACTTGACATAGTTTGGTGGCTGGCCACATTGGAAAAATGTGCATGCAGGTGACCGTGCCATGTAATACTGCAGAGACAGCCGTGTCTGCCCTAAGTGGCTCACATGATCATAATCTGGAAGTCTTTTTTTTTTTTTAAACATTTATATTTTAAAGACTTTAGAACCTCTTTTCTAGTCCAAAAAGTCCTAGGGTGGGGAGTTTGAGATTTTACTCTTTCATCTCCTCATTCTCTTAGCCACCGGAATAACACAGGCATCTACTGCAGTGATCATTTTAACAATAAACATGCCATTTGTTTAAAATCGTGTGTGTGTATTTCTATACATGATTTTTTTTTTCCTGCTTTGTATACTTCTGTATAGCTACGTTCTTTTTAAGCAGGCACCAGCTTTCTTTAAACTGGCTTTGGGATTATTTTTCACTCTGATCATTCGGGTGTATGCAAACTGCTTTTTAAATGACTTCTGACACAGGAGAACAAATATATTTTGACAGTCTTAAAGCATAAATATTTTACAGGGCAGAACCTTCCAATTTTCCTGAGGTATCGGGGATGCCCATTTGCACACAGGTATACTTCTTTCTATTCTGCTCTATTTTATTGCGTTTCACAGCGGTTGCTTTTTAATTTTTTTATTTTTAAATTTTTTTGTTGTTGTTGTCGTTGAACAAATTGAAGGTAAGAGTTCCTCCTCACCAGCAAAAAAGATTACGACTTGATTTACTGCAGTGGTCTGGAACCGAACCCACAGCATCTCTGAGGTTCGCTTGTACTCAATGGTTTGTCTCTCTAAAATTGATTATTGGGAATGCATTTATAAGTAAATGGCGCAGCAACAAGTTGAGTTAGACACATTTTAGTTAATAGTACTTTCAGGAACAAGTCTGATGATAATTAAAGAGAGGCGAATTTTATATAGGGGCTTTCCAGTTTTCCCCAAATTTGAAGTATCCAAGTTTTATAACCGCCTGGAAAAAAAGGAGGAAGCCTAAAAAAAAAAAAAAAAAAAAAAAAATCCCAGGTGAGAGGTCCATGGTCCACCTAGCTGTATCAATTGACAATAATTTTCTTTAAATCACTCGTTATTAATTGTGGTTAGATTATAAAATCCCCATCATTTGTGCCCAGATTCATCAGCGATGTCTGTATTTATTTTCCCCACCGAATTCCCCTGGGTCTCAGGGTGATAATAATACCCAAATAATTAGTCATTACTCAGGGACAATAATAACCAAACTCACAGACTCAGGATTTGAAAGAGAAGCACAGACTGTCGTGAGCACAAATGAGCAAAGGGATCGGCCCCTTTCCTCGGTCCCATCATCCGATTTCTGTGGCTCATGAGTTCATGTCGCAGGTCAAGCCCCAGCACGGGGGAGTTTACAGAAAACGCTGTCTCAGGGTGTTTTCTGGGGTCCTTACCTTGCCTTGCCTCCGTTAAGACTTTTCTACCATGAGTTGGATCAGGTTGGAATTCCTAGTTAAATTTCAATTCTCCAACCATCCTTTTCTGGGGAGACCGACAAATTGAATGTTTCCTTTCAACCTCACTGAGTCACTCGGAATTATTCCGATTTGTCCCGTTTCTGGCCACACCCTAGCTAGAGTCCAGCCCAGACCCAACGTGAGTGATCGCGGAGACGTTCCGTCGGCCTCCGAGCCGGCCGCTCCGACTTCGGCGCCATCCCTCGGGTCTGATAGGGTCGCCAGCCCCCGGTTCTCAGCACGTGCCCTTTGCGGTGCTGGATCCTGGTCCAAGAATCGAGTTCCAGGCCCCTCCTGATTGGACTGCAGTGCCGCTCAACGGGACTTTGCCGTAGGGATCCCGTGGTCGTTCCCAGTGCTCACCAGCGGCTGCGCTTTGGCCCTGTGCTGAGTGGGCCCAGCCACGGCACCCCGCGTGCGTTTGCTCCTGCCGTGCTCAAGGTCACCTGCTTCTGCCGTCTCCTTCGCTGCCAATTAGTTCTTTGGCCTTGAACAAGTTGTTTAGCTTTTCTGAGTCTCACCAGAAAGGGAGAGAATGAAAATGATTCGGGGAGAATTTTTCTCCTCATTAAACAACAAACTAAAAAAAAAAAAAATCCATTTTCCCATGTATTTAGAAGACTGATGTCAGAAATGTTTTTTTTTTTTTTTTTCCCCCCGGGGTGGGGGCCAGAGTCATTTTTTTCATTTCTAAAAATCTCTGGGTTTCAGACAGATCTGTGAAATAGGGACACAGCTTTAACTTGAAAGGCGGGAGGACACTGAGTCTGAATTCCTTACCCCCAAATGTCTTCCTGTGGTTTGAACAGATCCAAGATGTCATCCTTTCATTTCTAACTGTGGCTCCTTCTCTTTCACGAAGCTTTTCTGGATCACCCCAACTTCTCTAGCCCCGACTTCCCTGTCACTCTTTCTTGACTCCGTAACCACGACTGTGCTGGGTACAGTGATCTGCTTTGTCTTGTACCTTAGCTGTTGTCATTTTCTGAGGCTGTAGGAGGCAGTGGGAGGTAAAGATCTCAGTTTGAACCTCTGCTCCTGAGTAACTAAGATCTCAGGCCAATGTTCGAATATTCCTGTGCCTCGGTCTCTTCATCTGTGACAAACTGTAGTTCGAATAAAACCTACTTCCTACAGTTATTCGCAAAAAGGAAGCGAATTAATTCTTATTGTCAGGTGGTTAGAACAGGGGCTGGTGTATACTAAGCCCTTCAGACTAGCTTGCTACCTCTCTTAAGGATGAGACAGCCTGGAAAAAGAGATGCTCTTTGCATAGTGCCAGAAATATAGGCCACGCTTGATAACTGACTGCCCTTGTCACTGAAATGTGATGGCCTGGCACATACTAGGTGCTCAATAAATGTTCTATAATAAAATTTAATTTTGTTACGGGGCTTTAACGGGATTGCATTTCTGCTTGTTGAACACAGTTGTGTCATTTTACATTTTTTTTTTTTCAGGAAACAGTGGCCAGCCTCTGACGTTCACCTTCCGTTTCAGAGTCCTGTCTATTACGCTTTTCCCCTTAATCCTTTCATTTGTCAGTTTCTGCCCGGCGCCCCGGACGCGTCCAGTGTACACTTTGCCCAGCTCACTTATACAGAGGCGCCATCTAGTGGCCGGAAAGGAAATTCAGCCTCTCAATGCCCCAAGGGTGAAGTGCGTGAGCCTCCGCCGCCCCCCCCCCCCACTTCCCCGAGACCTCGCTTTCCTGGTAATGGGTGGCAGGAAAACGCGGAGGCTTTAGGCTTCTCAAGTGACCAGTGGGCGATGGTTTGCCATCCAGGTTGCTGTGCTCTGTCGGCTAGCGGGAGGGGCTTAGAGTCCCTCTAGGTGTCTTAAATAACTGGCGAAGTGACAGCGTCTTACAATTTGGGATTTGAGATGTCTTTACAGGACTCGACTAAATGAAAAATTCTAAACGATTCCTTTTGAGATGAGGGATTAAAAAAAAAAAAAACTCTACCGATTCATTTTGAAAAATAAACCAAGATATTTGCTTCCCATTGCTCTATTTAGATATGTGGTAACTCACCCGTTAATTATCATCCTTATATGTGTCCTCTTGGGCCATTTGATGTAGTTAAGATTCTCGCCAGCCAGAAATCCTAATAGGCAATAGCAACACACATTTCCATTACTGGTTTGGGGGTCTCACCTTGGCTGTATTGCGTTAGGAATTTTTCTGTATTTGGTTTCAGACTTTTTGGTATTTTCAGCATCCACTTTCTCAGTTTCTTTGTTGAAACTGTGTTTAGCATATAGGTGGTTAGTCAGTTTTACATTTCGCAAGTTTGAGACTTGTTTCTCAGTGATTGCCTTTTACTGTTTTCAATTTGGAAATCATTTCTTCGGCTCTCCAAGAGAGAAATGCAAGCCGCCATTATCTTCGACACTTTGAACAACTCCTCCGGCCGTCTTTGAAACGGGCTGTCCTCATTCAAGTCTCTTTGCCTTGGCAGGTGGGAGTCCCTCTGCTTGGGACAGCTACAGGGCCCGTTTATCCTCTGGGAAATTCTTTTAAGAATTAGCTGCAATTTCGCCCTTTCTGGTGGCCTCGATTCTGCGTGGATGGTCCTATGGCACTCTTTTTATACCGACTGGTCAAGGAAGGGCAAGGTGCCATGTCATCTCACCCACCTTTGGATTCCCAGGACATTGGCTCAGTGCCTGGCACATAGGAAGACTCAAGAAACAGAAGTCTTCTTAAAGGAAGAAACTCTGTGCCTCCACCCCATTTGCTCTGATAGATTCTTTACAACAAATTAATCTTCATTTTGCCAGCTAAAACATTTGATCACACTAGCTACTCCTACATAGAACGTGAGAGCAATACGATTATTGTTAAAATCATTGTTTTGTCAGGCTTTTTACATATGGAGGTGAATGAAACTCTGAGAATTTCCGGAAAGGTCACTCGTGAGTTTAGCCGTGTGTCGGGGTCTCCTCATCGCCGTGGGGGGAGCCCTTGGTCTGTAAGTTTCCTCCGGATAAGACAGAATGAATCAATCATCGGCACCAGTTTGAGTTGGTCAAGGGCTTGAAACCAGGTGGATCTGGGCGCCTGAGTGAAAGTAGGCAGCCAGGCGGGGCTCTGCGGCGTGGCGGTTTCAGATGCGGCCGATGGCAGAGGCCGGGGCCGCCTCCGAAGCTGCTGTGCGCTGGCCCTCTTCCTTCTGAGCGATGGGAGGGGCCTGGGTCATCATCTGCCACAGACTTTCCAGCCTGCAGATCCCGAGACGCAAGGTGGAGAGCCACGGAGTTCGCAGGAAGGTGTGGTGGGAATTGACAAGATCGCTGTGAACAGACGTTGGCTTCCGGTTCTTGCATTGGTTTCTCGGTGAATCAAGTGACCTTTTGTCTTGGATGCGGGCAGGGGCAGTAGCCAATCTCAAAGGCATTTATCTGATCACTTCAGTGCCCTGTCTTCTTTCGGGTCAGGGTCTTGAATGCCCTCGTAGAAGGTGAGGCCCTGCTCCCTGCTTCACTCCCCTTACGCCCCTCCCCCCAAGTTCACTGTCTAGAGGGGTGTGAAGAGGACTCCTGAACATAATTAACACCTAAGAGATTATCGTTAAAAGCTTCGTGCTCCTGAGGAGACTTGTGAGGCGGGTTACTTCTTACAGAGGATGTAAACACAATCATTTGAACTTGGCATGTTAATTTCAAGCGTAGCTCGTAAAAGGGAATCTTGTAAGAACGCCGCGCGCCCGTCAGACGCGGCGGCCGTGGGTTCACCTGGGCAAGCCGGCGCGGCGCCTGCGTCTCACCTGCCGGTGTCGGTGGGGGTCGCGTGTGTGCACGGCGCCGCCTGCCATGCCCCGACCCCTCCAACACCGCCGTCTCCCCGTCTGGAGGGAAAGTGCGGGGGGGGGGGAACGGAGGGCGGGGCTGCAGGCCTCAGAGTCCCCATCTGTATTGTGGGATGATACCACTCTATTGGGATGGTGTGAGCCCTGCCGACGCCGTACCTGAGACGCCCAGCAGGACCGACAGGTAGGGAGTCTCCAGCAAACGGATGCTTTTATCTTTTTCCTCCACGTGCGAGGCGGCCGGTCTTTGGGGGTCCAGCCTTTTCCCAGCACTGGGCATGGTCACCCCTCAAAGACAGACCTTCTTTCCTCTTTGGGAAGGTTTGAGTTCAGGAAGTCTGAGCTCGCCTCTGACCAGGCTGCCTCTGTGTTGGAAGAGACCCCATCAAGTTAACTGGGCTGGCTCTGTGGGATCCTTAATTTCAAGGTCACATCCGTGCCTGAGGAGGAGGGACAGAGGTGGGTGGTGGAGCGGACACAGCCCTGCTCTTGGCTCCGGGGGAGAGCGCATGAGCATCAGGCATGATCTATGCCCCCCACCCGCAGGGAGCTCGCTCCCCAGCTGGGAGAAGTCGGGCTCCTGGTGAGCGGTCCCGGGCAGGAAGGCGGGAGGCTGGCTGGGGGGTGGGAGAAGTGTGGGAGCTGGAGGCGGTGGGGTCGCCCAGCTGCGGGAGAGCTTGGGAAGGCTCCAGGAAGGACATCTGACTTCAGTGTCACCTGGATGGAATGTCGGCCTCTCGGGGCCCAAGGGGACAGCACCCCAGAGGAGGGGTGGGGGGATGGGTGGAGAGAGGAGCTTTGACGCCTTCTGGGTGCACAGGGGACCTGATGAAGAGCGGAGGGTGGGGTGGGGTAGAGGGCTGCTCTTCTCGGTGGGGTCGGCGTGGGGTGGGGCAGTGAGTCCACTCTGCATCCCGGAAAAGCTCCGCGGAGGGACACCTGGTCAGGGCTACCTGGTTGGGTCCAGCACCGGGGTTAAAATGACCGGAGCGATACTGTTCCTTACTCCGAATCCACTGCTGCCCTCTTCACAGTGAAAGCTAAACTTTTACAGGTGAGCACTCAAATTCATTGCCACAACCCTGCACCCTAACTTCCTGAGAGCACCTGGGTTGGAGAAGACCCTGGTTCCCACTCGAGCTGGGTCGGGGGGGGCCAGGGTGGCCCTGGGCTGGGGCGGCCAGTGGCCTTGGGCGTTGTCCTGTGGTTGGCATGGGTTTGAGCTCCTGTCCCCTGCAGTGCTGGCAAAGTGGACTGAGCTCTTCCCAGCCCTCACCGCACAGGGCAGAGGGAGGAGGGGTTTGCCCAAAAGGGGGTGCCAGCCTCGGTCCAGGTCTGGGCTTTGCTGCTGGTGCTTTTTGACTCAGGTCGATCTATGTGTCTAACTCGGCTGGGCACCTTGCAGTCCTCCCTGAGAAGTAGCGGCTGGTCCTGAGCCCGAGACTGATGTTAGTAGAAGACTTTTCACGAGACAAATGATATTAAAATACACAGTAATGCGGGAGGCTTTCTGGGATGGTCACAGCACTTGGCTTGGGGCCATATGTATTCCTGTCTTGATATCAGCATAGCGAATTCTGACTTTTAAATCATTTTTCCCCTGTTTGAGCCAGCAGAGTTCAAGCATCTCTTCCCCACCTGAAAAGGATGCCTTTTCCTGTATCGCAGGTGCTCCCCGCCCACAATCGTGTTTGATGGTCCAGGTTTCTCTCTGAGATCCGAATTAGAGCCCAGAGCCTCTCACGATGAGAACTTGCACGGGCTGTACCTGGGTCCCCTGATGACCTCTCTCTGCCCGGTTTCCTCACCTGTAACATGGGAGGTGATCATGGTCTCCGTCTCAGAGGAGGGGTGCAGGTATTTCATGAGCACATGAATGTAAATCCCTCAGAACCCAGCGCCTGACGTAAGCTCGGGGCGGGGACAGGGTGGCGATTAGCTGCTGCTCCTGTCACCGGCGCTGGAGACACACGTTAGAAGTTGTTTACTTCCGTCAGAGAAAACAAACCCTCCTGCAGACGTGTGGCTTCTGATGATCTGCGCTTAGCTCCGTTTGCCTTTTCTGCCCCGTGCGGTAAGGTTCTCGCTTCGCAAGAGCCCCGGTGAGCCTTCCCCTCCCTGGGGCTCAGACACGCCTCCCTCCGACCACGCCTCCCTCCCGTGTCCCCTCTGCCTCCAGGGGAGGAGGGGCCGTGTGGATCCCAAGAAAGCCCAAGTGTCAGGGGGCCCAGCGACGGAAAGGGGTCGTTCACGTGCCGGTGTGGGTGCTGTAATCCCTGCCCTCTCTTCCTACCCCGGGATCAGTAGGTAATTCGGGGTCACGTGGTCTTCTGGGGACGAACCAGATCTGCACGGTCAAGAGCAGAAGGACCGGGGCTGGGAGTCATAGCCTCGGATCTGAAAAGCACGCATCTACGTATCCGGAAAAACGAAAAGATTTTAAGTGGGGAGCAGGGCAAGTTGAGAACCTGTGGCTCTCGTGGGACGGCTTGCGGGGTGTGGGAGTTCTCAGGGCCTGGGGTTCCGGGGGCTGGAGAAGGCGCAGTCAGGGGTGGAAAGCCAGACATGGAACCATCACCTGGTTAGGAAGGCTGTGCCTTCCTCTAGGACAGAGGTCCCCAGCCTTTGTGGCACCAGGGACCGGGGCTCCTATGAGCATCTAACGCCTGATGACCTGAGGCGGAGCTGAGGCGGTGATGCTGGCGCTGGGGGGCGGCTGCAGGTACAGATGGAGCTTTGCTTGCTCACCCACCTGGCGGCTCACCTCCTGCTGTGTGGCCTGGTTCCTGACGCCACACATTGGTACCAGTCCATGGCCTGGGGATTAGGGACCCCGACCTAGAATAGAAGGAACCGCTTCTTTGGGCGGTACAGGGTCTCTGCTTCCCAGGGCCTGGATTCAGGCTCATCTTGCTCTAGGAGCCTGGTGGGTGGTCTTGGGTATCCCCTCAGGGAACCGTCACCTTTGGTGGTTATTTCTAAGGGAGATGTGTTCTGAATCCAAACCACTTACTTAACAAAGGTAATAAAACAGTGATGGTTCCTTTGTGAAAAAAGCTCTTTTAGGAAGAAGAGTCAGTTCCTCTGGTTTACAGCGTATTCCCGGAGGCCGCCAAGCACAGGGAAAGATGCTCAAGGTCGCTAGTCATCAGGGAAATGCACAGAGAGATGCCACTTCACACCCACTAGGATGGCGAGGATCAAAAATGGAAAATAACAAGTGGTGGCAAGGGGGTGAAGAAATCGGGGTCCTCGTGCATTGCAGATGGGAAGGTAAATGCAGTCACTGTGGAAAACAGGCGCTTCTTCCAAAACCAAACTTAAAATTGCCTTCTGACCCAGCCGTCCTATTTCTGCGTATATACCTGGAAGAACCGAAACCAGGGAGTCAAATAGATGCTTGCACACTCGTGTTCGTAGCGGCAGATAATGACTTGTCATAACCAAACGGCAAAAGCAACCCAAGCGTCCATCAGCGGGAGAATGATTTAACAAAAGGCGGTATGTACAAACAGAGGAATATTATGCAGCCCTGAAAAGGAAAAGGATCCGACATGTTCTACACATGGAGGAACGTTCGTGACGTTGCGTTAAGTGAAATAGGCCAGTCGCTCACACACACGCACACACATACACGCACACACACACACTGTATGACTCCACTTTCCCTACAGGAGTGAAATTCATAGAGGGGCAGGGGCAGGGAGGAGGGACTAGGCAGTTGTTGTTTTAACGGGTCCGGAGTGTCTCTCTTGCAGGATGGAAATAGTTCTGGGGATGGACGGTGACGGCAGTTGCACAAATGGTTAAAACAAGGAAATCTCATGTCAGGTTTATTTTGCCGTGATCGAAAAAGAAGACAAGATTTCTCAGTTGGTTCAACCCTGAGTGTGTGCCCCGAGGGGCGGCGTGAGAGACAGATTTCAGAAGACCCAGCCTCACCCGTGGCGGCCAGGGCAGAGGAGCTGAGCTGAGGGTGTGACAAGTGCCACATGAACACAGTGGAGGACGCATGAGGTCAGGGGAGGCCTCGCCGAAAACCGTAGATTTGAGCTGAGTCACCAGAGACAGGTTGTTTTCACTAATGAGATAACATTATCGCAGATAATGTTTTCCTTTCAGAGGAAGCGAGTCAGGAGCCGGCCTCTCGTGCTCATCTGGTCGCCAAGGAAATTTATTATTAATCAGCCACGTGACACGTGATTGCTTTTTCACTTTCTTATTTTTTTTTTCCAGCAGAGAGATTTGTTTAGATATTCGGTTCCCTCGCGGATGAGAGGGGAAGTTTTCCATTTGTTTTGACAGCTCCGTTTTTTTTTTTTTTTTTTTTTTTTTTTATCACAAACCGACTCGCTCCCTCCCCCGTTCCATAAGGAGCCTTGAAGGAAAGGGACTGACCTCTGCAAGCAAGAACAGGAGCATCCCAACCAGAGAAAAACACCAGGGCCTTTGCTTTTCAGGAGGGGAAACTGAGGCTTCGAGAGCACAGGACATGCCCTGCCTGTGGAAGGCCAGGCCTGCCACTCCAGCAGGAGATACTCTCTCTCGGGCTGGCTCTTTGTACTAAGTTTTCATCTGGGATTCTGAGCTCAGGGGCCTGGCCCTGCTCAGTTCCAACCAGACCGGGAGGCAGCTGAGCCTGCCTGGCTGTAGGAAACTGGCCAACAGCAGCTCATCTGAGCCCAGAAGTTGGACTGGCATTTTCCTGGAATCTCAGAAGCAAGCCGAAGTGACCGTTTTTTGTCTATCCCAGGGCAGGGAGTGTTGTCACGCGCCCCCTGCCTGGGGTCGCTGATGCCGTCGTAGAGAGCCGTGGGGATGTCGGCATCAGCTCGGGCTGTGAGAACAAATGACCTTCCATTGACTCGGGGGCTTCATCAACAGACATTCATCGATCACAGTTCTAGAGGCCGGAAGTCCAAGGTCAAGCCGCTGGCAGATCCGGTTTCTGTTGAGGACCTGCTTCCTGGTCTGCAGATGGGCATCTTCTCGTTGGATCCTCAAGTGGCATAGGGAGAGAGGAGGAGGAGGGGGTGACAGACAGACAGACAGACAGAGATAGAGATAGACATGGAATGAGAATGAGCATGATCTGAGAATGATCTTCTCAGAAGGGCACTAATCCCCACCATGGGGGCTCCACCCATATGACCTCATCCAAGCCAAGGCCCCACTTCCTCAGGCCATCCAGCTCGGGGGCAGGGCTTCGGCATCTGAATGTGGAGGTGGTCATGGAACAACGTGCTGTAGCGAAGGCTCCTCGAGGCCGGGACTCTGTCTGTAGTGTAGACTTTCTTGGCTGAGAGTTGGTTGCAGATTCGTTCTGGAAAATTAAGTGGAATACGGTCCCTAAAAGGACACGTTTTCAAGACGACACGTTTGCCTTCGGCCGCTTTGGCCAGGTGTCTGAAAGGCATCGTCTGTCTGCTGAGGACCCCATTGCTTTTCTTAGAGTCAGTGCGGTTCAAGAGGGACTCAGTGACTGGGAAATCTCACGTGACCCCATGTCCCCACTTTTAGATAAAGAAATCGCAGTTTTTTAAGTCGGGCAGTGGCTACACGGAGGGGAATTAGATGCCAGGACAACTTAACTCTGAGATTTTTGAAAGCTCCGTCTCTTGGCCAAGCACACACCTGTCAGCTGTATCAGGAGATGGTGGCCCATCTCCCCTTCCCTAGGGTCTATTTTGCAAACGGGTCACCACCATCGTGGGCGGGGGGGGGGGGCGTTGCAATGACCGGGACACACCTGGCGCTGCAGCCCCTTCACAGCGCTTAGTGGGTCTTCCTCTCTCAGCCAACCCAGACGGCCGGGGAGATGCCCGTCCGTTGTTTATCAGCGTTCACTGTTTATAAGTCATACTTGCTATTTTAAATCTGACTCTGCTATTCCGTTGTTTTGTTTCTGTTCACAGCTGAGTTTTAAGCCGGGTAGGATTTAACAATGAGTCACTCCCGGGACGGTAAAGTCAGTATTGATCAGGCCTTCGTGTTAATCCTGTGAGCAGTTTAGAGGCGGATGAGCCAGTCTTAGGGCTTCCGTCACGCAGGATCCTGGCGTGTGGCTTGCTGCCTGAGCTCTGGGCTTCCTCAGGACTCGGTCAGCTCCTTTACCTGCTGATCCGCAACCTGCAAGGGGTGTTTCTTATCATGCCGCTTGGCATGTGTGCGGCGGGTTTAAAGGAAGCCCACACGAGCTTTTCTCCTCGACCCCCCCGTTTGAATGTTCAGTGAACGTCGGGAGAAACCATGATCCTTTTCCCGCCTCCCTGGGCTCAGAGCTGAAGACCAGTTTGCCACCTTTTTCCTGTCCTGGTCAGAATGCCGCCCTGAGGGTCCTCTGCGCGTGGCCGCTGTGGATTCTCACCGACTGACGGACAGAAGGGTTGAGGGTGAGGTGTCGGGGCAGAGCGTGTCAGACACGGGGCACAGCGGAAACCCTGGCACCCTCCTGTTCTTGGCTCGGGAAATTCAGGCCCCTCATCTCCCAGTGGGTCAAGCGCTTGTACCCACAGCCCCTTGGCCCCCTGGGCAGCCTGGCCAGGTCGATGTAGAGATGGAGGGATGCAAGCCTGGGGCTGGCCGTGCAGCCCACTCGGTCAGAGTCTGGCCACCTACCGGGGAAGCCTCGCGGGGCGCGACGGGTCCCCCGGCTCCTGGCAGGGGTAGTGGGTTGTGTTCACTCATTCTGGCTTCCTCTCTGGTGCCAGGCTGGCCCCGGGTGCCCCTCCCCTGCCCCCGAGGGCATGGGCTGAGATCAGAGGCGGCTGCACTGGGCAGCAGAGCCGCAGGGGTTGGCGTCGCTGTGACTGCAGAGTGCGGGCGGCAGACAGGCAGGTCGGGGGCCTGAGGGGTGCTGAGCTGAGCTGGGTGCAGAGAATTTGGTTCCGTAGCAGCTGGAGAGGGACACACTGGAGTGTCCAGACCCGCAGGAGGTAGGTTGGTGTGTAAAACGCAGCCCCGGCCTTAAGAGCGCACGGCGTGCGTGAGGAGATGAGGCGTCTGCGGCTGCTGGGTAGGACCGGGCGCTTTTATGAATGAGCAGCGTGGGAAAGGCCTACGGAAACAGATCCTGGCGGCTGGAGGCATCCTGGAGACCTCCCGGAGGAGGTGCTCGGAGAATCAGGACGTTAAAAATGCGGAATGGGGCTCGGAGAGAGGCTGGAGAAGGAGGTTCGTTGTGGTGGGGAGACGAGGCTGGGGCAAACTGGGGCGTGGTCTTGGGGGTTCACGCAAAGGGATGCGGTTGTTTTCTGGGTCCATGAAACACGAGTTCTCTTATCTGTACTAAGTTAAAGCGATAGCCTGGAGGCTACTGGTCTTTGTGAAATAACCCGGAGCTTTTTTGGGGAGACGGAGAGAAAGAGGGTCCTGAGCGTGCCCTCCGGGTTGTGTCCGCCTGTGTCCGATTATGACACTCGCTATCAGGACGCAGGAAAAGGCGTCCCACGTTATCACCTCTGACACGAGTAAGTACAAAGGACTTTATTTCCTCCTCCTTTTTTCTTTGCTTTTTTCACCCCAGATCGACATATTTTAAAGCCTGTCATCCGATATAACCTGCTGGTAAACGTTCGATTTCTGTAGCAAATAATTGAGAGTGCTTTACAAGCTCTGTAGCTCTCGGGGGCCGAAATCGCCAGGACTTGGGAGGGGGGCAAGTTTCTGATAGAGTCGTTAATGCTTTTGAAAGGAGGATGCCTACGCCTCTTTTTCCCCTCGACCAGCATAATAAACGCCGTGCGGGCATTTGGTGGGTGTCCTGCCCTGACGCAGAAACAGTCCTCGAGTACCCCTGCCCGTGGCTAGAGCACCCTTGGAAACGGGGAGCTACAGCGAGAGCTGGGACCCCCCCCCCCCCCTCCAAACTGCAGGTCCGAAAGCATTCATGCAGTTTTGTGCCTGGGCCTCTGCGTTTCCCTCAAGACTTAGCAAAATCGATCCAGGATAGTCTTCTCTGGAAACAAAAGCGACCATTGTTTTTAACCTCCTATAGGGTGTTTCGAAATGTGAAACATTTAGGGTCCCGAGTCTGTTGCCAGTTCAGCACTGAGAAGGAATGAAGGGGGCTGGAAACTCTGAACCCCGTCTCACCCCTTTATCAGTGACATCTTAAGCAAAACCCCATCTGCAGACAGCGAGTTCCCACTGAGCCCATCATTACGGGGGCAAGGTATGTGGGGCGGCCAGAAAACTAGCGTCTGACTTACTTGTTAATTTTCTCTGGCCTTTCTCTCTCAAGTCTCAATTCTTTTAAGATTCAGAAAATAATGCAAAATGCCTAAGATTTCTGAAATTCCTGCCCTTGGAGACTTGACCACATAAAAGAGCCAAGGTTCTCAGGCTCGGCCATTTCGGCATGAGCCATGCCCCCCGCTTCTTGATTCAGAGTTTCCAGGATTTGTAATGCCTATAGATGTTTTTCCCCACTCTCTCAAAAGCAGCCATTGAAAGAAAAAAAATAAATAAATAGCAAAATCCCCATTTCAGAAGTCCTACTTCCTGTCGCTGTACTATTGAGCTCTGAAAAATAGCTTTGCAAGTCGAGGCTCTTGTTTGGGCCATTTCAAAGGAATTCTCGAGATCATTTTGTTTAGACAGGCCGTGTGAAGGTGATAAGTTAAAAGACTTTGGTTGAATCAGCCCAGACGTGCACAGGCTAAGTGTTAATTTCTTCCCTAGCTTTTATGGTGTGTATAATCCAAGCAATAGCGAGTCGGCCAGCCGTTTTCAACAATGCCGATCGTTTTCCCCGTGATGTTCGTGTTTATTTTTAAACGACTTGCTGAGATGCAGACGACACTTTGCGAATGTGAAAAGCTATGGGGATGTTTATGAGTCCTGCGGCTGAGGGCGAAAGACCCCACGCCATCGAGTAGATGACAGAAGGTCACACGTCACCCATCCCATCCACCCCTTCCATTACGTAAAAGTGTGGATTTAGCCAAAAAGTGTCCTACGATGCGGTTGACTGATGTACTGCAGGGGACAGGTACTGTTCCTGGATGACTATTTCTAGAGGTCATAAATAGCAGACATGTCTTTCTGTTTTCTCTATTTTTGTCTGTTTTAGCTTTTTTTTTTTTTTTTTTTGGAGGGGGTGCATGGGGCAGGGAGGCTCAATAAAAATTGGAAAAAAACAAACCCTCTTGAATCCCTAGGTATAACTTTTAATTATTATTTTTTTTTATCTTTTTATCTACTTATTTTAAGCAGAAAGACCTTTAACACTTAGCGGCCTTACAAAACATCTTTGGGGACACCTAGGTTTGCAATGAACGAGGCCGCGGTGGCTGGATTCTCCCCATGCAGGGTACACGCTCTGCAATTATGGCCACCCACTCCTGGCCTCGCCTCTGGCCGCCAAAGGTGTCTTTGCCATTTCTGCTGAGGGTATAGAGCTCTTGCGAGCTGGGGGCTCTGAGCTAACGGATGGGCAATTGCTGTTCAAAGCCGCCCTGTTCATTCTGCGAAATAGTTAATGTGCAGATACGAGATAAGCACCCCCCTCCCCCGTGTGCCTGACTTTCCTAATAAGTTTTGTATTTTGTGTGTTCCAAGCCAGTGTCTTTTTCTTCCTGGAAACCTAGCATCTTCCTAGATTTTCATCCCGCGAACTTTGTCTTCATCCAGTGAGCGAAATTTCCGTTTTGGTTGTAATTTCTCTAAAAAACATTTGTTAAAACTGTGTGATCACGGGTCTCTGGTCTAGTGAAGGGCGTCCTGAGGACTTAGTTAGCTGAGTTGAATTGACAGAATAAGTCAATAGTGATCTCTGGTCAAAATGTTAATGCTACCTATAGATTCTAGCAAATCTGTAGGTTTAAAAGTAATAATGATAAAAATCTCAGCTTTTGGGGAGAGTGAATTTTGGACACACTTTAAAATAATGACTCTGTAAATTGAATCCGATTTTTTTTTTTTGCATCGAAGCAGAATTTATTATTAAATGGTGATAATCATACATGTCCCCGCCACCTGGCTTATGGTGGGCGTCCCGTGAACGTGAATTGGAGAAATGGAGGTTCAGTAGTTCTAAGATCATGGTCAAGGTCACGACCCAAGCAAAGCCTCCTGCCTCCTTCCACGCCCATTGCTTCCCGTCTAGGCCCACAGAGCGCGCGCAGGTGACTCAGAGAGTTGATTCAACGGTCGCGTGTACAAATGACAATATGCCAGTTTCACATCTTTGACCTGCTTAAAGATAATGTGCCACTGTGATGAGCAATGAACCTTTAATTAGGGACCCATTTGCCTGCTACCTTACACTACACTTATTACGTTTATTGCTTTTTTTTTTTTCTCGAATGATAATAGAGAATGGTTATTAATGGATAATTGGAAAATATTATTAGGAAAAAGTAAAATAAGAATCATCTTTAGTCAATCAATGCAGAGGTAACCATTGTTAGTGTCTCATTGTATTTTTTCTGAGGTCTTTTTTCCCTTTAACCTATGTGTGTATCTGTATATTTTTGATGGTATGCCGTCCAGTTTCGATTCCTGATTTTCCCTACTTAGTATCACGTTGCGAATTTTCATCGGTCACATTCTATTTTTGTCACCTGGAATATGGTCTTTAATGAAATTATGAAAATTAAAATTATGATTCCAGAACTGCTAAGTTGAAGTATTTTACGATTTTTGCCATTAAAAATGTGATTAAAATGATTCTGTATTGTTACTAATGTGATTGTTTCTTCAAGTTAGATTCCTGAAAGTCAAAAGCATGGAGCACTAGGAATTTTTAAGTGTGCAGTATGTTCGATCCTTGATAAATATCACCAGACTGCTTTCCAGAAAATTCCTGGTTTAAGCTCCCAATGCCTGTTACTCATATTCCTTACCAGTATTGAATGCTACATTGAGCCTTGCAATTTTAGCATTAAACATTTTTTTATCTACTTGTTTTAATTTCTTTTTTTAAAAAAAAATCTTGCTGAGATCTTTTACCGATTTTTTTTTCATTTTTTATTTGGGCTATTTATCAATGCATTTTTTTATGGATTTGTGTAGACTTCTGTTATAAAAGGGTCTTATTCTGTTTTCTGTATCACAAGTATTTCTTGTGGTTTGCTTTTTTTTTCCTTTAACTTGTTTATTTTAATACAAAATAACAGTCTTTTCATTATGGTCTTTAATCCTTTGCTAAAAAAGTTTATACTCATGTCAAAATCAGTTAAATTTAATCATGCCTATTCATGTCTAGTTTATGTTTCATCTTTTTCTTTTAATTCTTTAATGCTTCTAGGATTTATTTTATATTTAAACAGAGTGGGGTAGCTCCCCTGTTGATCATTCAATTTTCCCCGCATGGTGCTTGTTTTATTTTTTATTCTTCCCTGGATTATGTAATACATCTTATATGATGGGATCTATTCAAAGCTATTTTTTTTCCCCTTATCTGCGTGCTGTTTGTGGTAAAATCGTGCTCTTATGCATAGTAGTATAGAAAGAATCTCCATTCAGTTAAAAATGTTTGAAGCGTTCTTTCAGATGAAGTTTTGTGTGTGTTTGTTTTAGTTTTGAAAGTTTTCTTCGCCACTTTCCCAAAAGAGAAATCAATCCATTGGATTTGTGTCATGATCGTCATTCAATTTGGAAGAAAATACCATTTCCCGGTATTGGACTTCTCATTCAATGACATTTCATGGCTCTCCATTTATTCACATTTCTTTATTAAGAAATCATAGAATGGCATAGAGGTCTTATACTTTTCTTTCGGGGTTATTCCTAGGTAATTAACATTTTTTGTCACGAGTGTGGGAGGAATCTCCCTTATTCAACGGACGGTTGCGTGTGAGAGAGAAAAGCTATGGCATTTTGTATATTTATCTTGTCTCTATCCACTAAGCTGCCGTTAGTTAGAATTTTGTCACTTGACTTTTCTGCTTTTTCTATGCAGAGAATCACTGATAACCAATAAGGATAATTTCATCTCCATTTTCCCAGAACTCATACCTCTTAATTGTTGCAGGTATGTGTCATGTAGGAATTTAAATGGCTGCAAATCCCAGGAAACCCGACTCATAAAGGCTTAAGCAATCAGGGCTGATTTTTCTCCAGTCGAAGTCTAGAGGGAAGTGGTCTGTGGCCACCACCACGTGCTCAAAAAGGACAAGGAGGACAGGGCTCCTGGCTTGTGCTTTTTCATCCATCCACGTACCTTTCGTACTCACGGTCACAGGATGGCCCCTGCGCCTCCAGATGTTACATTCTGGGTTTCGGGCGGGGGGACGGACGGGGGTAAAGGCAAAGGACAGAAGGGTGGGATGACATGCCAGCGAGCTCTGCTGAGCCAACCGCCCCTCTGTCTCGTGTCAGAACCGAGTCACAGGGGCTCCTGTGACAAGGAGGCGGGAGGCGGCCAGCGGGCCTGCCTTGGGGGTAGAGTCGGCCAAACGGCCTTGGCCGCAGGGTCTCCTTGCATTGGCCTGTATGTGCAGAATAGTATTAAATGCTGATCATGAGCATCTTTATCTTTCGAGGCCTATATTAACGGTGACACCTCTGATATTCTTCAGTAAGTGTGCGATCTTTCTTGTTTGACATCGCATTGGAGGATGAACTGTCTAGTTTTCATGGGCGACTTATTAGGGGTGGGTGTCCAATGTCATCGGATGCCGTTCTGGGATCTATGTAGATTCGTATGTTGTTGTTATATTTATTAGTGTGACGTGGAGCTAGACTATTTTCGGTTACGGTGGGTGACTGTTTAGATTGCTATTTGAATGTGGTTCGCTAACACTGCGTTTAGAATTTTTCATCTCTACATTTAAGTAAAATAATTTTATGGTCCTCTTTGAATGCCATCTTTTCCAGATTTCTCTATCAGGTTTGTTGTGCTAGCTTTATAAAATGAATTAATGACTTTTTTTTTTTTTTTTACCTTCTTCTCTGTAACGGTTTATATAGTGTGACAATACACTGTCCTTTTAGGTTTGGAAAAAAAACTCATTTGTTAAACAGCTGGAGGTTGATGCTTTTAAAAATGGATAGTTCTGTCACAACTTTAAAAAATTCTTCCCTGGGTATTGGTCTGTTCTGGGTTTTTGTTTGTTTGTTTGTTTGTTTGTTTTTGTTTTGGATCAATTTTGGTAAGTTAAAAATTTCCAACACATCAATTTCAAAAAAAAAATTACAGTTCACTCGTGTGTCGTCTTTTCTTTATGGTGTTATTTCCTCAGCATCTGTTTTCTCATTTCTATTTTTAGCCATCTTTCTCTTTTATTCTTGATTAGACCTGCCGGAGCTCTCTTTGTTTCATGCTCCCTCCTCTCCTTCCCCAAGCCCCCCCAAAATCAGAAGTAATTACTTCCTTTTTTAAGTGTCCATAGCACTTCGTTCATGGTAGGATTCTGTCTCTTTGCAGAGCTGCTTTGCCGATAGACCCCGAGTTCCTCAAAGACAGATGCTGCGTGCCCCTTTCACGTGTGACCTGACGCACGCCGCACACCTGGTTGTTCAATGCTTACCTTTCTGCCTGTGTCTTTGCGGCCACCATCTGCTGTCACTCCACTTATAAGGAGGTTTTCATCGATTGCGGTGGGCGTTGCTTTGACCTTGGGGGCTTCATGGGAAGGAAGACGCTTAGGTATCTGGGTTCATCACCAAGAGTAGCTCCCCCTGGATGAGGCTCCAAGTTGAGGATGTGTTGCCCTTTTGCTGGACATTCGGAGAGCCCCAGAAAATGGCTTGCCCGGTCTCAGGTGGTTCCCGGCTGCAGAAGTGGTTGTAGGTTTGGGTACAGCTTGGGCGAAGTTATATGTGAGTGGTGGCCTGGGGCCTCTCAAGCTCAGGGCTGTCCTCGGAGCTACTGTGGAGTTTCGCCCATGTCTTAGTAAAGGTCATTCCTGCTCAGTTTAATTTGAAAATCCTGTTCGTGCCTCCGATTTATACCTATATCGAGCCAATACTTGAATAGAGGGTCTTTCTCTGATGTTATGGAATTACCATTTGGTATACATGACCACGAAGAGTTGTCATTCTTCAGCACGGGTTGGGTAAGGTTGGTGAGAAGCCACGATTTCTGTTGCATTAGGAAAAATCAGTTTAGAATTTCGCTGGCGTCCTTGCCCTCTTTCTTTTGAGCCAAGTGATTTTTCCATGTAGGGTGGAGAGTGGATAAAGGAAGTCGCTGCCCTTAGGGAGGTTTCGAGGGCCAGAGTCTGGGGACAAGGCGGGGGTTCGGGGAGGCCTGTTCCGTAGGAGCCTGCAAGGCCTGCCAGCGTCCTTTGGTCATCGAAAGCGTTCAGTGGTGATCCGGTTCGACACGACTTTGAGTAACTTCCATCTCCCAAATCATACCAGTAGTCTTTCAATCTGCAGAGGTGATCTGAGCGGTTTTCCGGAAGGGGCTGGAACATTCCAGGAGAAAGATGACCACCTCCTTTAGGGTATTTATTCCTGTTGGGTGAGCTCATGTTCCATGTAGGGCCCAAGGAGACGGGCCTTCACGTGGAAGAAGCAGAAGCGAATCTGTCCTCTTGGCTTTTTTTTTCTTTCTTTTCTTCTTTTTTTCATGGGGGAAAAGTGTCAAGTGTAATTATAAGAGGAATCTTTTCCTTTAAAGAGTTGATCCGGAAATGTTGGCGGTTTAATTGAAGAACTTGTCTACATTTTTATGTTTTCCTCAGGGACACAGAAACTAATATCTTTCTCAGGGTTGCTTTTTAAATTTATATTCAGTGTCTTATTTGGGTCTCAAATGCAGTAAGCGATTAGAGTACTTAATTTTTCTCACTCTGCGTTTTACTCAGAGGGGACTCTTGGGCGGCATGGCTGTCCCCAGAGTTGATTGACTTCTCATGTCACTGATCTCTTTAGTGACCAGGACATCTGCCATCTACTGCACTGCTTCACAGACCTAGGATGGGGGGTTCGTCTTTCTCTCCCCCTGTTGCTAATAGGGATTCTTTAAGAGCAGGGGATGTGTTGATTTGCTGCAGCCTGACCAAGTGCCCGGCACACAGTAGGTGTTCATAAAAAACAGTTGGAATTGGGTTGACGTGGGGTTGAGGGGACCTCTGACTCGTCTGGATGTGTGACTTAGCAAGGAGACAAGGATACTCACCCCAGTGATTTTTCAAGTGATCTGGCTGTTTATTTTAGGATTCAAAAAGTAAGAGTGTTCCGTTTAGCAGTCTTGCACAATGTGACATCATCCAGTTCTGTCGACTCTGCTCCAGAGTCTCGGATTTTGGGGGCTTTTCCCGCTCAGAAGGCGGGGAGGTCGCTGGCAAGTCCCTTGGGTTTTGCAAAAGGGACGTGAGCCTGTGTGGGCACTGCCCAGCCGGGTTACAACTTGCCAACTGCCGTTGGTGTTTCAGGGGTGAGGTAATCTTAGCTCAGCTTAGTTGAATACACCAGAGTTTTGTTTGTTGAGGAAGTCGTTATCTATTGAAGCGTTTAAGAGGTTAGGGACGTTACGAGTAGCAGTCAAGTGGGTACCGTCTTGTCTAAGTGCGTCAGACAAGCCAGTTTCAAAAGCACATCTCATCAGTCATTGTTGGATGGCAAGGTTTATTGATTAAAGGGTGTGTTGACAGCCTCAAAAAGTCACAACTTAAAAAAAAAAAAAAAAAAGCTCAAATTTGGGGGAAAAAAAAAAACCGGTAAGGAAATGATCTCCTAGTGAGACAACTTCTGCTTAAAAAAATAAAAGCTCCGAAGACATAAACTCCGTGTCATAAACAACTTGTAATTTTGATCATTTTCATTTGCAGCTCCAACGGCCTCGACGACAGATCTTAAATATGTTTATCACAGCTGGAGAGATGTTTCATGTCATCCTTGTTTATCATAACATGCCACCTACTCTGGTTATACCTCACTGCCGTTCTGTCTCTTTACGTTTAACAGGGACGGGGAGGCGATGAGACCTAGCCTAGGTCAGCGATACCTAGAAATAGAAATAGGAAAAACAAAAAAAAAAAACCCCAAAACCCAAACGTATTCAGCCAGTGCTCTTTCTAGCTTCTAGCTAGACATCAGCTGGCGGCTCCAAGCTGTGGTTTATTGAATAATACTTAATCCTTAACACAGCCCTTGGCGAAAATCTCTTTATGGCTTTTTCTGAATGTTTTACAAACATAATTAAAGCTTCTCCAGATGAGGGCAGGGCAATTTTTTTTTTTTTTTTTTGTAAAAGGAACAAAAGTTGGCCATCAGGATGCTACAGTCTGGAGAGTAGAAAGCTAATTGGCAGTCGGAGGAGACCCCGTGCGTGTGAGAGGCGCCTGGGGTTTGGCCCCTGTGACTCTCAGCTTGCGTCCCACCCAGCACCAATACTTAGTGACTAATCCGCAGCGAGTTATGTCACCTGCCCCGAGCTTCGGGATGTTTGGGAGACCTCGTGAGGAGTTGGGTCCCCTCCTCTGTGGTCCTCACACACATTTCTGCTACGTCTTAACCTCTAAGCTTGAAATCTTTCCTGCAGGAATTTTTCACCGTTCGGGTTTTCCCCTGCCAGTCGCCTGTAATTGGGTGCCACTTATTAACGTAATTCGAAAATCGCAAATTCGTTTAAAAAAAATATCTTAGGCCCAGTGCAACAGGGGAAGCTCGTTTTATGGGCCCAAATCGTATTACAAAGCTAAATGGAAATCGGGTTTAGATTATTTATGCATTTCTTTGCCATCCCATCCGATGCGCCGCGGAGGATTGAATTAAACGGGATCGAAAACCTGAAGGTTGGTTGCTAGCCTTTCAGAATTCTGTTTCGCTTTCCGCGGGAACTGTTTGTTGGCTTTTCAGAAAAGCGAGGCTCCGTTTGAGTTCGCTGTGAACAGCTCAATCCGGGAAGCGAATGGAAATGTCGGTTGGTGGGCACGTGGGCTCAGCTGCGGTGTGCCGAGTTATTTAGACCCCCTTGGTCCTCGCTGGGGCTGCAACTTACAGATGCCAACATTTTGGGATGGTTAGTGCAGGGGGTTAAGGCAAGTCGGGGCCCTGGCTTCTTCGGGGTTCCCATCCGTGGCTTCCCGCAGCCCCTCGCCCCCTGGGACCCCCCTGGGGGTTCTCTCTTCCTCTGATGGCCGAGTCTTTCACAGCCTCCTTCCTGGGCCTCTGGGAGCTGCCCCGACCGGCCCAGACCCTGTCGGTTTTTGCCAGTTGTCTTCCCAGGGTCTCCCTGGAAGAAAATTCATTTTGGGAGCTGGGTCCCTGGGTGCTGCTCCCAAAGGACTGTGGAAGATGAGCAGAGTGCAGGGTTTTGGGCTGTGGATTCCAGCCCCGGCCCAAGTTCATGGTGACCAAAAGTGTGGTTCTGACCCTCTTGCTCACTGCACAGATTGTCACCTGGATGCGTTACAACGCTGTTATTTCCCATGTGCACCATGGTGTGGCTTTGGCACACGTGGGAATGATGGTATAACCTCTGCCAGGTGTCTGCATGTTTTCTAGAAACATCTCCGCTTGGCAGCATGAGACCAGGGCTCTAGTTTCCACCCTGCCACCAGGAAGTGCCGCATTTTAGGAGAGTCACCTGCTCTGTCTAGACCTTCGTTTACGCATATGTAAAACGGCATTACAGATGCCTCAGGCTCAAGGGACTTGGGCCCCAGGTGGGGTGTTCAGGACCCCTTAAAATTGTTTGCACGTTGTTCGTAAGTGTACTTTTTTGGAGAAAGGGCCCAGGTTTTATCAGACTTTCTGAGAGAGATCTAGAACCACACACACACACACACACACACACACACACACACACACACACACGGACAGACCAGGCTCAATCTCAATCTATCTCAGAGGCTCCCACGCTTCTGAGTACCTGTCTGGAGGGTCCCTCCATCACCTCCTTCCTCTCTGCGGTGGGTGGCGACTGTGGCTTGCCCAGACGTCGCTACCAAGTAAGCAGAAACTCAGCTAGTGTTAGCAAAATGAAATCGCTCTGGAAAAAAAAAAAAAAAATCAATGTTAGTGAAATTAAGTCGCTTGCTCTTAAAAGCAAAATGGAACAGTTTTTCTTATTCATTGGGCTATTTCCTCCCTCTAGAGAACTTACCATTCTTTCTTATTGTTCGTTTTTGATGTCCTTTTTTTCAAGAGAAGCAGCTATGGACAATTACAGTTGGCTTTTGGATTCCCAAGCTGGGGGACTTAGGGACTGGTCCTAGGTCGATTAATCAGAAAGTATGAATCCAAAGTATTAAAACCTACTTATGAGAGAGGGAGACCTTGCATAGGGGAGAGTTGATTTGCGAGGCATGTTAGGGTCTGGCCACCCTTGCCTGTCACCGTGGGGATCAGCTCTCGTCACTCTGCTGGGATGCTGCAGCCTGGATGCCCAGCGGACCCGGTTTCATACAGAGGTTCTTCACCAGTGGTCCAGCCAAGGTGTGAGCGAGAACCGGGGGCCGCCCCTAGGGGCTCCTTGATCACTCTTTCCTCATCCCCCTCATCCCATGACCCCTCTAGGCTGTGGCAGGCAGGGGGGCCCAGGGCGTGGGAAGGCCCCCAAAATAGAGTATAAAATGTTTGTCGGCAACTCTGTGTGTGGTTTGCGGCCAAAGAGATGAAACAGGTAAGAAATAAACTGTGAGGATTTATTGTCATTTTGAGGATGATTATTATATAAAAAAAGACATGCTTCTGGTTAAGACACTTAGACAGATGGTAGGGGGCATAAACGCCAAGCTCCCACTTATTCTTCTCAGACTTTTCTTCCTTCTCCCCAAAGGTCAGATCTGCACATACTCACTCTTCAGAGCCAACATGTCGGGTCCTGGGTGTTTTTTAAACGCAAATGTGCAATTAGCGGTTTTTTCAATGTAATGTGTCCTGGAGATCTTCCTGTAGCAGAAGGATCTACTTTGTTTCTGAAATGGTTTTGGCGTGTCTAAATAATACGGGCGCGTAAGCTCTGTGTACAAATTAAAAGAGCAGAGAATCTCAGGGTAGAGGATGGCTTTTCTCTCTGCTTTCCTGGCACCTCTGAGCCTCTGCCCTGTCCCCAGAGGTCACCGCGGCCCACGGCTCAGCATGTTTCCCCGTGTGTGCGTGTATATACACCTGCCGGCAGGTGAGGAAGGAGGCAGAACAATATGGATCGGTCTTTTAAAGACATATGTAGAATCCCTGTTGTCCCGAGGGCGTCCCTCTCCTTGTTTTTATATAATTGTTTTTTTTTTTTTTTTTTCCGTTTGTCTTCTGTCAGAATAGTTTTAGATGTCCGGGAAAGTTGCCATGACGATGCCGAGTTCCTGTGCCTACATAGCGTCCCCCTGTTAACATTCTCCGCTGCTGGGGTGGATTTGCCGCAGCGCAGGAACCAGCACCGTGACATTTCTGTTAATTAACGACACCCGACCCTTTATTCCGACTTCACCGCTCGCTGGCCGGCGTTCGCCTGTCGGTCCCAGGATCCCATGCCCGGCCTCGCGTTCAACGCGGTCGTCACCTCTCGTTCGCCTCCTCTGTCCCCTCGTGGTCCCTCTCAGACCATCCTTGTTTTTTGGTGGCCGTGGAAGGTTTGAGGAACGCTGGTCCCATTGCCTGCTGAGGACCCCTTTGTCTGGGCTTGTCCGGTCGATGGTTTTCCTCTGGGTAGACTGGAACCACTGGTCTTGGTGGGGTGGCGGGAGACCCCAGAGGTGAGGTGCCCTTCCAACCACAGCCTGTCCCGGGGGACGTACTGTCACTATGACTTGTCCCCAGTGGTGTTAACCTTGACCACCGGCTGGGGCTGGGGGAGTGTTCATTGGGCTTCTCTATTGTAAAGGGCTTTTAAAAAAAATCAGCAACATATTGATACTCTGTTCTTTTTAATTGTTGTCTATTGATCACTGGAAGGATCATTGTAGCGTCTTTAAAAGGTGGATGTTTAGGTTGTTTCCCAGCATCCGGTTTTGTAAATAAGATTCTGGGGGATACTTTCACGTTTACCTGTCTGCCCCACCCATGTGACGGGTCCCCAGAATAGGAGTTGGCGGGCCAAAGGTTACGGGCATTCGGATTTTTGGACTGACGGTGCCTTCCAAAATGTCTATTAACGTACGTTTTTACCAAAAGTAGGAGAGTCCCTGTCAAACTGTGTCTTCACTCAAGCTCAGTGTTATGCGATTTGTAATTATTTTTTGTTTTTCATTTTTTTTTGCTAATCTCGTAGATTAAAAATGTCTTAGTTTTCATTTCTCTGATCGTGAAACGTGTATGTATGATGCTCTTGGAAGCCTTCGTGTGAGAACGGGCTCTCCAGCAGCATGTGATCAACGTCTATTTTGTATTGCGCTCTGATTAAAAATAAAAAGTAAGAAAAGATAAGCAATATAAGGCTCCACCCTCGAAGAATCAAGGCCTTTATCTAAAAAGTCTCATTCCACAACGGCTACCTAAGATATTTTCCTGGTCCTAGGCCCTTCCCCCCCGTGTTTAAAAATGGAAAGCACTCAGTGCGGGTCACCCCGAGTTTGTGCCGGGGGACCGCGGGCCCTTGGTACGTTGGCGAGAGCTGCCGTCTGGCATTGTGGAGGTTTTAATGGGGAGGCGCTCGGAGGCACCGGGGGCCTCTGGGTGACGTGGGTCTGGGGTGGTTGAGCGGTGTGGCCAATCTAGGCTCTGAATCTCCACGGTCATTACAGTTAGCCGAGACTTTGACTCATGTTCTTTGTCCCACGTCTCCTTCTTGCGAGGCATTTCTAGGGACAGGCTGGTGGGGCCTGAGCAGGGGTGTCCCCTAACCCCAGGGCTGGCTGCATCTGCCCCTTGACTCGCCACCTGCCCGCGTGCTGTGCCTGGGAGACCCCTGAAGCCTCAAAGGCTGGGTCCGGGGTGAGCGGAAGGGCTCAGGCGCGGAGGCGGTGCTGGCCGCCGGTCAGGGGTGGCCCCTGCATGCGGGGGACAGGCTTTCCCGTCCTGCTGGAGGGACTTGAGGCTTTTTTTTTTGGTGTAGACTTTTTTTCCTCCCTTGCAGACCCACCTCGTTCGAATCCCATGCTTTGAGCGGGGTTCTGCGCGGTCCCCTGGGATGGCCGGTCCACATGGCTCCCGCGCGTGGCCGCCGTCCAGCAGGCTGGTTCCCGGCGCTCGCCGCTGACAGCGGACGAGGATCATGTCGCCGGGGCCCTGTGGAGCTGGCCGCCACCACCTCCCAGGGCTGGGCTGCCTGACAGAGCGAGGAGAGGCTTGTCTGGGTTTCCGTCTGTCCGGGATAGACGTCTCCAAGGCCGCGCCCTGCCAGCCTCGCCGTCGCTAAGGAGGAAACTTTCTGCTCCGGAGTTGTGTGAAACGGTCCAGACTTACGCCCAGTTCGGACCTCTCTGAGCCTTAGTTTCCTCAGCTGTAAACAGGGAAAATCCCACCCCCAAAGGGGATCAGCAGTTAGTGCGAGGTCGGGCTTCACCACCTCCGCGACGTGCGGCTCCACGGGAATACTTATCATCGCTTTCGGCGGCCGGGTCTGCTTCCCAGTCGATCCCGCTGCGTGTCCTGACGTGGAACTCTGTGTCGGGCTCAGTTCTGGGTTCTCCTCCCCCATCAGAGTCACAGAGGGTCACACAGCCCTCCCCCCTGGGGACCCCCACGTGCTTGGCTTCTGCAGCCATTCACCGTGAGATGGCTTTCGGGTCCCCGCTCCATCCCGGCTGTCCTGGGATATTCCCCCATTCACTCTCTTAAAGTGTGGAGATACAAACCCAGTTCGGGGGGTCCTCTCCGATGTGCGACCCCTCATTCCACTGAGTCACCCTAAGTCTGGTCCGAGACCACCTAACTTGTTTTTGTTCGCAGTCACAACACCACATCATCGCAAGGAGAAATTATATTCAATTAAATCTCCTAAGTCTCTTTCACACCTCCTACATTTGTGCATTTCTTTTTTTGCACCCAAGTGTCCAAATAACATAATTTCCTCTCGATTGCCGTTCCAATCTGTTGATCTTTTTAGCTCTTGCCTCTCTCATGCGATGTATTTGCCATCTCTCCTGGAAACTCGTTATCCTCAAATCAGGTAAACATTTTATTGGCACCACCATCCGAGTAGCTGATAAAAATATTGAAACATGGCCTTCCGCTGGAGACCTTCCTTGAGCCATTCATTAAACATCGCTCTGGGGAGAGAGCTGTGTGTCTACCAAGCTATTCGAATGTAGTTCATGTCGCTGCCCCTCGTCAACAAGGATACGATGAGATTTTAACAAGGCGCCGTGGACGTAATCTGGTGTCGTCACAATCTAACAATTTAAAACATCCTTATGCCAAGGGAAAAAAAAAATCCCGAAGGCCCATCGCTGTGGTTTGTGATCTATGGCTTAGCTGTGCTGCGGTATATATTTTTTTTCTGTTTCTGCCTTCAGTTGGTAATACTGCTACGGTCGTGCCGTTAAGGGGTGTCGCTGGTGGTGGCTTCCGTGGGGGTTCAGGTGGAGGGAGAAGTGGGGACTCCTCACGTAGTCTGTGTGGAGAGGTCCCGAAGGCAGAAGGTGCCTGGCCTTGGTGAAAGTCAACCGCACTCCTCTGTCCAGGAGTCAGGATGCGATCCGCCTCTAGATGCTTAGAAAAGCCCAAAGGGGACCAAGCAGCCCTCCTTTGGGGGAGAGATGAACCCCTGGAAGTCTGAGAGCAAAATAATAACTGTAGCAGTCGTAGGGGTGGGGGAGGCGATTACTTAGGGGAGGCAGGAGCTCGGGGACAGGCTGGAGCATGGCTGGCCCTTATTTATGCTTCCTCCACCACATTTTATAAGGCGAGAGCCGCGTGGAGGCGCATGAGGCTGTAAGAAAGAGCTCCCGAACACCCCAAGTTAGGAAGTCCATGAAATAAGGCGCTAATCCTATCGGAGTCACACCAGACGGTGGGGTTCAGCCACAGTCTAGCCCGCAGAGGTTGCGGATTCCACACGGGGTTCTAGCTTCTGCCCGGTCCTCACAGAGGCGCATGACGCTGCCCGTCTGCTGACCATTGTCCCTGCCCCGTGTGCCCAGAGCCCGTTCCCCTGGGGGCTCTGTGCATGACTCTTGCGGGAGCCCCCCCGTTTGTGTCCTGGGGTCTCTCTGGCTGTGGTATTTCCGAAGGTTCGGCCCACCTGAGGCAGAGCCGGGGCCGAACCCGCTTTCCTGCACGCCGGCTGCGTGGGCTCTCCTCGGTCCCTGGAGGCGGACGGGCCGCTGGCCTGCCTTCCGCTGCCCATTTACCTGTGCGACCCCCCCGAGGGGCAGAATAAAATGCAGGAAGCATTTTCCTCTGTCGTTTTTTTCTTTCTTTTAAAAAATTGTGGTCAAATACACATAAACAATTTCCCATCTTAACCAGCTTTAAGTACATTCACAGTTACACAACCTCTCTCCAGAAATCTTTTCACGTTGCAAAGCAGAAATTCTGTGCCGATTAAATAACGACTCCCCGTTGTCCCCCCAACTCCCTCCTGCAACCTCAGTTCTGTTTTCTCTCTCTGTGAATTTGACCTCGCTAGATGCGCGGGTCATACCGCGTGGGTTTTTTGTTGTTGTCGTTTGTTCGTTTCTGTGACTGGTTTATTTGACGTAGCATAAAACGTCCTCAGGATTCATCCGTGTGTGGCGTGTGTCAGAATCGCCCAGAACACATTTCGTTTCTCCCGTTCATCAGTTGACGGACACTTGGGTCGTGTCTGCCTTTTGGCGACGGTGAGTCACGGCGCCCTGCAGCCGGGTGTGTAGAATCCCGTATACCTTCGTGTGGTTACTGACCACGTTCAGAGCGGCCGTTCCCAAACTCCGTGTTTTTACCGTATTCACGCCCAGAGCCTCGGTGATCACGCCTTCCCGGCTGGGGTGCCCCCTGGCCCTTTTTAGTGGCATCTGTCACAGGCTTTCCGTGGCCCTTCTGTGGGACGCCTCGCCTCTTCCTCCCCCTCAGACCTCTGCCTCTCCTTTCTCTGTCCCCTCCAGGGGCGCAGCTCCACTGGGTCCCTGCCGACCCCAGCATCTTGCTCCCCAGCCCAGCCCTCTCTTGTAGCTCCTGCTCTGCGTGTGGCTTCTGGCTAACCGCCTCCTTGGGCGTCACAGAGGCCTGGTGTCCCATTGTGTTTTGTGGGATGGTTCTGGCAGGGGCGTTATCGTTGTCTGGGTGTGCGTCAAGCCCACAGCACTGATTCTGTGTTAGGGTCGCTGCAGGGGAGAAGGGGACCCACCTTGTGGGACCTGGGGGGAGGTGGCCGTTAGGAGTGACTGCCCCTTGAAGGTAGGAGTGTGTTGGTTTGGTTCACTGCTGACTTCCCAGTGCTTGGGGGAACACACAGAGGTTGTTTCATAAGTATTTGTTGGAAGAATGAACACATTTAATCCCAACCCCGTATCGGAATCATGAGCAAACTGAGGCACAGGGCAAGGACGCAACCGACCTCAGGGCAAGTGGCAAGTCGGTTAGTGATGGGACCAAGAGTTATCTGGTCCTGAGGACCAGCCCAGTGACACTCCTCTCTAGCAAAGCCCCAGGTCAGATGGAAAGTCTCAGGGATTCATGGGGCTGACCTTTCACACCGTATCCACAAATCACGTGTGTGTAGGATGCAGGGGTGGGGGTGGGTGGCAGGGATGGGTGCTGGCCACACCGTACCTGTGTGGTGGTGGGAGATTGTCCCCTTACCCACCAGAAGGCCTGGTACCGAGGCTCCCACAGGGCCCATGGCGTCTAAGCAGGTGGTAGTGAGTGGGCGTAACCAAAGGGAATCTAGTCCCCATGTGCCCCGTCATCAAAAAGTCCACCAGCCACTAGAACTTAGAATAATTAGGAAGGACGAGAGGCTCTTAGGAGGGCGCTTTTTAAACTACAAAGACTTAGAGAGAGCATTGGATGTTTGATATGTTAAGATCAGGAAGGAATTTGGAATAACTGTCAGAACAGGCAACGTTTTTATGAAGACCCAGGAAAATAATCCGTGCCACTGTCACCTCTGAAGCAAACCCAGCTTCATTCTACACCAATCCGTCCGGTTCCAGATGCTTTAAGCGGTGGGGACACAGTGGCTTGTGCTCCCTCTGGTCTTTGAATGAATTCTGGGTAAAGTTCCCATTTCTCCAATGGGGAGGCAGGATGTAAACATCTCTCCCCCCATCTTTGTAAGTTTTTGCCACATTGTAGCACCTGCTCCGTGGTCACACTCTGAGCTAACATTTGCAGCCTTCAGAATCTCATGTTCTGTGTGCACGGGTGTTTCGATCATGGTTATATGTGTGATTGAGATGGCTCTTACGTGGGGCAGTGAAGAACAATCTGCATGTGGAAAAAAAAATTAGTTAGTTTTGAATTTCTGTTCTCAGAGTCACACGTGGGATGCAGTCGTTTACATTCTCATGATTGCCTTTAGTTATGGACTTGTCGAGTTGGTGAGGCTGTTGTCTGTGCGAGAGATAAACGTATATATACAATGTAAACATTCTCGTTGACACATTAAGATAAAAGGCTTAACACGAATGTGTCTGTTTATACTTACACAGAAAATTTCTACTGTAACAAATTCTACCGAAACAGTATCAGTGTTTGTTATCATAACATTGTCTCTCCACCCCGCCCACCTCTCATCTCTGATTTTTTTGGTTAGTTGAAGTCTACTGAGGGCAATGGGTGGGAAGAAAGCCATTCCACTTTTCTTGAATGAGCTGAGGACAGGACTGCAGATTCAGAAGCCATGGGAGGGCCGTGGGGCCTTAGGGACACTTCCTCTCCACCCCAATTTCCTTCTTTGCTATGTTTCGAGCATCGTTTCTATGGGTCGCTTGGGGATTTTCTGGTAGGATGGAGATCGGGTTAGGATGTATACAGGTGCCCGGGCTTTACCTGTACCACACTGCGCATTTAGGTGGGCGCGGAGGGGAGTGACCATTTCCTAGGGCAGTGGTTCTCACAGGGTGGTTCCCGTTATCCAGGCACTTACGAGGCTTATGAGCGTCTTCTCGAGCCCCTGCACCCAGTGTTTTAACTAGCCCTCCGGGGGTTCTGACGGTGGAGACTGGCCTTGTTCCTGCGGGGGCGAAATTGACCCCGGTACTGTTCGTCTCAGCGCGCTTTCTAGCGTCTGCCCCGCCTCTGCTCTTGTTCCTCTTCCTGCCACAGAGCCTGTACCCCTGGGGTTCCCCCTGAACTGCCACCAGCCGCCTCGGGCTGTGTGCCCCGCCCTCTGCCTGTCCCAGGGCCTCCCGCACTGCCATCTTCCTGCCTTTTCTGGAAAGACTCTGCTTATCTTTTAGCCCGTCCTCAGGGCTCCCCTCCTCCGAGAAGGCTTCCTGCCCTCTCCAGGGATGGGGGTGGTGGTGGAGTCATGGGTGCCCTTATCGGGGTCTAGCCGGGAAAGGTGTCAGAAGGACAATCAATGATTTCGCTCATTTTTTCCTCTTTGTCGTGTATTAGTAATATTTAGATTGGGGCAGCAGAATGCGCGAATGTTTTTATTAATGTTTAATTTATGTAGCGACATCGCCCAAAGCTTGTTCCTGTCGACAGGGACGCAAAAACACTTATGTGATCATTATGACAAGTTCTCGAGGGTAGGTATTAAGAGCCCATTGTGCAGGTGAAGCAAACGAGGCTTAGAGGGGGGAAGTCCCCGTCGAGGGCAGGAGTCGGTCAGTGGCCCTCTGGGACTCAGACCCAAATCATCCCATTTTTCTTTTTCCTAGAACCCAAGATCGTACTTAATGGCGATCACGTCATAAAGCCATTATCGAATTTCTCGTCGTGCTCTCGCAGATACTTAAGATATGCAGCTTTGGGGAGTTTCTCGGTCAAATGCTTTTCATTAGCCCTCCTCATGTTAGCAGTTCTTAAGGATTTATTTTCCAAATACGTACCGTTTGTTTACGCCATTCGTTTAAGCCCCTGGAGCAGGAATTCTGCCTTTCGATGTTTTAAAACTACCTGGGAACATTTTTGGGAGCAGTATTCTTTTCCTCTGAAAGACTTTATTTACAATAGTGTCTTTGGGGCGGTGAATTCTACCCCCCAGGTGCCCCCTACACGTCCTTACCTGCCTGCCTGACCTCCAGCGAGGTGGCCTTGCTTGGGGACCGGGCCACCACTGCCCCCCTCCCGGCCCTCCTCCCCCGCCGCCCGCATTGGCGGGCCTCCCTCCGTTCCGGTTCTGCTGTCCCTGTTCCCGGACTCTGGGCCTGCTGCCCAGGCCACCGTCCCTCCCGCCCCTGGCTGTGTCCTCTCCCTCTGCTTCCTGCTGGCCTTCATTTCCATAAACTTCAGCGACTCTTCGGACTCTTCACGGGGGCAGCCTGCGCTCTCACACGCCACGCCTTTCCTAAATCCCCCCCGCCCTGCCCCCCGAGTCTTTCGGGTATCTCTGCCGCTCCGAAAAGCGGGGCGCAGGGCGTCGTAACTTCCGTGGCATCGCGCACGGGCAGCAGTGAGGGCGTGTCCCTCCTCCGCGCCCTGGCCGGCGCGTCGGGGCCCTCGGTGCTCGTGGCTTCTCACGGCACCAGCGAGGCACGTCGTGGTCCCTTTCCTGTTTGTGGCTAGTGCCTTTCGAACGCGGCGCTATCATTCCCGGTCCAGCGGGGTTTTCCTCCTTCTCTTCCTATCACAGAAATATCCCGAAGACCGACGCTGTCACTCACAAAACCCAGAACAGCTGGTGGCCGGGCCCTGCCCTGTACTTTATGGCTTGGCCTTGTCTTGTCTTCTTTTCAGGAACAAGAGGGTCATGTCTTCCTCCTTTTTTTTTTTTTTTCTTCTATAAATGGAGACGGCGTTTTCGTCTGTAGAAACCGTTGGTGCCCTCTCTGTAGCGTGGCTTCTGGTCGCTCAATGGTCCGCGTGGGCCACGGAGGGAGGCCGGGAGGCAGAGTGGGGCTGGTTCTTCAAAAATTCAGCAAACTCTGGTTATGCGACTTCAGGCCCTTTCACTGGGCGCTGGATGCGTTTTGGTCCATTGGCGATGAGGGTCGGGGATGATGGCAAACAAATCGATGCCTCATGCTCTATAACGTGACCAAACACACGTGGACGGCGGTAACAGATTGAACTAAGCACTCTTCTTAGGGACTTCTGTTGACCGTTTAAGAACAAACGAATAGACTTCCTTTATAATGGCGTGGAAGGAATCTGGATGTTTAGGCTGGGCAGAGGGAAACATTGATAGCACAAAAGAAAAACCAGACTATCTCGTTGAGTCCTCGCCCCGAAGCTGGGCGATGGTTCTCGATTTGGAGGGCGCATTGGTGGCCAACATCCGATGGAGACCTTGTTCTCACCTCCCCTCCTCAGGCTGACTTAACGCGAGAGCAGAAACTGATATGCCAGACGCACCTGGGCGCCCGGTCAGGCACAGGTGCTCTGCGCCCAGACACGACCAGTGCCGGGGCCCTGATTTCAGTGGGGGCAACTGAAGGTCATCTAAATGCCCAGCAACAGGGGATTGGCTGTCGAGGTTATTGATGATTTTTACCGTCTATCACCTAACTTTTCTACAGGAAGCATGCTTTGCTGATTAATAAAACCCTCTGTAAAAGCTGGGATCGGGTATCTCCTTTCCTCGTACCAATCGTAAGGTATTTGCCTTTCTGTTCAATTAGCCTGTATACCTACCTCCAGGGAGTGTTGGGGGGTACACGAGCCCAGCTGGCCCGCGTCAGATGGGGCCAGGGGACGTGGGCGCGTGCGTCTTCGAATCCCTACGTTCCGAGTCACAGAAAAGCGAAGTCTCCGGTGTGTAGACTTTCCTGCTGGGTGTCCTCGGGGCTGGGCACAGTCGCCGGTCGTCGGTGTTGGCTGCCGAGCTTTTCGTTCAGCCGTCGGGAGCGGGCGCCGTGCAGAGCGTCGGGGGCGGGGGTGGGGGGAGACGGCACCCGTGACGCAGGCCTGCGCCCCCGTGCGACCCCGCACGCTGGCTGTGGCCTGCGTGCTCTCCGGATGGGCGGGGATGGCGTCTCCCACGGTGGCTGAGCCCAGCGTCCGGCCCAGAGTAGGCACTTCCCGAATGACAGCCTGCAGCCCACGCCTCCGGGGAGCTGGCAGTGACGCGTCGAGTCCTCCTTCTTGAACGACCGTATCGGTTTGCCCAAAACTGACCGTGTCGCGGGTGGGGGAAATCGCGTTCCAAACGACTTCCTTTTTCACTCAGCCGTGTCGTGCCCTTGTCCCCTTGTGTCCCTCCAGTCTGCGGGCCCGGCATCGACATCCGCAATGACTACCAGCAGCTGAGGCGCCTGGAGAACTGCACGGTGATCGAGGGTTACCTGCACATCCTGCTCATCTCCAAGGCCGAGGACTACCGGAGCTACCGCTTCCCCAAGCTCACGGTCATCACCGAGTACCTGCTGCTGTTCCGCGTGGCCGGCCTCGAGAGCCTCGGCGACCTCTTCCCGAACCTCACGGTCATCCGCGGATGGAAGCTCTTCTACAACTACGCCCTGGTCATCTTCGAGATGACCAACCTCAAGGACATAGGGCTTCACAATCTGCGGAACATCACCCGTGGGGCCATCAGGATCGAGAAGAACGCTGACCTCTGCTACCTGTCCACAGTAGACTGGTCCCTGATCCTGGACGCCGTCTCCAACAACTACGTCGTGGGGAACAAACCCCAAAAGGAGTGTGGGGACCTGTGTCCAGGGGCGATGGAGGCGAAGCCGCTGTGCGAGAAGACCACCATCAACAACGAGTACAACTACCGGTGCTGGACCAACAGCCACTGCCAGAAAAGTGAGTGTGACGCGGGCCGCGGCTGTGTCACTGCCTCTCGCCTCTGCTCTCCCGTCCCCTGCCCTCCCTCCCCTGAGTTCTCGGGATCTGCCGGGGCGGGGGCGGTTGTCATGCATTGAGGGCGGGCGGGGCTGGGGGGGGGGGTCCGGTTGCCTTTTCTGTAGCATCCTGGAAGTTGGGGGCGGGTGCAGGAGCGTGGCGTGGCCTGCGGTCATCACGGCCGCTGTCATGCCCATCCAGATCACATACCGGAAGAATCCGCCGCCCTCCGGGCTCGACGCTCGCCGACCTTCCGTTTCGAATGCCGGGCGGGAAGGGCGACCCGGGGCATCCAAGAGCTTACGTATCCGCTCTTTCCGTCTTTTGCGCGAAAGGGTATTTTTTTTGGTCCAGCGGGCCTTCCTTCGCACGAATATAGTTAAAAAAAAAAAAAAAAAAAAGTCGGCCGAAGGGCAGGTAAAGAGCCGATGTGCTTCCTGGGACAGCGATGGGCTCCGCCCTGCCCTCGGTCCTTGGCGACGATGATGGGATGCTCAGGTGTCCCGGTTTGTGACGCGCACGCAGCCAAGGCCGCAGAGCCCTGGGCCAGGAGTCCCACGTTCAGGCCCTGCTTGCGAGGTGCATTTATTTATATATCCCGGGCTTGCATTTCCTTCTCCCCCCGCCCCCCCCACCTCTTTCCTGAAGAGTTGTGCGAATCTTACGAAAGGACTTCGAAACGTGTTCCCTGCTCTCGGGATCAGGTTGGTGGTATTTGGAAGCGTCTCATGTATTTACCTGCAATTTGCTTCTTTTTCCCTCGAGTCTAACAGAACCCGCCTTATTGCGATCAATACCTTGAGTGTCGGGTCGTTTGGTGTTAAAACGGGACTGTGGCAGCCTCTCTGCCTTAGCGCTTTTGGCAATGTTTAGGTAAACCGGCCAAGAAAGTTCTGCTCGCTGGTTGGAAGTCAGTGTGCTAGCTATAAATAGCTCTTCTTAACGGCTGGCCCAGTTCAAGACCCAAGAAGCCCGTGTACTCTAGCTCATCAGGAAGAGAGCCAAGGAATCCCGAGGTCACAGGCTCGCCTCGTACAATAAACAAATCAAGGGCCAGATCCGCAGGTAGCCATCGTTTCAGCAGCTTCGCAGGCAGGGTCAGAGCACAGAGCAACTGCTTTCTCCAGCCCAGCATGGTGCTCATGTGCTTCTCCAGTCGGTGCGGCTACGAACGTCCGATTGGCAAGGGAAGGGGTCTCGTTGGCTGCAGCCGGGACCTCGAGGCTGCGAGCGCCATCAGGCTAGGCTGCTTGAAGCCCGGCTGGTGTGGGAGCAAGGCACTGTGCTACGGTCACACTTGCGACCGGTTAAAGTGGTGCCTTAAGTGACGTTGCCCACTAGTTTGAGGAAAACAACAGCAGCCTATTTAAATAGCCATCATGCGGAGCGGAAGGATGCCGGATGCAGTCTAGGAGGCCTGGGTGACCTTGACCGGCCAGGCCGCAGCTGGACATCTTGAGAACGTTCCTTAGGGCAATCCCATGTTATCTCTTAATGATGAGCTCACGTGCGCGAACATGTTTTGCAAACTTCTAAGCCCCGTGCAGAGGGAGGTGCTGTTTAAAGCGTCATTAGTTGCGTACTTGTTCGCGCCTCACTCGGCCTTGACCTTGGTCTCGCTGTTCCTGACCAGCTGCTGCTGGTCGAAGAAGCCAGGAGCGGGGGCGAGGCCTGAATTCTGGGTCCTGGTCTAGTAGCCATAACTGGGGATGAACACGTAATTTAAATGGCCCTCCGTCTCTGAAGACATTGGCAAAAGGGGCTGGATCCTGCCTTCCTCATAGGGCTGACGGTGGGTGAAAAAGGAGAAAAGAGGAAAAGCACCATGAACAAGGAATGGGGGTTAAAAATCGCGCTCCGGTGACGTGGGCTGACGGGGACAGGCCTGGTGGCTGGACCCTGGCTTCTGCAAGGCCGCAGCCGGCAGCAGTCCCCTAGCCCGGCCATCTCGGTCCTGCTGACTGTGATTTCACAATGCGGGGTTTATTTAAAATGAAGAACAGCGTTCAGGGAAGCTGCCTTTTCCTCAGAGTGTCCTGAAAGCTCAAGCGTGGGCAGGGTCCTTGGAGGCTTTCTAGTCGAGCTGGAGTTCTTTCCCTTTGCACGATTCCTTCGGATCTGCACGTGTGGCTTACTGAGCGTGGCCGACCCAGGTCGAGACTTGCGCCCAGTGTGAGCAACCCACTGGCTTTCAAAGACATGCATGGGGGAAAAAGAAGATCTCTCTGACATTTTTTTTTTTTTTAATACATTCTGGCTGAGTACTGTGTGGGCTGTGACCGCCCCGCGGTACCGGTCCGTGGCCCGTTAGGAACCGGGCTGCATAGGAGGTGAGCGGCAGGTGAGTGAACGAAGCTTCATCTGTATCTACATCCGCTCCCAGCGCCAGCATCACCGCCTCAGCTCCACCTCAGACCCTCAGGCGTCAGATTCTCCCAGGAGCACCGGGCCCTGGCGCCACGAAGGTGGGGAACAGCTGCTCCCCCTCTCCAGCCAGCTCAGGAGCCATTCAAAGAGCCAGGTAAAGGCACCGAGTCCGGACAGAGCGTCTGCCCCGACGTCAGCCTGGGTGTCAAGAGGTCACGTCTACGAAGACTTAAGCGTAGAAGGATCCCATTCGGTCGTTCTTCGCGGGGCTGGCTGCAGAAGAAGTCGGGAGAACGTCTGGAGAAAGGCGTCACGTCGAGGGTGTGTGTGCTCGTGTGTGTGTGTGCGTGTGACTTGTTTGACCCAACGGAGAAACACTCCGCTGTGCCGCGCCAACGTGCCGTGTCTATGTGACGCACCCCCACAGCCCGGCCCCGTCGCGGGCGGCTCCGCGGGCAGCCTCGCCGAGGATGCTGCTGCTCGGGCCCTCCGCACACGCTTTCCCGTTTCTCTCTGCTCTCACGATGTGAGGGGCTGGTCTTCTGCGGGATTCAGGAGAAAAAACCGCGTGCGGCTTTCTCCTCTCAGTGAAGCCGTTCGGGGGCGCTTCAGGGCGCCCCCTTCCCCCTGCCGGGAGCCCTGTCACCGGCACGGTCTCTAGGTCTTAGCTGGCAGGGGGGACCAGCCCTGGGTGGTGGCTCCTCGGTCCTGCACTCGTCAGGAGGACTCAAGGCCAAAGTGATGGAGAAGGATGAAGGTCATCTTAGAAGCTGAGGCTCGGCCTGCGACGCACTGTTCACCACTTCGGATACCGGTTCCTCGCGGAAGGCCGACCACGGACAGGGTGGGGACAGGGTGACCCCCTTTTGAGGACCTCTGGATCTCTGCTCCCTGCCGAATTTGCCTAAGCGACGCCTGGTGTGTGCTTGCTTCAGGGGCTTTCTGGTACTTGATGTCCGGTGGGGACCCCCAGCGCACCCCCAGGAGCCCAAGGCCTTTCTGCTGGATTTGGTCCCCAAGGACAGACAGCCCGTGGTCTGCTCACATGACCGTGCTGCCCACGAGGCGGCCTGGTCTCCGCCGGGGAGCGCACGAAGGTGACGAGCTGGGGGCCGGCGTCGCTGGGTGTGGGGGGGTGCCCCTCCTTCCAGTCCGAGGGGCTTGGCCGGGAGCAGCGGTCGGAGTCTGTCGTGTTTCCTGCGGCCCTGGACACGGCGCAGTGGATCAGCATCTCCGCGTCCCCTTCGTCGACGAGAGGAAGACGTTTCCCCGGCACCTCGCCGTCGGGGCCGGGGGCTTGGGGTGGCGCAAAGGAGACGGCGCTCCATTTTTTTTTTTTTCCTCTCGTGTCCGTGTTGAGCCGAACTCTGTCCGGGCCGGTGTGGGTTCGTGAAGTGGAATCGCCCCCCTTCTTTATTCGCTTACAGACGGGGGTGTCCGGCCCGCCGTAAAAGGGGGGGCCTGGTGCGTCAGTCACCGGCGGACCGGGGCGTGTGGGGTGCATCGTGTTGTCGTAGCACTTCTCCTTTGTAAGAAAGATGTTAAGCTCCCCGAGAGGGCTGTTTACTTATTTATTTTTTCCGTGAAATGCCGTGTGGTCTGCGGCCAGGCTCCTGCAGGCCCCGGCCCTCCACGCTGCCAGGGGTCAGGACAGGGACCCACACTTTCAGGTGGGACAGGGGCCTGTGGGTCCGGGCGGAGGAGGCCTTCGGCGAGCGGGCCCGGCTTTGCGTTGTCTGTAGGAGCTTGTCGCTCTTCCCCTGGAAGGCCCCTGCTCTGGTCAGCTGCTCCCAGTGTGGGGGTGATCTTTATTTAGCAGGGGGTCACATGCCCCTGAGCCTCATTTCTCTGCCTTTTATAGTCAGGCGCGGAGCGGAGATCACGTTCCCTCCTCCCTGACTGCCGACCCTGGTAACCAAGATGGTGACGCCCGCGTCTCTCTGGCCCATGTCACTGCGTGGTCCAAGTGCCTTGTCTGTGGAAGGCTGTGCTCTGGGCTAATTGTCCCCTAAGTAAGCTGTCGCACTGCTGGGCTCCCCTTCGGAAGTTCGATTTCGAATGAGAGGATCTCGTCTTAGAGACTGAAATGTTTTCAGCATGACTCTCCTAGGGCGGCTTTTGTGACCCAGGGCACTTGGAAACTGGCCGAGGGCCCTTTAAACCTCACCGGTTCACCCTGCCCGCGAGACCGTCCAGGCTTCGTCCCCCTCCCGAGCAGCCTCTCTCTCGCATGTGTGCCGGTGTGGCTGACGGCTTCGACGAGCGCGAGGACGGCGCGGGGGGTGTGGGCCTGTGGCCAGTCTTGCTAGGGGGACCACGTGGCTCCACTCGGTGCCCGGGGTGGCTTCCAGGTCTGGCTTGCGGTGGAGCCTGAAGCCACAACTTGGGAACACGCCCCCGTCTAGCGTTCGCTGCGACTCGGGGACCCAGGCCGTAGAGGACCTGCGGTCTCTGAGCACCGTCTTAGTTAGGGTGGAATGTCCCCCGACTTGAAGGAAACAGGGGACAGCCAAGGTATTCCAGGAATGCTGGTGGCAAGAGAGTTGATCTTTCTGTCTGTGACACCCAGGATATTAAACAGGGCGTCTATTTATCATCTATCTTATCTATCTATCTATCTATCTATCTATCTATCTATCTATCATCTATCGCTGTTCATAACTTAGAATTCAGAGTTTGATAAATGTAGAGATCTTTCGCGTGGAAGTACGAGCCCTAAGTAGAAATCCAAAATCTAGACCGTTCTGGATTCTAGTCTGGACCATGACCGTGGTAATATGAGCTGGGGTGTTGTCTAGTTCCAAATGGCTCTGTCTTTGGAGAAGCAGCTCCCCGCGGAGCCTAGGGACCGTGTCCACTGCCCCAGGGGAGGAGGCAGAGGGGCCGAGCAGGTCTCGGCGTTGGCGGGAAGGGGGGGGCGGGGGAGGGGGCAGTTGTCCTCTCAGGTCAGTGAGGGACCACAGCCCCTGGGGCCAGTAGACAAGAGCGAGCTGTAGGCAGGGAAGAGTGACCGTCCAGGCAAGAATGTGCAGGTCAGCGCGGCCGCCGTTCTGCCGTCTTCAGGGTGTCGCGGGGGCTGGCCAGGGCCTCGCTCCCGGTTTCCACGGGGCAGCCATCCACACGAACACGAGACATTTAGGTCCCCCGTGGACCTTCACGGCGTGTTCACGTTGAGATGTGCAAGAACAGGAAGCTCTGCTTGAGAAGGTCGCCAGGCGTCAGGGGTGGGCGACAAGGAGGGTGCACTTCTGGGTGTGCTCCAAGAAAGCGGTTTTGCTTGACAGACGAATGGTAAAAACTGCCCAAGACGACGTAACAAGACGGCCACCTGAAGAGACACTCTTGTTTTGCGGGATGAATTCGGTTTTAGAGTTACTGATGGCCGTGCCGTGACGCCAGCCGGCGCTCTGCATGCCTCCCGTACCGTCTGCCGCCCCCGTGCAGAGGAAGGGTTTGGGCGCCAGTCAGCGATTCACCGAATCCATGTTAACGTTTTGGGGTCAGCTTGACTCATTCATAGTGTTTGCCGGGGTCTCTGCAGCTCCCTCTCGCCGGGGACCGTCATCCTTGTTCATGGAAGGCCCCCAGAGTATAAACCGCCCCCGAGGGCATGTGAGAAGGGGTTTTAAGTGGTCGTTAGAAACAGTCATTGGGATGGCGTTCAGACCCCAGTTCAGCTAATCGATAAAGAGTGAGTGGGATTGCGAACAGTTTAGCGAGAGCTGGTTCAGATCCTGTTTTTTTTGGTTTGTTTTTGTTTTTTTGTAAACAAGCCTGGTGTACACCATGCACTTGTGCAAGCGTGAACAGCTTTCCACATGTCAGCTTTTCAACCTCCCGTAAGTCCAGTCTCAAATTCCTCCACCGTGTTAAAAAAGAAAAAAAAAATGACGTCAAACTCTCGTCGTCACCTTCTCATCTGCGGCGCCCGGTGGGAGAGGCAGGTGGCTGGGTCACCAGATGGGGGACGGTCCTGCCTCCCGATCCAATGGCTAGTGTGTCCACGTAAGTGTCGTCGTCGATTGCCCAAAGCCCTGACCAGGCCTTCCTCACGGCAGCGTAGCCGAGTGTGACGCCGGCCACGTACCCCCCCTGCTCCTTGGCCTCCTTCCAGCTGTGAAAGCCGCTTTTGCAGAGTAGGGTGCTGGGGGCCCAGGGCAGATCCGCTGGCCAGGCTTCCAGTAAACGCTGCTAGGGGGTAGAAACACGTTCTAGACTTGCAGGGGCGTGAAGCAGTGGACCTCTCTGGATGGACCTCTCTTGTGGGGACAGGCTGGGAGGAAGGTTCTAGAAAGGAAGGAGCTGTGATCCAGGGGGCTCACTGCGTTGTCACAGGTGTGGGGTAGGAGGCTGGGGAAGCGTCACGGTGGTCAGTAGGAAGAGATAAAAGCAGTTCGCGAAGGCCCCGAGACTACGGCATTCGGTAGGCATCTTGTGTCTTTGAAGTGACTTTTCCTGGTCTGGCTGTTACTGTGACCAAAATGCATTATTCACAAGTACCTCGAGAAACACCACTGTAACGCAGTTATGTCGAATGAACTTAAATTCGCTTCAAAAGCTTTTTTTTTTTTTTTTTTTTCCCCCACCCAGACTGACTCTTCCCTCATCTAGAATCCGGGCAAGCTGGTAGCTCAATTCTCTCTCTAACAGTATTTTCAGAAGACCTCGCTTATCCGTCATATCTTTCTGCAAATGGGTGATAAGCCACTTGCGGGTTAGGACTCACGCCTCGTTCCCTGCTGCCGCAGCCGGAGGGAGGCCCGCGAGGACATATTTTGTACAGATAAGACCCACCTGAGGGGCTGGCTTCTCCTGAAGACTGGGAGGCTAGCCGGGCGTGGAGGCAGGTGCTTGGGACTGGTGGGCCAAGGGGTCCTCGCTCAGAGTGGGCCAGTGTGCGAGCCAGCGCCCGCTCACGTATCATGCCTTGAGCAATGATGTCGCCTCACCCTAGTCCTAGCCGTGACAGGCACAGGAGTTGGATAAAAGATCGATAAAATATTTTCGGATGACCAGTGTGGTTCTCGCTGGGGCGAATACACCAAACCAGGCATCAACAAGTGTTTGAGTGAGGGAGGATGGGAGAGATTCCCCGTCCACATCTATGGTTTGGCCGACGCTTACCCTCTGCTGGGTCGTAGATAATTTTGGGGTTCCCTGCTTCTCCTCGCGAAGCGTGGTCGTCTAAAGCCAGCGTCCCCTGTGACGTGCACAAGAACGTCTCACGTGTGTGTCATGCCCGTGGCAAAGGAGAACGGCGAGGAGGTCTGGAGTATGCGTGACACTGGAGTCAGGTCTCCATGCGTCTGTCTGTGCCCGTGGGACTTGGCGAAAACTCCCACTGAAACATCGGTCAGCTGATTTTTTTTGTGCAAGTTCCCTGCTCGGCGATAGGAGATGAACAGGACTCACAATTTCGCTGTGAGATAAGATAAAAACACATGGCATTCCGAGAGAGAGAGAGAGAGAGAGAGAGAGAGAGAGAGACAGAGAGAGACAGAGAGAGAGAGAGAGAGAGAGACAGAGAGAGACAGAGAGACAGAGAGACAGAGAGAGAGAGAGACAGAGAGAGACAGAGAGAGACAGAGTGACAGAGAGAGGGGGAGAGAGAGAGAGAGAGAGAGAGAGAATGAATTTATGCTGTGTTGAGGCACTCCACAATTTTTTATTTTTATTTTTTTGCCAAAAGGGGCGGAGCAGTAACAAGTGCTAAGTAATAGCTGAGAGGGAACACGTTCCATATTTGGAGCTGTGCACGGTAAAAATATTCGCCTCCAGTGAAATCGAGGCCTTTCACTAAGAACGTCTACACTTGCTCAATGCCGTTTGCTCAGCGCCGTAGACTCGGCCCACTCCCAACTCGAGGGCCGAGTCTACGGCGCTGAGCAATCGGCCCTCGAGTTGGGAGTGGGCTGCACTCCGACACGTTGCCAGGCCTTTGGCACGCGGAGTACATCGTTTCACACATGTAGAAGTCTGAACCGGGCTGGAGGTCCCAACCAGTGGCCCTTCCCCCGCCCCCTCCCCAGCCTGTGTGCCGTAGATAGCGTATATGGCTAACTTCTATCCACAGCTTGGTTTCCATGGGGGGGGGAGGGGGAACCCTCATCGAACCCAGTTTCAGAAGGTGGTTTCTTTGTCATCCGACGGATGAGGTGGGGGCGGTGGCCGGAGGCTGTTGGTTTCCACGTTATCTCTGGCAGAATGTCTATGCTCATGTATAAAGCATCCTTCTCTGAGGGCTTAGCACTGTCCAGATGTTCAGGCTCGTGGGGACTGCGCAGGTAGGTGCCTTTGCCGAGATCAGTGGGCGGGCGATGGGCATCGGAGCCGGCTGGGCACGTCCAGCTTCCTGCCGGTCTGGGTCGGTCTGGCACGTGTCCACCAGGCGCTGTAGGAGGTCCGAAGTAGAAGAAGGTGTGATTCTTGCTTTCAAAGGCCGAAGTCGGTGTCTGCGTGGTGGATTTCTGGTTCCTCATTTACGGTCATGATTTTCGTGACGTGTGGACTTGAGCAAGTGTAGACCGGGGTCCCCAGGCAGGTTTTATGATAGCAAGTCAGTGAGGCATCTGACAGGGTCCCAAACCAGATCGGGCTCAGTAAGGACATTTTACCTCCTTCTCCTCCCCACTCCCATTTGGGACCTGCAATGCGTGGGTGCCAAGTTGAGCTTTTTATAATTTATGGAGACTTGTTTTCTGGACTTGTCGACGAGAACAGAGGGATTCCAGACACCCCCACCTGCTTTTTGCGGGTCCCTCCTGTCCCCCAAAGATAGACGCGGTGTGTGATTTTCGAACTAGAGAAATATTAAGTCTATGTTAAGTATGCAGACATGCATGGACAAAGGACGGATTCGTGGCAGAGAGGATCTGCTGAGACAAATCAGTAATGTGAATGGCCAGAAAGAAATATTAAATCAATCGCATCTTTCAGCCCCCTGGTACTTAACGCAGAGGTTACTTTAGTGGGGAAAGGTTGTCATCTGAAGTATGGGAAAGGTGGGAGGACTTTTGAAGCTAGCTAGTTTTTTGTGTTTTGTTTTTTTTTTGCCTGCTAATTTGAGTGATTTGGGTTGCAGACCATAAAAGCAAAGATGTTTGAGTAGGACTATTCCATTGAGTGTGGATCGCGATACTTACTGCTTTTTTGAGCAAACTCCGCAGTCAGGGGAAGAAGCTACACTCCCCAGGCCCGAAAGGCAGTGGATAACGGCCCATTCGGACCTCGTTAGAATCCTTTCCTTCGCATCCTGGGAGAACGTCACGGTGCCGCATTACGAAGCCGTTTGGATTCGTTGAAACGTGTGTCGTTAACATTTCTCGTTTATCAAGTGGAGCCGTGGGTTGAAACTCAGTGGCTCTGACCCTCTCATCCGACATCATGCGCCCCGAAGCCCAAGGTTTCCCAGAATTCGTATAACGGGAGTGAGAGCAAAGTTGATGACTAGGTTGGAAAAGCTTTGGAAAGGTTTAGGGCAGCCGGCAGTGAATCGTATCGGCGATCACTATTTTGAGAAAATGGAAAGAATGAAATGAACGTACATCTCTTCTAGGATTCTCTTTTGTTATTTAAGGTTATAGGAACTGATAGACTAAAGCAAACTACAGCCGGTGGCCAATTCACTCACACCAACCTTGTTCCGTTGGCCTCAGCTATTAACCAAAACCTGCTAGCTTACAAGACCGATTTCTAAGGAGACCCAATTCATTGGATTCCCGCATTAGGGAAGTGTTGGGTGTGGGTCCAGGTGTGAATTTCCTGGAGGGGAAAGGCCGTCTCTCCAGGTGGGTCAGTGAGGGGCGATTTTGTCTCCAACGTGGCTTCTAGGCGCTGGCTCTTTACAAAGCAGGGACCACGGGTGGCGGACGGAGAAGCCCGTTGGTCTGACCTACGTGTGCCGGTCCCCTTCTGGGCATTGGGGTGTGGACCCTGGGGTGTGGAGGCCTCGTGAGATCTCGGCGTGGGCGAATTGACCTCAGTCCCCGTCTGCGTCCCTGGGGCGGTTAACCTCTTAGAAAGGACAGTTGGTGGTCACGGTCGGCAGGCAGTGAGCAACTGACAGGCGCTTCTGGAGGGTTTGCATTCAGTCTCTGTCAAACCCCGCCAGTCCCTTTTGGGGGGGGATAGGGAAACCGAGGCACAGAGACATCATATACGTAAGGTGTCATGCAGCTAAGCAGCCAACCGGGATCCAGACCTGTTTTTTTGTGATTCCACCATATTCTCCCCCATTTCACCTCACCACTTCCCAGGGGGCCCCCGTGTGCCATCCAGCGAACGCATACCCAGTCACGACCCGGTGGCCTATTTTGCCCCAGAGAAGGCTAGGGGTACCACGGCTGAGAACGCTTGATGCCCTGCTTCAGCCGAGGGTCCCTCCCTCCTCCCCCACCTTCCCCCCCCCCCGCCCCCTCATCCTCCTCCCACCCCTCTGCTCTCCATGATCAGAAGATCCATGACTCTGAAGATAAAGGAGGGGTGGAAATGAGAGGCATCAGCTTAGGCGCCTTACGGAAGCGTCATTAGGAAACGACTTGTTTCTGAATTTGAACGCCTCGCTTTTGTCTCAGCCTTTAATTACCCCCTCTGCCCCCCTCGGGCAGGATTCATTTTCACAGTGACGGATGATTTTCATGTGGAGAACAAAACTTTGATTCTAATCCGTGCTCAGGCACCTTTGTTTGGCTGATTTTTTTAACCAGGAGATCTATTTTTTTTTTTCTTCTTCTTCTTCTTCTTAAACTCCTTCTTTAATCTCGTAAAAATATCTTCAGATAGGTGGATGCTTTCGCGCTGATGAATGGCAGCCTGTGGCGAAGGGAGAGGAGGATGTGGTTTACAGTAAACTTTTTATTCTTTTAGAACAAAAAAGAAAATGTAACAGTCGTACACTGGAGTAAAATACAAAGTGTCAGGAAACAATTTATCGAAATCAGATCTCGGACTGCCTGTTTGCCTCTGAATTAGGCGCCCGAAAAATGAGTTGGCCACGGTACCGCGTGTTTATTTATTTATTTTTTTCTTCTTTTATTTATTGGGCACGCCAAACTTGTAGTTGCCTGCCCAGAGTTTAAGTCTGCCCCCACCGCAGGCAAACAACCAGCATTTACTTGAAGTTTTTTCACCCTGACACTCAGCTTTTGGGTCTCTCCGTAAGGCCAGGCCTGGGGCCAGGGCCCAGATGCTTCTGCACAGCCCAGCAGACGCAGGTGGTGGGCTGTCACCTGCACTCAGGTGACCTCTTATTTTGCGGCAGCAAAAGTGACTCTTAGCCCCGGGGGGGAACTACACTTAGGCTTGAGGACAGAGTTTTCGGGTCTTCTTTCTAGGGAAGGGGCCTTGGGCAGCATTGAGGTTTGGAGGGCGGGGTGGAGGAGGCTTCCTCCGGTGGGGTCGTAGGGGCCGGGATTCCTACGGGCTGAGTCACTGGATGGGGAAACCTCCGGGCACTCTGTCACCCCAAAGGAATGCAGGCCGGGGGTGCTGCTGGGCCGGAAAAGGTCTCCCAGAGGCTCTGCTGCAGATCTGGCCCCCAAAAGCAAAGCCCCCCCACTTCTTCCCCAGCGAAGGAAAATGGGGGTATGAGGTGGCCACCGCGCTCCTTGAAGATGACTTTTTCTACTCACTTTTTAAATATGTATTTTGGGTTGGCACGTTCCTGGATCTGTAAACACACTGGCAGCTATTCAAGACGGGATTTTAGTGAAAAGGGACGTTTCTGGGGGAGAAATCCACCTTTCGTTGCCCCTGTCTGTCACTAGTCCTGTTGTCTGTCTGCGGAAGCCTGGCTGGGCGGGTGGGGAATGGAAGGGTCAGGCCCAGGCCTTCAGCCAGGGCGGTCTCTTGTCCCTGCAGGGGCCCGAGCTCCACTGCTTCACTCAGGACCCCGTGTATGGGACAGCGAGGCAAGGACGAAGGGTGGCCCCCGGCCCTGCCCGTGCTGGCTGGACTGAGCCCAGCGGACCGTCTCCCGCAAGCCAGCTGCGGGGCGAGGCCCCACGGGCTGGGCGAGGACGGTCCTTCCTTTGTGACAGCCGTGGGAAGCCCACATCTTTTTCCCAAGTCAAAGAAGGCTCCTCCTACAATAAGAATAAAAACATTTAAAAAAAATTATTAAAACATTTTTAAAATCTGAAACTAACGTAAGATAATAATATATATATATTAAAAAAAAATATTTTTCTCACAAGTAGGAGGCAGCAGGACCCGACCGACGTGGCTTAAAAAGCCGTAGCTCTGTCGCCCAGGTCGAGAGCCGGCCTTCCGGCGACTCTGCTCCTGAGGGGCAGGCCCCCAGACCCCTGGGAGCCGGGAGGCGTGGCGGACGGGGCTCAGCGCAGGGCCTGGCCCGGGACAGCGTCCTCAGCGCCATCCTCGCTGCCGCTGCCGTGGTAGTTTTATCCCCACGGCTGTCCTTGGCTCGAGAAGGGTCACAGGGCAGGGGGATGAGAATAAAAAACACTGCCAATCGAATTCGCTTCTGACGCGTTCGGTTCTCAAGCGCAGAATCCTCACCGCGCACAGCCCTCTTATAACACATTAGATCTCCGGGCACCGATACCCGTTAAGTGTCCAGTGACGGGGACGCTGTTACGCGGCGTGATCCTTCAGGGCCATCTTGACAAAGGGCACACGTGCTGGTAAATGCCGGGATCGTCGTTAAAAAAAAAAAAAAAAAATTCCGGAAGGAATCTCATCTCGGAAAGGGGTGCATGTTTACTTTCCACAGAAGGGGCCTGAAGGTGCCGGGTGGCCGTCGCCACTCACCTGGTGCTGGCGGGTTCGTGCCGTGTGCTTTTTTTTTTACTGCTTTTTTTCTTTGTCGAAGCTCAGTGGGTATCATCTGGACAATAGGGTTCATGGTTCATTTTTTTTATTTGCATGGTTTCGCTTCTTTGCATTAATGCGAAACCCCACCCTAACGTGTGTGTGTGTGTGTGTGTGTACACACGCCCATGCTTTTGGTAGGCTCGGCTAAGGTTTCCCCTGCTCAACCCTTGGAAAGAACAGTTCTCGCTCGCGACACCCCGTCTCTGCGGGTCTGTGATTCCGTAATTCAAAACTCACGGGATCGCGAGGGCCCAGTTCAAGGGCATCCAGCCCTCGCAGCCCAGGCGGAAGCAGAATTCATATCACGGGTTCTCTTCATCTCTCAAATACGGTTCTTCGTAACTTCGTCCTGCTGGACGCTGGCGGGGAACGTTTTGCTGGTGAAAGAGGCACGATTAATTACGTAAGGGAAAGAACGTTTGAAAACCGGGAGGGAGGACTCAGCATTTTAACGTCCGCGTGAGCAACTGCCTCTTGGGCATCACCTCGCACAGGTCTCCTCACCCGTCGGGGAAATCGAGGTGCCGTGACGCCTTGAGGTCGCCGACATCACGACCACAGGACAGAGCTGAGCCTACAGCTGAAACAAGCGTCCGCAGAACATGCCCCACCTGACGCGGAGCTCACCTTTCGCACCTGCGTGGCCCTGCGGCAGCTCTTCCGCTGTCTCGTGATGCTGGGGTGGATGTAACTGATCTTGAGAGCTGCCAATGAGAGGCAACCGGTGGTTTGAGAAGCGTGCGATAGTCAAGTCTCTAGCTCTGATTCCAAGTCTGCTGGCTCCGAGTCGGGAGCCGGTCCTGGTTGGTGGGCGTGGGGTCGGCCTCTGGGGTCCGCCTTCTGCTTTCTTACGACGACAGGGAGCGAAGGGCGTTACTCGTTTCTTAATGGCGACTCCCTGAGGAATGGGAGGATTAGAAGAATTCGAGTATATGTTCCCAGCGGTAAGGTGTATTTTATTGTCCACCCACAAGCTTTTTGGGGGTATCCGCGATCTGCTGTTATCTTGGGTGATTGGTATCAATTCTTACTTTGTAAAATGATCGAAAGTCAGTTTTCAGTGTAACGCAAATAATGGCAGACTTTATCCCATCCCGTTTCTCCTCGTGATTTTTTTCTTTCATACGTACCCCCCGAAATTAAAGAATGTTACCACATCGATGCGATTGTCGGAGAACTATTTTACACCGGAGCCTTTTTATTAGATTTGAAATGGTAACAGATCACCTCCGAGTGCTTACTGTGTCCTGGGCACTCTTGCTATTAACTCACACTAGCTCGGTTCTAGTACACAACCCCGCTAGCTAGCTTCCAGCCAGGCTTTTCTTGGGCATGTGGAATCATTAGGCGCATTTTGAAAATAACTCGGTCTTGTCGAAAGGCCCTCCCAGGTCCAAACTATTGTGGGCTGGTGCCTGGTAACTCGGACTGCCATTGTGAAAGGTTACTATAGCGATCGTCCTTCTGGAATCTCAAGTCATTCAAAGGGAGATGGCTCCCTCTCGATTGTGTGCTGTGAAAGCAGACGTCACGGGACGTGCGATTCCTGTGCTCTGCACGACAGTTTATACTACACGAGGGAACGTTTCGTCAAGCACCAAATTCTAGTCGGTCTCGTGCCTTTTCCCTTCTCTGCCTAAGTCATCCGCCCACGGAATCATTAACCCGTAAGAATGAACGGCATTCAAAAAATGGCTCCATCTCTACCTAACTTTGCCTTCAGTTACTTTGCTGCTTGCTTCCTTCTCCCAGTGAGCCTTGACAAAAGATGAATCATCTCCACTGTTGGTTTGTTTACGTTGCATCTCGGGCTGCTGGCTTCTGCGGCTGGGATTTCCTGCCTCCTACCCCCCAGCGGCGACGCCTCTTCTGGGGACAGTCGAGAGTTGGCACAGATCGGGTCCTGTTTCCCAGAATGTGCTATAGACGCTTCAGGGGACAGTGCCTCCTTTCAGCGTTGTCTGGCCTCTTTCGCTTCTGAACCCCGGGGTAATAATTAAAGGTCTCTCCGGCCAGAGGGATATACAAGTCAGAGACTTGCAAATAGCGACTCGCCAACCGGTCGGTCCGGGACGTGAAGCAAACCTTCGGAAAATGCAACTCAACCAGGGCAGCGCAATTGTGCTCAACCAGTGTTTACGCACGACTGTGTCGTTTGCTTCTGCTCGTTGACTGGAGTCGCCGGCCTTGGGGGAGAGCCAGCTGCACCTCGCCAAGAGGGGAGCGTGAAGCCGACTACCTTCAGCTGCCAGCATTCAGATTCAGCGGACATTCGCGGGTGGCCGCCCTCCGCCGAGCGGCCCCGAGCTCAGCTCTGAGGATCCGAAGATGAAGGAGACACAGCCGTGTGTCCTGGAGGGGCCCTGCCCAGGGTTCCGATGTGTGAATAAAGCGGTCACCTCCCGGCAGCGTGATGTGGATTTTATTAGGGCTGTGCGTTACGTGTCCTGGGGGCCTGGGGGGAGTTCAAGGTGGCACGCGGGGCTTGGAGAAGGACTCGGAGACGAGCAGGGCTACAGCAGACACAGAGAACGTCACCAGCCAGCAGAGCGTGGGGAGTGGGTGACTCAAGGCAGCGTAAGAATTCCCTGGGGTGGGCAGATTGCCTCGAGGAATGAAGGTGAGGAGGCCGGCAGGAACTGGGTCGTGCCGGGCTGGTTGATCCGCCTGCCTGAGGGGACCGGACCTGACTTTATGGGCGGGCGGTGGCTGCGACAATGTAGGGCATGTTGTAAGCAGATCTGCGTTCCGTGAAAGGTCTCTAGCAGTCGCGTGGGGAGGGAGGGAGGGAGGGAGGGGAGCTGGCAGAGCTGGTGGGCGGAGGGCGAGCGTAGAAAGGGGCGCCAGACGCCTTCGGAGATGGATTTCTCAGGACTCGGTGAAGGATGAATGTGATGGAGACGGTGGAAGAAGAGCCAAGAGCTTAAGGATGACTGAGGAACCGTTGGAGAAACATTGATCATTGGTGACATTAACTAGGACAGGGAAGAGCAGAGGCCAGGCAGTTGCTAGGGGAGGCGGAGAGAGAGAGCGTTTGTAGTTTTGACGTGTTGAGGTGAAGGCGCTGTAGCCTGCGCCGTGGAGGCTTCCGGAAACATTGGGCTGGATGCCTGTGTGGGGAGTCATCCGAGTAGGCAGAAGAAAGCCCCCAAGGCCTTTTTTTTTTTTTTTTTTTAAGGATAAATGTCTTTTCCCCAAGGAAAATAGAGGTCGGTCCTCATGTCAGAAGCAGTAGCCGATTCGCAGAAGGGCATCTCTGTGTTGCCGAGCCCCCCGCCTGCTCCCCGGAGGGAGGCATTAGGGAACCCGTCTCCGGACCTCGGAGCTGGGTCTGCAGGCGCCGGAGTCGCCAGGGGAGGAGGCTGCTGTCAAGGGCTCAGGTTCTACCCGTCAGGTTTCAGACGCAGAGAGAGAGAGAGAGAGAGACGAAGGGACCCCTGAGAAGGTTCTGTTTCACCCCTACATCGTCCAGAGGAGGCCGCAGCGTCTCAGGTGGGGAGGCTCGCCCAAGGCCACTCACCCCACGGAGGAGCCAGGCCTCCCCTGCTGGCGCCCAGCACTGCCACCCGAGAGGACAGTCCTTCCAGACCCGTAGGCTGATTCTCCGGAGAAGCCGTTTAGAGCATAACCACCTGATAAAGGTGATAGAGCGGCAGGACGCAGTCCTGCCCCCGAGCCCCGTACGATCGTAGCGAGATCCGGGTTTCCAAAATCGCCACGATGGGGACCTCGACCCGTGCGCTGAAAGGTCCCTTTGGGGGACAAAGCCTCAGGGTTTGTCCCATTCACCTCCAGTCATCCCTCCCTCCCCCTTTCTCGCAAGCCTTACGTCTACGGATTCAGCGCATTCGATCTACTCACTCATGGGCGGGGCCGTGAGGAACTGGCCACGTGGGTGACAGACTCGTTTCCCCGGCAGCCGGTGCCACCGGCCTGCCTCGTGGGGCCCTCAGACGCTGGCCGTGCGTGTCGCAGTTCTCTGCCGTGCAAGGGGGCGTCCAGTTCCCGTACGCGGCATCATTATTTCCACCGGAAGCCGCCGCGGTACCGCCGTGTGTTCGGATTTTCTATTCTCCGTGATGGCGTCACCTCACGTAAAGACCACTGTGGCTCTGTGACTCGTGGCGGGTATTCATTCTCCTTCGCTCCGTTGTATTAACCTAAAGTCATAGAACATCCTTTTTTTGTTTTGTTTTTCTAAATTAACCCTTTAAAAAAAGTCTTAAAATAGGTGGCTACAGACGCATCCTTTTTAAATTTCAAAATCGGCCAGCCTCAATCAGGTCTCGATATTTCCCATCGTGCCTTTTTCCCCCCTCGAAATGACAGCACATGGAGAAAAAAATGGTGTGTTTCTGCCCCCCCGGCCATACCCAGTGCTGCCCGGAGCCACGCACGCGGCATTGACTTTGCAGTCAAGTCACCGACCCCAGACCCGTGGCGCTTCGGGCTCTGTCAGGCGCTCCCGAAAACTTAAACCGAGGTGGGAGCTCGATCGGTCAGCGCGCGTGGTGGACGAAATGGTGACCGCCATTCTGAACGTCAACTGCTCTTTGTGCTTTACGTGACATCTGGAGAGCCCCCCCGCGTAACCCCTGACTGCCTCCTTGAATTCGACCAAGAACTCAATGAATACAGCGCCTCCCTAGTTTACAAGGAAAGACTTGTAGAGAGCCACGAAACCACCTTCTTCTAAGTGCATTTTGGGGAGGGGGATGCCGTTTTAGTGACGGATTTGGGGGTTCAACCGAAGACATTTTCGATACAGCCAACGTGTAAACACAGGTCCCGAGAAAGGACCGTATGACCCGGCTTCCAGTGTCCTGCATTTAGACAAAACGTATCCGAGCAACGACGTCCTTTCTTCCAGTCTCTGCTTCCTGGTGGCGTTCAGGACCCTGGATGTCCTCGTTGCTGTGCCGATTGGGTTGTAGCTGTGGTCGCTGTGGGGTCCAAAGCTGGGGAGCCTGGAAATGCCGTTTCCTGACGTGCCTGGGGCTCCTGCAGCAGGTGGGCGGGGGAGGGGCGGGGAGGACATGGCTTCTCCAGCACAGCCACTTCCTGTCCCATAAGGGCTCCTGGCCTTACGGGAAATGCGCAATGTGATATATCTTCATTGTGATTTCCGGGGGTGGGGGTGGGGGTGGGTAAACATTTCGACTGGTTTGTGGGGGCAAAAAAAAAAAAAAAAGCATCTCAGTTAGTGGAAAGTCTGGGCGTGGCTCCGTCTGGGGACTCCACATGACTCTAGCATCTCTCTCTTCCCTGTGACTCCTCTTCACTCTCCCCACAGCCCTTTGCCCCAGGAGGGAGCCTCGTACCATGGCTAGGGCGTCAAAATTGCATTGAGCACGCCCATCCAACTAAACATAACTTTTGGGATCATTCTCCAGAATGGCTTCCTTCACAGTACGTCTCTTGGGGGGCGGGGTAGCTGCATGTAGTCAGTCATCCATTTCATTGATCGATCGTTTTTATTAAAAAGAGAGAAAAAAAAATCCAACCAGCGGAGGAAGTGTGACTAGCTGCCTAAAAATGGAAGATAAAGGGAGAGGGCATTTTGATTCCATGAATCCGCATCTTGTGAGTTCACTTTGCTTCTGTTAGTAACTTCCGGTGATGTTACTAATGTGAGCTAATTACATTTGCCCTGAAAAAGCAGAATTTTTCATGTGTCTCAGCAGGAAAGGTTAATATTATCAATTTCACAGCGTGAATGAAACAGCGCGAGTACTGAACTCTCACCGTCCTAGAATCTTGAGTGAAAACCCAGGGACGTCTTTTATAACTCCGGATAAACAGCTCTTGGTGAGACAAGACAGAGTTGATACTTTCTTCTAAGCCTGCCGGGCATGTGACAGCAGGCCACATTACAAACGGGGCTCCCTTCTTCTGAAAAAAAAAAAAAAAAAGCTTTTTAAAGACAAAAAAAATAAATCGTCTCATCCTAAAATGTTAACAGCCTTCTTGTTTTAAAAGCACCTGTGAATTACCAAGAGCCATAGCACGATATGCTGTAAATGCGTCATTTCTCTAGAACCAGGCAGCCCCCCAAGACAGCATGTTGGGCAGTGGGGTGTTCTGGGGGGGTGGGGGGCACCTCATCTAGGGGGACAGAACTGGCTGGCCTCAGTGACCCCGTCTGGTGAATCGTTTTCTGCTTTGCTGAGGCTGACTCAGCGCCCTGTGCCGCCCATCACGGGCTTGCGAGCCACCGTGTGTGTGACATTCTCTCCCAGGCAAGGCGTCGGGGTGTTTTTGGCTGGTGACGTTTTGGTGACCGGTTGGTTGGTTGGCTGGTTCTCGGCGCCTTTCGCGGTAGAGATTAGGACCTGAGAGAGGACGTGTCCTTCCAAGAATGTGCCTTGTCTCTCTTGGGCCTGTGAGGGGTGGCGTAAGGTGATGGGAGCTAGAGGTGCTGCTTGGGAGAGACTCATCGAGAAGGAGGCTCAAGTCCCTGCACTTTCGAGTTTGAGAATCCGTCGCACTCCACGTTGTCCTCGGCTGAAATTTTCTATTGGGATTTTTCAAAAATAAGTCATTTTTAAAAGAATGAAGAAAGTTGTCATGTTTCTACTCTATCCTCCACGCCCGCCCCACCCCATATCCTAGGATGAAGAAAAGTACCTTTCAGGAAGATAGTTTTTCATCCTACATTTTTAAACAGTCTGAGTCTGTCGAGATCCAAGTTGATCGCTGTTGATCCAAGATACACCGTTGAGCGGTGAGATGGTGTAGGTAGGGCAGAGGGAGGCGTCTTTGAGGAGGTTGTAGACGGGAACTGGTAGAAGGTTCTGGAACTTCCTCTCTGGCTCTCAAAGAATCTCGAGTCGGCCCTGCAGGATTCATGCCATTCGTGAGGCATTGACTGGGAAAAAAAAAGACCCACTCAGGCCCTGGATGTCTGTTGTGGGAGCAGAAGTGTCCGCAGACCTGGCCTTGTTGACAAAGGCCGGCCACCCCAGGCAGGCCGTTTCCTCTGGCTGCATTTTCCCCCCGGTGCTTGGTCACGTTTCCCTGTGTGTGGATCAAAACCCCCATGACAGTCTATACCTCGTTCCTGTGTAAATTCGTTCAGAGGGCCCTAGGAGAGACAACGAGGCTGGAAGCCACAGTCATTCCTACCTAAGTTAACCGGGGTTCGTCCCCACAGAGTGGCCCCATTGTGAGGCCCGGAGGGGAAGGGAGGAGAGGAGGGAGCTGGGGGGGCCTGCTGATGAAGCCAAATGAGTAGAGTTGAAAAGGACCAGTGGGTCGTGGGATCCCATTCAGAGTCAGGCTTTTCTATCCCATCGTGAGGTCCTGAGACCCTTGACTCGGATGATGGTGGGCGCCCTCAAGGGACGCGGGTCCCATATCTGAGCTCCTGAATCCCACAGGCTGGGCCGCCATGCCTTGCACGTGACTCAACGCCGTTTGCGAACGTGCGTGGTCATCTTCGTTAAGTTCCACTTATTGATATCTGAGCTAGAAAACTGTCCCATGGACTTTGAGTTCTGACTTCTGTATTATCGGGCAGTTGTGTGCATCCGAGGCCAAGTTACAGACACCCAACCACTACCCCTCCCTCCGATTCACAATTTAGATGGATAACTCCTAAGTTTTATTTCAGGTGAAATTTTTCTTTCTTTCTTTTTTTTTTTAAATTAAGGTTATAAAAGACCAAAATAACTAGAAATGCAAATTTGTACTTGAATACCACACGCCGGCCAACATTCTCTCGAATCCTGTTTACAGTTTTCCCGACGCGCTCACTCGCTTGATCCTCCCACCAGCCTTTTGGTGGGTATAATTAACTCCAGTTTATTACAGTCTGGGCGGCCGAATGCGAAGTCGAGTGTCTTCGCCAAAGGCTTCCCAGCTTTGTAAGTGGTTAAAACTTGAACCCTATCGCCCTTCCAGCTCCAGGATGTATCCCTCCTATCCGCAAACACAAACAAAACAAAATTAGAACTAGGTCTAGATGACCTTCTGTCCTACTTCGAAACTTCGAAGTTTACATTCCTTTAAAAACCAATTAGACCGTCGAGTGTGGGAACGACAAGCTCGCTCACTCATTTTCTGCCGTAACCTGTCGCCTTCGGGGGCTGTAATGCTTCCTGCGTCTTAGACAGAATTCGACCTCCACAAATGCTGGACTCAAGGACCGTGCGGAACACCTGGGGAATGGGAGAGGCTCGTCTGGTCTGTCCTTGGCTGTGTGAGATTCAGGCTCACGTGCTGGGTTATCCGGGGACTTGTCGAAGGTCCAGTCTGAGAGAGAATCGGCTTGCCTTCATGTTTGTCACACCCTTCTTCGTGATTTTTAGGCATATATATATTATTATTTTTTTTTTTATCATGCCCTCAAAATGATACTTTGGGCTTTTTCCAAAGTCGAAGCCTCAATGTGGACATTTCTCACGAACAAAATTATAAGTGGATCAGTCAAGATGTCTTTTGATACCAAATGGCATCTCCTTGAAAATGTGTCCTCAGACCCCTCTCTTGAAAATTTGTCTTTCAAATCTACCCACGTGAGATTCTTATGAAAGTAGAGCCCAGGCTGCGACAGGTGGTTCCTCTGCTCAGAGAAAATATTCACCTCGCGACGGGAAACTCAGTCCGAACCTCGCGACCGTGTCCGGTATTTATCTCTTCTCTGTGCGATGCGTGTTGGTGAGTGACAAGGTTTGACAGTTCTCCGAAGAACTCAGCCTAGACAGACAATATGCTTCAGAGCATGCTTCGATAGCGTCGCTTTCTACTGAAAGCATTTTGGCCCCGTTATTTACTTCAGAAAGAAAAAAAAAAAAAAAACAATGAGGCGAAATGTTCCTTTAAGTTTCGGGCGTGCTACCTTGATGTTTCAAAAGGTCTTAGCATCCCTACGTTTGCTGTGATCATGGGTTCCCCCTCATTCACACACCTTGCGTGTGTGATTAATTACCCGTGGACTCCCATGGCTTTATTAACACCCTTTCCCATTTTTTTCCCTTGGAGCATGTCATGGCCCTGGTTAGCGAGATGATAAATGGGACTGAGAGTAAATGGAGGCTAAATAAAAAAAAAAGAAAGAAAGAAAGAAAGAAAGAGCCCTTAACAGGTTAAGAATCGGATGCTTTTAAGAAGCAACCAACAACAATAAACGAGAAACCCAAACAAAGCCAAAACGCAGTCCCGAAACACACCCATCAAAACCCGAGCTTCAGAATTCGCAGCGGCCTTGCTGGCAAATCACGCTGAAAGCTGGAAGGACTTTTGTGGTTGCTTCTGTGTGACGGCAGGAAATCAATGTGTCTGAGAGAAAGTAGCATTTCTCTTTCTCGGGGAAAAATGTACAACGGGAGGGAAATGTTTTATTGCGAGTAAACACGCATTAGGGCCGCACATGTGAAAACGTTCTAGAATTCACGCAGTTCAGACAAAGCGGTGGATTTAGGAAATACGTCTTCCCATTCCTTGGTATTTCCCATGTGCCTTTTCCCGCCGCTCACCGTTATGAGTCTGAATGGGCTCTTTAAAGAGATTGAGTGAAATTTAATTATCCAGGGAGGATCTCGCCGAGTTTTCCTCGAGGATAGTCTTTCTGGCTGGTAATTCTCAGGTGAGTCTGTCAGCGGTCGGAAAAGAATCCTTCCTGGGTGGAAATGCCAAAGAATGGTATTTAATATTGCTTACATTTTTGTTTTTAAAGAAGTTCTCTGCTCTGTAAATTTCAGTCTGACTCCGCGTCCGTACGCTTTCTGTTTGAGAATCGCTCTCTGGGGCAACCAACCTATTAGCAGAAATTCTCGTGTTGATGATGCATGAAGTTTTCTCCATGGTAGGTCTTTAGATATGGGTTTAAATATGGTTTTCCTGAGCATCTTGGGTAACGGGAAGATCCACACGCTCTGAAAAATTCTGTTTCTCAGTATATACCATTCCCTGAAATTCTTTGATGCCGGGTGGGTAGGGGGGTGACTTTGTTCCAGAGTTGGGTGAAATCTTTCTATCTAGCCTGCCATTTGCTGTCGGTCTTGCTGCCCGATTTGCTCATCTTCTTCTTCAGGAATGGGAGGCTCTCTCTCGCCTTTCACCAGGGACCCAGAGGGTCGTGTCAGAAAATAGCAGACTCTTAGAAGAAACATCCCCTCACTTAGAGTAAATTGTCAAGTCCTTTCCAGGCCACCGAAGGGTACTTCGGGCATCACATTGGCAGGTGATGGAGAGCAGGTGCCTATTTGAATACCTTCTGGCCAGCGCTGGTCCATTACTCCATTCTAGTACTGGACTTCTTCCTTCCTGGTAGGGCCGTTCTTTTTCGACCAGAGGGTCTCAGAGGTGTCGGATTTCCCCGGAGATACTGAAATCGAATCAGGTCCTCCTCTAAATCTTTCCTTCCATGAGTAGGTTTACAGGCATATCTCCGTTTGTACTCTTTCTACGTATGGACTTTTACGTGGTTAGTAACACAACCAGGTACATTTATTCATCTAAATTTCTATGTTGTTGTTTTTTTCTTGTTCATATCACACACACACGTGTGTGTGTATCTGTGTGTGTGTGTTTTCAAGAAGGACTTCTAGCATGTCTGAAAGGGTCGAGATGCCTAGTTAATAGTAGTCTCTCTGAGTGATATTTAGTGAATGAGGGGACTCGGTCCCTGCTAAGCGAAGACTAGAAATAGCCAGGTCCTGAAATGGCTCCCCCTACATTCAACTGGGAGGTGGTGGAAAAGGTTTTTTAAAGATCAGATCTTCTTCCCCAGGAGTGTCTATCATGGTAAAAAAAAAAAAAAATTATATATATATAAATATATAAATTATGTGTGTGTGTATGTGTGTGTGTGTGTATATGTGTGTGTGTGTGTGTGTGTGTGTGTGTGTGTGTATATATTTAAAATCGGCCCAGGCCTGGAGTTTGGACAACATGGAGCCAGATCTAAAAGGGATGAGTTTGTGGGTAAGTGTGAAGTTTAGTTAAACTCGAAAAAAACCCTGGCAGAACTCGTGCTGCTAAACAGCGTGGTCTGGCTGAAGTGTGAAATGCTTGAGGGCCCAGAGGGACCAGCTCCCAAGGGACTCTGTAGGCCAGGAAGCTCTGACACTGAGGAAGTGTTTGTAAACATTTCTGAAGGGAGTAAAATAATTTTTTTCCGTGTGCGTTTAACTCTAGTCTCAGCCAGAAAAACTTCTGCGCTGCTGTCATAAGATTTTCTGAAGTTTAAATTTTCGATATAATTTTACTGTTTTTTTTTTTTTTTAAAAAAAAGGTACTGATCACTTGGGATGATTTCTAAATAACATTATCACTTGTTACAAAAATTGGCTCACCCGTATAATAATTCCTCTCAGAACGAATCCCTTAAGGAAACATGCTAAGTTAATCACGATTTCATAGTAAATAGGTTATTTTTCAGATTTCCTTTTTATTTCTCCCTTGTCCAATGATGACTAGCACTTCTGTGTCTACCTTTTGAAAATAAGTACAAATTAGATGGGTAGAAACATGACGGAGGAAGACGGGGAATGTGTTAGTATTTGTATAATTTGCTATCAGTAGTTAGAAACCTAAACACATGGGAACACTGTTTCCATGACACAGATACATTATTACCAAGTTCTTACAGTCGCCATCCAGGTAACTGGGATTGTCACGTCATTCGGAGCAGGGCAGGTCACTGACTCATCCATCCCCCCTTTCGCTGGTTCACTCATCATATAAACATATATGGGGTGCTGTCCAGGTAACGAGGAGTCATTTGCATACGCTGGCGCCTACCCACACGGACTGACTTTGGGGAGACACACGAATCACACCAGCCACAAACAAATAGAGCGTTGTGTCTGGGGTGAGTGCCACAAAGGTGCCGCGAGACCAAGCCGCGTTGAGGGTTTCGTGTTTACCATATGAGCAATGGGAAATTAGTATAGAATAGTCAACAGATGTGGAGCGTGTGTTTGTGTGTGTGTGAGAGAGAGAGAGAGACAGAGACAGAGAGAGGGAGAGACAGAGGCTATCATGTTTGCATAAAAAATCTCCCTGGCCGCAGTGTGAGGAACAGCTTGGGGAGGAAGCCAGGCAGGGGGCTCGTGGATAGACAGGGCAGAGCGCGAAGCCCCCTTGGACTCGCGGTGGAGATAAGCAGTCGACTGGATGGGTGGGAGGAGGTAAAATTGCCCCGACTTGTATGGAGGAGTGGCTGGGCGAGCAGGATGTCAAGGGTGAAGTTCAGGTTCTGGTTGGCATGATGGCCACAGCCATGCCCGTCCCTGAGCTGAGGGATGCTGGAGGAAGATCAGGCGGCAAGGACCGTGAGCGTGACTGGGAGTCCAAGGCACCTCCGAGTCAAATGGGCATTTGGACATGTGGCCTGGTGGCCAGGGACAATCAGGGCAGGCGGCTCGCTCGGGGTGCTGTCTGGGCAGAGGTGGTACTTGGAGGCAGGATCCCGGTCCAGTACCCAGGGAGGGAGGTCTGAGTGAGAACGCTGTGCCTGGGGTGTGGAGCCTGAAGGGGCGTGCCTCAGTTTACATTTCTGTATCATTTTTAAGTTTAAGTCTTCTGCTTACAGTATGTAGTGAAACTTAAAAAAAGACCAGTGTTCTCTTCTTCTTAGGTAGTGGGGGGCTCTGGAACCCCCTGTAGGTCAACCGTAGGTATTGGCATGGGCGTTTCTACCATAATCCTCATTTGTCTGACACCAGCCACACCAATAGAGGGAAGACTTGCATATTTTCTTTGTTTGTAGAAAGGGGTATTTCCAGACAACGTGCTTGTCTGTTTTTATTTATTTTATTTATTTTTTATTTTTTTTGGCCCCCTTATCCTTGTTATCAGTCAAGTCACAAGGTCTGCTGATCAAATATGCTCTCTCATTTTTAAAGAACGTTCCTTTTGGTTGTTCTGTTTTGCTTTTAATTTTGGAGTTGAATTCAAAGGGCCAAATGGGTGTGTTTTGTTAGTTATTCCTTTGAACCTCTTTTGGCACTCGAATGAATGGTGTTGATTTTTTCCCTAATGAGGGCCGGGGAAGAAACCGGAGCGGCGTTGTTCTTAGATCCTATCTCTGGAGTTGATCCTCTGCTCTCTTGAGGGATGAACTTGTAATTCACCAGGTTCGTGGACCGCCATGATTAATTTTTCAAGCAGTCAGCTGTTTCACTGGTTAATGCCGAACGTTCAGGGGGGAAATCACACAAATTCAGCATCGTGTAACCCTTCCAATTACAGCTCTCTCGGCTGCCTTGGCTGTCACCCTTCCTCCATTCAGTTTGTCATCAGAGTAAAACATTTTTGGTGCTAGGTCAATTAATCGAATGCGGGCTATTTTGCATCGTGGATCCCCTGTGACAACGACATCTCATGATACGAGGTGTGTGAGCGTGAGAACTGTGTGTCACGTGGGCCTGGAGTGGGGTTCATAGTGATGACAAGAGGATTCGAGATCGAAAGGAGAAAAGCTGCCTCAGACTACAGTCCCTGGACTGCGCGTGGACCAGTAGCTAATCACACTGCGTTTGGGACTCTTGGGGAAATCTATAAAGTTCTGCTGTGTCTCTTGAGAACAAGAGAGAGGCAATAGTATGGTCACATTTGGGTCAGCACATAATACTGGGTATCACAAGTTTGTTAAGAAAAAGGCACCTTCTTGGCTCTTAAAAATGTCATCTATAATATTAGCTTTAGTGGCTGCATGGTTGACGTGTGTGGGTGCGTGCGTGCGTGTGTGTGTGCGCGCCACACATGTGTATTGGAGCGGGCTTAATTAGGCCCAATAATTTTAAAAGATATTTGGGACGGAAAAATACTTGTTTATCGAATGATTCTAAAATTAAAAGTGACCCCTCTCCCCCTAATTTTTATGTCCGATTTGCTTATGGCTACCAGGGAGTGATTTTTATGTAACCGAAATATGCTCTCACATTTATATTTATATTTCTGCGTGTATAATTTGTCCATTCTTTACCCAGTTACGTGCATGCGAATCATCTTTTCCTATTGACTTTCACTGTAAGATCTGCAGACTGCAGGCTCTCAGACAAGTCCTGGTTTTGACTCCTGATGGTCACGTGTAGGACTCTCTCTTGCCTTTTTCAACATCCCGAGCGTTCTCGTGGAGTCAGTCCGTTGGTGGTTAATCTATGTGTTCGTACCCTCACTGCAAACATGTAGTTAGTCAATCGCTTTTATTCTTGAGCCGTCCTTGCTGTGCAACGAATGCTTGATTTTCAGCAGCTACATGGTTTATTCCAGGAGCCGTTGGAGCTTAGAGCCAGAGCGAGACACCGAGAAAGCTGCCTTTAGGCCGGGCTGGTTCATTCACACATCGCAGGGGCTCCGTGCGGTGGGGTCAGGCGATGGTGGGGAGGCCTTTTTGATGCCCCTCTTTTCCTTCACTGAGACCCCAAAACCTGCGTTAGTTAAGTGCTTCTCGTTGGCTCAGCCTTCAACAAGTATTTGTTTTTCTTAGAAGATACTATTGACTTCCCCTCCCCGGCCCCCCCGCCCTGCCCCGCCTATCAGTTTAAAAAATGGAGTTTCGACAGGGATGGAGTTTTAGCAATAAAACTTGCAGGTTCTTCATCACTTCTCTGAAACTCTCCATCCTTAAGACGGGACCTTTCTCACCGGCTCGGAGATGACAGGTCGACACCATTCTGAATGACAATAACCTAGAATTTGATTTCGGAGATGCTTCGTTTCATTTTTAGATCGCTTTACAACTGGCGAGAGGTCCCGACACTTCGGCTAGTGGTGCTGCCCACCTCGTGACACGCTCCTTATTCATGAATGCTCTGTCAACCTACACGAGCACCACCGGGAACCACAGACTACATCCTTCCATTATCCGAGTACCTTTTAATGTACCCGTTTTTAAGGCTTGGGATTTTTTGTGCTTGCCTTGTTGTAGGCAGCCCACGGGGAATACTGTCTTTTTTTTTTTTTATTAGTGCAGAGGTAGACGTTTAAACTGTATCTTAAATATTTGTATTTTCTGTTTGTTCTCGGTGACACGGAGTGATTCGGGTCACTCTGACATTTAATCAAGTTAAACAGCGTGGCTCTTGGAAAACATGCCTAGCAGGTAATCTGAGAACTAGAGACTGAGCTATTTCACCAAGATCAATTTATTAATTTCTTAGGCACCTCTTGCCCGGTCTGCCTTTAATTTTCATTTTTTCGCGGTCGTCGTTAGCCACCGCGGCCTCGCTCATTACTTAATAACGAATGGTTACAAATTGTTTGTGTGTTTTTATAATTAGAATGCGACAGCAATCATCCGCTGGGTGAGCCGACACTGTAAATGACTGTAAACGACATAAAGTCAGTAACAATTATGCCTAACAGGAACATTAATTATGTAATCCTATCATACCGTATTTGGCCTGAGAGATTAGATTCGGCAGTTACCGGGGCTGAGCTAGACAGGTGACGGACAGCATGGCCAGACACGTGTCATTTTTCTAGAAAGACGCGTTGATCCTAATGATCACCATTTCCCCCCGGGAAAATCATTTGCTTATTTTAGAGTTTTTAAATAAATATTTTTGGACCCGATTTTCCGCTTTAAAAAAAAAAAAAAAGAGAGAAACTCTATTCTGCTTGGATCTTTTATTCTCGTTTTCCAGAGAATAAAGAGGTTTGCTGGGTTTCTGTGCGAGAGGGGTCATCCCTTCTCCTCCCTTTTCCTTCCCTACGAAGGAATCGAAGCTGGGAGAGTGAATTATTTGCAGACGGCCATGTCATTAGGCATAGAGCTTAGGCCAGTTTATACTCCAGCGACCTACCTTTCTTTTGACTTACCTTTCTCTTTGGTCATTCCTCCCACGTGAGGAACCTCTTTGTCCAGCACAAGAGCAGGTCCAAGCCTCAGGTGTAAGTAGGGACTGGACAGGCTGAGGAAGGCTGCATCAGGTGACCCTGGAGCACCTGTCCAGCTTGGCAAACCTCACCACTTCCCTGAGGTTTCGTGGGTCATGGGCAAGGGGGCTGGCCTCCCAGACCAGGCTCAGTTTGTCTCTGAGGGCCCCTGGGATGCTCTGGCCAGCTTCTCATCTCCCAGGTGCAAAAACTGATAACGCTCAGGTGGTTAGCAGTGTGTCCAAGGGGGGAGCTGAGCGCACAAATCAAGTCTTCCGGGCCCAGTATGGTATCCTTTCTATCATGCCTTGTTCTTCTTTTTGTTCTGTTTCTAAAGTTTGCCTAAAGCTACTCATCTAGGGATAAAAATTTGTCTCTAAGCTAAAGGCTTTTGGAAAAAATCCCAGAAAATTAAAGTCCCTTCTAAGTCCATCTTTGAGAGCAGTTGAGCATATATATATTAGATTTCTTATATATATATATATATATATATATATATATAGAGAGAGAGAGAGAGAGAGAGAGAGAGATATTTAGATATATATATATATATTTTAGATTTCAGAAACATATTTTAGCATAGTCAACCCTCTTGTGCTAATATGTTTATTTCCTGGCATTTTCAAGTTTATCAGCGCCTTAAACTCATTCTAAGCCTATTTCTAATGGCCCTTATGGTGACATGACATGTAGGTGCCGTAATGTACTTAACCGTTCCCCAAAGTTGGGGCGTTTGCATTGGTTCCAGCTTTTCATGAGTTTTCACTATTATGAGCAAGATGTCAGTGAATTCTGGCATACCTGGCTCTTTGTCCTTTACTCCACCTTCGTCGCTTGGGATGCATCCTGAAAGAGGAAAGTCACACTGGTCCGTCCACAGCTTCTCCCCCTTACATGACAAGCACATGCTCGCAATGAAACGTTCTTCTGTGGACTTTTGACATGTATCATAACTTTCGGAGCCTCAAACCAGATCATTTCATATAAAACCAGGACACACGAGTGAAAACTCAGGGTTGGTGGCAATTCTCGCTAACGGATCCTGCTTTCTATGGGGTTGTTTTGATTCCAATCCATTTTGAAGGAATGGAGTTTTTATCAAATTAAACCATATTTAAGTGTTGTCCTTAAACTATATTTTACATGTGAATAATATAGCTCTGACTAATGATATACATAATATTAAATATATTTTGAATTATTATAAATGATATATAACTAGATTTTAATTAAAAATGTATCATTTTCACATATATCAAATAATCAAGATGGAAAACCCGAAGTAGTATTACAACACTTAGATGTGTTGAGGGGTATATTTGGAATTGGAGAGTCCGATAAGGTTTGGTATAAAATCTTAAAGGAATATAGTGGGTTTTTTTTTTTTTTTGCTAGGTATATTTATAAAGTTAATTAGATTTTACATAAGCGAAACTTTTGAGTCATTTCATGTAGTTTTTAACTTATCATCCAGGCGGAGAGTGTCAAGAATTCTGTTACTGAAATGATGGTAAGTAACTGTATCTAACAGATGATTTTATTTCCTTTTTACGATATTAACTTGGATCTGGAAAACGTGTGCTACAAAGATGCAAGTTGGGACATCTCTCTTGTCTGGAGGATGTGTCTGCCACAGAGAAAGGATACCCAGTTTCAGCTGAGATGTTTCTCCTGTTTGCTCTGGGCTGTGACTGTGTTTCCAGAAGCTTCTGTGCGGTTCTCCCCGCTGGACAGTATCTGCTCCAGACTTTGCAATCCTCCCCACCTCCCACCATTTGTCAGAGAAGTCCAGCTTTTCTTTTCTGGAGAATCGAGAGGTGTTTTCAATACACAGTCTCCCTCCCTCCCCTGGTTTTACTTTTCCCTTCTCTGTATTTTGTTTTTAATTAATCCCGTCTTACAGAATGAGATCGGTGTCAGGACTTGGGAGTGACCAGATCTGAAAATTTCCCTTTTCTTTCTTTCTTTTCTGCTTTTAATGACCCTAATTCATCCGGGCATCTTGGAAGTAGCGGCTGCTGGCTGTTCCAATGTTTTTTTTGTATTTTTCTTTTTTGTTTTTCTTTTTTTCTGCATGTCTGAGATTTGAAGGACTCTACCAGTGCCTCTTTGGTCCTTTACTTATTGTCCAAAACAATACTGAGTGGTCTTCTCCAAGGAATACCCCAGCTGTTGTCCGAGGTCCAACCTGTGAGCTTCTGAGAGAAGTTGCCGCTTTTTAAACATAGCTGAGACGTTCAAGGCTGGTGTCAAGGTTGTGCTCATCCCCACAACATGACAGCAGAGGACCGCCGACATTTTTGAGGTCACCTTTGACTCACGCTGGAAAGGAACCCGCAAAAGCCTTGGCTGTAGTCAGAAGTAGCAGAAGTGTCGTGGGTTCAGGTAGTAAAGGCCAAGCCGCCCTTGGAGACCCACAGGGAGGGGACACTCACCTCTGTCTTCCTTTCTGAGAAGAACAGGCAAATAAAAGCACACTGGGATTGGCTGGCTTCGCAGGTCAAGTGCGAACATTTCATCCTCTTAGCAAGCCAGTGAGGAGTGGAAGAGGCTGTCTCCATTACAGATGGGGAAACAGAGGATGGGAGAAGCTAAGGAAGGGACTTAGTACTACGTGAAGTCAGGAGTCAAACCAAAATTAATCTGAGGCCGATACAATGCGATACGCTCCCTTCCTATCTGCCCGAGAAATAACAATATACAGAGAATCGCTTTCTTAATTTTGGGGGCCTGGAAGGTGTTTTGTATTATCAAAACAGATTTTTTTCGGGGTGAGGGGGAGTGGGTCTCTTTAAAATTTTCTTGCCCCAAGTAAGAACAATTGAAAAACGATGCAAGTAAATAAAACAAAAGATAGATAAAATTTAATCTTCCCTGTGTTCTTTCTCTTGGAATAGAAAAATATTCAGATGTATACAATATAGTTTGGGGTTTTCTAAAAATGGGATCATGCCATGATTATAAAGAGTATTCTATATATAGCATTTTGTAGCATTTTTATTCAAGTAGGAATATCATTTTAGGTCATTGGCATATGTCGAGATGACTTAAAATTATAGCAGTTTACAATATGGATGCGCCATAATTTAGGCAGTCAGCCGTCTCATGTGGATGGGGCAACTGTGTTTTGTTTTTCTTCCATTCTGTGTTTCGTGTGGCTACTAAAACAGGATTACAGTAAATTCACTTGTATTTATGTGCATATACATTCTTGTTTGTTTGCTGTACGTTTGTTTCTATGGAAAACGGCACTGCTGTCTTATTTCGGATTTTAGTAAAAATATTTCAGTGTTTCAAGCATTGAATATGCTTGTAACGTTTTGGTAAATTTATCGTGATTAAATTGCATGCGTCCATTCACATTTTAATTTTTATTAGAAGAGGCTGCATGACTTTTATTAAATGCCTTTTTTGGCATGATATAATTGTAGGTTTTTTGCCTCTGTTTTGTGGTATAATAAGTTATGTTGATTAGATTTCCCAATAATGAATCATCTTCGTATTCCTGGAATAAACTCTAATTTCTTCTGGTGTGGTATTCTTTCGATACGTTGCTAAATTCAATTTGCCAATACTTTATTTAATTTTTATGACCATAGTCTTCAGGTGGGTCTGCAGTTTCTTCCTTATTTGTATGTTATCACATAGTGGTATTAGGCTTGTGTTTTTAAAATGAGTTAAGAAGAATTTCATCCTTTTCTAGAGTCTGGAAGCGTTTACATAACATAGGAAATATCCAGGTTTTAAATATTAAAGAGAGGTCATCTGGAAAACCATGTGGGCTTGGTACCCTTCCCCTACCCAACCCTGAAATCTTTTAAAGCACATCCTTTAGTTTTCCAGAATATACTACAGTTGTTCTATTTATCTCTTCTACCTTTTCCTTGGATTTCAATGTTTACTACTTGCTAGGAAATTAGTTTACCTAAAATTTAAATTTCTCTCCCAGGGTTATAAATAATATTATTAATATTTTCAATATTTATGGTAATACCCCCTTCCTCATTACTCATACATATTTTTGCTTTTTTTCTTGTTTACCCTTATTCTCTTCAAAGAACTAAGTATATTAATTGTATATTTATCTTCTTTTTAATTTAATTCCAGCATCTAATCTTTAATTAACTCACTTTTACCATCCCTTTTGTCTTAAGTTTGTTAAATTGAATGCCTGTCTCATTTAGTCTTCTTAAAACAATGACATCTGTGGCGATAAATTTTCTTCGAGAGTAGCCTTAGCTGTGCACCTTTGATTTTTGAGAATGAATCCCCTTTTTGTTATTTTCTGGATGGTTTGTAATTCAAACATTTACTTGCCCTTCGATTCTAGGATTGTTTAGAAACATGTCACTAAATGTTCTTTTGGGTTTGTTGATATTTCGTTACCTATGAATGTGGCTCATAGGAGATTGATTACTGTTTACCAGTGTCTAAGTACAGATCAATTTTTGATGGTCCCATGGACATTAAAAAAATTATATCCTTTGTAAATTACGGAACCTCTCATTTTCTGTACTGAGTAAATCAAACTTCTCAATTGTGTTATATTCAGTCTTCAAATTCACATTTGTGTTTTACTGTCGAGTTGAGTGGTATATTAAAGTATCTTTTACAGTTTTTCAACTTTCATATTTCTAAGCTCTTTGGCTTAATCTAGTCACCTGCCATTTTGTTTGGTGCATAAAAATGTAGAATTCTTATTTTTGTCTCGGATTACAGATTTTTCATTATGTAATATTCCTTTTTTTTCCCCAGTTTTACACTTACAGTCTTGAGTGCTTCATAGATTTTAATATTGCCACTCTCGCTTTATTTTAATTTGTATTTACTTGCGGATACCTTTGTCCGACTCTTCTTTTTTCAACGTTCTTTGTTGCTTTGTTTTGGGTCGAGTCCATGGCTTTTCGTTGTTGTGTTTTTAAGAGCCGGACTTTTCAGATCGCTGTGACACTTTTGCGTTTCAATAAAAAAATCCCGCCTCATCTGTCTTTATCGTCGTGATGGATAAATTCCACTTCGCTGCTTTCTTCTTATGCAGCGACTGACGCTTATTTTTCTTCGTTCGGTTTTTCTCGATTCCCACCTAAACGTAACGATTCCTTCGTTAATTCGAAAGTTGTGTTGTATCCTGTCCTGCCAGTCAGTGCCCGGCAGTTGAAAGTAGAACTTTCCCTCCAGCATTATTTAGTGCCAGCATTAAATCACCGACTCATCCGCCCGAGATGTCCACCTGCCCAGCTTCTGTCATCCCCATAACTGTCCCCTGGCTCCGTCCACCAAGCCTCTTGCCCTCTGACTTGTGAATTCCGTGTTCCTGTTCTTTGCCCTTGAATGCCTCTGCGTCTCCGGAATCATCCGAAACGTTACTTCGATGCTCTAGAGCCATAGATATATTTTCCGTTAATTTTATCTTTTTATCGCTGGCATGTTTTTTAAGGATACGTGACAGTTTCGCCGACTCTAGATGCAATGCCACGCAGCATATCTTTATAGAATTTATTTCTCTCGTTTAACCGAGGCTTCGCACTTTTCTATGACGATTTTTTAAAACTATATATATTTCTTAAGTCAGGAAGTTTTTATCCTCCAGTGTGCCTTTCCATGCGTGTTCTTATTGTTTCTCCCATTAAAAAATTGTTCCTCCGTCCGGTTAAGTTTATTTTAGTAGACGCTGCCAGCACTTCAGCTTGGCCACCGTCCCTCAAGCTCCCATGTCCCTTTGCCTGCTTATAGCTGCCCTCGGCAGCCGCGCAGGTCACGGGTTGGTGTCACTCAAGTAGCGGCGATCCAGGAGGTGGTAGATGACAGGCTGAAGAAACAGATAGCTGCTAAGTTGCTCTGTCTCCAGACCTTCCTGTCCGCAAGGCTTGGGGACAGCGCCCCTCCCACCGCGACTCCCCCCCTCCTCCTAGGTTTCAGCTCCGTCCAAAGCCTTCTTCCCTTCACGCCGTGGACCCTCAGCTCTACTGACCATGGAGAATCATTGCCTGCTCTCTCCCCCTAGAGAGGTCGGGTCCCCCCCCCGCCCAGGACCTGAGAAGTCACCTGGCCCCAGGCACTGCCTACAAGCTTTTTTCGATCGCTGTCCTTGTTATTTCAGAGTGGGGACAGGCAGGGAGACAGGGTTGAGTATTTTTACTGAAGCCACCATCTTGCCCAGAAAGAACGTGTTAGAGGAGATTGTGATTTGCTACATCGTGGGTTGGAAGTAATAAAAAGCTAGGCATGCCTGCCTTCGGAAGCAGCTTTGAGCGACAGCATGTCCATGGGGCAGCAGAGTCCTCAAATTAAGTGTCTGAAGTTAGGATACTTATTATAAACGAAAAACCACGCGGGATGTTTCTCTTACAGAAAGGACTCTACTTCTTACCCTTACCCCCAGCATCCAGTACAGAGAATAGATAATAACATCCTATCGAAGGTATAATCTTTGTTAATAACATCAATTCTACGCCTGTAGACGGGGATGGTGGCGTTTACCTCTCTCCTCAGCCAGAAAGCTTGAAGCAAAACGTCTAACCGTCTTGGCCCAAATTTGAGCACGTAAGCGTTGGCCTCTCACCGCAGGTGTGTGTGGCTTACATTCACAGGCTATTTATATAAAGTGCCACCGAGATGCCCCAGAAAGGGCAGCAGCATTAGATGAAGACCACATAGGCGCATTCTCCATTTTCATCTCTTTAGTCCTGTCTTTGGGCCTTTTGTAGTGTGTTTTCCCATTTTGCAGTACGTTAGGTTGCATGTGCCGAAGGACCTCCATGGTTTGGTCTGACGCGGAAAACACTTGTTTTTTTTGTTGTCGTTGTTTTGTTTTTTTTTTTCATCAGAGGAGAAAGGTCCCCCCGCATGGCCTGTTTGATGAACCCACATATTATTTGCAGCGAGGTCCTATAGAAATAGCTTCGTGTCCTTGCAAACTTGCCAACACAAGTTAAGAGCCTGGAAATCGTTGCTACGTGTGTGTGCGCCGGGAGATTTCTTAACCACTTCCATGCTGAATTTAAAAAAAAAAAAAAGACTTAAAGAAATTTTCAAGTTGTGTAGGGACCTGGGGGCAATGTGTCAGATACAGTTGTGACTTGCAGGGTTACGTAACGTGGCTAGCTTTTCATTCTTTGAACGGTTTCGCCACCTGGCCCACAGCCCTTCGAGACTTGCTCCTTATCAGCGAGGCCAGCACCTTCGCTGCCACTCTGGCCCGGTGATTGCACAAGAGCATTGTCATTTTTCTCGTTTTTTTTTTTTTTTTATGAAGCGTTAAGGTCCGTTTACAAAGTGATAAATAGAGCAATTACTGCAGTGATGGCCTGCTGCCTAAGTCATCTTGAAAACTGAACGCAAAAATCTTTTTAATAGCCCCATAATAGTCTCTCCGAGTGTTACGGATTTTCATAATGAAGCCTCTGAAACAAGTGCCATTATTTACTGTGAGGTTTGAACACTTTGACCCCTTCCGTGGGTCCCCGTGTGTCTCCGGCCGAGCCGAGTGCCTGTCCCTGGGGACGGATGTGGGCGTGGGCGTGGACGTGCTGGCTTCTGCACGGGGTGTCTGCCGGGGTCACCCTCGGGCAGGCAGACCAAGGAAGGAGGCCAGCCTGTCACCGCGTTGCGATGGCTGGGGTCTTGGCCCAAAACTTCTTTTTTAGCAAAATGGAGATTCTGTCTTGAGAACTCCAAATCATCCATCGCCCGGTGTGGAGAGTGTTAGGTAAGGAGTTATAGTTCTTCCGTTTTCTGATTACCCATCATTCACTGCAGACCAAGCAAACACTATAGAGTGTTGACAAGGGGCGGGAACTGTTGCTCAACTCTTTTCTTGACCAGTTTCATTGACCTTTTGATGTCTAATTCATTAAACCATTTAAAAAGGACACATTCTGAACAACCTCGTCTTGCCACGTGTGAAACAGAGACCAGTCTAGCACAGAGCTCTCCTGGGACAGTCTGGGCCTAAGCACCTGAGGCCAGTGGGCGGGTGACCAGCAGGCTCCAGTGTGGGGCTTCTGCCGCCCTGAGTTCCAGAGGCTTCTCCCATGGGGAGGTCTGCAGGGTGCCGTGGAGCACGTGGGTGTGGCTTCGGTGGCTCGAGGTCTCACAAACATACACCATTGTCACCCCCCAGCGGCCAACGCTGTCTGTCACTCCATAGCTTTCCAGCTCTCGCCGGATCCCAAATGAGTCTCAGGGGCAGAGGCAGAGAGGGAGGGAGAAAGAACAGAACCCAGAGCCAACCTGGGAAAGAGGAAAGTGACCAAGTCATGGGGGGGGGAGGAGGAAGGAGGGAAGACGATTTGGAAGGAGTGACATTGAGAGCCAGCAGGATGTGATTTCATCTGCCAGTTCGCAGCGAGGAGGGACGCGGCCAAGGGTCAGGCCCTCGCGATCCGACTTCAGAGCCTGTCCGGGACTGGCTACCTGGGTGAGCTGGCCAGAGCCAGGGGCCTAGACACTGGACGCCAGTCCCAGGCGAGGAGACCCCCCCCGTGAGGGCACGCAGCTCTGCGGGAGCTTGGCCTCTCCTGCCGAGGGGCCAGGCAGCCCCCCGAATGGCATTCCCATCCGGTAGCCTCGTGGTCTCACCCTTGACCTTGAGACATTGCCCCTGCAAGTGAAGCCTTTCCTTCTGTGGGTATCTCCAAATCCTTTCCTTCCTACCTCCTCTGTGATGAGTGTCACCTGACGTGTTTGTCAACATTTACCGGCCACCGACCCCATGCCGGGCATTTTATTTCATTTCGACATTTTCTGTGATTCATCTTACATGATCTAGCAAACAATTTTTTTTTCTTCTTTCTTTTCATCCCGACTCCGTTTTTCTCGATGTAGTTAGATCCTTCCCCATTCCGCTGTGTTCATTTTTGGTGTTACAATTCAGGATGTGACTTGCGGGTCTCAAGCGATCTTTGAAAGCGAGCATGCGTCCTGAGCGCTTCAGTTTGCTTGTGGGCACGTTTTTAGCAACAGTCGACGTTGCGCAACTGATGTGGCTAGGACTCCGGTGTTGTTTTCTAGAACAAACCATCACCGTGTCCACGGTCGGGCCCAGTGTAAAGCGAGTGGCCGTCCCCGGACCCCCACTCACCTTTCCCTTGTTTGCGGGGCATTGGGACGGACATGAAGGTTCCTTTAGAAACATCTGGATCTTCATCTCATCCAACTTGTAACCTTAAATTCTGGGATAGACTCGCTTGTTGAAACAGGTCAGCGTTTTTTAACCCCCCTGAGTGCCTTTGATTTGAATGCTCGGGCCGGACAGCGTCTGAGGCGCCCCCTGTGTGTGTCAGGCCTGCCTGCTTCCTGCCGCCTCCGGCGGTTCGTCCAGATGTGCCTGGAAACGCTATTACACACTTTGGATTTTCGGTAATGGCTTTACCGAGCTTCTGTTCACACTCTGCGCCACGCGCCCGGCTGAAGCGTCCAAGTCAACGGCTGTCCATTCATTCAGGGGCAGGCGGCCACCACCACGATTAGGTTAGGGTGCACAAAGCGACGGCTTAATATACGTTTACGTGGCGAAGGGTTGCCGCAGTCAAGTTCACGAACGCCTCCATCACCTCACGTAGTTACTTTTTATATCTATTTTCTGGTGGTGAGAACTTTAGCAAATCTCACTACGCGATACAGTGTTGTTACCTGTAGCCATTAGGCCGCACGCTGCGTCCGCAGAACTCCCTCTTCTTATAACCGAGAGTTGGCGCCTTTGGGCCAACGTCTCCCCATTTTGCCCGCCTCGCAGCCCCCCGGCAACCACGCTCCGGCTCCCGCTTTTCCGAACGCTCGCGAACCCACCGGGTTCAGCCTTTCCAGATTGCACGGATAAGCGAGATCGCGCGGTGCTTGTCCTTCCCCGTCCGACGTAGTTCGCTTCGCGTGACGTCCTCCGGGTTGAGCCGTGTGGTCGCAAAGGACGGGGCTTCCTCCTTCAGCGCTGACGAGCACCCCACTGTGCACACAGTGCGTTTTCTTCCTCCGTTCATCCACAGGGGCATTATTTAGGTTGTTCTCATCTCTCGGCCGTTGTGCACAATGCTGCCGTGAACACGGGGTGCACTTTCAAAAGTGGGAAACACACGGGATCACCATACACTTCTAATGGGGTGTACGCCATCCCATCCGGTGGGACCCCATTAATGCGAGGGGCTTTCCGTGAAAGTATCTTGTTTCTAAAACATTCTTCCTTCTCCCGAGTGCTCAGGAGTGGGCCTGGTACGTGTCTCAGGTTGAGGGGGGGGGCGGTGAAGGGGGCAGGGTAGGGTGCATGTTTCAGCTTTTTATTTTTCTGGAAAAATAATCATTGGCGAGAACACTTGGTGTCGCATCTGATCCGTTCTTGTGGCTGCTGTACCAGCGATAAATAAATACCCAGTTTACATATTTAGCACACTAAGCCTTCTCCCTTCAGCCCACACTACGGGGTCTGCTTTTCATAGCTTTTAATTAACACGAGGCTTTTGCGTCTCACCTGGAATGTAACTTTCCTCCTTATTGATCAGAAGACGTCACCAAAGATGTTCCAATTTATAATGTGATGAGGGACTGTTTATAAACAAGCTTATTTTTTTCTTTCTTTTATTTTTACACTACCTTTATCACAAAACGAGGGGGAAAAGGACCTCTTTCGAAGTAAAAATAAATAACTTATTTGTTAAAATCATCGACCTTCACGAGTCCCACTTGCAAAGAATGTTCGTCTAGTGTTTGCAGCGAAGGAATTATACATACAGGAGAAGGCCGGAGACTCAGCGAATCAGGGAAATTAGATTTCATTACAAATAGAGGCTTTCAGCACAGAGACAGGGAACAATTTATAAATATTGTGAAGAGCGTTCAGAGATAATAGAATAACTGAGAATCTAAACCAATTTCGACAATGTCTAGTATGTATTTTTAATGACACTAAGGGTTTGAATGATCTTTCTCTCTGCTGTCCACGAATCAACAGCTGTATTGAGGTGCCCTGTATTTTCAGAGACTGTTCTAAGATTTCCTTCCTGTTGGAAGATTTGCCTTTAAAAAATGTTTTATTCTTACTTTTACGGAGAGGAGATTCCCGCAACGCAAAATGAGCCGTTTAAAAGTGGACGTTTAGTACATTCGCAATGTCGTACAACCAACATTTCTATCTAGTTCCCAAGCGTTTTGTCAGCCCAGAAGGGCATCCTAAGTCAGTTACGTTGTTAATTTGAGTGACTGTGACAATCTCAACAGGAGGCCACTCCAGCAAGTGCCAGGTTTGTAGAAAAACTCCAGCACATCCAGCCAGCCCCATTGTAACGAGGCCGCCTGACGTCAGAGTGGGCTCCCACCCCCACCCACGGGTGCCCCTGAGCCATTGGAAACCCGGCTAAGCGCTTCACATGGGTCACCGAAGCCATTCACTTTCCCGTTTCTGTGTGTTTTGTGTTCTCTGGGTCATTAGTTGTCCACGGTTCATTTTTACATGCGTGTGTTAAGTTCTTCATGTAATCCCTTAATAAGTGTCCTGGGCATGAGTGATCTCAGTATGATTATTTTTAGTAGTTCAGATGAAATGTGTTTTGCTGAGCATGGGTTTTTCTGTTCCATCTTTCCTTTCCAGGTGGATTCTAGTTAGTTCCAGGTGGTGGCTCTGTTTGGGAGTGTTTAGTTATTGGCAGTCGTCAGGAAGCCCAGGGTGTTCTTTGCTTACCAGTAGCCTGCTTATCAAGTCACCGATGCTCTAGCTGACTCTCCCTCCCTCCCACCCGGCTGACAGTTGTTTGTTTGTTTTTTTTTTAAGTGGGCAGGAATACTTTTAATTTTTTAACAGCACGGGAATACCTTAAATGCCCCCCATCTCAGCAGCTGAGATGAGCAAAGACCAGTTTGCATGGCCGATTTCTAAAATGAATACATTGGTGTGTGTCCTTTATAAACACCCACTGGGGGCTCCTCCGCTGAGCCCCCCAAACGGTGGAAAAACATAGAGTTTCAGTTGAACTAAAAGCGTGAATTTTTTTTGTTCTTTAAGGTATGACCCTGCGATATCCGTGGAATACTTTGAACATTTCTGAAAACACAAAACAGGTGCTTGATTATAAAGTTTTCTGACTTAAAACGTGTGTGAAATAAATCGTCTGCGAACTCTATTAAAAGTTCGTTTTAGGTTTGTAAATATTTCTTACAGTGGATTTATTAATACTTTGTAGCCTCTGGAAGAAGAGAAACTTTTTGAACGTGGCTGATATTTTTACTGTTCTTTTTTTTTTTTTTTTTTTAATGCGTCCTCATGGAGTGCTTGGTTCTGTTCTACAGCACTGATATTGAACGGGCCGTTCCGAACAGAAACGATCGTGAAGAATTAGAATGAAGAGCGACTTCAAGGGCTCATTTGTCGCTGGGCCAGGGGAGGAGGGGACGTGGAACAGGCCAGACTTTGGGGGGATGTCCTCCCTCATCTCACACATACCCCTTGTTTGCCGCCCCATCTCTAATTTATCAGTCACGTATCAGCTGAAGACCTAACCTTGTTTGCCCGTTGCAATCAAGCAGGGAGCTTTTAAAATCCGAGCACCAGGCCATCCTCCCCTCTAGACCAACTGAGCCACCATTTCTAGGGGTGCAATAGGGCATGAGTATCACTCCCCCCAGCTTTACCGAAGTATAATTCACAAACAAAATTTGGCATAATTAAAGCGTACAAGATGATGATTTGATACGCGTTAATGAACACAGCCATGTCCTCACATTTACTTCCTGGTTTTTTTTTTTTTTTGGCGAGAATCTACTTTCTTATCAGATTTCAATGACACGCTACAGCACAGTCGCCACAGTGTATATGAGATCATCAGAACTTATGCCTCTCAGAACCGAATGTTTGTCCCCTTCGGCCAGCCTCTTCCTATTTTCCTCACCCCGCCCGCATTTCTCAGACACCAGTCTGCTGTCTGCTTCTGAGTCTGACATTTTTTTAAAAAAAAATTTTAGATTCTACGTCTAAGTGACGGCATGCGGGACGTGTCTTTCTGTAAGCTTCGCGTGGCTTATGTCACATGACACGGTGGTCTCTAGGTTCATCCGTGCTGTCGTCGTACATCGCAAGAGGTCCAGCTTTTTAACGGCTGAGTAATATTCCCTTGTGCATCACTCACACCACGTTTTCCTGCTCTGCTCATCCACACATGGACACTTTAGGTCGTTTCCGTGTCTTGTCTGTTGTGAACGTTGCTGCAGTGAACATATCTCTTCGGGAGAATGGTTTATGTCCAGAAGTGGGTTAGCCGGGACATACGGGGGTTCTGTTTTTAATTCCCGAGGACCCCCCCAGACCGTTTTCCACCGTGGCCGAACCGCCTCACACTCCGCCCGACACTAGGCTTCCCTTTCGCCCACATCCTCGCCTACACTGACCTCTTCTCTTTTCCGTAAACGCCGTTCTGACCGGCGTGAGGTGCTCTGTCATCGCAGTTTTCAGTCGCATTTCTCTCTGATGGTCGGCGACATTTAAAGACGTTCATTTTTCGGCTCCCACGTGAGTGCCGCGGGCGAATCTCGGGGCCACTTCCCTAGACACCGCTTTTCTCCCCCGGCCTTAGCCCGGCACGCGGGTGACTGCGGCCACCACTCGTAGACCGTCCCGAGGCCACGGCCAGTTGCGGGGGAAGCCCTCAGGGAGGGGTCTCCTGCCCCCTCCAGGGCTGTGGCGGAGAGAGGAACATTCGGCTCACGTCAGAGCGTTCCCTCTCTGAGCCGCAGCTGAGGCCAGCCCGGGGCGGCAGGGGAAGGACTGTCCCCCGTGTGGCTCTTCTCGGACCAGGACCCCTGTGCGGGGGGAGGGGGTCTTGTTCAGACTCACCCGGCTGGGCCCGACCCCCCGGCGTTTTCTGCCACAGCTGTCTTCTCTCAGGTCCTCCGGTGGTACCCCTGCCTCTGCTGCTCTCCTGGTCTCTTTGAGAACTCCCGGCCTGTCGGACAAATCTGGACAAACGGGGGAGGTGGGCTGAGGGAAGGGGGGTCCTGAGGGGGGCGTGGGGGGTCATTTGCTTCAACACGTTGGTCAACTTTCGCCAAGTCCGTAGCGGTTTTTTTTTTTTCCAGGCTTGGATCATACATGGACTTTCTAAGTCGCATGTAATTGCAAATCCTTTAAGCAGCTTTGGACTGACTTTGTTTTTCCCTTCGCGGTGATTCTTCTTACATCAAAGCGAGGGCGGGTGGGGCGGGTGGTTCTGTTTTTTTTTTTTTTTTTTTTTAAGCTAATTACTTATTAGCGGAATTGCCCTTTGTTAAGCACCTAATTTCATAAGCGTTACTTTGAAGAGATTCTCCGGCCACTGTCCACGCCCCCTGCCCCTCCAAGCCCCAGGCCAAGTCAGGGGCTCTGAACAGCTGAGGCGGATGTGGGGTTCCCGGTCACCCCAGCGTCCCTGCTCATCCATCCTCATCTCTGTCGACTCACCTGAGGGAGGCCACGTTGTGAGCCAGGACGGAGTCCGTCTTGTCCCAAGCATGTTTCCAAAGCAGGTGTTTGGTCCATGCCTGAAGGTCATTCCACAGATTAGAATGCAGGGGACCCACGTCTCCAACGCCCGTGACCTGGAATGGCGGGGTGCTTCTGGTGCGTGGCGGGGCGGCGGCCGGATCTGAGCTCGTGTCGTCTCAGGTGCATGTCAAGCCCGCCTTGTTTCAGCGCCGGACACAGGTGCATCGGAAAATTCCTTACCCAAAGGCCTTTTGGGATTTACACGTTCTTGCCGTTTTTGTGACCTTGCGCGGTTTCTGGTTTCACAGAAGCCTTTGTCTCTCGGTCCTCGTTGGTGCCTTCGGCCTTGCCCTGTAATCACGGGGTGCTGGGGAGGGCTGCCTGGGGTGCGCTCAGACACCATGTCAGCTCACGGGTGTCACCACAGCGGCGGGAGGGGGGGGGGCGGGCTGGTGGGGGGAGCCCGAAGCATGCTCAATTCCTAATCACGGCCTGCACTTGAATCTCGCACTTGACCCAGATGGAGTCAGTCATTCCTCCGAGCCGCTCACCGTGGTGCGTTTTAAATGGGCCACCGTTTCATTCATGTGACGCTGGGACTCGGTCGAGTAGCTGCGTGTGCCTCCCAGCGTTGAACTTGAGAGGCCGTCAGCTGTAACCTTTCGAAGCGGGAAGCCCTTAACCTCAAACCGGTTCCAGGGTTTGGGGCATGGGGGAGGAGGCAGGGGAGGCCCTTACGAAAGAAACCGTCGGTCAGGGACACAATCGGAGGCCTGCGACAGAGGTCTTCAGTGACCTCTTCGAGGAAGGAACGGCGACCAAAGGAGGGCCTCAGGGGCACGAGTGGCTTTGACATCCTAGGCGCGCACATGTCAGCGATGCGAAGGGCCTCGAAAGAAGGGCCGGGCGTTCAGAGTCTCTGGTCCTCAGGCTTCTTGACGACAGGAAGCGCCACTTCCAGGAGGGCCCAGTGGGGACTGGGGCTTATCCCCGGCTGGGTGGCCGGAGGCCGGCCGCGGGACCCGACTTTGCCAGAGTTCCCTTTCGGGTCTGTCCTGCACTGAGTCCCCTCCCCAGTAGCCTGGTAGCGGCCTTGCGATGGGGAGCCACCTGTCGGATCTCTGCTGGCGACCTTTCCTGTGTCATTTCCGGTGACCGATCGCGGTAGCGTCTCTGGAAGTCATCGCATCCCGTAGGTCGTTCTCTGTCTTTTTTAAACAACGGGAAGACCCCCCACCAGCCCCCCAAACCAGCTGTCTTTCTGCCGACAAATAGACAGCAAACCACGAAGAGCAGAAGAGTTTTGGGAAGTGCTCCGGGAATGCATACTCCGTTTTCAGGAAGATTAAAAATTAGGTGTCGTTCTTACGCGTGAGCATCCCTCTCAGATCATTCAGCACGCGGGCATTCGGCGCTGTGCCGCGTTCGGTATGTCCGCTTCGTTCACGAGCAGCGTCCGCAAGGTCAAGTGTATTTTGGCTGTGCTACAGGGTTCCGGAAATTCCCAGGAGAGTCAGTTTTCTGTTTGTTATGTAATCCAGCACGAGCGACTGGGTGTAGCGGCTTCTCATGTACAGTGATGACTTTAAAAAACACCATCGAGTCGAAAATTGTAGCTTTTTAAAATTTCGACTCTTTAAAAAAAATTCCTCTGAAGCAGGCTCTTGCTCATCTTACTTCATTTACTCAAGAAATCATTATAGGGCACTGCCGTAGCATCTTTCCAAATCTTAGTTTGTTTACTCTTCAGCCTCCTCAGGTGGATAAATATTGCTCTGCCTATTTTACAGGTGTGGAAACTGAGGAACACAGCAGGTGTTCAAGGTTTAGCAGTCAAGAATGGAACCAGTGGGAGTTTCTCTATGTAATAACAACAGACATTCATATCTACTGAGTATCTGCATGTCAGACACTTTTCTAAGTGCCTTGCAATGTGTTATCTGATGGAATAATTCCGGATAGTGTAAATTAAATGGTCAATAAGACCGTACGGTGAATGTGGAGCTTGCTTGATGGAACTCTTTTAAGTACCTTTTGAAGGGTTTTATAATTTCCTATTTACAGGTGAAATTAACAGGCTAATCACCCTTCGCTATTTATTCAGGCAGGCTGGCTTCTAAAGGATCCCCTTAAGGTTTAGACGGATAACTTAATTGAATTGCTTAATATATTTGAGATTAACAACACTGCATTTCTTTTTAATTATATAATCCAGATAACAAGGAATAACTCTAATAGGAAATGTGCAGGACACATTTATGGAAACTCTTGCATAATCTTACTGAGCGATATAGAAAAGAAGATTTCAATGAAATGAAACATCGTTCTTCCCAAGTGAGAAGCTAGACTATTACCTACCAATGTCACTCACTCCTCCCAGAATTGATTTATAATTTAAAAACCAACTTTGTTGCTTCTGCAGTTTGTTTGGAGCTCGATCAAATGGTTCTAAACTTTATCTCGAAGCTTCAATAGGTGAGACAAATTTGAAATTTTTCGGAAAAAAAAAGTAGTGAGTCGCGGTTGAGGCGTAGAGTGGACTCGTTTGATCATTGTTGTAGAATTAAATGCTCTCTCAAAATTACTGACGTGGAACATCAGATTGTCTTAAATCCTTGAGAAAATGTTACCTGTAAGGGAAACTACCATAATTGGTGAAGACTCTGCTTATAACATGTGGAACCCTATTTCTCAAGATTTCAACTTAAGATTTATTTAACCGAACTTTTGGCTGTAGTTTTACTGTTCCTCATGCTCTTTTGAATGGAAATAGTGAGTTATCACATTTACTCTACCTGAGGAAATTCATAGTACGAACAGATCGTAGGGCAAATGTGGGAACGACTTGAAACTGTATATATATCCTGCAGATTTTCTAGCTCCTATCTGCATATGCAGGTCACATGCTACTTACACATGGGGAAGAGCTCTGTGTTCTCACTGTGCCAGGAGCTAAGGCCATGTTGAGTCTTGAGTCCATGTCCCGTCCTGGACAGTAAAACTTTGGGATATTGCAAAAGCAAGGGAATCAAGTTCGGTATTTCTCAAACCCTGAGCATCTTCTCATGCCCTGGCCAAGTGAAAGGCCGATTCCTATATTGCCTTCCTGTGTACGTTTTAAACAGCATTTCTTAAACCCAATGGAGTAAATAACTTTCCCGTTACTATGTAAGGTTCCGTAAAAGACTGTGAGTCCCTAGTCTAGTTACTTTTTAAGAAGAAACAACTCAATGGTAGATTTGTATAAAAACCTGAATCTTTGTGTTTTGGGATGATATGAAAGGAAGTAACTTTTTTTTTTTAACCCAGTTGAATTAAGTGGAAAACACATCTTATTTTTATCACAATTGGTTGATAGAAATCTAAATTTGTGTGTTTAGATTTTTTTTTTTTGTAATGAGAATACATTTCAAATGTCTGTAGCATAGAGTCATTTCTCTTTTGCCTGACCGAGTTCTTATCCGTCTCCCTCTCAAGTCTTCATTACAGATAACTTTGAGAATGTCCTCTCAGTTATTTACATTGTACATGCACATATTCTAATACACTGTCTTAAAGACTGAAATCGGATCATTGTTTCGCATTGTTTGGTACCTTTTTCAGCGTAATAATTTACTCTGATTAGCATTTACTGTCAGTTCATGTGGCTCTTCCTAGTTATTTTCAACCATTGAGTAATGCCAGAACGATGGACAACAATTTCTTTAATCACTCCAAAATAGGCATTTTGGTGGTTTCCAGTGTTTTAGTATTACAAATAACCCTGCAGTAAACATGTCTCGGATACGCATTCTTTTAGTTTAAAATAGTTTTGTTCCTTCAGAGAGTTGCTCAATAATTTGGCTTAGAAACTCTTTTGTGCTAATTACTGGGATAGCTTACTTTCGAGTTCTTCTTTTAGTTTATTGTTTTCATAGTATAAAATCCCAAACTATCATAACCGAAACAGTCCCTTGGCGACGAATGCAATAAAGATGAGATTTCCAAATAGAGACTTAAAAAAAGCCACCCTCATTGGAGCTGCGACTTTCTGATGAAGTGATACCTTGCAGGAGGAGTATGTTCTACATCTGGACGGTCTTCACCGGACAGTAAATGTGACTTGCAAGAAGCCACCTGTGTGCCCAGGCTGTTGGGGGAATGAATGACAAGCTTAACTTACTCGCGGAAAGGCTCTTTTTGGCCGTTAATTTCTTTTTTTTTTTTTTAAATTTTGAGATAATCGTATATCGATATGAGATTAAGAGAAGTGAGGCAGAGAGGTCCCAGGTAGCAGTTCCCACTGACAGTCACACTTTGTGAAACCGTGTCACGTATCAGAACTGGGATATTGACGTGGATACAGTCCGGATATGGAACGTGATCATCGCCACGAGGAGGGGTCCCCCTGTGCTCCTTCACAGCCACACCTGCTTCCCCCCCTTCCTCGACTCCCCACTTCACCCCTACTCACGACTAATCTGCCCTCCACCTCTGAACTGCCAAACCGTTTTTCAGAATGGCTTCAGCGTTTCATTTAACCACCAGCTAAATGCAAATGGCCCAGCTCCCCCTCCCGTCTCCCGGGTGGCCTCTGGTGCCCTGACTGTGGAGTAACATCTCCTCGGTAGATGTGGAGTAATATCTCGTTGTGGTTTTCATTTGCATTTCCCCGATGGCTAATGATGTTGATCGCCTTTTCATGTGTTTATCTGCTGTCTGTACATCCTTTTGGGTGAAGCATCTGTTCGTGTCTTGTACTGATTTTCTAATTGGATCTTTTTTTTTTTTTTTCACTCTTGACTTTTCAGAGTTCTATATCCCAGAGACTAGTTCTTTGTTTGATATATGCTTTATAAATATATATATATAATTTCCAGTTTGTAGCTTGCTTTTTCATCTTCTTAAATAGGATTTTTTGCCAAGTGAAGTTTTTCAATTTTGTTAAGGTCTAATTTATCTTTTTTTTTTTCTTTTCCTTTTATGGTTTGTGCTTTGGTTGTCCAGTGTTACCCCAAAGATGATCCATTTTAATAACTTTTGTACATAAAGATGTGAAGGTTAGGTTGAGGGATATTTTGTTTTTTTTGTTTTGTTTTGTTTTTTTTTTTTTTTGTTTTGCCTCGGGATGTCTAATTACCCCGACGTTCTTTGTAGAAAAAGCGATCATTCCTCCATCGAATCGCTTTTGCGCCTTTGTTGAAAATTAGTCATGTGTATTTGTTGTGTCTGTTTTTGGTTTCTCTCTTCTGTTCCATTGATACGAGCGTTTGTTCTCTTGCTAGCATCACTCCGTTTTGACTAGCGGAGCTATCTAGTAAACGTTGATCTCATATAAACTGATTCCTCCCACTTCATTCTTCTTTTTTCAAAATTGTTTTTTTTTTTTCCCCGCTATTCTAGTCCTCTGCCTTTTGCTATAAATTTTGGAATAGTCATGCCTACATTTTAAACCATCTTGCTGGCATTTTTCCCCCCCAGGCATTTCAATAAACCTGTATATCAATTTGTGGGAGAATGGACAGCTTTAAAACATTGAGTCATTCATTCTTTGAGCACAATATGCCTCTCCATTTATTTTAGTTTCTTTTTGATTTTTTTTTTTAATTCCCATTTGGTAATTTTCAGCACACAAGTTCTGTACATGTTTCTTAGAGTTTTACCTAAGTATTTAATTTTTCTGTTCATTGCTAGTATAGCGAGATATAACTTGCTGAACTCACTTAAGTAGTTTTAAGATTTTTTTTTTTTTGGTAGGATATCTTGGGATTTTCTACATAGTCAGCCATGCCACCTGAAAAACAGGTGCAGTTTTATTTCCTCTTTTCCAATGTGTGTTCTTTTTATTTCCTTTTCTTGCCTTATCACAGTGTCTGAATGAGGTGGCGAGAAAAGGCATCTCACCGTATTTATGATCTTAGAAGGATCCCCTTTCTTTTGTGTGTGTGTGTGTGTGTGTGTGTGTGTTTAAGCTAAAATAAAATCTCATCTTTTTAAAGATGAGGTAAAATATTATTCCATTTCAAAACTTTTTCCTGGGACAGAGGGGCAGAAAGGCACAGCCTCCCACCCCCTTGACTGTTGTTAGTGCCTGGATTTGGCGGGGAGGGTTCACGTCTCTGGCTGTGTCCTAAAGAATCGTACACCTTGATTTTCAGGTACAGCCATTCAAACAGGGTGCACTGTATTGACAGGATGTCGAGGAGTCGCTGGATTTGTGCACTGCAGTTTTGTTGAAGAAAGTCGTACCATGACACCTGTCTTTGGTACCGAGAGAATTTTAAACGTAAACATTACGCTTTATAATATTGCTTTTGAAAATGAAGCTGTTTACGTTGCTTGGGGTATTTCACCTTGAAATTCAAGTAAAGTAGTTGTGACAGTGGAATGTTACTTTTGAGAGTGGCGTCTTAAATCTAACTTTACAGATAAGCTACGTGATAAGTGTGTGTAGTAGTTGAGATTGTCCATATAGAACAGACTTTCAGCATATTATCTATGAGACAGACCTTTTAATTATTTTACTTGTATATTGACTTTAGAGTAGGAAGATGCCAGTTATTTTATTTCTAAATAAAGTGATTAGTTTTTTAAAAATTAAAGTACTTGTGACTGTAAAAAACAAAAATGAAACTTCCTATGCAAGAAAGTACTACTACTAACTGCCTCATTGCAACACCATGATTTAATTTTAATCTAGTCTAGAGGAGTTAGTATAGCCTCGATATAGGTAAACTATTATTTTTATTAGGAGCCACTCGATACATTTTATGGAGAATACTGATGTTCTCTCTCAGAAAATGCTTTTGTCACAGAGTGACTTTATATATGTTTAACACCCCTCTCTCTATTTATAATTCCTTCCTTTCTAGGAGAGGTTTGAAGTCACTTACTCAAACAGTGTGTGCGTACAGCTTTTGACTGGTCTGTCCCACGTACTATACCATTTAAGTTCAATTTTTAAGCACGAAAAGTTTTTCTCCGCCTCGGGATTCGTTTAGGCACAGTACAGAGATCTGTCCTTCTCACGATGGCAGTAAGTGGAGGAGGCAGGGGAAGTACAAGAGATCCGAGAACCTGGTTCTGCTTTCGCCGCCAGACAGAATAGCGTCAGAATGAGGTGCCGATGTAGGTGGTCCCAGTTCACCTAAGTAACTTACCTGGTGAGCAGTGTAGGCCAGGACAAGCCACACCTGATCACGTGCCAGAGGGTAGGGTCTAGCTGATGGATATCCTTGACTTGCGTTATTGTAATTCTAATCACTTACCACGTAAAGGTGCATTTTTATAACACGTCTAGTATTTTGGCAATGGCGATTAAATTAGAAGGTGTATGGATATGTGTGCGTGTGTGTGTGTGTGTGTGTGCGCGTGTGTAGAAGGGGACAAGCAATTAAACATGGCAAATAATTCTTAGCTCCTAGTAGTTTGTAATTTTATGATTACGATGATAAAATCCAGTTTTGCGACTGAAATTCGACTTGATTGGTTAGTGCCGTACGCTAATTAACTTCCAATTCATCAGCGTGACATCCCGTTGCAAGGAATTTAATCTAATTTCCTTGTCTTGAGAGTGTTTTTAGAAACAGCACGGTGTACATCTAGTTTGTACCAGGAATTGAATGGACCCGGGCAGGTACTTCGGGATTCTTTTTGATTCGTGAGTTTTTTTCATCCTTCTTTCTCTCAGATGGTATAATAATTCCCTGTTTCACTGTAGCATATGAAAGAAAATAGTGTGCATGTACTAAATTCGGGAACATCACGTAATATCGTCACTAGAAAATATTCACTGATTTCAGTGCTAGGTAGTCCAGAGTTAAAAATGATATCCTTACGGGGAGAGGTAGCAAATTTACGTTTGATGACTAATCGTAAGGAAGGTGGTGTCAATCAAGCCTGAGGGGCGTGGGCTTTGGCATCAAAAAGATTCTGTGGCTCCAAGAGATTTTTACAGAACTTATTGGAGTCTTCAAAAGTACATCGGGAACAAATAGAGGTATTTTGAGATACTGTGGGTAAAGCAGTCTAGCCTATTATTATACTATTAATGTTAATATTCTAGAACCTGTGTTGTTTTCTCTTGGGGCTCCTTCTGGCACGATTCCGGCCCCAGGCAGTAAGGGAAAGAGAGGCAGGAGGCGTGATCACGTGAGACACCCCTTCCCCCGCCCGCCCCAGAGGGTTCTAGATTGTGAAGGTGGAGTGTGGATATCGGGTTACGTTAAGACAGAGCACGCCTACGTGACTGCGAGCCGGTGCGGAAGGTGGGCTGGGTGTGCCGAGCGCATGGCTGGCGGCCGCTGCCTAATCCAATGAGGGGCGGTTTCCCAGAGCCCAGCCCCGCACCTGCTGCCCGTCTGCCCCACAGACCCCGCCCCCTTTCTGTGCCCGACCCGTGGCTGTCCCAGAGCTCCACCCACACACTCGCAGGCTTCGGCAAGGACGGCCCCGTTAATCCCAGGCGTCGAAAGCAAGTTGTCCAGGTGTCCAGGTGAGTGCGAGGTTTCCCAGCACGTTGTGACCCCGGTCCGGGTTTACTTCGATCCAGCCTTTCTGGGCTGGCCCCTGTTTGAGGCCAGGGGTCTTAGAACAGGGTGACGGAAATGCGAAGGGGTCACATGGGTTCCTTGGCTCATCGGAGACAGAATCATTATCATCGTTGCAAACGGTCCTTACTCTGTGGTTTAGTTAAAGCAAAGGACCGGCTGCTCTCAGAGCCTGGCCCCTGAGAGCATGGTGATCTCGGCGTGGACTCGCGAAGGCGATGAGAAGTGCCTCCCTTTTACGCATGTCAGGGAAAAGGTCCAGGTTTACGCTCACGTTTCTTGCCTCAGGCTCGTTTAGGCCGTGTCCCTGGTCACACGCAGATCAAGCCGATGCCTGTCACGTGGACGGGGAGCGCAGGGGTGGCGGGGAGCCTGGGTGCTGGGCAGTTGGCGAGCCACCTTGGCTTGTCGCCATCCTCGCCTTTCCCTGTGAGTGACGGGGAGCCAATTCTGCCCGCGACGGTGCTCAGCTCTCTCGCCCGCAGGAGGATTGCCCAGAGCCTGGGTTCGATGGATCCAAAGGGCACTAACTTGGGGGTGCCCACGACGTTCTCTGAGCCTGCAGCTCAGGGTCCAGCAGGGCGCCTCGGAGCCATTCATGCCCTCAGTGGTCGCAAGACCTGGGGTTGAAGGATGGAGGCTCCCCTGTCCTGAGTCGCACGCAGCCATGGGACTCCACGTGCCACCAGGGTCCAGGTCTCTCTGTCTTCTGTCCTCACCTGAATCTGAGCAGAAAAAGTCACCAACCACACCACCCTCTCTGCCAGCCCGACTTTCCCGTGTGCTTTTCTTAGAGGCTTGGGTAGAAAGTGCCACACGGCTCCCTCAGATGACATACCTTCCAACGAATCTGAACGGTGTCACTCTTAAAACCGCCCAACTCAAAACTGTGACAATTTCAGGTCGACTAAAAACCGCCCAGCTCAGAACTGTGACAATTTCAGGAAAAGGTGTATGAGGAAATGGAAGATGGTTTAAAGAGAGATTTGCTTTTCATAATCCAGATTAAAAATGTACGTAGCCCCCCGCCCCCTCCCCACCTTTACAACCCTTGGAAAACAGTTATAGTGTACACTATTTTTATTAATCCTGAAAAAGATGACCCCCTCACTTGCAGCCCAGGCATATTTCTAATCTAAAATGAGTCTGACGCTGAAAACTTCTAATATCCTCAACTCAGAAAGCAAGCATTGGAATACTCAGCTGATAGTTTCAGGTAGGGGGACGTGTCCAGTTTTTGAATGAGTTACGTATATTTTATACAAGTGCCATCTGTGGTCTGAGAACATCTAATTTGAATAGGGCAAAAGGAGGCAGAGAGAAATGGGACTGATTCTCAGGGTACATCTGTGTGGGGGAGAGCGGGGTCCCCAGATTTGCCTCTGAATCCCCAGGTCACATTCCAGTGACAACTAGGGAATTCCTTTTTTTTTTTCTTTCGTGACGTTTTGCTTGTTGCGAAGGGGGTTAGTGCCGGGTGTACGTCAGTGAACATTGCCGGGTGACCTGCCTTTACCCATGCTACATCGGGGGGCTCCGTGTGGGAGCAAACGTACGATGCGCCCCGTGACTGAACAGGTGGTGGATTTTCAACTGCAAGTGTCAGATTCGGTGCCACTGTCAGTAAGAAAGGAATCCGCTCACCAGTGTGGACGCTGCGATCGCCCTAATCTCAGGGGGCGGGGGCGGGGGGTGGTGTCTCGGACACGGAGGATGGTGCAGGAGGAAGTAAGTATACGGCTGTCTCCTCGGAGGGAGAGACGAGAGACAGTCTCCGAGTCAGGAGCTGGGACGCCTGAAGGGTCAAAGACAAGAGTTATCTGTCGTTTTTTTGTTTGTTTGTTTGATTTTTTTTTTTTTTTTACATCACAAACGCTCCCTGTCCTGAGCCCTGTCACTTACCCAAGGTGCTTTTTACTCAGAGATACCAGCGTCTGTTTACATAGACCATCTCTCTCTTCCGTTAAAGGATTTTCAAGGCATTTATCTAACAGGAATCTCTGTGGGGTTTTGTTTTTGTTTTTGTTTTGTTTTTGTTTTTTTCCTGATTGTGTGTAAATAATGAAGTCACCTCTGCAGTTTGTATAAACCTTCAGGCTGTTTACTGCTGGCCTTGGCGGGGCTCATGCTGAGCCTGCCATGCTGAGCCTGCCAGCCCGGGAGGGTGGGGAAGGACCCTCCTCTGGCCAGCGCTCCCACAGGTGCTTGGACGAGAGGCCGTGCCGAAGACTCCTCTCTCTCCTCTTCTTCTTCTTTTCGCATTTCTGCATTATTTTTTCATGTTGTTTTTTTTTCCCCTCCAGCAAAGCTTCATGTTCATTCCTTGCCATTTCTCAACAGTTACTTCCAGCGTCCATTTCAATTGTTTAAAGCAATTAAATCATCTCCGTGCTCCATACTCAGTGAAATATCATTTTCTCTCACGTGTAAATTACAAACCAACCAGTTTTACTGTTGACTTTTTTTTTCTTTTTCCTTTTTTTCTTTTTTTCTTTTTTTTTTTTTTGAGTTTCTGACGGTAGATCATGCTCCGGACAGAAGGGAGCTCACGGGCTCCTGGCTTAGTTTTTCCAGCTCACTTCCTCGTTCATTTACTTTTCTCTGAAATGGAAAGGCAAACAAGCAAATCTTCAAACCTCTCGCATCGCGATCGCCCGCCCCCCCTTGTTTCGTATGGAAGAAGTTAACATTACTTCTAGGTTTTGCCTTCTTTATTTATCTTTGAAAGAAAGAAACAAACAAACAAACAAACAAAAAACGCTCCCACCGTTTACAAGAACGCATCGTTCTCGGCCTGTACAATGGCCTGGGTGACACTGTTTTCCAGTCGGGAACCACAGCGGTTCATGTCAAGGGTAATGTCAAGGTTAATGTCAGCTGTTTGTTTGTCGTTAAGGCTAGAAAACCCCACGACCTTAATGCATACCACAGTCACGTTCATTAGGGACATAGAATGCTTTTCAAAACGTCACATGTCACAGTTGCAGCATCTGTCACCGAGGCCTGGTGTCCGCCTCCCTCCGCTCACTGCCTCCCTCCTTGCTCCCGACTTCTGGCCCTCTCCCCAGCGGAGGTGGTCGTCTTGCGTTTGGAAATGGACAATTCCATACCTTTTACAAAGAGAGGCGACGTGCTGTTTCTTAAATGTAATTCCATGCCACTGTGACTCTAAAGTGGACCTTTAAAATTATGTCATTGAACCTATTCCTTTTGGAAAGGTGCTTTTTAAAAATGGATAATCTTACAGCTAAGTAAGAAAAAGAAGCCAGGCTGTACAGGGGTACATGTGTTCTTGAATCACGTGACCAGAGTGGGTAACCCAGGGGCTCTTTTGTGGCCTTGGGGGGTTCTCCACTTTGCTGAGGGGAGCTGGGAGATAAAAACCATCGGTTAGAGTGGGGGCACCTGGGGTTCAGAGAAAAAAGGAAAGTCCGCACCCCAGAAACAGCGGTGACTTGCTTTGGGTGTGTTGCACCTGCCAGCATTCACTGTCTGAGACTTAGCCAGGAGAAATGTATACGAACCCTTGAGTTTCTGTGGCTAGCGTTCTGCGACTTTGTCCCCTGAGGTTACTCTGTGAAGGGACAGGCGGCTCTGTTTTCCTCGGGTTGCAGAAGGGTTGGGACAGGTGACGGGGGAAGAAAGTGTCGGGCAGTGCAGGAGGCATGGACCTCGGGCATCCCAGTGCGCCCCGCGGCTCGGCGTATCTGGCCTTCTGGGGCACTGTGTGGGCCGTGATGCGTCAGGTGCCCGCGCACCAGGTTTGTATAAAGCGAGGGGAGCATGTGGGTGACCTGTGTTCTTGCTTAGAAAGGTGGCCATTGCCTCTTTTGTTTAAAAGAAGCATGTGAAGGAGCCCTGGGGGTCATTTCTCTTTTCCTATCTACAAATCTGTAGGAAGCATTGTAACTTGCCCATGTAAGGACATCTGGGGAGGCTTATCTCACATTCGGTGTGTGCTGTGTAAAGGTGCTGAGGTGCAGTGGGCAGTCAGGGTGGCCTGGGGCAGGGACCTGGGCCCGGAGCCTCCCGGCCTTGCCGTTTTCATTGGCTCAGGGAAGCCCTGGCGTCTCTGGTCTTTCCCATCCTTAAGACCTGTCTTTGCGCCCCGAGGGGAGAGATAGAAAGCAGAGAAGAGGTTGACCAGAAGCCTCCCCTCGCAGAGATAATAAGGAAAAAAAAAAAAAAAAGCCAATAGCATTGAAAACAAGTAAACAACTGCCACCCTCTTAAACTTCTTTTGTTTTTTGTTTTTGTTTTTTCTTTTCATGTTGAATCACATAGTCAAGCTTGTCAAATGACAGAGATTTTATTATCCTAAGTATCTGTATTCAATTCACTTACCTTATAATGCTTGAAACAAAAGCAGAAAATAATGTCGGTCAAACAAAAAGGAAAGATTGTTTTTTTTTCCGTTTGCAAGATGCCTCCTAGCTAGACGTCTGTAGTTGTATAAAAACGATCTCTAAGCCTTCTTGAAGCTTCTTGCAAAACATGCTCAGATGGCTAGATGATCATGGCTTCTTGATCATAAATTAGTTAACAATGTCTGACGACTGATAAATGTGAAGACACATTCTTTCAATGCCAAGAAAGGCTTGTGGGTGTGGCCATCCCTGTTACAGGCTGTTCCGCCATTTGTCACATGCAACAAATGTTGCCCTGGTGTCTCAAAGGACTTTAAAAAAAGCCACAATGAACTTACTTTGTAGCGTTTCCTCTAATAATCTATATTTTAGTTGTTATTTTTTTAATTTATGATTAAATTCAGGAAGGAGTTTACTTTTTTAAAAATTTTACTCCTAAAAGGACGAAGCCGAGAAGATTGGGTGATCTGCTCAGATTAAAATCCTTGTCTCTGACTACCTTTCATGTCACCTGTGACTTGTGACCTGCAAATGAGGAATATTTCCAATCCAGAGTACCCATTGGGATCGCAGGTGGGCAAATCATTGTGCCATCCGATAGGAAAGTAAAATGTACGGATGAATCCTGGAAATACTTCAGTGCAGGAAGCCAGTCCCTTCCGAAGTCGTTAAGTTGGTAAAAATGGCTGTATGAGCAGCGAAGGCCGAGCGTATTTTAGAAACCGGAGTTACGGTGCTGGCATGAGTTAAAACTTCACGGGCACACGCCACGTGCACAGTCCTCGAGTCTCATGGCAGTGGAAGGCGGCACGCTTCCGAGCTCCGTGATTTCACACGAACGCAAGTGGAGAATTTCAGTGGAGGGGTCCAGAGCGGGGGGGGGGGGGAAGGAGAAAATGAGAGAGGAGAAGTTGGCAGGGTGAAAACCTTCTCCGATCACTTATCTCGACACAGAGTCTCACCTGGCAGGGGGTGAAGGGGAAGGTATGGGAAGGGCGGCTCGGGGTTTATACACTTCTCCCTCTTCGCAGGACCAACTGTGCAGTTCTAAGAAAAATCTCTCTTCATCCTCCCCATCCCCTTAAAAAATGCCCGCCTTGACTTCCTGTAGAATACTCAAGTCCCGTGGCTTCCTCGCCTTTGGATTTAAGGTGTGTGGACGGCTGACGGCTCTCTCCTCCCTGTCCCTCCGTCACCCCGTCCCTGGCTCCCCTTTTATTTGCTGATCTAAATGGGTGTTTAATTGGTAGAACACTGTAATTGTAGGAGAGTTGAAATCTAAGCCTTCACGTGGCAGCTGCTTCGTCTCGGGGAGGGGACAAAATGACTAACGTCCACGCACGTACCCGTCATTATGTGAGCTCGGCATTTAAGAGGCATTCCCATATAGTTCGAGAATATACTTTGGAAATATAGAAGACAAATCGAAAAGAAATCTTTCTAATTTTAAAATGCGTGGTTTGATTCGATACCGATTTGTTTGAAAAGAAGCTTTTAAAGTTTTAAAAATAACCATCCCGATGGCTAGTTATTACTCAGGTTACCACATGAAGACCATTATGGCTGGTACACACTGTGAGATTGTTACATATATAAATATATATATATTTTTTACATTGTAACTTCAGTCTTTTCTTAGGTGGGAATCCAAATCCCAAAGCCCACATTTTAAACAACGATCCCTCTTAATTATGTGACGTTTCCTTGAATTTACAATGCTTTTCTTTTAGCTAAGAGTGTGCTTTAGTTTTCCGGATATTTTGTGCCAATATTCTGTGCCTCGGCAACAAAATTTGGGGGGTTCAGTAAGAGCCGGGGGTTGTTTCTCATGAGTCCAAATCCATATTTAAGTTCGGCAGGCTTTTGAACTGAGTGTGTCTCTGCGCTAAAACTCTGTAAACATGTGTAGCTTTGTCTGTCATGTCGTATTGGTTTATTGATTTATTTTTCATCCTGAAGGGCTCCAGCCTGTCTGGTCTATGTGGATAGAAGGCTGGCCTGTTCGCCAGGATTACTTACTGCACGGGAATCTCTGGGGGGTGCGTGCACAGTGTCAGAAATTCCTATCTGTGCAGTCACCCCACGTTCTCCTGCACTCGATCATAAACTTCCATTAAGAGTTCAATGTTATATGAAGTCTCCTTGTCAAGGAGGATGAGTGTTTCCTCAACAGGCCCAACCAACAGTCGTTGACAGATGTGGAAATTAACAAACAGCAGAAGGTGTCCCTGAGAAGAAAGGAAAACAAATTATTATTATTATTATTATTATTATTATTATTAATCTTGTATTATCAATGAAAGAATCCATTTTAAAAGCATGATCAAGCATTCGTAATGAAAATATAGGCCTTATAATGTTTCGGGGCCGATGGGGAGTCAGCTGATATGTAATCAAATGCTCTCACGGAGGAAGAGGGCTTAGTTCTGCCTTTAAGTCATGGCTCAGGTTACTCCAGTTTTAGCAGCCATCACAATACGTTCTCCCTTAAAAAGGAAAGAGGCCGTATCCTAATGCTTCCCTATAACAAAACACAAGAAGGTGCGAGCCTGTTAAAATGACAGTATCGACGCCGTCACTTTGGTGGAAAAGCAAGGGGAGGGATACGTCGTATATTTCCTCCCTCGCTAAATTCTGACAGCTTAGAAGACACACTCCGATGCGTAATCGTGTATGAAAGAAATTCACTCCGTCTCGGCTCGCTTTCCCTTGCGTTGGCATCAGTTTGTAATTCACACCCAGAGGTCTGTAGGAAAAGGACGCCATCGAGACCCTCGTATTTAAACCAAGAGAAAGCCCCGTCCTAAGAGGAAGCAGGCCTCGAAGGCGGAGAGTTCTGACATGCACGCCTTTATCCCTTGGCTAGGGTTTGAGTGGCGTCACTTTTGCGAAAGGGCGCCGCGAGAGAGTGATTTCAGGTGTGACATTTCAGGGTCTGAGAGGGAGCAAGCAAGGCGGCGGCCGCCCGGTCTCAGGACTGGCGCAGCGGCCACGGCCAGCATGCCCTCTGTGCAGTCCAGCCCTGCGGTGCGATGGTGGTCCCCACCGAGCTCAGCTCTGCCACCGAAAGACGACGCACAGCTGTGCGCGTCCGAGGTGTGGCGTGCTGCATGCTCCTCTCCGGCTTCCTTAGGAAAGCTTGGTCTAGACTTCCATAGTTCTGGGTTCCTGGCTCTCAAAGGCGCTTTTCAGGTGGAAACCATTTCACGCCAGCTCTCTGAGGTGATTTCCCCCGGAAATGGACGGGCGTCTGGGACGTTCTTTGTCCTTGCCCAGGGCAGTGCTGGGGTTGACTGCGTGTGATCAGGAAAGGCACAGGTAGAGGAGGAACCTGTGCTTTCAACAGCCTGATGGTTCTGAAACGGACTCAGTAATCGATTAGGGAAGGAGCCATCGCCATCAGGCAGGAGGTGTTCTGATCTGTCCATGACAAGTTCCGTTTTCCAGGGGCTGTCCTCCAAAGCACGCCTGTGTCTGAGGACTGCAGACCACTCACTGTACAAATGTTGGCAGGCGTTGGCTTGTAACAAAACCAGTCACAGACTTCAAAGCGCCATCGTCTCAGAGACCTTCGCCTACAGTAGATTGGGAAACACTGAAAATGCCGCGTGACCTTGAGTCCCTGGCCTTGCGAGGTCTCTAACTGGGAAAGGGGCCTCGTGTCTCCTTGAAGCAAGAACCCATGTTTTTTTGACCCTCACCGTTTTAGGCTTGAGGGTTTGACCTTGCTGTGTGGACATTGGCATGGGTACTGTGTAATCTTTGACCTTCTCCCTTCTGTCCCAAGCTATGGCCTGATTGTGTATCCGTTAGAGTTGTTGTCACTTTGGACCAGAAGTCATGGATCTTCCCTTGACCTTCACCTCACTGCGGGTCGGCTTAAGGAAGAATCTGGATTCGCCGATGCATTAGCCCCGAACAATGAGGAAATTAATAGAGTTTAGCCCTCAGGTCTATAGGTAAAAGTAAGTGGGAAAAGAACGGAGTAGTATAGCGGTCGTAAATTATTTAGGAAAGAGTTAAAGGGTAAGTTTATATTTAACTCAAGATTACAAAAGTGGCTGAAAGAGGGCGAGAAAGGCGAATCAGTAAGAAAACTCACTTTACCGCGCACACTGAATCCTTTTAACGTCATCCTCTAGACTCGGTTGAGTAGCCGTGGATCTCACGTCTGGAGAAACAGAGCCACCTGTATTAGTAAGCTGAAATTTTAACAATGCACAAATTATTATGTTAGAATAATACGTTTCTTGAAGACATGATCCGACTTTAAGAAGCACGTTTTATACACGTGGTTTGCTTCCAGAGGGGACTTGCCAGATGTTTGGGGTACGCCCTTTGTATGTATTGTCCACGCTTTCTCCCCAGTCCTTTGAAACCCCTGTTTAAATTACTGACTGTGAACCGAATACCCAGCTCACGTAAGGTGTTTGCAATGTTCCTTTAGAGTATCCCACACCCGAAACACGGAAGACCGAAGACCGGCACTCGAACCTCTCAAGTCTAGTTTGCATCCATCTCTTCCTCGGGGACAGGCTGGGCGCCCGGGGGACACCCAGCAGGCAGCCCACCCAGTGCCCAGCATGGACGTGGCCCGCGAGCTGCCCAGCATGGGAAGAGGGCGCCGTGGGCTGGGCATCACACAGGGCGTGCGGGTGCATCACCGGTGTGCTGGCTGACTGTGGTACACACTTGTGTGCCTCAGGGGGCTCAGGAGGAGGGTGCAGCGAAGGTGCCCGGAGGTGTGTGTGTGTGTGTGTGTGTGTGTGTGTGTGTGGTTTCGTTTGGGGTTTGTTGTAAAAACCCAGCTTCTCACCTTCGGACAAAGCGCAGTCTGGTTGCGAGGGTCCCCGGCCAGGGGGGCTGATGTCACAGAAGACAGAACTTGGTGGCCGAGTGTTCCGTTTCTTTAGGAAACACTCGCTGAGCCTCTGACCCGTGCCAGGCGCTGCCCTCGATCCCGGAGTTCTGCAGGGAACAAAAGAGGCTCAGATGGCTCGGTCCTGAGGTTCGCATCCTGACGGGGCGTCTGCTGTTCGCCTGTCCCGTGGCCTAACTTCCCCGCAGTCTCTGAGCTTCGCCTTCACGGTCCCCCTGAGCTGCCGACGTCTCCTGACTACTACTGACTGGCGACTTGAATCTGGATTTCTTCCCTCATCATTTCCTAACTAACCTATGATTTCGCTCGCTTAACAAGGACGCCTTCTGCGTATTTTCTCTCTGAGTTCTCCTCGCTCTCCGCGTTTCCAAGGGCCGGGATCTGATCTTCCGGTTTTCTCCCGCGTGGCTCCTGGGCACCGAGGCAGGGCCCAGGTTTGTGGGCCTGTCGGTCCGTGTTTGCCGAGTGTGCGTTCTCACCGGATGCGGTTGGCGCGCTCACCCGCGAAGCCCGTCGGCGTGCCGAGACCGCATCCGCCTCGCGGAGCCGCGGCCCGGGGGTGTGTCGGGGTGGCCGAGCCTGCCTCCACCTCCTCTGCTGGTCCTTGAGCCAGCTCCCCACATTCTTCACCATGGCCCCCCCCTCCCCCCGCCCTGTGTGAGGGGCGAGGCACTGTGTCGTGTTTTTATGGCTCCCCGGCTTCCCCGTGGTCACCGTTCAAGGTGGCACCGGCTTTGTCAGCGGCCTCGCTGACCGGGGAAGTCACCTGACGTCTTTGCTGCGTAGGAAACGCACCCCAGGCTTCGGGAGCCCGCTCCCCGTTTCCGAGGGGCCGTCACCCAGGCGTCTGCGGTGAGCACTGTAAAGGCCACTCGGGAGGACGGGGAGCCCGACGGCTGGTGTTTGGACAGGTAGCGCCGTGCAGGGCCCGCCGGCTGCGCGCGCAGTCGGGTGACAGGTGTCAGGCCGTCGCCCAGTAACTCGCATGTGTTTCTCTCCGTGCACAAGCCGCCTCTCCAGCCTGAGCGCTTCCAGCCGCTCCCGCACAGCGCTGATGGACAGGGGAGGTGGCGGCAGGTGCTCCAGGACGCGTGTCCCGGGGTCGCCGACAAAGAACCCTCCCAGTCCCTCCCTTGGAGCTGCGCGTTTAGTTTCGAAAGAATGTCAGTACATGCACCAAAAAGAAAAAAAGGAAAAAGGCCCGAGTTTCCTGCTGCACTGTCACAAGGGCGGACCGAGCCGGATAACCTTTACTCAGGTAGAAAGTCTAGCGGCGGAAGCGGACAGGAAACAGTGACGGGACCCAACAGTGACAAGGACTGTGAGGGAAGAACGGGATCGCGGGTGGGAACGGGGACTTCGGGGCCAGGATCTCGGAGAAGGGCCCTTGGAGAACAGGACGTCGGCTCTGGGAGCAGGGGTCGGCCGGGAGGGGACGTGGGACGTGGTGGGAGGTGGGCATGAGAGGATTTCCCCAAGGCAGGGAAGACCCCGGGGTGGGGGCAGGGCCGCTTGTCCACCCCACACGCCCTCGGCCTCGTTCCCCGGCCGCACCAGCGCGGGAGTGGAGTCGTGGGGAAAACAGGGACTGTGACTTCGCGAGGCTTTCGTCGAAGTAGGGTGCCCTCTTCGGGGGGGGGGGGCTCAGAGAGGGTCTAGTGAGGTGGCGTTTGGGCAGAGACCTACAGGAAGGGGAGCAGCCGGGTGGAGGCCGTGGCGAGGACCTCTGCTTTGGTCCTGGAGGGCTCGCAGCGGAGAAGTGACACACGGAGTTGACACTCCGAGTTGACAGCAGACCACAAGGCAGGGGACTGGAGTAGAAGAGCACACGGGGTGGGGGGGGAGGGGGCGGCCGCCTTGGCCCCAGGCAGGGACGGTGTGTTTTGGCCCCGGGACGGCGGGAGAGGCCGTTGGGGGACGCCGTCGGGGTTCGGAAGCTGTGGGGCAAGCAGGACTGGCGGGCGCCGGTGAGATGCTCATGGGGCGGCAGAGAAGGAAGGAGGGAGAGGCAGGTCCCGGGGCTGCAGCCCTGTGGGCCAGCGGCAGAGGACAGAGGACAGGGTGGGCAGACCTGGTTAAAAGTTGTGCGTGGGTTGTTTAGGGGAGTTGCCAAATATTTGCATAGCCACGCCCACACCCAAGGGCGTGGGAATCAATTAGAGGATTAACAGGAGACAATGTAGGTATTCAAATCTCACCACATCTGCCTCCATTGTGCGGCTCACACACCCCCTCCTTCCTCGGGCCCCCCCTCCAAAGTGATCTCGACTCCGTTTCCCTTACCTGTAAAGCGTGGTCACGGTCACAGGATAACCACAGAGACCCCACGGGCCTGTAGCTCCCAACAGAAAAGCACTCACACAACGGCCAGAGGTTCGAGACGCGTTTGTTTTTGTTGTTGTTTTTTTTTTTTTTTTAATTGCTGTGGCTTCCAAGCCATAGCCACTAGACGCTCCGGGTGATCTCTGTAAAGCTTGGCATCGTTTCCGTGAGACTTGTTTATTTTGCTCTCGGCTCGTTATCTCGACATTTTTGCCTTTGAAGAGGTTATACAATTATTGTGATATAATCACAGAGCAGGATATTTCACAAGGTTCCCTTTCTAGCTCCAAATCATTTTCTTGTTTCTTTGGCTGTCAGTCTCTGGGCACAGGGGTTGGGGGCGGGAGAAGGTGCTGGGAATGAGGGTTTGTTTTACTGCAGGGGGGCACCAAGGGCTCCGTCGCAGTCTTGGGGTGCCCGGCGGAGAGCGTGGGGGAACATAAACCCCTGGGTCCCCAGCCCTGCCGAGCAGGGTGCCGTCACAGACGGATGGCAGTGATAAAGTTAGCGTTTTCTGGAAATGGGGCAGAGACTTCCTTCTCCACCTCTGAGATTTCGAAGCCCTATTTGTGCTTTTGTGAGAATTGAGAGGAAAGCACTTCATAGCTCCGATCATCTCATGTCCGGGGAGAATTTATATCTCAGTTCCCCAGGAGACAGCTCTGGTATTAGGGCAGCGAGAATGGTTTTATTTCCCGCCTTCTGCCTTCTCTACACTTTGTTCCTCTTTAATTCTTGCACGGAAACCACCCTTGATAAGTAAAGCCATGCTCTCGTTTCGAAGAAGGGTTTTTCGAGTGTAAAATCTTCGGTAGCCTCTCATTTATCAAGCGATTCCCGATTTTCGCAAGGGACCACGCGCCTTGGCAGGGTTATTTCTTCGCAAGAAGCAGCCTCCCCGGGTCCGGGAGGTGGTAGAAGGTGCCGCACTGGAAGAACGGCCACGGAAAAAGGGACTTCGCCATGGGGGACTTCTTCTAGGTCGCAACGATTTATCCATCGTCGATCGGCTTGGTTCATAAATTCGAAAAGCAATATTAGGAATTAAAGTTCTACCTTGGCACCTACGATTTCTAGCATGGCTGTGTAAAGTTCGAGTGTGGTAATATGAGTTAATAAAAAGTAGGTGATTGGAAAGGCCATCTCTTTGGGGAAAGCTGAGGCCGCCCCCTCCCCGATGTGACCATCTTTAAAGACGCCGCGGCCCCCATTTTACCAGCCAGGAGCAACCTGTGAGTTGTATTTTTCCTTACGGTTGTTAAGTGCCGGGGAGGTGACTCAGCAGATGGGAATTCTTTTCGTCTAGGTGGGGCGTGTCAGCCACTGACAAAGGGTTCTGCCTGTAGCCCTCCGTCTGCGTAACAGACCCGGAGGCCACAGGAGAGCCAGGGCAAATGTCCCCAGAGCGCGAGGAAGCCTCTTCGCTTCGACCGCTCTCCCCTCTCTCGTGGAGAACTCGGACACAGACCCCGGCCGGTTTCTGGAGCTTTTTTATGAATGAGGTCCCGGAGGCGGGGAGGGGAGGGCTTGTTACACCGGCGGTCGGTCCGTGGGGTAGCGCACTTCGTTCACTCCATCCGTCCAGCCGGGCTTTATTTTAAAGGAGAGTGTGCATTTTCTGCGATTCTAGTTAGACTTCTCCCCGCCCCACCCCTCCCCCCACGCCCGTTGATAAACGTGCGAATGCATTCATATTTATTTTCTTCGAGTGTTTGTCATTTAGTCGGGGGAGAGGGTAAGAGAGGTGAAGCGGGGGAAGGGAAGGGAAGGCTTTGTCGTCCCTCGAGTTACTTCTCTGTCCCCGTGCCACCTAAGAGGAGGCAGGTGGGGTCCCTCTGCCCAGAGCGTGGAGCCTTGAGGTAGAACGCGGATGGGGGAGTTTACTTCTCTGTCCCCATGCCACCTAAGAGGAGGCAGGTGGGGTCCCTCTGCCCAGAGCGTGGAGCCTTGAGGTAGAACGCGGATGGGGGAGTGGGGGGTGACGGCTACCGGGGGTCTGCCAGGGCCGCACGTGCCAGCATCCCTGCCCCGTGCCTCCCCCTGTCCTGCTCCCAGTGGGCAGCTCCTCATTTGTGGCACCCGAGTCCCCATTGTCACGGCCACTAAACCTTGAATCGGAAGCTGCTGTGACGACGCCGGGCCCCCACCCCCCCCCGCCACTGCTTCCTGCTGGGGGCAGCCGAAAGGGCAGGCATTGTCTCGGGCATAAATGAAGCTCTCTCAAAACAAACAGCCGGGGAGGGGGCGGCCCAGTTACAGCTGCCCCAGCGAGGTGGCCTCGTCGCGCACAAAGAGCGCTTTAAGGCCGGGATGCGGCCCTTTTGCTCGGTGACCATCCTGTGCCCGGGGAAGAAACCTTCTCCCCGCCCCCCCACCGCTTAAAGCGAACCCCAGAGCAGCTGGCCACCCATGCCACCCGCAGAACGATCCCCCACGTCGGAAATGCTGGGTTCGGGGAAGACAATCGCCCCTTCGCTGTCATAGCTATATCTGTGGAGTGTGACTCTGTCGTGGAGTCGGGACGGGAGTGCGCACGCCCTTGCCCGAGGTAGACGCTCCCAGAGGAGAATTAGAAGGGATTAAGCTGTGTTTTTTTTTTTTTTTTTTTGCTCCAGCTTTTAGATAGGAACCCGCCCCTCCTCCCCCGCCCCCGTGGCTAGCAGCGACCAAGCGCCTTAAGCCACCCAACACCCCATGTCACGAAGACTCTCCGGAGGCCCCGACTGCCTTTCTTTCCCACCCCACGTTTCCATGTTGTGTAAACACAACGGGTAAGGACCCCGAAGCACCGTTTCCCAGCGCTGGTGTAGACGCTCCCGCCGCGTGCCGGAGTCTCTCTCCTGGGGACCCCGGTCTCTCTCCCGTGTGTGTGAGTGTGTGTCACACGTGCCGATGCCACCGCGTGGCGCCTCCTCACCCTGGAGTGCCACCTCGGGGCCGTTTTGGGCCTCGGTCATCGGTCACTTCCTGCGGTCACGCCGAAGGGCAGTGTGAGACGGACCGTGTTGAGGACCCGATGCCAACAGCTCGTCTTGGGGTCCTCGCCGCCGCCGAGTCTCTCTTTACGGCCAAGTGCCACTGTGAGGACGGCGCCGCGTCCGGCATCCCGGGAGTCTGTCTGACTTCCAGGCACGGTGCACGCGACAGCTGTGGGCAAAGCGCTGGTGTTGGCCCCGGGGACCGCCGGGGCCCTGATTAGAAAACAGTCCCGGTGACCCGAAGGAGGCAGTGGCTGGCGGTGCCGGGCCGGGATCCTGGCCCTCGCTTGTCTAACTGCTCACACTGAGGCCCCAGGCGAGGCCCCTGGGGAGCTTCAGGGCTTACGGGAGGCGAGGGGCTGGGGAAGGATCGCAGTCAACGATAAAAGGAGGAACGGGAAGAAACAGCCACAGAAGACGGAGCAACGCGTTTTCGAAGGGGTGGGAATGTTTTAGGAGGCCGAGGTGTGTTTTCTGGGGCCCCTGGGCCACTGGTGACTAGAAGGAGCCCACCCTGGATAGCCCAGCGGTTCGGCTGTCGTCAGAGGCAGGGGCTGTAGCCTCTTCTTCCTGACGGATGAGTAGAAAAGAGAAGAAGAGAGGGAGAAAGAAAGCAGGACCGACGAAAGTCGTGGTTTTCTTTAGTTTGGCTTGGGGGGTCGGGCATTGCCAGGGCGAAGTCAGGAGATCCAGAACCATCAAGATCAAGAAGAATTTCGGAGATGTTTTGACCACCGGTCACTTTGTGGAGCGAAGCGGATACCGCCTTTGACCCCAGCTCCCTGGGGGAGGAAGGATGGGTCACTTGCATGCATGAATTCACATTTAAAGAACGCATCCCATTTCTCTAGCATCATTGAAACGAGATTTTTTTTTACTTGCGTTAATTTCCCGAGTCATCGAAGTTCACTTCTTAGAGCAGAAGATATTCAGATTTTTCTCCTAATTGTCACTGATTGACAGCACTTCGCTCTCTTTAATAATGGATCATTTTCTCAGTAACCCAGGGCGCAATTATGGAACCGGAGTTTCAGAAACTGTTGCCATGGTGGGGTCTGATTCTCTTTAAATCGCGTGGCCTCCGACATCCATGCACATTTATACGGTGCGTTTTGTGTCTTCTCCCTGTTTGGGCGGTAAATTCTGGTCTTAGGCTAAGTATCTCACAGCACGAGAGAAGACTATGGATCTTCGTAAATGATTTTCCACGAAGCTCAGAGGACTTTTGAGACTGTTTTCATGTTGGCTTCCGTTTCCGAGGGTTGTGCGGTTGAGATATTAGAATTCCACTCATTGGATAGCTACCTGGATCATTACCGTAAACACATACTCACATACGGACTTCAAATGGGAAGGATTTCTAGTGGTTGTAGGTTTCAAACCACTTCTGTTTATATCCTCACCTATTTCTCTTTCATGTTCATGGTCTTCAGCGTGTCAGATCTCCTGAGAACTTGCGGTTCATTTATCTTACTTTTTTCTACACGTAATTCCTTTTGTTTTTCTAGACGAGCATGGTGCTACTTAGAACGAAAGGTTAAGTGTCATATGTAACATTCTACTTACCTTCTGTCCTGACTCGGCCACGTCCCGGCCTGTGCCTCTGTTTCCCCTCCGTAAAAGGGCATTAGTGGCCATCGCGTGCCCACCTCGAAGGCTTGTTGTGCTGTGCAATTTAATGACCTAATTAGTGCGAGGAGTCTCCCGGCAGTGCCTGGACCGTAATTAAACACCGCCTGTATAAATGTGAGCCTCATGTTGATCACTGCTTAGAAGAACACAGTAGCAACTGCATGAAAAAAAAAAAAGTAACTTTCCTTGCAAAGTCGTGTTTGCAAATTAGAATATTTGATCCATTAGCTCTCATTGTCGGCATTGCCTTGTAATTGGAAGGTGTTCTAAGAGCAGCTCCAAGGAATGTTACTTTTTGATATCTGAGGTTTCACTCCTGGGTGATAAAGAAGTTGTGAGACAGATTTGAGTGTTTTGGGAAAGGTGTTTGGGGCAACCTGAAGTTGGGGTGTTCCCGTGAGAAGCTTCGATCAGCCGAAGGGAAAGTCGCATTGGTTGGTGTAAGATCTATTAATATGGAAAATAAATTAAAACAATAAGAAGGTATTGGGATATGGGTTAGCACCGATTTAGAGAACTACGACTAAATAGCCTTGCATGAATGCTGACGCCCGAGGTTGAAACTTTTCCATTTTCCTCGTTGATAACGTTAATCTCCCAGAATACGTTTCCAGCTTTGGCATGAATTGTGAGCCATCATTTCACCTTGATCTTTAATATTGCCATTAAAGTGTTGCATCAAAAGGGGGAACAGGATGGTTATTTAGCCCTCTGAGATTGCTGTGTCCTCCCGGGTCACCAACCACACCTGGGACGTTAAAAAGCCAACAAGTTCAGAATCCACCAGTTAGAACACGCTCCAGGCCATTACGCTGCTGGAGTCGTGATGTCAGCTACGAGGTGAATTCTTCAGAGATTTTTATCAGTGAAAATGAAGCTATTCAGATGCTCACCTGTCCTCCTCCGGCTTGGTGGCTGCATTGGGTTGAAACTGCCCAGAGCATGCGTCCTCAGGCTCTGGCTGAGGCCCTTTGTCCTGACCCCGACTTGCCCCTGGCATGTCCCCGGGATGGAGGCAGCCTCTGGTGGCACAGGGCTTCCTGGCCTGTTCTGGCTGGTAGGGTGCTTTGGGACCTGGGAGGCTGGAGGCTCTCCCTTTGTGAGCTTGGATTAGTCTTTCCCAGGGCAAGTGAGCTTGAGGTTGAGCTTGGGGTCTTGGGGGCCGGAAGAGCTTTCCCCTTTAAGGTGACCTAGGCGCGGCGCCACAGAGCCTGCGTGAACCCCGTCTCCTCCCCAGCCCCGCCAGACCCAGAGGCTCTCCTGGTGCCAAAGCCTGGGGCATCGGGAGCCTCGCCTGGCCTGCTGGGCAAGAAACGTGCAGCAGAGAACTGGCAATGAGTTGGCAAGCTCTCGAACTGCCATTTTTTTCCCCCTGCTCTGTGTTTTCATAATGCCACTGAGCAGACATCAGATTGTAAATCCTGTGTAAATAGGCTTAGACTTTCTGGATTCAACCCCACAGAGAAGACGAGTCTGTGTTTTGAGGAATACTCGAAGAAGGCATTTGTCGGGTTCATTTTCCACCATGACGGGCTTCACGAGGCCTCCGCCGTGAGGCCCGTACGCGTCCACACAGCCCTTGACCGGAGCCTGCAGCACACGACGCAGCTGGCCGGGGACACAAATGGTTCCCATGGGTGTCCCGCCCCTCGCCTTGGTGGCTAAAATTGTGCTCCCCATGTTGTATTAATGTGGTGACAGCTCACACCTCGCCTGGGACACAGGCAGGAGAGGCCGAGTGCAGAGAGGACCAGAACAGGGCCTGGCTCGGTTTGCTCAGTCGGGGAGCCACCCCCTGGGGGACACAGCAAGGTGACCCAAGCAGGTCCTCCCCTTGGGGAATTGGGGCCGAACTAAGTGAAAAAGAAGTCATGAGAAAGAGTCACTTTTCCAGTCTGATCAAAGGCTGATAGACACCCCAGCCCTGGAAGGTGGGGTCCGGGATGCCAGTCTTATGGTGGAAGGCGCGTAGGGGGCAGGTTGTGGCTTTTTCCTTGTGTCCCCGAAGAACCCAGGCTGTGTGTTGTTCTCTGTGTTCTGGGCTTCATTAGCTGTGCTGGTGGTTTCCTTAGAGTCTGCATTGTGTTAGAACGTAACTATGGATAAATTATGATGCATAGGCTGTCGCTAGCATCCTTTCGATGAGGTCCCCCGTCCCACCCTCAAATGAACACCCCGCCATTTTAAGGTGAAAAGTCGAGAGTCAGAATGTTTTGTTTCAGTCTCTTTGGATGACTTGGTCTTGAGGAAAACAATACTTATTAAACGTTTATGTATGCGTTTGACCATCCCTTTCTATCCTGCTTATAAGTGAGCAGCTCTCTTGTAAACTCAAAGGATTTTAATTATTTTTCAAGCCTCATTCAAGGGTTGGCAGACCACAGTTCACAATCCTTGACCCAGCCCAATACACCTGTTTGTGTCAATAAAGTTTTATTGCAACGCAGTCACGCTCCTCTGCTTTCCTATTGTCTGGGGATGGTGGCTTTCTCCTTTTGATGGCAGAGCTGAAGAGTCGCAACAACAAAAAAACACGTCTTGCAAATAAATCTATTTACAGAGGAATTTTGCCGAAGCTCAGTGTATTTGGTGGAGGAATAACTCGTTTCTCCTGGAACACCTCCATGTCCAAGAAACTCATCGTCTGATGAAGCAACTTGTTCTGTTCTCAGACATCTTAAGAGCGTTAGCGAAGTCTTCCTTTAGAGAAACCCCAAACCCTACTTCCTTATGAGTTGTATATGTTGGTTCTGTTGTACCCTGTGAACCATTAAAAAATAAATATTCCTTCGAGATAATTGCCCTTTTGAATACATGAGGACATCTCTTCTGTACGCTCTGAATATCCCTTCTCCAGGTGAAACATTTCCAGTTCTCTCACCTGTTCTTTACTTCAGAGTGCATTGTCTCCATCTGAGAAATTCTTGTTTGATAACCCTTTCAGCCATGACACTGAGAATTAAGAAACCGTCTTTTAAGACAACTGATCAAATGGGAGAAGATATTCGTTTATAATGCATCTGCTAAGAGGTTACTCTCCAAACTGTATGAAGAATTCATACAACTCAACAACAACAACAAACTAAACAATACAGTTAAAAAATGGGCAGAGGACCTGAACAGATTTGTATCCAAAGAGGAAAAACAGATGACTAGTAGACATATGAAAAGATGCTCAAGGTCACTAATCATCAGAGAAGTGCAAATTAAAGCCACAATGAGATAGCACCTCACACCTGTCAGAATGGCCATCATCAATAAATCAAAGAATAACCAGTGTCGGCGAGGATGTGGAGAAAAGAGAACTCTCACCCATCGTTGGTGGGATTGCAAATTGGTAACAGCCGCTATGGAAAACAGTTTGGTGGTTTCTCAAAAAATTTAAAATGGATATATACATTTTGACTCAGGGATTGCATTTCTGGGTGTTTATCCAAAGAAAACCAAAATAATAATTCATACAGATCTCTGCACCCCCAAGTTCATGGCAGCACGATTTACAATAGCCAAGATACGGCAGCCACCTAAATGCCCATCAACAGATGCGGATAAAGAAACGATGGTGCATATATACAATGGGATATTATTCAGCTATTAAAAAAAAATAAAGTCCTACCAGTTACAACAACATGGTTGGACCTAGAGTTTATTATGCTGGGTGAAATAAGTCAGACAGAGAAAGATAAATAGCGTATGATTTCACCGATACGTGGAATCTAAGTAATGAAAAGAACAAATTAATGAAAAACTGCCTCACAAATATAGAAGACAGTCTGGTGGTGGCCACGGGGAGGAGGGTTGGGGGACCCTTGCTCTCAACTGTGTGTGTGTCATCCAGGTCCCCTGTCCTTGGGCTTAGCATTGAGTAATTCCAAGTTGACTCGGCCTCGAAAGAGCTGCCTTCACAAGCATCTTACAAGGTCCTGTTGTTGACAAGGGACTGTCATTCCGTTATCTTAAGTCCATTTCCTTTCTTTCATGCTGTTCTAACCTTTAGCAGAAAAACAGTGTCTCAAGGGGCACGTCTCGTAGTGTTGGTGAATCCGGAGCTGCTGTTCCGATGTCCTCGTCATCCGCCTTGACTTGAGTGAAGGTCACTGCCTGGGTCCACGGAGTTCTGACCTTGTTGGCTTGTGCTACCTTTCCGTATTGATCGTGTCTTTTTATTCTCTGTCATTCTGGTGCTCTGACATCTTGGGGACTTGCTGACCCTGGAGAGACTTCCCCTCTCAGGACTGGCTAATTTCTAGAGATACTAAATGAGCAGAACTTTAAATACGTGCAGACTGACCCATGCGGAGTCCAGCCCCTCCTGCATGCTGTGTGGGGCCATCACACTCAGGGCTCAACTAATTCTTCCCTAGTCACCCCAGGGCCAAGCTCCAGACAATAAGACACAGCCCCCGCATTCCAGAACCCACGGAAATTATTTAAACCCGGCTTATCCTAAGCCTGCTTATCCCACCTTGCCTGCTTGCCTGTAACTGGGGGCAAGCCATCGTAAAAGCTCATGCCAACGTTGTATCTGTCCCCTCTGCCTCCTGATGGACTCTGGCGCCTCTGCACGTGGCCCTGCGTGGTGTGGCGTGGCCTAGCCTTTCAGGAACTGTGGGCGACTAATTTTGTTTTCAGGGCCAGTCTTCCCCTTACCCGTTGGTCTCACCAGGTGTGAATAACAATAAACCCTACATTTTAAAACACGTTGAGGCTGCCGCACACGGAGAGACCGTTGAGGATGAGGGCCATTTACTGGGTGCACAGCGACCCCAACTGTCCCTTGCGTCTGAGCTCTGAGACTTTAGAAAAGGTGCAGAGTTGCCTCTGTCAAGAGTTGCCTTCTCTGACGAAGCAGATCCACAACCCCCTGCACCACGATGACTCCATATGTCGAAAATTACAATGCAGTGGATAAAGGTCTGAGCTAGATTCTGGTCTGCTGCGTTTTTTGTTTTTTGTTTTTGTTTTTGTTGTTGTTGTCGTTTTTACTTCAAGCGCTGAAGCCCAGGCAAACGCGAAAGCATCTCTTGAACGTTTTCTAAAGCGTGCGATGACCGCTGAAGTATGTGAGATGGTGAATGACCCGTGTCTCCACCTCGAGCTTCATCACAGATGAAGCATGTGATTGTGGATCGCTCGCCTCAGTAGATCCTGTCGAGAGACCAAGATTAAACTTCAGAGTACATTTCAGGTTAAGTTACTCTCACGAGCACGAAGGATAAATCACTTCAGAAGAACACTGTACCATGCAGCGAAGGTCCCTTTCATGGCCGAGGGAGCGCTGATCTCTGTAGGCATACAGGGTGTGTGTCCACGGTTTGCAAAACAAAAATGTCTGTATAGGCTCTCTCGATGGCTTTGGAGAGTGTATTAGCGACTTGGCCATTTGGAACTCCATTTCATTTAAATTGCAAGAGTGAGAGAGAGGTGACTAGGAGGAATGCCATGATAGAGGAGGAGAAGAAACCTCTTTGTGACAGATGTCAGCGGCTTGGACTGGGAGAATGGGAGTCATGACTTTTAAACGTCCTCAATCGAAATACAAACCAGCAAGGAAGAGCATTTCTGGCGAAGGTGCTTCCTTGTGCCCGTGGGGGGAAAATCAACCTTAAATTCTGAAAGGGCACATATTGCTTTATATTTTTAAATACGAAAGGATGTGTGTGTTTTTTTTTTTTCTTTTAAGCTGCACCGATAAAGTAATGAATTTTATTCTCTAGTTCACACTTTTCTTACCAGGAGAAGTAATTAGTACAAAAATATAGGCACTCACTAAAACTATCTTCAATTCCGAAACCGCTGATAGGAAGACAGAAGATACAGAAACAGGAACATTTTGTACGCTGTGGCTGATCGCCATTCAAAATCATGGTTCGCGTGTCATAAAAAGTTTAAAAGACATCCCGAGCATAAAAATTGTGTCATTCGGGTTTTAGAGCAAACAGCCCTTTTCTGGTGAAAGGAGAACTTTCTGAGTGAGGTCAAGATCTGGGGACAATGGCTGTTGTCTTTACTGGGTGTCGTTCCCTTTCCTCGTGGTCACAGCTTCTTCCTGTTGTTCCTTTGAACGGAATCACAGCAGCGAAACTGGTGGAGGAATGAGGAGGGGGGAGGGCAGAGCCACCCCCTGGGGTGGGGGGTGGCGGGGAGGCTCGCCCGTGAAAGCCAGCCTTTGTGTGCGCCGGGCTGGCCCCCGTGACAAACAGGGCACAAGTCGGGCTGTTGTTTGTTTGGGAAAAGCTACGGCGTCCTATTGCAATTATTTCTGGAAGAAAATATTTGATGTTTTTGGAAGAGTTTGAGAATAAGGGGGATGCGGGGGGGGGGGTGGTGGAGACAGGCAGGGAGGGAGGGCCACCTCTCGTCTCCCCCACTCCAGCTCCCTCCTTGGGCGTGCAAGCGCGTGGCGTGACTCCACGTGTTGGGGTGTTTGGGGCAGAGACATCGGAAGCATCCCCAGCTCCGGTCCCAGGAGCGAGAGGAGGGCTGGCCCGAGAGCCCACCTGACGCCCCTCTTCCTCCCGATGCTTTGTTCACGCGGTCGTCCATTCTGCCCCACGCCGGCGCCAGTGTGGACCCGTCACGCCGATGCCCCACGGCGCGTCGGTGAGAAAGGAGAAAGTCTCGGCAGCCTCCCCTCCCCCTCGGCGTTCATTTCGAGGGTTGAATGCTCGCCCGCGCGCCCCGGGCCCACGCCTCCAAAGGCGGGCGCCGTGCTCCCTGCACAGCGGGCCCTTCGAGGTCGCCGCGTCCACGTCCCCTGTCCTTGCTCTCCGGGCTGCGTGTCCTCACGGCCGCAGCCCCCTCGCCTTGCCCGCTCCGTGTCCTCGGAAACAGCTTTCTCTGTCTCCCGTGGTGGTCCTCACGCTCTTTCCCCTGGTCCCTCGGGTGGCCCCGATTAGGGGTGCGTCACCCCGGGTGCCCGACCGCCTGCGATTTGAGTCGCCAGCCCTCCTCAGGGCTCTCCCTGTCGTTCCCATCATTAACGCCAAGAGCCGATTGGCACCCTGCACGTAGTAGGCCATCAGGATTTTGTTGCGTGATACACTCTCCTTCACAGAATCATCGTTCTTTATGTTGCTGTTTGTGTCCAAACCTCGCTTTTCAAAGATCCGATCGCTCAAAAGCACCGGTCCGGACTGGGCAAGAAGAACACACCTCACCCCAGCTGGCAGGTTTCTCCCCATCGTCCCCTATCTTCTTCCTCTGCCGCCGTGACTCGCCTTCGGTGTCTTGGTGCAGCTCAAAGTTGGGCCCCTGAGAAGTTGCCGAAGTGACAGATTTATACCCCGAATCGCCGTAGATACCAGACATTGGGGACAGCCTCGTGTTTCCTGGTGACTGGATTTTTTTTTTTCTCCCGGGTTCAACGTTTCAATATAACATTGACACTTGATGATGCTCCCCGGAGTGAGGGACTATGAATAGCTATTCACTATGGATATTGCCTGTTAATTATTCTCTCCTGTCCCACCTGGCTCCCGGAGGCATCCGAGATTGACACAAGCATGGTGGCTTTCTTTGGGAAGTTGGTAGAGGGAGGGAGGTGAGTCATGGGCCGAGCACATCCAGATAGCCTCATGGCTCCCGAAGGCCGAATGGCTCAGAGAGTGGCCGGAAATGCCCACTTGTTTAAATTTGAAATCCACGAGGTAGGTTCATTCACTTATTTATCGATTTAAAATGCATTTGGACCCGATGGCATTGGATGCCATATAACTTCATGATGGGGAGTCACGGGGCTTCTCGCTGGTTTGGATTCGTGAAGCCTGTTAAGTAAAAAAAAAAAACCAAAAACTGAAAACATGTTATCTTTCAAAGAAGCTTTTCCCTTTGAGTTGAACATGAAAAGTTAATGTCGCACTGGGATACTTGAGTTCTCTCTACTATTTCGTGATTTTTTTCCCATGGTAACTCCCTATGTGGAAGATGAAAAAAAATCAGAATAAACTGCTTTATTTTCCAAATCGGAAAGGAGTTGTTCCAACTTCTGGCGGTCACATCGTTAACGTGAAAATAGGTGACATAAATTAAGGTGACTTACTGTGCATTAAGAGAGTAGTGTCTGCCCGAATTAGAAACGTTCTCTTGCGTTTCTGAAGTGTGAATGATTTCCGTGAGATCCCGGGATCCCATTGCATGTGGTTTCCATTTTGTAGTTTTTCGTGCTCGACACCAACCCGTCAGGATTTTGACTGAAGTCCATCAGATGTAACTTACTCGAGGCTTGGCAGCAACCTCTTCCTCCTCTTCCCGTCACCCTCTTGGCGTTGTGAAAAGTCTTACACCTTCGCGGTCCCGGCCGAAACCTTTATGGTCACCTGTTCTGTTATCAATGGCTACCTAGGACGCGGGTCTTCCTTTCTCTTTCTCTTCTAAATGTTTTGGCCCGGGGAGGTCCTGAAGACCCTGACGAGAGGGGCACGCTGAAATGCAAACAAAGTTGAACGAAAAGTGATGTCACTTGGAACCAATTGGAACAGTCGGCATCCCGCGCCTGGCAGCGAGTTCAGCTGCCCACAAAGCGAGAGTAACGGCTTCGGCCTCTGTCCCCTTCCCTGAAACGCCCCCAGTTCAGAGCCGGCTGCATCTGAGCGTGTTCGGAGGTTTTTGCCAAACATTAACACTAATTCGGAGCTCAGTTCCTGGTTCTGTCCTTTCTATATGGCCAAACCATTTCGCGCTGAGTTCGAAATGGGGTTATTAGGGCCAGGTTGGACTCCAGTGCAGGTTGTGAGCCAAACAAGGCTGGTCTGTTTGCCTCTTAACCGTGAGCCCCTGTGACATCTTTCCCGGCGTTGTGAAGCTAACGTTGATGTTTGCTGAGTGAGCTTAATGGCAGTCACTTCGTTTCATTATCACAGAGGGTTCTGCAATCGCGTCCACACATTTTCTGCTTGTGATCTAATAGTTAAAACTCTCCGAGACAATGCTGTTCACTCTGGCCCACCCTGACTTAAAAAAAAACAAAACAAAACAAAAACAAACAAACAAACAAAAAAGCATCAAAGAAAAAAAATACACACAACTTGGTTAACTACGATTTCCAGGCATATTCTGAGAGAGAAAAGACCAGACATCCTAAACCAAGCAAGATGATCGCATTGATCATTTATCACTCGGTCATTTCCGAATGGTGTGATTCCAACGGAACCGAAAGGAGAAGAGCTTTTCTCACGAAAACCTGGTTTGTCGCCTTCAGAACTGGCGAAGTTACCGTCAGCGTGGCAGAGATCCTCAGAGCTGACTGGCTGTCTGCAGCCTGTTTCGAGGAGGGCAGTCCGGGGTTTAGGGGGCACCGCCCCTCCCAGGCGGAGGACAGCGAATGCGAAGGCTTGCGTCGATGGCCCGTGCATGTCAAGCGACGTCATAATGAGGCAGGGCTCGGGACGGATTTTCCTCCCAGTCCAGCTCCTTCACGGACTTGTCCCTTCCTCCTTCAGCCCTGACGCCTCTGCCCTAATGGGTCTGTCTCCTGGTTAGAGTCGTCACTTCCAGCCTTTGGCCCGCTCCGGTCCGCCTCCTAAAGTACTGCCAGACGGTTTTGTCTAAACGGCTGCTCTGGTGAAGACACTCACCTGCTCAGAAGAAGTGATAAGGGCCCCTTTCGTCCGCGACGACGTCAAGTCCCAACGATTAGACTTAGCTCTTCCCTCCTTCATAGCTGGGCTTATCTTTTCTGCTCCGCAGAGACACAGGCCATTCAGACGGGTTTCCTGAAGGTCCTTGTCCCCCAGCCTCGTGACAGAGCTCAGGTTCCCTCCCACGTGATTGCATTCCTGTCTCCACTCTTCCCCTGACCATCGTCGCCCTCTAGCCCTGGGCTCCGTTTTGCCCTAAGCGCTTCCTTCCGGTCGCGGTCTTCACCACTCCCCTGAGGCCTGACCGTGAATGGTGTCGTTTCGCTCTTTAATTTCACCAACGCAGCGGAGCCGGGAAGGCGTCACGGTGGTGCGTCGTAGGTGGTCACGTCATGGGTTTGGGGGTCGGGCGGGCCCCCCGATGTCGTCAGCCCTGTGTGGGCTTGACGCATCGTCATTGCTTTCTGCATCTCTCAAAGGGGATGGCCACCTCCATGTCTCAGAACGTCCCGGGGACAGAACGGCCTGGCCTGTGTGCGTAGAGACCTTAGGTACCATCCGTGTCCCTAAAGCCACTGGGCATGATATCAGCAGTTTACTCCTCAAAACCACAGAGATAAGCCAAACCCTTCCCCCTGAAGTCCGAACGACTGCAAAGTGCGTAATTTCAAGAACTGTCTGTCGCGTCTGATACTCGAGCGCCTCGCCGAAGTAACCCAAAGAGCATAAAACCCGCCGAATTGTAGCACGTCCTCGAGGATTTAGCTTGCCAAACGTAGAAGACCGAAAGGCAGGATGTGCACGCCGTGTTCTTCCTGTGATTCCGGTCCACGTGGCAAGTTAAAGATTTTTGGGACGCGACGTAAAATTGATTTACTAGTCTATAATTGGTTTCCCGAAAGCAAAATGATATTTATGCGCACCGCCATCAGATACACAACTACTGTAATTTACCGCGGAAGAGCTTTTCAAAGTGTACAGAAAGCGCAGAGCTTAAGAGTATTCAATATTCCAGCGGAAGACGTGTTGAGGCTATAAATCTAGAGATGTCCTCCGGAATTTGTTTACCTTCTTCTCTGCCGGGCGTGTGAAGATTGTAAGTCTTCAGGCCTCGGTGAGAGGAAGATTTAAGGTTCCAGGAGTCCGCCTATATCTCTTTTACATTTCCTATTGTTTATCCACGACGTATATAAATGTGCTAGGGAAGCGTTTGCCGTACCATTGCCCACGTTAGCTCTGGCAACCCGTGCGATAAAGACAGACAAGGATGTCTCGAAAGAGCCAGGGCACCTGAAGAAGGTGTCGCATGGTGAGAGCTGCCCCTGCTCCCCCGCGACGCGTCTGTGGGGTTCGTAATCGGTCTGGCCACACGGCCGCCTGGGGTTACCCTGTCTTCACGTCACACCGAACATGCTCCTTAGAATAAAGAACGAGGAGATAAAAGCTTATTTGTAAATGTCATTCCTATGTCACTAAGCGTTGAATTTAGGACCGAGAATAAACCGTCATCTGTTCTAGAGGCGAATTGGCTATAAGCATTCAGCCTGTCCCCTTCCCCACCCAGAAAAAAGAATCAGAGAAGAAATGACAAGTGAATGTGACAGTGAACTGTCGTGTTGGCCCTTTTTTTTTTTTTTTTTTTTTTTTTTTTTGTACCTGTGGTTAGGAGTTTCAGAGCAAACAGCTCTTGGAAAACACACAATGGGCCTCTGAGCCACCTCCACAGCCTGCGAAGGGATTCTGCATTTTGCCACGTGACCACCGGTCCCATAAGATTTGAATATACACCTTGAGATGCAATTTGATTAAGACCCCCCCGCCCCAGCTCAGGTAGCTAGTGTTGCATTAAGTGACGTTAAGGTTTGTTTTTTTTTTTTTTCACGAGCCAAAGAAGAAGCAATTAGGGAAGGAAGAGCCCGGACTAGATTTTATTCTAACGCTTATAGAGAAAGTTCTAGGAGCCCCTCTGATTTGGTGGCTGGGGCACTTGGAGGATAGTGTGAATTGGTTTAAAAGGCCATTTATTCCTCCTTTTGTAAATGGCCTTGTAAACCAGCTGTCACTTAGCCGATGAAATGCGGTCACGGAAACCGCTAGGTACATTGGGGAGGACATTCTCCTTCCAGTGATCTGCTGTGGAGAGGAGGGAGGGTCGCAAAGAAATTTTTTCTCCGATCCCCACGTCAACCTGCTGGAAGCCGATCGGTCAGGTACTGAGTTTTCCCTGTCGTTAGTGAACTAAGCCTCCGAAATTTTGGGGGGAAGGGCCATGGGGATGACTTGAGAAAGAAAGGCAGTCGGGAGAAACGTTACCTGGGACATTCGGCCCTGGACAGGTGTCCCCTTTAGACTGGCCAGTCTTCACAAACGAGACCACCCAGTTCGCCCTTTGACGGACTTGGAATGAGTGAGCCTAATGTTCTTCCAGGAACCCGAGATGCTTGAGCTAAACTTGTCACCACCGTCCCTTCAGCTTCAAGAGAGGCCGTCGGGAACTTTTCTCTGACTCCCAGGTAGTTTGGGTCCAGCCAGAATCCTAAAGAAAGAGCCACAGAGAGCCCTCTCGCCCAGCTGTGTGCGACATGGCACCTCGTTGAGGTCCGGCAAACTGACCACTCGGTGGCCTGGCTGTTGGCTTTGTATGGGGGGGGGGGCAGGACACGGCAAAATGACTCGTTTGTGTCTGACGCCTTGTACTTCTGACTGGTTGGATTCAAACAAGGAGATAGAAACCGAGAGAAAGGGAAGGCGTTATGCTTTGAAAATAGCACGCTCGCGTCCTGAAAGCACCCCCATTCCAGTCCTCTCCCCATCTTCAAGTCCTGTGCTCTGACCACGTGGTCTCTGCACCCCAACTCCTCTGCTAAGTAATTCACGATCTGTGAAGAAACGCAGGCGTGACAGGGAGCTACTATTTAAAGGAATCCCAAAGCGACTGTTCCTTTAATTCATATTTATCCTCATGTTTGGCGTCTTTTTTTTCCCCCTGCTCCTACTTTTTCTTTTTCCAACGTAGGAAATGCCTAAAATGTGCTATTAATTGCATCTGTTCATCTTACCCTTTCGGTACATGACGATGTTGACCAATTCAGTCGAAAGCCGTAGAATCCTTTATTAGGAACTTGACAATATTTGAACTACTCCAGGAGAACAACTACTTTCGATCCTTCAGAAACGCTTTGTTACAATTGTTAGACTAATTGCACATTATTCTTATTCGGTAAAACAGGTCCTGGAGGGCTTCCTAGTATACTGCTTCTTGTTATTATAAGTCCTTGTTATTCTAAGTCCTTACCAGGAGAAAAAAAACTTCATTAATTTAAAGATAATCTCCAAATCAGACTTTGTTCAAACAAGTCATTATAGCAAGTCCAGCTCAAAGAGCTTTTCTTTTCTTTTTTTTCTTTTTTCTTTTTTTTTTTTTTTCGAAACCACATTTGGTGTGAGTAGTGAGAGAAGGATGCTTTCGCCAGGTACCTTGTCGATCCTGCCGTCCTTCCCCGGGTCCTCGTCCCTTCACGCCTCTGGCATGGTCCATCTCTGAGACACTGTGAGGCTGCTAAATACCCGAAGTACCCATTCTATGGAACTGCTTTGTAGTTTTCCACAGCTATAGCTGCTCTTACCTTCAAAAATAAATTGAGGGTTCCCTGCCCCCTTATTCCGGGTGTTATATACATATGTAATTAGGCTGTTTCTTTCTTTCTTTTTTTTTTTAAAGAGTGCATTTACAAGCCAAATTTGAGTGGTGAGCCGCTTCCGAGTACCAGTCTATAGGGAGATGATGTGGACGTTGCTCCGTTTCGTGGGATAATTTTTAACGTTTCTATTTAGCATTCAAGACGCTCTAAATAGAAGCGAGAGAACACTGTAGCTCCTGGCTCCCGGGGCGGGGGGGCAGGCCACGCGGGCTCCCGCTGCCTGGGGACACTCTGTGACTCGACATCTTTCCCTCTGCAGCAGTCATGACCTTGAAAAATGGGCGACTCTTATCTGGGCGTTCGTTGACTTGGAAATGTTTGAACGCATCAATGCCAGAGGCCAGATCATCCAGAAGTAACCGCTACTGTGTTGGGAGCCTAGGGCTTTGGTGAAATCCGACGACCTTGCTTTTCTCCGTGTGCTTTGTTTTGTTTTGTTTTTGTTTTTAATTGGAAGATAAATTAACTTATGAGAATAACCAAGCGCGAAAATCAAAGTATAATTGAATTTAAGGGGCAGTTTTATAGCGTCGTAAGGAATCGACTGCTGACTAAAATGTCTACCATCAGTGAGTCGAATATGGTTTTCTAATAGGGACATGACACGGTGGGGTAGTTTGTCCCTTTAAAGTCTGGTCGGAATACCCTTCACCTCTCTTCCTTCAGCAAAGCCAAGCGACCGTTTTGAGCTCTGGCCCAGCATCGCTCCTTCGGGAGTCTTACCTGTCCACCTGGGCCCTTGTCCGGGTTTCCGGGTCAGCGTTCCTGTCATCTGCGTGGGAGCCTCAGGGCACTCGTCACCTCCATGTTTCTGTCTATCCCAGCGGTAGAGTCCCCGGGGACCCGCTTTTCCCTGGTGCTTTTTTGGGGCCCACGTCCCCGCCGTCCGTCAGACGCGAGCGCTGGAGAAGTCCCCCATCGTCTCAAACTCAACGCGTGAAACGCCGAATGCGCTGGTTTTTCAAAGGCAGCCTGACTCCACCGTCGACGTACTGGTCCCAAGCGCAAAACCTCAACTCTACTCTATCATCATTGACCAAATTCTGCCAAATCGTCGCTCCTTATAAGCCCCCTTTCCTCCTTGTCCCATCCTCCTGCTGCTCCAGGATTTCCAGCGTCCGGAACGAATTTCTGGCACCCGCCGTCTCTGCAGCTTGGTCCCTCTTGCTTTCCCTGTGGCTAGTGGCAGTCGTCAGCATGGGCCCCGCTCAGGCAGGAGCGTCGCTCGCCGTTTCCGGCGTTAGCCGTCGTCACCCGTTTGCTCCGCGTCCGCCGTCCGCCTCCCTGTCTTGACGTCGCTCTCCCTTCTCCGAATCGTCAGAAATCGCCTTCGGCTCCCCTTGCCAGTGTCTGCGTCCTTTTCTTTAGACTTCGGGAAATCCTCCTTCCTCTCAGCTTCTGGGACCGGCATTGCTTTTGCCTTTCGGCGTAATCCTTCTGTTTCCCTTTTTTACCATCGTGCGTAGCTTCTGTCTTCCCTGGGAGGTCGTCAACTCCTAGAGGGCAAGGATGGTGCGTCCTAAAACCCTAGAGACCAGACAGGCGTTGTAAAGTACTTTCGCGGCCCCAGCCGCACTCATGGGTACACAAGTCGCCCATGTCTCACACCCTGCTGGGTCCCCAGAATTTGGCACACGGCTGGCAGACACATCGTGGGAGTTCATTACATATGGAAATGAGTGACTGACTGATGGAGAGAAGCCGGGAAAGACAGTCCGTAAACTTCAGATTATAAGGTTATCTCAGAAATGGATCCTCTCCTCCCAAGTTAGATTTTTTGAGCCATAGTCTTGGCATCTTATTCCTATACGAAGAGACTGAAAGATTAAGGATCATTCTTTTACAGATATCTGTTGACTTGTCTCTGTGACTACGAATTGTATAAATCTCAGTTATGCAGCTTTCTCTAGAAATGCCAATTTAGGAAGGTGGGATGTACCTTTTTCCTCTCATTTAAGACATGGTTCATTATGTTATGCTGAATGGAAATTGGCCTTCTAAACTCTGTTTATTTGCCGTGTCTACCAAAAACACTGATACAGTCTAAGCCATGGTTTACAGAATTTCTGGCACATTTGTCCTGTTATTCACAGATTTGTGAAACTAGTTTCCTGTCGCACAAAGCACTGTTATCAGTTTAACTGCTTCAGATCCTGACCAGTCTGTATAGTGATTGCTTTCCTTTGTGGCCTTGACTGGGGCCCAGAATGTTGAACTAGAGCTGTAGGTTTGGTTGGTCGGGTCTCCTACTAGTCATTTAAGAAGAAGGTAGGCAGAACTGCATTGTGGACCAGGTACCGCCCCCCACTCGGATTTAAAACTCTTAAAGAGAAGTCACTTTGGGTTGTGGTGTCTATTGGTTCCATCTCCTAAAATGCAGTAGCATACCATGACGTGGTGGACCGTTCTAGAAAAACCAACAGTCAAACCTAGGCTCTTGTATTTAACTGATTTGTTCTCCATCAACACCATGGTCCTCATCTGTCAGACAAAGACTTTTGGACTCTTAACCTCTCTGCCCCCGTCTGGAAAATCTGAGAACCACCATTTATGGAGCGGTTGACCACGCCGGGCCCTCCGTTCCAGACCTTTGCCTGTAGTATCTCCGAGAGTCATAAAAAGATGCAAATGACGAAGCGATCGCTGGGACTGACTTGGCTGGTCGATTCTGTCCTTGGTGTCGACCTGGTTCTGATTCGGTCCATCCTCAGGATGGATTTACACATCGACGGCTCTCTAACATGCCAAGTCGGCAGCGAGAGGATGGTGTTTGCACGAGCGATTCTCTCTCGAATGTCGTGTGGATGACTTGACGATAGTTTCCATTTTTCGAATGGCCCATTGATAGTTGCCGTCCAAAATTTTCCAGGAATTACATGAGGAATTTTTTTTTTTTAAAGAGAGTGTGTGGATGTGTGTCTGGATGTGCTTGTGGATGTGTGTGTGGTCGTGCGTGGGTGTGTGAGTGGATATGTGTGTGTGTGTAGATGTGTGGATGTTTGTGTGGTCACGTGTGGGTGTGTGTGTGGTTACGTGTGTGTGTGGATGGATGTGTTACGTGCGTGTAGAAAATCAGTCTTCCCAATCATCACGAAGTTGCCTTGCGCCTTTCTTCAGGCTTCCAAGAAAGCTCTTTCCTCCGCCTTCCCTCGCCCCGTGCTTGTCCTTGTCACCATCGGGGAGGAGCCCGAGCTGGTACGTGTCCCCGGTCGCTGTGCTTAGCTGGTCTTCTGTGGATTGAGCGTCTACAGGATGCAACACCAGCAGCTCAATGTGAGGTGCATTTGAGGGGAAGATGGAGTTCGTTCCCTTTCTTGCTGGCCCCCTCCCCTGGGGCCGGGCCGGAGCTGCTGCTCCTCACGTGGGGGCCCCCCCTCGTGTGCATTTAGAAAGTTCACTCCTGAGAAAGTTCTGGAAAGGGGGTTTCTCCCTGCCTCCGACACTTCGGCATGCGTGCATCTGTACTGTCAGCTTCCTGAGGGGAACTGCTGATCTTTCTGTCCTCTGGGAAGCGTGATTTCCGGCACCTTCTTTCTGGACTAACGCCTTCCTGCGCCCCGGTAGAAGCAACGTTCTGTGTGTTTTGTTTTGCTTTTGTTTTGTTCCTCGCCCCGTAGACAGGAGTAGCATTCTGACTGGCAAGTTTCCTGTCGTGACACCTAAAATGGCCTCCTTGAAAAATTCCAGAACAGACCCCTTAATCTCTGTCCCCAGAGAAGCAGCAGCAGGTGACACGTTTTCCCAGCCCGCTGCACATCCACCATCCCGGTTCAACCCGAGCTCAGAAACCCACGCTGTGCACGTTCATTTTCTCGCATTTACTCCGTCACTGGTTTTAATAAGGAAGGGACTTCCTTACTGAAACTAATTTTGCTCTGAGGGGGCTCAGGGAAGAACAATCTCTCGTCCTGTAGAGGTCAAGGCCACGCAACAACAGGACCATTGTGCTGCTTCTGTTGAGTTTGGGGGTCAGGAGGACGTTTATAAAAACAAACTTTTGACCGGGGGACAGGGAAAGGCTTTGTTTACCTGGCGCTCTAAACTGAAGGTCCTCATTTTGCCTGAAAAATAGTGAGATGCAGACTTGTAATTAGGAAAGGTCGATATAATTGATATGCTAACAACCTTTGAGGTTCTCTCTCTCTCTCTCTCTCTCTCTCTCTCTCTCTCTCTCTCTCTCTCGGGTTTAGGACAGTCATGCTCTTATTCTTCTGAAGCCAAACTCTGAACTGTCCTTTGAAAGCAAAATCAGGCCTCAAAAAAACGCTGTCTTTTGGCCCAGAGAGACAAAGATCCTCGTTCTCCAGGCCATTGTCAGTAGGTGTGGAACGTCTGAAAACATGATTTTGAAATGAACTCTTAGAACGAAACCCGAAGACAGACTCGTTTGTACAGAGGTGCGATAGGATTTGTGTGAGCGTTTGACAGTGAGCCTGAGCCTCCCAAAGCTGAAATATAGTCATAAAGCGACCACTTTGACAGTCTCTCAGCCTGGGGGTGAACGTCGGTAGAAAATCTATAGAAAATTTATAGAAACTCAATTGTAGTCTTGTCTTTGCCCTAGTAGCAAATGGCAGTAGCTGCACTATGGTGAGTGGGATTTAAAGCTTTCGTTATCAGGTCCAGGATTGGATTTGCAAGTTCAATTTCTTCTTCTTGCAGCCGTAAGGTGTGTCTTTTGTTGGCTCCGTGGTGTGTGCTCCATTTCCGGGCACTACCCTGCTGTTTATGTCTGTTCAAAATTTGCTGACTGGATATATATTTGTTTTGCTTCTCTTTTTTGCCCCCTAAAAATTAGAATAATGGCAGTTCGTTGGTATTAGTGAAATTTGGACCTTACGCGATGATGTCTTCTCTCTTTATCACAGAAATAGTGGAGGGCACCCTAGGTGGACTAAGGCTGTCCATCAGTCACTCTGAAGGTATTCTGTGCTGTGCGACAGACCTCCAGTGAGCCCCAGAGGTCACAGAAATAAATAGGATGGAGCCTTTTCCTCGTTTTTGTCTCTCGTTGGCTTAGAGTCTTGCCAATTTGGGGTGGCATTTCAAAGGAAATTTCATATCAACCCAATAGACCATTTAAAATATCATTTAAAGTTTTCCTTCGTTCCCACTCACTTTCCCTGAGTAGACAGGGCACCTCGCGTTTTTGCGTTCTTAACTTGACCACAGAAAACAGCCCCTTAAAGAAGAAAAACGTATCCATGAGTGATTTCCTTCGCTGTCACCGCGTGCTCCAAGAAATCCGCTCTTGGTTAGAGGTCTTCTGGACTTTCATCAGAGTGAGATTTTCACCAATTTTAATATCAATAATAGTCTATCAAATGAATTTACTACTAGAGGTGCAAGTACATCTAGATACACGATTATATTCTTGTCAACAGTAACTTTTCATAACAGCAATGGGGAGAAAGGAAATTGCGTTCTCCCCAGCAGCTGAAACATGCCAGTACTGAAGAAATTCCTGGGAAGTGTGTTGGCTGCTGACGCCTTTTGTTTGTTTGTTTTCCGAGCAGATGGGCTTGTTTGCTTTTTGCTTAAACATTAATCAAAAATCAATTTATGGCTATGTAAGTGGCGTTAGATAATTCTCATTCCGACTACAGTAAATAATATCTATTTGTTCATGTTAGATAAGTATGGCGGTGAAATGTAAAATAGAATTACATGAGATGTGACACATGGCCGGCTATGTGTTTTATAAATTAAGGCTTTTATGCATGTGGGAGGAAGAATAATTTAGTGTGCTGACAAAAAGAGAAAGAAAAGGAAATTCCAGAGAAAGAACAGGGTAGCAAGTCTAAATAAATCTGGAAGATGAAGAGAATATGATCATTGAGTTACATCCTTTTAACAAATCATCCCAATTTATATGTTGGGATATGAACCATAACAAAAGGAATATTCTAAGTACTGGACATGTTAATGTACTCTAAGGATGCTTTTATAACTCTTTTTTGACCAAAAAATTATGTATTATATATATTTATATATAAAATAAAAATAAAAATAAATATTTATATATTTGGGGATTGGGGTGGAGGACATGTCATGACATAGACAAATACATTTTTTTCCTCATTTTCTAGCTAACATGTCTGTTTGTAAATAAGTCGTTTGAGCTAGTCATGTTTGTGCAAATATAACTGATGTTTTCTTGCTATTAGAAAATAGAAAGTCTGCTTTGCTAACTAATACATATGTATCTTCTATATCTAGAGAGCGACATGTTCTTTTATTCGAAATATCTAGAGGAAGCGAGAGGTCATTGACATTCTTATTCGGGCTCCCTTTTTCAGGGACCCGTTAATTGCAAGAAATCTGTTTTTAAATTCACCAAAGGAAACTTTTTATTTCTTCCCTAAGATTCGTTTAGCCTTGAAAAGGCCAAAAGTTTAATGAAGCTGCTAACTGCCAATCTTTTCTTCCTTCTGTTAGAGAATGTGCCTCAACTATAATTATATTTGCATTATTTAAAATATTAGTAATTCCACAGGCAGACCTCTGAAGTGGCTGAGAAACGTAAAAGTAGAAGTTTGAGATGTCGTCAGGCTCTCCTGAGACCCTCTCCACGACATGTCGATCTAGCAAAGCATTTTACAGGAGGTGTTGTTGTTGTTGTTGTTGTTGTTGTTTTCAGCTTTATTAAGGATAATCGACAAAAGAAAATAATTGACCATCTGTACTGAGGTTTCTAGCTCCACATTTTGATGTGCACGTACCCTGAGAAACGATCGCCACAATTAAGGTCATTAGTATATCCATCACCTCACTTAAGGTGGAGTGACAGTGAATATTTTTGCCTCGTTAACCCTGGAATGATGTGGGCAATTCCCCAAACTTGGCGGACTCTTCTCGTACCTTGTATACAGTAGGCGCTCAGTAACTTTGAGAGCAGAGAGAGGAGAAGTAAATGCGCTTCTGAAACCTTTTCACTGTGTGTCTTTAACAGTAGACATTGTGACTCTCCCGATGAACTGTGTCACCGGGAATTTATTTTTCAGTTACCCTGAAAAGCTTGGCCACCTTTGAGGCGCTTCGTGTGTGCAGCTGGGAAACAGAGTCAGTCTATCTGTCACCTCTGCTGACATGGTGGCTGACTTCGGGCCGGTCCATAGGTCAGTTTCGTTGGCGCTACCAGCAGAGACACTGTCCAGCGCCTGGATCACCCTGCCAGCCCGTGTGGTCCCGTGGGGAGGAGGAGGCAGTGTTGCTGGACTCGGGGACTTCTCTTATGCTGCCTTAAAAGACTATCTGAAAACCACCGAGTAACCCCTTCTGCCCTCCCAATCCCCACCCTCCATCACATGACTACCTTGCGATCCCATGAATCAGTGTGATCCAGGGGGATTACGCGAACACCGTCCAGGAGTAGGTTGCAAGAAACGTGTGAACGCTCTGTTTCCGGCTTGGCACAGCCTTGTCCCACCAATGTGGTACTCAGACCACCACTCATTATACCCGCCCCTCAGACACAGGCACACCCGTCCCTTGTTCACAGGGAGATATGTTTACATCGGTGCAGAAGCACCTGGAGGTGTCACGAGAGCCCCCAAACCCATCAGCTCCATGACGCTGCTGAGTAACGAAGAGTGTTGGATGGTGTATTGGGCAGGAAAAAAAAAAAAACAAAAATCAACGAAAAACTTTGTAACCAAACAGACCCACCTGCATTTGAATCTGGGTTCTACCTCTTGTCTTCATCAGCTAGTCCTTGTTTGTAAAATGGAAATGATTAGACCCGTTGCCGAAGATGGATATGGGGATAAATTTAGCCAAACCGTATAACTTCCCAGCAGGCAGTGAGTGCTCATTTATAGCCGTGGAAAGTTGGGAGACTTCTAAAATGTGGTGATGCTGACCTTTTTGAGGTGCGTTTACTTGACTCAGGTGATTCGAGGACTTTCTACTTCCATCTCAGAATGGTCTAGTCCTACAGTATGTGAGGATTTTTGTCCCCCCACCCCCGCCGCCTCCCCAATTTTCTAAGCAGTTCTGTCGCAGGTTGGGTTCTCCTACAGACTCCGAGGTGAAGGTCAGGATGCAAAAGATTTACTAAGTAGTAACACTGGTAAAAGGAAGAGAGGAGGAGGAAGATGATGGGTGGAGAAGAGCCGCCTATGTGACCAGCACTCTGCCAGTCCCGAGGGAGCTCGGAGCAAAAAGCGCCCCTGTGAGGAGTCAGTCCTATTAGACAAATACAGCCGGGCCCTGAGACCATTGCTGCGCTCGACTGCCGGCCAGAGGCTGCCCTAAGAGGACTGTGACCTTGCCCGAAAGCTGAAGAGGTGGACCCTAGAAGAGCTAATGGCTGGAGGCTGTCAGCTAGCAACACGTTGCAGCTGGACGGAAAGTCGTTTCTGAAAGGGGGGGCGGGTCTGAGCTGTGCATCTCTGCGCCCACACAACCTCGATGTCTAAAATGGGATCTCTAGATCTGAAAAAATACACGTCTCTGGTTGAGAGTTTGCTTATTCTTAAGGGGGCATGGCCACGGGAGAGGAAACTCATTCCAGCAGAGCCTGGCAGGAATCACTGCACGGGAAATGCAGCCTGTCGCCCTCGGTTTGTGTGTTTGCACCCGAGTGCCAGTCTCCAGGGGCTCTAGCTGGTGGAGAGATATGCGTCGCTGATGCGGCTGGCCTCGCAAAGTATCGTCTCTTCGCGAGCCCCAGGAAGGCATGAAGTCAGCGGCTCGGAATTGTGAACTGAGTCCGTAATTCTTCCCGCTGTGTGCGTCTCCTGATCTCTCTGAGTCTGTTCCATCTGAAGCGTAGGGAACGTCATCTTCTCTCTGCCAAAGTCCCGCCTTCGCCCCTGTGGCGGTGTGTCCCCTGCCACTTGACTTGCTTGTCTCGAGAATGCCAGCTCGAAATGTGTTACTTCGATGCTTGACGGAGATTTTAACCTTTATCTATTGTTAAGAGTATTCGAACCTTCGAGTTTTTCCATTCGGCTGTATTCTTCTAAAAACACAGAATAGAGAGTCTTCTGCTAGAAACGACATAAACATCTGTCATACTACAACCCTACAATATGCTAATAACTTGTTAGGAGATATTCTAGAAGGAAAGACTCTATTTCCAATGAAAACAAAGAGAGAACATGTAAGAATTAACATGGAAAACTTAATGCTGTTAAAAAGACAAAAGACAAGTTGAGTAAATGGAAAGACATACCATATGATTAGACAGGAATAATCAATGTTATCAAGACGTCAGTTCTCCATAAATTAATTTATAATTATAATTAATGTGATCCAAACAGCAACAGGGTTTTCTTTCTCAATTAGATGAATTCTAAAGTTATCGTTAAAAAAAAAAAATTCAAACGAGGTAGCCAATTAAATCGTACACGCACAGCGGGGAGTCCTAGCCTGATCAGACATCAAACTGGTCTCTAGAGTCTAAATAATTGAGACAGTGAGGTCTGGTACACGAAGACGCAGGACAATGACACAGGATGGACAGTCCAGATACGGATGCGAGGACATGTGGAAAGTTAGTACTTAGATAAGGCGGCCTCTCCAATCAGCGGGGTAAAGATGAACTCTTCACTTACTGGCATCGGGACGTGAGGAGCCATCTGGAAAATAGATCAAGTTGGGTCCGTACAGCCTACCATCCAGCAGGCTAACCTCCAAATGGACCCAGGGTAAAAATGTAAACAACAACACTACAAAGGACAAATAGGACACATGGGGAGTTCCTGAAAACCCTTGCGGGGGGAAGGCTTTTTAGTTTCAATGTGAAATCCGGAACGAGAAAACATTCGTAAGAATTGGAGAAATTTAAAAAAACAAAAAACAAAAAACCCCCAAAACTTCTGCATTGTCAAAACCATAAGCAATGATACATGCCGCACTGGGAAAAATATATATATGCAACTTCTATCCCAGAGAAAGAGCTTATCTTCCAAGTTGAAAAACAACAAAACAGAACGAGGACGACGACAACAACAACAACAACAACAAAAAACCCAGAGCTCCAAAAAACTGATAAGGAAACGACTAGCAATCCCAAAGGATTCGGGGTGAAATACCGTCAGGTCATCCACAGAAGAGGAAGTACACATAATTATTAAGCGAGCAGACGAAAGACTGGTTAATCTCATGTATAAAAGAAACGTGAATTGAAACTACACAGAGGTATCACGTTTTCACCTCTCATATTCGAAAAAATTCCAAACATTCGATAACACGCTCGGTCGACCAACCTGTGGGAAACGGGTACCACATCTGCGGAGGGCCGTGTGGCCATGTCTCTCAAATTATAGATGCATACTTTGACACAGCAATTTGGGGTAGGGCTTTTACCCCACAGATATGCTTTGCACACATGCCCAATGACCACTGTGCTAAGTTATACATCATAGCATAGCATCTTATTGCAAAAGATGGAAAATAACCCAAATATTTGTCATTTAGGGCAGTGGCTCCCAGCTTTGTCTGCTTATTAAAATCAGCTCAGAATTTTTTTTGTTTTTAATTTCAAAGTTCAAGTCATACCCCAGGTCAATTAAACCAGTCTCTGGGAGGCGGGACACAGGTTCCATATTTTTTTGAAGTTCCCAAAGGAATTCCAATATAGAGACGGATTTGGGAACAACTAAATTAGGGTTTAAGAACACAGTGGAATAGTACGTAGCTGTTAAAATAGAACGAAGACTTTTTTCATTTGCTAACATAGACAGATCTCCACGATAAACAACAAAATAACACACAGCACAGTGTGTACCAAAGGTTACTATTTGTTAAAAAAGGAAGAAATACAAATATTTGTATTTGCCAAATACTGAAAGCAAAGTATGGAAAGGAAACTTCTGTGAGGTATCTCATATATATGTGTACATAAATATATTTTTGCGCCAGGGAGTTATTACCTATACCCAAAAAATTCAGTTAAAAAAACGAGCACCTATAATAAGAGGCTGAAAGCAGACTAATTTTAATTATTGAAAGTACTACGTTTGCCAGTAAAAATTTCCCCTTTCCCACCATTAGTCTTAGTTCATTCGGGAATATATATGAGATAACAAACATGGCACCTTATGCCAGTGTCCAAGACGCCAGGATGCTCGAGACGCCCGGCCTCTTTTGGTCAACGAAGCTGCAGAGTTTAGTCTTCTCCCTGAATATCTGACCGAGGATACTTACTAACGCAATCTCTCCCGCAAAACCCATCTTTCCTTCACGTGGACACGTTGCTGAGCTGTTTGTTCTCTGTGGTCTGTTCTGGTGTCCAAAATGAATTTGGAACTTTTGGTATGGTCCACAAAGTTCGTTCTTCTGGTGTCCTGAAGACACGGTGGTGAGTGCAGCAGATAAAACTTCCCATCCTTACTGGCGCTTGTACGCCAAGGGAGAGAAGAGCGACTGTAAAGCCAGCGAATGGATAATCAGATAAGAAGGATGATAGGTAAATCTCATGAAGAAAATTAAACAGATCTGTGTGATAGTGGCCGGTGGGTGTGAGCGGCAGGGGTGACGTCTGAGCTGAGGCTCGAAGAATGAGGAGCCTGGGATTCTCAGACGCGGAGGTGGCCAGGGAAGGACCCAATGGAGAGGCGAGCTTGAAGCATCCTTCTCCACGTTCGGAGACAGGGATGTGTTGGCTCTATACATCCCTGGGGGCACCACTTGGTCAAAGTGCCTTTCAGCCGTTGGCTCGGCCCCGAACCGTGCCGTCATTATGTCCTGGCTAGAGAAGAGAGAGAGGATACTTGGGGGCATAGGGTGTCAGGGCAGAGTTTGTGGAAGGTCTGCCCAAGATCGAAAGTGACTTTTAGGCAGAGAAGTTTGCCAGTTAGAGAAGGCAGCCAAATGCGTGACGGGCGGAAGAAACAGCGTGAGCAGGAGGTGCTGAGACGCGGGCCGGCGTGGGCCTGCACGGCCTCCAACTTTGGGTTGGAGGGTCACGTTAGCAAGGAGCCAGCTAGGAGGACGCACGGAATTGACGGGGGCAGGGAGAGGATGACGACGGAGTGCAAATGTTCGTCAGGTCTGGAGCGGGCTTACTGTGGGTCTGTGCCTCCGGGAGCTACACAAATCAGAAAGCGACCCAGCCCTGACCTTCGGGAAGGTAAGGGTCCAGTGAGGGGGACACACCTGCAAGCAGACAGAACGCAGTGTTGGAAGCGTCGGAAGTGTTCCATCTGCAGGGCGGCGAGGCCATGGAGAACGACGTCCTCTCCTGGGCAGGCTGGGGTGAGGCGTAGAAAGCAGAGGGAACAGTGACTGTGTGGCCGGCGGAACAGGTGGCTGGAGGGAGGGGTGCTTGGGAGGAAAAAGGCTGCCCGCACTGGGGTCGGCACCGGGCCGGGCGGGCCAGGGAGGACTGACGCCATTTTGCAGGCTGCAGAGGGCTTGGGGGCGAGGCATCTTAGAATGGGCTGGAGGGGAGCTTGGGTCTGAGGCTGATGAAGAAGGCCCACAGGTGGCCATTCCACCCAGGGTTATATCCTGTAAGGACTCCTTCGTATCCTGTCTTCATATTTAAAGCAGGACTTGGCTAGCTGTCTGGACAAAGGTGACAGCGTGACAACTTATCATCAGAGCGTAGTCCTTGGAGATCTCTCTTGGGTCCAGCCTCATGGTTCCCTTCGCTCGCCCTCCCCGTCCTTCACCAGCACTGGGCAAGTCAGGGCCTCTCTGGATTCCAGCTCAGGAAGATGGTTTGTGTAGACCTCTCAGGTGATTACACATCCATTTCCTGGAGGCAGGCCCAGGAGGCCCGCAGCTTGGAGAAGCAGCTGGAAACTGAAGGTTTTCTCTGCCAAGATCCTATGAGGATGGTGAGGGCAGAAAGAATGGATCGTGATTCAAGTGAAACCAGACAAGCTGTTGCCATAAACACGATATTGGGGGGGGGGCGGGGGGAATTACACCCTCTATGGAAAATGCAAATTAACTTGCTTATTTCCTGTCAAGTGCCCTTAATCCCATCATCTCAGTTTCTTTTTATATATGCTTCCGAAAGTCACAGGCCCCTTTCCAGTGAGATCACAGCTACAGAAACTTGCGATGAAAAGGTCTAACCGGGCATCTGATTCACCTCTGTGCCGTTAACGGTGGATTGTGTAAGGAAGCAATTTTTAGAACAAAGATTTAAAACAACTTCTGGGGTGGGGGGGGGACTAAAAAATAATTTGAAGGTGGGGGATCAAGACGGAGGGGCCATTAATTGGCTGTCGCTCCCTCTCGAGTTTTTAAACCCTAAGAAGAAATGCAAAAATTGTGGGAACAAATCCTTCATGGTTTGCCACAGAACAAAAATGACACGAAGCTGCGAGTCAGTACTTATCGCCCACGGGCTCGAAGGACACCCACCCGCTCGTGTTCGCTTTCCCGGGCGACCCTTCGTTGTCGCCCGCTGTGGGCTCCTTTTGTCTCGCGGGCTCCCTCCAGCCCCGCCGCCGCTCCCAGGGCGAGGACGGGCGGGCGGGCATCCCGCGCCCTCGCCGTGGACCGAGGTTGTTTACTACTTTCTACTCCGAGTAGCACGCCAATCACGAGGGCCCGCCCCCGCCGCCATCCAATCAGCTCGTTGGGAAAGTCCACCTTGCCGAGGGGGCCGGGCAGCGACTGGCCGAGGCGGCTGTCAGTCAGGCGGGCATCCCGCAAGGATGCAGCAGGAGTATTAGGGACTCGATCACCAGAGCGGAGGAGGAGTAACCTTTGCATAAACAAGATGTGCACCCCCCCCCACAACCCACCTCAATAAAGCAGAGATGGGAGGGTGGGGGGGGGTATGCCGAAGCACAACCCAGCCCGGGGGGGGGGGGCTACGGGAGCGGAGGGGGCTGAGCGCAAAGTCGGGGAATCCCTCCCCCCCTTCGTCCCTCCCTCCCTCCGCCTCCCACCCGCCCCTGCTGCAGTTGTAAACACGTTTCCCTCCATGTCTGTTTTGCCTTCTCTCCAACAGTGGCCATTACAGGCTGCTGTTTACCCAAACCCTGCAAGGCACAAGCGTCCTCCAGGCCCCGTCCTCCATCGCCCGCGCCTCTCTGCCTTTACTCTGCCTTGTTTTTTTTTTTTTTTTTTTCCTCTTCCCTCTGGACCGAGAGTAAAGGAGGCTGGCTCGTGATCAGCCTTGTTTCCTTTCTATTCCTACCCATGTGGGACAAGTCATGCTTTGTCAACATGCACCATTTCCCCCGGAAAACGTGCTTCCTTTTCAAATTAACGTGTACGGGCCGTAGTGATTCGGGTTAGGAAGGCTGCGGCCGACACTGGCGCAGTTCTGGAAGGACGGGGCGGCTTTGTTGTTATTGCCGTTTGGGGACACATGGGAGGCTATTTTAGTTCTGCGTTTTCTTCCAAGATGGGTCTCGAGTCCTTTACCCATTCATTTCGCAGGTTCGAAATATTGTCCCTCCCTCCCCCAAAGAAAAGGCTGCATTGTGCTGGACTAGATGTTTTTGTACCTTCTTCTGTGATCTGAATCAGGTTTCCCATTTCTAGCTGCACAATGTGGTTGTATTCAGTGTGATAGGGGCGTAGTGGACATGAATTATTTGCGACAGGGCTGCCTGGAAGATGCGGAGCGGATTTTGCGTGGCCTGGAGTAGCTCCAGCGTCTGAGGCTTCTCTGCCGTGTTACACGGGGGTCCAAGCAGCCAACGCAGGCAAGAAATGGCAAAATACAGCATGTGGCATTTGGTTCAAGAACGCCCTTTGCTAGAGCTGCCGTCGCAGGTGGCATACAGTCTCATTTAAGTCTTTCTTTTTAAACGAATTAGATAAAGTTATTTATGACGAGAGCTCGTTTGCGGGTATTTTGTGAAAAGCCTCGTCAACGAAAAATGATGATTCTGAGTGTCTTGCTGAATGGAGGAGGTTAGGCCTCCTTCATGTTCTGAGTCACAGCCGCAGAGGGAGAAAGCCCAGTTTCTTGGTTCCTAGGGAGCTGCGGCCACGTGGCCCCAGGGGAGGGAGGAGGCCTTCCACCCATCTCAGTCCTGCAGACTGTGTACTGATTTCATCAATGGGACATTTGGGGTATAGGGATTGAAAGGGGGGAACGATGCATTGCAGATGTAAATGTGAAGAATGACATGCCGCGGCCAGCATTTGCAAGAGCATCTTCTAGACCTACTAAAAGCCCCAAGAACATGTCCTGTTTCGAGTTACCCACCGCGTCTGACTTAGTTTTCTCCATCTCTCTCTCTCTCTACCTGTAGCTTTCTTTTTCCCTCCTCCAGTTGTCCACAGGTGCTCTTGCCCGCTAGGAATATTTTCCCAGGGTGATCAAATCGACACCCGTCATAGTGTTGATAGAATAGGTTCAACGTTCACGCCATGATTGGAAAGAAATGGTTCCCGTGCATCAGGAGGTGACAGCTGGTAAAGGACAGTGTCAGGGCTGGGGGCAGAGTTCCGCCTCACAGAGGTGACATTCCTGGCGCAGCCATCACACCGTCTTGAGAAGTTATAAAACGAGGCAGCTGATTGGAGGGGGAAAGACACTCTAAGGAATGGCGTGTTATCACGCCGTGCACTCGGCTCCTGGCCCTGACTAAGTCATGTCACCTCTGTGAGCCCGTGTCCCCCTCCGTGAGGCGGGAACAGTGATGTCTACGTGGTGTTTTGAGGGCTGAGGAAAGACCTTGGGGGATGTGCCTGGCTCTGCTGGGCCCCAGAGGTGCCTGAGGCCCCGACTTGCCCTCTTCCTCTGGTACGTCATCATCTCTCCCCGTCTTTCTTCGGGGGCCCTGCGCGTGAGCCTCCTACGTACTCGGGCTGGCGAGCGGAGCCCATCTTTGGCTGGCTTTCTGCGTCACCTGCTCCTTTCTCGCCAGGTCAGCCTGTTTGTTTTCTCATGCCAACAGCCTCTGCGTGCCAGTAAGTCACGTCTGGATAACCCAAGCATGTTTTCCTGCCGGAGAGTGCCAAGGCAGGCCGGCCTGGGAGCCAAGTGGCTTTCTCCGGTACGAGTAAGTGGGGGAAGCAGAGAGGCCTGGCAGCTGGGCTCCTGAGTGACTGGAGTTTTGAATTACCTGGTGAATCTCCCGAAGCCAGGTCTCTAATCCCCACCCCGGCGTGGGTTCCCCGTACTTTCCCACGTGACTGGGCTTTGAGCTCTTCCTGGTCTGACTCTTAACCTGCCTTTGCCTTCACCCCTCCCCCAACCCCAAGGTGTACCTGTGACTCTGCCAGCCACCAGAGGACTCAGTGCTCCTGTGAGCTGACTACAGGACGCGTGGAGCTCTGGTCTCTGTTCCTTACCTGGTCTCCCAGTTCTGGACGCATCCTCACCGCCGCCCATCCAAATGGCCACATCGTGCCATCTTCTAGATCCAACTTCAGACCGCCCTCCATGAGGCCACCCCACGGTGCAAGTCCCCCACACACTTTTCTTGTGCGTCTCGTCCTTACCACTTGGGTGACGCCAGTGTGTCCCTCTGTGGTCTTGAGTTCATCTGTCCCTTTCTGCGAGTCTCTCAGTCTGGCCGAAAGGCAGTCTCACGTAATGGCACCCGGGCCGTGGAGCCGGACACGCCAGCCAGCACCTTGGACACGTGACTGTCCTTCTGCGCCCACATCTTTCCCCGTCTGTAGAGAGGGGCGATGATCCCTGTCCCTTGGGAGGCGTGAGGATTAACTGTGCCTTGGCGCTGAGCTCGTGCCCAGTAGGCTCTCAGTAAGTGTGCTTTGTTGTAAGCGTTACTTTCATCAGCCGTGGATGGAGGTGTCATCTGCTTCATAGGACCACCGGGAAAAGAACAAAATTATCAGGATCACTTACTAGGGAATCTGATTAATGTTTGTTTACCTTCCCTCCGTATCGACAGGTGCCCTGTGTTATACTTATGCCCTTTTGTGCGCCATTTGGCAAACCCTTTGTGAATATGTATTAAAGGAAAAATTAGCTCTTCATGTGTATCTAGAACCTGTTGCTTCATCAATAGTGATTTTTTTTTTTTTTTAATGAAAATGTATACTCAGTGGGTCAGATTTCTAGGCCCCTAATCTGAATTGGGCCAAGTGGAGTCCAAGCCCCTTGAAGACGCTTGTTTGGCCAACACCTGGGGCCCACAGGGTCCTTACTAAATGATTGTCGATTGTGTTTTTAAAATAATGGATTCGTTGGGTGGAAGTTCTGAGTAGGGAAAAAAATGGTAACCCCCAAAGTGCTGCCCCCTCCACCTGGGGCCATATGCTGTGGTCAGTTTACAGAAGCACATGGGCCCCTGATGCCATGGTGGCCAAAACATAGAGCTGCCATGCAGTGGGCAGGGTCACTGTGAGTCTCCGCTGTCACCATTGGGGGAAGAGGAGGGCCGTGCTGCGCTCTGCCCATTTCTATGACCCTAGTAGGCAGCTTCCCCGGTACTGGGTTGCTGTGACCCATTAGAACTGTTGCACATAGAAGCGATTAGAACATTCGTGGATGCCCACAGGGCGGGTACTCTGCTAAACTCTGGGGGCGCAAAGATGCAGAGCCTTGCCCTTTCTGGAAGGACTGCCTGGGACCGTCGCTTGCTTTCCTGATCCAACAGGCATTTTACAACCGCAATATGACCAGCAGGGCCTGTATTCGCCACTGAGGGAGCTTTTCCACCTCTATATCTATAGCTTTGTGTCCATGGGCAGGTCACTAAATTTCCCTAAGCCTTGATTTCCTCCTCTTGGTAGCAGAGAAAATGTGAGAATGAGGGGCAGATGAGACGGCATATTCACAAGGCTCAGGGCTGCCTGCTCGCAGGAATCAAGTCTGCGGAGGTATTTTAAGTTCGCATCTGAAAATAAGGGGCGGATTGCCATCCAAATAGAAAAGCATTGGATCCAGGCTCTAAAAAGATGTTTGCTGTTCTTTAGCAAAATACCGTTCTTCTTAAGTTTCATTCAATCATTCCACAAAAATCTGAGCATCTGTTTTGTCCCGAGCACTGTGCCTGTCATGGGTGTGCGACAGCAAACAGAACACTTGCTTTCTGCTCACGTAGAGCTGACAGTTGGGCAGGGAATGCAGACATTAAATAAATAGAAGTGTGATGATGGCCGTAGTGGGGGAAACGGGCTTTGTGTTTTAATATTGAAATGTATCTTGAGAAGGTCTTTCTATCCGAAAATAATGATTTGCCCTTTCGCCTAAAAATGACTCCGTTCTCTGCAGGCGGTAGAAATCCTTATTCAAGGTTCGGGCGAGAGGTTCTGTTGACAGGGAAGAGAGGGGTTGTATCGTTGAAAGTAAACTAGAGACAATGCTGAGAGAGACTATTGGGTTTTCCTTGGCTTGTGCAGTGAAATCGCTTAGAGAAAGCAGTTGTTCGCAAGTAGAAAGCTACCCTAAAGTGGACCCCCCTCAATTGAGGGGCTCTTATGGACCCACCCAGTGGTCAATAAGATGGACCATTTTAGGGACATCTTTAAAAATAAATGTAGACACCCAAAGCTCACAGCTCCGTTCGCTCATCTAGGCCAAAGCTGTCCTATAAAATTTTCCGCGATAATGGCGATGTTTTGTATCTACTCTGGCCAATTAGATGGCATAAACCATACATGGCACTGGAGCCTAGTGGCAAATTTCAGATGAATTTCAATTGGTATAGCCACATGTGGCTTGTGGCCCCTAACAATACAGAACTAGACACAAGATTAGCAGACGGAAGTCTTTCCCCCTAAAGTTTGTGTTTATTTTGATAAGGGTCACTAAATAAGACCTGTGCCTTTCATTCTTCCTGTCATATTTGGGGTTCATCAAGGGGGTACGCAAAATTTGAAAAATGCAACATGATTAGACCATTTTGCACTCACTCTCCGGAGCTGTTAATGTTGATTGTTGGCGAGTACTAAATACTCCTAATGACCTCAGAACTATAAACCGAGCGAGATGTCATCTATAACTGAATACCAGTGGGTTTCTTGGTCGAGAGAGAATGACCGAGAAGGGCTTCATGGTTCTGTCAAGCGGCCGTTGATTCGTGGACATTCAGGAGCTTTCACGGCTGTGAAAATGAGCTGGAATTTAGAAAATCTGAAACAAAACTGAAACTCTCAATTGAGCTTAAAATTTTCATGGATTTTTCTTGTTTCTTTTGGTTCGTCTGAGGTTTTCCCCGCTTGGTTGTTTCATCAGATTGGGAGAATAAAGCCTGGCCGGTCGGTTTCAATTTTATTTAAATTCATTTTGTCTTCATTCTTTCTAATGTAGCACAGTCCTGTGATGTATTAAGATCAGAGTGCTCTGGAAAAACGCTGAAATATGAAAACATTTTTGTGAAAACATTTCCACTTATATTTAATTTTTCTCCTCAATAGAAAAATATTTCCAACTTAATCCACCCTCTCTTCTCTTGAAATGAATTGCATGCTTTAGAAATAACATCAGTCCATACCAGTATACAAGGACAATCTCAGCCATTTGATGGAGATATAAAGGCTCAGAAAATGGTGGGGTTCAGAGGCACAGACCGCCTTTTGGGGTGCTCATAAATGTGGGTCCTCTTCGGTTGTACATCCGGCAGCCAAACAAACCAGCATAGCATCTCGTTCCGAGCTCGCCATGGAGAAATCTCATCCATCTTAAGCCATCATCATCGTGGAGTTTTATTTTGAACAGCTTGTGTCTTCCAAGGCTAGTTGGTGAAATTCATCCGACATGTGGGAAAAATAAGGTGTCCATAGTCACATACCTGGTAGGTGGGAGAGACAGGATTTGAACCGAGACGTGTCAATATCAAAATGTTTGCTTTCATTTATACTATAATCTTTACTCGGATGGTAGAGAATATCTGTTCTGCGTTTGCCCCCAAGTAAGGGCCCATTAAAATGAAAATTTTCAGTTTGTAAGCCCCAAGTAAGAGCTCATTAAAATGAAAATTTTCAGTTTGTAAGCCCCAAGTAAGAGCTCATTAAAATGAAAATTTTCAGTTTGTAAGGGAAAAGAAACTCTTCAGTTTCTAAAACAATTAAAAAAAAAAAAAAAGGAAAAGCAATTTTATTGTAGCTGGGGCTTCTTGAAGTTAGGATTTTTTGCCATCTTGTAAATTCTTCAAACAGTATCAAGATGTCTAGGATTTTTCCTTGTAAAAAAAAAAATGAGTCACTACTTAAAACATGTCACATTCTGAAATGCATTGATTTAATGTACAGTGATTCAGTTTTAGGATGTTATAGCCTAAATATAAGAATGCATGTGTCAGAATTAATTTTCTCAACAAGGAGGAGAACTGGGCAAACTCAGGAATCGTGGTTCTGTTGGCCTTGCCTGTCGTTATGTTTTTGTGTAGGTGAAGCCGCATGCCTTGGTCATGGGTAGTGGTTCTTGAAGTATCGACTGCTCCTTGATTGCTAACTATGATCAAAGACGCCAAGTTCATTTGCTCACATCCAAAAATAGGTCAAAACTTTCAGACTCAGTACATAGCAGTGAAGACAAAAAATCCAAACACTTGTGCAGGCTACCCTGCTAGGAATTTGGGCTCTGGGTATCTTAGATACTTTCTAGACTGTAAACTCCGTGAGAGCAGGAGCCTTGCCCCTCACTCTGTCTCTCCAAGGTGCTCAGTAAATATCTGTCAAATGCAAGAATGAGCAAACTACAGTGAAGCCTTAGGAACAGCTGAGACTCTCACACTGGTTTTTGGACACTCATACTTGGAGATCTTTTCAACATAGTTTATGTACTTCTTTGCTTCTTGTTTTAGTGAATATAATTTAATCATCTCTGGCCAACTCAGGGACATCAGTGAGCATAAATTGTCATGTTATGCATACTACAGTGATAGCCTCAAGGCCTAGTGGGAAGCAGTTTGTCCTAGACTGAAGATAGCTCGGGCTTATTGTGCTGATGGTCTGGTTTTGTCATTTTTATGTCTCCGTTTCTGTTTAATAGACTTATTGCAGTAAGACCAGAGCTGTGTCTCTCAGCTCCTCTGTAGGTGATTAGTTGCTGCTTCCTCTTTGCTGTGAGTGCTTTGAAAATGAATTTTCAAGCTTGTTAGAACTGAATGTAAGTGAAACCTAGCTTCTTTCTCATCCTTGCCTGTCTCCCCCAGTAACGTATTTATTTGCTGGACAGTTGAATTCTGGAAAGGCGAGAGGTCAGTCTGTGAGTTTTTTTCCTTTATGTAATTTTTTTCTTTTACTTCTTTCTGCCCCTCCATCTGTGTGTCTGTCTCTCTCTGTCTCTCTCTCTCTGTCTGTCTCTGTCTCTGTCTCTGTCTCTGTCACTCTGTCTCTGTCTGTCTCTCTCTCTCATAATTTTGCAGTTGCTGGAATCAGTAAAATAACTAGAACATATTTATCCATATTGAGGCCTAATAGAGTGGTCAAAATCATTTTCAAAATGCACGCAGTCCTCACTTCTGTATCCTAGGCCAGCCCTCAGCACCTAGTTTAATGACACAGTATTCTAGAAGGGTTCCCTTGTACCTCACTTTCAGATAAATATACTGGAAGGGGCTTTCTTAATCAGCTTGGTGGGGGGCCTCCCCTCCCCTGCTGTTAGCCCAGCCCTCCCGGGTGTCCCTTCTTCTGGGGGACACCGGCCTTCTGCTCTCCATTCCAGTGAGCAAACACCTCTCAGTTGCCGTAGCCCTTGCAAGGGAACTTTATTTTAATTTGAGGGGGGGAGGGGGTTGCCACGTAGTTAGAACAGAGTCCAGCTGCCGGAGTAGGGCCAGATTGAGTGCTCACTTCTCCACCTCGCACTCTGTGACCCTAGACAAGTCAGACTAGTCTTTGAGCCTTAGTTACCTGTCCTTAGGATGGACCTTGGTCACTTTTCATCGGCACAGTTTTCAGGGCAAGGCAGGGGCTTACTCAGGGGGACCCCACTCCTTGCCTTTCAGTAATACTGCACATGACGTGACACACGTCCCAAGTCAGCTGTCCTCCCGGACTCTCGGAAGTTAGAAAAACAAGGTAAAAACGCTTGCTTTTGCACATTCATTATTGGTCTCAATTATTTCCATTATTCCTCAATGGGGATCAATTCACTTGAGGCCGGCAGCGGGGAGAAAAGAAAAGGAGATAGAGCTTTTCAGGTGAGATTTTAGATCAGCCCTGGCCAACTCTTTTTGTTGACTTCACTACCACATAGTGGTGAATCAGGAAACTGTAGGGCTTGCCACGCTGGGAGGCTGCTGCTTCTGCAGTGGAGATATTTGCCGCGGAGAGAATTTGGTCTCTTTTGTGCATAACAGGAAAAGAGCAGAAGCCTGTATGATATGTAGCAGATGACAGAGGAGAGGATATGGCCAAATCAGAAAAATACGGTTCTCACTGCATTTAAAGCTTAAAGACAAAGGGTCGTTGGAAGCATCCAGGAGAGCTGCATGCAATTTTCTGCTGTCCATTTTGTTGACGATTTCTCTTTGCATCCTTCAACCATCTTACTCCCTGCTTCCACCCCATCCGAGGATAAATTGCAGATAAATTAAACGTTTAGGCACTATGTCTGGGTAGAAAGGGTGCTTAGCAGGAATGCTTGGTTCTCTATAAGCCTCGGTAGCCTCCAGCAACTGTATTTCTCTGGGAACCATCTGGAAAAAGTACAGATTTGCCTTATCTTCGGAGTATTTATGAAACTTTATCATGAAGCTTATTCTAAAACCGTCAGTGACTTTGTCTTGGCGGTGGGGCTGTTAGTAACTCTGGTTCAAGTGGCAGGCGCACACAGTTAAATCTGTCATTCAAAGTGAGATTTTGGAGGCTATCAATGATTTATTAGCACGTATCCTGATAGCGCAAGAGGTTTTCAGTTTAGTCGATGAGCATGCGATAAATTGCTTTTTTTTCTTTACCAACTTTTGAATGACTTTTACTTTTTAATTTTTAAATTTGAAATAATTTCGGACTTGCAAAGAAAGTTAGAAAAAGCACTACGAGCTCCTGAACACCCTTCCCATAATAGCTTTCATAACTATTATACGGTTATCAGAATTCTAACATTAACACTGATGCAGTATTCACAATTGTCAATATCTCTTCAGTTTCCTCGAATCTGAGGCTTTTTCTTTAGTCTTCCTTAGTCATTTACCACCTTTATACTTTAGAAGAGTGTGGACCAGTTATTTTATAAAATGTCTTTTGAGTTGTTAGTAAATTTGGATTATACAGTTTTAGCAAGAAAATCACAGAAGTGCCACAGTAACCTTTTCAGTATGTCCTATTGAGAGACGCACGATGCCCACTTATTTCTTTTCTGGTGATGTTATCTTCGATTGCCTGCTTGAGGTGGCCTCTCCAAGTTCTTCCACCATTGTTAATATTTTTCCCTTTGTAATCAGGAAGCATTTTTGGGGGGATCCGGGGGATATAAACTTGAGGATGAACTACCCTGTTCACACCGTTCCTCATTATTCTTTAACCCACTAATTTTAACATCCATTACTGTGATATTTGCCAAATGGTGGGTTTTTTTTTTGTTTTCTCTGCTTAGTAATCGGAATTCTACTCAGAGGACTTTATGTATTTTTAAAACGAGGGACACAAAACTTTTTAAAAAGCAGTGGCAGCGTCACTTTTTTCAGGGAGGACAATGCGTAACATGCAGCAGAAAAATATGCAGAAGGCTTAGAAATCTCAAATATGAATGTTATTTGAAATGTCGTTGACATTCTTCCCTTCAGAGGAGGTGAAGGAGAAGGGAGGAGATCCCAACCGCCCCAAAATGGCCCCTTAGTTTTGGTCCTGGCTGCGTTTCTTGCTTTCGAGGGCTCACAGAGGGAATCGGCTTGGAGAACTGACTCTGAAGCTTAGCCCTGAATGTCTGGATGGGTTAGGAAGGAATATGTCACCATAAGAAATTTAATTAATAGTAGGAAATTGTATTCTGAGCTTTTTAAGTTGTAATTGAAAGGAGTGATCGAGAAACTGTTTTCTTCTCTTAGAACGCACACTATGGCTGACACGGCAAACAATTCGGAGGGGAGCCCCTTCCCTGTTTAGTTAAATTTCAGCAGCCCCAAATCCAGTTAGTTCCTGTGAAGAAATCATTATTTTCAAATCTCCATCAGAAAAAAGTTCATGTTACTCTTTGTTTTAAGAGAGGTTCTTTTTAAAAATTATGGTATTTTATTCTTTAATTTTAATCCTATGTGGTTTTATATCCTTTTTATCAAACCTTCAAACAATGAACAAATACACTATTTTATCAAAGCCCGAGTATCTGATAGAACTGTGAAAGCCTACATTTTTTAATATCCTGCAATCCGTCCCAGTTTGTAATTTTATTATCACATTCAGACAAGATCACACTATGCACACTAAGCTTCGGGTGGTCTTTATTTTTCCTCACCGATATTTGGAACGATTCACAAATTAAACTTTAGGAATTTGCAATGTAGACTGTTATATAAGGAAAAGAAACCTCTCCTCCCCCCACCCGCCGCCCCAAACTGTAAATGCTCCAAGAAATACGCCGTCCGGGCCCACCCCATTTGCCGGACCACGTAGGAATTTTAATGGTGGAATTCATGATTCCGGAATAGTTTCGATTGCGAAATACATATGGTTTGTCAACGTGTAGCTGCGCGGAACTTCTTTCGTGTCCGCAGTGAAAAAAAGTTTCTCGGCGGACGTTTCCGACGCGTTGGCGCTGCCTCGAGTGTGCTCGCTGGCCTCACTACGACGTTGGAGTAAGTCCCGACGCGTCCGCTCAAGTCCCTGCTGCAGCTGGGGCCGTGGCGCTGCCACGCGGCCGAGCAGCCTGGGCGCGCGCCAGCCCTGACTCCGGCTCCGGCTCCGGCGACTCCGGGCTCCGGCTCCCGCTCCAGCTGGAGGGGGCGGAGCCCGGCGCGCGCGCGCCCGCGGAGAGCGGCGGCCACGTGACGACGCCCCCCCCACACGCCACGCCTGCCGCCACGTCACGTGGTCTCCGGACACCACGTGCTCGGAGTGGACGGGAAAAGGAGCGGCCGGGCGTGGCGTTCGCCTTCTGGAAGACATGAGCGCCCCGATTAGTTTTTTTGTCTGCCTTCCCCCCCCTTTCTAAGTCTTGCACCCCGAAAGGTTGCGGACGGCGTGCCCCGCACCCCCTCGATCGTGTTGTCTGAACTTCCCGGGGTTTCCTGTCCGAGTTTCCGCGCCGAGCGGGGGCGGGGGAGGGGCGGCCGCGCGGTGCCAGGAGCCACGCGGCCTCCCTCGGGACGGGACGTGGACGGCTTGGATTTCCGGGATGTCGATCATCCGTTTTTCGGGACAGGGCGAACCATTTTGAACTCTTCCACGACACACCCGAGTTTCTGGGGAACGATAAGCGAGTCGTGCGAGTGGGAAAAGAAACAAAAACAAGTCACCCCAAAATAAAAAAATATATATATATACGTAGCAGTTGTCCTAAAGTTGTCGGGAGAGGGGCGCCTCCCCCAACCCACCCCCCTCCCTCCGCCCCGAGTCTGGCAGCGCCGCTGCCACGTTCGCGGAGGCGGCGGCTCGCGGCGTAAACAACTTCTCCTCGGTCCCCCACGTCCGCGACGCGGACTCACACGCGGTTTAAAACGAAAGTAAAAGGGGTAAACGTGTGTTTGCAAAAAGAGGAGACATGAATCCGGAGCAAGGGCGTGCGATCTCCAGCCGGACTCGCGCTCTATTGTTCCGAGCTAACGCCCAGTGACTTCCTCACGTGTCCCCCCCCGGTCGACCCCGAACCGCGTCCGAACAGCCCGGAATGTCCACGCCATCCACGGGAAGATGGCCTTGCCGCGGCCCCAGCACCCGGGCACGCGTACCCTTTTAATTTCCCGGTACCCCGAAAATGCAGATCGTAATTTTAAGTCTTCGGCGCGCTCATTTCTTTTCCCGTTTCGCACGGGGCGGTTAAGGTTCTCTACGGTTTACTTTCTATTCACTCGCATTAAAATACGGTAAAGTAGAAGAGTTTATTAAGGGAGACCCCAGTGTACGATTTATTGGAAAGAGGAAAGGCTCGAAAGGGTAAACCCCGTCTCAAAAATCCGAAGCAGACTCTTAGTATTAATAACTTGGAAAATGCAACTCCAGCTTTTGATAAATTATTTCACCGGAGAAGTTTCGGGGGCCAGACATTTGGTAGGTAACTCTGTGTCTGGTCATCAATTACAGTGATTTCCTTGCATCAGCTCCGGAGAATCAGAATATTCATGAGCTCTCTAGTCTGACTCAGACCCTCGGAGCCACGAAATTTTCCTGTTGGGATGTTAGGAAGTGCTGTCGGTGATTCTGCTGGCTGGACGAAAGCAGAAACAGATAAGCAGGAGAGAGGGCTGAGAATCCATTTGTTTGGTCCCCTCATCCTGCTTTTAATTAGCGAAAAAGTTTTTAAAATCACATTAAATACGGGATCCTTTTTTAGGATTCAGGGGGGTATGTTGAGAAAGTGGTTATGTTCTGTGACTTCGTTTAAACGAATGACTGAGGTTTTTGTTTTTCGCTGTCTCGCCAGGCAGCATTGCTACACTTAAAAAAAAAAAAAAATTCATGAAAAACTGACCAGTGAGTGTTTTTTACCACTCCGCTCTTTTTGTTATGGGAAGACGAGGAGGCAGATACCAATGGCGCCTGTCACAATGGAGGTTTGTTTGTTTATTTCTTAATTTAATGGGGGGATTGTAGATGGTTTAAAAATTTTTTTGTACCAGGATAGGGTTGGGGTGGGGAAGAATAATTAGCCCATTCTAAACAACCTTAGCAATAAATGATCCATAAGCATTAAGTTTGCAACAGAAACCTCTTTCTGGACTTCTTCTAATAGCGATGTTTTAAACAAATTTGATTTGTTTAATTAACATCCTACTTAAGGGCAAAAACACACGGAGGGCATTGTTAAGAATTTTAAGTTACAGATTAATCAACGTGGCAATTTATAATTTTCTGTCGAAAAATATGAGAAGCTCTCCCCGCCCCCCAATCTCTGAGTGTCCCTTCTCAGGCATTCCTACCTTGCAAACACCCTTTCTTTCTGTGGCCCTTTCAGCCTGAAGTATTTTTGTCTTGATGTGTATTTTTTATGACGTGAATCTTTACCTTGAATCATTATCTATATGTACATCTCATTTTCTAACCTGGCTACAGAGGTCTTTCTTGCACATTCCATTAGCCCTCAGAGCATCTAGTGTATCTTCCAGACAGGTGTACTCAGGTGATAAATGAACAAATGCTGAGTCCATGAGAACTGATGGAAAGAAGAGCTCTCGAATTTTTTTTTAAAGTCATTTAAATTAAACACTGTGTTCGGGGTGGGACTAATTCTGTGCTCTCTCCATTCGTGTGAATTATGACATTTAAAGTAGAAATAATTGAGAAATACTTTGAAGTTAGATTAAGCCCCACAGTGGAGCTTCTACTTTTGTATAGCCAAATTCATCACTTTCTGGTTCCTTGGGATTGCCCACCAAGACCCCCGACAGACTTTTAAGGCACAAGACTAAACCTCAGCAGTCTTAGAGGTATTTAGTACCGGCCTCTGCTTATCAGCTTGGTCTCCCCGGCAAGTCACAGCCTGTTCGGTCTTCTCACCAGTGAAATGACACTGATTCCTTTCTATGAATTAGGAAAGTGGGTCACGAGAATTATACTAGAAACAGATATAGTTTAGCGTCGTGGTTCCAAGCGTGGACCCTGGAGTCAGATCGCTTGGGTTGGAATGTCTGCCTCCGCCTCCAAGCTGTGTGACTCTGGGCAAGCCACTCTCTGAGGCTCAGGCTTCAGTTCGGGGGACGGGGGGAAGAGCAGGCTCTTTTGTCCCAGCTGTGGAGATTAAGTCAGGCGCGCAGGCCAAGCTCTTAGCACATGTGCCCCGAAATGGCGCCTTAGTAATGATGACACTAAACATTCATTTTCCCCTTGGCTTCCAGTACCTTCAGCTTTTACTTACACCAAGCCCTCGAAAAAGACTTGTTTTCATTAAAGAGTTGTCTGCCCCAAAGCAAGTGTGAGCTGAAGCTTGAAAACTGGGGCTTGGTGTTAGGTCAGATGGTTGCTTTGGTTATTTTGGGGGAAAACCAGGGAAGCCACTCAGAGGACTATAGTTTATTTTAATCCTCGTCACCTCAGAGTGCCTTCTCTGATTTTTGTCATTTTTCCCTCTTTCAGGACAGGACAAGGAGGGTAGCTTTTCATATTACTTGTGTCGTTATTGTTATTTCTTTAGTGACTATTCCCTGTCAAAACCTAGAAAAGCGCTTATCTTGAATGACATTGCCTTCTGTTACTTAATTGCTTTCGGTTTATACTCTGTCCGATGCCAAAGAGAACCTGAGACCTATTTCAATTTGGAAAAAAAAAAAAAAAAAAAAAGCAAAAAATGCCTGGACGACATGAGACCCGAATGGCCAACTCAGCAAACAAACCACAGCCCAGCAGCAAGATAGTTCTGTCTTCCTGGAATCTGGCCCCTCTGCATTCCTGACGGCCAAGGCCAAGGCTAGAATACAGCAACATCTGCGTATGTATATTCACGTACCCGTGCGCATGTATTTTGTATCCAATTCAAAGGCTTTGCTTCTGGAAAGTTTGCATGAATAGTGAGTGATCCGTGGCAAAATCAGCACCTGACTCCACCTGTGTGTACGAGGAGGAACATCTGGGAGGAGGTGCGAGGCGAATAAAATTAGGAAATGGGTGTCCCTGTCCTCGAAGAGCTTACAGGTGACACCGGTGTGTATGAGGGGGTCACTGAACTAATTAACATACGCTGAGTGCCTGTGATGGCCCTGGGAAGTCAGTGACGGAAAAAGACAGGATTTCTACCCCAGTGCAGTGCACACTAGTGGAAGAAAGAGAAAGAGGCAAGCAACGTAAAATTGTCTTTTTTTTTGTTTTGTTTTTGAATAGCGGTAATAAAATATATATAACAAAATTTACCATCGCAACTGTTTTTTAAGTGTACCGTTCGTTTAGTGGCATTAAGTACAGTCCCCCCCTTTTTTTTTTTTTTGCACCCACCATCCATCCCTAGAACTCTTTATCTTCCCAAACTGAAACTCTGCACCCATTAAATCCTAACTCCATTTCCCCCCTTCCCTCTAGCCCCTGGCAAATGAATAATGTTAAGTCTTTGATTGTAAGTGCTGGAAGGAGGTGGGGAGGATGCTGTGACCTAAAATGTTGGAGGGACAGGAATGGCACCTCGTGGTTAACAGAAGACAAGCCAGGCCCACACGGCAGCCTGGGGGAGGCCGGCCGAGAGTGCGAGGCCCCACAGGCCAGGCAGACGGACCCGCATGTGTGAAGCCCCACGGTCACCAAAGTGCCTGCCTCCTTCAAGACAGAGGAAGAGGCCAGCGTGGTCGGAGCAGGGGCCGGGAGGCGAAAGCCGGCATTTCGGTTTTGTATTTGTGTGCCGTGTCTCCTCGTTGCGATCCAGTGAAATCATCTCCACCACCTGCAGCTTTTCTGTAAGCTGGCGTACAGACCCACGTCCGCGCCCCAGAGCTCTGGGCCGTGCCCGCACTGAGAAATCACAAGACCCTTACCGGAGGCTCGAGCGAGTACGTACGTCTTCTTGCCGCAGACGCAGAGAGGGCTGACGCGGAGAAGCAGGTAGTCCCCGCTCCCCCTCCGCATTGCAGGGGCCCAGAGCGATGGCGCCCAGGACGATTTTCTGTGAAGCAGGAGCACTGGGTTCCAGATACGGAGGTACACGTGGCTGAGAACCGGACAGCCTGGGGGCGCTCCAGCCAGCCGGCTGTCCTCCCCATCTCCGCCTCTCCGGGGTCCCCGTGCACAGAGCCAAAGCTTTGTCTTCTTCCAGACAGCCTGCACACATTCTCGGTTGCAACGCAGAGGTCCAGCGTGTGGATAGATCCGGGAAGAGAGTCCTGCGACCCGGAAAATCATGACGGCCGATATTTGTACTCGGCTCTCAAGGAGGCCTCCTAGGGGTTCCTGTGGAACCCCTAGATTTGAGTAGCCTCTGAGCCTGACAGCAGAAACTAGTTGCCAAGACATTCGTATAGTATTATTTAGCACTTGTCTATGTATTCGAGCGTTGGCGATGATTGGCGATGCCTACCCCAAATTTCCGCAACTTATCACCACCTCCCCGCATCTCAGCCCAGCAATTAACGACAAGGGAGATGCTTCTTCGTGGGGAACCTTTTTATTTCCATAGAGAAATGGGGCCTTGTATGTATCTCATCACTATGGTTAGAACCTTCATCGAACCCATTTACAGTCGGATCAAGTTATTTAGAAGCAAATCGCATTGGGAGTTTTTTTCTTTTGTTTTGTTTTTCCCAAAGAGCCAAGCGAAGTCCTTCGAAACGCAGAAAATTCTTCTTCTTGTCTAAAAAGAGCTTACTGCCCGATGCAAGCAGACAGTTTAACTTCCATACTTGCGCAAGCTCTCTTAGTAGGCCTTAGAAAGTTTGATCTGCCCTCGGCTTTCAATAAATGTCCCCACCTCCCATTTTATCCTCCTCTCGATAGTAACAAACTCCAGTGACCCTTCAGATGCGTTGTCTTGGATAAGTCATTTGCACTAACAAGATTATTTTGGAACAAATGGCGTTAAGAACAGCCCTAAAACACTGGAATTAGGATGCCAAGCTCATCTGAAATTTATAACATTTCTATTAGTTTAAGCAGAGGTGAAATTTGAAATATTTTAGAATTCTGTCTCTTAATTTTCTTTCTTTCTTTCTTTTTTTTCCCCCCCTCCTTTCTTAGCCCTCTAACTCGCCCCCTGAAACGAAATCTTGTGTGGATCCCCAATATGTGAAGTTTATCGGAGACATAGCTCTTGGCCTCTCCCTCCACCCTTCCTAAGGCATTGTGGCCCTTAAGGCACCTCCAGGGGATTAGAGACCGGTGGGTCACAGCGGGAGACAGGTTATCTGTTCTACCCCATGGTTTAGGACACACATCAGCTGATCAGGCAAAAGAGTTGGCAGAGCCAGGACTAGGGCCTTAAAAATAAGGTTTAGGGATCAAATAAAAACACAGAGGCCCTTCAAGGGGCCAGGAAAAGCACTCACCCCAGTTACGTGCCTGGCCACATTCAATCCTTCCCCCATAGCGCAAGGCGATGTTGTCTCATACGTCCACTGAGGCACCCGAGTCCTTTGTCACACCGCCGCCGGTCAATGACAAAGCCTGGATATAAACTCGCTTCCCTCTGACCCCGACGTCCTGCACTGATCTGAGCACTGCCCTTTCTCTCCTGCTGTGTCTGCAAAGTGGAGGGTGAGTTTAAGCATCTCAAAACTTGACATGCTGACTTTCCCTTAAGATCAATTTTTTTTTTTTTTTTTTTAAGTAGACAGATGTGGTTTGGGCCCTTAACATGTGGCCAGGCTGGCACAGAAGTGGGCGTAGGCTGCTTCTAAATCGTTGTCATTAATTTTGCCAGCGTAGCTTCTGGATTGGTAGATTCGTTTGCCGTTTGACATTTTCTGGAGATTGTGTATTCAATTTCTATCACGTCCTTCCTCCCTCAGGGGAAGCCCAGCGTGTCCAGGGGCCACATCAGGCGACGTGCCTCCGGAAGTCAGAACTGCCCAGCGGGAGAGGTTGGGGCGAATGGCAGTATTCAAGAGCGGGTGGATTTTTTCTCCTTTCGCCAACGCACCCTGACGTGCGTTGATCTGCAAGCTGACCATGGCCGTTCCTCGCTTGTTCTTCACTTTCATGGATCCGTCTTTCAGAAAACTCCTCAGGGTGTTTAGGACCCAGTTCAAGGTTTCTCTGTCGATAAATAGGTTTCCATTCTTTACACTGTCAGGGTCCAGTGTGAAGACAGAGGAGGGAAACCCCAGATAAAGGAAAGAGGGCCACTGGCTGCTTTTCCCTGGCTGCTTGAGAGGTGGACTAATTCGCAGATTGTTCGTGTTCATTGGAAAAGCAGAACATGCCCCTTAGAACGGAGCAGTGACACGTGCCCCCTGCACCTCTGCTCGCGTGGGCACCAGGAGACTTGAAAGCGAGCCAGGATTTGAAAATACTGCATCCTGATAATGTTGTTGTTGTTTTTAAACACCTGGCTAATTTAATATGAAGTGTTTGCCCTTCATTTTTTCTGGCAGTGGGTTTTCTATGTAGGTGGCGGATTTCCTATACATTTTGAAGTTCCAGGGGAGGAGAGTTAGTTGCAAGATTCTGCCTCTGTGACAGCAGAGCAGGGCGATTTCTTAATTTCCCGTTGTCACCACGTGTGTGTGGCGGGTGCTGGATGTCACTGAGCGGGGTCCTCTTCCCCCCCACCCCCAGACTGTTGGAGGGGCACAGGCGCGTTACCGCAAAGGAATGAAAGTGGCCTTTTTAGGAAGTCCCAATTTTGACCCTTGAAGAAAGATCACCTTTTCCCTCAATCTGTGCTTTGGTCGAGATCGCTGTCTCCGATTCCTTGTGGGTGAACCTGGTATTTCGAGTATGACCGAGCCGATTAAGAGTCCTGAGGCGCTTCCTCGACTGGGGTTTAGAAATTTCAAAAGATCGGAGTCGGGGACAGGAGGGATCGTGGGCATGGGCATGCGGTGTGGAGGACGGAAGCCACAGGCTCCGGCTTGGGCCGAGGGTGTGAGCCAAGGTCTTAGCCTCCGTGGAGCAGGAGGGACTGGGCTTGGGGGACGGTTTAGGCGCTGTTATTAAATGGGGGCGAGAGAGTACAGTTGGGGTGCACACGCATTTAACAGGCTTTTCTTAGACTGCGAGGAGTGTGTTTGTGGCGTCGGGAGGATGTTACCTCGAATAGGCAGTTTCAGAATCGGAAAATCAATTTCGAAATGTCCAACAGTATCAGAGGGGACTTGTGGTATGTTTACCGAAAGGCATCATCGCGTGCTTAGAAGGTGGAGTGAGGCTTCTCTTTCCGTGGGGCTGCGGGACCCTCCCATCAGGGTGTGGCAGGAGCCCCGGGCTCGGGGTGCAGGTGACCTGTGTGTGGAGTGACTCAGCCCTCTGAACTTCACTTTCTTCACCTGCCAAATGAAGACAGAGACATTCCACTGAATGCCAGCCCCAGAAAACCGTGACTCCTTCCCTTCGAGCGCGCGCCGCATTTCAAAGGATGCTCCAGACTCCTTCCTGCGGCAGCAGAGCGAAACAAAGCCGCTCAGCCCGGCCCGGGGGCGGGGAGTGGCCTTAGGTGAGAGGTCCTCCTGGGTGAATGGAAAACCGAGAAGGCTTTTTCCCCCTCCCTGCGGCGGGCTCCACTTAACAAGCCGAGCACAGAGCCTGGCTGGGGCTGCCCTGAATGAACAAACGCTGACTTCAGCCTTTACCCTGGGTTTCAGGTCACTCCGATTGTTTGCAAAACATGTTCTTTTTTTGTCACTTGCCAGTACTTGTTCCCTCTGTGAGTAAAACACAAACACGTATGAGCGATATTGTGCTGTGCCTCGGGCTCGCCGGCCTCCCGGGCCCTCTGCCGGGGGACGAGGATGTGTGGGAACTCGGGGGAACGGCGGCCGTTTCTGCCGTGAAGTTTAAGGAAGTTGCTACAGAGTTTATTCCTTAAGAGAAGAAGAAGAAAAAAGAGAACTCTTTTAACATTTTCAGATCCTTATTTTCACTTTATTCAACTCGAGGATTTGGGATAAGATTTTCGGAAGAAGAGATTTATGCTCGAGATCCTTTTTTGTTGTTGTTGTTGGGTAACTTGGGCAGTTTGGGGTTGCACCGTGTTTGCAGAAAGAGTTAAGAAGTTGACTTGGGAGGCACCGTTATGTACTCTAGAAGTGGCTTATCCTCTGGTCCCTTCATTTAGCACATCAACCTGACACACTCGTGGTGTGCCGCACACGTGACTGCGTGGGCATGTGAGTGGCCTCGGATACAAGCGGACCCCCCCTCCCTTGTGTCCATGAATTTTTTTTTTTTGTACAAATTGCTTCCGTCTTCAGACCAAGGACGGAAAGAAAGGGTGGTCCTTAGCCTTGCTTTCTCAGTTCAAGGCCTCTTTTTTTTTTTTTTTTTTTTTGTACCGTAGAGCTGCCTGCTTGTTTTTTAAATACAGTTCTCCCGAAATCTTCCGTTCTTCCACCATTCAAGACAAATTCCTTCGAACCCCGAAAGTCAGGATCTAGGCTAGAGCAGATGATGTTTGGGAGGCAATTAAAAGATGAGGATGTGGGGCAGGGGAAAGGTCATCGAAACCGGAAGGAGAGAGAAACCCACCAGCATCTCCCCGCACGAGGCAGGCTCGCCAACACACAAGGGTCAGGCCACTTGTCGTGATTAAGGGGTGAGTGAGTGGCATTGTCTGAAGGACAAGCCCTTGAATGGCCTACCCTACTTTTCAGACCTATAGGCTTTGTCACATTTCTCCTCAGTTCCAGCTTTCTCAGACCCCCCCGGAGTGATGTTGGGTGGCATGCGGCCATCTAATTCACTTTTGAATTTGAATACTACTCAGGAAAAAAAAAAAAACAAAAAAACAAAAAAACAACCCAAACCCCGAATATCTAAAATCAGAAACATACTAGATATTTCACGGGTCAGAGATCAAATACAAATTTATTCTTGAACGTTTCCTCAGTAATTGGAAAAAGCAGAACGTGTCCTGGACATTCACGACCGAAACACACTTGTTTCAACGAACGTTTTTCACACGAGATGCTTGGGTTGGCTTTTCGGTTGAACCCGATTTTACCCGTCACTTACGAAAACAAACAACAACAAAAGATTCGACTATCAGGGCTAAAAAAAAATAATAAAGGGGTGGGAGTCTTAAACTTCACATAAGTCTTAAAATAGGAACCAACAGAATCCTATGGGAATGGCAAGGTGTGTGTGTGTGTGTGTGTGTGTGTGTGTGTGTGTGTGTGTGTTTTAAATAGTAATCTTCTCAAGGACAGTTATATTTGTATGTTTTTTTCAAGGAACTTTGGGATCATCGGATTCAATATATTGATTTTTTTTGTGTGTGTGGGCGTAGGTGTTTTGCGGTCCAGTTCTCTAAAAAAAAACTGCTTCTCATAAGGTTCTTGTTGTCATTTCGTTAATCAGACAGTGTGGCCATTTGGGACGGCCCGTTCCTCTTTCTTCCCCTATCAGAGAATTTACTGTACTTTGAAAATCCAGTGGCTCTTTTGTGGTTTCTCCACAGTAGTAAAAATACTTTAACTTGGGGAAATGGGGCCAGTAATCAGATAAGATAACAGGAAAGAAAAATGCGGTGTTCTCACAAACATATGCCCTAAAATGTATGTTTACAAGTCCAAAAGGAACAAAGATCAGGAAGGAGCGGGATCAAAGGTGAGAGGGCCAGGGCAGGAGGGAGGTAATAAATGACTTAAAGTTTGCTGGTTGTTGTCACTGTTCTCTGTGTTTCTTAACTGCATGGGGGGGGGAGGATAGGTATTTTTCTTCACCTAAAACAAATACTTTCAAGGCTGCATTTAAAAAGCATGTTCATCTTTAAGGGCTTAAACAAACTTAAATATATAGTAAAAACAGAAACCGCCATGAAGAAAACGTTGGGGAGGGGGGAGCCCCAGCCTCACTAGCAGCCACGGAACTGAGATGCGATATCTATTTCCACTTGCGACATCAGGAAAGAAAGAAAAACTACAGGCCGTTTTTTTCTTTCTTTCGACGAAGATGAACCGCTCTCGAGGCTGCAGCGAAGAATGCATTATGGTCTCTCAAAGCATTTCTCGGAACAGGATTCCAAAAAGGACTTCGCAGAGTCGCGAGGTCATCGGCGAGGTGTGCGACCCAGGAAGGGGGCAGCTCTGGGGGTGCCGTTTCTAACCCTTCGTTCCACACCTGTGGAGAGGCTTCACGCACACTGAACAAACCCCCCTCCGTGCGCCCCTCGTATATTGTTCACCATCCCCTGCTAACCGGTTCTGTCCGCGTTAATAAAATTTCATCCAAAACGTTGTCTGCTGGCCTCTAAATCGTCTTCCCGCAAGCGGCTGTGTTTAGTTCATTCGCTCCAACTAGGTTGGCGTAAATGTTTGTGTCTGTGGAAAGGGGGTTCCGCGCGCGGCGTGGAGGCCCTGTGCCTTTCGAACTCACGATTTCTACCAAAATAAATAGGAAGAAGGGACGTGAGTGGCCGTAGCTGGACAGCACGGCACTCCCAGTTGGTGTGCGCAGTAGGCGATCGACCAGTGACATTGATATTTTTCTTTGTCCAACACCAGCATGGCATGTAATCGCCCAGAAACGGGCCCTAACACTGGTTTTAAGAGACACAGCCAAAACCACAAAGCCAGAGGCCTCTCTCTCCGAGCCTGGCCTCTTCTTGGACGAGACAGCCCCCGATTTGTCCCTACGGGACACAGGCCTGCCTTGTTAGGAAATCAGCAAAGTTTAGGAGCCCACAATACCTCACGTAACTCTGTGTACAGAAACGGAGAGTAGAAATAGGACCGTAAGCACGAACCACCAGACAAGTTATAAATATAGAATACTCCCTCAATTCCACTTTAGTTAGTCATGGAGGGAGAGTGTGAGTTTTATAAACTTATAAGGAATATACAAACAGTTCCAAATTTAAAATAACTTGGAGTAATTTTTAAGTGTGTGAAAAGAATATTTTTTCCACCCTGTCCATTTAGGCATCTGTGACAGGCAGTAGTAAGTGATCGGTGTCTTTATGTGTCCATGCTGGTGACCACAGCATTAGAAAAATAGTTTAAAAAGAAATCAACCCATTTTGGGGGGATTTCTCTCTCTCCCTCTCTTTTTTGAGGAACACTTAAAAAAATAAAAGACGGAGTGGGCCTGAGTTGTGTGTGAGGGGTACTGTCCCCATGAAGAAGCCGACCTCTCGTGAGCAGAGTAAGTCCTATTTGGACACCTCATATATTCTTTTCCTTTTTAAAACTTTTTCTCCCAGGAAAACTTGCCTGCCTTTCCCAAATTTGTATTTAGGCTTTGAATATGAGTTTAGAAGAAAAAACTGGGTGACGATTTTAAAATATGATATTTAAAAAAAAAAAAACAGAATATTGTTTTCTAAAAATAAAAAGAGAGGGCAGTCCTCCGTCCCACCCCCCCCCCCCACCACACACACACTGTCTGATGTTATTCATTTAGTTTTCCCTCACGCCACCTAAGGAGACCTTTCTGTGATGTGGCATCAACTTCATTTGCCAGAGCCTTCCGCAGAGATTCAGCTCATTAGCGGATTTCATCCTCCATCCGCAGAGCAGGTAGGAGGGGCCCAGGCTCGGTGACCTGTCCCCCACAGATTAGATGGCCGTTCCTCCTTCCTAAGATCAGAGAATGACACAATTTAGTTCGTTTAAGAGGCATCGGGTCTTTCTTTAGAATAAATGTAGGCGGTGAATAGAGTCTGGGCTTCAAGTGGACCTCTCCACCACCTTCCCACGGAGGTACCTGTGATTTTTATCGGGGCAGGTGAATAGGAGGGTCGGCAGGGCTGGTTTGGCCACCTGTGGAGCACAAAAGTCAAAATTTGAGAAAGAAAAGAAAGAGGAAGGAAATACCGACGCACGCCACAACATAGATGAACCCCGAAAAACAGCGTGCTAAGGGAAGGGGGCCCTGTTGTACGATCCCATTTACGTGACACTTCCAGAGGAGGCAAATTCGCAGAGACAGAAAGTAGCTTAACAATTGCCTCAGGCTGGAGAGGGACCTGGGGTGGGGCGGCGGAGGTGGCTAAACTGGGTCTACGGGTTCTCTTTGGGGGTGACATTTACACAACTCGGTGACTATACTATAAAAGGGATCGATTGGGCTCCTTTAAATGGGTGAATTGTATGTGGATGATATCTCAGTAAAACCGTTATAAAAAAATGTGCAAAGGAAGGGGAAAAAAAAAACAAAACCCCACAGCCACCAAAAGCAGCGGCCGAGCCAGAGGAGGGTGTCTGAGCCGCCCCGTGCTCCTCACGCAGCCTCCGGCATTCATCGTAATCCCGCTTTGAAGGCTGCTCTTTCTTCTTTACTCTCACTAATGAGCTCTTGACATTTTTATTTAATAATGGTGCTGTTAGAACTCCCCTCCTTCTGGTTTCTCGGTGGCCTTTTTTTTTTTTTTCCTTCTTCTTCTTCTTCTTTTTTTCTTTTTCTGTTTTCTCAATATTCCGCCCAGCGCTGCTTGTGGAATCCTGGAGACGAATGTGATCCAATGGGCATTGTCTGTAGGTGATTATTTCTCTTGCTCCTTAATAAAATGTTCGCAGATGCGTTTCAGCAGCCGGCCTGACATGGTTTCCCAAACCTCTCGGCTTACCTTGTGTACGAGACAGTGAGGGTCTCCTTGGAACCGGCTGTGTCTGTGAGCCTTGATTATATTTGTTTATCTGACCAAGGGGGAAGGCACAGACTGTTTTTCTTCTCCGCGAAAGACCCGAGTTTCCAGCCCTGCCGAGACACACGCACTGGTGATAAGAAGGCACTGCGGTTATCTCGGGAATAGGACTTGTTTGGGTGGAACAGATCTTATGGGTCGTCGAGCCTCCCTGAGTCTCCTCGGTCTCACAGCCATTTATACGCAATTGCGTTGGCCCCCGAGAATTTGCCCTACGAGCTTCCTGTCACCCGAGCTGCCGCCTCGGCGTTGCGCTTACCAGTGACCCTGGCTGATAAACCGGACAGGTGTCGGCCTTGCAATTTGTGCTAGAAAACATCGCACGGGGTCCTCTCGGCCGCAACTCACTGATGACGATGGCTCGGTGGGCACGTGCCATCTCCTTACCCGGGTGCTCGGCCTTTCTCCGGCGTCACGTTCCATGGGTTCTGTCCTTCCTGCGGTCCGAGCGGCACCTCTCAGGGAGGTGAGGGTGCCCCGGCTCGCAATTTATTTCTCAGTGATGGGCGCAGGCTTGAAAAGTGGCGTGAGAAGTACTTTCTAGTCCTCCCGTTTCAGAGAGGGCAGACGGGCTGGAGCATCACGCCACCGTGGGGCAGGATGGGTGAAGAGGCTGTGACCAGTGGACCGGTCTGAGTTGGAAGCCCAGGTGTACATACAGCCTGACAATTACTTAATTGGACAATTAATAGCCCCGGACAGTTATTAGAACCCCGTGCCTCCGTTTGGTCATCTACAAATGAGGACAAGAATACTCACCTCGTGCCATTGTTAAACGTTAAATAACGTATGTAAGATACTAAATGTACTGTGAGACATATGGAAAATGCTCGATGAATAATAACTATATGTTCATCAAAAGCCCCGTGTTCGGACAAACCGCATTCACACGGGAGAGACTCAGTCGGTAACTGTGAAAGGGAGAAGGAGTTGGAGGCGGTCAGAAGCTCAGACCGAACTCCCTCCGCGAGGCGATGGCGGTGGTTTGAAGATCATACCGAGACCCCGCGCTTACTGCCCGGGTCTCAGTCCCCTCGTAGTCCGCGCTCTTCAGACCTCTTCTGCAGTGTCGAGAGGCGGTCTGGGGACAGGCGTCAAGGAACAGTGGTTTTTGTGCATGCCACACGAGCCGTGACTGAGCGAGGCCTTCAGAAGGAGGCCAGGATCGCCGACTTGGAATTTCGAGTCTGAGTCTTTGCAAGTCTGACCTGCACGGAGAGCGGCCGCCTTCCCCGAGTATCAGCCCGGTAAGCCCGGGAGCACGCCGTTGGGAACTACCTTCTCGACGGCTGTTAAGGACGAGCTTGGTGAAGACTAGTGCTGGCTGGCAGAGAACGTGAACCCCTTCATCTTTGCTCTGAGGCTCACCTGGGTTTTGTGGAGAACTGTCCGGGACAGGCCTGAATGAGATGGAGGACTTCCAAACTTCCTTGGGACTCTTACGAATCTGGAATTTGATGAAAGGGAGAAAGTAATGTATAAATGCATCGCTCGTGGACAAAAGACAGATCTTATGGCCCCGGACGCTTCTTGCACAAGGTTGCCCGCTGTTGTGTGCTCTGAAGCTGTCCAGGAGGCCGGTGTCACCTCAGCTGGAGTGGAGACTGAGAGATGACAGTTAAAGGGAGAGGAGTGACAAGGAGTATGAAACTTCTTGTCCCCTGCACCTACACCCCCCGCCATTTCAGCAAGTTTATATGTCAGCGGAAGGATGTCTTGTCAAGAGGCCTTCTCGTTAGGAACGAAGCCGACCGAAAACGGTCTTGCAAACCCCTTCGAAGGCTGCAGGAAGGAGCTCTCTTGTGCATACTGAATTTGGGCGGAAGTGAGAGCGTTTAGGGTCACTACTTTCAAACACCGACTGGTTCCGAAATCGTGGCCCACCCCTAGCCAGCCCCTGCCATGCTCACGTCCGGTTCTGTTCCTTCTGCATGCCTCCGAGTGCAAGCCTAAGCTCTGGTTCTCACGAGGACCTTTCCGATTTTAACCATCGAATGTATCTTTTCCGGCTGCCCCTGGGGGAATATTTTATCCTGCCCAGGAGGTGTTTTCTTTCCTCATTGAGAAGAGAAACATCATTGCAAATGTGATTTCCTTTAGGAAATATTTAAGATACAGGGGTTGCCAATTGAACTTCCTTCTGTTACGCGTAAGGCTTGGGCATCATGGCTTCTGTGTGTTTAGAAGTTGTTTTAAAATCTACCTGGAATTTTTAGGTGGCTGTTCTGGGCATGTTGTCCGTTAGTCACTTGTCACGGCGTCACGGAACTTGACATGCCTTCTTGTCTTTCTTTTGAGAAGAGCGTGCTTTTCTGTGTGTGTGTGTGTGTGTGTGTGTGTGTGTGTATATATACTCGATTCGTGTGTGTGTGTAGCTCACACATAATTGTATATATCTCCCCAATTTGTGTGCGTGTGTGCGCGTATGTGTGTGTGGGGGGGGGCTCACGCATAGTCGTAGCAGGCTCATTTTCATTTTATTTCATGGATCTAAGCGTTTTCACATAAGCGTGCTTTTGCACCCTGGCTGACTTACTTAGAGAGTCCACACTAAAAAGCTGGGCTAAAATACAGCAGCTCCGCTGGTCCCCCCTTTGAGAGATGGCCGTGCCTGGCCTGATCGGGTGGGGAGGGGTCTGTGCATGAGGACCACAGTGGTAACAGATGAAGATGATTTCGCAGGGCGAGAGCATCCGGGGCTGGCCGTGGGCTCCCGGGCCCAGGGTGGGTTTTCCTGGTGGGAACGAAGCCTGATTTACCAGACGTCTTAGCTGAAAAACTCAGCCTGGAGCTCCAAAACCAGCAGGTCACGAGGCCTCGGAAGGGACTCCGAGGTGGGAACTCCCTTTATCCCTTTATTCTGCATGATCTGACGACCAAAAAGAAAGTGAGGGGCCCAACCTCGGTTGAGCTATTTCTCTTCAGATCTTCGGTGCCACACGTGGGGGATGTAGAAGAAAAACTCCACGAAAATCATATCGTTACTTAAATTTGAACTAGGGATCCACTTGGCACTCCACACCTCCCTCTCTCCCAGTGGACAGTGTCCTCTCCATCTGTCTGCTGCCCACGCCCCGGGGTGTTGCCGGCTCAGCACACCCCCTGCCGGCCCCCCTGCCCCCCGAGTTACATCCGTGCTGCTGCATGCTGGGCTTTTCCGTTTGGATGTGTACACAAAACCAGGACATCCCGCATGGAGCTGATCTTTCTCTAACCCCTCCCAAAATTGTTTTTGCCACACTTTCCACTGCTTCCAAATTCTCCAGACGTATCTCGAATCTGCCCACTTCCCCCGTTGGCACACTGCCGCCTTGATCAGAGCCACCATCCCGGTTCACGGAGGTGGCCGTCGTGGCCCCGGGGGTCACCCTCCCGGTGCGTTTCTCACTTGACAGCCAGAGCGGAAACACACGCAGGCTCATGTGATGTCCTGCGTGGAATCTTTAGACAGCATGCCTTTCCTCTTAAGAGTTGTCAAAATTCCTATTTGTCAGTCAAAAGCCCTCCCTGCCGCTGTCTGCCTTGACTCTCGCTGTCTTCAGAGCCTCCGGTCCCCAAGCCTCAGTCCTGCAGCCACGCCTGACTGCAAGTCTGGTCCTCTCTGTCTTCAGCCCCTGTCAGCCTTGCCCATGCCCGAGGCACCTGCTGGCTGCCCCTGGCATTTCAAGCTTCAGCGCTTGTCCTCAGGGTGGGGACCCCGGGAGGGATGAGCTGTCTTGTACCGTCCTTGTCTGCAGGACCTACCTAGGCCTGGCCCATAAGGCTGATGTATTTCACATTCGAAACGAGCCTTCCTCATCCTATCACCTGTGGCTAAGTGCTCTCTAGAGGACAATGCCAACAGCCTTAAGGGGACTTACGTGATCAGTTGACCCAGCGGGGGTCTCTCCCATCCCCCTCCCCAGCCCCCACCACGGTATCTGATGGAGTCAGCTCCTCTCCTGGCTAGGCAAGAAAACCTTAACGTTTCTCTCGGCCCTGAATCTTCCTGATGCACTTTGGATGCTGAAGTTCACGTTCCTCGAGTTAGCAGCCATTCGGATCACCTTCGTGAACGATGTGTCCGTTAGAAAAGGCAAACGGCGGTATGACACTTAGTGTAGCCAAGAAATAACTAAGATGACCCTAAACTCGTCTGTATTTTGACTCGGAAGCTTGATCTCATTCAAACATCCGTGAACTAGTTCTATCCTTCAGAAATTATCTGGGATAAATTCATCTGCATTTTAAAACATCGTGCGCCTAAGTGGTCCCTTTCCATCATTTTGTTCCTTTGTGAAGATTTAGAATTTTCTCTCTTCTCTTCCAGCAAAGCACTTTAGTATCATATGATTTTTCAAATGGTTTCAGTGAAGTAAATAAAGCTTGTTAAAAAAAAAAATTACTGGCAAGAACAAAAACAAATGTTAAAAAAAAAAAAAAAAACCCTAGAAAGAATTTAATAAATGCAAGAACTCCAGAGAGGAAGAGAGTTACAGGCTGATAGATCTGATTTTTTTTTTCCAGTTCCCCAAAATGAAGAGAATGAGCTTTTAATACAGCGCCTCGTTTTTCATGTAACCGTGACCCCGAACCAATCGTTTCAGCGGTCAATGTGGGGGACACGTCGTTTGCTTTTCCAGCAGTTTAGATAGGCTTTTGTTTTTATTGTTGGTCATTGTAAGAATTCCGATGAATAGAAAGATTTCACGGAACAAACCAATTCGCCTTTTCCCCCTGTACGTTTGTTAGTTTATAGCTTCTTCCATCTTCCGTTTTTGAGAGCAGAGATGCCTGTCGCCCCGCTGGGTATGCTCCTCATTCGTGGAAGCCAGGCAAGAGCTTTCTCTTCCTTTCTCCCACAGCTCCGTAATTGGAAATTTGGTAACTGTACTAAATTTAAAGTTTTGGCATTTGTGTGGAGCAGCCATCCATCTGCTGGTGAGACGCACTGCCCAGGGCTTTTCAAGAAATCTTTTAATGGTCCTGAATACTACTAATATTTATATGCATCACGGTGAGACAAAATTTACAGCAGGCTTCTGGGGCTGGCTCCAGGACTCACTAATCCCGGACTTCCGTGTGTTCTCCTGCCTTCCAGGAGCCTCTCGAGGCGATGCTCAGCTGGGGGCACACTGGCTTCCATCCTGTAGCAGCTTCTTATTTACAGAGCGTGTCCTTTAGGAAAGAAGTCACCTCCCCTTTTGAGCTTCTGGCCCCCTCCTCCCATCCCCTTTCACTGCCCCGGAGCATTCGATGCATGTTTGTGCCCACTTTGTATCAGGCAACGTAAAGGAACCCCTGGGTGTGTGATCCCTTTCAGAGGATTTGGTCTGTCTATAAAGAACATGGTTTTTCCTAATTTAAGCTTTACCGAAATTCCTTCTGAGGTAGCTTCCATTGCAGAAACAAAACCCTTGTTTCTTGGCTTATCAATAGCTCTGAAGATGTGTCAATTGGGGGTTGATTCTGTTACGTAAAACAAATAGGCGTCAAACAAGATGAAATTTCCTTCCTCCCTCATGTGAGGAAGTCTAGAGGTAAGCCGTGCAGGGTTAGCCTACTGTCACAGTCAAGTGCAACCAAGTTCCTTTTATCTCACTCTGCCCTTCTTAGTGGGCCGCCTCATGGTCCAAAACGGCTGCTTGAACTTCGTGCATCACGCCTGCATTCCAGCCGCCAAGGAGGAGGAAGAGCGTACCTCCTCTGTTCTTGGGAGTCTTCTAGGAACTTTTGCACCCCCGAAGTGTGCTTCTGTTTCACCGTCTGGAACTTATGCCACTTCCGACTACAAGAGAGGCTGGGAGATGTAGCGTTAGCTGGGTGGCAAAATGCACCACTAACACGCAAGATTCTATGACAGTACTAGATAAGAACAGTAAATAATGGAAGGCAACCTGTCGTCTCTGCCAAAACATGATTTCAAAGGAGGAAGTTGCAAAATTATTTTCAGCTTGACGGTGTCGTGAGAATTTGTCTCTTTTCTTAAGAGGTGACAGTATTTGAGCGTCCCAAGTTTTGATATGCTTTTATTTTTATTTATTTTAATTTTTCAATTACAGTTGACATATGATATTATATTAGTTTCAGGTATACAACATAGCGATTAGATATTTATATACCTTACAAAGTTTTCACCCCAATAAGTCTGGTACCCAAATGACACTGTACATAGTTATTACGATATTATTGACTATATTCCCTATGCTGTACTTTACATCCCCAGGACTATTTTTAAAACTGGCAATTTGTACTTCCGTTTTGCATTCACCTGTTTTGCCGTGAAACAAGAACTCTGGGACACAGCTAGTGGTGTGCAAATTGGTACAAACTTTCCAGAGGACAGTCAATTCTGGAAATTAATTCTTATGAAATAGTTAAGGATCCTCATGAAGATCGCAGTGCTCATTGTAATAATAAGAGGTTGGGAACAAATGGGATGTCTAATAGGAGACTGATTATAACTTATCGCACACTATACTCTGGGATTCAATGTTGCTGTTAAATGATTGAGGAATTCACCATTTGCTATGCTAAAAAGAGCTTTTAAAATGGCATAATCCTTTTTAAATGGATATGTATATTTATATGTACATGCCCATGCATAAGAAAGGATCTGGGAGAATCCACATGGAAGTTTTCGATAAGGGGCAGGTGGACTAGATGGTCCCTATATGTATTTTTTGTCTTATCTGTGATCTTTGATTTTTTTTGAGCATGCGTCTTTATCATAAAAAACAGTAACAAGATCTTCACTAAATAACTCACGTCAGAGTCCATCAAACTTATACAAGTTTAAATAATTTTGTGTTTTCCAACTCAAGGAAAAAGTAGGAAGTATATTAAATACAAATCAGATTTCCTATTTTGTCAATTTATACTTTATTCGCAAGTGAGGCTAACAGCTCCGTTATGGAAATAAATACCAGCTCATCTCTTTGGGGTGCGAATTGTGAGTCTCTTGTTTTAGACACCTCTTTCACTTAATTTTACCACAGGGGGCTCACAGGAGGTGGTTCGTGATCTCCTGTGGTCCCCTGGGCTCAGAGACTCTACTCGCCCACCTGCTTTCTTGTATTTGAAAATAACCATCTCACGTGAGGTCTTCTCAGTGATAGAAGGTTAGGATGCGTGAATAACTTAATATCGTCCATTATGTAGGCCAAGAACTTTTCTGAAGCCATTTTATAAACGTGAATGTCATCATCTATACTATATTCTAGTTTAGTCATTTTTAAAATAATTAAGCAGTCGTGCAGTCTAAAGCTTTTTAAGATATTTCAGGAAGGAGCACATTCAGAATTCAGGACGAGTGGAACATAATGCTTTTAAAAGTACTAGCGAGCCGTCTTGCGCGCTTAGGGCTCCCTACGGCGTTCTGACTGCGCCGGGGCAGCCTGCATCGCCCCGTGTTAGAGGTGAGAAAGGAGAGGGTCAAGGTCATAGGAGCGAATGGCTGACTCATCCGAGACCCAAAGGCCCGGTGACTAGGAAAGGCGGGACCTTTCGCCCTGCGCTCCCGACTCGGAATGCAGAGTCCCCGCCCCCTGCGCCGATGAACCCCAACGCGGCCTGCGATGCCACTGGCCTGCGGGATGCGGCCGCCGCGCACCTGGCGCGGGCTGCAGAGCGCGGCGGGTTCCCGGGTGCGCAGACCCTGCGCGCGGCGCGTCGCTTCGGTCCACGGGGCGGGCCGGCGCGGGGGGGTCGGGAAGGGTCGGGAAGGGCCGAGGCGGCCGTGCCGGCCTCACCGCCCTGTCCTCTCTGCCCCACAGTGTGCCCGAGCGCGTGCGGGAAGCGGGCGTGCACCGAGGACAACGAGTGCTGCCACCCCGAGTGCCTGGGCGGCTGCAGCGCGCCCGACGACGACGCGGCCTGCGTGGCCTGTCGCCACTACTACTTCTCCGGCGTGTGCGTGACCTCCTGCCCGCCCAACACCTACCGCTTCGAGGGCTGGCGCTGCGTGGACCGCGACTTCTGCGCCAACATCCCCAACGCCGACGGCAACGACGTGGAGGGCTTCGTCATCCACGACGGCGAGTGCATGCAAGAGTGCCCCTCGGGCTTCATCCGCAACGGCAGCCAGAGGTCGGTGGCCCAGCCGGGTGGGGGGCTCAGGGTGGGGGGGCTCAGGGTGGGGCCTTGAGGAGGCCAAGGGAGGTGGGGCCCCTCGGGAGAGCTGGTGTAACTTCAGCTTTATCATCAGATTCTAGGAGCAATTGGCAAGTTTTTTCTCCCACCCCACCCCACCCCACCCCCGAGTCATGTTTTATTTTGGAGGAATACTGCCTGGCCCTCTGAAATTAAGTCCCCGACTTGCTGGCTCAGGTGCCCGAGGTCACCGTGTCCCTGAGCCCTGGCCAGGCCACCATCCCAGCAAGGCAGACTCTAGATGTAGGTTTTCCCGCGCCCCGCAGCCTGGGCCTCCGGAGAGCTTTGCGGGGGAAGGAGGAAGGCGGGACAAGCCCTCCCGCATCCTCCGGGCGGCCGGCGCCTCCAAACGCCTCTTCAGCTCGAGCTGGCGTCCGGTGCCCGCACCCGCTTCCTGAGAGTACCCCGCAGCGTAAATGCACCTACACGCCCCATCCGCACCTCTCCGTCACCCGCTCCACGTTCACCCTCCCCGCGTTTACCTCCGTGCCCCTCATTTTTCTTCCTAAATATTGAGACTTTGCTTGGAAAGCAAAGAGGTCCTTTGTGCAATCTATAAGCATATTGTCAGAATTCTTCCTTAGAAAAACATTTTTAAAGGGTTAGATGATTCCTAGACATTTTCTTCTTTCCAAAACATTTTTAAATTTATTTTTGCTTTTATCTTTAAATGTTTTTTTTTTTTCCAATCAGAGTTGGCATGCAGTATCCTAGACATTTTAGCAAAGGTACTTGGTTCAGAAATTGCTATTTGAATAAAATATTGGGGGGGGAGGGGATTAAATATATAGTTACCATATGACCTAGAAGTTAACAGCCCTGGATTTAATGAAAACATACATCCACAAAGAAACAAACACATATGTACTTGTTCATAGCAGCTTTATTTATAATAGCCAAAAATTGGAAACCACTCCAGTTTTTGCCCCACAGTAGGTAAACGGTTAAGCCAACTGTGGCACGTCCACACCAGGGAATATTACTCAACAATGAAAAATAACAGCCTTTTGAAATACGCGACAACTTGCATGCATCTCCAGGACATTACCCTGAAGGACGTAAAGGTAATCTAAAAAGGTCACATGCTAGATAATTCCTCGCACATAACATTCTCCAAATGACAGAATTAATTACAGAGGCATGGGATGGTCATGGTGGGTTAGGAATAGAGACGATCTTTGTGGTCTAGTTCAGTATCTTGACTGCAGCGGTGATTACAGAAGCAATGAAGTGACGTGAGATTACGTTTCTACTTTGTACCCGTGTTCACGTCCTGATTTTGATATTGTATCATCATTGTGTGAGCCGTAACCATTGAGGGAAACCGGGTGACGTGTATGCAGGACGCTTCTGTGCTCTTTGCCCCTTCACGTGAATCTATAATTATTTCAAAAGAAAGTTTTCTAAAAGGAGCGAGGGGGCAGTATTCGGTAGGTAAGTTAGAAGCGATAAAAGACTGGCAGAGAGTGCCAAAGGGAAGTGACCGCCTGGGCCAGAAGTGGGGGTACTGAGTGTGACGTTGGCCCAGTCTCGCCTCCCATTGTCCTGACTTAAAATAGGAAAATACCAGAGACCTTTTTTGACCCATTCAAAACACAATGCTTCGTCTCTGCCTTCAATATACAGTCAAGTTCCAGGGGTGGAAAAGGATTTTTAACGGAAAGAGCTGAAACATACGGGTTTTTTTTTTTTAAAAAAAACTTTTTTTTACATATCTTCATAAGATTTAGAAGATCATTCAAGTACAATAGTAGAAATATAACGGCTCTCCAGCGCCCCATCCCATTATTTACATACCCCATATCATGTTGTGTCATTTATTTCTTTTTGGAAGTCAACCCAAATTTTGAGCCTCGCTCTGTGGCTCAGCGGCTGGAGGAGCACTTCGCTCACTATTTCCTAAATGCCAGCAGGTGAGCGGGGAACGCGCCAGCCTTAGGCCCTCACTCCGGACGCTTGGCGCTTTGCCGCGTGTTCAAGAGAGCGTTGGCGACAGGAGAGCCCGTTACGGCGTATGCAGCAAAAACACCATTTGGATCCATTTAGAAGCTTCCGCAAAACATCGTCAAGAAATAATGTCACCTAGGCTGTCGCGAGAAAATCGCGGACCTACGCTGGACCCTGTGCCTTTCGGAGCCCTCCCTGGGCTTTGCCGGGATGCTGGGTGCGGGAGCGAGACTCCCGTCAGAGGCAGAGCCTCTGCTGCCCTTTTGCTGCTGCGTGCAGCCTCCCAGTGGCATCTCCAGGGTGGGCTAGGCAGGGGACACAGCACCGGAGGGCACTTCCTTTCTGCGAGGCTGTTTCTCCCACGTGGGACCATCTGGCTCCCCGGCCGATGGCCTATGCTGCGCACCTGCTTCAGGGATGCCATCACTAATTTCGTCTAGAAACGAGTAGGCCCTTTCTCCTTTTTCATGTGCAGTCTGAGTGGCTGTTCCTGGGTGAGCTTGGGGACCACTTGAATGCTTCCAAATGGTTGGTTTTTATAATGTGTACTTAAAAAAAAAAAAACAGCTAGAAGAAAACATGCTATGTTGTTTTTTCTTTTTTTTAATGCAAGGAGACACTCTGACCTTTTTGTTTGTGGTCGGTTCTTTATCTTCAACAGCATGTTCTGCATCCCTTGCGAAGGACCTTGCCCCAAAGTCTGTGAGGAAGATAAGAAAACGAAGACCATTGATTCGGTTACTTCTGCTCAGATGCTCCAAGGATGCACCATATTCAGGGGCAATTTGCTCATTAATATTCGAAGAGGCAGTAAGTATTCCAACCGCCCCGGAAAACGTGGCCGGAGCTCCTGGTTTTCTTCTGTTGACGCTTTTCCTATGCACCTATGACTCACAAGTAAACTCTAGGCCTCGAAAAACAATGCGGTGGGTCAGCCTTGTGCTTGACGCCTCTCCTTTGAGTTTCCCTCTAAGATTAAAACACACAAACAAACAAACAGACTGAAAGGCAGTCCACTCTGAGCCACTGGCTCAGCGTTCATCCCTGAGAAGGGTCCTCTGTCATCTTTCTGGGAGTCGCCTCTCATGTAGGAGAGGCCCGTCGTCACACACACACAGACCCCAGAAGAGACGAGGGGTCGGGGGTGTGACTCAGCGGTCTCCGGCGGGAGCCAGACCTTTGAGCCCAAAGAGTTTCAGTTCCTCAGCTCTTTTGAGGAGAACGAGCCAAGGGAATATTTAATGCTGTCACTTTAAAACTGCGTGAAGTCCAAAGGAGTCGTCGATCTCCGAATTGGCTTCTGAGAGCCGAACAGGGTTTCGGCGTGTGTCATCGTGTATTTAAAGCTCCGGGCTCACCCCCGTGGGACAGCGACCGTCCTTGGCGGTGGCGGGCGGCACCCCTCGTGGTGGCATTTGTGCAGAGCGGTTCCCACTGACTTACTCGGTGGCATTTTCACTTCTGATCTTGAATGGACAAGGGTTTCTAATGATGGCCCTGTGAATTCTCCGCACCAGGACTTCTTGGTCAAGGTGCCGATGGTTTCATAAGCTAGAATACATGCACGAAGAAGACCTTGAGGTTGAAAGGAATTTTTTTCTACATCTTTTTGAGTAGAAATTTTTTTTTTTTTTACCGTATGAGCAAGAAAAATGACTAATTTGCTTATTCCACGAATTTACTTTTTCTTAACTACGATCTGTGGAAGGAGTTTGCTATATTCTTACCATTTAGAGATGGCAGGAACAAATTTTGCTTAGCGCTTTTGAATTTTTCGGTATCCCTCGTTTTTCGCATTTTTCGGCCCTTTAGCTAGAATTTTCTCACTCTCCTGCTGCTTCTCAAATTTTGTTCTTTTTGCTCTCACTGGATCTCTTAATTTTTAAAGAGAGGTCGGAAAGGACAGTCCCCAGCCCAAGTTAAAGGCAGGCAGCCTTCCCCACATGTAATGTTCTAGATCTTTTCCTCGAAACACCAACTTTAGACAAGCTCTAGTCTTTACAATTTGAATTTCTCTTAATTTCTCTTAAAAAAAAAAAAAAAACCAAAAACATCGCACATTAAAGGTAGAGCTTCACCCTCCAGGGCAGTGTCCTTAATTTTATTTTTATCTATTCGAAGCAAAATAAAACCTTTTATTAAATAAATCTTCACAAATCATATTCGGTAAAAATCTCATGAGTCAAACCACACCTGTTTCATTATGCTGTTTTATTATACGTTTTGGTGTAAGTTGAACACAAAATTTTGTTTTTTTGTTTTTTTATTATGAGAAAAAGATAGGCTAAACAAAAATAAAGGAAACGCACCGTTTATACACATATTTCTGTAATGTCACTTTTCCATACAGCAACAATTTCCCCAGCTATTTTCCAGTTATGAAAAGAATACGCGGAAAACTTACAAATGCAGAAATGGATTTTCAGAAACCGCCTGCCGATAGCCAGTCTAGACATATTAGTGTGTTTTCTTCCAGTCTCGGTAATATGGGATCTTTACATACAGACGGAACCCGTGTCTTAGGGTCGAGAGCGGCCGCAGGAGCACCCCTAACGAGGCCGGGGAACCCCGATTACTTAGTGGTGCCCTTAGAGGCAACGCTATCTGTCGACGGTATTGTGAACACAGTTCCCTCGCCTTGCTGGCCTCGGCTAACTGGCAGTCTGGAATTCATGATTTTGCATTCTTTTAATCAGCCTGGGAGCTGTGGTCCCCAGCCATTTAGAAACTGGCCTTCCCCGGCCTCGGGGGCCCTGTCCTGGGAGAGGTTGTTGAAAGTCAAGGCGAGGGAAGCAGTTATTTTATTTTATTTTATTTGTTTTGTTTTGTTTTGTTTTGTTTTGTTTTGTTTTGTTTTGTTTTGTTTTGTTTTGTGTTATTATTTTATTATTTTACTTTATTTTATTTATTTTGTTTTGTTTTATTTTGTTACTAGTTTCAGTACATTGGTTAACACTTACAGAGTTTATTAGGGAAGCAGTTTTTGACACGGGACGGCGGGTCCCGTGCCAGCAGCCTGAGCATCTCCGTGAGACCTCCCGCGGAATCGCTCTCCCCACGCGTTGGTGAGAAGCCAGGTGCGTCGCCCTCCGCGACCTCGCAGTCACAGGTCCCCTCTTCCTGTAGATAACATTGCCTCGGAGCTGGAGAACTTCATGGGGCTTATCGAGGTGGTGACGGGCTACGTGAAGATCCGCCACTCCCACGCCTTGGTGTCCTTGTCCTTCCTGAAAAACCTTCGCCAGATCCTAGGAGAGGAGCAGCTGGAGGGGTGAGTGCCCTGAACGTCCTGAGCTTTCATTCTCCTACTACGGGATAAGTAGCGTGCTTTTAAAAACCCTCCGTTACGAAGGTAAGACCCTTTCTCGTTAAAAAAGTAAGGAAGCAGTAACCTGAGTGACAGGCCGCCTCCTCCAGTGGGGTCTTGTGTCATCGTGACTCTCCATCCTCGGGACGTTGCTGGTTTGGAAAACTGTCGTGACCCATCAGTCAAGGGTCGTGTGCCCCTCTGTGGCCAGAGAAACAGTAGACAGGGACGTCATGAGGTCCAGGAGTGACAGGGACACTCACCTCTCCGCGACATCACCATTTACATAGCCTCCTCCCTCCGAAAACCAAAAAACAAAAAGCATGCCGTCTTTCAAAGCATATTGGAACATGAGAGACTCGGAGAAGTGTGGACAGTTCGTTTTGTCATAGAGAAATCTCGATTCACAAAATTGTTTTTATTGATTAGCTTGTAGGATTTACGCCGTCGATAGAATTTTTTGCCTTCTGCGGAGAGGTGCTTTGTGAGAGGGGTTTTAAAATAGCCAAAGGATAAATAAAAGCCGGTGTTTATTGCACCCGGTTTCCTTCCAGCCGTTCGTCGGTGTGTACCTTTGCATATCGACTTACCTTCTCACACTCCTCCTTTTCTGCCCAGCTCCTGCGAGGCTTTATGCTCTCGCTTCGAAGTAAACGGAAACATCCATCAAGGACTGACTTCCCTCTAAAGAAAACGTGGGGAGACGATTCAGGAAAGAAAGAGGTGGGAGGGTCATGGGAAAGGTTCTCCTTGTCGATTTATCTGACCTGCCTGGCTACAGTGACGGCATACGGCCTTCTTTACAGTCTCCCTGCTTTTCCCAGACTCCCTCTCGGTCAGTCTGAAATTCCTCAAATTCCATCCCGAGAGGGCCGCTCTTCATTCCATCCCCGAAAAGCACACGATCTTCCCCACTGGGAACTGATTCTTTAGTAAAACATCTTTCTCCTTGCGCATCCGAAGAGGCTGCCGCTGTGCCCGGTCCCCAGCACGTCCCAGGTCACGTAGATGGCGAGCCAACGTTCGGCTGTTTTGTAGTGGTGGTTTTGTTAGTTGGCTCCTTTTCGGCCCTGAGCAGGTATGTGTGTCTGGAGTCCTTGGTGTCAGTGAGCGTGATTTCTTAGGCAGATTGGGACCTGCGAGGTCTCCTGCTGCTCAAAGAGACATCCCCCCCCCCGACCCCCACCCCAGGCTGTGCTCATGCTGGACATAGAGGGGAAAACCGAGAGGAGAATTTAATTTATTTTCCTTAGGAATTATCATTACATGACGTGATCACGTTTCAGCCGTGTGTTACCTAAAAGTGCTGTGCACCGAAACGTAGCTGAAAACGAAAGCCCGATTTTTCTTTGCAAGACCATTTATGTACGACTCATTATCTGAAACTTGCATAAAATCTGAAGTCCCAGTGGCGTCTAATTAAGGGTGAGCGCCGTCCCTCAGGCGTTCGAGACGCCGCCGAGCTCAGACAAGCTTCAGGCCCCTCCGTGTTTTAGTTGGATTTTGCAACCTGCTGCCGATCCACGGCCTTTGCAGCCTGCGGATGCTAAGCTTCCAGCCTCCTGTGCCCGTGCACTGCGTGCCGGAGAGTCTCTCTTTGGCGGGGGACCTTGAGAGCCGTGCCTCTCTTGATGCGAGTTGGTTCTTTCGTCTGCCTTCCACACCCGTGACTCAGCAGGTCTGTAGGTCCTGCTTACCGGGTCCGTATTGGCCCGAGCAGCAGCGACAACTCATTTTTTCATTTCTCCCTTTCAGACGTAGGAAGGCAGTGAGGTCCAGCCCCCTCCTCGGAAAGGAGGGAGGAGTCAGACAGAGGAAGAGGAGAAAGGAGTTTGATGGATAGATAAGTACGAAGGAGAGCTCGCGTGGCGCTCGGAGGGTGAGGAAAGGCGCGGGTCAAGGGCGTGAAGAAGAGTCAGCTCTCCGATTCGGGAGACCAGACATGCTCCTAGGAGACGTGGCATTCGAGGTGGGCCTTGCAGGGTTTGCAGAGGCATTCGGAAAATGGAAGGTGAAGGAGGGCCGTTCAGGACGGCGAGGCAGGTGCCAAGGCAACGAGTCGGGGCATCCCAGGACCTGCCTGGCAAACGATGCTGGAGAGGCGGGTGGTGTCAGGATTAATAAGGCGTTCTGCACCCAGGTGTGGCGGTTCTGACTCAGGTGGGCAGTGGAGCGTAGTCGAGGCTTTTGACTTAGAGGAGTGTTAGCGGAGCCGTCTGGAAATTTAATTTCTGGACATTTCATTTCTGTGCGCTGTTGCTTTTCGGCCAAAGGACTTTTGTCCCAGTGGTTCCCCGGTTTTTCTACACAGCAGAGTCATCTTTGGATGCTATGAGGCTTTTAAAAAATTCTGATGCTCAAGTCATCCCAATGCAGTCAAAATGTTCAGGGGCGGGACCCAGACATCAGTGTTTTTCTGTATCCTGCGACTTTTGTTCTCCTGTGCACATCCCCAAAGCACTCTGATTTTTTTTTTCTCTCTCTAAATATTTTCTTGTCACACTAGTGCCTTAAAGTACTTTTTTTCTCTCGAACCGCACATAGCCAACGAGAACATAAGCAATCCCCATCAGAGTAGAGTTCTGTAGCTTTTTGTTTGGATGGAGAGCAGACAGAGTCAGGGCACAGAGATCCTTCGTGCCCGACAGCCGGGGCGGGGTGTTCCGTGCCGGAGCTGAGATCCGCCTCCAGACGTCTCCCGAGCGGCCCAGGCTCCCGAGTCAAGTTGTTCAAAACGACATTCAAAGTGCTTTCCCTGGAGTCGAACTCACAGTCTGCACTCAGAGCGAGCTGGTTTTAGAACTCAGCTTGCAGGCTCGCGACGGATTCGAGCAGAATCACATCAGAGGAGACAGGCGGAGTGGCGGGCAGGTGGAGAAAGAGGCTCAGACAGCATTGGGCAGCGTCTGCCACTTTGCCCATAAAAATGCAGACGGCCAGGGTTTCCTCGAAGACATCGCTCACTAGATCTTTCTAGGGTAACATCTTAGACAGTAAGCTATTAGGGGACCGCATTTGAGATCTTGCTTCCTCCCTTACATGTCATCGGCTTGGCTCAAATGAACTCTCATTTAAAAAATAAAGACAGTTGGGGGTTTTTCTGCTATTTAAGAAGGAAACAGACTTTGCGACGCACACGGACAAGATGACAATTAGGAAATCCCATTTACTGAGCGACTCACTGACTTAGTAGCCATTTCCTTTAGGAAACAATTAAAATCGAAGCGTGTGCGTCTCAGAGCTTAGCGGATAAGTCTCTGCCTTTTGCCATCTTTGAATTCTCATCTCATCATGGGAGGATTCGTGGGGGGGGAGCCAGGCCTCAGGGCTGGGGTTGGAGACAGTGGCAGAATTGACAGGCAGCCCGAGCACGGCTTGATTATTATTTTGACAGGAGTTTTACTTTTATTTTTCCGTTGCTTCCATGGGCTCTGTAACGCCTGGATTTTATTGATATCGGTATCCTGGCTTCTGGCCCTCTTCAGTGTTGTAGGAAATGTTTGTATTTACTGTAAAAAAAAAAAAAAAGAAGATAATCTTGCTTTTCAAAGTGATTAGTCGCGTACACAGAATTTCCATGCGCCTGCCACTCATTTGTCAAATTCCCGATTTGTAATTCATGCTTCCTCCCATGGGGAGAGGCATGTTTTGTTCAGAAGGTATTTTCGGTGCCGTTCTGCTCGCTGCCAATGAAATTAGTTTACTAAAAAGAAGCCTCATCCCGGGGCGAGTTGGCAGTTTGACCTGGTTAATTGGCCCTCGCTCGCGGCCTGGAGGTTTCTGTGCCAATAAGGAGGTTCTTTTTTTTTTTTTTTTTTTTTTTTTTTTCTCCCGTGTGGCCAACTCAGGAATCTGGGCAGCTGACACTGCAGAGTGTTCCTTCAGAGCTGCAAATATCCTGTGGGCAAGAATGGGCCTCAAATAGGAGGCATCTGTTTCCCACCTGTAAAACCCTTCTTCAGTTGTGTGACTGTCAGGAGTCCCCTGCCTTCCAGCCTCACCCACAGCCCCCACCCAGCACATGCGTGGACGCAGCCCAGGGCTCGTGGAGGGGTGGGCTTCCGGCCGGTGGGGCCGACTCGGCCTCGGCTCTGTGACTTCTCCTGGGCATTCGAGTCCTGCACTCTTAAAACTAAGCGAGAGCTCGGGCCACACCTGTTCATGTGCCTCGTGGTCCTGTCTGTGTGTCAACGGGGCTAGGGAGAGCACTGAGCGAGCTACCCGTGGCCACGCAGCTCATTCGTGACGTTCTGGTCCTGGGTCCCTGTCTCCGAACTCCCCGAAGGTGAGTTCCCAAGGGGACGTCACATGTGTGCCTGACGGCGGCATGACCGTAACTTAGGCTTTGCTGTTAGTGCACGACTCAGGCTGAGGACTGATCAGGTGTGCAGAGGTCCTGGTATGTGGGCAGGTGGACACCCGCCACCCGGCACAGAGAGGCGCCGATGGCCACAGCCCCCGGGACAGGGCGGGGCTCGGGGCTCCTGGGCTGGCTTCACAGAGAGGGGGGGATCCTTTCTTCCCCGCGCTTCACATATTGGGTCCGGAGGTGCATGTTAGACGTAGCTCGGGGTGCCGCGCTGATCCCTAGACTCGGTCTCGTGTAAAGCGCGTGACTGATTCCAGAAGGAAACTGAGGCAGGGGAGCAGCAGGATCGGGGAGGGAAGGAGTCGAGGTCCGCGGGAGCACTCCCTTCAGCACCGGGGACTCGGACGGGCAGCGTGGCCCTGCCCGCCTGGTCCCTGAGCCGTAGCCGTCCGCTCCCTCTACTCCCCAGCCGTGACTTCTTTCCGGATGGCTCTAGCTGATCCTGGCTGTCCCCACGTCTTGCCCTTAGTGGCCAGCTGGGTCTGCGGCTTCCGTGGATGCCCACGGGGGCAGGACCCACCTCCGATTCGGTCAGCGTTGACCTCCAGCCCCTCGCCGGTGCTCGACCTCTGTGAGACCGGTGTGTCCCCAGGCGGGGGGGTCCCAGCACCGACAGCGTCATCGTCACCAGGGTGCGCTGGTCGGCTCGGGATCCCTGGCCCACCCAGATGCGCTCATCCACTCTGTGCTCACTGACCTGTGTCGGACACCGGGTGGCCGTTGCCTGGACGGGGGTGGCCCAGGGACACCGCCCATCGGGGTCCAGGCCCCCTCCCCCGTCTTCCGCAAGGACCGAAGCGGGAGGGGACGCACGTGGCCCCCTCCGCCGTGGGGAGCGTCCTTCGTTGGCGGCGGAGGCCACGAAGTAAGAGTCGTGTCGGCCTCAGTACGCCGTCGCCGACGGTGACGCTCTCTCTCGGGCGAAGGTGAGGGGTGTCCTGGAGCCGCGTGGCGCAGAGGACGCGGGTGGGCGGCCGGCGGCCGGGGCTGGACGGGGCCCGGAGGGGGGCCGGGGTGCTGACGCGGTGTCTCTGCTCCCAGGAACTACTCCTTCTACGTCCTCGACAACCAGAACCTGCAGCAGCTGTGGGACTGGGACCACCGGAACCTCACCATCAAGGCCGGGAAGATGTACTTCGCCTTCAACCCCAAGCTGTGCGTCTCCGAGATCTACCGCATGGAGGAGGTGACCGGGACCAAAGGCCGCCAGGGCAAAGGGGACATAAACACCAGGAACAACGGAGAGAGAGCCTCCTGTGAGTGGCCCCGACGGGCGCGACAAAGTGACGCCCCCCCCCCCTCCCCCAGCCCCGCTTTCGATCCAGAACTCCCGCTCGGGGCCCTCTCCCTTCATGTGGGACAGCGGTCCCCACCCCTGGTGGCACCAGGGACCGGTGCTCCTGTGAGCACCTGGTGGCTGGCGATCCGCGGCGGAGCGGAGGCGGCGATGCCGGACCGGGAGCGGCTGCAGATGCAGACGACGCTTCGCCCGCCCGCCCGCCGCTCACCCCCTGCTGTGCGGCCTGGTTCCTAACGGGCCACGGGCCGCGGCCAACACTGGTCCGCAGCCCGCGGGTTGGGCACCTCTGATTTGGGGGAACAGGAGGCCTCCTCAACTAGCACCTTGCTTATACATCTGTAGCTTCAGAGTTGATGGCGGGCGGACTCACGACAGATTCACATCAGTAAATTTTCCTTAGCGTCTATGCGCGTGAGCTAAACATTTGTAAATAGGTCCTTCCTCAGATTTTGCAAAAGCGCTTACAGAGCACACGGAGTTAAATGTCTTTCTGTGCACAGGCAGACGCTTCGATTGTGTTTCAAGCAGAGCCGGCCCTCTCCAGCCCTGGCGGGCAGCGACCTCGGCCCTCGCTTGCCCACAGAGTGTAGGGGTGGCCCCGGGGGCAGAGGACGTCAGCTACGAGGTGCCATGTCCCTGGCCGGCCTCCACCCCAACACAAAAAAGATGACGGCAGCCCGCCTCCCCGAGCTGACGCTGCTTTTTAAATTTAAAACAGTGTAATTATAACCTCGCACCAGCGCGGGCTCGTGTCTAGGATACAACGGCGTGTTTCTCATCTGACCCTGTGTATGAAACCGCTTTTAGAAATACGGTTCTGTGTGGCCGGATAGCATTATAAGAGCAAATTGTCTCTCCACCACCAGCTTTTCAGAAGAGAAGGGAGTTAGGGGGAGAACAGAGCCATTTGTGCGATGGAGGGTGATTAGCGCACGCACGCGGAGCGGCCGTGAAACAGTGAGCTTTGCGCTGAGACGTGTTTTGCTGGTTGGTGTCTGGACCTGACGTGTAGATGCTCGGTTTGCTCGGAAAGGTTTCTTAAGAGCAGCGGGAGAGCGTGTTCACGGCCAGTGCCTCGTCGCTCCTCCTCGCACTCAGCCGGTCCGACCTGTCGGACTGAGAATACAGTAGCCGTCTGTCGTCCTTTGAAAACAAAACCGTGTTTCCTCCCTCAGTAACACGTCAGCGGGAGCTGCAGTGTTCTCCCGCAGACTCGTTAGTTTTTACGGCCGTTAGCCTCTTTCCCTCACCTGCTGAGGAGTCCCTGCGTCCTTCCGGTTCGGTCCCAAGTGTAGACTAAGGAAAGGTCCCCTCTGTGGCACACCCGGTCTGTCACCTGTCTTTGGTGGTCGCTCGCGAGCAGACTGGTACCCACAACGGCAGGACAGGTGCCATCGTGTCTAAGGAGAGTCACCGCCGCTTAAAGGTCTACGCTCACCTTCCCTGCCCCTGCGGGAGCCCACAGCTTAGGGGTCAGCGGAAAGATGGGGCCGCCTCGCTCGGTCAGGCAGCCCCTCTCTCCCTGGTTAGGAGCCCCTCCTGGGTCCATGTCCCATGCACCTGTGCACTAAGACAAAGGACAGCCCCTTGGAGCTTCACGTAGTGAGAGGTTGGGTCCTTGGTAGAATCAGAAGCCACTGAGAAGTCCAGAAAAGGGCTGGCGTGGCGTGGACGGCCAGCTTCGGAGAAGAGAGAAATAATAGCGCAGGGCAGGCGGCTCCTCAGACGCCCGGAGGAGAGGGATGTTGCCTTCCGTCCCTCATGGATGTGCCTCTGTGCCCCAGGTGAGAGCGACGTCCTGCACTTCACCTCCACCACCACGTGGAAGAACCGCATCATCATCACATGGCACCGGTACCGGCCGCCGGACTACAGGGACCTCATCAGCTTCACCGTCTACTACAAGGAAGCGTGAGTGCGGCTTGGTGGTGGCAGGGCCCCGGGTGGCAGGCACCCCGCGCCTCGTCCGCGGCGCGCTCCCCTGCTGCCCCGTGACGCCCATCACTGCCGGCGACAGCTGCCGACCGGAAAGTGTTGGCGGCAAAATAAATTCTAAGGGTCGAGCTTGATTTTTAGAGACTCAGGTCAATGCAGACGTGTGTAAACTGGATGGAGCGCGTGGTTGAAATAGCGGGTCAACCCCGCTGCCCACTAACCTCGCAGGAACCCCCCGAGGGGCCCTGGGCGTCCCCCCTCTGTGGACCCCTCCCAGGTGTCCTCTGCTCCAGGCCATGAGCCCTGCACACAAACGGAAAGGAAATGGAGCGCAAAGGGCCTCCGGCCTTTCACGATTTCTCCCAAGATCCAGTGGGGCTCACCGCGTGCCCTCAGATGGCCCTCGCCGGTCTGGGCGGCCAGACCTGACGACCCCAGGAGGCAGCTGTCACGCTGCAACCTGCTTCGTTTACCTCCTCTCCCCCGTCTGCTCCGTTCCCTCCTCACTGAGGTCCCACGGGCCTTTTTCCTGGGTGCTGGGCTTCCCCAGAGCTGGAACCAGGGCCCCGGAAAGGGTCCTCGCAATGGAAAAAGCAGGAGCCAGCAAGATTAGGGCTCCTGTACCGGGGGTGGGGGGTTTCCCCATGGCCTTCCATCGCAAAAACGGGGCACGGTATGTCCACGTCTGCTTCAGAAGCCAGTGGCCAGCGGCTGCCCAGCCCACCTGTCTGATGGGGGTTCCACCTGCCTACACCTGCGCAAATACTCTATTCCCTCTGCTCGTACTACTGCTGCTCTGCGATGCCGGCTGGCAATGTCACCAGAGAGTCGATGCTAGTTTTTGACACAACGTGGAAACGAAATGTTTGAATATTGTACGATACTTCAGTAATCGGAATCGCTTGGGAACGAATTTTGGACGCTATATTTCAGAAGCCGTTTTTCTGTAGCAAAGTTATTTTTCTCCAAAAGTCGTTCTTTACCGACAGCCGATGTGTGCATGAAATGACGAGGCTGGTTCTTTTTCTTAACGTTGAAACATCACCGCAATCGAAGGAAGAAACGTAGCGCTTGCATGCATTGCTAAGGGAGCAGCATCTTCGTTTCCAATAACCGCAGGACTCACTCCTCCTGAGGCAGAGTGTCCCAGTCTGCAGGGCAGACGTAACCGTGATGCCACCTGGAGTCCAGTGGCTTCATTTTGTTCTGCCATAAAAATCCAATCGATCGCTGTCCTTAGATTCCCCGTCATAGGAAAGGGTGACGAGGCCCCCGGGGAAACCGTCCAGGAGCGGGGAACTCAGGGCCCTAACAGCTTCCCCCGTTGCCTTTCAGACCCTTTAAAAACGTGACGGAATATGACGGGCAGGACGCCTGCGGCTCCAACAGCTGGAACATGGTGGATGTGGACCTGCCTTCCAACAAGGACATCGAGCCCGGCATCCTGCTGCACGGCCTGAAGCCCTGGACGCAGTACGCCGTGTACGTCAAGGCCGTGACCCTGACCATGGTGGAGAACGACCACATCCGCGGGGCCAAGAGTGAAATCCTGTACATCCGCACGAACGCGTCAGGTAGCCGCGCACCCCGCCCCGCCCCCGCGGGCCGCTGTCCCGGCTGCGCGGCTTCCCGGCCCCCTGCGGCCTCCCCCCCAAACCCTCGCTCTGTCTCTCTCCGTCTCTGTCTCTGTCTCTCTCCGTCTCTGTCTCTCTCCTTCTCTCTGTTTCTCTCTCTCTGTTTCTCTCTCTTTGTCTCTCTCTCTCTGTCTCTTTCTCTCTCTCTTTGTCTCTTTCTCACTCTGTCTGTCTCTGTTTCTTGCTCTCTGTCTCTCTGTTTCTCTCTCTCTCTTTCTCTTTCTCTCTCTCCCTCCCCCCTTTTTTGACTCCCCCCTTTTCATTCCCGCTTCTTGCCACTCGGTATCGCAAATTCGCAATCGCAGAGGACGTGCAGGTCGGTCCTTGTCACCGCTTGCCGGAGTTCAATGGCTTCGAGAACGGCCGTCGGAATAACAGAAAAGTCCGGCGTTGGACTCGGCCGTGCGTTCGAAGCCACCCGTCCCCTCGCCCTGCAAGCTTTTTCCAGGCGCAGCCCAGCGATGTCCGTTTCCGCAGAGATCGCCCGAGGAGGACAGAGAGCGAGAAGGGCCTCGCCGGCGTTGGGCGCGAACGCCGCCGCCTGGCGTTGGGCACAAACGCCACCGCCTGGACGCAAGGCTGGGCTGTCGCGTGCCGTCTGCGCGCTCCCCGCTCTCTGCCCCTCCGCACTGGGTGTCCGGCGCTGTGCGCCCCGGGCTCGCCCCATCGTCTCACACGCCCTCTCTCTCCCCGTTCCAGTTCCTTCCATTCCCCTGGACGTCCTGTCCGCCTCGAACTCCTCTTCCCAGCTGATCGTGAAGTGGAACCCGCCCTCCCTGCCCAACGGCAACCTGAGCTACTACATTGTGAGGTGGCAGCGACAGCCTCAGGACGGCTACCTGTACCGGCACAATTACTGCTCCAAAGGTAGGAAGGAGGCCAGGTGGGGGGCGCCCGTCGTGGGAGGAGCAGCCCCCGTTCTGGACGAAAGGTGCCGGCGGCCCGTGCTTGTCCTCACACGTGAGTGACGGGGCGCTGTCTCCGGGCCTCTCTTTCCCGAGCAGACAAAATCCCCGTCAGGAAGTACGCCGACGGCACCTTCGAGATCGAGGAGGTGACGGAGAACCCCAAGACCGAGGTGTGCGGTGGCGAGAAGGGGCCTTGCTGCGCGTGCCCCAAAACCGAAGCCGAGAAGCAGGCGGAGAAGGAGGAGGCCGAGTACCGCAAAGTGTTCGAGAACTTCCTGCACAACTCCATCTTCGTGCCCAGGTACGCGCCCCTGTCATCTGAAAGTGTCTCTGGGCTGCTGCCGCTTGGGCCGATTCTGTCCACCCTGGGAGCTCGTGCGTCCGCAGCGTCAGGGCAGAAGCGAGCAGCCTCGGGGGGAGCAGCCTCGGGGGCAGCAGCCTGGGGCTCCGTGGTAGCATCTGTCGCCCTGAGGCAGGGGCACTCAAGGTTCGTGTCGTTGGGGGTGTGACAGGGCAGCCGCCTCTCAGCCACACAGCGGCCTGCGGAGGGCGGGCAGACTGTCCGCTGTGGGGACAGGGACCTGAAGCGCACGGGGCCGAGATCACCTCCCCGTGCTCATGGAAACGGGCGAGATCCGGGAACAGCCCGAGCGTCCACTAGCAGGAGAATGGGTTAAAAAACGTGGTCCGTCCACATGATGGAATATTACTCAGCCCGAAAAAGGAATGGGATTCTGGGGTGCGGGCTACAGCATGGGTGAACCTTGAAAACATTGTGCTCAATGCAAGAAGCCGGATGCAAAAGGACAAGCCTTATATGCCTTCGCGTCTGTGAACTGGGCACAATAGGTAAATGTATAGCAACAGGAGTTACATGAGGGGTTTGCAGGGGCCGAGGGTGTGAGGAGAACGTGGGGGGACATCCCATAACGAGTACACGCTTCTGTTTGGGGCGAGGGAAAATTTTGGTCGTAGCGGTGAGGGTGGTGTGACCTTATGAGTGTGATCAACGCCACCGAACCGAACACTTTAAAGTGGTTTAAAAGGCAACATTTTATTACTTTTTTTTTTTTAATTTTTAAAATTTTACTCAACCATAATAAAAAATAGTAAAACAAACAAACAGAAAAAGTAAAACGGGGGGAAAGTTCAGCAGGGGAACCCTGTGATGCGCGGGAAAGGAGATGGAGGTGGTGGCCCGTGGCTCCCTTCTCTTCCGGGCAGATTTAGAGTGACGTTCAGGCACGACCTTGGCCTGGCGGCTGAGTGGAAGAGCTGGATCCAGAGCAGCATGGCGCCTCCGAGCCCCTGGTGCCCTGATCCCCACGGCGCTCGGCTGCCCGCCCTGCCCGCGCGTTCTCACCGTGGTCGCTCTCCGTCCTGCCCCTGATCCCGTCTCATCTAACTGTTTATTGATCTTTCTATCTAAAATCTTACCATTATCAATCCATCCGTCCATCATCCATCCATCCATCCATCCATCATCCATCCATCCATCATCCATCCATCCATCCATCATCCATCCATCCATCCATCATCCATCCATCCATCTATCCATCATCCATCCATCCATCATCCATCCATCATCCATCCATCCATCCATCCATCCATCCATCTATCCATCCATCATCCATCCATCCATCCATCCATCCATCATCCATCCATCATCCATCCATCCATCCATCCATCTATCCATCCATCCATCCATCCATCCATCATCCATCCATCATCCATCCATCCATCATCCATCCATCCATCATCCATCCATCATCCATCCATCCATCATCCATCCATCCATCCATCCATCCATCCATCCATCATCCATCCATCCATCCATCCATCCATCATCCATCCATCCATCATCCATCCATCATCCATCCATCCATCATCCATCCATCCATCATCCATCCATCCATCCATCATCCATCCATCCATCCATCCATCCATCATCCATCCATCCATCCATCCATCATCCATCCATCATCCATCCATCCATCATCCATCCATCCATCCATCCATCCATCTATCCATCCATCCATCATCCATCCATCCATCCATCCATCATCCATCATCCATCATCCATCATCCATCATCCATCCATCATCCATCATCCATCCATCCATCCATCCATCCATCCATCCATCCATCATCCATCCATCATCCATCCATCCATCCATCCATCCATCTATCATCCATCCATCATCCATCCATCCATCCATCCATCATCCATCCATCCATCCATCATCCATCTGTCATCCATCCATCCATCCATCCATCCATCATCCATCCATCCATCTATCCATCATCCATCTATCCATCATCCATCCATCCATCATCCATCCATCCATCTGAGAGGCACCAGAAGCCTGCAGCTTCTGTTCACTCTGCTCTTACTTGGCCCTTCAAGGCTTTCTTCGCTTATAACAGCAGCTGGTTTTTAAAACGATTTTTTTTTTTTCCTGTCAAGTGACCTTCCCCATATTTGGGTAATAGTGAGAGATAGCCATCTTACTTTGAAAAAAAAAAAAAGAACCATGGAAATAGGAAAGAAAGACCTTTCAGAGTTGGAGGCAGTATTTCCTTTTCAGAATGGGGCTCTTCATCACTTGGTGGCCTTCTGGCCCTGCCGTCCTCTCTAAGTGGTTAAAACTGCTGAGCCACCAAGGCGTCAGAGCCCATTGCGGACCCCATGACCTGCCCCGCCGGTGACATTCCCTGTTGGCCAGTAACTATGGGGCTTTGGTTCAAGTGTTAGTCCAAATATTCTGTAGATCGTGACCGGTTCCCAGCAGCGGAAAGTCTGAGGGCTGGAAAAAAAGCTCAAAGATGTTTCAAAACCAGAATTCAGGGTTAGCGACTTTTCTCTGACATCCTGATGAATTAACGGTGGCTATGGGACGCGGCCCCTACCTTCCCGCACATCCAGGCATTTTCCCTCAATGGCATCGCCTCTCCACATGGGCCATACCCGCCCCCCCACACACACACACCAGCCAGCAGAGCCTCGGCCACCGTTACTTCCTGCGGGCACAGAAGAGGGTGGCTTTGGAGCGTCCCAAACAGGTGGGGCAGGACTTGTCTGTTGCGTCTCCCTCGGAGCTTGTGGGTTACGTTGCTGTCTGGTGCCCCTGTCTGCCCCAGGTTTGGGCTGCGAGTCCAGGCTTTGGAAAGGTTTTGCCAAAAGGCCCCCAGCTCTCAGTTCGTACTTACGAGGCATGGCCCGTTTTACTCACCAGATGCGGAGCTCAAGGTCAAGGCGGAGCTGTGGCCGACGCAGCTGTCATTAATGCATTGCGCTCGTGTGGCTGGGTTCAAAAGAAGTTTCCTGTGTGCCGATTCCTCCTCACTCGAGTCCAGCTTCCTGTCCCTTTTCTTCATAAAATGGATATAAATATCGTATTTTGCCCGTGGTGAGGGGCCACAATCTATAAGAACTTCCGGCTTGTCTTTTCACACCTCCTACCGAGGCATAAATCTCATGTCCACAGAATTTCCCACACAATTCAGGTAGGAGTTTCCGGGTGCCAGAAGGACTTGAGTCACGAAGGTTTTCTGTTTCACAACAAAACTGTCCAAAGGCCCTTTTATTTCTTTCACTTTGTTCTAAGCACAGTTTGTTTGGGGGCTAAAACCAGTCAAAGTCAGATTTAGTATATTATACACGTCATCCGATGCATCCCGTCTGTTTTGAAGGGAGATGGGAGTCGGAGTTTATAAGCTACTCCCTGGAGTCAGTATTTGACGGTAAATGCCTGTCATCGACCGCTGCCTTTATTTTATTTATTTTTCTTCAAATCGTATAATTTGGTTTTAGTAACCGAAATGTCAATGGATATTGAAGAGTTAAGAGTTTTTCTGAGAGGAGCAGGTTGTATTGTGAGATGGGGGTGTGATGAGCTGGTGACGGTATCTGCTGTCGGCCACACCATTTGGAAGTGTGGCTGTTTATAAAGAACTGTGGAGGACCGTTCTGCTTGCCCCGTAATCGTCTTCCTGATGACGTCCCGTGTGGCCTCTCTCCTTTGTCCCCGACTTGTCGTCAGTAGTAACAGCTTTGCAGTCTCTAGAAGTGTGGTGTTTATAAATAAATAAACCATCCAGTGAACTTGATGGTATAGTCCCAGGGGAACGAGGGGTCGGCTATGGGAGGGGTTTCGACACAGTATCATTTTGCAACTTTTTACTCAGTTGCAAGTGACCATTGTGTTGGTTTTGCGTGTTGTTCTGGTTTCGAAAAGAAGGCAGGAAATTTGTCCTGGTCGGTGTCTAAAACAGGTCTCCCTAGATCAATAAACGTGGTTTCTTGTTTTCTGTCCCTCCCAGGAGAGTTGGTTTGGGTTGACTGGTGCGAGGATGGGGAATTATCAACCTCATTTCCGGGCCTTTCCTCCCCTAGTCTTGTGAAAGTGGCTTCGGTCGTGACATTACCTCGCGCCTTGACCTTGTGATACTCCGCCTGGCAGAATGGGCGTATCTACGAGGAAAGGTTCATGCTTGGGGCGGGGCATAAAAGACGGCAGCGGTGTTTCCTGCAGGGGAATTCACGGGCCAGGCAGCCTGGGGGACCACAGGTCCCTTTCCCCAAGCCCCACCTGTTACTCCCTCCAGGTTTTTGACCTTGAGGTGAAGAAGGACCAGCAAGAAGCCTGCTGAGTGCCCCCTGAACCACCAGTGGCTTTTGGGGGGGAACTTCCGCTCTCCCCCCAACACACACATACACGAACTGATGAGCATTCCTATTTCTTCCTGTTTCTCATTTCCTTGGGCTCCCGGTTTTCTTTCCCAGAGGAGACTCATCATTCCTTTTGTTCCTCGCCCTTTACCCATTTACAGGACGAGGGTCGGTCGCTGGCTGACTGTGGATAACCTGAGGGTAGCTGTTCCATTTCTGTTGGTTCCTAGAAATGCCAGGAGCCTGTTTTTAAGATTCTGGGGGCGGGTGCCCCCAAAAGCCCGTTCTTCCACCTCCCACAAAAGCGGCCCTCAGAAGGGTCACCTTCTCCAGCTCCGGGGCCGCCCCACCTGCCCTTCTGGGCACGGACGTCCTCCCGTCTGTGATTTCATGCATTTCCTTTCGCTGTCCTGTTTCCGTGGCCGTTGCTCTTAGCACTACTCGATGACGGCGAGTCTGTCCCTGTCATGGGCAGGGCCCCGGGGAGGCCACAGGCAGGCGCTGCTGAGTTGGGAGGTAAAGCCAGGCTGGAAGAGACCTCCAGGAGTGTGAAAAATACAGGCTCTGGGGCCTCGGCGGAGGCGGGCGTCAGCGGGAGCTTCGGAGGGAAGGGTCGGGGTGTCCAGGCACGTGCTCGCCGCCGCCATCTTTTTTCCCACAGTCAAAGGTGGCCAGAGAAGCCCCCCAAAACACGGGCCTTGGAACCCCCTGTGCCCCAGCCCATCTCTCTGGGGCCTGCACCCCACCTCTCATCTATCCCCTCGCCCCTAACGAACCTCAGCGTGGCCAGCAGGTTGGTCGCCTGACGTGCGGGGTCGTGAGGCCCGGGGGGCGATGTCACAGCACTGTGATGGGGTAGCAGGGCGCCCCCTCTGGGTACGACCGCGTAACCGCGCCGGGGGCCAGGGCCGCCTGGGTGCGACGCTGAGGTTCGCAGGGGAGAGGAAACGAAGCGAATCTCGGAGAAGGAAACCCCCGTGTTATTCGTTGGTTTTGATCCACGGGGGCCGAACGGCTCCTTTTTTTCTCCCGAGGTTAAGAACTTTCTTTGCTCGCTGCGACCCGGCCGGGACCGGCGCGGGGGGCAGCACCTCCGAGCCCCGTCCCTCTCTTTCCTGCAGACCCGAGCGGAAGCGGAGAGACGTCTCGCAGGTGGCCAACACCACCATGTCCAGCCGAGGCAGGAACAGCACGGCGGACGCCTACAACGGCACGGACCTGGACGAGCCGGAGTCCGAGTTCCCTTTCTACGAGAGCAGAGTGGACAACAAGGAGAGGACGGTCATCTCCAACCTGCAGCCCTTCACTCTGTACCGCATCGACATCCACAGCTGCAACCACGAGGCGGAGAAGCTGGGCTGCAGCGCCTCCAACTTCGTGTTTGCGAGGACCATGCCTGCAGGTACGGTGCGATCCAGCCGCCCGGCCCCGGCTCGCTCGCGGGCTCCTCGGTCTCGGGCCTGCCGATCAGGGAGCGGGAGCCCGTCTGCGGGCCGCCGGGGAGCCAGCAGCCCGGGACATGGGGTCCAGTCCGTCGTGACGTCCCTGCCCCCCAGGCTGTCAGCCTCTCCGGCCTCCGTGTCCCCACCTTCCTGGAAGAGACAGGCCCGCTGTGAATCGCGGTGACTTTCGCTCAGCTCACCGCTTGGCTTGCCATTTTAAGAAAGCAAAAGCTGGAGAGCAAGCGCCCTCGCTTCAGTCGGCCGCTGGGGGAATAGTCCACGGCGGCCGCGAGAGGCCAGCGTCTCAGGGGGCCGGGCCGGGGGCCATCCTTCGTAAAGACCGCGAAGGACCCGGGTCGCGGCCTGGAGGCTCCAGGCCGCTGCCTCTCCCACTCGGCACTTTTCCGTGCTGCTCTGTTTGACAGCGTCCCGTAGTTTCTTTTTCCACGCGGTAGAGGCTGACCCCCACCCCCCACAAAACACGTGACTCACGTTGCCACCGCGTTCCCGCAGTACCTGAGAGCAGGCTTTGTCGTTGGGGGTGGGGGGGCCTGTCGGGGCATCTCGCGACCCACCGTGGGTCATCAGATGCTCCCACTGCAGGACCCCAGCTGCGTGCGGGCAGCAGGCTCACGAGGGCTTGACGCAGTCACCGTCCCGCACGTGTGGCTTGGGGGCGGGTGTCCTCGGGTTAGCCCGCACCCGACGTCCCTCCTGACAGACCCGAATCTGACTTCATCACCCATGTCCATTGTCCCACAGAAGGAGCAGATGACATTCCTGGGCCAGTGACCTGGGAGCCACGGCCGGAAAACTCCATCTTTTTAAAGTGGCCGGAACCTGAGAATCCCAATGGATTAATTCTAATGTATGAAATAAAATACGGATCACAACTCGAGGTAAGAGGGGGCGGTGGCCATGTCTGGGGGCGTCTCCATTACACTGTGACGCAGGTCACCTCCTGGTCAGCTTAGGATTTAAAACGATGAAATAAGGTGCTAAGTCAGTGAGGCTTTGGGTTTTTCTACCGACTCTCCTTTGAGGAACTGAGTTAGTCCTCAGCTTGCACAAAATGCTCTTTAGGCATAGACCGGCTTGGTCTTAATCATGTTTAATCTCTCTGGAGTTCTTTTTAGTTACCAAAAAAAAAAAAAAAAAAGTTTGGTTAAAACTCAGGTGTGCTGAAAGTTTCTGCCGTGGAAGACTTGGTTTCTTCCCCGCTTTTTACAAATCAGGATCACTGTCAGGCAGGAGGTGACGGCCCGGACAGCCGGTCCCCGGCTTCTCATGCGTCTGTGGGGGAGTGACCGTTTGTTTCCCTCGCCTCAGGACCAGCGGGAATGCGTGTCCAGGCAGGAATACCGGAAGCACGGAGGGGCCAAGCTGAACCGGCTCAACCCGGGCAACTACACGGCCCGCATCCAGGCCACCTCTCTGTCCGGAAACGGGTCGTGGACGGAGCCGGTGTTCTTCTACGTCCAGGCCAAAAGTAAGGCCTGGGGAGGAGCGGGGAAAGCCGCTGGGCCTGGAGGGGGGAGCCCGCCTTATCCTGGCTTCTGTCTTCCTTTGGAGCCGAGCTGGCCATCTTTCAGGGTGGGGGGCATCCCCTCGTCTTGGGGTACAGGCCGGGGCTGCCGCTTTTGGAGTCTCTCTCATCTTATGGGCAGGGGGAGCATCTGAGACTGCCTTTTGAGGGAGGGAACAAGTGGCTTTTGCTGTCAACTTCGTTAATATCCAGAGCCTTTTACAAAGCGCGGGGTGGACCATCCCTCCGACTGCCTTGTCAGGGCTCAGATGCAGGGCTTAGAATCCCAAAGGGTGACAGGGACCCGGGGGCCACCCGGCCCAGCCTGCTGCTCCAGGGCCAGAGTCTGTGATAGGCCAGGCTGAGTGAGACACTGTCCCCTGCCCCGCCTGTTGGTAAAACGCAGATGCTACTTCGACAGCAGTGACGTGCGTGGGAGGCACTCGGTGGTGACTGGCTCAGAGACGGGGCCATGTCAATGCTCAGACCGTCGGCGAGACAGAATTCTTAGCAGGCCGTTCTCCACGAGGATCTCATATTTTATAACTGAGTTTTGTAAAGCGCATAGGCACTGCTAGGACCCTATTATACTTGCTTGGCCGAGAAAATTCGGTCTCTTATCTGGTGGCATAAATATTCCCTATTAGTTTTATATTGACGTCCTACTATTCCTTATTAGAAACCCAGTTCTTTTCGATTATTTCACGTTCAGAGAATGGGAAGAAAATTCGGCATATCGGTGTTTCTCGCTGCCTCTCCCACAAGGAAGAGCCGCCCCACCTTGCTTCGTGCGTGGCTTTTGGGTCCGGTGGGCAGTCCCCACTGCCCTGCTCCCTGCTGGGGCCCACATCTGTGCCCTCCTGACCTGGAGTCCGAGTTTTTAAATTCAGGGTTCAACCGATCCAGCAGTCGACGTGGTTCACGCCTAACAGAACCAAAGACGTGCATGATACTGGAAAACCCTGATAGGAATGGATATCGCAAGAAGGAGAGGGTGCACGGGACCGCAGGCCTCGAGGCTGCGTTTTGTGAGCCTGGCCCTGTGCCTGGGTCCTGGTTTTAGGGGTAGACGGATGCTTGGGCAGGTAGTTCCGCAAACTCACTTCGTCCGAATTCTCCGCGTGGTCCCCTTCCCCTGCCCCTCCCCTTCAGCCTCCTGTGCCGGCACTAGGCCCTTCGCCGTCTTCCTAGGACCCTCTCCAGGGTCCTGTTGCTTTAGCATCTCTCCTCTTCTGTCTGCCTCCATCCTTCAGAAACAGAGCCTGGGCTTGGGCTCTGGCTTTGGGCTGGCTCCTGGGGTTCAGTGACTGCGGTGTATCTGTAGAGACGTTATGTTTCTCTCTGCCCCCGGCACCCCGTTTTTTAACCCCGTGAGTGCTAGGCTACCAGCGAAAAACCCAGGAGCGTCTGGTGGGCTCCTCCCAGCAGAAGTTTGCCACACGCCATGGGAAACCGGATCCGAACGCGCCCTTTGCTGTCGGGGGTTCTCCCTTCCATCAGACGTGACTCCCCCCCACCCTCCCCCATCTCATTCGGTCGCCTGTCCCCTCGTTTAAACCCCGCGAGGAAACGGGAGATGTAGAAGCGTTCTGGCAAGTTCTCCCCCTTTCAGGAGCTCTTCCTGTGCTTGCGGATTGTGAAATCGCTCTTCAGACTTTTCTTCTCCAGACTAAATAATCTCAGGCTTTGGGCCTTTTCTCAGAGACCAATTTTCTAGCCGTTTAATCATTTTGTTCTTCTCTGGACGTGTTCCAGTTTCTCCGTGTCCCTGTGGCAATACGAAAGTTGAAAAGAACATGGTACAACCTCGTCAGTAGCCTCAGTGACACAAATATAAGAAATAGTTCTCGGGCGGGGGCAGGGGGGGGCAACACCAGCAGCTTCTCGAAGGCAGTGGTAACTTGTATTGTCGAGAACTGGAAAATGCAGGAGGCTGCCATATCCATCTATGCTGAGAGCTATTTGATAAAAAATGTCTTTAAATTAAAAAAAAATGAAAAGAGCTTTAATCGTCCTTAAAGAGTAATGATAGGAATAGTTTTCAGTGGCAAGATACTCATGGGCGAGTGATTCGCATTGACGAGTAACTTGGTCCCCAATGAGTTCCAACGCCATCTCCACGTAGACGTCTCCGTTTGGGTTCCCCGTGGGCACCTCACACTCCTCATGCACAAAACCGGAACCACAGTTGCTACCCTCAAATCATCTCTGTGTTCTTAGTGTCTGAGCTCAGGAGGTGGCCTCATAATCTAGGCCCCGCCCAATCCACGCCCACCAAAGCCACGCCCACCAAAGCCACGCCCCGCCCCAAGCCACGCCCGTTCTTTCTCTCAGGCTCCCTATTTCCCATTCACACCCAGCTCTCTGAATCTGCCTCTTAAACGCCTCCGGAAATTCAGCCTCCGTTGCCATCACCACCGCCTCAGCTCTGCCTCCAGGGTGCTTGCTTCCTGGGGCAAGTCGGACTGTGGGTACAGGGAGCCCGGGTTCCAATCCTAGGGCCGTGTGACCAGCTGCGCATGTGACCCTGAGGACGGCAGCTCACTTCTGTCCTCCTCGTTTGTAGGGAGGAGCAGTGACTTCTCAGTGAGCTCTGAGCTGGGTAGCACAGAATATGCCCAGGTCCCCTAACGCCCCCTAGAGCCCTCCAAGGCAGGCAGCGGCTCCTTCCCCTGCTAGCCTCCTCCAGGATGCCCTCAGCACGGCCATCTCGCCACACACCATCTGAACAGTGCGCTGAGGGGCTGGAGAGCGCCCCCTGGCACGTCTTAAGCTACATGACAAGATTTGAATGGCTTAGCTTGGACAAGGCCCCTGGGGAGCCAGCCCGACTTCTGCCCTGCAAGGTCCCCATCCAGCCCTGTGTGCCAGGGAAATCTTCTGCCTCCGCCCTCCGCACCTGTCCCCTCTGCATCCTTGCGGTCTGTACGGTCCCCTTCTCTGGTCGTTATGCTGCTCGTGGGCGTCTTGGTTTCCTGCACCTGGCAGCATTTTCCAAGGCGTGAATCAATGTCCCCAATGTCCAGCCTGACATCTGTCATGAGTGCTGGTGATGGTGACAAGCAGGTACTGCAGTGAGCTCTGTGGTCTCGGGCTCGTAACTGGACTCTAACGTTTGGGGAGAATTCAGAGCGACTTTGGCAAGGGGTACTTCTAGCTGTTTTTTGTTATTTTACATTTCCTGTGGAACTGTCTTAAAATAGATAAAAAGGTCAGACAGCTTGAGCTCTGTATATGTAAGAATCTGTTCTTTTTTTTTTTTTAACAAATGTATGCATTTCTCTTAACAGTTATTAACCGCGTACTAGGATTACTTTACTTGAGCCCATCATTTAAACTATTATTTCAAAAATACACTAGACTTTAAAAATAAAAACGAGTTTACTCGTTTACTCCCCAGTCTGTACTTTCGTAATCTTTTTTTTTTTTTCCCCCCAGATTAAGAAAACTTAGTGTTTTTGCTCTCATTTCTAACACTGCTTACCGTCAGAATTTCTAGTTCAAGCTAGGGCAGTAGAAGAATTGTCAGGGTTTTGTGTGTTTATTTTCGTGTTTCCAGCTAAATGTTTAAAACGCGAAATGGGCAGCTTGCCCACCCAGCGACGCTGACCGTCACCCTTTGTTTCCGCAGCGACCTATGAAAATTTCACGCATCTGGTGATCGCCCTGCCCGTTGCCATCCTGCTGATAGTGGCGGGGCTGGTGATAATGTTGTATGTCTTCCACCGGAAAAGGTGAGTGACCCGTTTCGTGGCTAGGTGGTATGAGGATGTGAAACTGAGCTTACGGTCAACTTTCTGAGGAACGACCTGGTGGATTGGAAACCCTGATTTTCCGATCCAACGGTCTTCACGGAAACGAGACATTTACTAACGAGTCAACAACAAGTGTATTTTTTGGAGAGTATGGATCACCCCCTCCCCGGCCACTTTGTCACACAGATCCTACTGCTGATGCAAAGGTTTTCCAAACCTCACGGTGTGGCCCTCTCCATCAAATAACCGTTGTGATTTTTCCAGTGAAGTAAACGAGCGTTTCTTAAAACTGCTCTGAGGCCCTGCAGAAGCCCAAAAGCGCGTTAGCAAATGTCCGCTAATGCCCTAGGCCTGTAGGTGACAGCCAGGTGGCCCTAAGCTCACTTCACGCCCTTTCTCCTGATACTTTATGAGACAATAAATAAAAAGGGTAGGACTCCGATGCAAGTTCACAGGCGCACAGAAATGTATAGCGATGAAGGTTTTTTTCGGCCTTAACTTTGTCATTTTTGACAGAAACAGTAACAGACTGGGCAATGGAGTGCTGTATGCATCTGTTAACCCTGAATACTTCAGCGCGGCTGACGGTGAGCTTCTTGGCTATAGTCATTGTTGGGGGGGGGGGCCTGATCGGGGAGCTTTGGGAGGATTGCTGTAGGGGAAGGGGTCTGCATGATTTTGAGGGACCTATAGCCTCAGATACATCTTCACTAACACTTTCCTTTTACCCTCCCCCCCAAAGTTTTTAGCAGTTCACTGAACATCTCAAAAATTCTGCAACTGTTTGAGAGGCTCCAAGGAAAATCAGGCTTCAGAGAGGAGTGTGGCCAGCATGTAAATCAGTTTATTTAACGGCTTGAAATTTTGTTGCTAAAATGAAAAAAGCTGTTAAATTGTTGACATCCAGTCAGAGGATACACTGCAGCTGACAAAACAGTTCTTTTGAACTAGTTTCAGCCTGAGTTTCATACCGTTGTAATCGTCTTTGATCACTTTCGGCTCCTCCGCATTGTTTGATCTCACAGTTTCTCTGTTTTTCGTTCCCTCCTGATGGGGTCATATGATTTACATACTCACGGCCCATTTCTTTGGTAATGACTAAGTAGCGAGAGCTGTTATTTAAATGGCTAAGAAGGCCTGAGTTGGAAGCTGGGTAGCAGTCAATGGTTATTTACCTTTTTTTTTTTTTTTTTTTTTTGGGCTGTCTTTCTAGCGTACTTAAATCCAAACTTTAAAAGTAAGTTGGGTTGGTGCATTGCTCATGGCATCCAGGAATGTAGGCGCTGTTAACTGACACTTTGCTATTCCAAACGTGGTCCCGTTAGTCCTTACATCCTAACAGGCCACGGACCGGTACCGGTCTATGGCCTGGGGGTTGGGGATCCTTGTGTATGCCCATCTGTCTGCAGGCGGGGACCTGGGGCTCAAGAGGAGAAGCTTGCTCAGGTCCCATAGAGGCAGCTGAGAAGTCAGAGCGACTCGGTCCCTGGCGTCTTCTTGACGGTGTGATGCAGTCACCGTGGGAAAGCACCGTGAGGTCCTCGGGGTGGCCAGGGAAGCTGGCCCCCGGGGAGGAGCTGGATCTGGTTTGTCACATGAATGAACCAGTGCGTGAAAGCGGGCGGATGTGCTTTGAAACAGGGTTTGCCTCTTTCTCCCTTCAGGACAGGTGAAGCTAGGCGTGCAGGAGATGTGCGCCTGTCTCGATTATTCGAATCGCTTATGCTGGTCGGGTCAGAAAACATGAGAAAACACGTCGACCATTTAAAAGCGCTGTGTCAGTGTATAGAGCTTTCCTCTGATTTCTTTGATCATTTCGAATTCAGTCGTGTTTCTGTTGAAGCCAATCAAAGGGCGGCCTCCTCTGAATGGAAGTCAAGTGCAGGATAATAAGGACATTATTGCAGTTTCTAGAAAGGTCTCACGAAGTTGTATGTGTAATAAACAATATATATGTGCACATATAGACACATACACGCACCCCTATGCCCTATATATGTACCTCTGTACATATGTGTATATATATAAAGCATAGAGAACATTCTGGAAAGATACACACCAAAGTTAAAGAGTAGTTATTTGTAGAGGATTTTTTTCTTTAAAAAAGCAAGAAGGTTTTTATGTGTTGTTTATTTATACAAATAATAGCTTTTTAAAAAATGAAGGTAAGGAGTCATCACACACTCAGTGGCATTTATAGAGGAAATGCAAGGCCACTTCCCCTCTCTGTAAGGGTGGTATAAGAACCTTCTAGAGAACCTGCTCTGCTTTGAAATCAAGCACAGAAGACTGGCGTTTGTAGCTTTGACTCTGAAGTGTCCTGGAAGTTTAGAGAGAGTGTTAAAACAATATCAGACTCTAATGGGGGTTTGATTTCAAATTTTCTGTCTTTCCACAATGCTTTCATAACATGTCTCGATTCTCTTGTAGAAACAAAACAAACAAAAAGCACACTTACTGTCGCCCAGGCCAGCAGGTAGGAGCCCTGTCACCTCATTTGAACCCGATTTATACGGCCTTTTGACAAGCACCTCCTTGCTCATTTCCTCAAGGGGCGGCAAAAGGACATTGCAAGTTCAAAAATGCTTTTAAAACTTCCTTCTGTGAACACGAATCTGCATGTCTTCATTCTCCAGAGCGCACTGCAAATCCCTTCCAGGGAAGTGCTGATAACAGTGTGCCATAAACCCCTGCTGGCTGGCCTGGCTTCAGGCTTCTGGTTAAAATCAGAACTGTTGAGTTGAATGCAGAGGAAAGGGTTCTGGCTATTGGCTTCAGAGACCTCCCAAGTTGTGAGCGCGAGGGTCTCTAACTCCGTGCTTTATGGCCTGCTACATCGTTAATTCCGATTAAAGGCAAGCCTGGGTTTTCAGAGATAAATGGATCTAGACAGTGTCTTTGTATACGTCCTGAGGGGTGTTGTGCTGAGTCTTGCAGGCTTACCCTCCTGAAGGAGCACCAGCCTCCTCCTCAGGGCTGGAAACCACCTAAGCCACATGGAAGGTGGACGTCCGTTTGTGAGATTCCGAAACATAAATCGTAAGCAAGAAAATTCTAGATCAACTAAGATAGTCCGCATTGGACACAACTCAGAGGCGTGAACTGGGCCTGATTGATAGACCTGTCTCCTTTAAAGCGTCACGTAAAGGTAGAGGCTGGAGACTTGGGGTATTGGAAGGCGGTCGGTAGCCTGCGTCCTCGGCGTCCGGCGCATGCAGCCGCAGCCCGCAAGGTCGGCCTGTGAAAGCGGGGAAGCCACCTGTCTCCGTCCCAGGTCCTCAGCCCTGCTGCCTGTCAGAGCCAGAACCAGCTGCTCACCAGCCGCAGTGTGCCGTGCGGCCTGCAGGGGGCGCCCCTTCCGGCAGAGATGCAGGCACTGGCATTGGATGGGCAGGAGTGTGATGGACCTTTCTTGTGGCGCTCCCGGAACAGCTTGATTGCATTTGGGTTTTCCCCCTGCCCATTAGTTGTGGAAGGATTCTCTGTTTCGTCTTCTTTCTCATCAGCCTTCTCCTTTCCTTCTCTCTTCCTTTCTCCTTCCTTCCTTCCTGCCTGGCATTTTGTCTTTCTTTTTTTTCTTAAACCGGACTGAATCTGACCGGAAGCACCTAGACTGGCGAGGAAACCATAATCAGGCTGAGTCCTCAGCATGACTTACTGCCCACTCCCTCAGCCCGTGGCGGGAGGTACCTGGGCTCACAGAGCACAGGCCATAGCCCTGGGGCGACCCCACTTCTCGACGGCTGCCGCTCCCTGCTGGTCCCCACGGGATGCCCCTCGGTGCAGAGCTCTGGTGCTTCTCTGCCTTATCAGATGCCCAAAGTCTTGGGCCGGCGAGGCTGGAGGTTCTTTGTATAGACTAGAACAGCGCTGCATGGAAATACATTGCCAGTCCCATATGTAACCTTACAATTTCTAGAAGTCACAGGAAAAAAGGAAGAAGAAACGAGTAGTGAAATAAATGGTAGTGTTTTATTCAACCCAGTAGATCCAAGGCATTGTCAGTTTTACTGTATAATCAGTATAAAAGTTATCGAAATAGTCAGATTATCTTTTGCAGTAAGTTGGCGAAATCCAGCGTGAATTTCCTATTTGAACTGCCTTCTGGTTGTTACTCCATGCTGTCAGGACCGTCAGATTTTCTAGGAATCCTGGAAGATTTGAAAGATGGCTGTACAGTTGCCTTTGAGCACATGAGCGGTTTCAGAACGAGCCCAGTGATCGCGCCGCGCTGTGCGCCGAGGGGGGCCCTAGGCGGCGGCGTCTGGGTGCTCCGGCGCGGAGGTCCCCCCGGGATCGCGCCGCGCCCAGGCGCTGGCGGCCACAGCGTCTCAGCCCTGGCGTCTTCTTCTCCAGTGTACGTGCCCGACGAGTGGGAGGTGGCCCGCGACAAGATCACCATGAACCGGGAGCTGGGCCAGGGCTCCTTCGGGATGGTGTACGAGGGCGTGGCCAAGGGCGTCGTCAAGGACGAGCCCGAAACCAGAGTGGCCATTAAAACGGTGAACGAGGCGGCGAGCATGCGCGAGAGGATCGAGTTTCTGAACGAGGCTTCGGTGATGAAGGAGTTCAACTGTCACCATGTGGTGAGAACGCCCCCGAGGAGGCAGCGCCCCACTCGGGGAGAATGCTTCCCCGGGGCCCCCGGGGGCACCGGGGGGTGACCGCCCCCACCATCTTCCGTGGAGCCCCCCATCTCCCTCACTGTTGCCCCCGGCACCTGTACACACGGGGCTTCAGGTGCGATGCAGACCCCGGCTGCCTCCGTGGGTCTAATGGTCCAGTCGCCCGGGCTCTGCCGCTGGCCCGCAGGTCCCAGCCCCGCGCACGCTGTTCCGGTGGGGGGAGGGGCCGGCGACAGGCGCGGGCAACTCTCACGTCCTGAGTCCTCTCTGTCATCCCTCCCAGGTGCGGCTGCTGGGTGTGGTGTCCCAGGGCCAGCCGACGCTGGTCATCATGGAACTGATGACCCGGGGCGATCTCAAGAGTTATCTCCGGTCCATGAGGCCTGAAGTGGAGGTACGTTTCGGCTTTAACCGACTGTGCCCATTATCTGTCCTTGTCCCCTGAGGACCTTCTGCCAGATGACACTGCGTCTTTACCTCTCTCTGCTTGCTCCAGCACCCCGCGTCTCTTGCTGCATGCTTGCCTGTGGGGCCTTCGCAGACTAGGGAGAGGCCTTGAACTTCGGTGAGGGGCACATGCCGTGCCTCAGGTCCCCTCTTTCCTAACACGCCTCTGTGTACTCCTTCCCTCTGCCTCCGGCAGCCTGTCCCGGCCCCCTGGCCAGGCGTGACCGTGTGTGTCCTCCACTGACTGCTCCTCTCCTCGCTTACCCGGCCTTTCTCTCGTTGGGGGTCTCTGAGTGCGTCCCCGCTCACCTCGTTCTGCTCAGCTTTTCACCCCAGGCACAGCCTGAGGCTCAGAGCTGTGTTTGTGGCAGAGGCAGAAGATGGGGGGGTCGGGGCGGGTCACCCCCTCACGAGTCAGGCTCCATCCTGAGTCTGTGACCTGATTGTGGCTCTGCCCGATCATCACCTCGGCCGCACGATCTCTGCTTAGTCTAGTAAAAAAAAAAAAAAAAATCCCTCTATCCCTCTGTGTTTTGAGCTTCAGATCCCACATCTGCTGAAGTCCTCTGCGGTTTTTCTTCCGTCACCCTGGTGTCCCCACTTCTGTAGCATGAACCCACAAGCCAACGTTTTAACACATTAGAGGCATGACTTCTTATGCAAGTGATTCTAAGAATGAACTGGCAGAGAAATAACTTAGAAATAACACCAGCAACCCTCTGCCTGTCGTTTGGCTGCCTCGGAGGGTCCGGTGGCGTCACTCACCCTGACTTGGCTCCCTGCTGAGGAAGTCCCTTGTGGCTGCCCCCACGTTCCCAAGAACCCTTCTTCTCAGTCCCGTTTGGATTTCCGTAGCTCTTCTCTGAGCCCAATCTTCGTTGTCTTCTTTTAGTTTGAAACCTTACCATCTTCCCAGTCGTAGTTTCTTAATTTCACTTCTGCGTACCCATTCATGTGTGGCTTCCTCTGTTCACAGCAGATGACATTTGTGGGAAGCCAGCAAGGAGAAAAGCTTAGCCAGACAGGTGGCTGGAGACAGGGCAGTATGTTTGTTACTGAGTCATTCCAGGCACCTCTGAAAAGCATGCGACCCTTGCCCCCTTCATCGTCAGTTTCAGGCACAGGTTAAAAATGTGGGACAAGCAGTCCGTCCCTCCCTGCAGCCCTCAGTTTCCTAATGTGTACAATAAGAGAGTTGGACAGGACGATGACAGAATTCCTTTAGAGACTGAAAATTCACATGAAGATTTGTGAGATTCCAACTTGTCCTCACTCAACGTCAGGTGTAAAAATGCACATGCTCGCCTGACGGTTTCGTTATAGTCTACCCAGCATCTCGCCCCCCGCCCCAGGTTAAGATTGGCTCCTTTACCTGGCTACGTGTGGGTGCTTGTGGATACGTGTCATGAGCAGCTCGAAGCCAATTACAGACCAAATGCCAGCCCTCTCTTTCCGTACTTAGAATCAGGTTCCTCTTATCGACCCTGTGTTCCACATCAATTGTGAGCGCCCACTTCTAGTGAACACCTCGTTGTAGTACTCCCTGCCTTGAACAGAATGAGCAGAAACTTCACGTGTCACCTGCAGATGCCCTAGTGGCCCGAGCATATCTGAAGCCCCGAGAAGGTTAAAAGGGACTGTCACATCCCGATATAGCAAAACTTGTCTCAACGAGGCTCCCGGTAGTTTTGGCTTACGCTTGAGGATGCCATCTTACTTCCTCCAGTCAGCTCAGCGATCAGTAGTTTCAATCGCCAGACACAGTCTTGATAGTCTCCTCAAATGTGCGCGGGGTGCGGGCTGCAGAATTATAGGCGGCTTCCCGGGGCTAGCCAGGACCTCCGATGAAGCCAGCGGGCACCGTCCGTGACTGGTCCCAGCTCATCCTCCCAATAGTGACCCTGCCTTGGTCGCTGTGTGGAAGAGCCCAGACGGTCTGGTCTGATCCTAAAGCCCAGACATGCCCTGTCTCAGGCCCACAGGGTTGGAGCTGGAGAGGTGACACATGGGACCTGTCACAGCAAGAGGGCTTTTCAGCGTTCTAAGAGACGCCGTGTGGCCAAGAAAACTGAGGTAACATCTCTTGTGCTCGTATGAGCAAGGGGTGGTCAGCATCTAAACTGTGGGGTGGTGATCAGTTTCTGTACTTTTTTTTTTTTTTAGGATGGAGAGACTTGGGACTACGTTTTATGTAAAGCATTTTTCTAAGTGGATTTATTATGGTTTAGGGGTATTTCTCTTCAGTTCCAAAGCTGGTACATTGGCCTCCTCTGCAAAGAGAGGATGTTTGTCCGCGTTACTTGTCACCGTTTAGCCTTGGTCTCGCTCCAGAAAAAACTTCCGTTGGAGTGAAGTCGTCAAATGCTTTTTTTCCTCTTTGCCCACACAAAATAATAATCCGAGGAATGCCACGTCGTATGGTGGAAAAAAAAAATTAATCTTGATATTTTTGTACGTCAGAAGCAAATTGAAGAAAAAGGAAGAGATTAAATTTATAACAGTGCTTATGTGGGAAAGAACACACGTTGTCGATTTGAGAGACGCATTTGCTTATTGCCACACAGCCTTTGTGATAGTCTCTCCCTCTGTGACTTATACTTTTATTATAGCAATAAAAGGAACAGATAAACAGATAGGAATTTGAGTAAGCAAGAATCCTGTGTATCAGAAACTACGTGTTGCACTTGAAGTAATTTTTATCCCACCCCAAATGGAAAAGGCTGGAACCTAGTTGCATTACTTGGCGTTTCTCTCTGCAGCCCTGTGTGATGTGGTCAGCCGGCAGGTGCGTGACTTGACCCTGAACCAGATGCCACGGTCTCGATAATAACCCTTTCCTTCTGAGCAAGGCCTGGTTCCTTAGCAGCATGACCCGCGGGGCTCAGAGTCACAGAGCAAAGGTGGATGTGCAAACCCTGAAATAACGCGTGATTTTGCAAGTGACTTTTTTTTTTTTTTTTTAACCTCCAACAGAATAATGTGGTGCTCATCCCTCCAAGCCTGAGCAAGATGATCCAGATGGCAGGAGAGATCGCGGACGGCATGGCGTACCTCAACGCCAACAAGTTCGTGCACAGGGACCTGGCCGCCCGCAACTGCATGGTGGCCGAGGATTTCACCGTCAAAATCGGAGGTGAGTCCCCAGCTTCTCGGGCGTGAGCAAAAACGCGACTCCCACGTGTTTTAGGGACCGAGTTGGCGCTGGCCTGCCTGCGAGTGTGAAGTCCTGCCCTCAGGGGACTGTCACTGCTCAGTGGCTGGATAGTCGCAGACGACCTGGCTGGGCTGGTTCTAATCCTGCTGGCCCGTGGGTACGGCAGGTCGGGCGGTGAGCCAGGAGGTGCCGAGGCCACGGGGCCTCGTCTCCTGGCAGAACAGGGCCGAGTATTGGTCACAGAAACAATCGAGACGGTGTCCTCGGGGGATTTCGCCTCGGGAATAAAAGTCACCCCGTCCAACTCCCAGTGTTCCCTCCAGCTTTCCTAGCGTACAGGAGCACCGCCCCCCTCCAGGGGTCCATGGCGCTTTCTAAGACGTGATGTCCCTCAATGGGGAAGGCCCTGCACAGAGCGGGAGCGGCGGCGGGGAGGCGGCAGCCCCTCCGGCGCGGGGAGAGCGCTGCTCACCCGGCTCACACCCAGGCCGGCCGCCGCCGGGCTCCTGACCCCTCCGTTGTCGTGCTTACCCAGCCGCCCCACCTGCCGGTGACACCCCTGTCACCACCGCCCACTGCCCTCTCCATCACTGGTCAGGGATCCATTTCGGCCTTTAGGTTTGGTTTAATCCGCCTGATAGGAACTCACAGCACCTCGGGCCGCTGAGGAAGCCACCTGCTCTCACCGGAAATCTTATCTTCTCACAGTGAGATGCTGACGGTTCAGAAAACTACCGAGTGTTTATCTGGAGAAACTACAAGGGAGGCTTAACGCCCAAAAATGATTTAAAATGAGCCTCTTTGTCTAGCTCTTAAACTGCCTGTTCTGGAAATGCCAGTCAAATGTATATGTATATATATATATATATATTTTTTTTTTCGGTAGCAATGATTTTGAATGAAACGTTTTGGCCCTTCAGTGAAAATGACATTCTTTCTAGAACGGTCTCCAAATAAGGGGTTAGTGTCTCGTCACTTGTGGGAGCGAGAGGTGCTACACAGGGCCACAGCGGAGAGCACTCCTGCCCGGGTCACCGGTTAGGCATCCTGGGGCACCGGTTAGTGTCCCTGGGTTTTGGCACTTGTAGGCGTCCCCACGTTTGGTGTCCCTTGAACCCCGAGAGGCTGTCCCGCTCCAAAGTCTCCAGGGAAGCGGCCCTCCGACCCCTGCCCGGGCTTCCTTCGCGCGCTCACCCACGCACTTCCTGTCCCCTGCACCTCCACTTCTCCATGGGGCTCAGATTCCCCCTATGGAGATGCCAGCCAGACCCCCTTTCCCAAGGGGCCGGGGCAGGCGCCGCCACTAACAGATGAGACTTGGGGCAAGCGCCTCGAGGTCCGTGAGCCTCGGTTTCTTCGCCTCTGCAGCAGGGTGTCACCAAACAGGCCTGGGAGGCGGCGGGCGGGGTCGGGGCGGCAGCCGGGCCTCTCTGCTCACGAGCGCCCCTCCCTCCCGCAGCCCGCTGCCTCCTCCCCCCCCCCTCCAGTCCCAGTGGGAGAGCTGTTGTCACTTGCCGTGTGAAGTTCAAATCTCCAAGGACTGTAGTTGCTGTTTAACCCTGTGGCGTATTTATAGTGATGTTCTCTTTATACTTGTGTTTTTTCTTCCTAAAATTTGAAATTTTTTTCTTTTGTGTTAGAAGAAATAATTTGTGTTCTTTTGCTGGGCCTTCTTCCTCCTCCTCCTCCTCCTCCTCCTCCTCCTCCTCCTCCTCCTCCTCCTCCTCCTTCTCCTCCTCTTCTCCATTTCTGTGCAAGTAAAGGCAGATCCTCTAACGTGCTCACCCCTGGATTAATTCTGAGATAAAGCTCTAGCACTTCATTTTTATCCTTTACTAGGGCTCAAAACTGTTTTTCCAAGGCCCAGTGTCTTGGATTACAAATCTGACCAGTAATTGTAACCAGAAGCAATTCAATGGCCCTTAGCATAGTACGAGTAAATGATGTCGGTTAAGGTCCAAGGGACCCGGTTCTCTGTTTGGCTTTGTAGCCTAACCTCTCCGTGGCAGAGTCAGAGACGTGAATGGATGTTTCAAAAAAGAGAGCAGACCTCTCTCCTGGGAAAGAGTCCTTGCGGGAAAAGTTTGCATGATGGAGTGAGAAATCAAATTCTGACAAAGCAATGATTTAGGATTATACAGCAAGCCTGCCATCAAACACAATTATGTGACATCTTCTAGAGACACGGAAAATGGAAGACTTTTTCAAAAATGAGTGGGAGCAGTATGTTGAAAAACATCATTGAGTAATAGCTTCTGGGGCTTAGCAAATAACATCTCTTGGGCATCTCGCTGTGCACTTTTTTTTTTTTTTTTAAATCGTGAATTGGTGCACAGTATTTTCCTCCTTCTTAGACAGTGAAACCACTTCCTTTCCTGGGGCAAGGTGGCGATGCTATCAAGTAAATAGGCGTCATCACATGCCTGTTTATTTTATCAGGGTTAAAACCACGAACGAAAGACCTTTGGTCTATACAGTACATCTTTTCTTGATAAACTCTGGAACTTGATAATTTTTAGTTTGTATTTTATTTTTTTATTTTTTGTGCCTACAGCGCGCCTGGTCTTCCTAGGTGGTCTCCCATCCGAGTACTAACCAGGCCCGACCCTGCTCAGCTTCCGAGATCAGACGGGATCGGGCTTGTTCAGGGTGGCAGGGCCGTAGAGCGGAACTTGTTAATTTTTAAACTGCCTCTCATTTTAAATGCAATCAAGGGAATTCGCTTTTTAAAAGTATCCAATGATACGTCCATTGCAATGCAGAGATCTCTTGGTATTTATTCGCTTGTCATGTGATTCGCCCCTCATCCCTAGCTCTTCCAGCCTTATGAAATTGCAGACGCCTGTGCCCGGCCCCTCTGAGTTTGCTTTGCCCTTGGCCGTGGGGACAGGGCCTTCCTGGGCCACAGGGACGGTGCGTCTTCGCTTCCTCCCGGGAGCCGTTCCAACGGCGTCAACTCTCGCGTCTTGTCTCTCCCGCGCAGATTTCGGAATGACCAGAGACATCTACGAGACCGACTATTACCGGAAGGGAGGGAAAGGCCTGCTGCCCGTGCGCTGGATGTCCCCCGAGTCCCTGAAGGACGGCGTCTTCACCACTCACTCTGATGTCTGGTATGAGAGGCTTTTCCTGGAACGTGAGCCCCGGGCCCTCTGGCCGCCACAAGTCCCGCCGGCTCGGTCTCGAGGGCTTTACTTTTTCTCTTGTGTTCTGTTCCTCGTTACCCTGGGTCCGGCTTTGAAGTGTCACATGGGCCACCCTCCTCCATGACTGAAGTTTTGCTGTCGTCTGTGGGTTGACTGAGGACAGAGGCCGTCTGTGGGAGCTAAAGAATTTGCAGGACCCACGGGTCTCTGAATCCTTAGGGGCTCGCTAGGTGGCCGGGAGCCTTGAGACAGCAGAGGAGCTGGGACATGCCAGCAAATGTCACCTCTCTGCTTCTCCTCCTGCCTGCCTTCCCTCATTTTATCTTTCACAGTAAATACATAGTGCGTGTGTGTGTGTGTGTGTGTGTGTGTGTCTGCCTCACCTAGTTAAACCCTCGGGTCGTAGCAGACATTGCTTCATTTAGACCCAAAGCTTAGGAATCTCGATGTGTTTTCCCGTCGGTGCCCCTTTCCCAAGGCGTCCATCGTCGTGAACCCAGGGATGTCTGAAAAGCACAATGTCTCCCTTAATAATAAGCGTACCTTGGGATGGCAGTCGCGCCGGCCGCGGAGCGCAGGGGTCTTGTGACAGTGGCGTTCACTGCAGTTCTGCGGCGACGTCGCGGAGGGGCGGTCGGATTCCGAAAGCCGGACGAGACTCTGGGCACGCGGAGCCTGGCACATCTTCCTGCCAGAACCTCAGCTAGTTTCTTGGCTGTCTTCGCGGGAGATCCCGCTGCTGACATGTTGCAGAAACGGGGCTTGTTAGCTTCAGGTCCCGGGTGACCACACAGAGGAGCTGTTTAAATAGTAACCATCATTTTTTTTTTTTTAACCTTGTGACCCTCTCACAGTTCAAGGGCTTTTCTGTCTTATTTTGAAGACAGGTGCAAATTGGAAATCACATCCGAATATGACCCGGCAGAGCGATTGCTTTTTTGAGCTCAAGTGCGAGATCTGTTTTGCCATCAGCCTGTCCGAGATGATTATCTCTGCACTGTCAGGCCTGAGCTGTGGCGGTGACGGGCGGGGTGCGGGGAGCAGGCCGGGCGTCCCCCCCGCATTCCCGGAGCGAGGCGAGTGTCTCCTTCGATGCGTGTGGTCGTGAGGGCCCGGCCTACCCCAGGTGCCGTGCTCAGTGCCTCCAAGCACACCGCGACTGGGCACACAGCGCCTGTCCTTGAGGGGCGGAGTCTTGTGGAGAAGAGGAGGTGACCCTGACAGACTGGAATCACGGCAGACTTCCCGGAGGAGGTGGTGTTGTGAGGCGCCCTCCAGTAGGATTGTCACCTACGGAGCCGTGTGGAAGCCGTTCCCGGCGGTGGGGACGCTCAGAGGTCACGACGGGGAAGCGCCCGGCGCGTGGCAAGGACAGTGGGCTCCCTCGAGGGCGCCGGGCTGGAAAGCGATCGAGTCAGGCCTCGGATGTGCGTTGGGGGCGGGGAGGGGGAACTAATTCTGCAGGTTCCACAAAGGCTTTTAAGGCTTCTGAGCAGGAGAATGACCTAGAGCTGTGTTCTAAGCTGTTCACGTCGGCGCCCTTGGGTAAGGAGAAGGTGAGATGCAGGCCGGAGAGGGGGACCCGCTCCTCTGACCAGACCTGCGGACGGCCCCGAGCCTGCGCTGGCGAGCTGTGGGGGGCTCCAGGAGCCCGAGGGAAGGATGACTTCGGGTTGACTGCGCAGGTGGCCGGGGCGCCGAGTGCTGTGAGGCCAGCGGAAGAGCAGGTCGTGACGCAGGGCCGAGTTGGAGACCCGTTAAGTTTGCGGACAGCCAAGTGACTGCGAGCTTGAGCCCGAGCCGGCGCGGCTGGGGGAGTCGGCGTGGGAGCCCGCGGGCGAGAACGGGCCGCGGCCAGGGAAGAGCGTGTGGAGCGGGAGCAGGAGCGGCCGCAGGAGGGTCGGCCTCGCGGCGACCTTGGGCCAGGCCCGCGGGCAGGAAGGTAGCGAGCCCGGCACTTCTGGTGCTCTGCCTCTTTGTGGACATGAAGGGGGGAGCCGCGGCCTCCGAGGCGTGCCACCTGCGTGACCAGGCCGATGCCACCACACAGACGTCCCCTCGCCCTCGGCCCCCGCCTGCGGGCGCCGCGCTTCGGCCTCTGGTCTCGGCTTTTCTAGGTCTCCTGTGCCATCTGAAGACTTGGTTAAGCTCGGTCACCGGAAGTTCAAAGGGCCCTGGGTGGGCCAGGCCTCCAATGGCTAAGGTTCTATTTATATGTAACTTCTGCCCTTAGTGTCAATGGGCACATACAGCTTTGTATTTGGAAAGGAGCCGAAGCAGCAAATAAAACAAAACGTCCTGGTACGCCTCCGGGCCAGGGTCCCAAGAGCTCTTGGAGGGATGGGTCCTGCCCTGGGGTCTTCAATGGAGCTTGGCCAGCGAGGGTCCATCAGAAGCTCCTTGGGCAGCCGGCGGCCGAGTGGCCACGTTCTTCTGCTGAAATGAATTGAATGGGAAGGCAGGTGGACCGCGGAGAATTTGTAGAGGCTGGCGACGTGTGCTGGGAAGGCACCTGTATCTTGCAAGTGACGGGCTCACCTCTTTGAACATTGTCTGTCTGAAATTTCCGTGTACATGTATCATCGAGTCGAGTCAGCACCGCGAGGGCGCGGGCCGGCTGACGAGCGGGCGAGGCGGAGACGGCAGGTGCCGCGCGGCCTGCCCGAGGCCTCACGGTTCCCCTCCTCTCGTCACAGGTCCTTCGGCGTCGTCCTCTGGGAGATCGCCACGCTGGCCGAGCAGCCGTACCAGGGCTTCTCCAACGAACAGGTCCTGCGCTTCGTCATGGAGGGCGGCCTGCTGGACAAACCGGACAACTGCCCCGACATAATGTACGTATCTCCCGGGCCGCGAGGGGCGGCGGGTCCGGCCCGGCGGGCACTGCCGTGGTCGGGGCGGTTTGGGAGCCTGTCCCTCCGTGCGGTCCCCCACCCTCCGCCCCGCCTTCCTTATTTCCTTAGTCCTGACTAGCCGTGTGTGCTGGGTGTCTCAGGCTAACGTCTCTGTGCAACATCTGACTGAAACCGAGTTTGCGGAGTTGTAAGCCACATGAGCCACTTGCTCTCTGGAGTTTCGTCCGGTGACCTGTGCGGGCCTGGAGCACGGGCCGTTCCGCTCGGCCCCCCGCAGACGCACCCCTGGGCGCACACAGCGCTGGGTGCAGGCTGAGTCGTGTCCTCAGACGTCGCCTGTTCAGAGAACACTGTGCGCCTCTTAGTGCCTGGGCTTCGTCGGGTGACGGGGCCGTGTCCGTGGCCCCTCGTGGGGCTCACCTCTTAGCAGGCCCTGTGTTGGTGGCGGCGAGCGGCTGCAGGTGGGCGAGGGAGGCGTGAAGGTGTTCTGTGCTCGGGTCGCCGGGTGCAGGTGAGGCGCGGTGGGCTGGTTTTCAACACGCACATAGGCGGGGCTCGGAGATCCTTCTGGATCCCGGTAGGTAGAAGATCGACTACCACTCGTCCCTGAAGACCAGTTCAGGAGTTTTCCAGACGCGCTTTTTCAGGACAGGTTCGGCTTCACGTGGGAAAAGACCCTTGTCTGTGTGGGGACTCCCGCACTGCCACCCACCGTGTGCCAGCCTCAGCGGCAGACTCCGCGACACGTGGGTGCCACAGATTTTAGTCCCAACGGCCACGCAAGCTCTGCCCGTTGGGTCTCCCACGGCGTCCTGGGTCAGGAATCAGACAGGCGTGCCGGCTCCTAGGCTGAGTCTCACGAGGCCCAAATCAGGATGTTGGGCCAGTCCGCGACCATCTCAGGCTGGGGCCCTCCCTCCCTGGGCTGCTCCGGGCTGTGGCTGTCGGACTGGGGTCCTCTGTCCTTGCTGCTGGAGGCCGAGGCCGCACCCAGCCCTCGCCCATGCCCGCCCGACACACACAGGCCTCGTCCCAGCAGAGCAGGACAATCGCTCTGCTGCTTTTGCCAATTTTTTTTTTTTTTTTTTTTTTTACCTGATTAAGTCACATCCACCCAGGATAATCTCCCCAGACTTCCTGGTGTTTACTAGACTGACCAGGGCGATCACTTTATAAGCTACATTTGTGCTTAATCGTCGTTATATACCTCAAAGGAATATAGCACTGTATGGCAACTATAATTAAAAAATAGGTTATTTTAAAAATAGATAAATTTTTTTAAAAATTAAGGAAAGAAACTTCTCAGTACAGCCTTTTTAGACTTTATGACCCAAAGATGGAAGAGACCCAAAAGGCATTTTTTAGTGCATTTTCTCCCCTTCTTCCCACCAGTATTCAATTTTGTAACGTGACCTAAAACCGGCTACTTTAGAATGGTGAAAAGCACTTACGATCACAGAGTCTCTGAGGGTCGGGAAGCAGGAGCAGCTTCGCCGATGGCTCTGGCTCGAGCCCTTGCCGGTCACCCGAAGGCGTGACGGGGAGCTGGGATGGAGGCTGGGTGCCACGTGAGGCCGCGAGAGCTATTGTGACTCCGCTCAAGTGACTTCATGCCACCAGCCGGCTCCCCCCCGCCCCCACCCCGGGGCAGGCTCAGCAGACTCTTCCTCTCCCAGGACAGATAGTAAATATTTTCGGCCCTTGGGCCCGTACGCCGGCGAATGTGGCCACTGTGCCCCATTTACGCAGCCTCAGACATCGCGTGGGTGACGGCGGCCGTGCGCCAGCGAAGCTGTATTTTTGGATACTGCAATTTGCTTTTCACGTAATTTTCACGTCACAACATATTACTCTTATTTTGATTTTGTTCAACCCTTTACGAATATAAAAACCATTCTTAGCTCGTCAGCTTTACAGAATCAGACAGCGGGCCAGGTCGGGCCCAGAGGGCCATATAGTACGTGACCCCACGGCAGAGCAGAGCCCGCGGCGGCCTCCGCCGCCTAACCTCGGAAGTCACCCGGCACAGTTTCCGCCACCTCCTGACACCTAAGTGGTTACACAGGTGACTGCGCCCCTCTTTGGACTGTGTGGTCACCGCATCGGCAGCCCACGATAAGAAAACTCTTCCTTCAGAGCTGAGGTGTGAGGAGTAATGCCGGCTTGATTTGCATACATTTGCATAAAAGTGGGGGTGGGGGATTGGAGGGGGCAGAATTGGGACTAATACCAGAACAGGTGGCGTCTTAGCAAGCTTGCCAACAGTCCCGGAGAGCAGGTGCGAGCTGTGTTCGTGTGGTTTGGGGTGGCGGCCAGAGAGACAGGTTGTTTTTGAGCTTTTCCTTCGACTCGGGGAAAAGTTAGTCTTTGAGAGACTTGTGGGGCACCTGAAGCTGAGCCCCCTCCTGGTGACCGGACTTTTGATATTAATTTAATCTGCCGGGGAAGGAGCCGGCCTACCGTGGGGAAGGCAGCGTGCTTCCGGCTCCCGGTGTGGAGGGACAGGGACATTCACGCGGGGTGCTCACCCTCGGATCCTAAACGTTCAGTCCAGGAGGCATTCCCGATCTGCCACCCAGGACCCCCTCGGCAAACTTTTCTCCCCACTGAAAAAAGAACGAAACGGAATGAGACATGTCGGTGTCACAGGGAGAGTTTTTGTCATACTTGTGAGTTTATTGTCGAGCCTAGGTGAGGAAGAAGTGTTCTAGGAAAAGGGGGCTTTTGTTCCAAGGACAAAGAACGGACCTTGGATTCTCCCTGAGAACGGGAAAGTCACCGAGTCCCTGGGAATTGCCTGGAAGCCCGGCCGGGCCTCCGTGGGGTGGAGACCTTCAGCTGTGTGGTCTGCCGTCTGAGTGGGCACCAGTGGGGCACCGCGGGCGTGGGGTGCACGGGGGGCACCGGCGGACATCAGCTCAGTGTCAGAAAGGCGCTCGGGCTGTGCGCGACACCTGTGAGCAGGTGAAGCCTGTCTCCTCGGTAACACGGGGCTCCAGCTTTGGAGGACGGCTTCACGGGCCAGGCTGAGTGTCCAGGGCCGGAAGTCCCCGTGCTGGGACTCGGCTGGAATTAACGCAGCAGGTGGCACAAGGTGAGGCTCGGCTCGCCGTGCGCTGGTAGAGCCGTGTTTGAAATATGCAGCGGAGCTCGTCGTTAGCCTCGTCTCACGCTCAGGTCTCCACGGTCACGCCGCACACGTCCCTGAGCCCCTCGGGGCCCGCGCTGACGGCGGACGGCCCAGAGTGCGGCTTTCGCAAAGCCCGGTGACGAGGACAGGGACTCTGAGGCTGCAGCGAGGGTGAGGGACGGGGCGTCCACGCGTGAGCCCCAGCCAGGGACGGCGTCGGCGAGCAGCATGCGGGAGCGAGTCGGACCTTTGTAGCCCAGAGTCTTCGACTCGCGGGTGGCCCCGCAGCAGGCTCGGGAGACCCCGCCGTGCGCAGACCCTGTTGCTGATGAAGAGCCCGCATTGCCGGGCCCTGTGCTGCTGGTTCTGTGGGCCCCGAGTGCCCGGGCGCGGTGCAAGCAGACGGGACGGCCGCGCCTGCCCAGTGTGCCTCGCGGGCCCCGTGCTCGATCCGGGGACGGGGCGGGGGCTGTCCCACCGTCCTGCTGGCTGACACGTGGTCCGCGAGGCAGTCTGGCTGCAGGGGGCTGCTGGGAGGACCTGGCGGAGAGGCTCACCGAGCCCTTCAGGTCCTTTCTGGACTCCGGTCCCTCCGCCGGGACGGTCGTTTGTCCCCTGGACTGAGGCTGGGCTGGGGCTCGGACGCCGGGTTGCCAGGCGCGTCTTGGCCCGTCGCCACAGGCTGCCTAGAGAGCGGGCAGCACAGCTCTCTCTCTCCTGCCACACTCCCGACCGTCCCCCGGCCTCCCGGGGCACACGTGTCTCTGCGAAGCTGTTTCACACGGGGCAGCAGCTCCGTTTGGCCTCGGCCCCACCCCAGGTGCAGGGTACGCGCTGCCCCCGATGGCCCGTCGAAGGCCTATTCCAACTCACCAGAGCCGATGAGTTGTAAAAAAAAAAAAAAAAAAAAAAAAAAAAAATGTGCTTTTTAAAAGAGGAGTTTTATCAGCTCATAAATCCCTCCAGAATCTACTGGAAAGTTTTCTTGTGGAGACAATGCAAACAAGGTCCCGAATCCCACGGAGTAAAAAGACTTCCTTTTATGGACAGCATGGGGAAGGGCCGTGACTCTGGGCCGGTTTACACGCAGCGTCACGTGGCTCACTGGCGCTGATGTCACTCCCCGGCGGGTGGCACCTGCCCCAGCCCCGGGCCACCGGGCCACAGAGCCGGGCACAGAGCCAGGGCACGTCACGTGTTCTAGGCCGGGCTACGCTTCATTCAGGGACAAGTCAGCCAGCCCGAGAGGACATCACAGCCCAGCCATAGAGAGAGTTCATGGAGTTATAGCCCCTTTTTTTTAGGGGTTCCTTTCTCTTGGGAAACGACGGGGGGATATGGGAAGGAAGGGGGGTGCTACCAGCTCATCACCGCCAACTCCCCACGGGGGGAGGGTCTCCTGGTGGCACCAGGGTCCCTCGTTCCGTCTGAGAGAAAAGCCCTCCTTCTGAGGCACGCGGTGTTCAAAGCGGGGCCACGCTGTTTCACAGAGACCTCCGTCCCGGCTCCCCGCTCGCCAGTCTGGGGACCCTGGACGAGTGATTTGATCTCGTTGTACTTTTGCTTCCTCGTCTACAAAACGGGGACGTTTTCTAGCACACCTACCTGTCGGGCGCACGCGGCACTTGCTGCCCGCGCGCGGGGTGTGCAGCGGGCGCCCCTCCCGGCAGCCCCGCCCGTGGTCCCCGTCGGGGTCCCCGTCGTCGCGGCCTGGGCGCAGGTGTTCCGTGGGGGGCGGGGGGCGGGGCGTTCTTCATCCTTCGTGTTTTGTCTCATTCTTTTCTGCCGGAGCCGGGGGTGGCGAGCGTTTTCCGTAAAGGGCCACGTGGCAGATGTTTTTGGGCTTGAAGGCCGGACGGTCCCTTTTCCAACCCTTCAACTCGCCCTCGTAGCTTGAGGGCAGCCAGCCAAAGGAGCGCGTCTGCGCCGATGAACCCGACTTAGGGAAACGGGCAGAAGCCTGTCTCCCACTCCCACCCTCCTCGGGGTCCCATCCGATCCCCTCCCGCCTCACTCCACCCGGCACCTTTCTCCCCACGTCGCCGCAAGGTCGCCGGCCAGGTCAGCACGGGGGCGCTCCCTGGGGCCGGACGTGGGCCAAGCAGTCGGCCCGACAGACGGCTGCGAGACACTGTGGGGCGCATTGAGCTTCCTCTATGTGGCCATTTTGGCTGAAAAGCATCTCCTTAGCCAGGAGATTTAGAACAAAACAGAGAATAGAATTTTCCAGTGAGAAGAGAAGTGGAAGGGAGGCAGTGGCTTCACGCCCGTGAGAAAAGGCTGCTGGCCGACCCGCACTCGGAACCGTGACCTGCTGTGTGCCGTGACCACCTGGACCTTCGCCGAGGCACCCCGCTTTCTGCTCCGGAGCTTTTCCTGGCTGGCTCTCTCTGCGTTCGGGGCCCTCTGTCCCGCAGCCTTTCCGGACCCTTCTCCGCCCTTCCCGGGCCAGGGCGGCTGGCTGCGCCCCAGCTCTGTTCTTCCTCCTTCCACGTGTGGCCTCCTGTTCTCTGGGGGGCTCAGCCCCATTGTCCGGACAACTCCCCGCGGCCCATGTGACTCCGAGGGCGTGCAGCCCAGCTGGTGAGACCTGGGTGCAGCAGGGCTCCCCGCGGGGCTCTCTGCCTGTCCCCGGCCTGTGCAGTGGCCCACACACTGGGCTGTCCCTCACCGGCCCGTCGGAGTCATATTCAGCTCAGCATGGCCTAGTCACGGGCTCTGCCATTGGGGGGCCCCCAGGTGGCAGCCTCAGTCCCCGGACGAGTACTCAGCTAAGGCAGGACGTGGGCTCCCGCTGGCCGGCCATCCCGCCTCACTCTGCCTGTCCTGCAGGGTCCCCGCCACCAGGAGGGGGAGCTTAGAAAACGCACAGGTGGGGTTGAAAGGGAGATCAGTCGGGGAAGCTGCGATCACTTCTCAGCCTTCTTCGCGATAAACCGGAGGTTCCTTGCATGCTGGTTCTGGAAAGAACGGGGCATCGCTGGCGGCAAGAGAGGCTTTGAATAGGGAGCCGGCTTTTTGCGTTTCCCTGAATTTCTTAGCTCTGTCACTGTAAGCAGCAACCCGTAATAACGGACTCTGCGTGCGCCGGCGTGTGTCCTGCTCAGGGGATAAGGGTTCGGGTTTTGTACCGCGGAGGGCCGTGGACGGCGAGCCGCCAGGCGGGAGAGGCCGAGGCTCCTCGGGCCATCGAGCTGGAGGGCCAGGGACGGGGGGAGGGGGCAGGGGGGCTGGGGCGCGGCCCATTGCATGTATGTGTCTCCACCGCAGGTTCGAGCTGATGCGCATGTGCTGGCAGTACAACCCCAAGATGCGGCCTTCCTTCCTGGAGATCATCGGCAGCATCAAGGACGAGATGGAGCCCGGCTTCCAGGAGGTGTCCTTCTACTACAGCGACGAGAACAAGCCGCCCGACATGGAGGAGCTGGACCTGGAGCCGGAGAACATGGAGAGCATCCCGCTGGACCCCTCGGCCTCGTCGCTGTCCCTGCCGCTGCCCGACAGACTCTCAGGACACCGGATGGAGAACGGCCCGGGCCCGGGCATGCTGGTCCTCCGGGCCAGCTTCGACGACAGGCAGCCTTACGCGCACATGAATGGGGGACGCAAGAATGAGAGGCCACTGCCTCTCCCCCAGTCCTCCACCTGCTGATCTGGTTGCCCAGCAGCAGTCACGTGTGCGCGCTCGGCGGGGGGTGGGCAGCGAGCGCTCACGTCTGCTCGCAGCCTCCTGTACCTCAGTGGGTCTTCAGAGCTGCCGTGCTACCTGGGGAGTCGGCTTCTCTGCATAAACATACTTGGGATGTTCCTTTTTTCAATATGCAAGCAGCTTTTTATTTCCCTACCTGAACCCTTAACTGATGTGGGCCTTTAAGAAACTTCATGACAATTCTGAGTAGCAAGCAACAGGACACCTGAGAATCGAGTCTCCTCTCTCTTTCCCTGTCTCTCTCTCTGTCTCTCTTGTGTGTGTCTCTCTCTGTCTCTGTCTCTGTCTCTCTCTGTCTCTGTCTCTCTCTCTCTGCTTCATAATGGAAAAACATTTGCCACAAGCCCAGCCGAGACGCCCTTTTCAAATCAGACTGAGCAAATGGTTCTCCCTCCCCGTGGCCCCTGTACGCGCCTGCCTGTCACCATAGGTCTTTATAAAACACACTTAGAGATGGCATTTTTTAACTGTCTTTAACTTTTTTAGGGACACACAAAACTTTAAAAGGGCCATCCAGCATTCATCCGAGCTTACTGTTCTAACGCTGCCAAATTCCGCCCAAACCCGGAGCTTCCCTCGCGACCCCGCCCATGTGTTCTTGTTTCCAGGCGGGGGGCGAGCGTGGTCCGGGCCGCCCCGCGAGACCCACGCTGGCGATGCGCTGCACCCCGCATCCGCTCGGCCCCTCGTGGTCTTTTCAGGTCTCGCGCTCACACGGCTCAATTTGCTTTCGACTTAGGGTATGTGGGGGGCGGGGGGGACTGGACAGAAAGAGACGGCCGGAGAAGCTGGGAAGCGGAGCGGGCCCCCCCGCCCCACGCCCCCACCCGGGCCCTGTCCGGAGCCTGGCAGACAGGCGTTGAGAAAAGGTCATCCACGTGCCAGTCTCCTGTCCTGTCCCCCCGTCCCCCGCCTGAGGGCCTCAGCCCAGCTGTTTATGCAGGTTTGCGAGGAAAGAAATTCAAACAAACACCACAAGATCAGTAAGAAGAAAAGCAGTGGAAGGATTCAAGCATTCTGAGCTCTGCCGACTTTCTCTCTGTTACTAGGACTTCTTCGTGGCTCTTACAGTTCTATGTTCGACCATGAAACCTTTGCATACACATCGTCTTTAACGTCACTTTTATAACTTTTTTACGGTTCAGATATTCATCTATACGTCTGTACAGAAAAAAAAAAGAAAAAAAAGAGCTGCTATTTTCTTTGTTCTTTATCTTCGTGGATTTACTCTATGAAAGCCTTCAGGTCGACCCTTCCCTCCGCTCGCTCCAAGGAACTCCTGACGCTTCGCGCTAGCGTGCGTGGCTCTCGCCCTCTCTTCCTAGCCATCGATCCTTCCAGAGCAGACGCTGCCATGAACTGTTGGATGCCTTTTCACAGCTCTATCATGCCCTCCCCGGCCCCGTCAGGTCTCCCCCGAGGCGCAGTGGGCGCGGCGTCTGAGTCGGCCACGGGGTGACACACGAGGTGCGAGCTCACGTCGGGAAAGGTCAGCTCTCAGCCACCCCCGCCGCTGTGGGCCAGCCTCCCGGCGGCCTCTCAGCATCTCCCCCCCCTCCTCCCGGCCTGCATTTTGGTCGTGACACACATTTTTCTGCTTTTTAATCCTTGAGTACAACAGCAGTTTGAACTGCACACAGTAGGCATTCGGATTACTATTTGTTTCTAAGTGGCTAATCCCTCCATCCCACGAAAACAGCTGCTCGGCTGCTGAGGCCAAGGGTGCCATGGAGTGTGGTCCAGCAGGTCCCTCTGTGGCCTTCCGCCACCACCCTGCGGACCAACCCACCTGCCCTTACAACCCGAAAGCCCCCAGGGGCCTCCTGGGCGCGGGCCGGCATCCCAGGGGCATCAGTGAGCCCACCGCCGGGTCCTCCTCTGTGGCCAGAAATCCACGTCCCCGGGGCCCGGGGCTCTTGTTTTGTTTAGTTTTTAGCGCTTCTCACCAGAGTGGTGACAGCACAAGAGTCGCTTCTGGGACGGAAATGCCTAAATTACGAGTAAGAACGAAGTCCAGTTTGTGATGGCTGGATGCGGCTGGAGATTCTTGTCACCAGTTCCAGTCCCGTGGTTTTCGGTAGCCTCCGTCCCGTAGTTCTCCCCTTCAAAAAAAAAAAAAAAAAAATGAGAAAAAGAAACAAGTTAATTAAGAAGGTATTATGTCTAGGAGTTTTGTTTTCTGATTCGAATTCCGGTCATCGTAGAGAAGCCCCGTTATGAATTTAAATACTGAGAAAAGGGTTTGTGTCTGTGCGCATGTGTGTAGGACAGGACAGTTTTTTGTTCTTTCTTTTTTTCAAGCATTTATCTACCTCACTCTTTATTTTTTTATATGTGTATATACAACAAAAAGGATACATCTCACATTTCTCAGCATCTGACAATATGCCGTTGATAACCGGTAACCTCATCCACACCACAGGCCACACACACCAGGTGACGCGGGGACAGGCCAGGCTTGTTCCGGGGTCAAAGCGACACTTCCTCACCTCTCCACTCGTTCCGAACGGCTTGCCTTTCTCTGCGATGTCGCGTGCGGCACCGCTTCTGCTCTTCTCCTGGCTCGTTCCCTCAGAGGTTGAGAGGTTCAGGACTTGCGCCCTCGTGGCCCGGGACCCCCGCTCTCCACGGGGAGGCGAGGGCAGCCAGAGCACTCGGCGGGGGGGGCCGCTCGGCCGTCCCCGCCAGGCTGTCTCTGAAGCCAGCTGCTTTGCGCAGATTGAATGAGGACAGACTCCCAGGTTTCGAGGACAGGAGGCGGCGAGGGGCGGGAGGTCTCTGCTGGAACCCCACCTGCAAAGGCGCCGTGTGCCGCTCTGGGGCGCCGCCCCCGCGGCCTCACGCCAGGCCTGTGGCAGGTGGGGATGGGCTGTCGCTGTGTAGCTTTCCCTTGGGCACGCAGCGGCCTCGGCGAGCCGGGTCTGCGAGCTGGGTCCTCCAGGCCTCCTGCCGCCGAACGCAGAGGCTTCTGCCCTCCCGGCCAATCCTTCCAGAATGTACCACAGAGAAAAGTCCTTTCTCCCTCCCCCGGCTGTTCTCTCAACCTCACCCTCACCTCTTCCTCCCCCAGGGGAAAACAAACAGGTACCAAACCTCCGGGCCGGAAGGGGCAGTGGTCGGCGCCAAGCCTCCCCCTGGGGGGCCGCACCTCCCGCCAGGGCCGTGCCTGCGCCCCGCCGTCCTGCTGCTCACAGGGGTGGACGGCGTGGCCTCTGATTCCAGAAGCTGCTCTCACAGGCACCGGCGATGTGACCTGGGGACGTGTGGGACTTCGCCAGGTGTGGACGGCTCCTCAGAACGTTCCAGCACTCAGCCCCCGACCCGCCCCGAGAACTCCGCTGTCCGTGCCCGACTCCCCGGGCGTCTTAGGGTCCTTGAGAAACGCCGTCTGTCCGATCAGGGTTTTCTCCTCGCACAGCCCAGGCGACCCCGTGGGGCGGTGGCCTCCTCTCTCTCTCTCTCTCTCTCTCTCTCTGTTGCACCTCCCTGCCGGTTTCCACAACTGGATTTCTACAGAGCATTCAGCTGGTCTAAGGGTTCCGTTTAAACTGTCCGAGCTGTTGGTGTCGTTTCATTGTTTCGTGTCGCGTAGGTGGTTTTTCTTTAGGTAGAAAGCGAGCGCGAACAGTGTAGTGCCCATTGTAACAAACGCTTCAGAAACACTTAAAGGAAAGAGAAAAGTTTGCTTGTGTGACAGTGCAGTCGATTTACTGGACCAAAGCATCACCCACCGTGACTACACCACGGCGTCAACTTTCCACGGTTCTAGCCTGATTTTATGCTGATTTCCCCACCTCTTCTTGATTTTTTTCCCCCCTCTTTCGTATGCTCCCCATTATTTTATCAAGCCGAGTTGTGGCATTTTCCATGTAACCTCCTCTGACAGCAGCTCGCACTGCTTGAAGTGACATGAACCACTGAGGCACATCGTGGCGTCGATGTGAGCATTAAAACATTATCCCACACAGCCCTTCTCTGAGGTAGCGGGAGCTGGTGTATTCTGGAGACGTTGAACTTCAAGCTGGGTGAGACCCAGGCCACCCAGGTCTCCTCCTATATGGGATGTTGAGATGTCGGGCGCGCGGTTGGGACGCGTGTCCTTCTCGGAAGCTAAAAGGCTGGGTTCGTGGCCAGCGCTGGCCCCTCCCTCCAGCCTGTTTGTCGTGACTCGGGACAACATTTCAATGGTGGGAACAGTGGCTAGTTGTGGAAATACCCAGTGGCGACATGCTTGGCCGGAAGCGAAGTTTTGGTTGGGATAAAAGATTTCCGAGCCAAGTATGACGCCGAATTCTAGCCTAGTTTGTTCCACCGAAGCCTCTTCCTCAGCAGCTGACCTCTGCTGGCAGGTGGCTGTACGTCACATGGGTCGCTGCTGTGGCAAAGTCGCCCTAGCACAGATGGGTGAGAAGGCTAGGATGCTCGGTCCAAGGTCCTCGGCTGTCGCTGTTGGGTCCACTCTTTTCCAAAACATAAACACCTTCCGGTTGACAGCAACGCTCCGTGCTGTGCCTTGGCCCGTTCCAGCCGCCCCCGCGATGCGTTTAAGGTTCGGGGTTTGTTCTTTAGTTGATGTCACTTTTGTGTTTGTCGGCTGTCTTTTCATTTCCTGGGCTAAGCGGCATTGGGAGATATGGACCAGAGATCCACTTGCTGAAAACCAGTGATGAAAGTTAAACTTTCTCTGACATAGTTGGTGATACAAATGAGAACTTCACGAAAGGATGTCTTTTAGATTGAACCTCTCTGTTGCCAGAGATGCTGAAGATACAGACCTTGGACAGGCCAGAAGGTTTCATATTCGGCCTCTGGCTCAGATGACTAGTTGGTCATTGAGAGAAAAAGCAGATGAACACTCCTCGATGGCGGAATGACCGCAGAGGAGGAAGCCATTGTAACGGGTCGTGACGTGACATAAAGAGAATTCTAAGCAGAAGTGTACGGGGCTTGGGAGCACTGTGGGCCGTGTTCTGAACTTGATTGCTTCTGAAGGTATCAGAACACATCGAGGCTCGACAGTCGTCTGTGGGCATTTGCTTTCAACAGATAGACCTAGCACCCTATTTTGGAACCCGTCATGGCGGAATTAAGTCAAATTGTGTAAAAACACGAACTGTATCACACCTGTCGGTGGTCAGTTCTGGGGCATGTTTTTTAAGGTTTTTGTTTTACTTTGTTTATGCAAGAATATAACGATCATTTATCTGTATGTTCACATTTATGTGTGTCCACACCTTTCCAGTAAACATTGTTTTTTTTAATCAGTCACACGTTAGCGTTTTCAATAGGGCTCTTCAGTCCAGTAGCTTACGGGTAGACAGTTGACGAAGATCTGGTTTACAAGAACTAATTACATGTTTCATCACATTTTTGTAAGGACATAGAATAATTTTATAAAACGTTTGTAGTTTATAATCGCCGAAGATAATTTGAGGGCACTTTTTTTTTTCTTTGTGTGCAAATGCGTGTTTGTGATCCATTATTATTTTTTTTTAGGACACTTGTTTACTAGCTAGCTTTACAATATGCCAAAAAAAGATATTTCCCCTGACCCAAGCCATGCTTCACCCTCTTTTCCCTTATGCTTTGTGCCCTAGTTTATAACAAAGGAATAATGATTTAAGAAGTAGTAGTTCTGTATCTTCAGTATCTTGGTCTTCCAGAACCGTCTGGCTGGGAAAGGGGTCGCCTTTTCCCAGTCATTCTCCTCTGGAGTGTAGCTTTTACTTTACTTTTAACAGACGAAAAGAAACTCATTGGCTAAGGAAACAGCAGAGCCGTGGCAGCCCAGTGGTGCCTGGGGCACCCTCCAGCATCTGGTTTGATGGCTTCGGTTCTTACCATCGTTAACGCAATGCCGAGGGACGCTGCGACCAACCGCACAGCCGGGGGTGGTGACGGCGACCACAGCATACAGATTATCACACAGAAGATGGTAAGTCTAGTGCACGCAGGCTGTTTGCTTACACGCCTCATGTCATGACCGAAGCTCTGTTCTAGCGAGGAAGAGACCTTACTCATTTTTAAGGCACAACACCGAAGATATGTTTTCCCAATACGAAACAAGTTCTTTTTAACAAAAACCACACACACAAAGTTTATTTTATTTTTGGTTTGTTTGACTCTGTTTTCTCTAGCTCCCAATGATTTGGGGCCATGTCTACACAACTCCACAAAACCCCCAGCATTGGAAATATCTGGGCGTTTTGCACTACCTGGGAGAAAGGTCCAGAAATGATTTGTTTTCCGTTTTTAACTTTGGATTCGGATGTTTGGTGTTGCGTAGACACATCGCGTGTGGAACAGATGCTTGGTAAAAACGCCTGTCTGCTTTCTAAGCCAATGAGGTTGAGGTGAGAAGTTTGCCAGAGTTTGTCTACCTCTGGAACAAAACAAAAAATAAAAAAACACACAAAAAAATCACAAAATAACAAAAAAATAAACAGAAGGAGCGATGGAATGGATGCATCGCAAATAATGCATTTTCTGAGTTTTCTTGTTTAAAAAAAGTTTTTTAAAAAAAAGTTTAAAAAAAGGTAATAACGTGGCCAATTTGTTACACGACTTTCTGTGCATAAATAATTCCTAAAAAAAAAAAAATCCTCTGTTTATATAAAAAAAAAATCAGTAGATTAAAAAAAATTTCAAAATGTTTTTGTATATTCCATTGTTAAGAATTTATTCCTATTATTGCGATATACTCTGGATTCTTTACATTATGAAAAAGGAACTTTGTCTATTTTGAATGGCTGAAGCTAAGGCTACTTTAGTTTCTCTTACTCTGCTTTTTTCTAGTAGTTAAAGTACTACATGGTTTAAGTTAAATAAAGGAATTCTGTATGCATTTTCGGTCTCCGAATTTGTTCCCCTCTCCCCTTCGGGAAGAATCGCCATGCCGCCGAGGCAGGGAAGCCGAGCTACGTGTGGCATGTGTGTTCACACATGTCATTTGAAGGTGTTGCGTGTGAAGGCTTCGCTTTATTTCTGACAGCTGAAACTTCTCAGCGTGCAAACTGCTGAAGACAGAAACTATTCTGTTTTCTCACTCCATTAAATCAGCTCGTGGAAAATCTGAATACCTAAAACACAGAAATCTGTACTTCCGTTTTGACGGACTGGTAGACTTTTCCTTTGCCTTCCACTGATGAAAGGCAGGCCCAGGCAGGTGTGAGCTGGGTGACTCTGGGCAAAGGACGTGAACTCTGCATTTCCACGTCCCGCGTGTCTTGTCGGAGGGGGCAGTGAGAACGGGGTGAGCCCACGCGGCATGTGCTCCAACATGTGAGTTTGCGTCGAGCTGACGCCCTCGGCCCGCCTGGGGGACTCTGCCTTCTAGGCATTGTCATCGTCTTTGCTGGGGGAATGGTCACGGCAGGAAGTGTGAACACATGACCAGAGAAGACAAGCGTGGATGCTCTAGAACTAGATCAGAGACGCTGGGGCGCGTCAGGAGTATGGCTGACCGTCCACTAAACTCTGATCTCGGGGATTCCACTGCATGACGGCCACAGGCCACAGGTAGAGGCTCCTAGCGAGGTGCGGGCGACAGCGACAGACGTAAGTCCAGAGCCACGCTCACTTAAGACCTGCTGCCTCTCACAAGTGTCTGAGCCTAAAGCAAAAGGCCTTTCTAGAAGGGGGGACTGACTCTCAAGCCTCAGGGGGTTTGTTCCCATTGTCACGGAGTGCCTGGCCCTCAGGGGCCCGTCACTGGATGACCCATGACTTAAAGGCAGGCTCGTTTCCAAGGCGCCAAGGCCCTGACAGCTGTCTGGGCTGCTGGTGGTGTGGACGCAAAAGTCCAGTGTGGCTGTCCCCATTCCCGGGTGGGTCAGTGCTGCACCTCCGGGTTGCCAAGGTGTGTCCTGCATTTGTCCTCGGAAGGAGCAGCGATTTCTTCTGAGGATGAAGGTGCTGGATCTTTGGGAATGTTAGCGCCTCTCCCCACTGAGCCACCTCTTAAGACCACAAATCCAGCAGGGTCCACCTACGGGCTAAAAAAAAATTAATACTCTTCCTAATACCTTCTAAGTCCCTCTAGCTGGGCTGATAATCAAATTAACAGAGATCAACAGGAGAAAAATCCAAATTTTAATTCATGCACATGGGGAATGCACATAAGCATGAAAATCCCAAAGACGATGAAGCGCCACTGGGTGTATATGACATTTTTGGGCAAAGGAGACAAGGGGGCGGGGGTAATAGATTTCAGAAGTTACAATGGGCTAGTTGCAGGTGGCAGGGACATTCTCGCTAGGAACTCAGGCTAGGGGTCTTCTTCAGTCACGCTAGGGCAAAGACTCAAGCTGGCAAAGTCCAGGTTCTTTCCTAATGAAAAAACAGGTTTCTCTGTCCGAGTCTCTAGGGCAGGAAAAGAAGGCAGGGGTGGGGGGTGGGAGGTGGGGCTGGGGCTTGAAGGTTCTTTTTGAGCCTTGTTTCTCAATAAACAGCTTAAAGTCAACATCCTAAAAGATAGCTACAGGGAGGCAAAATTTTGTTTCCCTTCCGAGCCCACCATCAGGAAGGTGCACGTTTTAACAGCGTTCTCTCATCACTGACAAACGCTCACATCCATTCTGTCACTAATCACTCTGCAAAGGAAGGATTTTATTTCTCTGCTTTATAGATGAGCAAACAAGTAGACATGTCTGACCCAAGGCTCAGCCCTGTAGGCTGTGGTTTACGGCAGGTCCTCAAGAAATTAAACCTTATGATCCAGCAATTCCACTTTTAGGTATATGTACACAAAAAGAACTAAAAGCAGGGACTCTATCAGATATTTGCACGCCAGTGTTCACAGGATTATTTACAATAACCAAAAAGTGGAAGCAACCCAGTATCCATTAAAAGGTGAACATATAAGCAGAATATTGTCTATACAGACGGTGAAATATCATTCAGCCTCAAAAAGGAAAGGCATTCTGATGCGTGATACACGAAGCTTGAGGACATTATGCCGAGTGAAATGAGCCAGTCACAAGAGGACAAATACTGTGATTCCATTCGTATGAGGTCCCTATAGTAGACGCTCTCAGAGACGGAAGGTAGAGCGACCGTTGCTAGGGAGTGGGGAAGGGGGAGGTATTGTTTAAAAGGTACAGAGTTTTAATTTGGGATGATGAGAAAGTTCTAGACATGGATGGTGGTGATGCCTGCGCAAGTGGAAGTACAAAATGCCGCCGAGCACTTAAAAAGGATGAAAACGATAAATTTCATGTTACATTTTTTTTTTTTACAACTTAAAAAAAAATAATAAAAGAGAAAGAAAAACCAAACACTAGTGACTCAGTGGCTCAGAAGCTGCCTACGAAGGCCAGGAATGGGACATACAAGCGGTGACCACACCTGTGTGTCCTCCATGGCCAGCTGGTCATGGATTGACCTACCATGTGAGAACAGGCCTGAGGTCGCAGGGTTCGGCAGGACAACATGGGCCTGCTGCATGCATAGTCTTTTAAGAGAAAAAAATACATTACTAGGATTTCATTTTATTGTCATGAAAACCATAACTGAAGCTAGTTAAGCCCTCGTGGAATGTCTGCCTTTCAGAGTATTCATTCTCCTGTCTTCTGACAATAAAATAACTCTTGGTGATTTCAGTGGGACAAAGTAGAAATTTTTTCCTCTGTGTAAACTATTTTACAAGCGATTTTTCAAAAGCCTCTCAAAGCACAGCTGAACTCTCTACACGGGGCCGAAACATTTAATTTTCTCTAAAGGAGCCATCCTCCCCCCCCCCCATTGGTTCTCCTCGACTGGAATCGCCGAGGTTGAGTTTTCCGCTAAGCGGGCTCTGAGCTCGGACTTTCTCACCTTCCTCCAGCATCTGCTGGATGGTGACTTACAAGGCTTTCCCCAGTGGCCTGGCCAGGAGCCATGGTGACAAGAGAGGGACGCGGATGAGTGCCACGCCTATTTCCACGAAGCAAAGACAGGTGGCAGGAATCTGAAACCGCAGGAAACACCACATTATTCATTGGGTACAAGGCTGGAAGCTCAGTGACATGTAAGCAGAAGTGGCAGTGCAGTGTCCCCAAAGCATGAGGGGGGGGGGGAGGACTGCCACCCAGGGAGATGAGGCTTCTGTCCTTCTGCCTCAGAAAGAACATGGTACTGGGGATGGAGAGCTGGGGACAGACTGGTCCTTGGCCTCCTGGTCTCACGACCAGCAAGTGGCCAAGCCAGGGAAGGCACCAGATTTTCAACCCTAGACGCAAACACCTTCACCCCGCAAACACCTCTCATTCACGTCACAATGAGTCACTGGTTCATTCATTCATCATGGGAGGAGAAACTACCTACTGGGGGTCAGAGTCAGGAGAGCCACAAAGGCAAGTTGGCGTCGAATCGGGCCTAAATCGGGACAGTTCAATCACAACTTCGGTCGCAAGAAAACAAACTGAAAATAAAGCACCCACAAAATGTTTCGTGGCTCTCGAAATCCACCTTGACATCTTTTCTCTATCCATGCACAGAAGGCCCTGTGTGGGGATGGGGCCTTGGAACCGAGGCCCGGGGTGACGGCGGGCGACAACAGGAGGTCTTCGAGGGCTACTCTGGGGGGGAGGGTGCGGGGGAAAACCCTGTGCCCAGGGGCCTAGCAGGACCACACGGGTGTCCTCTTGGGGGGTGGCAAAGGGAAGACACCCCAGAAAGACGGTCACAGGACAGTACAGCCCTCCGCCTCCCCTACCTGCTCCGGGAGGCGACAGAACGCACCTGCGCCCTGCAGCGCCACGTGCCTGCCGGCCGCCTTCGCGCTGACCCGGGACGCAAGCACTTCCGGGCCACGCTGCGGCCACGCCCACACCCGGCCGGAAGTCCCGGCGGCGGCGGCGCGGGCTGGGTTCCCGCCGCTCTGTGGCGGGACGACGGCGTGCGGCGTCCGCGTGCACGGTAAGCTGTGCGAACGTGCGACGGCGGGGAGACGAGGGACACCGCGGTCCCCCCTGTCGCCCCACGTCGCGGAGGGGCCCAGCGCGCGGCCGCGAGACGCCTCAGGCCCCAGCCGCGTTTTCCCGCCCTCCGCTCCTCACCTCACACCGCCGCGTGCCACTGACCGACGGGCCGTTTCCGCCTAATTATTCTGTGTCACGACAAACGAACGCAGAAACCCGCGTGGTGGCGTTTCCTTTACGTGCTTTTATATTTCAAAAAAAAAAAAAAAAGTCTCGAAGAAGGTGGAATATTCCCCTTTCCCCCCAAGGGTCTAGCGCGGGAAAGGCTTGGCGTTTCCGTGGAATCTTCTGGATGAAAGTGGAAATACAGGCAGGGACAGTGTAATCTGATATTGTTAAAAATCGTTTGAGCTGATTATTTTCCCTCTTGCAAAAAAAAAAAAAAAAATTAGCCGCTGAGTGTTTCGGCCACATGTCTGGGGCGCTGTCTTGACGTTTTGGGGGTGTATGTTTTGTTAACCTCATCGGCTGGTCTGCATTCTTTTTGGGGTATTTGTACCAGCTTTTCAGAGTGTGACTCTGTTGGGATAAAATCAGCTGGATGTGATGACGAAGGCGCCACCCCTTCTCCAGAAGGGCCACTCCGCCACCTCCCGGTGTGGGTCATCCTCTGGCTGAGTCCAGGAGGCGCTTGCCATCCCACCCCAGGGGACCATGCCTGGGCACGCCTGGGACCTGTTCCGTGGAAACCAGCTTTGGGTCCCCACTGGGAATAAAGCCTCCATTTCTTTTCTTCCTCCCTTCTCTCTCCAGAATCTTCTTCCAAGATATACCCGGTATTTTAGCTAACGTTTTTAGAAACACCCAGTACCTTATGCAGTCGGCTGGGACGGTACTGGTGGGGGTAGGGTGTACTTTAGCCACCAACCGGAGAACTAGGGTCCAGGGGTTCACAGACTCAGGGGCTCCCCCACGTCATCAGCCCCACCCTCTCCGGTTCCCCAGCCTTCATTTCCTTGTGGTCGAAGATCCTCCCAGATTCTGCGACTCTCTGTGTCGCCTCCCTGTAATCCACAGGCAGCTGAAGGGTCCACAGCTCCGCCTGCATGTCGCTCCCCAGGCCTAGCCTGGAGAAAGGCTGTGGAAAGAAGCAGGGTGACTTGGCTCACTTGATGGAGAGTCAGGGGGAGTCCCTGGAAAGCCAACACGGGTCACCCCTCTCACTCCCAAGGCTTCCGTGGGCCTGGTCCCAGACTTCAAGTTGCCCACATGGTGACGAGGCTCCAGCAGGAGAACCAGAGTTCCTGCCCCCCAGGGCCTGTGAACTTGCTCCCACCAGGTGTGGGTACCCCAGAGCACACCTGATCCAGCCTACGGAATAGGACATGGTTCACTGAGGGGGTGTGGGGAGTTTTAAGGGACACATGGGGGTGAGCCCGGTGAAGAACAGGGGGAAGGCTTGCCAGGCAGAGGGAGCTGCAGGGGTGGCGGTGGCGGGGAGTGGGCGGAGGTCGCTGCCGGAGCCTCATGGTTAGCACCCTGCGCTCCGACTTGGGTGTGTGACTGCCTGTAGCATCCCCAGGCATATTGACAAGTCACCTGCCCCCACTGTCGGGGAGCACCATACATGGGAGAAGGAAGGGGAAAGAAGCGAGGAACGTCTGCGGAAGCCAGGTCAAGTGCTTAGCTAAAGGCTGGGTTATTTTCTTAGGGCGATAGGGAGCCATCCAAGGAAGTGCACAAGGAGCTAAGGAGGCAGAGCTGCATCCTGAGAGGATGAAGGAGGAGGGGCCGGTGGGCGCTGGGTATCATGGAGTTGATTTGGGACCTGCCAAGTTTGAAGTACCCAAGGGGAGCCGGTCCCTAGGTTCTGTGTGTCGAGCTCCAAAGAGACACTGGGGAGACACTGGCATGGCAGGGCGGCAAAAGCCGTGGGTTTAGGTAGAGATAGAGATAGAAGTGAGAGAGACAGACAGAGACAGCGAGAGACAGGGATAAAGATAGAGAGAGAAAGAATATGCAGGGAGAGGGGAAAGAAGGCTATGGAGAACACCCGGGATCAGGGAGCTGGTCTCTCTGGCTCCCCAGCCGGGGACAAGCCTCATGTGGTGAGAGACAGATGTTTCTGTCCTAACACCCAGTCAAGCCTCTGCTCTCTGTCCCCAGCCTCCGTCTTACCGCAGCCAGGCAGGAGCCCCAAGGTAGACCAGCAGGAGAACCGCCCAGCCGAGCCCAGCTGCCCCACGAAGCCGGAGAGAGAATAAAATAATGATCGTTTGATACCACTAAGTTCTGGGGTGGCTTGATTTTCAGCGGTAATACTTGACGCAGAGCTGGATAATAAAAATCGAGAGGATGTGCACTAAACCCAGGATGTTTAGGTGGTGAATTACAGTGTTTTTCTTTGTTTCTTTTTAGGTGGTGAATTAGTGTTTTTCTTTGTTTCTTTTTAGGTGGTGAATTACAATGTTTTCCTTGTTTCTTTGTGGCTTTGGAGGTCTTGTGTATTTGCTCCTTTGTAATTGGAAAAAAGAACAGCACAGATTGTTAAATTGTTAAAAGTAAGATGGATGTTTTTTTGCTCCCTCTGGAATGTGGTTTCATTAACAGTGATATTCCTTAAAAAATATTAATTGTGCCCCACCGTGTTCTAGGCCTGTGCTAGGTGCTGGAGACAAACTGAAGACCAAGATAAGAGAAAAGAAGTGACAGAGGACAGCGTCATGGGGAAGGGAAGGTGGCCAAGTTCATTGGCAGGTGTGGGCAGAAGCAAAGATTTATGGTGAAATAAGCCAGATACAAATGGAAAAATAGCGTATGATTCCACTTACATAAGGTTGCTAGAGCAGTCAAATCCAGAGACAGAAAGCGAAGGGGAGCAGGGGAGTCATAGTCTAACAGGTACAGAGTTTCTGTTCGGGATGATGGAAAGTTCTGGAGATAGATGCTGCTGATAGTTGCACTGCTGCAGAAAAATCAGACCGGCGAGAAACCAGGCAGCACTCAGGTTTATTACGTCGGTGGTCCCAGGGGAGCTAGCCCTCTGAAGATCTGGGCCCCGAGCTCAGGGGCAGCCTTGCTTTTACAGGGCTTAGCTGCGCAGTCACAGTTGGCATGAGCTGATTGGTTTATTTGTCCTCGGGTGGTTACAGAGCGAGGGAGTTACTGTGGACAACCGGCAGTCACAGAGCATGAGATTCAATACATCTGTTATCCAGGCAGAACAGGCAAAGGGGATTCACCTGCTGACAGACGAGCAAAGCGGGGGTGGGTCTGCAGCTGACGGCAAGGCCTCCTGCCCTTCAGCAAGCACGTCTACAGAAGCAGAGCAAGGAGCGGAGTCCAAGGCTAGCCGTGCGAGTGGAAAATTCCTCTTCAGCACAACAGTGTGAATGTCCGTAATGCCTCTGATTCGTAAGCCTAAGCATGCTTAAAATGGTAAATTTTCCATTACATATATTTTACCACAGTTAAAAAACAAACAAACAAAAAAACCCATTTCTGGATGTCACCGTCCCCATCCCCCACCAACTTCCGAGTGCGCCCCGGAGAGAGACTGACAACTTCGCAGTGAGTCATTAGCCTGGGCAGAGGTCTCCATCTTTCAGGCAGGGCTGCCAGTTGAGCGGGGAGTTTCATGGAGCCCGCCCTTTCCCATAGCTGAAGGTCTTCTAGACTAGAGCTCTGGAGTTCTGTGGCATCAGGATCTGGCAGTCATTTACTCGTGATGACAGGAGAGTGACCGGGGACGGCATCAGGGCTGCTGGTTTGCTGAAGGCGGCTCCGGGTTTGAGGGGTCCTCGAGAGGAGTTGTCGCTGCCGGTAGTGACCCCCACATAAATGCTACATTGCAGATCCAGAACAATCAAAACAGCTGTTTTCCCAGGAGCAGGGGACGAGGCAGGGACAGGAGTGACTCCAGACTTTTCTGGTGGCCGGGGCCTGAGGGTGGCCAGCTGGTTGGAAGAGGGCGTGGTCTCAGTGAGTGAAACACATGATTGGATGTTTATTTGCTGTATCGTGGAGGCTTCGGTACAGATATAAGCTGAGCTATCTTTACGGGTTTTATTTTACTAGGATCCTCACAGCAACCTGTCAAACCAAGAGGAGAAAAAAGGAAGATCTGGTCCACTTGGGCCTCAGCTCCTCACCTGTGTGTGGGGAAAAATAACAATACTGTATCTGCCATAAAGATTATCGCGCCCCAGAGAGATCAAGTAAAACGGCAAAAAGCGGTCCTTAGTGACCGATGGGAGTCCCCTGAGTGTGGGCTCGGGGCTGGAAGCCAGGCGGTGGTAAATGAATTTAAAAATTAATAGAAAACAATGAATTAGTCTCTCTTTTTCTCCTTCATCATCTGGCTAGAGGTTTGTGAATTTTATAGATTTTTCTCAAAGAGCCAGCTTTTGGTTTCTCTGATTCTCATTATTATAGCTCTATTCTCTATTTCATCGCTTTCTGCTTTGATCTTTATTATTTTCTTCCTCCTGCTTAGGTTGGGTTTTATTTGCTCTTCTTTTTCTAGTTTCTTAAGGTGGCAGCTGAGGTCAGGGATTTGAGACCCTTCTTCTTTTCTAATAGTATTGTCCACTGCTACAAATTTCACCCTAACTTCTGCATTAGCAGCATGCCTCACCTTTTTAAATGTAGTGGTTTAATTTTCATCTATTTCAAAATACTTTTTAATATTCCTTTTGAGTACTTCTTTGACCTGGCTTATTTGGATATATATATTATTTAGTTTCCAAATATTTGGAGGTTTCCCAGGTGTCCTTCTGTTATTGATTTCTAATAAGTCCATCGTGGCCAGAGAACATACTTGTATGACTTGAATGTTTAAAAATTTATTCAGACTTGTTTTATAGCCCAGGATATGATCTACCTTGGTGATGTTCTCCTCGCAGTTCAAAGAGCGTGTCCTGCTGATGTTGGGCGGGAGTGTTCCGGAGATGTCAGTCAGGCCAAGTTGCTTGGCAGTTTGCTTGTGTCTTCGGCACCTTCGCAGATTTCCTCTATCCATTATTTAGAGGGAAGCGTGGAATCTCTGACTGCGATGGCGATTTGTCCGGTCTCCTTGCACTTCTGTTATTTTTTGCTTCATGTATTTTGGAAGTGCTGTTTTTAGGGGCATAGGTGTTTACGGCTGTTACGTCCTTTTTATTAATTGGTCTTGATTAATTGACTTAATATGTAATTGCTAAATGACTTTATGTCTCCAAATTTTGAGCTCTTGGAATGTAATTACCGGGACAGAAGAAAAAACAGAAACAGTCTACAAGTGGGCAAACGAGAGGGGGACCCCAGCAGGGTGCTGCCTGTGGACTGCTACCCCACATGCATCTCGTGGCTCCCCAGGCACGTCCCCATCTCTGGGGAGCCCTGCGCCTGAAATTTCACGCCATAGATCCTTTGGGTTCACTAGTCTCTGTCTACATATTTTTGAAAATGACTCTGAGACAGGAATCGCTGCGTCAGCCACCTTCCTGCCCAGAGAGAGCATGCGGTGTGTGAGTGCTGGGGTGCAGGGGGTGGGACCCAAAGCCGGGAGAGTCGGGGGTGGGCACCGAGGCTGGTTAGGGGCGCGGCATGATTCCCTGGGATTGCAGATGTCAGCACAGAGGCCCGGGGCTATGAAAGCTCCTCGGCCTGGCTGGCAGCCTGAGGCCCATGAGAGCCCTGTGGGTTTTGAAGTCCACGGTGTGGCATTCCTAATGTAACACAGACGTTTTTTCAAGATGGGAAAGGTGCTTCTGGTGTGAGTGGGTGTGAGGATGGAGATGAGAAAAGGCATGCCCAGGGTTTGCTTCTCCCGAAGCTCAAGCATCCCTGCCCAGAAGGAAAAGGAGCTGAGGGTTGTTTTCCAAATCCCAGTTCAGATCTTACACGCTGCTGCCCGGAGTAACCCGCGCCATTTCCAGGGTCACGTTCGCTCGTGTCCTTTTCGCTGTGCATGTGCCCTTTCGGCTGTGCGTGTGTTGCACGATGTGCTTTCATCATATTCTTGGCGGCACAAATGCAGCCTTGATGCCCTCGCGATGCCGGCCTGGACTCCGCAAAGACAAACAAGCCGGAGTGCTTCCCATGCCGATAGCATGCGCAATCAAGAAAAGACACGATGTATTTCATCTAAGCCAAGCCCTGGAGACGGAACTCACGGCATTGTCGTATGAACCGCCAGATGGAAAAAAGGTGTAAGAAACCACGGAAAAACATTCATTCAGGTAAGGTCAGGTTTGGGTCGTCTGGCCTGAGAGGTCAGTGTCCGTGCAACCCATGGAGTTGGCACCGAGCACGTCGCCGTAGCAGGTGACGGCCCCGTGGACGGCGGGAAGGTGTCAGGTCTCCGTTCATCCTCACGCTGGTTATTATGATCTCCAGCCTTTCTGTATTCCTCAAGAAAACAAAACGAAACCCACAGCGGGCTAGGTTGGAAAAAATGTCTGTCACCTAGCTATCTGTATTTACCTGTGCTGGAGAAAGATTTTATCTTGGAATTTGGTGGGAGGGTAGAGGTCCTCTGAGGAAAGAAAAGAAAGGTGAACCCAAAGGAACAGTTTACTTTTACCTGGGCAGGTAAGCAGTCACCTGCCTGTCCGCGCGTGGCCTGCAGGCCTCGCCCTCACCCTAGTGCGGTTCAGCTTGGTGCTTCTTTAACTCTTCTACTCTTATGATCCACTGTTTTTTTCGTTATTATCATGATTTTTAGAGCAACACGTAAGAAAGGCACGAGGCCACCTCATCCCTGGAGTAAAGAGAGACTGTGCTGCACGTCCAGTTGGTTGAACCTGGCACACCCCGGCTGCTTGGCCACGCGGGCTGGGTTTGTTTTTGGTGCCGTTACACAATGCCTTGGCCAGCTGCCCCTTGGTGCGTTTTATGAAAGCTTCGGTTTATTTGCTGCCTGTCCAGGCTCAGGCGCTCCTAGAGGAGCTAAGGACGTGATTTCTTTGAAATAGCATGACGTGGCATGGGCTCCACAGTTAGGGTACCAGAAACCAGGAGGTAATGAAAGCCGCTGCCGAAGTCGCTCGGAAGACTCAGTGTGGAGGGCAGGGTGCCCGGCACAGGCCAGCGCAGGGTCGCTGTGGCCCGCGCTGTTGGTGCACAGCCCTCAGTCACCTCCTGGGAGCGCCTCCTGTCAGAGGGAACTTTTAGCATTTATATAATTTTTCCGTGTTTTTCTTCTTTTTAAAGTGCTCTTCTCCCATTTAAAAGCAACCACAGCGAAAATGCGCTCGAGTGCTTATTTGTGAATAGCTCATCTCTCTGAGGGGTGGTGCGCCGCCGGTGTAGACCTGCACTCTCTCCTTCACTGTCTACACCATGCATTCCCATGCACGGGGCCCGGCACGAAGCGAGGGCCTGTGACCCTGGAAGGTGGCCCTTCGATGCGAGAGTGCAGGCGGATGGGAGAGGTGGCCTCGACTCCTACACGGCCACTGGAGCATGTGCTCGAGGGCAGATCCCCGCAGACAGGGCGCGCTCGTCTGGACCCAGGGAGCCTGCGTGCCCTTTTGCGTGTCATTCGGCCCGTGGGAGCCTGCTTCCACGTCCGCGCAACGGGTCAGCTAGCTCGGACTGTTGCGGTCAAGCCCCTGCCCCAGTGCTCGGCCCTACAGCGGGTAAGGGAGGACAAATGTCAAGGTCATCGGGCAGGCACAGAGAGGGTTCAGCCTTCCTGGGCCTCTTCACTCTATTCAGGTCCTCAGTGGATGAGGTGATGTCACATTGCAGAGGCCACCTACCTTTGTGAGCCCAACAATTCAAATGCCAATCTGTTCCAGAAACATCCTCACAGACACGCCCAGCAGTAATTTAACCAGAGATCTGGTGTCCCGCGCCAGGGAAGTGGGCACGAAATTGACCATCACAAGGCCCGTAGGACAGTGTGGCTAGAAGGAGGAACTGAGCCCTTGGGGCCTCTTAATTCACCTTTATTGTGGCCCATGCTGAGAGCCCACAGGTGGGGGCTCACTTCATGGTGGGTCGGGGGCTGCGGACGCAGGGGCATTCTCCAACTCGGCTTCATCGGCAACGCAGCTGGGGTTTGGGGTTCCGGCTAACTCACCCCTGGGTTGTATTTCTCACTTCATACACATTCTGAAGGGGAAGGTCTGGGATTAAATGTCAGCCCCGAAACCAGTGTCCCGACACCAGGAAGTGAGTGGCGTCCTCTGCCACCAGCTGACTCCTGTGCCGCTCATAAGTCTGTACCTGCCAGCGGGGCAGTCAGCAAAAATAAGTTTCAGAAAATATCGAGAGTAAGGAAAAGTCACTGAGAAACCGGGTACCTTCTGGGATGACCGTAGGAATCCTAAAAAGGCAGCGACACCAAAAAACCGCGTTCTGCTGTAGAATCCTATTCAGATCCGCACGTTCAGATCGTCTGTATCTCTTTCAAATCAGGAGAGACACTGGAGCTAATGAAAACTCGTAGCTTTTTTTTTGCTGGGTCAGACCTTAACTTTGAACTTGGCAGGCCCTCTACTGAAACTTACAAAAGGGCTGGAGAAATCTCCCTTGGAATCGCAGAGGCCCTGCGGAGGGCTGTCGGTCCTCTTCGTCCCCGTCGGTCAGAACGCCCCGACCTTGAGGCCCTCTGTGGGGCCCTCGTTCTCCCACCGTCTGTGCCCGGGCCAGCTTTACACGACAAGACTGTCCCTCGCAGCGCAAAGCATTTTTAATAAAGCAAGGCCACACTGGAAGCCAGTGGGCATCCCAAAATCATGGCTGATTATCAGGTGCTGCAGCAAACGACCCTGAGTTTGCCAGCAAACCACGAGCGACGGGATGGGGGCAGGGGTCCGGGCGAGTCTAGGGCTTGCCACTGTGTTTCAGTATTCATATTGCGTTTGTGACAAGCATTGCGTTGATCAGGGGTACAGTGTCCTTAAGACTTCAAGAGTAATTTGAACCACTCAAACTCCGTACCCAGATTAACAAACATGAAGAGAGCAGGGGAGATGAGGGGTTTGCACAAGAATGTTCCTTTTCTCAGAAGGTTAAGAGGAATTTGATTATAGTCCGAAGGTATTAAGATAGGTAACTTTCAAATTGCCGCAAATGCAGACTCCTGCCTTTCCTGTGTTGCCTTCTCTCAGCACAATTCAGAAAACTTAAAATGTGCCAAATGTGTCCAAGTGAAAATAGAGCTTTGTGAAGAAATCAAAGCCTCTAGGGGACGAGCTCTGATAAGGACTCGGGGGTGGCCAGGGTGCATTTGGGCTGGTGAAAAGCAGGAGTGGGTGGCTGCTATTCCTTCTCAGTTGGCCTTTTGGGGTTCAGAGTCTCCAACTGGTGGCTCTCAGGGGTTTCCCACATACTGAAAGCTCTCCAGGCTGGGCGGGGCTCTGTGTGCCTTTTGGGGGGTTCATTGTAAATGGACGTCCCAGCCTTTCAGGGTCCCCAGCTCCTCTTTCCTTGCTCCGAAACTGCCACCTGGGCTCACTGGGCCCTGGGCTCAGGGACAACAGGTTCCAGCCTTGGCCTAAGCCACGGGCACCTCCGTGTATGCCAGCCGACAGTTATGTCCAGTGAATGCCGGGACAGGAGCAGAGAAACCTGTCTGTCTCCTGATTGTTTTGAATAGGGCACAGCAGGAAGTCCGCTTCCTCCTGGGATCACCGTGGCCACCACCAACTGCCACTCTTTTTCTCCATGAGAAAACCGTTTCTGACCAGGATCAGGCCTCTGGACGTCTGGCCACTTGGGTCTCGGTCAGTTTGCTGCTAAGTATGGTTCACAGATGAGCCAGCAGTTTGGTGACTAACTGTCCCGGTTTGCCCAGATCGAGGGGTTTCTGGGTTGGGGGGTATGAACGCGCCGAAACCATTACAGCCCCAGGCAGACCCGACCGAAGGTGGGTACCAGAGCTGTTGGTTTAGACCTTGTTTCCTCCTCTCCGGTAGCCCCCATCCCCCGACTTAAATCCCTCCTTGTGTGTGGCCATTATGACTTGGTGAAATCTGGTTGCTCTTGGTAATGGCTGCTGTGAAATAAGTTTTAAAATAAAAGAACCAAGGAAAACCAAAAGCACGATGAAGCTGATGGTGCAGCGCCGCTTAGAAGCGTAGCTGCCTGTGAGCTTGGGATCCCGGCGAGGTAACCGCCCCGTGCCCCTCCTCGGGAAGAGGGATGATCACAGCACCCCCTCCGTGGACGGGCGCCCTCCTGAGCCCCGGGGCCCGCCCCAGCCGAGGCTTAGCAGCTGGCGTCTGCGCCCTCGGGCTGCGCTGTCGCCCTCCCACACTCCCCGCGAAATGGCGCCGGGGAATGCCCACCGCTGTCCTTCAGCACCCCCTGCTCGGTAGCTGGTCTCCTCCTCTCCAACTGTGTCAGTCATCAAGAGAGCTAACACCTGGGGCTAGTTCCTCTATTGAAGAAGGCATGTTGCGCAACATCTTGACTTTTCAGAATATTACTACCTTTTAAAAATTTAAAAAACACTTTTTTTTTTTTTTACTAAAATTTGTTTTTAAAAGCTGTCTAATAAGAGCTACAAAAAAATGTAATTCCCTTTCCCCATCTGGGTGTGGCCGGGGAAAGCCACCAGGGTCCCTGGGGTACCATGCCCTGAGTGAGAGGGCGTGACCATGCCATTCCACTTTCTTAATTGGCCCCCTGATAAAAAAAAAAAAAAAAAGTCCCCCACCTTTAATGGGATCACTGCCAAGAGCTAGACTCCACCTGATGCCGTCCTGGGACACCCAAGCAAGGGCCATTCTTTATAATTGGTCCCTCGTGTGGGCTGCAGACTTATTTACAGCAGAAAACAGGTGGGAAGTGGCATTCGTCACCACTCGCCTCGCCTACCTGCTCAGGAAGCTGGGGCCGCCCTGCTTTGCATGGGATGCGGAAGGCAAAATAACTTCCCCTTATTTTGAAGTTGAAGCAGAAGATACAGAGATTCAAGTCGAAAAGCAGTGACCCAGTTTCGCAGACTCCCCCAGGCCGAAATCCCAGCCCCCTCCTGCTGAACCGCGGGGACCCAGGTTCACGCCCCCTCGCGAGGGCTCTGCCTACCCAGCGCGGTCACGGCTGAGGTGCGGCCGCTGGCGATGCCCGCGCGTGTGAAGGGGAGCTGTGATGTCAGCACCGAGTGCCGGAGTCTGGCGGCGTCGGCTCAGGCTGCCTGCTGCCTGCTGCCCCCGCGCCCCTGCTCCGGCTGCACAAGGCACTGTTTCCTTTCACCCTCAGGGTTCGACACGAGTCGTTCTTTCTGAGCTGAAGCCGGAATGTGTGCTAGAGTTCTCACTTTCCCATAATTCACTTATTTTCTTATATCCTAAAGTTTCCTCTAATTTTGCAATCAATGAAAAAGAGATTGAGAACTATAATGTATTTTTACGTAGCCACAGTGATATGTATTCATCCTCACCAGCAAAACAAACAAACAAAAATACCTCACACGTTCTCACTCTCTAAAATGAAAACAGTTCAGAGAAGTATGGATTTTGAGGTCTGACATCTGCACTTTTGTTTATTTTTCCATTGTAAAAACAAATGGTCTTCAACGATTGCTGATGTCAAACAGAGTCTTTGGCCGATGAAATACAGTAAGCCTGAGAACAAATGAGGCAACTAGAGAGAGATGCTTCATTTAGCAAAAAGCATGGTGACCTTCCATACAAGTGAGGTTCCCAGGAGGAAAATATTTGTAATCATCTGAGGCTCCGGGTTTGAGAGGACAAGGTGTGACCCTGTCTCAGTGAACCAGAAAGCAAGCAACACGTCCTCACCAGGGACGGCAAGCATGGGTTTGCCAAGGTGACAGTAAAATCTGAACTATTTCGCGTTTTGAACCAGGCGTAGAACTTTGTAGGATTTGTTTTGAATTTCTCATTGGCGAGTTGTGACTTCCTGCTTAAGCGAGAGAAAGGATTAAAAGGGTTTGTGTATTGTCCCTGACACAAAGAGCTCTCACAACACATTTGGTGCACTTGACAGAAGTGAAATTTAATCAAATTGGTTTTACATTCCCCTTGGGAGGTGGAGCAATCAATCAGCAGGAAGCACTGGCAATTATACTGATACCAACAACAACAACAACAACAACAACAACAACAGTCCTCCTCTGTGTCTGTCAGTCGTCCCTGCTTCCGGATCAGCTACTTCTCTCTCCCATAAAACATAGAATTCAAGCCCAGCTGCCTCTTGTCAGAGCACTAACAAACAGGTTCTCCAAAAAAATGTCACTACCCTGGTGGCCTTTGGACTCACCCTCCCTTCACGCTCCAGCAGGGGCCAGCACACAATCTCTGTAAAGGGCTGGATGGCGAATATTTCAGGCTTCGCGGGCCACGTGGTCCGTTGCAGATATTCAGCTCTGCTGTTGCCATGGGAAAGCTGCCCTCAGTGATATGCAGATGTGGGCGTGGCCGCGACGCTGAATTGTGAATTTCATGTAATGCCCGCATGTCACAAACATCTTCATGCTGCTTTTGATTTTTTTTCAACTGTTTACAAATGTGAAAACTATTCTTAGCTCGCAGACCGTACAAAGATAGGCGGTGGCTTGTAGTTTGCCAAAGGCCACACCAGAATACGATTGCTCTTCAATAGGGAACTAGATGTGCCTTGGTGATGTAGGGGTTCGTAAGGAATCACCCCAAGATGTGCCTCTGTGGTGTGCGGATTGTTTTGAGGTAAAAACAGCTAGGACCCAGTGGGCTCGAGAGAAACTTCTGCCCTATCTCCCCCCTTAACTAGGAGAAGTTGAATTAGATGACTTGCCCATAGAAAAGATGATCACGGACAGGCTTTTTGACCTATCTGTATGTCAAGGCAAACTTCTAATTATTGAGCATCTGCTCTTTTTATCCTGTAACGACCTTCCTGTCTTCTAAAGCCCTAAGGTCATCTTTAGCTCAGAATGTCATATGTACCTCATTTTTCTCTTTCTGTCTTTGAACCTCTCACGTATGTGGGGTCTCTGACTCTCATGAATGTGGGGTTCCCATACATATGTATGTGATTAAATTTGGTCATTTTCTCTTCCTAATCTCTCTCATGTCTGTTTGATTATTAGACCAGCCAAAAGTTTCTTTCTTCCCTGCAGTGATAAAGTGACCTTATGATATACATTAACAGATTTTCTTTTAAATGAGTAATAGATTATAAGTAAAATCAAAATGGGGATTATGATTTTTATTAGTCTGGAATTAGCTCACTTGAAGCAGTTATCAGTTAATCTTTCTTCTTACCTGTGGGTATGTAATTGCTGGTTGCCTAGGTGAGGTTTGGCTTCAGTAGCCAGGTAAGGAAGGGCCTCGAAGCTGTACTTCATTTCTTTGGAGAGTTCAGATAGCACACATACATTCATGTTTTCCACCTTTCTTCTTAAAGGATAGCTCTTGAATGCTTTTGGCATTACTTACTTAAAAATTAAAAATTTGAGACTTTTATAATATTAGAAACAACCATTTAAAATTGTCTTAAAACAATTGGGAAACTGGTGTGTTGAGATCATCTTCCACTGCTGGAATTATCTTCAGTATTCTGTGGAAAACTGGTATAGGAGATCCTAGGTTTTATAACTTCACCTAGGAATTAGAAATAATTGCTAGAAAATTGGCATTTAAAAATTTATGGTATTTTTCTATGGTACATTATAAGGTAACATTCTCTACAGTTTACAAGAGAAAGGTGTGCCTGTATTTGTCTTCTGTCTTATATTTTTTCCTGTCAGTTTTTGCTGCAATAGGACTTTGTTTACTTATTAAAATCCAGCAGCTTGCTAGTCCTGTTGTCTAAATACTACATTTTTCTTTCAAATTTCACAAATACCTTGGGAATGGCTAGAACAGTCATGTTCTTAACACTGAAGAAATTGCCGTGCAGATAAATGAGGTCAGATGGGGGATGCAGCAGAGTACTTAGCAACCCCCAGAATGGAGGAGAAGACCATACTGAAAGCACGCTGAGACCTTCTGTGGCGCCTGTATTTCCTGGTGTATGTAGACAGACAGACATAGATAGAGGTAGATGATTGATTGATAGATAGATAGATAGATAGATAGATAGATGATAGATAGATAATATTTTTCTTTTTTCCTTGGTTAGTCAAGATGTGATTGCTGAGTGGCTAAGTAGGTTTAAAAATCCAACTTATTTTCGAACAATCTTATTGTTTACATAGAAAATCTATGATAGCCACCTTTGAACTATTGGACCTCATCACAGTGGCTGGCTATGAGACTGGCATATACCCAAGCCAGTAGTTTTCTTATATACCAGTAATAACCAATTAGAAAATGTAATTGAAGAGAAGAAGTAACTTATTCACAATAGCTTACAAATATCAGAAATAAGTAGGAATAAACCTAGAAAACAATGGATTAGATGTATTTATAAGACCTTTAGCCTTAAAAAAACCTATAAAAGACCTGAATAAACCAAGGCGTGGTTATGTTCTTCGATGGGAGGCTCACAACTTTACAGCTGCTGGTGCTGTACAGTTCGATGTGCCAGACCACATGCTATTTCAGTGAGACCCCAGTATGCTTCAGCAGCTGGCTTGCAAATTTGATAAGGAAGGGTTTGTCCTCCCAGATATTCAAACACACCGTAAAGCTATGGTAATTAAAATAGTGTGATATTGTGGTAGAAATAATAAAACGATCAATAAAATGAAGCATAATGCACATGGGAATTTAATATGATATAGAAAGTAATTCACATCCAATATAGAAAGTGAAAGGAATGGACTATTTAATGGTGTGGGAACCAAGTTGGCTATAATTAGAATTATTCCTTATGCCATATACATAAATACATTGCGGTTGGATTTAAAATGCAAATCTAAAAGCCAAAACAATAAAAATGTTGGAAGCGAATGTAGAAGAATTTTTTTTTCTAATTTGGGGGTGTTTTAGTAGAGCCAAGCAAGACAGAAACCCCAGAAACCATCAAGGAAAAGAGAAAGTATTTGACCAGATATGGACTTTGGGAACAGGACTTGAATGAGAAGCAGGAACTTTTCATTCTATAATTCTTTATAATTTTTTTTTTCTGAAAGAACATGTATTCAGGTACTATGTGAGTCATTTAAAAAACAACCCAAAAACTTAAAAAAAAAAAAAATGTAACAAAGCTTTGAAGGAGTATGTTTTACAGCAGAGATTAATAACTCTTTAGTCCTATATGCCAATACCTTAGGTAATACCCATGGTTATCAGGGGCTTAACAGAGACTCAGGAGGCCAAGAAAAAACAAACTTGTTTCTGCCTCGGGGCCTTTGCACTTGCTGTGGTCACTGCCATTTCCGCTTCCCACATGCTCAGTGCCGTCGCTTTCTTTGTGGGTTTGCCCCTTTTTGTTTTATTCTTTTTCTGGGCCCTTATTTAACAGCCTATTCCGTTCTACCACCTGCCCCCTGGAAAGTAACCTCCATGAGGTCAGGGTTTTGTTCACAGTGTTCACTGCCGAATCCCTAGAAATCTAGAAGAGATAGGGCACACAGTAGGAGCCTAATAAGTGTGTGTCGAGTGAGGACGTGGTGTGTGGAGGAGTGAAGTGTCCTGAGTGCTGTGGCCCCAGCTGCCCTGTGTTTTCCTCCCTGTGGAAGGTGAAATCTCAGACTTCCAGGAGAGTGGCGCTGGGCCCCCCAGCGTGGTGCAGTCATGTGCACAGCAGCCCTTTGTCGCCCTTTGTTTGGGGTGCCTGGTCTTCCTCAGATAGGTCGCTCCCAAGGCGTGGGAGCAGCTGGGGCTTACCCCCAAGGCGCCATTTGCTGGGGTGCAGGGACAAGGCACACAGACGAGATCCAGACCCAATCTGGGACCGAGGCCCAGGAGGGCTTGGGATGCCCTCCAGGGGACCGTCCAGAAGCACAGACTTCAGAGCTGCCAATCAAAGAGCGGAGGCACCAGCTACCAACCACGGGCCTCTGGGAACCCAGGCTGGTGGCATTTTAAAACCACCCCTGCACCCCACTTCCCCTGTAAGAAAACCATTTGAAGAGGGGCCAAGAGGACTTACTGGAGAACAATCGCCTCTCACTGAGTTTTGCAGTTTCCAGTGAGTGTGAGCTCGAACACTCAGTGAGGGTGTTCCTTATCAGCAACGGCGGCGAGTTTACAGTTGTTGAGAACGTGGAAAAGACTGTGGAATGGACGGAAAAGATTACTGGATGCTCTGCGCCGTGTGTGCCATCCATTTTTCAGCTCTGAAAATTTTCATGTTTCGACTGTAAATTTTCGAAAAGCAACAACACAAACGTCTCCTGTCTATAGAAATAGAAGGGAAGCGGGAAGGGGCACGAAGCCAGGCCCAGGGGCACTGGCAGGGGGCGGCGGTGCGAACGGTTTACTTTTGCGAAGAATCAAGGGGAATTAAGTACTTCTTGGAGGCGGTGACCCCCCGCTTTGCGAACTGTCTGGGGAGCCAGGGGTCGCTAGCGAAGAAGACTGGGTGGTGGTGGCCCCAGTGCAGGGGGCGGGAGAGAGGGGGACCCGCCACCCCCCCCCCCCCCGGTCCCCGGGGAGGTGGCGGGGCGGGAGCAGCGCGGGGCGGGGACGGCGAGGTGAACTTGGGCTGCCCGGGGGCGGGCGCAGAGCCGCGGGAGCCGGAGAATGGAGGCCGAGGCGGCCGGGGCCGCAGGTAAGGGAGCCGCGGGCCGACGGCCCCTCCCCGTGGGTCGGGTTTCAATGGCTGGGCTGGCCGGGTGGCCCGGAGCCCCGGCGCTGCAAAACGAGACCGTAAACAGCGCGCGCGGCCAGCGAACTTTCCCCCAGTCGGCGCCAGGTCTCGCGCCCGCGCACCTGTCGCCGCCCGGGAACGAGACGCGCGGGCGGGCGCCGCCGCCCCCGGGGGGGCCTCGGTCACGGGCGACCCGGCGTGGCGAGCGCCCTGCCTTCGCGGCGCTCGTCTGTGAAACGGGAGCCGCGCGGTCGGGGAGACGTCGATATGGAGCTCGGGGTACAGCGGGCGCCCGGACCCCGCTCCGGGCCCGCTAGCTCCGCGGCGGGCAGCGAAGCCTGCGTCGCAGGGCGCGCCCGGGGACGGGGGCCGGGCCCGAGCCTCCCCCGAAGAAAACGCGAGGGGCGCGGCCGGGCACGGGGCTGGCGCGGGTGCTGAGCAGGTGCGCGGCGCGGGCCGTGTGCGTGCGCCCCGTCTGCCGGTCCCACGACCGCGGGCAAAGGGCCCAAGGGCACATTTCTCAAAACACCATCGTTAAGCGGGTCTTGGAATAAAAACAACACAGTTTCATTAACAGCGTCGATGAGATGCCTCGGAACCTAACTCCTGTTTATTTCAATTAGCCTGTGGCCGATCCGGTTTCATTTTACGTTTCGCTTAAAGCCACAGAACCTACCCTTGACTTTGAGGACTTACTGGACTCGTTTTTATGACCTGCATTTAAAAGCTGTGACTTTGACTTTGTTTTCCCCTGATTTCAAGTGAGTTACAGAGAGAAGGGGGCCAGTCACCAATTTCTATTTAGAGAGGAAGATACTGTTTCATTTTTTATTTCTTTTATATGGTCCTTTCTGGATTGTTGGCCATCCTAGCTGTGGACAGTGATTGCTGTTGCCAGTTTATGTCCCATAACTTTTAACGTGGGGAGTCCACACATGGAGCCAGTGGCTCAGTCCACGCTTTCTCCCCTCCCCTCTGCCTCCGAATGGCACCCTGAGCCAGAGAATCCCGCCCAACTCTTGCCTTACAGCTGGGCGTTTTCTACCCAGTTTTACTAATGGGAAAAGTAATGGTTAATTTCATCTTCTGGAAAAGTGTAGTTGGTCTAAATGGTTTAAGAGTTTTCCTGTGTTTCCTGTGGCTTTTCTGGTTGCCGATGGCCCAGATGACACATAGCAGTTGCCCATTAATCACGTCCACATGCACTAGGTCCTACTGGATTGGAGTTTGGCATAGCTGAACCGTTGCCCAAGCTTCGACAGCCCATTTCCAAAAGGAGTTTGAGCAAATCATGTCTTCATGAGACTCCTTCTTCCTTTAGTAAGGATGTATTCAGCTAAGAATTGTGCCTCCAGTTGAGGCTGTATTGAGTCCCCACTTCGCTCTAGTCCTGAAATGGAGAGAGAGAGAGGGAGAGAGAGAGAGAGAGACATTCGCATGGGAGCTGTGCTCTGTATCAGATGAGGCTTCTCAGTATGTGTGTCAGGTGGGGGTACTCTCCAAGGGGGCTTTGGGAGTACCCCCGGTAATTCGGGACATGCTTCAGGGCCACACACATTGCCCCCCAGCCTCCGGAGTGTGTGTGTTTTTAATTTCCCCAATGCTGAGCCCTTCCTAGGCTCTACCAGACCATCTGTTGTTGTCATTTCAGCTCGGAGCACAGTGGAAAGGGAAGAGGAAGCAGACACAGTCCAGGCCTGTTACTCCCCGCATCCTTCACCTTGAGCTTCCCTCATCTATAAGATAAGGAATCGAGCTGCCTTGCAAGGATCGAATGAGACCCTGTGTTCGTCAGAGATGACTGTGGGCCCTTGCCGAAATTTAGAGTAGACACAGAGACGGCCATGTGTTTGCCTCCTCTTCTGTTTACACACAAAATCGCAGCATTTGTGAGAATTGCCTATTTTATAATCTCCATTTAGGAAGTCAGTTTAGTGTTCCAATTTAGGAAAGTTAGCTGTTGGACAGTTTGCACTGGAAGTAAACAAAGCAGAGCTTTATGGACAGGAAAGCCAGCAGGCGAGGAGGGAGGTCCACGACGACTTGAACTTGGGTTGGGGAGCAGGGACAGTGGCGAGTCTGATAAAGGAACCGACCGACTGGGCGGGGAAACGTGATGGGATCCAGACACCGTGACTTCGGGACATCTCTCATTAGAGACACTGAAGGGTCGGTCAGCAACACTTTCTCCAGAGCTCCGGAGGAATCGGAAGGGCCAGTGCCTGCCCCGATTTCCACAGGGGACCCCCATTGCCGAGCGGAGAGAGGGCGGAGCAGGTGAAGGCCCAGGGTGGGCATGCCCTGGGTGACAGGAAGGCAGGAGCCGCAGGCATCACTGCGACCTGCAGGCAGGGCCTGGGGCTGAGTGATGCTGAGGCGGGTGCAGATCTGGGCTGGCCAAGAAGGAGGGTCAGGGGAGGGAGGCCAGCGGGAAAGGAAGGTGGTATGTCCCCGGCCCCCTGGGGAGCCCCGCCCAGCCGCCGTTTCTAGAGGGTTCACAGGGATGAGAAGGAGAAGGCTGCACGCAAGGTCATGGTGTGAGTGAGGGGCGGTTTCCCTTGCGTTCTTGGTGGGGGAGACTTCAGCACATTTTCGAATCTACTCCCGGGGGCACTTCGCTGTGCGCAGGTGCGGCGCTGAGGTCTGTCCTGTCACTGTCAAAGTTGAGCCTCATAATAAATAGTAAATGCAGACACTATAATTATCCCCGTTTTACCGGTGAAGATGCTGAGGCACGGAGCTGAAGGACCTTGCCTAAGGTCACCTGGCTAGTAGGTGGCAGTGCTGGGATGTGGTGTGACTCCCCAGAGAAAGCGAGGAGGTTTGAAGGGGAGCCTTCTTTCAATCCCCCGAAAAGGTGGAGCCTCAGGAATGGAATCATCCATGAGCCAGGTCCTCAGAGATGACCTCTAATCAAGATGAAACTTAAATATTCATCAGCCATTTGGGATCTTGTCTAGTTCAAGGTGTTGAGGCGTGCCCTTAGGGAGAGGCCCGTGGAGGTGGTGAGTTTGGGGATCTCACTTCCTGGGGAGCAGGGCCTTATTGGGGGAAGTGGGTGGGGGGCTGGCATCGGGCGTAATCGCTGTCACCGAGTGTTTTACTGGCCCTCAGCGAGTCTCTGTTCCTTCGCCAGCAGGGAAGGGAAAGGACGAGGTGGTCCCTGAAGTCCACGTGGCCGTGCAGTATGTCGGCTACTCCTGCGTCATGTGGGGATCAGTACTGCGTGCGGTGGGGCCCGAGGTGGCTGGTGCCTGACCTTCTCCGGGCAGGATGGTGTGAGCGGCCGGGTGGCCAGGACTCGGCCTGGGCGGTGGGAGGCAGTGGGCGCTGAGGTGTTGTCTTTCTGACCTTTGAAACCCTAGTCTGGTGGCCGGCTGACTGGCCTTAGCTGGGTTCCTGACAGCAGCTGGCTCGCTGCTCTGGCGACATTCTCACTTGCAGCTCGGCCCAGGGGAATTCCAGGGGGTTATAGAAAATGGCTGTGCTTTCTGCCATGCTGTGCGTGCTGTAGAAACGAACTTCACGGTAAAATGCAATCACGTCGCTGGTGAGATGCCCCCGGGGTCACGTGACTTTCAAAGTCAGGTTCCGGGTGATGGCAGCTGCAGTTAAGTGACCGTCAGTGGCGACTGAAGGTCTGTGGCCTTTGGACAGCGCGTGTTAGGACGTAGCAGCTGTGGTTCGTGAACCCCGGGCCTCCAGTGGCCCCATCCTCCGCTGCGGGGGTTCAGGTCCAAGGCCAGCAGTCCGCAGGCTTGGGTTGGGGTGGGACACACGACATGTGGAACTACAAAGGCCACTGTCCTCTTAAATCCAGGTACGTCGTTCCCTGTCTGACACCTTCTCCGGCCCGCTGGGAGCCTCCTCACATCGGGCCCGGCGTCCGTCAAGGCCTGGACACCTTCTGACGCTTCTCCGCTCCTCCGAATCAGGGCCACCACCGGGCATTGCTCGAGGCTCAGGGCTGGGGGCTTGGTTTCCTTGACTTGCAGAAATTAAGACAAATGTGTTTTTCTTGGAAACCGAGTCTCTAACCACTACTTGCAAAGTCCATTAACAGAGAGAGAAGGTCAAGTTCATGTTCTTGCATTTTGCTGAAATAAACCCCGATCAAAGTCCCCGAATGGTCCACTCAGCGGTGGGTGCCGGAGAGGTCCCCGCTGGGTAGCCGCTGCCATTACGTAAGCCTCGTGCGTGGCACTCTTCCCCTGCACCGTTGTCCTGTCTTCGGTGAGTGTGCGTGCGTGGGCCAAGGGGCACAGTGTCCAAACGCTGAATTACAGTCGGTTGTTTGTTTTGACCTTTATGCCTAACAATAAGTGTGGTTTCCGTAGCGCATGTGTGTTGCACGTGTGTTGCACACATTGGGGCTGTTAGAACATCTTGGGAAAAAATGCGTAAGCTATGCAGAAATAAAGGTGTTGCTTTGCATTTTTTCGTAACATGAATATTGAATAAACATATTAAAATTTTAAACGATACTTGGGGTAAAAACACTGATAAAACAAAATCTGTCCTGCAAAAGTGTAGTCTAGTTATTTATTGATGAGTATCTGTTTTTAATCATAACTGTTAAATATTGAATTAAATATAAACCTGAATACGTACATAACAATGAAATATCAATTTAATTGAAGACAGATCATCTCGTTTTCATGTCTTGCCTCCTTTTAAATTGCGATTCCATCGTCCTTGCGCTAATTCCATTCTCTCTCCTATTTTGAAATGGAATATTTATGTTTCTGTTCTTTTAGGAGCTAACTTAGAAATTTTAATGTGCACATTAACTGTAATTAATTCTGAAATTAATCAATTCTAAACTTTCTCCGGAGTGCTATGAGGGCCTCAGAGTGCTTTTGCTACAGTTATCCCATTTCCAATTTATGTGCTGTTGTCTCGACTGACTTCCTGTTGAGGTCAGTTTCCCTTCCCCGAAAGGCACCCTGTAGAAATAACCTGGGTAAGAATCTGCCAGTCATCAACTCACTCGGGTTTCGTTTTTCTAAACGTTACTTTATTTCACCCACATTCTTGGAATTTCCCTTTGCTAGATGGAGGATGGAAGTTGTTTTCCTTTTGCACTTAAAGATCTTCGTCCATTGTTTCCTGGCTCCCATCGTCGCCGGCGGGGTGATAGCTGTCCAAGTCATCGTCGTTCCCTCGGGAGGGTCTGTCTTTCCCTCCCGGCTGCCTCCGGGGTCATCTTTCTGTGTCGTTTTGCAGCTTGACCAGTGTGTTTAGGTGGGTATTTTTCTTTCTCTTCCCAGATTCTTTCAGATTCTAGAGTCTGAGGATAGGTGTCTCGCATTAATTCTAGAAACACTTCAATCATTATTTCTTCAAACCTTGTCTCTTCCTTATTCATTTTGCTCCTTTTGGAACTTCGGTTACATTGTTGCTGGACCTCGTCATTCTACTTTCTATCTTTTTTAACCTGACTTACATATTTTTCACCTGTCTTGTCTTTCCGTGCTGCATTCTGGGTCACTCCTTCAGATGACATTTTTCAGTAGATTGGCTATTAAAGACATCCAGTCCTAGATGCTCTACATTCTTTCCTCTTTAGAATCCTATGGGGCAGTTAAAAAATCTTAACTGCGCAAATCCCCTGTGTAAACATCTTTAAACATATTGAACATCCCTATATTCCATGTCATTGGATAATTTCGGTATCCGCGGTCTTTGCGTGTCTGATTCTGTGTTCTGCGTTGACCTTTTCGTGGAAGTTTATTTTCTCATGTATTTCGGAGATTTTTTGAAATCAGGTCTGAATGGCCCCAAAGCCGGTGCCCTTTGCCCTCATGCCCAAACCGCGCTGTGTGGCCCGATGTCGGGGAGGTGTGACAAGGCGGCATCATTTTGTGGGTGTTCCATCTGTCTTTTCAAACTGGTTCATAATACCCGAAGGGAAATGCGTAGCATTTTCGAATAGTGCACACCTCCTCCTTCTGCTGGCAGGTTCACCAGTCTCCTCCTTCGGAGAGAGCTGGGGTGTTACCACCTCACGCTGTTTCCGGTCCCAGTTCCCAAATGTGTCACCATTGGAAAGCTACTAGCTGCATTTCGGTGACTTGAGCGGACGGGAGGGGTTTTGGAGCAGAAGGTCGGCCGGGCCCCTCGCCCTGCCCACACGCCCCCTGCTGGCATCTGGCTCAAGCCTGCCATCCCTCCCTCGTCACCTGCACTGCCACCGCTGACGAAGGCTCTGCTGGCAAGTTCAAGATCGGGTTTGAGTTCCGGCCGCATTGCCAGCTTTCCACGTCCAAAAACTGATGCTCACGCTTTGTGCTTTCTTGACTTCAGAGGGGGCGATGTAGGTCTCAGACAAGTGAGGATTTGTGGAAGCCTTTTGTAAACTGGAGAACACTATACAAATGTAAGGTGTAAAGCAGTTTCTCCCAACTAGTACTTTAGAAGCTTTGTTTATCCACAGACGGCGGAATATTAACTTTCTTTTATATTTCTTTTTTCCCCCTGCCTGTGAATTTTCTGCTTGTAGGTGACACGTTTTATTTAAATATTCTCTTGTTTGTAATTTAATTTAATTTAATTCCCATACCCCTACTCCCCTCCCCTTTGACAACCGTCAGCTCATCCTCTGTATCTATAGGTTTGTGTCTATTTTTTGTTTTCTGGTTTTTTTTTGCCTTACATATATTTTTTAATTTAAAACTGAGCTGGTATTAACCTTGATGCAAACGTTCATATTTGGCTCAGACTTCTCCATCTCCTTTTCCGTTTTCCGTTTTCTATGGTTTGCCCTTATAAAAATGCAGCTGCACATTCCCAGGTACTGGGAGGAGACCACGTCTTCCCTAAGTAAGCCATCGTGTAGGTTTGAGGCAGGCCCGTTCTCGTCCGTCGGTCCGTCCTCCACGTGCGGCTGTCCAGGCGCCGAGTCTGCATCGGCTGCCACCCAGCGTGCACCGCCCAGTGTCGTGGAGAGTGGGGGCCGCTCCGCCTGCAGCCGCCCTGTCACTTTGCGCATGGCCGGGCAGAGAGAAGCTCGTGTCCCCCCTCTTCCGAGGCGGCGTCGTTCGCGGTGTGGCAGACGGGTCGCGTGCAGGGGCGTGACTCTTCCAGGTGGGAGTTTGGGAAGCCCGTTAGCCACGGCAGTCTGGGGTCAGTTCTAAGAAACGTTCTCCCGTGCCTCATGCGCGAAAGCGTCGGGGTGATGGGTGTTGTCCCCCCGCGTCCCGTGCTGTGTGGTTCGGGCGCCAGTTCTGCTCGGCAGGTGGCCCCCGGAGCCCTTTCCCACCAGCGTGGGGGCCGCCACCAAGGCCAGGTGCTGTCACCTGCACAGCGCAGAGCCGGGCTGTCTGCGTCCTCCTGAGCCCCGCCCCCCAGGAAGGCCATGCCATGCAGGTCCCAGTCTCCTGCAGCTGCAGCAGGCGAGGACCCCTCTCTCGCCATCCGAACGAGGAAGCGGGTGTCAGAGGTGCCGTTTCCTCCTGTCTGTCCGCGATCGCCCCCGAGCCTGACGCTCTTCGAATGCAAAAGGAACAGTCCTGCAGTTCCGCCCCTGTCCTTTTGAACGATTCAAGGGGAAAAACAGTTTTATCTTGGTATCATTTGCCTAAAAGTAAGACTCGCCCGAAGCTCCCATTATGAGACCTTCATATTAAAAGCAATTAGGATTGCATAAACCTTCGTGTGGGTGGCTCAGAAAGTCATCTGCATATTTTACCATCTTAGATTCGGGACGAGTGCTTTATTCACAGCCAAGGCAATGACAAGTTGCAAATTGGCCAATACTAAATATGCGACAACAGAGCAACAGGCTCCCTGTCACTTACCGGGCACGAAGCCGTCCCCGCCACCACCTGCCGACCTTTCTCCGCGGGCCCGTCACTCCCTGACAGCTCTGCTCCTCTGCTCAGAACGTCCCGACGCGCTCCGCCTTCTGCCTTCCAACTTTCCTTTTTTTTTCAATTCTCCGCTAAGAATATTTTGGCGATCAGATGCTCTTCAGAAACCAACGAAAATAGCCAGGCGCGTGTTTGCCTCACCTTCTGTCCTCTGCCCCCGTCTGTGGGGGACAGCTCTGATGACACCAGGGCCCCCGTCCCCGGTGTCCGCGAGCGGCTGGCGTTTGCTCGCCTGTTTGCCGTCCACCTGGTAGTGACCGGCCCTCCTGCCCCGACGTTTTTGCGGGGCGCCGTTCTACAAGGTGCGTTCGGTCATTTGTCATCAGTCAGTGCTTCGGAACAAGGGGTCCCCAGGGAAACGAGTTTGGGAAATAAACGCCGGGTTAAGAATTTCTAACTCTGATCGCTGACAGGCACGTGAGACCCCTCCCACCCCCGCAGCGAGCCCCCAGGGCCTCGGCGGGCCCCCTCTTTGAAACTTTGAAACGTGCCAGCTTATGAAACCCCCGCCCACACCACACCCCGGGGAGCCAGTGTTCTGCAGGACTTTTTTTTTTTTTTTTTTTTTGCAAAAATGCAGCACGATACAACAAAAGCCATAGAGATCGGTGCACAAACCTTGGATTCTGTGACTTTAAATACCCACCAGGCCCCGCCTCACGCGTCGGTGGGTAGTTCTCACTGTATGCAGCAGCCCTCTTTAAAAAAATAAATAAATAAACAATTATATTTTAAGTTAAAAGTAGTTCTCAGTGCTGAGGCGGCCTGTGGTCGGAGGCCTGGGTGAAGCACGTGTCTGTGAATACAGAGTGTTCGTACAGCGCGGCGGGGAGACACACAGCTCGGGGACCGGCCTGGGCCGTGACCTGCATGCCTCCCTGGACACCGGGGGCCCCGGTGAATTCCGAGCACCGAGGTGGAACGTGGGACTCTTCTCCCTGCAGGCGCCACCCCACCGCCCTGGCCGGGTCCCCTTCCCGCTTCGGGGACCCTGCCACCTCCGGTGTCCGAGCTCGTGCCCTCTGCTCAGCTCCGAGGGGGTCACGCCAGGGTTAAGGGTCCCTTCTTACCATGATTTCCTTTTAGAAGACGTTAATTTGTGAAGAAAAAAACCCAGACCACTTACGTGAACAAAAAGACAAGCAAACCTACAAAACTTCCTTGCAAGCGATATCTACTCTTAACCATTTTAAAAAATAACGGTAGAATGTTCTTTTGTAATTTTGCATCCTTACATTTTTTTTTTCATATATTTTCACAAGCGAGAATTGTTCTTTTTGTCATTCTGGAATGACAAGCCGCATGGCTAAAAGGAATCAGTGATTATAGCCAAGTTTTTCCAGCGACATCATGCCACGTCATCAGTTACCCGTGGGCAGAGGCTTTTGGTGAAGTCGAAATGCGTAAGACTGGGGCGAGTGAAATTTAAAATGCCTGTATCAATGTTTCTCATGATTATAGTCCCGTGCGAGAAGAATTACACTTCACGAAAATGAAAGCATTTTCCTGATCTACGTGGTGAGGTGGTGTTTGGAGAGACTATCGTGCAAGCGATACTGAATCCGTGATTAAGTGCCAAGCATTGGCCCCTTTGAAGGTCTTCATTGATTAGCGTTGCTGTTTACATAGGGAGAGCCAAAAAGTTCTGGGAGCGCCCTCGAGCATTAGGCCTTACCTGACTGACCGGCAGTGGCTGGCTGATAGCCAGTGGGTGACAAGCAGTGTGGCTCGGAGGAGTGTGACATTCCGTTTATGAAACCTGGGAACTCAGACTTTGTCATAACGACCCTGAGCAGGTTAAGTCTTTTCCCTGGAAAGATGCCGTAAGACGTCCCATGGCTTTTCTTTTTCCGATGACTGCAGCAAACACATGCTGAAAGTGAATTCTTAAGTTCGGGGTTCATTTGGGGATTTCCATTTCTTTACAGTCTGTGATGAGTTCTCATTTCCACTGCGGGCCCCTTTTCATAAAAGCATGTTACATCATACCGAAAAGATTACATTCTTTTGGCTTCGGAAAAGTATTTCCTGTTCAGCTGAAGCCATTAAAGCCCGTTAGCATGTCACATCTGGACGCCCCTGCCCGGGTCTGCCTTCCATCACGAGCAAAGCGGGTGCGGCGGCCTGGCTCGGCCCCCATTGCGTGCGCAAGATACCCCAGACTTGTTTACTTCCTCAGGGTCTCTCTGCACTGACCACGTGTGCCCTTGTGGTTTGGAGCGGGGGGAGGGCGGGGGTGCGTGTCTTCCCTGGGATGGAGGCAGGAGTGTGTGTGTGTGTGTGTGTCGTGTGTGTGTGTGTGTGTCTGTGTGTGTGTGTGTGTGTCTTCCTCCTGGGTTGGGGAGGGGGGTTCCCCCTTCCTCCTGGTTCAGGAGCTGTCTTCCCAGCTGGCATGGGATGCCCTCTCCCCTCTCCTGCCTTAAGCGGCTCCTTTCTTCACACTGGCCCATTTTCCAGACCCGAATGTTGTTAATCCACACATTTTCTGTGTAAGAGGAAGCTGCCAAGCTTTCCTGATGGGGGACGTTCCCCAGAAGGAAGGAAACTAATTAAAACCAAAGGCTGGTGTCCCCAAGCTGGCTTGGGGTGCAGCAGGCCATGTGCGGGGTGCTCCTTCCGGGTTTTAGAGGTGAACTGAGTGTGGGCGCACGCTGTGGTGTGAGCGCCAATGTTCCTTCTCCTGGAGGGCTGGTCGACATTCCCGGGGAGCTGCCCCACGCAGCCCCCACTGTCAGGGCATCCTGGATTCTGCCCGGATCCCGCTGAGCAGACCCCGAGGGGCCTCCTGGGCCAGCCGGGCAGGCATGGAGCCTGAAGGATCTGGGGGCACCGAGTGCTTCGTGGGGGCCTCACGGCCCAGCACGTGCCGGCAGGAGAAGCGGTTTCGTGGCGCGCGAGCGGGCAACACGCGCTCACTGCGTTTCTCCCGGCCCCGCGGGCCGCGGGGACACCGGGCAGAGGGCCCCCTGGGCTCCCTGGGAGCAGGCGGCCTCTGGTGTCGGTGGTCCTGAGCGAGGTACCCCCACCCTGTGCCTCTCTGGGAAGACCAGGACGACCGCCGTGTCCTCCCAGGCTCTGGCCACAAGGGCTGTCGAGGGGCCGAGTTCACCTTCTCTGCGGGGCGGGGCTTGACAAACCCCTACAAGACACAGGGCCAGCGCCCCAGAGCGAAAGCCGAGGGTCTCTCCTGGCTCCTCGAGCTGCTGGCAGTGGATTCGGTGGGACGAGCACGCAGGACTGTGGGTGCCCCGCACCGCGTGCGAACGCACACGGAGTCACACGCAGCCATCTCACCCGAGGGAGCCGCTTGCCCAGGTCGGGGCTCGGAGAGCGCTCTGAGCAGAGAGCTGGGCTGCAGGCCGCCCCGTGTCCCCAGTGCTCGGGATGGCAGGGCGGGGGGCAGTGGTCAGCGTGGGGCGAGAGGCGAGGGGCGAGGGGCCTGGGGCCCGACAGCGCAAGCAGTGCGCACGCTGCAGGCAGCGGGCAGAGCAGGCGAGCGGCCTTCGCTGTGCGGGGCCACGTTCAGGTGCGCAAGGCCCAGAGGGACGGGGCAGCGTGGGGTGCCGTGGGTCCCACCCCGGGCCCAGCTGGGGTTCAGACTCAGGGCGCCGTGACCCCGAGCCCTTGCCTTTTGGGGCTCTCAGAAGGCTCCTTGGTGTGCTGTGTTTGGGATGGGCCTCGAAGAAGGTGAGGCGGAGGAGCTGGGGGCGGGGGGCACCACACGGAGCGGGCACGGAACCGGGAAGGGCCTTTGGGGCTTGGCGGACGAGACCCTTTGGATGGGGCCGTCAGCAGCTGAGTGTCGCATGAGGTTGTGACATCAGATGCACCTCATGCCCCGCCGACTAGCCAAACGCCCTTCCTCCAGGCTCGGTTTCCCCACCTGTAAACAAAGTGAAGCTCAACTCAGTGGGCAGTTTTTTCGTTGGTGGATGGACGGGACGGAGGACAGAGGCCAGGGCCCGAGAGCGTCAGGAGGGCTGGAGAGAGGGCGCAGGCTGAGTTCGCGGTGAGCCCTGAGGAAGCGGCCATTGGCCCAGGGATGGGGCTGTGCCAGCCAGAGAGGGAATCCGACATCCACACAGAATTGGATGCCGTCGATTCGTATGATTATCTGAGGATGTCGTCTTTCTCACAGAGCGTGGCGATAGGGAAGAGATGCCGCAGGTGCAGACATGGAGTTGCGAGGCCATGCTCACCTGTACATCTAAACTCGCTTACAAAAAGCAGACCGCTTAGAGAAGAATTGGCAAATCTTAGCAACCTGCTTGTATGTGGACATGAGCTGGCAAAATTAGAAGTCAAATCGGATTTCGTCAAAGTCATCCAGGTTAACTAGTTCGTCTCGGCTCCCGAGATGCCTGCGTGTGCATGTGGCCGCTGTGTGAGCCCGTGTGGAGGTCCTGGGAAGCCGCCCAGTGTCCTGGGTGTGTGACAGGAAGGCTCTGCAGCGGCCCCAGAGGGTTCAGCTGAACCTCACATCTCCTTGGGGCTGGTGCCAAGCTTGTCACCAACACGAGTGGCTTTTATTTTCTTTTGGTTCCTGCAGCTACACTGCTTTTTTTTTTTTTCCATTAATAAAAAAACAAAAAACCAGGTGAACATCATTTTCAAAGAACGTGTTCTTTTGGGTGTCTTTTAATAGTCAAGAAAGAAGTGACTTTCTCATTAACAAAAGAGCAAAACCGGTGTCATTTCTGGCCTTCCCTTCCGCCCAGCAGGCACTTACCCGGTGGATGTTTTGGAAGACGACCCCGAGGGACAGCAGGCGGCAGCCCTGGCTTACTACGCCAGGCTCAGGCAAGGCGCGCAGCCCACGACGGAGGCGTTCTCTCTGCCCACGGGGGAGCAGGTACGACTTTCCCTGTCGGCAGAGAGCTGCGGAAATATCTGACTCGTTAGGAAGTAGGATGCTAATGGAAGAGTATTTTAGATGAAAAACAAAACAAAACAAAACAAAAACCCTTCTGGAGTGAATACTATAATAATTTCGCCATGAGAAGCAGAGAGTCCCGGGTTGGGATCTTGTCCTTGAGCCAGACAGCCCGCTGTGAATCTCATGTCTAGCACTTCCCAGCTGTGTGACCTCGAGCAGGTGTCTTTTCCTCTCTGGGCTTGGTATGCTCATCTCTAAAACGGGGACAGTAACAAAGCTCGCCTCATACTGCGGTTATGAGGATTAAATGAGATAATTATGTGTAATGCCTGGCCGGGCCTCAGTGTCCTCGTTTGTAACATGAGGGGATTGGTTGGTCTTTGATCACTAAGGTTTGGCTCAGCTCTAAAATTTTGTGATTTGTGATGACGTAATGTCAATTGGAATGAAGTGACATCTATTACGATTTTTAGCACTGATGAGATTGCCCTTTGAGTATGAACCTGAAGAGAATGGAAAGAAATGAGAACCATTTACTTGTTGGGCCTGTGGGATTGTGGGTGAAATTTTAAAATTGTGTTACATTTAAGATCCTACCCCTCGACCACCACTGTATTAAGTAAAAGGAGTATATCAGTCTTGGGCTACATATAAGACACTTTTCTTTCAGATTTGGGGCTGATCCTTTGAAAGAAACAAAATTTTCTTGTTTTGTACATAGAAGATTTCTTTCACTCATACCAAAAATCCTGGAAATTGTTGCTATCAGCAGGTGAAGTTGATTGAGGAAGACAGGGTTTGATTTCACTGTGCCGAAGGTGTTCCAGAATTCATTAAAGCAGTGGCCAGTCCGGTTTATATAGCGTAGCTTTCCTGAAATTTCGGAGATGCTAGTTTGTAAGCGACTCCTGGAAGAACCCAGTTCCCAGAGGTGGCTCATCCTTGGTTTGCAGAAGGAGGTCCCTGAACTTACACGCTTTTGGCGCCCCCCAGTGGCAGTTAAAGTGACCTGCAGTAAGGTGACCCGCAGACGGGGAGGCATGGAGGTGTGTACGGGCCTCCGGATGTGCTAAGAAGTAGTTCTCTGTGGAGGCCGCAGACTTTCACAAGCAGCTGCCTCCCTCACTCATTTTCCTGTCCCCTTCTTGGTCTTCAAAACACACCTTTGCAATGGAGCACGGTGACCTTTTGCCCTGGGTGCTGGGAGCAGTGAGTCGGAGAGCCACCAAGAGGGCCCGGGACGTGGGCGCGGAGAGACGCGCTCTGGGACAGTCCCAGCGTTCGAGGCCGCGGGCGCGCTGCCCAGTGAGCCCCGCGGTCATGAGCAAACAGGTGCTCGGGGCTGCCGTCCTCCATCCCAGCATCGCCACAGAGCCGGGGCCGAGCCTGTCGGGCCCAGAGCGGGCATGGATTTCTCGAGGCTGCTCGTAGGGACCCGAGCCAGGGCATCGGGCAGCCTGCGTGCCATCATGGGTGGACACAGGCTTGCCCGGGCTGCGCCCATAGCGTGGCCACGGAGCAGGTGTGTGGCCTTCAGCTTCCGCGGGCTGAGCCCGACGGGGGTGAGGGTGGGGGGTGCGCCGAAGCAGGAAGAGTGTGGGCCGGTGGCCGAGGGGAGGAGGAGGAGCGCTGAGTGGGAGGCGGCCGGGAGCCTGCGCCCCCCGTGCTCAGCCAGACGGCGTAGCCCTTCCATTGTATGTTGCCTGCGCCCGGTCAGGTCGGCGTCTGGGTGGCAGCGTTCGCTCAGTAAATACTGCGCTACTTGTCAAGTGACGTCCCCTGCCCTTGCTCCGACGCACGAACAAACTGGCAATGTTATTGGTTTTTCAGGTTAAACTCGCCGCGTCGTCTGTTCGCTTCTGTCCTTTGCATCGCGACGAGCCCCAACATCGACTGCTGGTGCTGCTTAACCCCCAGGACACGAAGACAGGTGGGTCGTTACTACCGCGCTTAAGAAGCAGGGATTCCGACGTGATCGCTTGCAGCTCGCGGAAGGAGATACCCAGGCGGCGATGGTCGTACCCTCGGGCTTTCCTTAGAAAAACGGGCAGCACTGATTTGTTCGCGGCGTTGACAGATCGGACTGTGCGTTACTCTGTTCATCGATGCACGTGTTGATTTTCATCCCGAAGACCCTGGACGCTCTCTCGCCACAGTGGCAGTACTCAGAGCTGCTTTCGAGGGCAGCACTCGCCGTCGTCATTGCCGACGGGCGCGTGCTGCAGGCACGGGGTGGAGCCCTTTTGTCAGTGTGTCACCGCAGCCTGACGAAGGGCCATTGTTGTCCCCCAGGGACCGATGAGGGAACGAGGCCGCCGATGGCCAAGCAGCTTGCCCAGGCCACACAGCTAGTGCCTGCTAAAGGGTTTTTGCAAGGTGGTGATGGGGTGACATTTACGTCATCCGTAACTCGTTCTTTCTCCCCCTGCGTCACGATGGGACCGTGTGTGACCTCTGGCAGCTCCTGGGAGTGAGTGTTCAGGAGAGGCGTGGCTCTGGCGTCGCTGGCCCTGGCGGGAGGCGGGGAGGAGGGACGGGTTCTGGCCCATAAGCCCGCCTCGAACCCAGGGCACTTGTGAACTCTAAGCAAAGCACCTGTCACTGACCCCAAGGGATTCCCAACTGCAATTCAATCCTAGTTAGAAAATTTCCCTTTTCTTATACTTTTCTCGCATTACAGATTTCTTACAGTGACCACGTACGGCTTTTCTAATAAAATATTAAAGGAAACAAGCCAACCCTTAATTAGTCGGCCCTTCTTGACCAATGCGGTATCTGGTGACAGGGTGTGGCTACAGGTCTTTAAATGTGATTTGCAAAGGGGGCCTGTGTCACCCCCCACCCCCACCCCTCACAGACTTTTGCCTTTCGCCCTGTGTGTCAGCCTGGAGTTTGTACTCAGAGGGGGCCCTCCCTGCCCGACTGGTGTCATGAAGCCCAAGGTGACATCCGTGACCTGGGAAAGCGACCATCTGGTTGCTAACTCGGGGACTCCAATGCGCTTAGCTCGCGGCCTGGCACTGTGGGCAGCTGGCCGCGAGGCTGGGAAGGGAGCTGGTCAAGGTTTAGGGTGTCTCGTCAAAGTGTAGTGGCCACGGACAAAGGGCTGGCGATGACCCCAGGCCTTCGCCTTTGCCTTGAATTTGGGACTCCACTGGGTCGGTAAGCGGCTAGTGACAAGATGTGCCCGCAGGAAGTCCTCAGTGAACAGATTGTCAGAAACTCCAAAAATATCATTGGCCGACTTTAAGAAAATGTCCAAATATCAGCAACCCCCCCCCCCACCACCACTTGCCCTTTTCCAGCATTTAACGATATTCCGTCACAGGTGTTTACATACAGTTTGCATAATGTAAACATATGGCTAACTCTTGTAAATCTGTTCCTTATTAATACTGTACTTAATTTTTCGGTTGTCTTCAAAAATGTAATGCTATAAATATTCATAAGCTCCGAGAAGCCTCATCTCACTCTGGACCGTTCCTTATATATAATAGCTCTTCAAATAAAGTTTCCAAATGTTTTGCGAACCGCCGGGCCTCTCGCTGCAGCGGCAGTTTCGCAAGATTTCCGAGAAGCCAGGCGTTGCGTGCGCATTGTGGCTCTTTCGTCTGGCCTTCGGAAGCGGGCGCGGCGTGCAAACACACACACCTCCGGCGCCTGGAAACGTGGGCTCCGGCACCGCTGGTGGCCTCTTAGGTCCTCGTCACGGCCTCGACACACGTGAAGGGTCAGCCGCGTGCGGACCCGTGGCCGTGGGGAACGCTGTGGCTGGTTCCTTTGTGCGTGTGTGTGCATGTGTGTGTGCACACGTGTGTGTGTGTGCGCGCGTGCGCGCGCGTGGGCGGAGGGGGGGAGTCCATGAAGCTGCCTGACAAGTCCCGTGGATGAGTTAATCATTGATGGACCGGTGGGATCCACCACGGTACCTTCTGATGGCCTGGACTGTAAACATTCCAGAGAGCGGCGATGGCAGAGGGCACACTGCTGGTCAGACACCGGGGGTGCAGCTCTCCAGCGCTCCCCTAGAGAAACCGGGGGTGCACTTTTCCCAAAGGTTTGAGAAGCAGGTGCCTCGTGCGCCTTGTGGGGCTCGCTCCAGACTGTTCTGATCGGAGGCTGGTTTATGCAACTGATCTCGAGTGTTTACAAAGATGAAAACACTGACTTCTCCCATCGACAAAGCCGTGGTCTTTGCCTCATCTCCAGACCGCGTACCCTCGCATTCTGGACTCCTGTTCACTGAGGACTTTGGTCTCTGTCGCTTCCTCCTGTGGCCCGCCGGGCAGAGAGGGCCGGCCCGGACTTTGGCTTCCCATCCGCCCACTGACGGGTGACCAGATAGGCCACTCGGCCTCTCCGGGCATCACTCTTGTCCTTGGCAAAGCGGGGGCGTCCAGCCCGCTTCCCAGGGTAGCTGTGGGCATGTGGCCTCGGTGGCGGGAGAGCCGATGCGAGGGCGGACGTGGCCTCGGCCGCGTCCCTCCGCCGCGACGCGCCCTCTCTCGCTCTCGCCCTGCTCCGTGGGCTGCGCCGCAGAAGCACGGGGTGCGGGACGGGGCAGCTGCTCGTCGCCGCCGGCCACGCCGTGGCTTCGGAGTCAGCCCCGCGGTGGGTGCGGCGCGTGTGCCTCACCGGCGGGACGGCTCGCCGCGGTGGGGCAGCGTGGGGTGCTGCCAAGCGCCCCTGACCGTGAGAAGGTCGCTCCTCCTGCTCCCCGCTCACTGCCCCCTCGGCCGAGTGTCACAGAGGCCGTCCGGAAGCAAGTACTGATCAGGGCCGGGACGACGTGCCTGCCCGCCGGGCAGGAGGGCAGACGGCAGGTCTCCCCCTGGAAAGGGACAGCGAGGCCCGCGGGCAGCTGGACAGCGGCCGGGTCCACGGCTGTGTTAATGGAGAACGTTGTAGCTCAATTACAGTTTTTCGCTTTTTGGTGCTGCTTGGCCCCTGTGGCAAACGGGCGCTTGTCTGTGGAGACTGAACCGGGGTGACGTTGGCAATCGCAACCACGTGAGCGAGGCCTGGGGAGACTCAGGCTCGCTAGCCCTGAGGAGGGCTGCTGGGGTCCAGAAGTTCACGGCTGAGCAGGTGTTTAGAGTGTCAGGTCCTGTGTTTTCCAAGGTGATCGTAGGTGGTGCATTGGAATCTCAGGAGGAGAAAAAAGATGGTCTTTGGAATTTTATTTCAGTCCTGAACATCCCAAGGAAAAAGTTTGTTTCTTACTCCTATGCCTTTAATGCTGATCTAACTCTTGTTACTTTCCATTACAAAGAGGAAGAAAAAAAAAGGCCTCCCAGCTGTATGGCCCTTAGTTAGAATTTAACAATTCATCTTTGCAAGATTTACATTTATAATAAAAGCAAGTGATTCGGTCCTACAAGACTGCCACCCACACCCCCTTCCGACACCGCCAGTGTGAGGACCAGCTTGTTAGCCACACTTCAGACCCATTAGCTAGAAATCAGAAATCTCCAGGACCTCAGGTTCGATTAGTGGGCCAGAGCAACTCACAGAACTCAGAGAAACGTTGTACTTACTGGTTTATGATAAAAGGGTCCGACTCAGGACCAGCCAGATGCAGGGGATGCACAGGGCGAGGTGTGGGGACAGGCAGGAAGCTTCTGTGCCGGCTCCGGGTACCACTCCCATGTGCCCTCTGCATCAATCAGCTGCCTCCCTGTGGGTTTCCATGGCGGCCGCCTTACCTAGGCAAGACTGAGTAAATCATTGACAGATTCAACCTCTGGCCCTGCCCTTCCCCAGAGGTCAGGGGCCGGGACTGAAAACTTTAGTCACATGGTTGGTTCTACTGACCGCCAGTGCCCACCCTTAGATGGGTCCAAAAGTCGCCTCATTAGCATAACAAGAGATACCTTTCTACCTGTCATCACTGAAAAATCTCAGGGGTTTTAGGAGCTCTGTGCCAGAAACAGGGAGGAAGATGAAATATATATATTTCTTATAAATCACAGTATCACCCACATTTCCTGCCAATTTATAATCAATTTTTTTTTTTTTTGCTATTGAGTTGTGTGAGTTCTTTGTATATGTTTGGATATTAACCCCTTATTAAATTTATGACTTGCAAGTATTTCCCCTTCTTTGACACGCTGCCTTTCTATTCTGCTGATGGTGTTCTTTGCCGTGCAGAAGCTTTTCACACTTACCCAGCCCCATTGGTTCATTCTGCTTTTTTCGCCTTTGCCTTGTTTCAAATCCGGAAGATCTAGCCCGAGGCTGATATCAAGAAGCCCTTATGATTTTGATTTGCATTTCCCCCCTAACATCTTTTCAGGTATTTACCGGTCATTTTTATGTCTTCTTCGGGAAAACAGTTTAGAACCTTTACTCACCTCTACATTGCGTTGTTTATCCTCTGACCATTGAGATGTAAGAATTCTTTACGTATTCCGGATACAAGCCCCTTACCAGATACACGGTTTGAAAAAATTTTCTCCTATCCCGCAGTTGTCTTTACTTTCTCGGTGGTGTCCTTAGAAGCACTGCAGTTAGAAGTGTTTATAACGTCCAACTTACCTGTATTTTTTTATGTCGTTCTGTTGCTTGTGCGTTCGGTGTCCTAGCTAAGAAAACTTTGCTCGTCTGAAGAATAAGCCTTTCCACTCTTCCTTCTGGTGTGTAGCTATGTCATTTGAAGTTTCGAAGGTGCACATTCTTTCTTTTGAATCCAAATAATTAAAAAATGCTGACTTTTTATAGTTATGCGATTTTCATGCCACTAAACACACACCCAATCCATTATTTAGCATACATTTCTGGTTCATCCTCAAAGAGATTTCAAGAGGTTTTCTGAAATGTGTGTCTGAAATTAAGAACGAGGGGAAATCTGGCTTCTGTAATTGTGTGACTTATATTTAATTATTCTCCTAACATTCATCAGAAGGTGGAGCGAGGCTTGGTGAGTCCTCTGGTCTTGGCGAATTCATGCTGATTTTAAAGCCAGTCTTTCTCCTCTAGGGTCCTCACAGACCGTCCTTCATAGAATTCGCTCTCCGGGGAGCAGGTGTCGGTTCTGAGACCCGCCTCTCCCCCTCACACGCCAGCGTAGCCCTGGCTCGTGTTCGGTCTTGTCGGCCCACTTCCGGTGTCCATGCTCTCAGAGACGAAGGGTTACAAGTTCAGGGTCATGTTCTCAGGACCTTCTGGCCCTGGGATGTAAATTCACCGGGTGAGGAGACTTCTGCTTCTCTAAAGATAGCTAAGGCACACCTTCGGCTGCCAGCCTTGCTCCTAATTTGGGGACTCCGCCCTCTCAGTGTGGATGGTTCTCTGAGTCCATTAGCGTATCTGGCTATGGTGTGTTTCTTCTCGGGGTTTCCCCTGAGTCCCGCCAGCCTAACCAGGCAGCTCACTTGTTTCCTGGAACATTTTCCCAGCTGCCTGAACTCACTGCTTTGATTTTAAAGGATCGCGCTGGTCCTGTGGACCTGGCCTCATTCACGGGGAGCCTCGTCCGTCCCCCCCGCCTCGTGCTGTTAACGTCTGACCCTTCCGGCAAGCTCCGGAGCCACAGGTATGGATTTTCTGGACAATCTCATCTTATTCTGCTTGTTAGGAAATGGTCAGATTTTTTTTTTTTCCGGCTCTCTTTTTGACACTGTTCGTGTGGTTAGATGATCAGAGGGCAGGGCAAAGACCGTCCAGTGGCTGATTAAATACGGCAGTTTGTGACTGAGTCACACAAAGGAGACCTAAATCACTGGGCCGTGGAAGCTTCCAAAACATGGGGACTTGGGGGTGTTGCTGCGCATAGGGAGGAGCCACCCCTGGTTCTCGGCGGGGGAGTGGCAGTCTGATCATCGTGGGGGGTGGGAGGCCTGAGAGGTACACCGCTCCCCACTTCCCTGCGACCTCCGGCCTTCCCTGCAGGCGTCCGGCACCAGTGGTCACACGGCAGCCGCAGAGGCTGCTCCTTTACCCTGCAGGGCTGGGGACTCCAGCCCGGAAGCAGTGCCTGTGGAGGCTCGGGGGACCCCTGAAAGCAGCCCCCCAATGCCGAAGCAGCTTCTCACTTTGCAGAGTCTGGCAACGAGCCGCGCCAGCCCCTCCTTCGGACACTCTGAGTTTCCTTCCCAGATCTTCTCGTTGTGCTCCTGGCCCCTGTCTGCCGGGGTGGCCGGGCCGAAGGGGACGCGGCCTGGCCGCGTGATGCAGGACACGCAGGCGGGGTCCGCGGTCGGAGGCGGGCTTCTGTCCCTGGATCTGCAGCCGTTCAGACTGCCCTCCTCATGGTCAGGAGGGAGATGCACGGAAGGACGGACGGGCCCGTGAACCCCTGGGAGGCTGGCAGCACCCCGGGGACGGATGCGGGGGCTGCGAGGGCGTGGGCTGGGGAAGGGGAAGGGACAGCAGGACTGGGTGGGCTGCCGGCGGGGAGGGCGGGGGGGCGATGCCGGGCCCCTCGGAAGGAAGAGCTTGGGGCGAGCGCAGCTCGAGCCTGTGTCTGAAGCCTGTGGGCCGTCAAGTGGGAGGGGACCCGGCCCCCGGGGGGGTGCTCTCCGGCCCCCCTTCCTCCCTCCGCTCCTTCCCCGTGGCTCGTCTTAGCGGGGCGGGGAGGGGTCGGGCCACGTGGATCTTCCCGGCTCTTCCCACAGGGCGTTTGGTGTTAGTTCCCTTCGTGGGGGCGGGGTGGGGGGTGAGGGGGCAGACGGGGGCAGGGGAGGCGGCGAGGCTGAAAACAGGAAGCGGGACACTTGCGGAGAAGGCAGAACGCCCACCCCCCACCCCCGCCCACCCTCCTCCAGGACAGTTTGTGACCAAGCAGAGCGGTCATCCTGCAAATTGCCGCCAATTTATTTATGGTTTGTGGCGATTGCACGTTATGTGCACCCTGAGAAAAACAAGCAGGGCGTCGAAAAATTACGATCTTTCCTGGAAAAGCGAGCCCATTCGGGGCCGTGGAGACAGCATGAGCCAAGGGGAGCATTGGGGTGCAGCCGCCTGCTCTGCGGCCGGCACGGCCGGGTCCAGGCCTTCCCCGGGCTGCGCGTCAGTCGGGGCAGGCGATGGTGGGTCAGGAGCGGTGCGAGGGTAGAGTGGGGTGTGAGACCTTCTTCAGAACTGGGGGGCCCTTGTTAGGACATTCCTCACCCCTAAGCAGAGACAGGAGTAAGGGTGGCCCCCATGAAAAGTGCCCCGGAGATCCTGTGTGTACCTTGAAGAGAGAGGCCTGACCTCTGGCAGAGGGTGTGGAACCCCAGCTCTGCTCAGCGGGGTGGGCCTGTACCCCGACTGAATGCAGTGATGTCCTGTCTGTCCCCTAAGGTCAGGTTAACATGCCAGGCGTGGGGGACAGGCTGCTAATTTGGAATGTGGAGAAGTAACGGCAATTTTCCTAGCATTGAAATGTGACGAAGCCCCCAAAGGGACCACCCGGCGAGCAGCCCTCCGTGGTCCTGTGGACGTTGGCTCGTTACGTGTTGGATCTGTCTGGATCTTGCAGAAGTAACGCCAGCCTGAGACGGGGCCCGTCCCCCGACCTCGCACGCCCGTGGAGGCCCCGTCGCGTGGGTTTGACAGTGGGGTGAGAGCTCCGCCAGCCGCGGCCTGAGGACCTGCTCCTCCTGCAGCCTCCTGCTGGCCTCGAGGTCTCTAACAGGCATTTCAGAACCGAAAACCCTCCCCCTCCTCCCCGTCCGCCCTTCTGCCCTGTCCTCACCCTCTTCCTCGTCCTCAGTTGCTCACCTGCATCCCTTCCCCTCAAGCTTGAGAGGTGGCCGCCTCCACCGCCTTCCCTCTCTGTCCTTCTTTGAGACCAGCCCGAGTCCCTGGTGGTCTGTTCTGCCTCCCGTCAGCATGATCGCCGCAGTCAGCCGCCCCCCTCACGCCTTGGCCGGGCCACCACAGCCCCCCACTGTCCTCCCTGCCTCTGGCCTCGCGCCCGCCAGAATCCACTCTGACGGACGAAACCTCACCGACACCGCGATTGCTGCGGCTGTGCGACGGGTCTCGTGTGGGACTCCGTCCGGCCTCCACATTCGTCCTCCTTCTACATCGTGTTGGCCATTCGGGGTCTTTGGCTTCTCCGTGGAAACTTCGGGATTGGTTCGTCGATATCTACAAAATAACCTGTTGGCATTTTGAGTGACAGTGCCTCGAACCTGTCGATCAAGTCGGGAAGAAACAACATCTTGACAATACTGAGTCTTCCTGTCTGTGACCATAGAATATCTCTCTATTTAGTTAGTTCGTCTTTGATTTCGTGCATCAGAGTTTTGTAATTTTCCTCATATAGATCTTGTTACTTACTCGTAAGCGTTTCAGTTTGGGGGGCGCTAACGGAAATGGTGTTGGGTTTTTAGTTGCAGATCCCACTTGCTCGTGGCCGGTATAAGGGCAGGCGACGGGCTTTTGTACGTTGGCCTTGTGCCCTGCAGCTGTTCTGCGAGCGATATTCCCAGCCCTTCCGCTGCCTCGTGTGGGTCTCGCCGAGCTAACCCCACTGCTTGGGAGGCCCCGAGAGTGGCCTTGGACTTGTAGGGCTCTGCGCCTCTGCTCACGCGTTACGACGCCCGCAGTAATCTTACCTGCTTGTCTACCTGTGGGGACCTTACCCAGCGCTGCCAGAGCCCAGCACCCCTCAGCAGAACTGACTCCCACCTCCGGGTTCTGGCTCCCAGCTGAATTCCAGCGCTTTCCATGTGTTCCCTCGTCTGGGAGCAGCTCGTTTGGGTCTCTCTTCCTCTGCGGGCCGCTGCTCCCAGGGCCGAGGACAGAGGCCCACCGTCAGCCTCTGGGGAGCTTGGCGCTCAGGGGTTAACGTCAGTTCACCAGGCTGAGGCTCGGAGAAACCAGGTCACTGAGACCTTAGGGACCTCTCTGTCCTAACTTGTTTGGGAAACTCGTCTGGAGTGTCATAGACCACAATCCGTATCACCTGTCACGCAGAGGGAGAAGCAAAGTAGCTCAGCCAGACCGAACTAGCAAGGCACACGCCGTCGACTGTCGTCCCCACCACACAGCCTCCTGCCGGGGTCCGGTCTCTCTGCTCAGGCCCCGGATGGTGCAGAGCCTGGGGACCGGGCTGCATTTTTCTTTCCAAAGCCGAGTGATGTGCTTCCTGAGCTCCAGCTCTCAGACCCGGCTGGCGTCAGGGTCTCAGAAGTGCTGCCCTGAGGCGGGCTCTGCACTTGCTGTCAGCCCTCAGGGTCCATCCTTTGTCCTTACTGAGCTGGGCACGGCCTCCCTCCACGGGCTCTGCCACCCCAGCCCTCCTTCCCCTTGACTGGGTGTCACGCCTTTCTGATCAAAAGCTGCCGCTCTCCAGAAGGCCGATTCTATTTTTCAAGAGTTGGTTTGAGGACAGTTTATTTTAGGCCCGTTCAGTGTGATCAGAGCTCACCTTCATTGTTATGAAGCAGCCTAAGATCAGGTCGAAGACAGCGGTTCGATCTGTTTGGTGACAACTTGTGTGACTAATTAATGCTTTGCCTGGCGCTGTGAAGCGTGCTTGGCACCACACGAACACGAAGTCATAACACGCGTCCCATTCGAAGCTGTCTTAGTAAATTGAGCATCTTTCATTGATTCACCTCGTCAGGCAAGAAAATAACCCTTATGGCCTCATGAACCTCCTCTGCGTTCTAGCAGGTGCCATTTTGAACATGAATTTCGTTGAATTAATAAGGCAGATGTCAAGCATTTAATTGGCCCTTCTCTCGCAGCGGGCTCTAACAATTTGGGGACTATTATTGGAGATGATCTAATTCAACAATGACGGGAAACTAACAGTGGCTGAGATGCTGTTGGTCTTTGGGGAGGAGAGGCTGGCCGTGCAGCGTTAATGTTTAATAACTGGCTAATGTCATCGTAACGTGGTCTTCACAGAGTTTTCTACTAAAGTTCCGCAAAGTGCGGAGAGGGATAAGGAAGAAGGTGGCGGCGGCTTACTGAACCTGACTGGCCCACAAAATGTGCTCTAACGCCTTGAGCCTTGTATTAAATTTTCAAGTGACTTCTGTTTTCTACTCCGTGTTATCATTTTTCTCCCAATCTTCAGCTAAGACGGTTTGACTGAAGAGAGGCGTCTTTTTATTTTGTGGTTTCTGGATCCCTTGGGCTCAGACTCCTCACTTGAGAAGCAAGTCTAAAAATGACAATATAGAGAAGATAGCAGAGGAGAAATTAACTTGTGGTATATCCATTCAGTGGAATAGTATTCAGCACCAAAAAAGGATTTTGAGCTATCAAGCCACGAAAAGATATGAAAGAACTGTGAATGTACATCACTAAAGTGAATAAACCAACTTGAAAAGGCTGCGTGCTGTATGATTCCAGCTCTATGACGTTCTAGAAAAGGTGTAACTATGGAGACAGTGAAAAGATCGGTAGTTGCCGGGGGCGAGGAGTGGGGGGACGGACAGGTGGAGCGCAGAGAGATTTGAGTGAAAACACTCTGTATGGTACCGTCGTGCCGGGTACGCGTCATGATACACTTGGTCACACCTTAGGATGTACATGTGCGATCGCTACCGTAAGCCAGGGCCGTGGGCAATCATCGCGTGTCAAAGAAATTACCACTCCTGGTGGGCGATGCTAACGTGGCTCACTCGACGCCCTTAGATAATGTTGGATTCGACTAAATTTGGGGAGTTCTGAGAGGTGGCACATAATTGGACTTGGGGAAAAAAAGTAATTCTGACTCACTGAATTTGTCAATATTGGCAAGTAGCTCTTTTTTGCCCAGCAGCGTTAGGATGCTTCCTGTTTTGGGATCAAAAAATGGGCCGTTTATGAAGACATCTGTGAAGTCCCCTTTGGGCGAGAGGGTCACCCTCTGTCAGGAAGGGTCAGCTCTGGAAATATCGCCTGCTCTACCCGCCCATAATCTTTCCTCTGTACCACGTGCGGTGAAGACTGCCCCCTGGTGGCCAGTTGGCAGTGTGCTCATCAGTGTTTTCTCTTGGCTTCCTCTCTAGTCGTGGCCGTTTACATCAAGGGGTCGTGGTGGTCCACGGAAGATGTACTCAGAACCTCCGATCCTGCAAGAGAAGGTCTGGTGAAGGTGAGGCGATGTCCTTTTAAACTGCAGAACAGGTTTTAAAAGTCACCGTACTTTCGAGCGTGTTAATAATAGGAAGTCGTCCGGCCCTGGGGATGCGTTTTCGGGGACTCCCAGGGACAAAGCACCACAGACCGAGGGCTGACACGACAGAAGTGTGTGGTGTCACAGTCCCGGAGGCTGGACATCTGGGGCCTGAGGGTCAGCAGGGTGGGGTCCTTCTAACGGACCTGAGCGAGAACCCAGCAAATTAATGCCGGTGAGAGGTTCAGCAGAATGTGTTGGGCCGGGGGGCCTGCGTGCTGGACGCACGTCGGTGGCCGTCCAGCCCTTTTCGTGGACCAGCCAGGTGCTATGAGCGGCTGGGGTACCAACTGCCAGGAAGAGTCCGATGTGCTCTTGAAATATATGATTTTGTCAGAACAAGAGCGGTTACTTCCTCCAAGTGTCAATTCTTCTACACAAAGATGAGGAATCCCTGCCCCCCGCCCCCAGTTTCTGAAACTGTGTGGCGACGCCCCAGCTGTATGTGGGGTAGCCCCCTCTCCTTTCATGGAACTTTGGGTGTTGACTTTTCTTTTTTCTTTTAATTACATTTTGTTTATTAGCCATCTCTTCATATATCACCAAAAACAAACAAAAGCTTTCTTAAAATTCTTTGTTAACAGAATTAGTGGTCCTAATTGAGGGCTTAGAACTGGATCTTAGTTTTGAGTTTTCAGAAACATTTCTGAGTCTGAATCACATGTCACCCCCTGCCCCCAACCCTCCAATAACGGAACTGGACAGATTAAGCACATTTTCTTTTTTTCTCCTTTTCTCCTGCCAGTTTTTGATTGGATGTTTTCCCTTCTGCCAGAAACAATCTGCTTTTCTCTTCTGGCTTTTCTCTGAACTTTTTGGTTTTATAAATTGAAATTATAACCTCCCACATTATGGCAATCAGGTTTTGTGACTAGCTCGCTATTCTTAAAGCCTGAATTTGGTTTGGCTGCCACTCTCTGAGATAGAAATCGGGTGGCTTCTCAGAGTTAACTGGTGTGGCGTTCACAACAAGTCTTTTCCTCATCTAAGACTTGGCTCCAGATGAAGGTGAAATAATTCACATTCTGGGCCAATTAATAAGTTTATTGGCACTGAACACTTTGTGCCATTTGCTAGGATGCTGCAGGTTTATTTTTATTATCAGAGTAACTGAAAGAAAAAAGAAAAAACCAACCATACAGATGTCTTAGAGACCACGTAGGTGGTTTTTGTCCTTGACCAGCGGAGGGGACTGAGGAGGCTCAAAGAGGTTGTGAGTCGCTGAGGAGCTCCGTCCGAGCGAATGTCGCCTGAGAAGGCACGAGTGATGATGATGATGATGATAAAAATTTAAAAGTCAAGTATTAAATATAAACCAAGCGTTAATGCTTACATTAAATGTCCCCGCCCCACAGTCTCGGTTCTGATGGGTGGAGATGCAGGTGGGCACGGCTGGCCTGGCCCACATGGGCGGCACCTGCTCGGCCTGCCTGCCCCTGGCAGAGCCCCCCTCCAGCTGTCACACGTCTGGTCTGGACGACCAGGGAAGGCAGCCACACCCTCTGAGCTTCGATGTCCTCACCTGTGCCTCCTGGGAGGTAGTGAGGATCCAGTGGTGGTATCGCATGGACAGAAGTCACCAGACGTGGTACTGCCGACCTCGTGGTGCCGCGTAGAACGGGACCACCAACACCCCCACACCTGGGCGGTCACACATCAGCGTCCCCAGAGTGGAATCCATACAGCAATACTGGCACTGTGTCGATAGTGGGTCGGTTTCATCCCAGCAGTCGCTGGGAGCTGTCCGGAAGACCGCACCTAGGAAGATGCCGAGACTCTCGCCAGGCCCAGCCCCTCACGTCGGGGTGGATCAGCCACGTGGGCTGGGGCCGTGGGAACGGAAGCGGAGGCCGCCACCGGTGCCACGCATCCGCCTGGCCGTGGGCCGGGGCCATGCAAATGCAGAGAGTTTTAACAGGCGGCAGCGTGACGTCAGTCGGGCGTGACGAGGATACATTTCCTCCATCTGCCCCGGCTTTGCTACGGGCAGAGACGGTTCCCACAGCCTTAGAAAGGAGTGCGTTTTGAGCCCCAGGCATCTTCTGAGATTGCGACTCTAAAGGTGTGCTTGAAATCTGCCGCAGATCATTGAAAATTAGTCGCTTTTGGTGTAGGAAATGATCGCCCCAATTTTTCACCCTTCTTTTGAGGGCCAGAATTCTGGGGCTTTTGTTAAAAATGGCAGATAGGGTTTATTTCTAGAAAACATCCAACGAATCAGCTGAAACGGTTTGCCCCCCTCGCCCCATGAGGTAACTTCCTGTTTCATTATATTGATCTCCGTCTGCTTATAGTTCGTGTCTTGCCTTGGGGACCCACAGAGTTCTAGGCACCCCCTCTCCTGGAGGCCGATTGGTGTGAAAGGTCACAGGTGTGAACACCTCTGTGAGAAACTATGGTTTGGCTCCTGAGCATGGAAAGAATCACGTGATGTAGGAGCACGCGCCCGGCTCCACGTGCGGCTCAGCTCCTAGTGCAAAACTTTTCACATCTCATTTTTATCTTTCATCTCACTTGGTCGTCCTTTTTTTTTTTTTTTTTTTTTTCCTCTCCAAAGGTTCAGTCATTTGGGGAAAGGATCGTGCTTTTCATTCTAAACGTCATTATTTTTGGAAGATTGGAGAGAAAATTGGATGACGATGACATGTTTTTTTTACCTCACTCTGCGAAGGAGCAGGCTAAAATCCTGTGGCGAGACGGAGCAGCAGTTGGATTTTACACGACCAAAATGAAAGGTAAGGGTCACGGGGCAGTGTGGGGCCAGGGGCCACCACCGTGTCAGGCCCGGGGAGGCTCTCAGGATTCTCCGAGGAATAAATATCACTGCTCAGAGAGAACCTTCCAGCACAGGAAGTACCACTGATTCAGCCGTCTTACAAATAAACCCAAGGCGTGGATTTCATTTTCATCATTTTTACTGGCAAACGGGGAAAAGCTCGTGCCTCTGATTCCCAGCTAGTGCCACATCCTCTGTAAGGTATTTGTTGCGGACAATGGTGTAGCATGACTTTGCAAGCACAATGCTTTTAATTTCTTTTCTTTAATGTTACCAATTAGCCGTCAGGACACATACCGTTGCTAAAGCTGGCACGTGGTGTGAAAGCATGCTGGATGCCAAGAGTTACAGACGTTACCTCAGAAGCGAGGGAGGTCGGCCATGACAACCAGTGAGGGTAAAAGGCTTAGTCGACAAGAAGTGTGTGTGGACCGTTTGCCCAAGGATTGAGGCCTCTGCTTTAAACTTGCTTTCTTTAATAGTTTTTATTTTTATTCTATTTTTAAGTTATAGTTGACATACACTATTATGTGAGTTTCCAGCATACGATGTAGCGATTAGACATTTACAAACACCCGCAAAATGGTCACCCCAGTGAGTCTAGTGCCCGTCTCTTGTGCTTTCGTGGTGGTCATATGTGTTCTTTGGCAAAGTGTCCGTTCAAATACATTTTCCATTTTTTATTGGGTTGCTCGTTTTCTTATTACCGATCTTTGAATGTTCTTTATCTGTTGGATATCAGTTCTTTAGCAGATATATATATTTTGGAAACACGTTCGTTTTGTCCTAATACTGTTTCTCAGAGTAGAAGTTTTGAATGTCGATCAGGTCTGCCCACATCGAGGCATGCCCTCGGCTCAGAAAAGCGCCGCACTCGCAGTCCGGGCTCGCGTGGCTCACACGATTCAGAAGGTCTCAGGAGCGGATCTCTCTCTCGTCTCTGCCTTCTTTTTGTTGGGCCCTCTGGGGTCCCCTTCACTTGTGCAGATTAGTTCGTAAGCCAGGCTTTGGGCGATGGCTTTGGATTTGCGTCTGCCTCATTCTGCCATGACCTCTCCTTTACATTTCCAGCTGCTTTCCGACTCCGAACCCCTGATCTGACACCGTTAGTGGTAAAGCTTCAGTTTTCCCCACCACGTTTTCTGCAGCCCTGGGGCTTGAGGTGTATATACCCTGTGGCCAGTGAGCTGCACACTAACAGGTTTTATCTTTTGCAGTTGCAATTTTTGGAAATTAAATTTTCCTCTGGTTTTGATGTGCTTTTGGATGCATTGTGGTGTCTCTTAATGATTTTTTTAAAAAATTTACTTCTTAAAAAAGTTACTATTTATGGGAATTTGTGTGAGTGTTACATTCCACCACCATTATCTGATCGAGGACTCATTTAGGTACGGATTATAGAATTTTATTCCTTGCTTTCCCCTCTCTTTCTCTAAGTTGAGAGAAGGGTTTATTTTTATCGAATTAAAAAAAAAACTGGTTGATATTAGCAGCATACAGCTAAATTGAAAGTAATTTAGATAGTGAATAGATACATTTGATAATGTTTCATTATTTTGCGCAATGGTTTCTGAAAAATCATGGGCAAGTGCGTGTGATTTACTCGACTCCAGGAGGAGTTCTGGTTCAGAAGGAGTACAGAACGGCGAAAGACGTTTCTTGAGCCTTGGCTCTGTCTTCGGTGCTTGTCATAGTGTTACATAGTGTCGTTGTGCTGATGCTTAAAACATGGGCACAGCACGCGGCGTGCATCTCAGCTTCATGACAGAACAGTTTCTCTGTGTTCGTTTAGGTCACGTGATTCAGACTATCTGATAATTTAGCTCGGGCTAGGCTGAAGTGGATAATTTCCTTCTGCGGGGAGAAGAAAATGCACAGGTTCGTTGTCTAAATAGGATCACGGAGGCCGGGTTTTGTCTACTTTAAGAGTACACATTGTCCCTCAACACATTCTTAGCACAATCATTTATGTGTGTGACTTTTCTATTTAAAAAAAAAAAAAAATCAGACAGTGAAATTGACCCTGTTTTTGATTTTACAGTTCTATGATTTTTTTTTTTTTTTAGAAAACTTATTTTTCAGTCATAGTCGACATACAACCTTAGTTTCAGGTGTACAACAGAGTGATCGGACATTTTTACACCCTGTGAAGTGATCTACGCCTTCTGAGCCATAGAGCGAGTCACGTAACTGCAACCACAATTAGAATACGGACTAATCTCATCATCCAAAAAAACTGTTTCCCGTTATCCCTAGTGGTTCCTGCGTTGCCACCCCCAGCGCCTGGCCACCACCGACCGGCCGCACCGCTGTGGGTCTCGGCATCGTGACTTCAAGGTCCGTTGTCCTCAGTGGTTTCGCCTTTTTGGGGCCGAGGAGCACAGAGTGTTTTAAAACGTGTGGGCTCCTTTGGGTAGAACGAATGAGATCTTTTCAGGTGCGCCCCCCTCCTTGGGAACCTTTTGCTAAATGGTCCACTGTGCGGTTCTCCCTTCCTTTGATGGTTCTAGGATTGCCTTTCATTCAAAATCTGGACCCTGTAATCATTTCACCATTTCATGCTGAAATCCTCTCTAGATAAGCACAGCGCGGGAGGTTTTAGTTTCACTTTTAGCCCCGAGACCACTACTTTCAAGGAGGAAAATAACAGGATGGGTGAGTGGAGTTGGCCAATTCAGGGCCGAGCTGGTCAATGTTTTGCTGCTGTATAAAAATCTAAAAAGAACGGCTTTACATTTCAGATTTCTGAAAGCCCGCCACTAATGCAAGGGAAGCTCTTCACGGGTCCAGACAAGCACGTGACCCGTGAGATGGCAGCGATGCTCTGGAGTGGCCTTGGCTGCCCCGTCTGTCCAGGGCCACCTGTTCTTCCCTTGCCCCGACACCCAGTGCCGCAGGTGCCTCCCGCCTAATGTCTCATCAAGCGTGGGCCCCTCGTGCCATTCTCTGGACGTTAGCAGAAACTAAGCAGCAAGAAAACGGAGAAGCGAGAGCGTGGTGTGGGTTCGGGCCCCTCGGGCGGCTTCTTGCGCTGCTGCTCCGTTCTCGTCCTCGCGAGCCAGCTTCCTTTTCTCACTACGTTTCCTGCTTCCTTGTAACCTTGACGTCAGTTTGCCACGCTGCCCGCCTAGCCTGTGACCGCGCCTGCCTTAAAGGTGCAGGACATACTCTAGTCCCAGTTTTACTTCATTCAGACTCTTTTGGAAGAATAAGATCGGCCCAGCCAGCCTGTGCGTGGGTTTCTTGTGGGTCGTGGGTTCACCTTTAGCTCAGGTGTCTGCGTACAGGTGGGCTGGCTTTCGAGGTTCACATATGGCCACCTCGTCTTAGCTGTTTAACTGAGGCTCTGGCGGGGGCAATCTGAAAGCAGGACTGTGGGCTGGGCGGACCCCAGTCATCACCCGGGAAGGGTCCTGTTTGGGAAGTCTCAGCCTGGGGCGGGGTGCTTCAGCGAAGCCCCCAGACGGGCCTGCTTTGCTCCACGTCATGGGGCTGCGGGCGTTCTGGGGCTGCACCCCCACCCTGCTGCATCAGAAACTCCAGCCATCCCTGTGTGAAGCTGTCCAGGTGAGTCTGTAAAGCCCGAGAACCATTCCTCTAAGCCACGCATTCTCAGTGGGGCGGCATTGTCCTCAGGGAAAGTATTCTGTCCCGGGTGCAGAAGCTCTCAGATGGTTCTGTGGCTCTTCAAAGCCCAACTCCGCCCAACAAAGGCTCCTTTCTTAGTACTTAGGTACCTTAGTACTTAGGTGGAGGGAGGAGGGGGGGGGTGTTGATGGCGATTAGGACAAAATGTCTTTTGCGATTGGGACACTGGAGGCGTAAGTTCAGGATATTTATAGAACGTTCCTTAGTTCAGGTTGGTCTGGTGTTTTCTCATGATTAGACGGGGCTTATGTGCTCAGGGGAAGGGGAAGTGTCCTTTTCATGGGCTCACATCATTTTGGGGAGCCCGGTGTCCACGTTACTATCGGCGACGTTCACCTTGCTCACTCGAGGGGCTTTGTTTTCTTTTCCATACTCCATCATATCTTTTAAGAACAATTCACTGTATCTTTTTAAAGTCAATTTTGTTGAAGTCAATTTTATATCCCATGAAAGTTGTTAATTGTAAGTGTGCCATTCAGTGACTTTTAGCAAATTTGGAGGGTGGCGTAGCCATCACCCTGATTCACATTGTGGATTTTTCCTCTACCCCCAAACACTGCCTGTTTGGGATGAGTGTCTTTTTCCAGCCCAGCTCTGGGCCATCGCTGAACTGCTGTCTGTCTCCGTCAGTCTGTCTTACTGACATTTCACAAAACGGAATGAAACCGGATGTGCTGTTTTGCATCTGGCTTCTTCCATGTAGCTTGGCGATTTGGAAGTCCATCGAAATGGCAGCGGATATTAGTATCTTATTGCTTTTTATTGCTGAGCGATGGTCCAAGGCGTGAACATACCACATTTTGTTTCTGCATTTCCTGGGACGGTTTCCAGTCTGGGGCTATTACGCATGTGCGTGCCTTCGCATGGGCACGTGTTTTCATTTCTCGCGGGTGGGTTCCGAGGAGTAGCCCATGGTTAACTTTTTAAGAAATTGCCAGATTGTTTGATGAAGCGGCTGTCCCATTCGACACGCCCGTCGGCGGTATCCGAGGGTTCGTTTCTCCACGTCCTGTCAGCTCTTATTGTAGCTTGTCTTTTTGACCGTAGCTGTTCTAGTAGGTTGCACGTCGCATTTCACTGTGGCGTTAATTTGCGTTTTCCTAATGATTGATGATATTGATCATCTTTTCACCAATTATTAACCATTTGTATATCTTCTTTGGAGAAATGTCTGTTCAGGTCATCTATCCATTTTTAATTGTTTGTTTTCATTTTATTGAATCATAGGGGTTCTGTATATATTCTGGATATAAGTCTTTTATCGAAAATGATTTGCGAAGATTTTCTTACAGGCTGTGGTTTGTCTTCTCAATTTCTTACTGTTGTCTTTTGAAGAACAAAGCGTTTTAATTTTGACGAAGTCAGATTTGTCATTTGTTTGTGCTTTTGGTGTTGAATCTAAGAACTCTTTGCCTGACCCAAGGTTATGAAGGTTTTCTTCTAAAAGCTTTATAGTTTTAAGTCTTACATTTATGTCTAGATCCATCTTGAATTCATTTTTGTGTATGATGTGAGGTAAGGGTGCAAATGCATTTTAAAAAATACCTAATACATTAAAAAATGAATGGACTTTATTTTTCAGAGCAGTTTTAGGTTTCTAGAACTATGAAGCAGAAAGTACAGAGCACTCCCCACTCCTCCTCCTCCTCCCCCTCCCCCTCCCCCTTCTCTCCCTTTCTCTCTCTTCCCCTGAAAGTCAAGTTCCCTTTGCTGTATTGGCTCTGGGTGCAGCGAAGTTACGAGGTTATGAGGTTACTTCAGGGTAGGAAAGTGGGAGGAATGCCACCGTCGCCTGTCTCGCTCTGCTTAGCAAGGTCATCGATGTTTTATGGGAAACAGGACTTAGTCTATTTGGGGCAAATGCACTTTGCCATATTTGGACACAGGGAGCCCTCGTTAGAGTTGCTGAAACAAGCCCGTGCCCTAGAGCTGTGTCGGGTGGTCTCCCAGCCCACGGCCCCCCGGGGCAGGGGAGAATGCCATGCCGCCCAGACGCCCCTCAGCAGCGCCAGGGGCCTCTGCGAGCCGCCCACGGTGACCGAGGGTGTTGGGGTCTGGGCGCGTGAACAGCCTCGCTCTGCTCAGTCACCAGGTCTGCTGTCCGTTGCGGTGCGGTGAGCTGGTGGCTGGCTCCGTGGCATCCAGCAGCATGCGGGCTGGTGGCGGTCTGCAGTGATCTGCTCTTCTGTCGCCGGCCCTGAGTCCGTGGAGCTCGTCCTGCTTCCGGATGGCGCCAGTGCCTGGCCGTGTGGGCGTCCCGCCGGGTCCTGCCGGGTTAGCACGATGCCCTTCTCTCTGTTTACCCGCAGGCAGCCTGTGTGGCGATGGCACAGGTGCGTGCTACCTGCTTCCCGTCTTTGACACGGTGTTTGTCAGGAGGAGGCACCGTCGCCAGGGCCTGGGCGTGGCCATGCTGCAGGACTTCTGTGAGACGTTCGGGGAGGAGGAGGCCCTGGGCATCAGCTGGCCGGTTTCTCCCGCCATGTACCAAGGTAACAGCACCTTTGTGAGGTAGACGCACCCGGGTGCCGGTGATGGGGTGCACACGTGCATTCCGGGTGGGCCTGCAGAGGGCGGGCCCTCGGCTCGTCATCATCGAGAGGCCACGGGGAGCCCTGGGCGTCCCACGAAGCACAGCCACCCACGTTGGGCTTCGCCTGACTGCCAGCCGTGCAGGCGTTCTGGGCCCTGGCACGGGGAAAACGGCAGACGGGAGAGAAGACGACACTTCTGGTGCTCTGAGGTCACGAGTGTTTTCCTCAAGGGGTTTAGTCCTTCCCGCGTCTTTTCCAACTCTTAGTCTCTAATTAAACCTTGAGGATCCCCGAGTTTCTTCAAAGAGCGCGCAAGGATTCCCGCACCGTGTCGCCCACTTTGAGGTGCTGGGAGCTCCCAGAAACCAGGCAGCCGGGCCTCTGTCCGCACCCCTGTTCTATCCATCCCTCTCGGGTTTGCCCCCGGGGCGGGGCCACCCCAGAGCCTGGGGGTCCCTGCTGCACCACGACCTGCGTCTTCCCCCGCAGAGGACAATCTTAAGGTGCTGGTTCTGATTCGGGCTCCGTGTCTACGGGTTTCAGCTGTGCCCCCTCGGGGAGCCGGCGGAGCGCGCGGTGCGGAGCAGCTGGGGGCCGAAGACCCGGCCGGGTGTGCGCATGCGCCCTCGCTGGCCGGCCGTCGTGCGCACGGTCCTGCTGTGCACAAGACGACAAGGCCTCCTGCCTGGGCCGCGCTGCGGGGGCTGCGAAGAGAAGCTCCCCCTTCTCCCCGGGTGAGGGACCCGGGAGCCCCGCAGGATGCGGCCACCTGCGTCCAGGCCCCTCTTCTAAACTGGCTCGGGTACCAGGCCCGCAGTGTTCCCGCCAGTGGCAGCCGAGCGCCCAGGTGGCCGCCACACCTGGACCTGCGCACCGAAGCGCTGGCCGCGCCTCCAGCTGCGTCCTCTCAGTCCCCGGGCCAGGCGTCGGTGGGACGTGGGCGGAGCACGGGCACGGTGTCCGGTGTCCGCGCGTGTGTGGGCCAGCCCCTCGCGGCGTTGGGTGGGAGGAGGTGCGGGTGGGCTGCTGGCGCGGGCCGGCTCTCGGTATTGTCACATCATGGTGCAAAACTCCAAGGCGTCCAAGAATTCCAAATTCGAAACCGGCTTTCCCTGTCGTGATGCCGTTAGAAGTGTCGAGATGGGGGACCAGGAGCTTCTATCCAGCTCTCCGCGGCCTTGGCTCTGCCTGTCGGGTGCTTAGCGTCGGCTCTGAGAGCCGCCGCCTGTGCTGGCGCCCCAGGCCCAGCACATCGGGGGAGGGCCCGGGCAGTCCCCATACTACCCGCAGGGCGGGGTGCAGCTTCCCACCTGGCTGGACTTGGGATCCCGCTGACCTGTGCACGTGGGCGTCAGTGTCCCCAAACGCTGAGGGGACTCTAGAACCCTGGCATCTGTGGGAGGTTCTGTGGGGGAGGAGGGCTGGGGAGCCTTGGAGGGAGGAAGGGCGATGACTGAGGTGCGGCCATGTTAGGGGTGAATGGGGCACCCCCCAGTTCTTACACTGACGCCCTAACCCCACTGTGACTGTGTGGAGGTGGGGACCTTGAAGAGGTAATTAATTAGCTTAAATGAGGTCGTAAGCGAGGGTCCCTAATCCAATAGGACTGGCAAGAAGAGGCCTTTATCAGAAGGGACAGTTAGGACCCGAGCGGGTTCACAGGGAAGGCCACGCGAGGGCACGGTAAGCAGGCGGCCGCCTGCAGGCCAGGGAGAGCGGCCTGGACATCCAGTCTCCAGGCTGCAAGGCGTAAATGTCTGTCGTTGAATCCCCCGGCCTGTGGGATGTTGTTTTGGGCACCAGCGCTGACAAAAATGAGCTGGATGACGGGGGTCAGGCAGGTGAGGATGGCGGAAGGTGGCTTTCATGGAGCGCGGCTCAGCGCTGGGGCGAGCTGGGCTGCAGAGGGAGCCGGAAGTGGCCCTGAGGACACAGAGGCTGGCCGTGTGCCCCGGGGGGTGGCCTGCCTGACGCGGGCTGCGCCCTTTCTCAGTCTGCAGGAAGTTCCTGTGCGCCCGGCCAGAGGAGCGAGGCCGCCTGTGGGAAGTGGAGCCCCCGGGAGCCTGGGGCCAGCGAGGCAGCATCTGGCTGAAGGTCCAGCTTCGGCAGCCGAGACTTCTGAACTGTGAGTCGCGGCGAAAACGTGCACTTTGTCCCCGTCGTTCCCGGTGTCAGTCACGGAAGCAGAGTCGTTTGCGCGGACCGAGTCAGGCCCGCCTGCGTGTCAGGTCCGGCGTCGCTGCAGGAACGAGGGAGGGACAGCTGGGTGGTGGCCTCCTGTCCCCTGTCCACGCACCTTCCCGAATGAACCACGCCAGCTAACCCTTGCCCAGGCTCGCTCGATCACGAGCTCCCCACGCCTTCCTGTTAGAGTGAGGTCGGACCATCGGGACACGCGGGGCGCACGCTCTCGCCAGCGGAAGGTCGGTTGGACACATCGTTTCAGGCGGGCGGTGCGTGCGCCTGGGGAAAACCCGAAGATGCGCGCAAGGTCACTGAGAAACGCGAGCCTCCCGCTCCCTCTCTGGGGAGAGCGAGGGAGCGGCAGCCCCCCGCGGACGGCGTTCTGCCAGGGTCTGTCCCCGTCCCGGGCTGCGTCGAATGGAAACGTCCCGGTCCCCCTCGGCAGCCCCATCGGGGATGCCCCCGCCGCCTTCAGTTAGCGGGCGTCACCCCCGGTGCCAGCGGGAGTTTGCCGGTGGGGTTTCGCTGGCGGGGATTTGCATGATGGGTCCCAGGGGACGCCCTGTCAGAGACATTTGTCCAGGTGGCTTTTTGCCAGTGTCCCTTCCGCCTGTCCCCAGCGGGCAGGGCTGGGTGGGCGCAGGGCCCCCCGGGCTGCAGGCGCCGTGGGCGCTGGGAGGCCCGGCCGGTACCAACAGCTCGGGTTCGCTGGACGGGGCGGAAGCACCGTCTTCTTCCCTCCCGGCCTTGCTGCTCCCGTTGGCGTCAGGTGTCACGTTCACGGCAGCAGGTAGCTCGTTAGGGGTGCTGGGCAGCCGAGGGGCCTGGCCTGGTCTCCGCGCGGCTCACACATCCACCTCGGGCAGTGACAGGGAAGAGCGCCTGGGGTTTGCTGCTGACGATAGAGTCACTCGGGCTGTTGTGGTGCCCGCTGGCAGGCTTCATGGGTCTTCACGGCATTAACGAGTGACCGGGCGCCTGGGACAGGGGCCACGGCAGGGCCATGTCTAAGATCCCAGTGAGGCGGTTACGAGACTTGCCCTGTGGCATCGAGAGTTAGAGTTGAAGGGAAGTCGCCTGGACCCCATGGCTGAGCTGCCCGGCCAATCGGGGCAAGTGTCCCAGAAGCCCCCGCACGCAGCCTGTGTGTGTCAGAGACACCGCGGCTCTTTGGCAAGGAAAAGAATGAATAACGGCTCGCATAGCAGGACGTGGGCATCATGTGGCTCCGCACAGGCCCAAGAGGGTGAGCAGAGGGCCGTCGTTTCCCAGGAATCGGGGAGGCTCCTCTCAGGATCATCACGCAGGTTATTTCAGGAGCTCAGTGTCGGTGCGGCTGGGCCAGAGCACACCCAGCCGCAGGTCAGACGCCAGCACTGACCCTTCAAGTCACTCCGAGATTTGCCAGCTCTCTCTTTAAAACGGCAAATGAGGGGACTTTCGCGGAGAATGTTCCCGAAGCGTGCATGATTCCCTTGAAGCAAGAAGGGTCATCGCTGTAATTAGGATATAATTAGATTACTAAAAACGTCGTAATTAAAAAGAAGTTTAAATGATGGTCTCTTCACTCCCTGTATGAATCGCGCTGGCTCCCGGTTTCGCCACACCTGCGGTCCCCCGAGGGCCAGCGGTCAGGACTGTGGTTCCCTCGGAAGGGTTTCCAGCCGGCCGGCCGCATCTGACCGTGGTTTCGTCAGTGGTGACGTCTCAGGCTGTTTCTGGTCGCTAGGTGAGGGCTGCAGGCGCCATCGCCGGTGAGCCCTGCAGCGTCTCCCTTTCCAGTCTGTCCCCCTCCTCATGGAAGTCAGCAAGTGTCAGTCCATCGGGTTTTCCCGCAGGTCACCCAACGATAGAGGTTCTAGAATCCGCTCTTCCCTGGAAGTCTCATGAGGCCGGTTGATTCTAGCTTTTAGCTAGTCGGTTATTCGTAGAATTGCCTTCCTGAGTAGTTCTGGTTTCCAGTTCTGCCTCCGGTCCCCTCGCCTTCTGAGTGTGATTTGGGAGGTTTGCTGCAGTGTCGTGCGCCGTAGAAACGGAACCGTAAGCACGAACGCCGGTGCGGCCGGCCCCTTCTTATACTTTCAGTAAAGCACGGACGGTTTTAAAACGTTTCAAAGGGAAACTAACTTCTGCTCCTTTCAAATGTATCACGATCCATTTTGGAGGCAGTGTCGTTAGCGGACCAGGTCCTTTAAAGTCTGCACGGTCCTGCCCGCGATAACATCTGCGGCTCCTAATGGCCCCGAAGACATTTGCAGGGTTATTCAGATGTTTTGGGAGAAGGAGTTTGTGAGAAATTCTTTTCTTCCTACACTCGGTTGCACATGAAGCCTTTGAAACTCGACCAGCAGGATTATGATTCTGTCTGATGTGACTTCCCAGTCAGCCTGCAGGGGCTTCGGCTGCTCTGCCGCAGGAGATGAGGTCAGATACGTCAGCTGTCGAACGTTCTCTTACAAAAACGTTACTGGAGGCAGAAAACAATTGCACACGGCTTTAAAAATGCATTTTTCATCCTTTAGGTTACAGTTTCGCGTTCTTTGCAGGTGCATTTTTATTAAACATGTTTTCTTCGATTTAACATTTACTCTTTTCTCTTTCTTAATAATAATTATTTTTTAATTTATTATGGTGACATTGATGAACAAAATCCAGTAAGTTTCAAGTGTACAATTCAACAGTGACTCATGTGTATATATATATATATATATATATATATACACCCACATACACACACACACACACATATATATTGCATTATGTATTCAGCGCCCATAGTTAGCTTTGTTTCTGTCAATGCATATGTGGCCATTTTCCCCCATCTACCACCCCCTCCCCCAGATTTACATCTGATTTTTAAAGCTGGAAAGAGTGTATGTAAAGAGGTGTGAACTATTTGAGCTGGGAGGTGAGGTCACTTTTCGAAAGCTGCCGCTCTACTCTCGTTCCGGCTTGTTTCGGTGAGTGGGACATTGTACAGCGCAGTAGCAATAACAGGTTTATGGCAATAACAATAACTTGGTTCACAGTAACTTGTTTACGGCGGGGGCCTGTGCTGGGAGGTGCTGTGGCTCCCTCTAGTGGCCGTTGCTGTGTACTGCGTCCTGGGTGGGAACCTGTGGGCGTTCGTGCCTTTGACCTACCTGTGTGGTGGTTTCTCAGATTCTTAGACCTGGGAGTCCAACTTAGTGCTTCCATTTAAAAAACTTACTGGGCTTTTGTCACTTAGGAATAAAAGCGAACATTTGATAGCTACCGGTATGCTTTAGTTCATAACACATAAAGAGTTTCGTACGTCAGGAAAGGGAGGAAATTGGTCATGGGTCATTCATTCATTCATCAGTTATCCAGTCGTTCACTCACTTACCAATCAGGGAGCATCTTCTAACACCACGTGTTGTCTGAGGTGACAGGGTTACAGGAGTGAGTAAGGCGGACAGCCTCTGAGTTTATCGTTGAGCTTACATGTTTGTGAAGAAAATTCCACGGGCTACTGTGTTACCTAAAAACTCTATGAGAGAACAAAAGCATGCTGATATCTTTAAGTATGATTCAGTTTTGCCAAACCAAATTTTTCTAATTGATAAAATCTGGAAATAAACTTTATAATTTACTTACATAAGTAACAAGCAAATGATACATTTATTCTTTATTTGAAAAAATGTGTTCCATTTATATTTTCGACTCGAACAGAAAAGTGCTTACATTTTTCCTGAGATCTCTGACCTCCCCCTTCACAACCCTCCGCACACGGAGTTTGGGGTGCGGGGAGGTGCACAGCAGGGCAAGAAAGTCGCTCCATCCTAAGTTGGGACGAATTTGGTAGGAAGGGATGATTAACACGGGTGATTACGAACTCTTGTGAGTAAAAATTCCAGCGACCCAAAAATAAAAAATAAAAAAGCAAAGGGCTAAGAACAGAACTGGAAACCCGACTCCATTTAATGCCCGTTTCATTGAAAGCAAAGATGAAAATTCCAGCACAGAAATGCTTTGAGTAGCGATGCTGTGGGCCCCTCTGTCCTCCAGAGGGCGCTCTAGAGGTGCAGCGTGCCCGTCTAAAGGATGGAGCTGGGGCTCCCGTGAGATGATGCTTTTAGAATGGTCCCGTGTATCGCTAATTGCTCCGCTGTCCACTCCCTTGGGAGCCACCACCCTGTGCTTACCCTGCTGTCTTGCTTGGGGAGGACAGCTCGCCCAGGTCTTGCCAAGGAGGACGTGAGCAGTCACGGGCGGAACTCTCGAGACGAAGGAGCCGCGGAGCCCCCTGATGGAGAAAGCAGCAAGGTACAGTGAGGAGCGCTTCCTCCTGGGACTAGATCCCGTTGCCTGGGGAACCACGTGCTTGTTTGATGAGGCCCCGCGGTCCAAGCCCTCGCATCAGCTTCCTGAGCTGTGGGCTCTCTGGGGCTGGGGGCCCGGGGCCGGGGGCTTGTGCTCAGACCCCTGCGCTGTGCGTGGCGTGAGGAAGGGCCTTGGTGCGCAGACTTGGCACGGTCCTCTCCTCTAAGCTAGACTAGCTCTGACAAGGCCAGGTCTAAGCAGAGAACACATGGGAATCGCTTGTAAACTTGCACTGTTAAGGAGATACTGAAAAATCCGAATTTCAAATTCTGCCCTGGACCAGCGTCTTCCGAGCAGAGCAGAAGCACGGACAAATCTATCTCGCTTTCCTCCGCTGCCCCTCAAGTCCAGACTCTAGAAAGCGAAACGTGGCATCGGTCACTGTCTAACCAGAGCGAGGCGAGACCAGAGCCGTGGGCAAGGACGGTCCCGGATATTTCTTAGGGGCCTGTTGTCCTTCAGTATTTTATAAGGCTCTGAAGTGACATGATTCCATCAGCATCTTCCTGAAGCCAAGCCAGACACTCGCCCACGCGAGATGATGGCGATATCATCCGCCATGTGACATGGTGTGGCCTTTGCTCTTCAACCCCTAAAGTCGGTGATGAGTTTAAACCCCAAAGCTTACAATTGCACTTACATGGGGAATACCGCTCATTTTGGACAGTAGGCGTGTCTGCCATATGAATGGAGCATCTAAGGCATGAAATATCCCATAGGTGCCAGATCATTCTAGAAGAGCTGCCTGGAGTCCCTCATCAGCCCTAGCTTTGCATTTTTCTTGGTTCCCACGGGAAAGATGGGCTAACCTACGACCCTCTCAGGCCACCAAACAGAGAGCATGATACCTTGCCTCTTTTAAACCACGAAGAGGCTATTAGAGGAAGCAGGAGACTCCTAACGCCCGTGGGCGAGTGTCTGGAAATGGGCATCAAGCCTCAGAGCCCGAGTGCTTCCTGGCCTTGTCCTTTCTCTGCTGTCCCCTCGGGCCTCCCTTCAGCTCACAGCAATATATACGCAAGCTCAGAGCTGTTTCCTCACGGGACACGGTCCCTGGGGCTGGCGGGAGCGTTCGACCCCGGCTTGTGCATCCCGAGAGTGAGCATCGGCGCAAGGCCAGGCCCGTCAGTTACACGGCGTGGACTGGAATCCTTTCTAGACTCTTTTCTGATTTCAGGAGCTCATCAGCGGAGATGAACCGGGAAGGACAAAGGATGATGGGGCCCGTGGCGTGCAGGAAGTCCGCGGGGCGGAGCTGGATGGGCAGGACGCCGAGAGGACAGCGGTGGCCGTCGGGCTGGCCGGGGGGTCCTGGCCGAAGCGCGTGCGGCCCAGCTCCTGACTCCTGGAGGCCAGCCTGGGTCTCCTCAAGAGGCCCGTCCCGGGCCCCAGGGGTTCGGGTTTGAGAGCTGCCTGTCACTCCCTGCTAGCGTGACCCCGACTCGCCATCTGTGCCTGCCGTCTTCCTTTGCAATCTCTGAGGAGAAAATGACCACAGACGCGCCTGCCTTGGGCTTTTGTGAGCTCGGGGTGGAAAGTGTGAGGAAATGTCTCCTTACACCCCAGCGCTATTCGGGCGTGAGGCGTGACTTTCCCAAGCTCAGCTTCCACAAGCTTGCTCGGTACACCTAGCATGGTTTCTGACTCAGGACGAGTTTGCACGGACTGTGCTGCGAGCACATGGATTCGGCCCTTCCGTGAGCACAAGGAAGCCCGGAGGAGGGCCGTCCATTCCCGTCTGCTCTGCAGAAAGTCTCTTCAGGGTCACCACGCCGGCCCGGTCGTGACCGCGAGGCCACAGGTCCCCCAGGGGTCTCCAGGGAGACACATCCCCTTCCAGAACTCCCTGAGGGCAGACCGGGGCTGCTGGGTACACACCTGAGGCCTCTCACATCTGCCTGGTGTACGGGGGGCGCTTAGAGTGGGCTCCAGGCGGGTGACATCTCAGTCATCACCAAAGTCAGAGGGGAAGTCACCGGAGGGGTGTCCGGGCTGATGGCCCTTGTAGTGTATGGTGCCATGAGTGGAACCGCTTCTGGTGTTAAAAGAGACTGTGAAGCTACCAGCCTGACCCGAATGTGACACTGGCTCCCCCTTCTCAAACACCTTACCCAGCCCTGCTCAGGGCGCGAGCTCGGCCACCGCGGGAGAGTCAGAGCTCAGCCAAGGACCTGCTCCCCATGCCCCGTCACTCATTTATATTTGTCCGTCTCTCTGTCTGTCCTTCTGTCTGTTGTCTATGCATGCATGCATCCTTCTATCCACCCACCATCCATCATCCATCCATCCACCATCCATCCGTCCATCCATCCACCACCCACCATCCATCCATCCTGCTTGTCTGCGCATTCATCACTGTGTTTGCATGTGTCCATCTGTTTGTGTGTCCCCACATTTGTCTCTTTATCATCCTGCTCCCTCTCCATCCATCCGTGTGCCCGTCTGTCCGCCTTGTCCTACAGCACACATTCAGCACAGTCGCCAGGCCAGGCTCTGCACTGGGCACCCGATATGTACGTAGCAAGAGACGTGGTCACTGGGCCCAGGAACCCATTCTCTGGAAGGGTGGCTCTGGCCTGTCCCACGGGAGTCTTCCCTCCTCCACCATTTAGAAAGAAATGGACCAATGGAACAGAAATAGAGTTGGGAGCTCGACGCGGAGACATCGCGGAGAGCCCCGTGCGCGTGGGTCGTCTGTGAAGGGATCACAGACTGTCGGGTGGACCCACGTCCGCAGGAGGGGGCTCTGCCTGTGACTTGGACTTGACGTCGAACGCGATGCGGCTGCTGCTGCGAACACGGCGTGGCATGGGGTGCGCGGCTGGTGCTTTGTGTGGCCATGAAAATGAACCGATGAGGCTCAGGGGTTTGAGGACGCTTCTGTTCAATAAAGGAATCCTCCCAAGGAAGATGTGTTGGTGGAGTTCATTGAGGGACGCGTAACCGAACCATCCACACGGTTACAAGGATGTGCCGTGGGGCGCAGCGCCCCCTCGCGGAGCAGCACGGTCCTGCGGGGGCTGCGCGCGGTTCCTTTCCCCGCGGTGCGCGGGTGAACGTCGGGGAGGCGCATGTGCGTGTGTGTATGTGTGTGTGTGCGCACGTGGGTCATGTTTTTATTAAATTACCTTTGTTTAGTTTATTATTCACTTCCTCTGCGCTCTTGCCTATAATTTTGAACAGCTCTATTGTGATGTAACTTATGATCCATAAAATTCACTTCAAGTACATAATGCCATGGTTTTAGTCTATTTACAGAGTTATGCGAACACCACCATGATCAATCCATCCCAAACAAAGCCCATACCCTTTCCGCACACCCGCCCCAGCCCTAGGCAGTTCCAGTCTATGTTACATATAGATTTGCCTGTTGCGGACACATCATTCAAGTAGAATCATACAATGTGTGGCCCTTTGCATCCGATTTTTCACAGCATACTATTTTTCAGGTTCATCTATGGGTAGAATGTCTCGGTACTTCATTCCTTTTGAAAGCTGAATAATTTTCCATCGTACGGATACACAACTTTTTTCTGCCCATCAATTGATGGACTTTTGGACTGATTTCCATTTTTGGCTGTGATTTATCAGCGATGCTGTGGACACTCATGTATAGGCTTTTGTGTGGACCTGTGTCTTCAGTTGTCCTGGGTATGTACGTAGGAATGGAATTGCTGGGTCATATGGTAACTATATTTTAACATTTGAGGAAGTGCCAAATTATTTTTCAAAGCGACGGTGACATTTTACATCCCTGTCAACAGTGTCTGAGGTTTCAACTTCTTTGCCACTCATTGCCGTCTATCTTGAGTGTGAACTGGTATCTCATGGTTTTGATGTGCACACTGGTCCTTTTTACATCTTTGGGGAAATGTCTATTCAGATTTTCTTACCCACTTAATTGGGGTGGCATTTTATTCCGAATTGCAGGATTTCTTTATCTGTTCTGCCTACGGGTCTCATCACGGGCGTATCAGCTGCAAATATTTTCTCCCATTCTGTGGGTTGGGTCGTCTTTTCACTTTCTTGATGGCGTCATCTGAAGTGCAACATTTAAGATTTCGATGCGGTCCAGTTTATCTCTGCTCTTGGTGTCTCGTGTTTTTGGTGTGGTGTAATGATCGTGCTTTATAAGTGCATGTCCATTCATTTCTTTCTAAAGGGAGTCGTCGGGGAGAAAGTCATTTGACTCTTGCTGGGAAGAGCCCAGGTGGAGGGCGTGTGAGAGGCAGGTTGCCCGGCAGACTGTCTCAGCCTGCCCTCAGGAATGTGCTTAGGCTGGCAGAGGACTTCGGGGTTTCATGGCCCTGCAGAAGGGGGCCTTACGGGTTCAGGGTCTGGCAGTGGTGGTGGACATTTATGGCTGCACATCGGTTCTGAAACAGATCTTCCAGGAGGGAAAGTTTGGTGTCTGGGCTTCTATGTCCAGAAGCCGTGAGCTTCCTGGTCACCTTCCTCTCCACTTTTGTCTCCAACCTTTCACAAAGGACACAAAATATCAGTGTGGCCAAGAAGGGAAAGAAGAGCAGGAAATCACAATGGCACAGTCACGGGAAGTCACAGTCTGGTAGCCTGGTACCTGACCAAGCTGGGGACCTGGGAGCTTCTGTCTCCGTCAGCATCCAACAAGACAAAATCAGAAACAGTAATTTCTTTTCTTGTCAGAAAAAAAATCCTATAAATGTCCACAGCAACAGAAATGCTCCCTCCCATCCAAGTGTCTTAGTGCCTGCAGACTCCGTTTAATGGAATTGGCTTGTCTTCTTAAGGCCTCCTTCTCACCAGAGAAAAGTCACCTTCAGGCCTTGACCGTGTGCAGAGGGCTGCAGAGTTCGTGACCTTCCGTGGCATTGATTGCTGGGCAGGCCGCGGACACTGTGCAAAGCTGGCAATGAGTGGAGTGCTCCTTTGGTCCTTGGGCAACCATGGGACCTGTGGCCCATCTGGAGGTATTTTTAGGTGTCACGCAGTTGGCGGAGGGGTCCTACTTTATAAGTGCATGTCCATTCATTTCTTTCTAAAGGGAGTCATCGGGGAGAAAGTCATTTGACTCTTGCTGGGAAGAGCCCAGGTGGAGGGCGTGTGAAAGGCAGGTTGCCCGGCAGACTGTCCCAGCCTGCCCCCAGGAATGCGCTTAGGCTGGCAGAGGACATCGGGGCTTCGTGGCCCTGCAGAAGGGGGCCTTACGGGTTCAGGGATGGTGCTCAACATCGTACATGACCAGGACAGCCCTGCAACCCCAGGACTTCTCCAGCCGGGAATGTCGTGCCAAGGTGAGAAACCGCATCCCAGACTAGCAGGCGCCTGTCGTTCTCAAGTCCTAGGTGTCTGCACTTCTTCACTCAGAGAAATCACTCGGCGCCTCGAGTGGAGGTCCATGGCAGGGCCCAGGAGATGCCCTGGAGGAGACTCAGGGCCGAGTGGAAACATTAGAACTTGCCTTTTCTTTTAATCTATATTTCGAGCCCCAAGGCTACCTGGTGGCGGAAAACCACAATCTTAGACTGAACTTATAGTGTGGACCCCTCGCTCCTGGGCAGTTTTCTGAGGGAAATACCCGCGGAGGCCACACGATGGCAGCCTTGCATAAACCAAAACCCGCTGGTCCCAGGACCGCAGCCCTCGGTGAGTGTCCCCTGCACAGGAAGCCGCCTGTTTTCCTGCAAAAACCGAGGAGGTCGGCCAGGAAGGCGACTTTAATTGACGCTGGAAGCTCTGATCTTTGCTCTTGACCACAGATCAGGCGGGGCCACATTTTCTCGGGCATGGAAGATGCGGGTCGCGGCGCGCGCCATTGCTGCAGCCGCCCCGCGCGGCCACTAGATGGCGATGTTGCACTTTCCTGCGGGCTCCGCGGGGCGCGCAGGCGCCGCCTCCCCGCTTCCCGGGTGCCACCGGAGTCCCCAGATGAAATCGGCGGTGCCGCTGTGAGCCGAGGCCTCGTTCACCGAGGTGTCTGGGAAATGAGATGCAGCCAGGAGGCTTTGACCAGAAGGAACGCTGACTGCGGGACCGTCTCAGGATTTTACAAGTCGCCCTCCCCACGCCGAGAAGGGCCTGGCCGGGCTCACCACCAGGCCTTCTTAGTACCGAGCCTCCTGGCCGTGAAGGTGGCAGCCCCGAGGGCCTCCGGGAGTGGTCCCTGCAAGCTGTAGTGTCCCAGGGAGGGCTGCCCGTGGCGGGGCCTCTGGGCAGTCAGCTTTCCTCACCGGCATCAGGGCCAGAGAAGAGCCACAGAGTCCTAGTGCCCTGAGGTCACGTCGCTCCGCCCGGTCAGCACTCGAAGGGCACAGCTTTGCCCCCACCCAGGGGGTTCAGTGCGGCCGCAGCTTTAGATAGGGATTCTCAAGAAGAGAAGCGGCCACAGTGCGGGGGGCGGGGGCAGCAAGACGGGGCGAGAGGCCGGGGCAGGACCCGGGGCTGGCCCGAGCCAGCACGCTCTCAGGGCCCGGGGGGCGAGGCCACCGTGGGGGCGTGAGGGACGAGCGCAGGGGACAGCTGTGGGGACCCGGCCCCGCGGCTGCTCGGAGCCACGCCCCCTTCGCCTGGCCGGCCTGGCCCCGCCCCCGCAGCTGCCCGCCACGCCCCCTGGCCATCCTGGTCCCGCCCCCGGAGCTGCCCCGCCCCGCGGTGGGCCCCGCCCCCGTCATGGCCACGCCCCCGCCCGCGCACAGGCATCAGCACCTGCTTAAGTTTCCTGAATCTCCATCTGTTAGGCTTCCGATGTTACCTCCGCATCCCCCCCTTTTACTCCCTTTTACCTTTTTGAACGTGTCCCTTCAACACTTTGTGACTATGAACTTGTGTGATTTCCAGCTCCTGTCCTGCGCCTCTGTCTGTGTTCTAACAGTGTCACTTGATCTAATAATGCCCTGTATAAAATGCCTCCCAATAGGACAGGATCCATTCTAGGAGCAGATACTGCAGTTAGTTGTCATGCCTCTTTAGACTCCTTAAAATCTGGAACATTCTCACAATATTTCTTTCTTTTATGACATTGCGTTTTTAAAGCATACGGTACCTCTGCTTTTTTTTTTTTTGCGTGGGGGGGGTAGAACAATTTTTATTCTGTGCTTGTCCGATACTACTTTGTGATCCTCATGCTGAAGTCCAGTGTAGGTGACATCCTTCCTCAAGTGTCACGCCTGGGGGCAGATTTAAAGTCGGAACCTTCATCAGGGGCCTTCTTGGGCTCGAGTTAGTTCTGTGTCTCTTTGCAGCTACGAGATGTGTGCAAAAGCTGTAGTTTCGAGAAGCCGCTCTTTTTCAGTATGGGCTCTGAAAAAAATGTCCTTGTCAGCTCTGCTTACAGGACTTCTTCTCGGCCTCCCGGCTTCTAGCGTGAGAGACGCTGGCAGCTCTCAGGCTTCTGAAAAGCCATTTCTCTAAACTTCCCACCGGCACCACACTATAAAGTCCCCCCAGGAACAGATCGGGGAAGGGCACAATCTACCTTTTACCTTGTTGGCTGTGTTGCTGCATAGTTTGTAAAACACTCTAACACGTGCTATGCCACCAATGGCAGGGGTTTGGAGGGAACCCTGGGAAGGCTGCCACTTTTTTCATGGCTCTCGGACTGCAGAGGAGGGGCTAAGTTTTAAGGGCGATGCCGCCTGATGTGCCGGGCAGGACACCCGGCTTGACACCAGCCTTGGACTGGTAAAATTTTGGAGCGGTGTTAAAACTCTTTGACAGATGACGGTGCATCGTCAGTGGAGCCAAAATTAGCAATGTCCTTCATCCAGCCTTTAGGGTGGCCCAGAGAAGGTGCTGTGCCACCCACCCCCCTCCTTCCCCTCCCTCATCCCTCTCCTCCTTCCTGTCTTCTCTCCCCCCTTCCCTCCCAGGCCTGCTGAGAGCCAGTCACTGCGTCTTGGGCGTAGGAGACAAAATGATGAACAGGAAAAGGCTCGCTCCTGCCTGCGCGGAGTTTGTGATCCGCACCAGGGTTTTCAGCCTCGGCATTGTTAGCATGTTGGGCGGGGCGCCTCTTCGTGGGGGGCTGTCCTGTGTACCGTCAAGGGTGTAGCAGCATCCCTGGCCTCTGCCCACTAGATGCCAGCAGCTCCTCTCTATTCGCCCATCAAAGACTGTCTCCGGACGTCGCCCTGTGTCCCCTGGGCGACACGCTCGCCCTGGGTGAGAACCACTGGTACAGCGGGAGAGACCGTGGAGTGAACCCGCGGGGTGCAGTTGCGGAGGTTCACGGCCGCGATGGGGCTGTCCGGGGTGCCGTCCGGCCCGCAGGCTCAGGGCACTGGGCCCGCCAGTCATGCTTGGTACGTGCGTGTCGAGGAAGTAACTAACCACAGGTCCCCAGATGAAACTCGCGTCAGGAGAGGCCCTGTCTCGATGTCGTAGGGGGTTCTCACGGACGCTCTTCATTGGCACCATCCAGAAAAAGTAGGTGGCGGTGTCAGTAATAAAATAAAGAGCGAAACGACCTTCCCTGCATCTCCATGTTGGCGGTTTATTTCTTTTTTTTTTTGCAACTCGATATTTTCCGTGGCTCCATTCACACAGAGGCAGTGCCTCTGCCTCCCCTGGCTCATCACTTCCTGTCCCTCAGGGAAGTTGTAGCTGGTGGCCTATCGAACGGTCAGAGTTTATCATCCTTTCAAGACCGCGAAGAGGGGACGCTGTGGCCTAATGTCGTTGGTGGTCTGATACCTTAGTGACCTTGGCAGACTTTGTGAGGGTAACCGTTCCTGGCTTGGCCACAGATGCCCCTGATGTGGCCATGCCACCCTGTTGCAGGGCTTGGTTAATATCGGTGATAATCACAACTTACGGAGCGCCGGCCGTGTGCCAGGCGCCGAGCAGACCTTGTCTCCGAGAGGCCTGACGTAATTCCTGTGCCTCCCATGATCCACCTGGGGACACAGAGGCTAAACTCTCTCTGCTGGCTGTTAGCGCCTCGATAGTCCGTGTTTGGTTGGATGCGACGTTTTCACTCATTCATTCATCCACTCATTCACTCAGTCGCTCACAAACTCGTAAATTCACTCACTCATTCCTGGGGCTCCGTTGAGAGTCTCGCGATTCCCGCCTTCAGCCTCAGCGGACTCACGGCCTTGAAGGGATAGCAGTATGTCGGGTGACGGAAAACGTCACGGCCACGCCGAGGAGGTGGCTCCTGCTCTGGACAGGGCGTCGAGTGGTGTCAGGACTGACTCCCCAGAGGAGACGCGACCCAAAGCAATTTCGGAGGCTTTCGTCTTCGTGAGTCTTCCATCGTTTGTACCCCAGCCCCACATCCCGTCCCACTGAACCCAGAGCCTGAATCCATAGCCCGAAGGTCAATGTCACTGTCAGCAGCCGGGATCCCGCTGCTTCTGAGGGTCACGGTGTCAACCGCTTCCGAATTCCGTCCTCGCCCCCTGCCGGGTGCTTGGCCCCCCCTCCCGTTCTCCCGCACCCACTTTAGAGCTGTCACTTCCTATACCTCTTACCGAGATGTTGAGGCGCGCCCCGACAAAGGGCCATGGTATCGGACCCTGGCTCTGTGGGGGCACACGTAGATTTTCCCAAAGTTTGGTCTGTCACTTATGGTTAATGGCCCGGGCTAGGTCGCGGAACTACCCAGCAGGAAAAACAGACAGAACCCTGTGGTCGCGCTCTCTTCGGATGGCTGGGGTAATTTGAGCAGAAACGGCCTTTCAACTCTGGGGAAAAAATGTAATTCTCGTGTATGAAAAGCGTGAACCAGAGTTGCCATGTTCACTTCTTGTTTTCAAAGCCCCCACAGGCTGAGTCACATATCTGGGTCAGAGGGCCTATTGATTACCTGTCAGGGCCTGAGGTGTGGGTGATCAATAACACTAACCTACAGGAAAGGTGGCCTCAAATGCAGAAATCCCACCACGTGGTCTTCCCGTTTCTTCTGGTCCATAAGTGCTTTGTGGGATGCAAACTCTCCTGACCAGAGCTGCGTGCCCCACATCCTGGCTCTGTCCCTACAAGCCAGGGCTTCGGGGATGCCCCCCTGTACATGTGTGCTTGGTCCCCAGCCCTTAAACGGCGCGGGGCGCACAGGGAGGTGGCGGAGACACACACGTGCCAAGAGGAGATCCCCGGGGGAGACGGATGAAGAGGGATTGTCCAGGGGTCCCCAGGATCACAACCGTGACCTTTCACCAATGTTTAATCAGGTGCTCAGAGCAAAGCATTTTGAAAACTGCTGCAAATCCGCGCGGCCCCGTGATGGCGGAAGCTGGCTTTGCCTGCGTCAGCCGGTGACGCGCCCCACCTGAGTGACCTGCTCCCCAGAGACAGGCGCCCTGCGCAGCAAACCTCGGCTTCTCCTCGTGTGTCTGCCGGGGGCGGGGGTGGCCCGGGGTTCGTGCTGAGAGGAGCTGATGTCATCGCAGCCGCCGCGGCTCCTGCAGTCTCCACCCAGCACTCGGTCCTTCCCAGGGGACCCCGATTTTGTTAGCCCCCCCCCCCCACGGGAGGGAGGAAATGTGGCTGGGGCATCAGCATGTAACCATCCCCTGGTGGCTCGGCCGAGTCTGGGGCTGAGCACAGGACCTGTGTTGGCCCCACACGGAAGGTTCCAGAATCGACTGACAGAGAAGAGGTTCCGGCTCCAGTCCGGAAGCACAGGGGGCAAGAAGCGGTTCTGAGGGTGAGGCGGGGAGTGACGCTGGGCCCGCTCGCCCGCCCACCCCGATCATAACTCAGGACCACGGGCCCCGGCCCCCGGCCTCGGAGAGCACAGTCTCCTGGGACCAGGCTCAGGGGTCCCTCAACAAGTGTTTCCAGAACATTCTTTTGGTAGTGGAAGTTCTCGAAGCCTTTCAAGGGCTCTCAGTGTTCAGTAAGGGCAAACGCCTGGAGGGGGAGGACGAGGCTCCAGCAGGCCAGGACCCGGCCTCGGGCCCTGCAGCCTCACCTTACGTGCCCCGGAAATGGAGGTTCCACGGAGGGGGGCGTCGACTGGCCTCGGGGGTGCCCAGGAGCTCTGGGAAACGGCCCAGGCCCTGGCTTACATGGATCTTTCCCCTCCAATTTTTTATTTTGGTAAAATACGTATGACCCTCAACGTACCATCTTAACCATCTTCAGTGTGCCGGTCAGTGGCATTAAGTGCATCTGCATTGCTGGGCCACCGTCACCACGGTCCACCTCTGGAATGCTTTGCGTCCGGTAACACTGAAGCTCTGTCCCTGTTAGACGGTCGCCCAGTGCGTCCCCTCAGACTGTGGCAGCCGCCACCCTACTTCCTGCCTCTGCAGATTGGACCCTTCCAGGGGCCTCACGTAAGCAGAATCGTCTACTGCGTTTGTCCCTTTGTGACTGACTGGTGTATTTCATTCAGCGTGATGTCCTCGCGGTTCGTCCACCAGTAGCATCTGTCAGGGTCTTCTTCCTTTTTTAAGGCCGCGTAATATTCCGCCGTATGGATCCACCACCTCTTGCTTATCCATTCATCCGCTGACGGGCACCCGGGTGGCACGGTGCCTTTTCCAAGTGTTTCTATCGCCCAAAACACTACGAGGCCGGAGTCGGGACGCTCAGCTTGTGCGTTTTGTCTCATCGACTCACCCCCCTGGCATCTTAGTCGTGTGGTTCATTCGATTCGTCTCCCTGCGCCTCTGCTCCTTTGGGACCCCGGAGGGCGGCCCCGAGAAACCGAGACAGCACAGGGTCTGACAAATCGTGAGTTTCCCTCTTCACCGTCCTCCCGGCTTGTGGTCGCGCCATTAAGAGAAAATACGACCTGGCTCTTTTGGGGCTCACATACAGGATGCCACGTTGCCATTTTGATCCGTCAGGGCTCCCCCCACCTGCCCCCCGAGAGTCAGGCTTTCTCTGAGAAGCCAAGCCTTGCAGAGCATTCCCAAGAGACTCCGTGAGCCATTCCTGGGGTACAGGCAGGTTCCAGGCGGCGAAGGGCACTGGCGTTGGAGCACAACTCACCCCCCAAGTCTGGTGGGGTGAGGGGGCCATGGCACCCACCGCCTCCCGCCCTGAAGACGGCGGGAGCTCAGTGCTGTCGGCTGATCAGGGTACGTCAATGCGTGGGACTAAAAACCTTGCGAATGCCACAGTCTGGTCTAAAGCAGCATTTGCGGAGCTTAAAATGAGTCCGGTCACCTTAGATGTTTCTTCGTGCTGAGACATTTGTGTTGACAAGGCTGGGACATGTCTCCAAGCAGGCATGACGAACAGGCAGGAAGCACCAGCAGATCCCGCGGGGTGTGGGGGCCCCAGCGGGGGTCCCCGCCCAGCGCTGGTGCGGAGCGGGGTCCGGTGCGTGCACGAGGGCATCCTCGCCCGTCACACCATTTCCTGCCCTCTGGCCCTGCTGCCGCCTGGCCCTCCCCTGCCTGGGACGGTCCTGTCCTTTAGAGCCCGGGCCCACCCGTGTAGAAGCGAGAGCACGGCGACTAATTATGAACTCGTGATATGATTACATTCAATTAACTTCAGATAACCCTTGAAATTTGCTTAATGTCAGCCCTTGGCCCTGCGCGAAGGGCTAGACATCGCTGTCCCTTCTGCTGAGAAGGGCCGACGGCGCCGTGCTCCCTGGAGCACCGCGGGGCACACGCCCCGCCTCGAGTTCGGGGCAGGAAAAGGTGCCGGTGCCGAGGGTCCCGGGTGTGCGCGTCGGGGTGGGACTTGGGCAGACAGGGCCTTCCGAAAGACAATGAGGTTTAAACAAGGCCACAGGCGTGGGCCGCCATCCGACCGGACTCAAGTCCTCGTGAGAAGAGGCGATCGGGACGCAGACACACAGAGGAAGATGACCGTGCGGGGCCGCAGCGGGCGGCGGCCGTCCGCAAGCCCCGGAGAGCGGCCTCAGAGGAGACGAGCCCCGCCGGCTCCGTGACCTTGGACTTGTAGCCTCCACAGCTGTGAGAAGGAAACTTCCGTCGCGTAAGGCCCCAGCTCCTCGTGCCGTTTTCAGTGGCAGCCCCAGGAAACGAATAGAGCAGTGCCTCGCTCTCGGCCTGATTCACCCTCCTGTCCCCCACCCAGCACCGTTTTGCCGGCCACTGGGTCACCTAACTGGAGAAGGCGCCCTGTCGGCCCCGGAGAGGGTGACAGTGAGGCAGCCGTGGTGGAGGCAGGAGGCGGGCCCCTCGTCGCAGTCCCGTGTGCGCGAACCATCGGAAACTGGTCACGCAGCCCACGGTCGGCTCGGGGCTGCGGCCGGAAGGTTCCTGAGGAGCCCGGGGAAAGGACGTGACTTGCGCCACACGCCGGGCCTCGGCAGGGCTGGCTCCGCTCCTGCCGGTGCCAGCGCGGAGGGCGTTTCCGGGCGAGATCGCCGTGTGACTCGGTGGAGCTCGAGTTGCCCTCCACAGCGCGGGTGGGCCTCGTCCGATCAGTCGAAGGCGCAAACGGGGCTAAAAAAGACGAGACTCCCTGAGCCAGAGAAGGTCCCCCAGCAGACTGTCCTCAGACTGGGCCCGGGTCCGTGCCTCGAGACACCGCTGGCTTGGACTCGCCTTCCCCCATCGCTCTGCGAGCCGGTTCCTTCCCACGCGTCCCTCTCGGTGCCCGGATCCTCCCGTCGGCCCTGCGTCTCTGCAGAACCCTGAGCGCTGCAGATCTGCTTCTCAGATCTGTTCTTTTCTCTCCCCAGATCGGCGGCGGCCTGTCCTCCCCAGTCCCCGGAGCTGGGAGGCTCGCGGCGGCTGCTCGTCAGTCGCCAGGCCCCGCTGAGCGTGCCTCAGCTGAGTTAGCCGTCGTCCCTCTGTACCTCGGTGCCCCAGGCCGTGGTAGCATCGTGGCCGACGAGTTTTTAAAGCCGAACCGGTCTCCTCGCTTCCCATTCAATCCTCTCCTTCTCTCCGGAGACCTGGTGCCCACACGTAACTCACTCGCCGCTCACATCGGTTAGCATCCTGGCCACCGGCCGCCCTCCCGCTTCCTCGTCTGGACCTCCCCTGCCCCGCCACGGACTGACCGGGCCTTGCTCGTTTCCCGGATGTCACTCGAAGGCCACCTTCCCGTGGAGGCCGTTCCAGTCCCTCGTGGTTATTCGTCTTGAACACACACGACTTGGGGATGGGATCAAAGTGCCGCTTGGCCCCCCCCCGCCCCCCCCCGCCCTCCCCCCACCCCCGCCTTCCCGCCTGGACTCCGTGGCCGGGCCGGTCGCTCCGCCGTGGCAGAAAGTCCTGCAGCGTCTCCAGTAAACGGTCTCCGCCTAGCCCGGAGGGTGCTCAGGCCTGAGTGATGGCCGAGTTAGAACTCCCCACCTCCCCGCACTGGGGCCAGCTGGGGGGGGCACAGGGGCCCCTCCTTCTGTCCCCACGGCTCCTCCCGCCGAGTGCCGGTTCTGGCTTCTGACATCTCAACGCGAGGACATGGGAACGAGGATAGAAGAGGAGAATGGCGTTGCTTGGTGTCTTCGTCGGCTCGGGCGCCCTGCGGAGCACCGTAGACCGGGAGGCGGAGACGCCAGAAATCCATTTCCTCAGAGCTCTGGAGGGGAGAAGTCCGGGGTCACGTGCCTGCATGGTTGGCATGTCCCCATGTGGCAGGGGAAGGAGGGGGAGAAGGAAGGAAGGAAGGCGGGGGCGGGGGGAGAGAGAGACAGAGAGAGACAGAGAGACAGACAGACAGACAGACAGAGACGGGGAGAGGAGAGAGCCAGCTCTCCGGTGTCTCTCCTTACCAGGGTGCTGATCCTGCTATGGGGCCCCCACCCTCGTCCCATCATCTAAACCTCTCCAACCACCATCGCGTCGGGGATCAGGGGCTCGACATTTGAATTCGGGGGGCTCAGTTCAGTCTGCAGCACCCAACTGATGCCCCTGTGAGCAGCTCGGTGCTGGGTGGGCCAGCCCCGCCCGCACAACGGACTCTCCCACCCTTGTGGGGTCCGTGGGTCCTCCAGAGGCTGTGACCTGCATGACGAGGGTGGGACTTCCTCTGTCTCGTTTCCCGACCTGTCCCCCTGCCCAGACCGCTCTGTCATGTGATCCCTTTAAAAATGCTCCCTGGCCAAATGCCCAGCTGCGGATTCCTCTCTGGGGCTCTGGCCCACTGTTGGGTCCCAGTCCGAGTCCACGGGGTCTCCCTGCTGCAGGGTGGGCCCCATGTGCCTGCTCCGTCTTGGGGTGCAGTGTCTCGAGAAAGACCCCTGCTGCCTTCTGCCACACTCAGAGGGCTTAATTCTCTACCTAGGACCTGGGTTTCGCTCTGTGAAGTCCAGCTGTGACCAGGACCCCAAGGTCACCGGCCCAAACAGGGCCGCCGAAGCCACAGGCCGGACAGGCCCCGGGGCAGGCCTTCCAGAACGTGCCTCCTGCGGCCGGGACTGAACTGTATCTTTCCGGGCATCCATCCCGTGACTTCACACGAAGTCGGAGCTCAGTTCACCAGCGAGAAGAACGCGTCTCTCCCTGAAGGAACACACCATGCTTTCCTTCTCCTCCGCCCTCGGAGCACCTGGCAGCATGTTTTATGTGACCGAGGTGCCTAATAAATATTGTGGACTGCTGCACGGGGACTGAGGTGGTCCAGACGTGCCTTCTGGAAGCGTCCAGCAAGCCCCATGCTTCGTTTCTGCAGTCCACTGTGGGTCGGGCCTTTGGGCTTTAATCCCAAAAGGGCAGTGAACAAAGATGGCCGGCCCGTCTCTGCCTCATCGCTTCGGGGTTCACCCCCGGCACAGATCGCGCTAACGGCCCCCAGATCTCCATCTCGAACAATGATGTGTGTTTCCAGAATGATTGAATCCAGCAGAGACATGAAGGATGTAGAAAACAATAGAACAATTGCTGTGGAAAAAAAAGAAAAGAGGAAATCAAGAATTTGCTTGATGGCGTTTAGTTCAGGGGACACAGTTTATCTGCGCTGTGTTGATCTCCTTAAATTTTAGTGATTCGGGGCTGGAGGAAACAGCCTCGCACATAAAACATGGAGTGGCCGCCTGACCAAGCCTGGCGTTTTAATTCAGGCATTAAATATTTTCAGGAGAGTCAAGCGCTCAAGGCCTGCGTGTTTTTGTCCTTCGAGTGAAAGTAGCTGAAATAGCAAAGGGGTGACCAGGAGCCCCATCCTGGGATACACGGCACCTCAAAGGAGTCCGGGGTCCCAATTCCGCAGGAAACAATCGCTTCGGCTCCGGGCCTCTGAGGAAGGACTAGGGACCGAGGCTAATCGCATGATGTAAGAGGCGGCTCAGGAAAATCCGTGTTTCTGGAAAAAGAGATGCTTTATGTAGGGTTGCCGAAGCTGGAACTCCCTCACCCAGACGTCCGTCCCCAGTTTAGACGAGCGGACATGTGGGCGAAGCAGCTTCCCCGAGATGCCCTGCCCTGTGTCCCTGTGTCCCCGAGTCCCATGCCAGCTGCTGGAAATGGGTGGGCGTTGATTGTCTTCCAGGCCTCTGGGAGCCAACCGATCGGTGCTTGGAAAGAAGTCTGGCCTCTGGGGGCTCCCGTGGTTTGCGGGGCGAGGTTTGCAAGCAGAAGGTTCTGTATTTCCTCCAGGGACCTCTCGTCAATAGAGCCGGCTCTGTGACCTGTCACCTAAAGGTCCCCCGGTGGCTCGCTAGGAAACGGCAACAGGCTCTTCCCACAAAAATATGTTTTTAAACATAGAGAGGAATCTATCACGCCGATGAAGAACCCATCTGCCTTAATTATTATCAACCCCAATACCATATTTAAATGGGGAAGTTCGGGGGATTATATTTTTATGTTCAATTTTCCTTATTCACTAGTTATAGCATCCAGAGGTAACCGAAAATAATTCTACAAAACGGAGCTCTTTATTAACTCAATTAAACATAAGCATTAATCAGTTTTAGTGTAAACACAGTCTTAAGATAAACTACGCAATTAGAACTAGATTTAAATAATGGTCTCCTTTATTTACTAGGTGCACTCAAGGAATACATTAGAAAGAGACAGGTAAATGGAAGTCAGAGCATAACTAAAAAAAACAAACAAACAAGAAAAACCGAAAAACCGAGACAGAACCACACGTGTACAAACTCACACTTTAAACAGGAAGTGACTGCGTTTTCAAAGAGAATTTTGGAGTGTTCCTTCACTCCCCAGGACCCCGGGTCTGTGGCGCTGCGTACTGAAGTAGCGAATATTTCCATTATAGAGAAATACACGAATTTATAATCCGGGGTATGGCTAAGGACTTGGTGCCTCAGAAGCTTTAAACATGAGAGAGAGTCTGCCGGGTGTGTGTGCGTGTGCGTGTGCGTGTGTGTGTGTGTGTGTGTCTGTGTGCGTGTGTGCGTTTGCAGAGGTACAGTAGTCAGCGGCTGTCGAGAGCCATCTCCTGGAATTCCTTTTACAGTCACTCACTGTCTGTCTGTCTGTCCTTGCAAAAGCTTTAACCCGAGGGTGGCCATCGAGCTTGCTGTCTCGGGCCGGTCATTTTTGGGGAGCTTATCGGTACTGAAGCTGGGACAACAGGGGTCCACTGGGACTGTCAGAGGCCGGTTCTCTGTAAGCTGGACGCCGGAGTGGCCACGGCCTCTTCTTCCTCTGTCTCTGCCTTCGCCGTCCTGGTGTTTGCCCCGGGCGGTCCCCTGAGCGTTCAGATGGAAGGACTAAATATTCGTAAGCAGCAGGACTAAGGAGGGAATGTTCCGGAAAGAACTCGCAGTCGTCGGCTGGTACCTTAGCATCACACTTTACTAGATCTGTGACCTAAAGCCGCTCACGTTACCTCGCGTGCCTCGATTTTCCTCATCTGCAAAACGGGGATTGTCGTGAAGGTTAAAGAACACGATGAAGCATTTATCAGTGTTCCATAGCAGATAGCGTGGCTGCTACGGTGTTATTATTAAAAGCTTAAAATGAGGAATTCCATCAGGTTTAAAAACAATAAAAACTAGGCGTCTCTCTTCCTCAAAGACTGAGCTTTTGCAAAAGCTTGATACAGTAGAAGGGGTATACTGTAGTTGAAAAGGCTTTGTCATACTTTATTAAATGTTAAAACTGTATTTTTTTTTTCCCCTGGACAAAAAGCACCTTGGAGGGTGAGTCCAGGAAAGGCCTTTGGCTCCCTGAGTGTTCTCAGAGCCGGCGGGCCCTGGTCTGAGCTTTCCTTGGCGACAGCCGTGCCCGCCCTCTGTGAGGACAGCTCGGTTTCTGTGTCTCTGCAGCGTCGGTGAAGCCCGTTCACCTCGACCCCGCGCATCCTTGCCCACGCCACTCAGAGGGGAGACGTGGACCTGTTTTCCGGACGGGCTCATGGAGGCTCCCTTGGGACCCTGAGGGAGCCAGGGCCAGAGCTGTGCCTGGCGCTGTGTCCTACAGCACAGAGTCGAGCCCCTTTCCGTTGTGTGGTCCACCTCCCTTCTCGGAGGTGTGACTGTAACCGACGTACGGGGACCCTGGGGGATGAGCCTTGCTGTTCCGGCTACAACACAATTTTATCATGTACCGGTTTGGTAGAAAAACGGTCTAAATGTTCCATGCCGCAGATAATCTTTCGAGAAAAGGTTACGCAAATTCAATAAAAATGGAGATTTTTGAATTTTTTTTTAAAACGATGTGTTTATACACAGATTTTAAGGCTCACAAAACACACATGCACACAACAAAACTAGGAGAGAGTTGAGGAAGTCAGAGACAGAGGAAAGTACAGGGAGCTCAGTTACACAGGTGGGGGGCGGGCAGCGAAAGCAACCCGGAGGGAGGCTCCCTCGCGCACAGCACCTCCGGGAGATGAGCTCTGTGTCCGCAGCAGTCAGATCCGGTCCCGTGACTCTAAGGATGATTTCCTAAGCTTGGGGGAGCTCAGAAAGTAAGTGATGGAAGCTAAGCATTCTAAGTCCCAGGGTCTCCGGCTGAGGGAGGGGCATTAGCCATAGTGTCAGCGCCGTGGTACAGCAGAGATGGGGGACGCTCACAGACATCGTGCCCGGCCGTCAGACCTCAAGGGGCCAGGCGCCACGCAGAGCCGGACGCCGGCAACGGTGACGTCCGTGACGCCAAGGCCCGTGGCCGCCTCGCTGGCTTTCATTTCTCCAGAACAGAAGCCGGTAAACGTTACCCGTGAAGGGCTGGCTAGTAAATGCTTTCGGTTTTGAGGGCCGTATGGTCTGCATCACACCTTCTCGACTCTGCCATTATAGTGAGAAAGCAGCCACAGACTACAAATGAATGAGCATGGCTAGGTTCCAATAAAACTTTATTTACAAAACCAAGCGGTGGGCCGGATTTGGGATTTGGCCTCCCTGCCACAGCTGGCCGCCTGCCTGCCGCTCTGGAACTGTTCGTGACCCTAGGAGAGGCAAATAGGGAACAGATGGCTGAGGGTCTCTCTCGAGAGGGGCACTTTGATCTCTTTAGTTCATACCCCAAGGAGGGAGGGGGCCTTGTCCCGTTCGGCACTGAGGCTCCACAGTATCAGCCACGTTGCCCATGGTTACACAACTGGTGAGGGACGAATGTGAGATTCGAATCCAGACTCTACTGAGTCAGAATCGAGCGTTCTTCTTACACGGCAGCGTCCTCGACCTGGCCCCTAGTGTGGCTGTAGGGTCTCCCCGCCCAGCACTCCTGGAATCAAAACCTGCCCCACGCCAACGTAACGGCAGGATGTGTCCCTCACCCAGCCCTGCTGCGTAGAAACAGGCAGAGTGTAGACGACGGTGCATTGCCTTGAACAAGGTTGAAACTGGGCTGGGGTTTCTACCACAGGCCTTTGTGCTGGAGCCGGAGAACACCAATCGAAAAAAAATGTAACCTCGTTGCAAATTAAAAGAACCATCTTTAGAAAGTAGCTGAAATGTAAGGTTAATTGGAGCCAGAAATGTCAAATTAATGCAGCAATGCACGAGGGAGCCTGCCCTGGGCTTCGTGCACGGATTCGGAACGCGACGCAGGCAAGCAGGGGCGCTATAATAGGATTTGGGGGAGTCCCCTGTCATATTAAACAGGCTTTGCAATTAATTTCTCGCTGCAATGTTATTTTCACTGGCCTATATTTTCTTCGACCTCTCACATTTCTTTAAGCTACCAATGCAGGGCAAGTGGGATTTCGGATTGAAATTTTAAAAAGCCACAACTCTGTTTTGACTTGGAAATGGTGGGGGGGGGGGCGGGGTGAGGGATGGGCTAAATCGGCGGGGGGAGGGTGGGCGAGTGGTCGGAGCGCGCTCGGGGTGCATGGGGGTCCGCGGGTCCTGCAGTGGGAAGACGCTGACCTGGGAGCAGAGAGCCCGCTCCGCCTGGTGCTTTAGCTCCTCACCTCAGTCCATTTCGGAGTCACCCCCGCCCCTCCGCCCTGGTCCTGCATGGTGCCCACAGCAGGGCGGTGGCCTTACACGCCAAGGTCTTGCATTCGTTGAGCAGGAAACGCAGGCCAGGCACCTTTCAGAAGCTTCATCATATTTAATTTTCATAAACCCCCCCCCCCCGAGGTTTGTTCAGTGATTATTACCATTTTTGGATGGGGGAACGAGGCACAGACTAGTTAAGCGTCTGGCCGAAGCCACACAGGTAGCCGCACCCCAGGCTGGGATTTGAACCTAGGTCTCCCCGAGGCCAGGGGCTGCATGTCTAAGTGCTGTGGCATGCTTCGCCCTCCTCAGAGGGCCCCAAAGTCCGCCCGGACGGCCCTCGCACCACGTGATCGCGATCGGTTCTATTTCCATTTCTATTTATTTTTATTTCCAATCATCGCAAGATCCGTATAAGATAACACTTAGCCATCTTAGCCGTTTTCGGTTGTATAAGTCAGCGGTGCTGAGAACACTCGTGTCATCATACACGCGGTCTCCAGGGCCGCCTTGTCTTGCAAGACTAAACCTCTGGACTCACCGAACACCCCTCATTCCCCTCCCCCCGCCCCGGGCCGTCCGCTTCCCATTTTCAGTCTCTGTGAATTTGACTTGTCTCAGGACCTGGTGTCTGCGTCATACAGGGTTTGTTCTTTTGTGACCAGTTCATTTCGTTTCATACAATGTCCTCAAAGTTCATCCATGTCGTAGTGTCGGAATTTCCTTCCTTTTTATGCCTGAATAATAAATAGTCTGTTACACAATGGAATATCATAAGTATGGAATATATATATATGTGTGTATATATATATATATGTAACTCTTAACCAATGTCATATTTATGTGAAATACACACGTACATCCATTATACACGTGACAGATTTTGGTTATCACTTTATCTGTTGGTGGACGTGTGGGTGGCGCCTACCTTTCGTCTGTTGTGAATCTTGCCGCCACGAACCACAGCCAGCTTTAGACGTTGGTGTTAAGGGCCGACTCTGAAGGCGTGACAGGTGGGGACGGAACGTTCTCTGCTCTGACAGCTGCGATGGTGATAGGGTCTGTTCGTGGGATCGAACGCACACACAGACCGTGAGTGCGGGTAAACAAAACGAACGGGGTCCGTCGTCCGATTAACCGCGTGTCCCAAAGCCAGTTTCCTGGCTTCGCTCCTGGGCCTCACAGTGTCCTCCGTGAGGTCACTGCTGAGCGAGGGGCCCACAGGGCCCAGTGCTCGCTATGACTTCCTGTGACCACGTGATCGTTTCAAACTAAAAAGTTGAAGAATGCACCCCCATTAAAAAGGAGTTAGGGACTGGGTCGCTGTGTCGGCTCAGCCACCAAAAACATGTGGTATTGTGAGACTTCGGGTGAGGATGTCCCCGGAAAAATCTTCCCGGGTCTCCCCAATTATCGAAAGCACTCATCGCTGCTTTAGGAGCACACTCCAAAGGGGACGTTTGTCCACCAGCAAACGGACCCTCTGTCGGTAATGGCAGTGAGGGGCGTGAGGTCCCCGTGCTGTGTTTATGTTCTGTTTGTGCCAAAGAGAGGGTTTGGCACTTTGTTCTTCTCAGGCACGGGGTCTCGGTCCCCAGCGCGGCAGGCACACAGTGGGATGCAGTGACCCCGAGTCACAGACGCCACGTCGCAGTCTGCGGATGAGGCAGTCGAGGCTCTGACGGGGTAAGTGACTGTCCAGGGTCACTCCGGTAGCAAGCCAGCCAGGCACGGAGCATGGGTCCAGTGGCCGAATCTTTGTTCTTTTATCCACAGTCCTCCCCTCCCCGAGTGAACCAGGGCCGGCTGTCAGGAGGTGGCGTGGGCTGGTGTTGAACTAAAATGACATGGACCCGCTCTTGGGTTCTCGGCTCGAAGATGTGAACAGGTGTCTCTGCTGAGATTTTTGAGGATTGAATGGTCTTTTGCAAAATGGCTGAGCAACGGAGGAAAGGATGAGGTAATCCAGTGTTGGGATTACCTCAAGGCACGGAAGCATTTAAATAGCAAAGCGCTTTTTGAGTTCGCTACTTTGGGCTTCATGAAAAAGAAGATACAGATCTGAAAATTCTTTGGATGGACTTGGGGGAGGGAGTTCGAAGGGCTCGCTATGCGTAAAAGGTAGAAGCATGAAATACGGGCAGTGCGGCCAAGACGTGCCATAGCTTTCTTGAAAAACTTTGGTTCTTGGAATTGCTGGAATGCCCGCCACTTAACACGTGAGTTCGTGTCACCGAGTCCAGCCTCGCCGTACAGCCCACTTGTCAAAGCATTCACCCAACGTCAGGCTAATTTGGAATAAAAGGTCATGTTAATTTAGACACGTGTCTTGGAGGGCGTGCTGGTGAAGGACCACCCCAGCAGCTCCCGGAGTACAGCGATAGCTCCCTGCACTGCGAACAAGCCTCTCAGAGGACCAGGGCCCTGGCCAAGGGCTGCCTACGACGCTGGCCCCTCATCCCCTTCTCGAAAAAAGAAGGGAAGGAAGTGAGCGTTTGGCTGCTTCTGCTTCGATTCTCACACAATCTTCCAAGCGAGATGCTTTTTTCTCCACTTTGCCACGAGGAAACCGAGGCTCAGAGGGATTAGCTTGCTGAGGGCCACGCGGTAGTAAACGAAACAGCCGGACTCAATCCCACATTGGGATTTCAAGCTCAGTCCTGATTCCTGCTCGTTACGCTGAGTTTCCTGTCATTCGGTTCATCAGGACGAGTGGTCAAGTCAGAGACTGGAGAAGGCCGGCTTCCTTACCATTCCTGGAGCTATATCTTTCTTCCACGTTCGTGTGAGTGTGTGTGTTTGCACGCCCATTAGCACTTGCTATTTAATATATAATGAAAATTGCTCTTCTGTGTGCTAATTAATTTTTTGAAACTGTTTTATTTTCCTACATGAAATGTGCAATTGTTAACCATCCAAAAACTGTTACAGAAGAATGAGTTTGACACACGATCTCTCAGGAGACACAGACAGTGACACATGGAGATAAGTGTGTACAGTTGGCACATTTCCGGCCCTTTCAGAATCCATTGGGAACGTAGAATTCAGAGATCTTTCTAACCTTTCTTGCCTTCCTCCTATAACTCACTAGCTCAACTGCTTGTATTCCCAGCATGCCGAAAACGTGGGCGAATTTTCAAAAGTGCGGAGGATTTCGTTGCAATGTGGGCAAATCCTTAATTGGTCCTGCTAACCAGGTGGCTAATTGATGAACCGCTGTATTTCAGTGGTGTAAGCGGCATCTTATAGTTAAATATTTGCACGTGTATCTAATTGCCTATGAGAACTTTTTCCTGCCAAACAGAAGTCTGGTTGAGGCTTCAAAACATCTTGGCATCCAACCCGCATTAATATTTGAAACCATCGCTAACACTTGGTGCCGTAGATGCAATTTTACTAATTTAAAAAAGACAAAACAAAACAAAACAAAACACCTCCCAGTGCAGTGTGTAATTTCGAATCTCTGTAGCTTGCTTAGAATGCTGCTGTAAGAATTCTGTGCAGCCACAGTGCCAATTAACCAATCTCCTGCCCGAGGAGGGCGGGCGAGCTCCGAGTCCAGAGTCGACCATCAGAAGTGTGGCAAGGGGCCAAGATGGTCCAGGCGGAGGGAGAGGGACAGACCAGGCCTGGGGAGTGCTGGGAGGTTGGCTCGGCCTCTGAAGGGTGACGGGGAGTGAGGCTGGGGAGGACACAGGGTCTGGAGATCATGGGAGAACTTGCACGTCGCACCAAGGACTGTGGCCGTGAGCCTGAGGGACTTTCGGCCACGCACCCGACCCTGTCTCTGAGATAAGCGACGTGTGGCCCGTAGCACTGAGGCTCCAGAGAACTCCGCTAAGTAGCGGAGAGCCTGCCGAATCGACCAGGGGGCGTACATCACCCCCTGTAGCAGCGGTCTCGCTCCTACAGGGGCCGCCTACTGCAAGTTCAAATTCAAAAGCAATATTGTGCAGCCAAACTCACAGATGCTACATACGCATTCGTGTGTGTGTGTGTGTGTGTGTGTGTGTGTGTGTGTGTAGTGGTTCCCGGACCAGACAATGTGTCTGTATACATTTTTGATTGGAGTGGGGGATGCTCCTCGCATCGTATTATTATCTTGCCCAAAACGTCAATAGCCGTGAGGTTCAGACACCCTGATTTTATAACCATCAGCCCCTGGACGTTGTGGCAATCCCTGGGAACATCGAGACTAATTAGACTTGATAGATGACCTTGATAGATGACCTTGAAGAGCTGGTGACCTATAGCGAGAACAGGCCTGAGGCACAGAGCCAGAGTGGCTGAAGGTCTGTGGGTTGCGGGTTTCTAGAAGCAGGACCAGCTCCCTGAGCCCGCGCATGGCCCAGGGGGTTTGCCTGGCCTGTCCTCGTGTGGAAATAAAACGAGCCACTTCCTTCCGCCATTTCTGGGGCCCGCCGTCTTGGCCCGCGTGAAAGAGAGGCTGGTACCGGGAAAGCAAATGTCAAGGGGAAAACTGCCAAGAAAACAAAGGCTGCATTTAGAACGCTGTAGCTGTACTTCACTTGTATTTATTTCTAAGTCATTTTTCACTTGCAGAGGCGGGCAAGGACCTTGGCTCATTTTTGGCAACCCCTGAGTTCCGGGTTGGGCCTGACACATGGGAGCCGCTTCTTAAACACGTGTTGAGTGGAGCTGGAGTCGCGTCTTGCAGGGAGATCTCTGACACTCTCTGCTCGGCGGGCGTTCAGGGGGTACGGTCGTATGGTGCCTAAGGTCTCCAGATGATGGCGTAGCTCATCCTAGAGGGAGCGCCCTCCACTGAGGTGTTCGGCGCGTGCCTTATCTCACGCTCCGCCGTCTGGCTGGTCACCAAGCCCCTGCTTCCTGCTGCCTGCAGGCTGTGGAGGGCTGGCCCAGCCAGGTCCGCGACGGCACCCCACATGCTTGTGGCTCCCTCCTCGGCCCACGTGCCCCCCGCAAAGGCTCCTGCAAACTCACGCCTGCCCGATCCTTTCTGTTGGTCTCACGGAGTTCTTCGCTGACACTCTGGGTCATAGCAGCCATCCGGCAGAGGGACGGGATGGGGGACCCAGGGCCCACGCTGATGCAAGAGAGCGACAGTAGTGGAGAAGAGGATATAAAGATCCCCGCACGCTGAAGGAAGATTATGCCGCTTACCCGCTGGGCTCCCGCTGAGCACAGTCGTAACTGGAATTGTATTCTTTGCAAAGTTTATTGGGTCCTGGAGCGACTTGTTACTGAAATGGTCAATTAATCTATTTTTTTGTTGTCGTTGTTGTTTTTTAATGAGTTAGGGGATTTCCTTTAGCAGAAAATCACCAGGAAGCATGACCAAATGCCCAGAGCTCAGGGAAAGGCTGGCCTCTCGTTCTAGAAAACCCTGTTCAACAATTAAAGGAGGAAATGGACGACCCCACCTCCTCCAGCTACAGGTGGCCAATTGGGCTGATCGGGGAAGCAAAGAGGAAGGGTTTCTCCTGCTCAGAGGTGAGCAGAGGAGATCACCGCCAACCCGATTACGCACGTGAGGGGGTTTGAGTGCTCGGGAAATAAAGCCGTTAGTCTCCCTGCTGAGAGAGAAATGGCTTCTATTTAAAACCCTGCTTGTTCCACCAGTAACTCCCAGTGTAGCAATAATTAATGATATCAGAAGCTTGAAGAAGACCGGCTGGAATCCCTCTGCTCCGGGCACGGAATTGGATTAAAGTGAAGATACACTTCGAGGCTAACTCTGCTGAGGAACTCGGTCATTACGTGCAAAGACACGTATTCCGAGGTGTCTGAGGGGGTCAGGTGGACCGCGCGTGGCTGTCCTGTCGCGAGCACTTGGTGGACGTGAACTGTCACAGCCGAAGCCAGACAGGGCGCTGCGCCTGCCTCAGTACCCACTCCAGATTTCATTTTGTGCCAAAGCGAAGTTCTGCGGGCCTTGTGGATTCACTCAGTGCCATGCTGCTGGCGGAGTGCGCGAAATCCATTTCTCTTCTTTATTAACGGGGTTTCCCCCCCACCAAGGGGAAAGGTACCGACCCAAGAATATAATTTCCCAGGCAGGTGCGGGTGACTGTGTGACTCTGCTCTGGCTGAAGCTTCTTTGAGTGGGAGGCCACCGGGTGGGGCTTCTGGGACAGTTGTTGTTTCTGATAAGAAGGGACAAGGCCACCTGACAGCTGCATGTCTTGTTTTGATCCCCAGAAGTGATGCGTTCGAGACCGTGTTTCTGTATCAGAAATTGGGTTTCTTCACTTCCGAAATTCAGTTTTTTTTTTTTTTCATGCGGAAAATTCGTGATCTGGAAGATGAAGAGACTGAGGCCGAGTGAGGTGGATGCTTGGTTAAATCGTACGGCTCGTGTGGCAGGTTTGGGGTTTGAACCTGGGGCCTTGGGGTTCTCGGGGCGTTTTCCACTGCACATCAGTAGCTGCCATGCTTGCTGAGAGGAGGTTCTGATTGCTAGCATGACCACGAAGGCGGCTTTACCCTTTAAAGTTTAGACTCGTCTTTTTCAAAAAAGGTCCCTTTTAATTGGAGAATTTGACATCGACATTCTGTTGGTTAGAAAGAGCCTAAGGCAACGTGAAGTAATTGTCTTTCATTAGGAGAGTTCAAAAGTCTGTTTGACGATCTCCATCAGCTGCTGAAAAATACTCATTTCTTCCTACAATAATTTCTCAGGGAAAAGGTGGAAAAACAATCCAGCAATTAATGACATACAATCAATACCGAATAAAAAGCATGTAATAACCTTTGTTGGGTTTCTTTTATTTCTTTATTCCCTCTCCACCTTTTTTTTAAATTTTTTTTTTTTTCTCTCTTCATTGTCCGACAAGGCTCTCTCTTTGACAGATGCTAACTTGAAGGGTTCAGAACTTCTGGGAAAATGGAAGGCAGTTTGGACACCGTGCGTGGTCTCAGTTGCCTTGTGACAGTTTGGGCGCGGGAAGACACGGAACGAAACCGGTCAGCGAGGCTGATCTCGTTAGGCCGTAGTGTGTGGTCTGGAGGACGCTCTGAGACCCAGTCGGTTGGCACATCTGCCACACACACCTTGGGCGGTGGGTCACACGCGTGCTCGGTGACCTCCGATGCTCTCTCCACATCCTTCGCTGGTTAGGTACCTGGAGCAGAATTAAACAGTGAAAAATTCTCTCCCTTAATGTCACTCTCTCGTTCTCTGTTCTTGTGCCCATCCATCCATCCACCCATCTTTATTGCATGAAGTCACATTTTTTTCATTTACAGGTTAGTTACTTATTCTTTAACTCTGTCGATTATCCAATGGCATGACCAATCAATCGTTTCAATTCTACAGACCCAGCTAAAATATTAACGCACCGTCCCAATTACAAAAACAGCGTCTGTCTTCGCCTTCGGTTTCATTTCTGATGTGATTCAGTCTTAATATCTATTATCACGAATAGGTAGGTCCTTGTCGTTAGTAAAGGGAGCACTTTTGTGACATTCAGAGGTCCAGCGGGTCCTCGATAACGCGATAACTGCCTGTAGTCCCGCGTTCTCTCATGATGAATTCTTTTTCCCAAGGCCAAGAAGGCTAAGAAGCTTCCCTCGCTGTTGGTTGGAACCGTTAAATGGAGCACAAGGGAGAGCACATAGCTTCAATTACGATCTTTGCAAAATGGGATATAGACTCTTATTTCATAAGGCCTTTTTTTTAAAAAAAAAATAATCTTTTTTCATTTATGGATGGTGCCTCAGGCATCCATTATATGATAGGTGCTTAATAAATAATAATAACAGTTATTACCATGGAGCAGAAATCCGCTGATGCCTTCTCATGAATGGAACCCTGAGACCTCTTTTCTATTACGTGGGAGGGTGTGTTTGTTTAAACACCACCTTATTGTGACTTTTTATTTCAACGCATCAGCGTTCCAAGTATCCACATGCTTTAGGATTTATGGTTATTACTGTAACCTGTTTTTCTGTTTCCTCCATATTCCCAAGCTTTAAATGCTTTTCTTTCTAAATTCCAAAGGTTCAGAGAACAACATAAAATGATAATAGATTTATGCCTCAGTAAGTAACACAGGAAGCGAACGAAACTCTGCATGCGATCAGATTCATTTTGTCTCTCTTTTTCTCACTTGAAAAAATTTTGAGCGGTTTATTCTTTATCACTTTGGGAAATAATATAAAATGTGATTAGAGGCCTACATAATCTGGGCTGCGTTCCCAGAACTATTTTTATTTAGTGCTGCTGTATTTGGTCGGTGAAATGTTTATGCTACGGTGAGAGACTTTTCAAGTTACACTATATTCAGTAAAGATCTTGCGATTTACACCTCTGATGGAGACGATTAGGGCAGGGGATTCTTTTTTCCTCTCGGCCTCATGCAAAGCGTATCGGATGGAAAATATTTTGATAACGACGACACATTTCTCACCATTTCATAAAAGGCATGTGAACTTCACCTCTTCTTCGTGGCTCAAAGTTGTTACGAACGGGAGTCGTGGAGCACTGTGACGTCTTCAGCAGCCGCCGATAACCTCACACTAAGTGTCCCCAGGCTGCTTCCTGGAGCTTCGGCTGCATCGGCGCCGTCATTTATTTATTTTCCTCTTTCTTTCTTTCTAGTTCTGCCTAGTGCTTCTCTCTCACCCACTCCACGGTCATGAAGTGAACTGCGAGATGGAAAACTGGAGAAGCAATATTGTTAGCACCGCATGTTAAATAAGGGTCAACAGGGTTAGGAATCAGGTACGAGGCTCTTGCTGGTTTGTCTTCCTCCCGCTTTCCCATAAGGTGTACAGACCTGACGCCACTACAAACGCATGCGGCTTAGTGTCCAAAGGGAGGTGTCCGAGCCGAGTCGGGGCCAGGGCCCAGCGAGGAAAAGGCGACGCAGACGTAACGGGCCGTGTTCTGCTCCCTCCGGCAGGGTCCTGGGGCCGCGCCGTGGGCTCGGCCCCGCCTCGGCGCCCCCAAGCCCGTGGACACGGCGGTCGAGGAGACAGACGTGCAAGGCACACCATCAGCCCGCTGCCGTCTCTGATCTGAAAAATGTGTTGTATTCGGGATGGTCCGATGTTCAAACGCCATCGGCTTTGTTTCATTGAATACTTATTTGACTCCTGTGGACCGGAAGGGCTGCGGGAAAGAGGATGCCTCTTCATGTAAAGCATCCGAGCTGGACGGACCTGGGTTCACAGCTCAGCTCTAAAAAGTAAGATTTGGGGCGAGCTCTCTGGTAACTCAATGAGTTATTGCCCCTTTTTTGGACTTCGCATTAGGTTTTGGTTTGCTGCCCTTGCACCACCGACAGAAAAAGGATTTTCCAAATTGTTTAGCAGAATCGAAACAAAGCTTGGAGGCATCAGGTCGTTCAGTTTTTCTATAATGCGGAGAAGGTCCCCCTTCACTTAGGAAGGTGCGGCATGCAGCTAGCTTATCACCCTGGAACACAGGAGCAGTGGGCAGGCCCAAGCCCGCCTCGTCTGGCCTGGGGGAGTGTGGGATAGAGCAGGGGCAGAGTCGTGGCATGGGGCCTGGCACCAGAGGTGGCTGGCTGCATGGAGCAATTATTTATATCACTGCAACCGGGCTGCAGAAAACGTCCATGCATCCCAGCGGCCCTGAGTTGAGTACGTCTTCGGTGTGAGATTTTATGCTGAGAATCGGGCCGTGTTTAATGTCTGCTGTAGCTGTAGGCACCACGGGCTTTATTTTATCTCCTTTTTCCTATGACATAATATTTTTTGTTCCTTCAGTTTTCAGTAACCGGAGGCTGCACATCCCTCCAGCATCCTTGTTTTTGCGGCCTTGCTTAGAGAGGGTCTATGGAGGAAGAAGGAGTTTTGAAACACTTCTATGGCTGTTCTGGGCGGGCCGAATATTTTGTCTCCAAACCCGGGTTTCAGTTTTACTCAAGCGGCGTATCGTAAGACGAGAGGGAGAAATGCACACCATCCTGCAAGCTGCCCAGGGCTCCTCCTGGGGTCGAATGGGGTGTCTTCAAAGTGAAGTGCTCCTTGAGCCAAAGAGAACGCCTGTGGAGAGTCGTCCATCGGGGGTCGGAGTGTTTCAGAGGAGGCCGAGTCCTCACTGCAGCCGTCACACGTCCTTGGCCCTCCGCGCGCCGCCTGGGGCCCTCGGTCGCTCTGCTTCCATCTGGGGCAGGACATCGCCCCCTCCCAGGCCGCCTTTAGTTTTCTTCAGCCCCGACCAAATAAAGTCACGTCGCACACAGCGGAATCGCGTCAGATAAACACTTAGCTTACTCGAACTCGACTCCCCGAGCTCCTTCCAAGAGAAAAACGACTATTTTCAGTGGCGTCGTCGGAGATGAGAAAGGCTCGTTCCTGGAGAACAGGCCGGATTCCTCTTCACCGGACATTGGGTTTCAACACAAACACAACGCGTCCTGGAGAGCGGACACCAAACCCCGTGGACCGAGAGGCAGTGAAGCGGCGGCTCGAGCCGGACTCCCGGCGCGCGAATCCCAGCTCCACCGCTCGGTGGCTCTGTGACTTCAGGTGAGTGTTAACTTCGTGCTCCGTGCCTCGGTTTCCCACAGCTGTGAAACGGAAGCCCCCGGCGTGCCGACCCTTCAAGGTCAGACCGATGCTGGTACAGGGTGAGCTGTCACCACCTGCCAGGTATAATTACGATTATTCTTATTCTACTCAATGTGCTGCTTGAGACGCTTTCAGGAATAACATCAGCTCCACATGATTTTTCCAGTATTTGCCAATTTCGTGCATTTCCTGGGGCTTACCTACAGGAAGAGGGGCCCGTATGACCTTTGTGCCGGGAACATCTCTGAAGTTAGGTCCTCTCAGGGGGCCCAAGAATTATTATCTTCCAGCTCTTTTGGGAGGGTGGCCATACCCCCGCCCAGCCCCGCTAACCTCCTTGTTGCTGAGCTAACCTTGATGGAAGCTTCCAGAAAAGCGTTTCTGCAGACCCATCCATAAAGCAGGACCCAGAGCTGAATGAAACCTACCGAAATCAGCCTCCAGCCGTGAGAAACAGTTTTACATGATAAAGTAGTGATTACATTTTCTAATTTTTGCTCAAAGTATTTTGCCACCCACAGGGAGTGTGTCTCGCAGCTCCCGCGGGCCCTCCCAGCTCCCCCATTCGTCATGCCCAGCTTTAAGTAGAGCAGAGACTGCGAGGAGAGCAGTCTCGACGCACATCGTCCTTGGGGGCGCTCGCTCTGTGCGGTGGCCACGACGCCGCCGTTTTGTCCCTAGCAACACAGACAAAACGCTGTAGAATTGCACATCGGACCTCCTACCCCCACCCCGGAGTTCTTTGCAAAAGGATAGGAGCATAGACTCCAAATGCAGTGCTAGCATTTTCTGGGTGTTTTGTTTTGTTTTGTTTTGTTTTGTTTTGTTTTGTTTTGTTTTGCAAGAGAGTTTTTTCTGCTTGAAAGTTTAGAGCTCTAAACACATTCGCGATGATGCGTGGGTGGGCATCATCAGCGTGAGGTTTAGACCCCAATACTGCAGGGGTGACGATGAAAATGCTCTGGGCCCGGATGCTAACGGGCGTGGAAAAGCGAGAAGGAAGATGGACGACAGGAAACGGAACTTCGTCAGCTTCTTCAGGGCGGGGTCCGTGTTGGGGGGGAAAGCGGCCTCGACTCATGGATCACTGGCTGCCCCTGGGAATGAGGCCGGAAAGGTTATTTTCTCCTTTAAAAGCGTGCACCAGATCCCAAAGATTTCTATTCAAAATATGAGCTAGAACGAATATTTGAGTGTAAGACATGGACTGTTAAGTTGGAGGGGATTAACATACATTTAAAAATGTGTTCACACAGCTCACGGGTGTGCATGTATGTTCGCGTGCACACACGCACACGCGCATGCGTGCGTCTGTGCCCTCCTGTCAGACTCGATGCTGTGCGTGCGTGTGCGTGTGCGTGTGTGTGTGTGTGTGTGTGTGTGTGTCTCATCAGAGGAGCACAGATTGGAGCCAGGCTGTTATTTCCAGCGACTTGCAGCCTTGGGGGCAACAGTAAAATGGAGACGCACAGGGCAGCCCTCCCTCCGCGAGACATTCGCTGCGTCGGAAAGGTCGCGTCCTGTTTCCTGGCCAGCGACTCGATTCGTCAGGTTGCCCATCTCTACTCCGCCCGTGTTTCTCGGGGATCGTGGCTTCCGGCCGTTTTCGCGTTGACCTCATTACCCAGCCCTGGCGACCAGCCGGGTGCTGACTCTCTGTGGCGACCTCCCGCTCAGGGCTGCGCTGCCCCCGAGACCCCGAGCCTCCGCCTGGGGGAGCATGGGTGTATGTGGACGCCCCTGTCCCGGCCGAGGAAGCCCTGACCCCTTTCTCAGCAAAGACCAGCTGCCCTTCACGGAACGAGGACTGCGCATCGGAGAGTCAGGGCATGCTATGGGGGGCGTGGGGCCGATCCCTCCTGCTCGTGGGGGCGGGGGCCAGGGGAGGGAGGAGAGAGGAGACAGCCCCCCGCCCAGGCCCCTGGCCTCACGTCGTCAGCGCCCTGACGGGAGGGATTTGATCAAGACCCATATAAAATTTCCAGAATTTCCTCCTCCTTTGCAAACCCGTTCTGGAAGCTCGTTTTGAGCAAGGAGAAAGTACTTGTCTTGATTTCACTGCCGTATGGAGGCCTGCCACCTGCCCGTGAAAGGTGGTCTTGGGTCCGTTTCAAGGGAATCCCAATGCAGGCGCGCCCGATTTCATTGAGCTGCCCCGTATGGTGCTTTGCAGGTATTACATTTCATCATCGGGGCCAGACCCTCCACCAGCAAAAAGATGATGACTCCTCGACAGGCTCAGAGGGTGGTTAGCATTTTTTAGCCATAAAGTATTTTTAAATTAAGATATATACGTCGTTTTTTAGATTTAATGCAATTTCATGCTTAATAGACTACAGTACAGTGTAAACACAACTTTCATATGTGCCGGGAAAGCCCCAAATTCCCGTGACTTGCTTTATTTCCATATTTGCCATCCAGCCGTGGTCTGCACCGAACCTACAGTGTCTCTCCTAGGTTCGCCTGTGCTTGTGGGAACCAGATCGTTCCAGCCACAGGAAGCAGATTCCGTCAAAGCTGAGATGAGTTCAGAGTTTTATCTCCCCAGACTGGTGAGGAGCTTGAGCCTGAGTCCATGGCCAAGGGCGCCGGGAAGGCTGGGCTCCCGCTCATCAGGAAGGAGCCAGGAGCGGTTCCGCCCCTTGTGTTGTGGGCGTGGCCAAGTCGTGGGGCATCTCAGAGCCTGTCAGATGGAGGGCTCGCTCCATGCCATTGGTATGAGGCTGGGATGAGATGGCACCCAGGGAGAATTTGATAAAGGCTAACCAGAGTGACTTACTACTGCACTTTTGATTGGCACCATGGGGCTGTCTCAGTCACCAGCACCTGACCAGTTTTATCGGATGAACTTAGAAGGAGAGCCACTGTCTGACATGGAGGAAGAGAACATTCTGAACCATGAAGGTCAACCAGGCACTGGAATAATTTTGCTCAGAAAGCTGTCAAGACACCAGAACTAGGGATATTCAAAGGAAAATCAGACATCGTACTTAGATAAATAGCACAGGAAGACTTTTGTCCTTGAGTACAAAGCCTGAAGGACGTGAGCCAGCAACCAATTTATAAATAAAATGGTTTCTCGCTGTCTCAGATTTTGGCACTTTGGGAGTGATGGGATGTGTCGGGCGCTTTGAAAAGTGATAATCCGGAAGGCATTGCAGTAAAATGAAAACCCGATGTGACTTTTCATCGCAAAAACTATATCTAAAATGTGAGGCCCACTTTAAATGCAACCATATTCCTGACTCTCTGCGTTAGAGCAGGTCAGCCTACTGCGTGTAAACGTGTATAATGAATGGTCCGAGGCCATAGAACTGTATTTCTGCTCCGCGGTCTGGGGCAGCTTTCTTCCATGCAGTGACTCGGGGATTCAGGCTCCTTTTATCTTTGGTTACTCCGTGCCCTACACCCTCTGCGTGAGCTGGTGGAAGGGGAAAGGGTGAGTGGCGGGGAGGTAGCTACTTCTTCGAAACCTTGGCACTCACACCTCTTCATGTTCTGTTGGCCAAAATCCAGTCACATGGCCACACCTGCTCGCAAAGGAGGCTGGGAACTGGGATCCGCTGGGCACCCAGGAAGAGGAGGAGATGGCGCTCGTTGGGCAGCTCGAGTCCTGCCACACACCCTTTCTTTGAATCCTTCAGCTGACCCCTGCTGCTCTGAGATTGGAGCAGTTAACCAGGCAGAGTGACGTCTTCTCTGAGAAATCAACGGATGCTGTGGAATCTCTCCCCATCTTTGTACCCACGGCCCATCCTGCTCGCAGGTTTAGGGAGTGTCCTCAAATGCCATGAGCAGAGTCACCAATCTCGAGGGACAGAGAAACTGTTCTCTGAGAATGGTCCAGCCTATAAAGTAGCTTTTTTACACACACACACACAAAACCGGAGTGCCTTCAGAAGGCCTGCAGTGGACAGGAAGCATGCAAGGGGTTAATTTCAGCGCCAACGTCCCTAGGATTGCTCGCCCGAGGACATGTGACCAGAAACGGCAGCCCTGTGCAGTGAGCCCTCTTCCCCAGGGGCACTGCTGACCAGGCCCTGTCCCATTGCCGCTTTCTGCCGGGAGACCATTGTGACTCCCCACCGGAGAGGCCAACTCAAATCCACTAGGTGGCGGGTCCCCGCGGGCCAATCGCAAGTATCACGATTAGCCATTTCCTGACAAAACCCCACAAATCAGCTACGGTCTTCAAGACACAGCCCTCTGGAACCTGTTGCAGAGTTGTTTGTAAGCCAAGTAATAAATAGTCATCTGTAATTTTTAATTACCCAAGCCGTGTATTTAACCGCCTCCGGCTTGCTGGTGCAGGTTATACAGCGAATCGGGTGTGAAGGGGTTAACAGCGAAAGGTCTCGGGCCACCAGGCCGAGCTGAACGCGGCTGGACTGAGGCCGGTCTGCTCGGCAGACAGGTCCGATGGGCACAAGGCCGCAGCCTTCCTATGCCGTCCGTCATCGCCCATCAAGACCAGTAAACATCTCGGGACGTGGCCAGACACGTGTGACGTTGGGACGTCCAGCACCGAGGCCGAGTCCGACGTTTCACAGCTCTGAGTGGGCCCTTCTGCCCCCTGTGAGGGAGGTTAAGCCACCGGGTCGTTTAACGTGCGAAACCTCCTTAAAGGCCCTGCTTCCTGCCTCCAGGTGTTTCCTGCACATCCCAGCAAATATACGAACCGAAGAAACACTTTCCTCTCTAGGAGAACATCAGATTTCATGTTAAAGTCTGAATAATGTTTATTTGGGGTATGCCTGTTAATGGCAGAGGTGAGGTCTTCTCTTCCCCAGAAGAAGAGAGATGCCTGAGGGGTGGGAGGGGTAAAGAAAGAGCAAATTTCACTCCCTTATTTGTCGAATGTAGTGTGAGTGTGCACGTGTGCACGTGAGAGAGAGAGAGAGAGAGAGCGAGAGAGAGAGAGAGAGAGAGAGAGAGAGAGAGAGATGGGGTGATTTAATCATTGAACAAAGGTTTTTTTGTTTGTTTGTTTTACTTATTTACCATACACCTGTGTTATTTCCTTGTTATTATTGTAAATAATGCTTCAGTGAACATCTTTCTGCACGTGACGTCATTTCTTCTTCTAAATTATGTCCTTAAGAATAAATTCTACACATGGGAATCCTTGCTTAAAGAGAATGGTTTATTTTTTTTAATTAAAATATATATATATATTCTCAACTTACTTTGCCAGAAGAATTGTGCTAATTTATATTGTCACCAGCGAATAATGAAGTTAACAGTTTCACTGCAGTTTTTAGCAGTGTCAGGTTTTGCCTCGTTCCTTTGTTAATTTACGAGGTCTGAAATGACATTTATTATTATTTCAATTTGCTTCTTTTATTTATGGCCATGATATTTCCCCATGTGCTTGCTTACTCTTTGTGATTTTTTGAGCGTGAATATTCAAATATCATGACTTTGTGCCTATTTTGTTAGATAGTGTTCTTTTCCATTTGAATGAGCCCTTTATAAAAGATGAGCATTATCTCTTTTAAAAAGTGAAGTCTAGCTGTGATAATTATGCTCATATCTATAAAATGTGAGTAATAATTCATTCCCTTGGCTATTGGCTATTGCATAGAATTGGTGTGATAATGCATTTGAAAATGCTTTGGAGAATTTTAAGCATTATGTACATGCAAGGTGACCTTAGCGTAAAACTTTAATGTAAAAATTTACATTTAGTTTAAAGTCTAAGTAAAGTGTAAATATACTTTGGGGATGACTAGTTTGATAGGCATTCACTTGCAAAAGATCTGGGTATCTTAGCTGATCACAAACTCAATAACACAATAATGAGACCTAAGTGATAAGTGGTTAATGTGAGGTTCAATTTATGCCTGAATGGATGGTGAGTTTTCTTCTAAAATTACTCATCTGAGAACAAAATGCCACCTTATATCAGTTCTAACGAAGCCTCTCACATTATAGGAAACGATATGTCGTGTTAGGGAGACATTATCTGCCTAAAAAAAATTAGCCGGTCAATGCTAGTTTTGATGCTTACAGAAAGTCCTAGGGTAGGATCAGTTTAAAAAGAAGTTTGAGATCCCTTTAGTGATTATTTCCAGGTGCACGACCTCACAGTTTTAAATGACAAATGTTGTTTTAAATGTTTTTCGTTGATCTTTAAGTGATTGCTGGACCACGCCCAGAGCTATACTGAGGAAATCACACATACAAACCTATGACATGCATTTTACAAGCCCGATTGCCTAATATTATGCAAATAGACATTTGTGGCTCAGGAAAAGTTTTTAAATAAATGCACCACACCCAGATTTCAACAGGTTTGTATTCCTTGAACAACAAGAATAATATGAAATGATATGGATGAATCACACCAACATAATATTGACCAAAAAGGGCGAGACACAAAAAAAGCTCTTTCAGGAGATTCCAAACAGACAGCTCTAATCGGTCGTGTTAGAAGTCGGGATAGTGGTCACCTCCTGAAAGAGGGACAATGGTCATCTTCTGGGGTGCTTGGTCATGTCACATCGTGGAAAGCCAGAGAGCCAAACAAATGATTTGTGTATTTTTTTCTGTACGTGTGTGTGATATTCAGAGAAACGTTTGGAAAGGACCAACTTAGAGACCAAGATGCTGTGCTCTGGGAAAGTGTCTTACGTGATTCCGGAAGGGGCTCTCGTGAGGGCCAAGATGACGGCGACGATGTGAACGGAGAGGGGCTAATGTTTGTGAAAGAAAAGCCGCACTTCTTGATGGGTCTGTGACGTTAGAATGTGGGATTCTGAATAAGAACACGAAACTTAATTCTTCAATTGCAACATTAAAATTTTAAGGTAGACGTCTTACTGTTTTGTTTTAATCTGTCAATTATCTACCCATGCTGACCTCTCGGTGCGCTGTAGGATTGGGAAGCCCGATGACCTTCTCTGAAAGGTGTTTTTACTCTCAGGGACAGTTTGAACCGCCTCCTATATGGCTGGTTCTAGAAGCTTTGTTTAAAGATGGAGATTTACATCAGGGAGTCAGCCCAGTGGAGGGTGAAGGGCGAGAGTACTAAGGAATTCGAGAATATTTGTGTGAAGAATTGTTGAGAGTTGCTGAGCTGAGAGACACTTGTGCTAAAGAATGTCTAGAAATATTGGACGGGTTGTCATGTGGCTCCAGGGAACAGAGCTAGGACCAGGGAGAGGAAGACACACCTCCGGCCAGGATTAGGAAGAATTTTTATAACAGTTGGAGCTCTTTAAAAGCTATATGTGCTGCCTTCAAATGGATCCCCTTGAAAGTTCAAGAGGCTGAGAATTTATTTGTTATAAATGCATGGACTCGTGGGAGGGATTCCTTCAAAGGATTAGCTCATCTTTTAAGATTTCCCTCAACCCCAAGGACTCATGACTTCATGGTACTGTTCTTAGCTGTCTCTCCCTGGTCAGCCCAGTGTCTACGCAGTTTGGGAGCTGGAGAGTTAATCCGTACAGTGATTCAGTCATTTGGTTTTATTCTTCAGGGGGATCAAATGAATACAAATAACTGTTGTTTTCTTACGTTAATTTTTCTAGGTCAAAATTCTGAACCACTGATACGTTTTGTTTAGCTCACAGAGTTTTAAAAAAACGATTTGGTTGCCAACATTTATATACCAGAATCCACCTAAGAAGACCAGGTGCTGTAGGCATAAAAAATAAAAAATAAAGGATTATTAACTTACAAGGTCCTTGCAATCTGTGAGGTCAACCAAGGGTTGCCTCGCATAAAAAAAAAATCAATAAATAAAATTAAAAAGAAAAGAAAACAAAACAACACCAGAAGGTTTTACAGAAGACTCCAAGTTGCTGGGTTTTTCTTGAAAAGGCGTCGGGCAGATAACAGGGTACCGGGTTCCCACGGGCACGGACCGCGGGTCTGTGTGGTCTCTGCTTCCTGCAGATGGGGCTGTCATTCCCGGAACCATCCAGGTCTCATCCAGGATGGGGCAGGCCTGCTGTTATCACGTGGCTCAAAGCCCGAACTCTGTAATCACGTGGTTGGTCTTTCTGTCACGGCCCATCCCCATCCTCAGTCCAAACTATCCAGGGACCTATCATGAATGACAAATACACTGTTATTGTTTGGGAAGTTCTAAGGTGTAGAGGTCACCTCCCAGGAGCAGGGACAGAGGCCAGACCTCTCTGGGTAAAGTTAATTCTTTGCCACAGGCAGCCTCAGAGATGGCCTCCAGTTATCCCCACCTCCTGGGACTCACACCTGGTCTCATTCCCCTCACCCCCATGCTCTGTTTGAGTGTGCACTGGACCTAGCGACTCCTTTCTAGCAAAGAGAATTCTGAAAAAGCAACAGGAAGTCACTTCCGAATTAGGCGATAGAAAAACTTCGGGTTCATTCTCATTCTCTCACTTCTTGCTTGCATTGATGAACCCAACTGCCTACGGAGAGGCCGACGTGGAAGGAAGAGAGGGGGCCTCTGGCCACAGCCAGCAAGGACCTGAGGCCGTTAGTCCATCGGCCTTTGAGGAACTGAATCCGCCAGCAATCACGTGAGCAACCTTCGGAGCAAATCCATCTGCAGCCGAGCTTGAGATGAGACTCAGTGCCTGCTGACACCTCCAACGACCCTGTGAGGGACCCTGGGCTCACTCAAGATGCCCAGCTAAGCCACACCTAGATTCCTGACCCACAGAAACTAGAAGAGAATAAATGCGTGCTGTTTAAATCGGCTAAGTTTGGTGATGCTTTTTTATGGAGCAGCAGGTAAAATAACACATTATCCTATTTTTTTATTCTTTTCTCTTGGAAATCTATTTGCCAAGACATCATAGAAACATCTTCCTTCCAGATCATACACTGAAAAAAGTGGATTATAGATGCAATATTTAAATTTAGATATGTCCTTTATGGCTGTTCAGACGAGCTTTGATGTATAAAATGATAATATTTTGTTCTCCTTTAAGACATTCTTACTTAAGTCTTATTGTTTTTCTTTGCAACAAGTTAGTATAAAAATAGCTTGCAAGTTTTTAATTTTCTTAATTCTTTTAAAGCAAACGCATAACATCTATTCATTGTTATTTAAAGCATAAACTTTTCCTCAGTAGGAGAAGTTCTTGGACACAGAATTTAGGTTTATCTTCAAGACACATTATGTCTGTTTCCTCCAAATTGAGTATATACCAAACAAACGGGATTCAGCTATTAAAGTGTTATTTTCTGAGAACTTTTTTTTTTTTTTTAAATATGAACACTCGGCCCCAAATTGATGTTTTTTTTGTTTGTTTGTTTTTTTAAAGTCTTTATTTTGCAATGTGGGTTTTCTTGGACCTAAGCCCTTTGATAGTTGGTTGTAAAGCTTACACCTGTGAATTTGCCCCCAGAAGACACTTTTTATTTAGTGACCAATTATTTCTCTGTGGAGAAATTCAATCGTAAATTACAACTGGAGTTGACTTTTTCATAGCATCCCTCACTCTCTTAAAGCCCTCTGTGGATTACAAAGTCATTGCAGTGCTCCAAGGACATTGAGTAATTGAGGACTTGAACACAGACCCTCCTCTATATTCGAGGAGGACTCAGTCCCAGCTGGCGACATTAAGTTGGATTTTTATTGAAACTGGGGCCAGACAGCTGGGTGATCCCTTACGCTATTTGCAAAGTGTCCTGGGAGCTTTCGTTTCCATCTGGATGGTCAGGGAGGTGACAGAATGACCCTCACTGGGTGTGACCTTGAGTTCCAGTCAGGGCCGGGAAGCAGACAAACTCTCCACTCTAGAGGTGAGACGTGTGATGTGAAAAAATTATACGACCTCTTAATTATTGGGTTGAATCCCAGCTGTAATCTCCACAGTTGGTTCGCTCCCAGGTGAGTTTGAATGGTGGCTAAGAAGAAATGTTAGGAAATTTTCAGACAGCTGTTTTTTAAGAACGTTTCCCTCAGTCTGTATTCTACGCGGTTTCATTGTCGTTGTTGCCTTCTGATAAGTTCTTTTTTCTTCCTGTGATGCCACTCGTTTAAAAAGAATCTGACAAACACTCAAGGTTATTTGGTCCTTTGCCATATTCTTCATTTGGCTCGTACAAAACTGAGCCTCTCAGTATCTTCCCCTTTGTTCCTTCCCGTCTGTCGCCATGGCACTGCGGGCTGAGTGATTAAATGATTATCAGTCTTTTGGACCTCACCTTGCAGGCTTAGGTATGAAAAGGTGCTAATTAAGCTATAGCCGTCAGCCCTGTTGTATGGACTTCTGGAGGCAGAAGACTTGGGGTGTGTGTGTGTGTGTGTGCGCGCGTGCGCGTGTGTTTGGATTTTTCACTTTTCGTGGAATTCTTACCAGTGAGAATTAGTTGAGAGCTTATGAACGTAACAAATTGTTCACACTCCTTCTGGAGTTGGTTCAGTCAGGTAACTCAAAGGTAGTTTCGCAGTTCAACGAAGTGCCATTCAGTTGGTGGTAACTGGAACTCCCCATACATTGACTATGAATATTTCCCGAATCTAAGGAAAAGTATGTGCATTCTAAAAACAGTTATTATCTTCCTCCCTCACCTGGCCCTGTAGATATCGGGAATGGTGAGGAATAAACGTAGGGGTAGGAATAAAGTGCTGTTTCATCAGAGTCTAAAATGTGAGGTCAATTCGCACCACTGAGTCGACCTGTGGGCGCCTCGCCTCCCCCGCTGGGGTTGTGATAACCCAGTATTCTCCTGGGAATTGGTTCCCAGGTGCTGACTGTGTTTCTTCTGAAGTTCAAGTGCTTAGCTTTGCTTCCATGCCTTTTAATAGAATGTGTGGGCTTCAGCAGATTTCTAAAGTATACCCCTTGATATCTTTCATAGCTCAAGGTAAATTCTATACCATGAATTTATGAGATTTTTTATTTCTTTTCCCAGGGGTGAGAATGTACTTTTTTTTTTCCCCTGGTGCTACTTTTCTGAGATATCTTTCATCTGTTTACATGAATTCCGTTATTTCTTGCTGTGGTTTAAAAAAAAAAAATCTCTAAAGCTATTAACGTAGATGTGAAACTTTTAGTTGTAATTTCCTTGAAGTTAAGTGGGACTGGAACATTTTTATCTCTGTATCCTGAATGCCTTTCAGATGGTCCAGCACCACGTGGACATTCAGTAGTCACTGAGAACAGAGAACTGAACCAGGGGCAGCCAGGTGGGGGAAATGGGAGATGCTGGTTCAAGAGCATCGTGTTGAATTTATGTCGAATTAATAATTCCACAGATCTAATGGACAGCGTGATGACTATGGTTAATAATACTGTATCAAAAACTGAATATTTGCTAAGAGAGTAGATTTCAGGTGCCTTCACAACAACAACAACAAAAAGGAAAAAAATGTAACTTTGAGGACATGGATATGTTAATTAGCTTGTTTACAGTAATCACTTCACACTGTATATGTGTATCAGACCATCATGTTGTATACCTTAAATATATCCAGTTTTCCTTAAAAACAGCAGTTAAATGATGCAATGATGGGTAAGTTTTGTTAAACAATCGATTGAATTGTTTTTATGCACTTAATTCGTTATTGACTGAATTAGCCTACTTGTGTGCTGTTTAGGGCATCAGGGACTATTTACATGTTTCTGGAGAATGTTCAGTCACCTTGGTTAACAATATTTCTTGAAGGCGTGAGACTTCAAGAAATAATCACAGTTAAATCTGCCATTTTCTGCCAGGAAACAGATAAGAGCTTTCTGATAACTGATGCAAAAATTTCAGCTCCGAATGACATCCAGAAAAACACCTTTTATAGTAAACAAACAAAATGTCCTGAGTTGGGAGAGGGTCAGTTTGGTGGGCTCAGGAAACACGGGGTTCACCTCTTCCCACGACCACGTTAAAATTGCAACCAAATTATAAAATAGTCAATTTAGAGTGCCACCTGGAATCTAGCTGAACAGGTTACATATAACTAAAGACATGAAGAAGAGGCCACATCCAGACTGGTAGGAGGGGTAGGGACAAGAAGCGGGCTGGCTCCGCCCCTGCGGGTGGTGGCTGAGCCCCGGGAGGGTAGTGGCTGCAGAGGTCCCCCTGAAGGTGTGAGGGGTCCAGCCCCACACCAGGCTCCCCAGCTCAGGGTTCCCCTGCCAAAGAGGATGCGTTCCCACAAAATCTGAGAGTAGAAATCAGTGGGGACTTTTATAGGTGAGATGGAAGAAACTTGGAAACCCAGACATCCTCTTAAAGGGCGCGTGCACAGACCCCTTCTCTCACAGACACTCGCCCTGGGCTTTGGCTGGGGTTCCGTGCTCCAGGCTCCAGAGACACATGGGAAAAGACTGAACTGTGTAGCGTCAGGGCGAGGGCTGGGGGGGTCAGCCGCCTTGGTTCTGTTGTCGGGTCCCCCTCCAGTGCGGCCTCCAGGTGGTGGCCGTCCTGTCTGGGTTGAACCTCCCCACACACGACCAATCCTGCATCTACATTGCCCCGGGGAGATCACCTCACTCCACCTTGTGACTCCCTGACACCCCGCCCCACCCACCTGGCAAGAGCCCCAGCATGCACTCTCCGTCTGGTGTGCATTCATCAAGTGGGCCGCAGTCCTCGGCTCCCACAGCCTGTGCATCTGGGGAGAAGCTTTGGGTGGTGGGCAGCCAGTGCCAGCATGGGCCGCAGTGTTTCCTGAACAAATCTTGTGGGTCTGCGGGCCCGAGACCGGCAGCAATGAGATCTGAGCCAGGCTCAGGTCTGGCGCCAAACCCAAATCTGCACTGGCCACGTGAAATCTGCTCTCTTTACCCTGGCGACTCCCAGGCCCCCACTCTACCCAATCTGTGTACCACTCAAAGGCTCTTTCGCCTGCAGAGCCTTATGGGCAGCTGGAGGGTAGCCTCAGGCCTGAGGTGCCCTGGACCTTTTGCTGACCTGCCCCTGGCCCGGTACTGGAGGCAATCGGCCTCGGTTCCCACTGTGGCCTCTACTAGTCGCCTCCAGGTCCGGCACACTCAAGCACACTTAGGGAACACCCCCGGATGGCTTTGTAGCTCCTGCCAGATAGCCCTGAATGGTCAAAGGCAGCAGCTGACCTTGGCCTGCTCGGGAGCCCCTTCCAAGGGGCCACAGAACCAACACACCTGGAGGCTGACATCAGACCAAAGCAGAGCACCACCTGACTATCCCAGAAGCGGCCCACGCAAAGGGTGGTCTCAACAGGTAGAGGAGCCTGCCAGGGTGAATCCTGCTCTGTGGGGTCAGTCCCCACACATCAGCTCATACCCTGTGGGTGTGGCCAGTCCTCACGGCCAGCCAGCCCCAGACTGAAGGAAACAGACATACAAGTCCAAGAAGCACAGAGGGTCCCAAACAAGATGAACCCAAACGGGCTCACACCAAGACCACGTCCTAATTAAAATATCAAAGACTGATGAAGAAGAGAGAATCCTAAAAGCAGCAAGAGAAAGGCCGCCAGTTACTCACACAGGTACTCCCATAAGAATGTCAGCTGATTTCGCAACATAAACTTTGCAGTTCAGAAGGGATTGGCATGGAATATTCAAAGTGATGAGAAGTAGAACCTACAACCAAGATTACTCTACCCAGTTAAGATTGATAATAATATGAATAATAATAATATGAATAATCAAAATATGAATGATAAAAATGCAATAGATAATACAATAAATTATAGACCTACGTCAGATCAAAAGACACACATGGACTAAAAGTAAAGGGATAGAAAAAGATATTTCATACAAGTGGAAATAAAAAAAATAGGTGGGGTAGCAATACTTATATGGGACAAAATAGTCTTTGAAACAAAGGCCGTAATACTCTATAGCCTTATAGTCTAGTTTGATGTCTATACTATAAGCCTGCAGTAATCAAAACAGCATGGTACCGGCATAAAAACAGACACATAGATCAATGGAACAGAGTAAAAAGCCCAGAAATAAATCCACCTTATATACTCATTTAACCTATGATGAAGGAGGCAATAATATACAATGGGGTAAAGATGTTCTCATCAATAAGTGGAGTTGCGAAAACTGGACAGATACATGCAAAAAATAAAACTGGACCACCTTTTCATACCATATACAAGAATAAATTCAAAATGGATTAAAGACTTCAGTATAAGACCCAAAACCATAAAACCTCTGGAAGAAAATGCAGGGAGTAGACTCTCTGACATGGCTCTTGGTAAATTTTTTTTCTAATATATCTCCAAGTTAGGGTAACGAAAGAAAATAGAAATGGGACATTTGTTTATATTTTCAAACTAAAAAGTTTTCTACGGCAAAGGAAACCACTCACAAAATGAAAAGATAACCCACTGAATGGGAGAAGATATTTGCCTATGATACATCTGATCAGGGGTTAATAGCCAAAAGTTAAAAAGAACTTATACAACTCAACACCAAAAAACAAACAATCCAATAATATAATGGGCAGAACGCCTAAATAGGTATTTCTCCAAAGAGGACATAGTGATGGCCAATAGATATGAAAAGATGCCCAAGGTCACACTAATCATCAGAGAAATGCAAATTAAAACCACAATGAGCTATCACCTCATACCTGTCAGAATGGCCATCATCAATAAATCAACAAGTGTTAGCGAGGATGTGGAGGAAAGGGGACCCTAGGGCACTGTTGATAGAATTGCAAATTGGTGCAGCCACTATGGAAAACAGTATGGAGGCTCCTCAAAAAACTAAAAATAGAACTGCCTTTTGACCCAGCTATTGCACGAAACACTAATTCGTAAAGATCTGTGCACCCCTGTGTTCACGATAGCCAAGATATAGAAGCCGCCTCAGTGCCCATCGGTAGGTGATTGAATAAAGAAGTTGTGGTACATATATACACAAAGGAATATTATTCAGCCATAAAGAATGAATTCTTACCATTTGTGATGACATGGATGGACCTAGAGGGTATTATGCTCAGTGAAATAAGTCAGACGGAGAAAGACAAATACCGTATGACTTCACTTATATGCGGAATCTAAGGAACAAAAGAAAGCAAACAAAAAGACTCACAGATACAGAGAACAAACTGGTGGCGGCTAGCGAGGAGGGGCGTTGGGGATCTGGGGGAAAAAGGTGAAGGGATGAAGAGGTACAGATGAGTAGTTACGAAACCATCACGGGGTCGGAGAGGACAGCATGGGGAACGTCGTCATAATATTGCAATAATCATGTATAGAGCCAGGTGGGGGCCTAGAGTAACCAGGAGATAATGTTATAACTATGCTTAACCATTATGCTGTACACCTGAAACTAATAATAATAATAATAAAAAGGGAATCCAAGGGTGGGCTTGATCTTTTATCTCTCACCTAGAGCAGGAGAATTCTGAATCATGAGGGGATGGTCTCATCACCGACTGGTGGAGGGACCAGTACATGGATCAGCCGTCCACGTTGGGAGACAGAGAGGGCGCTTAGAGCTGAGGGGAGCACCCATCACAGAAATGAATGACGGCTGAAGTAATAATGCTTGTTTCATCCATGCCTTTTTTTTGCAGAAACCATAACATCCTTGTGAAAGTTAAAGAAAAAAGAAAAAACGCTTTTTTTTTTTTTTTTTTTGGAGGAGGCGGTCACAGAGGACAGGAAGCAGAACCGTAAGGACGGGTTTAATGGGTCTAGTCGGAACCTTTCCACTCAGCCTACCCTTGTCACCGTCCCGACACCTTCTCAGGGCTGACAGTCTTGGTAATTGACGGGTCGGTGGGGGCTGTTTTCTGAGAACACATTGAAGCGGAAGGGAATTCTCCGGCCCCTGCCTCCCCGCCGCCTGGCGCGGGGACCCGGAGGCGAGCAGATCCCTGGCCTGGCGACGCTGGAGGGAAGAAGGAGGGATCGATTCTGTCAGTCAGGCTCCTGTCAGGCCCCGAGACCTTTCACCTGCTCCTCGGAGTCATTAGAACTCCCAAATCTCTTTGCAGGCCTTTTCCATTAGACACATACTCCCATGTTTTGATTTTTCGCTCCCAAAGTCATTTTTTTTATAATTACCTGCATTGAACCACACTTACCATCTGTGGGCTCAGAGAGCAGGCCAATGATTTATTAGTTTTGGTTTCTTCCCCCTGCAGAGCAGCGTGGGATTGATTTGGCTGGTGACAGACACACAGGACATGCCGGTGGGTGGGGGGGTCAGTGTCAACACGACGCTTCTCGTACAGCTGACGTTTAGTCGGCAGACTGTGACATTGCGAAAGTGGAGTCTCGAGTCGGGGTGGGTACGTCAGGCGGAAAAATCAACAAGGGGCAACGCGAGATGTTTCTCTCCAAGTAGAAAGTAAAAGTGTGTTTGAGAAGAGGTGACAGCGTGTGCGACACAAATCGTGTCTGACGGGAGGCCGGATCCTTTTGTCTGCACCGCCTGCCTGCACTACGTCCAAGGCCTTGACTGGGCAGTGGCCGGTCGTGGGGGTGGCGGGAGGGTCCCTGACCGACTGGACTGGCATTTGGGTGTACCTCGATTTACACCCAAATCAATAGAACCGTTTTCCACCGATACACAGGATGATTTCAGGGGTCATTTGTCTTCAGATTAATGATCCAATTGCAGCATGGCCCACTGGATGCGACTTCTCGGAGAATTTCATAAGATGCTGACTGCAAAACGCCAGCCACAGTGCACACGGTGCCCGCCGCATGGCCAGTCGCGGGCAGTATTCGCCAGCCGTGACTCCCTCCCTTTGTCTCTTGCTCCTGCTGCCCAGAGCAGTAAGATGGAGACTGACCAAGTGCTTGGACCACGAAGAAGATCGTATGGAGAGAAGAGTGATGACCTAGTGTGACTTCTGAGGGCTCTCGGAACTTTTGCCTTCATGGGTTTCTTTCTTCATTAAAAAAAAAAAAAAGTGAAAACCCCTATTTTACTACATGTTGGTATAAAGATGACGTTATTACTATTAGATATTTAAACTTTTTCTTCCACCTAAAAGGCTTTGTTGGTTTTCTTCTGGTTCTAAAAGAAATTTAAATATTTTCATGGCCCTCAGAAGTATTACGGGCCCTGGGCCTGATGGATGCACTTGCTCCAGAGAAGAGACGCCGGTGACGTTGAACGTCAAGTAGAAAACGTAAAATAAACCATCTTTTCCTAATGACATACTAAGTAAGACCCACAAAGCATATTTTATTTATTTATTTTTAATTTGCCAAACACTGTGGTCTTTTAGGAGTCCTTCCTTCCTTCCTTCCTTCCTTCCTTCCTTCCTTCCTTCCTTCCTTCCTTCCTTCCTTCCTTCCCTCCTTCCCTCCTTCCTTCTCTTTCTTTCTTCCCCACCCCCTCCCCTTTGGCAACCATCGGCTTGTTCTCTATATGTATGGGTGTGTTTCTGTTATATTTTGTTAATTTGTTCATTCGTTTATTTTAGGTTCCATGTATAAGTGAGATCATACAGTATTTTTCTTTCTCTGTCTGACTTATTTCACGTAGCATACCACCCTCTAGGTATTTCTATGTTGTTACCAATGGCAAGTTTTCATTCTTTTTTATTGCTGAATATATTCCATTGTAATAGTGCATTTTATACACACACACACACACACACGCATGCATGCCACATCTTTATCCATTCATCTATTGATGTATATCTAGGTGGCTTCCATATTTTGGTATTACCAATAATTCTGCAGTGAACATAGGGGTGCATACATTGCTGGATTGCATGGCAGCTTCATTTTTAATTTTTCGAGGACTCTTCATACTGTGTTCCATAGTGGCTGCACCAATTTACGATCCCACCAACAGTGCACGAGGGTTCGCTTTTCTCTACATCCTCACCAGCACTTGTTAGTTATTGATTTATGAGTGACAGCCATCCCGACAGGTGTGAGGTGGTGTATCTCACCGTGGCTTTAATTTCCACTTCCCTGACGATTAATGACCTTGAGCATCTTTTCATACATCCGTTGGCCATCCCGATGTCCTTTTGGAAGAAACGTCTATTGGGGTCTCCCGGTCTGCTGCACAGAGCGCGGCGGGGGTGGGAGCTGCCTCTGCGCGGCCCCAGCGCGGGGAGGGCGGCGGCGGGCCCGGCGGAGCATGCGCGGCTGCGGCCCGCGCGCTGCCTGCCGGGAGGAGCTGCCTCAGCGCGGGAAGCAGGTGGCGGCGCTGAGTGGCGCGCGGCGCGGCCGCTCGCGCGCTTCGACGGCGAGGCGCTCGAGGCAGCGGAGCTGCGAAGACGCCGCGGGGACCGTGCAGGGAGCCGCGAAGACGCCGCGGGGACCGTGCAGGGAGCCGTGGAGACACTGCCTGACCGCGCAGGTAGGCAGAGCCCGAGGGAGCCCCCACCCGCCTCAGCTGAGGGGAGCCGCGGGGCAGAGCGGCGCCGGCCCCGCAGGCCCCCGGGCTCCCAGCCTCGTCTCTCCGGTCGCTTCCTCTTGCTCGTCGTCAGAAACGGGTCGCGCGGCACGTGGCCGCCTCGCAGGGGCGGTCGCCTCCCGCGTCCGCGGGCGCGTGCGGTTCTTGGGTCGTCGGCGCCGTCCGCGGCGGGGCTGCGAGGCGGCCGCGCTCGAAGGCGCCCGTGAAGGCGAAACGCGCTAGCGCCCCCTGACGTGCTCAACCTTTCGCGTCCCTGAGGCTTTCGCCCCGCGTTCCGCGTTCCGTGTCGTCAGGCTGTGGCAAATGCTGGCGCCACCTGGCAGCCCATTTCTGGTTTCGAGGTCCCGGGAAGGCCTGGGACGCGGGGGACTTCGCTGTAAATCCTCCTGGAAAAACAAAACCTAAGAACGTTCCCTCTGCCCCATGCAGAGGAGCCTGCTGTGGAGCAAACGACGCTTTCTGAAGCATTTGCTTGTCATTGGGTCTTTCACCTGCTGAGAGATTTGACATTGGATAATTGGATGCACCAGATCCTTTCTAGCATGGTGATTTTATTTTATTTTTATTTTTATTTTATTTTGTTTTGTTTTATTTTAATTTTGTTTTATTTTATTCTGTTTTAATTATTTTGTTTTATATTATATTATATTATATTATATTATATTATATTACATTACATTACATTACATTGCATTGTTACATTATATTTATTATGTTATGTTAATTATGTTATATTCTTTATTTTCGCTGCTCCGCCACACATGTCCGCATGACCGCAGAGCAAGTCCAGCGTCGTGGGTATGGCCCGCCTCCCGGAAGCAGCTGCGGTTCAAATCCAGGTTCCACCACTTGCTCTCGGTGGCCAATTACCCATTACCGGGATGGCCTGTGCTTTAGTTTCCTCCACTATGGAAGAGGCTAATAATTCAGGCATCCCTCATCATCCCTGAACACATCTGTTTCTTAACTCACGTGAGACAGTAAATATTCATGGAGTAGAAACCTATATCCCGTTACTTAAAATAGGAAAAAATAATGAGAACGTTTCTAGTTCACCCTAGGATCCCTGCTGATCCCCTGAAACGGCTGAAACTCAAACGTTTAATAATAATCCAACTAAAGGTTTCCGCACGATGCAAAAATATTTAAAACATCATCTCATTTTTCAGGCACTTAGCGAATTCAGTGGTGGGTCCGTTCGTGTGGGCACAGCTAAGGAAGTACGTTCTGCATGTCATCACACTAATATAAAAAAGTCAACAAAACACATGTTAAAAACGCAAACATTCCCAAAACACGAAGTGAAATAAAACAAGCGAGGCAAATTTAAAAACTGATTTCTTACAGATGGAAGACGTTCAGATTTGGGGAGAGTGAGATCAGGAGGCGAGAGAAGGGGGATGCAGGTTATGGTCCCCGTTGTGTGCGAGAAGCTTTGAAGATACAGCAACTGTTCCGTCTACTAGGACGTCGTCTTCATAATCCACAGTTCTAGAAGGGGTGTCCCCGGTCAATAAAGGCGTGTCGATCACAAAATCTTGTTTGTATAATCTTTGGGTGGTGACTAAAACCCTTTAACATAATCTTTACTGCAGGTCTTATCATTTAGGTGGTGCGTGGCTGACAATACCTTCCTCCTCTCCAGCGAGGCCCTCAAGGACACTGAAGTCGTTGGAAGAATATGTAAACCAGTCAGGGTTTTAGCCTAAGGCCTTCATTATGCATTCCTCCAGAAATCAGTGCTAGCTGCTCTTAAGAGGCTTCATGTCTTGGCACGTTTTCTCGTCTTCTGAAACGTGCACATAAAACGACATCCATTCAAGAAAGAAAGAGCCTAGTTTCATCAACTTAAAAAAATGGTTTTGTAGTAAATTACCTTCCTTCAGGGTTTTCCGTGGGTCTCGGGGGAGGGTGTCTGTAGCTTCACCATCTACAGCAGCTGTTGCTTCTGGGATCTTGACAATATCCATCCTTCCATATTCTGTCCGGGCCTTGGTTTGGAACCCGGCTTCTCCACCAAATTCTCTCTCCTTCTTCTGGCCTTTGATGATGACCGGCCCCTTCTGCCGTTTCATCAGGGTGCTCGGTGGCATCTCACAGTGGCCATCAAACACTTCTTGGGTGTCTTTCCACTTTTTCACAAATATTATGCTTTCTTGAGTAACACCGAAGCTTTCCACGACTGACCACAATTTTATAATTTTCTTTCTTTCCTAGACACAGAAAAGCGAGCCACTGTGCACTTGCACTTGACCAAAGTTTTGTCTTTTTGCGTTCATTAATTTCATGTCCACGTTTCTTTGTCGAATGTATGTGCATTTCTAGGCCTCTTTGGTCTCACAGGATTTTCTTACTACTTACTTAGCAGGTGTTTTCCCTCAGTAATATGGGGGAAGATGATGCAATAAGGCACTTAAATAACAATGTTTAAGTTAAGTCAGCAAATTTAAATGAGGCCAGCCTCATACATCCTCTTATCAGATGTTGGAGCATCCAATAGTGAATTCCGGGTAAACGTTTTTGCAGGGCTTCCCAACCTGCATTCTACTAGCAAGACTCAGGCAAGGCAGACTTGTCATGAGGGTGGTATGGAATCCAGGGGCTGCAGGCTGTAAGGAAGGGGCCAGTCTGAATAGAATGTTTTAGTTCCATAGGCTCAGTGGTCCCCAACCTTTTTGGTACCAGGGACTGGCACTCCTATGAGGAGCCAATGCCTGATGATCTGAGGTGGAGCTGAGGCGGTAATGATGGCACTGGGGAGTGGCTACAAATACAGGTGAAGCTTCGCTCGCTAGCAGCTCACCTTCTGCTGTGTGGCCCAGGTCCTAACAGGCCATGGACTGGTACTGGTCCATAGCCTGGGGTTTGGGGACCCCTTCCATAGGCAGCTCCTTTAGTTGCTCCTGAGCAAAGGAATCTCCTTTGAAATGCTCACGGTGGACACAGTAGGTTAGCCTGGAAAGCTCTTTGGGGATGTATCCCTCCAGCCCCATAGCTTTGCAGAGAAGGACATGGTGGGTTAGCGCGGCTGATGGCGTTAGTGCAATGCATTCCAGCTCGCCTTCCAGAATTTGGCCGGCGCCTCTGTGAATGCAAAGGTAACCCACACATACTCATGATAAATAATGGCGTCTCTGTCTGAACGGTGGGCTCCAGCTCGCGATCTGGGGAGACCTGAACTCAGAGTCAGGAGACCAGTGGTCAGGAGCTTCCTCTACGACATGAGGCAGTGGAGAGCTGAACCCCATTTCCCGCCAGCTCTAAAGTCCCCCATGTCTCAGCTTCTGCCTGGGGAGACAGGTATAGTTTGCAGAGCAGAGTCCAGGGGTGGCCACCCACTTTCCTGGGGCTTTATTTAGGGGCCTTTGCTGGGAGGGCGGGTGGTTCTGTGTAACTAAGTCACTGAATATACAAACGGTGAATGGCCAGAGAATAGAGGTTGGACCCACAGCGTGCAGCGGCCCAGGCCACCAGCCCGCCTAAGCTGGCCTTGCAGGAAGCCCCAGTGCGGGTCTAGTAACAATCCAGGGCAGTGGGTCCCAAAGAACTAGGACTTGACTGGTAACTGATGACTTCCCTGATTTTGTCCCGGCTTCCAGTTTAGGAGTAACTGGAGAAAGCCAGATGCGCTCTCCCAACCAATCACGTAGGACACCCCACTTTCTAGGCAGCTGCCTCCAGCTTCCTCATCTGCAGCCTCCAGCCTAGGCACCCCTGAAACCTCCCCTTTCTTCCCTTGAACAGATTTCCCGCTCCTCTGTGGCCCACTCGCTCCGGCCAGCTCTGCGGGGCCTTCGCTGCTTCTCGCTTGGTCTCTGTTTATTCCCACACGGCAGCGGCGCCGGGGCTGAGAGCCGAGATATGGAGCCTCATCTTCCTGGCCTTCCTCACGGACGTGGAGGGTTCTCGCAAGGAGGCCTGAAGCCAGACACGCCTTCCCTGTCCCTCCGTGTTACATGTTCCTGTCCCCGTCCTTCTGAATCTTGTTCGTGGCATTTACGCAGTATTATTCATAATGACAGAAACAAAGAGACACTTCACGAGATGCCAAAGCCCATGTAATGGCATCCTGGGTCTCGCTGCTGGCAGTGTGTGTAGATATTCATGTTTCTGGTCAGTTTTGTCACCTGTGAGCTGGAAAATTGCAGGTTTGGGTTAGGTGATTGCAGTTGGGACAAAATTCTGTTTGAGAAGAACTGAGTGTGAAACCGTCCGTTTTGCTTGGGCCTGGGTAATCTTTTTTCGGCTTGCTTGAACCAGTGATAGCTAACTTATTATTTTAGAGCAGAAGAATGGGGCATTTTAAAAAAAGTATTAAAAAGAAGGAAGACTCATCTATTCAGCACTGTGCACCAGGCTCATGACTTACCATCAGAATATATTTTCACCGTTTCTATGACAGTGTCATTTTACTCAGACACCATCGATTCATTGTTACCACTTGCGGTAACTTCCTCTCTCCCATAGTTTACAAATTTGTTCATTGACAGAATGGTGGATGAGAAAAAGGTTGTTTTTTGGTATGAGATTCTCTGACCACCTGTAGGCCTCACCTAGACCTATGGAACTGGAAATGCTGTGTGTGTGTGTGTGTGTGTGTGTGTGTGTGTGTGTGTGTGTGTGTCTGCGTGTGTCTGCATGTCTGGTAGGCTCCTTGGGTGACCTTACGAACACCGATGTCCCAGAGCCACCAAGAGTCTGGGTCACATAGCTTCTATGTTATTGGACGGAGAGGGGTTTTATTATGCATAAAGAGAGCAAAGGGAGTAAAGCGGCCCACTAAAGGTCACAAAATCAGTGAGTGGGCAGTTGTAACATACAAAACCCAAGTCATTGGACGCTAAAGCTCTTTGACTCTGTGAGTCTCTCTGAGGTTCCAGGTCAAGTAAAACTCATTAAAAAACAAAAAATCACTTAATAAAGCGCGATACTGTTCTCAGTCAGAAGTTCATGGAATGGGGTCCAAACTCTGTTGCAGTTTCTGGAGACTTAGTTTCTCTGCGTGTGCCTCCTGGGTGGCCAGATGTTAGGGTCTGGGGAACCTGAGCTCCACACAGCCCTTGGCTCAGAGTGGGTCCCTTAAAAATCCCTCCAGTTAAGGAACCAGGGTGCCAGGTCCCATGTGTGAAGCCTTGACGGCAATGCCACCTCCTCCAAGGGAGAGTTGAGGCCGTGGAGCATCTCTGAGCAGAGGCTTCACCGGCATCGGTTCTCCCTGTGGTCGGGGGAGCTCTGTTTGAGCCACGGCTAAAATAATCCTTCCCATTTTTGTATTTTTTTTTTTTTCATAACCTAATCGTGAAGACTAGTTTCCTTAGAAGGATGTTCTTCCTCTTTCTTGCCTTGCTCGTTCCTTTTCGGTTAATTTTCTTTTACTCCAACCCTTGTACAGGGCCGGTGATCTCTAGGGGTGTGCTGTGCTCTGAGGTGAGGCCTTGCCCCCTTCCAAAGCTGCAAGCAGCCGCTGCAATCTCACAGCACCTGTGTGGCCCTTTGCGGTTACAGATCCAGGCCTGAGGCTGGACGGGGCCCGGGGGGGACCTCTTCTTGTCCCATACTGCCGTCGACACGAATGCAGAATCAATGGCCAAATCCGTGCCTTTCCAGAAATAGGAAATAAAAGTAAAATGGACATCACACTTATGCAGAAGCTGCGCTTTATTTCATAGAAAGGTTTTTTTTTGTAAAGCATGGTCTACTCAGAGAGGACTAGTTTCTGCTGGAGCAGCAGACTCTTCGGGGTTCTTCTCGCTTGCTTCCCTTCTTCTGCTAAAAACCAGGCAGGTTGTTGATCGATTTGCAATGACCCAGTGTGTTTGGCACACGGACCGTGGCCCATCCGTGCTGTGTAGTTGAGTCTGATGGAGGCGTCTGGCTTTTCCTCTTGAGACTCTGCCGTCCCCTCCTAAGGAGCAGGGCTGGTCCTGGTGCCTGTGTCTGCCCTTGCCTCGTTCTGTGCATTCTGTTCTCGGACCTTTCCTTGCTTTTTCTTGAGTCTTTCCTGCTGTTCTGGATCGAAGCAGGCTAGATCGTTTCTTGTGCAAATCTGTGCTTAAACTTGAACTTGCTCAAAGTTCCACGTTCAGAGTCTTTTTATGAGGCTTACAAGGACGAGGTCTTCCAAGCGCTCTGAGAAATGCTGGCCACTGATCACTAATTAATAACATGCCAACGCTTCAGTCCTGGGCTCTGACAGGTTCTGTCTGCTGGGTCAGCGCTTGGGCCTCTGGAATTCTCCCCCAATCTGGGATGAAGGGAGGATGAGAGTGAGGCAATCACATGGAACCGGCCACCATTCTGTTCCTTATGAAAATAGTAATACTGAAATGATACAGTTGAAAATGTAAAATAATGTGTAACAAGTAAAAGTAGTACATAGTTTCGAAAATGCAGATCATCAAAAGGAGAGAGACCTCATCGCAGCAATAGAAGCATCAACCTTTTGGTCTGTGTCACTGCTGATCTTTTATCTGGTAATCTGCTCCCCCCCCCCCATTTAATGTGACATCTTGAGCATATTTTGAGGTCATTCTCTTATTTAAACCATTTTTCATTTTATTTAAATTGATTTTCATTGGTTTAAGCCATTGTATTTTTGGGGACTCACTATTTCAGTACCACAATATCTTTCTTCTCGCTCTTATTTTTTAAAGAGTAAGTTAGCACATCATTCTATGGGAGGTGTGTATGTGTCTGACTTCTCTTGGACATCATAGATTGTTTCCAAGGTTTTGATACCACGAACAACGTCGAGGTGAACAGCCAGTGGCCACGTGTCACACCACCCCTGATCGTGGGAAGGCCTTCCGTAATGTCCTTTTGGTCGGATGAGGTCGAGCTGAGAACAGGCTTTTTCACCAGGCAGATGTGACAGCGTCGTGTCTTTCCCGGGGTCCTGGGAAGCGTCTTCCTCGCCGCCACGGCTTGAAGCCACCCGGCTTCGCCCTCTCCTTCTCAGTGGTGATCCCTCGTCGTGCGTGAGTGAGGAGGTAGACGGGACTTCCGATTTTTCTTTTTCTTTTGCGTGGAGGAGGGAGCAGACCACACAGCAGGTAAGGCGTCCTCGGTGTTTTCCACCCGGGCACGGGTGGCACCGGGTGTGTGTCTGTCTCTCCTTCCCACTGAACCCGCTTTGCGATCTGTGACCCATGTTCAAGGTTGACAGCTCCGAGGGCCCACTGCCATCCCTCCACTCAGAGCTGGGGTGGGGAGGGATCACCCATTTTCTCTCATCCATTGTCCTTTCATTGCTCTGTGAGCCCCTCACACCACGTCTCTGGTGGAAATGAGGTGACTGACCGCCAGTCACTCGGATGGGCTTGGGGATGGCACAGGTCACAAGTGACACTGGGCGATAGGTGTGCATTGGCCTGTGAGTTTCCTGGACGAAAGGTAGGCTCTTAGGAGACAAGGGACTTCCCTGTACAATTGGCCCTTTCTTTTTTACTTATAAAAAAGAAAGGGCCAATTGTTTCATCCCTTTCCAAAACAAAGCCCGGCGTACCACCTGTGCCCTGGCACAGATCACGGCCTCTGGGCCTGGAGTGGGCAGAGGCATGCACCTGCAGAATGGGTTTTAAAGTTTTCATGTCCGTGACATGATTCTGTGCAAGAAACAGTCTCAGGGCTGGTTTGACTCCAAGTTCTCTAATTACCAGAGGAACCTGGTTGGTCACTTTGGGGTCCAGATGGAGGGCCACAGGCTTGTTGGGGTCCATTCGTCAGAGCCCACATGTGTTCTGTGTTTGTCGCCAGGGCAGGTGTGCATTACAAGACGGCTTCCTCAGCCATAAAAAAATAAGGCATTTCAAAATATTGGCTGCCTTTTGTTCCAGCAATTCGGGGTCTAAAAATCGATTATTAAAAATTATTAGAGATCGCCAAATAAGCATTTTCAAGGGTGTTTCGCTGTCACACTGTGAGGGTCCCGGACAGGGAGGGAGGGAAGCAACGGAAATGCACCAGCAAAGGGGAGTAAGGAAATCACGGGAAACCAGGCGGCCGTGGACGGCGTGAGGGAATGGTCATGCCTGTCTGTCCCCCGAGAAGAGTTCAGGACCCGATGCTGAGCAGGAAAAGCAGGAGACGAGACAAATACAATTTGATCCGATTCTGCCCTGTGCATCGTGGATGGACATATTGCTACGTTTGCGTTAGTTGGAACTGGCTGGGAGTATTTTTTTTTTCTTCTTTTTTTGGCGCCTTTCTATTCTTTTTGAAGGGCAGGTTTTATCATGACGAGCAAGACTCCCCCAAATAATGCTTATGTAAATCCGTTCAAAGAGGGAATGTGGGTAGATCCAGCATTTTTAACTTTTGGGATTGAGATGGGTTGCTCCCCATTTTTCCTAATAGAGCAGAGAGCCGGCCGGTGCCTCGTCCTTTGGCGACATTTTCAGCTATTTCATAGCGACACAATTTTGTTCCTTCACTTTGTCCGTGCAACCTGACCCTTCCAGTGAGAAACAGAGACATAAATGGCCCACTGAAGTCCAAAGTGACACTATTTCCTGAGCGCATAAGTTGGATATATATGGTCCCTGGGGTCCCAGAGCTCTTCTGTGGTCAGAAATCGGGACTTGCCCAAAAGAGACAGTTGAGTCACCACTCACCTATGAGCCTGCATGTCCCTCCAGGTACCCAAGGAAGATGGCAGCCCTCTGGCCCATCTCAGTGAAAAAATCTCATACCTATAGTAGAACTGTTTTAAAACGAGAAGATGCCAGTGTCAAGACACCTGGGAGAAACAGTGTTTGCACAGAAGGTTCCTTCCGAAATTCTTCCTGCGACACACACACACTGAGCTGTGTGTGAGTGGGGGAATGAGTCTGGCTGAGGTGCCGTGGGATGGGGGCAGCCTGGATGGAAAGTTCCCCTGGCCCCCCAGGAAGGAGGGAGGCAGAGGTGTAAGAGGCAGGAATAGCATAATGTTATGAAACAGATAAAGAAAACTCGAGGAGAAGGGGGGCATTTTCTGATCGGATACATAGATAAAACGGCACTTATTCTCACTAGAAGCTTCAGGGGTTGCTTGCTTGGAATCGAGGTAAAACATCATTCTGTGAAAGGGGCTTCTCGGGTATGAATGAACCCCAGGCACAGAGCCGAGGAAGGGAGTATCAGTGGGGCCCAGCAGCAGGGTCAGCAGGGGCCGTGTGGACAGGGACATGGGCCTCCGGCAGGGAGGACATTGTGCAGAGCCGCTGGGTGCTGAGGGCAGCAGGGGCAGGGTCTGGCAAGCCAGCTGGACTCGGGGCCACTTGGGGGCAGCATAGGGGAAATGGAGGGCCAGGAAGGCCCTGGGGGAAGGGGCCTCAGCAGCAGAGGCTCTCAACCCTCCAGAGCCAGGTGGCCTGTTGAGAGCCAGGGGACGGGGCTGTCTTGGCTCTGTGCCAGCGTGCTCAACATGCCTCTTTATTCCATCTGGGGACTTAGTGACCCCAGGGAACTTGACTCTCCCCAAGAGGATCCAATTCCTAGAGATAGTGGAGAACTCACCTGAGAACACACTTTCCCGCGCAAACCAACCAATCCAGAGCCCCCCCTCCCCCATCAGGCTGCCCCCCACCTTACTCACCCCAGAGCCAGTACCAGATAATTAGGGACAGCCTCTATACCCAGAGCTCCAAAATCGTTTCGGCCAGCCAGTCCTACGCCTGCTGGTGCCTCGCCTGTTCCTTCCTGCAGAAACCACAATAAAGGCTCTCGGACAACTGTGTTCCTCCTCCTCCCTCGGCCTCCTGACCAGCCCAGTAGCTTCCCCGTGTGGCCCCTCGGCCATGCCTCCTATTCCCAGGGAGCTGTGAGGAGAACTTCACGACGTGTCTGTGTCTGCTTGTCCTGCCATGCCTGATGGAAACGAGTCCTGGATGGGAAACAGTAAACAGGGCCTGGCCCAAGTGAAGATGCGATTTCTGATTTTTTTCCCTTTTCTTTCCCAAGCTTCCTGGCGGGCCACTGTGGCCCTCCCACATTTATTTTCAATGAATTAGGGAGAAGAATGTTTTAAAAATTTCAAAAGGTCAGGTTCAGTTTTGGGCGAAAGCCATGTGCATCTTCCTTATGAAGGAGCAACAAGACATTTAATTGTCTGTAGGATGGAGAGTAAGTACCACAAAGCACACATATTTAAAAAAAAAAAATTCACACAACCTTGAAACAACGAAAAAAAAATATAGATATCTATATATATCTGTATATATATTTGAGCTATGCAGAACCCTTTGGAAATTTCCACAACAGAAGATTTAGTACATTTCCTAACTACAAGTGATTAAAACGCCTAACAAAAAGATGACATCTATATCTTATCACAGTGCAAAGATCTCCTAGGAATAGTAAGTCTACATAAGAGATGTTCATTTTTGAAGCTATCTTGAACACCAATTCCTTCCCTTTTAACGCTAGAGGTCACTCTGCGACCATGTATATGAACTAGGGACCACAGAGGCTGGAAAGGTCTGCCTCCTCCTAAGCCTGTATGAATTGCTGAACCTTGAGCCAAGTTCAAGTTCGTACGTAATTACAAGTTGCTCTGAAGCTGTCCTGCTTCCATTAAAAGCTTCCCTCTTTCCTGCAGAACTGTGGATGTTCTGACAGATAAATGTTTCTCCCCGAGCCCTGCTCTTTCTTGGCTAAGCAGATGCGTTTCGGGCACTGTGGCCAAGAATGCTCACCTCACTGCCCTTCAGGTTTTTCAATGTTCATTTTCCAGATGGGGAAAAGCACCTGTCACTTGGGTATGGAACGATGATAATGTGCTTTATGTTTCTTTTATTGGACGGAGATAGAGGCAGATTTGTATTCCTGGGTATGGGCCAGCAAAGACCACAGGCAGACCAAACGCTGTGGAAACAATCCTCTAGAATTCTTAGTTTCTCTTTCCCGTTTCTGGAGAAACGTAAGACTAGTGTGTGTGTCCATGTATGGAATAGTATCATTTACATCTGACGTGGTTGACATCGGAGGTCTGAACTTCAAAATGGCTTATCGATCAGAAATTACAATCCTGACGTCAGCATCCCTAGAAAATTTCAGTTTCTGTCAATTTGCGCCAAGTCATTAACGTTATTTCTGATCTAGGTTCCGAGTGTCTGTCCGTGCAGTCGTCATCTATCATTGCAGGCAAAAATGTGCACTTCCTTTTATTAGAGGCTCCTGTTCATTGGTATTTTGTCTGTGACTGATGGGACACATTAGGGGCCTTAGCGGTGTTCTCATTCAGGGAGAGCGGGTTCCCAAGGTGTGCAGGCGTCAAAGACCTGAAAACCACACTTAATGAGAAATAATGGGCGTAGAGGAAGCTTGTCACTCTGCTGTGGCTTCCTGAGGTGTAGGATGAGGATTCTGCAGGAGAGGTGGGTAATGCAGAGGAAATGCAAAGTTCTCTTTGCTGGAGGGCAGGCTCAGCTCCATTAAATGTTAAAGGTGCCTTGACCTTGGCCATCTCAGCTGGTTAGGAGGGGCTGGAAGGCCCCCCAGCACTTGGAGTGGATGGAGAGCTGATGAAGATATAGTAAGCTGAGGTGCTTGCTGTTCCCAGATCCACTGCCTCACGTCCCCGAGTGGCCACATTTAGAAGACCTTAACCTTGGGCAAGTCAGGCCGTCTGTCCCTCTGCGGATTACACTACCACCGCATAATGGCCTTGACCCCTGTGTCGTACCCAGGCCCGGATTGGATTTGCAGTGTAGTTTGCTTAGATTTAGAGCACTCAGGGCAGCAGAGATCATTATTCTCTGTAAAGAGATCACAGAAATACTCTCTGGTCACTTATCTCGGCACCTGACCCGTTCGCCAGCCATCGATTTCCCGGCTTGGTCCCCGCAAGGTGCTCAATGGAGCTGATGGGTTTAATAACACTGACACAACTCAAAATCCCTGTGGTCTGTGTGATGGGTGGCCTGCCTTCCTGACGTCCTCGAATGAGCTGCTCACAGTGGCTTCTTGATCAGAGAAATAGAAGAGGCGTAGGAAGGCCTCTGTGGAGACCTGTTGGCTTTACTCTTGCTACACTGAGAATTTGGGGGGCTTATCATGTCTACACTTCTGCTCCCATCCCCCGCCCCCAGTGCTTTTACTAGTAAAGGTACATGCTTGCATCCCTCTGCTTGGATTTAAATTAAAAGCTCTAATTAGTCTCCTGTTTCCTAGCAGCCTGCAAAAACACCATTCAGGGAGGAACTGTTTAGAAAGCAGGATTTTACTTAATAAACAGTGATCAATCGAATTGATTGACCATGAACACTTCCCCTCAGAGGCTGTGGGTGGCGCTTGCTGTTGGTAATTGGTGCTCATGTGAACCGGACTATTAAATGGCTGCCTGTAGGTGTCCCAGCTCTTTCACTTAATAGGACTGGGGATGAGGGGCATGTGTGTGTGTGGGGGAGGGGGCGGGGTGTCAGCCTCTCTTGACAGTGCTTTTTGGGCTGGGACTCTGCTCTCGTCAGCCTTTGCAATATCTCTATCAATCGTGGCCGTTTGCTGGGCCCTTGCAGACTGTTCTGTAAACCTCACATCTGTTTTTTTCACGGATTCGTATGGTAATTAGATCCTCTCCTGCTGGCTTTGAGGCTTTGCATAAACTGTTAAGTGTTTGGAGCTGCTCCTGGATGAGAGTTCGTGCTGTGTGATGTGCTGGGCGTTCCCGCCCGGGTCCTCTCTGTTTCCTAGAGCTAGAAACCGGACCGAGAGCATCTTGGCCAAGCTTGCAAACTCGCTGGCCCCAAGGGGAGAGGAGGAAGATGCAAATGAAGGTGGTTTGAGCCAGGAAGCCACCAGGCGCCCTGCTGTGGCGGCTGGGAGATGCATGTAGCCTCAGGCTCCACCGGGTGTGCCAGGGGAGGGGCTGCCATCAGTGTGACTCAGGGAAAGCCCCCGAGGAGAGGATTCCTGCTGATTTCGGGTAGGTTTCTGAGCCTTTTGGGGGCTTAGAATATCAAATTACCCAAAGTATAAAATAGCAACACAGCCCTGAGAGCAACGCTGTGTGCTCTCTGTGGCCAGACTCAGTAGGACTTGTGACCATCTCTGGGAGGTGCACGGAGGTAGGTCAGAATGCTGTTTAGGCCTCTGGCACCGTCCCGGGGTGCGTGGGAAGCCGCCGGAGATCCTGACCACTGCTCCCCTGCAGCCTCCTTGACTGAGGTCCTCAGGCTGAGTCATCTCTTGCGCCCTCTCGTGGCTGGCCTGCGCAGTCTCCGCGGAGGTCCCGAGCTTTCGCTGTGAGTTGACCCTGTGAGGCCCCATCCCCAGAGGGTTGGTTGGTCTGAGAGACCTGGCGGGGTTGAGTTTTACAGGCTCTTCGGGTGATGCTAACGTGCAGCCAGGCTGGAGAACCGACAGACCAAGGAAGGAGAGAACCCCACGTGGTATGTTGTACACCATATCTGTTTGGCTTTGAGATGTTTATTGTTTACGTGTTCATTTTTATTTTGCTTACCATTGACCCGTTCTAATCTGGGGAGACCTCGTAGGTTGCCTGGCCTGATGGCCATTCCCAGCCCTTTATCCCTTCTGGTACAGAGACGGAAGACATGAAATAAGCATGTGATTTTGCAGTTTTTCTTAATGCAGGGGATGGCCATGTGACACAGAGCTAGCCAACATAATGTAGGAAAGAGTCTGCCGTTGGATGTTTCCGGGAAAGCTTTGATTTTTTTTTCCTATTAAAAGGGACAGTTGTGGAAGGCCACCCACTTCTCTCTCTTCTTGCCATGAATGTAGATGTGATGCCTGGAACTCTTGCAGCCATGTCGTAACCATGAGGGCAAGGCTAAGAAGAAAGGAAAGACCCTGGCTCAGACAAGTCAACCTCAGAAGTGACTTGCCTGTAGACTTTTTATTTCTTTTTATTAGTTTAAGCCACTGGTAGGTTATCTGTTACTTGTAGCCAAATGATTAATAACAAATACACTTTCAAATGAAACGTCACAGTAAAAAGCTGAGTAGGAGAGAGCTGGGAGGAAAAACGCATTTCTGTCGAGTATCTACCGGCAAGGGCTTTCACGTGCGTGATTTCAAGCAGTGTCAAAGACGCTGCTGTTGTTATCATCCTCTGTAGTTGAGAAAACTGAGGTTGAACAGTGGTCGCTTGTTCAAACAAGCCCTTTGGTGTGAAGGCCCAGTTACTGAATGCAAGAACCAGATTTCTGTCCCAGAGCCCTTGCCATGCCTGGGGACATTTTTCTTACTCCCTGTTGCCCGTCAAGGGGAAATGCTGCAGCCCAGCCTTGCAGGGCCAGGAGAGCCAGTCCAGGGAGGTCCGAAGTGGCTCCAGGCCTCAGCCTCTAACACCCATGTCTCCACAGCACACAGTACAGCACTGGGGGCCCAGATGCAGGGCCTGTTAGGTCAGAGAGAGATGGGGGGAGAAACACAGCATCACGGAGCCCCGCCCAGCGAGGCGCACTTGGGGAGGGAGGGCGGGAAAGCTTCCGGCAAACTCTTTCAAAGGGCATGGTTGACCTTGGATGATACAAAGACTGAAAATCCGGTAACTGGGGGGTCTGAAATGAGAAGCAACACCCCCACCTCCAAGCCTACTCCAAGAGGTCGGTGTGTTAGAGAGGGCTGGAGGGCTGATTTCAAAAACTCACCGGAGGCTGCACATTTTAACACGTGTAGTATAAAAATTTATGTGTTGTAAATATCCTGGACCTTCATCGCTGATTGCGGGGTCAACCATTCTCCATAAATCATGCAGTTCTAAGTTCAAGACCCCTCACTGCCAGGCACTGTTATGTATGGCCAGGTGGCTGTGGACCCTGATGGCCGTGACAGAGACCTAACCACGTGAACGGGCGCCCCAGTGCCCCGTCTCTGAATTAGAGCCTCTGGCCTCGTCTCTAAGTTCCCGCGTCATTGATTCCTACCTCCCCCGGCTGGGAAGAACATTAAGAGAATTGGTTTACAAGGCTCTCGCTGAGCCATTGACTGTGGGAGAGAAAGTAAACAGCCACTAGATAGAGCTGTAACATATGATGTTGTATCCAATGCTTAATGAGGCCAGTAAAAACAGGAAAGCAAGATTAGCCCCAGATAAATGAACATGGCTTGTGTAGAATCGAGAGTTGACTGCATTTTATCTGATTTAGTCCCAGGAATAGCAGATGTTGTGTCAATTACTGCAAAGCAGTTCTCACTCATTCCTTCACTGAATTCTATCTCGTTGACTGAAACGGATTAAAAAAAATTATTTCATTTCCGTGATCCTAAGAGACATACAGTTTCCTGTAGAAATGATAAAGATTAGAGACTTGAAACGATCAGTCGTTGCACCCACTCATACTGATTTATAACGACAGATGACATTCCCAGGCGCGAAGTTGGTGCCTTGCTCAGTCCAGAACCGTTGCTGCATTAGCACATTAATCAGACCCTCTGTGAGGTAGGCACAGTTGGTAATCACTAGCCTAATATGAGGAAACTGAGGCACGCGGAAGTTAAACAGCTTCTCTAGCGTCACATGCTCAGAAGCGGAGGACTCTGGATGGGCCCTGAGGCTCCGGTGGCTCCGACAGTGTACGGTCTTCATTCTTTGAAAACGCATATAAAATATCATAAATATTTACAAATAGAGGATCCTATCCTATGTGCTTCGTGTCTAGTTTGTTGTTTTGTTTTCGATGGCTGCACAGAGCTTAGTGCTCCTTCCTACAGAGAGGTCCAGGGATATTTTAAAAATCGGTATTCTGTTTCTAAGTGTTGGTTCATTTTACAAACGATGCTGAGATGAAACCCCGTTTTATACACACATCTCTGAGTGAACATGGTTATTTACATGAATTCCACAATAAAAATCCCTGGGCAAAGAAATTTGGGCCGGTTTAATGATATTTGCACAATTTAGTTTAGTGATTAGTTTTGAGTACAGGGATGAAATGAGTGTGTCAGTTTCAAATCTGTAGTCGTAATTCCAGCCCTACACTCAGCTGCATGACAAGAACGCGTTCGATGGCTTCGAAAGTAAGTCACGCTGTGGCTTTAAGGCCCTTCTTCGTTCCCTTGCTTGTATGTCTTCCCCTGTGGGCTGTGAGTTCGGAGGAGGGTCATTTACTGACCACATGTCCCCTGAGGATCCGCTCGTGGCCAGTCACAGTAGAGGCAGGGCCCTGGCGCTGTCTTCATCTGCAGCCCGGCTCTGGCGCAGAAGTGGCTGCCGAAGCAATGCCCTCTCCCTCTGCTTCTCCTGATCCTCACACTCAGCCGCCTTCTGGGTGGAAGCAGCCGCAGAAGAACAGAGTGGCGGCATCTCTAGCCCTCGGAGAGACCTCGAAAGGTGGCGGGTCCTGCATTATTATCCCATTTTACAGATGAAGAAGCCAAGACACTGAGCAGTCCCGTAACTTGTCCTGGGCCACACTTCTGGTAAGTGGCGGACTGAGGACTTGAACCTGCATCTGCTTAATTCCCGAGGCTCTGCTCTCCACTTCTGCCCTGTGGCTTTCACGAATGGCCGGCTGTGACTCTGGTTTGGGTTAGGCTGAGGGTTCGGCACCTCGAACGCCCGCACAGTGGGCGTGGCTCTGTTTGGAGCCACCAGGGAGTGGGGACGGGCGCTCTGGGCCATGCTGCCGGTTGCAGGTGACGGATTCAGAGGGCCTCGTGGAGAGGAACGCGGTGGTGGCAGCAATGCCCAGGGCGAGGCGAGTGTTCAGAAACATTCCCTCCGGGACGCTTCGCCTTCTGCCATCTGGTGGCAGGAAACTCACTTCGCTTCTTCCAATTAAAAGAGTGACTTCGGTTGTTGCTGCTTTTAGAGAAATGGCTTCCACTACAGTTCTATTTCAAAGGAGTCGGAGGGCTGTCTCTCGTGTGATGGCTTGTGTTGCCGCTTTTTAGACCTTGTTCTCGGCCCTGAGGATCCGAGGGGACTGGGGTGGGGAGGCTTCGCCCTGAAGATCTTCCCGTTTAGTGGAGAGTCACACTTGGAAAGGGCTCACTCGTGGCACGCAGAGATGGACGGTGGCTCAAGGAGCAAAATGCTCTGGGCATGAAATGAAGGGACAACTGATCCTAAGAGAAACGGTCCCTACCGGATGCAGAGTGAACGTGAGGAATTTCCTAGGGAGGATCCTTTTTGGGGAAGAGGGAGTCACAAAAATCAGGAAAGTTAGAATATCGTAAGGAGAAATGTATTATAACGAAGCTAAAGGAATGATGGGGGGGAAAGCAACAAATGGCAAGAAATTTGCAGCACAATGGAGCAACTTTAAAAAGTGGGCTCGTTTTAGTTTCCTTTTGGCCAATTAGCAAAAAAAAAAAAAAAAAAAAAAAAAAAAAAGGAAAAAAGAAAAAGAGAAGGTAAATGGGGAAGAGTAATACAAAGAATTGATTTTTCTCTCTCCTGCCAGCAACATTTTCAGAGCTTGACATAATTTGTACTGATGTTTTCCGGAGAAGTGCATCAGGATAGCACTTCTTAAAATAATTAGGCTCCTAAATGTCCCTGGCTGGGACGCTCCGCAGGAATCAGAGAACAGAGCCTCTGGGTTCTGCTGTCCCCAGAGGGCCCGCTGGTGCCTCACCTGGGCAGAGAGGGGCAGCCACCTCTGCAGTGACAAATCCGGCAGGTGAGGGGAAGGTCGGAAGCTGCCAGCCAGAAACCGAGATGCTGGAGGAGCAAGCCCCCTGAAGACTGCCAGCCGGGTGCCCCAGGGCAGCGAGGGAGCCTTCGTCCTGGGGCCACCACCAAAAAATGCCCGACACCAGGAGCGGTAGAGCCCAGGCCCCTGGCCTCCGGCCTGGCTCAGAGAAGCTGGCGGAGTTGTGAGGAGTTGCAGGCGGTGCTCCCCCTCAAAGTGAACTCGTCCTCCCGGGTCCAATGATGACTTGTACATATCCAGGACACTGTTTCCCCAAACATATGCCTACGTGCTCTCAGGTTGCCACACGGGTTCTACTTGGACCTGGACCCCTCTGAGGGACCGGGAGCTCCAAGGTGCCCTGGGGTCAATACCGTGGAAATTAAAAAGGAGGTTTGTTATCTTAAACTGTCATTGGAGCAGTTTCCAAAGGAGACCCTGGAATCTTCAGGTCAGAAGACTTTTAGAGGTGCCCTTTGCTCACACACTGCCGGCCCGAGCGGCTCCACACGTTGGGTCCAGTAACTCAAGCTTTAAAAATTCCGTTTCCGAGGTCTACGTCGGACTGTTAGAAAGCACTGTCATCAGTCGCCTTCCTCCATGGCAGCGTCCTCCAACGATGAGGAGCCCTGGTTATAAATCAGGGCCAAGCCAGACACAGGGGTCCCCTGACTTTTGAGAAAGTTGAGACTTTTCAATCATATGAAATAATGCGTCTCGTAGACACCTTAAACAATGAAGAAACAAGAATTTGTAAAAATCATAGAATCCAACCGATTAAAGGCAGCCCAAGTGTTAATTCCACTCCTATGTTCGAGCAGCATGGCCGTGGTTGATATTCCATATAGTGAGTGAGCCAGGATGGACCAACATCCACGCACGCTAGTGTGTTTTTTGTTTTTATTCCTTAAGACGATTTTGGCAGCTTGGTGCCACTCGCGTGTTGCAGGGTGGGCGTGGGGACAGTGCAGACTTTCCTTCGATGGACCCTCTAGACTTGACCTTAAACTTTCTCAGTGACTGTGACTAGGGATTATCTTTGGGCTTGACTTAAGTCCTGCTGTCCTCACTTACAGGTGGGAGCAGACAGGTGCGTCTCCCCTCACCCCCGAGAGTCTCCCTGGCCTGGCTTTTGTCATCACCTTGTCATTTCTCTCTCCTTGACATTCGGGCAACTACCCACTGAGCGTCGTCTGCAGCCCCCATGAGAGCGTGTGCTCCACGAGGCAGGGCTGACTCGCTGTCGTATATCCGCCGGCACCTAGCGCAGAGGCCAGCCGTGTCGTAGACCATCGGTCCAAAGCCGTGACCAAAAGGCGTGAGCGGGGAAGGTTGTGCGATGCAGCGATTCGGCGATTCAGCCCTCATTGTGAAGGACGGGTGTGTGTCTGCCGGGGCTGCTGTGACCCCGGCTCACACAGTTTCTCACAGTTAGGAAGCTGGGAAGTCCAAGGTCAAGGTGCTGACCAGTGCGGTGTCTGGTGAGGACTCTCTTCCTGGCTTGCAGATGGTCCTTCTTGCTGTGTCCTCACATGGCCTTTCCTTCTTTCCTTGGTGTGTATGTGGGAGGTGGGGGTGGGGGTGGGGGAGAGACAGAGACAGAGAGAGAGAGCGGGGGTAGGGGGGTGGGGAGAGAGAGAGAGAGAACGCACGCCGGTGTCCCAGAAGGATGCTCTAACCCTGTCACATCAGGGCCCTATGCTTACAACCTCCTTTAACCTTAATTACTTCCTGACGGCTCCATCTCCAAAAATAATTCCATTGGGGGTTAGAGTTTCAACATACTCATTTTTGGGGGATACGATCCAGCCCGTAGCAGGTGAGGTGCGGTCGACGACAGTGGCCCCCACCACGCGTGTTCCCTCACCCTCAGGCTGGGCTCAGCACCGTTCGAAATGGTCCTAATCGCAAACCCAGCAGCTTCTCTTTCCAGGCAACGTTTAAATTATAGCCGCTGGGCCCGTAGTTCTCCACGGGGGGCATTTGGCAATGTCCACAGTTACGTTTTGGCGATCACAGCTGGGGAGGAGGGTGCTGGGCACAGGCCGGTGACACTGTAAACATCCTGCAATGCCCAGGACAGCCCCCTACAATGGAGAATGATCAGGCCCCAGGAACCAGGAGCGCCAGAACTGCAGAACTCTTCTCTAGGCCTTCTCTTCTCTTTTCTGAAAGGAAAGAAGGAAAAATAAAAAGGATTTATCACAGGCAGAGAAATGAAGATCACGTTAGCTTCCTCATAGATGAGTGCATGTGACTTTCAGGCTTCGCAGTGATGAGGTTATATAACTTGCCCGGAGTCACACAGGAAGCGCACCCGAACGCAGATCTGCCTCTATCCAAAGCCCGCATCATTTCCACCAGACACAGTACGCCCTGCAGATGATAGGACAGTGACCACTCCCTCCGGAGGCCCATTAGACCAAGCAGAATGTCTTCAGGAAGGATGCAATTAACCCTTTGCATTTTAAGACCTCATTAATCTGGAACCTGAAATTTTGACCAGGCTGAGGGTGAAGTTTCCCTTTGTACCATCTACCTAGAGAAGATTCGCTCCGTGCAAACAGGACTGCAGGGCGGGCACAGCGAGCTCGTTCAGAGCACTGAGATGCTTCAGGTGATGACGGCTGCTCAGCAGGCCCTCACACGGTGCCTGCATTTCTGTCAGGATTCCCTCTGGAGTCGGTTGAGGAGAAGACCAGGTGGCTGAGGGACAGACGCGACGTGACGAGTCAGCAGGCGACATCAGAGGTGACAGGGTCAGGGCCAGGTGGAATCCCAGGTGTCTGCAGCGGACGGCAAAGCGGACGGCGATGCTGTCACCAGAAGGCGGGGTCGGGAATAGGCTTGTCAGCTGGGGAACATCGTGAGTTCGACTTTGACGATGCTGAGGACAGACAGCCAGGCAGTCTCTGAAAACTCAGGTCTGATGCTCCGGGGGCCTGGGGCAGAACAGGCGGCAGAGTTGTGGCTGGCAGGTCGGCAGCTGGCAAAGGGGAAGGGTCTGTGAGCCGATCGGGAAGGGACAGCAAGAAAATCAGAGGGAGCGAGACCGTGGACGGCGACAGAACGTTACGGCGGCAGCCGTGAGCGAGTTCGTTCTTTTCGTGATGAACGTGAAGCTCAGAGAGTGAAAGGATTCCCACAGGCCACCGGCTTATTGGTGGCAGAGCAGGCGTGTGGCACTTCTTGGCAACCCCAGCTCAGAGCCAGATCCACTAACCACACCCCCTGGTTTACATTCATTTGACAGATGCACACGAGTCACATTTATAAGACTTAAGGGTTTTTTTTTCTTTTTTATACTAGAGTTTATCTATCTATCTATCTATCTATCTATCTATCTATCTACATATTTGTTTTATTAGAAGGAATATAAATGCATTGCAGAAAAATTGGAAAATGGAAGAAGGGAAAAATTATCAGCCCCAATCCCTTCTTTTTAACCTAGTTCACTGTTAACCTAGTTCACAGTGAACTAGGTTGATGTGACTTCTGTGATCATGGTTTTTGTTTTTGTTTTTTTTTTTCTGATTTATATTCCAAAGTTTTCACCTAAATACTATAAAATCGGTTGTTCAGACCTTACACAATCTTCATAACCATTTCTTTCACTGGTCACATAATAATCCATCAATTGAATGTGCCACTTATTAATTTGAACGTTCTCCAATTCCGAACACTTAGGTGATTTTCTTTATTTGTCACTGCTATTTCGTGTAATATTATGACATGGTATTGAATATTTTTCTGAATTTAAGATTTTTTCCTCATGAAAGTTTCACAGTCGATATTTTTATTGCTCTTATTACATATTGCCAAATCGCTTCATGAGAGGGCTGTACAAGTAATTATCCAGCGAATGGGGATGAGAGGTGTTTATTTTTTAATTCTGGATTTCTTTGTTGGAATCGCTGAGCGAGATGGAAGTCAGAGGCAAGAATTCCACCTCTGGGCTGCGATATGGCTTCAGAGCGATATTCGAAGCCGGTGGGAATTTAAACAAGCCCCGCTAGATCCCTCGGCCAAACTTCACTCTCACTTGGCAGGATTTGCAAAGGCCCGAGAGAGGCCACAATGGACCTGGGTGAGGTCGAGTGTGGGTGAGCGTGAGAATAATATCCCGACAACGCAAAACCAGTGAGAAGGCGAGAGAGGGTGAAACAGGGCAGGAAACGGACACACGAGGGGTCCCCAAAGTCACCTTTGCCCGTTCCTAAAGCCTTCTGAGCATTTCTTGCTGGAAACTCTACCCTTTGGATTCTTAAGGGACTAATTTCTGGGATCGTCGAGGCTCCCGCCACAACCTCTAGGGAGCTGTGGAATTCTAAAGGGCCACTCTCATCCTCTGCCCGGTGGCTCGTGGGGAGTGGCTCCCAGCCAGCCAGCCACGTCCACAGGTCCCAGGAGCACCGATGAGCTCGGTGCTAGTGTCTTAGATCCAGGGGCCATGTGCTTATTGCCTGCTGGCGTGGGGCCCAGCGCCACTTCTCTGCGTGCGCGTCCTCCTTTCTCTGGCCCCTCAGAGACCCTTAGGAAGGTAATAGTAACAGGAGAGAGTTGGGGTGACGGAGGACAGCTGTTCGCTGGCTTCCATTAGATCAGACATGGCAGGAAGCTCTACACCCCAACAGCTGAGGGGAAAAGGGGTAGGCGACTTCTTGGCCCCTGTCCTTTCTGCATTCCTTGATGCTCCAAAGCAGATACATCAGTGGGTGGGAAACGGTTTCGAGTCCAACTTGCCTTCCTTGCGTTTCTATCTTCTGAAAGGTTCGGAGAAGGACTTTTGGATTCTCAGGGGAGCGAGGGACAAACATCACACGAGCGCCACTTTCTGGGGAAGCCGTAGGATGACAAAGCCCCCACTGATGGAAAGACTAGGCTCCGGCAGCGCTTTTAATTTGGTTTAGTTTTTGACAGGGCTGGAAGGTCCAGAGTTACGGGGCAGGGGAGAAAGGCCTGCCCGAGTCTAACGCTCCGTACGCCAGAACAGGGTGTAGCTACCTGTGAGTAGAATCACGGAAGAGACACACAGTGTTCTTGGCTGTAGACTTGAGGAGGCGAGTTCATTTCTGACTTTGACCAGGGCTCTGTTCATTAGCTTCGCGCTCTGAATGGAGGCGCTTCACCCAGGACTGAGCCCGGCCTGCCTTCCCCGTGCCTCCGAGTGATGACAGGACCCCGCCTGCCAGCCGAATCGGCACCGCCGCATTATTAAGGCTGCTTCCCTGGCCATTTATCATCAATTAAAGGGGCACGAGTTTGTAAAGTCACACACCTTCACCCTGGCTGCCCGCAACGCTGCCTCGTTTATTTTCTGTGGGGTTTCGATCGGAGTTAGGCCCACCTCGCAGCTCGGCGGTGACAGGCGGCATGAAAAAGCGCACTAATTGAGACATCTCGAGGGAGAGATCTAGGAAAACGGCAGCGGTAATTAGAATGGGAGGATTTCAAGCTGGGTCAGGGAAATCGAATGGAGATGCATATTAGGGGCCGTTACAAATGGGATGGGGCGGGTGAGGGGAGAGAAATTTGTCCTAGAGCGAAGCCTCTTAGCACCTGGGGCAGAGCGAGGAGGAAGCAGGGACGCGCGCTGAGGCGGGCGCCCGGCACGCAGGCCGGCAGACGGGGCCGGGGAACCAGCCCGTACGTCTCGAGGGTCTCCGTGGAGGCCGGCGGTTTGGGGGAGAGGAGGATGCTGGGCTTGTGGCCGGGAACGTGGCTCTGGAATGAAAATGTGACGTTTCGTGCAGAAGTGGCGAGGAGACCCTGTGCGGGTGGCTCCTGCGGCTTGGAAGCGAGGACTCTTGGCCTCCTGTGTCTGGAAGTCTCACCTGGATGTCCCCACAGCTTTGTCCGGTGGGTTTTCCAGCATACCGCCGTGAGTCCCGATCCTCACAGGCCAGAAGGTGACAGAGAGCAGCTTTCCCTCGGTGTCAGGCCCTTCTGTGATTTAATTGAGATGATGACTACATCTTTTGGTCAGAGATTTGATTGCAATGGACCATTTCCTACCTGAAATATTAATTCCCAGGAACCAGACACAGACGGGCCGTTTTCAGAAACGTTCCTCTCTAAGCGTGAGAATAGTTTTGAGTGGCCAGTTTTGATTTCTGCGTCACTAGATTAGAAGTCTCCAGTCACTGCCATCCAGATGTGTAAGCTTAGGGGACATTGGCGAGGGACCCGGGCCAGCGTTCTCATCCGGCTGATGAAGACTTGAGGTCTGGGATGGAATGCAGAGGCATGCACCCTCCGGGCTGGAGGAGAGAGAAAATGACCCATGGCCCAGCCCATACTGGGAACTTCGTCACGTGGCTGGAGGTCTCGGGTTGAGCACACAGCTCCAGGGAGTGTTGGAAGGCGTTATCGCATCTCTGTACACCTGTGCGTCTCTCTGCCGAGCAGACAAACCCTTTTGTCCTAGAAGAGCCCGTTGGACATTTGCATCCAGTGGCCATCATTTCACTGTCGTGTTTTCAGCCTGAGCGAGCTTCATGTTCTCCGTGTTCTTGGGAGGGCATGGTTTTGAGTGCTTTCGCCATGGTGTGACACCCAGCGTGGACCCTGGCACGTGATCTGGGTGGTGCTGAAAAGGGCAGACGTGTCACCTCCTTCACCATAGCAGATATACCTCCTTTAATGCGTTTCAAGACCATCTTGGCTTCTTCAGCAGCTACGTTACGCTGACCATCAGCATCTGTTTCTGTTCACTGTGAGTTGAGTCCTCTGCTGGGCTGAGGCGAGCAAGGTCGGCATGCTGCCCCCCACCCCCGATGGAGTTCACAGAGCGGAGAGGAAGAATCGCATGGCAGGGGCACCCAGTTATGGGTGTTGGGGAAGAAGAGGTCTGGGCATCGCTGGGATCATAGGCCGTGGGTTTGGATCTGGTTCAGGGGGAGTGGAAGCCCCCTGAGGAAGGGGTGGTCAGGCTGAGACCTGTGGGCACACACCTGCTGGGAGGCGGGGTGGGAGGTGAGCCGTGGAGTGTTCTTGGAGAGGGACGGCCCGTGCAAAGGCCCAGCGGTGAGGAGGCGCGAGGCACCCCGTCACGACTACCTGCATGGACTTGGTTTGGGATTCTGCTTCTATCCTGATGTCGCCACTCTTTTTCCCAGCTCTGCTCAGTTTCTCTCAGTGTCCCTGGCTCATTCCAGGACGATGAGGGTTTTGAATGGGACACTTGACCCTTCACTGTCGTCTGGCCTGATCGAGATACCTTAATGGGCACATGCTGGGCCCATGTCTAAGCCTCACTTGACTGCACACCACACTGGCCTTTGTCATCTGCGACAGTGCCAAGGGGACAGGCGACTGTGGGCCAGGTAGCCGTCCTGAGCTGGCAGAGCTGCATGCTGGGCAGCTCCTTGTGGCCACCTCCCCTGGCAGGCTGTGTGGGTCTCCACGCTGGAACCACTTAGGTCCCCACACACACCTTCCCCTCGGGGGCTTGTGAGAGGGGTTATTTCGCATAAATCCTGTGTGATCTTGGCTGGGAGTGCAAGTGGCCCACGTGATGCCATCCGCAGCCGCCATCGAGGAGGCGAAAGGAGCTTTCGATGAGGCTGCCCGTGAGGTGTACGGACGAGAGGCCTCGATCCTGAACCCCTCCTGCCTTCTGCTTCGGGGACGTTAAAGTACTGACTCAGTGGTCAGACAGACCAAATGCTTATTTTTGTCGATGCCCGAAGCAATTTAGGGTTTCCTTATTACTACTCCAGAAAACAGACTTCTGTCGTCCCCTCTTGTCTGCGGGGCTACGTTCCAGGGCCCCCCAGTGGGTGCCCGACAGGAAGGAACCCATATAGACTATGTTTTTTTTTTCCCTATACGTAACATAAACATGATCAAGTATAAGCTATAAATTAGGCACAGTAAGAGGTTAACATTAGTAACTAATAACAAAACCAAACAATTACGACGACGTATTGTAATAAGAGTTACGTGACCGTGGTCTCTCTCGCTCACCAAAGAGCTTGCTGTGCTGTCCTCGCCTGTTCACGTAGAGGAAGAATTTGCTGGAATCTTCTGGCTCTTCTCTGGCATATTCGACTTGCCAGCCTCGCTACTCTTTCGCCTTGGGGCCATTAGTACGTAGACTTGGGGTCACTGGAACACAAGCCGTGTGACACTGGGATGGTGGACCCGATGACCGAGAAGGCTTCTCAGTGACCAACGCGCGGGGACTGTGCACGGCCTGGGTGCGCTGGGCCCAGGGGACACCGGCGTCTCGGGCAGGTCAGAGCTGTATGGTACGAGATTTTGTCACGCTGCTCGGCATGACGTGCGATTCAACACTTATAAAGAGTTTATTTCTGGAGTTTTCCACTTAATATTTTCAGACGACAGTAGACTGCAGGTAACTGGAACCATGGGAAGAGACACCAGGGAGGAGCGGGGCCTGCAGGCGTCGTGCCCGTGGGCTGCTGTGTCGCCAGCCGCGGGTCGCTGTCCTCTTGAGTTCCAGTCCCCGAGCGGGCTCCGGGTCTGCCCGGGTCCCACTGGGACCGCTGGCCTTCGTCAGCCTGCTCGAGGCGCCCGCCGTGCCTCCCCTGCCCTCCCGTGCTGTCACCTCTCGAGCCACCAGGAGTTAGCGTGAACGCTGCCCCCTCGGTGCCCCAGGGCCCAGTGCGGGGCTCCTTAGTCCCTTCACCTTCCGTTCTGCAGTTGTCCCCGGCATCCAGGTGCTGACACACGTGCCCGGAGCAACTGCGTCTTGCTTTCCCCCGTGTGCACTTCCTGTGTGTGCCCGCCCCCGTCCCCGGTCACCGCCCTCCACCACCTTGTCTGCCTTGGTCCCGGGACCGTCGGCAAGTGGTTTTCACCCCTTCCTGCCTGTCGACAACAGGCTTCGCATTTCTGGATTGTGACTGTCAATTAACATGCCTTCCCGGTCACGGCCATTGCAGAGGCACGACTGAGTCCACTCATCGTGTAGACACCGTCATCGAAGCCTGTCTGGGTGAGGAAGGACGGTTTCATAAAGCCATGAAGACGTGGCCTCATGAAGGCTGACAGTTCAAAGCGAGCACCGCTCGGATGGCACGGCTTCGAATGAGCTAATGACAGTGTTTTATATCCGTGTTTGATCATTCGTAAAAAAAAAAAAAGTTTCTCTGTCTCTCAACATACACACAAAAGCAGGCGAAACCCTATCAAACAAGTTTCTCTTTGAATTTAAAATTACTCTTGGGGCCAGGGAGGTTTCTGAATCACGAATGAAAATTTGGACATCAAAAAGATTTTTCTCTGTCTTTTAAAAGAGGGGGATGGAAAATGGCTTTTTCTTCCCAGGTATGTAAAAAGAGAGCGAAATACATAGATTTGAAAGTAAATTTTTCACCAAGGCTATATAAGAGTAGAAAACACCAAGTTTTTGTGTGTAGATAAGTTCGAATATTTCTCTAATGAGATAAAATGTGGGCTTAAGACAGACCGATGAGGAGAACAGGTCTGGTCTTAAAATCAGGGCCAGGGCTAGTGAACACTTCTGGCTGAACAGGCCCCCGGGTCACTATTTGCTCATCAAATGACAAATCAAGAGAAGAGATGCTGGCTAGCCAAGAACGATTAACTCTGTATTTGCCTCAAAATTTATTCTTTAGTGGAGGATAGACAAATAGAGCCTTTGAAACTTACAACGTTCTTCGATACAGTAAAAAAAAAAAGTATTTAGCTCATAATGGATCATCAGTGTCCAACAGGGGAGTAGAGTCACGAATGGGGGAAATAGGTCCACTTTATCACTAGTAAGAGCAAGAGTCGTCTTCTCAGTTTGTGTTTCTGAGAGACGTCATTTCGGCTGTCGTATTTTCACAGACCGTGCAAGCTTTTCTTCCTTTTGTTCCTTCGCTCTGGTATTTAGTGAATGATGATAACTAAAGTGGAACAACCGGTAGATTACGCAGCGCGCTCTCATGGACTCCCCCGACAATCTTGTGAGATAGGGAGGTGATCGCTGCTGTCATTGTCACATAGGAGTCTGCCTAAGGAGGAAAGACCAGCTGAACGTCACCGCTGAGGCGGAAACAGGCAAGGACGTCTGCTTCCTCGGCACCTCAGGGAGGGGTCGTTAATAAGCACATACGGACTTTTGCAGGAGGCCAGGAGCTGCGCTAATGCTTTGTTTTACGGTAGTTTTGTTCATCTTCCCCACACTGTGCAGCAATTATTTGCCCCATTTTACTGATGAGGTAGCAACGAATCAGAAGGGTTATGGGCTTGTCCAGAGCTGCACAGCCCGTGACTGTGGGGGCCAGGCCCTTGTCACCAGAGCAGTGTGTGAACCATAAAGCAGGAGTGCTCTCCTCTCTGTGGCTCACAGCCCCTTCTGCTCGTTTAGAAATGCAGGTGCCGAGGGCCTGCGTCCGGGGACAGCAGAGCCCGGCCAGGATTGCGTCCGGGGACAGCAGAGCCCGGCCAGGATGCTAGGCAGAGCATGGGGGGCTCCGTGGCCCCTTTTTGCTTCTCAGTTGCAGACCAGACGGTTCGTAGATCTTTAAAGTTTTCATAAGTTTTGAGATTCTGCAGTATGTGTATGTGTGTATGAATGAATACATGCATATATTTATTGCATATATTAATGTATATCTGTATACGTGTATATGGTATAATACATATATACACACACACGTGTGTGTGGGTGTGTGTGTATGATTTTCTTCTTTTTCCAGTGAAAAACGAATTCCAACTGGGAAGTTAAAAGAATCCGATGCTGCACTGATATTTTAATGACCCTTAGATCTCTAAGGTCGTTGTAATACATCATCTGTTTTTTTCTCATGAAAATAGGTTGCTCACTAAGTTAAATAGACTTCTAGAAAAGTTTAGTCAAATAAGGTTTCACATTCGGCGATTGATTTTCACTGTTTTTAGGTTATAAATTAAATTTTGCGGAATGTTGGCATACAGACGAGGCAGAAGCCTCTGTCAGCGCAGAAGTGAAGCAAAGATGTGTGTGGTCCATGGCGGGGCTGGCCCTGCGGCCCTGTGCGGGCCCCTGTGTGGGGTTCCACCGTGTCAGGATGCCACCCGCTGTGTCCCCGCAGAGTCCCCCTTAGTCTCCCACTGCACTCCACTCTGGCTGTTCCCCCACCCATCACGGTCAGGGGCGGGAGGGGAGGAAAGGGAGGGGGAGGAATGGAGGAAAAGGGGGTAGGGGGCCGGCTTCCTGCTTCCCCGCGCCTTTTCCTTTTCCTTTCTTCTTTTAAGCTTAGCCCTGTGGCCACACGGGGCCAGGTGGGGACAGAGGACCAGCCCACCCGTTTCAAGGTAGAGATGCTGCCTGCGTAAGTGACTGACTGTCTCAATTTCCAACTGCGTTAGGCCCAGGGAGCAGAAAGCTGTTTAATATTAATCTGTGACTCCAGCCAATGAGAGATGATCGTGTCAGGAGGAAGTCAGTCAGGTAGACATGCCTGGAGAGACTCCACAATGCCCCACACACGAATTCTAAGAATTCATATTTCCGAGTTTTCCTGTTAAATTAATTAGATGCTTATTCTTTCATTTTATTATCTGCCCTTGTTAGCAAATAAGCATTAGCATCTGTCAAATACTTAAGAGCATTCTAGAGAAAAGCATGATGTGTAAAAATATCATTAGTGTTTTGGAGGCAACCAGACCTGTCAGGCGATAAAGCTGTTTACAGTGTGCATGCATGTGCGTGTGCGTGTGTGTGTGCGCGTGTGTGTGTATGTGTATGTGTGTGTGTGTGTTTCCTTCCCCCCTTCTAATTTCTGGTTATAACATCATCATCATCATCATCATTATTATTGATAATGTATAATACTCTAGCGCAATGCGTGTAAATTAGTCATATGAAAATGCGGAGATCATTCTCTCATCGAGAGGGTGCCCTCCTACAAGGCTGAGCATCTTTCTTCCTTCTTAATCGCGGCAGTCCTTAGGGTCAGACTGGTTTTTGTCCCTCTTACTGAGCCCATCGGTGGCTCACCACAGTTGTTCATCTCAAGGAGGGAAACGCTGGGAAATAACTCAGCCTTTGGAATAAAGAAATCAAAGCGTTTAGGATTTGGAAACGTTTGGGCGAAAACATATTTTCAGGGGCGCACGTGGAGATCTCATGAAGCCTCGAAGCACAGGACTCTGCGTTTAGTAAGAACATTGAGAGTCGTCATCCACCCGTGTGCTCTGTCAGCCCCCCCAGTGACTGTGTTCCTTTTCCTCATTTAGCCCCATTTTGATAAACTTCAGGGCGGAAGGGGGTGGGGGTTCGGGTCACCTTGCAAGTTCGTGGTAAGTTTGGGAAGAGTCGGGGAGACGCGAGCGGAGGAGAAGCCGCGTGTCGCTGAGCCTGCTTCCCACGGAAGCCCTGGAAGAACCAGAGGCTTTGGGGCCAGGCCGGGCTCCCCGCTAAGGGGCAGGCACAGGAAGCCTGTCCTCTCACTGCCCAAAATGCGTTGTTTTCCCCAAATGCGTTGGACACAAAGCCATGTTTCCCACCGAGCATGAGATGCTAATGTCCTCCCTAACTACGGCACTTTCTCTGTCCAGTCACCTCCGCTCTGCTGTTTAATGAGCTCGCACTCCCGTGGTTGCTGCTTCGGCGTTAGCAGCTGCTATTTACTGGCCGTCGTCTTCCGAGCATTTAAAATGTGCTAAAGACTTTGCACGCACTGGGTCACGTCCTCACAGCACTCCTCTGAATTGCGTGCGGTTTGAGAATAAGCAAAAGACGGTCCCAGAGGTCAGGATGACTTGCTTAAGGTCACACGGTTGGTGGCAGCCCGGATCCTAGGCCCCTGTGGTGAAGACCTTTACTGTTAATCGTTACACCTCACTACCAGTGGCAGAGGGGGTTTGTCTTGTCTATAACGAAAAGAAGTTTGCAAATTTGTTTTTTAAAAACATATTAAGTTTTTTTATCTTTTTATTTATTTATTTATTTATTTATTTATTTATTTATTTTTATGTCAAATGTGGGCATGTATTCTCCTAACCAATATCTACTGAGGTGGCAGGACAGGGCCGAAATTCAAGGCGCTCTGCTGGTGACAAGGGACTCTCGGCCTCGGGTCCTGTCAGTGAAGGGGTGGCTCTCTCCTGCTTGTCACATCTCCCAAGCATGGGCTCCTCAGAGTATGGCGTTCCCTTCCAGGTCCTTGTCCAGCAAAAGGCTCACTGCCTCTTTCCTCGTGGTTTCTGATTTGTGGGAGGGAAGATGAGGCGTGAAGATGAGGTTCTGTCTTATCTCCTGGCTTCCATTGGTCACCTGATGCCCACGTGCCCACTGAGGGGTCTCCCTCTGCGCTCCTGTGCCGCCCCCAGCCTGTCGCCGGAGAAGCTGGTGGAGGCCCTCGGAGAACAGCCTGTGAGCAGCTGCAAACCTCCTTGATGTCTGGGGCCCCCTGCTCCCCCGCAGAGACGTGCTTGTCCACACTTGACCTTAAGAATTCATTAAGGTTTACCTGATCTCTTCTTCTGGGCTTTTTTGGTGCTCACTTCTTTTTTCCATTCTCTGCCACATAGTCTGTGCAGCTCACATCTCCTCGGATGGACTAGTTGCTCATGGAATATGGTTCAGTTGGTTGACAATTGGCCACAGCTTTATGATGCGTTCAAGAAAAATTATGCTTTTGTAGATTATCCAGCTTTTTAATTTTGTGCGTGTGTGTGTGTGTTACCATGGGAGTGAGATTCTTTGCAGTTTTCAGAATCTCGATTTAGTCAACTGCCAACTCAGCAGCTCAGCCGAGAATCTGGGGCTCCTTTAAAAACTTCGATTTGGTCTGCTGAATCTCCCCCACCCTGCGCTCCCCTGCAGCGAGAAACAGTGCTGGCACCGTCGGCCCGGTCGCTAAGCCAGGTCGTGACGTTCTTGTTCACTTTTCTTGTTGGCGGGGACCATGCAGGACCCGTGAGCAAGGCCTGCTGCTTCCCCTCGCGCCCCTCACCCCCGGGGTCCAGACCGCCGTGGCTTTAGGCACGTCTTCTGCAGTGGAGTGTGCGTCGGCATCACGGCCTTTTCCCTCGCCCATCACCTGCCGACGTGGCATGACAGGCATGGAAACGAGCAACGACGTCATTAGCACGAGGTCCATGCTAATGCAGAGGAGGCCGCAGAATCGTTTGGGGTGTATGGTAAAGGGACATCGACTCGCCGTGACCATGCACTGAGGGACACTGGGACTGTGTCCCCAGAGAGGAGTGTGAGTTTGCACAAGTGGAGAGGCGAGGGAGGCCTGTCCCGGCAGCTTTTGCGGCAGGTGTGGGGGCCGTGCAGGCACGTCTCGGTCCTAGGCAGTGGTCCCTCCCCGGTGCTGTCGTGTGCTGGTGGCCGAAGGTGCCCCAGAGTTCACATGCACGACAGGTTTACGGGACTTGCTTCCAGTCCTCACCTATCAGGCGCGTTTTTCTGAAAAGGCTCCTCTTGACCATGAGTCTGTGTCCGCGTAGCCCTCCTCCACTTCCCAGAAGAAAGTCGCACCCCTCACTTCCCCCGAGTCTCACCGGGACACTTTCCCCCTCCCTGAGCTAGGATGTGAAAACCCCACAGTGTCAAATAAAAGGACAAATGGAAATAATCGGGTCACGTGAACACAGCCCTCCCTGGCTTCTCCTGTTTCACACACCTCCTGTCGAGGGTGTTAGAAACGGGATTTGCAAATGTTAAGATGTTCTGAGTTCAGAGAAGCCTCGGTGGTTTAAGTCAGCGGTTTGAAGGTAACCGAGACGCCCTGCAGATTACTAGACTTTCAAGGTGCGTGGTGTACAACTAATGCGCACGGAGTTCTCAGGATTACTTTTGGATTTAATGGCCTTTATTCACTAAGATGATTAAAACTTGCATTTTGTTATGTAATGGCATAGACTTCCTATGGGCCACACCTGAGACGCCCATGTCCAGGAGCAGCTGCGATTTGAGGCGAGAGCCACCTGGCCACGGAAGGTCGTGTTCTTGGCCACGTGGACTTGACTCCCAACAAGGCTTTGGGTTCTTTTGCCATCGGCGGAACGTGCCTGTGGCTCGCACTGGCCAGGGCAGTGTGCAGAGCAGGGCCTAGGGCTGGGCACTCAGTACCTGGCTGGGAGACGTTGACTCTGCATCTGCTGAAGGAGGCTGGAGGCTCTGTTTTCTCTGTGACCCTGGGAGCTGACAGCGCTTTGTCTGGCTCTCTGGTTGTGATGACGATTTCAATGCTTAAGAATGATAGTTTGCCCAGACTTTTCCCCAGTGGAGACTCCTGGTTTGTGACTCTTTCTCTACTTGAAGGAACATTTGAAGCGAGGCAATACATACTTCTTTTCGGATGGTTAGTAATTTAGAAACTGATGTCTATTCTCACAATTTTTTTTTTTCTTTTTGCATTTTGACAATTGAACTTAAATATTTTGGGCTTTAGGAAGGAAGGACAAACTTTTACCCAAGGGCCCTGATTTGAGTAGCATGGGAGTTAAATATTTGTTCTTTCATGAACTGGCCTCGCACCCTTGCCCCCCTACTCCTCGAATTGGGAGGGGAACCGACTGGCAGACCAGACAGACGATTATTGGAGAGAAGCGTAAGTTCGCTCCTCCAGCCCCGAGAATGGCACACGAGCCTGGGAGCACGGCGTTGGCCCTTCCTGGTGCCCACCCTCTTCCTGCAGAAAGTCTCCCCTGGGAGAAGTGCTGTGACTCCAACTGGGACAGTGACTGATGTCCTTCTAGACCCCAGAGTCTTCCACAGGCATCTACTGTCATTTCAAAACAGAAACAAACAAACAAGTTTGCAAGCGTGGGAGGGGAATTATGTGGGAAAAAAATTTCTTAATTTTATCAAAATGGGGAGGAGGAAAAGGAAAATAACATGGGCGTGATATAGAGACCGCTTCGTTTAACAGTGAAGGAGCTATTCACGAGAATGAATTGTTTGGCTGTCCATTCATTTATCCATTGAGCGGATGGACACTGGGACTTCATGATATGGTTGGACCTTGTGCTGGCTTCGGGATAAGCCAAGGTGGATAAAATTGAGTGCCCACGTGTGGTTTGCAGTCTTGTGGTGAAAACATATGTTTAAACTAGACAATTGCAGTGCCATTTTAGATGTGATGTAGAAGAGGTGGAAATTCTGCCTGAATGAGGTCCCTGCCCTGGGCTATTGAATAGGAGGAGGGGAGGGGAAGGGGTGGGGGGAGGATTTATAAAGACTGAAATTTGAGCCAAACCTTCAAAGAGGCAATTAGCATCAGGGCAGGGAGCCCAGTCTGGAAGGGGCTGCATGGAACCTCGCTCCACCGCCTCCTGGCTGTGTGGCCTTGGCCGTGCCCACACCTGTAAGCGGACACAGTGTCTGCAGACAAAATGCTTAATGCAGAGCTGCGCACAGAGCTGATCATAAGAGCACGCTCTGCCATCGTGGTCCAGGCTCTCGTTTATTGTCACCATTGAGGAATAAGTAGGACTCTGTCCATCCGACAGGAGAGGAGGTGCAGGCGAGCAGTCGTCCAGAGAAATGACCCTCTGTGGACAGGGGCAGGCCCACAACCACCCCCCGAAAAGCCACTGAGGACGTTTCAAAAAAGTGAAGAGAATATGACGTGGTGTAAGTTATTTTAGACCCAACGTCAGGAGGGCAGGCTGACGGTTGTGCATTATGCGTGGTTGTTCAGGGTCGATTTGATTTTACAGATGCTCTTATTTTTTTCCTATTGAAAAGCGGATGAGCTGGGTGTCGGTCGAGCGAGAAGGTCGCAGGTGCATGTCCAGCATGCACTGCGGTGGCCACAGTGTTGTGTGCTTTACGGGAGTCTAATGACATTGACCTGGGGTCCTCTTTCCTTATCCTTCTTTTCCCTCCCAGTCAGGATTCTGTAGGCCACTGGTTCTCTCAGAATCACCTGGAAGATTTAAAAAATAGCAATGGCAACACCACATTACTAGAGTCTCTGTTTCACTCAGTCTTGGGGAGGCCCCGGGCTGCAGTGTTTTGTGAAGGGGCCCCAGTCATTCATTCTAAGGTGAGGTGTTTATGGTCACCATCCTGCGGCCCAAGGCTTGTTGTTGGGCGCTGCGGTCTAGAATGACCTTGGCTGTGCTTACTGACATTGGGTCTCCTCTGCAGACGAATGTCCACCTTGGTGTTCAGGTGCTAGCATCTTTCCTTTCCTGGAGAGGACCTTTGAGAGTAAAATGGATGTTCTTCGTCAATACATTGTATAGCGAATGCACCTCTGGCTCACGCGGACCAGCTCTCATCCAATCTATTCCCTTGAGCTCGGATTTGGTGATCAATGAAAATACTTTCTGGGGCTTTGAGCGCTGCCTTTGGAGACTACATATGACCTCGATCTTTTCCTCTGATCTCTACCAGCTTCGCCCAATTCCTCTGCCTCCTGGGCCGTGACCACCGAGGCCCTCCCAGCTTTGATCCTTGGGGCAGCCGAGAGGGAGTCACCTTGTTCCGCTGTCACATCTGAGCCCGTCAGGCGCGACACCATGCCCGTCGCAGACCTGCGGGCAGGTGCCTGTCGTCCCTCTGGGGTCAGCCCACACCCCACTTGCTGGTGTGATCTTTGGCCTCCAAGAGGAATCATCTCTTCAGAAAATGCCTGGAGCAAGTCAGCTGTTGAATTGGTCCAAACAGGTTCCTCTCAGAAACATGAAATAGTGCCTGCTCCCCAATAAAATGTTAGATTGATATGAATTACTTTTGGCCGAAAAAGAAAAGTGAGATGATTGGACTCACAGAGGGTGGGGTTGAGGGTGAGGGTGGGGTCGCAGGAACATTTGATCTTCTGCTGAGCGCCGCTTGGCAATTCTGACTTTTGGGTTTAATTCTGGGCAAGTCGGCTCATACCGAGCGCAATGCCAGGGACTGAAAGTTACAAGCCATGTTCCCACGGTGGCTCGGTGCAAAGTGATGGAGACAGGAAAAGAGAGATCAAAAGTAGGGGAGGAAGAACCAGGGATCAAAGGACTGCAGAAGTCTTCGCGCTTACCCTCTCATCTGGAAAGGAAAGGGTGTGTTCTTACATCTCACGCACGCATTCGTTTTTGGTACTCCACGAGGACTTTTTAGTTCTCTGACCATCTACAGTAGAAAAAAGCCCTATAAACGAGTACCCTGATAACCATAATAATCATAGATTCTTGTCCTATGCCTGGTAGAGCATCTAAGTAATAATAATTTTTAAAAACCTACGTATAACTGAAATGGAATTTTTTTTTAAGTTACATAAAAATTCCATGCACAGAGTTGTCGATTATGTATGTAAGAGAGGTCACCGTTGAAGCAGCGACATGATTAATTCGAGTAACTGAGAGGGGATCGTGAGCCCAGCCTTCCCCCAGCAAACACTGGCCGTCCAGGGTACAAGGTAGAAAAGACGCTGCACCTGTGTCCCGTCTGCCAGTCGTTGCGTGGTGACGCAAACCCATTAATTGAGGAGGACGAGGACAGTGTTCCCTGCTCCTGACAACGGAACCACACCCTGGTGTCACTCGGAAAAGTGGGCAGAACCGCGGCCCCACTGGTAAAGAACTGACGGCATGAAAGTTTTTTTCTTTCTTTTGGAAATACACACCCTTTAGAAGGGGTCAGAATGGTTGAAAAGTTGTTAAATAAACAGCACTTTCTGACCATCATCAGTAGACTGCCTCAGAGTGTTAGCTGTTTATTTCACTGACATGTTCTGAAGGGTCCATAGGGGGCTCTTTCAGAAGTCAGGACCTCAGTGTAATATACAAGCATTGATTCTGATATTTCCCTTGATAACAGTGCTCGACCATATTGGGGTCGTAAGTCAGTAAGGTTCATTGGCGGCTGTAATGCTCACTGTCATCAGTAATAAGTACAAAGGACTTGCTCTAAAAGCTGGCTTATAAAACTTTAAGGAAAGTTGGATCGCTTAAGTGAACTCACAGGGTCTGGGTGGGTGCCAAGTGGGCCTCAATTGTCTCCTCATATTAATTTCATGTTGTTTGGAGGGTCAGGAAAGGCGGTCAGCGATGCTTATTAATTTACAGAAGACAGACTCTTGTCTGTCTTGCTCTCTCGCTTTGACCATTCTGCCTTTCCTTTTAGAAAATTTAATATATATTAAACCTTACCAGAACAGAGTGCCCTAAGGATTAAGTCCGAAGTTCACAGCTGGACTAAAAGGATCCAAAGATATCTTTTTGCTGGTATGATTTCATTTGAAGTGATGTTTGAACGATGGACAGAAAACACAAGATGAAAGAAGCAATTAGAGCCACATGACGCTTAGTCAAGGATCAGGATATTTTAGAGGTATGAGACACACTTCTAGGAATTTTTCCTTTTTCCGAGAAATAATGGCCCGTATCAAGAGTGTCTTCTTGGTCGTAAGTGAGGGCGTGGCACTTCTCAAGATGAGAGTGTTCAATGTCATTGCAGTGTCCGAAAACACATCTGGTAGCCAAGGCCAAACTGTGAGAAAAGGAAATGGAACATTGCCTTAGAAACTAAAGGCAGTCTTTCTGGTGGAAATGCGCCTTCCAGATCGATTTGCTGTGGGAGAAAGACAGAAAAGGCCACTATTATGTAAAGGCAGATATTTAAAAATGCAATGCCTAATTAGCTCTCACAAAAAGCTTTGAATGTTTTTCCCATTTTACAGGTGTGAGCATTGAGGCTCAGAGAGAGTAATGTTCTGAAGTCGTACAGTTAATGTTATCACCTGAGGGGTACTGGGAAATAAAGGGATCTGCCACCCACCCACACCCCACCCCCCAAAACCAAGGGGCCAGGTTAAGGGTCACCACTGGAGCAGCACACCCGAGGACAGGACTGGCATGTGGCCAAGGCCGAGAGTGGGGGGTGGACACCTGGCCGTCGTGGCTGCAGTTTCGTGGGGAGGGGGCGTGTGGGAAACGCCACATTAGGCTGAGGGGTAGCAGGCGGACGAACAGGGCAAGGAGGGCTAGTGACTTGAGTTTTGCTGTAGTGGGAGAAATTTGGAGGTTTGAAGCAGAGGAATACTCAGATGTATAGATCTATGAGTTTAAAAGTTTACATCGAGAGACTACCACTTCTCGCTGGTGGCAGATTGTTCTCTTATAGAGAGCAACTAAAAAAAAAAAAAGCTGATACAAATGCTGTGTTCGAAGGCAGCCTGGAGTTAAGGAGGGTGAGAGTGGCTAAGGCTGGAAGAGTTAGCTGGCTGTGGCAGACTCCTTTATGGAGGTGGTTTTTCCCTTAATCAAATTCTGAGGCCTCATGGAATGCAAAGCAAAAAAAAAAAAAAAAAAAAATTCTAAGAGGGGGAAACAGAGAAGAGTTTGAATTTTCAGCAGCAGTCTTCACAGTTTCAAGAGATGAAGATTAGAGTTCAGAACTCATTATAGGGAGGGGATCCAGCACACCAGACTTTCCAGTGAAAATCTTGGGGGGCTGAGTCTTAAGTAAGGACAAACATGAAACAGATTGAGTTTTGTCTTGTCTGCAACACAGCCTTGATACAGCATACTCTCTGATTAGATTGAAGTGATCAGCATTTCCTCTATCTGCCAAAAAAGATCTATGGAGGAAAAAAAACATTACCTGGAGTCTTAAAAAGTTTTGTAATAATATATAATAGCCATTAAACTAACCATTACTAGATGTGCCAAAACACAAGACCATATGACTGAAAACCAAGAGGAAAACAGTCAAAGGAAGTAGGCCCCCAGCTGATCCAGACATAGGAGTCAGTTGACAAGACTTTTAAGTAACTGGAGATATATATGTATATGAATACACACACACACGTACATATATGAACATGGGGAACATAACTGAAAATATAGAGAATGTAGCAGGTTTGAATCACCATAGACAGTGGATATGAGAGCATTTTACAGGCTATAAAACACTACAGGACTGTCAGCTGTAGCTACAGCCTTCATGCCAATGTTGTTCTCTTACATCTTGGCCCAAACTAATGAAAAGATTTCAACTTTTAATTTAAAAAATTTTGCTTCCTCCTCTATTTTAGTTACAAGTGGCATAAAACCAACTCGAAGTAACTTAAGCAGAAGAGAGAGCTTATTGGCTCATCTTGCTAGAAAGTCGAGTCAGTCTTCAGGCACAGTGAGATCCTGCAGCTCAGGTCACGTTGGACTCTCTCCCTCTCTCTCTCTCTCTTTCTCTCTCTCTCTGTCTCTGCTTCTGCTTGCCTCTCTTTTTGGGCCTTATTTTCTCCTTTGGGCTTAAGTTTGCTCTGTGTCTCCAGGGCAGATGGTTTCTGACATATCCACGTAACTCAACAGAAAAAGAGGTCCTCAGTGATCACACATGGGTTCCCAGACAGTACACTCAGAATGGTCCTGTCTGGGGACTGCTTGGGTGGCCCGCTTACCGTGCTGGTTCCTGTGGGCGAGGGAGACCTCAGGGCAAGTTTCTGTGGCTGCCCAGCCAGTGAGAACCTTAGGCGTGGGAGAGCTGTGACCTTCCAGAGGAAGGCTGTTGGCCAGATCACACACTGTTCCTTCAGGATGCCTGGCGGTGAGGCATGGGCCCTGCCTGCTGACCCACGCCGTCTCCTGTTAGAGAAGATGCTCGCACAGATCATGCTGCTTGGGTATTGCCCCAAAGCGCAACCTCAGGCAAGAGTCGTGGAAGGCGTTTTCCGGACGAGGATGTGGATGCTTGTTGGCCATGAGCTGGAGAACGGGTGGGAACACTGGCTCTTTCGACTCCAAGGCCAGACACCGGAGTGTCACATGGAAGGACAGGGAAAGACACTCTCTTGTGTCGTCCACAAGCAGCATAGAACCACGAGAGGAGCTGTAGAGAGGCAGATTTTTGGGTGAACAAACAGGGTGAACAAACTGCTATGATGGGACCTGTCCACAAGGGCCGCCAGCATGCCACAGCCTACGATGACGAGCTGAGCAGAGAGAGCATGGTCCACCAAGGTGGGGAGTCGGCAGACCAGCTCGAAGTGCCTGTGACTGTTGTGGTTCTGGAAGCATCTTTCTTCTTTTCCCAGAACTATAGATCGGCCTGCACTAAAGCCTGGATCTGGAACCCAACGCCTGTGAGTTCTCAGTGCGTCCCCCTTGCGAGGCTGGAGAACGGAGACCATAAATGATTCAACTACGGCTCTCTGGTGTGAATCACCCAAGAACTCCAAGCGGTCCGCTCTTGATTTTCCGCAGTTGGCAGCAGTCTGTCCGCTCTGCAGAGTGTGCTTCCGATGGCCATCCTTATCGCAGGAAATGTACCATTTTGTTTAAAGAGCCCATCACTTTTCTAAACTTGAAAAATACTGCCTTGGAACGCACAACCTTAAACTCCCTCGTGGCGCGAAGAAAAATGGCTGTCGCCATTAGCTGCTAATCTTTTCTCAACTCTACCCCTTTCTCAGCTCATCTGCCTACGACTCAGCGCTCCCAGACCAGGCGTGTGTTTTTCAAATCAATTGCAGTTAACGGTACAAAATATTTACATTTATGCCCCCAGATCCAAAGAGCCACACAACTTTATTTCTCCTTTTGTAGTTTCCATATTTAATTAGTGATGAAGCACCAGAAACCTGTAGGGAACGCACGCCCCATTATTTTTTAAGTTCCCGTGTATTTACAGCCCGTTCCCACCTGCTCCCTTTGTCTCCACCTGTCTCCGCTGTGCACAGATCCGTCTCGGCCGTCCCCTCGGGAATGCAGCTGTGTCCTCCCACACTGTGGCATCCCAATATTTCATACCAAGCTTTAACCCAATTAGGAATGACGGCCGACCGTGCTGACTCATGGGAAAGACGGGGATAATGTGTCCTTCAGGTAATGAACTTCTTTGGGGACTTAACACATCTTTCATATTTTAGCACTGTGGGGTTTTTTTTCCCTCGTCAGTTTTCCTGGATGTAGCATCGTTTTGCTTCCTCGCGCTAGGAGGATGCAGCAGGGATTCATATCTGCAAAGGAACCAAGTTTCTATTAATAATGGCGGGAATCGGACCCATGGTCGGTGAGAGGATTGGACCCGCCTCTGAGGGATGGCAGAGAGAGGTCGGGTGCTGGGACCCATTTAAAGGGGCAGCCTCACCTGAGCTCTAGCCCTTGTGGTTTGTGGAAACCAGAATTTCTGCTTTTATGAGTCCCAAACCCAGATTTTTAAAAGGTGAGATTTTCTTATTTCAAAATGGAGACGCTATACAAATGAAAGGAGCCACCCTCAGCACATGCCCGTTTGCAACCTTTGACCTAAACACATCAATCGACCTTCCTCCCCTCTTTCCGTCCCCCCTCCCTGAGGGTAGACAGGTTCATTACAAATACATAGACTTTCTTTAGCGTTTCCTTCCACTTTGCTAGTTACGCACCCTAGTCCAGTGGAGGTCTCAGGTCCCTATTCTCTGGTTCTGTGTGGCAGAAGCCTAAGGCAGGTGCTGGCCAGCTGGGGACATGCTGGATCAGAACCCTAGTGGGCCACTTTAAGGGAGCATCCACGCACGAATGCCGTGGGACAAATCTGACTCTCTGTAACTAGAAAAAAGGACTCTGGGTCAAGTTGGAGCTCGGGTCTGGAGCACTGTCTGTGGTTATGTCTGAGGTAGCAGTAGGTCTGTACAGAGCAGGCACCTGCAACCCACAGCAGCAGAGGGCCAAGCCCCAGGCCGTGTGGCTCTCCTCGCTCCGAGGAGTGCACTTGTCCCAGAAGCTTAACAGGCTGTGTGTTATTGATTCCACACAGCAGGATGAGGAGGTTCGCATTGCCATTTTGCCAACAGTGAAACTGATGGTCAGAGAGTTTCTGCCGTTAGTGAGTTGAGCTGAGACCTAAATTTGGATCATCTGCTAGGAAGGCAAGTGACCTACCACGCTGGACTCGGGGCGATGCACGCCTACCTCCTTGGCCATGAATACAGCACGGCAACCAGCCAGAAAACCGTGCCTTTTGCCTATTCTTTATGACCCAAAATTTCATAATGGGAATCTGGCCTTGCATTTGCACATATTCTACTTAAGAAGAGCTTTATTTTCTTGATTAGCATAAAAAGTGACCGCAGGAGAAGTTCATTCCCAGTTCAAGTAACCTGCAGTTGAAATAGGATGTTAGCAGACACCTTTTCACCCTGGGCGGCCCACCCCTGAGTCATTAATAGCTTGGAGTTTGAATGGGGGAGGAGGAGGCCTTAATTCTTCAGGTGACAGTTCTGTGCTCCACTAAGTTCAATCCACATTGGAGCCATTAAAGTGTCTTTTTAGTGCTTAGTCCGAAATTACCTCATTTCACGGATTTTCTCCTTACATAAAGATCTATAGCCTTTTGGAAAATGAGTTGCTTTTTGTGGTAATGGTGGAGAGTGTGATTTTAATATTACTATACAATGCATCTTGATCAATCAATATTTGAGAGGCCTCTAGCTCTAAGCTAGATGGCAGGCGAATAACAACAGGCTTTGAGCCTAACTCTTGCCTCCCTGAGGGGTCCCCTGAAATGGTGGTGACAGGAGCAAGGGGACCACAGTGCCTGAGCCTGGGGACAGGGAAGGTTGAAGCGAGGTGCTCAGTATTCATCGCAATAACATCAATCTTACCAGATTCACCCTGTGTTGCTGTAGATATTCTGCATTTAATATATACTTCCAGTGGAATTTCATTGTAATTGAGCCCTAAATGATGTCCACTTATGGTTAAGTGGTTCCAGAATGTTTTGTAATAAATGGGTTTTAGTAGAATAGAAGTTCCCAGATTTATCGCCCAGTTCACTGTTAGACTCTAAGTGTCATTGACTATCTTTACTGTATTATTTCCAGACAGTTCGTAATTTCCCCTGCTGAACAAATGATGATGTGTGAGTGACGTAAGAAGCCGGTTTACATAGTGCTATTGGTTTCTGTTATCACCGTCGTTTTGCAAAATCTCTTTTAAAACCATCCAAATCGCCCCTGTTGTCGGTGTCACTATCAATGGCCGTAGAATTACGAGGGACTCGTAGATTTGTACAGTAACAATAATAACAAAAGCTTGGGAACTAAATACTCAGCTTTATATTTATTTGTGATCTCGTTGGAACCTCACCAGAAGCGAGTAGGTCCAGTGGCCATTTACACTTTAGTGAAGTCCAGTTGGGTTTCAGAGGTTAAGGAATCTGTCTGAAGTCAATCAGCTGGAAGGAGGCAGGCCCGGGGCTGAGCTCACACCTGCCTGGCTTCAGCCTCGAAGCCTGCGCTTTAGCCACCATTCCAGATGGCTTTGTGGCAGATCCTTACAAGCAGACGGGGCAACCTGTGGATTCCTGGGCTTGTGAGAAACTGTCTCTTTACCGCAAGCAGAGAGGCTGATGACGAGACCCTGAAAACTACCTCTGCGACTAAGAAATGGTTATTTTTCCTTCTTTTCCGTAAGCTCTGGTGGGGATGGTGGGGGCTGATGTCTAGGGGACATGTCTGCCTGAAAACCAGGCAGGACAGTGATTCTGTGAAGTGAATAACCAGACGTGCAGCAGTGGCTGGTTGACCCCGGGGTTAGAGCCTGAGGCGGTCAGATCAGAGAGCCAAAGCCACGTGTTGCCCTCAGTGGCCACGCTGCCCGTGCGGGGTGTCCTGGGAGACCCCACGCGAAGGGGCGGGCCCAGCGCCGACGTGGGTCACCCGGCGACATTCGCGGCGATGCGTCTTGACTTTCCTCATCTGCAACGTGGAGGGACTGGGTGGAATTCAGACTTTCAAGTGTATTTAGATTTTGGCATTGTAAGATTTTCTCCAAAAGGACTAGAACGCACAATTCTACCATGTAGAACAAATGAAAGTGGGACGTCTCTGGTTGAAGCGGGTCGGACTTCTCCCCGTTTTAGGCCGGAAACCTCTTGGACCTCCTTGGGACCCCTGAGAACCCCCCACTAGCTGTCCCAGGATGAGTCTAGAAAACTTCTGGGCTAGACTAGCTGCTCCTGGAAGCTGCTGCTAATTCCCATCCTCACCTGCCGTGTCCCCGAGGGGTTCATCTGCTCTGCTTTTGCGGGTGCGGGGGGAACTGAGTCTCCGTGAAGCTTTCTTGGCCCCGAGGCTCTCAGACTGGCTTTTACTTAGGGAGAGAGTGTGGGACACACTGTGGATTAACCGGTAAATTCTTAATTCTGCTGAGATCAGGGTCTGTATTCCACGAAACGAAATGTTCCCACCATTGCGTTGTTCATTCTTCTCTGCTTCTGCTGCATGTAATTGGGGATTTTATACAATTCTGCAAGCCACTTAAACTTTTTTTTTTTTTTGAGCAAAGTAGGTTAGACAATGATCCAATCAACAAACAAACAAACAAAAAAACAAACACTCCTGTAATCTTTTCTCACTCCACGCACAAAATGTATCATTAACTTTTACCAATTTCGCAGGTTGGACCCCGTCTGTTACTTCGTCAGGGAAGAGCTATGCGGGCTCCGCCCTCACACCCATCAGCTGGCCTGTCCCACACTTGTCACACCTGTCCTTTCCCTGTGTTGTGCTTAGCACTTGCGTGATAATTCAATTCAGCTCTGAGTCTGCCCTGGACCGCAAGCTCCCTCAGCCGGGGAGCTCACCCGCGGTGTTTGTCATCGTCTCCCAAGTACCTAACCCGCTTCCTGGCACGGGGGAGATCCGCCTCACACATCTGTTGAACGAATCGATGCCAATATTCTCTTTGTTTCGGGGCAGTCAGACCAGAGAGGCTTCTGTTCACAGTGAAGCTCCAAAGCCAGGCTGCTTGGTTCAGATCCAGGCTCGACCAGTCGCCTGCCCTGTGGTCTCAGATTAAGTCATTTAAATCTTTTAAAGCTCAGTTTCCTCATCTGTAGAATAGGATTGTTAATAGTGTATTTTGTAGGGCTTGCGTAAGAAATAACTAGAAAAGTTATGTAAAACACTTAGTTCAGTGCCTGGTGTATAGTAAAAGCCTCAGCAAGTTTTAGTTTCTTATTATTATGTTATTTCTTTCCCGAGCAGAGTTCATAGTTCCATATAGGATACACACACACACACACACACACACACATACACACACACACACACAGGCATACATTGATAATTACAATATAACATGAAAAGTCTAAAAATCTAGCTCACTTTCGCTAGTGTTCTTGTTGAAATCCTGTGGAGGAAATGGAGACAGGAATGACTAGTTAATGAATACTGGAATAAATTTATTCATTTATTCTAGCCTTTGGCTAAATATAGAGATACAAGGGAAAATGTGATCCCACTCTTATTATTGGGGAATCTATAAAATCTGGCTAGGGAGAAAAAAATACTAATAAATAAAATTGATGTTATGTAATATGTACCTTAATCACAGCAAAATTAAGAGCTTACTGTTCTTAAACTCTGAAAAGATATGATTCGCTCTCACCTGTCCTTTCCATAATATTTATGAATGAAATCAATACTGAATTGTAAGATAAGTATAAGGATTTTTCTTGGGATGAGTGTTGTGATACTGTTCCGGAATACAGTCCTCAACAAATCGTTTTGGGTCCCCTGCATGGCTGGTGACATACGCTCATGCTGGGGGTGCGCAGGGGGTACCCCAGGCCGACCATGGGTGTGAGTGCAGAGTGGCGGGCGTGTGTTCGAAGACTGCAGGGGCAGAGGTGACACAAGCCGAGGGCTCTGCCTCTCGTCGCTCGCATCTCCTGTGGCCCCCTTCCTCACCCGGGGGGACCCCCGTGAAGGTCGGCGGGCTCGGTGCTTCCAGGGGCAGTACTCAGATGCCCGCCCTTGTCTCAGGCCGTTTCTCTCCTCTGGGCGAGCGCCGCACAGACTATCGAAGTAGAAAAATTGTTTTTTGATAACTCTCGGGATCCGCCTCTCTCTGTCACGTGTGTCATGTTCTTCAAAACTTGTTTCAGCGGGTTCTTCGTGTGTGTAGGGTGTATGCGTGAGTGTGGGAAGGTCGTGTGTGTTGGGTGTGTGAAGGGGATTCTGTGTGTGTAGAGTCATGAATGAGTGTTTTGGATTTTTGGGGGGTCATGTGTGTCTGGGGGTTGTGTTTATTGTGTGTATGGGGCAGTCGTGGGTGCATATAAAGAATGTGTGTGTGTGTGGTGGGTCGTATGTACAGCGTTGTGGGGGAATGTGAGGGAGATGAGCGTGTGCGTAAGGGTCATGGAGTGTGTTTGTGTTTGTGTGTGTGTGTGTGTGTGTGTGTGCTTGGAGAGCGTTTGTGAGTGAGGTTGTGGGTATGTGTGGGTGGCTGTCGGCAGGCATAGTGCTTCCATTTAAGACAGAAAACACACGTGGCCGGAAACTGGAGCAGTGACCAGCACGGCTCACTGGGGGGTGGTGAATTTTTAAGAGAGGAAGCTGGGAAAGTTTGGGTCGGGGCCACCCTTAGGTGTTTGGAATTCACAATGTCAGGTTGCAAGTGCACGGAGACACACAGTAGGTCCTCGGCCAATTATTACTGAGTGATTGCAGGGAACAAATGTAGAGACTTAGCATGAGGCTGCGATTGTCACTTAGGTCCCCACGATGGGAAAAAAGCAGTTCTTTATTGTGAATGTCGTCACCTCAGATAATATACTTTTTATCTTTGCTCGTAATGGTCATGTAGATAAATTCCATAAATCAAGTCTCCGCAGTAAAAAGGTTAATAAGTTTACGCTGTATAATTGAAAGCCATATTGGTGATTAAAAGCATCTTATATATCAGTTTTCTGGGTCACCAGCTAATTATTTTCAATGGCCAGTAATAAAACACAGCAGCCTGGCTGGCCAGACACTGCGAACTGTCAGCCGTTAAATTGTACAGACTGCCGCAGGTTACCTCACGGGGGCCGGTGTTTCACTCAGGACCTGCAGCCCTGAAAACCTCTGCTTTCTGTGTCATGTCAAACCTACGTGATGCTGTGGGGTCCTCTTTCCTCAAAGCAAGGAAGGGAGAAAATTCCCCCCAGGGGACATGTCGCGCTCCCGGGACCCAGGATAGCCGGCATCGTTCACGTTTAATGCGCTTGGCAGCGGTGCTGCTAAGTGGCGCCTCGTGCAGCAAGACCAGGCTGCGGGTCGGCACGTAGGCGGGCATCCTTGCTCAGAATGAAGGATGCCAAGGGGAAGTCCAAAAGCACGTGACGCGGAGCAGGATTAGCATCGATCGGTCCCCTCACATGCTCCCAGAGCAGTACTTTGTGCTTTATATCCACTAGAGGTCGCTAAGGTGACCATTGTCCACCCAAGGTCAGGACTTGAACACGGAGGCTTAGAAAGTGACGATGAATCGCCCAAGGTCACCGCTGTTGAGCAGCGAGGCTTGGGTCTCTCGGACCAAATGCGCACACAGTTCTGCTACCGAGTTGTATGTTTTTTACTTCCAGTTTCATCGAGTACCATCCGAAGGCAGCGAGGATAAAATGCTTCTGGGTCGGTTCCGACCTTGCTTCGGGATGCTGGAGGGTTGCATGGCCAGGGGGCAGTGGAAGCAAGGTCGCTGCCTTACATGAAACACGCATTGTGTGCCGGGCAAGCGATGTCCCCTGGCGTCACGCGAGACGGAGCACGCGTGGAGAAGGCTGGCCTCCCCTTGGGAGGCTGCAGAAATCTGGGAATGAGACACAGGGAGGCAGTGGGAGAGGGGCGTCTGTCGCAACTCTTGGCATTCTTCCTTTAGAGTGTCCCCAAGGTGTGACTTAGGTAAAATGCCATCACCTGTAGAATTTGTTCAAAAGAAATAGGTTTATGGCATTTGAATCCATAAAGAATCATAGTTATTGTATATATAAGTCTGAGTTAGTAGGCTTAGCCAGAAAAATTGCTAGAAACAGTGGTCAGTATCTTTTCATTGGGACTTGAATGTGTCTGATTTTGCCCCATTAAGGAGAGAAATTAAGGTTGGAAACTTTCTTGTAGATGAAGTCTTTCTTTTTCTCTAGTCTCTAGTAGTTTTTTTTTTTTTTTCGGGTTCTAGTATGTTGCAAAATAGGCACAGGTTAGGTTGTGAGTGTGTGTGTGTGTGCGCGTGCATGTGTGTGCTCGTGTGTGTGTGTCTGTGTAGAGGGGTAGGGAAGATTTATAAAATAATTTTATGGGGGCTCTATAAGGTCTCCTAATAATAGATGATTCAAATAGTTTGAATTAGTTACTTTCTTCAAAGGCACAAAGGCAAATGATTCGCAGATGAAATAAAATGTGAAAATCGGAAGGTAAATGCCATTGTCTTGGCTGTGGAGTTTTAGTCATTTAAAGAGTGGCCAAGAGCATCCAGGATTGTGGTGACTGGCATAAAAAATAGATTTGGCAGTAAAGATAATGAATAAATAAAAGAGCCATTCTGAGGAGGCCCTGAGACCGAATGTCCCTAGAACTCTCGTGGGCTTCTTAATTAAACCCAGGTGTTTTCTTGACATCCAGTGCCAGGAGAGGCGGAGCTAATGGACTTCCTGTCCCCATCTGCCATCGGGAGGCACCTGGAGTGTCGGAGCAGCCTCAGTTCCTCCCCAGAGGAGGGAGGAGCTGGGATTAACCCAGCAACCCTGCGGGGTGACGTAGCAATGTGCCCGGAGAAATGGCCAGTGACTCTCCTTGAGGCTGGAGTGGAGCGATGCATCTTTCAGAGAAAAGTCGGGCTTCTCACCTCGCACGGGTTCTTCTTCATGTCCATTGTGACGAGGCCGTTCCACAGGTGACGACTCCCTTCGCCGCTCAGCCATATTTTAGAAAGAAATATTTGGGGGCAGGGTAAGGACTGGGAGGAGTAGATTTGAAAGCAAAGAGAGAAAAAGGGGGAGAACAACACGTAATCTTCCATGAGCAGGAAAATAAATGGGCTTCAGATGGCTTGAGTCGCAGGTGACATTTCCCTTTAATGGGCAGCACACTCGGAATAACACCAGGCACGCATCATCCATCATCGTTCTTCCAGTGCGTAGATCGAATGTGCGAGGACCTGCGACTCCCACAGGGATTGGGGACCAGAGTGACATCAGGAGAAGAGGTGGTCTGGGCTTGGGGGCCACAGAGCTGGGTGCCCGTGGCATCCCCAGGCGGGGTGCGTGTGGAGGGGTAACTAACACCACAAGGCACCACCAGTGGTTTCTATGGTGCGGCACTTCCGACCCCTCTCTGTCGTGGCCCGCGCCCATCTCTGACGGGAGTTTTCACCTCCCGAGAGGCAGGTGGTAGAAAGGAAGGCGGGGGACATCAGCGTTTCTGTTTGTCCCCCAAAAGGCTGTAAAAAGGGTGTGCATTTGCTCCAGCCCCTGCTCTCCCTCCAGGTCCAGACTTCCCTCACAGACGTTCCCAGCTCGTTTTCTGCTGAATCGAAAGTTTTATGCCCCATTTCTCACTCTCCGCTCATCCGATGGACACGACCAGCGTGGCGTGAACGTGCCTATTAATGGGTCCATCTTCATGACCAGGTCAGGGGCTGAGTCTTCAACACAGGCCACTGGGAACAAAACCCTGATGCAAGGAAAGGTTCAGATGGAGGAATTTCAAACAGCCTTGCAGGCGGGGCAGGGATTAGAGTGAGGTGCGTGGGGCACTCGTTGGGGCCCCCGAATCAAAGGGGGAGTTAAAAAAAAACACCTCAAAAATTCAGGTAGAGGCTATTTTATTACAATATTTTAATAAGTACAAATTCATGCAAAAAAAAAAAAAATCCATGATGAACAAAATGGCCAACTTTTAATTATAGAACCCAGGGGCTGTAATGAGGGCAGGGCAGGGAGGCGTTCACTCGGCGCGTGCAAGTGGGCAAGGCTGGGTCTGGTTTTCATTAAGCGTTTTGATATTTTGTTCATGGCGTGTTGGAGCTGGTGAGGCCGCGACGGGCCTGCGCCTGCTCCTTTAGCTGTAGCTACGATTCTCTTCCCGAATTCATGTCATATCTTTGCAGCCAATTCCCTTTTGCTTAAGCTGGGTCGAGTGGCGTTCAGTTTTTGGCAAAAAAAAGACAACAATAAAAGTTTCTTTCTTTCCCTCCCCACCTCACAGAGCCCTGTCAGATAATCATTGCTTCTAGATTGAGTCTTCTGTTTCGAATGATAAAGAACAGTTTTGTAACAAGAGCAAAGGATTTCTTTTTTTTTTTTTTTTTTTAATACTATTACCTCTAATCCCATCCACTACGCGGTTTTCATTTTCACATGCTCCCTTATGAGAGCTGATCATTATTTTATGGAGTTACCATCATAGTGAACATAGAATTGTGGATTCTGTTCTCTTGCTGAACTTTACAGAACAAAGATTTTCCCTCTTGTTACCTGTCAGTGGTGCTAGGCCATCCCTTTGGTTTATTTTCTATATTTTACTTAAATCTCTTACTGTTTGGCTCAAACATTATCCACAATTTTTCCAAATAATAGATAGGGTGAAAATGAATATGTTCATCTTTATGGACTTTGTGTCTTCAGTTCTTTCTTTAAATTATGGTCCCAGAAGTCAGATTTCTGAGCCAAAGTCCTTCGTTAGGCTTCTTAATACATAAATTGTATCGCCACATAATTTTTTATAAACTATTTTTTTTTCAATTACAGTTGGCATGCAATATTATATTGGTTTCAGGTGTACAACATAGTGATTAGACATTTATAACCACATAATTTTTAATAGTGCTTAGAATTTACAGTGAAAACAACAGAATTTGGCCTAAAATAAAGCTTACGCATAAGCTACTTCATTTCAGATTTAAGTGGGGGTACAGGAAGTATTTCTCTTTAAAATCTGATTTATTCGTGATGGTATTCAGTTTTAAAATTGAGCCTCAGATAGATTTTTTTCTTTCACTTACAGCAGAGCCTTACGGTTGCTCCTACTACATTTCTCTCTCTAGTTTATTTTGAAAACCAGAAGAGCAATTAGATTTTATGATTTCTTTACCAAGAAAATATTTTTGACACCTCTGATAGCCAAAGAATCATAGAAGTTTCAAATTTAAATTGATGCTCCAATATACATAGCAGCTCTCTGATGCCAAAACATTTATGTTTTAAAATAGCAATCAATATTAACGTCAGACCTCCAAGAAAGATTTAAAATCTTCTGTTTCAACTGTGGGCACATGCAACAATGCACAATATTCCCACATTATTATTCAGTAAGCAAAAATATGCAAATGAAAATCCAAAGCCGTATTTCACATTTCTGTGATTTATTTTCATTGAGGCATTTATGGCCATCTTTAAAGAAAAGAAGGACCCGAGGCCCCCGCTCCCCAAATCTCTTTTTTTTCCCAATTCAATCAATGACTGAACTAATGATTAAGTAAATATTCCTTATATTTGGCTTGGGTCATTGTCCCTCCATAAAATAATTTTGTCAACATTTCCTCCAACATTAAACTCATTCTCAACCTAGATAAGTGAAGTGGAGGTAGACAGCCAACCTGTGGCCACCGAGGGGTCAGCATCTTAATAGCAGCATCTCTCTGGCCACGTCCATTGGCAGAAATGCTTTTGCCAGGCACAGCATTAGTCACCAGAGAGAAAATCCAAACTGCCTTCAAAAAGAAGGCTGTTCTGGGGGAGACCGGAAACAGGAAGCAAATGAAAGGAAGTCATTCGGTGCCTCGCCTGGATGGAGTCTCAGGTAGCTTGGGCTCACTCGGGGAAGTCTAACTTGTAAAACAGATGACACCAGAGATAACAGAAGAGGTGAATAAACAGTGCCTTGAAATCAGCTTGTAAAACGGCCACCTCCAGGTGACGCCATGACCCACAGCCTGCCAATACTTAGCCACTCTGAAAAATCTGCCCCCCGATTCTCTTCTTCTTCCCTTGCAGGCTGGGGTCCCTGTCACCATTCACCAGTTTAGTGCCTGTTCCTCTTAGCTCAGATTCTGCAGAAAACATTTTGTGGGCTCCATCAGCCCTTGGCTTCATTCTCTTTAGGTTAGGCTTGTGTCCTGGTCCCCTCCAAAGGGACAGAGGGGCAGCTATCCAGACAGGTAGCCTAGCACCATGCCTCCTACAACCGAACATCATTTTGGGGGCCAGTAGTTTGATACGTGCAGGGTTCTGGAAGGAAAGAGGATTCAGTGAGATGTTTTCCACGAAGAAACCCTTAAGAAAGGACTGTCTGTAAAAGATGGAGCAAAGGGACCAACCGAGAGAGGCTGAGGTGCCCTGGGACCAGCAAGGGTGGGGAGCTGTTGCCACTCAAGGCTGGTGTGGAAAATGGGGGACACAGTATTATAGAGTCCGGTGAGAGATGGACCCCAGGCAGACGCCCCACTGTATGGAGGAGGAAACTGAGCTAACTCAAAAAGGTGCTTTGAATTCTTTCTGAAATAAAGTCGCTTATCAATCAATGAACTTGCTCATGGTCACAGAGCTGCATTGCTGGGCTATGAACACGTCTGTGTGACCCCTCAGATGATAACGGTATCTAACACTGTGTATTCAGATAGTATTCAGGTGCTGTGCCGAGGGAGTCACACACTCAGCTTATTCCATCCTTACGGCAGCACTGGGGGCTAAATACCATCGCTCTGTGAGGGTGCCGAACTTGGGGTGCTCCATCTCCAGGAGGCTCCCAGTCTGGTGGGTGTTTATAGTCACAAGACGTCTTCTTCCGTGGAATGGTAATGGTTCAAAATGACGTCCCCAAGCCTTAGGAGGAGCCCGCAAGATAGGCGTGACCCCCATCTTATCGATGTCCTACTTGGGGTTCTGACAGACGCGGAGCTTAAGGAAGCTTGCGTGGCGCTACGTCACAGCTAAGATTTGAGCCACACTGGACCGACTGTGACATCTGCCCACTGTGACACACTGTCTCACTCTCTTATCTATACTCAAAAAGATTAAACACTTTAAAAGAAATTAAACACCTGAAAAGAAACTTAGTAATTTGTTCCTGAGAGGCATGAATATACTATGTTGCCTTTCAACAACAGTCCACACCTTCTCATCTATCCAGGCGCTGAGGATGAAATCTCCTGTTTGAAAGAGTTAAGCCCCATCAGATCAGAGTAACTGGCAAAAGAGGAAGGAAGGAAGGAAGGAAGGAAGAAAGGAAGGAAGGAAGGAAGGAAGGAAGGAAGGAAGGAAGGAAGGAAGGAAGAAGGAAGGAAGGAAGAAGGAAGGGTGAATAAGGATATCCATTCTCATTCAGACTCCACAAAATCCATAACTTAAACTTTTCATTGTGTCATTAAACCCCTGGGATTGGTGGTTATTCCTGTTTCACTGAAAATCAGGTCACTGGATAGATGAAAGCTATGTGGTTTAGTTTTTCTTGCGTTTTGCAAGTTGCTTCCACCAGCTTTTCGCATGGTGAGGGCTGAAGGAGCCTGCAGCAAACATTTAATAGATGTATTTATTTGGTGTGCTGGGTGCTGGACAGAACACTTTGAGGATTTATCATCTGAGAGATGGATGTGAAAGCCTTTAAATTAATCGGGCCGTGTAAGTTATTCAGGATCAAGTGGTCAGTGAGTGGTCGGTCCTTGAGATGCCTGGTCCAGCTTCGCTTCTTGACAGATGGTCCACTTTGGGCAGGGAGGTTGTCCTCTCAAATCTGGCATTCCCCTCGGGAGGGCACGCAGGGAGCCACAAGGAGGGGTGAGGGCCGTGCTCCCACAGCCACGTCACGCGATGACTACCTTTATCACTGGGCAACGTGCTATTTCCAGTCCAGGGCTTCGGTAGCAGCTTGATGTGCAAGCGGCTTCACCGGGGGAGCGTGTCAGAAAGCAGATTTCGACTCACTGAGTCTGGAGTGGAGCCCAAGGGTCTTCATTTCTCTCAGGTTCTCAAGTGGTGCTGACGCGGCCAGTCCAAGGGTCACGCGCGGGGTGGCAAGGTCCCAGGGTGTGCCTTCGCCTTACTGCTGTAGTGACCTCGTGGTTTATAAGTGGCTTTCCGCCGGGGCAGGGCCAGCCCTATACAAGTCAGTGTCATTGTCACTGTCCTCATTCCGGGGTCGTCATTGTCATTTCTGTTTGCTGGCGATCTCACTCGGGGCGGAATGCTTGGAGCGGCCTTTCACTCCTGCCCTCCTTCTGCGCCCTGTTGGGGACTGCCATCGGCTCTGTCCTTTTCCCTCCCTGGCCTAGGCTCCTGCCCACTAGGGGCACTGCTGGAGCCAGTTGGAGACCGGAGCCAGCTGCCCAACGTCCAGTCCACCTGGAGACCCGTCGCCACACCTCTGTGCGTTAGGAGTCCGGGGGTCAAGGCCATCCCTCAGTCCTGACCTCGCTGACCCTGTGTGTCTGGTGCTTCCAAAGCCCCTCCGTTGTCCCCAGTGTGTGTTTCACACCGAGGTCCAGTGAGGGCGCCCGTCCTCCTTCACTGGCTTCTTGCGGCCTCTGCAGGACATCAGGCCTTGCTCATGGTCACATCTGCCTTTCAGTGACCGAATAAGAAGTGGGTAGGCGAGGGAAGGAGGGACGCCCAGTTCAAAAGACAGCCTTCCCCTCACTGAGAGCGTTGTCTGTGGCCTTCGTGACCCGAGGGCACCCTCTCGGCCTCCTGGCTTTTTCGTGGTCTGAACTTGAAAACCAAACGCGAGCCTCCGAGTTGATGATGTTCCGTCCATTGCGAGGGGTTGGACCGTGACGCTGTCGCCTGTCGGGAGAGCAACGGCTCCCCCACGAGGCTGAGTGCGGAAGGCACAGGGAGACGAGGGGACCCAGAGGACAGACTGACACCTGCCGGGACGGGCCTGTGCACCGTGGGAGGCCACTGCCTGGGCCATGGGGTCTCCGTAGCTCTGCCTGCCAACTAGTCACCTCCAGTGGGGACGGGCTCTGTGTCAGTCAGGGCAGGTGGAGAGTCGGCGAGGCGGGGCTCACTGTCAAAATCAGAAACCTGGAAGAGTCTCCAGCAAGGGAGTGGAGAGAGATGGAGGCCCAGCAGGCGTCTGGCTGCGAGGAAGCGGGCTGCGTGTGGACAGCCGGGGGAAGCGTCCTCACACTGGGTCCCACTGAGCACTTGGCTTTGAATCCCAGGTGTGCTCCTAGAGCTCTAATAATTTGGGTGTATCTCTTAACTTTCCCTCATCCCCATTTCAGAATTCAGTTCTAGTCTATGGAGACAAGAAGGATTAATTTAGGTAATGCATGATAACAGGTTAGTTAAAAATGAAAAGCACCATTCCAGATGCTTTTCCTCTTCTATAATGGCTGGGAAGATGGGACTAGTTTAGGCAAAAATTGAGAGGAAAAGATTATTGAATAATCAAAAGATCGTAATTTTTCAGCAACTCTATTACATTAAAAAAATAGAGGCTTCGAAAAGGAGTGGAAGTAAAATGTTCAATAAAAAATGGCCTCAATTTGCTTAGTGATTATTTTCAAAAGCATACATTCTGGGGCCTCCAGCAAGACATTTTCTTCTTTGTTAATTGCACCTAACTCTAGTGGTCTCCAAGGGGCCTCGTCTCTCCTGCACCCCGATAAAACACTGTGTATGCCCTTAGCCGGTCTCTCTGTCCTTTGAAAAAGACTGTAAAAAAAGACGCACAAAAGGAAAATCAAGTACCTTTCAACTTTTCCCCCCCACTTTCTACTTCTTAAGTTTCTCTGAACGCTTTAAAAGTTTTTTATGAGTAGCAAAGAAAGGCATTTTGCCACTTGAAGCTAAGGTGTGATTCACATTGCAGGATGACAGAGTCTGTTTCCAGAGAGGTATTTAGCGAGTTGCACAGATAAATTTTTTTTTTTTTTTTTTTTTTTTTTAAAGAAAGGACTTTCCTTCTGGAGCAAAGTGACAGAAAAAGCGACAGACTCAGAAACTCCCTGGAAACTGCGCTTTATCCCAGCCCTGTCTGCAGTGCGGCCTGGTCCATTTTTTCCCTTCCGTCTCTCTCTTTCACTCCTAACTAGACAACTCTGTGCTACACTTTTCATGAACGGGCTCCAGGACAGTGGGCTCCAGGAGGTCCTGCCTGGGTGTGCACAGGTCCCTGGGGCAGCGGATGTCCAGCAGGGCCTGCCTCAGTGGTGAACGTTTTTTTTCTTGTTTGTTTGTTTTTTGTTTTAATTGTCTGTGAGGTTGCATGTGAGATCTTGGCATTTATGCCATTTTAATCTAAGTATGACCTTGGCGTTTTATTCTGCGTTGGGTGATGAGGGACCATGCATGGGTTGAAATAGAGACCACCGCTATTAATGTTAGCAAGATTTTGGTCGAAAAGCCACAGACAGCTTCTGTTTTCCAAAGAATAAGAACAGACAGAATTGCTTCATTATTTAGCAGGAAGGGTAAGGAGTATTATAGACACACAGATTAAATTTTAAACCATGCCAGAGATTTAAAGACCATGAACTAATTAATACCTGCAGGTCACACAGTGAAAATGTCCTCTTGCCCAGGGCATAACCGCCTAGTAAATCTGGTCAATAATTCAAAAGATTTTTTTTTTTTTTTTTATGAGAGGGCTGATTTATCTTGTTTGATTTTTTTATTGTTTGTCAAATTAGCTGGATAATCACCTAATTGATACTTTTCATTTCACAAGCAGACCCGACTTGAATGTAGAAGAAATTTAAAAAACGATTTCTCTTGCCCATTATAAAAGAAAGCAAACCTCACTGACTGACCGCTGAGTCTGTCATGGTCTATAGATGGAGATCTGGAAAACGGGGAGCAGGAGAACCCGATGAGAAAGGTTTCGTGTTCTTTTTCTATTTGACATAAAACCATCTTCGCACAGGCAAAGAGGCCTGTTTGCTTCGACTACTCTTAAAATGCCTCAAAGAATTAATAATAAAATCCACCCAAAGCCTATTTTACACTTATTTCCAACTGAACTAAGGGACATGGGACACAATCTATTTTTTTAAACTCACAGGAGAAACCTCTTCTCCCCTTCAAGTCAGGCAAATCTGGGTTGACTTCTCCCATAAATTCAAGAACGAAAAAGATATAAATTGAACACATGAAGGACATCACCTTCTTCGAAAGTGATGTTTCCTTGCCTTAATGGATTCGGCTATGGCAGGCAGTCAGCGCAAAGCTGTCTTAACTAAATCTTTGACTGATTATGCATTTTTTCCCTATTCATACGCGGTAGATTCATCATCCCAATTTGTCAAGCTGGCGCGGTTCCAATTCATTACAGCCGGCGAACCCCGCTCCGCGCCGTGCCCGTGTCAGGCCTAATCTAGTGCCTCATTTGCCGGTGGCCCAATGAGGAGCCATCAGAGGTGCTGTTCCTGTGACGCTCGCCGTGATGGATGCTTCCGGCGGCGTGGCCGGTGGCGGGGGCAGCGCGGTGGCCGGTGGCGGGGGCAGCGCGGTGGCCGTGCCTCTGCTCCGGGGCCCAAGTGCGCACGCCTCCTGCACTCATTTGAGGAGGGCTCATCTGTACGTTGGATGTGGTCACCGAGTCTGTCCTTCACGGCCGGGCTGAAGGCTCGCCCTGGTGACGTGGGCCATTTCCATATCCACACAGGTCCCACGTTTCTGTCAGCTTTGTCCTTGCAAAACAGAAGAAGAGAAGGCGGCTGGCTTGTCCTCGCGCTGAGTTTTTGAGCTCTCCAGTGGCTGACGGGTGAGGCGGGAGAGAGTCCAGGGCATGAGCAAGGCGTACGTCCCGTGCCCGCGTCTGCTCGTCTGTGTGACCTTTGAGGATGGCGATGCTGCTTTCGTACTTTTGGTTTCCCAGGCAATGACCTGCAGACGGTATTGTTTCTCGAGCAGCGCGAGGCCCCCCGTTTTTGATACGTGCTCCCTGGTGCGTGCGGGCACTCACGTTTGCGCCACGTGCTCTGACAAGTGCTGTATCGGCGTGACGTCTCTTTGCACATCTTCTTATCCCCGTTTAAGAGGCTTCACTCAGAGAAGTTAAGTGACTTGCCCAGAGTTGCACAGCGGATTTGTTGGGGAGAGGGTATTTTGACTGAGGTCTTTCTGATGATAAGGTTTAAGCTCTTTCCAGAATCCCAGGTCTTTTCCTTTCTAAGCACTCCTTCTCCTTCTGTCCACACTCCATCCTAGCCTTTCCATCCTGCATACCACGGCGAGGGCCTGCAGTGCCTTGGCGGGGCTCCAGGACTGTGAGGTCCCGTGACCTTCCTGTGGCTCTCTGCCCTGGTCCGTGGGACTGGTGGGCATGGGGACATGTTGGGGGTAAAGCTTGGGCATGCTCCCAAATGGCCTCGAAAGCTTCCTTCTCGCTCTCTCTCTCTCTCAGTCTCCCACCCCTCCCTCCTCAGCTTCGCCTGGCTACCACCTAAAGAGCATGGGGTCTGGATCGCACAGTGACCACTGGAGGGACAGGATGACGCAGCTCAGAAGTGCTGGGCGGTTGGCTTCCCAGTGGGTGAGCCTTGCCACGTGGAGGTGGGAGATGAGAGCGAGCCAGGCGGTTCCAGACCCCTCCCTTGGCATTCAGGAGGACCAGTCCGTATTCTCTTGCAGAGAAGTCCCACGTGCCAACGGGATGTGTCTGCCGCGTGGCGGGCTGCGTGTCAGTGGCCTGTCAGTAACACACAGCACGGCGTCAGCTTGCATCTTGGCCTCGTGTTTTTTCCAAACCACCTCACTTTCAAAACAAAGTGTCAGCAATCTTAAGCCGGACCTCTGGACCCGAGACAGAGTTGCAGGAGCACCAGGAGCAAAGCTGGCTAGTTGCTCTTGCAAACCACGCGGGAGAGACCCCGCAAGGGTTTATTTTGTTTTGGAAAGAAACCAGTCACATCAGAGATCAACTTTTTATTTCAATAAGACTTCAGGTGCATGAATATTCAGCATTTACATTCCTTCCTGGTTCTTAAACTGTAGCACGTTTTACAGTCATCAAAAGCACATGCTGCTTTTCGACGGCGTTTCGTGTATGACTTACTCAGCAGAGGGCGCTGCTGTCCCAGTGTGTTTTGCTTGGTTTGGCTTTCACCACTGTGATGAATGAATTCAAGTGGCAGCAGTGGCACCTTTTTGAGTGTAGGCCGAGGTGTTGCCAAAAAGTGCCTCACGCATCGGGAAGAAAGAAGAGGATTAGAAGAGGCTTATTTATTATTTCTTTCTATGAGCTAAGTTTTATGATGTTTCCATGATGCAGAAGGCTCTGGTGGTGAGAGCTACATGGATGAATCAGTCCCAGATCTCGTTTTTGAGGAACTTTCTGTCTAATAAAATACCCCGTTGAATTATCTACTCAGTAAAGGAGCTAGAACTAATCTGTTGTTGCCATACTGGTTGTTAAAATATTGAAATACTTTCATACCTGTTGGCAAATATGCATTGTCCTACGCCTCTCACCCCTGGCCTACCTGGTCCCTCTCTTTTGGTCTGGTGAGTAAAGCAGTAGAGTCCCTAGGTATCTGCGGGGAGGTTGTTTTAAAAACTCCCTTCTGGATACTAAAACCCAAGGATGCTCAAGTCCCTCCTATAAAATGGCACGGTGTTTGTATGCGACCTACCCATATCCTCCCGTATGCTTTAAATCATCTCTAGATTACTCATAAAACTTAATATAATATACATTCTTTGTAAATAGTTTCAAACTGTATTGCTTAGGGAAAGAGTGGCAAGAAAAAAGAGTTTGTACGTGTTCAATGCAGAGGCAGTTATCATAGGGGTAATTACATAGTAATGTCAGCAACAATGTGACATTTCTGTCCAAATTAATCAGTGGTTGGTTACCACTTTTTTAAAAGTTGTTTGTCTAGGAATTATAATATATATCACTAGCTTATCACTGTCTATTTAGTGTCATTATTGTTTCATTTTACGTAAACCATAAGACCCTTGAGATAGTGGGATTTTAATTGTTCTCCTCCCTCATCCTCTGTGCTAATGTTACCATATACTTTTATATCTACATACATTATACACTCTGAAATATAATTGTATACGTGCATATACTTCTGCCAAGGCATTGGGAGTGAGCTTACAACACTGGAGCCTCTCTACTAGTTCCTGCCTGTAAATAGATTTTACTGACTTATATGGGTTTTATCATATTTTTGAAATTATTTTTAGATTTGGACTTTTTTTTTTCATAAAATTCTAGCTTTACGGATTCCCTCGAAAGTTTAAGCCCTGGGTTCTGTCATCTCATTTGGCACCGTTGGCCAGAGGTGAATAGTGTTCACTAAGACGAGATTTGTGCTATTCAGTTTGCCATAGTTTTCCACCCAAATTCACTCACTGACATGGCGCTGTTGATCCCTGAGTCAAGAATAAGGAATCAGAACTTCTCCATTCAGTATGTTACCCAGCAGTGCCTCCTGGGTGATCTAAAAGGTGAATCGAGGCAATTCATACATTTGCAATGCCCGTCAGATAAGAGATTCGTAGAGAAGTTTGAAACTGTGTGTTCGTGCCTCTTTAAGACCAAATTAAACCTTCTCTTAAGGAAATGTGAATACGGAGAACTCTTGTTATAGTGGCATTAATTCTTTGGCCGGGTCAGCTGATGCATATTGCATAGAGAGGACTTCTGCCTCCAAATTGTAGCGGGTGCCTCATTTTCTCACTGTGTTTTCCGCTCCGAAGGTAAAGCTTAATCATAAAGGCATGGCTTGGGAACGTAGTCTTTTCAGAGATGACAAGGCCCCAGCTTGTCCTGGGAATGAAACAGGTGAAATTCAAGATCAGCTCGCCGCAACAGTGACGAGATGCACCGGAGAACAGGCTCTCTCGTTGACGTCTTGGAATGACCCTCTTTTTAATAATCCCACTGAATTTCGGTGATTCCAGGATGACTTCAGATTCAGACAGTTTGCTTCTGCAAGCCGGATTTGAGGCCCTGTGCAGGTGCTGAGCAGAAGTGTGCGAACAAATAGAGCACAGAGAGGAGGGGAAGGTATCCCACAAGGGGCGTGCTGGTGGCCAGCGGCGAAGGATGGGATCCATGACCTCGTATGTGACGAGGTTCCACTTGTGTGCACGCCATGTGGACAGATAGACAAACATGCTTCGGTTTATTTTATCCTCTTTGAAGCTTCATGGGGGGAAAAATGGACTCCTTCTGATGATAGAAAATTAGAGAAGACGAGAGGAATGGGGTCTCTGCCCCAAATCCATCCTTTCAGATCTATGCTCGCTAATGGATATTAAAACACGGTAGATTAATGAACGCCTGATAGACCATGTAGCTGAAGAAATAAAAACGCATTTTCTTCTGACAGCCAGGCGGTCAGGAGATGCCTGGGGATCAAGGAGCAACTCAGATTAAATTACCCTCCACATGAGGGAACCCTCGGCACGCTGTGAGCTGGGGGCGAGGGGCAAAGAGAGGCGTGGCCACCGGAGGTCACTCGTCCACACTGTGCTTTGTGACCACGAGCATTTAGACTTCACAGACTGGCAGGTTAACCAAGCGTGGGCCAGCAGGAGAGGGGAGTAAGCGTGCTGGCATTTGGGGTGAACAGCTGGCGGAAGTCCTGAAGAGCTCAGATGGAGAGAAATGAGGGGGCCCGCCGGGTGTGATTTTCGTCATCGAGTTGTCATTTGCTCTCTGTGGTCCTTATGTACTGTGTGGATTCAGCTAACCTGGAACTCCCCTCCCCGTCTGGTTTCTCGTTAGGTTGGTCACAGGAGGAATTCGTGTGAGATTTGGGAGACGGAAGTGAAGCAGGGGCCAGTTTTACGCTGCTGGAGTGGGAGTGGGCGGGGCGTGGAGCAGAGTGGCCGCAGGCACACTGTCACCAACGCGTTGCCTTGCCTTGCAGGTACGGACCACGGCTTCGCTTGCTCCCATGGGTCCTCCTGCATGGGTCCCGCGTGCAGCTCTGAGGTAGGGGATGCGACCTTTTTCTTCATGTCACCGTGCGTTCTGGGTTAGAGACACCTGTGGCAGGTTTCAGTTAACTGTGGTCAGCTGTCCTCTGCAAATATTAAATGAAACATTTCAGAAATAAACAGTTCCTAAGTTTTCTATTGCTCACTGTTCTCAGTAGCGTGACGGAGTCTCATGCCTTGTTCCGTCCACTGAGGACGTGAGTCATCCCTTTGTCCAGGGTCTTCAAGCTGTAAAAGCTGCCCGCCCGTCGGTCACTTAGTAGCCATCTTGGTTATCAGATCGACTGGCCGAGGATCCGCAGGGCTTGTGTTCAGGTCACCCTTATTTTACTTAATAGTGGCCCCAGAGCATGAGACGAGTAATGCTGGCAATTCAGAGATGCCAGCAAGAGGCCGGAAAGATCTACCTTTAAGTGAAAAGATGAAAAGCTCTCAGTAAGGAAAGACAAAGTCGTGTGTCCTGAGGTTCCTCACATCTACGGGAAGACATGCGGAGAAAGAAAAAGAAATTGTGCTGGTTTTTCTGTCCCTTCTCAAAGTGTAAAAGTTAGGGCAGCAGTTCGTGGTAAGTGCTTAGGTATTTTGAGAGAGAGAACACATTCACATCGCTCTTGTTACAGTGTATAGTTATAACGGTTCTTTTTTATTGTTTCTATTTTATTGTTTGGTTAGGCTCTTGCTGAGCCTAATTTATAAATTAAACTTTATCATACATATGTACCTATAGGGAAAATATGGTATGTACAGGATTTGGTCCTCTCTGTGGTCTCAGGCATCTGCTGGGGGGTCTTGGAACGTACCCCCCAGGATAAAAGGGGACAGTGGTGCAGCTTCTCTGCAAGGCCACCCACCGGGCTGACCTCAGTGGCCTTGCAGAGGGTCTCCTCCAGCCTCCAGGTCTAATTCTGGCGACCCGTCTCATTCTCAATTCTTTGTTCTGGTTCCGCCGCTTGGATCAAACCTTCACTGGTCCCCGGACTCCGCAGGTGACCTGCAGTGGCTTGAGTTCTGGCCATATCGTTGCCAAGTCGTTGGTGAGTCTCTGTCCTCACCAGTGCTGTCAGGCTCTGGGACGATGTAAGTTAAACTGTGGTGAGTTACGTTTATCCGCCGTTCAGTGGCGGAGCCCGCTGAAAGGGGAAGGTGCTGGCGAAACTGCCTTGCATGTCTCCTCATCACTGCCTTTGACGGACATCCCCAGGAGTAGCACTTGAAAATTGGGGCTGGTTCGTCCTCCTATTTTTTTTTTCCTCCTCTGCCTTCAAGAGTTAGTGGGGTAACCGTTTTCCTAATCCAGGAAACTAGGCGACTTTTACAGTTTTCCGGAAAGTTAGCTGTAATCCTGGGTTGGAAACTCGGTGAGTGCAAAGCTGGAGGTTAATTCTTAATAAGTTATTTTGAATCGTGGCACCAAGAGCCATAAATTATTGCATTCGACCTTTTACGGGTGAAGGAGAAGGTGCTACGTTTGCTGAGTAATTGCTGTGATCTCTTTGCTTTGTGTGCATTTTCTGCATTAAACCATTTATTCTTTAAATGATGCAGCAAAGTGGGTATCTGTATCCCCACCTAACAAGGGCAGACACGAAGCCTTGAAGAGCGTAGAGAGCTCGGCTCAGTTCCCCTCAGCCGCTGGGTAGCTGGGGTTTGGATCCCGACACTTCTGGTTCTGAAGCTCTTGATTTCATAGCAGTGCCTAAGGGGGAACTTCAGTTTTCTCATTTCTTCCACAGATCTTTATCAAGCAGCACAAACAAACTTTTCTTTAAAGAACCTGAAGCGTGAGAGTGTACGACTTAGGTAGAGCTAGTGAGCTGGTGGGATTTCCACTGGAAGTAGCAGTGCGGCCAGCACCGCCCCCCAATCCTCTCTCCTCAGGGCCCTCCCCTTGACCTTGACTCCTGCGCTCTCCGCAAGCCCGGGGGAGGACAACGCCATTTGTTCTCAGGAGCACGTCTCTGGTTTTCCCATATAGGTGGTTACTATCTCTTTCTGCCGGGCCTGGGGACAGTGGGCCACTACCTTGCAATCATTTTTTTCCCCAAGATTGCGTGTTCTCTGCATCCACTTACCGCTCGGTTTGGAAAGAAATTGATTTATTTGCTTATTTCACACTTTTAAATATCTACATGCAAAAAGCATTCCCATCCAAGATGAAGACAGCCTGCCGTTGTCTCCTCGCCCTCGCCTAGTTGGGCTGGGCGAGACCCCTCCTCACCGACGCACCGGGTGAAGGGTTAAGGTGAATGACGTGTCCACGACCTTCCGACATCCCGCAACACGCGACATGCTTCTCAAATGTTGTGTTATGGGGATATTCTTCTCCATAGCGCAGCCAGTTCTGGGTCCTGGAGTGGCCGCAGAGAGGGAGCCGGGATGTTTCCCTCCTCCTGATCTCAAAAGGTTAACAAAAGTAAGTGTTGTGCTCGATGGATGTGAAACCACCTCGGACAGCGGAGAAGGAGAGGAAACACTAAGCCAATGAGTGCTTCCTTTTTCACCAGATCCCTGCTCCTCCCCAGTTCATCTTCGAGCAGTGATGTCCTAGCCGTGTACAGCAGCACGTCCTCGGATGGCGCCCTAGTGTTGGGGCGCTTAGCTCCACCCTCACTGGAAGAACTCTGTTTTTGTCGACTTTTCATAATTTAAAAATCAAGACTTTATTTTTCGAGCAGTTTAAGGATCGCAGCAACAGTGAGAGGAAGGTACAGAGAATTCCCAGCTACGCCCTGTCCCCAGTCAGAGCTGCCCCCATTGTCAGCGTCCTCTGCCAGAGCGCCGTGTGTGTTGTTGTTAGGGTTGACGGGGCTTCAGTGACACGTCCTAATTCCCCGAAGCCTGTAGTCGACGCCGGGCTTCGCTCTTGGTGGTGTACACTCTGCGGCTTTGAGTGAACGTATAATGACGCATCTCCACCGTGATGGTGTCGTGCAGAGTCTTTTCACTGCCCTGACGTCCTCTGTGTCTGCCTGTTCATCCTTTTCTCCCTTCCTCTTAATGAGATATTTTATATTAGATTAATGATCAAGTTTGATTAGAAATAAAACAACAACAACAACAAGCATCTGGTACTCAAATCTGAAAGCCACCGATGTCGAATAGGTTCTTGGTGGCTTTATGATCGGAACAAAAATAAATTGGACAGGAAGTGTCTGTGTCACTTGTGAAGGTTGATGAGTCAACTAGAACAGAAGGCCAGTCTAGGTGTATAGTTAGGGTGTGTATTAGGGAACATAGTTGCGGGGATTCCAAATTTGGTTTTATTTTGTGTTTCACTTTGGCAGGGGTTGTAAATGAATATGCAGTTCCTACCTGACTTTAGGAGGTGGGGCTAGGAGTGGCTCAGGTAACTAGCAATCCTCGTGCCAACTGATAACGGGTCCTAGAAAGAACAATGATGGGAAGCTAGGAGACAGGAGCATAGCGATTGTCCCCATATGTGGCAATTAGCAAGTCACTTCCCCGTGAAGATGCTCATTCGAGCATTCGCATAGATTTATCAAGTGTCTTTCTCATACAGGTACTGAGGTCAAAGTGATGCTAGTTGAGTCTCTAAAAATATTCTAACATTTCATGCTCAGTGGCTGCTGTTTAAGTGGAGGTGCAGGTGGGTAGGGGGCCGGGGGCAGGTAGAGAGAGAAGATCGAAGGGGGTGTGAAGTTGGGGGAAAGACTCATGCCTGAACTTTCCTCTCCTGTCGTTGCTTTCTTTCTTTGTTCTCCAATGGTCAGATAGATGGTGAAGAGTTAGCTCAGTAAGGTCCATCGCTATAGAATGTTCATCCACGACCTCCCCATGGCTTGGTTCCCACCTGAGTAATTCTGGCGGCCCTCTGTGGAGCCCAGGTTTCCTGCAGAGATCGCTTTTTTCAGAAGAGGGACATCGGAACTCATGAAGCTGACCATCGGTCTGCCCACCAAGGTGTCGGAGCTGGCCAGATCACCGTGGACAGCGTTTCTAGCAGCCGTCGTAAAGACAGCCATCACGGAGAGTGTTTTATGAGGATGAAGAGCATCCATAGACATAAAAAGCAGAAGAAACGCTTGTTAGTTATGGGGCAGGTGAAAGGCTTAGAAAACTGATTAGTGTAGCAGTGTGGTCAGGTGTAAATGAAAGCTCCGAAGCGCGGTCGGTAATTGGGCGCTTACCTACTCATCTGAGCCTGGATGTCAGCAGTCCTGCGCCCGGCTTCACACCCGGGGTCAGACTTTAATGCTACATCATAAATTACATCAAGGCACAACACCAACAATTAGATAATTATGGAGACCCATGCTGTTGCAGTTAAACTGGGCAAGTTCAGGGCAAACACGACAGGAATACGATTAACCCTCAGACTGCTGGAAGGTTTTCTTCCCGACGAGACCAATACACGTGCGAGGTGGTGCAGGGGGCCGGTTTTCAAAGCTTATGGCTGAATAATTTCTTTCGAGGAGCCTAGATTCATCAGATGGCCTAAGCAGAATCAGAAGAAATATTAGAGAAGCGTTAATTATATCTTAGAAAGATCCAGTCTTTAAATCCACACCAGCTAAGGCAGCTGGGTGTGGGCAGGGTTCCAACTAAACTAAGCTTAAGCTTAATATCAAAGCTAATTTTTTACCATTATGAGACTTTCTGTAAATAGAACGTGTGATCTTTCCATCCCAGGTCCCTTGGATTAATTTATGAATCAAAAGAGAAGAGTCAAGGTCCACGTTGTTCTCAGTGCGTTCTTGCTGGCAAACTAGTGGCCGATTCAGTTGATGAAAGTGTTTCCAGGACAAGTCGAAGCTAGGTTAGTGCTTCTGTGATGTGCATCATTCATTCATTCGTCGGCATTATTTACCAACACGAGGTTCTTCAGCACCTCTCTATCTGGGCATGGGGGTTACAGACGTCATTAGATAGGCATTTAAATGTCATTCTGATTTCCTGGAGTTCGAGGACCTGTGGATGGTTGGCCCATGTGCCTATAATGAGAGTGTTATTTCTGGGAAGGTTTTGTCTTCACCGTCAGAATGTGAGCTTGAAAAATTGAGACCCACGCCTTGTTTCCCTCTGCCCCCAGCACAGGCAGAGGAGTACGTTTGAAGAAGCAGATGAGTCTGAGAGCCCCACTGGAGGAATGCACAGTTTTTATCTGTAGAAGAAAAAGAAAAATGATGGACAGTTTAATCGAAGTGGAGGTTTTGGAAACTCAAGGGTGTCTGACAAATGAAATCAGGTTTTAACTTCTCCAAAAATAACATTGAAAAACTGAATCCTAGCATGGAAGAAGTTGTCTGTTAAATATAGATCCACTTTATTTACCTCCAAAAATAGTGCGATCAGCCCTAGTGCATATAGAGGAAGTTATAAAAATCATAGAATCAGCGGCTATGGAGGATAAGATGATAAGATTCATGGCAAGCTCAGTATCGATCTCCTTTTCATGTGCAAGAGAGTGGGTTTCCCCTGAGACCTTGGGGATTCTTTGTGGTGGGGTTGTCCTGTGCCTTGTAGGATGCTTAGTAGTGTCCTGGCCCCATCCCAGCCTCCAGCTGTGACAAACAGCAATGTCTCCTGATCTGTGTGTGTGTGTGTGTGTGTGTGTGTGTGTGTGTGTATAGGAAGGGGACCCAAAATGGCCTCTGGCTGAGAATCCTCGTCGTAGGGAGTATGATGACATGACCACCTGAACTGGACGGAAGATGATGGCTGAGGTGTGGGCCGGACGGCAGCTGGTGGGAGGGAGGGCTGTGAGATCAAGGTCAGGTCTGGGGGTTTGGCAAACACGTAAGTGGTGGACAGGGTGATTCCTGAGTTGAGGGACACAAGAGAGGTGTCCAGGGAATGAGATAAATTTTATTTTGGAAATCTGAGTTGAAAGTACCTGGGGTGGGGGGCATCCACGTGGGTGTCCAGTGGGACTGAGTCCAGGCTTCAGATGAGTCTTGTGAAGTTTCTGAGTTGGGAGATGGCATTTGAGGGCTGCTGTTCTGTAGAATAACGCTCCTCCTGGCCCCATGACGAACCCTGTGGAATTGTGCCTATTGCATGTGGCTATGTTTGTGGCACTTGTGAAACATACTCTGCAGGAATGTATGGCCAATGGCAGATGCTCAGAGTGCCTGGGCCACTCAGCATGGCCACCCCACTGGAGAAAGAGCCACGTGGCTTCCTGACCGGGCAGGGGCCGCCCCTGTCAGGTTGACCTTGCCTGCTCCAGGCAGCCAGAGTGCTTCTCAGGTGATGATGGCTGAGTGGTCATCTCTTACTCTAACTGTAATTTGTCACGGCTCTCTACTGCTTGAGAGAGAGCTGGAGTTTTCTGGGATGAAAGGTGACTTTTAAAAGTCAGTAATTATACTTCTAGGGAAAATGTGTCTTTGGCACGGCGCACAGCTGTGGTGTGCAGGGCACCCGAGAATGCACTCCTGGACAGGGCTTATATTAATCATAGTTTCAATCCCCAGAGAACATGTTCTCAGCAGTTAACCATCCTCTTCCCCCTCCTTAAAACGTAGGCCTTGTAATCAGGAGAAAGACACACCCTTAACTATATAGCAGGGCTGCTGTACTAAATAAAAAATTATAGTTATTATACGCAGACTTCATACCGAGCAGGGTCAAGTAATAACACATCTGGTAACCTCCATTAAAGAAGTGAGTTATGTTCAGCTTGTGTTTTAATTAGCCTGTGATAAACAAAGAATCAAAGGCCATTCCGCTCGGGAGGTTTTTATATTTACGACGGCCTTCACCTGCACTTAGATACAGGTTTATGAAGTGTAAAAAAGCGAAGCGTTCTCTAGTCATGCCGTCTGGATCATTGACTGTAACAGATCACTCAGGAGGCCGTGTTTCTGCACCAGCTGGAGGTTTCAGCAGCCTGCAGAGCTGGAGGGCCACTTGGGTTACGGGGACATTCGGGGCAAACACAGAGATGCCTCTTAAGAATGGATCTGGATCACTCACAGGGGCCTTCATGGTTTGTGAAAACGGATCAGAACAATGAAGTTGAGAAAAAAAGCATTCGTTAGCTTTGCAGTTGAGACCTAAGGCTTCCCGCATGGCGAGAAAGGTTTCAGAATCCAATGAGAAAATATTTTTATTGGGAAGTTAGTCCAGCCAAGAGAGACAGCCACCCCAGGCCACCGTGCATCGTCCCAGCCGAGATAAATACTGAGCTGTTTACGTGAGAAGCTTTAAGAAATTGTGCTGTAACATCTTCTGAACTGTAATGATCTCCTAGGTACGCTCCAGCTCTGCAATTCTCATGTAAAAGGTTAATTTAGGAATTTTACGGTTATCTGATCATTTCACTGGTTCAACTTGTGGAACAGGCCAGGAACGAGCATTCTGGAACAACCTTATTTCTTTCCATCCTCTTAAAAATCTCACCACCACCTTCCTGTCTGTCCTTGAAAGAAGAGGATTCTGTGCCAGCTCCTGGTATAAGAGCTTGTCTCAGATGTAGCTCCGTTTCTAACTATTACCTTCCTTTGAACCACTTAAAAACACCCTGTATTTTGAAGTCTAATATGCATGCAGAAAAATGCAAAACTATCAAAGGAACATACTTGGTAGCCTCCACCGATGTTAAGAAGTAGGATATTAACAATACCCCAGAAACTCTCCTGACCCCGCCAATTACTTTCCTTCCCCATTCCCCCAAAGTACCTATTCTGACCACCAAGGTGCATTAGTTTTGCCTTTCTGGAGTTTGCAGAGACTTAGAGTGTGTTCTTTTGTGTGTGATTTCTCTCACTCAATGTTTGTAAGATTTATCAGTGTTGTCGCACATAGTTGTAGTTCTTTTTAAAAAATCGCCATGTAGCCCTTCTTTCCCGTGAATCTAGACCGATTTATTTACTCATTTTACTATTGATGGGGATTTGTTTTTTTCCAGTTTGGGCTCATTATGAATAAAGAAATGGACGTTTTGTCCATGTCGTTTAATGCTCATGTACACACATTTCTCTTGTACCTGTCTGGCTGACTTGAGATCTGACTTCTGGCAAATCATTCGACTTCTTAGGATCTGTTTCCTTCTCTTTGAAAGATGTTCACGGAGTCAGGCTTGATATTCGCTCTCTTTATTGTCTCTGCTCCACTGTGTGTGGCACATAAGCCAACTGGTTATCACTCACGGTCTTCCTCTTCTTTCTTGTTCTTCCTTCCTGTTCACAGTACGCTCCCTGACGCCAGGCAAGCCACATCCAATTCTTTCTTTGACTAGTACTTCTCACAGTGTGGTCACTAGATCTGCAGCACAGCGGAACTTAAAAATGCACATTCTCAGGCTTCTTCCCAGACCTGCAGAATCAGAGACTGGGTTCGGAGCCCAGCGCTCTGTGTTAAGGATGCCGCTCCATCGTGAGAACCGCTGTTTTAGTCTACGCTCTTGTCTCCCCAGTTTCTACACAGAGGGAGGCGTTTGGTGGGAGATTTATGTACTGGGTTGTTAGCCATGCATTCAACCAATACTGTTGGGTGCCTGTTGAGTCCTGGGTGACACTGTACTAAGCATCGGGCACATGAAGGTGCATTAAAGTTGGTCCTTGCTCTTGGGGAGCTCGAGGCCAGCAAAGGGACATGATAGAGCATGATGGATGCATGAGGTCAACCCTCTTTGGGAGGTCGGGGAATGTTGCATTCAGGACGCCAGCCTTGGTTGCACCAGCTCGCTGACTGGCATGCCCCTAAGAAAGAACTAAATAACACTGGCACGTTGCCAGTCGTCCCTCAGACGTGGATGTGCGCCATGTTATTATCCCTTCTGAAACCCACGTGGTCGAAACATAGCACACAGCCATTAAAAATGTGTCAAATTTCTAGGCATTTTTGTCCTGGATTTCATTCATCTAACATGCATTTATTGAGCACCTGTTGTATGGTAGGAACTCTGCCATATGCTGAGTTGATGTCGGTGCATGGAAATAGACCAACGAGTAGAAATAGACACAGTTTCTGCATTTCCTGAGATCAGTAGTTGAGGCCCCGGGTGTGACACCTCTGGCTGCCTGAGGTCTATGGTAGTGTTTGCGCAGTGCTTGGAGCTTGTTCTCAGCCAGCAGTTTCAATGCTTCTAATTGGTCAGGTCCATCCAATGGCTGTGGGGGTGGACCAGAACTGTATGTCTGATCTTCTTGTGTGAAGAGAGTTGTTCAGGGTGTTTTATAAGATATAAAGCTCCTTTCGATGGTGGGACATGACACGCTGACTCTCACATAGGTGGAAGGCACAACTCCTTGCCACCTACAGCTCCGAATGAGAGAAGGCTGCCAGGCAGGGCCACATGGGGTTTGCACATGGAGACAGGGTGACAGCGAGCTAGAGTTGTCAGGGCAGCTGTTGGGCGGGGTCAGCTTGGTTCCGCGCACTCCACGTGGATTAGCTGATGTGAATAACTGCGTGGGTTCCAGGGGTATGGAGGCTGTTGCTAGGTGTCCAGCCCCTGGCCCTGGCAAGGAGGACAGGTGCTCAGTGGCCCTGGCGTGTGACAGGGAAGCGGCCGGTGTATGGGCCTAATCAGCCTCGCAGGAAGGGGAGCTGACCGGCCTCAGTGCAGCCGTGGCCTGAAAACTGAGTCAAGACAGCATTAAAAAAAAAAAAAGTTATATTCACATGGGGAAGGTGTGTGGAATGACAGAATCCTGTTTTGCTGCCGTGAACCCTTGTGAGGCTTTGGGTGGCTGCTCCCTTCTCTCTGTCCCCGTCATCTCCAGTTAGATTGTGGACAGGTTTCCGGTGTTCATGTGGGCATAGAATTAGGTAGGTGCTGCACAACCGCGTAAGTGAGCACATATTTTCATATACATCACCTGCAGTATTCCTAGCCTGGTAAGGGATTGATTTATTAAAAATAACTCCCACGGGCTTCATTTAGAGTTTCAGGATGAAGTTCCCTGGGATGGAAGATAGGCCTCCAAATAGGGATGGCCAGACACTCCTCACTCGTGTTGTCAGAAATGAGAAAAATGCGTAAGGGCTGCCTGTGTGTGTGTAGTGGAGCTTCTAGGCAGAGCGTGCAGGCCCTTCCCAGAGAGTAGATACCGAAAATGAGTAGCCACTTAAACCGTCTGGAAGATTCCAATTTATGTTATTGTGGTCTGTCAAGTGAGACACACACACACACACACACACACACAGACATACAAACATATATGTACAATTTTTTTATTTTTATAAATTATATGTAAACAAATCATAAATATTTACTTATAAAATTTTATATAAGTATATACACACATACATATATATATTAAGTTATATATATACACACACACACACACTCATACACATATATATATGTATAGAACTTTTTTTGGAATGAGCCAGAATAAAGTTTAGTGAGGCATGAGAAAGGAATGACATCGGACATGAACTTCTCCCGTTTTGGCGCCTGCTCTGGGCGGGATCTTATGTGCACGGATTAAAGGGGGGGGTGGGGTTTGGTCCCACTTAGAAGCTGCTTTTGTGACAGTGCTATCACTTGGATGCAGCTCTTTCGCTTGAACTCTTCCTATGCACAAAGGTCTCCTCCTGCGCTGGCCTCACTGCTGGCCACACATGCGCGCGCACTCAGGAGACGCCTGGGAAGGGCTCTTAGGTCTGGCCACGCCTCCAGGTGACATCTCTGCCCAGTGAAGCGTAGGCGCTGGGCGAACTGCTCTGAGACACAGGTGTGCAGCTCATCAAGGGAGACTGCAGCTCCTCCCGGTCTAAAGCGTCCTTGTCCCTGGATGCAGAGGTGATGAGGCGCTGTGTTCTTTCTTGTGGGTTTGCTGTCCGAAAGCCCAACGTTTCCATCCGTCTCATGTAAATCTGATATCGTAATTCATTGTTTTCTTTTTTTTTAAATTCAACCTGCTTTTACATTAAAAAAAAAATCTATATCACTACTGCACTTACTTTAGCAAGTTCCTTTTTCTAAAAAGAGAAAAATCAATATTCTCCCGTGCACAGCTGATGGAGGGTGAACTACAGGAATCATCATTAAATTGCAGCTAGGCTGTCTGTGGAAGAGAAAAGGTCAATATTTTTCTAGAAAGAAAGCCCTCTGCTTTCCCCTGGGGAGGCAGGAGAATGCAGCAGTGGTAAATTACTGGATTTTCTGCCCAAGTGATTGCCGGGGACAGCCCCTGCTCCTTGAACGGAAATAGCCTCCTCTGTGGCGTTTCTTTCTCCTCACTTTTCACTCTCGCAACTCCGAAAGGGTCTCCCTTGGCCCATGCCACTTGCTAACTGCTGCTCTGCGTGGACTGCCCCACTGGTCCACTCAGTAACGTAGGTGGTCAGCTCTGAGGTTGTCCGGGGGGCTCAGATCTCCCATGCCGCTGGGTCAGTCAGCACAGGCAGGGTCATGCCGAGGTAACAAAAACTCCCTGATTTTAGTGACTTACAGCCACCAGAGCTTAATTCCTGCCCACACTACATGTCCCCTGCAGGCTGGCAGGGTCCTCTGCTCCTTGGAGTTATTCAGAGACCCAAGCTGAAGGAGACCCCTTCCCAGCATCTGCCTGGACCACCAGAGCGGTAAAGAGGGAGCGAGGTACGTGACGTCTCACTCTTAAAGCTTTGGCACAAGAGCCACACGTCACGTCTGTTTACCCTTTGCTGGTGAAAATGAGGCAGATGGCACCCACACCTTCCAGGTGCCTGGAGGGAGGAGAGAACTGGAAGGTTCATGAATAGCCCTGCTGGTCTCCAGGGCCACCAGTCCAATGGCTTGGAGCGTCAGAAAGACTCAGAGAGGCTGTCTCGCCCTCTGTCCCCTGGCTGGGTCACCTGATGATAGAGCCTAACTGGCCAAGTCTATTTCCCTGCTGTAAAATGGGAATATTTTTATCCTCATTTAAAGTTGAATAGTGAGGAATAAATGAAATATAGTAAGGTCCATAAAGCCCCTATATGGTTGGCACGTGTCAAAAACAAATGAAAGTTTCTTCCCTGTATCTCGCTGCTACGTAACTGCTATGGGGTTCAATGTGTAAACATGTACGAAAGCACTCTACTAATTTTAGGTGATAAGAAAAAAGTTAAGCGACTATAAATAAGCACGTTGAAAAAGTATTCCAGTATTTGAGCAGAAGTGGCTACAGAAAGTCTTGGAAGGCCAGCGGCAAAGAAGAACATGTGTCAATTGTTTAATCACATCTGATGTTTATTTATTTAAAAATAGATGGATTTTTACTTCTTCTCTACTTGTGATTTGTTACCTAGAGTGCTGTCGTCTCCCCATCCTTCGGTCTAGATTATTCTTTGTGTCTCAGTTTCTCTCCGGTGTTCGCCTGCAAAGGTGGCCTGTACCTTCCCAGATTGTGGCATTTATCACATGGCATCGCCTACAACGTTAAGTGCCTGGGGGCTATTTTTGAGCATCATTGTCTCTCCATTTGCCTTTTCAAATGAATGAATGGATAGCATGTACGAGTGTCTGTCACGGTCTCTAGCACTTAGTAAGTCCTCAGCAAATGGTCACGAGCCTCCCTTCCCCTTGGATAGTCTTTAGGGGTGGACAACCAGATCTCCAGAATTCACCATTTAAGCTCAATATACTAAATTCTATTCACAAGCATGGTGCTCGTCAATGTCCTTCATAAGATATTACCATCATTTCGGACGAATGGCTCAGAGGATGTCTAGCTATTTATTTCCTGTGAGTTATGATGAACTAGCAAAGCCATGGCTATTTGAAGAATGGCTAAAGGCATTCAGGAACAGTGGGTAAGCAGAAACTCCAGTGGGGTCAAGAGAATGCCACAGAGGAAGGGGGCAGATAGCTCTCTGATTTTTTAAGGAAGCATGTAAGTCGATTTAAATAGCAGTTCCCTTCATAAATGTTTGTTGAGTGAATGCAGAATTTTACAACTTTCCTAATTAATTGGCCAGCGGATCTGGGGAGCTAGGCTGAATTTCCACTTTGTGAAAAATAAGAGATATAAACTCAGTTCCGCGAATTACCTTATGCTGTGTGGTCAGCACTGAGTTATACCTTACGGGGGGTCAAGTCCCACTCTAGCATTTTTCAGATGAGAGGACTGGTCCCACAGAGGTCACATGAACCCAGATTTGGAAACTGCAATTTAAACATCGATTCAGAGTCTCTTGATCCTTTGTGGTCCCTCTGAATCTGGGTGAAGAGCCGAGGCCAACTCTGGGCTGGCCAGGTCTCCTTCCATCTATCTGGTTGTTGGGGGGTATCTCAAAAAAATCTGCCTCTGGAGGGATGGCTACACATGAGAGACAGTCCCCCCCCCCCGCCCCCGCGAGATCACCCCTGGATTTTCTAAGTCACCTTTGCGGCGTGCTTTACCTCGCGGCTGCCTTGTTTCGTTCAGATTCACAGACATCTCAGATCCGGGATTTTGCTAGAGAGGTTCGAGTTCACCAAACGTTCTTACTTCTTGGGCCAGTTGGTCTCAGGAGGCAGGAAGAGGTCATGCCGAAGGTTCCTGTGTGAAACTGACGCCGTGGGAACCGAGGATGTTCAATGTCGGAATCCTCACAATCGGGACTGTTCTCATCAGCAGAGGGCAAGAACAAGCGTCCCTCTTTAGCCCCTCTGTTGGCCGTTTGTCCCCTTTCCCCCTGCTTTTTTTTGTAACGACACTTTGAAAGGACTCCTTCCGTTCTCATAGGAATTTCACACTGGCTTCCAGTGAGAGCCTCCACTGCCCTCTCTCACCCACCTAGTGGAAGAAATGCCTTACTCTCAGAACCCCTGCCCCATTTTATCAGTGTTCCCCTGTGGGAGACTGCATTTTTTTTTTTTTTTTTTTTGCATAATAGATGAAACAGGTGATGTGTCTCTGCTGCCTTCCCCACTGTGAGGTCTCATAGGTGACAAGGTTAAGGAAGGACAAGGCTGAAAGGGACCCTCGAGTCCATCCTACTCAACCGGCTCATCTGACCAATGAAAATACCACGGTGCAAAGAGTAGGAATCAGTGCCCCAGTGGCAGCTCCCTGAGCCGCCCCCAGGTGTCCCGATTCTCCGTGAGGAGGGGTGAAGGGCGCTTAGTGCTTGCCAGGTGTTGTGCGGGTCTTCTCATTCCATCCTCTCGACAGGAAGGTTCTTCGCTGTCTCTGTCTCGGTGAGAGGAAACTGGGGCTTGGAGAGCTGGAGGCAATGCAGGAGCAGGGTGGGGCTGGGTCCCCACGTCAGCTTGCAGAGTGAAGACTCCCCACAGCCAAGTCACCTCGAGGTTCCTGCAGGGAATTTCTGCAGTGGGCACCAGTGCGTTAGCCTGTGCGTGAATCCAGCAAAGCGCACGTAAGCTCCTGCCTAGGATGAGACCATTATTTCTTCAACTGATAGAGCAGTCGACTAGCAATTAGCAGAGCGTGATGTATGAAAAAAGTGAACAATTTTGTCATAGGAATCTCCTGGATGCAAAGCAGAACCTAGATTCGAGCTGAGGGTAGCAGTAACGTGATTCATCTCCCTCTTTCTCTGGAACAGTCACTTTACCAAGTGAGACAGTGGATAGAATTTCCTTCTGTCTTTAAATTCTCTCTCTCCCTCTCACAGATTCCTGCAGTTGAACTTGAGAAGTTCAGCTAGCTTGGGACACAACCCCACTGTTATTTGATAGTCTCACAGCTGAGGGGCGGGATCGCTGGGTATGTGAACCCCTCCTCATGGCCCAAGCTCGTTTCGTGGGCTCCTCCCCACTGTCCCACCAGAGCTGCCTGTTCTCCAGGTCACCACACTGGGCTCATTTAGCTCAGTTTGGCATTCAACACACATGACTTCTGATTTCTGCCATAAATCTCCAGGCGTTTTATGGACCAATAACGTCCAGTGCGTACATGAACTGTTCTACTGCTCAGTAATTACCAATGACCTCTGTCCAGGACCTTTCTCCATAAAGAGGCCACCTCTTTGGGGGCAGTTCTGCTGTCCCTTTCTCTCCAAGGTTGTAGGTGGAACAACCAAGTTCTTAATCAGCCAGCCCGCACAGGGCACCTCAGTGTCACAAGCCAGGTCAGTGTCTGATGGAGCAGTAATTGGGCAAGGTGATGCATCGACTCTGATTAAAGACCTGGGATGAATCAAGATGAAAATTGACATTTAATTTCTTTCCGACAAGCTAATCTTGTGGACTGAACTCAAAGGCGAATTGTCTTCTCTTTCGATTTGTGGAGCAGAGATCGTGGAAATGGTGCTCATGATGGAAGTGATAACACTGAAAAAAAAGTGGCTAACATTTCTCTCTCAAATCACTAATATTTGATCAAACATGGACCCATGAGATGATTTAGTGGAGTTACAGTTCCTCTCCGCTTTTTTTCTCCTAACAGAATCCCCCCAGATCCTTTTAGGACTCAAGAATACTTCAAGTCCTATATGACTGCCCATCCATGATGGGTCCTGACCACTTCTTAAACTCCTCACTTACTGCCTGGACCAACCCCCAGCCAGTGGGAAAATGACCCTTTGTGATGCAAAACACAAAAATAAAAAGTCAACAAATAACCCAAACCCCAAACAAAACAAAAAGAAAACCCTGGTTGATAACAACTCAGGTAGAGTAACAACGTGCTTGGAAAAGCACCACAAAATGTGTGATTTTTCCCTAATTGAGCTGACACCCTCTTAAAAAAAAAAAGAGGAAACAAATTTATGTGATAATTGTCTTTTTGATTGTCAAAAGTGAAATAAATAATAGGAAAACAGTGACTCATCAGTCAGTAAACTAGAATGCTGTTTATTTTTCTCAGAACACACACACACACACACACACACACACTGACCTGAAAATCTCCTAGGCAAAGTGACTCGGAGCAGCCTGGGTCCTCTGCTCTGTCTGGTCGTGGGGCCGGCGGGCGAGCACTCGGGAGAAGTAGCAGCCTTTTATCAGTAGATGGGGGTAGAGCAACACAGATGGAACTGGCCGGCCAGCCAGGTCTGGAACTTTGTCCCCAATGCATGTATGCATGCTCCTCACCACAGGGAAGACAGGAAAGACACCCAGAAGCTGCGAATCAGATAAGATGGACTTTCAGATCCGTGTCGCACGAGGACACGTGAGAGCACGGGAACAGCAAGGCACATGCAGGACACTACTTCCTGCCAAGCTATGCGTTTCATTCTGCACTTCTTCGACCCTTTTCCCGTTTGCCCCGAGAATACTCACCAGCGGCACTTTCCGCTGCAGCGTTCACCCCGAGATAACTCGCGGACGACAGTCCTAACCTCACCCCCAAAGTCTGCCACGAAATATCTTGCTTTCATTATTATTTTCGCATTGCTCTAGTATGTCTATAATCTTTGGAAATAAATGACATCATTCTACTTATAGCATTCTGTTTTTAGTAGTGGTATTTCCATTTTCCATTTACAAAATATAGTAAATTCTTCATCGCTGAAAATGTCAAATCCTAGAAAACGGAGCATTCCTACACGTGCTGTTAACATTGTTTTCTGACGGTCATCAGCCGAAGATTCATTTGATAAATCCAATTTATGTACACATTTCTGTTATGTTAGGATTAGAGACAAGTTCTGTTTGGACATAACTCCACGAACAGTTTTATATCTTATTTTCATGTTGAAAACCAGTCAGATTTGCTTCGGCCTCAAAGAGCATGTTTATGTAAAATTAAGTTAATGCTGGCAGTGAGCTGCACTTTTTTTTTTTTTCTAAACGGGAAATGGGTTAATTTGGTTAAGAAATGATAAGACTATCATTTTTAGTTTTATTTCTCGCCATCCTGTTGTGTGTTCTCTTTTTCCATTTCTTCTCGTCTTATTCTCATCCTCTTTTCTGTATAGCTATAGTTCCTTTTGTAGCCATCACATTCCTTTTTCAGGAGGGTCAGGTATAACAAAAATTTTAAAAATAACTCTAAATGTTCTTGTGGAGTGTCTGATTATGATACTTTTTCTCCAAAATATGGACGGAAACGAAGTCATAAAATTTGCAGTGCAGATTATCTATTTTCTTTGGAAGGAAATCAGATACAACGTCAAGTATTGTTTTGGTATTAGTTAAAATATATCCTGGCATGGATGTCATATAATAGAAGCAATAAGAAAATATATAATAACTTCAGATATAAGACTCAATCATGCTCCTCATCTCCTGTCCTATTTGTCAACATCAGTGAATGAAAAGGTTCTCTTTTAATGAATGAATGAATCAATTTATTTTCCTTATCCTCATTCTTCACTTTTCTGTTCAATCAACACTCTTCCCTCACAAGCAAGTACGCTGAGGCACCACACACACACACACCCATACATACATATGTGTGTATATATATTGATCAGCATGTGTTCTTGGACTATAAGTATTGTCTTTGAGCCTGTTGTCTCATTCACGTAAGCAGTGTTATGTTCTTGACCTCCTCCTGTCTCTTTTTCCACTCGGTGTTGCGCCTCAAAGATCTAGTCGTGTTTCTCCGTGTACTTTGCCATCTCTCGGTTCCGGTTGCTTCAGAGGGTGCCATCCCTCGCATTATTCTCTTCCGTTCCCCAGCGAGTGGACACGTAGGCTGCCTGTCACTCTCCACGTCCCGCACAGCGAATGCGGTGATGAGCGTCCCTCCCATGCCTCCTCGTGGGCCTGTGTGAGGGTCTCTGGAACACGCACCCCTGAGAGCATAGGGCGCAGCTCTGGCTAATTCGATGGCTCCCCAGAATGGCTGCATCGTTTCGTGTTCCTACCAGCAGTGCCTGACCCCTCGTGTCCGTGACCCTGACTTAATGGTCGTGTCTAGAGCACAGAGACCTTCTGTCCATTTACCCAGACATCCTTTCGCATCCCTGGCTAGATTTAAAAATAGTCTTCAGAGGAGTTTTGTACGTTCCTTAAGTAACTTCCCAGCTATTTTATAATTTTTTGCAGCTGCCCTGTCTTTTTCTTTAAGTTGTAATTTCTAGTTGTTTATTGCTGGTGTAGAAAGATGCTGGTATTATTTTTAGTAATTGGTTTTTGCATTTAGCAAGCTTTCTGAACAATCTTAGTGATTCTAATAGCTCATCTAGTTGTTTCTTTTTTTTTTTTTTTTTTTTGGTAAAGAACATATTGCCTGCAAATAACAACAGTGTGCTTCTTTATCCTTACATATTTTACTTATATATCATTTTTAAAGTACAGGCCAGGACCTCTCATGCTATGTTAAGCAGTAGCAGTAATGATGGGAATTTTGCTATCATTTCCAGTCTAAAGGAAATGCCCATAGTTTTTCTATTAAATTATGTTTGCTATAGGCTTTTAGTATATACTTTTTATCAATTTAAGGGAGTTCCTTTCTGTTTCTAGTGGGGCGAGATAATTTTCTGTATCTATTGAGATGATCAGACAGTTTTTCTTCTGTGGTATATACCACATAGATTTCTCAAATGTCCAACTATCCTTACATCTTTGGGAGGGATGTTGTTTTGGTAATGCAAAACAAAAAGGACTCTGGGAAGAGATCCTTGGTAGTACATTTTTTTGATACATCGAGCTAGTTCACTTAGCATATTAAATATTTATTTATTTAATTCAATTAATTTTTGTTTTGATCCGCTCCATATCAGGCCCTGGGCCAGATACAGGAGATAATCTTTTCATTTCGGCAAAAGTGAGTCTTTTCAGATTTGGCCCTAAAAGTAGCTGTGATTCCTACTGGCTGTCAAGCCTGTCCGATGGGATGATAGAGAAGCAGCAAGGCCTCTGTTGACTTTTGTCTTGGCCATAAAAGGTAGGTTGTCACTTCTGACTGCCATTGAGAAAAAGAGGTAGCTGTTTAGGATATTAAGAAAGTAGCATGGGACGTAGAAGCTAAATGAACCACTCTGCGTACAGGCTGGACTTCTGTCCAGTTTCATGATCAATAGCGTATGGATCCTTTGCTGAATTGTATTAAGACTTAAAACATACCAAATCTCCTTGTTTATTGCTCAGTTATTTGGGTCACTTCGGCACAATTATAAACCACATAGAACTATAAGCGAGCACTCGGCAAAATAAGTGTTTTTGAATCCCACCTGAAAACTGTTCAAACAATGAAAATATAACTCATTCTCAACCAATTATTCTTTTTCAGAGAAAATATTTAAACGTAACACATAGTATATACTTGAAGGACGCATCCCGATAGAGTCCAACTTTGACCTTGAGCGACAAGCTTAGAGGCAAACTCCACAGTGACTAACCACGCACACAAAAGTATTGGATTGTATGCGGTCAGGGTGGTCTTCATCCCGAAAATAGGGAGGGAATGAGAGCTTAGAATACTCGAGAGGAAGTATTTTTGTGTTTTCCAGTTTCTCCTCTCCCCTAACTGGATATGCAAATGGTCCATCTGCACAAAGAGCTCACACCCATGGTTCTTCTCTGCTGTATTTGTATGCAGCAGAGGCGTGCACGTGCGTGGATTCACGCCAAATCACACAGGCTCTGTTTCCCCGCAGTGAGGTCTCCGTACCCCCACATGGAAGAGGAAAACGGCTTTTTAATTGTGATGCTCTTTCTAACGTTGCCACGCCGTCTTCTGGTAGTTTTTATTCAACCCGTCAAAAAAGTGGGGGACAGCGGCACCTGTTAAAGGGGGGCTGTCGAAGGGGATTTGCATGAGTTTGGGTGTGTGTCACACTCAGCTGGGGCCACTTTGTTCTGTGTGGCTGGAATATTCTGCCTGCGTGCGTCTCCTTCACCGGAGTCTCAGACATTAATTTCATTTCAGCCGCTCCCCCACAGCGAGGCTGCTAAGTACAGGCTAGGCTCTGATCCTCTGGGAAAATCTCTCCATGGTCCAAAATCCTTGCGGGGATTAGCATCTCAGCCAGTATCATTTTATATCGCCACACGCGCTGAACTAAACTACTGGGTAAACTTGCCTTAATGATTGTCGCTAATTCTCCCCTTTCCTACTTTACAATGACTGCAGCTTGCGGAAGACCTCACGTTGCCTGGGGGAAGTGAAGGCGTCAGGGAATCAAGAAACCTTTGCTGGGGAGGTGGCTTTATGCCTGAGTCCCGGAGAGGAACCAGGGCAGGCCAAGTGCAGAAGGGGTACGGGCGCTCCTTGCAGAATAGGTAGGAAGCAAGGCATGAGGGCAGGGGCCTTCGGGGAGGTGGGAGCGACGCAGCGTGGGACAGTGGGCAGGCGGACCACGTCGGCTTTTGTCCTCACTGCCTCGGGGTGCTCTGGCAGTCTCCGAAGGACGACCTCTGCATGCTCTTTCGCCTTTGGCTTTCTCATTGCATGAATCTGTCTAGTTGGCCTCTCTCTTTATAGCAGGTTCGCCAGAGGTCACTATTTCTCGAGTTAAAAAAAAAAAAAAAGCTAAACTTGGAGTATTTCTCATGCTTTAAGTTAGAATCTTTCCTCCCTCATCTCTTCTTACTTAGGCAATCCCTTGTAGTACTAGCCTTAAATGAGACTAATAAAGAAATAAATTTGTTGAAGGCACAGGACTTTACCATCCTCTTTTTTTTGGTTGGATTCTTGAAAGCAACAGTACTGAGTCATGGTGTCACACCGTATGAAAGTCAGGAAAAGAGTTAACTCTCGGGAGAAAAGAGGGCAGATTTCATCTTTGAGCTCTATGCTAATTTAATTCTTCTGTCCAAGTGCTCAGAGTATGTATGACTTAGATTCATGGCGACTGCCCCGATCATGAGTTTCGGCCTGGGTGACTGTGGTTTATCGAGTGTGCAATACAGTGAAATGCGCACTGGTTGGCAGAGGGCATTGGGTTCTTGTAAAGGAGAGATCAGGGAAAGGAAAACCAATATTTATTGAATACCTACTATGTGCCAGGCACGGAGAGGAGCACTTCGCATGCAGTATCTCCGTCTGTCCTTGCTGCACTCCCGTGAGGAGCGTGTCACCCTCCTCAGCCACCAACAGTGTCCTGGCCACAGCAATCCTCACTTCTCAGACAGGGAACGTGAACCTCAAATGATGAGGAACCGACGTGACGTGGCGGCCAACCCAGACCCACTTTTCAGCCTTTCATATGTGAGGTGCGTGTCACTTAGACTTGCCTGCAGCAGAAAAGTCTATGCCTTTAAACCCGTGAGTCCATGCTCCCTCATTTTAACCCTGGGGGGTACACTGTTACACCCTGTTTTTTTAAAAAAGTAGGCCAGAGGGCTAATGAGTGGTAGATCAAGGGCACGGCTCCAGGGCTCTTGACTTCGGTCTTCCAGTTCGGGCTATTTCGTTCTGAAGGCTCAGCACGCACAGAGAACGTGGTCCGCTCGCGTTTGTCCCAGCGGCAGATGTGGTGTCATTACCCGCGGTGCGCAGGTGAGCATCCTGAGGCCAAGGCAGCAACCCCTAGTGACTTTCCCAAGGTCAAGCCCTAGAACGCAGCGTGGCCAGGACTAAACTCCCATTTTTCCGAACCCGATTTCCATTCTCGCTCCATTCTACTCTTAATGTGAATAACTTTTTTGATAAAAGGTAGCTTTTTGAAGGGTGTGCGTGAGGACAGCCGGGGCCCCGCGGAAGCCAGGCTGTTCGGTGATGAGTTTCAGGCGCACGCGCTGCTCCCTGACATGCTGCTCTCCCGGCCCAAGCCTCTGGCAAGTCCCCAGAGCTGCCTCACTTCCCATCATTGGCGACCTCGGGGCTCCGGGCACAGGGACAGACGTGGTCCTGGTGTCATGGCTGGTGCTCCGGAGAATCTAGTTCCGTTTCTGCCTCCAGTGAACAGCGAGACATGGAGCAGTCCGGTCACCTGGGGGCTGTTGTCCTTTCTCACCTGCGAATCGGGGGGCCTGGGCCAGGTGACCGCTAAGGTTTTCTTCTGCTTAGAAATCATCTGTAACAATATTCACTAGTACCTCTCCCCAGCACGGTGTGACCGCTCTCTGCATGTCGAACTTCCATTTTCCCCTTTCCTACCTGACCTTTTTTTTTTTTTTTTTTTCCCTCGCCACCGTGTGAGCTCAAGATGGGCTATTACGTTAAGAGCAGCAGTAGAATCTCTGTGCATGGCATTTTTTTTTTTTTATCCAGCCCCGGTGATGAGAGATTTGTATTTTAAAACCGATCGCCCATCCTGTTAAAAAAAAAAAAAGTGTCAGGTGTCTGCACATCAAATAGCGACGAGGTGGATTAGGTGGCCGAAAGTACTTTGCAAACCCACCGCCACATAATCACGTCGCGGAGCCGCTGTGGCCTTTACAGAGCGGGAGCTGACACCAGCCATATTCAAACACCATGAGATACGGTATCGCCGGGGACAGAGAGTGAGTTTAGCTAATAATGAATGACATATCCCATAAAATACCATTACCCAGTGTTCAGGGCCCAAGACTGATGACATAATTATTAGGAGACTGGGAGATTAAGATATAATTTAAAAAAAAAAAACATGACAGGGGAGGGTGTAATTGGGGAGACAAAATACACAGGAAGTTTGTAATTTACATGTCAAAATACCTTTTTCATGTTTTGATTGGATTAGACGCTGCCTTTCCACTCCATTTATCCCGGCTTCAATTAGAGGCCGCCCAAGTGACATCTCGACGTTCATATTCCTGACACTCGCAGCTCGCAGGCGCTCCCTAATTCTAACCGACAGGAAGGGGGAAAGGGAGGCTCGCTTTTGCCTCCGTCACGCACTTTTTACTTAACCCCTAATTTGTTTCTAAACGAGCCTGTCACTGCGGTTCACGTGGCTTTGTGCTGGGGCCCGCAGCCTGGTTCTGGCGGAAGCTACTGGCGTCGCTGGATGTGCCTCGGCCCCCACCGGCCCCTGCAGGGCTGAGTGTGGTGGTGGGTGGTGGTGGTGGTGGGGCGGGGGAACTGTGATCCCGTCTTAAACAGGGCAGCGTGGAAACATACTTTGAGGAGCTGGGGAGACGGTATCAGCATCATTTTTTTTTTCAAGGTGTCTGACACAATCTCCCCAAAGCAGAGGACGTGGGGTGACAAATGCTGCCCTTGTCCCTCTTTGTCCCTTTCTTGCTGGGCTTCACCCGGAGGCAGCCTCCACACAGTCGATGTGGCTGCATCCTCAGGTTTGTATTTGCCTCGGATCTCTCCGCTCCTTCCTCTCAGAGAGAGACACGACCGGCCGAGGCCCACCTGGAAGCCATCAGCGAAGTGTTGAGCTTGGCTCCGTTTCCCTTCAGAGAGTCTCGCATCTACCAGTCTGAAGGGATCGGGTCCCCGGCTGGCGATTCTAATCACCTGCGGGATGAGAGCCGTTACCGTCTCCTCATCCGTTTGATGGAGGAGCCTTCGTTTCTCTTTGATCATCTTCACAGCAAGTGCAATGATACGGTTTCATAGGCCCTGGCAAAAAAAGTAGCCCCTTAAGGTCTTCTGTATCATGGGTGACAGTGAACATCGCCAGCTGACACTGCCCATCAAGGCTTTGGCTGCAGCTTTTGAGAGTTAAGACGTGGCTCAAAGAAAGCCCAGGCCACACGAGTGCCACCCGGCAGAGGCGAATGTGTCTTCCTCACCAGACACTCCCTTGGTGCCCATGACCTCACCTGCTTACTGATCCTTGATCAAACAGTCTTAAATTGGATGTTATTCATTTGGGTCGCTGAGTGGTAGATTTAAGAAAACCGTTAAAATGATCAAAATAAACGGACCTTAAGAGAGGGTGGTTTTTTAATACTATGGGAAGGCGGCAGAGTGGAGAGGTTCAGACGGCCCAGTTTCAGACCTCCTGCTGCCTGCTATTCGTCCTGCCTTGACTAGATGCAGCCACCTCGAGCCTCAGTTTCCTTCTCTGTAGACTAGAGATAAGAGAGTACTTACCTCACACTGTTTAGATGGGAACGAAATGAAAGAAAACATGTTACATGCTTGTCAAAGATCTCCTGGAGATTACTTAGGTCAAGCAGCTCCACAGACGTTCAGCCTGCCACAGAGATGCTTCCGGAACACCTCTCCCCTTTGCTTCTCAAGAACAAATGCCGTTGACAGCCATGCGGCCCTGAACAAGCCCGATCCCATCTGATCTTGGAAGCTAAGCAGGGTCAGGCCTGGTGAGTACTTGGATGGGAGACCACCTAGGAAGACCAGGTGCTGTAGGCGTAAAAAAATAAAAAATAAGGGCTTGTAAGCTGACAAAGTCCTTGCAACCTTTGAGGTCAACCAAGGGTTGCCTCATCTGAAAAAACAAAAAAACAACAAACCAAAAAAATCAAGTTCCAGGAAACTCTGCATGGACCATCCCAGGCCCTTGACCAGTGCCAGGAGGGGCCCCGCCTGTCGACCAGGACCTCTGAAGGAAAGCGTCAAAAGGAGAAGGGCCTGAAGGAAAAGGAAATTTCGCTGGGCAGATTGCTCAGAGATAAAGACAGTCCGGGAAAACATTTCCTGGGAGTTAAAAGACAGAGCATGACGTTTTTGGTACCGGTGATGGTGACTCGATTTCTCTCTGTTGTCTTCACCTTGGGGACAGCTCCCCTCATCGACTTAAATACAGTTCACCAAAGTCAATTAAATATGCAAGAGGATAAGTAAGCATTTTAGGGGAAAGTAATGATTAGGACGCCTTAGAGCAGCCTAATGAACACATTGCTAAATGATCCTTCACCATGATTTTCTCCTAATAGCCATCAAGATCTTTGTAAACCCGCAACGCAACGCATAACATCTCGTTCCAAGATTTGCTTTAAAAAAAAAAAAAAAATCAGTGCATACCTAAGTTCTTTGTGTCAAAACTCATTTATTTTCACAATAACACAGACTGTCAAACCTGACATCCCACTAATGACATCCGGTGTATTTCCATATTATTCAGATATTTGCTTTCACGAAATGAGGACTCTGACTCGCCCCGCCCTGCCCGTCCGTCCTGCAGCCCACGTCTGTGCCTGAGCTCAGTTCCCACAGCCAGGGAGGGGTTCCCTGTGGCAACTAATTACGCCAGCCTTTATGCATATTCATGAGTGTGTGAGCAGCGAGGAGAAAGGGTTCCAGCCTGGACCTGGACGGGGAACCAGTGATAGAGAGTCGCAGAATGACTTTTGATAATTATCCATTTTTGACATCCCTCGGTGTATTCATTTTTCTATTGCCGCTGTAATGAATCACCACCGACTTTGTGGCTTAGAATACAGATTTATCGTCTTACACTCCTGGAAGTCAGAAATGTCACACGGGTCTCACTGGGTTGAAATTAAGGGGGCAGCAGAGCTCCAGGGGTGAATCAGTTTCTTTCCCTTATTGCAGCTTCTAGAAACCTCTCTCTGGTCCTTGCGCATACTTAGCCCCACATTTCAGAACCGGAAATGGGGCACCGAATCTTCCTTGCCTTCTGGCTCTGTCTGACCATGTTCTAGAAGAAGAGTCTCCACTTTTCAGGATGCGTGTCATTAGATCATGGCCCACCCGGATAAAGCCAGAGACTCTCCCCATCTCAAGGTCCTCAGCCTTCACTTCCCCCGCAAAGTCCCCTTTGCCACGTGAGGGCCAGGTTGACCAGCGACCCGTTCTGCAGTCGGGACGTGGGCTTCGTTAGTGGGGGTGGGCGGCATGGGGATGCTACTTCTGCCTCTCGCCCTCCATCTTTTACATCCGGTCTGCTTGAAGAGGCCAGAGAAAACCTGCAAGTCCTCCTGGGTAGTTACTCTCGTCTCTCTTACCGCTTTCCCTCCTAGATCTTTCGCTCCTTCCTTCTCATTTGCCTCCAGATCCTGTCGTTTATCCCCTCCGCCCACGCCCCACTCCACTTCCTCTGCCTCTCTCTGTCACTTCCTCCTTTTCAGTGTCCCTTATGATGGCAAAGACGGCATTCTCAGCAGCCTCTGTCCTTGGATCTGTGTGGCCTGTAATCTGCATCTCTTCCTTTAAAGTTAAACATGCCCCCCCACCCGCTTCATTTCAGCCTAACCATATGGATCACTCCCTAGGCGCCAGGCTCCCCGCAACGCGGGGACACTCAAGAGATGCAGGGGATGAAACGGGTGTCCCCCGAAGTCCCGTCCATCGCATGCCGATGAAACACCCTCAGGGTTCCGCTGATTGCAGACTCGGCACCTCCTCCTGCCCTCTGCACGTGCTGCACACTGGCAGCAGGATCCGGACCCGGCTTAAACTCAGTCAGACCCTTTCAGCCAGACAGACAAGTGTGTGGCGCCATGCTCTCTCACGGGAGACCCGTGACTTCCGGCTGTCTGTTTCTTACCACGTGAGAAGCCATTGATGGGCAGCGTCTAATGACATTACTTAAGAGAGGGCTGCAGTGCAGTGATATTCTAATTCTGTAATTTCTTTGCCATTTTTTTTCATTGGACCTCTTTTATAAAGTGATATTTCTTCTCGTTCAGTTGTCCAGTTAACATAAAAAAAAAAAGACAGGATAAATATTTAATTCTTTCCCTTTATTTAACAGTTTTCAAGATAATGAATTGGTTTCCTTTCAGCCTCTGAAGGTGATTTATTTTCCCCTTAAAGTCGGTGTGAACTCAGGGATTTAAAGATACTTAATGGATTAAATCCTTTGAAATCATGCCAGTTCTCCCCAGTGTTAACTTTCAAAATCAAAAGTTCTTGTCATCAAATGCCCCCTCCACTTCCTCCTGCCTCTGCTTGACGCCCTTCTGCCTGGATGATGGCGACTTCGTTCTGATTACCGTGTCAGCGAACCCTTCTTTTTTTAAAAAAAACCTTTTATTTTATTTTGACATTCAACATGTATGAAAAAAGCTCACCAGCTCCACAAGTCGTCACCAAACAAACACGGAGTTCTGTAAATGGAACCTGCCAGCCCCCAGAAGCCCCTTCAGCAAATGCCCACCCCACCTTCTCCCCTTCCCACTGGGGCGAATTCTGATGCCAGGGCTGGTTTTTGTCTTTCCACTTAACATCGTATCAGTAAAATTATGCAGTGTGTATCTCTCTCTCTCTCTCTCTCTCTCTCTGTGTTTGGCTCCTTTGGCTCAAGGTCCTTTCATGAGACGGGTCCATGTTCTGTGTGCATTGTGGTTTAGCATTCCGTGGTACAAGCTTACCCCGATTTCACTTCTCCATTCTTCTGTGGATGGGCGTGTAAGCTGTGGGCATCGTGAGTAATGCCGAGTGAATTTCATCATCCAGGTCTCTCGGTGTACCTGTGCACGTGGTCTCGTCAGGACTAGTTTTCGGATTTGAGTTTCCGGTTCATGGGGCGTGCGGGTCTTTGACGGTTGACAGCCAATTCCAGTTTTCCCTCCAGGCGAAGGGGGCCTGGCCCGTCTTTCATCTGGCCCCCGGGCCGGGCCACTCGGCAGTGGTTCCAGTCATTCATCTGCTTATTCCACCAGTGTCCACCGAGTGTCTGTCCCAGGCCGGGCTCTATGCTAGGAGCAGAGGAGTAAAATGATGACGGAGTCGGCTTCACATTCTCATGGACGAGCCTGCGTCCCAGACACGTCAGTGCTGAGAACACCCGGCAAGACACCCATCGCCTTATGCTAGGACCTCAAGGCAACCACGCAGGGCTGCCTGAGGTGCTGTCAGGTGACTCGTCTTCGTCCAGTGCGCCTGTGTCCTGTCTGCAGTTGAGGAAAGGCTGCACAGAGCAGCCTCTAGGGGCTTGTAATATTGTGCAGCCTGCAGATTCTTAAGAGAAGCTGAGCTCTGCGAGAGTGTTGCCCGCCATGTGGCAGGGTGCCGGCTCCCTGTTTCGCTGCTTAAAAATAATCTTGTGGATCTTGGCATGAGAGGAGGTGTTCCATGAGGGCTCAGCCGTGGGCAGCTGTTTGGGCAGAGGTCATCTTTCCTCCTGTTAGTCTTCAAGGGTGGAAGATGAGCTTTAATTACGTTCTGGAGCAAGTGAAAGCCTGAGTATTGTGCCTCACTTACTGTGACTGGGCATAAAATAGCGATCCCTATTCTATGAAGCAGTGGGGTTTTCTGGCTAAAATCCTCCCTTATAAAGAAAGAGAGTAGCATAAGAGAAGGGACTCTTTGCTCCTGTCCTCTCAGTTTTGAATAATATTATGTGAAGGTCTGACGCTTTGAGTTCCTGCAGCCTTTTTGTGACCATGAGGAGAAAGACAAGGAAATCCCAGAGCTGATGGCCCAGCGCCCTGACGTTGCCGTCACAGTCGGTCCTGCTCAGCTTGGCTCCACACCGGTAGTGTTCAAGGTGTTCTTGGTCAGGTATTCTGTTCCCTGAATCCAAAGGCCACCTAACATGTGTGCTTGACCGTGGGGTCCGACCGCCTAGTAGGGATTACACAGCCATCTGTGAACGTGATCAGGGTCTGAATGAGGAAGGCTCTCTTCGGGAGCAGAAAATGAGGAGGAAACAGCCATTGTGTGGTTCTTAGCATCTCCGACTAGTGACAGCGAGCCTGAGAGATTGCGGCTGTGTGTGTGTGTGTGTGCACAGGTGTTTCCTCAGTGTCTTAGCCAGTCACACCGTTCGTCATGGCCGATAACTCGAAAGGCACATATTGATGCTCTTATTGATTAACTCGAATATACGTGGGACAGGACGAAGGAGTCCCATGGATGAGACTGTTTCGTCTCCTTGCCTGAGGCATTCCCCAGATCGGCGCGATGATTTTTTTTGTCTTCCTCTAGTTTTAACTGTCCTCAGAGTGACCCCGCCTCGCCAGCTAGAAAGAGTTCTGAAGTCACAGCCCCTCACGACGGGCACCCTTACTAGGTTCCTGCCATTTGCAGCCTGGTGTGGCAGAGAGATAGTCTTGTCTGTTGGGGGCCAGGACATCTCGCTTCTTGGGGCCCCAGTCGGCCCCATGAAAAATAAGATGGAGGTGAGGAGGGGGGCAGTGTGGCATCTCTGTGATGTCTCGGGAGCTTGAGCATCCACATGCAGCCATGTCTGATTTTTCTCAGAGCGTCCTCACCGTGTGGGTTCCCTGCGAGAGTCTACACAACGTCACATGCAGTTACTCCTTAGTAACGACTTCCTGCATGATCGCTTTGTGGAGCTAAGAGGGGGCGACACTTTAAATGGATAAAGTGGGGTTGGTCCATGTAGCACTGCCTTCTCAAATGCATCCTGCCTCTGTTGTTATGGAGATGGGGCTGGCATCACTCCCTCCTCGCAGACTATGCAGCCTCAGGAAAGAAACTGGATTTCAGAGAACTCAGAGTCACAGATTAAGGGAGGGAATCCTTGCCCGGAGGGGGGGGGTCAGGTGCTCCTCACCTGTGCGCCTACAGGACAGTGCCTCCGACCCCACCTGCATACTTCCCTCCCTGCATCGAGGTGGGCACTGTGGCTTGACCATCGGCGGTCCCCGTGCCCACCTAAGACGTCGCGTTGACACACAGAACGTTTGAGCTTGTCTCCTTCCTCCCTCTCCTCTGCCCTTGTGCCCCCTCTGAAACCTGGTCTTTAACCAGTCTGGGAGTTCCAGTGTCTCTTTCGCCCTCTTTTTATTGAAAAGGTCAAATTCAGCGAATCTCTGCCTTCATTTCAATTGATGAAACCCCAAACCGGGGGCCAACACATGGCAGAGAGGTTTCGGGAAGCAAATGCCTACCCTCGATTTAAACTCAGGCTGGGTTAACACAACATTAGCTGGATGAAAATGCAAAAAAAAAAAAAAAAAAAAAAAAAAAAAAGTGCTTTAAAAGAGTCTATTTCAAAATGCCCAGACATTTGGTTCCATCGGATGCCGCCAGGGGGTGGAGAGAGTTTCCTGGGGGCTCAGATGTCTCCCCGCCTTTTGTTCAGACGAAGGTCATGGTTAGAGTCGCTCCTGGCCTTGTCTTCTCCGGTCTCTGACTCCCCACTCACCTTTTCTGAGACCCGCTTCCCTGCCCTTGCATCCTGTTTATTGCTTTTCCCTGGACCCTCTGCAGGTGTTGACATCTCTCTTAAAACCCAGAGGCCGCGAGCAGGATAAAGAACACTAACGAGGAAGGAGATAACATGGAGTCCATTAGGAGGGTTAGTTCCTGGGCCCTGCTATGCTGACGCATCGCAGCTTGCGAAGGCACGTCCTCGCATTCCGACCGAGGTCCCCTGTGCCCCACGCTGCCCTCCCCGCTGCCGCCACGGGCCTCCCTTTACGCAGTGCAGAGCTCTGTGGTTTGGCTGTGGCTCCCGATCGGGCTACCGTCCATTGCATTCGTTTGCTTCAGGGGGAGCTCTTTTATTTTAAAGATTTGCGTGGAATTTCATCTGTAAACTCTTCATTGCTTTATCTAGCTCAGGAGCAAAAACACTCAAAGAAGCCGGGTGTCCGGTGGGGTGGCCTGAGGACACAGCACGGGGGGTTGGGGGAGGGGTGATGAGGACTTTTTCGCTCTGTCCAGGCCGTAATGGTGTTTCACCCGTCCAGCCAGCAAATCCCCGTGGTCTCCATGACCTCGTGGCTGGTATGGAGCTGGCTGCATTTGGCACTTTCTTATTCCAATGTTGAATGAAAGCAGAAAGCCTGGCTTTCCACTATGACTAAGAGAAGGCCTGTGTGTGTGTGTGTGTGTGTGTGTGAGTCTGTGGCTGGGGCAGGGCGTGGCTTCATCTAATATTGTACAGTGTTCTCTGCTAAGTAAACCAAGACGCTGCTTGGAGAATGGAGACGCTGGACAAGGTGATGGCTTTTCTGAGTGGTTGTCTCGGGGACCGGGGAGCAGTCAGGTCAAGGATGAGCCGAGATCGAGCCTGGACTCAGGGTCAAAAGCCTCAGTCCTCGCCACTGCGTCCGGCCTCCTGCCAGCCGAGGGACCTACAGTCTTTCCATCTGCGTTTAAAGAAGGATTTTGCATGTGTATAGCTAAGGCTGTTGTAAGGATCAATCAAACAAGACAGTGGATGTCTCAAGGCTTTATGTATGACAACGGGTTTTATAGTAGGAGGCAAAGCTTACAGTATAGGTTCAAATTAGGGTTAGTGGCACATAGGAGAACAAAACTCATAAATCAAAAGGGCTTAAGGACAATACGGATGCTTCCTTCCCTCTCGTGCAAAAGATCAGAGGTATGCGCTTCTGGATGGTGGCAGCACCATGAAGTCACCAGCTTCCCGGGCTGCTTCCGGCTTGGCTGCATGTGGCCTTATTCTCATAACCCGGAGTGGCTGCTAGGGCTCCGGCCATCACGTCTCGGCTCCTGACGGCCAGCAGGTGGAAGGCAAGAAAGGATGGCGTGCGCACAGAACACGGCTGCTTGCAGCTTGTTGATGAGGAGTCACTCGCCGCATCTGCTGAGGGAGCTGCAGTGTGGATGGCTTTGTCTGAGCGGCACTGCGTCCAGCAGCAAGGAGGCGAGGGGGTGGGGGAAGCCAGCACTGTCTCCCCCAGACAGTATCTCGTTATGACCTAACGCGTGCCCTTCATCTGGGTCCTGCAGGTACCATTTCAGCTCTGTGGAGCGAAGCACTTGGCCCTATACTGAATTGGTGCCCTCATCCCTGAAACAAGGGGGGTTTAGGGCACCGGCATTTCCCACACTTCGGTGATGCCTGTAACACTTCCGTGGCGTGGCCAAGTTCAGGGTCTCGGCGTGTCCCCCCTCGCCGGTGCCAGCGCCTGCAGACCACCCACACAGTGTGTTTGGTGCGTGCTCTTCTAGTTGACTCTCTCTTTGAGCTTCTGTTTATTCTCCAAAGGAAACTTTATACCATTCCCATAATTGGAAAACTAGTATTACTTGCCATAAAGAGGAAGTAAGTATATAATAATAATAATAATAATAATAATAATAATAATAATAGAATAAAGCAAGAAAGTATTACTGCATGCTGACCACACCTTCCCCAGGCTCCGAGTTTGGGCCCGTTGACGAGAAGGGGCTGGAATGTTAGAGAACCAGCGTCACCAAACCTTCTGACCCAAATAAGAAGGACCAGAAACTGTCTCACTATCTACTTCAGTTACTCTGAACGTCACAGCACTGCCACCTGAAGTCATCTCACTTCCCGGTGTGACAGAGGCTGCACCCCTGGGGGGGGGGGCATCGTATTCTATGACTTCTGAGTTTCTTTCTCTTGTCTCCGAAGAGTGCTTTCGGAGACAGGCTGGTTCTTCGCTAGAGACACTGGGCCCAAATACTGCTGTGTAGCCGTGGCGTTTCCTGGGAGAACCAAGGTGTTTGGGGTCGTGCTGAGGGGCAGAGGCCTGGGTGATGCCTGAGGTGGCCCCACCGTGACATTTGCCGCTGTAAGAGGGCAGGTGAGGGCCTGAGCTTAGACCAGGGAGGTGTGGGAGGTCCATACTGACAGGGTGACCCGTTTCCATCGAGGTCACCGCCTAAAGGCAGGAAGTGGGCCCAGGTCCAAGGTCAGGGAGTGTCTCCTGAAGCCCGAGACCCTACCTTGCTGTTCGTGCTGCGGCGAGCGCCCTGCAGCCCCTGGACTGCCGCCCCACCCTCAGCGGCTGCCCGCATGGACGCGTGCAGACTCCCCCAACTTTGAGCAAATCTGAGTAAGGCGGGAGATGGCCAAAGGGAGCTGGCCGTTTCTCTCCCAGCGCGTGTCAGAGAGGCCCAGGTGCTGGAGAAAGAGGCTACGGAGAGTCTGCCGGGACAGCTTTCTTCATTCCCATCTTCTGTGGCTGAGATCTTCAGAACGATACTGGGGGAAATGGCTTGATATTTTATAAAAAGGTAGTTGTCAGGATCCCCACCAGATTCAGTAGGATACGGGAGTCTTGGAGCACTTGGGGAAGGCTGTCCGCTGCTGTTTACAACCTGAGCTGCCCACAAACTCAGGTCAGGCGGATGTGGGGATAGTGTGACTGGCTTAGCCGGGCCAAGGCCGACGGACAGGGCCTTAGCGGGCGATTCTTGCTGGGGTTCCATCAATGGGGGGCGATGTGGGAGGGGAGCTCGGGGTGGGTGGGTGTGCCTGTGGATGCTGTACTCATGAGGACCAGGACTGACGGGGTGACAGCAGGAGGGACAGGATGAGAGGTGGCCAGGTGAGGCTGTGGCTGAGGATACTGGCACATCAGGCGTGTGAGAAATGACGTCCCTGTGACGCTGAGGTGGGTCCCTGCGTGCAGGCGGGACCTGGATTTGGGAGCGTTCGTGTGGTGTGTGCAGAAGGGAAGAGAGAAATAGGGCAGGAGGAGGTGGCAGGCGGGGAGAGGGATGCAGCAGCAGCCGGGAGCTGCGTTCCCCCTCCCCAATCCCCATCCTCTCCCCCCGCCCCCCACTGTCTGCTCGGAGGAGCAATCTTTGAGCATTCTGCGAAGGGCTCAGAGCTGAGGCTGACACTGGGTCCCAGCCTGGGACAGGCTGGGTTCCACAGGGCTCCTCACTGTCACCTTTTCAGGCTTAACCCCACTGTGCGCCTCCTGGATCCCCAGGGAATGTAATGTGTGGCCTCAGCCACAGACCCTGCGCTTTCCTTCTGGGATGCCTCGTAATCAAAGACAACTGGGGAAAAGCACCTGCTCATACCTGGAAGGTCTGACCTGGTTTTACCATTCATTCATTCATTCGTTCATTCATTCCCACAAACGTTTGCTGTGCCAACCCGGCGTCAGCACTAAGAACACAGTGAAGGGGAAAGTTAATAGTCTTTACCCTCCAAAGCTCCTGTGATACTGGGAGACATCGACTCCCGAACCGATGATTAAAACCAAGTGAATAAGTGTAACCAGAGAGGCATAAAGTCTCAAGGGCGTTCAAGGGCAGGTTGGAGGAGGTAGGTTCGTCTGCCTGGCAGAACTGACCGAACCGAGGACCTACCTGGGGCGGGCGAGGGTCATCTGGGGGGAAAGAGAGGCTTGTCAAGGGAAAGACAAGTGCCTGACCACAAGGACAGGAAGTGTGTGGGGCCTTCCATGCGACTAAAGCTCCGAGCCCGACACGGGTGGGTGGGAGGTGAGATGCCGCGTCACACATGGGCCCAGCTTCCAGCAGGCACTGGGCGTCCTTCGGAGGAAGTTGGGCATCACCCAGGAAGTAGCTCAGCCATTCCCGCTGTGGCCCATAGCAGCGCCTCGGAGGGGGACAAAAGATGCCCGAGGGGGAACCACCCTGGGTCAAGTACACTTGAGAAAAGCAGGAGGCAGGAAACCAGGGAGGCCGTGTGCTGAAGAATGCTTGGCGACGTTGCCATGCTGCCGTCTGGGTCTCCAGGGGTGTAAATGCAGCGGGACCGAGGGCACCGCGCTGTCTGTGGGCTGCCTGGTGTTGCAGCCTTTTTGGGGAGTCGCTGCTGTGCGCTTTGGGGAGCCACGAAGCACTTTGAGCAGCATAGCGGCCCCGTCAGATTTTGGGAAGATCGCTTTGGTAGTTTGAACGAAGGACACACAAGAGGGGACTCAGGCAGGTGACAAGGACAGCATCACGTACCTGTCACATACCTCCGTGGCCAGACACAACGTCTCCTCTAGACAGCCTTCCCATCACTCTCTTTATGAGAAAACTCTCTACCACGTATGGACTCCTGGGGCAGTTTATTTGTTTGTCTTCTACAGACAATTGTATTAGTTCCCTTATTTCAGAATGAAATAATCGAGGGCAGGCCTTTCGCCTTCAGTAGATACGCTCCAAGTTCAGTCTAGTTTGTCTCGAGACCAGTGCAATTATAATAAGATGCAAAACTTGGCTTCTATGTAGCTGTGCGCCTCCACTCCCTGCTTTGTGCTGTTAGGGCCAAGGAAGCTGTATCTTTATCCATCTGTGTCCATCAACATAGGCACTTGCGATTATGACTATGTGGTTTTGTCTTAAGTCAGGTAGGAGAAAGAGTTATAAACGAAAATACGTTTCTGTTGTATGTTATATTTACTTATATGCAGGTGTATTTCGTTTGATTGACCTTTGCCTTATTGTGCGTTGCAGGGACTGTGTTTTCATCAACACCGAGGCAAGACTCTCTACTGGCAAAAAGATTTCGGCTTGCTGATGACTCAGACCACAGTAAGAATTTTATACTAACACTATTTTTTAATTAATGTATGTACATCGTTTTTTAAAGACACAATGCTGTCGCGTACTTGTATGCCCTGGGAAGCCAAAGATCTTGTGCGACTCACTTTACTGCGACATTCACTTTATCGTGATGGTCTGAAACCGAAACCTCATTATCTCCAAGCTATGTCTGTAGATGTATCTCATCTGGAGATAAAGAGTTATTTTCTAACGTCATTTCATTTCAATCTGAAGGATTTCTCGTAGGGCGGGTCTAGTAGTAATTTCAGGTTTGCGCTGTCTGGGAATGTCCTAATTCATTTCCGAAGGATAGATTTGCTAGATATGGAATAATTCACTGACAGTTTTTTTTTGTTTTTTTGTTCCCTGTTGGCACTTTGAATATGTCAGCCAATGTCTTCTGGTCTCCATGGCTGCTGATGACAAATTGCCTATTATTGTGGGTCCCTATAGGTGATTCTGTGCTCTCTTGTGCTTCAAGATTCTCCGCCTTTCACCAGTTTGACCATGATGTATCGACATTGCTGCTTTTTATAGTTGTGTTTGGTTATGCAGTAACTGTTATGAAATAGTTCTGCAGAGTCCGTATTCTTTAGCATTGGTGATCACCGAAGGCTCTACATGGCTTGCTTGGTGGTCAGCTAATGGTTGGACAGAGATTTCTTTAAATGCTTGGAGTCAGTAAATCTCTAAGTCGGGTCAATTACAAATAGCCTTGCAAGTGGAGGCTTCCAGGGAGCCACCAAACGGTCTGACCATACCGGTCACAGTGGTAACAGAGCATTGGGAATGAGGCTCTGAGAGAGATGACCCCCAGTTTGCTCCGTCTGATGGCTCCAGGGCTGTACGGGGAATGTGGGTCATCATTTTCCAAGTCTCCTACAGAATTGGAGCGTGGACAATGGAACTAAAGCAAGTTCAAAACTACAAAGCTCACTGTTCTCAGTGAGATTCAGCTGTTTTGTAAAAATTACATGCTTTTTCAGTTGCTGCAGGCCTTTGATTAATTTCTGGAGTTTTGAAACAAGTCGATACTGTCAATTTTTGTCAACGTTCACATGCCTTCTATGGAGAAGAGAATCTTTTGAAGTCTTCAATATCTGTACTGACTTCACTCATTAATTTTTAAAAAATAACTATTAAAACAGTTGTCACAATTAGTTGCCAAAAGAACATTGCGCTCTGCACTGTGACTTCTCAGATTCACGTCCAGGCTTTGGCGATTTGCTAACTTTGGCCTTTGGCAAATTACTTAATTTCTTTGTGTCTCAGCATTCTTTCGTGAACTGGGCATATTAATAATACTCACTTAATAGGTGAGTTGTGATCATATAAAGTAAATTGATATGCGAAGTGTTCTCACAAGGATGCTTAGCACAGAATGAGGGTGTGGCGAATCTTAGCTATTTCTCCCGTTCCATTGGCTTCTCACTACATTCCTGCCCTGTCGATAGGCCAATTTCTAACCTGATGTTAATAGAATTATTTACTGAAGTTGCAGAGGTAAGGCATGATCGATTTAACCAACCTCGTAGAGCTATTGCAAAGAATAGAAATGACATATGTAAAATTTTCAACTCGGACCGTGTAGGGGTTCATTAAGTGGGAACTGCTCCTATGAATTATGACTCTGGTACCTTCTCCATAGTGGTGAACCATACGTAACTCCTTGAATATTTCATTTAATTTTTTCATATGAATATGTGTGTTTGGGTTCAAGCGTATCTTATCACTGGCATGTGCGTATTGGTGAACATTTTTTTCTGTCGAATATCTGGGTTTTACCAGAGCCTGAAGACTCAGAGCAAGGGTTGGCTATGAGGGGTCTCTAGGCATCGTGTGGCTCCAGGGACAAGCAAGGTTATCTTGATTGGGAGGCGTGAGCACGTTCTGGAAGTTAGCGTCAGTTCTAAAGACCTTTGCAGGAGGAGAGAAGGGAAAAGTCTTTCAAAGCGCAGTGAACGGGGGGAAGGCAGCTGATCACGGGTGGCTTCCGCGGGACAGGCGGCCCGTGTGCGTGCCTGCCGTGCACCATGGCCAGTTTCATTGCCCATTTATAGTGTCGTCCATGGTGTTCTTGCGATACTTTTCTCTATTCCTGACGTTGCTATAAATCATGCTGTGTAATGAAATGCGGGGAGTTTCAAGGAGCGGTCGATTGCTGCGGAATGCAAAAGGGGCTGAGGATGCCCAGGGAGAAAATCGAGGAAAGCCCCGGGGAAAACTTCGGCGACCGAACGTCTCCGTATGTGCTAGAGACTTGTCCTCGCAAGTCAATTTAATTGCAGGTGAGAACAGATAGCACTTTTAGGATGAATCCACCAGGTGGCGCCATCGAAAACATTTCTTAAAGGCCCCTTTCTCCAATGAGGAGAATGTAGCAAACCTGCTGCTTTTAGAGGAGGAAATAATACTCGTTCTTTTATGGACGGAGAGAACGTGCGTGCTTGTTGTATTGTCCTCTGTACCGTGTGCGTGTTGTAGTTTAAAACAGCGAAAGACGCGTTTCTTAAGACACAACTTCAACTTGGCCTGATTTTGTAAGGAGTGAGTTTGAGCTAAGCATCCCGGATTTATGTATCTTCTGATTAATATCACGACGCTTTGTGTTTTCTTCTCTTTTCTTAGCCTAGGACTATAGAAGCCTATAATTCCAGTTTCCTTAACATCCCTGCCAAGAGGTGGGGGAGACTCGTTAGTGGCCCACCCCACCTCACCCCTCCCTGCAGCTGACCACGGGCTCCGACCCCTTCCCGCTGGTCCCTACCAGCCTCAAAGCCCTGAGATGCTCTTGTGGGGGAGAGAGGTCCCCACGGTTCTTAAACTCGTGCACCAGATGACAACACAGAATTTGGAATCTAAGCAGGCGGGGTTCCGGGCCCGTCTGCCTCTTCCTGACTCACTTCTTCTTTGAAGGCTGATCACAAGATTTAAAGACAATAACGAGGGCAAAGTGCTCAGCACACAGCCGGACACACACCACATGCAAGGAAAGAAAGGTTTTTAAATTTTTACATGTATCGAACTAATGTGTTTTTAACAGAAACCCCAAAGCAAAATTTTGTCTACCTGTGCTCCCCCTCCCCACCCACTGTTCCAAGAACCAGGAAAGAACTGAGATTTAGTATTAAATTCAGGGTTCCGAAGATGGGCCTTGCCTGTTAGCGACGAGATAGGCGGGCGTTTTCGACACTTCATTTGTTTGACGGTGTTCAGCACACTCTGTGGGGAGACCAGAGGTCTGTCCATGGAATGGTGCAGCAGAAAAGGGACCCGCATGTGTAAAGGAGGCTGATGGGTCAGGTGAGGAGCAGAGACAGGATGTACCGCTGAACAGTGATGCACAGAAGTTGATATTTCTTTCCTTGAAAGTGAGCCCGTGACGGTTGATTTCCTGGAGAGCTGAAGTGGATGGACTTTGCTAACCGAGCTGTTTGCCTCCTCATTTGGCACGGGGTCCTGCAGGGACCTGCTTCCTGAGCCAAAGACCCCCGTCTGAGGGACCTTGCCAGCCCTCCTGTGCTTTGCCTAGCTGCGAATTGGAGCAGGGCTGAAGGGTACTATTTGGAGGCCTGGCAGCTGTGAGCCCCTTACCCAGCCTGCCCCTGGAGCCTCAAGTTCAACTTCCAGGGGCTTGCAGAGCAGGGGGCCAGAAAACCAAATCCAACGGTCTGAGAGCCTGGGGGACAGGACAGGGAAGGTTCATTTGTAGGGACCAGGTAGGCTCGTGTCCACAGGCCCCCCCGGGCACAGGTCCCTGGTGGGGTTTGGCCTGTCCACACTTTCAAATATTTTCGGAGCCCGGCAGGTAACGAAAATACTCGCAGTGGCTGAGGGTCGGGCCTGGAGAGTGGGGACTTCTCGAACCGAGAGATGAGAACGGTGCTGGTCAGACGACACTCACCTGCAGGCCTGGCCGGCGATGCCTCCTTGGTCACGGTGCCGCTAGCACCTGCCAGCCGGGCGGCTCTGATGCCTCCTGCCTTGCGTCCTCCCCCTGATTCTCATATCCCTATGTCACGCGACTCCCTCCTTGCAGAGGCGGCGGCATTCCCAGGCCTCCCGTGGCTCTTGTGAGGGACCTCGCCCCCAGCTGCAGGGCACGAGGAGGCTGTCCAAGGCCAAGGCCTTTCAGATTGACACTGCTGGCTTGGGGCGTGTGCGCGCATGCGTGCGTGTGTGTAACGGTTGTGTCAGTTATTTACCCAGATTAGTCCAGGCGGTTGTGACAGGTGTCTCCTTGAGCAATAAAGGTGGTCAGATCAGGCCCGCCCCACCCCGTGCTCTCTGGCTCACGTCTCCGAGGACCGACTGTGTGGTGGCTGTTGCCTTGTGACAGTCACTCTGGGGCCCAGGGCCGGTCAGAAAACAGAAGATTCTCGCCTTCGAGTGAGGCGGATCCCGGTTTTATGGGGCCCGAATCTCAAGCAACTGGGGTCTGTTTGAGAATAAGAATACGAAATTAGGAATTAGTAAAATCAAGTGTGAAAGAATCTGTAGAACAGAAAATAAACCAGAAGTTACACAATTTTAAGGTTGCCAAAAACCGAACATCACAGAGTAATGTATTTTTTTATTTCACGTAGGTGAACACATGAATAGTCAATAAATCTATCAGAATAAACTCAGTCTTGTGAAAATTAAGGCCAACATGAAATAGTTTTTATGTCCATTGATTTATAAAAAATTAGAAATTTGATAAGATTGAACATTTGTAAAGAACAAGAACACATTACTGGTTGTTTGATTGTAAACTAACATAATTACTTTGAAAAACATTATCTTATGAACTTCAATTATCTACATACTTTGGAGAAACTCCTGTCTTTGGGAGTTAAAAAAGCATGTACAAGAATGTTTTTAGCAGCTTTTGCAGTAGCCAAAACAAGAACAAACTAAATGTTCATCGATAGGAAAGTGTATAAATAAAAGTAGAATACAGTCACTCAGTGGAATATTATACAGCCGTGAAAATGAACTTACCCAATGCTGCCTATGACCATGTAGTGATGAGTGAAAATGAATTTCTCAGAACTTCAGAGCCAGTAATGGAAGATAATGCCACTTTTATCGAGCTAAAGACCAGACAGAAGCTAAACAGCATACTGTTTAGGAATAATACCTACACATCTGGTAAAATTATTTTTTAAAAAAAGCGAGAGGAGACTAAATACGAACTCAGGAAGTGGCTCCCTCTGGAGCAGAGGCACAGGGATGGGGGGGTGGGCCACCTGAATTGGTCATAATATTTTCTGAATTTGAGTGATGGAGTCAGGGATGCTTGTGTCACGATTATGCTTCTTAACTCCGGTACATATAGGATACATACATGGTATCTGCGTGTATACTGTCAAGTGTCACATACACGAAACAGCCACGCTCTCCATGCACCCTCTCCTGACACAGAATGACATTTCCTGTAAATATTAACTAATTAAAAAAAAAAAAAAACAATTAGATACTGCGAAGCGCTTTAGGAGGAGGGAACCCCAAGTGTCAATGTCTGCCCTTCCCTGGCCACACGTGTGTGATGGCAAAGGCGGGGCGCTGTGGCTTGGGGTGCTGAAAGGAGGGTGCCCCACTATTCGGGTGCAGACTTTCCTCCACTCACTGCTCCCTCATGCTCTGCCTGACTCTGCTGTGATCATTTCCCTGAGCCCTGGGTTTCTTTGCTTCCATTTTTCCAGAACGATCTCTTAGACTTTGCAGGAGTTGGAGAGCAGCGGTTGCTGGTTGGGGTGTGCGAGGGAACCTGGGGGCCAGAGCCCCTCCATTTCAGGGTCAGAGAGGCATTTGAGGAGCTCTGTCCTCTAGGCTCGGTCCAGGTTAGGAGCTCAGAGTAACTCGGCGTACTGGAATTTGCCTTTTCTTTTAAATAAATGGAATGAAAGAAAGAAGTTCGGGTCAGCTGGGTCATCCTGGAGGCTGAGTTCCGTGTGGGGCTGAGGAGAGTGAGCCCTTGGCCTTTCTGTTTGGGGGCTGGCGGGCACAGCCCTTCCCATGGTGACCGCCTGCTGCCGCGGAACCGTTTCTGAAGAAGCCCGAGACTCGTGGTTTTGATCGCCACCTCTGCCATGTTCAACTTCAACCACTTCTCCTTCCTTCATCCCCTTCCCCTTCCTCCGGCTTTAAACCGTAACATGCTAATCGTCAGTTTTAGATTTGTGATCTGGTTTCTCAGGGAGCAGACAGGACGCGCTGATCAAAAGGATTACTTTTTGTACTTTATAGACCAATTTATATTTTTCGGGGTAGAACGGATTCATTGAATCTGTCTTGGAAGAGTAAATTATTTTATTCGTTTACATCGCAAGCGGTGACACGCAGGTTCTCATGACAGTGGCACCCAGTCAAGTGGAACCTTTAGCTTGTGGCTGTTACCTCCTTGGGTACCACGCGTACGTACGATGGAAGCTTGCGGCGCTGCAGACCAACGCAGAGCTTGAGTTAATTTAGAAAAACATCACGCGTAACCTGCCCTTTCTTTCCCGAACTCCAAACAAGGAAACGTCCATGTCATTTTAGTGCTAGAATAATGAAACCACCAGCCAAGAGGCGCTGGTCATTCAGGACTATTGAAGACAAGCAACGTAGCAGAGCGTCTGACTACATTCGTGTGTTTTTTTTTAAGCTTATATTTTAAAATTGAACATCACTCAAGTGAATTGTTTTAAAATAATTATTTTTGTAATAGGTGATGAAAGTACCGGAATGCCAAAATGGAATGTGGGATTGTCACCGCCATGGGCAGGTTATAAATGCATACCTGTCACATCCTTTTTGGGTCCTACGTCCAAGCACCTGTGCCGTGTCCCCTGTGACTGTCATCCTCCGCCCTCAGTGCCACTGTCTCCATACCCGGTTTGGAAAAAGGGGCATCTAATTAAGATCACATTTGCACTTGAAATCTCTCTGCCCAGGGGGGAAAGATAATATTGTCACTCAGCGTTTGGGGTGGATGACGGCCTTCAATGCTTTTCTCCAGAGGCGACACACTTGGACCAGGGCCCTGTCTAAATGTGTGGACGCAGCGGCACCTTTGATGAGAGGATGGCTGGGCGTGGTCCTGGGCAGTCAGCAGCAGGGTCACCTGAGTTTCTTATTACCCTTTCCGCTCTCTTTAGAAGACAGTTCACAAGACCAGATGTACTGCCCACAGAAAACCTGAGATGTCACCTTTATCAGGTGGTACTTTACATACAGTAAAATCCAGTCCTTGTTGGTGTTCAATTCTGTGCATCTGTGCATTCTGACAGATGGGTACAGTTGATAAGTCAACCACGTCCCCCCTCCCAAAATGATCCCTCTTGTCCCTTTGTAGCCAATGCCTTTCTCTCCTCCCCAGTCCCCAGTAGCCACCTACCTGTTTCCTGTCCCTATAGTTTCACCTTTTCCAAAATGATGTATAAATGTCATTGTATGGTATGTAGCCTTTTGCTGCTGGCTGCTTTTACTCAGCATAATGCCCTTGTGACTCATCCATGTTGTTCTTGTATCATAAGTTCCCTTTTCCTTCCTTCCTTCCTTCCTTCCTTCCTTCCTTCCTGCCTGCCTGCTTGCTTTCTTACTTTTTCTTTCTTTCTTCCTTTCCCTCCCTCCTTTCTTTCTCTCTTTCTTTCTTTCTTTTTTTTTATTATTTCATTGTATGAATATACCACAGTTTATCCATTCACCAATTCAGAGACGTTTCGATCTTTTTTAACTTCGGCGATTCTGAATCAAGCTTCTGTGAACATCAGCATGCAGGTGTTTGGTTGTATGTTTCCATTTCTCTAGAGCAAATATCTAGGAATGAGATCACCCGGTCATGTGATCGGTGTATGCTTACTTTTATAGGAAGACCTTTTTTAAAGTAGAGGTACCATTTTGCCGGTCTGTCAGCATTAGGTATTGTACAAGAGCGTTCTGGTTGCTCCACATGCTCACCAGCTCTAGGTATTACCACTAAAAAAAATTAGCCATTCTAATAAGTATGTAACGGTATCTCATTGTGGTTTAATTTGCATTTCCCTAATGACATCAAAGATATTTTATATGCTTATTTGCCAAATATATCTTCTCTTTGGAGACTTTGTTTAAATGGTATTTTTTGTGGGGGGCATTAAAAAATTGTTTTTGTTTTATTTTCCTATTATCGAGTTTTAGAGGTCTTTGTACATTTTGGATGTGGGTCCTTTCTTAGATGTGTGTTTTACAAATATGATCTCCCAGTCTGTGCCTTCTCGGATATATATTTTTTAATTATTTTAATTTCAATGTTCACAATTAGTAATGCATGCCCATAGTTCGAAAGGTTCGAGAGAATATAGAGTGAAAAATAAGTTTCCTTCTCATGAATTCTAGCAATTGGATTTCTCTTTCCAGAAGCGAAATCACTGTGCCCGAGTTTTTGGAGGGAGGGAAGGGAAGAAAGTATTCTCTAGAAAATATTCTCCTCAATTACAAAAATGTGAATAAATAGTCTTTTTTTTTTTTTTTTTGCCTCAATACATGACAGTATCTGACCCGTGCTGTCCTGTCCTGTGCTTCTCATTTAACGGGTCATCTTAGCAGTCTGGCCATCTCATGATGTGCAGAGAGACCTTATTTTTAATGGCTGTATAGTTTTCCACTGTGCGTCTGTGCCGTAATTTCTATAATTTGCCCCCTATTGGTTTCTGGTCTTTAGCTATTACAAACAATGCAGCAATGAATGTCAGTCACAGCTGCCATTGGAATTACTGAATTGCAGGATGCACGCATTTTAAGTGTCGGAAGTTATTGTTTAATTTCCATTGGGGGGTTGAACCAAAGTAAACTTGCACCTGCGATGCATGAGACTGCCTGTTTCGCCACATCTTTCTCAGCATATGTTTTAAATTTTTAAAAATTTTTATGACTTTATAGTGAAAATGTTATAGCTTTTAATATGATTTCTCTTATTATTAATGAGATAAGCAATATCCATTGTAGTTCCTTGTTTGTGAGCTGTTTACACATCCCATCCATGTTAGTTTGGGTTTTTACTCCTTATGGATTTATTGTTATTGGCAGATTATGGAAATTAGTAATTCTTATTATAAATGAAAAAAAAATGTGTTCCTAGTTGTTTTTCTGGTGACTTCACTTATAGTGTGAAAGGTGGCCTTTCTTTCATCCTTGAAGAAAGTGCTCATTTAAAAAAAGTTGGCTCATGTGTGTAAAGCAATCAGTAGAGACCACTAAGGTGGAGCAGAGTGATTTCCGCATGCCGTTGTCACAAGTAATGCGTGGTGGGCCACAGGGCGGGCAAGCCCGAGGCTGAGTTCCCGCTTGAGCATCAGAGGAGTTTGAAGATCTCACACGGAGTGACTTTCTCTGGGGCCTGTGCTGGAGTTATAGAAATTATGACTGGGGGAAGCTGGTTGAGGTCGCAGTGGCTCCCCGCGGGACCCCGGGGGCTGCAGTTCTGTAGTGGGCACGCTCGGCGAGGTGGCAGATGCCACGTGGCGTCTCACCGCGCAGAGCCCGTCCGTGCAGGTGGCTGCGTGGAGGTGACACTCACGTGCAGCTTCTGGCGGCGGCCGTGGTGACTCATGTCTGAGAAGCGGGGGGCATCGTGTGGGTCGGGGGGACCCGCGCCGTACACCTGCCGACCCCGAAAGCAGATGGCATCTTGTCTGTGTTCCCCAGTCCCCCTCAGTCTTGGGCTGAAGGGCGAAGATGTGCGACGCCCCCCGGACGCGGGCAGAGGCCCCTGCAGGGTGCGCAGGCTCCTGGGTCCGGGTGGGAGACCCGGCCCCGCCTCTCACGGGCGGCACCTGCAGCGCACTGGGTGGCCCTGGTGGCTGTGCTGGAGCTCGTGGTCACGTGGGTTACAGTCCCCAAGACCTACAGACAGCAGGAGCTTCCCATTTCCCTCCTGGGGGGCCCCCTCCCCCAACCGCTTCTCGTTCATGGATGATTTTGCCCCTCGACAGAAGGAGGCCCATGGGCTTCTGACCATCGGAAATCAGGCGTGGAATGCTGGGTGCTTACTCTGCGGGTTCCTGCCCAGCCACCCACTTCCCTTTCTCTTCTCGGAGGCAGGGTGGTTTTACGGCTGGCCACGTGGGCTTGTGGCCGGCGCTTCACAAGGTGGTTACCGCCGCATGCTCTACCCACGCCTCACTTGGAGAGATGAAAGTCAGTTTCAGGAGGCCTTATCCCTAAGGCAGAGCCTAACAAGGATGAATCGCATAGGAAAATATCCAGCTTGGCGGGAAGTCTGTCGTTTCCACTTCTGCAGATTCCCTCGTGTCTGCATATTTCTATATGTCATCCAGTTCTGAACCCCTGAGCTGCCCAGGCCCCAAGTACATATATCAGGAATAACATCCAGGGGCCGCTCAGCACCCCTCGCCTTCTGTGTGACTCTTACTTTCTGGAACCCCCGCTGCTCACGGGACTCGGGCCTGGCAGGTGCGCAGTGGGTCGCATTTTCCTTTTCTGAAACATCCCACTTAACATAAGGTGTCCCCTTGTCCGTTCTGGGGCCTGACAGGCCGGCATGTCTGTGTCAGTGGCCGTCGGGGTCCCCGGCAGCGTGGCGGGAGAAGTTCCAGCTTTTGCTGAGGAGTAGACACAGCTCTGAACCCGATGCCGGAAGCCGTGGCACCGTCCGGGTTAATGACCTTGGACACAGCACGTAACCTTTCCCGGCCTCCCTGTTTTCCCCTGTTAGTTGGACATCATAGGGTCCCTGGGGGAAATGAAGAGACAGCCCTTGAAAGAGGACGAGGCACCGTGCCTGCCCCGTGCGGATACTAAATGACTGTCAGGCGCCTCCCTGTTTATGTAACCTCCGTGGCCTCTGTTACAGCACGTATTTATTGGGCAGAGTCATTTTGCCCAACAGACTTCTCAGAGGCACGATGAGAGCCCAGCGAAGTTTCTGAGTGCTTTGTAGGGGCCGCTCAGCATCCCTCGCCTTCTGTGTGACTCTCACTTTCTAGAACCCCCGCCACTCACGGAACCCGGGCCTGGAGGTGCACAGTGGCTGCCACCGTGTGTCGGTTGACGATGGAGCCTGCTTCTTTCCAAATTCCTCTCGGTGGCCGAGAGGCTGTTGGCTGCATGGTCTGGATTGTGAGGACCTTGTCCAGGATGGGCTCGCTCTGGGCTGGGTCTCCTGGATTCTCCTTTGTGAGTCAAAGAAGAAGGTGAAGAAAAACGATCCATCCACAAACACCGTGGCTTCGCTGTCAGCATCATCATATTCTGAGGTGTGTGTGGGGGGGTGCCCGGGGATCGGCCCCACCTTTCCGTCTCCCTGGGTGACACCCAGAGCTCTTCATGGGTCAAAAAACATCAGGTTCCGAGAAGCAGGAACGGAAGCTTCCAGTAGCAGACTAGTCACCATTGAAGAAACAAAGCTTCCCAGTGCCATTTATCCAAAGCATGGGACCTGGGGTCCTGCTGGGGGGGCGGCACCCCCAGAGGGGCTTCTCCTGAGCGAAGGTTCTGGGTCCCCGAGGACGGAGCCTTCCACACCTACGTACGCAGCAGACCACCGTGTGGTCAAGTTTGACAAAGTTGTTCCCGCACCGGCCGCCTGCATTCTGATTTCAATCTACAGAGAACGGAAGGCGTCGCAGAGCCGAGAAATGGTTCCGTACCCCATGAAATCGAATTACAGCTGATATCAGAAAGTGACGCGGAGCGGGAGAACATGAGAAACGAAATGCAGGGCAGAGATTTTTGTCGCCTGGATCAGAGGCAGGCGGGCAATCCATGCTTCTTCCTGAGGGGCCACGCTCCAGATGAAGTCGGTGCTTGCCGGCGTGTGAGCTTTCTTGTTGGCGCGCTCTGATGTGTGAGATGCGGCAGGCCCCAAGGGTGAGCGTGAGAGCAGAAATAATAATTATTTTTTGCAGCCATGTCTTCTCGAGCTTCAAAGACAGGGGCCTCTCTCCTCGCACGCACGTGCAAACATCAGTTTGGGAGCCGAGAAAGGTAATTTTCACATGCAAATGCAGATGAGCTGAGGCGAGCGGAAGGGACGGGCGAGCAGACTGCTAAAGAGACATCGGCCTCCTCCTGGACCCACACAAAGGAGCAGGGGCTGGAGGGAAGCAACAGTCCCTGGGAGGGAGAGAGGGAGAAGCCCAACGAGTGTCTCTGCTCGCACGCTTCGAACACGTCTCTGCTGCTGTGGCTGTCTCTGTTGTCAGAGTCACCTCGGCAAGAAGAAAGGCCATCGACTGCGGTGAGGAGAAGCATGTGGGCGTGGAGTCCCGTGTGACCGCGGAGCCGCCTCCTCCACCTCCTGGCGATGTGGCCTCGTCCCAGGGTGCCATCAGGATAAACAGGAGGTACACTGAGAGGTCCCCCGGGGTTCCCAGTAAACCACAGGCCACAAACCCAGAGGAGAAACAGCAAATACCACTGCATTTCAAAAGCAACAACAACAACAAAAACCCCTGTGATCTTTGCGCTAATCCCTCCTCCATGCATCTTTTAAGGCTCTCCTTCCCCAAGTGGCACCACGACTCCGGAACCCATTATTAGCACAGAGCTGTCTGCCACCAGCTCTGCAGAGCATGCCTGGCCCAGCGCCTCTTCCACTCCAAGTCGCCCTCGGAGCACTGGCGCCTGTCCAGGGTGCCTAGGCCCTGTGTGCCCAGAGGAACGCCCAGCCATTCTTTTTTTTAGCCCGTGCTGTTTATAAACCAAATGATCTCTCCCTCTCCCCTCCCCCTTGCACCAGTTTCCAGAAACTTCTCCTTCTGGTAAGGACACTGCTATTTCCGAATGCCCCAAACTCCCTTGGGGACACATCCCAGGCCACCCACCACAAAGTGCTGCCTGTGCCCTCCTCAGTTCCTCCTGGGAGATATGACCTTAGCCTGGTTGTCCGCTGAGTCAGGAGAGTGACAGGAATGGCAAGAAACATTTAAGCCTCGCCATCGTTAGCAGTTTACCATGACTTCACTCGTCTTCCCGCAGTGTGACGAGACCTGGTCACACACATCACTGGATACTGTCCCTCCCTTCCCTCCCCCACCACTGGTAGTTAAAAAGTTACCCCCAGCCCCACCCGCTCAACTCTGTGATTCTCTGCGTCTGTAAAGAAGGAAGATCATTACATTGCTATTTCGACCTCCTGAACCTTTGTCCCCTCTGCTATGGGGGGGGGGCCGGGGGGGACAATTGCTTTGCATCTGCATAAGTTTTGGTATTGCCCTTTTGCATGGATTAACACAGAGAGGATTTAAAGTGTGCATTTCACCAAAATGTCATGGCAAGATTAGGAGGGGCTGTTGAGAAATATTCACTCTGCAACATTTCCCACATCTTCTGCATGTGGTTGGCCCAAAAATAGCCAAGAGGATTTCTCTAGAATATGGAAAACTCTGACCACAGCAGAAGGAACAGAAATTGCATGAGAAAATCTCTAATCCCTGTGCAGGGCCAGGAGGTCACTCTGATTTTCTGCTTTTGTCACCTGTGACCCATAAAGTGATTACCAGGCGTGGCGAGAACACACAGAACGAGTTGAAGCAAATTTTCTCTTGCCCAAGATAAAGAAACAATTTTGTTTTGTTTTTTTTTTCCTTCAAAGTTCTTCAAACTTGAGACCCTTCTGGTAATGCTCAAGGCCACCGGGTCACTACTCACCCTCCTGGCTCCACACCTGTTGCCTTCAGTACTGGGTACACCCTCTGAAGAAAGGGGGAGCTTGTCTTATTCCCCACTGTATCCTCTAAAACAAACTCTGTGCTCATCACATAGCAGATGCTCAACAAACATTAGTTTCTTGAATAAATAAAATGAACTTGCGCCATCTCTTTTTCAGATTTTGTGCTTTGCCCGAATCCCGATTATCCGTTGAACTGGCCTCACTCTCTCTCCCATTCCTGCCCACACCTGACACCCCGTGTCTGTATCACATTCCACACTTAGGCTAAAAACCAATCTAACCAGCGTCACCTGGCGGTCGGAGGAGGGGCAGTAAAATATGTCCAGTTCGTTGACATTCAATCTTGGTCCTCCCAAACAGGCAAGATGATCTGGTAAGCGATGGAGGAAGTCGTGGGTAAATGAAAACTCACCGAACCCCGGCCGTGTGTTGGGTGGCACATCGGATTTCTATTTCAATTCCCTTAAGGTCTTCCTGCCTCATCGGTCTGTAAGCACAATGAGCGTGCGCCGTCTTGTTCCTCTGCATGGGGACAAGACGGCACACGCGTGTCCATTTTCAGCAAGAAGGAGCCTTAGAGCCATGAAGACGAGCTCCTTCCCAAGGCCACTCAGCAAGGGCAGGCCCCAGGGGCCCTAATTCGGAGTTACCTAATCCCAGGAGGAGATTGCTGGAATATCTCTTAGAACTTTTCCTGACGATAATTTTAGCTCTAGAGAAAGACTAAGACACTGTTTTTTTGACCTTTCCAATGATCTGAGAAGCCCGCTATTTATCAGCGGAGTCAGAATTGAGGACCTCAGGACTGCTTATGCCCCGGACCATCTCCTGATAAAATGCTAAAACCAGACTGTAGCCTTATGAACAAGACTGAAGACGTTACAGTGAGTGCCAACGATGCCTTTGCATCTGGCCCATCCTGCACCTTTCGCAAATCAGAAAGGAACTAATTTGCAAAACCCTCGATGCTGTGACTCAGCAGAGAGAGTCACTGACACGTATGATTAGCGTAAAATGAATTCTTGTTGGGGAAGCGTTATCACAGCCCCTCGTGAGGTTGAAGGGACCGTATGTGAAGGAAGGCGGATGCTGTTCCTGGAACACCAGATGAAGTTTGGGTTGGGGGGCGGGGGATGCAGTTGTCAATGCAAAGATTTATGCGCAGAGATCAGGTGCTCCTGGCTACCGGTGCGAGGCAGGTTTGAGACTGGGAACAATTTCGGACAGTGTCAATGGGTCTCTCTAGTATATTTCCATGTTTTCCTTCCATGGGAAATTCTGTGTGGAAGGGACAGTTATGACAACTTAACCCTTTAAGGGAGGTGTCCTTAACTGAGCTGTAATTTGTATCGTCGGTTCTATGTATAAATTTAAATGGAAAAGAAAAAAGAAAGTCACGTATGGAAATCATTTTTTTCAATCACAGAAAATTAGCCACCTATAACCCTTTTACCTGTGGGTAAAGAGAGTTAACTGAGTTATGTATTTACTTTTAAACTTCTTTTATGCTTATAGCTTTGTTATTTGGCAAAATCACAAAATAAGTGGAAATTTGCATTTTGTTTTCCCATATATATAATAATAATAATAATACAAATATTTTTCTTACTAAAAATTCTTCAAAGGCATCATTTAAATGTTGCCACAATATTGCATTTTATTGATGTGCCATCATTTACTTAACCATAGCCTTAATGTCAGATTTTATGCTTGTTTCCAATCTTTCACTATTATGAAAGATACATTCTGTATACATTCTGCTTTATTTTAATTTTAACTTATTTCTCTTTCTTCTCTACACATGGAATAGCTTAGTCAAAGGAAGTTTTGGATACAGTTTAGGTCCCAATAAATATTGCTAAAGAGATTTTACAAATATAACTGCCAGCCTAGAATTCTAAAGAGGAAAAACATCCTTTAAAAATAAAGAAAAGATAAAGACATTTTCAGAAGAACTGAAACAATTTGTTACTTCAGTCACACACTACAAGGAGTATTGAAGCATTTTCTAAGAGAGAATGCATGGAAACATGGAAATGTAAGAAGAAATAAAGAGAAATGGAAAGTATAAATATGTAGGTAAATTTAAATGAATATTGACTCTACAGAATGATAACAATTTAAAGTATATAAAGAACAGATACATAAAACAACACACACAAAAGATGGGATTGAGGTAATGGAGATAAAATTTGTATAAAGTTCTTGCATTACCTGAGAAGTGATCCAAATACGTTTTATGTTAGACTCTAATAAATCAAGGATGTTTGTTCTAATCACTGTGTAATCATGAAAGGAAAATGAAAGGTGTTATAATTAATGAAGTAAGAGAGAAGGACCTGAAAAATAATTTTTAAATGCTTTATTCAAAAAATTGCGAGAGAGAAATAAAGGAACATAGAACAGGCGTAGTAAGTAATAGACAACAGATAAAACCCCAAATATATCAGCAATTCTATTTTAATGTATAATTATAATACAATATAATGTAGATGAACCGAATCCATTAAAAACAAAAGCTCTCACACTGAATAAATAAAACAAAGAAACACCTTAGATATAAAGACACAAAAGAACCGAAAGTACAAACCCTAATAAAAAAGAACATGGCATAAATATATAAAACAAAATAGACTTGGCAGCAACAGGCTTTCCTGGAGATAAAGATATCATTCATAATGATAATAGCTCAATCTGCCAGAAAGTTTTAATACTTCTCCATTGTATGTACTTAGTAATATAGCATCACAATGTATAAAGTAAAAACTGCAATTTGAAAGAAAAAGAATAAAATTCACGACCATATTGGCTGATTTCAGCATGTTCTCTATCACTAATGGGACAACAAACGAAAACAAATCATTCAAGATCTATAAAATTTGAGCAATGCGATTTACCAACCGTACGGCCAACTTCAGAATTTGCATTATTTTTAGGAGGACGCGGAATATTCAGCAAAATTGATCATGTGTTGGGCCATAAATCAAATCTTAACAAAATTCCGTGTATTAAAATTATACCGCAAAATAAAACTGCAAATCAATAATAAAGTTTACCAGACAACCACTAAATGTTTGGGAATTAAACAATACATGTCTAAATAATCCATGAACAAAAATTAAATCATGGACATTTCAAGTTATTTCAGTTATATAAAAATAAAAATATGGTACATAAAATGTGTGAGAGGCAGTTAGAGTCATCCTTAAAAGGATACATTTATACCTATCAGAAAAGAAGATAAGTTAAATTTAATCATTTATTGATTTTATTGATTGGACCCACAGGAGGAAGTTAAAAAGAATATCAAGTTAAATCCAAAGAAGAAGAAAAGTTATAAGAATAATCATGATAGAAGAAATTAGTCAAATATAAAACAAATATATTTTTGTTTTATATTTTTATAATGTATATTTATATATGAAGCTCAAAGTTCTTTGAGAAATGAAACTCTTAGAAGAATGATAAGAGATAAAAGACACACTAATATCAGAAATGTGAATTACCACAGACCCTACAGACATTTGAAAAACAAGAGGATAATCTGAATAACCTTATTTTAATAAGGTTATGAGAAATTTTAATAAGGACATGAGAAATTTTCTTGGAAAACACAATTTACCAAAATGGAAATGAGGAAAATTTTAAAAATCTAAATAGTTCCATATCGATTGGATAAATAGAATCTGTAATTAACAAAATTCCCACAATTCTCCAGGGACAGGTGATTTCACTGGTAAATTCTTCCAGATATTAAAGAAGAAATAACACCAATCTTATATGACTGCCCAAAAATAAAATAAGGGGGGGAAAAATGAAACCTGGAACAGAGCAGAGAACACGTATTGTCTTGTTTATTTGAGGCCAGTATTACCTTAAAACCACAACGTGCGTGAACAGGTCAGTTCCTGGTGGGAGTTCGGTTATTTTGGCTTGCAGAAGTCCACCTTCTTGCTCTGTCCCCATGTTGGGAAGAGAGGGAGGGAGGGAGGAAGGGGGAGAGAGAGAGAGAGAAAGAGGGAGAGAGAGAGAGAGAGAGAGAGGGAGGAGACAGGTTTCAGTTTCTTTCAGTTGCCTCTCATAAGGACACTAATCCTGTTAGGATTAGGCCTCCACCCTTATGACTTACTTCTTTACTGTAAATACAGTTACACTGGTGGTTAGGCTTTACACATGGATTTTGGAGGGACACAATTCAGTCTGGAGCAATATCTCCCCCACAGCCCGCGTGGGGTCAAGTCCTCTGTGAAGGACCATCCAGGTACACACAGGTGTTCCCTCAAACCATTCGGCCACATGGCTTCACTTAAACTGGTTGTTTTTAAGTCAGAAGTAACACAGAGATGTCCATCTAGGGACTCTGCAGGGCCAGGGGTGAGGAGATGACCCCTCAGAGGACTACGCATGCGAAGAACTAGGGAACGCCCCAAGAAAGAACCCACACCTCGGCTGTAGTGAATAACACCACCGTGAACATCAGGTGCAGAGATCTTTATGAATAAGTGTTTTCAGTTCTTTTTTTTTTCAGGTAGAGACCCAGAAGTGGGATTGCTGGGTCACATGGTGCCTCTACTCTTAGTTTTTTGAGGACCCGCCATACTGTTTTCCACCACGGCCACGTCGGTGTCCATCCCCAGCGGCAGTGCACGAGGGGCCTCTTGCCTGCACCCTCTCTGACGCTGGTGGCTTCTCGTCTCGTAGGTGACAGCCGATCTAACAGGCATGCGACCTCGCTCACAAGTGCAAGGTGGCATCTCACTGAGGCTGTGTTTCGCATGGCCCTGATAGCTAGTGACATTGAGCATCTTTTCATGTGTCTCCTGGCCATCCAGATATCTTCTTGGAGAAAATGTCTGTTCAGGTCGTCTGTTGAGCATTTTTAACTGACTTTCGTTGTTGTCGTCGTCGTTGAGTTGTATGAGTGCTTTTAACATTTGGGATATCAACCCCTTTTCGGAGGTGTCGTTTGCAAATTCCTTCTCCCATTCGGTTGGTTGCCTTCTTGTTTCGTTGATGGGTTTTCTTTCGCTGTGCAGAAGCACACAATGCAGTGTAGAGATGACGCACCATAAAACCGTACACCGAAATTTATAGAATGGTATCAACCAACGTTAGCCCAACGCATTTAACTTAGAAAGAAAAGAAAGAACCCGTAATACAAGAGCATGAGTGGAGAGGGATGGAGTAACTGACTGGAGGACACAGGTCGGGGGCTCAGGGGCGTGGGTGGGGGAAGGAGTCTGAGCTGGGAGCACCCCGCAGCATTTGGGGACCGGGGCCGTGTGAAGAGAGAGAGAGAAGGTGAAGGAGGGGATTTAACAAGTTCCTAAAGCCCTAGGGGCCAAGAGGACTTGCTTGCGGTACTAGTCCCAGAGAGAACAGATGCCCCCTGGGGCCAGTCCCTGGCCCGCCCTCACTGTGAGGCCCAGCGACACTCTGGGCCTCCGGACAAACCAGCCGGGCTTGCCGCTGGGGGTGGGGGGCATCCCTCGTCTGTGCCAGCACAGAATCCATCCCAGGGAGGTGTGGGGGGAGCCTGGAGGCCTCGGTCACCCCTGCTGAGACGCATCCTGGTTGGGAAGAATCTGGAAGGGTGACCCGCTCATGCCCCGCGGGCTGCCGTGGCGGCCTGGGTGGGGGAGGGGAGGGTGTGGGCACCAGCCCTGCACAGCCCCTCTCTTTTCTGCACCACCTGGGCCTATATGGATCGCCCCTGCGATGGCAGCGTTGCCATGGTGATTGCGTCAGGCATAAGGTGTCCTGGACCATTTTCCTCAGTCGTATTTTCCTTTATTGGAGTCGGTGAGATTAAGCTGGCTCGCCTATGAGCACCCATGAGTGAAAAGCACCCTGTGACCTCTGCGGGGCAGGGGATAACACCCTGAGTGTAATTAGCATCCTCCGTTCACCTAAGCAAAGGCTTCCTCCCCCTCTCCCGGGGCCCCCGAGGAAGCCGGGGTGGTGATGGGCTGGTTTTATGAAGCCTCCCCCGGCCCCAGGGCCCTGGCTCTCCCAGTGACACTCAGCGCCCACTCAGATTTAGAAATTCAGCTTGATGAGAGGCTGGCCCTGTGCCGACTCTACTTAGAAAGGGGAGTAGTTATAAAAGGCATTGGGTGACACCTCGTCCCAGTGTGGGCCGCGGAAAGGCTGCGTTGGGTTGTGGGGACGGGGTGCAGGAATGGTCCAGAGAAGGCGCCCAGTGCCCGGTAAGGACAGAAGGAAGGGCCCATCAAGACACCCGTCCTGCTAGTGGTGGCACAGGAGCCCCGAGCACCCAAGGGTGATGGGACAGTGAGTACAGAGGGTGTGTGTTGTCACTGTGCATCAGACCTGCACTCTGGCCCCTGTCAGAGAGCTGGTTCCCTGCTGTGGACCCAGTGTTGTCCCTGGAGTGTCCAGGTGTGGCCTGGAGAGGCTGCGACCACCAGGCGGGGGAGGGCCGCCCATTCTCCTGCGACCACACGGCGTCTGCAGCGGCTCCGCAGGGCACGTGAGGCTCAGTGTGCAGCAGGCAGGTGAAGGAGGCACAGGGCCAGGTCTGGACTGGGGACATCCTCAGAGAGGTTGGGGCTGACACACCGGAGTCAGCGGGGTCACCGAAGCAGCGGGTCAGAGCAGAAGTGGCATTTTGGAGAAGCTGCGACTCTCAACCAGGAACGCGGTTGGGAGCCGGGCAGGTCTGGCTGTGACTGTGGCTGATCCATTAGCTCAGTGTCCCTGGCCGAGTCCTTAAGAGCGGCCTCGGTGTCCACACCCGCAGAAGTATCCCTTAGCACAGTGCCTGGTGCACGGCGATACTTGTCAATATTCATAGGCAATGCTACCGAATCGAAGAAGGAAGACGAACAGATGAAAATACAGAGACAGATCAGGAAAGCAAAGTGTCAGCCACACTGAAAGAAGGTCTTTTGTGATTTAAAACAACAACAACAACAACAACAACAACAACAACAACAACAAAAGCTGCAACCTCTAAAGTTTCACCCGAATGGGCTTTCTAAACCTGCAGCTCTGTCCTCAACCTGGATGCGAACCCGTACAAACCCTCTGTAGCACGACTCCCCTCCAGGGAGCGAAGGCAGTGGGCTGTGCCCCTGACACCAGGCATCAGCAGAAGAGGGGACGTTCCCGCGTGCCCGACCGAGACACTTCCAGGGCTCTTTGGGGCTTCGCTTGACCCCACGGCCTCTCAGTCGCTACTGGCGTCCAGGAGTGGGGTGGGGGACGCACTTCCCTTCATATGGCTCAGGTGCCCCTGGGTCCACGAATTGTTTCTCTAGATGTCATACCAGTGATCGGGCCCTGCCACTCATGTACAAATCCTGTGTTATCCCTATTCCAATTCATATACATTATTAAAATTAAGAAGGGAAAAACACCCCACATCTCTTCACAGCAGCCTTATACCCACTGGGTCTTAGTTTATGACTTGCTCAGCTGTTGGGGTCGCATCTTCTAGATGTTTTGGCTCTTGGACCAAGGTCTGTTTCGAGGAAATGGTATGCGGCCCCATCAAGTCCAAACCAAAGATTTCACGGGGAAGTGGCCGCACCGAGCTCTGGGACTCTTTCAGTCCACGTGATGGGCGGTTTTCAAAGCTGGAAGATGAGAATCAGATTTTAATTGAATTGCTGCAGTGTACTAGTAAGGCTAGTTAAGCATATAATTAATTGTTGTAACTATAGCAACAGGATTAGCTGGTGCTGTTAGGGCGACACCAGGGGTTTGATGAGAGACTCTTAAAAAGACAAGTGGCAGAGACCGCAGAAAATAACTTGTTCTCCTCCAGCGGTCCTCCAGAGGGGCCCACACTCTTTAGCGGCCCCAAATAAATCTATTTAATAACATTTTCTTAGATTCATGCAGCCTCTCTCACCCCCAAAGGGCCCCGAGGTGCTTCCTAAGCCATGAACATAAATATAGATTTGGAATAATAATGTATGGAGACAGATTTTCCTATCGCTTACGCAACTCTCTGGCGGCTTGTTCTGTGCATCTTCAGAAGCCCCATTACCTTCAGGATCCATGGACGCAGTGATTCACTAAGTGGCATCCCGTAGGCCGGGAGCCTGAAGTACCAACAGAGTGTGATCTCAGGGAGGGGCAGATGGGCTCCGGAGAGAGTACTTGTATTTATTTCTCCCCTACCCCATTCCAAACGGTGTCGAGGAGGCTTACAAAACACACACAATTCATCAGGATCGGATACACACAGGATTTTTCAGAAACGTTCGTACAGGAAACACATACAGCAATCTCCTGTAGTCCTATAGAAGTGGGCAGGACTACCGGTTTCAGACCAAACAAAGAGGAAGACAGGACACCGCTGGAAAATGATGCCGCGGCCTCATAGAAACCCTCCATGGGCCTTTCAGACTCTGCCTCTCAGACGGACATGCTCCGGCACGTCTCCCCTGGGAGGAGGGGTACGAGAGCCTTGTCACAGTGAGCTTCTATCAGAGGGGCCACTTGCCCATCCATTCAGCTGACAGCTGTTGAGTGACCATCTAATTTTGTTCCAAGAATCTGTCCTCGTGGGGGAGAATAATTCAGCTTTAAATGCTTTGTGGTGTTCTGGCTTAATTTATAGTTAAAATTTAGTCTTTGAAGCAGAGGTACCAAATTGGTGGCCCACGGGACGGACAATTGCCTACAGATATGTTTTGTCCTGCCCATTCGAGGAGCTTTGCTTTCAAATCAAGGTTTCTAGTTTCTCTTGAAAAATCGGGAGACCTGCAGCAGTGGCCCCCCATCCCATTGACACTGACCCCCAAGACGGGATGCCATTCCACAGTGCCCGCCCGTCTCCACCAGGCACAATGACAGGCAACTTATGCCATCAGCTTATGTCATAGTGGCTTCTTTATTTTATGTGATCTTCCCAGTCTCTCAAGGCATCTAAGTTCATAATCTCTGATCGAGAGCCTGATCCACCAAAGGCTCGTACTGTTTGTCACTGTGAAGTCTGTGTTAAGAATGACACAGTCAAAGGGTATGGCCCTGGATATTTACAAACACTGTTTTTCAAACGTCTTCTCTCAGGACACCCATTCAGAGTTTTCGCTCCATCTGTGTCTTCCGGTAGAATGTCTCCCCAAGTTTTCTGTGCTTGTCGAAATCTCACCCATCATCCAAGCTCGACTCAGGACTCCATCCTGCAACTTCTAGCTCCCTGATCCTTCCACAGGGGCTACTACATCAGGGCACGGTTTTGGTTTATCGTTTCTCCTGTTTGAGTTTTCATCATGCTGTTATGCACTCTGTGTCTTCGATTCATTATGTGATGCCTTTATCTCTGGCCTCCGCACTTAACCAGAGCCCTGGAGTCCTGTCAATCACCAGCTAACCAGCACTTTCAGGCATCTCCTCTGTCCAGGACAGTAGAGAACACAAAAATATAGTCTATAATTTTTTCTGCTGAAGAACATCTATTTTATTTAAGTAAAGATGGCAAGTAAGAGCGAAATTGCAGTAAAAACTGTATTTAAAAGACAGTTAGATACCGTGTGTTTAGAGGTTATTTCTCCAATACAAGTCAGAGCAAGACCAAAAAAAAAATTCTGACCAGATCAGGTTGAAAATAGAGGTGAAACCCATAGGAGAAAAACAAGAACAAAAAGCAAGCCTTTACGCAAAGCTTATCTATCCACAGTTTAAAAATAATATTAACGAGTTCTCTCTCTGTTATCACAATCAAGGCAATACTAGAAGTAGAGAATTATAAAGGAGACAAGAAATTAACATCTCTCTGTAGAAAATGCCTTCTTAACAGCGAGGAAGGAGATTAAAACGGAAAAGAAGCGAGGGCAAAGCATTCGGGGCTGCGCGGGGCAAGGCTGGATGCGACATGATCATCCCTTGGAGCAGAGCAAGCTCGTTAGAATTAGCGTTCATCAAAATAAACTCACGAGATTGTGTTTGCTCTGTTTACCAAGGCAGAAAAGTGTGAAATGCTTTTAGAAAGACGCCCCTCAAAAATTTATTTTAATTTGAAATTAAAACTGGGACGAATGATGGAAGTTAAAGTCTAATTGGAAAATCCTGACAATGGAACACGTTCCCATATGGTCCCCAGGCTCATTTGCATGTAATTCCCAGGTAAACAGTGTACTTTAGGCTGGTGGTCCCCAATTTTTTGGCACCAGGGACTGGTGCTCCCGTGAGAATCCAGTGCCTGAGGATCTGAAGTGGAGCTGAGGCGGCGATGCTGGCGCTGGGGAGCGGCTGCAGATACAGGTGAAGCATTGATGGCTCAAAGCCTCTCACCTCCTGCTGTGCAGCCCGGTTCCTAACAGGCCACAGATGGCCGGGAGGTTGGGGACCCATTTCCCTGCCCCACCTGGTCCAGGCCTGTTCGAACCATCAGCCGGCAGCTTATGGGCTGCTGAATCCTTTGAAAGCACCTTGCTACTATCTGCAGTGGCCGAATAAATTAAGTGGGCTGTCCCTGTCTGCACCTGATGTGGTGTGTGCCAGCAGTGGCCCTTGTGATTTCTGCTAGTGATGACGAGATTACAAGTCCTTGAGCAATCGCCCAGGGGCAGACAGGTCACCTAGCCCAGAGTCCAGGCAAAAGGGATTTTCCAGAGAGGCCGGCAAATAGGGAGATAAGCATCTCTGCACGTCAAAGAAAAGGAAATGAAGCATCTTTAAAAAGTGTTAAATGATAGAAAAAATGTGGAATGCAAATAAAGTTAGCAGAAATCATATGTAATGGTGAACACTTGACGTTTTGCTGTGTGGCCTTTACCAGTTTTTTTTCTTCTTCTTTTTCTTTATTTATGTAGTTTCTACTAGTTTCTGTGTGTGTGTGTGTGTGTGTGTGTGTGTGTGTGTGTTTGTGTGTATGAGAGAGAGAGAGAGAGAGTGTGTGTGTGTTAAATGTTGACCTGATTTCTACCGCGTTTGCTTCATGAGCAATTTCCTTGTAAACATTATAATGGGGAAAATAGTTCCTCAGAATGTTAAACATAGAATGACCATGTGACCAATTTAACTCTTTGGTAATACTCAGTTCGGAAAGGTTAAAAGCAGGATCTTGAATGTTTTTCTTCGTGTGCCCATGTTCATAGCAGCATTATTCACAATGGCCAAAAGGTGGAAAAACCCTAATGCCCATCAGTGAATGAAGGGATGGGTGAAGAAAATGTGGTATAAACATACAGTGGAATAGTATTCAGCCATAAAATGGAACGAAGTGCTGCCATAGGCTACTACGTGGGTGAACCTTACGCACGTGCTCAGGGAAAGATGCCAAGGATAAAGGCGCACGTGTGGCATGATTCCCCTCCTACGAACTTATCCAGAATAGGCAAATCTATACAGAGAGAACGAGTCTTAATGGTTGCCAGGGGCTAGGTGGGGAGAGAAGCGGGGAACGCCTGCTTAATAGTGTAGAATTACCTTTTTTGGGTGATGAAGATGTTTTGGAACTGGCTAGACATTCTTGTTGCATGACATTGTGAGTGTCCTAAATGCCACCGAATTGTATACTTCGAATGGTTAGTTTTACATTATGTGGATTTGACCTCAATTAAAAAAAAAATCTATGGTGGTATTTCAAGCACCCAAGCACAGGTTTTAAAAACAGTTCCGAAGAATACATTTCTGAAATGCTGTACACGCACGTTCAGACACATACAGATGTAGACAGAGAAGTCCCAGCAAGGAATGCTAACATGCATTGGCCACATGTGATGGTTAATTTTATGTCAGCTTGACCGGGCCATGGGATGCCCAGATAATTGCTCGGGCACTATACTGGATACTTGAGAGTGTTTCAGATGAGATTAACATTTAAATCAGTAGATTGAATAAAGCAAGTTTTCTCTCTAATGTAGGTGGGCCTCATCCAATCAGTTGAAGGTCTGCATAGAACAATAATGAATCTATTTTTGTCTCTGTCTCTGTATCTGTCTCTCTCTTTCCACCCCCTCACCCCACCCCACCCTCTCTCTCTCTTTCTCTCTCTCATTGGTTCTCTTTCTCTAGGGAACTTTAATAGACCAGTTTACCTGGCTTCTGATACAATTATTTCTCTTTTCATTTTCTGTGTGAGCTTTTTTTCTCTTTACCTTTTTATCCTTTTTATATAACACTGTTTCTTTTGTCTACAAGATTTGACTCCAAGTAGTCTCACACTTAACGGCAGACACAATTGCTTACCCAACGGGAAATAAAAACTTAGTCAGAAAATAAAGCTAATAACCCCATTGTTCTTTCGATAGAAAGCTAATTCTCCCACGTGTGAAAATTCCATCAAATTATGTTTCATTGGCTTTTTCTTCATAAGAGGAAAGGTTTTGTTTAGTTGTGCCTTTGCCGGCATGCCAGTTTTATAATGAGGTGTCCGGGTTCACCTCCAATTATACTGCCCGTTGGAATGTTATGAAATGGTTTATGACCCTCATTAACTTTGATGGTTATAATTAAATGAAGCTGTGAAATTCATCCAGGGCCAGCCCTCTGGAGTGTTCCTGATTCAGTTTCCATAGACACCCAAGAGATGACGAGTCTAGGATAGTGTGACTTAAATATCTATTGTCCAAAAATGAGTTGTTCTCAAAAAGAAAAAAAAAAAAAGCCCAGAAACCTATAAAAGTCTACTTGGAGAGGTTATTGTGGGTCAGCACAGTGCCTGTCTTGGACAAAGAAGAGGTGTTGCTTCATCTGGGCGTCGGCCTCATTTAGGGGAGAAGGAAATGTAAGAGGTGTCTATTGAGCTCTTACACTGAGCCCTCATTAATTCTCAGGAAAGCCTCGTCAAGACCCTAGAATTATCCCATTGTAGAGATGAATAAAGGGGTGCTTTTGTCCCTGTAAACCTGTGGCGTAAAGCAGACATCTCGGGTATGAGATCCGAAGCTCTGCAAGTTCTAGATTGCTAGGTCTTCGTGGGGTGGGGGCATCAGCGGCCGTCTGCTGGACGGTGGTCTAGGGCTGCAGGAGTGTCTCATTGTGATTATCCTTCTAAGCATCTTGTGCCGGCTTCCCATCCCCTTGTGTCTAATTCTAACGGAGACAGTGCCGCAGACAGGAGTGAGCGAACACTACGCGGGCTCAGTCACCGAGCCCCCCAGAAGACATTCAGTGCGTGAGGCAACATTCTAGAAGGAGAAAGGGCTGTGGGCGCCGAGGGGTGTGGGTGGCGGGTGGAGAAATGGCCGCATTGCGTTAGCTTCCTGGAAGCGCCACCGGGCACCTCGTAGGGATGGATGGTAAAGCAGGAGTAGATGGATGCGGATGTCTCCGAAAGCCAAAGACGGCTCTCTGGCAGCAGCGGGGGGTATTCTTCACGGGCGCTGAGAATGCTGAGCAGAGGAGTCAGGGGAAGGATGAGCCCAGGGCCCGCCTCCATGGGTGCGGGCTGCATCAGTACCTGGTGCAGACATCGTCACGACCGTGACTTCACCCTTGCCGGCTGTGGCTTGGAAAACACACAATAATGCGTGTAACATTCTTCATGCGGTGCTCTCAGCGAAAGGGAGCGATATGGGAGTCTAATAAATATACTACGAAAAGGAAAACCAGACAAATAGATTAATTCTGCAGGTCACAATTCAGAAAGTAACCAGTGAATTTGACAACTTTAGCATATGGCAAAGGTGGCCTCTCAAACCAGTGTAATGAGAGATGCTCAGTGAATGGCTTTGAAAGAATTTGTTATCCACATCGAATTAATCAAATCAGTTTGGGAAAAAGTAAAGTGAGTTCACTACCTCATGCCACGAACACAAAAATTTTGACAAATGAAGTGCTTAAACAATTAAAACATTATAAAAGCATTGGGGGAAATGTGGAATATATTCGTAAACTGGAGATCAGGAAAACTATTATGTAAAAAAAACCCGCAAAGGCATTTTTCAAAACGCAAAAGCTTGCGGAAAAAGATGCTACATATCATCAAGTCAAGGACACGTACCAAGCTCTCAAAATTGTCTCCTTGAAGCCTTTTCTTTGGTCTGAGTTGAAAAGAGACACGTCACTTCTCCCTACCCCCATGGAGGTGGGGCTGACAGCTTCCATCCAGAACTTTCTCTCACCACCTAATATCATTCTCCAAATCCTTTCATTTATGCCCTAGACAAGGTCTATGGACAAAAACCATTGGTGTCCTTCATAATGATCTTGTATCTTACTTTGGAACAGAGCATCTGTTATCTTAGGGCCCCAGCCAAAACTGAGTAATTTCATCTTAATATCTGTGCGTGCGGTGTGTGCACACAAGTGCATGCACATGTGGGTGATAACACACGTCTTTTAACACACTTCAAACAACAGCAGGACTTCCCAGGGAGGGGAAATGGGTAGAGTTAGAGTAATGAGTGATCCAGAGGACCGCAAATTTATCTGTATTGTTTCCATTTTTACAGTGACAATATATTCATGTATTACTGTGTAATTAAAAATAGATGAAATTCAATAGACTCTAGCCGGTTCTGGTTGGGTTTCTGCTGCATAATTTCCATATGCCAATGAAATAAATCCGCAACCTTTCATTTAAGGCAATAGCCCAACTTCGTGTGTTGCTCTGTGGGAAGGAACCAAATTGTGAGGCAGTTTTTGGGGTTCCATGCTGTGGATTGCTCTGATGGTCTCGGCGTCTGTCACTTGCAGTCGGCCTTTTAGTACACGGGCTCGGTGTGCTGTGTTCATTTGTGCTGGTGTTCTGACTCCCTGGCCGACGCGAAGGGGTAGATGGCAAAGCCAGGTGCTTTCTCTCTTGCAGATGTGGGGGCACGCATCGCTATCTGGTTGGCTTCCGGCCACAGTCAAGGCACGGTGGGCGGGGTGTTTATCCCAGGAGCGCAAATGACATTGAAATAGGTATCTATTTGCTGTCCCCAAGGAAGCTGGATCGCCACTTCTCTGGTGCTCAGACAGCACCCTGGGGCTGTTTCTGTTAAGTGGCAGTCACGGGAGGAACAAGGCGGTCAGTTCTAAACGCATAAGGTGACTGACCGGAAACACACAGGCGTGGCAGTGTGCTTTCCCACCCTGCATTAATAATCCCTTACTGATACTGTTTAGGGTTATCCAGACATTCCGAAACGCGTCTCATCGTCACTGGCCCGTTTTATATCTAAGGAGTGCCCACGGTAGTTGGTCCCAGGACTGAGAGAGAAAGAGCTGTGTTTTCCTCCTGGAAAAAAAGCTCAGAGTGGATAGTTCAGTGGGGGCAGACAGTTCAGCCAGTATTATGATGTGAAAAGTGGCGTGAGAAATGGGGTGTAAATTATGAAACAGCTGGACAGGGGATTACTACATAGCCATTAAAAACAGGGTGGCAAAATGCTTGGATCTCTCAGTTACATTGTTAGATTAAAACACACACACACACACACACACACACACACACACAGAAGATATAGAGCAATCATATCATGTCCCATCATTTGTCACAGGAGCAACATAGAGGTAAAAATAAGCACCCAGCCATACAGGCAGTAAGGCGTCTCTGAGGCTGCATGTAAAGCCCAAAGGGGAGGATTAGCCACAAAACACAGAAAAGATGAGGACACACGAGCCTTGGCAGTTGGAGAGAAGCCCTGAATCAGGCCCTGCAGAGACAGTAGCTGAAAAGTTATAGGAAAGTCTTCTATTCTCTTTTTTTTTTTTTCCGGAGAAGCCAGCCAGCTTCCACCTTACTCATCAGCCAGGGCTAGGATTCTCCTAACTTGGGGTGTTTACAGGAATAGAATGGTACTTTCCGAACTGAGAGAGGTTATTTATTGACCAGTGCTGATGAGAAGACTGGGAAGGCATGCCACTAATGTGAGACATGCCACACATCCCTGCTAAGTCGAGTGTTAAAAAGATAACAATTAGATAGTAAGAATAAACTGCTGTTAGTTACAGATCATTTATAACTGCTTAAAGAAATCTTTTAGTGCTTAGCTACATTAAAGAGTGTTTAGTGTTTAGCTACCTTATTAGGAAGTCCTAATAGGTTTTCAATAGAAAGTTTTGAGCTTTTTTTAAAAAAAATATCTATACTCGGTGTTGGAAAAAATGAGAAAACAAATATACACATTTTTTATTCAAGAAATACACACCTCTTTCTCTTTCTCTTTCTCTTTCTCTTTCTGTTTCTCTTTCTTTCCCTCTCTCCTCTTTCACACATGCACTGTGAAATATATTGATGGGTTAAATATGTAATTATAAAAGCCAAAACTATAAAATAATTAGAAGAAAGCTTGGAAGAATACTTTTATAATCATCATTTCAGGAGCCACAAGGGAGAAAATTGGTAGATTGACTATAAAAATACTGAATACATCCATAATAGATAAAGAATGTTTATAAATCAACAACATGGCAAACAACCGAGTAGACCGCTTAATATATTCTGTGTATGCCTCTCGATTTTAAAACATCGGTAACTTTTGCTTACTAATCTTATACATATTTATACAAACAATAAACTTACATAAGTGGAAATATATTATCATCATCATAAGAAAATGGCTGGGTGGAATCTCAAGAAATTTGGTATTTGGGACATACATTTATTTAAAATATAGGCTATCCTAGTGAGCAGGAAATTACACTTGGGGAAGATGGGCTTCATGCGAGAGCAGCTGAAACTGAAGAGAAGATCTTACCTAATTTGGAGGTTGGTTTTTGAGACACTCTGCCTGAAAATATAGCCTTTGGAACATAAACGGAATTTCTGTCAGGTTTTGTAAGGAGCCCCTCAAAAGAACAGCTTCATCTCCCCAGGGATGCTGATGCCGAGAGACAGACGTGTGTGGCTGCTGAGCTGGGCCCCATTGTCCATCGGCCGAGGAGACACGATGGTTTCACGTTATAATCACGTATGGGAAGTCGTGGTGGCAGAAGCCATGGGGAGCAGGCAGTGGTTGGTGGCCCAACGGTGTGGCAGCTGGGATTTAGCTACTCGATGATTGAACTGGGCACCCTGGGAAGGCTGGCTGAAAACAGGAGTAATGACAGCTAACACACATCCTGGCCGCTGTGCCATGCCCCTTGTGTGTGTGACCTCCTCTGATCCTGACATCCGGCCAACGACGTAGATGTAATTATCCAGTTAGCCTAGAGTGGTAGAGCCCTTTCCCCCAGGTGGCACTTGGAGAATGGTGGAGGCGGCAGACTAACCAAGAGCCGCCCAAGGATGTGCTTTGTGCTCTTAATGATACAATTCCGAGCATGTTTCACCCCGTCTACGTCTACGTGTGTGGTCTCGGCAACTTCCGTCACTCAGTTTCCTTGTCCATGAAATGGGCAAAATAACAGTATCGTTTTTGCAGGGCTGTGAAGAGGGTTAAATGACTTAATAAATATAAACCCCTGGATGATGTTCGGCACTGGGCAAGCCCAGAAAACGTCAGCTGTTCTTACTGCGAGTGTGATTTTTCACAGCGCCTCTTGGCTGCTACTCCACGTAGCCACGAGAAGACACTGGATGCCCCCAAAAGAGAGGGTGCGATTGGGTTTTCTAATTATATACTGACTTAAAAAAAAAAAATTCCATAAAGCGCTGTGCCCAAGATCTCATCCCGGGTAACACCTGTCACTCCCTTCCGAGTCCCTGATACCAGCATCCGAAGGGGGCACGACAAAGCTCCGAGTGAGGGCGCAGCTGGCGGGCAGGAAGCGGCAACTCAGCCGTGACGGCAGGACACTTCCTGCAGGATTGCGAACGGTGGCGTGGCGGGGGACCGATGCGGCCGCTCCCACCCTGCCGCGGGCGTCTCTCCTCTGTGCAGGCCGTCATGGTCAGGGCTTTGGGTCACAGTCAGGGCTTTGGGACTTCTGACGGAGTCACCGAGGCATCATGACAAAGAGGAACATTTCCGCTAAGCAGGGAGGCGCGGGCCATGTACCTCCGGCACTTCTTCCTTGCAGTAGACTGATGGGTGAGTCAGGTAACTTTTTAGCTCAGGCAAACGACTGTCGTGATTGTTTTTGTCGTCGTTGGAATGAGAGAGGAGACTTTTAGATGGAGAGCCTTCGTCCTCTCGTGGTGGTATCCCCTTTTGCTTTCTCAAGTTGACCAAAGGCTAGAGTTTTTCTTGTGTCCTGTTGACCGGCTGAGATGACTAGAAAATGCTTATTCCTTGTTATGTAATCATTTTCCACTGAAATCAGTTTGGGAAGGGACAAAAACTGGCCTCCTTTTTGACTGAGTGGGAAGACCAGAAAGATAAGGTCAGTATTCCAGAGGGAAAAAAGTAATTGGGGTTCGTGAAATAATAGAGAATGTATGTTGGCCTCTGCACCCCCAGACCTGGCATGGACATCGCGATTCCCTTGTCGTTTCCTGGGTGGTAGGAGTGTCTTTTGTTCTTAATGACTCTCGGCGGGCTGCGGGATGGCTGGGGTTTGGTCACCAGGAAGACCAAGCGATGATTAGAAGCTTGGACCTTTCAGCTCTGCTCACTGTCCTCTGGGACGGGGGAAGAAGCTGACGACCCATTGGTGACTGATCCCACCTCCGTGATGAAGTCCCTAAGACACCGAGCGTACAGCGTTCAGAGCGTTCCTGGGTCCGCCCCACCTCCATGGGGACAGAAGCTCCCGCACTAGGTACCTCTTCATCTGGCTGTCTGTCCATCCATGTCCTTTCTTATGCCCTTTCTAACACACTAGGAAACACAAGGAAGAGTTTCTCTGAGTTCTCTGAGCCATTCCATCCAGTTCTTGAACCCAAGAAGGGCTCATGAGGGCTCTGATCAATAGTCAGTTGGTCAGAAGCGCAGGTGACAACCTGGGATTTGCATCTGGCATTTGAAGTGGGTTCGGTCTCATGGGACTGAGCCCTTAAGCTGTGGGGGCTGACACTCTGCAGGGAGACAGTGTCGGAACTGAACGATGGGACACCCGGCCGGCGTCGCAGAGACTTGCTTGACGTGTGGAAAAACCCACCGGCATTTGGTGACCAGAAGTGACAGACGTGGAGCGAACGAGACGCGCTCAGGGAGGTCTTTCCTAGCACAGGGTTTCAGGGTCATTTCTGAGCCTAAAATAAAACCAATTGAAGTGAAGGGCTTAGAATAATGGCGCCCCAAGTAGCTCGTGGACGCCTCGTTGCTTATCACACTTTATGCATCAAGGTCAACACTCAGGCATCTGTAAGTGAGAGGAGGGTGGGCAGATGGAGGAAGAAAAAAAAGAAGGAAAAACTTCTGCTTTAGTTTTTCCGAAAGCGTGGTTTGGGTAGCTGATCATCAGCCCATCAAAGGGTCCTTTGACTCCTCGCTTTGTGGAAATATCATTATGTCTGTGAACCCCGATCGGCTCTCTCCCCATGTCAGCCTTGACTCCTTGACGCCTGTCCTGAATGCGAGTGATGCCTTTGCTGGTTTTGTGGGTTAATTATCAACAGCCCTTCCTATGAGCGAATCATTCTCTCCCACCTATGAGTCGAACCAGCCTTTGCGGGTGAGTCTTGGAGGGAGGAGGCTGAATTCTGTACTATTAGAACAAGGCAGCAGGCTCACCCCCCCCCCCCACACTTGATCCTTTATCCTATAAACATCTACATGTCAATCCTTGTCGCTTAAAGCCCCACCGAAAATGGTTTGCTACCTTTGTCGTCTAGGATGATCATGTTGTTCCCTGCCTGGTCTTTTGCTTCTGATAAACCCCTCTGTTACAAGTCAGTCCCAACAGCACCCCGAACTGCCAGTCGGACCAGGCGCCCTGTTCTGCCGACCGCCCCGGTTCCGTAGTTCTCTCCCTCAATCCTCTAACCTCCCTCGAAGCCGAGCTGCCTGCCTTTGCCGCAGGTTCTCAGCCCTTCCTTTCCTGCCTCTCCCGGGCCTGCTCCTCCCACTCGTCATCACCTGGCCAGGTTCTTACTCATCCCCCAGGTATGCGCTCGGGAATGACAGGCTCTGGGAAGCGTTCCTCCTCCAAGAGCACCTGGGTTTACCCCGAGCGCCCCGGGCATTCTCCGTGGCAGCACTGAAGGCGGGATGTCAGGGTTGCTGGCGCATCTTCCCGGATGCGATTGTGAAATCCGCTGGGCAGGGCCTGACGCTCAGCAGACACTGAACGTCTGCGAGACCGAACTGGTTTCTGAACTGGTTCCCTGCTGCTTGACCTTATGATGAGATCAAGTGGAACAGGACCTGTAAGTTCATGGGCCGTGTCCCTTCAGAACACAGCGCCTGTCCCGAGTGTGGGGAAGGGACGCTAACCTTCTGGCATTTCGAGAGCAGGTGGTTCTCTCTTACCGCATTCAGGTGCTCCAGGTCTCCTGTGCCTTGCGGCCACACGGGGGGCTTGCTACGAGCTGGCTGGCACCTGCGCCTGGCACAGGACACAGAGCCTTCCAGGGGTTTCCGCGCAGGCGCGGGAAGCAGCCTTGGAGTGTGGGCTTCATCCGGGGTGTTTCAGAGACTGCGCCTGAGGAAGGACAGTGATAACACAGACCTTTGTCGCTCTGGTTGTCCCCCGCCTCCCCGTCTCTCCTTCTGCCTTATGCTTCCCTGCTGATTGAAATCGGGGGCTTGGCGGGCACCCAGGGACTTGCACCTGGGTGTGCAGATCTCATGAGCAAGCGGACATTGGAGCAGCGACCTCCCCCCTTACCAGCCCAGAGGACGCCCTGAAAAGTCGCAAGGAAGCCACACGCGTGTGCCCTGGTGCCTCTTACACACGGACGCCGTGCGCACGTGCACACACACATGCGTTTTTAATCCGTTGGCGTCTCTGCTCCCCTGTGGACCATGTCCTTGGGGCCATGATGGAGGACAGACCCGCACTCACGACCGGCCCCCCAGGCAGTGGAGAGAGTCATTTTCATCTTCGATGCCTCCTTTGGCGTAGACGGTCACAGCGCAGGGGGCGCTGGGCGTGGGAGTAATTTCCAAAGTGACTTTTCTGCCGGGAGGAGTGTGTGGCCCTCACATCCTGAAGTCAGTTTGGTCTTTGAACAGCAAGGCGATTAGCCGGGCGGGGAGGCGGGGAGGACAGCGCGTGCGATGGTCATTTGCGGCAGAAGCGAAGCCTCTTCACGGGTTGTGCGACTTCACGGCGTGCGGCACACGGATCCCGAAGGGTATTCGTTTGCAGCGTTGGTCGGAATAAACCCCCATGTCCCTGGTTTGGGCCGTTTGGGCCGAGACTCTCGTCACGTACATACGGGGCATTCCCAGGAAAAGCCAGAGGAAGCTGCCGTTTTTGTTTCTTCTGCATTTGGGTGTGGATCTGGACCCCCCGTGGGTTTTAAAGTCCACAGCGTGACCACCCGTGGCCACACATGGCCCTGAGTTTACGGCGCGTCTGCAGACCGCGGTCGCTGCGAGACGTCCCCTTTACGATGGGGTGGCGGGTGGGTAGCACCCCGGCAAATGCTAATCGTGGCGTCCGCGCCTCAGAGCCGGCTCTGAGACAGGAGCGTGTTGAATTTCATCGCCCGCCCGTGCCGTCGAGAGTAGCCGGTCCTTAAATTCTTCCTTGCCTATGATTTCGTTGAAGACTTTGTTTTTTCTCGAAAGCAAGGAAGCTTAAATCAGAGAGGCAGAGGCATTTTCTGCCAGGACGAAGCACTAAGAGGCCCCTTTGGTCAGAGTCGCTCTTTTCCCGGGCCGAGTGTGATCGTAGCGTCTTATTTCAAAGACGACGTGATCGCCCGTTACGTTCTGTTTCCCTTCATGGAGTGAACGGGCGAGGCTCTGAGTTATTTTAGGGACAGTAGAAATTGATTTTTAAGTCGCAGGCGAATCACGTGTGTTCTATGGGATGGAAGTGGTCACCAGTCACTTCCAGTCTCTTCCAGACACATAGGCTCTGACCCCTCCCTGGCAGATCGGCTGTGAAATTCCACATTAATCCAGCGCTCAGGGCATTTTGGGAATTTGCAGAAATCCATACCGCAGAGTAATTCACGTGCCAGCAAGTTCCTAACCTTGAGCTTATAGAAACCAGCAGTCGTAGTGCAGAGTTAAATCGGGGAGGAACGTGGGATTAAACTAAGTAAAAACAGTCAAAATGAAGGTTCTGCGGAGAGAGTCATCACATTCATCCTCCTGTGCCGTCCGTAATCTGGCTCTGAAAACGATGACTAGACAGGGGTTGCAAAACCGCGACCGTGGCATGAGGCCTGCAGGACTGTGTAAGCACCGAAGGTCATGGCGCTCACTGCGCTGACAAGGTGTTTCTTGTTCAAACACACGCTTGGCAAACAAAGGGTGACCAAAACATTCTTTGAGGACCTGCCCCGGGCCCAGATTTATGCGGAGTGCTGGGAAAAACAAAAAGGAGTTTGGCATTTTTAGTTTTAAGCGACGGACATGAGAACATATTGTTCCGTCCACGGTGCCACACACGCCACCTCAGGGGCACAGCCTGCGAGGGGCAGAGGGGAGCGGGAGGAGCTACTGCTCTCCGACTAATTCAGCTGTGTGCCGGTCTCGGCGGCAGCCCTTCTGCAGATAGATACTTCTACTTCTAGCCCTGCTGAGTCTCCAAGATCTCCGAACTAAGGCCGAGTCCATTCGGCTGCTGAGTGACAGCTGCGTGGCCAGTGCCTCAGGGCCGTGTTTTCCAGATGGGAATCGGCGAGGCTGGGTGGACTTCGGGCCAGGAGAGAGGAGGCCTCGAGCTGAGCGCGCCCCCTCCCCACCCCGCTGCCGGTGCAGATCCTGGGTCAGGTTGCCTTGCCCTGGACCCCTCCTCCCACCCTTCATCCCGTTTGAGTCCGAGGGTTCCAGTGCCTGTAGGGACAACGGCCCTGGCTTGGTCTCAGAGAAGAAAAGGCAAAGACCACTGTCCCCAGTGAGCGGAGCACTCGGTGGGCGGCCATCGGGGCAGTGAGCGGCCTTCTGCATGACGAGGCTGGTGGACCATGTCCCGGGTCCTTTAGGCACGTGATCTTTCATAGCGTGTACCTTCTCTGTTCCGCCTCTTCCTCCTGCCTATACTTCAGGTGAAGCTGAAAGAGCAAGGGCCACAGGAAAATCAGAAACCATCTGGAACAGGGCCTTGGTTAAATGAATTCTTGTACACAGCCTGGACTGTCATGGCGCCGTAAAAGATTACGCTGATGAAGAACCTTGTAGCTTTCGGGAGAGTGATTTAAAAAGGCAGGTGACGTGACTGAGTACCCAGTGAGATCTCAATTTTGTCCAAACTCATGGTTTAAACAAAAGGTGGAAATACCAATTTTTGAGTGTTGAATTACTGACTTTTCCTGTTTAGGTTTTTTTTTTTGTTTTTTGTTTTTTTTTTTGGTACTTTCTGAATTATATATAAACAATGGAAGCTATTTGGTCGTTTTGTTTTGTTTTCTTTTTAATTAACAAATCCTTTAAACCAAGCATCAAAAGATGCTTGGCCCAGTGGATAATCTCTCCGGTTAGATCTCATACAGGGCAAAGATTTCTGTCTTTCCTCCTTCTCCCCAGTGCCGCTCCCACCAGTCACTCCCCGGCTATTTCTTAAACCACAAACCAAACTGACTGGGAGCGAGCCCAGCGGACCCGTCCGGGGCCCTTTTCCAGCCCTTCCCGTCAGGGGTGCGGGCCTTTTAAACGCCCGTCGCACAAGTACTTCCCGAGCAAAGGCTCTATTCCAGGCCTAGCTCTGGGCTCAGACGATGTCCCCGTCCTCGTTTCTCTCTTTTCTCTCTTTGCCGACGATGTCTGTCTTCTCTTTACAGTTTACTCTCCCGTAGTCTCACGTCGGCTGAACCTGCACCGTGATGGCGTGTAACCCTCCCAGCTCTTCCGTGAAGTTCTGACATGAACGAGGTTGGAGAACTTCAAAAAAAAAAAAAAAATGTCCTAACCTCCCTGAACCTTGGGTTTGTCACGTAGGCAGACAGTGGTCACAATGACCTGGCAGTTGTCTTAAGGCTAAAATGAGAGAAAATACGTACAGTGTTGGCTCAAAATGTAGCTCGATATTTGCTCATGGAACCTCCTCCTGCTAGATGTCCCCAGCCCTATTGATTTCAGGCACCAACCTGCCCAAAGTATCAACCTAGGCTCAGATGTTTATTTCCAGAATGTCCCAGCAGTAATCTCAAAAGGAATATGTGGCAGGTAGGGATTTGGTTGACTGATACACAATCACACCTGAAACGATGTTTGAAATCCAGATATATTACTAAAAACATGATTTAAAAAGCTTTAATTTTTGCTGCGGTTATACTTTCTCACATAAGATGACCATCCTGTTATTTTTCTCTTGTTTTTTTTTTTTTTTTTTTTTTTTTTTTTTACCCAGCACTCATAGCTTATCAACTGCCGATGTGCTGTGACCTTGAGTGCTGAGTGCTAAAGCTAAAAAGCAACTCTCCCAAGGTCACCCCTCCCCCCACTTCTCTCCTGGGTGTTTCTGCCGTAGGCGCTTGGTCGAAGTTGACCACAGGCCCCTTTGCGGTGGCCACGGTGGCCCCCAGAACTGCTGCGGGAGAAGAAAAGAGGCCTAGTTTGGCGACTGTTGGGTGGCGGGGGAGTGGGGGAGTCCACTCAGGTTAGGGCAGAGAAGGGTCTGGATGGTCAATCTCCCCCGAGTCAAACTTAAACTCAGCTCATCATCGAAGCGCGTGGGTGGCATCTCATTCCCGCATTCACCTGACGTTTGTTGAGCATCCATTCTGGCTTTCACTTTACGAACGCCTTGAGGTTCCGCTGTGAGCTCACCGTTACCCCGCGCAGCCCGTGAGACTGTGTCGCTGTGCCCGTCGTCAGATAGGGACACTGAGGCCCCGGGGTGGGGGCGAGCGACTTGGCTAGCTAAGGCTGTGTGGCTGGGGCCCAGCAGTGAAAACTCAGCCTCTGATCTGTGTGGCGTCGCCGCTCTCCCAGAGAGCTCTCTGTCTTGACCTGCTTCCCTCTGATAAAGGACGAACCCTCCTCTCTCCTTCCAGGAAAGGCCCCTTTGTTCTCTGTAAACACACGTCTTGAGACCAGCGTCGCACTTTCCCTATAGCCTCTCACTTGATAATCTCAGTGGACTCGAGCGAGGAGAGAGACTCCTTTTGATCACTTCTCAAGTGAAGCGGGCAGAGACCGGCCGTCAGAGCCAGGCTTCATGTCATTCACGATGAGGGTTTTAGTCAGGGACGAGCAGGAGAGAGCCATCAGAAGTTTACTTTTAGAGGAGAATAACACATTTATGTTCTTTCAAAAATATCTGGCAGCTTATGGGGTGCCGAATGCTTTGTAACGTTTCCTGGGGATCTGAGATAAATTACGTCTTCTTGATGTTTGCTTTCACGATCTGTTTATTCATAGCTGAGTAGCTCGGAGAGATTCTTCTTGGAGTCTTGCGTCTGCTCCCCTTTTTGAAGGTCTCAGTCATCAGAGATGGGCAGCTCGTGCCCAGATGTCTGGGACAGCAGAGGACCGAGAGGCTGAGGAGGGAGAGTGTCGAGGATGGAGCAGCACCCCATTACAGGCGTGCTGAGCTAGGGCAAGGTGAGGATCCTCTCTGCCAGCCCTCTCGTCATGCCCTGGGGACAAGAGGTTCCTGCCTGCTCAAGTTTTAAAGGGACCATCCAGGAAGGCCTCGAGGGAAGGACCAGGGCCGAGCATGAATGCTGAAGCTGTTTCTTAGAATGGCGCCCCACTTCTCAACACCAGTGGGGTGATGTCCCCTGAGCTGTCATGTCACACATCGCCTCTCATGCCGTAAAAGCCAAACGAGAGGCTTTTCAATGATTCCCCTCGCCTAGGAAAGAGAAGTATTATCCGTGGTGGCAAAATCATCAAATTTTACGATGCACAAGTCAGTGCTATATATTTCGGAGTTTTGCTTTAGAGGGTATCATTTCGGAAAATGGGACAGATTTTCAGTGGCTTGAAAGTTTCTATCGTCAAACGAAATTGCCAAGAAAGTACACTGCATTGTAAAATTACAAGGAACTACGATTCAGCCCCATTTTGACTTTATTTATAAAAAACAAATTAATAGCAAATGAATAAAACTTTTAAACCATTATCTGAGTAATAATACTAAACAGAACAATTAATGGGACAGCCGCATTCAAACAGCTGTTTAAGAAAACCCGATGATGTTCCATTCATTGTCAGACTTGGCATTTGGGCAGAATAAAAACCAAAGTAAATAGTTATTGATTCATGGGAGAACACTGAAAATTCCTTCTCAATAAGTAGAATAAGCAAATAAACCGTGATTTATAAAAACCCCAGCTAACTAAATCAGCTAATGGGCCTATTCAAAAAATTCTTGTCATGTATACTGTGAACTGACAATTATAATTGAAAATTACCAGTTTCTCTATGAATTTAATATACATATAGTTAACCACCTGCTTGACTGTTATATAGAGCCATTTAAACATGAAAATGGGTGTATGAATGTTTGAAGGCTTTTGAACCAAACACATTAATTGCCAGTCTGTGTTAATGGAAATAGGCAGAATGGATGCTTGGTTGTCTCTCTCTGTAATAAATATAAAAATTCCCTGGGCATCAGAGCCTGTGTGAAGGACATGTGGAGGCCTTTTGTAGAAGCTCGCCGGCAAGCTCGAGCCCCTCAGCCCCAACCAAACAGGCGAAAAGGAGACAGGGGAAAAGTTCCGTCAGCCGGGTTTATTACGAGTGTCACATTCCCGAGCGGTCCCGTCCGAGCTGGGGACTGAGGGCCCCCTGGACGAGGCAGACAGCCGTGGAACAGGCAGTGGGAACCAAGGCGAAGTGCAGAGCATGGCTGTGAGCGCGTTGGTGGCCAGGTCCTTTCTGCTCACACCTGGGCGAGGGACCCCGTGCTTTCCCTTCCTGGCACAGGCACCCCTGCACCTGACCTCGTAGGCAGCGACCCCTGTGGCCAGAAGCTCTTCCTCCGCTGGAAGAGATCAGTCGTCTGTCCCCTGGCCACCCACGAGGTCTGGGTGTCTCGGGTGGATGGGTTGAGGGGACTCTAACGCTAGCCTGATGTGCTGCTCTGCCCAGTGTCTCCTCGAAGCGGTCTTGCTCATCTGGCGGCCTCTCTGGGGGCTGGGTGTTAGGTCCCTCCTGCTGTCACACTCCGGCACTCCCTGCTTTTTTCTGACTCTGCCCATCATGGTGCGCGTGGCAGGACCTGGCTTGGCCTGGCTTGGAGCTCACCGATGGATGTAGATACCTGGGAAGTGGTTTGGGACTGTCTGGCAGTGGGGAAGGTGTCCAGTGCTACGTGTGGGCCATGCAGCCAGTGGGGGGCGGGGCAGTGACGGAGCAAGGCAGGTGCTCAGATGCTCGGGTGTCCAGGTTCAGATCTGACCTGGGGCCATGAGACACCTTCTGGCTCCCGCCAGCGGTCACCTTGGAGCCTGCTGAGGGACCGTTTACCCTGAATAGTCCAGCTAACGCTGGAGGGTCAGAGACCCGGCATCTGTGACAGGCGAGGCTGGAGAAAGAAGAAGGTTCGTGCAGATTGCCGGGCTCCATCTCACTTCTTCCTGTGATCGGGGCCCAGTCAGAGAGCGGCAGAGATCCCCGTTCCACACGGATACCGTTTAAACCATCTCCCCGTTGCCGGTGGGGTGTGATTGTGTTTTGTTTCTGGGAGGACAGTGCAGGAGCGGGTCGTTTGAAGATGGCTTTGAGTACGATGCAATTAACTTTCTCAAAAACATCCCATTTATCTGATGTGATTCCGCCCTTCTCTGAGAGGAACGGCTGTTGGTGTTCGCAGCCATAACCGTTTGAGATGTTATTTTTGAGCGTTTTTACCCGTTTCTTTTTTTTTTGTTGTTATTGTTATGTCAGATAAGATAAAAATAAGTATTTATTGCTGCAGTTTCTTCTGGTACCAGCATTCTGCATTTATCTAAAAGGGCCAGCTGTCGACTTAAGGATGGAATAACGAATTTGAGATTTGCTTTAAATCCACCTCTGCACAAGTAGGTTCTCTTAAGAGGTTTACCAGGAATCTTTAACTTTATCCTTTCTTAAGGAAGGTACAGGAGATGAGAGACGTTTTCTTAATATTAGAGTCCTATTTACATACACACATACTTCTTAAACTTATTTTAATTTAGGCAGGAGAAAGAAAAATTATAGAAGTGCGTGGTTTCCTGAACTGTGTTTTTTCATAATCTCAATTTTCTTGGAACTATTAAACCCGATCTGTAGCAAAGCTCTCAAATAGAGAATATTCAGCGTAGTTTTTCATACATGCTCACTATGCCATGCACTACTGTGGTTCAGCATCAGAGTTTCACCTTTAAATTTCTGTACTGCAACGATTCACGGGATTTACCAAAAACAGGATTATTTTGTTGAAAGCCTATCCCTTATCTGTTCACGGCCTACCAGTATATCAGCTACTGAAAATCAGGCTTATGCTTTGTGGGTTGTTTTTTTTCTAGTAGTGGAGCGAATCGGTGATGATAACGTGTGCTCTCCTGAGTTTCCAGGTGTAGCAACAAAGCAGTTTTCGATGAGCTGTCTTGCTTGTGGTGTTAAGTCTCCAGTCAAGAAACAATGTGTGTTTGTCTGTGTGTGTGTGTGCGCATTCACCATATTTTGAAGGAAGCTAATTATCGACGTAAACCTTTATACTTTACTTGAATCAACTCCAAAACCAGTCCAGGCATCCGAATATTTGCAGCTATAGCTAATGCAAAAGCTATCACACGTTAAATGCTTATCATGTGGACTCTCAGATGGATTTGGCGTCAAAGATTAAAAGACAAAATTAAAAAAAAAAACCCAACGTCTTTAAGTTTTGGTAAAGTGAGTTTGTATGCATGAGGAGCACAGGAAACGCCATGTGTGTGAGCGGTGTTATTTTGTTTTGCAACACTTCATGTGCTTTTGTCACGAGATAGATCTGGGGCCGGGGACAGAGTGGGGAAATGGCTATTGTACAATGCCATCACCCCCTTTTTTTTTTTTTTTTTTTAAGAAAAAGACAAATGGCTGGCATCTGCTCATCTCAGTTTGCTCATTTAATCATATTTCCCTGACACCTCTGCTTGTCTCGTTCTGTCTCGGGGAAGACAGGTGAGAAGCTAGAGAAAAATGGTGTTTTTTCCCCCCAGCCAATTCCTGTGGAAATAGGAACTTATTAAGTTTCTCCCTTTTGTAACAGAACTACCTTCTTACCTGGATAATAAATATCCCGAGTTCCGCAGGTAAAAGTGTAGATGGAAGGGTGAGGTGTCAGGGTATCTGCGTGTGCATGAGTGTGCACGTGTGTGAGTGCACATGCTTGTGGGGGCATTTGCCCATATGAGGGGAGCAGCTATGTTTTTTCTTATTTTCGCTGGGAGATGCTGCCTAAAGCATGTCTCTCTCCTTGTTCATGAGTAGCATCTTAGTTCTTAGGAAATGTGAGCAGGGCTGAAAATCGTCCATCAGTGAACACAGAAACAGCCCCATCAAAGAAATAGTTCATTGCGAATTCAGTTATAGTGACATCCTGGAAATTGGCACTTGTCACCACTTTCTGTCTGCTCTCACGGCTGTTTCTGTTCTTTGTAGCATCACTGACAGATTCCTGGGGTTGTTTTAGGGAAAAGTTCCTTAGGTTTGTATGTGATGTCTAGAAATACTAATAGTCTTCACGAATAAGTTCATATTTTATCATATGGTTTCATTAATGAGTATGTATTTTATAGTTCCGTTTTTGCAGCTTCCAGGAGAGCTTTTCATCTTAGATCCTAGGAAGTAGAACTACAAAGAAGGGAATTAAAGAGACAGAAAAACAAAAGTTTAATACCAGAACACACAGGCACGTGTAGGAGTTCCTCTCCTGAATAATTTATATGAATTAGCAGATTCGGAAGCTGATAGGCTAATCTGCGACTGTTTCCCCTTGGCTTATTCTTCTATCCCAGGTGTGTCTTGCTCATTTATAATGCAATAGCTTGCTATTTAAAGAAAAAAAAAAAACTTTAAGTACTCTGGCAAGCTAAAAATGAGCCCCTGAACGTTTATGTAAACCTGCCTTTACATATTTTCAACATAAAAAGTAGTTTTCAAATTCAGAACCAAAATATTTACCAAGGTATCATGTGCACTTAAATGTTACACATTTTCCTTGCAAGTTGCAAAATGAAAATTTTAAATCATCAATTTGTTTCTTTTAAAATGTCTAAGTTGAAACATAAAGGTACCAACTATTGATACATGACTTGCGTGGATCTTAAGGGTGTCATGCTGAATGAAAATAGAAATACAAAAGGTACCTACCAAATGATTCCTTTTTTCTAGCATTCTTTTTATTTTTCATTTAATTAATTTGTTTTTTTAGGCTAGGCCACCCTTGGTTGGCCTCACAGATTGCAAGGACCTCGTCAATTTACAATCCCTTATTTTTTATGCTTACAGCACCTGGTCTTCCTAGGTGGTCTCCCATCTAAGTACTAACCAGGCCCGACCCTGCTGAGCTTCCGAGATCAGATGGGATCAGGCTTGCTCAGGGTGGCGTGGCCATAGGCTCCTAGCATTCTTCAAATAATAGAATTATAAGGATGGAGACAAATCAGCCAGGGATTGGTGGGGGGGGGGGGGGGGCGTGACTGCACTGGGGCAGCTGGAGAGAGTCACTTGGTGGTGATGGGGCATCTTTGATTGTGGTGACAATGATATGAATCTAGACCTGCGAACTATGCACAGAAGCATCAACACGGATGATGAGTGCGTTCAGAAACGGACAAAACCCAGGTGGGCCTGGACTCTGGTCAGTTGCATGCACTGTGTTAAACTCAGTTTTCTGCCTCTAAGCACATAGCGAAGTGACGGTAAGGTGTTACCTCAGGGGAGACTGACGGAGACTTAGGGTCTCTGTACTGTTATTAAAATTCCTTGAGAATCTCTAATTATTTCAAAAGGTGAAGTTAGAAACATGGTTCTGCTGAAGAAAGGATTCCAGCTACTAATTAAACACACTTAGGAAACAATTTCGTTGAAGTCTCGCATCCTCCAGGGAGGGAGGACTTTTACGTATCACCACCGCAGACTCTTGATTTAGCGTATGCTTCGAGTCCAGGTCTGCGAGTCATGAGCTGTGTAATTTAAAGCAATTGCCATTTCCATAACTTCAGAGAACGTTGAGGTCGGCAGGGGTCTTACGGGCCACGTAGGTCTACCTCCCAGCTTCCCACTGTGTTTTGGCGCCCTCGTTTGTAACACGAAGCCTATGTCCTAGATTCTTTGCAATGCCCTGCCTAGCTGTGGATTTTATAATCTGCGATTTTATAATAGAAACTACAGAAATTTTACTAGCAGTCTTATCAATTTTGCCTCAATATTTATTGCATGAGATGAATATTTGTTGATTGCACATGTGGACATAGATATGAACAGATACTATTTAACACCATCTCACATATTATAAACAGTTGGAGAGTAAATTACCTTGGCTAGTTTGTACTACTTAACTACGGTTGACACTTTCTCAGGACAGAGGGTCTGGGCCATTTTCTTGAGCTTCTATACCATTACCTAGATCCTATGTAAGACATATGCCTTCTTTCCATTGGGGTATTCACGGTGAAAGGGGGGTTGAAGTGACTTAGGTCAGTGGCTCCAGGTGTGGGTCTAGCCACTGCCTGCAGGACCTACCAAATCAGTACTGGTGAGACTCTGGCCAAACATGAAAACTCAGAAAGGAGGCTTCACAAAGTGGACGCTATCACTTGGAACAAATGCACATCAGACGCTCCCAACGACCAAGGCGGCTGAAGCTTATTTGTTACTCATCTCAACTACTTTCCTTCATGGAATGCTAAAAACCGATTATGTTGGGGGAACTGTAGAAACAGGCTCAGAACCCCCCGGGCCATGCCTGGCCTCGTGACAGAGGGCGTATACAGAAGGATCTCGACGGCAGTGGCATTTTGTTTCCTGGTATTGATTTCCCCCAATTTCTATAACAGTTTCAGGCACAGTCTCACAAAAACAAAACAGAACAGAAACAGCAATCCACAGTGTTAGTGTAATCATTTTATTAACAAAGAGAACCCATAGGGTTCAAACAAGAGTACAAAATACAATATTTTTATCCCCTGTGGGCTAAATCATCATGTTTTCTTTCAATAGTAAAAATAAAAAGGCCCGCATAGTTAACTTATCAAAAACAAAACCCCCGACTACTGAATTTCTCATTGTGCAAAACAACAGGAAAACATGAAAAGTAACGTTCTTCCCGTGGCAGGATTGTGTGCGCTAAAAGCTGCACATTTTCCATTTCAAAGTTTTGGCATCGAAAAGAAAATTCAAAGGCCACAGTTTCTTTTCAAACTAAAGAAGAAGGGGATATGCAAGCAAAGATAGATAGCAGCTAAAATTATTTCAGTCTTCGTTTCCACGTATTCTCTGTTCCGATGGAGAATTTTCCACATTCATAAAACGGTTATCGTGATCATAAAAACGTACGCGGTTTCAACCCGCTGTTCAAGCTCAGACGTACTGACACCTGTCCGGTAAGGCATGAGCGTGCTTTTCAAGCTCTTAAGTGCTACCGCGCCGGCTTTGCTTTCGCTTCGTGGGCAGGCTTCGTGATTCCTCCAACAAAGGTGAGCAAGCAATCTCGGTGAAGGATTCACCGCAAATAGTTGCTTTTCTACCTGGAGCCAAATAACGAGACTTTCAACTTCCTTCATTCTGTTTCATTTCTTCACTGTTTTGGCATCGTAGAGATGGATGAGGCATGTAAACTACAGCTTAGAAGTCAACAAAGAGTGGAGGATGGGCTCTTTTTAAGTAAAAATAAAACTATTTGGACAGCGCTTAAATACACACACCAGTTTAAAAACATGCACAGAAACACACACATACAAAAACGAGGCAAAATAAAAAAAACAAAGCAGGGAGTAGAGTTTTGTGACAATTTCAAAGACAGGTTTACATTGTGGTTTTAAACAGTGGCTTACATTGAAAGAAATGTGTACAATATTTAATGACGGCAGCATTCTGTCCAGATGGGTGGGAAGTATAAATTTACCTAATGTTTGTAGAAAAAAAATCCCTGATCAAATAGGTGACTTATTTTTAAATACGAAATTTAACCTTGGAAGAATTTTTCTGTTTCTCACTGGACATGCCAATTGAAAGAAAACTTAATTCTTCCGTGGAGTCAAGTGCAGTATTCTCCATCGGAAGCACTGGGGCTTCTAGATCGGTCCCTTAGAGCAGGGGTCCCCAACCCCTGGGCAACGGACTGGTACCGATCTGTGGCCTGTGGGAGCCGGGCCGCACAGCAGGAGGTGTGGGGCGGGGGAGCGAGCGAAGCTCCATCTGTATCTGCAGCCGCTCCCCAGTGCTGGCATCACCGCCTCAGCTCCGCCTCAGATCATCAGGCGTTAAGATGCTCATAGGAGCCCCTGTCCCTGGTGCCACAAAGGCTGGGGACCGCTGCCTTAGGACATGGAGGAGACCGAAGTCCTTGGCCTGTCCAAAATCTCCCTCATGGGAATTTCTGCTTCCCTTCACCTAACACCTGGAAATGCTCTCAGCTTCCAAAACCAACAGATTAGAGGAAAAGCACTGACCGTGTGACTGTGGATAAGGGGGCGGGGGGCAGTGAAAACACTCCTCAGACTTTTAGCAGCAACACAATCCTGTTGGTCTGAAAATCCTGAGGTTAAATGATAAGAACATATTGCACCAAAACAATAAACAAAATCACAGTTTAAGGAGAATCGCTAAAGACTTGGGAACAACAAGGTACAAAGGCAGTGACCACCATCAGTAGATCTGCATCTCCTGACAGGAATGAAGTTTGTGCCTTTTTAAAAAAACAGCATTTGTACCCTTTTTGATTTTGCATTTGTTTTGAAATACCCTTTGGTATACGTATATTAACTTCCACCGGACGCTGGCCGGGCCGGCTTTCCCCCGGGGCGGGTCCAGACGCAGCGACAGGGGAGGCGAGGTGCTATTGCACAGCAGCCAGTCCAGAGAGGACGTCTCAGGCCGAGCTGGCAGACGAGGCTGACCACGCGCGAGGGGAAGGATGCAGCCTTCTTCCCCCCCACTCCCTGTCCTGGGTGAATAAGACATGAGGAGAGTCAAACACGTATCCTGTTTTAGTACCTAAAGGGCGGGGGGGGGGAGGAAGCAGCCTTCGGCCAAGTATCTCCACCTTGAAGTTCCTTTTGCCCCTGTGAACTGGGCAAAAGGAACTTCTGGGGACTCTCTCTTGGCTTCGTAATACTGTACCGCCCATTTAGAAATGCCATTTTAAGCTATCGTTGAAAGAGTGAAATCCGAATCACCTCGTCGGGACCTCACGAGAGGGGGGGTCTCAGGACCCCCCGTTCGAGGGCTACGGCCCCGTGGGACCCGGGAGAAATCACGATGGCCACGGCGCCGAGGGCTGTCGCGTCGTGCGCAGTAGGCCTCGTCCCCTCTGCGTCCACCGCTGTGCTGCCTGCCACCTGCTCCGGCCGCCTCCCCGCGGGCCGTGCCGTCACCCCGAGGCCCTGCCCGCACGGGCTGCCCCCGGCCACTCCCTCGTGCCGGCGCAGGCTGCCTGTCCCCTACGCCGCCACATCGGGACTTCTGCCACGTTCTGGGACTTCTCATGTCGCCACTCCATCCTTTAAAGGGGACGTAATCTCGCGCGACAATCCTGTTCACCTACTGGAAAGTTCACGTGTTCTCTAATTTCTTGGTGCTGACGGTCATTCATGTTCTTAAGTGAATTTTCCCCAAAAAGGCAGGAGTGGGAAGAACTGACACTCGAATCTGACGACGATCACAGTGATTTCTGGAATATGTTCAGAGAATGAAGGAAACAGGCTGGGCCTCTTCTCCGCTACTAGGATGTGGATCCACCTGCAAGAAAACACACCGAGATTATCCTCGTGCCTTTCCTCAAAACGGCTCTAGTAGCCGTTGCTGATTACGTGATGGTTACAAGCCACGCTTAGAGCCGGGGATTACTGCTCAGTCCCAGGGGCCCGCTTCAATTCCATGGCCACGTCAAAGACCTTGGAGGCGATCCGTGGCACGCGACAGCACGCTGTCGACCACAGGGGACTCGCTGCAAGGGTGGGGGGACGTGGAGCGGCGGTGACCTGTCACGGCCGTAAACAAAAACGTTTCACCTGTATCCCCTGGCGATTAGGAAGCAGCCACGGACACCTAACCCAGGACTGCGGACGAGCGGCACAGTAAAGTCTCGTTTTCTTTGGGCTGTGTTACCTCTGAGTACAGAGGCGGTGGCTGGAACCAGAACTCCTGAGTGTAGGCAAACACAGGGCAGCAGGCCTCGCCCTCGCGGCCGGGGCGCTGCGGGTACGGGGGCACGTGTCTCGAGAATTCCTCCTCCGACACCACATCCGCGTACTTGGGTGGAGCTGAAACGAAACCAGAGTTGCATCTCAGAAAGTCCTGTGGCGTCTCATTACCAAACCTCTTGTGAACTCCGTTGTAAGCAAGAATTTACCAAAATTTAAATACAAAACAGGGTATTGTTCCCTCTAAATCAGCAAGTTGTTACGCCCGTTTCGACGGAAAAAATACTTAATATGTTCTGCTTTTATTAAATACTGGTTATATTTTACTCTTTTGCGATGTGTGTGTTATAGTCTAGGTAAAAAAAAATCATTGAAATGGGGCTACAGAGAACATATTAACACTCTCTACTTTCTCTTTTTTACTGTTTTACCATTCTGAATCAGGCACGTGGATTTTGTTTCTGGATCTGGCATTGGTAGCTTTGTGTTCTGGATAAGCTGAACTCTCAAAGTCCCTTCTAGGAATGATGCTTTATGGTTTTCAGAACTAGGAAGAGTAAAGACCGTTGTAGTGGCAGCATGTTTTGGGGGGACACTGAGTATTAAAATCATATGGATTTCAAGTGTCCAATTCAGGAATAGGTCGTATGTACATCGTATGTGTGCTCGCCGCCCGAAGTTAAATGACCTTGCATCAGCCGCGGTGTCAATTAACATCTGAGCACTGACCATCTCGTCTGTCCCGTTCCTGGGGACTTCGACGCCTCAAACTTTGTTCTGAAAGACCCCGGAACCTTTACCTTCAGGCTGTTCGGGCAGCGCCAGCGCCAGCCAGCTGAAGTCCACGCTGAACTGGCTGACCATGCTGGAGTTTCTGCTGACGAAACCGCTGTACGGGACGGTGCCGATCACCAGCGGCAGCTCGAGCATCAGCTTTTTAGCACCAGGAATGTGAATATAAACCTGTCATGCCAAAAAAGAAAAAAGAAAAAAGAGAATGAGAAAGGAAGGCACACAAATGGTGGCCCTCAGAGCAGAGAGCTGATTTATTTTTCTATAGAAACAAACGCCTCTGCCGCTTGCCACCACCTCTCCCAGTACAGTCGTCCATTGTCCTGATCAGATAAGATTTAGAATAAACAAAACAAAGAGCACACAAAATACAGCGGATGCTGTGTGACGGGGAACCGTGGCCTTAGTGAGCACAGCTTACGTGAGAAAGAACAGGAAAAACTAAGTCCACATCCTCGACACAACGAGCACCCTTGATGCACCGTAACTGTCTCAGGCCGTTCAGTTAAATTTCTCAGAGGGGTGGTTTTCGATTAAATGCGAAGGCCAGTTTTCACAGAGTCCACGATCTGTCGCAACCCTGCTGACCTCAGGACATTTTCCTAGGGACCGAATGCACGTGTTTACACGTGGTTCCGGGTCCCTCTCCCTTCTCCACCCCCTTGGCTCGGAAGGAGCTCGCTTACGGCCAAGGAGTAGTCGACTCTGATGATGCAGCAGTCTAGGATGGACGGGGTGACGGGCGGGATCTTGAGCATCTTCCCGTTCCAGGTGTCCGTGCTCCCGGACGCGATGTGGTTGCCACGCACGCTGGCCACCATGTGCCGGACGGTCTTCGTCTTCCCGCTGGCCAAGTACGTCTGGGTTTGGAAAATGGCAGCTTTGGGGACGACCAGACGAGAGGAACAGTTCTCTATTTCCGCGTAGATCGGAATCGCTTCTCCTACAGAGAGAAGAAAACACCTTCAGAGGCTTCCCAGAAAGTCCTCACCGTGGTGGAACAGAGCTGTTACCTACTGAAGCCGAAACGTTTGCAGCGTAAACTTTAACTAACCGAGGAGCCCCGACGGAAGGAACATTTAGACTGAAAATCTGAGTTGGAGAAATGAAAATTCAGGGCAGGCTGCGGGAGACACTGTTTTCTAGTGACTGCATTATTCTCTTTTTAATGAAGCAATACTAGGTTACCAGTTCTAAAGATATGTAAATGCCCGGTCTCTCTAAGCACGAAGATGAGATATAGAAATAAGCGATTGCATGCCATGTTAAGTCTGAAAGATCACTGACACGCTCATTAGCGTCCACCCAGTCACCATCTGCCCGACAGGAGAAGGAAGCCTTTGCCTTTAAGGATTGGGCGGTAAGGCGCAAACTCGGCCCTGGGTGGCGTGGGCGGCATGTACACCGCCCCCTTTCCAACAAGCCAGCACCCCAGAGGAGGGGCCAGGTCCGCTGCACAGGACGGGGCCCCTCACAAGTGGCAACCAGGGTATCGACCCGACTGTCAGGGCGCCCGATGGTCTGGATTGGGACCCCACGTGTCTGCATGGCCCGCAGGGACCCTAGGCGCCCGGCTCCGCCTTCCTGTCACACACAGCAGCTCTCTCCTGAGCCTGGACGTTCTCCTGCGACATTAGAATGAGATGCTGGCATTGCTACTCTACTCATCACTCTCCGAGTTTTGTGCTTTGCTACTAGAGTAACGGTATTGAAGTCAGAACACGAGGGTTTTAACTGGAATCTACCGACCCGCTTGAAAATATTTCAATCTCAATTATTTATATTGAAAACAGAAAATCTTATTATACCCGTTTCAAAACAGTACGTACTTCTTAAATTATATACCACATTATTTAAAATCGCTTAGTGTTAGCTAATAAAATTCGTAAATCTTTCATTTTAACTTTCAAACGTATTGCTTACCATTACAATATCCCTTTCTTTCAATTTTGGCACTCAGCGAGACTGGACCAGAAGTGAAAAACCAGCAGCCAACCATTTTCTCTTGAGTTTTCAATACGGGGGTCTTGAAAATGTCAAATAATAAAATGACTTTAATTAAACAAGGCTAGAAAATCCACAACACTTAAAATGATGTTATTCTTCATTAAGTAGTCCCAAAGAAGTGTCTTCCAGAAAAACAAATCGACCTTTCTTATCCTCATATGACATATTTGGTGAAACATAAACCATTCAAAATCATTCCCTGTTTAGGAAAAAGCCAGGGTGAATTTTTCAGGTTCAAATTAGGGAGACACTGTCCTATTTTACCCTATAGTAATGATGTTTCTGGGAAATGACTTGCAGTCCCTTGAAAGAGCAGTTGAAAAACTGTAGTGGGACCTATTTAATGTGACAGAACTACTTTTTAGAAAAGCCTTTATATATGTAGATCAGGCAAAAGGAGAAATGGCCTAAAAATCAATCATCAGAACGTCCTGTTTGTTCTGGCCTTTAAAATGTGGAACGAGCAAAAACAGCCTTTTTTTCCTTCCTTCAAAATGCGTTTCATGATTAGGCAGAACCTTCAGGTGTCCTTAACTTAGGACGGTTTTGGCATCGTGCGTAAGCGCAGCGAAACATACCCAAGTGTAACGGATCCAAGGGGTCACTGGACATACCTCCCGCCGCCCCCGCTCTGCTCTGTGGCATCACGAGAAATGGCACAAGCTTTGAAATGGCCATTTTTCCGAAGTGCACAAACCCCCAGCTCACTGTGAAACCTAACGTTACAATATTTCTTTATTTATAGAAAGGACAGTAAAGGATAAATAATAGCATCTCTGGCAAACAAAACAAAACAAAACAAACAAAAAAATAAAACTCTTTAAATTACTTGCCACAATGGCTCCATAAATAGTTTAGAAATAGTGAACCTCCCAATTCTAAGTAGTTTTTAAAAAATACAACACACAGGATTGTGGATTTTCGGAAAAGGTGCCAATTAAGCAGGCTAAATCCCAGCTATGAACCAATCGGCTGGGTACTATTTCATGATTTGGGCCACAAGGGACCACGCGAAGAGGGCATATCTGTTCCATTTTTACAATCTAAATGTGAACATTAGAATAAATTCTGGTTTATTTTCATGTGAAAACCGAGTTTAAAAACTTTTAACTCTCGGCTCCTTTCCTTCTCTTTAAAAACCCCGGCTAGAAAAGGAACCCTCCAGTACTAAAAATACATCTTTGTAACATCAGTATCGTGACGAAAAGTTTAAATTATCCCAGTATTTTCTATGAAATAAAGGGGGAAAAAAAACAACACATTCATTCATATTTAAATGAAGAGCCATTAGGTCCCAATAGCTATCATGAAACGTACAAGGTATAATTTTACATTATGTTGATAATATGGGTTCGGATAAAAGAATCTCGCTCATTAGTTCCCATCTCGCTCATGCTGTTGTTACTTACAGCCTAATCTTTCTCATCGGTCTGCAGTGTGTCGGGGGATTATGGGAAGTTCAACGCTTTAATGTGGCCAAATCTGTCACAAGGCGACGCGAAGTGAAAGGGTCCCCGCGACAGCTGCGTGCGCTTACTTAATGGAGGAAAATGACATGGAAGGACTCGTGGCACAGCTGACTAATGCTCCCCCGTGATTACTGCTCCTCAGCCTGCTATTACGTGGGTTGGGGGGGGCTGAGGGCCCTGCCGCCCCCGCGGCTGCACTGTTGGGGCGGCGCCTCATGCACGCATTTCCAGCCCGTGTGACTTTTTGGCAAAGGCAGGATGGGCGCAGTCAACAGTATTTGCACGCCTGCGATTTGTCATGTGCTTGACCTGGGATCGCATGTTTACAGCGGGTGCCTGTGGGCTCTGAGAGGCTCTCCGACAGTGACGGGACAGACTAGCGCTGGACTCCTGAAAGGCGGGCGGGCGAGCCGGAGGACGAAGGGAAGGGGGAACTCACCAGTAAGGTGGGCGTGTTGACATCAACGTGACTGACGACCTGGATGTCCCGCTGGACGCTCTGCTCGGGGACCTTGGGTCGGTCCAGAACCGCCCGCACGCAGTACTGAATGCTGCCGTATTTCCCAGTGAACGAGGTGACCAGCGGCCTGGGCAGGGGCCGGAGAAAGTGACATATCGGTCTACTTGTCAGTTAAGCAAAACCGGGAAGAGCTTGCAACGGACTGGTTTCGAGCGAAAGAAAAGTGTGTGTGGGCTTTTTGGCTAATATGAATGAGGGCCGTCTATTCAGGGGCTCTCCGCGGGGTGCGGGGGGACCAAGGACATCTGGTACCCATATGTGTGGCATGGCAGGAAAAAAAGTCACAGAAGTTATCATGGTTTCACTTACTCGGATGGAAGTCGAAAGCTGAATGGGAATTCGTGTTTTCCAGGCTGTAGCAGGAGGAGGCCTTCACCTAGAAGGGAGAGTACATTTTATCTATGGTTAGTATGGGATCGAGAAGATTCCTAGCTGTTAATATCCAGTATACGCCAAAAAAGTTCATTAAACTGTTTAGATAATTAATATTTAAGTTTATACCAAGTTTAATCAAGTTATATATATAGTTTATATGTATATGTGTGTGTATATATATACATATGCGTGTGTGTGTATGTCTGTGTATGTATATATATACAGCTTTTATCTTCATATAGACAATTACACAAGTAATTACCACAGTGTCGGGGCCCGGAGCTCCCATATACGTGTGTACGTACACATATACATACATATTTACACACGTACATATGTGTACATGCAGACATCTGTTTGAGCATTACTGACATTAGGATGCGATTACCTGAACATGAGAAACCAATAGTAAACTGGACTTAAAGCTAATTTAGCAAAACACGGATCTATATACTTTGGGTATAAAAATAAAAATCGGACGACGTATTCTTTGAGCAGAGATGGAAAAAGGGGACGAAAAGCTTTCTTCGAAAATCATGACTATTGACTGTAATACTAAACAGCCAAACCAATAGGACAACTTATTAGGCCAGAGTCACGTATCTATACTCAGGGTCTCCTGAATAATGGGGTGTTTCGGTGGTGACCTTGAGGCGTCCAGAGGCTGTGCCAGGCTGGGCAAGGACTCCTTCCTCCTGCTCGGAGTCCGCCCGCTCCACTTCATTTCATGCAGTGGCCAGAGGGACCGCTGGGGCGCTGAGGAATGCAGGGAAAACTGGTACCAGTACCGGTACCGCTGGGACCCAAAGCCAGCTGCAGGCGGTCAGCGTGGGTCGGGCGGCACTCCAGAGGTCCTTGTCGACTTCCCTTTTCGTCTTGGGCTGATAGATTCGAGTTTAGAACTAAATGCCCTCAAGGGTGGGAGGATGCAGATCAAGAAAGGCTCAAAACTTTCTCTGAGATTTGCCTGCTCACTGGAAACTAAAAGGAAGATGCTTGCTCTATCCATTTTTTTGCTTAAATACTAGAGTTCTCAGACCTCAGACGACTCAGTTAGCATTACGCCTTGTTGGCCCGTTGCGTTCTGTCTCCGGCCCCGGCGTTCCATGTGTAACATACTGGAGGGAAACGAAGGATCTGCCATTCAAGGTCATTTGCCCAGAACTGCTCCGCAGGTGGGTGACTTGCAGGCGGAATGAGACTAGGTTCAATGGCAGCGAGGGAGGGAGTCCCAGGGGCTCAGGGGGCCAGGGAGCTGTCCGAGGTGTCTCCACAGTGCCACAGCAGAGCTGCAGCTGCGGCAGGATGGAGGGCGGAGCAGGAGTCACCCCACTTTACCCAGCGAAAGGCCTACGGCAGCCCCAGGGCCGCTGCTCCTGACAGCTGCCTTGAAGTCCTCATTTATAACCATTAGGTTCCTAAGTACCACGATGAAAGTACTTTAAAATGTTTCAAATTGTGGTTTTCATTTGCCATGGAAATGCACATAAAGGTTAGACGGCAGGCCCTGTGGACATGAAGGTGAATACCTATGGTCCCCAAACAGACCTGGGGGAGTAAAGGGGGCTGGGCGTTTGTGCACAAGTAAGGACCAGGCTGCCAGGCCCTGTGTGTGTGCGGGGGGCGGGGCTGGCACCTGGAGGCCCCACCCACAGTGGACTGCAGGGTTGGCATGGAGATGAGTGGGGAGGGGCTTAGAGAAAGGGAAACCATGAAGCAGGGCATGACAGACCTGTGGGCAACAGAGTGGCCCAGGAGGCTGAGGGAGGAAGAGAGAGACAACAGTCCCTCTTCACAGAGAAAACAAATCAACATAGGGACCACAGCACTTGAAGTGAGACTTTCAATCACCCGAAAACTTAAGTGCGAAAAAAAAAAGATGGGTAGGTTAATAAATGTGGGTTATAATATTTGGAATCAAATCTTCCTTCCTTCCTGTCTGTCTGTCTGTCTCTCTTACTTATTTAGAATAAGAAGTTTCCCAGACTGAATCGTGTGCCCTTTCCCTTATGTTCTGGGGACTGCCACGTCACAGAGAAATGTTTCATTTGCTAAAGGTCTTACAGACAGAGCTCATACTCAGGCACTTGGGAGCTGTGGGAACTAGAAGACCCTTCCAGAGCTAGAGTTGAGGGCTCAAAAAGGTCGAGGGACTCGCACAAGGTTAGATTGCTGCTGGACGACCAGGAACTGAAGCCAGCTCTCTGGTCTGCCTCGTCTCTCTGCAATTCCTCAATATAAGTATGAAGAAAATCAGTCACCGTGATGGCGAGTACTGATTACATTAACAAGGAACGCGAAAGAGTGACCTGGGGAGATACTCTGAAAACAGAAGCCATAGCCACACATTCTGAGAATCTAATAATTCTAAACATGGCTTCAGGTGACTGAAACTCAGCTAGGTTTTGGAATTAAATGACCCGGAGAATCCCTGAAAGTTGCTAACTTCTTCCAAGCTATGTATATCAGGAGTGATCTCTTTTTCCTCTATGAAATCAACTAAAACAGACTGTGACTTTTAAGTAAAACGTATTTTTTTTTTTGGCCAATATTTGTTATGATACATTCTAAAACAAGCTAAAGATATTCCAATTGTCTGGGTTTAGAAATTCTGTTCCTTCAGAATGAAAACAACAAACTCTGGCTTGTGAATCAAAACACTATTTGGTAGCCCAGATTTTACCAAAGCAGATTTTTTCCCCCCCTAATTTGCTAAGCAGGTCTAACTGCTATTATTCTTACATGTGTTTACCCAGTAGTTTCGGGCCCAGAGAGTGTCCAAAGTTTTGGGGAAAAACCAATTTACTTCTTTTTTTCCCCCAGGGCCCTTTAATCCAGCCAGCCATCTTAAAACGGTGTCGTCTGCTACACTGGGGGGGGGGGGCACGTGGGCACTGGCTGATCCTGCAAACCCATGGGGGTGAAAGGGCACACAGGCGGGTGACAGCGGTCACCTAACCCGCTGCACGCGTCAACCCAAAAAGAGAACTTGGATTCCAAATTTGTTTTCCTTATTACACTTTTTGAGATCGCTGGATTCTCACACGGCGCAGGAGTTTAGGTTAACTGTGGACAGTCCACTTCTCCACAGGACAAGGCAAAACCACATGTCTGTTGACTTGGTATCAGATACAGCAAGGGTTAAACATAGCTGTCATGCATTTTGCTGGGGAGGGGGGGAAGGAAGGGGAGGGTCTGTCCCATTATTTTATAGATCAAAGCCGAAGCTGATGAGGCAGAAAGGAAAAAGAGCTTCTGCCTGCTGAAGGAAGGCTGACCCTATGTCCCTGCCCGGTAATTCCATGACTAATGGGAATCGGTCATTTGGAATCGTCACCATGCTGGGCTCCCACATGGGGACTTCTGGTAAAGCCTCCTCCGCTACTAACTGGACTTCCCGGGAGTGGACAGGGAGCGGGGTGCCCCTTTCTCCAGAGCCCTGCCATGCCCAGACCCCGAGGTCTCTCTAAAGGCCTAGGGGAGGTGGGGGGAGGGGTGAAGAGGAACCAAAACCGGCGAAGAATAAAGACAAAGCATGGAAGGAGAGGCAGAACTCCTCCGTTACCCAGCTCCCCAGAAGACGGAAAGCAAGTGCGGTCCACGGTGAAGAAACACTTCCTTTGAACTCCCACCCCTCAGGAACTACTTCCCTCTCCCCAGAAGTGAGGTTTTGCCAATTCATTATGAACCGAGAATCCAGCAAGACCCAAGAAGGACGGCAACACGGGGAGGCCCACAAAACGTGGGGTGCCGCAGCATGTGACCTCGTAGACTTGTTCTGCTCCCCATTCCTCAGGCCAAAAGGGACGGGACCTAGATCCTCATGCGCTTGATTCCTGACCGCTCATCTCAGGTTTCCATGACAACGGATCACTCCCAGCGCTGTCCTGGAAGGTCTCGGATGCCTGGTGGCAAGCGCCAGGTAGAGTATGCACCCGCCGCACACGATCGCCCCGGTGCTGACAGATGGGGGTGCTGGCATTGTTACCTGCGCGGCACTGGCGACCCAAACTGCTCGGGCCACGCTGCGGGGGGGACCCCACCCCCGGAAGCCCGGCCCCGCACACCTGGCAGGTGGGCATCGGCCGGCGCGCCCCCTCCCAGCCCCTCCCGGGGTCGGCGCGGCGCTCACCGGCCCGGGGCTCACGCAGGCTCAGGCGCACGTTCAGGTACTCCACCTCGGCGGCGGGGCCCGGGGCTGCGGCGCCCGCGCTCGGGCCCCAGGCGGCGGTGGCGCGGCCGTGGGCCTCCAGGCGCAGCGCGCGCACGGCCACCAGCTCGGCCACATCCAGCAGCACGTGCCCGGCCACCGTCTCGCCGCTCGAGTAGCAGCCCTTGCGCTCATCCTCGAACACCAGCCCCAGGCTCTTCACGCGACCCTCCGAGCCCAGGGCGGCCGCGGACCCCGCCTCGCCGCCCATCCCGCCGGCCGACGCGGCCGCGGCCCGGAACCGGGGTCACGGGCGGAGCGGCGCCGCTGTCACGGGCGCCAGCCGCACACCGAGGGTGGCAGCAGCTGCAGCGTGGTGCCCCGTGGAGCCCTGGCGCTCCACGGGCCGGGGCCTGTCGCTTTAACACACCCCACTGGGGCGGGAAAGGGGCCGGGACAGCCCACCCCCGGCGCGCGCCCATAGGCCCGCCGCGAGCCCCGCAGGGCGCGGATTGGTGGTAAATGACTACTGAGTCATTTCATTGGCGCCCCCGCGCCCCGGCTGGCGCAGGTAGGGCGTGCGTGATCGGGCCGTGATGACCTATCGGGATACGCAGGTGTGCACGTGCACAGGCCTCTCATTGGCTGCAGCAAGGCACAGTCCTGGGTCACTGACCAATAGCGAGATGGTGCGCCCATGTGGACAGATAGTGGGAAACAATGTTTGGGAGGGAGCGGGCGGAAAGCCGGCATCCCCGACTGGTGGCTTGTCCCCGTTCCTATGGTTACAAATAGGGGGCGGGGTTTCTGGCCGCGTGGGGACTGTTTGCAGGAGTCACCGGGTTCATACTAGAACTTGAAGTTGCGGCTGAACTGGCTGTGTCTGTGATTACATCTGCAGTACTCCAGAGGAAATAGATGCCCTGGAAGGTGGAACTCAGCAGCATTTCCTTATGAGATTCGGGCGCTGGCCCCCTCGAAACTTTAATGGGTATGTTGGCATCTACTCATTTCCAAGGTCCTGAGCCCTGCGTCACTGCGTTTCAGATTGTGCAGCCTACGAAAGTGCTTCAGGCAGGAAGAATTATGACTACGGTTCTCACCCTGGAACTCCTGGGCTCACAGCCTCTCCTGTCACGAATGTCACGAATCGGGTGGTTTCTAAACAGAAACCACCCAGAAGTATTCTCTGACTTCACTGGGGCAGTCCAAGACAATGTCCAATTGCTCTGATGGCTTGACCTCGCTTGCGGCTCCCCCGCCCCGTTTCATTTTCTTCTTTAATCTTCCATTCCTTCTCCAAACCTCCATGGTTTCCTCCACAGCTGCCACTAGCTGGCTACCATTTTCTAAAATTCTTCCCTTATAAAAATTCCAAGTTTGTGAGCTATCACAGATCGATTAATCTTATATTCAGATTTAAAATCTTTCCTGATGTTGCTATTGCTTTTCCTTTTTTAAAATTTATCATTATTATTATTTTAAGTGGGGCAACCCTTGGTTGACCTCACAGATTGCAAAGACCTTGTCAGCTTACAATCTATTATTATTATTATTATTATTATTATTATTATTATTATTATTTGCACCTACAGCACCTGGTCTTCCTAGGTGGTCTCCCAGCCAAGTACTAACCAGGCCCAACCCTGCTTAGCTTCTGATATCAGAAGGGATCAGGCTTGTTTAGGGCGGCATGGCCATAGACTATTTTTTGAAGATCCTAAGCTAAAGACTAACTACTGCCTGTCTTGAATTTAGGTTATTAGTGCAGAGATTTAATAAGGCCTTACCAGTCCAAAGTTTTCTTATCCCCTCTCAAAGAAAGTGGCAAAGGCCACAAACCAGCTCTGTATAAAATTCAGAAATAGCTGTTATCTTCAGAAAAAGGCATACCACTTTATCTAGAACAGCCCTTGACATGCTTTGACCCCGCTACTTTTCTTTATAATAAGAGCTGAGCTTATGTACCTAACTGCATATTGTCCATCACCTTCCTTTGACACAGAGAACCGGTTCTCATCACGACCGTTTCCTATAGTACCTGACTGGGAGTTTCGCATACAGTAAGCGCTCAATAAATGTTTATTGACTGACTGGATGACGCCGAGCCCATGTGGTATTTATGATCAGTCCTGCAGTCAATGAGTCCGGTGTGGCCTCTTACTCCACCACCCTTCATCCTCAACCCGCAGATGTCCTTCTCCATCCCTCTTCCACCAAATTAAGTGGCTGGGAGCGGGGGAGGGACAATGGCCCTCACAGTCGCCAGAAACAGAACTGCGCACGTGACCTGTGCTGAGAAAGACCAGGCTGTCTTTGCTCATTGGTCAATTAATAACACTTCGACTACAGGTAGCAGAATGCATGACCCGCCGTGGCTTACACGATAAGTGTGTTTCTTACTCACTTAACGTGAAGCCAACAGCAGGCGCCGTCGGGGGTGGTCCGTCAAACTCCTTCCATCTCTCTTCTCTGCCACACTCACCTCCCGTCCTGGTGGCTGTGCTCACCGCAGCTCTAAGTCTCTCAAAACGGAATTCGAAAACTAAAGCAAGAGAGTCCACGTCCACCAAAAAAGGGGGCCTTTAAAAAAAAATCTCCTCCTCTCTCCTTTCAGAGAGAAAATATATTTCCTAGCTGCCTCCAAGAGACTTTTTTACATGTTGTTGGCCCAAACTGAGTCACGTGTACACACGTAAGTCATTGAGTGGCAAAAAAGAAAAAAGAAAGAAAAAAAAAAGAAAAAGATTTTTACAATTCACTCAGACCAGCGATTCCTCTCTATCGGCTGGACAAAAATCAAAACTCTGTTTAAAAGAAAGAGAAGCCAGTGGCTGTCGAAGCATCAGCCTAGTGCCACTTCGCAGGTGCCCGCGGGGTGTGCGTGCACGTGCTCTGGAGCCCAGACCTTGAAAACGGAAGCTGTTCGTACAATCAGAAACCCTCCTACAACCAGACGGAAGCAGTTTACACGGCGGAGCACGTCGTTCACAGATAAGGCTCAGGATGGTGGGGCTGTTGGCCTTTAGCGTCGGCTGCGCGTTGCTGAGTAGGGCTCACCGCGTGACATTCGGTGGCACGTGGAGAGCAGCTCCCTGCCTCGTGGCAAGGTTTCTGTTCCTAGGTGCCACCCTTCCATCGAGCACGCGCTGTTTAAAACTGGGAGAGGGACTAGGCTCTCTAAGCTTCGGGTGCCAATGCCTTTCCTTGCCGTGTCTGTCATTTTAAATGGGATATTCCGCGAAGGTGCCTGGTACCCGACAGGGGCCCAGGAAAAGGTGGGCTTGTTGGTGATAAGACAATGGTGGTGGAGATTGTTTTTGAGTCTAACAGGCCGGGTTTTGAGCCCCAGCTCTACCACTTCCTGTTGGCATGACTGCAGACAATTTGGGATTCCATAAACCTCATTTTTTCTCAAAGTTGGTCTATTCATAATTCTAGGATTCAGTGAGAACATGTATATTTCAGTATTCTGAACTGTGATGTTTCGTGTAACTACAGCTGGTCATTTCTGTCAATCTGCCTTCTACAGGCAAGAAAGAACATGTTTATGTTGAAATGTAGAGAAGAAATATATTTTCATAGCTCGCATTAAAAGCATGTTCATAATTGCAATATTTAAAGGGAGCTTTGACTATCACTTGTGTCCTGGGAAGAATTTCCTGATTTTGAATGACTGGATATGCGTGTGTGTGTGAAGACATTCTCCACTAGGCCATTTTCCATAAAAATATGTAATTAAGATCACAGGTAATCATCCAAGCTGGTTGCTCAAAACCTAATCTCTATCTTCAGTCATAAAACTAAGCATCACAGGACATTGCTTTTCATAGATGTATGAGAGTGATTTTTTTGTGCCGCCAGCCATAATCCATGCATGACTTGGGGAAAAGATGAAAACATCTCAGTTTCATGGGGTCCAATATTCTTCCACTCTTTTTAGTAGAGAAGAAATAATCCCTTTCATTTATTCCTAAACTTTAGGCTGGTATAAGAGAGAGGCATTTCCATTATTATTAATAAAGAGGATGACCAGATTATCACAAATTTTGAATCCAATGCAAAAGTTCCTTAAAATCAGACACAATGTGTTGTGGTGAGAACTGACATTCTATTGAAGGAAGCCTTCTTGGTAAGATGCTTTTTTTTTTTTTTTTCTCCAAAGTATCAAATCCAGATAGATTCTGCAACCAAGCAGTGGCTGATATGAACATTCTAGGAGACACCAGATCCTAACCACCCACCAAGATGTGGCAACTATTTCAGAAAAGCCATTCGAAGTAATGGCATTTTCCACGTTGAGTTTTAAGACTGTCAAATAATTCATCCTATGTGTTGCCCGTACCCACGAGCTTTGAATTTATCGCTCAGTGATTTTCAAAGGTGTAACTTGCTTTAAGGGTCAATGGAAGAATCCGCATCTTCAAACGTATGTGGCAGTGGGACCAGAGGTGGAGCTCCAGGCAGGCATTTCTGGGATCCTGATGCTTGTTTACCAGACACAGAGTGTGACTACCTGAAGTTTCACAACCACAGGTGGTGAGAAACTTAATGAGAGAGCTCCCAGGCCCGTCCCGCCCTGCTTATAAAAAGCCCTCGTCCCTGATGGGCAGGTGTTGGTGGCAGCGAGTCACAGCTCTTGGACGAGTGTTTGGCAAACTTGGGTTTTATTAGTGGTTTTTTTTTTTTTTTCTTCAGGTTTCATGTTTAGGATGGGAACAGAATGGGATAGGAACAGAATCTCTTCTCCAGCTCAGGTGGCTCAGGCTTGGCCACAACTGCTTCCTGTATGAGGGGGCAGGGATGAGAGGGGCAGGAGCAGGTGGAATAGTGCTTATTGCTTAGAATATTGCAGTTCAGGGCAAAAGCATCATAGAGCACTTTAGAATCATCTGCGAAGCTTTCAAAACACGGATGCTTGGGCTCCACCTGGAGCCCTGAGTCACAGCTCCTGGGCCGGGCGCTGGCATTTATCGTAGGCTCCTGGGTATGCAGGCCAGAGGGTGACTTGGGTGGAGTGATGGAAGGATCAGATATGTCATACAGCTCGGGTCTCCAACCAAATGTGCTGGCCTTCTCATGTCTGCCAGTGAGCCTCTTGCAGGCCCAGCTCACAGCAAGGGTCATTTGGCAGTGGGAGCTAAAGGACAAGCAGGCCACTAACAGACTCTGTGACCCTGGGCAAGTGCCGTCTCCGTAGCGTCATTACTACACTCGTAGTTTTGCAGAGTAACAACACCTTCACGGCCTCTTGGTTCCCAACAGGGGCTATGAGGCCCTCCTGAGCCAGAGCTAAACACAACTTGGAAGATGCTTTGAAAAGCATCTGCTTGGAATGGCCTGTCTTCCCTTAAAGATCTAGGGGTGACACAGCCTTTTAAAAATTAAAACCATCATATATATATATATATATATATATATATATATATATATATATATACACTTATATTCAAAAGCATCCTCTTTGAATGTCCTGTTTCAGTAGAATGTCCGAAGCGAGGACCACGGCCCTGGACACTCATTAGTTGAAGGCTGAGTGAGTCCTCACTGACCTCACTCAATGGAAAAGAACCTGGCAATCCTGATTCATTTAGCAACAATGGTAGCGTCAGGGTTTAAAGTTACAGATTCAAAGAATAAAACCACATGGAAGGTGCCAGGAATGTGCTTATAACGTGAGAGTCACGAGCTCGTACGGGCCCCCCAAGCTGTGTGTCAAGTTGGAGCTTACGTGGGTCTCTGTGTTCGGGGGACTGGGAGAGAGGGGTAGAGTTCTTCCATTTCAAGGGACTGTCAAAGAAAGTCACAGTCAGCAGATCTTTTAGGACCTACTGGGGGAACAAGCCCCTTCGGGAAATTCACATCCACCCAGCGCACACATAGATTTTAGGAAAGAAAGCCTGCAGGTGGGGGGTCCTGAGTGTGTCCCCAAATTCCAGTTTTTTCCTGTTGTTCCCACACTCTCTAAGCACGTTGGCCACCAACGTGGTCCCCAGGAGACCGCGGAGGCTCCCACCGACACTCCTCACCCAGAGACAGCCACGTCAGCACAGCCATGACTGTCTTCCCACAATTACAAATGTCGAAGCGGAACAGGTAGCCACGATGAGCCAACCGTGAAGGAAACAATGCCAAGAGACGTCTAAAACAGCTCAGAGGGAGAGTCTGCTAATTCTCACTGTGCTGCAGACTTCCGTTTCATTTCCCATGTAGCTTTAACCGGCCTTCTCCCAACCCGTTATCTTCACTTGGCTGGGACCTCCTCAGTTCTGGCTGCAGAGGAGGATTCTCACGAGGCAGAAGCCTCTGGCGGACCAATTGGAGACTCTTACTTAGAGTTTCTGAAATGAGGGACACGCTTCATGCCCTCAGCACCCCTCAACTTCAGTCTTCTTTTCAAAGCAGGGGGGGGGGAACAAATTGGCCTTGAACCCACACGCTATAAATCTCACCAACTGAGAAGTGTATCCTAACAGAACTTCTTGAACAGAAATGTGCACATGGACCCCATGGCATCTTGCTAAGATGCAGCTTCTGATCTCTGAGATCCATTGTGAGTTGCAAGGTGCTAGAAAGTTCTGCTGAGAATGACTCTGAGGCTGGGGTTTTTCGGCTGCGTCCTATGCACCCCCAGCTGGGGAAGGAAGGGTGGCCTCACCCCGAGGGGCCCCCTGCTTGGCATTCCGGATGACAGCTCCTGGGTCAGGCTGTCAGCTGTAGAGGTGCTCGGGTCTGTGCTCTGTCTTTCATTCCCGATTCTGTTCTTCCCTTTAACTCAGTGACAGAGGTCGTGGCATCCCCACAGTCAAGGAATGGTCACATTCCAGGCTTCCTTTGGTCCCCGGGAGTGCTCAGTCCTGGTAGCACGGTGTGAGCTCAGTCCCTTCCGCTGACTGGATGGGTCTGGAGAGTTCCCATGGCCCAAGCCAGTGTGACCAGAGAGCCTTGGGTGTCTGTCCCATGAGCTCCAATCCGCGGTCCTTTGGCTGTTTTGCCTTTTGTCCCTGTCCAGGCACCGGCTCCTGCTCTCTGCTGGGCCTGGAGCCCAGCCTCGTGCTTGCCTTCTGCCTTTCTGAGGTCTGGCTCGGCTTTTGATATTGCTGGTGTGACTCAGAATGGAGTTTGAAGGTGAGAGGCCGATGGCATCACCTTAAACCCTACGCAGCAGCACCTTGCCTCACCCTCCCAGATGTCGGCCCTTGCCCGCTGATGCTGATGCTGGTGCTGATGCCGATGCTGATGCTGATGCTGATGCTGACGCTGATGGTGATGCTGACACCTGGGCCAGCATTAGCTCAGCTGCTGTGACTGGTGAGTCGGATTTGCTGGGCTTTGCTGTTCCAGCCCTAGAAGCCACGGGCATGATCAATCACTACCAGTGGTAGTAAAAGCAGTAACAGTTACATTCATTGTTGCAAAGTCTAGAGGAAGCGCATTACATATATCGTTACATTTCTTTCTTAGAAGAACCCTGGTAGATCGTTTCAGTGTGAGGCCGGATATTCCTAATGAGGCCCAGAAAGGTCAAGTCCTTGTTCAAGACCACTCAGGGGCTCGATTTTCAGGCTAAAAATGTCATGCTCCTAACCACGATGTCTCACCGTCTTCCTCTGCCAAGTACCCGAGCTCGTTCCTGCTAGAACTTCAATCTGAAAAACCACTAATGAGTTTCTTGCAGAAGCTGCGGAGCGTCAATTGGGTAAATATCCTTGAGGAGGAGGCATCTGATTCTGTAGCATTTGCGTTCTGGGCTCCACGTAGGCAAAATTCTCGAAAGTTCTCTGGGCGCACTTCATGCATACAGATGACTGCTCACAGTTTAAATACCCAAGAAGGGAATTGGTACCTTCTGTCATCCCCGATTGGTGCAGCGAATTAGTTAGGAAACATGACCAGCAGAAAGTGGCTATCATCATGTATTTCATGCCCAGAGTGGTTGTAAACCATACTGCGATAGATGAGCAGATAGAGCAGGCCTGCGGCTGCCATATGTCAACAGAAAGCAGGCGGCAGGAGACAGTCGGCTTCAGAGCTCGAATAGGAATCTTTGGTCCAGTTGCCAAAACCTTTGGTCTCTCCTGGCTTATGCGAGGTCCCGGCAAATGGCAAACCTGCTGCCTGGCAGTGCCGCTGTAGGACATTCAGCCTTTGCAGCAAATAACATTGCAGGGTGGTTTCTGTAGAATTTGTGGCTCTTGCTTTGCGTTTGTCCTTAAGGATGCTTGATGAGTTTATTTTCAAAGTACTTTTAAATGCCGGTAGTCATCTGAGGGAGCTCTGAGTGCCTTATTTATGGCGTCTTCTGGGTTCACTCCTTTGTGAGGGACACCAGTGCTTGTGAAGGGGATTTCTAAGGGGAATGTACAGTCACAGTCATGAGCTGAACGCTGGCAAGGTCCCTGGAATCTCAGGTGATAATTGACCCAGGCTAACTTGCGTTGGAAAGAATGGGTGTTTATCAGAAAGCCCGCAGGAGTCTACACAAGGAAAAGCTACAGAACCAGACAGGATAGGAAGTCGGAAAGATCCAGAAATCTAGCTCTCAGGAACCAAGGCTCCACCTTCTCCAACTGCTCATTGTCGGGGCAAAGCCATTCATTTTGCGTCCTGAGTCACCCAGCCGGGAGCCCTGGCATGAGGAGCATTCGATTGTCCTGGCTTTGGTCAAGGGCGCAGGTGGAGGAGGGAGAATTCTAACCGACGATGCCGTGATGGCCGCTTGATTGTCAGAATGGCCCCATGTGTCCCCCTCCCCACCCCTCATCTACGCCCCTTTAATGGGACCTTGTCACGTTTTCCATCTAGTGGTGGTGTGTCATTTCCGATGGCAGGCCTCGGGTACCTGTAGGCTTCTCCTCACTTGCGTGGAACCTTGTCCAGCCACAAGAACAAGTCAGGACCGGCGTGATGGAAGATGACAGGCTATGTGAAATGGGGACAAGCTGTGACAGCTGAGGTCACACTTAGTGGCTTACAGCAACAAGTGACATTTATTACCTCACATTTTCCAGAGGTGGGGAGCACAAGAGCAGCTGAGATGGGGGGTTCTAAGGCTTGGGGTCTCCCTAGGGGTTTTGAACAAGGGCTTGGCTGGTCCTGTAAACATCTGAGGCCAGGATGTTCCCTTCCATGGTCACATGGCTGGCAAATGTGTGTTTCTCGCTGGCTGGAGGGCCTCTCTCCACAGGTCGCTTGGTGTCCTAAGGAGAAAGCTGTCCACCTTGGAGCAGACAGTCCAGGACAGGAAATCAGAAGTGGCCTTTTATGTCCCAGCCTCGAACTCCGCCTTCACTCGGCCACATTTCATTTATTAGAGTCACAATAGAGTTAAACATAAAAAGTGAGTTATACTAAAACTATACAGCGTAATATCATTTCTATGAATGTCACAGGCATTTAGCTATAAATAATATGTTATCTAAGGTTTTATACACTTTGACAGTAAGTAAGAAAATGATACATATTTTAGAAGACAAGTCACCCCTGAGAGGCCATGAAAGAGAGGTGGGTGGAGCTAGTACAGGGCAGAAAGGGGGTACAGCATATGGGGGAGCCTCCGGATGCAGTGCTAATGTTCTATTAACCTTTGTGGAAGTTTCATGAATATTTTACAATTATTTTTATATACTTTATCCATTTATATTTATTTTTTAAATGTATAAAATATTTCCTAATAATAAAAAATAAAATAAATTTTATATTCCTATTAGCTATGTAAGTAACAGGATTTTAATTGTATACATTACTCTTATTCAACCTTCTAAAAGTGCTGTCCTTAACATTATAATTTATTTAAAATGTATTATAAAGTAATTGAATTTTAAGATGGTGTTCAGATATCTCAAGTTCACGAAAATGATTGTGTCTTTTGAAAAGGCACCTATGAGTAACCAATTAAAATATTTAATTGAAAATATTAAACTTGCATTGGCAGAAAGTATAAATACAATCAACTTCTTTCAGAATCTGTTTGAAATAATTAATATAGCTTTTGGAAATAAAAATTAGTATCTTTATTAGTTTAAAGATAAATTCCTAACAGTTATAATTATAATTCAAATTGTTTCAATTAAGTTTGTTTTTAACTGTAACATTACATTAAAAAAAGGAAAATATTATAACTTCTCTGTTGTTAAAACTGAAGTATACTCATGCCAAAAAGTATACTTATATAATAATAAGATATATAATTAAAGAAATCTGGTGTGTGTGCGTGCTTGTGTGTGTGTGTGTGTGTGTGTGTGTGTGTGTGTGTGTGTGTATTCTGTGTGTATTTTATGCGTGATGTTCTCTCAAAGCTAACATCCTAAGGAAAACAAAATATCATTGTGAATCTAAGGTCTTGGTTTTGAATTGAGAGGAAGAACTCAATGGTCCAGTGTCCTACCCCCCAGGGCCTTTGCAGATATTGTCACCTTTTTCTAGAATGCTCCTCCCCTTTCCCAGGGATCCTTTTAGCTCTGTATTTTGGAGTAGGACGTTTTTAAGGTGGGCCTGGGAATTCCATTGTCAGACAAAGCAGAGAATACTTTTAAAGTTTTAGAGGTGCTATGAACGACTTTCAGAAACCATATGAAATGTGGCTTCTGTTGGAAGAGTTGGGATAATTTGGCCAACTTGAATAAATGTAAATGATAGATAAGGCAGCTTCCATTGTAGAAAGCAGGGCTCTGTAATGATATTGGAAATATGATAAGTGTGTACACTCTGTAAATAATCAGTATTAGTGCGATTATGATCAAATAGGAAAACTCTTTTCAGGTTTAGTTGTTTGTATCTACCTGTCTATACTCTTGTGCTACGGGGCCTGGCGTTGTGCGAACCACATTGTTTTTTGTTTGTTTGTTTTTTTGCCAGCTGCTTGTCACTGCCATTCAGAGAGCAGAAGTTTTTAATTTTAGTGAAATTCAACTTATTTCTATCATGGATTCTGCCTTTGGTATTGTGTCTAAAATGTCATCACCATATGTAAGATTATCTAGGTTTTCTCCTATATTGTCATCTTAGGAGTTTTATAGTTTTGGTTTTTTGCATTTAGGTCATTGATGTATTTTGAGTTAATTTTTGTGGCGGGTATAATATCTGTATCTAGATTTTTTTTTTTTTTTTTTGGCATGTAGATGTCCAGCATCATTTGTTGGAAAGACTGTCTCATTTGTCAAAGATTAGTTGACTATATTTTTGAGGGTCTGTTTCTGGGATCTCGATTATGTGACTTTGATCTATTTGACTTTTCTTTTGCCAATATTGCACTGTCTTGATTCCCTTAGGTTTGTTGAAAGTCTTGAAGTTGTGTAATGTCAATTTTCCAACTTTGTTCTTCTCTTTCAATATCGCGTTGGTTTTTCTGGGTCGTTTGCTTCTCTATATAAACCTTAGAATTCATCTGTCAGTGTCCACAAAGTAATTTTCTGTTGTTTTGGTTGGGATAGCATTGAATCTACAGTTCAAAGTGGGAAGAATTAACATCTTGACAATATTGAGTCTTCCCATCTGTGAACACGTGAACATGGAATATCTCCCCATTTATTCAGCTTTTTGATTTCATTTATTAGAGTTTTATAGTTTTCATCATATAGATCTTGTTCATAGTTTGTTGTATTTATACCTGTATATTTCATTTTGAGAGTGCTAATAAAATGGTGTTGTGTTTTTAATTCAAATTCCAAATGTCCATTTGGAATATTAAGAAAGAGAATGTTTTTTTTTTTTTGTATATAACTTTGTATTCTGCAACCTTACTATAATCCCTTTTTAGTTTCTAGAGTTTAAGATCAATTTTTAAAATGTTTCAATTACAGTATAACATACATATAGAAAATTGCTCAATTTAAAAGTATACAGCATGATGAATTTTCAAAAAGTGAGCACACAGTGTAATCAGCACCCAGAAAGTTGCTCGTTCTCTTTTAGTCACTTTTCTTCCCCAAAACATAATTCTAAGTTTTGGTGAGCATTTTTGATCCTGAGTTTTTCTGTCATATCAGCATCTATAATTTCTGAAGAAAATAAAATCTCTAGCATTTCTAAAATTTCCATTTGTCCTACTCTGCTCCCCAAAGTCAGGTTTCAATAATAGCAGTAAATTAAAAAAATAAATTGTTCTTTATTTTAGTTCCAGATTTTTTAAAAAATGTTTTTTTAAAGTTTCATTTAAGAAGTATCTTCTGAGTAGCTGCATTAAACTCTGGAAGTGCTTCTTTTTCTTATCTTATTTCACGGGCTAGGATTTCTAGTATAGTATTAGTCAGTGATGCCATTAGTGGGAATTCTTGCCTTTTTTTCCTGAATTTGTTGGGGTTTGTTACAAAGTTTAATGTTAAGAATGATGTTATCTTTGATTTTTTTTGTTTTTGACCCATTTTAATTATTAAATTACTTTTAGAATAAATTTCACATTTCACCTGTTTTCGAATGTATTGATGTAGTTTATAGTATTAACTTATAAGCTATCTATAGTTATCCATAAGTTGTAACTTCTATAACTTCTTTAAGTATAATTTACAACTTATCTATAGTTATGGTTCTTTTCTCTTGGTAATTATAGCAATTTGAGGCTTCTCTGTTTTTTCTTGATCAGTCTTGCTAGGGATTTATAAATAGTAGTCACCTTTTCAAGGAAATAGGTTTCGGTTCTGTCATTCACGTCTATTTCTTTTTAAGTATGAATTTTTGTTCTCACACTTATTCCCTTACTACTACCTTATTTTGACTTGTTCTCTTGCCCTTTTTCGTGTCTGTCTTGGTTGAATAGTTCCTTAATTTACTTTCAGTCTTTTAAAATGCTCATTAAGGCTGCAAAATTTCTTCCAAACACTCATTTAGCTCTAACCTACAAGTTTGTTATTTACTGTCATTTAGGTCTAAATATTTTAGAATGTCTCGTAACTGAGGCATGTTTTTTTTTTGTTTGTTTGTTTTTTGTTTTTTTTTTTTAGTCCCCATTGTCTGGCGGTATTCTAGGACTTTTACTGTGAATTTTAAATTTCATGGCATCATGATTAAATAATGTCTTTATTATATCAAACTTGGAGCTGTGTTAAGGCTTCCTGCGTAGCCCGTTTAAGTTAGAAGCATCTGTCTTGCATGTCACATGCTCCTTGGTGTGCCGGGGTGGTGTGCAGTGGAACTCAGGGGCTGGTAGGTTCAGAGATGCCTGAGGTATCAGCTCATCAAGGAACGGAGCCTGTGTACGTTTTTCAATAGTCTTTAGCTTTCTCATTTGTCAACCCATCAAACTTTATGATGCAGATTTTCATGGTAGACCGTCTTGCATTTTTATATTCTGTACCTTGGCATCAGGTATGTATTTTACTTAAGGACAATTTACAAATCAAAACAGAAACTTGCAATAAACCACCTTTACAGTTGTGGTTAGAAGAAGCGTTGGGTTCCCTTAGGGTTGATTGATAAAACATGGCATTTATCCTATTCCAATGATGATGTTTCACAAACTTTATGAGAGAGGGAAACAGCTGGCAAAGTGGGTTCATTGAAAGGTGAAGGTAATATAGCCATAAAAAAAAACCAAGACGATAACGATTTTAAAAGTGACAATAGTTGTAACAACACCATTAACCTTTTGCTTCAAATTATCGAGTGCGTGGTCTTTTTTAGAGGTCTCATCAAAGGTTTTAGTAACTGTAATGTGTGAAGAAGAAGAAGCAATATGGAATTTGCTATCATCCTTTTCTCTAATCCATTAAGAAATCAAGGCCATTGCTGGGGTTGGACTGATTCTGAAGGTTTATATAATTTGCTTTGTAGTGGAGAGAATTTTAAAAACCACAGACCTTCATAATACATATCCATGCAGTAAACCCGGATTCAAAAAACTGGTTGTAAGAACAGGTACCAGTGCTGAGAAGGGAAAGAATTTTTATGCAACTTGAACTTACTACAGCAGTTTCTAATCTAGCTTTATAAATCCATCGGAGAGTTTGCATGCCATTTGCCGATAGTTCACATTTAGTGGACATTGCAATCGATCTCCCTTTGGATTGTTTGCGTAGCTGATGGAAGGTACGTGTGTGCAGGAGACGAGATTAATTGCAGAGTGAGTGGGGTCAATGCAAACCAGGAAACTTAGACATTAGTGGGGCCAATGCAGGCAAAAACCGTGATGACAATTCCTGTCGAGGAAAAGGAGAATTAGCGGGACTGGTGGCTCTTAAACTGGAAACCAGGGCCACCTCGATGATGGTGGGTTTTCGTGAACCCCTTGAAATCAGATGCCCAATTCTCTAAGAAGACGCCTGTAGCAATTGTTTTTGGAGCACTTTCTGGAGTGTTCAGCAACTTCTTGAAGGTATGTGGGTTTGGGTTTGTGACACACCTCCCATAGTGGTTAAGGACAACTGATCTAGATTTTTCTTTCCATATTTACCTTGTTCTCTGGTCACTGGTCAAGCTACTGCTTATTTCTGTAGCTAGAGATTTGAGAATTAATGCTTTTCCACACTATCCTGGCCAACCCCTACCTCCCCCAATAGCTATTAAAAGCCTTCTTTGGCCACCTTCTCAGAGACTTGAATTTATAGGAAGTTGGCTTTTCAAACAAAACTTTGGGACTCAGGGTCCACCAAGTAAGAGAGCACTTGTAAGTTCAAGAAGATGGCAAGAAGATGGGATATTGAGGCAATCTGGTCCGTTTTGGAAAATCTATGGCAAGGCTGCTATACAAACATGAATTACTCAAGGTCGTGTGTGCGAAACACGAACCAAATCTACTTGGCCAATTGTTAAGACCTTTGATCATTTTTTGTTTGTTTGTTTAGAAATTGAATGCAAATACTGCATTTCAAATCCTATTTGTGTTTATGAGACTACTGTATAACTCTTACGTTTTCTCTGTCTGTCTCTGTCTGTCTGTCTCTCTTTTTCTCTTTCTCTCTCATTCCATTTTTGTGACCTGAAGTCACAGCAGACATTTTCACCTTTAGAATATTATCTTCCTTCTCATTCTGGGCTTCCTCAGGTACCCGGGGACCCACACAGGGCATCTCCTTAGAAACATGCTCATCCTCATATCGGGGACACAATTTAAGGGCTTTCACAAACCCTTCAAAAAGCATGGGCCCTAGAAGAAGTGCTCTCGAGTTGAGGCTCTTACCAGGTCTCACTGTCTCTGACTTGGTGACAACTTCCACAGCGCTCTTTCTCAAAGGCTACCATGATGACTTTGCGTCACTGCTGGAAAACCTTCTGGTGGCTTCCCAGTGCTCACAGGTTAAGTTCCACCGAGCCCCGCGGGGTCCAGGTGTGCCTGCAGGCTTTTTGTGGTTGTCTGCTTATCTGCCTCCCTTGCCGCCCCCCACCTCATCGTGCAGGCCCCAGTCACCTGCACACACCTGCTCAGCTTTTTCCGGGCCTGCCATGCTGTTCTGGGGCCCAATTCTGTTTAGTGCCTCTTGAGTGTGTTTGTGGTCACCCGCCTCCCCTGAGGGATCCGTCCATCTCTTCTTGTGTGAAGCAGCTCTGACATCCTCCTGGCTGACTCACACCTAGTTTGGTGGCCCGTGGCTCCCTGGGACCTCCATGCATCCTTGTATGGGCCAGTGCTATGGTTCTGAGCACACTGCGCTTCACTTGTCTACGCGTTTGAAAGCTTACCATAGTCAGAAGCTGATTTTTTATTCACGTCTCAAGCCCAGTTCCTAGTAGGCTTCCTCCTAGTCAGCTTTTTGTTTGAATTGTAGGTTTGTTGAATGAATGTGTCCTTTGGGCTCTTTCAGTTACCATGGGAAATTTATTAGCAGAAAAGACTCGAAAATTGAAGACAGATTCATCAGTAGATAATATATAATCATTTTGCCTTCTTCCTGTGTTTTCGTAGCACGTTGCACCAAGATATTTTAAAGATCCAAGAAAATCTGTTAAGAACAATTCCTTTCTTTTCTCTGTATCTTCTCTTTCTTTCCTTTCCTTTTCTTTCCTTTCCCCTCTCCTCTGCTTCCCTCACTCCCCTTTCCTCCTTTCTTTTGGAACAATATTATTCATTATCGTGCAGATGAGTTAAAGAAGCTCCTTGTTGCCAAATGGACACAATTCAAATTCTGTGTTTGCCATTTATATTACGTGACCTTATGGAAGCCTGTTATTCTACTTTAAACTTAACATCTTCATCACCAAATTAGGGATTATAAAAATAAGTTTTTTTTTTTTTTTTTTTTTTTTTAAATCTCTTAGGAAAGCTGTTGGGATGGAAATAGTCCCTGTACACATATGTCATTTGGGGTAATATGCCATCTTTTCTTAATGGTAGGATTTTGCCCGGGTACATGGTTCCTTAGAAGAGAAATGCAATATTCCGGCCCGTTCCTTGAGGCTGGATGTGGCTGTCGAGGGTATGTTTTCCCAACCGAGGTGGCCATGGCCGCATGTGTGGCAGTCTCTGGGAAGGGGTGGGGCACTTGATGCCAGCTCCTCGCTCCTCTGTCTCTTGGTCTCTTCCCGCATTTTGCTGCTGGGACTGTGGACTTGCCATGACAAGGGACAATGGAGCGGTGAGCCGGAGCAGCTCCTGTCCTTGAGGACATCATGGAGCAGGACCTCTGGACCAGCCGCAGACCAAATGTGTTGTTTAAGACACTGTCGACTAGTCGATGACCCATCTGGGCAACACACCTTCCCTGCAGTAAGAGGGCCAGGGGCAAGACTTCTGTATACCTCTCCAGGTTGGAAAAACATGCAATGTTGATGTCTGCCTGGGTGGCAGCCATTAGTGGCAGCAGAAATGTGACAACGTGGTAGATAGAGCTGCGGGGAGAGACATTGGGATGAGGAATTTTGGTCTGCCCCCCACCACACACACAGAGTTGTCTGAAATCGTCCTAAGTACTACATAAAACCTCGATTTTCCGTTTGTCTGAGGGGAAGGGGTAAGAAATCCGGGTTGAAAAGGAAGGGGCAAAGTACGAGGGTGCGAGGCCGGACTTTTCAAGTCCAAGACACCCCGCCATCGAACTGGGGGCTCACCTGTGAGCGGGCAGAGACCCGAGCCCAGGAGTTCGTGACAAGGGACAGTAGACAAGTGATGTGTCTGCATTATGACATTTCCGGATTCGTACACGTCGTCAGCGCACCTCGTACATTTTCAACGAGAAATAGTTTTGTTATTTACTGCTCGCTTCAAATTTCTATCGTGAAGACTCGCTTCCATGCTTGTCTTTCTGCACATTCTGTTTACGTTTGAACGTCTCTATTTGTACCGACTACAGTAAAATAAAAGTATATAATAAAGTCATTCGACATCAAGAACAGGTTTTTATCTGTTCTGTCAGAACATCCTTTACGTAGCTGTGTTCTCCTAATGCACGGTAGTTAAATAAACTCCAGGATTCTCAGTCTGCGGCAGCCCATTAAATCATCTTAAATACTCTGTCATAATGACAGCTTGATGCAGCCAGATGTGATATTTGGGGATTTAAAAGAAATACTTGTCTAAAGACACGGCTCCCTGCTTTCATGTTCCTGTGCCCATTTGCACAGCTGTTCAAATCCCACGGCTTCGATCCCTGCACGTTTCTGTCACACACATTCCGTGTCACGCCCCGCCTCAGTGAAGGGCCGACGAATGGTCTCGGGGCATCGCGAGATCTGTTCACTTTTATGAGATCCGCTCGGGCCACGGTTTAGTTCTCAAGGCGTGATTTTTCTCAGTCTGGGAATATGCAAATTAAATTAGCCTGGCCCCATGTTGACATGAGACCCTTATTGTCAGGCCTGGCCAGATGCCCCATGGTCCTGGAGTCACGATACGTCAGCAGGGCACAAAAGGACAGTAGTCATCGGACCCAGGTGAGCTAGGAAGTGGGTGGCCTGTGTGGCTTCCGGCTGAAATGTACTAACCCACATTCGAGTTAAGAATTCCCTCCCGATAGATTTTATTTATTTTTTTAAACACCATCAGAATCGAACTCTACCTCCTCCCATTTCTGCCTTGCATTGTCATTAATTACTTAGCAAAGGTGTAAGCTGTATAGTATCTGGAGTTTCCACGTCACGTGGCATTGAAAGTGAACTTTTGAACTTCTGATTTTTATCAGTTCAGGATAAAAGTTGGCACGATTCACAGTCGCGTCTGTGACGAAGCATCAGAGAGAGAGAACTCATCTGACTGACAACCATGCGAGACACACATTGCGCAGAGAGAGATAATGCCACCATTGAGCTAGCATCCTGGAAATTGGGCCATAACAGGGACCGCGAGCGGGCCCTAATGAACCCAGATTCCTGTCGGTGGTGAAATTATATGCCGGATAATGTCCTCGGAAATGTCGCCATGATCAGTCTGGAAGGAAGCCCATTGCTGATACAACAAATCAATTGATAAGAAGTGTCTTTATTGCACTCAATAAAAACACAGCGCAAACCCAGAAAAACATACACGGCTCGTAAAACAAATTGCTCACCTAAAATGAATTACGCTCCAAATTTTTTTTTCTTTTCTTTTTTTTAAGTAAATTACAGCACAGGATATTCAGGGATGTTTACATCCACTAAAGAGTAAGATTATAAACGGCACTAAAAGTGAATGTTTCCATGCTTCTTTCTAGTTTAGTTTTTTTGTTTTTTGTTTTTTTTTGTTTTTTTTTTTTCAATCTCTGGGATTACCAAGAGCGAAACGTAAAAGGAAAAAAAAATCGTAGAAATTGCCTGTTTTGTGAAATATAGGAAAAAATATACCATCTGTGATTTAGCCCAGTTCTCAATAGTCCATCTGTGGTGTAAACGCAGCTCTTCACAAAGACCGAATCCATTGTTGTTCGATATGATTTTTTTGAAAGTTTTCCTAAGAAGTCTACTTTTATAAGACTCTTATTCTTGGCATGGAGTTTCTTTCGAGAGATATCGTAGCTGTGGCCTTTACGACTGTGTTCAAAATTGCTGTTGCGTGTGAAGGCTTAAAATTCTGAAAAGCAAATAAACCAGAGGCTCCCGCCATCATCCCGTCTCCGGCTGACTTCCCTGTTGAGAGAATGACTTTCGCACGCTGTGCGGTGAGGTTTTGTTTCTTCGTTCACTGATTAAGCGAATGTTTATGATGGAGAATCTTGCCGGAGGGATTTCCGTGTATAATGGAGTCCAACAATATTGAGTGGCATTAGTATGTGCCACAGTCAATGCAGGTCGATCCCGTATTGATTAGAAGACACGATGGCGCATCCTGCAGTGACCACTGGTCTTTGCTCTAGATGATGCTCCATCCGCTCACTTCCCTCGGATGAAGCCATTTGGTGACAGGCAGCCACATGTGGGCAGCTCCACGGGTCACCGTCGAAGAAGGCAAAAGCAGGGGTTCTCAAACTCGGCATTCAGGATCCCTTCCACGTGGTCACTCTTTGCTGTGGGGACTGCCCTGTGGATGGCAGGCTACTGAGCTGGATCCTGGGCCACTACCCACTAGATGCCATGAGCACCCCATTCCCCGGAAATTGCCAAATATCCCGCAGGGGGAGAGTCACTTTGGGGTGAGAACCACTCACATAAAAAGGAATCCTTAAATTTTCATTTTCTCAATGATTGGAAATGATTGAGTTTTCCTTTTCTTTCCTTTTGCAGGGTAATAGCCAATGGTTTGTACCCCATTTTCTTGCTGTAAACGAATATGCCTTGGAGGCTGCTATGGGACATAGAAAGGAAGTGGTTTAGGAGAAGCTAAGGATGCAGGGGCCGTGCAGTGATGTGCGAGGGTCCAGCAGGGGCCACCATTGCCCCTCTCCAGCCACCAAGGACCATTCCAAATCTAACCACGTGGTCTCAGGCCACCTTTCCTTTCTTCCCACCTGGTCCTCAGTGTGGGTGGGGTCTGGCTCTCCTTGGCCTGGAAAAATTCTCTTTACTCTTCAGAGTCTGGCTCCAATATCTTATCCATTTTTTTTTTCCTTCTGTGCACGTTTTTCACTGGTGATGCAGTTTCCCTTTTTGCTCCTGTGTTGGACTCTTGCTTATTTCATTTAGTACGTTTCATCTTCTGCTCGATATTCTAGTTAATTGGTTAGACACCTGCCTCCCTCAAGGTGTTATACATGCTTTATGGCTAGGCTGTCATATTTACAGCCTGTGTCCTTGGGTCCAGGGGTTGCGTTTAGCTGTGAGCAGCAGGAATCTGGTTTACAGTAATTTAAATAGGGAGTTGGATTTTCTCATGTCACGAGAAGTCTCGAAGTAGGAGGCTAAAAAGCATGGGTTCAGCAGCTCAGCGCCAACCAGGTTACTCTCCAAGATTCTCTCTGCCTGGCCTTCTTGGTCGTGAGGTTGCACCTGATCAGTCCGCCTGTGTCTCCGCATTCTAGACAGGCAGGAGCCAGATTCCAAAGAGAAGCCTTTCCTTGCATCTTGTAGGACAGAACCGAGTCACGAGGAGATTCCTAACCATACGCAGAGGTAGAAAACGGCCAAAGAAAGAAGGTAAAGATTGATTTCGAACTAGTTCCGTCATCCAGCGGCTTAACAGCATGCTCAGGAGAGGGGATGCGGGCGAGACTGGGGCCAACCGGGGCATCACGTGGCCTTTGACGCAGGAGGGACAGACGCCGGTGCTTTACAAACGTCCTCGAGTGTGACAGGAAACTACAAATTGGGCCTTAGCATCGCCATCACTTTCAAATAAGAGCTTAATAAGCATGTTTGCATCCTCATCACGTTTCGCTCTGAGTCTTCATGGCGCGGGGTGAGGGGAACACCCTTGAAACCAGCGCTGTAGGAGAAGGCACAGAAGCCAGAGGAGGAAGCGTGGGGAAGGCAGAGAGAGACTCGAAACCCTGGAGCCACAGCATCTAGATGAAGCGGTCGCACGTAGGAACGCGATTTTAAGATTAACCCGCCGCTGCGATGCGACACTTAGGATTTCTTTTTCGGACCGCCGGAAACCACACATTTCATCGCTATTCAACGTTTTGCTCTATCGTTTCCTTTCCGTCTTCACACTCCCCCCGAATCGCCTGATATAAAGGCCAGAAACTAGTGTTGTAGGCTGTGCGCTTGCATTTTTTTTTTCTTCCCCGAATATGCATGTTGAGATCTTTTACCCTGAAACCACAGGGTTAAGCAGAATGTGTTCATTTTATTTTCTTTTTCGGTGGCTGCGACAATTTGAACAAGAATGGCCAAATGGCTTTCTTTTCTCTTCTCCAACTCCCCCCCACCCCCCTTAATAAAACACAGTCTATTCAGAAGAAGACCGCTTTGCATTTTCATTAAATGAAATAACACTTTCTGCTCGGGTATCTCTGCCTCATGTCTCTTGGCTTCATGACACGAGACCTCCCTGAAGGAACATTGTCCCCATCGAGGGGTTCGGGTAGGCACCTGTTTTCCTTTCCCCAGAGACTTTTGCTGCTCCGCGTATGATAAATGACATGGGACTTGTCATGGCCTCTGTGCACACTCAGAGAGAGAGACGAATGGGAGAAGGAAAAGGAGTATTCCCTTTCACTTATCTAAAATAATCAACTCGGATTCAATTGATCTGTGGGTCTTTTCTTGTGAAACAGTAGAAACCTGTTAGATAAGGGACAAGGTATTAAACTCTGGGGGATTTTTGCAGAGATTTGCCATTGGTTGGTAAGAATGGTATATTAGCATAAGAGTGATCACATCTGGCTGTTTCTTGATCTATGAAGTCCAATCACCTGCTATTGGCATCTGCTCCAAGAAGCACAATTAGTCATGATATTTCCATTAAATACAGCTTGTCCCTAACCATCCCAGTGGACAATTAATCCTGCAACACCTATGCATTGGGCTAATCTGCAAATTTATGTTTGTACTTTCTAAAACCTCTGGATGGAAATGATTATTGTTTTGTTAGTGTGAGCTATTATATTTTTCTTTATTATTCACTATTTTTGGTGTCTTGATGGTCGTCGCTTGCTTTAAGAGGTGACTTTACTGTTGTAGTCTTGGGTTTGGAAAAAACCATAATGTTTCTTTTATTCATACTGGTTTAGGAATTATTTTCTCTTATAAAAGCAATACAACATCCTAAAGAATACAGACTAGGGAAAAAGTACACAGAACTTCTCATGAGCACAGACAGGTATGCAGAAGGCCATGAGTCATACTGTTGATGGCGAGAGAGAAGGTTTGAGAATAATCTAAAAACCCATTAAGAAGAAAAGAGTTACATGAATTAGCTATTAACAAATCAGGTAGGTATCTGCGTACTGATAAAGTTCTTTTTCCAAGACCTATTTTTAATAGAAAAAAGAACCCCACTGCAGAACAACATACGAAGTCTGATAACATTTATATCTTTAAAAATAACAAACAATTACACATTTCTATAATCACGCGTGCATTTAAATTCTGGAAAGCTGCCCACCGTCTTGGAGAAGCTGGGGAATGGGGTGGGGTTACCACAACAATATATTCATTTTCAACTAGTACATTTAAAGATGAATATAAAATAATTATTTAAAATGAGGGGTTGGGGGAAAGACCCAGAACACCTTACGCTGACAAAGTACTGTCATAATTTTTGTGATTTTCCTTCTAATCAATATTCATTATAGGAATGTAACTCTATTCCCGAATAGCACAGTCATTTTCTATTTCTTATTGCTTTTTCGCTTTTATTGTTTTATTTATGTTTTCTCCCTCTGCTGGGGCCAACTTTGTACCTTTAATTTTTCTAGGCAGTATTGCATGTCCTTCTCATCTGTTCAGTTTTCTTTCATTTCTGCTCTTACCTTAGCTATTGTCTATTATTTTTTTTTCCTACAGATTTCATTGTTGGTTTTCTTAATTTATCGAATTGGATGTTTAAGTAATTCATTTTTCCTTGTTTAATTATGTAGGTTTTTGATGCCATGAATCTAGAAAAACACATTTCTCCCCTCCGATAGTCTGCATTTAAAAACACTAGGAGTAATTTAAGAGCTAGTTTAAAGCTTTCTAGATGGTTGACTTTTTCCTTCTAACTTACACTTCTTGCTCTGTATTTCTCTTGTTTCTGCCTTGCACTTATGTTATCGAGATTTCTAATATTTGCCTGTTCTATCCACATTCCCCAGAGTAATTTAATTTTAATTGTGTATTTAAATAAATTTAACACTCACACATAGTGCTTTGTACCCAGCGTTTAAAACGAAACATGATGATTTTGTTCTTTGTCATGTTTGGGAAAAGCAAGCGTAGTATTTATTTCACATATATCACAGTTTACGTGGCCATTCCTTCGTCGTTGGATGTTCCAATTGCCTCAGTTTTCCTCTCCTGCGTGTCATAGTGCAATCACTCTTTTTAAGGATGTATCCCTCACCTCATACTTTGTACTATTTCTGCAACGGGAGAACCCACTAAGTGGGATTCTGACTGTCGGTGGTTTTGAAGCCTTCAGTAATTTATACCTCTGAGCCGTGAGAGTCCCTGGCTCTTGCAGGCGTCGTGTTACACTGCCCTCTTGTGGCAGCCACTTTAATTGCAGTCTCATTTTGATGGGTCTCTGCTTCTCTACCTGGTCAACCTTAGTATTCACTAAGAGACAGCCCTCCTTGGAGTGGGTGGGTTTTCCCAGGACCTTCTTTCTTGATATTCAGCATATTTCATGCACCGAACCTAGAGCCTTTCCCTAAATCGTCCCTGAGTGTTGAGACTGGCAGCTTTGCTTTAAGAGAACTCTAGGATTTACACTCTAAGACAGAATGGGACCATTTCTCTACAAACAATATAGAAAGTATAAATTGTCCTGCGCTCATCTGTGTAAAAACCTAACTACCCCATTTTACTTTCACACAAAACTTTGAAAAATTTCTCTTCAAGGGATTACCCAGTGGGTATTGACTGCATATATAACACGTTGCCTTTTTGCCTGAAAAAAGGCTTTTTCTACCTATTTCCAGTAGTGATGGGCAGCTGCGCTGGGCTTGGATAACAATCTGTTGCTATGAAATAAGATTTTTCTCACCCTGGTGTCGGGCACAATGTGATGCAGATCAAGCTGGCGCGAAATGCATTTTGCTATAGGAAATTACGCCCCGATTCAAAGAAAGAAGGAGCCAGACAGACCGCGGCAGGTCACCCCACTCCTGCATGTCCGGTGCTGATTTCTGCTATTTCTAAAATGTCCCTCAGGAGACATTGACTTGGGCCCTTGGTAGTGGCAAGGGGGAAAGACTGGCATTTGAGTCTGTATGCAAATACGTCAATGAACTTGAACCGTCAAGTGACGTCAGTGAACTGGAACCATTGAGTGAAGGCAAGCTTTCAAATCATTCTGACTCCTTTTTAGGATTTTCCTCAGCATGTTTTTCCCTCTAATGTGAAGAATATGGCCTGTTTCTGGCCTCTATCCCTCCCGTCCACCTTTCTATTGTTTGGAATAATGTAGCTAAAAACTTTATTAGTTTAAAAAAAAATGCTTAGGCTTCCAGCTAATGAAATACACATCGTAAACTTTAATTTCATTCATTAGAACCTTAACTGTCAAGCAGCTGAAATGATTCTTATTGTTTATTCTAACTGTTACTGAGAAAGAGGCCCGGAATTATATGTAATTTATCAGCCACATAAAAATAATAAGGGACAAATAGTTATTTTCCCCGAAGTTATTTTCAAGGTATAGACAGGGGCACAGACTTCACCAATCGAAGCATACAGCTCCACAAATATGCACATAAATACACACACCCTTGTGTAGCCACACTCAAATCAAGAACTAGAACATTGCCGTGATTCTAGAAAGTTCCATTATGCTCCCCGCTCCCCCCCCCCCCAGGCATCAGCACTCCCAGAGGGAACCTTTGATGTGCCTTCTAGAAATGAAATTCTAGAGTAGTTAGCGTTTGGCGTCTGATTCCTTTCCCTTAACAGAAAGCCATGCCATTGCATGAATCAGCTCATCATCCCCTTTATCGCGAAGAGCGATCCCATCTTATGAGCACGCCACAGTGTTTTCATCCGTCCTCTCGTCGGTAGACATTTGGATTATTTCCAGCTTTGGGCTATGATGAACGAAGCTGCTTTGAGTATTCTGATTTCATCTACGTTTCATGAGCTCCATGCTCCTCCCCAGAGTGGGATTCCTGGCTCACAGGGTGGGCTGTTTAATTTCATTAGAAAGCATCTTATGAAATTCTAGGTGATTCTTTAAAAAAAATATATATATATATATATATGTACACACACGCACATACATACACACACACACACACACACACACACACACCCATATATATCGCTTTTTGAATGTTAATTGTTCAACTCACACTTTACCCATAGGCAAGAATCACAGAATTTGGAATAATTTCACATCCTTTGTTTTCCTCGTGACCAGTTCTTCAAATCTCATTTAAACGAAGGAAAATACTGATCAGTGCATCTGGTGTTCAAGTGTTGCCTGCGCGTTTCTGTTTTGAAGTGTGAAAGGTGGTGTTTTCCCCCACGAGCAGGCTCGGGAAAGGCAGGAATGGCCTCGGGCTGCCCGGCCGCGCGGCGCCACCTAGCGTCGGCCGCGCTCGGTGCAGGGCTCGCGCCGCGCCCCGTTTGCTTTGGGTTTATGAAATTACCAGCGACCTGGGGGCATTTTTGGCCCCCAACCGGAGACCTCTTCTCAGCATCCTTGGCTTTAATCGTGCACCGTTCCGGATCCCGCTGGAAAGGGTCCCTGAGTGAGCATCTCGCGTCCTGGTCCCCAGTTCCTTGCTGTACCAAGAGGCCCCAATGGTTAATCGGAACAGGACTGGCACCATGGACAGCGGCAGGGGGGCGGCGCGAAGCTCAGTCCTTCCCCGGTGTCTCCCAGGTTCCCCCGCGAGCACCCCTAGGACTCTCGAGCCAGAAAAGACACTCACCCAGAACGGCTTCTCTTGGACTGGGCGTGCCAGGTGGTGGGGCGTTTCACATTTAAGGTTCCAACAAGCCTGCGCAGCGGGCGTTCATCATCCCACTTTGCAAATGGGAAAAGCTAGATTCAGAGAGATTAAGCATTTTCCCCAAGGTCACACAGCCCTCGTGGAAAGAACCAGACCGCAGACTCACTCCTGGCTGCTTCCCTCAGTCCAGTGGCCTCCCGCACCCACACCGCACCTTCTGCCTCTCCTCCTCGGCGCATCTTGTGTTGGCTCTCCCAGGACTTCGCAAATGGCCACACGTCCTGCCGCAGCTGCCACATGTCACATGGTCAGAAGGGACTCCAGTTGGCCCTTATAAATGGCGGCCTGGTCCCCTGTCCGGCTGTCCTGAGTCTCCTTGAAGGGACCCAGCTGTGGGCATGCAGAGATGTCTTTCCTCCAGTCTCCCCTGGGACTCGGGGCTCTCTGCTTGTGGGAAAAAAAGGAAACCACGGGGGGTATGACGATTGGAGGAGGGTGTTGGTTGGGGGTTAGAGGGAGGGCAGAAAGATATGCACGGACAAAAATGAAATTTGGGTCTACGGCCACGCCACCCTGAACAAGCCTGATCCTGTCTGATCTCGGAAGCTAAGCAGGGTCGGGCCTGGTTTGTACTTGGATGGGAGACCACCCAGGAAGACCAGGTGCCTGTAGGCATAAAAAATAAGGGATTGTAAGCTGATAAGGTCCTCGCAACCTGTGAGGTCATCCAAGGGTTGCCTCACCTAAAAAAACATGAAAAAAAGAGTGAAATTTGAGGGGTACAATCAGTCACCTGTCCAAGGGGCCTTGAGAGCCCACAGGTGAGTCCCTGACCAGTCAGTGTACAGGTGCTCATTTATGGGTTTTGTTATGTCCCCTTAACTTCATATGTTGAAGTCCCAACCCCCAGCCCCTCAGATTGTGACCCCTGAATGAGATAGGGTCTTTATAGAGGCAACCAGACTAAAGGGAGGCCAGCAGGCTGGGTCTGAATCCAGCACGACAGTGTCGTTGTAAAAAGAGGAGCATGCACCCAGGGAGGATGCCACGTGCCGATGGTGACAGAGAGCGCCGTGATGCTTCGGGAAGCCAAGCACGCGGAAGATGGCCGGCCAGCCACCAGCAGCTAAGAGAGACGCCTGGGACGGATCGGGCCCCATGGCCCCAGGAGGAACCATGCCTGCCCACACCCCGATCCCCGACTTCCAGCCTCCAGAAGCACGCGACGCTAAATTTCTGTCACTTACACCCCCCGGTGTGTGGTACTCTGTGACAACAGACCTAGTGTGCGCCGCTGGGCTTGTGGAGTTGATGAAGACAGGGGCCGAGCAAGCTCGTGTGTGACGGCCATTGAACGATTATTCCATCCTCGTTGGCAAGAGACCGTGTTATGCATTTGCTGAAGATTGCAATCTCGTTCCTCACGAATCTGGATTGTTCTCACCTAGACCATGTGACTGTTAGAAACGTTCAATGGTTGTCTCTCAAACCATTCGGGGAGAGGAGAAATGACCAGTATTGGTGGGGTCCAGACCAAAGAGAGGGGAGTGAGTCACCCGAGGTGCAAAATTGAAGGAGGCCGCCGCTTCAGGTACTGGCTCCGCATGGGCGCTGCTCTCGAACTCCACGCCCCCTCCCTGCTGCTTTCTGTCATTCTCTAGTCCAGGCCCTGTGTTTTGTACTCGGGGCCACAGAGAAGGAAACAGGCATAGAGGATTCTAGAAACTGACATGGTTGCTGGAGCTGCCCTCATCAAACCTGACAATTACGGAAGAGAGTTTCTGGACAACACCTGAGCTTCCCGAAGCCTCTCCATTTGCATGGCTGTGGGCGGGGCCAGTGTGATGACTTTGGAGTTGAGCCAGTCTCAGATGAGGGTTTGGGAGACTCCAGGGAGGATGCATCAGCAACCGCGTTCCGATTTCGTGAGCTCCAGATGGCTTTGCCATGGTCGCAAGGGGCAGAACTAGCTAGAGCCTTCCTCAGGGATAAGAACCTGCCACATGGCAGGACCAAGCCGACGACAGAACTTTTTATTTATTTTATTGTTTTACTTTAACTCTCAGTGAAATACCTACTCTCATGGGAATCTCAGATGAGACACTTGGGCCTGTACTCATGAATGAGGGTTGTCAGATCTAGTTAATAAAAAGACAAGACACTCAATGAAATTTGAATTTTGGATAAGTAATGAATAATTTTTTTTTTAGTATAAGTATATCCTGGATGTCGCTTGGGTCATACTTACACAAAAAATTATTTATTGTTTATCTGAAATGAATGTAATTGGTTATTCTGTGTTTTATCTGCCAACTTTACCTGGATCTTGTGCGAGTCTGGTGCCTTACTGGATGCTAGAATGATTGTTGGTATTTTAGGTGCCTATGATAGTATGATCAGATATGGAGGGTTTCTGCTGGTGAAGGTCTTGGCCCCTTCTCTTGGGATTTATATTATTTCAGGTCCAAACAGGCGTCATTAACCTCAGTTGGTCAAGTGCCTCTAATCGTTTCACAAGCGTGTTTCACCTGGAAGAATTCACACTGGGCTTCTTAGACTTCGTTGGCTGCAGGAAGAAATGGGAACAGTATACGTAACAGCCCGTTGGAGTGGAATTTCAGCGTGGTCCAGCCTCTAAGATAAGTCGTTCACGATTTGGAGCTGTTTCTCTGAGGCTTCCTCCAAGAGTTAAGTGTTCAAGGGCTGTCTTTATTTTCTTTAAAAATAATTTGTTCTGAAGAATCACCCAAGCTATGTGGCTAAGAATGTCCCCGCGACAGATGTGGTCTGGACTGGTGTCCTTGGCAAGTCTTCAGGACAAGGAAGAGCCAAGGGCCTCCTGTCGAGAGGGCTCCTAACTGTCCGTTCGCCCACACGCCCGTCCCTCCGTCCATCTGCCAAACACCTGCATTCGGCAGATCGAGACAAGAGAGGAAAATGCTGTAATTATTCTTCGAGGAGCTTGTAGTCTCTTAGAGAAGACAAGCATGTAACTAGACAATTATAATAAATTACGACTTTGCTACGGTGGAGGTGGGCGCGGTGGATTATGACAATATATGTGGGTACCATTTAGGTACAGAGGAGGAAGTAAGACCCAGTTCCCAGGAGAGACTGACGTTTGTGCATCTGAAAAGAAGAGTGTGAGTTACTTAGTCAGGTGATACACGTAGCAGGTCAGCCATTGGCCGTCACCTGGGTAGAGGACACTGAGCCAAGGGGGAGGGGAGAGTTAAAAGCGATTCTTCGATTTCTGTTCCTGGTACCCGCCTCTCTGGACACGGCTGGGGAACTTGAGTTGGAGCTCCAAAGCGGTCACTTTCAGGAGCGAGTGACTCGACCATGGTGGCTGGTGGGACAACTTCATAATGGCTGTTCTCCATGACCTCGGGAGATGTCACACTGTTCTCCGTGACCTCGGGAGATGTCACATTAGTTGATGAGGAAAAAGTCGCCTCTGCTTTCTGGGAACAGAGACACCGGAGTGCAGAGTGAGAGGCAGGCTGTTACCGATCCCTCGGGGGTCCGGTAATGACCTTAATCTCCAAGGTTTCCTTTGATTTCATTGGAGTCCGTAGCAATAGGAGTAGAGCCTGTCTATGCATTCGCAGCCTACCTGGAAACGCGGGTGGCAGTTGGGTCCCGCTCGGCGTAGAGGGCGCTGCTTCCTCGTGGCTGCCCAGAGAATTTGTGGAATCGCTAAAATTTGCCAGATTGGCCCTCAAAATTGGACCGTGCCGCTGAGCAGCACACGGCAACCAAATGGGCCAGAGCGAGTTCCATAGATCGTATTTGGGGGCAAAATGTACTAGATGAACTGCAGATTGTATTTTCCATGTCTTTGTGACTAATGTTTGCAATTACTAATAGTTGGGGACAGTTCCCACTGGAACAGACGTCTTCGGTATTTTTTTTTATACAAAATTAATCATGTGGATTCTCTGGGACTTTATGTTTCTCTCTCTCTCTTTCTCTCTCTCTCTCTCTCTCTCCCCCCCGCTCCCTCCCTCTTTCCCATTTCTGTCTCTCCAGAGGAGAGTTGTATGCTTTGCAGCCCTAAAAGAATTTTTTTTTTTTTTAAAGTGAGATGTGTATTAAAAGCAAAGTAGCCCAGTTTCTGCTCAAAATTGAAACAAGTGCCTTTTCTGGTCAAAACGACGACAGGATCTAAAAGACAACTCTTTGATCCACAAGCTCCACTAGCGGATGGGACTTTTGTTCTCTCCTAGTGCAGCTTGCGGAATGTTTATTTGGCACTGGGAAAAAGGTCACCATTTTAAGGCAGTTCAGAAACCAAATGTTCCCGTAATATGGCAGCTTTCTCGCGAAGCACCCTTTGGCTTTGTCGCTTTGGAATCTGTGGTTTTGACAAGCTCACGCGCTCTTAGATGTGTGTGTGTGTGTGAGAGAGAGAGATTGAGAGAGAGAGAGAGAGAGAAAGATGGTTCAAGGTCTGTTCATTTCCAAAGCTGGAGGTCTCCACGACAAGGAAACTTTTTATCCCAAGACCAGTTCTTTAAACAAGAAACGGAGGTGCCGGGCAGAGGCCCCCCGAGCTGGGCGGGACACACGTGGAAAGAGAACAGCGTGTGCAGAGCGCCTCGAATCGGGTTATGATTTCGCTATCCAGTCCATCCCCTTCGGCTGTGTTTCTGCGGCCACGCCCGAGACAGAAAACCTCTTCATTAGCGTCTGCAGAATGTGCCTCTCTACTGCCACCTGTTGTTCAGAAAAACCTTGGGATGCCGATGGGGCCTGGGCCAGGGTTTGGACGTAGGAGGTCTGTCATCCTGGGCCAGGGTTTGGACGTAGGAGGTCTGTCATCCTGCTAATCGCAATGACGTAGCAAAAGTCGAAACTAATCACAGCCAACAGCTGGACACCGTGTACATTATATTTATTGTTGCTTCTCTTGGGTCTAGGAAATGTGTCTAGTTTTGCTCAGGAGAGCCTCAGATTGGGTTTATTTGTTTGACATCTGTTAGGATGAAGGACTTACTCTCAATGGGTACCAACTGGAAACCGGGAGGAACATGCAAAGGATTATCGTAATGGATGGGAGGCCCAGCGCTTTTATAGCTTGCAGAAATACTGGGTTTTATCTGTTAAGCTAGCATTATTTATTGTTGGATATTACATATATCTATATCTATATCTATATCTATATCTATATCTATATCTATATCTATATCTATATCTATATCTATAATCTCCAAAAATATAATGGAAAGACAAGAGTCGCATCATTGCAGGGACCAGCGAGATCTGTTGCTGAGACTCTGTGGGTCAGAGCCGCGTGGCGAACGTCACCTGCTGAGGTATGCTGCGCTGTATTTTTTTCATCAGAGTGAAAAATTAGAAATACCGCGAAGATCCCAAATGAGCAGAATGCCGCCTGTAGAGCAAAGGAACCTTTATTGTCATCGCAATAAAATAGTTGGAAACAGATAACAGAGTCGTCAAATTGGGGAGTAGGGAAAGTCGCTAAATGACAAAACGAGGAAGTTCATGAAAATTTTTTTTATTATTATTATAAAAGAGGTTGCAAATAGCGACACCCAGTTCGATCTTGTTCTTGTGAGTTTCGTGTTAGAGGGAACAGTGGAAAAGTAAGCTCCACGACGCGAACCGGGCTCACCTTCCAAAGCCGTCGGGTGCTCAGCGTTTATTGTCGTCTTCGTGGTTTTTACCTTCTTCAAAAAATCTACATCGACTTCACTTTGTCGTCGTAGAGAAGAGACGCAAAGCCCGCCAGTTAGTTGGGGAGCAGCGTCGGTCAGAATAGCCTGGCCATTTTAACTTCCGAGACTTGAGGGAGACGCTTCAGTGTGTATCGGCTGACCATTGAAATGCACAAGCCAGCCACGGCCGGAACAGGTGTGAAAAGAGACTCTGACCCACGATCTGCAGCAAGCAGCCCAGCTTGACGACCACTCCTGGAACCACGGGCCCCGAATGGCCAGAATTTAATCGGTAGCTGACACTTTCCCTGAGTTTTGGTCCCTGCTCCCGATTCAGAGAGCCATAGAGAAGGCCAAATGTGCTCCCTTAACCAGGGAGCCCATTTCCGGGGACAGTCATCTGTGTGAGCATCCAATCAGGGTGCAGCTAAGCACCCCCCTTCCCACCATAACACAGTCCCATTGTCCTGCCTGCCTCTCTGCGTCTCTGCCAAACGCACGTGATGGCAGCTGACGCCCTTTCGACAACAACCTCAGACTAGATCGCCGCTGCCTTTTCTCATTCGAGTCGTCTTTTGTTTATTTCCGCATACAATTCAGTCTTTTGGGAAACCACGTGCATTAAAAAAAAGAAACTCACTGTGTATGTAGCACCACTATGTGATCTCTGCTATGAAAATCCAATTCTTCTTTGTCAAGGAAATTTTAATCTCAAACCAGTTGCTAAGTCTAAATAGTCCAAAAGTATTTGGAGAGATTAGGGTCCGACTTATGGTGAACGAAATACAAACAGAGCTTGAAATTATGATCGTGTTCACATTTCTAAGTAGAAGAAAAGTAGCATCAGAAGAGAAATTAAGCCCTGCTTTTAAGCAGGTCCCTGGGATCCTAATATCCCAAAGTATTTGCTAAGTCTCATTCCTTTGTCACGCTCATATTAAATTCGGTTCAGAGAAGAATTAACAAAAACGTTTGATTAACTGACGAATGAACTAAAAAACAAGAAAACCCAACAAAGGGTTTAACCTCGAACAGGGTGCTGTTGGCCATGATTTTTACCTTGTAAATGATAGTGTGACTGTCAAATGTCCTTATTAATGAGGGTACCTAGCATTTCAGGCCTTTGTCATCGAGCGAAAGCTAGGGCTGATTTCAGAAACGTCGGAGGAGAAGGGGAAGGCTAAGCCAGTTGGGAAAATGTGTTAAAGCCATGCAGAAAACTGAGACAGTGTGAATATGAATGAGGGATCCTGGTTACCTCACGGGTTTTCAGCAAACATCTGTGGTGAAATACCCCGGTATGAATAAAACAAGGGTAATTTCATTCCTATATTAATGAGCATGTGCGGGTGGGGTGTGGCGACAGGGAGTAAAGCCACAAACCCAAGCCTGTTAAAGGGAACGAGGTTTCTGTATGAATATCAAACAACTGGCTTGTTTCTCGAAAGTCGGCTAAGTATCAAAAGTCAGATAATTTAGGTCTCGCTTATGTCATTGATTCAGATGGCTCCTTTGTATATGGTGGGTCCATAATACACATGTAACAGATGTGTGAATTCGGCACAGTGATCTGGAGATCAAGCGGGATTATACAAAATCAGAAAGGTTTTTTTCCAGATTCAAGTTGACTCATAAAGTTTGCTGAATAGAATTTGGGGGTGAGTAAATGCTTATAAGTTCAGAATTAGGTGAGAACAGCCAAATTTGTACGAGTCTGACATTCAAGGTCAGTGGTGATTTATTATTATTTTTTTCCCCACTGCATTTAAATGTATAGTGAAGTCGAATACCTGAGTTGAATATCTTAAAGGCTTAAGCCTTAAATCATTAGCTACCCAAGGAGGAAAAAGCCAGAAGTGCCATCACAAAGTGTATTGCAAATGAACAACTGATACTTTCATCCTTACAGCCCTGAATCAAAAGGGGTGTATTATACGTAAGGTCAGCTCCATAGTTACGTGATGTGGTGTCCTCATAGGTTTATGGAAAGATCCCCCTTACCTGTGATAAGCTACTCACCTTCCCAGCCTTTTTCTGTCAGCATCCCATGCTTACCTTAGCAGTTGTAGTTGCTGCTTTTATGGGGGAAGGCAAAGATGGCAAACAATTTCTATTTTACAGGCCAATGCTCAGCCATTGAAACCGGCTGCTTAGAATCCAATACTTATTTTGATGTGTCAGATTGTGCCTGGGTTTGAAGAGAAGAAGGCCAGGGTTTGTCAGACAGGAATTGGAAAGCATGGTCTTGGGTCTTTGACTCTCAATGGCCACTGTAACAATGCTTATACTTTAGACCTCACTTGAACAGTTTAATTGTTTGAGTCTGTACGGATGAGTAGGGTCTGCCAGGGTAGGCAGGTTGAGAAAGGGTTGGAAGAAAAGATTTCATTCCTCAGTAGTGATAAAGGGAGGAAGGCTGGACCAGTGGGAGGCTGTGTGTTGGGAGAGATGGGGTCCCTGTCAACTGCGGGGAAGGTAGGAAAATGCCAGAGGAAATAGCATATTGGACGGGAGAGAGTCTGTGGAAGGCAGGTGTGTGCACCCATGACCTCTCATGACCATCCCTTGCTCACCTGCTCCCATCGCCCTGTCTTACAACTGATGCTGAAATTCTCCAGCTTCTCAGTTCGAGGACCATCTTTCCATCATCCCGCCCACGCTGAAACCTTTTCTTTCCTCAGGTTCTCACCCCGATCTGACTAGCTCTTTCTTTGTAGCTCTTAAAGAGGAACAAAGAAATATTTGGGTAATGAAAACTAGATGCAGGTGAGTGGGAGACGGCACGGTGGGTCATCATCTCTGGGAACCGCCAGATAAAACCGTGGCTGTTGATTTTCAAGTAGAATTAGGTGGGGACGATCATCTTTCAGAGTTGGCTAAAAAAAATGAACTTGTCCTTTTTAAGGTCTGTGTAAGATCCTCTGTCACAACTCAGGAAAATAACTGTATATAATATCACTGGGGACAATGAAAACCATCGGCTCCTTTTTCATTTAATAGGATGTCATGATTCAAAGAAGTTGCCTTTTTTTTTTTCTCTTTTTTTAACTGAGGCCAGAAAATAAAAAAGAAGCTCTTCTCATTAGGCTATATTGGAGTGGCCCTACTGGTCTTATATCTGTAACATATTTGGAGTAAAATTCATGGACCATTATTGCTTCTGAGACAGGAGGGTATATATCAGGTTGATGAGATTCGGGCCGTGATATTGTAATTACGCTTGCCGATCAAACGTCGTTGATGTTTTTGTTTTCCAGTGCAGAAAAGTGAGAAAAGAGAGAATATTAAGAAAGACTTCTGTGCTAAAGTGTCCCCCCGTTGTCCCGTGTTCCCCCAAGGGAGAGAAAATTGGAGTAACGAGCGAGTCCTGGCTACATATGGATGCAATATGAGTACGAGAAAGCCTAATGACAGAAAACAGAGTTGTAATGTATTCCAAATGGACCATCATCTGGATATTTGAAATGTCATGCTGTAAACAGTGTTCCCTTGTCCCTAGGATGTTATGTAGGGTTGACTGCAGATGAAAGCCTAAATTTATATCATGAAGCGAAGTATAAAATGAGCGTTAACCCCCTAAGCACCCCTTCTCCCCAGCCACCCCCCACATTGTCAGATTCCTTTACCGGCTTATGTCCTAATAGAGGGACAGCCAGAATCTTCAACGCTTTGGCCATTCGATGAATGTCATCATCATCTCTCTCTTTATTTCTCTCTCTTTCTCCCTCCTCTTTCCTTCCCTTTATCCCTCCCTCCCTCCCTCCCTCCCTCCCTCTCTTTTTCTCTCCTCCCAAAATTTAGAGTTCAAAAATATTTGGGAATTCTTTAATCCACCCAATCTTACTTCAGATAAGTTGGAAAAGCAAGCTGTAAGATAGAGGGGAGCTATGTAGTCACACAGCTCGGTGGATAGTAGATGAGCTGGGAATGGAGTCTATAGACTCCTAGGATTGAATAATTAGATGACGCTTTGTTGCCTTTCAGTGAATACCTGTCTGATCCTATAGTGCCTCCATCCCAGGAGAGGGCTGATGTCATCACCTTTTTCACATACAGAACAGGTGAACAGAAGTAAGCATTTGATTATGTACACTCCATTCATTCGAGTTGCATTCATTCATTCCTTTAGGTATATTTACTCTCCATAAAGAGTATCAGCAGCAGGGAAATATATCGAGAAGTAAAATTTCTCTTTCCTTCACCATGTCCCACTTCTCAGAGGTACCGTTCATGAGAGTATGCTGTATGTACTTTAAGATGTTTTCATGCGTAAAAAATATATGTTATAGTACCTAATAAAGTAAATACGTATGCACTTGTTAAAAACGGGAGCATGCGACATATTTTCCTGCAACTTTTAACCTTCTTTTTCACATACTAATATCACGGACACTTTTCCATATCATATTAATTCATATGCCCTGGTAATATTAAATGCATATGTAATATATATATATATATATATATATATATATATATATATATATATAACATGTAGTAATCTATACTTTGCATGGTATGGACGTTGATTTTATCATTCCTCTGTCCATGGGTATTTTATGTAGATTCCGGTTTTCATTGCTGAAAACAATGCACTCACGCCAATGCATCTGTAGGATGAATTCCTAGAAGGGCAATTTCTGGGCCTTTCCAGTTAGGTTTATTGAGTAACTACTATGTGTAAAGTGCTGGAAGGACTATGAAAGAATAGGATACAATCTGTCGCAAGTAAAGAGGTGGCACCTCCTCCCATGAAACTTGTAGTTTAGGTAGCAAGAAATACACACAATTAAAAATTTCAAGTAGAAAATCATGCAAAAATACAGAGAAACTCCACGGGAGGATAAAAACACCTTGACTTTCTAACTCAGCCTGTGCAGAGCCATAAATGACTTAGACATGGGAGTCTCAGTGGAAATGCGTTGAAAATTTCTGAATAAAGTTGGTTGTCACGGTTAATATGAAGGTATTGAAACGAGGGGATACAGGAGGTGACTTGTTTATTGAAAGAGGCACACAAATGTCCAGAAAACATAATTGGTTTTGGACTTTTAGAAGTATCTGTATTTGTGAAGGGGAGGATAGTGGCAGTTCAGTAGATATTATAAGACTGAAAAGACTTTTGTTTGAAAGACCCTTTCTCAATGTGCGATGGAAACAAGAATTTTTTTTGCACTCAAGGCTAACTCACCTTTGTTTTCAGCTTCATACATATGTGGGCTCGGCTATAGGTAGCCTTTTCTTGAATCTGGATCATTTTGATAAATCGCATATTTGTTGATTTGGTGAAGAAAGAACATTTCTTTTTTTTTCTTTTTTTTCAATGATAATTTTGATACATTTTCCTAGAGAAGTTTCTCTATAACCTTCATCAATCTTAGTTAAGATATCATCCCCTCGGAATCTTAAAATAGGATGCAGGTTTCTGGGCTTTAAAAAATCTATTTAAGTATAAAAATATTCATGTGAAGAAGAAGGTTATAAGCCATGTGCTTTAGCATCTTTCTCTCTCAGGTGAGACAGTTGGTGAGAAAAGATTTGAATTCTTCTTATTTCGAGGGTGGTATTTGGCAAAAACGCCTTCAGTGAAATCTTAGAATCCTGTTTCCTCCATTTGGCTTCATGTCTTTGAGGTCACGTCACCTACGTGGCCCTTTGACCTGTGATGTCTTCGTCAGGCATCCAGGAGGCCCTCCGGAGCCTATCAGTCCCGGCTTGAAGGACCAGCCGTGCGAGGCCCCTGCAGGTTTTCTGAGCGGAAGTCTCCCACTGGAAGTCCCCAGAGCTGCGTCCCTACTGGCGGCAGGGGCGGGAGGAAAACAGAGCGCTGTTCGTAAAAGATACAACGCCCCCTTTTTAGAGACAGGCGTGGTTCAAAGCCCAGCCAGCAGTTTTCGAGGTAGAAAGAATTTTAATAGCGATGGACACGTAGAAAGAAACCTCTGGAAATGGAACAGTTGACTTGTTCATGGATTATCAGAAATATAACAAATTTTGATGCCCTTGGTTTTCCACTAGAATTTCACTATTATCATGAAACACGCCCTAGCATTATTTTTGAAATTGTGATTTATTATTACAGATAGTAACTGAATCTGGTTGCTGTGGTCACGGGTTAGGACATTGTCGGCTTCGAACCAAGTAGAAGTGAGATGTAGTCCCACCTCTGCCACTCGCCAGGTTGGAAACCAGGCACAGGCGAGGATCTTTCCATGCCTCAGTTTCCCCATCTGTAAAATAAGACCCGTCGAACCTCTCGTACAGGTTACTAGGAGTAATAAACGAGACGATTTCTAGAATATACTTAGCACGGTGCTCAGAAGTTATCGTAATTCATACTAGTAATAATTTGTGTCATGTCTTTTAAAATTTATTTTATTTATTTTTAATTTTTTAATTTTTTTTTAGGTGAGGCAAACCTTGGTTGACCTCATAGATTGTAAGGACCATGTCTGCTCACAATCTCTTTTTTTAAATTTATTTTTTACACCTAGAGCACCTGGTTTTCCTAATTGGTCTCCCATCCAAGTACTAACCAGGCCTGACACTGCTTAGCTTCCGAGATCAGACGGGATCGAGCTTGTTCAGGGTGGCGTGGCCATAGACTTTGTCATGTCTTAAATATCAATTACATGATTACTAGTATTAATTATATTCCAGAATTAAGAAGCTTTAAGCAAATTATTATTGTTTGCTTTTAATAAACTTCACTTCATCCACAATGTTTAGAAAATGAGACTTAATCCTTGCTTGGGCCAATAGGTAGGCGCCCTGTATCTATTGGTATACAGTTAATTGAATATGCGCATCATTCAACATCTCTCTGATGATGGAGGAGTCATCGTTCTAACCTTTAAATCCTGTTATCATCTCAGAAGACAGTTCTGTTACTTGAGGCTTTGAACTTTAGAGAGACTAACCCAAAGCCTGGCTCTTGGTAAGCGCTTAATTAATACACACTATTTTTATTATAGTAAGCGCTCCCGTCTCTGGTGCGACAGACAGCCTTTTGCCTCCCCCCTGCTGATGCTCCTTGCCGGTACCCATAAGCCATTCATCACATGCGTGCCCTGTCTGCACCAGGAGATAGTGGTTCCTGGTGTGTGTGAGCACGTAGCGTAGCATTTGGCACATAGTAGGTTCTCAGTTCATCGGATTTCCTTCTTTCGCCGTGAAGCAGTGGTGTCGACTCCTTTTCAATTACAGAACATAGCGATCTACGTTCTCTGTTAGTTCTGTGATCCTTCTGCATTTTGTCACCGCTAATGAAGAAATCGGGAGCCAGGGACAGTACAAAAGCCCCAGGCCAGCGTGCGCTGCGTCCAGCAATGGCCTCGTGGTGGCTGGGGACAGAAAGATGCGTGAGATGGGGGCAGAGGGTACCGCTAGGCAGCTGAGGGGGATCCTGGGGGCAGACTTCTTATTTTTTTGATTGTATCCCAGATTTACTGTATTTATTAATCAGAAGGTAAATTAATGAATCATTCATTATTGCACATTAATGAGAAAGTATAGAAATGGAAAACATAGAGATGTCGAAAAAACGTAGCTTCACCTTAAACAATGAGTCGCATCAGTTCAGCTGGCTGGTGAGTAGTTTTCCAAACCATAGGAAGAAAGAGGGCGTTGAGAGTCCACATTTGGTGAGTATGCTTGGAGTCTATGAGCAGATAACAGAGAAATGAACATACGAGGGAAAGCCAGACCATGTCCAACACAAGATGCGTACAGTGGACCCACAAAACCGGGGTGAGCAAGAGAGGATGAGGGTCACGGTTAGTCTGCGGTCACCCCACTGCAGAGCAGCACGTTGACGATGGGCGTCAGGGGAGGCGGAGCGTCTGCCCGGTCCGCCTGCTTGGGTCGACCAGCGGCCCTTCTCTCGTCTTGGTCCCCATCTTGTGAATACTCCCTTGGGCGTTGTGAGTATTTAGACGGACTATAAAAATAGAGATGGGAGAGTGTATAAACGGATCAGGAGAATGAGAAAGGGTTGGCGGAGAAGGAAGTGAGGAGGGAAGTGAAAGAAAGCCAACTCGTCCTGCCCAGGTACCAATGAAAGGTCCAGAACCTGATTGGCTCTGCGTTGAGTTCCTGCCTTCATTCACCAGTTACGCCGCCGAAGGGAAGCAATCTCATTTTCATGCTTTTTATGATTATTTTAAAATCACTGCTTCCCGTTTCCCGTTCTAGCCCCCGAATCTGCTCTCTCCTGGTTTCTTTTCTCCCTGTGACCCTCCCCTCTGCTAGATGTCCCTGCGCGCTCCCACGCCTTGCCTCCCTCGTCCTGCTGCGCCCGCCTTCTGCCCTGCCTGCCGCATTCAGCCCATGCCCATCCCCAGAGGAAGGAGGGCCGCTACCACTGAGGGAAAGTACAAGGGGGCCACCCAGCCGCTTTTTAATTTTTCTGGCTGTAAGAATGTGACTGTCTGGCCGCGGTAAGGGCGGGCAAAGGCTTCGGGAGGTAGGGCTCAGAACGGGAACAGTGACAGTTGCAGCCAGCCCACCGATGCCAGCAGGAGGGAAATGTTAGCCTGCCATTTCTGGGAGCTGCAGAGCATATGGAGGGAGGCAGAATTGTTGTCAGCAGCCCAGATCTGGGCTGTGCTGTCCCGTCCTGGCGGCTTCATTGTGGCTTTTTAAAGCAAGCATTTCAGTAAACTCTCTTACCTGCAGTCATCAGGGGAGGAGCCTCAAATACAGGTCATACATAGCAGTAGTTTTTCATATTCCTAAATACATATTTGGGTATCATTATTAAAGGCAGGCTTCTCTTCCAGTGTGTGAATGTATCATATAATATATCTGACAGAAACCTGTTTTTCGGACACTCGGTTTGTTTCCATTTTTTCAAATCGATTCTAAACAATGCTATAGTGAACATCCTTGATAGATGTTTTTGTATAGTTTGTTCATTACTTGGTTAGATTGGAATTGCTAGATTGAGGAATATATATATTTCTAAGGCTGTTGATACGTAATACCAACCTGGACCCTAGAAAACTTGTACTAATGAATATATTCACCAGTTTTGTGGTATGACTACAAAACTGAGATATAGTATCTCACTTATTTGAATGTGTACTGGTGCTTTTGCATAAGAGAATATTCAGAAAGCTAAACACCACTGTGTTAAGACTAGTTATTTCTGGGTACTAGGATTTTAGTGATTTATTTTGTGGGAGGAGAAAGGTCGAAATTCTTCTCTATTTTTCTACGATGACCATTTACTACTTGTGTAATTAAAAACAATTTTGTAGTTCTCTCTAAGACTGGATATCTTTAAGAGAAAATAATATCTGAATTAATGCTAATTGATTCGTACTTTTTTTCACTTCTTTATAGTCTGATGGACTGGTAAATTGCATACTTCACAGAGCTAGTCCGGGGCCACACCAGAGACTAGAATTCAAGTCCGTTCTTCGCTCTTTATTTATTAAACATTTTTTTTCTATACTCTTTCTTCTATTAAAAAAGAAAATCTAATATGCTTTTATTTATTTCATCTGATATTTTTAAGTATTTATACAAGCCAATGGTAGTTTAAGCCCGTTTCCCGTTTGCCCCGAGAATATTCGCTGTAGCGTTTACCACGAGATGACTCAAAGTTTGCCATGAAATAGCTCACTTTTATTATTATTTTTGCATCGCTCTAGTATAGCGGTAGTCTTTGGAAACAAATGACATCGTTCGATTTATAGCATTCTGATTTTCCTGGTGATGCCATGTGATACACAGAGCCTTCAATCTGTTTGAAGAATTTTGGTAGAGATGTTGAGAATTGGAGGAACACCAACACTGATAGTGAATTCTTCAACGCATGGAGTTTCCGAACCTTTGAAAAGTAGATGCCCCAAACCAGGCTCTGTTTTCCTGCAAACTGTGAAAGTGACACTTGTGTCCATTATATTGACTATATCTCCATTTGATTAGAAAATACAGCAGGATCCTGGAAATACAGGTATTTCCTCTTAATAAATTGTTTAGCTGGCCTTCGAGAAGGCGGGCCACTCGGCATCTTGACCTTAGGTCAAGTCCCTATGACTTGAGAGGAATACTGACTTTAGCTGAGGAGGGGCGCCTAGCGGTCGACCTGACTTTGGCCAACGTGATGTGTGCTTACCTGGGTAATGAGACGACTGTACTTAGTCTCCACCTCTCTCTGTCTGTTTCTCTCTATATAGTATAAATATATATAAATATGGACCATATAGATATATAAATATAACATATTTATATGTAAACATAAATATATAAGATTAATATATATAACATGTTATATATAAATATGGTATGATATAAATAACAATAAAAACAATTAAAATAAATATGTATTATATATATACATATGTGTGTCTGGGGGTGTGTGTGTGTATATATATATATATATATATCTCCACACATACACACACACACAGAGTTTTCAATCTATATAGCTCCTCTTAGTATAGCAGTTTCCTGAAAATCAGTGTAAAATAATACAATTGGAAGCGAAATGAAAGCCTTCCTTTTTTGTAGTTGATGCAGGTTGGGAAACAAGGCTACTTAGATTTTTTAAAAAGATTGCTTTTTTTTTTTTTGGAAAATTAAGCAGGAGCTCAGCCAGGTCCTGAGATTTGGAGGCTCCCCATTGTCACCCCGGGCCTGGTTGCGTGGGATCACCCCCGGGAGAGCAGCCGAGTCCCCGTGAAAGGGGGGTTCATCTCGCAGTGCCTTCCCTAACACCCTAGTGACCGCTCAAGTGTGGCTCGCTTTGGCGTCGGTGATTCCGACTCGTCATCATCCCTTTTTATTCACTATTTTTGTTTTAAAAAAAATACGGCCCCTGCAATTTCCCGAGCCAGGCGCATCGTGACGTCTACTCTGAATGACCGAGTGGCGTGTAGGGTGACTGTCTCCCATCCCGGGAGCCTTTGCGCCCTCCTGCCAACTGCAGCCTGCACAGATCAGCCAGGTCCCGATCCAGAAAGATACTAACATGTAACTAATCGGTGATAGACAGCCCTGTCCATTGCACAGAGGGGCTCCAGGGTGAGCCCCAGCTGGTGCATTTAGTGTTATTTACTGGGTTTTTAACTGGAGTAGGATGAGTGCAGACAATTTCAGATGCTCCACTGTGCTCCTTCCTGCCTGGCCTGCAGCCTTCCTAGATTGGGCCTGCCCCGGGATCAGAAGCGAACCAGCCATCAGCACGTCCTCACTGTGTGTCTGCCCGTTCGATGCTCGCCCAGTGTAAGAAAGTAAGCTGAGCATAGGTGGGAGGCATGGATGTGCTTGGCTGGTCCCCGCCCTAAGAGTCACCCAGGAGGGAGTCAGCTGTACTGAGAACTAGACCTCGGGTCAGTGGGTGAGTAGTTAAGATGCTAGGCTGAGAAACTTGGCCAGACTCATCAGGAGAGAAACATACAATAAGGAATGTGAGAAGGGAATGTCTGATGAGGAGAAAGCTTCTGAACCCGGCTTTCAAAGGCCGACCATGGGATAAGAACATTTCAGGCACGGAATTGAGATTTAGGATGCAAAAACCTCACTCTGTGGCAGGGCAGGCAGGTAGGTGACCAAGGGCCCAGGTTTGCCTGTCACCGAGTGGTTTTCTGAGTCATGTACGATCGCAGTGCTGAAACCAGCTAAACTCAGGAAAACTGAGACAAGTCTGTCACCCTGCATGCATGAAGGCCAGACCAGGTGGACTCATGGTCCTAGTACAGTGGTCCCAGTACAAATGAAGAGGGGCTGGAGATAGCCCCACATGGAGCTTGCAGTCTAGCTGGTGAATTAATTAAGACCAGTAAGCACAGAACAGTTTCAGCATTAAAAAGGAACCCTCACCACCGAGCAGGCTTAGTTGTCACTTTGTGCTTGGCATGCGGTCAGAACATGGGCCAGGTGATCTTGAGGAGCTAGAATGAATTACAGGAGGGGAATGGATGTTGACAAACTAGAGGCATTAAGAGGCCAGCATCTCCAGAAGGATGTTGCCTGGTCGACCAGGCCCACGAGGTTCTTGGAAAGAGACTGGGTGCCACCGGGTACTCCGTTTGGGAAACGGCATATGCTGTCTCTTCTTCTTGGAGATCCACAGTTAACGCTAACACACTCCAGGCTTGGCAAAATCCTGGTGAAATAAAACTGAGCACGCATTATCTCTGACACAAAAGACCACAAAGCTTTGTTGTTGTTTGTTTGGAGAAGGGTCAAGGCAGGAAGCCAGGACATTTATTAATATTTATTTTTTAGAAGAAGTATTCTTTGGAAAATGCTTTGGGATGCTGCTGTACTACAGACATGAGTGAGTCATTTTTTAATGCAAAATTGACTTTATCAATGCATCTTAGGAAGCTCGCCCTAACAGTAATTACGAAAAAAAATAGCGAAAGAGGATCTGCGGAGGGAGAGGCCTGAGTTCGGATTTGCCGCTCACTGCCTGGGAGGCAAGCCTCGCACATTTGCGTGGTTTGATTAGAATTTGATTTTAAAGATCTTGGCACGAAGCCTAGCACATGGCGAGCACACACGATATGGAAGCTCTTGTCATCATCCTCATCTTATTATGATTAATTGGAACAGACTAGGTCAAGTCATCAGCGTTGGGCTGGCCCATGGGATTTGCGGGCATTCCCAGAATCGTCCCTCCTTCGTGCCCCAGACAAAATCCATCACAGTCGCCAGGCACCATCTTTGTTTCTCTGCTGAATGAACTGTTAAAAGACGGAGCCGGCTCCTGGCAGAGGTAGGACCAGCTACGGGCATCCTGGAGGCTGTCAGGGGACACAGCCGCGGTCCCAGTGAGGGGCCCGCGCATATACCCTGGGGGAGAAGCATCCCGCTGCAGAGGTGAGAGAATCGCCATATGCTGCCGGGCCTTCCTGGGGGGCGGGGGGTGCAGCCAACAACAGCAGAAGCCTGGCACGAGGCTCAGGCTGGACCACCCGCCGAGGCAGCCCAGGTGCTCGCGTGGCGTCCTCCTGGACGCATGCACTTGCTTCCGGAAATTCTTAGTTTCGGAGTGAGAGCACGGGCTTCGTTCTGAAACAAAAGCACCACAGTAAGATGCAGCCAGCCAAAACCAAAAGGAGGAGAGAGACCGAGAAAAAAGGGAGGATGCCTGTCTTCCCACGTTCGTCCGTACGAGCCGCTTCGTTCTGGAGCAGGGAGAAGCCACGCGGTGCCGGGGCCAGCCGTGTCCCGCCTGTTGCCTGCCCGGTCACCGCGTCTCGCTGGCCGTCACAGCCAGGTCCTGCCGAGTGCCAGGTCAGCACCGTGCCTGTCGGGGAGTCGCGTATTTGCACAAAGCATTTGAGAGGCAGGAAGGGCAGGTGAGACCCCCACCTGTCCTTTACTTCCCGAGATGGTTTGCGAATCTTGCTGTCACAGTGGAGCGAGCGTGGAATTGATCCTTCAGACGGGGGGAGCGGGATTGTGGGGGGGGGGGTGCTGCGTGAGGGTCGAATTGGGACAGTGAGCTTGCGCCGAGCGTCCCAGGCCGACCAGACTGTTATGGCCACTGTTGTGGTCTGAGCCGTGTCCCCCACAAAGATGTGGAAAGCCTCACACTCAGTACGTGAGGATGTGAATGTGTTTGCAGATAAGGCTTTTAAAAAAGTTGATTAAGTTGAAACAAGGCCTTTGATGGGGGCATCACCAACCTGACTGGTGTCTTTCTGCAAAGAGGAAATTTGGGTACATGGGGAGACATTGGGGGACGCACACAGAGGAGAGGCCTCATGGGGTCACAGAGAGAAGGCGGCTGCCTGTAAGCCAAGGAGAGAGGCCCCAGGAGAAAATGGACCTGCCAACACCTTGATCTTGGACTTCCAGCCTCCAGGACTGTGGAAAAATTAATTTCCGTTGTTTCAGTCACCCCGTCTGCGGCGTTTGTCACGGCCGCCCTCGTCGGCCACTAGACACCTAATTTCTCCATCTTTCCTCATCTGCGGAGATGGGGAGAACCATGCCTGACTCCCAGGACTCACTTAGATGATATAGGTGATGCTTGGTACTCGGCACGTGTGCACACCTTGACGGGCATAGGCCTGCTTCAGCCCACGTGCCGAAAGTTCTTTTACCGATTCTGGACATGCTCTGGGATCTTAATTAAACCAGTAAATATCCACAGGAGCCACAAAGCCCTTGAAAATGACAGTGTGACTATTTTTTTTTTTTTTTTTTAATTTGGAACTTTAGGGAAAAACCCAAAAGGATCGTTTGGGAATGATGAACCCCGCGCTCTGGCATGTGAACGTGACACGCAGCCTATCGCACCTTGGTGGACGTCGGCGTCATGTCACGTCACTGAACATTTAGTGACACGTGTAGGGGCAGGGTTTCCAGGTCACGCTGCGCGGTCGCAGAACTGACTCTCCCAGGGGCTCGTCTGCGTGACCCGCCTCGGCTGGCCCCCTGCCGGGGAACTCCCGGGCTCCTGAATCCCACCCCGAAGCCCAGCCGCCTGAGCCGGGGGCTTCCTTTCTGTCTCCCAAATCCCCCGCCTCTGGGGATGCGCTCAGGTCCCTCGGCTGTGGCTCTGATTCATCTGGGATCCAGCTCAGTGGGTCCGCAGCGAGGCCAGCCTCTTCCACACACTGCCCCAGTGGCCAAGAGGGGTAGGGGAGGGGGCCCTCTGTCCCTTTGGCCCAGGCTCCATGCACTTTCGCCCTGCCGGCTGGGCACTCCACCCCTCTTGGGACCTGGAGCTCTTTCTGCACGGAGCGCTCACGGGGCAGACACTGGTAGCATAATCCTGGCATGTCCAGAATGTCACTCTCCTAGCTAGACAGTGCAGACAGTGTCCGTTGAGTCCTCGTGTACCCACGTCAGGAAGAAGGGCCCACTGAGCCAGGCCCAGAGAACGTCCAGCTCTCGGCACGTGGTGGCCTTTCGTCCAGGCGGCTTTGCTGGAAACACTCCGGGGCTGTCACCTTCTGCTCTTCTGCTCTGAGGAATAAAGAAGGCCTTGCTTCTCCCTGTGGGGTCTGGGGGGTAGTGCGCGACATTCACAGACACAGAGGCCAGCTTCGGGCAGTCGAGTAGCGATACCGCTCCAGCCCTAACTCTCTGCCCAGGAGTTGTTGGGGGGCGGTGGGCATGGTGAACAGGCAGCAGGCACGAAGCAGTGGCCAGCTGAAGTCTGGACACGGCCCTGGCTTCAGAGTTCTCTTGCCCTGATCAGTTTTTCTTTGTGGGCTTCAGTTTTCCCCAGTGGCTGAGTCGTTTTTGATGCCTCCCCGCTGGGACATGCTGCGGTCAAAAGCCATGGAGACCCATTCCTGTTTAGAGAGAGGCCTTATTCAAAGACCCGATTTCGTTCAGTCAGTCAACGAACAGCCACGGAGGTCCTACTGTGTGTCGGGAACTTATTCATTCGTTTATGTATTCATTTATTGATCTTTTATTCGCCGCCTTTTTTATGTTCTACCAGGTAATGTTTCTAACACCTTGAATTTGTTAAGGAACAAAACAAAGCCTTATGGGAAGGAAAGCGAGATCGGTGCTTAGGGACAACCAGATAGGATGCGTTAGAGTGTGATCGAGGCTGTGGAAAAAATATAGCAAGGTAGGGAGGAAAGACGGGCCAAGGATGTGTGGGCGAATTGAAGATTAATGCGCAACAGGCTGTGAATGGACCAAAGATGGGCCGTGGGGTGAGTGGCGGGTGGGCGGGGGGGGGGAGGTGCTGGAGAAAGAGTGTCTAGCTGGGGGGAAAGCCGGAGCTGACGTCCTCGTGCGGGACCCTCTGCAGACATGTGCTGGGAAGCGAGCCCAGTGGGGCGGCAGGGGCTGGGTCAGGCTGGGACTCGGGGTTGCGGAAGGACTCGCTGTCACGTGACCCGATCTGACCTAGGTCTCAGACATCGGGAGGAGGGGCCTGTCAGGGAGACCTGTTAGTCAGAAGCGAAGAAATGAGATGGTCATCTAGAAAATTGGAACACATCGTCCAGTTGGGACGTGGCGGCCCCTGGTGAGCTCGTTTGTTGTCCACCTGCATAGTGCAGGCGTGGTGGGTGGGTGCTCTCCAAGGTGCTGACGTGGGGGTGTTGACCAGTGTAATGCGTTTTGCCGTTTTGCCGGGTGGGACAGTGATCAAGACACACCCTCTCTGCAGTTCATCATGCTATGTGCCAGGAACTTCCTATACCTTATGTCCAGCCATTCCAGCACTATTTCCAGACAATACGACTGCTTCTGGATTATTAATGGAGAAACTGAGGCCCAAAGACGTTACGCCGCTGGTCCAAGCCTCACAGCTCGCCCTCGTAGAACTGTGTTCCTCTCCCCAACCCATCTGTCTCCAGATCTGCTGTTTCTTCACTTTATCCTAAAGCATCTTGCATATTCCCTTCTCATATGGGATCCTTGAGATGGAGCACCTTGTGGTACTGGAAAATTTTAACTGTTAAAAAGAAAAGAATTTTCATCAGCCCTATCTGCATCTCCTGCGAATTTCTGGTATTTGGTGTCCTCTTAGCCCACACTCACCAAAATACCTGCTGAATTCCCCACGAGAGACTGATCTGCAACACTGATATCCTCCCAGAAGCCTAAAGAATGCTTTTCTTTTGCAATGTCACATGCAAATTACTCCCCCAAAAGCACCTCATACTCTGGTGTCATGGGTACGAATGTAAAGAACACAAATACATATAAAAATTCAAAATAAATTATTCTTTGAGTCTCGCCTTTTATGAGATCGAATTGTGGTTAATATGATTTGTTTTAATCAACCCATATCAGCTAAATATTTGACTTTCCCTAGAAAAATTAAAGAATACCCTGACCATTTGGAGACAAGGAAAATATACTTGATAGAAAATTGTATTTCTTTCAGGCCAGACCTCCCTCAGTTGGGAGAAGCCAAGACATGGCATGGTCATCTGGATAATCAGAACAAAACCATTTTTATGCTCCATACTCTATGACATTTAAGACAAAGTGCTATTTTCGTATTTGCTTATTTTTTTCCCGTTTTGTGAATTATCCGTGAAGTTTTAACTGTTTTTAATATTACTGTTGGGACCCAAAAGCATCTGAGATTATTCTGTTTTCAGGTGTTTTTCTACTCTCCAAACTTTATCCTCGTTAGCCTCCAAAAATGTGGACTGAATTGTAAGCTGAGTCACTAGGAAGGTCAGGCGTAGGCCCGGTGCCCCTCTGCCGGAGCCTAAGCTGGCCCAGCTGGGTGTGGGTGCCTTTGTGACTTCCCACATGTGTTTTGACTCAAGAATCAGCCTGAAACAGCTGTCAGAAAAGAACAAAGCACCGTTTTCAACTTGGGCCCTGGTCGCTGACCTGGAAAGGGTGGTGTTTGTCAAGTGTGTTTGGACGGGGCATCTGTAGGTCGGGCAGGGTCAAGTGTAAGGGCGGATGGTTGAGGCTGGATTCTCGACATCTTGAAAGAACATTGTCCTCAAGATGAGACACTCTTTCCCTCCTGGAAAAGTTCTGCCGGTGTATCAGTGTGCAGTGTAGGCTTCCTGGACTTTTTCACGTCTGTCCCCATTTTGTGGCGTGGCCACCTGCCCCTGCCACTCCATGCTTAGGGGAGAGCTCCCAAATACCTTCAGCATCACACTTTGTTGTTGGACAAAGATAAGTATAGTCGCCCCAAGCATGTTCATTCTCTCTCTTCTTTAAAAAAGTGCGATGTGGTCTTACTCGTAACATTGAAACGCACAACACGCCTATGTCTCTTATGGCCTCAAATACAGAAAGGATGCTATAGACTTATATTCAAAGTGTCTGGGAGCTCTCCAACCCCGCTCCAGACCTACTGAATCAGAATCTGCATTGTAACATGCCCCCTGGGATCCTTTGAAGGTTCGAGAGGTGCCGTCTCTGAAACAGGGCATCGGGCCCCGAAGGCGGCTGAGCGAGCTGGGGTAAACCATTTAACCTCCCTCGCTTGGTTTCCTCATCTATACCCTGGGAATGGGAGCAACTAGATGAGCAGTGCCCAGCCCGGCCTTTGGTGGGGAGCAGGGACCATGCAAGACTTCACACGGGCAGGTTCCTCCTGCAAGGGCACAGCGTCAGCCAGCCCAGATCACGTGGGGACATGTGACCACAGCCGGGGAAGGCCTGCTCTGGAAACGCAGCCAGCCCCGACTTGCTGGGAGCGGTGGGTGCTGCTGTGAAGCCAGCCACCTGCCAGTCCCAGCCCCGCCCCCCCCCCCCCGCCACCGAGTGCGCTGCATCCAAGTGTCAATCAGCCGCAACAAACCCCACTGGGCTCCCAACAACAGGTGTCTCATTAAACATCTCTCACCCTCCCAGGCTTACCCGGTGACAGGCACCAAACTCACACTCAATCACTGCTTAATCATAGCCAAACTCCATTAACAAGTCATACTAATTACCAACTTCTAACAGCGTCTCCAGTTATCGGAGGCGAAAACACCTTATTCTTCTTAAATGAAAACTGGCTTGTGATCCTTCAGAAAGACCCATAATGAGGTCCTTTAAAAATGAGGGGGCCAGGGGAAGGGGGCCGGGGAAAAGCCGATAGGGCCGGACCTGAAAGAGCACAACGCGAGGCTGTGTTTGTTTTAATTTCGTGCCTGCTGGTGGCCCACGAGGGTCCAATTAGCTTGCTACAGATGCTTGTATTTGTTGCATCCTCTTGTCTCGTCCTTCCGCCTTTTTTTTTTTCCCCCTAGAAGGGATAAACTTGTAGCCCAGATTGCAAGCCTGCAGGCATCCAAAGATCAACACCTAATTTTCTGTGATCGAACGCCCTGTGAACCATGAACACTCATTTGCAGAATTCCTAAATGCATAGGTCCAACGGGGAAGGGGGAGGGGGCTTGGCTATGACGGGATCTGGCCCCCTTTTTTGAAATGGCCAGAAGGTAAATATCTTTGGAATGAAAGTAACTTTGTAGGCTGGCTTCTTTTCCTTTTTTTTCCATTTTATTTTGGTTCGTAATAAAATAATTCTTTTTATTTGCATTATGCTTTCTATCGTAAGCCGTTCCATTGTATTATTTGAAAGAGATCTTGCTTTTTTGAACTTGCTTACAAAGGATATGGAATATCCTATGCCAGTCGAGTATAACAGATAAACAAAAATGAATTTCTTATGAACTTGGATGTGCTCATGGACTCAGCCCTTGGATGGCAGTCAATCTCGAGTCAAGGTCGGTGCAGTCAACGCCAGCAGTGGAGAGAAAAGTTTGCAAGAAGCAAAACTACAATGAACTATGGCAGAAATTTGGATGATTGCCGTCTGCCCCAATCCTTTCTTATTGTCGAATGAGGGGCCAGGTAGCCCAAACATTGAAATCAGTTCTACTGTTAATCAAAACGTTTGAGATCAGATCAAATCACGTTTTCGAAATCTTAGGATTTCTGTGTTCCTTACTGGACTCGGGAAAATAGTTTTAAGGGCACTGATTTACATAGTGTTTTAAAAAAAGAGCCTTCTCTAAGAATTCTTGAAGTTTCTAAAGATCCAGGCAGTAAGTAAGTGTTTCACCTTGTCACGTTTTCCAAAAACGGTTGATCAGATTCAGTTTCTGAGATGAGGGACACAACTTGCTGACAGCTGGAGTCTGAGACCTTGATTCCTCTGATGGTTTTTGAGTATTTTGGACGCTGCCACACAACTAACTGTAGCACGGCAGAGAAAGAACATGGTCTCCAGGGGCAGCCAGACCTTGATCCAGCTTTGCCAGATCATCCCTGTGGTTTTTGGCAAATTACATAACTCACCAGAGTGTTAGTCTGCTTACCTAGAACTTGCAATAATATTCACCTCACAGTTCTGGGAACATTAGATGAGGTTATGACTATTATAATTCTTAGCATTGCCAGGTAGTGCAGTAGGTACTCAATACTACTCTTCACCATCCCTGTCTTCTTTACTGTGGCCAGAAGACCAAACAGGCTGTGGAGAGTCTTAGGCAGGTCATGCAGAAGGGCCTGGATGTCTGCATTTCCCTGTCTTATAATAAAGTGCCACCCACCACAGAGGGCTGAGGGGGCCGAAGAGCCTGGGGAGGAGCATTCGTTGGTGTCTCTACAGCGCATTGTATTTCCTCTGTCCCCCTCCTTTAGGGAGATGTCGATATAATAATTTTATAGAGTTTAGGAGCCTATCTTCAGGAATCAGACTACTTCATTGGCTCGACTTTGAGCCAATTATTCATTTCTCAACAACTCAGTTGCCTCTTCTTTGAAATGAGAATAACCGGTGTGCCTACTTCATGGGGTGGTTGTCTGCATGCATGTCCCAGTGTGATCATTATTATTCATTTCCTACAGCGTACCCACCCACAGCTCATGACCTCAGGGACACCGTGGACTAAGAGAGGGACAGACACCAAGCGGGATAGAAATACCACGTGGCGAACGTGGTGAGAGGGACAGCGACCTCCCGTTGTGTCTTGGGGGTTAGGAAGCACCAGACAGGGCAGGCTGAATAGAGCAGGGGGGTGGGCTGGGAGGAGGGCTGGTTCGGGCACTGGCAGTGGTCTGAGTGGAGAAGCAATGAGGGCAGGGATGACGGGATGAGCAGCTCGGTGCAGAAGCAGGAGGCGCGGGAGTCGTGGTTTAACCAGGGTCTGTCCTGGAGCACCTTACATGCCGTGCTGGGATCTGGAACTTGACCCTATGAGGTGGTAGCAGGGAAGGATGCCCCCCAGGGGGCGATTCCTCTGAAGACCAGTCTCAGTGTGGTTCAATTTTGATTGTGTGTTAGGATCTCTGCTTTTCAGGACAAAACCCTGGTCTTGGACCTAGGCTGCTGCATGAATCTCCTGGACGCTTGCCTGACCCCGTTTGTTTATGTACTTTGCCTAAATATCACCTTCAAGAATGAAGTTACGAAATCATTATTGAAATAAACCAGACACGAAAGTACAATTATCGCACAATCCCACCTATATGAAATATCTAGAATGTGCAGATCCGCCCATCTTCCCCTTCATCTTCTAATAGCTTTATTGAAGAGTATTCTTCATGTCATGAGATTTATCCATTTCAAGTCTAAAATTCAGTGATTTTTCATATCTTTACCAATCGGCAAAACCGTCACTACAATCAGTTTTAGAATACTTTCATTCTCCCAATATTTTTCATACCCATGGGTAGTTAATCAGCCCCTGTGCCCTACCTGCAGTCCCGGGAAGGTGAAAATAATTTTCTCTCTCTATAGATTCCCTTTTTCTGGGCATATGGAATGTAATTATACGACACGTGGTCTCCGTGGCTCACTTCTTTCACCCTGGATAATGTTTGTGACATTGGTCCATGACATGGCATGCATCAGTAGTTTGTTCCTTTTTTATTATTGAATACTGTTACGTTACATATGGCTCTGCCATATTTTATCTACCTATTCACCAACTGATGGACAATTAGCCTGTTTGGGTCTATTAGGGATAACGTGGCTATGAGCATTTATGTGCAAGCATTTGTGCGACGTGTTTCTTCATTTTTCTTGGGTGTATACCTTGTAGAATTTCTGGGTCATGTGAAAGTTTTGGGTTTAACTTTTTGTTTTACATTCTGACTGCACCATTTTACAAATCTCCCGGCGAGGCACCAAGTTCTGGATTCTCCACATCTTCTGTTCGTTATAATCATTCTAGTCTGTGTGAAGCGAACCAAATTCATCGTGGTGTGAATTTGTGATTCCCTATTAACTGATAACGTTGAGCAGCTTTTAGGCGTTTACATCTGTATCTTTGGATACATGTCTGTTCATGTTTGCGTCTACTTTTCAGTCGGGTTCTTCGTCTTCTTAATATCGAGTGGTAGATGTCTTTTTAAATTCTGCTAGTCTCTCGCCAGGTGTGTGTTTTGCCAATATCACTGAGCCGTTTTATGGGAAGTTTTTGGAGGCTCCTGAACGTGTACCCACATGGTGGAGAGCAGTGAAACATAGGCTCTCACACGCCATGGCTCTTTTGTCACCAACAGCCTTTCTCCTAATAATGCCCAGTGATGTGACAAGCCAAGCTGTCGATGTCGCGAAGTCGATCCAGGGAGTGTGTCGTGGGTGCCAGGAGCCCTCGCTGATACTGTTCTCTGCTCGATTTGGATGTGCGGGGTGGGTGGGGGTGGGGGGACAGGGAAATAGCTTCTCGCATCAACTGGCAAGAAAACGAGTTCTCAACGAGAGCTTCTAGCTGGTTAAAAATAATTTTGGTAATCCAAGAAAAACGGCTCTGAGTAGACACACAATATTCATTCCTTACAGATATTTTATTGCGATTGCCTGAAATTTGCATCCTGCAGGTGTGTCGAGCACAGGTGCACAGGCCTACCTGCTATATGCTTGCTTCAGACCGGGCCTTTCACATGTCACAAAGTCGATTTTGAAGTCACAGCTTTCTTCGTTGATTCTGACCTGGTTTGAAAACCCTTGTTTTTTTTTTTTTTTTTTGTGGAAACCATATTTTTTCAATGTGTGACAAATGAGAATAGAATTAACTGTGTGAAATAAACAATCCACCCTGGCTTTTGGAATGTGCATAAATATCAGTGTTGACACGATGGTTGGAACGTTTCTTGTATTAAAGGAGCCTCATTTCCTTTGCAGAGTATGTGGCTTCCACAGAGACTTTTAGGCATTTTTTTTTTCACAGCATTCTTCTCTTTCTCACGTCGTGTGGGTTTGTTACCCAAAATAACCTAATACAAACAGCATCCTAAATATAATTAGCATCCTAATATGAACAGCACCCTAATATAAACAGTGTCCTAAACTTCTACCCAAATTATGAGCCTGATACATTTTCACTTTTCTAAATCTACTTCCTGCTTGCTTCGCCCATCAGCTTTTCAGTGGGAACATTCCACAGAGAAGTAGACGGGGCTAAAGTTTCAGAGAAACCTTGTGGACTCTAATTTCTCTGTTCTGTCTCTCTGTCTCTCAATCTCTCAATCTCTCTCTCTCTCTTTCTGTCTCTCTCTCTGTCTCTCTTTTTGTCTCTCTCTCTCTCTGTCTCTGTCTGTCTGTCTGTCTGTCTGTCTCTCTCTCTCTCTCTCCCTCCCTCTCTTCCTTACACTCCCTCCCTCCTTATTTTCCTTCCTTTCTTAGTTTGGTCTTTATTTATACATTGTTTAAAAATGGAGGGCAGGAAGGCCCCAGAGTACAGCCCATGGAGACCCTAGGCATATGATTCACGGTTCATGGTTCTTTGCATATTCATTCTAAATCGACCTCAGCAAATTAGTACAGTCACTTACAATGTTGTCACCTCACTGAAATTATATGTTTTATATTAATCAAATGTATAGTTAACAAAGAAAAAATATCTCTACAAGTTTTATAATGAAAGACTTCTATTTATTCTATTTACTTCTGTATTTCTAAATAATATATTTTTATACATTGATTTCTTAAATCTTATGTCGTCTGTTAACACCCTGCTCTGAAGGATTAGTGTTTAGTTCTCTTTTCCTTTTCCTCTCTTTCACTTACGTTTACCTCCTCCATCCTCCTCATATTGCTAAATCAATATTGTTTACATTATTATGCCTATGAAATACCGTTCACAGACAATCTATCTAGAGTTCCATGGTTATGAATAGTCTCTTGTGCAAATTTTGGTTTTGTTGTGAGTTCAAAATTGCATTAATTTTCATTTGCTTAATATTCTATGTACCTATCATTTATTTATTCTTAAATACTTTACCAAAGCAGTAAAGCTCTTTATTATTATTATTGTCATTAATATTATTATTATTATTCCTACAGCACCTGGTCTTCCTAGGTGGTCTCCCATCCAATTACTAACCAGGCCCAACCCTGCTTAGCTTCCGAGATCAGACATTGGGCTTGTTCAGGGCAGCGTGGCCGTAGACCATGGACCGTGGCTCCACTGGGGTGTGAACCCAGGACTTTCTTCATTAAAGCAGATGTGCTGACCGCTACACTATGGAACCACGTCCTTTTAATAAGAGCAAACACATCCAGTAATAGAATCTATCGGTTTCATTCCCCCTCTCCACCACTTAAACACCTCTATCCATCTTCTCCAAATTGGGAAGATTGTATACATTAGGCCATGGATCTGCAAGCATTTTCTGTGAAGGACCAGATGGTAAATATTTTAGGTTTCTGTTGTAACTACTCAACTCTATCATTATGGCAACAAGAAAAAATAAACAGCTCTAAACAATACATAAATGAAAGGGCATAGCTGAGTTCTATAAAACTATTTACACAGACTGACTTTCTGCTGTTGTAGTTTCTTGACCCCTGTCCTAGGCCCACTTTCTAGCTATGATTCTGGATCTTTTTTCACCATAATCCTGGGAAGTTGATTTATGTCTCTTCTGTGTTAGATCCTCTGTTTCGAGAGCTCATTTCTTCCTATTTCTTGGTTTCTTTTCTTGTTTTGCTAACACTTGTCTTTAAATGAATTTCTGATACAAGTTGCATGGGAAGTAATATTTTGAGTGCAAATACCTTTCTTTTTCTCTCCCACTTGCTGGATTGTTTGTCTGGATATAGAATTTTCTATTGGAATTCAGTTGCTCACAATATCGGAAGACATTGTTCCATGGTATTCTAACTTCCATTGATCTTTTAAAGAAGTCTGAAGTCATTATGTTTCCTAATTCTTTGAAACTGACTTGATTTTTCAATCTTCTTATTTTTCTTTTCCATAAAATGTTTGAGATATACCAAATGGCATAGGTAATAATACGTAAATAACCATGTCCCCACCACCTAGCTTTAAAAAAGAGTGTACGACTTGAAATTCCATACACAGAATTTCCTAATCTCCTTTCCCTATTTTCTTTGAAAAGGTAATCATAATTGGTGTTTTAATTTTCTATGCCTTTCTACATAAGAATGTACCCATAAATAAAATATAGTACTGATTTACATATATTCAAACTTCATATAAATGGTATATATTATGCTCTGAAACTTGCTTTTTTCTTATTATAAGATTTATCTTTGCTGACGCATATAGTTCCATTTCATTTTTTCCCCTGTAATCGAAAGACGTGAGTTTCTGCGTCAGAGTGGCCTACCCAATAGGTAGTACAATGAATGGACCTACACTAAGGCACCTCATTATGACATTTTAGAATGCCAGGTATGAGATCTAAAAGCTTCCAGAGAGAAGCATTAGGTCACTGGGCCCGCCGGACGTTTGTTTGTCCTTACACCCATCCCCATTCATCCGTGCTTAGGGGGCTAGATACCTGCAAATGGCATTTCTTAGACTCGTGACAGCTGGGTTCTCATCTTATTCTGTAAAGGAGACCCTGGCATGAGACTGACAGGTGAGAGGAAGAAGGTCGCCAAGCTGCTGTCGGCGACAGCCCCGCGGTGCCTCCTCCTGGCCCTGGCACACGCTGCCTGACCCTTTCGCCATGTAGAGACAGTCAGGCTCAGGGGTCTGGCCGGGAGCGATGGCAGCTTCCTCATCCGGGTGACACTCACTCCTCTTTGGTGGCTCCAGGACGTGTCCTCTCTCCTTCACTCCTATACCCCTTCTGTCTCCTTAGCAACCAATCCCTTGCATTCAATACAACTCTGTTTTCTGTCTTTTTCCCGAGTGATACACTTGGTTTCTGCAGTGACTGCTGAGCACTTCTAAAAAGTCCAGCACCTAGGTGCGGGCTGAAATATTAAACACTTCCTTTTCAATGCTTGCTTTAGTACAAACGCATGTAAACAAAATGCTTACAGCTGCAAAACAAGGTGGAAAATGAAATTTTTAAATGTCTAAAATGACCAAGTGTTAGCGAGAGTTTGGAACTACTGAACCAATGTTACCTTCTGGAGGGAGTCTACGTTGATATGACTGCTTTTAAAAGCCTTTATAATAAAATGAGATGGCCTTTTGATGCCAGTTATGGATCTTATGCAAATTGGAAGTGTAAAAGGAGTCAATTTATATATGCAAATGTATGTGCACTTAACATGCATATTTATGCACTCACATTTATGCTTCGTGGTTGTAGGTGTGGTTGGTCATGTGGGTTGCGATGGGAATGGGGAGATATTAGGTTGGAAAGCAAGGTGCACGTGTGGAAATACTTGTGAGGAGCCCCAGCCTGGGAGGGACCCCATTCCCCCAGCTATGTTCTTATAAGGTCACAGACGTGCCTCCGTGCTTGTAGATGTTGCTGGTAGCTCCAAACTCCAGAATTGGGGCTCTGAGATCTCTGGGGAGAGGGCTAAACTGCCCTCTGGGGGGTGGTGACTGACAGGCGTGGCGAGACAGGCAAATATGACCTCCAGCAAAGCCAGCTAAACCATGCAGTGACTCTCCCCTTTTGAAAAGCATTTGGCGTCTGGCACGTGTGTTCTTTGGCATTTTAGGACATAGCAGAGAATATGATCACTCTTTAATGAGTTTAATGTCAGTGTCCAGTATCATAATTTAATCGCGCTGCTTTGAGTGTATTCCGGGACAGCCCAGGGTGGTACACTCAGCGAGGCATCTCGTTTTCTCTAATTCGATTGGGTCACCATTACAACTGATAGTTTATTGAGCACCTGTTATACACTAGAGGGAGATTTTTAAAAAGGGGGAAAGAAATTGCATTATACATGCAGCACACAGGGCAGGTGCGTGTTCCTTATAACGCAAAGCAGTTCTTTCCCAGATGTTTTCAAAAGCTCGAATTGCTCCACAAAAATAACTGTTGTATATAAAATAAAGTCACCCAAATATGCGAACTGTTCCTAAAGCAAAAATAAGTATATCCCAGTGAAGTTATTTTATCCAACATAATTCACATAATAAAGTCTTCAGCTTTTAGCACAGAGGCCACAGTACTAAGATTCCAACTGGGATTAGCAAGAAACGGCTTATCATTGCTAAATACAGGTGGCTGCTTGAGTTTCTGCAGGATTGGCTGTCCCCGCCCCCCCCCCCCCAAAATTTAACTCACAAGCAGAAAATATTTGGGGCCTCCAGCTACATCACTTATGTTCTTATATGCATTAAAGTTCAACTTTGCTCATGGCTAAAGTCTCCATAGCAGAGTTAGTCCTATCCTTTAATATTAAAGTTTGATCGCATCATTTTGTTTTTTTTTCAACTCCCGTGTCAAATATTTAAATACAGAAGAACATGCCTTCATTGCACGTTATTCAAACACAGCAGAAGCAGACACGAATGCCAACGTGTCCCTCTCAGCGAGTAATTTTAATCAGATGATATTTAGTTCTCAGTTAAAATACTTAGCGGCACTGGCAAGCAAATCCTCTTTTAGTCAGAGGGAGAGAGAGAGAGATTTTAATTTTCCAGTTCTAACAAGAGAGAGTGATTGGGTCACCTGACAGTTTGGGGGTGCATTTTTCCAGTTGGTTGCAGAGCGGAGGAGAATCACACCAGCTTGAGGTCCCCTGGTGTGTACAGAAGCAGGGTATCACTCCTCCCAATTACAGCTCCTTGAGGATGCCATCAATATGCACCAACAGCTTCTCACTGTTTTTTTTTTTTTTTTTTTTTTTTTTTTTGCCAGAAGCAAATGAATATATTATCTGTCAGCAGCAAGACACAGGGCAAATGGCTCTGTGAGCCATGGGTGATTGGGATTCCACGCGTGCGTGGGGGTGTGACTATGCTTCAGAACTCATTTTCACTGATGCTGACATCCAGGATGGTCCTCGGAGACCTGTCAATCAAGCTGCAACATGCTTTGCAGAAAAATTAGATTACTCATGCTCAGACAGAGAGGCGATGGCAATTCCGAATGGCCCTTTAAAGACCCATTACACCTGTATTTACAAAGCAGATGAAACCCACGTGAAGGACGTTTTTACCACGGGCTACCTGGGCTGTGTATGAACACAGTTCTTCGCTGATGTTTAGGGACTTGTGGAAAAATACCCCCTCCTTCCACACGCTCAGTACCTACAGCCTTTTCTCTCTCTCTCTCTCTCTCTCTCTCTCTTTTTTTTACAATTTAATGTCAATAACCCTGCAAGGCTTGATTTATTTATTTCACTATCTCGATTCCTTGTTTTACTATTATTGCAGCATGATTCCGATTTGCAAATCCACTCCTGAACACCTATTATCCATTCTAAATATTCACAATAAGCGAGAAATTTGCAGGTGGAGTCTCTTTGTCCCAGTAGGATCTGGGCGCGGTTCTCAGCGCTGCCGATAAGGATGCCTGTCTGGGCTCTGCATCTCATTCGCCGTGTTTGCCTAGTCGCTGAAGACAACAGATGTGGCAAAAATCCGTAAGACGAACCCCCGGCAGTTCTGCGCAGGCTTGCCCATAAAACCCCATTTTTAAAAAAATAAAAATAGAAACAGGGAATTCACGTATAACGCACAATTATATATCAAAGGTGCAATGAAATCTCACTGAAGAGCAGGGAGAATAGCATGGGAGATTTTCAGAGAAACCGGAAAGGGCCGTGGTGACGCCTTGCTGGAAGTAGACGGTGGCGCACAGGGAGGTCGAGTGTTTCCCAGCGCCTCGCTTTTCACGGCATTGGATAATGAAAGAGGCCGGCTGGGATAAAATCTCCCCTCCCATAATGACATGACAGTGCTGGCTCTTTGAAACTCCCGGGGTATGTTCCGGAATGCTAATTGAGCATTTGGACCCGCATCTGTGGGGCGTTTAGTCGGGTTTCCCTACAGTGGCTCCAAGGCAAATCTTGCTTGGTTTTTGTGACCAACGTAAAACTCATGCAGCGTTTCTCTGATTGACAGCTCCCCAGATTGTGACATTTGCAACTTTCTTTATGTCTCCATGTTTGGGTGGTTTTCTGTATATCGTGCAGCATGGATTTGTTTAGCCAGCATTGTCATCCAGGAAGCTCGACCGACTTTAGCATCTGTTCTTTGCTGATACCCAGATAATGGATGGTCACAATAATGAAGCAATTCAAGTGCCTTTGGAATCACGCAGAATTTCGTTCTGCTTTGTAAGGGTGGGAGTGAGGGAGTCTCTGGGTTCCTGAGAGAGAGTCACGGCCATGTCCATCTGGGGATAAGCTGCAACTTGGTAGAAAAGGAAGTCCTCCCGTCCACTCACACTCTTCCATCTTTTTTGCATGCGTCCAGCATCCATTCCCTGAATGTGGAGATCAGCCAGGTACCCTGCTCAGCACCAGAGATACAAAGATGGATTAAAGTGAGACCTGGTCTCTAAGTGACCCTCAGTAGAGAGATATATAGGACAGGCTTACACACTGGTTATGATCATGATTCACAGTGTGCTTTTGAAGCCCCCAGGATAGGCAGAGGCTGAAGGGAGGTCCAGAACCAGCGAAGAGAATACTCTAAGCATGAAGGAGAAGGAGGAGGAGGATGGGGCCCAAGGCATAGAGAGGGCTGATCAGAGACAGGCTCAGACCTGGGCTTCTGGTAGCACCCAGAAGAAGAACATAAAGAAGTAAGCTGAGTGATGATGAAGAGATCAGAGAGGACGCTGTGACTTAGTCGAGGAGTAAGGGAAGGTGGTAGGAGGGCCAGAAATTATGGTCAAAGGTGGAATATAATTTCCTTGGAATGATGGCAAGTTCTGGGGTAGGATGACAGTGGCATCTGGGTCACGGTTGTAGGAGCTGGGAAGTTCAAGGACAGGTGAAGACAGAGTGTTGGTTGGTAGTCTACACGGGCTTCGAAGTTACTGAAGGTGAAATCTGGGCTTGTGGGGAGAGAACGACGGCTATTTAATTTTAGGGTGCTGGAAATGTCTGTACCTTGAACAGAATGGCTGTGGTTATTGCAGGGTCCATACGTAAGTAAAAACCCATTGGGTTGTAGGTTGTATGCTTGAGAATCGCGTAATTTATAGCATAATGTGAAAATGAAAATAATCGACTTGCTTTCAGTCGCGTTTTAATACCAAATATAACATTCTTATAATACTACCATTCTATATCCAGAATGAATATTTAAAATTTAATATATAAAGTCACAGAGGTTCTGAGTAATTCTGTAACTGAAACACGTCCTATGGGAAACAGTGGGACTTCTAAGTGGTCCGTAACATCAAACTGAACATAGTTTTGAACTAAATGTAAGGAGACGCAAAAAAGAAAGCAAGCAGCGACAACAAAAACAGTTAAAAAATAAAAATAAAGGCAAGAGAAAAGACTTTTGCATTAATCATCCATCATCTTTGATCTCAGCAAAACGACCCTTGACTTGGCGAGCATTCAAGAGAGCATTTCTTTGATTTGTAGAAGTTGAAATGATTCCTCATCGTGTTATTTTTGGTGCCAAATCTGAGGTTATTTTCTCTGGCTCGACATCTGTGGCTACCCCTAGGAACTAATTGGGCAATAAAAGTTTTTCAGGCTCGTGAACATCAAGTATTAAAAAAAGATGACTGATAAATATTAGTTTTAGAAACATAACAATAGGGTTTGGTAACTGATCTCTACCAGAGTTGCACAGAACAGATTTCAAAATGCCGGAAGTGAAGCCAAGGTGGCCAAATGTCAGAGTTGAGAATGTTTGTCTTTGCCTGCACATGAAACCACTTTGAAGTGGCCTAAGCCGTGTTTTTTTGTATTTCAAACAGCCCACAGAAGGAAAGCTAGTGAGGCATCAAATTATTTACCCTTCCCAGGAAAGTATTTTAAAAGCCCTACGAGGGCTCCAGTTCCTCAAGCCACCTGTCACCTAAAACACACGTAATAAGGCCCAGATGCTCGATCCCAACCCGTGAACCCCGTGACTCGGAGAGAAAATATTTCATTCATTTTCCGGGACATCTTTCATTCCTTCGAAGCTAAACTTTCAGGCCATATTTTCTGCTTCAACTTAATAACTCAGCTTTGACATTCCTTTCTAGTGACCCCAAAGTTCCATGTGGCTGCCTGGACACCTGCTTCCAAATGCATTAGAGGCACTCAGGCTTTTTTTTTTTTTTTTAAAGTATCAGTTTTGTTGTTTTTTTTTTGCTCGGCCTCGAGGCCATCCTTCGAATGGGCGGAAGGAGCGGATATTCGATTCTATTCCATTGTGAATTTTGTTGCTGTCTTAGGTTTCTCTTCTCAGGCTTTTGTTGGTGTTGTTTTGGAGGAAAATATATTTCAGCACATTGGAAATCTATGAAGCTTTACATTTGCAGATCGTCATTTTGGAAGATAATGAGGGAGGGATTCCAACAATCCCTAACGTTAGCCGTGTTTGTTAAGTGAGTTTGTAGGGATAAAGTTAAAATTTACAACTATTTCCTGTGATGTTAAAAGAAATCTGTGGCTATTTAATAATCCTGGAGTGGAGATTAACATGTGATATTCAAAATTTAGTTAATAATCTAAGAAAACATACAGCTAAAAATTTAAAGGGTCAGAATTGAGTCCTTGAACTGTTTAACTTTGTTTAAAAATCTGCAAATATGGAAAAATTGCAAATCCATTGAAAAATAATAAGCATACCCACTTTCAGTGGAGAGAATTATGGTTAAATTTATTGTAATGTGAATAAGTAGCTAATATTATTCTATATTTCCATATAAAATCATTCTAGCACATCTGTTTTTAATACTAGTATCTTTCTTACATTGATGAAATTACCAATCAGAATGTGTTGATTCCGGAGTACGTATGTAATTATTGGAAATAAATAACTGCTTACAAAAAAAAGAGAAAATTACAGCATGAAAAAAAAGTTTGTTTTAAAATGCCTCCAGTGGCTTCATAAAAATATGAAACTTTACGTGAGGACGTTTCAGTGGTAAATGACTGTTTTTGCTTTGTTGTCTGTACGTCTCTGAGAAGATTTAGGACACACCAGTCCCCGAATTGCTATGTGCTTCAGATAGTGATTGTAAAAGGATACCTTTTATTTTCTGGAGGGCGAGATCAAGAGGTTGAAATAATAATTTCCACATCCAATCTGTTCTGAGCATTTTTTTTTTTTTTTTTTTTGGTCAAACTGGAGTAGACAAATGTAGCATTCTAGAAGCAGGGCGCTACTATCATATTTCCTTCTAACTCCAGATAACACCAAATAAACCCTTAATCACACAAGAAATCACTCAACTTTTACTGCTTGCCCTGCTTCTTGGCCCAGTGCTGGCCCATTTCATTTCCCCTGGTCTGGCCTCTTGGCCTTTTTCGTTATAAGCCATATCACCTGGCCATCACGCAACTTCCTGCTCCTGGATCCTATCTGGTTTCTGGTCGCGGCCAGGTTACCCGGAGTTTACGGACTGGTCGCACTGCCTCTGGTCCATTCCTGCCCCTGGAATTGCTGTTTCCCCCGCCACCTCCAGGCATAAAATCTTTCTCGAGCACTGGGCTTATTCTCCCATAAGCTACTAGGAGGCCTTAATTGCTTCAGAAGAAGCTTTCCCCCCACCCCAATCAGAGAGTGAAACATTTTTTCCTACCCCAAATAACAGACTCAAAATGATGCCTTACTTGGCAACTTTTCTATGTGTTCCCCCCCCCCCCCCCGCCACAGGCAGATTGTTTATAAGTCTGGAGTACCTACCTACCAGCTCAGAGCGAACCTAACATTCTTTACGAAACAAACTCAATGTATGACATCTAACCTGAAAATTAGCAGCAAAGCTTTCAGAATTTCCTACTGTCTCAGCTTCGACATGTCCCGAATGACATTCGTGTTTTTTCATCCTTTCCCTACCTTTCGTCTAATGCTTCACCAACCCCTTTTCTTGGTGTGTCCCATTTCTTCTCATGGCCCCAAGATTCTTCCCTCGCAAGACTCTAAACTGGGCAGGCGTATTCTTTCTTCTCCACTCTGGTGCAGACAGATGTATTGTAGTGGCCAGTCCCTCTGAGTTAAACAGATGTGGCTTTAAACCCAGCACTGAAACCTTCTAGATTTGCAACCTACTAAAATGGTCTCTTGCTGAAAACTGTAGGTAACAGTGGCCACTTCTAGGGTTATTGCAAGGATTAGTGAGAGTACGCAAAATACCTTGCATTGCACCGGAAGAATAGGAAGTGTTCAATAAATGGCAGTTATTGGGCATACTATTGTTAATTATTAAAATTATTACTGACCATCGAAATCTTATCACCTTTCTGTAGTAATGAGGGTTGAACTAGAAAAGTAGAAGTACGAGGATACACACACACATACACACACATATGTGCACACGCATACATACGTGTGCATGCACACACACATAACACATCTTCTACAAAATGGCTACTGCTTCCTTTGCACCCTCCAGACCTGCCCAGATCTCCTTGTGGTCTAACTGAAAGTGGAAGCGTACAGGAGTGGGGACATTCTGGGGCGCAGATCCTCCAAGCCTCACGGATCCCCTGCAAAGCCACCACGCCTCCCTTCCAAACGCATTGTCCACATGGCCTCCTGTCCCAGTGACCAGTAGAGCCTTGGTCTTGTGTTAATTTTCTTCCCGTTTCCATCAGTTATCTTTCTAGAAACATGGCATTTCCCCCTTGGCCTGTTTTCATGACTAGCATCTTTAGTGCCCAACCTGTCCAGTCACTGTTACTGGCCGGGGACTTGGTATTTGAGAACCAGGGATTGACTGATGTCTGTTTCACGATCGGTCCAGATCAGGACTGTGATATGGTGGTCCATGTGATTTTGCTCACTCTCGTCCTCTGATGACAATCTCTCTTCCATTGTGATGCTTCGTTTTCATCACTTGGGGGCCTCAGAAATTCTTCACATGGTGTGTCCCCTTGGACTCCTTCTCAGTGACCCATCGCTACATAAAATCCCTCCCCAGACTTAGCAGCTTTAAACAGCAATGACTTCATTACTTCCCCCGGCTCTGTGAGCTCAGTGGCTCAGGTCTTCTGCCGACCTTGCCTGTGGCCTGTCATACGGTGGTAGTCACACAGTGACCAGGGCTCAAGTCATAGAGCCCTGTCCCTCTCTGTGGGGTCTCAGGGCCTCCCCACGCAGCCTCCTGCATAGGACAGGACCCTTGGAGTTCTTTACATAGACCCTTGGAATTCCTGTGCTAGTTTCCTTGGGCTGCTGTCATAAATGACCACAAACTAGGTGGCTGAAAATGATGGAAATTTATGGTCTCACGGTTCCAGAGGGCAGAAGTTGGCAACAGGGTGTAGGCAGGACCGTGCTCCCTCCAGGTGCTCGAGGGGACACTTCTGGAGAAGCCCCTTTTAGTATCTGTGGCTTCAAATGTTCATTGGCTCGCGGCAGCATCACGCCAACCTCGGCCTCACATGCCATCCGTCCTTTTCCTCTGTGTCTCAAATCTCCCTTAGCCTCTCCCTTATAAGGACACCGTCGTCGGACTTAGCACCCAGCTGCATGACCTCAGGTAATCTCATCTCAAGATCCTTAACTGCATTACGTTTACAAACCCTTTTTCCACATAAAGTTACATTTCTAGGTTCTGGAATTAGGACACAGCCATATCTTTTCTGGAAGGCATCATTCACCCACCACAAAAAACAACCGTCAGAGAGGAAGTGAGAGTCACCAGGCTTTAAGAATGTCCCATTCTTCTGGCTATCACCCATCACAGTTCCAGTCCTGATTCGGGGGATGTCGCACGAGCTTCAGCCTCAAGAATCATGGCTCGTCAGGACAAAGTGGGTCACAGCTGCCTCATCTCCTGACCTCACTTCTTCCAGAGCTACCTTCTCCTGGAAGCTTTCTCCCCGACAGCCCCACACGTGCACCTCACCTCACCAGTTAGATTCTCACAGCGAGCTGACAGTTCCCTGGCCCTTCAGGAGAAAAGACACATAAAAGATGACAATGGTTTAGCGTGTTCATTTCACTCCACCAGGAGTCTCTTTTTAATCAACCTCATCAAGCTTTAATTCATATGCACAGGCTGGTAGGAGAAGTATTTTCGATGGAGAGAGGGCAAGGGTGGCTGCTGGTACTTTTCAAGTCTCTACACAAAGGCCATTTTCTGCTTTGGCACGTGTGGCATAAACACCGAGCAAATTACTGCCTTGGTGATGCAACTTTGAAGGGAGTGGGCTTTGCGGGCAGAGAGACCTGTACCTGCGCCAAAGTTATGACGTCTCTGAGATCTTGGGAGATAAATGGTGTCTCTGTAAAATGCAGGGACTAAGACTGAACTCGCAAGGGGGCCATGAGGATTACATTGATGATGTTGATGGTGACGACGATGATGATGATGATGATGATGATGATGATGAAGATGTGATATTGTGAAATCAAGGTGGCCCGCCCAGTGGGTTTGCCAAAGTATTCAAGTCAACTTGATTCAAAAGGGACAAAGCCAAAATCTTTGCCTTTTGCTGGATATCTAATAGTTACATTATTAAGACACAACTTTTAATTGCTTTTAGTTAACACACATTCTCTCCTTTTCTTCTATTTATGAGTAAGTGTTCGATATACAGCATCTGTTGGGTTGTGAAAACCATACAAGAACTTGTGATAATCTTAAGTCTCTGAACTGGGATTTAAGGAAAAGGCCTGGCTCAGCGATCTTCTGATGACTTGCATTTGAGTTGACATGGGTGGGAAGGAAATGCAGGATGAGATAGAATCCAGACTTGCCTTGGTCTCCTTGATTCCCGCATGTGACTGAGCTTTCTCAGAGTCCCTACCCGGAACTGGTCACCTGGACAGGAAGTCACACTCTGATGACAGAGGAGCTGGGTTTCACATCTGATTTCACTTCCTGCCTGTGCGATGTTCCTTGGATGCTTCTTATGCTACTTGCTGGCAAACAGTGTCTGTCTCTCTAAAGTACCCCTACTGCAGGTGGCACTTTGTTGGTTCACAGCAGGAGCTGGAGAAGGACTCCACAGTCCACGGAGCTGACCGAGTGTCCCCATGTCACTCATAGAGGTAGAATTGTCTGACTTGCTTGTTGGAGTGCTCAGCCAGGTGGGAGCTTCCAGGTCTTTCGCTTGGGCTGCATTTGTCATGAATGCGGCTCTGTGTGCATGAAGCTCTTGGTCACCGTGGATTGCTCCCCCCTCACCGCAAGTTCTTTCCATTCACACCTGTTTCCTGATCGGTCATCTACGCAGGTGTGGACTTTGGGGGTAGAAAGCCTGGTCTTACGTTCAGCTTAATTGCTATTCCTTCTTCTCAGGTCTTCATCAAATTATTTCCCTTCTCTGAGCCTTGAATGTTTTTATCCATTAAAGGGAAAGAATGACACCTCACCCGGTTCCGGCATGTGTAAAGACGTCCTGATTCAGTGAGGAAGTATTAGTGAAAGCTCTCGTAACTTTTAACTGCTTCCAGGATGTGAGCGATTGTTTGAAAATTCCTGGCTGGGCGTGAGGGATGGAACACGTGGACAGGTAGGCGGGAATGTTCGAGAAGGTGCAGAAAGGGCGTGAACAGGTAGATTCGGCGGTTGGCGCAGACTGGGCTAGGTGTTCTAGGTGCAACAGAAGGGACCTTGAGGATTAACCGGACTCATTCCCACCTTACAGATGAGGACGCTGAGGCCATAAGGGTAAAAGACTGGGTGTAGCCCCCAGACTCCCTTTCCTGCCTTTATTATTTACACAGAACTTATGATCACCTGTGTATATTTCATCTACGGACTCGTTTTCTGTGTATCTGGCGTCCTTCCACCCTGGTCTAATACTGTCTAGACCGTCAGTCCCTTGGGAGCCGGGTACCGGCTGATCAGTTCTTCCCCGTGTGCCTAGGATTGTGGGTGATGCTGGCACATTAATGGGCCTGATGAAGAAGTGCCTGATGATTGTTATGTCCAATGCCACCCTTGGCTCCTAGTCCAGGGGTCTCGCTGGGTCCACCCCCTTCTCCTGTTAAAGGGGTGGTGCGCGCACCCTGGACGTTTCTGCAGCGTCGTCCTCTCTTTTTGTTAGGCCTAGAGAATCTCTATAAAAGAAATCCTGAGCAGAGAGCTAGCTGTCATTCCCCATCCTCCCCCGGGGAATGTAGTAGAAAAAGAAGGTCGCTAATAGGTCAAGAGGCCACCCATGTGGAAAGCGTGAGAGACATGAACTCTTTGAGGTCAGGGAGGGGGCTGGCGCGTTTGCGATGGCCTTTCAGAGACCAGGTGAGTGACTGGCCCATGGGGGGCCCTTGGTAACATCTGTTGAACGAGCGAGTGATCGAGTAAATGGCTCCTTTCGAATATTGATAAACTCATAGCACCATTGCAAGACGATTGTTGAAGTGTCACTTTGATGGGCCCTCAGGACGCTGGAAGAGCGGGGACGAGGGCATCGGTGTGACAGGAGCGGGCGGCGTGCTCTCCTCGGCCCCTGGAATTCAGAGCATCGGGTTGGGTCGTTCCCCTGCGGGTGGGGGCGGGGCGAGGCACAAGCGCAGCTGCGGAGGGAAGAAGCCGGCTGTCACGGAAGCCGTAAATATGCCGCGGACCCCTGCTGCGACGCTGGCAGGTGCCCTCCCTCGCCAAGTCCGGATTTTAAATTAGATTCACCTGAGCCCAGTCAGGGAACTGTCATCCTTCCAGCAGAATGGAGAGGAGAGGGGGAGGGGGGCGAAGGGGGGGAAAAAAAAAAAAACCTTTGTAGCTGAGCCTACCTGACTCTCCTCAGTGGGAGACACATGAATACTGTTTCATGTCAAGGCGAGGTAGTTAAAATGCAGACTGCTCACTCCCAGTCTCAGAATCCTGGGGGTGCGGTCCAGGCCTGTATACCACTCATCTCCCCTTCCTTTGATCTACCACTTGATGTGGAGAGAGGCTTTTATGTGTGATTCCCACAAAATGGGTAATTTCGTCCATCCCATAATGAAAAAGTAGTAAGTCTAGTTCTAGTTCTTTCGCTTCGGTTATTCTGTAAAGTATCTAGTAATGTATTATTCTCATGCGCTTTAAATAGCCTTGAACACTTTTTCTCAGTTGATTATCATATGCTTTGGGGGCTCCTTTTGGCCAGTTTAAAGCTGGTAAGTCGCAAGTTAAAAAAATAAAATAAGGATGAAGGCGGGGTGCATATTCGTGTGATAAAGGGACTCTATTGCTAACTTGTGACCTTTTAATGCAATGACTCATACTAAAAAAAGTACCTCCCCTCTGCTCGAAGCTGAGTGTTGTATATCTGAATTAGCTTTGTCAGCTGGTCAAATGACAGTCCTAAACTAGTTTACAAGGAGTCAACCCCAGAAGTCTGAGTTTGAGGCTTAGACATGACCATGTATGTATGAATGAAAGAGCTGTCTAGAGGGAAGTTCAAGTTCTTCAATTTCAGGAAAATCACTGCAAGCCAAGACTAGTAACTGTTGACTCACATACCATATTTATATTCCTTATTTTAAAACAGTTTTTGAAAGTTTCAAGGTTGGAGAAAAAGTCTCCTTTCATGTTTGCATTTCTGAGAGAAAATTCTCTACAGATTGATATTTCTCCAAGAAAGAATGTACTTTAAAATAATAATTGGCTAAATTGCCCTTTCGAATATCATCGTGAAGCCTTTGGAGTAAGACACTGTATGCACTTGACCTTTCATGAAGAGAGCTTAAAGAAGTAGAGAGGAATGAAAAGGAGCAGTGATTTCTGATGTCTGTTTTGAGGGGAGAACAAAGAGGCTTCCAAGATATGAGAGTATGGAGGAGGTTTCGATTTCTCACCTCAACGGAGAACTGGAGGAAGAATGTGTACGGCCATGGTGGTCGAGTAATTTCTGACTGAATCCTGAGTATACCTGACGCCATAGAACATTTACTCCAAAGCAGAGCTCTGTCCAAAGGGATGCTTTATGGAACAACTTGTAGTAGCATGAAAGCAGCATTTGTGAACAGGCCAGGGCTCAAAATGAACTTAGAATACATGTGCAGGGTATAAAACCTTTGCGGAGCATTGCGGGTGACAGAAGACCTTGTCTACTTAAGGAGAAGCATAGTTAGTCCAGAACATAACCTCTTTGGCTCGAAAGCTAAAAAATCCTCTTTCAAAGCAAAATATTTCAAGTTCTCCCATACATATTCTTCCTCATTAAGGGGAAATAAACACTTTCAATACTTCGGCTCCTTACAACATAACTGTTTGTTCTGTGTTTCAGAGTGTAACTTGTACAGAGAACCTTAAAAATGTCAGTAACGTTGCAGGATATTTGAGATGGGTACGTGTCCTCCCTGTATCTCCCTCTCCTCCGGGCAGGAAGCCAGAGCATGTACGTACTTGTTTCTGGAGCAGCAGGGCAGACAGAAGCTCACCAAAGCTCTTCAGCATCCTAAGCTTGTAGGGGCTGAAGCAGCCGAGGTCTGTAAACCACTCACAGGCAGCCCTCTGGGGCAGAGATGGGGCTCAGAGAAGGACCAAGGTGGTGTCTGACTAGGCACTGGGGTTGCCTTGGTGACCACGCCATGGTCCACATATGTACGAGAGCCGGCAGAGGTAGCTTGCAGGGTTTATCCGTGATGACATCAGAGATGTGCCCAGGATAATTTTAGAGATTAGAGGCTTTTCTACTCTTTCCATGGGACCGAGTAGGTTCCATGGATTCTGGAGTGAGCCTAGAGACAAACGTGCCGAAACAATGGCAGAATTGCCTGCTGACTCAGTCGGATGGGGGTAATTTTTAGGCCCAGAAAAATCTTTGACATTTCTCCCTTCAAGAAGCGCAACTTGTTTCCTTTCTCTTGAGCATAGTGCTCTATATTGTTTGTTACTTCCAATGAATATCTTATGGCAGAAGTGATGGATGTTACTTCTAAGTCACTTCCAAGGTTAGGTTATAAAAAGACTGTGACTTCTCTTTTAGGTGTGTTCTTGTTCGTTCTCTCTCTCTCCCCCTCTCTCTGTCTCTCTGTCTCTCAGAAGGAAACTGTCATATTGTGATCAACCCATATGCACACAGCCAAGAATTAGTGATGTCTACCTATAGCCTTGTGAGTGTGAATAATGTCACAACATCCCATTATCTTTGCCAACAGCTGTTCATTGGAACTGAGTCACTAGGTCCAGCCCACACTCAGAGGAGGGTTACTTAAGGGGTGTCTATGCGGAGGTGGGGTCTATTAGAGGCATTTTATGGGCTAGATTATGGGTCAAGTTAGGTTCAAAACTATATTTTAAGGATGAGGCCAAAATTTCCTTCTGTGTATCTGGCTTGCTTTAGTAGGGGAGAGAATATGTTGAAGAGATATTCTTGGCACAGTGATTTATGGAACTCTGGGAAGCGTCAAAATGGCAAGCAGACCCTCGATTCTTTATCAGGTCACGGGATCTGCTGGGCGATGTGTGGGCAGCACCACGCATAGCCCAATATGCTTCTTTCCTCCCTAACAAACCATGTGTTATAAATAATCTCCACTTCACAACCTCCTTAACCGTGGGCATGCCACTCCAAGCACATTGGCCCAGCCTGAAGTGTGCTTTCACAGTCATAAGGTTGTTCTCAGAACTCAAGGAGACACAGATCGCTATGATCAAAATCATCTACTCAGGGAAATAGTTACTTTAATGACATCTGTAGAACTTACAAATAAAAATTGAGTGCTGATAGTTTCATTTTTAGATTTACAGCACAATCGCAGAGAAAAATAAAGGTAAACTAGAACAGCAGCACATGAGGAAAATTCTATTTCCAAGCTCATTATAACCTTTCAGTACAGAATCCATTCTACTGCCCATCAGTGAGTGAGACAGAGAGAGAGATAGAGAGAGAGACAGAGAGAGACAGAGAGACAGAGACAGAGACAGACAGAGAGGCAGAGAAAGACAGAAGAAAGAGAAAGAGAGACAGACAAAGAGAGAGAGAGAGAGAGAGAGAGAGAGAGAGAGAGAGAGAGAGAACACCTGACTGATATACTAGGATTCTGCAGTTACCAGCCCTTGGAAATAGCAAAAAGATGAGAGGCTGTAAATAATATATGAAGCCAGAGGCTAGTTTTCTCCCACGAATCCATGGTTTACATCGCCCCTGCTCCTCTCTCAGCAGTGCTGCGTGGGTGAGTGGTCCTCGTTCTGTCCTTCCTATTTTGCGGGGTTTTCACGGCGCCTCCCTCCAGTTTCAAAATCCCTACCCTGTGAATGCCGCTTGCTCTCCTGTTCCCCAGCCTGACTGTTCTTTCAGGACTTCGAAATACTGTAAAAATATGATCTCTCTCTTTTTTCAGAAACAAAGAATTGTGCTAAATGAGACTGGAAGTTGACATACTAACCATATCTGATAGTAATTCTTGGCCTGCCCCCCGGACCAACATAACAAACTTTCAGCGCTGACGTGGAGTGTGGCCAGACACCGTTATCGTTCAGTACTGCGTTGCCTGGTGCTGTGGCGAGGGTGTAGGGTCACGCCGGGGCTGGCTTTGCTTCTCTTGGTCCTTCCACTCCTGACGGCCAATGACTCCGTAACTGTACAGCTCCTTGAAGACACCGATGCGTCTGGTTGATCTAAGTTTTGTCCCGGTTCCCTCGCTGTAGGGCTCTTCGAATGAATTTATGCACTGATGAATCAATAGCAATGATATATGCACACACACATCTGTGAACAGAACATTCTAACGTCGAGTCAGTTTTTGAATGAGCCGCTGAAATGTGGTTTCAGCCTTCCTCCTGTACCTGCTGAGCAAACACAAACATGTTCATAAAACTCACTTCTACACAGCGCGCGTCAGCTCCGTAGCACAGAAGCCCCTGGTCTGTAGGATCTAAGAGCATACACACAGGAAGTCACCAGATAGTCCTTGGTATTTAGTAAATGCTCAATAAAAGTTAGTGTCCCAGGCACGGTAGACGAATGAGCGATACGGCCTTTTTTCGTTGCATGTCGTTTACCCTTCCCTTGTCCCTTGTCGTAGGGATGCTCCTTTCTCTTAGGGTAGAAGCCACTTGAAGACACTCACCGTGTCATATCAGCCCCAGTGCCTCGGGGCCTGGTTGGGCAGTTTACACAGCAACTATTCACATTAAAAACAAACAACAAAATAGGAGTCGATTGGACGAAAGACAGTCTAGATTCAAATCCCGGTGAATTTCTCTATGCCCAAGAGGTTTAATACTACCGGGCCTCTGTTTGGTCATTTATAAAAGAAAGTGTCCTTGTTTTTTGTTTTCGTTTTGTTTTGTTTGTTTGTTTTAAATCTACGTTTCAGGGTTGCAATAGAAAATTAATATGTAAAGTATTTAGGACGGTGTCTGGCAAGATTTTAATTCCCTTCTTCCTTTTACTCAAAATGGAAAGGATCCCTCAGTGGTGCTTGGGCCCTAGATAATCCTGGTGACATCTCTTGTCACCAGGGCACGTGAGTGGGTGCGGCAGATGAGGCACAAGAGAAGCCAGCCCTCAGGACACCCACTCCCTCTGTTCCTCGCTCCCTCCCACCCCCCTCCCTCCGGTCTGCCTTCTTTCATCCCAAACGGACCTACCCAGGCGATGCTTTCAGATTATAGCTACATGGAATGGGGGACACACTTCACCTTGCCCTTGCAGAAGAATCCATACCCGTCGAATTTATGGATTGTGATGGGGCCGGAGTCAGGGTGCCCAGGCGGGGCTGGAAACAGGAAAATCAGGATGCTTTTTAGCTAAGAAAAAGAGCAGTGGACAGTGGGTGGGCCGAAGCGAGGCATGTCAGTTAGAGGCGTGAGCCCCAGAGAAGCGGCAGGACTAATCTGCCCGGTCCGATTAGAGCGAGTTTGGGACGCTGCCCCGGGAAGCTTGGACTCCATTGCTCGGGAGTCAGGAGAGCGCGCTCAGAGATGGCAGAGGTGGGAAGGGGTGAGGGGACACTGGGAACGGAGGGGAGGCTGTGGGTGTTCCTCCGAGCATGGCCGCTAGGGCATCTTTGTTTTATTGTTCTTCAAAGAACATTGCTTTTTTGATGGTTTATCTCAGTCAGCTTCAGTGGCTCTGACCAAACAACAGGCATTTATTTCTCCCAGTTCTGGAGGCTGGAAGTCCAAGGTCAGGGGTTCCCGCAGGGTTGGGTTCTGGTGAGGCCTCTCTTCCTGGTTTACAGGTGACCGCCTTCTTGCCGTGACCTCACGTGACCTTCCTCAGTGCATACATGTAAAGAGGGGTCTCTCTCTTCTGCTTTTTATGGGGGTGCTAACCCCACCGTGAAGGTCCACCCTCATGACGTCATCTAAACGGAAGTCCGTCTCAGGAGCCCTGTCTCCAAATGGCATCATGTAGGGGGTTAAGGCTTTAAAGTGTGACTATTAGGGAGACACAACCATTCCATCTGTCACAACGGCGGTCCAAAAATGGACTCAGCCTCCTCAAGGGAGACCGCAAAAGTTGCCATTTTTTTTATTTGTCTTTATTTGTTAAGTGTAATCGGAGCCCCATGGAACACAATGACCCTGATATTTTGAAGAGTAAGTATTTTTATCCTGGAAAAAAGAGACTACAATTGTCATTTTCCACTCGAATTTCTTACGTCTACACTGTCAGATAGGTAACCTATATGTCAAGTTCAACACATGTCAGTACTTGTGAGTATCCATAGTGGCTTCTACCACACATCACCATAGATGGCAGAAAATTCTAGAAAAAAATGACTCACATTCAAAATCGCCCCAGCGATTTATGCAACGTGGGTACTGTTTGAAATCACTTGGAATCTGACCACCAAATTTTTAGAAGTAGGCATCTTCTTTTGAAGGAACCGTCTTTGATTTAAATAACAAAGAAGAAAGGTTTTTAAGCCTGTGACTTGCACAGATGCAAAATGGGGACATTCTTCCTGCATGCTCTCGAGAGTCTTAGGACTTGGCTTATGCGTCCTGCACGTTTCGCAGAGTTCTCAGCTGTTTAGGTTTAAAATGTAATTACGTTTAATTATTGGTGTCAGATAAAGCACATCCAGCCTCAGTGGCCCTAGTGGGACCCCAGCTATGACCAGAGTGGCCACAGAAAAGTTACCCTTGAAGACGCAGCTCTGAGTCTTCCAAAAAAAATTTCTTGCTATGAGACCCCTCTGAACATTTATCAGAGGGAAATTATCGTAGAGACTCTGGATCCAAAGAATGTGGAGAGAGTGAAAGATTTATGTGCCAATTCTCGGTTAGATTTATTTTGATAAATTATACTGTATCAGTATGTAAAAATCTAATAAATATAACTCTTTAAAGAGGGGGCCGCTCTAATTTTACTGTTTCAGAGAAGAGATTTGGCAAAAAGTCAGAATGTGCATTAAAAACACACTTTCAAAAAGTCTAATAAATAAAGTCTTTGAAATATGGTTTCCTAGTGAAAGGCATTTTAAATCATTTTGATAAAGAATCTAAATTAGACCGTTAAATAAGAAAGGCAAGTTTTCCTTACTTATTATTTATAGATAGTTTGAAAATAAGATCTATGCAAGCTGATTGCTCGTTCCATTCTTTATAAGGCAAATATATATTTTTTGAGTTCTAGTGGTAGACCAGAGATCGTCTTCATTAAAAGGGAGAGGCAAGAGCAAACTAGCGTTTATTGTGTGCTTAGCATGTGCTGGGTGTTGTACAAAAGGGTTTGTGCACACTGCGTCTTTTAGTCCCTGCGTAAGCAGACCCTGAGCCCAGGCGCTGTGTGATCTTGAGCAAATTACTACCCTTGCTGTGCCTGAATTTTCTCACCTATAAATAAGGCCGAGCATAGTCTTGAGCTATTGGGGTCTGGGGAGGTTAATTGAGTTTGGACATGTAAGGTACTCGGCACTGTGCTTGGACATAGGAAATGTCAATAAATGCTAATTTATACTATAGTTGTCCTTGTTTTTACCTAGGCTCAGGTAACTGAGGGATGTGCCCACCTGTACATAGGCAGGTTAGAGGTAGAGCCTCGATCTTGGCAAACCCTGGGTGTCACCTGTGTCTGGGGACATTCTCAGATCAATCTTTACTGCTTTCACCTCAAATTCTACTGTGCTTTCATTCATTCACTCCATCATATTTTATTTATATATATGTATGTTATATATCTATACTATATAATATCTAACAGTATACATGTGTTACAGTATATTTTAATATAGTGAACTATAAGATAAAACTATATGGTTAATACATAATATGATATATAACATATAATTTGTGATGCATAATATAAAATGTATTTTATCTTATATAAATATTACTGTGTTATATATTATAAAGTAAATTTATTATATTACATATGACATATAATATGTTATGTATTTACCATATAACTTTATCATATAATATACCATACTGTATTATACTACATAGTGTATAGTACTATCCATACACATGTACATATAAATATATATATGTATTTACACGCACGCATCCATGCACATGTGTACACATGTACACATGCTCATATACATGCATGCACTGAGGACTTACTCTGTGTCACATGCTGGGGTGAAAATGTGGCAAGAAGACCCTGTCCTATGGGACCGAACTTACGGTAGTACAGGGAAGACAAAGAACACCCATAATCACTATCAAGTGTGATTACGGTCAAGGGACCCGCGGGTCGCAAATGGGACCCAGGCTGATCGAGTGGGACGGTACCTGCTGTGTGGTGAACAGGTACCGACGACCCAGTCATTTCCGTTGGAGTCTATTCACCAAGGTAGAATTTTACCTTAGCAGAACGCGCCACTTCCCAAAGATTTTGGATAACTGAGCTGTTACCGAGATAACCAGAAAGATCAGCAAAGGCCAAGAAACGCCCAAGGCGAAGTTGGGTCGATCGCACGCGGCTTCCGTGGAACGGAGATGTGCTGCAGCCACACCAGGGTTAGAATCCTGCCTCGACCACGGGTCGGTTGGCCGACTAGACACTTAACCTGTCTGCGCCTCAGTCCCTGTGTGTGTTCCGCTGCTCCCCACGCCTGCCTTCACACTCCTCGCTTCACACCCAACCTAGAGTTTCTCTGTCTCTGGCAGGTGAAAAGTGTCAGGACACCGAACAGCGCACCTGCAGGGCACCAGGCTCCCTGTCCCGGCACTTCAATGCCCAGTGATGTGCCATAGCACGTTCCCGTTTGGGTGACCTTGTGTTCTTTCCATGGGCTCTCGATGAAAGGGCTAAGCTTTGAGGGGACAGCAAAAACACCCAGGGACTCTTGGAACTCGTTCTTCCTTATGTGGACTTTGTCTGGACGACTTCCGCCCTGTCACCGTGTGGGTCAGCTCTGAAGTCTCTTAGGGCAGCAGGGTTTGGGGTCGCTTCATTACCAGTTGGGATCAGTGTGCCCTTCCCTTCGTGCACTCAAAGTCAGTTGTGATTTCCTCTCTAACCTCCAAACCCTGCCTCTCTTTAGAAAAAAACATACTTCCCTCAAGACGCATTGTAGGACTGGGTTGCGCTTGGAAGATGATGCATTGACATGAATTAGAGTTTAGTTTCGTACTGGGTGGCACCCCCGGGCAATGATTTGAAAGGCACCAAGCACAGAATGTGCACCAGGGGAGAGGCATATGGACTTTTCACGTTCCTCTTCCGAATTGCTCATCTAAACAACCTCACTGGAGAACTTTCGCAGGTGACCAAGGCCATGGCCTTTCCATCGCTGGATTGCAGAAATGGCAGGAAAAGTGGGTTTATAAATGCTCCAGGTATAAACTCTCCATTGTCTCTGCATGTACAGGATCACGTGGTTAGTGGGAAATTTATTTGCTAGGCGCCGTTTAAAACTATTTAAAAATCAATTTTTATTTATGACAACGCTGTCTAGCATCATTGAGGCTGAGCTCTAACCCTGTTGCTAGTCAAACTTCATAGCAAAATACACCAAGGAAAATGACTTCTCCATCCCTTTCAGGCAGACGCCAGGAGCCATCAGTTTTCATATTAAGGTAATCTCCATTTGTTCATATCTCCAGCACCCGAGGAAACCCAAATTGCATCCCTGATGAATAAACTGTATTTCTCTGCAAGAGGAAAGATACACGTCAAGGCAGTTAAATGTCATTGAAAAACCACATTCAAATGCCCATCTGAAATTAAAAAGTCTGCCACATGTGACATTCTTAACTTCATGACCGTGCAGTGCTTGTTAATTAGATTAATTACCGTCCCATACTTGGAGCTGGAAACTTCATTTTCCTGCAATAAGGTGTGAGGTCAGCTGCTTTTCCTGCCCAGGACTGATCTTGGGGTTCTAGAAGCATCTGCAGGAAGCAGTTCCACCATAAAATTACTGCAGACACACAGAGAGAGAGAGGATAAATTCTCAATAGCCTTTGAGTGTCTGCCTCCTCCATAAACCCACTTGTCGATTAAATTAAAGCTCAGTTCTCCTGTCGTCAAACGCATCTCAATAAACCGTCTGAGATCTTAGCCCTTCTAAGAAATGAATCATATTTTCTCCGTCCGACTTGATCGCTGTCGACTACTAATTCACCCTGTATTGATCTCAAGTCCATATTTCTTAAGAGTTTAGATGGGGAATTATCTCATGCTATTGCAATGCCGCCAAGTTTCAGAGGCCCTGACAATTGCTGTGCTCAGAGACGAGTTTCATCCTCGTGAATCGAGGAAGTATTAGGCCTTCAGATGTGACTTTTTTTTTTTTTGCCCCTTAATTTCTTGTGGCCTCTTCAGTCTGTGGGTCAAGAGGGCCTGTTATTTGAGGGAGAATAAGGAGATATAGTGCTTAGGAAGAACTGGAAGCAGGTTTATAAAGAACGACATTTCTATGGAGACACTTGCCACATCGCCTCATTCTAACTCATTCTCCGGTGCTCAAAACTCGAAAGGAACTTGATTAAAAAGGCTCCTTGGTACTGTGGTTTTTAAAAAAAAATTTTTACTTTGAAATGCAAACAGTGTAAAAAAGGGAAGACAAACATATCGTTTTTGCTGATTAGAGGTGTGATATATGTATACGCTCATGATAGAGAGTGTGGACAACTTAGAAAAGCACAAATAAGGAAATAAAGTTGGTCCACAGCCTCGCCTCTCAGGCATTGCCAGGGTCAGTCTCTCTGTTTTGTAGGAAATAGCGTAGATTATTCGAGAACGTGACCGTGAGTCCAACTTGGGCTGTGACTCTGGGCTACTCATTCATCTGGGTCACGGGTTCCGCGTTAGTGACGATTTGAAAGGGGTGACATGAAGAATGAATGAGGTGATCCATGTAGAACCCCTCCCCCCGAGCGTGTAATAAGCGCAGTGATCTCTGTTCGATTTTTTTGGTGTGTTGAAATTCCCTCCCTCTATAAGAAGCAGGCGTGTGCCAATGCGTACCCACGACAAATGTCTTCAAGGATCAGCTACCGTGTCCAGAGTGTCTCGATCAGACATTTTATATGATTTTATATATCAAGCACCTGAATTTAATGTACTCGTAGTACAACTGTATTTTATTGAATCATAGTAATTTATATCGTTGCATAAATCATAAGTCTGAATAGGAAATGAAAGTTCATATTTATCCCCAGGCAGCTTGGAAATGGAGCCAGATGCCTTATGGGATGGTGGAGGACCAGCCTGGCTCTCATATTGGGGAGAGAAATAAAAGGTAACCTAGTGTTACCTTTCCCAGTGGGACATCATGGAGGCAAAGAACAGAAAGTGAGGGAAGTACTTCCGGGTCCATTCCCCACCCCCGAAGCTTAACCTAGGTCTTATCAAAAGAGACCAAGAGGATTTGAACCTGTGACCTCCACAACATGAAGCTGCCCAATCCCCTAGAAAAACCCTTGTCCCGATGCATGGAATCAAATTGACCAGAACTGGCATATGGCCAAGACCCTGGAGGAAAACAGCTGCTTTCTCTTTGAGGTGGCGGGGGCGGCTGGGAAGGGAGTAAGCAAGCTACTGTAATGACTAGCTTTGCAAGAAATGACCATGGTAGGCAAGAGTGTAATTATACCTGGGTTGAAATAGAGCCAAGACCTTTGGGTGAATACTTCCGTATGATGTGCCAGGGGTTGGTAATGTTTGGGACCTAGGTTTTCGAGAAAGAAGAGCAGTTTGGGATTGGAAGGAAGCTGGCTCAGAGTCCCCACCCCCTGTGCCAGGCATCGCTTTGGTGTTGGCTCGGGAGGATGAGCAAACTCCGTATACTGAGCCCCTCTGAAGTTTCTCGTGGTGTTGATGTCGAGTGGGGGGTCGGTGGTTTCATGGTGTTGCGGGGAGAATACCAGGTTGATCGGGAATAGCTTGTTCTCTCCTGCTGACCGCACCTGGAGTGGCCTCAGGCGGCGTCGGCCTGAGGGCTGGCAGCTCTGCCCATCTGCCTCCAAAGTTTTGAGAATAGCCTGGCAATTTCATGCATCCCCATCCCTGGATCCCGAATGTCCCTCCCACTTCCAGCCAGCCTGTCAGTCCTTTGCAACCTCCATGTTTGTCTTGCCGTTTCTCTCCCAAGCGTTCAGCTAAATGCTGGTTTCATAACACTTGGAGATTTATTTATTTATTTATTTGCCCAAATCGTGAATATACATTTATCTTTTCAGTACATCTGTACAGTTTTCATGCACGCGTTCGGTTCAGAGTTTGGTCTAGAGGATGCGCTCACACCATGCCGTCCTCAGTCACGTGGTCTCTGTGGCCTTGAGGTAATTTCTCTCCGGTGAAGAACATAGAAAAGTCTGTTGGTCTCAGAACCGAGTGCCAAGCGACGGAACCATCTGGAAAGCTCTTGCGACGCCACCCCGAGCTTGGTGCTTGCTTTCGGGTGCCTCTGGAAGCGACATGCTCTTCCCCAATTAATAATAACTCATAGAGATATAACGCCAAAGTTGGCTCTGTCCGAGGTCGTTTTTAATTATCTTGGTCTAGAAATAGCAAATTAAAGTGAAATATTTTCCTGTGGGAGATCCACTCTGGATTGCAGATGAGACCTTCAGTGATAGGTCCCTGGATTAGGAGCCGCTCAGTTGACAGGGAGGGACTCTGGCGTTTTCAAATATTGCTTAAGTTTCCGTCTCACAAGAAAATTGGGTACAAATATGACAACCACGTCAGACGCTTCTTCAGATCCGCTCTCCTTGGAGGAAGTCAAGTTACAAACCGCGTGGATTTATTTCTATTTCCCTTAAGAACTCATTTCCATCCTTTCTCTTGTCACACGTAACGTTCCACCCATAGAGATGAATGATAAGAAACAGTGACCTGGTGTTGTCTGTGGCCTCTACGGGCAGCCATCACGCCTGAGCCAACGGGACAGGCTGGCACAGGACCTCGTTAATTACACACTGACATGGGGACCTTTCTTCTAGGGGTAGTTTTAGAATAGGTCAGGGACGCGCAGCCCCTTTACCTCCTCGTAGGGTCGGGATGTACGTACAGTGTAGCCACATCCCCTCCATGGTGCTGTCTGCAATTGGAAAGATTGCCTGATACTTGGGAGAAAAAAGAATAATTTTGCACAAAAGATTTTGCACAAAATACACATCCACGCTGTAGAGTTACACGTTGCAGGATTTTTATATTCACGGAGGAAGGAACAGCACATATCCGAGGGGCTGACATTTTGTTGCTCTTCCTGTTTAGAAGCTGTTGTGATGTGTACAAATCCCCACCTCCCTTCCAAATAGCTCCATGGGAATTTTTCATGAAGAGCAATTGTTTGAGGAAAAACAGAAGGAAATATTCATAGCAGAGGCAGCTTTGCTTTGCTCGGAAGGTGGTTTGCCTAGAGAATGCATTTCACAGGTTGCAGAAACAGGACACGTCTGCATGATTCTGTCCCACCTGTGCGAGCCGGGCTTCAGCAGCATGTTAATTTTTATGGCAAGTTACAGGCCTAGAGAAAGAAGCAAGGGCTTTTCGTAATAGAGAAACAGAAGTTTCTTTAACTATGAGCAATTGATTTTATTTTCGCCTTTCAGGGTTTCATCACTAACACAAAAAGGGTAGACAAATTAATGGAGCCTTCTCTGTCGCTGGTGGATTAAGCTGTACAGACAGCAAGCGTCTGGTGGTTCTTTGAAACCACAGCTCGCTTGTTATTGGCAGGAGAGAGACTTATAACACTCAGGTCGTTTGCTAACTCACATCTCTCTTCCATATCACCCTAAGATCAAAGCAGAGCGAAATAGGATTAATAAACATTGGAAGAAGATTTTTTATTTGTTTCCTGTAGGATACAACTCATTACGCTGTTCTCTCTGGGTGTAATATTTAACCATCTAGCAGGAGAATCTCCCTTATTCTTGTCTGCTCAGAGCCCTGTGTATACGTAACACCTTGTACGGTGATTACGAGAGTGATGTCCTATCATCTTTTCCATGAAGGCTTGGCCTGAATTCTAGGGGGACAGGAACATCAAGGCGAGGACTCATCAAATAGCATATAAACACATGGTAACTGCTTTCCTGGGTCTGTTTCAGCTCTGATTGTTGGATGTGTGAGTCTTGTTTGCCTACTTGGGCATAAGCTGACGAAAGACGTCGTGTTCCTTACATTTGCTCACCACCATTACCATTACTACTTCTTCTATTACCAAGAACAGCTGCGACTAACATTTGTTGAGTATTTTCAGGACCCCAGGCACCATGCCACATCACCTTCAACCCTGACAGTAACTCTTTATGGCCGACAAAAGGCCATCCGTAAGACGGAGATGTTAACATATGCCTGGCAGGGAAGAATGCAGCTCGGGTCTGTCTGACGCCAAAGGCCATGGGTTTAACCATCACACGTACTCACTGACACACAGTAGTAGACGTTCAGGAGCTGCCATTGTCATAATTCCCATGACCCCTCGACCTCCCTGGAGGTCTCAGAGTTTATAGTGATAAATTTCTTCTGGCCCAGTATTTTGATTTTACCCTGGCATATTAGATGATAACGTCTGAATCCAGAGATAACTGGCCTTGACAGGGGACTGAAAACTGGATATTATGCTTTCTGTGGCTCCCTAGGGGGAATCATGGCCCATGGTCAGAGCGAATGAGTCCACCTCCAATCCAGATGTCTCGACTGGAGAACGTGCTAGCTGGGACACTGAGAAATCGCCGAATAACAGGTGGCATTTTCATCTTGAAAAGTGGCGAAATAACCACAAATACTTTAATGTACGTTACAGGGGACCTCGATGTTAAGATCTCTTCCTAGCTGGATAAGCTTCTCTCAGCCTTGGTTTGTACGTTAGGAATCATGGCTAACGCGGTGGGTTGTTGAGATGCCCCATCCACAGTGTGGGGTCAAAGGATATTTAGTGCCTTTTTTTTCTTTGCTTCTTGGATGTAGATTAGCGTGGGAACACCGGAAGTCAAGTGAAATTTATTCTGTGAACAAATAGTTAACGCTCATGGCAAAGAGCTCAACCTTACCCATCTGAGGTTTAGCTACCTGTTTTTTTCTTTGTATGTTACCTGTGCCATCCAAATCCAGAGCATTTCAAGAATTCACTGGCTACCTTCCCTAGAGCTTTAACTTAAAAAAAAAAAACCCAAAAACGTAAGAACAAAAAGTAATCCCCCAATAATCAAACTTTTCTTATAATACACATGAGCCTTAATAAAAATAAATGAACTTATCACATTCAATGAGCAGGACTCACAGGGTGCGGTTAACAGGCTGCTTCATTTTTGCCTTTTGTTTACCTTTAAACTCACTCCGAGTAGTTGATCCACGGTTCGCCTATAATTTTTCTCATCACCATTGTAGACTCTCTAATGACTAGAGTCACCAAACACTGCCTCAGATTCATAAAATAAATGTCTAGTCCTGTTAATGAAAAGAATATGGTCTTTCTCCAGCGTCACTGTCCTGTTCTGGGTCCGTTTGGGAACCAGGCCGTCTGCGGGTCTGATGACAGGGGACCCGGCTGCATGTCCCTCTGTCTTACCAATTGCTGCCACGCGCCCCCCACCCCCATCTTGCTCAGAATGGTTTATGAAGCCCACAGGGTTGAAGTCCCAGTAAGGAAAAGGTGAAAGGACATTTCTTACTTAACTGGAATTGTCCTGGGGATTAAGCTTTATACTGGTGATAGTGGCATTCGTTTAAAACCATTCTTTTCTGAGGTCACTCCCTTCCTCTCTCTCTCTCTCTCTCTCCCTACCTCCCCTCTTCTCCCTCCTCCCCTTCTCGTCCTCAGCCCCATGCATGCATATAGTCACATGTGCGCGCGCGCGCGCACACATACACACACGGCTCTGCGACCATCTCTCACCCACAGTGCTTGTGATAGATCCGTTCCAGCTGGTCACACTTGTGACTCCTTCATGGCCTCCAGTGGAATTTCTTTTCTCTCAGGCCATCCTCCGGGAAGGGACCAAGGCAAAGCTAGAGCCCTATCTTCTGTGTGTTCACAACTGGGCCACAGGAAGCATGGGAACGTTCACTCTGCTGACAAACTCTGTGGGTGCAAATGTGTCTGTCACGTGTGGCATTGGTCACTCTGTATTCTGCCTTTGGAGAAATAGTCCGTGTGTGTACTATGGCCCTCCAACAATGGGGGGACACAGGCTTAAGCCATCCGAGTTGGGGTCTCGAAACCCCTGTCTCCAGGAGGTGTTGACTAAGGATTACCAAATTTAGGAGAAAAAAAGTAAAAAAAATAAATAAATAAAAAAAATAAAAAAATAGATGCCCATTAATGTTGAATTTTAGATAAAGAAAAAAATTAGTGTGAATATCGCCCATGCAATATTTGGGACTTATTTATACTAAAAATATCTGTTTTTACTTACCTAACATTCAGAGTTAGTCGGACGCCATGTGGTTGGCATTCAGAAACGCTCCAGGCCCTTCTGAACGCACTCTGTAGGTGACATGTTACATAATCGTGTAACCAGTTTTCAACGACGTTTTTAAACAATGCCGCATCGGAGACATCACTTTGCAAGGTGGTACCTATTATCTCAGTTTCCCTTAAACATCCCCTTACATTAAAAACAGGGCTCTTTGCTGGCCATTCTCAGAAAACTCATGCGATGAGGACGTGTTGGGTTAAGTCTGACTTAGGTATGAATGACACCATACCTAAGGCCTTCTTTACCTCCGCAACTCGGACACAGAGATTTCACAGGGGTTTCTTATCTGAAAATCGCGACTCATCTGGAGGCACTGAGGTTGCTAATGCGTCGGGCATCACTGTGCTCCATTCAACTCTGGGGCCTTGCTGGCTCCTGCCAAGTGGTGGTGAACAGAGTGTCTAATACACAGTCCCCCAAGGCCAGGCTTTCTGCATGGGTTTGCCTTCTGGGACCAGCCCTGTTTTTCTTTTAAGTAGATGATATATGATACAAATATTGTTCTTAATCAAAAGTATATTAGCAATCCGCCAGCAACGCAGAGTTACGGGGAAACGCTATAGCGTACTGGGAGATTATTTTCACAAGAAACCCATATTTATTTCCGTGTCTGCCTTTTATCAACGTGTGTTTATCAAAATGTGGAAGCTTGTCCACGGGCCGCATTTTAATTACTCCTGGGTTCGTTTGCACACAGCTGCAGTCTATGAAGCAAGAGAGATGGAAAAGAATAGGATGCTCTTAAAATTCGGCCATGATTTTAACTAGGGTGGCTTTATTCCAAAAATCTAAAGGGAAGTCTTCACCCAGCTTTTCCCCATCACTGTCACCTCTCCCCAGGTAGCACTGACACTGGCTCCCACGTGACCTCTTGGCCTTTATTATGTATGTTGATATTTTTGATTTAGCTGTATTTTTCAGACTAAAAATGACCCAAATTCATCAGAGAAGGTCTGAAACATAAATGGAAATAGGAGAAGCAGCCCTTTGAATCCTGTTCAGCTAGGATTACGTTTTGGTGGTTATAAAAATATTTTACATATTATTTTTCAGCACAGCGGAAGTCATATGGCATATACTATTTGTAATTTCCCTTTCTGCCTTAACAATATACTATAGAATTCTTCTTTAAAAATATATATATATTGTATAATGTTATTTTCAGCTGTGGAACGTTTCATCATAAGGCCATGTCACAAATACCCCCTCTGTCAGATAATGTGTGTTTTCTTTCCTATTTGTAAAATTCCTGTAATTAATTCCATAGCAAACATCTTAGAATACAAACCCTTTTGAATCTCCAGTCTTCTTTTAGTATAAACTTAGAGTAACGAGATCGTATGATTCACAGGGAAGTACATTTTGGAGTCTCTTGACACATGACCAATCTGCTCTTAGGAAAAGCTGTGACATGAACCTTCCACTAGTGTTGTGTGAGACTGAAGATTTTTCTAGAAAAATTTCCAAACCCACATGAACATGGAATGTCATCATTTTTGAAAATGAAAAATATCAAAGTTCACCTAGCGTGTAAAAGTTTCAATGTTCTGTAGATAAGCAAAATGGATGGCTTCTTGCATCTCAGGGTTGTGTGTTTTTATTTTTATTTTATTTGTTGTTGTTGCTGAAAATTAGGAGGTCTTCGTGATCCAGATTAATCTTTCTGGCTTCCGCTGAGCAGCTGAGTGACAGTGAGCCAGTAGAAACATCCCCTTTAAAATATCTACCTTTAATTCCAAATAGCTTGATTTTACCTTTGTTTACCTCTCCCCCACTAAATAAATTCTTGGAATATCTTTCAACATTTATTTCTGCCCCTCTTGCCAAGCCCCTAGGTCAAGCTTCATACTTCCATGACAAATAAGGACATTGAGTCAGTGACGACATCCATAAATAAGGCGGTGACTTTAAAAACTGGCTGTAGTTAACATTATTTGTGTATTTGCTCTGTGCCAGGTTTTGTGCTGAGTGCTTCACACTCAACGGCTTCATTTAATCCTTGCAGTTTTATCACAGATGCCACAGGGAAGGTGTAGAGAGAGAGAGAGAGGGTGCCCAAGGCCACGCACACACAGTGCAAAGGGATAGCTTGTACCCAAGTCTTCATGATTCCCACCTGTTCTGCTAAAGTTTCTCTCCCTTGCTGTGTGTCATGTCCTTTCTCTTCAGCGCGGCACTGAGCATACCCAGTACGTACAGGAAGATGTCATTTTAGAGAGTTCTCGACTTTAGATGGTCTCTGAAATCCCTTATTTATGTTTGGGCCCCCAGTATTTGAATCTTATTCTGCATATGAAATATAATACTCGTATACATGAGCTATAGAGATTGGTCTTTTCAGAAAGCTCTGTGGCTGCTCCTTGCGTAGTCTATAAACCACAAACGCTCAGGGAAGGCCTTTCGATCAACCTTTATTGGTGCCCGTTTAGCTAATTTCTGTTCCCCCCATATTTTGTCACCATATCATAAAAATTCGGTATTCTAGAACCTACTGTGTTTGGCAAACAGTTGAAAGTTTTAGATGCTTCCTATGACATTTACCAGGATAAGAGGGTCGTTTTACTCGTTTCATTTTTCGGATTCTCGTCTATCAACGGACTTCTCAAAATCAAATCATATTCAACATTTACAAGCTAGTTTCTTTGTTAATTTACAAGATTGAAATTTTGGCGAATGGTTTCATATACATATTTTTTTTTCCTGGTGAGAGAGCCATTCACCTCTTCTTCAAGAAGTCATTTGGAGAGACTGTGGATCAAGCGAGTGCTATCAACTTTTGTCCAATTTTGAGGACTTAAAAAGTGGATTATTAGACCTAGATACCAACAAGGCTCTATTAAACTGGTGTCATTCTGGCCTAAATATATTCATTCTGGGTTATTCCAAAGAGCAAAGAGGAAGCAGGTAATGGAGACTAGAACTGTGTCCGTCCGTGCCAGTCCCGGAATGCCCTGTCACTCTCAGGGCTCAGGGACATGAGTGTCATCCTCTGGTTACTCTTAGAGCAAAAATACGGACCCATGGGGAGCAGAGGCCCCTGGTTCAGCGCAGGTGACTCCTACACTTGGCAGAGCAAGGGGAGAAGCCTAAGCCCACCCTCTTCTGCTTTCTTTCATTGTTTTTTCCTCAATAGAAAAAACATATTAGAGAATTGGCAGACAAAGTGGGGGGCAGAGGAAGGTGGGCTTTTGCAAACGAATTCCCAATTGCACTGATGTGCCTCTCGACTTAAGACGAATTATTTCCTCGAAGCTGAGCTTGCCCACTGGAGAAGATGATCAGATCGCTCGCCCGTTCATGAGTTATTATTGGAGAGAAGAGAAAAGGAGAAAGATGTGCTTCGAGCAAGGAATTGTAACTGATTGAGTGCCTTTATTATTATAACAGATATTAGCATAATGGCAGGTTGTGTCATCGATTACATTTATATCATGCGTCTGTAGTAATTATTTTTATTAATGGTAATGGTAACGATTGCTGCCGTTTGTTGAGGTTTTATGACATGCTGGGCACTGCGCTGAGTGCATAAATGACAGTCTTGAAACTTTTCCATATGGTATCTGATCAAATGGAAGATGTCTATAGAAATATACAAAAGAGGTTTGGAGAGGGGCAGTCGGTGGCGCGCCAATTAAGTAATAATATTGCTAAATAACTCAGGGATGATCAGTACAAAATTGGAAAGGATTCAAAAAGATTTTGAATTATGACTCGAACATGCTTTGGCAGGGTGGAACCATGAGCCACCTCTGATAAGAATATATGTCTTATGACTGAATACAAAAGTATTTTCTTAGATTAAAATAAAAAACGGCATAAATCTATTATGAAGACATAGCAGCTAGCGGCACAGATAGAAAAGATCTAGAAGATTTCTTGAGTGCAAATCATTAAGTCATGTTCGTGACTGCCAGAAATAGCTGCCTTGAACTTTGGTTGCATCAACAAAGGTAGAACATGCAAAATAAGGGAGGTGACCAACCCGTTCTGCAAGATTTTTTCTCTCAGAGTCAACATTTAAAGAGAAAAGCAAGTGAAATATGTTCAGAGGACAATCATCTGGCTGGCAAGACTTGAAACCCTGCGAGATGTGCAGAAAAGACGACTGCTTAGCTTGGAGAAGAGACTGTGTGTGTGTGTGTGTGTGTGTGTGTGTGTGTGTGTGTGCGCGCGCGCGTGCGCGTGTCAGGGGAGGGTGAGAGAGAGGATTTGAGACCTGCCTTCAGAATTTTGAAGAGGTGAAGAGGGTCTCGACATTCTCATCGGAACCATGGACAGCCAAGCCAAACCCAGTGCGTGCTAGTTATAGGCAGAGTTCAGCTCAGATTAAGGAAGTGTTTTCAAACGTTTAGAGCCAACTTTAAAGTAATGAGTAGATTCTCTCATTCTGTGCATTTAAACCTGCATTTTTACATCGTGATATTTGAACAGTGACCAGTAGGTGGCAGTAAGATACCATGGATTTTGCCCAGAGTGGCAGGCGTTTTCACCCTTCAACATTCTGGAAGTAGATGATTTTTTTTCTAATTATTATTGGAAGGTGTGTCCTAATCTATTGTTCAGAGAGAAATCGCTGATTTGAAAAACAGGAAATAATACTTTATAATGAAATGGACAAGAATAATTAACGAATGCTTTCGTTTTATGCTAGTGATACCAGACATTTCTTTAATTGGCCTCTAAAAATTTGTGGTAGGGAATTGTGTGTGTGAGAGTGTGCATGTGTGTAAAAGAAAAAAATGAAAGGCCCTTTTTTTTTTATTTCCAAGATTTAATGATATCTTGAATTTGTGTAAAACTTAAAAAAATCCCACAAAAACAAATAAAAAAAAAAGCACCTTACTGAATTGAATGGAAAATGTTCCCACAGAGCAATTGCTTGAAAAATCTTTTCTTACTTGCTATACAAACCTATTTTTGTACTTAGATACCTGTGCATTTCAAAATGAAAGCATGTGTTCATCATAAACGTGCTGAATCAAAAAACGGTTTCCATAGTATCTTTTATAAAAAAAAAAATACATTTTGTTATGGGATCCTCAGCTTGGAAGATTTTCCTCTGTAAAAGATGGTCTCTTTAGCAGCTTTGTAATAGAGAGACGGGCCTGCAGTTTTAGACCTGCGAGCCTAGAGAAATATTCTTTAGAAATGGATATGTGTCCAAAACATGTGGAAAACAAAGCATATTGGTATTTCATTTGGAAAGAGGAAGAGGACGCCATATCACCCACCTGTTTTTTTTTTTTTTCCCCAAAAGTGTAGCGTGACATTCATGCCCATCAAGTTCATGTGTATCTATCACCGTGACACCTTATAATCCTCTCCCTCTGAGTGGTGTGTTTACACTGTGTGTCAGTTTTACATATTCTAGGCTGTTTCTGTGTCAAAAAAAACCCCCAAAACCAAAAACCAAAAACAAAACAAAACAAAGTTATAAATGCAGAGCACTTAGTCACAAGGCACGTGTGGGCTCCCTTATTCCTCTTGCATTCGAAGTGGTGAAACATACCCTGGGCTTCCAAGGAGACAAACTGTTTTAATTTCCCAACAGTTTTAGACTCTCCAGGACTATGAGACTGACTCCAGAGCATGGAGGCCCCTGATAGCGTCTTAGCAAGGCATTTTCTAAGGTTATTCTTCTAACAAAAACCAGGCAAAAAATCGAATGCGTTCATTCTCGTCCAGTCTTTCCCCTGTCTCCCTCCTCGCTCCCTTTTTCTTTTTTGTTTTTATTTTAACACACACACACACACACACACACGAGCAAAGTTGCACTGCTCTGTGAGGTTCACGGGAGCTGGTAGATCAGCCCCCATCCCAGAAAGGCTGTGTGACCTTATCACACTTCTCGCTTTCTGAGTCAGCCTGGCTATCACATATCTGTTCTCCTGCTGATCAGAATTTGGCAGTGATTTATGAAATGAATGTCTGAAAAGTTTTGTCATGACTCTCTCAAAAAAAAGCTCCATGTAAAAACAAAATAACACTCACTTATACCTAGAGCTGTCAAAGTTTCTTTTTGGCCAGTAAAATCATCACAGTTAACGATCATCCGTGCATCATCCTCAGAAAGCCTTTGTGTCGCCCTTTCAAAGGAGAAAATAGGAAGGGTCTAAATGTTCTTTATTTTAGCAAATGATGCCAATGTTCTTTTTCTAGGAAATGTAAATTTTGCCCGTATGTGTAGGTACAACGTATAAATAATATGCCATACATTTTTTCCCGCTTCAGTGTTTCGGCGTGCATTAAAAACTTTAACTTAAAAATTTAAGTAAAATTTAAGTTCTTCCTAAAAGCATCAGATTTTTAAATATGTAATTCCTCACCAATTAGAGGATTGCTTTAAGGGAATACATTTTTTTTTTATTTTTTTGATCTAAGTGTTACTTAATGAGAGACCAGAATAATACATATGTCAAAAACATGTAATTAAAAAATTTTAGAGACTCACTTCAACCCAAGAGTGCTGCTAAGACCTCTTTGCAGTTTTCATAGATTTTCAGGCCTATCCTGTATTTTAAAACGTATCCTGACATGCAGGAATTTGTCACCGAGCAAATATTCTCGTGCACACAAAATATACTTTTAGGAGAGTATCACGATAGAAGCATTTCACACCAAAAAAACTGGTTCACTTTGAACTCAGATGAGATGGTTATTTGTTTGTTTATCTGTTTGTCTTTTCCTATGAGAGAGTTAATTATCGAAACGCTGAGAACTTTGCATCCTGGCTTGTGGTCGTGCCTTAGAAACTCGAGTCTAATGAGACCATACTTGCCGACTTATCTGATTTAACATCGGAGCATCTGAACATTGGCGAGTTATTTTAAATAACGATTTCTTTCTGTTGCGGCCGATTCATGAAGAGCGATTTTTTTTTTTTATTTTTAATGCAACAAAGACAACGCCTTGGATCTGATGTAGGGAAAAGGCGTGAAGGGACAGGCAGACATCTACGGCACGTATACTTACTTAATGGCTCGCTATAATGCGTGTCATTAGCGATGGCAATCATGAACTTGCGTGCATTGTTTATTTTGTAAATACACATAATAGTGCTTTCGAAAGAGGATATTAGCCGTCCCTTGCAACGATGACTCTGTCGTGGAAGTAACAACTCCTGGACCTTTTAGTACATGGCTTCCTGACCTGGTCCATTTCACTGCTGATGCTCTTGGGGGACATTTTGTTAAGGCCAGCTGTCATTTCCCTGCACGATCATCTACGATGAACCGCAATCTCCTCTAAATCGATACAGCAGAGGCGATCTGAATATCTATAACTAGATTTGAACATTGGGGACACCTGTAAAACTTCACACGCATTAAAAGCCATTAGTTTGTGGTCATAAAATGCAAAAAGGATTCCAGGTTATCTGGGACACTCTATAACTGGAGATCGGTAATTTGATTAGCATACTTCTGCTCTATTCTGTTTGACTCTAAAAAGAAGAAGTGGGAAGAATTTTCTCCACCCGAGACCTGAGACATTGTTCATTTTAGAACTTTTAATTGTGCTTGCTTTTTTTTTTTTTTTTTTTTACTTGCCAACCCCCCAAAAAACATTTGCCAGATGTTTGGGTTTGTTTTGACCTTTCTTCGCTCTATTCCAATGTTGAAATTGTTTGATTTTAGGGAAAATAGACGGGGTAGAAGAAAAGAAGGCTTGATTTAGAGGCATTCATTTCTCCATCTGACTGGAGAGTCTGAGAATCGTAGGGAATCATTCGAATGAAAGGAGAAAATGTTTTCATCCTTTTAACAAACCTTGGCTTGGCTGTAACAGATCTTAAAAGTGCATCTTACGTGTGCATCTTGCATGTGTAATATTTAGTACTATCTTACTAAATGTTACATCTGCTTTAAATATTCTTGGGTGTCTGAGGCCTTTGTGGAGAGGGTTTGACTGCCTCTCTATTGTCACACGACTAGTGTATTTCGTGATGGGGGAAGCTGGACAGTTCAAGGGATTCGGCCTTTCTTACGGGTTCTTTTCTTTCTTTCTTTTCTTCTCTCCTCTCCCACCCCTGCACCCCTACATTGTGGTTTTTGTTGGGGATCTGGGAGGGGGGGGGCTTTAGTTTAAGACAGTCACATGAAACTCCTAGTCTCCTTTCAAGAAAAGACAAGCCCTTTAAGATAATAATGACAACATCCGCAGTAAGATTTGTAAATTAAATATGCATGAAAATATATTCGCTAATATCACAACCTTTTGTCCTAAATTAGGTAAATAACACTAAACTTTGTGTTGGTGGAAAGGAGAGTATTTATAGATATTAATTACCATCGGGCTAATTTAAAGTATCCCTTATTAATTTTCTCCCGGTTTTACAATTTTCAGGAGTAATTGCCATCCACCTACATACACAATCCTCCCATAATATTCTTCATCAGATTAAATATCTACCTCCACCCAGTTTAAATAGGGTTTTAATAAGTGTCTTTTATTGAGATTTTTTTTTTAAACAAGCTTTTTTATTCATTTAAACTGAATATTAGCTTAGAAATTGGAGAAATCGGGAACTGGGACTTCAAGCAGGCCTGCGAGGTTTCACAGACAATGATCGGGGCCAGGTGACTGTGTGCTTTGCAGAGAAAAAGGCTGGATGGGATATTGACCGCTTCCTATCAATAGCTGGGCCCTGGAGGCCCGGCTGTTGGGGCCTTGGCTGACTGACTACTCCTTAATAGACACATAATTGTCGACAAATACCTTCCGATAGACTGTGGCAGCGCCCAGCAGACAAAGGGGTTTTAAGGGTGACAGAGACCAGAGTCGAGCCAGTTGGCGGAGGTGGAAACTTAGGGAGAGAGGAGCTGGCGGTTGCGGACAGTCCTGCTAAGAGAAACTGAGTCATGGCAGCCGCCAGCGCTGGGCAGCCCTGCCCAAATAAGACGATTAAAAAGACTTGTCGCCTCCCTGAGTCATGGGGCGTGCTGGGGAGGGACGAACTCAGGCTTCTTTCTGTGTGGCTTGGTGTCGGATCTGTGGACTTGCTCACATTAAAACGAAATTACGTGTGTGTGTATGCGTGTGTGTTTCTACAGATCTAAAATTTCATATCTAGATTATTTCTTTTAGCTTCTTTCATGACGTAATAAAATCCATCGACCCAATGCTCGCACCAAACAATAGACTGTTCAGATGATGTCGAGGAGGCTTGGGGAGTAAGAACAACATGTTCATGTTCGGGCATCAGCCCCATTTACTTCTGAAACATCAAACAGAGGAGCCTGGAGCTGCCTGTCCCTCCAAGCTGGTGCCCGGCTGGGACACAGCTCGCAGGATGCCATCCGTTCGGTCTGTCTTTTGCCTTCAGTAACTCCCAGGACTTGGGGCGGGGGGTGGGGGGTGGGGAGGCGGGTGAGGGGCTTAACCCTCAACCAGGAGAGGCCATCGCTGCTCTCAGCGAGTGACAGCAGCCTGCCGAAGATGGGACTGGGTGACGTGTTTTTAAATCTGCAAGCTGCTGCAAGCGAACACGATAAAATAAAATGAAAACAAAGTTCCAACGCAGCCTGGGCCCGGTCGGCATGACACACCAGACAAGCGACAGAGGGAGCCAAGCCGAACGCCGGCAGCGAGGCAGCTCCCCTTAATAGGGTCCTGTGGATGCATCAGGGTGACATCCTGTGTGAAACTGAACCCTGCTTGTGCCCAAAAGACCTCGAGTCCCGCCTTTGATGCTTATTGATCAGATACGCAGATGCAATCCCACATCGCGCGGCAGGGCCAACCTCAGCTTTCTCTGTCAACTGCTCGGCGTCCTAGTGACGCTCTCACCCATCTTTGTACGCAGGGAGAGCCGGGGGCTCGTGTATTTCAGGGCGATGCACAAAACGGGCGAGCAGATCTGTGCATCTGATAGCTTCCGGGCTTCGTGGCAGAAGGACGAGCCAGATAAGGACATTATACGTGTCACCTGCTGTCAGATGCAAACCCGTCGTCGGGATCCACTTGTGGGGCGAAAGAGATTATATTTTAAAGTCGCTTCTTTGCAATCTGTAAGCATTCCTAAACAGGCAGGCTTCTCCCGACAGCTGCGCCAAACTGTTGTGTGCGTGCGTGTGCGTGTGTGTTTGTGTGTGTGTGTCCATTAATTCAGAATTACTCCAATTACAAGCTTTTGATGCTCCGAAACCCTCTCTCTAACCCAAAAGAGATGGAGAGTCCTCACACAGCCCAATCAGGTCATTTTCCCTGCCGCCGGCAGCAGATGTAAGCAATTTACTTTTTTATTTCTGCATATTCAGTGTGAGCGGGGCTGTTGGGGACCTTTCACCCCAAAGCCTGCAGGATTCTAACCCTATCAAATTAAAGCATTTTGCTCACTTATTCCCAAACGCTTTGCTGGTACTAAGCAGACATCCCGCTGCATAGCAATGGCGGGCGCGTTCGTGGCCGCTCATAGCCCCGGCCTAATCAGAGATTATTAAGGAAAATATACAGTGCTTTAATTTGATGAGATTGCTTATAGGTAGTGCAGTGGAAGGTCGCACTCCTGCGTGCATCTCCCTCCGTCTGTGTAATATTTTCTCCTCGCTCGACAACCCGGCGCTGCAAACAGGAGGCCAAGGCGACACGTTGATTTTTTTTTTTTTTTTTTTTTTTTTTTGACACGCCGTGATGGGCTCCACGGGGATAACGATGAATTATTTAAAGATCGCATCAACAAACATCCCGGGCCAGGTTTGGGTGACATCTTTCCCTTTGTGCTCTGCGGATGCCAGTCGCCTTGAAAGGACGTGTTCTAGAATGTGCCTTCTCGGGGCAGGGATGTGTTGAAATGGAGGGTCTGGACGGATCACTGCCAAATGGCCACTAGCTCCTGCGACCGGCCGGGCAGGCTGAACCCCAGCTCTCAGCTCTCAGGCAAGGGGTCTCTGAAGAACCGACTCGCCCCCTCTGACCCCTGGAAAGTTCTCCACCTGCTGTGAGCTAATTGAGCCAGGCTGGCCACACAGATGGGCGCGGTGGGGCCGCTGGGAGCCGCGGGGGCTCTTTACTGTCATCGGTACACCTGCGAGAAGAAGCCAGGGGACCCAAGGTGACTGAATCGTTCCCCGGCCAGGTGGGGGAATCGCTTGACTCCGTCTGCTCATTTCAGGGTTGATTTTCGCGTCGCGTTTGCTCCCTGTGTCAGGCAGGTCCTTTGTGATCTCGCCGCACCCCGCCTGGAGAACCACCGAGTGACACGCGCTACCTGCTCACGGCAGCGCAGAGTCAGTTCTCTGTCCCCCTTTTTTTTTTTTTCTAATTCAGATGCTGTCGAAGGCGCCGGGAGAGGCGTTCGAGAAATAAGGGCAACTTCTAATCTTCTGTCAAACTTAATGGCTTGTGTGTATGTGTCCGTGTAATAGACCAACTGCGGGCTGATTTACCTAAAAATTTACATGAAAATTGCTTTATGCAGCTGTATGTAAAAATTCAAGCCGCACAGCGTCACTGTACCACGCAGGTCACAGCGGAGCCCCGTGGTATTGTAGCCAGAAACAATTCGTTTCCATTCATGGGACGAGGGTGGGTGGGTGGGTGGGGGGGGCCGCAGCGGGTGGGGGCCAGGGGAGGACACAAGAGGGCTCCTGAGGACAGCGCCATGTGCGACAGAGCTGAGGGGCGGCAGGCTCCCTTCCCCTCCTGTGTGTCCCCCACCACATCTTCAGTGCCTTTTTTTTTTCCCCCTTGAATCTTTACTATTTTAAAGGAAAATCACACCAGGTTCGTTGTTCCAGTCGCAAACTATATTACCTAAATTATTTGAAGGATGTCGCCATCGTATCTGGGGACTAGAAGGAGGGGTGAGGCTCCTCGCGAAATAATGAGGCTCCAGACGGATGGGACATTTCACACAGGCCTCTCCATATGTTGTCTGAGTCGCAATTTTCCCGTTCTTGCGAGGTGACCATTGGGAGGTAATAGAGAACTAATAATAATAATAATAATGATAGTAGTAGTAGTAGTAGTAGTAGTAGTAGTAGTAGTAATACTGTGCTGCAGAGGGCTTCAGGACAATTTCTCTTCGGGACTCTAGGTGGGCAGGGGTAGGTATGGCCTCCCGGGTCTGGTTCAGGCTTTGAAGATGGTACTTCGTTGTATTCCCACTAAAAGCCACAGCACACCAGGGACATTCGTGTTCACCCCTCAGGAGCCATTTGTGCTTTTAAAGTTGGGTGCACAGTGTGGTTCCCACTGCAGGCACTCGGCCCAGCAAAGGCTGCTCTCGGGCCACAGATCGGAGGCCCGGGCACAGTCCTGGCGAGGTCGCCTGGGTGGCACTGCGGGGAGAGGACAGCACTGTCTGTCCTTGCTGGATCTGAGGCCTGGCACCCAGCTTTTCCCCAGGCCTCTAAGGAGGAACGCCCTGAGCCCCGAACACCAGCAGCGTCGTCTTCATTCTAGTTCATGTTTTATTAATCCGTATATACATGCATGTGTCTGCATCCATCAACATTTTTCTCATGGTTTCGCGTTATGAAATGCTTCCATAAAGTCCATTTATCTGACGGCTCCCATTTCCTGTAGTTAGATGGCTAATTGAATATCTTTATTTAGAACAATTTGTTATAGTTGGCAGCTGGGTGGTTTTGGGCGATCGCAGCCTTGCTGATGAGGGCTGCCTCTTAGTGGAACTGACTCCGTCCGTTCATCTACTTTGTGCAACAGCCATCCAGAACTTTCCCTCCTTACTTGGCCATTCTTTTTCACTTCCTGTTTTAAAACATCCTTTGGGCATGTGTCTTGTCTTATTTTTCTTTGCTTAGAGCCAAACTAAATTCCTCCGACTACAGAAGAAACCTAAAAAAAAAAAAACTAAAAATGAACAAAGAAACAAACAAAACCCCAAACAAATAAACACATTTAAAAAGGCCATTAAAAATCGTTTGTGTGTAAATCTTTCCATTTTAAGACCATACGCAATGCCTCTGCCATGAATGATACTCAAATTCTGGCCGTTATTTGCACATTTACGGTATAGTTGGGGCAGGTCGTTATCCGTTTTTTGGTTGTTGTTTGTTTTGGTTTATTTGTTTGTTTTCGATTTCAAAGAGAATCCCAAAGGCAGGCCACAGAGTTAGATGTGAATATGCTCTCTTGGCAAATAAGTAAAGCAGTAGCTTGGCAAAACAAACAAACAAACAAACAAATAATTTTTTTATACTGGAGGGCCTTATGATATAAACGTGATTCTTTTGGAATCCATGAAGATTAAGGTATTGAACAATTTTATTCCTATAAGAATTACGGTATAAAGAATGATGTTTTAGTTGAAAAGCTAAGTTATTGGTAGACAGATATTAGGATGAAAAAGGCTTTGCAAAATCGTGGAGCCGATTTCACAAATTAACTGGGAATAAATGTTTGAGCTATTTCTTCTATTCGGCATCCATTCCAGTTGTATCCAAAGCACTTTTGAAAAACTTAAAATATTCCTTTCAAATTGCCCTCAGAATGACGCGTAGACGAGATTTATCATTATGCTTCCATAGCTGCTACTTAGTGCCAAACTAAAAGATGTTATAAAAGATGTCATTTTCCTTCATGCTCTGTCACACGAGAGCCACGTAACGGAGCCGCTTCAGCTGTCCTGCACGTCACCGAATGTGTCACATTATCGAGCTTCTCCTGGCGATCAGGAGAAGCAGAACAGAGACATTTACTGATATTTAGATGAGTAATCTAAAAACGAAAATGGTCATTCTTAAAGATTTCTAACACACATATTTGAGTTGCTCTTGGGTGTTTCATTGTCTGTGCAGAATGTATGGAACATCTAGTCTCAAGTAGGCGATTCTACCTCTCTCAACCCTGCAGGGAAAACCAACCAACCAACCAACCAACCAACCAACCTAGTGCTCTGGAATTTAAATGTTGGAATTTACTTCAGTCTAATATAATGTGGCAGGCCTAAACAACTACCATCCTTCTATTGTAGCGAATATTTTCCTTATGTGTTATTGTGATTCTTTCTATTTATAAATTAGGTTAGGTGTGATGCTGATTTTCTTGTGGAGACCCTCACCTTGTAATTCTGAGAATGGACACTAGGTGGCAGTGGTGCTAGTGAGGGCAGTTCAGGTCTAGAGATGATGAGACTTTCAGGTATGTTTATGGGTTCCCACAAAATAGAGGGGTGTCTAAAAGCAACGAGACAGATATTCTACCAATTACTAATTACCAGTGTTTATACCTGAAAGTAAAGAGAAATAAAATTTGAGAAGGAGAAAAGAAATAAAGCCACCTTGATATGTAAGGTGCTCAACCAAATAATTTAAGTCTTAATTACGAGTCTCGCTGTGTTTACAGTGACGTTGAAAAGTTACTTGAGTACAAATGTTTGTACCCTGCTAATAATAATTACTTCCTTTTTTGGCATTTCTTGAGAAATTATAGGGGGAAAAAAGAATCATATTCTAAGCCATAAAAAGGAACAACCTGAAATTTCTCAAAACTTCCATGGGTAAAAAAAAAAAAATTTAAATCAGTCTATTTATAAAATTTAATTACAATTCTAAATATCTGCCAGGTCACGAAAGAAATGATAGATTCTCATGATTTTAAAAACAAAAATGCAATACCATTTATAAGAGTAATTGGATGCTTCCAAAACTGTAGTGAAAAGCAAATTCATAGCATTATTAAATGTGACAAAATGAAAAGAAATCCATTAATCCTCCAACTCAAAATAGATAAAACTATGCTTATAAGGAAACAATATTGGTAAAGAGCAGAATGCATAAATAAATGAGTGTATAAATGTAAGAGGCTCTTTCTATGAAGAAAAGATTTTCAGACAGACCTCTTAAATCTCCACCCAATAATAAAGTAGTACAAATAAACAAAATTATAATTGAGAAATGGTCTCACAATAAATGTGGAGACAGAAATTATAAGGACTCACTATATAAATATATGCTAAGTAAATCAAAGCACTCAATATAATAACCTTTTTTTCATAAAATATAAAATACTGCTATTAATTCCAGATGAGTAAATAACCTGGATGTGCTAATATGATCAAAAAGCAGAAATCAGTGTTTATGCATTAAGAAAAAAGGCTAGAAGACCAAAAAAAGGGAATTAACATTATTTTAAAGAGTACAATATGAGGCTTATCCCAGGAATGCAAAAGAATAGAATCAAATTTAAAAATACAAGTGTTTTAAGAGCCTGAGACTACACACTTTAAATGACTAATATGTATATTCTCATCAATGACACGTACTGCACATATTCACGTGAGAATCAGAAACAAGACATGGATGTTAGTGATGTTCTACATATTACAGCACACGTTAAAAATAAAACAAAAGATGAACTAACTCAGAAGAGAGAAATGCCATTTGTTTTTTGCAGATGACATTTAAAAAAATAATTATTTAGAAAAAAATACACACATTAGTAAGAGTTCATTAAAGAAGCTAAGTAACAAAGAAATAGGTATGAAACTCCTACATCTAAGCAATAAATATTTAGAAATATAATGGAAACATCTAATTCAGAAGACAGAATTAATTGAGGGGCATACAGTGGCCCAAGTAAATGAGGGGGCATTTTCGAAAGAAAAACATGACTATTATAGTTCTCTGCTGATTTATTTACAGTTTTAACAGGTCATCAGAATGCCACTGGTATTGTTTTGGCACTTCTTTCTGCTATCAGAAAGTTTATTGCATGAATTAAGAGCTGGAAAAACCCAGTGCAGAGAAAAGAATAATTAAGGAGGACTTGGCTCTAGTTATCGATAGATCAATGGAAAAGAATAGAGTACCTTGAGATAGACTTTGAAGCAGATGTGTTCACGTAGCAAGTGTTTAAGGTGATATTGCAAAATAGAGAAGGAAATGTATTTCTCAAAAGATGGAGTTGAGACAATTGGGGTCGATAGTGCCAGAGGAACAAGGGTTCCTCTCGAAGTGGCATTAGGGTGAACACAGACGCACTATGCGTGAATTCACGGCCAAGTTCATCCCACCAGTAGTTAATTGCCTCTGAGGTCGCCAGGAGCCCAGGATCTCCGCCTCTTATCACTTCGCATTTTCTTCGCCCCACACTGTTCTGTGTCTCCCCGCCAGAGATCCCTTCTCTTTCTTTCCTCCCTCCAAAATTTTCCCATCCTGTCTTCTTGATGTCCAGATCCGTGATCAGCAAAAATTCCCCTACACCTACCTCCTCTTGTGAAATATTCCCTAGGCGGGTGGCTCTTCCCTGAGGATACCTCCAATGCCGTGGGTCTTCGGTAAGGCTGTTTTTCGCTTCTAGTCTCATATTTCGAGGTCTGGCGATGGGAGTATTTTCACCATCCATTCCACTGCATGCTCCTTGATCTTGGTGAAAAACTACAGCCTTCACCAGCTGTGCTACTCTGTAGGGTCTCCGCCATCATTCCCACACCCCAGGCACTCAGTCCCTACAAACTGTAACTCAAGGATCATGGTCTTACTTTCCGTCTTTGATTCCGATCACAATCGAAAATACTCTTCCTTTTCCTTTCTGGGAATAAAAACTGTAGGAATAATCAGAGATGTGGGCAAAGATTTACATGCAAGTTAGCTTATGTCAGTGTTGTTTTATAATGGCGAAAAAAGAGAATCAATTTAAACATTTGAAAATATGTGTAAGGCTCAGCAAGTTATAGTACAGCCTGAGGACAAAGCATTTGTGTAAAGACATTAAAATTGTGTTGCTCGAGAATGGTTATTGACTTATTGTTTTTGGTTTTCCGCAATGCCAAACAATGCTACAGTGAACATTTTTATATGTCTATTTCTTTTCTCCTTCCTTCCTTCCTTCCTTCCTTCCTTCCTTCCTTCCTTCCTTCCTTCCTTCCTTCCTTCCTTCTTCCTTCCTTCCAACCAACCATCCATGTATGTATGTATGTATGTATGTATATGTCATCTATCTATCTATCTATCATCTATCTATCATCTATCTACCTACTTACCTACCTACCTAGCTACCAATCTACTTAACTATGGATATACGGATATAATGACTGATGTTTTTTATATTGTATGATAGATTCACAAAAGTGGAATGATTGTATCAAGTAGTAGGAGCTTTAAAATTTTAACTCATGTTGTCAAAACACTTTCTTAAAATACTTTAACACCTCATACTGCCTATTTCACCACAGCGTTGTCAGCACTGATTGTTTTTGATCTTTTTATTTTTTGGCAATTTCTTATGTGAGAAATGAAATTTTATTGTTTAATGCACAATTCTGTGACTATTAGCAAATGAAAAAAAAAACCCATCTCCTAAAGTTTTTCTAGTTTTTTTTTTTCTTCCTTCTCTACCCAATGCTAGGGTTAGGGAGGAAGGGGAGAGAGGCTTTTAAATTGGCCCAGACTTCCTCATTAACTGAGTTACTTCCTCAAAATTATTTTCCTAATAGCAAATCTACATGATAATTTTTTGTTTATAAAATACTTCTTTATATATCATCAAATTTAATATGAGGTACAAACCAAGTGCAAAGTTGTCTGTAAAGCACAGAAGTAGCTCATCATGCATAAATATGAGTGCCTTTGACTGCACCGAGGATGGTCAAGGGAGAACGTGTCCTTATTCACCGCTGCTTTCTTTATACCGGACAGCCCATGAGTTGTCTCCGCTGTGTGTTTGTGGTCCTGCGCCATCCTCAGATTTTCACCTCAGACTGCCTTAGGTGTGTCATTCTTGATACTCAGTGCTATTTGGAGATGCATTTAATTCTCTATGAGTGCCCCCCATCTTGCAAAAAGTATAATGTCTCAAAGTGGCAATTTCGTGCCCACTTTAAGCTTCTGCAGGAGGCAGGTGAGCTTTATGCCGCTGGACCCTCGCCCACCATGGCATGACCAACAATGGCTCGCGGAAAAATTGCTGTGTGCCTGCATTCCCTCCAAATCGCCTTTGGCATGCCAAGAGGCCAAAGTGTATGTGGCGTCCAAGGTCAAAGGAAGAGAGGAACCCGGTCTGGGCCTCGTGTGGGGACAAATGAACCTTCTGCAGACAAAACCATCTTCTAAAAAGGCGTGGTGGGACATCACGATGGACAGTATAACTCACTCAGGGGCAAAACTCATCTTCCCATTTTACGTCTTCAGCGCTGACCAACAAAGGCAAAGCTGAGAATGGTAAGGAAGCTGTTCCGCTGCGCGGATGCAGCATAGTGACCCATCCCTCTGGGGACGGACTGGGGGCAGAGCAATGGAAGGGCACTCACACGATATTGAGTTATGAGGCTGTTGCCGTGAGTTGGGGTCAAGACAACATCTGGTGACTTCTCTTGCCTCTTCCTGCCCTCCCATCGGAGATCATAGAGGAGACAAGTGGTCTCTATGGTCGCCACGTTCATCAAGTCCAGGGCATGCTACTTACACGAGTTTCAGTGCCAAGGACTCTCCTTGCCTCTGCCCAGAGTTGTGCACCACCTGCGACCCTGGATCCAGGATTCCACCATTGCATGTCAGTCAGGATTGTAATGATCATCTTCTTCCACTCCCAAAGCTGCCATCTTCTTTGGGAAGTCCATGGCGAGTCCCCCGTGACTGCCACAACACAGTCTTCCAGCATCTTCATTTCAAACCATTCCCTGTTCAGCTTAGGGAAATTAGATCTCCGCCATCCTATCTTGGAATGTAGAAGAGCGTATGAGGATTTGCGTAGCACTTCAAAGGGTTTGGGGTACATAGTGCCAGACTTTGGTGTGCCATGCGGAAATATTTTGCATTTGCATGCCTGCACATTTTCTCTGGTGAATCTTATCTTGTCCGCTAAATCAGTTGTTCACCGGCTTTAAATAACTCCTGAATTAAAAAAAAAAAAATCTCTAAGCCCCCCTGGCTCCAGGCATTGAGGCCACAGAGAGGGGCCATGCAAGGTTGTGAAGTTAGCCCACGGGGGACCCCCTTGTAAGAGGGTGAATCAGCCCCGTACTGTTTCTTTCTTGCAAATGGGAACTGACTGGCCAGTCTGATATTTTAAAGGATGCTTTCAAAGTCTTTGATCCAATCATTTACATGAATTACAAATTAGTCATTTTAATTAGGTGGGTCTTTCTCATACGTTATTCACATTTTAAGATCTATCTTTGATTCCTGGGACCAATGTCTTGGGGGTCATGGCAACTTTTCTGGGGATCCCTGGTCTGATATAACTAGACTATGGGACTGTAGACAACTTAATATCTTTGAGCCACATTTTCCACCATAGTCATGAGGGAATAATGGGATTTATTTCAAGAGGCTGGTTTTTTTTGAGGTTACATATACCATTCCATATGAGAACGTCTACACAGTTCCTGGTTCACTGTAGGTGTTCAGTGGAGATCAGTTAAACCTGAATCTGGCTTGTGACTAACGGAGTATTTGGAAGCCAATATTTGGTGAGTGCAAAGGGCCTGGGGTTGTGTACAATGATTTCACTATTCTGCAGTAGTTCTCAATGTCTGCTTACCAATACACCCAACCTAACTCTTCTAGCTAAAATGATATCAACCCATTAAAGCTATTTATGTTTTTCTTCAAGGCCACCTTTCCATACATTCAGGTGTTTGAGGCCGCTGAAGGTGATAGAGAAGATTTAGGGATAGATTAGAGAAGGACTAAGCCCTGGAGGCTTCATATTACATGGATTACTTATGAATAAAATGGCTGTAAGTGGTGATGATGCCCACGTCGCTGACGGGGTCTGACAGTAGGAGGGGGAGAAGTGACTCTCACTTTCCTTGGGCCACGTCCTTCTGGGAATGAAGCCAAGATGTTCTTTGTCACCTTTACATTGCGGGCACCTAGTATGGAGGTTGACAAATCCACGTTGAATGACCGACTGACCGATCGAACGTATTCCACCCAGCAATTGCCAGGTTTGACCACAGCACTGAGCTCACACCTACTCACCAGTTTCTCCCTCAAACCAGTCTGAAAAGCCCTTTGTTTCTGTTTAATTCTCTTACACATGAAAAGCAGCAGGAAGCAAAAATGGGACAACAGGACACATACTAAAATACCACCGAAGTGGCAAAGTTCTCAAATACAACAACTTAATAGAAGAGCAAGAAGAACCTTTGAGAAAAACAATCAGGAAACACAGAGGGGCAGCGGGATGGGGTTTTCGCAGAGCTCTCTCTGTGCCGGAGACAGGCCTCCCTCCTCACCTGCTCCGAAGGAAGCGTTTGGACCTAAACTCGACTCAGAGCATGAGATGGATGCTCTTGCGACGTAGTGAAATCTTCTTCTCTTGGCTCCGGTCTTCGATGGCATGAAAGAAACTTGGTGGCCATGGCTCTCTCCAGTGGCAAGCGGTGTCTAACTTCCTATCTGCTCCTTGCTGCATTATCCCCAGAAACGCGCCATTCTTTGAACTCCCCTAATTTTGGAATGCTTTATGTTTTCGATCATCTGAAACTTAAAAACAAGCAAGTAAACAAACAAACAAACCAAAAAACAACACGTGAATGATATTCACCAACGCGTGAATGATAGTCACCCAAGTACCCTTCGCGAGTGTTTTGTGTTTCTAAGCTACTTTCATAGACATGATCACACTTGAGTTTCAACAACCTTTTGAGGCAGGTGGAGAGGGAATATTATGCGTTTCATTGCTTAAAAACAGAAGAGGCTCAGAGAATTCGTTCGATTTACCCAATCAGAATCTCACGTCTAACGGGAATGGAATTGGGGGCATAGCGGATGGCGACTCCTGTTGAAACAAACTCCATTCCGTGCCGAATCGGTTCTTTTCCTCTAGAGATTCTCAGTTGAAAGGAGAATCCAACACGGAAAACGAGTCTGGAATAGGATATTTTCCGGTGATCAAGACCGGCACTGTTAAGTATTGATTTGTTTCTCAGTAAAAGTTACTCAGATGTTTACTGAGACTTTTTTTTTTTTTTCCAAAAATACCTTGCAGCAAACAGAATAGTCACCCAATGGTTGTTTTTACTATTAACTGTCTCCCCCTGGGGAATATTAAGAAACTAAGCGTGGAGGTGGGGGCCGACCGCCTGCCTCTCCTCATGGCTGAGGGCAGGTCATGGCTCACCGCTGGTCCACGAATCAGGGCTCCGTGGTCCCCACTGACCCTTCCGGCTATGTTGGCCTCTGCTCTGTGAACTCTGCCCTCTTATTTACAACAGGACGTTTCTGAAACAAAACCAACATTTGTGAAAGGTCAACTTTTCAAAAAGAGCAGAGAGTCTCAGTGAAAGTGACAGGAAAAAGATAAACAACTGGAAAACATCTGTCTCGAATGTTTACGCAGGCTGGCTCTTTGGGGACGATGGCCTAGAGGGCTAATAGCAAAGATAAGACAAAGTCCCTGCCCTCTCTTTCGAAGGCTGAGACATGCAGGGGACTCGTAGACACTGGCTTACTTACTGACCATTCCCATTTATGTTTCTGATTATTTATATACGCTGCCATCTAGTTTTTTGCTTAACAAGGACCATGGTTGGAAAACATTTAGCAACTTGTGAATTATGGTAGGGATTTAAGGTAGTAAATTAGGGCAGGGCTGGGGGTCAGGGAGGGCAGAAAGAGAAGCATCTCTTTTCCTAACTCCGAACTCCTAACTCCTGCTGAGCTGCCCCATTTTGTTTGTTTGTTTGTTTGTTTGTTTGTTTGTTTGTTTGTTTGTTTCTTTCTTTCTTTCTTTCTTTCTTTCTTTCTTTCTTTCTTTTCTTTCTTTCTTTCTTAAGCCTGGTCATTCCTGTACAATCACCCAGGACATTGTATCTGGGTCTTTTCCGATCACTTTCTAATAGATGGTTCTGATGAGAAGAAATTCATTTTGTTCTTGTGCAGTCAACCCTGCCTTGGGGACGGGGACATCTGAAATGCCATCCCCATGACACTGACAGCGAGGATCCCGTCTATCGGCGACAGTTACAGACAGAACAGGAAGCAGTGAAGTTTCTAGGTGGCCATTTTTAGAAATGTGCCAAGGTCTCAGAGATGCCCAGAGACCACTGACGAGGGCGTTTGTTACAACCAAGCCTGTTGTGACTTCAGTGGAGGTTATGACTTATTTGAACAGTATCAGGTGAATCTTAGGCAGCATCCATCACGAGAGAAACAGACAAACTTCTTCTAGTTTACCATCAGGATTCTGGACTTCGTCTTTGCAATCAATATCATAAGATATTAATGTTCCTATATAGGTCAGTGCCAAAGATTTGCGGTGTGGCACTACTAAAATTTATTAATTTATAATAGCAGCAAAGATAATTCCTGGAAATTTTCACTCTTGCAAGAATAGCCGAAGGCCCTCCCTTCGTTAAAAAAAAAAAAAAAAAAAAAAGAGTGGCTTATTATAATAGCAATCTGCATATCCTGGGGGCTAAATCATTTTCCTTGAAATGAAACAATTCTAACAATTAAATCCTGATAAAAAGTTGCCTATAACGCTGGTAGCAATTCTGTCTCTTGCACCAAACTTACACAATAAATTCTACTTCATAACTGAATTTTTTTAGCATTTTGTGTAAGATCTTACTAATATTACCTGTTATTCCTCTTGTAAAAATATTTTATACTTACTACATGTTTATTTCCCGTGTTATTTTCCACATACACGTGTCATAAATAAAAATATAGATACAAACATGTATCATTTATATACACTTTCTCTCACACACACAGCTTCTCCTTGTGTAAAGTTTTCTTTGTCAAGTCTTCCTCCCATACTAACTGAACCATAAAGTGATCTTAGCATGGATTTCCATTTATACCTCTGTCGCTAATAGGCTAGGATCTTGTCAAACTTACATGTTATCCTATCATGAAGGAAGCACAGCAAAAAGTTTTAAAACATTTGGTTTTGGGGTCAAGCCAACCTGGTTCAAATCCTGCTTCTGCCATTTACAGTCTCCATGACTAAAGTTAGACAAACCGTCTAACTTTACTCATCACTGACTCTGGTGTGATAAATGCTACTGTATGTATTTTGACGTCTCTATATGTGCAAGATGCTGCTCAGGATAGCACTTGAAGCAAATAATAACGGCTTTTGTTATTACCACCATAATTATAACCATAATCGATAAATCGTATTAACTTATTATATTTATTGCATATTATTGATGATTATTGCCATCAGGAAGACAAGATCTCATAGTACATGGATTTATGCTTTGGAAACATGGATTTTTTTTTTCACTTAAGGAAATGTTTTTATTTTCCAATCAATGAAATGGGGATGATAGTATTCCAACATCTAAAATCCTGGCTCTTACTCTAAGATAACTATAGTCACTCAAAGATAACTATAGTTAAAGAAATAATGTAAAGGTTCCTGATGAATTATAAAGTAATCTCCAAATGTTGGTTATTATGTTTCAGCATCTCTTTATCATCGAGATACAAGATATGATGGATTTACTTACTGCCCAATACGTTATCAAATTTTATACATACATTTAGACAGAGTACTAAAGATCCTTACAATATAGCATAAGGTAATTGCATAATAATAGCCTCTCAGAGGGCTGTTAGCTAAAATTTCACTGTGAACACTTTGTAATCCACCAGCAATTAATAATTTCTGTTGACTGGATGAGTTTTTTAAAAAAGTCCGATTTATCAACACATGCCACAGGTAACATCGTTAACAGGTAAAAAAAAAAAAATTGGGAGAAAAGTGGGTTCTTTTTTGGGTGCAGTTCTCAAGAGTTTTGTACAATTCAGGCTTAATCTCTCAGCAGCTGACGATCCAGAGCAAACTCATTAGCTTCCAGGCCCTTGGTCCCTCCATTTAAGATAGAGGCGGTTGCATTTGGTCGTCTTTTTTTCCCTGAGATCTTGCAGCATTAAAACTCAATCATTTATTGAAGACAGAGATGAGTTCCCTTGTACACGAGAATGCACATTATGTGGACATTTTTCACTTGTACAAATATATCCTTGAAAGCTAGAAAGAAACCTCTTATTTTGAGAGAGGAATTGGAAAAAAAATATGTGATAGACATGTGAAAAATAAAATTAAGGTGAGATTATGCCAATTTTCTAGGGGGGGAAAAATAATTCTTTGGCTAACACTACCACAGCCAAATCCGAGTCTTAAAAATGCAAAGACGCTGCTTTAAATCATGGTTCTTTTAATTAGGGTCATTGCTACAAATGAAAGCTGATTTGGGTGCTCATCTAATAAGAAAATGCCAGTTACGGTATATTATCAACCCTGACTTGCCAGGCATTGAATTTTCTGATATGGTCTGCTGGGAACCTTAAATGAACAAGAGCAATTATAAACCTAAAGTCTACAGCCATTTGTTGGCATTATCTCAGGATAATTTCCCTGAAACATTCATGATGAAATGCAAAGGTAGATAATTTAAAAATCCATTTAAAAGAACTGTGGTATAATTTAAGCGAAGGTTTTTCTCTGTATTGGAACGGACATTACAGCGAGCCCTGGCCTCTCGAAATGGATCCCTTCCAGAATGATCTTTCGTTAGATCTTATTGCCCTGAGAAGCACTTTAAACAAGTTGAAACAATTTTCTTCAGTCTGGGATGAGTAAAACAAAAACGTTGGTATTCTCTGGTTTTTGTTTAACTGAGGAAAAGCATAAAAGTTCATCTTAGAAGGCTGCCAGTGGCTCATTATTGTTGAAGTGGGTGAGGGAAAGAATAGCGAAAAATTCAACAGGTAAGAACATCGTTTTTTCCTCTTGGCTTTTATACAGTGTGACAGATACCTCATGTTCTTCAGATGACGTGATAATGAATTAAAAGGTGAAGACGTGGTCATTTTGTGAACATATAGGTGTGATAACTATAGAGAAAACCCTGATTTAACTTTACCTTTAATTTCTCTCTCTCAAATAACTTCTCATCTATCAAGTATGTCCCATAATAAGTGGGAGCATAATGAAATTTAAGAAAACCTCATAATAATAATAATAAAGAAAAAATCCAACTGAGATGAATGCATAAATATCAGAGTTATGATGCCATATTCACGGTTTGTTCTCTTCATCTATCTCGTCTTCTCTCTTTAATTTCTTCTCTCACGTTCTTGAGTGGGGTCTGAATATCAAGGTTAAGTCTCAGTAATAGCCCAATTTTATCACTGATCTCAACCCAGAAAAATACATGTTTATAAAGGAATTTGTGACGAAGCCTGCGCTGTAATCAACTACAAGATGGTCCAATAACCTACAGCAACAGTCTATTACCAAGAAGCATGACTACTCAGAGAACAGAGAGGAGTTTATTTTCTTCTGAATCCTGCTTGTGATCTCTACCATGACAAAGGAGACACTGGACGTTGCTTGCATTGAAAGGCAGCCAGCAGTTCCATGCTTACTTATCCCAGAAGGAAGCCCTTGACTCCTAGAGAAGGGGACCCTTCCCGTCAGATCCCATGTGCGTCACATAAAGTGGGACACTGACATCGGGGTAATGCAGAAAAGGCCAAAGGATCATTCCTACGCTTGGTTTTAATGAACCCATTTCCTGTTTGCCTCGAGAATACTCGCCGGTAGGGATCGTGGCTGCAGCGTTTACCCCGAGATAACTCGCGGATGACAGTCCTGACCTCACCCCCAAAGTTTGCTGCAAAATAGCTCACTTGTATTATTATTTTCTCATCGCTCTAGGATATTGATAGTCTTTGGAAATGAATGACATCGTTCTACTTAGAGCATTCTGTTTTTAGTAGTTCTATAGCTGAAAATGTCAAATCTTAGAAAAGGTAGCATCCCTTCGCGCGATGCTGAATTAACGAGGGCAGTGAGGTGTGCTTTTTTCTTTTCTTTTCCTTCATCCCAGAAGCTATGTGGATGGGTCACTTTAGAAGTGGAGCAATGGTCACACCCCTGAGATGTTTACTTTAGTCCTTTGTCATTTTTCCAAGATCTACATTTCCATCTCGCCTATAATACTCTGATCACTTAGCAATGGCAACTCGTTGAGAAGGGTCATCGATGTCACCCACAGTAGAATGGTGAATCGTGGTTGAATCTGCCGCCTCCTCTGCCCCTGCCCGCTTTCTGACCCTTAGACACCTGCCATATGGCAGGTGTTGGTGGAGAATAGAACCATCGTTATTCACGGTGCAATCAGAATTTCTGATGCCGTACTCTGAGTCACATTTTCAAGATGGGGTTTCAGAAAGAGGAATGCAAACAATTTCGGTTTTGGGGACATGGCACTTGGGCGACCTCTTCGTCACTGTGAATCTTCTGCCTTCATCAGATTTAGTGGCTTTGACCCTGATCCATCCTAGGACGTTTTGCCTCTCATTTGTGCCTGACGGAGAATTTCATTTCTTATTTGCTTTCCCAGAACTGGACATTTTTTGCCTCAATTGTTCCCATCTCCTACCTTCTCTTGGTCTTACATTTAGATTTCCAAACAGCCTCCTCTTGTGTCCCTGACACACCCAAGTCACACCAGCTCTATCTTAGCAAATGGTGACTCCTGAGATAGAATTAAACTGCTTTTTAGCAAAGGCTGAGCAAACTGTGTATATATATTAAAAGCAAACTCACAGCCTCCAAATCTAATGTCGTCATAAAATAAAACTCAGGCCAGTGTTTTATGAATACTAGAAAAAAAATTAAAATTACCCAGGAATAAGAAGGAAAGAATGGCGAGTCAACATATCCTGGACAAAGATCTTTCTTTACTATTTTGTCATCTCTCTCTCAGATTATTGGTTGTTACAGGAAATAACTAGAGGCAGAGCAATTCCAAGAGCCATTTTATTTTATTATTTTTATTTATTTTTTATTTATTTTTTTCCGAGAGCCATTTTATGTGAATATTAGTAAAAGAAATAAAGGTGAACAGAGACAAACATAAAAACTACAAAGAAACCATGAACAGAAATGGCTAATCATAGAGCTGCTGTTAAAATATATTTTTTTCCCCAGCTTCTTGAAACAGAATTTTCGTTTGATAATTAACAGACCTACAGGGCCCATTACGTCCTCCGATTCTGAAGGTATCGATCCCTCTGTCTCTCGCTGCCACATTTGTTCTTTCTGGATCTTCTTCCCCTGAGAGTTTTGCTGATTTTATAATTGAAGGGTGGAGCGAAGATGTTGGAAGTCACCAAGGTGACCTGCTGTGCCAGGGACCAGCGGACTATATCAGCTGGGGGTGGGGGGTGGGACTCAGTGGCTCATGCAATTTTCCTCCTTTCTTTTCTTTTATCTTTTTGGTGATTTTCACAGCAGTAAGATTCCACATCAGGGCATGGTTAAAAAAAAACAAACAACGAAAGTACTCAGATGCAAAACATGTGTATGTTGGGGATACATTCACACATTTAAAAACAAAGTGGTCCCATTGAATCAGACGGGTCCCTGTGCATTTCATCAGTGGAAAGCAGCAGAGAGCTAACAAAGTTTTGTGACCACGAACCCAGAATTCATAGCTCAGAAACTGTCGAGTTGTGGTAAATTTGAAAATGAGGCATCTCACCCCATTCCAGAGGGAAGTTTTGCTTTGAGCTCAGGATTTGCCATCAAAACCATCTTCTTACCTCTCCTTGGGGACAAGGATAAAAATGAGTGGGTCGTGAGGATTTCTTTTTTTCTAGTCTGTGAATGAATGATGGACCTTGCTTTGGGTGGAAGGCCTCTTACAAGCACGCTGTGTGTCAATCCATTTTAAAGGAGAACGAGGTCTCATCTAAATGACATTTTGACTGGCGATAGGACTGTTTATTTAGCTCCTGACGACATCCAGAGTTGTTTACCTGCACATAGCTCCTGTGACTCATGAACACTCTGACCAGTGTTCAGACAGACCCCGAGCATGTCATCCCAGGCATGTTTCACTCATGTAAACTGAACGTCAAGGAATGAATGAGGGAAAATATAGAACTTCTTACCTTTAAAGAAAATTCTCCTAAAAAAAAAATTAGAGTTTTTTTTTTTAAAGATTTTTTTTTTAATAGTTAAAGACTCATTTTAGTACTGAAGCATAGTTTATTTCCAGGTTGAATACAGAATGAAATAATTTTTCTTTCAACTTCTGAGTTATAGTATCTTTTCATATGGATCTTGAACATAGTAGGACCTCAATCCATACTTGCTTGGTGAGAATATATATCTGTATTTTAAAATAACATACTCTAGGAGTCAGTAAAATAAGGGAAGGGAAAAGAGAAAGTTTGATTTAGTGTTGAATTTGTCTGCCTCGTTTCACTGTCCCAAACCGGCTGGAGGGAGTTGACACTCTGTGTTGGAAAATCATTGACAGGGACAGAATTCCAGTCGGTCCTTCATGTGGTCGGATTAACAAAACAGGTGGTTGAGGGAGGAAGAAACAAGTGTGGGTGACAGGGGAACAAGGTCTGATCTGTCCTGACGACCTGGCGACGAAAAGCCATTTAATCCAGACAGAGCCACGAACATGCCGTCTAACGGGAGGCAGCCCGCAATGCCAAGAATTCACGCAGGGCGCGCGCTCCCCTGGGGACTTGGCCTTTCGGGGTGTCCCTTGCCGTGTTGGTCCCCAGAGATCAGAGTACATGGCTCATGTGACAGTCTCATGTGTTGCCTGCCTGAGTCACAACTGTAACCTTACCGCTAGGGCCAGAGATTTATTCCTGACATCTGGCACAAGTCATCCAAACAATACAGCCCCAAACTGAAAGGCAGCAAGTGTGCCCACGGCTGGCACTCAGACCCTGTGTCTGGGCTTCCTGCTCGCCTGACTGACCAGCCTCGACGGAATGCGACTGGAATGGCCTTATGTTCTCACCTATTTGGCCGTATCTGTGACTTCTCTTTCTTCCTTCCTTCCTTCCTTCCTTCCTTCCTTCCTTCCTTCCTTCCTTCCTTCCTTCCTTCCTTCCTTCCTTCCTTCCTTCTTTCTTTTTCTTTCCTTCCTTCCTTCCTTCCTTCCGTCCTTCCTTCCTTCCTTCCTTCCTTCCGTCCTTCCTTCCTTCCTTTCCTTCCTCCCTCCCTTCCTCCCTCCCTCCCTTCCTTCCAAAAACCTGAACAATCATTTGATTCTTTACGTGAGGCAGTGGTTTTAATGGTCACTTCTGAAGTGTAGCCGGTTCATAACCTCCCTATTCACGAGGCTCAACGTTTCTCTTCCCAACGCATCCACGTGAACAGGGAGGAATCCGTCCTCATCATCAGCCCGGTCGCCCTCCTTTTCATCCTGCTCTCTCCCACACATGCCCTCCTCGCTCGGCCACTCACCCACCAGTGCAGATCTGTCAGCGGCAGCAAGAGGTCGGCATCAAAGCGTGTTCCCAGCCTGCCGCTCGCCTCTAATGCCGGCATTATAGAGTGAAACAGTGTGTGTGTGTGTGTGTGTGTGTGTGTGTGTGTGTGTGTGTGTGTGAGGGGGAGGGTGGGGCAAGACAGAGAGAGGGAGTTTGGGAGTGAGGAAGGAGTACCCCATTGCTTGAATGGCCTCTCGCACACAAGGAGCCTGAAGAATAGAACAAAACCTTTCTTTCTCCTTCTCGGTAATAAGCCTGAGCAGAATGGGCGTGTGTGGTGCATAGCCAAGTTTGAACTGCATTAGCGCTCATTCAGTTTACAAACAAGAGGCCTAATTTAGAAGAAAAATCTCTTATCTGATTATTTCTTTGTGTTCATCCGTGTGGAAAAATGTCTGTTCGGAGAAGGAGGGGTGTTGAAGGTGGCTTATTACCTCTTTAGGCTGAATGGGGACGGTGAAGAGTAACTGGGAGAGCATTATTCACCCTTGATTTCCAGACGGAGAAAAATAAATGAGTTAAGGAGTGCTGGTTCTGAGCACTCACCGTCTAAAACTGTGAAGCGGACCTTATCATCACCCTCTCTAACCAGCTCCCTCGCAAGCCATGCAGCAAGTACGTGTAGTACGTGATCGAATGGCTCCTCCCTCTTAATTATGTTTTATGGCCATATAAGAGGAGGTAATTAGGGTCACTGATAGACAGAAAGTTGCAGAGAGTTACTTGAAAACTTGTGGGTTAGCAAAACCGATTCCCTGGGTCCCGGCTGGTTGCAGTGCAGGCTGGGGCTGCTGTCACTCAACTAGCCCCAAAGTGGTCGTCTCATGTGCGTGGGAAGGACATGGAAAGGATAGATGAATGATGCTTAAGTTTTACTGCGGAATAATTCCGCAAATCTCCTCTGTTGAGGAGGCGTATTGATTTCTCAATAATGCAGGAGGGGATGCAATGCAAGACAGAAAAGGCCACGTGGTAGAGAGAGAGTTGCTTTTTTCTTAAGATAATATCTGAGTCTTTCCTAAGCTAGCTGAGGCACAACCGTGCTATGAAAGAATGTCCCATTTCGTGTTTCGGAGATCAAGCGTGCTTTAGGGAGAGGTGACATGAACTCAGATATTGGTTTTAGTGGTGTGTGTAGTCTCTCATTTCATACCATCTTTTAGAGCACTCTCTCATGCCTGCATTTTCCTCTCACTTCTTAGAAGCGTTTTTTGAGTATTCTGGGGTCTAATAAATGCGGCTGAAACACTGCACAAAGCTACGGCCTTAGGAAGACAGCAGGGACATCACACCACGTATGAGCCTGGCTGCCTCTTGTCTGCAGATAGCATTGGGAGCCCCATAGCACTGCCTGGATTGGAGAGTCGGAATCGGGGAACAGCATCACAGCCCTCAAGAGTTCAAATGTTTTTTTTTTTTCCTGAAGGTAGAAAGAATGCAAAAATATTTCAGCTTACATGTGACCACTGATTGATCAGTAGTGGTTACTTAGAGTACAGGTTTATCGGAATTCTGAGGTCACGTCTGGGCTCAATGACAAAGATGCTGTGATAGATTATTGATATCCGCTGTGTGTGCGTGGATGTTCGTATGCGTCTTTGGGTGTCAGCAAGGATAGTGGCATGCAGACCATCCAGACATGACTATTCCTGGATCGGATTATCTAGAGAATTCTTTCATTCCTGGAGATTCTGGGCACTAGAGAGCAAAGATTTCAAGCATTGTTGCAAGAAACGCTGTTGGTTCCATTGTCCTCGAATTTATCTGTTTAGGAGAGGGTCGGGTTCTGACCCAGTCTTTGCAGAGAAGAGTGTTATTCTTGCTTAATATGATTCAGTGATTCATATTAAGTCAGTGATTTGTCTGACAGTGTTGTGGGAATGGGCACTTGAGCAATGGTCAAAAACATCTGTTTCCTAAGTGACGATTTGTTAAGTTTTATTTGCTTTAACGAGTGTTCCCAAAGATGAGGGAATTCTCTTCTGGTCTTCGCTGTGTGAAGACGTGAGGCGGGGACCTCCTGGACCTATCTTGTAACCACAAAGTGAGAAGCCCAGATACAAATGCCAACACTCAAGTGTTGGAAGGTTGAGTTTGTGAAATAGTAAGATTAACTGTCTCTAGCAATAACGCACCATGTTGTTTTAAATTTTATGCTTGTTTAATTTTTATGGAGCAATGAAACAAATAACAGGGAAGGTTTTAATACTGAAACAAGTCACGTGGTTGTAACATATGAGGGCTAAATGATATGATAAAATAATCAAGAAAAGAAGGTTTTACCGTAATTATTTTTAACAGTTTCTTGAGGTGTATATGACAGACAATAAATCAAATGTGTTAAAAGTGTACAATTTATTCAATTTTGCATATGTTGTATACAGATATTGTTTTTAACTAAGATCTTTTGCATGTAATTGTAATGGTATTGTTTGGTAAATATCAGTTTCTGTTTACCCATTGCTAATATATCGTTAGATATGTATTAACTGCGTATCCTGCAGTCTTTATAAACTCACTTACTAGTTCTTGTATCTTTTTTGTAGGTTGCATCATGTTTCTACTCAGACTACTTGATCTGTGAGTAAATGCGGTTTTATTTTTTTCTTTCTGATCTGGGCGCCGTTTCTTTCTTCTTCTTGCTTTATGGTACCTCTGCTATGTAATGTTGGATAGATATTCTGAGAGTAAACATTGTTTTCTTGCTCCTGCTTTTAAGGAGAAAATGTTTAGCCATTCACCATTAAGTGTGATGGCAGCTATACGTTTGTTTTTGATTTTTTTGCAGTTATACGTTTTTATAGATTCTTGTAATTGGGTTGAGGAAGTTGCATTTGATTCCTGGTTTGCTGAAAATTTTTGATGAGAAATGGAGTTTGCTAAATGCTTATTTTTACGCGTGTTGAAATGATCATATAATTTATTATTGTGGGTTTATTGATATAGTAAATTACACTGATTGATCTTTGAGTGTAAAACCAACCTTGCTTTCTTTGATAAACCGCGCTTGGTCACGTTGTGTTATCGTTTGTATAAATTGTTGCGTTCGATCTGTTCAAACATTATTTAGAATGTTTGTTTATTCAAGAGAATGTTTTTCTTTTTTATGGTAATTTATTTGTTAGAATTTGATCTGTGGGTAATGCTGGCCTCACAAAATACGTTGGAAAGTATTAGCTCTATTTGATTTTCTGGAAGAGTTTGTGAAGAATTGGTATTATCTCTTAATCGTTTGGTAATTATTCACTTGTGAAGCCATTGAGGCCTGGAGTTTTCTTTGCAGAAGAGTTTTTAACCATAAATTTAATTTTTGCAACAGATACAGGGCCATTCTTATTACCCATTTCTTCTTGAATGAGCTTTGGTAGTTTGTGTCTTTCCGGAATTTGACAAATCCATTTAAATTGTTAAATTTATTGGCAGAAGTTTGTCCATGTTATCTATACAGTATCTGTAGAATCTGAAATGATGCTACCGCTCACATTTTTGATATTTATAATTTATGTCTTCTCTCTTTTTATTTACTCATAAGGCAGTTAGATATCTGTTAAGTTTATAGATTTCTTTAAAGAGCCAAGTTTGATTTCACTAATTTTCTCTATTATTTTATACTATTGATTTCATTGATTTCTATGTAGATCTTTATTATTTTCTTTCTTTTTTCTAACTTTGTTTTAATTTGCTTTGATTTTCTTGTTCTTTTTTTTTAATGTGAAAACAGAGATCATTAATTTGGTACCTTTTATTTTTTCTAATATAAGGTGTTAATTGCGATATATTTCCCTGTAACTATTGCTTTAGAAGCATCCAGCAGATTTTGATATATTGTGTTTTTGTTTTAATCCAGTTCAAAATACTTCCCACTTGTTCCTTTGATGGGTTATTTTTATGTATGTTACTTTGCAAATCTTTGGATAGTATCCAAATATCATTTTGTTAGTGATTTCTATTTATTCCCTTTGTGGTCAAAGAATATACTTTAAAATTTTATACATGCTTGTTTTATGGCCCAGAACATAGTTCATCTTGGTAAGTACTCTGTGTGGACTTGAAAGAAATGTGTATTCTACTGTTGTCGAGTAGAGATAAATGTCAATTCGGTCAAGTGTGTTGACATTGTCCATCGTCTATATCCTTATTGATTTTTTGTCTAATGGTTTTATCACTTATTAAAGAAAGGTTGATTAAATCTCCAACTATAATTAAGGTTTTGAATATTTCTCCTTGAATTTCTAGCACTTTTTAATTCTTATATTTTGAAGTTCTATTGTTTGATACATAAACATTTCTAATTGTTGTGTCCTGTTGATGAATTGACCCATTTATCATCAAGAAATGTCTCCTATCGGTAACAATCTTTTTGCCATGAAATCTACTTTATCAAATATGAAAATAGCCACTGCAGTTCTTTTTTGACTATTGATAGCAGAGTGTATCTTTCCTCAATCTTCTACGTAAGCCTATTTGTGTCTTTATATTTTAGGATTATTTCCTGTTAGATTTTGCTATTTTATCCAAAATGATAATGTCTCATTTTTCACTGGCTTTTTAGATGACATTGAACAACTATTGATATGATCGGATTTACATATACCATATTTCTATATATTTTTTAATATTTGTGCCTACCTTTTATTCCCTTTTACCTCGATTTTTTCTTGTAAAAATCTTTTTATTTGCATATATAGATAGATTTACATCTATATCTACAGATCTGTCTTTATCTATATATTTATATCTTCTACTGGTTTCATTTCTCTGGTTGAATCATGACTTACACACCCAAATGAGGAAGTAAGTCAGAAGGACAGAAACAGTAAACAGGGATGTAGCTAGCGCACAGAGATGAGCAGGAAATACCTGGATGACAGGTGTGCAGTGGCCTGAGGAACAAAGTGTCCAAACTGAGATAAGACACATGAGAGTTCAGGTGTGCGCACTTTTTTACTGGTAATATTAATACAATAATATTACCTCATATGATAATATTACCTCATCGTATTGAGAGGAGTTTAGAGTAAAAGTTTTTGATAGGTACACAGAAAACTAAGAAAAAATATTGTCTTTATTAATTTCAGGGGAAAAATAAACAAAAGCAAGAAGTTGAGAAAAACCAAGAAGTAAAGAAATTTTAGTACTTTGTCATAACTATAAGTAATATTTAAGTGGACCTGGTAATGTACTCAGTAAATGTTGATTTAACCAAGTTGTTTTATAATGCCATTGAGAAATTGCGTAGAGAGGCGTGTGTTTATTTATGTATTTTGGGGGAGGAATTTCAGCACTTGATTTTTTTTTTCCTTAGTAAAAGTCAGTATGTCATGACTAAAATGGAACAGTTGAGAAACAGCAATACAAAAATACCATTTTAAACACGGGGACAAATAGCAGACATAATGAGAGGTGAAAATGTCTTATCCTCAGGGAGTAAGTTTTGAATGAAAAGAGCCAAGGAACTGCTGTTTTTCATTTTTATTTTGACTTTACAAAACATATCCATTTTTCTTTTATACAAACAAATATTAAGTGAAAACTAAAATAGGATAAAAGTACTCAAAGGGTTGTTCTAAAGATCAAACGTGATAACACGCTATACTCTTACGGAGCTGTAATTCGCCGTATAAATATTTGCCATTATTGTTGCCAAAATTAGAAGCAAACAGTGGTTAGATCCCCATAATGGGAATCAGGGTAATGGCGTCGTTGTCATAGTCCTGCCATTAATCATAGTGTGACATGTATTGTCATTCATGTACTTAAAATGTTGACTTATTCACCTGTAAAATAAAATAATAATTTCTGTCTGTCCAGTCTGTAGAATTCTGTGAAGCTCAAATGTACATCCAAGTACTTCATTCACTATAACTGCTGTTCTTCTATAGGGTAATTATTATTGCCTCTTAAGATCTGTCTCACTAGGCTGAGTATGTGGGTGATTTTAGACTAAGTTAGACTCATATTGTTTAGAGAGACGTACTTCTGCTTCCTATGATGGGTCATCTCAGAGGCTTCATTCATTCATTCTTTCACCATTTATTCATGCATGGATTTTTTCGATTCATTCACTCTATGAATATAAGAGAGCAGAAGACGCTTGGGATATTGGGCCAACTGGCATTTCTTGTCCTAATCTGGCCTGTCACCATGGCTCTGTGGCTAATGTTAGTTTTACTCTGTTGTCTGTATCAGGCAGGAAAATAGGAGCATAAATATTTAACCTTTGAAAAAGGGACTTGTTTACTGGAACTCTGGCTGTATGAACCAGGGTTGTAAATCTTTCTGAGGTATTTCAATATGCATAAGAGAATGAAACCACATGAATGACAGGGCTAATTTTAACCTTTGATTGTTTAAAAGCGTAGTTCTTTTTTCCTCTCTCTGGACACAAAACACTATTATCAGATATGCATGATGAAATTTATCTTTTAAAGTGGCCCCTGCGTCCCCCTCTCCCCCACCCTGTGCACTGAAATTTATATCAAGTCTGTCAAAAAGCTTAAAGGAAATTATATTTTACAGCTGCCTATAGGTTTCGTTGTGCTGGAAGAGAATCATTTCACTTTGCTGACAATAGATTGAAAGGCAAATTCTCGTTCTTTGGCTGCCTGTCAATAAAAAGAGAGGAGGGGGGCCGGGGGAGTGATCTTTGGGACAAAGATAGGAGATAGGGGACTGTGGAATGAGGAACAGTATACACTTAGGTCTTCTTTCGGAGGGTTTAGATTTAATTAAAGGAATCCATTAATGAGCAGAGATAAATCGAGTCCTTTCTCTTTGCACAATGCTATCTTAGATGCTAAGACAAAATTTAATCTGAGTAGATGGAGAGATTGAGCAAAAATGCTTACACACTCAAACCCAGAAAGCACAAACATAGCTGAGGTTGTAGGAAGGGGTACAGGAGTTTGAAGGTCTCTTGTGTGTTTCTAGATAATATTTTATTTAATCATTGTGATAGTCTGTTACTATTCTCATTCCACATAAGGGAGTATAAAATTTAGAGTTGACGAAGCTAGAGTTTTTCCACCTCTTGACTTTCTTTTGTATTTATTTCAACAAACAGATTCTCTGAACACCTAGTATGAATCAGTCACTGTGCCCGACTTCAGGATGTCTAGAGAATGTTGTTTATTAAAAGAACTATTTTTATCATCTTATCTAATATCTAACTTACCGTATATGTATATTGATGACTAGAATTAATTTCATATTAAACTGTGCAAGCCCTAAGTTGGGAGACACTTTTCCATCAGGTGATGGAAATAGATTATTTATTTGGTGTTAAGATTTTAGGTTTTAACTGACTCCCACATCTCATCTTTTCTTAGTATTCTCCATCTTAACACATAGTGCCATTGTCACTCTGTTGCTCAAAATGACACTCTAAACATCATCCCCAAATCCTCCCCTTCTTTCCCTTTTTCCTCAAAGATGACACATTACCAAATTTTACCTGAATTGAAGATACCTGTGAGCTTCTCGTCTCTGCCTTCCCCGTCCTCTTCCCTTGTAGACTCTGTCAACATCCATCCCGTCTTTCACATAGAACCTGTGACATTTTTCTTTACACGTAAACGATCCCCCGCTTTGAAACCTCCCAAGATTCTCTGCTAACGACGCCCTTCCCTCCCCGGCTCTGCTGAACAGCTGAACCCTCTTCTTAATCTTCAAGTCTTTGCCCAAATATCGCCTTCTCAAGGAGGCCTGAATTCCCTATTGGCCACCGCCTCATTACTCCTTGTCCCAGTGTGTCTTAATAAGAGTAGTGACAATCTGAAATTAACTTGGTTGCTTGGTTATTGTGATAGGTCCCTGTCTGCTAGATGGCCACTGTAGTTCTATCATGGCACCAAGGAGTTAGAGAATAAATCTCTATTGAACAGAGGCAGAAGCCTGAAGAGGTTGCTCTAAACGGTGCAATCGAGGAGAATAACGATTCCAGGAGCTCGCTGCTCTTGCCAGTTATTCTTTTTTGATCTGACTTGTAGGCTTTGGATCAGCAGGGGTTGAGACTGGCTTCTGCTCAAACAGAAAATGGAACAAGCTGTGAAGTGTTCCCTCTCTAAGCGGACGTGTGTGCTCGGCTCCTGGGGCTGGCGCTGGCTTCTGCCACCATGAACCTGTGCACACTGTAGACATGTGCCATTTTGCCCCGGGCACAGGTGAGGTCCTGGGTCTCAGACAGGAAGGGCTGTCGCCCTTCAGGGCAGCTAAATGGTTATGGGGATAAGCATGTCAACCAGGGTGCAGGGGAGAAAATAAGGGTTTTGTTTTTGTTTTTTGTTTTGTTTTTCGGAATAACCTCCTAGAGTTGTTTTGAAGATTTAACGAGTTTATAGTTCTAACTTCTTAGTGCCTGGTATAAGGTAACTTCTATAGATACGTCAAAAATATTTTAAATAAATACAAATATTCCTTTTCTTCTAGAGTTGACAGATTTTCCGTCGCGTGTCCCAGCCTTGGTGTTACACTTGTCAAGAATCCCCGTTAACTTGCACTCACGTTTCTTGACTAGTCCCTGCAATGTCTGTGGCCCCCGGGTCTCATGGCTTGGCTTCTGGTCCTCTCCATTTTTCCTCTTATTTTCTTTTTTCTAATTTATCTATTGGCCTCGCCAACAGTGTATCTCTTTAGAGCAAAGACAGAAATTCTTTGTCTCAGTTTCTTCAACACGTCGCAGTGTCTCACTCATGAGAGATGAACAAGTAAATGGATGAGTCAGAAAAACAGTTAAATCCCTTTTAGCTCGACCTGATCCCTGGGCTCAGAGTCCACTACCTGACCAGACCTCACTTCCTGCCCAACCCTTCGAGACTTATCCTGACACTTCTGATCTGGGTTTTCTGCCCCATCTTTTTACTGCCAAGTTCTTTTTTTTTATTCTTTTTTTTTTTATACCATTACACTTTTATTCTTAAAGCTTATTTAGCTAAACTTTTATTTGACTTGAATTGTCTTTGTTACGAGACAACACTAGCCATTGAAATGTGTAACTCCAGCTTCTGGAATTTTTGTGGTTCCTTCCCTGAACTTAATTGTCTCTTCGGTTTCTGAAAGCAGAAACAATATTTGAGAAGTCTCACTTTTTAATCAGTGGAGTTAACATGAAAGTTTGACCTCTAAACTAAACCTTTAAACACCCAACTTAGCAATTTATTACTTCTGCAGTTATTACTATTACCCCAACGCTAAGAACAAGCAACTCATCTAAAACGCGTTGTTCACCTATTGTTCTATTAGGACAGGTGTGAGCCTACACGACACCAAGCAACCGGCCATTTGGGCAGACAGCAAAACAGGTGACCTCGAGTCACCATCAGCACTCCACAGAGTGACCTCCTTGTGCCTTATCAAACTAGCCATAAAAATCACTGTTTTAGTGAAACACAGTTTTGTTTTGTTTTGTTTTCCCTTGGAGATGGGAACGGCAATGTACCTTAATTCTACCTCTGATTTTTCAATTTGAAAAATCAAATGTAGCCCAAACACTTCAGCAGAAGATCAAACGGAAGGAAAACTGAATAGAATGTTTTTCTCTTGGTTGTCTTTGTGTGTACAAGTACTATTTGGTTTCTGATTAAACGGACAAAACGGTTTATTTTTATAAATGCGCTTAAATAAGTTATAATGTGGATACGGCTTTTCCAGTTCTAAGTGAGGCTTCAAAGTTTAAGGCAAGCACCGTAGAAGTCTTGGCATTCCAGAATCTAAGTTAGACTCAAATGGGGTAGGCAGATGACTGATTTTCGTTATTTTTCTGAGTACACAAAGTGTTAGTTTTTTTTTTTTTTTTTTAGTGTGAATGGGGGGCTACAGTTTTTTAATTATTTGGTAAATACTTTCTTCCAATATAAAATGCCTTTAAAAGGGAAATTGCACTAGTAGGAATTTGGGGGGGAGTAGACACCATAAAAATTGGAGCACAAAGTCCATGAACTTGAGTCATTGCAAAGGTTTTCCTTGAAATCCTCATTACGCTTTATTACACGGCAAACTTATCTCCTTGGTTTTCTGATTTGCAATGTATTAACAATAAAAATAGGAGTTTCGAGGGATTACTAGAGGTAGGAAAAACCGACAGTCACCTAGATCGCCAGCCAATAGCCTGGCAGTAAGAGACAATTAAAAAAACCAAAACAAAACAAAACAAAAAAAACAACAGCAACAATGTTTTAAAATTATAACAATTAGAAAAAAAAATTTCTTTGGGGCCATTTAGTGTCTAGGCAGTCTATCTGCTTACAGACAACGCTATTGAAGCTTAATGCAAAATTTGATATTCGGTATAATGAATTTATGATTCCTAGAGGCAATTGTAATTATCTGGATATGTATTAATAAATGGATTTCACAGTTAGCAGGAGCTTTATCCCAAAATATTCAAAAATGGGTACGTTTGTCTGCCTAAAGTGCTAAGCTTTAATCTCCAGAAAATTTACTCACTAGGAAAATGTTATCCTCTACAAATGCTATATAAGCATTGTGAAGAAATGATAATTAATAAAAATATAATCAATAATTGACCTATCTTGAGAGCTTATGTCCCTCTAGGCTCTGTTTGGATGACTTTTCATAATTGTCTTAGGCAATTCTTACAGTTACCCACGAGTTAACTATTGCGTTCTTCATGAGACATCAAGAACAGAGAGGGTGAGCATCTCGCCCAGCATCACACAGCAAAGGCCGAATTCAAACCTGTGTTGAAGTTCATGCTTTAAACTCTATTTATACTACATCATCTCTGCGGTGACAGAGTGGCCAAGTTTCAAAGTTCCACAGTCTGAGGGACTTATATTGAGTTCAAAGGGGGAGAAACATAACTGACATAAAAGTATTGGGAATCTGTAATTTTATTATAGTTAAATGCTCATTTTATTGCATTGCATGATATCTAATTGTATATAACTTTGGCATCACTGTTGAGATAGAGAAGAAGGAGCAGGAGCAGGAGGAGGAGGAGGAGGAGGAGGAGGAGGAGGAAAAGGAAGAAAGAAGAAGGAAGAAGGAGGAAGGAAGGAAGACAGAGAGTCAGAGACAGAGACAGAGATATTGGGAGAGAAAACGGTGGTCATTAACCATGTCTTTTCCTGATTGTTCTAAAAATAAAGCTGTGTCCCACTGCTGGGGACATAGTTCATGAGTCAGTCTCTTAATATGGCTATATAGTTGGCTGTGTCCCACTGATAAACATCAGAGTCCTGTCTAAGACCAAAGTGGGGCATTTCACATGACGGACCCTAACCTGAAATTAGCTGTGTTCAGGCGGGATGGGAAGAATCCTCCTCTTTCATGCTGGCAAGTTAGCTTTGTCTTAATTATGCCATAGCTAAGCAGTTGGTTCAACTATTACCTGTGGTCCCTGGGGACTCAGGCCATATGCCCACAAAGTCTGTAGCTTTAGGCAACTTGGTACACAAATGTGGAGATACTGAGGATGCCAGCTACTCCTGGCCTTTCAGAAGGTAAAACTGGAAAGGCCAATGTAGATAGTCCAAAAGTCTAATTTTCAGGATTGAAAAACATAATTTTCATTCAAATATATTATAATCACAGCCAACATTTTTTATTTTTACCTTCAGAGAAGGACATGAAAATATGATACGTACACAGTTAGTGAACGGAAAACAAACACTGTACATAATGTAGAGCCAATGGCTGGAGCGGTCACTGGTCTGGCCATCTTTGTACTGAGCAGAAGCATTTTTTTCCATTACAGGGTAGAAACCATGTGCCATATCGCTAAGCAACATGTGCATTGCATTTGGACGAAAATGATTTACAGTTTATTAGTTTTCTAAAGATCGTCAGTCTTTCAAAGGTTGCTAGAGATCTCGGCCCTAATCAATAGTAAATGGCCAGATTATCTTCGGGTGACCTTGTTAGACAATTCCCTAACTGATCATGAAGGTTTGTTTGTATTACTGGCAAGTAGTATACTTTTTTTTGTTTGTTTGTTTTTGGTTATCAAAACATGATATTTGCATGAAGCGAAGCACCTCCGATGGGTAGTTCATGGTCTTTGTAGAAAGTCAGCAAATGTTTGTCCTCCCCTCATGTGACAGCACTGATCTGGAACCCTGGAATTTTTCATCTTGAATAGGAATATTCCAGAAGAATTAGAAGAATTATAGAAAATTAGATATGTACACAATTATCATGAACTCCCTGCCTTCTGTAATCTCCTCGAACTCTCTCATTAGCCTGGGTCAGCTCTCTGTTGGGGAGCCTGTAGTACTTTTGTTGCAATTGTACCCCGAAATAGAGTTTCTAAGTCTAGGACTAAGAAATGGAAACTCAAACATGAAATCCAGATTCAAAGGCATGGCTAGACCGTATATATATTGTTGATTGTTGCCAGCTTTAGAAAGATCATCAGTTTCACATCAATACATAAATAACCAAGTTTCAAATAACTAAGTTTTAATGAGAAAGACTTTGATCGATTAATCGTAATAGCGGTAGCATTCAAATTTTACCAAACTCACTGGGGATGGTGTTAATTTAGTAGATCTGGGTTAAGGACGATCATCTATATTTTTATAATTCTTAATCTTCGCGGATTCAGATGAGGATGGTCTGCGGACACCACTTTAAACCGTTCCTTAAGTCTGTCGTAGACAGGTGTACTCACACTGGCCGTCGGTGCGACACTAGGAAAGGACTGTCCCTGTTCTCATTTCGGTGGCTGCCTAGAAAAGATATTTAATGAAGAAAATATCACCCAGGGAAAAGGGTGGAGAAGGCTTATGGGCTGAGGGGAGAATGTATCTTCTCATCCCATCAAGAAAGTGAATCAACTAATGGCTACTTAAAGGTTCGTTTTGAACATCTTCTCTCTTTACACTCCCGGTTGGGAGGAAATGATGCACAGGGAACACCATTTGCTGCTTCTGCTATTTTTCTTTTTTCGAACGGGAGTTTTATTGAAGTTGTTTCTGTTTTTCATTCACTGTTGTATATCACATGTTCTGAGCTTAGTCGATTTAAAATTTAGATCATATATTTCAGATGCATAAGGGGCTCTTTGTAGATTGACTGAGACTAAACTGTACAAGGAATAGAAATACGTCGGAGAGGAATGAATGGGTCTATGAAACTGCGTCCGGATAAACCACCAATTTTGTATTTAGATCATTCCAATTTGGAGATGAATGCATCTGTGTTCTTATCCGATGTTAAGAAAAATCCAGCACTTGAAAAGAAGATGAAATCCTCTTGCATATTGTGTCGAGGTCATGTTAGACCTTGTAAAAAACATGGTGTATATGAGCAGAAGGACACATCTCTACTTGGAAGCCGAGATGTGGACCGAAGGGGAAATGTTTTAACTTAATGGATTTGTTAGTTAATTTCTTTATGTTTCATCTTCTTCGGGTACATTATCCTTTTCCTTGTGGGGACCACGTTTCCCCTGATTCTAATTGTGTAGATGTTCTAATCGTTGTAGACATGTAGAACAAAGCTCTTCCAGCCATAATAAATTGATCTGGGGGAAAGCTCTGAAATAAAGCTGCACGAATAAGTCAGGTAAACAGTCTTTCCCTAGAAATTATAAACAATAAATTTTAAAAGAAATCGGGTGATTTCTCTTGGAGTTAGAAGTTGTCACATGTTGAACACAGGATCGGTTAGTTTCATAGTGGTCATTTGTGACGGAGGAAGAGAATTAAGGAGAAAGATCATATCCCGTTACTCAGCCTTTGGAATTGAGACTGTTCTTTGTTGAGAAAATGGCTCTGTTGAAGTGCAGCTAATTATTTCATTCTAAAGGGGGTCAAAGAGAGGATTCGTGCGATGATAACAGTGTCAGCTCTAGGGGCTGGGCGTGTACCATGCATCTATGACCAACCGTGTGAGAGGACATGAACAAGTCCCTTTAGCGCTCTGTGCCTCAGTGTCTTCATAGATATGATAAGAAAAATTACTACTTAAGGATTGTTCTGAGGCTCAGATAAATTAGTGAAGGAACTTGATGAGTGGGAAGCATGCCATGAACATGATGACTGAGAACGTGACACGAACAGAGGGAAGACATTCTCCAGTGTGTCCTGTCCCAGAATAAATCTTTATAACAACAGCAACTATTTATTCACAGCAAGTAACGTGCCAGGTGCCACGCCGAACACTTTATGTATAATTATTTAATTTAATCCCTTGCTCGCCCGGTGACCTAGATCTTGTTATCGAAAATATAAAGACCAAGAATTGGAGACCTAGAGAATTTGAGGAGTTGAGGCAAGGCACACCTGAAAGTTTGTGGTTAGCGATGAAACCAAAAGAGATGTTGGTTAATTGGACTCTTCGAAATTACAAATATCTTTCCTGTGAAAGACCCTGTGAAAAGGATAAAAAGATAAGCTGTGGGCTGGGAGAAAACATTTCCAAGTCACGTATCCAACAAAGGATATCTATTGCGCATATATAAAGAACATAAAGAACTCTCAAAACTCGACTATAAAACAAAACAACAAAAAAACCCCACGTAATCTAATTAGAAAATCCACTGAAGATACGAACAGATAGTTCATTGAAGAGGATATGTATATGGCAAATAAGCCTAGCTAAGGATATTTAACATAATTAGCCATTAGGGAAATGCAAATTCAAACTAAGGTAAGATGATGCTACACACCTATCAGAATGACCAAATTGAAAATAATGATAAAACCAAATGCGAGTGAAACTGTGGAAAAACTGCATCACTCATATATTGCTGGTGAGAATGTGTGAAATGGTCCAGTCATTCTGGAAAAGAGTTTGTCGGTTTCTTTAAAAAGGAAACATGTGTTCACCATATGACTCAGCAATTGATTGCACTTTGGGCATTTATCCCAGAGAAGTGAAAACTCATGTCACACAAAAACCTGTGCGTGAATATTCATAGCAGCTTTATTCATTATCACCAAAACCTGGAAACAAATGTTCTTTAAAGGCGAATGGTTAAACAAACTGGTACTCGAGACCACGGGATAGTGCTGAGTGATAAAAATGAACAATTGATGCACAGGACAACTTGGATGAATCACAAGTGAGGGCAACCAGTCCTCAAAGGTTATTTAATTCGATTCGTATAACATTTCTGAAGTGAAAAAAATTAGAGCTATGGAGATGGCCGCGGGCATCAGGATTTAGGGAGCAGGGAGGGGGAGGTGACCGGCTCTGAAAGGCAGCATAAGGGACCTGAGTGACAGGACAGGTCTGTATCTTGGTTGTGCCTTCGCGCATCTGTGCATGAGATCGTAGTGCATCGCACTAACGCACACACGAATGAGTGTGTGTAAAACTGGTGTCATCTGAATATGGTCAGTTGGCTATTGATGTCGAACTGTTGTATCAATATGTTGGTTGTGATATTTTACTATAATACTTAAGATTTTACGTATTATCATCTATAAAAGTGGGGAAAGTGGGTGAAGAGTACATGAGATCTCTATTATTTCTGCAAAACTGCATGTCGGTGTTCAATTACCTCAAAATAAAAAGTTTAAAAGTAAGCGTATGCTATGGAGTAAACACTCTGTGTCCACATCTGGGATCTCTGCTTATTTGGTGAGTGACAATAGGCATTTTAAGTAATCTTTCACGGCCATGGTTTCCTCATCCGGAAAAATGAAAATAACCCTAGAATTTAACTCACAGAGATATTGATAAAGTGGTGATATATTACTCAGTAAAGAACTCAGGATAGTGTCTAACACAGAGTCGTCAATCCATAATCTATTATTATTAATAAATAGTAAGAGTGCTCAGATTTGAACAGTGATCTAATACAAAATTTTATTTTATTAAAAGTAAAAATGATGGATAAGCTGATGATTCTTTCCTCTCATGTCACCTGAAGGGCTTTTTAAACATTATCAACACTGCGTGCTTACCCCTTAGAGATTCTAATTTAATGGGCCCAGGATGGGACCCCAACTATTGTTTGTTTGTTTGTTTTTTTAATGCTTCCCAGGTAATTCTAATCCGTAGCCTTGGCTGAGCGCGCTATTATGCACAGTGGTTATTTTTGATTCTGTCTTTTAAAAGTTCCAAATTGAATTAGTCCCGAGCTTGCTGACATCGTCAGTTTCACTGTCCCTGCTGTGGCCAAGGGCACAGAGCTCAGAGGGGGGCCCACCCGTAACGATCGCACCCCCTGGATGCGTGTGACTGTGACCACGGGGTTATTTCTAATCCATGGCTTCTTCTACAAGCGGACTGAGGTGGCATTTTCTCCGGAGACGGTGGCATGCCTCCAGGAAGAAGCAGTCACTAGAGTGTTGATACCTATGCTCAACTCTGCCAAGCCTGAGCACAGACCCAAATGAGAATACTTAGAGGACAGTTTCTTCCGTCAATCACCTATGAATGACAATTCCAGCCCTCCCTTATAGAGCAAATTATGCTTTCAATCCTTACTATTCAAAGGCAGACAAAAGACACGGCGAAATATCTAATCAATACCACTCAGGAGTTTTCAGAAGAGAGCTTTAAAAAAGATGAAAACCTCTACTTTTCCGTTTCTCAATATTTTATGTGTTCTAACAAAGCAGGGGATAATTCTATGAATTAAAAAAAAAAATTGTTTTCTTTTTTAAAAAACATTGCCTGAAATTAATATAAGGATGATCCGACTTCTTGTGTCAAATAGAAACTTTTCATTCTCTGTCTACACACCTTCATCTGGAGCACACACACTGGGGGTCTTTAAAATAGACCCCATCCCCCCATCCTCCTCCAGCCCCGTCGCTGTCCACGCAGGCCACCTTCCTGTGAAGAGCTGGCGTGTCCTCGTCCCACCTTAAACCTGGACTCGTTGTGCTCACACGACCTGTGACAGCTCCAGGCCCAGCCCTTGAGAAGTTTAAGTGAGTCCGACTTCGCTCTTTTGAAATTTCGTTGTCAACGAGGACAATTGGGCTTTCCTGCTAGACCGTGGCCTTTTTGGACAGGAGAGCCTGGTCCTGTCGAAAGGTAGGACCAAGGGCCAGGTGGACGCAGGAGGCCAGCTCAGAGGCCTTACAGCCCAGCCCAGTGTCATCCAAATGCCACTTCCTGAGGAGGTGCTGTGAATGGCGTCTGGAGCCCAACTGTCCAGACCAAACATAGAGCATGACAAATGAGAAGTCACTGTGCTCCCAGGCCATTAAGTTTTACAGGCGTTTTGATGCAGCCACAGATAAGAGAAGCACATGCCAGCTTCCCGATTTTAGGAAAAGCCGACGCAATCTGGCTGGTACCATCACAAATATTTTAATCAGTGCTCATTTGTACTCAGTCTCTGAGAATTCTGTCCATGTTTTTCTTCAGAAACCTAGTTCCTGATGAGTAGCAACTTAAACACACAGGGACACACCCCACGACCACCAGTGATCATAATAACAAATAAACATATTGTGCCTTGCTCTGGGTGTCCAGCTGAAGAAGGGGAAGTAGTAATTATGCTATAGAATCAAAGAAGACTCAACTCAGATGTCAGTTAGTCACGACAGGCCATGTTAAGTGTTGGTTTTAACTCTGGTTTACTGTGCCCGAGATCCCAGTTCACAGGCTTCTAGCTTGGAGATGTCTGAACACAGATCACACACCTGTTCTTTCAACATATGTATATATATATTTTGGCTAAATTGCATTAATATATATTCATCAATAGGTCAATTCGAAAAATGCTTATTTCTGTTAATTCCACCAGAGACCTGCAATCAAAAGGTGTTTTTTTGAAAAGATGCAAAGCGAACGAGGGAACAAGCCGTTTCATAATGCAGATCAGATGTCACGTAACGCAAAGCCGGGAGAAAGCAAACTGATTTTGGGATGTAACGGTGAAGACTCGACGTTTCTGATGAACATTTCAGACTGAGCTCTGTGGATTATTCTAGGCCATTAATAACCACAGACGGCTTGGAATAACCATGGCAACACCCAGTAGCCGAATACAGTACAATCACCCTGATTACCATAGAATTAGCACAAAACAAATGTTTATTCTTTTCCTAAATAGATGTATTATTATGAAGATAAGGGCTGCCTATTTCTCCCCGGTTTTCTCCTCAGGGCTCTCTCACGTCTTTGCCTGACATTTGTTTGTTCTGATTTCTCTTCCCGAGAACCAGGGAGAGGGTAGGGGATAAGGGTGGTAGCTGACCTCTCTCTTCTCCCCCTTCCCCTCAATCTGATCCGCCAGAAAACACAACACACACATCGATTCATTGATCGCTGTCTGGGCGACAGGAGAGAGAGGCTAACCTTTGAAAAACGTGCCTTGACGTGTCACATTCAGGTGACCAACCAGAATTGAATGTTAGCCGAAATCACGTGATCTTGATTTCTTCGGGACCCGCGGGACACAGCCCCACTTCACATTCATTGCTGGCACGGACGACCAAAGGGACATGGTGCCCACCTCAGTCTGTCTTTACGTGGTGCGCACCTGACAAAGACGTGGTCAGCTCGGAGGGGTCTGGCGGGCCAGCCAGTGGAGACGGAAGTCTAGTCACAGCCTCTCTCCTCGCTGGCCTCGTGAGCTGTGATGACAGCTGGCACTCGGCTGTCCCCCCGAACCCCCTCTCACTGTCCCCAGCACCACGCGATTGAAGCAATTAGCTGCCGTGCGGCTGATGTACCCCACGGAGGGCTGGTGTCTCGTCTGACACATCTGGCCACTGAAAGTAATTGAAACAGCTGCTTCTGCCCATATGGCGGCAAAAGCTGGTCGTGCGGAGTCTGCTGCCTGGGCCGCTCCAACCTCAGGCAAATTAGCCGTCATTAATCCCCAGATCTGACCTGCATTCGCAGAGCCGCTAATCAAGACAGCTGGGGTTGGTGGTGGCGCGGGGGCGGGGGGGGGGGGACACTGAGGAAGCGGGTCCCTTTAAGATTTCTAAATAGCATCCCAGGTAAAAAAAATAAAAATAAAAAAATAAAACACACAAACCCAAATTACAGCCTTTCTCTTCCTTTCACTCTACCGCCCGGCAAGGGCCGTCTGCCTGCTGGTGGTCTTCATTAGGAGGTCGCTAAAATAGCAGTGGGACGTTCTGGAAGTGTCACACTGCTCTGTGCAAGCCCGGTGTCCTGCAGGTACAAATAGCGCGGCGCATGGAGAGCTAGAAGGGGGGTATTGTGCAGGCTCGGTCCCCGGACTGTGACGCCGGGACGATCACGGTGGTCCAGGGTCTGATGTGAGAAAGGTGAGCCGCGCTGACCCAGAGGGGACAGTACAGGTAGCTTCTCCTCCCCTCCCCAAGGTGCTAAGCTGGCTTTCGAAGGGGTTGGTTTTCCATATCTGGACCTCGAAGGGATGAGCCTTCCTCGATATGGAATTCGAGGCTAGGAGTTAGTTTGTTGCACTTGGCCTTTGGTGACAGGAGAGAGGGCAGGTGTCACCTGCCAGGTAAGGGGAGCTCTCTCCTCCCTAAGGCCAAGGTGTATGGCAGGACAGAGACTGAAGCTTCTCAGGACTGTGCTGACTCAACTTCTGTTCTGTGTTGTGGGGTGAGGGCGGGTGGCCATCTTATTTACACCTGACAACTGATGTCATTATTCCGATGGCTCGTCATTATGCCTGACAACAGCCACGTGCATCAAGTCGATGGTGTGGTGCCCGTGGGCCGGAGTGGCGAGTGGACATGCATTCCCAGACATGTGAGAGCAACTCAAGTGTGCGCACGGGGCGTGTTACGAACCCCTGAGACCAGAGAGCGGGTTCAGACAAGGCGACTTCAGTTCTTTGAGAAGTGGAGATTTCTATCACGAGTTAGATGTGAATAAGAAACTAGAGCTGCTGTTAGACTCACCCTCTCTTACCCTGGGTCCTGGTTTCATCTCCGGTTCCAAAGGGATATGCCTTCCCCGTGACAGGAAGTGTCAACTCTACCGTTCAGGTCACCCGTTCACTTTCCCGGTGTCACCGTGAATTGATGCCACTTGCCCCATTGCAGAATGTTTCTATGCTTTCCACAGTGTTGTTCCCCCGTGCTAAGCGGTCCTATGCGATAAGTAACATAAAACAAATATTTAATAACCGCTGCGATGTGAGACAGTCACAGTGATCACGCCTTAATCCACGGTTTCGCTTTCCGCGGTTTGCTCCTCACGGTCAACTGGGGCCTGGAAACATTACAGAGAAGATGCCACAAATAAACAACTCGTAGGTTTTAAATCAAGTGCCATCCTGAGTAGCATGACGAAATCTTGCACTGTCTGGCACTGTCCCATTCTAGCCCACCCGAGAGGTGGATCATCGCTGTGTGTTCACTCAGTCGCAGTCTCAGTTATGGGATCCCTTCTCGTGCCATCACAGCGCTTGTGTTCAGATCACTCTTATTTTTCTTAATCATAGTTCCACAGAAGCGCGAGAGTAGTGACACTGGCAGTTCGGATATGCCGAGGAGAAGCCAGAAAGTTTCACCGTCATGGGAAAAGGTGAAAGTCCTCGACCCAATAAGTAAAGATAAAAAAAATTTTGTGCTGAGGATGCTAAGATCTACAATATGAAGGAATCTTTTATCCAGGAAATTGCATAATTTAGGAATGAAGCATAATCATAGGTACGTGTGTACAGGAAACATGTCGTGTATACAGAGTTCGGTGCCATCTATGGATTCAGGCGCCCACCGTGGGTCTCGGAGCGCGTCGCCCGTGGCTGAGGGGGGACTGCCGTGTTTAGTTCGTCGCTGAGCTGACCTAAACAAGCTGACAGGATCCTTTCACCAGTCTTGAAGTCATTGTGATGACAGTCGTTATTCTAGGACTTTTGTTTAGGGACCAAGGAGAGAATAGAATCACCCCTTGGAAAGGTAGCAAAATCGCAGTTTGTCCGAATAGCTGCTTCAAAAAACGTGGAAGTAACAGTAGAAAAATGTTTTCTGATGTGTCTCAAAACGTTTCCCATTGGAGTTACTGTGGTGTGGGATTAATTTTTTTGTGATGCTGAGATTACTATTAGAAAAAAATAATAGCCTTTTTCCTTATTACCTTGTCCCCTCCTCGGATGTCCCTTTCAGTGGGTTCTTGGGCACAGAGCTTATTCCCCCCTTTGCCGCCCATTCTGTATTCTTGTCCCCACTTCAAATTTTTGGCTGAATTGCTTCATTGGACAGCAACTTACTGACTACCACTGAAAAATAATACTGTTGGTTGAGAAGTAACAGTCGCTAATATTTGTCAAGCCCTTTTATCTGACCAGCGTTTAATTAAGGACCTACCGTGTGCTGGGCACTGTTGGGTAGCACCGCACGTGCCATTGTGAACAAAGCCTTGTTCTCATGGGACCTGCGCTCTAGTGAGGGGAGATCGACAAGCAGTAAACGAATAACATCCCTTCCCTGTGACCCATGGTGGCGAGTGCCAGGGAGAAAAAGTCAAGCCAGGAGGTTGAAAGGCAGCTCTAGGCCTCTCGGGCAGGGCCTCCCTGTGTGGTTGACTTCCTTGTAAAGTCCCGAGAGAGGAGCCACCCAGGGGTAAGAGCAGGTAAAAAGGCTTTAAGACAGGACTTGTGCTTACGGGGCTGTGTGTCTTGCGTGACTGCAGGGCAGTGGGTGTCAAAGATAAGCAAAGCTAGACACCACTTAAAGTGGCAGGACAGATTTTAATCAGTGACATACTATTGCAATAGGGACAAGGGTCTAGGGTGAACTGAATTCAACTTTAATTTGTAGAGATGAGACCAGGCGTTTCAAAGGGAGAAGGAGGGACGAGGGAGAGGTGAGAGGGGGTCAGTAGACTCAAGGAAGTGAAAAAATGCAGACGCAGGAAGGGAGGTGTGGTCCACGTGAAACCCATCGGGGTCTCCCAGCCGGCTCTTGTTGAAGGGAGGCTCTTGCTTTCCTGTGGAGGCTGAAAAACAGAAGCCTCATCCTCCGGCTCCGGCTGGAACTGCTGAGTTCTTCTGGCGGCCTTGAGCGTTTTCAGGGAGACAGTTTAAAGGGAGTGGGGTTGTCCCAGGGACGTGGCCTTGTTACCGCGTGGAGCAGGCTGATCTCTGCTGTTGCCTTGGTAACACTGAAGATCCTCGGTTCTCTTTGCTGACTCAGAGATAATTTCAGCACAGCCACAGTTAGGAGGTAAGATTTATTATTAAAGGCACGTTTTGGTACGGTAGAAATGGTCACACCTAAACTGGCTGTAACCCCACAGAGATGAAAATACGCTCCACATAAAGAGCAGGTTACAGCGAAGAGGGCTGTAACCCCGTGGAAGGGAGAGGTCTGTATGACATCAGGGCCGCAATGGGTGACGTTCCTAGGTGATTGGCACGTGAGATCGTTTTGATTGACATTTGGCTGTTATACAACTCCCTGCTTGCTGCGCATATGCTTACTCAGATTCAGTCTGTCATAATTAGATTCGCGAACTTCCGGGCATAGGCAAGATATTACAGTGCTGGTATGATGAGGCTGAGGTTACGGGCACGTTAGGGTCGTGCTTTCTGCGTGAGCATCTGTGGCCGTTCTAAATCATTCTAGGGTTATGGCCTTCCAGTTCTTTGTCTCCGAGGTTGTGGGAGAGATTCTTTAACTATAAATGGGGTGTTCTCTGGACCGTCTCTGGGTGGGACTTCATTCGTACCCCTCCCCCCCGACATTGCTCATGTCTGACTAACTACCTTATAGCCCTGAGCTGTTAGAAGCTAAGTTAGTGTCTGTTCAGATCTTTACAGGCAAGCTTGAGGCCTCGTGGAGGAAGGGCCCAGACGAGAGCTTGGCTAGAGTTTGGTCAAGGAGACAGTCTTGGTCACAGGATCGTAGGAGCTGAAAACCAGCAAAAACGGGGCGATGATGGTGATGATGGTGTTTAACTCTTTGTACATAGAAAACTCCTGGAGAGTCTTGAGCAGTGGACTGAGATGTTCTAATTTTGTAACAGAATATGCTGACTTCTCTGAGAATTGTCTGGAGGGGACAAGGGAAGAATGAGAGACCGGTTAGAGGTGACTGCAGGAATCTAAGCTCGGACCAGCTGGTCAAGTGTATTTTGTAGGTAGAGCCAGAGGACTGGCTGAGGAATCTGATGTAGGGTATGAAAGAGGAGATTCGAGACCCCCCAGGATTTTTGGCCAAGGTTACTGAATCCTTGCTTTGCACCAGACTCTGTCTTAAGCACTTCGTATGCATTATCTCACTCATTTAATCGTCAAACAGTAGCATGAGTTAACTATAGAGACCTTCGCCCTTCCGCAGAGTTGAAGTGATTTGCTATAGTCCTGTTAGGGAATCAGGGACGGAGCCAAGGGAGAGACCTGCGACCGCGTCACTTTAATGCCCTACAATTCCATCATTGCCAAGGGGAGTATAGAACTGAAAGCCGATTCTCCATTTGGCTTGACTTTTTCCGTCATTACCTGCCTATGTTTGAGCACATCGGTGCCTTGATTAGTGCAAAGAAGGATGGGACGGTTCTGATGTTATGGTTTAGTTTACAAATCTTCTATGCCAATGATGTCTCTCACTAAAGACAATAGAACATGACTCGCTTCAGTGGTTTTTATCCCTTCGTTAAGGTGGGATCACGATTCCAGAGTAAGTTCTTTATTTTTCTCTATTTCCCCCTCTGATTACACCATACTCGCCCATTTCCTTGACTTTTCTTTTTCGTGGGATAAAATTCCTCACTCGATCATGGTAGATTGACTCCATCATGAGATAAATGTTTGTAAACATTATCTAGACAGATGCTGGTAGGACTCGGCCCTCCAAAACTCATTTTCTGGGGTGATGGTATATCCTCACTGAGCCTAAGTGATGTGGTTTGGAGTTACATTTAAAAATTCCTCAGATGCTTTTAAATGGATGATTGAATTCAGCGGGTTACTGGATAGCAAACTAGTCGAGAACCCATGTTTTGGAGCCCAATTGCCCACGGCTGAATCCTCCACCACAATTCTTAGCTGTGCGGTTCCGAATGAATTACTTCACCTCCCTGGGCTTATGTTTCCTCTTTTATAAATGGTGACAAATAATATCAATATTACGGAGTAGTTATGAAGATTAAATGAGTAAACATGCATAGGGTCTTTAGAAACAGAGTCTCATAAATGCTTAATGAATACCTGCTGTTTTAAAATAATAATAATATCATCACCACCACCGTCATTACCATGTAACAACTGTGGCGAAAATATACCTCACCGTGTTGGGTTCATTTGACACTCACGTAGGAGGCAGGGGCTCATTTTCAGTGCAACGTAATTTGCCTCTCGTGTGTGTGTGTGTGTGTGTGTGTGTGAGAGAGAGAGAGAGAGAGAGAGAGAGAGAGAGAGAGAGAGAGAGAGAGAGAGACGAGGGAGCCCCTCTTTTCATGAATTTTTATGGAGGAGTGGAATATAGGGAAAGGGAGGGTTATAGGTAACAGTATTTTCTCCCTTTTAGTTGAATACTTGAGAAAAATTGAATCAATACTTTAACATTGCGAGAGAGGCTGACAGATTAATTTTTTTCTCTTTTTTTTCTCCTAATATCTCTGGTTCCTATTCTTTCATAGCATTGCGATAAGTAGGAGAAGGGAATCAATTCATAGGATAAAAAGACACAGTCCCGTTATTTCCTCTTTCAGTTATTTGCATCTCCCTTCTATTGTGGTCCTTGTGAAAGGTGATCTTTATGGACAGTTAAAAGAGAAGAGTCAGCATCCCATTCACAAAGACCCTGATGAGCAGAGATGTATTCAGTATCATTTTGCAAATTTCCTCTGCGCAAGCTGATAAGTAAGCAGTAGAGTTGGAAAATGAAATCCTTCAGAATCAGACTGTGTCTCGTTCGCTGACAAAACATAATCAGTCTTTTAATTACTCAGAGATGAAATGCTAATAAAGATCGTATGCCTTGGCAACCAGTTTCTTCCCTTATTTCTTAGTGTGTTTTTACAGCCTGACAAGACAAGAGATCTTGTGGACATTTTCGCTTAATAGAAAATACTCATTTTTTCATTGACAGAAAGATCTAGAGCGCACATGTAAGAAACAATGCTCAAAAAATTTAGCGAGTGTACCCATGAGTGGAATTCTCTGGGTTTTGATAGCTGCTTATTCAGTTTTCTCACGTTGCAGGTCAGAACTGTATTGTTTCTGTTCACAGGCTGGTATAAGACACACAGGGCAAAAGGTGGATAGATTCACTGTGATCTTTTTCTGTTTATTTTATTTTTAAGTCATCTATGAACTAACGTCATACACATCAAAAATGAAGAAATTATGTTTCTGAGTGAATGAAGGACTCTGTGTTAAATTTAAATTTCACATACATAAGAAATAATATTTTTAGTATAAATATGTCCCATGCAATATTTGGTACACACTTATATAAAAAAAAATGATTAATGTATATCTGGATTTGGAAATCGAGTGTCCTTTATTTTATCTGAAAACCCTATTTCCACTCGACTTCTTATATTCTAATGCTCTACATCGCATCACCACCTCTGCCTTCTGTCTGGCCTTCTACCTCGCCTCCCACCTACCTGCAAACCCTTTTGACCCTCCCCTCTCTGAGATGCTCCAGACGTCCTCTCTGGGAGGCCGGAATGGACAGTTCACACCCTATCACGTCCTTAGACTCTCTCTGTCGGCTACTGATGCGACTTGATTGGTTTTTAAATAATATTGCACTTCTAAGGAGCAAATTCAATGTTATTTACACTTCAGAACAGACAGAGAGGTGTTGGGACTTATTTCCAATCTGCTTTGTTAATCTCTCTGAAAGGGTTGGTCCCCAAACATCTCTTCTTTTTGTCGTCTTCATAATTCATACCCTCTCCCTTCCCAACACAGTTTCTAGTCATCTCCACTGCAGTGATTTAATTCACATATAAGTGAACCAAAATTGCTTTGTTTCTGTAAAAAATACCCAGAAGTAAGCCTTCATGGACTAGAATTTTGTACAAAAAAAATACACTAAATAGAGATTTTCATCTAGTCCCTTTAATCCACATATTGCAAAGGCTAGTATATTCTGAGTGTTTACTATCTAACCAGAGCACCAATCATTGACGTGCAAAAAAAGTAAAGTTACGACCAACTTTAGGAATATTTAATATAGATTCTAATATAAACTGTTAAGTAAAGTATAAACTAAAAAAAATCTCTTGAAGAAATAAATTATTCTTATTCTAGAATGATATTTGGCAGTCTTTAAATTGAGTTCCCTTAATTTTTAAAAATAAATTATTTTGATTTACCATGTCTATATCTGATCATTTTCTAAAAGGTCTTTCAAAATACACTCCACCTCTTCTAAAAATGATTGGTTTCTTGTCACCAGAATTAGGGAATTGTAATTTTTATCTTGTTCTGGCTGGAATTCTTAGCTAATTACAGAAATTTATGAGCCCAGTTGTTTAAATTTTGATAAATGTTTCACTGTGGTCCCATTTGTTTCACATAAACAAATCATTCAATTAATCTATAATTATTTTAAACTGTGTTTAGTACTTAGGGAGACAAAAATATTATGGAGTATCATTAAAGTTTCTTCTATGATTAATTTACTTATATTTATGATTATTATTATTATTACTTATATTTGTTTATTAAAACACTTTGTGGCACTCTAAAAAATGCATTTATGTGCATCATATCATTTAATCTTTACAACAATCTCAGGAGATAAATAAGGCAGACACATTTTTCTTCATTTTAAATATTGATAATGCTCAGAGTTCTGCGTTTGACTCTCAATTCTTGAAGGGTTATTGATCCCTTTGAGAACCTGTCTGATATAATGAATTTCCCTATATTGATGTACATATAAGAATGCATAATTCCACACAAATTTTAGAGCACTCAGGGGGCCCTGGAGCCCATCTGAGGAATTGTAATGTTGGGGACTCTTCCTGGATAACTTAGCTAGGATTTAAACTCTAGACCTACATACACAGTTGCCTGGTAGACACCTAGGTTTTGGTGATAATCTCAGCATGTCCCGAATAAGTTTCGATTGGCAGAATCATTGAGTAAACCTAACCACAGTAAATGGTAGAATGGGAGATAGTTCGCATAATCACCCATGCCTGAAATTCAAGACACACTCTTGGCATCCACTTCCCCCTTTCTTTTCTACTTCCGGTTCATCAGCAGGCCACATGTCTCTCTATCCCCAGAGCTCCTTCTGTAGTTAAGCATCTTACCATTTCTCACCTGGGTGGCCCCAACAGCCTTCCAACTGTGGCGTTGCTTCCAATTACACTTGTCCCTTCTCGTTTATTCTCCTCCTTGCTGGCAGAGTAGCCAGTAACGTTGATAACAAATCTGATCGCATCCTTCACCTGCTGAGAAGTTTTTTGTGGTTCCTTCATTGCTTTAAAGATGAAAATTCACACTTCTCAGCACGACTGGTTCGGCTTCTCTCTTCCTTGCTGGTTTCATGCCATTCACTCGCTCACCGTTAGTGCTACGTCTTTTCATTGTTTTGTCTTGTTGGCTTTTCTTTTCTCCTGCCCAAAGTGCCCCATGACTGAGTCTTCATCTGCCAATACTAATTCGTCTTTAAGCTTCTGGTCCCTCGGGAGCCCTTGCTTCACCTCTATATTCCCAGCTAGATGTTCACTCTCTGCAACCCCATTCTGTTCTGATTTGAATTCTATTAGTTCACCTCAGACTTCCTGTTTTCTTGCCTGTCTTTTCCTAAGTTCTGACTCTCTTTATGCCTGGAGAGTTCCCTTCGTTCTCAGTGTGAGAATCCAGAGGATGACCATATCTGATGCATTAATCTAAGCATGAATATACATCCTGTAGGCCGGTGTTTTCTCTGTGTTCCCAGATGCTTCTGAGAACAGACAGCTCAGAGATGCCATAAAGACTGAAATACCTGCTAGTAAACAATAATAATTTAAATCACCCAAAGAAACTGCTCATTTTCATTTGTTAATTTCCTTTCTAGTTAGCAAATTCCTGTAGGATTTTATTTGCCAAAATTTACACCCTAAAAAATCATTTCTGTACGGAATTAAGATCTATTTTTTGAGCTAGGAACTAAAATAACGATAATACTATTATAGCAAGAATTCATTGGCCTGGTGAGCAATAAATACACAGTGGAAGGAGGCAAAGACATGGATTGATCAGAAATAAAGGTTAATGCTTATTTTTGGAAGTCCAATACAATTTTAAATTTACCTTTTTAACATTTCTCTTTGGCTGAAACAGAAGGCTTTGGAATAAGAGGTTTTGATTTTAGCAGAGAGCACCTTTGTCCTATTCCCTGTCTTGGTAAGGAGAATTCTAGAAGTTGACAGTGCCACACATTCAATATTTTCAAATTCGGCATCCAGGCAGAAGAATAAAACTTCCTCTGAATGTGTTCTAAAAATGTAATTTCTGCCTTTCAAAAACTGAAGACTCACCTGTGGTTTACTGTCTCATCCAATAAACCTTTCCAAAAAGGGGGACAGACTGAGTTTTGAATAAATTGCCATTGACATTTCACATTCCTTATTTCGGAAGTATGCAAAAGCGAAATGGTCTTTCCCAGAAGGAAACTCTCTTACACTTCTGTGTTCAAAAATAAACAAAAATTCCCTATCGGACGATCATCTGGAGAATCCCAGTCTATAGAAAATATATACTCTGACTTTTAAATGTCGACCAGCCTTGGAAATCTATACGACATAAACTTTTGCCAAAAAAATCAATCTTGAGTTATGATTTGATTAGCAGAAAATTGCTATCGCATTTGTTTCTACATTTGTCTACCTCATGTCCTTTTCATTCATAGGCTGGCTGAGTCAAACCTTCTTTAAAAACTCCCCGAGAAAGTCTGTGACATTAAAATGTCCTTTGATGCTCTTTCACTAAGCAGTGAATATTAACAGTTATGGTGACCCTGTTTTCTAATGCGTCTCTGCAGGATCAATGGCAGTTAAGTGCCACTGTTTTACAATTAAAAAGGGGATCATTTTAAATTTAAACGCTCATAGCTAATTTTCTTCTTGGCACTTAATGGCGTAATTCATTTTTGAAAAACCTCATTGGGACAACAGAGACTTTTTTCTCTCTCTCTCTTTTTTGGTGGCATCATAGCGAGGGGCTACCTTTCGCACTTCTTGTTGCTTCTGAGATGATTTGTAGCATTCTTTCCTTAAGCTGCCAATAGGGAGTCCATAAAATTTTCTCCAAAATACAGGAGTATGGTCAACCATCGCAATTCTCCAGAAAAACTGTTCAAGGGCCACTTTCTTTGGGACTTTCTTCCTGATTGTTGCTGTTTTCAGCCAATCCTGCCTTTATACTCACATTTTCTTCCCCTCGGTTTGTGTTTTTCTTTCTGGCGACCTCCTCCTGTGTCCATTTGGAACCCAGGCACATGACGAGTGGCGCAGAGCAGCGCATACATATTTTCAACATCTAATTGGCTAACATTCTGCTGGAAATGTCATCCCGATCCTATCTCGTTGACACTGCAGAGGGTCTTGGCTCTCTCTACCCAAGGCTGGCTTTCCTGGTTCCCAATTACAGCAGTAACAGAGGTATTGAGTTACATATACACCGTGTCCCTGGGGATAAGCACTCAATATAGAGTCACTTCGGGGTAAGTCTCATGTCTGCTTACGGAATTTACATTATCTTGTGGCAAAAGAGAGATATTGTCTGGCATTTATGTTTGCTGCTTGAAGCTTAGAAGAATAGATTAGTGCAGATGGCACGTTCTGGGGTATTATTTGAATATTTCATTAAAAAGCGTAAGTTAACCATGAGTTCCCTCCTAAGTATTGAATACTACTTCTGATTTCAAAAGCAAACAGCTCATGTCGATTGTATGCACGGCACTGTGCACAGCCCTTTATCTAGCGTTTCTCTGATTCTCCTTGTATCTTAAAAAATGAGCATTATTTTTCACAATTTACAGAAGAAGACGTGGAATCTCAGAGAGGTCGAGTTCTGTGCTTAAAGTCACACAGCTTATAAGTTACTGCACATGCGACCTCTAGCTTGAAACCTTTCACTCCTAAACCTCTAATCTTTCAACCACATGGCCTGTCAATCCATTTGAACTGCTTCAGATTTAATTATATATCTTAGACTTACATCCAGAAATAAACTGCCAGAATTTGTGGGTTTTCCAAAATCATTTCTAAATACCAGTTATTAGAAAATTAGGACTAGCCAAAATATGAGGCCTGTAAAATTGTAAATTTGATCTCTAAAAAAAAGTATTTTGACTTTCATTCATTTATTACAGTATGTCTGTCACGAGCTCCAAGCTGTTACTAATTGAAGAATATGTGAACTATCTCATTTCATTCATTTTCTTTCTGAATCTGATAATTTTCTACGTAAATATCAATTTTTTGACTGAATGCCAATGTTCCAGTAAGGATGCCTGAATATACTGGGCACAGGTATATTATATTAGGGTTTGAAATAAATAAAATATTAGGGCATCCATCTGGGGCCCAGTGTTCCCTGAAAATAGAAGTAATTTTTGCTGAGTCTGTCTTTATTTCTGATGCCTGCGTTCAAAAATAATAAGAATGAAGGAGAAACATTTATAAATATTACCATGCTTTATGGAAAACTGGCTCTCATTAAAAGTATATTCTGTATACAGATTCCGTTTTCCCCTTTGATTGCTTTCTTGCTTCATTTTCATTTTTTTTCTTTTCTTCCATCCTTCTTTCTTCTCTCTCCCTCCCTCCCTCCCTCCCTCCCTCCCTCCCTCCCTTCCTTCCTTCCTTCCTTCCCTTTCTTCCCTTTAACTTGTTTTTTCAAATGTACCAAAATCCGATAGACTTCTCGAATTCACTTTTCCACTTTTAACCAGACGTCTCTGTGTCAGTGGCAAAAATGAGTCTTGTCGCAGCCCTACCAGGGTAAGACAAAGAGATGTTATCTGCGCATGCGTTCACGTCATTGCAACGTGAGTCCAGTGGGGGTGCTGTCACCCAACTTGCCCATCCTGTAATCCAAGCCTAGAGTCGGAGGACGAGGCGCCTGCAAGGCACGTGAGCAGCTCGGTCGCAGGGCGCACTGGTCTGACATGCCACCAGACAACACAATTAGCCGGTGACACCAGCTGCTGCCACGTTGCACGCCTCACGTTTCACGTGATGGCGTTTGTAAAGTGCCCCACCCCCTTTTCAATTAGCCCGCCTTGCTCCCCCCGCTCCCCCAATTCATCCGCGCAGTTACTGGGGACCGGCGGCAAAGGCGACGCCGCTTAGCGCAGCATCCGCGCCCGGCGGTGACAAAGCGACTGAAGGCCTGTCACTAGGCGCAGTTCCTTCCATGTGCTGTCGATGGAGCCCATCGGTGCGGCGACTTCCCTTTTGTTTATGTTCCAAGAAGAGATAAGGGGACGCTTCTGTAAATAAGCGCCAGTAACTTCGTCCCCGCGTGTCCCTTTGCTCTGGAAGGTCCCTGGCATGACTGGAGTGGCTGAGCCTCGGGTTTCACGCTCTTTCTTTGAAGTAGGTGCACACCGCTGGGTGCTTTGTGCATTCAAAACCCCGCTCCTCACCCTGCAAACAAACAAACAAACAAACACAAACAAAACCACACACACAAAAACAAAAAACCTGTTCCATTTTTTTAGTAATTGTCCTTTTTATATTTTCATAAAGGAGTGTCCTCCTGGTGTGTGTAAATGCTGGTGACCAGAGAGGTACCCATGCCAACCTGGATTGCATCAGCTGCTAATTAATCAGGCCCCGCCCCACAACCCACCCAATGCCTCTGGTCGCTCAACTAAGGCACACTGTGTCATCTAATTTACGTTGTGTCTAGGAGTCTCCTTTCTATCCACTACCATCCACCCTGGGAGCTTAAGATTTTGCATTCTGTGGGTTCTGGTGAGAGGTAGCTCTGTGATTATAACATGCTGGTCAGGTGACTTACATTCATCTCGACCTCAGCTGTGTGAACCTGTCCTCATTTCTCCGAAAGGAAAATGGAGCTCAGCTTTATGAAGCAAAACCACCCAAGGCCACCTCCTTAGAGAATTTCATATTATGCATAACTCCATTATGTTTATCTATTCACCTGCTAATGGATATTTGGGTGACTTTCAGGCTTGGACATGTGTATAGGATTGTTTGTGTAGTCATACACTTTAATTTTTCGTAGGTAAATACTTAGGAGTACAAATATTTTTTCAAGTGAATACTTAGAACTAAGTGTACTTTGAATTTTTTAAAGAAACCACAAAGAATTTTCCAAAGTAACCCTACCCTTTTACATTCCACCAAAGTCTCATTATCCTGTATCTTCACCAACATTTGGTGTTGGCAGTCTTTTTAATTGTAATAGTATCTTCTGTACCTACTTTTGTGAAGAGTCTGTTCAAAGTTTTGCCTTTTTAAAAATCATTTATCTTTCTATAATATTGAATTATAGGAGTTTCTTATATATTCCAGGTAGAAGTTCTTCATCAGATATATATACATATATTACACATATTTTTCTATCATTCTGTACCTTGATTTTTATTTTTTGTTAATAAACACAAACACATCTTATTTTAATACCACTGTATTTATCATTTTAATGGTGTATATAAATATCCAAGGTGAGACATCTTTGCCTCCCCTAAAGTCACAAAGATTTCTCCCCTCCTTTTTTTTTTGCATTTTACCTTCAACACTGTATCCATGGTCTATTTCCAGTAAATTCTGTGTTTGTGATGTAAGAGTCACTTTTTCTCCATATAGCTGTCCTGTTGTTTCAGTGTGATTTGTTGTAAAGATTTCTCATTCCTCATTGTCAAGTACCAATCGGCCACTTGTATGTGACTCTTTATCTAGACTTTCTGTTCCATTCTGTTTATCTGAAAGTCTCTGCTCTCGCCAGTACCATAGTCTTGAAATCAGGTAGTGTAAATTTTTCATCTCAATTCTCCCCTTTTGACATAATAAACTCTTCTAACTTCCAGATAAACTTTAGAACCAGCTCCTCAAAGTTTGAACTTTATTTTCCAAAAGAAAGAAAATCTGGTAGAATTTTGATTAGGATTACATTGAACATTTAGACCAGTTTGGGGAAAATCATAGTTTTTTGTTTTGTTTTGTTTTTTAAATTCAGGAAGATAATGTATCTCTGCATTCGTTCAGGTCACCTTTAATATCTGTTAGCAAAATTTTTTAGTTTTCAGTATAATTGAAACACACAGCTCTTTTGAATTCTCCTAAGTAGTTAATGTTTCTCAATGCTATTATAAATGGTTTACTTAAGTTTCTAATTGTTTGGTGCCAGTATACAAAAATATATTTATAACATTTTAATATATATATATATATTTCTCATATATTTCTCATAGGAGTTTTTTTGCTTTCGTTTTAATATGCAAGAGGCTTGGTTAGACACAAAGTATTGATTTTTTTTTTTTTTTTTTTTTGTCATCTGCTGTTGACAGCACCTCAGATCTCATTTCAGTGGTTTCAGCGCCAGCTGTGCTGTGTGGCGTGAGCCCCGTGCTTGTACCTCTCAGGGGTCCTCCAGGGACGTGGGCAGAGTCTACGCACAGAACTGGGCTCTTTGTCTTGCTCTCTCCTGGTTCTGAGCCTCCCCCCTCACCTTCTGAAGGTGGTAGCTGCCCTGTTCTCTGTCTTTTTCCGGCCAGATATACGACTGTTTTTGTTTGTTTGTTTGTTTGTTTGTTTGTTTTGTTTTTGAGAGCATCACTTGCCCTGCATCGCATTGCGACTAAAGCCACAAAGACGAGCCAAAGCCGCAGAGGCAGAAAACTCATCTTATGCTGTCCCTTCTTCCGAGTTTTAAATCCTTGCAAAATGGGACCACTTTTTTTTCACTCTCCAGAATCATCTGATAGTCAGCTGCACTTTTGTAATTTGGGGGGAAATTAGCGACTTTGGGGAATGATACCTCCACCAAAAGCAACAACTGCCTTTCAAGCTTTTCTAGGTTGTCGTCAAAAGTATTTTGCACCTAATGTTGCCTAATCTGATTGTTTTTTTTCCCCCTGGGGAAGCCTAAAATTAAGATTTGACATAAAATCTCCTGATTTTTGATGTTGGCATTGAAAATACATACATTCAAAACACCACTACTGGCTAATTTTGGCCAGGTAGCAACCTCAGATACACAGTGATGTCAAAACCAGCCTGCTTGCCACCAGGCCCTGTGTGTGACATCAATGCCATCTGCCCTCTTGAAAAAATTCCCCCTTGGCCTTTATTTTAACATTTGTTCGGGCCAGAGTGTCTAGTATTTCATGCCCTGGGCGGAGGGACACACAGACTTCTAGTCTAACAAAATTCATTAAGGTTTGTATGTCCGGGGTGTTACACAGCTCTCATGGGAAGGAACATGGTCACTCCTTCGGGCCTCGGGACCCGCAGGACATTGGTACCAGGATGAAGGCCCCCGCACTGGTACGACTCACTGCTCTTTCATTGACAACTGGCGGCGACAGCAATCAATATTTCTGTAATTACTATGCTTCCTCTTCGGCATAGCTAAAATCTAGTCGCGAGCTTGCTCTGCAAGCAAAGCTTTTCTCAATTCTTCTTCTTTTTTTTAATCCTTCTTTACATATTTATTAGAACATTTCGGACTGCTCCGTGCAGATGGGTTGAGAGTAACCGGCAGAATGAGTCCCAGTGTTTCTCGCTCTTCCTATCAAGCCGTCAGTGGAGATTGGACAGGTCGTGATGAAATAAATGTTGGCTGCTGACTCGCCCAATTCTAAGGGACTCCTCTGTGTCACCAGCGCAGGCTTCTCCAAGACTGAGATATTTGCAAACTGTCATCTTTCATAAATAGCTGCCTTGAGTGACGCTTACTCCCGCCGACACTTGTCTTTGAAATGCACCTGATGGGCTCCTAGCCTGAGAAATTTCATTGCTTATGAGACGTGATTAGCAAAGGGATGTCTTTTCCTTCTCTTCTCACCCCCTCCCTGATCTCTCTCCTTCCCGGCCTCCTTCCTCACCTCGCTGGCTCAGGAAGGGCCTGAATTATGGTTCTCAAAGGCTAAAGACAACAAATGAGTCAGAGGTGTTATGATGCTAACTCCAAAAATACTGTTATCCGACTCACCAAAATTACAGTGAATTACAATCAAAAGTTTGTCAAAGCTTTTTAAATTAATTTAACCCCCTCTTGACATGCAATTCTCTGAAATCTCCAGGACGTATCCAGGATGTACTTACAGAAATGGATACTGTCTTTCGAGATGCCCTCTTTACTCTAACCTCCAACAGAAACGGAAATAGCATGTTTAGTGACAAATTTAGTAACAATATTTGTTGTCGTTTCCATAAGCCTGTTTTTTAAGGATTGGTGTAGCAGCCAACACAGCCACCACACAAATGAGTCAATGCACTTGCTCATAAATGTTAGGATGACTGTAAACAGAGATATGGAACTCAGATCTCCAAGAGGAAAAGGATCACGACATTAAATGGACTTATCTCTTATTAGAAATGAGTACATACAGATAGATCACTGGACGGTCCGACATTCTCACTTCCTAATGTGTCTGATCATATTTCCCCATGTGTAATTTAACTGGGAGAGGCTTAATATGTTAAAGAATGACTATTTTTTATATATTTAGATTGGGGAAATTTTAATCAGTAGGATTAAGAGAAATTCTAACTTTCAGTATAAACTTGGTTGAATTTTAATACCCATAAGTAATACAATTTAGCATATAAAACCTTTAACAACTTTATTTTGCTGCAAAATGTTGCAATGTTTCAATTTATTTCCAAATGAAAATTATGTAAAATCTAATGTTTAGTGAATAAATTTTCTCACTAGGTGATATTGGCACTGATGTCTTATAAACACAAAAATACAGTTTGCTCACTCTACCGAACTATAATGTCTTAGTATGTCTGATTTTCAATGCGACGTTGTGCCCAAAACAATGTAATAAAAAATAATATCATATAACTAATATAATGTAATACTATACTAGATACTACACTAACTGTACTATAATATGACACCATAATATGAAGTATATGCTTTATTGGCTTCATTTCCACTAGAATTTTTCCATATGCTATAGGACTATCAGTATTTATATAATATAATTAGCATATAATCAATATAAGCTCATTTAAGTCTTGCAATAAGCATTTTCAAATTTTTTTAAGCTTTACAATTTTTATTTTATATGATTATCCTATGGGTTTGACATATTTTAATTGCTTATGACACAATGATGAATGCTTTAGAGTGAGCAATTGAAAGAAACTTAAGGAGTCTTTCCTTTGATCTCAGAAATAGAATGCAACCATTCTCGGCTGATAGAAATTATGATTATTACTGGAGAAAAAAGTTCATAAATATTAATTAATTTTCACGTATCTCATTGTTTATAGAGATATTTTATCATATTCAATTAAAATTTCCATATTAACAGGTAATTTCTTTTCTGTGGATTCTGTTCACACTAGTAAAAAGAATGAGAGCCCAATGATTTAGGTATATTCAATGGGCAGTTTTTGGAGTTTTAATTATGAATCAATTATTGAACAATTTTAAGCACTGTCACAAATTTTATCTCATGTATTCTTCACAATCACTCTGCATGAAAAGTAAATGCTGCAGTTCCCATATTGTGGATGTCTAAACTCAACTTCAGAGACTTTAAGAAGTTTGCCCGCAAAGACAGACATGCGTGTGGCTGGCAGTGGAGGCGGGCCCCTCCCCTGGCCCTCCCGTTCACCACACCTGTGTTTTCATATTTCTCAACATAGCTCATTTCTTATTTTCTTTCAGATAATTGGCCAAAAATCCAGAGCTCCGGCAAGTCTAAATTTGACGCACAGCTATCATGTTACTCTTAATGAAATTCGAGGCTTTCTAAAACCTGTATAATTTTTTAAGACTATAATTTTAGGTTCACAGCAAAATTGAGCAGAAAATAGAGATTTTCCATTTATCCCCTGCCCCCCCACCCCCACATAGCTTCTCTTATTATTAATCCCCCCAACAGACGGTTCATATATTACAAATGATGGACCTACATTGACGCGTCATAATCACCCCAAGTCTGCAGTTCACTTTAGGGTTCACTCTTGATGTCGTACATTCTATTGGTTTGGACAAATACATAATGACCTGCAGCCACCATTATAGAGTATGCTATTATAAAGTATCATACACCGCATTTTCACTGCACCAAAAATTCCCTGTGTACTATTTACCCAACCTTCCCCCCAAATCCTGGTAACCACTGATCTTCTTCCTGTCTCCATAGTTTTGACTTTTCTGTTAACGTCATATAGTTGCAATCATATAGTGTGCAGCCTTTTTAGATTAAGCCTGTTAAATTTTTAGCTCTTCGGGATTTTCTTCTGGAGGTTTTGATGGCTCTAGAGTAGAATTTCTTGCTAAGCCCCTGAGGATGCAAGAGAAGAACACAATAATTTTTTTACAACATGCCAGAGCTGGCCTCTTGATAGGTGTTCTTCATTCCTGGCCATATATGATGATAAGTTATCAGGAATCCACTTCATGAAAGGCTTTTGCTATGTGCCGGAGTGGACATAAGTATGAGATACAGTTCTTGACCTCCGGGAGCTTCCAGAATAGCGTCTGTTTGTTCTTCCGTAGGATGGAGTCAATTTTGCAAAGACTTGAATTCTGGTGCAAAAAACAAACAAACAAACAAATAAATAATAGCAGCTGTAAATATAGGGTAGAGTCTCTGGACCTATAAGTTTGCAGTGTGTTTCTTCAGCGAGTTCACTGCTATCAGATAGAACATTCATTATTTATTTTGCAGTGAGAACCTCAGTACATTGTTCACATTTGTAACCTCGTTTGCAAACATGGCTGCCTGGTTTCCAATGGATCCTGACTACATGCCAAGTAATGTTTAGGGCCCTTGAAACGTGTTAGGACTGTTACTTTTGGCACGATTTTAGGGGGAAAAAAAAACTTGAATAAACCTCATCTCCTGACTATACATGGCTCTCTGAGTTATCAAAGAGAATGTTAAGTGCCTGATTTGAATGAATAGACCAGCTAATCTCTAAGGTGTCTTCTTGCTTCATGTTTTGAGATGGAAACTTGTACGTAGTTTAATTTATCTTGCTTGCATAAAACCACCTGGATACTCTTACTTTTTTACTAATGCTCTTCTAATTGTGCACCATACTTTGGTGTTGTTGGCTTTGGTGTGAATGGGCCACTCTACTAAGGTGAGACTTATGTCATTGTTAGAAAACATACATGCCTAAGCTTCACGGTTGTATGATTTTGGCCTCCAGTCTATCTCTGTAGATGTAGGGCACTTAACTTCGCTCTCGTAACACCAAACACAGCCATACACGAAGACCCACCCTTAATCCATTATTTTCCCCAAATTAATCAAACCAATAGGGTTGACTAGGAAGTAAATTTAACATCATGGGAAGAGTTTACAGCCCTTGGAATACACAAAAAAAGACTCTTCATTCACATGGGGAGTCCAGGGAGTCCCCCTAAAAATTAAATTTCTAGCAACAGTTCATTCGTTACCATTGGTAGTCTGGATCCTTTGTTTCATATTTCTTTTGTATTTTTCCTGGGTTGTTTTCTCACTCGTGATGAAGATAAACATAAAAACAGGGAATGTAGATATAATGTAATATTTTTCTAATGTTTTCAATTAAGCAGCAGCTGCTGTTACCAAGCTGTCATTTCTGTTGCTATGGGGGTTCTGTGTGTGTGCCAGGACAGGGCCGATTCCTTTCATATACTCGTCCTATCGCTAGGGTGTTACATGGACTCTCTTGAACTATTTTTCATCTAATAGGATCTGGAAAGGGGTGCCATCTTTTCCATTAAATCTGTGTGTGTTCGAGAGCTCAAGATGTCTTTATCTGAAACTGCTTAAGATCCCCACAAATCAGCTGAGATTCTCATTTTGGGGAATCAAAAGCAAAAGAATCCAAGGGAATGCAAGGCTTATGAATCTTGTTGGTGTTTCGAGACCCTCAGTACATCTGAACGCAGCCTGGTCTGAACGTAGCGCGTGTCGAGTGAGTCCGTGTCTTCCAGTACACAGGCTGTGAGAGCAGGGGCTTCACTCTCGCGGGGCTGCCCCGCAGCGAGCAGCCTCCCAGGGAATGACACAATTCAAGAGCTCATGCTGATAGATCCAGCTCTCGGTGCCAACCTGGTAGCCCAGGAGCATTGGACAAGATCTTTGCTAAACGAATTCATTCATTCCGTGAACGTTATTTTCAGTGAGCTCAGTCTTTTAGCATCTTTAAAAGAGTGAGTGTAATAATTTTTTTTCCCATCTTTGACTTCTTGTCCCCTTGCCTAGACTTGTAAAAATCAAAGAAGCAGATTGTTAATTTCATGAGCTGACAGACAGACCTCTCTTCCTTTGTCCTGGGCTTTTTTTTTTTTTTTTTTAATCCCGAAGTCCTATAACACATTTCAACATTGACATTGGTTTATGTCTTACATATCCCACAGTGAAGCGAGTCACCTTGAGTTTTGAGGATACCGCTCGAATAATATAGCCCGGTCCATTCTATCCTTCAGCTGAATGAAACAGCTAAGACAAAGCTCCAGATAAACTCCTGGGAAATAAGAACATGACAGATGTTATACTTGTTATTATTTTGTGACCAGATTGTCCTCTCATTGAGAGCTAGAGTTATGCTTTATGCTTCTTTATATGGCCCATGGTGGCTTGCATACAATAAATGCTCAATAATACCGTATGACTAGAGAAGAGGTATAGAGGTAGAAGGGCACGCTATCTGCTAAGGGCCATATGTCATGTTGATATGACAATACGGCAATAGAGAACATGATTGAATGAATGATTGCATAGTGAGTGTTTTCTATGTGCCAGACACTTTTCATAATACAAGCCTTTGGCAGCCCTGGGAGGTAGGTGTTATTTCTTTTTTATAGGTGCTAAAATTAAAGGTTACAATACTAGACACCGAGCCAACCCAAATCTCTGCTTCATCCTGCCTCTTCAGAGCTACAAAATTGCAGTGTGTCCCCATAATGACTATGACCCATAGAGGAGCCCCAATTCTCAACGCTTGAGAGCAATGCATTATGGAAACAGCAAAGCCTTAGACTTAAATGAAACATCTTTCTCCGGTATGGTTTCTTACCATCAACTACCATATATTATCCAATATTATTTTCAAAAGCTTTTTGAGCAATATCAAGGCGCTGTTGAACACAACAAAATGAGCATTGCTTTTTAAAAATAAAATCAGCCTACCCACAATTTTCTTTCCAACCTGCAAGACCGGAAGGGTCCCTGTAGAAAAATGTAAAAGTCCTTTGCTTCTTTCTGTAGTTTTGTATTCTGCATGGTGGCCTGATCTGCTGGACAGATCCTCATTCTCTTGTATTACGATCTATCGAAATGATAAGCTCACAGCCTTCCGCTGCGTGTTCCTTTACAACGGTGAATCCTTGATGCTTTTTGTTTTAAAATTGGTCCTCGCCTCCTGACATGTTGATGAGCGATGCCATTTTAGGCTGATGAATGTGTCCCAGGCCTTTCATAAAGGCCAGAAGTGGGTTAGATATAGCGCTCCACATTCTCTAAGAGATAATCTTAAATTTTTGCCGATGTTGGTGAAACAGAAGTTCAGACAGGTCAGTTTAAATTTCTTAGCTGCAGAAAGACATTAAAAGAGGGTTTCTAAGTTACCTCACCTTTAATAAAATGAAGTCATCTTATATATTAATATATTAATATTACAGCTGGGTTTAAACTCATGTGGACCAAGCTTTAGTTAATAGTTAAATCAAATTGAATCTCAGATTTTATGAGTGATAAAATGACAATAAAACGGGTCTGGTCAGTAAAGATAATAACTCGATTCAGTACTTTGGATATAAGTGTTTAAGGTTTCTGTGATAAAACTGTAATTTTATACCCCAAAGTGTGTTAATGACATTAAGTGAGGTAATAGGCAAAGTGCCCTGACAATGCAATCCCCACAGGACCACAGTAATAGAAATAATTTATAATGTATCAGCAATAAAATCTTTCATGTTATCTCAATTCAGGCCAGGCGCCACGTCTTGGGTTTCAGATTACACATGTTCCTCTTCCTCCCCCTGCCCTGGACACAAGTGTTAACCTAAAATAATTAAGAAAATGGTTTTCGGAGTACAGAAATCTTTCACAATTATGGGCATAATGACCATCCTATTAACTATTTGCACTCCACTCCATTTATGTCTGATCGATGGAACTCGAGCGCAAAGTTAGAAAGTAAGCATTTCTAAAAATAATCCGAGGCGTTTTAATTTCCTCTTGGCCTTTTTCTCTTTTTATATTTTTCCAAATAGAACTGATTCCTAACATTTAAAGTAAATACAGGTCTGTTTTTCGAACACTTAAGAACTACTTATTTGTATGACTATGAAATTATTTTATTTTGTGAGGTCCTGAACTGGTAGTTTTATAGGTCAGACGCAATTCCACAAATCGTACATTGCTGAGGGACTTTATTCAGCTCCGAAAGCTAAGTTACTTCATCCTAAAAACAGGGATAATAATTACGAATGCTGGGAGCTGCTTTGAGGTTGATGCATTTAGTGCTTGGCAGAAGATGTGGATGCACAACCTGGTGGTCCTCAGACTTATCTTCTAGTTTTCTTGTCCTGGTCTGGACCCTGCTGCTGACAATCAAACATTCAGGCACCACTGGGGACTGGACCCCTCCACTCACGAGATGAGTGATGCTGAGCTTACCGCAGCCCAGCCCTGAGATTTCCAACCCGGAAGCATAAACTATGAAAGTCTGTGCCTTAAGCATTTGTTCATAAGGCTTCTCTGAAAGCAACTGTCAATCAACAAGGAAAGCCACGATCAAAGAAACAACTCATTTACAGGGATTTGCTCTTTTCGGAATTCTGGGGTCTGCGCCGAATCTCAAAGTGTTGGTGACTATGCAGTGTCTCGCTTGCATCGTGTCAGGTTTCTGGAAAATGGCACCAGCAAGTTCAAGAAGACACCGTGTGGTTAAGGACCAGAAAAACTCGCGCTGCATGCCAATCGGTTCTGATCGTTGTCAGTCTGATTAATCTTGCCCGCAGGTGTATCTACTGAGAAAATGTCAACATCAGTCAGCCCAGAAGTACTTGGTCCAGCTTCTGAGCCATCTGAATAGGCACAGGAAGTTATCAGCAATCTCAGCATCCCCATTTCTGGGGACCCAGTGTGTCTTGCAAGGATGAACTGAAACAGCCGTGTTACAATTTAACCTTCTTTTATTCTGAAGGCTCCTTGTCCACTGGGCTTTGGCTCAGATGCTCTGAATGTGTAGGCTGAGTTCTCCAAAGAAATCTTGGAGAACAAGATATGAGAAAGCATGACTTTTAGCTTCTGTACCCTCATCCAGAGCCACTGAGTCCAGGTATGCAGGTAGAGTGGCATTGCGCAGGGGTGTGGCATTCACAGAGATTCTTATAAGATTGGTGCCCCCTGGGCTTGGGCATGCCGATGGCACAACCTGCCCAGTGGTCCAAAGTGGATCTGTGGGCTCAAGCCCAGGGTCTGGTACCCAATAGAGGCGATTGCTTTCAAGGAATCATTGAATGATTCTCCACTTCCTGACTGCACCTCCCAGATTGCCTGATACCTATTATTTCTCTGTCTGAATTTTTCGAACCCTCTGAATCCTTTCCATACGCCAGCTCTGTTTTTAAAGGCTCACATCGGCTCCACATCTGAGGCCACTCCGATCGTGACACCCGCCCTCCTGAATTTACCTAGTGGATCTGACAGTGTGCGTTACCGATAAACAGTTGGTTTTAAGTCAATAGAAAGGCAATAAATGTACCTCTCAGATGGGTATCTGTTCACATGAGGTCTCAAATTTCTTGAATCTGAGCAGATATTGTGCACACAAGACTGCAATAAGCTGCGAGGCAACATTATTTAAGAAGGAACGCGTTATAGGATATAGCTTTTTATTCAGCTCTGAGACTAGCAAATCTAACTCCAGGAGCAGAACAATCCCCGACTGAGTGTTTCTTTCCCCCCTATTGTTTTTCTTCTCTGTTCTGACTTTTATTTCTCAAACTCTGACATGCTGTATTTATTGCCTGCCTATTTAGAAACGGAATCTCTCGCAGTTTCCATAAATGCCATCTGCACCCTGATTCTGAAGGTGCACCGGACGTCCTCCCTGCCGCTGGCTGTGTTTACCAGCAGACGACACAACTCTTGATCTGTCCCTTCAGGTGGTTCAGACTAGCTAAGAAGAAATCACAACCTTATCTTCTCAGAGCTCCGAAATGTAAAAATAGCCCGGCCATTTATTGACCCGGGCTTTTTCGGCCTGGGTGTTTCAGAGGCATGGAGAAAGTGGATTGTCACTTTCTCGGCCACATATGGAGCTTCAAACGAGGAAAGAGTCATAGATTAAAGGGAGTATGGCCTCACTCAGCCTCCTTCAAGAAGGCTTAAAGCCCCCTCGTGTTGGGCCTTATCAGGCTGGAGGGGGGGATGCAGAAGATAAACTTTAAAAATAAATGCCCCCCAAATCCCGATTATCACCCCTGCCTCCTCTGCCGTGTCTGGCCAGCAACGTGTTAAGTGAATTGAAACTGGATCGTGGAGAGACAGTCACAACCTGGTTATCAGTGGCAGTAAATGGAAGATAATAGCCCCACTAGAGAGTTATGAAATGGCTTGTCTTTGAGCTGCCAAAGTGTTTAGTCTCTCTTTTATTATATTCACAGCAGTAATCCGATATGTCCTGACTTCTGTCATCTGTATGTAATGCTTATCAACTCTCTGTCAGTGATTCACCCTCTTGTCAGGGACAATTATGCCTCAAAGTGCCGAGGTTATGGCTGAGGCAATATTATGACTGGAAAGAAAATATGAAAGGTGTAACACATCACAGCAAGCAATCCGAGAGCTGACGTCAGAGTAAAGGAAAACATTATTGATAAAAGGAGAACAGAGAGCGAACTTTCGTTCTCGGCGCTGGGGGCATGGCCGGCATGGCCAAGGTCAGGTGCGCGGAGGACCCTCTCCTGGAGATGCTTTACTAATTCGTGACAGCGGGACGTGCATGCCCGGTCCTTCACAGCCGTGCCACTATTTCCATTTTGCATGTCCACTTATAGAGGGGCCTTGGATTACGTTGTTAAAATGTAGGCTTTGGGGAAGAGGCGAATGACGTATGCTGGCACAGAAGTTCTTTTTATATCATTTGAAAGTCTCCTGCTTTTCTGAAGACCCTATGCTTCTTTTTTTTTTTTTTAAGATCTCTACTTACACATGGGACAGGGGCGTGGCAGTGAGAACTGGGTTTAGAAGGAACTGGATCGAAATTTAAATCGTAGAAAAGCGGGATGGATAGCCCACTGATCAAGAGAATTCGAGATTGAAATATTTAAGAATGAAAAGTTGGACATCAGACAGAATTTGTTTTGAATGTTGCTTCTGACGCTAGTTAGTTAGTTGTCTGACCTTGAGGAAGCTACGTAATGCTTCCGAGCCTCCTCCCTTCCGTATAAAGGATAAGATGGTTCTTGGTAATACCTGTGTGGTAGTGTGGTTGGAGAATCAAGCAATGGCATATATAGAGTGATCAATAAATGTGTGGTAGATTCTGTAGGATAACCAGCAGCATGTGACCAGAAATAAAGTCTTGTTTAATTTTATTTCTCATTTCCTCACATGTAAACATGTCAGGGTCTCTTGAATTTCGCCACATCACCAAGATAGAGACACATCCATGTAATTCGGAAGGCAGGGCTGTTGTTGAGGACCTGGCTGATCACATTAGTAGAACACTCAGTGTGAAGAACTCTGGTTAGAACCCAAACAGCAACGATTTCTTTTTTCACATCTGGAATGCTGTTTCTGCTGAGCGACTGGCTTGCGTTTTAATCAGAATTCTTGAGGACAGCTTGACTTCTCATTGCCATGCAATTGCATGACCGCAGCATGGCTGCTGCATGATTCACAGCCCAGTATGCAACATGTGCATGGAAAAGGGTGATGGTGAGAGTATTTACCAACCAGTTACTCATGGGCCTGTTGACCATTCGGAGTGGACGCAGCCTTGTGGGGCAGTGTGCTGGGCCTGCTGCTATGCTAGCCAACACTCCTACATTGCTGGTTTAAGCTGTGTGTCCAGAAAAGGCCCCGGCAGCTTGAGTACTGGTCAGGTACACTGGGAGTGTAGGAAGGCAGGCACGCCCCCCTCATATGGAAGCATTTCATGATTTACCAACCTATCTAGCTGTACTGGTGCACATGGATGGCTGACAGATGACTGTCAGCTCTGCCTATTAGAAAAATATAAAACACAGAAAAACGTAAAAGCTTAAGCACATTTCTGTGAGCTTCCATTTTACATTAACCTTGTTTTATTCACTTTAACATTTATGAATGAATAAGTTATTAGTAAAGATAACTCGTGACGTCATTGTAAGGGCGAAACTTGGTCATTGCAATATATTTAGAAAATTGATTATCAAGAAAAAATAGAAATCATCTAAAAATCTCAACACTCTGAGATGAACATCGTCAATTTCTTGATCGATTTCTTTGATTCTTTCTCTGGTGGACACATCTTGGATGTGTTCTAGATTTTAATAGTAATATACTTCATATTTTACCATTAGGTATGAAGGTTATGGTTTGTTTCAGAGACATGTTCTGTAGGATGTTTTGAAATACTGGTATTTAAGTGTCAGTAATTAATAGCATTTATTAAAAGTTTATTCATTTTTTAACAGTTCTTAAATTAGGAAAGAAAGTGAAATTTTACCAAAAAAACCCTTTTGGCCTATGTCAAGATTCACATGAAATTTCTTCCTTGATAGATGAGTTTTTTAACTCAGATCACTCATGTTGAACCATCTTTACCTTGATCGAGTAAGCGCTATTTAATTGTGGACTAATCTCTTTTAGAATTTTTGTGTGGAAGTCTACTTTGGTCTCTGAAGTTGGAATTGTGTTTGCTTTGGAAAAAGAAATGCAAGGTTTTCATTTACTTATGCTCCGGATAAATTCACGGGTACATACCTGTGATCTGAAGTATAAGGGCCTAAACGTTTGGAAAGATTAAAAAAAATCTGAATCTAAATTTGAGCTGTAAAGACAAAGATTTGACATTTTTAATTTCTTTCATAATAACTGGCTCATTCATGTTTTCTTTTGATTTTTTTCTTTTCGGTCAAATTCTGACATTTGTTTTCTCCCACAAAAGTTTTTACGATGTGTACAGTTTTAACTTTACTCCATAATGAAAACATTTAGAATATGAAATTTATTCTAAATATCAGTGAAGCTGCATCTATCTTAAAAAATCTATTTACTACTTTGCACGTAATCATTATTTTGATTTCCACTGTGATCCAGAAATTATTTTTTTCAAGAATACCTTCTAATTTCTAGTGAATGGGACTTTTATTTCAACTTTTCATGTTAGTTTTTGGTTACATTATTGTGCCCAGCGAATGTGACTACTACACATTCTACTTGGGAAAATTGGTTAAGATTTTTTATTTTTGATCAGTAGCCATTTTGTAAAGATCCCGAATTGGTTCTATGAAAGAAACAATTGAATTCACCACACTAGCGATGAAGATTTAACCCATCCTTCCTATGACCCTTCTTATTTCTTCTCTGGTGTACGTTATGCTCCGGACAAGTTCAAGTAGAAAAGCCAATTAATTGACCATTCTGAGAATGAAAAGGGGACTGTTGTTATCTTTGGACAGCAGGCTAAACTGTTCTATGCTGGGCCAACTGGTATGTAAGGTCACTCATCCCATAATTCACCTTAAATTCTTTCCTGAATAATGCAAAGCATTAATTAGATAAGTAAATCACTTGCAGGCAACTCATGAGCACTGCAAAAAAAAAAAAAATCCTGCTTCTTAATTGGCTCTTTCAATGCATCTTGTATAGCAGTGAAAGCAATTTCAAATTTTTCCAATAGGAAAAAGGCCAATATTAATTAAATAATTAAGAACTTCCATAGCTTCTGTAAGGTTTGGCTGATCGATGTGGCGGTATCTGGTTCTGCATCCAATTCACAATAGATGATAGTGGAAATACACATGAGACTTTGGTTACATGTGTGTTTTTGTGTGAGTGTAGATATATCATATACATTTTTATTTTCTTAAGTAAAAATTATACACATGATGTATAGCATAGATAAAATATCTAGTCATGGTCATTTTTTTCTCTGTATGGCTCAGAATTTCAGAAACGGTGAGCCATGTTTATAAGAAGACTATGGAATCTCATGTCATTTCTTATTTGGTTTTAAATGCCAATGTAACATGCTTTTGAGATTAATTAAAAGATTTATATTTTATCTATAGGAAACTGTGTTCATTTTCCAGAAAGTCAAGTATTTAAGTGAGGTTTAAAAAGTGTTATTCTCAAATAGTATTAAACTGTTAATATAAAACTTTGGTCTTTAAAAATATCAAATTAAAAGTAGCTGAGCAAACGTAGGTAAAGAAGAATAAAATGGTTTCAATACTCTGTGTAATAACAATCACAATGTATCTTGACATTTGCATCTCTCCCAAAACAAATTTTAGGAATAAACGAAGTTCTTTTTCTTAATCTTGTGACCTTCTAACAAGTGTTTATTAAATTTGTGAATGAATACCTAATTTCACTCAGCACTCAGAAATTTCATTTTTGATTTTTTTCTCTTCAATTTTCCAGGCTAAACTGGGAAAACATTTTAAGGGAATTCAAAAACTTACAAAGAGAGATTAAAAGCTACCTAAAAGTCAAATAATTAAACATGAGCATATAAGCACCTATGTCCTATTGTTAATATACTTTTTGTCTAGTGAGATACACACACATTTGTAATAATACAGTTATTGTATATGTCTTTAAATATGCAATACTTTCACTATGCCAAGGAACAAACAAGCACTTATTTTTCTTTTGGGAGGTGGAGATCAATTTGGGTAATCGCTTGTGAAAAGTAAAGAATGGACAGAGGGACTACCTGCAATCATTAATAGAACATCTCATGTTAGATTTCTTAGAGTGGCTTTCAGATCTGACTAGAACTTTGAACTATTGCTGCGCACGCATGTGGGCATGAGAACAACACTCTTCGGGAGATATAAGCACTCAGGAAGATAGACGTCAGAAGCACATTTATCTGACGGCGGGCGACGCCAGCGGATGCCTAGTTACTATTTTATCCCATCCTTGGGTCCTCTCGGAAGCACACCAGAAAACAACAAATTAAAATAAGGTCGATACCAAAGTGCTAACTTCCTTCGTTCCTGGCCGCCTTCCTCCATTCGGCCCTATTTCAGTTCCCCTGGCGTGGAAATCCTGTACCGACAGGAGCACGGATGCCACACGCTCCCTTCCTCGTGCCTGTGGTGACAGTCAGGGTTGTGCGACTCACAGATGCAGGTCGTTGGGGACCTACCGTGGGTTTCTATGGCAACTGACTAACCCACAAGCGGAAGGTGATTCAGACGCCAGAATTCGATTTTGAAAGAGCTCATCGCTCTTGTGTTCTGTGGCATGAATTAAATGTGCAGGATCGTGGTGGGCGGAAAATCATTACAAACTGGTACGGGCGTGTATTCGGCAAGAGCATGTGGGGTGTGTCTAGATACCAGCAGTATCAGCCAGGACTCCAATGGAGAAACAGAACCTACATGTCTCCAGATGGATGGATGGATGGATGGATGGATGGATGGATGGATTAGATAGATAGATGAAAGAAAGAAAGAAAGAAAGAAAGAAAGAAAGAAAGAAAGAAAGAAAGAAAGAAAGAGAGGTGACAGATGGCTAGATGATAGATACTTGGTAAATAGAGAAAGAGAGATAAAAAGATAAGAGTTTTCAGTCTGAGGAGTGGGCGCCTGTGAGTCTGGGGCTGGTGAGGCCGATCTGGAGTCCGCGGGCCGGGCAGCAGGCTGCAAACTGATGCTGCAGCCACAGGCTGCGCATCATCTTCCGTAGGGATTTTACAAGAAATCTCCGTTATCAATCCCCTAATCCACAAAGCTTCTCTACCTCATTTATAGGCCTATGAAGAAAGCTCTTGGGGTACAAACGCGAGACCCCTTGTATCCTCCTGCATATCATTGTTTATGGATACGTCTGTTATTCAGTGTTAAAAATGTGGGTTACACTAACCCAGATCATCTGCACGATAGCGACCTTGTCACGGCAGGTGGAATACGGTCATACATAACATCCCAGACACGCTGTTACTCTGTGGACTGCACTTAGGTTTCATTCAAATGGCCAGAGCCAAATAGTTGATTCAAAGCATGGGAATCGGGATTTTTTTCATTCATTCACAATCACATTCTGTGCCACAATCCATGCAAAGATCTGAGGGAAATGGAGACGAGAGAGGCAGGTGTCTGTCCCAGAGAGAAGAAATTCATAAGGGTTGGGAAGAAAGTCACATAACCAGAGATCAAGGGCGCATACGGCTGGGATGAAGGAAGATATAAGCGGGGCGAGGGAGAAGATGGGCTTTCAGCTCAGACCTTGTCGTGAGCTTTGGTGGGCCTCCTAGGGACTGAGGTCCCCATTCTGCACGACACGCCAGTCCTTTCAGAGTGCCGTCAGTGAGGTTATTTTACTTGAGATCAAACTCTCAGCATATGGCTCAGTCAGCGTCAGTGTGGAGAGCCCCCTTCTCTCCTTCTGGGAATATGCAAATTGACAACACATTCGTTGCTCACTGGTTTGTGTCAGAGTTGGCATACAGGTCAGTTTTTACCTGTCCCTCTTTCTTGCCCCTGACCCTCCGGACCTTTCACAGACTTAATTGTGTCCAGCTGGGTGTACTTTGCCCTTTCCCCCAGTATAGGACAAAGGAATACTTACCCTCAGCCATTTTCAAAGGCTTTTCCTTTCCCTTCGGATTTGTGATTCAACAAACCACATCTTCCTTGACTCAGCTCCCAAATTGCCTTAATAGCCTGTGGCATCCAAACGGTGACCTCTGCCCTGTTCCAGCTCCTCTGGTGCCTTTAAGTCACACCTGCAGTCATTTAAAATGGTGTCACCAAGCTGTGGTCAATTCCTGGCATCAGCTGCTCGACGGCATTTAGACCTTTTATTTCTTACTGGACAGACCCATGATTTAACTCTCTTCTCTCTCTCTCTCTGTCTCTCTCTGTCTCTCTCTGTCTCTCTCTGTCTCTCTCTCTCCCTCTCTCTCCCTCTCCCTCCCTCCCTCCTTCCCTCTCTCTCTCCTCTCTCTCCCTCCTTCTCTCTCTTCCTCCATGCGGTATCATAGCATCACAGTCTAATGGAAAGAGCACCTGTTGACTCCAAAGCATTGGGATTCAGCCCCGCATCTATTGGTCTCAACTGTCATGTCAAAGCCTCAGTTTCTCCACCTGTAAAATAACTAGCTTTTTTATGTTTCAGGGATGAAATAGAGATAATAACATAATGTTAAGAGTAGTTAATTCTGAATAAAAATAGGAGGTAAGGGAACAGAGAGTGTTGGGTCGTTAGTTTTAGATCTGAGAGTCAAGAAAAGACTCTCTGAGAACATAACATTTGGACAAGAGGCCAAAAGAGTGATGGAGGGAGCTGTGAAATTATCTAGGGAAAGAGCATTTTGGGCACAGAGGATAGCAAGTGTATGCAGCTCGGCTGTGGGGAGCTTGCTTGGTGTGCTCAGGGGGCAGTCGCCCGACAGGTATGGCTCAAAGGCAGTGAGTGAGGTGGGAAAAGCATCCAGGCGTGTCATACGCAAGTATAAGGCCAAGAGAAGAGTTTTGACCTAGGGTATTAGAAGCCCCAATTAGAGGGTTTTTAGCAGGAGGCGGAGATGACTTGCTAACATTCCTATGTCAAGGGGAACACTGTGCTGTGTGGAAGAGATTGCTGGGAGACAGAAATAGAAGCTGGAAGATGGGTTGAAGCTCTTTCAGCTAACCAGGCGAGGGGGGACAGGGGCTTGGAATGGGTGTCCGTCATGGTTCTCTGGAAGAGTCTGATTCAAGAGTGGGTGAGAGAGCGAGGAGTTATCAGAACTACAGGGCTTTGTCTGGAGCAGTTGAGGGAATAGAGTCACCCTTCGCAGACATAATTAAGGAAATGTTGGTTTAACGGGGTAGAAAGCAAGAGGTTGGTTTCAAATAGATTAAATTTGATTAACAGATGCCCAAGGGGACACTCAGAGGAGGAAGCTTTATATGCAAATTCAGTTTAGAGATGGGGCTAGAGGACAAAATTTAGAGTTGTTAGTGTATATACCAAATGCTGCAGGGCCACCTGGTAGGACAGAGCTCAGAGTTAGGAGGTGACCATGAGGGGTCTTGTTTGAACTGAGGTGTTGGGTACAAGGCTAACATGATTGTGTTCTGGAGGAAATCCAGAGTAGAAACAGCTGGTATGGACAACCAAAGTGAGGAGGGAGTTTGAGAAAAAAAGGAGCCCGAAAATGGTGCCCTTTCATAAAATGAAAATTTTCTATGGTAAAAGTAGGTGATATAGAAATACAACTTAAAATTCTAGTGACAAGTAGAAATGTCTGAAAACTTTTTTCAGTCATTCTGATCTGATCACAATTAGAAGAAAACATGCAAAGAAAAAACCTGGAAGAAAATACTTCCGAAGTACCAATGGTGGTTTTTTTGTTTTTTGTTGTTTATTTGTTTGTTTTGTTTTGTTTCATTTTTAACTTTATGGCAGTATTATGAATAATGCAAAAAAAAGTTTATTCTTTCTTTTGCTTTTGTACATATCCTGTATTATGCACATACTCTGATTTTAATTTTTAAAAATGTTTATTAAAATACTTGAATCTATCTCTCTTTTAATAACTAAAGCATTGAAGTTAAAATTAATTTGATCAGTATCCCCAATCCTTCCTCAAAATATATTCTAATCTCCTTCCTCAGAGAAAATTACTATTATGGGTTTGAGAAGTGTTCTATCTCAACTTCTTCTTACATTATATAACTATTGAAAGTACCTCTAGTTCCTTAAATATAATTTTTGATATTGAACTTATCAGTACTTATACCCTACTTCCAAGCAAACTTTTCTCTGTGTTCACCCCGCTCCTTTCACTCTCATTTTACTCCTTAGATTAATATTGTTGAATAAAATTTACAATTGATAAAAATTTGATAGTTTTATATGTTTGTTTGTTTTAAAATAATTCGTAAACCCCTCTTCCATTCGTATCTTTGAGTAAATTCTCTTATGGTTCTTTCAGACAAATCCTATAAATTGTAAATTGTCTGTGTCTAAGAAAAAGTATTATTCAGTTCCATCTTAAAGTATAGTTTGGCTGGTTTGGCTGAGTTTAGCATGCTAGTTTCAAAAATACTGCATCCTTCCTGCATATATTTGATTAGAAAATTTAAATCCAGGTAAAGTTGTATGGATAAAGCCAATAATTATAAATGAGAAGCACCTACAAATTGAAAGTACATGTAGTCTTTATGAAAACTTTTTAAAGACATCAAAAAATTTTTCTGATAACTAGTAAGCAAAAAATCCAGGTATAAAGTTATTTCTGTACCTCATTAGATAAAAGATAATTCAGAGGGATTTAACCCAACATTTTACATGGCTTCTTTCTAGGAATTTCTGTGTGCTTCCCTGTACTTTTCTGCAAATTCCAGCATTTCTACCTTAAGGAGAGTTTGCTTTGACCAACTGTAATATCCAAACAATAACAATAGCTCAAAATATCCATGGTTCCCTTTGTGAACATACTACAGCCTTTAAAATCCTTCCATATCGATTAGGCTCTCCCAATCCTGTGAGTGTATAAAAGAAAGCATACCTCCTCCATCTTGAATTATGGAGCATGAAGTTCGACTACATCAATCGTACTGAGTGACTTCCCTGAGGACATCTAGCTAACATGTGGTAAGGCCTCGAGGCTTGTTTCTTGGCTTGTAGTTGAATGTTCACTCTGTTCATCAAAGATGTTTGTTTCCTTTGTATGAAGTATGTAATTTATTGCTTGGACAATTCAATGTTGATTATTTGGGTTTAGTGGATTATCTGAATCTCCCTTCTGAGTTCTGAGGAAATACTCCAGAATAATTCTAGAAGACTTTTCAGTAACATAGCTGGGATAGAGTTTTCTGTGACAGAAATAACAAAGAATATGGAATCTACCTTCAGGACCAGGTCTGCATATAAATGCAGACGAATGTTCTGGATTGGTGCCCATGCTGTAGTCCACTGAGAAGTCATTTTGGCAACCTGGAGAAAAGTAGCCGAGAGCAGGTCAGAAATGCTTTCTTTCTGTCACCATGACCCAAACATCTGTGTGCTCTCTTCTCTTTAAATTTGGAGAAAACTTCTCTTGATCTTGCATTCTGGATTGGCATGAGAATTAATCATACTTTTTACTTAAAGTTTTCTCTTCAAAACAAAAACACCTGTGCATGCAATCAAATCAAAACTTATGAAAGCAATTTTTTCCACTCGGCTTTTATAGTTTTATGAATTCTGTATTTGTGCATGTCCTTTGGGACTACTAGTTCTTGTGTAATATATTATTTGGGAAAATCTAACTGTAATAAGTATTGTTACATGGTCGTAAAATTACAGAAAAAATGCTCTGAAGAATCACAGTTCAAAAAGCTTTGCCATATTTTATCAAATAAGGAAAATAGATAAATAGAAATAACCAAGATTACTTCCGAATTTGGTCCATCTTTATTACTTTCACTTGAAAAGCTTTTAGAAATATTAGAGTGTCACATCCTGACTTCTTTTGACCCACTAAGGGTGGGTTAGAGGTACTAAACCTCAGAGATCCTGCCCTCTCAGACGACTTCCCAATTCAAAATCAATATAAATTTCACTTGTCGAGAAGCTTATTCTTATCCTTGTGTAGAGTGCCTATCTTCCTCCCGCCCACATCTGTTCTCCTAACTACTCTCTGTTCCATCGCCAGGTTGATTCCTCCCTGAGACTTCCTGATCACCCCTTGACATACCTCACAGTACTTAATAAACAGTTCATTTCCTGCGGTCATCTTAAAGTAGTATAGTTATTTGCACCCACAGCTGGTTTTCCCAAGGATTGTGAATTCTTTGCTAGTGTGGACACTATCCAAGTGTCCTTATTACCAGGAATGTAATAAGCACTCAAAAACTCTTTATTTAATTAAAGAGAATGAAAACACCCAGTATCTCAATTCCAGGGGCCTCCTCAAAGGGTTTTGTCTCATGTGGTATGAGACTAGATTCATATAATTAATTAATAGATAATATGTTATGTGATATATTCTATATTTAATATTGATATATTAAATAAATATTCCAAAAATATATTTTATATATTATATATTATATAATATATGCTATATATTATATATAACAATATATTTTTAAATATCTCAACATATAGATATCAATATGATCGGGGTTATTTTTTCTGTATTCAAAGGAAACTTATAATGGAAATTGACTCAGATCATACATTCATGTTGAAATGAAAATCTCAGTCTTTTATAACAAGTGGGGCAGTATAATTTTTGGTTTTCGCAAAGTCTAAAGACAACAACATAGAACATCAATAACGCAGAAGGTATACATAGTGTTAATCTGCATATCTAAACGATTATGGCCTAGTATTGGCTAACCTTAGACTCACCCGGAAGCTGTATAACATACCTATGTTGACTGGGCCCCACCCAGTTGGTCGGAGGTCTGGTGAGGTGAGTCTAATGTGTAAGTTGATAACTTCTGCCTTATAATCTAACAGCTTCCAAATGTCACACCTACCAAATCTGGAAACACAATGTAACCTGTAGCCAGATACCCAATAGATACTGCAATGAAGAGAGAGCAAAGATATATCCAGTGATGCTTTTAACCAGCAGCAAGGGGCTGTATTTTATTATGGTAAACAGCTGCTTTATCACATACATATAAATAAATCACAATTAAACAACTTTGGGAACAAAGAGTTTGAATCAGAACACAATTAACTTTTCCCACAAAATCGAGATATGCATTTAGCTTGTACATGCCACAAGCTGTGATTCCCATGTGAAAGGTATCAATGTATTTCCTCTTCCTGTCAATCACTTATGCCATGCAGGGTCCTGGTATGTTGGGTCCTGACCTTCATCCTGGACATGAGCCAAAGGACACCAGTAATTTGACGGAGTAATTATTTAGACTGTTTCTAATAAGCCTAAACATTTGATGTTAACATTTTTCACATGGTTGTAGGCCTCTGGCCTTCAAGTTATTCTTGGCAAGCCATTGTACACTTTTCTTTAGTTATATTGAAAAAAATCCATAATTTTTTAATAAATGAATTCTGTCCATTGCTTTTGGTTAGAAACCACCTTGCCTGTAAGACCATGTTATTTCTTTAAAATTTTGGTGTTTTCCCATGATAGGCCCCACTTTTGACAAAAATCCAAATTCATTCAATATAAATTTATTGAACATCTACTATGTGCTAAGAACAGAGAATTAAAAAAAAAAAAGAGTAAGTCCAAGTCCTTGAGTAGATGAGCTGGGGGGAAAAAAACCATTTAATGTGATTAGCAGAGAACTGTAGTTTAAATCCCAGCTCTATGGATTAGCAAGTATGTGACTTTGGACATATTATTGTCGTACCAGATAGGAAAGCTGAGGCACAAAGTTCACAAAGCCGGTATGCACCAGAATTGATGTCTAGACCCAGAAAGTTTGCCTCTGGAGGCTGTATTTCTGACCATTATGCCATCCTGGTTCTGGAGTCTGAGTTGATTGCTTAGTTTAAACAGGAGAGAGTGTCAAATGACATTTTGAAGTGAGAGTATGTGGAGACCTTATATACATATATCAGAATTCAGCAGTATGCATAGAATCCCATGGCTTTAACCTGAGCCAATGAATCCCTCTGAGTTCCTATAATTTCTTCAGAGAATCTTATCTTCAGCATCATTTTCCACATACCAAAGATCCAGGAAGACTGAAATAACCAGGTGTTTATGGATTGATTCTGGAGAGCCAGGCCCCCATCAGAAATATTCTCCGGGGTTGGCCTCCTGCCTGAACCCGCCTGATAATCACATGAACCGATGTCTTTAGCCAACAACAAGTAGCAGGACACAAAACCAAACATTATGAGACTCCGTTCTTTGCTGTTGAAGGAATTGGATGAGATTAGTTCCGAAAATATTTATTGAGTAGAAACTAAAAAGAAAGTCGATCTGAGTGTGATGGTTAGTTTTACGTGTCCAATTGTATGGGCCATGAAGTGTCCAGATTAGACACAGTTTCTGGCCCTGGCTCTGAGGGTGTCCCCAGGAGTTGAGCATTTGAACTGACAGACTGCCCAGTGTGGGCGGGCGTCATTCAATCTGCCAAGGGCTTGAATGGCACACATGGTGGAGGATGGAGGAATTTGTCTCTTTTCCCCTTCCTTAGTGCTTGAGAGGGGTATCTCACTCATTTCGTCTTCTCCTGCCCTTGGCCTGGGGTTCACATCGTCGGCTCCCCTGGTTCATAAGTATCGACTTGGACTGAATTACACTCTGACTTGCCTGGGCTCCATGTTCAAGATGGCAGACTGTGGGAGTTCTCAGCCTTCATAACCAAATGAGCTTGTTCTTCATGTGGATATCCTTTAGTATCCTACTGGTTCTGTTTATCTAGGGTACCTTGACTAATACACTGATCGGGCACGGAGGTGATGCCAAAGGTTGATTGTCTCATTCTGTTCAGTTAACAAAGTGAACATCCTGTTGAAATACAAAGTAGAAAAAGTCACCATCTTCTTTATCTCCTTTGTGAAATCTTTTAAAAGAGTAAAATGACCAACTAAGAAATATATATATGTATGTAGTTGAAGGATGAATGTTTTTCTTGGTTTATAGCCTGGCTCATCTAATTTCCAGCCATGATATTCTGAGCATGTAAATTGCCTAACATATCCGAGACTCAGTTTTTCCTTCTCTAAAATGGAACGAATGATGTTTTTAATGACAGCATCTAACTCATAAAAATATTACAGAGATAAAACGGGAATAAAGCTTTTAAGTTTAGTGCCATGAAAGCTCAATAACTTTTATTTGTTGTTCTGTTATGATTGTGGTCAAATGGAAATACCTTTGAGTATATAAACACAAAAATGGAAAATAGACCAGTTATTGGCCTCCTTTCTGAGCAGGCCGGTGAGGGGGGATGGGGGGAGTCAAGGAGAAAATTGCCTGTCTCAAAAGCTAGTCGCTCTAGTCAGTTTTGACCCCTAACTTGTACCCTCTTATTTTCTCTACTGAAATCTCCCAGACATAATTTCTGTAGGGGGACAGACTAAGTACAAGAAAGAATCTTTGGCATGAAAAAAATGCAAAAAAGCAGAAGATTTGAGACTATTGTTCCCAGCGAGTAGTATAGGAACTGAAAAAAACTCATCTGCCTCAATATTTCAAGTTCAACTTAAAGCAGGTACTAGAGGCAATTAAGTATCCTTGCCCGTTGAGTTTGAATATTTCAAATTTATCTGCAGAAGTGAGCGAGGTGACCTAATCGTACCTCTGCTTTTCATGTGGATTTATCTTCTTGAGTGACAGGATGCTTCTTTTTAGGCAGGGGCCTGCCGTTTAATAATTCAGTAATTAGATGCACTGCTGTCAGCTGTGAAATTCCTAACAGCTTTTCAGTGACAACATATTGCAGGCTTTTGTGGTCCTCCAAGGTGTCTGTCAGATGTCTTTAACAGGAAGGACAGAGATATATGAGAGCCTCACTCAGGTGTGTACGAACCCAGGTGTGGAGGCGGCTGTAGGTTTACGGCCAAGGACTTCATTTCCTCTTTTTCCAATCACATTAGCCAGGAGAAGCCCAGGATATGGCCTGAGAAAGTGGGAAAGTAAAATAAAATGCCTCATCATTCACACAGTCTGATTCTGCCTGCGACTTTAGCCTCGGGGTCATTCAGTGAGCATCACCTTGCTGGAGAGAGTGAAGATATCTCAGCAAGCCATGGTGGAAATTCTGCCTGCACAAAGGGATGTGTTTGGAGTCTCAGAAATCTTTTTTTTTTTTTTTTGGCAAGTAATTTATAATTTTTTTTTCCTAGTAAAAACCTTCAAAAGAGACAAAGAAAAGGTGAAAGGTGCTAACAGCAGCATGCTAATTAGCAAATACATCCCAGCCACTTTGCATTAGCCAACTTAGCCATATTATATTCTGTGTCTTTGTTCATTGGCAAAGATTTCCAGCAGCCTGATAATTCACTCTCGGACCAGCTTTATCAAGAAGACACTGTGTTTTAGGAACTATAAAAGATCATTTAGAGCAGTAACAAATTACTGCTTTTAATAAAATGCTTTTTTCCCCCACTCAATAGAATACCGTTAAAAAAAAAAAGTCTACAGAGAAGTAGTCTATAGAAAAGGAACATTTTTATCTTTGAGAAAATAATACTGGGAAAATGATAATGTCGTAGTGACTTAAGGTAGAAAAGGGGAGTAGAAAGACTCATTCTCTGACATCCGTCTCTGTCGCGTCCACCAACCTCTCTGGTCATTTCTTTCTGGTCTTCTTCCCAGGTTCATCTTTCTCGAGCTCTCTCCTTCATGCTGGGTTTCACAGATATCAGTGCTTTGCCATGTGCTCTTCTCACTACCCCCGCCCTCCCCAAGGTGGTCCAAGCCACTGGTTTCAAAAACTAGACACGCATCAGAATAATTAATTCCTCAGGATGCTTTCTAAATTTGGGCCACCGCACCTGACCTGTCAAGTAAGAATCAGTGAGGTTTGGAGCCTAGGAATCCGTGCTCATAGAACTTTTCTAGATCTGGGAATCTAGGTTGTAACCCCTTGCCATCACATAAGCCGCAGGAGACTAGACTGATCTGTATATTTTAGCTTGAACTTCTCCTTTCAACTTCAGGCATGGCTGTCTAATTGCCTGATAAACGTTTGTGTCTGGATGTCACGCGGACTCTTCATTTGCAACATACTCCAAAACAGTTATTCCCCTTGCTTTATTGGGTGACCGTTGCGAACAACACCCAAGGCAGCTGCCCCTCCCTCATCTTCTTTCAGTCACCAAAGCCTAAGACATGCCCCTCTCTCTGTCTTAGTTTAGGGTCTCCTTTAGCCTTGCTTGGACTAAAGGAATGATGACTTAAATTCAAAGCTCCAAACAGGAAGTGAATGACTTGCCACTTCCGGTTTTTGGCTTTCTCATCCTGACCTCTGAAATTTCTGTTTTCTTGCCTCCTCAGACTCTGGACCTTACACCTGGGAATTGGGAGTCCTATTCCCTAAAGGATTCAAATCACCTTAATTACTTAAGTCTTAGATGTGTGCCACCCTTAATTACTCCAAATTCCTTCCACCAGAAGACAGGAACCTTTCTGTTTATCAGGGACTTTCCTTCAGGGTTCGATGGCTTACAGCAAATCTCTGTGACCAGACCCCCAAGCTCTGTTAGAGATATGTAGAAGAACGTTTTTGGAATTTAAAAATCTTTTATTCACTCAACAAAGCTAGGCTTTTAAGACCACAAACTTGGGAAAAAAAAGAAAAAAAAAGTTAGTGTGAAATTCAGGCTGAGCAATGAGTTCTTTGTCCTAGATGGCATTTGCCAACCCCCCTGAAACAATTAATGCCATTGATCCCACGGGTGAGAAACCTCAGGGCAAAGTGATTGACAGGGAAGGAAAAATACATTGTTTTCAATATGGCCCGCCCCTCCCCGCCACTTTCTCCCCCTGCCAGACCTTTGCACCTTTGAAAAGCTCATTTGTTCTCCATGGGTTGGTACTCCCTACCCCTCCTTCCAGCAAGGAGGGTGTCAGTTTTCTGTGTGGAGCTGCCCAGCGAAGGGACAGTTCGCCCACCCTCTGAGATTGTGGTGAGTCCCACTGAGGTTGAACAGACTCCATATTTAATGGTTCAGGACAGAAACGCACTCCCTGAAATGGTCCGTGTCACCTAGCGGAGGCAGACGTAGTGTGACGGGGGAAGTTGCTACTGCCCGTGTTCAAGGGGTATCGGGCGCTCGTCGTGTGTGGGTTCGCGTTTACACATCTTGTCTTTATCCCTAAGAATTACACTCTCTATAGCCATTTCCGTTGGCTATAACTAGAAAAGGGAAGTGAAAATTAGAACTAGAAAAAGGGAGAAGGAGCGAAGTAAATGGCCCAGGTGAAGCCAGATGTTTTTTTGTTGTTGTTGTTTTGTTTCCTTTTGTTTTGTTTTGTTTTGTTTTTTCAAAGGAGCCTTAAGGAGCAATAAGGCCAAGGGGAAAGGATTTTAATATTATTCTCTGTGAAGTGGGGAGCTGAGACATACATATCTATTATTAGCTGATGGAAAATACTTTATTATAAAAAAATCATAAGTAGAATTGAGTCCATATAATCTTGTATGCTGAGTTGGTTAAATACTCAAGCTATTTGATTCATTTGATTCATAGTCGTACACACGGCACCACACACACACACACACACACACACACGCACAGTTAGGGGCATAAAACTCAAAAATATGTTGTACCTATTAAGTACAAGAGGCCAAACAAAAATTTTAAACATTTTGTTAAAAGTAAATGAAGTTAGATCCTGCAAATATTTTAAGCAATTAATGATGACAAAAAGATATTATTTATTATAACCATATTTATATGAAAATATTTATTAAATATAGTAAATAGTATGTCATACACCTCCCCAGTACCATTCCACTTTTATTTCAGATATAAATATATGTGACACAAGTAGTTTTGCTTCTCCCAACAACCATACTAATGTAAAAAAAATAAAAGCATTTCTTGTTTATTTGAATTCTCATGTAGTTTCTATGTGCCGTTTGCTCTTTATTCTCAGAATTTCTTAGAGTAAGGGTGCCGATGGGCCTAACAATCTCACAAGTCAAGTTTAAGATCATGTGTAATGTAGAGTTCAAAGTATAAGTGAGAGTTTCTTAACGTATTTAACATGACAGTAAAACATACAGGTGTCAAATGGATTTGAAAATCTTCCTGTGTTGTCATAAGCTCTTATTGAATATCTGTATATAGTCGTGCGTGTGTGTTTATTGCCACCTAAATGGCTTCCTTCTGCATTTGTTATTTTCTGTCATCACCACCTTTGCATAGTGTAGACAGGTAACGCGAATATACGTACCCAAGCCACTGCTGAGGTGACAGAAACTCTCAGAGGTCTCTTGAGCCTTATTTCCAATATGTGAGACCGCAGGTCCCGTCCCTTTGTAAAACTACTTGGGAAGTTCCCACGGGGCAGAAAGCCAGGGAACGGAGTGCAACACAGGACCCCAAGCAGTAGCAAGGACAAAGCCATGAGTTCACCAGGCGGCTCCTGGAAAACCTTACTGTCAGACAAGCGTTGCTTCAGAGCTGTGCGATTCCTCCACACCTAGTCCGGTAACCCAGACTGTCCTCGCTTCTCTTCACTCCTTTGCACATACTGTCCCCTCTTTTAGACGTGCTTTTCCATACCTTCTTTCCCTCAGATTCATCCTTAGACTTATTTCACATGCAATTCTCGTATATGTTCTTTCCCGCATTTGACAATGCTTTCTGAGTATTTGAGACTCTGTGTGCAGCACGCAGGATAATCCTCCCCCCCCCCCCCCCCCCCCCCCCCGCCATTCCCCACCAAAGATGTTCACGCCCTAATCTCTGAACCTGTGAAAATGTTATCTTACATCACAGAAGGGAATTCAGGTAACAAATGGAATTATGGTTGATAATCAGCTGACCTTAAAATAAGGTTATCCTGGATTTTCTGGGTGGGCCCAGTGTAATCAGAAGTATCATTAAATGGGGAAGATAGAGGCAGGAGAGTATGAGAAAGATCTGACCAGCATTGCTGGATTTGAAGATGGAAGGGATCATAGCCAAGCAATGAGGGAAGACTCCAGAAGCCGGAAAGGCAAGAAAGCAGATTTTTCCCTTAGACCCCACTTAATTTTCGCTAGCGAGACTTATTTTAGACTTCTGCCCTCCAGAACTCGAAGATAATAAATTCGTCTTGTTTGAAGTCACTAAATGTTTGGTAATTTGTCACAGCAGCAACAGGAAACTAATACGCTGGGTGAAGGTAAACACCATCCAAAATTGCTTGCTTGTACTATTCCCCTGCACACCGTGTGCTCCCTAAGGCCAAAAACTATGGGTCTTTCAGCCCCACAACCCCAGAACCTATCACACTATACAATAAATTGTGAGAAAGAAGAGACAAAGAAGAAAGGGTAAGGTGGAAATTCTAACAGTATGTTTAAGTCTGTGAGCCAATTAAATATCATTCTTACAACATAAACTATCTGAAAGTGAGGTCTGTAGCTCAGGCGGGTGTCCACGGAGTATACGATCTTCTCCTCAGTGATTCTGACCCTCTGGTTCATGTGAATCCTCCAAGTGTTGATTTTCAAAATCATCATCAAGCAGATAAGGCACAAACCAGCTGCCTAGCAAGAAGGATTTTGCAAAATACCTTTATAGGATATGACCAAACCGGTACTCAAGGATAAAGCTTAGCGATAAATGCTTCTTTTTATCCTTCAAAAAAGAGAAAGAACACCAAAAATTGGGGGGAAAAATTAGAATACACCAAGTAGGAGAAAAGTAAGTAACAAAGTAAATATCATTAAAGCAGAATATAGAAGTGTAAGCCATCAATCAGTAAACAGAAGTGCTTTAAAAACATAAAACTAATCAAAAAGACAACACTTAAAGCATAGCTAAGCAAAATTATCTGAGAAAAAGGATGTAATACAGATTCTTTGGGGGAATTAGTCAAGTTAAGAAAGAGTTAAGAAGATGTAGAATAATTTGAACAATCTGATGAGCATAAAAAATATTTTTTTTTAAATTTAAATATTACCTGAATCAAGTTCCGTGTCCAATTCTCTTTAAGTTAGCATTTAATTAAACTAAACTGAAGTCTCAGAAACTAAATTATACTATTTATTGAAATCCCTTTAAAAATAAAACTCTTTGAATTTTCAAGGAATAAAGAAAAGAATTTCGATTAAAGCAAAATTACATGCTGGATATTTGAAAATATGGCACGAGTTTCCCTCAGCTAGTCTGGTAGCGTTTTTTTTCCCATTGTATTTTAAATTTTACAATGGATGTCAGACTCTTAAAATGATAGTATTCGTAGAAGGAAAGAATGCAGAAAAACAGCAGTTTAGGGAGAGAACAGAATTTTAGGTTCACAGTTGCTAGATTGTCTCATTAATCAAGTAAGTTATTAATGTTTAAAGAAGATAGTATTCTGGCTTTCAGAAGTCACAGAGAAAAATTCTACCGAAGGCAAAATAATGTTGGAACCCTTTTTATTTGTCACTCCATTGAAGAGTGTTTCACAGATTAGGAGGCTGTGTACTTTGCTTTTCTCCAAGTTAACATAATAAAGATTATTTTGCTTTTGCAGATGTTTAAAGACATAATGCCAAAGACAAATTTTTCAACTAGAACCCTCAAGAAATGTCACTTCTGTGTCTTGCCAAGAGAGATCTAGCATTTTCTCTCCGTAAACATCTGCTGGGAACATTTAAAAAGGAGGAATTTTAAATAATGATGTTTGTAGCTTCTTCTCTTTAATAATTTTGAAAAAGAAAGAGAAAAGAAATTTGGGCTACATTACTTCACAAAGCAACTTGTCTTCATTGACATGCATCAAATTAGATGATTAGAAAGTGACACAGCGTTAATATTATGTTGGGTGGAAATGGTTAAAAACATTTCTGTGAACTGTCTGTGTTGCTCATACCGGAGAAGCATTCATAAATCACACGTCCCTTTAACTCCAGAAACTCTACCAGTTCATTGTTATGTTCACTTGTTTGTGGCAATTACACTATGTTTGTATTTACATAATAATTGGATTTTCTATTAAACTAAACAAACAAAAAGAACCCTCCAAAGCGAGAGTCAGAGAACCATAAGTTAGCTATACAACCTGAACAATGCAAATTCATTTGTAGTTAGAATGGAAACTTCATCTTGTTCAAACCATCATAGATGTTTGGGGATAATTCTCTGTAGGAAATGCAAGATATATAGCCAGTCTCTTTAAGGATCCAAGAAGGAGACACACGCAAATTGCCTTTGGTAATAGGTGTTTATTGCAACGACACACTAGGATGTAATTTAGCAAGAAATGCTGTCTCGTAGCTACTCTGGGTTTCACTGCTTCAAAGAATCACAGGTACTGCAGGCATCATGAAGTGGGAAAATGACTTAGTGTAAAAATAGCTTAGTATCTTTCAGGTTAGAAACTACGCTCTGATGATCTGCATTCTCTCTCTTTGCCCAACATTTTTACTCTCTCAAATAACTGATTTGATCAACAGCTTTGCCACCATCCAATAAGAACTAGCCCATCATCAAGAATTTCAGAGCAAGTCAGCTCAGGGGACTTATTTACCAGTCTCTAGGTGGAAAGTTTGGTTTCTTTTGACACATGGAGTTTAAGAAATGAGTGATCAACTCAATGAAGTACTGGTTTGGGCTCTTTTTAGAAGTTAGCAACGGCCATGTTTGAAACAGCTCTCCTGGAGTCTCCTTGCAGGATGTCCAATAAATTAATAATAAAAAGAAGTGCATAAAACAAGTATTTAGTGCATGTGCATTCAAGTGGATCTCGTGGGTGTCGCCAGAAACTAGTTTCAGAAAACAAATAAGCAAAAAAATAGCAATAACCCCCGGCTCATTTGGATGGGGGGAATCAATATATAGTGTTGCTAGAATTTATAATTTAAGTTTTCAATTTCTGACAAAACAACAAACAAAAAGAGACCTACAAAGAGACAGGAGAGTGTGACTCACACAGAAGGAGAGAGAAGACAGCGGAAACTGCTTTTGAAGGGGCCCAGTTGGTGGAGTCGACAGACAAACACTTCATGGTGGTTGTTTATAAATATGTGCAAAGAAAATCAATAATTTAAGGAAGGTATGATGACAATACCTTAACAAATAGTGTTTATCAATAAAGATGTACAAATGATTAAAAAAGATTAAATGGATATTCTGACGTTAAAAGTACAACTGCCAAAATTGAAAGTTTACTGGGAGGACTCAATAGTAAGTACAAATAGACAGAAAAAGAATCAACAAACTTAAGGATAGATTCGATACGGATCATGTAATCTGAAGAACAGAGAAAAAGGAATGAAAAAGAAACAAAAATAAACCAACATACATGCAGAACCTAAGAAAAATGTGGGACAACAGTAAATGCACTAATATACACATAGTAAGGAGACCGGAAGTAGAGGAGAGAGAGAAAGGGGCAGGGAGAATGTTCCAAGAAATAATGACTGAAAATCCAAAATTTGAAGTTATTAAATATCCAAAAAGATTTAAGTAGGATAAAAGCAAAGAGATCCATCAACGTCCAGACACAAACAGTAAAAAAAAGAGAGAGAGAGAGAGAGAGCTAAAATAAAAATGCAATTTTGAGAGCAGTAAGAGATAAGAGATAAATGATTCATGTACAAGGAGATTCCACTAGGATCGATGACGGACTTTCCACCAGAAACAATGGACGTTCACAGGCAGTGGGCTGACACATTCTAAGTGCTGAAAGTAATCATAACTGTCAACCTAGCGTCATATCTCCAACAAAACTACCTTTAAAAAAACGAAAGCGAAGTAAATATATTCTAAGCTAAACAAAAACGCAAGACAATTGTCTAGCAGACCTGCTTTACAAATGATACTAAAGGAAGTTTTTCAGACTGAAAGCGAGTGACACCAGTCAGTGTTCAGAATCCATGCAGTGAAAACAAAGAGTGCTCAGAAAGATAATTGTGTAGGCAATTACAAAAGACAGGATCATTGCCGAGTTCTCCTTTTTTCTCTTAACTCATTTAAAAAGCAATTACTAAAACAGTATGTAAACAATTATTTTGTTGAGTCTATAACATATAGAGATGTAATGGCCAATAAGAACACAGGGGAAGTGGATGGGAATAAAGCTTGATTAGAGCAAAGAAATGGAATCAGATAGTAACTCTAGAACACAGGAAGAAATGAAAAGAACCAGACATGGTAAATAAGACAATTAATATAGCAAAATAGGTAAATATACACTTTCTTTCCTTTCTTAGCTTTTTTGAAAGGTATAAGATATTATATCGATGTAGTTAAGGTTTGTAACATATCAATAATTTGTATTAACAACAATAGCACAAAAACTAGGGAGGGGGAATTGAGCTTTGTAGAAGTAAAGTTTTAATGTTTTTCTCAGTCCGAGTCAGTATAAATCTGAAGTAGATTTCATTGAATCCTGTCTTTCAGAGTCATGTTTCCTGTCACACTTCTCATACAATCTATATGTTTACCAGAGATGGTACAGGATCCGTAAATCTGGTTAAGTTAGTTCATGCCAACATACATACATACATACATACATACATACATACATACATACATAAATGAAATAAGTTCTAGAAATCCTCACATATCTGTTTGTGGTTGAAATGTTTGATTAGATTCTCTACTAATATCTGAGAACAATGGCAGGTGGGAGTGTGTGTGCGCTTCTGAGGAAATTGGATGAACATATAGTACAGTATATTGTGTTTCGTCCACACAGAAGTGCTGTTAGGGATGCCTTGGTGACGAAAAGCCTTGAGGAGGACAGAGAGGGGGAGAAAGGTTCTGACAGACAGCACATGAATTGTGGCCTGCTAACCCAGATCCAGATGTGAGCCCGGATAGAAATTTAGTCCGCGGTCTATACGGAACAAGAAAATCAGGAAATTCCTTAAATTTAATATGCGTCCCATTATACTGTTTCATTCTGACTCACTGACCAAAAGCCTCAAATGTGTTTAGGCTAATACTCTCAATAGTACAGACAAAATTAAAATGATCTGTCATTTCTAGCTTCTTGAAACAAATGACATAGAAATTTCCAGCCCTCTCCTGGGTGTGAAACACCTCCACAAAGGACAGACAGGAAAATAATTTACACTGGGCTTCACTGAGCTACTAAACCTCCAATTCAATTGCTCAAAATCATCACTGCCCAGAAAGAAATCTAACTATGGGTGGTGAACACATAGTGTGTGTGTATGTACACACACACACACACACACACACACACACACACACACACACCCCTTACTGTTAAAATGTACAGCTGAAATTTATTGGATTTCATTAACCAATGTCACCATAAAAAATTAAATAAATAAAAATTAATAAAAAATAAATAAATTCCCTCAAATGAAAAAAAAAATTGTCACTGCCCAAACTTTATCTTAGACAACGGTCTTCTTAAGACCTGCCCGGTTGAGAAAATCACTTTGTCTGAAGAGGTTGACTCTTCGCAGTTCCACAGAACGTACTTTTTGTAATTCTAAAGCATTTTTGTAAATCAGCTTTTTCTTTGCTTTCTCTATGAGTTTTTACTTCTCTGCGTCTCTATCTGTCTGATTTTTCTTACATCACTTCAACAACAACAACAGAAACAAAAAAGTGTGCCGGAAGCGTTTAGTGGATCACTAAAACACACTTTAGGAGTTTGCTAACTGAAGAGATGATTCACCCCTGTTCTTTGATTTTCAGGTAACTTTCAATCTTATCCTAAAGGTGAATCTTCTCCCAGGAAGTGGTCCGTTCAATTTCCAGAGCGACTCTTGCTTTAGAATTAGAAAATGTTAAATTCACTGAAGAGTCTGTGAAGCTCTTCACAGCTCCCTGCTAAGTATTGAGAGAAATACCCAAAAGAGTAATTTTTATAATTTTATAATTTTAAAATTTTAAAATACTCAAACACGATATTTTAGTTGAGACTCTAAGTTCTTCCTCCTCTTTGTCTATTCTTCTGTATCTATGTTCAGATATGTTTATTTATTTTGATACTTACCCAAGGTTTCAGGTTGAGGAAAAAATTGGGGGAAGAAAATTTCTTTATATCTAATATGCATCATTATGAGTCTTTCATAAATAACCCAAAACACATTCATTTTACATGTTTTATAGTCTATGTGAAGCCAAATACCCAGAAATAACATCGGCATCATTACTTCATTATTAAAAGTAAGCACTAAAAAGGAGAGCATTACTTTAAATATCTGCTTACCAGAAAACATGTCAATAAATGCACAGTTTTAAAAAAATAGGAGTTAGTATTTTATAAATCCGGTTTTAACATTAGTCCAATTCTCTGAAACTCTTTTTCTCGTCACTCACATGGGATGCATTGTGCCAAATAGATTTCTCTGTAATCATTGAGCTACTGAAAATTTCTAGTTCACAATAAATTATACATAACCAATACCATGTATTAAAATAAAGCAAACAATTTTACTATAAGGTAGTGCAATGTTATCTTAGAAACTCTATAGTATATACTTTACATAGGTTATTTTTAAACTAGAAGACATGTTTAAGTTACTCATTTGATAGGCGGGAGGAGAAACAAATGAAAATGTTTTTTTCTTTTGCCCCTTCTTCAAACTGAGAACAAAAATGTTGAGAAGAAAAATGGTTTCTTTTAAAAGTTTTAGTGCCGAGATCTATAAACAATGTAATTATCTTTTCAAGGTGACAGTCCCCGTAATGGTGGGTCTGGATGCAATAATGGAGCCAGTATAGTTTACACATTAATATTTTCTAAAAAGTAGTCTGAAAAGAAATCAAGGGAAAAACTACAACACAAAAGTTACCCAAACAACAAAAAAAATTCTGTCCAAATCTCTCCAAATATATTGATAGTCTTCAGACTGATAATAATAATAATAATAATAAAAGCATTACATGTTTAGTTCCAGAAATTCTCCGTTTCCATTATTGCTGGAAAAGCTGTCTGAAAAGCACTTGAAGTTGATGATGTATGTTGTTTACTCTCTTGAAAAACATCCTCTCCAAATAGGGGGAAAGGTTAGAAATGATTTGTACTGCATTGATCAATTTATCCGAGTTGTCTTTCGACAGATTGTATTAATGGAACTTCATTTTCTTTTATTCAGTTGACGGCCAATTTTTTTGTTGTCTCTTAAAAAGATCAATGATCATGTCTCGCCATCTTTTCACAAAACAAGATGATTTTCCCCTTAAACTTTAAGAAAAGACTTTATTATTTTGTTGTAATAGATTTTTGTCCCCCTCTTTCTTGCTTTCAACCCCCTGCCGTGAGTTTTCTAATGCTTGCCTATTCTTTTATATTTCTTTGTAGTTTTGACTTCAATACCTTGGATTTCACTTTTTTTTTTTTTCATCATTCCGGGTACCACAGATATCTTCAGGGACAGCAGCTTTTCACTTTTTCAGCTGCTCGGGGCTGGCGATATTCACTATTGCAATGTAAAAACACCATCAAAACAAGCATCCACAAGGACAAAAATGTATTTTGACTGGGGCACCATGTCCTACATGTTTCATATAATCCTTAAAAATGAAAGTTTGCTGCTTTTACCAAGGCCAAGTGGGAATAGCTCATTCTCTTTCTGTAAAGGAGGGTATGGGGAATCGTAACCCTCATTGGCCATTTCTTGACATTTAAAGTATATTTCTGTGAATATAAATGCATTTTTCTGGCTGATAGAAATATTTTCATTTGTTCATTTTGTTTTTATGGCAAAAGAAAATATGAAATGCAAAGATAATACAACCCAATTTATCCACCCGTCTCTTCCTAGTAGACTCTGGTCCTTGATTCCTTTTACTCCTTCTTTGCCCACTCATAATTATCCTCACAACCCCATCTCAGCCTAATACCCAGCCTACTGACATTTCTATGAAATAGCCACACACGGAGAGAATCGGTATACATTCAGTAAGGGATTCTCCTAGATATCGAATAGCAGTGGAAGCCATGTGATATATACTAACTTCTCCCAGCAATCCCTCCAAATAATTAGATAAAATGACAGACACATGATGAGAGACTTCAATACTTTGCCAATACATATCTTAAACACAAGTGGTATAGATGTCTACATCCTGAACACAGTATTTCATTTCTCTTTCTTATAGACTCAAAAAAAAATTACAAAACGCATTCTAAGAGGAGGAAATAAACAGTACTTGTGTGTCCATGCATCCATTTCTTTGCACAGTCATCATAGCAAAATAAATTAAAATTCCGATTCCCTGAATTACGGGGCCATTTCTAAACCATTGCTTGCAGAGGAATGACTCAGTCATGGTCGGCACATAGTAGACACCCAATAAATATTCTTAAATGTTAAATGTTAAATGAGGGATTTGGACTAAACATCTCTGTTTGGGCATAAAATTTGAGCAGACACTTTACCAAGTTAGATATGGCCAATAGGCACATGGAAATCATTAGTCATTGGGGAAATGCAAAATAAACCTACAATGAGATACTAGTGCATACATACCTATTATAAAGACTAAAGTAGAAAAGATCGTTCATACTCAGTCTTGGAGAAAATGAGGAGGAACTGAAATTCTCATGTACTGCTAAGGGGAATGTAAAATGGTATAAACACTTAGAAAAACATGTTGGCACTTTTTAAAGAAGTAAAACACCATACGTCTCATGATATGATTTAATCATTCATGGTTTTGGTATTACCTGAGAGTAATGAAAGCGTCTGTCCCACTCAAACTCTGTCCATAGATTTCATAGCAGCATTTTTTGTAATAGTCAATAACGGGAAATGACAGGTGCATGGATAAGCACATTGTGGTATATCCATACAATGGAATACTACTCAGCAGTGAAAAGGAATGGACTGTGGATATGTGCAATGACATGGATGAATCTCACACTAATTCTGCTGAGGGAAAGAAACCAAACAGAAGAGTACCTCTTCTGTCGCTTAATTTACATACAGCTCTAGAAAATGCAAAGCAATCTATAGCGACAGAATGCAGATCAGAAGTCGTCTGGAGACAATGGGAGAGGGGGATCAGCCGGGGAGGGGAGGACTCTTGACTGATGGATAGGTTCACTGTCTTGATTGTGGTGATCCTATCACAGGTGTGTATGTATGTCCAAGTTGTTACAATGGTAAATTTTCAATATGTGCATTTCGTTGTAGGGCAATTCTGTCTCCCAATGAAGCTGTTAAAATACCCAAAACAGTACTAGTAACAACCATAAAACTAGCGACAAACATGGACGTAAGGACACGAGTGCCCAGAAGTATATTTTCTACGATTTCCTTGGCACAGAGTTCTTGGGTAGGCTAAATTAACCCAAGGTGATAGCCTGTCAGAATAGTGCCTCCTTCTGGAGTTGGTATGGTGACTGGGAGGGGACAGGTGAGAAACATCTCAAGAAGGGCAGAATACTCTCTACCTTGATATGTATAATGGATCTGTATGGAAAAAAATGACACTATGTTTAAATGACAAACAAAAAACTTTTAGAAACGTTAAAGACGAGATACAAAGGAATAGAACACAAAGAACTAAACTTCGCAAATTATTTTCTAGGAAACATGGCGGCTTCCTGTCTGCTCTCTCCTCCCTTGGAGATTCCGATGCAATTAGCATCTTAAAGGCTCTAAGGATTTTGCGGTAGAACCACTCGCTTAACTTCGTTTTAAACCCAAGTTTCTAAGACTTACTGGACCATAAAGTCTCACCGAAACATTTTTTTTTTTTTAATTTAACGCTTTTAAACATCTGCTCAAACAAGCGTACCAAAGGGATATATTTTAGGAAAGCTAAACGAGTCAATTAAAAATATACTGTTTAGACTCTCCTGAGGTTTAGAGAGGTTAATTGTTCTCATCAGAGCTCACACAGCCAGGAAAGGGAAGAGGCAGTTTTGAAATTGAGAAGAGTCAGATGCAAAGGGCAAGTCTATCGGTCTAATCCCCACCTGTCTGCCCTGGGCCTGGGTTTTCTCATCGACAGCATGAGAAGATGAGAGCATGTGGAGTGTGAGATAGCCAGCAGCTCCCCACTTTCTCCACGTGTGTTTTGGGGTGGCTTAATTACCCTTTTGGAGATTCGGGTTCTTTGACTGTAAAATGAGAATGTTAGTACTCGAATTGAGATGAGAGTTAAAACAAAATAACTTTTGTAAAACACCCACTACCTTTCTTCTCATTTTTCAATCTGAAAAATAGCCAGGCAAAATAAGAGATGCTTTCAAAATTTGCATGGCTCATGTGTCTGTCAAGGTTTGACCATTCTGTGCGTGGAAGGTCAGAGATTTTTCTCTTGCTGGGATTTCTGTCCATAAACACCAGGCTCGGCATTGACATATATTCATTAAATGTCCTCCCTCACCCGTCCAGCTTTAAAAAAAAGAGTAATTTTAATCTTAATATTTGACGTATTTATGAATAAGGCTAACAGACAGTATTTATGATATAACGTGCCTGGTGATTAGCTTCTGTAAAAAATATTATTTTATTTAACCTTCATCAAACTCAAATACTAAAGTATTAGTATAGTCATTTGTACATTGGAAAAATAAGTTCAAGTGTATTCAGTCAACAACCAGAACTTAGGAAGTATCAAGGGATGGAAACGATGTTTAAATCAGGTCCCTCATCTTCTCATATCTCTGTTTCCCTCGAGGATACCGTTGCTGGTTGCTTCTCTGTGGTTTATAGATAGTCATGGACTAGAGATTTGTTTGGTCTTATTCCTCTATTTTATTTCGTATCTCAGAGGCTGTATGGCGAGACTATATATTTATTTTCTATCTCAGAGACTTTATATGGCAACTCCAAAACGCTCTAATTCAAGATTTAGAAAATCTGGTATATGTCATTACACCTGCCATTTGTCAAGTTCTCAGGTTGTTTCCAAATTTCTCTTTCAAGAAAATATTAGGTGTGATATGGAAATTGAATAATAAAAAAAATAGAGAAACTTCCCCCCTCTCCACGCTCCACCCGCCCCCACCTTCTACCCCTCCACACACAAAGAAAAAAAGCCATATGGCTTTTTCCTCTAACATCCTGAAAAATAACATTATTGTAACATGTCCTTCCAAATTATCAGGAAATAAAGGTGTGCTTATAACATTCTAATTCATAATGCAAAACACCTTAATAATGAGAAAGCAGCTGGCTACATGTGCATCATCTTAACTATGTGGCTAACCAGATGTTATCAGTCGGGATATTTTCTAGGCATTGCTTTGCAAACACCAACTTTTTATACAAATTAGCCAATAGTATTTATTAGCCATTTATTCATAAAGAAACTCATGTTTTTGAATGTCCGCGACATATCTTGTCTTATGATAGATGGACATAGAGACATAAAGTCATTCATGGTTCCCTCTTTTATTACATTAATAATTTAAAGGAAATTTTAAACATGGGAAAAGGATTATTAAATAAAGCAAATAAGTCTAAAAAGAATAAAGTAAACTAAAATGATAAAATGTCAATAAGTTCAGGTGGCCACTATATAAAGCCGAACACCATGTGGCCCTTGGGGACCCATCTAATCTCGACCAGTGCTGCTGTTCCCTGCCTTTAGCTTTTTCATTGCTTTTATTATGATTAGTGTCACATATTGTAAAAAACGGTAAGCAAAAAGTATAGGCTGACTTAAGAATTGTTGACCTAAGCATTTATTCTCTAAATATTTACTGAGAATCTACTAGGCGAAGGCATCAAATGAAGCGCTAGCTTAAGGACCTGTCTTGTTGGGGAAGTCTGAGGCTTTTCGCCAAAGATCAACTATGCTCATCATTTTTCCCCCATCATGCATCAGGTTAATGGATGAAACGTCCCTATTTTTACATAGCACAAACCATCAGTCTCCCGAGCCAGTCCTGGTACTCCATATAAATGTTGCATTTGGCACAGGATGCATGATATTAAAGGCTGACATGTTGATACAGTGACCGGTATATTCAAATCTATAATGATCTCAGTAGATTTTTATTCAGGATCTAACTTTCCACAGCGTGCTGCCTCCAAAGTATTTCTTCCTTCTTTCCTTTTCCCATTCTCCCCTTTCCTTCCTTTCTTCCTATTCCTTTTTTCTTTCCCTCCATCACCATCTAGGATATACATGATAAGTAGCTTACAATCTAGAGTGGCAAACAAGTAAATAAGAACAACGCTGATGTGAATGCTATTATTCCAGAATTACAGGAAATTATAAAAATATGAGATAAGGAGAGAATGTCACTAATCCAAGTTGTGTTCTTGAGATTCGATAGGCTTATTTTTACAAGAGTACCATAGGCAATACTTGGGTGGCTACTGTATTTTTATATTCAATAATCCATGGGTTCTGAGAAGACGCAAAGTTTCATAAAGGGCACTGGCCCTCAGTATCAGAATACCCAAGCAGAATTTACTGGTCGGTGGGCTGCGTTATGCTAAGTGACCTATCGATCTGGAGTTCTTCAAGCCTCTTAGAAGAGAACATGACCAAGTCACGATAAAGTGCTAAAGCCGAAGGAAGACTTGCTGATGAGAAACAAATGATTCTGCCATTAGCATTGATTGTTAATTGATTAAACAAAGAGTAAGTGCAAACCTACGCAATCAGTTGGGACAAGAGACACATTGACTAGCGGCTGCTAAGTGTCTGCTTTAATCTTATTCTACGAGGTGTTTCCTAGGAATTGGTATTATGGCCAGGAGATGTGGGCCCTTTAGCATAAAGGGAGATTCATGTTAGGAGTCTGGATGTGAGAAATACAGAATCAAGTTTCCTATAGACAAAGAGCTGAGCATTCTTTATTGTACAGCGATAGTAATTATTATGTTCACACCAAGACGTTTACCTAATGAATTCTTTCTGAAAATTTCATTATGGCCTGGAACCGAATCCCTAAGATATTTTTGAATCTATTTTGGCAATGCCATGTGGACCTGGAGAATGAAATCTTTGATTTCTTGGGGTGCAGTGGGACCAGCAATGAGTAGAAGCTAGGGAGGCAGGTTATCTTTTTTGCTATGTTATCTTGCTCTGAGTGAGGAGAGAGAAAGAAACCACATATTTGTGACATGAGAGAAATGTGCACGTTACTGTTCTCTTTGGTATTCAGGTGATTCAAAGACATAGCTTCTTCCCCAAGTCTGAAAACCCAGTGCACTTAATTGTGAAAAACCAATAAGAAAGAGATACCACCAACTTTTAGGAGAGATTATTATTTTTCAAAAGGGGTTTAGAAAAGTAACCTAAATGCCTATCAATAAAGGAATGGCTAAACTGGTTTTGGTAAAAAGTGAAATGGATGTAAAGGGTGAGATATTTCTATTCTTACTGATATAATCGCAAACGAATAAATCTACAATTCCCTTTCAGAAAAGAAAAATATACACATGTACTTATCTATAAGTATAGAGAGTGATCTGTAAATAAATATGAACAAGTCAGGACCAAACCTATTAGGGGTAGAAGTGGAGGGTGAGGAAATTTCAACCTCTCTGTGTGTATTTGTGTGTGTGTGTGTGTGTGTGTGTGTGTGTGTGTGTGTGTTTCCAGTAAGTTATTAGGGTCAGTTGTCCTTGAGATAATTATATAATCGATTAATTTTAAATCATTAGTAAAATCATAAGTAAAATTAATGGCTCTGAACTCTAAACTTATTTTTTATTTAAGGGAAAGTATTTCTGGGTAATGAATAGGAAAGTATTATTTCTGGTTAATGAGTGACAACATGAGACCTGGAAATGTTTTGAATCAGCTCTGACGAGCGCATAGGGTGCCTTCTGACTGTTGCTCACTTGGTTAATTCATGTCTAAGGCTTCTCATGATTCAAGGGGAATATAACCCATAACATTGTGATAATTTTACACGGTGACAGGTGATTACTAGACTTAGTGTGGTGATCACATAGTAAGGTCGATAAATGTCAAATCATTATGTTATATACCTGAAACTAATATAATTGTGTGCAAACTGTACTTAAAAAAAAGACATTCTTAAGCACTTGCATTTTTAAGTCAACTTGGACATACTAATGTGAAATCAGCTTAGAAATGTAGTCTAAATTCTTTTTTTTTTAGATCGAAGGCAAAAAGAATTCCATATAATATGTGTTCACCAGATACAGTTGAGATCATAATATTTCATCCCCGTCATTCTTGGTAGCTGTGCAGAATCTGGCCCTAACAGCATGCTTCATGATGTAGGACTACTAATTGTATTTAAATAAAAACAATGTATAATATTGGTTTACTCCTCAATCCCCAGAAAGTGGTACCTTTTCTCACCATCTTCACTCCAGCCCCTCCTAAAATTTAACTGGTTGACTCCATCCCTAAATCTCACTCTTCCTATCCTCTCCCTCCATCCTCTAGCTAATGTGTCTGGGATTAGCTCTGATAAAACTTGAGTAAAATCCACCACAGTGGGTTCTCAAGGCAGAGTGGGACTGGATATATAGTTGGCTGGTTTATTATGGGTCAACCAAGACGAGTTGGAAGTACAATTTCCAGCATTGTGTATATTTGGTCACTGCCCTGCCAGCTCATGTCATCGGCTTGAGAGAGCAGCTGGGTCCCCTCTCCTCCAACTCTTACTATATATTTTCCTTCAGGCTCTTCGAGTCTTAGGCCAAGTTCGTGTAACAGTGCGTGGCCGACAGCATCGGCTCCTTCTGCATATCACGTGTGCCATCAAGGTGGTAGGCAGTGAAGACTGGAATAGAGCCATTTGTCCTCATGGGTTCCAGTCTGTCCTTTTGGATTTCAACTTGCCTTTGTCTTCTCCCACTTTATGCCCAGCTTGTCTTCCCAAACACTGTCCCTGCTGACCTACGGGGACTCCAGCCCCACCACCAGACACCACCATCCCATAAGGTCCCAGCTCTGTAATAATTTCCTTGTTCTGTATCACTCATCGTGGTTGTGCTTCCCTGATTAAACCCTAAATTATACAATGGCAAAAACATTCCTCCCATATTTATTGTATCGGTAAGGTCCGAGGGACAGAACAGGACCCCTAGAGACAATGCTGCTCCACCCCTTAAATAATTTATTCCCACTGCGTGGACAAGCATTTGACCCAATAGGTGAAGCAACTCAGAGAATTCCCTGTTGGAGATAATTCAGAATACTTACAACTAGGCTTTGGACTCTATGTAAAATTTTCTTAAGCATATCCTTATGGGGGGAAAAAAAGAGTTTTGTGTTCCCCCTTCTTTTCTCAGATGGGAAAATATTTGAAACACGGAAGCGTATATTCTATTCTGCTTGTGTTCCAGAAGTTCTAACGATATTTACCTGAAATATTTCAATCGGTCCCAAAGTTCCCGGTTTCTGTCGGTGATTGGCGAGAAACAGATCTCACTTTCCTGACCTGAACTATAATGAACGCCATCAAGTAAAAATAATCTGGAGACACTTGAAAAAACGGAAAGGGAAAAAAAAGAAAAGAAAAGAACACTCACTTCGGGAAATCTAAGCTTTTTTTTTTTTTCCTTCTCCCACTCACTTGCTGGCAACTAAAGTCCCCACACATGCTGATCGGTCTCCCCCGCACGGTTGTCTGCGGTGGTGACAACTGATTCATGTGTTCATTTGCATATCCCCTGATGCCAGCAGCAGAATACAGTACGGCCTCCCGCTCCGCCAGCCGACACAGCCCTGGCAAATCAGGGGGGCTGTCAGAAACAGCTGTCCGTTAACAGAGTTTGTGCAAGCAACCCAGAGCTGTTTGAAAATGCTAGGTGGTAGAATTTAATTGGAGTAGCAACTGTTCAAAATTAAGATTAAAAGGACCAGTCAGTGATCGTGGATTTCCTGACACCTTCAAAATAATGTTTCGGGTTTGATTAATGCCGCTTCGAGTTGCATATTTCTCTCCTTTGCCAAAAGAGCCCACTGACCGGTGGGCGACTCACTAGATGTGTCTGGTTTTGAGAACCCAAGGCTTCTCGACGTAAGATGCCCTATTGCATAGGCTGAGACCCATGTTGCTTTAAGAAAATAAGATTTTCATAGGAATTGCATAGCAATCGAATGGGACAGCACTTTCTGAGTCTGGAAGAAGGAAGGTTGGCAGTTTTGGAGAGAGACATGTTGCTCTTTATCCATACTGTGAGTGCTGCTCAGCAGCCCCACCCCCTCCCGAGACACACAAATTTACTAAGGACATTCCCTTCCTGCCCTGAGTTGGAAGGGTGGGGAATAGAGTCTGGCCTCCATGGCGCATTTAACCCTTGGCCCCCTGAGTGTGCCAAACAGGGTGTCAGATGGAGCTGACGCCAAGCGAGTGGTGACAGGATGAGGGGCAGAGGTGGGGGGTCCAGAGACTAGTAATGGTTTCCTAAAAGCACTCTTTGTCTCCTGGAAAATCGCAACTGCAACTTTCATTCAGATTAGAGAATAATTAGAACGTGCCAGAAATGGCCACTTATAATTTGGAGCAGGGTCCGTAACTGTAAGTCCCGATTTTAACTATTTAGCAATCGGGATTGAACTCTAAGTACTCACACCGATACCCTCAGCCCCACATTAGTGATGGCTATTGTGGTCAGCTATGCTGCACATCGGACCTGGTTATTTAGTTTAATTCTGAGCTTTTAAATAGATTGACTATGACACCACCCCCTTACAAACAACAATACTAAAGTCAGTTCGAAACGGAGCATATTGAATTTAATTGATAATGATAGCGATTGTGCACTATGGTTAGAAAAAGATTTTTGTTATTGGTAGACCTTTTATTTATTTATTTAGGAAAAAAGAGAGAAAACATCAGAGCAGATATACCCTAGAGTGAGAACAATGGGTGCAAGGTGGCACTTTTGCCTAGGTAGTGCACGGTAGCCGCGAGAAGAAGTGACAGCTGGTGGCTTAGTAAACAGATTTCAGTTTACGATTTTCTGAACATTTTAATATGCTTCTCCACTGTATCTTTTGTTCCCAGTTCAATAACAAAGCCATTTTCTGTGTGTTGCCTTTGAAATATCGGATGGGTTAGAAAACAGATATAGAAAAACAAAATCAGATGGCATTAAAACACAAATATTTCTAAATATCCGATGCAATGCTGTAGTGGGGAGGGGCAGGGAAATTATCCAAAAGGAGAGACCGTGAGAACATTTGCAAATGGCGAGGCATTTATTACATTTCCTTCCTCCGAGTAATTTTTTCTTAAATTACAGTCTCTCTTCCCAAACATTATATCTCCCAACTTCCACCAAACTGATCGAGAAGCCCATATGACTGGCAGTGTCTTGAAAAGAAAAAGAAACACTGTGACTAGTGAAACCGATAATGACATTGAAGGCATGATTCTTATTCACAGCCTTGCTAGTTTCAGAGATGTTAGACCTTGAAGGGGCAGCTCCTTTCGAGTCCCGTGGTATGAGTGGCATCCACTGCCTATCTCGATAAAAGGGTCAATTTGGGTTTGTTGCACAGATCTGTAAATACTGTCTTATGGCAGTTAGTTTTTAATTGTCACCAGCCTCAGGGGAAAAATGTGATCGAGTTTTCTGTGCTGCTCACGCTGCATTTGTGAGATGTAAGAAGGCAAGCGGGCTGTTTTTTGAGTGCAAATGTTCCCTTCAGAATCTAGTTCTTCCCTATTTTTAGTTAAATTAGATTTACATTCCTGCTGCATTGGCGCATGAAATGCCCAAAGTAAACTGCTAATATTTCTGTAACTTTTAGAGATTCTAAGTAAAGTGGTTGTTGAAAAATCCTAATTTTGAATAAAGTAAGAAATGGAAGAATGAAGCATAACGTGAAAGTTAGCATTTCATTTCCCTGCATTCTACTGAGAGGACCATGGAAATTCAGGTTTTAATAACATCTTGGTCTCAGTTCTCTCAATTCTAGTTTGAATGTACAAAAAGAGTATAGATAGCATCGATAGATTTATAAAATATACACAATAAATCTATTTATAAAATACATATAATCTGTTTCTAGAGTAAATATGTTAATATTAGTAAGGCTAAACTTGGAATATTGTGAGGATTTCAGGAGAAGAACAATGGAGAATGTGGAATCGAACCAGTTTCATGGTCTCTTGCTCTTTTTGCTTGTGTCTCTCTGTAACAGTTTGCCCCAAATTTGTTTTCTTGTCCTCCTACACATAAAACCCGATTTCCCAGCATCCCTTGCAGTACAGGGTGGTCACATGACTGCGCCCCACCAATGGAATCTGAGAAAAAGCAACAGCTTCAAGCTGTTTTAAGAAGCATGTGCCCCTTGTGTAAGTTCTCTTTCTCTCAAGGGGATGGCAGGGCCACACAGGGGACTGCTCCTGAGGCCCTGAGGAAAGCCACTAGAAGCTCTGATGCAGACTATTCCATGAGTGAAAATATGCTTCTTCTGTGCTAGAGGCATTAAAAGTCGTCTCAGTTAGTTATTGGATCCTACCCAAAGCCAGCCAAAATGCATGACGCAGATCCTCTCTCTGCCACCTGCCACCGGCTCCTCCAGCCCATGTATTTCCCACTCCCACTGATGAAATCGGGCAACTCATGCATTCGACTCAGACCTCCCAGTAACAGGTTTTTGACCAGCTGGTGCATCAACTAAAGAGGCTGATCCACACTCAGCCCAGTCGGCTGTCATCATCGTGGGCAGGTCACAGGCTGCTGGTCCTCACCTGTGGGAGGAGGTGAGGGCCACACGGGAGGAGAATGGCTCCTGGGAGGGGGTGTGCTGGAACAGTGAGGAGCTCTGCCCTTGCATCCCTCTTGTGAGCTTCCTGAAGAAATCAATCTTTCATAGCCCTGAAGGGCAAGAATTCCGATCTGAACCTGTGTGCACCCACGTTATCAACGGGGTGTTATTGTGGTCATCCTTGATTCTTTCCCCTTCCTAGAAGCGGCTTTTTTTCCTGCCTCTAAATGAAGGTGTTCTTTTGTTGACTTGTTTATTCACACAAGGAATGTGATCTTTTCCTGTCCTTCAGAAGTCCCCAGTGAGAAAGGGGCAACAGGAGGCAATCACAGCGCTGGGTACCGGAAGTACAAAGATGGGTGACACAAACTATGGTTTCTGGTCATAATTCATTGCATGAGGCAGGTACCACAGGGTATGTGCACTCTATAACCTGTACAGAATATTAGGGAAAATGCATGGGGAGGGGACATCCAATCTGACATGCCTGTAACTGCTCAGAAGTAGCCATCAAGACAAGTCATCCCCATTAATTTGACTTCAAAGTTGAAAGGATAGGAGGGTGCAAGATAATTAGTGTGCCTTTAACACATTCAGGAAAATATATTATACATCATTTTATGTCAGATCTATTTCATCTTCAGTAATAACAGAAATATCAGATTCTATCTTCGTATTTACAAGAAATGGCAAGCACACTGACCTCCATCCAACAAAAGAATATCGTTCAAATGGATAACTGGTTTTCTTCAATAAATAGCCTCTTCTGTTAGAATTTTTGAATTCTTAATATAATTTGCCAATCGGGTTTTATTTACCCTTAAACTTAATATGGTTTTAAGACATATTCAACAAAAAACCACCTCTACTGAAATAGAAAGAATAGGATGGGCCGTTCTCTGATATGAGTAGGTCGGAACTCACAGATCAATGAACCCTAAATCCTTACTTCTGACCTGATTGCAGTAATTCAGTAAGGTACTGGCCCTGGCATGGTTTTGGCTTCTTACTTTCGACAGCCACTATTGTGTCCTTCTTTATCATCTCCTCATTTCACATGTCAGCCTAGCTTGGGATTATGCTATATTATGGCTCATTCATTTTATAGACTCTAATATACTGCAGGTAAAATCACATATCTTGAGATTCCACCATATAGAGTAATATTATGACATAACTGCTTTTATCTAGAGGATGAGAGTTAAAAATATATGTGGATGTTCGTACCAGGACATCTAATGATTGTTAACCATCTTGACTACAGTACATGATATACTTCTTGGAGAAAGATAAAGGCATTGGGATAGCTCGGCTGTCCCTAATCAATTGGATTTTGGAGAGACACACTTAAGAGAGTGTCTCTGTGCTTATTAAGACTGCTCTCACCACAGCTAGGTCACAAATTGAGCTGAGAAACTTACCTCTATAACAATGTAGACAAATGAAACCAAGAGACTCTTCTTTTGTGTTGGTCACGGCTGTGCTACCTGACAACTCAACAGGATATTGCGAGAGGGGTTATTTTGTGATGTGACCAAAAAGGAATTTTTAAATATGTATTTTTCAGTGGAAGGGGAACACCTTAAGTTTATCTGTGTACGAGTACGGCGTGATTCTTCCGAGGACCGTTTAGCTAGTATCTTTTTGTTGTTTCTCATGAGCTGGTGTTCTTCTCAGATACATACCAGCCCGTTTTTTTGTGTGTTCACTCATGGTATATCCCTGTTGATTTCATATTCTAGTAACTGAACTATTTCTCCAATATTATCATATTTAGACAGCAGAGTTTTAAAAATATGGTGGCCACAGGAAGAAAAAATGTTATCTATAGCCTAAGTGATTTAGACAATAGAATTATAAAACCTAATGTGACCTATTGCCTGAATTCATACTATGCTGAATCTTCTTTTTAAATCATCTGTCTTTTATTTAATCCTTATATTAATATGTTAACTATAGAAAAATAGGAAAATAGAGAAGACAAGAAAATTAGGAAGCAAAACAGTGGTTCAGTTATCAGACAGGTGCGGAGACAGTAATTGCTAAAACTGAAATCATAACTTTGGTTAATTTAACAATCAAGATGCCGTCTCCACATGATCCTCCTCTCTGAGTGTCAGTTAACTCCTTGGTAAAATATGAAAATTCGTTTTGTCAGAGGGATAGATAAATTACTCCATGTTAAGTTCTACACTTCAAACGTAAGAGCGATCACCACATCTTGGTGGCACTCTCGGCGTGAGTAAGCATCGCTATTATTTTCATCACAGTGTCCCACAACCCAGCTCTCTAAGACACTCGGGTCTGTCTGTTTCTTTCCCATCCTCGATTCTATGCTTATGTGTCTCACATAGTTCGATCATATCGTATATCTGTTTCTCTGTTGGTGAAGTATTTTAAAAGGTAATAATACTGTGTTTTAAAATCAAAGTTTCCAGTCATTTTTTTAAATCGTGGTCATCCGATTGCAGATACATTAAAGAAAAGAGAATACGGTACAACTTTGCTGTAACATGTCATGTGATTTTTCAAGTCCTTGTCCTCTAGCACTGATGAATTATGTTCTATACATAATCATTGCAAAATAGTCAATGATATATAACATTAGTCGCCCCATATAAAAGGCACCTGTCTTATCTTCCAGTATCAGGGTTATAAATAGATACACTATATTTTCTCAGAGTCAATATTTATATTCTTCTAGCAAATCATTTCCAAATTTGTATAATCCTCAATGTTTTAAGGATCAGTTTATCATCACGCAGGTCACGTTAATACACACATACACATGTGTTATTCCAGCATAGTTATGTTCATGCACAAATATATGCCTTAAAAAAAAAAAAACCAGGCCATTTAAATCCATGTTTATCAAACTTTAAGGAAGTGCTTATAACTAAGCAAGGCTCCAGATTTAAAAAACAAATAAATAAAGGAAGGAAGACAGCCTCTACACATGTCCCTACCCAGGTTGCCTTGGCCATCCTAGCAACAAAAGATCTTAGCTAGAGCTAAGAAGACAATAAATAGAAATGCAAATTTGAAAGGGAGAAGGGGGTGGAAAGGATTAGAAGAGGCAGGACGGGAGAGAAGGGGCTGTCGCTGAAATGGGAAGCCGCCACAGGTCACGTCGCCCACTCATCTGTGTGTGTGCCTCCGACATTCTCATTCGGTTCGGCAGGATCCTCAAACAAACTCCAGCGTCCTAAAAATATTTGGGACTATTACAAAGCATAAATTATAAATGTGTCAGGAAAATGGAAAGAGGTGTCTCCGGCCTACTTAAGGCACAAAATGATCTCGACCATTATTCAACAATGATACGAACATCTTTTATTTCATTTCTCCTTAACAGTTCCTTCTGTTTGCTGTCGCTTCCCGCTCAGCACCATGTCAATAATTACTAAATTAGCAGGACGCCTGTACAATTTCAGCTCAAGTGTTATTACTGACAAGTCAAACAATGGGGCTGATGGAAAAGATGGAACTCCATCTCCTTATTTAAATGGACTGTGTTCAGAAGGGAAGATCGAAGCCCCCTTTTTCTTCAAAAGGAGAAGGGAGGGCACGGTGTGCATTTTGTGCAGCTCAAGGACACAGAGTCAGAGGAAATGCCTTTTTAATATAAACCTCTTTTCATTTCTAGGGGACAAAAATGAAGGTTATTGAAAAGAATCATGCTTGGTGAAAGAAGTAATTACATTTTTTTTTCAAATCTCAGAGGAATAATGCTTTTATATTTCCTGAGATGACCCAATTTGCACTGTGATATGCTCCCTTAAACCTAAGTTGGGGACACCCCCGCCCCGCATTGTTTTTCTCCAGTAAAGATACTCTTGTCATATGCCTGATTAATTTGAGTCCTGACCTCTCAATGTGCAAAAGTGACTATAGCAGGGCTGTCCCTCCCTGCCGTGCTGAATTAGAAATGAAAGACACCTCGGCCAGTTACTTCTTACTTCCCCCGACTCTCCAAAGCAGTCACGCTGTAAACCGTGTTCTCAAACTGTCTCCTGGATACCCAGTAGACAAACTTGAGACGATGGGTCCAGTGGCCAGTGGGTGACTGTGTGTTCTGGATATAGACGTTCCTTACTGCTAGACATTTGTCCCCAGCCCTTTGTGTACAGGTGTTTGTCTCAAAAACTCCGCTGTCTATACCCTGATAGGCCTGGGCATTTCAAGAATATTTGTTTTCTGCAACAAGAAATACTTTATTGAATATCTTAGCCTTTATCAAATATTTGTTAAAATGTGGGTATCTAATAATATCATCGGTAACAAAGAGTCCAAAACAGCATTTACACACCTTTGAAACATTCTTTGATTATGTCAATTAAAACACTTTAAACACTTTCTGGAATTTGATTTGCATTTGAGATAGAGAGGACCTCACCAGGCATAATACTGAGCCTTTTTTTGAAATACCAGACAAAACTTTCGTGGGCTCCAGCTTTAGTGAGGTAAACATTTATTTAGGAACTATATATATTGCCTGTTCTAGTGTATTCATGTCTCAACTTTTGGTTTGGTGGACAGTGATCATGATGTCATTTAACATGTTGAAGGGCCCTCATCTTAACTCTTTCAGCCTCCAAAAATTTTTTTAAAAATTGGTGAGCACTTCAGTAATGTTAATGAGGTTTCTATAATTCTTAAAGAAAGTTCTAGCTCTTTATCGCTTTTCACTCACTTTCTCACACTAGATGGAAAGATAACCACGTGGTTAATTTGGGGTGATTTGTTTTGAGAGCTGGCAAGGAGCCGGGGTTTCTATCACTTGCAATAACTCAAAGAAGTTAACACAAGCCGTAGTAATCAGAAACTCAACAGACATGAGCAGTTGAGACTCAGAATAGAAAAATGGTTTCTATTTCATTAACATGTACTTATGACACTTCACCTAAACCATCACAGAGCTGGTGTGTAGTGGTTAATGAATGTGTTTACCTCCTTAAGAAGCCCTGCACCATTTGATTACTAACGCTCAAGAACAAAATCGTAAGTGAGGGTACTTTTAATAAGGAGTCTTAAGGTATGAAAACACCTCCAATATGGCTGATTTTCCAATGGCGGAAACATATCGATGATCTCTGAGTTTTGGCTACTGGTCGAGGAGCTACAGAAGGAAAGGGGAGAAGAGGAAAAATATCAAAGAAACTGAAAGAAAATAGAAGCTAAGATCGGAAGTGTGTAATCTTTCTAACATTTGAATTCAATGATTTTACCTGGATTTGTGTGGGTCACTCATTCAGTCAACAGATATTTTCCCCCACTGAATTGAATGAATTCTCTAATTGTTTTCATCAGTACTGACTGTCTGAAATCCTTCAGTATATGTTTCGTGTGCAGGGTAGGTGGAAATAATTTTTGAACTATTAGCTATTTGGGTTAGTTGTTTTTCCTACTAGGATTTGTTTCTTTACGTGTTTAATATTAATATGTTTTGAAAGAAGTTTCTGAACTTTGACATGCAGCCTAGTAATCTGGGTAGATTTATAGATTACATCTTAATATTTATGGATTATATCTTAATATAGATACCATATTTGGTAGGAATACATTCATTTACTAAGCTGTGTTACAGCGAAAATATTGTTGCAGTATTACTTAGTATAAGGAATTCGCACTGGAAAATATAGCAATGCATTGCTTTCTTCTTTGAGAATATTACGCTATTTTTTTTTAAAAAAAATGTGAGCTGAACTAAGCAGTAACATTTAAATACTGCTGGAGAGTGAGGGAACAATTCCCAGGGCCATGCTTTTGGACTTGGCCTTGAAAGAGAACAAGATCCAGAGGAAATTAGAAGGATGATTCATCCACAAAGGGAAAACAGACAGGCGAAATATACGTGTCCTGCTGTGAGTAGGTGGTCAGTGTAGCGAGGGAGGTTATGGGAGTTCTGATGACTTCCATTCTGTCATTGATGTAGAAACAAGATCACTAGCTGAGAGCGAAGGGGAGGGGCTGTGTTGCAAGTTCGCAGAAACAAAGGAGCAGATGAAATAGTCACGAGGCGAGCAGAGAGATGACTGGATCAGGACACTGTAGTGATTGAGTAGCGCCACAGGACATGAATACCAAATGCGTCCGTTCGCCATCGTCTGTGACTCCCCCGTCATGTGGATCAGCTCAGGATGGGCTTGAGTTATCTCAGAGTTGGCTTTAGTGTGGTTTGGGGTTTTCTTGGTGAATATGATGAGGGAAAGAGGACTGTGGAATAAGGGTACGTAGAGAGTGATTACGTTAGACCAGCGATGCTCAAAGATGAACGTGCCTAGGAATCACGTGGATAACGAAGGGCCACACTTTGAGAACCACTGGGTTGCACTGAACCACCTTGGCTGGATAAATAAGAAAGTGAGGAAGGAATGAGGTGGGGTGGACACTAGAAGGTGGCAAATGTGATGCATTGGAGAAGCCTCTGGGTTCTTAGAAGAAGCGAGAAGAGAAGATCCGAGGCATTGGACAGAGAGGGTGGAGGTGCTGTAATTTGGTGCTGAGGACAGGGTCTAAGGTGTAACTAACCCCGCAGCGAGGGGATGGGATAGAGGCTATAAAACGAGATCCTTGGAGGCCAAGGTTTATTGACATAGACATGGTATTCAGATATTAGCATTACCAAGGATTTTGACAGAGTGTAAGAAAGTGACGGTGAACCAGGTAGGCACAGAGAATCTATCTATGTCTCCTGCAGGTAAATGGTAAGAGGGTGGCAGGAGTGACAGCGGCCAGCGCTGGAAAGGGTCAGTGGGATGGGAAAAGTCTTCTCAAGGGTCAAGCAGATTTTAGCCAGAGTAGGAAAGCAAAAACAAAAACAAACAAACGAAAAAAACATTGACATATGTGTAGATCAACAGAGTTTTACTAATGATGGATCATACATTCCAAAAAGGCTCAGAGGAAAGGTCTGGAATGTTGGGGAGAATTGGATGCTTGAGTCGTATTGGATAATGTCCATTCTTCTCAGGAGCTAAAGTGGGGCATTGATGGATGACCTGGGGGGTGTTGGCTTCTTAATGGATAACATAGCAGAGGTAGAAGGTGAAATGAGATTTCTTCTGATGGGTGTCCAAGGTAATTGTCCATGTTGCAGGGAGAGACATGGGGTCTATCCAATGCATCTGAGTTCTGGGATGCCTCCAATTATTCCTTCTGACTTCTAATAATGCACAGGCTCCTACAGTATATCGATCTCACCACCTTTCATTGTCCATCACCCCTTCTTCTCAGTGCCAGAGATTTACAGTCGTTAACCCGATGGATGTGTTCTCTTCTCACAGGACATACGTGTAGTGATGGAAGACAGGAAAACAAATAACCAAACAAATATACAAGTTCATATTAAAATAATTTCAAAGAGTGATGAAAATTATATGGAGTAAACTGAAATATTAGTTAAAGGATATTTTTAATAGAATGGTTAGAAAAGTTCTCTCTGAGCAGTTGATACTCTGAGATTGAGATAGACAAGGAAAAAGATGGTGAGATGGGGAGATGGTGGCACGTTATTCCCGACAGAAGAAATAGTCAACACACAGTCCACGTGAATGAAACAAACTCATTTTGCTAAAGATGGGAGCGAAGGCTAGAGCGTAGCGCGCTGGGGTGTAGAGATCTGAAGTCAGTGGAGACAGGTCGAAATCAGGCCAAGTTTGGCATACATTCCGAGTACGACAGAAAGCATTGGAGGATTGTAAGCAGAAGAGTGACATAAACTTTTAAAAAAATTTATTCATAAGTGACTCTCTGCGTACTATGGAGAATTAACTGTGGGGGCTGAAGACAAAATACAGGTGGCCTTCGTTTTCAGATGTGTGAAGTTCAAACAGATTGAGACTCCCAGGGAAGTGCAGGAGATGTGGGGGTCAGTCATGCTCAAACCATTTTGGAGCATGATGCACCAGCAGCTCTGAGTCACTCTGTCATTTCACATCTAGGTCATCCGACCATGACTCATCAATGTCGCAATTCCTTCCCTCCAGAATATGTGTCTCCTGGAATTGGGTTTCATATCCGTCCACCCTGGTTCTGATAACGGCATCTTTCATTGCTGCATTAGGGATAGTGTTTATGTTGGCAGAAAACAGAGTCATTGCTAGTTTAGGCATTTTTCTGTTGTTGACTTAAACATCCATTATGTAGAGGTTCGGTAACTCATGATATTCTGCCAAGTTTTTTGTAAGTCAGTTACTTAACCTGTCTGTTGTCTCTAGGCCATATGAGACAAGGGAGAGGGGATGTGCTTTTTCTGTTGGAGATACAAAGTTTTAAATTTGTTTTCAGCACTTTACTCAAAACAATAGATGCCCACAGAGCATGGGAGGACCAGGCTGTAGACTGGACAGGTGCCAACCTTCAAGTCACATACAGTTTTCATGTTTCAGTTTGGCCCTGATTCGGATGTCAAGAAAGACAAAGAATTTAGTTGGGAGCAATGGCATTACTGGTTTTAAAAATGGCAAAATAGAAAGGGCCCCAAGAAGTTTTGGGATCAGAAGATATAGATGGTCATTCACTTCCTCCACATAACTTATTGAATTTTCTTGGGCAATTTATGTACCCTCTCTGTGTTACTGTATATAAAATCAAGAAAATAAAATTGTTCTAAAAAATTAAATGTATGAATGATAGTAAATATGGAAGTGCTTTATTAACAGAGCACTCTATAGGAATATAATATAATAGGTATTCAAATACTAGTATTTATGTTCTCAAAAATAACTCTAAAAATTCATATTTTGAGTTTTGTCTGTAAGGAAACATAGCCCACTTAATCAAGAAGATATAGCTATCACTAGCGCTAAAACCATGGAATATGACCACTTTTTTTACCCTTCTAAAGAGGATAGTATAGTATGATAATGTCTTTTAGGAGTTAGGTAGTTTAGATGGATCTCACGTGTTGTAGAAATTAATCCAAGAAATCAGTGAAGAAAAAAAATATTTTCCTTCATATGTTGGACTTAATTTGCATTTTATTTCCAAAAAAATTTTTATTTTATTTTCCACATTGTGAAACAGATCAGTCACACTGTTCGTAATGTATAGAAGAAAAAAGTAAGGGCCAACGAGATGAAATGCTTTGCCTAAGATTACGTACCTGGAAATTTACAGACCTAGAGATAATAGCTGTTTATTTCACTCTTTCTGTTTAACCTCCAGTGCTGGATTATATCCTCCTCTTCTTGGTTAAGGTGGGGCACACATACCTCAGTATCATGTTTCCTCTATGATTCAGAGCTAGAGTTTGCCAAAAAAGAAGTCACTGAGAAAGTAGATCTTAAATATCATCACCATAAAAAGAAATGGTAATTATTTGACCTAATGGAGGTGTTAGCTAACATGATGGTGGTTAGTAATTTTGCAAGGTCCCAAGTGTTGTATCAGATACTTGTATCAACACATTGTATACCTTAAACTTACATCAATTATATCTCAATAAAGCTGGGAACAAATCACAAAAAAAAAAAATTAAACACAATACAAACAAATAATCAGTCGATGGCCTATTCTGTACATGTCATTCAGCCTTGTTTCCATACCTCCTTGCCCAGTGGTCTCATGGCTGTTAGGGTGACAATGGTGGTTTTTCATGGACTCATCTACACATGTGTACACTCTCCAAACTCCAGTGATTGTAGTTACTGTTGAGTGTCCAGCTCAAGAGAACAACCTCAAACCCCTGTTAGTCCTCTACTTCCTGCCTGAACCCATGATATCTCCTTTTGCATATTATATTCTTCAGTTGTTAATGATTGAAAGATTTGAATTTGCTTCTATTAACCCTTCTAAGGCATGGAAAATTGACTTATCTTAAACAACCATATGTATTAAGAACTCATTAAAATGGAAGTGATTTCTTAAGAGAAAGAGTAATGGAATCTAATTTTTATCTAAGACTTTGTACAGCTATAGCAAATAGTTTTCCCACAGAGCAGTACAGATGCTACCACCAGTATTTAGAAGTACTTGATCAAACCCCCAGTATTCTATGGAGAACAGAAAGTAAGCGAGACCAGCTGATTTAAAGCTCTATAGTGTCTAGAGATTGTCTTGCAAACCCTCGGGTATAATATTTATTTCCCTTGTCCATCATGATTTGCTCCATAATTTATGATCACTCTTGAACTGTCAGTTCTAAATCAAAGAGCATTTTTGAGATGGTAACACAGTCTTCTACATGAGTACTGAATCTCTCCCTCAAGCATACTTGAACTTTCCAATACTCCTCAGGGAAGACTCATAAGATGTAGCACTATAGCATGCAGCCTACTTACGTGAAAATATTATGATTTTTGCTAATTGGACCATTAAATTATAAGTTCCGATAAAATCTGAACTATTCTTTGACTAGACTCAAGTGAGATAAGCAGAATTGAACACTTTTTTCCCTCCATACTCTATAGAACTAAACATATCAGCTCATTTTGGCCAGACCATATACATACATTTGTTGGCTGATCAGATAGCATCGATTTGTCTGGTCAAGGGAAAGCGATACGAACTATCTAAACACCTACTAACTGGATCGATCACCAAATTAAAAAAAAATTATGATTGACATTTCTGGATGAATTCAGTGGTATTGAAGAGTAAAGGGGAAATTGGAATTCTGATGCTGAGATGAAACCAATGGGATGTGATATTAAGAAGGTAAGAGATATCAGAGGGAGGAAGGAAGTAAACATGATATCATCGCCTGTGACATTCTCCAAGACCAATAGCACCTTTGCTATACTTCCATGCCAAACTTTCTTTCTAGTTAGATCAACCCGTCTGGTCAGGATTTAAGCTACTATAATTCACGGAAGAAAAAAATAAAGGATTCTAACATCTACAAACCTCTTCTGATTCTTTTCAACATCAATTTCCCTTTGAAACTTAGGAAACCCATGCTCGGGGTTGAAAAGCAAAGGTACTGACAAGGATATCTAAATTGAAAATAATTGGACGCTTGTGTGTCAAAGCGCCGAGGCCCACAAAGCGAAGCATCTGAACATCAATGGAGGCGCAAGTGGGTCAGAAGATAACCTGCATCTCCTGCATCCCTCTATGTCTCCATCTTCTAAAGGCTCATCTTTGAATTCATGGTGCTCTCTTGTAACCCAATGAAGTCGAAGCCTCTTATTATAGTATGTTAATAGCGCTGGACAGACAATTCAGCCAGGACTCCTGAAATGGAAAGGAATCATCTTTGAAGGCTTGAGGGAGTGTAAGAACCTAAAATAAACCTTGGCAGATCCCTACACTATAAAAGAAAATATTTGAAAATATTCCTCGACCAAGCCTCTGAGCATAAGAAACTTTTCTAAGCTAATAAGAAAGCAAGGATAATGGTTGGACAAGCATTTAGAGTATAAATTTGTACATGTAATTCTCACAGAAGGAGAACAAATACCTGCTAAATTTCATTTTAGGTTTACCCTCCAAAAGATTTTGAAACAAGAGTACATCATTTTTTTTTTTTGACATTGGATTTAGTTATTTTAAAATGAACATTCCATGTATTTTGACAGGAGGATAACTCTGACTTAAGAAATTCTTTAAGGGATGAATGTATTTTGCATTGAGTCTTCACTTCCATTCTGGGCTTTTTGAGATGCTAAAGTCTAGTATGAAACATTACAGATCCTGGCCACTGAAAAATGACTCCACACTTCACCTTGGTAATAACCCACTTCTTACAGTTTGTGGGAGACAGTGCTCTACCATCCAGAGCGTGGTTTGGAGTGAGCGAACTTGGTCGAAACCTAGCTTGGCCGCATCCTAATTTTATGAACTCAGGAAACGTATTTAACCTTTCTGAATGTCAGTCATTTCCTTCCCAAAATAGGGAACAGAATGGCTATTATATCGTTTGCTGTGATTATTCATCTCAATAACTGATTTAAAGCAATGGTAGATGCCCAATGTGCACTCATATATTTTTCTCTCCTGCCATTCTTTTCTCTCTGTTTCTATCATGAAAAGAGAGAGGTGAGATTCAACCGGAAGTGAGTGAATACCCAAGTAACAGTAGCTTAAACCAGGTAGATGTTTGTCTTTCTCTTCTGAAGATGTAGGCAGTCCAAGCTAACATGCAGTTCTGTGATCGCCAAGCTGTCACCTCTGTGCATCACGGTGACATCACAAAGGAAAGGGTGAGGGGGTGACAGCTTGGCTTCACCTCAGGGATGCTTCTTAGAGCTCAGACGCCCTCCTTCATTGATGGGATTTTTAGTGACAAGGCTGCCTTGATGGCTCATCGTCTGTGTCAACTTGACCTGGCCATGAGGTGTCCAGATATTTGGTTTAAACATTATTTTTGGGTGCGTTTGGAGGGCGTTTCTTGATAGGGTTAGTGTTTGAATCAGTTGACCAAATGAAGTAGATCGGCCTCCCAATGTGGGTAGCTTTCAACCAGTCCATCGAAAACCTAAATCCAGTAGCATGCTGGAAATGGGAAGAAATTGTTCTGCCCGCTGCCCAAGCTGGCATAGGTCTTCCCTTGCCCTCCCGCTGGGGCGTAGACCATCGGCTCCCCTGTTCTCGGACTGAGACTGGAACCACTACTGGCTTTTCTGAGTCTCCAGTTTGCAGATAGCGAATTGTGAGACTTCTCAGTCTCAGTGATCGTCGGAGCCAAATCTTTATAATAAATTTTCGTATATCCCCTTTATATATCCATATATGTAAAAAGAGGGAATGCAGTCTTTATCTATGTGGTCATATGCCCAGCTCCAAATAGGTTGTTTTTTTTTTTAAATAAAACAATTAAAAAAATTATTATGGAAAAATGAATAATGGATGAGTTGGAAAACGCTAAACCGAATGAAGTCAGACTTTTCATTGGAATTGTAACTAGTGGTCATTTCAAAAGGAAGTACAGTTTGATCTCTATAAAACCAAAATACTCCTTGACACAAAGGACTAATTTGAGTGAAAGTTTGAGTGGATCTGTTGTATTTGGCATCATATAGAATGAGTCCAAATAGAACTATATGCTTTATTAATAAACCAAGTAGGAGATGTCTTTATTTGTATATTTATTTATTTATGCATCAGCAGTGGAGAGAAATTATTATAAAGTTAGGCTAGAGACATCAAATTTGCAGTAATACTATAAAGCTTTATATTTAAGAGAATGAGTTGACATTTTAATTTTATTGTATTTCAATAAAAACACACAAAAAATTACCTTTTCATATATTTCCTCCAAATGAAAAATAAAAAGTAAACCAAAAAATATGATTCATCTTTGCACTTAGAATCTAATTAACAGATGAAAATCACCAACCAGCAAAATTGGTTTTGTGCTTTCCCATGGGAAGAATTGGCTGGATAATCAATTTATTTGTACATAAATGAGCCTGGAGAAAAGTGAAAATAAATTTGGCAGAAATATATTTAACTCAGGGGTTCGGGTGTTGGAGTTAGAGAGACAATGTTGGTTTAAAATGAAATGACACATATGTAAGTCTGTGGATATAACAGGTTTACACTGAAATGTCATCTCATTTGGCCATATTATACCTGGCCTTGGACTCGGGCCTGAAGATGGCTGGAGACAGGAGTGGGTTCTGGGCCAAATTTTCTCCTACTGAAGTTGGCCTGGGAGACTTTGCTTTGAAATGATGAGACTCGTTGATTTCAAGATGGCTCCTTCGAAGTCTAGGATTCTTTGTCTGTGAGGTTTCGCGATTTGACTTTTCTGACAAGTTGCCCAATGATCAGCGTAGGATGGAAGTGTTCTGCCCAAGGTGACACGAAGCGCTGTGGCATCTCTGCTTGGTGAGATCCTTCCAACATTTGAAAACATTCGCCAGTCCCTCGTGGTGAAGAGTAACTTTGAAATTTGCACAATTTCCCACCGCTGCTGTTTCAATGCTAACGGCAGATTCAAGTGATTTGCAAACTGTCAGAAAGGTGACCTCGGATACCCCCGTCATTTTCAGTGACTGGAGATACACCCTTAGGCTAAAGCCACAGCAGAATTTTAAATAAAGCAGGCTAAATCCAGACTGGATAACTTTTCCGCTTCTGACATTTCCAACAGTTCAGGTCCCACCAGCCAGACTGTAAACACCACATTACCTACAGAGGTATGCTGAAGGACTAGCATGTTCTAAGGAGAAAAACATATTATAATGTACACTTTAAATTTCTATGTAATCTCCTAGCCTAACATTTCAAAAGGCCTCTCCCTTCCCCTCCCCTTAAATATACTTAGGATAATTTTAACACACTTAGGATAATTTGTATTTATCGTAATAATTTCTTGCTTTCTAAAATCTGACTTCTCTACCAGAATTTCATCTCTTTAAGGGCAGGGACCAATCATATATTATTTGACATTATTATCCCTGGTGCCTTCCTAAAACAGTGTCTGGCCCATACTGGGTGCTCAATAAATATATGCTGAATAAATAAATGAATGAATGAATCAATCAATCAATCAGTCAATGGATCCAAATGCAGAAGGAAGGCCTTATATGAAAGTCAAAGACATAGATAGCATAGTTGGGGGTTACTAATTAATCGATTCAGTTAGTGCTACTGCATTATTCTGACATAGACATGACCTCCTTTCAAGTTGGGCTTATTTTTGTCCACCATTAAGTTCTCCTGTTTAATTCGATTTCAAGGCACATCATTTTTCTCTCTGTGGTAATATACTTTTTCCTGTGCTATGGATTTTCTAAATGCATGCAAATGTACCCAGGATGGCTCATTTCATTATCAATTCCTCAACTGCTGGCTCCCTAATCATTAACTAATTGTCTCTGTGCTCTATTGACAACTTGGTCACCTTCTTGCTAATTTTTGCTGACACGATGGGGGTCCTCAAGAACTGGGCTAACCTTTGGCTGGTCTCTCAAGAGCCACAGGTGGGCAGACGATCGATCTGGGTGGCCTCCGTGTTCAGGAAAACCTCATCAGCGTTCCAAGTGATTTGTCTAATGAGGCATCATTAATTGGCAATGGGCAGGTGGATGAAGAATTTCCTTTACTCTGATTACAATTTTGTTAAAATAGACCAGAGCTTAGGGAAACAAAAGCACGTGCAAAAGTGGAATGAGTGATGAGCTAAAGATGATGTTTTAGGCCAGCGGGCGGAAACTAAGGCATGTTCCTCAAATTTCCAGTCATGTGCAAAGTTTATATAAGATGAAAATGCACATTTTAAGAAATGCACTATAAACCAACCGCCGTGAATGTTCCACAGTTCTGATTTGTGAGGTGGGTTTGTGAGCATGGGATTAGGGATATTTGTTTATTTTCTTAAGAAAAGAAGCTAGATAGGTGTGACTGGCAAAGGAGGTATTGGGCTAGAGTAAGACTTGGCCATCTTACACTTACACTTATACGCCAGCCAGTGGTTACAGTCATTCATCCAATCAATATGTATTACATGCCAGATACTATTCTGGTATTCATGGGCATTTGGGCTGTCAATGTGTATATCAGTTAACAGTACAAATAAAGCAATATTTGCCCGGGAGAAGGCGAGAGAGAAACGATAAACAGGGAAGACGATAAAAGAGTAAAATATATATTATTATAAGGTTGTAGTGGTCTTTATTGAAAAAAGGAAAACACAGAGTAGAGTTATGGTGACAAGGACTGGAGGGGGTTCGTAAATTTCAATAAGGTAGTTAGACAGGCTTCACTGAAGCTCACAGAAGCTGAAGGTGGCCAAGTTACGAAAAGAGCGTACGAAGGCTTCATCTGGGAGTGGACCGGGCACGCTGGAGGAAGCTGGTGCCTGGAAAAGGGGAAAAGGCACAATGTGGAGAAAGAGATGAGCTCAGCAAGGTGGGGGTGGCCGGCGTGAACAGATCAGAGGCTTTCCAATCCTGACCGCTTCTTTTGTTTTGGAGGGTAGAGTAACCCCAAATTTCAGCCAGGCCAATAAACTGATCTAAGATGTGTGGGAATAATTCTCGTTGCTATGTTGGGAATAGAACCTACAAACGCATGCATGCTTAAATGATCAAATAAGACAGCGAATTAGATGTGTGTCACCTGTTTACTCATTTTCACTAACTTGGAGTTCTTGGTATTCTTCTAATTGTTTGTTTTCTAGGAGATTGGCATAGAAAGGCTGGTTTTGATAGGAACTCATTGTCTTTCTCAAGTGATCATGTCAAGGAAACAGGAAGGGAGGGGGACCCACATGGACATGTGATGCTATTTAAGGAGTGACGTTGCGGAGAAACTGGTGACCAAATGCCACATGTCATAGGGAGTCATGGCAAAATGAGAACCCTGTTTTGGTTGAGCTGGTCTTGTTGCTAAAGTTAAATACCTAATAAATACCAGTAATAAATTTACGAGTCACCAATAAGAAATACATAATCGTCGATCTCATTGTGTCATTCTCAACTCAGGTCACAAGTGCCCTGACTGTATATGTTAAGTGACCACCGTGTCGATGCACATGTCATGGAGTATATGACTATTTCTTTAATCTTTACGAATTTTCTTATTAAAGTTGACATGTAATATTATATTAGTTTCAGGTGTACAGCATAATGATTAGACATTTAAATAACTTATGAAGTGATCACCCCAATAAGTCTGGTAGTACCTATCTGACACCATATGTAGCTATTACAGTATTGTTGACTGTATTCCCTGTGCTGTATTTATTTTCTCTCTCAATCCCCCATCATGCTCTGGGGTCATTAAAGGCCTTTAAAAGCATAACTTTAATTAACTATACTTACTGTTCTGTCAGATGGGAGACAGTCTGTTCTCTCAGTGAGAATGTAGACTCTGCAATTAGGTGAATCCTGAACCAGCCACTTGTTTCCTGGGTATTTTGGAAAGTCATGTAATTTATGTGAGCTTCATTTCATCATCTATAAAATGGAGGAAATTATATCTACTTTAGAGGATATGCAGAAGCTTTGAGATAATGTAAGTAATTGATTCGGCACATTTCCAGACAACAAACAATTACTTAATAAGTAAATGATAGGTATTCTTACTATATTAATCTACCATATTTATTGCCTACTTATTTAATTTTTCCAGTTTTTTTCTTTTAAAAAATAATTCCACACGACCGTCTTATTGTAATGTTTGTCCACATTTATAAATATTTTTATGACAGTTAATCTTTAGAAATGAAATTAGTAGGCAAGAGAATGTGTACATTTAAGAAATTTTAATGTATCAGCCAACATACTTTTTATACAGGTTGTACCTTCTTAATTGCACCCCGTCATCTTGAAATGTTTGCTAACAGGTTAGACAAAACAAACAACAAATAAATTGTTATCTTATTGTTGCTTTAGTTTATGTTTATGTTCTTTATTAGTGATACTATGCAATTTTTGTTTTTTTTTTTTTTTTTAAGCCATTTTTATGGGTTGCCTTTTCATGTTCTTGGCCTTTTATTTTGTGGTGGGGTGGGGTGGGCTGGGGAGGACTGGCATTGTTTTTTTGTTTGTCTGTTTATTTCTTTTGTTTTGTTTTCCTACTTATCAGCACGACCTTTTTACAAGTCAGTGGAATTTGGGATGATTTTTGAAAAAAAATTCAAAACATGAAATTTATATATAAAGTGTTTTATGCCAGCTGTTTTTACATTTTTACTACTGCTAAATGACAGTGGATTACTTTTTCTTCTCTCTTTGAAGCCTTTGCTTGTTAAGGAGTTTTAAAGGTTAGCCCTCAATGATGTCTGTTACATTACTTTTATTATATCTTACGTGAGAGCAATTAATATACGTATAAAGTTATACACTAGGTCTAAATGTCACTAATAGTCAGTGCTACTAACACAGCAGGTCAGGTACCATAACTTATTATTGTGACAGAAAAGTAATAATTGGGGAAAATAATTTAAATCTACATGCAGTTTTGGCCATGTGGGGCCTATGCCTGAGAGAAATTCCCCTTAATAATACTGCTATATTTGGGGAAACTTATTTTTCCTGTTTTATTGTGCATTCTGTGCCATTTGCCTGGTTTAAAGAATTTTTTTTTTTAATAATGAAACTGCAATCAGACTTCCATGAAATAACAACATTTTATTATTCTGTGGCATTTAGTATGTTTCGATTGCATTTGAGGGAACAATTGAAAGACTAGACTCCATGTACGAAGCTTGATGATTCTTCCTGCCCTGATCCGTCCCTTTTCTAAGTGAATCTGCACCTGTGATTATCCCATGATGATCCCAAGCATTTGGTTAACTCTCAGTTTTAAGGGTGAGTAAAGAATTGTGACTGCCCCCTCCCCACGGGTAGGAACCCCCCCTCCCCCCCGTGTTGTGACTGGGCTTGGGCTCCCAGACCTGGTTGACTCATCAGTGACAGCCCCATACGGGAGAAGTGGGCCAGTCCCAAATGCCACCATGCCTCAAAAGTTCACTTGGACCCAGCAAACCTGGAAGAGATCATTTTGTTCTGTTGTTTGCACTTGAATCATGATTTATACCTTGGCCAAGTTGTTCAGTATCCTTAGAAAACAGAGGAAGAGTACCGCCAAATGGCTTTGCAACATGTAAATAAGATCACAGATGCAAACAGTGACTAACACATGTAAGAATTCGCTCATTGTCACTGTCACATTATTATTGTTGTTACCATTGCTGTTGTCTTAACCGTGATTTTCTGTTCAATGTGACTTCATCTTTTCTCATTGACCCATTCCACCTTGTTATTCAAAGATTTGGATTCAGTTAATCTACACAATCAATCCATAGGGAAAAATAATAAATTTGTAAAATAGTTATTTGAGTGACCCTTGCTGACCTCTAAACTTCATAGTTAACAAAATTCCCAAAGAGAAAGAGAGAACAAATGCCGGCATCATGTGATTGCTGTACGTGGAAACTGAATCTGTGTTTTAACATCATCTTTCAGCACAGACATTTTGACAAAAGGTTATTATTTTTTAATTTTTATTAGTTATACAGTTTTTATTATTAATTTATTATTAATTATTAATACTGTCTTTTTTGGTAGTTTCAGCACTAACTCATCAATATATACAATCCTTTTGGAGTTTGGCATTATTTACTTTTATTAGTCCTAACTTAAATATCTTCTCTTGAAAGGTAATTGAATTTATATATGAGAAAAGATGTGTGTTGACCATAACAATGCTGGTATATCATTGAGACTGAATCCTGCCATAAACGTTGTGAAGTTTTAAATAATCCTTTCTGGGAGGTCAACATTTTAAATAATTGGATTTCAGATCCATAATCTGACTATTGTCCAGTCAAGAGTACATATTCTTAATTAAAAGAAAATAAACAAGAATGGGTCTACAAAACAATGGAATATTCTGAAATTCGTGGTTAACAAAATTACCAAAGAGAATGAGAGAACGATTGTTAGCATAATGCGATTTGCTGGTTACTGTAAATGGAAATTGAATCTGTGTTCTAGCATCATCTTTGAGCACAAACTCCTCATTGGAGTTTGACATCTTGACAAAGGGTTATTATTACTTTTTTAAATTTTTATTATTAGTTATATAGTTTTTATTAGTAGTTTACTATTAAAAGCCCAAGTCAGATTCTTGTACATAAAACCTGGATAGGCAATATTTTCTTTCCTATTCTTGTGATTTCTCATTTTGCCAAAGAGTTAATTTACTTCTCCTCTGACAATTCATTTGCTAATAGCCCGATAACCTTTAGTCACAGGCACGATCCTTTCGATCCTTTCATTTTAAAATGTTTACAATGCAGTATCTTGATCAAAAACTTTGACAAGGGACTTCCTCTGTAGTCCCCTTTGTTGTTATGTTGAGATGACATCTATTTGGCATTATCTCTGGTTACCATGGAAATAATTTATTATCATTGTCAAAGATAGATGGTCCACATACATTTTAAATAAGGGTAATGTAGAAACTTTTCATATAAGAAGACTAGTTTTGTCATTGTCTCTGAGAACCTAGCTCTAAGAAGTAGTCCATGACATCGCTATTCAATTATGGACACCATTAGCATGAAACTTTCATAAATAGTTTCGAAAATACTTTAAAATATAATCCATCTTTTTGAAACTCCCTGGTTGTGTATTACCTCTCTAACCAATCTAATATCGCCAAAAAAAAAAAAAAAAAAAAAAAAAAAAACTAGGAAAAGGTTGCATATATTTATATCTTATTGTCATTAGACACTATGAATCAGACAGAACTAATCACACACACACACACCCCTCCCTATTTATATTAGGTAATCAGTTGATTTCTATTTTGAATAATATCTATTTAGTAAAATATAATTGGACAGAATATGACCAGTTATCTTCCAAATAAACCAATAGATACCCATATTCAAAATTCTGTATGTTCCCCCAACAGTATATGTGTATCCATCTATGATCACAGATTTTTTAGGTGTGTTTGGTAACTTTCATTTCCTTATTATGTGACCTTTTGCGGGTCTGTCCCATTGACTCAGACTTAAAGAAGTCATTATAATTGTTTCTCAGATTTGCAGAATCCCAATACATTGGCAGGTGTAGCAAAACTCAAAATACATGGCAAAGACACATTCCTTGGCTCTGCAGTTTTCCCGATTAAACGGTAGAAAGCAAATGTCGCACAGGTACTCACCAAGAAGATGTTATGCTCACTTAGAAAGTTGTACTCTCCTGCAGGGAAAAGTAGCCAAAAGGGACTTCTGTAGAATTTGCTACTTCCTGATATTCCAGTTCCTTCCCCACAATATGGCTACCGCAATTAATATAAATTGAATCTTTAAAAAATCGCCTTGTTGGAAAACTAATAATGTAGCAGGGTGACTAATTCAACCTGATTTGCCAGGACTGTCCTTTTTTGTTAAAACTGAGAATTCCGCATCCCACACACTCTCTCTCTCTCTCTCTCTCTCTCTCTCTCTCTCTCTCTCTCTCTTCCCCCCTCTCCCTCTCCCTCTCCCTCTCTCTCATCTTTACTGTGTGTAGGTATGGTTACCTTAATATTCGTGTCCATTTTGGGGGGGATGATGGCACATGTGACAATACCACAGCGTATGCTTTGTTTCCATCTGAACTGCTTGTCTGAAAAGCAGCTCCATTGCAAAGAGACTTTGAATTTAGTTTTCCTCCTTTTAGGGTTCTGGGAAGGCAGTGGGGGGTGACAGCGTAGAGAAGAAGTGCTCAGTGCCGGGCACACGTGGCCTGAAGCCAGCCTGCCGCCCGTCTGCCCCTGGAACCCTGTGGGCAGAGCCCCGTGCTAATTCCTGGGGTCTCTCCATGCAGATCGACTTCTTCTGGGTTGATGATGATTGGTTATGGTGGTTTTTTCATTACTTTAAACCTAATCAGTGCTTGGAGTAATTTGAGTAATGATTGCTCATTATTGCCAATTGTGACGTTTAAGTCTTTCTTTATTTTGCTTCACGGGCAGCCAGTTGGGAAATACTCGGATGCCGCCTGGTTCATACACGTTTTCAGGGAGAGAGTGCGAATAAATGATTCGCAAAGCGCAGTGATAGACAGGAAGTCACGGGGGTTTTGCAGGAGTTACATTACACAGTTTCTTGGCAGGAAACAGTGACAGTTCCTACTAGATCAAGTGTGGTAATCAAAGAGACAGTCCTTACTGGATTTGAAAGCCAGTCGGCCTTTTACTGAAATTCCCAAGTTCAATAAATCATGCTATTTCACATAATATTGTTATACCACTCTGTCTTATAAATGAAGATCTATGATTCTCCAACCAATTTGCTATTGTTAAGAAAAGATAATTAATGGCACTAGTATGTAAACCAATGCTGTTTTATATTACAACTTATTAGAAAGTGCATTTTTCAGGTGCCTTCCCCACTCTCCTCAGTTAAATCAAATTTAAAAATAAGTTTGCTTATTGAGTGATTGATTTACAGCCTCGAAGTTGGCTACATGAGAGGGAGACATTTTAGGCAGTTCAGCAAATAAGTAATTAGCAAAGTCATTAGATACCTAAAAATATTATATATAGTGGGTTTATTAAATTCATGTTTCAATAATGCTGGAAGACCCATGAATTCACAAAAGAAACTAAATTTTAGGAGACTGCGTTCACAGTCCAAAATTGCATTGTTCCCCGTTGTGTGTGTGTGTGTGTGTGTGTGTGTGTGTGTGTGTGTGTATGATGAAGCTAAAGGCATTTCTAGTTGAAAACCACCATAAACAAAGCTAATATTCATTAGAAAAATCTCCAATTTAATCTTCACACTGAAATCATTTATGTTTTTATGTCTAAAACCTACAGAAAGAAAAGTTTCAATAGTTCTTTTAAAGATATAAAAGCATATATATATATATATATATATTAATTTGGCCAAAATATTTAATATGAAATCTCCCCTCTTAACAAATTTTTGTCACATTAGTATTAGTGACTACAGTACACTGTTATATAGCAGATATCTAGAGCTTATTCACCTTGATTAAATGAAACTTTATGCTTGCAGGTTAAGACATTCATTGAAATATCAGGTTTTCCTAAATTAAGTTAGAATTTTAACCTGATCTCAATTAAACATCTCAGATATTAAAAAAAAAAAATAGTTAGAGAATAGACAAGCAAAAAAAAAAAAAAAAAAAAAAAAAAGCAAGACTTCCCAAACCTTGGAACATATTATAAACCGTTTATAATTAAAGCAGTATGGAATTGCCATACTGCTAATACACACCAAAGAAAGAGGATAGATAATCGAGACAGAAATTTGATTGCATATGAAAATTTATTGCACAATAAGATATGGCATTGAACTTAAGTAGGGAAAAGATGGGCACTTTCGCAGTGTGTCTTGCTATATTTGGAGAGACTTTTGGATTAGATCTGTTCTCAGGATTTACGCCAGGATTTCTGTTGTTGATAAGCTCTCTCATCTCAGGTAGTTTTGTTATAACAACCTGAATGCAGTGAAACAGTGAACACAGCGTTATATAGTTTTTATCCAATAAACAGCATTGAATGAAATTTCTGCTCTATTTCACGCTCAAGGGATGTTGGTTTCTTTCAACTTTCAAAAACTTGGAAATATAAACGCAAGTCTGATATCAGTTAATACTGGGGTTGACTCCTCCTGGAGCAATCATCTGAGAAAAAATAATAATAATAGCAATGGTAATAATGAGAGTGGGAATGATTTATAAAGTTCAATAGCACCTTATGCTTGCAATTAAATTGAAATCAAGGATATTCTAATCATAATTACCCTCAAACTTCTATTTTAACACTTAATTGTTAAGGAAGAATCATCTGGTGGTTCTAGTTCAGTATACTCAATTAGAAATAGTATAATGAGAGGCTTAAATGCTGAATTAAATTCAACAATATGCCCCCAAATCATTTGATTGGGAAAATTATTAGAGGCTACCTCTGACAAAAAACTTTCTGTGATATCATTTGATGGCGTGATCTTTATTTGTGTTCGGCACTTAATTCTAGGCAGTTATATGTGTTATTTACGTTTTTAAGGCAAGAGTATTTTGACTTCTTTAGACCCTAAGGATGTAAATTTCCAAATGTTAAGTAGGTGTGAGTTTTTAAATTTATTTTTAGGTTCCCAACTCAGATTGTCTTTGTCAAAATGTGGTCTCAGCCAATGATCAATAGATTCCCATCTGCCTCTTCGTTCTTTAAAAGTTTTGTCTGATCTTGACCAAATTTGATAGAGTAATAAGATCCTAAAAGAGGAGATGATGTAAGTAACCCTAGAGTGTCACCCTCCCATTTTACAAGAGATGAAAATGAGCCCTTGAAATGTGTCACAATTCCCACAAGTGGTTCTGACTCACAGTGTCTGGTCCTTACTCTTCCCCAAATGCTAGACTGTGGAGTACCAAAGACAGGAACATAACTCACTAGAATTGAGCTTGACCATGAACCCAGGGAGACAAGCAGCAGCTCAAGTTTCCCAATGGAGTAACATTTTGTGATCTGTAATGAATTTCAGTGAATTTTGTAGGAGACCTGGACTGGAATGTCTCATAGCCAAAAGTGCCTACCTTTATGTTCAGAAAAAAGAAAAAAAAAAGTCTTATACTTAAGATTAGTAACTGTTCTCTGTGTGTCACTCGAAGTGATTTCATAAATTTTTATGACACTTGAGCAGTGCAGATGCACTTGGATATTCATTACATTAGCATATTTCAACTTCCGGCACATAGCTGTGGCCAAGTGGTTTTATTATCCCCATTTGTGCATCAAGAAATAGATGCATATAAGATCAGTTTCAGAGTTTCTGTGCCCTCAACTTTTGGAAGGCTCCAAGTTCTCCTGTTTTTACAAGCTGAGAAAAACTATTTAAAACTATAGGAATGATTAACTACTTTTCTCATCATTATTAATCATTTATTATTATTATTATCCTTAGAAGAAGGATTTGAAGGGTAAATGCTACCCTGAATGCCAGATTCTTTCCGCTGATGCCCATCCTGAGGTGACAGACAAAATTTAATAAGCAACTGAGTCTATAATTGTACACTAAGTGACTCTTTCTTGGTCATCTGGAGCCAAAGGAAGGTCAAGGTCAGAGAAGACAGTTATTACATATAAATCAGAATTTATATTCCTTTTTTACCCTCTGACTCCAAAATAAGCTTCTTTAAGCATTCCTCGGTATAAATATGTCACCATTACTCCATCATCCTGAAAGTGGAACATTCTTTGAACAATGTTGGTTTATCTAGAAATGAACCTGTGTGAGAACGTCGACATCTTTGCGGAAGCAGAGGATAAATTAGAGAGGAAATTGGGTCCTGATCATTCCATCTGGGTTCTGAATCAGGCTTTACTATCTTTTTTTTTTTTTTTTTGGTCAGCTGGTGATGGCTTTTCTGAAATTTGCAAGAAAAGAATTCTAACAAATGGAAATGTACACAAGAAACACACTGTAAGGGAATATTATCAGCCTTTTCCCAAAAATTACGTGGTATGATATTTGTTTCCATTGCATATCCGGGGAATTTTCATGTCTTCTTCTCCCCTTTTATTCTCATCCCCAGCCATGAGTAAAATAAACAAATAAATAAATAAGCAAATAAATAATCTGCACAGAACAAGTCAAGTTTTGACTTATGTTTTAAACAAATTAACCCTTGAAACCTTTTGAAGTTTGTCTGTCTCCCGTCTTGATAAGGACGAGCTGTCAGAGCAAGCTTTTTACTGTGTGATTTGACTACAGCGATTCAAGCCAATTCTAGCACTATCTTTACCAGCTTTAGCAGAAGTTAGGTATCAGCGATTGCTGTGAAGTCAAGGCAACCAGACTCTCAGAATGACACATTATTGCACAGAATGGCATCGGAGTCAGCTCTAGAAGCGGTGGGCAGCAAAACTCTGTCATGTTCAAAAATTGTTCAGATCAGTAAAACTCTTCTCTGGTCTTCTTTCCCGATTTCTAGTTGATTGGCGTAGAGATCAAGCATAAGCTTTGAAACACTCAGGAACCGCAAGGCACACAGGCTCCCTTCCCTGGAGGATTGAGGCATTTTTGCCAACCATTTCCAAACAGTGTGCCTCATTTATCCCTACTTCAAACGCAACCTGTCCTAGCAGGTGGAATTGGTTTCGTACCACCTACCTTCTCTGTCAAGTGCCAGAAAAAAATGATTTTGAATGACAAGTGCCCTAAAGCCCAGTGAAACGTCACCAGTTAGGGATGAAAACGTCATGTTCAGCAGCTGCTTGAGTGTTTCTCTGACATGCGCCCAAGGCTTTAACTGAGATGAAAGTTCAGTTTCATCTCATCACTCTGGTCAAATAAAATGAGCACTCAACCCCCAGAGCGAGTGTTCAGGTTCTATGGATTTCTACCTCTGTGCCAAAGGTATCGCTTATCCAAAATTTGCCAGATTGTACAATTTGCCTGCAACACCTGTTAATAAAAATAATCTCTATGGATGATCTCATATAAGAATCTGCAAGAGATGGACCAGAGAGTCAATATCTTTTCAGAGGGTCCCAAAAGACATATTTATGAATATTGACCCCAGAAATCTCAACACATTATCAAAGGATTCTTAACGAGAACATAGAGAATGACTATAATTCTTATCTAATCCTAGTAAGAAAAAAAGATTTTAAGTTGCAGGAAAGAAGTGAAGGTTAAGGTGAGAAAAAAATGTCTTTGATGTTATTTTTGAAAATAAAAATGTGGCATCTTTTGAAATGGGTAAGATAATCATTCAAATGTGAACATTTTATATAATAAGCCTCAGATCTTGACACTCTAACCTCATCAAACATAATGATAGAGTTATCGTAAAGTAAGAATTATTAATTTAAAATGAAATAGTACAGCAAGTCCTGTACCTTACCCACCACCTTCAAAAATGGCCAAAAAAAAAAAAAAAAAAAAGCCTAAATAAGGACAAACCCAAGGCATCAGACATTGGTAAAAAATAATATAACACATGTTGTTCTGCTACATTTACATATTATAATATGATTGCCAGTGTAGCAATAATTAGCACCTCTTATCACATTACACAATCATCATTTCTTTTTTGTGGTTGGGATAATTAAGATCTAATCACTTAGCAAGATTGAGGATTATAATACAATGTTATTGTCCATATTTGCTGTACAGTGCATTAGATCTCTAGTACTTATTTATTCCTGTTGCAAGTTTATAACCTTAAAAAAAAATTCTCTTATCTCCTCAACCCCCAGCTTCTGGTAACTACCGTTTTATTCTGTTTTCTATTGTTTTCTATTTCTTTACTTTCAGTCTGAGTGTCTTTTGATCTGACGTGTCTTGTAGACAGACAGCTTATATAAGAGTCTTGTTTTCTTATCCATTCAGCTACCCTCTGTCTCTTGATTGGAGCATTTAATCCATTTATATTTAAAGTAATATTTGATAGATATGTAGTTTTTGCCACTTTATTATTCACATTTGTTATCTTTTTCATTCTTCATCTTCTTAAAGAAGTCCCTATAACGTTTCCTATAATACTGGCTTGGTGATGATAAATTCCTTTAATTTTTTATTGTCTGGGAAGCTCTTTATCTGTCCTTTGAATCTAAATGATGGCTTTGCAAGGTGGAGTAATCTTGGTTGTAGGTCCTTGCTCTCCATCACTTGGAGTATTTCTCGTTAATCCCTTCCGGCCTGCAAAGCTTCTTTTGAAAAATCAACTGACAGTCTTATGGGAGCTCCTTTGTAGATTATTAACTGCTTTGCCCTCGCTGCTTTTACGATTCTCTCTTTGTCTTTAACCTTTGGCATTTTCATTATGATACATCTCGATATGGCCCGTTAGGTTCGTCTTGTTTGGGACTCTCTGCGCTTCCTGGACCTGTATGTCTATTTCCTTCACCAGCTTAGGGAAATTTTCTGTCATTATTCCTTCACGTAGGTTCTCAATCTCCTCAGCACTAGCATCACTGCCTCAGCTCCGCCTCAGATCATCAGGCAGAGGAGCCCCGGTCCCTGGTGCCACAAAGGTTGGGGACCACTGCTCTAAAATACAGCTATGACAGTCAGTGCAATATTCCTGCCCGATATGCCTTTAATTGCGCTTCACTTTTTGGGGTGAGAAAACTAAGATATGCCTAATAAAAGAAATGTGCCACTTGGAACGTGACCTAGGAAGCTCAGAGTGGCAGTTCCAGCCATTAAAGTCTCTTGTGTCTTTTCCACACATTTGGGTAGCTATACGTGTTGGAAGATTCAGAAGCCTGGTGAGAATGAATTATCACCACTCAAAAGTAAAGCATCAAACAGGGAGAAGATTTACGCAGTAGGTCAATGAGAGAAAACAAGATAAATGCAAATTATTTATTGATAAACTATCTTGATTCAGAGCCAGCATTGTAAATAAGCAGAGAAGAAAAGTCTCAAATTTGAAGGCGTGAACTCGATGGCTCAAAAACCCATCATTTTCACGTTGAATTACGAGCGTGTCCAGGATTCAGTCTCTTAGCCTTAATTTATTGACGGTTTGTAGTAGGTCTGGCTGGCAGAAGCATGCCCCCTACCTTCTGAAACCACTGGTGATGATGTCTTTCAAGGAACTATTACAACCTGTCAGGCTGATCTGTTTTTACAAAGGGAAAACCCACAGCTCAGATTAAAAATACTACTCATTGCTCAAATTGCCAAAAGAAAAACCAGGAGCCAAGACTTCAGACAGGATAAGCAGAAAGATCTTTTTAATTCGAACCACTCTTCGTATGGGCATGTCAAATTACCTTGAAACATACAAAGAGGTTATGTTATTTTGGATTTTTGACTTTTCTTCCTAAGTCCCTGTTTTATTGAAATCTGATATTTTAACTTGTCTAAGGGTTGTGCACATAAACCTACTCGTCGGAGGAAAAATTTATGAAAGGAAACAGTTAATTTTTTTTTTATCTTCACTGGTTTTAGTAGAACCCCCTAAGATGTGACATCTTTTCAACTCCAGCTGTGCACTTATATTTAAAAGGAATCTGTGCCAAAGATTGTGGTTCTGTATGATATCTCATATTTAATGTTTATTTATGGGTTCCTGGCAAATTCTCATGGAATTATTTTAATACCGACTCAAAGTTGTTGAAGCAAACATTCATGAGACCTTATTTTTTACTTAGACAAATTGTATAATTCAGTGGTATGAACAAGAAAATATCCTTTCGAAATTAAATTCCCTTTGGATGAAGGAGATATTTTTAAACCTCTAAAGCACTCAACTGATTTTACAAAGAACGCTAATGCCACCTCTCATGAAACATCACCAAACACATCACCCACTAATTTAAGGCCCTAATACCCCATTTATAAGAATAAGTAGCGAAACACGATCAATTACCAGGTGGTGGAGATATTCAATGCGCTACATTTTCTCACGTTTGGCCCAGCTTTTTCCTCCCTCTCCCTCCCCAGGAATGCCTGAGAATTGTGAGTTAAAGGAGGCACGTGTTTCTTTTGGGTGACAGAGCAGGTGTTTCCTGGACAAGCCAGGGTGCCATGTGACATTGAAGTTTCAGAATAACAAGTCCAGAATTGTCGTATGTCCCTCCTTTTGGAATATATAGGCTGCTCTCAAAAATCATTTTCAACAAGAAACTCAGACTTTACCAACTAAAATGAAAGACGGGGGGCGTGTTTGAAACTTGGTGTTCGCACAATTAATGAAATAAGTCAGTGTAAAATAGGTTCTTCCTGAATTTATCAAGCACCTGCTACACACGGGGTGCTAAAGATTTACTGCAAATGAAGGAATTTAGTGACTTACTGGTTTATTCAATATATATTGAGTGCCTACTAAGTGCTACGGAGTAGGTGGTGAGGAATTTAAAGATGACTGAAGATGGTTAAGTATGAGATTGTGTCCCTAACCTAAAGTGTCATTCCTAGGATGGAGGACCAAGACAATGAAAAGACTTGAGTGTGATTTGAATCATTACAGCATAACAATTTCCAGATCTCATTTTATATTAGAGCAGTCTTTACATTATACCTATAAAATTTTATATATAAAATTATACGACTGATTACGATATTTCTGTTTGAGTTCTCCCTCCTCTTTGCCTCTTGTATCTGTTGGTGATTTTGATAAAACAGAACAAAAAGTCTAGTAGTCCTGGAGTGGAAAGAAATTACCTTGAAATCATCACTCCTAAAATAGATAGAAATCAATCAAAATTTTGAAATCCATTTTGAACTGGTTGTTAATTTGTTGTTTTGTGAATCACATTTTATCAGACCTTTATTATTGAAAATTACAGGTATATAAACTTCAACAAATGTAATTAAACCTGTAGACCCCGCCTTGTCTCAATTCTGTGATTGAAGTGCAGTCCTGTGCCTTGAGTCTCTTATCTGCAAAAGGAAAAGTCTGAATGGCTATCTCTTTGGTCTCTCTAACCATTATATGTCTGTGACTCTTGTCTGATAGCATTGCTGTAGAGCACCCAAAGTTAGCTGTCTTACAGACTGGCAAACTTAACTATGTCATCTAACGTAAGGCTATGTATTAGTCATTCAGGGAATCTTGTTTAAGAGGTGACATATAACGCCGATGTGATTTCAAAGAACATAGTCATCTCTGTTCACATTACCACAAATAACTCTTCACTAAATTCTAACCTGCATGTATGTCCTATAGGCATGTAGATATTTATACAGTCGTCACCTTCTGAAGTTTAGCTTGTGACAAGCTAAATAGCTGGTCGTTAACTAAGTAACTTCTGATGATGAAAAATAGTATCGATTCAGGGTTAGAATTGCCTTTCTGTTAAAACATTTAGGATATATAGATTTAATGTATAAAAATCTATTCTATTATTGATACACTTTATACTGCTCATAGATTTTTTTTAAATAATTTTTAAAATTTTGTTCATGATCTCTGAAGACCTATTCAGTTGACTTCCAGGCATTCAAACCTTTCAAGGAATGAGCTGTATTTACCATGGTTATTTTTTCACATTATGTACGACTGAGTCCTAATAGGAGGATTATACTCTCTATATGCCATTATACAAAGGACAAATCATAACTTGGAAAAAAATGCCATGACCAATATCTCATGGCAAAAGCTATTATAATCTCAGCTTACCATTAACAAAAACATCTCAGTATAATGAACTGATATGGGCACAGCAAAACACATAGATAGATGGTGGGGAGGGGAGAGAGAGACAGACAGACAGAAACAGAGACAGAGACAGAGACAGAGAAAATGGCAATAATGTATAGAGTCATATATGGGTTTTCTGTTTTCTTTCTTTTGTTTCATTTGCTTTTAGATAAAAGGATGTAACCTATAATACAAGTCCAAAACATACTACCTGCAACAGTAATTTCCTATGTAGTATCTAGAAAGAGATGTGGTTAATATAGGAGAATGCTAAGTACAGGTATAATTAATGTATAATTATTATAAGTCTCAAATATGAAGTTATATGTAAAAGTAACTATTCTAAGTTGATCCCAGATAAAAAGACATATCAAGAAAAGGTGCTGTCTTATCATGAAAAATAGCTACAAATATGTACCAATATTAGAATTACGTTTCAAGGTTTATTACCCATATTTACAAGTAAGTACGGCTTGCTGTAATTGACTTGAAATGTGAATATGTCTTCACCACGAATTAGCGAAGAGTGATTTCAATAGTTCGCCTATCTCTTGTGGGAGGTAGAATTCGAAGTCTCTGTCATGTAGTATTTATACAACCAGGCTTCTCTCTAAAATTGTTAGCAATTCAAGACAGCATTATTTTTTCTACTTTGCCACATTTATAAATCGTAGTACATATTGGTGGCAGGTGCAAGGGAATTCCAACTCCAAGATCCAAGTTGGATTTTTTTTCTTCCTGGCCTGGCCAAAAAAAACAAAACAAAAACAACAACAACAACAAAAAAATCTGGTTATACAGGAAACTGATCTTTTGGATTTGTTTCCTTTAAGAGTGTAGTCTATATGATAATGACTTCATTGTCATCAAATAGAATACAATTAATTTTATTTTTTTTGTATGTTATCAGCAAGCAAACCACCAGGATTCGCTTGATACCATCTGGGGGTGACAGTTTCCTTATTACAAAATTTGTAAAAATATGGGATCCCTTCAGGAATCTGTTGCATCGCATCTGCTCAGGTTTTTGTTATATGCTAATGGTTGTAACCCAGCATATGAAGCCTGCAAAAAAAAATTATAATAACTGAAATTTTTGAGCTAAATCAGTCATTTCACATTTAACGTGTCTCAGAGATGCAGAAAGCCGTGTGCGTGCAGAGCAGAAACAAAGAAGGAGTGAGCATCTCTTCTTCCTGATGCTTTCTCATCCTCAGCTTTGTCTCCAGAGAGTGTCTGACTGCCCACATAATTAAGGCCACTTGATATGTGAGGGAAGTGTAGGTAGTGGAACTATCGGATGCTAAATCCCAAATGAGCCCTAGTGATAACAAAGAGATTGTGACTGATAAGACAATTATTATCCTTATAGTCTGTGTTCATAATATATTAAACAATCACAGTGATTAAAATGAGCTATTATAATTATGAGACCATTCTCTGGGGTAGGGCTTCTTTTATTTCAATCCCCGGCCTTTCTGTATTTTCTCACCTTTACTTGGGCGCGGAAAATCCATCTGAATGAATTCTGCCTATTGACGGAAGTACGTGCTTGGGTTTTAGCCAAAAGCATAGAACGACTTCAAATGCTGGCCTCTGAGTCTCAGCGATTTAGGGAAAAGACTCATTTGTGAAGTAGCAAACTGAATTAGGTTTCCAGAATAATTCTGGGGCAGAAGTTTTATATCAGGGTGCGTGTGATGGTGAAGAGCTATTTTTTTGAGGCTGGTGGAATTTTCACATGTATCTGTCCACATGTATCTGTCCTCAGGCTCCAGACTGTGGAATATACCAGGCTTGCTTTTTCATTAGTATCCTCCCAAGAATGAACTATGTTCATTTCTAAAATTATTATCAATGCTTTGTTTTATATATATATATATATATATATATATATATATATATATATATACACACACACACACACACGCGCGCACGCGCGCACACACATGCGCACACACACATCACAATCAACATGTTTTCTTCTTTGATAATAAAATGGCACAATCCTTCTTGGTAAGAGACATAACAGATGTGAACCTGTTTCATACATGATAACGCTCCTGTTTCTTGATATTAGTTAGCAGTGCCGGTTTGCCATATATAAAATATTCTCCAGAAAGATAGAGTCTTTGAAAAACAGATCGGTACCGATCACGAGGTGATGATTCTGTGAGGATAATACCATAATTGTGAAAAGCATCTCTTGCCATCTTTCCATGCTTTCTGCCATGTATTTTGGAGATTCACTTATTTAAAAAAATAAAAAAAATAATGTGAAGCACATTGAGCAAGTAAGTATCTCCAGCCTGAAAAGACTTTCTAAGGTCTATTGATTCATGATTATACATAAAAAAACAAACAAAAAACTAGTATAAAACAAACGTAAATGCATTTCTCTTTTAGCCGTCCATCACAGAACTAGTTTTTTAATTCTCTATTTGCCATAGATTTCTGTCCTTTGCCTGCCGTGTGGTCTTGTTTATGTGGGTTACGTAGATTGACCTCGGTTAACCGATACTTTTACATACACACATGTCAGAACAGGAAATAATGCTTTATGATTCAATTTGTAACCGAGCCACCGCCAGTATGTCCGTAGTGAGAGGGTGGCTCTGGTTTTAGTGCAGAGTCAAAATAGTCGCTAAAATGATACGGGATGGTATTTAGGTTGAAATAAAAACTTGCAGGCCTTCGGATAAAATAGCACCTAAGCATCCAGAAGTAGTTCGGGGGAGGGGGGAGTGGGAAGTAGCTCAGGGGGAAAAAAAAAATGAAACAAAAACATCAAAAAGAGAAGACTTTGGCTGTGCTGAGTCAGCATTCACCAAGGGGTGAGGTTTTCTTTCTTCCCGATAAACATACAGTAAACTCCACATGTAAGAAAGAATGGTCACCTACAAATATTTTATGTATAACGATCTTGTAACTTATGTCCACTCTTAAATCTCTCTTTTTTTCTTTAGTATCACTTTGGTTTGCTGAGAATTTGAGCAACATCATCCTCTGTGATGAATGCTTGAATTGCATTTTCTCATTCAATTTTGCAATAACCCTTTGGGATAGGTATCATTTTAATCCCATTCTGCTGAGAAACTGAGCAATGGAGAGATGGGAAATATAGTCCCCTGGTTCACCTGGAATTTAGATGCAGGCATCTACATGATGTAGTTCAAGTTCCTAGTTATAGCAAGGCACATGGACTAATTGAGACTTACTACTCTGCGATGAAGAGTTGAGTATATTAGAATGTTTGTCACAGTGTGAAGACTGACTCAGGATCTGTTCGAGAATATTTTTAAAAATCTACCTGGAAGGGTTTTTCTAGTAGTTCACTTTGCACCAAACCAAGATGATTTACCCCTTTGGTCCTTAAACCTTTGCTTAAACTGATCTCATGCCAAGTATCCAAGTTAACATTCTCTCACGGGAACGTTTATTCTAGAAGTCCGCTGAATTTCCTTGAGCCGTTTCTTCTAATTTCATGCCAAAGAGCTAGGGAAATTCAGCTTTTAACTATCAGCACACAAACTTAATATTCTGTTAATTTTAGATCTGAATGCAAATTGATGGAAACCAGAAAGAATTGCTCTTCGTCGCCTTAAAAGCTAAGGATTTTTTATGTTACAGCTAAGCACCTGCATGAAAATAGGGCCAAGGGGGAGTTTGTAATGGCTCACAGTGTAGTAAGTGTTGGAGTATTCTTTCAGCATATTCCTGATGAGATATTCAGTAAGAGATGTAAGTGGTACTTAATGTTTTTTTCCCACTGCATGCTGTCAGTAGACTTTAAATAAAATCGACCCGGAATGTAGCTTTGAACTTTGGGAACTTTGTAGAACTTTTCTGATGAGCTTGCAAAAGTTCGTTCAAGTTCATAAAGATATCATTAATAACATGACAGCATGACACTTGATATCAAGTCCACCTTTTAAATAATTCAAAAGATAAAGCATTACTTTTCCTCTATACTTTAATGTTACATTCCTTGATTCGCTACATCCATTTGTATTTAAAATTTATTACTGTTCTTAGAAAGAAAATGTATTCATATGCTATTATAGTTTTTAGAAAAACTGTACTAGAAAGAATGAGTGGAATGAGTTACCCAGAAAATCCAAAAAGTTCTCTGTCTTGGAATTGTGTGTAATGGACGTTTGAAAGTTCAGAAAAATCATACATTCGGTGCTCAGTGTCTGGTAAGAGCACTTGATACTTTGTTTGAAAAGCAATGACACTTCCTGAATCAAGTGGTTTTCAGGGGTTGGGGACAGGCAGGGTTGCTGGTCTTATTCCTCCTCTGACTTGGCTCTTCGGATTTGTCCCTGGCTTGGCAACATGATGATTAGTGATGAGGTCGCTGTCCATCATTGGTCCAGTGAAAGTTAGTCCTTAGATTTCTAAGTTGACAATTGGTAACGAGCAAAGGATAGACAACTGGTGGGAAAGAAATAGCTTAAGTGTTAAGAGTTAAAATTATGAGAAAGATGTAACGGGAAGAAGGATCAACACGTGTCAAGACAAAGAAACGGCATTCTTTCTTTTTGTAGGGTGACAAGTAATGGTAACTAGGAAAACGAGAGGAAAAAAATGGGTCAGGAGAGTAAGCAGGTAGGAAGGGGGGTGATGTGTGCCATTGAAGAATTGACCATGGACCTGTAATGTGGCTTCACACTGAGCAAGTTCTGGATCCAGGCAGTTTGGGGGCAGGCTGTGTCTTTTTGAACACGTTGGTTGTAAAAGACCCATAGACATCTAACTTAGGAATTCCTGATGGTGCTTAGATAATTGGGATTGAAGTTTAAGAAGAGGTCATAGGCTTAGATTTAAGAGTCATCCCTATATAGATGGTGACTGGAATCATTTCACCTTGGGCCCTCAATATAAATATCTAGATATGGGGTACACAGATATATGAGAGATTTCTAGGACAGAGCCATGAGGAGTGTCACAAGTGAGTGATGATGAGAGTTAAATATACCAGCGAAACCGATGGAGAAGATTGGTCAGTTAATGAGGAAAATTGGATGGAATGGCATCACAGAGCTTAAGGGAAGAGAATATTGCACGTTTCCATTATCTTGAGTGCTTCTGAAAGGGAAAATAAAATGGGATCAATGATGCCCATTGGATATGACAACATGGAGCTTGGTAGTGACCTTAGTAAACTTAGTCTTTCAACAAAATGGAGTGGAGTTGAAGCTAGATTAAAATAAATTTCTCATCGTTTTTAAAATCCTGTGATGTCGAATTTTAAGGATGGGCCCCCACCTGTGAAAGGTAATAGTCTTTGAATAAGGTATGACATCCCGAGTGCTAATTTAAAGCCACATGGCCAAAGGTGACCTAAGTCTGGCTAAGTCTTGAACTCGAAAATTCTAGAATATTGCCAAATAAGTACAATTAAAACTAGTTCGCTATTCTAGAAGCACTACCTGTCTGTACGCTGTGTGCCCTTACCTGAAGATGCAAATGAGGAGTGGGCTGGGAGGATGCTGAATAGAATGAGGGACACTGGCAGTGGGGACATCTCAGATACGTGAGGAAATATTTCTGAAAGTTCTGTTATCTCACTTATGTAATCAACTCTTCAGAAGATGAGACCTTCAGAAAAAGATTAATCACATGATTAATATACATTTTTCAAACTACAGAACATGATCTAATAGAATGGGGCTTCTTTAGGTATAATTTTGCAAGTATACATTTAACCTAAACACTTTAATTGTTTTTGTCTTGAAGCATCTTTGGGTCATGTTAATCAAACCTGAAGTATTCCTTAAACGCTCCTTGTTAAACTAGTAAAAAATCTGAAAAGCTGTTTTTTTAATTGGTTGTGATTTTCTGCCTGTTTAGAAAAAAGCGCCCAAATTTAATGGTGGTTTTTAAAGTTCTTTTTCACTTAACTGACTTCTAATTTTTGGGTGATAGTTAATCTACTCAAATCAATTTATGTCTATACATTCTCCTCTTTAAATATATTATGCGGTTCAACAGAAGCTAAAACTAAAGATCATATTTACAAAAAAAAAAAAATGGCTTTCATCCAAGAATTTCTTTACAAATGACATGTATAGTGATTTTCAAAATATATTGTACTTTTCAAATTTCGTGTGGTACCAGGTTCAATATAGTTATGCTCATCTTCATACAACTGTGTAATAGTTGTTAGTTGTGTTTTTACTCTTATTTGTTTGTTATTTTTATTTCTTTTCTGTTCATTTCATGCACTAAGCTCATTCATGTCCAAACTAATCTCGCAAGCAAAATTTGAAGTGGTAAAACGACTTAAGGAAAAATAAAGACACATGCAACCATTTCTAAGCATTAAACTTCAAAGATTTCACAAACCCTAGGATTGCTGTATAAAACTCCTAGTGTCAAAAAGGTAACTGTTTAGGTTGTTTGACAATGAATTTATTTTTAGTTCTTTCTAATGTTTTTGTTGTTGTTGCTTTGTTTTGTTTTGTTAATTTGTAATATAAGTACCTGGCCCGTTATTCTCAGGTAAAGACATACACTTACTCCACATCGGCCTTCAAATTCGGGTGGTCATCCACAGAAATCACCCCCGGTGAACCTTTTCTGCATCAGTGATTACGATGCTACTCTTACTGTTTGGGGATTTTGAAATAACAGGACAATCAGGACACATTCTTTTTCATCTTTGCCTCCCATCATTTTCTCCGGCAGAGGTCTTGTCAAAAATGCTTGATTTTTTTCTGTCCCAATTAGAACTCTTCAAAGGAGAGAAAATGAGACTTGGAGCCCAGGTTTCCTAGCAAATGCTTCTAGGACCACAGCTGCTGTGGCTTTTGAAGTCCCCTCTGCCCACAGCTCGACGCTGCCACTTTCTTAATAGCAGCATTAGCTATTTCTGCTCCATTTTCGGACGAGGTTGGTGGAGAGTGAAGGAAATGCTTTCATGTAGGACTTTACTACCATGCTTGAAATGTAAAAATAATGTCGATTTATCTGGCCCTAGTACATACATGCAGCTTCATTTCCTTGCTTAATAAGCAATAATGGCCATCACTGGGTTTTTTCTTTATTGCACATTAATTAACAGAGATTAGAACTCTATACCACTAATTTAAAGACAATTACTCAAGGATGTGTCTGTTGAAGGCAATGCAGATGTAACACACAGAGCAAAGACACATATTCCAAATAACTCTTTCTACTTCTAGTTGGAAATGTCTAATGAAAGAGATGAAAATGTATTAAAATAATTTCTTCCCATAGCTAGTGAGGACAAAGAGTAAAATGTATTGGATATTTATCTTAAAAATTAAAAGAAGAAATACATACAATAAAACCAACTCTTGCTTTTAGGGAAGATAATTTTAACGTTTGTAACTTTGGTTGCATAAATACAGTCAAACTATATATAAGGCAATTTTTCTCCAACACTGACAACCCCTGCTTCTCGCTGAAACAGAACTGGGCGAACGAAATGATGACATTTTCGATTTACAGCCAACAACTTGAATGTGGATGTTGAGAAAGCACTGTCTAAGCAGACACTTTGACAAATGCCACTCACTGACTCATCCCACAAAGCTATTCAACCCTTTACCCCTTGACAAACATTTTCTGACTTTCACACTTGAATACATTTGTGATTTTTTTTTTTTTGAATGCTTGTGCTTGGTATCAACATGAAGTGTTTTGTAGAGTCATGTGTATCTTTTAGCAAACTTAGGTTTCTGCAGATTGTTTCTGGTGACAATATGGTTTGTAAATCTGATTTTCAATCACTCACTTTGCACTCGCACTTCGAGAGTTAAGTAATGTGTGCGTTTTGAGAGTTGTGTTATTGTTTGAATGGGCGTGGCTGGAGCTTCAGGGCAAAGTGCTATAGCAGTACAGGCTGAGGGGAAAAAGTGAGTTAAGACTGGTACAAGGCAACCTCTTCTGTTGATGTTTTCATACGATAGTCTTTGCCTAGACTTACGATGGGCCACTCTAGGCAAAGATTGCATCCTGTGTGGGTAGGGTTTTCTCTGAAGTTTGTGAAAAAACTCAGCGTTAACCATTTGGACTTGACACATAGATGTTAGTTCGGTTTTAGGGGGGAAAATATCCTTTGTTTCTGAAAATCTGGAGTTTTATACCGTACTCTGAGGCATTGAGATTCTCAGAGGCCTCCTGGTGGTGGTGGGCGAGCCAAGCCTTGCCTCGTGTGACAGCTGGAATTGTCGTGGTACATCCGGTAAAACGTTTGTAGATTATCTCTATCTTTTGATCATCTTATCCTACCCTAGGAAAAAGTTTGGGGGTCAGGGTTCTCCTATACCATCATGACTGCCTGCTTGCCACCCGGACACCAGACCGGTGGTGACAATGGACCAAGCGTAGAGAGGTCCGCTCGGTCAAGTCGCATGTTAGCAGTCTTTGTGTGAGCTGTGGGGTGTCCCGTGAGCAGCCATCCTGTAGAAGCTGGACTTGGGGGTGTTCTGGGACACCTATATGTGACCATCCTCTAGGGAACTCTCAGAAATGGCTGGGAGGCATTGGAGGAGGAGAATGACTAAATAAACGTGAATACTTCCAAGTAAAAATTATATAGCCAAACCAATTTCCTGAATCTCTCTGCTGGAATGGCACAAAAATAAGAAAACAAATAAGGAAAAAGGATGCCAGCAAGAACTAATTAAGGAAAAGGTTCTCCCTACTGTTCTAAACATCTAAAAGATAGGGCCAAGAGAAAGTAAAAAAAAAAAAAAAATCCTAATAAAGCACTTAATTATATCCCCTTCTCAAGAAGTTGTTCTGAAGATACACAAGTCCGCAAAATTCTGACAGTTCTTATTAATATCCCACAATCTGGAGACAATCAAATTAAGGATGAGCATTTAATCCTAGGTAAAAGCAAGAAATCCTTCTAGTTATGGAGGAAGGTCCACCTACTCCAGTAAGACGTTGATGGAGGAGTCACTGAGTCTCTGGATCTGTCATGAATTAGGGCATTCATCTGATATCTTCAGTCATCCCTCCACTAAGTAGGTAACAGCTACACAGGTTGGCATGAACTCTGATAGAAGACATTGAACCATTTCTAGATACAAGAGTCAGCCAAACCAGCCAATGGGCCCATTCCCTGATTTTGTGAATAAAGTTTTATTAGAATACAGCTATGCTCATTGGTTCATGTGTCGTCTGTGGCTGCTGTTATTCTAAAAGAGCAGAGTTGACTAGTTGCAATACAGACCATAGCCTACCCTTGTCCTATTTGAAAGTGGGGCACTTGAGTTTTCCCAACAAAGAAAATCATTCTGAGATAAGAAGATTAGTGACGTGGAAGATTTACCAACTAAATTAGAGTATACAGAAAGTCTAAACAGTAGGGACATCTACATTAAGAATGAGTAAGATGAAAAATGACCTATTGTCTACATAAAAAAATGACCTCTTGTCTATACACACACACACACAAGGAATGAATGACCCATAAAACCAAGTTCACAAGAAAATGTTTATGAAAGAAAAATCGATACAGTGTCTTATACCACCAAAATTAATAATGAGAGTATGAATTGTATAAACACATTAGAGACGAGATAATAAATTGTCCTAAAGTGATGAACACAAAAAATATCCACAGCTTTCAATACCAGAAGACAATAAAACAATAACTAACCCTGATAATATGATTCCTAACCAAGCTGTCCATCAACTCTGAGGATGATATATCAATAGCTTAATTTATGAAAGAATTGACATAATAAAACACCTGCAAGACCTCCCGGGACTTCTCTCGTCCCCAACACACACTCACACAAAACTTTGTGAGATTTAATAATGCAAAAGAAGAATAAAGAAATCCTAGTAAAAAGCGAGAGAAGCGTTAAATGCCAGAGGAAAGCAGGGTACTGCCTCCAGTGCGCTGAGGAAAATCAAATGTGGGCGACACACGATTTATACCCTAGTTACCTCACGTTCTCAAACGTGCAAGTATTCAGGAACTGTCCTGTCCAACAACAAAAAATGAGAATAATAATAAAAACAAATAAATGCTGAAGAATTAAAAGAAAAAAAATGATAATCACAACAATAGCATTTAGCCAGTCAAGAACAGAGATAATAATAATAAAAAAAAATTAACAAACTCAAAAATAGACTAGCCATAATAAAAATAACTAATGGTAGCCTTTGTGGCAACTGTGGAGTTATGGAATATAATACAAAAGCATCGATGATGAAGCAAGGGGATAAGATGTGGAAGAAAGTATGTTTATTTTCTAATTTTTTCATAGTTCGGGTCAATAGACACTGACTAAAACGGAAATATTTTGTTTCGGAAAAACAGAATGACTCCAGCATATTTACTTTTCACGGTTGTCTATTTCTGTAATCTTTAATATCTTTTAGGAACTGATAGTTCCTGAGCTGATAAAACATTTATCTGAAGTTGAGTGATTCAGTTCCATCACGATTTCTATTTACCCTACAAACCTCAATAAAATTAAAAGCTGTCAATCTTAAAAATTGCACAAATGCAGTTTATGACATTTATATTAATCCATTCACACACATCCATGTAATTTTCTACCCATTTGGCCTCTGCCTCTTCTCTCCTCTCCCATCCTCCCCTTCCCACCCTCTCTCTCTCTCTCTCTCTCTCTCTCTCTCTCTCTCTCACTCTCTCTCATATTTGAATTCTAGTTAGAATTTATGTCTATATTTAGGTGTACACATATGAATTAAAATGTTTAGAATAACATTTCCCTAATGTCAACAATAATTGTTTCTATGTAGGCAGGTTTAAATTTTTTTTGTTTTTACATCTCTTATTTTTTGTTGTTGAAATAACAGACAAGTTAAATCATTATTCAAACAAAAATATGCATTAACTCTTTATTCATAAGCCCTAAGACCATTTGGATTATATACCTGAAAAGATGAAAATCCTGAAAGACCTATCATAGCATTTATAAACAGAATTCTGACCTAGAGGACGCAAGATGATTTTAAAATAAAATGCAGTGGACTTGTTTGGCTCAGGTAAAATTGTAAAGCTGACAAAACTCACATCTCCTGTATGCATTCTTTCTCTTATGTCATGACTTCAAACCCAGGAATGGTATAGATTTTAGGAAAGTGATGTAGATTTTAGGAATCCCCCCTCAGCCGAACACATCCCCAAGGTCAATAGTATTTTTCTCTTGATCTGTCCTATAATTATTTACTAGGATATTCCTGCCAAGGCATTACTGTCTTACCTACCATCCTATTATGTTACATAATAAAAACACCTGCAAGAGATAACGTTCTAGAAAATGCTTGTGTCACCACTCCTCGCACAAAAGAGTGAATACTGCTATATAACAAATGAAGAAAACGTTTGTGAACATGCTACATGGTGGAGTTTCTCAAATGCCACAGCCTTTTGCCAACGAAAAGGGAAGAGGTTGGGCTGCTTAGTTGAGTAACTAGTATTGAAATCTTCCCGTTTTTCCATGAGACCTGAAGAATCACCGTAATTTTCTTTGAATCACCTGTCATTTATTTAGAAAGTCAAATGGGTAAAGATCAGACTACAAACAGCTTAGAAAATATCCAAGGACTTAGAATAGCTCAAGAAACTGAGGATTATTAATAAAGTCCATTGTTTTCTTTGAGAAATATATGACTGACTTTTCTGATTAACTATAGCCTTAGAACTTGGATTCGTATTTATTCTCCCTTGAATATCCCCATTTCCTGATGATAATCCAAACAGATAAGGATAAATACCAGCAATGATAATGCAATCCTGGAGGGGCCCAAGGCTGAGACAGTGACTAGAACATGGCTTGAGCCCCAGCTGTGTTTAGCTTTCAAAAGACCATGTGTTTCTTGTTAGACCATCTTCTCGCTCCTTTGTGTTCTTCTTAATTCTTCAGTTCAAATCAGGAGCCAACTGCAAAGCCCAGAGTGAGTTTTTTCACTCCCTCTGCTTTTAACCTTAGTCTTTCTTGTGTGCTATGAGCAAAGTCGGACAATGTGACAATAAGCTCAAGGCTCTTTTTTGGTTTTTAATTGAACCATAAGCAGAGGCTAAAACCAACCCAGAGAAGTCGTATTTATGTAGCAGTAAAATATTAAGATATAATCTGGGGAAATAGATTTACATCTACTTCATCAGAGATTTCGAAGCTATTGCCAAGTTAGGTTTCACACCAATTCAGAATAAGAATTGCATGACGATTCATAAGCATTGGCCACAGAATCCTTCTGTACCACGACTATGAATGGCCAAGTTCATGTGGAAAGGGCCATACAGACCCATGGGACAGACCTGAGACAGAGAAAGACCTTCCAGGCTGATGGAGAAAACCCAAAATCTTTACTCTTCCTCTGTTTCCCTTCCATTTATCCCCCCACCCCACCTGTCCCTCCAAAAGTCACTAGTTTGCAAAATGTATTTATGTGCCGAAGGCTATTTATTCTGCTTAATAGACACCTGTTGCCCCTTTGTCCTTTCTTTTTGCATTGTCTGGACAGACACAAAGCAAATTAGTGCTAAACGCTTTCAGTCAAATGTCAAGTGGTATCCTAGTGATGAATGTTCCACTCTTGGCTTTTCAAATAGTGGATGTGTTCTCTGAAGTCTGTATGAAACACCAAAGTCAACTCTTTACTTTTGGGAGGTTCTGTGCCAATAAAGACATTTTGAGGTCACTATGGTTGAAGAAACCAAAAGATTTCAACATCTGGAAGCTTTGTCAAGTTTCAAACACATTTTCCTTAACGGAGAATTTCTAGCCTTCATTGGTTCGAATAAAGATTAGGGACTGCTGTGTAATGAGTGTCACATAGAGGTTCTAGGATGTGGTCCTTAGCATAAAACTCGTTAATGATCTTGATTTAAACAAGTGGCTGGAATTATAACCTTAATTGTCTTGCACCAAATGTGAATATTCAAGTCCTTCCTGATATTTAAGGAGGATCCTTAGCAGGCAACAAAAGACAGCTGCTCTTAAGCATTGATAATTTTTGCAGTTCCAGCCCAGCCTAGAAATATGTCTAATTGGAACTAATGCAATAATATTCAAAGTCAGTCTTTGAATTCTCAGTATTTTAAATACCATCCCCCAAGTGTTTTAGCAAAATGTCCTCTCTCTCTCTTTCTCTTTCTCTTTCTCTTTCTCTTTCTCTTTCTCTCTTTTATTCTCTCTCCCTCCCTATCCCTTCCTCCCCCTCCTACTTCCCTCCCACCTTCCCTTCCTTTCCCTCTTTCTTTCTATTTGTTTTAGGCAGATTTCTGCATTATCATTCATTACTACTGCAGTTATAATCAGCCATCAATTTGTTAAAATCTATAGAAAGTATTTCTCTTAGTAATTCAAAACGTGGAAAATATAGCAGCAGTCAGTTCTTGGCTACAACAATAATTTAGCATACATGAAAAAAGCCCTGTTAACTCTTCTCTAAATAGCACGCATTAGAAAACTCCTAGTGGGTTGGCTTTTTAACATGATTTCTCTGATGTCCCAAGTTCCACCAGCAAAGTAGCTTTTAGAGACCAGTTGCTTTTATAAGACCCCGACTCCCGGTAAACTGGTCCAGGGTGAGACACCTAACTCGATCTAAGGCAATCAGAACCCAGCAGCGTTGGGGAACTGAGTGCCAGCCAGATGTCCCTGGCAGACAGAAGAACGCTCGCTCTTTTACTGAGGCATCTGGACTCGCTCTGACTCTTTGATTTGCTGAAGTCGGATTGTTCAGCTTTTCTTCTGATGTCATGCAACGCTTTTCTTAGGAATCTCTTGGTGACGAACCTCCAGAGTGACTTGTAGTGAAAATATGTTTAAGCTGTATAAGAAGATTCGGATAGCTAAATCTAAGCAAACATGCAATGAGGGATAGGACGGAAATCTACAGTGATCTTTTTCTCTCAGAGATTGGTAATCTGCTTGGCACTGAGGGTTATCGGCTGTCGAATGTAAGAATGGCTGATGATAAGTCTATAGTTATATCATCCTGAATGTGCTCGATTTCATCTGATCTCGGAAGCTAAGTAGGGTCGGGCCTGGTTAGTACTTGGATGGGAGACCCTGTGGGTGCTGTAGGCTTTGAAAAAAAAAATGGCTGATGATAGAATAAAAGGGTAGTTTTCTTTTTTTGTCATTGATTTCTATTTCTTTTTGTGCTTTCACCAAATTAAAAAAAAAAACAACAAATGAAATGAAATTGAAAGTGTCAGTAATATAGACAATCGATTCCTAATTATGGTTCATTTAAGTGATAAAAACATACATTCAAATGAGGAAAAATATTCGTTCAGACATCTGTGGAAAACTCAAAATGAAATGATGGAAAAGTTGAAAGATCTTTTAGTGTCTTTCCTTTCCAGTTCCTCGGTTCTTAACTGGTTGTTCCATTTTATAATTTACCTGTTTCTCATGTTTAGAACGAAGTTACAACACAGTTTATTCAAAATTTCAGATACTGAAATTATATGACTAATTTAATTTCTCTTCAGTTATCTTGCTGCCCATTTCCATTCACAGATTGTAATAATTATATGCCATATAAAATAAATTTTATTTATAATAATTTATTGAAAATTTAAATAAAAATTTAAAATAAAATCTTAAATTTATTTACAAAAATAAAATAAAATGCTCATTCGTACTTTAAATTTTTAATAAGTATGTAACAGTTCAATTAATATAATAACGGCCTCCTGAAAGTTCTGGAAGGAACTAAATTAATTCATTTTCTGGAAGAGCTGGGTTTTCTGAAGATGGGCAAGGGAGAGATCTAGGAAAACTGCCTTGAAAGTGGGATTCTTCTTTTCTGGGAAGATTTCCTTCTGGCAAGTAGCTTTGCTTGCTTCAGAAAGTTCTAGTGGCATTCAAAAGCAGGGTCATCTGTTGCATGCATACATAGAATGCAAAATTCTATGCAGAATGTCCATCCTTTATTAATGATCTCTGTTTCCCCAATAAGCTCTTTACTGTTCAACAGCTATGCCTAACAATCTATAAACTTCATCACTTATTCAGAATATAGTTTGAATCATATCACTCTACCTCGAAAGTACCCAGCGACAAATAGGATATAGACTGACATACATTGACATTCTAAGGATGTATTTTTCCCTACCTGCAAACAAAGGTAGTACTGCATTTCTTTTTCCAACATACAGGAAAGGCAGATTTTAGTAGGAGGAAAACCCAGTTGTCTTTATTTTTTTCAATCAATAGAATAAAATATTTAAAAATCTTTTAGCAAATTAGCAAAAATCTTTTAGCTATTAGCAAAAAGACAAATCTATGTAAGTAGATGGAAAGCAATCATTTTTAAAGGAAAAAACAGAGCATAGGAAGCTAATATTTTTGAGGACAAGTTACATGTGAAATCATTTTCATACCTATTTTACCTATTCTTTACAACACCCCAGTGTGGTATTACAAGCCCATTTTATGAAAGCTCAGAAACATTAAATTAATGGTGTAAATGCAAATATCTGGTTGGTAGAAAAGCAGAATCTGAATTCTGATTCCAAAGCCCTTGGCTACTTCCATTCTGACATTTTATTAAAGTCTCATAGTAAAAGGGGAAAATGAGATAATTAAACTGTGTGTTTTCTTGTATAGAGGAAATCCTAGCCATCGAATTTCTTGTGTGTATATTGAACACTGGTGCTTAGCTTTTTTTCATCCGTGAAGTCTATTTTTGCCTTGTGGAATAAAATACATTACATGTGATGCAAAGTTATTAATCTACAAAATAGCCTGACTTTATTATTCTCATTAGCTAATAGGTACGTTTTCGTATAACCACTAACCTTAGTCTGAAATGAGAAAAGTGAGAGTAAGAAGTGATTAAAGAAAGAAAATATTATTCTCCCATGGTTATCAAAAGACACAGTGCATTTGGAATGTATCACGAACTGCATAAATGTCAATGACTGTTTGCAGAAGTGAATACACTGGCATTTATCAGATATTAAATACGATTTGTAACCAAACCTTAACTTCTCATAGAATGTAGGTGATTTAAGCAGAGGAGTGCTCCGCCCGCTCCCTCACCCCGTTTTCAAAGATGTCCAGGTCTTAATCCATGCAATTTGTGTAGACGTCACCTTACCTGGCAAGAGGGATTTTGCAAATGTGATTAAGTTAAGGGCTCTGAGATTGGGAGCTTATCCTGGCTTGCCTGTGTGGCCCGGATGTAAGCGCAAAGGTCCTTAGCGTCAGAGGTCTGTGCCAACAGAAGCAGAATCGGAATCAGAGAGAGATTTGCAGAAGCTCCAGCCTTTGTAGGTGCAGGGAGTGGCGATTAGCCAAGGAACGTAAATGGCCCCTGGAAGCGAGAAAATGCAAGGAGATGAATAGTTTCCTGGAGTCTTCACGAGGAGTGTAGCCTTGCTGCCACCTCGACATTGACCGAGGGAAATCCATTTCGTTTTTTTCTGACCTCCAGACTGTAAGATAAGAATCGTGTGTTGCTTTAAGGATCTCCGTTTGTGGTCATTTGTTACAACAGCAATAGGAAGCTAATACAATAGGTGGGTTGTAAAGATACTTTTTTGTTGTTGTTCATTATTCTTTCAGTTAAAATGTAAAGGTTTCAGTATGAGTAAAGACGCAGTAACTGCAGTACAATATTAGATTATTTTATGGGGCATTTAGGCAAGTACATTCTATGAATATTCATTTCAGTTATGTATTCAGGGATAAAAGTTCATTTGGCAAATGTATGACATTCAAACATTTAAAAAAACATGAACAAGCCTTTTCATTAATGTTCTTTGGTATCTCAAGTTTCTACTAAATGCATTTAAAACTCCTTACGCTTAGGATAATATCTATCGCATCATTAAAACCCCAGGTTTTCTATTTTGCTCGAAGAATCACTTATTTCTGGTCTCCTCCTCCTAATTTCACAAGTTGGTATTTTTTCTTTATAATACGAACATCTTTGTCAGCGTTTCTAATGAGGGTACATCTAGCACAATGCCCGAGACGTGGTAGCGATGCAACAAATACTTTTTGAAAGCATGAAAATCCGAACAGGAAGCTGTCATTTTTCTCCCATTGAAGGAAGCATGCTAATGTTTTAAAAATAAGAGGCCACTAGAGTCAGAACAAAGTGATGACACTTCCGTTCACTTTAGTTAAATTTGAAAAGTAACCAAAACTCTTTAAAAAGCATTTTGACGCTATGTGCAAATATCTTAATTTTTTTTATATCTTTTGCCCTGACAATTCCATTTCAGAAACTCTACTCTGAGAATAATAATCAGATACGTACCACAATAATTGTGATAGTGATGGTCACTAACAATGAGAAGGGGCGGGAAGAAGTGTTTGTCAATTAACATCATTTTTAATAATTCCTCAAAGTCACTCCAATAATTTTAATAAAAAAGTAAAATAAAACTCTCAACAGAGTTTTATGGAGCATGATACAGGTCTGCTCTCTTCTTTAAACCTTTATCTAAACTCTAAAATTTTTAATATGCCTACTCATGGGTTATTTAGAAGTGTTTTGCTTAATTTCCAAACACTGGGGGGATAGGGGAAGAAATTTCCAAGATTTCTGTTAGTTGATGTTCTCTAATTTAATTCTATTGTGGCCAGAGGACATATTTGAATGATAACAGTATAGTTTTTAATTTATTGAGACATATGTCGTGATCTGACACATGGGCTATCATGAAGGATGTTCTATGTAGACTTGGAAAGAATGTCTCTTGGGCAACAGTTGAGTGAAATGCTTGCATCTGTCATTATGTCAAATTGTTTCATAGTTTTGTGCAAGTTTCTATATACTTGCTGAATTTTTGTCTCTTCGTCCTATCAATAATTGAGAGTAAGCAATGAGATCTCCAACCGTTATTATTGAATGCTTGCTATTTCCTTTCCATTCATTTTTTATTCCATGTGTTTGGGATTCTGTTGCTAGATGTATACCTACATTTATATTTATTATATATTCCTGATATACTTAAATTTCTCTTTGCCTTTAGACATCTTTAAAAATTTTTCAATCTGTCTATGTCTTTGAATCTAAAGTGTGTATCCCATAGGGGTTATAGAATTAGTTCTTTTTATTTTTTTTAAGTAAAGAGTTCATCATAAAAGTTCCTTGGTGCAAAGCAGAGACCTGTTTCTTTTTCTTTTAAACAGAAAATCAAAACAAGACCACTATAAACCATAGGTCTGTGTGAGATAGAAGTCACGACTATTCATGATCATTTTTGGTACAAGATAGTCAACAAACCTAGTATCACCTACTGTTCTTTTTTTGCCAATAGGCAAAATACTCCTATTTCAGAAATTTCTTTAAGTTAATAAATTGACATGTTAAATTCTTTCTTTCTTTCTTTCTTTCTTTCTTTCTTTCTTTCTTTCTTTCTTTCTTTCTTTCTTTTTCTTCTTCTTATTCTTCTTCTTCTTCTTCTGCTTCTTCATCTTCTTCTTATTCTTCTTCTTCTTCTTCTTCCTCCTACTCCTCCTCCTCCTACTCCTCCTCCTCCTCCCTCTCCTCTTCCTCTTCTCTCCTCTTCCTCTTCCTCTTCTTTTTTTTAACTAAAGTCATAGTGTGAATCATTTGTGCAACTGAGAGTGAGAATAAAATTTGGGGCTATGTTCCCACATCATTGGATTCCATGGAACTAGTTAAAGTCTTTTCTTCCTTCCTTCATAGAATAATTTCATACATTTGGAGAAAATTCTCTGGTTTATTACTAATCATTCGCTAACACCCGGTCTATTTTATGCTACCGTGAAGAAAGCATACATCTCACACTTGCGAAAATGTTTTCATTGACATAAATCATTCTTTTTCACTGCTTTAAATATATCAGAATAAACTCAGATAATTATTTTGTTCTGTTATAAGTAAAACTTACATCCTTCCAATGACCACAACACTTAGTCCAATCTTATTTGTCCCTTGTGGAAAAAAATGTAGATTTTACTACCCACTCCATCACTCACTCAATTTATGGCTTGCATAATTTTTCTCCTTCCCTACAATATTTCACAGCAGTCAATTTAAAGATCTCATCACCTGGTGTAACCTATGTTTGCAGCTTGATGTTAAACACACTCTATAAACCACAAGTGGGCATAAAAACCAGTGATACGCACTTTCAAAGATTAAACAATAACAGAAAAAAAGTCTTTTGCTAACATAATCCCTTCCCATTATCCCCACTCTCTCTATTTTCCTCTCCATAAACCTTATTTTGACATCTGTTAAAATTTGAATAATCCCTAATTTTGGTTAGGACTCTTTAGCTGAAGCCCCATAGCTCCCTAGGGTGCAATTTCCTGGACATTAAAAAAATGGATTATACTCGGAATATGGTCTATGACTTAAAATAGAATTTTGAGAAGTGCTCTGATATTATAGTGGAAAATGAGACTGCATCTTTGCAGGAGGCCATAAAGGGATGGAGAGAATATTGGCAGAAAGCCAGAGTTTTGTGTTAACTTCGAGAGCAGAGGTGATTTTTAATGCTTCGACATCATTCATGAAATATTATATATATAATTTGTACTCACAATAACAGCCGCGCTCTCCAAGGAAACATTAAAATAAATAGCTTCTTTAACTCTTTTGTACCTTGATCATATCTTACTTTGATTAACCCATAAAAAAAGGGAAGGTAAGATTGATGTGGGACGGATCAGTGAGGCGATTGTAGAGTTTATTACATATTTATGACTCTGAAAGATCAAAGGATGTTTTTATGCACATAACTTGGCAAATGTATTTTGCCACACTCAGATATGTTCCAAGTGACTTCAGTGGGGACGTGAAAAGATCTGGCATTTTGCCTGTAATGCTATTTGGCAAGACATTGAAGGATGGTGGGATCTGGGAACACAGCAACATACTGTATTACGTGTATATGGATACACACTCTCTATATGTATGCATACATTCCGTGCTGTAGAGGAAAAGTGTGACTGTATACACGCTCTATGCAAATACGCTGAACTATGTAATCAGAGTAATTAGGTAAAATCATGGTATCTGTAGGTACCGATAGACTCTACATCTGAAAGAACTGCATTATTCCTCCTTATTGCGACATTTTCTGAAAGCTTGCAAGTAAAAATGTTACTGTAAACACCTTACAGGTCTGAGATGAATATTCATTAATAAAGTCCCATGCAATTTTCGTTTAACGGTCTAAGGTCCTAAAGGATGCTCAGCTCGAGTCTCATGGCACCATAGACAAAAGCGCTGCAAATTTTACTTTCTCTCTCTTCTTCTTCGTCTTCTTCCTTTTTTTTTTGTAAATAAGCATTCTGACTATTACTTCTGGTACTATATTGGTGACAGTGGGTATCCTTGTCTTGTTCCTGATCTTGGAGGGGGGAAAAAACAGCTTTTCACTATTGTGTATGCTGTTAGCTGTGGGCTTGTCATATATGGCCTTTATTAGATTGAGATACATTCCTTCTATACCTAATTTTTTAATAGTTTCTTTTGTCATGAAATAGCGCTGCATTTTGTCAAATACTTTTTCTAAATCTCTTGAGAGGATCGTATAATTTTTATTCTTCATTCGGTTAATGTGCATCAAAGTGATTGACTCCTCTGTGTTGAACCGTCCATGCTTGAAAGCAAAATCTGTCCTTCAAATAAGATAGGTAAGCATCAATATTTAGGTTTCAGGTTCATAAGCTTGCAAAAGAAGGAAAATTTCTGATTAGGATTTTATACAACTTGTGATTGACTCACAGTGCTAAAAAGAAGGAAGATGTCAAAATGTGCTAATATATACAGAAACCGTCAGCACCGTGGGGGAAAATAGCAATGTTAGCTGGAGCGCAGGGCTCATCGCTGCACAACTGTTGCTATCACATATGTGATATCTTTAATGTGCATGTGTGCATGGTGTGGCATGTACTTAAGATGCTTTTTAAACTTGGATTTTTAGTATAGGAAAAGCTGTTACTTTCTATGATTAAATTTCTGTTCTGGAAAATTATCATTTACAGATATCAATTTGTGGCCAAAGATATAAAATTTATCTCTATCTATCTATCTATCTATCTATCTATCTATCTATCTATCATCTATCTATCTATATCTATCTGTAATATATCTATCTATATAGATAGATATATGGCTTGAAATCATATGTCTCAAATAATTCTTTTACAGGTAAATCTATCCTTTTATTCTTTTGAGGCTCATTTGGAATCATTTTTGTCAAATTCTAGTCAGATTTACCCATTGGAGGGAATGCTAACCGACCTTAAAAAGTAGATAAAAGCTGAGATTTCAGTGAGGCAACTCCTTGCCAAGCCCTTTGAAATAAACCATCCACATGATTATTCAGCAATTGTGAGAGTATTAGCACTTAAAAAAAAATCTAGAATTTAATTGTTTTCATGTCTTTGTGCAGCAAAGAACACACTCTTATAATAGAGCTTCTCTTACTATGACTTATAATTTGGAGCCTTTCCTAGAAATCCATCCAAGCCAGGTGTTCCTATCTCCAACAAGAGCAATAGAGATGAGGGTTTAAGAGCTTGTCCTCTGAGCCACATTCCCCGGGTTCGAATCCTGATGCCTTTTGTTTGCTGCGCATCTTGGGCAACTCACTTAACCTGTATGAACATAGGATGATAACTGTGTCAAACGAATATACAAATTATAGTGTTCTCCAGGTCTCACATTCTTGGGGCACCTCTCTCTCATAGACCCATCAAACACTGATTGCTAGTTTCTGTGATAATAGACGAACCAGATTTGCCTGCCCACAGACCAGAGGGGGCCTTATACTCAGACATATTGTTATGTTCTGCTCATCTGCTGGAATAAGACACTTTTAACTCTTAAAATGCCAAGAGTAACTTCACAGTGGAGAAGCCTGACAAATACCACCAGCCAGGCGATCGAGATTTACAACATCAGTGTTAGGACGGGTCGCTAGCACCCACTTTTGCTATTATGTCGTAGGGAAGGCACTTGACCTCTGCTCTCTTTTCTCCAAAGCCCACATCCCTCATCTGATCACGAGAGAATCATCAGACAAATCCTAATTTCAGGAACACAAATTCTCTCGCCTGTGTTCTTCAAAACCATCAAGGCCATCAAAAACAAAGAACGTCTGAGGAACTGTCATAGTCAAGAGGGTCCTATGGTGATGTGACAGCTAAATGCAATGGGGCACCCTAAACGTGACGCTGAAAGAGGGAAAAAAATAGGTGAAACTAAGGAAATTTGGATAGACTGTAGACTTCATCTTAATTTAAGTAGTTAATAATAATGTCAAGATTTGCTTTTCAATTTTAACAATGTGGCTAATTTAACAATGTTACTAATTTAGGATTTTAATAAGAAAGGAAACTTGGTGCAGTACATGGGAGCAGCCTGTGCTATTCTTGCAATTTTTCTGCCAATCTGAAACTTTTACAATGTAGAAATTTTATAACTTAAAACTTAAAAAACAAAACCAAAAACAAAACAGTTTCCCTCTCTGCCCCCAACTTCTCATCATGAAATTATCTCGATTTCCAGGGACCCCTGAATGGCCGAACCCCCAAATAGGAAAATAATACCCTTTTGTCAAAGATTCTTCAGATGAAACAGGAAGCTCCAAAGAAAAATCACCAGCCATTGAGGCAGTTTTAAATTCTCTTCTGCGTTTTAATGAAAATGTAAACAAATCTAGATATTCAGGATTCCTGTTTTAGGACAATAATAATAAGAGATAATGGTCACTGAGACCTAAAATAGTAGCGTTATGCTAAACCCTTTCCAAGGGTCATCTTTGGACAATGGTTCAAAAACCTATATAGTAGATATTCTTATTGACCCTAGATGAGAAAACCGTTGGCGACCATAGCAGTAACCTGCTTGCCTCTAGGAGGGTCCAGTTTTAATTCAACTGTGTGCAGACAGAGGTTGCTTTTGTTGAACCGAATTCCCTAAATCAGATGGCTAAGAGGCTGTGTAACCAATGCCTCTACTGGGCTCCCTGGCATAAGCCGTGGGACACTGTGACATTGCAGTGTCCCTAGTGAGATGATGCCCCTGTCACAAGAACACCACATAATTTTCTTCCTAAGGGGAAAAGTTCATAACACTCTTGGCATTCTCCTTAACACAGCCAAAGCCTGGAGTTTACAAACAAACAGCAAAGTGGGGTCTAATATTTAGTGGATTCTGAAGTTTTAGAATGGATGAGAGGCCAATCTCTTTGCTAGTTATTTTTAGTAATTAATCTCAAAGTCAGTTTAGTTGAACCTTCAGGAAACACGGAGGGAAGAGGCTATGTTTAATAGAATCATAGATTTGACAGAAGCAGGGCCCCGTGTTCACACAGGTCCTGAGCCTGGTACGTGCTTTGCTGTTGCCATCTTGAAATTCTTAATGCTTTCGGAACAAGGAGCTCAGCCTTCCCACTTTGCACTGGAAGCCACAAATTCTATAGGCAGTTCTGGTCATAGGTTTTGTGTTTGCTTTCCTCAAATGAAATCTCAGATGCTGCCTTTTGAAATCATGTCCCTTGGAGTAGCCACACAGCATAATGCTTGCTGTCTTCCTCAGAGAAACACAATTATTCCCAGGAAAAGAGGCTGATCTCAATCCATTACATAAAACGTCCCACATCAAGTGGGTGAAGTAACAGACTCTGCTCCAATACTTCTCTCTCTCTCTCTCTCTCTCTCTCTCTCTCTCTCTCTCTCTCTCTCGATACCTGTTTGTAAACACCAAATTCAAGATCTGCGCTGAGATTTTAATCATAGATACAGACGCTGTCAAACGAACCAAGAGGAAGTTATTGAGACATGGCTATTTTTCTGTTTGGCTTGGTCTAGAATTTCAATGCGCAAGCAACTGGCCCACGATCACAGTGCATAATGTTGAAGACTTGCAAGAGAAAGAATCATATAGAATCACATGGTAGAAACATTTGAAGGCCATTTATATGCAGCCGATGTCATCCTCACCTGAACCAGACGATCTCTGATCTCCAAACTGGTAAATAGATGGAGAAAAGAAAAATGCCTTTTGTTTAAGAGGTATTCTGGAAAAAACGTTGATGACAGCCTATCAAAGGGGAGGCACTCACACGTCTTACACACTCTGGGGGAGTCTGATGTTAGTAGTTTGGGATTTAATCAGGAAAAATTCTCTTCCTATCTGTGAAAATGTTATCTTTTTCCCTTTTTATTTCCTGCTGAAAACCTAAAACCCTTATTTTAGGAGTTATTTGTTGCCAGTTTATTTGCCGCTCTCCATCATTACGTCCTGAGAAAAGAGACATCTACTGGGAATGCCATTTAAGAGAAATATCTTGCTGACACATGGGTGTTTTTTTAATGCTACTGATAATTCACAGCATCTAAAGAAGTCTTAATTTTAAGACTACCTGTCGAATCGGGGCGATTAGACTGTGAAATACCTACTTTGAACTGGGCCAGGGGATAAACATTTTTTAGCTCCTGACTTCACAGGGACCTTTAATTCTTATTCTCTGTCTTTTTAAGTTGAAACCTTCCTTCTTTGTTGGGTTTTTTGTCTTCCTTCGTATTGCATCCTCTGAGATCCCCATCCCTCTGGGGAATCTGTGGCCCAGGGTTTGCTTAAGTCCCCTAATGAGAGAGTGGCAATGATATTCTAACCTCTTGGAGATTGCTGTTGCCACATGGGTCACCTCTGAGGATGGTTGCCAAGGGTATCTTGTCACCTCTGTCAAGCTCTTTTGTGGAATTCAAAACCTGATTACAATTAAAGTGGAAAAGCCTGCCTGGGTTATTTAGATGTTATCTCTACTGGTAGAAGAATTTTCTACAACATAGCCTGAAAATTTTCTTCTGAAGTAAAGTTAATTGGCAGAGAATCTGCTGGTGTTCTAGAGAAGATTTTAGGACACTGTCAAAACATTTTCTTTGGATTTGCATTAGAGTAATTTTTAAAAATTCTTTCCTCTTTTCTCTCTCTCTCTCAAAGCCCTCCCTTTTTACCTTGATCTCGCCCGTATGAGAATTTTCAAATATACTAATGCAGAATGAAAACCAGTTTCTTTCATTCGGTCTGTCGATCTCAACTTTCACTTCTAGTTTAACTTTAGACAACTTTTATTTTTATTTATTTGTTTGTTTATTTGTTTATTAATTTATTTAAATTAGTTTCAAGTATACAGTACATTGGTTAGTCATCTATATAGTTCATAAAACAATCCCCCCAATTGCTCCCTCCATCTTTTGGCCCTCCATCCAGCCACCATGTAATGCTAACTGCATTCCCTATCTCCGTGACCGTCTATGAACTACTAATTTGTACTTCTGAAACCCTTCACCCCATTCTTCCAGCCCCCCATCCCCTCCCCTCTGTCCATTACCAAATGGTCCACTCAATTTGTGATTCTGCTTTTGATTAGTTTGTTCTTTTTGTTTCTTAGATTCCGCATGTAAGTGAAATCATATGGTATTTATCTTTCTCTGTCTGACTTATTTCACTCAGCAGAAGAACCTCTAGGTTCATCCATGTTGTCGCAAATGGTAAGATTTCATTTTTTTAATGGCTGATTAATATTCCATTGTATATATGAACCATAATTTCTAAACTGCCACACTTTACCCCTGGACAGAGAGTCTTCTGGGCTGGTCTCTGCAAGGAGCTGGCCACTCACTGGATCACCTGTCCCAAGAGGGAATTTCTCAGTTAGGTGGTAAAAGGCTCAGGACATATAGAGTTATTTTCCCCCGAATGCGCTGAAGGGTGTCAATCAGATTTTCTTTCTTGGCAGCTTGAATTTCAAGATGCAGTAAAACTCTTTCAACATTTATCTGAATCTACTCATTACAATCGCTAACCTGCTGGCGCTATCTCTACTTTTTAGAAGTGAAAACTGAGGTTCATAGAAATAAGGGAACCAAAAGCCCGTACGTATTATGCAGTCAGGACTCCCACGTGACCTGGCTGATGCCCAGTGCAATGCTCTTTCCCCACCCGCTTTTGACACGACTGAAGCACTAGCCAGGCGTTGAAGCGTCTACTTCCTCATGATGGATAAACTAGCCACGCAGTGCAGTGCAGAGTCAGCTTGGAAGTTTTGTGTTTCTAGGTTTATATTAAGGTTGAAAATCATAGTGCCATTGTAAATAAGCAAATAAAAAGTGTGAATGTGTGTATGCATGTGTGTGTGTGCGTATGTGTGCGCACCAGAAGAAATTCAGCTGCTCGCTCAGCACTTGGCACACAGTAGGGACATCATAATTACTTGCTGACTAAATGCACGAACAATTCAGAGAACTTGCGATTGAGTGTTTCTTTCATTTAAGTTGCTCGTTCAGCATAATCAGCCAGATTGCTCGCCAATTATTAAGGTTGGGAATGAAAATGCATCCAAGAGAACAATGTCTTGACAACAAAGAACCAAGTCACTCTGGCGCAGGGCGGCACAGCCTTTTGTCCCTTCTCCAGCCAGTTTATTGTTGAGCTTACTGATCGGTTAATTAGTGATTAATTTAATTATTAATGCTATTTATATTTTTGGATGACTACAGTCACTAAGCGGCCCCGCTACCCTTTTACATTTGAAAATAAAATTAGAGGGTTAAAAAGTGAGGGGATAAGGAGCAAATTAAGCTATGAAGCGCATAAGGCAAACAAACCAGAAGGACTCGTGATGAGAGATTACACATATAGCGAGAAACGAATGGCACAGAGGTGAGTGGCGGGCGTGCTAAGTCTCCGCAGAGAACTTCTGAACCCTGAGGCGGAGGCTGTGCATGAACGCACATCTGTACACAGTTTCTGAGAAAACATACATTCAGCGAATGCGGCTGCTGGTGGAAGCCCACGTGTCCCCATGATTCCCCCGGTAGCTGGTGGCGGCAGAGGAGGCGCGACGGAAGGATTTCTTAGCATCTTTCGTCTCCGTTTTGTTTCGCCTGAAATGACACTACAAATGTTGCGCTTCAAGTAAAAATTAACACACACTCCCCGGAAAGAACAAAAAGGCATAAATTACGTCCATCTGAACAAACACCACTCCACCGTTGAACAGCCAGTCAATGGAGAGGGCAGGGAAAGTCGATGGAGCGGGGTGATGTGTAATCTTGCCAGTCAATGGACTGTGGGCAGGCCCGGGCGGCCTATCGCTGGAGGTGTCAAGGAGATAAATAGCACAGTGTCCTCCTCAAAAATATGATTAATACCCTCCTCGGTCCACTGCTGAAGATGTAGTGGGTGCAGCTGGCCCGGACAGCAGTTGCATAGAGAAAAAATCTGGGATGATCGCGACGGAGCAGAGGGCAAAGAGGAGGGCAGACAAACCACCCGAGTGTGTGTGCTGAGGCCTGACACGTGGGGAGGGCGCCAGCCCCCAGCTTCTCTCAAACTACAGTTCCCGTGATGCTTAGGGTCTTCTGCGCATGCACACCCGAGCCCCAGGTGGCAGGATGTTGATGCGGCCCAAGGTGCATCTTGGAGGAATGTAGTCCATGCACCACTCCAGAAACAGTAAGAGATCTTGAAGATGTTGTGCAGTCCTTACGGCATGACTGCGGGGCGACTGTCATGCTCCTTTCAGAAGTGTATTTGATTCTCACAGATCAAGAATGAAGTCACCTGAGGGGAGAGGGAGGGGGTAATTTCTAGTTCAGATGGGAACGCTGAGCCCCAGAGGTGCTGAGTAACTTGCTGAAAGTTACACAGCTGACCGCACTGGGCTCTGAGTTCCATTCTTCTTGCCAAACTAACCCGATTCTGCCGAGATTTTTAAAAAGAAAAAGAAAAAACTTTGATAAGAGCTGGTCTTTGGTTATGTGCTCTGGTTTTCACTTAACATCACTTTTGCCCCTTTTTTCGAAGGGTTTGGGCCAGATTTTATTTTATTTTTTCTGATTTTCTCTTTCCTCATATACAAGGATGATGTCAACAGAGGATTTTGAAACATTCCTAGTTGTAATGCGCTTTCTCCCATTCTCTCTCTCTCTCTCTCTCTCTCTCTCTCTCTCTCCCTCCCTCCCTCCCTCCCTCTCTCTCTCCCTCTCTCCCTCTCTCCCTTACACACCACACACACACGCACAGTGCCTTCCTAGAGTGCAAAGCAAAAGGATATGCCCTGTGTCCCAGAATTCACTAGTGGAAGGCAGGGGAACTCAAAGGAACTTCCTGCCATAGGACAAATATATCTGTCACATATTCTTTATCAGTGACAACCTACATCTCAGGGCACACTGATCTCTTCCTGAGGTCTTTGATGCTTCCGAGTGAATGAAACACTGAGCCTCTACAGAATTAGCACATGGGAGATGGGAGGAGGAAACCCCTGAAATATCTATAGACATCATTTGTTTACATGGAATACCTTGGCTACAGGTAGGACCAGCCAGGCAGGACCAGCCACCTAAATATTAGGGTGGTTCCTCCTGGCCACAGGCTCAGATGTTGAGAGTAGAAGTGTTTGTCAGCAGTCTCGGGGATTGGGTCAAGGTCACCAAATGAGGTCACAAGAGAGCACCTTCTAAAGTCACTTTCACAGAACTTTCTCCGCCCCATCTCCTTATGTTTTGCGAAAACGTGAAAACAAGTTTAGTTGACCTGACTCTAAAGCCACCGCCCCACCCAGGTACTGGTATATACTCACCAAAAATAAAACCAGTGGCCGGAATGTCACAATATTTTCTTATCCAGACTCAGTCATGTATATCTGTATACAGTAAACAGGCAAAAGATATAGCTGTAAGTAATGAATCATTCTGCCATCCCTAAATGATTTTTAGATTTTCACATTTTGTATCACAGCCATTCTTGTTGGATTTTACATCTGTCATGATGTCATTTATTTTTTCACAGTAACAGTAAATATTTCCTGACTCTCCATCCTCCATCCTCAATAGTATCGATCATTATCTGTTACTATATTCATATATAAAAGACATATAGTAATGTAAATACACTCATTTATGCATATTTGAGTATAAACATTTTTACTTAGTATTACTCTGAAAACCAAATAGATGATAGACAAATAGATGATGGATGATGGATGGATGGATGGATGGATGGATGGATAGATAGATAGATAGATAGATAGATAGATAGATATTGCCAAATTAGTTTGGGAAGTATTATAAGCCCATGTGTCTTCTTGAAAATTCACAAGGATCTGCAAATTCCTATTATAAAGAAATTTATTTAACTTTACTTAGCTTAGTTTTTCAAACAAATATTTAATTTTTTTTAATTCCCGTTTCTAAAAGGCACCTTACTAAGGTCATACCCCAATATGCTTTGATGTCTTTTTATAACCCGAAAGGACTATTAAAATTTTATGCCAATCTATAGTGTTGGGAATGGGGCAGGATGGAGCTGGTTCCTGAAGATGAACACGAATTTGAATTTTTTCTAGAATTTTTGCATAACCAGATGAAACGAAGTAGCCTATAATCCAAGTTATTGAAATAGAACCAGAAATACTTTAAGTTCAATAATAAAAATAAAAAAGTGATCCATTAATTGACTTTACAGATCATTTTCTTGATTCTCTATCTAAATAAGCCATATGAATTAAAATGGCTTTCAGTACAGTTTTAATATTATATTTTTAGAAAATTGAGAGGGGAGTTTCATTTTGCAGACCTCACTACAGCATTAAGGTTATATTTCGTTCTATACTAGGATTGAAGAAAATACGGAAAATTTGACATCATCCCAGAAGTTTCTTCTCCTGAATACATAATCTCACTTGGAATAAAATACTAAATAAATTCATGAACTCAGGACTGGAGCTAAAACTAGATGCTTTCAAAGGCTCCGGTTAATGAGAAATCTTTTAAATGTCACATCTACAGTGCAAATTAACCAATATCGCACAGCAAAAGTCCCTCTCAAGAAATCTGGTCAATGGTTGATGACAAAAAAATTAATGTTTTCTGTCAAGAAGAAGGGTTAAGTTTCGTATTAATCATAAAATGACCTTTAATTGCCAAACAAAAGCACTCTGTTATTTCACCACAATCCCGAACTCACCCTGAGCCTTGAAAAAAAGTCATTATTTGCTTAGTATAAATGTATTAAAGTATTAAACCCGCTCTGCTACTCAATTAGTAAACACGTCAAGGTGCGGGCGAGTTATTCATGGTTCAGAGGGCCAACCCCTTTGCACAGGGAACTTTTTTTCCACTCTAATGAAATGATGGATAATCTGGAAGTAGGTGCTTCAAGAAGATATTAATCATTCTCGGTGGTAACGTCACTCATGCGTCCCATCATCTCCAGATGCTGTGGGTCACCTTCCTGTGAGACAAAGGGCACTGAAGCCAGGAGCATCCTTTTGATCACCTTTCACAGAGCCCCACGCACGCGGCTGACGTGAAAGGCGGCGTGAGATGTCAGAGCATCCTTAAGAGACAATGACAAGAGGGCAGCATGATCTCCTTCGACTGATTTCTGAGAACTGGCAGTTGGGATCTCTCTCAAGCCCTAATTATTTACATTGTTCACGTTGCTCAGAAGAGAGTAGAAAAAGACTTATACAATAGAGATGAAAGATAGAACTGCATCAGGTAAAAGCTACAGAGCTATGTCCTGGCAAAAGACTTTTGCAGTCTAACTTTTTATTTTAACAAAACGTTATCCTTTCGTCGGGTCAGGTTTGCTTCGTAAAATTTCTCTGGTTTACTTCGTAAAATTTCTCTGCTGTCTCCTTGAATTAATGAAACACTGCCTCTGGCCAATTATACATTTTTATGGCCAGTGCTCTTTAAAAGGAAAAAAAAAACATGTTGACTGTAATCTGTGTGTGTATCTTACGAGGCTAAAATAGCTCCCATCGCAGACTCATTTCGAATGCTTCAGATACCCCATAACCTAAAGAAGAAAGCGGGAAGGAACCCCCATGCTCAAAGGGTTGTTCCATCTAAGCTGCTTCAAAAAGATAAAATTGTGGGGACCAGTAAGGCCCCTGTCATCTCGCAAAAGTATTAAGGACTCTAGAGGTTAGATAGTATCTCCACATAAAAAAAGTCACCATTTTTTTTTAAATCTTCATGTGCATTTGTAGGGTCTACACATGGCCATGAGGCTTACGAATGAGGTGATGTCACTTTTTGGGGGACAGATCTACGTGGAGACAAGTGTGTTCTCTAGATAATGGCTTACAATACTCAGACCCAAGCACTAAATATTTTTTTATCCACAGATGTGGAATGAAGAGCTAGAAACTCACTTTGGGTCCACTGGAGAAAACTGGTTATGTTGTTTTTTCTTTAAATTTAGCCCTCACGTCACCCTCCTGGCTGCAATCTTTCAAACTGGTTAAGGTGTCTCATTCACTTAAGAAATAAGCAGATCATGTCTAGCAGGTGCATTTACTATTAAACACTAATGATGTGTTTAATATTTGGGGGGCTTCCTAAGTCCAGATACCTCTACCACCATTTTACTCCACATCCCCTTCCCTGCTACCAAGGCTGCCTTGTAAATTTTGTCATCTCCCAAGACAGAATCTTCTAGAACCTTTCGATTTCAGTAGTCAAGTGCATGGAGAGAGATAGATGTCATTTTTCTCATTACCTCACTTCCACTAAACTTTCTCACTGGCTTCAGCATGGTCTTCCCTATTTTTCTGCTTCCTTGTGTGGTCAGCATAGCTGGTCTGAACCCCTCTGTCTCTGTCCACCCCTCTCTTTATGTCTAATGCATCTGACCACATCTTATATAAGGAGCGCTCTTCAACTATTCTTTTATATATTTTGCCTCTCATACACTGGCTTATTAAATCAAATCATCCACCCTTCAGCTTAGAGCCTTCTAAATATAAAGCCTCTGATGGCCGTTGCCTCACTGATGTTCTTGCTTTCTGGTCAGCCACCTCAGAGAGCTTCTCCTCTCTTCTCAAGCCGTTTCCTTGACTCCATTCCCCCTTGTCTCAGCTTCTTTATTAAAAAAGAGACAGGTCCATAGAAGAATTCTCAATACTGTACTGTCCTCATCCACCAGCAAATGTGCCCTTTGCCACGCTCTTCCCTTTTGTCTTCTCAAATGAGAAAACGTGCCTCCCTCTCTATTAACAATTCACTTGTTTGAGCTCTTGTCTTCTTGCCTTTTTCTTCTGGGACTCTACTTCGGTGGTCATGTTCTCTCACTGCAGAATCTCTGATTTATCTCAGTCTGTAAATAATTCCGAGGCTCTCCCTCCCCAAAGTAAAAACGCTGACTTTATTTCATGCCATCTAAAAAAGTTAAAAGAAGAGTCTACACTGCTAGAATATTTACCACTTCACCATATAGTCTCCCCAGGACTCACCTGGCATTTGACCTCATGATATGTTGAAATTTCTATTCCTACGGTCTTCAGTGAATTCTGGGTAGATATTGAGACTTACTATGTTTCTGGCATTGTTCTCGGTGCTTAGGATGCAGCCATGAATAAACAGTCAAGAAGAGATGAATATCTCAACTTTCTTGGACCTTACATTATAGTAATTGTCCAGTGTAATGAATGTTTATTTTAATTGACCTTCGGAGCCTCCTTGAATTTCTCCTTGTACTATTTGTATCACTTTGGCAAACTTTCTCCATCTTTTCCTTGTGCATTAGCCTGAAATATTAGTATTTTCTAGAGTTTTTAGTTTACTCCACTGCTCTGCTCACTCATATATTTTTTTCCAGTTAATTTTATCCACTCTCAAAGGTTCAATTACCGTCTATATGCTGATTTCTCTCAAGTCTGTCACTTTAGTCTAAACTTTTCCTCTAATCATCAGACTAATATATCTCCTGGCTTCTAGATTCATCCACTTAGATAGACCACAGACATTCAGATGCAACATTCTCAAACTTAGCATACCTAACCTTCTCATTCTGCTCTCCCTTCTTTTCCTGACTTAATTTTGGAACCACCAAAATCTGCTGTCATTTCATGAAGGTATTCCTGATTACGTCACCTCCACAATGTGCCTTGTTAGATGCCCATCCTTTTCTTCTTCAATACTTTATTTCCTTCCAATAGCATTTCGTAATTATTTCTTAATATCTCAGATCAATCCTACCAGATTACAGTTGCTACAAGGGACTATTTATAAATGCTCTTTTTATTCTAACTCTGACACAGCACCTGATACAGTATAACCATTCGATAAAGGGTTGGAAAACTAATTATTATAAAAGAGAAAGGAAAGAAGTTTGTGATTATTGCTTAAGAAATTCGGATGTGTGGCAGATTGTCATTTCCCAAGATGACTACTTCACTATCTCCCATCCCATGTATTCATTCTATATAGTGAAAGCTCTTCCCTTTAAGGATGTACATATTTCTTTATTTCTTTATTCATAAACATCTACTGAATGGCAATGAAATCTCTAAACATAGCCGCTAGGAATGCAAAGATTATTACCAGAGGATTTATCTATTCACGATATTAGAAGAGAATGTGTATGTAAGGAAGTCATAACAGTCTGACCCTCAAAGAGTGTGGGGGTTAGGTATATGCCAACTGCCACACATCCAAAAGTCTACATGTAGCTTTTGACTCCCTCCCAAAATTAACTACAGTTGTCACTCTGTATCCATGGGAGGTTAGTCTAGGTGCCCCAGAGATACCAAAATCTGAGGACACTCCAATCTCTTATATAAAAAAGTGGCATAGGACAATGCATACAATAGGCCCTCTGCATACATGAATTTCCAACCACAGATCAAAAACATTTGGCCGAATCCATGGATGTGAAACCCAGAGATACAGAGAGACAACTGTATATTTATTGAAAAAAGTCTGTGTGTGAGTGGGCCCACGTCATTCAAACTTGTGTTGTTTGAGAGTTAACTATATAGTTAGGGAACAGATATCACAGACAACTATGGGAAAAAACACAGAAGAAGGTGTTTCTTTTTTCAGGAAATCTGAGAAAGGGTCATTCAGAAGGTGACATCTGAATAAAATCTTGAAGGACTGTTAAAAGTTGGCCAGTCAGAAATTAAGGGAAAGATATTCTGGGGAAAACTGTATATGAAGATCTGGCATAGAGAAATAGCATGAGAAATTTAGAAAATCAGAAATAATTGAGAAAAGCTGATATGGATACATACAGTGTCTTTCGTGGGGGTCATAAGAGGTACACACACTACATCTTTTTTTCTAAAATAGATAACCATCTGTAAAAATTAGTGTCAGAGGGTGTTGGTTTTCCAAGGTCACACGCTATTTTACAAGGTCAACGCTCCCCTATCAACTACTCAGGCATATTTGAGTGCTGGGCCGCTCTGGTTCACTAATCTCAACTGCATAGCACAGGTACCTTCTATTATTATTTTTCCTTCGTCTGAAACTTTCACTCTTGAACAATGCAGCTCTCCAGCGGCTCAAATAGTGATATTACTAAAAGCTTAAAAGTGGCCTTGACCTCGTCATGTGGCAGGGCATTTTCAGGACAAAAATACCCCTGGTGGGGCCACTTGGGCTTATTATTATTTAGAAGCAAGGACCAGAATATGCCCGTGGCTTTTTTTTTTTTTTTTGGCGGGGGGATGACTCCTACATGCAGCACAAGCATTCACTGTTCTAAGTCTACACCCTGGGTAAATGTTTTTGCTATATACCCTTTTCCAGGTTAGATCTTTTCCAAGAAATCACCATACCAACACAAACAGTGCATTTTCCTAACGCTGAGGGCGCACCATGGTGCTTAATCTCCAGTCACGCACCCGCTTCAAAGCTTCTCACCAGAAGGAGCTAAACATGCACTCCATTATTCTTTCAAGTCTTAGAATTGAATTTTCTTTTTTTCATACATGAACTAAAAACAAAGTGAGTCATACTCAACTTAGCAAAAGTTCTAACTCTCTAGTGTCCCTAGAATGACTTAACCCAATGACTCATGATATTTTCTACATGATGGGGTAAATGAACATAGAAATAAATTCTAAAATTTATTTAAAATCGAGTCTTGTATTATTGGCTATAGTTGGCAGGCATATTAGAATCCCAGATATAGTAGAGGGTTTGTTATCTAATAACTCAGTTTTCTCCTGTTTAATTATCTTAGTATTCTTAGGTCAAAATGAGTCAGAGAAAATAATTATTTTTCCCACAGATATTTGCCCAAATATAGGCTACAAAAAACGTGTGCGATGGTGACGATATGGCAAGTAGTGTTTTTTTTCTGAAATTGTAATCGAAGTTAAAAATTTTTACTACTTTATATATATATTTTTGTATTGATCTTTATATGCCAGGTAGTTAAGAAAAATGCTTGCCGGTTGAATAGATTGCATCATAGCATAACTCGTAACCCTAAAGATGTGGATAAGTCACAAGTCAAGGTTATTTTCCAATATGCCTTAAACAGACATGTTCCTTAAAATATCTCCATGATACGCTTAGAACATTGATGAGGTTGAAGCATCCCAAGGTCTTTTGTGACCCATACTGGCCTTGTCAGAGGATGCCATCACTACATGGGACCATGGAAGGACAAAGAAAATAGCCTGGACCAACAGTTGCCTGCAGTTTCTAGATATTTCTGTAAGAGAAAATAAAACCTCTTTAGTTGCTTAATTGGCAAGTGCGTACATCCTGGTTTCGCATTTCCTCTTACCACCTCTCAAATCAATCTGTTTAAGCCCAATTCTTTCCTCGACAATACCACATCCTGAAAACCATTTGTGTGATTTTCATTCGCCATGAGTACTTATATCCTGGGATTATTTGCAAGTTCAAGCTGTAGTTAGAAGATGAACTGGACCGAGAGGCTTTGATAAATTCTGTGTATTTATACTCCTGTTCGATGCTCTTAGATGTTCCTCATTTATTTCAGAGACTTGCTGATGTAGCTTGGCAACTAAATGAAAGATATCATGGCATGGTGACAAGAGGTGGATCTTGAAGCGAGGTTGGCTTAGATTTAAATTTTTATTCGATCGCTTGCTACATGCGTGAGCTTAGATCAGTTATATGACATCTCTGGAACTCCGCTTTCTCATTTGTAAAACAGAGATATTCATACTTGTAAATGACTGATTCTGTGCCTGTCTTGGGGTGTCTGCTCAATAATTTATAGCTGCTGAGTTCTTACAGATACATAGATCTCTGGGGGGCAGGAGGGAAGGAAAATGGGTTACATTTCAGTCCCTTTCATCAGATCACACCTAGATTTTTTTTTTCATTTCTGGGGCCCGCTTGTTAAGAAAAGAGACTTTGATGGATGAGCAAATGTACCAGAAGAGTGTAGGAAATCTAAATTATGTCCTGTGAGCAATAGTATGGAAGAGAGAATGCATCAAAAGGATAGGCAGTTTTCTGAAATAATTTGAAGGTCTATAATGTACGAAAAAATTTAGAACTATTCATTTGGTCCCAGAGAGCAGGATGGAGACTGAGGTGAAGAAACTCTACACAGACAGATTTGGCTCAACATAAGGAAGAGCTTAGTCATAATCCGGCTGTTGAACTCAGGGGTGCTATGAAGTACATCTGCTCAGACAGAGCCTGGCTAACTAACTGTTTGGTTGGGACACGAGAGAGATAGTGGTCTGAATAATAACAGCCAAGAAGCTGTGTGATGCCAACAATGTGTTTCCATAACAAGTGTATTATATAATTTAAAATGATGACCGTGTTTTCATTTTCAAGAGATAGATTTCTACCAGGTCCAGTGAGGTAGCAGCCACGGGACATCATCGCCTCCTCATTCTCTAGTTATTCCCAGTCACTTAGCACTCTCCCCTCCATCACAAATCAATCTAGGCTCTACACACTCTGGTCCCAACCTACATTCTTAGTCTCATACGTCGTTTTCTGGTCGCTGGGATTCCTGGGTATAACTGTCCCAGGCTACTTTTTCATATAAAAAGGGGCTGTATGCTTGGAAAACTTCTCCTCCTCCCCTGGTCCTCGGAATCTCTCTTCTTGTCAAACCCTAGAAGTGTTTTCAAGAATATAACCACCTCTTTAACAATACCAAGACACAGATCCTTGAGGCCAAGTTCATGTGTCCATGCCTGCCATTGCGTCAACAGTGGTTTGCACGTGTGACGAAAATTATGAGATGTGGATTTACCGCAAACATTTTTTTTCAAAATAAATAAAAGTGAAAACTTGAAAAAAAAATCATGGTCCTTTATAGGGATTTTTAGCCATATGCAACTGGGCTAATCTTGAACTAAATATTGTTGCAACAAGATTTAACAACACGAGAGTGACAGAGGACATGCACCAAATTTTTAAGAAAAATGTGGACTGGATGAAGACATTTCAGGCAGCAGATTTACGGTGGATGAGGATTTTTCACATTTCCTAGAAAATGGTGACCACCGGCCACTCTGATGGATGGGCTCAGGCTACTGTGGCAACTCCAACTGGAGCTTCTGGCTTTGACAAGGACGCCTGTACTCTCCTAAATTAAGCGGGGCCTCTGCTCTCTGTTGGACTCAGCCCATTTAAAGGAACAGCACCTTTAATTCAGATCCAGGACACAGACTTTGAGGAGACGGACGAGTCACTGTTCCCAACCTCCCACGTCATTCTTGCCTCGAGGGACAAAAGCTTTGGGAGACTCCAGCGTGCACTTAGTGCAGTGCTTACCTTCTGACGTCATCTGTTTATTGACAATGACATGACTACGCAGCAAGCTGCATCGATTGTTTCCGGGTTATTCCATCTCTAAATGACTTTTTCCAATGAGATGAAGCCATAATCTCTTTGAAGGTCATAGCTGCCATTTAAAATACTTCTTAAAAGAGTCTCATCAACTTCTGCCTTCCCCAGCTGATCTGAGTTTTATGCAGAGATCCAACCTGCTCGTTCAATCCCGTCTTGACCTTCGGTCTGTCCAGGGAGGCTGTAGACCCCTCTTGCCGCCTGCTGCTCACTGATAGCATCCACGCTAAAGCTAGAGTTTAGTCTTATTTGGCGGCTTCTTCCTCTTGGATTCTCACTTCAGGTACTAGCTGAGTTTCTCTTGTGAATGAAGTCAAGTGTCACCACCCACCTGCCTTTGGGAGTTATCACTCATTGGAGCTGCCTTTTGACAAAACTTGGCCTCCTTCTTTCCCAAAGCTTCACCAGCGATCCACCAATAATTCTAAGACCTTGCCATCTTTCTCTTCAAGCAATTGTTAAAATGCATTTTGGGTGACTATAAGGGAACTGAGTCAAAGCACTAGTGTTTTAACTGCTTTGGTACTGACGAAAACACCAGTTGCAAATCTATAGGACAGTCACTGTGATGAATACCAGAAATGTGGCAATAGGCACAGAGTTCCTCAGAGAGACCCTAGAATAATAAAGCAGTATTTTCCCTTACGTTTATTTAAATGTTGATAAGCTCTAAAATGAGCTTAAAAAAATCAAAGTTCTGCCCATCCACAAAGACACTTGGGAGTACTCCATTAGTCCCATCCTGGGCCCCCGAGGATAAGTCAGAGGTGCTGAATAAATGGCTTCCGAGACAGTGAAAGTCACGCTTCCGAAAGTCACACTCCTATTTTTAACAAACGCATCCAAACTAAACTATGTTTTTACATGCACTTGAAAGGACAACGAAATCTCTGTCTCTGTCTCTGTCTCTCTCTGTCAACTGACTGTGCTAAAACAAGAAAAATTAACTCACTTATTTGAATATTGAGTGCTATGCTCAGGGAGAACAGTGGGACCCCAGAGATGTCCAAATGCTGATTCCTAAGTGGGTAACATTGCAAAAGGAATTTTGCAGATAAGATCATTTTATATATTATATATTATATATATATAAAATATATATATTATATATATATATTTTAGGTGATGGGATTATTCTGTATTATCTGGGTGAGAGTCCATTGGAATCAGAGAGTCCTCACGGATCGAGGTAGGAAGATCTGGGTCGGATGGAATCTGCTATGGAGATGGAAACAGAGGTCTGAGAAGTGTGGGGCATGAGCCAAATGAAGGCAGGTCCAGGACCTGGAAAAAAGCCACAACCAAATTCTCCCCTAGAACCTTCAGAAAGACACAACCCTCCCAACTCATTTTTAAACTTCCGATCTTCAGAATTATAACATACTTGTTTTTCTGTAAGTCACTAGGTGTGGTAATTTCGCACAGCGGCAATAGGATGCTAACACGGCTATACAGAGAGTTCCGTCAAGAAGTATTTAATTTCCATTCGATTTCCAGGAAGGAATTGTCAGTATGCGTTGATTGGAAAATGTTGCCGATAATTCGTACAAAGAAGAAAATCTGCGTCTCACCTGAATTTGAAGTATGCAGGTTATCCACAAATAATGTGAATAAATTAGATGGAAAATGGCATAACTACTTGATCACCTCAGTCAGTACCCTGGTCTCCAGACAACGACATTCAGGACAAAGGGATTTGGGGGAGCAGCCCCCCACATTCATACAGTGACCAGATAGAATTTCGTAATAATCCTTTGTAAAAATAGATTCCACAACAGAATACACGCATTGCCTAAACCCCTCTCCCCTTTTTTTTCCAGTTCAGTTGCAGGGGATCATTCTATTATTTTTAAACTAATAATTTTCAACCAAGTTACATTTTACAGATGAGCACATCCCGCCTCGTCTCAGCCTTAGTATAGATGACGCTAAAATATCATTTGGTTCATAAGTAATGTCCTAAAATTACTGGTTAGAATAATATAAGGGAACCTAAATTCGTAAAGGAATAGGTCTTGGTCGATATAAATATCAAGAAAAAAAGCCAGTTTCTTCAGGGGCAAGGTAGAAGGAATCAGGTCTGCAATAAAATTAAAGATATTTCAAACTGCTCAATATCCATCTTCCTTTAACGCGAATCTTTAACCAACTGAAAAGCCATCATCTTGTCTTAATGTGTCTGAGATTTGGTGCCTTGTGGCGAAACTGTTGGTACCATTACGTAAATTTCTACTTTTCTTTAGGAAAAAAAATACAACAGCAACAACAGTACGGACTGTCCATGGCGTCATTATCTCCATCTCGATGTGCCTTGCGTACCTGCTCCACTGCTTCTGTTCAAGACAATTAATCCTAATATCCATCCCCTCCTGCAGTAATTTCTCATCTTGGCAGGTCTCTTTCTGTAATGACTAACGGGGAGTGGCCGCGTTCCCAAAGCTTGGGCCGATCCAGATGCACCTTCTCCACAGGCGAAAACAGCCTTTCTTCTTCTTGTTCTTTTTTTCCTCCCCTCCCTCCCTCCTTCCTTCTTTCCTCCCTCCCTTTCTCTTTCTTCCTCAGTTCCCTAAAAAGAGTTTGGCTTCCAAAACTACAACTAAAACAAAGTAAATGAGTCCTGCAGGAGCCATACCGTAATGAACTTGGACTGTTGTCGCCTCTCTGAGCGTAATTAGGTGACTGACAAATGGCAGGTAGCGATGGAGATGGAAATAACCTCTATTCTCGTACCTTCCTTGCGCCAGAAAGAGCTCCAGTGTCCTAATTTTTCAACTCGATTCCGAATTCGTATTTATGAAAAGTTGCTCTCTGCCACTCCCCAGCAATCTACTTATCGAGTATACTTTTCTGCAAACATAAATATATTCCCCATCCTTTCATTTCATTTTCATCTCTGCCTCCTGCCGCCCTGACAGCTATCACAAAGCTTCGTGCTCTGGCCAAGAGAATAGGTCATTGATTTTTTTTCCCCCAAAGCCAGTACCACTCTGTGAATTGGTCTTGATCCCCAGAGACCATGGGAGAGAGAGAGAGAGAGAGAGAGAGAGAGAGAGAAATTGAGAGCGCTTGGTAACACAAACAGGACACTGCGTCCGTTGTCCCCATCTACTTCAATGTGGCTGTCCTGTGCTCCCTCCCTATCCTGGTGTGATCTCCTCTCATGACAGATGCTACCATATGAGTGCTTATACTAGAAATTGGATGTCATTTCTGTGTGGGCATATGATTATCGTATGTATGCACGAGCTTTAGCCAAGATCAGCGTTTGGAAAGCAGTGAGCGACAAGGATGATATCCATTAGTCTATAATTTGAGATTATATTTTACCAGCTTAGACAGACTACACATCATGTATTCACACTTGAGTTAGCTCAGACAGGCTGACTATCTACCAATAACTTTATAACCAATGCTCTGCGAAGCCGTATGCTACTCATGTTTGGAAGATAACGATCAGGGTACTGACTGGGCTTTGAGACAATGCCTCTCTCCTGTTTCCGTGATTCTGGGACTTGGCTTGTGGTTCCCCCCCCCAGAATTATACTAACACAGAAGCAATCAGTTAATTAATTATTGAGTATGAGGTTATTCCATGCCACACTTTTTTCTAGGAGCAAGGAATACTATGATGAGAAAAGGAGAAAGCATTATTTTTCTAGTAACACGGTCATGAGTGCAAAATGATCACCTTACTTCACCTTTTAATCTGAACTTGAGGTGGCCGATATGGCCAGATAATCACTTTGATTTGACTTGTATGCAAAGGAAATGCTCTTAGCATATTTTGAACTTGGTTTAATATATTTCTCTTCCTGACTATATTTTGGGCATATGTATGTATCTATTATAGGCACTTCCCTTATTTGTGAAAACATTGGAAAGTAATTATTTCAGTGTCGGAAAATAGATTATCCAAAAGAAAGCATTTCCAGACATTTTGTGCATAACCTACTTCCGTTATTGTCAGCCATGCGCCATTTAACGTGGGGTATACGTTCTGACAAATGCTTCCTTAGGTGATTTTATCGTTGCACAAACATCGTAGCTTGTGTTTACACAAACCTAGGAGATACAGCCCACCACACACTAGGCTACATGATATAGCCTCTATGCTCCTCGGCCATGAAATTCACGAAATTCATTAAAATTTATGAAAAACTCACAAATACTCCAATAATATCAAAAAACTGTGCCCCCAACAATGAAATATTTCAGATCAGTGCCTTTGCACTGCTCAAAGATTCAGCATTGGATCGCTAGGTAAAAAACCACGCTACAAGCATCTTCCTTAAAAAAAAAAAAAAAAAAAGGAGGTAGAATTTGTTCGCTGCCACTTTTACGAAACTTATTCTTGTCATACCGCAGATACAAAGTGTTACGATGGCAGACTGTCCATCCAGAATGTCCCGAGATAACTCGTGAACAATTAGAAAATAATTCCTCTCCTAGAAATTTAACACACAAATATTAAAATGCGCGAACGCCTGGGTTCTTACTTATCAATAAAATATTGGACACATACCACTCCCCCAAAAAGAAAGACGGAAGACACAATTTTTTCTTCATTTTATTTTAGAAAATTCACTGTGTCAGAAGCTGGTTAGACATAGTCTTGTCATCCTTCAAGGCCCTCATTTGGGGGAAAAAAAAATTGTCCACTGCTTATTTCGTGTGCCATAGAATCTACTGACACCTTGATAAGATGTTTTCTTGAGTTCACTCCTAGCACCTCGATTAATGCCAAGTTCTGTTGAGATGTCCACGAGCAATAAAAAGCCAGATATAATAATCCGCCAGGATTCGTTATTTCAGGGTCTTGTGCCCATGCGTTGTATTTCGGTGCAGGTAACACTAAGCAGTTGGGCTTCCTGAGTGGCTCCATCTACACATGAATAGCAGTTTGAGTTAAATGATGCTGTTACACAGAAATTTGCCTTTTTAGTGTCTTCATTGTTTTTTCAAAGGTGCCCCAGGCCACTGCTCTGGACTAAAGCCAACTCCTCACTTTGCTCTTGACCCCACCCTATGTCATTCATTTGCTTTGTCCTCTAACTTGGACCTCACCTCTTTGCTTTTGATACTTCCTTCTCTGCTCCTCTGCTGGGATGCAGAAGTTGGTGTCCAAGTGATCTGTCAGCCCAGTTCAGCTTGGTTCAGCACATACCACAGGGTTAGTGACGAATGTGCTGACCCGACTGTGAATTTACCTTCTTTTAAAAACTGGTCCTGAGGGATATGTGATCTTTGCCCAGAGAGGAACTTTTTCTTCCCTTCTTTTATAAGTCTTTCTTTGTATTTATTTATTTTTAAATTCTTATATTCAAAGTCAGTGTTCTAAGGCACATGGTGATAACATTTCTAAGGTCTGTTGCTTTCTGTATGTATACTCTGAACAGAGGCAAATGTGTTTAGCTCCAGGTGAGGCAGGACAGGGCAAATTGCCCCAAGGGACGAGGAGACCAAGCCCTGCATGGAGAGAAGGAAGAGGGTCCTTTGGCAGAGAGTGTAGAAAGAATTCAGCACAGACACCAAAGTTGGAGCCCAAAGAGAGTTGATTAGAAGAAGGATAACACTCCACAGACAGAGCGTGTGGTCTCTTCTCAGAGGCAGAAAGCGAATGGGACCGTGAGAGACAGAAAAGACACTGAGAGGGACCCTGAGTGTTCAATGTCCATGTCATTCTGCAGTCCCCAATGACTTTAATATGGACATAGAGTGAGGAAGGGGAAGAGTATGGAGCACGAAAGGCCGGCTTTGAATCCTTGGGTTCCAGTGCTTTTAGCCATTGAAGGAATGACTCTTGGTTCCTGCTACCCCATCACAGGTGTGGGGGATGGGCTGTTAGTCATCCAGAAGACGTCTTCCTCTGTTCCGAATCAATGAAGGTGTCTGTCCTCCCAGCCTGGCTGCGGGGCTGATCAGCATATCATATGGGGGTCCCTGAAAGTAGCTTGATTCACATTTTAATTCTCTTGTCTCCTCCCTACATCACTAGTTTGTCCAGTTAAGCAATCGTTTTACATACAGTTTTAGCAAATCAGCTCCACCCTTATTTAAGAGAAATTGGCACAATAATAAGCTTTTTAAAATGGCTTCTGTTGTTTTTCTGCCCAGTGGAGTATTCTAGAAATGACTTTTGACAGTCCGTGATCATCCCTGAGATAGCTTAATAGTAATATTCTCTTCTTGCTTAATCTGAACTCTGTAGCTCGTAAACACAACAGATGTTTTTTTTTTTTTTTGTTCCCCTATATATCTTTGTCTTAACCTAAGTGTGGACTTTAAGAAACCCCTCCTTCCTTTTTAATTCAATTTCTTTTGGCCCAGGGCTCACCCTAGTCAATCCATTAGGAATGATGGATGTACATTTTGACTTTTTTTTTTTTTTTAGTCAGTATTAATCACAGTGATTTTTTTTTCTTTTGCCAAAATCCCAGATAGCGAGTAATATCAAGAATGAACAATAAACAGAGTTGGTTCTAAGTGAAAGGTGACCTGATCTTCTCAGAGATGATTAAAACTGATCTCTTTTCTTTGAACAAAGAGAACCCTTGGAGAAATTCCACAAATACAGCCCACAGGCCTAGATGTCAAGCAATGTATCGTTGATGATAAACATTCCTTTCCAATGAGACTTTGGGATGAGTACTGGTACCGCTTCTAATCAATACTTAACCGGGGCTGAGTCTGATGAGAGGGAAAACCAATGATACCTCTTATAGTCAATTGCATGTTGTTGTCCTACATGGCCATGTATGAAATTGAAATGAGTTACTGTGACCTCAGTGTGGCTCTTTCTAAAAAACTTTTAACTATATGATTAAAATAGCTACATAGGTATAAAGGAATAATAAAAAGCTAAGACTTCCACATCTGATTGGTCAGATTAAAAAGGTGAGGTCAGGGAAGCTACTGCTTACATTAGTGGAGACAAGTCGTGACACACACACTATTTCAACCTGATTTCTGTAGTCCATTCAAAGCAGGTAAGAGTTATTTCTTTTTACCTGTTAGAAGAATAGCATCTTACAAACAGAGCCTTTAGTATTACAGAGAGGTTCTCTTGATCCCAATGTCAAAAGAAAGGCTTGAGAAATCCAACAAACATCAGCTCTATACTAAATAAAATCAGGCATAATTAATAGAATTATGTGATTCAGTAAAAATGAATCTTAGCAAAAATTAGAGTCAGTGAAAATAATGATCAGTTCTACCACTTGTACAATATCAAACTCTCTGAGCAGGGGTGACTGAATTATAATCAATAAAAATTTATTTGCTTGGGCCGTTTTTATTTAGCACTGTTTTCATTCAGTTAGAGATGGTTTTCTTTGCTTTTTCAAATTCATGTGTAGTAGGTGTTAGCTCCATTCAATAAACATCAAATATCTGGTGGAAAAAGTTCTATACTAACCTTAGGAGTGATGCATAAAAATATTTTACAGATCCATGCTAATGGTAACTTAAAAAGTTACTGGATGCCATTTATTGAGAGTTTACTCATGTAAAAGTAGTATACTTATCTCCTCTGATAAAATAACATACATATCATGATGATGATGATGATGTCTGTTTTATTTGCAAATGAGGAAACTGAGGTTTAAAGCGTTAGGTGGCTTTCTGAATATTACTCAATTAGCAGTAGAGATTTCAAAAAAAAAAAAAAATCTCACTAAGCTGCTGGGTGACCAGCCCCTAAGCGTTGTCACAGCGACAGTCCCTGCCTGAACCAGAGGAGAGAGAGTTGGGGTGAAAGCTGGTAGTCTGAGGGGTGAAGAGAAGGAGGCCTCCAACTCTACACTTGGCTGCCATTTCTTGATTTTGGAGAGCACGCGTTAAACGTGGTGGGGAGGGGCTTGGTCAGGGTCTCAGCAGCGACAAGTTTCCGACACTGGGAGGTGGCTCATCTAAGGCGCACACTGTTTAGAGGTGGCAAATCGCTTAGGGGCTCTTACACAGTGTCCCCACCTCACCACGCCTGGGCCACCCATGTTGAGTACTTAGAATGGGGTCAGAGTGACATGGTCTGGAATGCCCTGCAAACTGCCTCTCTCTCCTGCTCGTGTGTATATTAAATCCCCCAGGTATGCATCCCCAGGAGTTAGCGGGGACAATAACTTGTAGGACAAGACTGAAGCAGTGTCCACTGCTAACAGAAATTTAAAAAAAAATAATAATTTATATATATAGACACTGATTGACAATTGCCGTGCAGCAGGAAGTTACTGGTTTTCTAGAATCGCGTGCATTCATGAACCTGTATTTATTTTAAAAACTTCAGGTGAGTCTTTATATTTCGATCACTTGAAACATTAAATATATCAACTATTTTGAACATAATAAAGTGCGGAAATGGTTTTATAGATTTGAATGCATACTTAAGTTCACTACAGGACAACTTTTGGGCAGAATACCTTTAGAAAACTGGAGTTTAATAAAAGCCACCTGCTTGTTACTCTCTTGCGAGTTTGATCTGTTTTTACAGTTAAGAGCATTGTGTCTGACAAGAATGAGGGTTTTAATTGTATTTACAGAGAGATGCACAAACGAATAATGTGTATAAGAATTTTATTTAAACATGCTCCAGACCTGCAAGAAAATAGACATTACCCGAGTATAATGAGTGAGTGTCACACCTCTGCCATTTAAGCAAAATATGAATTCCATCTAAAAGATGCTGGAATAACCAGTTAGAAGGTTAAAAACCCAAAATTAATACCTTACTTGCCCCACTGTTTAACCTACCATCTCTTCATCTCTTGGGCATCAGAATCTCAGCTTCTCTCTATTTCATCTCCCAGACTTTACTAATCAGTGAGGGGAAAGAAAAAGGAAAAAAAAAAATTGAAATTGCCTAAGCCATTTCAAAAAGTTGCAATGCTCCAAAGAGGTCACATATACAAAGTACTTAACAAACCGTAAAGTGTCAAAGGTATAGATGATTTCCATTGTTGACTCATCCCAAATGTGGCTGGAAAAATAGATATTAAGTATGCATAATAAAATAATAATCATTTATAAAAGGAGAAGATGTCATGATGTATGCTTAGAATTAAAGGGCTGGACCAAGAAGGTTGTATTTATTACAGGCAGAGAATGTTATGTAGAACGAAGATGCTCAATATTATGAAAGACAATATTCCATCACTAACAGGGCAAGTCTCTCCCACCCTTGACAGCCAATGGTGTTGAGATAGTATTGAGATTTCTCAATACAGTGTTGAGAAGTCCACGTCGATTATACAAGACGATCGATTCATAATAGCATCCTGCATCTCTACCCACTAGCGAAGTAGCGGATTCTGGGCTGTCCATCCTTCCAGATGAGCTATCAGTGTAGACAGTTGTCTTTGATTTTAGGAGCACACATTCCAATTTCTGTAGCTCCAAGAGGTGGACAAAGGGATGTTTTATCCTTTTTAAGTCTCCTGATACCTGCTTAACCAGAAACATAACCGCCCGATACTAACTCTTCATATATGACGTGGCCTCACCTAACTTTTCAAATGTTCCCTCTTCTCCATGGTACAGTTTTATTGTTTTTCAATGGCGATGAGAGATATACTGTCGTAAGAGAATATATTTTCATTTTGTGTCACATAAAACCCTGGCTTTCGTATCTAAATGTTAAACACATCTGTTAATAGACCAAAGATTGACCCTCTCTCTGCCTCTCTGTCTCTCCTTTATGTTTTTTTTTTCCAAATCTGACAGTTAACAAATTTTAAAACAAAAATATACTCAATAGCCAATGTAATATTGTTTTGATTTTTCTTTTCTTTTTTACCTGTAAGCAGTGATTCACAAAAATACACATACTTGTCCACACATGGCAGTGTTTTATAAATATAGGCCTCTGTGGAAGGAGGGAAGGAATCCAGGCTTAAGACATCGTTAAGACAACAACTGAGAAGCAAAAAGCACTTCTGTGTAACGGACCTTGCCATCTTGCTCTGATCTATATGGCTACAGCTGGTGAACTGACCCCTCTACTCCTGGTACATCCCCTGGACCATTTCCCCCCCTACCCCAAGGAGCATCCCTAACAGATTTTAGTAGAATCGCCTCTATTCAATTTCAGCGGTGCCATTGCCACTCCATCAGCGACAGGGCAGGCTTATTAATCACACTCAGGACCGCTAATACCGACAATCCGTCACCACGGCCGAGTGAATGCATCATCCATGGTAACTAGGAAATTCACTCTAAGACCCGATCGTTTGTCCTGGCACCGAGTCCTGTAGCATAAAGCTAACGGAAAACACTGGGTGGACCTGTTCTGTCTCACCTCTTACTCTTCCTCATTTTCCTCCTCTTCTCCCTCCCCCTTTCCTGGTCCCCAGAGACTGACTTTGACACTGGCCGCTGTGGCTTGAGTAGGTTACTTTACCATCTTTCTAAAGCTGCGTGTTCAGAGTCCTACATCTTCCAAGAGACGTTACTGCCCACAGGGCCTGAAGTTCCTATATTTTTGTTGCCTCTCTCTGTGGCTCTAAAGGTTCAAATCAGAGATGCCACATTCTACCATTGAAAATATGTGATTTTATTGGAAAAGAAATATTTTCTGTGAAATATCTACCAAAAACTTTTTTTCCCCTTTTCTTCACGACAGGGGAAAGAATTATCTTCTAAAAGAGTTAAAATAATGTTATTTTTCTCCTCAGACAGCAGAACTGAATCTTTCCAATAGATTTTACCGCCTCCCGTCGTATCATCCTTTGCTTTCCTACTTGCTGTGCCATTAATGTAGCAAAGTTCTCTGGTCGCCAAGATCCAAAGCAACTTTCTCTTCTTTTTTTGTTTGTTTAATAAAATCTTAGTCATCTTTCAAAACTCAGGTTGAATGTCTCCTCTTACTTGCAGCCCTCCCTGATGAGTTCCCAGAAGGCTCAATGTTTACATTTCTGTGAAACAGTCAGGTGATATATATACTTTATATCACAGGTGAAAGCTTATGTGTCTGCATTCTCCAGTAATTTAAATGTTGTTAGGTTTTTTTGACACTTATTTTTTTGAACCTATTTTTAATTGATTGTAATGTCTAGTAAATTGGCCAAACTGGAAAATAGAATTTTAACCAAAGTTTGTCAAATTTAAATAAACACAAGTATGGGTTCACATTTCATTTACAGAAAACTTTAGAGAAGATATTTTTTGAATTTAGAATATTTCTGATTTTAAAGGGTAATTTGCTCTACCCAGCCAGGCTTAGGGCTGGCCGTTTCCTGTTTTAGGTATATTAATATTTCAGATCATGGAGCATATAATAATATTCTTAATAAGCAACATAAATAAAGACCAAAAGTCATCCCACTTAAGTTCACAGTTTTACATTTTTATGAAAAACAAAAGAAGCAAGTGAATAAAGCTCTCACAAATTTAGGGGTTCAGAGTATTTTGGCTTTTAGAATTACAGAGAAAAGAGGGTGAACTTGAAAATCCATGTGGACATTCTAAGGAAGTTAATACAATTTTATCTAAAATTATATTAGGCCCTTTGAGATGAAATCTTCAGTCTGCAGAACCATTAAAACTTTGGTTTTCATGTGCTTCAGTGTGCCTCAGACACTTTTAGGTTTCACTGTCATTCAGTATAATTCTAGGAGAGCCACACTGACTTTGAGAATTCTCCAGATGTGCAAGATAAATTATATAGTCACCCTAATAATAGTAAACATTTGTTCAGAGCTTAAGCCTTGCTGGACACTGTTTGTAAGTACTTTACATGAATTTACTCATTTAATCCTCACTGTAACCCAACTAGACGTATATCATTTATTTCCATATTTACAAAAATGGGAATAGACACATAGAGAGGTTAATTGACTCATGTAAGTTCTCACAGCTAAAATTAGGGAACACTGTTTTCAACTCAGCATCCCGAGTTGCCTAATCTTAACAGCTACACGGCATAGAAATCTCAGCTCAGTTGTTCACCTGCTTTAAGATAGAGCATGAGATTTGTAGTAGGGGCTATTTTGTTTTAAATCTCATTGCTCTGTGAATCATCATTCCAAATTTATACACGTGCTCTGTCCTTGATTTCCTGATATTTTCCAATCGCCTACGAGACATCTCAACTTAGAAAATGAAGGTGTGGCTTATCTAAATGTACAAATTACTCTTTAAATATATTTAGAACAATGGAATTATTATGTTGAATCAAACACATTTTTCTCCCCAACAATTTTTTTTTATCAGAGTTTAATAAAAAGAAATTGAGGGGCCATTGACATTTTTGTGATCAGGATTTTTTTTTTCCATAGAGAATAAGAAAAAATATATCTTAACTGAGAGTGTTTAGTGTATTAGTTTTTGAGGGCTGCTGTAACAAAGTACTGCGAACTTGGTGGCTTAAAACAATAGAAATTTGTTCTCTCGCAGTTTTGGAGGCTAGAAGTTCAAGATGAAGGTGCGGGTAGGGCTAGTTCCTTCTGGGGGCTGTTGGGGAGACCCTGATCCAGGCCACTCGTAGTTTCGGGTGACACTAGCCATCCTTGGTGCCCCTTGGCATGTAGTAGCATCTGCCTTTATGTTTTTTCACTAAAGCTTTGTGTTTCTTAGGTAATCGGAACCTTTCATTTTTAACAATCCCGGTATGTCATAGCTTTTAAAATGTTTACTTTTAATAAAGCAGCTTGTTTTCAGAATCTATAGATCTGGTAAAGTAAAAACATGATCTGAATAGAGAAGGATTCATTGAAATACTTTACTCATCAGAATCATTTCCATCTAAATATATATATTAGGAAATGTATTTAGAGTGTAGATACGGTGACGATTAAAATACCACACTAGCACCTACAGTGTATGTGCACGCCCGTCAGAATTGGGTCTTAGAGATCTCAGTGCTGGAATGGAGGTTGGGAGTAGGGGCTTGGCAGGCTTTTGAGGTCACAGGCAATATTTTGTTGGTGACAAAATCAGCTAATTATACCATCACAATTGTACCATGTGTCACTGCCAACTTAAATGAACCCACATTTATATTCTTCCTCGACGTTTCCTTTAATAGATTATTTCAACATCCCACAAAGGCTGTTTTACAGGGAGTCACCAATATAAAACCCCAACTCTCTCGCTTCATTAAAATAGAGGTCAGTTTTACAGAGTGCAAATAACACTGAACTTTCTTTAGTTCTCTGAACAGTATTTAAGGGGCCTATCTCCATGGGAGGGTTTGCTATTAGGTACATGCATAGACGTTATTCTCCTATGATTCCCTAAGGCTTACATTCCTTGTATATTTCTTTCAATGTAACATTGAAAGTGGGGCATGCGTTTTGTGGCACTTAGCCACTGTTATTACATGTTTAAAGATCATCGAGTTAAAAAGAATAATAAATACTGAAATCAAGAAGAAGTCTGATGTCTGTACAGATGTGTTTTCCCACCAAACACCGGAAATCAGTCTATGAAATGAATCCCTGTCATTCATCTTTCTCTGTTTATCTAGATTCACTACTGTATTCCTGTGGTATCCCCTTTAGTGGCGAAAACTTGGGAGTCATCTCGGGACCCCTTATTTAGACAATTCCATCCTGTACCTGTGTATGATCTGAGGTCCTCAAAGCAATGTAATTTCTGTCCTGTGGCAAGTGGGCATTTTTATTCTGTCTTTGGATGTAGAAATGACCTGAGAAATAGCCTTGTTAATGACTAAAGGTCATGGAAGGAAGTAGCAATGTGTACTAGATGAATCGGTCCAGTTACAAGGTTTGGACTATTAGACTGGACTATCCATTCCATGTGAAACAATTTGCAATGTCTTGAAAAATGGAATCTATTGCCCCAAATGGAAAGTTCTTGTAAATTATCAAGTAGCTATGAATTTGTAAAAAATTAATATAGCAACAACCTTGTGAAAAATCCCACTATCTCTGTTTTTACATTTGAGAAAGTGAGGCACGAACACATTAATTAAAATGCCCAAGGCCAGCACAATGGTTAAATGGTAGAGTCAGGATTTTAACTGGCATTCAAATCTGTTCTCTTAACTTCTGCACTGTCTTCATATAATGCGATAAATTATCTCACCACACTTGAAGTCATAAAGCATTGCAAAGGAATTTTCAATCTGATATCAGATTTATGAAGCATAGATAAATCTATCTGCAAAATCATAATAACATAAAAATTGGATCTTAATACATCCTGTGTACAAACAGGCAAGCTAGACCTGAAGATTTTTAAAGTTAGAAGAGTTATTAGAATGCATAGCATAATCAACACTAAATTTCATGGAATGAAGTCCACGCCTTGTCAATTACTGCTGCATCGTAATTTTTTTATCGAATTTTAATTCTCTCATCTTTAAAATGAGCAAGTACATATGACTTACCTCACAGAGTTCTTGCATGGCTAAAAATTATAGTACACAATGTTTGTGATACTGTCTCTTCTCACTGATATACGGCATCTAAAAACGTCAAACTCGTAGAAATAGAGTCGACTGATGGTTGCCAGGGCCTGGAGTGTGGCGGAAATGGGGAGACACTGGTCAAAGCCTGTAGACTTCTGGCTTTAAGACAAGTAAGTCCCTGGGACCTGAAGTTTAGAATGGTGACTAATTCACAGTGCTCTTTTATATACTTGAAAGTTATTAAGAGAGTAAATTGTAAGTGGTATCACATGTACAAAAAGGTAATTAGGTGAGGAAGGTGTTAACTTCTTATGGTAATCATGTCACAATATATATGTGTATTGAATCATCACACATACACTTTAGGATTACATAGGTTATATGTCAATAATAGCTCCGTGAAACTGGGAAAAATTTGTGGTATACTTCATAAATTGTCAAACATAAAATTTTTAATTCTTACATTTTATGTATTTTAAGAAGGAATGATGTCCATGTAATAGAATACTAAGCAGACATTAGAAGTCATCTTTGCAAAGATTCATAATACGAGAACTGTTAAATTAAAAAAATAAGACTTAAATGTATCTTTACTTAAAAAGAAAAAAGTTATGATACACCATGTATTGTTTTCTGAATGCCCCAACCACTGGACCCTAGGAAAATACCTTTAGTCGAGTCTAGATTTATGAATTTCCTTTACCAAGGGAAAATACCCACAACCAATTTCTCAGTACGGAGTCATTGCGATGGGTTTGTTTCACAGTTTTGCCTTCTGCTGGGTAGTATTAGGGAGGGCTTAAGGAAGTGAGGGCTTGATCTTCAACTTGGACTCTCTCTTGAAACAGGCAGTTGAGGACTGAATATTTTAACGTTCTATGTTAGAAGAAACGAAGCAGTACAAAAGCTGTCATCACTGTCCTAGTCACTGATATGAGCCAACGGAGGAAGACGTTCGGTTATTTTGTGGGTGTGTGATGTCCTTGTCCTTGCCATATATTGAAGCTCTATTACAGAGTGGCCTTGCTTTTGTCAAATTTCACCACGTTCTCAGAGTGACCTTGTCTCGATTATTGACATTCTGTGGAATGTTTATGTTCAGTAGGATACAGGACAGTCTAGCTGCTCGCTACTACTTTCCAGGGCCATTTGATTGCTTTGTTCGCTTATCAATATGCAGTGAAAAGATTAGGTGATTTCATAGTTTTCTTCATAGGTATTTTTAGCTGTAAAATTTCTACTAATAACAGCTGTTATTTTATAATTATACATTATATACAATTATGTAAATGATATAATTTTATAATTATTATTTATAACTATAAAAACCATATGTGTAAATTATATATATCTGATTTACATATAAATTGTATATGTAAATTATATAATGTTTAATGTACAATAATTATATAAAATATACAGAGAGGATAAATAGAACTTTTTTTCTGAAACTCACTGGAGTATGTGCAGCTCCTTTGTGGCTTCGAAGGGATTAGAATCTGAACTTAAGTGAACTTCGCACAATTTCGATGCCTTTAAAAAAAGAGGAGGTTTTTTTTTTTCTTTTCCTCCATTCTTTTTTTCCAATTTTGGCCCTATTGCTATTTGCCTCGAGAGGGCAGTGAGCCTTTTCTCAAGAAATAGCCATGCATTCTTTGTTATTTATAACTCTGAAACTAAGTTTTGCTAAATCCGGCCGATGTATTACTCATTGCCTGGCGACCAGAAAAATCCCCTGTTGTGGCTGGGATTCCTAACTACAAACCGGATCTACAGCCCTGGAGGTCAAGGGTCACGTTTTACACCTCTTTGACCCTTGCCTGTGTGCCTGCCTCAGATTACGCATGCTCAGTAAATAGGCGCTGATGAGTAAATTGCGCGCACACGCACATGCGCACACATTGGTTTTTGGTGGCTGACATTATCCTTTCTACTGATTTTCTGACAACTTCTCAAAACGCTCCAGTTCCCTGTGTGTGAAATCATAATAATGAACGCAATCGGAATCGAGGATTCTCAAAGAGAATGAAAACGGCTATATCGTCCCCGCCTCTGGCTTCAAATACACAGTCCATGAAAGACAGAATGACTTGTAGAAACGGGGGATCGGGGCCCTGAGGAGATGGGGAGAGGCATCAGGTGGAGGTTTCCATTCGGATGGCAAGGAAGAGGAGGCAGTGGCTGGAGACCACAGAGACGTGTGGCTTCAGGGACGCGATGTCGCACTGACCCTGACACGGAGCTTGGCTCCAGCCGAGAGTCTGGCGGGGAGCGCGGGGTCGGGGGGCGGTGGAAGCAAAGCGCAGGCCCGATTTTGATGGACTAGGCAGTTGTCAGGGACTAGGGGACTGAAAGCGTTATGCGATTTTCTGGAAAACAGAGAAGAGACATCAATACTGCTGTGTTATTTGAAGTGGGGAAAAAAAACTCGGAAACTAGTTCTCTCTGGAGAGTGACTGGCAATACAAAAGTCTGGTGCATTTAATGAAATATGAGCAAACGGAAACCATGGAAAGATGGTCCATTAGCCAGCTAATCAGCCCTGCAAGATGAAGGGAAGGCACTGAGCTCCTTATTTTGAAATCAGGGGAAGGGAGAGGCAAGTTTAGATGATGAACTAAGAGGTGTCCTAAAGCGAGTGCCTGGCCCATTTCTGATGTAAATGCCAACGTGTTTCTGAATGTTTATGTCCCTGAACCCGCCTTCAGCCCAGTTTCATAATTTTAATTGACTCCTGTGTATAAAGAATTCCCACAGCTATCAATTTAAATTGTGCAGTTCAGACTCCTAGAATGGGTTCCCTGTCTGCCAAGAGTATATTATTTTCATACATTTTTATTTTTATAAAACCACATTGCGAACCCGAAGGGAGAATTTGGGTAGAGGCTAAGGAACCAAGCCCGCCCTCTCTGTTAAATCGTGCTCAATGTCTGGAAATGTCAGCCACTCTGAAGGCTGTTTCTTTTAAATGAAAAGTAAGATGCCTACATCATAACAAACAGGTTAGAAGATCAAAGTTCGCATAGTTGGCAGTGGTGGACCAGAATGAACAACTAGGCAGAAGGAGAAAGAAGGCAGTTTGATCCTGACAGGTGAGTGCGTTTTGCCCTGCATTCAAAAATAAAAAGAAACCTCTAAATTAAACTAGAATGTAAACGATCGAAATCGGAGACCATCTAGCTTACCTCCCTACAGTTATTCCAACAAAAACTGGCTCCCCGTTAGAGAAAAACTAAAAACCATTTGTGGATGTCATAGTGCTGGTACGTGTCATCGTGACAGCCACATATATTAACTTAGAGCAGGGTTTTTCTTTCAGCACTTAAAAATTGGACATACTGATTCCAGTAATTTGTTGCAAAGCAGTGATGTCTTTTTTCCCTCCTTTAACAGGCGCTAATTATTGCGTTTGGAATAACATAAAATATAGTAGCCATGCCTACTGTCAGGTCCCCACGGGCCGTTGAGGTGTCTAAGTTTGCATCTCTGTGTGAGCGTCTGACAGTGGGTGGTTTTGGTGTTTGCTTTATAATTGAATAAACGGTTGTTCAGTAAAGTGGTCGGAACTTAACAATTTAACTGGATCAACTTATAAACTCAGAGGAAAGGGCTGGTTCTTAGGAAGGCAGTTGTGTTTTGCTGTTTTGTTTTTGTTTTTGTTTTTATTTTGTCAGAAGTGCTTGCAACCATTCAGAGTATCTCATACGGCCTAGAGGAAGGAGGGGGGGTGTCTAGGCAGAACAAGGAGAGAAACCAGGAGGGGGGCAGATGGAAGTGATAAATATTCCTTCCCAACTCAAGCCTAGTATAGTGTCATTTCTCACAGCATCTTTCATAATAATGTTCAAGTAACGTGTGTGTGTGTGTGTGTGTGTGTGTGTGTACTTTTCCTTAATTGCAAGCCAAAAAGTACTTTTTTTTTAATGCTGTGCAAAAATTCTAAATTTCTTCACCTGCAGCGTTTGAGTTTGAAATGGAGACCTGGGTAGAGACATAGAATTCTATTTTTTTTTTTCATCAGTATAAATCTATTAACCATAAATGCCTTCTTACTGACCCAAGGAAGATAACCCCAGGGGGAGAAAAATCACCCAAAGAAAGGTCTATCCCTGGCTTTATGCTAGGTCACACCTTTAATCAGTTGCAAGGTGTTTCTCTTGAAATGGCCACATGAGAGACTTTTTTTTTGTTTCCAGGAATAGTTCACTGTTCTAGGGTTACCAGGAGTGAAATATGTAAAGTTTGATGCTCCCTGGGTTTAGGTGTGAGCCTTTCAACTTCCCCTTGTTAAGCTGGAAAGATGTTGAGGTGAATAGAAACATTCTTTTCAATTCAAAAGTTGTTCACGAAGGGCCGTCCCTTTGTGGGGCTGGTTCTGCACACATGGCCCCAGGTGACCTTTTGTAGGTCGTCTTGATCAAAACAGTTCTATTCACAGGAGGGACGTCACCCCTCCAAAGAAAATGCTCTGAAGAACAAGGTGAGATTAAAAAAAAAAAAAAAAAAGATACCACTTTCTTTTGGAAGGAGGGAGAAGAGGAAGGAGGGAGAGAGAAAAGAAGGAAGGAAGCGAGACTCCAATGCGGAAGGGGATCTCACAGGGAAGAGATGGTGACAGCGTGGCTGGGGACGCAGGGCACAGCCGGGCATGGCACCCGCCATCCTCAAAGACACGTGTCCATTTTTTCCCCAATGGCTGTCGATCCCGTTCTGCTGCTTAAATGGCTCGAGCCTGAATTGTTAACCAAACCAACACGGAGTCTGGGGGCCACCTCACTTTACCATCTGTCCTTTCCCCAAGAACATGAAAACCTGTGTTCCATTTTCGTCGATTCACAACAATCCCTTTTTAAAGCAAATAGCGAATGTGCTCCCTATAAGACGGGCTCCTTTGCACTTAAACCCTGGGATTTCCCAAAGAAAAGGCACAAGGATTCTATCAGTCGGTGCTAACTGAACCCATTTATCTGGTTTCCCAAGAAAATTAAGGTTTGTTTCACATGGATAGGGAGGGTAGAGGTGCAAAGAAAAGTGCTGTGAATGAGCATAACCTCTGGGATTTATTTACTGAGGACGTCTTTGTACCTTGGCCGTGGGCAGGGTTGTGAAGATCAGAGCGCATGCGCCGGAAGAGACAGGGCCCAGGGAAGCTGATGCATAAGGAAGACAGGTGCAGACAGAGAACCGGACCAACGAAGTGGAGAAAATTGTAGTATGTGATCTGCACCTATAGGGGGCGTCTAGAGAAGAACACGCCTTGCCCATAAAAATATATTAGATGGCAGTGGTTGGTAATGGTGCTGGATTCTCTACCTGTGCAGGACCCCTCGTTATTTTGAAGGAGGCAGGAGAGAGAAGGGGAGGAGTGGGTGCTGTGAGTCCTGGAGAGGGGTGAGCTTTCCCGGAAGAACGGGTGACTCGGCTCTGCGTTTGTTTCTGCCCACGGGCTGCACCTTTTTCTAATTCGCTAAAAGTGTAGTGGAGTAGGGTCCGCCCTGTCTGCAGGCAGAAAACTCGGAAGTGTCAGGGTATCGGGTTCGAAGGTAAAGTTTCTCTTCCCTGTGATCTTTTGCTGGATCTGATTTTTTCCCTCCTATTTATTTTATCTGCCTAAAATTCAGCAGTGGTCAGACTCTGCCTATTTATAAGACTTAGGAGATATTAGCATTCTTTAAAATGGATGTCATGGAAGAAAAATGTTCCCAACAGTGCAGAAGGCAGGATGATTGTGTGATCCTGTCTATTTTTGTTTTAACCTTATTGATTATAATATTTTATATGGAGCAATCCACTGGTAAAATTAAAGCCGATTATTGCTACTGAGAGAACGCCCAACAGGAACCCCCAGTCTCTGAGGAAGCTGTTATCAAGTTCGAGATGTAGTTTTAAACCCTTTGCTTCAGAAGCCCCTCATTTTCAATTACCAGGGGGATATGGATGCTGGGAAGAGACTGTTTTTCTGTAAAACCTCCATTCCTTTGCAATGTCAGCTTCTTTTCATGACTCCCTTAGTCCCCAACACTTCTACATTTTCACCAAAGTGCACAGATGAGCGTCCCCTACAGAAATCAATGCGACATGATGGCATGGGCCTTGGGCTGAGAACCCAGAAGCCCGGATGCAGAAGTCACTAGTAGGCTGTAAGATCTTGGACAAATCGCTTATCTCCCCTGATTATTTAAATTAGGCAAACTTTTCATAGTCTGTCTGCCCTCTTGGAGACTGGCAACACTTATTAGCATATTAAAGGCTCTGAGAAGTACTGCAAAAAAGAATACTATTTACTAATTGGAGGATGTAATTTTATTTTCCCCCATACCACAAATGTCAATATACTAGGAAGACTATTCCTGGAAGAGAGGAGAATGTTACAGAGGGGAAGGTCTAGGGGGAAAAAAAAAAAACAACAACAAATAAAACTTAATGCAGAAAATTTGATTTAGCAGAACACGAAATGACATATAACCTGGGCAGAGGAAATTGGGCTGGTAATGCAAACTTTACAAAGCTTCGCAAGACACATAATGAATGCATTTGGGACCCATGAAACAGGCCGCCGTTGCTAGTGGACTTAGCCTTAAACTAGAATAAAGGGACTGGGCACTAGTCTCTATTCAGTCTTCACTTTGTGGACTTAGGCAAAGTATTTCACCTTTTTAATGATCAGTCGCTGATTATCAGCTATAACACAGGAATTCTCTGCATGCCTCACATGGTTTAAACATCAATTAAGTAAGAGCTTTTGAAAGTGTTCTATAATCGATCCCAGACTCTATAAATAGAAGAGGCTATCAAAAGAAAAAAATTTTAAAGAATAAAATTCCCTGAATGGTATTCTTTTCACATTTTCATTTTAATGAAACATCAAAAAATGACACATTTAATATTTTTAACCTCATCCAGTTGGTAGACTCGAATACACTACAGAATTGAATGTGTGCTGTTCGTTGGAACACTCGGACGTTGGTTACTGCCAGAATCCTCTGGAATTCCTGATCTCTCGCTACTGGCTCTCATAGTCTCTCTTCTTGACAGATGGAGAGATTTCAAAATAATCTAAAACACATAAGCTTTACTTACCGCCATCGACGTCAACATATTCATTGGATTGTTTTAGCTGAAATAAAAGGAAATCAAATCTGAGGATGTTTTATAAAAGTCGATCTCTGTAAAAGTTCTATTGTGAGCTAAAGGCTGAGGATGAAAATTTGTATCAGAGCTAAGAGGACACAGAACTTGAACCTAAACAAAGAAAAGTTGAATAAGATCACTTAGACACCTCAAGGTATTTTTTTTTTTTTTTTTTTTGCCGCAGCTGAAGCAGGTAGATACTTTTCTTCTAACGAGAAGAAACATCTGAGAACTGACTGAAATGTTTCAGTGTGTCTTACACATAGACTACCCTTTAAAAAAAAAAAGCTTCGTCGCTACCCATTAGACATGCCAAGGGCGTCTCATTAGATGTTAGATGTCCCGACTTTAGAAATGGATTTGCAAGCCAGAATGTTCCAACCCTGCAGTTGGATTGTGGGTTTTTAACCTTCACAAGTTTGGCCTTTGAGCAGAACTTGAGAAAGGAAGAAAGAAGAGAGGAAAAGAATGAAGAAGAAAAGCAAAATAAATCAAAAGCAGCTTTCTTGGTCATACCGACATCTCCAAGGCCACATGTGAAAAGGACAGGGCCTCTAATGATATCAATTAGGCCTGACCCGCTGGGACACTGGAAATATATTGTACCCACGGAGTCTGCTCGAGTCCATATGCAAAAGGTCATTAGGTACAGAATACTGCAAATTATCGACTGAGGGGGGCCCCCCACCCCAATACTTTCAGGATTCTGAAATAAATCATAACCAGCAATGTGTTCACATTGACAAGCTAATTCTGCTTAGATTGTCCTTCCTAAATCAAGGAAATGAATATTTTTTAAAAAGTACGATTGCATGTTGAATGTAGATTTACACCCCCACCCCCGTGCGTGCGCGCACACGCACACATACACACACACAGGGAAAGACCACTGCTTGCTTTCTCTAGCTCGATTTCCCAGTAAGAATACTGGTACCTGGATGGGTGACATTTCCACTGAGATGAGGATTCCCCCAAATTCTGTCTTCCTTGGCTGAGAGCTCTGTATCTCTTTCTAGGCACTGTGGATGTCTTCACAGGGGCGGGCGGCATTTGCCAACGCAGAAACTCTAAGCTACTTAATAAAGGCTCAGACTTCCATCTTCCTGTGGGAATTTTTGGCAGCCCTTCCAGGAGATGTCAGCTCTCCCAGGGCTGTGTTTGGGATGCAGTGGTCACCTGAAGGCCTTCTTGCAGGCTGACGACCAACGGCTCCTGCCTGCCACCCTCCCTCTAACAGGCCTCCTGCTGAAGCCACAGAGATTTGCAGTTCTCAGAGAAACGTGGCCAACAGAGGCAAGGAAAACAGACTCCTGGAGCACACAGCAACTTGAGTTGTGTTCCAATGGCATCTTCAGTGTTTGGTAAAAAATGAATTATCCAAGAAGGGATAAGATCCTCTGATAAGATTGCATCTCAATACTGCACCACAAGAAAACCCAACTTGGCGAGTCTTTCCTGCTTCCTGGGCCTGAATTTCTTAGCTATCCGGAGGCGGTGGGAAGATCAGAGAGATCCGAAGCCCCTCTCATCGCTAACTTTAATGACCACTTGAGCTTGTTCTTAGTTTTGTCGTTGTTCTTCTGCTTGTTCATATCGCACTTCAGAATAATAAAAACTTTGCCAGTGCATTTGAAAGGGTTGGTTAAAAAAATAATGAAAAGGGCTGTGTTTTCTATCATCAGAAACACAAGAGATAATAACAAATGCTGGCGACAATGCGGAGAGAAGGGAACCCTCACACACTGTTGGGAGGAAGGTAAATTGGTACGGCCACGCTGGAAAACAGTTACAGAATTTCTCCAAATATTAGAAATGGAACCACCATATGATCCAGTAATTCCAATTCTGAATATATAGTCAAAGAAAATAAAATCACTATCTCGAAGAGATTATCTTTACCCCTATGTACATAGCATGTTTATTTACAAGAACCAAGACATGGAAATAACCTAAGTGTTAATCAATGAATGAATGAGAAAGAAATTGTGAGATTTATACACACACACATTTATGAATATGTATAAATATATATATATATCTCACATCCTATATAGTACTGATATGTGTGTATATATATGTTGTATATATCCTATATACATATATATACACACACAATATATATACATTACTGAGCTGTAAAACAAGAAGGAAATCCTATAATTTGTGGCAACAGAAATAAAACTTGACAGCACTATGGTAGTGAAATAAGTCAGAGAAAGACAAATACTATATGATCGCACTTATATGTGGAATCTTAAAAAAAAAAACTGAGAGAAACAGATGCCAGGGATGTCATTAAACACCCTGCAATGCACTTGGCAACTCTAACAAAATTTTTCCCAATGCCAAGTGTCACAGGTGTCGAGGCTGGTAAACCTTGTTCTGCACCTGAGCGTCCGACATGTGATTTGCTGTGCAATTTGTTTTTAACTGATTGACAGAGGCTTAACAAGAATGCCTCTCTTCTCTCTGTCTCTAAGAATTAATACCATAAGTCATATAACTGACTGCATGCTTAGTTTTTCAAAACACTTTCATAACCCTTGACTCATTTGATCATCAAATTTCACCGTACCGAGAGGGGAGACAAAGTATATGAACAGAAACAACACTGGATTCAGGGTCTAGGTTAAATCTGACTTTACTTATCGGCGACAATAATAATGGGAAAGGCAGGAAAACATCCTGGGTCTTAGTAATTTTTTATTGTTCAAGCGACAGTATAAAATTATACTCTTTCTTGCTTTACTTCTCAGACCAGTACTTGAGCTCAAACAATATGGCACCTTCCCCACGTTCCACAGCAGGAAATTGGGACTCAAATATATTAATTCAATTTCCCACTGTAATGTGATCTGTAAAATCCACAGAGAACTCAGCCATCTCAACTTCACTCAGTAAGATGAACCTTCAATCCACTGAATAGGTTTTTGCCTCATCATTACGATCATTAATTTGTACGTTCGTCTCAAAGTGACCCACGAATATCGGGCATGGATAACTGACGCTCAGATGGATCACTCACTTCTTCTACTTTTTATATTGAAAAATGGCCTTGCCCAGGTGTGGAGGTGAGCCCATATGCACATCATAACCCTAGACTGAAAATATAGCTCTTTCATTTTCTTGGCTGCAAAATACGATTTTTCCTTCCTTACACCTTCACTTTCTGAGCTGCATTAGAAACACATCTGTTTTCTATCTGTTGAGGGAAGAAAACATGAATGCTTTATTATGCTCTGTATAATCTAATACATTACATTGCATATGGGCTATGTATTTTGTAAAAGAAAGAGAGAGAGAGAGAGAGAGAGAGAGAAGAAAGAAAGAAAAGAAAGAAAAGAAAAGAAAGAAAGAAAGAAAGAAAGAAAGAAAGAAAGAAAGAGAAAAGAAAAGAAGAAAGAAAGGAAGAAAGAAAGAAGAGATGAGACGAGAGGAGAGGAGAGATGAGAAGAGATAAAGAAAAAGTCAGACATCTCTAGGGGTACCTAGACACAGACACATATAGAAAAGACAGCATCTCTGAACAAGGATATGCCAAGGACAACCCTCAGATCTTTGAGTGCTCAGGCTCAGGGGTCCTATCTACTCTTTTCAAAACTGACAAGTGATCGCTTAATCCCCTAATAAACTTTATTTATAGAGGAGCATTTGAAATTGCAGGCCACCTGCGCACATCTGCTTCGAAGAGCCAGTAGGGTCTGGACAGCAGCCTTCATCTGTAATGAATGAGATAAGTTGAAGTACATAACGGTTGGACTTGGGCCATCCACAGTGTATTCTCTGGATATATCCAGGACACTGTCCCCTGCTCATCAGGGTAGATCAGAAGGCCGCCACGATCAAGGTGATCCCTCCAGTGCAATTAGTGCCAGGGTATGAGACTTTCTCGATGCCCATCGTAGATTGACGAGATGCCAAGCACTATTATAGTCCAGTGATGAACTTTACCTTAATCTTTTTATTTTGATCTTTTCAAAGAATAAAAAGTATTGCATGGCCGAGTCCAAGTTAACATTATATATTCTGCTCTCTTCATGGAAGAAACATCTCTTCAACTCTTTTCTTTTGGAATAACCTTTGAGAACAATAATATCCTATGGAGGAAAACAAAAACCTTACATAAACTTGGGCAGAAGATTCGAACAAGTAATTCACAGAGGAGGAACTGTGAATGCACGATAATTACATGAAAAGATTTTCAATCACATTATTGATCAGGTAGGTAAGAGGAAATCATTAATGACATCATTCATTTCTGGAAAAGGCTCCTGAGGAGATAGAGGACAGGAGCTGGAGTCCCTTTGGAATGATCGGACCCAAGAGAAAACATACTTCTCCTGTCACAACACGAGAGTGGAAGACTCGTGGCTTTGGAGGAAGGTCTCAGCTAACGTCTTTATTTTTCTAAAAATTATAGAATGAGCTGAGGAAGGGATGAGCTGGGAGTAAACTCAACTCAGGACAAGAATGGGAAACATTTGGTATCATCTTGTCCTGGTTAAAGTAGGAATGTCTGCTTCTTAGGACGACAAGGTAATAAAATTGAGGCAATACACAAGTCGAGGAGGTTCATAAACTAACAAGCCAAGACTCACGGTTGGCTCTGTCTGATTCTATAGCTGACACCTGCTTCGTCTTCTTCCTATCCTCTCCTAGCTGATGGTTTCTTTCAGGGCATCTGAAAGATGCTTTCAGTTCCATTTCTCCTTTTCATTCATCACCCTCAACTCACCATTCTCTGCCCCATCTACATCTCTGAACGCAATCCGGCATCCTAGACAAATGATTCTGAATGTCCCTGAGTCGAGTTACGGTGGCAAAACTTGGCCCAGGAGATTTCAGCAGTGCAGAACTATATCTTCAGGTGTGGTGGGCTTTGAGTTTTATGTTTTTTGTTTTTCGGGTACATATGCATACCAACAAATGTGAGTGTTTTGTTTTAGAACACAGATTACTCCTAAAGGAAATGGAATACACCATAGAAAGGAGGTAAGGACATATATTTTTGCATACCAACTCACTATGTTTCTTCTATATTTTATAGGGACTTGATATATAATATGTATATATATATTTGCATATATGCATGTTATATCTGTACATGCATATGTTCTCCAGATTATATATACACATTCATAACATACATGCAGACACATACTGATATGTATATATGTACATAACAGAGAAAAAAACTGCATGGGATAGAAGTTATTATTTCTGCATTAAAATGCATCACTTAGGTGGTCGTATGCTTTGGGTTTTCACGGCAGTCTTGATTCTACTTATTACCCAGCTCTACTAGTCACCATGCTATTCCGAAGTCCCACCATGTCATTATGTAACCTCTACTTCACATACATCCTTTGACACTCAGCAGTGGCACGGAAACCTTTGTCAGCGTTTTGATTTGTGGTCCGGGAGATAGATTCCCTAAGGATGGATAACAGTGATTTGCTTTTATCTGAACATGAACATATGTGTTTCCTTTCTTTTCTTTCTTTCTTTCTTTTTTTTTTTTTTTTAAAGAGAAAGGCACTAATGCATATGCAATAAATTCTAAGTAAAGACTTATGGTTTTAAGTATCAAAAACTGTTCTCTGGACCTTTGTTGGATTTGAACCAGTCTCGGTGTGGCTCGTTCCCACTATTACACCACTAACTGCCGAGGCCATTCTTGGGGGGCAGATGGGAGGAAAGACATATTGATGAATGCGAACAGGGAAAATGAAGAGAATGTGTTTCTATCGCCTTCGGATTCTCTTGATTTACTCCTGGGTTGAAAGAATATGAAAGTTACTGCAAAAAGCATTTCAGACATTGTCACGATACGGAGAACTAAGTGAATCGACAGTGAAACACAGATAGAATTCTGATAACTCCCTTCTTGATAGGCTGATGATTTAGATTAGTATAGAAAGGATGCAGGTAAACGACTTTCAATGAAAAAAAAATCAAGATGCCTTGAAAGTTAGTGTAAAGTCTAGTTTTCATTTTTAGATGAAAGTCGTATGACCTTTACCTTGCAACATCAGCAGCTAACTTACCAGTTCAATAAATATGATGAATTATAAACCAAGTAATGAGGAAGTTAATAGCGTTTATTCATTGACTGAGCATTTCCGCGTACCAACAGTGGGCTGAATACCACAACTCATTGAATCTTTAATAAATATAGTCAATATGGGGTGTGATGAAACAGAATTTGGGGGTAAGTAGTATTTGATAGGTAGAAAGGATGGAAGTGAACAGTCGTGGGAATTAGAATACAGAGGAGATGACTGGGCTTCACTGAAGACTCAGAAAAGCAGTGATCGGCACGTTTGCACGTCTCTTCCATGCTGTCGGCTTTGAGAGTTCAAGTTCAAGGGCCTGGTTGTGTTCCCAGCCGCCTGATACACTGGGCATGTTCAAAAACTCCCTCGCTCAAGGAATGGATAAGATGTAATGTGTGAGGGTCAGGGGTGCCCTAGCTAAGAGCGAAGTGGAAGACAAACAAAGGTTAAAGCTGGCCATTTTCTCCAGAATATTCTTCACAGAGGAGGTAGGCAGACTTCAGGCTGCCTGGCACCCCTACTGGGTTATGACATACTCGAGAGATGATATTGCTGTTGGTTGGGCTCTTGGTTTGCAGATGATAGTGTAAATCTCTGCCCACTTTGTTATATTTCTCTCCTGAGTTGGTTACTTACTCCTTATACACTGTAGAGAACTGCATCTTCTCCCTGTTCTTGAGTTTTATATGGCTTTTGGACATCTTTACTGTCTACAACGTCCTCCCCTTCTCACCATCTGTCCGAATTCAGCCCTTTTTTTCAAGAGCCTTTGACTTTTATTTTTACAAATAATGAGTCACACTATATATATATATATATATATATATATATATATATATATATATATATATTTCTTTTTCTTACTCAACAGCTTATCATGGGCACTTACTCATCTAGCTCTGTTTTAACTAGTGGCACTGTATATATATATATAGTCTTATCATACCATAATTTCAGCCCAGCCTTCTTGATCCAATTTAAACACTGTCTTCTTCAGAGTCTTCTTCAAGCCCTCAGCCCATGTGGACTTTTCACATCAGATGTATTTTACACACACGTGCTGGAACAGTCCTCTATCTCGAGCTCTGTTTTATGTTCACGATCATAATCCCTCCAAAGTAGGAACTGTAACTTGATTTTCCTTTTATCTTCATGGTATGTAGGACAACAAGTATTAAATACCATAATCCCCTTGCTTGTAGGAACTGTCATAAATATCTTTATCTTTCCATTATGGAATACAGTGCTTGGCATACAGGAAGTGCTCAATATATATTCATTCACACGAATGAATGGAGGAATGAGTGACTCACACTTGGTACTCTCATTTTGGGGACTATTTTAATCGCCTCCAACTCCAATGTTTGAATTAAAATGTAACACCCTTTAATCTCATTTCTCTTTGCTCCCTCTGCTGAGAAGAGGAGCCAGCATGTGTATGAGGTTTTGACAAGAGTGTCTATTAATAGAACGTAGAGAAAAAAAAAACGAAAGCAAAGTGAAAATCCCACAGATGATTTTTTGGAAGGTTGAGAAACTACTTTAAAGCTAGAAACAATCTTGCAAATTAATTCTCAGGTGAAGGCAGAAAGGAAGGTGTTCTCCTCGCGTTCAGAACTGGCCCAGGAGTGGGAGGCAGGCTGTGGCGAAGGCCACATTTTCAGAATGCTGGAAAAGATTTGATGACAAATTAGACTCCAGATGAAACCGCTACCCATACTATAGGCCGTCATTACGCACAGGTATCAAATGCTAGTGAACATTAATAATTAAGATCAGTGTCGCCTTCTACGGAAAAAGAGAGTCTTATTTTAATTAACTTACATTTTTTTATCACCTTGATTGAAAAGCTCTTATCCTTTTTAATTTTTTTTTAACTTTCAAGTATTTTGTGCATGGGTCCAGAGTACATCTATATGTAACAGTTGGTGTTTTTTTCCAATGGCATACTTGCTTTGTGGTTCAGAAATATCAGAACGGCAAGCCAGGAAATGGGATATGACAACCTATACTATGGTCACTGAAAGAAAGAAATCTTATGTTCTTACAAGCAAAACAGGGCCATGATATTCTCTTACTCTAAGGCACTGAAGGACAGTTGTGTGTTAAAAGAGAAATTGGCTACTGCAAACTAGGCAACACGTCTAACGTCTGTGCATCAGAGGCCAAGTCCGTATGTGCGTATGTGCGTGTCTCTGTGGCGATTTGGTTTCTTGCTGTGGTTCCCTGTGAATAGCCACCTCTACCAGCGCAAGACCTGGAGTTGAGCTGTCAGGGAACATCAGTGCAGAGCCCTTGGGGCCTGGAGAAAGGTGTCAGACTGACTCACATTTGAGCCATAAAGGTAATAAAATCATTTAAGGGGAACATCAAGGCAAGACAAGTTCTGTCTACAAGTTATCTCTATTTTTCTGTAAACCTAGGATAGACTTGCCTTGATACATTCTATTTCGTGTGATCTAGTCATATTAGTTTTTAAATGAGTTATTTATATACTTTTTGGTTATGAATAAGGATCATAGTCATTTTAGTGATATTGGTGGTTGAAATGATTAAAATAATTTATAATGAAACCATGAGCAGTAATCATTTTGGAGGGCGGTAGCTTTAGGATAAAAACGATGACCCTCTAACTAGTCCTTCAACTCATCCACTTGTTCCTGGTAGTTAGATACAGATTTAGGGAGAGCCAAAGTGTTATAAGACTTTCGAATTGTGAGCACTACTGGAAATACGATGAATGATATGGACCTTTTTACCCAGAAAAAAAATCATAATATACAATGATATATAGCATTTTACATATTATTTAGAGGACACAGAAGACTCTTAAATTCCATTTGGGGATCTCAAGAAGTGATACAATCACCGGGAGATGATCTTCCATCCTTCCTAACAAGTGACCCAGGTCCTGAAGGGCAAAGAAGATTCACACAAATGAAGAAGGTCAGCAAACCAGCCGGCCTGGGCTCCCCATTTAAGAGTCCATTGTCAAGGGCAGTTAGGGGGGAAAGCAAAGAAAACTCCCACCGCATATGCAGCGGCTGCTTCTGCTGATGAGACGTTAGCATTTTGCACGTGGAGATGAATGCGAAATAACGTAAAACAGTAACAAAAATGGTGGGAAAAGAGGCTTGCCTGTTTCTAATGGCAGGCTGTTATCTTGCGTAAAATGCTATCTTTAACACAGCCAACCCCTGCCCGCTTTTTGCAGTAATTCCCCAAATGCAGCCTCCTCTTAAAGTACAAACTTGAGAGGATATAAACACAGAAAAGTAAACGGGTTTATGCAGAATCCAACATGGGCAGAATAGCGAAAGTTGTCAGTTTTGTCTGTGGACCCACTAGTCCCCATCAAGGCCTGATCACAGAGGCCAATGACATGAATCATGTCCCTGCTTTTTGTCACCGTCGTTACGGCTGTGCTAGATCGCCTGGGGTTTCTTGGAGTAACTAAATCTTTCTAAATCTCACGCGGAGACCTCCTTGAGACCCACTTCAACCCAGGCCCACACCGGGAAGGCAATCCTGGGAACACCCTTCGCATTACGCTCGTATGTTAGAGGTGGGGGCAGTTAAAAACCAGTACTTTCAACCGTCGGACTCCACTGCCTGAATACTGAACCCTAACTAAATACTCAATTTATAGATGAAGAAATTAAAATGCGGAGAAGCCCGGTAAGTTGCACGAGAACCCTCCTCTCCTTCCCAAAGCCAGGTACTGAACAGCTAGTAGGTAACAGGCATTTTGATGAGTACTCAGGGAGACAAAGACAAAGAGAAGTCAGTCTCTGTTACAGTCCTGTGTCTTTCTCGATTATTCTTTGGACGATTTCTTTTATTACTCTTCAAGACTAAAGGCACATCTTCTGTACCATTGTCAGAAAATCTGTATTTCTGTTGGACTTAAACCTCATGATTTGAGGATATAAATAACCCAAGAATCTTGCCTTCTTGTGCACAGTGCATTCACCAAAGCCATACAATTTCCCATGGCGTTATCTAACCCGTACTTTGAAATCTTTGTAGGGTTTAAGACTCATGTGTTTTAAACCTATGTGTTTTCAGTTCATCTAAAAATATCATCGCCTTTATCGTATTGGTGTGTTTCTCAGTGTAAAGTCATCATTAGTGACACAATTGTCAAGGGTGTGTCTGCAATAGGCCTTTCCCGCCGAACGTCACCGGTGCCAATTCCAAGAGATGCGTTGAGACACATACGTCTTAAGATTGTGAGCTGTACACCTGTCATTTGCAGGAGTCTCATTATAATACCCGGATGGCGACACACTGATGTCATCGTCAGACATCACTCCCTTTATCTCTGTTATTAAAAAGGACAAAGATTTAAAGTGTGTGCACGGGGATGGGGCCAGGAGGACAAGTCAATACAACAGGGCGAGAATCCCGAAGGAAAAATAAAGACGTGTAAATTCGAGTGATTTCTTAATTTTGGTCAAACAGACATTCCAAACCACTTTTGGAGGCTGCGATCTATTGGAGAGCGTTTTATTTCTCGCCATTTTTTTTTTCGAGTCCCCGCCAGGAGACTGTTTCTACCGCTCTTTGCTCCCTTCCTCACTGCCCTTTAATGTAAAAAGCCCACAGAATGCAGCCAGGCAAGATTAAAGGTCCGCTCTGCCGCGGAATGAAGGGGAATTATATACAGTTTGCAAGAGAAAAGATAATAAAGGAGTGAGTCTATAGACATGCTTTGATGAATTATATAGAGGCAATTTTCTGGCGTTAGCAATGTAAGGCAGAAGACAATGTTTCTGATATATACATGTAAATTCATCATCCGGACTCCATTAAAGAGGACTACAAAAAGATCCACCGATTCGAGCTATCGGGTGATGTTAGCAGATTCCTTCCGTGGAAATTGGACACTGCAATAAGCGAAGGCTCGTTTGGGTGAAACAACCACCGTTTTGGGAATGTTATAAATTAGCAAGAAGCTGTATGGCTAAGTTCAGTCACCCGGATCTAGGACTGCGACGTCGCTCTCAGTGTTTGCCCTGACATGCTAACGTGTGTATTTCACAAATATTGCCCTTAACCATTTTATCAACTTGTACTATACTAAAAGGTGATCATTTTTTCTTAAAAAAAAAAAAAAAAACCAACGAAAACTTTTATCTAAGAAACCATGGATCTGCCTCCCCCATTCATACCCCATTCCAAAAAAGAAAAGTCAATTCTAGGTAGAAATTATATTTTACAATTCTAATGCTAGAGAACATTTAATCAGAACAACTATAAGCATGCTTTTTTTTTTTATTTCACTATTTCGTTTATTTCACTAACAAAAAAAAGTGCTATCTGTGAGGTTTCACTCACCTTTTGCTGTATTTCATCTGCAACTTTTATCTGCAAATTCTATCTCTAAATTTACTATCTGCTTTTGTATAAAATAATGAGAAGAAATCTTCTTTCTATGTCCAGATGTTTGGGGTCTCCGTTGTTTTTATTTTTCTTCAAGAGCCCAGGACCCTCCACCCTCTTCTCTCATGTCTCTGGCAAGACTTTCGAGGCTGGTGCATTTCACAGAAACAAAAGTTCATGAGTCTGTGCAGTGCCATCAGATTTAGCGACTTTATGCAGAGTCACCACCGAGATCTGGATAGCAGGTTCAACGTGCTGTGTCTTAACCCAGTGCCTTGCTAATGGGCGAATGGTGTAAACTAATACACGCAATGGCATTAGTGTTCTTTTCTTAGAGTCCCCTGAGGATGAGAATGTCAAACACGCCTTGACATTGCAGACCACGTTCAGCGTCCTTACATCCAGGCCACGTCCGGACCCCTTTTTCTTAGTTTATATGAGGGCGACAAAACTCCGCCATCTCTGTCAACGCTGAAGGACCCCTTGGAGAGTTAGAGGGGGTAGAGATCCCTTGTTCAGGAAAATGCCCGGTAAGGGTGCACACACAGAAGAACACATTGTCACACAGTGTCAGGAAGTATATAGACTCTATAGTCCCCATCCATTAATTCCCCAGGGACCCCCAGACCCCAGGCCAGGAGTATCTTGTCTGTAGACTAAATATTGTGGAAAACTCCTTGTTCTGAATTATAGTATAATTTTCAGAAATATATTTAAATTAACAATAAAACCTATCACTGTTAATATAGTAAGTGACAAATACCTAAGAAGTAAACAAAGATAAAGATGGAGATTTTATTGTTAGAAATGATCTCAAACTCCAAACCTGATAAATCAAACACTAACAAACCTTAGATCCTAATTACTTGTCACATGAGTTGACATCCTTGTTTTTGGACCAATTACCATACATTATTTCTGAAATAGTTGGCAGATGATTTAAAAAAAAAATCAGATGGTGCCATTTGTAGCCTCTGAATCTTCAGTGGCTTCCCTTTGCACATGAGATGAATAGAACGCAAAAGAACTTTCACACATTGGGCCCTGATTCCCTTACAGAATCATATTTTATCACTCCCTCAAGGGCATTCTGCACTTTCAAGTAATTTCGAATACTTGAACCTCGCCAAGGTAGACACATGTTCTCACACCTCTGTTGGTGTTTTGAAATGTTATTCCCTTGTCCTGGAATGCCTCCCTGTCTTCCCCCTGAGCCCAAAAGGTACCTATCTACCTGTGGCTAAAGATGCTCCTGCCACATTTCTTCCTCTGAGAACTGCTGTATTTCTGCTTTCATTCTACCCTTGGCTCACTTATAATTGAGCATTTCTTGTTCAGTTCCTCATTTTCCAAATAGTCTAATCGTACACACCATCAATGAAGAATTTCAATCAGGTATCTGCTATCATACAAATGTACATACAAACAATCATACACATTACTATCTCAAAGTATTCTATTAATTAAAAATGTCTACAAAAATATAAATGTTAAGAAGGTTAAAAATAGAGATAGTTGTCAGAGAAATAGAAATCAAAACCATAATGAGATGTTATGGTTATATGTTAGGATATGTTATGTTAGGATATTCATTTATTTATATATATATATGTATACACACATATTATGTATGTATATATATAGTGTGTATATGTGTGTGTGTATATATATACATAAACACACACACACATACTGAAAAAAGACAGATCATTACAAGTATTACTGAAGTTGTAGAGAAATTTGAAACCCCATACAACTATAGTGGGGATGAAAAATAATGCAGCCACCTTGGCAGATAAACTGGTAGTCCCTCAAGGGTTAAATATCAAGTTATCATTTCTATGTATACATGCAAGACAAATGAAAATCTATGTCCATACTGTAAAATTTCGTGCACGAATGTTCATGGCCATATTATTATTAATAGCCCCAAACAGGAAAAACCCTGTATGTCCATTAACTTATGAATGCGGTATATCCACATAATAGAATTTTATTTGACAATAAAAAGAAATGATCCATGCTACTGATTTACGCTGCCATGTAACCCTTGAAAAACATTACACTAAGTGAAATACAAGAGTCACAAAGACCACATACTGTATTATTCCATTCATAGGAAATAGCCAGCATTGGTAAATCTATAAAGACAGAAAACAGATACAGAGAGAAAGTAGATTCGAGGTTACCTAGATCTTGGACAGAATAGAAAACTTAGGAAAAATAGAAAAAAGTACATGTGAATACATAAGGAATTTATTTTGGGGAGTAATAAAAATGTTCCAAAATTGATTGCAGTGACGGTCACACAACTCTGTGACTGAGCTGTATGCCTTCCATGGGTGAATTGCATCATGTATGAATTATATCTCAGCAATGCAGCTATATTAAAAATAAATCGAGGGCCAGTATCCTCTTATATTATAATATCTCAACAGAATATTTTACCCCTGAAGTACGCATTCTCCAATTTTCAACTTTTACGTTGAAGAACTGCTTCTTTGCATAATATTTCTTCAGCATGTAAGATCCTAGAGGACAGTATTTTTATCTTATTCCTTATATTTTTTGAATTTAGAGTATCCTGAAATAAAGGTACTCCATGAGTATAGAATGAAGTCATTGGTCTATTAGCCAGATAGCTCTAGGATTTCTTAAAATCTAAATTGTTTTATGACCATTTTCTAAAATTATTTTATAACCATTTTCTAAAATATACATTACATAAAAGTCACCATTTTAACTATTTTAAAGTGTATAACGTTGATGTTTAAATATACCTTTGTTTCCCTGCCTTGCATCCTTTTGATATAGATATGTAAAATGACTAAGCCATATATGATAATTCAATTTTAAATTTTCAAAGAGCTATCATATCATTTTTCGTAGCAGCTGCACCATTTTACATTCCCACCAGCCGTGTATAGTGGTTCCAATTTCTCCTCATCCTTGCCATTGATTGTTATTATGTGTTTGTTTGTTTTTTTGTTTGTTTTGCTAATAACCATCCTCATAAGTATCAAGTAGCTCATTGTGGTTTTAATTTGCACTTCCATCATGATTAGTGATTTTAAACATATTTTCATATGCTTTTTTGACCATTCCTATATCTTCTTTGGAGAAATGTCTATTCAAGTCCTTTCCCTCACTAAAATTAAAATAGATCAACGACCTAAATGTAAGACCTAAAATTATAAAACTCATAGAAAGAAACATAGAGGAAAATCTTCATCACATTATATTCAGCAGTGATTTCTTGGATATGACACCAAAGCCACAAGCCAAAAAAAAAAAAAAAAAGTAGACAGTTGGATTTCATCAGAACGTAAAACTTTTGCGCCTCAAGGGACACTATTGACTAGTAAAAAGACAGCCTACAGAGTGGGTGAAAGTATTTGCGAATCACATATCTGAAAAGGGATTGACGTCCAGAATATAGAGAGAACTAAATCTCAACGATAGAGTTTGAAATGATGGACCAACGGTAACAGTCAGAATATTTTATTATCATCCTTTACGGCAGTTATCACTTAAAAACAAATTTTTCCCATTCAACTCAGGCTTGGAAGCCTGAACTGATTTTGAGTGGGATCTAAACTCTGAAAGCCGGAAGTATTGAAGGCGTGAGTACAGTAAGAAACTATTTCTTTCTTGTGTTTTTTACCCCTTTTTCCCTTTCCTTTCTAGTGTTATAAATTAGCAGATAAACAACCCTCTGTGCGCCTATGAGAGAATTTAGAAACAGAGCAGGCATTATTATTAGCTAGCAAGATTTTTGAGCAAATAATTAAGAAGGAAAGCAGGCAGGCTTGAGCAAAGCTACTCGAGGCAGAGAGTCATCGTAACTAGTGGTGCCGGTAGGATCGGGGGACCAGAACCATAATTTCTAAACACTTGCTTTTTTTTTTTATTATAACACTGTGTGACTAAAAACTATCGAATCGTAATCAAGGCTATTCCTGCAGGGAAGGAGTAAAGAGGAGAATAGTTACAGATGGAAATCACCGTTCAACTTTGTACAACGACAGTGAGGGGCACTCAGGGGAGGTGACAGCTAGCATTAGGGGAATGAGAAATAACGCGAGAATAATGCTGCGTGTAGGATCTGCCACCGCCGAAAACTCGGGTCTGCAAACAATACCCTTGATCTTAACCGTGCTTGAACTTTTAAAAAGATAGTTCTCGTCACATCTCCACCTCTCCCCCGACTCCCCCACCTTCATTATCGGGCTCTTTCCTCCCATACCCCTCTGCAAGACAAAACCCCGAAATGCCTCTCCTACATAAGCAGTAGTTACTGAACTCTTAAGCTAAAGAATGTCAACATTGTATTATCTACCGAGTGAATTATTAAGTAAGGTTGGAAGGGAAATTAATGAAGCAATGGAAAACCTGAAACTTGAAGCAATAATTTCCTTCCTCCAGGAAAAGGGGGTGACAGGATGTCGGGGGTGTGGGGTGGCAGATCAAGTGTGTCCATTCTTTGATCCTTTATCTTGTAGGTTCTTTTATATTTTGAATCTGGGAATAGTGGCATGTGGTAGCTTCTACAGAAAGAAACTTATTGCTGATGGGATTAAAGGTTTAGATATATCATCGAATAGCTAGAATTTTAGAATTATGCTTTCTAAATTTTTTATGTATAAAAACAGAACGAAGCTAAATATCTAATATTAGTAATATGTTAACCTTGTGTTTAAGTGCTCATTCAAGTGAGTTAATGAAAGGTTCGAAACTTTCTTCTTCTTTCTTTATTATCTCTTTAAGTTATTCATAACCAAAATCAGCATGAAATACCACAGACATCCTATTTTTTTAAAATAATTACAGTGATGACACTTCTGATTATATTTTCATAACAAGAAAACCCAAGACTGTACTAGTGCAAAAGATGTGATCTTTTTTTTTTTTTTTTCTAAGAAGGATTAAAGACAACGTGACTCTCCTTGTGGAAGAAGATTCTCTTTGCCACCAGGCTGGTATTAATTTCCTGTTCAAAAGGGGCTATATTGTCAATGTGACACTTTAATCAGCCACCGACGTGACTGGGAAATGCGAATTTCACAATCAATGTCAGTGCATTTTATGTAGTCTTGATAGTTCTTAGTCATTTTGCTTTAGAAGTGCGTGAGGAGGGTCAATACATTTCATTAGTTTATTTCATCTAAAGGAGACTACAGCATGAAAACTTTGATTATATTATAAGAATTGCCTTAATGTGACACCGATTCCTTGATTGTGCAATAGCAGACATTCAAGTGCCGGAGGGCAACCAAATTATCTTTCACCGAAACGTTTATCTAACCACCAGCAGCAAAATGCACTGCAAATAAAAGAAGAAAAGAAGAATCCAACTCAATTTACATGGTAGAGATGCGGTTATGCATTGTAAATATTATAATGCATTATGAAATGCAATATTATAACGTGTTATGAAATGCATTATAATATAAATGCATTATAAAACAGGTGCCCGTGAAAAGTAACAGTTCTTTTTCGCTAATCGTGGCAGTGAAAATATTTATGTTTCTCAACTTTAACAGTTATTTTCACTGTATCGCCACACGATTGACTTCATTTATCTTCTCAATAGATGTAACGGCTTCGTGACTATGAAATCAATAGGAAATGACTGTCCCTTAGAAATCTTCAGTGCCACTTTGCTCCTACAACTCCCCTTGTTCACTTTTTCCTCTGACCTCTTTGTAAGACGCAGAGGCTACCACCTGTTTTCTTATGAAATTGATCTTCTAGAACATCTCTTCGTTTTGACTTTTATTATACGGATTGGGACAATGTTCCTTGTGTTTTGCTTCATTTCACTCCCTTAAGTATTTGTGCCGTTTGAAAGGGTAATAATATGAAGTCAGGGTCTGAGAATTATAAAATAACACACGTTGCTTTTTTTTTAAGTCGATTTCCAAACGTAGACCTCATTCAGTTTTATTTCGAATATGTCGTACGTTTAAATGTATATACATATTTTCCACGTGTCACATATTTTACGAAGATGTGTTTACTGATAGCAATAAAATGGAATGAAATGAGAATGTAAAATGACCGTCCTATTTCATTTTTCAATTGTGGCTTAAATGCCTGATTATTCGGTTACATGTCTCACTCATACCCCCGCGGTTCACTCTCAATTTGTTACTGTTAATACAAATTACTGTCTATTTAGCTTCTCAATAGTCAACAGTATCTTGAATCTTGAGAAAGAAAATTCCTACGCTTTCTGTGACTTTGCAAAAGTAATCGAATTGACTCGGGGCTTGACCTCCAACCTAGAATAGTGAGATTAAGTTGAAGCAAAGTACAAAGCATCTGAAATGCCCTCACAGTCCCCACGGAGGCCAGGTTTGCTGGTGCTCGTATTCTGCCATGGGCCAAGTTTGGGGTGAGTTCCTTCCTGCCTGATGAATGTGAAGGATTGTTCAGTCGATCGAGCAAATCAATGAGCACAATGTGCTTGTTACACTAGAATCTTCCATCTAAGTCAATGGATTTCTGTGTTCAACTAAGAAGAGGATATGAACCGTCTTCTTGGAAAGACTTGAAAGATAAGTTACGTTTTCTGAAGAATAGTCAGTATATTTTTTCATAGGCATTAACTTACGATGAATTCATTAATAGGCTCTCCTGGTCAGAATTAGAGGAAGAAGAATTAGTTGAGGGGGTTCAAAAAAAATGTTGGCCTGCATTTAGTATCTCAAGGGACATCTTACCCTCAGTAAATTAAGCATTTTAGTCTCTAAATGTTATTTTCTAACTATAGCTTTTAGAACTGACTTCCGCATGGCAAGTACCAAGAATATGCTTAATCTCTATGGGACGTTGGTGAGAAGGCGAGGCTTAGCGTAGGGTTTATAGACTTCCTTTTACAAAATGGTTTATAAAATTAAAGCAGTACAACGTGTGATAAATTTAGAGTACCAGATAATTAAATGCATTAAGATGGAGGTTGCCGATGAGCATGACAACAAATGGATTCACTGTCTATCTTACTTATTAAGAGTCATCAGCAGGTCCAGTGCTGCCTGAATAGGTGTTCTTTATGACACACTCTCAGGCGCATCACAAGCATATCTTTGCGAGCACCGGAAATTCAAGGTCAAGTTCTTTACTAGTTGTTATTATTGTAAAAACTCAATGAGCCAGAACAGGTTGGTTTTAACTGACTTTTCAGCTTGATTGAGAGTCATTCAGAACGCTTCCTTGTTTGAATGACCGTGGCTTCAACCAGCCTAATACGTATTAACCCACTTTCCTACTATAGCCAAAAAATGAAGTTTTTTAAAGGGCTGATCGTTTTATAAAAATTCGATTTTTGAAAATTCCGAATGATATAACATTAAGTAGCGGAAAGGGGGAGGGCAGAAAAGAAGTGAATTTCCCGTTTTGGTCCGTGGCTTGTGCTGTTTCTTCACATTTTGTCTTGTGACTCAGTTTTCTTCTCTCTACAACTGAGAGGATAAAGCTTCACCTGCCCTCTTTCCAGAGCTGACAAGGAATATGCAAACCCCTCAGTGAGCAGGGAGTATGAGAGAAATATTAAAGATTCTGTGGCTGGAGAAAGTAGACTGCGATAAATACATACTAACCCTAGGTTATTAACCTTTAAGGGGTTTTGTGTTTGATTCATGTTCAGTACTTTTTTGCTATATCATTAAAATTTTAATGAGTTTCATCTGTTCCCTGGAAGGATAATTCTAAAATCATCTATCTGCCAATAATCAAGGACTTAAGTTAAAGTTTTTCTTGGCTGCCGTGGAATGAGTATATTTTATGTTCCTTAATAGGATATTATGCAAAGGTTTTTTAACTTCACTCCCATTCCAGGAGTAGCAAGAATCCTCATTGCCTGCCTCGTATCAACAACTTAGAACTTTTCTCTAGTTCTTTCCTTATAAAGGAGCCTTTTTACAGATCACTGCACATTTCCTTACCTGTGCAGCAACTGTCCTATCCTTTCAATGTTAAGTTATTAGAATAAACGATACATAAAAATAGAGATTAATTTTTAAAAGAAAAGAGCTCTGATTTAGAGGCCGCTTATGGTCAGATATTGTCAACGGAAGGAGACAAAAAAGGAACTCCCCGTCATTTATGCAGCTGACTTTTCACTGGGGAGAAAAATAGACAAAAAGTAAATACAGCACAATGAGTTAGCAGTTACGGTAAGAACTGTGAATGGTGTGCTCGCACGGCACACACGAGGACGTGACAGTTCACCTCAAGTAGTTAAGAAAGTCGTCGCAAAGGACGTAGTATGTGCTAGAGGAAGTAACATTTGGCAATCAGAAAAAGAAAATATCTAGGATCCATTTCGTATGGGTAGAAGCATGGGCAGAAAGGTGTGGACGTGCCTTTTATGGGAATGCTTTGCTGTCTTCCGTTACTGGGGCCGTGATGGAGGGAGGAGGCGCATGATGGAAACAGGTTGGGGCCACGTTTTGAAGTCTCTTCTCTGCTGAACTCAGGAGTATGGCTTCATCCGCCAAGAGCATTGGGGAAACATTTAAGATTTTTAAAGTAAGATAATGATATAATCTATTTTTGGAAATGTATGTAGTGTATGGAATTATTGGTAGAGACAGAGAGACTGGGAAAAAGTCTATATTTTGAGACAACAAAAAAGGGTCTAAATTCAAGCAATTCTGAGAACTTTTGGAGTATAATAAATAGAGCATGGTGACCCCTTTGATCTAGGAGAAGAGGGACAAGGGGAAGTTTATGGAATAATGGCTTAACTGAGTGATGAATGATAATTACACTAACAGTAATAAGGTAAATGTTGGGGGGGGGGGTTATTTCTTTGGGACATGTTGGTGTCTGTAATACCGTAGAACACTGGTGTGGAAATGTCCAGGAAGTAACTAGAAAATCAGGTTTATAGCCCAGAAGTGATGGACGACATAGGATTGTTCATCTCAGCACAAGAGAGTACTAACATTGATGAAGATATTGAAATCGCTTCTGTAGCCTGTAGAATCAATAGTTTCCCAAAGATAATAGCACAAATTTCTTGCTCATTCCGTCGTAAAAATTGGTATCGTAAGGCTAGAGATACACACACTTTCTTCGCATTATCCAGGATGGGTTTAAGTTATGTCACAGTAATAAATAAATTAAAAATCACAATGGCTTAAAACAATGAAAGTTATTTCTCACTCACACCACAAACATGTCACATGTTTGCACGTCGGGTGGCATGCTATTTCAGATCATTTTCATCGAGAAATGGGTTCACGTAACATCCACCATTCAGAGCACAGCTAACAGCCGTGACAGAAGGAAAAAGCAGAGAATCGCTCACCAGCCATTTAAATTCTACCCAGAAGTGACACATCTCATTTTTGCTAATATTTCTCTGTCCAAAGCAAGTCACATAGCCATACCCAGTTTCAAACCAATTAGACCTACAACCCTATAAGTCCTGTAGGAAACAGCATTTTTAGGTCCTCGAAACTGTGCTGTTTGATACTGTACTGGCCGATTCAAGTAGTTTCATACATTTGTCAAAACCCACAAAATGTAGTGTTTCATCTGGGCTCTCTGCTGGCTTTAACCTGTCTAATACACCAAAATGCTCTGACTGGGCCATTCTGAAACTTCTGACATTTCATAACCTTTTGGGTACTGAATGCTATAATCACAATTTGAATTTCCAGCCCCCGCCCCTGCATTTCCTATGCCCTATGCTCCAGCCAAATTCGACTCCTATTTCTTGTAAATGTCTTGGGCTTCCCCCTTATCCTCATGGCTGATGTGCCCTTGACTTTCTTTCCACGTGAGCAAATCCCACCTGTCTTTCAGGGCTCGGGTCAAGGTCTTTGCCGACTCTTACCCTGTCAACAATTTATACTTCCTCTGATTTTATACGGCAAGGTATGTATACGGATAAGGCGAAAACAATGAAGAAGAGAAAAATCAGAGATGGGTTCGTGCACACACAGACACATACACGCATACGTGAGAAATAGAGTTGTATATTAGTGCAAGAAGGTGATTGAAATGACATGATCTTTGTCTTTATTACAAAACAGACGTCCAACTGAGAAGGACTCATAGGATCTTTGATTTAGACTCAGCTGAGGTTTTTTTCCCCCCCGCTTTATGTCAGTTGTGGCCGTTCAGCTATAAAAATATTTGTAATGCTTCCCTCTCTCCCCCAAACCCTCAGCGATTCTATTTCACAGATTTGTACTTCTGTAATTTCAGGACTTGCTTTAAAAAAAAATACCCGTTTCACTAGATCTGTAGACTTGTGCAGCAGTAATGTGTGACTTTCTTATTTTTTTCTAATGTTTGCACCAGTCTGTGCACGGACGTATTGGAAGAGTAATGCAGTCAGTTATATTAGATTCCTAAAACAACAACTCCTAATATCATAGCAGGGAGTGACTCGCTGCGTTTAAGTGTAAATATTGTGTTCCCCACTCAAGATGCTTTCTAGAATCTGTCATTTAGGCTGCGGGCCACTCCAGGGCATGTGTCTTGCTGTCACAGTGTCTTAGTACAGTGCATTTTATAGTGATTTTCAACAACCTGAAGAGTGACATTATCACAGTCGGATGTCCTATCGCACCTTTCAGTGGGGACCTTCGTTCTGCAGGTCAGTACAGATGGAGTTTAAAACAGTGTTTAGCCACTAAGGCTGCAAATTCAGGGAGGCACAGGCTGGGAGCTCTAACCCTGCAAAGGTATTATTCCCAGCAGATGAAAGGTTAGGCGTGCTGCGTGCTTCCGTGTGAATTTCCTCTTGTGTGATTTCAAGACTTGGTTGAAATGTCTTTGCATTAATTCCCGTGCCACAAAATTAGAAAATAAAACAACACATTGGTATTTCATAGATATCCTCAAATCAATGAAAGAACAAGAAGTGAAAAAAAAAATAGATTGACAGATATAGATATTGATATACATATAGATAATAGTATATTAGTTCCCCGGGGCTGTCGAAAAAAAAAAAAAAGTACCAAAAACTGGGTACCTTAAAACAACAGAAATTTATTGTCTCAGTTCTGGAGACGAGAACTCTCGAATCAAGGTGTCAGCAGGGACATGTTTGCTGTCACACCCTAGGAGAATCTTTCTCTGAATCGTCCTAGTTTCTGGGGTTTGCCAGGTATCTTTGGAGTTCCTTGGCTTGAAGGCACATCACTTCCTGTCACTTGGCTGTCCTCTCCCTGTGTCTTCACTTTGACTTCCCTCCACGCTTGTCTGTCGCTGTGCCAGGGATGTGTATGAATTTCTAATTCCCTGTTTGTCAGTGTTTGTCAAAGAACAGGAATGAAAAACCTGCTCTCCTGATCTCTGGCGCCACGTCGCCTCCTCTTGCTCCCCTTTTCGGTTTTTAAAAATATATATGATGAATTTGTTTTAGAGTTTCCAGTTACAAAAATAGCACATGCGCACTACATGCCACAAAGGATTTTTTTAATTGAAGAGTGAAACGACCAATCATAAACCTATGCCCAGCAATGAAATCTTTTGATATTTTGGTGTAGTTTCTACTCGTGTTCTGTACTTTTCTTTAATTGAACAATAAGTTATATCCAGATGCATCTTATATTTTTGAATTACAGAGGTAAATATAGATTTTCTAATGCTATTAAAAATTCTTCATCCAACTCTGAACAACTACATAATATTCTACTTTATATTTCCCTATGGTTAGAGATTTAATTGCTACTATGTTTTCTCATTATAAATAACGCTTTAATGAACACCTTTATGTCAGAAAGAGTTGTCTTCATTGAGGATTCCTTATCTTTTATTTATTTATTTATTTTTGGCTAGACTCCCAGACTTTGTCAAATTATAGATAAAGAAACTAAATCAAACTATAGTAAGGATTTTAGTGAACGACAGCATATTTACTTATTAAAAGTTATATGTCAAGGCTGATGTGTATATAAAATACAATATTTTTAAAATAATTGAACTGTCTTTCCTAATGATCCTATATTCAATGAGAAGAGTCAGAAAGTAACACATTTTAGTTCCAGTAAAATGTAGACCAACGTGAAAATGTAAATAGTCCTTTACACACTCTATTATTTTAAGTAAAATGTTCAGCTTCTTAGATTTTTCTCTCCTTTCTTCTGCTCTCTCTAAAATTATATTTAGGAGAATCGGACTTACGTGACTTGCTAGTAGCCAAGAGTCTGGGACAGTGAAGGTCAGACTAAGCCCTATGGATTCTTACCAGGTCCCTTGAAAGACTGGTCTGGCCCACTAATTAGTGTGGGCACTGTGCCTCTCAGCTTTTCATAACCACAAGCCGATGTCTACAGCCTCGGTCATTTGGCCCCTGGCCTCTTTGGTCCGTGGCCTCTTCCCTTAGACCCCAGGCCTCTGCTGACCACCTAAAAACCCGGTCTTTTCTCATGCCCCGATTGGAACATGAAGGCACCTCTGGCTATAAGCATCAAGAACCAGCCTCAAGGGAATGAACGAGAGCATTTTCCTAAGCTAAGCTCCCTGCCCATTTTCCGTCACCACCTCCTGCCACCATTTCTGCCACCATCACTTAGAAAGTGGCTGCATATAAGAAGTCTCTTTAAACAAACAAACAAACAAACAAAAAACAATGCCACCTTCCTCTGTAGTGCTCCTAGGTAAATGCATCCCATCTGTAGGCATTGAATGTCAAGTGCCATCTTTCCTCTCTCCACACGGTGAGGTTTAGGAGGGAAATAAGGACCAGGATTCTCATGCCTTTTAAAACTTTCTACTATTCCCCTTCTTTGCCCACAGTCCTCTGGCTCAGAACTGCTGGGCTGAGGCCTTTGATTTCCTCTGCCACATTCTCGATTCTTCTACTCAGAGCACCCAGTAAAACTCGAAGACCAAGTCTGGAGCATCGCTGTGCTCAGGGTGAGAGAGGACAGAACTTTTCCGCCATCTCACTCCTTTTAACAAAATTGGGGTTTCAAGCCCACTCTCTTGTTATGGAGACAAAAAATCCAATTTTAGATGTCGAAGAATGAGCGAGGACTCTTTCTTTTTCTTCTTATTCTTGCTGTAAGAATTTGGATTCTCTCCTACTACCAGGCTGACAGGTAGCTCAAACAGATTAGAGAAAAGGTAAAGTACACACAGCTGCTAAGAGAGAACCCCATTATAATGTTGAGAGATGTCATCATCCTTGAAGTTGCTCAAATCCTTTCTGGGAATGCTCAGGGCTCCCTAAGCTCCTGCCTCATCTTGCCAAGCCATGTTCCAGGAGTCCCCTGCCTCCTGAGCAGACCAATGATGCTTCCTGCTTCTGAGTACTTGCTGACGCCGTTCGCCTGCCAAGGGTACCCTTCCCTCCTCCTGTCTTTGGCACTGCGTCTTCCTGTCTACTTGGTATTTCAGGAGTCTCTGGTTGCACCAGCCTTCCATTCGATGTGTACGGCCGGACTTAGTACCACGATGCATTGAGTTTTGATGAATCATTCTTTCATTAGGGACCCTTTGATATAAAAAGCTGTCTCCTACTCATCTGTGACTCCCCAGTGACCCAGAATCCTGCACTTAACAAGTGCTCACTAAATATTTGTCAAGTGAATACATAACACAAGTGGCGACTGTGGCAGAATAGGAATCCTAAGTGGTATTCGTGTGCTACCTCCTTCTGCGTTCTGAGCAGCCCCCAAGTGATAACAACAATGGCAGAGAGGGAATGGAGAGTATATAATACACGCTGCCCAAGGCCCACGTGCAGACACTCCCTCAGGCGAGCCATGTTCGTGGCTGGGGAGCATGAACCTGCCTCAACCGCTCCAGCCCATCTCTAATGGAAATCTAATGGAAATCATAAATTACCGGAACAGGTCCACAGGTGTTGAAATTTACTACTGTGTTGACTGCTGGCAAGGTCTGAAACTGAAGAAGGATGCCCGATGTGCTACGAAAATGAAATATTTATTACATTCATATTCTCCCTCCAGCTTGCTTTTTTTTTTTTTTTTTTTTTTGAACGCTTTTTTTCCCCCTTGGTGGCAAAATAATAAAGCGTGAGAATTTCAGGACAAACCAATTTGCACTGGCATTTTTAGAAATTTTCTTAAATAATTCTGTTTAATGGTTCAAAGCATTTTCGTACAGATACAACTTCATGAATTCTAAATAAACCTTAAAGGCAAAGAGGATGGAAGTGTTTTAGCTCACGAATTAATCTGCACTTTATTCATCACCGGATACTGTATCCAGTTTTTTCTACCTCACCAGCTTCTAACCTCTCAGAGCCCAATTAGTCGCCTTAAGGAACATTCGAGAAGCCAGAGTCTGGAAGTAGTTCATAAAGAATATCAGCTTAGAAAAAGGTCATGGAGAGGGTTCTACCAAAAAAAAAAAAAAAAAAAAAAAAAAGTAAAAAAAAAAAAAGATATCAAATCTGTGATTCAATCTGTGATTGAACAGCGTAGGGTAGGGACAGAATTCATGGAGTCACAGAAGTGTCACCTCTTGATGCCTCCCTCTCCTCCAGGGCGCAGGCATCACCTGATGAGGCCAGCGTTGCCTTCTTGGGCTGAAGTTAGCGTAACGTGGTTTTTCCCAAAATTTAGAAAGCAGACGCTGCGGCTACAGAAAGTGAGTAGAAATGGTCACTGATGAAACCTTTGATGAATGACACTTCGCTAGGTAAATGGCAATTGTCCTTTGAACGGTGTTTGCGTCTTTCTGGCTCTCTCTAGAAGGGAGACTCCATTTGATGCTTGTCTTTTAAATACTTGATTATTTATTTCCCTTTTAAGCAAACGAAGACCTTGAGCTCCAAGCTTTGGCCCCTGCCAACGTGTTTATAACTCACGTCTAAAAACTTCGCATTGATTTCACCCCGTATTTTTTTAGGGCTACCTTCTTCCCAGTTCAGATAAATACTCATTATTTTTCTTTTTGTTACTCACACAAAATTTCATTTAAAGCACATTCAAATATTTTAGAAAGAGACTCAATATCACACACGCAAACCCTCGAGTGAGTACAAATGTAGACGGTACTTGATAAGGTAAAATCATGATTGAACTTTGGGGAAAACTGTTTTAGTGGGTACATCTGTGTCTGCTCCAAAGTAAGAGACAGCAAAGCTGGGTGATAGAGACCCAGGTAACAGCCTCTGACCTTGAACTGGGAAATATAGCTGGTCAGGTTCTAATTTCCTGGGCCAAGATCGGAGACGTAATCGGATCCAAGACTTAAGCCTTAGACCCGGATGCCGAATTGAGGGCCAGATTCTTCTAAAAAGCTCAGTTAGCCATGCTGTGAACTGGACCTCAGTAAAATTTTTCACAAGCAACAGATGGAAACCACATGGAAGAGAAAGAATAATAAAATCAGGTATCAGGATGCTGATAGCCCCCTGTAGCCCATAAGTTTACATACACCCCTTTGTTAAGATGTCTGTAGGTATTCTTCCTACGTTATTATCATCATCATCATTATTAACTCGATTTACTTTGTCTTCAACACTAGTGCATATATATTGGCGAGACAGAGCCAAATTAAGAAAAAATGACCAGGTAACATTTTTATTTTCCCGATAGAACATAAAACAGGAGGTAAGAATGATTCTGTCTAGTTACAAAACGTTAGTGAGCACTTAAAAAGATGGCATTCAGGAAATAACATCATTTAAACCAAGAATTTAAAATAGAAATTTTAAAGCAATTTAATCTTTTAAACAACGCCAAAAGGACAAAGAGTAGGGATGAAAAAGGTGATATAAGCCATCTTCTGGGAGGCTCTCTTGTTCTGAGAAAATCATCATATCTCACACACCTCGATGGACCTGCAGTTTGTTGAGGAAGATGCCCTCATGTAACGTTGCATATTCACTCATCTGAAACTCATATTTGAGTGAAAACCGAAAAGTATATAAAACAGTTTTATATTTTGACGCTGCATATCCCACAGCTGTGAAGGTTCATTTTCACGGCAATGATCAGTGTTAAAAACCTCAGGATTAAAATGCAAACAAGTGTAATGCCAATACTTTTTAAAAATAATACATGGTCTAAACATTAGTTACTTAATACAAGAAGACGACTGTAAGAGAAAAAGGTAGTCTGACCATTTGAAATAAATGAAATACATCCCAAATACACTCAAGAATATTAGGACAGTTTTCCAAACTTCAAGGATGAGGCGGTGGCCATAGACTAGAAAAATCATCAAGCTGATTGCAGAGCTCTTTGCCGATTCCCCATCTTCAGCGACGCCGTGGATGGGACTCCGAACGCCTTTATGTTAAATGCTTTCTTCTCAATAACGCTTCTCTGTGTTACATTCTTTGGTGGTGGCTTCCCACACTAATTCTGGGCTTGGCTATGATGCTTGTGCTCACGGGACTGTAGCAAACTTCATGCAAACAGAGGCTTCGAATGCTGTACGGTTTCATTCATATGTAGAATATAAAAGCAAAACAGACAACACGAAACAAAAACATGCGCGTAGAAACAGACAACAGGTCGGTGGTTACCGGGGGAATGTAGGTAGAGAAAATGGGTAAAAGGGACCAAATCTAATATTATAGATGGAAGCTAGGCTTTTGGTGGTGGACACGTCATGCCTACAGCTGTCAATTTATAATATTGCACACCTGAAACTGACATAATGTTATAAACCAATGTTAGCTCAATAAAAAACAAATTAAAAAAAAATACTTCCGCATTTTCTCCATGAGCCAAACGAAGATCAAGTAAGACCAACTCAGATCAGTAAGACTACCCAGCTGACCTGCAAACTCACGCTGAAAAATAAATGGTTGTTTTTCTTAAGTCACTAAGTTTGGAGGTAGTTTGTTACATGATGTGATTATGGCAATAGACAGCAAATACGAATGCTTAGAGCATTATGTTCCTCGTGATGGTCTTGTATATATATTTGTAAATTATGGAGATACTAGACCAATGAAAATTTGCAACAGAGAGGTGTTTACAACATGTAATATCAGTATTAAAACGATTCCTTTACTATGTTCAACCCCACGAACCATCATTCTATTTTTATGGATAGCATCATTATTCTCCTAATCAAGCAAGTTTGAAATGAGCTGTCCTTAAGAACTTCAAAATCATCAAGTTCTATTGATTCTCATTTCAGTGTCTTTGGCTGTCCAGTTCCTTTTCTTTTCAAAAACCATTGTTAATGTGAAACATCTCATTTCTGAACATTTTTACTGTGCAAACTGTATTGAACCTTTATTCCACTGAAATCCACTCTCCATTAATAGAACGGTTTTTCTAAAACAACAGTGTGATCATGGTAATTCTTTACCCCCAAATAATCGATGATTCCTAGTTTTCTACAGGATAAAGACCATCACACATTTTTGTAGCAATCTTAATTTCCAGAATCCTCTTATCACTACCTATACCAGAAGAGAGAGAGAGAGAGAGAGAGAGAGAGAGAGAGAGAGAGAGAGAGAAAGAGAGAGAGAGAGAGAGAGTTTGTTTCACATTAAAAATATTCCAGAGACCAGTTTCAAAACGCAGTACCTATATCCCCTTCACAGAGTCACAAGGATCACTAGCTCTGAATAATTCTGAAGTAAAGACATGTCTTTGCTGGTATTCAACAGCTTTCCCAACATACTTGAAAGTAAAAAGTTTGCAGAACAGAAAATTTATTAACATTTGTTTAACGATCATGTTTTATTGGGAAATAATGGCTTAGGGCTGTATCCTTAATGCAGGCAAGAGAATCAGAATCCGAGAACCACATATCAGCATTTCCAATGATTTGGAGAAAATATAGTCAAGGACAAAAAAAAAAACCATCAGGGAACTCATTACGAATTGTTTAAATATTTAATTTTTTAAAATTACACATGATATTTACTTATAAGCCATTCCCTTTTATAGTAAAGAGTTCATAAAGAAATAGTCAATTGATTTCTTCAAAGAAAAATGACAACATACGAAGTCATTTGGGTGTAAGAATCTTTCATTTTGATTGTGGTGTTTCTGACTCAATTTTTAAAGGAGTCAGCTGGTACATTATTATATATAACCTGTCATTCTTGTACATCCATTTACTTTCAATTGCCTTGATCAATACAGGAAAAAATACTATAAATAGGGCAGTTGAGCTTCATTAGTGTTTGACTCTCAGGAAGAACACTCATGGATGATTTTTGTTTGTTGAGAACTTTTTTTTTTGAAAGAAGAGAATAAAAATAGCAATTTTAAAGGGCCATCATGTGTTTTATGGATGCATAATAGATCCAGCAGTCTATGTAAAATACATACAGATCACAAAAGCCTTGGGATCTGAGAGTGATAAATATTTTTCACATTTATTTTAATTGGAGGAAGAAAATAAAAAAAAAAAAAACCAGCAAATACAAGTTCCGATCTGTGATTTTCATCTCTATTTACTTAACGTAACAAACTTCCAGAGGATGTGGTTAATCAGAAAAAATGGTTATGACAGCTGTCTCTGGAGTCAGACCTGCATTCAGGTTGTAGATTTATCTCTTAGGAGCTGTGTGAGCCCTTCTTTGGGTCAGTTTTCTTGCATGACTAGTGGGATCTGTAAGTCTATCTGTCCTTTAGAATAGTTGCAAGAATTCAATGAGATATACAGTATAGATGGTTTGATATGGTACCTGGTACATAGTTAAATCTGTTAGCGATCATTACAGTTAATTACTGAAAGAAGGGACAAGGGGTTCTTTGAAAACCTCACTTTGGTCAAAACGTGGTTGACCAGCAGGTTAGTTAACAGCAAGTGATCTGGTCAGATGGAGTTTAATACTCACTAACCCGTTCCCATCCCAACTGAGTGTAACTCTAACTCCAACTAACTAACTATATAATCTGGTTGCAAAAGCTCGATTACTTATATAATATCTCTAGTGTAGCTTATTAATTAGTGTAACAAGGATGATGATATTATTTGTTCTGAGGTTGTTAAGAGAATTAAAGGTATAAATATGTTTTAAGTGCTTAAGCCAGCATCAGGCACCTACAACTGCTCTATAAGCAGTAGTTTTATCATTAACCCGCTATGGTTCAATAACTGATAACACCATTGTATCAAAAACCCATGCTGTTCTTCTGTATTCATGGATGCTTTTAGAAATCCGCATGAAAATGGGCCATGCTTAGAAAATGAGCTTCTGGGGAGGGGTCTAGAACCTTCAGAAATCAGGACTCTTAGGCATAAAATCAGGGCAGCAGACGTCTGAACAGTCTCCCAAGGCAGTCCTCCTTCTCATCTGGGCTCCCAGTTCCTGCTTTCTTCCTCTTGTGAGATGCCATATGTGCTCGTAAACCTTCGAGAAGCTTTCTCCTTAGTGATCTCTACCAGCTTCTTCACTCTGTTCATCTTAGTACTCGGCAAGATTGAAATATCAACCCGGTACTCCATAAAACCTGTAAAGCGTGGGTTTTTTCCAACCGCAGTATTTGGATTAATTCCAGTAAATCAGTACCACAGAGCCCAAGTCTGCTTACGCTGTAAACCAAGAAGGAAGTGTGTAGTATTTGTTTTGACAAGTTGGGCCCCACGGTGTTTGAGAATATGCTATTCTTGCTGTCTCGGCCTCGGAGATTGGAACTGTCGTTGATGTCGTCGTAGGAATCCGCTCCCCATGGGAAGACCCGTGGTGGCTTCTCACCACCTACACGATAAATGTCTGTTTTAATCGCATATTTAAAGATTCCTGCCCATTAGCTCAGTGTACCTTTCTCCCCGAAGTGGGTTTTTCTGCCATATGACTAGAACCTTTTCCTGACAGGGGGACTACAAAAATAAATCAATAAACATGTGAGGCCAAATTTGTTCAAGAAATATATATTCTAAGTTTCTCTAAGTTATTCGTATTAAAGGCCCTGAGAAGTCCTGCATAAAAAAAAAAAAAAAAAAAAAAAAAAACCTGCCAGATTTTATTTCACTCAGGCTTCCCAAACCTTTTAAACCATAAGCAATTAGAGAGACACTGTCTTAAACGAAAAATGTGTTCAGTGAAACTGGTTTCCATCGTGTCCTGTCAAATAACATCAGCAATTTTTCATCCCCCCATTTTCTATCTGTGTGTGTGTGTGTGTGTGTGTGTGTGTGTGTATGCTCGTGTGTGGGTGTGTTCTCTCAAGTTGACGAATCCCTTGCGCCCCAGGAATGGTCATCTTCAGCATCTTGACACAACAGAATCGTGCCTTTCCATCCTTCCCTGTCGTCTCGAAGCTGACAATGACTCTGCCTGCTCTAGATGGCCCCGACCCCTGCTTCTATATATTACCTGTCATTTATGTCCCGAATCACCTTGTTTATTATCATCTTTTACAAATTCCAGTTGACAGTGTAAGTTTCTTGAAATTGATACCACTGTTTAGTAAAAAAAAACACACACACACACACACACACACACATATCAGCGTTACAGCTAGGCAGATGGATGAGGCCTCACCGCCCGGTTCTGTGCTTCTTGGCGGTCAAACTTTAGACAAGCTTCTCAGTGTCATCCTTGGAGCTGTGCCCGTAGATTCGCTGCCACTACAAAGACAGGTCCATTACAGACAGTGTCTGGCATACAGAGGACACTCATCGCTAAGAGTGCTCCTGTCTCACTCTCATGGCACCCCGCCGTTGGGTCTTCTATAATTTTGGTCACCTGTCTAATTAATGTGATGCTACTATTTGCTCTCCGAAAAGTTCTTTAGCTTCTGTCATCCCATCTGGAATGTTTCAAGCAATAGGCGCCGAGTGGAGATGAGAACGTGCAAAGCATGTCGCAGGGAGAGGGGCTGGAGGAGGTGGCTTTGAGTGACTAGCGACTCCTTCGCTCCACGGGCCCCTTGGCCACTTGTGCCCCTGAGCATACACCTCTCCCCTCGCGTTTCACAGTGTTTTCTCTTCTTGATCTGAAATGTCTGAAGAACATGCCAATTTCACATGACACCCATCAAGCCAAAGGAACGATGATCGATCCTAAAATGAATAGCATGCCTTGTCACTTTTATAGCTCCAATACCACTTTCTCTGATGCAGAATCTTCGTGAGAAAAATAGTGGCCCTCATGAATATCTGCCATACAGACGCCTCATTGTTTTTGCTTGCACTATTTCTCTGCACTTGGATATAGAGGCAATAAATTTCCAGGGAAATGAAACTCACTTATCAGATTTCCCAGCATCAAGTTTCATATTAGGGACAAAAAAAAAAAATCTGTCTAACTGGACTCGATATAGCTGTAAACCAATATATGTAAGCCGTATCAGAGATTAAACCTTCATCTTTGCATTTATAATCTTCCCATTTTGCTGTGGGAGAAATAACAATTTCCTTAGCTGTTATTTAATGATGCAAAGTATTCCTTAAAATAATAAATACAATCCATTCAGGCAACATTCAAAAGATGAAATAGTCTCTTGAAGAAAAGCATGAATCAAGCGAGCTCACTTCACCTTTGAAAATGCATGTTAATTTTCTAAGTTTTTGAGACAATATTTTGTTATTCTTTTGGTGATGCTATTGGATGCACTAAAACCCAGTACTTTATGAGGCGATTTAAAGTTTCTCTTTTAGCAAAAAAAAAAAAAAAAAAAAAAAAAAAAAAGGAAAAAGAAAAAAGAAAAAAATTTCACTCCAATGTCTTTTTTAAAATTTGAGATCAAGTTGTAACCGATGTAAGTTTAATATGACTTTGATTTACATTTTGGTTTTTCCATTTTTCCCCCCACAAAATATAAGGGTTTCATATTAATTTTAAAAGTTTAAATAAAGAGTTATTCTCAAAAGAAAAAGGAGCAATAATCACAAATGAGTTTCTGCATAACATTGCAGAGCTAGTTTGGAGAACGGAGAATGAGGGAGATACACTGTAATTATCAGTATCTCTATTTTATGTGTGGGTTTTTATAAACACGAGCCTACAAGTGCAAACACACAATAAATGTGCGTTCAAGTTATTGCACATGCTATATATGCTTAAAATTTTAATTAAAGCCGTTAGCTATGACTCGTGTTTCGCAGCATGTAAAATGAGTAATTGTGCTTGTTGAAAGAAACTAGCAAAAAACTGTGGAAGAAGAACACATGGACCCACAACCTTCCAACCAAGGAGAAGTTAGCAGGGGGAAAAAATCAGAAAGTGAAAACCGATCTGTCTTCTTACTGATGCTGCTTCTCCGAATGAGCTGTGATGTATTGTTTATACGCGATGTTTTTAATTTATAGTGCAAGAGGTCCAACATCTGTCATTACTGTGTAATGTACGTGGCTGCACATTTATTTTAAACCCCCCCCCAAATTTTTTTAACACAAGATGCGATCGCCATTGTATGAGCATCTTCAAGTCAAAGCATCTGTACAGCGTCCGATTTGAACATTTGCACAAACAACTCCAATTTTAAACTCCTGTGTTTAAAGGGAGAACTTTACTTAAAACAAACAAACAAAAACACTTAAGAACTTTATAATTGTACAGAAAGATGTCACTGATATGCATGTATGCACTCATAGTTTAGAAGAATGTTTTGAACTCGTATAAAAATAAAAGGAGTTTGTAAAACAGAAAAAAGAAAGAAAAAAAATAAGAGACAAGAAGCGGAAAAAGGAAAAAGAAACCCTTTCTTTCTAATAAGAGAAAATAGCGCACTAGAGGAGATAATCATGAAGTTCTGATCCATGCGGATTCGCAGCTCACCTTTGTTGAACAATTTGCTTCTCAGGAACTTTGGTCAGTGACATTTTATGTGACAAGTTTGTTGTTTCTGAGCCACCATTTTGGACAGTCAGACAAGGCTTAAATAGCATGTCGATTGATTTTATTTCAACACACACAAAATATACATTTTGTACAATTACAATTTTTTAAAATCTATTAGTGATTTTTAAAAAATCCCCTGTTTTTCTCTTCTTTAAAAATAGCCCACGCGTCTCTAAATGAACCTGAAAAGTGCATGGAAATTGTGGTTTCAAGGACCGCCCTTTCCGATCGCCGCCACTAGGAGGCACTGCAGCCTGCTTTATGAGGGCCATGAAATTGGCGCCGTGAATATTCCACACAAACATGGCTCTGGTGTCATTCCCTATTTAATGGCTGTCAGTGAGGGGGAAAGACAACGTGGCGGGTAATTAAAACCAAATTGCAGGCAGGAGATGACTGCACAAGAATGATATTGTCATTAATACTGATTTAACATGCACCTGGGTAAGGTGAGGGAGAGTAGCTAGGGAGTTCTCACAGACGCCAGGGTTGCCTGATTTAAAGATGTAGTGTTTCCAGCTGAAGCATGTTTAAAAACTGAATAAAACCATCATATTATGACAGCAGAAATAAAACGGAAACAAATGTTCTACATATGTCTGTTTTTTGAAAAAAGAAAAAAAGAGACAGAGAGAGAGAAATCTTCCACGTCTTCCAGCTCTGAGGACCAAGCATGTGTCTGTCCCTCTGAAGTTCAAAAGTATTTTTGCAGAAGGCTTCCCCCCCCCCCTCCATTGTTGGCTTCTCCTGTAATCTGTTCGTGTAGTTTTCTGTTTTCACAAAACTATAGAGATGGAACATTTGATTGAAGTAAACACCATCGACAGACAAAAATTGTATGCCATGGGGAAAAGATTTCTATTCCAGAAACATTTTGGGAGAGGTGTTTAGCTTGTGGGCTTCAAAGATTTTCCATTCATGAGGGACACCTTGCTAGAACAATTGAAATCGAAGCCAGAGACATGGTCAATAATGTTTATCAGATTGACTAACTGCTATGAACCCCCAAACACCAAGTAGACTCTTATTTTAGTGCCCCCGAATTACTTTTTATTTTTAATGACAAGTGGCAAAACTCAGAAGGCATTAATCAGGTTCAAATTAAGTAGTCTATTTTATTTAAGATATGTGAAGTAACCTGATGGATATTTCATTAATTACACATTTACATATTACGACTAAGATTAAAATTTACATCTCTCCCTCACTAGAAGAAAAGCTCAGTGGTTTAGACCATGTCCAAATTAAAAACAACCTCTTATTTAAAAGATCATGGGTCTTTTAAGGCAGAAAGTGTACCCAAATTAATTGTGTTTATGGAAAGGGAAAAATGGTTACAGTTACAGCCTGAAAACCAGACTCTGGCTGATAAATCTCCTTCTGGTTTCGCCTTAAATGAAATGTGTGTGTTATAGGAATGGTTATCCTTCTGCCTGGTGCCAAAAGAGATGAATCGTTAGGATTGTCATGAAGATTTATAATCCCACCATAAAGAAAGTAAATTCAAAGAGCATTCCTTGGGCAATAAAGAACATATTATAGGAAAGAGCTCACTAAACAGCGTCAGGTAGGAAAAGCTGATCGGATGTCATGGTTCTCGGAACTAGACAAGAAGCCGTTTTAAAACCCAAATCACCAATTACTGAGTGGTGATCGGGTCTTCTGAATTTTTCACCCAGCGCTTTGCTGTTGATGCTTCGTATGAGTCTTACATTTACAGATCTTTGATTTATGTATTTATTTGTGGGTTTGTGCTTTTGCTGTTAGGGATGGTGCCTGGATTCTAGAGCAGGTAGCCACACACACACACACACACACACACACACACACACACACACACACAGGGAAGCTTAAATAACATTGATTAAAAAAAAAAACAGATAAAAGTTGGAACTTTTGCCTTTAGGAAGGAATACAGGAATATTGTTGAAGCTTTGGTTCCAACCATTGGCAGCTGAGATTTCAGAGGCCAGCACGAGAGAAGCAACAGAAAAGCACATTATTGCTCTTGCCCTTTGTCAAATGCCAGAGAAATTCTCCAGGAGGGAGATTTTCTGAGACGGCAACACTTATTGGCCACCCGGTTCGGTCCAAGCGCTTCACAAGCAGACCGATGGTCGAATATACCCAAACTCGATTTCAAATTCTGTTCTCACATTTGAACTGGAAAAAAAAAAAAAAAAGTCAGCAAAGCTCATCCCCACTCAAGTCCGAGGATTATCTGGGATCAGTGGCTTTTATGAGGGGGAGGAAAAAAAAATCTCTGTAGTCTCAGAGGAGAAATAATGTTTGAGAGATGAGTTGCTTCACATTTCAGGCTGCACAAAAGACCACAGTGTCTGAAAGCCCAATTGTGAAGGAAATTTGCTGATATGAGTGAAAGGGACAATTATTTAGAGGGAGGGGAATGCTTTGTTATAATTAATATTGACTTAAGGACACCCACATGTGGCAGGTCTTCTTATTCCGACTGGTCTGTACCAGGGCACATGTGTTGGGGACATGCTCGGTGACTGAGGGATCAGCGTTCAAGCTCTCTTTCCGAATCTCACCTCATTTACTTGCGGTTGGAACCTGGCAGTCACAATCTCTTGAACTGTTCTCCCAAGTTACCGGTGGAACAAATATAATTTTTCAGCAAGATGGCTCCTGCCAGAAACAGGCTCAGAAATGTCCATTTTAATTAAACATTTTACTTTCAATTACATTTCACAGTTTGCACATGGTGACACATGCTTTCATCACGGGGACTTTCAGAGAAGGCTGCTGTATTAGCGTGGCTCTCCTATGTAGGGAAATTGTTGGTGAAAATGACTCGCGTAGGAAAAACTCAGGGTTTTCTTCAGTTTGATCGATGGGGAGTTAGTTATTTTCAAGAACAGAATTGGAGTGGGTTTTCTAGACTTCGAGGTAGATTTCAAGGTGTCTAAGATCAAGGACCGTCCCAAATTGATAGAAAGGCAGTCATTTGACTGACAGCGGAAGTGACTTCTATTTTGGTATGTATGCCATTTATTGAGACGAGTGAAAAATCTGGCTATGCAACTTTACTATGTTTCTGTGTCATAATAAGCTGTAGAAATTTCTAATTTTCATTCAAAGCTACCCAAAATTTACAGTGTACCCTAAACAGCAAATTAAACAGACTTGATTCCCATCCTCCAAGAAGCTTGTAATACAGGACACACACTCACGCACTACTCATTTTGTTTCAAGCAAACATATAAACACATATTTCAGGGACCTTTTTAGATGCCTCCAGATTAAGAAAGTGTCTTTGCTACAACGAGATAGGAGACACATTCCTGGCTCTCTCTGGATCTCACCACTTGAATTATTTATCATTCCAAGAAGGCAGGGAGGAACTATTTGGTCAGTGTGTAGGAGCGTGCCTCATTTTAAGCAGATATAATTGGGAGAATATTGCTGCTCAGGCATCATCTTTTTAAATATGCATCTGAGAGGAGATTCCTGGCGGGAAATCAGTTTGCAGGAGACCATTTTATAGCGTTTAAAGTGAACCATCTGTGGGTTATCATGCCCCCAACTTGGACTTCTGACTAGAAATTAAGCAGAAGCTGAATTCCCCTGTTCCAACGGCTCTGTCTGCCGAGCCTCTGCTAGTGGCCTCTGTGACAATTGCTGGGGCTAAGTCAGTCTGACAGGGAACTACGTAAAGATAGGGATAGGTTTAAACTGCTTCTTTCAGTTTCACTTTTTAACAATGCTTTTTTGGGGGGTCATTATCATATGATCGTCTGGTATACTCACCTCGTCTCTTTTTTCTTTCTTTACTTTCTTTCCTTTCTTTCTTTCTTTCTTTCTTTCTTTCCTTTCTTTCTTTCTTTCTTTCTTTCTCTTTCTTTCTTTCTTTCTTTCTTTCTTTTTCTTTCCTTTCTCTCTCTCCTTCCTTCTTTCCTTCCTTCCTTCCTTCCTTCCTTCCTTCCTTCCTTCTTCCTTCCTTCTCTCCTTTCTTCTATTTTTTCTTCCTAAGAGAATAGTACCATAAATATATTTATGTTCACATATTATTTAGTTATTTGCGGTTTTTTTAGCCATTAATTTGAATTTTAGGAGAATCATCTCAAAGAATCAAGAGGTCAGAGTTTATATTGCATGAGATTATAAAAACTATCTTCGTAATATAGGAATGCTTCAGCTTCTCTTTCGTTCTTAAAGGAACACATTAAGAAAATAGCTTCGCCAAATTTAGCTTCAGTAATTCTAAAGTCAGAAAAATATTCAAAAAATACACCAGCGTAACTGTGAACGATGCTGGGCCAAGCTCAAGTTTAGCACTCTGCACGGAACGAACAATTTCACAAAGTTTATACTAACTTTCCTTCTTTTTAAACAACTGCTTGCATGAGCTAAAACTCATGACAGCCACGTGATGGGATTACTGTTTCTCAAATGAAGAAATGAAAGGACCCAGGTGAAGTCACACGTTGGGCTTGACAGTGTGGAGATGCTCCGGAACGCGACAGTGCTCCCGAGCTGATCTCTGGAAAGACAAAGCCTTGGGAAGATCAGCTGGAGAAAAACTCCCTGGAAAAGAGGCTGTGGGCCGCCCACGCGAGAGCAGGCAGGACTGGGCGCGGGACACAGCGCATGTGCAGAAAATCCATCCCCCGTGGGAACCGTGAAAAATACATGGCTGCGCCCATTGAGCATAGATGCACAGATATATACATATGTGTGTACACTCACTCACTCTACATATGTGTCTATGTCAACTGGATGGGAAAAAATGTCTTCGAAAAATGTTTTGAAATTAACCCATCATCGAAACAGGAAATCGTGGTAATTTTCTTCTAAATAGCCCTTCTCGTTGTTATTAAGGCTATTATTGTTGATGTTTTACCATTTTACTAGTTTAAGAGAAGTATGCGTGTGAAGTACGTGGTCGTGCATGGACAGGGTGACACAGGTCCCATTTGGCAGTCTTCTGCAAAGCCTGTTGTTTCAGCATAATTATAATAGCACAACTTTTCACTCTCAAAAGTGTCCATAGTACAATTATATAGACATGATGAATAAAAGGCACGTGAAGTCACACACGTCCAAATCGTGACTTGTTACCAGTATCTAGAGCGTTGGAGGGTCTCTCGTGAAGCAAATCCTGAGAAATATTTGATAGATCATTCATCAGGTCTCCCATCTTACTTAGGGCTTGGGGCAGAATGGTGGCATGGTGGCAGGTGGCATGTGGCACCGGCCGAGCGGATGCTCAGTATTCTTCCTTTCATACCTCCATGATTTTGACCATCATTGAGATGAATCCGTTGATACGAGAAAATGGAAAATTCTTTCTTTTAGGTGTGCCTCCAGCAACGTGATAACAATGCTACGTGGCTCTAAGGAATAATTTATCACTAAATATCTACACAGCTTAGAATGGAAGAGGCTCGATTTCTATCTGCTGTTTTAAAAAGATCTTATATATTATCTCTTCTTTGAGAATTAAATGGTAGTAGATATTTATATTTCGAATTAGTAGTTCAGGGATATTGTTGACAAGTTATAAAAGTGTATCGGCTTTAAAGAATTAGTTTGAAAGTTTAAACCTTTAAAAGATCGAAATTGCTTTTTCCAAGATATCCTTTCCTAATCCCTGGGACTGTGAGTATGATAAAATATCACACCTTGATTATATTATATCACATGGCTAAAGTGACTTTGCACATGTGATTAAGGTTAATAACCAGGTGATTAAATTAGTCAAAAGGGACATCGTCTGGCTGAGACTAATCTAATAATTGGGGCCTGTGTGACCATGAGTTTTCAGAATAGAGTTTTCCGTGACAGATGACAGAAGAGAATTCCTGGGAGAGACTTCACATGTGAGAAGGATGTGGCACAGTGTTGATCCCTAACGATGGGGAAGGCTACAAGACAAGACATGCAAGTGGGTTCTAGAAGCACTGAGCAGCCAGCCCCTCACTGAGGGCTAACACGATGACAGGCACTTCAGCTCTATAGCAGGAAGAAGATAAATTTTTCGAAGAATGAGAAGGAACTTTGAGAAGGAATCTGAGATCTAGTGGAGAACAAAGATGGCTGACTCCTTGATTTCATCTTTGTGAGACATGGAGCAGAAAAACCCACCATGGACTCTGATGTACAGATCTGTGAGATACCAAACCGTTTTTGTTTTAAGCTTCCATTTGTAATTTGTCACGTGGCAAAAGAAAACTAATAAAAGTAGTGTAACTCTTCCAACTTTGTTCATCTCTTGCAAAATTATTTTGGCTATTTTAAGGGCTCTTGATTTCCATATAAATTTTAGGATTGGCCTGCCGATTACATTAAAACACAAATTTACTTCTTTCCAAACCCAATACCTTTACTTCTGTTTCCCCTTTTCCTTATTGCACCTGCTCGAATTCACAGGAAAATGTCAAATAAACGAGGACAGTTGTCATCCTTCCCATGGGTTCAGTTTTAGGGATAAATAATTCAGTAGTTAACATTAAGCTTGAGGTGAGCCATGTTGTTTTTTGTATTATATTTTTAGATAGGTGTCTTTCATGAAATTAGAAATTTCCGTTTTATTTAAAATTTGCCAAGAAATTTAGTTACGGATGGGTGTTGAAATTTGTCAAGTGCTGTTTCTGCCTCTATTCAAGTGATACTGTGGTATTTTTCTTTATTCTAAAAATATGGTGCATGGCATTCATTGTTTTTTGGATGTTAACCTAAGCTCGCCTTCCCGGAATAAACCTCACTCGTTGTGATGTTTGATGCTTTTTATGTGTTGCTAGAGTTAGTTCACTTACCATGTTTTATTAAAGAGAGCCACGTCACTGTTTACGAGGGATACTGGTCCGTAGACTTCTTTTCTTGTGGTGTCTTTGTCAGACCTCAGTTTGAGAGCAATAATGACCTCATAGCATGAGCTGGGACAGGTTTCTCTCCCTTCATTTACTGAAAGAGCTTCTGGTACATTGGTGTCCTTTCGATATTTTATAGTATTCACCAAAGAAGTCCTTTGAGCTGGGAATTTTCTTTTTTGACCATGTTTTTGATTATCTACTTAATTTCTCTGCTTGCTGTCAATTCATTCAAATGTTCTACTTCTTTGTGATTTGATTTTAATAATTTGCATTTTCAGGATTATGTATTTCATCTAAATTGTCTAATTTTTTTTCATAAAGTTGTTGATCATATTTCTTGATAATCATTAAATTAACAAGTTTAGTGGTAATGTCTACTCTTTTCTTCCTGGTTTTGATAATTTGTATCTATTGCTTTTTTTCAGTTTGGGTAGAGGATTACCAATTTCATTGACCTTTTTAACAAACCAACTTCTGAGTTGATTGATTTTCTTTAATTTTTTTTCTTTTCTGTCTCACTGACTTCTGTCTTTATTATTCTTGGTATTTGACTTGACTTGAGTTTAGTTTGCTTTTATTCCTCTCCATAATTAAGGTGGAAGCTTAGATCTTTAATTCAAGACTTTTCTTCTTGCCTAAAATAGACATTTAAAACTAAAAATATCTAAGTACTGCCTTGGCTGCAGCCCTAATTTTTGTAATTGTTCATATGTTATACTTTCATTTTCATTCAGTTCAAAATATTTTCTGCTTTTCTACCTGTTATATGGTCTGGGTAGTTGAAATATTCCACAGTTAATGATGAAGTGACTATATTTTTATTCGTTTTTGTTAGAATGTGTTCCACATATTTTGAAGCTCTGTTATAATTGGTATATTTTCCTGATGCACTAAACTTTATCAGAATAAAACGTCCTCTTTTTCTTTAGTGATATTTCCTATCACGATGTTATTTTGTTGATATTACGATGGCCACTCCAGCTTTTTTATGGTTATTGAAAACTGTCCTTGATTTTCTTCATTTGTTTGTTTAGTAATTTTCCTTTAACCGTTATTATATTTGATGATTTGGGAGAAGATTAGATGGCCTCCTTACTAGTCCATAGCCAGAAGTCGTTCCCGTATATAAGAATTTATAGGAGGTGTTTTAGTTATACTTAATGAGGCTGTGAAAAATATGCATAAAAGAATTAAAAAATATAAAATACCTGGAGAGAAATAGGAACTATGGAAAAGAATGGAAATTACAGAACTAAAAAGTACAGTAACTGAAACAAAAATATCCCAGGATGTGCTTAACAGCACAATAGATATGATGGAAGAATCAGTGGATTTGAAAATAGATCAATAGAAATAAATCAATTTTGAAATCAGAGTGAGTAGAGCAATCACTAAAAAACAAACAAACAAACAAAAGATGTATAGCTGACAGGAACATAGAGAAGATAAAAAGATATAAATACTCAACCCAAAAGAAAGCATGAAAAGAAGGAAAAAAGCAACAATGAATAAACACATGGGACAAACAAAATAGCAAGAATGCGGGCATAATCCCCCGTAAACTGAAAATTACATTAAATGTAAATTGTGTAAACACTTGAATTAAAATACAGAGAATGTCATATTATAAAGAGGCAAGACCCAGTCATGTGTTGCTTGTAAGAAACACAACTTAAATATAAATAGTTTAAAGGTATTAAAAAAAAAAAGGAAGGGAAAAACATAAGAACAGTGGATTTTTAAAAAATCACAAAAGCGAGGTCATCAAAATTAATATATGAAAAGATAAAGAATGTAAAACTCTGCATGATACCGAAAGATATTGTGTATGTCTAGAGCATAAGACTAAGGTACTAGGCATATTGTCACTTGACTACTCCTTTGCATACTCTAAAATATACACTCAGGTTTAGTGAAAACAGGACTCAATGAACTGCATGATTGGCTTTGTACTCAGTGTGTCAGAAGCCCGTATAACACAGTATTTTAAACAGCGTTCCTACCAATTTTCTTTTAAGTATTTATTTGGAGGATAATATGAAGAATGTGCATTGAACGCCATTTTGAGGATTGAAGATTTGGGGGATTTTTGAAAAGATTTTTAAATAGCAGATATTTTTATACCTATTTGGAGTGATTGGCTTGTTTTCCCCATAGAGGAATTCTGAATTCTGTGACCCATCATTTATAACTATATCTGAAAGAAATGGGGACTAATTTTTGGAATGCTGAAATAGAGTAAAGATAGAACTGTTAGTCTAACCACACTTTGCTTAGTGCAGAAGAGCAAACCCATGAGGCTGGCACTGGACCAAAAGTCTCTGTCATTCAGTCGCTAGTGTTTGACAATTGGACCTGGAATACACAGTCACCCAAACAGAGAAATGGCCATCATTTGTTTTTTTGAGAGCTGGAGTCTGGCTTAGTTCTTCTGTCCACCACCTCTTTTTGTAAACGTGTCAGAGAATGAGCTTCAAAACAACAAGTTGACACAACTAGATAGACGTGAAGGAAGAAACAGACAGTGAAAAATGGTTTAAGAATTTTAGGTATCCCTCAAAAGAGTGAGACAGAAAAAAAAAAATAAAAGCACAGTAAGGTGAAGAAAATTTTCTTCATACACCCTCTCACATCCAAAAGAGTATTAAGATAAATGTAATATACCACACTCTTCACAAATGCATCGAAAAGACAATTACGTTGTTTATTAAGGAGTAACTATAATCGTAAGCTTAAGAAATACATTCTGTGATTTACAAATACCCTGAAAAAAACAAATGAGGTTAAACATGCACATTTTTTGCGTCATTGAATGATGAAAGACTGGAAGCATATGTATAAATTTACAAGGAGCAAATTTTTGATACAATTTGTTTCTAAATATTAAGCTCATTTTTCCATTGTGATTTTCAAGTATGTAAGAGCTGAGAAAATGTAAAACTCATGTACTCACTTTGAAATAATATATAAATAAGATATTCCAGTTAAGCAAGAGATAAGTTAAAATTAGAAATTCAATACAAAATTCACAATAAAACAAGATTGAATTCATATAAATATAATTAATTCTTGATGGATATGTTAAATTTGATTATCGTGTTGAATTCTAAAATCAGAGATTATGCTTTTAAAAACTTATGAAACATACAGTAATTGAATAACACACAATGGACCTAAAGGCATATTTCAAAGAAAAAAATAATACAAGAACATAGTCATTGGGGGGAGAAAGGGCGTATCTAATTTCTCTCTTTTATTAGAAAAACATGTTTTGAAACCAAAAGCTATAACCTTTCAAGTATTTAAGGAAAATTTCCTAAATATCTAATGAATCAAGAGAATATTAAACCTACATCTACAGACTTAGAATAAGACAGACCAGGGCTAAAAATCATCAAAAATACATTAGAATTGATATTACACAGAGAATTGGTGCCAATAAGTGTGATAAGAGCTTATAATACATGCATGCCTTAATATTCACAACAACCAATATGACAGCTACTATTATGTCCCCAATTGAGGGACTGGGACAGAGAATAGTGACATTCCACCGTTTCACCCCCTTCTCACACTGAAGGTCATTGGGTCGGTTGATGTAGCTGACTGAGGATCCCTCATCCAGCCTGGAACTGACTTATCCGTGTCCCTTTGAGTAGCTGATAGATTTACTAGATGAAGATGGAGAATTTCTCAATACGTTATTCCCATTCTGGGTATGCATGTTAGCTATGAGTTAGATTACTCACCCCAAATAAATTTTAAAATATTTTCTATGAGTGAAAAAAAAAATCGAAATAAAAATAACTCAAATTAATGTGAAGTTTTTTTTTTTTTTTTTTTTTCATTGTAGTTTCTAAAAGTGTTCTTTGGGCACTAGAAAAATGAAGGTTTCAGCACCAAATAAAAAATGCTTATATTTTTGGAGCCCTTTCATGATGCAATCATCCCATTAGACAAAATGTGGAGTTTTCAGAGTCTAATGATATATAAATACCCGAATGGAATTCGAGCTACATTAAGTACGTCTTCCCATTTTTCAAAAGTTAAGAAAAAGTTACAGAGGCAACGATGTTTGGTATTCCTCCCCTTTCCTTTTAGGAAGAATAAGAGAGGCATAGAAAAGGACATAACGTTACAGTGACATTGAGGATGAATTTTGAAGTGGCAAAAGAAACCTACCCAGTAAAATGTCCCAGGAAGCATCTTGCTATATAATACAGGTTTTAGGCGATTTTAGAGAATGCACTGTATTCGACAGGAGACATTACAATTATTTCTACATTTGCTAAGGTGTGGGTAGTATCGTAGGTCATGCTGCCTTATTTGTAGGCATGATTGTGACAGGGCATGTCATCAGGAATACCATCAGTTTAATTATAATGAGGAGATTGGTCTTATCAACACGAGTAATCCATCAGCTTTCATAAAAAAGATAGTTTAACTTGATAAGACTATTCCAGTCTTACAACAAAATCTTATCTTTCCCTAGTTTTTATCTTTGTGCATATAAACTCGAATTTAGTCATAATGTATTAATTACATTTTTGTCTTATTTTCTAATTTTTGCCATCAACTGCTCAAGCATTATAGAATTAAACAACTTGAAATTTGCACTTGAGGTGTTAGTAAAGCTTTGCTCTCAAATGCCATATTATACTTTAGCTATTTATCTGTAATCAGATTTATAGTAATTAGATAAAATGAGTCAGGATTTTAAATCCATCTTTTAAGTAATCTAATTTATATTTATAACTTCATAATTATATTATATGCCAACGATTATTAGAATTTTACGTATTGAGAATGAACAATGGATTAATGATAGACTTTTATCTTTTCCTTGGTTATTCAATCTCACTAATTATACATTTAATAATGATCAATTATAAGTTAATGTACGTAATTGTTTTATTAAATTTAAATCCTAGTTAAATGCTTATTTAATAATCTTAGTGTGCTCTATAATATCCGTCAGGAAATTAAGACTTGTATGTACCCACATAAAATTGTAAGAGTTTTAAATTCTTTCTTCTGCTCTTTGCTACCCTGTCTTGAATTTAGAATAAAATGATTTATTCTAATGAAACAAAATCATGGAGAAGTGAATTTTATATTTCAAACGTTTGAGTCTATTCTGTTGGTTGGTTGGTTCACAGCACTGGTGTGTCTAAGAGGGAAGATTCATACTTTTTTCACATGAGCTGTTGTAGTAATAACTTGAAGAACAGCTAACAAATTTAGGCACAGCCTACACTCCATACATCGCTATCTCATTTAATCCTCAAACAATCCTGAAGGATAGGTACTATTATTATGCCCTTTAAGAGAAGAGAAAAGTGAGGTATGGAATAGTTAATTAAATTTGTTTAAGGTCAGATGGGTAGTGAGTGAGGAAAGCAGACATCTGAACTCTAGAGCTTACTTTTTTAATATTAATTTTTCTTCCTTGTGACATTTACTGTCTTCTACTTACACTGATTAGGAGTTTATGTCAGAGAGATGCAAATGTAACCATATAAGTTATTTATAATGTCCATTACAGTATTTTTCGATTAAAACACCATCACTGTATTTCTTGTTAATAACAGATATTTCTAGTTAAGTCATGCTAGAGTGGGATTAATCAAACCATATATGATTCTCGAATTCTGTTTATGGGATTCACTTTAAGTCATGGCAGTTGTGCTTTTCATTCATTTCAAATAAAATTCGAAGACCAAAGCAAATGTATTCTAAGTGATGGAAGCAGATACCTGGAGAAAGAATGAATGAAGGCAAAGATAAACCCAAGAAAGTAGGTCAATAAAAGCGGTGAAGAGTTTTAAATGAAATTGGATATGTGTGTGCATACCCACCATTTGGAAGAAAAATGGAAACTGTTCCTTTAAGCTTTGAAAGTAACAAAGGTACACACAATTTTTATAGTTATTGAGTAAAATACATTAAAGCGGCCCTTTTGAGAAACTAGTTTTGCGAGGCTATGGAGAAGGAAGCCAAAATTGCCAAGCGCTTATTATTGCCATTTTTCGTGTATGAGTTTACATCTAATTTTCCTAAGGAGCCAGTGATGGAAGTATCATACCGTTTTAAAGATGAAGGATCTGAGATTCAGAAAGTTTCAGATAAGTGTGAAAGCAGAATTGCTTTATTAGAAACCATATCATATCTAATGCCAAAATCTGTCTTCTACTTTCTCTTTTAAGAATCTTATGGCTTCAAAATAACTTAAATATTAGAATGTTCACAAAGGGTCACATTCATGTGTTCGATTGACCTTGTACTAAATATGAAATATTTGTATAGTGAATAACACATCCAAGTGAGCATACTTTTAGTATAGAGCATCTGTTCATTCAAAAGAGTAGTTAATTTGCTAATGCAGAACAAGACATAATCTAAAATTTGAAAACTATTGATTGCTAAAACCAATTTTCATGTGTGAGCTACAATGTTGATCCCCAAAACTGGTCTCATTTTAAATCATTTTTTTTGCAATGATGTCCTAATTTTTAATTACCTATCCAATTTTTTTATAATATGGGTGTTTAAAACCCAGCCATTATTAACACTTTTCTGAAGCGTTAACATTTATGAATTGGCATCAGAATCAAGCTGACTGGTTACAGTTTAGCCCACAAAATAAGCTTTCGCCCTCCAACATTATGCCTTTTAAAGTTTTTACGTGGTATTAATTATATCTTTTAAGGCACCAAAAATCATAAGCAGAAACTGAGTCATTTCACAGAAGTGGACCCATTGGACAGAACTGTTTACATTCATGACAAGAAAGGGCATCTCCACACTCAACCAGCCTGGCTTTATGATATCAGCTCCCTTCAAAGCAGTGCCTTCTAGAAAGTGTCCAGATTTGACAGATGAATTGAGTTCACTGCCTGGTGACCTGGCCCCCAATGAGATACATTGACTCATTCGGTTTCCTCTCTTAATATCTTCTCCAGGTGGCAAACCGGAGCGATTGGTATCTGGAAGGTGATTTGGTAAAAACGGTGGTAATTTAGCAGTAATCTCTGCGGCTACTCTACCCCGGTGGGAGTCATTCTCTTCCCCAGGAAGAGCTTTGATCAGACATCCAAGCTGGGATGCTTATGTGCTCACCACGGAGTTAAGTTGAAAAAATGGGTAAAACGCAGAGCTTATTCCAAACTAACAGGCAATGCTGCACACAAGATGTAATGTGGGTACACACTGCAACTCAAAACTGGGGTGAGGGTTTAGATGGAATCACACCTGCTGTCTCCTGCAGTATTCTTTCTCTTTGCTTTTTTTTTTTTTCTATTTGGGCAAGAGCTTAGAAACAGACATGAGTACAGAATGATGAGTGAGACAAGTGATAAACAAAAATGGAGGAAATGAGACAAAGCTGTCTTTCTTGCTTTTCCTCTTTGTTCTTAGCCTAAAAGCAGTAAAATCTTGACATCCATATGATAAGATATTCATAAAAAATTATTTTGCAGTCTAATTCTTGCAACCTGCCTTGAGCACGTAGAGAAAAAATGTAAAACTTACTATCCGTAAAATCACAATAAAGAGAATTTGATTGCATGAAAACTAAAAAACGTACCTAAACACCCATTTATTAATTTCATTGTTTATCAAACAGACTTTAACGAGCATATACTGAATACTGTCTGAGTTTCCCTAATCATATTGAAAACTTATTGCACTTATATAATTTTATTAACCAATATCCCCTTAATACATTTGATTTAAAAAGGAAATAAAGAAGTAAAAATAAAATAAAAACCTAAAACTGAAATTTATTGTCACAAAAAGATAAAGCATGCAGAGGTGGATTACATGGAGCTAAAGAAACTTAAGTTTCAGAGCAAATTGTTTGATCGTTTCTTTTTGTAAAATTTGCAAAAAAAAAAAAAAATTAAATTAAATTGCAATTAGCTCTCACTTTCTAGTACATCCTCCGTCTCTTATATTTCCCCATAGCTGAAACACTCAGGTGAACTTTGGCATTTTAGGGATCTGGTTAGAGGGGAATTGAGTTATGGGTTCATTTAGATTGAGTCAGATGGAGTATATACTTCTCTTGTCTGTGCAGAGGACTCTGGTTATAGAAATGGCTTCTAAGGATACTTCTGTATCTCATTTTGTCAACTCACTCATTTTTGTGACACCAAGCCTGGTCCGGAGGACTGGCATTGGTATGAGCATGTCTTATGGCACCTAAAATATGTGGCTTGAGCAAGGCACAAAGTTTGAAGTATAAAAAGCCAGAAATTAGTCTACGAGAAATTCTTTCAATCAGTAATGATTTAAAACTGTAAACGAGGGAATTTTTTTAATCAATACATAGTCAGAACAAGATTTTTATTCTGTCACTTGTATAATTGAGAATACAGAGTATGTAACTTTAAATGCAGGAAAGATTTTTTTTTTCTTTTTCTTTTTTGAAGTAGATACTCACAAAATATAATCCCTGTGTTTGTAGGAAAACTGTGATAACACATAACATGAGATACACTTGATAGAGATTTTCCATTTGATAACAATCTTACATATTGAATGACCAAAGTGGATAGAAAGTATATTATACAGGTGTGTCGGAATATCAGTAATTAACGTGTTCTGTTTTGGGCTTAATTTTGTAATGTCTGTGGTATTTCTCAGCTTTCTAAAATCCATAATTCGATATGGTTTCTTTTTTTCATGGGAAACAAATATTTACTTTTGCATCCATTTTTGCATTCATAATGTTAGATTCTTTTTTCTTAAAGAGAGTGTACAAATTCTTATAAGGCTAATGCTCCATAAAACCTGACTAAACCCTAGAAGCGTGAATTATATCATATCGTATCATATCATATCATATCATTCTTCGTTCTGTATCACTGAGATACTCATGAAGAATATTCCCCAAGTCACCATTTCTAGAAGGCATAGGCTCTTAAAGGGCTCATTTTCTTTTAATACTGCAAATTCTATTATTAGGGTCTTTAATAAACAATAGAGCTCACATCTTACTGATCCCCAGGTATTTTCTAAGGTTTTTTTTTTTTGTCAATATGCTTTTATCCATAAAAGTTAAGTTATAGCTCAACACACAGCCAAGATAACAGACACCAAGACTAAAAAAATTTTTGACGTGTTTCAAATAACATGTGAATACTCTGACTTTGTTCCGTTTCAAAATTATCTTGGTTATTCTTGGTGCTTTTTATTTCTGTATGAATTTTAAGAACAACTTTTCAGTTTATGCAAAAACTTACAGGTAGTATAATAGCAACTCCATTGAATGAGTTTGGAAGTGGTTCATGATCTATTTTTTTAAAAGCATTTGTGAGGGTTTGTGTTAATTCTTCCTTAAACATTTGGTAAAATTCACCAGTGAAGCCGTTTGTGACGGGGCTTTTCTTCATGGGGAAGTTTTGATTAATAATTCAATATAATTATTTTTTAAAGTTCTATTTATATTTTCTATTCCTTCTTTCAGCAAATTGGGTTGTTATCTTCCTAGGAACTTGTTCATTTCACTTAGCTATCTAATTTGTTGACACAAATTGTTCACGGTATTCCCTTACAATTTTTTTTTCTGTAAGATTGGTAGTGATGTCCGCCTTTTATTCCCTATTTATTAATTTAAGTTGACTTTCTTTTTTCTTGGTAAGTCTAGCTAAAGTTTTATCAATTTTGCTGAGATTTTCAAAAAACTAAACTTTTTCTGTTCTGTCTTGTTACTTTCTATTTTAATCTATATTATTTCCTTCCTTCTGCTTGCTTTGTACTTTGTAATTTTCCAATTTCTTATGGTGGAAGGTTAAGTTAATGATGAGATTTTTCTTTTTAAATACGAGTATTTACAGGCAATAATTGACCTTTAAACACTACTTTAGCTGAGTCTTGTAAATTTTTGTATGTTGTGCTTTTCTTTTCATTCATCTCAAAATGTTCTCTAATTTCCCTTGAGATTTCTTCTTTGACCCACATATTATTCAAAAGAATGTTGTTTAACTTCCACATCTTTAAGGATTTCTCCAATTTCTTTGTCATCGATTCCCAATTTTGTTCCATTGTAATCAGAAAACAAACTATATGATTCCAGTTTTTAAAATTTATTAGATGCTTTGTGGTGTAACATATGATCTATCCTGGAGAATATTCCACGTCTACCTGCGAATAGTCTGTTTTTGATGTGTAGAATGTGCTAAAGAGATGTCTGCTGGGTCTGTTTGATTTGTAATATTTCTCAAGTCTTCTGTTTTTTCTTTATCTGCTGCATAATTGCTCTAGATAGCAGTAAAAGTGTGGTATTTTAGTGTCCAACTATTAATGTTTAGTCATCTCTCTATGCCTTCAACTTGGTCAGTTTTGCTTTATGTATTTCGGGTCTGTTTTGTTAGGTACATATACTTTTATAATTGTTACATCTTTCTGACGGATGACACTTTTATCTCTATAAAATATTCTTTTTTCCCTATAACAATTTTTCTGTTAATGTCTATTTTGTCTGTTAGTATAGGCATACCACACTACACTTGTGATTTGGGAACAGGAAGCTTTTCCTTAGGACACAGAAAGCAATAGACATAAAAGAAATAATCACGATTTAGATTTCACCACAGTTAAAAAATTCTGCTCATCAAAAGACACCATTAAGAAAATGAATCAGAAGGAAAGACGTGAAGAAAAGATTTAAAAACAAATATCTGACAAGAAAACACACTTGGGGGTGTATATTGTTCTTATAAGTCAGTAATAAGAAGGCAAATATCCAAATAAAAGCAGCTGACAAATATTAACAGATACCTCACAAAAGAAGAGATATGAATTAGGGAGCAAGAAAATGAACATGTGCTCAGCGTCATTTCAAATTAAGTTTCAAATTAAAACTGTAAAAAGATTTTATTCGACACCCACCATATTGCCAAAGCCACATTCAAGGTCATACTTTCCCCGAAATGGGCCTGACCACACTGCCATGGCCTCTCAGCAGAGCTGTGAGTATTGGGGAGGAGGGCAGAGGATGTGGCTTCTGCGATGTACAGGGGAGGTTAGTAGACATTGCTTCGCATTAGGATTTTCTTTGATTTCCTAAAAAGTTTCAGCTTTTCCTCAACACATTTCCAGGATGGCTTCCTGGTTATTTTTTAAAAATTTTAATCCAAATAATGTTAGAGCGTGTTAACGTTTTCAAACAGAGCTCTCAAATTTTGACATCAAAGCCAGATTCTGGAATGAATTATCCAAGATCATTTTACATCCACCTGGATGAAGGATGGATCTAGGGACACATGTCATAAATGATGTGGCTTTAAACCGTGAGTCCATTTAGAAAGGGAATATCGATTACTTTATACCATGTTACTTAAAGTACAATAAGTATAAATAAATTTCAGAATGACAATGTGTGGCTGTCATATCCCATTAGATGAAATGTGGGTTTTTCAGATTCGAATGATATATAAACCCCCAAATATAATTAGAGCTAGATTAAGTACATCCATCCATTTTTCAAAAGTTAAGAAAAAGTTAAGGATGCAATGGCGTTGAGTATTCTGACCCTTTAAGGAAGAATAATGGAGGCATAGAAAAGGACATAACACGACAGTGACACTGAGGATTAATTTTAAGGTGGCAAAGTAAAGTGACCGAGTAATATATCCCAGAAGCACCTTACTATATAATACAGTTTTCAGGCAATCTCAGAGAACACACCGTATTACACAATGGACCACTGCGAAGTGTTCATGACCCCAAGTCTTCAGCTCCATTTGCAATCCGTCTAAGCAATGTGTCCACCTGGGCACCACGGATCCTACTTGGGTTTTCAGAGTTCTTTCTCATTTCCATATTAATTGATTACAATAACAAAAACAAAACACGCCAGCATAAAATACCAATTGTCATTCTATTATTTAGTGAATCGTTCCTAGTTCTGAAATGAACGCGAGTGTTTCTTTACAAATGCATGGAACTCAAGCGCTATGTCAACGAGTGTGTAGGAAGGACTGAGTATGCACTTGACCGGTGGGCAGACCATAGACTCTATGAGCCATCCCCTTGGAAATGCATCTTCCCTTGGGGGCTGATTCCTATGTCCATCCTGTGGAGTTAATCATTTGCCACGGGCCAAAAACAAATACAGCCATTTGCCATTTTCACACTGACATATAGTGTGTATGGCTCTATAGATTTTTCAAAGGAAATACTTTCAGGTTCTATCAAACTGAAGGCTCAGGAAATAATAATCACAGATTCTTCTCTTTAAAGCCATCTGTCCTCTCGCTCTTGATTTTCATCAATTCTCTGTAATTTTCACCCACTCTGTCTCAGGATCATGAGTTATCATTGGTTGCCACTGGAACACTCCAAGGCCATTTGTCTTATTGAAACATGGGTTGGCCTCATGGCTGTGAATAATCATCCACTCTCTAATATATCGTACATTCTTTAAAATCCCTCCTCTCCTAAAGACGACAGCACTGTCCTGCAGCTGATGAGGGCAGAAATTAATTATTTTCTCTCGGTTTGAAAGATGCTATAATTGTTGTAACATATTCGTTGTTTAAAATCCGCTCCAGACTAAAGGCATTTACTGAAAAATAGTTAAACTATGCCCTGTGTAGGAATAAGGAGCACTTTGAGACAGGTAGGAACCGAGCACAGATCCGGAAGTGGCACAGAAGTAGACAGATCCCCTGAATTGGGCGTGTGTACCTTTTTCGACTTTTTGCTTAGATTTCGTTGCGCTGAGAATGAGTTGATGTGGAAGACCATAGTTCTGTTGATTCTCTAAAGGTACAATGCTTTTTCTGTTCTGCTTCCAATGTTGGGTTTAAATGCTAATATACCAGAGGTTTTAGTATTTTTCAGTATACTAGAATTTTTAGTATGCGTTTAAAATGGCATTCATTTATTTCAATATGTGGCAACATTTCAAATTTCGGTAGTAATAATACTAATTGACAATGGGAGATGGTGGCCCAGTTGGAGGCGCATTTGCAGGGTTTTGATAGCACAGCCTGCATTTATAACATAGAGCGTTTTCTCCTGTTTTATTGACTCTTCTTGGGATATAGCATTTTCAAAAGGGAAAGCACTTGTAAAATTTTGTTTAAAAGCCTTTTGGATATCAATATAATTTCTTTAAGGCAACAGTTTGCTGAGTTAAATGCAAACACATCAGAAACATATGGCTTGCATATTCCTAAAAGTACACATGGGCTCAAGAATTAAGACAGCTAGCGTTTGGCCAATCCGGTCTTGGTTTTCGCCAAACACAAAATTTCTGAAAAGTAGTTTGATATCTTTTCAGCAACATGAATCACGAGGCAACAATGGCAATAGCGTTTGGATCACGAAACAACCTACAGAAATCGATGGCAGGCAAATTTCATGCCAACGCCTAGTCCTAATGGGGCATCGTATTTATCAGAATCAACTGCTGACGTCACGTAGATAAATCTGGACACAAATAAAAGAGGATGATAGAGTCATAGTAATCACTGTTGCCTGCATTGGATGGAAGCAGCTAAGAGTTCCTGTGACTTTCAGATCTTCACAGGTAGCTTTGGCCCTCACGCAGAGGACTTAAGAGGGACAGGAAGCTAGTGGACAGGTGCACTGGCCCCTCCCTGATGGAATAACCCGGAAAACAGACACAGGTGCTTCCATAGAGAGTATTGTATTTAATGTTGCAAGGACTGAGTCTTTTTTTGATTTTTTTTTAAGTTAAATTACAGTTGACATACAATATTATATTAGTTTCAGGCATACGACCTATAATATACCTTACAAAGTGATCACCCCGATAAGTCTAGTACCCATCCGACACCTTATGTAATTATCACAATATTATTGACTGTATTCCTATGCTGTATTTTATATCCTCGGGACTGTTTTTATAACTTGGAACTTATACTTCTTTCAATATTGATCTATAACTTTTATTGTCACCATAAGGTACGTAAAACCAGATCTGTTGTGTGATATTGGAACTAAGTCAAGACCTGGAAGCTCAACTTTTTAGCTGGGTTCCCTTGTGCAAGTGACTTAACTTCTATGAGCTTCAGTCGTTTTTCTACCAAATTAATAATAGAATATGCGTAGAATACGGTTTTGCCAGGTTTAGCAATGACATATAGAGTCTGCTCGGCACAGTGCTAACTCAGTCAGTTATTTCTCGTGTCGGTAGATGAGTTCAGTTCCTAGATGTTTAAAATGAGGAAACTCGTTTTAAATTGTTGAATTCGATGAATTAGTTAAACTATCAATAATTAATAATTAGCTTTCAATTTAATAATTAGTGATTATCAACAAAATATTAGTAATGATTATATTGTGTAGGTTAAAATGTGAAGCTACTTCAATTCTTAACATTGCATAGCAAAATTATTTCAGTGATTATCTAATAAGTTTTCTGAGATTGTCACTGGGTAGGGTACAGTTTCTCAGCCCTATCAATGGAAATGGCTCAATATGCCACATCACCAGGCCTAAAAAAGGGAGGTGAGTTTATAATGTTTGCAAACACATCATTATAGACTTCCCCTGGATCCCTCTTGTTGTTTTTATATTTAGATGAAGTTATATGATATGTATCTTCAACTGGCCTGGTGATCTCAATTCAAACAAACCCTTAGTCTCTGCAAGTGAAATAGAGGCACAATATTCTCTCTCTCTCTCTCTCTCTCTCTCTCTCTCTCTCTCTCTCTCTCTCTCTCTCTCTCACACACACACACACACACACACACACAACTTCATTTCCTCTCTCTAGAGTCTTCATTTACATACCAAACAGTTGCTACAGTGATTTCAAACATACATGAAATGAGCTGAAGAAAATACTTACTCTTCTAACCAACCTTCACATGACTCCTGTATTACTGCAATCTTTATTCCTGAAAAATAACTAAAAAAATTATCTGCAGAGAATTTTTCGCACTCAGGGTTTTTCATGGGAATTATACTGAGGTTGTAGTTTATTGATTGGAACCCTCTGTTCCCATCTGAAATCTCTGATCTACAACAAAATTCTGGTCCCTAATTTATAGTTTTTAAAAGAGAAGAAAATAAGAGAGCGAAATGACGGTTTAGCATTTTTTGCTTTCGCTCCATCAGGAACCAGTCAAGTCGGATGCAAACTGAACTGAATACACAAATGAACAGGGACGAACGTGGCTCATAGCAGTGCGTTTTTAAAAATGTGTCGCAGTGTGTTGAAAACCTTTTAGTGCAAGGGAGGGGGTCTCAGTCTTTTTCAAACCATGACCCCGCATTCAGGCGCACACAAGGCGCCTTCTTCAGATGTGCTGAACAATCTTTTGTTCTCCCTGCTTCTCCAAAGACCTGCTCACAGAATCCTACCGCGAGATACAGGGGGATGGCATGAGAATTAGCGCAAAGGTTACGGGGTGCTCCTGGCCCACGGAGAGCTTCTCGCTGCAAGTGACAGAACAGAGCCACTCCAACAGAAGGCAGGTCAGCGCCTGGGACTGGGTTTCAGCCCCGTGACTCCACTTCACCCCGATCAGCTGCAGCCGAAGGACTAACTCTGAGGATGGGACTCTCCATGTCAGTGGAATCAGTTCCCTGGCTCTGGCCCCTTGAGTCAGTCCCACAGCATGTGTTTAATTACTGCTCAAGAAACATTTTGTGGCTGGCAATAGAAGGGGCGTGTGGTTTCCTGCCTCCATTCATTCATTCATTCATTCATTCTGTTTGCCAAACGGCTCACACCTGCGATGACTCAGAATTTCACCATGATGCGTTGGGGCGATCAGGGCTCAGGCTGTGGGAGTGTGAGGTCCACTCCAAATGCTTTCTCCAGGGACTTGGCTGTATATAAGATCACCCCAGGTGGCATCTCCTCAGTGCTTATTTGTAACCCAATCATTTTCTTGCCCTGATATTAGCAATATTTATGGAGTTGTGAAAAGCAAAGTCTTCATGGAAACCAGAGCTGGTAAAACAGAAAGCCGGTCTCCTATTCATCCTGTTTATATTTTCAAAGCAAACATTTACTTGGTGGCTACAACGCAAAAAAAAATTTTTTTTCGTATAGTTTTTATTATATTCAGGATTTTTTTCTGTTTTCCTTTCATAACAAAAACATATCTTTCATCTCCTCTAAGAGTTGAGACTAATCTTAATCAGGCAAGAAAGATGAAGGCAAGAAAGACTTGACCAAAAATGGTACATAAATTATATATTGATTTATTTATAAAGTCGTTATTCGGCCTAAAAATTTCAGTTTAAAGTGACCACATGAATCGTGAGTTCCTATGGTAGTTACTATTCTCTACTTCACTGTGTAGTTCCACAAATATTTCATTAGTTGTAAGGTTTTTCTACAATTTATCTAAAAAAGAAGCCTTAAAATATAAAACAACAGAAATATACCCATTAGCAATTAAACAGTTTCCTTAAAGCTGACGTCGAAAAGTCACCCCTTCTTGTCACTTTCCTGGTCATACAAAACGAGTCTTACTCGGGAGCCCTCGTGGTCTTATAATTTTCACTGAATTCAGGAATCTTAGATACATATTATTTCTTCCTTCCTGGTAATAAGTATGCTGAGATTAGAAATATTAAATCTGTTTATCACAACACAGACAGTCTAACCAAAGTTATTTCTTTAAAGCATAAAACTTGGGGAGAAGCGAAATACCCAGGACTTGCTTTGCAGGTGGAGATCTGTGCTCTTATCAGTTGAAGTGAAGTAATCAGCGGACCACATGGAGATATACTTCCCTAGATAAGGCGAAGCAATGCGCCGTTGACGAGACAAGGTTATTAAGAGATTACTGTTGTGCAGTCGATATTCCGAATCCAGATACAGATAAAGAATTGCTAAAGAATGTTTTCATATTTTGCCGTTGGCTTTTTATTTTTACATTGTGACTGTATTAATGTCTTTTAAAAAAAAACTATTTTGGTAGTCCTCTTGCCTTATCGTAACAAATAATAAATATTAAGAATAAGCGTGGTAAGCTGTGAAGAAAAGGAAGCCTCCATGCACTGTTGATGGCATTGTAAATTAAGGTAGCCACAGTGGAGACCAGTATGAAGAGTCTTCAAAAAATTAAAAATAGGGCCACCGAATGGTTTGCCAACTTCACTTCAGAGTATTTATCTGAAGGAAACAAAAACACTAATTCGAAAGATATTTGCACCCCTATGTTCACTGCAGCATTATTAGTAATAGCCAAGATATGGAAACTAGATGTCCATTTATAGACGAATGACTGACAAAAATGTGGTACGTGTATATGATGGAATATTATTCAGCAATGAAAAAGGATGGAATGTGGCCATTTGCTACAACATGGTCAAACCAAGAATGCATCATGCTGAGTTAAATAAGTCAGACAGACAAAGACAAATGCCATATGATTTCACTTATATGTGGAATCTAAAAAGAAAAAACAGAACAAAGTAAATAAATAAACGAGACAGAAACAGACACATAGATATAGTAAATAAGCTGATGGTTGCTGAAGGGGAGAAAGGTGGAGGATGGATGAAAAATAAATAAATAAAGGATATGCCCATGACAACACATACTTCTCAGATTGTTAATTAAACGATATGAGCACAAGAATTGTGCTTTTTGGATAATGACAGAATTACTTATCATTAGCATTTTCCATAGCAAAGACTGATTTTTTTTCCAGCCAATTAGGAAACCTTTTAGTGAATCGACTCAAGGTCTCGATAAGCAACATTATTGTTTATTATTTAGAATTTTAAACTTTCAAACAAAGACCAAATTGGTGGCTTTTGAACAGACTTAAATATATGTGCCTATTATTGAGTTTTGGTAGATTCAGAAAGTCGCAGTTTCTCTTCTGTTCTCGTCAGGATTTGAAAATCAGTGTTAATATGACACATGGATCTCATACGTCATTTAGGCTTTTAGAAGTATTTATGATTATTTTCTAATTCTGTTTAGTTTTAGTCAATTAGACTTAGGCAATTAGAAGTGAGAGCTTATATCGATACATGTCATCAATATATTGACACACTCTTCATAGAAATTTGATTTAAAATAATGTTTGGTAGTAAAAATTCCAAGAAAAGCCAAGTATATTAGAATCTATCATGTTCCTTCTTTGAGGAGCAGATGTTTATTATTACTTAAACCTTTTTCTCTTTTCCTTCTTTCTCGTAATTCAGTAATTGAATATGTGCTTGCGAAATTGGTCCTTCGTGTTAGAGGTAGAGAGTTTCTATGACACATTGGAAAAACAATGAGTTCATCATTCCCTCTCCTTTAGGACTCATGTGGAATTAAAGCCACAAGGGCAAATCTCATGTGAGTGATCCTTCCTTCTCACTATCTATGTGTGTTTCAAACCACAAGCCCCATTTTGGGATTTGAGGAGCTCTGGACCGACACTAAAGATTCTCTGAGCTGCTTACTCTAGGGAGAGCTGAAATGTCAAAATCTTACGTCATCTCAATTGTCATGGCGCATCTTTCTAGAGACCACGTAACCTGTGAAGACTATTGCCATGAAAACCCACAAATGCTCCTTCTCGATGACTAGCATCTCTCCAATTAAAACCATCTTTACTAAGCCTGATCATTTTGAGACGGAAATATCGATTAAGTCACCTATAGTCAGTGCATAGAAACATCTCTTAAAGAGAGTTATAATAACCTCTGAACTCTGATCTTTAACCTTGTAATATGCTCTCTCAATTTTTGGTTAAGTGGTCCATATCATCAGGGATAGCAAGACACGCTAGTTCTTTATCGTTGATGTGGGAATGCACAGAAGACATGCTCAAAGCTTCTTTTTAATGGTGACGGACATGGGATTGGTGAGCAAAAAGGTCACTTCTACAGAATGCTTTCTGCTTGTGTAACAGGGTCCTTATAAATCAGCTGAACACTATGGGGGTGGGGGGCGCTACTTGTCCATCAAGTCACTGAGGACGAATACTCTTAAGAAATCACAGATTGAATTTTCAGACTAACAGTTATTTCAGCATAACTGTATATGACAATGAATGTATTATTTACAGTATTCCCCCAAATTATGTCCAGTCGCCAGGTATAACTCACGGATTACAGTTTAGAAACCGGCTGCCATGCCATTAAATTAACGCTGAATTCTTGCCCTGGATAATTAAATTAGTACATCACCCCACTAATACCCTGTCCTCATTTTACCGATTTCAGATTTGATCACCATTTGATATATAAGGCATTGCCGACACAGGTGGCTATGATACCAGTTTACCAAAGAGATTAAAAAATTTGTTTAGAGAGCGTGCACACTTCTTCAAAGATAAATGCACACCAGAGAAAATCCTAACAGCTTTTAATTTCCATGCTTTTCAGTTTTATTGTTGTAAATGCAACTGTTTAGAGGACTAATGACACGGGCTGGCTCTGTCAAGTCAATTACACCAGTAGGCACTTGGATCGGATTATTTACCCATGTTCCATTTACACTGTGTGCGTGTCTGATATTTGACTAAATTGAATTGCACCAGAGTGCTTTGCTGCTTCCCATACTCTACATCTCTGAGCACTTTATAGAACAATGAAATAAATGATAATATGCTCGACGCGGGGTAGTGACCGCGTACCAGCACCCGTGGCCAGATCTACCCAGTGAATAACAATAAGCCGACAGCTCTGTTTGTTATATGAGATGCCTCAACGATCGTAGTATTCCGTGAGAAGAACCTTATCAGATGCGTGTGCGTGGGTGCATGCGTGCTTTAATTTTGAGTTTATTACTGCTTCGTTTATATTTATAGAGTAGAGAGGAAGCGGGGTCAGCGAACAGAGAAAAAAAGAGCGATTTATGATGTCAAACGCTCATTTATTTAAGTGATAATAAAACGGGAGCATCTGGACTGCGCTAACTTGCACGCAGATGCTAAGCAGTCTTCCCTGTATCCCAGAGCGCTTCTCTGCTGACCCACAACTAAGCACGCAATCCTGGTAATGAGCCACCCAGCGTGCAGAAATCTTGATGGTCCCAGTTTATGCCCGTTGTGGGAGGATGCACAAGGCAGGGAGGGGTTCGCTAGGAGCCTGCCTGCGGCTTACCCACTCATTTCCTTCACGACATAGATATCGTGATAACCGTCACCTTCTATCAAGTTCTGAACTGTGGACCAGACATATTATCTAAATCATGTCTTTAATCCCCATAATGACCCCAAGAAAGCAGTGATATTCACCATAATACATAAAGAACTGGAGCTTTGGGGTGTTCATTTATTCACCCGACAACACCTACTGTTAGAATTCGAAACCAGATCTGTCGAAATCATTTATATTCCTTTAACACCATGTCACAGCTTCTCCAAGCTCATCGCTGTTTAGAACTTGGCTGGTTTTTAGAGCCAGATTCCTTATAAACTTTGTGACATCATTTTTGAATGAATATACATTCTTTTCATCATTTTATTTTTTAAAGATTATAACACCTCTGCTCTACAGCATAGCATCAAAAAATAACTGGTTAAACCATGGTAAAATATGTCCTAACTCCTCGCCTATCTTGGAAAAAAAATTAGATAACCTAGCATCGATGGGAAAGATCCCAGTTGGGAACCGAATTTCAATGATCGATTTAGAATTGATACTATCGATGGGAAGAAATCACTTATTAAGTTTTCTGTATTTTATCAGTATCTCAGTCATCGGAGTGAATGGACAAATGGTGAGGATGCTAATTCTATTTGTTCATCAGGTAATCTTGGGGGAGAATTCACCTGTTAGTTTGGGCCACCCAAGAACAATATAATCATTTTAACAATAATAAACAGAAAGAAACCAAAGCAATTTTTTTACTGTCTCTTTGCCCATTTCTATACGAGGCCTTTGTTCTCCTGTGCATTTTTACCATCTTCCCTAAACCCATATTTTGGGACAATGGTGCTGGAGATTAATGGCCAAAAGAGGAAGCAGTTTGGACCAACTTGACAAGGCCCAGGAGAGTCACGTATAAGCTGACACTTAATTGGAGCCCTCTTGTCACCTTAAAAATAAGCTCAGTCTGGGGGACCTAAGATGTCACTTCAGACTAAACTCTTTCCCTCTTTGCTGACCTGTCAGTTGAAGGGTTACATGGGGACGATTTTAGAAATACATGACTAGATCTGCAGGTCTGTGTCAGACGCATATGAGAAATAACGTATCTGTAGTCATTTCAACTTAAAAGAAAGCTTAGTTAAGAGCTATAGCTTCTACACTATCAAAACCGTGCCAGAAAAGCCGGTTGCAAATAAACTCAAGAGTTCGTGAGCATTAAATTTGCAAAGGCATGTAATCATGTGATTTGACATGGATTGGTGTATCTTAACAACGCCTTCACCACTTTCTGGCTAATTGAGTGATAGACAAAATGTATAAAATGGAACTTTAATCTTCTGCAGTAGCTTGTTGAGTGAATTTATGTTTGTGACTTTATCTCTTTGCTTTAGTTTCTCTGGTTCCTGATGTAATGTACTTCTCAGAAACTTCATATTAGGGAAAGAAAAGAAGGAAGAAAGGGAGGGAGGAAAGAAGGAAAGAAGGAAGGAAGGAAGGAAGGAAGGAAGGAAGGAAGGAAGGAAGGAAGGAAGGAAGGAATACAAAAAAAGAAAATATCTAGTAAAAACTCTAGTAAATTTTTTTAAACAGTAAAGCAATATCTCCGCTATCTTGTGCTTAATCTTCAAGGCCTAAAACTCCTTTACAACTGCCTTAGAAATTAAAACAAACTGAAAAATTTCTCAAAAATACTTTCTTAAAGGCTTTATGACAACCGTGACTATCAAAAAATTTAACCATGTTTTTTGAGTTCACAAAACAAAAACATGTAGAATAACGTGAGATTTGAATAAAGCTGAGCAGATCATCCTGAGTTCATGGAAGCCACCCAAGTCCATAGCAGAAACAATATCAATGACAAAGCAGACCCCGTATATATATTGAGAACTGGCTTGGAGGCAACCACCATGTCACGACAACTCTGAAAAATGAGCATTTCATTTCCTTACAGATGAAAAAAAGGGGGGGGGAGGTTGGAGAGCCAAAGTACCTTCCCCAAGATCATTTGACTAGTAAATTTAGGAGAAAGATTTTGTCTTCCTCATTCCAAACCCATGTTATCTGCTCATTAATCCTATTCTCAGAACCTGCATCCTCTCCATCTAAAAACTAATCAGATAATGTGTTCTCTTTGAGAAGGCAAATAAATAAGATTTATGAGCCAAGCGCTGCTTCTAGTTAATCTGACTGGACACCTCCTCATCTCCTGAGAATAAAAGAACAGCGTATCAGAGTTCTTTGCCATATTATGGTGCATTGAGGACGAATGCTCAGGCATAGGGTTCGGATTGTCTGGGACGAAGTGTTGGTCCGGCCACTTACTAGCTATGTCACATTGGGTGACTTACCTATCCTCCCTGTTGCTGGGCAGTAACATAAAATGGCAGTCACAGTATAATAGTTCTTACCCTGCCGGATTATTGAACTCAGACATTCACAATAAGTATTCAATAAGTGTTAGATAAAATTTAGAAATGATATCGACAGTTGAACAAACAGAAGTGGATGTATCAGCAAGGCCCCCATCCCAACGTCTTCCTCTTATTCTCTACTTGCCAAGCATCCATGCTTTCTTCTATAATATATATCTCTTTGAGGTTTTGTCCAAGTCATTGGAAACAATTTTGGGAGGCGTAGTTTTGACTATTATCAACTGACTCTGTGGGATACGGGGTGGTACAATTGGTCTTTGAAGGCACCAAGGTACTAAGTGACATGATGTCTTCATCAGGGCATTTGATGGCACCTTAATGCCCCTATATAATCACTTCTGTCACCAGGTGTACTGATTATTTCAGGGATTTTGAGTCATCTGATTTTCCATTAGTGCTGCTTTGCAAACCAGAACATGTGTGATCTTTAGTGAAATGATGACCTTAGTATAGGACACGGGCTGGTTAAGGACACCTAATGACTCTCGATGGCCCTGTTTAGTTGTTAGGGAAATGAGACATGATAGGAATTTCTGGCATTAAATTACTAAATAACAGGAGACTTTTTTTATTTTTTATTTTTTGCACGGGTAGTCGGCGATTCAAGTAGAAACAACAATGAAAATGTAAGCACATTCATTTTAAGAAATCGTTTTATGAAAGAACTACAATTTCATATACATTTGGCACGTTCTCGGTGAAATTGACCTAATGTATTTCCAAGAATATGTCAATTAAAAATGTGGCCTTTGGAAGAGGAAGAGGGAGTAGCGATTTCAGGATCATAAATACTAAGGGGAAATCAAAATATTGGCTTCCAGCTGGCACGGCAGAGGTGGTTATAATTGAGAAAAATAAAAACTGGGATTAGACAGCCATTCAGTGGAGCCAAGCTGTTCCTGCCATACCATAAACCAGTGTGCCTCAAAGTTCACCTTTCATTCTTTTGTAATAACTGCGATCCCATACTACTATAAAAAACTCTCCCTTCCATGTCCATATTTTCTTTATAGATGCTGATAGCCTTTCTAGACTTCAGTAAACATTGCTCGCTTTCTTTTTTCCTTCCTTCCTTCCTTCCTTCCTTCCTTCCTTCCTTCCTTCCTTCCTTCCTTCCTTCCTTTCTTCCTTCCTTCTTCCTTCCTTCCTTCCTTCTCTTTCTTTTTTTATTTCTTCTTCCTGTTTCTCCGGAAATTTGAAAGCTATCATATATTCCCCTTAACTAAAAAGTTAAATTTATCAGGGCATCAAAATGAAAGAATTAGAAACAAAATCTGGTCCAATTGCGATAATGCTCAGCACTTACTAAAACATACATACTAAAAGAATCTGAGCGCAGGATGCAGCATTTGAAGGAGGTAATCATAAAGGAAAATCTTTCAAACACATACGTTATTTTGACTCGAAGGCTCGACTCTCGCCTTCTGGGGGACAAGGGCCTCTGTCTGTGGGCTCCCTTCTTTAACCTGATCATCTGTCAGCAGGGAGATCTGTATTGGTCTCCTCACTCACTTAATGCGTTTACATTTATTTTAGAGACAGAAATGAGAGTTAATTTTTATCATAGCTCATGCTATTTTGAAATCGAGCATCTGGCTGACTGAAAGACAATGAATGGTACCATTTTGTTTTATAATTTAGAAGGTTCTGAACTCCACTGTGAAGGAATTAAATTCTCTCAGGGTGTTTTGCTGGCACTGGCTTCCAGAAAAATCATCATCCTTAGCACTCCGCCTCATTTTCCACCAGAATTGCTTCTCACCAAATGAAGTCAGGGGATCTCAAAAAAAAAAGCAGTGTTACCCAAACAAAGACTCTAATCTGTGGAGGGGACCATAGTGTCATTGAGTCAGTCAGAGACTCTGAATTGGATCTGCCTCCTAAATTTCCTCTGTAATTCTGTCGGCCACATCGGCAGCTCCGTGCCTGTGTGAGCGACTTTGCCCCTTCAGACACAATATGTCCTGTTATTTCTCTCTTCCTTCCTTTTTCCTCTTCCTGTCTTTCTTTCCCTAGTTTATTTTTCTTTTCTTTTCTTTCCTATGTTCTTTTATCTTCCGGTGGTTGTTTCCCCTGACCCCTTACTTCTAAAAATGCTGGGGTGTGTGGTTTCAGCAGACCTCATGGGGCTCCTGGAGAAATCGGCTTATTTACTATCTCAAAGAAACACCCTATTTGTCGATAGATCACACATAATGATAGTGATGATGCTAGAAGCTTCCATGTACTGACCGCCTTGATTCTGAGGATGGGAGATGCCGAAGGAGGCAATTTTCCCCCTATAATTTTGAATAATATAATTTCTATTCACAGCTCAACTACCTGCACTTTACTTCCAGAAACATCCTGCTCCATTTTGAAACTTGGTTTATTAATGTGTTGGGGACAGAATCAGCTTTTAAAGAAAACCGTTTGTGTTTACGGGCCCTGCAGAAAGAGACGGTCCTCCACTCCTTTTCAAATTGAAGGCTCTTGAAAGCAACAGGATTCTCCAGAACTCTGTGTTTTTAGGAAAAAGATTTCTCACCTTCATGGCCTGAGCAGAGTGACCCTTGCACTGCCCCATGGGGCTGAGCTGCGGCCACTTCGCGAGAGGTGACAGGACATTATTTTGTCTGTAACGAGATAAGGCAGCCAAGTCGTGTTTCCTAAAACACTCCTAGCTTTCGTTCCCACTGCCCTCTCTCTGCCCATCGCCTCCCCCAGCTCTGCCCCCGGGGCGCCCTCCTGAGAAGCACATGCGCTGATGACCACACTCCTTTTTGTGACTTAGAGACCACCCTACTGCCTCCACCACGGGAGAGCCGTTTCTTCCATCGCTCAGTCTGCCAGGCGACATGACAGAGAGAGGCGTTTGTCACATTTCAACCCCGCCATCATCCAGAAAGGGAGAGATTCTGTTCATTTTACTGGAGGCAAATATTGATTTTTCTGAATATAACCATGCATTTTGTTTTGTTTTCTTTTTTTTTTTTTTTTGATCCCTTCATTTTGTTTTGCCATGCAAACCTAAAACTGAAATCATTCACTGAAGCCAGCAGATTAACCATAACACAGCGGATGCATATTTGTACTCTTAAATTTGCAATAGAGCACAGAAAACTTCATTTGTAAGCTCAGACGTTTATCAGTTTTCGTCCTCAACTAGCATAATTTCAGTCTTCAAAAAAAATTTTTTTTTTGCAGATCACACGCTCTTTAATTTACAAAAAATTCTAATTACCTTTGACATATAATATTATATTCGTTTCAAGTCTACAACATAGTGGTTTAGGCATTTATCAAACTTACAAAGTGATCACCCCAATTCTAGTACCATCTGACACCATACATAGTTTTAACAATATTAGTGACTATGTTCTGTATGCTGTGCTTTAGAAATTGAGTTTCTTTAATTTTTATTTTTGTATGGCTAAGCAAGGTAAGTATGATGAGAATGTTTCAAGTAGACATAGGACCTATTAAAATGTAGTACTTGAATTAAAACATAATCAGGATTGGGGTGAGAGATCACGAGGAACCGTTCTCCACATTTTTCTCCATTTCTTTAAATTTTTTTTTCTAAAAATTTCCCCCCACGATTCACATTTCTCTTGATTATAATGTACCCATTTGCCATTCATCACAAGAATAGATCAGTTACCATCTCGTTTTAATTTCAGATACTCAGAATTGTGTCACGAGCTAAGCTGTATGTGTCTATTTCTGCCAGGAGAGGATACAATTTTTTTTTTCAGTGATTGTGGATGAGAATAAACCCCATTCAAACCAATGTTCGATCCTAAATCTTGACATTCCCCAGCTATGCGGTAAACTCTATTACCACTTCCACAAAGGGTTAATGACATCGCTGTCCAGGGGACAATTCATTCTCCTGCTAAACGCGATGACAAATAACCATTATTCTTTCCAACTGCACTGATAATCGAGACACCTTAAACATTTTCGCCAGCCTAAGTAAAACCATTAATCCTTTTGGATTTCATGATAAGTGCTGACTGTAAAATAATGACTGTGTCGTTGAAGGCCAGAAAAAATGTTAACAATTAAAACAAGTTCGCCGTTATCTTACCGGATCCTGAATCGCTTTCACATTTCATTAGCAATATTGTAAATGATATGTACCTTATTAAAAAGCTCTTATTATCTGAGAAACCTAATTAGTCAAAAATCCTCAGTCCTCACTATAATTTTCTAATGATATGATTGCTCCGGTGGGTTTTGTGGTATGGGGCATGTTTCTGTTTCTCCCTAAAAGACCCACGATAAAGAATTCTTTTCCCAAAAATATTATAGAGCACAGGTATAACTCAATGTTTTTCAGATATAATAATGTTTTACTTTGAGGGATCCACCTGGCCACCAAGGAACAAGATACAAAACCGCTCCTTAGCTAATCGTGTATTTAAAGCCGAACATTAAGCTTTTTGCCAAAAGATTATAAAAATCCAAGGAAATAAAAATTACAGTTTTATAGTGGGTTTTGGAGACTTTTTTTCTCTGCTTATGCTCAATCAACCCTTAAGCTTCTCATAAATAAAACTGCTAGAGCGACCCCTAAGAATCGTTTCACTTACGTGCCTAAAAGAAGGGGTGCACATGTTTCTCAAAAGGCATGTTCAAGATCAAGTTCAAATCCAGTACATTTATTCTCTAGACCTATAAAATGATGAAAATCATACCAATATTCCTGTGGAAAAGAGTATGAATACAGATTTAGGTATCTGCCTATTATCTACATGTTTATTAAAGTGGATTAAGCAGTCTCAGAATTATTCTACGCTCAAACGCAAGCGTAAATTTTCTCTTTGAAAGTCAAATTAGAAAGCGGGAAATGCACATGATACGTTGATTCATGATGGCGTATTGAACACTGACATAGCTAATACTAATTGAAACGATTCATGTCGGGCACTTAGTAGAATCTCTGACATCTATAAGTGTTCAATGAGTGGTAGCTGATTTTATAATCGTCAATATATCAGATTACCCCAGGAATATCTAATGGAATATGTATGCCTGTCTTGTTCATAACGACATAAATGAACTTTGCTACGTAATATGTGTCATAACAGAAATGTCAGAAGTCAGAGGCTTTCTTTCTGCGGTCAGATTCTGCGATTCTGAGGATCATTTATCACTTGCTTCATAAAGGTTTAGAAAATTCTGTTCAGATATTTTTTTTAATTCCCTATTTTTTATAATTTCTGCACAAAATAGTAAGAACCGTCTAAAGAAATGGCGTAAAAACAGGAGAAGTATTCAACAGATGGGGGACAGGGAACAGAGGAAGGAGAATAGGCACTCTAGGGACCACAGGGCAGCCCACCTGGGTCTCCTGTTCCTGTGACAGATCCCCCTCACGCCGCGGCCATTTTAAAATCACAGGCTACTGGAGTTCACACATCCTTAAATAGCAAATTTAAGCCAGTTTTGGAACAGCCTGTGTGTCTGTATGCCCACTGGGGCGGTGTAGGCATTTCTCACGAATCACCGACATCCACGCACGATAGGTGTTTGATCTGTGCTCTCTCACCTCCATAACCTTCCGCCTGCTGTATTCTCTTTCTGGAAGTTTCTGGAAGTTTCTGGAACTTTCTTCTCCATGTGCCCTCTTCACCTCCACATCTTCACTCACACATCGCCTCCTCTCCGAGGCAGTCCCCAGTTCTTCCAAGCAGGGTGTGTGGGCCTGGTTCTCCCTGTCTCTTCTTCATCAAGTGCCTTTCATGAGCACGTCCATGACTGTAACCTAACTGCCTTCATATCTCCCCAAGCCTGGGCACACACAACATGGAACCCAAAAGAATGCTTCATGCTGTGTGTCCTTGGGTTTTTGAATAGGGCCTCTGGGCACTCACCAGATGTTTGTTGAATAGACAGAATAAAGCGATCTCAATTGTCAATTCAAACCGGACCACGTGATTTTTTTTGACATATCCGTGTACCTGTATAAAATACCTCCCAAAGCTATACATGTTAAACCAGAGTTAGTTCCATATTTAATGAGTGTCTTTCATTGAAAAGAATGAATTGTGCAAAATCGGACCTGTTCTGGCTCCAGGCGGCCAATGGCACAATGTGTGCCTGTGTTACCGTTGTGTGTGATGCAGCGTGGCTCTAACCTTGCCAGGCTCACAGCACACCGTCCTCTTGACGAGGAGCCCAAGATGAAGTGTCGCTACATAAAAAGAAAGAGCATTAAGGACTCCCAAGGGAACGGGCTCGTCCGTGTGAACAGCAATCGAGTTTTTCTCTGATATCCACATTCATCAGGGAACCACTTTTCCTTAGATGCATCTTGTAATTTAAAAGGCCTGAGGTCATACAGGAAGCCAGGTGGAAATCGTGCTAACGGCTTCCACCCAGGGGGATTCCTCAGTGTTCTACTGAGATGTTCCCCCATTTCTTCCCACAAGAAGCCTGGATGTGACCACCTTCTGGGGCCATAACCTTCAGACTCAGCTGGACAAGTTGCTTCCACTCGTCCCCACAACCTCAGTTGCCCTAAGGACAAAGCGTTGGCCCCAGAAAACCACATGGTGGCTATAGTTCCCACTATCACCGATGACATGTGACATTGCCCCACACTTGCCACAGTGGGGTTGACTTACACTCTGTGGACCTGTCTATGGACCGGGACGGAAGGGCTTCTGAGACGCGGTCCCTGTTTCGAGTTGCCACAGTTCTCCCTTGTGCAAAGTCACATGACTGGTGTGAGGGTGACCCTTTAATGCAAACATTGCATCTTTGACTCCATTTCTAGTTTTATTATCCCTGGACCCTTTTTCCTACTTTTTACATGGAGGTTGAGGGCAAAACTTCCAAAGAATACTGAAAGAGACTCCTGTGAGAGGCTGTTCCCACCCAATTACTTGCTTTAGAAATATCCGCCATGATCTTTTCATAGGTCTGTGAAATACAGAGAATTGTTCTTTCTGCTTATCCGATAACTCGTTTGCTCAGAACCATGTGGGCAGCTGAAATCTTCAGATTCTCTTGTAAATGAGCAGGCATCGACCTAGTCCGTCCTCCATCCGTGTCAGACTCTGAGCTTGGATCAGGAGCCTGGTACAATCGCAAGTATCTACAGTTTTGCTGTTTAACTACTAACCCACGTGGCCGGGCAAAGGACACAATGGGTGTGAACCAGTAGCCTTCATATATAAAAATGCCTTACTCTAAAGCAGTTTAACCTGAAACTCTCAGGGAAATGCAAGGAGAGAGATAAGCTTGCAGCGTTTGTACAGAAATAACCAAAAAAAAAAAAAAAAAAAAAAATTTTCCTGCCTCTCCCTGTGCCAGGCCTGTGTCATGTTCAAATCAATTTCCTTTGGCCATTCCTACTTCATAAGAGCGAGTAATACATACAGGTAATTTTTGCCTTGAGGGCGGACTGCTCGAAGTACAAGCAGAAAGTCATACCATAGCCACCCCAATGAACACAGATATTTCGAGAAAGGACAGCAGACACTATAGCTCCAGTACTGTGCATTGTCAAGCGACGTGTTGATCCGGGATGGGTCAAAGAGAAGTGACAGTGAGATCCTGGCTTTGCCTTGGAGCCACAAGTTTGTCAGAGCCTGCCTGGCGTCGTTACTCCCGAGGTGACCGTCTCGTAACTAAGGAGAGGCTACAGGCGAGCGGGGCTTGTCGTGTTCCATCAACTCTCCGGGCGTCAGCCCGCGTCTGCAGGTGTTTCTCTATAGCGTATCTCCCTGGGGGATTCTTGGCTTTGCAGCAAAAGCCGGCGGAAGTGAAAGTGATTTGATTTGGATCCCATTACAGGTACTTTACCTGTTCTATTTCCGTGATAATAGCAGATTGGAGTCGATTATTGTATTGGGAGGAGAGTTAATGCGATGTCGAGTAACACTAGGGAAGCGGGCAGAGGCAGAGAGGGCCAGATGAAAAATCGAGCACTGATTGAAGTCTGTGGCCCAGGCCGGCTCAGCCAGCAGTTAAGCGTCCACCTCAAGTCAGTGCGGTGTTCTGCTAAGGGTTGGGGTCATTCCCCTTGTCAGTGATGATTAAGGGACAGAGACCGCTTTGGCTACTCAGTTTATTTGGACCAACCCCTCATTCCTCCTAACCCTTCACCCTTCTTCCCCAGTTAAGCTGTCTGTTTGTCTGTCTGTCCATCCCGGGGCAGAATAAACCAGAGCCCTTGGTGGCCTCTCGTATTTCTCCCAGGAGGGCAGAGGATGCTGGTTTTAAGAGATTCGCTTCTAATGGTTAGAGAGGCCGCAAAGAAATCTGGGCTTATAGGAAAAGAACTGCTTTACATTTATTCAGAAAAGAGAGAGAAATGTTGAAAAAATTCCCCGAATGTGCCTGCTAGGTAACCAGACAGCGTCCGCAGGGATGCTCATCAACCTTCCTTCTCTGTAGTCTCCAAACCATGTGTCCAGCCTCAGAAGGATGCGACCTTGTGTTAGAAAGATCTGATGTGACAGCTAAGGTGGGACAGAAGGTACAACCCTGGCCCAGCCGAGACCTGAATTTGTCAGAAAGTAACTAAATTTCACAGCATAGTTTATCTCTTGCATTGTAACGATACCCGTTCCTATGGTCCCTTGCATCACAATGCAATGTCACTATCGTCATAATGACCATGGTTTGAGCGCTAGTAAATATATTGTCTTGGACTTGAATTTTCACTTCCGAAAAGTGCCCACCTCATAGTCTCGCTTTCCAAATGTGCCATTCTAATAAGATGCATTGTGTATTTGAGACTAGATCTTCGTTTTTCTGCAGTCATGTAATGGAAACGCAGAATCTATTTCAAAGGGTGACAGAGCAAAGTGGGCAAAGAGGATCATTTTCAGTTTTGCTTTTGTCTTGTTTTACTTTCAAGTATGATTTACATACAAAAAAAAAAAACACATACTTTTCATGCATATATAATCTAAGCGTACCCAGATCAAGAAACGGAAGTGCATAAGTATTCCGGAAGTCGCCCTTCTGCTCCATCAGTCTCTGTCTTGAGGTCAGACAAAGCAGATTAGTTTGGTCTCTTTCGACATTAGTGGAATCATGCGTCCCGTGTTCTTTGTGTCTGGCACCCTGCCCACAGCAGTACGTCTATGAGAGTCATACCTATTGTCGCATATAATTATGGGTTGTTCATTCTCATTGCTTATGGTGTCTGTCGTGTAAACGTGCATCAGAAGGAAGCAATGATTTATTTATCCATTTTAATATTTTGGGCGTTTGGGTAGTATCTAGATTCGAGAGGTGAGAATTTATGAGAACACCACTGATACTTTTTAAATGGAGTATTGGATAAAATGATAAAATTCCAGTTGGTTTTAATGCTTCTTAATATTAATAGTGTTCCCTCTATCTACCCATAGAGGGAAAATATGAACGGCAGGATGCTCTGTTTATTTAAAATACTATCATTATTTGTAGAGCTAGATGACTTAGTCTCCTTCTATAGATAGTTGTTGTCATTATATTTCTTAATTCAATAATTCTATAAAAATGTGTCAAAGTGATGTAAAGATGTTGCTCTGATGTGATGAGCTTTCGGCATTTTCCATAACTAGAGTTCAGTCAGGAATAAATACTGTTTTACCATGCAATATGTGTACGTACATGTGTGTCCCTGAGTGTAGTATTGCTTTATGTGACTGTCTTTGCTGGGTGGGATTAACTTGAAGGTGGAGAATGAGAGGATAACTAGGTGTTCAGTAACCCTTACTCACTCATTCTCCTGGGGGATGTGAGAAGACCACATTTCCCAACCTCCCTTGCAGTCGGGTTGGGTCGTGTGGCTGGGTTCTGGCCAATGAAATTGGAAAGAATTGATGCCTACTGCTTCTTACCTCTAGTCAAGTCACTATTATAGATTGAACCATTAGTTTTGAGCCAGACTCTGTGGACAGATAGGACTGTGCCCATCCCCATCCGTGGGGAGTTCCACCTTGCATGTGGACAGACATACGTCCTATCTGTAGACAGGACACATAGCCCAGGGTTATAACAACCTCATGTATAAAGAGCTACAGCATCCTGAGAGAGGTATGAGTCCTTTTCCTTTCTCATCTACAAACTGGAGAATCAAAGAAAATTTACTGGAGGGAAAAAATCACAGCAGAGGATAAATTCTGCAAGTGAAAATTTAAGGCAGAGTAACAGATGTGTAAAAAATTTAAAATAATGGTGGGGAGTTAGAGATGAAGCTGAGTTAGGAAGCTTGGAGTGTTAATGATTCAGCTATTTTCTCTTAATTTCAAATTCAGCTTCTTACATTCTGTTCCGTAAAGATGAAAGAGACGATTTACTTCTCCTTCGTGGGCTGACTTCCTGGTAGGTCTTGATAATGGGACACCAGAGGGTGACAAGGAGGCCAGAGAGGCAGAGAAGGAATGTCCTCCTTCCTCTCCTTGTCCAGGTAACCCCAAGAATAAACCACGACCACACCTTCTGTTTCAAGCCCCAGCTGCTCTCTGCGCCCCCAGGACCAGCCATACCTTAGGAGAGTAGCACCAAATACGGATGGTCATTTTCCGAGAAGACCACACTCCAGTTCTGTGCAGCTGCCTCTGTTTCTATGTTGTGACAATCTTATCTTGTCCCCTTTCTTCACCAGCCCTGCAAGTGGTAGCTTCTTCTTGTCATTAGTATCTCTGTGGCATGTCATACTTTTTCCTTCATGTTTTTTCGGTCCTCCGACAGTTACATAATCCATGTTAAATTCTATCTGTTGAAATAGCTAGTGGGGTCTTTGGTTCCAGTAGAAGGAGTAGAATAGAGCCAAGGTCATGATTGGGAAATGAAGGAATGAGGTTGGTGGTTTCTGATTTGGGAGCAAAAATCAGGTAGATTCACTTCCACACGTACAACTGCCAACAGAAAATGAAAGACGGAAGCAGGGTGAGATGTCGACTAACTTGATAAAGTTGGAATTGCATGCAGAAGGAATACCTGGTTTGAGGTGGCGGAGGTAATTGTGGAGAATGTCTTTGTTTTTGCTGCGATGCTGTGGCTTTCCAATAAAATCCCTAAGGAGGGAACAATGGCCAACAAGAGAAAAGGGAGTGAGTAAAGGGACATGGATAGAACACAGAATCACTCAAGGGCAATTCATCATTAGGAGACGATTAAAAGGACAAGTTGGCAAATGCCTATACAGGGCTCTGCTACAAGCCTGGGATAATGAATGGCTGAGGATGACTCCATGGGGCTTCTGAAAATTAATTCAGCTGTCAAGGAAGAGGCAGGATGATGTAAGCCATAGGACTGAGGTAATTTATGGGATTTTGGAGAGTTTTTAGCTTGATTTTTCAGTAATATCTGTGAGAAGGTCAAGGACAAAAACTCTATACACGTAATTTTAAAAATTAAATGGTTTCTTAAAAAGGCAGTTGGGTATGGCTGTTATAAATCAGCTGGGTAGCATATTGGCATGATGTAGGGTGTTGTTTAGGGCGTATAAATTTACTGACATCCATGCTTAAATTCTTACTGGATTCTCTACTAAGTGGTCGTATTATGTTTAAAACACTGCTCACAAAGAACCGTTTTAAACTTCCACCATTGACTTTTTTAATTCCCAGTTTACGAAGTAGCTGCATGCCTTCAATGAAAACTAGGAAAACATTTTCAATATGAGAAACTGTTAACAATAGTTAATTCTTGGAATTAGAGAGTGAGTCGAAGGAAGAGAAAGAGATGTTTATTTTGCACTTCACCCCTCTGTATTGTTTCAATTTTCAATAAAAGCCCTTTTACTTTTCTCATTTAAAAATACTAGTAGGTAGTTTGAAAGAAATTGTAAAAAAAAAAAAAAAAAAAAGTGTGTAAAAAAAGAAATAACGCGTTACGGGATTTCCAAGGTCGACACATTGTTTTTCGCTTTGAGAACCAGGAACACTTTTCTGGAAGCATTCTATCTGTGTTTTGCAAAATGCATAATGTTACACAGTTAAGTAGATAGAAAATAAAAGCCTCTGCAGAGAGTGAGGACGTTGTGATGAGCGAGGCTCGTGAGACAGATGTGTGGCATTTAGGGGCAATGGATTGTGACTGGCGGAAGGAGCTTCAGGGACACTGGAAGGACCTATTACAGAATCCATACTGTTCAGGTCCTGACTGCCAGAAGTTATCAGTTAAGTGACAGCTGTCATTGCTCAAGTGCGAGCCCATGATGTTTGGGACCGAGGCGTATCAGTAGATATATTTCAAAGGATTCAGGATGTGTTTCTGTTGCTAGGCTGGATATGGGCCGTAATGGACAAGGGGAGTAAAGAATGACTCTGAATTATTTGTTCAAAGAAGCTGGATAAAGGTCAATGCTATATATTGAGAGGAGAATCACTGAGGGCAAAGTATATTACCTGGGAAAAGTCAAAAGGTCGATTTTGGACGCGTTCAGTTTGAAATGGGTGCTGTGTAGTCCAGGAACAATGTTGCATAGACATTTGGGCCTAGGCTAGAATTCAAAGAAGTTCATGACAAGAAAAAGGATTTAAAAGTCATCAACTTTGACGTGATATTTGTAGACTTGGTAATGGAGAGAGATTTTGTGGTCAGCGAAGCTCTGTGGCCATGGGAAGAACTGGAAACGACAGACTCATAGTGAGGTACCCATGACCTCACAAAAATATCAGAGTTATTTTTGAAAAGGGAAAAAATAACCTAAGCCAATAGTGGTGAAAATAACCCAGCAGTGGGTATGACACTGATGAAGAAGCTAAATGTGTCAGGGATGAAATAACTTGACCGAAGTCTTCCAGGCAGGCCTCAAAGTCAGGTCCTTCTGACTGCAGATCTGCAACTCTTTCACTATAGGCTGATGAAGCCCCCCTGAAGGTAAAAGATGGCAACCAGACAGGGAATGGGGTCTAAGCGGAGATGAATTCAAAATCAAGAGTGAGGTAGAAATTTAACCCAAACTCATGACTCCAATGGCCTAAATGAAGCAAAAACAAACAAACAAACAAAAACAAACAAACAAACAAACAAACTCATAAATGAATCCCTTAGTGAAAAGGGGCTGGGGATTAAAGAGAAGGATGCTTGAAATACCATAGAAGTGTCTAGATACCTTTCAGAAAGCCTCTTTCTATATGGACCCAAATCATAATCAGTGGTCCCCATGGATTCTTTGCAGAACCCCAAGAATGGTGTGTCATGCTAAAGGTGAAATCGCAAAATCACTGATTTGCCGAAGGATACAGGCAATTTCAAACCCTTTATCTTTTCTTGTGACATATATAAGAATAAATATGAAAAAAAAAACAAGAGTATAAATAAGGATAAGTAAACTAAAATTACTTTCATATACCACGACTGGCCACAAATGGGTTAAACATTTAAATGCCCCAAACAGAATTCAGCTCGACAAATAGAAAGCCAGAAAACAGAAACTCTCATCTTTATGATGAAAAAAAAAATAAAACAAAACAATAGGGAGCAAAGTAACAACTTTTTGAGAGTCAATCTGATATTTGAGGTGACCTCAATAGTCACCAAATGGACATTCCAAAACCTAATCAGTGGTCCCCGTGACAGATAAAGACACCTGCAGGGAGACCCAATTGTTAACGTCAAGTACAGCAGTAACAACTCTAAATGAGGCAGGGAGAAAAGGAGACTGAAAAAAAAATCTAAGAGGGTATTTTGATAAAGAGAGTGGTCATTGAATAGTTTTTAAAAGACTCCCCTCCCCCCAGATTACTAACAAAAACGGAAAAAAATAATGACTATACGATATCATAGAACACCTAGACTGGGTGATGGATAATATCTGTATGCGGGTATGATGTGTTAAGAACACGCTATCTCTTATGTGATATTCTGAATGTAAATGCATAACCTGATCTAACTGTGAGGAAACGTCATACAAACCTCAAATGCAAAATATTCTGTTCTCCAAAAATGCCAATGTCACATTAGACTAAGAAGAATTAAAACATAAACCTTCTAATAGTTTTATTAAGCATAATTTTGTCCTCCGGTATGGATAGGATAAAGTTAAATTTAATTTAATCACTGCTCACATTAGAGGAATGGATGTAGATTTATAAAGTCCAAATTCATAACATTTTATTGTATGAAAAATTTAATGATATTGTCTTATGATGTAACAAATCCAACCAACTTAAATATACTAGAGAAAACAATTAAATCAAGACTTTCTTATTTAGCAGACACTTTTAGTTCAGTTAACAATAGCATCTTTTTTTTTGCCTGTTATCTTGTTTATTTTTTCAAATGTGGGATGGGTACCGTTGGAAGATCTGGGGTTAAAAATCACATGGCAAATTCTCATTTCATCTAGCGGAGGAAAAGAAGATGGATATAGCACAAATCACTATGTACAATTTATGGAAGAGGTAAAGGTAATTTAATATTATTATGAAAAATACCTGTATAATGGAATCATTTGGGCTATTACAGGAGATCTAGAAGTATAAAATAATGTGAAGAGAAAGTGATCTATTGTTGCAACCTTGCATTATGGAGATAGTGCCATGCCCCAGCCAATCATTTTTGGTCTAGCTCAATTTTAATAATGAATTACAGATAACATATTCATTAATCACAGTAGAAAAATAGTCATAACAAAAATTATTTAAAAACTAAAAACAATAACAATGTGGATTTATTTTTTAAAAAACGATATTTGTACATATTTCTGTGCATTACTATGTAATTCAGTGGCTTCCTGTCTGAGTTTGTAACCATTCTAAACATGCGTTTTTTTTGTTTTGGGGTCCAGACTATAGCAGAGCTATGTATCCAAGGGCGAAGTCACAAAGAAGCTAATTTCCCTAAATTCTATTGTCATTAATTCTTTTTCTGAAAGAATACTCTTTAGAAAATTTAGATTGGTAATTTTTGATAAGATATCCACACATATTTTATACGTACATAAATGTTTTATGCACATATATTTATGCAACATTTGAAATATGTGCAGTATTCATCATCACTGTTTAAAATGCCCGATCCACACATCTATCTTTTAAACTATGAGAATATTTTACATTTCTGCCTTTTTTTTTTTTTTTTTTTTTTAGCCATTAGTTGATGGGTTTAAAAATATAGCTTTGCCATTTGAGATGGTACAAAATTTACAGTGACGGTGAGGTTGAGAGATTGGTCCATTTCCATATACAGGGACAGTTTAGAGAGGCTGAGTGGGATGGTTGGCATTCTCCTCCCTGCCTCCAGGCAGAGAACATTCCAGAACTCCACAGGGGGTCCCCCCAGAGGTCCCGCTTCCCGTGTTGTTATGGGAACAGTTTCTCACAAAGAAAACCCGGAAATGACAGTTTCTAAATCCAAAGCAAAAAAGAGATGCCCGTTTGCAAGCCAGGTAGAGAAATTTGCTCACTGCCTTTCTTGCAATTGGAGGATGTTTGCGAAGGTGAGAGGGACCCTCTCTGCCCCTGGAAGAAAGGTGGGAGTACCAGTTTTTTTCTGCCTACACAAACTGTGAATGAATTACTTATTGCAACAGCATGGGAGTAATGTATCACACATCACTCAGAAGGGCATTATAAATTTGGAGAAATTGAATAGAAAGGAACCGGTTTCTCTCACCAACTCCCAGCTTCAGATCGAGTCTCTGAGTGTCTCGAATACCTTTTCTGACCCTTTCCCTGTCATTTCCCAGGCTTCTCTTCACTTGGAGAAAAATCTCTCTTGACCCATTAATACGTTCTCTTCTGTCTTCCTTTACTATTATCCTCAATGTTGAGCTCTGTATTTTTCAGTTTTATCGAGATATAATAGTCATACACCACTGTATAAGTTTAAAGTGTATAGCATAATGGTTTGACTTACATATGTGCTGAAATGATCATGCAATAAGTTTAGATAACATCCATCCCATATAGATACAAAAATATATATATGTATTTTTCTTGTGATGAGAATGCTTGGGATTTGCTCCCTTAACCGCTTTTTATATACCATACGGAAGTGTTAGCTACAGTCTTCACACTGTCCGTTAGGCCCTTTGTAATTATTTATCTTATAACTGGACATTTGTACCTTTGAACTACCTTCTTTCAATTTTTCCTCCCCCTCTCCCTATCTCTGATACCCACACATCCGATCCCTTTTCCTATGGGATTTAAAACCCAACTCTTTCACATAGCTTTTGACGGCAGAGAGCAAATACAATTTGTTTGTTTGTTTGTTTCTGTTCTACCATGTACCAGCTCGAGTAGCAGCCTGCCCCTGTCCCTCTCTCCGAGTCAACTTCCTCTTTCTTATTTTGATGACAGTTTTCCTGATGCGACTAATTTTGCTTTCTGCGGAGCAAAATTAATGATTTTGTTTCTGTTCAAATCTGTTAACTAATAACGTTTGTAGTTTTGAAAAGGATGGATTTGCTTTGTCAGGTCAGACGATAATGTTTAGCTCAGGGAAGGCGTGGAGAGAAATTGAATTCATTCATAAGCAACGACTACCTCTGACAATAGAGATTTTCGGCAGACTTCAAACAGTACCAGGGGATAGTGAGCTCTTCATATTTATTTGAGGCCATCCACTCATACTCGTTCTATAGTAAAACTGAAAATTAGAATTCATACCACAAAATACCCAAATCTGACTTTTTTTCAACTTAGTCCAAGTGAATAAATATTTGTCAACTACAACATTTTCCGTGCCTTACACTCACCTCTTATCTGCTGCCAAAAACATATGATCCTTCTTCACAGTTAGAATTATTAAAGGGGTCCCGTTGACAGACCTGTCCCCAGCTGATTTCCTGTGCTAATATCAATCCCTACATTTATTTATTTGAACTTATTTAATGAGCTCCTTTTATACGCCAGACACCGTATAAGGCACTAAAATCACAGCAGTGAGCATCTCTGTCCCTCTGGGAGCTTGCATTCTGATGGGTAGAAACATAAAATAAACAAGGAAAGAAATATTTATGTAAGCGTTCCCAGACACAATCAATGTATGGTTCTGAAGAAAATAAAATCCAGCAATATGAGTGACAAGGGGATGGGAGTCGCTACTGTAGATGAGAAGTTGGGAAAAGAGTCTATAGATCGCTCTGACCTCCATGTGGGGAATTGTAAATGAGAACAGCTTCTCGCTACGGAAAGGTTTCCCATCATTCTTCGGGAAAGAATAAATCTTCAACGTAGCAACGTATGGCGTGATTCCTGTTTCTCTGTCGAACTGCATTCCATCTCCCACCTCCTTATTCCCTCTTCGCCAGCCCAGAGTCTCTCTTTCTGGACCTATAATACGATGCATTTCTTCCCACATTCGGCTTTGATGCATGCTCATCCTTCTTTCTCTTACATTCTCTCATTGCATCTCGTTTCTTCTACTCATCCTTTAGATCTTAAACAGCTGAACCTACCTGTGCTTCAGGAAAGCCGTCTTAGGATTTTCCCACCCAGAAGTCATATTTCTTCACGATCCATTCCCATACAGCCATTTTTTGTACCTTATTTGACATCCATTCCATTTCATCTCTCGCTGTTGAGTACGGTGTTTATTTGTCTGCCCCACAAGAATGTCAGCTACTAATGAAGCTAGAGGTTGTGTGGTCACAGCCGAAATGCCAGCATCTATCCGAATGCTTAGCACGTAGTATGTGCTCATTAAATATCTGTCGAATAAATGAAGGAACTCTGGTAAATGTAAGTGTTTTGAAAAATAATGGAAACTTTTTTTTTAATCAACATGAGTAAAGTGAGTGTTTTTTGGACTTCTGTGTTATTCCATAAAAAAGTCATCGTGAGAGGACATTGATTTTTGACGAGATGTTCATACTATGTCAGAGGTAACGCATTACCTTCAAGCTTCCCTTCTACGAAAACTGTTATATAGTCTGGGTGATCTGTAATATAGAGATCATGGCTGAAAGAGCAGCAGAACATTCAACAAAATCTGACCTAAAGATCTTTTCCCTGTCCAGGGCATGTCCACTTGGCCTGTCCCTCTAGTCTTTCATTTTCCATCTATCATAATATATATCGAATCAAGACCTTTTAAGTCTTAAAAGACTATATCTCTGGCCTCAGGGTTTCATCCAGGTGACCTACATTGGGTCTCAAGTGTGAGAGGATAGAAAGATTCTATTATTTTATAGTATTTACAAGAGGCTTCTCTATAGCTTTCTCCTGTCTAACTACGTGAATGAATCTAGTGATGGAGTGTGTTAGAATACCAGTTATGAAATCCACTGCTTCAAGATGACCTTCAACAGGTCCTCAGTGGACATTTATTAAATCAAGACCTAATGAATCGTAGGATACACTATACATACTAAGAAACAAGCACTTTATCATGTAAGGAACCCGTTTCAAGTTCCAAAGGCATGGAATGTGCTACTTATTGAGAGCATGCTGTATTCTGAGCACTTTTCCTGCATTATTTTCATCCTGAGAAAATTCCCATTGAGGTTAAATACCTCACCAAGTAGGTATTTAAGCCAGTGCTAGGACATCACAGTGCCACTTGGGAGAAAGCAAACACAGAGAGTAAGCAGACAGACTCCTAGAGACCACGACTTGACTTGCAGAAAAGGCAGAGTGATATAATTGAATGCCATTGTATCTAGAGCACGAAAAAAATGGGGTTGAGCCTTCATTCTAATCCTTATTAGCTTTGAATTAATCACTTAAGCTTGGAAGGTCGCTTTGCTCAAATGTTAAACAGCAGGACGAACGGTGTCCACCTTTCAAGATTGTCCTGTGCATTACCGTATGATCTAATGACATCACATAACATCTGTGACGTCACCGAACCTTGCGGTCATTACTTTGTGAACCAAAAAAAGCGTGATTTAAGGAGGAAATGCTATTTGATTTTATATAGGTGGATATACATACATATACATATACATATAACATATATACATCTTTAAAGGAGAAAATGCTATGCTAATTCAAAATCATTATTAGCTACAGCACAGTTCTCTCCTTGCCCAAAGAGAGAACGAATTCCCCAGCCATTTGACCATCTGTGAAATTTTAAAGCTTCTGCAACACAGTTCACAAGTTCCATCTTTCTGTCCCCAAAGCCCACTCTTTCTGCCTGAAGTGGGCAGACAGGCTACACACACAGCCCTGCAGAAAAGAGGATTCAATATGGCTGAGGGCAACGCAGGCTGCAGGAACACTTAGGGAAAAATTTAACGTCCAATCTCGAGAATTAATGTTACCTTCAGATGTTCAGATTTGAGCGGGGGAGGTCCCGGTGTACTTCAGAGAGAATCCAGTTATATCACTTAATAACGCAGTTGTAAATCTGAATAAAATTAAAAAGAGATCAAACCCGGTAGACAAATGCTTTGGCTAAATGCCCTCTCTTGTGATCTGAATATCAACTACTTAGTTGTATAGTCGTTTATAAAGGGGCTCCGAGGTAGGCAATAGTGGGGCAAGTGGTCATTAATTTCAGCCCACCCAGAAAGGTGTTAACTATGCCCCATCCTTCTGGCTGGATATAATTAAGCCATCTCTTTTGTCCTTCTCCTGAGGAGGCATATATACTGTATTATCTATAATACAGTTAGTGTGGTACAATTGCGGTGAATCAAATCTTGTTTATCCTAAAGATGGAGCGGGCTCACCCAGCTAAGGGTTTTATTTTTAATTGGGGTTCACAGCAGAGCGAACACTCTCTTCCCTGAAAATTCTGGATTGCTCTGGGGCACGTTTGGTTAACTCCCTCCCTGCCAAACCTACCATCACACTGAAAATCATCCATTAAAACATTTCCTCTCACGAGAGGTCTAGCACACCTCTCATGTGACAGAAATCCTCTCGAGTCTTTCCAACGAGTTTATAATAGTCACAGGAGACCGATTAGTCTTCACGTATCGCTTTTACGCTTTGGGATCATAAAGCAATTGTTATAATAGAAGGCGATGCTTGGTGCTTTCATTCATTTTGCTCGCCATAATCTGGAAGCACGGCAGTGTTTTACATACTCAGCCAATGAGAGAGGGCAGTTCACTGGAGAGCAACATGTCGGTTCTTCCCACTCGTGTGGGCTGGGGGAGCATGATCTCTGCTCCGATGAGCTCCAAGCAGTGCTTTTGGGTGAAAGGTGTGTCGTGGGTTTCATTTAATTTTGCCTGAGGCCGCAGTCTCAGCCTAGCCTTTGGGTGTTTGCCAGGCAAGTAGAGTTTGGAGCTGATGGGTGCTGTGTATGTTGATGCTGCAAATAACGAAGCGGGGCATCAAGACCAAAGCAGCATCGCAGTTACGGAGACCCCTGCCCTGTAGCCATCTCGGGCGTCACCTGGTACCTGGACGGCCCCGAGCTCCCTCGTTGAGTGCCACTTAGGTTGACATACCAGAGTGGGAAGTGCATGGTCTTTGAAATCAGATTTAATTCCCGTAAGTTCTCTGGAACTCAATTTCATCTTATGATAAAATGAAATTAAAATATAAATTCTACCAGCCTGCAGTGATAACTCAGACATAAGATGAATGGAAAATGCCCGGCACCTAGCAGTCTCTTAATTCATAGCATTCTATTTCCATAGTCCTCTTTTCCATACGTGAATACATACTTCTTACCCCTTACTGGTCTGCAAGTATCCTAAAGGGAGGAGTGTCACAGCTTCACCTCTGATGGCCCAGGCAGGGGAGGCCAGCTATCGTCAAAGTGGGGTGTCATGAATCCTCTTCAGGGTTGAGAGGGTTAAGTGACCAGCTGAAAGAGAAATGAAGATTATTCATCGTGATAGAAACGGGCAGTGGGCCGCGAATCGAACGATTTGGGCGGGACCGAGACAGACGAGTGGTTGTTCTCTGGAGGGAAAAATGTCGAGAAAAAATTTGGAGGCTAAGGCGACATAAAATGATGCTCACGCGAAGCATGGAGGAAAACGTGCATGAAAGGTGTATGCAAATACCGTGTTCTGCATCTCACAGAGAGGATGATGGAGTGGTACCCAGTGATGAGTGGACTGATGGGCAAGAAATTCAATCTGTCGGTATTTCAATGAGATTCAGGGATACTGCCCTTATAAATGGCACAGACATATTTTGTAGGTCACGGGCAGCAAGAATGAAGTGCGTAGGCGCTGGAATCCTCACCCCCACATTCCTGTCTCACCTTCTCTTCAATCAGAGCAACACGAGTCTCATTTTGCCCCCTTAGAAACTGACATCCTGCTCCTTTTTTTTAATTAGAAAAAAAATGGTATATTATAAAAACAAAAAACAAAACACAGATAATGAGAACAATGGGAGGCAAATAAAGAATTTCAGCCTCTCCTGCAAAGACGATAAGGTTCATAAATTATAATCTCGAATCTACCAGGCAGATTTCAAAATAGGTCCATTTGAGCAAAAGCATCAACAACCACAAAACCTCTCAGGAGGGAAGGGCGAGAAAGCGAATTCTCTTCTCTGAGCTGGTACCTCTTTGGGTAACGTGCTACCTGACACTGAGCATTAATATTTTACATGCTAGGGAGGAATGTGGGTGTCACACCGCCAGACAGCAGCCCCATCTACCAGAAAGGGCACGCGAGGAAAAGGGGAAAGGAAGAGATCGCCTTAAGGCAAGCTCCACATTTAATTGGCACTGAAAAAAAAAAAAAAACCAAAAAACAGAAGAATATATGTAGAACAAAGCCGAATTTCAGAAGAAATTAACAGAGATAAGTGTAAAGGAAATTTAAATATTGTTTTTTGAAATAATGTGCCATCAGCATGCTTCTGAGAGAAGGGAGTTATATGTCTCAACAACGGTGTCATGACTTCTTTCTTTTTTTAAAAAAAGAACTTTTTCAGTTGTAATAAAATGCAGCAACAATGAAACACAAAGACGATGAATACGCAAGTAGGAATACGAATAAATTTAAAGACATTGAAATCTCTATTCAGTGTTACATTTCCTATGAGTCTTACTCACAGATCTAAATATAATTGAAACTGAATCTAATACTCTCTTTAGATAAGCAGAAAAATAAGAAGTGTGTTCATCCCACTTAAGCTGGACAGCGAATGTCATTTTGCTCGACTGAGACTCAGCTTGTGTCTGTAGGACAAGACTATGCTAAACTGCCCCAGAGAGAAAAATTCTTTGTTCTGTTTTTTTTCTTGATTATAAGAGTGGGTTTTATATTCATCGCCCTGTTCTCTGGAACTAGTATAATGTATAGAATAGAATAGTTTTTTAAAACATGTTTTTTAAATCTTCGTAAAAAAAAAAAATATATATATATATATATATATATATATATATATACCATAAAATTAACCATTTAAACTCTTTTTAAGTGGACAGTTAAGAGGCATTTCCACCATCCGCTGTTAGAACTGTCTCATCTTGCAAAACTGAAACTCTGCACCCCTTAAAAACTGACACCCCGTGCTTCCCTCCCGCGGCACCCCGTGACCACCATTATACTTTTTTCTCTATTAATTTGACTACTCTATAGCCTCTCATAAGCAGACTTGTACGGTATCTGTCCTTTTGTGTCTGGCTTATTTTATTTAACTTACTGTCCTCAAGATTCATCCACATCGTAGCACATGTCAGAATCTCTGTCCTTATCAAGGTCGAATAACGGCCCATTGTATGTACAGATCGCATTTTGGTTATCTATTCATCAGTCAAAGGAAATTTGGGCTGTCGGACGTATGTTTTGAAAGCATGGAAGTGGGGAGGAATGGATGAACGAGTGAAGAAATTAATAAACAAGTGAATGAGGGAAGTAGAAAGAACTGACGCTTTGGAGAAACTGATGTAGCATTACCGACCGTGAAACTAAGTGAAGGACTAGCTCCCCGCCTCCCATCTCCTCATCTGTCAGGAAGGGAGGTGACTCGATCAGAAAGCTGCCGAGCACATAGCCAGCTGTGGGACGATGGCACCAGGGCCAGCATGGGTGGTCATCCTCCCGTCAGCCACCAGCTTGGAGAGGAAGGCACAGCTGGGCATGTTGAGAATGAAGAAAAAGGCCTTAAGTACCCATGTATACTCTGCCCCGTTTGAAACCTCTCTCATCCACCCTGAGAAGTAACCTGTGAATGATTTGCATAAAAATTAACTTCCGCTCTTCAAAACTACGCACAGCGGTATCCATAACTTGACAATGGGGTGTTTGTCAAAACGTGATCTCAAGTGACTTACACCCAGAACTCCTGAACTGATATTTCCGTGGCAGTCCTTACAGGGGTACAATCTTCTCTCTTATTCCAGAAGAGTCAAAGGGACCATTCAAAGCTTATACAGCAAATCTGCCTTCCCCAGGGGACCCTCCGATGCCACCATGTCCATTTAGGATGAGCGTTTGTCCAGACCTTGAGGGTCTTGTGTGCGAGGGAAGATGTGGAGCCTAAGCCTGTGCCCATTTGAACAAACACACCCGATTGTCTTCCCCTCTTGGCCCCTGGGTTCCCTCCAGCAAACAGAGGCCACAGGAGGCGCCATTTTTCGATGAATCTAGATGGCCACTCTCCCCAATTGAGTGGACAATTCAAGTACTTGGGGCCCAGTTTTCCAGTCAGCCCGGGGCGCCTCTGAGAGAGGCAAAAGAGCCAGCTACCTCAGTTTCCAAATATGTCAAGCCAAGTACCGGCCCTTTGTGCAACAAGTGCCCCACTGCACGTAGATGAAAGGTGTTTTGAGGGCGGACATATTTCTTTTTATTATTATTTTGTCATCCACAATAACCAGAGCCCTTGAGTGCTTTCTGTGGTTGCTTAGAAGCAGGAGTTCTCAGCCCCTGCTTGAAAGGGGTCGACAGTACGTGAACACTTAACCCTTGCCCTGCTGAGCAGCCCGTGCGATCACACACACGTATAAACATTTTCTCCGTGTGGGTGAGCAACGAGCGACGGTTGTTTTTTGCTCACGGGTGCTGTGCAATGGTGAGCCCCACCTAAAAATCACAGCCTGACAGGGATTATAGGTAAAAGCATGATGGAGACAAAAAAAAAAAAAAAAAACCACGAGCTTAAGAGTTGGTCTTGGTCCACAGATGGCTTTAAAAACAGGCCCTGTCTTTTTAAAGACCGGTTAAAGGTGCCGTTTTGCAAATTGCCACTCATTTGGGTGGTGACCAAACTGATCACAATCATTTGATCGCATTACCCTCCTAGAGTCCTTGAAATTCGTCATCATTCATTTTTGCTACGTTCACTGAAGCCTGAGCGCTTTGATTGTCTCGCAGCTTCTAGATATGCGGCTGTCCCTAAGGCCAAATAAATCATAGACTTATATTTTTTTAAAAAAATGAAATCTGAGTAATGCCCCAAGTAATAGTTTTTAAAAATTAGTAAGCAATTCCACATATACACATTGTGCTGGATTATTATATTTGCTTCCCCTCTAATTAGCCAGCATTGATGAAGTTAACAAAATATACATACATATTTTCAATTAATCGATTAAAAAATTAAGTAAATAACAAGAAACGGAGAACTCTAGAGGACACGCATGAGAATTATCAAACCAGAGAGCACATTGCTATTCATAAGGCAGATGACAACTTGAGCTTTATAGATTTGAGGGTGAAAAATTTATATTGTAAATAAATATATGTATATTTTTTTCCTTTTGGATTTTGCAGCCTAAATGTTAAAAAATGAAATATTCAGTTACTTGGCATGGCTGATTTTCAGCCAAAGGCTTTCTAATTTAGTAATTGCAGAAATAAGAGACGCCTTTCTCAACGTGGCATTAAAACTCTCGAATAAAATAGGGAAAATGAAGGTCCGAGAATGATAGTCTTTATCAAAGTGTTTATAGAGACATTATATGTTCCCGTAATTGTTTAGGCCAGTGAATTAATGAATCTGCTCTCTAAGTCTCCATTTGAAATGATTTCGATGGTGCACGCTGCTCAGCTCCACTGGAAAAAGCCTGTTGTCTGCAGTTCGGGAGAAGGGCCTTGAACTCTGCCATTCAGTCCCTTTCAGCCCCTCAGCTGAGTCTAATTGCCAGAAAGCACACGAGACCTCGAGCCTGATTGTTCCTCCACCTCCTTTGAGGTTTGGAGGCATGAAAAGCAAAAGGGGGGAAAAAAAAAAGCTCCCTTTTGATCTTCTGTTTCATTCTGTCTCCATCTCCCTCTCTCTCTCTCTCTCTTCCTTTTTTTTTTTTTTGTCTGCCCACTCCAACGCTGAGAATGACACATTTCTTTATAAGACTTCTTCTCCTTCTTATAAGAACAATAATTAATAAGGCCTTTCGAAAAATGAGGCTTGAATTGGTGTCACCTCAGGGGTGGTCTGGGGCTCTGAAGTGGAACCTCGGTGGGCCCCGGCCTTGTCTGGCCTCTGTACAGGTCACTTTTAAATACTCCGACCCCAATTATCACTGCCTTTCTCTAATGAGGCGATTCGCACAAGGATACAATATTATACGGGTAGGGACGCGAGACAAAAGGGACAAGGTGTAGTTGACACCTCGCTAGCCACATTTGATTATTATCTTTGTGCCCGCGCCATCACAGCTATGTAGGGCCTTCGAGCAAAGCGCTTGTCCCTCCGTTCCCATGGTGAGCTTTCTGGAATGACTTCACAGACCCTCGTGAGCTGCCTGTCGCTTGACAGGATAGAAAGGGAGTGACCCGCTGACCAGTTGCCGCTGGCTTCTCGGGCCCCGGGAATATTATCTGAAGGCCTTTCTGAATTTCGGCGCCACCGGTCCCTGCCAATCGGACTGAATAAAAACCACATTATTTGTATCCATAGAATTTTGCGGGCTTCTCGCACGCATTGACATCGAGAGTTTCAAAACGTCGTTCCGTACGTGTCATCTGTCCCCAAGCTGGCGGAGAGCGGGCCGGCTTTGAACGGGGCAGCATGGGAACACAGCCTCTCGCCAAAATATCTAAGAGGCTTTTAAAATAACCTCAGTAAATTATACGCGTCCTTTATCCCAGAGTTGCTATGTATGAATTATGTCATTTTGGCTCTTTATATATATATATATATATGTAAAATATATTAAGATATATATATTAATATATATAATATATATATTAAGAGCCAAAAAGACATTATATACATATATATATGTTGTTGTTGTTGTTGTTTTTACTAATAAAATGTGACTGAGGGAAGGAAAGAGATGGTAAATTGGAGGTTGTATTAGGAAATATGAAAATAAGTCTTTTATTTTTTGCAATATGACCTATGATACATTTCCATTGATCTGGGGCTGCAGGGGGGGTTCTCTATGCAGAAAAAACAAATAAATAGGAAGAAACTTACATTGAGAGAATCTGATGGAAAATGTGCAGCCAGATCCCAAAAGCTAAAAGACTACAGAATCCAGGGAAAAAAAAAATAAAAAAATCTTTGCAAAAAGTATCGTAAATCCAGTTATACAAAATGAAATGAGACGAGGCGTTTTCATTATAGAATGTTTTTCTTTTTTTGTTTTTTTTTTTTTTATTTTTATTTTTTTGTTCAGTGGGCGGTCTGTTTCTTCACTTCGTAAGGAATGCTTTCAGATACATTACAGCAAAATAATCACCATCCCGAAAGGATCACCGCACATCGACTCTGTACAAATCTGGGTAATTAAATATGACCACTGTCTCTGAATAATGAAAGAAAAAAAATGTATCATGACAGTAGATTTTATGATGACGGGGCCGATTCTGAATAGGCTTTACCTAATAGGGAGTGTCTCTGGTTAAATTACTTTTGTCTTAGAATTTTGTCCACCAGTGCCGCGGTGATCTAGAAATTGTTCTGAGGTCCAGGTAAAAAAAAAAAAAAAAAAGTCAGTGAACACAAGGGTAAAGGGAATCCTCTGAGAAGAACAGATATATAATAGTAAAAGAGAGAGGAGAAAAAGAGAAGCAGAGGTGTCTACCCTCATCCCCCCAGGCCTGAGGTAGGAGTGAAACTCTGGGCCCCTATGTGAGTAGGTAGGCCATGTGGAAGATTCTAGCAAATGAGCAGTGAACAACAAAGTGCCGTGTGTCCCTTCTGGGTCACGTGTTTCATGGCCGGGCGGGATAAGACCTTCCAGAGAGCTTTGCTGTCCTGTGTGATACCACTGCAGGGAGCTTAGACATGATGTTGACCTTAGTCATTTCGAGCCACCGAGATTTTTAGGACTGCATGTTACTGCAGCACAACCTATGTATCCTGCTTGACAAAGGACAGATGCCATCCAGTCGAGCTGAGACAAAGCACATCGTGTCATCTCGAGAGAGGACAACAAAGAGCTGTGCATGACGCTATAGGTAGGGCAGCTTTTCTATAGCTCGAAATCGCTGATTACCATTAAAAGCTACCGAAGCCCGTATCGACGATCAAATCTGTCAAAGAACGCATCTCCCCTGAAGCCACACAATGGCAGCATGGTGACACTAGAATATAAAGAAATATCGAAGCGAAGGAACTGAAAAAATAAATACCCGCAGTGCTTTTCTGAAGACGCGTTTTGTTCTTTTCACTTGTTTTGTCTTGCTTTTAGAAAATATTGCACGTGAAGTGGTAAGGATGAACGTATCAGATAAACGATAAGGTACTTTGGCGGGTAAAACAGAAATCAGCAGTTATGAATGGAAATACCTGGGTGGAATCGATCAGGTGACATACATTTATGAATTGTGAATCGGGAAAGTATAAACCAGTAAAGGGAGGGCATGTCTCTGGCAGCCGGAAAGACCTGTCATGCCTCGAGGTATTCGGAATTTTTAAAATAATAGCGAGAATAATAATAACGGAAATTAAGAGTGGACAGACCAGTTATACAAAATGAAATGAGATGAGGTGTTCTCATTATAGAATGTTTTTCTTTTTCTTTTCTTTTTTCTTTTTTTGTTCAACGGGCAGTCAAAATTCATCCCTGTGGTCAAAATTCGTCCCTCCGGCACTGTCTTCCACCCTAGGATGTGATGTCGCTAAATGACAAGTGCTCTCAAGAGCTTTAAACCTACATTACAGAATCCTTCATTAAAACAGTTGTTAACCATGAACTTCTCTTACAGTAAAAAGATTTTCATCACTGGAGATCGGTTGATGAATGAGATCTGAAACGATCGTTTCAAATTGTCGTCAGATAGATTGTTCACTCGAGAGAAAAAAAATGAGTTTGGGAAAGAAACACAGGCTAAGAAACTGACAGGTCAAATCAATGACGAGGAATTTCTGAAATCTGGGCCCGTGATCATTTACCTGACTCACAGAGCCAGATGCGTTTCAGAATTCTGAGTTTTCAGGTTTTGGAAAGGCGCGTCACCTGGTAGTCCCCGTGTGATCAAGGGCAGCGTGTACGTCACCACCATTATCTAGCGTGATACATGTGCTTTGTCACACTGAGGAGGAGACAGAGACAACAGCGGCCTCATGGTAGAACGCGTCCAGCTCTGTCGCCAGATAAATCACGGAAAAGGAAAGCTTTTGGTTTGGGAGCATTTCGGAGCTTGGAATTACAGATGAGGAATTATAAATCTCGACTGACGGAGGCGGGCGTGACAGAGACGACAAGACCCAAACTGTGATCAGCTCCGTCTGTTCCTCAGCATTGCTCTGTTTCTCTCTCTCCCCCGCCCACCCATCTGAGGCCATGAACGCTTTAAAAACACACCGTAGAGGAGTTGTCCATGTTTTTCACCAAATTCTTTTATTAATGTTTGAGCCCTGATGCCAACATCCCTGCACATATGGACACAGGTGTCCCGAGTGTAACCAGGAGAGACAGATGCCACAGCAGGGGGAGTGGGGTCCCCCTAAACCATTTCTGCCTCAATGCGCCTTTCAGAAACCATCACATGCCCTGTGATGGAGACTCCCGGTACCCTTCCCCCGTGAGTTTCATTTTTATAGGTTTGTAACCACATCTGGGCATATTTTACATCTATCTAACGGGAGAGATACTTTTTAAAAGATTGTTTACTTCACTGCTGCAAACTCACAATGTGAAAACACCATTTCAATCTCTTGTGCTTGAATGGAATCCACTGAGATTATCCGAAAACTCCCCAAACTCTCCTGTTGTCTTTTAGAGCTTTTTCTGGTTTGTTGCTTTAAAATAACAAACATTCATTTCATTTACGGGGTGATACATGCTGTTTTCCAGTTCTGAGGACATTTTGCAGCATGTGTCAGTTAAGATCGGGGTGCTTTCCTTTTGGTACATTGCCATGTGTGTGCGCGCACACGTGTGTGGATATCTCACGTGCCTGCTCATGCATGTGCGTACATGTGTTGTGTGTGTGTGTGTGCATGCGTGTATGAGTGCGTCTTTTTAAATACTTGGTTTTGATACAAAAAGTCAGGGACCGGATGGCAAAGAGACTGTGTACAAAAGATCAGAGAGGTGTGAAGAACTAAGATTTTAAACAACCTCTGCCTGGTTCTTATGGAAATTAATTCCCTAATATAAGGTTATAACTTTTATATATATTTTTTGACAAAAAGAAATCTCCCTGGTATCAAAGTACTAACTTTCTGATTTTCTTTTCACCCTCTTCAGCTCCCAGCAATAGTGTCAAACTTAATTAACTTGTGGCTTAACTACGTTTACAATGTTCCTGAGCCAGTTTCTTTTAAGTGAATGATTCAAAGTGAGGGTCAATGCTATTTTTCCCCCGAGTGAGTCACAAAAAGTACTTGGCTAGGTAGGTAGACATAAAATCAGTGAATATATATGCCAAGTCACTGAGTTCGTAATGGATTCTCTGTCTCTTTCTTTTTTTTAAGGGGTTTCAAAATGAGTTTTAAAAGAGTTTTCTCTTTTTCGTTTCCCAAATTAGTGTTAAGGAAATGGTGATACATCAAAAAGCAGAAGGAAGGCCAACATTGGGTGGTCCCTTTTTCCTGTGACTGTACTGGTCACCAGCCCAACAGAGATAATAAATAGTAAACTCTAGTTCCTGATTCTAATCTAGTTTGAAGTACTTATGTGAACAGTATAGTTTACTGAAAAAAATGATCACTATTTGATCCAGTGCAAAATTGCGTTAAGCAGTGAATGTTTAATTGTGTAGCCTTTGCTTTTGCTTAAGAAATTGATATTATGATACTTAAAGTCAGACTCTTGGCTGTTGCAAAAGGGTGCCTATCAATGTAGACTAAATTTTCACATAAAAAGAACAAAAATTCTGCCGTTACGGTCACCCTCGGCAGAATCAAACTGCTTATGGTAAAATAAAACAAAACAAAACAAAAAGTCGCCTTCTCAATTTCCGTCATTTTATCCGGCATCTTTTCAAAATTTTTGTTACAGTCCAGCACAGTGCTGTTGGATTTCCCTTCAGATGACCTAAATTATGGCAGAACTCATACCTGAAACAGTCAGAGGTAAAAACAGACAAAAGCTTTCACACGTAAAACTGCGGTAATAAAAGAAAAAAAACTTCATGACTTCGTTCTCTCTCACGATAAACACGCAAATGAGATTTACAATCTGAAAATTTCTGTGCCATTGATGAAGCATTTTTACCTGGGGAAGCGAGTAACCGAAAGCCAGAATAAAGTGATTTTCTAAATGACAACAAAAATGCCATATATAAACACCCCTTGTAATCGTTCTGAAGATATGGATACTGCATGACAGGGAGAGGTGTTTGGTGGTGCCGTGCTCAGGACCTGCGTGTGGCGGGCGGTTTGTTTTGAGGGTGTGTGTTTGGAATCCCACGTGCTTACTTATTTACCCCCCTAGAGTAAACTCAAGGACCTGAGATTTGGACGAGTCGCAATACCACATCCTTCCTTGTGAGGTCACCCACCGCTAATGAGCAGAGATGCTCACAGATGAAACATCAGGCCGTTAGCGCTCACCCACCAGGGTCCCCTCGAGGGGAAGCTGCTTAGCCACGACCTAATAAAGACATCTGTCCTTGTCTCCACTCAGACCCGGCTTCTGAGGAAACGCGTGTGTAAGGATTCTTTCTTCCGTGCCATGATGTACTTGCAAGTTAAAAAATAAAAAAAGTCCAAATATTTGTGGATTGAAATATTTGGACGTTATCTTTGCTAGGATGAGCCGTTATTCCTTTGAGGATGTGATTCTTCGCTTAGTCTCCCATGGATTCTCTTTAGAAAATCGGAAATGCATATTTTTTCCTCGTTAATAGTATCGGAGTAACATTCCCAGTTTATTATTATTATCATTATTATCATTATTATTATTATATCTATAAATAGAAAACAAAGTGGTACCATTGAAATATCCAATATTCATAAGATTGACTGCAATGTCAAACTCACCTTTGGACATTCAGAAAACTTTGCCTTAATCAACGACCTAATTTTAAAACATGTTTTGATGAATAGGGAAAGTCGAAGAATGAAATTTTAGTTCCCTTTAGTTGGTGGGTTATTTCTAGGCCTTTCTTCGTAAAACACTTACTTGCAAAATAAAAAAAAAAAAAAGAATTGGTATGTAGACATGCAAGGTTATATGTAAATACACAGAGTTTATTTCAATGGCATTATATATTTATTTTATTGGGATTAATACGTGCCGTGTGCTTTTTCTTCGCTGTATGAAATGGAAAAGTCTGTACGTTAGTTAAAATTCAATCGTCAGTCATCAGGCCGCGTCTGAAATTGTGCTAAGTGCAAGGTGCAGGGGAGAGGGAGGGGGAATATTACTTGGTCCCCGGATGAAGTAGTATGTAAATAAATACATAATTATGAAACGTGAGCAGAACGGTGTCTCGCTCCCTCTTTCAGGCTCTGCTCAGCACAGCGATAGGTACAAACTGTAAACTCACTCTCACACACACACAGCACACGTACGTGCATGCACACATATACATATACACTCCCTCTTTGCACTCTTAATCAAAACGACTTCTATAATAAATCCTTAGACATGAATTGTCCCCAAGCTGAAATAGTACATTTATATCAGAAATGTCCCCTATCTATGTTTGCTGAATTTTTTTGTTTTTATCTTCTGATCTTGTCAGAAGTACTGAGTATTTATTTAACGTCTGCAAGAAACCCACTTTGCCTTTAAACGTTGCATTAAACGGCTCCTGTTTCCCTATGGGAAAGAATCGGGTTCTTGTAAATAATGGCTTGACCACATACCCTGTTAATATATGTATTAACAGATCGAATGGAGTGAAGTATGTTAAGGCAATAGACAGTTTACAAGGATTGTGACGTATGCCTACCATGTCTGCACAAAAGTAATAATATCTCAAGATTTTTAGAACAGCGGAAGGCACAGAGTAGAGATGTTGGCTCAGTCTATTGTGTTGTGTACTATTGGGTACCACTGATGGGATGAGGTGTGAGGGGGAAGCAGATTAGCAACAGCGGACGTCATGGGGACCAGGAACACTCCAGTCAATGGAGACACATGTTGAGAACGAGGCAGACGGCTGGGAACGATTTCTCCTTACATAGCTCTGGGCAAGCTCCTGAGCCTTTCTAAGAGAAACTAAAGAGAATATGTTTGGAATAGAGTTTTGTAAAATAGAACCGAGATGGGAGAGGCGGATGTTCTTATAGCTGAGCCTAAACACAGCAGACATCCCTAAATTTTATTGCTAGTGAAGCGGCAGCAGCAGCTGCTGTCAGGCCCCAAGCAGGGGCGTCTAGAGGTGACATGTCCTATAGGGGTGCTAGGGGACATCAGGAGAGCAGACCCACCACATGCAAATGGGACAAGAGTAAAACTCAGACTTCTTGAAGGAATCTATTTTGTTCTGAGGCGACGGATTTTTCAAATCTCCATCTTTATGTAGATTGAAATCTACTGTCTCTCTGAAATTACAAAGCTCTGGTTCAAATGCTCCCTTCTGAAACAATCAGGGTAAATAACGCTACCTTAAATTCATCTAACAATACCTCTCAAGAGCTCTAAAGAGGTATTACACTATGATATATTAATCCCACTTCTAAGAACCTTCTGTCAAGAAATATTGAAGATATAAGTGAAGATACACACAAAATGTTTATCTCAGCACTATTTATAATAGAGAAAACAAAAACCAAAAATTACCTATGCAGCCTACAAGAGAAATGATTAAATTAGGTGTGATATAGTCATAAGATAAAATGTTCTCTATATTTTAAAGTTTGGATACAGAAAAAATTGTTTTAGAAACAAAAGAGATACGCGGAGATAAAAATATACATTTTCACAGTAAATCACTGCTAAATTTTGGATTGTATAAGCATGTTTTATTACATATATAATATGTACATAGTATGTATATGCATGTGTTCAAAGGTTATTTCACTGATATTGCATTTGCTTTATAAATGGTAAAAATTAAATTACACAAATAGGTTAAAACTGTAGAATCATGTTATAAATTTTTAAGTGGTCTATTAATATGTTTTGATGTTTATCGAGTGCCTACTTTGGTTCGATCTCTAGAAATACCAAGCATATAAGACATTCTAAACATTCAGAAAAGCCCAGAGAGTAATAAAATTTCATTTAAGAGTTTTTATTCATTTAGTTGCATATGTTCAGCAATGCACATTTATTTAGTTCCAGTATTCATGTTAGGTTTTTGAAAAATCTACACCTCTGACAGAAAGAAAGAAAAAACACCATCAGCATCAATGATTAAGATCCTGAAGATGAACAAAATAGAGGACACAAAAGTTATTTAAAATTTGTCTGCATAGAGGAAAACAATGAAGGATACTTCAAATGGCAAATATAAATGTTTTTACAAACACCTGTGGAAAATATCATTTAAAATGTTTGCTAACAATAAGACCCAATTACAAAATGAATTGAAGAATTTTCTAAGCTGCATTAACATGTATGATCTAGAGTTCATTATCATGAATATCTTCATTTCAGACACGTATTAATTAGATTTTCCCATACTTCTTAGTTATAAAATGCGTTTAATCTATATACTTTTGAGATCAAATTAGCAAAACATTCATTTTTACGACGAAAGGTTATATCACGTATTTTAAACTTTGAATCGTATGTCTGTCTGTCTGTCTATCTATCTATCTATCTATCTATCTATCGATCTTACGTTTCCCATTCATAAATCTCGTGATTGCTTTGTTTAATATAGCCAAAGGTCGAAGTGAAAGAGCCGTGGAATTATTTAAGCAGAAAAGGTGCATCATGAAGGATTTTTAAAGAATTAGACTTAGGGTCTGAAGATAACGAATTGGATTTTTTTTTTCCCCTTACCATGGTGCCAAGTTTATTAGCATGATCTAAATATTGCCGGAAAAGTTTGCTCACATTAATAAATGGTCAAGTGTTTCGTTCTTCTGCACAGTGATGCTGTTTCAGAGAGAAAAGGGAGGGCAGGGTCGATTCTGAAATGTGGCGGCATGAACGTGACCTCCTCCTCTTCTACCGTCAACTGTCCTGCAATGAACAGCTGCTGAGGTTCATGCAAATGTGACTCAGTTGAAGTCTTAGGCTGGGCTGGAGCTTCTGAGGAAAGAATCAGCCTTCTCTTTCCCACGGGGCCTGCAAGATTTTCCCCTGTATTTTTTTTTTCTGAGGAATTCTGCCATTTTAGCACTTACGAGTAGGTCTTTGATTCATTGTGCACTTCTTTTTGTGTATGCCATTAGGTAAGGGCCCCAATTTACTCTCTTGTGTATAAATATCTGGTTATCTCAAAATTACTTGTTGAAAAGGCTATGCTTCCCCGCTGAACTGCTTAGACATCTTGGTCAAAAATCATTTGACACGCATGTAAGAATGTCCATATTCTCAATTCCGTTGCTCCTAATTCATATGTTTATTTCAGAATCACTATTATAGTGAGTATTGTGGCTTTACAGTACATTGCAAAACTAGAAAATATAAGTCCTCCAATTTTGTTCTTTTCCAAAACTTGTTTTGCCTATCCTGGATTCTTCACATTTTCATATGTATTTTAGAAAAAGCTTGTCGATTTTTACAAAGGTATGCTGTAATTTTGAGTCCATAGATCAGTTTGGAGAACGTTGTCATTTTAAGCTCCAAATTCTTATTGGTTTAACACAATGATGTTTGTTTCCCTTTTGCCTTACGTATTATCTGAGCATGCTAACATTGCCTGCGCTGTAGGCAGCGTGTAGTCTACTGTGGGACTTTGGAAAAGTAAAGTAAAAATTGCATCTTAATATGTTTTTACTGCATTGACTCTTAAAGTCATATGCATATTCTATTTTGGCACAAGGGTCGAGAGTGACCAACTCTACCTGGCAGTGGGGAAAGGGGAGTTGACAGCCAGAAAGTTTGCAGGAGTGATGACCAAGCCAGATATTAACGGATAATGGGAATTTAGCAATAAGTGCCAAGTGACAGAGGTATTGTTGGGAGTGCCGTGAAGTTATGGGAAATGGCCAAATCATGGAGAGTCTGTATTCTGTGCAAAGAAGCTTGGACATTTGTTCATAAAACGGGGGAGCTGCTGAAACGTGTCAAGGCATGAGGTCAGATTTAGAACATGCTGGAAGAGAAATTCAGTGTAGAGAGCAAAGAAAGGACCGGCGATAGATGGGGTGAAAACGAAGACTAGCTAAGAGGGTACCAAAAAAATAACCTGTGAAGTAAACGAAATTTACATTTAACATGACTCATGTCCTTGACGCTTATAATTATCGCTTCCCTTTGAACAATTGCTTCCAGAATTTTCGTGAGCAATGACATCATACCATCTCCTCTTGACTGTACAGATCCTCTCTCTTCATATTTTTATCTTTGCACATTGGGATATTTGCTCATATCTAGTCTTTTAGCTTGCTCTTCATGAAGACCAGAATCTATTTGACCAACTCGATCAAATATGATCAACCAGTTCTCTTAGCAACCTTTATTTTTGTTTATCTGGAGCAGAGATTTGAAACTTAAATTTTAGAAAATGTTTTGTTTGAAAACGTTTTAAACAGGGATTGTCTAAAAATTATCTTACAATCATGAGACTTCAATTCTTCTTTTACAAATCTTGTTTTTTCTATTCTGATCAAATGTTTTTTTTTTTCTTTTCTCTTTTAAAGAATTAAAAGAGAAAATGATAAGATCCTAACCAGCTTATTCAAGTAAAGCTGATATGTCCTAACTTTGACCCTAATCAAGTTTGAATAATTGTGTAAATTATTTTAGAGTAAAGAAATCTATTGGAAGAAAAAATTTCATGACAATTTTTTTGTAATCATTGTTCTATTTGTCCTTGGTATATTTTCATAGAGAGTTCCAATGACATTTCACAACTTGTCATCTATTAGACACACTAGATATCTGAGCAAGTTTGTATATGAACAACTTTCCAGGCACATTTACCTAAATTAAGATGATTTTAACATCTTAATATTCTCAGATTGTCCCCTGACTCAGGTTTGGGTATCAAAAAGGACTGTATGGTATGTCTAAAGAATTTAAGAGGAAAACAGATTTGTATGCTAGAAGAACACAAAGATTCAATTCCTACTCTATCAAAAAAAGTCTAAATATAACCCTTCTCCAACACTCCGATATGTCTGTCTTCGTTCTCCTTAGTTAGGGAGTTCAAGTAGCTTTCTCTGTATGGCCTAGAAATAACTCCTATTGAAATATCTTCAGAGAGGGGTTAACACGTTGATAAATACACTTGAGCACACACCAACATGCCAATCATAGCAAATGGATGTAACGGGTGGCAGAGGTGTGTTATTCACACGGCAGCGGCCTGTCTCAAGTTACCTGAGTGTCGTAACTATGTATAATAATCACACACTTGTCTTAATGTGTCACGATCTTAACGGGACAAACCACTGTCCACTTCAAATGGAGACAGTCTGGCAAACCTGATCAGATTATTGCTGTCATTATTTCAAGCAAATTAACAGGCGACTAGATCGTTCACCTCGTCTGACACCAGCGTGAAGGTTGACAGCCTGAGCTTCAAATGAGAACATACATCAGGTCGATTTGCAAAGAGCTCACCTGAGTTGACTCATTCAGTCCAAAGGCTCTTTACTTGGGGTATCGTTGACAATGAAAAACTTCCCTGGAGACAGTTTAGCATTTTCGCATTAAACATAGTTGTCACTTCTGCCAGAGGTCCCTGGAGTGGTTAGGTTCTGGGTGAAGGCTTTGAAAAAGACAGCCTGATCATTCTAACCTCGTACAGGTTACTCTTTTTGTACCAGAGCTTCCCCACCCCCACTCCCCTGAGAAGTATGGCTTTCTAGGCATCTCCAAGAAACCATAGATACCTCCTAACCCTAACCCTAACCCTAAGCCTGACCCTAACCCTAACCCTGACACTGACCCTAACCCTAACTTTTGAGGATCATTCATTATAATAATATCATCACAGCTTAACCAAAGGGGAAAGCTTGGTTAGTGACGCTTGGGACGGCAAGAACCCTCCTCAACGTACATATGTTGTCTCACAATATATGTCACCCCTTAATTAATATATCTCTGCACTGTCCTGTTTCCCTCGCTGCCATTTAACTTTGCTTCAGCTATGTGTTTGCAGGGTCTCTGGTGCACGCATGTCTCTGAGTGTAGCCATGTGCCTGCGTGTGTGTAAGGAACACCGGCACCATGCCTTCTGTGGCCTCCAGTAATTTCCAGCAGCTGTTCCCTGTCCAGTCCCGCCTCACGACACTCAGGTCTCAGATTACATTGTCATTTGGGTACACAAAAGAGGAGTGAATGGCCTCATCCTCCCAATTTCTGCTCAGTCTGGCATAATTGACTTTTCTCTCACATCATCTGTAAGTGCTAAGGAGTTTTTGCCTCTTCTTTAATTCCTCCTCTCTTAAAACTCCCAAATTCTTTTTCTTCTTTAAATCCCCAACATCAACATTCTTCACTGTGTGGTCAAAGCTGTTGAATGTCCTACGTCTGTAATTCTGGAGCAAAAAAAAAAATATGAAAAGTTCCAAGGAATCACTCAAAATCCTCATCACCTGGGCCCTGCGAAACCTTGAGTAAAAAAAAAAAAAAAAAAAAAAACATTATTATTAAAATATTTGGGGGTGCCTCCAAGACCTGTATGCTCATCTGGCCACCTACCTTACAAATCCGCACTTGTTGGGTATTTGGAACCAAGACAATGCGTTCAAAGGGTCACAGGTTTTGAGGGCAGATCCTCATGCATTTGAAAACTGCCTTTGCTAGTTAATTGTTTTGTGACAGTTAGAGTCATCACATTAGCTGAGTCAACACCTGTATTGGTACCTGTGTCAATCAGGCTTCCGGAGGAAATGGATAGTACATTTAGATTGGGTCATTTGAAGACAAGGAGTGAAAGAAAGCTCTTTTTTCATGATAAAATACTAGGTAATAAACATAAGAGAAATAATACAGCTGGAAAATCACCACTTTACAACTATCGAAGCCATAATTAATATAGGCAAGACTCATCAACAGATACTAAAACTACCGTATGACATTGTCCTTAAGGAATAAGTATATTTACATAATCTCAAACTATTGCCACATAGATTTCTTATTAATTACAAAGGTAAAAAAGATACCTTAAAAAAAAATAAACAACCTAAATCATAGTATCATGTACCTCCTGATGTGGTTCGCTGAAGACACAATGAATCTTATAGTGTTTCTGCCAGGAAGTGCATAACGAGAATCAGATCGTCAGGAAACAATTAGACATTCCAAATCCAGGGACTTTTAAAATAAAACACCTGGTCCGTTTCTTCCCAACCATCAATGTTGTGAGAGAAAAGGATAAAACTTAGGACCAATTTCTGTTTAAAGAGAATAGTGAGACATAACAACTAAGTGAAATGTGTGATTCTACATTGGAACCCAAACTGGAAGGAAAAACAGATTGAGACAACTACAGAAAATTGAATTTGAACTATATATTAGATAATACTGTTATATTTTTGTGTTCAGTTTCCTTAGTTTAATAACTGTATTGTAGAGGATGTATTCTTCTACGGTAATATCGTTATCCTTATATAAGAGACACATGTGGAATCACTTAAAAGTTTGTATCTCATGTTATATGACTTAGCAAAATAATAATAGTTATATATAATAGAGAATTTGGCTGGCCTTTGTCCCTGGATCCTAGGAAGTATCCTCCAAACAGTTGGAATTTCCTGCCGTTAGCAGTTTCTGTCGTTGTTATTTCTGGTGGGCCCCTTGGGCCTCATCTGATCGTTTATGCTAACGAGGTGCCTCATGGTGGGCCCCTAGAGAGTTCGTAGTAATGAAATTACTCAAGATGGAAGATGTTCATGCCAGAAAGACCAACCATGCGATTAGAGGGTTGGAGCTTTGAGATACTTGGTATCTTCCCAAACTTTGGGGAGGACAGTGGGACTGAATATTGAGTCATATAGCCAATGAGTCAATCGATCACACCTACTTAATGAAGCCTCAGTAAAAACTATGGAGATTAAAGTTTGGGTGAGTTTTCTGGTTGGGAATGTTCTTTGTATTCGTCACACATCAATGTGCCAAACCTGAGACTCTCTGGTTAGGTGAACAATTAGATCATTAGATTAATTTTTCTTTAGAAAGTAGGCTGTTTGGATTGGTAAAGGCTGTTGTAAGCCGGCGTGACTTTATGGTGTTAAAAATTCCAAAAACTAAATATTAAGAGATAAAACCATGCCACTACTATTATGAGAATAAATAAACTGGTAAAATTGGGGGAAAAATTTTAAATTAAAATCCTAAGACCATGCCGACAACAGCATTCTAAATAATGAAGCACAGTCAATCAATAGAGATAGTTGACCATCCAAAGGTATTTTAAAATCTGTGCCCGGCACATAGTGGATGCTCAATAAATAGTAATAATAATAAACAGCAGGCAAAAAAATGAGGGATTTGAAGAAATGATAATTTTAGTAGTTCTTTCCTTTGGCATTCTCCATTCTTAAAACTGAAAAACATTTCTGCAGCATATTTTCATCAAGCTGGGGTGCATTACTGGGCGGACAGTTCCAATGATCACTATAATACTGAAGAGAAAATTATCATAAAAATGAGTAGATTTGCAAGGTACTAGCAAAGTATTAGCCAGTGTAGTAGTTTTTCCCACCATGTCACATAGGTGTCCAAATTGAGAAGTCTGAGAACTCAGAGTGAGTGACGAGAGAGAGAGAGAGAGAGAGAGAGAGAGAGAGAGAGAGAGAGAATTATGAAATTAGAAAGGAAGAGAAAGAATGAAAGAGAAGAGAGAGAAGGTTAGGAGAGAAGGAAGGATGAAATGGAGCCTTTTCTTTGTTCAAAATAGGTATCACATTAACCATTAAAAATAGAACTTCGATTCTAATTTCTTTCGACTTTCTACACTGCTGTGGCTCCACTGTCCATCAGCAACCTGTGTCCTTCTGTATGACTTTTGTCCTCCTTATACTTTCTTTTTTTTACATCAGTATCTCAGTCAAATGCTCTTAACATAAATTTTATAAAATCTTGTACACGTTGCTTGCACCTTCTGTAGTAGTAATGCAATAGACTTGAAAATGCATATTAATTCAGTTGCAATCAAATTACATGAATGCGGGAGAAATAATTTACTCCATTTCATTCTGTCTCTTTCTCTCTCATCTCTACACATTACCTACGTTATATGTTGCATTTCACAGCATTACATTGTTATGTGGCTGTCACTCTGAGTGTTTTCTGCTAGGAAAACCGATTCTTTTTTTTCCCCTTAAAACAGTCAAGTGTGTGACAAAGCTGATTTCCTTTCTCAGCTATATGTACCGGCTTAAACATCAGAATATTTCAGCCAGACTTTTTAATTATATATCTTAGCAGTCCAATGTATTCAAGAGCTGTACTTAAATATTCAACCTGAAAAAGAGAGAGTATTAAATTAAAGTAAGCTACCAGCTAGAGCAACTTCGCTCGGTGTTCTGCCAGAAGAAGTGACAATTTATCTAATTAATTTTCCGTACTGGGGACATTCGAAATTATTTCCCTCTGGTATTTTTTGTTTTCATTGTCCCGGAGCATGTATGGTCCACAGGACGTACTTGGCTTCTGTTAAAGGATGACATCTACCAGCCAACACTTTAATAAGTATTTGTTCTGTGCCTAATGATATGTATAAGGTATAGTATTGAGCCTGTGAATAACCCAATGAATACAAATGATCTATTTGGGAACGTTACAATGGGTCTGAGATGCCTAACATCATGCAGCAGTTGGCCATAAGCCATCTGTGAGTTCTATAAGACAAGCTTCAAAAAAGGCGCAAACGGGGGCACAGTCCCACCCCTTCCTGTCATTCTTAAAAATATTTCAGTGTGCCCTTGAAGGAATAAGTCGAGCAAGGATGACTTTGAACACTCAAGGATCCATTGGTCGATTAATAACTATCAACATTGATCACCCCAGTTATCATTTTAGAAAAACAAGTCATTGGCCAAGTCATTGGAAATTCATCTGCTTTTGGCTCCTAAAGTCCTATAATCCGAATCATAACCAGTGTATTTTACTGTCGTCACCCAACAGTCTTTTGAATGGTAAATGATAAGTACTCAGCAGATGCCATTTCCCATAGTGACCACTGGGCTGGACCGTTTTCAAAGGCTCCCAGAGGGGCTGAGATTGACACCGAGCCTTGAAGGGTGCAGAGGACTTAGAGAAACCCAAGGCGGAGAGTGACACGTGTCCAAGGGGAAGAACAAAAAGAACAGTGTGCAGAAGGATTCAAATAAAAAAAAAAAAAGAGCGGAGGAGAGTTCAGTACCAAGGACAGGGACACGGGCGCGAAGAGGAACACGTGACATGCTTGAGGCCAATCAAATGCAACTACACGGCTTACCTTGTTTTCCAATATAAGCTAGTAGTGGGTTTTCATATACACTTTTCCATTTTTAATGCTATCTTGGAATACCTACTTTAAGATACGTTTTAATTGTTTTTTGTTGTTGTTATTCTGAGGTTTTTTGGAAGGGGATGAGAAGGCTGAGGAAAAATGTGTATAGTAGAGCCTCAGACCATCTCGATAACTTTGGTTAGCAGACATCAACCACGACAAAAAAAAAAAAAAAAAAAAACAAGAATTGGGAAAATGGCATCTGCTGAGCCTTCTTCGTGTTATTTACCATTTAATGGAATGTCGGCTGACAACAGTAAAATAAATATTACATTTTACCCGGCGTCACTTAAAAAGCAAACAAGACGCAGAGCCCTACAAGACAATTGCCGTGGCGGTATGGGGTAGATATAATGGGCTTCAAGCAGCATAAAGTTTAAGCTAATATTCTTGAGCTCAGGAGTTTACATCTTCCTCTCCCCTGAAACAGCCCCTTAAATGATCCCCATAGGTAAAATCATCTCAGTGGGCTTTGCAAAAGCACTGGAAATAAGTGTAGGTTCCCATTAAAGCCCTGGCTACATATTAAAGCCAAATCGACACCTTTTACCAACAGAGATGTTCGAGAAAGATAAAACACCGCAAAACCCAGATCCCGGTTTTGTGCTGCTATTTCATGTCAAGGCAATTACAGTGATCGTATTAGGGGAGATGAGGGCGGGGTGGTGTTGTCACCCACGGGGAAGGGGACGCAGGCCTTTAAGCAGTCGTGTAGAGCAAGCAGACCGTCTTAGAACTCTGGGAAGGAACAAAGCTCCACGCTGTCGGGGTATTGATCTGCTCAGAAAGTGCAGAGAGCTGAACTATGGGTGATTCTCTTCCCCGCTGGGTTTAGAGAGGTCTGAAAGAATACAGTATTGATCTGGCCCTGTTCTCGAGAAGTAACTTACAGATAAGCCCCGACTGGAGGCCACCAACCTTGAGAACTAACTGTTGCAAAGACACCCCCTCTGCCAGGCGTCCAGTATCAGAGCTAATGTGCGTGGGTGACAAGGGGAAGACACTTCAGCCCGGCCCCAGGGGGAGCTGAACATGTGTCTTCTCCCTTACCTGATTCACCGGCGTCTCCAAATTTCTGAAGGAGTTAAAACAGTGAGTGAGTGAGTGAGTGAGTGAGTGGGGAGGAGGGGCGGGCACAGCTGAAGTCTTGTTCGTGTAGCTGTGTTTTGTCAAGGAAGAAAGATGTGAGTGTCTGAAGTTGTATGCGTTTGTTTGAATCCCTTCAGAGCCTCGTTTACCTCACCTTTTAAATGGAATTTTGTAGATCGTGGTCTGGATTCAACGCCATACATAAACCTACTCAGAGAATGGTGGGTCTAAATGCTCAGGGTTCCGTTTGAGAAATCCATTTTCATCTTTTCTCCACTTTCTCTCCAAAAGACAATCTCCCAGACACTAAATTCCACAAGTCAAAAAAAAAAAAAAAAAACATTTTTTTTTTCAAGAAAAGGAAAACTTAACAAAATTTTCACATCCAGAGCTATGCGGAGAGCTCCTTTGCCACTTCGGCGAAGCTCCAGTTCCAACTTGGAGATAAACATTCACCCCACTGAAAAGTCTTCATTTGCATACCACTCGGAGCTTATGGTTTCCTGATGGAAATGAATGGAACCACAAGATTCCACATGGGTTCAACCTCCAGCCACAAGTTAAAATTGGCCAGATGTTACTGAGAAGTTGAGCGATGGGGGCGGTTAGCTAGGGATTTATCCTGGTGCGTAACCAGATGCAAATACAAATCTATTTGGACTGGGATATCAGGCTATAACGACTTCGTTTCCACCCAGGTTAAGGTTATTCCATTTCTTAAGGAAGATGGCTCTATTTTTATCACTCTTTTAGACGAGCTAGCCCAATAATTCTGCCGGAAGTGTAAAACAACCTGGGTCCCCTCCTCAGCCTGTGAGAGGTGACATTATCTTTCTGGATTATGTCGTGTGTAAAATGGGGTACGTCCTATGTCTCTGACACATTAAAAAAAAAAAAGACTTTTGATGTCCTGAGTGTGTGTGTGTTTCCTTTTCCCCCTAAATCAATATCAGTTATTTACAACTTAACCTAATTGCATCATCGCTTTCTGAATCAGGTGTGTTAAATACACAGGCGCTTCTCTCAGGCGATTTAAACAAAAACAGATTTTGTCATTTTGACATATTCGACCTCAAAAGAGGCAGGTAGATGAGAGGCAGGTGCCACCCCTGAGATGACTTTCTCCAGCAGGAAGGAAAGCTGAAGCAAAAGCGCCAGGAACGCATCTTACTGAAAGGTCTTGGCTGTGACAACAATTGCATCTCACAATTTTCAAAGCGTTTCCCGTGCATTGTCTATTTTTTATCGTCCTCGAGGGCGCTGGAGGTCGGCCTACGCATTCATCCCGGCTTCATTTCATCCACCTCTGGTTGACCAGAGCTGGACTTTTTCCCAGGCGATTGGAGAACACCCAGGAAAGAAGCAAGCTGGACAAAGGGGCTGCAGAGGTGGTTTGATTTCAACATAATCATTTCATCTCTCTTAGCAGAGATCCCCTGGGCCTGCCCTCCAGCATACAAACTCGCCTTTGTTCATACAGCAAATGGCAACGGAGATGGAAAACTCCCCTTCGAACTGTAACTTGTCTCTCTGAAACGTTTAAAGGGAATGCGGCCTCTCATTGTCCGACGTGAATGCGAGGGATTTGATCCTTCCTCCGAAAGCTAATATTTAATCTTTTAAAGCCCTCGGAAGGTATCTTGGAAGCTCTGATAGAATTTTTAAAGCCAAATCAAAATAAGAGTACGTACGTTATTTTCTTCCTGAAAAGCATTAAGTATTTAGCATCATGTAAAGCACACCCTCTCTAGGTCTGATAACCTTTATATATCAAATCATTGATTTTCTGAAATTCGTCCTTAATTAAAAAGTCTTTTTAGCCATCCTTTCGGGAAGACACGACTTTGAAAAAACAAACAAACAAACAAAAACACGTGTGACCAAGGTCGCTGACCCACAAAGGTAGAAACGCACAGTGACTTAAAAACGTCATGCGCGTAAGGAGTGCCAGATGCATTGTACATAGAAACCCCGTGAGCAGTACGCCACTGCCTCCCTGACAAGACACGCTGGTACGTGGGAACGCAGTAATTACCCATGTGATAAGAGCGCCCAGGGCCTTTGTTATGTCTCTGAGTCCTCCTTTTGTCTTCCTTCTCGGGTCTGCTGTTCTCAGAGAAATCAAGATGAAGGGATCGAGGCCTCCAAGCTGGGGCAAGGAATTCATGACTTTTTCCGGTGGTCAGTAAAGCATCCGAAGGGACAGTTAAAACAGAGTCACTGAAGTGAACAAGCTTGATGCGGCCGACAGGCAGAAGCACCCCCTCCAGGTACTCCCCACCCGGTCCCCTCTGGTCGCTAGGCCAGGAAGGTCAGCCATCTCCATGGCGCTTCCTTTCAAGTGCATGGGCTGAACGCCAGCAAACACTTTCTGCATGACTGCTGGCGCACAGAAATTCCTCAGAGGGAGACCCCTGACCGACCAGAGAGGCAGAACCAAAGCAGAGATCAGGCACTTTGCTGCGACGTGTGTGTGTGTGTGTGTGTGTGTGTGTTACTCACACACACACTATGAAGATAAGGCGAGCCTTTCCAATCTAGAAACACCACACGCATACACACATTACGCAGACGAAATATAGGAAATAGAAATAAGGCAGACCGTCTTTTCAGCAGTAAACAACTTCTAAGACACTGAGAATGTTGGTGGCGCTGCAGTTAGAAACCTCTATTTTGATCAAGTTCTATTGTTTTGAAGAAAGAGTGAATATAGTGATATTTATGCTTTTGCACATAATACATGATGCTGCAGTTAAGGTCTTCTCTCTAGTCAGGTGTCGTCCCATCATTACGTGATACAGAAAAAGCAAAACAAAAAAATTGCTAGAAAATTCTTTTCATGTTTTCCAGTAGAGGATTTTCTTTGCTATACAGATGCACAGGGCTGTGGTCAGTTGTCACATCATGCATCCAGGGATAGTTACATCTTAATTAATGAGCCGAGTTAGCAAAATAACCACACTAAATGGGTGTCACTGGCAAGTTCTGGAAGAAGCCAGAGACTTTGGGGGCTCAACGTTTTCCATTTGCAAAACAGAGGCTTTCTGTTTCCCCAAGCGATCTCTCTCACGAGCCAACGGCTGAGGAGCGTCGTTACGTGACCACCAGCTCTTGGAAATTTCTGTAAGATGTCATAGCTGCTAAGCACAGTACTAAGCAATTTTGTTACCTTCCTTTTCTGTGTCTACTAAAAATAAACACATAAATTAGAGTCACCTGTGCTCCAGCAAGTCATGGGCCAGAACATGAGTTTCTATAGTTGGACGATCAACCTTATTAAGCTGGAGAATCATTGTGCTGGAGATACTGAAGGAGGCTCAAGAATAATTCCCATAGTCAGCGGATTTTTTTTTTTTTTTGAGCTCCTACTTTATTTCAAGCTGTGCAGATGCTTATATGTGATGGACACAGCCCAGCCCTCAGGGAGCCCCTCCCCCTAGGGAGGATGGTGACATAAGGCAGGTGATTCTACAGGTGTTGAGTCACGTGAAAGACAAGCCATGGATACTGATGGAGCGTGAAAGAAAAGCAAACTTAGGCTGAGGAATGGGAAAGGCTTTGCAGAGAGCAGGGTGCTCACGTGATAAGATAAGAAAATGAAAGGACTTATACACCTGGCGTTACCGATTCTCTGTGATGATTATCACGTGTCCACAATAATGTTCGGGCTCATTCTCTCCTTTCTAACTGCACCCTAACTTATCTACCATTAATTGTCACAACACACCACGTAGATTTTAAAACGCTCTTTTAATTAAATTTGGAAATTACACTAGGAAAACTTTCTCGGTAATCTGTCTAATTAAAAACAGAAAAAAATCGATATTTTTTGGCATTCTAACCAAGCCACATAAAATACCCTCAACTGATTTTAAAACCCATACTTCAACCATATATTAAACTTTTATTTTCAAAAGCACTAACTCTGGAATATCTCTCACCTTGCCGTCGTCCCATAATTTATTGTCCTTACGAAATTCTGTGACTATTATGAAATTTAAGGCATGGGTTTTAAGCAGAAATAGGGTTCCTTTTCCCACAAAACTTAAGATATTAAATTCTCTCTTTATTGAGTAGCTGTGGCTTAAGGTAGTTGCAGGTGTAGTCTTTTCAAAAGTGGGAAATCCGACTTTTCAAATGTGGAATTTGAAGATAAACTAGAAAACGTCAACTTGCCAACTAGCAGCATATCAAAATGTCAGCTCAGCACCTCAAAGAGTCTAAACGGATTATTCGGCCCAATTTTCTCAGTGCTTAATGCCATATCCTGGCTTAACGCGGCCTCTTTTGGAGGAACGTTTAACTCTTTGTGCACCTCATGGCCCCATTTCACGCGATAAAGTTATCATTTCCTAAATGAGATTCTGACAGCCGGAAATATTTTGCTTAGCTGAGAAAGGACCCTGGCTTGCATGTCATATAGCCTGCACATTCGATAGCCTCAATTGCTTCCTGCCAAGAATGTACCCAAATCACACTCACGCTTCCATTAGTGGGGCCTGATGAGAATGTAATAAGAATACTCTTTGCATTCTCCTAAAAGGGACAGTGGCTTGAATCTTCCGATAATCTTCTCTGACCCTGTGGATGTTGCTTAATGCCTTAATAGCACAAATCTTTAACCGTGACCTCCAACCTCTGAAGGAGTAGGTATGCCACGTAATACTCGGAAGGGGCTTCAAAGGCAGTCAAGTCTGTTTTCTGTATGATTCATGAATTTTCTTCGTTGTTCTTCTGAGTCCTTTGCTGTCAAAAACCATCAGAAAACAGCCTGTCACCACATTTAACACATTGAAGATGAACTTGTTCCTTATACTTTGCCGTAATCAACCCTCCAAAACTTCAAGCACTCGAGTTATTTGGTACTAGAGTAGAGCTCATTTTCCCACAGGACGTCCCTACTAATATTTTAATTAAACCATTCTTTTATTATTCAGCCATTTACTGGCACCCACTATGAGTCAGGCACCCACCCATATCATGGCTGGGGATACGGCCGTGAATGAAACTGACAAAGTCATCCCCTGTGGGACTCACTTCCGGATTGAGTATGGAGGGAAGAGATAAGCAAACAAATAAGTGAAAGTATAAAATGTCAAGATGTAAAGTACAGCATGGGGAATATGGCCAATAATACCGTAATAACTATGTACGGCGTCAGACGGCACCTGGACTTACCAGGGTGATCACTTCGTAAGGTATAGAAACACCTAATCACTATGTTGTTCACCTAAAATTAATATAATATTGTATGTCAACTGCGATTGAAAGAATTTTAAAATGTTAATTAAAAATGTAGAATGTCGGGTAGGAAAAAAAAATAAGCAGAAGGGAGCGCTCAGGGAAGGTAGCAGAGACCTGAAGCAGGGGACCAGGGGGACAGAGATCAAGGATGCTGGTCCCTTCTGCTCCGGACTGGGAAATAGATCCTATTGGTTCTGATTGGTTGCTAGCACTGTCTAGACGTCCACGCCAAAAGCTGGGACATCAATCTTATCCTTGCTGGTATAAAAGGGAGCTTTATTTGAATAACAGTATCTGTCATGAATGTCAGTCCGGGATGGACAGTAAATATTCAATATATGCATCTTGTAGACCTGTAGTATATTTGCTGTCAGCCTTCCATGGTCTTCTCTCTGGCTCGTATATCTTCATTCCTTCTTATTTTATTCTTTCTTCAGTCTTTGCCTTGTGTGCCCTTTCTCCAGAGCAGAGGTTACTTTCTCTCTTAAAGTAAAAGTTAGGGCTGTTCACAGCAACTGAGATGTGGTCTGGCCAGCATACAGAAGACCGAGAATCTCAGAACCTTTTTTTCCAGACTCTATTCTGAGCCATATTCAGTCTAGGACTCTATTAATCTGATTTGCGAGGACTTTTCATCACATCCATGTGTTTCGTGCTAAGTGGCCACCGGTGAGCCAGGCACGTAAGAACCACTTTCCTCTGTCCTTCCTTGGCTAAAAACTTAACATCATATTTCAAGCAAGCAGCTCTGAGAATACCGTTTTTCAAAACAGAGCCCAATCACTTTAGCCTACAGGTTCTAAAACACGGTGTAAAGCCACAGTTTGATGTTGCCCGTTTCTAACAAAAGGTTAATGCTTTAAGCTTAAAAAAAAAAATAATTGGATCTGTTGGTTGGTAATTGGAATAAACATTCAAATTTGAGCATCAAATTTCTCATTAGTTTCACATCAATACCTGTGCTGCAAATATGGATCAGTGAGCTGGGCTTCTTGCTGCCCAAGTGAATTCATTAATCACTCCCCCCTAAGATGGCCATGTAAGTAGACAGCTGTTCTCCACAGCTGTCTGATACAACTTCTCTCGTGCAGACGGTGGGAAACTTTTTTGCACGAGTCGGCTGTTGTTTGAGCTGGAAGTCCCTCTTGCAGTGACAGATCCCGAAGCCACTGGGTCTGAGGTCAGCGAAGCATTCGAATTTGTAAATGGCCACTTTATGGTCACGGATACAAAGGTTGGAAGCCATTCAGGCTAAGTTTCCATGTCTTATCTAACTCATCACCGGGAACAAGAAATCCGAGGCTATGCATTTCAAGCCTGCAAGTGTATTGGGTGAAATCTACAAACCTAAATTGAACTCTGAAAACCCTTTTTTTCTTGCCCTAAATGATATGTCCTAGTTCTTTCACTCTCTTGATCTTCCAACTGGAGATGGTTAACTTTATTTTCATATTTTGGATACCCTCGGCTGCTCAGAGACATCGGAATCCCCACGCAGCTCCTGTTCTCCATTATATCGAAGCAAGGACTGCAGTAATTGGACCTTACCCTGTTTTAATATATGCAATCAGGAAACTCGAAGCGGCCTTGATGGCCCCTATAATATTTCCCTTAGATCCTGTGATATGTCGGTACCACAAGTCCATCCACACAGCAATGACCTCATGTGGCAACATTTTTCCATCCACTAGAAGAACACTTAGTAGTAACATGAGAACCCGATTATCTTCTCTTAGGAAAAAAAAAAAAAGAGGAGGAGAGACTAAGAAAAACAACACACATAAACATGAACTAAGAAACTATTGTGCTCTTGTAAACAGAACCAGCAAGAGAAATAGATACACACAGGAGAAAACAATTGTTTTGTGGAAAGGAAGTAGGTAGGCGTTTGTTGAGAATCAGAGACTTGCAGGCACTTTTATTTCTTGGGAATGGATTTAGTCTTTTCGTCTTAAGGAAAAGAGAAAGAAATGTCAAAAGTTCAACTCTTGAAAACTTTCGTTTCTCTTATTAATTGCAATCAGAAGAATGTACAACGCGAGGGGGAAGGGAAAAGACTGAATATTTCCTGGGTATTTCTTAGGCCAACCATTTATAATTGGACTTCGCTACTGTGTGCTTGGGATAGCTCTGAGGTAGACAACGCCACCCTGCAAAACGAGATAAGGCAACTAGAGTTCATTCATTCATTCATATTCATTCAGCGTTCACTTATTCATTCAATATTCCTGTATCAAATTTGTCCTGAGAAACTATACTACGTACCAGGTACTATTCTAGGCCTTGGGAATAAAGGTAAACAAGGCAGAAAAGAAACCTGCTTTCACAAAATGTACATTTTAGTGGGCCGAGACAGGAAATAGACAAGTGATTAAGAAAATATCAGCTAGTAATAAATGTCAGGGACAAAAATAGAATACAATAATATCATAAAGAGACATTGGAAGTCATCTGAGGTTGACGGTGTCGGAAGGCACACGATGTGGGGGCCTGAACCCACTTCTGTATGAGTGCAAAGCCCCAATCCTTCTCCCTATCCACATTATAGGGCCATCATGAAATATATGACCAGTTTTGTAAAGGCTAAAATCGAAAAGAGGACTGGCAGCCATGTGTAGAATGGACAGAATAATCAGATAATTAAAGTGCATGTTTTCTATTTCTGCTTGGGCCTCTCCAAATTGCTTATCTCTCCAGCCTCATTTCTCTGGATAATTGTCCAGGCTAAACTTCTTTAGGAAATAGCTTTACCGTGAGAATATTGTTCCTAGATTTTCACGTCCTTAAAATTAATGTATGTCCCCAGGTAGCCTAGTCCAGTGTCGCTTAAAATTACCCCAGCTCTGGCGTGGAGGACGTTGGGACTATGACTTGGATTGTATTCAAATCAGCAGAGGGATGCAGTGACAAGCAGGATGGAAAAAAGATTTATAAAACATTTTAAAGTAGTAGATAGAACGACACACCCAGAAAGCCTTAGAGAGTTGAGACGCCAGTTCCCAGTGGGGTCTATTAATGGAAATTGTTTAATGAATGTCTTTTAAAGTAATTACCTATTAAAATACTAAACACTTGAATTGAAACTTTGGTCCCTAAGAATCTTGGAGCATTTTCTAAACTCTTCACTCAAGGGATGTTTTCATTCACTGCTGAATTACAACCCCTTCCGAGGCTGATTGTTTCAACTCCTCTAATAAACCCATCAGCGTTTTGTTCTTGTATAAATCTAGCTGACTGAAGAATAACCCGAGAGGCAAAGCAAAGCTGATAACCTCTAACCTTTGAGATTTTTACAGACCTGTTGACGCAAAATCCAATATTTATATTTTCCCCTTTTCCCTTTTGTGTCCTTACTAACTTGTTTATATAATTGGTCCTAAGAGCTCATCAGACAAAACTGGCTTTGTGTCATGGCTTCTATGGAGGAAATTGCTGGGCAATAAATATGAATATAAAAAGTACCAAGAAGGCTCAGATTTTGAAATATGTTTGCTAATATTCTACTCATAAAAATGAATTACATTATTTTCCTGGAATGTTCCTCCTGGCTCCTGTTTTTGCTGAGATTCCGAATATGGATCCAATTTCTCCTTTAAATTTGAGTTGTATTTCATTCCTTTGGCTTGCAACTTTGAGGATGGAATTAAGGAGAATTCTATGTAGTCAAATCTACAATGATCCAGAAGACTTTGTGTAAGTGAACCTAGCGAGGAAATAAGCCCACCTTTGTAAATTATTTATATGTGCAATTTTTATACCGGTGAATTTTATAAAATGTTATTTGATTATGAAATTTCTAACAGTTGTATCACAGGTATGAGAATATTGAACTACAAGAAACAGTCCTAGATGAAGGAAATTTAGAACTAAAAGAAACTTGAGAAGACATCTGGTTTACTCTCTTCTCTTTAAAGATATAGGAATAAAGACCCAGAAAGTTCGTGGGCCTTGTCACACAGCTAGTTAAGGGTCACATAGCCCACACCCTCTGAGGCAAGATGAACCTTCTGCATGCTATTGGTGTGGAGTATTTTTGGCCTAATTAGATCATCTTATCTGAGAGTCAGTGAAATCTCTGTCTAAGGAATATCTTATTAAGAAAAATTCTTACCAACTAAGAAACTATACATTATGCATTGAATACTTGTGTCCCCCAAGAGTCATATGTCGAATAACTAACTCCCAGTGTGGCTGTCTTTGGAGAAAGGAGGCTCTAAGGAAGTAATTAAGGTTAAATGAAGTCAAAGAATTAGTGTCTTTCTAAGAGGAACGTCAGAGAACATTCTCGAACATTCTCAAACATTCTCTCTCTCTCTTTCTCTTTCTCTCTCTCTCTCTGATTCTCTCTTTTCACTCCCCCTCCCCTTGTCCCTTTCTCCCTACACACATAAAACACAGCAAAGTGATAGCCATCTACTGTAAGACAAGAGGCCGCAGAATGAAAACTATCACGCCGGCACCTTGATCTTGGACTTCACAACCTCCAGACCTGTGAGAAGTAAATCCTGTCGTTGAAACCACTCAGTCTGTGGTATTTTGTTATGGGAGGCTGAACAGACTAGTACACTATAACGATTCCAGTGAGATTTACCTAAATGTCCCATTTTTCATTTAGTAAAAGGGACTTATTTACTTAGCAAGTACATGATATTCAATGAAAGAAAAAAAGAAACTTTGCAAGACGGTGATTCTCTAACATGGATAGAGACATAACTAGTTTGGGAAAGTATATTTTAACATTATTGCTGCTGCAATAAATATTCTTATAAGTAAAGTTTGATATATCCTCGGTATTTTCTTAGAAAAGTTGAAATTGCTGGGTCAAAGTACGCACGTCTTAAGGCTTTGCAGGAGTAAATTTTCACAGAAATGTTAACTGCATATTATACTCCTCTCCAATTATTGGCTTCGAACAATAGGCCAGCATATCAATGGATAAGAAGCAGTGAAGAGGGCCTTCTGTGCAAATCCTTCTCATAGAGAGCTGCCTGTCACACTTAGAGAACTCTGCTTAGATCATGATCCCACAGAATAGTTGGAAATCTAGGAGACAGTGAGATAAACCAGGAGGAGAGATAGCTTGCTTTCACCTTTGTTTATTAAAGGCGAATTACCACCCACCACGATATGAGGATATACTGCGGTCAAAAATTGGCACGTGTGCGCGCGCGCGCACACACACACACACACACACGTGCAAACCTTTGACTTAATTCAAATGAAAGTCGTCTGTAAGAATAAAGACAAGCAAGATTCAGGTATGAATATGACCTAAACGATAGCTTCCTAAACCGGGGCTTTCATTTGAATACTATATTTTCTTTTTCTCTTCCTCCTTCCCACCCTCCCTTCCTTCCTTTCGTTTTTAAATTCTGGAATGTAAACCCAGTTTCACGCAAGGGTACAAATGGCATTCCTCTCGGCCACCCTGGAGAGTAATACTTATGAATCACACTCCAATCTCAGTCATTACCGAGTGACATGATAAGAATTTTATTTTCTACATCACTTCATATCAAGAAATTCTTCAAAACGATGACCGATGCAGTTAAGCCTCCCAGAAAATGAACAGTTCGGAGGATTTGGCTAAGAAACCTAGTCACCTTTTGAAAATCTCTGTCTAATAGCCACGTGGGGATTTTTTGAACTAAAAAGACCAGCTTTGCCTTGCCTGACCTTTGAACCTATCTCGGTCAGAGGCACAGGAATTGAAGTCTGGATGATTAACTTGCGTGGAGCAACAATGAAAAAATCGAGCTATGATTCAGAAAATCTAAAAAAGAAGCGGTCTGTCGTTTTACAGCTGTATCTCCTGTATTAATGACGTTTCAAACCAGTATCCTCCCACTCGGCCCTGCCCTCCCGTCCGCTCACCATTTCTTACACCTGAACATACTAAGCAAAGTTACATTTTTTTAAAGGAGAGAAAAGTATATCATAGAGATATACTAATCCTGGAATTCCTTAGAGGAGTGAATAACCTTTTCTATTGATATGGGAACCCACCATTGATCTGTCACAATGTTTGTTCTAGCTGGTTCCCAGAGGCGCATTCAGTTTGAAATGTTAAGGCTAGTTCATTAGGCGTCCCTCCCTCGTTTTTTTCGTTTCTCCCAGAGAATCAAGATAACACTGTGGTTAGTTAATGGCTGTCTCTTGTTTCCCCCAGAGTCTGCCTGTCTGAAGCCTGCAGGCTCCAGAAGCTTCTTTCCCCCCTTCTCTTTGCTATTAGTCACAGCTGGTAAGGCTCACAAGAGCCAGGCCTGTTTGAAAACAGTTGGATCCCGGAAAAAAAAAAAAAAAAAAAAAAAACGTTTGTCTTTCCGCTGCAAGCAACAAACTTGGCTTGGGCTGCCGGGAGGAGATGGATTGTGGGGGAGAGGGGGGCAGGTGTGCGCCAAGAATGAAGGAAGAAAGGGAAATCGCTCACCGAGTCTCTTCAAAATCCTCTCTGAGGAGCTCGTGGTGGGTCGCCTTGCTGGGAAGGTGGGCGGACTGGCTGACATTTCTAAAGAAGTGATGCTTCTTGAGGCTCCCGCCTCCTATCTCGCACCCGTGTGCTCCCCTATATTCTAGTAACGGGGTGACGGGGGGCTGATGAGGGAACCCTCATCCTAGATGTGGCGAGATAACTGTCGCAGTTCTCCAAGGACCTCCCCCCACCCCATCTCCACTAGTCACCCCCTTTCCTTCTAGACAGACTTTTCATGAAACCAGAGGGGAAGGAAAAAAAGAAAATAAGCACTTTGATGTCCCGGGTCAATTTAAATTGCAAAACCAAACCCAGGGGCCTGTCGCACACCCTCAGGTAGGAGAGGATTTCGGAGCAAAAACAAGGCCTAAGAATTATGCCCGATTTCTGATAACCCTGTTATGGGGTTGTTCGTTTGTCGCCGCAAAATTGACCCTAGAAATGCACAGTAATTTTCTCTTTGGTCTCTGAGAGGGTCTCGGTGAACTGTTAACAGGCGCCACACATCTGCTTGTCCCCGGAGTGGCTGGTGTCCTGTGTGTGCAAGGGACAGCTCCAACAGAGTCTGTGAGGATACAGGTGATAACAATGAAGTCATCCCCGGTGACAGATTACCCTTCGTCACAGCCCCTGATCTTGATTCATGATTGCTACGGTTGCCTTGGGTTTATGAGGCTAAGAAACATGGATGCTTTGGGGTCAAGTTTAAATACAAGCCGGAAGGGTTTCGTTTCCCTTTCTGGGTGTCTCCAGGATTCATATCATGCTCAGAAATCACAGAGGAAAGTTTTACGAGGGATCAGGTCAAACCCATAAAAGTAATGGCGTTCTTCGTGTCGCCTTACCCAGGGCAGTCCTAAGGTGTCTTCTTACCTGGTTCAGGTTTGAGGTAACGTGGGCGCCTCTTCCCAATTTGGAACGTGCTAATGAGAGGTGACAAACCCAGGAGGGTACAACACGGATGTCCAAATTCAAGCTCGATGAAAAGCCACACCACGCTTTTATTCCCTTTCCAAAAAGTAAACATGCGTGTGATGTTTCTAATTAGCGAGTCTATCACAAGTACGTTTTAGGTTTTCATCTTCGTTCAGAAGTCACAGAGATAATAAAGACCATGTGGGAAGATAGAAAATTAGAGATCACGGAAGTGTGTCTGGGTTGCTACACAATAGAAAGGCCACTAATAGGTGTGTAGCTATTTTATCTTACATTTATTATTGGGAAGATATGGATATTGTGTAATGTTCCTGAAACGCACCGACATTTACACCTATCCTTCAAATACGAATTTTTTCAATCGCCCAAATTGGAGTAAAACAGCCATGGCCCGAAATTAAATCAAATCCTACCTTACGTAAAGATTTTACTTAGACACACAGTCTGTGGGATTTTGTCTAAAACCGGCCTTTAGACGACTGTATCCTATTGACAGCTCACCCTGGAGGTAAACGTGCCTCTGGGTGCGCGCGCCGTGATATCGGCGTTGTTCATTTATTCATCAGGCATTAATAAGGGCTGCATTATTTAATACAACTCATTTTCAGCACTTTTGCTTCCAGCAAAGTAGCCTTCTTGGTTTTCTTCTCCTGGTGGGTCCTTCTCCGGTATGTCATCTTTCTGGCTTAACTATACGTTGATTGTCCGTGGCCCTGGCCCTTGGTCCTGAATGAACCACATTTTCCTCCTCAGAGAAAGAAAGACTTGTGTTCATTCAGCTTTCGCTGAACACCTACTGTATATGCGGCATTTTTTTTTTTCTGGTCACTGCAGGGACTATCAAGGTAAATAAGTCTTATCACCTGCTTTCTCGGCAGATGAAATAGTAATCATAGAATAACTAAAATCAGTTATCTAGCACTTATTATGTGTCACGTACTATTCTTGGTGCTCTGAACACATAAATTCATTTCATCTTCCAAGAATGTTCTGAGGAAGCTACTTCCTCTCTCCCCATCATACAAAGAAGCAAAGGACCATGTAGAAGGGTTGAGTTATCACCCAGTGTTGCACAGCAAGAAAACGAATAACCATGGGACAAAGGGGAATTCAAAAATAAGATGGGAAATCATACAGGACACACAAGAGAAACCCCATGGGGTCTCAACCAATAGGAGGGGAACAAAAAAACAAAGGCCAGATTTTCTGAAAAGTTAACCTTTTAAAAACAATTATTAAAAGACTGTGTTCCAGGAACTTGCAGAAGAGTCACTATCGTTCTTGTCCCTTTGGGGCAGAAGGAAAAAAAAAAACAAAGATGGGTGACAGAAGGTATGACTTCAGTTGAAACTTGGGTCCATCATTGATTGGTTGTAGGACCCTGGACAAGTCTCTTACCTCCGCTGAGCATCATTTCCTTCTCTCTAAGCAAGAGTCCGAATATTAGCCTGCTTCTCAGTAGTCAGGGACAGATGCCGAGGGTTAGGATTTGGGTAAGGGGAAAAGGAGAATGGAAACAGACTCCTAGGTTTCTACACTTGAACCAATACGTAAATGGTGGTGCGATTAATTGGAGAAAACGGGGAATGAGGGAGGCAGAAAATTGGCAACGATATTTTTAAAACGTTCCATGTGCAATACCGTTAGAGAACAGCCCGTTCCCACCTTTTTTCAGATCTCTTCTCCCTAACCCATCAACACTCAAAATCGCATGGTTAGTCACCTTCTGCTTCTCCTCTGCCTTGGGTTTTTCCATAGTGCGTATTTCTTTTAGAAATGATGTTAGATTTCAATTTTTTTATTGTTTATGGTCCATGCTGGAATATAAATGCTACAGGATGAGTATTCTACATTGCTTATTATGGAACCTCTAATGCCTAGTACAGAGGCTGGCATATCGCCAACACTCAACAATGAATGAATGAATGAATGAAGAAAGGAATGAATGAATTTAAGTAGATATGTTGATAAACTGTTGCATAGAGGCATTCTGGGATGGGGTGTTAGCCTGGAGCTAAAAAATATATACACATTGACTAGTCATGAGCAGTCGGATAGGATTGAAAGCCATGGGCATATGGATGATGGAGAAGGATCGAGAAAAAGATGAGGGAACACCAGCCAAGAGAGGTCGGGAGACTTACCCATTGTCCCAGAGCGAAAGGGCTGAGACTTTGGCTCTCTTCGGGATCCGCCTCTCTCCACCTTGGGAGGGACCTGGTCCCACCTCTCCAGCCTCCCCTTCTCCTGCCCACCACCAGCCAGATCCCAGGCAGCTTCATATTGTCACATCTGCGACAGGGAGCGGCTTATAGGACTTGAAACACATTTGCATTTGTAATGGGGAAAACATCTGTAATTGAAAATAATGTATTTTGAACAGCAGAATTTTAGGGTTCAGCTGCAGGTCGTTCTCAGGGATCATGAAATAAAAGCTTTTGGGTGTCCGTTAGTTGTAGTGAGTAGTCACCTATCAACATGTGTAAAAAAAAAAAAATCCCATTCTCAGAAGATCAGTGATCAAGTCGATTTAATATATCTCATCCTGTTTTTCCTCCTCAAAGAATTTCCCAGCCTCTTAATACAAGCAGAGTGAGAGCTCGCATCCCCTCCACCCGCCCCCAAAAGCCAAAATGGTGCCTTTTGCTATGGCTTTTGCTGCTAGCTAAAGAAAGAGACAGGCTCCACATTTCACACCAAGTTTTTAAGTAGGAAGCATTCGGCACCTGGTTAAATCCTGTAGCCTACGGCAAGTCACCGCAATTCACAAACAGAGACTGATTTCAATTCTGTTGGTTGCACACAGTGAGTGAGTTCTTGAGCTTGGAATGCTTGCGAGTAAGAAGCAAACATGCTGGCAGGAAATCCATGCTCCTCTTAGGGTAACAAAAAAAGAGAGAGAGAACATCTTTTTCATTTGCTTCAGGGGACAGGTGACCTAATGTGGCCTTTTCCCTAAAGTCCGTGATGGAAGGTTTTAGTAGTTGTGAATTCATGACAAAATTAGGAAAGCAAAAAGTTTGGAACATTCAATCTGCTGAGTGATTCACTCTTCTGTTCTTCTGTGATTTAATCAGTACTGAGACTTGACTCGTAAGTTGAGGAAGGGCAAGACTTCTGTCTTCATCAGAGGAAAAAGGCCTGACTATCCATTTATAACTAACTAGTTCTCCAAACGTCTTCTTTCTGGCTTATTCTATACATTGATTGTCTCCTATTTTTCTGGGCAGAAGATTTTTATTGAAGAAATTACCGTTTGAGGAAAATAACGTTTTTCATAGAATCTCTAAAATCCCAATACCAAAGGAACAGAACCTACGCGTATCCCTACAGTTTGGAAAGATTATAATTGACTCGGCAGTTTCCGTGCGAATTAACATGTCTTCATGTCAATATGTATCAAAAAAACTGCAGCTAAATAATGTCATTAAGGGCCATTGTTTAGAGAACAGTGAAAAAAAGAATTTTTTTTTTTTAAAGTGTGATCAAATATAGCAGAACTAAGTCACGTTCAGTCATTTCAACAGACAGCTTCTCAAACGGTGAACCGAGGGGGTTAAACCAGACAAATCTTTCCATTTAAACTTTTTATCCGCTGGTGTTCTCAGACTTTGGGTAAAGCGAGATGGCAACAGCCAGTCTGAAACGACAGTGAAACATTCTCACCTTAGACATCCCTTGAAGGCTTAATTTTGCTGCCTGGCGAATCTGCCACAGAGAATCCAAACCCACCTTTACTCCTTTCGGTTAATGCAATAGTCTATTAAACATGCCGTTTAGCACTGAGGTTACTCTAAGACACCATTAAAGTTGTCTCGAATAATGTATTTTTATTTGCTTTGGGGGACGGGGATGGTACTGGGTTGTATGCAAACTTGTAAAATAAAACTTAGAGTGTCTGAAAAGAACTTCATTTCACATATGACCTTTTACAGTAATTGGATCTGAATTATAATCAGTCACCTGAATCCTGAAATAGATAAAATAGTTTTTTAATGTTAAAAAGTTTTAGCCCTTCGTTGATTATCTATCAGTGCTTACAGTCCTGTGAAAATAAGATAAATGAGAAATTTGGTCTCTAATTAGACTTCACTAGATTTACAGCTCTTAATTTATAAGCCGATGCAGCTCATGCCGGCACTAACGCAGATAGAAATGGGGCCACAGTTTTCAATTGATTTAACAATTTAATTGCAGCATTAACATCCATTAACATTTAACTAACCTTTTAAACTAACCTCAGGCACAACCTTAAAGACTAAATGAAGTAAAATTGCATATAAAAAGGTACTAACATCCAGCTGTAAGAAGCCTAAGTGAATCTTAAGGGAGATTTAGAGTTTCTTCCTTACATCAGCAGGAGGGAGTCTGTTTTCCTTCTTGCAAAATTCAGCAGGAGAGTGTGCTCTGATTTATAGGGAAAGGAAATAGGCACATTTGATGGTTGTTAAGGCTCAAGCCTGTCTTCTCGTCTCTAGCGATATCTGAAAGATGTACCATCCCTTACAATGATGAAGAGATCGTGGCCAAATACAAGATGGGATCCGAAAAATAGGACCACGCCAGGGTTGCATGCCAATTTGATAGGGAACTGTAATATAAAATATTTGAAACTCTGTTGGCGTCATGAAACGTGGAGAATACCTGTATTAAATTCAGTTAGCAGCCCTGAACGTTGGTTGGTTGGTTGGTTGGTTGGTCGGTCGGTTTGTTGGTTGGTCAGTTGGTTGGTTGGTCGGTTGGTTGGTTTGAATTTGGGATTGGCTTGCATGCTGAGTGTTTGTCTTTAAAATTTCTTTCAGCCTCTCTCTCTCTCTCTCTCTCTCTCTCTCTCTTTCCCCCCCTCCCCTCCCCCTCCCTCTCTCTCTCTCTCTCTCCAATTGAATGGGAAGATTATAATTGAACAATAGATTATATTTTAAATTTGCAGGAAAATGCAGGGTCTTAGTTGTAAGCTCGGTTTTAAGACCAAAAAGATGAAGGGAGAAGCTTTAAGATATTGTCCCCTGACTTTCAAAAACAAATATGAAATCATAAAACTTCCATTTTCACACACGTGGGCTCCTGTCCAAACACGAGCCGCCCCCTTGAGATACTTCTTCTATTAATGTAACTGTAGAGTTTCCTTAAATGTTAAGGTTGAATGTTTCTGCAAAGCAACACTTGGGACGGTTAAATAAAGTCCCTGAAACATCAACAGGAATGCTGGTACCACACACAGCCCTGAGGCGCTGGGATAACCGGACTGTTCCCATCCACACCGTGTCTGTCCTGAGATGTCTCAGGAATCAGGAAAGCCTCTCAGCCCGCAGAGCTAGTGTCCCAGCTGACAGTATTCATTATCTATGTAGTAGTTCAGTGATCTTGATATTAAAAGCCCATAATTGTAAGCGTTGACACGGTATATTTTCACTCTGCTATTTTTTATGCTTCCAGGCACTTCGGTCCCAATCTATGTCTCAGGGCTCTGAGGATATATTTTAGTAATGCTATGATCATCCAGGAAAGGTTGGGGGTGTGATAGACATGCTTCCTGTGAAAATCTCCTGTAGCATCTCACGAGAAAGGACTGTAATTAACCTCGGTAAACAGGAAGAAAGGTGATCTGAGAAACCACCAGGGTGATAATCAGCCTTTTCTGTTCACATTTGGTTTAGTAATGCCTTATATACAAACATCACAGATGTGTGTAATCTGTCTTATAGATGATCATACACCCCAGTTCAGCCCAGGGTGCGAAGGCTCTGAAGTCAAACTATATGGATTTATAGCCTGCCTTCACCACTTGTAAGTTTTCTGTCCAAGGCAGGTTCTTTAAACATTCCAGTTTTTAAGATCTTTTTCTTAAAAAAAATAAAAAGAAAAAAAAAAGAGACAGTAGATATTTCTTTCCAGGTATGCGTGCTGAAAATTTGGTTTTATAATATGCTTCCATAGGGTTTTCATGGATTTCAGTGTGTGTTTCTACTAAATAATTACATCTCATATACAGAGAGGAATTGTGGAATTTGGAAGAGAGAACATTAAAATATAGTTTTTAAAAATAACTTCGATCATCCCTGTATCAGTTATTATCATTAACGAACGAAGCGAAGTCGGGGCTGGAGGTTTCTGCCCCCTTATTCCTGAGAGCCAACTACAGCTCAGACACACAGCAGGCATTTGATTGACATTTGTTAAATGAATAAATGAATTTACAAGTCCCAAGTAGGAAGACTTCTTCCCTTCACTTCCTCACGCCTTTATGAAAGTTGCCCATTGAAGCAACTAACTCTCTAGCCATTTCCATTTTAAACATCCAAACTGTAGATATACTTCTCTCGAAACAAATGGAACGCTAGCTGACTTCGACACAGCCCTGACATTCCCAGGAGGGTGTTCAGCGGTGTTTCTACTGCAGTCTTGTTCCCAGACCTGTCGTCCAACGTGGCGGAATCTCAGCCAGTGTGGAAATGTGCCGTCACTTAGCATGGTTCACCAGGTACCCACCTCTCCCCACCAGCTGAGCTGTGTTGCCGCTGGTGACGAGATGGCTCGTGACAAGCTCAGGTAAAGGGGACAAAACAGACTCTGGGAGACAGAGACGTGATTCTTTCTGTGTAGAAAGTCTCACTTTCTCCCTCTTTTCTCTCGCTCCTAATGGGCGCCACACGGAGCAAACATAACTTTTGCTTCCATTTGCCAGCAATAAGATAAGGGGAAAATAATATAGCTTTGCAACCCCATAGAAACATTAGCCGTGATTTGCTCTCCACAAGTTGATCGACTTAACCCATGAAACCCAACATCATAGTGCATGCTCTGAAAATTATAATTTGCGTTTGAAGGTATCATTTTGCTGGGTCTTATTTCTTTATCTAAATAGGCCATCCCGTTGAGTTCCTCTACTATTTATTCAGGCAGGTGTTTACTATTTTTGCCTCTTCGTCTTGAAGGCATGGACTCAGTATGTTTTTTAAAAAATATGCTTATAACCCTCATCCTTCTGTTTGATGTTAACATAGCTGCAAATAAATAAAGCCTTTAAAAATGGTCAAGACTTAAAGGCAAAGCGTATTTGGGAAACAAATATCTGAAATGTATTTTGACAGTATCTCTAATATACAAAACTTATCATTAAATCGAAACACTAAGATTTCACTAAAACATCAAAGATGAACTTTTTTGGTAAGTAGCTACTAAAAATGGTTTTGTTCTATCTTACTAGTGAATTTTAAGCATTAACAATAATTAGCAAAATATTTTTAAAATATGAAGATCCCCCTGATGCTGAGTGTTTTACAAAGAGGCTATTGTAGGTATGAAAATTAATATGATGATCTTTTTGAAAAGCCGTTAATCAATATGAACCAAATGTCTTTAAAATGTTTCAACGAAGTTAGTTCACTTATTGGAATCTTGACCGAGGAAATAGTACTAATTGTGAAAAAAATGTTTTGTGTGCAAAATGGTCATTTCTGTGTCACATAAATTGTGAAAAATTAAAAACATAGGCAATCTTAAGTCAGACGTTTAATAAGTTATGGTAAGGTCATTAAATGAAAATCCATAACGTGATCAAAGCTTTCAATGGATTCTGGGTTAAAAAAACGATTATACCCGATTATATATGTTACAAAGGAGGAAGTAAGAGAAGGAAATAAAAGAAGGCATCCAGTGATAATGTTTTTGTTCATACTGGTTAGTTTCCGTTCCTTACCTTCACTTTTTTGAAAAAGAAACATTTATTTGCCAAAAAAAAAATTGTATTAGCACACATAGATAGATTTTCCTTGGAGCTATCATAGAGTATAAGGAGAAGCATGATGGTATTTCGAATATATTGGATCATCCAGCATATTGCCTTTATCTACATTTAAAAAAATACACAAGGAGAGTTCATCAAACACTACTACAGTTTGTTTTTGAGATGCACGAGTTAAAATTTAAAAAAAAAAAGACAAAACAGGAAAAAAAAAAACAAACCAAAAAATTCACGTTCTACCCTCTCTCCTGTCTTCGCTTTGAATTTCCCTGAGTATACTTTGTTTTTCAAAAAGTCTCTCATCAGGCGAAGGGGTGGAGTGGGAGATCCTTGGTTACTTACTAGGAGTGAACACTGAAAACACTGTGCCCTGATGCATTGTGGGGCCTTTCAACAGTCTCTGAGGAGACCGCCTGTGGATCTCCTCGCCTGTCGTATGTCATGTGTAACAGAAACCCAGTACCCAGTCACCAAGGAACCTATCAATGCTGTACAGAACTCAATGGCAATGGCACTCTCCTTTGTGTCGCCTAAAACCAATATTTCTACAAGAAAAAAAAGACAACTTTCCCTAATCCTTTCTACTTCTCTTCTTCTCTTATCCCTTTGCTCTTGTAATATATTCTCTCTCTCTCTCTCTCTCTCTCTCTCTCTCTCTCTCTCTCTCTCTCTCACACACACACACACACACACACACACACACAAGCTTCCACAGGGAAGGATTTGGGGATGTGGGGATTTGGGGTTATAAAAATATCAGCATGGTCTACAGCCATGCCACCCTGAACAAGCTGGATCATGTCTGATCTCAGAAGCTAAGCAGAGTCAGACCTGGTTAGTACTTGGATGGGAGACCACCTAGGAAGACCAGGTGCTGTAGGCATAAAAAAATAAAATAAAATAAAATAAAATAAAATAAATAGATAAAATAAGGGATTGTAAACTGACAAGATCTTTGCAATCTGTGAGGTCAACCAAGGGTTGCCTCGCCTAAAAAAAAAAACAATCAGCGTGCAGAGGATTTTCCCTACTTACCACTGCAGGCTGTGTTGACATACAAGGCACCCGAAGCATCTATTCATTCTGGAATCTTCTGTGGGGAAGAGAGTCACATGGCTGAGTCCTTTGCATTCCGGCTGCGTGTCACTATTATATCTGGAGTAGCATTTCACTCTTATAGTCATAACCATCTGTTAGTCCCCTACAGTCCTGCTCAATTTCCTTTTAATTCTCTTGCTTACATCTTTGTAGAAAATAGCTAGTAATGGGAGAACATGGGTCCAAGAGAGGCACTAGACTTAATTCAATGACACAACCTCATGTCACCTTGCCCTTTTTGTATGTTACAGTTATGGCAGCGGGTGGGTAAGAAGGCTACATAATGTTTGAAAAAATAATGTTAACACGCTGATGATAAGTTTTGAATTGGGTTTTGAATATGCACTTTGGCGTGTGGGTTGATCATGTTTCAGATATATTTGGGGGGGGGTGGAGAAGAATTGGGGACACAGTGTAAAGATATATTTGATCTCAAATGATACACTGGATCTTTTGGTTCTGAAGCTGTTCCGTATTACAGTGTCCCTCATCACCTACCTGTCCTGCCCCAAGCAGTCCCCACAGAGGGAGGAAGGGACATCCTGGGGACATCACAGGCCCTCACTCTATTCTTGCCTTCTCCTCCAGGCCACTCATTAAGGGAGAAGCTTACTCAGCTCTTCACCAACTGTCAAACTAAATCTCACTATTTCATACTCTTAAATCCGTTCCTAAAAACGTAGATATTTCAAAAAGTATTTTTAATATGTTTTAAAGGGGTTTTTAGCTTTTAATCTGAGTATCCTGGGTTTGTCTCCTGATTCCATCTGTTATCGATTATATGTTTATTCTGCGTAACATTAAGAACTAAATTACATGATACATATGAGCCTAACTCATAGAGTACGTCCAGTAAATTTTAATTTCAATTTCCCCTAATTATTACTGTTACTGTTCCTTTTACTATTTTATAAATACTGTATGAGATTAAAACTTCAGCGATTATAAATTATTTTAACAGATACATTTATATTATAGCTTTAAAACAATTTTAAAAAGGAAACAAAGATTATGTTATTTCTATTATATAGATGAAGAGAGCGAACTACAAAGTGTTGAGCTTTATGCAAAGCCCCACACCTAGTAAGTGACCATGTTGAAATAAAATGTTTTTGCTTCTTGTATCTGAAATTTAAGCCAGGTTGACCCTCGAGCTGTCTTATTCTCACAATATTCCTGCTTGGGATTCGGCGGCTGTATTACCTTTCTCATTGTATTAACTTGATTGATTGAGAGGTCGGCTATGTACTCTATTAGTTTGGGCAGAGTCCAAAACTAATAAATATAACCAATGAATCTGTCCCCTGTGGGAAATGACACATTCATGGAAATCTTAACTATCGATAAATGTAATCCAAACTCATTTTTAGTGATAAACAATATGATTCAAAACTTCCCCCGTCACCGAAGTGGTAATCCGCACTAAAACCATCTCTGTGTGTGTTACGTACTGTTGAGTCAGCCCCGATTCTTGGCAACCTCATGAACGAGTGATGTCCACAATATCTGGTCCTCAAGAGTCCTATTCTGTTCTTAAAGATTCATGTGTCTTTTATCTAATCACCTAGAAAAATATCTGAAGGCTACAATAAAGAGGCTATCTCTTATTAAGTAACCTCAAGGAATATTAACTCTCTTGTCAGGTCAATGTGGACATTTTTCATGTCCAATACATAAATTTCACAAAGTCCTCTCTATATAGTGAGTACTCCGAAAGCAAAGATAAATTTGCTTTTCCTCTATTGCAAAAACAACACCAAACTATTTTGAATTCTATAATAGTAGTTATACAAACTCATTTGAAATCTATGTTAAACTATAAAATTAAGGACAAATCAATCAATACTTCTTAGATCTTAGTTGAACGAATAAATCTTCCTTTAAATTGTGAGGAAAAAGACAATTTTTTTATAATAGTTATTTTAAGAAGCACAAAAGAAAAAATATCGAGGAAGAATAGCAAACAATTTCTATATTTAGGCAAAAGAAAGAAAAAGGAAGAAGGAAAAGGAGGAAGTCCTATATTATACTAATATAAAGCCAATTATTATGCACTAAAAAGCTTTGTTCTTCTAGAAAAAGTTTTGTTAGCTGGCCATGAATATTGTCATTCTCTCTGTAAGGTCAAAATTCTTAATGATACACCCTTAACTTAAGCCTTCTAGATTTAGTTATTTAATTTATTTTAATTGGTAAATTTATGCTTAGCTAAGCAGTGCTATGGAATTGATTAATAAATTACATTTGACTGCCAGTGTGCTAGGATTCCCTAGTAGTAATATTTGAAGCAGAGTTGACAGTAATTAAATAATTTCATCACAAGTAACAATCGAATATATTCAAACAAATGGATCATTTCTGTAACATATTGAAAATCCTATTCTTATAGTATTACATTGATTGATGGATGGGTGAAGAGGACAAGCAGACTTTTTTTTTAAGAAAGTGTAGATGAAAATGGTTCTTCCTATTGTAAAGAGATGAAAATAAAACTCTCTCTCTCTCTCTTTTTTTTTTTACAATTGGAAAACTCTGCTATCAATTTGATTCATCCAAAGCCAATAGTGTTCATTTGGAATACTGGCAGTAAAATATATTTTGGGGGAATGCATAATAAATAAAAGGCTCATTAAAATAAAATTGAGTTACATTTTTTTCGCATTGGAAAGCATCTTACAACCGAGGTTTTGTCATAACTTAATGGGGAGCATTTTTTTCTTAGTCGCATGTAAAATAACTGTACCCGAAAATAGATGACTTCTTAGACTTAATAAAATATGATGTGTTTGACATTATTTCTACTTTCAAAAAGTCGCATTAAGATGTTCGCCCTAGACTGGTTATCTTAATATTTAGATAAATTCTAACAACTTTCAACATTAATGATTTATTAGAATAAAGAGGGAAATATAGTTCCCTAACATTGGCTCTGACTTCAGCATTGTAACAAACAGAATTTTCATCGTTGGTGGAAATAATAAAGCATTTTCTTCACAAGGTGAAGGAACTGCGTTATTTGAAAATACTTGGCTGATAATTTAATGTGGCATGTATGAGTGCTCCATTCCGTTTTATTACTAAATTCTACATACCACAATCTGTTTACATGTGATGATGGACATTTGAATTATTTTCAGTTTCAGGCTGTTATATAATTATTTAATGCTGCTAAGAATATTATGTACAAATCTTTGGGTTGGTACATATATATATATATTTTTAATATATTTTCTGAGAATAAATATATGACTATGTCATTTTACATCCCCGTCAACAATATCTGAAACATAAAATATCTCCTGACCTTGAACAAGCTCTTAATAGAAATGTATTATTGGCTCTGCTCATCTTGAAAGTGTCTATATTGGCATAAAAAGACTATTGGAAGAAATGTGCACAGTAAAGATGCTGCTGGTGAAGGATCAGAAGGAAATGGGGAGCATATTATATTTATTTTTAATTAAATTTAGTGGGATGACATTGGCGTGTGTGTGTGTGTGTGTGTGTGTGTGTGTGTGTGTGTATCTTCCTTTAAATTGTGAGGGAAAAGACAACTTTTTTATTATAGTTATTTTAAGAAGCACAAAAGAAAAAGTATATATATATATGTTTCAAGTGTACAATTCAGTAATACCTCATCTGTATAGCGCATTGTGTGATCATCACCCAAAGTTAAATTTCTTTTCATCAACATATATTTGATCTTCTTTTCCCTCTGATCACCATGAAACTGTTGTCTATGTCTATGACTTTTCTTTATTTGTTTTATTCTTTTGTTGCTTTCAAGTTTTATATCCCACATAGGAGTGAAATCATACGGTTTTCAACTTTTTCTGTCTGCCTTATTTCGCTTCGCGTGAAAATCTCAAGATCCATCCATGTTGTCATAAATGACAGTATTTCATCTTTTCTTATGGCTGAGTAAAATTCCATTGTGTATATGTGCCACATCTTCTTTATTCAGTCACCTGTCAAAGGACACTATTATTTTAAACAAGGGGGAAAAGAGCATCGTTACATAGTACCACAAAGGAAATCCAGATCATGGTCTAAAGTTATATGTCCAGAGGAACTTATAAGTGATGAGCGTGGATATTTAATTGCGATTTCCCATCAAAGCTTTGAAGGAAACTGACTCAGTTTACTTTTGTTTCTTTTCTTTTTTATTCTTGTGCTTTTGATGTTGTTTCTAAAATACCCTTACTAAATTCATGGAGATTTACTCTTATACTTTCCTCTGATATTAAACGATTACATTTATGTCTGTGATCGATTTTGATTTAGCTTTGTGCACAGGGGGAGGAAAGTATCCATCCCTTTTCTTTTGCATGTGGCCATCCTGTAGCCCTGTCATTCTTTTTTTGAAAATAACTCTTGTTTCTCCATTCCACTGTCTCAACACCTTTGCCAAAAAAAGTGACTGACTACAAAAGCAAGAGTTTATTTCTGAGCTCGTAATGCTGGTTTTTTTTTTAATGAAAATTTCATTTTTTTTTTTTTAGAGAAGTTTTAGATTCACAGCAGTATCGAAAGGAAGGTGCAGAGATTTCACAGATGTTCCCTACCCCCACATGGGTCATCTTTCCCATTATTAAGATCATTTACCAGAATGGGGTGTGCGTGTGTGTGTGTGTGTGTGTGTGTGTGTATTTTCTTTTCTAACCAAGGATGAACTTACATTGTCACATCATAACCACCCAAGTCTACAGTTTAAATCGGGGTTCACTATGGGTGTTGTACATTCTTTGTGTTTGAACAAATGCATAATGACATGTATCCATTATTATGGTATCATACAGAACATTTCAATGCAATCTCTATAAAATTCATCACGCCGATGGCCCATGCCTGGTGGACTACTGGAGCTTCGCAGTCTTGCTTTATAAAGCCAAAAGTACCTTTCCACGACACAAAAACCTTATTATGTACGATTGGTGTGCATTATTCCATAAATTCAGAACCATTTTACTATTTTCCATCTCCATTAATGTCAAATTAGACTGGAACTCCTCGGGAAATATAAACCATGAGCATACGAACACTGGAGGAATTAATTATGATTGATTTCATTAGTAATCTGTGTCTAATGTCTTTATGGTAATGAGAAACACTGACTCAGTAGTCAGTGGCTCACCTAGTGATTACTTGAATACGGTCCACCATTCTGTTTCTCCTTCTGGCACAAAATGAGTTTTTAATGTTATTCACATTTTTTAACTGAATATTTTGTTTTGGGATGACTATCGATTCACATATAGCTGTAAGAAATAAAACAGAGATCCTGTGTATCTTCGAATCATTTCTGCCAATGGCGACATCTTACAAAACCGTATTACAATATTACAATCAGAATATTAACGTTGATAAAGTGAAGATATAGAACATTCTGTCACCACAAAGATCCCTGTGGCATTCCTGTCGTGGGCACAGCCACTCGCTTCCCTCCTGCCCACATCTCCACCACTCCCTAGTAACCAGCAATCTTTTCTCTTTTTGTATAATTTTGTCACTTAAAAAATGTTATAGAAATTGAATCATACAGTATGTAACCTTCTGGAAGTGATTTTGAAAGTTATTTTTCAATTACAATTGACATACAATATTGTACTAGTTTCAGTTGTACGACATAGTGATTAGACGTTGATATAACTTATGAAGCGATCATCCCGGTAAGTCTGGTACCCCACGTGGCGCTCTACATGGTTAGGACAAGGTTAGGACTATACATACATCTTCTGCTGTTCCTTACATCCCTGTGACTATTTTAATGACTGGAAATGTGTATTTTTTCATCCTTCACTTTTTTCACCCATTCGTCCCCTCTCCCTGCTGCCTGGCGACCACGAATTTGTTCTCTGTATCTATGAGTTTGGTTGTTTCGTTTGTTCATTTATTTTGTTCTTTAAATTCTTCATGTGAGTGAGATCATGTGGCATTTCTCTTTCTTGAACTTTTTTCAGTTATCATAATACCTTCTAGGTCCATCTGTGTTGTTACAAATGGTAAGACTTCATTCTTCTTCATGGCTGACTAATATTCCATTGTGTATAGGTACCACATCTTCTTTATCCATTTCTCTATGGATGGATACTTAGGTTGCTTCTGTATCTTGGTCCACTTTTATTTAATGCTGCAATGAACATAGGGGTGCATATATCTTTTCGAATTAGTATTTTTGTTTTTTTCAGACAAATACCCAGAAGTGGAATTGCTGGAACATATGACTGTTCTATTTTTAATTTTTTGAAGAATCTTCATACTGTTTTCCATATTGGCTGCACCAATTTACAATCCCACCAACAGTGCATGAGGGTTCCCTTTTCTCCATATCCTCATCAATATTTGTTGATTTATTAGTGATGGCCATTCTGGCAGGTGTGAGGTGATATCTCATTGTGATTTTAATTTGATTTTCCCTGATGATTAGTGATGTTGATAATCTTTTCACATATCTTTTGGCCATCTGTAAGTCCTCTTGGGAGAAATGTCTATTCAGGTCCTCTGCCCATTTTTAAATTGGATTGTTTGTTTGTTTGTTTGTTTTTGCATTAAGTTGTATGAATTCCTTATATAGTTAGGATCTTAATCCCTTATCAGATGTATCATTTGTGAATATCTTCTTCCATTCAGTAGGTTATTTTGACATTTTGTCAATGGTTTCATTCACCATATAAAAAAAAACAGTTTGACGTGGTCCCATTTTTTTACTTTTTCTTTTATTGCCTTTGCTCGAGGTGACATATCCAAAAAGGTTTTGTTAAGAGTCATCAGAAAGTTTACTACCTATGATTTCTTCTGGAAGCTTTATGGGTACAGGTCTTAAATTTAATTCTTTAATATATTTTGAGTTTATTTTTTTATATGATGTAAGAAAGTGGTCCACTTTTATTTAATTTTTTGTTTGTATCTGCCCAGTTTTCCCAAAATCACATTTTGAAGAGCAGTATCTTTTCTTCCATTGTCATACATTTATTTCTGGACTTTCTATTCTATCCCATTGATCTATGTATATGTTTTCATGCCTATGTGTATGTTTTAATTACTGTAGCTTCGTAGTATAGTTTGCTATCGGGGGAGTGGGATACCTCTCGCTTTGTTCTTTCTCAAGATTTCTTTGACTATTTGGGGTCTTTTGTGGTTCCAAACAAATTTTAGAATTAGTTGTTTCAATTCTGAGAAGAATGTCATAGATCTATTTATAGGAATTGCATTGAATTTGTATATCACTTTAGGTAGTAAGGATAGTTTAACAATATTAATTCTTCCTATCCATAAGCAGCATAATCCGTCCATTTAGTTGTATCTTGCTCAATTTCTTTTTTCGACGTCTTACAGTTTTCAGAGTACAGGTCTCCTACCTCTTTAGTTAAATCTGCCTGTGGCATTCTCATCTTCTTCCTGATTTTCGATGAAAAGCTTTCGGCTTTACACCATTGCAGATGATATTAGCTGTGGTTTGCATATATAGCCTTTATTATTTTGAGATCTGAGATCCCTTCGATTTTAAGATCAGCTTGTCAAAGATGCAGCTGCAATCTGACAGGGATTCCTTGCACTGAATTTGTAGATAAGTTTGTTGAGAACAGATATCTTTATATCTCTCTCTATACATATATATCTATATATTCTATTGTGTGATTAGCGCCTAGAGTCCAGTTTCTTTCAGCTACCATATATTTGATCTCCTTTACCCACTTCACCCGCTACCAACCCCCCTATATTTGACCCCCTTTACGCTGTCTACCTCTTCCCTCCTCCCCCACCCCTTACCCTCTGGTATCCACTACTCCATCGTCCATGTCCCTGAGTCTCTCTTTGTCCTGTTCATTTGTTACTTTTAGGTTTATATCCCACATGTCAGTGATATCATGTGAGTTTCAGCTTTTTCGGTCAGGCTTATTTCACTTAGCACGATTGTCTCGAGGTCCATCGGTGTTGTCTCAAATGGCAGAATTTCATCTCTTCTTGTGGCTGAGTCATATTCCATTGCATATATGTACCACAGCTCCTTTAGCCATCATCCATTGTAGGACACTTGGGTTGCTTCCATGTCCTGGCCACTGTGAGTAATCTGCTATGAACATCGGTGAGCAGATACCTTTTCGGATATGGTGTTTCAAGTTTTGGGGGTAAATACCCAGTAGAGGGATTGCTGGAATGTGTATGGTAGATCAGAGTCTCAGTTTTATGAGGGACCTCCATACTGTTTTCCATAGTGGCTGTACCAATTTGCAGTCCCACCAGCAGTGTATGAGGGTTCCTTTTCCTCCACATCCTCTCCAACATTTGTTATTACTTGTTCTGTTGATTATGGCTGAGAATAGATATCTTAATAATATTAAAAATACTAATTTATAGACATGGAATCATTTTCCATTATTTTTTTCTTTAATTTCTTTCAATAGTGCTTTATAGTATTGAGTGTACAAGTCTTCCACTTTGTTCAATCGCTATATAAATATTTTGTTTTTTGATGCTAATATATGTGGAATTGTTGTTTTTTTTTTTAATTTCAGGATCTTTGTATGTTTATTCTCTCAGTAATGGCCAGAGATATTTTTTATTGTACTTAGGAAGAGAAAATGTAGGTCTGCTCCATCTACCCAGAAGTAGAAATTTACTTGTTATTTACTTTCAAAATCTAGTTTATAAATGGAAAATTTACTGATAATTCAGTGATGAGTTCTAAGGGAAATACAAGTTTACAACCATCATTTTATTGAAAGGAAGCACAGACATCTCTTTTTTTAAATCAATCTTTGATATACCTATTCATAAAGCTCCACTATGTTCACGATTCTAACATTTTATCAACTCTTGAACAATCAAACATTCTGCAGTGTCTCATAAATAACAAAAAGTGTAAATCTTTTAACACTTTTCAAGTAGGGAATTAAAGTTTTTCTTTATACTAGTTTACTCAGGCTACCATAACATATATCATAGCATTGGTGGCTTAAACAATAGAAATATTTTCTCATAGTTCTGGAGGCTGGAAATTCCAAGATCAAAATGTCAGCTGATGAGAACTGTCCTTGGCTTGGAAGTGGCCTTTCTTCATTGTGTACAGGGTGGGGGGAGGGGTTGAGGAGAGAGAGAGAAAGAGGGAGAGAGAGTGAAAGAGAGAGAAATAAAGAGAAGCAAGGAAGTGAGATTCAAGGAAATCTGCAAATATGAAAATTACATCTCAAAATACTGTTAATATAACTACTAGTATATGGTATTACATGAAACCAAACATGTAAAAAATAGTAAATTTTAAATGTGTTAATTGAAAACTAAACTACCAACATATCACCTTGGATTAAAAGACTGTAGTGGAATATAAAATGATTAACTTTTTCGGGAAAAAAGGAGAAAGTCTTCAGGATGAGTTTCTTAAATTTCTAACAACAGCATTAACCACAACAGAAAAAAAAAATTCATAAATTGGACCTCATCAAAACTAAAAACTTAGACTCTGCAAAAGACTCTGGTTAAAAAGAAAAAGACAAGTTGCAGATTGAGAGAATATATTTGCAAACCACATAGTCAACAAATCATTAGTATTTAGAATATATAAAGAAATCTCAGAACTGAACAATAAGAAACCAAACACGTTTGAAAAAAATATGAAGAGACATGTCGCTGAAGAAGATATGCAGACAGTAAATAAGCACATTTTAAAAAAGACATTTCACATTATTACTTATTAGCACTTCACTCTTATGACCTCATTTAATCTTAATTACCTCTTAATATAGTAACACCAGCTCGTTGGGGGTTTGAACCTCCACATATGAATTGTGGCAGGGACACGATTTAGTTCACAGCATCTTCTATTGGCTTTTGTTCCCAGTACCAGAAGGGACCTGGCACACAATCTTCACTGTAAAATGTGGTTGTTGGGGTGACTGTGTGTCGTCAATGGATATGTGATAGGAACGATGGATGAAATCACGAATGCATCAACGCCTACAATATCTAAATCTTCTCCTACGTATTCTGGCAAGGTCTCAAAATAATAATATTCCATCCCAGGAAATGCGCTCGTTATTTTATAGTGTATCCTAATTAAGCCTTTGGGAAAATATGTGACCCTCATTTTATAGGTGAGAGAAATAAGGCTTATGAAGTTGTGCGACTCGCTCAGGACCATACAGCTTTTTAATGTGACGCACCGTGATGTATATTACTGTCCTATGTCAAATTTTTGAGAGAGCCAAAACCTTAGCGACACTTAAACTAAACCATGCATGTAGAGTAACTCTAATTCTAACATTATTAAGAAGACTCCAAATTTGATTCCCTTTACTTACATCTATAAATAGTGCATTCGGTAATTTCAAATGGAGATTGATTTAGTTTGGTCGAGAAGCTGAACAGTCAATTCCAACTAACCAGTATTTTAAGCTCCAATGGAGGACAGTGCTGGGTTTGTGAAGAAGGCTCAGTGGGATTCTGAGATGTTGAGGGAAGAAAGGCAAAAAGTTAGGTCAGAAGGTGAGGGCGCTGGAGAAATGCCTCCAGAGCTAAATAAGGCAGGATATTGACTGTTTTCTCCTCGGGATTTTGAAAAAAAAAAAAAAAAAAAAAAATTCATGGACAGAAACAGAAACATCAACTTAGAATTTTTTTTCCCCCAACCTCTAAAAGATAACTTTCTTGCTGATAAATTTTCCTCAATTAGAGGTATTAGAGACAAGGTCTATTGTGAACAAATATTAATCTAGAATTTAATCATATTCTAGTCCATTGGTAACGTTTTGTTTTTTATTTTTGTTTTTGTTTTTGTTTTGATGGTTTCTTTATAATGTTTAAATGCATTCTGGTCACTTTTTTTTTTCTTGAAGGTTTAATTCGTTACCTAAAAACGCCATGATGGAGGCCAGTCTAGGTGTGTGCTCCAGTTTAGTGAGGTGAGATTGTTGGTGAAGGGAATGATAATGAGTCAGTCTTGCTTCACTCGTGAGTAGGATAGTATGCACACTTGAGTGTGTGCAAGGTCTGCTGGGAAGATCACTTCCGGCAGACACAGGTCTGAGGATGGCAAGGCTTTAGGAGAAATACATTTCAACAGTAATGGCCTCATCGGATCTAGGACTTTCTATATCACCCATCACCTGGCAGTCTTCCCCAAGTAAGGGACCAGTTGCTCATTGCATGAAGCATCCAGAGTAAAATGAGATGGACATCCAAAAGTGAAGGATGGTTTTTCTGACACTGGCCTGATGGCGGTCTACCTCTTCTTGCCTAATGTTAAAGTTGAGATATCCCTTGGACGTGGTTCCCTAGTGTAGCAGTCAGCAAGTCTGATTACACGCAGAAGGTCCTGGGCCTGTGCCCCGTTGGAGCCATGGTCCGTGGTCTACGACCACACCACACTGAACAAGTCTGATGTCTGATCTCGGAAGCTAAGCAGGGTCAGGCCTGGTTAGTACTTGGATGGGAGACCACCTAGGAAGACCAGGTGCTGTAGGCATAAAAAAAGAAAAAAAATTGAGAGATCCCACTTCCGTTGACCTCGTCTCCAAAAAAGGGCTTGGAATGGCTACAAACTGCACTGAGACAAGTCAAATTATATCAAATGGAAATAAGCGTTTTTTATAATACCGATACTCTGACGTGTGTGCAACAGCTTCTGTGTGGATCCTGGTGATAATTCGTGTGTGATGCTAATACCCCTTCTCTGTGGGATTCCACAGAGATGGACTTGCCTGCCCGTGAGGGAACTGGAGGCTTCATATTCAGGGATGACAAGCTTCCATATTAAATTGTATCCGATTTGTTTGTTTGTTTCTGCTTCTTATTACCCTGTGACAGACAATGTCATACCTTCTTTCTTTCCTAGCAAGAGAGGAGGTGAGGGGACTCCACACACATGCAGGGTTTGATCACTTTCATGAAACAATTCAGTGCCCAGGTTATTTAACGGGGACCCGAAAATAAGGAAAGGCAATAGAGAAATGACGAAAGTTCCTTGTTATTTCGTTGACATTTTTTTTTTCTGAAACCACCTTTTCTAAACCTTACCCTTAACAGTTACTCTCAATCTTTGCCTTTGTCTCGTTTATCTAAAACCAATAATGGACTCTGCTCCCATCATTCAGCGCTGCTCCCAGAATGATGACAAAAGAGTCTCAATTCTCTTGTTTAACAGCTTATTCAACACCTATTGCCTCTGGGGACCTTTTAAAATCTACACTTCCTGGCTACCAATCTTCTAAGGTGAAAAAAGAGACAGTTCAGTTGAAAAATAGAGCTAGATCTCTGCATTTCTCCACTACAATAGTAGAAGTCATGGGTGAGACAAGAAAGGCCATATTCAGGAAGAAGATGGGGTCACTTGGGAACAGAAATTAAGATTAAATCCTTTGATTTTGAGAAGTTCAATAGAGTCTGAGTATCTTGTAGCTCGTTAATCTAGAATTCATAATAAGCGAGACTGAGGCTAGATTGAAACAAATCTTTGCATAAAATAATTTGCTTGACAAATTATCAATGTACACAAAACAATAGGCCGGAATATTTATTTAACGGAAAAATTTCAAACACTCAAGAGGCGAGTATTTGCATATAATAATGGACTTATTTGTATGTGCAAACTGAAAATTATGAAAGCTGACTCTTGTGAGAACCTCTGTAATGTAAGTCACGATCTGTATCAGAAAATAGCAGACATGACTTTGCTTTTAAAAAAAATTATAACTCTGTTGTAATTATTAAAATAGATAGGCTTTTCTTCATAATTAATCTGAATTAGTGTAGTTTTACAATATTTTGCATTGATTATATGATATTCTCTAAGCAAATTAGTAACATAAATCTCCACACAAGAAAAAAAAAATCACACTGCATTTTCAGGACGAAATGTTTCTGCTGTAACTTTTTTTGTTAGTGCCCCCAATAAGTCACCTGCCATACTGCAAAGAAGACACAATCACGTGATGTCAAATAAGGACAGAAAAGACCAACACAGGGTCAAATATTGAGGATTTTGACACTTTACAGTAGCCTAGAAATCCACTCGGTCTCAAAGTATGCATAGGAATTTTCTTCTGGATTATATAATTGCAGTACCATATGCATATGCATATTATCTGTAAAATAGAACCAACAGAAGAATAAGGAGTAAAAAATCCTCAGACAAATGATTTATTTTGTTTATTCAAAGCCCAAAAACTGTAAAATGGAACCAACAGAAGAATAAGGAGTAAAAAATCCTCAGACAAATGATTTATTTTGTTTATTCAAAGCCCAAAAACTTTTTGCATTCACTAAAATTATTAATAGAATACCTAAGTATTCTATTCTAAATAGTTCTTCTCTTTGAAAGTCTACAGAAATTTGAAAGTCTGACTCTAAGTTCAGTTTATTCCAATTATTTGGTTATACTAGTTTTCACAGTTGAAAATAATCTCACAAAAATTCGCCACAATTCATCAATATCTTCCACCAATCATACAAAGGTTGTTATCAAAATTTGGCAAATTCTTGTCCCAATTTTGGGCAATTCGTTCATCATGCAAACTAATCAAAAGGTGTTGCATTTTTATATGCTCAATAAATGGGTCCAAAACACACTAAAATTGTAAAGTGGTTAAAAAATTGTGTTTCTGGGGTTTTATGTCTGTGTGTGTAGGTGTGTGCACTTGTGCATCAAGGCACGCGTGTCTACCCGTGCTGATAGGAGATTCATATGTGGACACGTATCATTCGATAAACATCATCCATGACAGTGAAAACATTTTCAAATGTTCTTTTTCCAAAATGCCATCACCTCCTTACCTCAAGGTATGGCCGTCGATTTCTGTCTTTGTTTGTTTGTGCACATAAATTTACATTATTTTTTATCAGATTTTTTTTTTCAGAAATTGTTTTTAGCTTCCTGTTCATTTATGAAAATTAGTAAATTCAAGCCAGGAACATGTGAATTGCAGTATCTCGTGATATGCTAAGGGTAAATGCTAAGTCAGGATTCTTGAGTCAATATCTGACCTAATAATAAATAATGAGGACCCAAGTGCTAACTACCTATTAAATAGTAATAATGCTTAATTTTCTTATTGTATTAGAAAAAAATAATCATACCTTTTAATATGTTTTTCCATACTCCGCTATAGCTCTTCTTGGTACCCCTGATTCCCTTGCGCCCCACTTTGAAAAACACTGATTTAAATGAATTCTTACAGTCATCTCACACAGAAGAGTGCATTTTTTCTGTCCTAATTTCTTAGGGACAAAACCTCAGATTTCCTAAGCAATACGAAGAATTAATAATAATAATAATAATAATATTAATAGTGTGAAGAACTAAAACTAATAATAAAAGTGATAGACAATAAAATAATAATGTGACTAATTTAGTAAATAATAAGGTAAAGAATTTAAAAAATAATAATATATGGCAGTAATTAGCCAAAGCATGATTTTTTTCCTCAAAACGTATGTTTCTTGCAGGCATTTTTTCCAGGTTTTGACAAATATCAAACATAAATTACAAGCCAGAACACAAATAAGATTACTGATTGTGAAAATACTTTAACAATATTTTTTTCTCTTTGAAACACATTCATTCTTTCTGTTAGTCTCCAGAAATTTATAGGAAACTACTTCACAGAAAACAAACACGTTTTATTTAGCAATTAAACAATCGATTTTTTTTACCGTATCCATATTTTCAAAACGTTCATAAAATGAAAGTGAAATAAGAAACTTGTACATTATCCATGCCTTTTTTAGCGTAGATAAAATTTTAAACAATAAATAAAAACATGTAGATTTTCAAAATAAGCTTTAACTGGATAATATGCCATTCATTTTCTCCCTCACTGAATGCCACCACCAGTAACACTATGGTGACACAGTATTTTAATCCTTTCTTCCATGTCACTGTAGTATTCTTCCAAATATCAGAAATATGCAATATTGCAATCTTCAGTCATAAAGTTGTCACTTGTACCAAAATTATAATAATACTAGAAAAGATCAGTGTTTTGGTCAAATGCTAACTGAAATTTATTTGCGAATCCAAATATGGATAGTGTGCAAATTCTTTCTGTGGTAGAATTTCAAGACGGTGCAATTTCGTCTCCATTGGAGTTCCCAGCATGTGTAGGAAAAGCAAAACAGAACAAATCTGTTCCCCATCAACATAAGGTTAATTTTTTTTCTAATTGGTAGGGGAAAAAAAGTCTTATTCGACTGGCCCATATTTCTTTCCAAATTAAAGAGTAACAACCCAGCATCATCACTTTTGGCACGATATCTTTGATTGGGCATGAAATAATAGATTTTCCCTTTACGGTTATGTTTTCTATACTTTCTTAGTTATAAATACAAACATATATTTGAAGAAAGAACATATATGTTTGGCTCTATTAATTAATGGACTGAGTTTGTTTCAAAATCTTTTGTGTGAAGTTAATTGTGTATTCTTACGTGATCATGCCTGTTGAAGCGTGTGGTATTTGGACTCAAGTAGCCTGTGGTTGATTTATGTTATTAAAGAGTAAAATTTGTAAAAGCCACTTAGGAAAGCAAAGTTCTGAAAGGGCATGATGATAATCCTATTTCTTTCATTGAATGGCCGTGTAGATGTTTGCACGTCAAAGGCTACATTTCACTCATTCATTCAATGAACTTTTACTGAGTGCCCGCTGTGCCCTAGATCCTCCGTTAGGTGCAAGGGTAAAAATATAAATATAATCCAGCCCTTGCCATCAAGAGACCGCCCGTCTGTTTTTATCAGTGGTGCTATAAACGTAGTCACAGTAAGAGAAGTTAGTAGCTGACACTTATTGAGTTCAACAAAGGCTGTGAGAGAAGCATTTATTGGTTCATCAAGAAACATTGATTGAATGGCTCCCAGGGGACCAAAAGATAAATATGATATAATGGCTGCCCTCAAAGAATTTAGTGAGAAAGACTGGCAGATGAGAGGGTTGCAATATCCTTAAATAATGGCTGAAGAGGTACAGCGCGCTATAGAGCACCAAAGTACAACCAGCGAACTTACCCGTCGAGATGCTATTAAAACGATCCTCTCAGGAAGCGGAGAAGCCGTGTTGCAGACAGGTCAAGAGGTCTGGACATGGGTTTTTTTCTGTAAGTAGCATGAAGTAAGTAAAGCAGGGACGGCGGATGGAGACGCAGAGAGAAATGAGGATGATAGGAACTAGCTGTGGTGGCGGGAGCCCCATGGAGTCTGGGCTTGCGGCCTTGATAGTCAGACCTGCGTGATGGTGCGGGGAGGGGTTGTAAGATCCTGGGATCCAGCTCCATTCTCCAAAAGATCCGAATTCTCCTTGTCTCCTTAAGTTTCACGGTCGTGTACAACGGCCATCAAGCCTGTCCCAGAGCCCTCTAAAATGCAGAGAAGGGAAGGGGGACGTTTTGACAGTGAGATTCCACCAGCAGGCTCTAGACCTCAGGTTCATTGAGGTATGTAAATTAAGTCACGCAATAAACACTGCCCGAACACCTTTCACGTGGTAGGATCCGCATTAAGTGACAGTAGCGCTTCCGGAAGTGTGTTTCTTGCTTTGAAATCACCTAGCATCCTGTTAAATGCGGACTTGGATTCAACAGGCTTCCTATAGGGCCCACTATTCTGTATTTCCAGCAAGCCTCTAGTCGACTTTGAAGATGCTGTTCCAGGGAGCACACTTGGAGAAGTGAAAAAGGAGTTAAAAAAAAAATGCAAGCAGAAAATAAGATATGGCCCCTGCAGCCATAGAGCTGATAATCTAAATGATGAGACAGATACTAAATAAATCTTCGCAAAGCAGCGTGATGGGTACTGTCACACAGGGATGCTCAAGTCCGGTGTGAACAAATGTCAATAATTGTAAACGTGTCATTGTCATCAGACACTTCTATTTACAGACTTAGAAAAACGCTAATAAGGAAGTGTGGGCTTCGGGGCTTAAAAGGAGAGAGATTATATACTCCTTCCGTTGAGTTTAAAGATCTAAAAGCAATTTGTAATATAAGACTTGATTAGAAGACACAGGTTATGGTCCTGGATAGGAAAAAAAAAGAAAGTGAGTTTGCTGACTGAGAGTCAGAGTGAGAAAATGTTACTATAATTTTTTTTTTCCTTCTTTCTTCGTGCATTTTTTTCCCCCACTATTCATATTGATTTTGGCCGTAGGCAGATTTGGCTAACAACTTTTGAACGAAAAGCTATAGTTATTACTCATAAGCCTTATTAGCAAGAAAGAAAGTAATTCTCCGGTCTGTTCCTCACAGGCTGACCTATTTTGAGAAATGGATAGCATCAGTGATATGAAAACTTTCCACAACAATATAAAAGGGAAGATTTCTAATTGAAGGCTATAGTTTCTCTCAGAATATATTTTATTTTATTTCCACTGGTTTATTTGAGTACATCTTTTTATTGGATAAATGTGACAGGGAACCTTGTATATATTTAAGGTGTACATCCTATAAGTTTGATTCATTTATATATTTTACTCTAGTTGCTACTGAAGTGATATTTATCATATTACATACTTACGGTGTAATGTCATTTTCTATATACGATACATTAAATCTTAAGCAGAATATGTTTGAGACAAAGCTATTTCATATTCCGTCAGGCTTGAATAGTCAAGGTAATTTTTCACTGAAAATATTTTTATAACAGACACCATCCTATTATCCTCTACAAAGGTATATCTGTTTCTATAAATATACATATAATCTATACATATAATTCCCAGGATCTGTTACTGAGACAGTTTATGAGATGTAATTTGAATATCAGTCTGGTTAGTTCCCAATATCACTTTAAGATTACCTAAACAAGAACCTGTCTCTTTAATACACCATGTCTCATTTAAAAAAAAAAAAAACAACTCTGAGAGGATTTTTACAAATATGATATTGAAAGTATAAGTTAAAATGTTGGATAAAATTTGACAACACAGATTCTGTACAGACAACATCTTTTTATTGGATAAATTTGACATGGAACCTTGTATGTATTTAAGGTATACATAACCCTGATAAGAATATATTGTCAGTGGACTTGTGTGTTAGTCTATTTGAGCTGCTGTGACAAAAGTAGCTTAAACTCGGTCGTTTATAAACAGTACACACATTTATTAATCACAGTTTTGGAAGCTGCGAAGTCCACGACCATAGCATCAGCAGACATGACGTCTGGTGAGATTTGCTTCCTCATAAATGACTGACCTTTCGAGGTAACCTCACCTGGTGGAAGAAGTGAGCTAGCCTTCTGGGTGTCTTTGATGGGGCACAAATCTCATTCCCGAAGGCCCCACCCTCATGACCTTGTCACCTCCCAAAGGCCCCACCCGCTAGCCCCAACACCCCAGGGGGCTGGGTTTCAACTCATGAATATGGAGAGGACACACACAGCCAAAGTCACTTGAAAGCAAAGAGGACATTCGCATGGAAGAGACAAGACTTTGGTCGTGTAATATTTATTTATTTATTACATGAATATGGAGGCCGAATGTGTCTTTGCAGTGAATGGGGGTGCAGCCTGGGAACACACACACTCGGCGACAATCCCCGAAAAGAGAAGAAGGCATCAGGTAAAGGAATTACGTTTCAAAAGGAAGAACACTTCCTGGAGTTTCCTAAACATCCTGCCTGACGCTTCCGCCCCATAACCCTAAATGTCCCATATCAAGTGGCCTCATGAAGCGTGTCCTACACTGGCTCAAACCGTCACCTCGCCGCGGCTCTCACGTTACTTAGAAAAAACCAGAAGGCACAGCTGCCTTCTTCCTCATGCCCTGGCTTCATTTCTCCCAACAAAGCAATATCCACCGAACTAGAACAACTGTCAACACGCTAATAAATAAGTATTTCACGAACTCGCACTGACGGAGCTGCGTAGGGGTGACAGGTAGTCAGAGCCGGTCAAGCGACCGAGCAGCTCGCTCCTGAGGGTGTCACTTCGAAAACAGAGGCACCGATGGGCACCCAGGGTCCCCAGGCGTCTGGCTCCCACATACTGTCACCAGTGAGCATAGATATTAACAGGATAGTGATTTTTATCACTACGGAAGTTAAACAGGTTGATTATTAGCGTTATGGGAGAGATTTTACAGGCTCCGGGTTTGAAAACCTCCTCTGCTCACAGCCGGTGTGTGCATGTGTGTGGATGAGTGTGTGTTTCTGTGTGTGCGCGTGTGCAAGTGTATGTGACTGTCGCACTGCGTGGGGCTCCTCAATTTTTTTTTTCATTGGTTTGTCTGTACAGAATGAAGGCATCTGAAAAAAATAGTAAGAAACGGTGTTTGGAATAAGTAAAATTATTCATTTGCACGCATTCCCTCCCCGCCTCCTGCAACTCTGTCATTCTGGTATATCTGAAATGTGGGATCTAGAATGTTCATGTCCTCTGGGGTGGCTTCTGCAGAGAATTAAACAGGCATGGTGCCCTTCCATGTCCACTGCCGAGGTGGCTCGCCTCGTACATTTTTATTATTTTGTGTGACTCGGGATACCGACATACATTAGTTTGCATTGCCATGGTGCCCCGTTTTCTTAAAAATGAACCCTCCTTTTCGAAACAGAGCCTTGTATAATTCGGTGGTGGCTTAGAATGATGTCACTACAGGACGTGGTCCCTTCAAAGCCCTATGAGAGTAACTCTCCCCTTTCCACTGCGGACCCTTTATTTCCTGTCCTTCTGCAAGTCCTGTGCCAGCTGAGAAGAACATTCCAGAAAGGCCTACGTGCCCCTCTTCTTTACCACATCAGTGTATCCTCCTCCTTCAGCCACTTCCCCTGTGAAGTAGTGAAAGCGAGCCCTGTTGAAGCCTTTTTGTTCCACCCTGGGCCTCAGGGAATGACAAATGTCTGAGGACATTGCCAAACCGCACCGCAACCTCTTGGCCAGTCATTGTGGCTAGGGTGGGTCCCCAACGTCAGCATCCGTGGACTTCCAGAAAGTTCATCGTACATGCTGCTGGTGTTGCTCTTACAAAAATCATACATATACATAATGGGCAAAAATTCACCCAACAAATACGAAAAAAACTGGTTAGTAGCGATGCAAAAAAAAAAGTGGGGGAGATGATGTGTTTCTGCCATTTCACTCACGGGGGTAGAGTTTGTCCTACTGGAGCAAGGTTATTTATAAATATTTCCAAAGAAAACACACGTATGGGGATTCGTGTCTGTCCACTGAAAATCAGAGAGAAAGTCAGAAACTCCGGTAATACAGGATGTGGACACGTGAGTCTGTTTGGCTCGAAATGTTTGTGATGAATAAATAAGGCAACACTTTATCCAATTCTTGCCTCCCAAAGTTTGTCAAGCTTCAAACTGTAATCAGATCTTCATTAGCTCACGAACTCATTTCTTCCATCAATAATAAAAGACGGCATGAAAGTATCTATGAGAAAAAAAAGATATGTGCAATATATAAAAGGCATATTTATAATTATGGCCAAATTCACCTTTTTTCCTAACTAGAAAGATATCCATCTACCCAGAGCCTTTTTTTCCCTGTGATAGTACAGCTGGCCAGTTTTTCCACCATTTATGTTAAAAACTGGTTAATGCCAGTTTTGTAGATATTTGGAGCTAGGTGGGCATGCTTGGCAATAAACGAATGATTAATCACATCATTCAGATATCTGTAATTAAAAAAAAATGTATTATCTAGAACCGTCTATTTAAAAATATGGTTGATTTCTGACCAAGCGATTAGGGGTGAGGTCCTTTTTTTTCACCGAGCGATAAGAACGCAGATGTATCTACAGGGTTAAGGCAGTTAAATAGAAAGATATATGTTTTAACGGAGATGTGCTTTAAAATTACTTCTAATTTATCCACTTACCAGACATGTATTGAGGTAAAATGATCAGCTGTAATGTGCAGTAGAAAGATATATACTTTTTTAATTGTAGCCAAGAGGAAAAAAGCAGCATGCAATAACTTAATCGTTGCTAATTATAATATCACTGAGGTAATTACAATAGATTTTGATTGTCTCATTTTCACACCAGAGGAGGGCACAATGCTGGCGTCTCTCTTAATACATATTTGTTTTTAGAGAAGAGCTGACAATTACACTAATTGTAGTCACAGCATGAAACTTTGTTTTTAAAGAAAAATTCGTCTACATGTCACATGGAATAAATGCATTCTTTCTGTTTGGTGAGGTGCAAATTAAAGACACATTAATTGCTTTGTTTATTGCGGGAAGAGATTTCTGCATCGTGGCAAGCAGTACCAATTTTGCGGGAGCAAAATCCATTTCAAGGTTCTCAACATCTCAAGAAAGTGTCCCTGCTGCTTAAATGGGTCACTTTTACGAAAGCTTTGAGAGACAGTGTAGTCACTTTCCCCTAGAAACCAGTGATTCTCAAATTCGCCATTTGCATTCAGGAAGGTGAGGGATAATCTTGATGAGAATATGTCAATGGGAGCTGGATTTTTGGATGCATCTTGTTCTACTGCTGCAGAGACCCGCTGGGTACCACACACATCCGTGCCTGTGAAGAACCGGTTGATAAAGTCTCATACCACGGGGAGCTGCTCACCTGGTTCTTCTTCTTGCCCACACGTGGGCTGCAGTTCAGTGGAAGTGGCTGTCACTGTCATTCTCTCCTTGGACTTGTGCTTTTCCCTTCACGCGATGCCCACACACGCTCCCCTGCACTGAGCATCCCCCTCCCCCCAATAAGCTGTAACTGGATTGCTGGCCATTTCTATTTTCCCCTTTTATAACCATCTTGCCAGAACTAAAGGAAAAGGAGGACCTGCTAGCCAGCTGGAACACAAAAGGGCAGAACTGGGACCTGGTGGCCAGCCAGTCGCGAGGTCCCTAGAATGCAGCATTACTGAGCCTGATGGCACTCTTTGCGTCAGAAGCCGTTTACAGGCAAATCCACATCCAGTGTCTTTTGAGTGACTTACGTGGACAGGTAAACTTTACCATACATAATATTTAAAGTGTCACATGCTACCCTGGAGCATACGAAGCGGATCCTCAGAGGGGTGTCACTTGAGGACTATGGCATAGGGGCTGCAGGACGAGAATAAAATTATAGCAGAGATGGAAGAACGTACTAATTTGTTGCACGGCCCTGTTTGGATGTTTCGATTTTTAAAAATTTGTTTCACTTGCTGAGGAATCACTTCGTATAAATGTTATAGAACATTTCATATTAAATATGTTCATCCAGTCAGGCAAGGTGGACATTCTAGCCGGCGACAGTCAACACAAGACAGCTCAGCCGGGACACTTCTCAGTGTGGCACTTCCAGAAGTCCCCAAGCATTTCCCAGGCTCTAGGTCGTCACCTTTCCTGCTCTGTGACACCCTTCCCAGTCAGGCCTTCCCCCTTCTCTACTGCCCTCTTGCATCTAGTTTCTAGTTTCCTTATCTCCATTCCTGCTTTTACTATTCTAATCTAAAACCTCAGGATTAGTCCATACTCTGTAAGGAGAGATAATTGGCCTCTTTTTTCCCCCCATCACACCAAAACCAATCAACTAACATGTCATAGGCGGGTAATCCATGATCATAACGTCCTCCTGTTCAGGAAGTTTTGATAGCGGCCCGTTGCCTGCCAAATCAAATTGCCAATCCTGAGCATGGCCTGTGAAGACTTTTACTATTCTTTCCCTGAGCCGGAAAGCAATAGGGTGGTTTCCAGACATCCTATGCTGCTTCCAGCCAAGCCGGACAACTCAAGGAAGCGCAAGCAGCATTCAAGACAGGACAATCCCAGCTTTCTTATCTATTGTTGCATTTACTTTCTAACTCCTTGTTTTCTTACATTAATAAGTGATAGGGAGGAAATAATGCCTACCAGGAATGATGTGAGACTGGAATCAGATATGCATTTCTACTTATCCTCAGCGACTAGGAAGATGGCAAATGTTTGGTCCCAGCGCTTGGGCACATAACAGATGCTTATCACCATTGTCGTTAAATCATCATCTCACCGCCATCGTCATCATTACCATCATCACTGTCAACACCATCATCATCATCATTATTATCACCGTCATCACCAGCATCATCACCATCATCACCATCATCATCATCATCGTTATAATCACCATCATCATCGCCGTCATCACCACCATCACCACCATCATCACTACCATCATCATCATTCATTAACATCTCTCTTGTTCTATTCCCATATGTGTTCTCTCTGAAATGTTATTTCCGTATCCTCAAAAGATTCCCACCTTGCTAAAATACTGCCACTTCCAGGAAGTGGCCTTGCTCTGTGCTTTATCCTTCCCTGTGCTTTTCTAAAGCCTTCACCCAGTGGTGCCTTTTATTGCATTCCTCAGATCACCAGGTCCCTGAACGCCACACTGGGGAATGCAGGACTAGTGAACTTGAACCCTTTCTGCATTTGGAAAGCCAGAGCTCTTACTAATCTTGGATGAGAGACATGAGAACCTTCACCTCCCTCAAGTGCCAGATCCAGACACCACTGGGCCCTGTCGAACCACCCCCTCAATACCTCATTTAACTCTTCCTCTTCTGATCTTTTTTCTTCCCTCCCTCTTCCCCGAGGCCACCTCTCAGTCAGGCCCTGTAGCAATAAGGTGTGGCTACAGTCAACAAATAATGAGAAGTCTTAGAAACATAAAATACGTTTCTCCCAAAATTCACCGAATAGATTGTATGAAAATACAAACTTGACTGAAGGTAGATTTGGAGATCTGGAAGGTAATAAATTTTTTTTAAAACGTAAATTCCCCATTAGCAGGAGCAAAATGAAACAAACGAACCAACCAAACAAACAAATAAATATTAGTAAGAATGTAAAATAGATGCTGGAATCTACTCCCATCACTATGTAATAGAAAGTTCCAGAATAAAAGATAAACAATGAAGAAATAATAGAGTAAAATACCCCAGAGCAGAAGACACCTCAGTCTTTATGATTTTTTAATCAAGAAACAGAAGTTTGTGTTTGCATTATTTAATACATAGAGCAATTCACCAAATATATTGCAGAAACTGTTAGTGGTGGTTATTTCTAGGGAGTAAGTTGAGAGAAAGAGGTAGAAGGAAACTTTTACTTCCCATGTGATTCCTTTCTATTCTGTATGAACTTTCCCTACTATAGGCATATAGTACTTGTATGATAAATAAACTTTCTGCTTGTTTTTTTCTAACTTAGTCTTATATCATGAGCATTTCCAAGTAATTAATTTTCTTCAAACACAGTTCTTTAATTATTTTACAGAATAATCATTTATAAGTATGTCATACATTATGCAGTGCCTTACCATAATACCTCTAGGATATTTCTTGATTTTTGCTGCCATAAATAAATCTCTGAGAAAATCTTATATTTCTTTTTTTGCATATCACCGAATATGCCCATAGAATTAATGCAAAGGAGTGAAATTATATCTTAAAGGCTTTTGGTATATATTACCAGTTGCCTTCCAAAAAGATGATAAAAATTAAAAGTATAAACAGGAAAAAAAAAGATAAAAGTGCTCATTTCACCATATCCTCAACAATGACAGATGCTGGTTATGAATATTTTGTTGATATGAGTGATCCATCATTCATAATTATCGAATTCTTCCCCAAGGCACTAAACTAAGATCCAGTGATTTCTAATGAGCAATAAATAAGATAATATCTAGTCCTTGACCAATGATCTACTTGGGGACACGGGTAGTAAAAAATAACACATAATTTAAGGTAGCTTTTGACGGGCAGCAAGAACAAAAGACGCACGTTTGTTCATGTGGTTGACAAAGTCTTTCTGACCATGTTGCAGAAATCAGAAAACACAAAAGGGCATAGCTGATACCTTTGGCTGCCTCAAATGAAAACCGGACACGACAAACTCCTTTACAGAAAAACACGGCAAAACCAAGATTGAAATACAAGCCACAGAATAGAAATGCCACGTGTAATAAATAACAATAAAAGAGGAAGAGAAGTTCAAGAGGAAGATAGAGGCAATTTATGAACGAAGGAATACAAATGGCTAGGAAACATGCTGTAGCATTCAACCTCATTGATAGTCAAACGATGTGGGGTTTTTTTGTTGATAATATAGACAAAGACTTAAAGCATTATTAAAACTCAGTGTTTAATTTTTAACGTTAGATGTGGTATTTGAGGAAAAAAATATGAATCTGAATCTTTACATAATCTGATTGGCTGGATTCAATAAATGTATGGCCCATTTCCTCTCTTCTCCTCCCAACAAATGACTTGAAATGGAAAATCCCCGAGTTAACTAGAGATTTAAGGTTTGAACTGTTTGAGAACCTGGATCACATTTATTAGGATCCTTTTACAATAGCTCATCATTCCCTACATGGGTGCTGGTTACAAAAGCATGTCCAGTTTGTGAAAATTTGGCCATTTGTACAACCGGCATGTAAGATTTTCAGTATTTGCAATATAGTTCCATTTTCGAAAGGCAATCTGAGTTCATTGGGAATATAAAAAAATATTACGTGATTTTCTGGAACTACTTGCTATAATAGACGTAACCCTCAAAATGCCAAGATAAGTGTAAATATCCCACAGTTTAGAAACCGGAAAATGCTCACACTATGTATTGTACTAAAACTCTAGAAAAGGATTTAAAAGAGCTCTCGTGTTTTTTAACAAGTCAAAAGTTATCTTTATATGCTTTAGAGATTCTAGCTCAACTTCTAGAAAACCCCAAATGTGAGTAACAAACAAAAAAAAGGAAAAAATAGCTATACTAAATATTGTCAATTTATTTTCAGATTTCAGGAAGATGTTATTCATTATTCTCAACTATTTTCAGCAAAGGAGAAGTGTGTTTATTTTTTAATCCTAAAATGATTGAGTTAGAGCCAACACATGAAAAAAATGTTTTCCAATACTACGCTATCCCTAAATGCCTTATTAATTATAACTCTACTTCCTAAAGTTAGTTCACAAGATAGAAGGTAGGGAAAAACATCAAACATTTTTCAAACCCTTAAGCTATTTCAGTTGAGAATGAGGTATATATTTACTTCATCTGATTTTTATCCTCCAAGCTGGTTTCAGCTTCTCAAATTTGTTACTTTTTCATCTTTCCCATTTGTCGTATTGATTTTTCTTTTCTTCCTGGCCAGCGCAGCTTAGAAATTATATCTCCTTATGAAGATCTGTGAAATCTTTTATGGGAAAAAATAATCGAGTTCTGTCAACTGAATCACTCTTGTCTGTTCCTGAAAGACACACAGAATAAATTATGGCTGGCCAAATATGACCTTTTAAAAACCACACTGGCTCTTTAAGGTCTAAGAATTATGTCCACCTCCTGCCAAAAGGAATAATTATATGATACAAACTCAAGTCCCATTGTTGGCGTTGTATGTAATATTTATGCAGGATAATCCCCTTAGCATGTAAATAATTCAGGATTTGAAAGTACTCAGTGAGCAAACAAATACTAAAAATTCAAAATGTTGCCATACTCCCTAAGTGGTGAATTATCCAATCTTGGTTATATTCCATGGCCGAGGGAAGGCAAATCAATCGGAAATGAAAAAGAATCTATTTGTGCTAATATACATTCTGGGAAGAATGGGTCGTGTGCAAAATAATTGTTTACTCGACATAGTGAAAGTGGCTGAAAGATATTGTATTTGTTTAACTCCTATAATATCTTTGAGATCTGAGTAGGAACTTAAAGAGGTTTAAGCAAAAAAGGAAAGGGATGTCCATTTGAATTGGGGAGATTATACGAAGGCAAAAATCTGAAAAGGAAGGTAGATGGCAAATTAGCCTGATTGGAGCAGATACTTCCGCTATGGGGGTGGGGGAGGGGAGGCAGGGACTAGACTGGGAGAGGGTGTTGGTAAGTAGAGCTGAAGCATATTTTTATTTGATCCAGAGATAATAGAACTTGTGGTAGACTGAATGTTTGTGTCCTGCCCCGCCCCCCCCCCCCCAAAAAAAATTCATGCATTGAAACCTAATTCTCAGTGTGATAGTGTTTGAGGCGGGGCCTCTGGGAGGGTCATGAGGTTGGACCCCCTCATGAATGGGATTTGTGCCCTTATTAAAGAGACCTCAGGGAGCTCTCTTGTCCCGTCTGCCATGTGGGGACACAGAAAAAAGGTGATCATTATGACCAAGACTAGGGCCCTCGTCAGATGATGAATTTGCTGCTGCTTTGATCCTAGACTCCCAGCCGATGCAGCTGTGAGAACTAAATCTTTATTTACCCCGAGTCTAAGGTATTTGCGTTTTAGTGGCCCCGATGGGCTAAGACAGAGATACGTTAAAGGGGACCGAGGGAAAATTGGTAAAAGATGCATTATTTAAAGATTGTGAGAACTTGTGCTATTCTCAAAACTCCCTCTTCGTTCATTTTCATCCGTCTCTCAGTGTGGGAGCTTGTAATGCCTATGAGTACCAGGAGGCCAGCTAGTCTAGCCTCTGCTCCAAGTAAAACTGAGCAATTCCCAACGGAGAATCATTTATTGTATATTTCAATGACTGTGGAGGATGTGGCCTGACTTTGCAGAGTGATCAGTTGTATTTTATATACAATTTGCAGTTAAAAAAATTCAGCCTATGTTGAGCTCAAGCCTGCTCTTCAATTGGTACCATATCTTTTTACTGAAACTAGGTTGAATAAAAGGCAGAATTTTTGCCAAAACGTGGTACCGAGAGAAACTGTACTCTTCCATCCCAAATCCCTAATAATATGTACATGTTGCGCAGTAAGATGCTTCTCTAACTAAATGACTAACATGATGGAGAATTTTTCTATTTTTCTGTAATGTTAGATCTCGAATATTTTAGAGCACGCAAGAACTTATGATATTTTTGCATTTCTATGCTCTGTGTATGCTTTCTCATCTTCTTGGAAATACTTCCCTTATTCTTCTGATAAAATTCAACATCAAGAGTTAATTCTGATGGCAACTTTTCTTTCTTCAAGAAGGACTTTCTGTATGTCTTGTAGTTTCCTAAAACAACTTATATCATAATGGTCAATTGGCCCCATCTATGTTCTCCCTGGTCTTTGAGCCCTGAAGAAGTCGGCATCGAGTATGTGACAGACTTTAACAAAAGATTACTGTGTGGGTGAATAAGTTTAATTAATTTCCACTTTAGTGATGAGGAAACTGAGACTTCATTAGAGATTACAAACAAATATTAACAGGTTCACACTGCTTCACCAAATGGGCTTTACAAAAATATCAAAAACTTTAAAAATATAAAGAAAAAATGATAATCTGCAAGAGATATGGGTATGTGCCTAAAAGGAGTTACTGACAGTAAGATGTACGGTAAAGAATAGCACACTACGTTTCGATAAGTCAGAGCCCCTTAAAATTGATATGCAGGGAATTAGCGTAACTAGGTTTGTTTGCTGGATTTTTTTCGTCTATGAGTCTAGGCTAGTGTGGACCTGGGAAGTTATTTCCCTACTTCCTGATCCCTCTCACGCATCTGAAATTCGTTGAAAATGCAAAATATTACTTCTTGTTGCGAAAAAATACAACTTCTTATTAATTAACTTGAAGATTAATATAGAATGTTGTTTGAAATATCCTAAGTTCATCAAGTTGTCATAGTTACAAACTCTTGGAGGCTCCTCCTTAATCAATGATAAAATGGGCTGATTTTTTTCAACCTTGCCTTCAGAGGAGTTCAACAATGAGAACATGTCAGGATGAGCCCTCCCTGTGGGTCCTATCTCACTGAGACCTTTCTGCCATTTGCACCCCGGTAATCCACAGAGTTGTCGTCATTGCCTGTGAGCCTCTAGCAGCAGCATCTAGGTCATTCTGTGAGTCACTAATCACTGAGTCTTTGCTTCATGTCTTCCATGTTTGTTCCCACTGGACTAGCCCCCCAAAGTCTTTCCAGAACCTCAATACACAGGTGACCTCACATAACCAACTTACTGTCTTTGAAAAAGAGCTTTAATTGAAATGTTTAAAATAACCATAATTACATATTTTAATATTTACTTCTTGGCACCGATTGGCTTTGCTGTATTGGTAGATGTATAACATGGCTCTATTCAAAATTATTTTATGAAAGAATATTGGTCTGAAACAAAAAATTAAGCCATGTGTTTTTAAATTGTATTATAGTGGTTTTCTAAAGATAAAAAATGGCAAACAGAATCATAGACTTGTTACACATTCAGATATTTTAATAGGTTTTTGGCTGACTCTAGTACCATATCACTGGTGTTTTTTGAAGAATGTGTTTTAAATATGGTTTTATTATTTTTAACTTTCTTTGTAAAATTGCCTATAATCTTCTACAGAGCTGAACTTAATATTAACAATTTTAATTGCTGACACATTATATATTGTTGCTACTATATAGAACATGCCATTTTTAATTAAGAAAATACTTTGGTTACATGTGCAAAAGTACCTGGTAAGTTAAGAGCAAATACTGTCAAATGGAGAATAATCTTTCTAATTTGTTTTGTTTGGAAATATATAAATGGTAAGGCTGAAATATTTTTATAGATACTGTTATCTTGCTTCCATTTTTAGTTGAGGAGCAACTGTTTTTTCAAAGGTAAAACTCATCAAATAAATTGTCTCCATTTGTGATTCTTCAGAATGTTTTACCAGATTTAGATATAGCAACAGAATAGGCCTTTTCAATTTCATTCCATCTGGTACAAAATAGAAACGTACCCAATTAAATATAAAAACGGTGTCGAAAATTTTTCCCCAAATCAAGATATTTCAAAGTATGGTCACACAGTTTAAAATTAAATCATCTACACTATTTCAGTTCTCATTGTTCATTTTGTTCAGTTTCACCTTGATTTGGGGGTAAATGTTGAAGTTTTTCCTGCCTGCCATTTTTATTATCAATAAAGTTTTTAGTGATCCATTTGTTAAACATTTTGATTAACATTTTCAACTAATATTGAACAAAATTAAACCAAAACTTTTCCGAAAACTCTTATTATCTTTATCTATCACTTATATTTATTCGTAGATGAATTTCTCTAAATCTCAGTAAAAATCCAAGTGATGGGCATAGCAAAAAGAAAAAGCACTTAATGCCACAACAAAATGATGGCCTTTAAAAAAAAATTCAGCACCAATTTTGTCCCATGCACAAAAATTGTAGTTTAGCTACTTCATATACATATAAAAATATTCATCAATTCTAACAATGACTGCTTTATTCTTCGGTGTATTACGGCAGTGTGTTTTAATTAAGTATCAGCTAGAAATGTACCACAAGCAATTCAACAAATATATTTCTGCACCACGAATTTGCCAAATCACTGAAATATCACTCTTGCCACAACATGATGTTGCTCCAATTTATTTTTGTTTTTTACTGCCAAAACCAACAAAAACTTTATCTCTGTTGTTGAACTTTTTAAGTGACTTGACCATAATGCTCGTCATTTTGCTGGATGTTTCGTCTTTCACAAGATCTATTTCAAACTCTTTCCTGTGACTCTATAAATTGGATGAAAATTAAACACTATTGGAATTAATTTAATTATCCTTAAAGTATCTGATGACATTGATATAAAATTGGCATCTTTTTGTGACTTTTTGTGACTATAAACCTGCCTTGTGTAGATGCGTTTATTAAATCGTCATCTTGGGCACAATCTTCTTAACGTGAGTACAAACTATTGAGATTGGTTGTTGACACTTTGCCAGAAGATTTGTTTTGTGTCTTCTGGTTTTCGTGCGGTCAGTAATGTCCTCATAGCCCCAATGGTGAATGACCAGTGTCAACATTTTGTCAAATTAATCATTCATCAATCCATCATTAGGTTTCCAATGGAAATTTGGAACTTGAACCTGATTTTTTTTTTATTCGACATGTACTTCCTGTGTATAGAGTCATTGGTACAGAAAAGTTAACTGCTCAAAAAGGGAACAATATCAATAACAGAATAAAGCAGTGATTGTAAACATATACCTTATTATAAATGTTAAAAGCATAGTTCTAAGAGTTTTTAAACTACTCTCATGTATTATTTTATTGTAGGATTGCTTAGCCTCTCTTTCTTACACATACCTCAGATGTAACTAACCAGTAATTTACCAGATTTTCTCTAGAGTGCCTTAACTAGAATTTTTGAGACTTCATGTGGCAGCAAGGGCTGGCAGGCCAAGTAGTGTTGGACGTGATGTTTCTCCCTTCAGAACCTAAGGTCGCAAGGCATTAGCTGTCCCCAGCTGTCCTGGGGCACTTTGTTTTATCAGGGAGCCTTCTGTATACTGTCCCTAAAAAGAAGGTGTTAGTTACGTTGTGTCAGGAGAGGGTTATCGCTGGCGTACCCCCAGAGGTTCAGAGTTAATTCATCTGGGATGTGTCTCAGACAGCAGGGGATTCTAACATGGAGGAACGTTTGCAAAGCCCTGCTAGAGAAGCCAGCGACAAGAGCAAGACCCCCCCACTGTTGCCTTTAATTCAGGTGACATCCTTGTAGCCAGAAAATTCACTGGAATATTGACCTAATGGTCCTTTCAGATTGCTTATCTGAACACAACTGTAAGTGATGGCGTTCTTTGGATGAAAATTAAACTATTATTGGAATCAGCTATCCTCCGTCTCGCCCATTTCCCTGATCAGCATCCCCAGCTGAGAATGGTCCCTCGAGTCCAAATTCTCTCTCTCTCTGCTTGGATCCTATGGGTTACAGAGTTTCGCATGTGTACACACACTCCAAATGGGTGACTAGGACCCCGGGAAGGTGAAGCCGAAAATAAACAAACATTTTATGTAAATGCAAAATTGACGAGACTATTAAACAGCGTTATACATTTTTCCAGATATAAACCATAAAGTTTCTATGGTAGAATAGTTGGATGATACAGAAAAGAAAATTAAAATCACCTGGAGTTAATTATTGTTACATTGGTATGTTTTTTCTATAGCTTTTATTGACACGTATACATATATTCATCATAACTTGCTCTTTTTTTTAAATATCTTTGTTTATTTTCTTTTCAGTATCCGTTATGATGATCAAATGATTCCTCTGATTCTTGAAACCCTCTGACTATAGATAACCATATCTGCCCCTGCAGTTTTGGAAATGAGGAAGGAAGGGGACTCTAGTTCCCCCAGAAGTCCCTTGCTAGGGGTGGGCAAAGTCCTTAGTCATCAGAAACCTTTATTTTTCCTTGCCTGGTTCTTTCTCCTTCCTGTGCCAAGAGAATGAATCTGCCAGAAGCAAGGTTAGGCGGGTGATACCCAAGCCTGAACAGTCCCCAAGCTAGTCACCTCCTCCAAGGCGGGAGCTGTGGCCTCTGTCCCTTTCCTGGTCCTGCAGTTGGCCTGGCCCATCTTGCTGGCTGTGCAGCGGGGGTTGTCAGTAACAGGAAATTGACTTAGAACTATGTCTTTAAAAATTCATAAATACCTCCCAGTATTCCCACGAATAGCCAAAGAACGCGGTGCCCTTAGCTATATGATTGTATAATCGAATCAATAAGAAGATGCAAAGAAATACCAGAGCAGCCTCTCCAAGTCCTCCCTAATCACTAAAGCAGAAGAAGTAGGTCACCTCTTACTCAAGTTATTTCTTTTCAATCCGTCTATCCCTTTCCCTTTCTAATTATCCGGGCGTTTATTTGTTTCTTTTCAGTCTTTTGTTGAATATCCCGGGAATTCATTTTTTTTTCCCCCTCAAAGAGCTAGCTTTTGTACCGATACATTGCATTTTTATACAAATACAGTACTTTTCCTCCTATTTTAGTGTATTGGTTTTGGCTCTACTACATATTATCCTCAGTTTCTTATATTCTTAGGGTACATTTTAATAATTGTTTAAGTGAAAGAATAGTTCGATTTACTTCCTTTCAACATTCGAGGTTGCAAATTCAATATTTGACGCTTTCTTTTCTCACAGTTGGTAAGTTTGTATTGTTCTCTTATGAAAAAATCCAGCGTGGAATATTTCACTCTCGTGTTCTTTGAGTAATTCCAAATACAACATCCTCTTTGGGATTTAGCTGATTTCTTTTGAATACGTTTTCTGTTGCTGCCGATTTGTGACAAAATGATATACCCTGCCTATTTTCTGGTTTTCATTATTTTTTGCAATCAGCATTTGGGCTCACTTTGAAACATAATTTCCAGGCCGTTCAGTCTAACTTTCCAGTCAATGTTCGAGCCTCTCATACCGTTGCCTAAGGGTTTTTATCACAAATAACTCTCATCTCTGTGCCCCGCCCCATCTCATTCCACTGCCTGCTTCTAGAAATTCTCATCATCTCAGATCTGTGTTTACCTCCCTTGCCTTGTTTAGAATGCATTTATCACATACGCGTTATGGTCGAAAATCATATTGATTAATTGCGCTTGTTTTGAAGACTTACTAAAGAGGTCTACTGTATGAAGTCTTCTGGGCGTTGCTATTTTTGTTCAATATCCTATTTCCAGAATTACGTTTCTAGAATTCATCTATGTTGTGGCTTGTAGCTATAGTTTATTCATTATTGCTGAAGATATTCCATCATGTTACCGTACCACAATTTGTCCATTCTCCTGTTGATGGATATTTGGGTTGTTTCCAGTCTTTTGCTCCTATGAGCAGTGATGTTATGAAGGTTCAAGCACTTATCTCCTGGGTCTTAGGATACGTGAATGTTTTACTTTGCAAGATAATTCTACGTTGTCTTCAAAGTAGTTGCATTAATTAATGCTCCCACCAGCACTACAGAAGTGTTATTTAGACTGTTGATTTTTGTCAGTGTAGTGGTATTAAAACGCTGTCTCTAGATGTCTTGATTCACTTTTACGTGACTACTGATAAAGCTAAGATGAACGTGTCAAATATTTAATAATAAAAATACATATTATTAAAATATTTAATAATAATAATAGTCTTCTGTTCTAAAATTTCTGTTCATGTTTTTTGACTACTTCCTAATTAGGCATGTTCACCTTTTCTTTTTATGTGTAGTTCTCTCTATATATTTTTATTCTAACTTTTGCCTGTTACGTGGGTTGTAAATATCTCCTAGTTCTGGCTTCTATCTTTAATTTTTTTCTTGGTGCTTTAATGGAGAAAAGTTCTTCATTTCATGGTCAAGTGTGTGGGAACTCATCAGTGATACCTCCTCATAGAGGGCTCCCTATGCCTCTACATGATTTCTCTTCCATCAATGTGCGCCTTAAACTTGAACCTGGTATCAGCAGCCCTACCCCGGTACCTGTGCAAATACCTATATGATAGCCTTTGTCATAAATCAATATGACTCAGTGTTTCCTCATTTTGACTGTGAACTTCTTGAGAATGGAAGTTTATAATTTTCTCATCTGTAATATCAGAAGAAAAATATTTCTTCTCTGGCAAGTTTGCCCTGAGGAGCAGATGAGTAATCGGCTATAAACAATCGTGTCGGTTTGTTTTATTAACTTGTATTAAAATGTTACATCATATTTAGAATGTAGTATTCTAACAAGTTCAGACTGGTCCCACCAGCACACAGGTACACGGGGACCACAGGATCTATCTTTTGGTCACCATGTATGTATGTCATGTTTCAAATGACCCAAGAGTATCTTTACATTACGTTACACATCGCCCGTGTTAGATGTTTGCCTAAATAAATTAAGAATTTTTTTCTCCCCACATGGAACACTGCTAGATTATGCCTTCCTCCCATCAAAATTAGAGGAAAGCAAGAAATCTGAGAGAATAAAAGAGTCCCAGGATGCCAGCACACTGGGAGATTTGCCTGCAAGGCAGGCATTTCCTGTCGCATTCTCCCCAGTGCAAGCTGTAGTTTTACCAGAGGGTCCCGCTCTCACCTCATTCTCCCTGTAATCTGGAACCTGCCACATGGGAACGGGCAGGTTTTTGAACCCAGATCAGATCTACTGTGACAATAGAAATGACACCTTCGAGCCCTGTGCCAGGCTCTGATCAACTGAGTGCGGGGATCGTCATCTCTGGCACAGGGGGCAGAGATAACGAAAAGGAGGTGACTGAGAAACATCGAGCAAGTTCTCCAGGCAACGATGGCTTTTTCAGAAAGCATTTGCCTGACCAGGCATCATGGCGTGACAGTGCCAACTGGAAAGGTAGATGCGGAAGCCCTTCCGAGATCTCCCCCCACTCCCTTTTCTTGTCATTCATTATTTTATTTCCTTTAGGTTTGATTCAATACCCTGCTCCGTTACCAGGACAAAATTAATGATTCAAGTGTACAAGGAACCAAATTAATCTCTCTTGACCTTTTTAATATGAAGCACTATCTTTTCTGGCTGGGGGGAAAAAAAAAGAGAGAGCTTTGTTAAGTATGATTAAAGAATTCCTATATAATATGAAAATATCTCACAGATTATTTTCCTGGGTAAAGGTTTTAAAACTTTAGGAAATGCTGTGACTTTTTTTTTTGAGTCCTTTTCTTAAAGATGATTTTGGAACCATTAGCGTTTAGGAGAGGAAGAATTCACACACACACACACACACACACACACACACACACTCACACACACACAGACTCACAAACCATACCTAAAATGGAAGTTGATATTTTCCTTTTAGTTCCTTGTCACATATAAATTTTTCACTGCAGGAGAAATACTGTGAGCCATAGAGGCTATGAGTTTTACATACTTGGTTTAGTTAGCAATTCTTACCAAACCAACTGTATCATTTCTCTTTAGAATCCTACATATTTACGGGAAAAGTCAATGGATAAGACATTAGAGGCCAACCTCAAAGTCAGGACACGGCATCGTAGACCTTAGAGAAGTGCTTTATTAGCCAAGAATTGGTTGGTTATTGATCTTGGCCCGTGTCTCTGGTCACAATAGCACTTACCCTAATTTTTCTAGTGTAAATATAAGTAAATTTGAATGGGTGTTTGCTGAAAACAATCTGTAAATCTACATTTTGTGGTTTGGGTTGTAATTGTAGTTACTGGAAGGTTCGATATCTGGGGCATGTCGAGGAGACAAGGCTGTGGCCTGGCACCCTGCTCTCTGCAAATATGTCCTGAAACACTTTTTTCAAAGGCTATTAAAGCAACTTGGGCTCGCTGTGCTCAGAAACCACACGGTACTCAGCCGAAAGGAAATTGGGGGGCAGGGATGAGCTTGTGCATTTAACTGAGACTTCTCTCTTCCCCCATACCCCCTGAGGTCAACCAAGCAATTAAGGAAGAAAGATATGAACGGGGTTTTGTTTTTTTTTTTCTGTTTTCCTGAAGCCGAACAATAATAAATTCACATTTGTTGCGACATGATCATTCCTCCTGCCTTTTCTACTTCCTTTCTCTTCCTCTGCCTGCCCCTTCCCCACCGAGACGTGATATTAGAGACTTTGCAACAAACACTGTATTCTCATCGCCACCTAAATTGTTCCCGCGACCTCTTAATAGAAGATGCCACCGGGTTAATGATGGGTGATGGAGATTGCATTTTTACCTGGAAATTGCCAAGTTTGAGCTGAATGGGAGTGTGGGTGGGAAATGGCTTCACTCGGGATGAAGCCAGCGCAAATAAAGCGTCGAAGCAAACTCGCTGTTGGGATACGGTGTTTAAAATACGAATTTTATAAATTCATATATTTGACTTGGATTCCTATGCTGGTGTATCATCGCTTTCATCCTTTTCCAAAGAACTCTGTGCTTTTAACTTAACGCCGAGAGGTAGCAAGAGCATCGTCGCTACGAAAGGAAAAAAATACACATGTGGAAAAAAATAAAAGCGAGCGAAAATGTGTGCCCAGCCCCTGCCCACGTGCACAGCACATTGTAACAGCAGTCTTCAGAAGAGGCAACGGTGGAGACAGATCTTTGTGGATTTTATGCGGCAGCCAGTGATCTACTACTTACTATCTGGTTGGCAAGTGGTTACCCACTTGTGTTAAGTAAATGATTTGTGCTTGCCAGGGGCAATCCGTTTAACTGCGGGCGATGCTCCCTTCTAATAGGCATTTCCGTTTCGAAGCTGTCGTCTCCCTCTTTCGGATTCTTCTCCATCGTTTCGTCCCAGTCGTAACGAATTCCGAGGCTCCAAAATTCGTATTTTCAGTTCCTGCCTCAGAGCCTTCTCACGTGGCGTTCCCTCCACCTAGTACATCATTCCTTTCTCCTTCTCCACCTGACATGTCTTTGTTCTTTGGTGATCGTGTCCAAGTTTTACTTCCTCTGGAAAGCCATTGGGGACGACCCCTCCCCGTCAAGAACACGTGCTGACTTATAAGGGACACCAGCACCTCAGTAATTCCCCCAAACTGTGACATCTCTGAAAACAGGGAGTGTGTGTTCATTTCTCTGCAGAAAGCACCTGTCATGGTCTTTAGCCCACAGTCACTGAACTCAATGACCGTTGGTCGATGAATGAATCGGTACATTCAAGAGTTTTGCTAGGTGAGTCCACCTGACTGAGGCTGAATCTGAAACTCAAATATGCAAATGAAGGACAGGTAAAGGAACTAAATCAGTCAAAGGACTCTGGAATAACACCGACCTTGTCAAACCAATATCGCTGCTGAGTCTCCTACTTTTCAAGGTGAATCAGAAATTTTTATTTTTATTTGTATCCAACCGTTTTAAAAATCGGGGGCAGTTTATACTATTTTATGTGGCTTGTGTGGCCTACATCCTCCCAGATTAAAAAAGTAAATAAACAAATGACAAATTTCACAAGAAAACCCTATAGTGTGAACCATGTGTAGCTGCGTTTCTCTATCCATCTATGTAAGATCTCAGAGCCACCATTCGGCAGTGACCTAGGCAGGACTTGGAGCCCTCGGGACCTGAGAACTAAACGCTCTTGTGTATAGAAGTAGCTGGCTAATTGCTTAGGCATGGAGCCAGCTACTCGGCCTGGGAATTCATTTTTTTTCTAAGAGATAGTTTGTGAAATCAGGAAAGAATAATGGTCAGTGTTCAGAACAGCCTCTGTTGGCAGTGCGCATCTGAGAATCCATTACCAGTCACATCATGACGAGGCAAAGAGAGCTAAAAAGATAGGGGACCAGGACGTGCTCATCCCGAGAAAGATGCATCGGGGAGAGACATTTATTTGAAGATCACGTGGTTGTCTGTTTTTATGAAATCTCTCAAAAAGCTATCACAACTTATAAGTGAGTTTGGCAAAGTCACAGGATACCAGATCGATATACAAAAATCGATTGTATTTCTGCACACTAGCAACCAAAAAATGAAAATTAAAATGAAAAAATACCATTTATGATATCATCAAAATCATGAAAAATTTAAGAATGTACATGAAAAAAAATGTGTAACACCTGAAAACCACAATATATTTCTTAGAGAAAACTAAAGAAGTCCTATATAAAAGAAAAGAGATACTGTGTTTATGGACCAAAGACTCAAGATGGTTAATATATCAGTTCTCGCCAGGTCAATCGTAAAAAAAAAACAAAAACTATTTTATTGAGATATAATTAATGTACCGTGTAATTTACCTGTTCAAATTGTACAGTTAAACGGTTTTAATATACTCACAGCATAGTGCCACCATTACCACAATCTAATTTTTAAATATTTTGCCTATTTACCTTATTTTAAATATTTACATTCTTTTTATTCCCCCCTTCAATCCCTCAGCCCTAGACAACCATTTCTGTCTCTATATATTTGTTTGTCTGCACCTTTTTTTTTTTCTTCCTAAATCGATTTTGGATTTAACATGATCTATGTGAACATTTTCTTTCCCTTTTTTTTTTTTTTTTTGCAAAAATTGGCAAGCTGATTGTAAAATTCGTACAGAATTCAAAGGAGGTACAATAGCCAAAACAACTTTTGGTGGCAAAGTGAATTAGAACAGCCACTTAGGAAAACTATTTGGCAGTTTCTTCAAAAGTTAGACATAATGTTTGCTGTATGATCCAACTATTCTGCTTTTAGTTATTTGCAAAAGAGAAACAATGACATTTGTTTATACAAAGACTTGTTCATGAATGCTCATGGCACCTTTTTTGGTAATAACCACAAATTAGAAAGAATCCAAAATGTTTATCGGTAGATGAACATATAAAAAATTATGGTATTTGATACCAAGTATGCTGCCTAGCAATTAAAAGATGTAAATTATTGACAGACGCAGCTAACGAAATGAATCTTGAAATAATTATGTTGAGTGAAAGAAGTATGGCCAAATATATATATATATATATATATATATATATATATATATGCTGTATTATTTCATCTATATGAAATTTCAGAAAAGGAAAATGAATTTATAGTGACAGAAAGTACACCAATGGTTGCATGGAGTTGGGAGGGGTGGAAAAGGAAATTTTTGAACATAATCGATAGGTTTATTATCCTGATTGGCGTAATGGTTTCGTGATTGTGTGCATATATTAAAACGTACCAGATTACAGTGAGACATATATATAGTCTGTTGCATGTTAATTACACCTCAATAAAGCTGTTAAACGAAATGAAGAGAAGGCTTCAGCCCTGGCCCCAGGGCTGAAATGAGCAAAGCGAGATCATCCTGGTTCCAGAAGAAATGGCTCCCCGGGCTGCATCAGGCTTTCTGTGTGAAGCTCTAAAGATCCCTCCCTTTTCTCTCCTTAAAGACTCCCCCAAAACTGTCCTAGACCCATTTCGCTAATTTCAGTCTGTAACATGTTTTTATTCACATATTGGGAGTGGGGGGACCCTTCCATTGTGCGACGTCGTAAAGATATGTGTAAACATACACTGGCTGGAATGTTCTTAAAGCTATCACAGTGATAGCTTGTCCCTCCGAAGAGGTCAGAGATTTTCCAGAAGGAGAGAGAGACGTGGCAGCTGAACCACGTGCCTCTCCAAGCCACTCTCGCGCCTCCCACGATCGCTGACTCTCACTTCCAGCCCCACACCTCTGCCTGATCCATCTCGGGTGTCCCAGGCTTTTCATCTCCATCCCATGGAGTTCGTACTTTGCCCCCATCCACACCGACCTTGCTACACTTACTCATCGGTGACCTGGACCTTCCAACACTCACCCACACACGCACACGCTCTCGTACACACATCCCTACTCATCATGTCTGCGCCGTGAGGTTAAAAATCATTTTGTGACGTCACTCACCCATCGTACACGTTGTATTTGATCTATGAGATTCTTTACCGCCAGGGCCATTCCTTCTGGTCTTATTTGTCGCTGAAGCAGTCTATTCTGGTAAATGATGTCATCTGGAGGGCAGACCTAATGAAACTATTTTGGTTTGGAAAACAGGTTAAATAGAGCCCATACTCTCTAGACATAACATTTCGCCTCTTGCATAGCATACCTGTAGATTCACTACAGATGGAACCTTTCACAGCTCATCATGAAAATATAGATTCTAAGGAAGTAATCAGATTTGCAAATATATGTGCACAAAATTGATTATCGTACGTTTTAAAGTATCAAAAATTACTACAGCAACTTAAATGTTCATCGATCAACAAGTGGCATGGTTAAATCCATTATGTTACATCCATCCACTAGCCTGCCATATAGACATTAAAGCAGTATGACCTAGACGTAATTTATTGGCAGGAAACAATGTCTATTATGCACGGCAAAATTAAAAAATATATATTTTTATATCTGGAAAAATTTTATTCTTGACCACTCGTAATGCATGTGTACCCATACATGCAGTTGATTTTTGTATCTCTGGGTTTTAGGCCTTTCTTTCATATACATGTCTTATTCTTTCTAAACTCTTTGCAAAAAAGCAGGCATTACTTTTACAATCAGAAATTACGCTTCCCACTTGGGCAAAAATACATCGTTCACATCTTAACGTTGGCCTTGGTTGCAGGCCAGGCTGTTTGTTCTCGGGATGTGGGGAGAGCGAATGGACTTTTCCTGTGTTAGGTTAGAGGATGGTTAGGACGCTGACCTGCCCTTCGATTAACCCTGAGACTGGCCGACTAATTTAACATGTGCCTTTTCATACGAATGGTTAGAAGAGCCTTTTAGATAATTCTTAAAGATGTTCTGATTTACTAAAATCATATTTAAACTCCAAAATGTCCCCTTGCCCTTACTAATTCATCACTTTTTGCTTTGAGCTCACGTTAACTGATCGACTACATATTTAAAAATCCATAATGCCAGTCTGTTATATTATATATAATGTAATGTATAATATATGATAAAAACCTAAACCATGCCCATATTAGCTTCCTGGGGCTGCCACAAACACGTAAAGCAAACTAGGGGCCTTAAAACAACAGAAATGTATCAGTTCACAGTTCTAGAAGCCGGAAGTGTGAACATCAAGGTGCATTTCTCAAGGCTCTGACAACAAATCTGTCCCGTGCCTCTCTCCTCGCTTCTGGTGATAGCCAGTAGTTGTTGTCCTTCTTTGGCTTGAAGATGACACAATCCAACTTCCACCTCTATCTCCACATGTCCTCCCCCTGTCTCTGTGTCTTCGTGTGGCTATGATTAACCTCAGTGAACAGGGAGAAAGGTGATCTGAGAAACCACTGGGGCGATAATCTGTTATCATCGGCCTTTCTGTTCACGTTTCGTTTAGTCATGCTTTATATACAAGTAGCGCAGGTGTGTGTAATTTATATTATAGATGGTCCTGCATCCCAATTCAGTGCAGTCTGCCTTCACTCCTTGTTAGTTTTATGTCCAAAGCAAGTTCTTTAAACCTTCTGAGTCTCCATTTATGTCCTTAAAACATTGGAAAGAACTATAATAGCCCCTTCTCCATAGGATGTTTGCGAATAGTAAATATGGCAGGTACAAAGAGTGGCATGCGACACTGATCATCAGAGGGTTTTCACTCAGTATGAGTTGGGGGGTGAGAGAGAGAGAGAGAGAGAGAGAAGAAGGAGGAGGAGGAGGAGGAGAAATAGAAGAAAGAGAAAGGAGAAAAGTGAAAGTGAGTTTTTAAAAAATCTGCAAATATGAAAATTTTTCTCAAAGTCACTGTTAATATATTAATATATGGTGCTAAATGGAATCAGATAGATAAGAAAAGCATTCAAATTTTAAGTAAGCTGTACTGAAAAACAAATGAGCAATCCACTACCCTGGATTAAAAAAAGCTGGTAAAATGTGCAAAAATAAAGTTTTTAGAGAAAACGTGGAGAAAATCTCCGGGATGACTTCTCAGACTTGATACAAACACATGAGCTGTAACAGGAAAAACGGATCAATTAAACTTCATCAAAATTAAAACCTTTTACTCTGCAAAAGATTCTGTCTAAACGGATAGCTCTACAAGTAGCACCTTCTGATAGAATTTCATCGCACAGTTTGTTTTCAATAAACCCGAACAGTTGTTGCTATTGTCGCTGCCGCCTAGGTTATTATTATGGGCTCTGCAGTCCATGAAGCACAGCAGGAGTTGGCCCGGCCCGCCACTCCCTTAAGGCCCTCCTCCCTGCCCCGAATACTGTCATCTGCCAGAGCGAGATCGTTTGTAATTCCCACGAAACTTATCAGCCCTGATCCTTTCCCCCTCGCCATTAAATCGATGCCCGCTGTGCGCGCGCGCGCGCTCTCTCTCTCTCTCTCTCTCTCTCTCTCTATATATATATATATATATATACACACACACACACACGTATCATATATATTCTAATTAATTAATACTCTGATATGTATATTAGAGTGTTAATTAGAATAGAATGTAATCATAATAGAATAACATAATAGAATGAAAATATATATAATATATAATAGACTATAATGATATAGAATGTATATATTAGAATGTTAATTATAATAGATTATAATTATAACAGAATAACATAATAGAATGAAAGAATATATATAAAATATAATAAACTATAATAATTAAGTATTATATATTAGAATGTATGTATTAGAATGTTAATTATAATAGAATAGAATTAGACTACTATAAAATGGAATGAGAGTATATTATATATAATAGAATATTTATAATGTAATAATATATAATAGAATGATAGGATATATATAATATATAATAGACTCTGATAATGTAAATGTTATGTATCAGACTGTTAATTATAATAGAATAGGATTATAATGGAATAATATATAATGGAACAATAGAATATATTATATATAATAGAATATTTATAATAGAGAAATGTATAATAGAATAATAGAATATATATAATATATAATGGACTATAATAACATAAATGTTATACATTACAATGTTAATTAGAATAGAATTACGATGTGATAATATATAATAGAATAAAATATATATTATTTAGGTCTGTTTCTGTCTCCATTTCTGGAAGAGGCCATCCCTTAAGTAATATTTGTATCTGTTGATAATCATCAACCGTTTGTTCAACGAACAGACGTATAGCCGCTCCTGGGATGGAGGAACTCATGTCTGATTCTTGGGATCCCCCAAAGTGCCTAGTATAATTCCTGGAATATAACAGCCCTTGGGAAATATCTGGGGGACACACAAGATATTTGGGGGATAAATGAAAGAATTAGTGTCCCAGAACACAACCATCAGCCTAAACAAGATTAGAGATCTCATCAAATGCAAGAAAATATAGTATAATGATGAAAGAAAAAGCACACCATAATCTTTATTTGGAATAACTTCTAATTTCCGCCGTATCTTTCAAAGATCTTTAAGTTGAAGGGAAAGCGGACTCATGGTTGGTTTGGTGCAAATCCATTTTGTGTTGCTTTTGTCTTTGTTTATACCAGGACAAAGAACAGTGACCCAAGTCTTTCCTGATTAACAACTGTCACCACATACTTGAGTATACTAGTCAAGGTTCTTGGTTTCATTATGTGCGTGTGTGCAAGTGTGTGCACAAGCATACATGCTTTTGTGGATTTGTGGTTTAAAAAAAAACTATAACTTTTAAGGATAGGAGTTGAATATCCTTTGAGATTTCTCTGCTCCTCTTCTTAGATGAGTTTAGTGCCCAGGTAAATGAACTAATTATTAGTCTGTTGTCAAATGAGTCTACAGTGTTTTATAAAATTCCCAGTCATCGTTAGGAGTTCCCACACGTGACTACGATGAAATAGCTCAGAAAATTAAAAAATCAAAACATGTTCTCCTTCCCCTCACCTCATTTTATGCCTATAGGATGGTTTGCACATGCCGAGTTTAGTTCTCGAGTGGGCGTGGGCAGGAAGCCATGGATGACGGGCGGCAGACAACCCAAATTGGGCCAATAAAACCATTCGGTGCTGGAAAACAAAGGTAATTCCCAGAAGACCGTGATCTTTAGGATGACCCAACCAGTCTCTGAAAGCCTTTGAATTTATTTCACCTTGATGAAATGAAACGAAAGTACAGAAGGAAAGCTGAGGCTAATTCTATTGATTGGTGTGACTCAGAAATCTACATAAAAGTAACATATGGATACAGAAATGGGGTTACATCAGAACAAATCTAGTCCTTTTTGACTAAAACCTGCCCTGACTTTCTTACATCCCCATGGAGACTTGCAACACATTAAGTCAAAGTTTCGTTGAGGACTCATTTATTAATAAGCAAATATATCAAACCTGACTCTAATTATATTTAGCCTCTTCTGAAATGAAAACATTTAGACAACAGAGAATGAGCGGATGATTAGTTTTTCGTACCGGTTTTGTGGATGAGATTTTGGAGAACGATTTAATTATATTTCATGGGTGTCATGGTCTTCTGCTACCTTCACCCACCCCGGTTCCCAATTGCCTCTTCTGGGGGTACACCGCTTAGGACACAGCTGTCAATAGGCGTTGTGACTAAGCCCCTCTGTGTCTCAGAGTGAGTGTTTAGTACTAGACTGTGTAGGATATGAAATATCATCATGCATATAAGGTCATAGGCCGAGAGCGCATCAAGGCAAATTATTAAATCAGTACGTTGGTTTAACATATACAATGGCATATGTCAATTATATTTTAATAAAGAAAAAAAAAAGAAGAGGCCAGAGGAAGAGAATAGGAAAGCAAGAAGAGAGAACTACTAAGAGACGAAAGCAATGAGACGTGTCCCCTCACTTAGACCCTTCTAGAACATTAAACAGAGTTTGGCTTTTATTCTAGGTCTAACTAGAAATCTTTGAAAGGTTTTAAGTACCTTGTACTCCATTTTTGAATATATTAATCGTCTGGATGTTTTTTTTGCCTTAAACCACCGAAAGAAAAATTTAAGAGAATAACACTTAGCAAAAATCACATTCTGATTTGAGTTAAATACTCATGATTCAGGCCCCAACAATTGTGGACAATTATAGCAAAATAATGCAGTCGGCTTGACAACACTTAGCAGAATGGTTCCTTACAGCAGATGTTATCTGCCAATAGAACCTTCTCTCTACAGATGTGTCATTCATGGAAATAACATCTGCACATTTGCGCGACGACAGTGAAGTGAACGCCTGCTGGAAAATCGCTGGCAATCCCTGTTTCTAAACTTGAGCGAATGTCACAAAAAATAAACTCCATCACTTCGAGTCATTAAAGAGAGAGCTGGTTAAGCAGAGAACTGGCAGGAGTTACTTCGAAAGGGAAATCTTGGGTATGGAAGAAACTATTATGCCAACGAAGCAGGCGAAGTCACATATAAGGAAGATAGAATGCCTAACTGGTGGCGTTAAACATCCCATGGGCAAAAGCAGTAATAAATGACTTATGTTTCTACTTCAACAATCGCTTCAATTTGCACATACAGCGCAGAATCACCAGGAAGGAAATGGCTTCAAATGTCAATAATGAAATGCATCAAACACAACAACAACGATCATAATAATAGCAACAGTTATTGCCATTAATAGTATCCTTAGCCTGTGCCAATCACCTCGGTGGACATGTGACAGATCTTTGCTCATTTAATCATCGTGAAATTCCTCGTGCTGTCACCATTAGTAAAACCCAGAGAGAGATGAAGTGACCTCCTCGGGGCCACATCGCTAATACGCTTGCTTCAAAGCCTGAGTTTGAGCCCGCGTTCTGAACTATTTCACTGCAGCCAGGTGTCTGGTTTGCAGCTAACAAAGACTCTGTCTAGAAATATCCATTCGTTATCACCAGCTTTCGTTCAATGAGCATATGGCGCTACCTGTCCATTTACCCTCCACAAAGCACCACGCACCCATTCATTCCAAAAACATTTATTGAGTGACTACTATGGCCCAAGTGATGGGGCTACAACCATGAAAAAAATAAACGTTGAGTTCCTGGCTTCCATGCCTCCCATTCCAATTGATCGATTGATATTAGTTGGAGGGAAAGAAGGAATTCCTATATGATGCCATGTCTTATAGCGGTAAATATAACAAAATCAAACGGGGTATGAGGAATGGTAGAGCGGGATATGGAGTTGCTTCTTTTTTTAGATTCTGTGCTCCTGGAAATTCTCTTCTGCCCATTTTTTTAAACCCCCGAAAAGAATATCGAAATCAGAACGCCACACATAGATGGGTATTAAGAAGAGGCATTTGCAAATGCATGATGGTGTTGCTGTGCGCAATTTGGGTGGAAATTCATAGATCTAGAATCTGAGTTTTCAAGTCTGCAGAAGTGTAAAGCAGGAGATATTTTACGTTCACTTTGCACATAGATTACTCACTGGAATTCTTTGCTTATTAAGCTTTTGGATGGTGAGCCATTTATGAAAATTCGTTTCCCCATGAGCCTCGGATTATTATACATCACAAAGTATGTTAAGTGTGTTCATGCTGTCTGTTTATGACATAATGTTGACATCAACGTGGGGATATGATTATTTTAGATATCTTCCAGTTCACTCATTCTCTCGAATATACGAGCAAAAAAAAAAGTATGCAAATAGAAAATTTCAAAAACCAAAAAAAATTCTGTTTTACCCTAGAAAACTCTACTTAAAGGTACCAAAGCCAGTTTGCTATTATATTTTTTTAAAGGTGCCTACTTTGTCATCAGTAGTAAATGACTATGGGCTAACTTTTGATTGATAAATTGCTCATTAAAATTAATGTCGATCCAAGCTTCCAAATTGTACTTAATCATAAAACTCTAATTGATGTTCTCTGCAGACAATGGTCGTGTGTGGGAACAAGCAATCAGGTATTTTATAGACTTTAGGCTCGCCGAAGGAATTTTTTTCCCTCTTTCTGAGAGGACCATTTCTGTACTGATGCCCTAGAGCAAGCCTAAGGCGTGAGGACACTTGCCATTTAATTTAGACTTTCTGTGACATTCCCAACACAGAACACTGATGTCAGACCAGGCCATTCTTGGACAGGCCCCAACGGTCACCAGCCACAAAAAGCCAATCGCTGGCATTTAAAAGCTAGTCAGAAAGCTTGATGTTCTAGACATGCTGGCTCCAGCTCCATCTACAAAACTTTAAGCACCACTTGCTGAAAGTATGGAAAAACCATCTCCAGTCTTTATCCATTCAGAAGGTTGTTACTTTTTTTTTTTTTTTTTTTAATAATAACTCACAAGCCAATCAACTGGAACCAGGCAAAGAGCCAGCATCCTCCATTCAGAGTCTGTCTTCAGAGGAAAAACAGTTAACTGGAATCCGGAGAAAAAATCAGTTTTTATGCAAGAGGGGCACATGAATATTGATTCGTTTGAACCAAAAAGAGAACTACTAAATGAGTCTTTTTTAAAAAAAACGCGCCCTGAGGTTTGGGGACCCGTTGCCACTTTGCAAAACTTAACACTTCTGAATGAGCGTTCACTTGGACGGGCAGAGGGCACAGAAAATAAATACACAAACAAAGGCCTATGGGGAAGCCACGAGCCCAACAGAAAGAAAGAAAGTCGATATCTGTTTTTGCTCCTTTCAAAGAAAATGCGAATAAAATTTACTCTAGCTGTAAATGTCCAAAATAATCAAAGGGCAACCCAATGGCTAAAGAGAACTCAGTTGACCCCGCTGCACGGATGGGGTGGTGTAAAAGGCTTTAGTTAAAACGGATGAATGTGTCAAAGTTCAGGTTTTTATCTGAGCTTGAGGGGCCTTGCGTCACGCAGGAACCGTCGAGAAGAAAGATGCGTCCTCAAGGCGGTCCACACTTCCTCTCCCATTTCTCTTAGCTTCGGAGCCAAGGACCTCCTTTCTCTCTGCTGTAAAACTCACGTCGGTAAAGAATCGTTTTTATTCTCACTCATTTGTAGTCGGCAGGGAATTTTGCGACTGAGCTTTGAGAGAACGAGTCTAGAAATGGAAGGAATTGTGACCCACTTAGCTTGAAAATAGTGAAATGATATTCTCAGTCACCTTCCCTCTGCCTCTCTCTCTCTCTGTCTCATTCTGTCTCTCTCTGTCTCTCTGTCTCTGTATGTCTCTCTCTCTGTCTCTCTCACTCTCTGTCTCTCTCTCTCTCTTTGTCTCTCTGTCTCTCTCTCCTATCTGCATTTCTGTCTCTCATTTTCTCTCCAGGATTTATCTTAGCTTTGGATGGCTAGCTGACCATGTCTCAGTCCTCCACCACATTTTAAAGGATGCTGTCGACCTTTTTGTCAGGGATTGGGGAAAACATTAGGAAGTTTCCAGAGAAACTGGACAACATGCAGGCCCCGCTTTCTGTGGGGGTCATGCCACAGACCAGACAGAAGGACAGCTCCAACCTAGCATGCCGATTCTGAGGTCGAGTCCACTCTTTGCTTATTGATCCCCTAAAATGTAAGCCTGTGAGGTTTAAATTGCTCTGTCGAGGGGAATTTGATTTTGTATAGTGTATCAACTTTAAAAATATATATATATATATATATATATATATATAATTCTTGTTCATTATAAAAGCAAAAGAACATTAAAGAAAATTTTAAAAACAAAGAGAAAATAAAGATCACTCATAATGCCATAGTACTTTATAATGAATGACAATAAAATGTGTATTTTTTTTTACATTTAGGCTTTTTCTTCATTTTGGAGTGTCCAGTTGCATTTTTCTCTAAATAAAATGATGCTCATTTTATATGATTTTTTAAAAATCCAGTAAAAACTAAAGGGATTTATAAATCTAGACATTGTTCCTTCCAAAATCATTCAGCCATGTAGCCAGAGACTTCGTTCAGGTTTCTCATTTGTCACTCTTCGAGAAGGTTCCTGACCAGTCGTAGGAAGCAGTAGACCTCTTAGCTCCCTGGACCCCACCCCACCGCCAACCCACTATTTTTTTTCTGACACTGGCCTCCCCCTGATACACCAAATGCACTACATGTTGGTTTGTTGTCTGTCTAATAGAATGTAAGCACACGCACTTTCACATTTCTAGTTAAAATTCAGATTCAAATTCAACAGTGGTTTCCAAATGCTGAGAACTCACAATTATCATCATCAGCAGCAGCATCTTCATCATCTTCATCATCATCATCATCACCTTCATCATCTTCATCATCTTCTTCATCATCATCATTTTTAAAGTCATTTTTCGAACATTTTTTAGATTCACAGCAAAATTGAGGGGAAAGTACAGAGATTTTCATAGACCCCGACCCCCTCCCACATCCGCAGCCTCCCCGATTTCAAACATCCCCCACCAGAGTGGCCCATTCGTTCCAAATGACAAACCTATATTGACACGTCACCCAGAGTACACAGTTTATATTAGTGTTCACTGTAGAGTGTTGTACATCCTATGGGTTGAGACAAATGTATAGTGATTTATAGCCTTCATTATGGTATACGGAGTATTTTCACTGCCCCAGAAATTCTCTCTGCCATCCTGTTCATTCATCCCTCACTCCTAACTCCTGGCAACCACTGATCTCTTAACTGTCTCTAGAATTTTTTCTTCTTCTTGTCATGTAGTTGGAATCATACAATTTGTAGCCTTTCCGGATCACCTTCTTTCAGTTAATAATATGCATTTACGCTTCCTCTACGTCTTTTTATGGCTAGATAGCTCATCTCTTTTCAGTGCTGAATAATATTCCACTATCTGGATGTACCACAGCTGATTTATCCATTCACCTACTGGAGGACATCTTGGCACCTTCCAAGTTTTGAAAATTACAAATAAAGCTGCTCCTAACAGCCAAGTGCAGATTTTTGTATGGACACAGTTTTCAACTCCTTTGGGTAAATACCAATGAGTGTGATAGTTGGACCATATGGTGAGAGTCTGTTTAGTTACATGAGAAACTACCATGGTATTGTGAGTGTGACAGACTTTGGCCATTCTAATAGTTGTGCGGCGGCATCTCATTTTGTTTTAATTTACATTTCTCTAATTGCATATGATATGGGGCATTTTTTCATATACTTATTTGCCATCTGTATCTTCTTTGGTGACTTGTCTGTTAAGATCATCTGCTTATTTTTTAACCAGATCATTTGTTTTCTTATTATTGAGTTGTGAGAATTCCTTGTGTAAAGTAACAGTCTTTTATCAAATGTGTCTTCTGTGGAGATTTTTCTCCAAGACTGTGGCTTGTCTCCTCATTCTCCTGACATTGTCTTTCCCAGAGCGAAAGTTTTTAATTTTAATGAAGTCCAGCTTATCAATTATTTCTTTCATGGACTGTGCCTTTGGTGTGGGATCTAAAAAATTCATCGCCATACCCAAGGTCATCTAGGTTTTCCCTTGTTATCTTCTGGGAGATTTATAGTTTTCCCTTTTACACTTAGGACGATGATCCATTTTGAGTTAATTTTTCGTAAAGGGTCACAGTTATTACTTTATCCAGTAGCTCCCTAAGAATACAATTGAGATATTAAAATTAAGAGATTCACGATTCCGTAGATTACCATGAAATGGAACACGTGTCGTTCATTTAGTTCACTCATTCCGCAGGCATTTTCTGAATACCTATCGGATGCTCGAGGCTTTCCAAATGAAAACAACCATTTTCTTTTTCTTCCTGAAGATGAGTGACCAGTACCGGTCAAAGGTGACAGAAAGGCCAGACAAGATGATGTGGCACCAGAAATTAACTTAGACAAAATGGTGGAGTGACGAGTTTCAGAATTGGCTGTAATTAGCCACAGCTGGGTCGTCACCTTTTTTCAGAGTATGTGAGAGGCACGTAACGAAGAAAGGAGGCAAGAAGTAGGCACCAGATAGACGAGAGCCAACTCTGAAGGATCGAGCAAACGAGGCAAGAATATTATCTAAACTCCTTGTCAGGCCGCCCCTCTGGGAAGTCTCCCTTAAGCCTCCTTCTGTCATAATCCGTCACGTGCCTCTGTAACAGTATCCCTGCCTCTGGTCCATACTCCATCACCGCATCTCTTTCCTGCCTGATAAGGATCAGCTTCCTGTTTTCTGCTGCCCACCATGCCTTCCGCCTAACTCTCAAAAGTCTGTGACATCAGGAATCCGTACAACATCTCTGGAGCCCAGCACCTGTCACAAGCAGAAGGCTTTATACCATCACGGGAGGAGTGGACAAACGAACTAACGATCAGTGAACATGGACCTAGAGGTCGGCAGCTCATGAGAGGAGGATGTCATCAGTGGCCACGTGATGGTTATAACTGAAACAGAACTCTGCCATGAATGTTTCAAAGCAGAATGTCATATTAGGATATATTAGGAGAAGCATAATGTCCAGAAATGTGGAGGTTATTATACATTGACCTCTGGTGGATGGCTGTCGGTTCCGAGTATCGTATTTCAGTTGGAATATCAATTAAGTAGAACATAAGCAGATTGAAAAGGACCTGGAAACATCCATCATATGGAGAGTTTTCTCACTGTACCTGTTTGACGTCTCATATGAGTAGAAGCATACAAGATCTGTCCTTTTGTGTCTGGCTTTCACCTAGAATAACGTTCATCCACGTTGTGGCATGTGTCAGGGAGATAGGCAGGTTTTTCTTTTTCCATTTTTATTTTTTTCCCTTTTTTAAAGGAAAATAGCAAAAGGGTTAGAATAAATCACTCCGTCCTCCAAAATAATGAGCTATGCCATCTGACCTGCTGCAATAACTAATGAGTACTTGGGGATAAGGTGTGTGACGGGAACAGGAGACTTATCTCATTGTCCCCAGGTGTCTATTCACCCTAAATGTCCATCTTCTGGTGGGCCTTTATTTTTTAAAAGCTACATCCCCTGCTGAGTCATTGACGTGGGCAAAAAGAGAGAAAGAGAGAGAGACTCTGGGGCTTGAAGAAGAGCGAGCATCCCGTTCAGACATCATTCTCCTCGGTGTTTGTGAGCGAGCGCGGCTGATACGCGAGGTCCACGCATCCATATGTCTCCAAATTTTGCTTGTGTGCTTGTTGAAAGCACGCAATTAGAGTCATGGCACTCCTTTTGAAATGGCCCGCTTCCCGAGGAGAAGAAGAAAGGGAAGAGAAGGGAAAAACCTTAATGAAGCAGGAGAGGGGCCAGACGCAAGGTGGGAGCTGGCCGTCGAGGTGGCATTCTCCCGTGCACACCCACAGGCAGGCCCCGTCGCCTGCCAAGTCCGCTTTCTCTCCTGGCGGGCCACCTGGAGAAAGGGGCAAGAAACGCTGGCACCAGGAAGAGTCTGCTCGCGTTTCCTCCTGCTCTCTCGGGCATCGTTTTCCCCAAGGTTTGGACACCAGGGAAATATGCCACATTGAGATGCAAAGCGCCAGGCAGAGCTGACATTTTTATCATCCCAAATTCCTAAATGACTTCTTCGGGAAGATAACAGCCAAATAAAGCAGCCAGTCACCTCTGAAATTATATTCTTTCTTCGTTATGCTGCCACGCGGAGTGAGCTCTTCTTGAAAGCAGGAGGGGAAGAGGCTTCGGCTTTATTCAGAAAGCGAAGATTGCTTTGGCATTTGCCCAGGTCAAAAGGGTTTCGTGCACGCCGCGCTTATCCGTCCTTCCGTCTTCTCCTTCCCATCCAGCTCCCGCCCTCCCATGGGAACTGGGTGGCCGATGGCTGGGGACATGGGGCAGGACACCTCAATCTTTCCAAGTCAAAGAGGCTTTCCCAGAGGAGCTGCCTTCTCACCTGAGACCTGAAAGATGAGAAGGAGGAATCTAGAAAAGAAGAATGGATGATGAAGACAAGAGATGGGGGGGAAAAAAGCCAAACAGACAAAAAAAAAAAAAACTGAAACAGCCCATAACAGGAGTGCTTGACGCACAGCTCGGGACATTTGGCAATTTCTGGGCTCATTTTTGGTTGTCTCGGCGGAAGAGGTGGTGTGGGTCAGAAGGCAGAGAGGCTAATAAACATCCCACAGTACACAGGGCAGTCCCACAGCAAAGAATCATCCAGAATTATCTAGCAACACAGAGGCTGAGAAATCCTGGGCTAAGAGCAAGACCGCGGGCTGGGTCTAGTCTCTACACTCTCTTTGTTACTCATTCATTCTTGGGTTTTAAAGGCTTTTAGGAAGTGTGTTTCATGTACCATTTCGGGGTATCAGGGTATTTTGTCATTCAATCTTCAAACCTTTTATTGGGGGGGGGGGGGGTGGACAGTTAAAGAGGGGGCTGAAATGAGAGACTCAGAGCCTCCCATGTCTTAGACCAAGCTATCGCTTCCCATATTTTCACTCCGAGAAACATAAACGAGACTGGAGATCTCATCAAAAATGATTAAAAGAAACCTCACAGATTACCAAGCTAGATAAATATGGGGTTATCCAAGTAAAGCAAATAAGGTTAAAACTCCTCAGATTTCGTTTGAGTATGGAGATTATTTTGGTTACATCATCCACACGAAGACACTGATACATAGTTCCTGGCTTATTCTTCAGCTCTCATCAGCATTAATATAAGAATAAGAGTGTCATCCAGATTCTAAGTCCACTAAGAACATTGGGACCGATGGCGGGAAGTAGTGACATGCGTGGTGTGGGCACTAAGATGTGACAGAAAATCCCCCTTGCTCTTTCCTATCTCGACAATCCATACAACCGTTTAACAAAGGGGGCCGAATCGCTTTTGGAAAATCTTCTTATAAAGTGTGAATATCTAATATCCCAGGCATGGGGTCAGTTAATATATTCTAGCATACGCGAAGGAATTTGCTAAATACTCACAGCACTGGGTAACACTTAATTTTACTATTGCATATTTATGAAATTAATGATGTCACACTCACCAACGCTCCTGAGTTTAACTCTGGATGATGGTATTTGATCCTGTGGGAACACGCAGTTAATAAGTCCAGAATTAAATGCGAGAGGAGTCTAAAATTTTGAGGCGGTGACAGAGAGAGAGACGAATATAGATAGAGACCAATTCGTTTATTCTACACGGGAGGTTAGTGAGAAGAAAGTAAAAAAGCATATTGGTGTTTTTTCTCAACGTGCCAGCTAAAGCTTCATTTTTATAGAAATGACCCATGGCCACCGTCATGATTAAGGAGTTACCAACTCCCAAATTCTCTAACTGCGAGGATTTCCGGTTTCCTTTACCTACTGTAGACTCCATAACACATTTTAGTATCTGAGATACAATTGTATGTATATTCAAAATAGGATAGAAAGAAAGAAAAAAATCCTTTGTAGCTTGTCCACGTTTTGTTAGCCAGAAAGAAGGATTTTAACATACTATTATTAAAAATATTACAATTGGTTACAGGTCACAGATCTGTAGTGTCATTAGCAGCCTGTTAGAAAACGTTAAAGTTTTTCTCATTTTAACGTGGATCAGGGATGGCAAATACAATTCATCAATGGATGGGCCCTGACTGCTGGGAGGTGGGCTGGAGAAGCTGTTGAGCTGGATACACATGGACCAGAAGTCCTTGTCCACCTCTGCCACAGGTATGGAAGAAAGAAATGGTGGCACAAATGTTACGTAATTGCTGTCAGCTCAGAATAATTTCTAGTGATTAAACAGCGAAGTTCTGCAAAAGAGCCTCAAGAACTATTCTTTAGCTATGTATAGTGCTTGTGAATATATCTTTGTGTGACATAGAAAACATAGTTTTCAATATTGTATGATACAGATAGGTCTTATGTAATACACATATAAGGTATGTTATGTAAAGTAGTATAATTTATTCGTTTGCTGCATTTACTTACATTTTAGTTGCAAAAAAAACACAAAACTTACTTTGAATTTTGACAAAACCCACATTTACTTCCCCGAACATGCACACACACACACGCACACACACACACGCACACGCACACGGGGATTTCTGTGCTATTATAAAGCGAGTTTGATTGGGACACTTCAGGTTTTTATAATAGGTAATTAACGCCCAAGAAACTTGCCGTGACCTTTCAGGATGTAATTGACTAACGCACATTCATAACGACTGTGCCTACACCAGGTAAAGGCAACGTGGCAGTGAATCTTCAAAAAACGCAGCCCGAAAGCTATCAATTCAGGGACAGGAGCCACACAGCAGAGCCGATGCAAACAGCCGGAGCACCAAGCACCGTGGACGAGCCTTTGATCAAAAACGACTTTGCAGAAATGTGTTACGCCAACAAAATTTCCACCGAAGCCAGTGCCTTAGGCTTTAGTAGAACTGTCAGGAAGCTTACTGACGCCTTGAGAGAGCTGGATGGGAGAGAAGGACTGAGAGCGAGGTCTTATCTGTCCTTCGTAATTCTGCGAACGAGACAATCCTTACCTGGAAAATCCACCGAAATACGGAGCCTTGCTCTGGGCTTATTCCGGCTGATACGCATTATACTATATATACAGAACCAAACTTCTCTACATTTGCATATACCGTGTGTTAACATTTTCATTTAAAAATGTGCTTTACTATTAGGGTAAAAGCTGCTGCATCTCAATTATTTGATAAACTTAAAAGGTATTCTTTAAAAGGCTTGTGTACACATATCCATACCAAAAAATAAAAAATAAATAAAAAAGTGCGGCTTGTAATTGTGTGGCTAACTTAGCACAGAGTTTAATATTTAAATTGTTAATCAAATCCTAAAATAATGACCATAATGCTAATTAATAAGAAGAATTCTGTAAAATATTTTAAGTCCTACAATGGGGTCCTTCATCTTATGCTGCTAATAGGTGACATTTGGGAGAGTGTGACCAAATTATGGCTCCGTCCCTGCCTTCCTATTTTGTATCTTTCAGTGCTAACATTTTCCCCTCGACTACTAATCTAGTTATTAAACAGACCCAGCCATCCCAGCTCTTCCAAAAAAAAAAAAAAAAGAAAAAAACAATGTGGCAGACGATCGAGGTGGTGCCGAGCGGGCTGATGACTTTATACGCCGCGTCCCCGCGTCCCTGCTCGGTGACCCACAAATCTCCTTTGATATGGCAGGCAGCAGAAAGCACTTGAAAGGATCAGAAGAGGGGCCGGATGAAGCCATCATGTGACAGGAATCCTAAGACTGCTGCGAAAGGGGAAAAAAAATAATAATAATAAACGAGGACAGGGAAGGAGCGCGCGTCGCGGGCGCGGCTGATGGAGACGTCGGGGGCGCCCGGGCGACCCGCACGGCCACCGAGGACGCGCGGGCCGGCGCGCGCCAGGCCCGGCCGGGACGCAATCTTCGAGAAATTAAAGAAATCTCCATGGAAATTAGCATGAAACATTTTCTAATCTGCCGCTTTTCACTGCCGACAAGGGTCACTGGTTTAGCTTCCCTCTTACTTTATTATTCCCCAGCCATCCCCCCTCCCGCTGGCTTCTTGATACCCTTCCATTCCGCCCTGTCCCTATTGTCGCCTTCCCGGGACTCTTACTTAACCCTTTTCGACCAACCGCCCCGAAAAAGGAATATTATTATTGCTGCTGTTGTTATTGTTCATATCACTACGGTCGCTGCTGCTGACGCCGGGACTGCCCCTGCTCTCACGCCACCGCGACTGTGACTCTTGCTGATGTCACCACCACCGGCAGGGGGCGGAGTGAGCCTCAGAGCTCGCGCGGGCCCAGGCCTTTCCGATCCCTGATCAATGGAGTCCCGCCTGATCAGTTTCCTTTCCAAATCCAGCTGCCGGGCGGGCCGTGGCGCGCTCCCCCGATGTCCTCGCGGTGTTCCGTGGGTCTGTCGCGTGCTGTCACCGTCTAACAGGGTGGGGTGTCCCATTAGTGTGTGGGGGCCCCCGGGTGGTTCGCAATTGGGCCGCAAGGGAGGACAGCGCGCTTAAGTGTGTGTGTGTGTGTGTGTGTGTGTGTGCGCGCGCGCGCATGCGCCACTTAATTTCTTAGCCACGTGGCTTGATGTCTTTGAGCCTCTTTACTCAGCTTGATGTATTTTTATAAGGTGTGAGGAGCATTAAGGGATGTGTTGGGGATGCAAGCTCATGGGCGCAAACGAACCCCCCCCCCCCCGAAAAGTACTGGCATTAGGAGTGAGACCCTCACCCGCCCCACAATTTAAAAAAAAAAAAAATTGGATGTAGACTATTAAGATGTGAAAATCACTTATTTAGGTCTCTTATTCATTAAACGTCTCTAAATGCAGCCTTTGAGCATCAGGACTCAACTTCCATAAAATAAACTTAAAAAGAACAAGGAAAAAGGAACATGTATTGAGTGCTCCAAGGTGCTGAGTATCTTTACAGATACTATCTCATTTAATCCCTGCCTGACTCAGTTACAACGAGTTATTCGCAGTCAGAGGCTTAGCCGTCATTTATTCATCTCTGTGTTACTGGTGTCTCAGATTTTTCCTAACACATAGTAGAAGCCTCCGTTACTAACAAGTGTCCCCTGGGTCTCAGTACCACACTAAGAAGCAAATGCGTCTTTTTTCTTTTCTCTTTTCTTTTCTTTCCTTTCCTTTCCTTTCCTTTTTTTTGATTTTTAAGTCTTTAATACTTTATTTTTTAAATTATAGTTAACATATGATACTATATTAATTTCAGGTGTACAACATAGGGATTAGACATTTACATTATTTACAAAGTGGTCACCCTGATAAATTCAGTACTTATCTGACACCTTACATTGTTATTACAATACTATTGACTATAGTCCTTATTCTACACTTTGTAACCCCAAAACTATTTTGTAGCTACCCATCTGTACTTCTTAATTCCTTCCCCTTTCCACCCCCTGCCCATGTGGCAACCATCAAAACGTTCTCTGCATCCATGAGTTTGTTTCTGTTTGTTGGTTTATTTTGTTCTTTAGATTCCACATATAAGTGAAATTACATGGTATTTGTCTTTCTCTGTCTGACTTATTTCACTCAGCGCAACACCCTCTAAGTCCATCCGTGTCGTTGCAGATGGCAAGATTTCATTCTTGTTTATGCCTGAGTAATATTCCATTGTATATACGCATCACCTCTTCTTCTCTATACTCATCCGTTGATGGACACCCAGGTGGCCTCCATACCTTGACTATTGTAAATAATGCATAATGAACATATGGATGCACATGTCCCTTCATAGTAGCGTTTTGGGTTTCTTCGAATAAATACCCCATGGGGATAACTGGGTCTCGTTGCCTCTTGTTAAAAAGAGACAAAGTCTTTGTTTTAAAGTCTATTTTGTCTGGTGTAAGTATTGCTACCTAGCTCTTTTGTTTGTTTCCCTTCTCATGAAACATCTTTTCCATTACTCTACTTTCCGTCTTTGTGTATCTTTCAATCTGAAGCGGGTCTCTTGCACGCAGCACATGTAAGGATCTTGTTTGCTTATCCATTCGGCTACCTTGTCTTTTGATTATAGCATCTAATCCATTTATACTTAGAGTAATTTTTGATAGATATGTAGTTATCATTTTATTATTCATATTTTGATCTTTTTTTCTTTTTTCTTCAAGAAGTGCCTCCAACATTTCCTGTAATATTGGTTTGGTGGTGATAAACTCCTTTAGCTTTTTCTTATCTGCGAAGTTCTTTTCTATCCTTCGATTTTAAATGAAAGCTTTGCTGGGTAGAGTAATCTTGGTTGTAGGTTCTTGCTTTTTCATACCTTTAAATATTTCGTGCCAATCCCTCCTTACCTGCAAAGTTTCTTTTAAGGAACCAGCTGACAATCTTATGGGCGATCCCTCGTAGGTAACTAATTGCTTTTCTCTTGTTGCTTTTAAGATTCTCTCTTTGTTTTTAGCTTCAACATTTTAATTAAAAATGTGTCTTTGGGTTCATCTTATTTGGGACTCTCTGCACTTCCTGGGACTGTACGTCTATTTCCTGAACCAGGATAGGGACGTTTTCAGTCATTATTTCTTGAAATAGGTTGTTGATTCCTTATTCTCTGTCTTCTCCTTCTTGTACCCCTTTGATGAAAGTGCTAGATGTTGTCCCAAAGGCCCCTTAGAGTAACTTCCTAATTTTCTCTACAGTGTATACCTTTCAATTTTGTGAATCTAATTCTGCTCTTAATCACTGCTTCTCTCTTTTTTTCTTTTTTGAGAGTTCAATTTGCAAATATATGCTTTCAAGAGCCACTTCCTTCTTTATGCTTTTTTTTGAGATGCATCTCACATGTCTTGAGATGGTGCATTTTATTATCATTCAGCAGAAAATATTTTCTGATATCCATCATGAATACCTTGAACCATGGTTTCAGTAGAAATGTATTGATAAATGTCAAGTATTAGAGCCTTTCCTGTTTTCCTTTTTATTGATTTTCAGTGTCATTATGCCGTGCTTAAAGAATATATTCTTTGTGATTTTAATCCTTAGAAATTTAAATCAAGACTTACTTTATGGCTCATAATACGGTCTGAAATCACGTGCAGATTTATATGTATGTAAATAAGGTCAATAATCATGTGATTAATATATTCTTTCTAATTTTGTCTGTTTTTTTTCTCAGTTGCTGGACAAAGCAGTTAAAAATCACACATTATAAATAATGTATTTCTCCTTTTAGTTTTATCAATTTCTTTCTTTCTTTCTTTCTTTCTTTCTTTCTTTCTTTCTTTCTTTTTTTTTTTATTGAGGCTACAGTTTTAGGTGGAAGTGATCAAGTCCAAACCTCACTTTAAGTCTTAGTTTAAGACTAGTCTATTTCTCATTCACCTTGACACAGTGCTAGTCAATAGAAATATAAATCCAATAGCACATTTACAAAGTACACAGAGAAAGGGCGAAATAGTTTTGTTATTTCCTTATTTATATATTTAAATATATTTCCTTAACACATCATGAATGTAAAATTTTTAATGAGCTATTTAATATTTCTTTTGTACTAAGACTTTAATATCTAAAGTGTATTTTACCTTTATATAGAACTCGACTTGGACTAGGTACACTTTATATGCGTGATAGCATTTTAGCTGTGGCTACTGTATTGAACGATGATGTTATAGCTCTTTGATGGTCCCAATGAAGCTTTGGAGTGTTCATCATGTCCCTTTTCCTCTGGAGGTTCCTGACTTCCGATTTCATCTTCTCAACTTACTGAAACTTCCATAAACTCTGTTTAGCTTTCTCGACTTTCAACTACTACTTTATGTTTGACTTTTAGCTTCCCAGTTGTGGATCATCAAATGCCTTGATGGGAAATGTGGAATAGAATTTCAAGTCCACCTGAACCTGCTTAATTCTTTCTGGCATCTTGGTCTCTCAAACCTTGGCTGCCTGGGCAGCATGGAATTCCGAGGTCCTGTGTCCTCTGTCTTATAAGACTACCAATCCTCAGCTCAGAGTTCTACCTTCTCCCCACTGCTTTCCACTTAATTTTTTAGTCTCTTGGACCTGTGTCGCTTACTGATTGGCAAATGACTTAAGTAGGAAACATCGTAGACGATCAGGCTCATCGCTATGCACTTTCTTCTTTTCCCAAAACCCAGCGTGAAACTGCTGTCTGCTTTGGTAACAGTCCAATGATGCGACAGATTTCTTGTCCTCATCGTTGTTATTGGTGGTGGTGGTGTATTTAATTCAGCTTTTCTAGTTATTTTTGGTATCGGGTTTCATCTGCACCCAGGTCATTCACCACCACTTTTCAGATTTTATTCTACATTGCTAACTTTTAAAACTGATTCAAATATGTCACGGTTAGCACAGTAGTAATTTTACTCTGTATTTAGAAATGTAGCAGGTATTACTTTGATCAATTTTTACAACGTGAGAAATTGTCATGCTTGCTGTTTTTTTCTTTGAAAAAGACAGATGCCTCTGGTGTAAAATGTACAGATATGTGAGTACATGCCACAGAACCAATACTTATTAAGACACACACACTTACGGAGGTAGATGTCACACTCATTGGTCCACCGAGATGAGAACAAGTGAATTTCAGGCTTGAATCAATACTGATATCCAGAATCCCGACAGGAAATCGCGAGAAAAAAAAATAAAAATAAAATAATTTCTAACATAAAGATAATTTATAGAAAATATTCTAAGGAAGGAAAGAATATTGGAATCTTCTTGCAGCTGATATCTGCTCTAAAATGTGAACAATTATATTTCATCCATACATAAGTCAACATGTTGTTTTAAATACACAAGACTAGTATATTCGAATTCGATGAGGGCTTCTCTGGGATAAAAATAAATCGACATGTCTAACACAAGAAAACATTTGAATTTTGTATTGATGGCACTGATGTGAATTCCTAGGTCAGGCAGGAGCTTCCCAGTATGGGTGTGAGTAGTTATTTAAACTTACCCATTGTCTTCCTAGTGTGTTAAAAGTATACATCAATAAATATCCTGCTTCTTCCTAAGATCGCCTTAGTTTATTTCATCGGGTCGTCTAGTCACTACCACACTAAAAATATATTCACTTGCCTAGAAAATATCTATCTGGACACCAGACAGTCCCTGAACTATTCCTCTTTATTCCGCTTTGATTTCTTCTGCCAAACTGGTGAACCTCACAGGTGAGGTCAGCAAGCCCCAGAAGGGAAGGTCTTACAGCTCTTACAAAGATAGATAGACTCTGCTCGAAGGATAATCGAGCACGTTTAGGAGAGGGGAGTGGGGACGTCTAGCGACATGAAAGCATAAGGCCCTCCCACTTTGTCTCTCATGCCCCAAAACGTAGTGACTGAGCATTGTCCTTATGACGCCATGTACGATCTTTAACTGTGTTCTTATCTCCTACATCTCTCCCCGCCGCCCTTCCGCTTCTCAGGTGTATTCAACTTCCACTCTATACTATAGATGCGCCATATTGTTCCCCCTTCCTAAATCCCCAAACCCCTCCAGTGAGTGAGCCCTGCCTACCTCCAAAACCCCAGCATCGAGTTAATTTCCCTGGGCATGTATTCTCAGACCCTTTGGATCACACCGAATGTTTATGTTTGTAATTATTTTTAAACGATTCTCGTTCATCGATCGGTGAGGGCATGGTTGACATCTTTGTCGCGTAACTTTTCATCCCCCAGAAAGGAAAGGAAGTCAGTGGAAAAAAAAAACCCTTCCCAAGGTTCTAGGAACTTTTGTAAATTATTTCTTACGAAAAATATATTCTGACTTCTAAATAAACAAATCTGGATAGGAATTTAGAGCAGGAAGGGATTTTTAAGAAACTAATTCATATAATCACTTCACCTTACTGATAATGAAATCAAGACCCCGAAAGCAGCAACCCTTCCTGCTAGAGCTAATATTATACGCTCTATATTATGTTAATGACGATGATGAAAATAACGTCAGTATCCAAGCCATCTCAGTCAATGGCAGGTTAGGCCATGACGCAGAATTCCCGTAGCATTCCAGAATGTTCTCAGTGGTTCTAGGCAATGCAAAAGTTCTCAGGTTTGAGGGGATTTGCTTTTCTATTAGAATAGAATCAATATGACTCCTATAACTGTATCACTTTAACTTACATACAGTGGAATAGAAATTTTAGTTTCTTTTGGCAAGGAAGACATTTATTAAATCAGTTAGGATGTTTTAGCCGCAAGTACTGAAAAACTAAGAAAATGTGGTTTACATAATAATGACTTTCATATATTACATAATAATCAGTCCAAGGGTGAGGCTGGTCCGGGATAATTCTCTGGCTTGATGACGTAATACGTGAGTGTTTTGTCTTCCTGCTTTGCAAGCTTGACTGACTGGCCCTTATCCTCGTGACCTATTTTTTTGGTTTTAATATGACCACAGCAGTTCCAAGCACCATATTCTCACACGCACACACAAAAACTCCCAAAGGCAGTAAACCTTTCTTCTGTTTTTAACAGCAAGAGAAACTGCCTCGGAATTTCTCCGGAAGTCACGTTGGCCAAAGCTGTGTCACAAGCTCACTTCTTAAACAGTTGTTGGCAAAAGGGTCATAGAATTACCGTGGCTAAGTCAGACCAATCAGCGTTTTCTTCCTTGCTTTGGAGCAGGGCACTGTTTCTAGTGAAGCAGGTGCGTCTGTGAAGATCAGGTGATTGTCTAATTGGAATTTAACAGGGACGATGTGACATATTTTCGACATCAAATTTTACACAAAGCTTGAACGATAGTATTTCAACTTCCTTCTGAAGTCTTCATTGCTGGTGGAGTACATCCAATTGCTAAACATTTTGTGAGATTGAACGCTAATTATTCAGAACTCGCAAACCGTATCTGTTAAACCATGTAAAATTAAATGCGATTTTTTGGCGTTACTCGCCCAACAGCTAGTTCTGGGATGCCGTGTTTGAAGGACAAAGACCAACTATTTATATGAAACTAATCAATACGGGAACACATCCAGAGAATCTGACTGTATCGCATCAGATGAAATTAGTATGCCAGGAGCACAAAATGTCATAAAAACAGAAGACTCAACTTCACGAGGGACTTATTAGCAGTCAGACATAGCACACCGCCCTGCACAGACATATGCTGTCTATGCCGAGAATTTGTGATGCTATCTTAATGAACAGAGGAAGAACTCACTTTGAATCTGTAAAGTTTGCCACCAAGTTGAATAATGACACTCACTATTAGGAGAGAAGAAAAAAAAAAAAGAACTCTGAAATTTTTCACGTTTCTTTCTCATATAAAAACATTATTTCTCTCCCCAATCTTCCTCCTGACACATAACCATTATACTCCCTATCAAATAAATAGATAAAAATATTAATTTCCTCCACGTCTGTTCTAGTCTATAAATGGCCGCGTCTATTTATAGTCCTGCTGGTTGGTCTCTTGGGCTGCAAGCCGACTCAGGGATGAGGTCCCACGTCGGTTTATTTAGTCTACATCACACTTAACACAGTGTCACGTGCAGAAAAGTGTTTTGTGATGAATACCAGGAACCTTATTGTGAAAGGTGAAATTAAAATGAATCGTAGACTGGTTTAAGTTAAATAAACATAGCTCCTCATTCAGGGGAAAAATACTATTACAGGAAAAATATGTTCTTGCCATTATCTTCTCATGAATGCCAGTAGTGGATATTGGGTTGAATAATGGAAATAAAAATGAAATATATATATATGTGTGTGTATATATATGTGTGTGTGTGTGTGTGTATGTATATGTGTGTGTATAAAATGATGACAGCAATAAGTTTATATTTTGTTATAAATATACATAAGACTGTACATCTAAATACACATGTATAACTGTACACACATATACATATATAAAAATATACAGGTGTTAACAAAATACAAGAAGTGTTTGAAATCTATATTAAATGTCTATTTTAGTAAGGAAAAGTGATGCAATGTATCTTAGAAGGGTTTCAATGTCAGTATCCAGTTACCAGATCCCTAGCTGGTCCTTCTAGGATGTTATATAGTTTTGTATTTTAAGGTCACTCTTAATGGTCGGTAACCGGACATCCGTTAGTGGGCGTGGCCCGAATGGTCTTAGCAGAGGGGAAGACCATGTTTTGAAGCCATCCTGGGCATTTAACCTTGTAAATGGCCACTTGAAATATATAACTCAAGCAAGAGAAGGATAGTATGAGAAAACTACTACTGATTATTATTAAAAGCCTCCTCTGCCCTGGGCATGACCTTCGATAAGCCTTCCAAAATAACCTCCCAAACTATGATTTTTTACTGAAGGGCACATGCCTACTCTGTAAATCCCCTTGATTGCCAGACTTGCCCTTCCAATCCCTTGATGCATGGACCAACTATTAAGCAGATCAGTGGATCCCGAGAAAATTCTCTGGTGGTAAGACCTTGGATTTTTGTGGGATTCGTCTCCAGACTTAGGACCTGCATGTGTCCTGCTGAGACATTCAAAATACCCGGTACCTCTTCCTCTCCGGGTGCTGACCATACAACGCCACCTAACAAAATGGCCTTCGGGATGCTGAGACAGTCCAGGGCCCCAGAAACTAACTTGGACACGGTTTGAACCAAGAGACAAGACAGTGAGGATATATAGCTGGCTGTCCTCTTTTTTTCAGGCAAACCTCTGCTGAGGATTTCTGCTTATTAGGAGAGAGAGAAAAACACATTCCCAAATCTACAAATGCACCGCAGCTACCAGCAAGTGTGCTCAGTTTCCCCCAGCTGAGAAACCACAGCAGTTGCCATTGGAGTCAAATCTATTTCATTGAAGATAATTAACGCTCATTCTGTGAGGTTCATCATTTCCTGCCCCTCCACGATTGGAGAGAGAAGCGGAGTTATATTAGAAATCACCACTCCTGCATTTCTCAGATCTTTGATGGGGGCAGTAATCACTCTTTGAAGGAAAAGATTCCTTAGGGATGGGATATTGCTTTTCATTTAGTATTTCATTAAGAGCAAAAAGTTCCACGATGGTGTCGTAATAACCTTTACTTTATGGGTCAGAAAAGCTAGTGGGGGTTTTGCCAGTACGTGTGTGAGTGTGAGTGTGTGTGTGTGTGTGTGTGTTGTATTTCAAATATAGAATTTAAATTTCAAATATATGCTACACAATTAGGAAAGAAAAAACAGAATGGTTTTGTGGTCCATTAAGCCAAATATTGATTTATTATCTGATATCCATAAGCCACCACTCCATCTAATGGACCACAGTGATAGTTTGGGGTTTTAGGAGCAATAGTATTTGCATTGAGTTAGTATCTGCTAACCCACAAAAGGTCTGGATGTCTCCCATTTTCCAGTGGTAAATGGCTCCATATCCCTTTGAGGAAGAAGTGGAGAAGAATCACACAGTACATACTTGGATGTTATTATAGGGTCCAACCATGATGCTATCTGCCTCCATGCCATTCAAGGAATAGTAGGTCCAGGACCTGATTTAGATATCGACATTTGGTTTACAATAACAAATCTATACCATAGTTTCTCAATTTTGGTCTAAGTTCCCCCAGACATGAAGCTCCACCCTCTCGCAACATACACGACCTATTATACAGATCTTTTAGGAAATTTCTAGTGACATCTGCTTTGTCCTAAAGGATCTCATGCTGATTAATTAAGGCCAAAGGTTCTTGAGGGTCTGTTTATCACACTGGCCTTTTTATTCTGGAGATTAAGTGAGAACATTTGCTTTTGTTCTTCTACGACCCTCCTAACCCCTGAAACTATGAATCTATTTCAAGTACAATTTCACAAGCATCTTGAATCTCAAACAAATGACCAATAAGCATGTTTCGTAGATGTTGGTGGTCTCGTAACAATATTTTTCTCGGCGTCTTAGTAGAGATTGTCTTCTGGTGTTTCTCGGGGGATACGGTCAGAAAGTGATTCTGGACTAACTCTGGTTTTCTCATCCCACAGTGTCAAGGTTTGTGTGGCTTTTCGTCTGTTTTCTGTCTTTTAAGTGCTGCTCACCTCTGAGTTCCAGGTTTTAGATTTTAGGCGCCCATCCAAGCCATCAATTAAAATCACTCCCAGGGAATCTAGCCAACATACTGGACTCCTATCAATCAATTTGCTCAAATCAAAAGTCATGATCTTCATTTTAAAAACAAGCTCAGATCTATTTCTACATGCATTTCCCAGATTTTGGTCAACATGAATTAGTAAAGCTATATATACATATATTTTAATGTGAAAGCGTTCTCATAAAGGTTTGATTTTGTAATTTTCTCCAGAAGTATTCTGGAATATAATGCTTGCTACCTCTGGGGAGGCAAGAAAGGTTTAGGAATACTCAGAATAAGTGTCTTAGAAGAATGAACTACTTTTAAGGAAAATGACTTAAGCAAGAGAGTTACGTAAAATGCTTTCATGCATCAGCGACAGTCTGATCAACAAGGAAAGAGGTTCTGAGGGAGTTGCAAGGTCTCTGAATCTCCTCACTTTTAATTTTATTTTTTACCAAGCTTTCCCAATTTTGCTGATCGTCGTACGGATCTAAGATCTGGTGAAGCTTTGCCTTTAACTGATACTATCATACAATGTCTGCAAATCAAACACTAAATTTAGGTTACGGCTACCTAAATTTATGTCAACACAAGATCAAACGAGAGATGAGGGATTCTTCTGGTCTCCATAGGTGAGAAATCGAGGCACAGTGTGGCTGAGCTGGTTCCCTGCTCTGATGTTCACGAGTCAAGGTGTCGCCATGGCTGCATTTATTTCTGGACGTTTTGAGGAGTAATCTGCTTTTAAGTTTATTCAGGTTATTGGGAGGATTCAGTTCTATTTGGTTTTAGGGCTGATGTTCCCATTTCCTCGTTGAAGTAATGTGGGTCATTCTCAGCTTCTTAAAGGTTACTAGCATTGTCTAGCTCATGGGCCCCTAGCTCCATCATTAAAGCTAAAAGTAGCAGTAGGGTCCTTATATGCTTAGAATCTCTGCCATCTCTTCTACCACATCTTGCCTCTGCTCCTCTTTTCTACCTTACTTATATGATTTTTCTGCCATCTTCTTCTGTTTTTTTAAGGAGTCACGTGATTTCACTGAGTCCATCCTGACAAATCGAGGTAATCTCTATACTCAAAGGTCAGTTCCTTAATTAGCACCTGCGTTCCGTCTGCAAACTCCCTCACAGTAACACCTATATATGAGTGTCTGAGTGTTTAACTAAGGGATGGAGATCTTGGAGAACGACTTTGAAATTCTGCCCATCAGTCATCCTTCCATCGGATACAAAATGCTGGGGAAGAGCATACGATGTAGCAAAGCGACATCTCGCATGCCTTGGCCTTAGCCCCCAGGGACTGGACAGAAATGGGATCCGGCGATGGGAACCTCTATAGTGAGGCCTTGTATTTTAGTTACTTTACCAGAACCAGGGTTATCAATGCAGGAAACAAATGGGTTCAAATGCCAAGTGCTCCTTCGTGGCGAAATGATGTCCATATTGGAAGCAAAATTCCTTTCGTTCTTTGAATTGATGCATTTATTATTTTAAGTATGTGAGTGAAATTAAACCATTAAATCTGCATCCTTCAAAGATACTTCTATTAATGCTAATCGACTAATCGAGGAACAATCTGCACAAATTTTCTTAATTAGCACTTAGCTCCCCAAATATTCTTTTTCGATGAATAATTTATCACTTAAATGTGTTTTAAAGTCAAACAAAGGCCTGAAACATAAAAGTTTGGTGCTTCTTTTACATTTCCTTTTGACTTGATCCTGCGTAAGTATGTGATACAATTGTCAGGCTCTCCAGGAAAATAATAATTTCTGCAGGAATCGCAATGGTAGAAAATTCTCATCAAGTACACTCACTTAAACAGGTAAATTCATAAGTCATTCAAAGAAAGCATGACAAATACAAAAACATCTTTTTTTTCTTTATTAGGATAATTGTACTTGACTGGAAGATGAAAGTCAGCTACTTGATGTTTGCTTTTTAGTTTAAGAGGGAGGGAGTGTGGACTGGAGTACCTCTAAGTCTACTTTGAAGTTCTATAAGGCCATTTCGCTGCCAGGAGTAGTCCTTGCCTAATGTGACAGTCACACCATGCGGTTGAATCTTGTCTAATATCTGGTGTAGGCATATATATGTATAATTCCTTCACCCAGCAATTGAAAAACAAAAACAAGAAGAATTTCACTGAGATGTCAGTAAAAACGGTGTAATAGAGACATCCAAAATTCTGTACCACTACAAAAGCAGCAAATAATCTGGCAAAAAAAAAAAATTGTCAAATCCATCTTTTCCGACTCTGGAATCCAATCAAAAGCTTAAAATAACCAGGGGGACTTTTAATCAAGAAAAACCAACCAATTCTTGGTCGTAGAGCTTTATGGCATCTTAGTGTACCTAGTGTTACCACCCGCCCCCGTTCCCAGCTTCATGGCACTCTTGAAAACAATCGTCCACATTCCTGGTATAGGCTCCTATGTTTTATTGTGTTATTTTATTTTTATAATTTAGAGACCTAAGGAAATGGCTCCTTCTTCTAAAGTAAACTCTTTAGACTCTTTCCGCTTCAAAAGACCAAAGGAATGTTTCATCTGCTTTGGTACCGCTTCCAATAATTTTGGGGGGTGGGAAATCAGACACCTGTTTTCAGAATAGAATAGTTTTAGAGGAGAAACTGATATCAATCCCTCACCACTTACAAAATCTATTAAATGTTTAATAAAATAGTTTAAACGATTTTTTAAAATAGATGCACCTGAAAGAAAGTTAAAGAAATCTGAGGTCGCGAGTGAGAAAGGAACATAGATTAATGACAGAAACTAGCAATAAAGCAAGCTGTTATCTTGAGGATATATAACGATGCCAGAGCATCAGTGGCAAGAAGTGACTGCAGACGATACCCTAAAATTATGCATTGACGGATTCTACATAAAGGGGGACCCCCAGCTCAGTCTCACCCTCAGAAAAAAAAAATCACTCTCTAGAATTATTTTGATTCTATAAGACCTCCAGTTGCGTAAGGAGTCTGATTTCTGAATCGCCATGCAAACATGCACAGAGGACCCCCTACCAGGATGACACCAGCTCAGGTCTGGGAAGAACACGAAGCTTCAGAAAAACCTAAGTTTTCTCAGGGAATTTACTTTGCCATGAGGAAACCACAAATCAATAACTAAAACAGAAGTTAAAATAAAATCTGGCTCACAAGAGACCACACATCTTACAGTCGAAGCAGAATAAGGAGGAATAGATCACAGCCACAGCAACCAGAGACTCCATAAGTCGATGGCAATTGCACCTGGGGATTTTAGGAACGCCGTGAGGACAGGCGTGGAGTTATGAGTGTGCATGTTAGACGACGGAGGTTGTAAGTGGTGGAATTGATCAAATTTGGTAGGCGATGAAGCCAGAGGAGTTAGGGACTGGATTGCAGGAGGCTCTGAATGTCATTTTAATGCATTTCAACTCAAATTCTGTGCCAGCCCCTGAAGGCTGTGATGATCAGCAAAATGTCAATTGACTTAGAGTTTAGGGAGAGAACTAGGGCAGCCCTGTGAATGGCGGACTTGAAGATCTGGTTAATGAAGAATAGTTAATAAGATACAGGTTTATTCATGTGATTGATTGGATATGGACTTCTTCGTGGGGAGCTTTTGAATGGCTTTTTCCCATTTCATTTCCCCAAAGTTCTGTTTTGGCTCAGAAACCTATTTGAATATCAATAGAGTTTATTTGTTTGTTTGTTTCAAAACTATAATGATTTTTCAGATAAATACATACAAAATTCAACAAGAATTCTAAGATAGTAAATAAGTGATATAATCTGGTTTCTTAATATTGGCTTCAGGTGACCAGAAAATGTGCTTCCCACTGATGACAATTTACATCTTAAGAAGTATTTGATTTTGGAGAAGGGGAGAGCTGGTTACAAAGAGCATGAACTGCAAGTTAATGATGAAAAATACCAAAAAAGAAAGAGAGAGAGAGAGACAGAGACAGAGACAGAGACAGAGAGACAGAGAGAGAGAGAGAGAGAGACAGAGAGACAGAGAGACAGAGAGACAGAGAGACAGAGAGACAGAGAAAAGGAGGGAGTGGGAGAGAGGGGAGGAGGGAGGGCCGGGGAGAGAGAGAGACAGAGACAGAGACAGAGACAGAGAGACAGAGAGAGAAAAGGAAGGAAGGAAGGAAGGAAGGAAGGAAGGAAGGAAGGAAGGAAGGAAGGAAGGAAGGAAGGAAGGAAAGAAAGAAAGAAAGAAAGAGAGAAAGAAAGAAAGAAAGAAAGAAAGAAAGAAAGAAAGAAAGAAAGAAAGAAAGAAAGAAAAGAGACATTTAAGAGTTTAAGTAATATGCACATTTTAGATATTAGGGTTTGTCATTTCTACAATGTATTTAATAGATTGGAAAGATCTAAAAACAAATTCCCCACGTTGAGCAGAAGAAGTCATAACAAAGCCTTTTCAAATAGAGAGCCAGCGTTAATCAGCTGTGACTTTGCTTAGTCGTTTAGAGTGCAGGTGGAGTGGGGATCGCAGCCCGTACAGAGACCAGCCAGTCAGGAACAACCTACTGAGCACATCGGCAGGAAGTGTCTTTCCCCAGAGACTCGTTATTTGATGATTGAAAAAGAATGTCTAGACATCAAATGGGTTTTGGACAGTTTAAGGTACTAAAGTATTTTCCTGGGGAAAAATTTGATATTAGAGACAGATCATAGAGTTATACAATGGTGGAACAGAATAAAAGATGAGTGATGCCCAGCTCCTAAGATATTATATGTCCCTTTAGCGATGTATATTTGCATTTTCCCCAATAGTCTCATAAATGGAATTTGGTAGCATGTTTGTCAGAGGTCTTTTCCGGGCAGTAGAATTACACTATTGCATTATCGTTACTGTTTATGCAAAGTAAGAGTCTCTGCAATCAAATCCCAATAAAAAGTTAAGGGAAATGTTCGCATGATTGGACCCAGTCATGCTCCTCTAATTGCCCATCTAATCATTCTTTAAAGGAAGAAGCCAGTTCAGTTCCTACAAGCTATGGGGTCAGGGATGAGACGCACCAGCAGAGGTTCAGACCCATGAGTTACCCTGACCAAGGGTCATGTGACATGCTGACATTGTCGTCCTCTCCCTCGGCCGTGCTGCCTCCCATCGTGGCTCTGGTTGTCAGGACAAAACGTCTGCCATGTCGATAAGACCGGAATGTCAAATAAACAAACGCCTAGTAAATCAGAAGACCTACCATTTTTCCGGCTTCACCAATACTTGTCACATTTGGGGGGAAAATAAATAATGTGTTTTGCATGCCCTGGTTGGGACTGAAACTATAATTTGGCTGCTTCAGTAGAATGAGTTCTCTTCCTCCGAAAATCTAAGGGCTTCCTGTGTTTTCGTTTTGTTTTGTTTTGTTTTTTCTTTTTGTTTTTATTAAATGGGAAGGGAGAGATTTTGTGGTACACGTGTGTTTGCAGGGCTAGGCTAATGAAGGAGGCAGGTATAAGTAATGGAGGGTCGACATGACGTTTGTCCCATCCCTTAATTTTCCCCTTTGTACGTCAGCCTGACAGAATGCTTCTGAGCTCTTATAAAGAGGTGCCTTGGGACAGATAGGAGAATTTGAGGAGTTACTTCCGTTGGGTGAATTCCGGCTACAAATAGTTCTTCCTCAAACATTTCAATGACGATGTGTGGTAGAAAGCTGAGGAAACCCATTTTCTCCAATCACCTTGCCAATGAGCGTGGTGAATGTTGACGCTTCAAGCTATCAGGTGGCCATTCTTGGCTTAGCAAGGTTCTCATGGGGCCCCTAAGACCAAAGACTGTGCAAGTAGCCAGGGAACAAGTATTCTCTCCCTAGACTTTGAAGGTTGGGAAAGATCTAAAAATGGTTTTACACTGACGAATCTTAATGGTTAAAAGTCAGGTGTAAATTTTAAAATTTTGATACCATGAGCCCTATTCAGCAGAAAAATGCATGTATTTTAAAAATATATTAGGAAGATGACTGAGATTTTGATTTTGCCGAAGAATGTTCATGAACTTACTTGAGGTAAATTAGAAATGGAAGCTATACCCAGAAAGCCACCGTAAGAGAGATGATTTGGGGAATAAAGAAATATAATGACTGTGAACTTCATCTGTATGTATTTTTATCTATGGCTTTTGATCTCTATGGCAGCTCAATTAAGCTGGCACAATTATCCCTGTTTTTGGTTAGTGAAACTAACGTGGAGAAAAGCAGAATTGACAATCTGGTCCCAAGTCCACGTTACGCCAAGGCGAGTGCCACTGAAGGTGACCACCACATCTCATATGAGGTTCCACGGTGACCACCAAAAGATCCAAGGGTTGGCTCCACGCTGGATATGACGTGTCACCGTCACACTGAATCAGAGTTGACCCCAGCTTGTCTCAGGGGATAGAGATGAGACGGGAAGTAGCCGAGTCATCTACAGCAATCGTTAAGAAAAATGTTCGTTGAAGATACTTCCTACAGGTCTGTGTCATTGGACTGCCTTCACACTTGCCAGGAGTTAGTTGTAATTTTTACTTTTGTTCCTCGATATGAAAAAAACAAAAACAAAAACACCTTACCTCGGAGTGAGGGGAGGATGGAATTATAACAGGTTTGCCAGACAAACACAGTTCCACATAACGCAGGACAAGCATTTTCATTCGAGATTGATCGCGTCTGCTTAACTCCAAACCTCTCCATCCCACAAACGATCAGATGATTTTACGCTTATTGCACTCACCAGAATTTCCGTGCTAGCCTCGAACTGGCCCACGTGCAAGTCAGCGATTTGATGTTTCGATTGTGCGTCTCACTCTGACATGTTTGTTCCCGTCCACGTGAAACCTGGGTAAATTCCAACTAGCCTAGAATTATCAAAAACCATCTCCTAATCTACTTACCGTTATTAATCATAAACCTTGCAAAAGATATAGTGTCACGAAAGCAAAAACTCCAGAATCCTTTATTAACTTTATAGTATTTTCTGAAATAATATTGAACTCTAACAAGCATCTGCATATGGGCCATATTAAATTCCAAATTGTAGCGTTCCTCTCAATATTTCAGAGTATTTCCGGTCTTTTTCCTTTGGATTCCCTCTGTGACGGCATTCACAGTTCATATCAACAGCGTTTTGAGATTCGATGCCATTCTCACTTTTGAAATGCCTTTTTTTTCCCTTTAAATCTCATCCATTTGATCCATAACCTTATCAAGCGAGAGCCGATTATCAAAATGATATTAATTACAGAGACCTAAACGAACAGTATTAGTACCGAGCATCCAACAGAGCCATCGACCTGCGGATTTCAAAGACTGCTCGTATAACTCATTGGTAAGTTCAGATTATATAAAGACGATAAAGAAATAAACGTAGAGGCACGTATACAATGCTCAGCAGCAAATATTCCTATGTCAATATAGACCTTGAAAATATAAACTCTTCTCAATGTTGCGTCCTAGAGCAATGTTTTCTATTTTTTCTACTTAGTTCCATTTCCCCCCACACCCCCGTCAAAAGGAAAAGAATCACAGGCAATGTCAGGAGACCTGACTTCTGGACTCAGCTTTATCTAAATACTTGCTGTTTCATCCGGGCTCTGCGGCTTAATCTCGCTGACCCTCAGTTTCTCAAGAAAAATGAGAAGGTTGCATAAGATCAGTGTTTCTTTAACTGTTATCAACAGAACCAAATGCATGGGTCTATTCCTGTCCCTCCAGAGTTGATGAAAAGAAGGAAATGAATCAAGAGCCTGAAGAGGTATGGGTTGAAAAAATCCTTTATTAACTTTCTTTAACAGCATTTATATTAAAGTTTAATATAAGATCCTACTGGAACATTGGGTTCCAACGCTAAAAAATTCTGTGATACTCTGAATTAGATGCCATCGAGTGACAAAATCCCTGTGGTCCCAATATCTTCTGGGTGTCGACACGTCAGTGCATGCATCCTAGTAGAGACGAAATTATAGAGAATGGAACACAGTCCTGCTCTTCAAGAACAATGTCACTTCATCAAAAAGGGCTGGGGACAGTGAGACTGTATGAGTGAGCTCGAAGCATCACGACTGTTTTCAGGTGTTGACAGATCCTAACCTGAAGTGAAACCGGCCAAGGAAGAAGCGATGTAAGATGGGGAGGACCTTTCTTGGAGACCCAAGCTGGGAACTAAGCATTAAGTACACTCAGTGGGATTTTTGTTCTTTTTCTGAAAGGCAATCTTGTAGCATTCTGAATTTTTCTTCAAGATTTTATGAGGCTGTTTCCTTCTCCCCAATATCAGGATTCCTTCGCGGGTCCAAAAATGGATTTTCCACACATTTCTAAGTATGTCCGACGCTCTCCACAAACAGCGTGACACCTAATTTGAGCTTCTTAGCACACTGCTGCCCGTTTCAGGCCGATGTAAACAGTCTAAGGTAATAACCGTGTTTCAGAATGTGAAGCACTAATCATTTTATTTTAATTTAATCCCGATTCTCCATTTTTCTTAGCTTTCACTCCGATTCATCTTCAACTGGCTGATGTGGAAGTAACTCTCATCTACCCATCTTCCTAACGTATCTCCTGCAGTCCCAGTAATGGCCATCGTCACCATATTGCTTAGCCCCGAAATCATCTCTCTCAGTGGCTTTCTGGGTAGAGCCCCCATTTTTAATTTACCCCAAGTTGCTACATTTAGAGTCACTTTGTCCCTTTGGGTAGCAATTTGGGGATTTATTTATTTATTTATCTATTTATTTATTTATTTCACTCTGAAAGAACTCAGAATAACCTGCAGTAGCTGAATGAGATATGAGTGCTTTCTCATCATATCTGTTCTGATGGTTCTCAGATTCCAGACTAGGGAGCGTCTTGAAAAGCAAAATATAGGGAGAGCGTAGAACAGGAATTTGATGTAGAGAGAGGTGGCGTTGGAGACCTGAGTGGGCTGAGGAACCATTGGAGAACTCAGCAGAATGAGTAAAGAACCTTCTAGAAAGATTTGGAAGACCAGTAAAAAGAGAACAGAGCTCTTAAGGTAACTACCAGAATGGTGAATTAAAGGTCCTGCAGCCCAGCGACACCAGCATGGGCTCCGGAGAGGTTTGTGTATCTTGGTTGGAAGGAGAGACAGGGCAGGTCACCAGGACTTTGCGTGTGACAAGGACTCACTGAAGACCGACATGTGAGAACATAGGCATGTGGGTCTTCGGAACTCGCATCAGGGGCAGAGGGGAGGGGAGGTTGGACTTCAGTTTCAGCTAAATGGTTTTCTCCTCATCTCTGTGGGTAGCTTCTAGAATGGCATGGAAGCTGAGGAGTAAGCACAGCTCTTGTCTCAGATGTCCCCATGGCCACAGACGTGACAGTAACTTCAGATAAGGAGAGGAGTTTTGCACCCTGAGTTTGATATGATACGGCGGGTTCCATATTCAAAATACTCTCAGATTTGCTGGGAGTCAGAAGCAATGCCCTCAATGATAGTTAATTACACAGAGGGATTCATGCAAGATTGCGTAGATTATAGTCATACTTGTAAATAAGCATTTAACTGCACGGCGTGAAGGGAGAATTCCTTCGCAAGTTTCTTTGCACATAATTGGAAGAAGACGAGATGATGTGGGGAACACTCAAGATATATTGTTAGGTGGGAAAACAGGTTATAAAAGAGTAACGTAGTATGAGCCCAAATTGTCCAAGAATGTAGGTTGTGCACACGTAAACACACACGATTCTATGCAGTTATTTACATTTATTAGCTGTGGATTCAAGAAAGAAACCCATGTCAGAGATGGTTCTTTCTTAGTGGTGAGATTATTCTATTATGGATATGTATTATTACTATTATTATTATTATTATTATTAGAAAACATAATGTGACATTTATGACATTTATATGTCGTAGATTCATGAGCTAGCTGTGCTGAGAAAGAAGTAGCTTAAAAATACTGTCACTTTCCCAACTCACTTCTTAAGAAGATTTTTCTGGATATGTTGAGGTTTATTTATTCAAATACTTCTACATTCACATCACTTCCTTCCCCCAGAGGACTGGAGATAGAAAAAATAAATTACCCACATAAACGTTAAAATCCCCCAAAACACACATAATCATTTATCAAGTGCTACTTGAGAAAAAAAAAAATACATAGCAAGTAGAAACAAAACTTAGTTCTGAGTTTCCTAGTAGCCACAGCAAACAGAGATAAGAGTGTCAGAGAACAGTTTTTTTGTATCAAGCAATATATCAATTCAAGAAACGTGAACCATTTCTCGCTCTGACTTTATCATGGAACAGGGGCTGGGGGAGGGAGAGACATTGTGAAAATGTGAATGGAATCTCTCGAATGAAGGGCGGATACAGAGAGAGAGAATGTCAGATGAACAATTCTGGAATGTCATCTATTTGAATTGACGTGCCAGTCCAACAAAGGGTTTTCTTGGCTGTTTACTAAGTGCATGGTTCTTTGTTACTCACCCACAATAAAAATGTATCTCTTTCCCTGATAGAGTGAGTACTGTGTCAAATGCTTAAATTAAGCATTTGTCTGTAGACCAGACTCCAGGGGTCTGAATCCCATTTCTATCATTCATTACCTTGGGTAACTTATCCAATGCCTCTGATTTCTGTGTCGTTACTTATGAAATGGCAACAGTAACAGAATCTTGATCACAGGGGTGAAACGTCATGGTTCACGTTATGTGTCAACTTGATTAGCCACAGAGTTGTCAGATTAAACGTTATTTTGGGGAGGGTCTATGAACGTTTTTCAGATGAGATTAGCATTGAATCGGTGGTCGCGGTAGAGTAGATCGCCTCCTCCAGTGTGGGTGGGCCTCGTCACATCAGTTGAAGGCTTGACTAGAATAAAAGGTGGGAAAAGCAGAAATTTGCCCGTGTCTGTTTCCCGAATGCCTGCGTGAGCTGGGGCATCTCATCTCATCTATGACCCTCCGCACTTGCACTGAATCGCACCCCAGCTTTTCTGGGTCTCCGGCTTGCCGACGGCCGGTTGTGGGACCTCTGCGTCTCCATAATCACATAAGCTGCTTTCGCATAATAAACCTCTTTTTTATGTCCTACTGTTTCTCTGGAGAACCCTAATTAAAAAATGATAATTTGCTTAGACTATAACAAGCGCTGTATAAATGACCTACACTCAATCTTGATTTCCCAGATATTTTGACCATGGGTTTTTTTTTTTTCCTAAAACCGACCCAACGGCAATTTAAGAAGTGTTTTAAAAGGTTATGTTGAACTTCCCTACACCTCCTGTCATTGTGGTCGACACACCTCCTTGCTGGGCTCCTTTCTCAAGGAGCCAATGGCCATCGCGACCATGTTTGTCTCCCAACACACACACACATGCACACATGTGTGCGCATGCTCTCTCTCTCTCCCTCTCTCTCTCTCGCTCTTTCTCTGCCTGTCTCCCTGTTTCTGTCTCTGTCTTTCTCTCTCTCTTCCTGATTCTCTGGAAAGAGGAGTCAAACATTTTGAGAATTCACCATGGAGGGTTTTTTGCGCCACTAAAAATCAGGGGTTCCAAAGGAAAGTATAGACTTTCATTTCTTTCCCATTGACCTGGGTTCTTGGCCTTTACGCCCCAAACTCTGATCCTAGCTAATGAAATTCAGAGTAGTTACACGGCAGAAGGATTCCTCTGAAAATGAATCCACAAGCCCGTGTGTGCGGAGTGTGGCTGTGGGTGGGTGTGTGTATTCATAGGTGAGATGGTGGATCATAATCACCCCATAATTTTTGCAAAGGGGCACTCTCAGCGTGATCGTCGTTCTGGTCAGTCTGCATTCCACCTCGGGTGGTCCACTAATGGATGAAAGAATCAACGTTTATCGTAAACGAGACCCCATCTGTTCTCTTGGGTTTTTTTCTCCCCATTCATCTACCGTTCAATTAAAATTCCAAAACACTGTTTCCAATGTTTAGAAGTAAAAGACAGTGAAATTGTCTCCATTTTCGAGATGCCAAAACTGAGGCTCAGTGGCGAGGTGATCGTCATTGCTCATCGTAGCTGCTATAATTGTACAGCCACAGGAACTGTCCCCAACATGCATATGTGGGAACCAAGCTGTTCTGAGAATCCACTGACCTGGGTCCTGGCCACTGATGTGACATAAATTACCCATGAGAGCTTGGGACCCTATTTTATTTTATCTTTGTAGATTTTAGCTTTCTTCTCTGTAATTATTGGGGAGAAAGTAGGACAACCGATTACTCAGATTTAGAACTTCCCATTTATATGATTTTTTACATCTGGGATATTCTTTCTACGTTCTTTTTTTTTTCTTTTTAAATTTGTTCTCTGACTTAATGTTTTGACCTTGATCCCAGTTTCGTTAATGGACATTTATATTAATACATTAACATTTTTTTATTAATTAGTTCAATATTTCAAATAACAGGAGAGACATTTCATGTAGGCTAAAAATATCATATTAATAAACAATTAACATCATCCATTACATCACCATTCAAGAATATCCACCCAACAACATGGACGTATTCTTGAAAGAAAACATATTAAGAGGAATTGGAGTTAAAAAAAAAAAAATGACTCGGTATTCAGCCAAGATTAAAGATAAACCCTGTTTTTTGTTTTCTGTTATTTTTTTTTTCTGAGTGATCCTACACGGGTGGCCTGCAGAAGCCATATTTCAAATCATAGGAAATTACAGCTTAGCAAGTGTTCTCGCCACATGGGCTCAAATAAAAATTTCCGAAGACTCCAGATCGACCCACAGGCAGGAAAGGAATTGGAAGTGCCCTGAAAGGGACACCTGTCCGTTACACCAGGATGACTTCCGTGGTCCTTCCTCCCTCCCCAGATCTCCACGCGATGTTTCATAATTGAGACACCACCCATTAAATCCACACGATCTGTGTGCGAGCCGTGAGTTCTGTCTGCTTCAGAACTCAGCGGACTGCCCACCTCAGGGGTCAGAACCAGCCTCCCTTTTGCACTTCTTTCTTTAGTGGACGAGGGAGAGGACGATGCGATATATTTCTGCGGTGGATTGAGACAAACCACCTTTTTTCCTTCCTAAAATATTTTTTTCCTAAATATTTTCAGTTTAAACTTTTTGATATTTCCCCCACTTCACTTGTTATGGTCACTATTTTTTTAAATCTTTGTGTTTTCCTGAATCAAATGGCTATGTAGGTCTTTTCTAAATTTATTTAAAATTTTTCATCCCTATTCTGAAATTCCTTTCTAAGTATGATACACACCAAAAATCATCATCATCATCACCATCACCATCTTCGTCATCATCATATCATCTCCTTATTTAAAGTCAAGGACCATGATAATATTTTATCTTTCACATAAAAAAAAAGCTGTTTTTAAATTGTTTTTTAATTTCTGTCAAATATAATTTAGGCTCAATCAGCACTCAGAATCTATGTCGCCAATTAGACTACAGAATGTTCTATAATGTGAAAAAAAAAAATTCACAGGCACAGAGACACACAACATGGAAGGACTCTGTGTAATAAAAGAAACGTAATTGATGCACCCTTCAATCTCTGGCATTGATTTCTATTTATTATTACAAACTCTTCAAAACACAAAGATGAGATGTCAACATATTATCCTGGAAGCACAGACTTGAAGAAAGCATTACCTGCATGACTTACTTCATAAAATTTGTTTATCAGAATCGGAGTTTCACATTCGTTTCAAAGGACTTTGAAGTCAGAGGGAAGAAAAGACGATTTAAGTTTTTTTTTGTCTTCTGTCCCCTTAACACTTTACTTTTGAGATTTACCAAACTTCAGTTCCATAGATACCTTCTTGACAACCAGGAGTCTTAGTGATACGAGTGAAGTGGAGAATCTGAGTTTTCCTTTACTTCCCCTTGGGCAGGGTAGAGCCGTGCGCCATACACTTTCATCAGGCACAACTAGCTGACTTTGAAAATTTCTCCTGAGGAACGATGATCAGCAAACCCTTCTTACATTCATCTAATTTCCAAGCCTTGATGTGACATGTGAAGTAAGAAGAAAGTGACAACAAAAATCAATGTGTCTAAATAGTCTCGCTTCGAAACCTACCTGTCACTGGCTTAACTCAGAAATTGGGTGGGATATTAGATCAGATATCTTTTTATTTTATTATTTTGATTTTGTGTGTGTGTGTGTGTGTGTGGTTGTTTTGATTTGTTTTTTTTCTTCAGAATTTCTTTTAGCACCTGCAGAGAGAAAAAGTCGAAAATACTCTCCTTAGCTTGCACAGAGGGGAATGTGCTTTATTGAAAAGAATTCGAAATTGTAAATAGCGTCTGCCCATCCTTGTACTGGGGGTTCATTCTCTTCTACGTTAACATACTTGTAGTTAAAAGGGGTCCCCACACCAGCGTGGGATCAAGGGTTTTAAAAAATATTAACTGAAAATAAACCTTGAGGAAGTTAAGATGTACTTTAAGTTATAAAAGTATCACCTTTTGGAGATTATGGCTCTATAACTGATAGTTTTACCATTGGAATTTAGAGATAGGAGAAAATTAATATTAAACTGAATTTCAAACACATTTATCTTCTATTTGATTTTTATAGAAAAATGATGTAAAAGTACATATTTCTGTAAACTGGCTATCAATTATTTCTCTATTTTACATAACATTTTCCTTGTCATTAAGTCTCTAAATAGAAAGATAATATATAATGCAAAGCTGAACTAGTTTTCAGAAAATTAATTACCTTGCTTCGATCTAAAACAGGAATTCAGATTTACTCTATATTATAAAGTTTAAAAAATACTTAAATGCTTTTCTGAATAAAAGACATCCTTTCACTAAAACAGCCACCATATCAAGAAAAAATTTGTAATCTTAACTATAAACATATTGTGATCTTTTATGGGTCCTTTTTGAAAAATATAGCACTTGCCAAAAAAAATTACAAAGATGATTGTCTATTTTTAAACAAAGCAATAAAAGCCATTCAGTCTCCTATTCACACATAAATGCATTTTCTTTTCAAAAGATATTTACCCTTTAAGGGGACATTTTTAACCTCGTGACACCATAAAATTCCATGCATGCAAAGTTATTTGTTTTTATTTTTCTGACATTCATTCTTGATCAGATATTTTCCATGGGCTTCATCGTGTTATTCAACTAAAGGCATAGTTTTAATAGTTTACTTTAATTCCTTGATTAATAGGAGACGTTCTGTTTTAAAATAATATTAGTGTTGGCGTTTGGTAATGAATTACAGAAGCTGAGCAGACAGGTTTTTTGTGTTGTTTTTTTTTTTTGGTGCCTTTTTGAATTTCAAAACGTGTTGGACTGCTAGTATTTGTTTCAGTCTACCAAGTTTTAACACTATCTAAACATTAAATGAACTTACGAGAAGGAGATATGGGGAGAAAGGGTTCAGGTGAAGACTCAAGATTTTCAGCCCTGTGATCATAAGTTCTGGAGTCAGAACCAAATGCATCTTGTGTGGGGGACCCGGGCCACAGCCAGGGCCGCTAACAGCTAATTTTAAAAGAATGAAGTGGCAATAGTTACAGATTTGCTACCTTTGCAATCTAACTAACAGTGGCATTCGCCCAATAAAGAGGTACTTACCATGAAATTTTTCTGTTACATCAGACCTATTACATTAAAAAACATAATTGGCCGTTGAAGATTTTTCCTTCAAAACTAATGACATAAATGGCTGACCTGTAAGTTGAAGTGCTTTCTTGGAAGAGAAAAATAAACCAATAGACTAATACTTCATATAATACTTGGAAAGTACTTCATAAAGTTGTTTTTTATTTTTTTATTTTTTTGAACTCTTGGATAGGTTCACGATTTACAATCTTTAAACTAAGAGAAAAAGGACGATGTGAATATTTAATATGAGAGTCGCATGATTTGTTTTATCACAGTTTGTAAACAACTAGACCCGTTAGAGTCTAATACCAGAGATAAAAAAGAAAAAAGTGTGTTTTTTGGGGAGGAGGGGAGCTGAAGATGCGCAACGTAGAACAAAGACAGATCAAAGTTTCTGCAACTTGAAAAAATACATTTCCACCATCAGCGATCAAACGACAATTAATATTTGAGAACTATCATCTGGAACACAATCTCGGTTGTTGTTGATTTTTGTGTGTGTGAAATTGACAGAATAACTTATTCTCCATCGCGGTCTAAGTGGTACTTATAAAACACACTGAGGCGTGGCACTGTTTTTGACATATTGAGGGTCAATTGTGTGAAGAACCAAGCAACGATCCCATCAAACAGCAGTAAATGGAGGTCTTTGTCTTTAAGTTATGAATAATGTGTACACATTTGATCTTGACAGCCAGAAATCCTGCAGGTTTCCTAGCACAAGACAGATGGCAGTGTAACCAAACTAGACTCTCCCTCCTTCCCTCTGGGCCTAACTCCTATTATCCACTTGTAAATTAACCTGTCAATTTATCAATCAACACCATCTTGATTCTCCCCTGTTCCACAGCCCAGTCTTGCAGTGAATTTACCTCGTAAAATAGCTGGGAGCCCGCGTTTGTTGGTATTGTGAATGAGTTTATTATCACTTTGATGGCTGCTATGAATCACAAATGCTGCTGAGAGGCTGATAAGAAAAAAGTACATGCACACATTAACAGGGCTGAAACTATTTTAGAGATAAAAGATGGAGTAACTGTGATAGCAAATCATTTAAATTGAAAAAAAAAAAGCCTAAAAATTGGATGTGTGTGTGTGTGTGTGTGTGTGTGCACGCGCACATGTGTGTTGAGCAAGCCCTTGCTTAAAGAAATACAACGGCCAGAAATAACTGGACTTTCATTTGTACTTTTCAAAAAAAAGAGGTGTCTGCGTAATGACATTGCGGGACAGCAGGGTGACTGGAATATCTTTTAGGACGACTGCTTTATTTAATGATCTAAGTGCAAACTAGAAAACCCCAGCCTCGTCCAAAATAACCAGTGGGCCAGGTTTACTTTTCAGATGTTTTCTTAAAGTTTCAGAACTTAAAAAAAAAAAAAGAAAAGGAAACCAAAATCCAAAGCGTATGTGTGTCTATTTACATATATACACATATCGCTTTTTTTGAGTAACATACAAAAGTATAGCAATATCTAGTACATAAATGAGGCTGTTTCGTAAATTTAACACATTAATAAACAATTAACGTTAAAATGCTGATTATTTTGCTTTCACCTCTTGTCATTGAAATAGTTACTTATTCAAAACCTAAAAACAATGAAGTCATTTTAACTTGGAAATTCTTTTACAAATGCTAAGTATAAAATATGTTCAGTTACAAAATTGTAAACCTTATTTTATGTTTTAAAATATCATCTTAATATTAATCAGTGTTTTTATAGAATACACAGTGTCCTCTTTTGATGATCAGCATCTATATTATTATATTATCTCAGATAATATTTATACATTAACTATAAAGTTAATCATATAGGTAACTTTACAACAATTTTCGTCATTTGTAACAAGTGAATAAAACATAATACTAAACTTTTTAGATTCACGTAGGTCTGTTTTCTTTAAAAACGACATGTGATATTTTATTAATGTATGTTTTATTTAAAGCACAGTTGGAATATTTCTTGCAATAGTTCCGATTCGGTGAATAGCTTTTGTTGGAAAAGTTTCTGTATATGCTTCTAAATACGAACAACAATCATATTACAAGAAAATAGAAAGTTACAAGTAATATCATTTTAATATATAACATGTAAGTCATTTGTAGGTGATTTTAAAATATGAAGATTTCTTGCTAATGTTATTTAGGCAAAACATCATGAAATATATTAGAATGCATGACATACAAAGTTCTCAAACTTATAAATCAGAAAAAAAAAGAAACCAGTTGTTGAATGGGAAACACTTTGGCAGAGTTAACACAATGCATAAAAAAAAGGAATATTCCCTGACCATTATTACACCGAATATGTCATCAGTAGAAAAGTGATAAAAACGAAACTATTTGTTAGAATGCAATTTAGAGATCCTGATACGTTGTCCATTTTATTCCGTTTATAATTAAGATAGTGTTTAAATCTGAAATGAATTCTATATATGCATGTTCAATAGGCTACGGCACAACAATAAGAAAAGAATCACGTCTCATTTTATCGTAAATTGTGTAATAAGCGATAAGGTAAAAACTAGGGCTAAAATCCTTCCAGCAAAAATGAAACAGAGCGACCTCAATTGCCCTAATTCATTCTGCTTTTCCCTCTCTTTTTTTTTTTAAGTCTCTTCATTTTCCCTCTGTTCACATTATTAGCTTACACATGAGTGCATTATTAGACAATAACAAAGCGAAACAGGGAGACTTCCAAGGAGAGGGAATATAGGTTCCTCGCACAGCTGAAAGGTATTCTCATTCCATTTGTTAGGAGTTGCAAAAATAGTTTTATAGCCAGCGAGGGACAATGACCTTCTCTTTCAACAAGCTTGGTGGTTGGTCTTTTGATGGAGAAACTGGGGGATACAACATCTGGTAATTTGTGTTACTGAGCTTAGCTGAGGTCTTAACGATGTAAGCAGATTATTCTCGAAGAAGAACAAAAAAAATTCCGGAAGACTCAATGGACTATTTAAAGTTATTAGGCAGTGCATTCTAGCACTTCAAAACTCTTTTCTGATTCATTTTCCCTTTAAAGCTATGCCTCTGAAGCATTTTTTTTTTTTTTTTGAGGTCTACCTCCTTGCAAGACCAGTTGACTTTTTTGGTGGTCTACAACTGTTTTGTCATTCACGCAGGCCTTCTTCTTTTTTTTTTTTTTTCCACCCCAGCAGAAATGATTCCTCTGCTGATCAAATTTTCTCTTTCAGAACATTAGGTAACCCTTTTCCACCCTCAGGAGTCGTTGCTGACCAGAGGGGTCGAGCTATGCCAAATAGCAACAGACAAGACAAAAAAAAAGGAAAAAATGTTAGCAGGAACGAGACGATAAGAAAATGATCCACCCATCCAGGGATCCAGGCAAAAAAATAAATAGAAGTTGGTACTGAGTAGACGCAGTGAGCTCTTTCTCCCACATGCATTGTATTAAAACCGAATCTGAAATTGTGTTTCTTACTCTGATAGAAATGATTCGGGGTCCGTGTAATACATTTGTGTCGCCCCTTGCAGGAAAAAAAAAAATGTGATTAATAGTGCAAGACTTATAAAGATTCTTAGGGCTCAAAATTTAATTTTCTAAACTGGAGTAAGCCCACAGATAAATATTAAGTCGAACATTCAAGTTTATCTGACTTAAGTCTAGCTAAGAAATATTACCGTGACTTTAAGTTTTATCTCAAACTAGGACCAAATCAAAGTCCAGAACACAAAAGGCAGACTCAGGCTGTAACCCACCTGGAAACTGGGGGTCTGGGACCCATTGGGCCTGCCTGTCCCTCTTCCGCCCACCCAATAAGAGGCTCATGTGCAAACACAGACTCTGTGATCAGAGCGTTGCTTTACAGTTAGGAAATAAATAACATTACACACCATCTTCAATCTCTCCCGTGCCCACAATTCTTCTGATTGGCAGCACCTCGGCTTAGAACACTATTTCTTCAAGTGAAAGGGCTCGCAGAGTATTAAATGCAGTACACTAAAGGGAGGGAGGAATTAAAAAAAAAGAAGGAGGGAAGGAAGGAAAAAGGGGAGGAAAGGAAAGGAAAGAGAAAGGAAAGGAAAGGAAAAAAAAAACTCACCAACATTTGCATACTTGGATTAAGTGTTTATCTTAGAAAAGAACACCAAACAATTTGTAATCTTAAAATATCTACTCAATAAAAACTAAAGTTAGCAGAATTTCCGTGATCATTTAGGCAAACGGCTGTTGACACTAAGTGTAACATCCCACATTGCAATACTTTCCACACGTCGTCTGGACTTTTTGGAGTTGCGAGGAACAGGAGAGGCCTGGGACACGTGCGTGGGACACGATTTCAGCCCAGATTCTTTTTAAGAACGTCATAGATTCGATATGTTCGCATTTTATATGTTACCTTCAGATTGCTGCATTCTCACTATGTCGTGTACGAACCATTTCGAACTAAGGGTCCCATTAAATAAAAGAGACATTATCTTCATTCTAACATGCTTTAAAGCCTTGCTCTTTTAATAAGACAAACACTTAGATAAATGTTTTTCAAATTGAGCTAAAAGCTATCCCGGTCATTTCAATTTGATCAGTTTTTTGTCCAGCATTGTGTTTGAACTGACACTATTTGAAATTCCCAGGAATGGTTGGCCTCTTCATATACTCAATTTACCTCCGTATTCAATAGTTTTTTTTTTTTAATTAACAGTGATTTACTGAAGTTCACTATTTTGTCCTCTCAGTACCAAAATTCATAATGCTTCACATTAACAAAGTCAAGTGTACTTTGAGCATTTCGTGCTTATTCTTCGATCACAACTGCCAGTGTCAAAGTCAGAGCACAAAAAAAAATATATTCGGTTGCAGTTATAAGGGCAACTATATAATCAGAGTATTGACAGATAAGCAATTGCAAAAAAAAAAAAAAACCCAAACAAAAAAAAAAACATTAAAACAAAGAAACCGATGAGATCACAAAAAGTGTCCTCTTCAAACTAAGCTAGCTCCGTTCACAAAAAGTTATGCTCACTTAGCAAATTAAAGTTTTTGCCTCACTTGGATTGATTTTTTTTTTGTATTAAAATTTGGAGCCCCTCCTCATCTTAATAGCCAATATCGTTATTTATTTCTTCATTTCTGAATCAGCAATGGGTCTCTGCTTCAGTGACAGAAGCCAGTTTGTGATCTGGTGAATTGTGCTAAACTAACATGGATTCCATCATGGGATGTTTACTTTTTTTTGTATGTTTTCCATCACTCTCTGCACATATCGGTTTCTTCACTAGACTCCTCTAGCCCAGGAACTTATCATCTTTGATTGATTTCTATCCTTGGCTCTATCAATAGCTACTTAGATCAGTGGTCACGTTCCTCTCCTGTTTTGTTCCATTCTGAATCCACCTTGCTACGTCTCTCCTGAGAATCCCACTTCTCAATTGTACCTACTTTCTTAACCATGTCTTTGCATTTCTAACGGGCCTGAGGTACCACTTGGATGTTATCAGTATCCTGCTCAATGTCTTCAACTAGCCAGTGAGAACAATCTAAATCCTTGGGCTAATCTTTAAGAGTATTTCCAATCCAGGTGTCTCTCTCAGTTTCTCTAGCAGGAAGATCAAATAGCGGAAAAGGCAGGGGACTGAGATTCAGAAAACCCAAATTTGAATCCTAGCCTATTATCAAGCCACTCTGTCCCATGGGGTAAGTCACTTAGCCTCACCGGACTTCAGTTTCCACACACCAAAAGTTGACAGCTAGTGGTCCAGACACCAGATGTCTCTTTTGCTCCAAATGATCTTCTTCACTCTTTTGCTTTATCTGTGTTTGGTTCTGTGGTCATCCAATGTGTACCTATATGTCATCTATAAAAGAGGGGTAATGGCACCCATCACACCATGTTCTCGGAGGGTTAAATTAGATGATATACATGAAAGCCCAAGGCTGGTGCTTGTCGAGGAGAAATTCTCCATAAAATTCAGTTAAATCTGAGACTGAATCACTTGACTACATCCGTCCTCTGAGTGTAGTTGTGTAGATAACTACAGATGAGTCTTGTCATTATTCACTTCTGGACTTTACTCCCACGTCTTCTTAGATTACTCTCCCTCCCTTCTCTGCCCAGAGAAATCTTATTTACTCATCCTTCAAGACCAAACCTAAATGTACTCTCTCTCCATAAATCATTTCCTGAACTCGCAAAGAGGCAGTGATCTCCAACAGGGCAGTAACCCTCTTGGGCATAGACTCTTCACATCCAACAGGAAACTTGAGATCTCAAAAATTCGAATCTCAGAAACAATGGTGGTACTAATCAGAGAATCAGAGAGAAATCTGAAATTCATGAATTCCCACTCTAATACATGGTTCTAACCATACTTTGGATTTCTATTTTACAGTATGTTTATAAGAGATGCCTTTTATCACACCTGGATTTTTTCTGTTGATGATCATGACAATTTGTATCTTCAGTATCAATAGCTTTTAACTCTCCTGTTTTATAGGTGAAAAAGGTGAAGCTTAGATGTGATTTTTTGCTAATAAGCAGCGAAGACAAAACTCGAACGTGGTTGCCAGACCATCGTTTTACTTTTTCTTCCATTAGTGCAGAGAGATTCCCGTCTGTCATCACCAGAAGCGAGGACACACTTACAGGGTTCGATTCAGCCAACCCCTGTTGAATCTTTGTGTGACAGGTACTGATCTAGAACTTGAAGGATGCATGTAAAGCCAGTAAACACTCGAGAAGCTATCTTCCAGGAAGTTTTGCCAAGCAAAGATTCTTTTCTGTGGGAGAAGCTCCAAGAGCACAGTGGTCCTTCAGTGATAAGGACAATAGTTTCCACATAAAACAAAGTATTCCACATCTAATTCAATTAGTCCAAAAATTTAAAGCTACAAGGCTGCCATGGTCCTTCAGTGCAAAGCCCAATAGTTTTTACATAAAACAAAGACGTATTACAAATCTAAGTCAATTAGTCCAAAAATTTCAGGCCATTAGCTGCAGAAACCTGATGTAGCTGTACTCTCAAGAGAATAATTTGGCAGTGAGATACCACCCACCATGAACCGAGATAATTATCCAGATCCCTGAACTGGAAAAAAAAAAAGTACTAGTGGATGCCAAAACTTATGAAGCAACTCTCATCAAGGGTATCTGAGCATTTGCATGCCTACATTCTACTACCCCAGGGATTGCAATTACAAACATCAAGGCATGGAAGAAATTCTCACTCACCATGCCAACTAGCAAAAGCAAGAACCGGGGCCACGAGTCTATCCAGGGCTAGATTCTTTCTTCCTTCTTCCCTTTGTCCTGTCAGCTCGCTCATCTCAAAGCAACAGGTCAGCGTTCAGAGGCCAGAGAAGGCCATGACATTGGCCTCTAAAGGATGCTGTTTGTTTGGACTCTGATTTGTTAGCAAATGCTAATCTCACATTTTCCAAAATTCGACAGCAACTAGGACTGCGTAAATAGAAAATGATTACAAATGGTTAGGAAAATTTATATTTTCATACATTTCATATATTAACAGACAATCAAGATTGTTATAAAACTCCACTTTTATAATATTTATTTGATACTATACAGTCCCTAAACAATATAATTTCCTAAATGCTGTACCATTCTTCTTGACTTTCAAGACGGAAGAACTCCTCGATTGAAAACTTACAGATTAGTTTTCATTTATTTTTTATCACAATATGCTTCCTTGAGCTTTTCAAAGGAAACTGTCAATTTTGGACAGGAACTAGATCATCTGCTCCCAGTACGGAAAGCATTTCTTAAATAATTCATGGCAAAAAAAAAAAAAAATTACCCTACTTTTGTGATATGAAAATGCCTTGTTCCTTTTCTTGGCTCGTAAGTAGATTCATCAGGTTGTCTGTTTTGGGTTTTGGTATTCAAAAGGAGGAAAGCCTTCTGAAATTTGAATCACAGTTCACATCCCTCCCGAGTACTTAAGTGCACACCCACACACACAACTTTTTCCATAAACACCACATGCTCAAGCACACATTCAAATGAGCTCTTTCCTACCAAGAGAGCAGGGCTATAGGATATGCATCACCACAGACAAGCACTGCTTGCTTTTTCGCAAGATGTGGTATACCACAGGGTTTCTTCAGCAGGTATCAGAAATAGAACGCCGGCTCTTTTAACTGCATAATTTGTCTTTCTTCATTCATACGCCCTCATTCTTCATTCCTAGGGCAATCTAAATCCTCCATTTTGCTTAGAAAACGCAGGTCCTAAATTTCAATCAGATAGTTGAATCTAACACTCATTAAGGACTCATCCGTGTTTCTTTCTGTCCAGCACTGGATGGCTTTTCATGGGTTGACCTCGATGTTCGTCAGCGATGATATATACGGTCTCGGGTTGGACTGGACGTATTGTTTGCTGCGAGAGTAGTGAGCTGAGTTTCTTTCGTTCAAAAATTCCTCTTCTCTACAAGTCAGAAAATTCTAAAATGATCAAGCATGCTACATTCATATTTCTTTAAACATAATTATGTATGTATTTATAATGGATAAAATTTCCTTTTGTTGACATTTGCTATATTCACGTCTAAAGATATCCAAAGCTTCGCATCCTAGGGCAATCAGTGATGGGGGAGAGATTACTATGATGATCTTCGTAGCTTCTCTGTTCTTCCCAACAGGGGCACACGTAATTGGTTCTGCTAAGAAAAAGGAGGAATGTGGGAAACTCATAATGAAACCGGAAGGGGATGTTTCCCCATGTAAATATCAGTAGGGAAAATCCGTCTACGTTCTAAAATGGAAAGTATAACTTGCTATGGAATCTTCACGGGGCCCTAAGACAGATGTTTCTCATCAGTAAACCCTTTCACTATTAGATTTGTGAGGACCTGTTAAGGACAGCTTTGGGAATTTCTGTGCGAGGGGTGGCGAGTGATCAAGTTTAAGTCAATTAAACTAAGTCCGCCAAAGCCGTCCTCTACGCGTAGTGCCAAACTCTCCTGTGAACAAGCAGACTTCGCTTTGTGTCTACACAGCAGGAAAAATATGCAAGCGCTTCCACAAACAACAATAAGAAAACCTTGGCTCTCGTTTACATCATAAGAAAGAAAACTCACTTCAAAATCAAGCGTGTGCCTTGAAATGAATTTCACTTCGCGTTCTGTAAGTGACCGCTCACTCGGGTTTGAAAATAGTTCAATAGCCTCTGAGAAATGATAGGAAGATTTGCTATCATGGTTTAATCCCTCACTTGCAAACAATTTTGAAAATGATAGGCCTGAAGAAATTGCCTGTTTGGCCTGTAAGACCAAAATTAGCTCAAAAATTTTTTGTGTTAGAGATCTTAAATATGAAGTTATACTAATTATTCTCTTTTAATATTTTTTTAATTTTTCTATCACAGTTGACATACAATACTAATTTAGTTCCATATGTACAACATAGGGACTAGACATTTACATAACTTATAAGGTGATCACCCCAATAAATCTACTACCCATCTGATACCATGCATATTTACTACAATATTATTGACTATATTCCCTGTCCTGTACTTTATATCCCACGACTGTATTGTAACCACCAATTTGTGTTTCTTAATCGCTTCTGCATTTTTATCATTCCTCCTCCCCACTTCCATCTGGCAAACTATCAAAACGTTCTCTGTATTTATGAGATTGTTTGTTTTGTTTGTTCATTAATTTTGTTTTTGTTTTTTTTTTTAGATTCCACATATAAATGAAATCGTATGGTATTTGTCTCTTCCTGTCTGACTTATTTCACTCAGCATAATATCCTCTAGGTCCATCCATGTCATTGCAGATGGCAAGATTTCATTCTTTTTTATGGCTGAGTAATATTCCGTTATACGTATGTACTACCTCTTCTTTACCCATCAATCCACTGATGGACACCCAGGTTGCCTCCATATCTTGGCTATTGTAAATAATGCTGCATTTAATCCATTTATATTTAGAGTAATTGTTAATAGATATGTAGTTATTGCCATTTTATTATTCGTACTTTTGATCTTTTGATTTTTTTCTTCTTTTTAAAGAAGTCCCTTTAACATTTTTTATAATACTGGTTTGGTGGAGATAAACTCCTTTAGCTTTTTCTTGTCTGGGAAGCTCTTTATCTGTCCTTCGATTCTCAATGATAGCTTTGCTGGGTAGAGTAATCTTGGTCGTAGGCCCTTGCTTTTTATTACTTCGAATATTACGTGCCAATTCCTTTGGCCTGCCAAGTTCTCTTGAGAAATCAGCTGACAGTCTATGGAAGCTCCCATGTAGGTAACTAATTGCGTTTCTCTTGCTGCTTTAAGATTCTCTGTTTGTCTTAAACCTTTGGCATTTTAATCTTGATGAGTCTTGGTGTGGGCCTGTTAGGTTCATCTCACTTGGGACTCTCTGAGCTTCCTGGTCTTCTACGTCTATTTTCTTCTCCAGGTGAGGGAAGTTTTCATCAGTATTTCTTCAAATGGGTTCTCATTATCTTGCTCTCTCTCTTCTCCTTCTGGTACCCTAATGATGCAAACAAATATCGATACCCATGATGTTGTCCTTTAAACTACTCTCAGTTTTTTAGATTCTTTTTTCTCGTTGCTGTTCTGATTGGGTGTTTTCTGCTACCTTATCTTCTGAATCTCTGATCCAATCCTCCGCTTCATCTAATCTACCGTGGATTCTCACTAATATAATTTTCATTTCATTTATTGCGTTTTCCATTTCTGACTGGTTCTTTTTTATCTTTTATATCTCCATGTTTTCTATATTTATGTTAAAGTTCTCATTGAGATCGTCGAGCATCCTTATAACTGGTGTTTTGAACTCTGCATCCGGTAGATTGCTTATCTCCATTTTGTTTAATTCTTTTTTCTAGAACTTTGTTCTGTTCTGTTATTTTGGACATGTTTTGTTTGTCTCATTTTGGCTGCCTCCCTGTGTTTATTTCTATGTATTAGGCAGAGTTACTGTATCTACCGGTCTTGGTAGCATGACCTTATGAAGTAGGTGTCCTGTGGGACCCAGTGGCACAGTCTCCCTGGTCACCTGGCTAGGTGCTACAGGTGTGTCCCTTGTGTGGGCTGTTTGTGCCCTCTTGTTGTAGTTGAGCCTTGATTGCAATTGGCATATCAATGGGAGGGATCGATCCTTGGGTCGATTGGTTGTTGATTGGTGAGGGGCTGACCAACTGCCCAAAATGCCCTCAGGGAGTGTTGTTCGTGGAGGTGGATGCTTGGTGCTCTGGTGTGGTGTGAAGCTGGCCACCAGGTGTGCTGCTTGTTCCCTGCCTGGGGCCGTTTGGTATGAGCTACAAAGTGATCTGTTAATGGCCGCCACTTGTGCTGGGCTTGGTGCCTGCAGGAGGCTAAGCTGCAAACCGAGGCTGGCTGCTGCTAATGCTGGGCTCAGGGCTGCTCAGCAAGAGGTACGGGGCACGCCGAGGCCAGATGCTGCTGGTTTGGCGTTTGTGAACCTTTGAGAGCATTTAGGAAAGTCCACAACATAAGCCAAGAAAAGCCATGGGAAGCGGCTTGGGTGGGCCAGCAGATTGGGTGGGGGGGGATCTCAGGGAATCACCTGGGCAGGGTGACCCGTGTTAGCCATGTTGATGGAGATTCACATGGCGCCACCTCCGTCTGTATGCTGGTCGGGTAGAGGGCTCAACGGAGGAACAATGGCTTCTACCAGCACTCCTGTGTGGAGAAAGCTGCCCCTCTAGCCCTCGCCCTGAAGCCAGACAACTCAGTTCCTCCCTGTGTGTGCCTGGCACCTTTTGAGCAGCTTCCCCGGCGCTGGAGCTCAGAGCGAGCGAATTCATCAACAGGTAAGCCTATGTGCGGGCCCTTTAAGAGCCCAACTGGGACTGTGGCTGCCCTTTGTGTCACTCGGCCACAATCTCTGCTGGATTTCATAGCCAGCGCTTGTGGGCTTGGGCCTCTTCCTGATGCTGGAACCCTGGGCTGTGTAACCCGATGTGGGACTGGGACCCCTCACTTCTCCAGGGGGACCTCCATAGCTGAGATTTCTCTCCAGATTTTTAACCGCCGCATGTGGGGTGGGACCTGCTCGTTCGGCGACTCCGCTCCCCCTACCAGTCTCATCGTGGCTTCTTCTGTATGTCCTTAGTTATAGCTCAGCTGAACTTCAGGTGGTTCTCAGTGTTGGTTGTTCTGTAGGTTTGATGTGGTCGTGGGAGGAGGCAAGCACAGCATCTACCTACTCCACCGTCTTGACTGGAAGCCAACTTATAACCGTTCTTAATAGGATTTTTTAACTAAGCACATACTCATTCTTTTAACTACCATTTACTGATCATCAGCCATGTGCCAGGCAGCAGTCTGAGTACTGACAATGCATGGCTGCTATCTCTGAGAGGCTTGCTATCTATCGTGGGAGACAAATGGAGATAGAATTAGTCCAGTGAAGAAGATCCAGATCATAAAGAACATTTTGTGATGGGTTAAGAGGATCTTGAGTCAAATGAATACATTCCAACAGTGGAGAAGTTACTCAGAATCATCTTTAGACAAATCGTTCTAGTTCCAGTGTGGGCAGTGGATCTCTAGATACCCAAGCTGAAGGCGGGAGGTCTATAAAAGGTGATGGCAGTTGCTGATCAAGGATGAGCTGTGACTTAAGGGGTGGGCAGTGAGAAGGAGAGGAAACAGTTTTGAGAGGAAAGAAAGGGGAAGGCTTAATGGTATGGTCAGAGATCACGCAGAAAGAGTTGAGAAGATGAGACTAGAATCATTTCTGCAATTAGGTGGAAGATGTCGTTTATCAAGATACAAAGTAAAGAGGGGAGACTCCTAGTTCAAATTGGGGCATGGGGGAGATTTCTAGTCCTGTATGTGGATGATAAGTTTGTCCTTAGCAGATCATTCCTGGGCAATGACACGGATGGGACTTCATCAGTGTCTTGTAGGGTGGCCGAAGCCGTGGGTGCAGATGAGTTCATTCAGGGATCCTATTTAGAATACTTTGTGGAGTATAATGGCGTAGGAGACAGACTCAGAATCAGATGGCCAGGGTTGATGTTAACATGTCTACTCCGACGTTTGCTTGTCGCAAAACTGGAAGCAGTCATTTGACATTCCAGAGCCTCAGTTTTCCTATCCATTAGGAGATATAATAATATCCATTCCTAGCATTCCAGGGAGAAATAATTCATATAAAATATCAGTGCATAGTGAGTGGTTAATGGATGTGAACTATTATTATTGTCGTTGTTGCTATTGTTATAATAATAATGACCAGAGAACAAAGGACGGAGCTTATATAATATTAACATTTAAAACACAAAGCGATGACCACAGGTTGAGGTTCAATATGAAGACAAATTTTGCTAAGTGAATAGAGTATATGATCGATCCTTTTTTGTACATTCAATTCTAGATCCGATTCAGCCATCCATCCCACGCCACCCAAATGCTCTGCTTTATTCTCGGGCAGATTAATTGTACAGTCATTTTGGCTTATTTCTTTGGCAATATAGAAACCACATTTAGCCTATCTCAGTTAAACGCCAGCTTATACAGAGATATCACCTTCTGGTGGTCGCACACAGTTTACTGTCACCACGATTTCCTGGCGTTCCTGGTGAGTGGCGAGCAGTTGTTTTGCTTGAGGGAGTGGGAAGAAAGATGGCCTTTTTCTAGCTCTGTAAACATGATTGCCTCAGTTTCCTCATCTGTAAACTTGGGACAGTAACAGCCGCCTACCTCGACAATCATCAATAGTAAATTAAGTAACACCTAAGTGACTAATAAATAACACATGTAGAGTGCTGGACTCAGAATGAATAGTCAAAAAATATTAGACCCATTTTTTTTTCAATAGCTATAATTGCAAGCATCTCTCAAAACCAACAATGTGTATGAAAACATGCTATACTCTATAGACATTCAAATGTTCAAACAGTTTTACACAGATTTAAGCTTCCTTGGTTTAAAATTTCCCAGTGACGTGAACTCCATTTTGCCAGGGGGAGTTCATTCGACCGTCTTCTTTCTGTCAATGGAAAGTTGTTCTTTCAAGAAAAAGAAATCTCCATTACCCTGCTCTTTTGGAAATAACTAGAGTAGCCCCCAAATGATGCAAGATGACAAATCTGGACCCATGGGTATGAGCCACTACTTGTGTCAACAAACACTGCCAGTTACGTGGCAAAGAAGGTTGGCACACTTGTGCTAAGGGCTAGTGGAGAAAGCGGCCATCATATTAAAAACCTTGGCTAAGCAGGGCCAGACTCTCTCTTGAGAAATGGATTGTGCAACAGAGAAAGGTATTTCTGTCGCGAAAGCAATTATATGCAACCTATTCCTTTAGAGAAATGGTTAACTTCTTTTCAAAAATGCCAGAAAGTCGAAGTAGAATAAAGTGGAGACAAAGAGAAGAGTAAAATGCGTTTGAAAAGCCTGCAGTTTGTTCACTAAGCAATTAAAATTCCTCTGCGATGTCCAGATGTAGAATAGCATAATGAGTGCACCTCAGAAATGACTTCCTGTGCATTGTCTCGCCGCTTTCTGGTCTCCATTTCCAGAGAGATGGACCTAAAGACGTTTATGAAATGTTTTTTTTTCTTTACAAAGAACATTCATTCAAAAGACACCCGTGTGATGAACATGGATTGAGTGGCAACTGTTTGACAGACGTGGCTGTAGTCGGGTTTCAAATAAGAAGGTGTCCTTCTCCTCAAGGATCACAATGTACCAGGAGAGACAGATGTGCGCAGAATCCTTAATTAAATAAAATTTAATTAAACACGTGCACACGCCGAGATGGTTTATCTCAATGTTTTTCTGCTAGAACATAAAAATCAGACTTCCAACAAAAGTGTATCTTATCTCACCACTGGTTGAAAAACAGAAGTTTGCATGTAATAAGGCAGACACCCTTCCATCTCCACATTCGGAAGGGTGTTGCGGCTCGAAACAGCAACCATCTTTTACATATGTTCCCTTAAAATAAAGACACGTTTGGCCCCGTCGTGTTCCATTTTCCACTTTGCTTCTTACAGATCGGAAAGCACTGGATTCGAACTAAAAAAACTGGTCCAAAAGTATCGCATTAGATAGAAAACTTTTGGAGCAGAAGAACACAGGCGCATTGGGGAAAAAATCAAAAAACAAAAACAAACAAACAAAAAACATAAAAAACACGGTCCCAGAAGCCAGAGGACGTGCTTTTATGTCACTCAGACTCCTCCAGTGTCTGGTCCATTGTTTTCAAAGTGCTGGAGAACAATAGTGAGGGTCCAGGGACCCAGAGCGTGTACTAAAAAGAATGTCCCTTGAACTATACTGACAAGCTGACCCCATGCCTCCAGCATCAGGCTTGGTGGCTCTCAGCCTAGGTCATAGGTAGTAAGTGCCCCCTCACCTGGACAGCCCCACCCCCCTAATAAGGAGAAGAAATCGATTTCTCCAAAAATAATTCATCATTACTCAGATGCTTACCAAATGTGCTTCTTCACCAAATCGATCGTATTGTTGCTAACTGCGATAAAAACTAGGGGTGCAGGGGTACCTCCAAAAGGGGGGTATCATTTGAAAATCCATTTTCACAGCTGTGAGTCTGAAACAGCCCTCCAGTGAATAAACATTCAGTATCATTGTATTCAAGGCGAGCATTCTTTTCTTGTGAAATATCTTATTGTGAGCTTCTTTGGACTTCAAGGCTAGAGCCTCTTAACTTTGAGAATTTGCACATCGTTTACTTTTTTTTTTTTTTCCAAACTAATGAAAAACAGAAACAAAAACAAAAAGCCGGAAGGCCACTCCGTTTTGATAGGTGTGCTCTGCTCACCCGTCCCCTCCCCCACCCCGACTCCCAATGCGGCAAACACAGGGGTGAAGACTGCTTTCTGGGGTATCTCGGGTACCTCTTAATTTTTATCATTTTTTTTTTTTTTTGGACAAAGAACACAAGGAAAATTGCATCTTTCATTTTCGAATAATGCTAGAAGGTTTCTGCGCATACCTCCGACGGGAGCCAATCAGGGCCTGTTAACAACAAGAAACCCAGTGATCTGGGGATATTTAACGCGCATTGGCCCTGGGAGAAGGAGGACTCTTTCATTTCGCATACTTTGTCACCGCCATGGAGCTGGCTGACATAATGGACTTTCACAAGGAGCTAGCTGAAGCAATTGGCAATTAAGTGGTTTGAAGGGGGTGCTTCTGGGCTGCCGTGAAAGGCTTCAGGTGTGAAACGCTTGTTTTCAAGAGCACTGAACAAAATGTCTGGTTGCTTTCAGCGCTCCCCTCGTCCTTCCAGAGGGAAAGGGGGGGACGCCAGGGGGGAGCAAGGACACTCAAGAGCAATTTGCCATTCAACGTCTGAATGGCAGGCGCTTTCTTCCCCCCCTACCCCCCCAAATCCTTGTGCGGCTGGCGAGGGGGGCAGATTGTAATGGCAAAAAACAGCTCTCGGTACAATGGTAGATGAAGAGAGAGGCAGGAAAAATGAGGCCAGGCAGAATAGACGCCTGAATGAAGGGAAGACAGCTTGATTGTTAATTGTGGGTAAATGTGTTGGGAGAGTATAAGGGTTCATGGACTACTTTAAAGCTATACCCAAGCAATAAGTACAGAGAGTAGGGACGTAAGGAGACGGTCCTGACCCTTTTAAGGGGCTATAGTCGTACATCTGGCCCACTTGAAAAAGTAAATTGAGAACTCTTCCAAAAGGTAGGCGAATGCATATGCGTGTTCGAATCCCATCGCTTACAAGGAATGAAAAAAAAAAAAATCTGGCAACTCCAATGCACACACAACGTGCACTAAAAAGTCGACACTGTTCTTTCAGAGTATTAGTCAATAGGACAAAGATAATATGCAATAAGGAGGCTGTCGAACAGATAAATATTTAAAATATGACTTTTCCTGAAGAATGCAGCCCTCTATTCTAAGATAAAATATATTTGCACTAAAGCTAGCACAAGGGGAAAAGAAACTTCAAACGTTCTTCATGAAGGATATTGTTCCCTTAGTTCTGTTTCATGTCACTTTTCCTAGTGTGACCTTTACTTCCAACATATTGATTTTTTCCTAACCCAGCCTCGCTTTGCAGAAAAAAGGGGTATTGAGTCTTTGAGCTGCTTACATATCACTATTGTACATGCATCTTTAAAGGTGAAGGAGCATCTTTCAGGAGATGACTGTCTGACTGACAATGTGATTAGGATTGTTTGAGGACTTTTCCTTTTAAATGTGGGAGGCCGCATGTATCAGTGTGGGAAAACAGACAGAGGCAGGCTCGAATCGCGTTGTCTTTTAAATGTTTCTCAAAGAGTTCCAGTTTTGCTCTAAGCGATGGTGTCTCAGATAAAGTATGTGCTACATAAAATTTAATTTCGTCGATCAAAACTGGAATTCAGTAATTTTCTGAGGATTTCTTTTCCAGAGACATACTTTTTTTTTTTTTTTTATCTGAAACGTAATATCAGAGTTCTCTAGGATAGGCTTTTTTATTTTATTTTTTCAGCATTCTGGTTTCCAAGTGGAGACATTCGTAAAATAGAATTTCACTAAATGCTATACCGTGAGGCTGAATTTTTGGCTCGTCCCATTGTAACCGTGTTATCACTGATGCACAAATATAGTAAGCAGTTAAAACTGGGTCTTCCATTCCCCTTCTCTCAATATAACTATTAAAATCATTTGAGATGCTGAAAAATTCTGGAAATTACTTGACAGGAGCTACTCAGTCCTTTCTGTGGCCAGATAAGACGTAAAAGGAAATGAGCCACCTCTCCTTTGTCCGATGCCATTCTAGAAAACTGTTATGACCACGTCAGTTCCAGAGCCCTCTTGTGCTGTGGATGGACTAAAAGATATTGCACAAAAGAAAAAAACATTGTTTTGTCTTTTTTTTTTCTCTGAGACCTTGTAAGAAACCTAATTCAAGCATTCAGTACAGATTCCCTTCATCCGAGATATTGTCCTTGGCAAGTTGGATGAATCGTTTGCGTCTAAGTTTTCAAACACACTCTGTGGTCTACTTATGGTACCGTTTTATTGTCTGGCCTTCCTCCCTGGTCCCACTTTAAGCCCTGTTCATTCATATTTGCCTCCTCATACTTTTTCCTCTCCATCATTTCATCTCCAGTACCTTGAACCGGGCCAATACATAATAAAAAGCCTCAATAAAAGATGGCAGACAGAAACTGATAGTTGCCAGAGAGGACGGGATGCAGGGTGGTTGAAAAAGGAGGGAACTATAGTCCCTAATAGTGTGATAAGTTTTCACGGTGACAGATGAGGATTAGCCTTAGTGTGGAGATCATGTCATAAGCTCTATAAATGTCAAATCACCATGTCGTGCACCTAAAACTAATATAATGTCATATATCAACTACACTTCAATTGAAAAATCAAATAAATACATAAAAATAAAGCAATGGTTAAAAAAAAAGATGACGAACAGAAAAGCTTTGGAACCCTGTTGACACTTAAGTCTCCTCATTTTGAGGAAAATGTAGTCTCAGACTCCCAGACCATGTAGATGTAAAGCCAACAGTTCTTCACAGTTGTTCCAGAGTCTGCCTTTTTTGAGTCAAAATTGAAGAGAGAAAAAAAAACGAAGCTTTTCTTTTCTTTCGTTTTAATTTTTTTCCATGTCACCCTCCACTCTAGACCCTAATGCCTTCCAGTTTACCCTAGGAGAAACAAAAACTGTAACTCCATTCTGGAAATTCAGTTTGCTTAGGGAAATTGTTCAAAACACGACTAAAATATCGCCCTGGGTCGAGCCAGAATCTCTGCGTGGAGAATTCCTCTTGGAACGAACGTTAAGACACTTTCTAAATAGTTTTCTTATTTCAATGGCACACCTGCTCTTCTGTCGTAATGCAGCTCATGCGTCTTTTACTTGTCTTTGTTTAGGCAATTACTAAAGTTTACAAATACTCCTTAAAATATAATTACTGTGGATTTGCCAAGGAAGTACCACGGGCTCTGTGCAACAGTTTTTGAATTGTGTTATTTTCATGGAACTGTATTAGTTTCATTTGAAATCATTATTCCTTGTTCCCACTGGAGCTCAGCAACAAAATTGGAAATGGTGGAAATTATGTCAATATTTTTTTTTCCTGAATTTACAATGACTTTTTTTTTTTTTACTTCCAAATCTCAACCCACGATCTTATTAGCGCTTAGTCACAGAAGAGTAGGAACAACCATGGCCTGTATTAGATGACAAAAAAGCATCATCTCAGGCATTGCCACTTGGTCTTGACGTCTGTGTCAAGTTGCCATTTACGCGTCCTATTAGTGACATTTCACTTCTCTTGTGTTATTATCTTTAGAAGTTCTGCGCCTTTGCTTCCTGTCGACACCTACCTATCAGATCAAAATCGATTATTTATCACTGTGGTCAGCACACAGGACGCCACACTTAATTTATCTTCAGCGTCCTTTTCCTCATGTATTAAATGGGTATAAAAGTGATTCACATAAAGTACTCAATGCACAAGAAGACTCTCCATACCCGTTAGCTATTTATAGTTTCACAGTCTCATCCTAGCTGACGATTTCAGCATTTCCTCTGCAGCATTCAGAACGCAGCAGAAGCAAATATCCCATTTTAATATTCATGTCAATAGAGTTTTCCATTTATAGTCTGAATATGAGATTATGAAATGGAAAATCCATTCAGAAGAGTGCATTACCAGAACCAACATTTTTAAACACCAACTCAACTATCAAAGTACTCTCACACTCGAGTTTCAGTAAAAAGGAGGAAGACGCCATCGCTCCCACAGGACTCTGAGCTCCAGTATTGTAACTTTGAAGCCAAGTACAAAGGCTTAGCGAAGGGTGACAGCGTATACCTCCCCACGTGGGGCCACACAGGGACAGATGCTTTGCATATCACACTTATTGCTTGCTTATTCTTACCCCTCTAGGCATTTAAATGTGTCAGGGAATTCTTTTTTTTTTTTTTTTACTAGCCTTTTATTTAAATGCATAATCAGAACAGTTACCAAGGAAGAGCTGGTGAGAGAGAGAAAAAAATAGTTCTAGAGTCTTTTATTGATCTAACAGCTGCTTCCTGAGCTCTGAAGTTTTCACCCCTCGGTGCCAAAGTGCCCGAGTCTATTATTTGCAAATTAATAAGCTGTAGAAAGCGAGGCAAGGCTGAAGCAAAAGGACTTGGGCAGTTTCAAATCTGGTACCCGATGCTGAGAATTTAATTCAAGAAACTTCAAAAGCATAAGAGATCCGAAACTTTCTTTGCATCTTCTCCTGGGCCCTGTGCATTTTCTCTCCACTTTTCACTCTACCCTCTAACTGAAATGACCCCCAAGTCTTTCGTTTCAATCCCAACCTCTCCTCCAAACTCGGACCCATATTTCCAGCTACCTTACATGTGGACAACCTTGAAACACATCAACTCATTTCTCCTCTTACATTTGCTCAGTGACCAAAATGGACGCAGACCACCAGTCTAGAAAACTCACTTGTCTTCGAAGTGTCTTTTTTCCTTCTCTGTGTATCACACGCTGACCCAACACTCACAGATGGCTTGAAATACCATGGAGTTGGGGAGGGAAGAAGTAAGGAAAGAAACAGGAGGGAGGGAGGAAGGAAGGGGAGAAATGGAGGAGGAAGAAAGGCAAGAAGGAAAGAAGGCAGGCATCGGAAGTGTTTTATGTACTCTGAATGTTGACCGTGGAATGCAAACGACGACCATTGCGACAGAAACACGTTTCCCTCTCCTGGAGCCTTCCGTCGCTCTCTCGTTCCCAGGGAGGCCACAAGCTGCTGCCTTACAGTGGTGTCCCCCAATTAATTAGCATTTTTGGCCCCACCATCATTCAGCTGGACGAGCATTCCCTTACAATTGATTGTCGCCTGGAAGTGGCTTTCACAGCTGGGCCACAGATCTCCCCGCCCAGGGATCCTGGAACCGGGCTGCTGGGCAGCCAGGTTCGGCCGTAATTAATATTTCTGGAACTGTAATTCAGCAGCCTCGGGAACTGTGCCGTACCAGCGGCGAACCAGGTGGAAGAGGATTTATCGCTGGAAAACGGGTGACCCAGCTGTACAGACCCGGGTGACAAGAGAGCTCAGAGACAGTCACCCTCCGCCACCCGTAATATGAGAGCAACGAAGGGCAGGGAAGACAGAGAAGGGACGAGGGGACACAGCCGTGACTTATGGTCTAAGGCCACGGAGGGCAGGAAGGCAGGACAGTCGCTGGCGTTTGGGGCTGGGCTCCCCGCTTTTCTCCCTGGCCACCTGCCCGTGCTCACCACCGGCCTTTCCCCTTGCAAGCCGGAGCTCCCCAACAGAACATGGACGGGTGTACAGATAGAAAGACCTCGTGACAGATTTCATGTGACGCCTTTGACCTACGGAGGAACAGAACGAGGCCCAGAGAGCGTCAATGGCTGGTGCTTGGGCCAGTGAGTGGAACGCATGTGACAGCTTTCCAGGGACACAGGCCTGGGCTGGAATCCCTTCTTCACCGCTCGGGGATTGTGACATGTTAGGGGAAGGGTGTTGACTCACTGTGTGGGGTTTTTTTTAGGAGAAACACACACACACACACACACACACACACACACACACACACACACACACAGGTCTGCCCATAATCATCGGCCGTTGTCAGAATTATTTGCTGACATTCTTCTGTGGGTCATTCTTGTTACCTTCCACGCTTACAAGCTATGTGAGCTGAATTATGGAACCTCTTTGAGCTTCCGTCTCACAGCAATTAAATGAAGACACAATTAAATGAAGAGTCACTGTCCTCCCAAAGTTACTGCGAAGCACGTGCGGCTTACTTCGGCCAGGCAAAGTACTCGTGACGGTGCCAGGCGCAGAGAAAGCTCTCACTGAATTTGCTTCTTCACGTCCTTTGCTAAACAGAGTTTCTCATTAGAGAAGTCCGACCTCATCCCTTGCAAATTTTGAATATTTCGAGCCCCCTTCAGGCCCAAGTCTGAGTCCTGAAGTGGACATCTGTGGTCCCTCATGACCTGACGCCCAGATCCTTCTGTAGCTTCATATTTTGACAGTCCTTTGGGGGCTTCTCACCGCCCCCCGCACACAGACTTACCTCTTGCCTTCTAGCCGGCCTCTCCCTCTGTACCATTTCTCCATACGTGGGTCCCGCTGTCTGAAATTCCTTTCTTTTCCTTTCCTCGGCGATCACCTACTTACCTACTTGACTGCCACTCACTTCCCACGTGTAGATGCCCCCACACCATTCGTGGGCTGTGCCCCCAGGACATGGCCCCATTGTAGGACTTCCAAGCCGGTGAGAACCCCGGCTTTCCCGCCAGTCACCTGCCCAAACTAGGGCCATTTCAGGACAGGAATGTGACATTTATCTTGGTGTCCCCAGTCCCTAGCCCAGCTTAGTGAAGATTGAATAACTCACATTGAATCATGAAAATAAGAACACGGCATATGCATTGAGCAGAAGCCTTGCACAATTTAAGGACTCAACAAATACGTTCAATGGGCGAGTGACTAAAGGAGTGAGCAACGAGATAGTATTTATTTTGAGCTCCCTACCTCCCACATGCCACGGCAACCATCTAAATCACCAGCCTTTTTTATTCTCCTGCGGCCCCAGCCTTCAAACCAAGCCACCCAGCTGGCTGCCAACCTGGGACATGTCACATTCTGCCCTCACTGCTCCTATAGCCACATGGACAGCCACTAGGCCGGTCTCTCGATACTTGCCACCGATTCCTGAACTTGTTTTGGATCAGTTCCTACCTCGTGCTCCATCTAGAACAGCCTGAACCTTCCCTAGCGTCATCAGGTCCCTTGACCCCACAGGGGGTATCGACACCTCCTTGGGCAACCATCTTTGATCTCCTGCACTATCTACAAACACACCTACAGCTATATCCATCCATCTCTGTCCATCTCTATATCCATCCACCTCCAGAGTATGGCTGACTCCTACATCTCCATTTCTGGTCCAAGACCTGCCCTCTGTTGGGAGGCTGAAATATCCAGCCATCAATTTCTCTACCAATCAGGCTGTCCGCAGACAATTCAGACAGCGCGGCAACAACCAAACTCGCCATTCTTTCCCCTAAGCCGCCTTCTTCTTATCTGATTACCGTCTCGGTGGCCCGAGGCAGCCGCTCTCTTGTGTATCTTTACAGAGCATCAATGGCTGGTTTCTGCCGACCTCACTTGCCAGACGTGTCTTGAATCGGGGGCCTCTTTCCGGTTCTTTATCGTTTCTCACAGGGACAGCTGCCAGAGGTTTTGTGGGTCTCCCCCCCAGTCTGTCCACCTCGATTTCGCCCTCCATCTCTCCCCACCAGAGCAAGGCATCTCCAGCTCAAACCTGACCACATTGCTCCATTTATAATCAATCCGGAAGTGGTTTCTCCAGGATCTGTAGGGCAGAGGGCTGAATCCTTCACGGGGCGCTCAGAACTTCCCGAGAGGAAGCCCTTTCTACTAATTCTCCTGCTCCGTTTGCCGAAGCATCCATCGTCCCTTCACAAGCCACGCTGCTGTCCTACCTGCCTGTGTCAGCCCAAGCTGTGCCTCAACTCTCCCCCCCACCCCCCGCCCAACTCCCAACTCCCCAGGTGTACCAGGAAGTAGATTTCTTACAATGGGTTCTTGACTCATCGCTTAGGCACACCCTCCCCTAGAAAAATCCTGAGTTCTCTCCAGATTTTTACCTTCCGTTTCCAGATGGTTTGGTTGCATATTCTCTGGTCCCATAATGCTTTGTGCACTGCTTTATTATTTTAAGTACCACATGGAACTTCTCCTTCTCTCTCTCTCTCTCTTTCTCTCTCTCTCTCACCTTCCATCTTTCCCCCCATCTGTAGCTCCTTGGGAACAGGAGCTGTTCTATTTGCATCTTTGTTCCCCTGCCACCTAGCGTAGCTCAATAAATGTCAGGAGACTGCAATGTTCCCGTAGTTTTTGATGACAATAGAGATGACGTGAAAATATTCGCACGATCTATGTGGCCCACTCAGTAGAGTCCGTCTCTATGGCGGAGTCATTGGTGGGGGTTTAAATGAAATCCACACCCTTCATCCTCCGTCATATCACGTGCCGGTTGGAATCCACCACATTTAAAGTGCTCGAGAGCCACACGTGTCCAGTGGCTATGACACTGGGTGGCGCAGTGCTCAGGGCCGTCATCAAAATGATGGGGAACAGCGTGTAAAGAAACACACGGGCACTCACACGTAAAGGCGCGTCAAACATTTGCTTATTTCTCCCCGCCTATCATACTAATATTAAAAAGTGATGATATTATTTTCCTCTTGGTAGAAAACTATGAAGGAGGAAGATATTTGTAAAATGTTTTAAACTGGAAGAAAAAAAAACATACAGTTAAAATGTGTGATGTTTGTCGCCTCGATGAATGAAACCAACAGGAAAAGAATGAAAGGAAATGCAGGTGTGATGACCATCCCCGCCCCTTACGTTCCTGGCATTGGTATGACACAGTGGAGGGAAGGGACAGTCCCCACTGAAGGAAGGAGCCAGCCTTCTGACGTGATGGCTCTGGCTGCACGGTGGCCCTCACGACTCTCTTCCTTCACTCCTAAAGGAATAAGGGGCATAAAAACCTCGGAGTGTTGTTTAAGCCACATAACAAATGTTTTCTTCCCACAAATCTTGTTTTCCTCGCAGCGAGGAAACGAGGTCTCTAACGCCAACCACAAATTGTAACCCAAGGTTGGGGAAAATATCCAGGAAGAAAAGCGGAAGGTCTCAAATAGGTTGAAACAAAGAGAGGCCAAGGGCAGGTGGGTAGAAATTAATCTTATTAGGATCGTATATCACGAGGGTGTCAGGTGTGAAAGCAAACGAATGGCCTGTGTTTATCTGAGCTAAACCTTGCGGTTCACCCAAACGCTCACTTCCCGGACCGTTTTTTTTTTTTACCTGTAATAAATCGCCCAAGTCTTCCTACGGCGTTGATAATAAAGTGCGTTTAGGTGCAGTTCGAGATTTCATGCCGGGTTTTCGATGCGACCAACCTCTCCCACTTTTTTTCTCTCTCTCTCCATTTTTCTCTCCCTCTCCTCTTTATCACAGCTGATTCGCAAAGCCTTTTGGAAAGATGAAGTAGGTAGAAATCAAAATAAATGGATTCTATTAAAACCGGCAATGCATCAACTGCTTGATAAAGTGATTAATAAACAGCTTAGGATGGTGATTGATTAAACTCTTTAATCAAAGTGCTAAAGTGACTTAATGTGGAGAGTTTCAACCTGTTCGAAGTATACATTTTCCTGGCCCGAGGTTCACAGTTGTTTATGTAACTTTTCTGAAGTGATGCCTTAGGTCTAACCTTTTGAGAGCCGGACTCTGGAATGTGTGAGGATTATAAAGTATCATCAACTACGTTAGCTGCTGAAATGTGGCCATGAATTACAGGAGCCTTTCACTAGGCAACAAGTCATTTTTCAGAATTTTGGACGTTGTGATCCAGAAGGTTCTTTGACTGCATCCCTTCATAACTCTTTAAGCCTTTGGATATAAAGCAAGAAGAAGCAGGTTTTCGAAGTCCCTGTCATTTATATTTCATTGTCTCTTTTTCTCCTTTATTGTGTAAGGGCAAAACGTTGATGATTTGGGAGGAAGTTTATTCTTACCCTGAAGAGAGTTTTAAATTCGTTACGATGGGTATATGTCATCCAATGCATATAATTCTCAGCATCGGGCGTCATTTTTGACACAATTGATCATCCGCTCATCAATTTAATAAGCCATTGGACTCTCGAAAGTTTGCAACACCCAAACAGACTTTTTCATGACATGGTCCCTAAAAATTATATAAAAACATTTAAAGAGTTGAGCTTGGGGAGTATATTAAGGGAGCAGACTGTGGCCATGCATTAATGGGGGGACATTCGTGACCCAGACTGTGTGTATGTAACAAAGGCAATTGAAGGAATTTATTTAATTCAAGACAAAAGATATATTACTTCATGTGATGCACAGTACTGAGCACTGTATGGTTGTCAAAACAAAAATAATAGTGAGGTTCTTATTATGTAATGAAGGAGATTATATGGATGGAGAAAGTGTTTGTTCGAATAACTTAGAAAGACAGTTCTTGTTTTGAAAGATTGGCGAAGGCAAAGAAGGGTAGGGAAGTTTGGGAAAGGTTCAAAAATACCATTGCAGTTGATCTGGTTTTGAAAGACGAACAGAAATCAGACAGGGAGCTAGGTGCCTGACAGCGGGGCTCTTAGATTTAAACATGATTCCTCAGAGGTGGGTAAGCATATTTAGGGGTCACTAAGTAGCCCCGTTTGTCTAGAATGCAGAGTTCAGTGGGACATGAGGTGGCAAGGGTGAGTTGACATCATTCTGGAAAGGTTCTCAAAGTGTCCACCAAAGGATTTTCAAAGAAGAATAGACGGTCCCCAAAGCAGAGGAATAGGCTGCTTAATGGTTAGATCACGATGCTAGGACGCCTAGACCTAAATCCGAAATGACCTTGGACGAGTCCTTAAGCTACACATGCCTTAGTTTTCTCATTTTTAATTGTCGATAATAAGAGTATCTGCTTCACAGAGCTGCTGTGTGATGATGAGGGTTTAAATTGTACAGAGCTTGACGAATACTGCCTAATAGTAAGTGCTCGATAATGATCTTATGGCTATTGCTAATGCAGATCTGAGAATTAGAAGTGCACTTGAGGAAATGTAAACGTATAGGCCTTTCTTTAAAGACCACTTGGGGAGAGGAAATACAGCTCGGTACTGTTAAGCGCATTTACATCGTTGTGCATTTTATCTCTTGAACTCTCACCATCTATCAAAACTAAAATCGTGTCCTTATCAAACACCAGCACCCCATTTTCTCCTCCTCTCGGCCCCTGACACCACGATTCTACTTTCTGTCTCTATGAATTTGACTCTTTCCGGTACATCCTAAAAGTGGAATCGTGCAATAATCTTAGTTTTGCGACTGGTTTATTTCACTGAGCCTAAGATCCTCTAAGTTCACCTCATCATAGCAGGTGTCAAGGTCGCTTTCCTTCTGAAGGTCCAGTAATAGTCCACTGTATGGATAGGATGTGAGTTTTCCCTCCGTCTATCTGTGGACACTGGAATCGCTTCTACCTTTCGGCTACCGTGAATAATGGTGCCATCCACACGAAGGTATAAATCTCTGTTTGCGTCACTGCCTTCAATCCCTTTGGGCATACGCCCAGGAGTGGAATTGCAGAGTCTTGTGGTAATTCTATTTATTTATTTATTTTTTTAGAAACTACCATATCGTTTTTCATACTATTTCACATTCCCACTGACATCTCATGGGAGTTCTAATTTCTCCACGTCCTCACCAACGCTCGTTATCTCCTGTCGTTTCTGTTCGTTTGTATTTTGTAGTAGACATCCTAATGGAAGTGAGGCGACATCTGTGTGTGATTTGACTTCCACCCCCCTAATGATAACTGATGATGAGCATCTTCCTATGTATGGGGACACTTTCACATTGTCCACCGATGGATGCTCTAAGAACCGCCAACACCCGTCCATTTGCCCTAGATTGAGAAATCTGATGCTGAGAGGCCGTTTAGAGAGGTCTCCACCATCGAGGGCTAAGCCACCTTTTCGCCTTTGCTGCAGTCTGGCCCTCACAGGCTGGACTCTGGGAATGTCTGACAGGGTCTTGTTCTATCCACATGCCCTATACTCCCTCGCCTCTCTCTCTTTCTACATAGTTTTCTTAGACTGAAATGCCTTTTGTCTAAATCTTACTGTGTCTTCAGACTCAAACATCCTCCCTACTCTCGTGTTAGTCTGGGTCCAAATTTTAGAGAGCTAAATCACCCTCGCCTCTGTTTCTCGTAGCATCAGTTCTGTTCTGAGACATTTGCCTCATGGGACTGTGAGCTCATTGGTGTCCCAGGGCCTGTCTGCTTCATGAGCAGAGGGACAAGGCTGTGTAGACGGGAAAGGCATGAGCCCAGGTACGGGACGAGGAGGGCGACTCGGTGTCAGTAAAAATAATGGCTGTGGGATTTACGTTCCTACAAAAGTAACGAGGCTTTGTAGAAATTTAAGAAACTGCACAGGGCTGGACTTCTGAATTCTTCAGAGGCTGGAAATCTCACCAGTGAGACCAGGCTTCGCATAAGAAATTTTCAATAGCTCAATTGAAACCCAGGAGTGAAGAGCGGAGGGACTCATGGCTTACAGAAAAAGCTTACAGCGCGCCTAGCAGTGTCTCAGAAGCGTCGATAAAACTTTAAAATCAATATGTTGATGAAGTGCCAGCCAGAAAACATCATGAAATCGGCTGACGTTGTCACAGGGCTCTATGTCCCCTCTCCCATCACTGTCCCCACGTATCTGGACAGCATCAAATCTTCAGAACCTCTGCAGTTCTTTATGGAAAAGGCAACAGAAATTCTATTTTTATAGATCGTATTTAAAAGTACAGGTGATGGGGTAATTAGGAGGAAAGTTTAGAAAACACAAGAAAACCTTAGGAACATCAGAAGCTGTCCAGAGGTTAGCACAAATAGCAATTAAGAGCGACCCAAGTGTTTTCTGTTCATATTATTTTGGCATAAGTGAGACAATTGTCAATATATACTTTGACATATTTCTTTATTAATGAAGCAACTGTATTGCCTCACGTTGATGAAAACGCTCTGCTAACACCACTTTTAATGGCTGCATAAGTTCCCTTTTAACGTAGCTTATTACAATCCCTCCTATTCTTGGACATTTGAATTGTTTCCTGTATTAAACTGAATATTCGTGTACATGAAACTTTTCAAAATGTTTTGGGTTGTTTCTTTATTACAGTGACATGAAGATAATTTGTGCCCACTTAACAGAACCATTTTGAGGATTCTGAGATCTGTGTAAAGATGCCTTCCGTACATTTTTATACATCCTGAAATCTGACAATAAAGAATAGAAATTTATTTTATTATTGATAGAATAATTAAAAAGTTGGTAATAACGGGGTCGAAATCAGGGAACCAAAGTTTATTCTGGCCACTGTATATGACTAAATTATCATAAAACCTACTTCAGCAAATTTTTTTTATACCACAAACCTTTTTAAAGTCTCTCTTTTTCTGGAATACTGTAAGGATATTATAATTAATTATAATTCTACTCATTATATGATATATGAAGGTGCGCACGCACATGTACTAGTAATTACCCCAAACCATACTGCCAATATTTCAATTTAAATATTATTAGACCATTCTAAATTCCACAAAATACTGATGTGACATATTACTTATGATCTGGAAGGACAAACCCAAATGACAGTCATCTAAAGTTTATACAAACGCAGAAAATTTTTTTTAATAATTGAAATACAGCCTTTTAGTTAAATTGAAAATGAGTTCTCAAAAATGTTTTGTCAACTCAATTTTAATAAATGTAATAAAGTACCCTTAAGTCATTAATTTTTATAAGTAATTTTATTATTTTATAAAATTACCTTCTTCAAGCCTCTAAATTTGAATGTGTATTCCTGCCAGTGTCTACAAAGAGGCTGTTTTTTAAAGATATTTTAACCCTTTTATTCGGAGTTTGGAAAGGCTATATTTTTAGCATCTTCAGCTCTTGAGTGTATTAGTTCATCCTGTTTTCCTCTAATGCACCATAGATGAAGCATGAAAATCACCTATTAGGCGGCTGTCATAACAATGAGTGATAGACAATTTCTAGTGGAAAGAATATTGTCTGTTTAATTGAAATGTAACAGCAAGTAAAACCACAACAAAGCGGACCCTTAAAATTCACCGATGATCCCCAGTGCTCAATGGTGAGGAACGGTTCTGAAAATAAAGAGATATTCAGAATTGTTTAGTCGAAGAGAGTGCCTTATGAGGCTTCTGCTTTTAGGCTGAGGTTACCAGAATGGGAATTACCTTTACTGAAAATAAATCACACTGTTTTCTTTGCAAGGCGGCTCAATTTAGCTGTTTAATCTGAGACAAATGACAGATTGAAGAGCAGAGGAAAAACTCTCCGGTTCATCAGGTTTAGAAAAGTAAGAAAGATATTTTATCCATGTTCAGTGTTTCTATCTGATAATCCGTTGTATACACTGTAATTTCAGAGTAATTTGAAGCATACAAAGTCTTACAAATAGGTGTTTCTTAAAGCAGCGTAGAGAAGGCAATGGCCTAAGGTATTTGTTTAGAAATAATACGTTTTTGTTTTTTGTTTTTACTGTCAGGTTTAATAACTTGACCAAAATATATATGTACATATTTTCTCAGACAGTTTTCCAAAGGAAAGGGTCATGCAATTTCAGTGACTGGCCACATAATGTATTCTGCTTGGTCAAGATAAAAAACTTGCTGAGGTAGAAAAAAAAAATAAGTCATTTAGAAAACCATGCGTACTTTAAACTAAGACTACCCAAAAGTAATAAAAATATAAATCTTTATTTTGTTTAACTCTTATCACATGTCTATAAACTCTAAACATAAATGGTACATAGATACAATTCAGAGAAATGTAACAACCGAAATATATTTAATTTAATAAAGAAATAACTAATGCTTAACAGAGAACAGTGAATCTTCCTATGATTAGAAAATCTACTAACACGTTTTAAAAATAGGTAATGCAATCGAATTATTATAACTCCCCACAGAGATATATTTTGGATGCAATACTATGATTTGAACTAGCAAAACACAAAAAAAAGGTATGTTGTTTTAACTGAAGTCTGTAATTCTGTGACATAAAGTTTAGTAATTGACACACAGGAAGGGTCCAATGGGGGAAATATGCTTCGAAGACGCATGAGAAATAGCCTGAGAAAACACTACACTAAGAATCAAAATTTTATAAACAAAATGTCACCCGGCTCCTCTTCATTAGTGACAATATTGCTGATTGGACCCGGTGAGCAGGAAGTAGCAAACACCCTAGATAACTTATTGAGATGTACAAACCAGAAAGGAAGAAAGGAAGATCATGAATATTCATGAGCCTTCCACCTTGGTGAAGTTTCTGGATGCATAATGATTTGGAACGTGATGGAACGCCTTGCTGAGTGGAAGGTAGTTGCTACATCTTACACGGCATGGCAGATTTCTTCGGGTTTTAAGGGCAATATTAGTGTGCTCCTGCAACCCATTTATTAAGTAATCTATAAAGTGGCCAGTTTTTAAAGAGACTCAGGAAAAAAGAAAACACTTCGTTGCCCTGTCTACAATACAGACTGCTCTGGTAAATCATTCTTGTGACCCAGAAAAGCCTTCAGTCTTCTGTGTATCTGAGACCACGGACCTCAGTAGTAAGCTTAACACAGATATTTGAATTAAACCTATTGGGATGATGTTGGTTAATAAAATGATGTGGTTTTCAAATGTACGATTCAATAATACATCATCTGTGTGTTGCATTGTGTATTATACAATAATCATGTTACATAATAATGTTAAAATGCAGTATATTTTATTGTATGAGAAATTATGTCAACATGTATAATTTCTGCATAATTTAATGAGCAAATATTTTACAAATGACCAATGCGTGCTGTCACGTAAAGTCACGTGTGAGTCAAGCATCCATTCTAAGTGCAAGACACATTGACTATTTTCAGGTAACAAGTATATTAATATGATTTAAATTCTACTTAGGTAGAATTTAATGGTAACTAATTAAATTAAAGTAGATGGTAATCTCTGCAGTATACATATGACGTTATTCTTGAATTGTACACTTCAAACCATTTTATTAACCAATGTTATCCCAGTAGGTTTAATTGTAGAAATGTGTATCTTATAAATAAGTTAATAATAAAAAATAAAAACTACCACTTGTCGAGATGGGGTGTAATATCAAAGAATATCCACCATTATCTAATAGAAATGCAAAAACTCCCTTCCCCTTCCAGCTAACTGCCATTGTAAAGCTAAGTATTCTTCATATACTTCAGCAATAGGAACATATTACAGCAGATAATCTCAAAGGCAGATATGAAGTCCCAGCCGTCTTCCGTTAAGACGAACACTAACCAAGATTTGCAAAAATGAGAAAACCAGTGTGACTCTTTCGATTTTTTGTTTTTCCATTAAAAATGTTAGATATGTTAGCATGTGATGAGTGCAATAGTGTTATTTTTAAATCATTTAATAAACATTTAAAAACAATTTCTAATGTAAATATTCGTAGATACACCCCTCACTGAACCTAAGCCCTCTGGAATGAATTTTCAATATGTTTTAAGAAGGAAACGGGCTGGGACATCAAAAATTTCAGAACCGCTGAGCTGCGCGATTGTAGCACCATAAAAATATAAATACTTATTTAAATCGGGCAGTAGTGCTATCAATCAACAGGAATCTTTTTTTTTATTGATTTCTCTGTCAAATTCAGAAGTAAACATTCAACTCGAAGTAGGAATGGTGTAAGACTCCATTGGTGTAAAGCTGAATTGTGATAATCTGGAAGTTTTGATGAGATTTTATTGCTCGTTGGTATGCATTTTAAAAATACGTGAGAGTTTTCTTTTTTTCAGAGGTTACCTTTAGAGGCTTTTGATGTTTTACCCAGCTTTTTTAGTCTGCATATGCATGTGCTTTCATCTGTACATTATTTCCACAAATGAGAAGTTCACACATAGCAACAGTGGCTCAGCACTTCTTAATTTATCTTTTGAGTTATTTAAAAATCAGACTGATTGCATTATAGGCTTATTACAATTCACCATTTCAGAGAGATCCACGCAAAGGGAAATTTCTTTCCCAATATCATGAAGTCACTCTACAGCCAGGAGTTCAAATAACTTCTTCATCTATCTTTAAAGAAATTCGACTAATTATTGCGATCCAACCAAACTGTGAATTCACCTCTAAAAATAGCCCTTTTGGTGGCTGTATTAGTTAAGATAAAGCAATCCTTGCACATGTATATGTTCAAGGCTAACGAGAAGTGCCATCTGCAGAACTGGGATATTTTCACACTTCTCTCTATTATACAAAACAATAAACCCTCTCCAGCTGATTTCTCTCATTGTGAAATGCAAATTGCCTATAAAAGTCCTCAGGGTGTGAGAAGACACTTATCAAACAGACATTACACATGCATTCATAGAAACTCTGCAGCCTCGCTCTATTTTAGCTGCAGTAAGGACCAAAAAACATAGGTGCGAGCCTGTTCTGTGTCGCTAGAATAATTATGGCCTGAAGTAGCTACTCTTGGCTAAGACAGCTAGATAACCCCTCTGCTCCCACTAACTTTGGACCTACTAGCAAGAGAAGTAAAATCTTCAGAACGGAAGAAAACAAAACACATTACTCGTGAGGTTTAAACGACTATTCTAAATCATTAATCTAGTCTTTACCTAAATCTAGTCTCTAGCTACATTTCACACGTGACACCCTCAACCTTACACACTCTCTGCCACTTATGCCTCACTGGAGATTTGCACATTCCCCCATGTGACAAATAGATGGGTGGTAAGAGGTAACGCGAGTTCCATGCCGTTAATGAACTTGAAGAATCCACATGAACTTTCATCTAGAAATTCACTGCTGCCCGTGGTGCATGAAGAGCCAAACAGGAAAAAAATAATAATAATCATAACGTTTTACAAAAATGTGTTCAAGCCTTGTATAGGGAGAAAAAATAATCTGCAAAGGCTTAGGATAAATTTTAAATGGAAAACACAACAAAGTTATTAAAATGTTGAAATAAAATTAGCCGAGGATGTTTTAGGAGATGAAATCTTAAAAACCAATAATTTAACATGTGACTCATTTTTATATTTTCCATGATGCTTAGGTCTTAGAGATTATAGGCAATGAAAATATACTTTGGTATGTTTTTACTAAATAAATACCATAAATAAAAATCTTTTGAAAAATACAATAGAAATGCTTTATTAAAACAAACTGGAAAAAAGTTATGGTTTAGATGAAACATTTGAATTCTGCTGAGGAAAATATTGGGCGTAATTACATCTCATCATGAGATTTCATTTGTTTTCAAAGGACCATTTGTAAAATTTGAATTTGCATACCAGCAAGCTACATTTTTACAAACCTTCCCCTGAAATTCAAGTCCCTTGTTCTACCAGAGAAGCAATTAGAACCAATCATTTTTAATGCATCATAAATAATCTTCACACTTGCTGTTAAGTTAATTAATATAATCGCTAAAGCCAAATGCAACAAAATGAAGCTTATTTTGCAAACATGCAAAACGTTCTGACTCACTGCCCCACCACCAAGATCAAGTGACATTTTACTAACTACGTTTTCAAAGTTGAGTCCAAATTTTATCTTTTAGAAAGAGTTACCAGAAGTAGCACAATGTTGATGGGTGTTCAAAATGATTCGCCATTAGAAGTGACGATGATGCGTCTTGTTACTCAGATAACATTCGGGGAACTGGTCCCAACGCAAAGTTAGAGGACTTGGTTCTTAAATATATAAATGATAACATAGTTAAGGCACTATAATGCATGTTCGTTTATACCTCATCTCTACCGATAAGGATTCGAGGCAGTTAACAAGCACTCATCTTAGCAAGATAAAGATAGATAAGTTAGAAAATCACGACAAAGGCAGAAAAAGTCCTACCACCACCGGGCTTCTTACACATCTGCAGACCGAAATGACACATTAGAGTGTGGCGTTTTCATACTCTGCCTCCCAACCAGGAAGTGCTTGCACCGATCAGTCTTCCCAATAGTTCCATCCTCTAGGTCAACACACTTTTCAGTGTTTGCCTGATTGGGAGACATCGCAAAGGGAGACAGACGACCTGAAACAACCAGGTCCCAGAAGTCACCCAGCTCACCCCATCTCTCAAGGTGCCTGTCCCCTCTTCATCCGCATGCTTCCTTTCTGATGTCCCATACCTGCCCGCTGGCCCAACCCCCCATCACTCCACTCACATTCCTTGTAAACCATTATGATTTCTTCAGTCTTGGGTCTTTTCCTTGGTTATCGCCCACTCAGACAGCTTGACCCGAGATGCCTATGCATTACCCCGGAACCGCTGAGCTGGTCCATACTTCATTTTCCAGTTTTTTCTATCCATTGATGTGGTAGCTGCAAATTAGTAGCCAAAGAACCATTTTACAGAAATCGTCAACGATGCCATTTTCTCCGACTCTGACACATGTTGAAACATGTCCTCTGACAAGATGCTTTTCCTTTCCATGGAGTAAAGGCAGACACAGAATTTCTGAGAATAGGTAGCAGTAGAAAGAAGGATAATCACATTTTTCACCTCCTAATGCCTAAATGATAGTAACAATAGACAGTAATAATAAGAAAACACTTCCCGAATATAGCCAAATCAGGAAAGGAACATATAGAAAGCTAAAAAGGTAAAGTGATGAATGAAACAGATGATTCTAGTGCAATTTGAGAAAGAGGAGTATGGTGCCTGTCTCCAACCCATCTCCCAGAAATGCTACCATTATATAGTGTTTTTGACTTTTGCAATCTGGACTTAAGCTAAAATTGAAGAAACTATGGACTGTGGGCAGGCCTTGAAAAAATTAGTTGCTTATCTGAATGGTACATTATCTCCTGCATATGAAATTATTTGCTCAGAAACAGAGCTTGGTTAAATATTAAACTTAAGGATCAAGAAAGAAATATTCAATTATCCAGGCAAAAATAGCGAAGCAATTATAAAAGGAAAACGATGGATCAGAATGGCCTTATACAGTTGATACACATACATACCCAGACACCTGTATGCATGTGTATATACTTATGTACATATGTGTATGTGTGTATATATGCATATATATTCAATGCCAGTTAATAATGGAGCAATGTCTACAAAGTCTTGAGAAAAAGTTTGCCCCCCCCCAATTTTAAAACCAAAGAAAGAATTTGCCTTTCAAATATAAAATATAAATATAATTATCTTTCAAATGTGAAAGCATCGATCAGATGAACTAGGTAGAAAAATATCACATCACTAACTCTTCCTTAAATAATTAGTCGACATTGAAAACCAAAGAAGAAATAAAACAACTTTGGAAGTTGTGATACAATTGCTACGGATGTGATTATCAGGACAATAGATAGTGCCTCAGATAATCCTGATGGAAGAAAAATTACCTTTAAAAAGTATATCTAGGTAAATTTCTCTTTGAGTATAAGGATTTTTGCAATTATGTGAAAGCTCAAGTAAACAGCCCCTGTGAGACCTCAACAACAACAAAATCGAACCTGCCAAGCGACAAAACTCAGTTAAGTACAAGATTAAGCAATAATCAAAAGTGAGCCTTGAACCAATTCATGGGTAGAATTAAGGTTAAACAACTGCGAATAGTATAGCTATAGAACAGAATCCAAATACTATTCATCTGGAAAATATAAAAATAATTCTGTAACTAATAGAAGCGAGAGATGAGGGAAGAAAACTTCTCTTAAATATGACAATATGAAAATGTTCCTTTCAGGACAGGAGACGAAGGGCCCATCATGGTATGAAACATGGTATGAAAATATGGCTTCAACCTCTTTTATGTTTTCTTTTCTCTGTGTGTTTCTTCTGTCTCCTTAGAGATTTCCTGTAAGAAGTAATGAAAATTATGAAATAGGGACATATAAAGTCTGCAAATTTCTTTAGTTTCTTCTTCTTCTGTTAACTTCAAGAAAAATGAAGTTTAATAATTTTTATTATAATGGAGAAGTAACGTGAAAACATTTTTATAAAATCATTTCTGTCTGTATACTACTGTATCTAAGAATCAACATATAAATACGTATGAAATAATATTTATCTAATTATGGCAATATCTAAAAGATGGGCTTTGGGGTGATTTCCTTTTTTTTTTGTTTTTATTATTTTTGGTACTTAGAAATATCATTTAAGCTTGAAGTGCTTTTCAAAATCAATGAAATAACTTTTTTAAAGAGAAGACAAATGTAAGAATTAAGGTAAAAGCTTTGGACTTTTGCAGTATGCCTTTATGTTGCTGGACTTTAGAGTTATTTTTTTAAAACCTGAATTTCTGCTAAGCTCTACTTAGGTATCCAGTGAAGCCTGAAAATAATAAAATTTAGTAGAGGAAACTTTTAGGCACCAGCCGCTGTTTCCGAAACAGATATGGTAACACACACACAAAAGGGCAGATTTTAGCTGTCAAAACAAGGCATTGTAATTACTTTCTCATGTTTTGATTCTCCCTTGTATTACGATCGTGCACCTCTGTGTTTCCTGTCATCTTAATGTTAACTGGTAACCTCCATCTTCTCAACCATTAGTCTGTCCTCCAACCCCCCTCATTCCCTCGTGACTTTCACATCTAGTGGTTTTATTTCCCTGACTCCGTGTAGGCAAGATTTACACTCACCGGCTAAGTTCTGCTTTTTGTTCCAAGCATTAGTTTTTCCTAAATCCTTTTTTTTTTTTTTTTTTTTTTTTTTGCGTCTAGTAATGCACAAAGCATACCAATGCTGCCTGCAAGGTAATTTGACCCATTGTCGTACTGGTTCTGAGCCCTGTGGAAAAAAGATACACACAAAGCGAATCGCATTTCTCAGATACAAGAACTTATCAGTCCTTGGAAATACATGTATTCTAAACAGTACAGTTTTATATATTTTTAAAACTCGGGAAGCCATTCTGGTTGTACAGAAAAGCATTTGACTATTAATTTTCCAAATGGTTTTCCGAAGACAGTTATCTGATGTTAAAACATTTGAAACGATACAACGAATAAATTGGGAGAGAGAGCTCATGCAGTAGAATATCAGATTGACCTGGGTTTGATTTGGGGCTTTGTCACTTGCTAATCTGGAATCTTGGAGAAATCATTTGAACGCCTCCGAGCCTCAGTTTCCCCACCTATAGAATGGAGACAATGACACAGTCACTCCTCGCATAATGACGTTTTGCTCAACAATGGACTGTATATACAACAGTGCTCCCACAAGCTTATAATGGAGCTGAAAAATTCCTATCGCCTCGCGACACCAAAATTTCATAGAGCAGCATGTTACAATTGCCCAGAGTGCCCAGAGCAGGGACATGCTATATTTGTTTGTGGCCCACGAGCGATAGGCTAGACCATGTAGCCTAGGCATATAGCAGGCTGTACCATCTAAGTCTGTGTGGCTGCGCTCTGCCATATTTGCACAATGATGACAATCACCTAAGGATACGTTTCTTGGGCCTGGGTAAGCAAGGCGTGGCTGCGCCCATCGGTGAGAACTATCATCGTGACTCCAGGTATCCGGTGCTCTGATCCTTAAGCTCGTGGAGTCTGTGTGTCTTCCTCCCTCAGAGCAAGATGCACCATGAATCTCCTGGTCCTCAACCATGCTCAAGCCATGGTTGTCTGAACAGAAAATAACAAATTATCACCAAGGAGAAAAATTTACTATTTTGGGGAGAAATGTTTAACGACGGCATGGCATCCGTTTTATAAAATTTCATTCAGATGGCAGGCGATGCGTCTCGTAACTGAAACATGACTTCTTGTTCTCCAGCTGCCTCGTCACTGTTTCTTTATTACTCCTTATCCTAAATTCGCTTCCACCACATCAGAAATAATTTCCCCCCGGCCAGGTTTTAAATCAAGAAGACGCATCAGTGCACACTGATCTGAGGTGATGATGTTATTTTAAATGCAGAGGACCGCAAATAAATGACTCGAAAATGTTAAATCCAGTTCAAGTTCTTGTCACATCGCAAGAAACACATCTTCCGAACCCAATTAATTTGGGAAGTAAGACATCATCCAGTCCACTACGGTGTGACGTGTCGTGACTGCCTTGATGAATAATGCAGGAAAACGCAAACTTCTCCAGGGCGTCCTTCGCTGAGGAGTCAAAAGAGAAGATAAGGTTTGAAACCCGTAGCTCGTCAGACTTTTTTCCCAAAGGAACGCAGTTTGCAACGAGGGCCTGGAGGGGCAGCCGGTCTCTGAGCTGGGCCATGGCAGGGCTGTCTTGCCGGTCATTCCCTATGTGTCGTAGTTTGTGCCTGTGGCCGGAGCCTGTCCCTTGGCTGGAATTCTTCTGTACTTTGGTTCCCTTTTGTTCCGATGGCACTTCGCCCAACGGTACTTGACAATGAGTGATGCTCTCAAACCCTGCTCTTTCACACCCTGTGGGTGACCTATAACTCTTCATGGGTAACCTCTGACCTGGGGACTGACAGTTTGATTTATTGTCCGGTGTTATGATTTATGAGTATCTTCTCAGAATAATTAACGGACAACAGGTGGCGGCATAATAATTTTGATTACCCAGCGGTTCATGAAACCACGACAAAGGTGACTTCATTTTCTGAATACGGGAGGGACAACAATTAGAAATTAGACAAAGAAGTGCTTTTATGCCAGAGTTTTTGGTCTTTTGTCTGTCACACAGAAGACTTATTTAGGAGGCCCGCATTCTTCTTAGACATCAGGCAGTAGTAGGAACTTCCATTCTGTGAATGTAAGAAGACACTTTTCATCGCCGTATGGGTAAAATTATTTTTCTTTCTTTGGTGAAGTCTTGATTAATTGAGTTATGTCAAACCTGTCACCCACGTCATCTTTCAGCATCCCGTTTTTGACAATGGCCATTGCCCAGAGAAGAATTGATGGTCAAAGGAAGTTTGGGAAAGCATTGAACGTTTTGTAAGGCATTTTAGCATAATCCAACCAACCGTCCTTCTAAATATTTCTTCCTAAGTACGCAAGGAAAACAACGAAAACGCTCAAAACTTATTTTTATTTTAAAGCCTACAATTAGGAATCTATGGGGGTGTTTTAAGTAGTGTATTATTATGGTCTGCATTTGTGTTTACTTCCTCCTCCGCCGTCGGTTTCGTGATATTTTTCTTTAACTGACACTTCATCCCTTTTCTTCGAGCCGAGGTGTCATTCTGACTATAGATCTTATTATAGACACCTCAGCGTCCTGAGGATTTACCTTTTTTCCCCCTCATAAACCTGTAGCACACTTAAGCAAGCACCTACCTCTAAGACGGCCTAATGCCATTTATATAATACTAAAGAAAAATCGAATCAGGTGAGATTTATTCCTCACGGTTCTCGATTTAATCTCTGCCAAAAATGGACCTAAGTGTGGCCAGTGGAACTGAAGTCCCCAGGCCTCTGAATATGTAACAATCCTGCCTCCCGCCCAGAAGCTGGGTGCTCAAAGCCCTCCCATGAAATACAGTTTCACGATAGCGATAGTACAGGCTTATCATTTTAATTGACTCTGTGACATATAAAAATATTCCTACGATCCTGCTTTACATTATAGTTTAATAACAGCTTAACACACATCTATGAAACATTCATTCCTGTTACATTCCAATTTTAAAATATCTGATGGAGAGCCCGGTTAATAGATCAAAGAGGGTTCCTGGAATATTAAAGGTCCTTCGATGAAGGTAGGATTCGCCAAAGTAAGACGCAATTACCATGAGCTTTGCAGATTTTTAGGGGTTTTATTGTTTGTTTGTTTGTTTGTTTTAATTCATAAAGATTCCTTGAACCAAGATATGGTCAATATAAGAGCGATTTTGTGGCTTTTTTTTTTTCCCCCTCCTCCTCCTGCTCTTGCAAGCTCCATGAACCACAATGGGAACACAGTCATATTTTTGAAGAAAAAGAACAGAAATAGCAGATTTCCATATTTACATTTAAAGGACTGTAGTGATAAAGCCTGCACGTTCAGGTAATAATACCCCAGTAAACTAAGTAAATGCCCCATTTGAGCAATAGGTCCCCCTGCCCCCCTCAGCTTTGGAGGGCAAGCTGGGGACAGAGTTTACTCCGAAAACATGACACATGCGCGAATCACGAGGGAACGTCGGCGTTTTGCTCCCCATCAATTTTTAAATTAATTATCTGGAAGCAAGCCGCGGTTAATTTTGGCCATAGACGTTCCGATGAGACGCTCCGACCCCTTTTGCCTTTTGGCTTCTTCTGTACAACCCCGGTGACACTCAGGGTCACCCTTGACACCAAGTCACAGCCCTGCTGGCCTGTCTTCCCTACTCAGCAATCCTTTTGTTGCGACGGGACGCTCGCCCACTTCCGTCCTCCTCTGAGAAACGCCGCCCTCCCCTTGCACCCCAAGCCGCCTCTGCACGAAACTTATTTCCCAGGGGGAAAAAAAAAAAAAGCAAAACTCCCCCTCCGTTTGGCGCCGTTACTCGTGTTTTCCAAACTTTACACCGCAGCATCGTCCCATATGTTTGTGCAGCGCCCGGGAAGATTTCTTTAGAAAGCGCTGATGCTAATTATAAATTTAATTTGCATTTTAATTAGAATGGTAGCAAATTAAAAGCGTGGCAGCTGGAGAATTTTGAACGCTTTGCGGAGATTTGGGGTCGGTATCTCTCGTTTTTGACTCTGCAGCCTTTCCATTTGTCTCTTGCTATCTTTCCTTCGCACGAGCACGCTGGTGATTTTTCTGCCCTCGTTCCTCAGTCTCTCTCTCTCTCTCTCTCTCTCTCTCTCTGTCTCTCTTTCTTTCTCTCTCTGTCTCTCTGTCTCTGTTTCTTTCTTTCTCTCTCTCCCTCTCTCTCTCTGTCTCTCTTTCTTTCTCTCTCTGTCTCTCTCTGTTTCTTTCTCTCTCTCTCTCTCTCTCTCTCTCTCTCTCTCTCTCTCTCTCTCTCTCTCTCTCATTCCTCTTCTTTATATATTTTTTCCAGTTGTCCACCCCTTCCCACCCAAGGATCAGGCTATGAATTGTTCCTCTTTTGCGCTGATAAACGGTGTGGGCTTGGGCTTCTCTGGTGACAGCGTACGGTGGGCAGCAGGGACAGAGTGGCCATTTAGAGTTTTTCAAAGTCCCTTCTAGGGTCGCTCTACATCCGTCATTACAGGTGGAAACCTAACATTTTCTCTCCTCGAATAAGGGGGGCTGTGTATAGTCCTTCGGCCTCTACGTACCCCACATTTTGGGGTGAATGACCGGAGGTTGTGACTGCAGGTCTTTGGCGCCTTGATAAAATAGCCATCAGGCATTCCGCCTCTCCGCCCGCACCGGGGAGAGGAAGCCACGTGGCGTTTCCCTTCGGGCCGGAGCCTCGTGCTGCGGGCCCGCGAGTCGGCGGGGCGGCGGGGGCTGCGGTCGCCGCGCCTCCCGATCGGGCTGCGCGCATGTCTGTTCCCGGCGCTCCCGCGAGCGCGGCCCGTCATGCCTGTCATCTTCCCTATGCTGCGTCTCCATGGTCACTTTCCCTCCTTCTGTTCGCTTCCCCCGCGGTGTCCTTGCTCGATAATTTTCATTAATTGATTGACAGCTCTGATAGACCCAACTAACCTCTAGCCCACTCTCATGTCTGTTTTTAAATAAGTACTTGTGCGTCCGATGACCTTGTCGCCTCATCAGCTATCAGAAAATGAGCATGCAGATATGGAAGAGGTTGATTAGCAAAATAAGCCATGGATCTCGTTTCTGGCTGACGCCCACGGCGGGCGGGCACAATGAAGCCGTGCCATTTTGCATGTCCCGGAGTAGCAAAAAAATAAAATCAAATAAAATAAGAAGTAAGCGAGAAGCAGGCGACGCTGAATCTCGCCAGGGTCCGTCGTGCTGTCACCTGGAAGGACGACGAGTAGGAAGGTGTCTCCTGTGTCCCTCAGCCTCTTGGGGAAAGGAAGGCTCCTTCCCATCACCCACATCGCTGGCCTCATTAAACCGTGAAAGCAAACAGTTAAGTTTGGGAGAATTATTCATCGTAATAGGAAGACACAAGCAGCTTGTTGCTAGTGAATTCTGTGTGTGTGTGTGTGTGTGTGTGTGTGTGTGTGTGTGTGTTACTTCCTTTCCCCTCTATATTCTTGATTTTGGGGTAAACTGGACATATCACCAGCCATTAAGACCTATGGTTAGCATGTAATTAGCTTCACGATGCTCATCTATATAATAAACAGAAAAAGACACTTCGATATCATCTAGATCCCAGCACTTTCATTATTAACTAAAATAATAGAAGACAAGGAAGCAAGCCATGTCTGATACTATCAAAATCCTCATTTTGATCTGTTTTAAATATGCTGAGTTTTACCTGAAAAGTCATATCTTGCGATCAGACCGAAATGGAATGAGATCGAATTGCTTAGTAATAAGAAATCACATTTTTTCACACTCACACACACACACACTCAAACTCATGCAAATGATTAAATGTATGTTTTAATTTCAAATAAAATTTAGTTGCTATTGCAACTCACTTTACTCAATTGGACAAATATTTATTTTATACCTTTCATGTAAAGGGCCTTGAACGTGATTTAAAAGCAACTTACATCACAGGTGCTAATAAAGGTGGAATTTCCCGAAGGAGGAATTATTATATAAATATCATATATAAGTTACACCAAGTTTTGGAAGCTGAAGAGAGTCGAAACACCAAACAATCTTATTTGTCGATTGGCTTGACTGAGGTAATTTTGAAGATAAGGCCAGCCACAAAATTCAGTTCTTTAAAATTTGCATCCAAGAGAGTTAGAGAAGGAGCTATAACTAACACTTTCTTTAAGTCGAGGGGCAAATTGATAGCTTATGCCAAAAGAAACATTTTAATAGTGATGTCAGAGGTGTCCTAGACTGCCACAGTTTGGTTTTCTAAAATCTAAACCACGTCGTAAAAAACAAAAACAAAAAAAAATGTATTCTATCTCTAAGTTAAACAGCTTTGATGAAAAATAATTTTGTTTCTTCAATTTGTAATTCTCACTTGTGGGAGAGTTAAACCTCAAACTTTAAAAAGCAGGAGTGTTTGTGCGAAGCTGGCATTTTTAAAATGTTAATAAGTATATTGCCATCAAAGAGTAATTGTTGAAAATAGTGGGTAATGGTATGCAAAACGGTGGCCGTGACTTACCCTAATTAAGGGACACCATTACAGGACAAAATAGTGAAAATAAAAGTTATAATTTTCGTGCCCCCAGAGCGTCCGCCACTTGCCTTGTTCTGAGCCAAAACGTGCCCACTGAGGTTCAAAAAACTGTACCTGTCAATTTCCTGGCTTTAAAAGGAAACGCACCTTTTCAGTGGCATTTCGAAATGGACAAAACAGTTTTCCGAGATAAATCTTTTTCATTGCCACTTGGAAAGGTTTAGTTTTCCTTTGCGTCATTTTCTCTTTCTTTCTTTTTCTTTCTTTTCTTTTTTTTTTTTTTTTGCAGCTGTACAAAAACACTTTCATTAACCCAAGAATGGATTATTTTGGAGTGCTAATTAATTGATTCTTCAAAAATGCCAATTGACACACTCGCAGGCAAAACCTGATCTAAGCAAGTATGTTAATGAAGCTATTGTACGTACGGTTCTGTGTGAATATCGGACCATCTGAGATGAGGGGAACTTTGCCATGACGCTCCTGGCCCTCTCGTGGGCAGCTAATTAATATGAGCAGAATATGACAGTTGTACTTGTACGTTCGTACCGCCTGACAATAACTCTATAAAATTACATTTCAGCTAAAGAATGGAAACAGTGTTAAATACCATTATTTGCCTTCCTTTGATGTCTCAGAGTCATTATAGAAGCAATTACAGCAGTTTCTCTGTCTTGTCTATGGGGTATTTATTATCTGTATCTGTCTGGATCCTTTGCCAGGCAGAGAGTATATGGCATATTAAAGACAAGGGAATTCAGCCACAATTATCAGGATGGGAACAGAGAAAGAAACAAAATCAGAGTTTTGCAGATGATTCTGCTGGAAAACAGTAATTTAATATTAAAGTCTCGTGATCTGGAGGGAACTTGCAGGCTCTTTTTTATTTAAATTAAAAAAAAAAATTCTCCAGGTTCACGAGACTCATGAATCTGAGCAAAATTAATTAAAAGCAATAGGGAAATGGAAAACACAAAAACAAAAGGAAAAAGGGAAGAAAAAAAAAACCACTCGGGGCAGCAGCAGAAAACATATTTTCCTTCTTAATTACAAGTGAACGGTCTGGTCTGCCTTTTCCACCGGCTCTGTGCTAACTGGTACAATGCACAAGATGGATTTTTCTTTCCCCACATTAAAAAAAAAGAAAAAATTACCCGTGGTGTTTTTTCACACACAGAGCGCCAGGCGCCAGTTTTCAGGTCCCCTCCAAGATTGTCCCCACATCACTGGAATCTGGTGTGACTCAGACGCATCCGTGTGTATCAGCTGAACTCTCTATCAGAGAAAGGTGTCTTTGGACTTCAAAGGACGTTTGTGATTGACAAGCAAGGTATGGACGCCGACTGCCCCGTGGAGGAGTTTTTTCTCCGGGGCAGTGTCTGAGGACCGGCCTCCATATGATTTAATTCAGAGGATATTGATTATGCGCGCTCCCTATGTGTTCAGCATTCTGCAAATGCAGCAGAGAATGAACTGGAAAAGACACGGGGGGCAAGGTCTCTGCCCGTGAGGAAAGAAGGAGAGGGAGCCCAGCCGTTTCTGAGCCAAGCAGTGGGCAAAGCCCCACGACCAGACAAGGTGGCTTCTGTTGTCACCGTTTAGAGATGGGCAGACCAGGAAGCCGGAAAGCGAGGTGATTTGTCCAATGTCACACAGTCGAACGGCGGAGTGAGGCGTCAGGCTCAGCTTCTGTCTGGCTCCAGTGTCTTTGTCTCCCCACTGGTTTATACCCTGCCCTCCAGAATTCTTCACTAAGACACGAAAATAATCTCCTATGTGATGAAGATGAAAGATAGACTTTGGGAATAGGAAATTACTACAGAGATATGTATTTATTAATACTGCTGATCCGAGGAAGAATGATACGTGTCAGGTTGAGACGGGATAAACAAGAACATTGAAGAGATTGGCCAGTTGGAATGAAGGGCCAGTATCCCTGGCACGCCGTGTCCCTAAAGCTTTGTCCGACAGGGCCGCGCGTGTCCCCAGGAGAGCACAACACCTTTGGGTGGGAGCAGCGCCCACAAAGATGCTGCCCGGAGAGAACCTAGAACACTCGACGTACAACGGTCAAGAGTTAGACAATCTCAGCTACAATGAATGGTTCTCTTTTTCTCCTCCTCCTCCTCCACCTGCTACTGCCTTTTTTTTTTTTTTTTGACAAGTGCATTGGAGAAGTCGATCCGCAGTCCACCCTAACTTCCGTCTCCACTGACAAACATAAACTCGTTACAAGTACTGCAAAAGTAGTCACCTGCCAAGACGTTTAACCGAGGGCTGAACTGGACGGGGGGCTGAGCGTGGACGTGAGATGACGTCACCTACTGTCCAGGAAAATACGTTTACTTGAAAGGAGGGTCCCTGGCAACATTTGTCCCGCTGTAACCGGGTCTTGGCGGAGTCCATGATGCTGATGATACTAATACGTACAAAAACTCCACATCTGAATTGAACCAGTCCACTCTTTTTTCTCTAGAATGGAAAAAAAGTGTATATTTTTCAAGTATGTGACTCAGATATTTGTGTTAATCCATATATCAAAGTCGTGACCACGTGTGAGGAGGGGACATCGTTTGTTTAGGCAGTAGAGTGAGACACACCTGAGTTCAAAATCAAATTCTTCCATCTCTGGGCATCTCGGGATTTCTTCCTTCTACGGAAATGTCACTTGCTGTCCCGGGTTACTAAGTAAAATAAAACCAATGAATTATCTATGGCCTGTATCTGTCCCATACAGGGCGCCAAATACACATTAGCGCTCTTTGTCACTTTTTAAGTTGGCATATTAATTTTTTTCTAGTAGAGGAAGAGGTGAGTGTAAAAGCTGCCAACGACAATAAGAGCTAGGAACTGCCTAAATAATTTTATTTTCTAAAGATGACTGTTATTTTTTTTATCAGAAATTCAATTCTTCCTATAACTCATGATGTTTTATATATATATATATATACAGTTTCTAGTCATCATTAAATGTTTATTAGGGGAAAACAAATGTCCTCCAAAATGTCTGTATCAGTAAGATGGGCTGGCGTGGGCTGTTGTCGCAAATTGTTACTGAAAATAATTATTCAGCGATCTCAGTGTCGCGAAGCGATGCCAGCTGATTTCTCAGACCCGCTTCACGTCCCGTGTGGCTCTCTGCTGGCTCTGCTCCTTGTCGTCCACACTTGGGGACTTGGAATACTTCTCGTCTCTGCGGGAGAGGAGAGAGGGTCACGTGCATGCAATTAGATGCTCCAGCCTGCAGATAACTCATGTCACCTCTTCTTGTAATTCATGGGCCAGGATAGTCACGTGGTGTCACCCAACCCCAAGACCCCGAGTTTAATCCATCCGTTCTCTCGAAAGAAGAGTTGGGAAACTCGGTAGCTACCTTACTCCAGTGGTCTTACAGGACACGCGTTGGCAGTACGTTCTTATAGATGGCATTCGTCGAAGTTCGAATTTAACAAGAGAGTGGAGTGGCCCCCAAATCAAATGACTCCAGCGTGACCGTACCCGTGTCTTATAACACTTTCCTGCAATTCATTAAGCACCAGGTTGTCCCGATTGTCCAGCTAAGATAAAAGACTTTTCCTTTGGGGTTAGTTTTGTCACATACACGAGGACCTGACATGATCTGAAGTGTGAGCAGACCCTCGGACCCTGGCTGCAAACTCAGGTATAAACACCTCTCCCGGTCATCGCTACCGCTGCTCTTGGCCCACCCGATCAATAACTCTAGCTACAAAAAGCATCAGACATCTCAAAGACATCCCGAAGGCGCGGGTCACCAAAGGGAATAAAAAGGCCGCATACATTAACGTTTTCTTTAGGCTTCGCAGACTTCCTTTTAGGCCGGAGGCCTACGAAAAGGCCAGGGGTGATTGAGATGCTTCAAATTACAGAGTTCCAACAACATTTCTTTGCAAAATGGCTTCGTGAACCTCGAGAGGAAGGGATTCTTGTTCAGCGTGACAGTTTCCAGTTTTGCAACCTGCATTTTCTCACCAAATAGGTGAGAAGGTACAAAAGAAGAAAAAGAAAAAAAAAAAAAGAATGATCCCAGGGATACTGAAATATACATAATAATAACAATAATATCTTATTAAGATTGAAAATAATGCAAATACTGGGTGTTGACAAAGGTGTGGGGGGGTCGGCACTCTCATCCAGGGCTGGTGATGGCGTAAATTGAAACGTTTTTCTTGAGGGCAATTTGGAAATATGTAGCAAAATCCTAAAATAAAAAATAATAATAATAAAAAAAAAGCATGCCCTTTCGCTCAGCAATTTCACTTTGGGGGCTGTATCTTGAGGAAATAATCAGAGATGTGTCTAAAGTACATTTACACAGATTATCATCATATCATTACTTATAACAGTGAAATAATAGAAATACGCTGAATATGTAATAGGAATTTGATTAAGTAAATTCGATATGTGAAATACTGATTAACTGTAGAAAATCACACGTGTGGGTATACTGCCGCATGAGCAGAGAAAACAGACTAGAAAAAAAACAAAGAATTCTAAAAACGGGCGATGTAAGATTAAGATAGGACTAATGTTACCCTTTTTTTTCTTTTTCTTTTTTTGGTTTATTTTTGGTGCATGTAAATCCTTTGAAAAAAGGTATGAGCGAATGAAATGAAAATAAACCTTTAGTATGACCGTGAGGGTAACCAAAGTGTCCATACGTGTGTTTTCTTATATGTTACGTACAAAAATGTGTGTGACAGATAACGTGTTGTTACCCCCATGTTCCAGCAGAAAAAAGTGAGGTCCAGAGATTTTAGACGATATCTTAAACTGAGTCTGTAACCGCGTCTGATCTGTGCAAAAACTTGCAATTAGAATTAGTATCAAATGATGTAAACTAGATAAACTAATCATCTGTAAATTAACGAGAACATACATCCAAGAGTGAATCGAAACAGCAAGATGCTCACATTTTTTTTTTGTTTGTTCGTATTAGGTTATGTGTACTTTAATTTTAAAACATCGAATTTCAGTTAGCAGAAGTCATGTTAGGATGTAAAATATGTCTTTTTTCATTAAGGGTTAAGATGCTTAGACTCAGAAGATGGGAACGAATTGTTAATATATCACTTTTTAGAAGAAACACATTCTGACATTTGTTAATTAAACTTTTCTTAAGGTTTAATGCATTGTCAAGATAGAATATATTTTCAAGAAAGCCTGTGATCTTACCAAGCTTTAAAATAATCCAAAAACTAGTTTTGACATTCTACCTAATGTAGATAAAAGGGTATTTTAAGCTCATGCAAATCTAAAGAAATGGGGAAATTTGATTCATCCCATTAATTAGTAGTAACAACATAACGAGAGAGAAACATCGCTTATTTTCTTCTAAAAGGATGATTAATGCAGGTTTAAAAGCCTGTATGGTTTTACAAAGTTAATACTGTTTAATTATATGAGATTAGAATTATATCATAACCACGTAGTTTATTTATTGGTGTAGATGAGGCCAAAAGTTACCCTGTTTAAGCGAGATCACCTTTCGCATGCTTTTCAATATTGAATAAACATGGCAATTTAAAATTATCGATACTAACAATATTTAAGGGGTTTCTCATATCTAATAATTTTAGTTTAACCAGTCGTTTCCTTCGGGTCCTCGTTCCGTACGATGGGATGAACCTCGCGAGACAAAAGCGCGTATAAAACCCACATACTGGACATTATCGGGTCATAGGAAAGGTGCTTTTTTTTTTTTTTGATTTTATTTTTGAACAAAAGCTTCCCGCAGGATGCAGAAACGTAATGAATATGAGTGGCTTGGTGGGGGAAGCGTTCAGCACGCTGTTGGGCTCAGCTTTGCAAAGAAGCATCTGCATCTGATCACTTTCCAGAAGGCACAGTGCGGGGGCGGATGGAAAGGCCGGGAGTGGATTCCCGGCGCGTCTTCTTGGCCGCGCGACCCGGCGTCTGGGTCTCCGAGGCTCCGTTCCTTCACCTGTGTGGGCGGCAGTGACATGGGCTACGCCAGGTCTTTACATGGGCGGCGCGTAGCGCGGACGACACATACGTATGACGTGCGTCGTGGCTACAGCTGTGCAGGAGCGAATCGGACCCCACGCGGTGTCCACAAAACCACACACCTGCGCGCGCACGCACACACACACACACCTGTGCGCACACACACAAGCGTGGCCCTTCACTCCCTTTGCCCTCGCGTTTTAAATCCGTGCAGTCGGAGGCCCGGGAAGAGTTTAAGGTCCCAGTTTCTGAAGCCATAACTAGAAACCCAAACTGGATACATCTCTATGCAAAACGAGACCGTTCGGGCCACAGAGACGGTGGCTTGGAAAATATGTTAGTCCCGCCTGCATGTCTGTGGCGTTTCCTTGAGCCTGACCTGGGCGGAGAAAGCGTTTCCTCTTCCGTCACAGCCAAAGGGGATTTGTCCTCTGCTGGTGTTTTAGTGACAATTCCTGCTCACAGCAGGTTGCGTGGAGATCTGTCTAAAAGTCCCCAGATCTGAAATTCACGAAGGGCCCTCAAGATCAGCCCTGCGTGGACTGAGGGTCGACGACTCGGCCCCGGGAAGCAGACTCGTCCCCTAAACCGCGCCCGTCCAACTGTCTCTTCAAATCCCTCACCTTCTTCCCTAAGTACATCATAACTGTCCCCAGCTCTCGTCCACCTCCTTTTTAAATTTCTTTTTTTTTTAAAAAAAAAATGACATTTCTATATGCCGGTTTGCAATCATTTTATTCCAAAGAGCACGAATTGAGCGTGCGCGCCCAGTTCTGAGCTAATCACCAGGAATCCTGAAATACAATGAGAAACGGTCTTGCCCTCCAGAGTACAAGAGATATTGGGGGGCATAGAAGAGCGTGGAAACTTTAATATGGGCTGGGGCTGGCCCTGAGCACACATCATGGATAGACCATTCCAGATCTGGAATCCCACACCGAGGGGCTGGCGAGGAGGGGTCTTTCGGGGGGGACCTGCTAGCTCAGTGCCACGGCACTGGTGGGACTCACACTGCCTCTGGGGACATGGCTGTCGTGTTCGATGTGGATACTTCTTGCCATTTCCAGTTAAGGGCCAGGTGGTAAGGGGAAAAGGATGAGAGGCCAGGGCCCGACACTGTTTGTTCCCTTTGTGATGGCCGATGGAAGAGCTTTGGGGTGCGGGCTCTCTAAGGACTGAGATTCCTGATGCTCAGGCATTGTAATGTGGGGGAAGCAAGGAGTTTCTTATGGCCGCCTGCCCTGGCGGGCTGCGACCTGTGGGGAGTCAGATGAGCTTCCCCCCCTTTGAGTCTTCTAGCTCCTTCCTTGAGTTGGGGTTCTCTGTGAACAAAAGGACAAGAGGGGTGATAAGAGACAGAAAGAGACGTACAACAAGACATACAGATGTTACAGGAGGATAGAGGAGGACAGCGATGCCTAAACTTTCTCGCCTCGTGGTGTGCCTGGGGGAGGTCGAGCGAAGAGCATGTTCGGGTCCAGGGGTGTTTGGCCGCGGCCACCCAGCTCCCCTGCAGACAGCGGGCTCCATCCCCTTTAAACCCCAGGGACCTGTAGCGAGTGGGAAGCTTTGGAGAAGCGGTTTCCGGCAAGAGAGACAAGGGAAGAGGAGAAGTTGAATCCAGAGGCAGAAATAAAAACAGAGGCAGGCCCCGGGGGACCAAATCGAGCTTGGTCTCAGCCGAAAAGTCCCCTCCGATTTTCTGCTTTCCAAGAGGAGCAGACACGTCATCTCGGGAAGAGCGGATTAGGAGTCAGGGGCAGCACTTGCGATTGAGGGAGCGGGACGTCTCGGGCCGGGGAGAAGCGCCGTTCTGGACTTCCTCATGAGGGATGTCCTCTGTCCCCCCCCCCCCCCGCCTCCCCCCCCGACACCCCAGAGAGCGACCGTGCGCATCTGAGAAATGGAGGAGGAGGAAGACCGGATCCCGCGGCGCCGACAAGAGCCGCCACCTACCTCTCTTTCTCTCCAGGCATGCTGAGCGTGGGAGGCCTCCAGCTACAGGGACATGTCATGGCTTCTGGGAACTGCTGTTGGGAGGGTCTGCGAGGGAGAAGACAGAAGTGTCAGGACATTGTCGCCTGGGCATCAGGGGCGTGTCCGGAGCCGGGGCCCGGGCCCAGCCTCACGCACGGGCCTCCTGTCGAGAAAACCTTTTCACTGGCCTGAGGGGGCAGCACTTCGGGCTACGGGGACCCAAGCCCGTTGCGGACAGCTGGGATGTGTGTCCCCGGGCTCTCTCCAGCCCTCCAGCCTGCTCGGGTGCCGCGGGCCGTGTCCCCGGGCCCTTCCCCTGCCCCTCTCCAACTTGACCCCAGCCTGAGGTCTCAAGGGGACCCTGACGACTCACATTAAAGGATCAAAGAATGCTAACAGCTGGAAGTGTGTCCTTCCCGTACGGAAGTGGACAGAAGCCAGTCCTTCATCCAGGGACGAAACGTCACCGGCGGGGCGTCAGTCGCCTAGGACATGGAAGTATCTGGAAGGAAGGAGGGCGTTTCTTGGCAAAGGCAGGCGTTTTCCTAGGTCCTTGAAATCCTAAGAAGGCAGAAACGTGGTTCCCTGGGCTTAACAGGGCAGAGGGGCCTGGTTCGAACAGGAGGCCCTGCCTACACCATCTCAGAGCCCCTGCTTCCAGAAAGTTCTGCCTGCACACAACAACTACGAGGAGCAAGCGGCCGCCCCCAGGCCAACTGCCACAACTCTCTCAGAACCCTGCGAGGCGGCCCCAACGGCCACAACTGCCACTGGGTGGGCGGGGGAGGGGCCGCAGCCTGAGGGGCCAGCGGCCGTTGTCCTGGCTCCAGTCGCTGTCCGGCCCTCCCGGAGGGTGGCAGTGGCTGCGGGAGTTCTCCCACTGGGGAACGAGGGCTCAGAGAGACCCCCGGGGGGGAGGCTCGAGGGGCTGTGCAGGCAAGCCTCCTCCACTCCTAGGCCGTTAAAAATGGATCGTATATATTCACAAATATATACCATTAAACGAGGGCCCGCGATCTACCAGGAGCAGGTGGCGGCCGTGCGGCGGTGGGCAGCCGGCTCGCTGAGGCGACTCGCAGCTTGACACTGCCCTCGGGCCCCGCGCACAGGGGAGGCCGGAGGAAGCAGGGCTGAAGCGGCAAGGACATCTGGCCTTTGTCTGCCCAGTCACGCCCTCCCTCCGACCCCGCACCCCCTGTCCCGCCCGAGCCCCTATCCTTAGGAAAAGAAAGAGGGCCACCGGGAGGCGGATACGCAGGAGGAAAGGAAAATTTCCAAGGGCGAAGCGTGTCCGGGGTGGGTGGAGGAGAAGGAGAAAGTTATGGAGAACTCTCGGCCGGCTGGGGCTGTGATGATAAGAGCGGGCAGACAGGAAGCAAAAGAAAAAAAATATATATCAAGGACCAGGCGAAGAAGGGAGAGAAATGACGGGGAGCCCTGGGGCGGCCGCGACAAGAGCACAGAAGCCAGGGCAGGGCCTGGGAGGACAGAAAGCCCCCAAATATCTTCTTCTCTTTTTTGTTCCGTCATCCACACTGGCCGGGGAGGCCCAGCTCCTGGGCGCAAAGGAAAGGGGACCAGGCAGAGGGGGCTGGGGGGCCGGGACCTGCGCGTCCAATGATGGCATCGGGGACTAGGACACGTCTTTCTAATGGTGGACAGTTAAGCATCCAGTATGGAGCTCTGGGGAAAGGGGTGGTCTTGAGCCCACCCCACCCCCCCAGCTTGAGGTCACGCCCCCAGGGGGCCCCAGGGGATGCGAGGTCTGGGAGAAGACCAGAAACGGTTCTAAGAAAAGTCTTATGCTGCGGCTCCAGGAAAGGATGAAGAATGTGGGTCTAGCCATGGCGGGGAGCAGGCGAGAGGGAAGGGCGCCCAGGCACGCCCCTCTTCCCTGAGAGCCCCTGCCACGTGGCTCAGAAGACCCCAGCAGAGGCCAAGAGGCCACTGCCTCTTTTCCTTCCCTCTCAAGGGGCCCTGTGGCCCCCCATGTCTCCTGCCCCAAGAGCCCAGTGTCCTGGCCAGAGACGGCCACGAACGGAAATGGAAACTGGAAGCAGAGGCCTGAGGAAGGGGTGTCGCGTCACCCCTCGTAGCTATTAAATGGCTGTCACCATTGCTCAATGACCGCCAGCCAAGGAGAAAGAGTCGGATTCAGGGATCTCTCCGGGCGAGGGGGTCGGGGACATTTAACTCTGGTGCTGCTATGGGAGAATGCTCGCCTGCATAGAGACCCAGCAGACCCAGGAGGAGGCGCCCGGTGGGACGGCCCCATCGGAAGGCAGTCCCAGTAAACCAACTCCCAAGGGCCCACGTGCCGACGATGTCCCGAAGGGCCCCTTAACCTCTGGCATTCCTTGGGGGATTCAGCCATCCATAAGCCCGTTGCTTTATCGAATATTTTTTGACCTTGTGCCCGGGCGGTGGGAGATACAAAGATGAATGAGACAAAGTTCCTGCATTCGAGAACCTTCCTCCGCAGTGAGAAAGGGCGTATTGACATGCTGAAAGTGGACACAGAACACAGGGCCCCCATCGTCCCGAGGAATAAGTCCACTCCAAGAAAGTCGGCATTCAGAAAGCGCGCTAGGAGAATCATATCAGGAAATAGCGTCCCCTGTGACCCGGCAGGAAGGTGGAAACTAGGATGTTCTTTGTCCACTCAAGAGTTGAGTGCCGAAGAGAAATGGGGATGGGGGGGCAGGGGGGGCAACGAAGCTACTTGGGGACTTGATAATCCACTGGGTGTATAGCCTCTAAGAAAAGCGCGTCCCCAAATGCTGGAGACCCAGCGTTTATAAGGGATTCTCAGTTTACCATGTGGGCCAGGCAGGGACAAGGGGCGGAAGCTTCCTGAGACCAGCCGTAGGACTGGCAAAAGGGGGAGCCGGGAGCCCCCAAGGGCCTGGGACTGGGTCTTGAACCTGCCGCCCCGTGTCTGCCAGGGGCTGGTCCCGAGAAGGTGGCCAGATGGTGGCCAGCGGGGAGTCTCGGCGACTCACAGGGGGGACCAGGATGCAGTGGGGTGACGTTGGGGTATCATCAAGATGGTGCTTTCTCGCAAATGAGGGGGGCAAAGCCTGTGAGAATGGGAGGGGGGGTGGGAGCTCAGGTGGGGGGCACGTCATCCCCGCTGCTCCCACCGTCATTTCTGGGGGAGAGGTTGGCGCACAGGGCCATCTGGTCCGCCTCAGAGGCCCAGACAACTGCGGACTGGGGGGAGGCAGGGACGGGCAGGGGAATGGGCCGGAGATGCTGAGGTGCCGCCCGGGGAAAGATGTTGGGGGGAGGGGGGGCGCACGGCCAGGAGGCGAGCGACAAAAGAGAGAAGAATCGGGAGGAGACGTATGGTCATATATGAAAGAGAAGACAGGGGAGGAGCGGGGAGGGGACCCCGCCGGGGACCAGAGTCAGAGGGACATTGGGGCGAGGAGAGAAGCTGGAAGCGAGGCCGGGAGGCCGGGCCGCGGGGCGGCCCGGATGCTGAGCGCGAACACGCGGTCCGGCCCTCGTCGCCTGAGGTCCCCCCTCCTCGGAGCACGAAGCAGAGGACGAGCCCGTGGGGGCGGCCGGAGCGGGCGGGGCGCCCAGGCTGGCGCCGGGCCGGCCTCCCGGGGGGGCGGAGGGGCGTGGTGAAAAGCTCATCCGGCCTGCGAGCGGCCCCCTCTGGGACCTGCTGGGACCTCGATTCTGAGCGAACCCCAAGCCGCACTGGGACAGCAGGGAGCGTCTTCGAGAGCCCCCCACGGCCCCCCGCCCCCGCCCCCGCCGTCTGGGGCCCCGCGTGGCGATGTCGGAGCGTCCCGGCCCCGAAATGGGGACCCCCGCCCCCCGCCACACCCCAGCCTCCCGGAGTCGTCCTTTTTTTTTTTTTTTTTTTTTTTTATTTTTAGCCTTGAAGGATCGCATCCTACCGATAACCGCCGAGGAGCGTAGCTAGCTAGTCCACGGAGGGAGGGCTGTTTGGGGGCGGGGGTAAAGCGGGGGACGCGGGCACTTTCCACAGAAGCAGGGTCCGCGATCGCCGGGCGCACGGGCAGCCTGGGGCTCTGCGCCCTGAGGGGGGCCCGGCGGGCGGGCCAGAGAGAGGCAGCCGCTGCCTGGGGTCGGCGCAGGGCTGGGGTGTCGCGTGTCTGGAACCACGCGCAACGGCAATGACAGAGGCTGCACAGCGAGGCTGGGCCCCGGGTGGCCCTGCCAGGCCACTCTGGAGCCCCTGCGGGGAGCCTTTGCCGCCTCATGGTCCTGCCTGCCTTCCGAAACACTCCTGAGACATCCCCCGCCCAAGAGAGCCATTCCGAGGCCAGCCCAGGGCACCCCTCAAGTGGGACAAGGCTCCCCAGTTCCTCGGGCCACAGAGCTCTGATGACGGCAGGCCCCTAAAATAGAGACCCTAGATAGGGACCTGAGCTGGGCGAAGGTCCAAGGTCCAAGGTCCCAGCTCCCAGCTCCCAGCGTGGCTGGGGGAAGAGCAGGGTGGCCGAGCGAGGTCCGGGCTCTTGGAAAACGGTCCAGGTCACAGTCCGGTTCATAAAGGGGGCGGCAGCCTGCGTCGGGCGGGGCACGCACCGTTTCTCGTCGCCGGGGTTCCCAAGGTGGTTTTCTCTGGATCAGCAGCTTTGAGTATTGGGGACGTGTGGGGGACACGCCCCTGGGGTCACCAGGTGACCCCACTGAGCCTGCTTTCTCTCTCTCTCTCTCTCATTCCTAAAGCACTCCACAGTTATTTCTTCATTCACTCATGTATTTTTCACCAAACAGCCATGAACTTGAACTTGGCCCCAGGGAAACAAGGGCGAGTGGGACCTTGCTGTCCAGTTAATTGCCCACTGCATCTAGGGGTCGGATAGAGAGAGCGCGGTGGTGATGAGCGTCCACCACCGCCTTTGCTAGACCTCCAATATTAATAGTCTTTCTCCTGTGTCGTACCTCACAGAGAACCACAACCACTTGACGTGGCAAAGGCAGGTCAAGTGTTCCTGGAAAAGTATCTCAGAAAATATTTTGGGGCTGGCAAACAGAGAGCTACGGCTCTGCTCGTGAAAATGTCATATTCTTGAAGGACGCCTCGGCTGTCCGAATTGCCTTCCTCTTTCTTTATGCGCTACTGTTATTTGGGGGGGGGCCAAGAAAAATTGTTGGGGTCACATGTCCAATGTGGAGACTGTACCCAAAAGACCTGGAGACGCCAGGTTTGCAAGCAAGGGATTTCTGAGGCTGCCGCACGGGCCGGGCAGGGACAAGCGTCAGATGCTTCCTGAGACCAGCCGTGGGACTGGCAGATGGGGAGCAGAGAAGCCCCCCAGAGCCAGGTTTTGGGGACATGATGCTTGGGGTTGTGTCTGGACACTGTCTCCCTGGGTCTCCAGTTAAAGAGCGGACGCCAGGGGCTGGTCCCGAGAGGGCGAGGACGCCCCGGATGACGGCCGGTGGGGAGTCTCACGGAGGGGACCAGGATGCGATGGGGTGGCATTTGGGGTATCATCGAGATGGTGCTTTCTCGCAAATGGGACTAGAGGGGTGGAAGGTGGGATCAGAGACGAGTCACAAGAGTCCAGGTGTGAACAAGGCACCCGGGTCATAGCGGGGGGGGAGGGCCGCAGACCGAGGCAGGAGACGGGTGGCCGCGCTCCGCCCCGGGCTACCGGCTCTCCAGGAGAATCATTGAATTCTCTGGGTCTCGCAGCTCAAAGAGATAAAAAAACGAAAATTCGGGAACTTTCAGAGTAGCGTGGAAAAGGGCCAGGGAGGGTTTTTCTGGGATGGGACCCGCCGGATCCTGCAGGGTGCAGAGACGCACCCCGGTCCCCGCCTTCTGCGGAGCGACTCATCTTCTTGGCTGCTAATTGCCCTGTGGCTCTCTGGCCCGAGGAGATCAGATGAACTTAAGGAGACTTAAAGAGGGGAAGGACAGACAGACAGACGGTCGGGACTGGAGGTTCCGAGCGGCCCGGAAACGACCTCTCGTCTTTCCCAATCAATCAAGCCGTGTCCCTGGTGCCTGGCTCAGCTGACCCTCTTGCCCCCGCCTGTGAAAATCATTTGTGGATGAAGCGCACAGGCGGGGGCGCCTCGTGGGATGCCCTGGGCCTCGGGAGGCCCGGCCCCCGTCGCTGCTCTCAGCAGCTGCCCGTCCCACCCAGTGACCCACAGCTGGGGCCCGCCCGTGGCGAAGGCGGCGCCTCCTGGCGCCAAGCAGCCCCAGATTCCTTCTCTGCCATTCGGCGAACGTTCGAACCCTCCTTTCCGGCTCCCCTTTCCTGATGAAGCCATACTCATGCTTTCACGGCTCCCTCTCAGCATCTCTTCTTCTCTGAAGCAGAAGGATAATAGAACCGCACTCGGGTGGGTTCTTTCTTCAGAGAAAGATCTACCCTAGTAGCAGGCGTTTCTTAACCTAAAATGGGGGGGGTGGGGGGTGGAGGACACGCGGGGTCAAGACCCGGCGGCTTTTAGTAAGTGGCTGGTTATTGCAGCAGAGTTGGGGTATTCTTCCTGGATTCTGTGAAAGCCCAGCCCAGGATGCCTCGCCTCTTCCTCTCTCCCCAAATCCAGGCAGCCTCGAGAAGCCAGGAGGTACAGGAGCCCTTGAAACGGGTCACAGGCGTGCTTCTCTCTGGGGACGGGGACGGGTGGTCCGGGCAATCCCCAAGTCACAGTTTCGTGAAATATGCGAGGTGTCTGGCCGGACCCGAGGTCTTAGGTCGAGAGCATCCTTCGGCTGAACGCTATTCAGCTTTTCCTTCAATGCAGGGAAGCTCAAGGCGACACGTCCCTCTAAGATATCCCATATGCCCTGTCAGTAAATTTTGCACAGAGTTAGAAAAGGATACAAGTCCTTCTCTTGCAAAAACTCCCCGCCTTCAATCAGCTCACAGTCTGAGCAGAGATAGCTAAGCATAGACACGGACGCTCCTGTGTTAAGTGCCATGGGGCGTCCCCGCAGTTAAAGATGGCAAAGCCTGGCGACTCCTCCCACAGACACGCTTTTCAGAGGCCATCGGACCAACACAGGGACAATGAGACGGAGGGAGGGAGGGCGGGAAGTCGTCCTAGGTCCCGCGGGGCTTGGGGGATCGAAGTTGGGGGTTCGACGTGAGAACTCTTTGCCATTTCCAGCTGAAGACTGGAGAACCCAGGAAGGATCTCGGCCCTTTTCAGACTGCGAAGCTTCGAGACATCCTAGATGAAAGGAAAGGGGGCATGAGGACGCTAGACGGGCCCGGGGGCGCGATGTGGTTCCGTCACCCTCGGAATCGGGGCCGGGGCCTTCGCTTGCCTCGTGGCTCCCGTTTTCTCTGCCTTCAGAAAGTTTTCGTTATTTTTTTAAGCCGGCCCACGTGGGCGGAAAATGTACGTCCTGGAACAAGACCGAATACAGAAAGAAACACCAGAGAGGAGCAGCGGAAAGGGTGGGTGACAGAGGACAGTGTGGACGCGGGGGGAGGGGGGGAGGCAGAGCAGGGCGCTGGGGACTTGGGGAGCCATGGTGCCGCGACTGAGCGTCGTAACGGGGACCCCGATGGACATGAACGGCGGGCCGCCGGGAACCAATCACTGTCTGGCTCATCTCTTCCTCCTCCCCATTCTCAGTATAAGTTTCTGAGGCAGAGAAAGAAGCTCCAGTCTTGCCCGGGAGGGGAGGGAGAGGAGCAGGGCCCTCCCCGCAAGGGACCGCCAGGCCGGCTCCTGTCCGGACGTCAGTCCGTCCGTCCGCACCGTGGGGTGAGGGTGTTTATAGGTTGAAGAGGGGCTGGTGGGGGAGGCCAGAAAGGGAGGGCTGTGTTTCGGGAGAGGTTAACTCTATACTTCCTTCCGGTCCTTCTAACTCCGGCTTCCAGCTGCCCTCCTTTCTGGGATATTCCGCAGGGGCCTTCGTCCTGACTCGGTTCTCAGCCACAATGGGTGTGGAAGAGAGTTAAATTCGCCCAAGACCCACAGATCCTCCCTTCAAAGTAGGTGTTCCCAGAGCGAGGGGACTTGGGCCTGGGCGATCAGCCGCGCCGTCTCCTCCACTCCTGGAAGGGACATGTATCCAGTCAGGACTGGGGCGAGCTGTCTGCCGTCTGACCTGAGCCGTGACGAAAGAATACGCCTTTCTGACCGTAGTGTGGGCTCGACCCTCTTCCCGGCCAGAGCGAACGCCCCGCTGGTCGACTGGTGGATCTCCTTCAGGAAAGACAAGGCCAGGTTCGGTCGTTGAGAAGACTGTATTGCTCCAATCGTCTGCCCCAGGAACCCCGCTTCTACCTCACGCTTCCCTTGGTTTGGTATTGCTTTCCCTGCCCTTGGCTTGGGCCATCGCCGCTCGCCGCTCGGTTCCCAGCGGATTTCTTGGGATCGGCTCTTGGGGCATGACTTTGCCCCGCCCCGACCCCCACCCTCAGCCTTGGGCCGCCGTCCCGCTGCTCTGCGGGCCTCTGGGTCTCCCACTGACTCGATCGCGGGGTGCGATGGGAGAGAACGCCTATTTTGAAGGGAGCATTTGTGGTCTCTGTTCCTCCCCCAGCGCGTCTATTAAACCCGCAAACGTAAATGTTCGCATTTCGTTTAGCCAAAGGCTGAAAGGGTTTGTCTTGATCTGTAGTTTTGGGTACACCTGCTCGGAAAGCCATGACCTTCTGGAACTCCTCCCTTTCCCCCGAGTCACCGCCTCCAGGTCACCTGGGGTCGGTTAGGGTGTCGGTCGCAAATGCCGTGGCTTGCCCGGCGAGCTGACATCCAATCCGTTCTCAAACTCGTGGATTCGCGTTCCTGCCTTCCCCTGGCTGCTTTACCGTTTCTGCCTTCCAGACGGCTGCGTGTTTTCTTCTATATATAAAACACTCCGAGAATTGGACACTAACATTTTAATGCCATTCAAAACACATCTACGGCAATTCGAGCATGAGTCAGATACTATTCACTTATCTTGGGGATACGGCAATGAATGAAAAAAAAAAAAGTCTTTTCCTCAAAAAAAAAAACACGTAATCATGGAAAATAACCCTTAGCACCTTTTGGGAAGTTTAAAGGCGGCTTGGAGTTTGTTAGTTCACATCGGGAGTCGGTCCGCTGGGTGGAAAATGAAAAAAGCCCTGGAAGACGCTATTCCAGGGATGGCCGGCTTTGGGGAGAAGGGGCCTCTGGGGGGACGTCTGCTGACAAAGTGGATATTCCCAGGCTGAAAGAAAGTGCGGACGTCTCAAAGGAGTCCGCCTTCCCGGGTGGGGGGACCCACGGTTGGAGAGGGCTCCTAGCTGGGAGGTGGGAAGCCAGCCAGGTGGGGAGAAGGTCAGAAAACGTGGTTTCATGGAAGATGTCAGTCCACCAAGTTATGACCGTGAGGCAAGAGAAAGGAAAGTGACCGCAGCGAAGGCAAGACCGGAAGGGCGGGGGACAGAGGCAGAACGCCCCTCGAGAGCAAACAGTGGCCCTTCGCTCGCCCTACGCTGGTTTGCCGGGGCGGACCCTGGGCCCCGGGGAGGCTCAGGGGGTGTCCGGCGCCGCCTCGGCCATCCCCATGCCCCATATTCCTGTGAAAGGAAAGGTACAGACGAATCAACTAGAACGTCCCCACCAAAGGAGGTTCAGAGACAGACAGCTATACAGAGAGATGCATAGAGATGCGGAAAAAAAATAATAATAATAAGATATGGAGATCCTATATCAAAAGAGGAAAAAAATGCGAAAATAAGTATCGGGAGCATCCACTGGAAAGTCTAAGGCAAAGAACAGTGAGTTAAAAAAAAAAGTAAAAAAGAAAGAACGGGTAGAGGGTGTCAGCAGAAGACAGGCGAAGGTGTCCCTGCCAGAGGCCTGACGCCATTCAAAGGGCGAATGGAGCGGCCTGCTCGCCACACCTGGCCCTCTGGGACCGGCCGCTTCCTCCTCACATAGCCACAGGCGAAGGGGCGGACGACAAATGAGGGAAGTGTTTGAAGAAATGGGGAAGGAAGAAAAGACCGTGGCCACTGGTATGGGGCGCAGGGTGCCACAAAGGCTGCAAGCCTGCCACCCCACCATCACGCGCCCCCACACCCGCGTGAGCCCCGGGGTGCGCATAGAGAGGCAAAGGGGAGAAGAAAATGAGCAAATCGGGGGTTCGGAGAGTGCGGAGCCACTAACGATGCCCCGGTTTATTTCTCTCTCCTACTTTTGAAATAAATTATTTGAAGTCCGTGCCGACGCATTGTCAGATGTGTTTGGGGGCCACCCCATGACCCAGGCCCGCGCCCGCCTCTTCACCCCCGCCTGAAGGCAAGAGGCGTCGTCGGTGGAGCTCAGTGCTGTGCTCCAGGGGACGCGGGGAACTGGTCCCGCTCTGGGACAGCGAGGGCACGATGTGCCGTCATTGGCAAACTCTGGTCTTTGGCCTCAAGGGACCTGGGTGTGAGTCCTGTGTCCTCACTGGTACCTGAGCACCGGAACTTTGTGCGTTTACTACCTGCTGAGCCTCCGATGAGGAGTCAGATTTAGGGGCGCCCTTGGAGTTTAGATCAAGTCTTCAAATCCCTGAAGTGCTGGGAACCGTTTGTCTTACACTGTTTCGTCTCGATACGATGCCATCTGGGACCCCCGTCCCAATAGATGCTGGTCGTGCTTGGTTTTGCTCCATCCCCAGTGGGGCCTAAATTATAATCCTCCCATTTCAACAAACATCTGTTGAGTACTTACTAAATCACACTGAGATGTCCGCTTTCTTGGCAATTTCACTGAAATATTGTTTGACCCTAAAACCCAATTCCAGAGACCATCGACTGTAGCCTGACCCAAATTTCCTGGTGGCCGGCCATGGGTTGGGGGACGGGGGAGGCACAGAAGGTCCTTGCATTGCTCGAAAAATGGTCCCATCACAATTCAGGTCAATAATCAAGAGCCCGTGCGAAAAGCTGGCCCCGATTTGACCTCAGCCGGGACCTGGGGTTTGTCTTCGTCCATTTGTTACAAGATGGACATCTTTGTAGGGTTCTTCCTGGGCAGGCGTAAGGTGAAAAAAGAGAGAGGGACAGTCCGAGGACCATTTGGGCGGCCTGCTCCAGCTTCAGGGTTTATGCCCTAAAAAACCGGCCCACGATTCATTTTTTTTTCTCTTCTTGCCCTTCAGATCCTCTCATCCTGCCTTCATGCTTTCGTACTAGACTAACGTACTAGACACCCCCACACACTTCAGAATCGTTTACCTACTACCCCTGACCAATGTTGTTTTGGTTAACAAACATTTATTGAGCTTTACTTTATGCCAGGCTTCCATTCCGGTAGTGTTGGGAATTCAAAGTCAACTGAGACTTGGTTTTCCTCCATTGAGAATGTCGCTATTGAGAAGGGAAGGTTGGATTGCAGAAAGGGAGGCTGGGTGTCCTCTGAGGCGTCACCCCATGGGAATTCACGGAAAAGACACTGGGTGATTTCTTGCTGTTCCCAGTCCGAGAATAAAGAGCCAGACGGTGAGGATGATGGAGGAGGAGTCTCATCTCTTCAGATGTCACAGGGAGTCACTGCAGGGCGAAGAAAGCCTGGGGCAGCTAAGAAAGAGTGTGGGACTGGGTTATTCGGGGGATCCCGGCTGAACCGATTGTCCCTTGGGTGGCGAGATGGCATCCCGCCCCGTCCATTCTCTTGCCTATTCTTGTCGTCCCCCTGGCCACTTGAGCTTCCAGCCATTCCTACTTGTCCAAACACACACACACACACACACACACACACACACACACACACACACACACAAAAACAAACAAACAAACAAAAAAACAGATAAGCAAGGTAGGAGACGAGCACTCGCATCCTGACTCTGGAAGACTGGAATGAAAGAAAGAGAGGAAGGAGTAAGTTTTCCAGCGTAGCGATATAGTGGCAGAAAGATAGAGACTTGGAAGAAGCAGGCTGAAGATGGAGCAGGAGCAAGAGGCAATGGAGGGAAACGTGGTCGGATGGGGGTCCGCAAAGAAGGGAGACCCTCAGCTAGGCGGAGCGGGAGCAGAGGGGGGTGGAGGCAGGAGGAGCTGTCAGCCGCGCTGGGCCGCTGTCTTCCCCGTGCCGTGGAGAGCCCCGGGCGGCTTCAGTTCGTGGTTCCCGAAGAGGTCAAAGAAATCGGTTTTCGGAAGGACGTCCAACCAGAGGCCACGTAGGGAGCAGCAGCTGAGGAAGCCGTGGCTGGAAAGTGGAAGATTCTAGGTGTCTGAAGAATGCCCCCCTCTCCCCAACTTATCCAGCCGATTCCCACATCCTCTCCACAGCTATATAGTTCACATGTCTGATCCAATTGGGCCAAAGAAAATAGAGAGAATACAGAAATAGGATAGAGTGGAGGGTCCAGACTATGGACATTTTATACGGCAGCCTCCGCCGAACCCAGTCTAATTTGATGCAAATAATCCTGCCCCTACTCCTTGGGCGGCCTTTGGGGATGCCGACAACCAGAAAGCACCCCCTTTTTTAAGGGTAGTTGCTGTGCAGGACTGTGGGGTTTGGGGGGGTATAACAGAAGGTACCAAAGCTGTGCCAGTTAGATTTCAGGATTCACGCCCTCACTACCAAGTTCAGGGCTAGTAAACGCATATAAGGCTTTGTCCCTTATCAAAATAAAGCCCCTGCTCTTTATATAAATATGAATACAATGTATCGCAAGATATTAAAACAGAACTCTTATTTTCGTTGAAGTTCTAAAAGCCACTCCCCGATACATACACCCCCCCCAAAAAAGGTGGACAATTTCTGCTGGTTTTTTAAAGTAAGGGGCTAAGACTTAAAAGAAGGCAGCAGAATTTCAAGCTGAACTGAACACCCACGAGAAGGGTTTAAAACTGTTTGGGGCTCGTAAAAGAAAAGGAGCTTCTCTGGAAAAGGGGGTAACTCTAAAGCGGGGGCTGGGCAGAGCTGGGGCAAGAGAGCGGGACCCAGCTCCCTTGGGAGGTGACCGCGGGACCACAGAAAGGAGGCGGAGCCAGGGTGATTCGCGGTGTCACGCTGACCCACGAGGAGACGAGCTGGCCAGGAACCGTTTGCAAAATCATGTCCGGGAGGGCTATGGTGGCGAGGAAGGGTATCTGTGTGAAAAGGAAGTTAGCTGCCGGCCTGGGGACGTGCTTTGCCCTTGGAGGGGCCGTTAGACAGGCTCGCTCTACGGGGACACCCGGGAGACACTCAATAGCACCACACAGAAGAGTCGGCCTTGAACGTGCGTGAAGCCCGGGGCATGCCAGCCTCCGGGTCCACGCAAAGCAGCCCCCTGCCCATTCCTGAATGCCGAGGCGGAGACCAAGGCCGGGAAGGGCGAACAGAATACGAAAAGTCCGAGACTGGGAATTAAAGAGAAGCTGTTCACACCCACTACTGAGAGAGAAAAGCTTTGAGGTCCACTGCTTTTTCGTTGCGGTTTTTGTTTTTTTCAAGTCCACCGTTTTGACTAGTAAACGTGAGTGGGTATTTTAGTTAGTGACATGGGTCTGTCTCATGACTCGAACTGGCTGGATGGCTGGTTATTTATTACCTGAGAGTTTCTGGGAAGATTAAGGAGCCCGCCTAAGCTTTTTCACTCCGACGGTGGTAGGCCCAAGGACCGGCTTCGCGAGATTTCCATTCAGCAGCTCTTGACTCTTAGGACACGTGGGTCTTGTAAGCTGTTAGAGGAACTTTCTTCATTCTTTCCCCTGATTGTCAGTCTCACAGGCTTCGCTCCAGCCTTGAGCTTGTCCGCCTTGCAGGACAAGTTCCAACCAGAGTGAAGCACTTTGAATTTTGTGGAAGGGGACTTTTTTCCTCTAGTTTCTTGATCCTGCTACTTATTGATGGCTCTACTGCAGTCCACGACCCGCCATCATTCTCTTCCTCCTCCGCCCCTAGGAACGTCGCTTAAATTTGGCTTCTTTCTGAAAGTTCTGGAATTGTCCCCAAGTGAGGAGAGGGGCTCAGCCCAAAGACTGCTCTGGCCACCCCCTGCTTATCTCTGTGGCTCAGAAGTGAGTGTTATCATTGACTCTTCACTTGTCTTTAGTCTCTCCACAAACACTGTAAATTCCTTGAGGACAGGGATTCCATCTCCCTCGCTCATTTATCTCCAAAGGTTAGCAAACTTCTTGGCGCATCGTAGATGCTCATTGAACGTCTGTCGAATAAATGCGTGATTCTTTGTCATGTTGATATATGCAGGTCTACCTCTCTGTATTTTCTGGGCAACTACGAGAGTTTGAATTTCAGGTTATGTGACTTGAAAGTTCCTTGTCTTGAGGAAACAAGACGTAGAAAATTAAGAATGGAGACAGGAATACAGAGAAGGAATAGATTTGTTTCCGGGGACTTGGGAAAGGTAAAGCAGAGGGAAATCAGACATCGAGGCATTGCGGCGTGAGGGGAAGAGTGAGGAAAAAAAGGCTATAATGGAAGAGTTCATATGAAATCTCGAGGTCGTGGCCTGTCACTGTCACGTGCCCCGGGGCAGTGGCTTCAGGATGCACCGCGATGAAGCCACTCCCGAGGGCCCAAGCTCTCGGCCCCTCTGCCTGCCATCGGGAGTCTGTGCCAGGAATAGCCATTAGTATCTCTGTTTACACTCTTACCCAAAGACCAAGGTTTGTAAACACAGTCCCTGGGGCATTTGCACAATGGGAACAAGAAAAAGATGCAGCCCCCAACTAAGCGATGCTACATTTTAAATTAAAGGCGTGAGAACTCAGAGACACACTTCATTTTAAAAATGGAAAAAAAGAGAGAAAAAAAAAAACAAGTAAATGAAGTAGCATTACTTGAACATAGATATTTTTATGGACAGAAAAAAATGTATAATAGCTCGTCCACCAGAATTAGAATATCTTCAGTTAGTAATTGCCCTTGGGATTTTAGAAATAAATGTGGAAAATGCTTATTCAGCTCTGTCGAGGAGATTAAATACAAAATCAAATTCTATTCAAGTTGGGGTTCCTCAAAATCCTCTGTGACTGGTTATTGAGTCAGGGCCCTGCAGGAAGAATGAGGAAATCAAGTCAGAGACAGGTCCATACGGGCTATGAAAATTTAGGTGACGGACCTGCCGCAGGCAGAATAAAAGGATGGCTTTAGTGGGCATCTTCTCTGGAAATAACTGCAGTTATTATAAACAGCTCTTTGAAGCTATATAGTTTAGGAAGTTTCAAGAAAGCGAAGCATGGCTCATGGGTGACATTCGGAGGAAAGATAATTATCATGGTCGTCACTGGACTTCCAAACAGTGAAGATACTAGCCCAGCTTAGCATAAACCGGGACCCCTAAGGGCACTGGGACCAGGAAAAGCATTCGATGAGGCTTTTAATAGACTACAAAGCACCCAACGCAGCCCCCATGTATGCGTAAGGTGGTTGTTGATACATTCAGGGGAAACTGGCCAGCGATATTTGACAGTGTTGACTTTCTGTTGCTCTGCTCTGGGTGACTTGTCGAAGCCGTCTCCTAGCCAGGTATGAGGCTGCACTTGATCGTACGTGATCATACCCTCTCCATGGAATATTTTAGCCCTTTTTCATTTTATTGCAGAATTCAGACTGTCAGTTTCTACCGTGAACCCAGAGGCCAGGCCAGTAACATGTTGTGCAAGGCTTCCCATTCACCATCCAATGGCCGCCGTCAAAATTGTCACATTTCCATAGCAAACGTCACTCGGTCATATTCAAAATGTCATTTGTAGTGTTTTAATTTGGAGATGCACTGGATGATGAACTTGGGAAGAGCGACACATCAAAAGAGACATGTAACAGATGGTCCAAACAGTCGTAAACTTAAATTTAATGAAAACACGCAAATGAATTTTGTACCAGGTTGCTGAAATGCAAATGGAACCAAATTAAAATCCGGCATTCATGTGTTTCGAATTATCATCATTGTCCTGGTTAAGATAATCAGTTCTCGGAAGTTTTAGAAATTTTTAAATAAATGTTTATTTTACCCAAAACCCTGAAGCACAAACGTTTTTCAAAATACGACAGTAAATATATCGAAAAGAGTTAGTTTATATAAGTGGTTAAAAAATTGGGCTATGTACCTCATGAATAATACATTAAAAATGTATTGCCCACTAAGCGTAAGCAACGTGAATGTTTACTCAGTCTTCTGAAACACGAGGACTAAGAATCTAAAATTCTAAGAGGATGATTGAATTTTGGATTTGTCAAATTCTCATAATTCTCCAGAACCTTCAAAATTTGCTTCTTGTTCTCTTAGGAACATGCAGACTTAGAAAGATGAGACTCTCGCTCCATGCTTCAGCTAATGCCGAATGCTGTCTCCGCTAGTTGAGAGTGGGTAGATTTCATAGGAGTTGATATTTCCTAGTCCAGACTAGTCTGTCAAGCATTTTTTTGACCTAAATGGACATGGGGAGGACTTGTTCCAGAGACGCTCATATCGTTTCACTGCGCGTTTTAAGAAAACTCGAGTCCAGATTCTGTGTCTGATGCCTGTCCCTCTCCAGCATTCAGCAACGGGCCGGGGACATAGTGACAAGCCAGAATGGATGGATGCCTTCTCGTGCCAGGCCCAGAGGGTCTGAGCCTGGACATATGCTGGTAGCTTTCTTTGCAACACTTCAACTATCAAAAATGCATCCTAATAAAAAAAATATCAGGCCTCGTGTCTCTTATACCTCTCACTTTTGGAAGCAAGTTTGGGCAGGGTCCAAGAGTAGACTGACCACCCTTTGCTCATCTCGGCGTTCGCACTGGCCCCGACTGAACGCGGTGGTGGACCCCACGAGAGGAGTGACAGTCGCTGAGCGGGACGATGGCCCTGGAGCTTCCCCAGCGCCGGGAGAACCTGGAGGGAATCTGATCAGAAGTTTCATGGGGCCTCCGAGCTTGAAAAGAAAAATATAGCCAGACATTTAATAAATCCCAGGGGATCACTTCGGAATTCGGATCTGTCATGCCTCTGCAGTGACAGTACAATGATTAGAAGAGGAGAGGTGGAAACTTAACATTTTGACACCTCTCCTAACGGCAGGATAAAAATGCGATGTTTAGATTCTATCAGGAAGGGAAAGATTTTAATCCCAACCTTTCCGTGTCCACAAAATCTTGGGTAACATAAAATTTTGTTAGAGGGTTAGTTTTTTTTTCTTTACCGTAATTATTTATTACATGTTGAGCTTCCTTGCTAGACGATGAGTATCTTAAGAGTAAGCACTAATGTCTTGTTTATCTTGCTACTTTTCTGTCTGTCACCTCACGAGTTTAGTTTTTAGTATAGCCGTAGAGCAGAAACTTAAGTAAATTTGTATTGAATCACCATATAGTCAAATCTGAGCTTGCCGTAATGTCAAATATTGACCCGTTATTTGCATGTCCAATAATCTTGGCCAGCATTCTCGTCGACGGCAGTATGTCAATTGTTCAGGTGCATCAATTAAGACTTAAGGCAATTAGAGATGTCTGCATAAATGCCTGAAATAGCAAATTTGCTGCTAATAAAGTTTGCAGCAGTATTGTGGTAGAGAGTTAGCCAGAATCTTTAAAACAAGAAAATACCCAGTTTTTAAATTGAACGAAATATTTAAGGAGTGTTAATTATTTTTGAGAAACAGAGTACTAAAAGTATATATATATAGATGACTATATAACTATATGACCTCAGCTTGGATAAGTTTTTCCGTGCATAAAACAGCTGAAGACATCGTAAAGGAAAATCTTGATAAATTTGATTCCACAAAACTTACTGGAAATAGTTATAAAAACCAAATTTGAATTTAAAAAATCACAAAAATACATATTAAATTTTTCTTACCAATACCATTCTATTGAAGGGATTTGAACAAATGTGATTTAAAAAAAAAATTTATAAGAGCATAAAATCTTAACTCGATTAAGGATCAATTTTAAAAAGGAATTGACATCTATAATACTTTAGAATGAGAACAAAAAATGACTCCTCGAATCCATGTTTCCTAATGTTGAATCTCATTGAGATTTAAGACAGCAAAATAATACTTTTAGATTGATGCAGATTTAATTAAACTAGTATTTACTGTTCTGGCGCATTTAAGAGAGCCTGTCACTATGGGGTTTTTTAATGTATATTTATATTTCACAACCAAGTTAAAACAAGTAGATGACTGATTTTCTTACAAAGGAGGAAGATGAGGCCTAATATAAAAATGCATTTCTCCAGGGATCCACTTTAGAAAACGTGAAAAAGTAATTTCTATTCTGCCATGTCTAGAATCCTCTCTGCATACAATTTTTTTTTTTCTCACGTGTAAATACAAACCCCAAAGTCTTATATAATGAGGCTAATACACTTTCAAAATGAAAGTTCGGCTGAAAATGCCCCGTTGAAATGTTTTGTGTTTCGAAGGGTAGTTCTCTTCTTCTCTGCATGGTGGATTCACTTATCGGAATGCGGACTGTTTGATTCAAACCAGAGGCTTATCCCAGAAACAAGAGGTTCCTGGTTAGAACACTTCATTATAAAAAAAAAAAAAAAAAAAAAAAAAAAAAAAAAAAACGACAAGAAAAGCAGTCACTTTAGCTACTTTCATCTTTGCTTCCTAATTGGCCATCCGGGCTTGCCAGGTGTAGCAGAAACAAATCAGACTTTCTTCTTACAGGATGTTAAAAATGGGAAAGACCTTAGAGATGATCAGATCTGATCCCTTCATTTTGCCAAAACGAAACAAACCAAAACAAAAAAAATGGAGGCTAAGGGTAATTGACCTGACGGATAGTAAATGATTGAAAGTTTTTGTTCCGTTAGCTACTTTGCTAAGAGGCTATTTTAAAAATAGGCACTATATCCTATTTAAATTACTCTGGATTTCAGAGACGATTGTTTCATGATAAATCCATCTGTATCTTGGGTGAAAAAGACTTTACTCAAAATAACGCAAGTGCTGGCATTAAGCTAGTCAAAGGCGAGATGGTTAATGCTAACAAATATATATATTTGTTAATACAGGTATATAGAGATTATATATATAGATACATAATCTATGTGTATCACGCCTTTTGTTTGACACTGACTAATTATCACAGGATAAAAACAAGAATATAAGCTTTGAATCCAGGCGGATGAGAATTTAAACTTGGTTCTGTAAGTCTCTAGGTCGAAACTGTTATATTGGGTATTATTGAACCTCTCTGGACCTCAGTTTCCTCATCTGTAAAATATATACGTAGAGAATATTTTGAGAATTGTTGTAAAGAGAGAATGAGACAACCTATGAAAAAACCTCAATAGATATTAGTTCTCCTCTCTGGTGAAAGGGTAACAAAACCCCCTCTCTCTTACTCTACGGGCTCGTTTGTCACTGGACTAACTTGTTCCCTTTGTTTTGCTGGGGTATCTGATAAAGACAGGATTGCTTATGGTTAAAATAAATGATCCTTAACTGGAGAATCATTTCCCTACTAAGAGGAAATACAAACGAACGAGGCGTCTTGAGTCTTATAAGAGGACACGGCCCTTGCGGGGCTAACCCAGAGACTGTTCTAGAAGATATTGATTACCAGTTGGAAACTGGGGCTTCTAAGCCAGGAGAGTTCCCTCCCACGCTTGCCAGGACTGAATCTCCTTCTGTCGCCCAAGAGCTCTCACTGGGGGGACCACGGAGAAGAGACCTTGGACTGAGATGAGTGGACTTTGTGAGGATTATTTCTACTGCAGACGGACGCCTGAGGCCGCTCGCTCTGTGGCTGGCGCTCAGTTTGCTTCCTGTATCCTTCTGAGTGCCAGGTCTGGTCTGCTGGTCGCTCTGTGGGTCTTTTTCTCTTAGATCAGAAAGACCGAGGTTGGGCACCGCGTCTCGCCACAGGCGTGCTGGGGATGTAAAGGAGAATAAGACTTGGAATATACCTCAGGGTCGATTATCCTGGGATATAGGGTGAGCCAGAAAGTGGTATTAGCTGAAACGATCCACAAAGAGGAGAGAAATGGCATCTGGCTTAAGGACAGAGAGAAGACGTCTTTTATAAGATGGCATTTAAGCCAGGGAGGAATAACACACCGGTGGAGGGCAAAGCTAGCCAAACTGAGCCTGCACTGAGCAGGGAGGTGAGAAGGCCAGCGAGGGAGGAGCAGGGAGGGCCAAGGCTGCCGAGCCATTCACGGGGATTTTATTATGTAAATCATAAAAAAAAAAAATTAGTCTCTGAAGTGGCATGCGATCGCTCAGGGAGGAAGAAGATGCCAGTGAGTCACAGGACAGCGTCAAAAGGTAGCAGAAGTGACTTAAGAAGGTAAGAGTCCTTTCCACTGGATGGAAAAGGGCCAAATATGATTTGGAAAAAATATAGAGAATGCTGGGACAGCTGAGACGGGGACTGAGCTCGTCAACTAGCTGTAAAAAAAAGTCGTCAGCTATAATAGGAATGTGTAAAGTGGAAGCTGTAATCTTAGTCACAGAACTTTCTACAGCAATTGCTTTTACACGTATCTTCAACCCATACATGCATACATGCGTTGTACATTACCGTCCACGCCTACATGCGTTTCCCCAAAATGTCCCGATGAAACGTTCAGCCCCGCTACACGCAACGCGGCCTAGGTTCTGTTGGCATTTTGAATGCATCTTCCAACGCAGCGAATGGATTTTACAACCCAGAGTCTTGAAACGCAATCTGAAAACCATACGGCAGCGTTGACCAGCAGCCGTCAATGGAGAAATCAGAGGCAGATTTATTGGGGAAGGGAGATGGACAGTCACCGGAAGTCGAAGAAGAAGCAAACTCTTCCTCACCGGCAAGAACAGAATGAAAGTTCCCGGCCGTTTGGGGGAAGGCAGAGCAATAACAATAGGACTATGAGTTGAGAGGACGTGATGCAGCAGAACACGAATATAAATTATATTTGGAGTTCGAGAAACCTGGGTTCAAACCCCAGCTCTGTCTGCCTGTGAACTGGATGGGAAAGGGTTGCGAAGGTCCCATGAGACAGTTCGTAAAGAGCTTAGACCAGCGCAAAGGAAGCACCGATCGATTCAGTGCTAGCTGCTCTTAAGTTATGTTTAAAAAAAAAAAGAATAGTCCCAGTCGGTAGACGACTGTAAGAAAAGTAACCTATAAAGACATAGGAAAGTCTGGATCTAAGATGTAGAAGTTGGTTGGGAACAGTTTTGGACATTTAAAGTTGGTCTAACCAGGCCCAGATGCCTTATGGGGTGGTGGCAAATCCTTAGGGATGAAGAAGTTGAGGCTTTGAGCCCAAGCCGTGGGAGGATGGCGTGGGTGTGGAAAAACCCAGAAAGGAAATATCACGTGGCGGAGGGAGCCGGGATCCAACCCTAAAGTAACTAAAGAAAGTTGGAGATCGGTGAGTATTTTAAGGATGTAGGGGAGTCCTAGAAAAAAACTATTAACCTGTTACTTTGGGGCCAGAAATATCTGAACCACATTTTCTTGCTTCCAATGTGTGTATCGGGGCAAAATAGTTTGACACGTACTGAAACGCATGTAATTCATGTCTATAAAACTTGATGTCACAGGTACGTAACGTGTCCTGGTTCTACATGGTCATATCCCTAAGAGCTAGACGTTCAAAAATGTTTGTTGAATAAATGGAAACCCCCAGCTTTGCACGTGGCCATACGAACTGCAGGGACCTCAGCTGTATCATCGGGAAAATGGGTATGCTAACACCTCATGGCGCGAGATGATCGGTGTGAGTTACCTGGCACTTATGAAGCGATCAATAAATGATGACTGCTGGTGTTATTTTTAGTGCGCGTCAAGCACTGTTTTTTAAATGCTTCGTAAGCTTAAGTCTGCGTATTTCTTCCTTTTTGTCTTCTATTTGCTGCCATTTCTGCTTCTACCTGCTTTTTCCTTTTCCAAACACTTATCTCTGTCCAGTGCATTTTGGAAGAGGTACCGGACCACGTCACTCATACCTCTAATTGATTTTAGACTGTGTCTCTTTTGTTATCCCACCAATTAATGGTGATCTGCACAATTATTTTGGGTAACTAATATCTGCAACCGGTTCTTCTATATGTTGCTACTTTTCAGAAATCGTAGTTCTTGTAACACTCCTTTATTTATCCCAGGGTGTTTATTATGCCTATGAGGGAAAAGCAAGAAAGGGACAGTCCAGATCGCTATGGCGGAATTATTCTGCCTGGATGAAGCCTTTACTGAGTCCACTCCTGGCAGTGCATGGTCCTCAGGGTATAAAAATGACGTCATAGACATAGGATATAGAAGAGCACAAGTCTCAATAGATAAAGGATAACCGATACAGAAGCTGTAATATTTGGGCAGAAATGACAAATAAGCAATGTCTCATATATGCAGAAACGCTGGTGGTTTATAGCAAAGGAGAATTGCCTACACAATGAACACATGGTTAGTCTTCACGAAACATTTAGTATTGTTTTATTTTTTGTAGAAAATTATATATTCTGGGTATAAAAAAGTATTTTGGAAAAGAATAAAATATTAATCCTGCTAGACCTAAGGGTTTCTTTCAAGTGGATATCTTCAGATTTAAAACTTATTTTGTTTCAGACTTGAAAATAATCTTCCATCTCATACCCACTCATTGCTAGCTGTAACAAATGCATTCCCTTGCCAATAATTCTAATAGCATGCCCTAATTAACTCATTTTATCTTTTGGTATAAATCAATTACAATTAAAATAGAGTCTGTTAAATCTCAGTAGAGTATTGTTTCACGTTAAAAACATTTTTACTCAAGAGATCAAGTGTGATTAACTTCAGTAAGAGGCTGAAAGTTCAAATTATTCTGGGGAGAAAGAAATAGTCACTGGTTCTTTTTTTAGAGAAAATTGTATTTCATTTGTACATGCAGGATGATAAATCTCCATTAGTCATATTAATCCAAAGTAAATTGTGTTTTTCTCAAGCATGGATCTACGGGTAAATCCAGTGTGTGTGTGTGTGTGTGTGTGTGTAACAATCCTCCCAACAGAGTGTCCTGACAGGGGTGTGAATGGGGTCCTTCTGTGGCTGCCACCTTGCCCTTTGCCCTCTTGGTTTGATTGGCACATCCCACAGTGATTTTGACATAGGTCCGTGTTGTTGTATGTATCGGTCCTTCTTTTTTCTTGCTGAATAATATTCCACCGGGTGTATTTAAATACCATGATTTTTATCCGTTTGCCAATTAATGGATATCTGGACTGCTTCTACACTTGGTGACTATGAGTAAATGTGTCATGACCATTCAAATACAGGTAGTTGTATGTACCTGTGCTTTCATATGCTCTTGGGTAAATCCCAGGAGTGCTAATTATCTGTCTAACTTTCTGAGAAATAGACTTTTTTCCCACCATCCTCACTGGTAGAAAGCCAAAGCAGTTTCTTTAATAAAGTTGCATCGCAAATATAGCATTAACGAAATATTTATGAGATTGCCAGCATCCGGCTCTCTGCCAATACTTGGTATTGTCAAAATTTTTGCTGGATTATATGACTTAGGTTCATTCTTTTAGCAATTAAAAAATATCGAAGCATTTTCTTCTGGAATCCAGTTTCTGATGAGAAATATCTTGATCTGTATTTATTGTAAATAATCATTTTAATTTAAATTTACCTTTTAATAATATATATATGTACCTTTTAATAGTATATATATTTATAAATATATGTATACGAAAAGAGAGAGAAGTTAATACTTTAAAATGTGGTCAAATCGTGGTTTCTTTTTTTGTTCTTATTTCTGAAGACTTATTCCTGGCCAAAGATCTTTACATGTATTTTTCTCTTTTTCCTCTTAAATTTTATAATAATTCATTCATAAGGCTTTTCATTGAATAGTTTAGTTTTTTAATTATATAAGGAATATATTTGTGTTTAGACTAAAAACAGAAATAATAGGTACCGTTCCTAAAGTTTACTGTGTTTCACGGCGTGAATACTGGCTCGGAAAAATTTTATGAAGTTTAGAATTGACATACTCTTATTCCCGTTTTCTTATTTCCATCATATTTGAATTAAGATTATAGTTGTTTGCCACAAAATATTTTAATTTGTCTAGTCTACTCTTTTCATAGAGCTACTACCAATTTATTTTATTAATAATTGACAGACTCTTAATTATATGTGTACATAAAAGTAATATCTTTCACAATAGTTACTATAGCATTCAAATCTTATTATTTTATACGCAACTAATGCACTTTAACATGTTAAATATAATATAAAATACAAAATAAAAACGTGTTTTGCTTAAAATTACATGCAGAACACTTACCTTTTTTAAAAAAAAAAAAGTGAATATTACGATATCCAGTATGTGCAAAAGATACATCTCATTTGTATTATAACTATTACACTGTGTAACTTAACCTTATTAGACATGATAGTAATCAACATGATCATTTGATGATTGATCCTACCCTAAGACCAGAAAGTAGCCATTCCAAAGGACTCAGCCTTCCAGAGGCCAAGGTCAAAGCAAAGCCCATTTGTCGATATGGGTAGACTATCAAAACTGTGGCTGACTTTTGTGCGGCCCGAATGTGTGTGTGTGTGTGTGTGTGTGTGTGTGTGTGTGTGTGTGTATGCGACAACAGATAGATGATAGGCATGCCGAAAGACAAACTGTACAATCCATAAACACTAATAATGGTTTAATATTGTCATTCTCTCCTTTGAACATCTGCTTAAATGTTTAATTAGAGCTATTATGCCTAAACAAAAGCCAATATCGTGTTCAAAAACGAAACACAAGAAGTCGTCCCAAAAAAGCCAAGACTCATTCAGAGATGTCCACTCGCCAGTGTTGTTTTAACCAGTGACCTTGTTTAAGCAGCCAGGAGAGTAACGGCCAAGGACTCGCTTGGGCGTATCTGTGTCCCACGCTATTACGGCGCACACATATCCAAAAAGTGTAAATCTTCATGGATTTCCTTCCACATCTTTTCGTGTTTATCATTGCGAGTACTGTTTTATCCTTCAACTTTATTACGCAAGGAATAGCATTTACAGGTTCACATTGACTCTGAAATATACGGATGCAAATTTCCAGCTGCCCCATTGCATAAAGTAGTGACTGACATTTGTACCGAAGACTCTATTTCTCAGAGAAATATCATACACGGTATGAATCGGTAGGTCCGTTTAATACATAAGGAAATCGAAGCTATAATTTGCATCCCACAATGGTGAAATTCAAGGCCATTGAAATCCACTCTCTGCGCTACCCTAATACCTGTCGGTCATGTCAACACCTGTTTTCCTTGGCATCAGGTCTGAACAGCTTAATACAGAGAAGAGAGGTTCCTATAAGTTAGAGGGTTTGCAGCAGTTTGTGCCAGAGCAAAGTCCCATGCATTTCCCAAGACCCTCACTCAGCGTAGCCCCTGAATTTATTCTAAAGTAGGGGCTACGGCTCCGGGCAGCCAGGCACCCCACGCTCAGATCAGCCTCTGAATGCCACTGGACTTCCGCCACCCTCTCTCCATTCTGTAATTACCTCTAAATTTAACACACGGCCGTTAATGACGCTGTTATGAGGCTGTGATAATATTTCCCTTCCTTTATTGGATAAGTGTATTCGCCCGCTTTCCCCCGCGATTTTAACAAGTGCAGCCTTAGATTAGCAAACCACGGGGTAGTTTTTTTTTCCCCTGACCCCCGCTTCCATGCAAAGCTTCTAGCTTTCTCTATTCTAAAGTTCACTGAAGTATTTTTCTGCTTTCCTGCAGTTTTTAAGTAGATAATAAGTTCCAAAATTCACCAGCCCTGCGCTGAAAGCAGCTTGTCACGGTGGTTAGTAACTAATGAAGGCCCCTTTAGTTTATCTTCATCAATTGTCAAATATTTGAGTCTGTGAAGGGGTGTGATGAGGTACAAAGACAGATATTTGAAGGGATTTTAACTCATTTGAGCAATTACATGCTTAACTGCCCTGCGATAATCTGGCGGTCTGAGTCTTTTCTACACAGCACAAGTGGGGAGCATTAGAATAGCTGGATTTAGGACATAAAGGCTTAGTCTGAATGAGAGAAAGGCACCAGAGAGATTAATTGCCAGTAACAAACAGCGGGGCTGCTTGCAAGTTATATATCACATAGTTACCTACCAGCAGCGATGGGGGCCGGCTCCAGGCAATGGCACGTTGGAACAAAACAGGCCGTGAACAGAATCCTGGGTACCAAAGATGCTCAACGTACAAGGAGATGGAGAATTCATTTTCTAAAGAGTATATACCTACATGCAATATATACACACACACACACAATGTACACATGCAATATATACAGACATGCACACATGTAATATCTACGTATTACTGAAAATATATATGTATCGTTGAAAATTTGTCAACAAACCCGTGTGCGTGGAGGATCTTCCGACAGTAAGCCAAGTTGACTCACGCCTACTCCTTATGCTCTAAAAGTGTGATGTCTTCAAGTGTTGGAAATTAAAATAAATGTAAGAGCTGCAGAGCCAAAATAATTTTGTAAAAGATGAACAAATCAAATTACCTGATCTCAGAATTTATCAGAAAGCCAGGGCAAGCAAGACAAGGGCCCTTGGTGTAAAGACCGATATACACATCAATGCAACAGAGTAAAATCTTATCATGATGGAAATAATTTAAAGAATGAATATCCAGTCATTCATTACAAACAGACTTCTGAGAGAACAAATATCAGGAAAACGGATTTTTGTTACTGTTGGCACTGTGGTTACTGGATTAGCAACTAATTTTCCTGTGTCGTCATTTGGTTTTTTGCTTTTCTGGCAGGAGATATCTAGAGTGATACCATGTTGATTACATTCCAAAATTGATCTATGCTGAGATATTTTTCTACTTACTCAGTAGCTCATTCACTAATGCACTTATTTATTAATATGCCTAGTATTTCGCAAGCACCCTTTGAAGTCTGCGAATTGGGTATCCAAAGCCAAATATATATATTTGCAAGAGAGAGAGAGAGAGAGAGAGAGAACAAGAGAGAGAGAGAGAGAGAGAGAAAGTTCGAGGGCATGCATAGGACCCAAGAAGAAATTAAGATCAGTAATTGGAGTGGACAGTGGACAGTGTCTTCGCATAACATTGCAACCTGCTCTCAGTCTTCTCAGGAAGGGGCAGGATGAAGGACGAGCGGGTGGCCAGGGATTTCTAACTTCTAGGGAACAAGTGAAAAATCTGCATTTGGAATGAAAGATCAGTCGTGAGGAACTAAATATTGCGAGGATTTAGCCGGCAAGTGTGCACAATAAAGCTATCCCCAAGGTTTTCGTCTGAGGGGATTTGGTACCCTTTATGTGGGAGACAAAGTGAGGTCCCTAAGCACGCCTCTGGCTTCGTTTACGCACGAGAGGGACACATTAGTGCTTCTCCATGCATGATTTTCACCCGGCCTTTTTGCAGTCGGTATATCTGGAGTTGTTTGCCATCGTTAAGGTGAAGTTTCTAACACTGAATGATAACTGGCCAACTGGCCCGTCTGGACGTTGATCGTTTACTTGATGAATGACTTTGCCTAATGGACATGTGTTTCATGCATCATGTAGCAATGATTCCCCGAAAATCACTGGGGGTGGCCAACCTGTTCCCTCCGCCCTCCCTCCGTCCCACAAGCAAGTGCTACATGACTGACAGCTGCTTCTAGAACTAGGAAGAAACTCTCCAGTGCAGAGGACGCGATGGGTCTCCCGCTGCCCCAGCCGGGTCTACGGGATTAGCCCAAGGCGGCCCGACCCAAGTGACAAAAACATTTAGAAATGTCTGTTTCATCTCAGCATGTCGTTAGCTGTCACTCTGTGCCCCTTAATGCATATAAACATTTCCACGTGAAGTGCTTCATTTCCAAAATCTGGGGGGAAGATGGAGTTCCCTCTTTGGCAGGAAAAACTACACGCCACCAGACCCCCCTCGACCTCATTTGAGAAACGCAATTATTGGAAAAAGAGATGAAAAGTAAAGTTTTCACCCTCACGTACCTGACAACCGAGCAGAGATGACAAAATGAGGAGCATTTTGAGTGGGAGCCGTGTGCTGGGGGCCGGCGGGCTGGGACCGGAGCTGGTCTCCCCCGACCCTTTCCGGTTCTTAGCACACAGAGGACCCAATGGCCTACCTGAGCACCTGTCAGAGACGTTGCAAACAGACGGAGAGGGTCTTTGACCCGCAATGACGGCGCGTCACCTCATTTCGGGAAGCGATGCCCGTGGCATTTAGTTTTGAGCAGCACCGCGCTGCTCGGGGCCACTCGCGGGCGCTGTTTGCCCGCCGCCTGCATCCCAAATGCCGATGCCCAGGCCCCGCATCCTCAGGCCGGTCTCCTCGGCTCCGTCAACCCGCGGGGCGCTTCTCTCCCCACGCGGGGGTGTTTCCGCCGCCTTCCACCCGCCCGAGCCACGTGACTCCTGCGCTAAGTGTCATTTCTCGGGAGGGTCGGGCCTGCAAACAGAATCCTCCTGCCTCCGGGCCATCTCTGCTGAGTTTCCGTTTGCAGCGATCGCCTCCAGCTGAATTTCAGAGTGATCTGCAAGCAGTAATGAGATGCCCGGATGCTCTTGGGGACCCAACCGATTGTCTTGGCGGTGACGCCACGTGATCTCTGTATTCCTGTCATTCAAGTGGTGGCGGACGGTGATGGGAAAGAGAGTACCCGGGCGTCGTTGCTGTGTATCGCCACCGTTGGCGGTCGCCCAAAGCGCTCTGGTAGCTATATGTGGATGTGACTTCCAGAGTCACGCGGAACACCAGCGCCGGTGCCTTACTGCCAACCCGCAGGCCAGACTTCTTTCCTATCGTTGGCACCGCGCGCCACTTGCAAAACCTGCATTTTAACGACGGGGCGGAGACTTCTTTCTAAAGGGTAAACCTGGTGGGTGACCGCTCTGCTTGTCATCCCCGAGGTCCTTCGCTGCCCCGCCGTTTCGCAGATGGTAAGGGCCAGACTCCACGGCATGGCCTGGCCCATGAGTCGTTTCCCACCGTCTTTCCAGCCTCTGTCCTGTTCATCGGCCCCCAATACGCTGTTGGCTTGTGCCCCTCTTTGCTTCTACTTGTGGTGCGTGTACCCCTGGATCGTCATCCTTCCTCCTCCCGCGGAGAAGACACTTGGTCGTTCTTCGAGGCCCAGTTTAGATGTCCCCTCTCGTTGGTAGCATGGTGAGCATGCTCCCACTGCAAAACATCTGCCGCTGTCCTATCCTGATTCGCCTGTATATCTGACTCTCGAGAAAGGTCACAGCTTTCTATTCTTCCCTCTGGTCCCTAGCAGAGTGTGTGGCACACAGTAGACGCTCTGTCGCAGTACCATGAACTTGGGCTTTATTTGGATGTGTGAAGCGTGGACTTTCTTTAGAATCCAAGTCAAATGCAAACGCAATTTGCACGTGGGGGCCCGGTGAGCAGCAGAAACAAAACGAGTCCTGTGCATTCAGTAGAGACCGCGATGAACTTGTCACAGTCCTAGAAGTGGTCGCATCTCTGTTCCAGCGAATCGTGGCCTCACAGGGCTGTGGACTCGGTATCATCAGATCTTTTGATCCCTACCCCTACCGTCACCCCCCGAACCAAGAGAATCCAGAAATCCAGATGTTTTGTTTGAATTTTTCTGATTTTTTTTTTAGGTGAGAGAAACTGCCCTTCGAACTTCTAAAATATTGTGGAGACCAAATATAACACACCTGTGTGATTTCGACCTCAGCCTTATCTAAGCTCTGTTTCATCTTGCTCCAGCGTGGGTCAGGAAAAAGGAACTTTGTCTTTCCCTCCCCTGACCATGTGCCTCTAACGTTCAGAGAGGAGCTCGGAGCTGATTAATTATGAGTGTTAATAGCCTGACACTTTTTAAGTGTGGAAAAGAAGCTATGGCGTCAAAGGGGTGGTTTAATACACCAGTCTAAACGTTACCTTTTCCCCACCTACCGCACCCTTAAATTGTCACCTCTAAATATGGAAGCGTAAGTGTGCTTCGAATTCATAATCCTGAACACAGTGGAACGGGGTCAAACCATAAGTCTAACATTTCATATGTTTGAGTTTCCTCACTGACATCCCCATTCTCCTGGGGCACAACTTTTTAATTATTATTTGTAGATCATCTTTTTCTTAACCACCTGAGAAGTGCAATTATCACCCTGAAATGCAATGTCTGAGGTATCATTTTTTTCTGAAATGGAAATTTTATATCCAAGTAGAGACCTGGGCATACAATTTATTACTATAGCATCCTTGACAGCCAGTCAGAACTATGTGTGTACAGAATGTGAGAACTAATTCATAATTAACGGTGAAACTCAGATTGTCTTATAAAGAGAAAAAAAACAGACCCGGACTCTTTCAGCTTCTCTAAGATTACTCTTTCCCACTCATCCGCTCATCATAGTAGTTATTCCGACTGTCAATGCCAGTCTTCACCCTTTCTACCATCTTGATCCCGCTCGTGAAGTATTAGGATAAGTAATTTTTATGAAATTTAATGAATGTAAGGGACATATTTATTTTTCCATTCCACGTTTTGCAGACTGACTATTCTCCAGCATGCTGGCGTGTTACCCAAATAGTCAGCCAGGGCGTGAAGGGACCCCAGCTAATACCTGAAGGGACGATGACACTAAGTGGGTTTTAAATCCGAGAGCTCAGGGCCAGCTGTCGAGACACTTCACACTCATTCCTGGTTCCCCACGAGGAAAGATGTTCAAAATTCCGTTAGCAACTCGGGAATTTTGAATGGATGGATCTAAGCTCACAGGGCATTGGCGGTGGAGTGGAGGGCATGGCACTGAGAAAAAGAGACTTAGCCAAAACTACGATGACAGAAACCTGGCCAACGGACATGTCTGCCATTGTGGTCCTTGGGCTCTGGCTAACTTGCCTGTGAAGTGTAGGCATATTATTCTACTTCCAGTGAATTCCTTTCTTGAGTAGTCAGCTTGGTTTGCACTTTCATGGAAATAACTCCTACCAAAACACTCATGATTTTAGAGTTAAAGTCGTAAGGGTAGAGTTAAAATCATGAGTGCGCCCAGCAGCTAAATTAATATCATCTGTTCTCACCGATGGGTAGGAAAGGGACTTTTGCACTCCAGCTAGTAACTTCCACCATTTAAATAGTGCCCGGATCTCCCATATGGCAGGTCGACAAAAGGTCATCCATTCTGTATTTCTGTACCTCCTACAATGGGAAACACTTGCAAATATCTTTCTATACCGAGTCTTCCCCTTTCAAGCTTGCGTGCATTGATGTACATATGTGCTGTCGAGGACATACCAAAGTCAATAAATTTCTCATGTATATGACATCTCTATGACCTTTCTTTAAACAGCTGAAGACAGCACTCTTGACCTTCAAAGTCTTTTCAGTTCCCAGTTAAACGACCCCAGTTTCTTCACTTACTCTGCATAGGATGTGGGTTCTTGACCTTTGCTTGAAATAATAACTCCACCCTGGACAGTAGTTTGTAATCTCAGATCTAATCCCAGCTAGCCGGCTTGCTCTGACTTCTACTTCTGAAAGTAATTTATAATGGTGACTTCTTTCCTTTCTTTTTTTTTTTTTTGCCAAGCCATACTAGTTGTATGAATCACAATATCCAACAGCATTTCGATCATCCATTCACTTGCCCCAGATTTATTAAACGTCTATTCTGTGCCGGGCACAGATACATTGGCGCTGGGGTTATAGCTGGCGATCGTCCCTGCCCTCGTGGAGCTGTCATTTCTAGTTAGGTTATCAACCCCAACCAATTCCCTTGCGGTTGTCACCTTCATGTCTCAGGAATGATGAAAGACTGGAGAGAGAAGTTGCCCCTTCAAAAAAAACCCGTCACCCCCTCCTGGTGTGGCCCTTGCCATTTTGTAAAATAATTGCTCGTTCCCATATCTGACTCCCCTGTTACACCCTCAGACTCTTGAGACTGTTGCTTTCACCCATCTCTGCTTAGAGTATGGAATCCAGTCGACATGCATGAGATATTTGTTAGACATGTAACTGAACTCTCATCTCACTCAACGTAATTCATTGGCTAAGGTCGTTCATTGTTCCGGGTTATCGTCTCCTGTTGCCATTGTGACAATTAAGTCTAAATACTTCACTGGTGGGGAAGGAAGCTCTGGAAATAAGGGTTTGCTTTGTGTCCCCTTTATTATGCCATTTTCATAATTGTCATACCTTGTGACCCGTCAAGACCGTATTAGATTCATAATTAAAAGAACACACGGTATGCAATAATTTTCAAAGTCTTCGTCTACCTAGCCTCTTTGATTTTTCTTGGTTGGAAATGCACAAAATGCAAAGCAGGAAATAATATATTGAAAAGATATCGTATAGTTTTTAAGTACCTGATGGAGTCACTTAATGGATTATATTATTATATACATTTTAAATGAGCTTTAAAAAATCAATCATGTGAGGTAGCTTTCTAGTGGGTATACTTATGAACATACAAATGCGTTTTATATGACACATTAAATTAAAAAAGGGATAAAGATGTTTCCTGCATCTGTGGACAAATCCTACTGATACAATTGGTTCAATGAAGTTGTCAAAATTTACTGAGAAAAAACAAATGACCTCTACATTTACCATGGCTAAAGGTTCCCGCTAATTAGCTTCTAGAGATATCACATTATAGATGCTTCTTTAAAAGCTATCAGCCCTCCGACGCTGCTCGGTGACATGGTATCTATCAAAGTCTCATGGTGCCTGCAATTCTGACAAAAGGCACTCCAAAGAACTGGCACGTACCTCCATATTTGCATTTTTGCATCTCATTATGAACATAATTGCATACCAACACAGCGATTCTTCTTGACTCTCTCAAAAAACATTATCAGCAACGTCTGAAAGAAACGCTTAAATGTCAGCTATTGACAAGCAAGAAAAGCTGACCTTTGAAGGATCTCGTTCTTCTGAGATGCTCCCTGTCATGACTCACTTCCCAACTTTCTGTCTGTGTTTGATAACAGAAAGGGAACACAGTGGCTCTAAGGATTGGGGCTATGTGTGGCAAACCAGAAGGGAACCAAGAAATGGCAAAACTGGAACCAATTTATCATTCCTACCAGGCGTCGTCTGGGATCGGTCGAATATTTGCCATCGCAATTCTTAAAACCACCAAAACTTCAAAGGGAGTGGACGCGAAGGTGTTTACCATGGAATTTCTAGAAAATCGTGTAGTGCCTCCCCGTTAATAACTAAAATGAGTTTCTCCTTGATTCTTGTTGTGACAAGGAACCCGACCACCTTTGTCCTCCAAGCGTGCAGCCCATTTTACACATTGTCACAAGTAGAGTCTAAGTGTTGGACAAATACCAACAGCTAATGCGAAACTGGACAGGACCATTTACACCCTCTCGCTTCCAAGATCGCGTCTCACTAGCGTGACCTCCAGCCATGTGGGTCTCACGTCCTATCGAGGGCTTTTCTTCCCTCGTCATCCCGTGTTCGGAGCCATCTCAGCGATTTGGTGTACGGTTTTCCAGAAGCACTAATCAATTTTAACTCGCGTTGAAACGCCGTAGAAATGGCTGCCAATATCCAGAAAACGCTAATCAATTTTGAAAATCTACTTCATGGCTCGCATCCCAGATTTTCCACCCAATCCGCGTCAAACAGAAATGATAGAAAATTATGTTAACATGTTCAGCCGCTTGTTTGCTTGTCGTAGCCGAGTCATTGGTCATGCTTCGATGGCGAGCTAACCGCCTGTTTGGAGGCACATCGAGTTTACACTGCTCCGGGTGCCTGTGTGGCAACCGCGTAAAGTGACTGTCACACTTCACGTTCCAAGCCTGGGATTTCCAGAGGAGTCCTCGCCCCTGTTTGCTTTTGAAGAACACGAGGGATTTCTCTCTCTCTCTTTCTCTCTCTCTCTCTCTCTCTCTCTCTCTCTCTCTCTCTCTCTCTCATGGAGATATATGCATTTTTAATGCTTCTAATTCTCCGAAGAACATCCTCTCGCGGACAAGGCCTGTATATACTTTGACAGGCGTGACACATAAATTTGTATTTCAGACCCACTAGATTCTAGATTCTGTGGAAGAGAGAGGAAAGTCAAATGCCACGAAGCCCATGTGAAGAAAGCTCTCCCTGCAATAAGTGAACAGCAACAACAAAAATATCTCTCAGGTTTTGGACTTGGAAGGGATCTTAGAAGCCACCCAGTTCTGATGTCCCCATGATGAAGACAACCTTCTATACCATCCCAAAAAGACAGCCCTTTCCATGAACAGAATCCTGCTACTCCCAGGAAGGAAAATTTCACTAAGTGGCCAAACTGTCGATTCAAGACTTAATTATAAATGTGGCTCGGCGCCTGCTCTTTGAACCCTCTCCTGACTGGTGCCCGGCTTTTCCTGACGCCACTCGTTTTGGCCCTGTGTAGTCTCGCTCAGTCTCTCACGTCTCGCGTGACGTGACGCCCTGATGCCCCCTCGCTCTCCCGTGCAGCTTTCCCTGCTCACTCCGTAGTTTCTCAATAGCCCTTGTGAAACACCCAGAACTGGACCCACTACTCCCAGTGGGACCATTGCTTCCAGGATCTCGGTGTGACAGTTCCACAAAAACAATCTGAGAACACCGTGGCACGTGCAGGAGTCAGAACATCCTCACGGACGCTTAAGAAGTTTGTAATCTGCCTTATTCCTTCAACTAAAGTCAGTTGGATTCACAATTTTTATATCCTACCTTCTTCTCTTTCTTATTTCTTTCTTTCTTTCGCTTTCTTTCTTTCTTTCTTTCTTCTTCTCTCTTCTCTTCTCTTCTCTCGCATCTCTCTCTCTCTCTCTCTCTCTTTTCTCTTCTCTCTATCTCTTCTCTTCTCTACTCCGTCCTCCCTCTCCTACCTCCTCCTCCTCCTCCCCCTCTCTTCCTCCCCCCACCTCCTCCTCCTCGTCCCAGACCTAGCAAAGTGCTGGCCTGTCTTATCACAGCAGCAGAATCAGCATCTAGCCATTATTAAGCACTTACTGAAGAGCGAAGGTCCATGGCTACCTATGGCTATTCGTCTCCCTTCGTCTTCCATACGAGCCTATCTGAGGTGAGGCCACTGAGATCTCTAGAGAGAGGTCAAGTGACTTTCCCAAAGCCATGGTGGGCCTGAACCCAACTCTCACATTAACAGTGCAGAAAATGGCCTCCCTAGCGGAAGCTCGAAACCCGTTTGTGACCCTGAGCTAAGTGACTTCTCTTTTGTTACACGTCTGTTTCCTCACTGAACTGGGAGGGTAACGCCAGCCCTCAAATGACTCGAGAGGACTTGCGGCCTCCACGTCTAACTCTGCATTCTCCAGGGACACCCTTGGAAACACGAGACGGCTTAGGGTGCGCCCACGAGATGCCCACACAGTTCCTGTGCCCATCACAGAGTTGGCAGTCATGAACCCGGGGCTCATCGTCATCACTCCCCAGACTTGAACTTCCTGGCCAGAAACACCGGTGAATACTGCCTGCCAGGTCACGGTGCTGTCCCCGTCCCCAAGCCACACAGTGACAGGCGCATCCAACGAACACCAAGGCCGGTGTGACTTCAGAGCACCGGGCTCAAGCGACCGCTTTTGGTGTGATCTTGTGTCCTTCCAGAATGTCATCTAGAATTTCCCTGCATGGTCGTATTATTTATGGGAGAAAATTATGGCCGGCAGGTAAAAAGAGAAGAACTGGAAAGAAGCCCTGCATTCAATTCTACCTAATTTATGCTGCTGTGGGTGGGAATCGAAGTTCATCTCCCAGACGTTAATTAAAGCAGAAATGCAGCGAAATGTCAGTCCTCTGGCTGTAATGGCCCTTTTCGGGGGGATGCTGGGAATGGAAGCCTGGTATTTCCCTGCTGTCACGGGGCTTATAATAGAGGACAGCAAGCTGCACGGGGCCTCAGAAACCGCCCTGTCGCCCAGGCAAGAGCCTTCGAGCAAAGAAAGAGTGGACCTTGGGTCCGTAGCCTGGGAGCCGTATCCATGGGGATCCCCCCACCGCAGAGAAGACAGAGAGCACCGTGCAATTATGGCTCTCAAGTCGGCGCCATACTTCCGCTCACATCCCTAAGCATCCCCCCGCAAAGCCATGTCACGCCCACCCACACCCTTCACACAAACGCTGTGCTCTACTGTTTTAATGAATTATCAGTGGATGAGCTTTAAAGAGAGAGGAGCAGGAAGATGTGGGCTTCAAATTAGGGGAAAGGAAAAGAAAAGAAGAAAGTTAAGACAGAGTAAGGCGACGTACTTTTCCTAAATTGAGCAGGACTTGACGTCTCTGGAAAAAGCACACTTGGAGGATGCTATGCACAACTGTGAAGCCAGGGAGAGTAATTAGAATAAATAATTCTGAAAAAGCACTCAGGGTTGAGGCCAAATTTTACCTAGATGTAGGGCACAGGGCCACGCTCGAGGGCAGTGTGAGATAAAGAACCAACCAATCGGCCCATTTTGAGCCTTTCTCTAAGGAAGACTTGAAATGTCCTCCACCATTTTGTTCAAGAGATGAGGATATGAAAGAAAGTCCGAGAGATAAATGACGTGAAGTATTTCTGTGAATATCTTTCTGCGTGGACGCACCTAATGAGAAATAATTCAGAGAGATATTTTTATGGGACTCTCCCCACCTCGCCTGCTTTTTGCTCCACTCAAAACAATAGAAACGAAATCAGGTTTACCGTGAAATTGAGGTAGTGGATTGTGTGAGATTTGCGGTCAGCCAACTTCTTTCGTAATGTAGAAAGGAAAAAAAAATGGTAGGTTTTGTGGGCAATGTATTCTCTCTCAACTACTCAATCCTATATTCGTGACCTAAGATGTGTATTTTGTAAAGTTTATACGGGTCATAAAATATTATTTTTATTGTTTTGATTTTCTTCAACCACTTAAAAATGCAAAAAAAAATTCGTAACTCTCAGAACATGGTTGGGATTTGATCTGTGGGTTGCAGGGTGTCAACCCCTGTCTTAAGCCACATAGGGTGGGTGGGGTCTTGTCCCACCTATTTGTGTAATCTGGGTTCGAGCGTCTAAAACTACAGTATGACAGTGAAATTTAATTTTATTATCCTAAATACTGATGCTGGCTAGAGACTGTTTCTTAAAGTTCAACTGTGGGATCCAGGTGGTGTTTAAACATGTGCAGTGATCATGGTCACTATAACTCTGCAACTTATGACGTAGCAAGCATTATGCAAGATAATGTACTCATGGTCTTAAATCATATATGATGCGCAGGATATAGCCTGTCCTTACTGTGAGCTCAGGGGTCACCATGACAGGTGCATCCTCATGGGTTTTACATATGATTTGACATAATCTCCTGTAATCCACACGGCGAATCTGGGGGAGAGTGTCATTGCAAGAGTCCATTTTACAAATGAGAATGCCAACGTCATCAAACCTGGTCATTTACACACAACCCCTCAACGTGTATGTAGCAGAGCTAGAATTCGAACCCGCCTGTTCTCTCTCTCTTGAGGGTGCTTTTTGTTTCAAGTCTTCTGAACTCAAGGTCAAGACCTTAATTCTATCAGTCATGACTGGCACGCCACTGAGCCTGAACTCACATGAGGCTACTTCCGGTCCCTTAATTTGTCACACAGCTCATTCATATGTTTCATTTAATAAATATTCATGAGTGGAGGCAATCGTGTGAGGCCTGAGGCTTATACATTCTAGGGGAAACTTTGTAAGCAGCAGGACATGGCTACATAATGATTGACATCTCACAAGCAGTTAAAGGCATTCATCATTTCAACTGCCAAACAATTTATCTTTGAAGATCTACCCCGTGCTCAACATTTTTCTAGCCACCGAGGATGCAGCGGTAAACAAAGCAGACAGAATGCCCTGCTCTTGGAGATTTATGTCATACTGGGGGGAGACAAGAAGTAAACAACGAAATAAGTAAAACATATGCTACGTCAGAGGGTGATAAGTGCCGTGGGAATGAAATAGGCAGCGAAGGGTGATTGGCGTGTCAGAATGGTACAGGAGCAGGAACGGGAGAGACGGAGACACGACTGTGAGGAGCTCCTTCTCAGTCCTGGTCATCTTGCAGACTGAGAACGCATCTCGTACAATCTCCATTACATCTGTTAGCTTTTATTTTTCTTCAGTACCTTGGAAGTTTGGCCTGAGTCCACCCGTTTGAGTACGACACTGTCCGGAAATTATCTGCATTCCTACTAAAACGTTTGATGTGATGAACTGGAGAATTTGTACTTAATTTTATGAGCTGGAGATTCGAGATTCTTTGCTGTTGACACACTGTAACTTTCTCCTGGGTTACTAAACTCAGCAGTGGTCTTTTTTTGAATCCTGATATTTAATATTTACGTGATCTCCGGCATGAGCAGTACTTCAGATATTGATGAAATTGCTAAATCCATCCAAAGTCTTAAACATGAAAGAAAAAAATCTTTTTAAGATGATGCCTGAAATCAGGTGGGATGATTTTACATTTTCTTTTATATGAAAAATATAAAACGATCCCAGCTGTTATTATCATGTTGCTTTGCATCTTCACGTTGAGATCTACGTTGTCAGAAGGAATCTATTGCGTGGATGGTTGCAATTTCCTTTACACGCTAACGCTTTCGAGATGGCAAAATCAACGTCAACCATTGCTTCCAACTCAAGGGATCACACTCTGCTGCCTGTTCACCTCTCATAAATTCTAAACACTCCTTTGCAAAATCTCATTGGAGATGATAATCACAGAATCTCTTCCTCTCTCTTTTTTTTTTTAACCATCTTCTTCCCTCACTTTATGGAAATAAAGGCAAACACCTCCTAATCAGAATTCACCATTTCTTCATGCCTGCCAAATTGAATATTAGAAAATGGTCTTCAGAGAACTATGATTGGGGATAAAGCTTAAGTTTCAGGAATAGCCTTTAGAGAGCACACGCAAAAAAGGCAAGAATGTAAAACATGGCAATATGTATTAAATACAATCGGCTGCTCGCTGTTTCTCTTGTCAGTTGCAAATGTAAAAAAAATATATCAAGATTGGGGATGATTGGCGATGGGAAAAGTGAGAGTTTTTTTTTTTTTTTTAACATGATTGTTCTTCAGGGGAAAGGAAATAAATTCCCAAAGGATATAATTTGTTGGTTTTTCTCCTCCTTGCGTTGAAGCGAACGTTAAGTCCCATCACCTGAACCTCGGCTATGTTGCTTATTTCATGGCAGAGAAAATGACTCTGGGAGAGAAAACTTACTGGACAATTTCTCATGCACTGAGTTGGACTGGAAGCCTCTTGCTGCAAAAAGGAATAAATAGAGGGGAGCTAAAGACAGCAGTCGTGGCCGTGTGAGCCACACAGGGTGCCAGCCACCTGGGTCGACAGTCTCAGCGTGTTTGCAAGCCTTGATCTCGGCTTCGGTGGAAGACGGTCCTGTTACCCGCTCTGCCCCGGCTTGAGATTTAAATAAAAACAAATTACAGGTCTTAACAGTGATAGATGGACTGCTCTTACATTTGTGTAGAGTATTTCTACTCCGAGATTAAAGGCTTACGCATTTATCTGCATAAACTAACCCCTGGAGTAGGGTACGGCTGACATTTTCCAAGAAAAATGAATATCCTAACTTATTCCAAAGAGAAGACTTGGTATTTGTATGGCCAGAGTGACCTTTGCAAGTGCCTTTTAGATTAGGTGCACTACACAGAAAATTGTGCTCTTACAGTACTCCATAAATCATACCTACCAATTTTCTTTAAAGGGGTGTATGTAAATATCAGTGTACCAGGTGGGTAAACAATACTAACCTCGAACAAATGGCTTGAAAATTGAAGAAAAGCACCTTATTTTGCTGCCGAAATTGCTTTTGAAGCCCGACATCGGGGCTCGCTTTGGAGAATGCATGAAATGATTTGTGTACAGGGAATAGAAAATGAGATGACGATAACCGCTTTCGACACCGTTCCCGTATTTCTGGGTCCTTTCCATGATCAAAGATATCATCGCTAGAGATTACTTTTCTTTACACATCCCAAATGTGTGTGCATTTTAAGCGACATCTCCATTACCCGCATATTTCCAAAACGGTCGAGCATCTCTTTTTGCTGGTTGATATTTGTAGAAAAGATTTTCCAGGAATAATTCTTGTTTTGATCATCTAATACTTCATTTGAAGAGAAGGAAAAAGAAAAGTTTAGAGAGAAAACTAAGGAGAAAAGCTATAGCTTTCACACCTTCCAAGATCTTAATACAAAGGAAAACTATTTTTGTGACTTAGTGAATTACGTTAATTGAATTTTTTAATTTTGTAATAGATAAATGGAGAGGGGAGAGTCCTGTTGTTGAGACATTTTAGAGGAATGTTTGTGGCATGAGATACACCTTGTACTGCCCCTAGTCCACAGGAATATTTTGAAACTCCGTTTTTGTAGGGTTTTTGTTCATGAAATAGAAATTGTTGACGCTGATGCGTTTGGAAGTTTGTAGCAAGAATCATGGTGGATATCGTAAGGACAACTTTATATATCTAGTAAAAATTGCTTCTTGTAATCAGATAACTTGCCGAAGGGGTAAGATTTTTATGACACACAGGGTTTAGGTAAACAACTATTCCTGTGTATTATAAACAGATAGGAATGTTCCAAAACCATTTCAACTCATTAAATATACTTTATTTACCATTCAGTTTGCCAGCTGCTTTTCATGCAAGGCTTATCTTAAAGGGGACAGGTGCATTATGGAAAATATTTTGCCTTCACAATTATTTTTATTTTCTATTTTCCTTCCACCGAAGAAAATTTGCCAGGACGAAGCTTTGGTTTTCTAGCCCTCAAACAATGAAAAAAACGAGTTTCTGCGTTTCTTAACGAAATGCATTTATAAAAATTATTTTTAAAAAAGTAACGTGGGCATCTAAGTTGCTTTTCTAGTTCTTCCTTCTTTAGTTAGTAGCAGTTGCTATGTGTGAGCACCTTTCATTCCTTTATCCTTAGTAGCCGTAAAGAAGCAGCAGAGGTGCCTAGGCAGTCATCATGGGTGGGTGGGCGAGGAAGGTACACTCGGCGCACCGCATTCGTTTTCAGAATTGGGTTCTGTTCTCTATTTATCCCTGTGCGTTGCCTTTTCCAATCTACACTTTTCCACTTTGCTTCATCGATTTCCAGTTTGCTTCATCAACCTCCTTCTTAAAAAGTGACCGTGAAAGACCAATTTCATATTTTTGTAAGCAAAGCTTATGATAGAGCGGATGCGATTTCGAAACTTAACCCTGTTCGTTATTTTTACTTTTCGTTGTTAACGAAGTCAACAAAAGTCTCAGATTTCAAGGCAAAAAAAAATTTTTGGCCACAGAATTTCCCAGCATGAAAATTCATCACTGAGAACTGTTGTTGAGTAATATATAGGCGTCTGGATTATGCATCCAATGAAAAACAGGGAATTTATGGCCATCGGCCCTCAACTTTTTAAAGTGTTTACAAGGCAGTGGGTAATACCTCCTCCAGCCTACACCAATATATGCTACTTGTCTGAAAAAAAAAAAAAATGGGATAATTAGAAAGAAGGATGTTTTCATCAAGAAAGGGGACCGCCCATCTGCCTTCATTGTCAATCTGCATTTCTATGGCAACTTGTATTCATATTACTTTTTTTTATACTCCCTCCCACCTCTGTTCATTCAACAAATATTTATTGAGTGTCTTCTTCTCTGTGCCAGAGGGCGGTCTAGGCCCCGAGCATACAGATGCGAACAAAACAAAACAACAGTAAAATCCATGACACAAACTGCAGAATTAGGAAGACCCTGAAAGGAAATCAGCCACATATTAGTACAGCATATCGCCTAAAATACGACCTTGTTTTTCATACCATCATATGTTCTAATAGACCTCAGAGAATCAAAGGGATTGTCTCTTCTGTTGAAAAATTGAACGTGTAAAAGAATATTTGGTATTTTGCTCTTTACCATGTTTCCAAATTGTCTTCATTAATAAAACATTTTTGAGAAATATGATATTTATTATTTATTTCTAAAAGGTTTATCCCTTTTCCTACAATGAGTAGATTAATATTCTAATTATTAATATTAATATTCTAATCATTCATATTCACCTCTTATTAGTATATTTCTCTTATTAATCACGGTGCTCAGCCTTGAGTCCCCCATAAATTTTTTCCAACTGATTTATTCTATATCAATTTCTACCATATAGGTTTTCTACTGAACTTATAGTTGGTGTTAGGTGTTGCACAATTCGGCAATCACTGATATTTAGTTTTAGTTTCATTGGCCTGGTTTCCCTTAATTGCTCAGTTCTAAATTTATTAAAACTGCAGAAGGATTTTTGATAATAAGTGTTAAAAAAATGTTGATAATTTTCAAAAAGGAAGATTTTTATATTAGGGAAAAAATCCATTTCGATAAGAAGTTTTGTTAAGCAAAGTGTACCATGCCCTTAAAATTCAGAATACACACCCTCGAATTGAAATTTTTCTCCCTCTCTAATTAAATATAGAAAGTGATCTTGTATATTTCACACATTTTAAATCAATTGAGTATGGAGGCCCAAAAGGTTTCAAATAGAGAGAGAGAGAATTTTCTAAAAAATACAGTTGACTTTTCTTTTTTTTTTTTTTTTTGAGAAGAAAAACACTGGACCCCAAATTTTCAAAGTTTAAAGCATATATAAAAGTAAGTAGAAAAGACCCATAGGTCTTATATTTTCAATTTCATTTGCCTTTTCTGTGAACTTCAGAAATACATGGCAGGCAAGAGGATTAGGCCTGGCCTAAAATAAAAATAGATAATAATGCTCTAATTCCACTGACATTTGGGGGTAAATTATATACATATGTATTTTTTTTTAAATCAGCAGAATGTAATCTACAAGTGCTTGTTGAACCCTAAAACCGCCACATGCATTATTAGCTCCCGATATCAGTTCATCCTGGTTCTCTTTGGGCAGCCTCCCGTGAATGGACCGCTAACGATCAGGCTATCCTGTGCTACTCGCGGAAGCGATAGAAGATTCAGAGATAAAATTTGGAAAGGCAGTGCCTCTTTGTTCCTTTTTCCCGTGGCCTCCAAAGCATCCCTCACCTTTCCATTCACCCCAGTGCCATTGATTACCCCCATCACAGGGTGGCCTTAGCCAAGGTTATCTACCCTAACAATACCTCATGCCCTCCACCGTTCTTTCTTTTTACTGTCTTCCTAAACAAAACTTACCTGTCCTCCATTCTCTTTATTCCGTTAGCTGGCATACATAGATATTTAAATAAAGATTTATTTATACAAAGTTCTCTAATGGCCGCTGCTGATGTAACAGCTCAGCTCTTCCAGGATAACTGAATAGAAGCAGGTAATTCTCGGTTTTAAGGACCTATTTTTCAGGTGTTTCTCTAGACCGGGGGTTGGTAATCTTTTCCGATAAAGGGCCAAGTTGTAAATACCTTAGACTTGCAGGTAATGTGGTCACTTTCGCTCAGCTGTGACATTGTAGCTTGGAAGCGGCCATGACTATATAGAAATAGACCATGTTCCCATCAGAACAGGAGGCGGGCAGGAATCGGGCCGGAGGCTGTAGTTGGCCAACAGCGTCTAGATCAACCGAATAATGGTGGGGCATGTGTGGGGAGGACGGGAAGTTGTCCCAACTCCCATAAATCCATACGCATAGCTAACGGTTCTCACTGAAAAGTCAGCCCTGAGTAAGTGGGATGCCAGTTTCTAGTAGCAATTCTTTAAGTTATGTTGACGACATGATCTGTCCAGTGTCTCTGGGTACTTCGTCTTTCACTTCCTTTATACTTTTTTTTTTTAATGGAATGCAGTCAGGGATACAGTGTTTCTCGCATCATGAGGAAATAGGCTTGCTTTCAATGGAGGTCGGTCGAGTTTCTCTCTTTGCCGTGGCCGTTAGGAAGCTCACAGGGAAGTTTTGTGTTCTTTCACTGTAGTTTTCCTCGATCTTGACAAAACTTTCTCTTCTCCCCCATTGACTTAGTTTCTTTAACTTGCTATTAATGGTTTATTGCTGGCATACTATGTTCACTGTAGTCACTGCTAATTCTTTCGGGAAATATTGAGAAAGAAAAATACAGGCCAAAGAGAAATACACGAGAAATATTTAGGAAGGAAGAAGGGTTTTCCTCTCCGGTGAAACTGGAGTCACTTTGTCAACCATGTCAGCCGAACATATGCTGCAGACCGGTATGTCTGGCCTCACTGCAAGGTTGAAAAACGTTTCCCCATATTCGCGCCAACAGACAAAATAGTCTGTTAGTCCAGACTCCTTATGGAAGGTGTATCACATTCCGTGTTTGTAAGTGACCCGCCTCTGGCCACTCAGAGATCACATCTGACCTCTGCAGGGCAGGCTGCCTGCCAGGGGTGGGGCTCTGTCATCTGTCATCCGTGGGGGGTCAGTGAGGAATTCCCGTCGACGGCACAGGAAACCGAAGGGCACAGCCTTGCTGTTCCCCGGGGTCATTAAATTCAGCGGGCCCTCTGATGGCAGCCCACGTGCTGGGAGGGGAGAAGAGGCGGGGAGCTCAGAATGTCGGCAGCCTTTGCCGAGCTACCTGCGTGATACCTGCCCCCCTTCTATCTCATCACAAAGAACGAAGGGAGCAGGGACAGCCCCGGACTGGCAGCTAGAAGACGTGTAAATAAGCTGGTCTCTGCCTATACCGTGGTCATTGGTCCCACCACCGTGCAGGCAGAGATCATTTAAAACGGAACCAAACACTCCTCCCACAGTAGAAAGTCAACACTCAGCAGGAGAGACGCATCCTAGAATGACCGGATGACTCTCACCTGCCTTCCCCTGCATCCTTACCTCCTGCCGGCCTCGGATCCTGGTTACGCAGCTGTCCTCTCTCTGGAGTTGTTAACTATCGCACCGTAAACTTCCTCATTGGATGAGAACAACTTTTTTCCCCGGCATTGGGGGGAAATTGTGGATAAAAAAATCAACGATGTTTATAAATACAAATAGGTATATTTACCGATATGAATATATATATTTATATATATATTATCTTTATCTTTTTTATATTTATATATGTTATATATATAAAATATTTATTATATAAATATATATTTTATATATATTGTACATATGTAAATATATATTTACATATATTTATATTTATATGTAAAATATTAATATATATTTATATGTAAAATATATAAATATAAAATACATATATTTATATTTATATATGTAAAATATATATATAAATATGAAATATATATATATTTACTGATACCAGTACATAAATGTTTGCGTGTGTTATGTCTAACTACTTAGCAGTTAAACCCAGTAAAGCACTTTATGCAAACAGATAAGTGGCCAATGGCCTTGACTTCCGATTTCTGCAAGTTTCTCTGGGTTTAGGGCCTCAGGCCTTGCATGTCGGTGATGACTTGTGTCCCTTCGCAAAACCCTGCTTTTATATGCCGTGCAAATCCACACAGAAGGCGCTCGTGCCTGGCTGCAGACGGGGCCGCGAGGCACTTCTAGGAAGCCGCCAAGCCTCTAAAGGCCCTCCACACCCCCCGAGACGTAGCCGCAGCACCGGGGTCCACTTTAAACCCACGGTGACAGTGGTCAGACTGTGTCGCACCGGCAGCAGCACTCCCAGTCATCGAGTGGACGCCTGTTGCCTTTGCCTGAAACATGATGTCCCCGGAACGTACGGCAGAGACTTCATTGTCCCAAGTCCGTGACATGCCGTTTCACTACGACACAGACAAAGCAACCACAGTGAAGCGAATGGTCTGGACCACGCCACTGCGAGGCAAACAAGCTACAGTCTCTGTGAGGCTTTGAAAATAAGAATGATGCAGCCTAAAAAACAAATGAACAAAAAAAAACCCAAAAAAGCGTTTTTATTATTTTTTTCAATCCCTAAGGGTCAGAGGTGCCTGGGTTTAGCACCGTGAACCAAAGCAGAGTTCTTCGTTCTGACGTGTCTTGTGATGAGGTGAGGAGAACTGACCAGGAGGGACCATCAGGTGCTGCGGTGACAGTGTGGCTCTAATGTGGCATTGTGTTGTCAGGCTCGGCTGAGCCTCGGATCAAAAGAGCCATCAATCTTCCCTAGATCTATACAGATCTGTCGTGGGTCAGGAGAATAATCAATAACCCTTAGTTCTCACTTCACAGAAACAAAGGAGCCATTGGTTTGTTTACCTTTCAGATTGTGTCTTGATTAGGGACCATTAGTGGCCTCGGCGGAATGAAACTCTATGTGTATTGCTAACTCGGTCAGTTTACAGTTCAGGACTCTGCCTGTGGCACGCGAACAAACCCAGGAAGCCAAGGGAGCTCACACCGGGGCCGGGACAGTGGGACATCATGAAAAAGCCAGCAAGCATCAGAGATGAAAGGACTTTAGATACCATTTAAGGCAAACCCACAATTTTACAGACGAGGAAATTGGGGTTTGGAAAGAGCATCCACCCGTTCAACGTCACTTACCTGGATAAAGATAATATGAGTTAGCGATAATACACCCGCTGTCTACCTACCTATCAATCTATATCTATCCATCTCTCTATCATCTATCTATCTGTCTATCTAACTATCTGTCATCTAGCCATCATTTATCATCGGCTTCTTTCTTACCTGCTACAGACCTTGTTAGGGTTTATCACTATGTATTGGGGTTTTGCACATCTCTGGCCATTTGTTTTGAGTCTAAGCTAAATAACCCTCCGTGAGTTACTTACCTCCAAGAACCTGCATCCTCATTGCTGTCCTGAAGGTCATGATATCTTCTTCTTGTGGCTATTGTAAGAATTAAGGAGAAATGATATAAATGAAATTGTCTTGCATGATACATGGCACATAGTAGGTGTTTGATGACCAATATTTGCTTCCTACCCTCTCCTTCTCCTTCCTCGACTGTGGTACAAATTGGTTCCAGCTTTTTGAGGAGAACTTAGTTCCTTTGACATGTAGATAACAGAATTTCTGTCTGTCTAAAATCCTCTATAGATGACACTTAGGTAGGTAGGTAGATAGGTAGATGATGATTTATAGATGATAGATAAATAGTAGATGATGGATGATAAACAGAGAGATGCACGTATGTGTAAAATCAAATAGTTTATGTCTATAAATACATGTGTTCATATATGTTACGTTTGATCAATATATCCATATATCCAAATGGCGTTTGGTCACCAAAAAACAATGATAAAATTAAATACTCAGATGTACTTCGTCTCTATCAGCATTTCTGTTTCTCCTGTCTATCAAATAGATATTTCAGACGACAAAATAAGGGTGATCATCATGAGGAACAAAATAACAATAATAACAAAATCTCACTGAGTCAAAAACCATAAAAAAATACAGCGTTCGTTAGCGTAACATGCCATTGTTATTTTATGAATCAGAGACTATGACAGCTAGTTTTCCTGCATATTGAAGTAGGAGACTTCGGGCTATTTCAAATATCCCAACTGGAGAAGTGTCCAAAACGGAGCCTGGCCAATTGAGTTGGGGTGGCGGTCAGTTATCAGCTCACGTTGGTTTATAATTTTAATTTCCATTTTAGTTTCATTTTCCTGCATCACATTTCCCATGGAGGGGAAGCAGTAAGGTCGGTCAATCAACAGAGAATGAGAAGAAACCCAGACAGGCCTGTGAGGGCCCCCAGCACACAAAGCCCCAGTCGGTGACCCTACCTGCTACCTGGGCTCCCTATAAATGGCTTCTGCAGTCACCTTCCTAACCTCATAAAAATTTCTCCAGTCCGTGTGTCCTCTGAGTCCTACCCGCGACAATCTGCCTGTCCAGGTTTCTTTCCCATTGAGTCACTTATTTCCAGATTTCCAGGGCTCTGGCTAACGGCTTAACTGGACAGTCAACCGAGATTGGATTTTGTTTTCTCCATCAAATGCTGCCTTTATATGGCCTTGGTCAGCAACCTCGAGATGCTTCCTTTCTTAATCTGGGTCAGGCCCAAGATGCGGTGTGTAGAATCCTTCTCTGCATAAAAGCTGACCTAGAGTTTCTGCTGTTTTTCACCCATTCTCCCATGTGCTATATTCAACGGTCAACATCTTTTGAGCTAAGAGCCAATTCACACTATATGCATCCTGTTATTGACGCACAAAGAGGAGAACCTCTTTCAGAAATGATGGAAAAGAGAATCGAGCCCTAAAAGATGAAAACCTGTGACTCAGAAGAATGGTCCTCACTCACTCATCTCCCGGCTTTTTACTCAAATATTCCTCCGTCCATCCTCATGGCAAGCCACCAAGGATGCAAGCAAGCATCAGCTCTACTTTACAGACGCTGAGCGTGGTTCTCGGAATGTCTCCCCACGTGCTTAAGTCACGCAGCTGGGAAATGGCGAGGGCGAGACTCGAACCCAGCTCTCTCTGCCTGCAGAGCCTGAGCCATCACCTCTACGCTATTCAGGCTCCTCTGCTAGAGACAGCTGAGTTTGTAGGAAAAGTGTGGGCCATTGAAGAGAGTAAGGCTGGCCGGGAGGCTCTGACCGGTGGGGAATTCTAATAAGGAAGAGGGTATTTAAAGCAGCAGGACTCGGAGGAATAGATCCCATGCTTTGAGCCCCTGTTACCTTCCTTGTGGGGATTCTGCCAGAAGCAACATTCGCTTGGTTCTCTGGGATGACAAGGACAGAACGGGGTGAAGGATGAGACAGACAATAAACACATGAGAGTACTTTATGGAGCTTTCTGAGTAAAAGTGTGCAAGAGGTTACCCGCAGGAGCTAGTGAGGCCACAGTATGGAGGAGCAGAGGCTTGGAAAACCACTTGATGACATTGTCGGAAGACAACCAAGTGCCTAAAAGCTAGCCAACGTGACTGAGTGGCTACTACATGCCGGGTGTTCTTCTCGAGACTTTCCACATATTATCTCAATCTTTCCGACAATATCTAAAGCTGGACACTACCCATTGTAAAGATGAGAAAACTGATGACTGGAAGGGTTAAGTAATTTGCTCAAAATTCTGCAGCTAATTGACCCAGCCCAGGTTGTAAGCATCGGGGGTCATGTCTTTACCCAAGGGACCTCACATGGCCCCGCCAACCATGAGTCTATATGAACACTTCCTTCCCTTTCAAGATGACAGCTAATAATGACCCCATCTCCTCGCACCCACAAATATTGTCCATTTATCATCAAGGAGCGACACTCGGATTTCATTATTTTTTTTTTTACCATGTTAATGCATAACACATTAAAATGAACAATAGCCGAGCGTAATGATGAACGTCCATTAAAAGAGACCAAATTAAAACCGGATGACCCATCTTTACCAACATCTTGGCGATGCACATGACAGGTCTCAGATACTTAAGGACATACTCGAAGAAAATGGCACTTTGAACTATAAATTTATTTGCACCGTAGAAGCGAAGCTCCACATGCCCTTGTATCTCTGTCACAGGAGATTCAGAACCCAGTTGTGACAGCTCGTTCTAATAATAAAAAGGCTTTAAATGTAAGGTAGGACAGCGTTCCAATCAGTGCCCAATCAAGGTGACGCTTTCAAATTATATCGCGTCTGCTTTTACCTCCTGCCTTTTAATCTGTAATAAAAACAGAAGCGCTTAAGAAAATCCTTCATCTGTGTACGTATATTTTTAATCTGAATATGTCAGACCAGTGGCAATAAGGATACCAGGGACATGGCGGAATTCTCCCCCCAGCTGGACATGTTAATTGAGAAGCCAAGTTTTGGAGGCAAAGTTCACTTTTGGGCAGATGGCAAGACAATGGCGGGTGTCGGCACGGGTCAGCGTCAGCCCCAGCTCCGGCTTAATGGCTCAAGTCTCTGCTTTCTCAGCGCCCGCTGGTCCCTGCGGGCTGTGTAGGTTAGGGAAGTCTGTCTCTCCATTTTTTTTCTGCCCTTGACTCTGGGGTACTAATTTCTCTCGAGATGTCAACATGCTTTCTTTAAAAAAAAAAAAAGAAAAGAGAGGAAAAAAAAAAAAAAAGCAGGGTAGACGGAGGGAAAGTTTAATCGTTTTTGGTGGGAGGAAATATAAATTACATCTCGCCCTCCCTTCCCCCCCTCCCGAACCTGTCATCAAAGATAAAAAGAGTAACCACCCGATGCGTATCAACTTATTTATCTGGTTAGCTTTAGAATTTATCCACATTCATCGCCAATTTTCCCCTACCCCTTATTGCCTTTGATATGATTTGTATATCAACTATCCATCTTTCAAGTACAGTAGTACAGTAGCGGCCTTTTTAATGGTTTCAGTTTCCTAAGTGATATAATTATTTATTATCCCTAATTAAAATTCCGAGTTTGGCTTTTGCAGTGCGCGTCTGGATGTGAAGCCCGCCTTAATGAAAAGAGCAACTGTAAGCTCTAAATTTCTTTATGAAGGAGATAACTTATGTAATCATGAGTAACCTTTTTCCAGAATATTATCTCACTATTTATAAAACAATGCCTTCTTTACTTTAGAGATTTTTCATTTGCATATGAAAAGGCTGTATTTATTGATGCTTTTGATGGGTGTCCATTTTTTCATTCAGGAATGCTTTTTGCAGATCATTCATATACCACTGAATTTCTCTTTGAAAACTCGAAGCTATAGTCCTTTAAAACACATTTTTGTGTCTCTGTCCACGGGCTTTCGATTATTGGTTTCTTTCACCAATTTCTAGTTTGAAAACCCAGAACTCTGTGATTTTAAAATCACTTGTAATAAGGAATGACTCTATACTTTCTTTAGCTCTTTTATAACTGTGATAAGTTCTAGCTAAAGATATTTCAGGCTCCTTCCACAGTATTAACGCCAGACACTTTCGCTGAATTCACAAAATTTTTTAAGTCATTTCGATCATTTCACTAATAAACACGTTTGAAGAAAAGAGGACACGCTGTGTAATATTTGGTTCAGAAATTGCTTGTGAAATTTTTCTCATGAGGCGAATATGACAGCATTTACATACACGCGTGTGTGTGTTTTAACCTTCAGCCATGTCTCATTCCAAACCTTGATTTGGCCGGACGATCAGTTTATAATGAAACAGACACTATGGTTTAACCACAAAGGAAAATAAACAAATCAAAGTCTTTTTCCTCCCTCCCCTCCCCTTGCTCAAACCTCCAATAATTTCCACATTACTTCTAGGACTTCTTTTTTTTTAATTTGAAATATTAAAATTTGGTTGAGCTTCCAAAATAAAGTGAGCAAGTTGAAACTTTTTTTTTCCCCAGAGTGCTCTGAAAATCTGTCAGAAAACCATTTTTTTTTTTTGCTGTGCCATCCAAGCACACACCCATGTGTGCCTTCTCTTCATAATTAAGCAAGTTAACTTCCTTGGCATTTATGTTTTATGCATGAGAACCCGCAGCTTACAGATTACTTCTTTCTTGGGCAGCAAAAAGAGCCATCGAAACATCTTCATCCACCTTGCATTAGACAATATTATTGTTGGAAGAAGGCTAACACATAAGCATGCCCAAAGGATCTGTCCAAATTAATCGAGATCAAGATTTGGCATCTTCTTGACTTTTTGGTCAAGACGCCCATGATGTTTTCCATCAGGGGAAAGGCTTTTAATTAACTGAATTTCCTCTGTCGACCCAGACAGCAAAATAATGAGAGATACTTGTTGTAAGGGAGTTGCGTTGGGTACGAGAAATTTAGTTTTAACAGTTTATATACACTTCCGTTGTCATTTGATTTCTTTATACAAATTTTAAGATGTCATCTGAGTGCCAGACACGATGCTACGTGCGTGCGGAGGGGGTGGCCAACCCCGCAGGGGGGAGGGGCGGTGGTGGGGGGGGGTGGGGGGCAGGGGAGTAAAGATGAGCGAGGCTCAGTTTCAGGTCACAGGAGGTCGTAGCAGGAGCTGCTACCTGCTCCGCTAAACCTATAGCCATGTCAAAAAAAGGTTTTGTGGCAGAGGTAGAAATCCAGGCGCGTGGCTTGCTTGGCGACGTTATTACTTGGGTTGTAGAGCAGTCGGCATTGTGATTGGGAGGAAGATGCTATCGGTCAGGTTGTCTGAGTTCGCATCCTGGCTTTTCAGTTACTGCCTGTGTGACTTCCCTTTCAGTGACTTCGTCTGTAAAATGGAGATGCAAATAGTACCCGCCTGGCCTAGTCTAGCCATGGAGTGATGAGTCTCACTTAGATTGGGGAGGCTGTGAGAGTGGCCGAAAGGAGCTACAGCGAACAATACTGCAAAGAAGGACAAGGTAGAGACAGGTGACAAAATTGTGGCTCTGCTTCCTGACACATATTTAAATTTTTTTTTAAAAAGGCAAATTCTGCCCAAATCAAAGGGAAAATGAGATAAAACAGACTTCAATACATCTCGATTTAAAACCAAACCAAACAAAACAAAACACTATTGGTATTAATTCAGACAAAAAAAAAAAAAAACCCTCCATTTTTTCTGCAAAACTAGCAATTATTTTTTTCAAAGTTGCAAATTTTATAATATAAAGAAAAAAAACCCACGAATATGGGGAAATCGATGCTTTCTGGGAGTGGAGGTGTACATATTCACTTGTTAAAACTGAACTGTAAATTAAGAAAAGTAGAAAGGAAATGTCACGGGTCATAAACATATTATTTACTTCTAAAACATGTGGCTAAGCAAGAGTTAAATTTCGACTACTTGGTTTAATTTATTTTTTAATTTATTTCATTTTATTTTGATTTCTAATGAGGAGCCTTAACAATTTACACCAGTAATGAAGACTAGTAAATATATCTTTGTTTTTTTCCCAATAACACATTACTCTTCATAATGAAAGAAACTCTCAATTTTTTGCAGTAACGTTCATTGATATTTAATATTTTAGGACAATGTATTACATCATAGCAGATGAAACTGTTTTTACAAAAATATGGTGGCGGAATAATTCAGGGCTTCATAATGTACTCTGCTTCTTTAAGTTCTCAGAGTCCTTTTTGATATAATAGTCCTCCCTCTCTCCCTCCAAACACGAAATTCATCTCAGCTGACCTCACCAAATATTTTTTTTCCATCTAATCCTTGAAAGGATTCCTGGTACCTCTGTTAAACATTAATGCAGTTTGCATTATTGTCGATGGTAAATCTAAAGCATTCTAATATTAATTTTCGACTCGGTCTCTTTCAGTAAGAGGGAATAAATATTGCTATATCGTGCGCACTAATGCAAATAACCGAAGCCTTAGTGTACCCACCGACAATTCATTAATACTTCTGGTCGCCTTGATTAAAATTGATTCACCGTATACACGGGTTGTTACAGACACTACATGGTATGCGGTCAGTAAAAATGTAATTACTTACCGTAAGCATGTCGACGGATCTGCTCTGCGTTTTATGATGATTACCACCGCTTATTCACATGAAATTATGGGAGATGCTCTGAGTGTCCACAGTCTCTGACCACAGACCCAAGCAGGTGTTTGCTTAATATTTTGGTCAAAGATCAGTGAGTTAAAGGTTAGGCCAGGGAGAGTGAGAATAAAGGGGTCATTGCACTTGAAGGAGGAGGGTGAGATTTGATCTTCTAGGGTCTGGAACGGTCGAACCCCAAGGTCACCCATTAGTGATCCTGCCTTGAAGGATTGTAAGATGTCAACAATAAATTCACTATGCCAGAACCTTTAACCCTCTCAATGCTGTGAACACCGGGAGCCAAGGCCAGAAACCAAAGGAAGGGACCTATGGAGAATTATTCACACAGTTGTCTGAGGCATGTGGCATTTACGTCCTTTAGTCTTGCCTCTGTTAGCGCAGACAGTGAAGCAAAAATGAGAAAGGTGTTTAATGTCCAAACTTACCTTGCAATCTATGCACGGGACGTAGATGTTATATAAATATGATGCAAATAGCACTGTCGAATTGTCACATTTTCATGCTGTCACGAGTGTATCCAAGTAATGATGCTTAATGTAAGCTGAGTCCCGCCCCCACCACCACGTTTAGAAACAATCAATCCATTAAAGATAATGGGATTAACATGTGACATTGGAACTTTTCTGAGTGAGATTAACATAGGAAAGACTACATAGATTTTAAGAAAGCCTAACGCTCGAATCTCAAACTTGATTTTGTTTAACATACCAGTCACTCCATCAAGTAGTCAACTCCAAATTTACGGCCAAGACTTAATACGGACAAAGACAGTTTATTATTAAGTGATGCCATGAACATTATTAAAGGAAATACGGTAGTTCCCCCCACCCCACCCCCTCAGTGGCTCTTATGTCATAAATTGAAGTATTCTAGGAGCAATGAGCCCCGCTAAAGATCTTGTATGCATGCCATAATCATTTCTAAAATCGAATCATTTATCATACATGCCACCAAATGCTTTTCAATGTCAACCCCGCTCCCAACAGGTACAATTTGTACCGTGAATATGCTTAACATGAAAATCAGCTCTGAGAACACCAAGGCTGCTGATCCAACTTTTTAAACCCTTAAAGGGGTCAGTTACTCCCTCCCTATAAGTTCAACAGGTTTAAGTTCAACCCACTGTTGGAAAGCAGGTGTTTGTCAGCATACGTCTAGCGGGTCTCCCGAGGGACTAAGAAAAAATAAGGAAAAATCACTCACCCTCTACAGACTCGGAGCCATGTTTGTGGTCCCAGAATCAGCAGCCCAAAAAGAGGCAAACCTAAAACCGAGAAGCGAGGGACTCTCCCCCCGCCCACCACTCTTTTGCAGGCCGATTCGTTCGATAGCGAATCCATCGGTTTTTGAAATCTGTTGGGATAGCGCCTGGCCATATTTATTCCTTGTCATTCTTCTTACCACCTGCGAGTTATGAACCACCTCACCTGGTTTGCCCGTGGTCTCAGCATTCATCAAGTCTAACGTTTTTCTTGAACCAGCGTCCCAGTTTAGAAGATAAATTATATGGTCGCTCTACCTAGAGTTCTATTTGAGTAGTCACAGTGTGACAGCGATGATGTAACATGCTTGGCACTGAGCAGCTCTAGTCAAAAGACTGACACTCTGCCACCGGCGTAAGGAATTTACAGTGCAGCTGGCCGGGGAGACAGGGGAGAAGATTTTAGGTGCAAAACGCAAAATTCAGGAGCAGAGAGAAGAGACTGTTAACCCTGACTCAGGCACTTCCCAAAGGAACTGAAGCAGAATGAGGATACTGGGAGGGGAAGAAACGGTGTTGATTGGTCCAGGACACAAGGTCCATGAGCGACAGAGAGAGACAAACCAGGACCGAAGACGTCGTGGGAACTTACAATATGGATCAGGGTGTTTAGACCTGTTCCGTGAGTAACTGGGAGTCTGAGAGATTCTTGGGAGGGAAGTCACATGGTCACATATCTGTTTCAGGAAGATGCCGTTGGTCATGGCTACAGACGAGGGTGCGGCTCTCCTGTACCAGGTCGTATCTGTGCTCTCGTTCATTTGATCTTCGGAACAACTTTATGAGGCAGGCGTTAATTACCGTCGCTCATGCTGGTAGTCCTGAAATTCTTTCACAAACGAAGACACGGTATTAAGGCAGTTAAGTGAGATGCTTGGGTAGTGGTCTACCAGTACAAAGCCCGAATTTGAACCCAACACAGCTCTGACTCTGAAACCATCACGCCCGCTGAGATAGCACCGGAGTCTGGTCTTTGGGACACAGAGGTGAATTTTAGAGGCAACACACATCCGGCTAGAATTCCTGTTTTGCGATTTCAGGAAAACGCTTCATGGCACTTTAGTTTTATAGTCTATCATTTCAGTCGAAACTTCTGATTTTCTTTTTTTTTTTTGTTTTCTTTCCCCCTTGAAAAGTTATTTACCAAAATAGAAAAATGGTCATACATGCTTGCTAGATTTTAGAAGACGCATGCATTCTGTCTGCTTGTGAACAAATGTCACAAGTCACTGGTGTATACAGCACAGATGATGAGTCCGAGGGACTAAATGAAATGAAAGTTCTAGAATACGGTGTAAAAACCCACAACCATCAAGTCATCTGAAAGTGACAAGTTCACACTCAATAAATGGTCTTTTCCTTATCTTCTTTTCCAATCTAAAAAATTTTAAAACGAACAACGAAAATCAATGTATCTGAGACAATAAGCTCAATAAGGGAGAATCAAGCAAACAAACACTAAAATAAAGTAAACAAAATAAAATAAATAAAATAAAATAAATAAAATAAAATAAGTTAAATTAAATAAATTAAATTAATAAAATAAAATAAATAAAATAAAATATATAAAATAAAATAAAATAAAATCCTTTTATCTAAACAGATTCAGAGCCCACAAAAAAGCCTAATAATCTCACAGCCAACGGCTTCTCAAAGAAAAGTCTCTATGAATATTTCACATTCCTTTCTATGAATCTGTGTCTAGAGGAACAGAGAAAAGAAAAAAAAAATAGAAAGACACTTTGACCCCTTGTGAAAATATTGATAGATAATTCCAAAAAAACACCCAGAGTCGTGATCAATTAAAGCCCAACTCCTGGTGAGGTTTGAGAATACTCTGTGTGTCTTCCAGACAAGCTACCCGTGTGTCACGCATACTGTGACGGACGCTGGGCACAACTGTTTATTTTCCTCTCATTACACAAGAGTATATTTTTGGTTGGAACCATTAGTTCCAACAAATAAAAACCCCTATTTTGATTCAAGTGAACATAAGAGATGTTTAAATGATTCTGCAAAATGAAAATGAGCACCAAAGACAACAAAATTATGACAATAAATTATACACACTTTAAAAAAATGTTTCAAGTTATATTTCCCCAAAGCTAGATCATCTACGATATGTTTCCATTCTGAAAATGTATGTATCATTGAGATTATTTTCCCTCAACCTCAAACATCTTTTGAAAATAGCACACCTTTTGCTCTAAAAATAAGAACAGCTCTAAAATGACAGAGAAAAAACAAATCTGCTTGCCTACCCATAATTTTTTAGAGGGAAAAAAAAAATCAAGCTGCTTTAAAAACCGAAAGACAAAGAAAGTATATTTCACGATAAATTATTCATTACACTCATTTTAGATCAATATTTATAGATATTCACATGCTTTTTATAAAGCTGGGGAGATTCTCTTAAATGTCATAATTTCCTCCTCAAAGCCAATGTCAGAAAAACAGCTCAGTGCTGGCAATTAATGAACTTGTGCCCTATTTTTTCCCCCTTTTTGCACCTGGGCAGCTGGGTACACGGTGGATTTCTGCCCCTGTTCTACCAAAACACCCCCTCACTGACCTACTACCTCCTTCCAAGTGGCTGCATTTTATAAGAAAAAGATAAATGCAGAAACTGGTCACCTTTGCTCATTAAATAAGAATAGAAATATGGCCGCTACTCTCAGTAGTAGAATGTGGGGTAAGTAGGATTTACATCTGATCCCATAAATCCACATTCATCAAGCAATAAGCCTTCCTAGAAAACCTGAGTCTTTAGAGTTTTCTGGAAAACTGCTTCTGGCCTGTGGTTTGTTGGGGACGAGTCTAAAGATGAGGTTCAGGAGAAGAAGGGGTCTAATCAGAGAACACCCTGCCCATATCCAGTATTACTGCATCACCCCTTCAAAAATAAGATGAAAACGCATGTTCTTTTTTTCTTTTTCTTTTTTTTTTTTTTTTTTTTTGATTGTCTAGAGCTAAGTAAGTTGGGTAAGTAAAAGGACTTTGGAAATTCAAAGCATAGTGAAAAATGAGAGGTCACCACCGTTGTCATTATTGACTGCACAAATAAATTTCTTTTCAAAATCTTGGAAATCTCAGCGGACCCAGGTCCTGTCACTTGGGTCTTGTCACACTTGACTTCCTGTGCCACAAACGGGGGCCCGCAACATACTGGTTGGGCTTTCGAAGGACAAGAAACTTCAGCCACAAGCCCAGCGTCAACACCGAACGGTGCCGTGAACAACTCGTGTGCTTAGTCTTAAAACAATCATTTCATTTAAACGGTACTTGTCGATAAATGCATTGTTCTTCCAAGTAGCAACAGCGGTTCATTCCCTGACTGTATTAGAGGATGTCATCTAGAATATTCTTTTAAAATGATTCGAGCTGTAAAATACTTTGGCAATCTTCAGTTTGAAGGGTGTTGCACCATTGCGCGCAATCACAAATATCAAACAATACCTTGAGACAAAAAGCACTTATATGCAAACCTTGATGTAATATCACAAAGGTGATCACAGCCCTTCTAGAAAATGACTGATGGTAATTCAAGCAGGGTTTTTCGCGAGCAGGGCACAGGTCATACTGTAATAAATAAAGAACAAAGCCTTTCAGTTATATTTATTTTTCCAATATACAGATCCATCCCCAATTTTAGCTGCACGCGCTCTCTCTCTCTCTCTCTCTCTCTCTCTCTCTCTCTCTCTCTCTCTCTCTCTTTCTCTCCCTCTCTCTCTCCCCCTGCATCTCATGAGACTGGCAATATAGTTTGGCATCTTGCTTGAAGCCTCAAATCATTTCCTCAGAATCTTCCTTACAAGACTCCAATGCCTCAGTGACTTTCTGCATGAGCGGTTCCATCCTTGGGGCACGAAGATTGATTTTCTTTCTTCTTCCAAGTGAAATTCTGGCGTGTGTGCCCCGCTCCCCACGCCACCCACTACCCAGAGGGGCCAACGACGCAACAACCATCAGGATCAACTTGAAAAACTGGTCTGTAAGGAGCCTTCCCACCCATCTCTCTGCTCCTCACCAGGCAAAGCGTTTTCCCATTTATCAGGGAGGGTCGGCCTGCTAAGCCGCCTTCCCAAACCAGCTGGATGCAGGAGTAGTTATCTGGACCAGATTTTTGTGACCCTTCACGTCCCTGGCACAGAAAGGCTAAAGTCCAAGGCTGCAGAAAAAAAAAGAACGAGGTGTTTGATTGGTTAGAAAATCAATACCATGGCCATCCACATGTATGCGCCTGACAAGTGTCATTTCTGGTTCTCCTTAGCGCTCGAACTGCATGGATAATAGGACTTAGGAAAATATTTGGATTTTGGTCGACAGACTCAGGAAGATACTGCGATTTGTTGGGGAAAAGGAAAGGCACGTTTTTATAAACATCAACAATATATCTATTTGCAAGTTGATTACTATCTGTTTTAAGAAAGTACTTTTCTGTTTTCTGTGATAGATATATATAATCTGAATGCACGTGAAGCGCATCAACTAGATTCCACAAAAGCCAAGAACACATGCCTCCAAACTCAGTTAAAGGGCGACCACACTATTTTCTTATGTATGAAATAATGTCATGTTGTTTATTTCTGTCAAAAGTATGAGAATAATAATGTGGCATATCTCCTAAGCTCTACCCCTATCCAAATAAAATAAATAGTAATAATTAGAAGAACTCAAACTAGAAAAGCACTCAAGTTTTGTTTTGTTTTGTTTTGTTTTTTAGTTACACTGTGGTCTTGGCCAGAAAGGGCATTTGTCATTTTCTCATTACCATTGGACTACTGACGTTTTCTAGAAGAAAAAAAAAATCGCAAAAAGCATCACCTTAGATTTTGAGAAACAAATCAAGCGAATAACTATTGCCTTGAACCAAGGCATGAAAATTGCGTTTCGAAATAATCCATAGAATGATTTGAAACTTGATTATACTGGCATGATATCTGAAATTTAAAAAATTATTGTTACAATGTGGTCTGTCTTTAAAACGATCATCCATAACACATATCTTTAGGAAAATAAATGTTTTATCTTCTGCTGATATATTAATATGAAATGTGATACGTTTCATTCATAAAATGATGTATTTTATTCTATATTTTGTTTTCTGTGTTGTAACCTCCCTCACGCTTTTTTGGTACAAGTTACTAAATAAATATTCTTTATCATGTCCAAGTGCCAAGCAATCATTTGCATACCACTTATCAAAACATCCTTTACAAAATCCTTCACATTTTCAAAAGAACTTATCGAAATAAAATTTGAAGAAAATGTTCATAAACGAGGAAGGACAGAAACTCTTCAACGTCTGGAGTTTTAAATGTCAAATTCCTATCAAAATGTATCATAGTTCCAGGGAGGCACATAATCTTATAAAGAAAAGTAAGTACATTTATTTTTAATAATAAAAATAAATGAAAGAACAGAGAGAGTCACTCACCCTCTACACCGTCATTTGTAAAAACCTGGCAAGCAAACCAATGTGACAAATGTTGAGTTAACGTGTTTTTTTTTTTTTTTTTTTTTTTTGGTGGTCAGAAGTGCTGATGAAAAGGGCAAATTAAAATGATAGATGTCAAATATTAGTAAGCCTTTTAAGAAGCCATCGCCCATAACCCCTTAACCCCTTGCAGATGACAAAATCAGGTGCAGAACAAACGGAATTAAGATGATAGTGTGTTGATAGGAACGAGCAGGCGCCCAATTTTTTTTCTTTTTTACAGAAAACAAAAATGACATCACATCTTTTCGAGCTGATACATTAATGAACTTAGCAACACCTGAACTTTTCTGGCATGGGACACCTTTGACACCAGTAGGTTCTTTTGTGTCAGTAATAATAGGATTCCCTATCATTTCTTGACTCCATTTTTTTTTTTTTTTTTTTTTTTATGGCAGAATTACCTTTGGGGCCCTAACAAGCTGACAGGGTTTCATTTTGCTTCCTCTTTTAATGACATCCTCTTTGCAGGTGAACTAGAAATGTAATGACTTCCTTTTTTTGTCTTGGAGGGCCCCTAAATGTCATCAGGAGACCCAAGACGTCTCAATCTCACTAGATGCAAATGGGAAGCCGAGAGTTTTTAATGATATAATGGAGCTTGCTAACGAAGAAGCATCGCTCTTCGTGGGGGTACGTGGCTTCTTAGGTCGAGTTAGGTGAGTGTCACAGGTTAAGGGTTCAAGCATGACACAGGGTGTGACTCAAGATGTCATCTTTTATTTATTGGGCTTTTAAAAAACATAATTGAATGGTTGGGCAATAAAACAGGAAACTCTTTCTGCATTTGGGAGCGATCCAAAGAGAAAGGTAATGAGCTCTTGCCTCAGAAATTTGCAGCGAAGGGGGTGACAATTATGATAAAGTTCAAATATGTGAACTTTAAACATGTGAACAGTCAAGCCACACTGTAAATACAACTGCCTATTCATGGGGACCAGAAACTCAAGTTTTCTGTTTATCTGGGTTCTTCGGTCATTTTATTTTTCCCATGAGTGTGACTCAATAGTCACATAGATCTCTCTTTGTTTCATTTCCTTGCTCATACACAATAAAAAGGCAAGAAATACAATACTTGTGGTTATCATTAATTTGCAAAACGGTCAAGGGGGGAGGAGTGAGCTTCTTCCAGATTTCAAAATTTGGCCATATTAGAACTTCCTACGCCTTGAAATCATTTAGATGTTCTCTGTTCGCTGTCTTTTTTTTTTGTTGTTCTGAAATTACTCATTCAGCTGGTCATCATTTGGGGGAAATATAAGAATGGAAAAAACGATTCACACAATGACATAAAAATCCACTGTGGGTGAATAAAGCCAAACCCACTGAAATATGGACGTGCCTGAGCAGATATGAAAGGGTCAAAGGGCCCCCCATCTCAGCTGGTGGTTCACGGCCACCCCTCAAATCACAGAGACATGCCAATAATAATGTCCCAAATTATTAAACAATGATGTTTCCGACCCATCTAAACTAATGAGCAGACCGTTTCTTGTGTGCCTCCTGACGCCATTCTCCCTGACCCTCAAATCTCTAACTGCCAGGACCAAAACTTTTCAGATCCAACAGCTTCATTTGTTTAAAAGAGGGCTCACCTAGCAAAGCCCTTCCTGCATTCCTGTTCTGCATTTTAGAATCCACATAACTCTTAACTGTTAGGTTTGCCCCATTTCTCTTTATGGGACAAAGATTATTCGTTAAAAGACAAGGATGGTTTCTCAGTTAAAACATCTTTGAGTCACGGCCCGTGTGTCGTTTCAGAAAAAAAAAAAACCCACACAATTACATTGGGTTATAACAGGTAAAATAATGACTTTTTCACCTGTCAACGGCTAGCTTCAAATTCCCACACATGGAGGCCATTTTGTTTTATCTGTTCTTTGAGCTTCGGCTGCTTTGCTTTTCAATGGCTCTATTTCACTGGTGTCTCTTTTGTGTCTGAAGCTTCTCACACTGGGTTCTCCCTCTCTGGTGCTGGCTTTCTTTTCACAGTGACATTTAAACATAAACAGTCAATATTCATTACCTCAAAGGAGACTTCCCTCCTATTGCCGACCAATTAAATACCAGCCGAGATAGGCAGACAAAGGTAACACAAGACAGGCTTCCAGCATACTTTCTGCTCCCTTCAAGGAAGAAAAATTGTCATCAAAACAAAGAAAGCTGGGGACTTAGGGAATATCTCTATCCAAAAGACACAATTCTGTGGGATATGACGGTTCCTTATCTTTTCATCTGGCATACTGCAGAGTGTGGTGTGTTTTTTTATTGCTGTTGGTTTTTTTTTTTTTTTTGTATGTGTTGTTTTTAATAATTCAGGACCATGCATTTTTGAGATTTCACCGAGCAGGACAATCAGCTCTTAATTTTCTCCTGATGGAGGACGACTATATTGGCATAGGCTGTTTATTCAGATGCTGGTCTTTATTTTCTTACATGGCTGACAAATTTGATTGAGCTCAATTTCTATATTTCTCCACCACACGAGCGTGACTCAGGAGGTGCCACTTAAGGACATCAGTTGAGACTGAGCCCTTAGGGGTGAACCGTGCTCTGGATAGGGGATTACTGGGAAAGACTGTGACACTTGTCAACTAAGTCCTCTGAGCTGCGCGTCCACTTCCGGGGGTGGGATGGGGGGGTCAGAAATGGTTCCTGTACATTTCCTTGAATCATTAAACACCTCAACTTCCTTCCCACCCCATTCACTCTGTCTCCCACACTCATATTCTCCAAGGTCTGCTGAAAACTCTAGGGGAGCTCAGAAAACCATTTTCTTGGGAAACCTGGAGAGGTTTTTTGGTTTTTGGTTTTTGGTTTTTGGGTCTTTTTTTGGTTAACTATTTCCACACACTTCAAACTATTTCTCTTTTTCTTTTCCCCAATTCTGGGTGGCATGCATGTACTGAGCTACAAGACTCTTCCTCCCCATAAAGGAATCGGGCAATAAATTGGGAATCGGGAACTTTCTTTTGTAGAATCATCCCATGAGTAAGTCACGTATTTCTTTACAAAATGTTCTTCCCTTCAGTGGCAAGTGAGCCACACAGGATGCTGGTTTTTATATTTAAAATGTAGCTTAGATTTGGAGAGTGGCAACCCAAACTGCTATCAGGAGGGCTGTCCCCAAATTTCTTAAGGACTGATTTTGAGAACATTCTCGGGCAAAGAATGACCTTGAAGGCAAAAGGCTTACCTATTAATAAAGTATGCACGCCCCTTTCATTCTCATAAACATGCACATACACCCTAGTTTTGACTTCACCTCCAAAAGCCATTACAGCATTCCCAAACAAACCAAAGTCACTCTAGGTTTCCATCTCTTCAACTTCCTTTAGGAATAGAATTAAAATCAATGATCGATACTCAAAGCAGTGTATAGTCCAACATTTGCGTGTTGTATTAATCAGCTGCTTGACAGACACGATGTTCCATTTTAATTTTCTAAAAGTCCCTCCTGAATTATTACTCTGCCTTGTCTTGTGCAAAAGTAAGTGCAATTAATTCAAGAAGGTAAACTTTTTTTTACAAAGAAAGAAAGAGCTTTAGCTCATAGAAACAGTGGGTTTTATACCCCCCGGCACCCCCAAGCCGATTAGGTGAATCTAATCATCAGAGAATTTTATTTTCCATTTGAGCTTCCGGCAGCTAGAGGGCACAAAAGAATGCTTTTACCTTGCCTTGTCTTTTTTTTTTTTTTTTTTCTTTTTTTGAATCTCTGAGCGGAACTACCTAGACTCAAAAATATACAAAAAGAGAGAGAAGACTGGTGGATTTTATTGCAACTTGCTTTCTCAGATGTCAATTTTTCATATTCCCTTTCCAACAGAAATCTCAATTTCAGATGACGAGAATATGTGAACGTAAAACACAAGAACTTCATCTTCCTAAAATAAAGAATAAATCTCAAAGAATCAGACACAGGGATCTGGGTGCGATTATTCCAAGTTTGGCCCATCTCACTGTTTCTGAACTATTTTGTAAAGCCCTTTGTTTGAAAGCAATACGAACACATGTTTAACCTTTATCATTCTAACACCTTAAATATTAATGTTGCTTGTGATTCTGCATTAACAACATCTATTATTTTTGCACTAATAAGAGGCTTACAAGAATAAACATGAAAGGCTTGGAGCACCCTTCCTGTCAATTAAGAAACAGTCAGTAATATTTCAAAGGAACATTTCTAGCAGATATGAGCAAGGAGAATTGGGGTGGAGACGCACATCTCAAGAGCCACAAAAGACGCCCCAACTCATGACTATATGTCCTTCTCCTCCCCATCTTGTAAAACCATCCACTAACGCTCAGTGGTAAAAGGCGTTCTTTTTGGGACCGTTTCTTTGAAAGCCTAATAGTTTGGCATTTTTTTCTGCAAGAAACACCACTAAACCTCAGGAGAAGTCGCATCTCTTGCTAGAGTACAAAAATGGGCTGGGCCTCAACAGCATAATATATATAAACACTTTTTTCCCCCTAATGAACTGTAACACCCCCTTAGGCATAAATGAGTTGGATCTGGATAGACTGCCATTTGCCAAATTGTAAATTGCCTACATTTATTTTGGGAATGCACTAAACAGAGTGCTAATTGCCTTGTTTAGCACTTTGCTTTCTTTCATTTGAACTGGTGTAAAATCTTAGTAAATTAACTCAAGGCTTTTATTATGTAGGTAGCATTTGAACAACCAAGAATTAGTGAGGAGAAAGAATGAAAGGACTGATAAAAAAGAGGAGTTGGCTCTACCCATAATGCCATTTATATGTCCCTTGAAATAAAAGGATGGAATTAACTTTTAATCCTTGGGCTTTTTAAATAGCCGATGTTAACGCAGATTGTATTACGCGGACATTTTATTCAAATTTGCTCACTTAAAATGGGTAGAATGTTAACCATCATGATGGTACAGAGGAAGTACGGCTAGCTGGATTCACGGACACAAGTGTATGTATTAAGATTCATTCCAAGTAGCAATTTATGTAGTTGCAGTCAATTGCATAGTCAAGAGTCCGGCTTATTGTCAAAGACAAAACACTCCAAAAGTCATTCACATCCACTGCTGTGAGGTAGGCTATGAGAAATGAGTTGAGCATCTCATTGCCATTTCTAAAGGACAGGTGTGCGCTTCAGAAAAAGCATCGCTAGATTTAGCTCTGCACTGAACGCGGGCTGGCTATTTGACTGCAGCGCCCCTAGAGGCTGGAGGTCTTGGACTCTCACAGGTGGCCTCCCTGGGGGGAGATAGGTCATCCAGGAAACTGTGGAATCTAGCAGACTGTGGACAGAGATTTTTTTTTTTTTCCTATTCTCATTATTATTGTGTCAACTGTTTTCATTAGGTTTTCTAGATCCTTTCAACACCGGGGATGCACCCTCAAAAAGTTCCCTTCGAACGAAAAGAAAATCGGTCACAGATGATTCGAAATGAAAAGCAATAAATAAATCCACTATCTTTGTTTTTTCTTCTAACGTTTTCCTTTTAAAAGCCTGAAAGTTGTGGATAATAGTCTGCCAACGTGAAAAACTGAATGATAAAATAAATTATGTTTTGGTTCCTTCTTATCTTTTGCATTAACCTCCCATACATAGCTAAAGGCAGATAATTCTGGGGAGACCAGAGAGGATACTTTATAAGATGACAAATTCTCTGGCTGTCGGGAGGTGCTCCTGAGCCTTTATTTTGGTCTGCTCTAACTCTAAAGGTGTTTTTTGAGGGGAGGCATTATTCGTGTAATGGGGGACGCAGAGGACAGAGTTTTACTGGTCCAAGATGATGGCAGTGGGGGACTATTTTGGAATACAGGAAGGCAGTTGGTATCTGCTATGGCGAATGTCACCGTGAGTTCATTTAGGAAGAGGAACGTACATCTTGATGATCTTATTAGAGTCTGTGTATTTCCTAGAGATATTTTCTAGAAATCCCAGCAGTGTTACTATAACTTTTGAATAGGTAACACGCTAATGGCAAAAAGGATTTGAAAAACAGACAGACGCATGTGGATCCCAACTGGTCCACTGGACTTCTGATCTCTGGCAAATGACCTCACCTTTTTGAGTATCTGTTTCTTCACCTCTAAAATGGGATGACAAAGTCAATGAATAAGTGCCGCTTTGAGCATCCCCTGAAAATACACGTGAAGTTTCTAGAACATTCTATGCTCTCAAGAAATGTTAATTCCCTTTGTAATCCTCTTTCTATTTTTATTCACGTCTAATCCCAGCTAATGAAGCAAAATTCCTGCTTGAATATTAGAAGATACAGTAATAAAATTACTTTTGTTTTCCTAAGGTAGAATTTGATAATGAAACTCCCTTATGATAAATACCCGATGAAAGAATAAATGAATGAACAAAGAACTCAGATAATGTTTTATGATTGCATCTGGAATAATAGCAGATTCAATGGGTTATTAGTTGCTGCTATTAATCCCTCCTTCTCCCATTCACTTAAAAGCAGCTACTAGATTTAAGTATGTATTTAATTATAGCAGATGCTTGTGATATATCTATCTATATACATATATATATATATAATACTAGAGGCTTCTTGATAAAACATATTTGTGAAATTTCCAGGCCAGAATGGTTTGGAGCCATGTCAAATTGCTGTAATTCCAACATACTTCTCTGGATGTCCTGAGATCTCCCTATCGCCCGACACCAAATTGTGATTATGTATAAGTTTTGCATGAAATAAGATAGGATTTAATGTATTTCTGAAACTAATTTATTTGCCGAGAGAACAAATTGGCGGCTCAAAGGCCAAGCTTTATCTGATCGCCCATTTTGATAGGAAGCATACGGGTAAAGGAAGACTGGGGAAGAATGAAACGAGAGAAAGCTGAGAAAGGACATTTTAACTCATGTGGTTTGTGTTCTTCATATTACAAAGTGTTTCCTAATTCGAGGCGGTTGTCATTTGTCATGGGATGAATGGATGAGTAGTTCCACGAAATAGTTCCTTATGAAATAACGTAGATTTCTCTCAGGTCATATGCGAATTCATGTATTGACTAATTCTTGATCAGAGCTAACATTTGCTGAATAGTAATTGGTCTTTAGATCCCTGCCCTGTGTCCCAAATAAATAAACTGAGTCCTTGGTTTCAGATGTCAGTGTTTACTGGAAGATTTGACCGAAGCATTCAGAAATGCTTCGGTCAAATCTTCCATGAGACTTTCACCGGGGGCAGTAGCAAAAGACTGCCATCTAGTCTTTCATTAAAGAAACGTAGAGTCTGACGAACGATAGATGTTTCCACCATTTTGCTCCAATGTGTTCTTCTTCAATCATTTGCCTAAAAATCAACCTTTTTATGCTTCAACTTATTATTTTAACAAACCTATAACTTTTATGGGTTTGCATGTTAGTCTCCCAAAAAGGTGATGGTAATCTTGATTCTCTACTTGCTAGTTTTTCTCCCCATCCTTTTTCCTTTTCTTTGATCTAATCTGAGACGTTTTCATCTATTTAATCAGATACTCTTAAAGAGAGCTTTTAAAGGAAATCATTCAAACAGATGAGCTATGATTCTTTTCGATGGAAGGAAAAGATGCTCTTTATAGGTTCTTTTTCTATCATACTGCATCTTATGACTCTTGGGGTTCAGTCCTTTGTGTTTTAGGGTATTTATAACTCTGATGACCCATCATCAGCTGCCATCTTGAATAAACTTGCCAAATGTTTAATGAGGATATAATTTAATTTTACCTGGCCTCAAGCCATGGAGTTTTTCAAAATCCAAAACTAGCTCAGATGATCAAAATGTGGGGAAACCCAAATGGGAAAATGTTTATTTTTGTTAAGAAGGAATTCATCAAAATGACAGTGCTGGATTGGAATACAACAACTCTGCGCATAAGTTTTCTCAAATATGCCAGTTTTCCTACAAAATAAATGTAGCACAAGTTTGTTGAGAAAAACTTGGCTGCACTTATCTAACTTGCTATGGCCTAGGTTTTTTGTGTGACACAGGGGTCATTTGCATCCATGGGGAACTTTCCAGACTTGACACGTTAGCAGAAGAGTAGATGCTAACCCGGAGTTGAGCCCGAAGGACAGAAAATGTACTACATATTAAGGCAAAGTCTTGTCTATTATGTCATCAGGTTAGAATCACAGAACCCAAAACAAATACGCTCTTATATACAACCCTGTGGGTCAGAGTCAATAAATCTTAAAGTCCCTCGCAATCCTAGAAGTTTTCTGAGACATATCTAACCATGCGTTTGAGAGAAGAGATTCTTATATCAGAGTTTCATTAAATATTACATCTATTATGCCAATAAAATAAGGCCCAGAGACAGAGCTAAGTTAGCAGTTTGGCCAAAATTGTTTCTTATACTGAGGCAAAGCATTTGCCCGCAGCCTGATTTCTGTCTGTGTGTAATACATTGCCTATTCTGACTTCTCGGTACAAAAACTCTGTTTAAATATGTTTTTAAGGTATTATATCTTCCTTTCTATCCTTGGAGCTAGAGCAAAAATTACTTGCGTTTTTAATAAGTTAACAAGCATTATAAAGATGCTCTTTAACTAAGTCTGTTGCTTTTAAAGAGTTTATTCTGCCCTTCTAGCAGAGATTTATATTAAGAAAAAAAAATCTTAAATGACAGAAGGCCTTAAACAAAATGATGTAACAGAATCATGAGTATAATTTAAATATGAAATAAGATATTCGATGTAACTGAAAATGTTCAACTCGGAAGATTAAAAATCAGGCAGCCCCCGTAAAGTATGTTTATAAACATTCTAGTAATATGTAGTAATATTGACTGGGAGAAAGAGTATAACACAATTTATATATGACACGATCTTCACTCTATAAAGAAGAAAAGTAGAAAGATAATTAGAAAAGAATAAACTGTGTCAAAACAGTTGTTCTGTTTGAGCTGGAAGCTAAGATTATGTAAACTTTTTTCTACTCCAAGTGTTTTTTTCTCTGTAGTAAGTACTTGTACAATTAAACCAAAGTAAATAACTGGGGAGAGGAGAAAGAATTCTCCACACCGATTGCTCAGAGCAGTCCTTGTGTGGAGATGGGACCAGTTAACGACATAAAAAATGGTATAACCTGTAGGAAAACCTGTCTTCGGCCCACCACCTCTATATTGGTCCAGAAAAACAGAAGACTCAATGAAGCTGCAGCTTTGGGACCTACGAACAGGCTCCTTTGCTGAACTAGAAGCACTTTTGAAATCTCTTTTTCTACTTTTTCGAAGTAAAAATGTGAATTAGTATATTTGAAATTTGCCAAGTTCTCTGTCCTCATATTTTATTACCGGTAGAAAGATGAGGCAGAAAATCTTAAAACAATTACAAAAACAAAAACGAACAAACGAATAAACAAAAACAAGCTAAAAACTCAATCTTCCTCCTGAGAAATTCCAGTCCCACTTTCTTGAAACCTTTAGTTCACAGATTTCTTTGCAGCCTACATCCGGCCTGATCCGCCTCACCTTCTAGAATGCACGTCCTCATGCACACACTCACTCACACAGAGTTGCCTCTGTATTTGAGTGTGTAATCGGTGACTCCGATTGCACACGAAATGATGTAATGGAATCATTAGTATAATTTAAATACGAAATAAGATATTCATAGCGTGCAGACAGCTCTGTGTATTTAAAGCAACGTCTCCAACGAGATTGGTGTGCGAGGCTTACTGAATTCCCAACTTTCTTCATTCCCACTGTTCTGCAAGTGAAGGAGTTCCAAAGCCAAGAGATTAAGCCACTTTCTGTGATCACAAAGTCAGCAAGTAGATGCCGGGCCGCGATAAATTCCAACGGTCTTTCCTTTAAGAGACGCCTGTCACTTCGAATCCCCACGGTTAGAATCCCTCCCCAGCCCCAAGCTGTAAGACTCAGCAATACATATTAAATGAATATTGGACTGTAAACTCATTGGCCGAAGGTGTCGGGGCGCTCTGCCCACTAGTCTAAAGAAAATTAAGCTGATTTGAAGGCAATGGGGTCTCCATTAGTAAAGGGTTAAACATAGATTATGCAAATGAAGATATTGTCATGTGTCCCCCCCCCCAACCCCGTTCATTCCGAGGGCTGCTTCGCCCTTGTTTTTCTTCTCTTCCAATTGAGAGATTAACCTGGTCCCAATTGAAATGGCAGTCCATGTCATACCTTTTCTTGATCTCACAGCATGGCTAATAACAGCTGGGGCCTGCCGAGCAGGCGTCTTTATTTTTTCTTTTATTGTTCCAGGCTACACATCCGTGAACCTTCAGCATGTTATGTACTTAAGCATGGTCAGGTTGATGTCATTATTTTCTGATTGTCCGGGAGCTCCCGGGGTAGTGGCCCATATTGATGGGGAATGGCTGGCATGTTCTTTGTAGGGTAACCTTGCAGAAAGACGCGCCTTGACCACCTGCACGCAGAGCACAGTCCGCCGATCGGTATGCTTCAAAACACGTATTAGCACCAATTGTGCAAGTTCATCTTGCTTCTTAATTTTCCCTTGGTCTTGTTAGATAAACCTTATCTGTGCCACCAGCAAATGCGTCACGGAGCAGGTTTTTAGAAAGATCTTTGCAAGAAGATCTGGCGTGTAGGGGTCACTGCGTGCTTTGTCTAAGTCGAAGCATAGCTATTTGTTTGCTAGCAGATGCTTACGTTCCGTCCCTTTTTGGGTTTTTTTTTTTTTCTGTTGCCCGTCCATATGTCTAGCTAAGTAGCCAGGCTAGGCTAAAGCAGACAAAACCAGGGACATGAGCACAGAGTGACAAGAACAGTAGAGCAAAATGCCACTCTGCGTGAACCATCTCCACGCTTACCTCTTATAATCCTATAAAAATCGGTCTACTTGTTATCAGTTTAGACTGGAAAAGCAAGCAGCAGCCTTCAATTGCCTGGGGCTTTGATGTAAGCACCTCTGACTACTTCTGCTTAAACTCCAGTGGATGGAAGACACCTATAAAGATATTAATTAGCCCCAGTTGTCACCAGATGTATTTTATATTCTCTGAGCCAGCTCTGAAATCTCAGAATTTTTATTAGGCAACGAAATGTTTATGGCTCTCATTAAAATCTGAGTCATAGAAGGCTGAAGATGAGATTGGGGGGTGTCGGGAGGGATGGTGGGAGATAGTTTTTTCTTTGTTTATTAACTTTGAAAAAGCTGAAAGACCTGTGTTTTCAGTTTGAGTGGCAGGGTAACTTTGGAGGATGTGTCAAGAATCTTACGGCATTTCCACTTGGAAGAAACATTTGAGTTTTATGACATAAAATGACTAGTTTTTCATCAGAATTAAGAGTTACATTTACGTGCCTAATTATAATAATGTCAGCTTCGTCGCATTGCACCATGCAAAAGAATTCAGTACTAATTGTTATTGGACTGGATACTTACTTACGGGGTAGGATACGATGGCAAAAGGAATTAATTGTTTATGCCAAACGGGGGGACAGTACTTAACTGTCAAGGTGGGGTGGAAAATAGAGGAAGAACGTCCAAAAATATCTTCTGAACATTTTTCTCTACCGCTCCCCTCCACACCCAGTTACGGCCATGCCTTTTGGACTCTTAGAAAATTCTTTTGCTAATTTTTCTCTTGGATTTAAAAAAAAAAAAAAGTAATAGCTAAAACATACTCGAAAAAAATATATATCTGAATTTGAGAAAGATCTGCAGGCCGACCTCCTTTCGAGGTTACAACCCCATCAAACCTCCACACATAATAAGACCTCCCCAGTTCTTCTGATGGTCCACAGGAGAAGCATGGCCCAGGGGTCCCCAAAAAAGGGGGGAGGATACATCATCTTCAGCTTGCTGTAGCCTAATGACTACATCAGCGTATCTGATTTACAGTTTCATAAGATCTTTGGAGATTTTAAATGATATTCAGAAATATGCCAATGCATTTCTCAAAGATTCCTTTTTCTCCCATCTGAACTCTTTTTACAAAGGTATTACACTAAGTACAAAAGCTGTTCAATTTTTTCCAACCTTTTGGTTCTTTCTAAAACACAGTCATTTTGTTAGACATTGAAAATGTCTTGATTTAGTTGTCTTGCTATTTTGGGCCTGTCCTGCCCCCCGCAGTGGTGAATAAGGACGAGAGTTCCAGCTGAGCCTTGAAAAATAACATTTCACGGCAGCCACAGAGCTGGCAGCTTTTATTTATGGAGCCAAGAAAATGAATGGGTATTAGTGTCCAAACATTTCAACATGCTCCCGCGGCCATGCACAAAAGGGACTGATTTGCAGCAAATTTCCACTTATTTTCCAAAAGTATTTACCTTACCGAGGCTTGGCTGATCACTATAATGGCATAACTGAGGGAGGAAAAAAAAAAAAATGACCATTTCAGAAACCCAATTTTTATATATATATATATATATATATATATATATAATTTATATATATATATATAAATATATATATATTTCTGAACCTTAGAAGTGCTTTACTTCTTCCGAATAAAGATAATACCTTCGGTTGCTAGGCTTTTATGGGTATGTGGATACTTGGAAGGTGCCGGCCTTGTACTTCTGATTGTTATTTTAAAGAACAGACTGAATGGCTCAGAGGAAGATGGTTCGTGTCCACAGATAGAGGCTAGCGACCGTCCTCTAAGTGCCCAAGGTCATTCTTGAACACTCCCGAAGAATAAGTCCAGCGTTTTCAAGGTCTCAAATTTGATCCAGGAATTGAAAGCTAAGCATGTCCTATAGCGACATTTATTTTACTATTTGCCGTCCCGCTAGTGTATTGGGAGGCGATTCTGAGATGCTGCGAAATCGTTTCCCCTTTCCGCATTGCGCGATTCACTCATCGTGTCAGCAGATGTTAGGTGAGCACCTACTGTGTGCGAGGCATCTGGAAACTGTCTCCTGGAGAAGTCACAAATGGCCTTAAGGGTGCTTTCCCACCCTTTTGAAGCTTCTCCTCGGGAGACCACCTGCTTCTCCATCGTTCGCCAAGTGCCGTCTTTGAACAGGGAGGCTGTCCATGCTCTAAATATTTTATTTTGTTTTCTCACCTTGGTTCACTCTGCTCAGTGCACGAGAGATAGCTTTTGTCCCAAATCAAAGTTCCCGCTCCTCAAACTCCAGCCGATAAGATCCATTCGTCCACGACAAGTCCCCAGGTCTCTAAGGTGGATGTAAAGGTCTTCTTTCTCTGAACTCCTCCATAATGTTCTACTATTTCTGTGTGTATTTCTGTGCGTGGATTTCTGGATAACGAACCATCTGAGGGATGGACCAACACCGGTCACGTTCACTAAGCCTCTTACGTTCTTTGCACGTAGTAGGTGTTTTCTCAAGGACAAAGGGGAAGACCTTGATGAAAGGTTGAGTTTCCATGGAAATGTATATATTTCCATCCCATCGCCTTTTCCCTGTTCGACCCTGTCCTACTCCACAAGAGCCAAAAACTCCTGTAGATTTTCTCTTCTTCCTGTTCCTCCCGTTTTTACTTTCCTAATAGAGAGGGCTATAAAGCTCTTAGCTAATCTTCCCAATTGTCACCCTCTTATTGATCAAAATTCTCTGCAGATTAGCAGGACAATCTCAAACTACTTACGTAAGTCTAGCTCTGAACCGCTTAAACGTTGCTCATGATGTAAATAGAATTTATTATAGTGTAGGAAATATGCCATAAATGAAAAAAAAAAAAACAAAAAAAAAACAAAAAAACAAAAACAAAAAAAAAGCTAGCAAGTTATTTCATCCTGACCCCATCAACGACTAGTTGGGCTGGTTACTTAATCTGCCATACCTCAGGTCATCTGTCAAATAGAGAAAACAGTCATAGCTACCTCATAAAGTCACTGTGTGGATTCAGCGAGTTAACCTAAATCAAGTGCTTCGACTCTAGAAATTGCTCAACTCTTGAGTTAGTCCTCCCGGTAGAAGGGGCAGAGATAACGGATAGGGGCAGCAGCATAAGCAAAGATCCACAGGCTTAAAGCAAAGGGAAGACACCACCCTGTTCATTTAGAATTGAATATGAGGATGGAGTGGGTATCCACCGTCGTACTGCATCCCCCGCCCCTTTCCAAAACTCTCCAGTAAACAAGCTACTTCCATTTTGAGCATCACCGCTCAACGACCATGATTAAATACTATTCGGTAGTGCCGTTTCAAATTGAATTTAGCCATTATTTACTACAGTATCTCTTTTCCAAATTTCCAAATAGCACCCAGTCATCGAGCTATTATTACCGCATTACCAGATTCACCGTCCTAACACATCTTGTGTGATGAATAGTTTTTTTTTTTCATTTTGTACTGTAGGGCCTTTCAGATTAAAAAAAAATAAAGTCAAAAATCAGCATTGAGAGAGAGAGACTGAAAGAGAGAGAGAGAGAGAGAGAAGGCTCCATGCAATAGCCTTTCATTGTGACTTTCATATCATTATGGTATGATATTGATATATTTCATATCAATAGCCTTTCATATCATTATGACTTAATTCTGGCATCCTTGCCAAGTGTTTTCTGGGCATGTAACAGAAGCATACAGACCACCTCGAAGCCCCTCTTCCGAGAGAATTATTTACCTATCACTAAGGACAGCAAGCGATGTGGATTTTCCTTTTAGTCATCAAACAATTACTGAGATTCTGCTCTGTGCCTGGCAGGACAGCACATGTCGGAGACACCAAGATGTCACGGAGGAGTTCACAAACGAGTGGTGGCCCCAGACAAGGGTCAAGAGCACAGGGGACTAGGAAACCAGTTAGCTATTGGCAGCGAACCCAGCCTATGGGGGTGGGGGGCGACGGTGGCTGAGGAGTGTCAGAAATAATATGTGATAACGCGTTATGGGACTAATTCTAAGTGCGAACTCTAAACTACTCTTCCTTCTCCTTTTCTATGTCCTGCTCCTGCGTTTTCAATGGACAGCAGCTCAGTGAGCCCTATACGAATGTTTTGAATATTACTTTAAAACACCAGGAAAAAAAAAAGTTTCGAGGATATCTAGCTAGGTACCCACTGCTGAAAGACTTGAACTTTCTATTTAAATGGGTTTAATACATTTCTGATAATTGGGCTTTGCTTGCTGACAGGTATGGGAACTGCTAGCTTGCTTTACGATTTTACTTCGCACATGACAGTCGACTAATTACATCGTAACACATCAACATTTTTGCTCACAAATGTGAATTTCTCAGAGTGAGCTTCCGGCCACTGTACCCTTTATGCTGACTTTCACTTTCTACAACGTAAGAAAAAAAAAATATCTGATCAGACAGGGAGCTACCTTTATGGAATCCCAGCTTTGCCATTCACTGGGAGTATCGCCTAGAGACAGTGACTTCTCTGGGCTTTGGGTTCTTCATCTAATCCAGAATAAGTGGCAATAAGAGCTAATAACAACAGCAATAATAATAAAGATAGCTGAGATAAAATTATGCCACGATAGTAAATTATGCGATAAGCCCAGCTAAAAAGAGTTTCTTCAAGGAAGTTTTTATTCAAAATTTAATTTATACTTTTTTTAAAAAAAAAATCTCCTAGTTCAGAATCTACACCTTTCAAATTAGAAGAAATACTGCAAAAAAATACTGAAAGATTTCTCCATTTATCACCATAAAACGCAACTTCTAAATCCATTTAATTTCATATTTGGTTGTCCCGCAGATGCGAATCAAAGTATGATGCTAAGGCTGGTGGTTTAGGGTGGTTTATAACTGACTTTAAATTTGTGAGAACTAAGAATGGACTGAGACTTTAAGCCAATGCATTCGCTTTGCATCATTATGCAAATGAGTGTGCTTAGAATATGAGGAAGGGCGGGTTTCAGAGGGGTTGGCATCCAGGTGTTTGAGACAGCTTTAGCACGGGCAGCCTGGTGAGGGGTGGGTTGGGGAACGGGGCTTGGTGCTGCAGAGTTCGAGTCTCTATTCCAGGTGAATCTGCCTTAAAGTTCTTCGATGCATTTCAAAAATTTAAATGATCCTGTTTCACTCTCCTGCTTTGATTCCATATTTTCTCCGTCTACTTCAGCACATTCCTTCAAGAATCACCTCGGAGATTCTACCACTCATGCCAGTGATCACCCCATGACTGTTACCTACTTCTCTCCTGTCTGTGCTATCACTCTGCCTTTGCATGTCGTGTTGGCCGCAACACCCCACAGATGAGCCACCTTCCCCTGGCTCGGTCTTCACGCACTGCATGCTCCCATCTTTGGTTGCTACTTCCCTATTCCTGGTAGTTCTGAATGACAAGAGCTTTGGTCACTGGGGGCAGGTGTCCATGTTTAGTGATCTGGCGTCGCCCTGGCCAATGAAGAAATGAGAAAGGAAAGGAAGGGACATTGTAGCTTGTGAACTCAATGATGAAAAGGATGGGCACCTCCTAAAGCTTAAACCAACAGCAGAAAGAGATGCTCCATGGAAAGCCATGTTTAAATCTGCAGCCACATCATTCTATTGCCAATTGCTGTGCACACTCATGGCTCCTTTATTCTAGATCATTCTTCTTTAGCGCATTACCAGATTCACCGTCCTAACACTCCAGTAATAACTTTCTGTCCAATTACTGGATGCAATTTTCTATGTAAGATCATTCTCAACTTTTAAAGCATTGTTATCTTTGCTAAATGGCAGGAATTTCTCTTTTACGCCTGGTGCTTTCCTGGGATACAATCCACACTTATTAAATATATGTTGTTCAAGTGCTTTTGTACAATTTTTTTTTTTTTTTGCAAAGGTCTAAGGTGTTACTTTTCTAAGTTTGGGTCTATACAAATAGGAGACGAGACTATGTTGGTAGGAAGCCCAAAGTTTTCTAAATGTAGATGAGCACAGATTAAGAAAGCAGTAATTAATTTCCTTTGACCTTGAGCTGAATTTCCTTTCTAAAGCTGTCATAAAGAGAAAGAGGCCAGAGAGGAGAAGTGAGACTGTGTAACAATGCAATTAAACCCTTGTAATGAGGTCAGGCCTTGGACTTGTTGCAACTGATATCATTATAGCAACGAGAAGACCCTATATGGATGGTCGGATTTTTTTTTTTTTAATTCATGCTTTTTTCGTTTAACTCTTTACCACCATATATGTAGTTCTTTGTAAGAGAAATATGTAGGCATTTAGATAAAGACACTTAAATTACACAGTTGTTGTTTGTTTGTTTGTTTGTTTTCTCAGAAGAAACATTCAGGGGACTCAGGCAAGTTTTTTTGCTTGTTTGTTTTTTTGTTTTCTATTTTTAATGCAGAGCAAAAGACCAGCAGGAATTGCTCTGAATTAAGAGTTAAGACAGTTACCTTGTCTCTCAGAGGATGGGTCTTAATTTATAGGTGTCTCCAATGATCTGAGGCCACGTACTAGACAGTAGGACTCTGGTCTTGAATGTCCAGCTAAATGACTGGTTGACCCGAAGCAGACAATGCATATCTCTGAGCCTCAGCTCTCTCATTTCATCAAGTAAATAGAAGAGCATTTATGGAATATCTGATAACTAACAGGAAAAATTTCATCTAAGTCATCCTATTATGAGTGCATCAGATTTGTTCTCTCTGCAAATATTTATATCTATTTAAGGCCAACCACATCTGCCTAAGATTTCTACAAGTTCTCTTAGGTGACACATTGCTGTGACTGAGAGCATGGATTCTGAAGTCTGATTGCCGTGGTTCAAAACCTTCTTTGAAAAGAAACCCTGATAATTGGTACAGCCGCTATGGAAAAGAGGATGGAGGTTCCTCAAAAAATTAAGAATTGATCTGCTATATGATCCAACAATCCTTCTACTGGGTATTTACCCCAAAGACTTGAAAACCCATATTCGAAAAAGGTATTTGCACACCGATGTTCATAGCAGCGTTATTCACAGTGGCCAGGACATGGAAGCAAACGAAGCCTCCTATGATAGATGATTGGATAAAGAATCTGTGGTACATATATACAATGGAATATTCCTCAGCCACAAGAAGAGATGAAATACTGCCATTTGCCACAACATGGACGGACCTCGAGATAACCATGCTAAGCAAAATAAGCCAGATAGAAAAAGTGGAAAATCACATGATATCACTTATATGTGGGATGTAAACCTAAAAGCAACAAACGAACAGGACAAACAAACAGAGACTCATGGACATGGACAATGGACTAGTGGTTACCAGAGCGGAAGGGGGAGGTGGATGGGGTAAAGGGGGTCAAATATGTGGTGACAGAAAGAAATCTAACTATGGGAGGTGAACACACAGTGTAAATATACATATTCCTTACTGTTAAAGTGTACAGCTGAAACTTATTGAATTTCTTTAACCAACGTCACCATAATAAATAAATAAATAAATAAATAGTAATTTCCTTTTGTTGAAAAAATAAGTAAATAAAACCTTCTTTGCCATTAATTGGTATGAACTAGGCAAGTTACTTAATCTTTCTCTGCTTATTTTCTTATCTATAAAATGGGCGAATTAATACAAGTGCTTATTGAGTACATACCATACACTCCATGGTGTGCTTCCTAGGTGAGCCTGAAGAGTCAATAAACTAAGGGATAAAAAGTGCTTTGGAGAGAGCAAGGGCTCATAGGAGGGGCTTGATAATTATTACTGCATTATTATTTATCTAAACAATTTCATTCTTAAAGAACTGAAGAGTGACAGATTTCAGTGAATTCTTCCTGTTTCTGGAGTTAAGACTCATGGAAAATAATCCTTTAGATGAGGAAAGAAAATGCTTTAATATCTACCTTGGATAATCAAGTTGCAAACTCTCTTGTCTATAAAAACAGAATAGTCAAGATTTAAAAGTACATATGACCTCACTAGAAAAAGGAAAATGAATGAAAAGAATGATTTTATTGACATTCTATAAGTCAATAAGCATTACGGAACACAGGGAGCAAAGAAACATAAGTGAATAAATAATAATAAACATGATTTCATTCTTTCCAATAATACCCACTGTCTCTTGTTGCTTACTATCTATCCAATGAGTTTTCCAGATTCGTTGACATCCTCATTTATGAAGGATTCATGACGGATGTGAGGGAGCTCACAAACAAACAAACAAACAAAAGATCCTGAACGTTATTAGAACAGAAAGGGGGTCAAATATATTATGACAGAAGGAAATTCAACTTTGGGTGTTTAATGCACATACGATATACATATGATGCAGTATTGAACTGTACACCTGAAACCTGTCTAATTTTATTAGCCAACACCTCCCATCACGTAGGAAGGCCACCGCATCCTCCAGGCAGCCTGGATTCACGGAGCACAAAGTGGAGGAGGGTACGATGCCGGCAGAGGTGGAGGACAGAGACACAGACACTCGACTGTGTCTGTGGCCCCATGGTTGTGACAGGGGCCAGAATGGTCCACTCGGAGCTTGCACTTAAGTCACTGCTTTCTGAAAGCTCCCCCGGCCCATTTCAGTCACCGCGTTCTCCAAAAGCCCATCCATCCCATAATCTCCAGTTGGGTCATTTGAGTCCTTTTTTTTCCAACTCCATCCTCTCTTTTTCCTACTGATATTATGACTGTATGACGCTCCCGTGGTCGAATCCTACGGTATAGTCAACGCATCATATCACAACCCACATTTACCAAGCGCCCCGGGTGCCAAGTCACTCAGCAGGACTGAGAAGAGAACAGAGAGCAAGACTGACATGGTCTGTGCTCACAGGAAGCTTCCAGTCCACTGGGGAAAGTAAACAAACAAACAAACAAACAAACAAAAAGTAAACAAGCAAACAGATCAAATAATTACCAACTAGCTCTGGCTGGTATAACATGCAGCGTTCTAACCGACAGCAACAGTAACGAATAAAACATGAATGAACATGCAATTAAAAAACCCATCGTTTTATACAGCCTAGTCAATGAAAACAGTGATCAGATGCCAAAGATCTAACTGCTGACTTCGTATCAGCCCCATTGAACTGGGTAGCATTTCTAGATTGCGTTATATATTCACTGGCGGGTTTCTTGTGTCTTAGCTCGTATTCAGCTGTGAGCCATTCTCATGATGGGGGGCGGGGAGGAACTCCGACTGCGACCCCTCCACCGGAATAGCAGTTGGTGTATTATTTGATGGGTTTAACTCTTGCCCTCAAGAGGTCACAGTGCCCCCGGCTGTAATTCATATTTCCTATGACTTGCTTGTCCACGTTGATTTCCCCGATTCATTATTCGAACCCAGTACTTTTCAATTCATATTCATTCCAACAGCATTTTCCACCCCGTCTCATTTCCAATTGTTTTTCTTTCTTTTTTTTTTTTTTTCCAATAGTCTCTTTCCGTTTTCATCTAGGAATTTCATTTCCATCTCAGAGTCTATTTGAACTCTACTCTTAACATTTCATTAGCATTTCATCTCTGCTTTCTGTGAGTTTTCTCATGTGATTGAGGCATTTTGAGATGATGTCTCAAAACTTTCGAAACTCTAAGTTAATAAGTGCTCGCGATGCGTACAGTTCTTCAATTAAGAAAATGAACTCTCATAAATGCATAAAAACGGTAGTGTGTTGCATTAGGTACAAAAGAGGATATCTCTTCAATGTTACCTTAAGTTTAATTTTAGAATACAGTAAATAAACGTTCTTATATCCATACAATTTATGTCAATAGTCACTTTCTCTTTGCCTGTCCCTGAGTTAATGTCAATATTTAGAAATTACCATGACTGGTTTCTCCCAATCATTAGATGCTTTGCATTTATTGGCTGGGCAATGATTTTCAACTCGGGCTGTACCTTAGACTCATTTAATTTAAAACACGGCCATCATACTCCACTCCAGAGAAATCAAATAAGAATATTTCTACGTGGGTCCCAGCAATGGTATTTTATAAAAGTTCCCCAGGTGATCTTGATGTGAAAGCAAAAACAAATGAACAAACAAAAAAAAAAAAAAAAAAAACACACACACAACAACAACAACAAAACAGCAAAAAACAAACAAAAAAAAACACCCAGCTACATCTTGGAGACGCACATAGAAGTGTTTTGAATATACGGCATATGAGACGTGCTAGGAAGAAAATTAAAACCATCGTGAGATGCGTCTTCATCGTGACTTTTTTACTTTATGTATTTCCGGACACTTTAACATCCGGGGCCTTGCTGACCTCGGAGAGACCAAAGCCCATTTCTCCGAGTGATCTCCATTATCCAGGCCCACGTCCATCCACACTGAGTACCCGAGGACCAGATCCCAGACAGCCATAGAAAACCACCATGCTCCAGAGTCCAGCAAAATTATCCAGACCAACCTAGCTGTGAGCCTTGGTGGCCTGCCTTGTCCACTTTTTTCCCTTTGGTCCCTCCGCCTCCTGACCCATCCTGGTGCCCCTCCAGGTGGCCCTGCATGCTGTGACATGCCTCCTGTTTTCCAGCATCTCTGTGTACAGACTTCTTCCTTCATGAGCATCATTTTCATGTTCGCGTGTCTTACTGTACCCAGTAAAAACAAATCCCGGATGCACGTTCAGACAAAAGAGAAGGCTTCTCAGAAAAGGTGGTATTTATGCCAACACCCAAACACCGAAAGGGAGATAGCTTTGAAAGAAAAGAAACAAGAATGTCCAGCAAGACAGATCCTCACACGGCAATATCCTGAAAATGGACAAGAAGTTCCCTGACCTGAAACAAGTAGGGAGACTCGCAGCGAATCGGGACATGGAGTGGAAGATGAATCACTGGGGAGATGTGTGACCTCCGTCGAAGACGGGTAAGGACAGAGAGGTGCAGAGCAGATGCACTGTTTACATGCTGTTCCTGACAAGTGGGTTCACAGCAGCTCGAATTTCTATTATTTAAATAACACTTCCCCATTCCTTCGGAGTTAGGTGCCACAAGAAGCCAGAAATAAAATGACATAATTGTTCTCTCCATTTTTTTTTAAGTTGTTAAATCTAGTAAGAGAGATAACTAAACAATGAATTCTGATTTAAGGGGAAGGCGAGGCCAATCTCTTTGATGAGAATGCGTGGACTTCAAAATTTCTTCGGCATGAGTGTGCAAAGCCTGCTTTAACAGTCGTGCATTATTCTATTACGTCGTTTTGGTATTTCAAACCCATGTTCATTTTTGCTTATTTTTCCAGTGTATTTTGGCCTCCCCTTTTTTCGCTATCGTTACCATGATGTTTGTGTGGACCTGGTAAACAGCTCACAGTCGAATTTTGTTTTTAATCTAACCCGAGCCTGTTTTGTATAAAAGATTACAATCTATTTTGGAGTAGAGCCTTGTAGCCTGTGTTTGGTCTTATTTCTGTCGGTGGATGTGGTCCATCTATCACTTGAAAGAGTCTCTGTCTTATACCACCTCAGGCTCTCAAGATAAAATCGCGGGCCATTCCTCCACATTGGAGCTCACTCCCAGGAGAGAGAAACAGAGAAGAAAGGGTACAATTACGATCAGGCAAACATAATATCTGGAACCAGCGCCTCCCCCATGCCATTTACGGGGGCGGGGGGGGTCTTCCTTCTTTCCTCTGCGTCTCTGATTGTACAGCTGCCACTCCCTCCCCTGACCCCGCCCCCACCTGCCAACTACCTTCCCGCGCGCTAACCATCTCTTCTCCTCATGGTTCTCACAATGAACCGAAGTCTAAAGCGAGTGAAGCCTCGCTGACGGGTTCACGAGCTTAAGCTTCCCAGGTAACAGGTCATCGATCACGGGGACCACGTCACGTGGTCTAAGATATTTCTCACTCAAAGGTCTTTGCTGCTGGAAAAATGGGAAGATGGGAGTCAAAATCTGGGGGGACTCAAAAAACTCTTGAAGACCTTAGAAAAATCTCATGTTACATCCTAGCCCCCCCCCCATTTCTCTCCCTGGAGATTGCCCCCACAAATGCTTTCTCTGAAACATCAGGCCTGTTCTGGTGGGTGAGGGATCTTCAGCATTTTATTATTTATTTAGCACTTTTGTGCTTCTTAAGGGACATTGCAGCCCCTAGCCTCATCCCAGGGGGGTCCAGCTCAAGGAAGTATTCGTCCATTAGCACCTGGCCTGTCCCAGGAACTGAACCTCCGAAGTCCTCGGCTTATGATACCTGTCACGGGATGTCACCATGGGCTGCAGACTCTGGGCTTTACCCAGACTTGAGTTCAAAGCCACACACCTTACCATTTATGATCTCTGCGACCTTGTGCGTTTCCTTTAAAGCTACAGGTCTCATACCCTAAAAGAAAGCATGTGCCCTATTGGGTTGTTTTGAGATGAAATGAAATAATACAGGCCTCCTCCATGCTGACCGCGATTGCAGTCTTGATCATTATAACGCGATAATACTCAGTTTTCTATAGCAACCAAACGACTGTGCTATCTAAACAATCTTCACACCAAAGATATCTAAGGAAATGATTATTTTAATTTTTGTATTATTATTTATTGTTATTTATGCCTACAGCACCTGGTCTTCCTAGGTGCTGTAGGCATAAATAACAATAAATAATAATTTAAAAATTTAAAATAATCAAGTACTAACCAAGCCCGCCCCTGCTTAGCTTCCAAAATCAGACATTGGGCTTGTTCAAGGCATCATGGCCATAGTCCATGGACTGTGGTTCCACTGCGGCACGAACCCAGGACCTTCTGCGTGTAAAGCTGATGTGCTGACTGCCACACTGTGAAACCACGTCCTTGATTTTTAAAATGAAGTTTATTCACTTAAAAACATTTAAAATAGGTATTACATCACGTTGCAGAGTACCACAGAGCCAAGAGAATCAGCTAAGACCTTGAAGAATAGCATTGGATACTACAGCCTACTTACTACACAGGCCTCTGTCCGAAAACTTATTTTTAAAACCAGCCAAAGTACAAAGAGAAATAGTTCAATGACTTTTAAGCAGCGTGATAAAATGGGAAGTAAATTCAGTAGATATGAACTTTCGAGAGACTCTATCAGGACAAGGCAGAGAGCATTTTGGGGGGGAAAAACTCGAATTTCTAGGAACTTTAATCTCAAGTCAGATATATAGACAGAGAATGACTAAAGCTGAGAAGGAAGCTCACCTGGCCTGAAGGGCTAAGGGACGAAAAGGGGTCGCTCGAGGGTGTGTTCAGATCTGAAGCACATAAAGAAACAGGATCAGAGATTTCTCCCCAATAGGAATACATCTCTTTCTCGCTTTACAGCTCAATTTAAAGCCGCTCCTCCAAATCTAAACTTTTGATGAAAACAAATCTTTTTTGTCTGGCGTCTTAGTCTAAATCTTACGTTTAAATCGATAGGCAAACATAAGAGACTTCGCGCAGGAAGGCAGGTTGTCATTTCTCACCTGACCGAGGGGAAGGAACGGTGACTGGGAGAGACGGTTTATTTTTTTAATGCTCACAATATTCTCATGCTGACCTTTTGGCCATCCCAACGTTCAGTTACGTCATTCAGAAAGCATCATCTTACCGGATTGGTTTAAACCAAAACAATGAACTGACAGCTGCCACTCAAACGCTTCGCAAGTTATAATCAGTACAGAAGTTAAATAATATATCAAAGGATGCTCTGTCTTTTTATGACCATAAAAAGAGGAGAGCGTGAACATCTCGGTGTCCACAATACTTTGGATATGATAAGACCGAACACACCCCCCGCCCATCCCAACCATTTTTTTCCAATTTCCATTTCGAAGGTAGTACGTGGATGCTTTGTAATCGGTGCTGGGATGTGTTTTTTTTGTTGTTTTTTTTTTCCTCCCTGACGTTCACTTGCCAAGAATATCATTATGAGATTCTGCAGTAACAAGCATTCTTCTGTTCAAATTTATATCAATTAGTTTAGGACAGTAATTCAATTGGATGGCCCACTGGATTTTTGAAAGACTCACGACCATGTCAGACCTTTTTCCTTCTCTTTCAGCCACAAGCAATTTTTTTTTTCACAGGGAGCCTTAGGAAGAATTGCTGGTTGAATAATTAGTTATTGATCACGGCCAATGCCATGGTAAGCACCATCGGCTTAGGCAGAGACCAGCAAATCGGGAAGTAGGGGTCCCTTTGTCAAGATTATGGGGTGCCGGAGGGCGTTGGCAGGGGGAAAGGGAAGCAGATCGCTGACGAAATAAGACATCAAAAGTAGCTTAATTAGAGATGTTTTCATCTCTGATGGGGATTCTTCTCATTTGCGGAAGTAGAAGTCAATTTTTTACCCTGGATAGATTCAACACCGAATTATCTGAAACACCTGAACTAAGGTAAAGCAACTTAATCTTATATCTCCATTTAAAAACACTGCAAAAGAGCAGATAGGAGTTAAGTAGACTCGGAGACCACAAAAATAGCTTTAAAACAACACCATACAAAGTTATTTTGATAAATTAACCCTGCTTTGGCCAGCATTTTTGCCTTACTGCCATTAACCCCCATGCCCTGAAATGCCCATTAGAAACCATTTGGACAGAAGCACGAAGAGACCATAACAATTATAGACAGTAGCTTTAAAAGTATAATTGACTTTTCTGAGTGCTAATTTAAGCATCACTTTAGGGCTGCATAAAAATCTCCACAATATGAGCCACTTAATGGAAGGAGAAACTTAAAAGAATGATTTGATTGTATTTTGGGGGTGAGGGGGAGAAATGTTTCCATTAGTTGTACGATTTCTTCCTAGAATAGGAGGAAAAAAAGGCACTGATAATGTACAGCAAAGTGACAGCGAAGTCACTCACAACTTCTGGTGAGTTTGAAGGTGGGTACACCCCATTCTTACACCAACAAAGTGAGACGTTTTCAAGTTGAAACCAACCAGATCTGTGACAGAGTGACGATGGTGTAGAACTACTTTTTAAAATAACATTATTTTGAAAATGAATGTGTGGATACAGAGATGAATTAAGTCACTTGACTCTAACGGGGTCACCCCAGGCCTGGTTGTGGGGAACACATCTCCGCTAATTTTGCATTGAATTGCAGACAGTTCTGATGGTTCAAAAGAGTAGAATCACGTTCAAATGCTGAGACTGTGCTGGGGTCCATCGAAAAAAGAGATATACGACATTTAACTTGCTGTCACGAAAAGCCTCCCAAGAATCACTTACTTCCATCTTTACGGAAGACGCTCCAACCAAATCTGAACAATGATTTCATTGGGATGTTGAAGAAACGAACAAATAAATCTCGGATTCTTCGCAGCCCTGATTCAAGGCATCTCCTGGCTGCTTGCTGATGTCTGGTACTCTGCCCTAAGAACTGCCAGTCTCTAGCGGTATGACAATATATCCTGGAATTCTTAGATAGTAAAACAGCTGTAACGATCACATTTACTGCCTCATTTTTTTAATGTCAACCTGAACTTACAGGTTGCAAAGAAATTGTTGGTCATCGAGAGACTGACGTGTATTGCTCTATATACTAATTACGTACTTCTCAAGAAAAACAGCTCAGCACTATCTGTTCATGTGTAAGAGTTGTTATTTGTTTTTTTAAAATTTTAAACAGAAAACATCCATGTGTGAAAAGCCTCAGACTTCAACTAAAGTGAGTGTAGAGGCCTGGGTGACCTTTAACGAGCCGGCTAACCTTGGACTTGTCACGTCAGCTCCCTGGTCTTCGTTCATGTCTATAAAACAACTGTGTTTTCTCAACTCGCACTAGGCAGCCTGAGCCTCACCAGAGAGCATTGAGAAATGCAGAGTCTTAGGCCCCTGCCAGGACCGATGGACCCCGAATCTGCATTTTAGGGGAGAAGCTGGACTTTTACAATCACTTCTAGCTCTGTTTTTTTTTTGGGGGGGGGGAATAAAATTGCTTAAATTTAACAGAACAGCCCAACACGTCTGTATTATGTGTGCGTGCGTGTGCGCGTGTGTGTGCGTGAGTACTCGCTTCTAAATGCCTCCTATGTGCAGGGTCCATGTTGACTCTCATGTTTAGCTAAACAAATGTGCCCTGAGATGGCGCGAGACAGGACGAGGACCCCCGTTGTGCTGTGTCGTGGGCGTGACCCAGAAATTTCCCAGCGGCGTCACGATGCAAAGAATTCGAAAACCTCTTTATCGCTAGAGTTCATCTAAGCTCACATCCAAATTAGGAAAGTACCAGAAATAAATGATCTTATCTGTCTTTTTTTTTTTTTTCCTTCTTGCACCATCTGATCTGTCAAGTCTGTCTTTAGTAACCCTGTGGCGAGCTGACAGCTCCCCGCACCCCGTATCTGGATGGGTGGGGACGGTCACCCCCACCCCTCGGAAGATTCACGTACGGTGACTGCTGGGGGTGTGAGCAGAGAATAAACAATAGACAATTGTCAAGCCCGACAGCCGGGCCTGGATGGATGAGCGCCGGGCTGACAGCAAGGGCCTCAGAGGCTAAACTGCTTTGCTAGAACTAATTAAACAGATGAAATTATTACATGAATATGCAGATGTTGTTTATATTTTACCATATGGTATTATTTCAGGTAATAACTCGCAGGAGAATCCCTTCGTCTCATCAAGAGGAAATGGGTTGAAAAGAAAGCCCCCATGTGTCACCTTTTGGTTGCTAGGCAGACACTGATAACACAAGTTCCGTCTCCGAGTGGTGGGGAGCGTTCGGGCTGGATCCCCCTGGCTCGCGGGAAGTAGTGGAGGGTGTGGGGGTGACGGGGACTGCGTTAGGGGACCCGAAATGGCTACAGCTGCTGTAAAATCCATCCTCGTGTGGAAGCGCGTCCGACAGTGGACTTCCCGCCCGCCCGTCTAGAAGATGCAGACTCGCGGCACGCACCTGCTGCCGCATTCCGTCCAACGCCTGGGAGTGCGACCGTCAAGCCAGGCGACCGATCCGCAGAGTCACGCATCAGAACAGAACCTCCCGAATGAGGATCTCGCGCCCTCCGAAGCTGCCGCAGCGAGGGGCGGGCGACGAGGCACTCAGGCCAAGGCGTCAAACGAGTGAACATAAGCGAGTCAGAGCAGCACGCCCGGACAGTGCGCGCCTGTCCCTACTCGACCCAACCCTTCCACACCCCCAGGGATGCTTCCCATCCAGCCGCGCGGCCCACGTAACTCCCTTCCCTTCTTATCCCTCATCACCCTGCTCATCACGAAAACCTGCAGCTTCTGCCCGAGGCTTCAGCATCTCTAACTCTCTCTGTCACTCACCTTCGGGCCACCCTGGGCTCCACTGTCAACGATGAGGTCTGAATCCAGATCTGAGCAAGCCTCTCCCTGGCTTACGAGCTGCCAACCTCTCACCACGGGTTCAGTAACGAACCCGACTCGCCCACCTGCTCTGCCTGGCTATTTCTCATCTACATTCTCCCGAAAACCAAATGTGTTTCAAGTCACGGCTGTGCCTCTCACCTGGAATGTTTCTCCACTTCCTCCTGCTCCTGGCCCACAGCTAATCACTCTCACCTTGGCATCGCCATCAGGCGTAATGCTTGTTACGATTTTAAAGGAAACGTAACCATCTTACCTGCACCCTCACCCCCTCCCAAAAAAATCCTGCATTATTGACTTCTTTGAGATAATTGGGCTCCCGACTCTTTTCTGAATTTTTGCAACCCCTTCTCCATGCGAACACACACCTACCCATGGAAAAGCCTTTTTTACAGACGTGGGGTCCTGTTATTCATTCTGCTTGGCAGCTGGCGCTTGTCACTTATTGTCATGGTCATTATCTAGATCAAAAGATAGAAATAGAACACATTCTTTTCCATGCTGCAGAGTTAATATTTCACACTGCATCCTTTACTAAACTATTTTGCTAGTACTGAAGACTCAGGGTTTTTTTTTTCTTTTGTTTTGTTTTTGTTTATTTCTTTGTTTTGTTTTGTTTCCTTGTATTTTTCTTTCTTTGCAAGTGAAAATAACGCGGTTGCAAATTTTCTCCTACGGAAGTCCTTACATACTGTCATTTCACGAGGAACAATCACTTCCCCAAAGTGAAACTGCTGAATTTAAAGGAACATGTACCTTTAAATTTAATCGCTATTTCCATATTATTTCCCCAAAAAGGTAATAATAATCTATACTTCCATCAATATTACATGAGAGCATCGTTTGCCCACATCCTTTGTAATGTTATACTTGCCCGTAAGAATGATAAAAATGTCTCATTTTTGTTTGTCGTTCCTTGGCCGTGAGAGGGAAGTTTATTGTCTCAGGATTTCACTAAGATTTTGCTGAAATTTTACAAACGATTTCCTCCTCCTTGAACGCTATGCTAATATTCATTCCCGTTTTTCCATGAAGTTGTTTGTCTCCCCTATAAATTTGTAGGACTTTGTAGACGAAGTCTTCGTTTGTCACATGTATGGCAAATGTCTCTTCCCAGACAATGTCTGTTTTTCTTCAGAGTTTCTTGGTTCCTTAAATCTTTTGAAAGGGACTTTTCCCATGCTTAAGTAATTCAACTATCCATTGAATGTTTAATGTGTTTATTTTTATACTTCCTTTTCTTTTGGAAAATTTTCTTGGCTAGGTTCAATATTTATTTTTCCATGCGAAATTCAAATTTCTTCTGTCAAAATCCTTCCTCATCCTCCAAAAAATGGATTGACATTCTAATTAAAATTATATCAGTGTTATATATTAACTTGGAAACATTTGCTACTCTGTGATCTTGTATAATAAAAGCATTCCTAACTATTCTTTCTAACTTGTTTTTTTGTTTTTGATCTTTGATAAAATTTTGAAATTTCTTCACTTAAATCCTATGACTTCTTGTTAAAATTTTTCTTGGAATTTTACTTTCTATTGTATTATTGTGACTGCATTTGTTGGCACATTTCATAGTGACTAGCATCTCACCTTCTTCTGGGCCCATGGAGGGTACTTGAATAGCCTTTTAAAATATATTGTGCTTTGTAAACTGTAAAGTGATTTAATGAAGGTGCTTGGGAATACGATGATACATAAAAAAGACATAGTTTCTGGATAAACCTAATTACCATCTAATAACTCATTTCAGTTTTGTTTTAATTCGCTTAGTCATGTAATTTAGAGAATTCGGGAACTCCTTCTGTGTTCTCGGCCTTCCTACCAGGTTTTGAAAATCCTCAGGGCCAGGAAATTATTATATGAAAGAATCGTTTTTATTTTTGGAATCAGACAATGTGGATTTGATAGTCGAGTTCGACAAAACAAGTTCAAGTAAAAAACAAACAAACAAACAAACAATGTGTCAATGAAATGGGAAGGCCAACTTTCTAACGGCACACCACGCAGAAACCAAAGTCCCTGAGCAAATAGGAATCTTCTCGGATGTGTCGGAGGATGGAGCAAGAGGCTGGTCCCAGAGAGGCATGCGTGGGGGGCTACGCTCAGTCACCAGCGAACATCTAGTTTTCATATTCTCTCATTTATCCTTTCTAGGGGTCCCCAGAACGGTATTCAGATTATTTCCAAATGGTGGTTTAAAAAAGGTCGTTTATAGTTCACGACATTACTCCTTTGAGGGACATGTCGTGAGGTCAGGACAGACCCCAAGAAGCTGTTGGGCGAACGCGTAACAGAGTCGCGACGCCAAGACAGCTAGCCACGTGGCGTACGCGGGGACCTGTTTTCTGGTCGTATGGGACCCCAGAACAAATATTGGGGTACACACCTGTGTCAGTCCAACAAAACCAAGAGGACAGATGCGTTCGTGTATGTTGGGAAGGTGGGGATGTATTTATGTTGGTTTATGGGATTGCAAGGCTGGCCCAGCCGATATCCTTAGGGCAGGGCGGTGGGCCGGAATCTCAGACAAGAGCCGGCTTTGTGGACCTGAATCCAACATCGCTAGGACAGGCCAGCAGGCCGGAGACACAGGCGGGTTCTTACATCGCACTGTGCAGCCAGGGGCCCTTCTCCCCCCTGAGAACCTCACGCAGGCTTTGCTCTTAAGGCCTTGAAATGATTAGATGAGTCCCTCCCACATTATCCACATCAGCCTCCTTTACATAAAGTCTACTAATCGTTAGTCACATCTAGAAAATACCTTGTTGGCAATATCTATGCTTCTTATTTGACCGAACAGCTGGTCTGGTCCCTGTGGCCTCGCCAAGTTGACAAGTAAAATCAAACCTTCACACAATGTTAGTCTCCCACCCCTAGCCACAGTCTCTGACCATCTTACCCAGGTCCCAATGTTGCCACGTAGTCTACTTTTTTAAGGAAAAGCTAGAATTTCAGATGTTTATGGGAAATTTCCCAATAATGAAACACCCTGGAAGGTGCCCGTTCGAGACTGCTTTCCTAACTTTTTTCTTTGCCATCTCGTCTTTTTTTCTGTAATTCTGAGTTCTCACATCGTCTAAAAGTTTAGCGTCTGCACAGTGTAATCCGCCAGCCTCCGGGGGGACAGTCTGGGGAGAAGCGGAAGATGGGAAGGGGCTTTATACCAACGGCTCATTTGTGCAAAGGCAGGTGTTTCTAAGTTAGGGATTGTTTGCAAAATCTTTCCCCTTATACCAGGGCCTGGTGGTCTTTGCCACACCTGTAGGCTTTGTACAGTAGGCATGTTTTTTTTTTTTTTAAAGGCCTCATTCATGTTAAAACATCTGCTAAGTGCTCCTGGAGGCATACATTGTCTCCGGACCACAAACTCACGAATCAGTGATGACGGAGGTCTTCCAGCACCACGTCGCATGGCACAGGAGGCCCTCAGGGAATAATCACAGAATCCTAACCAGACCAGCTTTCGAAAGGGTGCCGGAACGGGAGGCCGTTGTCCACTCGTTATTTCTACAATAATGCAGAGATGTCTCTATATTTATGTTTAGTAAAGAAAACAGCCAAGCCATGCAAGATGGAGAGCATCTTAGCAACTCTGGGGAGTGAGAAGGATGCCCGCCCCATCCCAGTGGTCTTACATGACCCTCAAGGCAGTGCGTCCCTCCCTGTGTGAGATTCACCTGACGGCCCAGTTAAGAATGCACATCCCTTACCCTCACACACTGTTGGGGGGATTGCAAATCGCTACAGCTGCTATGGAAAACAGTCTGGAAGTTTCTCAAAAAGTGTAAAGTGGATCTACCTTTTGATCCAGCAATTGTACTTCTGGGTATTTATCCAAAGAAAACCCAAACAATAATTCATAAAGATCTATGCACCCCAATATTCATGGCAGCACAATTTATAATAAATCGCCAAAATATGGAAGCAACTTAATGCCCATCACCAGACGATTGGGTAAAGAAATTATGGTTCATATATGCAGTGGAATATTACTCAGCCATTAAAAAACAATGAAATCCTACCATTTGCAGTGACGTGGATGGACCTAGAGGTTCTTAAGCTGAGTGAAATAAGTCAGACAGAGAAAGATAAATACCATATGATTTCCCATATATGCGGAATCTAAGGAACAAAAAGAACAAATTAATCAAAAACAGACTCACAAATATAGTGGACAATTTGATGACGGACAGAGGGGAGGGGTTTGGGGGAGCTGGGAGAATGGGGTGAAGGGTTAATTAAGCACAAATCAGTAGTCGATAGTTGGTCACGGGCATGCGGAGCAGGGCAGAGGGAATGCGGTCAGCATTAATTTGATGGCTAGTTGGAGGGCCAGGGGAAGGAGGCAGCAATTGGGGGGATCGTTTTACGAACCAGATAGATGTCTAACCAATGTACCGTATACTTGAAACTAATTTAAATAAATAAATTTTAAAAAATAAAAAATAAATTTAAAAAATTGTTTTAAAAGAGTGCATATCCCCAGGCCTCATTCCTCAGAGTCCATTTCAACACAGTTAAGGAATCTCTTTTAAAAGCACCCCCAAGGAGGTGACCTCGAGAGCAGGGGACAAAGCACCTTGTCCTAGGAAAAGGAAAACAGTAGGTTAGGGGAACAATATAGGAGACCTTTCTAAGCCAGAAACTTTAACTCAGTATTAATAAACGGTGCTTGGCATTTATCTAAGAGTCACGAATAAACCGTGTATAAAAACTCAAAGTTTTTACTTAAGACGGACCTAGCTGTGTTCTCTTAATTGAGGAGCCAGGGGTGGATTTCCATAGCAATTGGATTTCACACGTTCGGTTCACTCTGAACACTTGCGTAAAACATCACGATGGGAACATTTGCCCGGCACTGGCCCATTATCCATGGGATGTCCGCTGCACGGTCCAGCAGAGAGGTTCACACACTATTGTTATCGCCTTCCACACCTAAATTTATTTTCCAAAGAACTGAAAAAGTCTCGCCAGGCCCTAAGATAAGAACAGTGATGCAGCATTTGAGGAGGATTTGAATGTCATACGGAGAGTCTTCGCAGATAAGTGATTAAAATACATACTGTCCTCTGTTACTGTAGATAAACGGCCAAATGCACCTAATAGTACTTCAGCTCTTGGTGCAAATACAGAGCAGCCTGTGTGTCTCTCTCTGCGGGATTTTTACGTCGCCGACAGTCAAATACAGTGTCGTTACCTGCAACGACGTTAGGTAAACGGTTAGTTTACAATCTCAGAAACTCTTCGGTGTACGCACTGCAAAATTCATTTTTCCTTTCCTTATCTGAGAGCTTGCGATATTAAAGGCCCTCAGAGTTCTGCTAAAATGAGAGACTTGGTTTATTTTTTGGAGGAAAAAAAAAAAAGGATTTGAGGCAATTCAGATTAGCAGTTTACTGTGCCTGGAAGGAACTGTTTTTAACACGCTCTTCTGAGTGTTTATATATTGCGTGCTTGATGCGATAACCTATTAGATTTTTAAAAATGCCATTTTAAGTCAAGGAAATGAGAGAAGAAGAAGAAGAAGAAGCCTTGTTAATGCTTTCGGTTTTTTAAAAATGTTTTCATGCAGAGATTCCCAACCTAAGGTATATTGGAATAATCTAGAATGCTTTTTTAAAATATTAATCATTTCACTCCAGACCACAAAAACCAATACCTGGGACAGACATGTCACTTAAACCTCCCCAGCTTAGCCCAGGGTGGCCTTGGCTCGGAGCCACCAGGAGTCCTACTTATTAAGAATCGTACCCGTGGGTTGCCTCGAAGATGAGAACACCTTTAAGGTGACACCAATTTGGTAGGGACCTCAATAACTAAAACCCCTAACAGGGCATGTAGCAACACTTCATATTAAATTCCAGGCCATATTGAAATCAAAGCGAGGTTCCATTAACAGAAGCATAAACGTCAAATAGTAGGAGGTGATTCTGAAGGATAGCAAACAATGGCACTTTTATTTAAACGGTGTTTATTCCAGAGACCGTTTTTAAATATAAGAATCCATAGATTTCATTTGAGTCTTGTTGGGGGGAACCTATGCCGAGTCTCAGTTGCAAGTTCAACAAATGTCACATATGTCTCTAAATAGTGACCCCGCCACCGCTCAGTCGCTAAATAGACAAGAGGCAAAGTACGCAGGAAAAGAGAGAGTGCATTGTATGAAACGCACTCGGCAGCAAAATTCTCCACTTCCTAAAATCAAAATCGATATTGCAATGTGTTTTACTCTTAAGGATGTAGTTCCATTTTTAGATACATCTCTTAAAATAGGGTGCTTCTTAGGTCAATATATTTGGGGCAGGGGAGGGGGAGGTCGTTACTCGAGTTAGAATTTAAAAGTTTTTGTAGTTTCCTAAGATGATTCTGCTGTTTTGAAAGCAATAGAACGTTTGCTGGATTTCTAGTAACTAGATTCTGTTCTGATGGCTTAATTCTCCCAATTTTGCAGTCCACATCTGATTCTGAAAGTTGTTTAATTTTACATTTGAAGTAAAGACTTCAAAACGGGTCTGTCTCAGATGCATCAAAGGTCCATTTAATGCAAGGAAGCCGGACCACGCAACCTAATTTTGTTCCAAATTATAGGATGATCCCAGCAGAAGTAGTATTGAGAAACATACCGCCTTTCACCTGGCCATTCAGAATCCCATGCTGGAAACTCCAGGTATGAAGAAAATCACGTCTGATTTCTTGGCTTCTCACGCATCAGTCTATTAATATACCAACTGTTTTAATGTCTGTGTGAATCAGATGCTACAATTTGCATTCGTGGTTTTGCTATGGGAAGAGAACCCAGTGAACTTTTTCTTTAGCTCTGAAGCATTTTTGACAATACAGATGACGCTGTTCCTCCTAAAAGTGAACCATATTTTAAATGAATTAAATATGCATTTAAGTTCTAGATTGAATAAAGTGATATGCTATATTGCACGAACTTCTCATTCACGTATTTCCACAGCGGTCGGGTCATTCTGCTGTGCTACAGAACGAGATATTATTTCAGCCTCTGCAGGGGTATAGAAAGCTTTTCATCTTAAAGCGCTTTCTGTCACTCGGCACCCAGACACCGGGCACCCGTTGCAACAGGCAGAGGAGGTGACTTAGAAGACAGTTTCGATAATTTAGAACGATGAGGTGATACGACAGGCATCATGATCTAAAGGCCCTTCTCACGTTACAAAAACTCCCTAATGCCAACTGCTTTGGCCTTTCTCCAATGAAGAGAAAGAGACTTAGACGGCATTCTTAACTGTTTGGATTGTGCATGTCTAGACCCATCCTTGAGCACTCTGGACAGAGGGGTTAATATGGCGCGTGACTGTTGGATTCGGACCCTGGCTCTGCCACTTTCCGGTTTGGCCAACGTCTCAACTTCTCCGTGACTCAATCTCCACATCTACAAAATGGGACTAACATAGGTACCTATCTCACAAAGGTGGTCGTAAGGATTAATGTACGTAAGGGCTTAAAAAGAGCGCTGGGCGTACAATCAGTGACATAAGTACCAGATTTTTTTTTTTTCTACTCAGTAAATATTTGTTTAGTGAATCAATGCACGAACTGATTTATATAGTCCCTTCTTGGGATCCTGTAGAGTTAGCTGTGGCAAATAACGTTCTGCAAAGAGAAACAAGTGAATCAAGGGGTACTTCAGGGTGTTTGTCGATTTCATTTCTTTTAAAGGTTAGAGCTTATGAAATTTGTCCGTCTTATTTCGTGGGGAGCACGACCCCATGAGGAAGGAATTATGATTGCTAGTTTATCGTTTTATGAATGAGGAAACAGCCTCCGGGAGGCTAAGAAACTTGGGTGAGGTCACAGAGCTAGTAAGTGTTAGAGCCAGAATTCAGGCCCGAGTCCCTCTGCCCCAACCCTCCAGAAAAAGACCTTGCTTGCTTCCAGATGGAAATCCTTGCAGAGGGTCAGAAAAATAAATGGGGGGGGGGGGGGAGGCAGAACCCAAAACTCTGCATTGACAGTAATTTCGCCCAGATCAAGCATTCTGTTTTCCTACTCTAAATTTCCTTCTCTGCTCATGAATAATCCTGTTTGCTGACCAAGTTCCTCTATATAATTCAACCAAACGGATTTGGAATTTTTCATGAATTGGATTCGTTTCTGAAGATGTACAGCCATGAATAGATCATAATTTCGTTGAGTTGCATGCTTGCCTTCCAAGCTTGACTTTTCAAAACAGAGGGCATTAGAGCTTTAAAATAATGTCCCGTAATTGACTCAGAATAGATCGATTAATGCCTACACTGAAGCTTTAAGGAAATAATTGTTGAAATAATCCACAACCAAACAGCACAATAACCCAATGACTATTTTTCCAAGCGAGAAACTCCTGATATATAAAAAGATAAACATATAACCATTTTTTAAAAATCATCTCATTACATAATTTAGAAACCAAATTAAATTTTTTTGAAATCCAAGGGTGATTATCTACTGTTTGTAGATTCTTGCTTATTTGGGGATGAAGGTAGACGGTTTATTTGGAAGCGGTATATTAAGGTAATCATATCATTGGCTTTCATTCTGAGCCATATTAGATTTCTGTGCTACTCAGAGGGGGAATATATATTTCAGGAAGTTGAAAAAGTTAAGAATCACCCACGGGTGCCTGATATTTTAAGTCTGTACATGTGGAAGATACTAGAATCTATTAGGAATTCCAGAAACGCCTATGAAATATTGCTGATGCAAGGTCAAGAAAGAAACACGGAAATTTAACAATAAGATTTTTAAGTATATGTTGTGGCTTTGATCTTATTTTAAAACGTGTTTTAAAATACAGCGTAACTTAAAATATTAGTGAATTATCCTCAGAAAGTAGAAAGGAAACTTGTACATTTAAGCCTTTTCTAACGCTATATGTCTCTAATGCTTCAAATATTTTCAGAGCATATGAAGTAATTTAATTACAATTTTTTCCGAGCGTAAAAATAAATTAAACACAGTTTTAAAGTTGATGTTTTGGCGTCTCGAATTCTGGATCTCTCTGGTTATTTTTCTGTCCAGGTGAATGAACGGAGAAACCTATATCCACAGGGCTACTAGCATTTTGAAAGAGAACATTTCTGACGGCCTGTGAGGTTTTGTACCTGTAATTATTTGGGGGTACAGAATCGGCTACATCAATAATTGCTCCTATAAACAGCTAATTGTAGCTGCTGTTAGCCACTTGTGGGTGTAATTAGCTGCTTGCCCTTAATCTTCATGGAATGCCGGATTCTCCATGTAATTAGTTAATCCTCGATGCCGTTACTTTCATAAGAGAGGAAAGGCTGGATTATCTCCCTTAAAGAATTATTAGATCAAACCTTTAAATCTGAATCTCAATTTATAGAAAGTGCGAAGAGAAAGGATTCCATGTATCAAATGGATTGGAAATGGTTTTGCTTTTCCCTCTCTGTATCTTAGAGACTAAGTGCCAGACAGATGCTATTGCGACGTCTTTACAATAACATCCATCATTTTCGTCTATGTATTGTTAACTGGCATTATTATTTTTATTTTTAAAAATCATACTCTTTGGGGAATATAGTCAAAATATTGTAATATCTTCACACGGTGACAGATGGTTGCTATACTTACTGCAGCGATCACATTGTAAGGTGTATAAATGTTGAATCGCTGAGTGGTACACCTGAAACTTATATACGATAGTATGCCAACTATCATTTAATAAAAAAAAAAAAAATTAAGTGCTTTGGAAAAAAAATATTATACTTCTACTAGCAGTGTATCTAAAATATTTAAGATTACCTTCAGGTGCTTACTTAACAAAACCCTGCTGTAAATGGCCGCAACTTTTAAGAATAAAATTAGAGTCGGCACATCTGAAGCGTTGAGCTAAAATTTTAGCTTTTCCGAAGTCTGGCTGTGTGCCTTTGAGCATCTGTTTAGATACATCGCCCTCAGTCTTCTCCTCCATAAAATGGGACCAGTGATCTCTGCCTTTACGTGTCGTTATGAGAACTTCACAAACGCAGGAGCATTCTAAGCACTTGTTAAACGTCCTTTGCTCTTCTCGCGGAAAGTCAAATTCAGTTCTTCACGTTTGCCATAAAGCATAGTGTCCTTCTCACTACAATGTTGAAATGCGGTTCTGATATTTGCTCCTCACATGGAGGCTCCCCGAAAAAATACAAAATTCTCCCCGGCCATTACCTGTTTCTTCTCCTACAAAGTGTCAGAATGTGAGTATTTTTATTTTTTTATTTTGGAAAAGCAGGAATATATTTAAATGGCAAATTTTAAGAGCGTGTCATTAACGCGAAGCCACCATGGTGACATTATTTAACTCCAGAAGGAAAATACTCCAGTGTTCCACCATTCCTGGGGTAATTTGAATTTTAGCTTTAGACTGTAACGTTTCTGGTTTGGGAAGCGATCATTCTGTGCCCCAAAGATATTATAATATGTGTGTGTGTGTGTGTGTGTGTGTGTGTGTGTGTGTGTGTGTGTACATATATATACACACATATATATTATATCGTATGAGCATCCATATGTCTGCACGTGCATCTGTGTGTGTGTGTGTGTGCGCGTGTGTGAGTAACATTGTCATAAAATAGACTGGAGGCCTTGGGAGCATGGAGCAATATCTTCCTCCAGTAAACTGCTTTATTGCCGCCATTCCCTCCCTCCTGGGCATGCAGTCAGCTGAGACACGGCCAAATTGGCAGTCACATTCAGAAAGGCTGGCAGCCGGGTGATCTTGGGGAGTTCCCAGCCAGCGTTTCTCTCTCGACCCGTCATCCCAAGGGTCATCAGCAGCTCTGGCTGGCTCCTGGGCCGAAGTTTGCCCGGGATGGATCAGGAATCAGGATCAGTATCAATTTCTATCTTAAAGTCACGCCATTCTCCACCACCCCTTTGCCCTCAGAGTATTTTCCTAGTGACAGCTTTCTTTCTGATTCTCCTGATTTCTCCCTGACTTCACAGTGCAGTCTGCCAGAATTCTTCTGAGAGGCTGAAAGGAAGGAGCTCTTTGGTGACCAAGGGGTTACACTGATAACGTAGTTGTTCTAAAAAGAATAATTTGGGGAGACGGGCTGACTGTTGATAAGCGGATCTGAAATAATGGTAACAGAAGCAGACAATAGTCCTATGACAATGTTCCCGCTGACGAAAAAAATGGAAACAAAAATTGATGGTGACAGTAGTGGTAGAAACAAGCTGTAAATTCGATACTAAGTCATAAAATACGGACTAACTCAATAAACACATGCTACCGTTATTATATTAATATTGTTAAAAATATCATAACATTTTAAAAAATGGAATGAAGGTAGAGGAACACTTTTTTTAGCGGTAATTTTCACTCAGTATGGCTTAGAGGCAGATGATTCTTTCCCACCCGCCCCCCCCCAAGCTAAAACCACTCAGACTCTAACTCGGCACAGGGAAACACCAGGCTTGGAGAAAAACGAGCCTAAGAGTGATCACGTTTCTATTCTCTGCAAAGAGAGCGGATAGGAGGCGATGGAACTCACATTTATTTGAAAGTTGTTGTTGTTCGTTTGTTTGTTTTTGTTGTTCGTTTGTTTGTTTTATGAGCCAAACATTTTCATTCGTAACGTCAGTTCATCATGAAAATACCAATCGAGGTGGGGTTTACCGTTAACATTTTGGAACCGAGAAAACCAGGGACAGTTAAGTAAGTTGCCTGAGGCGACATGGCCAGTCGGTAGCAGAGGTAACATCCAAACACAAGGCTGCTGGACTTCAAATTAGGGGTGTGTGTGTGTGTGTGTGTTTAATTGGGTGCAGCAGTAGTCAGACCCTAAGGATAAAGGGGACAAAAATTAGTGTGGCCCCCAGAGTCTGCAGGGCTAGTATTACGAAGGCCACTGCGACTCAGAGCCCGCAGACTGTTACCATTCCACAGTGGCTGATTTTTCCCAGAGAGGCCAAAACTTTGCATTTTAACATGAAATCTTACTTTTTAAACATTAGCACGACGAATCAGGCTCTGGCCCACACATCCACCCAAGGCTGACACTCAGACGCCAGTCCTGCCCAAGCTGTATTCTCTCCCCAACTTCATACTTCCGTACCCCACCCCCAAAAAAAACAAAAACACAAAACAAACAAAAGAAAACAATCCATTTTTCAATGGGATTGTTTGTTTTTTCGGTTGTTGAGTCGTATGAATCATTTGTATATTTTGAATATTATAGCCCCTTATTGGAGGCGTCGTTGGCAAATGTAAAAAGTTGAGAAGCACATTGTTTCGCTCCTACGTGGGATATAAAACTGAAAATAACGAATGATCAAGACAAACAGAGACACAGACGACAGTTTAGTGGTCACCAGAGGGAAAATGGGGAGGAGGGGGAGGTAAAGGGGGTCAAATATTTGGTGACGGAAGGAAATTTAACTTTGGGTGGTGAACGCACAATGCAATGTACATATGACTTATTACAGAATTGTGCGCTTGAAACCTATATAACTTTATTAACCAATATCATCCCGATAAGTTTAGTTTTAAAAACTGAAAGAAAAAAAAAAAAGAAAACCAATTCTCCTGAAAATTTTGTTTGAGATTCTTTGATTAATGCCTGTTCTCATTTGGATATTTATCTTTCGAGAACATTTTTCATTCTTGATGCTCTTGGCATAATATTATAATTTCTGGGTTTTTTCCCCCTAGAAATCCTTCATTATAGCATAAATATTAATTACAGGCCAGGGGTACATTGTAATGTCCAAAAGAAAAACGTTAGGCACAGAAATTTTGAAATCTGGTCTTTATCATCAGAGCCTTATTGGCTTATTGAGAAATTCGCGCTAATTGCATTGCTTAGCTTTTAAAATCCGAAAGACCAATAATGAAATGCCGCCCTCCTTCCTAGTAATAAGACTTCGGCGTTCTTATTTTAAATTGGAGAAACAGACACAAAGAGGTCATTTGACTAGATCGAGTGTGTACGGCTTGCCAGCCAGACACACACACACACACACACACACACAAATTGTGCATGTCACACACAAAGTTTCTGGGGATGAATTTGATGATGGCCTTTGAAGACACGTGCTGACGTGGAGTGAATAAAATGCCTTTGGTTTCCAGAAATGCTCTTTGTTCGCCTCGTTTGAACAAGCTGCGAGAAATCACAATATGAGTTACAAAGAATAACTCCCTAATAATGTTTAATCTCCGCGCGGCCGGCTTTGTAGGTAACAGAAATGAGTTCGTCATCAGCTACGTGTTTTATTTTTCTTTCTGTCTGTCGCCCGCCGCCCCCTTTATCCCGCTCTGTAAGCTTTCATTCTCGACAAGTCATCAGAACTTCATAGGCGGCTGAGTAAAATCGCCAGCTCGTTACACGTAAGGGAGCTCGAGATGCATCCAAGCCTCGTTCTGAGATTTGATAACGTAATTTAAAGCCAGGCCTAGCCTGTCAGTTCAGGTCTAAAGGGATTTGATTCGGTGTCAGAACCTTTGGCTCACGGGGTCACTCTCTGTTCTTGCTTTTCTTATGACAAAAGGGGACGGGGGTAGGGGGGTGGACTGTGGGGGGGTGTGTGTGTGTGTGTGTGTGTGCGCGCGCGCGCGCACACACACGTGTTTTTCAAGCCTTGTGAATTCTTCAGCTTCTGTTTGTGGAGCACAGGGCCTTTATTTCAGCCTCCTAAAATATTTTTTATTAGACAGAGGCCTCTGAAGTATGCTGCAGGCGCGGATTATGCAACTAAAAATCTCAGGCCTCTCCAGAAGCAGTCTGATTGAAATCAGCACTATGTCAGAGCCCGTCATATCTCAGAAAAGACATAAAACACACGGAAACATCAATAAGCAACAAGCTTCTGACAGCTCTGAGACATTCCAGCTGACAAGAAGAGAAAGGGGGTGAGGTTAGGGCTCGGGGGGGACATTTAAAATGCCTAACAGCCAGACGGAAGCGTTGGCAGGCTTCAGGGAGGCCGAGAGAAGACAAGATAAAGTGTATCAGGTTATCACCTGGTTGGAGGTGGGTTCCTCTTTGCAAGGCCGTGGGGATGTGACAATGACATGACTGTTTGCTAGCTGCTCCACCTCCCTCCATTTTTAAATGATTCCAAGAATCAAGTCGCATTTATAGTGTTGCCCAGACAACGTTTGTGCAAGAAAAGATTAAAAAAAAAAAAAAAAAACACGTTAAAAAGAAAAAAAAAAAAAGGAGAAACCCGTGAGTTAAAGAATTCTGCTTCTAGCTACAGCATACAAAAATCAAAAAGGATTAACAAGGTTTTTTTTTTTTTCATTTAATTTCCTGTACACCAGAAGCTTTTGTTAAGAGATCAGAGATATTGCTATTTATTGAATTTTTAATATGATCTTTATTAAAAGGCAGCACACATGTTTGGTTTTCTCTCTCTTTCTCTCTCTCTCTCTCTTTTTTTTTTTTAACATGCATGGATATAAAAATCAAAGGCCATGAATGAAACGTGATTGTTTGATTTCAATGTTTTTAGAATATGTGTGAGGATTCAGTATATATTCAGATATAGTGCCTATTTAAAATTTTAAAGAGGAAACATAAATGGCCCTCCCTTCTTTTTAACAGTTATTGGTCTTACAATGAAAGAATCGGTCATTATGCATTGTGCGTTAACCCCTCGAGTGTTTTAGCCAGGTGGGAGAAGCTTGAAAAATGTCGTCTAGTCTAGTATGACCTAATACAAGGAGGTAAATGAAAGAAACTGGCAGTAATTTGGGCTCCGGAGTATTCCTCATGGTGGGCTGTGCAGAGCGTGTGTTTTCTTGTGTACAGACTCTTGGTTGATTTTCAAGGACGTCTCTCTTCATTAAAAGGCTGAAATGCATCTGTGGGGGATGAAAATGGCTAATGGCTAATGGATTCCAGATACGTAGGTCACAGATATAAATGGAGGAACTCCTACAGCCCTGTGAACTCGAAGGCCAAGCCAATCCTCTAGATTCTAGAAAATACTTCAGGAGACCCCCCCCCCAACTCTATATTCCCATTCTGCTTTTTGCACACTCAGATCTTACTCATTTTAGGTCACTTATCTCGTGCTCAGTTATGCTCTCGCGTAAAACCAACCAACTTCAGAACAAATGTGAAAGAGATATGATCAACAGTGGCGTGTGGAAAATTAAATAATACAGCCTCACTGCCCGACTTACTGGGGCCATTTTCCTGTCGTCGCCCAGCTTTAGTTATCCATCAATGGAGTAAAAATATTGGCACCAGGGGCATTGAGGGTGACGTGTCTTGTACCACGTATGACGCTATTTGTTTTGGGGATCATTTTGATAAAAGTCAAAGGAAGGAGAAAGGACCCATTAATGAAGAAGAGGAAATTAAAGGCACGAAAACGTAGGCTGGAATTAACAACTGCTATTGAACAAAAATGGGATTCGGAGCCTGCACTCTGGGTCACTAGACAGGCGAGTCCCCAGGTGCCCCTCCGGCCACCGGGGTTCAGTCAACAGTTAAAGGGAGAGGCATTATAGATGCTCCGTTATAGATGACTAATTATAACAATAGGAAAAATGACACCTAGCTCCCTTTACATTTATTAGGTTCGCTAACTCTTAAAACAGTCAATCGAAAAAAAATGTATTTTTATAACCCCGTTTTACAGATAAAAAACTCAGATACAGAGAGTTTACGTCGCCCCTCCAATGTCCCAGAGCAGGAGTTCCGTTTCATTGGGAAGTACATCTTCTTTGCACCGTTCCTCACTTTCGTCACACAACGAATCATGCAGGGAATAGAAAGAAACCTGGAAGGAAGCCAGGCCTAGGCCCAGTGACAGGGGCCGAGGACACAGGACAGAAGGAGGTCTCAGCCAAGAACTCCCGCGGCCGTCAGCGCTCACGGCTTGTCCTTTCGACCTGGCCCCGGACCCTGGAGGAGCCGAGAGTCCTCGCTTTCTGGATACTTCTCACTCGGAAGGTTCCTGGTTCGGCAGTCAAACCGCAACCAAACTGTCCCCCTGCAGCGTGAGAAAACAGGGAGGCACGGGAAAGTGCGTCCTGAATCACCGGGGCCATTTTCTCATCGTCACCCAGCTTTGCTTTTTCATCGACAGGGGCTTTGAGGGTGACACGAGAGTCCGCGTGTAAAATTGCTTTGTTTGCTTTCTTTTCTTATGTCCCCTCCGTGGGTTAGGTGAGGCCTCAGTGAAAGCCACCTGGAACTTGACATGAGAAGTTGACATGCTGGACCAACGTTCTGCGACCTGGCTTCGTGCGATTCTCCCCACGCTCAGAACTGCTTACGCTTTGGGTTTAAAGAGTGTCTAGAAACCATGTTAGCCACACGGACTGACATGATCGAATCCTGCTGTCTTGTCATTTGACAGGTTGCAGGTGTGAAGCCCAGCTCAAGCTCTGTGTTGTGTCCTGTTGTAGGCGGCGTGACCAGAAGTTCACCGAGTCAGGCCCTGTGCTCATTCATCCAGAAACTGCCAACATCTGGAACAGCACCCAGCCTGAAGCCAAAGTGAAATAATGAAAACAATGTCCTTTTTTGAAGACCCTCTTGCCCTTTTGATATACAAAAGCATCCTCAAATAAGAAAGTAATATGCATGACTTATTTTATGTTGACAATATATCCTGCAGGGTTTTTTTAATGTCTATCAGTCGTTCTTTCATTAAAAAAATAAAATAAAAATAAAAAAAGTTTAGTGAGCACCTATTATGTGATGGGTAAGAAACTGGCTTGAAGCAAGCAATTTGCCCGTAATGATACCTACTAACTAATTCTTAACGTTCACGTTGTAGGCCCATGGGCAGATAATCACTCAGTTTTCTTGGTTTCTTTAAAAGTCTTCTTCTTCCAATATTGAGGAAATTAGGAATTTGCATAGAAGGAGAAATTATGGGGAGCTTGATATTTATTAGCGCAGAAAATATCATCCCGGAAAAAAAATCATAGTTTTCAACACTTTTCGAAAGGAAAGAAACTGGTAAGATGGCTAACGTAGAAAGACGCTGTGTTTCTGTATTATCTGAGCCAAAATTTCAGATACTAAACGTATTAAGTGCTTCCTATGACTTTTCATTATTCTATAAAGTTTAATGATAATTTTTCGTGTCTTAAATGCTGATTTAAGAGTGTTAAACGTTTAACACTCTTTTCTCTTGATTTCGATAAATGTACAATTGCACATCGTCGGTCTGGAGCTGTAAATGTGTGTTTAAATGTATGATGGTACAGTTAGTTCATTTCATGGCTGAGTAAGAAAATAAAGTCTGGGAAACTTCAGACAAACAAATATTAAAATTCAATAATTCAATCACAATGGAAACTCAAGAAAGAATGATGTGCGGTGAATGTTAGGTACTATCTCTTCTTTATCAAACGCGGTTGCTTTCGCTCTACACATTTTGTCCCTAAGGAGCATTTATTGCGTTTGTCCTTGGAAAACTGGTGACTTTTGCACCTGCCCGTTGTCTCCCTTTCTCCAGAAATGAATAACCTGCCTAGAAGAATGTATCTTAATTGTATATAGTTTTAGCCATTACTGAGACCCTTCAGACAGTTTAGGGGTTAATGAAATTCATGATTAAAATACACGAATGTTAAAAAATCAGCTCTTTCAAAAAATAAACGTGCTAATTAAGTCCTGAATAAATGATTTTTGGACTATGCTAGTTGCCATAATGTGTCGTGAGTCAGAGAACTGAGTCGTTGTATTTCTAGGTGGATGCTTAGTGAAATCAGGCTGGGGGAAAAAGTCAATGTGTTTTCAGAACTTGGATTTGAGAGTGTTTTCGAAAAATATCTAAAGTCAAGAACACCTATTCCCAGAGGGGAATAATATATTTCTTTGGTAAATACCCCATAGATAATAACATTGGTATAAACTTTTTGCTGGTTTTTAAAAGAGTATTTAATTTTTAAATGGCTTTAAAGCTCTTATCTAATTATAATCGTACGGTCTGCCGTTAATATCGGTTTAAAAAAAAAAAAAGCTTATTAAATTCTGCCCCAGAAAAAAATAATAAATCTCTCTGACTTTTTTCACATACTTACACGAAAATCTGAGAGATTGAGAAGATGATTGACACCTGGATCACAAACCCATTTTCATCATTATTTTGGAATGATGATCAGAGGGATAATATAGAAGAGCGACTCATAACTTTCTACGGGGATGAGGACAATGAAAATGCTCTCAAATTATTATAATATATTAGCATATATTCATGCTGGACCAGGAGCATTATTCGGAAACAAAGCAAACCACTAAACACTGACTCTTCCATCTCACTTTTTTTTTATTAAAGGATGTTATGAGCAAAAATTTGTATTCATCCGTACAGTATTGAAAGCAAGAGAACGGGGAAGGAAATGTTGAAATAAGCCTGCCTTTTAATTCACCTGTCCCTTTGAGAACGTTTATGAGCTCTAGGAAGGATGACAATATAATGCCATAGTGCCAGGAAAACCTTAATTCAGCTTTCTTACCATTTTATTCGCCATCGGAGCAACTACTTAAATTGATACCTTAGTCTCTAAATCACTCATTGCTGGTTGGAAGAAAAAAAAAAAAAAAACAGCCCATCTAAGGAAAAGGAGACTCTTTTTCCGATGAGTCAAAAAGATCGGAATTGGAAACAAGCAGATAAATCCAAAAGCAGGACATTCTGCAGAAAAATGGGCCCATTCTCTCCAACAAGTCGCAGTCATGGGAAACGGAACGTGCTGAGTCGAGAAAGCTTCGTAACAGCCAAGTCCAACATGTGTCCTGTAGGGCACCAACCACCCTGCAAAAGATATTTGGGGTCAGTTATGTCATCCGAGCACAGCCTGAGTTATCGATAATGAACATTTACTGAAATGGAATCGAACGTGCAAATCATTGACTAGAAGACGCGGATTGCAGAGCAGCGTCTATAGTATAATGTTATTTTGCTGAAAAAGCTACCTGCATGCAGAAAGATCCACACGCATGTGCCTGAACTGTTACCAGTAGTAAAGTCTTTAATAATATGAGTTTAAAAAAAAAAAAAAAGAACGCTACTGATTTTTTATTTATCCTGCTATAAGAGCACTGAGAATTGCCTTTTTTGTATCTTATAACTAAATGGACTCAAATATCAAGTGACAAAAGTAGACACAGGAAGGTAGACCCTTGAAGCAGAAACATCCAAGGTAACGTGTAATCATTCTCACACGTGTTAACTGAAGAACGCTTTCTGTTGGTTACAGGTTCACTGATCACTTCTTTTTCTGTTTATCTGACAATCAGCGCTATTTGTGTGAGTTAGAGGCAAGCAAACTCATTTCTCCTTTGCCTGTAGTTATTAGAAGATGCACTTAAAACCCCTGATTTAAAACCTCCTGTGTCATGAGACACTGAGTTGCTGCTGAGCAAACTAATAAAAGCCTCTTCGGAGACACTTGGTTCTCAGAATTTTGAGTAGCACTTTGCTGGAATGTTACTGCAGCTCGCCTTCCTAAGCATGCCTTTACTTATAAAGACAATTACTGGGGGAAAAAAATCATCGACATTCATAAACAATACGCGAATGTCCTTGTGCCCCGCCCCCCTTAAGAACTATTTTTATAAAAGGTGATCGAAACCTAAGTCTAGTTCATTCTCCTGTTGATTTTATTAAATCACACGTACCCATTTTTAATTAAAGCACCCTGCGTTATAATGAGTTTCAATTTGCATTTAATTAATGAGCTTTGGAAAAGAACCATATCTATACATCCCCCTCTACACTTTCTCTTTAAAAATGATACAAAGATAATTATTTGGGAAAGAGCAACTTCAAAACCGGGGCTGTCCAAACCATTTAAATTGCATTTTTAAAAAATCGCTAAATCTTTGAGGTTGTGTTTGTCACAGGTACGGACCGGAACCCAAGAGATGAAATCTGGACAGATGCCATGAGGCACAGTTGGTGAATGACTCGTCTTTTGGCAAATCCATAAAGTTACAGCCTAGATTAGTGGGTCACAACCAAATTCCTCCTGAAATAGAGACCACACAACCTTTCAAAAATGACAGTTCCACGTCATTTGGGGATTGTTCAGTTCGAAAAGCTGAGGTTCTTCTGGAAATTTAAAAATTTTGCAATCTACCCCCTATGATAACTTGGTATTAATTCTATTTTTTGATTTTTGCATTGAATCAGGTCAACTGAATTTTCTTGCCTTTTCACTGGGGTACCTGGAATTTTAAACGAACCCAGACTGAGGTTTCTCTTTTATGAATTTGGAATATTTTACATTATCCCAATTTTCTCTTGTTCTCTCTGTCTCATGAGAGGCGAAATCATCTCAATATTCTCTTTTCCGTTTCGATTCTTTGATGTAGCGTTATCTTTTTCCCCTCATGATGAATATCCTCTAAGGCAATAATCCCTTTTTCCCTGTAACAAAAGAATCTGGACTTTTTCATTAAAGTCCAGTTCAGCAAAATACAGCCATCTGTTTGACTCTGTGTCTTAAATGTCACATTGCTTTGATGAGTGAACAGATACCCAGCTGACAGCTATACAGATATAATTGGTTGGGTACCGAATGTGTACCTCAGGGCCACTTCATAGGTAGGTATTTGGACCTCGCCCAGTTTCTCTTTAATTGATGAAAACAAGTCCGCCCCTCCCCTCACTTGGAATCCCGCCTCTTTCACAAAGTTCCCTTTATGTGTCTTGTAGTATTGGGAGTGGTTTGGGGAAGTGGGTAATGAATGTATTCACGTACGTCGCTGAGGGTGAGAAAATAGAATGGATAATTGGATTTTGAGCAAACAGGCTCATTATCCAAACTCAAGACACCAAAACATGAAATTAAAGTAAAGGGTCTATGTATCACTCGAGTCTGTAATATATTGCAAATTCCACAAAGGGAGGGGGGGTCGGATATTTTGTTTCATTTGTGTTTGGCCTCTGTCACCGCGGATTAAACAAAATAACTCAGAACGCAGCAAATGTCCGTGACCTCTGCAGGAGAGAGATGCAAAGCGACAGTATTTTTGAGTTAGATGAGACTTTGGAGGACACTGGAAGAGCCTCCCGTTGGGTCAGAGGAGGGTAATTGAGCAAGACCTGGAAGCTTTTCCACGCCCACTCGGGATCAGAGGCTGTTTGTACCAGAACTGGGCTCAGTATTCTGTACTCTTGGCTCTTCAATGTATTCAGGAGCATTGTGCTTTAACAGAAATCACTGGGGAAGCTAAGATTTATCCTATGGTTTATCCATAATCTACTGTCAGTCTTTGGGTTAACCACCGATCTTCTGGTCAACCATTAAGCTTTCATTATGTTCGACAAGAGCCTAAATTGTGCGTCTGGGTGGTTGGAGGGGCAATGTATTAGTGTTTTATGTACTCTAGCACAGTATAAATTAACTAGAAAGTCAACGGACAACGTATAGGCATTCTACCGTAGTTATCTACACCATATTTCTGTGCGGTAACCAAAGGGCCATGAAATTTGGGGTGAGAACAATATCTGTGCATCTATTTAACCCGTGTCTTCCAAGCAGATGGAATCTGGACACTCGCCAGATGCCAGGACACTTTTCAAAGCTCCCTAAAGATGATCAGATTCTGGGAGACAATTTAAGCAACGAAACGACAAATATTTATCCAGTAAGGGTTGAGACCAGAGCTCAGAATCTTCAGAAGGAATGGTCTCTGCTTTAAACTTTAAAAATTGAAGGAAAGAGTGTGAAAGGGAGAGAGAGGCTGAAAGAAATGATGGATCATTAGAGGAAAGATGTCACCAGTCACCGGCACACTAACAAGGGACCCGATTCTAACCGCGTCCAGGAGTCTAGATCCGGTCTCGAGGGCATCGTGGAACCATTAAGGGTGACGATATGATGAGATCTACATGTTAGGGCGATCCCTGTGACTGCAGAGAAGTCCAGTGCTGGGGAGACCAGAAGCAGGAGAGCCAGTTGAATTCTGGGGCAGCCTCTGGTGGGGAGAGGCTTTGAGAAGCGCCCCGAAGGCAGTAGCCAAATTACTTCTCGTGTTTCAACAGCTTTTTATGGCCGAATCCCATTCCGCTTCTTCCCTCCGAGGGTCCCAACCTCATACACCAGCCCGAATCCACTCCTTCTGCCTTGGCCTCGGTCACAGAGACGGAAGACAAGGAGGAAGTCAGGTGCGCGCCTAAACCACTTGCATTATCTACACTGGATCTCAAATCGGATCCTCAAAAAAATGAATAACGATAGCAAATATTTATTTGGTACTTCCCAAATAAATATTTTGGGGTACTTCCCAAATAAATATTTTGCTCAATGTCACACAGCTGGGAGAAGGTCCCCAGGTCTGGGAACCAACCACCATTTATTATATAATTTCTATGGAAAATCGGGTTCCTGGTCCCCAAAGCTGGCAATCAAATGTGCATTTGAAACAGGTCATACTATGAGAAATTCATAAGAACTGTACGAAGGAAGCTACACAAGTAGACACAGGGCCATAAAAGAAGTTTCAAATAAATAAAGAGGCATCCTGTGTTCTCAGATGGCAATGCCGAAAACTATAATTATGGCAATACTCTACCAAATTGATTAATAAATGTAATAAAATCCAAAACAGTATAGCAACAGGAGTTTGTTGGAACTTAAATAAATTCTAATATTTATCTCAAAGCAATATGATATTTAATGATGTCTAAGAATGGCCAAGGACATATAGACAAAGGTGGTAGGTATATCCATATAATGGAATATTATACAGTCATCAAAAGGAATGAAGTACTGATACGTTCTGCAACATAGAGATCACTTTGAGAAGTGAAAGAAGCCAGACACTAAATGCCACATATTGAATGATTCCACATGTATGAAATGTTCAGAAGAAGGCAAATCCTTAGAGGCAAACAGTGGGTCAGTGGCTTTCAGGATAACAGCGAGTGACTGCTAATGGGATTGACATCTCTTTTGAAAACGATCGATGTACAACTTTTTAAATACAGAAAAACCACTGAACTATACATCTTAAAGGAGCGACCTTTCAAGTTTGTGAGTTATGTCTCAAATAAGCTGCTATATTTTTTTAAGGGGCAAAGATTAAACAGAAAATACGCAAGTCAACATATAAATGAATCTAGACTTAATTTCATTGGGAATCAGAGAAATACGATGAAAATCTCAATGAGATATCAAACTATTGGAAACCATTTACTTTTTTATCGAGGAAGGAATATTTAAATAAACTATCTCTGTACTGTGGGATATTACGCAGCAAGTTAAAAGAATTAGGCAGATCTCTATGTACTAATATGTCAAGTTCTTTAAGCTTGAGAAACTTACAAATAATAGTTTGACCTCGTTTGTGATTTAAAACATGCCATTTCTATTCTTATACATGTAGATGCATTGGTATGTACTTATATAGAAAAAGACCCACAAAGATGCAAAAGGTATCGCTTATAATACTTGCCTTTGAGAAAGGCGCAGCGGAGGGCTTCGATTTTAAATGCATTTTTTGCACGTTTATTTTTAATGAGAATCGTTTCTCTTGCATAAACAAGGACATTCGAAAGGGGTTTGGGAATGATGAAGGAAGGAGGAAGAGACGCTGGTGGACAGGCAAATGGCGACTTATGAGGTGGGGAGCGGGATTGCCTGTCTCCGAGTTTGCATCTTGGAACCCCATAGGGTCTACAGCTGGGCGACAGTTAAACTCACAGCTACGGGTTATCTTGACTGAATTCTAATTTATAATTTTGCTCTCCGAAGAGAGCAAAAACCTCCAAGTGGGCATCCACAGAAATGACTATTAAAATACTCTGCTTTTGAAAATTATGAATAACAACTCTTTCATCATCAGCTGAGCAAACCCGTCGGATTGAAGCCATTGAACGTTGCTCACCGAGCAGTCAGACCACACAATACATGTGCTCTGTTCACAGCTACCTCTGCGACGTTTTGAAGAGCATTAGGAAATTGTGTAATTTTTTTTGGTCCTCTTTTGATTTCCATGGTAATTTATGTCTGTGGGTAAGCATTTTATTTTATCAGAGACATGGGGCTAGAGTTATTTTCCGAGGCGCTTGAGTTTTCTTTTGATGCTACTGAAATTAAAGGCAGAGCGGCGGAGAGTACCCATGCTGTTTGTCCCAGAGTCAGAGGTTAGAATTACATTTGCTGTCATTTACTGGGACTATTCCATGCCAGTAGTTAGGATAGCACTTCTCGTGGGCAATGCTGTGTTTTTAATAATGCAGGCACCAAAACATTTGTGAATGGGATATAATTGAATTGTAAATCACTTAACAATGAACCCTGTAGAATATCATCCGACAGTGACCATGCAGAATATTCTTCGGGTTATTTACATCTGACTCTTTAAGTATTAAACCTTTGAAAAATTCCAAACGTTTATTTCAGCTTTAACGCATTGTTCAGATGCGACGTTTCTGTGTGTGTCGTGTGAGAACGTCGATAGCAAAACTTACAGTCGAAGCCACTAATAAATACATCTGAAAGCAAAAGATTGTTTTAATCGATAAGAAACTAAACATGTGAAAATATGGCCCAAAATTTTAAGATGATTTTTTAAAAAAGAATTAGTCTTCTCATGTTACAGGATTATAATAAAAATCCACAAATGTTTAATTATTAACTTTTGAGTAGAGAAATAAAATAAATCCTTAAAATTTTAACTAAATTTGGCTTAAAAGATTTTATAAAGTGCCAATACATAAAAATCTCATGTTAAATATATACTTTGAAGAAAAGACAAAGCATTATTTAAAATGTGAAATTTGAATGTGATTTAAAATTCTACATTCATATTGGTAGGTTAAAATTAATTTTATCTTACAATGGATTCTGAGGAAGGAGCAATTCTCTAGCTAAAAATAAAATTTAAGGCTTCCACTGATTCCAATGTAAAATTAATAAGAGTTAGTAATATATATGTAAATACTTAAATATCTAGAGCACAGAAACACTCAGAGGTATTATTAGAAAGTCAGTTTTTAAATGGTATAAAACATTTGTTTTACAAGCACACTGGTTATTTTAAATTAGAATTGCATTGATGTTTGAGGAAAGGAAACATTCAATAGAGTCAAGCCTTTTTCCAGTTAATATACCTGTGTGGGTTTTTTTTTACAATGAGACATGCTGTTTTGTTATTCAAATTTTTATAGTAATAGCTAATAAGGAATTACTGACAAGCCATTTTATTTACATAAGAGCCTTCTGCTTTTTATTTTGCCCATATTATTTTCCCAGCTCAGAAAGGATTCTCAGCTCTCGTGGACTGAATTTTTTTATGCACTTAAATAAACGTACGAAAAGTTGCCTGACGTTTTACAGACTGTAACAAATCCTGCTCCGAGACCTATGGGTTTTCCCGAAGCCTCCTTCCTCTTGCGTCTAAATCAGTGTAATAGACAAAATAATATTTTTAAAAATCTTTGAAGATATGGTCCGCAAAATTGAGGTGCCATCATTAGGCTAAAATTAACTAACTAGCTCACCTCTGGGTTGGGGGATCTTGAACAATCCACTGGCCTGAAGTCAGTTCTACAAGAAAACATTCGAATTATTTCACGGACCCTTTGATTCACGCAACAGGCGTTTATTGAGCCCCTACTGGGGGAAGGTCATTCTCATAATCTCATCGGGCAGATACACAGTTACAAGCCTTACGAAGACCGTGAAGAAGGGGAACCTGGGACGGTCTAAGGACTTTTTGCTGAGCATCAGGGAAGTGATATTTCAGTCCAGGAAGTGACATTGGGAGTGGTTAGCAAGCCCAGCCCATCCCCCATTTCTTTCAAGCCCCTGACTTGCGCTATTGCTTATAACGACTCTCGTAAAAGGGCTACGCAAACTGAATCCATCAGGAAAACTGGACTCTTTGGGACGTGCTGAGCTTAGCTTTTGACCCCGATGATGGCTGCAGGATCGGCCCTGTGGGTCACATCCTGGTGTTCAAAATTGAGGTGGCCTAACCAAGTTGTAAGATGACGGTTCTTAAATTTTTTTCAGCTGCACAAGTGAAGAATCACACAGTGAATATTTACAGAGACTGAGAAACATATTGCCATACGATTTCTCCAGTTTGGGATTTTTTTTCTCTGTAGAAAATCTAAGAATTCTGTTTTGTTTTGCTTTTTTTAATATCTATAACTGTAATACACTACGTCCAATCGAGTTGCCGAAATAAAAATGCTAAAAGTGTACTGCTGACTTCCCCAGATAGCCATTTCAAAATTGCGACATGACAAACCATTTTTTCTTGTCAGCCTAGATTATTTCAAGTTGGAACAAGATAAATTTTAAAAATATCAGTGGAGAGAGAAATGACAAGCTAGGAAATTTTACTTCTGAAATTTACTAATAATGAGACAAGATTTCCTCAGAAATAAATGTATACATATATGTATGTATGTATGTATGTATGCATATGTAATTGGGTCACCAGTGCTAAACAAAGACTTTAAAATAACCTGTGATTGTCTGTTGATAATTTTTCATAAGCTCCACGCCTATTTTTTATTTTCCTTAGAAACTCTTTCAAAATCTAAATTAATGTTCTGAATCTCCCAGTACTTAGCTTATCTGTATAATGACCCTTTATAGAATAACTCCTGAAAAAAATAATTCCCAGTAAAACTAAATGTGTGAAAATCGCTCAAAGGTGAAAAATGTTAATTTTAAGGAAGAGCAGGGCTCCAAAGTTTTAGCCTACGATATTTTTAAGTAGGCCGAGATCGATAACTCCAATAATATCTGCTGCCAAAGCTAGACCTTTTCATCGTTTCTTTATAAAGGAGACGCCCCAGAATTATCAGGTACTTTTGGGGGCAGACTTGACCAACAACCTGTGTTGAACCGAATAATACCCAAGCTCCGAGCGAATGCAATTTCGTTTAGCCAGCTTTGCCAATGCCAAACAGTCACTTTTCGTAAGGTTATTATAATGGCTTAATTTAATCTTACCATATGCACACATGGATATGGTTACTGACTGATAAAAAAAACTAATTGTATTCATTAAATATTGCTGTAAATCTCTCTCCTGAAATAGCTATAATCGAGCCTCCCAGCACAATACTGTAATTCTTTGTCTTGCTCCGTGATATTATAAAACTGTAGCTTGCGGCTAACTTGCACTGTAGGTGTTGAGGTCAGGTGAAATCTCGGAGGACCTCAGGGTGGTGGTGAGGTTAGAGGCCTAAGGGTCTTCGAGTGAAACTTTAGAAATTTAGAAAAACTCAGAAGTGAGCAAATCTGTCCTCCCCTGCGGATGAAGAAATCAGACAGCTCAAAACACTTAAAATACATTTGAAATCTCTTCTGCCAAAGTGTTTCCCTGTATTTTCGTCAATCCGCTCTTTTTTTTCTGAGAGCAAACCCCTGTGTTCTCTCTTCGCGGGGAGCAATGAAATGTGCAGACATGTGATTCCCACAGCGTTTATTTTACAGTTTAAACAGTAAGTGGTGAAGAGAAAGACAGTTCTTAAGGCATTTGCAATGTCACTCAGAGTTTCATCTGGCTGAACCCGGCACAATCGTTAAAAAGTACACACATCGAAATATATTTTACCCAAACTAGCATCCTTCTAAGGAATTCGCAGCGTCCTAATCTTTGCAAGCACATAAAAGTTTCAGATAATCGAGTCACATTTTGTGTTTTTTTTTTAATTTGAGAGCGCCTGCTTCACTTTAAAAAAACAAAACAAAACAAAACAAAAAAAACTCCCTTTTGCTGCAAGCCATCCCTATAAGGAGAATTAAAAGAAAAAGGAAAAGGAAACCGTTTCAAAGATCTGACACGTGGACAGGGGGTACTTACTGCTCTACACTGGCAGTTTTAAGATTAAAATCCTCTGTAGGCTCCTCAGAGTTATCAACCTTGTCCAGTGACTGCATAGTCTCTGCAGAATTCGTTCTACGGAAATTTTCTCAGCACAGACCTGTCTCCGCTCTGATTTCTATGGCCGCGAGCATTTTGAAGCCTCTCGCAATTACTAGTGTCCTGATTATTTTTCCCTTTTGAGTGGTGACCGACAGCACGTAGCTTAGGTGAGCACTCCGTGTGCACAAAACATCCAAGCCGGTCACAACGGCAAAGCGCTTTCATGAACTTGAACCCCGGATGCTGTGGCGCTAGCGTTTAGGAAGAGAAAAGCACAGGTATTTTTAATCTCCATGCCTTTCTTTTCCTTTCATCGCATTTCATGTCATTTGTGGGAGACAGCCTCGAGACCAGAAGCCACTAGTTTTCTCTGTCCCTCTGACTAAAAGCGGCTTCTAACCAGTAAAATCAAATCGAATCTTTATAAAAAGAAAACTAGTTTATGATGCTGGAGGCTGACCTCGAGGGCTTAGACTTGCTAGAGTCAACCACAAATCAATCAGCGCTAGTGCACCTGGTGAGCCCTCGCGGCAGGCCGGGGGGCCGCGTCGAAATGGGATGTCATCGACAGAAACTAAAAGGGTCTCTCCGGTGGCAGCCGCCCTCTTAGCATTCCTCAGAAAGAAGCGAAAGCATCCCTCACTGTCACCTGTTAATATCCCTCAAAGGCGACTTGCTTCTGGAAAATCCGTTATGCAAAAAACACAGGAAGTTACGGATAGTCAACCAGGATGCTGATTGGCATCGCTCCGCGGGGATCACTCGCTATTGGGGCGCCGGCACATCCTTCTGATGGCCAAGGCGTCCCCCCACGAACGCGCAAAACAGGTCATCGATAAACGGGCAAACGAAACGCTTGTATTTTAAAAGGTTGACATTCTTATACGTTTGCCTTGGGGTCCAGTCCTTCTTACACCTCCCAGCAGGAAGGCGGCTTGGAATAACTTTTATGGCTGCCTCGAAGCCACATTCATTCACCGTGCCTTCAGCCCGGCCATCCTTGTCCACTGCTCACGTGGAAAGCCTTCCCGCTCAGTGCCCTCGCCATCCTGCTCCGTGCCGCCTGGCCCCTGGTCCAGACCGCCACTTCCCCTTCCGGTCAAATATTTCCCCTGTGCTTTCTGGGGCCCTGTTCCAGATGAGTTATCTGATTTCCTACATCCAGATGAGTTATCTCTTCTAGATGCTCTCCCATGACACTTTTCTTTATTTCCATCATTGCACGTGTCGCGTTACTAATAGCTGTCCCTTTGTATCCGCCAGAGAACAGGGACCACATCTGTCTTTTTTTTTTTTTTCCAGAAGTAGCCGCAGCACCTAAGGAGGTAACTTGGCTTAGAGAAGTGGTGATAACATAGAAATCCAGTCCTCAGCATTCCAGAACCAAGAAGGTGAATCTCACCGACTGAATCCAACTTTAATCCACTTAGCAAAATATATATGTAAATATATATTCAATATACAGAAGCGTCTTCAAAAAAGATAGTTATTGTGCAAAGGCAAACTCTTAACCAAAAGAAAAAGAAAACAAACAAAAAACACGAAATCATATGAATGGTGAGTCTTGAGTGTAGCAAACTTTCTGGAATGTGGGCTTATCAAATCTTAATGTCATTTAAGATGTGTGATTCCGACCTTGCTCAGAATGGAAATTAAAGGAGTCACATCAGAATATGCATACGACGCATTTTTTTCCATGCATTTCCCTCTCAGAGCTTAACTGAAACTTGTATCTCCTTGACATTGTCTACGGAATAATATGTTAGCAACACAAATAAACACACACACGCAGTCTTAAAAAAAAAAAAGCAACTGTAAGAAACGGTAATTGTAAAAATTACTCTCTGGTCTTCATTATACAAAACTCCTATTCATTTGATCAATATGTTTAGAATAGCTTGATGCTCGTGCAATGCCTAACATCTGTAAGGTGACATACATTTTCAGTATAAAGAAAACGTGACTTGGACACAGACTTTGGTTATAATTCTGGTAACTTATCCTCTGAGAGTTTAACTTAAACTTAAGCATACCAAATGTGTATTGAATGTTTCGTGATCGCTCAGGGCACCAAAAAATCTCACCATTAGGAAAAGTTTGTGAAGCGCTTCATCTCTCCGAGAGCGCTACTATTTTGAAGGGCGTGAGAAAAGTGAAGAATGTAATATACGTCTAAATGCCTGTAAAGCAGTTCACAAAGTTAAGAATATAGTCGAGAAAGAATATGATAGAGACAATGAATGCAAAGCATGGATTTCGGTACATAATAAGTGCTTAAGAAACTGGTTGAGCCCAGAGCTAATATTGAATCCATGCACGAAGGGAGTGGCAGTTTGTTTGTAACCCGCCTTACTGCTCTGTACCCAAGTCGATTGTCAAATATTTTCAACATCACACCAGTTGAATGAAAGAATAGCTATGTACCTATTTCTTTCTGTGCCTATAACTTGATGCAGACCCGAATATTTTACAATTTCAATTTCTAATTTCAGGATATAAAAGAGATTCAAATTCATGTCACCCGTGATCGGAACTTCGAAATTTAAATGCCCACCTCCAGGATAGATAACCAAACAAAAATCCGTGATTTGCCTTCATAAATTTCTCTAAACCATTTCTTTCTTAATCATGCATTAAAATGGCGACAATCCCATGAAGTAGTTAACGCTTGTTCTGAAATTTGATCAGATGATTTGAGGGAAAGGTTTTGAATCTATCGGTATTGGATAATGTAATTTATCAGTCCGGAGCCAATGCTTTTCCCAAGTGGAGTTTATTATAAAGGTGGTTTTTTTATAAAAGCATTTCTTAGAAAGTTGAGTGGGGGAGTTCAACTTTCTGAACCTTGATTACAGATAATGACAACTACTTAAACTGCGTTTATTAAAAGTACTGAGTAGTTGGTCCCAGTACCTAATGATATTTCTCGTCTCGTCAGAGTGTGATTGACACTAAAAATAATAAATTAGAACAGAAAATGATTTTACGGGATCTGTGGGCTGCCAGGCAGGCTAAGTGTCGTATCCTCCATTACACTTGTCATTGAATTCTATATGGTTTGGCTATGAAAAGGAAGACGAGTTTGGACAATGACTTTATGATTTTTATCTTCGATCATCTATCTTTTAAATATATAGAATTAATCCGCCTACTTCCAAATGCAATTAAAAATGAGGACCGAAAAACACTTTCTCTGCGGTGAAACAAACATTGCTGTAGGCAGCCCACCGCCCAGAGAGGAGTGAAATAATAAATTAAAAACCGTCATTCCTGGATTATCTGGGATATCTCCTCTGAGACATCTATTTCCTTCATCTGATCTGGTAAATGTATAAATTCAAAATCAATAGCCGTACCTGCTGTATCACTGGGATTCATTTGGGAAATTATTTTAGAAGTGCTGTATTTGAAAGTATAACACAATGGAGCTGTCTATTTGCGTTAAGCAGTTGGCAAACCAAAATTAATCCTTGTAGTTTTTTTACAAGACGGTTGTGGGATGGTGACATTTATGGCACACTTGTTTTGTTTGGTTTTGTGCTTTCGTTTTTGTAAATCCTGATAGTTTTTTTTTTTCTTTGAGTTTTGGGGAAGAGGAGAAAAGAAAGTTTGGAAAAGGAAGTTTAAAACGTTCCTCCATTTCATTTTAAGTAATGTCTGTGAATCATTGCGGATGATTTTTAATTTTGATTCATGCAATGAGTTCCTCTAATGCAATGATTTTCTCCTTAACCATAGTGGCCATTTGCAGCTGATGATTTTTTTTTTTATAAATAATTTATAAAGCCACTACACACTTATACTTTTACACTGAAAGAGAGAGAGAGAGAACAGAATTGCATCTTAAACTCTATTTACAAATTTACCTTGGCAGGCCCTCTTACTGCCAATAGGAAACGATGTTGCATATTTAATTTGCTCTTTTGTTACTGAGGGGCTTAGGTTAGTTAATTTCAATTTTCGATTTCAAAAGCTATCAAATATGGCTCAGATGAGAAATCAATTTTTCTCAGCTGCCTCTGTTTTTGTGATGGGAGGCCCCTTATTGGCTGAAGGCGAGTCACGTGACATGGCAAGAGATTAGTTCACCAGACTCATGTTACTGCCACCTCAATTACTGGCTGCCTCTTGTAATTTAGCCTTATAACACCTAATTTCAAGACAGAACTCATATTTAATTCATGAAAGCTTCCACAAGAGTAATTGTGAAATAAATTGCCATAGAAGATATCCATTTGTGACTCATTTTAATTTCGTATGCCAGTAGTGTGCTATTTATTCTACTTGTTTAACACTTTAGCACAAACATTCTTTTTTTTTTTTTTTAATATCGAACTTTACGCGCGGATAGCTTCGTACGTTCCGCCATTGTCCCGCATTGCATCATCTCCTCCCTTACTGGGAATGTCCTTTCGCAAAACTTCCACCCAGTTTGACAACCTTCCCCAAGGTTGTTAAAATCGAGAACTTACAATCTCCTAATTATCGAACGTGTTGTTATGATCCGCGCAGAACTTTCAAAGTAGCAACCGAAATCACGAATGATAGCAAATAAATGGAGCTTCGATGACAAGAACCATGCAAAGGGCCGAGAAATAAATAGAGTTTAATTTAAATAATATCTGAAACAAAGGCGTTATACACCGATGTTGAAATGCATTTTGACATTTGCATTTCAACATCGGTATATATTTTTAAATTCTTGAACCAAAACAGATATATTTCCTGTGTATACACACCATTTCGTCCTTTTCCCCCTGTTACTATGCCAACAAGGTGGGTGAGGCCTTCTCGACTGCCAAACTCAGCTGTCAGCCCTTCACCCTAAAAGCCTTATAATTGCTTTTATTTGCATACGACAATTAGGCAGGATGGCTCACAGCGAGAAAAACCAACCTTTGTCTCCCCAAGTGCACACAACGCCAGCCTGTAATTTATAAAAGATACGCGCCATGTGGCGGAGCGTTAAAATAGAGTGATGAGTCCTTTCATCAAATTGTAAGCCACAACAAAAGAAAACATCCCTTTTCAGGCTATAAAAAAATGCCTATCTGGTGTGAACCTGCAAAATCACCAAGACCCCCCTCCCACCCCACCCCCCCAAACCGACTCCCACCGCCCAAACCCCTCACATTCATTATCACATTGAACTCAAAAAGGAATCTAGTTGAGTTACATTTGGGTGTTTATGAGTAATGAAGTGCAAATAAAATCCACACCGGGCTAAAATTACAACCAGAGCAGTTGGCGTTTGGGGTTAGTTTTCTTTTTCTTTTCCTTTTTTTTTTTTTTTTTTTTTTTTAACCTTGTTTTGCTTCGCCTCGCGTGTTGAAATGTCATATTAATATAGTCGTTATTACCCGTTTTCTTCGGGGAAAGGATCGCAGAATTTTTCAATCAGCACGCGGGTCTGTGAAAACTCAAGGCACGAGGGATGTGGACGTGGTTTAAATCATCCTCCGTTTCGGCTTTCAAAAGGTCTTCAAAAATTAGTGTCTAGTGTAAAAGGTCACAACGTGGTTGGAAATCATTTTAGCGATTTATTGTCATTTTTTTTTTCTGGTGCCTTGAATTCAAATTATTAAGATAGTTTTATTTTATTCTTAGAGGCTGTATAGAAGCTACGATAAAATTTTAAACAGATTTCTTTGGAAGCAATATTTTAAGTAACCAATAATTAGGCTGAAGGGTTTTTGTTTTTTATTTAATTTTTTTTTTTTTGGCATTGTCTTAAAGTTCGGTCCATTATCGACCTTTACTTTGCAGAATGAGCATCAGATTTGAACTTCATTTCCTCTAAATTGTCCCAGCCTTAAAACTATTATGCAGAACACTAAAACTGTGACCTATTTCTTCCTCTAAGACTCTCTTAAAAGGCAGTCAGCGCTACATTTTTATTCGCCATTTACTGAATAAATATTGATCAGATAGGCAATTTGGGCCCAGGATCTTCAAATGGATAAAACTAATCACAAATCACACAGTCACGTGTGTGTCTCTATGCTTCAGAGGGGACTGTAATTACTGTATCTCGAAATGATTTCTCTGGATCAAATTCTGTATCGGAGTTTGATTCAGATATCCACAAGTGAATTACAATAAAGAATTTGCTAAGGCGACCAAACAAAAAAAGTAAAGAGAAAAGTAAAGGATTCATTTTGAAAAGCAAGGATGAAATTAAAACCAAAGCATTAATTATCTGGTGGGAAATTGCATATTTCTTCAGAAAATTATGAAAGCTAGCACAAGAATCAAGGTACGAGGTTCACAACAAACTCACACAAACGGAAGAGAAGACACGAACAGCAGTTCGCACACAAAAAAAGAAATTAAAATGCCAATAAATAATCTGAACAATGCTGAACCTCGCCAATAAAAAAATGCGAGTTTTAGAAAACACGCAATCTACGTTTTCGCACGTTCGAATGTAAAGATTCAAACTGCAATAATGGCATTTTGGCCAGGACACAACCCATCAACGCATAGATTGTGATCCCTTTTCCAGAGGACGCTTTGGCAGTGTGCGGTGAAGTTTTAAGTGGCTGTGTCATTTGACCCTTTAGAATTCCATTTCTAAAGTTTTTTTCAATAAAATATTCGGAGAAGAATGAACGAACATATTTAAGGGTGTTTTTGCGTGCTATGCGCTATCTCATTAATACCAAAAATTTGTAACAAGCTAAATACAAACTATCATGTAACCATAAAAATGTCTACAGAGATCTGTTTCATGAATATTCATCCATTTGCGCATAAATATGTATATATATATATTATTTCATTCTTTTGCATGTTTGTAGATAATACACACACATACATACCCACACGCACAATAAAAGGATGTACACATCTATTAAGAATGGTGTCGCGGCGAGAAAGTTAAACCATAAGAAGGATCTGTAAATTTTCGCGTGTTGTTTTAATTCACAACGAGCACGATTTTAGGGAAACATTACGTTACCAGTAGATTTTAAACCAGCAGCGCTTTATTTTTTAGGACAATACGTATTGAAACTCTCCCAACATTGCTGTTTTATGTTTCTGGTTTCTGTTTTTTTCTTCTCAAACCACTATGTACTTTCTCGCCCTCTTCCTAAACTCCATCTTTGTCCACTGTCCACCCGCCCCTTACCTGTCATACTATGCTGCCAAGATTCCCATTTTAATAAAACAGACTAGCGTATTACTGGTTGGTCCAAAAAAGGGTAAAATAGTACCATAATGATCTAGAATCAAACTTAATACTTTTCCCGCCAGAGTTCGCGATATGACTTGAGAAATAAGAAAAATAAGAAACGTTCATATGACTTGAGAAAAAAGAAAAATAAGAAACGTTCGTTTCCCAGCAGAGGACTTCCCACGTGAAAATAAAAACTAGCAACGCCTGATGAACGGCCTATGGGCAAAGTTGGGCTCCACCTCTGAGCCACGGAGCCTGTTGACTGACGGGTTTCCCGCGTGTTTACAGTAAGTGTGGAATAAATTATCGTGGAATGAAACTGTAAGCATTAGAGCAAGAAACTTTCCAGCATACACAATACATTCACGTCGGCCTGTAGTACAGGTATGGGTAAGCTTTAAGAACTAACCTACAATGCAAAGGTGAGAATTCACGCATGTTTCTGGATAAATCGGCGTACAGAGACGCCACATTTTACACAGAAATACCCAGATGTTTGAAGCAAATCTATTTTACAAATGCTTTGGTTGTCTTCTGTCGGTTTTCCTTCATTTTTTTAAATTCACTGTTTCACTTGGCTACTACTTAGTACTTTCTGAGAGGCCACAAATTTTGAGGACCCTCAAAAATCCCAAGAAAACTTAATAGTTAGAAAGTCACCGTTATCAGAAATGGGGGATAAAAACTTCAACACTAATTAGTGCTTGAAAAATATATTCTCCCTTTTATTGACATTATATACAGATGAAATTCTTTAAGATCAAAGAAAGCCTAATGTCACGATTGATTACAAATGTGTGTGGCTTTTAAGATCTTCCTTTCCCTCCTAATTTTGCAAGACACATAGCTCCGTGTAGCAAATATACATTTATTGAGGGAAAATGTCAACCAAAAGAAAATTTGGTAACAGAAAAATATGAAGGATAAAGTTTGCTAGGATTATTCCAAACTTATACTTTGACAAATCAATAGATTTATGCCACTCTAGGCTCCATCGTTCCATTAAAAAATAGATATCTTTAAAAACAGTGCTATGCTGTGGTTTTAATATATAACTGAGAGAAAAAGGAAATCGTTTTTTTTTTAAATATTAGAAATACGATCAATGAATTTTGGAAGTATCTGAAAAACAAGGGAGTTCTTTATTTGCATTCCTCATAAATTATTACCCTTTTTCAAAAAAAGAGTTTTCGAAATTATAAGCCTTATTTTAAGAAAGTACGCACGCATTTTGTAATTTTTCTTTATCCATTATCGTATTGTTCTTGAGGTGCAAGCTACATTATTGTGCTAGAGATGCAAACGACGAATGGATAGCATCATGAGAAAAACGTCACATGATGCAGCTGAATTTTGTCTATTGTCTGCTCCTTCTCGGCTGCCTTTATTATTAGCTGGGACACCGGAAGGTGACTATAGTGACTCAGGGAATATTTACTGCCTCGGAAATATAAAAATCCGATCATTTTCCATCCACAGAGCAGTAGAGAGCCACTTCACATTATTAAGCATCTCCTTTCCAGACTAGATCTACAAAATATACTCCAGGATAGCGGGTGTAGAATTACAAAGAATCACTACGCATTCTTATTTTTCATCATTTCTGTGGTTCAAATCAGATCATACCAAAAGAGAAATAGCCGACACTTTTTTTTTTCAAGAATAGACTTCAGGTGATCATCTGATGAGATTTCTACTGTAGTATTTGTGCGGAGAATGCCCTACTTAAATCATAATTCTTCGGAGAAAACGTCGAAGCGTTGTACTTTGTGGCAGTCGTCCCCTTAACAGAGCCTTCTCTGATCTCTTTTTTATTTTCTCCTCACATCTGTAATAAAAAGGAATCCACGGGTAAGAACTCTAAGACTTAAACAAAACCTCGTGTGGAGTGAATATTCGTGAGGCATTAATAATAAATTTGAGGATGGGCAAGCAGGGGCTCGTTTTTGTTGTTGTTGTTGTTATTCGTTTTTTGTGGGGTTTTTTTGTTTTTTTTTTTTTGCTTTCTTTTGTACCTTGTCCCCTGGTCCGTGAACTGCAGAGTTGATCTGACACTTTTAGGGAACAAAGTGTCCCCAGCTCTACCTCTCCCCCCGCCCCCACCCCCTTGATTCAAACCTCATCTGAGAACTCCTGAAATGAAGCTGTCACTCAGGGCTGCTTGGGGACTTGTCACCACATCGAGCCTTTTCATTTTGATGGGTCAGCTTGCAATCCCTTGAAAGAGAAGTCCATGTCACCGTGGTTTCTCTTTCCACAGGAATTCTGAATTCTAATGAAACTCCAAATCACTCAATAAAGGCAGGGGCACGGGGAAGTAATCCAACGCAGATCTGAGCGAAATTTGTAGTGTGTGTGTGTGTGTGTGTGTGTGTGTGTGTGTGTGTACATAGATATAAATTTCCCCCCCCCAGACATTATTCTAATCACTGAAGTGAGTCACAAAGTGTCGGCTGGTGGTTCAAGCACAAGAGAAATGAGGTGTCCTTTGTCCCCATGCAAGAGTGAGATTAGGTAGTTGCTCTCTAAAAATGAAAGGTCGTGGCTCAAATTTCCTCAAGTAAATATCCAACCACCTACTGGAGTTCGCACCCCTGAGTCTCCACGTGTATCCCTAATGGGTGCCGTGCATTTTTGCGTTTTCGTGTGCTCATGACAAACCTCATGTGAGCATTTCGCCATAAAACAGAGGGGACAGCATTGTTATTCTTTAGTTCGTGATCAGAAAGTGCGCATGTCTCAGATATGTCTTCTGGAGAGCGCCACACAAATTATTTTTCATTATGTTCTTTCAATAATGTTCACATTCTACTGTTTTTTCCTTTTTTTTTCTTTTTTTGGAAATAATTGATAAAACTTCTACCAGCAAGGCACTGATGTGAATGCCCATGAAACCCTATTTCTTAGCAAATTTATATGGTATATGGTAAAATTATATGTTTTGATTCCCATGAAAAAAAAATCACTCAAAAGTTTACAAATGAATTTTTTACCTTTTCCCAGTGTGTTGATAAATAGAGCATATATTGTATTCCTAGGATAGAAAGAGGAAGGAAGGAAGGAAGGAAGGAAGGAAGGAAGGAAGGAAGGAAGGAAGGAAGGAAGGGAGTATACATTATATATTTATAGATATGGATATAATAAAGTTGACTTTATTGTTTTGTTAACAAGCTGAACCTTTATTTTCTTATTTAACGTTCATGAAAGCTAATAACCAATATTTTCAAATTCCTTGTTCTTCCAACCGTGACAATTCCACAATCATATTTGCATTACTTAAAACCAAGAGCCGCCAATCCCCATTTTTGGCCTCCACAATTGCCCTAAATATGTCAACTTCTTTACTTTTAACTGTGTCAGGAACATCTGGTATAACTCCAGGAGCCTCGTTCCGTCCAGACATTTGTTGTAATTTTTTTTTTCCCAGTTGATACAGAGACTTCAACAGACCATTGCATATAAAACAACTCTCCCATACCCAATCTGGCTGTTAGGGGTGTGTATTAAGAGGAATAATTGAAAAGAATACCACCAAAATTAAGTTAAGTTTTCTCTAGTTGCTGTTTTCATGATGTGTTTTATTCTTTGGGCGGCCGGGAGTGTGTGTGTGAGAACGAGAGAGAGACAGACAGACAGACAGACAGACAGAGAGAAGGAAAGAGAGAATTGTTAGTTACAGCTTCTTTTTCTTTCCCTTTCTTTGTATAATACATGGAAATACTAGAAAGAATATTGTTCTCAATTGTAACTCCTCATTTTGGATCAGATTTATTTAGACTTAGGTTAAGTCAATGAACTTAAACTTTACTGTGTCCTTCTTAGAGTTAATTATTTCTCCTTTCTGCTTTTTTCCCCTGTGAGTGCTAAATGCACACACACACACACACACACACACACACACACACTCACACACACACACACACTCTCTCAAGAAGAACTTTAAAATTAAGCATTGTAGATTTTTCCAAACTGTCTGGAACAATAGACATTTGTTCTGTCTAAAACCATAGGAGCCACTCACATCACTTGAGGCTTGATTTTGTTATTTTGTGATATTTCCTAGACCCAGTCAGGAAGTTCGTATGAAATTTTAGTTATTCCTCATGACCAGAGGGCGGACTTAGAATGTCCCCTCTAAAACTCAACATTCCTTATTAGAGAAATTATGGACTGTTTTTCTTCGTTTTCGGGATACATGCCTGAGTTTAAGAAGCTAAATAGTCAAATGTGACTAGCAATGACTGGTTAGCTGTCACTCAGAGCCTGTCTAATTCTCTCTGTTACCCTCTTCAGTGTTGAGACAAATTACAGTGTCCATTTTAAATCTTTTTTTCCCCACAGAACTGTACTTGCCTTTTGTTATATTCAATGTGCTCTGATATTCTCTATTCTGTTTTGTATTCTATTGAGATATAATTGACATAAGATACTATATTAGTTTTGAGTATACAAGATTTAATATTTGTATATATTTTGAAATGGCTGCTACCACAAGTCCAGTTAATATCCATCACCATGCATATTAGCTACAAATTTTTGTGTGTGTGACGAGAATTTTTAAGATCTCTCTACTCTTAGCAACTTTAAACTGTACAATACAGTATTGTTAGCTGTAGTCGGCACACTGTGCTGTATATTACATCCCAGATCTCATTTATTTTATGACTAGAAGTTTATACATTTTGACTCCCTTCGCCCATTTCATCCACCCCAACCTCCAATCTGTTTAAATCTTATTTCTTACAGCAGAGACAGACCAACGATGAGAAATTATACTCTGATACAAACTTTAAAAAAAAAGTTTACTTGAAATGTTGACCACCAGTTCATAACACCTGTGTTTGTGTGTATAGAAAAGTATAACAACTCAATTTTTCGCTCCTCATAGAAAAGTGTTTGTCTCCCACCTAGGAATTCACTTCTTAAAACGAATCGAAAACATTTCAAAAGCAGAGAAACGTTGCTATTTACTGATGCAAAACGACAGCAGTTCATAAAACAAAAATCGCACACATTAACGAAGCCAAACGTATAGCTATGTTTGCATTCGGCTTGGGTAAGTCTTCAGATCAATGTTTTAATGGTCAGTGTTCATGCCACCGAAACACAGACCGGCCTGAAAACAACGTTTAATAGAAAAAGCTTGCATTTTATAAGCCCGCTTGCTCCCGAGTGTTTATTTTTTAGCGTAAAGTTAAAATGACTTGTCAGCTCCCCATCAACAGTCATTCTGGATTTTCCAGTGAAGTGGAGATTAGCTCATCCACTTCTGGGCCAGTAAAACCTGGACCTACGTCTGAATTTCATTCATACTGTTGGCCAAAGTCATGTTATCTCACAGGGGCAGGCTTGGAGTTTTGAACGACGTCTCCCGTGATGAATTCATGGAGGCGGTCAGACACCTGTACGCACCTGGCCAGAGGAGGAGCTCATATTGTTCGTGAAACAGCCTGCCATTTCCAGCATCATTATTTCTGTCTCCTCTCATTGGTACGTCACTCAAAATTTTGTTGAGTTTTGAGTGAAAACAACTTGTCAACTCCTCATCAACAGTCATTCTGGATTTTCCAGTTACAACCGGAAGCCAAAATTCCAGACGAAAATACAATGAATTCTGACCCCGAAATACGCACACTGCACCTTGACAGGTAGGTCTCCCGAATACGCTCCGCCCCGTGTGCCTTAAAAACCCAGCAGGGAGGACTCTGTACCTTCATTTCTTCATTCTCGAAACAAAATAAACACATCTCTCCCCCACCCAGCGCGCCCCTAGGAAAAAGAAATGAGAAAGTGCTGAGAAACTGGAAGTAAACAATAATTTTATTAATTGCCTCCAAATAGAAAACGTTGAGTTTAAATGAAGGCTACTTTCTTCGGAGTAAACACTAAATATAACAGCCAAAGTGATCCAGTTAAAATTAACGTGCGCTTGCTTTTCAAGCTGGTGAGCTACAATCAAAAAAATGGGAGACCTTGCCAAATCTCATTTACTGCTTTCTTTCCTGTGAATACTATCTGTGTGCGTTCAGGTCTTCGTTCCACTTCTCAATGGCACAGGAATCCCACCGCATCTGCTTATTCTTGATTTTTATCAATGGAAGAAATTATTAAATTCCCACGCGACACTGAGTACCATGATGATACTTGCCAGGCCTGCTGCAAGCAACCAAGAACTGTGTTGCCATCCTCCTCCTCTGCCATCCTGCCCTCCCTCCCTCCACTTCTACGTGGGTGTGTGTGTGTGTGTGTGCACGTGTGTGTGTGTGTGTGTGTGTGTCCGCTAGCGTACTCTGCGTGAGTTTCTTACTCTCTGGCAATAGTGTGCAAAATGACTGTTCCTGACTGCTCACAGTATGCCAAACGGTACTGAATGGGTTAATTGGCATTTTAAAAAGGTAATTGTAAAGTGTGATGGCAGGGTTATCCCCAGCATCGGAAGACGGGAGGTGGGCCTCCCACCCGCTGGAGACTCTTCTATCTCAAAGAGCTGGCTAAAGACAAAAGCGATACCTCTCCTGTGTCTTGATTTTCCTTTTCAGCTGAAACTGCTCAACCCCCAACACTCTCTTTTGAATTCACTGTATCGAGCCGGTAGTTATAGTACTAGTCACCTGTGCTACTCCGTCCTGACTATAGAATTACCTTGAGATTTGATTGTAGCATAAATACACAGCAAATCATTATATGTGTGGGTTTGTCTTAAATCATGCATAATGTATACACACAGGATTTGTTTAGGAAAGAGCGACAAAATGACTCGGGTCACAAAGAGACCCATGTATTTTAACATGTTTCCGTGACTTCGAGCTTGAGATCTCAAATTTGTAAGTGGGGTTTAAGAGAGGTAATTGTCAAGCCTACATAAATGCCGTTTACCTCGGATCGTGATTCTCGCAAAATAGAGAGACAATCTCCATGGCAAGTGGTTTTTACTGACACCCAATATAACTTCTTGGGTCGGTATCAAAAGGAAGTGTTTTATTTGGTAGCAAGAGTAGCTTCCATTACGTTTAAGTAAAAGAGAAGCCAAAAGAGGGAATTATCGAACGGCGATTTCTCGACAGCACGGCCAGCTAAGGGAGTGACTCGTACTGGAACGTCTCTCAACACTGAAGGCACGCTTGTTCGAGGTCACACACGAACACGCACGTACTCACCCGGCTGGGGACTTTGTGACGTTGAGGACCAGGTCTTCGTCATCTTTCTGACCCCGTAGTTCTCTGCATAGTACTATAAACATAACAGATGTTTAGTAAATATTGTCAAGTTCACTAACCGTGTGAGATGGAACAGAATTAGATCATTTACTTAAAATCAAATATTAAAGATTGTAAACTTTGGCCGCAGCAGATTAGGCCAGAATTCAGGCCGCTCAACCACTAAGAAAAAATAACAAAACTATAGTAATTCAAACTGCAGGAGACTAAAACTAACTATATATTAAGAATATAATTTCTTATGATCATAGTTTTCTGTCAGGGGTTCTAATCTTCTTTGATGTGGAAAAAAAGGATCATTGTAAAGATATACAAACCTCTCAAATGATGGACCTTTGCCATAAAAAGAAGACACGGTGACAACTCTGTCCCCAAGGCTTGCCCCTCGCACAAACACACCCCGTTCAATTCTCCTCTCTGCCCTTTCGCCCGGCGGCCCAGCCCTAAGATTCTCGGCTCCAGACGGCCCATCATCCTAAACATTCTCAGAGTCTTGGCATCACGTAAGTACAGCCGAGGGGTCTGGCAGTCAGAGTTGCGAAATGTGGGCAACGTCTCAGATACACACACATGCACGCGAACATGGTGCCCCACTGGGAGATGCTGAGTTGGCCACAGTGGCGCAGGAATGCCAACCAGCTCAGCCTTCCCTCTTGCAGGCGTCTTCCAGAGAACAAAGTCGGGGGCCACGACAAAGGATCACTCCCTCTCCCCGTGCAAACAGAAGGATGAACAGAACCGTATTCGCCTCGGACTATGCAGACTGCTTCTTTGTGCCTCACCTCCTCTCTATTTATAAAAAGAAATCTCCATTAATACTCAATTAGGGTAATTAGCACCAATGTACTGTGATTTTTTAATAACTTGGGATAATTTCATTTAGGCGACTGCATATCCGCAGCCAAGATTACCACGGTGAACAGTGTAAACTTATCTATCTGCCCGCTTCCCTGAATGGAAATTCCGTTACGAGCAGCGCCTCGCCTGCCCCTAAGAGGCACGCACCGAAATGGTCTCTGGTGGGATTCCGCTGACAGCATCCTGGAACACGCTGACAACGGATCCCCCCTTTGCCTTCTGCATCTATTTTTACTTACTTGTGCCCGAGCCTAATGCAGTATAATTGAAACAATTTTATTGTCTGGAGCTATTCATTCTAATGTTTCAATGACAGAAAATACTGGTCAATTTGACAAGTTAATATGACTTCGGTGGTCATTTGAACTTCTTTAAGCCATCGGGTGTTAAAATTGCTTTTCACCTCTCTTCACCTGCGCACGGAATTCAACTCGTCTGTAAGATGGGGGGCAGAGGGGAGATGGGGAAAGTTTTTCACTAAAAAGTACCTCTGTCAGGAGTAATTGCAAGTTTTGATAATTGATAGGACACCACCCTGTTTTTGATGGTAAGATTCCTCACAAAAACCACTTGACGACCCCCCCCAATTCATCACCACTATAAAAAAAACCCTAAAGTTCATGCGTCTGGTCTCATAAGCTAAAGGGCTGCCCAGTCTCATCTCTCCTTAAAAATACTGACTTAGTCATTGAGGGATCAAAAAAAGGTGAATCGTGATTCAGGATGGCGGTTAAGGATCACTCTCTAAAACTGAAAGGCCTCGTGTTTTCCGGCGGTGGCCAACGGTGGTGTCTCTCAGCACCTCGCCGTCCAAAACGATCTCACCTAACGAGATTGTGACAGGAACTGCTTTGCGGGTAAACTGTAAAAAAAAAAAAAAAAAAAAAAAAATGGAATTAAATTTTTTGTGCATTTCTGAGCCATTCCTCAGAAATGTTTTAAGCAAGTTTACATAGAAGGAAAACCCCACTTTATAAACGAATAGCTTATGGGTTTATTTTGTCTAAGGAGTTTGGAATGCATTGTGGGGTGCCGTGACACTCTTTCTGGATTGTTTCTAAGAAAACCCTTTATTCTGATGTCACTCGGGAGGACCTGACCAATGTACGTCGACTCCTCCTTACGACGGCAAAAACTTTCTGTACAATTTTCGGTATGATTGCGTCTTGAGACATATCTTTAAAAATGTCCCATTCTTTCTTGACGGATCAGAATGTAGCTTTGTTTTTTGAGTAGCCGGTACCTGGTCGTCTAAGTACAGCTTCTCGCTACTTCTGTGCTTGTGTGACCACAAACATGCCTGTCCGCTTCTTTTCCATATTTCACGGGCCGGGCCCTGTGGTGGTGTTGGCCATGGCTTAGCACTTTGTTTTTGCAAGATTTACCATCTTTTTTTGAAAATTTCCTTGCTTCACAGCGATAACGCACGGTATCTTGCCCACTCGAGACAAAAGCACATTACTAAGTTGGGAAAAGCCCGGTATTCACCTGGAAAGGTCAAAACGTTCTTCGAACCCTTCAAATGCTTTTCCTGCGCCTCTGAGGTTGCTCTGAAAAGGTAAAACTCAGTTTCAATCTGGACGAGGAAATAAGTAAGATAGATCGATCAGTCCCTCGCCCCACAAACGGCCGCGATGTGGGTGGATGTCTTAGAATATGCATTTTAAGATTCTTTTCAATGAAAAGCAATTTCGTGAGTCTCTTCTTGCTCGGATCTGGGCCCGGATGAAGGCTAATGTTTTCCCCTTTCCCATTTTTTTGTTTTTGTTTTTTTGTTTTTAGTGCTTGAACTTTCAACACAGGAGCATATATGACCAAAATAGCTCCTCGGAATAGAAGCTGGCCTAATTATTAAAAGAAATAGCCTTCCCGCCTCGATCTGTCTAGTTGTATATAAAACCGTACAGCTGTGAGGGGCTTCATGCCCTGTGAAAAGAATGAGTGGGGGCCAGGAAAGAAAAAAAAAATCAAACCTCTCAGTTGAGGTACATCAGAGAGATTAAACAAGAAGAAAAGCATCGTTTCCAAGCCCCCAGAATTCTTGACCAAAGAAATAGTTAGTCCGGGGTCTACATCAAAAGAAAGTGATGTTCTGTGTCGTGGGTAGACTTTCCTGTGATGTTTTGCCCTTAACCTTGGAGCAATCAAAAGTCACATTAAAAAAAAAAAAAAAAAGATAAGCTATCCCTTTAAAATTAGCTCATCGCTTTGTATTAATATGCAGAATGGGTTGCCAATGGACCAAGCAACAAATGTACTTCTTCATATCCTCATTTTCACTTCTATCTATGAATATTTTAAAACCCTGATGTGCGCTTGGCCATTTGGGTTTCTAAACGAAGGCTGATCACAGTGTAAAACCCTTCATTTTTAGCCTTTAGCTGAGGGCTCCTTTTTCCCTTTTCCAGGGTGTCATTAAAAATCTGATGCCAAGAAGCCAGGATTTGGCAAGGTTTGCAATATAATTTGCAATCTGCAGTGTTTGCTGGCTAGCCCCCCACCTGCCCCCCCTTTTTTTTTATCCCCTTACCAGCCTGCTTGCTAGTCAATAGGGGGCATCGCTCATCTGTCTAAAAGAAAAATCATGGCATACTAATTAGAATTCTATTTGCCAGAAGCCTCGGAGTTGCTGTGCTTATAGATTTCAAGCTTCTTTTGTTTGAATTAAATTGCCAACTTTTTTTTTTCTCCCCTTCCTTCTTTGCAGTAGTATGAGAGAGCGGGTCCCCTATTTGATCGAAGGGAGTTGGGGGGTGGGGCTGATGAGCGAGAAGACTCGTAGCCGCTACGTAAAGGCTGAAGAAATGTCAGGATCTTTCAGGGTCTTTCGGAGGAGTCGTTGTTTTGGGGGAACTGGTGGGAAGGACAGAGGAGAGTTCTCTCGGAGCCCCCCAGCCCGTGTCTCTTGCCTGAGGCTGAAATTCTGGGGCAGAGTAATACACTTTCACCCTCCCCAAAGCTGGATGCTTCCTGCTCGGGCTGGGATCACAGAGCTGGTTCATAATGGAACACACGCATTCTCTCATGCTCTGCGAGAGATTTCATCCCAAAGGCTAGGGGGATGAAGCTCGCAGGCCCAAGACACAAGAAAGGGCCATAATAATATTAGCCTGTGTTTATGACCCTCTCGTGAAGTTCTCGCGATGCCTTATTAACATGTCAGAATTTCTCATGAAGAATTTGAAGATAATATCCACGTTCTATTTCAAAAATAACACACCAGCAAAAAAAAAAAAAAAGGGGGTGGGTGGATTCCAGTAAAAGAGCCAATGTTCTTCTGCTGAGGAATCTTACAATCGTTTAGCATAATTCACTGTCAGGGATACGTGTGTGTATATCTGGATTTTGTAAAGACCTAGAACTAAGCAAAGGGAAGGCTTAACCTGTGAATCCAGCCTCACAGATACTTTGCAATTTGCCTCTGAACCCAGCTAATAGAAAGGCTCATCGCAGCTCATTATTAAGTTAATTGTCCTTTGAAACACAAGAAACAGGAAACATGGGCCCTATCGGAGGCTTAAGTACACGACAATGAAATTTGCAGTCCAAATGCAATTGCCCACAAAATAACGAGCTCTTTTATATGTGAACGCGTCAAGACGAAGTTGTATTAAATATAATAAAATCGTATTGACGGATGCAACACAGAGATGAGGGCTCCTGTTTCTGAGGTAATTTTATTAGGAGGGAAATACTTTGCTGCAAAGCAAAAAGATTCATTCTTTCCTGTTGTGGCATAGACATTGGGGATAGTCCTGAGGGACTATCCAGTACCTCCCAAGGAAATAAGTCTTCTCCTGCCCGTTTCTAGAGTCATAGCCTGTAAGAGCTCTAAAAGCCAAAAGAAACCGTCATGAATGAAAAAAGAAAAAAGAAAGAAAGATAATGAACCATAACCTCTATGGCTAATGCTAACCTCTTATCTCCTTAGTGTATTTCTTTCTTTATGATTAGACAGTCCAATTGAAGAGAAAAGAATGAAATCTCATTTTGGTGCATCTATTACACGAGAGCCAGTTCAAAGGTAATTTCCCAAAGAAATTTGCTAAACGGAAGATCTTACAGATGTTAGCGAAACATCCCTCGAAAGTGACATATTTTTTTTAATTGAAATAGTTTGGGGGTCTGAGTGTTGCCTGAGCAAGAACTTACTTTGTCTCTGTCTCTAAAGAAGCAAACATTTTAGGATGTTTAAAAATTATTTCCTGTACTTAAAAATGTCGAGTAATTCAAGCACTTCTCTTTTTATCTACTCCTTTTAAATTTCTTAATAGTACTCCAAGCTGAAAAGCAAAATACGTAACATTCACAGTATCATGTGAAGCCCAAAAAATAACTTTGCTCACTTCTCTGTAAATTTATTTTCCAGTTCTACGCCTCTAAGAATCTCGTCTTCCTTTATCTATTCTTGGTATAAAAAGTGGCAGGAGGCAGGGCGGCAGAATGACCCACAAGATGGCACCTGTCACCAGGGGATTTTTCCTGCATTCTGCAGGCCGAATTTTGTTTGAACTCGCCGTGGCCTCTGCCATATCCTTAATTTCCCTCTGTTCCGGCCTCTCTGTCTTTATACCCTTCGCGCGGGCCAAGGCTATTTACCCGCTTTTTTCCAGAAGCCAAAGTAAAACTTTGATTTGAAATCTGGACTCAGAATTCAGGAGCGGCAAGTGACAGGGACCGCCACCGCATCCTTCTTGATGGAAATGAATGTTGTAAGACTTTGATTTTTCTTGAGGCACTGCCCTAACTCACCCAGACTCTACACCTACGGTTTGATGAGGCTGTAGGGTTTGTTTTTTTTTTCTTTTTCTTTCTTTCTTCTTCCTCGTCTTCTTTTTTTTTTTTTTTTTAAAGCATGACAAATGGCTGAACTAGAATTGTTCTCAGACTGGCCAGCTGCATTTTAACCCTGGCTGGAGTTAAACACGCATCTGTGTGTATCACATCCAGGTTCTGAGCTTGTGAAGGAGTTTGATAAAGGCAAAGAATGTGGTAATGTCTTCGAAAAACCAACCGGTATTTTTTTTTAAGGGGGGGGGGGGACTCATTTCTCAAGAGAGCAAGGACACAGAGAATTTTACAGTGTGTTTGGCAAGAAACAGTTTGTTTCTCTGGCCACTAAAACTGTGCGATTTGAGGGAATTCGGATATCCAGGAATTCATAAAGGAAATGGTTAGATTGCAACATACAAAATCAGTCAATAGAAGCAAAAAAAGACTGCGACAAGGCAGGCCGAAGGTTAGTTTTATTATCAGAGCCACGAAACATCTTTAAATGTTAAAGTCATTAACTTATTAATAAGAGGATGAGGATGAATATAACTTCATCAATATTCTTTGAAATGAGCTCAATTCGAATGATGGAATTGGCTGTTTTCATTTTGTTTTTTGTTTTTCTTTTTTTTTGTTTTTTGTTTCTTTTGTCTCATATTAATTAACTACAGCATTTAAAATAATTAAAAGCCAGGCTGAAAAAGGTGGTGCAGGCGGGAGCTGGGGTGGGAGACACTCATCCTTACCGGATGTGTCTTCTCCTGTGGTGGCCAGGGACGCTGAAAACTTCTAGAAACGGACAGCCTTGGCCTCCCGACTCTTTCTTCCGTGCCCTGGCCTTCTGGAGTTAGACATGCAACAGAGGGAGCCTGTCACCGGCAAGACACAGTGACCCGTTGTGTGATCTCTGTGGTGATATTCCTCCCTGCTCCCCGTCGGCCCCTCATCCGGGGCTCTGTGGCTTCTCAGCATCTCCCGTGGATCCACCGAGTTTTCTCAGCATTCCAGTGATGGTGTGAGACAGGGCCTCGAAGCATTGTGGGTAAACTCACCCACAGCTGGTGTAATAAAACAAATCAGAGAAACAAACAGCATTGCGTGTCAAGGAAAGGTTCCTTGTGCTTTTTTTTTTATCATTCTTTTTTTGAAAAGTCATTATTTTTCCCCCCGTGTTGCTTGTGTGTGCATGCCATTCCTTTCGCTTTTTTTTTTTCTTTTTTTAATATCATCTCTCTCACATGGCAGCCATTTTTAAGGTCAGCCAAGATACATTAATCCTGCCTCATGTAAAAAAAATTTACTCCTCGAGATAAAATGACAGGCCTGTACAATAACGCATGAAAAAAAAAAAAAAGTCATTCGGTATTTATTTTTAAAAAGGAAAGGTGATGGGCTGTCTTTATGTACATTATACAAGTACTAGATGAAAGTGTGTGTGTGTGTGTGTGTGTGTGTGTGTGTTATCACAGAAATACTCTCCCTTATCTTGTCTCCTTGTTTTTCTAATTATTCTGGGCTTTCTGCACTGAAAGACGAAAAAAAATAGCAATGTCATAGCAGGCCAATGGAATCCCATCGGAACCTTCCTTCAAACTTGCCTCCTCCTTCCTTCTTGCTTTTGATGCTGCTTGTGATGAGTCTTTTCTTCTCTTCCTGAAAGATTGAACCGCATAAGGACGGAGAAGCTGACATTCTCACCGCACGTGCGTTGATCTGTCTGCCAGCAGGGCTCGAATATAATTCAGTGAGACATTTCTTTTCCCTTTGGAGCCGGGCACAAAAACCAGCTCCCGAAATCAAACAGGAGAGCAAAAAAGCTTATCTCCCCCCTCAACCAATGTATCGCGAGAGACTTCGTGGAGGGCCTACGAAATCATCACGAAGGGGCCAGGTGGAAATCAAACATAATGCTGAGTAAGGAAACAGAAGCACAAACGTTGCCCAAAGCTTGGGGACCATGATGCTCAAAGATTAACCCACCCTCTCAATTAACACCTCACGTGAAAATCCCCGCGGGGTCACGGGATCTGGGGCTTCGGTGCGGTCGATCGGGGTGTCGTGGGCCTCCAGACAAACCGAGATCGAAGGCAGAATTAACACCGGTCCCCCAAGCCCTCGCTCACAGACTCATGTCAGATTAAGCCCTTGCACAGAGAAGATAGGAAAAGCATTTCTAATTAGGGTCTGAGGTTACTGGTTAAAATGCAGTCAAGCGGTCTACCAACCATTCTTTTTCTTGTTCATAATTTTAATTAAACTCAGATACTATTTAATTCCTACCTGCTCAGACGTAGCGCGACTTGAGTGCAAACCTTGATAAAGAATATTTCTGATCCCCACTTAGTGGTCACAAGGACTTATGAAAGAGGAGGTGACCGTCTCTGAGACTTCCCGGAGTCCCTTGCAGTAATTACTTTTCTATCAAATGAAAAGCATAATATTTTTCTATAAATAGGTTTTTTTTTTCCTCCTGTGAAACTTTGACTCCCCTCCTCTCTTGACAAAATCGTAATTATAATTTCACTGTAGGGGTGACTGTATCATCAGGCGGGCCATTAGGATGCTTTTTCTTACTCACCAAAGCTCTGTCCTCATGGCTTTCAGAAACTTGAGAGGGATGCTGGAGAATTTTTTGCACCAATGTATCCCTAATTAGGTGTGGATGTGTTGCTTCTGCATTTAAAAACGCTATTGGCCAGCGCCTCTATGCATTGGAAGAATTCTGCAGTGTATCCGAGGCCTTCTGTGACTGAACCTAAGATGTGGAAAAGTCTGGAATCTTAGAATTAAAAAAGAGCTTTAGGGATCATGGATTCTAGAATTTTAGGGGACTAGACTAACTCGTTGTTCCTCCCTTATGCTTTTCCTCATAAGCCGCAGAACTCAGAAATACCCCCCCAAAAAAGCTAAGCTCTCAAGAAGTCACCTTGCATCCCGGGACTGTGGCTTTAACGAAGCTGTGTTCAGTGCGGGTTACTAAAGTGTTCTAGAAGTCGCTTTCAACTGTGCTACGAAGGGCTAAGTCGTAGAACAAGCATTTTTACCCGAGACCCCTGACACGGAGCTGTTGGTTCGGCACATTTGGTCAACAACACGTTTTGGTCTCCCTCATCTAGACAGCAAGCGCGAAACTCTTCGCGGGACAAGGGAGGGGGCCGTTATAGCGTCACACTCAGCCCTCTCGGGGTCTGCTTGGTCCATTCTTTTTATTCCTCTGCCATAGGTGTGAGTCTCTCGTTACCCATCTGTCATAAGAGACTGATAATTGACCCCTCTTATTTGAACATCTCTCTCCTTTATTGCATTCCATGTTACGCTGAGAATGTTTACTCCCTAAAAGAGACTTTACCTGTCCCTAACTATTTGTACTTTCCATTTTCTACAGGCCGTCTTCAACATTTGTTCCCTCCCTATTTTTTAAATCATACCTTTTATAAAACTCCACGAAGCTACCGTCCAACCCTGCCAATAAACGCACAGAGACTTGAATATATCCCACCTCAAGGTTTTGAGAAGCGCAGTAACGTGATAAAGAAAAGCTTAGCATCTTGTTCCCCTACATCCTAGCTGGGCGACCACAGGCAAGTTACTTAACATCTCTGTGTCTCTGTGCGTCACTGTCCTCATCTGCAAAATGGAGGTTGTTTGCATAGCTATTCACAGATTTGGTGCGAGAAAGATGTAGGCTGGTCCACGTAAAGACCTTAGAACCATGCCTGGCACAGAGTAAGACTTCATCATTGCTATTTTTTTTAATCTTTTTCTATTTCCTTTGCCTTGAAAGTATCTGCCTGTCGATGATGGCCATTTAAGGTCCACATTAGCCAGAACTTTTCTCTCCCACACGTTCTTTGCAGCACTTAAAATATTCTGGCATGGATTCCCGTTGTGCAGACGGGTCATGGTTCTCCAGCTGTATGCCAAGCACTCTTAACAACTTGCTCCAAGTGGGTAAAATATTCTCATGCTATGACTGAACACACATACTCTTCCTGGGGGTTTGGGGGGCTCAGAACCCCAGCGTGAGCCTCTGGAATGCAGGCTGCCTCTGTTTTATCTTTGCACTCCCCATAGCTCTGAGCACAGGGCTGCGAGCAGATGCTCGGTAAATGTTTGTTAAATTAAATCTCAGGCAATTTGCTTCGACTTACTTAGAACTCCCTGGGTAAGTAATCAGTTCCTATACAATCCAATGAGTTTTTAATAGCATTTACAGTGGACTTCCCTTCTACGTTAATCAAAACCAGCTCTCCCAAGTCCCAGGCTTCAAACTCAGGGACTTCAGGCAAACAGACTTAGGCCAGGGCCTTTGCCCATCTCTAGAGAGGCTGAAAACAAGCGAAGGAAGCCATGCCGCTCCACGAATTTCTCTCCCATTTGCAAAATAGATATTGAAGAAAAGCACTCTTTAACAAGCCAATCGAGACACCGATTTTGCTTACCTGGGACCCTGTTTCCAATGAGTGATCAGCTGCCTGAATCGTTGAGATGAACCGATTGTTTTGTAGCATGCCTCACGCCCTCAGAATTTAGATGATAACATTTCAGGAGTGGCTGAAAATTTCACAGTACTTAAAATGCAGGAAAAAGGGCCAAAACTGTAAACACAAAGATTCTCATGAATGCTCTTATTTCTGCCCTGTGGACATTCTATCCGACCTAAAAATTAATAAAATTTATTCTTGATTTCAACTCCTTTTCCTGTTATTTTTCTCTTTTACTGTTTCCATTAAGCTCCGCAGTAGGACAAGTATGAGAAAGAACAAAATCAGAGATGAACAGAAAAAACAAATGGAAACTTAAATGACAGCTAAACAAAGAGAAACATGTTTTGAGGATCGAACGCTGACAATGAGATGGATCCCTCTGTCACCTGACTAGATCCCTCTGGAACATTCGTCACAAGAGAGAATGGGCAATTTTCAAGCAGCTACATATCCAAGACACAGAAGAATAACACCTGACATTTCTGTCACCTATGCATTGTGCAGGTACCTTTAATGACTCCGGGACTTCTGCAAGATTGTGTGCTAAGTATGATTGTCCTCACCTTTTACATAAGTGGACATCGAGCCTGTGGGGAATAAGAAAGCGGCAGACCTCGGAGAAGGTCTAGTTCCTCCCGGGACTCTAGATCTTGGTCATGGTGACAGACTAGACTTTTCTTTACCACTGTCACTTTGCTCCCCCGGTATTGAATCTCTAATCTCGGAATCATAATGACAAGCGTGCTTTGCCTCTTACTAGATGAGACGTGGAGAACTAAGTTTTTGGGGTACGGTTTTGATTGAACCGACCCATAATATTGTCCACCGCGATTTTTATTTGGGTCACAGCAGCTTCAGACACAGAGGAATTTGCAATGATAGAACCGAGGCCTCAGCAGTGAGCATCAGAGACGCGTGAAATCATCTCTATGTTTATGTACGTGGTCACCAGTGATTAACTTAATCAAGGGACCGCCTAAAATGAGTGTCCCACATGTTTACCATTCACGTATCCATTTGACTTAAGGACACGTGTCACATGGCCCCACATCTCAGATTAATGAGCATAGACCTACAGCAAAGCCAGGTGAATATGTTTCCTGGTCGCTGAATCTGGTCATCGACATCTCATAGAGCATCGTGCATTCCTGTCCCAAGGAGCTTAAAATGCTGAACGGCAAAATCCAAACATCACAAAAGACGTTATTTCTCTGAAAGGCTCTAGAAAGTAAAATCTGCATAAAGCAATATTCGGCCACATAACAATAACGATAATGTAATAATGATAGCTAATGCTCTATGCAGTGAGTAATTAATATTTTAATTATTTTTCTCAGTGCCGTCTGCAGCCCACTGTGCAAAGTAACTTCTCATAATTTTCAGAGATGACAAGATTACTGTTCTTAATGTGCTTAGGTCCACACGTATTTATTTTTTAATGTTATCGATGCTAGAAACAGTGATGAATGTGACAGTCATCATGAGGTAAGGGGTTGGGGTCATTCTGATGACTCCACGTGGCTCTCCGGAATTTCACATTCTATATTGATTAATAATTTTATCTGTGGTTGACGCCGTGTGTGTGCGTGTGTGTGTGTGTGTGTGTGTGTGTGTGTGTGTTATTCTGGGTTACATAGCCACATGTCTATTTATGACGACTAAATTATTTTAAAGGGCTCTCAAAATAATTGGCCGATTATCTCACACAGATAATTTTGATTGAGCTGGAAAGAACTTTAGAAATGCTAAACATCGGTTTTTAAATTTTGTGGGTTTTTTTTTTTTTAAAGAATGTTGCTTTTCCTGGCAGAGGAAATGATAAAGGTTCACCTTCTCAGTCTGAGATTTCAGGGAGATCACCTGTTCAATTTATGGAACATTCTAAAACAAGTCAGTTTTCAAAAATTCTGGATTGTAAATAACGTTCTGTCGATCACGGTGAAGAGATGTGCTGTTTAATACTACAGCCCCTGGCCACACATGTGGCTTGAACTGCAGCTTGTCCCAATTGAGATGTGCCTTAAATATAAAATAATCTCTGGAATTTGAAGACGTACTCCCAAAAAACCAGATCTCTTTAGCAATGTCTTAGTATTAATCGCATGTCTCAATGACAACATTTTGGACATATCGGGCTAAATAAAATACTATTTAAATGTCACATGCTTTTCTTTTCTTTTTTAAATGTGAAGTACAGGAAAATTACACCGTGTGGCTCACGTACTATGTCTACTGGGTGTCATCGTAGTAGAAAGTTATCGACCCATTTTACAGACGAGAAAACCGAGCTCACGGATCCTGTTCGATTCCGTTCTAGAAGCCAGGCTCTGAAGCCCGGGGCATATTCCCTTAGAAACAAGCTCCTGAGACCCCAGTGGTTTAACTCCTGCCTGTGGATGCCTCGGGCTCAGCTACCGATGAGGAAACCTGGCACCATCAAGGCTCCGGGGCCTGAAGCACTGTCCCCAATTGGCCTAAACAACCCCGCTTTAGGGTAGCAACAGTCTTTGTCATAAAAAAAAAAGTATTCTCAGCTGCAGCTTGTTCCTAAGAGAGGACAAGGGCCAACTTTCGCTGAGGTCCTTCTGCAGGGAAGACAGGACCCGACATCATACTACCTGGTCCCATACTTGCCTCAGTGACTGGCGCCCTAAGGGGGTCGCATCCTGATTTGCCTGGGTTTGGGCCTTTCGCGTCTTCTGATTGACAGCTCCTAGTTGTAAAGCACTCGTCACACACACAGCCGTCTCCTGACCCCATCCGCCTTTCGATAGCAGTTGGTGTCATTCTGGTTTCATTCACCGGCCCCTCCTTGAACAGCGACTTCCTCCAGTTGGAGGAAACCCTGATGCCACCCCCCAGGTCCCTCAGGCACTGTCCTGCCCGCCGCCGTGCGGCACTGTGGTCGGCCAAATGACAGTCCGTCCACGCATCCCATCCCTGAGAAGTTTCTAGTCGCTCAAATTATCTGTTCGACTTTACTTTCATGCTCGACACATAACAAACGTCTTTGATATGTTTCTGCATGCTGCAGAATGCCGACGGCATCCGTTGAACTGTGTCTCGCCGTGAAAGAAAGCTGTTTTGCAGAGGCTCGATTGGCCGTCGGCTGTAAGTATCTGCTGTTTCATGATGTCTTTGATGGCTACGTAAACTCTGATCAGTAAACGCTGATCAAAGATGGCTTGGGATCAAATGGCATTATGCTATGATGACATGGTTATAATAAGGGACGGTTAGAATTAGGTGTTCAGGGTATGCCCGGACTCTCCCTCAGGACAAGCTACCAGGGGATCCAGCTTATACCCTTCAGGGTAATTTTAATGAAATGCATGATGCTAGAACATTCAAGGCTTGTAACATAGTCATTTAGAAGCTTAAGGGTTTTTTGTGACTACTTCTGCTTTTTAGAAACATTGTAAATATGGAAAAATCAGAAGTCAAAAAATAAATAAATAGGTAAGCAGATAGGAACTCAACAAAAATGATAACTAGATAGGTAGATAAATATGAGAGAGAGAGAGAGAGAGAGAGAGAGAGAGAGAGAGAGAGATTAGTGTATGTATTTCCTTCGGCAGCACCCCAATAGAACCCACCTCCCGACATCCATGTCTTTCTTCCTTAAAAACTGAGCTGGCCCCGTGACCTTCTTTAACCAAGGCAACACGGAGGCAATGGGGTTGCCTGGAGTGGTGTTTCATACCAAAGCCTTGGTAAGTCCTAGAAGCATCTGCCTTTTCTCTCGTAGAAGCCAGCTGCCCTCAGTCAGCCATGGCTGAGGAAGCATCGGCAGCTCGTTTGTGTGCCTGGAGGAGAAATGAGGGCACAGCCACCAGCCTCAGGGGAGGCCCCAGCTCACACTCACTGCCGACCCCATGGACGGGGCCATTTTGGATCCCTCAGGTGGCTCACCACCTGAGTTACACTGCGCGTGGAAGACAAAATGTCTGGTCCACTCAAACAATTATGAGAAATAATAGTTGTCATCGTGTTAGTTTTATGGGGCGAAAGAGAATGGTATTTAGTCTGCCATGAGGACTACAGAATAGAATAAGATGTTATTTTTTTGCCAATCTGCAAAATGACTCACAGATACATGTACATTCTCACCGCAATAGTAATGAAAATCACTTTTTTGTTTTTTGGGGGGTTTTTTTTGGACTCAACTTAAAAACAAAATCCCATAGGTTGACTTGAGACAAATTTCTTTCACTCTTTACCATTGGGGAGAGGATGGAAGTTATTAAAGTCTTGAATGAAGGTGAGGAATATTGTTTCTAGGATAGGTTCCCATCAACGGATTCATGAGTATACTTTTCCCTCTAGGTCAGAAGAAATTGTATTCCAAAGCAACACAGTAAAATTGAGTGGAATTAGTGCTCACTAACTTTCAGGATACATAATATGTGAGGTAGCCATGTCTGATGTGACAAGACCTGATGTGCCTCTGGGCAAAAATAAATAAAGCTGGCAGGTCCTAGGTCCTGTCCTATCCCATATGCGTCCTTACGTGCCAGACCAGGAAAGAGACTTTTTGGCTTAGCGTTATGTAGCGTTAACCTCAGTCTCTCGCTTATACACAAACACCAATCGTGTGCAATTAGAAACACCCCCTCTCCTTGTCAATGCGAAGATCGATCTCATTGTCACAGCTCTTCTTTCTCCACATTACTAGAATCTTCCATCAATAAAACCTCACCCGCTGACATGTTATAATCCCCCAAATAATAGCGCATCTGATATTAGTTCTAATCCGGGCGGCGTCTTACAGATTCAATATAAGAAGCATTCATATCGGAATAAGGAGCCTGCTTTGAAGTCGCAATGGAGGTCGGGCTAAAACGCCTACAGTTAAGTAGATTTTAGGGTCAGATACAAAGTCGACTATGTGCTTGGGACTGGGCGGGACTAGGGAATGGGGACTCATTGCACCTGTGACAGGTGTCGTTTCCTTCCCACCTGCGGCATAGATTTGCTTCACGTCGGAAATGTCGCCGTGTTATCTTCCTGGATATTGATCCTGAAGATACCAGAGCAGCTGTCTGGGTTGTTTGTTCTCCTCAGGCCCCTCACTCTTGACGGCCAAGCCCCCCTCCCACCCCTCCACAGACATCGCACTCGGCTCACGCTCTAAAAGACTCTCCAAGCTCAGACAAAACTCCAGGGTGGTACCAAACTAAGACGCGTATCCATGAAGAGCCGCAAATCCAGCGCAGGTCATCGAACGGTTGGCTCTGTTTCCCATTTTGAATTACGGTTTCCAAGAAGAGAGAGAGAGAGAACAGTGAGAAGAGGGTGAAGAAGAGGAAGGAAAAAATGACAATTAGCTGATGAAGAAAGATAACTACCTTTACGTTGTTGTTATTTGTTGAGGCCTGTGGTTGGCTTAGAAGAAAATACAATCCTACTGAGGTAGGACTGAACTAAATCTGCTTCGTGTCTGAAAGTCCTTTATACATAACAGTACCTCGCGTTTCGGAGTGAAAAATTTAGTAGCGCCCAGTTAGACATCTGATTAACGGCTCATGATTTACATGCTTTAAGCATCTATTCCTGCGAGTTAACTTACTATTCGTATGCTCAACATTCTACATGTCTGTCTACATCTGATTTGCCACAGTTTACACCAGATTGGTAAAAAAACAAACAAACAAACAGACAAAGCGTACGTTTCTCTGCAGAATTTCATGTGAACGAGCTGTGTATCTATAAAATTGTGTGTGGGCGTGGGTCCAATAAGATGTCGAGCAGTTATTTATAGAAGGAAGATTGTATTTACCCTCGATTCTAGGGGACAGTCTGTGACTCTGTACTTTCCCAGGATTAAGAGAAGTTTTCTAAATCAAATGATATTGATTAAGAGAAGTTTTCTAAATCAAATGATATTGAAACGCAACATAAGCTGTATGTAAAAAGCTCTCTTCCCCAAACTGAGTTTTATTTGGTTTTGTTTTGTTTTTGACATCAGGAATTCTTAAAGGTTCAAAACCTTATTATTTGCATAACGAGGTTTAAAACATTTCTTTATAGCACAAGCAAGTATTTACCCATCCTGCCGTACAAGACCACTTTAAAATTACAAAACAGCTGTATTGAAAGTTAGTCATCACATAACTTAAGGGTTTGTGCCCACTTTAAGCATTGCAATAGATTTTTAAACTTTGCCATGCTCAAGGAGAATATTCGCTCATGTTATTGGCAATAATCATTCCTTTTCTAAAATGATTTTTAAGCTGTTTAATAAAAGCCAAAACCTCGTTTACAATTAATCTTGAATGATGAAAGACTATCAAAATCTTAAGATTGTCTCAAAATCCATATATCTCTTTTGAAACATCAAGAAATGGGGTAGGGGCATTAAACGAGGAATAGTTAACAAGAGCTTTGGGCATAGTATTTAAAAGATGTTATAAGGTCCCCTTGGGCCACCATGCTTTTCTCCTCCTGTCCTGGCATGTTTTCTTGAACATGCCACCCTTAGAGTTGTTATTTATTGTGCAGAAGTGTCTAGAAGGCCAGTGTTAGAACCCACCCGTTTTCCCAGAAGGGCGAGACACACATTAGCAAAACTCTATTTGGAGAGAGAAGAGGCAATGGATGGGGACAGATATGTAATAGTCTGACAAGATGGGACTACGAGTTAAGACACACTCTTACCTGTCACTCTTCCCGGAGACCCGTCTCCCACACAGCTGCCGGGTACCAGCGTAGCCGTCACCTTGGCCATGAGCTGTGTGTTCCAAAGACTGACAGCGTTTCTGTTCTTGGGAAAATCTCCAAATCTCCGGTGTGACAGCATCCATTTAATTGAAGTTGATGACTCCCAAGAAATAGCGGCATCGTTTAAAACCTCAGAACTGCCTCTACTTTTTTTTTTTTTTAGTGGGGGGGAGGGGTTGGAGGGGTTCTTTTTTAGGAAATAGTCTTGACATCAGATGTCTGAAAATGAAGTAACGCCCCAGTTAGTTCTTTTCCATTTATTTACATTTGCAAGAGATGGCTGCCAAGCTAAAAGGCACTGATGTATTCTTACTCCAAATACATCAAAGAAAGAATGAGAAAATTTTGCAAGTAAAGTTTTCAAAGCTTTTCTCTCTTTCTTCCTCTTTTTTTAAAGCTGGCTTTTTAATGGAAATGGCTACTATGCAGTCTACAGATTATCCTCATTTAAAAAAAAAATGGAAATCCATTTGATGCTTTGCGAAGAGTAACTCTGTGACTTCTAAGTACTTTTAATCCAGGTCTTTCATAAAGGTGGTACTCCAGAGGACTGCATTTAAGGCCGCAAGTCCGTACCTGGATGTAGGACGGGATGAGAACCATGCTAAGGTGAGCAGGGGTAACTTCCCCTGAGACGCTGCTGAAAAACATCTTAACCTTTTTTAGCAGACAACGGTGGTCCCCGTTACTCGTCACATGTCCATCTTTTTAATGTGCCCCACCTTTAAACTTGCTTATCTAAATTTTGGAGAAAACTCACATCTACGCAGACAGTCTTTATCTGTGGAGAAGACGTCCTTCCTTTCTTCGCCATGAACTGACATTCACCTGAGTGACACCTCGCACTTTGTCCGGACAGCTAGTGGACATTTGCTGTCTTCCTAAGGAACTATCCAAACTTTCACGCTGTCCTGCTGGTGGTGACAACTTAAATGAGAACGTTCCAGCTGGCTTAGGGTCCACCTCAGGCTCCCTTTGCTTGCTTCATGCCACAGATATTTAGCAGATGAAATCGTGTGAGTATGAGGATGACTTCTAGCTGTTTAGATTGCGTAACTAACTGGTAGGGCCGTGGTAGCATGTACTGTAGGCGGACAAGCGTTGTTTAGTTTTGTTATGTGTGGGAAGGAGGTTACACATTATGTTTTGAACGTGTTGAATTTTACACGTCCTGGGAAACACCCAAGTGAAGAAGGTAAACAGAGAGTCGTAACCAGATACCGGTTGGCGAGGGCAAAATGTGAGGTGACTGGTCGACCCACGCTCTTTATTCTCTCTTTATCCTTTAAGCAATAGATAAAAATAAATAGCCACGTATTTTTTTCTTTCCTGTCCAGAGGTAGCGTGTAGTTCTCCATCCTCTTAATCAGGCTAGCCGCTTTGGCCAAAGGAACACACCAGCAGGTATGATCCAAACGGAAGTGTGAAATGCCTACACAGGAGGGCTTGCCCCTTTTTGCTGCGTGCGCTACCCTGATGCCATCGTATGAGTCCTAGGTATCCAGGTAGAGGCTGAGAACCACGCTGAGGTGTTCAAAGTCGACCCCCGCCAGCTGCCACATGCCCTCCCAAAGCTACCCTGCCAACTTAAGTCTGTCATACCGATCTAAAGCGGTACACCCACTTGGCCGACCCAGAGAATGGCGTGCTAAAGAAAAGAGCTGTTGTTTAAGCGACTAAATTTGGGAGTGATTAGTTTTTCAGGAAAAGCTAAGCAATATAGGGAGTAATAACATTTCTTATTTTAAGCTGGGCACTTTTTTCAGGCTTCTTCGTGGCCTTTTGACCGCAGGCTGGCCTTACAAGATAGACAGGAGCGTGGCGGGTTCTGGGAAACTTTCTTAAAAGTTGGTTGGTGTGATCGTCTGCTTTCACCTGTTTGAACTGCCGCCTAAATAGCGATTGTGATGACTGAGGTTCTTGCCATCCATCATCCCGGACCACGAAAATCAGGGCCCATTCTAGGCGTGTAGCAAGTGGGAAGAAATGTAGGTCCCCAAAGACTTCAGCAGGAAGAACCCTACACCAGCTCTGGGCTGCCGGCCTCCACGCATTCGTGTGAGGGAGAAATAATTAATTTCTATGTTATTTAAGCCACTATTATTTCAGACCCATTTTATTTACAGGTGAACTGGAAGCCTAAGAATCTAGCCATCAGCAAAATTCTAGACACAGCGAGTAAAAAGGCACTGTGGTCTTTGGTCTCTGTTCGAGGCCAAGTTTTCTAAATCACTCGTTTTTATTCTCATGTTGCAATCACTGCAATCAAATCATTCCCATTTTCTTCCCACGTGTGTATTCCCAGGCTTCCTTGCAGTTATATGAAGGTCACGTGATGACATTCTTGCTGACAGAATGAGGACAAGGCTTGGCCCATAAAAGCCTCCTGTGGAATCTTCCATGGGCTCTCGCCCTGGCCGGATGTACACAGCGGGGACTCAGGACAGAAGAAGCCTGGGATTTTGAGCAGAACAGAGCTTCCCTGCTGACCGCATTGGATTGTAAGATGAACGGGAAATAACATTATTTTGTATTAAGCCGCTGAGAATTGGCAGCTGCTTGTCATGCGGAGCGTTTGACCAATACGCCTGCCCAACCACAAGCCTGTATCGGGACCGCATCCTGGGTGGGATTCCTTCTCCTATTTTTCTTTGTGGCCGGGGGCCCAAGGGGGCATCGCCCCGCTCCCCCTGATCAGAGTGTGTTAATACCAGCCGACTGGTGTTAACAGGATGAGCGCTCACCGTGAGCCAGGTGTTCATTCCTAATAAGCACCTTTGCGGAAGATGCTATCACAGTTTCAGAGATAAAAACGCTGAAGTTCAGAAAGGGTGAGCGACTTGTCCAAAATCACACAGCCAGCCCGCCAAGGGCAGAGCCTGGTCCAGAGCCCAGGTCTGCCTGGCCTCCTCTCTCTCTCTCTCTCTCTCTCTCTCTCCCCCCCCCCTCCCTCCCTCTATCTCTCTCTCTCTCCAGTTTCTTCAGACCCCTTCTGGAAGGCTGAGGAGCTAATCACAACGCGATTCTGTAACAGCTGCTGCTTACAATGTGCGACTAGCATTTCAAACCAAACTTTAGATTTCTCAGGTACTTTCATTTGGAAACATATTTAATACTCTTTCTGTCACTACAGTGAGAAAGCAACAGAAAGAGCTATATCGTGACAGCAAAGTGCATTGAGGTTCTTCTCTCTGCCCTGGACACTGGGCACCCTTTGCCCATGACGCCAGAAACGCCACCAGGGATGAGCGTCGGCGATCAGATCCCGTCGCAGGCTCCCTCTTAAACAACGAATCGTCTCTAAATGTTCTAATTTCAAATATCACGTGACCTGGCTCCAAGATTTTTTTTTTCCACCTCTACAATGGAGATACAGACTGTAGCAAGGAACGAAGAAGACAAAACGGTGTGAGTTATCAATTGCTGCGTAACGATTTATTCCAAAACTCAGTGACCTAAAGCCTTTATTTTCTCACAGTTTCTGAGGGTCAGGAAGCCAGGTGCGGTATAGCCGAGTCTTCTGGCTCCGCGGCACCCACAAAACTGGAGCCAAGGTCTTGGCTTGAGCCGCGGTCATCATAAGGTGTGATTTCCTAGCTCATCTCTGTGGTCGTCGGCGGGATTCAGCTCCTCGTCGTTTGCTGGACTGAAGCCTGGCCCAGTTAAGAGCTGCCGGCTGAAGGTTTCCACCAGCTCCTTACGGGGGAGCCTCTGCACACAACAACTCACAACACAGAGGTGGCTTCATCAGAACGACAAAGCCAAGGAGAATCAAAGGGTGAGACAGAGTTCAAGCGAGACAGAAGTCTTGCTCTTCTAAGAGTCTCAGTCTCATTTGGTCACCTTTCCCATATTCTAGCTGTGAGAAGCAAGTCACTAAGGGGAGAGCGTTCCGTAAGGTATGAAGACCCGTGAGCAGCCCCCCACGCTGCGGGACACGTCCAGCCCAATCCACGGCGCACAGCAGCCACTCGAAAAATAGTAATGGCAATTATTATTATTTCCATGACTGCCGTTATGACAGTATGATTATTATTGATGACGATGATGACGGTGGTGGTGACGATGATAAAAGAAAGGTCACCGGATTCCAAGATCTTTTTTTTTTTTTGGAAATGGACTAGACTGCCCGGGGGTTTAAATTTCCGCTTAGCCTCTCCCTAGCTGTGTGGCCCAAGTTACGTAACCCCTCTCCCCCTTAGTTTCTCATTGTTCAAAGGGGGATTTATCTCCTAGGGTTTTTGTGAAGGTTAAATGGCATGTAAAGTATTTTACCCCCAAAGCTAGACCACGGTATATATTTAATGTGTGTCAGCGAACACTGGGGTCACTGTTCTCACTATTTCTCTGCCTCGTGTCCAGAGCTACTTGTCACCTACTGCCATAATAACGATACACAAAAGGCATGCACCGAGCCTCAGTGGCTCGGCTCAACAACCATTTCTCTGTGGCTCATGAGTTTGCACGCCGGCGAGGCGACTCTGCCCCCTGGGTCTCTCGTGGGCCTGTCGGACCCGGTGGTTAGCTGGGACGTGGTCTTTTGATGACATGGGGAGAAGTCCGAGAGGACAGGCCCTCTTCAGAGTCTCTTCAAGCGTTTGCTCAACTCACAGCTGCTACCCTCCCAAACCAAGTCACGCGCCACATCCCAAACCAAGGGCAAAAAATAATAATAATAATAATACACTCTGCCTTTTTTTGTTGGAGAAACAGCAAAATTACATCGCTTTAGGGAGCGGAATACAGATGAGAGAGGTGTGGAAAACAGGACCAGCAATTCGACCTTCTGTGGCTTACTTCGCGGGGAAGGGAATGGCAGAGAGGACGATACAGTGGCGGAGGACAGAGCGATGGAACCTTTTTCCTAAAGGAAATTCCTATTTCTCAAGTACCTTTTATGCCGAACAGTGTGTGGACTGACTCACCGTTTTATCACAGCCCCTTAATGAGCTAGCTACCACGGTCCCGATTTTAGAACTCAAGACACTGAGGCCTGTGCTTCGCCTGAACCCTTTTTCTCGATACTACCCACACACAGCGCAGGGTGCTCCACCATCGTAGCTAAGGTCACGGGAGACGCAGCTTGGGGCCGGGACCGGCCTTGAGGACGCCGCCGGTCTTCGTTCCTGGTACACAAGGGAGGTCATTATTTCCAGATGGCCAGATTTTCAGAGGTAGAAGGATGGGAGAGGATGGCCGTTCACCCCTTCAGCGAGGGAAGAAGAGAAGTAAGTGGCAAAACCAGAGACAGAAACTGGTTTCTGGGGCTCCGGGGCCTTTTGCGCCTCCCCCAGCGACCACCTAGCTTAGGGCGTTGATCCCCGTCTACATGCAAATTTGCCCAGGAAGATGCTTTTATACCTAAGGCGATGGACGGACGGTGGGAAGCAGAGTTTGTAAGCATTTCAAGTGCCTGATGAGTAAAAGTTGGCCAGACCACGCCGGGCCTGGTTGCCCTAAATGACCCACCTGTATCTTGATCACGGCTCAGGTACAGATATGACCACGGACGGCTTTGGTCTGAGTTAAGTACAGATGGGTAGCCCTGAAGGCCTTGCATCAGGGACAGAGGTTTAAGAGGCTGGCCGCTAATTAGGGAGAAGGGAAAAATTAGACTTAGTTTCTCTGGTCCTGGGGCTCACGACAGATCTCCGTATGGGGTCAGCCAGTATTAGCACCACGCTTTCCCAAATGCCCACGACAGTCACTGTCTTGCCTGTCTACCTCCTCCTGATGAGCCTTGAAAAACAGCCACACATGCTCTTAATAAAATAGATTAAGGAAGCTACCTAGACACACCGCCCTGTGATTCATTGATTTTTGTCTTCCAATTTAATTACACTGGCGAAAAATTTGGCAAAGACATGACTGTTTATGATATTTATATTAATTCCAGAATCGGGGCAGTTTCAGGTTGTTGTTTTGTTTGTTTGTTTGTTTTTTATTCTACTTTTGCTTCGAGAATAATATCGCTCTTTTCGTCTCATTTGTAAAACGAGCGATAAGGTCGAATTGTCTCTGGAAGAAAAGCTTTAAAACTGTATTCTGTGCTACGTGGCATATTCAGAGCTTATGAGAAGCAATTTCTCTCGGGAGGAAGTTTTCGAAGGGGAAAAAAAGTGAGTATAACAGGAATTTAGGCAGCAAAGCAGATGAAATATCCACCATGTTAGTCACAGAGCATTAGATGGGATTGGATCAACTGAGCAGAGTTCAAACAGTGGCTGAAGGTTTTAGCTCACCAGAGGAGAAACAAAATCCAGCCATACTTAAAATCATTAACTTTAAACCTTTTGATATGAGATCCACACCCTTGACGCTCCTAGCGAGAACATCCAGACACCAAGCCTGGCAAAACGAACAAATCTCTTTCAAGAGCTGTACGTTTCATGGAGTACTTTAAATGGAGTCGAAGGCAGTGGGAAAAAACTAGACTTTCCAGGTTCCTCTGAAGAAAACATATTTCTACAAGGCTTAGTGAAGCAAACTTCTGGTCCACCCTCCAAAACATTCTCAGGCACATCTGGTCCAGAGACTGGATGTCATGGGTCAGAAGACTGGAAGTCGATTTCTAGAACGAGAGGCAAAACTCAAAGCTGTGAACTTTTCTCATTTCCATTCTTTTAGCCTCACAGCCGTGGCTCGCGGCTCGAATGCTCATCACTACCCCTGGAGAGGCCTTTAACCCTTACCTTTGGAGTGTTGGCTTCAGAGCTGTTTTGTTTTGTCGTATTATTTTATTCTGTGTTTGATGACAGATGAAGCTACAGGTCGCCCAAGGTGAGGAATCTGAGCATTTCTATCTGTAGGAGAAATGACTCTCAGTGGATTTACTGTGGCAAAGGATATGTACGTGCTTAATTTTGACATAGTTGCCCAATTGTCAAAAAAAAAAAAAATTCTGATTCAAATATACATATCCTGTTAAAGGCATATTACAAACAAAAGGTAATATTTTATATTTTATATCGATTTTCAAAAGGAAGAATTCTTCGCCATCCAGTGTCGTGTGATACAAAATGCTGTATCATTTTTTTAAAAAAATGCGTTTATAATTATTTTTACTATGTCATCCCTTCCTCCAAAGTTGTAGACTTAATTAAATAAGTTCGTTCAACCTGAGTATCTAAGGCAGGCTGTATGTATGGCCACTTTCCCCGAATCACGTTATAAAAATAGAATTGGGAGGCTGGGAGTCAAGGTAGAAAATGTTTGACATACGAGGATGTAGATGACCCGTGATTATACATCCGTGGATATAGGTGACAAGAGGAGGCCTAGAACAATTCGGGGTCCCTATCCAGGGTCAGGCGTCTCTCTTCACCTAAGATGGCCTTACCCCCAATCTGGGAACCCCATGAAGCCCACATGAGAGGATGGGAAGCAAAGTATAAACTTAAGTAGGAGTGACTTTAAATGGCTTATAATTGGAGGGATTGGCCACAAGGGTGGGAAAGACCATCGTTATATATTTACGAGCATATTGGTCAAATTAATAAATTATCCTAATTAAGCATTTAAGGTATCAAAACTTATGTCAATAATATCAACACTAATAGGTATCCTCTAACGAGATACATAAGACTATCTTTTTGTCTCTTTCTTATTTTTAGACAAAAATAAAACTGTGTTTTCAGAGAAATTGAGCATGCATTTTTCTGAAGAATAAAACTTTTTTTCAGCAAAACTCATTAAAATAAATATAATAGAACTTTTACTATACTGAGGATTATCGCACAGGTTAACGATGGGAAAACAGATATCTCTCCCAATTTAGAAGTTCTCCCTCAAAATATAACTCCCTTCAAGGTGTAGTTCTCCCCATGGTAATCAATAGCCATTAATTGAGTATCACTCATTTTAATGTCCTACATAGGTAGCATGCTTTGAGTTTTAATTGCAAATTGAGAAACTCATTTTCAGCACTGTCACGAAATATAAATAGTATCACTCTATGTATTATACATAAATAATTTCAATTCAGAACTAGACCAGTTTACATAATATAAATTTATATCTGATGAAAGAAAAAACAAAAAACACAGCATCCTTTAAGGGAAGTTTAAGAACAATGTTTAATAAATACTGTGTGGGCTGACTAATGAGATAGCAACATCATTTCGTTTCCAACGATATAGAATTCCCTGCAGAACGTCATTTATTTACCCCAAACACAAAACACCAAAGTTGGGCACTGACGTGGCCTCACGTAAAATTAAGCTCTGCTACAAATCCCAAACGCTGTACATTAAAAGACTAATTATTTCCCCGTTTGTTTGGCTGGTATCATTAGAGTACATCTCGTTTTACTGTTTTTGTATGTGCTTTTACATGTTTCTCCAATTTGATATTATCTCTTACAAACAGTCAGCTACTTACGGGCTGCTCCCAAAGTTATTTTATAACAAGACCAGGCGGATGCTTAATGAGCCTATTACAAGGGCTTCGGGAAGAAGAGGCCTTTGTGAGTCCCCATCTGAATTCTTTTGAGTTTACAAGGTGGGAGAGAGCGATTGAGAGGAGAGTTTAAATGAGCCTTCGCTGATCCATCCACCTGTGAATAGAACCAGTGAGTTGCGATTGTGAAGGGGGGAGGTCAGAGAAAAGTGAGAGCTCTGGGGGGGGAATTTGGGGGGGGACCAACTTAGCAGCCACTTGGGGCCATGTTAGAGTCTGGGCAGATGGATTCTCACCCTCACACCAGCCTAAATTTGGGTAAGTAACTCTCCTCCAGGCTCTGACATTAGTACCATCCTGCCTTTAAAGAACAGAATTTAACTCTGTGAATGTACATCGATGGAAATAATCAGATCAGAGTCAGAATGATGAGAAAATTCCCAGGAAATGCGCTCAGAACAACAAGCTACTTATTCCTGCCCCTGCCCTTTACCAGCTCTGTGACCTTGAGCGAGCTACCTGCTAAACCTATTTGTGCCTCAGTTTCCTCAGCTGTGAAATGGGCGTGATAGATAACCCTGCCTCCCTCGATTGTTTTTGAGGATTAAGTGTTGCATGTAAATTGCTCATTTTGTTCAGGTTTCTTACTAGATTAGCTATGCATCAGAAGGGCTCCCTAAGAATGCAGCCTGCCTGGAGACCTAGGTAAATAGCAGTCATCAGAATGCATGTTGAATAAAATTTCTCAACATTAACACACCTTAGGTGGTTAGAAAAAAAATTAACATAAAAATGTGGCTATTACTATTTTGCTCGCTTAACGATTTACTGAAATAACGTTTTGTGCATTTCCATTGAATTTCTCTTATGCCGTGACCCAGTCAGAGCAGGAGGCCCAGGCCTATGGGTGTTTTTGTATTTCTCTGCCTCGGGGAGTTTTTTTGAATCAAAAGTATGCGTTCAAGAGCTCTTTCGATATTTTGTAAAAGATTAAATAAAAGGTTCCAAAAAGAAAACAAAAAGTTGCAAACTGGGATTCTCTCATGGAAATGTGTGTGTGTGTGTGTGTGTGTGTGTGTGTGTGTGTGTGTTAAGTTGAATTTGAGATGCTTTAGACATCAATTACTCTGAAGTCCCCGCCCCTTTTTTTGTTTTACCCCAACCTTCTCCGTTTATTTATTGTCACCCTCTTGCTCCTAAAGGTATTCGACTCAGCAACTCTGGGAGCTCATGAAAAAAATCATGCCGCATATCCTCGAGGTCGAGGGACGGGGACAGAGGAGAGTGCCTTTTGGCAAAGATGACGCAAAGATCTCCCTACGGCTGAAAGAGACCAAATGTTGGGGACGGTGCCTCTGACGGAAGAGACCGTGTCCTATCTGACGACAGCAAGAGCTCGGAGGGGAAACCTTCTCAAGGGACTCCCAGCACCATCCACGATCACTCATGTCCCAAACCTGACATAAAAGCCACCGGACTGAAGGGACCGCTACAAGGCCCATGGATGTGTCAACATTCGACAGTGACCCAATGATCGGTGATGGGTGGTTCAAGGGACACGTCCGATACCTGGTGCTGTGTCACCCTCCAGGACCTTGGGCACCCCTGGAAAATGGAGAGGAGGTTGGAGAGAGAACGCACGATCCCTGAGATTACCTGACCATCTGCCCGGAAAGATGGCCTCCAGCGTCGGACCAAATTAGCACAAAGACAGTAAAAGGAATCAAATCTGCGTTACAGAGCTGCTCAGCTATAAGTCGTAGCTCGCTCCGTCATTATCTTTATAATGCGATATATTTTATGCTGAATTAAAGAAAACAAATACTACATTTTAACGAGAACACATAATTACGCTACTATTTTAAGTGTGTGTGTCAGAGACCACTTGATACGTGAAAGCCTTCAATAATATCAGACATTTTAAAGGTTCACCCTGACCACAGGTGCTGTCCTCTGGCCCAATTGGGCCATGGCCTTATTTCTTTGAGGAGAAAAATGACAACAAATTATATATACAATTTAAATTAAAATGTGTGTGTGTGTATACACATTTTTTTTTTTCCTTAAGCAAGGTGTGTATTCTCCAGTTTGCCCTAGGCCCAACCAGAAGCTCCAGGTTCTTATATAATCTCTCAGCCAATGAAGGCATTTGAGTTTCAGATACCCCAACTCCCCGTATGTGACTCCATCTCGCTAGGTAAATGGAACCGGCGAGGGTTATCTGAAAGAAAAACAATCTTTAAAAACAAAGTAACTCAAAATCGCCATTTGTGTTCCTAACGATTCTCTCTAATAGATGTTAGTGACTAAACGCTTGGTTCTAGTTTTGTCTTTAAATGCAGTTTTCTTTCCTTCCTTCCTTCTTTTCTTCTTTGGGGAAGACAATGCTTCATTCAGATTTTTGGCCCAAGTAATGAAAATCTCAATCTTGATATATAACCCAAGTGATCAACCACTCCAGGTCAGATTCAACTGTGATTTTTGCATTAGGCCGCATGTTACCATTTGTTACAAACCAAAAACTTTTTTTTATCATGCCAAAAGAGTGTCATTTCATATTGTTTGCTATTGAGTTACATCGCCACTATTTTTTAGGAGAAATTGTGATTCCCATCAACCCTTCCTAGCAGACGAGATTAGGCCGCATTCAGCACTGTATGGCTTTGTCTTCATAAATGACCTCATGAGGCAAAAAGGGAAATCCATCCCAATCCACTCAGGCCTTTGGCCTGTCTACAGAGAAGGCCCGCAAGGATGGGAACCATGCTAATGACATAAATGACTTAATTTTGCTAATGCGAGAGCGTACCAGATTCAGCAGAAATTGTTTTGCTTCATAATGTCCAAATATATCACCATTTAACTGTTTCATGCAGATTTTTTTTTTTTTTTTTGCTAGCCAAACATATTTGAAAATAATTTCAAAGATACAGATCATCGGGAAATCTTAAAAGTAGTAAGTGTACGTGGTTCTTACACTTGAATAAATATATGATCTCAGGAGTCAGAGAATTGGTCCCGGCTCTTCAAGTATGATTGATTTAAGTTCTGAGAAATCACCGACTTGATCGTTTTCTTCTTACTCAAAGTCATCATAGGAAATGTCTTTTTCCAACCACTTGGCATTTAGTTCAGAATGCCTTAGTTGATCCAGATATAATCGTCTAATTAAAGAAAGACACTATTTCTAACATGTGGCATGATTTGCTCAAAAAACTACCCGATAGTGCTATAGGTTAATCTTACACTACGTAACAATATTCTCTTGCCGCAAAGATTTGTGTCTTTAAGGTACATCATCTAGCATCAAATGATTCTCGTTTTCTATTGTAGAAGCTACTGGATATAGAGTAATATTTTTCAAACAAATACACAATTCCAGACACACGAATTGCAATCTGATCACCAGAATTTCTTCTCATGGGGTTTACGGCAATGCAGAAACCTTCAAAAGGAGCCAATCAGAGCTTGTTGGGTTCGACATCATGGATAGAAATCGATACCAATGAGATATCGCGTTCTCTAATTGGAACGCTCAATTCCGTGTGGTTGGATTTTTGGTGACACCAATTGCCAAAGCACATCCCTTCTCGTTTTGGCTTCCTAATCCCACCTGCGTCATTCACTTCTGGGGCACAATCATGGCCATTTGTAATTGCATCTACGGTTACTTAATTACTAGAGTAATTGGTCACTTGTGCACTCACAATCAGAGGCAAATGGCTGATGTCCACTGCCAACGGCAAGTGTAATTATTTGCTAGCAGAATCTCCACTAGAAATTAGAAGGGACCCCCAAAATTACAGGTGTGACAAATAAGAGGCCTAACGCTGGAACCGAATCCATTTCTCCTTTTGATAAAGGCGATTAGTAACTGGGAAAAAAATAAATAATGAGAATTGTCTATATGATCTTAGGACATCTCTGCAGGAAATAATGAAAGACTATTGTGTTGGGTATTGTGGGAGTGGGGGGGGGCACAGAGAAAGGAAGGTATAGAGAGAGAGGGAGGGAAGGGAAGAGAGAGAGAGAGAGAGAGAGAGAGAGAGAGAGAGAGAGAGAGAGAGAGAGAGAGAACCGAACGGTCTCGGAGAAAAATAATACCATCTTATCAAAATGTGCCTGTACCCAATCTAAACAAGCCTTCCTTCTATTATCTGAATCAAAAGCACAAGAATACGTCCCTGGCCCTCAATTTCTTTTCACGGACAACAAGGAGGGGAGAATTTCTAACACCCCAGTATATTTTTCATCCTTCAACACCAGCCTCTCCGTGTCCGAAGGAATTTTTTCCCCCCTAAAGGCATCCATCGTGGGGCCTGGGGATCCACTTTAAGTTCCTCGCCATGCTCGCCCAAGAAACACAAAGTGTTGGCCAAGTATAAACAGAGAGCTTTTTCTTTGACCCACTCTGCAGTGTGATGGGCTACTGTTGTTAGTTTATGTGAGAGAAAAAAGCATAGGCTCTCTGAAAAAAAGTGGCATTGGATTAAAGCCTTTGTGCTGGCCTCAATGCTGAGGGGAATTAGGAAGCCTTGTAGGCACTTAAGGGGCCCTCACTCTGAAGCTTATCCCAGATTTTGCACAATAAACATTTGAATATCAACAGTGTTTTGCAACTTGCAGCGCTAATGTATAAACTTCTCTCTTTTGAAACTCCCAAATCCTTCCAAATGATTGTAAGTGCCTCTATATCCACATATAGGAGCTAGAGTAGAAATCACCTAGCCAGGAATGTAAGTTTGCTTTTTAAATAGCTCTTTCTCATTTTTTCTTATCTTCGGGATCTAGAATGTTTTACAACGGCTAGCTGGTCTAGGGAGTTTAGATGCTCTGTTTAATTTTAATCATTCACATTTCTTTCAGGCTTTGTATTCTGATATGGGGGCAGGGGCGTCCCAAGAATGGGCGAGGATGCTTGGTTGAGTTCAGAACTGTTTGGACCAACATTCGCGGCCATGTTTTCAGCATCAGAATCCAAAAGGGCGTTTTCTTGTGGAAGGACGCCTTATGAAGTTTTCAAAAAGTAACTCGACTTTAGAAGAAAAGAAAGATTGTGTCTCTTAGAGCCTGCTGCCTGCCTCAGGGAGAGACCCCAAGCACACTAATCTGATACTCACTTATCCTGACAGAAAACTGTAGTCTGATTTTGAAGCAAGAGTGTCCAATACCTAAACATTATTTGATGTTCCTGACAGGAAGCAAATTCCATTTTTCTCTTTAAGAATTCTAAACTCCCTCAAAGTGAAATCAAACTGCTATTATCGCTTAGGGGGAGAAAAAAAAGCCTTTCGTTCCTCAATCTTCCAAAATCGATCAGAAGTCAGACACAATATTTTGTTTACTGAAGACAGGATATTTGCTTTTCGTGGCTAAGATAACAGAATTCCTTTTTTTTTTTTTTTATTTGTATTTATTTTTTCAGTTGGTTGTGTAATGTATGCAACGGTATTGCTTTCTAAGGTTTGAGGCTCTGAGTTTCGTGCCAGAGGAGAGAGACCCTGAGAACTCAGGCACATTTTTTCATCCGAATCGACATGAGCAGTTTATGAAACCCGATACATAAACGAATCCTCTCCTTCATTTCCAGCATGTATCATCCAAAGATGATTCTCAGCACATCAGCCCGGAGTTGATTGATGTATCCCGTCCAACAGCAGAGTTTCCCCAGAAAATATATCTCTTAGTAACAAAGGAGTAGTAAAACGCTTGTTAGAAATTATTTTTTGTAACTATGTTCATTTCACACCCGAAAAGATGGTGGTAAAAAAAAAAATCTCATGGCGCTGGGGGCTGGGTGGAGGGCAAAGGAGAAATGAAGACGTAACTGTCCTGTCCAGCTCTGTGGCATTCGCCTATTGAATCCGATACAATGATGTATACATGAATAAAGTTATCTCCAGGTCTGAATAGGATGGTGTCAGTGGGAGGGTAGGAAAGGGGGAACTTGGAATCTGAAAAGAATTCTTTTTCTTAAAAAAAAAAAAAAAAAAAAACTTGAAGGTCAGAGTCCAGCTGCCAGCCAAGAGCTTCTACGACAGAAAACTGGACAGGCCTAAATAAAGACACCATATCGCAAAAGTTGCTTTGCTTCAACTAACTGATGAATTCACGTATATTTCTATAGGCAAAGAGTTATTTCTTCCCTTTAGGCTGTCTTAGACACTGATGAAAATATAGGACCATCAAGAGCATCTGTAAAAATTACAGCTTTAATGAAACAGATGAAACAGGCCATCAAAGGTAGGAGAAAAGAAGACATTCTAATGATTATGGCTTAATTCTAATAGATTATAATTATTATGATTGGTATGAGCCAGTTTCTGACTGACGTTCCATTTTCTACCATTTAAGCTTTCATTTAAAAAAGGGAGGGGGAAGAAAAAAACCCAACAGCTACTAATTATTCTTCCAGATTTGCCGCTTAACTCAATACAAGGCCTTTAATCAAATACAGTAAAGAGATAAAACCTTTAAATGCGAATCATCACACAGAGACATACTTTTCCTTATCCTGTTTTTTTGTGTGTGTGGCTTTTGTTTGTTTGTTTGTTTGTTTGTTTGTTTTTTGGTGTGTCGCTTTGCAAAGTTAACGGTTTGGTTTTGAATAACTCTGAGTTCTGTGGTTCTAAGATAAAACAAGATGATCTAAAGAATTTGCAGGTGGTCAGACGGATTACAGCAAAAAGGTTAGGAAGTTTGTAACAGATCAGCTTGATCTCATAAATGCTATCTGTTCTCAATCCTGATCATTGCTTTTATGTTTTTACTCAAATGCAGTAGTATATTCCATGAGGTGTGATGATTGTTAAACACTTATTTTGGCTAGATGTTGCCCCCCCAGACTCTGATAAGTTTTTAGAAGACAGAGAATGAGAAAAAGAGATTTGGGTAGGATTAGAGCAAAGTACAGTTTGCTCAAAGGGTCCGAAAATAATGTCCTTTTCTGCCACATTACAGCTGTTTTCTCTCTATGGAGATATGTCTGCAAAAAAGTAACCACAGAAATCAAAATTTTAGATTACCGATATACATAGATATTCATTTTTACTTCCGTTTATTCAGATTGGAGCCATGCTCCATGAGAATTTTGCTTCTCTGTACTCTGGACAAATGCACAATAGTGAATTAGTCAACCGTGATAAAGCCAAATTATAAAAATTCAAAATGAGCAAAAAAATCCCATTTCTCTGTATTTTGGCCTCAGAATGTTTTCAATCCTGAGTAGAAACGTGAACTTACAATCACAAACGTTAATACAGATTTTTAAAAGAACATTTTTATGAAACCAAAATTATATTCGGTGTTTGCAATAAATCCAAAAGTATCTTACAAGTTGAAAAGTAGTTAACGTTAATGAAAAACTATGAGAACATTAATAAGACACTTAATCACCTAAATTATCTCCCCAGTTTACATAACATATATATATATACACTTGCACATTTTGTCAACATTACTTAGACCAGAGCCTTTGTCTCTGTCCTGTAATGAAAAAGCCCCAAATGGTCCATAGATATAACTGCTTTAAAGTTACAGAGTGGCACAGGTTTTAATCACGACAGTGATCTCTCTCTCTCTCTCTCTCTCTCTCTCTCTCACACACACACACACACACACCAAAAATTGGATGAGTTTCTGCCTCATGCATGTCGCTATTAGGCTAGTGACACCCTATTGTGTGGTTGAGAGAGGTAAAATCACCCAGGAGATTATTCAGAATGGGAGATTGCAAACGTTACTTAAAGATGTCGTAACAGAAAGTGTAGCTTCTCTCGTGGGGTCTGCCAGGCTGCAGCTATTAAAGACGGGATTGGTGGCATGCTGCGTTTACTGCAACTCTCACTAACAACTTGTGAGACTAGGGGGCTGGTGTAAACGATGTCAATGAAGGTTTAAGGGCTCTGTTTTCTGACGTTGTTCAGAGTTAATAATTAATGGATATCTTTCTTTGATGGCTCTTTTATATTTAGATGCAGCTGCCTGAAAATCAGCCACAAAGGAAACTCGATTTTGTTTGTCATTAATTTTGACTTTGCTTAACCAAAGTGTTTAAAAAAAACACACACACACACACACACACACACACACACTTTAAAAAGGCGCTTACTATCAGAGCCTTCCTAATGGGACTTTGGTTTAACATAGAGATGAAAACTTTGATTAACGAAACTGTTGGTAATTTTCAGGAGTTAGGGATGGTGTTTTTTAGGGAGTTCAGTCCTTCTAAGTAGTTTTCAAATCTTTCAGAAGGGCTTAATCTGAGTAACAGTTCAGTGGTGATGCTAATTTTGATAGAATGTGATCACAGAGGAATTCCTGTTCTAGTGTAATGTCATAATTTATTCTGAGTTCCTCTAGCATATGACTATCCTGATATTCTCTTCTATGCTATATGTTTAAAAGGAAGAGGAAGAATTGTGTAATTGCCCACAAAAAAACACATCCTATATATCTTTTTTTGTACATGAGTTCTGTCACATAATATGTGACAATTGACCAAAAGGATATGGGAAATCCTAAAAGGGGGGAAAATAAACTTTGAAATGTATCCGGCTTTGAAGATATTCAAATAAACTTTTGCCACGAGATACATATATTTTACCAGCATTTTTATTTGCGCCAAATCCAGACTGTCTCCAAGATCTTAGAAATAAAACAACAAATTTAATGTTTCTATTATGTGTGTTGCATAGATTTCGGTAGAAGCGTACTTAAAGTCACTTCAAATGTCTTTTTTTATGCCCAAACTATTCCTGTTGACTCATTTCCAATTTCTAATTATATGAATAATTATTTCTGAATCCCACAGTTCCTCTAAATAGCATCTATTTTAATAACTGCAATTGATACTTCCATCAGTTAATATACTGTCTTGTTGCAGCAAATAACTCAACATCTGTTCGTTGTATGTACTGTCACCGAGTAAATGATTTTATTTAAATCATGTAAATGAGAGAAAAGGACAGACTACACAAATTTCTCTTTTTCATTAGCAGAAGTTTCTTTTCCCTTAAGAAGTGTTTTTGTACCTGAAGTAAATGATTTGCTTGACTACCTTTCTATAACGAGATTAGGGAATAAAATTTGATTCTAGAAAAATAATCTAAAAATAAATTCTATTGGAGTCAGGATGTTTCTTAACATCCTAACCGTTGATATTTAATTAGCTAACTGAGAGAGTTGAGATCTTTAATACTTGTTGGTATTGATGCTTAATTTTGCTCTCTCTCTCTCTCTCTATATATATATATATAATTTTGCTCTGTGTGTGTGTGTGTATATATATATATATATATATATATCTGATATAATGAAAGATTTTGGTCTCTAATCGCTATTTGATATAGAAAGGGGAACTCGATGCTTTCAACACTGTTTTTCTTAGAATTGTATTTTTTTCCTGTTAGCATTTAAAAGTCTTTTTCTCAGTCCCTTCTAATAGCCTATAGATGTCACCTTTTCAAGAAAAAAAAAAGGAAGGAAGGAAGCTTTCTTCCATCATTTGAACATCTCAGTGCTATCTGCGAGCTCCTATAATTGATAAGAGGACATCCCTAGCTTGTTTCTATCTGATAGGTGTCAGACTCAAAAGCTACCGACACACTAGGGTCATCATATACTCGTTCATGCCCCTACCTGTTTTCATTGAGAGGGTTAGAAAAAGAAACAGCTACCATCTTCCCGGATGCGTGATTCCTCCTTGGGTTGCACCTGACAATAAATCTGAATGATAAGTCAAAAAGTATACTTACAAACACTTACAAACTGAAATGCTAAAAGGGAATAAGGTAATGAAGACAAAGAGAGCAGGGAAAATATGTAAGGAATTCTTTTCGTCAGTACAATCAATAATACCGTTGGGTTTTTTGTTTGTTTCTTTGTTTGTTTTTAAAGAAAAATCTTTATTTAGAAAAGAGAAAGCAAAGTTATAGATTTGGGGGGTGAAAATGTTGTGTTTTCACGATTTGGCAATTGTATCAAACTTACCTAGTATGGAAAGGCTTTTTTAGTGACACATGTTGCAAACATTTTCTTTGGATGACATCTCACACATTAAAAGATACATTTTTGTCCTCAAAGAGGTAATTACAAGATCGATATCGCACGAATGATCATCACCCTTTTTTATGATTGGTTTCATATTTCGAATATTAAAGATTTTTAGTACCCTATTTAGGAAAGGTAAAAAATAAGAACGCTCACAGAATTTAGAGTGATGTTCATCATTCCAGGTTTAATTCTGTTAAAGTTCCTCTTTTAGCTAAACATAGAAATCGCCTTCTGTTTTCATCAAGATGCATAATTTACTTCATAATCAGTTTCCGAATTGTCATACATTTTCCAAGACTAGAAAAAAATTATTTAAAAGCAACGTTAGACATTCAGGATTTTTCAGAAGGGAAAAAAGCATCAATTTCACAACATGTATGTCTTTTAAAAGACATTATGTAAGTATTTAAGGAGCAAGAAAACTCAAGTGCTACTAGATTTTTATGATTTTTAATCTCGAGAAAGCTTATTATAACACGGAACGTTCTTCTTGCTGTCGATTATAACTTTACTTAAAGTGTACAAGCATCTTTGAAATGTGTTACCTCTCTCCCAGCCAGATCAAAATTCAAATCTGAACCTTGTTACCTTTAATCATAAAATACACTTTCAAAGGCACACACCCAAACTGAGAATACATTCCTCGTAAAAAATGAAAGGCAAATTCACTGCATTATCTTCAAACTATGCCAAGATTAAATATTGTTTTTCTTAAGTTGGTTTTATGTATTCCTGCTGTTTTTACTGAGTCCTTTGCTTTGTACTTTGGTTACGTTATCCTTGCTGGCACACAAGAAAATGGAAAAGCAAAAAAAAAAAAAAAAAAAAGCATCCTTGTTCCAGTGTAATAGATATTGTTTTAGAATGTTTGTCCTTGAGTTTTAAAATAAAAGATATGTTAATAAGTGCCCTATTCAAGACTTTACTCTCCTACACTAAGAAGCTTGTTTTCATTTGATGAAAAGTATTAATGCTACAACAAAAATTGTTTTTGAATTCATTTATAAGGGATACCCACCTACCTCTTTAGTTAAAATCAGCGATCCATTAAGGCTTTCTAGCTTTTTTCCAAGCTGGGAGCATACTGAGTATTTAAGTATGAATGAAAGCGAAAGTAGGGGGTAGGGTTAGCTAAATAAAAGATTGCTTGATATCTTGGGGTTCTTTGAAGAGTTTTATAGGCTTAGCGCTCACAGTTTGAATGAAGGACATTTTTAAAAACTTTTATATAGAGAAGTTTGTTAACCTGCATTTCAATTATTGAATAATTAATTAATTACACTAATTGCCTTAATGAAAAAATTTACACTGTGAGCAACCTAAGCTTAAGTCTTAAACTGAAGAGAGAGACTCGATGGTGAAATAATTAAAATTGTCTTAGGAAGTCGACAATTTTTTATTTTTCAGTGTAGAATATTTACATGAAAAATATTCAGGTGTTTGTCCTAGAATATTAGTTTAGTATTTATCAATGTATCTAAATTTTAAACTGTGAAAATCTTTTATGAAAAAAAGACCAGATATTTACATGCTGCAGTGGTTTTGCTTTGGGGATTTGTAAATATTGGTATAAATAAATTTTTCTGAGGAGACCAGATTCTTATGTGCCAAGAGATTAAAATTTGGAAACAGAAAAGAGTCAATGGCCAATATATATATGTATTTTTTATCTTTGGAAATTTTGCCTTTAAAAAAAGGATTTTAATGCAATTAACACGTGCCAAACATCCTATAAATTGAAGAAAGGAAAAATTTGTCATTCTTTACTGAATGTTTACTACCTTTTTTAAAAAAAAAAAAATCTTATTCTTTATTTACCTGAGAATACTTAAGAAGTCTTCAAGAGCACAAAGCAAATAAAAGGAATTGAATCTTGCAGACTTCCGTGAAATACTTTTTATGAATAAAAACAAACAGAAGGCAAACAGAGTCCACTTGTTCCAATACTGACACAAAACGATGGGATGCAGAAAATTCACTTTCCTTCTGCTCAGAGTTTTTCCTCTCCTAGCAAAACTCTCTGCAACAGTATTATTATTATTATTTTTTTTTTTTTTTGAGAATAACTGAGTCTAAGATGGCAAGCTTTTTGCTAGTTTCTCTATCTCTCTCTCTCTTGTTTTTTTTTGTTTGTTTGGTTGGGTTTTTTTTGGTACCCCAGGAGAGACCCAAATGATTTATTTCTTAACCATAACATTAACTTAGAATTTTCATTAAATTATTGAAATAATTTAAATTTGAAATATCTTTTGATCTTTTCAAACTACCACTGGTGTCTGCGATTTGTATAAATGATCCAGATTATGAAAATGAGGTCAGAAAAACAGATCCAGACATATCAGAATCTTTGCTGGATTTTATTTATTATAACTATAGAAACCAAAATATTTATAATTTCCTATAATAGATAAAAAAACTTTAAAATCATAAGTGACTTAAAAGTCATAAATTATAAAATCAAACCTGTAAATCATTACTTTCTCTGTAATTCCCAATATTGCCTTTTAAAATGACTGTTATATTAAATATATTGAAGTAAAAACATTTCTAAAATATTACAAGTTACCTCCCCATTCGTACTGCCCTTGATACCACAGTTGAATTTTATTACGTGGAATTATAATTAAGGAAGAGACTTTTTTGCATAAATTATGAGAGAATGAAAAAGATACATTATCACTGAAAAAGTCTCTGATTTTAACAGTCCATGTCAGATGTGTCTAAAATTCGTCTTCTCTAAATATCAAAATATTGACAATACTGACGGGAAAAAACAAACTTCTACTATATTAACATGAATAAGCAATGAAGTTAAACTCTACTTATTATAACTTAATACTATTAAAATAAATTTTAAATGTCTAAATAATTCCTTTGATTCAATTAATTCAGTAAAATTGTTTGAATGACTCACGAGAACTTAGATTCTGAAAAGTATTAGATGCAATGTTCTGAATTCTATTTCATTTTGGTATGCAACTTAAAGAAAAGGCATTTCTAAAACATAAATTTAAATAAATATCAGCGCGTGATCATTTAAATTAGTATTTGATTTAATGAAAAATTACCTGACAAACGGCAATGGTAGCAGGCAAAACCAAAAAAATATCTATTTCTTCTCGAAATTTAAATTATTAAAATAGAGACTATACTGTTTATAGTGAAACATTGTAACACTTTCAACTTTTAAATTGAGAAACTTTTTAAAAATACCATTCATAGTTTTTTTCATGAATGAAACTTTTTTGGTATTAAACTATAAAAAATACTTTTTTATGTCATGTGTTCAAACATAAACTGAGATAAACTGCTTTATATTTAAAAAAACTTAAGGCTTAGCCAGCACAATATAATTCGAAGAAAAATATAAATGTGGATTTTTTAGTCTTCATATTTTTAATCATTTGAATGCAGATTATATTGTCATCCGTAAAGTTCAATCTTTAAAGAAATTTAAATCAATATTTAAATGAGTCTGTATTAAAATGTGAATCACTTTTCCTCATTTTGTAGTCTGTGTTACATCACTATTAATTTATAAACCTTTTGAAAACCTGATGAACTGTTAACCAGAATCAGTTACAGGAAATTATTGACTAGTATTTTGTTGTATTAACTTAAAGAAGAGAGTGTCAAAATATAATTTTTTACTATAATTCATGTTGGGTTTATTTTAATACTTTTCATATACTGCACATAACACTGCAAATTGAGATCATTTACATGGCCCTTTAAACTCTATTTTTAAGAATTATTAAAGATGTGAATTATGATTCATGAACGTTTCTAGATTTGTCAAAAGTTAACATAATAAATTTTAACCAAAAATCATCTCATGTATTTGCGAAGATTCCAGTTAAAATTTTTTTTAAATTAAAATCAATTTTCTTAACTTTTTCTCATGTTAGAAAATCTGTATTATAAACTGGCTTGTTTTATTATAATCAGGAACAGATGTATAGTAATGAATGAAAAAATTCTAGAATAAAAAATAGAGTCTTCCAGAAATACGAAGACGCATTTAAACGTATAGGAAGCTTTCAGAGATAATAAAAGATATTATTGGGTTATAATATAGCTTTTTTAAAAAACAGTGACTAACATATATTTACATAATATATGATATACTTAATATTATAAATATTTACAAAAGAAACAGTTGAAATCTCCAGCTTTTAAAGTGTGACAATATTTTACATTCAACCAAGTAAGCCTGGATGAAATAAATTTTCTCAGACATTTTGTTGAGCTGAAGTTAAATGACCTGATTGTCACTGCATCTTCCTTTGGAGCACGTGGTGAATAGAATAGTAAAAATTTAAATCAGAAACACATCATTATTTGAGCTGAAGACTTTTCTGATTAATTTCGTTTCCTGATATGGACTCTATTAAATGAGGAGAAAATTTGGCTGTTTTCAAAGTACTGAATTAAGGATTATCATTATTTTGATGAGGTCACCCTACTACGATACGGCAATGTAATCAGAACAGTGAATTAAGTCAAGCTCTAGTCTGAAAAGAATAAACTGTATTCACCACTAAATATTCTTAATGGGAATTCTGAAAATATTTCATTATTCCTAATTTAATTAAGAGGCCCCGAACGGTTAACTACGGGCCTACATTCCTATTCAAGAATATATTCTCAGGAAAAGCATAAAAGATGGTATGCTTTTTTTTTAAATAAAAATTTTTTGCCAATGAAAAATAGGCTTATTAACTTTCCATTTTTTTTTTCACGTGAAAAATAGGCTGATTAACTTTATAAACGCTCGTTTCGTGTTTTTTTCCGAATGAAAAATAGGCTTATTAACTTTACGAACGCTCATTTCGTACACAGGTCTGAAACTTTACAGTACCATTGGCCACACATTTTCAATGGAAACCTGCTTAAACCAACATGTTAATTAAATATTAATTTATAAATATTTATACCGTGCGGATGCTGATATGAAGTTCAATTATGTTGGCCTTATTGGTAGAAAGCGTGGATTGTGGAGCTATCAATAAGTTCAATTATATCGGTCTTATTGGCATAAAGCATGGATTGTGGCACTGTCAGTAAGTGTATAACATTCAGGAAATGTTTCCGGACAAGCATAGCTCTGCATCATTTTCACTGATGCGCAGAATCACTGAATTGGGGGAAAATAAAATGCCTATTCCTTTGGTTTTCAACATTAGGGAGAATGCGGTCGAACCCCTAACACAATCCCAGACGCACTGGAGGCAGTGCAGAAAGGCAAGGAGTCGTTGGCATCAGTACCAGGGGGTCTCATCCCTTAATGGCACCTCTATGTCATTAGCACTCAGAGGAAGCTGAGTGACTCACATCTTCAAAGCAAGCCGTCGGCGTCAAGCCACATTTTACCAGTATAACATAAATTCCCGTCTAGGGCTACGCGTAGCGTGGGAGAGAAAATGCTGGAGCGTGGATACGTTTCAGATGAGATCTATAATGATCCTGTAGCAGAAAAGTCCCCATAGCGGGAAACCCAAACTTGCGCCTTACCATCCACAAACTCGATTTATTCATGGTGCCAACGAACCCTGGCTCGTGTGAAGTCATACTGTGAGCCGCTCCCTGTTGCGCGTCTTGTTTTACTTAACTTCGACTTGATTTGCTGCTTTTCTCTCTCTCTCTCTCTGATAAATGGCAAGGGGACTTCGACAGACACTTAGGCAAAGGGTGTGGGGCCACGCGATCCATTTGGTGGCCTTTCTGATACGATTGCTCTGAGTAGCAGTGCGCGGTGAAGGGAGAGGCCCTGTGTATGATCTGATGAGTTTGGCTCAGCTGGGGGCGACGCCTCTAGGCAGCTAAATTAAAAACCTCCCTGCAATTTCGATCTTAATCACCCCCTCCAAGGCTGTAATTGGTGGTCACTTAACTCTTTCTCTCCTTCTACATTTAAATGTGCAGAGTCGCTTTACGCCATGCTTTGAATTCTTCTCGGAGAATTCGAATTGCAGAGGAGAACACGGCCTCGCCACCGGTTTGCTGGTCTAACGCATTTTTTTTTTTCATTCTTATTTTGAGCACGAGGAAAGAAAGGACACCTCTAAAGAAAACTGCGATCGTTTTTGACTTTTTCTGATATTTATAATAAAAGCACATACTTAGAAAATAACAAAGGATTATTTTGCATCCGTTGGACCTACAATCTGTCGAATAAATGAAGCCCTTTAAAAATTGAAGAACACTCTAAAATACCATTTAGAAAAGCTAATCTTTAAAATATTTTACATATGAGAACATCTGCATGTAACCAAAGTGAATGAATGTGTCTGACAATGAAGAGTGCTTATTGCATCGCTATTTTTTGTGTGTGTGTTTCTTTTTTTAACAGTTGTAAACAAACTAGGGTGATCTTAGAAGGTGCCCAAATTCCAGTGCAGTCCGGGGGGGAAATTATAGGGGTGGGATAGAAAATTAACTGAGTTTGATAAACGCTCACCGAGCTGGGGCAGGCCTGGGAAATGCACAGTGAGCGGTGTGCTTACAAGGAGTTTGCTGTCCCATGAGAAAGAGGGTGGACGGTCAAAGCAACATCATGCAAATACCGACTGAAGCAGACAGTCCCAGCAATATGGGCGAGATACACCAGAGGACCCAGGGAGGACCAGAAGGCAGGCAAGGAGCGGAGGAGAAGTCCGTATTTTACCCAGTAAAGACATCTTTGAAATAAGAAGCAGCCTCTCTCACCGAGCTGCGCTTTAATTGATACAACTGAGACTTCGAAAGTCATCTCCAGGGCCGAAAGGGTGACCCACGCCGGGCTGGGCCACGCAGTGGGGTCGTGTGAGCCTGTGGTTTTCTCTGGCTGAAATCCCCATGGCAGGGTAGAAAGCAGCCGGGTCGAAGGGGTAGGAGAGAGAGCAAGCAGCTTTGGAGGAGGTGGTCCGTGTCTCTGTCCGGGAAACACGGTTCCCTCCATCGGGGCTGACACACTTGCTTATGTGACAAGCAGATTGTGAACGCCAAACCTCGGCCAATTCTGCTTCTGCAAGAGAGGAATGAGAAAGTAGTTTTCCAATTCACTCTGAAGACGGTCCTCGGTCACACTCTGCCCACGAGCTGATCCAAATGGAGGGGAAGTTAGAAGCCGAAGTCAGACCTGTGCTGGGGACAGGCATGGAGGTTGGTCCCAAAGGCTGGAAGCTGAGGACAGCCGTTATCTTGACCAACTACTGACTTTGGAGAAAGAAAGTGTCACCCTGCACCTGCCCGTTGGGTCTACCGTGTGAATTTCGATCGTGGATGCTCTTCACTTCTTTCTCTGATTTTTCGGGCTGAGAACTACAGGTGCCCGAGGTAGTTAAGAATTCACACCAGGACCTGCGGGAGTCTCAGGAGAGGAAACCGAGGCCTTAGAAGAAGTGAGTGATTTGCCCACGTTAGCAGCTCGTGACCAGTGCTAGTGTTTGGTGAACTTTGCGCGTGCACGCACACACACACACACACAGAAATGATCTAGGTGCCGTCCTGGTAATTGCTTCTAACCCACTCACTTAGCCCGCTCAGAGCCAGACGCTCTCTGTAGATATGAAAGTAAACCTGCGGCAATTCCAGCTGTCACAGAACCTGTCGCCCGGTGAGGTGACAGAGAAATAACTGGAAATTGCAGTGGAGTGTCTGGCTGTGTGTGGCAGAGGCTGGGGCCCGAGTAAGCAAAGGACAAGGGCTGTGTCCATTACCATTTCTCAGTTCCTAGTCTCTACTCTTTTTTTCAACCTGAAATCGTGCCTGGAGATCTGTGATTTCTTCCACACGGGGCACTAGGAATTCCTCAGTGACGCAGACAATCGATGACCACGGGTGTAGCCTCTGAGCGGGGACAGAGGGATGTAGGCGCAGACACACCCCATCCTCCGATGTGGGCAGAGACCCAGACCCAGGAGCCATGTGCGGATGGCTGTGTCGGCGGGATGCGTGAGCACGGATCGTGGCTTCTCGCGGGCTGTTCAGTCGTGGAGAAAGCTCTGAGGACACATGAGAGCGAAGTGTGTCTCCCTCTTCCTTCCCATCACCCTGGGTCCCTCGCCCTGGAAAACTCAAGGCGACAGCTGCCTAGCCACGCAGAGCCAGAGCCCCGAGCGAAACCACTCTTTGTTCTTCATCCCGCCTCAGATTCTCGATGCCAAGTACTTTGCTTCGGGAATTTGAAATGTCCTCCCGCTGAGCAACAAATCGCGTGTCGTCCAGAGTGCTGCTGTGGGCCGCCTGAGCTTCCTGGGGGCTTTGCAGGAAACCTGTGAAGTTACTTCCTTCCCGAGCCGCCAGCCCAAACACACGGGCCATTTCTTCCTTCGAGGGGTATATGCTTCTCTTCCAAAGCATTGCTTTATGACAGTGATCTCGCAGGGCGCGGTGATGGGTCAGTAACTTGGCTACCAGGGTCTGTGGGGAGGAAGGGAAGACTATCCAGATGGGACACCCCCCTTTCAGACTGACAATGGGGTATCTATCTGTACCCAATTCTCCTGGCTCAATCAATGATGGATGACCCTTTCACCTACAGCGAGATGCCTTGGAAGTAGACAATAAGAACTGCATTTTTTATTTTATCGAATATTTGCAATTTTTTTTCTAACATCCCCACCTCATTAAGGGCCTCAGTTAAGCTTAAAATAAACTAAAGCCTCCGTGTCCTTTCTGACAGTTTACTGCTTGGTGACTTCACCCACCTGTTTCAACACGTCAGTTGACGTTTTAATTTTTTTACGGTCAGCTCGCCTTCCCACGTTTTCCTTATAGAACATGGTCTTGGAAGCTTCGACCCATCACCCCGACCAGCCACGATCAGCCGCTGTCTTGACCTCCTGAGTTTTAGATCATACTCATACTCGATAAGGTCCCCACATATCCTCAGTGATAAAATGAACATTTTTTTCAAGGGCAGAACCAGGTGGCCAGCCATTCAAGGCTTCTCTTTGGGTGGGTGGACCCAGAAGCATTCATTCGGTTTAAAAACATACTCCGCCCCAGTGGTTGCCAAGCAGGAAAGCCCTTTAAAAGTTGATTTGGCAAAGGGGCGTGTCACCTAATTAGGTCCCAAGCCACATTTCTATTCAGCTATATCATTCTCTCTGTTCAACAGCCCAAGTCGGGGTGGCGTACTGGCCTGTTCTTTTCTTCCAGATTATTGCCTGTAAGACTAATCTTTCAGCATTTTTCCCTCTTGCTCCCTCTCTATCAGAGCAGAATAAAGAGATCTCCCGCCTCGTATGGGAAGATACTTTAGACGTCTATGCTACTAGCTCACGTCTCATGACATGACACATAAACGCCCCCTACCTCTGAGATAGCCCCAGGGCCGGCGTTGGCTTGGCTTGACTTCTTGCTCTTGTCCGCATACCCACCATAGTGAGGCAGCATGGCATAATAGGTAAGAAGACAGATCTCTAAATCAGAGGACCTGAGTTCAAATCCTGGCTGTATTCTTTATTGGCTTCACAACTACTTGCTGGCTCTGTACCTTCTTTGTGCCTCAGGAATGTTGCAAGACACTTAGGATTATCTTCTAACTGGTTCATCGTCACCATCTCTGGGCATTTTAGAAGCATCAGATCTTTTCTGGGTGTATAGGGCGGTGGCGATGATGGCATTTTGAAGGGGTTTTGCTTTCCCCATCCTCTGCCCTATTATCTAAATCATTTCTCCAACCCGGTCTATGTAAATGATCAACCTATGTAAAAATCAGATTCTTGCCAAGCAAATGCATATTTACATCATCTCCATGTCCTTCTTACCAGCCGGATCCTGTCCCTAAATCCCCCTTTTTATGGAAATTGGGGAGTCACCGCCAATCGGTGAAAAGTGCTTTGAAATCAGAGAGACCCGTGTTCGGATCTTCACATTTTTGAGGCAGAGAATGATCCGATTCATGTGCACAGCAACTTGTTGGAGTGAAACAAGGTCCGTTTTATTTTCCGAAGCATGAAAGGAACCGTAAAACTTCAATCGACTATATGAAAAACACGAGACATTTCTGCGTGAAAGGACAAAAAAGGCGACAGGAGCACCAGTGAGGTTCCAACACCTATGACAATAGCAACAGTGAGCCCGAGTTGTAAAACTCTTCCGGAACCAGGAAGGAAATGTTCTATTGGGACAGCTGAGCCTCTGAGGGACCCCGATAGGCTCAAATAAAAGTGCATCAAATAAAAGAAGTTATTATCCCCACAACATCAAACAGCTGTTTGCCATTTCCCATAAAAGCAGCGGGAAATTGGCTTAAACTGCAAGGATTTGAGTTAGACATAAGGAAAAAAATTCCTGACGGTAGGGGTTTTTAAACAACGGAACGAGTTAGCAATATAATAATTGCAGGATGGGTTTCCTAAGGCCCTTGGGACGTTGCGCCCCGTTTGCCTGGAAGGTTTTGATAGAATCTTGTCTGTTGAAGACCTCTTAGCATTTTTTTCCACTTCTCTGGTTCTTAATTAGTTCAGCATGCTTTCGCATTAATGGCATTCTAATTCTGGTCACAAGTGATTAAAAGACAAAAATCAATTTCCCACTCCAGCCCCCCAAACAAGAAAGCGTTTTGGTTTTTTTGTTTGTTTGTTTGTTTGTTTTATTTTTTGGTTTTTTGGGTTTTTTTTTTTTTGCTCCCCATGCACAAGAAACAGGATGATCTGCACGTTTTCACTCGTCTGTTTTTCATTTCTTTGGGGAAGTGTTAAAGCTGAGATTTTCATAAACCAAAGTCGAGCTCAGGAATGCATTGAATTGTAAACTGGTGGAAATGCTGAATTATATACATATATTATGGAAACATTACCTGGGCTCTAGCAATGATGACAATAGCGTGTCAATACAATGCAGGGGAATCGTGTTAAAATAACTGTTGTTGGAGATAAGGGAGGTGTCGCTTTTAATAATGGATTTTTCATGCATTACTTCTATGCTTTTAACATTTTTTCCATCATGAATAGTGACCTTGGAATAATGCTGAGAACCGTATTTTGTATTTAACCTAAATACCAAATTTAAAGACTTAACTAGATAATGCGGAGGGCTTGCTTCCACACTGCGGAAGATTGTGCGAGGTCGCGGGATGCAGAGACAAATTCGTATGTGATAGAAGTAAATCTTTTTCTTTTATTGGAAATATGCGGCGTGTAGCTACTCCTCTCCAACAGAGCCAGAAATAGTTCGCGGGAAGGCAAGAAAATTGAAACCGAATTGACAGGTGGATACCGTGTCGCTTCGAAGAGAGATGGGAGGGGGTTCGACCTCTACACAACGATCCCCATCGCCCCCGTTATCCTAAAAGGGTTGAATGCAAAAATAATGTCTCTGCAATCACAGCTTTTCTCCAACCAGACTGCTGTCCTAAGACCGTCCTCCGTCTAAATTCTAGAACTCCAGGACGTATCAAATATATATTTATCCTAGTCTTAGGAAAAACTAAAAAGTGTGGATTTAAGGTGTGTTGCCCCATCTCGCTCCCCTTAAAACACTCAGCCATTCTCCCTTCTGGTATCTCTTCCTGTCCCTGTGGCCACAACGCTCACGTCACCCTCCATATCTGTCCCTGCCCTGATCCTGCTCGTTTGTAAGATGGAGATGATGATCGTACCTATTTCTTAGGGGTGTGGGAAGGTTACACGAGTTAACACACATAAAACGTGGACAGTGATTGACACGGGTAAACACATAATAAATATGAGCTCACTCTTTGGCATTCGAGAGATAAGACCTTGGTTTCTCCACAATCTGGGATTGCATTGGTCAGCATTTCCCCTATAGCAAGCAAGTACACGGAATCTTTGAGACAATGGATTCCGGAATGTAGGTCACCAGTTTCTCTGCCCATGACAGGCGATTGGAGAAACATATTTTGTGAATAATAGTGCCAGTCAGGGTGTAAAAGAAAAGCCACCAAAAAAAAAAACCCCACGAGCCAAACTACTTTCAGAATAACTGTAGTTCTGGGGTCCCCTCCCTTCAAATGTGTGTGGCTTTGGGCAAGTCCTCTATGAACTTCATTTTTCTTATTTGTAAAAGAGAGACCACAATGATCTCACAGGAGTTTTAGCAAGTGCAATGGAGGCAGTATAAGTGAAAGAAGTTTTTATCAAAGAAAATTATAGATAATGATGTAATTTGGTATATCATTACTTTTTGTTGAATTTTCTCTCAGAGTTTCTGCTTGCTCTAATTCTCGTCTCAGAGCGAGTCGTCTCTTACAAAAACTTGGTGTTCTTTCCTTGGTCTGCTCATCTCTGAATCTATCTCAGAAAAAAAAAATCTTTTCTGTTTCAAAAAACTGTACTTGGAAAGCGTTTCTGTCTGCTGGGGGATTCGGGGTTAACCAGATTTTTGTCTGTGCATTTCCTTTCACCCTTCCCAGTTAAGGAGAGACTGTTTCTCATCCAGTCTGACCCTTTGTGTGTCATTAGTAATTCGGTTCCCTTAAAAAAAAAAAAAAAGAAAGAAAGAAAGAAAGAAAGAAAAGAAACACATCACCAAACACCTTTATCTGAGGAAATGGTTAAAAAAGCTTTCACCTTTTTTATAAAATACGACTTCTTCCTCCTCTTTGGTTGACACAAATTATTGCGTTAAAAAAATAATAATAACTTACACATATTTTTTAAAACCAAACTTCAAACGAAAAGAATGAGAAACACTGAGAGCATACACTTTATTTTTCAAAGTTTGCCTTCGTCTCCTTCTCCCGAGCCATCCAATGAACACTTCCTAATCTGGCTCATGATGTTGAGGCTTAAAGTAGATATTTGTATTCTTCGTTCTTCCCTAATGCTTCCCAAACTCAAAGTTTTCTCTGCCTAGAGGTGTTTCTCTTCTTGTTTAAATTCAGTCAACACGTCTAGGTTCCAACACCGACTCCTCCTTCGAGCTCCTGACAACTTGTCCCCAGACCTGGCTAGGACGTTCCTTGCCTTAATCACCCCATGCTACCGGGATGCGTGAGTGTGGTACCATAGATACAAAACCGTGGCGAACTGGAGGGTGACGAGTTTGCCAGCATCACTGTCGTCATCTCTTGGCTTCTTCCACTATTTCTCTACTTCTCTATTTTTCTTCCTTCAGAAAATATTGGCATTTTGCTTATAGGGAACACTTACATTTACAAAGGTTTACGGGAAAATAAATAAATAAATAAACACAAAAGTAAATGGACCAGAGAAGGGCCTGTGTTCCCATTACATCCTCTCTCTGATCTTATTTCCATCCTAGACACGTTTTCCATTGTTATTCGCCTGGCTCTATTAGGTTCCTGAAATTCCAAGGTGAAGATCATGGTCATGGAGTCCAGTGCCCGTGAGTTCATATGCGATTAAGATGGTGCCAGAAATTTCTCTTACCTGCGGTACTGATGCGATTAGCACGGAGGAGCATTCGCTAGATAAACAGATACTCATTCCTGTGATTCATCTTCTTGTCGCCTAAAACATCACATAATTCGGGAGATGCTTCAGTGGTGACTCAATCAGCAAAGGCCAGCAAACCCAGGTAGTATGTTTTCTCTAATTTCCCTAATTGCTCCCTCTTTTCCAGACGCCTGTACACTACAGCAGTAGAGTGTTTCGACTAGAAAAAAAAAAAAAGAGGTCAAAGGGCGAAGTATTAATGCAGGTGTCTCGTAAGTGCATTAGCTCGGTGGACCAAATAAAGGGAAATATTTTGATGAGAAAATGGCACTGAGAAGCGTTAGTGCATTTAAAACATTTTCACAGGGTGCTGATGCTGGCAGACCTAAACAGTCAGGGGCCAAGAGGCGTTGTCATAGGGAGGGACCATGAGCTTAAAAAGTTAGCCTCATTCTGACATGCATTAATAACCACCTTTGAAGAATTACAAGGCACAGTGAAAAGAGAATTTTTCATCTCTGTACCGGCCAATATGCCATCAAGGAGACTTGCACAGGCCGAAAAAAAAAAATCTATACAGTATGATATGTATTTATTCTCTGCCGACTAAGAGGCTTTGGCATTTAAAAATCTATTATATGTCATTCTAGGTACCAGTGACACTTGGAACTGTTCCCTACTTAAGGATCAGATTGGTTACAAATGAACCGTGTTCACCAGCAAAATTCGGAATGCATCAGCTTATTCTACCCTTGAAGGAACCTCCACTCTCTGGGCTAAAGAAAGCCTTAAGACGTGAGGAAGAGAAAACTTTTCTCATCTTCAACCTTTGGATTCGACTGTCTCCCGCAGCAAGTTCTGGAAAGGCCTCTATCGACTGCTTGCATTTTTTGCCGGAGGAGGATGATTATGGGAAAGCGTGGAAATGTTATATTTGAGGTCATACGATCAGATGTCAAATGCCGGCTGGTTTGACGGAGTTAATTTTAAAGGATCATGCTGTATGATGCAAAGATGGTTTAATTAACCTCCCGTCTATTTCCACTGATATTGCTAAATTGGAGTGCCTTGAAATCTCCAGCCACTGTTGTGGGGCTTAAATATGGCTAAAGAAATCTCGATCTGTCCCCCGCCTCATTTATAGTGTCCGTTCTCAAATACAGAGCTTCCAGACAGAGCTCGGATTCTAACCAGTTCGGATGTAGATTTACTTCTGAATTTACGGCTCCCGTGATGTGATCAGGGCTTGCCTTCTCTCCATCTCTCAGGCTATATCTATGTTGGGCACTGAGGCCGCCAGAGTCACATTACTGGAACATTTAAGCATATTCTGGGGCAGAGGGAGTAGTCAGTCTTACACGCTCAATCTAAAGTACTGAATACGTGTCACCTTGTTTCTGACGAACCAGCCCAACCAGCTACACGCTCCTGGAACAGTCACCATCTCTCGCGAGATCTGCTTCTTTGATTAGCCAGACCTGGGTGGCATGATATTCCTTGGAGCCAGACATAGGGCACTGTAGCAGCCATGGGACTTAAAAAATATATATGGTGGCTCCTCAGATGAAAACTCGATCTGTTTCAGATGCCATGCCCTCGGCCTGCTGACCTGCTCCTCTCCCAGCTTGCTGAGACCTGCCCTCGTCTCTGTAGTAGGTTTAGTTCTTGATCAAATAGCTGCTCAGTCTAGTCATTCTCAACAGTAAAAACTAGTCACGCCTAATCTGTTGCCTGACGATGACAAAGAATTGTAAAGAGCTTTAGGTGTCGCACTCCTAAGAGGCCACTTTCAAGGCAAATACGATATTTCTTTTCTTAAGACTCAAGACACCGATCAATCCTTCGGCCTCCAATTTGATTACCGTGCAATTTGCATTTCTCTACCTTATTTCAGAACACTCTGGTGAGAGACTTCTGAATTCCATACACACCTCATGTCCCTGACTTGTAAGTGTGTCCAAAGAGGAAATGAAATTATTAATCTGGCAAGATTTATTCTCATTCAATCCATTTTCGTTTCTAAGGCCTCTACTTCCTTTTCCCAAGGGCTGACAAACAGTCCTCTTAATAATCCATCCTAGAACTTCGCTCAGGATTGACATGAAGCTCTCAGGTCTATAGTTTTGCTGAATCCTCCTTTCTCCCTTTTCAAAGGCCCGGGCTGTGCACATCAGCCTCTTGTCTCTGGGCGCCTCGTCCTCTTTACGAGAAGCCAGTAATGGAGGTCATCGTCATTGCTATAACTGATCAATCTCCCTTTGGTTCATTTCTGAATTGAAACGATGTCACCTAGAGGTCCTCTGAATCTGAATGTGAAAGAAATGGGGGACTCGAGGTTGCTTCTGTGCAAATAGCAGGTTTGAATTGCCCAGGAATTTCTACCATCCACATTTTTTTTCAGAAAATCTGTAACTTTCGAGTTGGTCTAATTGGGAGGGGCTGCCTTCCTTTTAAATTTCTTTCCATTTCTCTCTACAGAAACCTTCACCTTTAAGATTCAGCTCAATTCCTATCTCCGATTTTCCAATCTCAACTAACTTAGCATGAGCTAATTAGGAAATTCATATTATGCCACCTTTTAGGGCCCAATTATACAAAATCAGAGTGGCGTTGAACATATATCTGGGTAAAATAAATTTCCAAATTGGTGTAAAGTGTACTTAAAATTGATAGCTCCATAATTTCCAGAAGAGTTCAGCATCCGAGTGATGTAATTAGGTTTTATTTGAAGTATTTCTTTAGAATTAAAAGGGAAGAGAGAGGAAAAATCGATATATTATCTTGCCATGAAGCAAAAGTAAGTGAATCATCCATCTGCCTTAATTTATTCCATGAAACGAGGAGAATAATATTCACCTCTCTAATGACATTTTACACCGTGAATAGACGCTGTTAATTTTTTAGGCTAAATTCAACATTTTCACAAAATAAGAGAGTCTTTTTTTCACTCCTGACTCACAACATAATTGAACGGAGAAATGACACATATAATTTGTAGGTGACCTTTTATATACTGATCTACGCACTTAGTATTTTCTCCGCTTTGTGTGGATCTTATAAGAAAAAAATACATATGTGTTTATATATAAAAAAAGATACACACGCAAACACATACCTTAGGAGAAATAGCACCGGCAATGAAGAAACATAACGGACCCAATGATAAATGGCCTGACCCTTTTCACATAGGGAAAGAAAAACAGCACCGTTTGTTGAGGAAACGGGACACGGAATTTGAGGAGAACGAATTGACCTGAGCCACATCCCGGGAGTGAGAGGCGGGCCATTAACGTCTCCAAGACTCAGGCGTCACCGCGTGTAACAAGGGAGTAACGACGCACACTTCATGCATTAGTCAGCTGTTGCCGTGATAGCGTTCTGTAACGAACATCCCCTACATTTCAGCAGCGCGCGGCACAATCATTTATTTCATACTCACGAGTCTGTACGTTAGCTGAGGTCCGGCTGATCTCAGCTACACTACAGGCTCAAGGTGATGTGGAGGTTTGCTCTCCACGTTTTTGGTGGGGACCCGGTCACACTCTTCTCTGGTGAAAGAGATCAGAAACTCAAGCACAACAAACAGAAGCCTCTTAAGGCTTAGTTCTTGAGGGAAACATGACACTTCTACCCACATCCCATGGAGCGAAGGAAGTTTCTTGGCTGGCCCCCACATCAGCAGGATGGGGAACTCTATTCCACCCAAAATGAACATGGCAAGGTTGTGATAATAAAACCTTGTCAAATGGTAAAGATATTCAAATGAGTTAAGTTCTATAATGCATATAGCAGGCAATCAAAATGTGGTAGCTATTCTTGGCCATCTAATTATGTGATTAAGGGATCTTAAAACCATCAACGCATTTCTTAACCCCAATTCTAATGAGCCCTTACAGAGCAGGATTTTAATCACTAAATTCTTAACCATGAAGTGAGCGACTCCTTGCCAAAGTAGTGCTTTGCCCATTTGAAGTTCTTCAGCTCAATACTCTGGATTTGGCTGAAATTGGCATAGCTTGGTTACAAGTGGGAGCAATTTGTTTCCTCCACGTATGTGGACTGATAAGCTGTCCTGTTGTTGGTGAAACTGCTATGAGCTGTGTTACTTAGTAAAGGAATCAATGCAAATTATTATGATTTTTAGAGTGTCCGTCAGAGATATTACTGGGTGAGATTTCCCAAGGTTCGGAACACACGATTTTTTCTGAGCTGGTGTTTCTCACTATGTTTTTAAAATCTCAGCATTGTTTCCTGCTTGGGAACAGGGACTGGTTTAGAAAATAGATCTTTATGTTTTTGTGTTTTAAATCCCCATAGAATATTCTGGGCAGGCAAAAGCAAGCCTGAGATACTGTCTGATACTGAGTCATTTCTCCTGCAATTCTTAATCTGTCTGCACCTCCTTCTTCTCGACTGTAAAGTAAGAGTGTTAAAGTAGACAATCTCTGTGATCTTTTCTACTATAGAGATGAGGGCAGGTCCCAGCAAGCTGGGAGAGGAGCAGGTCAGCGGGCCAAGGGCATGGCATCTAAAACAGCCCATGTTTTCATCTGAGGGGCCACCATGTCTCTTTTAAGTCCTGCGGCTGCTACAGCATCCTACGTCTGGCTCCAGGGAATATCACATGACCCAAGTCTGGCCAATCGAAGAAGCCAGTCAAATAAGTCCTCCCTTATTTCCCATCCACAGGCTCCTCTCATCGCCGCCAGCGTCGTGAGGAGGGTTCCGCGATCCGGTGCCGGTGGCTGGCATCCTCTCCCATCCTCCCTGGGACTCCTTAGAAGCGGTTTCTTGCTGTTCGCCATCACAACCACAATACCTTCTGGCACGTCATGGACCCCAAGAGTTCCTGCTGGCTGGCAGAAAACCAGAAGCAGGACCTCCTGGCCGTCCCTTCTCCCCTACCCTGCCTGTGGACATGTGTCTTCTCTTGGTAAAGAGCAGGAGCGCCCTCGAGACAGACAGCGTTGGCTGCCAACCTGTAAACCAACCCATGGTGGTTATTTCAAAATGTCAGATGCTTGCTGTCGCAGGCTCCATTGTGTGGTCCAACCCCAGAGAGTGTGAGCTGCAGGAAAGTGAGTTGTTGTTTTCTTTCTTTCTTTTTTTTTTTTTTTTTGGCGGGGATTGAGGGGGAGGATGCGTGTTGAGGATACAGGAAGAAGGATGAAGAGTTGGACAGCTTCTGAGAAAGGTTTTTTCCCTGTACCAGTCAGGAGCCCAGCAGGAAACAGATGGCTCACTCAGACAGGATAATTAAGGAGAATTTAATAAAGTGACTATTTACAGAGGTCTGAGCGGGGTTAAGAGAAGCTCGTGGGGGGTGGATAAGGAGGTTCTACTGTGGGGCTCGTCAGCGGGGTGGGTCGTTACCTCTCTAGGACAGGAAGGGCACATTCCTAGAACCCAGGGACACCAGCTCTCCCTGCAGGAAGAGCCACCAAAGTCGTGGCCTTTGGTGGAGGCAGACCCAGTAGGAGGGAGCCGGAAGCCAGAGGCCCAGGTGGGCCACCTGTCTGGGAAGGTCGGCCTCCAGGGCACGGAGGAGGCGTAGGAGGGTGGAGGGTGGACATCGAAGGGTCAAAAAATACATATATCCAAGCTTTTGCTGGAGAGAGTGAGACAGACAGACAGACAGACAGACAGACAAAGAAAACTAAACCAAGTCTCTTCCCCTTCCTTTATCCTTCATCTCTTGTCCTGGGAGACCTGATGTCGGGAGCCACGGTGGTGACAGAGACAATGTCACGCCAGAGATCGCTGGGCTGTTGGGCCCTGGGGCCGCCTCTTCTGGCCTCATGTCGTATGAGGAAAACGCATTTTAGTTAGGGGTTTACTTGCTGCCGTAAGCACCTTAATTGATGTAATTCCTTACAAGGAAATAAGGAGACTATGATTTTCTGAGCGCATATTATTTATTAAAGCCTCTTCTCATACTTTTGATTTAGTTTTCTCAATAAGCCCGCCAGGTGACGATCCTTGTGATTATTCCCATTTCCTGGACAAGGAACTCAAGGAACCGAAGAGAGAAATTCAGGGGTTCGAGGCGAAGCTGTGTTTATGCCCAGGGTTAGTTCATGATTTTTCTGATATCTGCTGCCTAGATCTTTTGGGTCCCTGGGCCATTCCCTTCCTTGGGTCGAGAAAGCCATTGAATGGTTGAATGTCGACCTCGGTGCCGTCTACCTGGACCCCGCTTTTCTCTCATGGAATCTTCTGGAGTCTTCACTCACTTCATGAGATAGAGATACCCCTCAGGACAGGAATGAGATTAAATGTCCACTCCCGGTACTTCTAATCCAGCATTCTACTAGAGATTCTAGCTAGCTCGATAAGGCAATAAAAAAAAAAAGAAAGAAAAGGTATATATATTGAAAAAGAAACAGCAATTTTTTCTTTATTCATAAACAACATGATCGCATATGTAGAATATTAAGAGAAACCTCTATTTTTAAAAGCTGTTAGAACTAATTGTGAGGTTAGTGAAGTTATAGACTACAAGGTCAATATTTTAAAAGTCAATTCTATTTCTACATATTAAGAAAAAACCATTGCAAATGGAAATATAAAAGCTGTAACCTTTGCAAGAGCATAAAAACATAAGATACTTTGGGAACAATTTAGCAAAATATGTATAAAACCTTGCTGAGAGAAATTAAAGAATACCGAAATAAATAAAGCTGTACTCTACATTCATATACTCAATATTATTAGGACACCAATTCTTCCTAAATTAATCCATAGGTTCAATGAGATTTTAATCAAAATCTTGAGAAGGCATGTTTGTAAAAACAGACCACAAATTCTAAAATTCATATGAAAAGTCAAATAACCAAGAATACCCAAAATGATTTTGGAAAAAAAAAATTGGAAAACTTATATTGTCTCTTTTCAAGACTTATTATAAAGCAACAATAGTCATAACAGCATGATACATAATAATATAAGGCTATACCAATAGCTCAATAGAATAGCAATGAATTTTCAGAAACAGACCCAGACATATATAATGAATTAATTTTCAAGACAATTCAATGGAAGGACTGTACTATCCGCAACAAATGACATTGAAACAATCACACAACCACAAGTGAAAAATGAATTTCCATGCTTTTCTCATAATTAACAAAAGTAACAAAGCAGATCACAGTAGCTCTAAATGTAATGGCTGAAACTATTAAACTTCTAGAAGAAAACATAAGAGAAAAAGTTTGTGATATTGGGTTAGGTTAAAATTTTTAGATAGGAAAAAAAAAAGGATTAGCTTTAAAAATAGTGATTTCATCAAAAATTTTAAACTGTTACTCTCCAAATGACTCAAAAAATCACAGATCAGGGTAAAGTGTGTCCAAAATATGTATCCGACAAAGAGAACGTTTATGCAAAATATGTAAGAACTTTTATAACTCAGCGAGAAGATAAAAATCTAACTTAAAAAAATACACAGTAAAAAACCGAAGAAGCTATATGACAAATTAGCACGGAAAAGATGCTCAGTATCATTAGTGATGAGAAAATGTAAATCAAAACCACCATGAGATATCACTGCACACTCATTAAAATGACTAAAATTAAGAAGACTGACACTAACAATAGCAGGTATATGAAATAACCAGAAATGTCTTAAATTGCTGATGGAATATAAAATAGGAGAGCCATTTTGGAAAAGATTGTAGCAGTTTTTTATAAATTTATGTATACATCTCCCCTATGACCCAGCAAGCAGACTCTTTGGTATTTATCCAAGAGAGTAAAACATATTTCCGCACAAAGGCTGGTTCACAGAAATTTCATGTCTAGTAGCCAAAACCTGAAAACAATCCGAGTATTCATCAATTGGAGAATCGATAAATTTTGACACATCCGTACAATAGCGTACTACTCAGAAATTAAAAAAGAAAAATGCTGATAAACAGAATAGCATGGATTAATCCCAAAAACATTACACTGAGTGGAAAAAGCCAAAGACGAAAGACTATATAAGGTACAATTCCATTTATATCCAATTCTAGAAAAGGCAAAATTATAGTGACAGAAAATAAATTGTGATTGTCATGGGCTAGATTAATGACATCAGAGCTTGAGGGACATTTGGCCGTGATGGAAAGGCACATGGTTATGGTAGTGGTCACGTGACTCTGCATTCGTCATAACTTACCAAATTATCTTTGAAAATTAGTGATTTTTATTGCCTGTCCATTATATTTCAATAAAGGTGATTAAAAAGTCTTCGAAGAGAAAAAAATTATACATATGCCACACATACCTAACTGTACTTTTTGCATTAAACCTTTACATCCACGCAAAATAAAGTGCCAATAAGAAAACGGCCATAAAATAATGTTTTTGATAAAATTTTTATAGATTTGTTTGTCTCCTTCACACTCAGAAGAATATAATACCTACAAATATTCCATACGCCAATACTATATGCAAATATACTGTCGATTTCCTTAAAGACTCACCCTAAAACACTTATTAGCGGTATCCCCTGACATAAACCATACTGAAAAAACTTTTCACTTCTTAGAGATGAGACTATGGTTGATGAAAAACTAATTTTCAACCCATATCGAGATATGTTTTATCAGACATTCATTTAACGTTTGTAAAAAGGTTTTCCGTTGGTTTGCATAACCATTTCCCAGAGAAAAACTCAAAGCCATGATGACTCCATCCTCATCTTGTGACAAGCGTTTGCTATTTTTCTTACAACGTCCAGGGCAGGATTCAAGGTTAAGGGTAGATTACCAAAGATTTGCTCCATGAGCAATTTTAATGGCAAAGGAATCTTGACTTTTGCTTATTACATTACTTCAGCTAAAACTGACCTTCAGCGTATGAAGATTTCATTTTCGCTAATAGATGGTTGGACTGATGTCTTTTATTAGACTCACAAACGGTAATCAGCGTAAATGCTTTCAAGGCCGTAATCTTTCTTTTAATTCAAACTACAGATTACAGAAATCGTGGGAAGCACTAAAAGCTAAAGTCATCTTTGTTTCTTAAGGATACATAACTATTTACTCAGGGATGACATGCTGCTGCTCCCCCGCATTACCAACAGTTATCATATTTATCCTGTTAACGGGATGGATTTATTGTTTGTGCATAATAATTTGGGCCCGAGTTGATGTGTTTTATGGCGTGTAGTCAATGTCAATAGATTGCGGTTCTGTAATCATTCCATAAACTCTAGATGCCATCGACGAAATGAATGAGCCCGAGTATCTACTGGGCTGTTTTTAATTATATGTTTATCTTTCCTCATTCCTTTGAGTCGCATTTTATTTATACCACATGTGGTTACATGTGGTATAGAAGCAATTTTAGGGGTTTTTGGAAAACCCTAAGCAATCATGTCATTGCACTCAACAAAGCCACATTGCTTATACTGATGGCAATTACGTCTCTATACGTTACAACATTCTTCCGAGTTCTGGTCCCTCCCAACCACACTATTTCCATCTGAACTCTCCTGAAGACGGAGACTTTCAGAATGAAGTTTCTGTATTATTCTTGAAATTCGTAATGATTCTCTGAATTGTGTCCGTAGTTAGAACCATGACTAAACATGTAATGCCTAAACATGGTTATTTAATTATTCTGTGTCGTCCTGCACTTTGGAAAAAAAAAAAATCGCTGACTGTTTACTGAATATTTTTAAATCATCATAGGAAGTAATTACCTATAGACCCAATTTAAGTGGCTGTTTTGATGAGTAGAGTTTATCATACATGAGGTACCTTTGCTTTGACCTGACGGAGCCGTGACGAAAATTATCCTGATGCCCAGAGCCAAGGGTTCCCGCTCGCCAGCCATGACAACAATACTGGCCCTTTTCCTCGACTCTCGTCCAGCCTCCTCTGTATGGAAACTTGCCTGCCCACACCTGAATTTGCAATATCCTTAAGACATTTTGTATTTCTGCCACGTCCCTGGACTGCCTGGTTCTAGCTTCCTACTTTTCCCAGAGTCCCCTGGGTCTGAGCCCACCCAAATTATGACAGGCGCTTCGAAGCATTCAACTGCCCTGTATTTTCATTTTTCTCTGCACGGTTAAATTCCGAGTATAAATAATTACTGTTTTATCTACATTTGTTTCGTGCTGTTCTACTGTTTAGTATCGAAAAATCACCGGATGAACTGTAAGTCGGCATCCTCTAACTAAGCAGAATATTTGACTTAAGAGAACTTTGGAACTGTGAGTTTTATCAACAGTCCAGGGCTTTTGGAAGACGCTACCAGGTTGCCGAGAGCTGGCAGAGATTACGAAAGGGTATGGAGGCCTTCACAATAATTACCATTACCAACTCACATCCACACTTACCACTCTGGATAGGGGTCAGGGGCTTACCAAACAATTATATCCAATGCATCCAGACAGCTGGATATAGACAGGCTCACAAGCACGATGCGATCTCCATCAGAACCGACTGTCACTTATACTGACAATGCTAGGTCAGGATCTGTCTCCTCCAGCTAACTTGCTATAAACCAGATACACACATCCAGCAGAGCCCAGGGAGAGAACCCTCTGGGACCTATTGCATCACAGAATGGAAGCCACGCATGCCTTCTGAAAAACATTCTTGATTCTTCGAAGAAAGGCCCTCAAAAGGCCGATGGTTTGTCTCAAAGCGGAGGATAGGGACAGCGAAACCATTAGTCTTGTTTCATTCTGTTTTTAAGAACTCAGCGTGTGCCTGAATCTGTGTTTATAATTCTGGGGCGTGGGTTTTAGAGTTTAGAAGTGTGTGTAGTGGCTTTCGTTGGCTCAAGCATTTCTGAGAGCTCATTTTAATCTTAGAAAAGATTGAAACGTTTAAGCTTCGAAGTTCATTTATTCATGCGTTCGATTGTTCATTGAACGAGTATTTGTTGCTACATTTTCTGTGCCAGATATTGTTTTAGGTGTCAGAGAAACTACTAGGGAGAAAGAAACAGGTAAGAAACACGGGCTTATGCTCTGATGGGGGAGACTAGCCAGAAAACAATTAATACGTGACAGAATGTCAAGCAATAATAGGTATTATTAAGAAATAAAAAGACAGTACAGGCTAGAGATCAAAGTGGGGGACAATTTTCTAACTAGGACAGTCAGGAAAGGCCTCTCTGAGGAGGTGACAATTGAACAGAGATCTACATGCCTGGGAAGGACAGCCCAGATGAACGTCAGGGATGAGTCTTCCAACAAAACGGAATAGAAGGTTCAAAGGCCCTGAGGCAGAGAAACGCAGCGTCAGTCTGTTCAAGGACCAGCAGGAGGCAGTGTTCCTGGCGCTAAGTAAGCAAGAGAGATGGGTTAATATTCTCCATCACGGCCACTTCATAGCATGTTAAATAATTTTTTTCCATAGCAGGCTGAGTCAATGCTGCTTTAAATCAAGACTTTTTTTTTCCCCTGACTCTCAACCTGACTCAGAATTCACCTCTGTTCGCATTAATCATTTAATGACTTTCATCACGCGCGACTTCAAGAGTGGCCTTGTGTTTAATTCGAGACCGTTGGCTTTCTCTTTGAAGACAGATTAAAAACGGAGTGGCAGAGTAGAGAGAGGTGGCATCGTAAGCCCACGGCCACTTCAGACCGAGCGCAGGAAATCGGGGCGGTTGCGCCGTTTTCCTTTGATTCGCGAGAGCCGTTTAGATTTTAGCAGTGACGAGCTCCAGATTTACCCAAAGTGACGATGTTCACTTCGCAGAAACAGAGCACACGAGCTACTACAATAAATAAATAACCTGAGTGTATGAGCCACACCAGCCCAAATCCCGTCATTATGTGACCAAAGGGTTCTGGAGAAAAGAGAATGTGCCAGGGGTCAAGTGGGGTTAGAAAGAGGGCGAACCCCATCAGACCGAGCCCCCACCACAGGCCGGTGTGTGACTTCCTGGCTGCTACATGGTCTGCTTAACCTGACATTTATTATTATTATTATTATTATTATTATTATTATTATTATTAGACAGCTGTGATCCCTCCGCCATCAAATCCTCGTCAATGCCTTTCACAGGAATGTAAGTGATATGATTAGGGAACACGATGGCCTCTGTTAGAATCAATCATAATCGCCATCTGAGGGTTTCATGACACACGCTTCTTCCAGGGCTGCCTGGGAGGTGGCACGCAGGGTGACAAGTGCCCACTCAGCATCTCTACCTCGTACATCGCCTCTCGGCCAATGCATAGAACGTCTCGCCCTCATTTCCCTGATGAGAAAATAGGGGAACTAAATTTTCCTCCCTCTCGCAGGATGGAAAGGTCAGAGCTAGGACGGGGGCCGGGGTCTCCTCTGCCTCCCACGAGTGGTTCGTTTGTTTGTTTATTTGTTTGTTCGTTTGTTTGTTCAGTTAGCTCACGGAATCTTGAACAAACCAAGCCCACCACCCACCTGACCTCATGCTGGTCTTGTCCGTTAATAAACCTTTTATTTTCCTTCTTTTTGACCCAAGTCCCAGCCCTTCCTCCAAAGCCACCTAGAATGTTCTTCTCCAGGCACATCGAGATCTGCCGGTTCTTCCCGGTTTCCATCCTGCTGATATTTCCATCATCCCACCACGTTTCCTCCGGTACCGTTTCCGAGTTGTTGCTCACGAAGGCCCCGTCTGCCTAGCGAGATTTTACAGGTTTTCTGCAGAAACCGTCTGATTTTTTTTTTTTTTTTGAAGTTCTCTACATCTCAAAGGCTTTCTAAGGGACGAAATAGGTGCTCAATAAATACACATTAGATGGAGTTAAATGTCTATAGTACGAACAGGCCCTGATCATCAATAATACATCATTCAACTTCCTGCGTTTATTTTTTGAGTTACTTTTACATGTGGGCGTTTCTCAGTATATTCGATAAAGACAAAAGACTGAGGTCAAGAGTTTGTGTTCTCAGCAGTGTTGGGTGACCAATGGGCAAGGGAGAGACGACAGGTCTGTTCTCTTAAGTCTTCTTCTTACGACTGCCTTAAAATATTAATGTTGTTTTATTTTCAAATATAAGCGAGCCAATGTTTTTGTATCAGTTCAAAGAGGATGGTTTAAAATACACTTTTCTAAATTGGGTTAATTCAGGTCAAGGCTTAAAAGGAGAATGCACGTATAGCTAAGTAGTCAAGATCCAATCCGTAAATAGCCTCCATTTACTAATATTATTTTGTCCTCTGTGGTTTGCTATTTGCAATGAAATAACTTGAAGAATGTGTTGGTTTGTAAATATATAAGTGCAACCTATAAAATTGATTTAAGTGAAAAAAAATGTGTTTTAGGGTAACAATTAAGGTAAGAGTCAACAGACAATGTGGAGAATGTAAGGGAAAAGACATAAACCTTACGATAAAATTCTACAAATTTCAGCATCTACATTTTTCTCTACACACTTCCTCTTTCTATTTAGACAAATGTCGGCCTCTCCTCCCTGTGTGCGTCTCTAGCTTTTCGCAAAAAGCATTAACTACCCGCCTGGAGCTTGTACTAGGAAATTAACATAAGATACTTTCACTTGACCGTGATCACGTGGAGCCCTCTCCAATCTCACTTGGCACATTACCTATCAGATTTATGGAAATTCTCAATGACCTCTGACACCGACGTGTAACAGTCTCATAAACTGTACGTGACATGGGGCCGTGGCGTTCACAAGGTGTACCCTTGACCCGGCTACTGGCTGAGCCTTTGCCAAGGTCAACTGGTCACCCTGGAATTCAAAACGAAATATACAGTAAAAACAGGCTTCCCGATGCATGCATTGGGACTAATTAGAGAGAGAGGAGTGAAAGGGATTAATAATGAGAATAGAGACAGCCAGAAATTGCAAACAGTAAGGACATTATTTCCACAGGACTTGAAAATAAACCAACACTAAAAAGGGTAGTGGTCTAATTAAATAATAATTTTTTCCTTTTAATGGTGTCCATGTTATTTAGTGCTCGGACTTCTTCGATCATTCGAACCATAATTTTAACATAATTCTCAAAAAAGAAAGTTGTCAAACTTTTAACAAGCTCGCGATCTGACCGTAGGAAGTAATATGTCACAGATGGGAAAAAAAATTCATGGAAGTCACTCGACATCAAGGTGCGGTAGAATGAGATTGATATTTGAACCCACGTTAGTAAGCGTCAAACGAGGCATGTTTTCAAACCGTACCATCTCTCACAGCTCTCAGGTATTTGGCCATGGGGACAGGAGAAATTACAGAAAAAATAATTATCGATTTCCTTCAAAATAAGCAGTGTTATCATCGGAAGGAAGCACAGGCCGGTGTCTGTAGTTATCTGTTGACTCGAATCTGTATCGTCAAATGTATGTATTTTTTTGACGCCAAAAAATAATGCCGTTCAGACGGCAAAGTCGGCCTTCATGGTTTGAATTCCCACTCTGCCACTCATTAGCACGTAGCTTTAGGAAAATACCTTAACCTTGCTATTCATTTTATAGACCCACCTAACCTTGTAGGGTTTGCATGGGGATTAGAATTAAGTAATTTATACAAAGTGACCTGGCAGGTCACACTCAAGGTATTGTTAGTGGCCCTCCTCCGATTCCTGAGGCATCGTCTTGTCAGAATAAGAATATCTTCTCCTGACTCCCTTGCACGATGGGCCTGGGTCAAAGCAGCCGATCCTTTGTATTTTTCCTTCGTTTGAAAAATGCTTTATCCTAGATTCCTGGAATCATTGTGGGTGGGTGTCAGAAAAACTACCTCTTTCCAATAGATGAAGAAAATGGGGCTCGAAATTAAATTAAATTAAATTAAAATGGTAAAATAAAATAAATAATAAAATAAATCAAATAAAATAAATAATAAAATAAATCAAATAAAATAAATAATAAAATAATAACATAAATAATAAAATAAATAAAATAAAATAAATCATAAAATAAATCATAAAATGAATAAAATAAATGATTAAATAAAATAATAAAATAAAATAATTAAATAAAATAATTAACAAATAAAATAAATGTGTACTCAACTATTTAACACTTTCTTAAATAATAAAACACGACAACTCATGTCACTCATACCAAGTGTACTTTCGCTGGTCACTGCGAATTCCTACTCTGCTCGTCTGAGAGTCTCCTGCAGCGGGAGTTCTAACCAATCCGAAGTCTTTTGTCAAACAAACATAACTCCCCATCTTTCTTATGAAACTGCTTGGCTTGGATTCTTTTTGGTTTCTGTTTTTGAATTTTCCGATGGCAAGTGGTAAGGCCCGGAATTGTCGCACCCAAATTGCACATCAAAAACATCATTCTGAGAACGTTCTAGAATCATCCCTGATTCCCAGTTTCATTCTATCTACTGAGTCAAGATTTCTAGGACACGTGGTGCCTGTGACTCTGAGTCTTTAGAACATTCCTGATCTTGGGAAATCTTTGGGAATCCATATTACTATAAAACATCATTTTTTAAGCATGGTATCAGGCAAATGCAAAGTAGAGGATTTTGTAGACTCTAAATAGTTTTTCTTTATGGTTTTAGCTCCCTTGTCAATAAATATTTTAAGGATACATCTTCTTTTCATAGCACACAATATAGGCATACAGGTCTAAGTAGTATTTTTCCACTCACGGTATTTTTAATTCCATATTTACACCATTCCATAGCACCATTTAAGCCTATAATTTCCTACTGAGATTATGGTTCTATCATCATTTCAATAATCACCCTATAAAAGGATCACTCAACTTTTTTGATGCCGCCACGACTTATTACATTTCTTTAAACAAATATCTTCTAATAAAGAGTCCAAATGGACATATACACATTATTTACATAATCAATTAAAGGTAATGTGAATTTAAGAATTACACAGCATCCTTGCGATAAATAAAGACAATTTAGGGTATCACAAAGCCAGACTCTGAACGAGAGATCACGGGTGTTTAAGGGAATTTCCAAAAACACACTTTTATCGAGATATTTAGAGCATCAAAAAATCCGCAGTCAGACTTCCTGTGGCTTGTGACCCTTTGAACCACCTTGTTCCTTTTTTCCCTTTTAATCTTGATCGTAACCTTTTTTCTACTGAGTCTCCATATAACTGAAAAAAAATCTCCCTCCCCACCCCCCACCTGATGCTCCAGTTTAATGAGAAGATTCAAGATTCTTGGCGGCCAAACTAGAAATCGATGCTACGGTGAATAAATGGACCTGTGTGTGTGAGCTGAGCGGTATCAGTTCCGAAGGACACTAAGAGCCTTCTAGAAGTAACCTCTCGCTCCCCACAATGGAAATCCAGGGTGAACTGAATACATCTCACCCAGGTGTATTACTAAAATAGCTTTAGAGGCGAGACAACCTCCTCACTATTCCGCTGAAATCATTGATGGAGATAAAGTAATTCCACGTGCTAAAAAGCACCCGCATAGAAACTCGATTGTCCAAGGGAGATACTAAATCAAAGCTTCGGTTCGTACTTTGCCTTAGCCATTTGTTATTCGTCTTTTAACATAATGAAACAAAGAAACGCGGATGGGACCTGGTAATGGAGTTTGAGGGAGTGTCCTGGGAATAAAAGGTTTCTTTTCTCCTATAATTGCATTACTGGTGCTGTTCCATTCAGCATAAATGTGGCTACTAGTTTTCATCTAAAAGATGCCCTAAGGCTTAAACCTTCCCCAAACGGCCAGTAAGGATGGTGGGAACGTGATTGGGGAATTTAAAACGCGCTCAAACATCATTAATTAGAAACTCCCTGATGAAATTAAAGCTTTGTATTTTGTTGGGATCATTTCTCGACATTGCCAGTGATTTTTTTTTTTTAATTGCAATGTACTCAGAGCTATGCTTTTAAGTCTACTGAATTTCTAAGAAATCAGTAATGTTTTTCCCAACACCTAACTCTAATGAGTAAACAGGTTGAAAGATTTTAAAGAATGTCGTACTCAGGTGACTTTCATCTACCTAATTCCAGGGCCTGAGGCAAGATTTTCAACCTCCGCATCCAATATCACTAAATGTCCTCACCAGATGGTCGGGTAGAACCACGAATCAGAGGCAATCATGGCTGGATGGATCAAGGGGCAGTCACGCCTCGAAAAGAATAAGAATTATTTTAACTAATTTTGATTCTATTTTAGCTTCTGTAAATACCAAGCACAGAAATAAAGGGCGATTAGAGACTGAAACACAGACTATTTCATTGGAAGGAGGGAAGCATTCTGTCATAATCGTCGACAGGAAGTGGAGCCTTGTGATTCGTTTTCTACCTAAAGCATTTTTCCACTAGTGTCTATGTCGTAAGTTACAGTCTGGATTGTCTCCTATACCCTAACTCTTCATTTTATCAATACAAGCCATTCGCTATATAGAGCTGTCCGTTGTTCTTTATTAGCAGCTACTGTTTGCTGAGTGAATAACAGACCGAAAAAACTATACTAAGCATTTTATCCACCATATCTCACTTAATCTTCACTATAACTCACTGAAAAGGGTATTGTTACACTCCCATGTTACAGATGAGGAACTCGAGACTCAGGGTGTCTGAATAACTCTCTCAGGTGACAGAGAGTAAGAGAAAAGAAGGCACTGTAACAGACTCGTCTCGCATCTCCTGACGTGGTTCAAACCGTTTTGTTCAAAACCAGGCTGTCACTTTCTAGTTTCTCAGCGATTTCTTTTGAATTAAATTTTGTATTTGAGTCTGCCAATGTACACGAATGCATTAGGGAAGATTATACATTACTTACTTTAATATTATCGAATTGGGGTTCGTATGGAGGTCGATGAGGCCAGCGTTAAAGGAAGGTCATTTCCCAGCTTACCTAATAAACTACAGCTACTGATGACAAAAAAGGTCCGATCTGTTGCTTATTGATGTCTACACACACACACACACACACACACACACACACACACACACACACACAATGTAGAATGAATGTAAGAAAGGGAGTATCTTCTTCGACAGCTTTAAACTCATCAGGCAGTTTAATCCTTCTTCTCCCCAAATGATTTTGTGATTACAGCCTGCATTAGAGACCATACCGATGGATCCGGGAATTTTCAAGGCGTAGTTATCAAACATTACCAATGCAGACAGTCCAATGGTACAGTTAGAAGTGTGACCGTCTGGGAGCCAAGAGAATTGGGTTCTAATTGGGTAACTTTCCACAAATTTAGCCCCTCGAGGTTGTGGAAGATCGCATAGCTTTATTTTCCAGGTAGATGTGTCTTGATGAGGCAATTTAAATCATTCCTTCTTTTCTGCAACTGATCATTCAATAAAATAGTAATTAGCAAAGGAGGTTTTTCTGTATCCACCTCCGACACCAGAGCCTGAAAATAAGCTTGCTGTCTTTATTAGGTAACTAATTAGAGAGGCAAGCTAATTTCAAGTGTCAGGGTATTGTACGTATGTGTTCAAGTTTGCATAATACATAGAGAACCCGGGTATAACTTACATCACAAAAAGTACTTATTTCGACCTAACAAAAATAAAAAAAAAGATGTATCAATGTAAAATACAAGAACCACCAAAATGATTCTGGCAATTGGATTTTATGTCTTTTTTTAAAAAAAATCTGCGTTTTTTCCAGAGAAACACATCAATTGAAAAGGATGTGTTTTTCTTTAGTAGAAAGGGAGTATTTGTGCGAGTGAAAAAATTAGGGTCAGAGAAAGCAAAGGGAGATGTTGAGCTGTGTGTCTTTAGGCCAAGCAACTGGACCAGACGCTTCTCGGCTGCTTCGGCAGCGAGCTGACCTCTGACCCCTAGACCCGAGGTGGGATGCAAAGGTCAGTGGGTTCATCCGAAAGTCCTGCTGGTGAACCTGGGTAGCTGTGGCTGCTATTGCCTTAAAGTACTCGATTTTTTTTAACTTTTATAAAATAGGACACATCTTATAATTCTCTTCAAAATCTATGCCTAAAAAAACCCTACAATGGCTTGGGGTAATGTGCCAAGAGAATAATTAGACCAAAAAAAAAAATTATTTTCCTCACCACAAAATAGAGTTACCTGCAAGATAGAGCATGTTTGATCTTACTGCCAAGGAATTCAAGTAATGATTTTTCTACGGTGTTAGATGTCATAGTGTACAGACATTTCATTAGTTGTGTTTGTCTTTTAATAAGATAAATAAACCATCTATGGCAAATATTTTTGCTATTTAGCCCTTCCCCGTATAATTTGAGCAGGACTCATGGATTTTGCTTAAGTATAAAATTCACATATATGGTATACTCTCCTTTAGAGCTCAAATATACTGTCTACATAAAATGTCCAGAATGGCATATATCAAACGTAAATAATTATTTTAAGTAGAGCTCTAGATGGCTTTTATGCTTGTTTTTATAGAATAGTCTGATCTTCCATGATGATTATGTGTAATTCACAATTAAAAACATAAATTTATAGCTTCTGTCACTTTCAAATTTTATAGTTATGAATTATTTTTATAATCAGAAAAAGTACACATTATTTTTTATTTATATAATATATTCTCATAAAATCACAGTTATGTTTCAAATACTTAGCAAAATTAAGAATGGACATATACATATTTATTAATAGTGATTATCTACATACTGTGAGACTAAGTGAAACCGATCTTTCTATTTCCTGCTTTTTTCTTATTTTCTAAAATAACCATGTATTGATTACATAATGAAACATGAATTTTATTTTTTTAAATGCGAGTCAAAAGAGAAATACCTAATCGAACTAATTAAAATATATTGGTTTTTATTTTCTTTTAATCCATGAAAAGTTATGACCTTTTACTTGTAATTAAAATATGCTTTAAGGCTGATGGACAAAGTTTCAGAGAGTAAAAAAAAAGAATAATAATATATTTTCTGATAGGTCCCTACGCACAAGAAAGAAAAACCGGGCAGTAAGTATTGTAAATGGATCCCATAGCATGACTGCGTAACCATCGATTAAAGCTAACCTGGGAGGTAAAAAATCTAAGTGTGTTTTCACATTTCTCTAACTCAACGGAAGGAAGATCCGTCAGCATAAAGGTCTAACCATATAGAAATGTAAATGCAAAAAAAGACACACAAAATGACAAAGTCTAATGAATCTGAACTGATTTCCTGAGTGTGGGCATCTGAGCAGGCGAGAAAGAGAAGCTAGGTTCAGAGCATCACAAATGCAAGAGGGTTGGAAATGGCTGAGGAGAAGGTCCCCAGGGCCCCTGTGAAGGCGGTGACAGAGTCTCGGTCGCTGTGCCCAGGCCTGAGAGGGAGCCCTTCAATACAGAAGAGGCAGGTCCGCAGTTAGCTTCTCCACAGAGCAAAAACTTTAGAGAGGCCTCATCTCTAACTTCATCATCTCTAACTTGGCCATCCTTCAGTTACTCATGGAACGCGTATTTATTTAGCACATACTATGTGCAAGATACTATTCTAGGTACTAGAGGCATAACGGTAAACAGAGAACTAACGGAGTGATAGATACCACGAAGAAAAGAAAGCACAATTATAAGGGCAAAAGAAGAAATGGCCTGGCCTCGTGCACTGTTGATGGGAATGTAAATTAGTGTGGCCGCTGTGAAGAACAGTTTGAAGGGTACTCGAGGAATTCTAAACAGAACGACCGGAGGATCCAGCACCCCCTCTTCCGGGTTTGCATCGAACCCAGGGAAAATGAAAACAAGATCTCGAAGAGATACGAACACTCCTATGTTCGTGGCAGCATTTTTCCCAATAGCCAAGATAAGGAAAAAAACTTAAGTGTCTGTCAAGAGATGAATGAGTAAAGAAAATGTGATTTTATATATATAATATAATATATCATCTATTATAATAATATATATTATATAATATATAAAATAATACATAATATATATATAAAATGGAATATTATTTGCCCTTGAGAAAGAAAGAAATCCTGCCATTTGCAACAACATGAATGAAACGCGACGTCATTGTATTGAGTGAGACAAGTCAGACAGGGAAAGATAAATACTATTATAGCACTTATATGCGGGATCTAAAAAAATCAGACTCGGAAAAACAGAGCAGAATGGTGATTGCCAGGCACTGGGAGTGGGGAAATGAGGAGATGCTGGAAAAAGGTACGAATTCCCAATTGTAAGATGAATACATTTCGGGGATCTAATGCATAGCGCGATGATTATAGCTAATCTACCTGTATCTTATACTTGAGAGTGGCTAAGAGAGTAGATCTTAAACGTTCTCACGACAAAAAGGAGATGGGAATCACGTGACGTGGTGGAGGTGTTAGCTAACGCTCTCTCTATGGTGGTCATCGTTTTGCAAGATGTAAGTCTGTCCAATCGACGGGTTGTACATCTTAATGTCATACGGCAATTATATCTCAGTAAAGCTGGGGGACGAGTAGAGGAAACGGTCCGGCGAGTCTCTGAGGAAGTGAGCAGATTTCTGAATGGTAGGAAAGAGTGAGGAAAGAGAGTCCAAAAACGTTTGAATTCTACCTGAAACATTTATCATCATGTCGACGTGTACTTTCTCCCGTAAGTTGTAAAAAAAACCAATTAGTTTCCACTTTTATCAAAATATTGGGGGAGGGACCTCTCTTGACAAATTTAGTATACCTCTCCATGTACAGGGACATAAAATGCGTCGCTTGTGCAAAGGGATGCATCTCCGCGACGCTTGTCTATGACGATACAGATGTGTGTGCGTCGCGATGCATCCGGAGAAGGTGTCTAGTCTTGAAAAGACACAGTCAGAGTTTCGAAACACTTTCCGGACCCACCTCACACATAAAACCTTGCGTTACGTCTGCACTAGGTAAAGTTAACTTTGAATTAATTAAAAACCTGGCTGCATATTAAAACGCCTCGCTCTTTGATTAATGGAAATAAATGAGGAGGCAACGTTTTGTCAAACTAAAGGTGCGTTCGATGGCACAACCGGAGGGAACGAATGACGTGGGACACTATCTAAAGAAAACCCAGCGGCCACTAATGAGGCTCGTTAGTGGTGCTAATCTATGTAAATGTTATTAATTGAGAACATCTATCTTTTATCTCCCACGTTTGGTAATCAGGCAATTAAAAAACAATGACATTGCCCGTGGTTGTTCTTCCTGGGTTGTTGTATTTTTTTTTTTTTTTTAAGTGATCAAAGAGTTCAGAATAAGAAGGAAAAAAAAAAAAAGTCCCTTATCAAGAGGTAGGCCTTGCCTTGGGCAACCAGGCCTCATTAAAAGCAGAAAAAGCTGTGTTGATCACCAATTAACCTGATTTGTAAGAACTCTGATAAAGGCCCCGAACAACAGGAGTTTTCTGAGGATGGTAAATGACACAGTTTGTTGACAAAAATAAAAATGATGCATTGAAAGGAATAAAGGAAGGCGAGAAAGGAGTCACTGGCAGCGAATGTCATTCGACACCGGGACCTGTGGGTAGAGGAGAGAGAAGGTTCGGCCCCTTCGGTGGCCTAAAACCCGCCCGAAGTGACTCAGTGCCACCGTTAGTCAGGTGGATCCAGAACACAAAGATGCCTTTTGCTTTCCACCATCCGGTAAAACCTCCACCTCACTCCTCCAGTTCCGGCGGACGACGGATTGATTGTATGTTAGGTGCTGCTGGCCGGGCCCTGCAGAGAACGGATTCTTCCCCGGATGACGCAGCTCAAATGCAGAAGCCGCCTAGAGAGAGAGACAATCGTTGAAGTTTTGGGGGAAGTCCGCTTTGAAATCTAGCATGGTGCTGAATCGCACTGGGCGATTTACGTCGTGTGTTTTTATGCCCCGAAGGTATGGGTATTAGTAGAAACAGAATTAGCGGAAGTTATGAAAGACAGCAAAATAATATCTGTGGGGCGCTTTGCGATGGACGATCCCTTCTGGTATTCGTAATAACATCCTGCTGTTCCAGAGAGAGAGAAAGAGAAAGAGAATGGTGATCAGTAGATAGAAAATAGATAGATGATAGATAGATAGATAGATAGATAGATAGATAGATAGATGGATGATTGATAGAAGATAGATGATAGATGGATAAATAATAGATGATAGATACATACATATATATGTACATACAAATTTGATAGATAGATAGATGACAGATAGAGATAGATAGATAGATAGATGATAGATAGATGATAGATAGATAGATAGATAGATGATAGATGGATGATAGATGATAGATAGATGATTGATATAGATAGATAGATAGATAGATAGATAGATAGATAGATAGATAGATAGATAACAGACAGACACAGATAGACAGATGATAGATAGATAGGTAGATAGATAGATAGATAGATAGATAGATAGATAGATAGATAGATATAGATAGATAGATAGATGATTGATAGAAGATAAATAATAGATGGGTAAATAATAGATGATAGATACATACATATATACGTACATACAAATATGATAGATGACAGATAGAGATAGATAGATAGATAGATAGACAGACAGACAGACAGACAGATTATAGATATCCTGTAGTTGGCACTCTCTCAAAAAGTTCAGAATTCATGAAATATACGTAAAACCACTCATTTTAAGCAACTCTATTTGGTTCTGCCTTTTCCTTTCTCCAGCGTCGTAAAGGTCTTTGACAGGCCTTTAAGTACAGAGTTAGACTCCGCTGGTAAATGGTTAATTTCCATGGGTGATCAACAGGAGCATTGATCCCCTGCAGGGGTTCGAGGTCAGGCAGCCACAGGGAGCTGATTCGAACGTGTGGTAGAGATTTCTAGGACGCAGAACGCGTCAGGGAAATCACCGATGTGGTTTGAAATAAAAAGAAATGTGTACGAATGTGGTATTTCGGGCTCCTTTTCCTTTCTCCACTGTTTTCCTCCCATCTGCTCTGCGGAGGGGCCCCACGCGGCCCAACACAGGCCAGAAAGAGAATGGCGTAAACTCTGTCCACTATGGGCGTAAAAACGGTACGTTCACTTTATCATGACAAGCAGCGTCTTGTTAGGACATTAATCAGACTCTCTAGTCTCATCCTGTTCCTGGCTTTAATTCTTATAGCGTTATAGCTGCTGGTGGTGGTCAGATTGAAATCAGTGTCAAGTCGAATGTATTGCCTTTTTCATATCTTGTTTTTAAAATACGAAGTCTCTATGAATTTAAAAAGTTTAAAATACTCGGTGTAGTACGCTCTTTGATTTCCTCCATTGGATGGCCAAGAATAGAGTGTTAAGATACAAGCTGGTTCGTTAGCAGACTGGGCCACACTGAAACTAGCCCTGATTATATTCCTGTAATGTGATGAATGATGTATGCGGAAAATTTAGGAAGGAGACTGACTTCTCAGGGTCTTCATAACTGCATATTGTAGCATGCGGGTGGAGACATAGGATACAGAAGGCCTTAGCTGGCTCCTTGTTGTCTCTGACCCAATATATTCTGAATAAAATACACAACAGAGTACATCTGAATAGGATCATAGGGTGGTTAGTCTATATAAAAATTCCCTCAATTCTTGTTAAAATTTAGTAAATCTAGTGTGAGGCCCCAGAACGTGAGTTTTGCACTTTCTACACACACACACACACACACACACACACACACACACAAACTAAAACAAAAACAAAAAACAAACAAAACCCTAATGAGTTATTCCATTACTAGTAGTCCAAGAAGCAGAAAAGCTTTGAGGATGATTGCACTTCATCCCCAAAAATACGTATTGAATGTTTACTGTTTATAAATAGAGTAAGGAGGCTATCCAGAAGTTACAAGTTATATAAGGTGAACCTTTTTCTTCCCCCGTCATCTAAGAGAAGATTAAGAAGTAAACGCAAGACGGAAGACTTGCAACCTATTATTTGCATTTGGTAAGCCAGAAAATCCATCTCAGAAGATTCGGACTCACATTACCACACGCTTCGTTTCTTGCATTCCTTCTTGACATATTTTACAGTAAAAATTAATCACATTAGCCCCTAATCTAAGATATTGGATTCTATTTCCATTTTAAGGACTTACTGGGTAGTTGCAAGAAAACATGCAAGAAAAGAGAGAGGGAACAATTGATTTATTGATTAATGATTTGGAGGAACCACCGACTGACCCGGATCGTGTGCGGAGAATATAAATTGCTCTATCTTCCGCTGTTTAGTCACCTCTACGTGGTTTGAGTCGGAGAGGTCCCCGAGTGAGTGTCCAGTGAAACCTGGGTATATGACCGTAATGCACAAGTAGGTAGCTGAGGTCTGCGGGAAGGGTTCAAATTAGGATGATGGGGAGGATGGCTGACGTCAGGTGTGGGCAATCTAGAAAGTTTTCCCTATGGGCTGAAGCACACGGTGCTCAGAAGAAAAGAGAGGGAGAGAGAAAGTGATAAGGATTGCTTGGTGAAGATGATTCTGACAGCCTGTAAAGGGAGCAGGGAGAGGCGAGATTCAAAGTGACGTTAAAAGGAATTGCCTGAGTAAAGTCTTGAAACCAATAAGTAACCATTTGCATGTGACCCGGCAGCCGTGAGAAGTCAGGTGAGGGGCTTGAGAAAGAAAGAAGGGAAACGACAGGTGTAAAAGATTATCTGAGGTGCCAAAGATGGGGCCGTTTGGAGGATGGGAGGCCAAGGACCGAGGAAGGCCGGGGCGGGGACCTTGGCAATTACTGTGAGGAAGCAAAGCCAGGCAGGTTAAGTGACTAGTCCAAGTCCTCTTGCTGGTTTCTTTGCTTGCATATTCATCTTCTGTATATATTTATGTGTAAAATGTCTTACTCTTAACCTAAGATGTAATACAGTTCGTTTGTTATGTCTGTCTATGCCACCAACTTCCAAAAAAAAAAAAAATCTTACCAAATAAGACATAAGCCTAAGTCAATTAAATCAGAGTTTCATGGGGGTGGATCTCAGTATTTAAAAAAAAAAAAAAAAAAAAAAAAGGAAGCTCAGAAAATGCTAATGTGCAGCTAGGGTTGAAAAACACTTTTCCACAGGCAGCTGAGGAAGCAGATACTGTCACGTCTGTAGATGCTCAGCCCCGGTGACAGATTAGAGACAGTTTCCGGGTAGCTGAAGCCAAACAGGACACACATCAGGGAAATGTTTTTCCTTTGCTGCTAACAGAAGGGATAAACGCCAGTTTTCAGTGACAAAACTTCTGGAAACGAAACTCAAGTCAGAAAGTAGTTCATGGGTTTTTTTTTTCATCAGGTTTTTGTGAGGAAAAAAAAAGTTTCTGACGTCAACTACGGTTTTGAAAAATCAGGACACATGCTTTGTCCAAATGTCCCCTGCAGACTGATGAGTGCCTGGTTCACACAGGGAAACTATTTCTTTAGGAAGCCGGAAAAAATGGCCCAGCTCCTTAAAAAAAAATTTAAAAAAAAAATCTAACGCTCTAGATGAATATGAGATGTTTGAACAAACCTCTACCAGATGCTGAATTGCCAACATCTCATGAAATAATTCTCTAACGAGAACCTATAGTGAAGATATTTTATGATCTTATTTAAGCTAAGAACCGTATGCTTTAAACATCAGACATGAAGATGGAAAAGGTTATTAATCCTTTGCTTATGTTTTAAGTGTTTTTTCCCCCCTAAGCTCAGCAGGAAGCTATTCAAACAAAAACCAAAAGCTTTGTCTTCAGGGAGATCTGATATTTTCATCTAAACGTAGGAATAGTTCTTTCTGAGGAGCGGGACCCAAAGTCACGTCTTAGGTTGTAGAAAAACATCTCTTTTGCAATCCGGCCAGAGCTATCAGCAATTTCGTCTCCACGGGCACCTCCCCGCCTTCCACCCCATGTTCTCATATTAGATGTTAGGGTTGGTACAGCAACGTGATGGGCAAGGAGAAAAGAAAGATAAACAGATGACCAAATCTGATAACGGCGTGGAGGGAAAGAGAATGGAGACGAGGCAGCTGGAAATTTGGGTGGATTCGCTTAACGCCAAAACACCCGGGTGAAAAATAATATATATATTTTTTAAGTCGATGATCTGGATGATCTGCCTACGTAATACCGAACATCTGGCCATCTGGGACATCTGGAAGAGTGTCCAGATTCTTCATTTTCCATCACTGGGACCCCACAGAAGTCATTTGGTGGAGGGCGTGGCTGAGGTACCCAGGGAGGGGAGAGGGAAGGGGGTGACTTTGCCAGAATCGGATTCATCTTGTTAATACGGTAGAAAAGTTTAAATCCGAAGAGGGGGGGGGGTCTTGTCTGGTTAACTCTGGATCGATGGGAAATATGCCATGAAAAACCCTAAACAAAGAACAGCAGTAATTACGCCCACATGAAAGAAAAGTGTGAATTAACGCTTCAGGAGGAGACCAGAGAGCTCGCCTTGCAAAATGGCGAGATTGCTGTAGTTGTATTAAGACGTCTTAATTATATGATTGATGTGGGCTTCAAAAGGAAACTCAGAAGCCACAGTGGCTCCAAGGGCATGAGTATTATCAAAAGGATAAAGACGGCATCCAGAAAAAAAAAAAAATCACTCTGAGAGAGAGAGAGAGAGCCTGGGAGGTTTGTATGGCAGAACTAATCGATAATGTCTTAGTTTTATCTGTATTACGTTTAATAAAATTTGATGACATCGGTGATTGAAGATCACACACACAATTATGGCGACATCAAAGGTTTTCGGTGGCATATGATCAGGCTAAGAAATATATAGCAAATCAGAGCCTGGATGTATGTGTCACCCCGTGCCACGGGAAGACACAGACCCTCATAGGGGACAAGGACTTGAGTGCCTTCTCCTGCCATGTTTACGGAAAAGCAGTGTAAGCTTCCTTGCTGCCTTAAAACCAGCCCCCTTTCCTCTCCTTCTCCCAGCTTTCTGCTCTCAGGATTTTAAAAGAATAAGTCAACAGAGCTTGCCATCAAAGGAGATTAATCCTCAAATCTCCCGAATGAACAAAAGTCTACACTGATGGCTTGGCCTTCATCTCCTTCCGTGAAGCCAAGAGGAGGAACCAGAGAGTTTCTAAAAAGACACAGCGAAGAGGTAAGGAGGAAATAGGATGAACTTCCACCTAGTCCCTTGCAACAAAAGAAAAAAAAAAGGCGAGAAGGGGACTTTCTTGTCAAATTTCAAATACGGCCTTGCGGAACAAAAGAAGAAAGTGAGACCTGCAATTACCTCGGCTTTGAGAGCTCAGAGCAAATCGCTTTAATCCCCCAGACGTATACCACTGTCATACTTTCAACAGGTGTACAAACTGTTTGCACTGGAACTAGAGAACCCCATTCAGTCCCCAGGGGCTGAAGGCAAGCGGGTTATTTCATTAGCTTCGCGGTCATCCGGTATGTTCTGCAGACTGACAGCAGAGAATAGGACGCCTTCCCTCAGCAAAGCGATTCAACAGGTGAGCGAGCGATCCCCGAGTTTGTATATCAGACAGGTAACGCGACTCGTTCCTAGCTTTAAATGAACTCTAACCGTTCGGCTGAGGAAAATAACGAATTCGATTACCGCCTTGCTTAGGTCCGTGTTCGATGCCATTTTGTACCTGAGGGTCTCTTACGAGCCGAAGGCCTAAAACTGACATGACTGAATGACACATTGTGGGAGTCGAGTTTTTCTTTTTTAACTTTGCTTTAAAAAAAAAAAGAAAAATGTTGCTGGCCAAAAAAAGAAAGAAAGAAAGAAAGAAAGAAAGAAAGAAAGAAAGAAAGAAAGAAAGAAAGAAAGAAAGAAAGAAAAGCAATAAGGCCATGATAAGTTATTGACAAATTAAAAAGTAACTATTCCTCTGAAAATAATTATTTTCCTAAAATTCTGATTGGGGTCCATTTTCATCTCATAAATTAAAGCAGATGAGAATTTTCGAGACAAAAGCAAAGTGATCTATTTGTGCCAGACACATCCTCCTTTTCTTATCTGAGTGCGTGGACTGTTAAGAACTCTGAAAGTAGAGGCATTTTGACTCAAAAGCCCTGTTGCTTCTGCCCAAACACATAACCTTTAATTAATGAATCAACAGAAGCTCATGTGTGAAATACTTTTGCTAGGTTTAACCCACGGTATTTTCTATAGCTATTTAACAGAAACTTTCTGAGGTCACCAAGGATAAGGGGACATTCTCTCAGGACCACGACCCATGCCTATATTGAGAGCTAATATTCATGGAGATAAAAATAATAATAATAATAATAATAATAAAGCTAAAAGGTACTACATCAGTTCAGGTCCTATGAGGAAAAGAAGCTAAGATAGGATTGGCCATACGAGAGACTAAAAACGCTTAAATGTGTAAAAACAGAGTCCACTTTGACAGAAGCGAGTCAGATCCTGAGAAGATTGACCCCAAGTCGAACACCACTTTCACCAAGAAGATGTCACGGCGCTCTGTCCCCCCAAAAAAACAGGTCACACGTTGCATCTCCTCGCCGTGTGTGCTGGGACTCTATATATTGTGAACTCTCTGGAGCCTCCAACCCACTGCAGATGGATATTATTAGCTGCGATTGACCAGGTCTAACGGTGAGAGAGTGGGAGTAAAAGCTCCATGAATTACACAGCCCACGTGTCGTGATGAAAATCAAAGTAGCTATGTGCAGACAGGAGGGGTGAAGGGGTCCATTGAAAATCAGAGAGATTAGCAACTCATCACATTATTTGTGGGTTATCAGGAGACAGAAGTAATGAAAGTGAGACCTATATCCTTGATCGATAAGAGTTTGACTGCATTTTGAGTTCATTTTCCCCTGCCGAGAGAGAGACAGCAGGCTTACTATTGATCACTGTGTTAATCCATAACCAGACCGGGCCTTAGCCTGGCGGAGAAAGCAGGAAAAATAAGATAATAAGCAGGAACTCTTGATCTTTTATTATGGTGTGCTAGATAAAGCGAATGTGGGGGTTCGAGGTGGCATACTTTACACTTAACCCTTACTTCGCCTCTTAATTTGGAATGTACGAGAAAAAAATGGCATCCCACCTACCTCTGGCTTTCCTGTGACCTTATTTCGCCCGCTTCCGAGCCAAAGTGTACTAAGGACTCTTCTTAAATATCGGAGGCGGGTAGTTTCTGGGCCAAGGGACAGTTGCACCTCCAGATCCCACTCAGGAAAGTCAACAGAGATGCGATGTTAGTTGCATTTGTTTCTAGTGTGTTTCCTATTTTCTGTGTTCGTTGTGATCGTTCAGAGTCCCGAAATCTCAGAATTTTTATCAACACACACTGTCAATGGTTATTTTCCTAATAGATCCGATATCTCAAGAGTGAGCGTCATTTAATGTGTGTTTAAGCAAACAAGGGAAAATGAGATGTTTGCAGTTCTATTACGGCGACTCCACAGTCCCGTACCAAACCGTTGGGTCACTAAAGCTGGCATTATCACTGATCTAGGACGATCTTTGAGAGAGAGAGCAGTTCGTCTTTCCTCTCGAAACATCCAGCAATGCCTTCTCGATCTAGCCTACACCCCTCTATAATTTAGATTATTTCATGGCCTGCCTTAGCTACAAAAAAAAATCAACTCTTGGTCAATGGGTCAATATTTACTACAGTGGTTTTTGCTGAAATTTAGACTAGCTCTGCCACTAATCCATCTGACACCTTAATACCCATTAGAAAAGCATGGTCCCTCTGAGCAAACACAGTAAGTATGTATCGGACCCAGTCTCATCGGTGGACGTTAAATATGCTTCTAATTTTAAACAATGCTGCAATGAAAGTGTGTGTGTGTGTGTGTGCGTGTGCGTGCGCGCTTGTTTGTATATGTGGACCTTTACGTGTCAGTGAATTGGTCACGCCTTTTTTCCTCTCTTTGGAAAATACCCTAGAAATGGAACTGCTGGATTGAAGGGAATTCACTGTTTACGCCTGTTGATTATTCCTCGCGAAACTCTCTCGGGGAAGGCTGTACCAATCTATAATTCCACAGAAGTGTATTGGAGAACCAAGTTCTCCTCGCCCCAAGGATTAAAATGCCTTAAATATTTCATAGGAAATTTCGATTCTGAAATGGTCCACTAGATGATGTTGTTCTCATTATGCATCATGTACATCGAGTGAGGGCCTAAATTGAGAACCTGGTAAGAGAGTGTTAAGCTTAATAAGGAGTAATAATTCATTTCTAATCATTTAATAGGACATTTCGTGACAGGTGCAGTGGAAGGACTACCGAGTCACTCCACTCAACAGCCACTTCTGACAACAGCCAGCTGTGTGACATTAACAAATCACTCAGCCTCTCTGGGCTTCGATTTTTTGTGTTCACGAAATAAGGGACAGAGTTAATATTCTTACTTTCTTGTCTCATAGAATACCAGAGATATTAATAATAATAAATGTTACAATTTGCCTTTGAGTCAAAGACACCAGCCTAAAGCCTGAGCCCTGAATGATCGAAACAGAAAACTCGTAGCGTTTTATTCTGTGCTGTCATCAAAATAATCTCACGAGAATCCCCATTATTAATGACTGCTCTGTGCAAGTTAGCAACTGCTGGCCTAAATTCAGACGGATGGCTGTAGCTAATGTAAAATTTTCAGCATCATTTCACTTAAATTCGAAATTCCAATTCGACCAACATTTCTTGTGCCGGGAGCTATTCCATGTGAAGAATGTAAAAACAGTGACCCTGTCCTAAAGGAGGTGACAATACAGTTAAGTCATTTTCTCACAGTAGGTTTTCAACCTAGAATCCTTTCTGCTTAAATAATAGAAGAGAATACGAAGACCAAGAAATGCTAAATTTAAACTTAAAAATGTCCACTAATCCCAAGATGGAGGCTCAGTTTAGAAGTTCTTTGCAGATTTTTCTTAATACCTAATATATTTTGCACATATTGTAAATAAATGGTTTGAAGAGATTTGAGCTGTGTGTGTGTTGTGTGCATATCCGTATAATCTTACTAATAACCTATACTAATTTTAGCATTAAAATTAACTAATTATACAATTAACAATGCTTGAGTCAAAGTTTCAAAATTAACAGAGAAATATGATTGACATCAGAAGAATAACATGTTATAAAATACAATTACTTAAATTTTAAAATTAACTCCATATAATTAACTAATACGCCAATTAAGCAATATGTAATTAAGTTATAGTTCCTGCCATTTAGTCATTTAATCATAAAAACAAAGTTTATTTTTATAAACAAATGAAATGCATATGAAAATCTATTAGTTAAATGTGTGGTTGGAGCTAAGAATAAACATTAGGAATAAATATTATCTATTTCTATAATCCATGTAATCAGAAAACAGGTCTTATGATCCAATGCATAATTATTGTATTAGCGTAGAGCACTTGTTATTGAACGTGGGTTGGTATCTTAGTTTGCATGCTGGCTCTCATACATACCAGTGACCTTAATAAAATGTGGATAACAATAGTGCCTAATTTATCCTGTTGTTTTCAGCGTTAAATGAGATAATGCAGACACCAGTTCCCATAATGCTTTGTCACCTGGAAAAACTTAGACACGGTTATTATCTTACCATTTGGGGAAATAGCTTCATGCGTCATTCGAAATGAAGTTAGAATTCTGCGATACCCTGTATACATACGACTTAGTTCATCTTTTCGATTAGTAAAGAAACTATTATCATTTTGGGAAAAGTCCTAAAGTTTCCTCTCCTCCAATAAGTTACCGTCTTTCTGTTCAAAGAAATCAGGATATTTTTGTCACTGAAAATTTCTCTCAGGCGCATTTGCAAACTACTCCAGCAAACTAAGTCTGATGACTTAAGTTCCCAAAAGAGATTTACATAAATGGATCTTTTGAGGAGAAACAGTAAAAAAAAAAAAAAAAAAGAAAATGACTCTGGCTAATGTCAGGTGAAGAAAATCTGTTGGAAGGAGATTAGAAATGAAGGCTATTTTCAGGAGGACTGGAGAACCAGTCGGGGACAGGCAGGAACAGGTGGCCGGGGAGGCTGGAAGCAGGCCCACAAGGCCCACCCTCATGCTCACGCAGGAATCACCTGGCCTGAGGCAGCCTCTGGGGACAAAGAAGTCATACCCCTGTGTCCATCTGTATGTGAGGCCTGGGACGCTCGCCCAGGCCTGTCTGCACCGAGAGGGAGGAAAGAAAGATCTGTCCCTTTAGAATTCTCTAGCGTGATAACAGGCTCCAAAAGTGCGTCTGGATGTGGACAACCTCAGGATGCGGGGCGGTCACAGTCAAGTACAAGAAAAGTCCATGGAACTTCAGAAAGCTTCGGTATAATTGCACTCACGTTCCTGGTGGGGACAATCGGTCTCAGTTCTCACTAGGGGAACTTAGCAGTCACGATGCAGTTTTCAGGATTAGGACTAGAAATTTTAGGGTTCTGTGATACCATGTCCACGAAAATCCTTCCGAAAACACAGCCTGCCTCGTGAATGCTCAGTGGTATGTACCTCTCTCAAGAGACAGCCGGATAAAAGTCAAGACTCCATATTTCCTTATTTCCATCCATTTTTTCTCTACCTACCAGCTCTCTTCCCTTTTAACTACATCATGTTTTAAACACAGCACAAGTGGAAGTTTAATAAATTTTAAGATTTTTTTAAAAAGAATTTGAAGAAATTTTATTCAGAAAAATATATATATATCCTCAAGGTATGCTTAATACATAGACACACACAAAAACACAGACACACGCAGGCGCTATTTTACCAAGCTTTTCTTAAATTAGTTCTCTTACAGGTTGAATTGACAATGTGTAGGTATTGCAAAGAGAGAAACTAAGAATGGGAAATGTTTTCCAATGAGACCCGTCTTCTGAGCAGCAATCCAATAGGAATTCAGGAGACGGTCTGATGTTTTACTAGGAGGGCTGGTTGGTTTGCATTCGCGAGATTGACAGTGCTTAACTTTGTAACCTCGAGACCGTCAGGTTTCCTGGAAGCGTTTTATCCTCTCTGTTTCCTTTGCGTGCAGAATGAAGCTATCACTGAGCTATTTCTGAGGAAACCCCAGTGGAGATCTTTATAGACAAAAAAGTAATTGCTTAGATGGGATGAATCGCCTCTAAGTCTTCACGCACGTTGAAAGGCCAATGATATTTTGATGATGTTGGCGTTAGCAAATCTGGGATTTGAGAGGCAAAAGCTACCGAGAATATGCTTAAAAGAGAAGAAAGCAATGAAAATTTTAGGTTGAGAAAGTGAGTTAATCATACCTTTCCTAAGTGATGCTCAAAAAACTATAATTTGGCTAAATATTAGTGTCCGAATTAGACCAAAGTTTTGTAAAATGGAGACAAAAACAAATCCTGGACATTTTCTTAATAATGTCTTTTGATACTAAGACTTATATTTTGATGAATTTATCTTTTTTATATTTCATTTTTATCTTTTTAAAATGCCTTGGTATTCTGAGAAATATTTGCCTACCTCATATCCTTAAAGATAGTCTCTCTTTTTTTTTTTCTGGTACCTTATAATTTTTGCTTTACTTTAGGTCCATGGTCCATCTGGAATTATTGTTTGTATGTGGTGTTACGTAGCTATCATATTTTTCATTTGGCTATCCCATTGTTCCAGAATCATTTCTGAAAAAAAAAAATCTATTTTTCACTAAATCGTTTTGTATCCCCGTTGAAAATTAACTGACTCCAGGTGCATTGGACATTCCTGGACTCTATTTTGTTCCTCGGTCTATTTATTTTACCTCATACCTAAACACTACTTAATTATTGTTATTTTATAGTAAGCCTTGAAATCAAGTCGTATAAGTCCTTCGACTTCATTCTTTTCCTCCAACATATTCTTGGCTAGTCTCGGCTCTTTTGTATGCATTTTCGTATAAACTTTAGTATCACCATATCATTTTTTTTAAACTCTGGAATGGGGCTAGCATATCAGCCCTAAACAGGCTACCTCTGGACTTTCTCATGAAGGAAAAAGAAAATATATCTTTTCTGAGCCACTCTAATTTTGGATGTCTTTCACTGAAAACCAAAATTAATCCAAACTGATACAAGCTTCCTCTGGCTCTGACAGACCACTCGCTAAGCACTGGACCAGTTGCCATAGCCAGAAAGTTTGATGGAGGCAGGCCCACTGGAGCCCCAGGAACTCGTTGTGCAGAAGAGATGGCCCACCAGGAAAATTGGGGTAAAGTCTAGAACTAAAAGAAGCTGTGAGGATGAGGGGTAGATAAGCCAACTATCAAGGTATCCCACCACGAGAGCCCAAACCTGAACAGGCCGGAAGATTCATAGGCCTTGATGCATTTTGTGTTTGATCCTATCTCTTTTTGAAAAAAACAAAAAACAAAAAAACAAAAAAACTGTGCACTTCAGGGAAAACGGTTGGCCAAGGAAGCTGGCAAACCAACTCAGAGAAGCCGGAAGCCAATCTTAAGAAGATGACCCATTACACCTGCCAAATGAGGAAATCGCGAGAACTTTGTTTTGTTTTGTTTTTTCTTTCACTTGATTCACACTAACCAAACGAGAAGTTTAAACAGAACTAGGAAAGGACATATTTTCAGATTGGGAAGTCACTACTAGATACTTAATTTAAAAAGCAGGTGCTGATGGGGTGGCCTCTGCTCAATATTAACTGAAAACCCAGATGAAGTTGGGAAACATGGGTACGGCAGATGTTCAAAGCCCAAAGCAAAACCCCAGCTGGTCTCCCAATTAAGGCCTGACGACTCTGCACAAGCGTCCTAACGGAGATGTGATGTTAAGAGGTGACTCAGGTAATCCATTTGACGGACGATCTAGATGCCTTTGGAAACGCCTTCCAGCCCAGAGAGAACTGCTCCGAGCGAGCTGGCTGATCTTTGAGGCGTACAGCTAAAAGGAGAATGAGAGACATCCCCATCCTGGGAGCGACAGGGACCCTTCGGAAGCTGTGTGGCTGCATCAGGGATGGACACGTGGCTCCAGGGTCCCTCCCCGTGCTCCTCCGCCCGTCTCTGATTCCATTAAATCACAGCCCAGAGTTAGAACTAAGAAAGAAGCTTCTCGATCGGTACAACATCAGCCCTCTCGTTTGCAGATGAGGAGACTCGCAAGTAAGCCCTCTGACAATTGTTTTCAGCTGCGAGATAACCTCCTTGCCTTTGAACAGCAAATCTTGTTCTGTGTTTATCTCGTTTCTTGTTCCTTTCCTCTTTCTGTCTACTCTTCCACTGGGATCACCTACCCTAACGGTCCCCTATCTTTCAACCAACTACATTTACCGAACCTTAAAACAAATGAAATAAAAGACCGAAAAAGGGCTTCCGGTGTCGAAACAGTTGAAGGACACGATCGTACATTTAATTTAAAGCAATTAACCTGAAGCATTATCATCAGCCTGATGGTCCTGTTTGAACTCAAAATGCCATCTGCCCACGGCGCTGTGCAGGGCAGAGTACAAATGGAAAGAAACAGACAAAAGTCCCAGAGTTCAGCGTTCTAATACTGTGCGGTTGCATAGCAACACACGCTCTTCATTAGCGTCACCTGTCATTCCTCCATGGAGCGCAGGTGCGGCTAGACCTGGGAGCATTTCAGTGGTCTTCTCGGGTCGTCGCAAGCCTGAGAGGGTGTCCCGGACTGAGGACGGAGACCAGGTCCGGACCCCATCTGGGAAATGACACAGCTCCATCCACTTCGCTTCCTCCCTGCCCTCCCACGGGCCGCATCTCCCTGGATCCGGGTGCCCTTTCTTTACGAGCTCAGAGTCAAGTTCATGTCTCACTACTAACGGGGGAATAGGACTTGATGGAATGCCACTTTGGACTCCATCTTCCTTTTCTTCTTGTTTTATTTTATTTGTTTCTAGTTTATTTTATTTAGCAATATAATTTGCATTTTCGTTAATCGTTCTGAATTCTTTACGGAGCAATGTATGAATATATTATATTTTTTATTGTATTTTAATCTTACTACACTACATTACATTGCATTTTATGTTCTATATTATATTATTTATTGTATTATACCATACTATACTACATTACATTGTATTATACATTATATTATACTTATTGTATTTTATTATACTATGCTACATTACAGTGCATCATATATTATGTTATTATATTTCACATATTACATTATATCATTTTATGTTATGTTATACTATATTATGTCATATTAATGTGTATGTATATCAATTTGGGAGTATCACAGAAAGAGAATAGGAAACCTAACATCTCACTTTAAATTGCTGTGCCTGTGTGACCCAGGATGAGTTAATCTCTCCAAGACTGAGTTTCTTCGCTTGCGAGTTAAGAATATCTACCCCAGAAAAAGTTATCAGGCCCGAAGGTAGCATAGGTAAAAAACCTTGCACATTTCCTGGCACCAGGTAATAACCCATGTGTTATTAGATATACTTATTTAGGAAGCAAGCTAGCTTCAAAATATTTGGGGATGAGTCTGTCTCCTAAACAGGGTTGAGCATGAGCAAGAACAAGAAAAATCAACAGGTGGAATTTTATCAAACTAAAAGGCTTCTGCAAGGCAAAAGACATAGTCACTAAATAAAAAGACAACCTATAGAATAGCAGGAAATATTTGCAAATCATATTTCTGATAAATTTAAAATATTTTTAAAAATTTATACAACTCAATAACCAAAAAATACCTCCAAATGATTTGCTTTTGAAATGTGCAGAGGAATGGAATAGACTACTTTCCTAAGAAGACATCCAAACAGCCAACAGGTGCATGAAAAGATGCTCAGCATCGCTAATCATTAGGGAAAAACGAATTAAAACCTCTATGAGATAACACCTCACACCTATCAGAATGGTCATCATTAATCAATCAATGAACAACAAGTGTTGGCCAGGATGTGGAGAAAAGGGAATTCTCTTGGAGTCCGTGGGATTGCAAATTGGTGTAGCCACTATGGAAAACAGCATGAAAGTGCCTCAAAAAAAATTTAAAAATAAGGCTGTGATGCGACTCAGTATTTGGATATTTGTCCAAAGAAATCGAATACCCTAATTGAAAAGATATCCACAGCCCCGTGTTAATCACCACGTTAGCGTCATATGCTTGGAGATTCGTGTGTCTTTGTGCAAACAGCGCTGGGTTAATTTCAGAGACCTCACAGATTTTTGCTAGGATTTTATTTTGTGCCGCTGTACCTTTCAGGACAATGACTTTGTTGGAAATTCAAGGTACGACTTTTGGCTATTTGGAGAACTGAGTGGAGTATGTTAAACGTTGACCTTATGTTGTAGATACCGTTTTAAATTCTGTGGATGGCCGTTTCAAAAGAAAATTGAATGTGAACTCCGATTTGTGATTTTATTTTTAACTAGATTACACAAATTGATTCCTTTTTAATTGAAAATTACTCGGTTTGATTATGGAACCTCAATAACAATAAAGTCAGTTCGCGGTTATTTGATTTATTTCCTGTTTTGCCACTCTGCCATTATTAAATTAATTCACCTTCTAATAAAAATAATTCCTAATGTTGAGAAAATACAGATAAGTAGAGAGAACCGTTATTAAGATCATCAGTATTAAAACTAAATCCTTTATTTCTCATTAAAGATACAGTCAATTTAATTAATTCACATTAATCCCTCATTGACATTAAATTTATCTAAAAATCTACACTCGTATAGATTATTAACACTAAGGCACAAAAATATTTTAAATGATTAATATGTAGAAGAACTGCATTTATAGAGATTCAGATGATTATATTTTTAAATGTTCTATAAGTGAACTAATCTTTCGAAGCCATTTCTCCACTTTCTCAAATACTTGATTAAAAAAATAATAAATCAGAAAGTATTTTTTTCTAAAGAGAGAAAAATTAGAAAATCTTACTAAGTAAGATATCTAGAGTTGATATTTCCTGCTAAATGAACTTAAAGTGATCACAGTATTAAAAACCAAGTCCCCAATTCTCTTTACATGCAATTAAATTCTTGAGAGATGGCTCTATTTTGTGCAACTTTCTGATATTTTTTTCCTTTACTTTTTCTAGAAAAGAGAAGTTCTTATAAGACAATCCACGGTTCACCTCCAGCATTTTTTAATCGTTCTAGATTGCAAAGCTATTTTGTTTTAAAACATCTTTATTTAGGTAAGTACTTTAATTGGGCTTTAGAAGTAACCCCTAATTATAAGTAGATGCCAAATGGTATATTTTGATTCTGGCTTTAGGAGTCGGTTTGCAGGCTATAAATTACTTGGCAAAGAATGTCACAGTGTATGATAACCCTAATTTCAAACCGAGTTCTCATCTCTAGTCCATGCCTTATAAAAGTTTAACTTCACAAGCTCCTTTATAACGGGTTAAAAATCTGCCACCAGGACAAGACAAGCCGAACCAAATAACTGTCTTTCAAAAGTACAGAGACTTAAAGAACTTACCTTTTCGTGTCAAATAACAACAAGAAATTGACTTGTGTTTTGTCCAGCTTTTTGGTTTAATGATAAGCCGTAGAGCTAATTAAATTAATAGACTAAAAGATGCCAATTTTCTTTATTTACCTTTTTTGTCTTGATAAACATTAGTGTGCTTGAGTGGACACCTCTATTTTTCTTGGAGTTTTAAAGCTTCCTTTCATGTGGGTGAAAAATGGCTGGATACGTCAGGGTTTATCAAACAGAACCTTGCTTTTTTTTTTTTTTGGCTGGCACTTTTCGCCTTATCTAGCAAACACATTACTCTCTTCATCAAAATTGGGCAGAATAAACACAGCCCGGGCCCACACACAGAACTGGGGCTACCTTTAAACAGACTCTAGACCTTTTTAAAGTCAGCTAGCAAGCTGATTAGGTCCCAGATCTTGGACATTATCTTATTTTTGATAGCCGTGCTATGAAATGGCAATAAAGAAAAAACTGCAGAATAGGACTGCGAGTTAAAGTGTCTGCTTACTTAAAAGCAAAGGAAAAGAAAAGAATTGTGTAAAGCAGTCGGACTATTTACAAATCTCAAAGGGAGTGATGCTATAAAAAGAATTTGTGTGTGAGTTAAAGGCAAGCCGTCATGTCGCCTTCAACCTCGGCATTCATGCAGAGGAAGCCGCAGATCGCGATGGTGTGTACTTTCTTTTTTTAGGGGTATTTTAATATCTTTGTTTAGTACTTTTAGGCAACTTCGAAGCTATTATTGATCCGATCATGAGAAAGGAAAAGGTTCATTCCCGGCCTGGGAGACAATCACGAAAAGATGTATCGGAAGTGATACATATTTCACCGAAGTTCCCTTTCCCTGATGTCAAAAAGCAAATGGATTAAATAAAACGGGACCCACTATCAAACACCGAGGCCGAGTTTAAACATTCGAGATTCCCTTTTCTCACCAAATAGAGCAATGACATGCCATTTAGAAGGAGCTATTTTTAACAGATGAGCAAAATCTTGCCTGTTTGGGGAATCTTAACCTCACGAAAAGTCTAGCTTCTCGGAACCTCACAGATTTCTGGCCATATGTATGGAGTGGAAATGGACGGGGGGAAAAAAATGTAAGGATGTGGAATGCTGATTGAAAGAGATGAAGAATGTAGTGCCAAGTGGCAAGGTCAGAGTTAACACGTGTAAAGGAACACCAGCTCCTGCAGGGGCCTGTTTGCATGTGACATAAACTGAAAAGTATTCATGCCTCGGATAATGTAACGAGTGCAAGTCGTACACTGTACCTGTGTAGGATGAAGGCGGGGGAAGATGTTGTCAGCCACCTTTCAAGTACTCTGGTTTCACTTTATCTCTGATCTCAAGTCGCCATTTGAAGTGGCAATAGAACAGCTCAGAGACAAAGAAGATACTCCGTGGTCGAGAAAATGCTGCCCCTGTTCTCCATTGAAATTGGTTTTGCCTTAATTTCAGAACTCAACATGTGGGACACTTCAACACTCCCCCCCAAACACACACACACACCCCAAATAACTGTTGTTATTTAATCCCATTTATTTTCACGTCGAGATACTCGGATTTAATATGCTGCCATATATCAAGAAACATCTCTCTGTGTTACAAATAAATTTCAACTTGAACAGGCTCATAGGGGGCGATGGCTCATGTGAAAAGCACATCCCAAAACCCAGAAAATGTTAAAATAGGATAGGAAAGTTTAAGTGCATAAGGCAGAATGAGGGAGGGGCATGCCGGCATTCTCTTAAAACGATGGCTGGGGAGCGCGTCCCGTAGCTGTTCTCAAAATCGTTCTCAACAGTAACAGTAATAAGACACTAACGCACACTCTGGGCTCTCACAATAACAGATGCAAATCTCAAAAAAGGCACATGGCAGGTTTCACCTGTGTTAACTCATTTATTCCTGACAGCAGTCCCTGAGGCAGGTGCTATTGTAATCTCACTCTCAGGGAGACTGAGGCACGGGGAAGTGAAGTAACTTGCTCCAGGGCCGCATAGCCATCAAGTGGGCAAACTTCAGAGAAGTTCCTTTGCATACATGTCTGTGCGTGAGTGTTTACTTAACACGGTAAAACGCTCCCTTGCCCAGAAAGTGGACCCCACCCAATTAATTTTTCTCCCCGGAAGTCAACGTGTGAAACTATTTTCTTCATTTTTAGGGCGTCAGGCCCGTTAAAGAAAACCGGCGGTGAATGAATGGCTTTTGAAAGTCTGTTTTCAAGACAAACCGATGTTTGTCTTGAAAACAAATGTTTCTAAAACATTTTAGAAAATGGCTACAAATCAATTCCCACAGTATCTCAAAACTCCTTAGCTCAGTGATTAAAAAGTGTAATTTTGTCCACAAATTGGCCTTTATTTCACCTTGCTGGACATGCCTTAGTCCCTCCTGGCCGCCATTGAGTCAAAGGTAAATATTTCGTCTGTCAGCCTGCCCTGTCTTTCTCTCTGGATCTTGTGTCTTTTGATGATGGCCATTTTCTCAGCAGAAAGACGCATCTCCCGGAGTTTAGCAAATATTTTGGTTTTTGTCATTGAACACCATCTAAGGGTAAATAGCAACATCTAGGGATTTATTTAAAAAGTTGTGAATATGATATTACCAGAGAAGGAGATATACCATCAGAGTCTCCCAAGCTTGCCCCAAATATAAGGGACATTTGATAAAAGGAAATAGTAATGAATGGGAGGTGTGACCACACTTGGCCAGTTTCTTTAGCATCGGTATAAAGAATATATTCAAGATAAAATATGCACTTTTGTGCATAATAGTATTAAAGAATGAGATGAATGAATGAATGAGGAGGAAAGAGTTCATTATAAATGTTTCATTGTTACCATCGCGGGTATATATAGAATTTTTTTCCCCAACGTTAACCTAAGAGCCCAAGAAGGGAAAAACTACTTTAGATGTATTGATTTATTTCGGGGCTAATTATGCACTTAATGGTTTTTTTTTTTTTTTTTGAAATACTGTAAATCCCCATGCTTCAGGGCAGCGTTATGTTCGTATCCAATTAATCACTTTCCATCTGACCCAGGATGATCAAATGAAACCTTGACGGACCAAGAGATACCTAACAATGCCGAGATTGCCTTTCCAGGCTTCGAGAATCACCCCAAGAGTTTCTGAAGGACAAATGTAAAAAAAAAAAAAAAAAAGCAAGTGCGATAAACACATTTTTATTACTGAAAAATAGCACACAGTTTTGAAACTTCCCTTTTACATACACACACAAAACCATTGCTAACCAAAGTAATCATGCTCAAAAAAAAAAAAAGCACGCAAAAAGTCCCATGTTTATATAGGAAAAACATTAATATTTATCAAGCATGCATTAGTACACATACACGTATACTCTGCTGGTGTGGGAAAAAGAAAGTACTATACCAAGGAGAAGGCTCCTTCCTTCTAGAAACTTCTTAGGAAGTAATTACTCATTGGTCCTTCGGCAGGTGATGCTAATTTTAGGTCACACATTTCAGAACCTCTAGGATGTGCCCAGATCATTGGGTTGTTTACTTTAAAAGACACGAATATTATGGATGTTTATGGCCCACACTGGAGAGTTTGTCACTTGTAAAAAAAAAAAAAGAAAGAAATATATATATATATATATATATATATATATATATATATATATATATATATATATTCCCTCGCCCATGGGCATGGAGTTGGGGTTTGAGTGGCAATTATAAAACTTCGGTCTGCTTTCAAAGGCCTTTATGAACTAATTCTCAATGCAGCCTCAGGAGACGGGGGAAAAGAATCATTTTGCCTGTCTTTCTGCAGCTTCTACATCCTATGACCTGTCATCGAAAGAAAGAGAGTGTGGTGACCACAAAAAGCAACATACAGCTGATTTATATACTTGAAACCTATAGAATTTTATTAACGCCACCCCATCCTGGTGCTCCCCCCAACTCCCCTGCCTCAGTTCAGGGACTGTTGGGCCAACCACAAATTAAAATGAATAATCTGATCACACCCAGGGAACGAGGGTAAATAAAGGTTGTGCGCCCTGTAATTACACGAACTGAACCATCTCGGGAGGCGTTTAAAATATTTGGGGGTGGCAGGTAGGAGGTTTCTTGGTGGGCGCCGTTCATTGAAATCTCTTACAGGATTTTTTTCTTCTTCTTCTTCTTCTTCGTCTTGAAACCTAGTCTGTGCTATAAAACCCGCTGTGCTAAATTATGAACCGAAGGCTTTGGGGTGGGAACAATCAATCAAGATACCTGGGGTAGTGTGTAATGTGCCTGCTCTTGTCAGCATGAGCAGGGTCCCCTGAACACAGCTCCCCAGCAGGTTAAATAAATATGATACTATAGACGAACCGACTGGGTCGGCCGGCTGCGGCAGTCAGCTCTTGATAAAATACAATCTTCCTTTAATACACGCTGAGAAAGTTATTTAACGCTTGCAAAACCTATATCCATTTCTCGTCCCCTTTTATTTTGTAAGTCTTCCTCGAGAGGAACTCTTCTTGAGGATAAGAGGAAGATGTTGCATGATTCGGGGGAGTGGGGAGGAAGATTTGACAGCCCCGAAGAAGCGGGGAGGCTCAGGTGTTTGGGGGTGTACAAATGACAGCGGCTGCGGTGGGGGGCTGGGCAGAGAGGCGGCGAGGGCGCAAACCGCACCTGAAGCTTCCAGCGGACCCCAGGTCGGAACTTCCTGCCGCGAACCCCCTGTTGCAAGAAGAAACCCGGGTTATTTCAATTCTGTTCTCATTTCTGCACATTTCGGCCCTGCTGTCGGCGGGCATCTGGACCAGAGGGGGGAATTATTCTGGATTAATTGGGGCGAAGAATAACTGGACAGGAGAATCATTTAAAAGTGGGGGAGGGAGCCCTCAGTGATCTTAAGAGACAAGTGCCCCCGCATTGCTGGCGGCGAAGGGGAGACGAGGCGACCTCCCGCGGGCGGGCGAAGCCTGGGGGTCGGTAATAGGGGTTTGAACAGACGGTCGCCCTGAGTGTCGGCCCAGGGCGTCAGCCTCCGTGTGCGCTGTGGCTTCAAAAACGCCCCTCGCCACCATTTAGTCCCCCACTTGCAAACAGGCAAAAATGACAGGGTTGGTGGCTGGGCTGTCGCTTGAGTCGATTGGACTTTAACCCTCCGCCCGCGCGGGCGGGGTCTCTCCGCACGCTCGCCTTCCCGCGGTTTAACCGCGGTCCCTGTCCTTGTCGCGCGTGGACCCGCGACGCCGCGCGCCTGTGCCGGGGGCCAGCTGGGGAGTGGCCGAGGGCTGGCGACACGTCGTGCGCGCAGAGGCGCCGAGGGTGGGAAAGGCCCACCACTGGCAGGGTATCTCTTACCGAGTGCAGATTAATGTCCCCTCTAACACTAAGCTCTCCTAAGGGCGACGCGAACGCTGGGAGCGAGGGAAGGCGTCGCCTGCCACTCAGAATACCGGGGCCTCCCCGGCCTGTTGCAATAACTCGCGGGGCGGGGCGCGATGCCACCTGGGCGTGGGGGGCCGCGGGCCGCGCTGCTCCTCCCACAGTCCCCGCGCGTCGCGGTGGAGGCCGCGCCGGCCACCCAGGGCCTCGGGGTCCCGGCTGCAAACCGCGGCCCCCGCGCCCGGCGCGCCCCCACCGCGTCGCGCGCTCTCCCGGGTGGCGCGCGTGGGGACCGATCGAGACCCCAGCAGCGCTGGGACGGGCACCGCTCGGCCTGGCCGTCCCGGGCGGCGTCGCCAGCCCCCAGACCCGCTGGCGAGGCGGGCGCTCCGAGCAGCGCGCGCAAACGCATGGAAGTGCAGGTGGGGAGCGGCGATCCCCCGGATGGCCCCTTCGATTCCGGGTCCCCTCGTGCGGTGGCAGCGACCGGGGCTGCGGGGACCCCGGGAGGCGCTGGAATGAATCCTTGCAACCTTATTTTTTTAATTTTATTATTATTATTATTATTTTTTGGAGACTGTGCGCTTTCAAGGGCTCTTTCCCTGAAACTGACACCCGTAAGCACTCTCCAGGGGCCTGTCGCGCAGGTGGAGTGGCAGGGCCAGGCGGGGGCCCGTTGGCGAGACACGGGGACATTTGTCATGGGTGACCCCGCGCCTCGGCTTCTGAGCCCACGCCGGCGCGGGGAGGCCGGCGCTAATGTAATAAAGCGAGATCGACAAGAGGAAAAGGCCCCTCTCGCCCCGGGGCCGCCACATGCTCGCTGGGTTTTACTGTCAGGGCCGGTGGAGGCTGCGGCTTCATTTCATATCCATTAATATTTACAGCAGCTATTGAATTTCCCATTACAAAGTTCAGCATCCACACTGCTAATATGAAATTTTAATAGTGTTGTCCACATCATGAAAAGTCCCACCATTAAGAGGGGAGGCGGGAGAGGGCGCCCTAGAAGTTATTCCCCGCCGCACGCCTGAAGCGCATCGCCACCCCTCACCCCGTAGCCGTTAAACGTTTTCATTTGCAACTATTACCATCAAGAGAGGAGCCGGTGGGCATTTTAGCAAAGCTGAAATCAAACGTGAGGGAGGGAACGGAGCGGGCAGAGGGCCCGCTGGTTAAATCGAGTTTGCAAACTGATGGGTGTTGTGAGGGCCGCGTCCACGCCCACAGGTGTTTCAACTCGTGCACAGCTGAGCATCCTTGGGGGAGAGGGAGTGAGGGACCCGCAGAAGGTTCCAGGTTGTGCTGGGTTCTGGCTGCAGCCAGGTACAGCCTCCGCGGCCTGCATCCCCCTCCCCCGCCATCCGAAGCCCCAGAAGTTCCCAAAGCTGCCGTCCCCGGAGGTGGCCCCAGGAGGACAAACTGCGTCAGGAACTGTGAGAAAAAGTTTCGCGACTTTTCAGGATTGGCCCCCTGAGGTCGGCCTGTTTTCCTGGGAGAAAGGTTGTCCCAGACCTTTCTTGGTGGGGGGGGGGGCGGGGGGAAGGGGTCTCAGGGGTGACAGAGAGAGAGAGAGAGGGAGAGGAGAATTCGGCCTGGACAGTTGGAAGTGCTAGTGCCCCCAGGGACCCTAAAATCACGCCACCGAAAGTGTCCCCTCCCGGAGCGTGGAAGAACCCGGCTCTGAGCCAGGCCCCGCTGAACAGTGGGGTACACGTCCTCTCAAGGACTAGCAGCAGAGAAGTGGGGGCGGGCTTGTGACAGTGCCTCGTGACACAGCGAAGCCACCAGGGACAGTGCCCTCCTCTGTACCCACTCAGTGGGACACCAGCAGGTGTCCAAGACCTGCCCTCCACCCTGCGGCCACAAGTGCCGGGGTGCCCCTCGCTCTCCTCCCGCGGAGGCGCGTCCTGCCCCTCCCCACCTTATACAACCGTAAGGACGGTCAGGGTTCTAGAAGCTCCAGCTCATCCAAGCCTCTCTCATCGTTTGCACTTAACCTCATCCTAGCGTGGACGGTTAAAATGGGGGGGAAGGCACACTTTCTTGTGTTTTGGGGGGCACGGGACGTCATCTCTGCACCAAGCCTTCACAATCTCCCCCTCCACCCAGGCGCCCAACCCCACCCCACGCTTCTGGGCGGGGGGTGTAAATTAATGGCAATGCTTTGAGGACAACCGTGGTGTCTTAATAGACTTCTATTTCTGCCACGAAGAGGCAACTTCTGAATCTATAGGTAACTTTTTAGCTCAAGGAGAATGACAGTAGAATGGGTCACGGTTCCATAGCAAGATCTGCTGTTGACTTTTTTTTTTCCCCCCAGGTTTTCAAAATTGTGACTATTATTACTATTAAACCCTCCCCCCTCCCCGATTTCCGTCTGTTTTTTTTTTTACAGCCCCTAAATGTGTCATGCTTTGTCAGATCCCCTGTGTGTGTTTTTAGAGAACATTTGAATAAAAGGCTCGATGCCAGGTATTGGTGACACAGGGGGTGGAATTTTCAGCCGTTTCACAAAGAGTTGGCCGCCTCTATTTGCATAAGGTCAGAGAAGTGCTTCAGATAGAACTTTCCAGCATCTCTGTCTCTTAGCAACACTCTTGCACTCTTGGTCCCTGCATTAAATTGACTGGTCCCTTCCTTTTCTTCCTTTCATTGGGAGGCTTACAATAAAATGTCACCCTTCCAACCTGTGCCTGTCACCCAGTAGGTCATCTGTATCTCCCCCCTCCCCCTTCCCATCCCCTTCCCTCCCCTCCTCCTCTCCTTCTCCCTCTCCCTCTCTCTCTCCAATTAGACGATGAGATGATTCACTTGGTGGATTCCCCAAACTGTTTCCTTTGATTGTGTTAATTAATATTAATACCATTTCTCTCTTTGTTATTAATAAAAGCCCTCGTAAACAGAAGCGTGATAAGGAGCAAATTGCCAGCACCAGACAATGGGCCTGAAGAGGGGTAATAAGGCAAGTAGAGGGACAGGGAGCAAGGTGTGAGTGGACCTCCCTCCCCACCCATCTAGTTGACGTGGGACCGCGCGCAGCCTGCGAGCCCTCCCGAGTCCTCGGAATATGCCAGGCGGCCCCCTTGGCTCCGGGACGGGGCACAGTGACAGGATCCAGATGCTGATAGGTGGTGTTAATGGAGGGTCACGTTTGGACAATAGTATCCATCACTCGCCTCCTGGGTCTTCTGTCACGTAAAGTCATTTCTGTAAATGCGTCACTCAGATTTGGAAGAGATTCAATTCCTATCTTGTCTCTGGCAAAAGGATATACAAATCTACGCCCAAAGGACGAAATTATAAGAGTTATTATTATTGTTGTTGTTGTTGTTGTTGTTGTAGTTTTGGTGGTGGCGGTGTTGTTACACATCTCTTCTTCATTTTAAAAGAAAAAAAACCCGAGTGTTCAGAAATTCCTTCTCCTTTTAGGCTAATGACAGCTGCTGAGTTACTTAATCCCGCGGGATAATGGCTGCCTAATTAGCACAAAAGAAACTTTTGTCTGAATGCCTGAATGATTATTGCTGATTTTTTCTAATGTAATCAATGGCCCAAATTCAACAGTCTCTGGATGGTTTCTAAAGTTTTGGAACAGTCCGACTTGGAAAGATTCTATGGGTGTCTTTAAAAGTGCCTAGAAAATGTTTCTTCCCTTTTGAAGAGTGTTTGCGACTGAGTTCAAACAGGGAAGGAGGAAGAGGAGACGGAGATGGGGGAAAGTGCCCTTTCTATAATTATTGTTTATAAAGTTAAGAATTGGTTGAAATTGGGTCGAAGGTAAGAATAAAAACCCTCAGCAGTTCTGCCTGAAGAGACACGTCACAGGTAGAAATGAACATCCTTGAAATTCTGTCTCTGCTTTATTGGACTGAGAAATGGTCTGTTCTTAGATGGCTGGTTTGTTTCCGCCAGCATATTACACATCCCTTTGAGTGGCGTAAATAGGAAGGCGAAATATCCTGCTTCTTCGTGCTATTTTCACCAAACTCCAGCTTTGCTTTCTCCTCTCCTTCCTAGCTCGCTCACCCTGTAATTCCTGCAGTTTATTGCTAGATAAATGTGCAGGTAATGGGGTCTGAGAAAAGCAATCAGGGTTAAAAGTCAACTAGCTGTTCTTTAATAATTCACGTGTCATATTTCTTCCACTATGTCAAGTTTGCTAAGGAAGATAGACAGGGGCTGACGGCAGGCCACTTGAGTTTATTATTCCAAGCCTCAGAAGGCTGGGGAGTGGGGGGTGAGTTGGGAAACATAAAACTGTATCTCTTACTTACAAAGAGGCGATAAAGAAGCCCAAACCTTTCCCAGAGTTACGGGTCTCATCCTCCTCGAGTCGCCTTTCAACTCTCCTCTGAGCTGCCTGGAGGATTTGGAAAGATAGAGGTGCAAAAAAATATTCCTGGGGAATATTCCGAACGTGACCCCTTTCCTCCTCGCCGGTATCTTCATTATCATTCATTTCCAAGTGGCGATTCTGTTCATATTTTTGCCACAATACAGGGCAAAAAAACACCTCTTTGCAGATGACGGCCCTTGTTTTAACTTTCTTACAGATGACCTTTCTTATTTTTACAGCTGTGTGTGTGTGTGTGTGTGTGTGTGTGTGTGTGTGTGGCATTGCTGGTGATAGCTTTCTATATCTCAAATCTCTTTTCCACTTTTCTTTCTTTCTTTCTTTCTTTCTTTCTTTCTTTCTTTCTTCTTTCTTCTTTCTTCTTTCTCTCTCTCTCTCTCTCTCTCTCTCTCTCTCTCTCTTTCTCTCTCTCTCTCTCTCTTTCCTTCTTCAAGAGTGTGAGGAACAGTTTGAGATGTTCGATTTTCTTTCCTCTCAACAATTTGCTGTCTCCATTTCATATATAAAGAGACAGAAACATGAAATCAATGACGTTTTAAGCATATTTGAGTTTGATTCTGGAGGATGAATTGCTATATAACAGAGTCTAGAAAGGAAGAGAGAAGAAAAAGAGAAATAAAGATTGAGTCTTATCTGGTAAGACTTCGCCCAAATACAGAAGTGAACATTATGCTCAATATAACCTGAATTTTCCTATTTTCCCCGTTGCCTCGCCAGATTTTTAAGAATTCTAATATCCAAGGACCAAATCAGGGGAGTGATTTCGTTTACAATTTCCCTCTCTCGATCTTTTTCAAAAGCAAAAACATTAGAGGGAGGTTTTTCATCAAGAGGCTAAAACTTTTTAACGTCACTTCTGTAATAAAAATGATCTCGCAAACCTTTCAGCTGGTGAGTAGCCAATGAACAGTCATTGGAATATTTTGCATTTTTTTTTTTAGTTGTGAAGACTTTTAAAACAAAAATAACGCAAATAAATCAATCTTTGAGGAAATCCAGTTTTACCTTCCAGGTAGAATTATCACTAATGGTGCATTATGACCGAAGAATAAATAGCATTTCTCGTTCCATTTATTTTGTGACTGCAATGCCACAGAATTATCTGTTTTTCAGGAGCCTTTTCCGTTCACTTAGGCCCTGGGCTCTTTTACATTTAGCAGCACTCAGTGGACACCCGAGACTTGTTCTGTAGGCTCCGTTGTTTTAATAGGAACCTTCTCGAACTTCTGTTATGAATTCAAGATAAAGGTCGGTTTCTCTGACTGACAGGAGTTGTTGGGGGAGGGGAAGGTTAACTGAGTATTCAGAAAGTGGGTAAATAATTAAGGTTTATCAAAATCAGGCGTTCTCTGACATGAGGAGAATAAATAGTTCTGAAACAAAGCAGAAGTTTGGGTTGAGGAAACAAAGTTGGGGTTTTGATGCTCTGATAGCCAGTGAGGGAAAAGGAGTAAAAAAATGGCCAAAATGGCCACTCCAAGAATCTTTGAAGCCACTTTCTGAAACTTTGGGGGTTGTGACGCTTTATTGAATCCCTGCACCATACAAATTCCTTGTCCCCTCCTCAGACAAAGATAGGCAAGGGATGCTGCTTTTGCATAGATTAAAACAAACAAACAAACAAAAAAAAACAAAAACAAGAGGAGGAAGACTCTGTAGAGTGTGTGTGTGTGTGTGTGTGTGTGTGTGTGTAGCATTTTGCCACATTGTGCTAAACCGTCGCTGGTGAGAAGTTTATAGTCCCTTCAAAGAAACAAACGTGGAGAGGCTTGATTTCGAAACTGCTAACCGCGCCTGCTCTAGATTTGAGCCGTGGGAATGGCATTTGGGCGGACATGGCAGCCTTCTGCCCCCCACTTTCCTCCAGCGAGTCTCGCAGCTGCCCACCCTCAAAGCCATCAGCATTCTCGGCCCAGCCCAAATCTCGCAGGCTCCACTTCGAGTTGGAGGCTTGTCTGGGGTGGGGATAGGGGGTCCCCCACCCCACTCCGAGTTCAGGGAAGGACAAGGCTCTGCAGGTCTGAGCACTCGCGGGGACAAGACTATTTTCCCCTGGGTGTTGGGCGATGAAAAGCATTTGAAAGGCTGCCAGGGGGAAGGAGGACTCGCTCCCCAGAAGGAAACAGGCCGGGGAGGGTGGGACTTGCGACTTCCCGCCTGGAACCTCAGCAGGCGGCGGGCGCAGCGGGGTGGGCGCGAATCCCCGGGGACGGGGACCGTGGGGGTGCGGGTGGGGGGTGCGGCGGCGGCCTGACGCTCCAGGGGTGGCGGCCACCGCGTCCCCCCCACCCCCTCCCGCGACACCATCTCCGGTCCTGCTGAGACCTCTCGTTTGCAGCCACCCTCGCGCCGTCCCCCCAAACGTCTCGGGCATCGGCGAGTCGGCTCGCCGATCCCACTTATTGAGTCCTCCGCGTCGCTCGGCAACTTGTCATAACCTGTAATAAAGTGCCCTCTCCCGCGGGAGGTGGAGCCCGGAGGGCAGAGCTGCTAGCTGCGACTGACAGCTGAGCAGAGGACGCGCGGGCGCGCGGCCTCCCTTTTGTCTGCCTCGGGGTTTAACTCCTGCCGGACCGGCGGGGAGACCCGGCTGCAGGTGCAGGTGTGGGGGGCTCGGGGGACCCGCCACCCCGACAGCCCCGCGGGGACGCTGCCGCCGAGCAAGCTGGGGACCTCAGGGGCCGCGCGCGCACGTGCTGCTGAGCGCCCGTTCTCACCAGCAGAAGGACCTGTTTGCACTTTTTTTTTTTTTTTAATTGGATGGGTGGGAGGAGGCTGTTTGACCCAGAGGGACAGAATGGGATGGGGACAAACGGGAGAATGACACAGAGGCCACATCGGCTGGCATCCCATGCCGGGAGCTTCCCCCCCCCCGCCCCCACCCCTCCTGGCTGGTTATTTAACTGTTTCAAAGCATTTTCTTTAATTTTCAGTCCCGTCCCATAATTGCTTTCCTAAGCCTGGGATTAAAACGGGGTGGTTTATTCGAGGTTTTCTATTGCACGTTGAGTTCCCGCGGACTAAGATTTAATCTCACCAGAGGTAGGGGAGCGAACCGGGGTTCAACATTCTCCCCTCCCAAAGGGCCGGAGTTGGAGTGTCCCTCAGGCCACCACGCCAGGTGCACGCGAGCTCTGGCTTGGCCCCCTCCTGACAGAGGGGTACCACGCCCCTGGTTTTCTGGAACACCCCTCTTCCACCCCCATGACGTACTTAGACCCCACCCCTATCCCCTCTCACCTGAGTACCCTGCTAAGTCACCTTGGAGTACCCTAAGGCTGCCCATGCGAGCCAGGGACTCTCCCAGACCATTTGTATTCTTTTTTGACCTGTTTGTGACAAGGAGAAATCAATGGCTGTGATGACGCCGGATTGAAGAAGGGGGAAGGAAGCCAGGTGAGAGGAGCAGGTCACTGAGGAAGGGGGGCCTTACCCCCCACCCCGCGGCTGCCCGTCTGGAGCCTGATCCTGTCTGTTGCTTTGTTTATTTCGAGACAGAACTAGAAAGGCCCCTGGTGGAGATGGTGTTTGACCCCTGGGGGCCTGGGGGCAAGGGAACAGCTTGTATCCTAAGCTGTGATAAGAGACAGAAAGTAGCAAGATTTGATTTGAGAGAAGATTTTATTTGATATTCCTCCATATAAAAGTCCATTCTGTTCAGTTAAAGGGGAAAAAAAATGCATTTCAGTCTTCTGCAGCAGAACTTTAAAATAGTAGGAAAACTTTAGCAGTGGAGGCTTTTTATCCCCCAAAAGAAAAAAAAAATAGGAAGAATATAGAAAAATGCACTTGCGTTTTGAGTCATCATTGTAGGAACATTTCTATCGCACTGTTTATTGCAGTTCTGTGGGTCTCTGGTGTGGCCCTTGACACCTTAAAGTGCCAGTTGGCCATCAGTTCTGCAGGGGCCTTTATGAAGGTGGTTGTAACTGTCCCTTTTCATCTCTGAACAAAGCCAGAATCCTCCCCCCACCCCCTCCCCGTGTGTCCTCCTCTTGTAGAAGTTATGAGGCCGTAGAGCTAGAAAAATATATATTTTTATTTAAAACACTGCTCAGAAAGGCTCGGGGCGCATTGAGGATCCTGCGCATTCTTCTCCCGTGCTCCCCAGCCGGCTCATGGACTCTCTTCGAAATGAAGCGAGCCGGGGGCACGTTTAAGAGCCAGTGAATTTCCTGATGCACAAAAGCAAATCGTGCTTTCTGCCCACCGCCTATTTCCACTCGAAAGTAAATAATGCCCCAGTTACCACCAGGCCTGAACTCGATTTCTACTGGTTAATAAGATTAACGTGTCAGCCCCTCTCAAGAATTTCCAAATGCAGATCCAAAGTGTCACTGAGCTGCTGGTGTCTTTTTTATTTTTTTTATTTTTTCCCCTCTGATGGCCATAATGATGCATCTACAAGCAGAGGGGGCTTTTGTGTGCTGGGAGCCGGCAGATTATCTGTCTCCGGTGAAAATAAGGCGTGTCACAGCCACCTCTGCCAGGACTCAAAGCCAGAACCCAGTCACTATAAAATAATCGTGTCGCTACCTCACCGGGGCCCTGTTCGTGTTTCATTTATCTTCTGACTGTAATTGAACGGTTGAAAAGCAGAATCGCAGACAAATTCCAGCTGTATTCAGATGTTTCTTCCTCCCCTAACGTGGTCGTCATTAGGTACTTTCCCTGTCTGCGTAGGAGGTCAGAGTGTATAAATATAAATTGCGTTTTGCATTACTTCTAGATGAGTGAAGCTGTCAAAGCAATAATATGAGCTTTCAGTCCCACATTCTACCACTTCTTTCCCATTTTTGGGCAGGAGGTCATGTGCAAATTGAACGTGACAACCCAGAAGACATGTCCAACAGACTTGTATTGTTATACCGCTCGGCTGCCTAGCTCGTAACAAAATTAAACCCACGTTAATCGCCAGCCTCTGCCAGGCATGGGGCCCCTAAACACGGGACAGAGGCGTCCCCAAAAGTCTACTTCCACAGTCACACGTCTTATCTGAAAGTCGCAGGCAGGATAAACCTAAAGAGATTTTTCACTTAAGTTTTTCATGAGGGTGTTATGCTTAGAAAGACCAGGCCAGCGAGAATCACATAAAGAGCTAAATAGCCCTCTGACACACACACACACACACACACACACACACACACTCTTACACTCATACACACACACTCATACACACATGCACACACACAGGAGAATATACTTGCTTCTATTCTAAATTAAGCAAAATTTTCAGAATCCAATAGCAATGGGATTAGAAATCATTGCCGTTATTGTTTGAACAATGAGGATGTCATTCAAGAAGCCAGATGAAAATAAGGAGGGACCCCGGACTCTAATTAGTAAGTTTCTGGTTCACATTGCCTTCGAGACTCCACGGCGTAACAGGAACGAAAGTTTTAGCATGTTATTAGCACCGTCATTAAAAGATGGCCCTCTGGAACTGGATCGCAGCAAAAGAATCAGAAACTTTCATCAATCCGAAGGGAGCTGAGTGGCTGGAAGGATTGGTAATTGGCTATCGATGTGACCCTTTCTGGTCTCGCCCAGATTGCAGTTAACGGAGAGCTGTTGTTTGCTGACAGGGTGTTTGATGGTTCCTAGGAAATGAATGGCCGTTTCCGTTCCCGTTCCAAATGGACAGGTGTCTACATCAGAATTGGCAACCTGGTTGGCACTCGCCGAGAGTGGCTGGAGAGAGAACTGTTTCTGGAGAATCGACTTCCCTCCTCCCTGTGGTGGTCGGGCGCACGTGGCAGCGCCGGCGGTGGGCAGGGGACAGAGGAGGCGATGCCAGAGGTGGGAACCCTGGTAGCGGCCCCTGCGGCCAAGGCAGGCTGAAGCTCTTCGCTTCTGAGGGGTGCCGTAGGCGATCACGTCATCTTGCGCTTGACCGGGTTGTCCTCTAAGTGCGCGAGGAAAAGCCCAGGACAGGCACCTCGTCTTCCTTGGGATGCTCATCTGAGTCTCCACAAATGAAATAAAATAAAGTAAGATATAAAATAATAGAATAGAATAGAATAGAATTAAAAAGTAAAATATAAAATAAAAACCAAGATTTTTTTCCCCATTTTGTTAAATAAGCACTACTTTTATTCATCTTTTTTTTTTTCTTTTTCTCGAAGAAAGCATAGAATCCTTTCCTCTTAGGTGGGATGAGAATGGGGAGCTGGTACCTCTGAGTCAGACCTGGGTCAAGGGAGGGAGCATCTCTCTTGTCCTCAGTGGATGATGTCACCTTTTGTCACATTCAACCGAAGCGGTGACCATCAGATGTAGTACAGTATTTCTCTCTCCTTTCACTTTTACACGTAATCCTTACAATCCCAAGTTCTTATTCATACAAATGGTTTTGATGTTCTGGACTTGATTATAAAGTAATGTATGGGTCATACTTTTAAGGAAAAAAAAGTAATATCCCAGGGTCTGACATCTTTTTATTGTCTATCTTTCAGAAGTATCAAAGTTGTTTTAAGACTTAAAAAAGGTGAAAGAAAGAAAGAAAGAAAGAAAGAGAGAGAGAGAGAGAAAGAAAGAAAGAAAGAAGAAAGAAAGAAAGAAAAAGAAAGAAAGAAAGAAAGAAAGAAAGAAAGAAGGGAGAGGAAGGAAGGAAGGAAGGAAGGAAGGAAGGAAGGAAGGAAGGAAGGAAGGGAGGGAAGGAAGAGAGGGAAGGAGGGTGGGAGGGAAGGAGAAAGGAAGGGAAGGAGAGGAGAGAGAGAGAGAGAAAAGAAAAGGAAAAAAAGAAAAAAATGAACTGCCTTTGACTATGAAGCTGAAGCAGTCACTGTTGACAATAAAGAGATTAGCATTTAATTTGGGGTAACTTTTTCAGGATAGCTGCGGGTCGCGCGAATATTTTAGTGGTTTGAAATGTTAAATTCGAAGCTTCCAAGTAACAAGATATTACAGCTTCTCTCCTTCATGAAGGACTTTGGGGAGGAAATCCAGTCTCCGAGAGTTCCACTTGGAGGTTCTTTAATGTCTGGATCCGGAGGCTCAGGTGACATGGATGACAGATGCCCAGTTGATGTCCTCTGTCCTGTGACAGTAATTCACACCTCCTGTGACTTCCCCTCGCTGGGTAGAGATGAGGATCCCCAGCAAGCGTGGGTGCGGGTGTGTTTCTGGGATCAGAGAGCTGGAATATATTGTCTGCGTCCTGACATTATTCATTCATTTAGAAAAGGGATCACATTTTTCTGGAGTTTGCAATTAAGGATGAACCGCGGTGCCCTTTTAAGATTCATTCTGAACAAAGCAAAGGAACCGTGAAAACAGCAGCCTCTAACGCCTGCGGGAAGAGCCAGACACTTCTTGGAAAACTTAACACTCCCTGAGAAGATGCCATCACTTGGGAACTCTGTATCGAGCCAATACTTAAGTTTTATTGGTGACTCGTGGGAAGGCGAGGGGGGAGGTGGACAGAGCTGTCCATATAGTATGAATAACTTGTCATGTTGAAAATAATATTCTATGCCTTGGAAAATGTCCTTATATATCAGAGTTCAGGGGGTGGAGAAGAACTGAAGGTGTCCAACCGTAAGCCATTTATGTGTCACACGACTAAACAAAACGCTTGTCCTTGAAGGATTAGCTAGCAAATTAGAGTGTTGAGATCGTCTCTATTCCAGACTCGTTGTATCTAATTTGATGCACACGCGAGTGTGGCCACTGATATTTAAAACCTCTGCTGGGTTCGCTTCGGCGAGAAAGCCAAATGGAACCGTGTCCGCCGCCGCCTCTCTAAACATAACTTGCCTCGTTCCGTAAGAGGAAATTGACTATAGTGAAAATTCAAAGGCAGGCGAAGAGAAGTCCCTTCTCCACCCGGGCTTTGCCGAAGACCCGCGCAGCCAAGTAAGTGTTTGTCATTTGCCAGTCATCTGCTTTTCTGACCGTGGGGGGCTGCTCAGATGACAAGGACACAGCCGGACGATTGTATGATTAATGGCGTTTTTACTAGGCCCGGTGGTGAAGATGTGGGAAAAAGCGAGAGACACGAGCTGGCCCCCTTTTTGGCTTAACGCTTCTTCCAAGGTTGGAAGTAGAGACGGATCAGGAAACATTCCAGCCCCATTTTTTTTGGCTAGAAAATCTGAAGGCATCATTTTTCCCCATCTTTAGCATTGCCTGCCAAGACAGGTCCTTTAGCGGGAAGCCTCCTGATTGGTCCTTCCCCTCTCTCTCTCTCTCTCCTTTGTTTTTCCTGGCTTGCTTTTCCTCCTCTTTCTCCCAAGCATTGTCTCTCCTCAGCAAACTCAGAGTACGAGCTGGCCCTCAGGAGAGCTTCTCCTCACAGCGTCTGGGCAGGGGTAAGAGCACACGAACCTGGGAAGTGTCAGAGCGGGCACCAAGATGGCCTTTAGGGAGCCCTGACCTTGGAGTCCACCCCGGCCACTTTCTAACTGAGCCGGTCACTCCTGAGCAGGGCGCTTCCGATGCGTTAAAAATACAGCAGGCCAAGATTCCGCCATGAAAAATGAACCAAAGCCTCAGGATCATACCCAGAGTTGAAGATTCTTTTCTTCAATGGCTTTAAATTTTTTGTTACAGTATTTTCTCTTTTTTAAAAAATTTGTTTTAGTTTCAAGGCTTTTTTTACAGTATTTTTTTAAATTACAGGCTTTAAAATTTCTAATGTGCTCTGATTAGATGGCTGCGATATGCAAAAGGTAAGAAAAGATGGAAAGCATTTCTTCAGTCCTATGTCCGAGCCCCTTTTTTAAATTAATAGACTTCATTGTGTAATTTTAGGTTTATAGAAAAATCGAGTGGAATGTATAGACTCCATATCCTCACGTTAACCCCTATTACTAATACTTTGCTTGAGTGTGGCCCATTTGTTATAACTTAAGAGCCAATATTCACATATCATTTTGAACGAAAGCCCATAGTTTACACTGGGGTTTTTTCCTGTGCGTTGTACCTTCTGCGGGTTCGTCAAATGCATAAGGACACGTACCTACCGTATGGCATCACGTGGAACAATTTCACTGCCCTAAAACTCCCCTGCGTTTGATTTATTCATTTCTCCCTCCCCACAAAACCTCTGGCAACAGCTGATTTTTTTATCGTCTCCATAGTTTTGCCTTTTCCAGAATATCATAGAGTTGAAACTAAACGCTATGTAGCCTTTAAAGACTGGCTTCTTTCACTTAACAATATGCATGCAAGGCGCCTCCGTGTCTGTTTATATCTTGAGAACTCACTTCTTGTTTATTGCTGCGTAATATTCCAGTGTCTGGGCATATCGCCATTGATCTATCTACCCACCGAAGGACACCTTGATCAATTCTATGTTTTGGTAATTATAAATAAAGCTGCCATAAACGCTTGTGCAGGTTTTGGTACAGATATAAATGGTCGACTTGGGTAAATACCAAGGAACATGATTGCTAGATCACAAGAGTGTGCTTAGATCTGTAAGAAACTGTAATACTATCTTCCTAGCCAATGTGTTTTTTGCCGGTGTTAAAGTACATATCAGTTAAGCACAATAGGTACTTGAGAAAGACGGAGGCCCAGGGCCTCCGATGATGGCTCCCGAGGACACCGAGGCTGTCCCATTTGGAGGAAGACCGGACGGCCCCTAAAGCGTGAACTCAGCCAAGCTACGAGAGAGCGCGTCTTTGCTACTTACTTGTTTTGTGACATCAGCGAAGTTACTTGACCTTTCGTGTTTCAGTGTCCTGAACTGAAATTAGGCTTGATAATGGTACCCAGACACTAGGGCTCTGAGAATCACCTGAGGGAGTCTTCCCACCTCTCAGCATACCGCCTGGGACAAGTAGGTGCTCAGCAAAGCGTTAACGGTTTTTATATCTTATTCTAAAACCCAGCATCTTTCCACCTAAAATAGCCAGTCCATCTTTCAGTGATGAATTTCTGTAACAGTCCATTCAGGAGCACCAGTGGCAGAAGAATTGGATACATTATGAAATCTGATGAGAAAAGAAAAAAAAAATGTACAGGAGCTAAAACAGAAGAAAACCCGAGTTAGAAGGGCCCTGTCTTAAAGCTCAGAGGTTTCGGTCCACAGAACAAATTGCCTCTTTCCTCTCTCATACCAGGTCCTGTGAACGACTTGCTAGTTTGAAACCCTCTGGGCTACGTCCTAGGTTGTGAAATGTCCTCTCCCTGGTGGCCTGCCAACGCCTGCTCAGCAGACACCCAAGCTAACCTGGTGCCGATACGGAGACACCCTCTTCCCCCGAGGCCTGACTCACGCTCTAGCCTTTTCTTCCTGAGACATCTCCGCAGGCAGGCAGGGCAAGGCCATTAAGCAAACCTGTCTGCTAATTTTTTCAGATTTCTTCAGGCAATTCTTGTATAATGACATAATGATGTGTGCCAGCAATAAAAACCAAACACGCTGTAGCTGTAGCTCTTTGCGTCGGGTTTATTTTGAAAGTTGGCAAACAAACCAAAGAGAAATTTCTCTCGTGTGCATTCCTCATTAATAATCTAGGAAGCCTCGCGATGCCCACACGCCAGTGGGATCTGTGTGTCCATCAGCTGATTCGCCCTCACCATATCAGGTAACTAGTTTTCCTGTTTAAACTGCACGGGCAGGGTTCTTTGTCATGAGGTCAGAGCGAATGGAATTTTTTTTTTTTTTTAAACTCAGGGTAAACAATGAAACCCAATAACTTCTTCTTCGGGGCTTATGGCTCCAAAGCAGGCCCTCACTCACACGAGTCGTATCTCGTGAATAAAGCGTGACACTCAGAGCAAAATAGTTTTAAAGCACCATAAAGCCGAAACATGAAAGCAGAGCTCGAAATCCTGCATAGGAATTACAGACAAGGCAGCTTTGAGAAGGTGAACTGTAGGACATGTGCCTCTGCCAGTCATCTACAGGGATGGCCACGGCCAGGGGTTAAGACTGCTCAGCCCATCAGTCCTATGGGCAGAACAGAAAGAAGGCGGAAGGTCAGGAGGAGGAGGGTTTTTCCCGTTCACCTCTCCGACTCACGCAACTGCCTCACGGGTCCTGGTGCAGCTTAACAGAGTCATAAGAAAAGGAAACGAGGCCCAAAGGAAAGAAGGAGAGACTCAGTATCAAGGTGACGTTCCCTGCTCTCGATGAATGTGCTTTGCACGCAGGCCCAGGGAAATTTCTCTACTGTTCTAGAACCTTCCGTGCCCTCAAAGTTAGAGCCAGCCCCTCGAAATAAAAGCATGGCCTCTTTGAATCTGAATCAGTGCACACGTTCTCCTGGCCCATAGCCTCCCCAGATACACGTTGTATCGTAATAAAATAATTTTCTTTTTAAATCTTTTAAAAAATATATTATATGAAAATTGCTTTAAACTATGTCTATGCAAAGGAGTTTTGTCCCTTGAGGAAAAACACGGTTTCGAATGTTTAAGTGAAAAATCTGCCTGAAGCATAAAGACACTGGCTACAGGCCATTTGTCCCTTTGCGTCCAAAGCATTTTATCTGCCACCGTGTAGACACGTTTGAGTCATGGCTGTTTAATAATCTGACACGTGACCTCTGCTTTAACTTTAATTTTTCTGGTTATAAAAAGATGTCGAAACCAGACACTGAATGATGGATTAGGACCCTCCCTACGCTGGTTCCCCCAACGAAACTTCAAAATATAACATTACATTTACGAAAGGGAATCTGTCTCTGTATCTCTTCTAAGCACCTGTCTTTGTCAGGCCAGATAGAAATACACACGGGAGGGGCTTACCTATGTTGAAGAATAAGCGGTCTATGAAGCTGACCCTGCAAGAATGATCTGGAAGAGGGCGTGGACCCATGATGCATTCTTGGCATTCGCTAAGCGAGGACAAGGGAGGGCCCCATCAGGCGGAGCTATGCTGGGCCTTTTCCAGAAACTTGTCGTCCTCCGTTGAAAGCGAATGTCGCTTCATCTCTTGGCATGAAGACGCGGGTGGATGAGTGGAGGGAGACGGAGGCTTTTAGCTCCAGATACCGCCAGAACTTTGAAGTAAGAAGATGAACAGAGAACTTTACTTTGACCTTTAATTTCCTGTCCTTGTCAAGAGAGTGGCCCTTGGCCCGGGCAGGAACACTAAAAAGTTGCTTCATTTGTATGATTTTTATGGCTTTGACTGAAAAAAAAAAAAGAAGAAGAAAAATTTGGCAACTAGTATTAAAAGTATGAAGTACCCAAAAGAGTATTTTCTATGGTGTCTCTATATATGCACCTGATACTGATACTCTCAAGAAAAAGAATCTTTCTACACTAATTGAGACTCTTTTCCGGGTTACAGATAGAGTAACCTCCTGGGCTGTGTCCCTTATGCCATATTCTCGTCCCCACATAATGAAGGGGACATGGGGATACGGACGTCTGATACATTCTTGAATTTCTAATGTTCTCGTCTTTGAAGTTATACAGCTACTTCAAAGGACTGTAATGATTCCAACTCTATCTAATCTTTATTAGCTTTAAGGAGGGGGCACCTACTTTTCCCCAAATGGCTTTCCTTAGTTTGCTTTTCAAAGCAGCAGTGGGCACACCAAGCCCTGATGTCCTCACCCATGACTGTGCCCCTAGGACGCTGCCCTCCAGCTTGGCAGACAGACGCCCCTCAGCTCCTTGCCACAAGCTCTGTGTGTTTTGTGGGGGACTTCTTCTTCCCCTAACTCCCTCCTTCCCTGGCCAGCTGCCACCCATCCTCGCGTGACAGTTTGAACATAGCTTCCCCCGGGACAACTTCCTCAACAGCCCCCTGGACGAGGAGGCCAGCTCATGTCCTTGACATGGTTGCTTCTTGATTGTCCAGTGAGTCAGGGATCTCGTTTATGTCTTATCATTAAATCCCGGTACCATATTTACACACATAGGTGCTCAGTAATGTTTGATAAAAGTAAGAGGGAGGGAAGACGGAGCGAGACAGGGAGGAAACGAAGGAAGTGAGGGAAGGCGAAAAGGAAGAAAACGGTGAGAGGAAGCACAAAAAAAAGAGAGGTGACATCGCAGAGGCCGTTCCTACTTTGTCACACCTCTCCCCATGTGGCCTCGCCCTTCCTCTTTTTTCCTCCTCCCTCTATCTTCTCTTCATAGAAACATCGCAATGCAAACAAAATTAAAATCGTCCCTGCCTCAGGGCAGACCGCAATTTTACGTTTGCGTTTGCTTGTTTGTTTGTTTGTTTGTTTGTTCGTTCGTTTTGGTCCTTCTGGGCCCTGTCTCCAGTTCAAGCATATATCCAAGGCAGTTTACTCAACGAGCATGAAGCCCTATGCCACTCCGACACACATCTCCGTAAATAAATGACAAAATACGCTTCGTTAAAATACAATTTTTTTTTTAACTTAAGTTTTGAAAATCTGACAGGAATTTTCTTGTCATCAGATAATTCCGTCTCGATGGCGACATTGCAAAACTAATGAAAGGAAGGCACTAGAAATCACATCCTCGGAGGGTGTGGGTGGGGATGCACATTTGGGCAAAAATCTAGAGAAAAAATAAGAGAGGACGTTGTAGGACATTATGGAGGAGAATAATATCTGTTTCTCTGAAATATTATCTCCGTGTTTTGTTTGTTTCCCTACAGAATGTGGAACCCCAGAGCCAGGAGAGGAATTGCGTGCAGTGTAGAAAATCTTTCTCAGCCAGAGATCTCGAAAGTTAGAATTACGAAGTCTGGGCTGGAGAATAAGAGAGATTTACTTAAGCATTAAAGATACCTACTGGGCAGTAAAACTGATAGATCCTTATTACATTGTCCCATAAGAGACTGGGCCACGTGGAAAAGTTAACACTGAGGAAATTTAAGGAGAGTTATAGGAAATACTTCTTCACCCGGTAGAATTCATTCAATCACTGGGCTGGATTTTTCAAAGGGACGAGATAATGTATGACCCACTCTTCCGGCTAGTTTGGAAGGATTCTAGAAGCAATCAATTTGCCTGCTTCTAGAAGATTATGCTTGATTACAAGTGGGGTCAGCTGAAAGATGTCTCCCACACTTGATCAGGATAATTTAAAAATGTTTACCCATACTCACATATTCTATAAGAAAAGCAGAAATGATATAAAGATCAAATAACCTGATCTAACATGACAAACGTTTTCTGACAGGGACAAAAAATTAAACAATGCAAAAATCAATTCCAGGAACTAATTAAAGATGTCCCTGCAATTTTTATGCACAGAAGCATTATTTTTTTTTCCTGGTAATATAAATACTACACAATGTTTTGGGTTTTTAATCTGATTCTCTGAATGTCAGCAATGACCAATGTGGGGTAGTTTCTTGGACTTTATTTATGCCACTGCAGGTGCATCAGAAGCAATATGGCATCTTTGACATTCTAATTTATGAGCTTCTGAAAGAGACACTTTGTATTTTGTATGGTTGGAGTCCACATTTCTATGTGGGGACCAAAAAAAGTCACATTAAAATTAAAAAAAAAGAAAGAAGTTTTGCTTTAAAAATTACAAAACAAAATAAAATCAGAATTATCACAGTAAAAGGTAGCCTCTGCATTTTAATAAAACGTAGCAGTGCTGAAAACACCTGGTCACCTCCTGGGAACCAGGAACTATTACTCACTTTAACAGATATTGACCTGTCTGCTTTTATAACTCATGTTTAAGAAAAAGCAAAAATAGAGATAATCGTTGTCTGGAAGTTCTTCCGTAGTAAACCACTGTCGCTCACAATAGCAGTGATAATTTGGACCTCAAGAACCTCCTTATTTTCCTAAGCACGTTTTATTACAACATTGTCCTGCCCTCCTTTAAAAAACGACGAGTTAGTGCCACGAGAGTTTTGTATCTTTGCACGGCACTGTGCCACAAGGCACTCCTGAATCCGCTCATGGGACACCCCACTGCTATAAACATTCCCCGTGGAGGGGACAGTCTCGGAAGCCAGACCACCTGGGGTCTGGTCCTGGCTCTGCCTCCCATCAGCTGGGTCACCTTGCCTCAACGTCTCCATCTGCAGAATAGAACAATATTGCCTATATCACAGGATAGTGTTAAGTTTCAATCAATAGAAAGCAAGTTAAACTGTACCTGGCATATAGTAAGTGTTCAGACGTTTTTTTCTTTCATCCTCCAAAAAGTCCGGGTTTTAAGGAAAATCGCCTTTCCCCTGGGAAGAATCAAGCCAGTGGACGTCCTCTGCTTCTTCCTGAGGTTGTGGGGAGTAGCTAGACACGTTTCTATTGTCACCCATTCTGCTCATTCTGGCCCCTACTTTTTTTTCTGCCCCCCTCTCCTGCCAGGCTTCTCCTTAACTTCTGCACTCCACAATCCAGCTAAGGTTATTCGCTCCTCACCATCTTTCCATCCTCCTCTTCTCTCCTCCCTCCAAACCCTGACCTGGTTCGCACACGCTCACCCATCCGCCCTCTGCGTGGATGTCAACGCTTGTAAGAATGCCTGAAATCCGAGGCAGGTGTCCTCCATCCACGCACTCCCAGCCAATCCGAGTCAGCCATTCTCCATCCACGCACTCCCAGCCAATCCGAGGCAGGTGTCCTCCATCCACACAGTCCCAGCCAATCCGAGTCAGGCGTTCTCCATCCACGCACTCCCAGCCAATCCGAGTCAGCCGTTCTCCATCCACGCACTCCCAGCCAATCCGAGTCAGCCGTTCTCCATCCACGCACTCCCAGCCAATCCGAGTCAGGTGTTCTCCATCCACGCACTTCCAGCCAATCCGAGTCAGGTGTTCTCCATCCACGCACTCCCAGCCAATCCGAGTCAGGTGTCCTCCATCCACGCACTCCCAGCCAATCCGAGTCAGGTGTTCTCCATCCACGCACTCCCAGCCAATCCGAGTCAGGTGTTCTCCATCCACGCACTCCCAGCCAATCCGAGTCAGGCGTTCTCCATCCACGCACTCCCAGCCAATCCGAGTCAGGTGTTCTCCATCCACGCACTCCCAGCCCCCTCACGGCCGTAGCCATCATTCGGCATCTCTCACTTTTCTGCTCCCATATTTAGACCTTGATGTTGCTCATTCGGCACTGTTTGCCATCGCTGAGTCCCACTTCTGACACGCTATTAAGTGGTCATGAATGAAGAAAAGAAACGACCAACAGGAAAACCTGCGCGTTCTCAGAATGTGCTTGTTGTTTGCCTTAACTTCACAAAGCCACGTGCCTATAAGGTTCCGCTCAGAGGAAATGATTTTTTTGACCCATATATGTGAAGCCATTGTATATCACAGAAGAACCAGTGCTGGATGAAATAAATGGTTTACCTTTTATAAAACTAATAATGGAAAAATCCATGATGCAGTTTGAATTGGGAAAAGTTGGAAACAAAATGGGAGAAATACTTTCCTTGGGGACTTATTTAGCCTAAGAAGAAAGCCTCGAATGAATGTTTTTACATAAGTCTAAACTTGATTGTTTCATCACATTGCAAAGTTTCACTCACCTTCTAGAATATGTAAACCGGTATTAACCTTTTAATCTTTTGAGTACATTCAGCGTGTACTGGCTTTGTGAGGAGTGATCAAAATGGAAAAACGTCAATAGATCAATTGGAAAGTGAGCAGGGTGAGGTAAAGAACTGGCTAAGGCAATGTGTCCTCCCGCCTCTCCCACACCTGAGAAGGAGGCAGAACCACGAGCGACCCAGCTGAATGATTTTGTTCTTTATTTCCCTTCGTGAATGCTGGTTAAATCTACATTTAACGATATGTGATAATGGCTATGACGATAACACCTTCAAGTAGAGGCTAAATTCAGAACCTCTGCTAAATGCAGTTTATACATTCTTTCATTTAATCATCACAAGAATCCTGTGAGGTACGGCGTGATTATCACAATAAAGATGAATAATGTGAGTCTAAGTCAATAAGAAATTTGCCCAAGTTGCACAACTAACAATCAGTAGAACCAGTCTTCAAATCATTGATCGCTTGATTCCAGAATTTTTCCTTTCAGCTTCTGACCAACACGACTGCCTTCACTCAAATTCAGATAATGAGATAGAGTGAGGAAAACCTAAAATCCAGAAACCAAAGACTCATATTATCACTTCCTCTCTGATATGAGAATGATAATATTGTCGTCTGCCCTACCTGCCTCCCTAAGCTCCTGTGGTGATCGAGTGAGATGTTTCACATGCAAGAACTTAGGAAATAATGTGCTAAATAAATATCAACCGATAAGGTTTATTTACAAGCATAGTCTGTTGATGGATTTAGTTGGTATTTAGGGAGTGTTTTACGTGGGACAGTTGAGAAGGATTAAGTGCAAACGATGGACTTTTTCCCACACAGATAAATGAATGGATGATATTTAAAGAAGAAAGTGGCAGCCCCACTCTAGGAAATGGTAATTGGCACCTACAGACAAGTCAAACATTGAACACCAGGTTCTCCTTCTGAACACAGCTGTGAGAAAGAGAGAGAGATCTTAACTAAAGACTAAGCCAGCAATATCTTCATTGCATCTTCGTATTTACTTATTTGGAGAAGACTGATCACTAACGAGGGTTTAAAAATTTTGTTTTATAGTTTATATATTAGAATAGGGATCTGGAATTTTTCTCTGTCCAGCACTGTTCCTCTTTTATATAATGGCACTGTGATTTTCCTTTAGCTCTGCCCCCAGTTCTACGCTCAGCCCTTAAGAATTCAACGAGCCTGACTCTCCCCATTGTAGCCAGCTGACCCAAGCCTGACCAGTCGAGACAATGGTGATTTTTTTCAAAGCTGGACATGTGACCCAATCGAAACCTCCAGGTCTGTCAGATATAACTATTGACCAAAGTGCTAAACTAGTCAGATATGTTCTTTCAGGCACTAGTAGCCATCTTTGCTTCTCTTGCAAAGAAACTATCTGAGAATGAAGCCAACAGAAAGAAAAGCAGGTCCAAAATAGTCTCTTAGGGGCGCTATTTGCACATTTCACTCTCCCTGTCCTTTTCCATTATGTCCATAACACGCCCTCTTTTGAGTGAGCTGTTTTCTAGGGAGGTTTCATCACTTGTGACTGAAAGCAACCTCGCTAACCCAAGGAGACTCACTAGTTGGGCAAAATCTCTATGAATCACCTATATTGCCTGTTAAGGCTTTGATAGCTGCTCAAGGATAGAAAGTAGAGATACAAAGAAAATGTGTGGAGCTGGATTTTATTTCCTGTTCTTGATTATTCCAAAGGCTCACACGCATTTTATTGACGCACACGTAAGCCCCCAAGGGAGTCGATGAGTTATTTAAGTTATAAAAGGATGAGATTGGACTCTCAACCAGATTATGTGACTCAAAGGCCAGTTCCAACCACATGTCACACCACAGAGGGTGACATGGGTGAGCCACATTGCCTCAAGCTCCTTCCATTAACTGTGGAATGTCTTTGCGTTATTCATATCGTATTATTCAATGGTTGGTCCCATTGTTACGTGTGAAGATCTTGACTTTGTCGGTATAGACATAACTTCTGTCCCTCCACTGATCCTTCGCTTGTCTTTGTCAGTTGTGTCGTCCTAATCCCAAATCTGGGTTTTGACTTCTAGAAGCAGAGACACTGGCAGAGAGAGCTTCAATAAATACCTCTTTATGAAAGCTTGGCAGAAGCTCAGATGAGCTCACAAGTGTTTCACAGTGGAAAAGAGGTTCATTGACAAATAGCAACAGCAATAAATATTTGTTGAATGACTACGCTTTTAATAATTAAAGAGACTGTCTCTCAGAAACACTCGCCCATGAAGCTACTTAAAAAGAAGCTATAAAAACAGGGAAAGATGTGGAAGGTTATAAATTTAACTTTTCATTTACCCAATGTAATGAATTCACTCAACAAATATTTATTAGTTTTCTGGTCGATACCAGACACTGTGCGAGTTACTTCTTAGGGATGTACTAGTAGTTATAGTTGTGTAACAAATTAACCCCAAACTTGGCAAGTTCGAAGGATAAATATTTATGATCTCACAGTTTCTGAGGGTCATGAATCTCAGAACACCTAAGCGGGGTATTTTTGCAGTTTAAGGTCTCTAGTGTCTTTGTGACCAAGCTACGAGCTGGGGTCATCTTTAGGCAGCGGTCCTCAACCTGTTTGGCACCAGGGACCGGCACTTGTATGGCAGTCTCATACCTGATGATCTGAGGCGGAGCTGAGGCGGTGATGCTGGCGCTGGGGAGCGGCTGCAGATACCGATGAAGCTTTGCTGCCTCGTCTCCTGCTGTGAGGCCCAGTTCCTAACTGACCAGGGACCCAGGGGTGTGGGGCCCCCTGCTATAGGGTGAACCTATTCTCATCCTCTCTAAAGAAGATCCAGGAAGTGTCAACTCCTCATCAGGATATCCGGTGTCTTTAGATGAGAGATGCTATTTCCTATTCATGCCAAGGCTATCAAAAAGATCACCAGGGAACCTAGAAACTCCCACGCCAATGTATTTCCCAATGCTTTTCAATGTTCCAATGCATTTAACTTTTAACGGTCTGACTGTATTTTGACCTGTTGAACCGTTTAGCAGATTCAGATGTTCCCCGTCGTCCTTCACGTGAAATAATGAATTCTGGAGCAGGCTTTCCATCTGTCGGTTTAGAGAAGGCGGCATCTCATCTCTGCACTGATACGAAGTTCCCCTCACCTTTCGAAAGCCAAAGCACCACTTCATCGTGGGCAAGGAGGAAAGCCACAAATCAATTAAACTTAGCTTGCATTTCTGAGTTCCCGGAAATTGCACTTACGATGGCTTTACAGAAAAAGATGGTGGCAAAGGGGTTTTTGACAAAGGCACGCCAAGTCAGGTAATGGTACATTTGGGGTCGGTGACACCTTCCTTCTTTGTCCTGTCTGTGACTCAGGTGCAGGTCTTCATCCCCGCCCCCACCCCCTCGGGCCCCATGCCACATACACGTTGCAAAATTTCCTTGTCGCTTTACGTAAATCTGGGAAGAAAGCCACACGCTGGTTTCTGAAGAGCTAAGAAAGCCTCAGGTTGGAATGTGGTCCCCATAATCCACTCACAGATACATTCAGATGACAGCTCCAGAGAGAACTCCAAATATCACCAACGCCCCTTCGAGCTAAATTTCGCATTTCCTTCCTGCCTTAAAATCTCCATTGGCTGCACATCTGAGAAGGCTTAAGAAAATAATTTATTCCATATAGGTTCCCAGTAATTTATGCTCTCTAAATTGGCAACGTAGAAAGCATTTTTTCACTGGCGCCCACGGAAGGTTGTTAAACACAGCACGGGCAGCCATACTTATACAAAAGGAAATGTGCTAGCATCTCGAGTTGTAAATTAAAATTATTTTTCCCCTTTTGAATGTATAAATTTATAATTCCGGGTTTGGGATAATTGCCCCTTCACGCAAAATCTTTTTCTAGATAGTCCGATTACAAGACACACTTTATCTTTTTTCAGTTTATTTTTCCTCTCTCTCAAATCAGGTTAATTCAAGAAAAAAAAATAACCTTATTGCTATATAACTCACTCGACTTCCTTTTTTTTTTTTTTTTTCAGTTTCGGATTTATGCCAAGATAATAGCTCATTTCTCTGAAATACTTGCTTTTTTGACAGGTAAATATTAACTGTTTGTTCTCAGCTTTACCTTTCTCAGCGAGAGACAGAATCTAGTGCCTCTTTATTTGATTTATCCATGGATGGAAAAACAGATTGAATCTATGTGTGCAAAGCAAACTTATGGTTGCAAAGTAAGAAATGTGTTCTATGATTTCTATAAAAATGCCCCAGATAACTAGTGATGTAGTGTCTATCCGGTGATGAACGAATTTTTCATTTTCTTCCCAATATTTTTTATATATAATCATGAGTTGAAGAATGTTATTTGTGATTCTTCCATAATGATGTAATAGAGATTCCTTCTTTATTATTTCTGGGAAATGTTTGCACAGAGAATATTAAATTGATTCACTTGTAATGATTATTTAGATTCCTAAAAAATTAGATAATTAGATTCCTGCATGCGTGAAGGTAATTCTCCAAAATGACAACAAGTATCACATTGGCTTCATATCAGAACCTCGAAAGTGGAGTCGGCACTTTTTAGAGTGTTTCCAGAGTCACCGGAAGGTGGAAGGGTTGGCAATCGACCTAGAAATGAATTGCCTGTCTTTCGCGTGATTGGTGTCATCCAATTTCATATGAATCTCTTGTCACAAGCTCTCTGGAGTCTTATTTTAATACTGCCAGTAAATAAGAGAGTTTGAATTCAGCAATTCCACTTTGGGATGCTTATCTGAAAAAAAAAAAATGAAAACACTAACTGGAAAAGATATATGCGACCCCGTATTCATTACAGGATTATTCACAATTGCCTAGATGTGAAAAAAAAAAGAAAATTATATATCACGGAATATTATTCGGTCACAACAAGAAGGCAATCTGGCCGCTTATGACAACATGGATAAAACTTGAGGACATTATGCTGAGTGAAATACCTTCCGACCTCACCTATATGAAGAATTTTAAAAAACAACGACAATCAGGAAAATGAGTTTATAGATGCAAGGACGCATTGGTGGCCGCCAGTGATGGCATGGTTAGGGAGGCAGGACAAATTCGTGAAGGTGTTTGAAAAGTACAGACTTCAGTTATGAAATAAATAAGTCCTGGGGATGTAATATACAGCATAGTAACTACAGTTAATAATCATATTATGTTGTATATTTAAAAGTTGTTACTAGAACAGGTCTTACAGGTTCTCGTCACAAGAAAATTATTGTAATTACGTACGGTGACAGGTGTTAGGCAAACTTATTGTGGCGATCGTTTTGCAATATGTGGACACATAGAATCATTGTTTTGTATACCTGGAATGAATTTAATGTTATATGTCGATCGTACCTCGATATTAACTTAAAAAAAAATAGAGGTCCACCAGAGGGCCACAGCCTCAAAGGCTTTCTTTTCTCTGAGTCACGAGTCGTGACTGGATGGTATTTGTGCCACACCTCAGCTGTCCCCGTATGGAGACACCTGTATCTCCAAGGTGATTAGGTTAACAGGGCCTCCTCAAAGCAAAAGAAATAAAAGCTACAAACTACTTTACTGAGATTTCCTACTGCTCCCTAGAGCTGCGAATAACAGCAAACAAAGTCCTCCAAAATGTATTCTATTTTACTTGCAGATTCCTTTTCCATTTGAATTCTAAAAAGAGAAGTCACAAGGGAGATGGGGCGGTAAGGAGGGTTGTTTTTTTTTTTTTTTTTTTTTTTAACGGAGACTGTATTTAGCAAAGAAGGAGAGAAGATGTCTTGCCACTAAGCCAGTGGGAATTTGAAATTATTCCAAGCCAAGGAGCCAATAGACCGGCTAAAACATAAGGTAAAATTCAGAGGGAGCTGATCGTGTTTTGATCTCATTTTATGCTTTTCTTCATGCTCGTTTCCAAGATCTAATTGGTGCTTATGTTGGAAAATGTTAGCTCGGAGCAGTGGGGCAAATTAAAACGGCATCGAAACATCTTAGATTAATCCCTCTTCCTACACACGTCTTGCCCTCTCCCCAGGCAAGAAGTTATAAGATACCACCTTTTAGGAAGCCAGAATATTTCCATTCCTTAGGCATCCAAAAGTGACATGAGAGCCATAGGAAGAAAATGCTGTCTCCTTAACCTCACGTCAGTCTGGCTGAGAAAGTTATCTTGACTAACGTTTAGACTTATACATAAAACAACATCGACGAAGAACAGATGCACCAAGGTAGGCTCTGGTCAAATGAGATTTTACTTGTTGTCCATAAATGATGAAAAGACTAGTACAGAAAAGTGTGATCAAGGTTTACTGTCAGGCTAAGAATTGACGAAAGCAACAAATGAGTCAGCTTTGATTCGAATCCCCCAGGACCGCAGTTTTTAAACTTTGGAGTTCTTGAGTTTCTCGGAGGTGACTATTCGACATCGAGGCAGACAGAGGTCACAACTGAACGTCTCTTTCTGGTCCCGCCGTCAGTAAGGACGAGCTGACAGCGACGGTGCTATGTGGTCACGATTAAAAACTCAAAACGGCAAACCCAAAGAGACATGCGGACGCTCCAGACATCGTTAGCACACATCGAAAACCAACGTTTCTTAAACTCGCATGGGTCAATTCGCTCGGAGCGCCCCGAGGGCGCATGATGCGCTTGGCACTGTGCCAGGGGCTGGGGACATGGGTCACTCAGCTGTCCTCCCAGTCTCTGAGGATTTTCCAACCCTAAGGGAGAGAGCAAGGCGTAGAACTACCCAAAACAGCACGTTGCGTCTGTTCTTGATAGAAAGGCAAGCATCGAAGAGAAAGCCGGTGATACCAATACTTTTGGCTTACGTGCAAAATTAGGAAGACATGCTGGCGGGAATTGTTTTTTTTTTTTTGTGGTTTGTTTTTGTTTTTGTTTGTTTTGGGGTTTTTTTGGCCACGATGCTCCTTGTACTTATCTCCTGTGATATTCCTCTAATCTCGTCTACTTGTATGTGTCCTTCTTTCTGTCTTAAATCTTCAGGCAAATGCCCCAGGAGCCAGATCTACTCACACTAAAAGAAAATCTAAACGCGGCTCATCAATTGGACAAACCAAAAGTGGGAAAAAAAAAAGAAAAAAAAAAAACAAGAAACAAAAAAACAAAAAACCTCCATCCTCCTGGAAACAATTTCAAATCTACTCCTCTCGGATGACAAGGACAGGGACTCCAGTGTTCGGAGTGTATTATTTTGTGTTTTCTTGTCTTTCCCCGACAAACTTAAAAACTTCTTGAGGCCGGTGCCTATGACTTTCTTCATCTCTGTGTCCACGAGTGCCTTGTACCTTGCTGGGAGCATCCTACTCACTCGGTAAGTGGATGTTAAATAAATGCATAAATGAGAGCGTTTCCATGGAGAGTAGGAAAATAATCACTCTTCTCCCTTCTATTAGGACCTTCTATTCTCTGCGCTGCACACTCAGATCCAAGGCCTTTGACCACACACACATCCACCTCCCATACCATGACCCACTTCATAAGCCAGGAAGGTCTAAATGCAAAATAGGTCCCAGGGCGTAACCAGGGAGGCACAGCCGGTCCCCTAGGACAAGGTGACCACCTCCTGCCACATAATTAACACACACGGGGTGGCTCCTTCCTATAAGTTGAAGATTTGAATACTCTCTGTCACTCTGTTGTTTAACCTTGAAAGTATTAAATGTTTAGCTTCATGGACCTGTAACTTGACCTTGCACTTGGCCACCAAGCTTGACTCGGAAACACCGGTTCACCTTGCCTTGGATTCTCCCGTCTGTTTTGGGGCTGTCCTACCTCCGTGAACCACGGCTGGTGATTCTGAGTCAGGCACGGAGAGAGCCGGCCTGACCCGGTCTCCCAGGGGACAAGGCCCTGGTTCCTTAGCACCCCAGTGTCTGTGGAGGTCCCATTCACCAAGGCCCCTTTCCTGGCATGATCTGCCTGTTCGATCACACCCTGCCCAGTGGAGAACAAGCAAAGAACCTTGTCTCAGAGGAGAAAATTAGTCCTGGCAGGCAGCGAAAAAGGAAACCATCCGGGACAACTTCTGAATGTTTGTGGTAAAACCTACACCCGTGGGATTGCATTGGGGACAGAGAAAAACAATGGGATCTCATAAGGAAGTGATGATCCTTTTGAAAATGATGACGATATGAAAAATCGAGACAATTAGGGGGGAGGAGGAATTTTTTTGATCTGCCCATCCCCCCCGCCAGAATAAAAACATCCTTAAATTCAGATACTCGTTGCTTATAAGCCAAAATGGAAAATTCCGTGATATTGATTTTATGAGCAAAAAACTCTTGGGTGAAACAACCTTCATTCAGACCTTGCCCCTGTCGCTGACCAATCACGTACCACCTCTCCGTGCCTCAGTCTCCACGTGTATGATATGGGGATAATAAACTAATCGTATCCTATGCTTGTTGCAAGAGTTCATTTAAATGACATAAATAGATGAAGTACCAACGTGCCTGGACCACGCGGCTCAAAGCTCCTTCAGATACAAGTTAACGACCGAGATGCGACAGGTCTTAATAACAGAAGGGACAGGAAACAGATCGAATTGTCCTCATGGTCACTTCCACTTGCTTTGCCCGAGTCTGTGTCTGGGCAGACAAAGATTTGTTTGTGATTGTCTTGCTAGCTGTGAAAAAAGATATTCTATGAACATATACAGTTTCGAAGGAGGGGGTCCTCTTAAATTTGCTGAACGTGACGAGATTAAGAAATCACCTTCCCGAGAAACTTTTTAAAAGCAAAACTAAAAAAAAAGAAAAGAAAAGTGAAGTTAAACACTACCCACACCAATTTAGTGGACTATTTCTAGGTTCTCTGCTGTCACCGCTACGTGTAAGTTATAGTCAAGGCGTCACCTGCTTTTCTAGCTGGAAAAGAAAAATGGGTTCTAAAGTCTTGGCTTCCTGATTAAATTTGTGAAAGGAGAGCTGAAGTGGGAGAAAAGTAACGGTTGGGGAGAGGCCTTCCTTGCTAATTGGCCTCCATTACCACCTGCAGACAGGTACTTCCGGTGACAGCAGGGGACAGCTTTCTGCCCCATCCTGAGAACGTTCTTGGGGCCCGTGAGCGATCTGGACTTGGGAAAGGAAGTTCTTCTGTGGCGTTGATATCAATCTCTCTCTCTGTCTCTCTCTCTGTCTCTCTCTGTCTCTCTGTCTCTGTCTGTCTCTGTCTGTCTCTGTCTCTCTCTCTGTCTCTCTCTCTCTCTCTCTCTCTCTCTCTGTCTCTCTGTCTCTCTGTCTCTCTCCATCAAACAGGGAGCACGTTGGGGAGCATTGGAAATGAAACCGCTCGCTTCGCTGTTGCAACTTGTGCTGTTCCCCGAGGACCACCGACCTGTGTGCATCTCCAGCAGCACAGGTGCCTTTTATTTCTCCGTTTAATTCTTCCCAGCCCCCCTCACGAACGCAAGTGGCGGTTTAATGGGCTCTCAGAAAGGAACAGTTCTCCCTGCTGCGCTGCGTCCGCAGGTATGCGTGACACACACAGCAAACACCTGTGAAGCAGAAAGAGAAGGGGTGCGGTGACTTCCAGCTCTGAGGGCGGCCCGCCGAGCCACCCAGGGACTCGCTGGGCGCTCCGGGCGGCGCCTACGCTCATTTTCCTGGCTGTCTGCGGGCTGGGACAGACTTCCAGGGAAGGTCACCCCTCTGTCCCACGGAGAGGCTCCATGCAGTCCTCCAAGGGAACCGGTGTCCCTTCCAAGTCCCATCTGGGTGGGCCCTAAGCCTCGCCCCATTCAGGCCTTGCCTGCTCCTGGCTGGCAAGGTGGTCTTCCCTGAGCCTCAGTTTACCCAGCCGCAAAAAGGAGATAGTGATAGTATCTCTGTCTGGAGGGGGTTGTGAGACTAGAGAGAAGGCAGGGAAGGGGGGGCTTCTCTGGGTGCAGGATTCGGGGTGCATTTGAGTTCCTCTCTCTTCCTCCTTGTCCTTGCCAAAGGAATCTCTCTGGCTGGTGGCAATCAACGTTGCTGCGCAAAGGTTAAGATCCCGCGGACACAGCTTCTGAGCAAAGTCCAGAGACAGGAAGGTCATAGATACCGGGATGCGGGTTTCGTCAGGTTTGGGGGTGCACGGCGCAAGCAGAGCAGTGGTGTCCGGGCCCTGGGCTCATCACAAGCCCAGCCTTGGCAGCGGTCACGGGCAAAGAGGGTCTCGTGTCAGCCAGACCCACCCAGGCCTTGCTACTGACCCAGGGCCAGCAGACCGAGGCTTTGCCTTCGACTCCTGAAGTGCTTTGAAGCTCCTCCTCCCCTGGGCGCCCCCACGCCCTCACCAAGACGCGGAGTGAAACAGGTGCGGCCCTGTTGCATCTTGGGAAGCTTAGGTGCAAATCAGAGACCCAGGGAGAAACCTGGATCCGGATGAGGGCGGGTGGACCTGCTTTTCCCCTTCCCTCAGCCGGGCCTTAAAGCAACCGACCCCCAAAGGCTTTCCAGCAAAGCGGGAGGCTCGTTTTCCCGCGTTCCTGCAGATGCCACCCTCCACCCCAACCCCGCCCCAACCTGCCCGGCCCCGTGGGAGGCCACAGGAGGACCAGGCGTCCAGGAGTCCCGCCAGCTAGGCGCGCAGGAGAGAGAAGACCTCGATTTGGCAGAGAAGTCGATGTGGGCGCGGGGCTTGGGTGACTGCGCCCCAGCTCTGTGGGCCCCAAAGCACAGGCTGGCTCGGGTGGCTGGATGCCTCCGACAGCAATCAGCTTTTTGGGTCAGAAGACGACCTTCCGTCTAGCAAGCCTGGGAGGACGCTGAAGATCTCCCAGGAAAAGGAAAGATCAGTCGGAGTCACACTGATGCTCAGTGGGTGCGGAGCCCCCATCCTGTGTCTTCCGCTCGCCGCTCCACCTCATACGTGTGCGCGCACACGCTACGTAGGCGAACCCCAAACAAAGAGCGTAAAGTGGGGCCCCAGGCTGGTTCCTCCTGCCTGGGAGGCGTTTGCTCCTTCTGGCCCGTTCTGATCCCCTGATTACAGACAGCCCCACCAACCCCAAGGCGACAGTTCTGTCGAGGCTCTGGGATTTCTGCTCCACACGCTTAGGGCGCAGGGAGGAAGGAGCCTGCGTGGCCGCGGGGAAGTTCTCAGCCTGCTTGGCCGACCTGCATCGCGAGACTGAGGAACCCCAAGTGCGTGGGCATCCTGGGGACCAATGCGGAGGTCTCAGCCACAGTCTGGACACTGTCCTAGGGCCGGGGAAGCACTCGCCAGTCTCCAGGGCTGGCCTTTCCCTTGGGGCCTCTTTAAATGAGCCATGGGGATCTTATTGGGGCGGTGGGGAGAGGGACTGCTTTGCACCCCCCCCCCCAAACACAGGCACGGCTCTCAACCCGCTGCGCTCCTGGCGCGACTCTGCCAAAGGCTGAGCCGAGGGCCGGAGACGCTGGCTGTCCCGGGGCTGATGGGGGCCTATGACTCTAAAGTGTGTTCTGCCGAGAAAGTTGTGTGACGCAGGCGACAGGGGCCGGTGAGAAGTGAAAAGGAGAAAAGTTGGCTTTCGGGTCTCAGCGAGGCCACTGCTGGGGAGTGGGGGACAGGCGACCGAGAGTGAGAGGTGGAAACAAAGTTTCCAGGGGCGCAGGGAGGAGGCCGGAAGCCGTGGCTGGGCGTTCTGATGAAAGATGCTGCGGCGCGCAGGACGAAATCTGAGTCTGGGGTGGTTGGTTAGAGCCTATGAGGGGTTCAGGGGCGCGCACGACGGGGGATTCCCAGCGTGGGCCTCAACTTCTGGCTCCTGGGCACAGCGCAGGAAGCCCTGTGTCCTTGAGGCGAGCAGGGACCCAGCAAGGCCAGGCCAAGGCTGGGGGGGAGGGGGACGGGGAGGGAGAGCAGAGAGGAGGTGGCTCTGCCCAACCACCCCGGGCCTAGGGCGGCGCGGGAAAATGCAATTCCAGTAGCGAAAGAGAGGTCAGAGGGCGCACGCACAGTTTACTCCCGATCGCAAAGAGATTCCCCCAGTTTCTGCAATTCTAGGTCCTGTCCTCATTCCTTTCTCGGTCTCAGCTTCGGTTCCTGCCCACTCGGGTCCCCCGAGGTATCAGGGGCGTCCACTGTCCCGGATGGGTTCTCCAGGGGCCAAGATACTCCAGCTCCGCCCTGGGTGACGGGGTGGAGCCCTGTGTCCCCAACCCCGTTGGGGCAGCTCTTCCTGGCGGGTGGGGGGCCAGAGCAGGCGGAGAAGGACTGGCCGCCTCAGGCCGTGCCGGCCACTTTTCTGAAACGCATTGCTGGCCCCACGAAAGGTGTTAAAATAGCAAATCAGTTACAGTCAATGGCACGCACTGTCCTCGCGGCTGGACCGTGGGGAGCTAAGTGTGACAGACCCGGTGTAAAGGAATGCGACCAAACGCACGTGGCTTTTTTCATTGGCCTCTCTTTCTAATTCCTCCTCTTTCCCATCTTTTCTTCTCCGCTCTGTATTAATCGTAAGTGGACCACAGGTTAATTAACTCCACACATCTTAGCCCGTCTGGACAGACACACACTGAGAAATTGGCAAGAAATCCCAAACACCGGCCGTGGCGTCCAGAGCATCACCCCGAGTTCCTGGCGGTAGCCCTGGCCTCTCAGGCAGAGGGGGCTGGCTGCCAGTCCCAACATCGCCCGGAGTGTGGTCACCCTGGGGTGCGTGGCGCCCAAACACCCATATCTGGGCCTAGATCGTGGAGCCTTAGACCAGGAAATGACACCCACTAAATTTCACATGGCGTGGCCTGCAGGCACCCAAGGAAAGGTCAGGTCCCCCCACGGTGTGAGGCCACTTGCGAGTCCACTCGTGTTTTTGCACGCGCGTTTCAAGCTCAACTTTAACCAGCTGTCCACGAAATTAACAGCAGCGACAAAATCGAGGCAAGGTGCGGAGGGCAGGACCCCTTGCCTTCCAGGGGGCGCTAAATCATTAGTGTACCCCCCAGACTGACATCAAGACGGAGGGCTGGCTGGAGGAGGTGGAGAACCCCTCACGGGTCATTGACATAACGCGCCCCTGTGACGTTAGAGCGTAGATGATTTAACAGAGGGTTGTATCGGGTGAATAAAAGTTTCTAGCTGCACGATCCTTGTAAAATCATCTTTTTAGAAGAGGCCAAGATGGTAACGCGGGGGTCCGTGCGCGTTCTCGCCGCCCCGCGGTGCGGGCCTCGCGCGGCAGCCGCGGGAGGCGTCCCACGCTGCGACGCTCGGTTTTCCGCGCCGGTGGGAACCCTTGCGGTCGCTGGGCTTTTCTCTGCGCTGCGCTCGGCTGGGCCCGGGAGTGTGTCCGTGTTTGAGGACAGGGAGAGGACCGGGGGTGAGGATGGTGGCCCCTTGGGTGGCCGCCCAGCCTCCGGCGCCCCTCAGCTCCCAGCCTGCGCCCCGCACCTCCCCTACCCGGCTTGGCGCACCCCGCAGCCAGCCTGTCCCTAGGGGACCCGCGGAGGGGAAGAGATGGGCCCGCAGGGTCTCGCGACTCGAACGAAGCCAGCCAGCCAGGGGCGCGCGGGCGGCCAGCCCAGGCTTTGGCCTGGGTGTCCCCGCTGCACCGAGGCTTTGAGGTCGTTGTGGGCTTTCTCTGCTTTAAAACCTAGAGGCGCGATGGCTCTCGAGATCCGCGAAGCCTCCGACCTCTAGTTTGCAATTCTCGATGAGTCCTGACTTTTTCTCTTGTCTTTTTATTTTATTATTTTATTCGTAAAGAGATACCGGGGAGGCGGGAGGAAGGGAACTCGCGTGTCCTCAGCTCCCAGGGCTGGCGATGGCAGGAAACGGGGACCCGTTCACAGGATCGGAGGTCACCGGCAGCCTGCGATTTGGCGTCGTCGCCCTCGTCCCGGCCCTGCGGCTTCTGGTTAAGAGGTCGCGGGAGGCGCATTCCGCGCCGTGTCGCTGGCCTGGTCCCCTCCCGGCCCGAGAAGAGCCCTCGGTTTGGGGCAAAGCGGGTGGAACTCAAGATCGCTCGGTTCTGGGCTTTTCACGGAGCCTCGGGCCGGTCTGCAGTCTGCAGGGAGGGTTGCACAAGGCCTCCCACGTTCCGCCCGAGCGGCCTTGGCTCCCTCGCCGGCCTGGCCCAGAGGATGTCCCCCGCTCTCGGTGGCGCGGATCCCAGCCGAGCCCTCCCGGCTGGGGCCCGGGTGCGGCTCGGGCTCCCAGGCGGCGCGGTCCCTATCGGACAAGGGTCCCCTCCTGCCTCTCCCGGCTCCCTTCTGGTAATCCCCCATCCCCGGACCTCCTGCACTCCAAGCGCTTCTCCTGGGGGTCTGCACAGGCCCCAGCGTATTCACGGCGCGAACCCGCCCCCCTACCCCCACCCCCGCTTTGAAAGCCCAGTCGGGGGCCTTGCTTCTTCGTAGGAAAGAGAGAAAGAGCGGGTTTGAGGGCGCTGTGGGTGGCCCTTCTGTAAAGAAAAGCCCCCACCCCCTTCGTTTGCAACTCTGGTCAAGTTTTTTAAAGTTATACTTGGGACCTGCCCTCTGTTCCTTAAGTGGAGATCTGGGGGGAAATAATTATTTGGAGAAGCCAATCTGAGGGTAGGGGCTGCCCCGTGGGCACCGGCAGCTCTCCCCAAAACCTCCAGGACCCACAGGAAATTCTGCAGCCTGAATAGGCCACTTGGGTGTCTTGGAAGATTCTAGATGTGGGAATTGAGGGCTACACATAATTCACTTTACCCCCACCCCTTCCTCGCAGAATCACCAAATCTAGGACCCCAGGAGCCGAGTTCCCCTCCACCTGGGACACCAAAGTTGGGGCAGTTGGGGCCTGTCACACCAGCCTCCTAGTTTGTGGGGTCCTGTCTCGGCACCCCAAGTTTGGAGGGACTGTCCCAACTGGCAGACGCTAGAGTAGTCAAGGATTTGAACTTTGTAAAACCAGTGAGAGCGACTCTTACACTTTCCCATTCTTCACACCTGTTAAAGAACACACAATATTAATGTTTTCAGTTGACAATTCAGGAGACAGGAGACTTTTTTTTTTACGGTTGTTTCATTTGCGGCCTGCCCCTAATCTACGCGCTTTCTCACGCGACTCACTTCTGCTCACCTTGGTCGCAGAGTTCATGAAACTCGACTGTAATTATTGTCCCCCTTCTCCTCAACAAACACCTTGTTGTTTGTTTATCTGAGATAGCCGGGGACAAAATTAAAACTGGCAAAGTGAATGTAAATTTGTCCTTTTCCGGCTCTTCCTAAAGTTTGCCAAATCCATAGAAATTAATTTTAGATGGTTCCATTTTGGGCATGATTGGCATGGCTTCCGGCTGCTCGCATAGTGTTCTCCAGCCCTGGCTGTCTCGAAGCTGTTTTTGTTGTTGTTGTTGTTGTTGTTAGTTAGTTTTATTTTGTTTTGGTTTTTTTTTTTTTTTTTTTTTTTTTTTTTTTTTTTTTGCATCTCCTCAGCCTGGTTCCATTTCAGAGTTCCTTAGGTCGATCTGTTTTCACAGAACACCCCACCCCCCTCCAGCTCCTTTCATTTCTTTTCCCCTGGTGGATCAATCACAGGGACAATTGATTTTTCTGTGTCCTTTTTGAACCAGAATGTGCTGACATCTTGGTGGGGGGTGGATAAAATAAGAGTGAGTATTAACTCCCACGAAATCTGAGGCAGTCCGGCCTCCCAGATTAGTGATTAAAGTCATGCGTGCATACATATGTGTGGAAGTGTACGCTCGTGTTTATACTCCCCGAATTGCACACGATAGACAGTGCTAAGAAATGTCCGTGCAAGTGGTAAGAAGCAGGAACGCTAACTAAATGGAAAATCTTACTAATCTGGATACATGATGAAGAGAAGTAGGCTTGAATGTCGACTTGTCAATTTTGCAATGGGAAACCCTTTGAGCTATGGTCCCACGCTTGCTAGAAACGGATCATTTCCCCTCTTCTACTGGAAATAAGATCCTAAATTCCTTTTGACTGAAAGGAAGTTACGAGACAAGATGCAATTTTCTCTTTCTTTTCTGAGGACTGTGTGATCCGGGGGTGATCACAGCCATGTCAGGCTGTCTGTCTCGGAAAGGGGGTTAGAGGGAGGGGGGTGGAAAGGGAGAGCTCGAGCTAGTGAGAGAAAGTCAGCAGCCCGTGGCCATCCTCGCATCGAAATTTTCCAGAACTCTATTTTTTGATTGTGATCCCACTGATCCGAGTTGGAAATGTGAATGCAGCGAAGCCCCACTAAGCCTTCAATCGTGTGAAATTTTCAAAAGATCTCTAGAAGCAATCTCAGGCTGCCTGACCCCTGACAGGAGCGATCCCTTTATTCCTCTCGCTGCCGGCACTTCATTTGTTGGACTATCTTTCAGATTTGCACCTCCAGATGACAAACCTGAGTGTTTATTATGTGTACATGAATCGGAAATCTCCAAGCCCTCACCAAAAGCACCATCTTAAACATAATATTTAATTTCCCGGCTTAAGTGCCTGCTTCTTTATTTGGTTTTCATTAGCTTAAATATTTTTTTTTTTTTTGGCCAGGTCTCCCCGTGTATCACTTTGATATTTAGATGGTTCTCTCTTTTAATCATCGTTCCTCCCTTGAAGAATTCTGTCGCCTGCAACGTCACTGCAGCTGGCGGCAAGGCCGCAGAGCGGGGGTGCAAGGCGGTTCCACGTGGTGGGGGGGACTAGTCTCCAGTACAGGTGGGGGCCCCGTGGGGTGACAGAGAAAAGGCTTGCTTTGCGCCAGCGGCCAGAGTGCCATCGCATGCCACCTCTCCTCCTGCAGGCCCTTTTATATTTCTTATATGATTATTTTTTAAAACAGAAACAAACCCCCAGGTGGCTTGCCAAGGTGCTGGGGTAGCTTTAACTGCCGAGTCTGGCCGGCTACTGAGGTCTCTGAACTGGGCTCAGATTTTAGACAGCTCACCTAAACCACTCAGGGACTGCTTGCTGCCTGGGCACCTCCTCCCACAGGCCTTTCGGGGATCCCTAAATCCTGGGGCTTGAGGGCACTTCAAGGGAAAGAAAATGGGGGAGGGGCTTTGGAGAGAGGGCTCTTTTGTTAAAATGCCCCCTGCCGAATGGTTTCAGGGACAGGATTTTAGGGGTGGAGAGTAGCCTACGCCTCCCCTCATCTCGGCCTTCGACTGGGGCTTCCGATGCCGGCAGGCACCCAGGTGGGCCGCGTTGAGAGGAGTCGCTCACCATCCCTCGCTGAGTGGGATGTGACTCGCAGCTCTGGAGTACAGTGCCAGGTGGGGAGGTGGGGAGCTGAAGCCTGAAGCCCCCCTCTCCCTCCGTGTCTGGATGGGTCCATGTTGCTATGATTAACTTATTAAACCGCCTCGTAATTATTTTAATTTGACTCCAAAAATACTTTGGGCGGTGTCCCGATGTGTTTGTATTTATCACCCCCTACCCCACCCCGTAAAAACCTGTGTTAAAACAAATGTTACTTTTTCTCTCTTGCACATAGACCCTCCCTTTTTTGCAAAAGGCCGCGAGGACTGCCATTAGATCGAATGGCAAGTCTTTATGGAAAGTGTTTTGCATAATTACATACCAAAGCCAGAACAGTCACCTCCACATTTTATGGGTCACAAACCATCAACAATTGCCACATTATTGTCCACGAAACCTTAGTGCCTTCATTGACGGAGCGGACTCGGCGGCCTAATCTAGAACGGGGGAGGAGGAAAATTTCTCCTAATAAGAACCCGAGAAGATTACGTGCCCGCTGACAACGTGTTTACATATAGTTATAAAGTTCAGAGGGCCGACGGCGAGAGGAGAGGAAATCGCACGAGGCCTGATTAAGTGCGGCGCGTTGGTCTAACGCAGATAGCGCATCAAAAGGAGCGTCGGATGCCTCCCCTTTTCAGAGCCAACTCCCTTCTTACCTTTGTCGTGCAGTAATTAAGATATTCTTATTTAGACAGACAGCCTCTCTGGTAACTGAATAATATTAGCCCCTTTGATGTCAAACTTTTGACAGTTATCACACCAGCACTGGGCAATTTAGCACAAATGCCCTTCTTAAAAAAAAAAAAAAAAAGGAGGAGAAGGGAGAAAACCCCCATCGGCTTTGAAGAAATCTAATAAGTGTGATTCTTATCACCAACTGATCCGAATCGCCGCCGACAGGCCGCCGGGCTATATAAATTGCATTCGGTTATAATTATATAATGAAGCCGAATTTGGGTTAGCGCTCGCTGAGGAAGTGTTGGCGCAACCTGGGACGAGAGATACACCCCCCCCCAATTCCTGCGGCCCCCGCCCCCCATTTCCGACCCCCTCCCCTCCCTCCCCCCAGCGCCACTGCTCAGAGCCGGAGGAAAAACTCTCACAAAGTGTAGGGAGCCAGCGCGGGGATGGGGGACCCGGCCCCGGGGCGGGCCAGGTGCCTGCAAGAGCTCAGCGCCCTGGTGCGGGCTCCGGAGACCCGGGCGAGACCGGCCACCTACGCCCGGGATGACACGTCGCCGTTGCTTTCCGAGCTCGGTCGCCAAATTTGGGATTTGCCAGATGGCAGGATTATGTCGGCGTCTGCTGCACTGTGTGTGTGCGCGCGCGCGCGCGGGGCCGTGCGGAGCGAAGGCGGGAACGCCCCGAGCCCGCACCTTGGAAACACACGCCCGCGGGCCCCGGGCCGCCGCTCGCCGCGACCCCGAGCCGCCCCGCCGCAGGCGGCAGGCGGAGTCCCCGCCGCCCCTGCGCCCCGGCGCGAGGAGCCGGGGAGGGAGCTGAGAACTCAGAGGAGGGGGGAAATTAAAAGGGGGTGTGTGTGTAGGAGAGTACAGGGGGCACAGAGGGCGGGGTCGGAGGGACGAGGCTGTGACGGCGACACCTGGAAGGCATTGTCCTTGCGAGCGACACCTGTCAATCTCCGCCCCGGGGTCCCGGGCCGGGGGCGGGGAGGCCGCGGGTCTCCGCGGTGAGGTCATCGCAGAGTTCCCTCCCGGCGGCGGGCGGGGGGCCGGGGAGCCGGGGAGGGGCGCAGGGCCCCGCGGCCCGCGGAGGGTGGGGGAGGGGGGAGAGCGAACGCGCGGCGGCCGCGCGCGCTCCCGCGCCGCGCGCGCATTTTCACGGCCATCGGCACCCCGGCTGCGGTGTTATTTCTAATCTGGAATGACCCGTCTTGCCTTCTCCCGGCGGTAGGAGGCGGGGGGTGCCGGCCTCGCATCCCACCCAGCCCGCAGGCCTTGGGGTGGGGGGAACCCCGGCATGCCAAAGCCTGGAGGCGGCCGGCCCTCCCCTCCACACCCGGTCCCCCCCTCTTTCCTGGCGGGCGTTCCAGGCTTACGAGAAAACCCCCGGCCATGAGTTTTGAAAATCCTGTGATATCGCGGGGGGCGAGGGAGAGTTAATTAACGCCGGGCCCGCCCCGCCCGGGGGACGGGGGGCCTCGGCGTGGGTGGGCGCGCCGGGTCCAAGGTGGGGGTGCGCGCGATCAGGAGGCCCCAGCTTGGAGGCCGCGGCTGGAGGTGGGGTGCGGGGCGGGGGGAGTGACATCGGTGGCCTCCGCGGGGAGGGGGCGCCGAAGTGACTCCAGGGGCCTCCCGTGGGTCCCGGGGACATTCTCATCTCCCACCTACTGAGCTCCCACCCCCACCCTCCCGCGCACTCCTGGCCTCTCCCTCTCTCCATTCTGCTCGGCCTGAGCTAATTAGCAGCCTGCCAGCCGCCTGATTTATGGAAAGGCTCGCGCGGGCGGAGACGCGCCGGCGGCCCTGCCCCAGCGGCCTCCGGACGGGGGGAGGGAGGGGTCCCCCCCCGGCCCCCTCCGGCGGGTTTCCCTCCGCCCCGCTGGAAAGTTGCCGTCCCCTCTCCCCGCCCTCCACCCAGGCGGGTCCCCCGCGCCCTGGACGCCCCAACCTGGGACGCTGGGAACCCTGGCGCCAGCGGCGCGCCCGGGGGGCTGTGGCCACTCAGGCGACTACGGAGCTGACCCCGAGGGCGATCGGGGCGCGGATAGAGCGGGAGCCTGGTGCGTCCGGGGTGGACGCTCCCCTTCCTACGTCCCGGTCCCCAAAGCAGGGAGGGGCGCGCTGCACGGGGTCAGGACGTGAGGAGGCGTCGCAGGCCAGGGTGGGGTCGAGTGGAGTCAGCAGCTCAGTTGGTCCCCAGGACGCTAGCGAGAGTCCCAGGGGAGGGCGTGGTCCACTTCGCTCTCCCTGTCCCTCATTTTCTCTTGGCTCTCGTCCCCAGAGGGGTCCTCTAAGTCGGAGCCTGCAGCCAAGAGTCTGGAAATTTCCAGCTAAGTCAATTCGGGGCCACGGCCCATCTCTAGGGCCAGGCACGTGGGCTGCTCTGCATGGTCATTTGGGAGAGGGGGAGAGAGATGTATTCCCCTCTTGCCCGTTGACCTCAGAAACGAGGTCGGGAACGCGCCGGGGGAGCAGTCGGGGGAGGACCGGCGGCGGGACCTGTTGCTGGTTCTCCAGCAGCCCTGTGACCCCCAGCACTTAGGATGCTAGAGGTGGAGTCGAAGGCACTGGAGACAGGACGGTCCCCACCCCACGTCTGGCCACGACCTATATCGCTGTCGTGCAGAGCCGAGTTCTCCAGGGAAACGTATGAAGTTTACTTTAAAACACCCCCGTGTCACCTTGGGGCAGGTGCAGAATTAAGACAGTTCTCCTTCATCACAAGACCTCTGGATGCTGCCCCGGGGTCCCTTGTCGTCCCCCAATTTCCCTGGCAGACTAGGGCCATTTGATGTCACTGAGAACCCAACACCCGTCCAGCTGGCTCGTAGGACCCCCCACCCCGGCAAAATTAATTTTCTGCTCATCTTCCTCACCTACCTCCCCTGTTTCTGATGCCAGTGTTTTGAAAAGATCAGTAAGATCGGGGTGTCTGGCGGGCCTTGGCCGTTCCCCACCTGGCTGGAGAAAGAAATTGACGCCCTCAGCAGTGGGGCTGAGCATTCACCTTTCTCGTGGCCTAAGTGTCGGGCTGCTCTGAATTTCTAACTGTGTTGAGGGCTGCGGTCACCTGCCCAGACACGCTGTGGTGGCCCAAATCCTCAGCTGAATTTTAAGTGGAAATGGAGAGTCACCCTCATCAAAATGGCCTGCTGAGTCACCCTAGGGCCACGCTCCCTACCACGCGGGGCCTCCCTGGCCAGGGGCGCTGACAGCTTGCAGGCTGATATTTTAGCACCCACAGCCCGGCCAGCAGATGCTGCCTCATAGGCGCCGAAATAATATTCTTCATGCATCTTTTTCAAAGTTGATTTATAGCAATTGACGGGTTAAAGCCTCATCTGACTTCATTACTTTTAAAAGCTGTCTATTTCACAACTGTCACTTTTCATCACTTAACTCAAATAAATACTCGAAGAAATGAATTGGAAGAGACTTTTAGATCATGTTTATAATTCTTGGTTGCCACGTTAGCATTCCTAAATGACCTGACCCTTGGAGTTTCTGTAGACTTCTAAATTGGGCTGAAAAAAATTCCTGCATTTATACCAGGATACTTCGAGGAAGGTGAGGTGGCCGGAAATGCGGGCTAGAAAAAGTGCAGCAAAGCTTCCCAGCGGAGGTGGGGGCCCAGGAGGTTCAGGCAAGGCTGCCGGGGAGGGGGGTAGCGCACGTTTCTCAGGGCGTTCTGGTGGAATGAACTTTTAAAAGGAGGGCTCAGCCGAAAAGTGCACCGCTGGCCTCGCTCGGGCCCCACGGAGCCAGGCTGCAAAACCCACGAGGAAATCTATGCAAAACCGCAAGGCCGTGTGCTGTTACTGTTGTTATTATTATTATTATTATTTGTATTATTGTTTCAAAAATGATTTCGAAAGGCCCCCCGCGACCGCAGGTTTGCGGGTGGTGGGTGTGAGGCATTTTCTTCCCGTCGCCTAAGACTTAGAGCTTGTGAGATGCCCGAGGAAACGAAATCGCGTGGACGGAAATGCGTTCCGCAATGGAAAATAGTTTCTCCTTCGATTTTGCTGCCATTTGCCCATCGCTGGGTCTTCTAGGGCTGGCGCGTTAATCTCTCTCTTTCTCTCTCCCATCCGCCCATCCACGCAAAACCAGCTCTGGGAAGTAAGACCAAAATTTAAAAAAAAAAAAAAAGGAAATTTAAAAAAGAGAAAGAAAACTAGAAAAAGAGGGAAAAATGGGAAAAGAAAGAACGAGAAGGGAAAGGAAGATTAGAGCAAAGGGAAGGAGAAAGAAAATCCACTCAAAGAGGGAACCGGCCTAGTTTGGGGGACACAGCAATTTCCAGTGCGTACGATTTTCTTTCCTTTATTATTATTTAAAAATAATAATAATAATAATCAGGGAAGAAAGAAAGAAAAAGAAAAAAGACGCGCAGAGTCAGTCCGTAGCCAGGGTGAGGGGGTTGGGCGACTCCCTCCGTGCGTTTGGGCCGGGTCTTCCACGCCCGGGCGGAGGCCGATCCCCGCGTGCGGGTCCCCGAGCCCCTGGGGGTCCTGCGCCCCCGCACTGGGGTCCCACCGCGAACTCTTAACTTCGCAGATCCCCCCGAGAGCCGCCGCGCAGGCGGCGTGCCCCGCCTCGGCCCGGTCGCGCCCCGCGCCGCCGCCATCCTTCCCCGGCCGTAGCCTCGGGGCTTCGCCCGCCCGCCCAGCCGTCAGCTCCGCGGGTCCCAGCGCTCGCGGGTTTGGGGGAGCAGGCTTTGGGGAGCCGGCGTTCACCTCGCTGGGTGGCGGCGGCCTCGCGGCGAGAACTCGGCCGCCAGCCGCGCGCGCTGCCGTGCCCTGGAGCGCCACCTCGCTGCGGAAACTGGCATTACGCGGCCGTGCCTCGCGGCCGCCTGCAGCCTAACTTGACCGTGCGGGCCTTCCCCGCAGACCCCGGGAGCAGCTTAAACGCACAGGCCCGGCTTCCCACCGGCTCAAAGCCATCATCTGTGACCGACAGACATATCTCACAATGCCTGCGCTGGGTTAAAAGGAAAATAACAGGAGGAAGAGAAAATATATATATATATATATATATATATATATATATATATATATAGGCACAAATGCACCAAATCTAAAGAGTGACGCTATTTTGGTAGAAAGGGTAGAATCAATGAGAAGTAGTATCTTCTCTGAGATCGGAGGTTCGGCCATTGTGTTCCGTCCACACAGTTGTGACCAAGGCAAATATCTCCCGCGAGGCGGGTGCCTGTGAAGCCATCCTTCCCAGGTACGATTTCCACCGAAATCCACCCATTCTGCGGAAAATACACCCATTCCGTCAGAAACCGAGGGGCTCTGCCCGGCTGGTGGCCAGCCCATTGGAACCCCGCACTCGCCAGCCTTCTCCTCTGCTGACAAAATAACCACAAAAAGCGGCCCCACGACCTTGGACATCTACTGGCCAGCGAAGTCAACAACGATGACAAGGGTCACAAATCACACCGCATTTCTCTCCAAGGTGCAATTGGGCATTTGTCCCTATTTTAGCCACTTGGTAACTCGAGAGACTCATCTCCTCTTAAATCCTCACGACTGAAAAATATACAGAAAATTTAAAGCACTCGTATGGGGAGTCTTCGCTTCAATTCGTTTCAAAACACACTACCCCGGAGAGAGGTGTTATCAGTAAAAATAAATTAATTAATTAATAAAAATAAAACATAAAACATAACATTCGCAAAACAAGATTTTTTTTTCATGTGAAGATGCTAAACACTGTAAAGCTAGCGTGTGGGTCTTGTGGTCCTGTGAGGATTTGTGTGGCTTCTTTGTTTTATTATTTTTTGGGCGGGGGGGAAGGTGGAGAGGGTGTTACAGGATCTTTTTAAATGTAGTTTTTACTACAAGTGTGCTTTTATTTAAAGGAGCTAGGCGGATCCCACAGATAATGCTGGCTGAGCTGAAACTGGGGGTGGGCCGTGGAGAGCAATGTGATGGGGTTTAAGCCCCCTGCATTCCCCTGCCTGAGCGAACCCAACATAGAGACTCTTTCTTGAAACTTGGTCCTTCCTGAGTTGGCAGGATGAACTCCTAAGGGGCAGGCAGATGATGAAGGAAATGCCTTCTCCCGGGACCAACAGGGCTCGTTGCAGAAGAGAGAGAGTCTTTGCTCAGAAATTACAGGGCTGAACCAAGAAAATAGGCAGGTTGGATCTCTGAGTGGTTTGTCCCTTCTCCTTCGGGCTGGGAAAGATTTCTGAGACTCTCTCCCAATTTCCTAGCAGGAATCGAACGAGGACCCCCTCATCGCAGCAGCCAGCTGAGACTGGGCGGCCCGGCCCCTGGGGGTCCGGGGGCCTTCTCGCCTGCAGAGATGCTACCTTGAGGGAGAAGAGGGATGCTGAGAAATAAGAGGCAATTCCTGATGGGGTCTTGGGGTCCACCCAGGGACAGCAGAGGGAGCAGAGCACAGAAAAACCATATGCTTGAATCTTCACGCGTACAGCTTTGAGAAGTCTCGAAATTGGACAGATTTAGCTTCTCTCTCCTTCTCTTTCTCCCTCCCTCCCTCGCCTCTGTCCTTTCCTTTCTCCGCCCCCTCCTCTTCTCACATTCAGATTTCCTGTGTTTTTTTTTTTTTTTTCCTCCTCCTCCCCACTGAATAATGCCTGGAGATGAAAAATGATTTTTTATTGCTATTACACTTCCTACCACAAGATGCAGTGCAAGGCGGCGGAGTTTGTATTACAACTATGTCGCAATGTTTCATTGATGCAAAACATGTAGCCAGAGGGAGTTGGTAATGACTCCTGGATTAGAGGGAGCTCCAGATTAGAAGGAGTGAGAGAACAAGGGAGACAGAGGGAGGAGAGAGAGGAATTTCATTAGAGAATGGGGGGGGGGGGGGGAGGTTGTCACCATATAATCAGGTCTAATAATCTAATCAGGATATTTTCACATTTCAAGGTTCTTTCCATGCTTGAGAGTGCCAACCAGAGAGAAACCAATATCCTTTTAAACACCACAAATGTTGGTGGTTTTTTTTTTTTTTTTGCATGTTAATAACTATTAATTACGTTTACAGCCAGTTAACCGGAGAAACTGTCCTTTGGAAAGAATCAAAGTTCGGAAAACGCTTCATATCAGATTAAAAGCTTTTCCAGGAGCCCAGGCCGTTTGGAGGGAGGTGGGGACCCAGTAGGCACCCCAGGGTGTGCGGAGCGCGTCGCGGCCTGCAGAGGCTCCGGCCCACCCCCCGCGGGTGGTGGCGGTGCGCACACATGTACACACGCCTGTGACCGCCTGGCGGGGCCCAGGGTGCCAGCCGGGGCGGCCCGGGCCCGGCCTCCTCTCGGTCTGGGCGCAAATGTCCCTGCGGGCTCCGAAGTGCCCCGTGCCCTCCCTCGGGATGAGCCCTCCTTTAGGGGAGAGGGAGGTTTCGCGGTTCCTACCGTGGCCCAGGCGGGTCCCACCGCCCTGCAGTGTGCTTCTGCTCCCGAGGGCACAGCGAGGCGGGCATCCCCTGGGGAGGGGGCTGCGGCCCTTTGAACCCCGGGAGCCCTGGGGCTCCCGCCCGGACGTGCGGAGCTCGCTCGGGGCCCGGCTGCGGAGCGGAGTGCGGGTGGCGGGTGGGGTTGGAGGGGACTGGGGAGGGGCGGGGGGGAGGGGCGGGGGCCGGAGCCCGGCGTTAAGCCTGGAAGCTTGGCTGTTTACCCAAACGATTTTCCTTTCAGGCCCAGACGCCAATGAGACAAGATCAAACTCCCCTCTTCGCTTGTGTGTGTGTGTGTGTGTGTGTGTGTGTGTGTGTGTGTGTGTGTGTGTGTGTCGCCTCCACCGAACGGGGCTTTGAGAATGGGGGCTCCGGGACGCCGGCGGGGAGGGATCAGAGGCCGACCCGGGCGCCAGCGCCTCCTCCCGGGGGCCATAGGAGAAGCCAGGCGCGGCGCGAGGGGGCCGAGCGCAGAGACAGGCGCCCGAGACGCCCAGTGCAGTCAGCGACAGGGCCGCAGGCCGCAGGGAGCTAAGGGCCACGGCCCCAAAGGCCGAGCGGGGAGACGCATCGCCGTGCGCGCCAGGGGGCGGGGGAGGGGCGCGGGAATCATATGAATCGCATCCTTTTTCTAGTCCTTTAATTTTCGACCCCTCCATAGCTCCTTAGGCCACTGATTTCTTCCCGACGCCCTGGCTCGAGACCTATTAGCTGCAAATTAGGCCAAGGTTTTGGCGATTAGGTTACAATGGGGACGGCGTGACACGCGCCGCTGGGCCTGCGCCTGGGTCCCTCCTGGCACCAAAAAATAAATGATGAGAAAGCGAGAGGGGACGGACGGCCTGTACCGACGAGACATTTGTCATTTTTAAAGGGGTTCGCATCCGAGAATCTCCATCAGCCCGGGGAGGGAGGGGACGCGGTTGGGGGGCGAGTGTCAGTCACCACGCAGCAGGTGACGGCCCGTCCTGGGCGTGGCTCCTGCTGCTGCCCCCGGGGGAGGAGGGGCACAGGGACGGGCCGCTGGGACTGAAACGCCGTTTGCAAAATAACGGCAACGACAATATTATTAATACGGTTAACAGTAAGAGGAAGCACGGAGGCAGACTTATTTTTGATCTGAGGTCGTCGGAGAAATCCGGCTACCTGGCGTTTTCTGTGCGTTTAGCCGGCGCTGTCTCCGACAGCTCACTCGCCTCGGTCTAGGACGATTAAAGGCTTACCCAAACAATTGTTTCTAGAAGAAAAAGGTGTCATTCCGAGGCTTCTGACTCAGCCACCCCTGCGCCTCTTGCCTGGGCCTGCCTTGGTCCCCTACCCCCACTCCGACGCACCCGCTTTGTCTCTCTAGGGGTCCCCCTGTCTGATTGTTTTTAAACAACGAACCATTATCCCTTGTCCAGGATCACATTTAACCGAAGTGCCCCATCCCATGTCTCAGACCTGGGCGCATTAGGGACCCTGCTGATGCTTGCTGCAGGCCTCAGTGTCTTCTGCTCGGGGTGGCCCAGGCCTGGACTAACACCAGGAGAAGGGATGGGGGGGGAGACTGGGAGCTAATGGGCACCAGTGGGAGCTTGGGTGGTTGTTCTGGAGAGACTGGGCGCTCAGGGATGGCCTAAAAATAATAGTCTCAAAGCGAGCTGATATTTATTGAGTGCTTACTATGTGCCCATGGACGTGTGCATACCCCTGACAGTCTCCAAACCCGAGGACAAGCCGTCGTGGCCAAGGGTAGGGAGGCCTCGGAGTGGGAGGCCGAGGCGGGGGTCGGGGTGGGGGTTAGGTGCCCGGGTGGGAGGGAGGGCGGGGCTGGGGGAAGGGCTTTCTGCCCCATCACGCGTTCTCCTGGCCGGGGGAGGCAGGGAGCTGCGGGGCCGGCAGGAGCCGGGCCGGGCTGTCCTCCCTCCCCCGCGTGATCGTCCTCCACCGAGCGCCCTGCGCCGCGCTCCACGCTTCGTGCGGGCCCCAGGTGTCTGGCCCGAGGGAGGAAAGGCCAACAGGTTGCAGTGGCGTTCCCGTTTCTTGGCGCTGGAGTTCTGGATGGAGGGCAGCAGATTGGGCCGGGAGGGCCGGCAGGGCCAGGCCCAGCGCGCGGCGGCGACGGGTGCTCCAGGCGGGGCGCGTCTCCCTCGCGGTGCCAGGGGGCGCTTGACCGATCCCGGGGCCTCGGCCGGCCGAGGAGGGAGTCGTGGGCCTTTGCGACCTGGTGCGCAACCCCCTGGCAGGAGCGAGGCTCAGGCCGGGCCGCGCGCCCCACGCCCCACCGCGGCCGGGCTGCTCCGGCCGCCGTCCCAGGCGGGAGCCGGCTCCATTCGCCTCCTGTCCCTCCCATCCCCCTAAAGCTGGAGCTGAGACTCGCCGGTGACCCTGTGCCTTGCCCCGCGAGGGTGGAAAAAGAAAAAAAAAAAAAAAGCAGGCGCTGTCGGCCGCTCTGTCTGGAGACAAAAGGCCTCGGCGCTCGGGCTCCCCCAGGCTTAGCCGCTGTGCGTTCGCACCCGCCTACACCTGAGCAGAGAAGGGGGAGCAGGTGACAGTGTCATTGCGGGGGTGGCTCGGAGTGCAGGGCTTTGATTGATCCCGGAAACTGGACACCTCTGAGTGGAAGGACAGCGTCCCAGCCCGGATCTCTGCTCCGAAAATAACACTCTGCCCCCAGGCCTCTCCAAAGGCCCCCATCCAGCCGCTCTCCTATAAAGGGGTCTCCTGGTTGCTGGCTTTTTTCCTTCTATAATCTCTTTGCAAATCACCTGGCAGCTAGAAAACGTTCGCCCCTGCTGTCAACCTCTTTTCTTAAAAAAAAAAAAAAAAAAAAAAAAAAAAAAAAAAAAAAGATTCTGGTTTTCCTTCTACTAGATCCGAGGGAGAATTCACTGGTTTCAACATTTGAAAAAAAAATCTTTGAACTCTCTCTGGGGGTGAGATGTGGTTGGAAGCCCCCACCCCCAGCCTCCTGCGTCCCCACACAGACCCCCGCTGCACCTAGACAGCCAGTCCCGAGAAGAAGAAATGGTCTTTTCCTGCAGTCTGTCATTTAGGTCTTACAAATAACGACCGTGGAGCGAGAAATACCCCTGGCTTAAGAATATTGATAGATGATAGTAGCGATATTCGGAATCGATCCTTTAATAGGCAGACGTCATAAATCATGTTCAATTCTCCGACAGCACAGTACTTCACTTAATAATATAATTAAGATTAAAACTGGAGAGGCATTGGAGGCAGCGTCAAAAATTGCATCCTGGATGTGGTGGTAAACTATGACCCCCTTCCCACAAGGTGGGGTCTTCCGGGTGCCTCCGTGGAGAGGTACCCCTTTGGGCCCTGAGCCCCTCCCACTCTTACACACCTGCCTCCCCCCACCCCTCGTGATGATCCCCACCTGTCATAGGTGAGCAGAGAGTAAGCCGACTCCTTAGAAAAGGCATCCAGGAGGATGAGGAGAAATAGGGCCGGTGTGGGTGCATTTCCTGGGTTTAGGAATCTTTTAAAAATCCATTCCTTTAGCCTTGAATCTGAAGGGAAATATTGTTCAGGAGACCTAGAAACTGATGTGGTTTGGTTCTTCCAATACAATTAATTTGCTTGGCCATGTTTTCCAGATCACGGGGAAATCAGTGAAGACCTGAAGGTCTGCAAGCTCACTTCTCCCCTGCACTGGGACTGCCCTGTGAACCTTCCCTAGAACTGTTTTCCACGCAGGGGTGACGATCTGCTCTTTGCTTTGTGGGCAGAGCTGATTGTCAGAGTGGCTAAAATGATTTCAAAGAGTGGAATATTCATCGAATCAATCAGAGCTGACACATGAGAAATATTTGGAAGTCAGTGGTAATTTACAACTTTGTTATTAGTTAAGAATCGTCTGCCTTGTAACCGTAATTAATAACACTTAGAGAGGGACCATTTGGAAACGCTCCCCCCTCCACCATTCTTCCCCCCACCACCACCCCACGCCCCTGTGTCTTAAGGAAGGGGAGAGAGAGAGAGAGAGAGAGGAAGCAAGGGAGTGATCAGTAGAAATAGGAAAAACACTGAGTCGTCTGTGGGGAGAACAAAACTGGGAAATAGAAAAGAAAGGAGGGAAAAAAAGATTAGCCTCCTGGGAGGCCATCAGGAAATAAAGAAAATACAGGAGGAGGTATGGTAGTAAATCAGAAAATGAATTCGCTAACCATACCCCACGAGCGGGCTGGCTAAAGGTTGCATTTCAAATGGCCCAGAAACCTCATCCAAATGAACAGTGCCGCTGAACAAATCTCGAAAGTAGCTCAGCTCTGCATCGAGGCAGAGCTCGGGGCATTGTCTGTTTTGTTGCTGTTAACAATGTGTTTCTTTATTGCCCAGGAGCGGACGTGTGCAGTCTGTTTCCCAATTCCCTCCCCAGAGACCCGCCTGGCTTTCATGTGCCAGCCTTAAGTCTCCTCTTGGTCACAGACAATCCCCTCCCCCCCACTCCCCCAAGCCTCGCATTGATTATTAGATGGTCTCGGCCCCACCTAAACAACCCACCAAAATAATGACTTGTTGAAAAACTAGAAATCATTTGGGTGTCTCAGCTCAGAAAACCACTTCAGTCCACAGGCTAGCTGTGAAAAGGTAAAGAAAGCCCAACCTTTTTTTTTTTTTTTTTTTTCCCCCATGGAAGAAACGCTGTCACCTCTCTGAACTTTTATTTGTTGGATGGGGGATTTTTCAGGCTGGCAAAAACAAACAAACGGAAAAAAATAATAACTTTGGCCAACTTTATCTGGTCTTTCTGATAAGCCCCGGTCTTGGCTCGCTGAGCTCAGACTGGGTCTAGGAAAAGTAGCTAGAGACGGGGATTTATCGGTCCCTAAATTACAAGATTCATTTGATAGAAGAGGTTAACTCAAAGTCCCCATGCCGTGACCAGCTTCGCCAAACGCCCGGTGTCCTCAGCACAAAGGCAGTTCAAAGAAATCTTAAAAACACACACACAGATACACAAACACACTCGCCCACTTAAGCCGCAAATGCAATTCTTTTTTTCTTTGTTGTTTCTTCTGTCATTATGAACCTCCAATTTCTTCCTAGGTGCCTGGGATGGTCGGCTCGGCCCATGCTCAGGCAGGAGAACTTTGCCATTTTGCATCTTTGGGTTTTTTTTTTTTTTTTACGAGCAGTGAATGAAAGAATAAGGCGGGGGTGGGAGAAAGTTATAGTAAAAGGGGAGACGTGGACTCATGCGAACACAGCAGAATCCATTTGTAAATGAGGGGCGTGGATGGAGGAGAGAGAGAAGAGGGAGGAGAACAGGGCCTCCGGGGCAGAATCGACAGGACTGGGAACTGGTAAGTTTTCCATGATTATTAGTCTACGGATCCAGCAGGAACCTGGCAGAATGTAAACTTGTTAAGAGGGGACCAGGAGAGGGAGTAGGGCAGGGACAGGACCCGAGCTCCCTTGCAAGGACAGAGCTATGGAGATGCTAATGAGAGAAAATTAACCTTCGGGTTGTGTCTGTGACATGGGCCCTGGGCTGAATGGCTGACCCAGGAGTTGCAAGCGGCAATGAGATAATCGCTCCGAAACCCACCAGCCTTCGAGCCGACAAAGCTCTGAAACACGGTTGCGGGCTGTCAACAGTAAGAGCATCTTCTCTCTCCAAAAATAAAAAAGGAAAAAGAAAAAAAGAAAAAGGGAAAACAAATGAAAAGCAACCGGAACCAAGAGCAGGCACAGGGAGCCAGGCTGTAGACAGATGCTGGGCACCTTTGCTCAAACTCCGGAACCCCTGCAGGCTGGCGCGCTGAAGAAAAGGAGGAGCAGGGCCTGGGAAGTGGGGTGGTGTCTCTTCACATGTGTTGCTCCTGTCTGCCACCAAAGGCCTGGATAACTGGGCCTCCGTGAGGCGAGGTGAGGGATAAATGGATTAGATCTCCAGGAATGTGACCACTGGGCCAGTGGATCATTGCGTAGCCAGAGAAGGTGTATTCGTAAGGAACAGAGAGAAGTCCAAGAGGACATCGAAACGACCGAACTGATAAACAGATTCGAAGGGACATGTTAAAGGTAGAGTGGCTGTGGTTACACGTCACAGAGACCCACACACATACACATAAACAGGGGTTTTATTAAACAAACAGGCCAACAACTAAACACACGTCGAAAACACATTTGCTTCTGCTGGCATAGAGAAAAGGCGTCTGAAATGATTGTGGGGTTCTGGCTGGGACCCTTCTAGCCTTTATGACTGTATTACTCTGGTCTAGTCTCTCTCTCTCTCTCTCTCTCTCTCTCTCTCTCTCTCTCTCTCTCATTTTCACAGAAACTCTGAAGTCGCCAATGGAGAAGGGGCCTCCAGAGCCTGTCCAGGGAGGGCTCCCTGTTGGAGGCAAAAGGATCGAATTTCCAAGTAGAGACATCAACAAACCACAGTCTTAGTGACAGTGACAGCGCACAATTATGTTGAATGTTGCCAAGGGGAAAGGGGAAATATAAAATTAGTACAGAAAAAATGTTTCCCAGATCTTTCTTCAAATTAGGGCAATGGCGGACAGACGGGCAATAGCTCTGGGTGTAAGTTGAGGGGTCAACAGTGGGCAGGCGAAGCCCCCTCCCCGCCCCGGGAGTTCTCATTTCCTAGGACACAAAGGAAGCTTCTGGAGAGAAGTTATGGACACCCCACCCAATCGCTTGGCTTGCTTCAGAGTCTTTTATGGAGACCACAGGATGTTTCAGGCGGCCATCCTGGTAGAGATGACAGTTCACTGGCCTGCTGAGTCCCAAAGCCACAGTGTTTTTAAATTAATGATGAGGCGGTGAAGGGGTGGCTGGGCCTGGGAAGCAGAGAAGGAAATGGGGGGTGGGGGACACACGTGGAGCCCCTGACTTCTCCCGCCAGCCATCCTTTTAGGAATCTGGGGGACTTTAAGAAGATGCCGAGGTAAGTAGGAATTATTGACTACATTAGCAAGTCCATCTTTGGAACTTGCTATATCAGCTGTTGTACATACAGGTGGGCAGGACCCCACAGCATTCTCGGGGAGCCCCCTGTCTCCTCGGCACCCCGACCCCCAGCCCCAGCCAGGGCCAAGGGCAAGACAGGCTTCAGGCAGACTAGGGGATTGGCTCTGAGGCAGGGAGGTGGGGACAGTGGCATTTTCAAGGAGGAAGCAGTTTCTGTTCAGTGCAGGAGATTATTTCCTAAGGTGCTTATTTAAAGAGACAGAGATGAGAGAGAGAGAGAGAGAGAGAGAGAGAGAGAGAGAGAGAGAGAGAGAGAGAGAGAAAATGAGTGAACATATACGCTCTAACCCTGTCTTGTCACGGTTATAAAGAATATAGTTTCGCCTTTGTCTGGAAAACACTATATTGTGGTTTTTAAACAACACAGTTTTCCTTCTTAGTGTCAGGTGGGGGGGGGTGGAAAATTGATTTTCAAATAATACAGATTAAAAATAAATGTATTTTTTCAAACTACATCTGCCCGGGGAGAGGAGAGACGGCAGTGGGAGAGAGAACAGGGGAAAAACGGACAGCAGCTCGATTCTTTAAAGAAGAATCTGTGCAGAATAATCAGGAAAAGAAACGTGGAGGAGGGGGGAGCAATTGCCATTTCCTACGTGGTCTCTCCGTGCCTGTAGGAAAAACGGGGAAGCAGCCATATACATTGGGGCTCCAGATTTACACTTGGATTTTAGCGACAAGTATCAAAACATCTAAACTAATTGATTGTCGAGTTCCTTGGCGCTTCTCCAAAGAGCAATATAGATTTAATTGTATGTTGCTTAAAACTCCATTTCTGGAACAGTGTGAAACATGTAATAAAAGTCATAAACCCTATTGGGGATCCCCACCACCCCTCCAAATGTGAATACCCAGAGGATGCTTGCAAATTTTAGCTAATACTCCTAATGGGTTAAAAAACAAAAAGGCATCTGAGAAGGGTAGCCACATAATAAAATCTAAACTGTTAATCCATTTTAACTCATTCAAAAAGGACCTGCGGTTGTGGGTGGGATGTTTGGCGGGGAGGGGGGGCGGGAGGGAGACCCCACATCAGACGTCGGACTGGTTCAAACGCGGTCCAGCTAAACCACACTCCTTGAAAGGGAAGGACGGTCTGGGCTTCCGAGAGACACCAGAAACGTCTCCCCGGAAACGGTGGCTGTGGCTGGAAGTCGCAGCCGAGCTGCGCGGCCCCGGAGCTCCCCCTCTCTCGGGCCGGCTTCCCCCGGGGGAGAGAGGGGGCTGGCTGGAGGCGGGCAGAGCGCTCCAACTGGGCTCGGCGAAATCCCCCCCTCTGCCCCTCCCGGGCGCCCCCTCCCATTGTCCTCCATTCTCCGGGACCCCCAGTGGCTGCTGGCGTCTGGAACCAGCCCCCCCTGGCTCCCCTCCCCTGGCCTGGGGGCATCTCGGAGACGGGGCGAGCTCCAGCCCCGCCTACGATTGGGTCCCAGATCAGGCGATGCCGCCAAGTTCGCGGCCGTGGCCTGGCGTGGCCACGCGGGCCGGCTGCAGGCAGAGGTCTGTAAAACTCCACGTGAGCCGCCCCCTCCTCCCCCTGACACGGCAGCATTGAAGCCGGGCCCGGAGGTCCCCGAGGTCTCTGAGTGTGACAGTACTCAGCATAGCGGGTAGATGGCACAATTTTCTAACATTTAGAGAGAGGAACCCACGCTGGGAGCAATAAGTCCATTTAAAAGCCCTTTATTTAAAAGGGACAAAGATAAGTGACAGGCTGCGTACAGAGACATCTCAATGAAATTTCCAAAGAAGAAAGAGAAATCAGAGGCCAAAGCAAATGCGAACTGGGCTTGATGGAACAGGCCGGCACTTCTCTCCCCCTCGGAAAGGAAGATAAAAGACAGAAAGAAAGAGGGGTGGCCATTGAGGCCGGGCGCATTAACGATCACGGCCCGCACCGAATTCTACAGATCCGCAGCCACCGGGACTTTCAAAGGGCCGGGTGGGCCCTGCCGGGGCAGGTGGGGGCGACGTCCCAGCCCCGTCCGGGGGAAGAGTCGTGGAAGTTTTGCCTCTGTTTCGGGGTCACACCTTAACCCCGGGTAACAGCCGCCTCTGCCTTAGGTTGGCGGGGTTCGGGGAACCCAAGCGGACAAGGCGCCGGCTCTGGGTCCATCCGGGCCCATCTGAGGGTCTGGGGACCCAAGGCCTGTGTCCTCCGGCCGAGACTCCCCTAGAACCGCACCCAGGACTGGGCTGCAGGCCCAGCGAGGATCCCACGACCTAAGATTCTGTCAACGCCAGGGCACTCGAGAGTCAGCGCGCGGGCTCGGGGACAATTGTTACTCCCTTCGAAACCAAGAGGGGACACAAGGGTGGCCACCGAGGCCTCCCCGTGAAGCCAAGCCAGCCCACACGTCTAGCACGGCCGCCACCCACTCCCCACCTCCAGACCGACCAGGTCCCCCACCCCGCCAAGAGACAAGCCCCGCAGGAGGACAGAAGGGGCAGAAGACGGGGTGAGAGGCCAGGGGAGGGGCGGTGCCCCTGTGGTCCCCCAGCTCGGCGCAGGCCCATCAGGCGGCCGCTGGAAGGACTCAGGCGGCTGGCGCCCGCAGGGGACCAAATGATTGTATTTGGGTGGGTGCTCGGCGACATATTTGCTGAGTAAACCTCCCTTGCTGTGCTGAAGACGAATCCCCGTTGATAAATCCATCATTACCGTTCGGATTCAGGGAGGCAGCCGCGCCACTAAATTCATCTTAGATTTGTAGCGCTTTAATAGACATTTATTAAATGCTTTTAGAGAGAGGCATGGGGCGCGTGATTACATCCTAGTTATAGACAGAACATAAAGACCCACGTTAACACCCATTTGCAGGAAGGAAGGAAGAGGTGGGGAGGGGGCAGCGAGGCAGAGAGATGGAGCGAGGTGAGGCCGGGGGGACACGCGGCGGCGCGCGGGGGCGGGGCGCGGAGCACGGGCGACATTAGCGGGGGGCTGCCTAGCGGGGAGCCGGGGCGAGCGCCGCGGGAAGCCGAGGGCCGCCGAGCGGAGAAGTCCCGCTCTCCTCGCAGGTCCCTGGGCTTCCCCTTCTCCTGCACCCCGCTCCGCGTGGGGGGCCAGGGCACAAGCGACGTTGCGTGCTGCCTCTGGCGACCCTTTCTGCCCCCGCCCCATCTACCCCTGTACTTTACTCCAGGCCTCTCCAACTGCGCCTCCTTGGATCAGCCACGCTGGGAAGAGGGGAGGGAGCCCCCGCGCTTCAAACCCCAAGAGCTCCTTTAAAGCATCCTCTCCGCTCCCACCCACCCCCAAACCAGTTTGCGGGCGAGCTGGGCCAGGCCGCCCTCTGCACAAAGCGAGACAGACGCTGGGCCACCGGGCGGGATGGCCCCATGCGCTCCAAGGGTTCCTTGGCCTGACAGGCTCTGCTTGTGGATTCCTCCTCCTCCGCCCGGCGCCAGGAGCAAGACACGCCACCTTTGCACCTCTGAACGTGTCGTGCCTTGGGGACCTGCTCACGCGCGCCTCCACCTCCGCCTCACGGGGCTGGGCCTGCAGGAAGGTCTGGGCCTCCAAAGGACCTAATGCCTTCCTGATCACTCCCAGGGCCTCGCCTAAAGGCCGGCCCGCGGGCTCCCATCAGTTGTGCGCGTACCCTCGCTCCCGCGGGACGCAGCCACCGACCGCGGCCGGACAGTCGCGGGTCGGGACTCCCGGGCCCTCACTGGCTCGTGGTAAGGAACACTTCCGCTATCTCCAAGTTGCCATAAGAAAATAAATACAAGTGACACTGTGCTTGGCCAAAGCTCATTAGTTCGTTGTCCAGGCCTAATAAAGGAACAGAAGCGCAAATTATAGAGTTCAGCTTCAACACACGCTCTGTCACCCGAGATCAGCGTACCTCGCGCCTGATTCCAATTGCTCCTAACTTCTGCGCAGTTCGCCCCCACCCCCTCCTCGCGAGCAGGAGGTTGGGTGGAAAAATATAGTTCCAAAGGGGGTAATGATCAAGCTTTTCCTCTCGGAAGCCTGCGCCACCTCATTTCCCATTAGTAATCCCAATAAAATTAACGTCGTGGCTGCAATTGAAAAGGGGAGGGCCCGCGACACTCCTGAAATAACACACTCTCTCCCCCAGCAAAAGGTAAAAACCCAAACGGCCCTTTGTTCAGCTAATTAACGAAGGCCCAACTCCGAAAGCAGATGTGTTTGCTTAGCTAATCACAAGCATGTTTCTTTCAAGGAACGTCATTTCAAGGGGGCCCACCCCCCAGGCCCTCTCTGCCCCAGGGGTGTCTCCCCCCAGCCTAAATCCAGAGGCTGAACGCAGGAGGCCCATCGCCTCACACCTCTCTCCCCCTTGGCCCTACCTCAGCCGCCCAATAGGCACCTCGGCACTGGCCCCGGATGCCAGGCCTGAAAGACGCAGGGAAGGAAAAAAAAAATTAAATAAAAGTTTTAATGACACAGATGCCATATTAAATGAGGCAGTTTTACAATTCACTTTGAATAGGACGCTAACTTATTACAAGTGTGTTATCAGGAGGACGATAAGATTTATAACTCCGAGAGTCAGCTTTTCCCCCTTGATGACAATGGATGCAAAGGGGGAGGGAATCTGTTCTCTGTTACGAGAAGCTCTTCCTCGCTGTCCGCGTTTACAGATGCGTCCAGGAGGAGGGCAGATACCCAGCCCCTTTGTGTCTCCTTAGGAGAAACTGTCCCTTTTCCCTTTGGCTATGAAACTGGGTGTCCTTGCAGGGTTAGCAACTCGCTCAGCTTTTGAGAGTGAGTGAGAGAGAGAGAGAGAGAGAGAGAGAGAGAGAGAGAAGGAAAAGGAGATGGAATTAGGGATGGGGATGGAGGTGAGGGGGGCGGGACTGAGTCCTCTGGTTCACGCAGCAAAACTATTTCCCCGTCTTTCTTTGCCATACAAAAGATGGCTTTCCCCTAAACCAACACAGTAAGCAAACTTTAAAAAACTGGGGTCCTATTACAAACCAACGCCCAGCACTAACTGCTTTAAAATTACTGCATAATTAGATTTAGTTGAATTTCACCATTAATTAGGCAGCCGCACTGCAGGGAGCCTTTGAAATCTGAGAAAATGGGAAAAATCATCTGAAGCACGTTTTTTAAACCCAACTTCAATAAATCTTGATGAGGCCCGGAATTCAGAGCGGACCTCGCTCCCCTCCCAGGCGGCTGAGGGTCGGGGCTGGAGCTGAAAGTGGACGCGTGGGGTGTTCGGCCCGGGCCACTCCACTGTCACAGCGGAGGCCCTGGGGAGACCCTCTCTGGGAGGCCAGGTCTGTCCCACGGCCGCCCTCGCCGACTGTGACACCGCTTAGAGAAAGGGGACCCTCCGCAGCGGGCGCTCCCACGCGGGTTCACACATCTCTGGGGCCTGCGACCACCCGCCCGGAACCGGGCCTCGGCCCCCCGCGCGCCCCCAGCCCGCCCTGCGCCCCGAAAGCCACCGTCCCTAGAACTTTGACCTGCGAGCAGCAACTTGTGCCCACGTCCGGCGGGGTCCCCCAGCCCCAGCTGGGCCCGCGCGAAGCCCAGAGCAGCAACCCCTGCGTGACACGAGCGCGGGGACCCACCGAGGTCTGCACGCCCTGGTCACCCCCCGCCCCCCAACGTTCACACACTGAACATCCTTTGAGGGTCCAGACTGTTGCTTCCCCTGATTTGATTCTTGCTGGGGGGAGGGGGACATGAAATGAACTCTCCTGATTATTGGGGTGAGGGGGGTGCGCATGGAGAAGGGGATCCCTGCGTTACCACTGTCTCCCCCACCCATGCTGCTGCCTTAGTGGCAGAATCCTGGAGGACCCCGCTCCCTGGCCAACCGGCGTTTAAACGCGGGTTTTCCGCCTGCAGAAGGAATGGCCTTTGGCCTCCCCACCACCCCCCCCTTTTTTTTTTTTTTTTTTTTTTGCTTTTTTGGGAACCAATGTGTTTCCCATTACCCGGCCCGGCCTCGCCTGGCAGCCGGCGCTCGGCGAGCCATGGGCGACGCCATGTTGGCTCGGCTCGGAGCACCAAGTCAGACGCGAGCGCCGCGGCCGAGCGCCGCGCGCCGCGGCGCCCCCCGCCGGCCCCGGCCCGGCCCGGCCCGGCCCCCGCGCGCCGCCCGGCGCCCCGCGCCCCGGCCCGGCCGGGATCCCGCGGCCGCTGCCCGCGCCGCGCCCCGCGCCCCGCGCCGCGCGGCCGCCGGATGCTCCCGGCGCAGCCGGCCCCGGACGCCGCCGCCCGCGCCGCGCCTCGCAGCCCCGGCCCGCGGAGCCCTCCCGGGGGTGGGGGGGCCAGGGAGGGAGAGAGAGGGAGAGAGAGAGAGAGAGGGAGGCCGAGCGCCCGGGCTGGCATCCCCCCACCCCATCACCCCATCACCCCACCCCCAGACCCCCACCCCCGGCTCGGGCGTCCCCCCAGCTCTGCTAGAAAGTGGCGAGAAGCAGCGATCGCCCCTCTCTCCCTCTCCCTCTCCCGCTCTCCCTCTCTCTCTCTCCTCGGACTATTGTTGCCTTTCGCGTCTAACTGGGTTCTCTCACACCCCCGAGCGCCGAGAGGAGGAGGAGGAGGAGGAGGAGGAGGAGGAGGAGGAGGAGGAGGAGGTGGAGGAGGAGGGGGGGAGAGGGGCTGGGAAAAAGAAATAAAGCGAGCTCAGATCAGATGGGGGAGAGCGAAGAAGGGGGAAAGGGGAAAAAAAAAAAAAAAAAAAACCCAGCAAGGAAAAAGAGACACTTAAAGGGAAAGAGTCGCCATGTTTAGCAGCTTTTTTTTTTTTTTTTTTTAAAGATCTCGTCAATTTCACACAGAACGCACTCGCTGGGTCCCAGCCCTCGTCTTTTGTCCAATTCAGTCGCAGTAAAGATCTTTTGTTCTAACTCAGCGTGAAAAGAAAAACTTTCTTTAAATGCAATAAACTTAAACCAAGCTCAAGACTCTAAACAGATCCTCCTCCAGCCACTCTAAACACATACAAGGGGTTTTGTTTTAACCGTTTGAAAAATTTTGGGTCCTGTTTTCCTCCCTCGCAGACCCCAAGCTGATTGCCGAAACTTAGAGAGTGAGATTCCCAACGTTTACAACACATGCTTAAAGCATAATAAAACAGGGACTGTCTTTTGCTTTGAAAATCATAATTTATAATTTAATGCCAATAATAATTTACAACAAATGGCTGTTTACAATAAACTAACACAAAACAAATAAGGAAAAGGGCCTGTGTTTTACTTATTGGAGAAACTTCACACACTCGCATGGATAGCACTTGCAAAAGGAGAAAATAAAACAACCTACAGAACCTCCATCTAAAGGTCAGCGATATTCGGCCATAAGAACGTGCTTATATTTATGTACGTATGTATCTAGAGAAAGCAGCTGAGAGTCAGATGGAGAACTTTGCTCGAATGCACAAGTCAGAGATTTTTCTGGTCTAAGTGGATGGACCGGAACTCAGTATCAAAGTTTAACACACTTTACGAAATGACCCCTTTTTTTTTTACCTCCCCTACTCCCATCCCCTTCTGCAATTAAATCACAGCATAGTGAAATATGGAGGGGGGGGGTCGCTGAAAAGCCTCAATAAGAACAAAATTGCAAGCTCCCACGAACTGAGCTTTCTCCAAACCAGGAAAAGAGAAAGGGGATTGGGGGGGGGAGGGGGTTGGAGGAGACTCCAAAACAAAATAGTTCCTACTTTCAAATCAGCACACCCTGTCAAGTTTCCTTCCTTCTCTCTTTTCCTCTCCCTTCTTTTTCTTAATTTGGCTTCCGAGGACAAAGGATCTCAGAAGCAGTACAGATTGTATCTACACAATCCGAAATGTCAGAATGTCGATGTGTTTTTCTGTACGTAACGCCAATGGAAAAACTCTCACAGAATGCACAGAAAGGGGGAGGGGACAGGCAGGCCAACTGCGAGTTATCACATAGACGTTAAAAACAGACCCTTCAGCGCTGTGAGCTCTATCACTGAATCTGAGATCCTCTCAACAACCACGCTAGATGAGAAACCACAGAATATTTTTTAAAATCACACCTACTTCAGGAAAAACTCATTGCAAACCGCTGCCCTCTGTTTACAATGCTGTGATCAGCTCGCTTGAACCGTCTTCTGCGTTAACTGTCAGAAATGTACAAAACACTATTTTTTTCTGATCATAAAATAGATACTGATCTCAAGATTGCTAATACTTTTCACAATACCTTCCCTAAGCAGGCACTTAAGTGTGACAAATATAAGGGCCTTTTTTTTTTTCCCCTGGAAAATCCATTTTTAATTAAAAAGAGGATTAGGTGAATGGAGGTGGTTTACTATATCAGTATGGCACTTCCTAAACCATAGATAAACCATTAACTTCAGCTCCCCCCCACACGCACCCAAATTAAGCAGGCAAATACACTAGTCCACCTTTGAACAAACTGACTGAAGATCATAAACAAATGGACCGCCCAGCCCCGCTCTGCGAGAGCTCTGTTGGGGCGGGGGTCTCGCCTCGACAGAAGACATTCAGTGGGGACAGCCAAACAGGTTTCAGATATCAAATAATATTTTAATTTCTGAATACTTTCAATTTTCCTTGGAATATAACACACAAAGACTCGACCAAACAGTTCAGTTATTATAACTTTTACAGTATACAGAAATGTTGCACTTAAAAAAAAAAACCTTCAGTTTTTTTTAAAACACAAACTGTAAACTCTAAGATACTGAATCAATCACATTACCTATAAGTGCCAACAGTGTTATTTTGTCATGCTGATTTCAATGGTATTTTTTTTAAAAAGGGAAAATATCAACAATTATAATACAAAGGGTTTGCAAATATACAAACAGATATAGGATTTTCATAACAATTCAAGAACTAAGCGGGGACCCAATTCAAATTACAAAAGTTCACTTTTTATTCAAAACCTCAGCATGTGTCTTGGACACATTCCTTGGCTGCCAATAAATTCCACAGTTCATTCTCTTTCTTAAAATATTTTTAAAAAGCTAGGTTTGTCATGGTGTCTCTTTTTTTTGGGGGGGGGCAGGTAGGGAGAGTTAAATGTTGTATGTGGTTCCTTCAGCTCTCAAATCAGAGGGCTTGACTTCACCCAAAATTTTTGGTCACCACTTGTAAGTGCGTTTTCATCATCTTTGAGTTGCCTTCTAAAGTTTTATGTCTTCCTATGATATTTTCATGGACTCAAATTTTTTAATTCTTACAGAACATATATTTTTAAGGATATACAGTTTTTTTAAGAAGCCAAGATTATATCAAAACTTATTATAGAACCACAGAATAAACTGGTTTGGAACCAGGAAAGTACAAAAAAAAAGAACAGCGAGAGGTACATAGACACAGGACAATTAATAATTTGGAAAAAAGAAAAGACTCACTTTCTCCATTCTGCTAATTTTCTCCCAATCTCCTTAAATGCACTTTTAGCAATAGTTTTCAAAATTTTACCAAAAAAAAAAAAAAAGAAAAAGACTAATTTCCTTTTTATACAAAAATGATAAGTAGCAAGTTGTTCTGACCGACACAGGAGTTTTTTTTTTTTATGCATTCTGTAAAAGTTCATTTGACAGTCTTTTTATTTTATTTTTTTGAGATTCACAGTCCATTAAATTCTTCCCCTCTCTTCTTTTAGCAAACTTGTAACATCCTTTTATATCCTTTCTTAACAGAAGGAATTTAAGCAAACAAACCAGTCTTTTGCCTTTTTTTTTTTCTTTCTCTCTGTTTCACTCCCCCTTCTTATTTGGATTTATTTATTGGATTGCCATATAAGGCCAGTTAAAACTGCTACCGGACAGTAACATATCCCGGATGAGGGTTTCGATGGGGGTTTTACCTACCAAACGGACGAAAAACAATTGCTCTATCACTGAGGACGATACGGTGCGGAGGGACGGGAGGCGAAGCAAGAGCTTCCCGAATCGCGTTGGCTGGTTTGGGTACTGGCTCCTAACGTATTCTTCCAAAGCACACTGGGACTTTTCCTGCAAGCTTTCCACATGGGCTACATCAGAGAGACCACAGGCATCTGGAAGAAAGTTGGAAAAAAAAAAAAAAAGAGAGAGAGAGAGAGAGAGAAGAATTCAGTCATCAGATTAAGAGGTTTGAAATGGGTCACATGAGGTGTGTGTACAGTGCTCTGTCAAACTGCCCCAACAGGAGTTGGAGCAGATGCCTGGGTCCCGCAAAACGTGGGGGTGGGGGCGGGGGCGGGGAGAGCATGAGCTAGTCCTGGGGTATTTGCTGGAAAATAAAAAAATAAAATAAAATAAAAAAACACAGCTCGGTGCCTGGTGGCTCTTTCTCTGTCCCAGTCCTCAGGCTTGGTCACTGGGAGGCCCAAGCAAAGTGCGTTGGGTGAAATCTGGCTCAAGTCAGTAAACAGAGAGAGAAACAGAGGAAGCCCCAACTGCCAGCGCCCCTGCCCCTCCCCCTCCTCATCTGTAAATAATAGTTAGGCTTATAATTACATAGTGTGTGTGGGGGGGTGCGGGTGGGGGGCGACAACCTGGCCCAGCCCGGAGTAATGGCGCCCACGACCCAGCCTCAGATTCTCCCCAAAGAGGGCCACTCGTTTTTCTCCAGTCTTTGAAACTGATTTAAGTGGCCCTTTAAAGCTGATCTTGTCAGTTTAGCCTATTGAAGGGCAGCCATGCAAACTGTGATCTCTCTGTTCATTTGAGCTGTTTCTTTTCCCCCTTTTCTTCTCTCTCCCTTTTTCTCTTACCCCCCCCCCCCTTATTTTTTTTTTTAAACCCAGGTCCCTTCAAGAAGAACCACCACCCCCCCCCCCTTTCTCCCTGTTATCTTCAGGAAAACACTTTTCTTTTTTCGGATACGTGAAGATACAATACACGCCTTTGAAATGAGAGGCTTCTGTGGGGGGGGGGGTTGGGGGAGGCGGTGCAGGTTGTGACCTGACCTTTCGGGGCTCCCCAGACGAGACTGGGGCCGACGCATGCATAGTGTGAATCTTAAAACAGATCTGCGAAGACAGTAGTCGCAAACGGCCACCCCCAAAACCAGAACACACATGCGATCTTCCCGTGTGTGTCTGTGGGTCTGTGTGTGTCCACAGACTGAAGAGGTGTCTGTGGGCAGGAATGGAAAGATCTGTTTGCAGAGAAGTCCTTCCTTCTGCACTGGCGCTGTGTGTCCCCCACCCCGCCCCTGTGAATCGGATGCCAGAAACCTTTATCTCTTTGTGGGGCGATTTGCATTCCCCACATAGGCCTCTACGTTTTGCAAATAGTAATAAATTAAAGCCTTACGACAGTACTAGGCATTTCTTTCCTTGAAAGACCAAGGGCGAGGCTAAGAGCTAACAATGATATCAAGAAATTAACAGCCACCCCCTTCGTCTGGGAACGCGGGTTGGGCGCGGGGTTGGGGGACAGGGCTGAGGGTGGCCATGGGGCAGGGAAAGAGCCTGCTTGTACATTTGCATCGGGCAAACGTTCCAGTTATGACAGGTCCCCCGAGAAAAATAATCCAGATTTCAAGGCTCCGCACACAGCTCTTCCTGGCCCAGCCACTCTGCCCTCTCATTGATTACCTAAGGACTTTGGAAGGCAGACTTTGGGGTGGCCTGTGGGGGGTTTAGGTAAAAAGCAGCTGTGTAGAAAAGGCAGTGGGGTTAGGGACTCGCAACCCTCAGTAGAGTCAGCTAATGACTTGGGTCCCCAGATTTTTTGCGAACAATAAGGAAGGGACTTATTGTGGGTCTTTTTGTCTGCCACATGGACTGGAAAGCTTTCCTAGCACCCAATTTCCAGTTGGAAAAAAGTGGGGGTGTGGAGACAAACCAGTGGTGATTAGGTTCCCAGCCCTACCAACATCCGAATGGTCCTCAGGCTCAACTGGGAACCCTTTCCCTCCTCAGGCTTGACAAAGGGATCAGCTGACAATTTAGCACAAGAAGGTGGAGGGGGTGATTTCCACCCACCTGGGTTAGGCTCAACCTAGCCCTGAGGCAGCCAAAAGGCTCAGGTGTGGCCCAGAGTGAAAAGCCAGACACCTTCAAAAATCATTTGGCCTCAAGAGTTAATTAATATTAGATCTATTACTCACACAGGTTAAACTACATGCAAACTAATTAGATTTCATAATGCAGTCAATGATGGTTTTATATCTCCGGCAACATTCTCATGCAGCCCAAGCTGGCAGACACTTGGGTTTGTTTGAAAATCGTTTTAAGTGTTTGCCTGGGCATGGAAGCCAGAGGCCAGAGTCTTCAACCCCTCGCTGACATTCTGAGGAGTTCCGATGGCCCTGTCTCCCCCTCGCCCCTTCTGGGGACCCCGCCTCCCCTCTCCTGGCAGTCTGCATCGTTTTAATAAGAATATGACTTTGAAAATTGGCGCCTTCGGGTTGGATGTGCCTGGAGCCCCAGATCCTACTGCCTTAACAGGCAAACTTTTCCCCTGCAGGGGCAAACTTCCCTCTGCGGGATGCCAGCACTGCCCCAGGGCTCAGGGGCATCTCCTAGAGGCTCAGCCAGGGTGACAGAGAGGACCACGGGGGGGGGGGGTGGAGAAGATCCACAGGTTCAGCTGGCCCAGAGGGCCTGGGGCCCAGGGAGGCTGGCTGGAGGGGCAACAGGCCCAAGAGGCTTCCCCTTGGCCTATCTGGAGAGTCAGCGGTTGAAGCATCCTTTGCGGCCCGGATTCCTCTCCTTGCCCCAGAAGGCCTGCTGGGGCCCAGCGCACATTCAAAGTTCTCACTCCAAGTTGCACGCAACAGTTTGGCTTTTCAGTAGGGGGTGGGAGGGCGGGGTGTGGGGGGCTCAGGTTGTCTGGGCCCTAACTCCGGGCTAGGAGCCCCTGGGTGTCAGAAGGCGGGGTTCCTTCCTACCTGAGGTGAACAGGACTATGGCCTTGAGGCAGCTGTACTCGGCGGAGTCAACGTGTAGAGCCTTGAGCTTCTCCACTTGCTCTTGGAAGATCCGTATGTGGTCCATAAAGGCGACCACCCGGTCGGCGGACATGGGCGAGGCGTGTAGGCCGGCGGCGGCCAGGAGCGGGGCGACGTGGAGGGGCATGGAGCATTGCGCCGCGTTCAGCACGAACAGCTCGCTCCAGGTGAGGCGAAGCAGGGCCACCTGGTCGGTGATCTGCAGGTCGGGGAAGAAGGGGATGTTGCGGGCCCACTCGACGGCGCTGAAGAGCATCCGCGCGGCCAGTTCGCAAATGTTCTCGATGCCCATGATGTTGTTGGGCTGCATGCACTGGCTGCCGAAGCGCGACGTGGGGTAGGGCTCGGCGCGCAGCAGCAGAGAAATATATCCCGACAGGTACGAGTGGCAGTTGAGGGGGTCCCCGTTGGTCAGGGCAAACTGCCCGTGGGTCGGCTGGGTGGGCGGCATCCTGCCTCTCTGGACGGCTGTGGGGGAGGAAAGGAGACACTCCGCGGTTAGTGACCGGCCCGGGTCCCCAGCCCGACCCCCACCTGTCCCAGGGCGCGAGAACAGGGCCGCCCGCCCCTCCAGCGAGGCGCCAGGGCCAGCGCCCGGGGAGTCGCCGGGAGCCCGGCAGCTCGGCTCCGCCACCGCCCCCCGGGCCAGCTCTGGCGGCCACAACCGCACACTTGCCTCCGAGGCCCGCTCGGGGCTGGGTCGCCGAGGACCCGGAATTGGCCACTTTGCCTCGGGGTCCCCGGCGCGGTGGGCGGGATGGAGCATTTGGGGGCATCTTTCTTCTTTACTGCTAAACAGCTGATATTATTGATTGGAGGAGAGGGAGCGGGAGGGGCGAGTCTGAGGTTGGGGGGGGGGGGAGGGAGAGACGCTTTTGCAAAAGACACGGGGTTCACCCCCGACCGCCTGTGGCCGCCCCGGAACGACTGTCCCCCCCCCCCTCCCCGAACCTCGCAGCCCCAGCCGCAGCCGCAGCCCCAGCCCGGGCGGAGGACTCCCGGAGGGAGACGAGCAGAGAGAGCCGAGGTCTGGCGGCAGACTCGTCACTGTGATCGCAGACAGGGAGCCAGGGGGAGAGGGCGGAGAGGCAGAGGCCGGCGCCGCGAGAGGAAGCCGGGGAGAGGCGGGCAGCGAGTGGCCGGCGCAGCCCCGCGCAGGGCCCGGGAGGCCCGGGCGCAGCCGGCGAGGCTCGGCCCGGGGCTGTTATCTGACGCCGGACCGGGAGATCGGCTCTCCCAGAAACACAAAGGAAACCCGGGCGACCGCTCTCGCCCCAAGCCGGAGCCCGCGCCCGGCGCGCCATTGGCCGAGTCCGGCTCGCGGCGCTCGGCGAATTTTCTATCACAAAAGACCCAACTCGCGCAGAGCGAAAGCGGCGGCCCAGGGCCCGCGCCCACCCTCTCCCTACGCCCTATCCCGCTCTCCTCCTTTCAAAAGTGAAAGGAAAAAAAAAAAAAAAAAAAAAAAAAGAAAATAGAGGAATTTTTTTTTTTTTTTAGCAGAATGTTAATCCACGGAGGGTCACATGGGCGCTGCCCGGGCGTCAGCGTTAATACGGCGAAGAGCATAAAATTGCCATTTGTAATTTGAACCTCCTGTACAAAAAGTACAATCTCAGGTTGGTTTTTTTTTTTTTTTTTGAGAGGGTGGGGGCTGGGGAGAAGAGGGGTGGGGAGGAGGGCCATATGTTGAACATGCAGAAAAAACCAGGAGAGAGAGAGAGAGAGAGAGAGAGAGAGAGAGAGAGAGAGAGAGAGAGAAACTGAGAGGGAGAAGTAAACCAGGCTTTTACAACAACGGCAGCAGGAACCGCCACCCATCCCCTTGCAGAGAGGCGAAGTCGAATGAACTCGCAGTCCACGCAAAGAACACGAAAACGGCCCAGAGACAGAGAGACAGAGAGACAGAGAGTGGAGGAGAGATCGGTCGGCCGAAGCATGCGGATGGGGGGGGGGAATAGAGGGGGGCCCGGGCTCCAGTGCACGACTTGCCCCTCTGAGCTGCAGTGCAAGAGGAGAGACAGAACTTGGGGACTCCAGCGTCCTTACCCAGAGCAGGCTATAGCCAAACGCACCCAGGGCCCCGGGACCCCAGGCGAGGTGGGGGGGGGGGGTTTGGAGAAATGAGAGGCCGATACCTTCCCGTCTCATGCCCACTTTGAGGCACTTTTTGAGGCGGCAGTACTGGCACTGGTTGCGGTGGTGCTGGTCGATGGGACAGTTCCGGTTGGCGCGGCACGTGTAGCTGAGGTTCCTCCGCACGCTGCGCTTGAAGAAGCTCTTGCAGCCCTCGCACGTGAACTGGCCGTAGTGCTTGCCGCTCGACTTGTCCCCGCACACCACGCACTCGATGTGCTGCTGCTGCTGCTGCTTGTCGCCTCCCGGGCCGCCGGGGCCGCCCTGGCCTCCGGCCGCCGTCTGGGCCGGCGTGCTGGCCGGGCCCCCTTGGCCGGGCGTCTGTGGCGTGTGCGGGGCGCCGGGCGGCGGGCCGGGCACAGGCGGCGCCTGCGAGGCCTGGCTGCCCTGCGAGCCGGGCACCTCGTCCTGGGGGTCGCGCCACGTGCTGACTACCATTGCCATATCTATGGGGGCCGCGTCCGGACTTCCTGCTCCCCTGGCTGCGGGCGGCGGCGGCGGCTCCCGGGTCGCGGGCTCCGGCGCGCCGCCTTTTGTGTGCGCGAGGGTGCGAGAGGGCGCGGGAGGGCGCCCCGGGTGCTCGGAGGGGGGCTGGTGGGTCGAGGTCGGTTAGTTTTTCCTTTTTTGTTTCTGTTTTTGCAAAGTTTTGTCGATGGCTCGTCTGGCCCGGTGTGTTTGTTTTGTTTGTGTCGCTCGGCTCAGCTTTGTTGGTTTTCGGGGGGCTTGCCGCCGGGGAGGGGAGGGGAAGGGGGCCCGGGGAGAGCGAGTGGGAGCAGAACGTGGAGGGAGAGGGAGGGAGGGAGAGCTGCAAGTCGATTGTCTGGCTTCAAGACAGAAGTAGGAGGCAAAAAAAAAAAAGAAAGAAAAAAAGAAAAAAAAAAAAAAAGGAAAATCTCTCCAAAGACCTCGCTCGCTCCCACTCTCTCCCTCCCTCTCCGTTCACGCGCTCGCTCGCTCTCAGGGCTGGTGTGCCGCGGAGTCGCAGGAGGAGGAAGAGGAGGAGGACAGGCGACTGTCCGGGGGCCAAGTCCAGGGCAGCCCACAGTCAGCCATTCAGGAAAGCCATGGAGATCAGGAGGACCGGGAGAGCGGAGGCGCCGGTCGTGGGCGCGCCCAGGGAGCCGCGCAGGCCGGGGCGGAGGCCGGCGGCCCGCGGAGTGGCCGGAGCGCTGCCCGGGTCCGGGGGAATCAGCATGAAAGTGGTCCGCGTCCGGCGCTGCGCGGCGTGGTCCCGGCGCGGGGCCGCCGCCGCCGCCGCCTGCCCCGGGCGCCCGGCGCGCGCCTGGCTCGCTCCGGCCGCCGCCGCCCGCTCGCGCCGGATGGAGGCCGCTCGCCGCTCCCCGCGGGGCCGCCCGGGCCGCCGCCGCCGCCGCCGCCGCCGCCGAAGCCGCCGGGTCGGGCCCGGAGCCGCCGCGTCTAGCGCCGCCGCCGCCGCTGAAGCCGCTGCTGCCGCTGCTGCCGCCGCCGGAGCCGCCGCTGCTGCCGCTGCTGCTGCTGCTGCTGCCGCCGCCGCCTCACACACATAGGGAAAGAGTCAACTCGCCGGCGGCGGGGGAGAAAGGATAAGAGAGAGAGAGGAGCGCAGATCACCACCTAGAAGCACATCCTTCGTGCGCAGCGCGGAGAGGGAAAGACGGAGAGAAAGAATGAAAGAGGGGAAAAAAAAGGCAGCACGGCCCCCGGAGAAAGGAGGCAACTCGGGGAGAGGAGGAGGAGGAGAAGAAAACACACACGCGCGCACGCACACACACACCGCGGAGAGAAAAGAACAGAGAATCAAAGTGATCAAATATGCTAAAAAGGGGGGCGCGGGAGGGAATGCGATTTATAGGCGCCGGGGCTGGCAGAAGTGGCTTCTCCGCGATCAGCTCACTGAGCTCTCTATATAGTGAACTTTGACACGACTGCTGCAACTTAGCGCACGTTGCCATGGCGACGGCGCGCCTTATAAGGCAGCAGCCGGGGTTGGCCTGGCCAGGCGCGCGCGCGCCGCCCCCTCGCCGTCATTGGCCGGAGCGCGGCGGCCCCGCCATGGCGGCCGCGGCGCTCAGCTCGGTCCTAGCGCGAGTGGCGTCGCGGCTGCGGCGCGGGGCGCCCGGGGTGCTCGGGGGTGGGGGTGGGGGGCGGGGAGGGGCGGCCGCCGAGCGCGAGAGGGGGCCCCGGCCGACCCCCGGGCGCGCGGCCCCGGCGCCCTGCGCACCCCGCGCCCGAGGTTTCCGCCCCGGCGCGGAGAGGAGCGCGGCGCGCACACACAACGCCTCTTAAAGGCTCCGCGAGAGGCTTCGGATGCGATCGGGGACTTCGCCTCTCGCAACTTGGCGATGCCACGAAATCCGCCGCTCGCGCACCACCCGGGACTCCCGGCGCATCTTTGTGCCCGCGGTACCAGAGAGAAAAGGAAAAAAGTTCCCCGCTTTCTTTACAGAGGGCTAGTGAGTGGGGGCGGGACGGTGCCCCCGAACCGAGCTCGCAGGCGTGTTTCCAAACGAAAGAGTTGGCCAAATCCGGGTGATGGTGGACCCTTCTCTTAATCGACTCTGATCACATGCTCGGTTTGGTGGCTCGTTTATTTTTCGAAGAGGAAAAGAAAAGAAAAAAAAAAAAGCCGCTCAGAGTCTGTCTTTTTCCTCGTAGGGTTAACATGGCACAGGTATGTGGCCTGACATTTGAATTGCTCAAAGAAAGCATCTCGGATGCTGAGAAGTGGAAGTAGACTTCATCTCATTGGCATGATGCGATTACAATCAATTTTCCTCAACTTTATCCTCTGTCGTTGGTTTTGGCGAACTCGCAAGCCAGCGTCCTGCCACACACTCGGTCGTGGTGAGACGGGAAAAGACCGATCTGTCCACTGATGGACAAGCAGAGGCAGCCTCCCGGCCTCCCCCGTGCATACCCCCTGAACACGCATGTAAACGCACAAGTATCAGATGCATATTTGTCAATGTACACAGACAAAGACTTCAGCGACTGTGCTTCTAGGTCACAGAACAGTTGAGTGCGGACTTCATTGTCCCTCAAGTTTCTTGAAAGTATTCATATAGCCCTTAAAATACAGCCAGAGATTCTGCCCCAAATTGGGAATAATACCGGACAACTCGCAAGAACCACAGAGCAGCCATGTTCTACCTCAAGAAATTCACTGCAATCCGACCAACTTCATAGCCTCTGCCATTCTGCCCAATGCTCCAAAATCTTCCAGACCGTTGTGTCTCTGAATTCCAAAGCACTGGGTTTTAAACATCAAGCATCTAGAATTGCCCCCCACCAAATACACTGTATTCAAATGCAAGAACCTTTCTGTTTGATTAGGACAAGTTAGTGGGTTATGATTATTCCACATACATAGAAGAAAATTGTGACTCCGGCATACACACTTTGCACCAAGGGAAAAAAAAATTGTGAGCTGGTAAGCCAAGCAGGTTTGTGAACAACTAAAATATTTTGTACATAAAACACCCTGAGCTACAGGAAATATGAACACATTTAAACAGTAATTAACGACACAGGAAAGCGTTCTCGATGGTTCAAAAAATGGAGGAGATGAAGGATTTTTTTTTTTAAAAAAAACATAAACCATACGTTGCATTGACATGTGTAGATTGTATTTTGCATTCGGTATCCTTTACAGACACAGGCAGAGTACAAGGTAGGAACTAAGTGGACATGTAGGCAGACGGGGGCTAGTATTTAGGGATGGAGGAATCCTCATTTCTGCTTCATTTCTGAAACCTTAGCTCTCACCCTTTCTCCGCTAAAATCACATACTTCAGGAAAGCTGCAGGTACTGGGATTATTTGAAAGTTGTAAAGAAGAAACGTATAGTGGTCACTGAACTATCATAAACCTAGTGAGTAATGAGATCGCCACAGAGCCAAGCCAGGCTGAGAAATTCAGGTTGATTAGAGACACAATATAACTTTCTCCTAAAGAGAACAAGAAGGATGGAAAAGGAATTATTTCAGGGAGGGTTTTCAGCCTCTGTGATTCGAGAAATTGCCTAGTGCTACAAAAATACCAGTAGATTAGAGGCAAGCTCAGCAGAGATGTTGTGGGCTGGGTTGGAATAGGAAGTCTGATGTCAGTCCCCATCTCAATGGAATAGAAGATAGAATAATTGATTACAGGGAAATGTTGATCTCGCCTCTTGTACAGACACTTCCATGGCAAGATCACCTTTTACAAACATACAGTGGGAAGATTTTCAGGAGGAAGAGGGCTCCCCAGTCCACTTAGAGATATTTGGTATTTGAAGTCTGCTCTGGTGGCCTCAGATTTAAAATGAAGAATTTCCCAGCCACCTTCAGCGGAGAGAGTGGAGCCTGCTGGGCACACGACCACAGAGCTGCCGTGAAGTCAGAAGTGTCTCATTTTGTATGTTAGGGCTCATTCATAGTTTTGCAGATGCCATTAAAAAGTAAGTAAGTAAGTAAATAAATAAATACATAAATAAATAAATGTATCAATCGTGCTTAATTTTACTGTGTAGAAGGAGGCCTGCAGACTGAGAAAAAAAAGGAAAAATACTTTTTAAAGTCTTCTTTAGAGACACTCATTTTCCTTGAATAAAACAGCTCTAAGACGGATAAATATCAATATATTATTACCGGTAAAAAAAATAATAAAACCCCAAAAAACAAAAACAAAAAACAAACCAAAAAAAAAAAAAAAACACCAAACCATCCAACTCAGCCTTTTATTGCAGATGTAAATTTATTTTAATGAGAAGAATGGCAAGCTTTAATTTGGCCCGAGAAAGTTGGAAACATTTGTCTTACTCTGGGAATTAAAAAGAAAAGAAAACCCATGCAGGAATATGCGTTTCTTGCAGAGAGCGGCCTGAAGGTTATCATTCTTCACAGATTAAGCCACCATATGAATACAGAGCCCAGCAAATACCGAGTTTAACTCTGAACTCAGTAGAAACCAGTTCTGTCTCTCAGGAGTCAGTGAATTCCTCCTTTCCCTCGACTAGCCCGTGTGTGTATGTGTGTGTATGTGTGTGTGTGTGTGTGTGTGTGTGTGTGTGTGTGTGTGTGTGTGTGTGTCTTCTCGTGCAGCACACTGGTGTTCTTTCTCTGAATAGGAAAAAGGAGGCTTCTATTGTGCCCCATCGAACTTCCAAGTCAATGCAATTTTTAACCACTGGCTTGTGGTACTTTGAAAATCACCAGGGGCTGTCAGAGTTGGGTCCTCTGAAAAATTTACAGTGCTAAATCAGAGCATATGCTGGGAGGGGAAAAAAATTGCTTAAGATTGGAGCAAGTACAGTATCGGTCTGCCCCCTAGTGTAAGAGTCCTCGCTGCCTAAAATTCAACTTTAAAAGAAAGGAAGCCCTTAAAGGGAAAGGACTTAAGGCTCACGTAGGCATAGGAGAAGGAAACTTCTGTACATTTTAATCTGAATAATGCTCCGGGATTTCAAATTAATTGGCTCTGGCTTGGTTGGACCGGCCCGGATCTCCCCACCTCTTGCATTTCCCAAGTCACGGGCGGAGAGGTGATGCGTCCCCCCCCACCCCCACCCCCCCCTGAACTGGGTTTATGTGCGTCTCCCCTCACCCCCTCCTCTCTTTTTTCTTTCTCTGTCTCTGTCGTCTCTCTCGCTGGCTTTTTTTTTTTTAAATGAGGAACCGTGTTCCTTGAACGTTCTGGACAGAGCCCAGATTGCTTCTTAAGTCAGCCCGCCGCGGTTGCAATAGACAGCAAAAAGGTAAACGTTTGCCTGAAATCCGCGCGCCAGCTCCTCCACCCCGCCCGATGGTGAGTACCCTTCTCGTTGCGATTGTCCTCCTAGCTTAACCGGGCGCTCGGCTCCCGGAGCCGCGGGGCCGAGGGCTCCGGGAGCCGCTGGCGTCCCTTCCCTGGCTAGCTGGCTGGCCGGCTGGCTGGCTGTCAGTTGCACAAGGTTGCAAGACGCAGCTCGGGCGGCGAACCGAACAGTAAATTCTGAGACTTAGCGCGGAGCCTAGCGGCTCCTTTGCTAGGAGATCGAGTCGTCTATTGCTCGGAAAAAAAAAAAAAAAAAAAAAAAGACGCTTAGAGGACTGGTTTGCAGTTTGCTCTATCGGAGGCATGAGTTTGAGCAGACAGGACGATGAGAAGGGAGGCACCGCAGTCTTTATGCTCCAGTTTAATCATATTTTGGCAGCTTTGCGATTGTATTTTCCCCCTCTCCCCCCTCCGCCGCCTCTCCTTCCACACACATGTAATAAAATATGGCAATGCATTGAATTGACTCCCCCCGCCCCACGAACCCCTCAAACCACAGTCCTAGGCATTTCATACACGATAGCAACCCGATTCTTTTTTTTTTTTTTTTAAAAACCCCAAGTCATCCCCAACCCCACACAGCACAAGGAGAAAAGTGAGAAAAGAGAAAGAGAGAGAGAGAGAGAGAGGGAGAGAGAGAGAGAGAGAGGAAAAAATACCCCAAAATACTGTAAGTAAACATACCAAAACCATATTTGCCTTGTTCAAGGTCCCAAATCGCTTGCATCTTCTTCCTACACTGGAATAACTCTCCTTTAGTTTGGCGGGTGAAATAAGCGCTTTGTTGGACCCCGAAAAGATGTGTCTTTGATAATTAAAGAGACTCTCTTCCTCGGTGTTTATCTAAGCGATTGTGCAAACTGATAAAAAGTAGGCACTAGCCTGCAGGCGACAACAGGAAAGGTAAAGGGATAGTTCGTCCACCTCAAGGAAGTACTTCCCCATGAATCAGGAGCTCTCAGCCTAGGAAACCCTGCATACTAACTTTAGAGAGAGGAGGTTGTACATAGCTGCTGAGGAATGCAAGCCTCGCCTTTAAGAAAGAAAAAAAAAAAAAAAAAAAAAAAAGCCCAAACCGTAGGTAGGAGATGTCTGGAGTGATCCTTGTCTCTCATCTCATTCCTTACAAGGAAGAGTGCGTTGTTACACCTTGTTTGGGGCTGGAAAGACGAGACTTTAAAAACACCCGTCCAATGGAGGAAAAAAAAAAAAAAAAAAAAAAAAAAAACCTCCCAACTTAATGAGTTTAGTCGGAGGCTGGAGCAAACGGCTCAGCCTCAGCAGAAAACTGCCAACAACTCTAGGCGATATTGCAAAATAAGACGACCCGAGGCACAGCCAAATTCCACCGTTTGGGGTCGAGAGGGATGGAGGCTAATCCTAAAGCAAGTTGGAAAAAAATTTTAAAAAAAGGCAGAGGTGAGAGAGGAGGAGGGAGAAAGCAGCAGCCAGGCAGGCTGGTGGACAGGCTCCCCTCGCCCTGCATCCGAGACAGAACTAGAAACAGGAGGACGTTTTTCCTAGGAATCCGTTGGAATCCTCATTTTCTACTTTTAACTCAAGTTCCCCCAAGTGATTTTTTTCCCTCTCCCCCTGAAGATTCGTGCCCTCTCCTTTCCCAGTCCCCATTCTAGAACTTTCCTGAAGTGGAAACCTATTTCTTTTTTTTTTTTTGGGGGGGGGATCATTCATGATCATTCAGATCATGAATGCTTGATTTACCCCTCCCTCCCTCCAAACCCCAGGGTGGATAAAGGAAGCAGAAATACAGTAACTAGAGAAAATGAGAATAAAGTATGCAGCTTCTCTCAGTTTAATACAGTTTTAACTAATGGATTTTTTTTTGTTTTGTTTTGTTTTAAGAGAAGAATAATGGGGAAACACGGATCTTTTATTTTAGGAAACTGTTATGGTAAGATGTATGTCAGACTTGACAAATGGAACTAAAGCTCTTCGCTGCTTCTTGTCCTTGTCTTAAACAGGAATTAAGTTAAACACAGTGCTGAATGTTAATTACATGTTTACTGGCTAATGAAAATTACAAATGGTTTTGCCACCTCAAACAATGATGAAAACTCTGAAGACACTGTAATTATATACTTTGAGGGAAATAACTCAGAATATTGATCATAAGAAGTGTAAATCTTTTTTTAACTATTCATTAATACCATAAATATGGGCTCCAGAAGTTTTTCCTTGCGGTTTGTCTCATCGGTTACACGGATGATGGCGAGGCCCCTCCCGCGGGTATAACCAGGGGGCTGCCCCCCTGCCTTGCCACCTCCCCTCACCCCCTTTAACCCCAGCAGAAGGGCGAGGGATAGTTGAACAGGGGGGTTGGGCTCAGGGCAGGTGAAGGTGATCACAGCCCAGACTCTGCCCTCCCCTCCCCTGCCCTCCTGGCCACTCTCCCTCCTCCTCCCCCTTTCCTGCCAGGTCTGATGGATGACCCCTTTCCCTAGCCTGGACGCCTGTGGGATAACCTGGCCTTCGGGCTCCTGATGGAGGACCACTCAGAGCACCCCAGAGACGCGGCCCTGACCACTTCGGTTCCCTCCTTCAGAGGTGGCTAGGGCAGTTCATTGCAAAAGGAAGACAAACAAGTTGAGGGCAGAGGTGGTCACTGGGTAAGGTGGCTCTTGCGACACAGCCAGAGAGGGTTTCCCTGGGTTTGGGCGCAGAGACCTATTTTGGGTGTTGTTTTCTTTTCACTTCGGCCTGAGCGGCACCACTCCGATCCTGGGGGTCAAAGGTGAGGGCTGCCCTAACCCTAAAAGGCCGGTCTGGCCTGGCCCGAAGGAGGCTGGCTCCGTCAGGCGAGCCGCCTGGCATGACCGACCGAGGGCCTGCCTCTGAGCCCGGCTCTGGGGGCCCCGGCGCGGAGAGCGGGTTTTAAGTGAAATATTGAGGATTTTTAAAAAAGTGCCCTGGGCTTGTGGGACCGGAGTCCTCTTTTTCCCTGAGCATTCCCAAGGCGCTGGGCTTTGTCTCGGAAGGAATGGAGTTTCTGAATGGTGTGAAAGGGACAGAGAGGGTCGCTTCAAATCGATTTTACTTGTCCTTTCTGTCTTTTCGGATCAACGACCTTCAATGGCCACAGAGGTCCTCTTTCAACCAAAAACTTGTGCTACATTTTCTGCCTGTATTGGTGCTAAATACAATGAGGACCGGGCACATTTTTTTTTTCTTTGCTCTCCAAAGCAAGAAAGCACCCTAATTAAATTGTTTTATATGGACAGTCAAGGCGGACCAATTAAGTATGCATTAGTATAAAGATATAGTCTGCAGATAAGGCGGTTTAGAAAATCACGTGTAAGACAAAGGAGAGGTCAGTGGGCCCTGCGAGGTCGCTCACCTTCGTCGCTGGGGCCCGGGCGACATGGCGGAGGCCCGGGCCCCAGGTGAGAGGGGAGCAGGCCCGCCAACAGGTGGGCGACAGTGTCGGAGGGAGTTCAGGCCCGTGCCTCGGGTGGGTGGGTGGGGAGCAGTGGAGCCCAGGGGACAGCGTCGCTCATGTCTTCCGACTGGGACAGCGTGGCAGAGCCAGGTGGCCCGTTCTTGGGAGGCGGCCAGTGCCTGCCACCCCTCTGCTCTGGGTCCGGCCCTTCGCTGAGCGTCCAGGTGCGGGGCGAGGCCCTGCTGTGAGGGGAGAGTGTGACGGCCAGGGAAGCACGGACGCGGTCACTGTCGCGGTCACAGCCACCTTGGCGGCAAAGATGAGGGTGGGCGGCCTCCTCCCAACACCGCCCAACCCAGCGCTTTTTCCGCTTCTAAGGAAACGGGAGCTTCTCGGCGAGGGAAGCGAAGTTGTCACCCGACGCCACCCTTGTCGCAAAGGCGTCGAGGCCCAGCCGCACACACGGGGGCCTGATCCGAGGGCCGGGGAACAGGCGGCCAGGAGCGCGGCTCCGGCTTGGGCGAAGGCGGCCGGGGCTTCTCCGCCCCCTCTCCGCGCTCCGAGGTGTGGGCGGGCGGACTGCAGCTGGCCCGAAGGCGGCGACCCCCGGAGCAGGGGCCTGGGCCTCCCCGCGTCGCGGCGCAGGGCTGTGATAGGTGGTCCCCGGGCCTCGGGGGGCGCGAGCGCCGCGCGCGCTGCCGCACCGCACCGAGGGCGCGCGGGGCGCACAGGGCGCCCCGGGTCGGGGGGCTGCGGGGAGGAGGCTGGGGGGAGCAGGGGCGAGACTTAGAGCCCGGAGAGGTGGCCGAATGTCAAAAGTAAAAAGGTCGAAAAGCCAATTTTCCAGGCGCGCCTTCGCCCCCCTTGGCTGGTCGCGGAGGCCGTAAATCGGCGGCCAGCGGCGAGGGCGGGAGGAGCCCCCTCTGCGGGTCCCCCTCGCCCCGCCCGGGCCGTGCGCACCTCCCGGTGGGCCCCGAATCGATCCGAAGCCTAGCCGAGGATGTCACCGCACTAAATATTTACTGATCACACACAAATAGCCAGGGCTCGAACGATTTTCCTCTGTGCGGAGCGCGCGGAGAGAAGAGTAAATCATTTTATTAGTGTGGATAAAGCCCAGCGCGCACTCCGGCCTGGAGTGTTTTAAGATGTGTCTTCAACGGGATGAAAAGAGTTAGGGAAATCGATACCGAGTGATTAGAAGCCCCCGGGGTGAGGGAGGGGGCCGGGGCTTTCAGGGATTTGGCGAGGCCGAGAGCGGGGCGACCCCAGCGCCGCCGCCGGCGCGGCCCGGGGCGCGGGCCTGCGAAGCTCCCCCCTCGACGGGGCGCGGCGAGCGGCCACCACCCGCCGGCTGCGCGGGCCGCGGCGGGGCCGAAGGCTTGGAAGCCACGGGCTGCACTCTGCGAGTGGCAGTGGCCAAGTGGCCACGGGAGTGAGTCGCAGGCCCGGCGCGGGGGCACGGGCAGGTTCCCCCACCGCACGGTCCCTCCAGGCCGCCTCTTGGAGGGGCAGGTGTGGCCCAAACGCGGTGCATTTCTCCCCGGGCCGCGCGGGCCGCAGCATCCTGAACTTTCTCCTTTATACATCTCTGTGTCCTTCCTCCTCGATGTCGCTAAAGAGGATGCAGCGGCCCAGCCTGGGGAGCTGCTTCTGCGTCCCACCCACCCACCCAGGGTCCAGAGCGGCCGCCGGGTGGCGGAACCCGCTGGGGACCGCAGGGCGAGTGGCTTCCAGGGTCGGGGCTCCTGGGCAGGTGGGAGGAAGTCTGAGGCCGAGGAAGAAGGCGAGGGCAGTGTGCCACACACCAGCGAAGCCCCCGGGACGTCTCTGTGCTCTCCAGAAAACCAGCTTTGGGGGTTGGGGGGGGGGGTGGATCAGAGCTATCCCCCAGCGCTGGCCCTCGGCCTGGGGCCCCAAAGCTGGGCGCAGGAGCCCGAAAAGGCGGGTGTGTTGAAGGCTGCAGGGTTTGCCGAAGTTAGCAAGGCTTTGGGGGGAGGTAGCTGAAAGGGAGAGGAACAGCTTCTCCCAAACTCGAGCAGCGAAATCCTGGAGAGAAACCGGCTTAGCATTTCTTTCTGGAAGCTGGAGTATGGCTCGCTACTGTGGACACACCTCGAGGTCCGAGACAGCTGCAAAGAACCAAGAAGGCACTAATTTTGGGGAGGAAAGTGGGGCGCAAGGTGAGGAAAAGGAAGAATCTTTTTCGTTTCTTCTTTCTTTTCCCCGCTCCTGAGTTCTTTTTCTCCACCCCCCCCCCCCCAAATATCTGCTCTTCTTGGAGAAACTGATAGCTTGATCATTTATTTATTTATCTATCCCCTTATTTATGTCCCCACTGCCCCCAGTTGCTCAATTTTCTTGGCAGCTGAAGGAATTCAGTTCAGACTGCTGTGCTTGGCTCCTTGGTGCACCAGGAACTATAAACTGCAGATCCAATTAATCGTTTTCCAGAAGGGAAGATTTTTTTTTCTCCCCCTTTAAATATGAATCCCAATGGATTGGAGCGATATGTTCAGGTGTGAGGCGATTGATGTCTCGGATTCCAGCCTCAGTAATCTTTTAATTCCTGCCATAGAGGCTGGAGCATCCCTGACCTGGTGGCTGTCAGGAGCCGGGTCTCCATTAACCCTTGCTGGTCTTGGCCAGCGAAGGTTAACTACACTAATATACCAAAGGGGCTGTAGCAGGAAAAAAAAAAAGAAAAGAAAAAAAAGGAAGAAGGAAGGGAGGAAGGAAGGAAGAGAGGTTGGGAGGGAAAAAGAGGCACTGTGGTCGCGAGGATTTGAGAGCTCTCTGCCCTCCCCTGGTCCTCTCCCACCCCCTCCATCCCTATGAAAGCAGATTTTCATTCAGAAAGACTGCCTCATCCATCAAGGCGGCTAGCTCACTGCTTGGAGATGGACTTTGGGAAATAAGATAACAGAATGTAGTAAAATTTGCTTCCATTGAACTGACCACCCAGTTCACTTCAACAATATTTCTCACAATAGATTATTACAGGAGGGAGTTCAAACAAACAAACAAACAGACAAACCCAAACCTAATCCACATTTTACCTTCTTCCCTTTAAGCTAATTTAGAATCTCGTCAGTAGCCAAATTATAGCCATAAAATCTGGACGAGGGCAGGAAAAGCTGGTGGCATTTAAGTGGGTGGTTATGTAATGGTTACGCGCACGAGGGTGTGTGATATATCCTTATGGTATTGGAAGTTCCATGATGGATTAAAGGTTCATATACTCAGGCACTGGATAGAAGCTGTCACTCATGTGTGCGTGCCCAGGGGCTGGCAGAAAGCAGTGGTAAAAAAAGAGTTTTGAATGAGCTCCTTGGAATCACCCTTGTTGCAGTACAAGCTGGAGGAATTCAGTAATAGTAAAGATATTGTGCCTTGCAGACACTTCAAAGTAAAACAAAAGACAAAAAAAACAAAACAACCATTTGCAGTTTGGTAGCTCTGGCAGGACATTTCAACAAAAGGTGAGCATCTTTTGCCTAATATATTTACTTCGAAATTCAGCAATATGCTACTCTGTTTACTTCGCTTTCCAGTGAATGAAAGACTATAAAGAGAATGGGCTTTAGCTGAAGATGATACCGTGAGGGGCTTGTTGGCCATTTAACCAAGCCTGATGTGGGCTATCCAGGCTTTTACTATTAAACTGCAAGGCAACTCCCGCTGAGAAAGTTCTAAAGACATCTAGAGCATGTGGACATCAGTTCTTATTTTGAAGTGGACAGAGTGAGAAAAGATTATCTGCTTCTTTCTTTCTTTCTTTTCTTTTTTTTTTTCTCTTTCTCAAGAGCGTGGTAATGAAATCTTTAAAATGACAGTTCATTTCTGGTATGACAGACAAAAAAAAAAGAAAAAAGCATTAATCAAATGCTATCAAGTGCCAGTCATTGAAATGTGAAAGTGTTAGTAAGTCAAATATCCGGATAAATTAATATTGTTAATTAGCTGCATCCACGTCCATTAAAGAAAACAGAAACGGAAAAACAGAGGGGATTTACCTGCTTTAATTTCCTTTAACCACACACTCAAAGTGAATTTCGGAGGGAGAACAGTAATATAATAAGGACTATTGGTGTTGAGAAAGTTAAAAAAACCCAGTTTCAAAACAAAGCATGCGATGAGAGTAGTAAGTTGAGGGACAGAGACAGACACATTGCCTCCATAGAAAAAATTATGTGCGAATTAAGGATATATAACTGAATTCATTTCCAACTGCACTTCTAAAAGGCTCATTTCTTGAAATGTGGAAGGCACACATTAAAAATAAAGGGATTCTGAAAAATGAAGAGGAGGCTGTTGAGCATAATATTCAGCTTCCAGACCAAATGTTACAAAATATAACATTTAAATAAAATGTACATTATTTAAAAAGAATTCGAATACAGGATAGAGCAAGGTACTTTACCTATTTGCCCATCACAATTCATAATAAATCAATCGACCTTATTGAAGAGATTACAATGTGCTCGACTGAGGTAAACAGATTGAAATATCACTTAAGATAGTTTAAAGCAAAAGTAAAAACGTAAGAGGAAGGGAACATTGACCGTGAAAAATGTCACGTTGGGTATTTCTCGACAAGACAAGACCATGTCACCTCACATGTCAAGGAAAACTAGTTGACAAAATTAGGCAGATTATTTCTTTGCAGGATAGATATTAATACCTTATTTATTGATTCCCAAAGTTATGTTGCAAATTTTCATTTTGCATATATTTTTGATGCCATATTCCAAAGACATTTAGAAAGAAGCACTAATATTGTGCAATTTAAACAGAGAGCGGGGTGGAGGGGTGATTTAAAAAGACTTTTTTTTTTTTCCATAGTCTCCTTTGAGTGCTAAGTACTTATACTTATGTACTCATTGATTTTTTTTTAATATATGATTTTGGTTGATTTAATAGCTTTTAAAATGATATGCTATTTCACCGAAGTTGACATTGTTTATAAGTTAAAGACAATTTCAAAGGCATCAGATCTTTTTCAGAAAGTGTAATCGACTGTCCAGTTATTGATGAGCTACTATTTACATTTCCCAGGTTCTATTAAAAACAAACACACTCATAAACATCAAAACCTATTCTTCTTCCCTAACAACTCTTCAAATTGCACCTGGCATGGCCGTGGATGAATATTTTTATAAAAGAGCCTTTAACTCTTCCTATTTGCTCTCGAAATGTCTTTAATTTTATGCTTAGGAACTTTCCAAAGCACTAGCTAGTATGCAAGAATTATTCAGCCTCTTTTAAAAACCTGTGAAGAAAGATTCTGATCACAGAAAAGAGGCGTGACGTTTAAAGTTACAGGAACATATAAAGTTTTCTTAATAAACTAGAAAAAAGTCTCTCTTAGATAAACTTAAGTAAGGCAGCTGTTGGGTATAACTGGCTTCTTTTCCTGTCCCGCGTTCTTGCATTTGGGATTTTGTTAAGAGAGTAGATTTCTGAGATTAAAAATATTTTCAAATTGTCTGGCCTTTATACCTTAATGCATTATGAAATTGAAAAACAATATTCATTTCTGTGTTTGAATTTGTATGTCAGGCAATAATAAAGGTTTTTACCACCCCCTTACACACCCAGAAAAACAAAAACAAAAATAACATTATATATATATATATATATATATATATAAGCTAAAGAGAAAAAAATAAACAACTTAGGATTCAGCGATGCTCTTATAAGGGTTTTTTTGTTTTCGTTTTTGTTTTTGTTTTTTTTTTATCTTAACTATCTACCGTGGCGGAACACTTCGGTTTTATGTATAATCTCTGAATCTTAAGCAAGTTTTAACAACATATCATCACAGCCCATTTAAAGTGAAGGCAGATATGAAAAATAAGCCTCTAAAGACAACGACACAGGAAAGCGGGCATGATGGCATGCCTCTGTTTTTAGGAATGTTCCGAAAGTTTTACTTTAAGAAACTGCAATAACATGCTTTCTCAGGGAGTGCAAAACGAGATGATTAGAGGAGGCAAAAAAAAAAAAAAAAAAAAAAAAAAGAAGAAAAAGATTGCATCCCAACAACGACAAAAGCCAAAGCCAAGCCCCAAGCCTACGCTCCACGGCGGAAGCCCCTTACCACTTTAGAGAGATTCTGTGTAACTACGAGTCCCAGTTGGTCTACTTTTCAAACGCGGCGGGCAGTGGCTAGACTCAAGTCAGCAGCCTCTCTTGAGTCTGACCACAGAAGCCTTGCCACTTAGAGAAAAACTTTGGAAAGCAACTGTTGCAAGTTCACCTCTCTTTTCCAAAGGAGGTTTGCAGAGACAAAACAGTGAGAGCCGATCTAACCAATTTTATTATTTTCTAAGGCATTCCTAACTTTTATGATTACCACCCCCCTTTCCCACCACTACTTCCTTTACTATCTGTCTTTGTGCCTCTAGGGCCAGGGAAAGAGCAGGGTAGATTCTAGATTGCTTTCAGAGTTTGCCTTCTCTGATGATGGATTACCATGTCAATTTAAACGGCATAGGATTAATTTGTTTCAATGATTTCTCTTTAGGCTGAATGCCAGCCGTTTTTCTATCTCTCTCCTTGCTCTTCAGAACAACAACCAAAAAAAAAAAAAAAAAAAAAAAAAAGCCTTCTTTCCACATTTTAAGTTAGGAGACAATAATAGAAATGGACAAGTTAGGTGTAACGTTGCAATCCCGTTATAGGTCTGAGTGTTTTTATCTCTGCCTAAGAGGCTGAAACATACAGTCAGTCACATTAAAATGAAATTGGACTCAACGTTTATTCAATAAATACTTGTCTTGTAGATAATCCAGTGAGGAGTGCTTTTGACACATAAGGACTTAATTTGTCTTGGATAACAAGTTATTAATATGGCACGTTTAAACTTGCCACCGACAATATGGTTATCGAAACCTGTAACAAACTCCAATGATCATTGTGAGAGATCATTTGTATGAGGGAGAGAGACTTTTTTTTTTTTTGAGAGCAGCTACTTTTATCACGTACGTTTAGATACACACACACACATATACGAGTAATGCATATATATGTCAGATCACGCATGGACGAAAAAGTTCAGTGAAGTTAAAAAAAAATTTCCATTCATTAGGCAAACGTATCGAACCGTTATAAAAACAAGAATGCGTCAGAGAGTTTTCTCTTGAGAAAGATTTCTAAAATGCACAGGAAAAGTGCCGTCCAAATCCTATTTCTTTGCAAGACCAACCTCATTACGAGGTTGACAATGGCGTGAGAAAGCACTTAGGTACAATCCACAATCTAACACCCTATTCGTGTCCTTCACCTAGACGAACCTCGCAGCCGGACAGAGCATGCTGCTTGTAGAATAAAGGCGATTCGAGTCAAATAATCCATCCCTAAAATGATCGTCGTATTTCTTTATCTATCGGGAAGTCCCCCAGCCGATGCAAAGTTTCATCCTATGGTCAGAATATGTTGAGTGCGTGTGGATAGTTAAACATGTTTTTTTTTTGTTTGTTTATTTGTTTTGTTTTTTTACCACCTTCTTTTCCTAATCGCCTCTTCTTTTCCCCAGTATTCCCCGCACTGAAATTAAACATCATCGTCGAAGATAAGAAATTGCGTCCTGCGTACGAACGCAAATGGTGTTTATAGCCTCTTCCTTTCAATGCACAGATGGCCTTTCTTTGAGCAAGTTTTACTTTCTAGGGACACACATAATCAGAGGCCAGCGACGACGGTCAGAACGGAAATCTAAACCGTTTTAATTTGTAAAAAAAAGTTGTTGGAGGTTAACCTTGGTGGGGAGATCGCGCGTCTCCGAGAAACCAAATCTTTGAGAGCGCTCCCTTGGAAATGATGCTACGCGTGAGCAGAAAATCCAGGCAAGAAAGGCTAATTGAATAAAGAGAGAATTAGGTTAAAAAAAACTAGAGTACAATCCAGTATCGCGTTTTCACTAGTATAACTTGAAATGAAGGTGTCTTCGAGTCTCTGGTGGTGCCGTAGCGTTTAGATGTTGGCCACAGATGGGAACACCTATTGAAATGTGTCTGAAGAAGATTAATAGGGCTTGTCAGTGTTGAGAAAGCACTCTTTGCTGTAAATTTCTACCAGCACAAGATGAATTACCGATGAATGCTCACTTATCAACCCCATCACTATCGTTCGGCACTAAATCAAATTGAGAAGTTATCTGCGATCAGAAAATTTCTTTTTAAAACAGACATACACACCTTTAGGCCCCGACTCTTTAATAATCCAGCTCTGAAAACAATTCCCCATCCCATGATGTTTTTTTCTTCTTTTTTTTAGCTTAAAATGTTATCTCGATAATGAATATATTTTTAAGTTCGTGCCCAATGGGAAGCTGGACAATAGCAAAGTCTGACAGTATTTCAGCCAGGTATAATGGTTTCTTGGAAGCCACCGTTTAATATTGCGTGAAATGTATTTTCTTTACTTTGAGATATTTCTCTCCTTCCCTTAGAAGGCAAAGAGGAGAGAAGGCGTGGGGTGTCTTGTTCTAAACCCCGGTCTCTGCAACCTAATTGTTATCTCATCCTCTGGTAGGATGAAATTATGAGAGAAACAGCAAGTTTATGTAGAGAACAGGAGAATAGGATTAAACAGATGACAACGGCAACCAAGAAAATGCGTTTACTCTTTTATGATTTAATGGTGTTGCAGATATCTCATTTCTAGGTGATCTGTTTGAGAAACGAAACAGGTGTGTTATCTCTTCCATTATCTGGTAACTGATCACAGAAGCTTTCCAGTGTAGGAAGGACGGTGCTTTTTTTTTTTTTTTTTTTTTTTTTTTAAATAAAAACACTAACCCTTGTAGTTTGATAGGCCCTCACTTGTTTAAAACGTTATGTCCCATGCATGGCTCATTAGATTTTTTACCGAAATCCTGTACAGGCAGGTATTTTGAATTCCCATTTTGCTGGAGAGTAAACTGAGGCTCAGAGGGTTCCCTGAGGCCACGGAGCTGAGAGGAACACTATAAGCTAATAAAGCCAGCAGCCACGACCATTTACTACATCCCAGAAGCGTGGTGAACATTCCGTTCCTTCGGTTTTATTTTCCTTACGTCTGAAATGAAATGGTTGAGTCAGAGGAAACTACGAACATTGCTTTGGGTGCCCTGTCGTGGTGTCTGAGAGGAAAGAAGAGAGAGGAACAGAGAAGCAGTAGCCATCTCTGAGGACGGGAGCGGGGACAAGGGACAGGAGGGACCCGTGGAGAAGGCGTGGCCTCCATCGCTCAGCGACAGGCGTGGGGACTCTGGGCGTCGGACGAGGGCTCTGTTTTCTTTCTCTCTGCCTCCAGAGAGCACCGGATGCTCAACACAGTGACAGTTCTTTAAAAAAAAACAAAACTAGATTTAAAAAACCTACAGATACGTTTCTCTCTCGTATTTCCCAGATAAAAGCGAGAAGGAAACGCTGGTGCCTGGAGAGGTTAGGGGACTCGTGTAACGTCTCCCAGCAGCTTGGTGAGAGAGCTGAACCTAGACCCCTTTTCTCTTGGCCACCAAACTAGGAATCCACCCACACTCCCTCCAAACACCCCGACCTCGCCAATGTGATGCTCCTTATTTAACAAAGAAACATACTTTAGATCATCTGGTCACGTCCATATTATAACTACTTCTCTATTTTATGACATAATAACTTGTGTGGGTTGATTACTGGTTGTAATACGAACACTTCCTCAATCTCCCCCTCGATAATTTTTCGTAAAAGGTATTAAGCTAATTAGCTAAAGGTGCAACGAAGAATCACACACTAATAAGAATATTCCGTAATCTCCACTTGGTCACTCTAATGTTCCAATCCGTCTTTATTCCAACCCTCTTCTGATGCTTCCCTAACCAAAATTGCCAGATTTATATTGTCTAAAGCTTCTCCAATGGGAAAAACCTGTGTTTTTCAACTTCCTTTTCCTCTCTCCAATCGCCCTTCCGCAGACAGTGCCTGCTTTGGGAACCCTGGTCTGGGTTTAATCAGAAGTTGCAAGACAAAATGTCCGTTATTAAGAAATATAAATATTTTCAGAAGCAATCAAAGGGATGAAAGATTGATTTAGCCTGTAGATTGGGACTAATTCGAAGCAGCTTTGTTCTAATGAGGGTTACTGGGGTACAGAGTCAGGAATTGTGGTGGCCGCTGGTGGGAAATTCCGAATCGGGACAATAAAGCCAGGGTTTCTCTTGGTAGGTATGCTGAGATCATTGTTGCGAGGCGTGTTCTTTAGTCTCTGGAATGACCCACCTTTCTGCCACCCTGAGGGACTTGTAGTAGTTATCTTTGAGAAATTACGACTAATTCCTTCTCGAGGGTTTAGATGCGTGAGCATCTCTCCCCTTTGCTCAATTCTGGAAGCTGGCTTCTAGCATAGAGAACATTTCGGCCTGGAGGCATCTGTATTATAATTTCTTTCTTGGCTTAATCAGAGGTATCACATTATGTACCTGGTCAATCTCTATTGGCTTTCAAAATAGAGACATAGAAAAACCTAATAAGCCTCATTAGGATATCTGCTTTAAAAACAACAGGCTGCCTCATTTAGCGTTTCGCTTTGAAATGTCCCAACAGAGCTGGGTGGTCACTGCCTGAATATAGGTATTGCTAATTTGGTATCTTTGTCAGTCTGGTAGCTCAGGGAGGAAAAAAAATGCCTAACGTGTAGGTGGAATTTTAATACACAAGGGATCAAACCCTGATTGTTGTCTTTTGTTTTTTGTTTTTTGTTTTTTTTTTCTTTCTCTCTTTTAATCCCACTTTTTGTCCACAAGGCCGTGCGTGAGAGATGGCTTGATTTTCCTGGTATGGTTCACCCATCCACAGCTGGATTTCCAAAAGGGACTGAAAATGTCTTTTAAAATCAACACAACTCAGGGAGTCTGAGAGAGCAAGTTTTTCTTTGTTGTAGGGTATAGTATTATTTGCTGTAGGTTTTTTTTTTTGATATACATTCTAAATTAGGCCTGCAAAGGCATGCTTCATCTTTAATTCATCACTCTCAGCTGAAAGAGATTAGCAATGTCTAGCACGAACCCCTCGTATGGTGCTGACCTCATCAAGTATGGCCTGAAATTAATTAGCCTCATTCATTCCAAATGGAAAAGGATAATGGAGAAGCATTTTAGAGATGACCATCACAAATTGTATGCAGCATATTTAAAAGGTCCCTATTTTCAAACCATGTAGATTAAAATTCTTTCCAGGGCGTACGATATGCCAGAGTCATCCAGCCCAGCCTGGTCAGGTTTCGTGCGCGTGCGTTTGTGTGCGCGCATGCGCGTGTGAGCGTGCGTGCATGCCGAGTCGTCGCTCGTGGAGTGTCGCAGCCTGTATATGCCCGTATTTAGCTGGTTTGCTACCTAGGGTGACACCTAGAACACTTGATCAACAACGTTTAATACTGTTCCAAACGATCCAGTAAGAGAATACATTAGGCGGACTTTTGTTTTGTCTTGTTGTGTTACCACGAGTTGCACATGCCAGCACAGACTTCCCTATTTTCCAGGAAGATTTTGTTATCATCCTCTAATTTAGAAACAGAAAAAGCCTCCGAAAGCAATGCTCAATTCTTCTATTCTGAGTTATTTTTGAAACTCTCTCTGTTTTTTTTTTTTTTTCCCAGTCCCTACTGTTTGATCATATTTTAAAACATGATCGAGTACTAACTTGGATCACTTAAATTTATCATCTTTCTAAGATTAGCTGATTTTCCCCATCTGGGGATGGATTAGGGGTGGGGTGGGGGGGGGGGAGGGACATTTTTGAATATCAAAACTGCTTTCTTTTCCAGCCAAAAAAAAATCCTGACCAGGGGTCATTTGGCATTCTCAAAGATGTCATAAAGTTTATTTTTATGAGCAGTCATTTGGGGACTACAGATTAGAAGCCTGGACCCCTGACTTTTTGCGTGTGTGTTCTCAGATTTTAATTTTTTAACTAATACAGATTGTGGTCAATTTATGAAGAGCTATCGGAAGCATTTTGGAAGCATTTTATCTAGTCTACATTTCTTGAGAAAAAAAAAATTATCCCAGAATAACTATGTTTCATTAAATTAAAAAGTAGATAATCAAAGTACTATAATTACAAAGATTCTACTTAACCGTCGGAGTGAAAAATGCACTTTTAGGCAGTAATCTTTTTAGAGCTCGTTGATATATTAATCTCCATATGTAAGTTATTTAAGATTATTTTGTCTTATAATAAAACTGGAAGCATTTTGCTCATATCTCTGCAAATATAGGATTTAGAAATTTCTCTACGCTCACTTTTGCCTAATCTTCTCATCCCAGAAGGCCTGCTGATCTAATGGGCATTTATCACTTATATGTATGTATAAGATCATCAATCACAAACTGTGAACCTATCATTTTGGCATAAAAGATCTATCCTTAAATCTTCCCCAACTTCTAGCATATAATTTGAGAAAATTAGCTAGCAGAACGTCTGGGCTTCTGACTTTTGGGGGATGAAATGCAAAAAGGGAGAAAGCTTAAATTATCCAAATTTGATTTTAAAGTCACGGTTTAACTGAGCCAGGGATAAAAGGCGATGCGCTGTGGATCTTTAAATGTTGACAGAAATAAATACTTTTGTTCATTATCATCTGGTCAATTGGGAGTTTCCTGACTAGTAAAGAGGAACTATTTACAAAAATAGCTTGACTCATTAAAACACGTTACCGCGACAATATTGTCCTTATTTATCATCGAGACAAAAATATATACAGTCTATAACACTGGAATTTACTCAAATACTGAACAGCAAGTCTCAATTTTTATTTAATTATTATTATTTTTTTTATCACCTGAGGTGAAATGGCAGAAAAGCCATAAATATGGGGATTAAGGCTGCATGAAATTTAAGTTCATTCGAATGACAAACTCAGGTGAACTTTACCAAATTTCATTTGGTTTCCACCTGAAACTATAAATCCTCTTGTGGCACTTGAGAGTCGAAGCGGGTTCAACCTAAAATTCAAACCAGGTTTTCCCAAACCTGACCTAGTTGTGTTTTGGGTTTGTAATAAAGCTTTCAGCCCACTTTAGCTAATGATGAATAAGATGATGGGTCGGGGGAAGAGAATCTGAAGATGGTTTTTGGAATTGCCGTTTCGTCTTATTTTAGATATTTCTAGGTGTTTCTAGAAATATCTAGGACGTAAAGAAGAACAGTATATGAAACAAATTTCCAGGGGTATATGTGCAAAGGGGACCAAATGAGAAACTGATAGATAGATAGATATGAAGTTTTTTTAAAAAGCAGAACGGGTCCCAGGCAAACAATGTTAGTTCCATATTGCAGTCGAGAAAGACTAGGCCCAGGGAAGTTGCCCAAGGTCACACTGCCCCTAAAAGGGATTTGAACCCCAGGATGTCTCGTTCTGGAATTCTCTGTACTTCAGCCAACACCACAGTGCCTCTGAGGAAAACAAAACAAAACAAAACAAAAACACATACAATTACGGTATGGGAAAAGCAAACTGCTACAGACTACGGATGAGAGAAAGTTCCCCATTTTTTAACTATGAAGAATGGTAGTAAAAATGGAGATGCCAAAGACGAGAAAGCTCATTCTTGTCTAGTTTTCTTATCCCAGGAGCAGGAAGGCAGCTGATGCCCAGATCTCCCATAAGTCTTTGCTGGGCTTCCACTTAGAAAGCTACGTTAGGTAGGATAGAGATAAACCGGGTGCAATTCAAAGGAAAAAAGCAGAAGCATGACAGGATGAGAGACTGACTTGGGAGGGAGGACCAAAAAAAACTAAATATGTAGAACTTAGCAAAGCAATAGTTAATATAGAACCCAGTATCATTCCAGAAATATTTAGAAGAACAACGAAGGCCTAAAAAAATTACTGGGGAGATTGGAAAGAGGTAAAGAGAAAGTCTAAGAGAAAAACAAGCTATGGCAATTCAGATTTTGTCATTGTCTTATGAGACTCATAATTAAAGCTCTATTTTCTTGGAATACTACAGCCCGAGCCAGAGATTTTGCAGAATTTTTTTTTTTTTTTTTTGGTTCTCTGCCTGTGTAGGTTGAAGCAGAAAGATAGGCTTAACAATATGGTTTGAAAAAAGTGCTTTACCTCATCATAATATGTGGACTGTCCTCATCAGCTTTAGATTCATGTTCTCATTTAAGCCTCGTGATGAGTCTGCAAGGGACGTACTACTATCTCTACTTTCCAGATATGGAAACCGAGGAGGCTCGGGCGGTTCCGTTGCCTGCCCAGAGGCACCCAGCCTGCAGTCCCCTGCCTGCCCCGCCGGCCTGGTCTCTCCCAGCCCACCACACTGTGTCCCTCACACGACATCCCACGACTTTGTCCACAAAACAACTGGGCTTAAGCCAGATTCGTGACGGTCGCATTATTCTCAAGGAATGGACAGATAAGAACAGAGTATCCTGGAATGAGACAGGGGCTTCTGCAAGCTGGCTGGGACCCTGCAGGAGCGGGCCAGTCCACTCAGCTCTTACAGAAACGGTGCATGTCAGGTAAACACGTCAACGTTGCCTCAGACCTACGTGCAAACGCTAGATGGATGTGAACGCACAGAACCGAAACGAAACTCTCAGGGTCTCCCGTGCTCACGGGCTCCCAGATGAAATCACCTGGCTGTTTACAGGAGTCTTAGCACTGATGAAGAGACCAAGCTCTGCCCCAAACTTTCCCCTGCCGAAGGAGAGAAGTTCCAGGCCCTGTACAAGTCTGTAAAGCATCCGAGCTGGAAAGTGGCAGCAGAGTTTGGGACCGATCAACCGGGTTAAGAGGCAACAATGTTCTGTTTACACTTTGCAGCCAAAGATTGTTTGGTTTTGGCTCACAAACTAGAGAGATTGTCAATGACAGTAATTTCAGCCTTTACACTGACTTACTTCTCTTCCGACCTGCGTCTGCATGCAGAGAGAAGCGGGTGAAAAAGCCCTGAGGTTACTCGCCCCGAGATGTCAGTGGATAAGGAGCTGAATATGGTCCTCCAGGTGAGTATTTGATGCTTAGATGGCCTACAACGGACGCATGGGTTTCTCGCTCAGGGAAGAGCGTGACCGTGTACGATGCTGTGTCAGGATGTGGTTTTGTAGTCTGCCACTCTTCAGCAATGATTTTTTTTTTTTTTTTTTTTTTTTTGCGAAAGAAGTCAGAAAATGAAGGCTCTCCGACACTTTTTGCTGAGTTATCATAGCCTTTCAGTTTAAGTCCATTTTCTAACCTTCTGTGGATTAATCAGTAACAAGTGGCGGATAGTGAGGTTAGTCCCAGGAGACCACGCTGCTCAGAACGGTTAGACACAGATCGTGGCAAATACAACCCTTGTGGGCAAAAGAGAGACATCGTTTCGCTCAAACCCGGAGGCTGATCAGGGTTTGGAATCATTTAGGGTCTAAGATTTGGGTTCTCCCCTTTACAAAGAAGGACTAGACTCCGCTTTACGCCACCCTGATTGTTCCAGAGGTTCAGGGAACATATTCCTCATTCTTTTAACATAATCCTGACGTGAAGGGCTTGACCTTGCCAGGGGGGAAAAAAAATCCACACTGGTCAGACAGCAAGGGGCAGCTATGAGAGGCGCGTGTGCCGGAAGTCAGGCCTGCCGAATGCAGCCATGCGGGGCAGCCAAGTCCTGATTTCCCCAACGGGCTGATGCCTGTGTGTCCTGAGCTCCATTGTGTTACCCCTGTCAGCACGACACGTGGACCGTCGAATGGGAAATGCCCACAGGTCGGGACCGAGCTCTTCTTTTTAACGTCCTGTGGGCTGGAGAGTCATTTCGAGGAAAACGTGATGGAGTCTGTGATCGTGGCGTACTGCAGGAATCTTAATATTTTCCTCATCTGATAACCCAGTGGCCACTCGATGGCGGGCTGTCCTCCGAGGTGACTCCTATTCGATGGCATTCCAGGCCCTTCGCAGGTCAACATGTTTTTGTTTTTTTTTTTCCTCCCTGATAAAAACCGATCAAAAACCAACCTTATTCAATTTTGAAATTTTCTGACCCTGGTTTATCTCAATAATTGACATTTTCTGCAGTGTCAGAGCTCCCAGACATTTACAATTAACTCCCAAATTAACTTAGAAATGATAGTAAGCTCTCAGCTAAATGATCTAGTGGCCACTGGGGACCAGACCAATTTTCTAGAATAAGGTTAGGGCTAAGTTGCTCTGTAGCAACGCTGAGGTCGAGCGTATAGAAGTGGTTATTCAAGTGTAAGAAGGAATCTAGGTGTGAGAAGGGAGATGTTATCTGCCTCGAATTCTGTTGGTTACTCAGACTTTTGCCATCTCTTCATCTATAAAACAAGGATAACCGGTTTTCAAAATGTATTGGAATTCAAGGCTCCATGATGGAATCAAGAAATCATGGGATCTTCCCTTTGGAGGGAAGCTTAGGGGATGCTGGTCCAAGTTCCCAATGAACCCCGATGTCTGCAGGTGGGCACGGGGTGAGGCAGACAGTGAGTCAGCCGTTTCAGGAGCCGGGACAAGACTCACTCTCCCCAAGGTTACTGCTATTGGGAGCCTTGTTTCTAGAAAGATTTGTTCCTTCTTTGGGAGCCAAAGTCTGTCTCCGAAGCATCTTTCCACTGGCTCGGATTCTGTCCTCAGAAGGAAGACATCTGAACCTCAGTCCTTGACCACGGGACTTGACAGACTTTCAAGCATTTGAAGATAAGTTTTCCCATATGACATGGACACAGAGGTTCTGTTTCCCTGAGTTGGCCTTGGTTTGCCAGATTCTTTCAAAAAGTATCCAGAAACGATGAAATGTTCAGAAGTCCAGATGGGGATAATAATGTAACTCATGAAGACGGTTGTTTTTGATGATTAAATAAAATTATATAGTAAAGCACTTAGACTAGCGACGGGCACCTAGCATGCACTATTTGTTCTACAAAGAAAATAAATCAAGACAAGATTCCTAAAGACAGGGAAAATATCTCATTCATATTTGTATGTGAATGAATGAATTTCCACAGTATTTTAGACACTAAATGTAAAGAGATGATAGAATCGATGTTATAGTTTCTAATGCTAACAAGATTTTCAGTTTTATTATGAAAAAAACTCGACCGTGGAAAGAAGTTGCTGCACAGTCAACCTCAGACCATCCCTGGTGGTCATTTCGCTGCTGAGTTTTCTGTGAACGGTCCTCAGCGTCGCTTGTGCCTTTATTGATGCTAAAATCTACGACATCTCCATTTGGCATGGAAGACCAGGAAAATCACACGCTTACATCCGCTCCCAACTCCGAAAATGAGAAAGGGTCCTGCTTTGCTCACTTGTATCAGTCTGAGAGGGGATACGGTTTTTAGCACAGAAAGAAACTTAACCAAAGAACGCCAGTTTCCTTCATCAGATCTTCCTGTTCTCTAAACGTTTGTAGGTTCCTGGATGGAGGCAGACTCATTCAAAAAGACGAGCTGAAAACAAGAAATGTTTTAGACGTCGTCCACGGTGTGGAAGTCTCTGCATCTCCCTGCCTTCCCATTCACACCCAAAATGAAGTGCCTACTAGGCTAACGCTCCCCTGGGTGCAGCTTCAGTAGGTCGACTCAAGTTCTCATTGGATGGAAAATTCCAGTCTTTCAGAGATATCTTTTACGTGTCATTCCCTTTGAACCTCCGTCCGTGCTAATTTACAGACGCTCGCTGTTTTCCTCTTTCCATATTAATCCAGTCGAGCTCGAAGGAAAAAAAGTCACTGTTTTTGTTTTGTTTTGTTTTGTTTTCCCCTTTGTGTGTGTCCCCACGAAGCCACTGGGCTGTGTGGGCGGAGCCGCTCCGTGAGAGCAGGGGCCACGGGTCGTATGACAGGGGGTGGTGGCGGTTGTGTGTCAAGGGCTCATACTTTTGACAGCAGCCATGCTAAAGGGGAGTAGCCAGTCATTTGAAATTTGTACACAGACCACCCTCTCCATTACACACCGCCCATATCATACCCATAATCTCCCAAGGCTCATATGCTATTACACGCAGCGGGCCGAGGTCTGCGCGAGCTTAGGGACACACGACTCCCACTGTGTGCCACCGAGACGCCTCAATGGGACTTGCCAACGGCATCAATTTAGCCCGGTACAGTCACGGCCACAGCGGGCACAGCTAAACAGAGAGACCTGGCTGTGTGTTAGAAAGACTGAAGAAGAACAAAAAAAAAAAAAAAAAAAAAAAAGGCTGCCCGTTTTCATAAGAAATCTTATCCCTAGAGCATTGAGAACTGTAGCCTGACACTCGCCATGCCGGCCTCATCCTGCAACCCGCTGATCCCAGCCCGAGACTAGGAAAAATCGAGAAGGCATGAAAAGCAATAAGCCTGCTACAGGGCATAAAGCCGTGCCTTGCATCCAACCCTGTTATGTGAGGGAGAAATTCCCCACAGGTGATCCTCGGAATATTTATTTATCAAAACTTAAAGGGATAGCTTGGAACCAATGACCCTCTTTAAATACAGAATATTAAAAAAAAAAAAAAAAACCACACACACACACACACATGAAATAAAGGCACAAAGATGCCTGGCTTTTGAAAGTCCTTAGCCACAGAGCGTCGTGGGTGTTATAATATAGGACATATATATATTGTCATGCTAGTGTGAGAATCGCTGTATTGGTCCTTTTATAATGTTTTCTGTTATTTAATCTGATTCTTTGGGAGGCCTTTTTCGGCCTTTTAAATGTCTCCAAATCATGACTTATAAACGATGGGGTGTCACTGACCCTCGAGCCCAGCCTGCAGTAAACTCCAGGATTTAATCTCATTGCTGAGCCCTCGCCGTGGTCAAAAAAAAAAAAAAAAAAAAAAAAAAAAGAACGAAAAAAAGTCTATTCAGGACCATTGGAAACGCCACACTTGGGTGAACCGAGCCCGGGTTCGAATCCCGACTTCCTGCCACACAGATGGGGTGCCTTGGGCATGTCGCCACCATCGCTAAGCCCTGGGTTTCCCATCCGCATCGTGAGGTTCACCCCGCCTTCTGCACGGGACACCCCGCGGACGCCACTAGGAAGTCGTGCGAAAAGAAATTGAACGGCGTGTGCACAAAATTTGGGGGCATTTGGGGGCACGACACGAGGGCTCTCCCTGGAATACGAGGGCGCACACGTCATCACGGGTGGCCCCCGGCAGGCACGCCATTAAAGTCTGCTTCCCCTTCTGCCTTTCCTCTTCCCCACGGCCACCCGAATAAGCCTTAAAGAAAATAACTTAATTAAATCTTATCCACGCATGACGCACGACCACGCGCTTAAAGGATCGCCTTTAAAAAGTCCGCCGCAATTCTGTAAATGTTATAAAACTGGCGTGTTTCATGATAACGAAGTCAGATATAGAAAACGATTTATTAATTTATTTCTCCTGAATAAATTAAATTCCTCGTCATTTCTTCCCCTCCTTTTTTTCCCTTTTTTTTTTCATTTCTTCAATATGAAGGCTCTAGTTCAGGGTAGAATTAATCCTGCATTACGAAGTGACATCCCTCTAAATGACTTCCACTCATTCTGAAAGAGGTACTCTGGGTCACATTTAAAAAAGTAACGCGTTCTTGAATCAGAAAAAGTGCAATAGGTTAATTTGAAAAGTATGAATAATTCAGCATGGAATCATGCATTGCTTTCTACATAGTTTCCCATATTAAAAAAATGTTGTTTTATCATTGTTAAGTAAATTCCGTTTAACACTTGTAACTCCCCGAGAGAGCTCGGAGAGGAGATGCAATATCGTGTTTATTAAAAGAGGGTAACGACTGGAGTTTAATAAATTTGGAAAAAGCACAAGCAAATTTTATGTGTGTGTCTGTGCAGGAATTGACTCGCTCAGTTCTCCAAGTAATCTCTGCTCCGAAGTTGCAAACGTTGCAAGTGAAAAGAAATTGAACGGCGTGTGCACAAAATTTGGGGGCATTTGCTTAGCGGTGATCACAACGCGGCCACTTTTGTTGGTGTGTTAAAATCGGCAAAAATGAAACAAGATTTACTCTCAGTAGAAGTTGACTCTAAATCAAGCTCCAAACGGGAAGTATCACTGATCCACACACATCCACAGATACATAAGCATCTCTTTAAACTCTTTCCGTCTGAGCAAAGATAATAGAAAAATAATAAAACTTGAAACTAGTCTGCTGCCTTCCAGCCTCGCATCCAAATGTAGGACTAATCACAGTCACCTCTCACGATTTATGCCCTCCACCCCAGTGCGTGTCAGATTTTTGCATCGCATCAGCCTGCATCAAATCGATTTAGGACACGAAGCATAGTCCCCGAATTGAAATCCCCCATGAAAACTTCACAGGACCCATAACAACAGCAGAAGAGCGTGATGGGAGAAGCGCCGGCCGCCCAGTTGAGGCGCAGGCAGGATTTTTCTATCAGGAAGGAGGGGAAAAGGGTCAGACGGAGCGAGAAGCGAAAGGAAAAAAGCAGGACAGGAGGAGAGCCGCGAAGGAGAGAAGGGACCTAAATTAGGACAAGAGGCTATGTTTATTAATACCCTTGCTGACCCACAGGCCCCTGACACAAAATACATTAAGTATTGTTGGGACACTTTGCTCTGTCATTCAAAGGAGGAGTGAATAATAAAACGGTGTTGGGAGCTGCAAACTTGTTGAGAGCTGATTTTCTGGGGGTGTTGGTGGGGGGGAGAACAAAACTAGGCAGAACGAGGGGAAGGCAGAGACTCGCCCGTCTGAGAAGGCCCAGACCGTGAGTGTCCCTTTATTCTCTTGGGCAATCTCTCCCAGCGGCCTCCCTGATGCTTGCTTCCACACTTCCGGCAAACTAGGATTTAAAACACGGCAGAACATGTTTTATTTTTTTCTTGATTGCAAAGGTAATAATAATACATGCCCATGTGGCACATTCGGAAGTTCTAGAAAAGCACGAAGAAGTCGATAAAAATTGCCAGTAGTCCCATCCTGGGGTGTGATCATTGTCGATATTGTGACTTAAAGTTTCTAATATTTTTTTCTCTACTCTTTTACCCGTGTGTGTTTGTGTGTTTAAAAAACACGACGCGGGCCCTGCTGGAATTCACCGTTTTGTAATCTGGGTTTCCCATTTGATAAGTCCTAATAAATATCTTTTCGTGCTGTTAAAATACTGTAAAACATGAGTTTTAGGTCAACATCGTAATTCCTTATTTGCAGATACAGAATTAATTTGACCTCTAGTTAGCTATGTATGTTGTTTGTAACTTTTTTCTTTATAAAATCTTTGTGTGCATCTCTGCAAATTACTGGAAGTGAAATTCCTGGGTCGAAGGCATTTTTTGGGGGGCTACGATTTGCGGAATTGCCCTCCGAGGTACTTAAGGCCTGCAGTGAATGAGAATGCAGAATTCGCAAACTATCATTCCCTCTTTCCAAACCAAGATAAGAAACTTAGAATCCGTTATGATTTATATTTCTTTGCTTGTCTGTGATACTAACTTTCTTCACGGCTTTTGGCTATTTGTCTTCTTTCCTGTATATGTGAGCTACCTCTTATTTTTATTTATTAAAATGATTTTCTATTTATTTGCAAGTTATTTAGATACAAGTTTCAATCACCCTTTCACTATCACGTACTGCAAACATTTATTTTTCATTTTGTCATTTGATTTTTGTTAATAGATTGTTAATGTATATATTTATGAATTTAAGTACGTATACATTTTCTTCTTTCTTCCTCTGCTTTTATGTTTAGAAAGGCCTTGCACACCCAGGGTCAGATAAATATTCACCTTTATTTTCTACTATGGATTTTGTGGTTCTTTTTATTAAAAAAATATATATATATATAAATCTCTCATTTATTTGGAATTTATTTTGGTCCATGTGTTAAGAACTTATTTACTAAAACCTCTTTTCCTTATTGACCTAAATATTGTATGCTTTGGGCCTACTGTTATAAATTTTATATCAATCCCTTTTTTTCTCCATAATTTCTTTTGCCAAAACCCTCTCTTTTTCTTAGAATTTAAGAAGATGCTTTCATATCTAGTAATGCAAGTTCTTCCTCATTACAATTAATTTTCCGGATTATGCTCTCCTATTTATTTCATGGAGATTCATCAAGTTTAAAATGTAAGAGAACACAATTTATACATGTGGGGATTTGAAGTCTTTCAATATTGAGTTTTCTCATGTAAAAATAAAGCATGCCTTTTCATTTATCTTATAAACTTCTGTTAAGTTGTAGTTTCTTCGTGTGGATTCTCAATATCATCTCAAATTTATTCATTGCTATTGTGAATGGAATTTTTCCATTAAAATTTCTAACTATTTGCTGAGGAAAATTATTTACTTATGCATTTTTATTTTGTATCTGCCACTTTACTGGTTTCTTACTCGAATAGTTTGCCAGCTGATTCTTTTGAGCCATCTAGGTAAATATCGTCACGTGCAAATAATGATAATTTTGTCCCAGTCCTCCAAATTATATAATTTCTTCATCCCCCCCCTGCTTTATTGCAAAAGATTAGAGCTTGCAAATTATTTAAAAATATTCTTTATTCAGAATGCTTCCAATATTTCACTCCTAGGTAGCATGGCCTGACTACACTGTATTTCTGAAAAGTTCTGGCTTTCAGAATGTGTTTTGGATTCGAATTAAAATTTCCCTCTCTAAATCTTCTGCTCACCGGTCCCCTGGTGGGTCTCCCAGCCCTTCTGGCCAGTGCTGACATGTCCGACCCTTTTAAGACACGAGAGTGTTTTAGCTCTACACAGACAACCCCATCACGCACCGATTAATGCTTCTGTTTCAGTCAAAATATCGACATTTTACTGTACATGATCTCTCTTCCAATTCTCAGGCCAACATATTACAAATCTGAACCACTATTGTTTTATTTGTACGGCCCATGAACCACCGAGGAGGCCCTCCTCCGCCAACTCAAAACTTAGTGTCTTATGTAACATTTTTTTTTTTCGTATTTGCATTTTAAGAAAATGCTAAACTACTTTCTCGCATAGAAATTATCATTTCATTTGAGCTGGCTGACTTTTTGCCAGGGAAGAGTAAAAATAACCTGGGATTTTGCATACGCTGTGCCGAGAGGATGGGATCCACGGGTTAGACTGGTTACGACAATGTGCGAAAGTAGATTGGGGACAGGGACAGAGGTGACCGTTAGCGCTAGTGCCAGGCGACCTGCGGGCAGGAGGAGAGCGAGCGCCTCTGAGGTGGGCCGGACCCCATCAGGCGGGAACGTGACCGCATCTCTGCGTCGCGCGGAACCTGCGTTTCTTGCTCCCTGCCTAAATTGAGGATGCTCGCCGGCCTTGCGGGCACGATGGAAGAAGGAACGAAAGAGGACAGGTATGAGGCGTTTGGTCGGATGCTCGGCACCCAGCAAGCACTTGCAAAGAGAAATGGCTGGCTACTTCCTGGCTAGGTTTGAAGACAGGAGTGTTGCAGACAAAACCAATGGGAGGAATGAATCTCCATGAATCTCCAACCCCAAACATGCTCAAGGAGTTTAGCGTTTAGCCAAAGGGCAGTGCAGTTCTAAGGGAGCGCCTCCCAGCGCTCGTCCGGCTTGGCCTTGGCCGCGAATGCTGGGGGTCACTGGACTCCTGGCGGGACATGATTTCATCTTCCTCTGAGGGGGACAGGAAAGGCTCCTGATTCTGATAAAATAGTAAATCCATCAATTTGGCCATGTGCCTGGCATTTAAGAACTTCCCTGTCAGCACGCCTGAATTTTTCCAATTTGTTAGCCTGAAAAACACCGGTATGGGTATCAAACTTAGGTCATAACAAGGCGGGATACAAATTTTCTCCTAAAATTCTATCTTTCCCAAAGCAAAGATAGAAATTGAGATTTTTTTTTTTAACTTGGTGGGAGGTTTCTGTATTATTATTGTTTAATGTCAATTATCCCTTACCCCATATTCTTTTTGTGTTGTTTATTTTATCTGCCCTTCTTTCCCAGGGGGGCAGAATTAAGGCCCCCATTTGGGTTTTATTAGCATAATCAGTTAATAGCTGTTCTACAATGCTTTACTTATTGCGTTAATTTTCTGTAGTTATGTCCAGAGGCAGCCTTCCAGAATGCCACATTAAAAAACAAAAAAAATAGAAGACCTAGTCTCTTCTTTAATGGGTCCAGTTATCATTTATAGTTTCAGCTAAGATTGAACAATATTGATTTACAAGGTCATGGAAAATATATCTGAGCCGTGGCTACTATTTTAAATATATCCATGGTTAGCCTAAAAATTCCATTAACAGGAATTAGAAGCATGAAAATTAACCCGAGTGGCTTTGGTGACGTCGGCTTAGCACATCGATTCTTTGGATTTGCCTTGAATATGTCCGAAGCAGGGGGGGTACTGTGCCGGACAGGTGGCTAAAGTCTGGGTCCCGGGGACCACTCCAGTTGCTGTGGAGGATTTCAACGTCCTCATGTTAAAATGGGGTGGGGGGGGGCTGTCAGCTGGTGGTCAAATCTGGAGGCTCCCCATTCATTATCGAGTGTCTGGACATGGGCCTGGCACTCGGCACGGCATGGGAGTCCACCGATGCTTTTAAAATAAGCTAGTTCTTATCGTGAATCGTGAGTAAAGTTCTCTGCTGAGAACCGTCATTCGTACAGGACAGTGGCTCTGAGCGGAAGCAGAGACAGCGCTGGGCCGAAAGGCGCCAAAGGGCCAGCCAGCTGTGTCACCCTGGTCGAGTCACTTCTCCTTCATCGGACCCTTGTCCAATGGGGCTGTAGAAGAACCGCCCAGAGCAGCTTCTAACAGAGAAAGCCGGTGACCTTGGGGGGACTGGCCCGCCGCGTAAAGCGAACGCGAAGGTTCGTTTTTACCGTTCCCCAAAATGTCCCCCAACACCCAGCGGCCGGGGCAGTTAGAGCATGTTCGCCATGATTTAACGGCGGCTGAGGAGAAGAACAGGAGTTTGCTAAGGGGGTAGGGAGGAGAGGATGAAAGAGATCGGTAGTGAGGACGTGGCTTATTCCAAAGCCACTGGACCGGCTGCTCGAGGACGTAAGTGCCACTGTCGAATGAAATGTGTCTGTTCAGGTCTGTCAACCTAACAGTGTGATTGGAGAGCTTCTCACAGGTGACTCTGACTGCTGAGTATTTACATGGACCAGGGTGATAGCCCAAAGAAAAATGCTTTTATACTTATAGATTATTTCATCGAACTCTATAAAATGGGTACCAATAAATGTATTAACCCCCAAAACAAACAAACAAACAAACAAACAAATGGACAGAAGGAAATGGGACTGCCTGTAACGAACTGTCCGTTCGGAGGCACTTTGAAGACATTTCAAGGAGAAGCCTGAGAAATAATTACAACGCTTAAAAAGAAAGAATCTTAACTTCGATTTTTTTTTTTTTTTTTTTTTCCGATAAAGCAATCAGGTTCCTCGTTTTTCAAGCGCTAATCTGAAAATTCTCATGGCTGGACCCGAATGCTTTCCTTCGCGTCTTGGGACTTCCTAAGTTCCCCTCCCTCCCAAAACGTTTCAAAAATTAGCAAGGTGACGTCCCAGAGAGATGAACGCAGAAATCATTTAATGCTCGGCTTTCGTAAAAACCATAGCAGCACAGAATGAAGTCAGGCAAGAATCCAGTTCACTGAAACTGAAGCAAGAAATCTGGAAAGCTGATTTGGTGGGGGAAAAACTGTCGAGGAATTTTCCCTGACAACTGCAGTCGGGGGTTTTAATGGGACTGTGTCCTCTGTGGACTTCGGTATTCATGAGAGTGGCGACGAATTCCAACGGAGTTTCACAATAGAGCAAAGAGACAAACTAATGTATGTGCAGAAAAGCAAAGGAGATTAAAAATCAGTGTGAGGGCCGGAGCTTCAATGTTAGGTTATGTGTCTCCTTAATTTTCAAACCCGAAATCCTTCACAGTTCACATATATAAACGCTAGCTTGTCAGCTCCTTGCTGCCCGATGATGGTTGTCATTCTTTATTTTGTGTTCCCAATGCCTAGCACGTGGTTCTTAGCATACGATAGATTGTCATGAAACGTTTATGGACTGGCCAAATAAATACACGCTGTCCGTTAAAAAAAAAGTAGTGGGATCTAGCTTCCCTCCAATAACTGGATCAACTAGAATGTACGGGTGGCCTACGGGCTGGGTTTGGCCAGCGTTTGTCTAATCTTTAGAAGTCGAGAAACTTCAACTTCACGTAACGATATGGATTTCTGGATTCTTTTGAAAAAATCCGAAGGTGTATGGCCACTGGAGACAGGAGGCTGGGCCCCAAGAATAGCTGCCCACATCCCACGGGGTGCCTTTCCTATTGCCACCATCCCTGGGCATATATATGCCTCTAGGCTGACTTCACTCTCTTGGCCTCATCCGCGGGGCAGGCCCCCAGGTGGGGAGAGAATCTTCGACCTGTGTTTTATCGATGAGTTTGAATGAGTTAAGGCTCTAAGGGTGAGCTTAGCTGTCTTCCTCAGCCCCACAGAAGGGGAGATGCTACGTACAAAACTTGGGGGGGGGGGACATTCCCGCCTGTGTGAGGTGCTCTCGTGGGAACAGGTCACGCCGGGAACTCTAAATACCCTGACGACATGCGGTGGGGGTCAGTGAGGAGTCGTTCGAGTTAGACCGTGTTAAAATACGATAATTTTCGCACCGTCCAGAAAAAGTCCAGCTCCCCATCTGTCGGCACGTTCCTTTCTGATGTTAACTTTGGGGCCTTTTCGAAATGACATCACCTACCCACGCTCCCTTCCTGGGTGACTAAAACTGTGGACGGAATAGAGAACAAATTAGAATAATGCACATTGGTGAAAGCGCTATAATTGAAACCGTTATTGCTTAAGACACCATCATCGCTTTAATCAGTCCGATCATAAATCAACGCTTTTCACGAGCGAGGGTTTAAAATAAAGTGCTGTCAAACAGATCGGGCCTCTTAAAAGCCATGATGCAATCGGGAGGTGCCTGAAAATGGAGAAAAAAGTGGTTTCTGAATGGATATCAGTGGTCCTAGCATTTTATCTTCCACTTAATTAAAAAAAAATATTACCTGGTCCTTTCTTAAAAATGGCATATTGGAGGTCTATAATGGCCAAGCCTTTAACCCATTAAAAAAATTTACTCTCAGGAACAGTTAATATTTGACGTTTAATTGCTTTTTCTTGTTGGAGAGGAAAATACGTTCCTTTCCTTCCTTTCTCCGTGGACTTTTCAAAAATCACCTTGTGAGCTGTAAAGGTGGAGAGGAGTAACCGATTTTCAAAAACTCAGGTGCAAGCACAGGTATTGATGGATGTACACACACGTGCGTGTGTGAAAATAAAAATCTCCCGGGTACCAGGAGCTGGTGCTTTTCCCACAATGACTCTGCAAGGCACCTGTTACTACCTCCATATTAACAGCGGAAGGTGCAGAGGCCCAGGGAGGTTAATTGCTAGCAGAGGGTCGCACAGGTAATAAGGGACAGGAGGCCGAGTGCATTCCATCTTCCCTGTTACCTGCCTGCAGGTGTGCTACGTCCCCAGGTGGGCGGCTATCCATGGAGCCAGGACTAAACACCGTGGCCTACGATGGTCCCTGTCCTTGGAGTGATTCATCCTCTCAGATCTGGGAGTTTAGCATACAATGCCGCGCCATCCGCAGATGCTGAAAGAGCCCAAGCGTGATGTGGCCTGCCGTGTGACTACTCCTTCACGGTAACCGAGCCGGGAGGAGCCGGGGAACTAGCCTCAGAAGCGACAGCCACGCAGAAGAGATTTCCAGGATGAGCAGGGAGGGAGGTCAGACATGGTCTTCGTAAAACGACGCCCGTACAGATTCCAGATACATTTTTGGGGCTCTTCAGAACTTGTTTGAAGAGAAAGAAGACATCAGCGGGATATTGATGTAAAAAGGGTGGGGATAAAGAAAGCCTGTAATTGGTCACCATGTCAACATGGTCGATCCCTCACCTTTCATGTGTGGCGCATTCACGACCTGAGGCCAAGGTGTTCGCTTTCTTTTCTTTTCTTTCTTTCTTTTTTTTTCTTCTTCCCACAAAACCCGGTATTATTTAGGTCTCCTGCCAAGCCGCCCAAGCCAACTGTGATCCCTCGCAGAGATCAGGTGATAGGCCTCCTTGGGTTACACCTGCTGCGTTCTGCAGTCAGACGCGGGCTGTGTTGTCCTACATCACTCCACCTCGCAGGAAAATATTTACGTGCTGGCCTCCCCGGGTCCCGTGTCCTCTGGGAACTGTCCCGTGTGCGCTGTTCTCCGTGCCAGCGGCGGGTCTTCGTGGGGCCACTGGACGCCCGGCGGAAAACCAGGGAACTGCTCCTCGTGCCGCTGGGACTTCACTCCGCCAGGACACGACACAGCGCGGGGCCGTGGGACACGTTTCTGAGGTGCTGAATGCAATATTTTGAGAAAGGGTTTCGGAGAAAACTGGCCGACATTGAGGAAATAGAAATTTGCACCAAAGAATAGATATATATATTTTTCTAGGTCTAGAAACACAAAACATACGTGTACACCGTCTTTTTGTTATTTTTACATTTTTTTTCTTTCTTTTTATTCCTGGTAAATAGGAATTCCCATTGTTCGCCAGGTCACAGTGAATCCGATACCCTTGTCTTGAAGTGACAGGGGATGTTGGCAAAAACCTTTTGAAAACTCATTTGGTAGCGGTGTAGATGGAGAGTCATAACCGCTGGGCTTATATTTTTAACTTGGAATTCCTCATGATCTGTGGTTAATTTTAAGTAAAAACAAACTTCGACCACCCCAAATAATAATAATAATAATAATAATAATAATAATAATAATAATAAAACAAAGCACACCGCCAACCCAAAACAACCCAACACCAACAAATGCAAACCTGACAAGTTCTAGTCGTATGATAATCACATGAAGGAAATAAGAAAACTTAAACCGAGAGAAAATAGCGCACCCCGCCCCAAAAAAGGCCTTATCTTGACTAGATAAAATGACAGGTAGCTATCTGAAGCAACAGGGATGTTTGAATGTCTTTTCTGTGGATGAGAATTTGATACTATATGTACGATTTTATACTAAAAAAATCTAATTACCAATTTAAGGAAGCAAACCTTACGAGGGAAAAATCTTAGATGGAAGGACTTTGTCCAGAGTGACTTGAGAATTTTCTTGTGGACTGTGATCTAGACCAATAGTTTTTAACTTTGTGTGTGTGTGTGTGTGTGTGTGTGTGTGAGAACATATTTGAAATATTAATGGCATTTATGGTCTCTCTTTCTCCAGAAGAAAAAAAAACCATATCTATTAATATCATACGACATTTTTGTGGCATATCTATTTACTTTTATGTGGGGGACCTTGGAAATCTATTAGGTACACTGCCGGCTTGAGGATTTAAATTAAGTTTCCCTTTTCTGTTTTTGCTTGCAAAGAGAAGGTTTGCGAAGTAAGTCAGCATGAGGAATAATTCGGCGTCAGGGTTTTCTTTAATTTGACAACACGTTATTTTGCCTGCCTGTATTCCGATGCCCGGCTAACGAGTGCCTTTTGGGTTTTCCGTTTTAGGATTAAAAAAAACCAAAAAACAAACAAAAAACAACGCACGCCATACGACACCGAGGACCACAGGCTGTGGCTGGCAGCGTGACCGACTCCATGACAAAGGGGACCATCAGCTGTGCTGCTAAGTTTGCGACTAGAACCTCGCTTTCTTCCTGGAAGTGTTTTCATCATCAAGAAGAAGAAAATGACTTGTACTATGTCTGGGTTTTTTTCTTGTTTGTTTTTTTGTTTTTTGTTTTTTTTCTGAAATTGAAAGTATTTTCAGGCACAGATCCCAAAAGACTGGGTGCGTGTTCTCTGTCTCCCACTCCGGATGGTCCCCCAAGACGACGGGAGTGTCACGTGCAGAAGTCGCAGGTCTGTCTCCTGCAGACCTTGCCCCGGGCAGTGGTCTCCCCACACATGACTGCACAGTGACAGCGTGGGCCACCGTGCGTCTGGCCAATCACGCGACGCTCTGCCGTGGGGTGGCGGTGAGTGGGGGTCAGGGGGAGAATTCCTTCCTCGCCCCAGCTGGTGAACAGTTATGCCCCGGAGCCCAAGGCGGACGAGCCGTGTCACTTTTTAACCTAGTTAGAGCTACTGCCAATATTATTCCTATTCATACAAATGTCTAATCCTTTCTCGAATCTCGCTTAGACCGTTTGGCCTCGATAACACCCCGAGGCACTGAATTCCACAGGTAGCTCGCACGCCGTTTGAGAAAGTCCTCCATTCTCTTCATTTTCAATTTGTTACCTTTTAATATCACAAGGCGGCCATTAGTTCTGGCAGGAGGTGGCACGGGCATTTCCAATTGAGCTTTTGATTCTCCTGAATATTTTCTCTGCCATTATTATTATACTCCATCTGTTTCACATGCTTTTCTGTTTTGGCATTTATAACCTCGCCCAGGTGAGACGGTTCATGCAAAACACGGAGAAGGCACTGGAAACAAGGTTCAAGCAAGGGTCCTCGTTCTGTAGGACCTAATTTTCTAGAGCAGAAAGACGAGGAATAGAAGAGTGACTAATGTGGAATGGCATGGTTTCAGGTGGCCTTAAGAAACATAGGGAAATTAGACAAGAGTGGCTGCAAAAAGGTGGCAGAGTTCGGACTGCATGGCCAGGGAGTGGCCCTCCGAAAAGGTGACAGTTGAGATTGGCCATCCAGGGGTCATCTGCACAAAGTCCCCATGAAGGTGGCTCCAGCACTTGTGATAGCCTGCAGCGCTAGTCCAAACGCCATTGTTATTTGCCGAGTGAATGAATGGACCCAGGTTGAGAAGGGAAATCTCAGTCACAGGAATCGTGGAGTCAGTTAGGCAGAGAGCCGGGGCGAACGTTTCTCGAATGCCTAGGTTCTCTCGAACTCTGCCAACTGTCTGGGACTGAGATAAAAAAAAAAAAAACGGGGAATTTAGTCAGTTACACTCAGCTTCAAGACTTGCCTGTGTCCCCAGCTGTAGGACTTTGAGCAAGTCGCCTCATTCCTCGGCCAAACCAAAAGTTCCTTCTTTCATGGGGGCCGGAGGGTTGGAGGTACGGTCATGTAGCTATGTGGCAGTTTTTCCTAAACTGCCGAAAGGTGCAGAAACGTTGGTGAGTTTTGTGGAAATCAGGTCTCAGCGTTCAGCTTCCTCTTTCATACTTTCCCTTCTCCTTCCTGACTTTCTCCATTCCCTACTGCCTCTGTCTCAAGCTCATCACTGGTATCTGTGGTGCTTTCAACCCCTGCGGTGGCTTGAGCAGAGGGATGTGCCTCAATGAAATTTTTGTCTCTCTTTTTTTTTTTTAGGATTTTAACGGTGGGATCCATGGAGCTGTTGCTTGTTGAAATGGCGGGATCCACAAAGGTGAATTTCCAATGTGATCGTTTGCTTTTCTTCTGTTTGCTGCTAACATTATGGGGTCAGGTAAACCAAACTTCTATGTATAAGACAGAGGGACTGCCTGGATTCTGGGGTGACCTTCCCCCCCAGACATGGAGGCTGGTTGGAATGATCTGATCACCTGCCTGGAACTTCCGTGTGTCCCCCGGTGCGATCAGCAGATACCATAATTCCTCTTTTTGTTGTTTTTTTTCTAATTGCCCCTTAATTTACTTTTTTTTTTTTTTTTTCCCCGTGCAGGCAATTTGAAGTAGAAGCATGTGCGGCTCTGCATAATAATGTATTAGAAAGGCATTTCAAGGAATAAATTATTAGAATTGTTTACATGCATGGTTCAAATTTACTGGCAAATGGCTCAGGCCTCGGCTTTACGATGGAGCTGCCAGCCGGGCTCCTTCTGGAGAAAATTGAAACAGGAGAAGTTTCGTTTTCTCATCCCTCCCAGCGCTTCCTTTGTCTCGCTTCTCTCCTTTCGGCACCCCCCTTTCCTTCCCCGCCTCCCCCCCACCCCTTGCACATTCATACGAAGGCATTTCTGGGTCCCCTACCTCCCCAAACTGGCCCCTGATGACAGTGACTTGTGCAAAGAAATAAATCTTCGATGGTATAATTTTAGACCCTGTGGCAACTGGGAAGGAAGCTATTCTGGGCTGTGGGCTTTCTCCTTGACCTGAGATGATACCGCTCGGCCTGGCGCCGGTGCCAGCTGCCCGCGTGGTCCTCACGGCCCCGTGGCTGCCATCCCGGGGCGCCACCCTCCACCGCTCCGCCGAGCAGGCCTGCGCATCTGTGCCCGGCCACGAACCTGTCAGGGTGCGCCCACCTGGGGTGCCACAGGCGGCATTCTGAGGCGGAGGCTCAGGCGACTCCCGAGGGACGGCACAGATGGGGACAGGTTCTGGTCTAGAGTTTGCCTGTCCCTCATCTGCTGCTCGGTGACCGTTCCACACAACACGCCCTCTCTGACCACGGCCAGCCAGGCGGGTCTCCGGGCACCCCTCATCTAAGGCCCCACTGGGGGCTGCAGATCCCCTGGACCACCCTGCTTTCTGCCTGACGCAGCTGCCGCCTGCAGACCCCCTGGACTGTTGGGACTCAGATGGGTGGGACGGCTACGGGATCCGAAGGTGACTGACATAGCGGTACTGTCCAGATGAGAGCGACATTACAGCCAAGGTCGTCACCGGGGAGAGTAGCCCGTTCTTAGTTCTTACAACCTGAAAAGTACACGTGAGACTCAAAGATCATTCAGGAGGGAGGGGCAAAGTCAGTAAAGAACGGGAAAAGGAGAACCATTTAAAAACGATTTGCGTGTCTTATTTTTTAATGCCAAGAAAGGGGAGACTAAGGCCTTTTATAGGGATGCAGAGAGCCCTGGCTACCTGGATGATACGTCTGTCTGTCTGTCTGTCTTCTGCAACCTGTCAGGGCGCTAAAATGAAGGGGGAGAATTCTGCCTGCGCTGGCAGAAATAGAGAGAGAGAGAGAGAGAGAGAGAGAGAGAGAGAGAGAGAGAGAGAGAGAAGACTGGGGAGGAGGTCCCGACCATGGAACAAAAAATAATGGAAGGTAATAAGCAGAGGAAGACAATCAAGACACAAAGTTGCCTTCCTTTATCCCCTGTTGAATTTAAGGCCCCGCCAAGGCACATACTCCAGTCACTAGGTCCGCCGGTCACTAAGGTCAGCTCGGATTCGAGGGGACAGCACGTAGACCCCTCCCTTGGACCCGAGGAGCGTGAAAAGCCTTGCGGACGTGACCGAAAACTGCTACCGTGTGCGATCGTGAGGTCGGCCGCTCCCTGCCCCGCCCGGTCTCCAAGAGCTTCCTGTCTAGTCTGAGCTAGAAGTGAATTAAGTAATCAACGAAAAGCAGCGAAATATCTAGTCTTCAGGAGAGCACGGTGGAGAGGGACACGAGATGAACACGCAGAGGCCACCTGCCATTCGGGGGGACGCTGGAGGCACTCGGGGGTGGCTGTCGTGTTCACGCCCAAATGTTTGCCGTCAGTATCTGATCTTCCTGTTCCCTGTCTCCTCTCTCCCCTGCCCTGCCCTGGTCCTATTGACTGTCTTTTCTCTCAGTTACGTTAGTCTCTGATGCTCCTAAAATTCTCTCCATCTCTGTCTCCGTTGGGGCCGTCGCCTCATCCTTCCTGTGGCCGAAGAAGACTCATCTGCCACTCTCCTCGCTAGCCTCTTTGCCAGTCCGTCGCCATTTTTCGGACCAGTGAATTCTCCCTGCCTTTCCTTGTCCCGATCCTCACCCGACTGCTTGAAATACGTGGTTTCGTTTGCTTTAAAAAAACAATTTTTTTTTTATGCGTCTCTTGACATCTAAAACCGTATCTTCTATTCCGTGTGGCTCCTGGCTTTCTTCTCCGTTCTGACTTGTCTGACCTGCCACTCACCCAGCTCAGTGTCACAGGGCAAAGGGCCCTGGTGCACCCGAGGCCCCAGCATCTCCATGAGATACAGCTCGGACATCCTCCTGGATGCCCAAGGCCTCGCTTGGTGGTGTTCGCTGTTTAGCTGCTAATCTTTTATCTGAGATTTAATCTTTAATCTGAGGTTTTCCTATTTCCCATCAGCACTAAAGACACATTTCCTCTTCCTCGGGACCTTTAAGTCTTCAAATATACCCATTCTAGACATTCATTTTCTTCTTCTTTTTTTTTTAATCCTCAGGTAGGTTGGGCTCCTTCCCTGCCTTAGAATCGGCTGTTGGAGGACGCGAGCCTCTGGCTCCAGCTAACTGGACCACGGGTGGCCGTCACGCGCCAGCTAAGTCACTACCCGCTCTTTCCTTAGGATTCGATCCGATGGGATCGGGACCTGGAGCTACCATATCACGTGTCAGCCTCAGGACTTCAGGTTTTGTCCTGTAAGAACTGGATCTGGTGATTCATCTGAGAACAGCTGGAAGAGCTTCTGCCGACAGGGCCTCGCTTGGCTCAATGGCAGCACCTTGAGAAACATGCTACGGGCAGGATCTCATTAAATCCTCTCACCCGGCCCACGAGACATGCACTTAAAGCATCTTCACTTTACAGACAAGAACATGCAGGTAGGAGGAGGCTTGGGTCAGCGATGTCCTCAAGGCTGCACCCAGTCAACGGCAAAGCGGGAAGACGTCACCAGGCCTTGCAACTTCGTCACTGGGACGCTTCGCTCTCCAGGTGGCCTCGGGGATTCTGACTGAGCCGCCACCTGCAGCAAAGCCAGGGCTGCCCCAGGGTGGCTGTGGGGAGACCACGGAGCAGCCAGGCCAGAGGGCGGACGGCCTTCTCCAGGACAGCGTGGTGCGGTGCAGAGAACGGGATGCATGGGGGACCCCGAGAAGGACCTGCCAGCTGTGGGAATTCCCTCCTTCTCCCGTGAATTCTCAGAGCACTTTGTGCGTCTTTTCCAGGGCTTGCTTTAGCCGTGTCCCCAAACAGCTGCGTACATCTCATCGCATCTCATATATTTTAAGTTTCTAAAGGGCAGGAGGAGGCATGCTGTATTTGCCACACGCATGCACACACACACGCACACGCATGCACACACAAAAATATATTTTGCATCGCTGAGCACGGCGCTTTCGTAAACGAACGAATTCCATGATACCTTTTTCCCCGCTCTCCCTTCTCCCGACGCATGCGTTTGAGAACCTCGTGGCAAGCCACGCGCTTTTGCTTTCAAAACGGGAAAATCGTTTCTTACGCGATCCACTTCAACCGTGTGAAGATATGCGGAAAAGCGAGATGGGGAAGTTGTTTCGTGGGCGGTAAACCCTTCCAGAGTCAATGTCACATTTATTGCTGTGAAATATTTTTCTCTCTCTGTCCGACATCTGGTTCCCATTACGCACAGGGTACTTGACTTTACCAGCCATTTCGCATACCAAGCAGCGAGCTTGCGACACCCTTACCAGCACCCACCATGTGAGTTTGGATCCACGTGGCGGTTACACACGACCCGCCCACCGCCCACCCACCCACTGTCCACGTTACTTGGTCCATCTTTACCTTAATGACCAAATTGCCTGCATGTGACAAAGGAACTTCCAAACAGAGCAGTCTTTGCTTTTTATATATCACTGTCTGGTCCGACTACCTATAATCGGACCGAAGCCAACGAAGCATCTAAATCCGAAGTCTGTCTTTCCCACTAACGTTGGCCCAGAAATGAGAAACACAACGTGGAATGTTTGCTAATGAGTCATGAGTTTCATCATAATTGCTTCCACATTCGGGGGAGCTTCCTTAAACCATCTAATCTTGACGTATCCTACCCAAATCCCATGCGTTGTAAATGATTTTGTTTTATTTCTCAGGTTCCTGTTAAGGGCTTATTTTATGGTTCGTTTCATTTTCTTAAGGAAAACCACACACGTGTGCACACGCACGTGTGTGCACACACGCACACACATCGTCGGGGCCTTGGGCTCCATCTGTGTGTGTGTATGTGTGTGTGAGTGTGTGTGTTTTTAATAAAATAATTAAGAAACCAAAAGGAGCCCTCGTCATTTGGTCTGGAAATAAAAATAAACACCTTTAGGAAGAAAGTTGAACCATGGTGTATTCTAGAGTCCCGATGTACGTCTCTGAGGATAAACGTGGAACGGAGTGGCGAGCAGACATCTGTCCCCATTCCGGACCAAAGACTCTCTCCCTGAATGGATGGACACAGTGGCACTCAGTGCAGTCATAATGGAAAATTAAGGACGACTTTTAAAAACTGCTCACATTTTAAAGCGATCTGTTAGGCATTCCACGACTTCAGCACTTAAAGTGACTGATCCTAATTGTGCGATTTGGCCCACGGCAAGCATTCAACAGCACCAAATCTTGCGAATATTTGATCTCTTTTGGGATATTTTAAAGTGAATTTTCTTTGGAAGAAAGCTTTGTCTACCACACAAAAGGTGGTGTGAAAGAAATCTCTAGGTTCTGATAGAACCGGATGTAATTATAGTTTCTTTTTTTTTTTTGATTCATGAATCGATAAGCTAAATATTGAAAAAAAAAAAACCACCTTGCATATTTCCTCCCTTTCCTTTATTAAGTGAAACTCTGTCTTGATGGCTCGTGGATGTCTTCTTGAAGAAGTATAGATGGATGTCCCCGTCTAATGAGCTTTCCTTCTAATCGGGAGGCATTTTTTTCTTGCATCTGGTTATCATACCGTGTTCTTTGCTATGTTTTCTGGACAAGCCCATGCACTGCGGTGCCGTTCCTTGAGCTAAACTTAATTTAAACAGGTTTAAATTAAAACGAAACTACAGGGACTTCGGAGCAGGTGTGCTTCTTACATGTACCTACTAACGGCTGAGCAGTTTTCAGAAAAAAAGAGGAAGACTGTGGGGAATGTCACGCTTTTTTTTTTTTTTTGGAATTTGACCTTCTGTTTGTAAAATCTGCAGGCTCTTTCATAATTGTCATCATCTGGATTACAGAAAGCTTATTCATGGAGCAGGACTGGAAACGGCAGATTTTTATATTGAGGGAGTTGAACTATTATGTTTAAGCGGTTAAGATAAATTGAGATTTTAGCTAAATCTACACATATATGGATTTCTTGGTGGTGGTTTTCAGATCTCCCAATAGTAAAAAAATTGCCCACTATGCTTCATATTTTTGATGTAATGACCCACATCGTAACCCGTGTAACTGACAGTGGGCTCTCGAACGCGTAACCTAAAATCTCGATTGGATTTCGTTAATCAATGTTACCATAAAAAAACACTTAATTAATAATAATAATAATAAATCTCCAGTAACACTTTTGGAGTGTAAACACCAACCTTATTTATTTAAAACATCTCTTTCTAAAATTGACTTTTTTTTTTTTTAAATTGAAGGACAATGATTAAAGTATTTTTTTTTTTTTTTAAGAGAAGAAATTTAAAGGTGCTCTGGCCTCTTGTGAGCTGTTCACTATCAGTACTCTATAGCTCGTGATTGCTTTCTCTCCTCCAAAACCTGGCATCTGCAGAGGGGAGCAGAGATCTTCTTATCGACCTGAATTAGGACGAACAGGAAAGGGAGGTGAGATTATAGACCTCAGCGCTTTGTTTAAGGGACGATCACGTGGAGGAGATGCTTGAATCAGGCACAAATGATGCATGACCCTCCCCTGCCAGCGTATTTTAGACGCCGGCCTGGTCAGACCAAGAGGGCGTTATCCTTCCTGTCTGCTAGTGTGGTGTGCGATAGCATCGTTTAACCATTACTTGTTTTTCCTTCTAGGGAAATACTGCGAAATATATTCGAAAATAAAAATGGATGAATGTGAAAACGAAAAATTATAGAGATGTATTTAAATAGAAGGACAGAAATAATTTTGTTTTTCAATCAGAATAGTCTATTTCGAAAGAGCTGTAAGACTCATGAGAAGTTGTAAAAATAATTCGGAGAGATTCCTACTCCCTTCACTCGGTTTCCAACCCAAAATGAACATCTCACAGCATGTTGAGAAATAGGTTTAGGACTGTTAACCTGATAGGCTTTATTTGGACTTGAGCCGTTTGTCGTGTAATCTGTTTTCGGGTATTTAGTGATCTGTAGAGATGCACTGGCCATCAGTGTTAAGGGTGGATGTCTCCTCGATGCATGTCGATGGCATGTAAGATTCTCAGATGATCTTATTTTATTCGAGACTGAAGAGGAGGTGGATTGGTCACATTAGTAAAGATCCTTTATGTTAATCGCTTTATCCATACATAAATTAACGAAAATATCAATCGGTCCCATATCAAGTGCCAACCAGAGATCCAAAGATGGCGACATTGACTCTGCTGTCAGGGAAGTCACAGAAGGAGCTAGAAAACTATTGACGATTGCGACAGAGTGTTGTGTGCCGTGCGCACGTGAAACAAACCAACATCTAAGCTCCTGCAAGCGCCAGGCGCTGTACCAGGCATCTGAGGGCTCCTGGGGCTGTGGGGTTCAGAGAGAGTAGGTCCTGTCCAGGTCTGCAGGTGCAGGAGAGTGCTCCCGTTCTGTGGCTACCTCCCCAGTCCAAGCACGTGTTTGTGATCCAACACGGATGTTTATCTTTCAAATTAGGCAGGTAGGTAGGTAACATTGTACTGTGAATTCCATTACTTCCTTTGCAGGATTTTATCAAGGCGTGTGTGTGTGTGTGTGTGTGTGTGTGTGTGTGTGTGTGTGTGTGTGTTTACACTCACATGTCAATCTTGCCCAGGTATAAAGATCACAAGACTTGTTTATGGCAAGAACTGTGACATTCCGAAGAGCTGCTGAGTGTGTAGCTAGTAAAAAGGCAGTGTGGCCGGCCCGCAGGACTTCACCTTTTGGAGCCAAAGGCCCAGGGACAAGGTTCTATCTTGCGTTTACGGGATCGTGACTTTGGGCAAGTCCCTTCACCTCTCAGAACCTCAATCTCGTCCCTCTAACTTTAGGCCGATTATAAAATTATTTGCCTCATTAATCTCACGAACTTATTTATACGATGTGATTCGTATAAAGGAACTTCGAAAATGATGAAGCAGTGTGTAAATATGAGGCATTAATGGTATAGAATAAATGGACTCTTAAAAAAATGTGACAAGGAAGTACTGTAAGTGTGGAGGAGACCTCCCCAGGCTCGATGTCACTTGAAAGTTTACAATAGCGTATTTCAAATATGGCAGCGATGTAAGAGCCAGACATTCAAACATTTCTAAGAGCAATGAAAATTTACATTTATTATGTTGCAGGTTTCTAATTTACACGGTGGTTCAATATTGTAAAAATTAAGGGGGAAGTCGGCCCCCGAATGAAGGCTGCTAAAAACTTCTGATTTTTTAGTAAGAAAGGTATCAAGTGAATTTCCCTGAACTATTTCTGGGTAGCTCATTTTGCATTATTTTTGGAAATAATGTAACGTGAGAATCACTTTCCAGAATATAGTAATAAACTTTCCCTGAGGTTTTATTTAACCAGGAAATGGCTAGAGTAACTGGGAAGAAACACAAACATGTTTTATATGTAACAAAAGACTATCTTACACATTAATTTAAAAATATAACAAATCTAAAAATGTATATCCAATTCGGATTAAAAAGTCAGAGAGATCGTTTTGGTATAAAGGTGACCTTCTAGGAACTCAAATAGGGTTTACATTAAAGAGGGGAGGGATGAATTAATTTAGACACATTTATTTGGTGGGCGGTACGAACTGAGTTATTGATGAATGGAAGGAAATTTAAATATGGAATTGGCGTAATAATTAACATCTCGGGAAGTAGCCCACTGTAAACCATTGTAGACCAAGAAAGATTTTTTTTTCTTTTTCCTTCTTCTCTATTTCTATTTTGCCAGTTGGGACACTTCTCTCCTCTCCACCCTTTTACTCTTAAGACTCTCATAAATAAAACAAATATTAAAATATTGCCTAAGAAGAAAGCCAGTGATTGGGAGATGAGCCAACCTGGCTGGTCCACACCTCTGTCAGCGAGCGTATGGAGGAAGTGAACGAATGTCTCCTGTCGACTTATGAGATCAAAGTTTTGGATCTTGAAAAGATAAGATTTGGGGGGGGGGGGTGGCTGGCGGGCTCTCCGACCCACTTAAAGATGGCTGTGTCATACACTGTGAAGGCTAGCCTCAGCCACCCGAGACTGGAGACTGAATCGGGGTCCCACAACTAATAGGGGTGATGAAGAACGTGTCATGGTCAGCTGGGGTCTTACTGGGCACAGAGTCACCACAGGACTTCACCAATCCTGAGTGCTGCTGCTAGTCAGACTTTGTCACCTCATCCACCCCAGAGCAGCCCAGCAGCTGGATGGCTCTTGAAAGTCACAATCCTGCTCTCTCTGCTTCCCGAGAAATCTGTTGTTATTTATCTATTTTTTTCCTCCTCTGTAGCAGAACCCTTTGCCCGGAAGTTAACCTGCAGCGAGGGGTTGTTCAACTCACGGCTCAGAACAGAACGCACACACTGCATCTTTAAGAAATAGTTTCCTTGTGAATCAGTAAACGTACCAGACAAAGCGGCCATTATTTATGCATTCCTGCAGACCCGGCAAGGTGAAAATAATAGAATAAACATCATATACTTCATTATGATATCGGTTTACACTTCCAGGGTACACAAAAAGATGCCATTTCATCAAGCTAATTGCCTGAAAGTAAAAGAGAGAGAACTTTAGCTATTAGTCTATTATGGGGCTTTTTTCTTAATCACATGGGGGGGGGGTGGGGATGTGTATTCTAATTTACAATTGAACTACGGATCAGAGCAATCAGTCTTGGGTAGCACTTTTACAGTGTAATTGCTGCAACCTAACATAAAAAAAAATGAGGAAGAGGAAGAGGAAGAAGAGGCGGAAGAGGAGGGGGGAGGAGGAGGAGGAGGCCTAAGCCGAGCTTCGAGCTTCTTCTTCGGTGGTTTGAACTGGAGCTATTTCCAGGCCCCAGTTCCGGCCGGGAGAGAGAGAAGAATCCCCGCGCACATGAATATGCAATGAAGGCTCATTAGCGGCCCAGTGTTGCCATGACGAATGGCATTATCCCCGGCCTGGTGCTGCCTAAACATGAATTTTATAACGACCCATTTATCATGACTTGTCATGGGCTTCTGTACCGTACTTTCTTCCAACTCACACACCTTGCCCTGTTACGACGGTAGAAATCTTTCCTTTTATTATTACGGTTTCCTTTTGTATTGATTTCCGGCTCTTCAAAGCAAGCGTTCAAAGACAGCAACATGCTAACGAGCGATGTGTGACTTCGAAAAGTTGAAGAACTAAAACTCGATTATTCATCCCATCTTCTACAGTCATAGAAAAAAGTCAGACTCGACTTTTAAAGAAATTTCTTAATGTGAGTGCTTTTTTACTGTAGCATTCCCACATTGCAGGTTTTTAAAGAAAATTTAATGTTAACTAGGTTGCCTTCCTTTCATTCATTTAATTTCTTTTTACTTTTTTTATACTTCAAGAAACTTCCAATAGCTTAAAAGTAGAACTCACAAGTTTTGAGTTATTTTTCCCCCTGAATCTTGGAGTCATGACAAAAAAGTATAAGATTAAAATGCTTGGAAGATTTTTAGTGTTAGTCTTTTATAAGTACGTGAGTTGATTTCTCCCTAGAAACTCTGTTATATTTTGGAAGGAAGGTTAGCTTGTTTTTTGATGACAACTTCCCAGGATGGACATTTTACTAATAATAGAACAAACAAACAAATAAACAAACAAGAAAGAAATCTCCCTTGATAGAAACCATACGGTCTGTTTGAATATTTAGCAGTTAAAAAATCATTATATGCAAAGGCTTGGGTCTTTGACAGTTGGCCAGGAGAGTGTGTGAGTCCATCCAAGTCAAGTCTACCAGTCGGCCGGGAATACAGGTCTCGATTGGCAGAGGTGCCCAGTGGAATAGAGACCCCCCATCCTTGGGCTCTTTGATTGGTGTATTTTTTTTTTTCCATCACCACTTCAGGTTGTACCTCAGCTTTCTTGCACAGTCTCTGGCATATGTCATGCATCTGGTCCAGCCCATTTATGACCCACACCCTTCAATTCGCAGTTGGACTTAACCAAATGTAGCTGTCAACCATGATGGAATTTGCTTCCACTCCTGGGACTCTTTGTCTGCATTTAAATTAATAATACCCTTAATGATAAGAATATATATATATATAATATACATTATATATATATGTGTTATGTATGTGTGTGTATATATGTATATATGTATATATATACATATATACATATATGTATATATATACATATATATATATGTATAGCTGATGTGTAGCTTTCAAAATTAGTTTCCTTAAGATGATTGGTCTATTTAGTTACCAAGAAAAGAGGATCTCTAAGGTGATCTCTCCAGTCAGGTAGGTTACAAGTAGGAAGGGTAAAGGGGTGAAGGGGGTCGCCCGGTATCATTTTGCACACCCTAGGATGTAGTCAGTCATTCCTGCATGTAATTTGTAAATAGCCAATAGTTGACCAGATCTCTAATGCCCTCCTAGATTCCATATTAATGCTAATGATACTTTTACATAGTAATATTTACATATTAATAATGCTTACAATTATCGATAAAATATTTTCTGTATTAAGGGTGATTTTCTATCTTTGTCATTCCAAAAGTTCTTACCTCAGACTGTCAGGCTAACTAGGGGTACAATTATTACGACAATTTTAAAGAAGAGGAAATCAAGGCTCAGAGCTTAAGTGACTAGGTCAAGGTCACACAGGTAGAAAATGCAAGTGCAGGGCTTCCACATCAAGTCTTTAAATCCTCAGGTCAATGCTTGTATATACACAAGTCACCAGAGGAGAAATTGTCCCTAAAAGGTCAAGTCACCTCTTTTGGGATTTAGTAATAAGTGGTCAAGTTGGGAAAGGGAACCATTCGAAAGATGGCCTCCGTTTATACTCGAGAGCCTGTTATTCTCCTAAACTACTTACTAGAATTGAAATTAGCGCGTGCGGGTCAATTAAAATTAAGTTGCCATTGCAGCCGCTTAAGTTGAATTATTGTTCACGATTTAAAAACGCAGATACGAAGTGTTTTTCGACATCGTGCTGTGGGCACCATTCTGGTTGGTGTTTTCGGGTTATGCATACACTGGGCATTATATTTTTTGTTTCTGCAAAAAAAAAAAATTTTGTGTTTTCTCCGGTGCATGAATTAAACAGGATTTTTCGAGATAATTTGGTGAAGAAGGGATTCAAATATTGGCGAATGATGTTAAAAAACACTGTGATTACGGCAGAACAGATTAAGACTGTATCTATATGACACCAAACATCTGGACGGAAATGGAAGAAATTAGTAGAAATCCTTGATGTTTTGTTTACTTGACACCATACATCTGGATCTTTAAAAACATCTGGGTTTTTGAGCGTTTCTCTTCCAGGTTTTATCTGGGCATTTGGCATCAGGTACAGAAAGGTAGAGGAAAACTTTAATATCATTATCGCTGAATTAGATAAAATTATTGTATTCAGTTAATCTGCAAATATTAACTAATTATTCTATTGAACGTAACATTTAATGAATTAAATTCTCCACCAGGCAAATAAATACGGAAAGAAAGATGTAATTAGGTGATTTCGGAAGAAAACTGGGCTCCAAGCATATTTAAATTTGGTCATAGTTGATTGACAGCCATTTCCTTGGGCAAAAATCTTTTTTAGGTCCTCACACAACAATTTTTCTCTCCCGGGGAGCAGTTTTTCCATGTGTTACAAAGATCCGTTAATTTACAACGTGTTTTGACAATAGTAAAATTTCGTAAACAGTAACATGTGAGATACATCTAATAATAGATTTTTTTTTTTTTTTTGCCAAATGAATTATGCGGCCTGAGAAAGTCAGTAAAAACCCAGTGTCTAAATAGCTTTCTGAGGCGCCTGAGGCTGAACCCCCAAAATGAATCAACCAAAACGAGACTTCAAAGAGGTCACTGCCCCGAAAAGCACCTTATGTGACTGACATTTTTTTGTGATCTCATCTACAAAAAGTTGTCATAATTATTGAACATTTCCTCTGTAGCTTATTCTCAATCCAATCAGTTATAATGAAAATAGCCTGCTTGCTTTTTATATTCTCAAGTTTTCGAAATGATTAGTGCTTCCTTGAGATATCCCATTAATTGGACACACAACCCAGATGAAAAGCCGAAACCCAAGAGTACGTAAAAAACAGAAGGTTGTTGCAATTTAAGTGCCTTCAAAAGATCTAATTTGATTTTTAAAAGCAATTCTGCAGATGTGAAAATTAAAGGCAGGCAGAAACAAGATACGGTTTAATGAATGTGTAGGTTAAGAAACATTTAGAGGTTTCAGTAGCCTTACTCTGATTTTTTTAAAAAAATATTTAGCTCTTAGGTTAGAAAGATTGGGCCCACAACACTATAGGAATTGTCAAATTTTTATGGTTTGCTATTTCCTTATCAAATCACCCCGTTTTTCTTACCCAACATATTTCTGAAGCAACTTGGTATATCTCTCTGCAGGTTTTCAATCCCAGGACCTGTCAATCGGCTTTCTAATAAAAGAGAAGGGTCTCGCTCTTGGTTCGTCTTAGTCGCTTCATCAATGAGCTTAACCCCTCCCATCATGAGAGAATTGTACGTTATTCCCACTTAAGAAAAAAGAAAAAACAAAAAAACTTGTACTAGCTCTAATGACATCTTCAGTCATTAACGAGTTAATAAAAATCTCAAAGTCATCTGGGACTCGATAAAGAGGAAGAAAGAAAAGTATTGTACTGCAATGACAAGCCCCCTCGCTGCCCTCCGAGATGTCATGGGTCAGTCATGTTAAGAATGTGTGCGTCCAATGACCTGCTGATTTTTATCAGCCAGCCCTCCAGCAGAAACTGACAAGGGCCAGTTTGGGAGTCACGATGAATCAACAATGACTTTTTGGATTGTTGGGGGCTGTGCCACAGAGTGAGGGGTTTATATATACTAAAACATGATGACATTAGCAATCAATAGAGCAATTACCGGACAAGTTATTGGACGAGGCCTTCGCCGGGCTTCTGTCTTCTTGCACTTGGAAGGGGCCTCGGGTAGGGAGGCCCCCTAAGCGCAGAGACAGGCGGGGGCGGGGTTCGAGACACAAGGCCCTGATCTGAAAGGCAATCACTGCTTCTCTGGCTGAAGCAGTCCAGGCCTGGATGCTCCCAATCACTTGGGAGAGTTAATTAAAAATACAGATTCCTGAGTCTCTCTGCCAAAGAGTCCATCTCAGGTGTCGGGGGTGAGGCTGTGGCTTGGTGTTTGTACCAAACACTCTGGGTCACTTTGACAGGGTAGGTTTGGGAGCTGTAATTCCCTGAGTACGGTCCCAGAAAAGCGGCGGTCAGCACCACCTGGGAGCTTGTTAGACATGCAAATTCTCAGGTCCCATCCCCAGACCTGCCGAATCTGACACTCTGGGGGGTGTGGCTCGGGATCTGTGTTGTCACAGGGCTTCCAGGTGGTTCCGATGTCCCCGTACATCTGGGGAGCAAGGCTGGAGAGCAAAGATCCTTGCCAAGGGTTTGCAACAGGATGCTATCACCCGTCATCTCGGAACTTTCTGGTGGGTAATTTGCTACTCACACGAGCTGAGGGGCTGAAGTGTGCAAACGATTTACTTAAAAAAAAAAAAATCGAATGAGATGACAATAGTTCCAAACTAATCTTCGTAGTCACGACATTCTCATTCTCTCCCACAGAACTAGGCTTTCCTGAATGATCTCGATGCTTGAGAGACTTGGATTCTAGAAAGAGAAGAATAAGCGTGGCTTTTGTCTATTATTTCAAATAGAAAGGGAAAGTGGATTTGTTAGTGACAGTAAAAGATAAAAAAGAATCTGTAAGAAAAATCGATGTATGGGAAGCATTTATTTAGAACTGTAACTAGTATTCATCAATGCTCATAGGCTCTTGTATTGATTAATGAGATCTACTTAAAAGGAAAAATATAGTCACAGAACATGCAACTGACCCAGTTAGGACTGGCCAGGCCCAAGGAGAAGAATGGCCAAGGCCTTGCAGTGTGGTTAGGAATTTGTCTCATTCTGGTTGCAGGTCTTACTGAAAGGGCAGCTTTCAGTTTTTTTTTTTTGGAAAAAAACCACAACACTTTTTTTGAAGTTTTGCTTCACTTTCCAAAGAGTGGACAAGACTCCCAGACATGGAGTTTGAATCAGCGTTTCCCAGAGTAGGTTTCAAAGAACAATTCTAAGGTTCTAAGTCTTAATAATAACAACAACAAAAAATGTCTCGGGTCAGGTGAGAAACTCTGGGTTAAACCGCATTAAATCGGGTTGCTTGCGGTGGCGGTCACTCACTTGTGACTGACTACACACTGGGATAGTGCTGTTCATTGGATCAACAAAACCCTCTCAGAAAGAGTCATCGTGTAGAATTAGCGTTCCGAACGGTACACTTTCAGAAAGGTGGATTCAAATCTTTCGAGAGGGCGCAAGCCGGGGGGAAGAAGCTGCTTATTTTACATTTTGTATAACAAGGAACCTCTTTCTTTTGTTATAATTTGTAAAAACCTCTGTGTCTGGCGTCAACGTTAATTACGTGGTGGCTCGAAGCCAACGAGAAGGTTCACGTAATACCACCGAAGAGTAAAATAAGTGTCCAGTTGTTGATGGTCTGGTTAAGACATCCATGAATTGTTGGCATGTCTCCCAGAACAGGTACTTATTTAAAAACAAAACAAAACAGAAAAAACTGAATTTTACTAGTGAGGTTACATTGTGTTTTCGCAAGAGACTTCCATCACGACTCCTTGCATGTACCCAGAATGTCATGGAAACTTCACGTAATGATGGGAAACTCTTTCTCTCCCCACTAACAGTGATGCTTGGGTTACATCCACCTCACGGGGTTCCAGATGGCTGTGGCTGTGACAGCCTCTTGGTTCCCACACTGGTTATTCCTAAAGGTGACACGAGGTCGGGGGCATGTCCTAGGAAGGTAGGATCTGAAGGACACCCTTGGTTTTAAAACTTCTCTGGGAGTGTTTGCCAAAGCTGTGTGCTAACGCCAAATGTTAATTCTTGCTGGGGACGTGATGTCTTATAAAAGTTATGAAGGAAAATCATTTTTTTCCTGTCGAAGTAAAGGTATTTTTAAGGCCACATTAAGAAAAGGATTAGTTTCCCCAGTAACATCTGTAGGTCACATGCTTGCCTCTAAATCGCTTCTTTGCTAAAATTCCCCCGATCGTTGCATAAGAGTTGGAAGAAATTCTCACATGAAGAAGAAATAGGACTTAACTGACCTTTGAGAGATGTGTAAAGATTAAAAATAAACAAACAAAGCGACCTAAAAATAAAATAATCCCACCACTCGTGCTAATATTGTCATCTTTTCTGCGTAGTCCTGCAAGTCTACGCAAGCCTCAGCATTTAGTAGGATGCGACTGACTCTGAACTAAAAATAATAGAGCGAGCTCAACTTTGGGAGGTCTGAAAGCCCTTTTTTCCATCTCCTTTGTAAATATGTCCTTGTTGACACCACATGTGCGTCCCAGCTTTGGAGACACAGGCCGTCAGTAGGAGGGGACTCGCTCTGCACCCTACCCTGGCAAAAACCAGCAGAAGTTCTACGGAATAGAGCCTACCCACCACTCGTCTGGTCCGTTATGGAGTTGAATATTTCTCCCTTTTCTATTCCTTGAAATGTTTTGAATTAAAATAGCTTACTCAAGGTCACCGAAGGCATATGGTCCTGCTCAGAACTTTAAACAAAACATTAGTTTTTACAACCTTTTGTAATTTGGTATTGTATACAACATGATTCTATGTAGGGTTTCTGTAATCTTTTCAGTGGGTGACAGAAATATGAGAAGCAAATTTATAAGCCATTTAGTGAAGCATTTAATCAATTTCATGCATAGGAAATAACTCTGATTGCTTTCCTTTATCAATCTTTCTCTCCAGGAAAATTCTAGTCAACACGATCTCCAAATACTGGCTGTGGGGGGGAGGTGGGGGGTAGGGGGGACATGAGCTCAAACCCTTCTGAGCACTTGAAATGTCTGGGACTTCTGAAGTCTGCCTAACGGGGTCACCAGCATCTCTGAGCCTTCTGGACGCCGTTAATGGATTTCAGAGGGAAAGTGTGGGTCTAATGTTTAAAGGAAGTTTGCAAGGCCTTTTACTGCAGAGTTACTCATTAAACACCCTTTTCCCAGAGTCCACAGCCAGGCAGACTGCATTCAACTTCAGGCTCACAAAAATATGTGTATATTTTTCAAAACCCCTTTCGGTGGTTATTACTTGCAAAAACATGAAAAACCAGAACGACTTACATGAAAACTTGCTTTTGAATTAATTAAGGAGGCAAAGATATACGACCCAAATAACTAAAAATCCACCCACGTGGCCTGTTACGAGGAGAGAGATTTGAGCACTTTTTGGAATATTTGAACTGTCTTGCAGGGTTCATGCCCTGATTCTCTTTTGAATTGCTTGAAAGATTAATCCGGCTCTAGGCTACCCAGTGGGTTAATGTTTTTCTTTTCTGTCATGTGCTAGAGTCCGTCTTACAGCACTTTATCCCCCAGACCATCAAGTTCTTGTACGTGGAAGTCCTAAGGGAAAAACAGAAGGCCTTGCGATCATCGTTACCTGCTAAACTATATTAAACTTGTTCTCTCCTGTCCCCTAAAATTGGAGCTGATACGAAGGTGCTGCGGACATAGTTTCCAAGTCAGAAAACAATTCGCTTTCATTTAGTTCTGAGCCTAGAAAAAGATTTCAGTGAATAAATTCCAGGTGAGACGACATCATTCTGATTTTAAATCGTCTCCGTTCAAGGATGTCATCTCGAGGCGGATGTGATGTTTCACGTTTCGCCTTAAATACGACACAGGCAGGGATGTCCTTGCTGGCAGTTCAGTGGCATGCCATTTGATATTTATTTTGACACCTTATTAAGCTGTGAGAAACGCACAGGATTGTCTTGGTAATCTTGTATAAAATCGGTTGCTTTAAAGGCGATTAGCCAATGGGAGGTTTGCTTGTCTATTTATCTGCCTGCCTATCTATTGTCTGTCTGTCTCTCTGTCTACCTACCTACCTATCTACCTATATCTATCTATATCTATCTATCATCTATCATCCATCCATCTATCATCTATCAATCACCTATCTATCATCTATCTATGTATCATCTGTCTATCTACCTATCTGCCATCATCTATGTATCTATGTATCTACATATCTATCTATCTATCTATCTATCATCTCTCTCTCTCTCTTCTACCTATCTATCACTTATCTATCTATCATCTATTTACCTACCTACCTATCATCTAGCTATCTATCTATATCTATCTATCTATCTATCTATCTATCTATCTATCTATCTATCTATCTATCTCTATCAATCATCTATCTATCATCTATCTATATCTATCTATCTATCTATCTATCTATCTATCTATCTATCTATCTTCTACCTATCTATCGATTATCTATCTATCATCTATTTACCTACCTACCTATCATCTCTCTCTCTCTCTCTCTATCATCTATCTATCCATCCATCCATCCATCCATCCATCTATCATCTATCATCTATCTATCTATCTATCTATCTATCATCTATCTATCATCTCTCTCTCTCTCTCTCTCTCTATCATCTATCTACCTACCTATCTATCATCATCATCATCATCATCATCATCATCATCTATCTTTCTAACTATTTATCTATCTGTCTATCACTATTGAGGCATTAACTTCTGGATCAAAACTGTGCCTTACTTCTTTAAAAATGGATCATTTTAGAGGAAAGACATCTTCGATATAAAATCCAATATATCAAAAACGATTTGTTAGAACCAAAAAATTAAAAAAATTCAAAAAATTTCAAAACACTAAACAATGCCCGTACACTTACTCTCCTTAAAATAAATATTAACGTATCAGATGACAGGTCCGAAGCCCTCCTCACTGCGACCGCCAACCTCGGGCGCACTTTCTGCCTTCCTTGCTGTGACCTGTATCAGCAAAGCTGTGCAGCTTCCCGACCCCTTTCCAAACAAACGAACCTCTAAAGCAGGTATCACGTGGGACGGGTCACTGTGGGCTTGATGTTTCGCTCATCGGTGTCTCGGGGGTCTTACTTCTCAGGAGAAACAGATACACATCAGTTTTTCTAAATGCTTCGAGAGTTTCCCACGGTGTGGCTAGCCCAGAACTCACTGAGCCATTCCTGTACAATATGTGCGTAGGTTCCTTCCGGTTTTTTGTCATTATATTATACACAGCACTTCGGTGTATGCCCTGCAATACTCCCTTTACGTACTCGAATATTTCTCATATTCTCATGTGCATAATACTCATAATGCTCCCACGCTATGGATATTTTTTCTACTACGGGTCCATAAAGTGAAATTTCCAAGTGGGCATATTTTATGTTTTAATTGTCGCTGCCAGGTTTTCTAGTGAATTGAATTTTAGATGAAAGTCCTACCCGAATTTTTTCTCGACTCTACTCCAACCTACGAGCCACTTTTACTCTTTCTTAAAAAGTTGGCCCTTTGTTCTCTGAGGGGGTGGACGTCGTCCGAAGCGCCTTTCCCCTTGGAATGTTGAGAAGCGAGGGTGTGCAGTGAGGTGGCCACAAGTCAGGCGCTGGGAAGCATGACATTGAAAAACCAAAGCGATTTCGTCCTTTTGAAGCTGCGTCGATCAAGTCAGTGACGCGTTCGCATTTCGATCAGAACGCTGGCGTCCGAATTCGAACCACCGAGGTCTACAGGTCTCTACTATTTGAGAAAATAGCTTGTGACAAAGTGACGACTGCTTAGGACCGAGGGCCCAGGAAGGAGATTGTCCTGGGGACAAGTTGCCAAGAATGACTCTCCCTGTCCCCTTCACGCGGTGATTTCTGCTTGCTCTGATGATTTCTGTGGCCTCTTACACCCACGTCCTCCTTGTCATTGTGATGCTGTCTCTCTCTCCATCCAGACCGCCCTCTCTGGCTTTTCCCTATTCTGTCTCCTCCATTTTACTCCGCCTCGGCGGCCTCTCTCTCTTCCATCCATTTTCCCCAGCTCAGTATTTATGAAGCACAAATCTGGTTTTGATTTGCTCTTGCTGAAAATAATTCCCTATTATCCAGACGCTCTGTCCTGCCATTCAAAGTCCTCCATGATTTGTTTCCGAATCCTTTAAAACTCTCCTTTCTCTATCTTTTATGTAGCAAAACGAAACAGTTACACTTCCCCAATTGTTTCTTTTCTTTTTTTTTTTTTAAAACGCCTACAGCACCTGGCATTCCTAGATGGTCTCCCATGTCCTGTTTGTAACTCAGAAGACTTACGTGTGATAAAGCCAACTTCATATATCGATAAGATAATTAGTCTATATTTTGTATAGCAATTCATAGATGAAAATCATACTTTTGGGTCTTGAGTAAAACATGTACTTTCGGCTGATTTTTAAGATAAAAAGGAATAAGTTTTTATTGTTTTCTTTATACTTTTCCGCCTGTTTCCCCTTGTGATTAATGGTATACACTTATGATATTAAACTAATGGAAGTTAGCTAAAGAATCCTGGCCGTGGGCCAGCTTTTGATTTTCTTTAAGGATAACTGTCAAACATTGAAAAAGATAAATAAACCCAGGCACATTGAGATTGAATACCGGGATCGAATCTCTAAAATAGCTCAAGTTGGTCTTTTATTTCTGATCATGAAACGTTAGAAGCCAACTATACGTCCAAGAGTCAGATCGATTATATACACCTATCATATCAATATTGCAATATTATGCTGGCATTAAAATGCTAGGAAGTCTACGACAATACTGAAAAGTGTTTATGATGTCCTCTTCAGGAAAGTCAAAAGGCAAACGCATGTGTAAACTTAACGTTATATGTGTGTGGAGCATGAGCTTGTTGGGATGGCAGACTTGCGATCTTTTCTTCAAAGATCTTTAGAAGGTCTTTGCATGTTATAATAAGGGATGGATCTGCCAAGCTGAGCGTTACATCGGTTGTATTGCTTCGAGCTGACAGCTGAGAGTTGGACGCTCTCCTTTTTCCCAGAATGCCGCTGGAGGGGTTCCCCAAACAGAGAAGGGAAAACATTGTGTTTGCCAACAAGGGGGAGTGGTCCTGATCCCCAAGGAAGAAGCTTCCATGCAAAGGCAGAACTTGTTACAGCCTCCTGGCTACTGTGAACACACCCAGCTCTCTCGCTTTGGATGGGCTGAACATCTTATGAACACTCTATATCATGATGACCTATTTTTTTTTTTTTTCCTGGGAAGGTGAACGTGTAGTAGGAGAAGAACGCTGCAGACCAGGGTCCTTCCAATGGAAACGGGGAGAGAGAAATCACCTGGGCTATTCTGATTTGACATGGCCGAGAGTCTGCATTCCCAAGAAGCTCACAGGTGATGTTGCTAGTGCTGGTCCATGGACCGCGCTTGGAGTAGCAAGGTTCTGGCCCGTGAACTCCAAATGTGGCCTGCTCTAAACCAGATTCCTGAGCTCCGTGTCCAAGGTTTCTGATTCAGTCAGCGTAAGATTCTGTATTTTTTGTTTTTCAAGCTCTCCAGGTAATTCTGCTGAGCTGTCGCGCGGGAAACAACAGCCTTAGACACTGGGTAACCAGTCACGACAAGATTGTGGTTTTGATTCATCACGGTTTGGGTGTCCTTGTACCTTTATTCGATCCTAGGTGAAATCGATTACTTGTACCTCTACAATTTCTTCACCTGGTCCACCTTTCCATTCTTGCAGGCCTTAGGTTCTCCTGCCCGCGCCCGCCCTCCCTCTCACCAACATGCCCGTAATGGACTCTGTCCCTCACTCACTTCCTTCTGAGCTCATACAAAGCCTCGAGCTGTCATGCAGACACATGACACATTCTCCATCTATCCAGGGGGCCTGAGGCCAGCGCTCCTAAATGTGCCCGTCCCTGAGGGCTGCCTGGTACACCCCTGCAGAGTGGGGTACAGGGCATCTTCCCAGTCAGCCCAGCTGGCTGGTCACACCTCTCACTGGGTCCAGACCACTCTATCACCTCCATGTGGGCCTTGTCACCAGGGTCTTCCGCTGCTCCTCACGGGGCTTGGCTTCTGGACCTCTTACGTCTAAGCCCTCTAAGCCCTCGTAAGAAGATCCACTTTGGTGAAGACCCAACAAGAAGAAGCCTGAAAGAGTATTCAAAGTCTGATGGAAACCAGTCAACCTAGGCTCTAGGTTGTTCTTTGTCAAATTCGACATGACCTCAGACGGGTCATCTGACCTCTCTCTCTTTCATCGATAGCAAAAAGGTTTTAAAAAATATGACGTGCTAAATAAATCCGGGAGAGTTTTATTATCAGTGGTAGGGAAAGATGTTACTTTTTCATTTGGCGAAATTAACGTCCAAATTAATGGAACAGCGTTTAACTAATACGTCATTAATTTTAACGTGAATTTCCCCCCTTAGCAGTGATTCTGACGGAGGTCTGCCAGAGGGTCCAGTGTCTGAGCCGTGATCACCGGGACGAGTTTCGCCTGACAGATGTGCTAAATGGCTACCCTCGACGTGACTTGAGTTGGGGACCATATTTTTCCAGCCCTCGTCACACGGCGGTTGGTAGGAAGGACTGTGACCACGTGGTGCAAACGCACGGTGACCTCAGTGTGCCAAGAGCACACTATACTTGTCCCTCGCTGGAATTATATTTTCCCGAGATCGACCTGGCCTTGGCCAGAGAAGGAAGCCGATGATGGCCCGCTGACTTTGCCCGAGGCCTTCACGACCATGTTATCCCGCTGGGCTGTGAAACCGGCATTTTTGTGACGCCCGTGTCATTTGTCCAATTCGTTTTGCCTAACTGTCCTTTTTTTCCTCTAGTGAATTTTTGAGGGAAGTGATGTAGACTCTTCTTTTTTTTTTTTAAGGGGGACTCTGACTAACTGAGGACTTCTGCTGAAGAAAGTCCAGACACCACATTTAAGCATTAACTCCTAAAGGACCCATATTTCTAGGCCACCGGGCCAAGAAAAGGTGCGTTGGCCATAAGAGAGGCACGAGAGTGATGGAGAGAATGTGACATCCCACGGCCTGAGCTCCTGGATGCTCCATCTTAGGTGAGTTCTGTCCCCTGTCTGGCTCCAGCTTCTCTCTCTGTGCAAATACGATTAAAGGAGACAATCGATCCTGTTAGAATCCCTACCGGTAGGAGCAAAGGTCTGTTTTGTCGCCCAACGTGCTCCAAATGCCTAGAAAGTTCCCTGCGCACAGTAGGTGCTCAGCTGATATTTGTTAAACGAATATCTTCCTTCCAGAGTGACAGAAAACATGCGTCTTTCTCTAAGTTACCTGAAAGCGTTTATCTGCACTCTCTGGAAGTGTGACTTCGCCGGAAAGTTCTGGTCTGTGGTTGCGTGACAGCTAAGCGGCCCCAGCATTTTGTGTGCCATGCCAGAGGAGAAGTAGTGGCACCGTTAAAAGTCTAAATATTCTGAGCGCTTTCACACCATCTCAAGTGTTTATTGACTTGAACCGAAGTGGATGCAACCAATTGAGGCTTTAACCACGTTTAGTCTTTTGAAGAATTTTTTTACTTTTCACAAAACAAGATATTTTATGGATGTAATTTATACATCGAATAGAAGAGGGCTATTCCCAATATTATCTTTATCATCTAGATATAAATAACAAACAGCTCCAGTAATCAAAATTCACTACAATCATAATAGATTTGGGCAGAGTTTACGTATTATATGCAATGCTAACATAACACTGACTTCCAAAGACAGAGGCCAGGATTTCTAGGTTGGCTTTGTTAAATGGGGAAAAAACCAAAAATCTACTACTGTATTTATACTTTCTTTTACTACATTCAAGTGATTAAGTCTCGTAAATAAAATTGTTTAGACCAGGTTCTAATCAGAAAGTTGAAATTATCTGCGGCAATGTAACCGCTAAAAACTTGTAGACTATGAAAATATTTCAATAATTAATGCCTGCTCCATCTAGAGTAATTGACAGGTCATAAATGTAATGGGCCATCTGTATTTGATTTGTACATGAAAATGCTTAAAGGGCCAGGCAGGTAATTCAAGCTTCGCGGGCAAGAAAGATTTGTTCCAACTTTTCTAAGTAACAGAACCATTGACTAGGGTTTTTATTTTTTCTTAAAGGTTTTCCCCAGATTTCTACTTGAACTATCCCATTTCTCACTGCTCCTCACTCCAACGCAACAGCCCCTTCAGAGTTCCGAACGTGTGTGTGGTCACGGCCATCCTCGACGATCACGCTGGGCTCTCTCATTTCAGGGACAACTTGAAAGCCACGTCCTGATGAAAAGAGATCGGAGGCTCACTCTCGTGCTGCGACTTCATCATCCCTTCTGCTCAACCCGACCACTTCGGTAATTTATTTTGCAATATCTCCTCTTCTGCCAGTTAACAAAAACCTGGCTAATATCAGCTAACGAAGAGTGATGAGACCCTGGGAATCTTGGTAAGTTTTTGTTTTTTTTTTTGCAATTTGTTTCTTTCGGAGTAGACCAGAATCACCCCATTCCTGGAGGTGAAATGGTCTTGATGGACGTCAGAGGAGGTTCTAAGATATTTCTGTGCTAGGAACATCGAACATTGGCCTAGGACACTGTCCTGAGATCCGGTTCCACACGTTTATTTGGGAACATGCTGGACGTCACCGAGCATTCGTAGTCTGCCTGGCCTGGTCCTGAGCGGTAATTATATTCAAAGTCTCATGCTGATGGGTTGGACTAAACCAGCCGGGTCCCGCCTTCGTGGACCTATATCCTGGTAGACACCTCTCCTTCCTTAGATGTCTCATAGGTACCATGAACCCTACGCCTAGGAAACTAAATGGCTCTCTCTCCTGGCCACGCCCCTTCCCCCTTCCCACCATTCTGGATTTTTCCCCTGTGTTTTCTATTTGGGGAAAGTGTACCACCATCTACCCAGTTGCCAAGGAGAAACTCTGGGCTTATTCTACACTCCTCCCTTCCTCTTTTCCCTTCGCCAAAGTATTCACGATCTCGTAAGCACGAACTACGCCTCGCATGGCTGGATTCTCTCTGCACCTACGGTCACACCCCCGATTTAGTTCTTAATAATTATTTTTTGTCTGGAATATTGCAAAACCCTTCGGTAGTAGTTTCTTACCAATCTATTCTTCGTACTGTTGCCAGAATGATATTTTAGACACTAAAACGCTACTATCTTTATGCAATTCCCCAAATCCTTCGAGTAAGAGTTCCATGATCAACACCCAAGCTTCTTAACATGTCAACAGGAAGACTTGTGCTGAGATGGGGTGGGCCTGCTTCTCCAATGCCACCTCCTGACACATATTTTTCTCTCTTGTCACACGGACGTGTATTCTCTGAGCACAGCACGCTACTTTAGTGCCTTTGGACGTGGAGTTCCCTCTCTCTTGAGTCCTTACATTTTTTCTGGTATTCCCTTGGGCAATCTCAGCTCACGCGCCACACTCGACTCAGTCAGATGAGGCCTCTCTTCCCACACAGCTTCTCTCTTCCCTTCCTGGTGGCCTCTTTCTGGAACTTTCTGGGTTTGCCTCTTGGGCAGCATGGCGCAGATCTGTGTACCTGCCTCAGGTGGTCACACCGGGCTTCCATATGGGAGGTGTGTTGACAGATATCCACCAGGGGCCCATACTGAGCTGCGTCTGCTCCAAGACATGTCACGGTTTTAAAGCCAATTCCCATGAGACTTTAAGTGGGGTTGGCGACAAGTCAGTCACTCTCTTCTTCCTCCCGTCTCATTATTTATTTGGAATCAAGTATTAAATCACTCCTATTCTTCTCTTGTCTGGGCTAGTTTCTCTTGTACATTTTTTAGCTTTTAAATACTAATATTCAGATATGTCGGTTCTAACCACTGTTATTTACAAACATATGCCTTTTCATAGCTTTAACCTGTGATTTTCATGTTTTCCCAAAGCCTCTGAGAAAGGTATAAGAAGAAAGGTAAATTGATTTTATCCTAATTTCTGAAGCACAGTTTTTCAGTTCCGCGGTGACATTCCACGGTGACATAATGCCACGTGACTAAATCAAAATAAAAAAATAGAAAACGAGCAAACAAATACAAAAAAGGCCCCAACTCAATTCTTCATATTTTTGACTCTACGAAGATATAGTATTTGGATGTTTAACTAAAATTCTCCTTTTTCAGATATATTTTGATTTTCGAGCAGGCATAACCTCTGTCTTTCTCTCCTGTGAGGTACATGAAATACCAGCTACCCTTCTGATTTTACTTATTTACATATAAATACAAAATGTAAATTCAATTAAAAAAAAAAAAAAGAAATTCAACTCTTTACTATTTCCCGAACATGCGTTCACTATCTTTTAATACATAATGTGTATTTTCAGAGTGATCAGGAAAACGAGAACTTCGGAAATGGTTAAGGAACGTTACCGGTGCGGAGGGTAGTTTAAGAAACTCCTGTTAAACCAAGTAGAAAATGCGAGGCGGCGAAGGAACCGGAACTTAGGCTTGTTTTACACATGACGAGGGGTTGGGGGGGGGTTGGTGTGCCAGTTTCTGGAGGATGTCGCGAAAGGGGGCAGAGGACGGCGACACGGGTCGACCTTTGCTTCTCTCTTCGCGCGCCAAGCTTACGAGGTTGATCTTTGCCTTCGACGCATACGGCTAGTAATTCTTGATCCATCCGATGGTCAGAGGAATTTTCATGTGTCTTTCTGTGTATTCAGACACTAAAAAAGCCAATATCGGACAGCTACGGTCTTCGCCACTCAGATGTTCAGAGTTCAAAGCAAATAACGATATGACAGGCCAGAGGCAACTGAGCCATCTATCAAACAAACACACAGCCTGATGAGACAGCAGATTAAAAGGCTTAACTGGGGACATTTCAGCTGATGGAGATAAGTGCCCGACTGTGTTTTCCTCCAAAATGTACTTTTTTTCTTTTCTTTTCTTTTTTTTCTTTTTTTTCTTTTTTATTTTCTTTCTTTTCTTTTCTTTCCTTTCCTCTTCTTTTTTCTTTTCTCTCTCTGTCTCTCTCTCTGTCTGTCTCTCTCTGTCTCTCTGTCTGTCTCTCTCTCTCTGTCTCTCTCTCTGTCTGTCTCTCTCTGTCTCTGTCTCTCTCTTTCTCTGTCTCTCTGTCTCTCTCTCTATCCCTCCCTCCTTCCCTCTTCCTCTCTCAATATATCAAAGCGATGTCTATGTGTTACGGAGAAAAATTAGAATACACAAAGAACAAAACTAAGCCCACTCTAAAAACGACTTTTCCTTTTCACTACAAATCAGCCACTGCGATCACGCCGATGTGTAGACTTGCGGATACGTAATATTCCGTCCTCTGTGCATACATGTTGTAACCAGCCCTTTAAAAATTGCATATATTGTCGCATATCTCCTGACACTATTTATTTCTGGATTCAAACTATTCCATCGTCTGGATTTACCAATGTGTAGTTCAAAAAAAAATTCACATTTATTAAACGTTCAGATTGTTTCTCACTTTTCTCTATTTCAAAATCTTGCTTTAAAATATGTACAGTGAGACGCCTTGATTGGTGTAATTGTTTCAGAAGGTTTATGTGCTCATATTAGAAGATATTGTTTGTCAAGAAGGGATAGTCCGCGCTACAGATCAGTTCATATACGACGTTTTAAAAAAAATTTTATTTTTATTTTTTAAACATGATTCTTGAATAGTGTGGCGATTGCAGGAGTGAGGTGAGGGAGGAAGGTAGAAATTGAGGGGAAAAAGGGAAGAATCATGTGGCTTTAAGCAAATGCACGACTTGTCTGTGCTTATTTATTTAATTTGCATGATACGTAAGCTAAAGAGAATGAATGGATGTGAAGACTAGCTGTCATCTGAAACCTGCGGCTGGTGCTCTCCACGCCAATGTCATTTACTGGCTAAGTCAGGCCTGGGGTACACTACGGTGTGCACACACGCACACGCTCACGTCAACAGAATATCTGGTAGAAATGCTCATTAACTGAGGAACAAAACCCTACCTATCTTTTTTTTTTTTTAAATGACTTAGGAGAGGGGCTTCCACACTGAATATTGTAATCAAGATTGGCCACACACAGTTCAAACACATCACTGACAGATGTCATTCGCGAGGCAAGAGAGGCCGCAATTTTAACGGAGACGTTTTCATTTAAGCTCATTAGGGTGGTTTTGCCGGCCGTAAGCACAGAGGCACTGATTGCTGGGCTACTGGGACATCTCTGCTCACCCCGATTTCCCCGGGCTGTCTTAACAGAATAGGTGTCTGCTGGCTGTGCGTCTCTGAGTGGAGAATCGTGTCACCTCACAATGCCAGGGCAGACACGTGTCTTTCCATCTCGCACAGCTCAGTCCGGAGCCCCCTGGGATCCCAGGGAGGTGGGTGGGTCCCAGGAGGAGGGAGGAGACCTCTGGGCATATTTTCGTCACAAAGCCATCTCCCAGTACGTTCCTGAAAAGATGTTTTCTGCCTCGTTCGTCCTGACGTGGCCCTCAGAGCTGCTCGCTAGGTTTCCTCCTTCCTTTTGCCTTGAGAAAGGAGACTCTGTGCTACAGCGACCCGCCCTTGAAGACCTGGTGTCTCCTCTGGGAAGGGGAGCACGCTTTGTCACCACGTAGAAGAGCGACCGAGCGCAGCCGTGGCTGAAAGATGCGACTAAACAAATTTAAACAAAGCAAACCATGGACACCTCTGACGTGAGCCTTTGCAATTTAACAACTTGGAGTAAGAACTGTTAGGTCAGTGACTAGAAGTCTATCCTATAAACAAGGATTATAAGATTTAAGCAGGGCTTTGCCTCATGACAATTATGTCAGCGGCCAATGGTGAGCCGGGAGCCACACTGTCTTTCTGCGTCTTCACTTAAAGTGACAGTATCCAGCTTTCTACTCAGCATCTATCATAAAGACACTCTGATTTCCTCTCTGGAGAAACACATATTTCTTTCCCCCTGCTAAAAAGATAAACCTGACAGATTTTAATCAAATGTAGTTGTTCACAGCTACATGAAACGCATTTGACGCCACACAGGAAAACAAAAAATACACCAGCAACTAAGGAAAGGGATTTGTGGCCAAGTGTATGTGTGGAAGACACTTGAATTAATACACATGCACACACACACGCACACACACACATACACACACAAGCTAGTGAGGTCAGTAATTACCAGTGTCCATTAAAATTTCCAGTAAAACTATCCTGTCCAGTTTCTCCGTTTAACCTAAGATGCTGGAATATTGGGCTTTGGCCTTTAAATTAAGTCTTTCCTAAGATGAAACTTGGCTTCCATAGGAAACATCATTTGAGATACGATACAGAAAAAGGACGAATCTTTGTGTTTCTTAGCCAAAAGGCTCTCGTAACTGTATTTCTGTTCAGTATTTGGCTATGGTTTGGCTAAGTGTATGTGGAGCATTTGCATTCTTTCATAAATTTATGCACTGAGTATCCTGTTCTTTTCAATGTGTCTAAGAAAAGCCAAGATGCTTTCCTTAAAAAAAAAATTATATATATATAAATATATGTGTGCGCATGTGTCTTTTCCTCTTGAATTTCGATAGACATTTAAACAGATTTTTTCTTAATTTTTTTGATATAAAAAAGTCTGTGGAAGAGAAACTTAAAATCAACAAGGCTGGATGCTTTTTGCATCTTATTCATTGATTGTTCAGATCCCCTCATTATAAACTGGGCTGATTTTAAATGGTACTTTTCTAAATATTTGAGTCTTTGGCACATTTTGTCTTTTTTTTCCCCTCAGTTTAGATATGACTTATTATATTTTCATTAAAGTGAAGAGATTGGATGTATCTTGTTCACATCTAGTGGCAATTTCCTGCCCAGATATCTTGGCATAATATATCTTATTTCAGTTAATTTTCAGAAGTGAAAAAAAAAATGAAATCGCATCATGAATGGAAGTGTGAAGATATAGTTTTAATTGAGCATCAATCCAATCCTGCCTTAAATGGTCCATCTTTTCAATAAAGGTTTTGCATTCTATCCTCATAATTTTGAATATTATATTAAGATGTCTGATTCAAGAAGGACTGCATTTGGAAAGAAAAGTATTTAAAGAAATTCATTTTAATAACCCTACATAGCGATTCATAGTGTGTGTGTGTGTGTGTGTGTGTGTGTGCACGCGCGCACGCGCGCACTGCGTTTTAACGGGCAAAATCAAACTATTTTTCTTTTAAAATGTGAACTTAAAAATTTCTCCTTTAGTGTGCGTTCACTGTCATTTCTAAGTTTGTAAAAATTACAACGCATTATTATTTATGTGATAATGTGCCCTATAAGTGAATTGCCCTACGGTGCATTGTTGGATTAATTTTGACAACAGCTTTGATTTAAAAATGATCTCCCAACTCTGAACTTTGTCCTTGATGTACCATTAAGATTTTTTTTCCCCCTAAAAACCATAGGGTGATAAAAAAAAAAGAGGGAAGATAAAGAGTAGCCAAATCAGAAATTACCTTGCAAGAATAATATTAGAAAATGTTGGCATTTAAATTGTAAGAGGAATAAATTATCTTCTTAAGGTAAAAAATAAGGAAGCCAGTAAAAGTGGGTGAACTCATTCACTTGAAAATTATGATGTCCTCATTAAGCCTCGGCCAAGTGGTTAAAACTTTGTCCCAATTTCTGTCATTTGAAAGTTTAACCCAAAATGAAAGGCCTTTCTGAGATAGGAAATATATGATTCTTTCCCAAAAGAATATTTGTGATGCCCCAAACTACAGACACTCGAAGATATGGAGGCATGCACACAATGTGTCCGGGGTCACCATTTTTACATGCTGAACAGTCCACTCGTGACCCTCCGTGGGCTGTGGAGTGCGACCAGCTAACTAACATCTCCAGCACAGTACTTCAAAGTAATATTTCCTAAAGTTTTTTTTTTCCTTATTTACAAAAAGAAGCGATTCATTTTGTAAGACATTTCAAACTGGCAAATGGCCAACGACAATTTTGACCAAAGCTGGGTATAAAAGGGATTGCAAACACAAAGCAAAGGAAAATTTAAGAAAGATGGAAACAAAAAGGAACGATTATTCATCCTCCCATGCGGCTTTTTAAAGCCATTTACAATTATGGGCCGTTTTTGGTAGTTTCTATAAATTTTTTTTTTCCATCGAGAAGGCAGGAGACTGAATGAGTTTATGAATGCATCGCCAAAGAAAGAGATTCAGCGTGACAATGGAATTTAGCTGATTGTTTGAGGATCCGTGGCTGATAAAGACACTGTTAGGCAGGAGAATGGAGAGTGTGATCTCATTTGTGTTTCTAGGAAGGGTTTTCAAGGACTTCACCAAAAATTAAAGTCCTAGCAGCCGTGCGAAACGTAGGCGATCATATTCCAGCGTAATGGTGCCTCTGATTGAGAAGGTGGAGTGTGAGAGGCGGCCTTTGCTCACTTACTCCACGTGCATGGAAAAGCATTTCAAGAGCAAGGAGAAAGTCTGGGGCTTTCTCAAGATGTAGTTAGATAACTTGCTACGACGCGCAATTTCATGCAGGTGCCATGCCACCAATTCATGCCCTTGGCCTCTTCCGATCTGACTGTCAGGAAATTTCTAGATATTTGGGTCTAAGGAGCATGCTTGGCAGCTTCATTGTCCATTCCATAGTTGCCAGGCAAAGACTTTCTTAGGAAATTTTAGCTAAGTTACAAGATGTTTTAGTCGTCCAGTTATTCACAGCTCTTCACAAACAGCACCACCACCTGACAAGTCTCAACCTTATGCCTTACGGATGACATTTTCGAAGCCTCTCTACGGGAGCTGGCTTCCCATTTGTTTTGGAAATAATCTTCGGAAGCCACCCCGAATTCTCCGTAGCTCCCTCACACTGGGAAGGCGAACCCCGGCATTTCCTTAAGAGGACACTGACTCCGGACATGCAAAGACCCGTGGTTGGGTCTCGGCTGGTCGCTAACACTTTCAAGCCTTAAGTTTCTCATATGGAAAATCGAGATGACGATGCCTGACTCATAGACATTACATGCACATATGTAGATAGCGTGTTGAAACACAGGCGTAGGAGACTTTACTAGATACTAGTGAGCTGAAGACAGAAATGGAAAGAAAAGGGGAGACGGTGACTTCTGGCTCCGGGACACTCTTCTACATCATCCCCTTTAATTTCTGTGGTTGTCGTCAGTGATGCTATGTCCGTACACAAACGTTTGCCGGATTCTCAGGTCCTTATTTTTTCCCAGCATGCCCCCTCTCGTCTTGTTAACAGACCACTCTAAGTTGGGAGCCTCAGAACTTCGAGAAATGAAATCTTCTCTGTACCAGCATGACTTTTACAGAGGAAGCCGCTCTCGGTGTTCCTCAGCACAGGGTGACTCTGACGGAATAAAGGATGCCCGGAGGCTGCAAGCAGTGACTCCTCTGTCCCATGCTCCCAGGCTTCCCCTGGATTAAGTCACTTGGCTGTCTTGCTACGCAGCTAGTAATTCGGAGATAATCATGTTACCAAGATGCCATTTAATCTGAATTTGGCATATCTCGCGTTTTCCCTAATAGAGCCGTCAGGGTCGCACCGGGCCTGACTGGTGGGGCACACCGGTTTGCCTGGAGGGGCGGGGTGCAGTTTGCCTGGGGAGGCTCTGCTCGCCAGATGGCAGCTGTTAATCAGCCTGCATCGGGGTGCGGGGCGGGGGTTGAGCTCGCCTGGACTCTGGCCAACGGGGCTGTCCCTCACCTCTGCTGACGCATCGCTGCCGACCCCGGGCTAGGGATCCTGAGCTTTGAGGCAGGGGATGGATGCTGGGGGAAGGGAAGGGTTAGGTATTTTGTCCTTACTGCTGCCTGCAGCATAGGCCATGGGATCCAACGATCCCCGTGGCAGGCAGTGTGGCGCAGTGGAAGGCTGCAAACCTGGGGGTCGGAAAACCTGGCGTGGAATCCTGACTCTGCCTCTTAACGCGCTACATCAAATTAAGCATATCGCTTACCCTAGCTGAGACTCAGACTCTCTCACTAACGTGACAGGAATCTCAGAGTGTTGCCATGGTAGGTTTTCCGTAGGTTGTTTAGGATGGGGCCGGGTGGAGGCCACGCCTGGAGTCCCAGGCACTGGCTGCCCCACTCCTGGGGGTAGAGGCTAGAGGAGAGCTCACACAGGTCCCTGAGGGTGTCCCCCACAGTGTTGTTTGTGGCAGTAACCGCAGTGGCGACTAGTTCATCACTGGAGGGACAGGAGTCTTACCACGAGATGCCATGGGGCGCTCAGAAGCAGTGTAGATAAATCTGAAACACTTCGCTAAGTGCAAAAAACAGAAAACAAAAAACAAAATCCGTGGCTATCATGTGGATAAATTAAAGACATCTACATAGAGACCAAGGATGCGCTCTGTGTTTTGTGATGCTATATGCAAATTCTAGGAGATCACCAAACCTAATGGCGCCATTGCTTGGGGGAGGAAAATGGAAGGAAAGGTAATAGACCAGTGAGTGAAGGGCCTGGTACGAGATTCTAATGACGGCATGGTAGAAGGAGGGGGGGGGGATGATTTAATTAATGTTTTGCCCCTGGATCTAAAAAGATCTAAGAGACAAAGAAGAGAGCAAGGAAGAAGTGATGGCCTCGGTTCAAATAAAAGTCACGGCAGAGGCGGCACCTAGCAGGAGTCGGATTCTGTGGGGGACCACGGGTCAGGGCGTGAGGAACGGGTCCCCAGTGGGTACCTGTCTGTCTGCCTGTCTATCTATCTCCCTCTCTCATGGAAAGAAATCGAGAAATCTTAAGGAAAATGTGGGACTGGAACGAAGCAGAGTCACCTGACACTGATTTGGTCTTATCTGAACTCTGTCTCCACGGACCCTAGCTGCCTGAGGTGCTTCTCTTGTATTCCCCAATTTTTTTGTGTGACTTGTTCACTGTAGAACTGCACGACTGTGAGAAGGTGTGGTGCCCACTCTTGTTGAACCAGCTGAGACTTTCCGGGATCCCCAGCCCTTCGGCCCTGCTCGTCAGTGTTCCTGCTCGTCTAAGTCAATGAGCCCTTTGTCTGCAGCGGGTCAGAGGGCTGTCACTGTGTGAGAACGGGCCACGGGAACTTCCCGTGCTCTCTGGAGTCTGAGAGAGGAAAAAAAAAAAACATACATGTGCAATGGGGCTCACTCCGTAGTTTCTTTTTTTTTAGTTTCTGAACTGGAAGATGACTGTGGGTTTCTTAGGATGGCATCCTTCAATGTGTCCATGGTATAGATCATAAAGATCACCAAGGATAATGAAGTGGGGGAGGGAATGAATTTCTCTCCAAAATGGCACCGTCTAGGTAAACTTTGCCTTCTTTAGAGCTCTGTGTCCATTTCCTTCAAATACAACAAATGATCTGAAAAAAGGATAGCATGATCTATCATTCACTTCCTTTCTTGGGACCTAAATGTTTGAGATAATATCGAAGGTAAAGACACAATAGGGCTGAGAGATGCTACTTGTGCGTCACACTCCTATTTATCACCAGCATCTCCTTCTCCTGAGCCTCCTCCTCCTACTTCTCGGCTGGCCAATCGGATGCCTTATCCTGCCAAAGGCAGTGATTAGCTCGAGGATGGGTACAGGATCCGGGCTAAGGAAATTCGAGGCTTCCCTCGGGACTTTGGTTGGTGGTATCAAGAAAGATGTGTTCCCCTTTCTAGAATAGTTATATCTACTCCAACAAGGCTGGTGAAGAGAGCCTGACTGAGAAAGCCAGTGAAGAGATGCGGAGCAGAGCAGGGACGATAGTTAGATGGATGAGATGCTGTTGCCTGAGCATCTGCATTTATCCACGACCGAAGACGGAGCTTTCTGGGCTCTTCCCTTCTGTCGACTGATTGATTCTTCCTGCTTTTAGCTGATTCGACTTGACTTGCTGTCATTCATTTTTAGAAGATGGTTTGAGCATAGTGATGACTGGGTCTCGAAGGGTAAATAGACCCAGAAGTTTTATGAAAAGCGGCTTTGTGATTTTGTCGTTACGACTGTATTGGACTCTTTAAGAAATTTACTCCTGATAGATGATGCTTGTAGGTACAGAGACCATCACAGAAAGTGAATAGAAATGTAAAGAAATGTGTGAGAGTTCAAAACAACTAGCTTGCCATGGTGATTTTTTTGGCGCAGTTCAGATATTATGAGACATGGAGTATTTGGTTGTCAGTGACTTCTGCATGAGATTTGCATAGAGAGAACTTTAAAAAGGTTACATTTCTTTTCTACTTTCATATTTAATTTGTGTTAAGGTTATGGGATCTCGTTGGCAGAGTTGCCGACAGTATTTTTGTAAACTCCAACTCAGCATTCAAATGCAGTAGGATGGAAATTTTAAGCTACAGTGACGAAAAGGTGTAGTATGTCTGAGAGTCAGTGAAGGTTGCTTTTGGCCTTGAACTGTGAAGCAAAAAAAAAAAAAAAACAAAAAAACAAACAAACAAAAACCCTCCAAAAACCTTTTGTTTGTACATTTCAAAGATTTTTTCCTTACCACTAAGTTAAATGGAGATGTCATCTACTTTTAGCACTTTTGGCGGAATATCAAATATGTCTGTTTTTTTGATAAAGGAAAAAAAAAATAACTTTCATCAACATGAGCCCTCTGTGATGCCGTTTATGACTTCTCTCAGTCAAGTCACAATCTGGTGGATTTACTGAGCCATTCAGGAAGTAAGGGACAGAAATGTGATCGGGGACATCTTCCCGGTGCATTTTAGTTCTATCTGATTCCGAATGAATTTATGTAGAATTTCATATAAAAGAACCTATTGCTATAATCTTTACTCCTTTCTGAAAGGGAAAAATTGTACATCCTTATTTGAGTGAAATGGTCCAAGAATATTCAAAATCAAAGATGCTTTATTTTGTGCTTTCCTGTGTTCTGTGTTGGATTGCGTTACAAAGATATTTGCTCTCTGAGCAACTGTGCATGAATGTGTCCTTTTTTTCAACTCATGTGTTCAGACATATATACTGGACTATAGGCACCTTGAAAGGCAGAGAGATACTGTACCATTCATTTTGTTAATCCTTTAATAGCTAGTGGAAGAAGGTTCTTAAGAAACAACACATTGGTTTACGATTGTGTAAACGTTACATTCCTGAGCATGCTTGTCCGTGGTCTCTTCTGGCTCTTGGAACCATCTGGAGAGGTGGACTGGGCAAGGTTTCCGGTCCTCGGGTCACAGATGATGAATCTGAGCCTCGGGGAGTGCGAGAGGCTTGGGATGCCCTCCGTGTCTCTGCTCTGTGTGTTTATATGTCCCACAGCCGGTCACCTCACGTGTGAGCGTGGCGAGAAAATGGCTGATGACGAACGGTGTGTTGGAATCATGTGTCATGTTAGTGACGGTCGATAAACGTTTCCCGACGGCATCATGGGACTTCTCCGTTGCCACTGGCACCCCGTCCCCTGGACTGGAGGGAGTATCGAACTACATTCGCGACAGCCACGAGTGGGCCTCAGTGTAAGGGACAATGAAGTTTCCAGATGGATGGGACAGGACACGTGTCTCTGGCCCGGTCCTGAGGGTGCCTTGCGTGTGTAGTTATTTTCCCCTAAGCTTCGGAATGGGCCCTTGTGTTGGGCCATCTTTACCTAAGTTCTACCTGGTCTCGCTCAGTGTAGACTGAGTTATCACTCAGATAGACAGAAGTCGCATTAAGCCACAGTAAGCCTGACGCACAGAGCACGTGACGCCCTCTATCTTTGGGTTACAAAGGTTTACATAACAAAATGTTCGTAGCTGGTACTCAGTGAGTCTCCAGTGAATAAACGGAAAAAGAATAAATAACTTGATAAATAAAGGATGGGCTTATTTCAAAGATCCCCCATGACGTTTTTATTAAAAGAAGACCATGAGATGTGAGCCACAGAGACTTTGATCAAAGTCACAGGTGTTTTCCCAAACGCGTGTCCTTTTGACCTACGAGGAGAGAGCAAGACTTCCTCGGGGACGATTTGTCACCTGTGGCCCAGCCGCCAGCCCTGTGCACCCGGTGAGCTGCATCCTCTCTGACCGGAGGGATTCACTGGGTGATCAAAAGATGCCACCTCTCTGAAACAGATGCTTCGTTTTATGATGGAAACCGAGAAGCCGAGCCACGCAGGGGTGGGGTGGGCTGTCATGGGCTCTGCAGGGTCGTTACGGCCCCGTTGGAGGTGTGGGTTTCCTGTGTGTTTGATCAGCCACAGGCGGAAGAAAGGGCCTCATTCGAGCTCGGATCACAAAAGAAAGATAGATGGCCAATATGGTTCCAAACACGCTGTCATAATGTGAAGGAACAGTCTGGCGTCCGCGACAATCAGGGCGGAAGGTGACCATGGCTAGCAGGGAGGACCAGCTGAGTTAACTGTCAGCTGGTCCTCCCTGCGTTTGCTTGATTACAATTTTAAGGAAAGCGAGAACCATACGACACATTCCTCAATCACTTAAGATGTTCCTGGCTTGGAATTCAAAGTGCTGAAGGAAGGACTTTGCAAACCTCTCCAAAGGTACCACAGCCAATGAAGGAAACACTTAGGGAGGGGCAGCAATCATGTTGCCAGCCGCTTTTTAGACATGGTCACGTCTGCAGTTCATCTGGGGACAGCCACGCACAGAGACGGGGTCATGTCTTCTTGTGCCATGTGGAGGTCCTGGTTTGCAGCGGCTCCATCCTCTGCCCGCCTTCAGTCCTCCGGAATTCGCCTTGGTGGTGAATGAAAGATGGACGTTTGGGGTGGCCATCCATGGCTTCTCCATCACTTAGAAATGCCAGGTAAGCGATCTGAAACTTGGGTGCGAGGAGCAGCCCGTGCCCAGAGTTGGCGTCCTTGCTGAATCCCTCTCTTTCGAAGGAAAAGCCGATGCTTATAAACGAGCGGATGTCTTAGAATCATCTGGTATGTGTCACAGCCGTGGCTACATCATGTCTCCTGAGTCTTAAACACGGAGAGCTTCGACAGCCCCTCCCGCCCCCAATGATGACATTCCAGATGTTCCCAAACACCATTTCAGCCCCGAGAGGTCACGGAGGTGCACTGATGGAGAGACAGCCCAGGCGAGCCTGAGCTGAACGCTCAGTAGCTTAGTCCCGGATAATCCGCCATGAACCTGATATCGAATCTTCCTTTACCTAGGGCACATTGAGTGCGCGTCTTAGAAAGCGATATGCTCAACACTCCTGAAGTGAAGCAGAAAGTTAAGAAGCTTAACAGTGGACGTCGAAATACTATCATCAGCCATCGGGCTCACAGCAGCCGGGGACTCCCCACCTACAGGCACAGATTTAGGCTTAAGCAGACGACGCAGAGGTGTGTGGCCTCAGAGTGTTTCGGCGTCAGCCAATCAGGGGGAAGGAGTTGGTTAGCGTCAAACCTGAACGTTTTCATTTGCTTTCTGTGCTGAATTTGATTAAAACCAGAGCACAGTTGCAGAGCCCAGGACAAGAGCAGCCCGAGGCACGCTGGACGTGGGTGCAGATCTCTATGGGAGAGCGAGAACAGTGGGAGAAGAGAGGTCAGCGTTTGCGGATAATCGGAACCCAGGCTCTCGGCGTCCGTAGGGGAGGCGGGCCATTTCTCAAGGAGAAACGACATGTTGTCTCATGTTCAGCATGGTGCAAAGAGCCACCGAGTCCTTCCACACGTGGGCATCAGGCAACACGTCAAAATCCGGGATGATTCCTCCACAGCACCTCTGCTATGCGTAGACGCCATCCAAGGGGCATGGGCCGCCCCCCTAACCCCCAAAGTAAGCCACGTGCCAAAGTCTTGATGTGGCAAGTACGAAATGTTCTCCAGTGTGCCCGTCACCCAGCGGCTGCCAGTGCAAACGAACAACCTTCCTGATGTGACTTCCTTCGTCGCTGGCACTGAACTCGCTGCAGCAATCCCGGTAACGTCCTTTACACATGACAAGGACAGTGGGCCCGTGCGAGAGGCCCCCACGCTCTGCAGGCCCCAGAAGGCCTGCTGGTGGCCCGATGTTTAGCAACCCTTTTACAGAGCAGAGTCTGGAGCGGTACAACGCGTCACCAGGGAACGGATGACGGTCCTTTGGCCGAGTTCAGAAATTGGTGCCTCTTCATCGATTGGGAGGCTGGGAAGTCCTGGCCAGCGTTGACACGTCTGTCTAGCTCAGACTCTGAGAAAGAGGGGTCGATCCGACTTTCCTGGTGATGTGGATGCCCGCTGGAGAGCAAAGATGAACGACTCGTTGCTCTGAAAACGCGTGGTCTCGTGCATTTAAAAGCTGTTTTAAGTCAGTTGTCGTGACTGGTGCGTTTTTGATTCCTGCATCGTTAAAAACATGAGGTTCGCAGCCGTTATCTTAACGTGTTGTTCTTGGTCATCGAATTAGCTGCTTCCTCTCATTTCAGATCCACTGACAGTTTGGGGTGGTTTGAGTTGAGTGGGTTAGACAAGGGGAAATGGGCGATTTCCTCTTCTTTTGTAGAGTTAATCTCTCATCCAGATTCTTCTAAACCAACTCTTTCAACAGTAGTCTTTATTCCTGGGCTAGCAGCAGAACGATAAAGAAAAAGTCTCTTCTTTACGATATTCCGACTCAAAGTCCAAATGATAGACCATTTCCTGGTCCCGAAGAAGACACTTATGCACTAATATTTCTTTCAATTATTTCTCCCAGTCTCAGCGAGATGGTCTAGGTCTCATGTAAGCCTGGAGCGAGCAGGGTATGTGTGTGCCAACGAAAATGTCTTTAAGTGTTGGGTGAGAAAGACCTAAGAAAAATGTTACCAGCTGAAAATATTACTTTTTATGAGCACTCTTTGACTTCTGGGGGCTTCTCTTTTGTCTGCGTGAATTTCCTTAGTTCTTAGAAGTCCAGTTTTGGGTCGGCTGAGAGAATAAACTTTTTTCCTGTGGATCTTCAGATATTATCTTAGTCCACCCTGGAAGCCTCCAAAAGGACATTTCTAGTTTTTAATCTTTGTATCCCTCTGCTTGTATCACCCCGTCACCTTCCCTGACACCCTGCCCCATCTGTCCACCGACTGGCTTTGTGGGTGCTCGGGCGGTTGAGCTGGAATCTCGAATGTGCCCACAACTTCATCCATCCCAAGCTCCCCCGTCCTCTGAGTAAAACACCTGTCTCAAGTAACATGTCTCGTTCAGTGTGGTACATCTTAACTGCTAAAACGTCACTTCCGGGGCAATTTTACCACAAGGAAACATTTGCAAACATCTTTAAAACGTTGTCCTCTTTTTTTTTGTTTTTGCTTCTTCAACAAAAATACAGCTAAGTTACACACGTCTTTCTAAAATCCTATTCCTTTCTACAAGCATCCTTTTTCTTCCTTCCTGATCAGCAGGGAGAGGAAGACATGCCTACGTTCCCCACCTCAGGGTGGAGCATTGTATATTTTGTTCTATGACACCTTTAAGCAGAGTTATGATTTTCGTAATCTTGTGACAGGTTTTCCAACTGGCACCGGGCCTCTGGGGAGCTGAGAGCTGCTTCTTTCATGGGTGGGGTGGGGGGTGACTCTCAAGAAAGCAACAAGAATCACAAAAAACTGGCGATTCTCTACCACATTCGTAGTGTGTTGCAAGAGTCTAGGTGTCTGGAATTCTCTCCTATGTCTAATCTCCCTAGGAGGCTGATTCATCCTAAGTCTACAGAGGGATCCCTGCCGCTCAGAAAATGCCTATCCACCTCTTCTCTGTGCTGCATGGACACAAGACTCACCTCTGTAAAGCCTTAGGAGAAAACTCATGCCTCATCATAAGAAACAGCTGTGTACTGCCACAGTTGCTAACTTTTGAAAGATATTTTTTTTAAAAAGGTATTTATTCCATGCCAGTCACTTAATTGACAGATTCCCCTTCAAGTTTGAACATCCGGGTGTCCCCCGCTGGTCACGTGTTACCTCGTTTCTCCAATGTGAGCAGGGAAATGCAGGACCAGTGATTTATGGCTCCTTATGAAGAGGGTTGGCTGGACGTGTGGACGATATGTCGATAATTATTTCTGGTGGGGACCTAACCATAGGAGAAGACCCCCTGTGGAATGGCTTATTTTAACAGAAGACAGGTATGCCTGACCTGGTTTTATGACAGATGTCAAGTACATCGAAGCGTGCAGTGGAGCAGATCGCCTTATTGGCAAAGAAATGAAAGACTTCTGGCAAGATGGATGGGAAGCCATCCTCGAGGGTTTTCCTGTCTCTTTGTGAACTTGAAGAAGGGCCAACGGGCAGGCAAGAGTAGAGACTTGAGTGAGCAGTCTGGACTTCTGCCTATCTGTGAGGCTTGAGAATGAAAGTCCCCAAACCCTGAAGGATTAATTGGAGAGTAAGGGACGAGTTGGGGAGCAGGGTTGGGACTCGGGTGACATGAGCGAGGCCACCTGAGAGCCAGTGTCTCCTTACATGTGACACCCTAGGTGCCTCTCGGACCTGCTCAAAAAAATGTTGGCTCTCTAGACTTCCTTCCTGAGGTCAGTTCAACAAATACTTCTTGAGGGTTTGCCATGTGCCGACCATTTTTTTGGGCAAATGGAAATGGCTACCGACTACCACAGGGTCCTGCTCCAACCCCTCCCCACAGTCGTAGACCTTTCTGCCTTCCTCTGCTTAGTCCCTCTATCCTAGGACGTCATAGGGTCTGAGGGTCATTTACTAGCTGTTGGGTGTCCTGGGCTAAGTCGATTTACTTCTGGTCCATTTCTCTCAGCTAGAAAAAGGGGACTCAGACTTTTGCCTCACGGAGCCGAGAGGAGTGACTATAACAGCATCTTTATGCTTTTTGTCAAAGAGATGAGAATAGAAACCATAAGGAGAGAAGCGACGGCCACCCCACTATTCACCTTTTTGGATCATTTATATCAACCTCTATTATGTCTCCCATGAGGTCACAGCTCTTTGTATTTGCATACTCGGAGCTTCTTTTGTCAAATCTAGTTATCAGGAAACTGTGTCCCTTGGGCCACCCTTCCCGGAGGTGTAGCCAGCACTGGTGTTTGGCTTGGCGGAAGAACGAGCTGCTACTTCCGCTGGGCACTCTTGGGCTGAGCACACTCTACTCTATGGTGGCCTGCGGGCACTTCACACAGGGCTTGGCCCAATGTATATGCTCAGTAAATGTTTTCAAACTCAATTTATTACAGTCACTGTTGTGCCTAGAATGATGGCGTTATATTATCAAAGAGATTTCTTTTGTCGTTGAAAAGACTAAATGGATAAATTATGGATAAAATGTAAAAAGTCACCACGACAATATTCTTTGGTTCCCTTAAAGTGTTTCTTCCTCTGAGTCAACTAGGGAAAAGAAAATAGTATTTCATGCCTTCCGGGTTTGCTGGACATAAACCGTTAGCTTTTTTTTTTGTTTTGTTTTGTTCTTTTTTTGGTGACCACAAGCTATGAGAAATCAACATGGATTAGGAGAAAGGTGTGGAGCAACTGAGGGGACACAAATAATTAGAGAAGAATATGTGTGTCTTTCCACATTTGAAGCTCCCTCAGCTTAAGCTAAAGGGATGAAACAGCTTGAAGGAAAAGTTCGTTGTGACATAGGACAGTCGTTGGTCTAACTATTTTTCGTTTAGCTTCCATAAAGATGGTTCAGATGTTCCGAGTAAAATCCTTACTACACAAAAGGGGTACAGTTGTCAGTTTGGCATTTCTATTTTGTCCCATTTTGTAACAGTATCGCGAAAGAGCAATTTAAAGAATCCAGATCTTGCTTGCTTTCCTTTTTTTTTTTTTTTGACAACTCCCCAGAAATGGGAGAGTCTGCCACAAGGTAACTGAGATGTTAACTGTTCACAGATTCCCACCCCCCAAGCCAGCATTCGAGGTGGCTAAATGCTTTCTCTACAGGGCGGAGAACGCAGGTCTCCATAGTAGGGAAAAAGCAGAATCTAGTTTTATGTAAAAAACACAGGAATGGGGCAAAAATACAACTGAGAAAGGAATTGCTGTGTTTTGGGGAATGTAACTGTCTTTAGTGGGATCCTGAAAAAACAAAGTGAGTCACTTGTAGACGTCTATCTCTTAGGCGGGCTTGAACTATCGAAGGAGAAATGATACTTGGTTTGAATCTAGAAAATATAAATCTGTCACTAGGCCAAAGGAGGAGCAAATGGCTTTGCAACCACAAGAGGATTCCACAGATTCATATCCTTTTTTCTTCCTCATTCAATTTTTTTTTTTTTTTGGTCTCTCTGCTCCTTTCCCTTCGAATGCGTGTTAAATTCGTGACGTGCTCATAAGGGAGAGAGGTTCTCAAGGGTTTAATTGAGGTGTAAGATGCTATGAATAATAAAAAAAAAAAATGGCAGGGAGAGCCAGGAATTTGCCATCACTTCGCTGAACGGAACGGTGGCTCATCTCAACATGCCTGCCTCCTCTGGGAAGCTCCAGGTCTCCGAAGCCTTTATTAACTTGATCTTTGGGAATAGTGTTTTAATTTTTTCCGTAATCATCATGCAAATTGATCATGATATTCTCTGAAAAGGAAAATAAGTGAACTGACGGCCTCATTAACTCCAATGCTAGGGGGACCCATGTTCCTAAGAGCTGGTACCCTTACCCCGTGGTGGCCCGCGCCTCCTTCGTGTGTCACTCGATCCCGACCCCAGTGAGAGCTGTGGCTTGTTCCTTGCTTGGCCTCTCGAAATTGCCTCATGCGTTTTACTCCCTTGCAAAATGATTTGAAAGGTCTCAACCTTGCGAGGGAAACGTTTGTGTCCTGTTAGACCCTAACCGGCTTCCCTAACTCTCCTGGGACAGATACGTACTACTGACCGTGTGCTTTACCCAATCTTATTTTATAGACATTGAGTTCTCAGATTGCTAAACTCTGGACAATAAGTCAAGTCCATCAGGGTCGAAACGAATGGCTCAGATGCGTAATTTTGAATGGCGTTCTGCTGAATTAGAAAGTTCTTTTTTTTAAGAGTGTGTTTTAATTTTAATTTAACATAGAGAATGGCAGGGACAAATAGCTCTGTCCAAAATGTGCTCAGTAACAGACTTCTGAGTTGGTTATTAATTTCAGGTAAGCGGAGCCTCTTTTTATTTTTATAAACTGTAAAATTCAGGAAAAAGCAGAATCACGTGTAACACACCTTCCTTCCAGCTATGCGCCAAGCAAGGTGTTAAATGTTTTCAAACACTGCCCCGTTTGTCCTCATCTGTAAAGAGGTGACAGGGCTCAGCCGGCTGGCGAGTGGCAGAGTCATTTACAGACCTGCCTCATCATTGAAAGAGTTGATACAACTCCTTGATAATTATCTTTTTCGGAGCTACGCAGAGCTAGGGTGTTTCTCAGAGGGCCTCGTCATGTCAGTAAGCAGTGAGGAAGTTCCTGGAGCTCCCAGGGCCACAGAGTACCATACGGCTGTGGGTGAGGACAGTCACTCAGGGGGTGTCCATCGTCTTGCCTTATGCACATTGGTGCATTCTGCTAATTAACTATATCCGGGACTGAAAACTCCTCTTCCTCTTCCGGTTAAGAGTGACGTCTGCTAGAGAGGTACAGCTGCGGGAGGTACCCGAGAAGCTGGGATGGGGAGGGTCACCAACCTGTAGATGGACAAGGTGACCGAATCGTGCCTCTTAAAATAGAGCAGGGCCACACATAAGTTTTTCTCTGTGAAACATCTTTATCTCAACTGCAGTGAGAGTGGGTTCCATATTCTTTAAAGTCATTTTGACTTCTCTAGAGAAATTTTATAATAAATACGCACTGATGCCTACTGACTGTAAGGTATTGAATTCAAATACAATGAGATATACCTTTGATCAACAGTCGTTGAGTGTCAGCTACGTGCTGGGGATTGGACTAGGTGCTCCAGATCCTTCTACAAAGATGATCTTGTAGAGAAGATGGCCTTGTGCACAGATGTGGGCAGTCCTAGAAAGAGTCTTTAGGAAGTGAAAGGTTTTTATTTCAGAAAGGAACTTTGGACACCTGGGAAGGAGAATGCCAAGGGTAAGCGACTAACAAAAGGCGACCAGGTGGTTAAATTCTGGGCAGAAGAGAAGAAGGATCAAGATGAAGGGAGTGAACGTATAAAAAAAGAGATAGGATGGAAAGATATAGTTCGCAGGTGGGATGGATACTCCATGACCTTAGGGGGGATGAATGAGAAACAAGATTTGAGAATGAGTTCCTCATTTCTAGTTGGAAAACTTCACAACGAAGAGAAATCCTGGCTAGAAGATGAGAAAATTAATTTAATTTGGGATGTGACCTAATTGAGATATCTATAAGACCTATTATAGATGGAGCTGGTCAACTCAGCCAGCACTTAAAGATACATTGTCTCTTAGTCTTTTTTTTCCCTAGAAGTGTCTCAAAGGGTCATTGTCATTATCATTAAGAGTTGGCTTGACAAAACTGTAAAGCAATGCAGGTTATAGAGAGCTGTGTTAATAGAAAGTGGAATATTAATTATTCGTTACCTAGATTTGTTGAGATGCTAACATATACCTAGCATAGCAATAACACACGAGGAAAAAGCAAGCAAACACAAATACAAACAAACAAACAAACAAGTAAGAGAAGAGAGAACCCTTGCTCAGGGAGCTTATTATCTTAAGCCCGCAGCAGATACTATAAGTGGTTATATTACCTGTGGCCCTTCCACTTACTCGATGACCTTGGGCGAGCTATATAACTTTTGAAAGCTTGGGTTTTCTGGTTTGTCAAATGTTATTGGTAGAATAACTCCTCATTAAGGAATTGTGGGGATTAGCTAGGGTTAAACGAAAATGTATTTACTGTATTTTAAATATAAAATAAATTTCTTTAGGAAATAATGTATGCATTGTAAGCTACTTAATAAATTTTACCATTACTTTATTTGATTTCCCGTTAATACGAAATAATAACCTGTCTATTTGAATTGCAAAAATCAAGCTGGTTTGAATTAAAGAAGTGTGAAAAATATTTTTGGTTGGCAAAGTACATAACACTTTCATCAATTAAAAATAGGTAAAATGTGTTAAAAATAATGAAAAGTTCAGGCTTTAATTGAACTGGCTTTTTCATGAGCCTATATTTTTATGAAGCTTAATGAAAGAAAAACTGAAATAGCACCCATTATGAAATCTGTGTTAATTGTTATTATTCCCATAAAGTTCACATGATTACAGAAAGTTTGGCAATTATGCCAACTAGAAATGTACAGTACCTGCCTTTCATTTTCCCTGGATTTATTTTTAGTAATAAAGACCAATATTCACCTTGGCAAACAGAGCACTGGCTAAATTGAAAACTTCCTTCAAACACACCAGAAACGGTGACATTGGATCGCCAGAATGGTATTTTTGTCGATCTGACAAAACTTCCTTTGTTCCTTCTGGCTTCATCGAGGGCAGGACTGTTTCTCCACTGTTATTCCAACACTGTCATAATCTTAACTATCGTTGTGCTAGAAGGCATTGCAATATTAATTAAAAATATAGTCTAATTATTTACCCTAGTTGGTTCATACAAACCTCTACAGTATAATCAGTGGACCCCCTGAGGGGTTTCGCAGTATTTTGGAGTGAAATAGGAGAGTTTGTTACTGACGAGCTCGTGGCTCACAAGCGTATGAGGACTAACCTACGAGTCGCCTCTAGGTCACTAGATTAAATATAACTGATTTGGACAATGTCCAAAGGTATGTGTTGGAGTCACGCGGCTACTCTCAGACAGCATATACAGATGAGTCGACCTTTCAACTTCCCTCTGGGCATCGCGGAGAATATTCTGGGCGTTTCTGGAGACAGAGGGAAAGCAGAGGATGGCCAGATTGGTCATTCGGTGTAGACAGACCTCAAGATAAAGCACTGTAAACCAGACTTGAGAACAGCTCAGCTGGCCGAAGGTGTCTGCGGGATCTCTGTTCCACTTCTGGCCTTAGGCTAGCCCGGAGCTGCAGAGAAATATGTTCTAGACGTTGGAAGTGTGTCTGGGGCCAAATCAGTGCGGCCGATCGGCCTTTGGAAGTACAGCAGAGAAATGTCCCTAGGCCCTGCCTGTGGTCAGACCTGTCTTTAAATCCTTAAACCTTTGGGCTTATCTGGCATTTGCTAATAAGGAAGAAATTTCTTCCAGAAGGAGCCTCAAAGGGTCCATTGGTTTCCTCCACAGAGAGAGTGACGGTGACAAACCCGACTTAATGGCATGAAGTGAAGACGTCATCTCATCAACACCCTTAAGACCCAAATCAGTGTCTAAGAGCCCTACTCAGTTTGAAACATCAAATCGGCCGGCCTGAGAAAGAACCCTACATCAGAAGCACCCACATAAAGTGGGGAAAGAGTTTGGGCGACAGGGAACGGTAGTGAAAATAACGTACTATTTGATTCTAGATATTGAAGCTCGTTAGAACTCGGAGTGGCTTAACTATACACTCATTGACAGATATCGTGGAAGATGAGAAGAAAAAGGTAGTCCGGGCTACATATGGAAGGCTTTGAGTTTCTCGAATGCTCTTTTGACGCAGAGAAACGAATGGTGTAGTTTAAGCTACAGAAACAATCAGGAGGAAGATCTGAACTCCTCCGAAGTGGGCGCAGGCATTTGCAATGACTTTTCGGATTCAGTTCAACCTGAAATTTTGGCTGAGGAGCGTTAGGAATGCAGGGGAGAAATAGGCCAACTGTGTTTCATAATTCAATAGGTGTTGGCAGTCGGGAAGGTAAATCAAGATGCCGAAGGTGTACAAAGATAGAAGACAAAGATAGAAGATTTACCCCTCAGGGGTGATCTGTGACTAGGAAAAAGGATGAAGCAACCAGCGTTTGTGGTGTTTGGGTTTCTGCCTGCCGAGAAGTGACAAATAGGACCCTTGCCAGCTGGAGGCTCTGACTCACAGAAGCACGAGAGGTCATGTGAGGTATAAAGTCAAACAGGAAGAGTTATGTACGCACTCAGAAGGTTATATTTTATAAGGCGTTAATCTCGATACCAGGGGAGTGGTCTGGAAGTTGGTAGAATCCACTAGAAAGCATTCTCAAATGCAGCACGTCTGTTCAAGTGATCAGCTGTCCACAGTCCTGTTTGCTCGCCAAAATGGAATGGTGGTCCTACTATGTGCTGGTCTCGGGGGTTGGCCAGCGCAGACATGTCCCTGACTTCATGCACCTTACGGGCCAGGGAGGGTCAGGGAGGGGAGCCGCTTGCTGTCCCATTGGGAACATGAACAGTATGAGGCGGGCAGGAGAGGTGGGCAGGACCAGGTCACACAGTCTCGTGTGGGGCAAGGCATTGCTTAATTTTTAATATTAAGCAAGATGAAGAGCCATCGCAGGTTTTTATAAGTAGGGAAATGATATGGGCAGATGGGCTTCTGGGGGTTCCCTTTCAGCATCCTCCCTACGGCCCATGGCCATGAAGTTTTCTAACAACCTAGGAAAATTAGTGAGGGCGCAAGACCTGCTGTGGTGAGCAGCAAAAACAGATGAAGACACTCATTTTTCGGCCTGAGTTTTGGACCCTCATGACCTTACAGCCGGACCACATTGGCTGTCCTGGGTCTGACGCTTTCCTCCTCAGCTGGTCACATCCTGGCCTTGTCTAGACACCCTTCCCGGTTCTCTAGAGAGATCCTTAACAGAGCGAGATGGCCCCACCCGGCGCGGTCCCTGTCACCTTCCCTGAGCTCCTACCCATGGTTTTTACACAGCAGCACTTCCCAAACTGGTTTCACAGAATGCCAGTTTCAAGAGATGCTATCGCGTCCTCTGTAAAAAACTGAACAAACAAAAAAAATTCCAAATGGGGTGGGGGGTGGGCCACTAGTCAAACAAATTGGTGAAGCAAGCCGAGCCTACAATAACGTTTGCTGTTATTCTTATTATTATCACCGTCATCATCATCATCACCATCATCACCATCATCACCATTATATTACTTCTATTATTACTACTATGAAAAGCCTTCTATAAAAAACCTTCCTTTTATTGTTATGATGTCTGTATATATGTCCAAAATTCCAGGACATCAACATTGTGGAATATTCCGATATTTCGGCACCTGGAAAGGCTGCCTTGACCTTGCAAGGTGAAGAGCTGTACGTCAGCCACGCCCGCAGGCAGGGACGGTCTGTCCCCGTCTGTCCCCGGAGATGAAGGGCCTCCGGCAATTGTTGTGCTTTCTGAATTTTATGGTCCACTCAGATTTTCGTAGTGAATTCCATCAGCATACAAGGAATTACTCTAATGCATCCGGTTTCTGGTTCAATGTGGATGCTGTGAGTTACGCGAAAAGGTGCTTGGCCCCTGCTTGTGGCCCAGACGTCAGGGGACATGCAGCTGAGAGTCACTGGCTGGGCAGAATCAGCATGTTTTTCTTGTCCTCGGTTAGGTGTCACTTGAATCTTGACATGTGATCTATCATATGATCATTTAGCAAAATAAAATGCCAAGGGTCCTTTTATATTTTAAATAATAACTATGTGTGAATTAAGAAAAAGGAGCAATATATATGCTTATATATTTTTTCCTGTTACTATTCAGTCATCAAATGCGTACCGAGTACCTACTATGTGCTGAGCACAGTTAACACGTAGTTGTGATACAAGAGTAAACAAAAGACAGACTTCTCGATTGTCATGGAGCTTAATCTTGGCTGGAGAAGACAGAAAACAAATAAGTAAACAGATGACTGACTATATAATCCCCTGAGCGGTGGCAAGTGCCAGATGACGCTAGACTGACCAGGCTTCCTCTGCCTCAGCACTGGTGACATTTTGGACTGTGTCACCTTGGTCGTTGGGGGCTGTCCTGGGCACTGCAGGATGTTTAGCCGTGACCCTGGTCTGTATCGGCTGGGTGCCAGGACCTCCTCCCCGCATTGTGACGGCAGAAAGACATGTCCCGAGAGGTAACACTGCCCTGGTTAAGCATGATGTGGCTGTGCGGTCAGCATGCGTGGCCGCGAAGGGACCGATCTTAGGAGGCAGAGTCGGCGAGAGGTGGTATGATTGGGCTGACGATGAACAGAAGACGTAGAAAGCGGAGAGGCAGGAGGCTGGCCTGGGTGGGGGTTATGGGTGCTGGGCTAGGCAGTGTGCTACGGGAGAAGCAGGCTTTTTCCCGAAGATGCTCACTCGGGCCAGCTCCGAAGGGCAGTGCTGGGGGGCCTGGGAGCACCCCGCCTCCCCAAGTGGAGATGGGAAAAGCAAGTCAAATTTCCAGGCCTGGAGTTGCAGGAGAGAGATTGAGATTTTTAAGTGGGTAGCTGGTGGCTGGTACTTGGGGCCATCATAGGAAGGGAGGGGAATAATCAGAGAGGTACTTAGAGGGAGGAAGGAACGAAAAGGGCCAAGGATAGAGCTGCGAGAGACCCGAACAACTAAGGAAGAAGGAGAGGCCGGCGAGGAGGCTGGAGACGGCCTGGAGCCCGTGTTCAGCCGGCCGCCGCACGGAACACGGCGCGGAGGTCAAGGCCAGGGCTCTGGACTCCAACCGGCCGACCTGGCTTTGAATCCCGATTCCTCCTCTTCCACTGCCGTGACCTCACGTACGCTCCTTAGCCTCTCTACGCCTCACGGTACTGTCGGGAGGAACGGCATGCGATGCCGTATTTAAAATCTTCCACACAGCGCCTGGCTTGTCGTAGATGCTCTGGAAGTGGTAAATGTAAGGAAGAGGTATGGAGAAGCGCAGAGCTGTGGAAGGCAGATAAATCGAGACGGGGATAGAGATGGGGATGTTCTCTAAAGATGCTCCACTGGAATCCTTGGCAGCCTCACCAGGAGGAGCAGCAGCGACTCGGCCAGAGGCCAGCGGCCAGTGGCCATGAGCTGAATAGAATCCGCTGTAACCCTACACAGCCCGAAGCCGCCATGCCCGCAGGTAAGGTAATGAAAGGTGTTTTTCTTCCTTCTGGGCTGGTGTTCAACTGATACAATTCAGAGGCTCAAATTCCAGAGCGTAATTGTTTGTTCTATATACAAGTTAGCCCGGTTCAGAACACCTGTGGACTAAGTTCTTTTGATGCACTGAAAACCTGTCTTTTATTAAGCTCTTTGCAAGCCGTCAGAATAAGACCAACCGCCCATGTGCGGCAGGATATGCATGTGGCCGTGACATGAGCCAGCAGAGGACTGAACAGTAAGCACCCAAAACAGCAAATAGATGCTGGAGCTCTGAGGAATTACGTGCTTAACGCAACCAGAGCTGGATACAAAATAAAATTCAATGCTTTATATATATATAGAAACTCGCCTACACACGCATAAAATTCCCTATTAGTTGTACGTGAGGCTGAGCTGTGTTGAATCGATAAAAAATGATTTAGAACGGATGGTTTTCGGCAGCTGGTTACGCTTTCAGTCTTCCATAAAGAAGTTAAAATTAATTTTAATATGTTGATGGTGCTTATTGATGATAATATTCATAATAAATATCCATTGGAAAAACGCTCTGGCACATCGATGCGACAGAGAGGTCGCGAATGTTAATGACAATCAGAACTACAAAACGCAATTCAGTCAATTACTTTAATTAAATCTAAAACTATGTTATGTCTTCTCATTTATATAGTAAACCGATAGTGGGAAAAAGGGTTATCATCTTTATCTGGTGCATTTTAGAGTCCGCAGATACGGTCTTAAATTGTGCTTTAACATCTGTAGCTTTTAGACTTTGTGGGATATTTAAGGTAATTATGGGTCTCACAAGGAATGCTGCTGCCTCTTATAAGGGGGGAAAAAGAGATTTCCTTCTGAATGCAGTTTTATGGAGGAGCGTTTTTCCTTTACAGACGCTAATCTTGTATTTACAGACTGGGTTATATCGGATAGAGCCAACATTCCAGGGTAAATGGTAGAAATGTCTACATTTCAGTGAATCCTTTTTAATATTGTTTGGGATCAGGAGAGAAGGAACGCAGCTGTCTGAGCTTCTCACTGCCGCGCAAGTTCAAGTGCTTACAACTCAGTCACGAAATCGGCACAAAATGCTTTTGAAAATGAACTGTGGGAGTCGAAAATTTAAAATTACAACGAATAAATAAATTAATTAATTGCGGCGTCATACAGAAGTGTGCTCCTTATGCATTTACGGGTGTTGAACTAGGAGAATAGAGGTATTTTAAACGATGAGTATTTTAAACGATGAGCCAATCGATTAATTAACGGTTCATTCAGTCTTTCAATAAATAGCTGTTTAGTGCCTACTGTGTGCTAAGCAGTGTCATAGGCATCTGGACAGCGCTGTGAACCGCCTCGAGGGGATGATATTTTAGTTCAAAGGAAGCGAGAAAATAAACAACTGAATTATATGAGGCGGTGAGCGATAAAGCACTGTTCTGATTTTGGCACAGAAAGGCCCGTATCCCCCCAAAGCCCACAGTTCTAGGCCACCTGGGATGACTGGCCACTCTGCTGATGGTAAAGAGAGTGAGTGACTAGGAGGGGGTTTCTTTAGGCTGGGTGGTCGGGGAAGTCCTCCCCGAGGAGGTGACATTTGAGTTGAGACAAGAATGATACCAAAGAGATGTCTTCACAAATCTGTAGAACCTTTGGGAGGAGAGTCATTCCCTCCTGGATATGTTCCAAGATGAGATTTGTGCTTTGAGAACATGAATAAACATTTATAGAGTGTTTTCCATGGGCCAGACAATGCAAATATTTTATCGTATTGAATACTTATGACCCGTGTGATAGGCATTATTATTCCCATTTTGCAAGTCAGACATAAAGTGATGGATGTTGTCTGAAGTCTCGATGCTGATAAGAAGAGAGTAGGGATGAAACCTCGCTCTGCCCGAGTTCAAAGCCCGCACTGAGTAAGATGAGAGCGAGTCTGAACTATGTTTGGGAGGAAGAGGAGCTACAAACTGATCTTTCATTTCACGGAGCCCAGGCTCTGCCCATTGAACCTCCCCCAAGCAGGATCGGCCTGGGTTTTATTCTTAATCTACTCTAGAACTGACAGCTTTTTTGGTTAAGTGGATCTTAAAGGCTGGGATACCTCCTAGAGAACTGAGGATTTCTTGGGGGAATATGAAAATGTACAAAGGTGAGAAGCGGAGTTTAAATATATATAAATATTTCAATGAATTTGTAATCTTATTTTTTTTCTGGGTTAGTGTTGCCTATGGACAAATAGGAGACATAAATCTTTATCTATCTTGTTATGTAGCTTCTGACATGTCTCATCTCTGAAGTCTGTTTAAAGCAGACTTGTTTGGATCATGTCTTTTGAATTTCTACTGCAGTTAACATATAGGTCCTTGCATGCAGTATAAAATCCATTAATGTTTGCCGAAATTCAAATATTTAGAGGATAAGCATTGGCATCCTAATAAAGTTGAGATTATAGCTCTAAGTGATTTTTTACAAAAGCATTTCTGGGCTGACTCACTTCTGGGTTTGGCTAACAACTATTTTGGATCTCGAAAGGAACGATATCCTTCACTATAGTTATATTTTAACCCAGTTCAGGTCATGATAACAAACTTTAAAGATATAAGTTTATTTAGATTAAAATATAAACAGTTCTGAATTCTGAAACGGTAGAGCGAGGGAGTCAGAAAATGCACTCCTCCATAAAAGCGATGGGAAGAGTGGCAAAAAATGATCAATAGCGACTTTTTCAGAACTCTGGGAATTAGCCAGAGTCTTGCAATAACCTGAAGGGCGTGTTTATTCGAGAATGGTGAGGACCGTAGCATTTTAAGCTGCCTTAGTCCACTTCTGTAGTGGCTTGGCAAACCAGCGGCATGGTACTTGTAAACAGAGGCACACCAGCAGCCACCTAAGGGAGAAGCTTGGGTGTGACGGTGCCCAAAAGCTCCACCCCCAGAAAAATGTCACTGTTTGACCTGTCTTCGCAGATCGTCTTCATTTGCCTTGACCCAGAGCCCACTCTGTACGGATAGCCTGTTCACTAGGGTATTTGGTAAAAATACTTAGTGGCAATCGCTTAATGTGGCAGCTGTTTGAGGTGGTGGTAATAGCTGGAGACTGGTAATGCCAAGAGACTGAGCAAAACAGGAAAAAGGAAAAGCCAGGCAACAAAATATCTACAGAGGGCTGTGAAACGTTCCATCATGTTCCTGGGAGTCTGGAAACCCATGTGCAAGTGTGGGGTCATGCGTATGCCCGAAAGAGACCCGAGAAGGCTCTAATCTCTCACCTCTGGCTGACCTTGAGGCTCTGTGTAATCAGGAAGTACTCCCTGCCCTCCCTTTTTAGGGCTCCTTGGCAAAGGCAGGGAGATTTATTGATCAAACCATTTAAGAAAATCTCTTGTCTAATTATTAGTTGACGACTAAGTATTGGCAGTGGCTGCATATGACAGACTACAGACTTTGCAAAATTAGTTTACGAAAGTCACTAAACAAACGAGAGCAACGACAATAAAAAGTTTAACAACAAAACCTCAGGAGGAGGGGGAGTGTCTTATTTTATAGTAACCACATTAGCCACATTATATATATTTTCAATATCAAGTTGTCAAACAAAACAAAACAAAACAAAACAAAAAACAGGAATGTGTGGCCCATATCCAAAAAAAAAAAAAAGCAGTGAACAGAAACTGTCCCTTTAGACTTACTAGACAGAGACTTTACATCAACTACTATAACTAAGTTCAAAGAACTACAGGGAAGTATAGCTAAAGAATTAAAGGGACGTATGAGAATGATGCCTCACCAAATGGAGACTAGCAATACAGAGATATAAATTATAGAAAGAAACTAAATAGGAATTTTGGAGTTGAAAAGTACAAAAATTTAAATACAAATTTTGCTAGAAGTGTTCAATAGCAGATTTGAAATGACAGAGGAAGGAACCAGTGAATCACTGAAGAGTTAAATTGAGATTATCCAGTCTGAGGAAGGGCAAGAAAAAGAAGAAAAATGAGCGGAGCCTCAGAGACCTGTGAGACACCACTCACTGTACCAAAATAGTCATCCTGGAAGTCACAGAAGAAGAGAGAAAGAAAGCGGCTGAAAGAATATTGAAGAAATATTGGCCAAGTCTTCTCAAGTCTGATGAAAAACATTACTCTGCACATTCCGGAGTCTCAAGAAAATTCAAGTAGGAGAAACTTAAAGAGATCCACACCTAGATACGTCCCAAAGTTATTCCCAGCAACACCTGGGAGGCTGTCATTAGCTGATCTGCTATAATAAAATAATTAAGGGAGTTCTTCAGGCTGAAATGAAGTAATATTAGACAGTCACTGATAAATGTAACCACATACGTACATATAAAAGACAGTATAGTATAAATGTATTTTTACTTGTAAATATTCCCTTCTTTTATTTAAAAGTCCACTGCATATAGCAAGAATTATAAAAGTATGTTGATGGGTTCATAACGTGTAAAGATATAAATTATATGACAATAACTGCACAGTGAGGGGAGGAAATGGAGCTATATTGGAGCAAAATTTTTTATATACTATTGAAGTTAAATTGGCATTAATATGAACTAGATTATTGTAAGTTAGGATGCTGATTATAATACTCAAGACAACTATGAAAATGGAAAAAAAAAGTAAAATAAACGGCAAGGACATTAAAATACTGTACTACAAACTAGCTAATTAACACAAAAGAAGGCAATCATGGATGAATAATGGAACCAAAAAAAGACGTAATCTATATAGAGAACAAATAGGAAAATGGCGATGTTTTATTGAATTGGTAATTGCCTACTGTAAATGGATTAACCACTTCGATCAAAGGCGGAGATTGGCAAAATGACTAAAACATGATCCAACTATATGCCGTCAATAAGAGACACACTTTAGATCAAAGACACACATGAGTTAAGAGTAAAAAGAGACGAAAACATATACCAGGCAAACAGTAATCAAAAAACAGCTGGAATGGTTATGCTAATTCAGATGAAACAGGCTTTAAAAATTGTTACCAGACGCAAAGAAAAACACTTTATAATACAAAAGGTCAATCCATTAGGAAGATTTCAAAGTTATAAACATATACACACTCAAAAACAATGTCCCAAAATATATTGAACAAAAATGGACAGAATTGAGGGGAGAAATAGAGAATTTAATAATGACAACCAAAGACTCCACTTTCAAAAACAGAACAAGATAGAAGATCAATAAGGAAACAGAACACTTCAACTGCAGTATAAACCAAAGAGATCTATCTAAAAGACCTAAGAGAACCCGACAAGTGCAGAAGACAGATACTTCTCAAGTGCACATGGAAGCATCTCCAGGAAAGATCGTAACAAGTTATAAAAAAAAGTCCGGTAACTTTCAAAGGATTGCAATAACGCAGAATGTATAAGGAGATTTGGAGGAGTGGGTGGGCACTAGTTAGAAAAACCTTCTGAAAGCGGATGAAGGTAATATGATTTTTCATTCCATTTTATATGCCCTCACGTTCTATAACGTTAAGTATGATACTCATGGCTGAACTCTAGACTTTAACAGATTTCACATTTTTCATCTATTTTTTTTTTCGTTCCTATCCAGTTTCCCAAATTACATTTGGTCTTCAATGGTTGAAGTCCTCCTTAGCCAGATTTTTGATAACAGAGCATTCAGAGCATCTTCATGGTCTGGAATGGGACCTACAGAGCATCTGTCTGGGCCCTGGTTCTGTCCTTAATGAAACCCTGGGCCTGTCAAGTAGGGCACCAAATGGGAGAGCACTCTGAAAATGATAGAGAGCTCCCCCGCAGCCAGATCATTCATTCATTCATTCATTCATTCATTCATTCATTCATTCATCAATCATTCAGAAAAGATTTCCCGAGGGCCAGCCACATCTTAGATACCGGGATATGGACAAGCCACACAACAGGTGATTCTACTCATCGCTCGTTGGCATTTCCGGTCTCTTAAGTCCGATCGTCAGATATTTATTGGATGCCCACCAGGGTCTTTCCCTTTGCATTAGAGCCTACCTTGTGAAATCCCCATCGCAGGCATGAAAGAGTTAACGTACTGCCGACTGACCCCGCTTGCGCCCGGGGTGTCCTGCTCCCCGCCCTGGGTGAAGGCTGTGGATGCATTAGGCTCCAGGGATGTATTTTCTTTTCCCCTCTGTTTATGTCTCTGTTTTCTGTAAAATCTCCTAAATCGAAGCGGTGTCTCCCCGGCTCTCCGACAACGCTATAAATTTCATTACGAAGATGAAGCCTTATGGGGCAATTAACTCCCAAAGTGGTACAGACCAATAGCAAGGAGAGACCGGCCTGCAGTACTTAGCACTTAGCTCTGAAATTCAGATAAGCGCTATCAAGCCGGGGTTGTGTTTAATGTTCACTGCTGCTTCCACGCCATAGCTACAACCTCGCGGTCATCGTGTTAACACTCCCCAATATCTATTACAATTAGTTTTTGATTAAGAGGGCTAACATGGCTTTTGAAGCCTTTTATGTTGTGTCAAATGGCTCGTGATGGAGTAAGATGCATAGACACCTCCCGGTAACAAAGCATCTTGTAAAAGGTTTCAAGTGAACTATTTTATCATCCTAATGGAAACCAGATGACTCTAACTCCCCCCTTAATTTCGACTATTTACTGAAGAGTCCTTGTTTTGAATTACTTAAAGATTTATTCTTAAATGACTACCTCATGCATTAAGAATCGTTAATAACGGGGCCGTTTGGAATTTGGTAAAGCTTTTAAAGATGACTGAGGTGGTTTTCACAGAGGGCTGGTTTTATTTTATTATTATTTTTTCTTTCCATTTTGAAAAGAGCCAGTGCCTTTGCCCTTTCTTTGTACTTAATTATTATTTTAATTACAGTTTAGGAGGCCTTTCTCTGCTGGGGTTTAGTCAATAGTCTGGGCTTACTGCCTAAGAGAGAGGTCACTGGTGTTCTGTGAGGAAAAACAACTGTTTACTTATGTGAGATTTAATTTTGCGCAAATGGAAAATCTAGGTTATTTTTATAAAGGTACATTACACCGAGTGAAGTAGAATGATTTAAAAACTTTTATGAACTATAAAATATACCTGTAAATTTAATGAAAAGGGTATATAAATAAGACATAAGTCGTGGATGGGAACGTACTGCCTTTTTCCAGTTTCTGTCTTTCTCACTATCTTTGTTCGTGTCTCTGTGGTCGTGGTCACACACTTCCCTTTGAATTCCATTTCTGTCATCTACGACCTGGGGGTTGGACCAGAGGTGGCCTGGTTTCTGTTCACCTCTGGAAGCCGTCAGTTTTGTGACAACAGAATTGTGGGAGACTCCCAGCTCCTGACACAGAAGGGCCTCGTCCCGGGGGGGGGGGGGTGGCGCGGGGTACTGGGTCCACGCCCCGCGGGGGGTTGTGTCTTCTTCAGTGTGATGCCTGACTCTTTGGGACCGAGATTCCTTGCATGTAAAATAAGGACAGTGTTATCTGCTTTGCAAAGCGACGATTAACGGATAAAGTCAGGTAGACAGAGTTTGCGGTCAATAGTAATTTCTCAGTAATTTCTATTTCCCTTTTTCCTTTCACAGATTATCCCGTTTAACGTTGTCTAGTATGATTTGAATGAATGAAGTTACTACGACGTTTATCATGCACATTGTTCGATCCAGAGAATTTTAACAGCATCAGACAGAGTTGAGTGGAGGAGGGTCGAGTCCAACGCAGGCGGCAGCTGGGGCATTTGTAGGGTGACTCTGTGCGTATATGGTCACATACATCACTTTAGGTCATCTTCTCAGCCACCTCCTGTACCCAGCAGGGCAGGTGTTATCATCTCTACTTTACAGGTAAGGAAGGTGAAGAACTGAATTGTTGGACTGTAATCATTCTGATTCATAAGGTTCATAAGGTCCTTCCAAATCAACCTCGCTATCACAAATGTCATTGCAGCCAACACGTGCCAAGGTTTGGATCAAGACAAAATGCTCTAACAGATTCATTCATTAATATTTTACTCATCGGAGTCTCTTTTTCTAAGCATCGTTGCTCCGAGGTCCATTCATTAGTACGTTTGTTCGACACTAACGTGCTGATTTCCAAGTGTAGAGCTAGGTGGCGGAGGTTCGAAGGTGGGTGACAGTAGCCCTGGCCTTCAACAAAGAGAGAGTCACCTGTGCCCACGGCACCCACAACCGCAGTGCAGGGTGGCTGCCAGGTCGGGGGTTGGCAGATGTGTTCAGGAGCGGGGGCGAGGCCCTCTGGTCCCCTGGAGGGGGCTTACGTGAGGCTTTCGGGGAGGGGAGACTCTTGAACTTGGCTGGATTCTATGGGACGAATAAGGAATTCGCTTGCGTCAAAAGCGAGAGCGATGCGGAGACATGTTCGGAGGCTGGAAGGGGCGAGAAAGCACGGCTCACTGGGCCGGCTGTCGACGGTGACAAGAAACCACCGCACAGGGGGGACCAGACTCTGAGGCCATCAGCCTGACACCCATCCTTCCGTAATGCGCGTTCAGAAGCGGGTTCCCACACACCCGCTGCAGGTTACGGATGGAAACTCAATCCCACCTTTACCTCATAAACAAACCCTGTGCTGTATTTTCTACTTTTTCTCAAACCCACCCCGTTGGCTGCCTTTGGCTAGTCTGGCTTTACAGCCCACCTTAGCAGTTGGTTACAGACTGTTATTAGTATAACCAACCTTAAATAATTTGATTTTCAGGTTGGGTACGTCACAATGTCTCCTGTGGGCTTGAGAGTCAAACTCCACATTTATTTAAAAATTGGTTTCTTCACATTATATTTGAAAGCAGTGAGACCCACTCATCTGTAAACTATTAGGATATATATACATATATGTATATATGTGTATATATGTGTATGTGTGTGTGTGTGTGTGTGTGTATAAAAAAACCAGTATCTCGTCTGACTTTTAGTCATATAGTTCTGAGAATAAGGTTGAGATTCTTACAGATATTCCGGTTCTTTATTAAGTCTATTGTCTTATTTTATTAGTTTTCTTTTTTTAATATTTCTATAGGGAACTATGTATTTAGAGGAGAAGAGAAGAGAGTGTATAATCGATTTTAAAGATACACTCAGACTCTCTTCCTCCTCGGTATATTTGCAGGGTTTTTGTTTGTTTGTGTGCTTTTAATTCAGACAAGGGATTTAAACTGGGCTGATGTGGCTGGCAGTAAGTACGTATTATTTGGCCCAAGCATCGATAAGTTGTCAGTATTTAAAAGTCCAGAAATGCAGTTTTTGCATAAAATCTGGCTCCTTTAAAAAAAAAAATTAAAAGATGTCATCATATCGGTGGGTTCATAGGATGTCAATCTGTGGGGCTCAGGTACCTTCAAGTCTCTGTTCTCCGAGGTCCTGGGGGGCATCTCACTCACCAAAGTTCCCTTCGCCGCCCCCCCCCTCAGACCCCCCCCATCCAAAAGTTTGGCTTTGACTTTTCCCAATAAAATGCAGGAATGAAACTTACATCCACACAGAATCCATGTGCACATGGATGTTCACAGCAACTTAATCAGAACTGCGCAAACTTCCAAGCAACCGAGATGTCCTCCGGCAGGATAAAGAAATTGAGATGCATTTATTATTTTATCATATTATTCAGCACTCAAAAAGTAATGGGTCGTCAAGCCATGAGAAGACACGGAGGAGAAAACTCAAAGGTATATGATGAAGTGAAAGAAGCCACTCTGTAAAAGCTACACGCTGTACTATTCCGACTCTGTGACATGCTGGCAAAGGCAGATCTACGGAGACAGTGGAAAGGTCAGAGGTCGCCGCGGGCCGGGGGAGGGAGGGACGAGCCGGCGGAGCACAGAGGGTTTTCAGGGCAGAAAACATTCTGTGTGACTCAGTAACGGTGGACACATGTCACTATGCTGCAATCCAAACCCCGGAATACGCGACGCCCAGACTGAACGAGTGACAAGTGTAGACTCGCGGTGATCACGATGTATCGTCAGTGCCTGTTTATCAATTGTAATGAATGTACCACTCTGGGGCGGGGGTGGGGGGGGCCGCCGATGATGAGCGAGCCCGTGTGTGGGGACAGAAACTAAAACTGCTCAAAAAAGAAAAAGAAAAAAAAGGAAAGAAAAAGTCTCTCAACAACAACAACAACAACAAAAGCAAGGGTGACTGCCACCCGAAACACGCGAAATGTACCCGTCACCTCAGAAGTTTTCATATGGCTCATGGGCATGATACCGGAACGAGGGAGCTCATACTTTCAGAGAGACCTTGCGGGTCAGCGGTCAAACACATCTCTTGATGACTTTACACACATCGAAAACAAGAAACCAGTCAGTGTCAGGCTAAGATAACTCGTCAAATCGACGGTCCCACTTCGCGTGACCATCTCCACCCTTTTGTTTTTTGGTGAGAACATGAGAAACGCAACAATGGACCAGCAAACGTTTTTCACTCGTCCTGTCGAGGATGGGATGGGGCTCGCTCGGCACCTCTGTTCCTCAGCCTGGTTTTCCCGGGTGTTAATTATTAATGCGACCTGTTAGTGGACCAGTTATCCGGCTAACCATTAATATCTGTTTACTCATTGGTGACCTTTGCAATTCTGTACCTGTCTCCTGGCTGTAAACGGCCACCTTTCTCTCTCTCTCTCTCTCTCTCTCTCTCTTTTCTTTCCACAGGCACAGTATTTTCTTCGTATCTACGGGCTACCTGAAGCAACTCCTTCACAAAGTACAATAATAGCGGGCAACGTGAGTGTAATCTTTATGAATGTGAAAGAAGAGATTGATTAAAGGGAAGGAAGTCACAGAACTTTCTGTGTTGAAATGACCTAGACCTGGACACAAATGGAAAATGCGAGGATTTTGCATGAGGTGAATGGACGACAGTTGACCAAAAAAGCCTTTTTTTTTTTTTTTCCTGGAAGTGGACAGAAAGCCAAAGAGGGAACTCCGAACCAGTCGCGAGGAATGAAACTCCTTTCTCGTTTCAGCATTTGCACATTCGAGAAAGGCTGCAGGATTTATTTCCAGTTCCTCAGTTAGCCTACATTAACGCCAGCACTAGTAAGATATCACCATTCTGCTTCCTCGTAATGGCTAACGCTGAGATTAAGCAATGTAGCTGGATTAGGGCTACAACTGGTGACCTTAATTTTACCCATCATTGGAGCCTGTGTGTATTTGACTCGTCTTAATTGCATTTACTTAATTTAAACAGACAATGGCGGCCCAAGACGGTTTTTCACCCCCAAATAATAAGAAGAGGAAGCCGAGCTATTTCTTAGAAATTAAGAACAGAACAGTCTTGCTATGTTGGCTGCTCGTTTTTTTTTTTTTTTTTTTTCCTTGTCCCATTAACATACAGCACAGGGAAGGACCCATTGAAATATTATCTCTGCCTAACAATACGATTTTAACGTTTCAGGGCACTCCTTTAATGAAATGTTTTAAAATATTCATATCATCCCAGCCATAAATAACCATTATGGTGTTCATAGAGATGCAAGTTTTGAATTACGCCTCAGGTCTACATCCACGTTTTCTCGTTCGCTGAGTTCTAACTTCGGTGAAATTAGGTTGTGTTTTTTTTTTTTGTTTTGTTTTTTTTAGATAAGGCCCCTGAACACTTGCTGTGACTGTCACTTCGTGTTCAATTTATCATATAGCGTTTAAGGCGGAAGACCAGGGAGTGATCTGTCACAATCGATTGTATTTGTAATCTTTGAGGGTTGGGGTGAGGGGCTGGGGAGGAGAAGAGAATTCTAGAGCCCTGCTCTCATGCGGCTCCGGTCACCACGGTGGTGACGGGGTCTGCGTGGACGGTTTAACGCCTTTTCTTCAAGCCCGCCTCTGCGTCGGTGACTTCGCTATACTCTGTGCCCAGAGATGCCTCTCGGGTTTTCTCAGCGGAATGATAACTCAGCTTGTCTTTCCCAGAGAGTTCAGTAATAAACAGATATACGGGCAGACGTGGGGCATTCTGACTTCGATTCTCTGGCGTCCCAGAACAGACGAGTGGACTCTGGCATTGTGCCAGCAACAAAGGAGACTTCCCCAAGGAGACACGGGGGGCTGGGCTTTGGAGCCAAGTTCACGATGACACAAGCTGACAAGTAATGCAAAGTCGAGCTTAGGACTGCAGCTTCATGTCAGTCCAGAGCCTCTAGAAAAAGAATGGTCAAAAAGCACATCATTTTTTTTTTTCTTTTTTGAAAACGGAACGTTCATTAGGGACGTACACAGCTGCAGGTGAGCAGAACACAGTTCTAGATCTCACTGACGGTGCACGCTTTACTCTGGGAACTAGGGAGAGGATTTTCCCAAGCCTGCTATTCGTGCCATATATATATATTTTTTCCTCCCTCCAATGTGCCAAAAGCAGGCATTTCTTCACAACCTTGGCGTCTGGAGGCCGAGTGCTCCTAAGAGCTTGCAGATCTCTATCTGGGTATCGGAATCAGAGGCTTCGAACTTTGCCAATCAGAATCCCACGCCGACATTTCCTCTTTATGTCACGTGGTCAGAGAGTTTAATTGACACATGGGAAATTTCCTTTCCACCTCTTATTCCACGCAGTACTGGAGATTTGGGTTTCTGGAATGTGCCAGCAGCTCTGAGCTGTCTTGGCTTCTCCGTCGCTGGCTTGGTCTGTGGCCCAGTATGAGACAAGCCGTGTGTTGCTCAAAACTCTCAAATTAACTGCTGGAGTTGTATCAGAACTGTGCTCGGGTCCAGGAGGGGCGGGAAGGGAGTAGGGGGGCTCCCAGCTCCGTTCCCACTGGGAGGCAGAGGTCACTGTTGTTTGTCAAGACTCGGGGCATTAAATCCTCCCCTCCCCCCTTGCCCTGGGCCCCCAGTGGGTACTGGGGCGATCATTTTTTAGCATTTACCACATTACATTGAAAGGTCCCTCCCTCACGTCTTTTTTTCCATCTATATCATGATGCCTTCTTGGTAGGGACCCCTCAGCATCCAGCACAGTGTCTGACATGCAGAGATACTCAGTGAGGTCAGCCTGGGGTGCTGGGGAGCTGTAGGACTGAGTAGGACTGGCCGCTGGGATGATGAAGATGAAGATGAAGATGATGATGTTGATAATGATGAATATGATGATGATGTTGATGAAGATGATGATGATGAAGATGATGAAGACGAAGATGATGATGTTGATAATGATTAAGATGATGATGATGATGAAGATAAGATGAGGATGAAGATGATGAAGATGGTGATGTTGATGAAGATGATGATGATGAAGATGATGATGAAGATGAAGATGATGATGTTGATAATGATTAAGATGATGATGATGATGAAGATAAGAGGATGAAGATGATGAAGATGGTGATGTTGAAGAAGAAGATGATGATGATACTGATGAAGACGAAGATGATGAAGATGATGAAGATGAAGATGATGATGTTGATATGATAATGAAGATGAAGATGGTGATGTTGATGAAGATGATGATGTTGATGAAGATGGTGATGATGAAGATGATGTTGACGATGTAGATGATGTTGGTAATGATTAAGATGATGATGATGATGAAGATAAGATGAGGATGATGAAGATGATGAAGATGAAGATGATGACAAAGATGTTGATATGATATAGATGATGAAGATGATGATGAAGATGAAGATGACGATGTTGAAGATGATGATGATGTTGATGAAGACGACGATGATGATGATTACAATAATTCCTAACTACTGCATAGTCACTTGATGACGCTAACAGCTGAGCGAGGTGAGTTCTTAGTTCTGATTTGACAGATGAGAGAGCGGACTCGCACGTTGTGATGTGCATGGAGGAAGTCAGGGCGCGGGGACGATGAAAGGGAGGGGAGGGCGCTCCGAGCGGCCTCTGTGGACCCTTTAGAGTCTAATCATAGGCACCTCCGCTTCATCCGAATAAAGACAACATTTCCATCATCAAAGCACAGTTCGGCAGGGGAGGCAGAGCTGGTGGTGTCTGGGATGAAAAAGAAGCATGGCTGCCGTCCCGGGCCTTGCCGCGTCCCCTTCCGGTGGCACTCGGAGTGCCTTGTATTTTCGGTTTCGGTGTTGTTATTTTTTGGACTACGCAGCATTTACTTTCCAACAAATTGGTGGCCTCTTCTAATGTTTCTGCCTGCGGAGTCCGGGCTCCGCTGTGCCCTGGCTGTGTGGCCTGGGGCGGCTGCTCGGCCTCTCCGGGTGTGGCTCCCTCGCCTGCGGATGTGGGGACATGGGGTGGCCTTGGGGAGCAGCTGCGGTGATATTTGTAAAGATCCTAGAACCGTGCTTGGCACACTCTCGGCGGGTAGCAGATGCTGGATGCTATGGCTGATCGTGCTACTCTGTCCCGTTTCCCTTGGTTGCCACTGTCCCAGGATGCAGAAATGCCACGTCTGTGGCTCTGTCACCCATGGGCACATTGGGTACAGGGAACAGTGGTGAAACGTTCACCGAGCCTGGGGCCAGGGTCTAGTCATCCCGACGTGCCTTAAAGCCCACCTGCTCGTGGCCCTGCCCCTTCCCCAGGGGAGGCCCAGGGCCTTGCCAGGAGGCTGGCCCTCTGGCCTTCACCCCATCTCATCTGCGAGGCTGTCTCTCCTCTGCCTCCCTCCCCCTCGCTCTGCTCTCAAAGGCGCCCCCCACCCCTCACGCCCTCAGCTTGCCCTTCCTCCTCCAGGCAGGCATTATCTCCTCCCAGGGCTAGCCCTGTGGGGGGAAAAAAAGCCAGGTGTCTGTGCTTTGGCCCCTTGACACAAACCTCCCTTGGGGCGGGGACACAGAGGCCTGGCCTTTTTCGCAGGGCGGAGTGCGGCAAACGCTGCGATCTGAATGGAAAAGGCTGTATCAGTGAATTACTCTGCCATGCTGAGGTTCTCTCTAGTCGGGAGGGAGGGGAAGCATGGAGGGGGGGTGGGGAGGCATCAGAAAGGAATGCAGGGGAGGGGGGAGGAGCCCCGAGGATAAACCCTGGGAAGGAGCAGGGCCGCCCGAGGCGTCCAAGTCAGAACGGTCCCCCCAAGATTTCCCTGGGTGCGCGGGCAGCACCCGCTGTCGCGGAACGTGGGTGACAGGAGGAGAAGAATGACTCAGAGTGGACGGACCTACGGGGGAAAATGAGCGGGTGGCAACGGGTCACGAGGGACGCGCGCTCTCGAGAGCTTCCGCTGGCCAGGCACTGCTTGTGCCAAGACTGGACGGCCTGCGGCTGCTCCGAACCGTCACAACCACCTCTGCAGCGGCCATGCTGGCTAGAATCCCCGCGTTAGAGATGAGCGAACTGAGGAAATAAGGCCGGGTAAACGATTCCAATTTCCTACCCCTAGTAAGTGATGGAGCCAGGTTGTCGGCTGTAGGATTCGGGGTGCACTTTGCTCTCAGGCTACCCCCCTGACAACAAGTCCGTGCCCCGATCCGACAATGGTGCAGGAAATTGATTTATCCTCAGCTGGGGGGTGATAGGCGGAGAATCGGCAAAGACCTGTCAGAGTGAGAAGAAATTAAGAATATAAAAGAGAACGAAGTGTATTTATTCTAAGGATGTTGATTTGGATGAAGCTTTCAAAGCGAAGGAATAAGGCAGGGACATCTGGGGAACAGCTCGCATGAACATGGCCTTGCTGGCTTCACCGACCCTGTGAGATAGAACGGGCTCAGAGCATCGTCTCCATTTTATGGATGCAGAAGCTGAGGCTCAAGTGCATAAGAGGCCGAGTTCAAGACTGAACGCAGGCCTACTAGCTCGAAATCCGATGCTGATGGGATGGTGGCCATGACTGGGCAAGGTGGCTCCAGCCCCACACTCAGGAGAGCAAAGCAAAGCAATATCCTTTGGCCCTCCACGGGCTGGAGGGCTGACTCAGGAAAAAAAATGCACGTCGAAGGTCAGGTGCGGGGCTGTGCCGATGCGGAGGGCATGGGCATTTTCAGGTGGGTCTCGGCTCGAGTTTTCAAGTTGGCAGAAGAGGAGAGAGAGCTGGGATTCGAGATACAAATCCCAGGAGGGAGCGAGGGCGGAAAAACAGAGAACAAAAGTCTGAGATGGAGGGAAACGCGGAAGGGACTTAAAAGTGATGTCTGAGCACAGAATGCCTGGCATGGGATCTGGGGAGGAAAAAGATGTGGAAAGAATGTCGGAAATGTAAAAGGAGGGAAGTGGAGAAGAGAGTGAGCACGTGGACGAGTCGGAAGTTGTCCTCAGAAACTGGAAAGGTTGCCTAGAATCTGGGAAAAAACAGATCGCTGTGTAAAGGGGACGTAAAATTGAGGAGGGACAGAGAGGAAACACCTGTGGGAAGAAGGGTGTGGGAGAAGTCAGAGCCGCACCTCGACCAGGAGATGCGGGCAGATTGATGGCCAATATCACGATGAGAAAAGAAAATAACATCGATAAGTTTCAGCCAAAAAAAAAAAAAAAAAAAAAAAAAGAAGGAACGGGAAAAGGAAAGACAGAACACAACCCAAAAAACAACCAAAAAAAAAAAAATCCCACCCAATGTTCCTTTCAGAAGTTGCTAGAATCAGAAAAAAAAAAAAATGCTGAAGCATCAACTATCAGACGGATCCATCCTGAACATGTCTAATTCCAGCCACGCCTCTGTTTATTTTTAAGGACCATCTTTACTATTCTGCGGAACTATTTTGGCCCCTAAATTCTATCCTCCCAAATGAGAACGGGTTTTGAGTTTTGAATGGTGGGCGCTAATTCTTGCTGCTTGCACGCGCCTGCCCATGTGCGACCTCTTGTGAGGTCTGAGCTGGAATTCCAGGCTTTCTAGAATCTCCCCTAGGTGAGTATCACAGGATTTTGAATGTTGGCTTCAGAGATTCCTCCAGGAGTGAATACAGGAGCTCGGTGCACCTTGATGCTCTCACAGTTATTTTGACTGCCCGGGAGATTTTTTCTTGCTTACTTCCTTGGTTCTTAGCTTCCATTCAGAAAGCAGAATTTTCCAGCTAATCGACCTCCGAATAGTTGAAGCATGATTGTGTTATTGCTACTAATATTGGCATTGGATAAAAGCGACAGAATCGGCCTGTGGATTGCACGCCGCAGAGGTCCTTTAAAGAAACAGTTAATCCAGAGATTAGGCTGCATATTTTGAGGGCTGTTTTCAAATCTGTGTTGTGCGCACATGCTCATTTCATGTCGGTAACAGTAGCAAGCATATTGTCTGTCAAATGACAGTGAGCCATAGTATGAGAAGTACATGACAACCTACTGTTGAGGTCGAAAAGGCCAGGAATTCAGCCAGGATCAAACACACTCTTCTTTTCTTTCTACAACTCCGCGAGGCAAGAGTATAAACTCAGGGCGGAGTTTACACCGTTTTCCGCAAGTGAATTTGGTGGAGGCATCTCAATGGGGATGTTTTTGTGGCTTTCTCTTTATGCATCTTTTTATAATAAACCACAGACCCAGAATTTAAACAGCGCAGAAATTAAAGATGGCCTCTTGCTGTGAAGTTAGTGTCTATCATCAAATACATTCTTATCTGTAGTCTCAGTGGTTATACCTGAGCTGTCTCTTTGGGCGAGTCTAAGACAAGGGCCCCTTAGGGTCCAAATAGTTGCATCAAGGAAAATAAAAGTTAACACAAAAATGATTTCCAGGTGAAGGCAAATAATAGAGCCACTTCGTACTGCATTTAAGGTGGTTTGTCTCATACTGGGACATACTCTCCCATTTTATTATGGAAATTCTTATTTCGAAAAGTAAAAGTCACTATGAAGAATTTTAAATGCAAAAGTTGAAAGAATCAGGCAGTGAACATCCATACACTCACCATCTAGACTTCACAGCGAACACGGTACAATTTTTGCTCGATCCCGTATCTGTCTGTCCCTCTATCCGATCATCCAATCAGATTGCCTTTTCTGTTGTATTCCAAAATAACTTGCGGATATTCACCCCTAAATATTTGAGGCAGCTACAGTGTCCCGTGCAAATTGTAAGTGTGCTTTCTGATTTATTTTGGTAAATACATACAATTACGTAAGCCAAACAACTGCCAAAATCTGGACTATTTCCTCGCATCCATTTTAGCTAATCCCTGCCTCCTTCCCCCATAGACAATACCAATGCTGTTTTCTTTTCTTTTCTCTTTCTTTTCTTTCTCTTTTTCTTTCTTTCTTTCTGGGGGGGGAGGGGAGGGGCAGGGGAGGGGGGCGGGCGGGGGTCGGGAGGGAGGATGGGCGGGCGGCTGAGGGCGGGAGCGAGAGAGAAGGAAGGAGGACGGCAGGAGCGAAGGCGAGCCGGAGACGGAGGCAGGAGGAAACGGAAACGGAAGAAGGGAGCGAGGAGAAGGAAGGGAAGGAGGGGAAGGAGAAGGAGGCAGGAAGGAAGGAAGGATAGGCAAAGAGGACGAGAGTCGTTTTTCCTTCCTTTTCCTCCTCCTTCCTCTCCCTCTCTCCTTCCTTCCTTCCTTCCTCTCTCCTTCCTTCCTTCCTTCCTTCCTTCCTTCCTTCCTTCCTTCCTTCCTTCCTTCCTTTTTTAACTATAGATTAGTTTGCCTGTTCTAGAATTTCACCAATATACAATTATACTATAAAAAGTGCTTTGGGCAAGGCTTTTTCATTCAGCGTAATGGTTTGTAGAGTCGTCGTGTTGTGTGTCTGGGTAGTTTCTTACTGTTCATTGCTCAGTAGTATTCCAGCACACGAATATACCCCTGGGCACTATTTTAAGAGGCAAAGAGAAGAATTTCTAGGATGATGAGAGGTTGGTGGAGGGAGGGGACTTGAGATAGTCACCATAAGAGAAGCACATTTGGGGAAGGACATGAGAACTCCCTTCGAATATTTGCAGTAGGGGTAAATGAACTTTTTAGTCATGGGCCGGACAATAAATATTTTAGGCTTTGCTGGGCCTTACGGTCTTTGTCGCAAGTAAATTCTGACCCTGCAGTAGCGTGAAAGCTATAGTCTATAGAGCTAGTTTCTCCAGCTCCACTCTCCACCTCTCCTCTGTCTAGACTTCCTGCAACCTATTTAACCCTTTCCCATTTCTACTGACTCATGAATACAATTAGAGGCATTCTAAGGATTCAATAAGTTAGCGTATAAAAAAATCCCCCCGAAAATGTTTACGATCACTACTTGATCCACTTGGCACAGCGTCGGGCACATGGTAGGTTTGAAATAAGCATTTCTCATTCTCATTATAGTTATCATCGTTATTATTATCACTTAGAGGCTGGGCAGGCACGTGCGAGATTTTGCTGAAGGAATTTCTACTTTTCACGGTAGGCTGAACTCATAGATGCTTAGATGCTTTCTTGTTCTGAACTAACGATCAGTGTTTTCTTCAGTTTAGTGCCTGAGGCCTCGACCCTGAGACTCGACTGTTGTTGAAAGTTGAGATGAAATAGCAGAATATTTTAGAAACTGATGTTAGCTAGCCTACGCGACAAGGCAAAGCCGGTTCTCTCTCTCTCTCTCTTTCTCTCTCTCTCTCTCTCTCTCTCTCTCTCCCTCTCTCTCTCCCTCTCTCCAATGTAAGGCCTGGTGTAGGTGCCCAGTGGTAGGCGATGCTTTAAGTTTTTCTCCCTATGAGAACAGGGGAGGAGGGAGGATCTTCGCTTTACAATGGGACATGATTTTTCCTGTGAGTTCTGTTCACCTACGGGGCAACGCTGAGGAGCTGGAGAGCGGCACGGTCGGGTCTGAGTGCCACGTGACTGCACCCCACACCTGTCGTGATTGCTGCTGCCTGTGGGGAGGAGGGGAATGGACGCGGGGTGACCCCTCGGGTCTCTGTGTGCACCTCCTCATTCCCTAGTTATAACTGCTGTCCCGCACTGTCGCCACCGTTGGCTTGGTCTCTGACATTGGAGCTTGCGAGTCCATTTATCTTTATTGGGACCTGGTTACTTCACCTCGTTTTCCTTTGCTAGACGGCTGGAACAATGGCCCCTGTGTCTCGGAGTGGTCAGTACGATACGGCCTCACAAAAGAGCCCTGGAAGACGCCATGGGACCATTAATGGCAACTTCTTCCTACTCCAGATGAGGAAACCAAGACTCAGATCAGACAGAGTCTCGGGAATGCTCCTGGCTTTTAGTCTGGTGCTCTTTTCATGATCTTGCATTAATCTTTACCTCTAAGCAAGATCTGATATTGGGGTACATGGCTGGGGGTATATGGACTTGAGCCCCACATTCATCCCTGAAATGTAGAATGTTGCCATTATTTCCACAAAAAGCGAAGCCATGACTAGAAAAATATTCTCTATTATACTGAACGTTCTCAAGTGACATTAGCGAATATTAAATATTAAAACCTAATCCATTTTTTAAGCACTGTTTGGGGATGCCTTTGTTATTTCATGTCCTGGAATCTCAAACGGCGGCATTGGCCACAGTCTTTCGGTAACTCTGATAAGCCTTGCTGAAGAGAAAGTGAAGCCACAGCATTTCGATGGATGTGGACACGTGACCAGCACATCACAGGGCGCAGAGCTGGGAGAGGCGCAGAGTGATGTCGAGAGGCCTTGACCGACACGGGATGGTCGGCTGAAAAAGGAAGTCAACGTCGAAGAGGAGGAGGAATAATGGAAAGGAAGAAATGGCGAGTAGTGGGGAAAAGGGAGGGGATGGGCCCCAGCAAACCCCCCAAGAAATTGGGAGGGAGGGGCGAGTGTGGACCCGTGGGGGGCGGGGCTCCTACCTTGGACAACAACAGGAAGAGGGGGTTCTCCCTACGGCCTCCCCTACTCACGCATCACTTCACAAAAACTTGCCAGCCATCTCACGCATTGTTCAAAGCACGAAAGGATTCGCCTTGACCGCAAGGTGGTTTACAGCACAGGAAGTCCCCAGATTGCACGTACACAATGTCGTGACAGTTGTTAATTTTAGGGGTAAGGATTCTGGCCTTCTGGAAGACTTTCTGGACTGCGGGGATTTAGCAGCTATCGCTTTGAATGCGGGCACATTCTGCTTTTCACGGCATCGTGTGAAATGACACATTCACGTGAACCGAATGGGTGATTGACCCAAATTGCTTTTTAAAAAATACTGTATCTATAAAGTTGGAAAACCAAATCTTATTCCCTTGGATAAGATACCTAGCTAATGACGGATTCATTTTTTTTTTTTTAATCTTTTGAGGAGAATAAAGAATCCTGCTTTAAAAACGAGTTGAAGGTCTAAAATTTGTTTATCACGTAGAGACTCCAAGGTCACTCATGTCTGTTAGAGGTATTCAGTGCAGGGTCTCTGACGGGTCTGCAAGAGACAGCCAATTAGATGTCTGTTTTTCCTTTCAAAGTCCCGCCTGTTTCCTTCGCCCTCTTCGAAACACCCTAAGCAGACATATATATCAGCAGGTCAAAGTCAAACAAAAACTAAAACCAAAAAAAAAAATAAAAAAAGTAAGGAAAAGAAAAACTTAGAACAGTGAGAGTTTTCTTTCATTATCCAAGAGTCGTGTGCATTTTAAATACTCGTCATTATCAAGGAGGAAAGTAAAGCCAGGGGTCTGATGAGAGGAGCTACAGGGTAGAATAATAGTCCATCTTGCACTTAGGCGGCAAAAGTGACCGAATGGAATAATTGATTGCCCACTGTGGAAGAAAGATGGCTTCGAAGCTGCAGAAGAAGTATTTGTTTAGAGAGGGGAGGATCAAGACGTTCTGGTATTTACTGTGGAAAAGGCAACAGCATAGGGCCTAGCTTTGAGAGGAGGAATGCATGGTTAAATTGGCTCAGCTTGTCCTTAGCAACCTGAACTCAGAGGCCACATTTTTTCCTCTCTAAGAAGCAAGTGGGAACTTGAAAAGTATGTAGCATGCCTTGTAAAGGGAGCAGTGAACTTTGCCCACGTCTGCAGCCAGTGCTGAAATCTGAACCCGTCAGAAGCTTCAGGACTGGTGGAATTTTTTTCCCCCTCCTTCCTTTTAAATCTCTGTCCGTCCAGCGTCTTTACAAAGTACCTTGGTCTGGAAAGCGGGATCCTCCTAAGAGAATCCATTCTCTAAGTAGGTCTGACGCCTTAAAGAAGGAAGTTGTAAAAACACAAATAAAACGTTACCTCCAACTGTATGATTATGATATTTAACCTCGTTTTATGTATCTGGAAGACCCACTAGAAAGATTTTTTTTTTTGGGGGGGAGGGGAGCACTCGTCTTTAAAGCTCACTTTCAACATTTCTGAGATGATCACTGGTTGGGAACACTTTTCCCTTATATCATTAGGGAGAGAGAGAGAAAAAAAAAATCGCAAAATGTTCAGGCTGCTGGCAGTACGAGTCTTTTTACAACAGCAAGTTACTTGGTAACTTGAGCTGTGTTCGTTCCTGAAATTCTTTCACATAATTGAAGATTAATTTGATTCCCTAGATTGTTGAGGGTTGTTGACAGTGGGGACCCGGGTGGGTGGAAATAGATTATTCAAATCACAAAGAAGTAGGTGTGCCCTAAGTGACTGCTCCATTACTGCTCAGAAGTGTTTGCCATCACTACCAGAAGCGAGGTGAAGGTTCAGGGAGCAGGTGAACCTCAGAGAGAGCGAAATATTTTGTCAAGAGAGTTCTATGTATTAATGGCGCCTCTAGAATCCATTAACACCAAAACGAGCCACCTCACGGGCTCTGGCTTTCTCAAGTGTCTAATGTAAACAATACGAAAGTCAATAGTGGGGGACATTCCAAGACAGTATTAACACGATTGATTTATTGATGGTTGCACAACGGGAGGTTATCTTTTGTTAATTGACTCAGTAAATACGCTCACAGGCGGCAGGGGACGGGAGAAAGTAGCAGCTAGAGGGACAGGAGAGGCACCTGGATTGTAATTTTTTTCAACGCCCTGCCCCGTCTTGGTGAATTTCAAACACCACTTCCTCTGCCAAGCTCAAACACAGGTCAGCAAGGGATTCCGTCCCAGGACTTGGCATCTGTCCCCCGCGAGGGGAAGACTCGTAGGTCGCGTGGTCTTCTGAAACACTAAGTATTTTACCAAACTTCAGCTTCGGGAAGATTGAAAGCCTAGTGCAGGAGGTTGGGAGAAGAGAGAGACAGAGACGGAAGGAGAGAAAGAGAAGGTCTATCGGGCTTCTTTACAAATCTAGGCGCCGTGGGCAAGACGCATGTGCAGCGTGTGTGATACTTATAACTTCCGAGCAGTGAATGGATGGGTGACGGGAAGATACACCGTTTGCTGTTGTCAGTCATTTATGTCGCTAGCGCCTCTTCAGAAAGGCGACCATAATTTGGTAGCTCCTCCTGGGAGGGAAGGAGGAGGAAAAAAAAAAAAAAAAACTCACAACAAACAACCACTTTACAAATCCTGGGCTATTCCCAGGATCATATCGACGGGAGTGGGATCCCCCCGGACTATGGATAAGAACCATCTTGAACTTGTCTAGATGGAGTCATTGCTGGACTTTCAAATTTTCATTGGTTTAAAAATGTAACATTCAGTCTTCTGGAGCATTTAAAACACATCGAATTCTCACTGGCTTTCCCTGTTTCTTCTTAAGAATATATTTTTTGGTCTTTCTCTTCCCTCTGCCAGCTTCCTCCCATCTCGTCCAGATACTGGTTCGTACCTCCCTCCAGGGGAGTCCAGCGTAAATCAAGTATGTGGTAACACCTGTGCCAACGGGGCTTCCCTCTCGTCCCCTGAACCCGCCCCGGTCACCCTTTCGACCACCCGCCTTCCAGGCTTCTCTGTTTCTATACATAAACCCACCCCGGTCTCGCATTATCTTTGGCTCCAAAATATGGAGTCCACCATGTCTTGATCTCTACTTCCATCCTGTAAGTTTTCAAGTCTTAACAGATCTTGCTTCCTTTCTTTCTTCATCTGCTTCTTTTATTTACAGTTCATATACAACGGGCTTTGCCTCTCAACTATAAAAACTGGCCCGGGGGTTGGTGCATCTGCTCAGTTAGTGTCTGTTGAATGAACAATATCTTTGCCTACGACTGTATTTTTCTTCATTAGAATCATCTCTGATCGTATTATTTCCAGGTTCAGAAACTATCGGTAAGTAATGATCTCCTGAATTAAGTGTCAGCTATTTTTTTTTTTCGAAACACCCACAATTATTTTTTTGTTTGTTTCCTCTTCTACCAAACTCGGAAACATTCTATACTTATTCTACGATATTGCATAGTTTCCTGTAAATTCTTCATTTTTCCTTACCTCCATATCTTAGCTCATCCTTTCTTCAGCCAGAATGTTCAACCCTGGTTTCAAGTTCAATTTTTTTCCCCGTTCTTAAGGCTTGACTCGAGTGCCACCCCCTCCTCCAAGTAGCTATTTTTAGTTGTATCTGCCTATATTTCTTCACTTGACGTTTGGGAGACAGTGGCTAAATCTTACTTCTTTTTCTGTGCCTAGATTCTCGATGCCTCAAAAAACAGTAAGTGCATAGAATAGTATCATTGAAATGATACTGATTTTTATTTCTTTCTGAGTATTGCACAAGTTTTTTCTTTCGCTTTTGATTGCATGTTGCCGTTCAGCATCGTGTGTATGAGTGTGTGTGTGGTCTCACCGTTCGCAAACCCAATTAGCTACCTTAGTCTTGAAACGCGTATTTGCTAACCATTATTTTACAGCTATCTACCAGGTATGGGAGAAAAGCTCCTTCGGTGAGGACCCAGGCAGCCTGCTTTCCCTGCCCCTTTCAGTGCCTGAGAATTAGTTACACTTAAGTTCCACTGAGCCCAGAGTTAGCTGCCTGCAATTTGAGATGCAAACTCCAACACTGGGGGCCACGTTTTAGAAGCCCGTGGTCATCTGGGAGACAAAGGCACTCCTGTTTCCTTTTCTCGGTGGCAATTAAGACATCGGATTAATAGCATCTTTAAATTCTTGAACGATGCTTGCGTGGCTTGCGTTTGCGTTAACACAGAGAAAGACTCTCTGAGCCGTGAAGATCGCCCGAGAAATGAGAGAGACAGGCAGTGTGCGAATGGAGACCACTGGTGGGTTTTTCGGAGGGTGGCACGTGTCCTCTGCGGTGTGTTCTGGCTTTGGAGCTACTTAGCATGGAGCCTCGTGTGCTTTGCTGCAGAGAGGCCTCTGCTGGGTGAGGCGTCTCGTGTGTCGCAGGGCCTGGCAGTGTGGGAGGAGGGGCGACAGGGTGGGGGAGAGGGAGGTGTCTCGGTTCACGTGCTAGGTTCGCTTAATGAATGTCATGTTGTTGCTAATGGGTTTATCCACAATACCTATCCCTAACCTGGTCACCAAAATGGCATCCGTCCTACATGCCTCCTCCCGAATTCAATACCGTCTGCCTGGGATCCCGAGCAGAGGTCTGCTCTCCCAATTTTCTAAGTGGTAATCCTAGAATTATGTTGGCTCAGAAATAAATGAAGGCTTCGTGTACGGGACTCGAATTCCCCTACGAGGGTTGTAACTGAAACAAGGATTAAGTGCCGGGGCACAAAACCTCTCGAGCAACGGACGTGTCAATGGCTGAACGTTCTGTCACAGAAGGCCCTCGGTCTCTCTCTTTTCTAAAGCTCGAGATCAAGTCTGGGGAGGGAGTCAAAAGCGAGGCAATTTAGCTCCTTTAAAGGCTCGCGAGTTGGGAAGGATGAAGCTATATTTAGCTCTGTGACAGTCTCTCCAGGAAGCTGAAACAACCAGGCAATTAAATGGTAAATGGTGTGTGTGTGTGTGTGTGTGTGTGTGTGTGCGTGCGCGCTTGTGGGAGGCAGGCAAACTTGGGGAAATGATAATACAGGCCTTAAGAAAGAGTCTGTTCAGGAAAAAGTGACTAAACAGTTGCATAGTATCATGCGGATAAAACAGCCTACCTGTTACGCATTGCCAAGGTCTATTCTGAGTCGGTCTAGACAGGGCCTAAATTAGCGACTCACTTATGCCCCAGCCCTGCATGCCCCGCCCCCCATATAGTGCCAATAACATGAACCAATCTGTAACAGTATTACTACACGACCTGCCATTTATTGATCAACTACCATATACCAACACAATGCTTCCCTTCCGTTCCGTCATTTTGTCTTGACAACTGTGCTCTGAGAAGCAGGTGAGGGCAGGGTTTGACCCCCAGATCACACAGCCGCTGAGTGGTTAAGACAGATGTGAATCTCTTTCTCATTCCGATTCTATAGCCTGTACTGTTCCCTGCTGCCCTGCCACGTCACGGTTTTAAACTCACGTGTGAGAGCACTCTGACCTCCTTGGAGGAAGGCACGAAATACACACGTACGTACGCTATACAAATATATATATATAATTTACATCTACATCTACATTTTAAGTGGAGCGGTATCCTTAAAAAAGGAATAATGAGGGACTCTCATTTGCATTTTAATTTACATTCGGATCTCCTGGCACTGTTACTTGTACTCATTTTTTTAAAAAAATATCAGCTTCCTTTCTCTTATTCATGGCGCTCCCAGGACATTGTGCTATGGGCACAGGACTGCAGGGGTGGGACAGAGATTAGCGAGATGGAAACAAACCGGGAAAGCAAAGCTCTGGGGAGAACCGAGTGGCACCTAACTAGCTCTTGGTGGCCGTTTCTTCCCTTTCGTAGGGCAGACCCAAGGCCTGTTGAAGTTTCCATCTTTGAATCGAAACCCTGGGTTTATCAGGTAGAAGACGGTCAATAAGTCTAGGAGTAAATCATGGATGGACAGGGAAGTAAATAACAGGACTCAGTCTAAGCCAAGAGCTCTTCTAAGAGTCAAGTTTAAAATCCCAGGGCGTTTTAACCCAAGGCAATTTTCCTTTTTCACATCTGTCTTCTCATTGACATCGGATTGTATTCTGGAAGTTGGTCTGTAACTTTGGAAGATAAGTTCCTGTTCTTTCATAAACAAGCAGCCTACGAGTAAGAAGTCTATTTCCTTGAATGATATAGTTGTTAGTTCAACGCCATATATGAAGACGGAAGTCAATAATTGTTTGGAAAGTCAAAGTTAGAAATCAACATTTAGCTATGGAGGGCCTATCAAGGTTTTTCTCAAAGCGGACAGAGGAATGCTTTCAATCTTTGCGAACTTTTTTTTTTTTTTTTTTTTTTTGCCTACGTGGACAAGGTGACCTCTCTCTCAGGCCCTGTCGAGTTCTAAACATTTATGAATCTATAATTGCCAAACTTTCTTTCAGTTCTGGGCTGCTTCCTTGAGGGATGAAGATGGTCAAGGAAGCCGAAATCAGCAGTTGAGCCCAGATATTGTTGCAGATACCCCCAAAAGTGCCTTCTTCTTCCCGAATCAAAGACAAACGCCCTCGGATCTCCTTAAGTTTGAAGCGGATGAAGAAGGAAAAGATTATGAGCATCAAAAACGATGGTGGATGTAAAATCTAGGCTCAGGGGGATGGCCCTGCTGCCGCTCACCTGAAATTATTTAATTACCGGCAATTTCATGATTATCTGTGAAGGGGAGAGATGGAGAGGCAAACTCAGAGAGTAGAAGGGGAAAAATTGCATCGATTGGCCTGGGAATATTCCATATGATTCTCTCCCTGGAAATCTGCCTTCCTAATTATGTTTTGCTAAGCCCAATATTAAAAATGAGTTGTTTTCCCCAGAGGAACTCTGAAGTTCAACTACGGAGGGAGTTGGTTGAGAATCATGTCTATTGGAACATGGAAGATGAAACATCTTCTGGCATTAAGGTAGCAAAAAAAAAAAGGCCCCAAATTATTTTAATCTTAAAAAATAGCATAATTTTGAGCACCTTTCTAGCCTTCGCATATTGTCTGAAATGCCATAAACGTTGATAACAATTACGTACATTATTTTTACTTTGGTTTATGTGTTTTCACTGTGAGAATGTTACGTCTCTACTCCCAGCCCTTTTGGAAGCTAATATAGCAAATGGTGAACCAAATCTCTCAGACTCAAGCACATAATATGATCAGAAATATTTGTCGAATAAATAAATGTCCCTGCGTAAGAAGGCTCATGTGCTGTATCACTGAAGGAATAGGTTAGGCTAGATTTGAAATATTAGAATTAGGGGTGGCTTGGGAATCTATGGGACATTCATAGCGATTCTTAGGCTACATAGTTATTTGTCACAGGGGTTCCTTGACTTAGCTCCCTCCCTCCCTGCTCTAAATTTAAATTACTTCACATTCTGATGTTACTCGGGCATAGGCACACTCGAAAGTAGGCACAGTCCTCAAGTTGACAGCTCTGAAGCGACGCAAACCAAAAAGAAGTTCACCGATCGAGTTCGAATGAAATGACAAACACAACATTCAAATTAACGACATCGATTTTAACGTGATGGATGACGGTTTTGCTCATGGTAAGTTGTCACTTGTGGTATGCTGAAGATGGTCTGATCTTAGAATGCCTATGTTTCCATGGGACATTCATAGCGATTCTTCGAGTACTTTCCTCTACTTAAGCAACAGCAAAGCTTTAGTTCACACAACATACTGGGACATCCTTTGACCTTTGCTTGGCATAAATCCATAGTTTACTTACTGGGGCGTATCCAGGTTTCGTGGGGCCTGAATAGCATATGATTTTCAGGGACTTTTCTTTAAGGAAAACATAGTGAAAACAAATGCCTCTAGAGCTCCCCACCCCACCCCAAGGGCCTTGGAAGGGCCCCACAAACAAGAGACATCTTGAAGCTCAAGTTCAACTGCCATTATGTGAAACCCATTGCGTTCACAAATCGAGTCTTTCTCAATTGTTTCTTTTTTTCCCTTGTTGCCAGTAAAACTACACAACTGGGCAACAGTCAGAATCAGGAGTGACATTTTTTTTTTTTTTTAATTTTAAGGAGATCAACTTTAAATGAGACATTCGTGCTTTTAAGATTATTCTCAAAATAAAAACGGAATTACACAATTCTATTGATAACCCAGAGGCGGTTGAGAAATATATTTCTATTGACTCCTTTTCCCCTGATAAGTTCCTTGGAGGAGGGTTATGGGGAGAGAGTTTTAAGAGCCTTGCTGTACTTTTGCTGTGTTGGACTTAACAGTGGTTAACATTTGGGATGGAAATAGAGAGGCTAGCAGTCTCCCGGAATAACTTTTTCCGACCTGCTTGGCTTCTCAGAGCATGAGCTGTGAATACCACACCTGTGGGTTTATAGTCCCTGGGCTCCTTGTTTTGTCCAGCTTCTGGCCTGATGGCGAGGTTGGCTGCACCAGTGAACAGGCAGGGGCAAAGTGAACCTCAGGCCAGTATATGTCTGGGAGTCCGAGCGACAGAAACCAGACGTCAGGATCTGTCTCAGGGACAAGGGCTGTGACCAGGTTTGTTGTGAGTCGGAGCCTGGGAGCCATCAGACTGTAAACACAGGGGCTAAGGAGAGGCCACGCAAGAAATCGGGGTCAGGAAGAACCCAAGGCCAAGCCTTCGTCCAGCACGGAGGGCCGGGTATTAATATCATGACCAAGCAAGTCTCACGCTTTGCCCTGGAGCTCTTCCTGCCTCCCTTACCTGGCAGCACTCATGCCTACAGACTGTTCGAGGCTCACAGATGTTGGGTCTGAAACCCCCGGACGAGGAGAGGAAATGGGTGTGGCCCTTTCTGATTCGAGGGGATTCTGAAATTATTTTTACGAGGGCCGACAGGAGAATAAAATATAGCAGCCAAGAACATCTCCTGCCCCAAGGTCTCTTCTATTACCAGAGAATCTTCTGAGAAATCCTTACAGAAGAGAGGCGACAGGGTGTCGGTACCCAGAACACACATTCTGAAAGAGCCTAGTTCCAGTTGTCTTAGAAAATTTGGGGACTCGTCATAAATACCCCTAACTTTCTATCTCTTTACCCTATGTGCTTACTGTAGAGTTCGAGCGAAATTACACATGTCTATGAAGGTGTTTTGTGACTGTACCAGGCATTATAATCTCATTTCTTTCCAATGGAGATGCTGGTTTTTCTCACCTGATAATTGTTCTCAGGTGAGATTATCTCATGTGAGAAACACTTTCTGTTTGGTTTCATTTCTCTTTTGTTCCCTTTACGTTTTCGTTTCTCTTTCTGGTGAGGAAAAAAAAAAAAAAACGATTCCACTGGAAATTTCATGTTAGAAAAAAAATACTTTTGGAGAAAGGGTTCTCAGATTTAAAAGAGAGCTTTTCTATTTTTAATACTCAGAGCTGTTTGAACTATTAAATAAACCACTTTATCTAATCAATTAGGCCTTTCATACAATACGTTCAGCTGGTGCCTGGGTAGAGCACACACCACCAGTTGGGTCTTATCAGTTATGACACAGGGAACGAATTAGCCACCTTTTCATTGCAAGAGTAGAGCTGTGGGCTCTTTCCTTTTTTCTGGACTATTTGGGGATTCTGAAAGTGTATGAAGTGCCCAGATTGTTCTGTTCAGGGAAACTTCTCTGAAATAGTTAGCAGGGTTCATCTGATGACATGAGCCCCCGCCAGTAATTTCCATGATGTCAAGGGCACGTCTGAGATTGAGCGGGGATTAAAGCCTACTGGCAGGGTCGACGCATTACAGTAAATGGACTCGACTTGGCAGGGTGCTCCTTGAGTTGGCACCTTTTCGCCAGCTAGCCATATACAATCCAGGGTTGTGCTTAGTTCTGCTGCTTTCACAGGGGCCTGAAGATCAGAAAGAAACGAGGTGGGAGGTTTAAGATGCTGGGAGGCGTGGGCAGACCTCTGAGAGAATAAACTCAAGACCAGCTTGCCGTTAGGAGTCACCAGGAGTCACCGAAAGATTACAACAGTAAGGACAAAGTTTTTTTGTTCTGTGTTTTTTCTTTTCCTCCAGAATGTTTCAAAAACGAACTTAGTTTCTGTTTACCTTCCTTCTGTTCACTCCCAAGCTTTCCAGATACGCCTATCTTTTAAACCCGTTTTAATCCCTCATCTGATTATCCACTCTTCTGTGAAAGGAGTCAGGTTTGCCCAGGAAAGTCACCGAATAAAGATGAGTTTATATTTTTAAAAAGGAAACAGCTGGATGGCAAAAGCCAGGGAGAGAGGCGGCTCTGGTTTCATTAGCGAAGGGAAGTTCGAGGGCCCAGGGAGAACTGGGCCGGCAGCCACGGCGGGGAGAAGAAAAGGAAACACACGATCATAAAGAACTAATCATGAAAAATGGAAAGTGAAGACGGGCCAAGAACAACAAGCAATAAATAGATTTGGAAAGGAGAAAGCGACGAGGAATGCAAAGCCTTGCTCAGGAAAGGGGCGGCGGGAGCATGTGGTTTCATGCGAAAAAAAAAAAATTAATAATTCTGAAAATCATTAAAAAGTCCTATGGAAAAATGTTTTAAGATGACTTTTCAGACTCTGGTTTTATTTCTTTTGTGTCATTTCCTAGCCCGTTTCAGTACATGGGGAAAAACATAAAATTAGAGAAAGAAACTTAATGTATCATGTGCCAGAGTGGTTGGTTTCTTTCCTTCCTATCACCTATCTATCATCTGTCTGTCTGTCTGTCTGTCTGTCTGTCTGTCTATCTATCTATCTATCTATCTATCTATCTATCATCTATCTAGCAATCTAGCTATCTATCATCTATCTATCTATCTATCTATCTATCTATCTATCTATCATCTATCTAGCAATCTAGCTATCTATCATCTATCTATCTATCGATCTATCATCTAATTATATATCTATCATCTATTATCTATTTAGCTATCATCTATTATCTATCATACCTATCTTTCTATTATCTATCATCTATCCATCTATTTATCTATCATCATCCTCATCCTCATTCTATCTATTTATCTATCAATCATCTATCCTTATTTAAAATTTAATTTCATCCTCATGGTAGAAAGGGAAGCGATTAGTTTGCAGATATGAGGTCAAAGACTATGTCGAAACCGGTAAATGTGTGGTTTCTAAGAGTAAGTCATAAACATTTTAGCCTAAATTAGAAATATATATTGTTACCTGTGTGGCGATCACCTACGTCTGTGTAATGAGGGAGTGAAGGCGTAGGACTCACAGGTGCATCACTAAATATTTTCAGATGAAATCAGCATGGATTTAAGAAGGGCCTAAGAGGAAAACCAGATCCTAGTCTGTCTTTCATCTTGAAAACTGTTCGACACGCTAAAATATACAAACATGGCCAGCAGTCCTGACAATCTTGGAGAGAAAGCATTTAAAAAGAAAATCTGAAGTTTTTACATCAGCTCCAGACTACACCTTTCCAAGGAAATGGTGCTGGTCTTTCATTTGGGGGATGCTTATTAGCTTTTTTTTCTTTTTAATTTAATTTTTAATAGCAGCATTTGTTTTAGGAGCGAGTGTGCTCGGCAGTGAGTTCTGCAATTAATCTCGGTAATGACACCACAGTTCACGGCTGGCAAAACAGGAGACTTTTGAAGAAACCTTTTTTTTTTTTTTTGGTGGTAGCTCTACTTGAGAAATAAGGCCAGGAAACTGGAAATACATGAAAAGTGCATGAAGACAGGATACAGGATTTCCTATGATTTTATGTTGCTCTTAATTAGGAAGCATGTTGGCAACAAATGCTAACATGTGTTGGGATGTTTAGTTGTAGCCAAATAAATGTTTTCTATTACAGCTCTGAACTCCATGCCTCGTCGGGACCCATGCTGTTCTGCTCATGGCTTACAACATCCCTTTGCAAGTCACCGCCAAGGGCCGATTTTCTGTTGTTGGCTCGCAGGGCGAAACTACTCTCTACCACATGTTATCCTGAAGGGCCCATCTTCGACTCAGAGTGGAAGTCAGAGGTGACAGAGCGGTGGCCTCTGATCTTGGAATCGCTTTGCTAGATGGTGACCAGTGAGTAGTCCTTAGGAAGCATGCCTAGCGTGACCCCAGAGTGGGAACTGGGCGTCGTCAAGGACCCCAAGCAGAATCCTTTGCAGGAATGTTTGTTTTTGCTTCGGTGGAGGAGTAGGGGTAGGAAGAAGATGGTAAGGGTTAAGGTGACCCAGGTAAGGCGGCTCCATTAGAGAAACATTTGCTCGTGTATGCGAGGAAGCAGGAACGAGTACGTTCAGTAAAAGCGTTGTTTGCAGCAGTTGAAACTTAGAAACGATCTACCTGTCCGTCTGGAAGGAACGGATAAATGCATGGTGGGGTAGAACACTCGAGAGCGGTTAAAAGGAATGAGTTAAGACTATTTGCAGCCACCGGGCTAGCTCTCAACAAATGTTAAAGAGAAAACGATCAAGTTTCAGAATACGCCCTACATCATGGCATTTACGTACAACAACAACAACAATGTTTTTGTTGATTTCCATGGGTTCATTTAAATGCGTGTAAGACTGTCCCAGAAATTCTGCACGGAGGAGCATCCGCCGTGGTTCTACCTCAGAGAAGTAAGGGAAGGAGACACGAATGATAACAATAGTATAAGATTTTTTAAGGGAAAGTACTCATGTCCTCCTTCTAAAGTTGAAAAGTAATCAAAAAAGGACAAAAGTGAATGATTATGAAGCTGGTTCCTGCAATTCAATATTGAAGCATGTTCTCTACACTCAGATCTTAGGCTGCGATCCGTCATGTATTTGGAAGTGACTGATAGATACACAGATTAATCTACCTGAAGCCTAGAAATTAAAAAAATTTTTTTTTTTTTTAAATTCTAGTTTTCACTGCTGGGCCTGAGAATTTTCCACACACTTCTGTCCATAGCTAAAATGACATGGGAATTCTGTGACACTTGCTTAGAAACCAACCTCATTTTTAATGTCAACGAATGGATGAAGTCCGGGTTCCAAGGCGACCCTGAGGTAATTCACTCACGACGCTGCGAACACAAGGCCCGGGACTCGCCAGCTCTGTCTCAGATTAGTGTCTTTACCCATGCTAGTCCCTCTTTCTGGAACATTCTACCTCCCAAGTTTTGCATGATCTCTTATGTGTCCCCTCTCCCGAGGCTCTCTCTGACCTCTACGTCATTCTTCCTCCTCTCTCTGTAAGTACTTACTTCTCTTTGTTCATCCATTTATTTTCTCTTTCCTCCTCTAGAATGTACATTTTAAGACAGAAGGGACTTTATTTTGTCTTCTCGGGTATGCCGCAGTGCCTAGGGACATAGAAGGTGCTCAATACATATCTGTTCACTGAACTAACAGGCCCATGTGTGTATATGTGTATGTGTGTGTGTGTGTGTGTCGAGGGGAGGGTTGTTAACTTGTTACACACCCAGGCGTAACATTTTCAAAACCTTGGCGATTAGTAAATCATTTTTCTGCATTTTATATTTAAAATTCCTGTTATTCTTAAAAAGAGTTAGCCATATGTCTAAATTGCCTTTTCCTTTTTCTCATAAACAATCCCATACAGGATATGTTAAAAAAAAATTAACGAGAAAGTGAGAATGTACAAAACGGCATTCATTTGGTGAAAGAGAATTTTTTTCTATATTCTTAGATGAAGATCTTTTACCCAATATACCAGATCTTTCATAAACCATGAAATGAAATGACTGACCATCAGAACTAATTTTGAGGAAAAATACTGTCATCTCCAAAGCAGTAAAATTCTCCATAAAACTGTATAAACTAATTACTGGGTTAAGTAAAATCACTGGACTATATCAGGACCTTCACATGTCTCCAGGGCAGACATAATACCATAATTCTCGAATGGTCTCTCTGGGAAGATACCGTCATGGGCAGGATGAAATCGGTGTAATAGTATCACTTAGTTTTGGTCCTGAGACTTGTAAAGAGGCCATTGGTGGCAGATCACACGTACAGGAGAGATGCCTGTTAATGTACTATGACATGAGGTGGCCCTTTGAGGTCTGTGGGTCGGAAGCTCAGTGGAACTTAAAATGGAGATGACATGCACATTTATTCCGCTCTGCCTTTAAATCTGCTCTAATGTTTCTTTCCACCCTCTTCGTCAAAGGAAGTAGAAAATATTTTTTGTATAGAGTGCTTTCTTTATTTTAGCTTATTAGATTCTGTCTCTGCATGTGGCTAACAAGACAATTGGAAAACCCACCGGAAGATGTGGAAGACTTCCTGTCCCTTTGAATAGTAAAACGCTGAAGATTTTGGGAAGGTGTGTTGATAATCAAGGGTAAATTATGGGGAGTGGATAAACTCATTGGACTCTTGAATGATTATTAGATAATTTTTTATACATTGGTACTTATAAATATGTTATATATGCTGTTATGTATTTTATATAAATTGATGATGTCACTTAGTCAAACCCCAATTTTATACTCAACATGGCGGACCATCATTCTGGATTATTATCAACGGCTTCCAAATATGTCTTTCTCATACTTTCTGAAGATAAAGACTTGCACCTTATCTGCTTTATTCCCCTGTGTCCAGTTTGTGGAATGAATAACCCTATCTGTAATCCTTTCACGAAATCTTTTCCTGGATGTATGCATCCAGAAAAATATCGTTCAGAAATATCGTTTCATTAGACATAAAAGTTGACTTCCTCACACTCTGCCCTAGTGATTTCTACCCTGGCTCAAGGCAAAGGGCGATGGGAACCAGATCTCTTAAGAGTGATGAGCTTCAGATCACAAGCGCAGAGCATGGCAAACAGGAGTGAGATTGGGAAGACGCGTTAACATGCACCCAAATAGCTTCGTGTCAGAAAAGGCACAATCTCCCCCTGCTCCAATTAAATTGGAAGGTAGTCTTTGTGCTGACCCAGTTCTTTCCTGTGTCTGGACCTGCCATTGGCTGGCTGGTCTCGTGTCCTGTTGGAATTGATAATGAGGTTCAAGAGAGAGGTATAGCCCTCACTACGCATGTCACCTCTATTTAGCACCTTTTCCAGGATGGCAGCCACTATTGTTTTATTACGTCCCCGATCAGCTGTCACTATTCATAAAGTAATCACTGCTGTTAACACGTCACGCCTCGAGCCATCTGCCACTTCACGGCACACGCTGAGCTGTTGGTTGCAAGCTAAGCAGGTGTTGCATACGGTAAAGGTGGGAGGTCATAACAGTGAAAGGGCACACGCCATGTCAAACGATGCTGTTTTTCGACATTTGATAGTGCAATGGGCAATGAATGAATGGTCTTTCTTCCTCAACTTGCATGATGATAAAAAAATATCACTTGAGATACTTAACTTTCGATATTGGTAGCATGTAGATTGTGAAAGCACCATTGCATGAAATTTGCAGTCAAGTCTAAAACCTTCTTGAACAAACTTTCTAGTTCATTATTTTCATCTGACGAGCATTTGTTGAGCACTTACTATGTGACATTGACCTATGGCTGGCCCAGTCAAAGCGTAAATCTGTGACTACTGGTTACATAATTATTTGCCAGGGGCAGGGATCCCGATAGGGTTTTCTAATGACTTAATAATTCAACAGTTAAAAAATTAATTGTTTGATATTTAGTTTGCATCAAAATGTTGTGGCTCAAATCGTTTAGGAGACTGGCTCCTCCAAGAGTCACATGTCTCTGTCCTGGGCTCAGAAGGAAAACAAAGATGATCATTCTCAGGTCTTCCCTTCGAGGCATTTATTCTCCACTGACGGTTTTAGAATTTCAACATAGAAAATGGCTAATGGCTGGTAGACATTGTGCTGAATATTTTTCCACGCCTGTTAAAATAATATTTTGGTAAGGCATTGTAGACTCGAAATCAAATCAAAGACTACGTCATCATGCCCTCTTGCCAATGGGAAGGGGAGCCCTCAGGTTTCAAGGCGGCCAACAAGCTGAGTCGCGCCAGCCACAGGTTGGGAAGTTACAGAAACTGCAGGGGACACCTGGGGAAATGTCATCTAGAGGCTCGTGTCTATGCTCATGTTTTCGGCATCATGGTTGTGCTGTGCTGTGTGAGTCACTCGCGGGCAAGGGGGAGGCTGACCGGGTCAAGGCAGTTCAGTAGGTTATGGGCAACTGTGGTTGAAAACCCATTTTGATAAATAAGTAAACAAACAAACACATGCTTTTGAAAAGGAGGTATATATGCATATATAATATACACATATATATTTCCAAGAAGAAGATATATAATATACACATACATATGAACACATACACGTGTATGAATATATGCACATATACATATGTATAGGTGTCTGTTTTGAAGTCTTCAGGAGGAAAACCGGAAAATTCCTGGTCATTTTGCCATTTGACAACCGTCGGGACGAGTCACTGTTCTGTAGTACAAAAACCCTAAGCTTTCCTGTCACAATCCTTGGTTCCCCCCTGGGTCTCCCCCTGCCCCGACCCTTAAGCAAAGTCTTTTTTTCTCCACTCTTGGAGCCTCTGCTGACTCCTTGAAGCCTCAGGCAATGCAGCCAAGACTTAGTTGAACACTGAGGCCCCAATGTCTAATTTATCAAATGGAGGCAACCAGAAGACCTACCCCAAAGGGTTTGGGGGTGATCAGATAGCAGAGGACTTCCAATATTATAAAATAATGTAATTCTTATAATTATGTACAAATATAATATAGCAAAATCTAATATTTATACTTATTATAACATAATATTTTTAAGTATTGTAAAATAAATGATTACTTCCTGTTACCGAATGTCCAGTGGTAATATGGTTCCCATTTCCTGTCCTTTAACATCCTAAGTGTCCAACTTTTGGATTCTATGAGCGCTCTATGTTCTTCTAATAATTTTCCTCTTTTCGTTTGCTTCACTTAGTTAATCTAAGTTATAATAGTTAAGTTAGTTAGTCTAAGTGATAATAGCATAAAGATGCAAACTCAGGTGACTCATCCATAGATGACTGAGCTCAGCGTCCCAGGAGACATTTATTTGCTCATCAGGCACATATTTTTAAGGCACATACCAGGTGTCAGACACTGTTCTAGGCATGAGATTTGGTGACGAGCAAAAGTAAATACTGAGAAAAACAGATGTTCTAACGGTGGTTGTTGGACTCTCAGTAACTAACAGACTAAGGACATACGTTCGGCCTTTAAGATAATTTTATATATACGTGATCCTCTGTGACAGCTTTTAATAGATTTTTAAGATAAAAAGTGTAAGAGTATTAACAACAATCCAGGTATATCTTTTAGAAAAAAGATATTTTTCTGTAGAAAAACAAGTAGCGTGTTGATGTAAATTTCTCAACGATCCGAGTGCTAAAGGAATTTGTTTTGAATAGAGCCATCTATAAAACATATCCATGTCAACAACAAAACCTGTAAACATGTAACGGACGAAAAACAATAAAACTATTGAAATAATGCATTTTCTTTATACCAACTCTATCCATTAATTTTTTAGTTTTTTTTTTTTTTTTTACCATGTAACATTACCCTTCATAGAAAATGATATTTTAAAATGAGATGGGGTTGGCGAAAGAAATTACAGGTGGTTAATGGAGGACGATTGCAAAGCACGGGGCGAAGGGAAGAAACACCCCCATATAGGACTTTCTCTGTGCCAGAGGCCATGGTCCATAGCTTGTAAAAGGGTGAGTGAGGGATGCTCAGAGCTAGGGATTTTTATGTCTGTATTTTGATTATTTGTTTATTTTCTCTCAAAAACAAATCGAGCACAAGCGATTTGAAATGAGGCAGCTCGCTTTGATATAATACTTTAAAAGCAGAATCTCACGCACACGTTAAAAAAGTTCGCCATGGATTCTTGGAGGGCTGTGTAACCTTGACATTTGGTGTGATGATGCTCTTGTTTGTGGCAGCCTGCAGCAGAGGGGAGGGCGTGGTTTTTCGTTTGGAGGGACCTGAGTTCTAATCCTGACTCTGCTACACACTTGCAGCAGTGGGACCTTCAGCAAGTTATGTGACCTCCACGTGACTCGATTTCCTCACCTGCGAGGCTGAGACTGTACCCAGGGTATGACAATTTCCCTCTATCACCTCCATCCTCGATTTTGATAATCCTTCCAGTTAGGACAACTTACTGTAACTAGAGGTCATAACAATATTAAGAGTCCCGCTTAAAATACCATTTGATAATATGTGCCAATTAAGTAAAACAACAACACAACAACAATAACAACGAAAAAAATGCTTCAACTTTCCTCCATAAAGCTTCGCCTTCTCTTAACAAACTGCCCAGTCCAAACAGTGGGCCACTTCTGGAGTGGTGGCCTATAACCTGAAAAGGTGTATTATAAATAAAATGGTGTGGTTTTCAAATGAATACACATACCAAAAAATGTATTTACTTAGCACCTACTTAGTACTTAGTACTAAGAGCCACCAGGTTCAACTGGGTGAATATTTATGCATTACCAAAATATGCACAATGTACCCTAAAATAGGCGTTTGACTTGTAAATACACTAGCACGAGTCGATTACTCTTTGGGTTGTCCTTCACTCTTTTTTGCTAAGTAATTTTTTTTAGCTCATTTTAGAGCAAAGGGATGCATATTCCCAAGGTTTACCTGTTTGTGTGTTCTGTTCCAAAGCTCTAGGAGTACCTGAGAAAGGCATTGCTCTGTTGAGCGGCCTAAGTGAGGGGCTTTCTACCTGGTCAAGGCCTGGGAGACTCTCCTTCCTGACAGAGGCACCAGCAAAGCCTTCGAGGTCTTAGATGAACGGAAAATGGAAATGTCTACAGCACGGAACTGCTTTAGGAAAAACAATATAAACACCCCTCCGATCAATTCGAGTTCGAGGCACTACAATTTGACAAAGTCGGCATTTAAATCAGGAATCTGCCCAATTGCTATCTGTCAGCAGAGGAGGTTAATAATTGGTGACAACTTTTTAAAAATGAACAGTTTTATTGCAGAAACGGGAGCTGAACCGGAACAGTCACGAACAGAATGAAAAGGCAGGCACGCAGGTCCGGAAAAGTCACTTTTGTACGTGAAAAGGGAAAGTTTTCAAGGATTTTTAGACAGGCCAAAGAAAAGGGCTTATTTTATATTTGAGAACATAGTTTAATTTAGATTTTTAAGGACAAGTCACCCAACATTCAAAATGCCTGTATAGCCCTTGGGAGAAATGGAACAATACCTCCATTCGATAATGGAAGGAAAGCATTCATATCTAACAATACCTTCTACAGTGTTTATGAGATATATCTCCAGGTGGTCTCACGAGAAGCCGATGTGTAATTTAATGTATTTCTAAAGAATCATGTTGTTTACCGGGCTGTCTTAGAGGTCACCATTCCACCTTGAACCGTGACGGGGAAAGGGCACCGACGAGCTAGTGAGTCAGTCCCGCCTGACAATTTCCAGATTTTTACCTGGAGACAACCGGGAGCCGAGAATCACTCATGGGTGATGTTAGAGCAGAAGGAACACTGGACTTGGGAGTCAGAATGCAGAATTCAAAGTCTCAGCTCTTTCACTTAAAAATGGGCGATCGTGGCGAGAAAGCATCTTCCAGTGATTCTCAACTATTTCTGCATGATTAAACCATTCGCTGAAGTTTAAACACACACACACACACACACACACACACACACACACACACACACACATACACGGGGCCGTGAGGCTGAGATTCGGGCTCATCAGGTCATGGACTGGTCCACGCATTGTTTGGGAGCAGCTGGTGACCACTGATAGACCCGTCTAACTTAGTGTCCTCCTCTGTGACAGAGGAATACATTCTCTACCTGCGGAACAGGGCTGTTGTGAAAAATATACATGGTGATCTTTTAAAGACACCAGCTCTGTGCTCGGGTCTTTACCAGAAGCAAAACAACGGGGTAAGTCTGCTGAACACAGTGTTTCCAAAGTTGTTTAGCCACCTGATTCCTTTCTGAGTGGCGATTATTAATTGATCTTCAACAGAACGTGCTTCGGGGGCTCATTCCCCTCTGTGATCTCTAACTCACACTCTCCAGAAATTCACTGTGTGTTTTGGTCTAAGACCCAGACTTTCTGATCACCCTGCAGGTCGCCTGCTTTTTTCCCCCCTAACTACTGGTTTACATGGACTCTCTTATTAGAAACGGTTCTATTTGACTCTACTAGTTTCTCCTTGCACTGCCTGAGTTTATGAAGGTAGAGCACAAATACTCTAGAAAGGAATGAAACCATCAATTTAGAAATAAAATGAATAGCTAAACAGTAGAAGTTCACCAGCCGACAGTTGTTAAGGAAAGACAGTTACGTTTTGTAAGATCAGACCTTACCCTTAATACCAGTGGGATGGGATAAAATGAGAACAGTCGTTATGATTAGAGCTAAATTAATCCCACAGTCACAACTGAACGTGGTAGAAATTCATATAGGTGCACTAAGAAATAAATAAAATGGGTGTCGGAAGATAGCACTGTTTTCCTTTAGCCGACAATTTAAGAAGTTTTGGGGAAATGATAGAATAACCTAGGTTTTGGGGCAACATTATCTGGCTGGTCTATACTCTTAGCCTGCATGGAATCTTTGAATTCTAATATGTCCTCCCGAGAATGAAATGTGAAAGGTGGCAAAATGTATCTCTCTGGCTGAAGCGGATTTATAAAAGGGTCACCTCCTCATTCAGGCCTGAGGAGAGAGGACACACATACATGGACACGTGATCTTGGGATGCCTGGGTGTGTAAATGTCACTCGGGCTGAGAAGAGTTCACGGTAAGAATTTGCTTTAGATAACTACTTAAATTTCTTTTTTTTTTCTTTTCCTTTTCTTTTCTTTTTTTTTTTTTAGCAAGCATTTTGCTCTCGCAGGGTTGGTATGAAAATCTCAGAAGGCCAGCTTTGCTTGTGAGCCTTCCGATATTTCCACGCTGGTCCTAGCCAGCAACGCTGTGAGAACACCCTTTCATTGGTATTTGAGCCTTTATGCCTCTGTTTCTGGCTGCAGACCAAACGGAGAGAACACGACTGAACATTTCAGAACCTCAAAATAGTCAACTAGAAATGGTTTGCTCTGCTTTTGGTTCTAAAAATGATCGACCCCAGAGCCTTGTCTCAAACGGTCAGGTTGACCTATCATCGCTAATGTGGATTACTGGATTTTAGAAACCATTGGAGATTTTTTTTTTTTTTGATCGATAACTAAAAGCAAAACAAAAGCCACTCAAGCAAAATGGTTGTAATACAGGTATCTGGTCGCTCTAGCGGAGGCTGAATTTTATGAACATGCTTTACGTTCCTCTGTAAAGCAATGTGAAGAACCAGAAGATTGGCATTTTGAGCAGGACATCTGGGCTTGAATGCTAATGATCTATTACTAGCTGAGTGACGAGAGCACGTTTCTGAGGCTGCTTCCTGTGGGTAAGACAGATACGAATAGTGAAATTAACGACACCCATTTTACAAAGGTCATCATGAGGAGCCAAGTATTTAAAAAATACTTAAAAAATTGTAGTGTCCGTGATATTATCAAAGTCAGTGATTCAGTTAGTGGAAGTTTGAACTTCATGAGCAAATACAGTCTGGGTTCGAAACCCTATTCCTCTGCTCTCTAGGTCTGTGATCTGTGCGAGACAACCAGAAATCTTCGACCGTTGATTTTAGGATTATGAAATGGGGACAGTGTTGTTGGGAGAAGTAAATGAAATAATGTACATAAAATATTTGGCACATAGTTAATGCTAGAAAAATTAGTGGCCGTTAATAACTGTAATGATGAAGGTGATTTTATGTGGTCTTGATTCTAGGAGCCAGCCCAAATACAGACAGGAGAAAAGCTGGAGAGACTCTTGAGGACTCTCTGAACTCCTCTCCTATGAAGGCACATACTCTGCAGAATTTTACTGGGTGAGTAGTGGGTGCTAGTTTGAGTCGGGTTAGCAGTGTTTACATAATTGACTTGGTCAGACCCAACTCCGGGTTGGGCTGAGAGTAAGCATCTCAGGCAGGAAGGGAAAAACTCTACGGCCAAGTATGAAGCGATGCTGATCTCGGCAAGTTTAGCATCCAATTTTTATCAGTAAAGAGAGGAAGGAGAAAAAGTGTAATTATATGCAAAGGCCACAATAAAATCGTTGAGGAGTTAAAACATTTGTCCCGTGGTTTCTTAATTACAAAATGGCAGCATGCTGTTTTTAAAAGTTAATTTTCTGTTAAGACTTTCCGTAGGATGCCTGTGGCCTCAAAAATAAATTTAGGCAAAGGCCATAAACAGGACTGGTAGTTATTTACTTGGTATTTGTTATACACATTAAATGTAGGAACTTAGAAAATATTAGATTTGATTGAATATGATAAGGTTATATTCTTTAGCCAACGAAAATACTGCCTTTTTTTAATCCACTCTTGGGGAACAGCAAAACTGCTATTCCTTTCAGGTGTTGATCTCTTTCTTCCTTTGTAGTCGGAATTTTTGAAGGAATGCCCTCATGGACAATGCTTCCCTCTCGATCCCCAGTTCTCTTAAACCCCAAGTACTGAAACTGCGTTCTTCACAGACATGCTGACTTTCCAAGCGCCATATGCAACGACGGTTTGTGAATGACCCTTCTCTTTGGCCATTTCGGAAATACCCCTCACTTGCCTTCTGTCGCACACTTATTGTTCCCTTTGCAAATCTGATGACTCCTTTTCTGTGACTTTCAAGTGTGTCCTTTATTATCTGCCCTGTGCCCAAAACTCTACCTTAAGGTAACTCCCTCCATTCTTGCTACCCCAGTTATCTCTACCACCCCAGCGGCTGGACCACCATCATTTTGCCCTGAGGTTGTTATCTTTGTCTGGATTTCCTCAAACTCAGTATATAAAAGTCAAAACTCATCAATTTTCTCTGTGAATCACCTCTCCCATCCCTTACCTTTCGGTTTTGGCAATTTTCTTCGTACATAGAAAATAAACTTCTCCTGGTGTTAAAACCTCAAAGCTTCAGCATTATCTTTGTCTCTGCACTCTTGTTTGACCCCTAGACCCTAGGAAATTCTCGACTTTATTTGTAAGCTGTCAATTTTATCTCACGATGTCTGTTCACGCTTATAAGATAGAGAGCTGCAGGGTCTGTGGGATGCCCTGTGAAGGTTGTTCTTACGTTCTCAATGTAGGTGCTAGGACTTCAGCCATGACTTCTGCAAGCTAGGACGACCCAGAGGGAAAGGTCACTAGCATCGCACCTGTTCATCGACTCATTTGTTCCACATGTAGGCGTTGATGACAGGTATAGTGTTGCGTGCTAGGGATGAATAAAACTATGGTCTTTGGCTTTGGGGGCTCACAGTTCAGTTGGGGTGACTGACATGGTACCAGATAATTCTACTGCGACACTACAAAGAACTGTAGAAGCAGAGAGAAAAAACCATGACTAATTCAGTCTGGGAGTGGCTGAGAAGACGTCACAAACGGAGGTGCCGTCGTGAGCTGAGGTGTGTATTATAAGGAGTTTCTTGGAACAACGCAGAGAGAAATAATAATAAATGTTCTGTTTTTTTTTTTTTTTTGGAAACTAGTTTCCAGTGAAAAACAAAGCAGTTATAGACTTGACCTCACTCTGAATTTATTTTTTTTTTAAAAGTCATCATATGCAAAAGCAATTTTTAAATATAGCATTATAGGGCACAGTACTGATAAATGAGAGAAAAAGCAGCTCTTAAAGGTCCCTCTTACCATGCCCTGAAATTAACTGAGAACTCATTTGTCAAGAGTGCACCTACCCTACAGAGAATTCTTCCAATTAACATCAAAAGGGATCATTCTTAACCTCTCATGTATTAAGACAACCTTGTCTGTACCCAATGTTCTGTTCATAATCAATGGAGCCCTTTATGTATGTTATTTCAAATTTATCACACTGCATATTACTAAAACGAATGAATTAATAAATGAATTGGCTGGAGGTGCAGAAGCCAGATTTATTTGTTGTCTCCTGGTTCTCGTGGGATTTTCTTTGGTCTCTGAGACATTTCACTCTGCAGTTTCTCATAGTTTGGGATATTTATTGATAGCTACTGACAGCATGTGTTGGTATTTGGACTGACAGTGGCTGTATCAGAAAAGTGGTCTTTTGGGGGATTAGTTATGCTGAAAATGTCAGGCGAGTCACTGTCGGGCTCTGTTAAAAGGCAATGCAAGTGTTATCTCAGTCCTAACAGTATTATATTGTTATAAAAAGCCTAGATCAAGATACATTAAATGATAATACTCAGTGCAGGTGAGGCTATGGTACGATTAATACATTCCCAAACTTTGCAGAGTCAAACAGGGCAACATTCCCAGAGGCCAAGCTCATGATTTGTAATCCGATCCCTAAAATATCTATATTTTTTGGTTTTTAATTCTACTTGCAAGAATGCACCTATGGAGATGATTAGAAATTTAGATTTGGAAAAGCCTTGGTGTAGACGGATGGCTGTCAGAGCATTCAGTAAACCTCAGACAATCCATGAGCTAGCACACGATGTGGTCATCAAGGTCTGTGTCTTCGAGTTATTTCTGATCACCTGGAAAAGTGTCTACTATGTTCTATGAAGTGGAAAAGAAGAAAGACAGTAGAATTATGGTTTAAGCTATCATCTATCTATCTATCTATCATCTACACCTACCTACCTACCTACCTATCATTATCTATCTATCTATCTGTCTGTCTGTCTGTCTGTCTATCTTTCATCTATATTTATCTATTCATTCCTCCATCCATCCATCCATCCATCCATCCATCCATCCATCTCATCAAGTTAAGAGCACAGGGTTTAGAATCAGAGCTTTGGATCTGAATTCTAATTTGGCTCGAACAAGTTCTTAACCCCTCTGTATCTTCACTTTCTTGCCAGAAAAATGGAGGTATTATTACCTCTTACAAAGGGTTGATCTGAGACTTACACGAGATCACGAGTGGTCAATAAATGGTGGTTACTGTTACAATTAACCCATTTTTTTTCTATGCAATAACATTATGAAGCAGATTTTGCCCCCATTATACAGATGAAAACACTGAGGCACAAAGTCATCTACTTCAGGTAAAGAATTAAAAGGCAAGAGTGAGATGCTAACTTGAGTCATTTTGACACATTCTACTCCACCCCAACATGCATGCTACGTGTAATGCACACTCAAAACATTTGCTAAAATTCAATTTCCATATTCTTTGTGTGGAATTCTCTACTGGTATGACTCATCTTAAAACATCTTCCTAGACTTTTAGCTGAAGGATGTTTTCATTGTGATGGGCATACATGTAATTTCCATTTCATTTTGAGAGGCCGTGAGAAATAACAAATCGGGTAGGTAAAAGTCATCATTAAAAAAGAAACTAGCATTAAAAAAATTAAAACCAAGTTGACTAAGTAAAATGTTTTCTTACAACGCTTTGTTACGTCACAGCATCAATTGTTTTAGGAACATTTAAAACTATAGTTGAGTTTTTCTTTATTGTTGTTTTTCTTGGGGGAGTGGAGGTATTTTTTATTATAGATTTTATGATGAATAACTTGATTTCAACAGTGCTTTTGAATTTGCTAGACATTAAAACAATAGAGAAAGACCATTTTATAAATTGAAAATTCACATGTGTGAACACTAAATGCTAGGATTTGATTTCGTTGTTTCTATAGAAACAAAAGAAAATTGCGATTCAAATAAGCTAAAATGGAATCAAGTTTTATGAAACAGATAAAGGAGCCTATTTTACTTGTTCCTAGTGTAATGTAGTAAAATAAAATTCTTATTTAAAACCCAGGCTGTCTGTGGACGTTTCTGCATTCTGAAGAAAGGTTCGGTTGAGATGGGAGGAGGGGGAACTTCCTGAAAATATGAGGAAAGGTGAAATATGGGGTGGTCAGGAAGGAAAGGGGTCGCCCAGCCTGGTGAGAGAAAAGTTCTAGCCTGGGGAGATTGGGGGTGGGGAGGTCCCGGAGCTTCTCCACATTGTTATAAGGATGAGTGCCAGCGATGGGGTAGAATAACATCTCTCAACCTCCAGTCAAAAGACTTGGGTTGGAACGGACAGATCTGTAGAATATGGGTTGAGACCTGTCTCTCTGAACACGGATTCTCATACTGAAAATGAGACACTTCTACCCCAGCGGCACAGGCGAGGCGAGCACATGGTAGGTTCTTGGTAAATGTGAGTCGTTGATTGACACGCAAGCTACCTTGATAAACTTTATCGCTGAATGAATAAATAACCTGGTAAATGTTAATTATTTTTATTATCACAATATCTGGGTATTGTGGTGCATTCAATGCCATGTATTCTGAATACAGTTCGGGCTTCACCCTATAATGTCTGGGTTTTTTTTTCTGGAAAGTTTTTTAAAAGGAACCTCAATGTGGGGCATGTCATGATTATAAGGAAGTCCTCTTGAAGGTGCGTTTGCAGCGTTATCTACATTCCTGTGTCCAAGAAGTGCAAATCGGTACATCCAAAGTTGCGTTCTTGCCCATTTGGTTGGACTTATATTGAATGTCAGCAAGAAATTCAAGTTCTACTGTTTTACATAAAAAAATAAACCCTCAAACAAGCCTTCAATGGAAAGAAGCCACTTTCTAGTATGTCAATTGAAGGACCAAAGGCCTCACCTGACTTTTTGATCATTTCACTATTCCTTGGCGCCTTCATTGTGACTCAGTCAGACCCGAGGGCCAGCCAGAAATTCTGTTCTTTTTTTTGACAACGATTCTGGCAAAACTCCTTGTCCATTAAGATGTCGGTGTCTGGCAAGATGATGAAAAAGAGGCTTGAGGAAACCATCTCCTCCAGGGTCAGACAAGGATGGATGTATCTCGGGCGCTGGTTCCCAGGGGTCAGTGTATAACCGAGACACCGAGGACCATATTCGGTCTGCATTCCTAACGAGTGCAATGCACCGCCGATGGGGGTGGCCCCTGGAGCCCACAGAAACACTGGTGGCCTTGGTTCAAGGAGATGATTAAGCAAATAAGGCACGATTGTCTGGCTGAGCTGCAGGTGGGTAGTTCTATGGTATAAGATTGAGAGCCAGGGTGCTGGGTTTGAATCCCAGCTCTATTACTTAACCTGCATGACCTCCCCAGAAGGTTACCTCACCTCTCTCTGCCTCGGATTTTTCAACTGTTAAATAGGGCTGATAACCACCCCTACTTCTCAGGGTCTTGGGAGGATTAAATGTGTTAGTACATAGAAAGTGTGCGGAGCGATGTCTGTTATCCCATAAAGATTATGTCAGTGTGAGCTCTAATTCCACTGGGTTTGGATTTTCATAGTCAACGTCCTTTGGCTCTCTCCTGAGGTCACACTGCGTTTGGTCTGTTTCTTAGACAACGAAATGCTCATATATGTCCAGGAGTGTGGGTATGAGTGTTTAAAGACATTCATGGCTTTTGCTTTCTTACGAAAAGACTCTCCATTAAGAGAGATGGAAGGCTGCATTATGAATTTATACATTCATGTAACGACAGAGAAGGAGGCCACCCCAAAGGACAGATTATCAGAACTGGGCTCCAGATGGAGAATTTCTCCAATTTGGTCTAAGTTTAAATTTAGACTTGTTTTAGTGCGAAGCTTAAGAGAAAGGAAATTTGGGGGCTTGGCTAGTTAATTAAATGTAAAACGTCTTCCTTATTCTCAAAACTTAAATGCAGGTAACCGTTGGATTATTGACAGACCTGTCATTTATCCCAACCAGGTAAGGACTTCTCCACTTAACGTCTCTCTTTTAATATTTATTTTAAGAGTATTAAGGGATCCCTCTCTCTCTCTCTCTCTCTCTCTCTCTCTCTCTCTCTCTCTCTCTTTTTCAATATAGTATAAAAAAAAAAAAGAATTGGAGTTGGGGGGAGATCTGAACCCACAGAATGCCAGGTGTCCTGTGGATCTTGGTGACATGCCCTCCCCCTTAAACCAAACAAGAAAGAGATGCATCGAATTTCCATGATCGCCGTCAATGAGGCCGGAGCAGATGAGCAACTATAAATGTAATGAGAAACTTCTCCATCGGAGGCTCTATTTAATCTTATTTTGTTATTTCATCTTGCTGTGGCTTAAGAGTTTCATCCAAGAAACACATGCAAGGTTTAAAAATAACATGCTAAATCAAGAGCTATATATGATCTCGTCAGGGGTATAGAGGAAGGAGGATCAGGGCCGGGTGGCCTTAAATTCGCTTATTTAAACAGAAGATTCTTCATTTGGTTAGGAGCTTTCTAACTTCCGTGGCGTGCTGGAAATCATTTACGGCCAGCTCTTTGGGACACAGAGCCCTCACGGGTGGTAGTGGCTGCTTTTCACAGTATTCCCACCATAGCCAATGTTGAGCCACCGCTGTGAGGCCACGAAAAGGCCCCGTTGGTGCTGGAGCCACGTGGCGGCATCTGGGTTTGACAGATGTCCCGAGACATACTACTTCCTCGCACAGCGTGAGGCCTGCCCGACCTAGAAGTTCCCACAATCCTCCGTGGGGAGATGGGGTGTGTAGGGCTGGGCTGTGAGCTAGGAAAGGTCTAGGATTAGACTACAGATGCAGTAGGTGCAGAGGGACATCCTGCCTGTCCAGGCATGGGGCCAGACCTGCCAGTCCTCACGGGACTCCAGAGCGGCTCTGTGTCACGATGCGAACCTGGTCCCCTGCCTTTCCGTCGCCCGGCAGGAGACAGAGCCTAAAGCAGAAAGGACGGGAGACACCCAGAAGACTGAGCCTAGTCCCCAGAAAGCTACGACTTCAGCTTCAACTGTGAAACTTACTTAATGCGGTCACTTTTTTCCCCTTCTGTGACTCAGTTGGCTGGGTGTGTGTATGGGGTGGGGGTGGGCACGCGTGAGAAAAGGAAAGTTCTCGCGAAGGTTTGCATGAATTATGGCAGACAAAGAAGCCAATTTTTCATTGATCATCTGAGTTTACTGAGTGAATTTACATAATATTCTTGGGTATATACAGAACCCCGAACTTACTATGACAAATCACTTTCTTTTGAGTTTGTTTCCTAAGAGTGCAAAATGAATGAAAATGTAAATTTAAGTTATTTTGGATATTAGGTTTAGCACAGAAGTGTGGAATTTAGTGGCATATCAGTTGGCCTGAAGTCTTGACCTTAGATATATACCATTCATACAAAAGATCTTGTTCACAAGGGATAACCCTTAAAATTAAAACCAAGGAAGAGCGAGCATCTGCCGCGCACAAATCAGGTGCGTTCAGTTATTCAGGCATACGTCACTCAAGCGGATACCTCAGAACGGCCCATGAAGCTCTGGATGAGCATTCAACATGGGACATTAGATCTTTCAGCTACGCAAATGCCCCTGCCCTCAACCAGAGTGCTCACATGCGCTTCAGACACGGTGATGTCTGCAGGGACCGAAAAAATCTTGTTTTCTCCTCTCGGCGTTAAATCCAGACTCACCGACTCCAGACAGAGAGCAATTATCTGGGGGATGTTTTGTCACTATTGCCTGTCATTTAGATAAAGCTAGGTGCATATGCTGTGCGCACACACTCAGAGACACACAACTTGCGAAGCGCGCACACACACACACACACACACACACACACACACCGTGAAAACCTCTCTAAATCACGCGTGCCCCACGCAACCGGTCCAGCAACTTGCTTCCGTTTTCCGTAGGAATAAGGTCTATAAGAATAAGTCTCCTCTACAGAGCACTATGGCTAAAATAAATAGTCTGCTGATTGGGCAGAAAGTGGGGAATGCTTCCTCCAGGCACTCGTGGGGTTCAGGGTGACTACAGCTGACATCTCTGTGGTACTTAAATATTTGAAGCAATTGCTGCCACATTGTTGATTAACAGGTAGAGAAATGTATAAGGGAAGACGGCTTTCTTCTGCTTTGTGTGTTTTCTTGGAGTAAAAAAAAAAAAACAACCTGTAAAATGAATGAATGAATGAAGAAAAGGTGTGATCTTTAATTAGATAAGGATTTGTAGTCACCGCTCTTCATCTGGCCCTTGGCCTACTCGCCAGACCGGTTGTTCTGCACGGTGTTGACACAGGTTTGGCAGCGTGAACCTTCACCTGTGGTAAACACCTATAAACTGTGGCCTTCCTCACATGGTCAGCGATGAGGCCTAGACAGGGTGACACCTGTCATCTGATAAGCTAGGGTCAGGAGGCCCTCGATTGCTTTTTCTGTGGACGCCAAAGAGCCAAAAGCTTTCAATGTTTTTAATAAGTAAGTTACCCCAACATGCTCCGCCCTGTGGCACGTATTAACTCATCAGAGTCCTGGGCGGGCCCCCCCAAAAGGTCAGGGGGCGTGCACCTGGTGTGTTGTAACCACAAGGCCAAGATCTGGTGACAATCACCTCCATGTCTCAGACTGATTTTGGAGAGCTGGCACCGCGTGGGGGGCAAAGGATCACGGAGCATGATTTCAGGTGAGCGGCTGCTCATTTTCCCCATACTGACAATATCTATATTCCAAGGGAGAGAGTTATCAGTAGGATGTTGATTAAGGAAGAACATTTTCCTTTCAGCAAAATACATTTTAGTTTTAGAGGGCATTTTGGCTCAGCCTCTCGTGCGTGTGTGTGTGTGTGTGTGTGTGTGTGTGTGTGTGTGTGTGTGTGTGTGTGATGCCTGTTTTGTAATGTCCTGCAGATTGAAGTGACCACGTATTCTTTGTGCCACTGTTTGGACTTCAACGAATGTGAGACCGGGTGGCTAGGCTAAAGGGCAATCGGTTCTCACGAGAGTCCCCCGACAGTCACCATGTGGAACGTGGCTTATTCGATGAGTCATAACTCATGAACAGAAATGCCTGAGCAATGGAAAATTTTAATTGATAAATTAATTGTGAAATCTCTACTCTCTTCCAGGTCTTTTTGACGTAACTGAGGATGGGATGGGGGAAGGCTTGTGAAACAAATATTTCAATGCTTTGAATGAAGACCCGTGGGTAAGGAAAGGGATATAAGATACAGGAGATTTTTCTTTGGGTTCCTTTTCCAGTTTCTCCTTGTGTTTTAATCAGTGCTGAGAGGAGGTGAGAGAGCATCGACAAGGGCATTTTTTAGGGTTTTGGGGAATAGCTGTCTATTTACAGCCTTAAATTTCTACACTTCTATAGGCCACTTAAAGTATCGAACGCTACGAGCTTTCAGAAGGAATCACTGTACTTTCCATAGTGTTTCTGTCATTGACCTAATCATCCTCTTGATTCCAAATCTGGTGTTGCAGGAAGTCATGATGGCAGAAAACACTCAGACCGTGCAACTCGAAAGCCAGGATTTTCTTCCCATCCGCAGATCCAAATCCAACCATTTGTAATCCACGGCTACTTCTAGCTTGAGCCTGGCATAGAGTTCTCCAAAAAAAAAAAAAAAAAAAAAAAAAAATAGTGGCGAGACTAAAGGAAATGTGGAAATGTTAAGCTACGCACTAAGCAGTCCAAGCAAGCCCGGGCTCTCTCTACAGAAGAGAAATGAGTAGTTGCAAGTGAATTGAATATTAGGCAACTTTTTTTTTTTTCATCTACACTGTTTGATTCCATTCTGGGCCCCAAACAATTTATAACTAAGAACAGGCAAAAACAAAGCTGATTTCTAATCTACCCAGCACTGAGGGCTGTCACATTACCCAGAGGAGATATGAGTTTCTATCCTTTATTTAACCCTGAACTTCTGTTTTAACACCGGAGAGTGGCTATGGCTCTATTTCTATCACTGATTTCCTTTTGAAACCGTAGTTTCCTTCATTATTTACAAAATACTTTTCTCCCCTGGCCCCAATTCCGATCAATCCAGAGTTTTTCTGCTGTCAAAGCCACTCTCCACCTGACATACACATGAGTGTGACAATAAAATCCACCAGATAGACATTGTCAAAAAGATGGGTACAGTTTCCATACAGTTTCCACATGTACGTCCTATTCTTTCTGTCACAGAGTTAAGATTTTACACAATTCAGACATTCTTCTTCTTTTTTTGCTTACTTTTTTTAACATGCTGGATGTTAGCTGGCCAGAACGTATTCATATTATAGTTGAAAGCTTGAATCCTTAAACAACCTATCTTATTTTCCCTGCTCCCAGCCTCTAGCCATCACCATTCTACAAAGATTCATTTCTACAAATAATTTAGCTAACCAAAGGCCGAGATTCATGGAAATTGGGTATTATTACGAGGTGGAGCTACACATCTCATGTTTAACCTGGAGTTTCCTATCTCATGTGACTTTCCGAAATTGGCCTCACATAAATCCTCCTGAAAATATTTGTTTTTGAACTTTCTCCTCCCCCTAGACTTCTTCATCAAATATATTTTCCCCATAGGACTATCCAGTATCATTTAAGTGGAAAATGAACATTTGAGGTACTAAGAACACGTCCGCATGATGAAAAGTGTTTTGGAAAAGAATAAGTGAATGATTGACTAATGAAAGATTTTTTTCCTTAAAAAAAAAAAGTCGCTGAATTACGCCGCGCAGACAGCCCACTGTTCGATAAGGCGTTGATAGATGGAGGAATAGAAAATCATACGAAGAACATCAGGACGTCGTTTGCAATTCTCAAAGTCAGTCTTCAGAAGCAACAAACTATGAGCTTTCTCTCAAGTTTAAAGGTAATAACCCAGCAATAGCAGCAGCAGTTTGCTCAGTCGGAGACAGAAAAATGAAAGACACGCTCTGCCCTTAGTCCCAGCGAGGATTTTGCAAACTGGGTCAGCTGAGTCCCACCGTAATCCAGATGTTCCACACTGCCACACAGATGTGGACATGTACGACGAAAACCAGAGTTCCCAGTATAACGTTTACTTCCTGCAGTGCACACTGGTAGTTTCCGTTGAAACGCCAATGCTGGTTGCAAACCACAAAATTGATATCCATAACAGGAAGCTGTGACCCCCAGTTTGCAAATGAGTGATTTAATAGTTAATCTACATTTTTGATGAATGTAGCGGATGAATTAAGAAACTTTTGCAAAAATTTGCGTTCATAACCTACAAATACTACCCTAAGGATACAGTATGTGTGGCATATGATAGGGGCTCAATAAAAATTTGATGAAATAATTAATAGAACATAGTGGGGAAAAAAAAGATACAATGGATAAGCCATAGCAGAATAGCTAATTAGTCCTCCATTTCGGCACTGAGGTTATTGGTAAATTTTCATGGCTTTATATTCTCACAATGTGAAATTATTGTACTAAGACATATTTATTTCTTTGGGGGGAGAAATGTATCAGAATTTTAAGTTGTTTTGAATAGGATACTGAAGAGTAATCTGCACTCCTAGGTTTCCTGCAGTATTATTCACCAGAACCAGGACATGGGGACAACTCAAATGCTCTTTGATGAATGAAGATGTGATGAATGAAGATGTGGAATATTATACAGCCATGAGAAAGAAGGACAGTTTTATATAGACCCATCTGATTAGATGTCAGTGTATACATAGCACATATCTGTTCAGAGTGGCATCAAGGACCAAAAAAAGCAGGTTGAGCACCAGCTGTTTACTTTGTGGTAATCACTATTTTCACATTGACACCTGCTGAATGCAAGGTATGAACACAAGTTGATTTTGCTTGTGCGTCTACTTAGTAAAGAGTTCTTGAATGTGAACACAATAAGGTAAAGAGGCATACTAATGGATCTTGACACACACACACACACACACACACACATATAAATATAATAATGAAAAGTCGTCCTCACTACGATTTCAAATAAATAACTGAAACTAACTTGGGGGGGGGTGCCTCAAAGGACTTCGCAACAGCTTTAGGATGAATGCTTTGAGAAGTCATAATGAATTAAATTAACGGTCTGACTTCTGTAGCCAGAATTAGTCCTGGGTGCGATTTCAAGGTCAAGTAGGTGAACATAAAGAGAAAGCATTTCACTTGAAAAGCCTTTGTCATCTTCTTGCATTTAAAGCACAAAAACTCCAGAGAACTTAGCTCGCTTTTATTGGCTTAGATTGGAGTTTGTGGGGGTTTCTTAGTTATTGAAATTTGTACTTAAGAAGTTTAGAAAAGTTCTGATTATCACTTAGGTTCCCACAGCCAACACATTTATTGAGATGGTTATTTATAGATCAATAAAAATTAGAATATCATAAGATATAGGTAAGTATTGAATAAAGAGCTTAGAAATAATAAAGCTTATATTTTTTCTAAGCTATTTCCCTTAATTTCTGTTTCTTTATTAATAACATTAACACAACACTTTAGATCGAAATGCTTTTGGCTATCACTGACTTTGGTAGTCAGGAGAGCTGCAAAAAGCCAAACCAAACAGAAGAAGAACAACAACAAAACGAAACCATAAAACAAACAAAAAAATTTCCTTCTCAGATGGTTATTTTCCCTGTCCCTAATTAGACACTGTCTGAGGTTTTGGTAACATATGAATTTTAAAGTCATAAAATATAACGGCCACGATAGTCTTTGAAAGTCAAAACGATTTTGTTTAAGGTGGTATGTAAAATACTTCCAGGTAATGAAAATGTTCCTTGTTACAGGATGAGGAATTCAACCCCCTTTGTCACCCGTCTGTGGGGACGCGGCCTCACACTCGGTTTGAGTTTTCCACCCTGCTTCGGCTTCTTCGTTTAGAGCATCTTAGAAGCATCAGGAGGCATCACAACATGGTTCATCACACCCAGCTGGAGGGCTCGTTGGAGCACAGGTCACTGAGCACCCCCACGCTGCCCCCGCCCCAAGTTTCAGATTCAGTAGGTTTGGGCCGAGAAGCTGCATTTCTGATCAGATCTCGGGTGATGCTGAAACTGTCAGTCCTGGGACCACGGCTTTCGAAAGACTCAGCTTGGTTTCCTCTTCCACGCGTCACTTCATTCAAGATCACGCGTGGCAGACTTACGGGCTGAGCTGATGCAGCAGAGAGAGGAAATGACAGGCGGTCACGAGGGTCCCCCTTTTCTAAGTGAAGTTACAAGTTCCTAATCTGTATCACTCCTTATGCAGGGTTTGATTGATAACCATCATTCCCTTTGAAGCCTCAGAGAAAACACGAAACAGCAGAGGGAGATGGGTTTATTAAAAAATTAAAAATTATGTGTTTAAGATATTATGGAACAGGTACCTAACACGCACTTAATATAATGTGCTGAATAAATGCGCGAATAAAACAAGGATACCCCTTCGAATCGGTAAATGAATCATTTATCACCTCTCTTATCATCTGCATTTTGAGACGAAAATAAGGAGGGAAAACATTTCCTTGACGTGATCTTCTCCCCTGGCCATCCTGTGACATTTCCCTTTCTTAGATCTCAATGGGTCCTCGCAGCCTCAGAACGATTATGACGCACAGAAGAGAAGAAAGAAATCATTCTCGCTGCTGCTGCGCGGATGAAGCAGTGAGGCCCGGAGGAGGGGTTGTCCCAAGGCCACAGGACTGACACTGGGGGCTCCACAGAAGGGCGCCTTCGCCCCCGGGGCCAAGGCGAACAAAGGGTTACAAGCCGGGAGGAGCTGTCTGCTCGCCACTGACCCCGTGGGTAATGAGGCAGGCTCGGCTGTTAGGGCTGTGAGGCCTCCCCAAGGGGCCGGCTCTCGCTTGTGGCTGCAAACGAGAACTTTGAACATCTGTGGGCCTCGCCTCGCCCGGGGGCCGGCGCACCTGTTGGCAACTGTCTTCCCACACTCAGATCTGGCCAGAAAACCAGAGCAGAGAAGAGGCGGAGGTGGTCCGAGGGCCACCTGGGTGCCTGTCCCTGGGTTTCTGCTTTGTCACCTGGTCAGTACTCCTCTTTCTTAGCGGCTAACGGTCGCCATGTCTGCCTCTCCGCCTCCCAAAGCCGAGGCCACTACCTGACAGCCTGGACCTCCTGCTCCGCCACGATATCCTGGAACCAGTCTAGCCCACCTCATGGGGACTCACGGGCCATTTAGGCTACGCCCTGTCCCCCCCCCCCCCCCATCCCCAATGCTGGGCCTGGCGCACAGAGGGCAACTTAGCACACATTTGTGGAATGAATGGATACTCTCCAGAAGACAAAACCAGATCGCCGGTTGATGTATGCGATGCAAAACAATATTTCCTGTGCCTACGATACTGGGGATGTGTTGGTAAAGGGAGCCGTCCATTCTCTGGCCTTGGAAAAGTTTAGTAGGAAATACAGATGATCAAACGAGGGATTCTATGAGACGATACGAGAGCCAACAGATGGAAAACTCTTACGACCTCTACGCTCTGTTGTACACAGGACACCCCGGGGCCCTTGCGTCCAGCTGATATGACAATCTGGATTGTCGCCTCAAGCCCCAGTGCTCGATAAGAATTCACTGCGTCTCCTTGTTCCGAATGTACTTCGTTCCCTCCCTGGCCTCCTTTGGCCCTGAGTGTGGGGTTTACATGCCTCCAGGCATAATTTTGATCCTACGTGGTGACACCGGTCTCTCTGTGTAGCGACAGAAGCTGTCTAGACATGTCTACAAACCACGAGGCTAACCCTACGCTCGAAAAGACAAAAAAGAGGCCGTGGGCCATCCTTCCCTTCCCGACCCCTGCCGTCAAGGCATCCTGCCGAAGAAACTCAGATGTGTAGCCTCCCTTCACGCTTCTAGAACAGGAGGTGTGAGAGAGACAGAGTGGTCTAGGGTCCAGTTAAAACGGTCTCTAAGTGGAGGTGAGAATTTCAAAGGCCAATAAAAGCTGCTGCGTGCAGAAGCACGTTCAGGTCTGGATGGTCAGGCGATTATTCGTTTTATCAGTTAGGGAAGGAAAGCTGTCAGTCTCAAAAGCGCGGCGTTGAAGAGCATGCTAATGAACATGACTGTGTCTGGCAAACGGGGCAACATTACAGAGGGGCGTGTGTGTGTGTGTGTGTGTGTGTGTGTGTCTGTCCTAAGTAAAACCTCACTCTTTGGAGATGACTCAATCGTAGGAACATCTGGGGGGCGCTTTTTGGCATTAATACGAATTTTGGCGCTTGATGCCAGCTTCATTTTTTGGGGGATGAAGCCATAACTATCGACTTCCTATCACTCTCTAGAAAACCTGGGGTTCTCCAGGCTGAGGTCATTTATATCTTTATCTCTCTGCAGTCAGTTCCGAAATTCCAGTGGTCATGTTCAGACGTAACTTACCGGAAGTTATTTCATTCAAAAACATCTTAATTTTCAATGACATTTTTGAGTCTCCCGATCTGTGCTGCGGAGACGTCTCTATTTTAACGTGTTCATTCTGGCTGGGTAAACTTCATGTCTAAGAAACCAATTTGAAAGTTAAAAAACTTACGCATTTTTTCCCCCTTTTGCCTCCACTGGGTCTTCCTACTTTCTTCCCTCTGTCTGGTACACGGTTTTAATTTCTATTTTTAGAGTTTGTGAACTGCGATGGAAAATAGGTCTTCTGCTGAGCCTTGGTTGGAAAAGCTGAGATTTTTTGCAAGGTTTTAGGAACACCGGCCAGGACCCCACCGAGATGCACACTGAAGAGGGGGCCTGAGACAACGGCAAATATTTCCCTTGGGGGGGGGTTAGACGTGTGGGGGAAAAGCCCCACTTGTGGAGAAGATGCCCAGCTTGGCCACCGAGCCATTGCGTGATGTACCCTCCCCACGGAGCAGGGGGGCGTGGTTTGGTCTTCCTGCTCTGTAACTGAACTCAACTTAGGAGCCCCTACTTTTTCTCAGTAGCAAGAAGATGGGTTGGGATAGTTAGATGTTGAGAGAAAAGTCACAGGTATGAAGTAAGTTGAGGGATATTCCGTTCGAAGCCTCAGAGGGAGCAACAGCGCGAAACTTATCCTCATGAACTAACTAGCCGCGCTCTTCTGAATTTCAGAGCAAGACGAAACACAGTGCTTCCCCTCGGAAAGGATGCTATGGGCAAAGCATCATGGGACCACGATCGTGGACTTCCCCTGGCCCGCACCCCCAAGCCTTTCTTTCCGGGATGGTGACACGCACGTGCTGTGAGTGTTTGCACCCAGTCTGCCCACGTCACCGGGCCAGGAATCTCTCCCGCCGCCTCCGGGAAGTATGAATTTAACATTTGTGGGAAAAGCGCAAATGTTGCCTCTCCCTGGCTCGCTATGAATAGAAATGTCTCCGCTTGGGTAGCCGTTCCTGATGTAACAGCATCTTTATCCAAACTACGCTCCCCCTGCTCCCCGCCCCGTAGATGCAGAATGGCTAACATTCTTCCTTTTCCCTTTCAGAAGAAGGATTAGCAACACCTGTCTCAGCTAACATTCGTGGGATTCGGCAGGAAAAACAGTATTAGGAGGAAAAAGCTCCTTTGAATGTCGTACTGGGGATTATTTCTTTGGTTGCTAAACTGCTACCTTTGTATTCAAAGGTGATGAGACATTTTCTGGCTGAGAGACAGACGTCTCAGAAAGGTGTCAAGTTAAAAGAGGGCTCCTGGAAAGATCTGAGGCACAGGCTATGCAGGAGGGTGAGCTGTGTGGACTGCAGGGCGTGGCTCGCATTTTCTTCCCTCTGTTACAGTTGAGGGAGGGATTGTGGTCATCACCTTGGCGGCCCCCTCCCGCCCCTTCTTCTGTGGAAGGCATTAACCTGACCCCTTATTCCAGCTGGCTCCCTGCCATGGAGTCCCAGCTGCTCAGTGGTTTTCTGTGTGCAGCGACAAGGGTGGGAAGTTCCTGAGGCCGCAGGTTGGAAGGGCTGTGTCTCAGCTAGGCCCGAAACCTGCTCTCGAAACTGGCTTGCAGCAGGCTGGGCGTTTAACCTCTCGCTGTCTGCATGGAATTCCCTCTCAGGAGCACGGGGGAGATTAATGAGTTAATGTTTTGTGGCGTGCTTCGAGATTCTCGGATGAAAGGTGCTACATAATAATTATAATAACACTTTGTTCTTACATAGTGCCTTTCTTCCAGGGAGCTCGAACTGCTTTACAAAAGTTATTTCATTCATCCTCACGGCAACCCTCTATGGCAGGTACCAATTATTAGCCCCCTTTCTCACATGCGGATTTGGGCACAGAGAGGGTAAACGACCCGGCCAAGGTCACACAGCAGGTTATCGGTAAAACCCTCAGTTGAATTCAGGTCTCATTCACTCATTCATTTATTCACTCATTCAACAAATATTTCTCCACAATTATATGCCGGACATCTGAGCTATTCGACAAGGGAGGATATGATATCAAGTTAATAAAAATATATTCTTTGCCATTGAAAAGGTCAGGTTGGTCCACTCAGACAAGTAATTAAAAAAATTCTAACGAAATACAGCGAACGTATCGTATGATGTAGTCAGATAAACAAACATGCATTCAGAGCGTGTGTCGCAGAAGAAACAAGGGACATTGTCTTTACCAAAGAGATGTCATCTGAGCAAGCTTTGAGTGACGAGTTCACCCGTGAAGAGAGAGAAAACTGGAAGAAACATGTCTCAGATAAGAGAATGAAAGAGCCTGATAAATCTGGGGAGTGAGACTCACTTGACATGATCGGAGCAGAGCATATTTTGGACAGAGGAGTGGGCTAATAAATTTGAACTTCATATGCCAGGCAGTTGAGAAGCGTTGGCGGTCATCGAGTGGAAGAAATGAGTCGGCTTTACATCGAGAAGACGGGCTCAGTGTGCCCGAGTGGTAGGAGCTTTGGATGCAAAGAGAGACCCGAGTCCAGAGACTAAGCGAAAGCGTTCCCTGACTCCAAGTTCAAGGTCATTCTCAACAGTTTCAGGAGCTAGAGCTCCAGCGTTGTTTTTGAGATTCTGCACAAAGTACTTCAAGAAAACAGTCGTGACAATTCTCTTCCACGTCTAGCGTGTTTTCTCATGGAAAGCAGCACACGAATGTCTTTGAAGGAAATCAAATCATCTAGACTGTAGCTTTTCAACGGCGGTGCAGTGAGTGACTGTCACTCTTCGGCTCTGAAACCCGTCAGGCAAAATGGTGAAGTCTACATCAATTACTTACTATAATAGAAAGGAAGCCTTTGTTATGCTATTTGTTAAGTATCTCTCCAAATTAGACACAAGAGAATGATCTTCAAAGCAAAAGACCGTTCGTTTTTATTTCCCGTGATAAACTCTTCTGTGATTAGACATATTTATTTGTATTTTACCCATCATTATAACTATATCGTCAATTTTAACAACAGTTTCCTGATCACTTGTGTTTTTTTTTTTCCCTTGTCAAAATTTCTTTTGAAGTGTCTGACAGTGAAAACAGTAAAACTGATTTGCCTTCATAAGAGCATCTTAAAATGTGTTTTTCAGGTATGTCCGAATGCAGAGCTCCGGGCTCCCGTAGAGGGGGAAGGGGACGGTCCACTCAAAACCCAGCTACTCTACGGAGATCACTTTATTGCCACCAGTCATGAACAGTCGTGAGCTGGGAAAAGTCATAAATTCAAAATATTCTACAAAATGAAGACCCTGACACATGGCCGGTTAAACTATTCAGCACCTGTGGCCTTGCGATAACCATTGCTGGACTGGCCAACAATTAGCTCGTTTAGAATTAATGTATCCTTTTTGAGCAATGCTTGCTTTATAATGAAGACATCTTATCTGTCCTTCAGTTTAACGAGTACATCAGTTACGACAGGCAAAGTTAGGCTGCGGTCATCGACATCTCTAAGTATCAGTGACTTTCACACGAAGGTTTAATTCTGACTCCCGCAACGTTTACTGCAGATCTGAGTGACCTTGCAGAGTGCTCTCCTCCAGGTGACAGCTCTGAATTGCATCTTCTGCTCAACATGGACTTTGGTGACTGCCAGACCAGGGCAAGAGAGAATTCAGACGCTGGCAATTAGGAGCTGCCACTGGGTAGTTCCATTTGTCACTCACATTTCATTGGCCAAGTCATATGGCCACACCCGAGTTGACAAGGAACTACAATCCTTCCATGTGCCCAGAAGAAGGGAACTAAATATCGGTGAATAAAATTACATCTGACATAGGCTTTTCTGATAAGCTTTGAAAGTTAATATTTTGTTCTTTGGGAGAAAAAAATCACATAGTTCCACTTAATAAACCTATAACTTAATATTTGAACACCAAGTACTGTATTATTTGTGGCATTCCTGGGAGACCGACTGATGTTATTGCTTACATACAGCCTACAATATAAAACTCTTCATCGGTTAAGGTCTCTCATCTGAAGGCGAAATTTTTAAGAGCAGGGAGTAAGTCAGATTCTTTTTCTGCATTTCCGCCACCCAGAAGATGGGCAGGCACTAAACATCTTCCCATATGTCGTGACATGAACAATTTGTATTTGATATACGTGTGGAAGAAGGCGCAGACAGATAAGCCGAATTTATTTTTCTCCAAGGAGAAAAAAATGTCCTATGTTATCAAAATAGAAAGTATTCCAAAAATGTCTATAGTCAAACTTCTGATGTGTATTCTAATTATGCATTAAGTAAAGCTAAAAGATCTAAGAAAACTAAATGACTTTTTCAAAACATTTTTCTAACCAGTTGGGGTGGGGTGGAGGTCATCTGTGCTTTAACATAGTGGGGAGGTTACATGGAAATCTTCCTTTGTAAATGAACTTAGGTAAAGAACTAAAAGAAATCTTACTTTCACGTAGAGGACCTTTTTCTAATTCATTGTAATTGAGGAATCATTAATGAAACTTCCAGTAAGTAAGTATCTTTCATCTTCGTTAAATTCACCTTTAGGCACCTCGAGTCCACGAAAAGACTAAATTCTAATACAATTTTAAGATTTAGCCCGCTTGTTTTCACCTCAAATTTTGTTCCCATCAGGATATCCTGGGAAGGTTTTCGGCACCTCTGCCCCTATTAGCTGCAATCCTTCTTTGGTATTTATAATCTTCCCTCGGGGGCCACTACATCGTTCCTGTGACTGTCTGGACACCCGCTAACCCGCCTGGGTCATTCTGATACGGAGGCAGTGAACCCCACGGTTGTGCGGTGTGGGTTAGGTTCTCCGTGCGAGTCACGAATAGAACTATTTTTCCTACTGCGTTAGAGCCTCGGCATCGTCGATTCTTGGGATGCGCTCAGATCTGCATTTTGATGGTTTGCTACTAACGTCTTGCTGTTTAGAAGGAGCCAGTGCTCTGAGCTCCTAGCTAGGTCGGTGGTTTTCATTTTGGTGTGTCTGGGGCCACCAGCGAGTTTTCCTTCTCTGCGTCCCCTCCTGGTCCTCGAGGCAGGTAAAGACTCGTGGGAAGAATTAGAAGACAGGTGGAAACGACCTTTCATCGCGCGGGCACCAAAGGTAGAGAAGTCAAATATGGTTACGTAAGGGGCCCCTTTCCAGCTCCATGCTGTGCGCATGCAAACCCTTTGGGTACCTCAGCTAGGTCTGGTCCCCTAAGGAATTCTAAGGGATGAGGCAAAGGGCAGATGCTCTAAAATGCACACCATCCTTTCAGGGTCTTTTGTGTGTTGAAAATTTTTTCGTCACAATGACTAGGTGGCTAAGATGGCTGTATGGTTGTAGAAGATGAAAAAGACAAAGAGCTGTGATGAGAAGTCACAGGCAGTCAGGGGATATCTATCTACCTGAAGATGAAGAGGCCGTCGAATGCTGTCTCGAGGACATCTCATCCTAGTGACGGCTTTGGCGATGCTGTTTTCAGAGCTGCGGCAACTGTGGTTTAGGTGCGGAATGAGGATGGGGAAATAAATACACGCTAAAAGGTCGAGGCTTCTGAATTGTTGCGCTGTGGTTTTTTTTTTTTTTTTTTTAAAGACGTGTTGATTTGTTTTTCCAAATTAGCGTATACTTGCAAAGTGGTTCCTGGGCGGAGACCCCCGGAGATCGTTTCATGAGCACACGCCTGTTCTACGTCGGCTTGTGTCATATTTCATTCTCGTGTACATGCTTCGCGTTCTGCCTTTTTTCACGTCACGCTATTTCATGCATTCTGCACATTGTCCGCGCACTAGTCATTTTTAATAGCCGTGCGTGTCGTATTTAGCTAAGCTACCGCATTTGAGTTGGCTCGTATCTAAATTTTAGAGTTGGTGATCTTTCAGATTTTAAAGACTGTATAAATTTACATAATGTAATGCGAAGTGTTTACAGCGGTGTCGAAATTAGATCCTGGCGAAAGGCTGCCCTCTTTTCCTTCCTCTTAGATCCCTGTTGGATGCGGCCCCCAAACTTTGAGATTTCTGACTCCCAGTGCTCATCTCTAAAGCTATCAATCCCAGGAAGGTGATTTTCCTGTAATAATTTTCTGCTCGTAGTTTTAACCTCTTTTGGTGCATTTCTATTATTTCTTTGTCCTTACTGGTGGTTACACCAGCTCCCAGTTTAATATCATTTGCACATTTCATTAATATGTGCCTTACTCCCTCTTCGAGATCCTTAATAAAGATGTTAAATTAGATTGTATCTGACATTGACCCCTGGGGCACTGCCATGCTTTCACGATATTTCGTTTTCCTGTCTGCAGTCTACAGGATTCTTGCAGAATGCACGAGGCACAGTTTCAACCTGGGATAAATCTTCAATTTTAATTCTAAAGCAGAAGTCAAGTCATGTGGTTTGGGATAACTTGACATTGCCAGAACATACTTGTAGTTGCTAGGAAGTCATATTTTAGCAATTAAGGACAGGTTTGCCAGAATTATATGTCAGATTGCCAGTCTGCTGACAATTACAAGAGATGGTCTCTCTATCCTGTTTAATGTGTTTCAGTCAAACCGAGGAGGGTCTTGTTTTTTCAAATGAAACTCGGCTTTTTTATTTCAAAGCTAGCAATCACCTTTCACCAGCTTTTAAACAGCATGCCTCCTCTGTGTTTCAAAGCAGATTTATTCAAGAAGTGGTTATACCGATACGCCAATGCAGACAGGCTTCGGGGATATGTACCAGGTGCCCCGCTGAGCACCCGGAAGTTAAATGGGCTTTCAAATTTCAAAAATTTACCACGAGTGCTTCCAATTTGGAAACGTTTATTTTCTTAACGGAGAAGGTATAATACCTTGTGATGTCCTTGGCACAAAATGGAATTCTCTCTCATCGTATTTGGTTTAATGGGAGAAATCTATCTATTTATATCAGATGCAAAATTTCCTCAAATAAGATGTAGAATAATATCTTAAAAATTAGATTGCATTTACCAAGTAAGCCAAAATTCCTACACAAGGAAATTGAAAGTGGTTACATGAAATGTCGTCTTTATACATATCACCCTGAAGCTTTCTAAGTCACTCTGAATGACTAAATATTGTAAAAGTTTCGTTCTTTCAGACATTCGATTCGACTTCTCTAGTTATACCTTAATGGAGATTTTCTGAGCTTTGCAGAAATTCTGGTCTCACCCGGGGCGTGCATATTTCATTAGTCTCATGGGCTGTTGTGACAAAATGTCATAGACTGGGGGCTTCACCCACAGAGACTCATCTCTCATGGTCCCAGAGGCTGGGAATCTGAGATGAAGGTGCCAATCTGGTTTCTCAGCTCTTCCTGGCTTGGATACTGCTGCCTTCTCATTGTGTCTTTACATGGATGAGAGAGAGAGAGAGAGAGAGGGAGACAGAGAGAGAGAAAGAGAGACAGAGACAGAGAGACAGAGAGAGACAGAGAGAGAGACACAGAGAGAGACACAGAGAGAGAGATAGAGACAGAGAGACAGAGAGAGAGACACAGAGAGACAGAGACAGAGAGACAGAGACAGAGAGACAGAGAGACACAGAGAGAGAGAGAAATAGAGAGAGAGAAAGAGAGAGACAGAGAGAGAGACACAGAGAGAGACACACAGAGAGAGATAGAGACAGAGAGACAGAGAGAGAGACACAGAGAGACAGAGACAGAGAGACAGAGACAGAGAGACAGAGAGACACAGAGAGAGAGAGAAATAGAGAGAGAGAAAGAGAGAGACAGAGAGAGAAAAACAGAAACAGACAGAGAGAGAGAGAGAGAGAGAGAGAGAGAGAGAGAGAATGCCCTCCATGGTGTCTCTCCTTATAAGGGCACCAATCCCATGATGAGCACCCACCCGCATGACCTCATCTAAACCTAATTATCTCTCAAAGGCCTTATCTCCAAACACCATCGCATGGGGGAGAGGGCGGGTAAGATTTCAACATATAAATTTGGGTGGGGGAGACACTTCCGGTCTATAGCACATGTTAAGGTACTTCTTTAGATTCCAATAGAAAGAGGATGACTGAAAAAAAAAACCCAGACATAACCAGGACTTGAAACTGGCCTTATAAATACAATTTTTTTTTTTGTATTCATGAGCACAAATAAACGTTCATGTCAGCATTGATCCCGGAAGGCTGCATCCCCGTAGGAGGTGATGACAAGGAGAGGCTCTATTCTCGTGAGAGTTTGCCCTTCCAAAGGGAATTTCCAACACGTGGTGATCGCATCACGTCTTGGAAGGACAGTTTGGGAACCTGGATTCCAGATCACCCAAGAGAAGTTCTCACGTCACCTGTGGCCCCCTTGTCCTCCGTGAACCCCACGAGGAATCACTGACCTCTCCGATTTTAAGGAGTGACCAATAATTCACGCATTTCATCCAACAGAATGACACAAGTGGCAGACTTATTTAAGGGAAGACTTAAATCGATGCCGTGTGGCTTCTTGGGTTTTGGTGCTGGGTTTTAGGCAGTTCCCCCCATTCGTGGCTTCTATTTTGGGTAAAGGATGGGAGAGAAGAGCATCACGTTATACTCTCCTGACCTCGAGGATCTAACAGTTCAGCTGGCAAGGTAAGCGCTGTCTGGAAGAGGAGTTAGAATCATCCGAGATGATGTACCAGCGGATGCTAAATTATGGAGAACAAAATGGGGCCTTGCCTTTGGCCCTTGGCTTCTCTTACATACTCATTGCTGCATTCTCAACTTGTATATTTGTCTAGAGTTCTTTCCCTTGACCGCCATATTCTTTTATCCCGCTGCGTACCAAACAATGGCGCCTGACAACTCAGGATGCCAAGAGGACTTGAAGCTGGTGGAAGGTCTTTCCCTTTTACTCTGTGCTGTGAGACAGGACTTAGCGCACTCTTAGGGGCAACTTGGCCTTGGTGTAAGCAAATCGGTCTGTTACGAGCCAAATATGTCCCCCTTCCTATTCATACATTGAAAATCTCATCTCCTCTGTGATGGTGCTTGGAGGTGGGGCCTCATTATATCTTAACATTCCCTTCTAAGGAAGGGCCCCTGACATCCTGTGCTAAGTCAGGGGCCCCTGACATGTGCATTCAGAGACCCCTGCATCTTCCTTCACATGACTCACCTCTGTTGTAAATACCTCGATCCTTTAACTGATTAAATGGTAATCGGATTAAGATTGATCTTTCCTCCATTACTTTCATCTCCATCAGGCCATGGTACAAAAGTATGGATATTCTTTATAAAGACATCCTCGCAAGTCAAGACTAACGCACGGGCCACCTAGAAGACTCCCCCAAGCACTATGTAAAGGGACAACAGGGTGGTTTTCCACAATTTGGGAAACTGCTATCATTTTTAATCTAAGTGTTCTTTCTATTACCTAGGAAACTCATTGATCACAAGGGCCCGAAATGAAAATATATTAACGAAAATTAAATGCAAATAATATGTATATTTGCTTTCCAAGTAGTCACCTTTCTGATTTTGATTCTGACTTTGTATTTAACATTTAAAAATAATATTCATTTGTATTTTACATCTCAATAGCAGTTAACATCTAAAGGATTAGAGAGGAATTGTTCTGGCTGATAAGTATTGAATTCGACTTAGAGAAACATTTTTCTACTCGAGGACTTTCATCACGATGAATCTGGCTAGGTTTTAGCACAAATCTAATTTTCAAAGTACTGTAGAGAGAGGTAAGAAGATGGGGCTTTTTATCTCTGTAATAATTTTTTTTTTGCACTTATTTAAAACTTATTTGGCATAAATCAGTTTAAAACTCAGTCTTAAATTTTTCTTTAAAAATGAATATTCGGCAAACTATGATTCTAAAAGAGAATAAGATTTGTTTAAATTTATGGATGAAACTACTACTTTTATTAAACTGAAGCTTTTTCTTTGAAGGCTTTTATTATAAAGCTCTATCATTGGGAAATTGAGTTAAAAAATACCCCTTTTCCATCAAATCTACATACTTGCAAGACATCGTTTGCACAGCAGGACAATGGAAAGAGGAAGAATTCTGAGCTAGAAGTTTGGAAATATCACTCCGAGAGTTCACAGCTCACGTTTAGAGCTATTCTGAAGGGGAAAACTGAGTTTTACTGAAATGACTTCTTTCTTCTTAATAGGTGGTCAGTTCGTGCAACAAGTAAAACAGCCCAATTTCAGAAGTAAACAGAGAAGGATAGAAAGAGGGGGTGGCCATGTATTTTTTTTTTCTTTCTGTAAAGTTCAAATCATGCATCATCTCTAATGAGCTTGATAAAGCATAGCAAAGCAAATGTGCCATAATTCATCATGTTTCCCATTTCAAAAGTGACAGGCAACCTAAGGGGAGAAAAAAGTCTTTATTTTGTAACAATCCAAAAGAGGAGGCGAGATAATCACATTTAAAATAATATCTGCAGAGGAACCTTTATAATCCACGTCAGATATAGAAAATTGTCTTGTTCTTTTGGGAATTCATTCGGTTGAGGATGTACCACAACTCCCAGTTAGCGCCTGTAAGCAAAACACTCGATTTTTTTTATATTTAACGCAAATGTGGGAGGAAAAAAAATTTCTTTAGAAATCGTTTTAAATTTTGAAGAATAATGTGCTCTCATGGTGAGAAATAGAAGCAGTTTTGCAGTTGTTAGTGAGGCGCCGTTAGGTTTGATGCTACCATGAAACAGCGAAAGGTCTTAATGGAATCCATTCCGTCAAAAACCAGTATGCACTTCTTTTCATTTCCTGGGAACGTTTGCGTTTCTAGAAACGGTTCAACAAAATGCCATCTCCAAAAACGTGTCTCCTTTTGTTTCCACTAGTCCTTTTGGAAATTTTTGTCTTTTCTTATAGTATGGAACTGACTGAGCATTTTAGATCTCACCCAGAGAGGAGAAAATTTGGTAAGCCACTGAATACATTAGAAACAAGTACATCTTTAATGCCCAAAGTCATCTTGCCTTATCTGCAGGTAAGTAAGGGAGAAAGAAAAGCTACCGCTGAAAAGAAACTCTACGTGGTATGATCTTGTATTTATTTTTTAAACTAAATTTATTGGGGCGACATCGGTTAATAAGATTATATGTTTCCAGCGTACGTACAATATTATAATACATCATCTGTATATTGCATCGTGTGCCCGTCACCCCAAGTTTAGCCTCCTCCTGCCACTATGTATCTGACCCCCTTTCTCCTCCTCGGCCCCTCACCCCTTCCCTCCAGTGACCGCCATACTGTTTGTGTCCATGAGTTTTTTGTTTCTTTGAAGAAATGCTGTTTTATAGTTTTTCGAAACTACAAACCCACATCTGATGACAAAATTTGCCACTTTTTAAAATAGCCGAAGAAGGCAATTTGTCTTTATTAAGGCGTTTTAGGATCATGTTCATTTAAAGTTATTATCTGCACGGTAACGAATAAATAACAAGAATGCTATGCAGGGATAGTAACTATTTTTGCTTAGGACGTAGGAAATATATTCACACCGAGATTTAAAATATAGAAACACATTTCATTCTAATGAATTATAATTAATGAAGACCTGGACCCTTCACTCTGAGATGTTGAGAGTCAAGGGTTCCGGGATTAAGATGAAGATTGTTCTCTATTGCTTTCTTCGCACGTTAGGACATATTATATTTGGTAGATTTAGGGGAGACAAAGTCCTATGGGAATTATAGCAATTGATTTTATATGGTATGAATAGTTATAGACTCGCAGAGAAAATTTTGTCATCGTCATGTCCTTATCATTGGCCTTTTGCTTAAGAGCGTTTTAATAGTAAATAACCCAATCCAGTTGCTGCCGAATAATTAATATGTCAAAATATATCTTAAGCAAACTCTGCTTCTTTTCGTACTCAAGAAGAGCTTAACTTCTCTTTCCTGCCTTTGAGATTGTTAACAGGAGAGACAATGGTATGTACAATTATTTAAATATTTGGTCAACTCGAGTCTATTCTATATAATAAAATGAGTTGAGTTTTCCTGTCACGGGTTCATTCATCTATGTTATTGCTCCAAGTAGCATGTTTTAAAGACGACGACGTTTATTTTCCCGCTGTCCTCTCACGGAGAAGTTGAAACCAGCCCCCTCACCTGCCCTTCCTGACACCGGGGGTCAGTGCGGTGGATAAAGATGGGCACACTTCCTCAAAGCATGGACTCCTTGTTGAGGGTGACAATTTTTATCTGAAGGGACCGATCGGTAACACGCCACCCTTATATACAGACTGGGGACATTTTCCATTATTGCAAAACTGATGCCCGACAAGTTTTTCTGTACTCTACTAAAAAAAAAAAAAAAAAAGGCTTTTGGGTGACTGTAGCGTGTACGCGTGAATGTGCTATATTCCTGGGCATTTTTTCTTTTTCTTCTAACCCCCCTTCCTGCTTAGAGACGATTATGTTCTTTCTTTCAGGAAACGTCAATTCTAACCCATAGTTCATACTTGGATTATTAAATATTTCTTCTAATGTCCTAAACAATTACTTATATTTATTGATATTCCTATCCTTTCACAAATACTTATCTGGTTACCCTTCCTATTTATTCTTCAGTGATCAAAGACTAAATGGACTTATCTTTTACCATTTTTAAAGAATCGGTGATTTTCGCCATTACTTTCTATTTTCTCTCGAAGCTTTCTAAATTACGTGAAACTACAAAATGGTTTTTGATGCACAAATAACACTTCTAGGTCTTCACGGCAGTTTAGTTGACAATCCAGGGTTTCAACGAGAATGGCGGAAATAGTCTTTTCCCCCTCCATTAAATAATATTAAGATTAGAACTAATTTTAAGCGTGGAGAGTTTAACATTCAGTTGGGGTACATATTGTAAGTTCTCCTGGACATCGTCAGCTGTAGGGGTTAGTGCTTTATATATGTCTGTTATTGGGGCTAAATTGACAAAGCTGACAGGTTCTCCACAATTTCAGTAAAGACAAATTGGTACTTTTGGGGGGGGGGGGTTGTTGGAGAAGCAGACTTAACAATGGTGCATTCTACCAGTTAAAGATGTTATTATCTGTTTTTTTGTTTTGTTTTGTTTTGTTTTTTCCTCTTTAATCACAGGTGCTGGGCGTTTCTTCAGTGTTTCTGTCTTTTGTTTTTGGTTCATGTTTTCCCAGCCAGATCTGCCACAGGGTGATTGTGAAAAAGCAAAAGCCTATGCCCCATTAAGGGTGTCATCACTGATGAGGGCTTGGCCACGAGCACCTTGTGGACTTTGTCCCTGTCCAAGGGGCGGTGAGTGGAGAACACAGGGCCCTGTCGTTGGGCATGTTTCTTAAGCTGAGAATCAGGGGCCTTCGGGCGGAGACTGGGAGGTTTGGGGCATCGATTGGGGTTTCGCTGGAAATGAATCCACACAGTCTGCACGGTTAGTGCTCACTAATCTCGGGAGTGTTTTCTGAGTGAAACCTCCACGTGTCCCGTGCTTTGCTACGACCGTGGAAAGTGGAGAGCAAAGCATTGTGGTTTCGTCCATAATGTCACATCTAAGAAGAAGAGAAAAATACAACCAGCCTCCGCTTCTGGCTTTAGGATTGGGGAATTACCACATATTTGACCTTCGAGTAATTCAGACGCCGAGACTAAGAATCTAGCGACGTCCATCTCTGTTGTTTATCAGAAGACAAATGATCAAGGCTGTGACATCCTGTCAAGAATGTCCCGTTTACAGGCCAGGGAAGAGACGTCTTTTAAATGATCTTGGGAGGGAATGGAGGCTAGCCAAGGTGTTGTCAAATAAAAATTATTTTAAAGCTTCTTTTTGTATTAAAAAGTTAGGTTAAAATTCTTTAGCGTTTCTGGATGAAGCATGGGACGATCAAATGGCCTGGCCTTCCTGGGTGGGAATGTGAGCGCGATGGTCAAGTAACTGTTTAAAGATGCTCAGGGAGGTGTTTGTCTGTCAGGACAGAAGTTTCTGAGGAAGCCTTTTTCTTCCTCACTCGCTTTTGCTGCATGGTTGGGTATCACAAAGTGGGGTTTGGGTCTGGGCCCGCTGAGCAAGGGGAGTACTTGATCTCCCCATTTAAAAACGACTGGATTTTTGCTATTCCAATGTAGGAAACCTAATTATAGCCTGGTGAATTCTCTGCAGTCTACCAAACAGAGAAAAAAACAGTGACAGAATCTGAAAGGCCAGGAGACAGAAAAGAGTCTCTGAGACCTAATGAATCCAAACTAAACACCTCTCCACAGAAATGTCAAACATTTCTCTTAGCACAAAACAAGGCTTAAAGAATTCCCTGCTTTTGTCTCTGGCCTAATTCCTTGAGCAGAGAGGGGGATTTTCCTCTGGGAGTGTTATTTCACAAAGAACGAAACAGCAAATAAACAAAAGACTCTCAAAGACAGAGAGAGTATAAATAAAATTCATGACTCTTTAAAGAGTTTACATTGAAAGAATGTGGAGGATTATTTACAATTAAAGCGTAGCCTCTAGAATACAGTTATTATATATATTAAACAAAGAATAAGAGTTCATTTCATTTTGTTCACAAGAAAGTGCACCTGGATTCTCTGAGTTTCAAAAAAAGATGATGAAACTTCATTTTCTCAAGATCCTTTTGTTGTTTTTTGTTGTTGTTGTGTAGGTGTTTAAAGTTTTTGCACATTTAATAGGACATTGAACAATTTACTTACATGGTTTTTTTTTTTTTTTAAGCTGCCAGTAAGTGGTCTTGATATTTGATTTAAAAAAAAATAAAATAAATCTGCCTGAAAGACAAAGTCTCAAGAAAAAAAAGAAAATTACTCTCTATGTGTTTAAAAGGAATTTTCTACATTTAACGGACACCTTTAAAATGAGTGTCTTCAGTGTTGAAAATATTCTTTGTGTTGAACAAAGGAAAAGTGTAAGTTATTAAAGAAAAAAGTTTAAATGAACAGAAAAGTAGAAGAACAAATTTAGAACTATCTACTTTCCTAGTGAGTCGTACGATCATACAATGGGGTAGTTAATAACAGAAACGAGGTTAGGGAAAGGGTGAGACGAATATAAGAAAAAAAATGTTACAACTTCAGTGTTAATGTAATTGGCAGAAAGAAATAAATGGTTATTAAGATAGAGAAGCAAAGGCTAAAGAAACCACTTGATTATAAATTATAGAGCAATTAGCCCTCTTTTCAAGGTGTTTGTGTGTTTACTAGGCGTTTGAATTCTGCTTTGAGTATGACTTTAAAAAATGTGGATAATAATGTGAAAAGCCACAGAGCCACGGTCATATAGACAAACGGAGTTTACAGGTAGAGTCTTGGTAAAAAAAATATATATATATGGCTCTCTCGAAGGCTGAAGTCTTGGGCCTGAGAGATGGGCAAGGATTGGAGCGTTTGCAGCGTTTACAGCAAAGTTGAGATTGAGTCTTATCCTGACGTGCCTGTCACAGTAAAATTTCTGAAACATTTGGCCCCACAAGATTAAAAGAACAGCGTTTATATTTAAGCATCTGCTGCCCCCAACCCCAACTTTGCTACTAATAAAATTCAGCTCTATGGAAAAGAATTTGAATTCCAGCTGGGCAGTTTTCAAAATAAGATGAAAAGTTAAGCAGGCAATTGGTGTGTATTTAGGGCTCAAAACACCTTGCCCCCTAGAAGACTTGAAGGAGTTAATCCCTTCTCAAGATAATCCACTAAAAAGCATCCTTCATTATGATGTTAAAAGCGAGGATCAGTGCCGGGGAGTCTAACAATAGGACTGGGGGGGCTTTTCAGTCCCCACCACATTCTTCCCAGGTTAGAGACAGAATTGCTGTGAGTCCAGCTGAAAACTAGATCAGGACTCTCCTCCTCTGTGAAGTATTTAGATGGAAGGAAGGCGGGGTGGGGGGTGGGATGGGGGGGGTAGGGAGAAGCTACCACATTAACTATATCCCTCACTGGATAGGTTTGCCTGGTGAATAATCTTTCTGATTAAAAAAAAAAAAGTTTGTACTGTCTTGAGAGGTAAAGCTCTAGAAAGAAGTCAACGGTGACAGAGTTTGGAAACACTTTCGATTTTCTTCGAGATGTGAATTTTTGATTAAATGGTACTCAATTACCAACCCCCTTGATCCCTACCATAATACACTTCACGGACACAAAACTCGCCATAAACTTTTGCCAAAGCTGCATGCTAAAGTTGTTATTTGGTCAAAATTTGATCCTGTAAGGGAATATTTTTTAAATTGATGGTTACTTTTTTTTTTTCCCTTAAAGAATCTTAATCATTTTCCATAAGTAACGAGAAAAGTATTTAATGTTAATAAGTAAATGAATCTGAAATAGCTGATTTAAAATCTTGTTTTCTCCATTTTAGAGCATTTGGTAGTACTGGTGATTCAATTTACTGCCTGTTATTGCTTTCAATATATTGTATAAGAAGGTAGTTTAGAAAAAAGATTCCTATAAAAATCTTTAATGGAAGCCCATATCTTAGGTCTATCAGAGTGACAGAACCAGCCATCCTAGGCTATAGAAAATGCTTCCTTTTCCTTTTTACCCCTTTTTATTAAGCGTAAATCCATTTTTGAAAGAAAGATTTGTTTTTGAGGGACTTCATTTTAACCAAAATTGAAACAAGGCAGGGAAAACGTTTTTTAAAGGTGTGTGTCAAGTGGACTGTGACTCATGAAGATGTGTCAGTGTGAAGGGGAGAAAGAATATAATATATACATAGAAGCCCTCAAAACATGGTCAAAGACTTAATAATACTATATGGAGAAATGTTAGAAGCTGGTACTTTAAACGGAATTTTCTTAATATTTTATTTCCATGAGAAACACCATGGAAAGGAAAGAACTTTTGAGATCTGAATTTCAGCTCTTGTCAGTGATATGACTTGATTCTGTTTCTTATTTATGTCATGGGAGAGTAACGATACCTGAACTATATAGGTCAGTACGAAATTTCTCAGAGAAATTCCTATAAAAGCCTTTAATGTAAGCCCGTATCTTAGGCCTATCAGGATGACACAAGTGGCCACCCCGGGCTATAGGAAATGTTTTCTTTCCCTTTTTTCCCCCTTTTATTAAGTGTAAATACATTTTTAATACTGATGGTAATGAATGAGAACTGAGTTTAGCAGACCCATTACGTACTCACTCTGTGACTTTGGGTAAGGTCCCTTGTCTTTCTAAAACAGACTTTGTTCATCTGTGAAGTAACAATGAAGAGTTGCTTGAAAGATAAAGTAATACGGTCCACAAATGACTCAGTGCCTGGCTCACAATTATGTTGAGCCAAAATGTCAGACATATAGAAAATGCACAAGAGAAATCAGACTCTCTTTCTTGTTATGCTTCCTTATTTTAAAGGAAAGTAACGTGTATAAAGTTAATTCAGGGAATAAAATTACTAAATATTTTGATCATAGAGCCAAAATATTTTTCCCAGCTCATATCCCTGCAGCTGAATTTTATTTAGAAAATTCAAGAAATAATTATTGTGAACTCTTGATATGCTTATTGAGCTGCCAGGACTTTATCATGAATATGAAGCAGGATTTATATCTGATTTGCTTTTTTATCTATTGTTACCTCATTTAATCTTCTCGACATTCATGTAAAATATGAGTCCCAGCTTTTATTTTAAGAGATGAAGAAACAGATTAGAAACATGTTCAAGGGCACAGAGCTGGAGAATCAGTGACAAGGCCAGAATTTAAGTTCCAGACCCTGCTCTGGATGTGTTGGCCACAAGATGCTGAGGTGGCACTGGGGTGAGTCTTCACCTGGTACCTGACACCAGACGTACTAGGAGATGCTTGTGGACTTGGACCTCTTTATACGTGGAGAGGCCACCACTGTCCTATTTGACTTATTCTACACACGCTCTTTAGCCGGAAATAATACCTACTCCTTCACCTTCTGGAGGAAGATTGTTCTCCAGGTGGAGACTGGCCAAGCCATTCTGCTAAGAGCCTACACGTACCGCAGGTGCGTACGCCACGGGATGGGATGTTCTATCAGTGAATGACCTTGACCTCTGCCTCGAGGAGGAAGTGTGTGTGTTGGTTGGCAGAGTGCCTCGATGTTGCTTAGGAAACTCTGTTCTCTGGCACGCAGGCTAAAGATGGAATCTGAGTATTTTTCACCTTCATCGAGGACCGTGCGTCAGAGAAGTGTTCAAGGACTACTAATTGAATTCCTTTGACAAAATAAAAGGAAAAAAAAATATGGGTCAAAGAATCTGAGGTGAAGAAATGATCTTGAATTCACAGCTTAATCAATAATGATTTGTAGATTCCTTACTGCCACCCCCCCCCCCCAACTTTAAGTCGGTGCTGCTTGCTGGCTGCTAAGTTATTTTTAAACTTTACTAGGTACATAAATAGTTTCTTCTTTAATGAAAGAGAAGCTGGGTAGTCTGTGCTTTACCATTAAATTTCATTTTATTCAGAAGCGTTTTGGTTTCTGGTTAGCTCTTTTAAAAATTCATTTGTTTATTGCCCCCTTTTCTTATCTTCTAAAAGGAAGGAAAATTCAATGAGAAGAACTGAACTGGCCAGAAAAGAGAGGCCGTTTCTGTCAGTTGAACCGATACTTCGAGCTGCCGATTATGGCAGTTACAGGCCAGTTCTGGGAAGGTGGACAGTCCTGGGTGTCATGTGCCATCGAACCACAGATTACGGCCTCGCGTGGATGGACTTTCACTGCGGGAACCCGAAATCATTGGTGAAATGGGGTAAATATGGTAGATATTAGTAAAACGGGACATTGATAGTCATCGAAAAGCTTGTCACCTAATTTGTCTCGTCATCGGCTCCTCTTCCTTGTGATTCCGCATTTATTACATACATGCCTGGCAAATGTGTTCTTAAAAAAGGTGAACGGAGATATTTTTCGAGTCACTGCCATTTAGTACCGATGATAGAACATTTATATCCCATAATTACTATTGCTCACATCTATATCATGAGGCAAAAGTCGAAATGCAGTGAAAGCCATGTTTTCATAGATCACGTTTATATTAAAAAAAAATAAATAATGTGGTTAGTCAAAGTATATACACATCGGCTGCTACCTGTTAAGATATTTTTAATTCAATTAAATATTAAATTAAAAAAGCCACAAGGGGCAGTGTGAGGATTCTTTTCAACATCTAACCAATTTAAATGTGTTTTTTTTTGGATAATTACGGGAATAACCAGATCAGATCAATTTTTGTAACTAAAGAAATTAAATGATTTAAAACTGAGGGATGTTAAAATACAAATTATTTCCCCCCCCACGACTTTTCCAGCATAACTCAGATTATCTGAACACTTGCAAGCACAGACTCACGGTGGCAGGCAGACTCCATACAGTGACCCCCGTTAATGATCCACTTTTGGGTAGACCTTTGCCCTTGACTGTGGGCCTGGGACTCGCTTTTTAACCAATTAGGATGCAGCAAAAATGACAGGGCACCACTTCTGTGATCAGATCGCCTAAGATTATAGATTGCGTCTTACAAGCTGACTCACTTCCTTGCTGGCTTTCATAAAGCACGGCGCCTTATGAGACTCACATGGCAAAGAACCTTTGGCCAACAGCCAGGTAAGAACAAAGTCTTTCAGTGCAAAAACCTACAAGGAACTGAATGATGACAGCTAACAACCACGTGAGAAAGCCTGGAGGTAACTCCTTCCCCAGCTGAACCGTTAGATGAGATCTCAACCCAAGCCAGCAACTCGACTGCAGCTCGTAAGAGATTCTGGTACAGAGGACTCAGCTCAGTTGTGTCCTGATTCTCTATCCAAAGGCTGTGAGATTATGAAATGTGTTTTTAAGCTACTAAGTTTTGGGGAATTTGTTATGTAGCAACAGAAATACAGGTGTGTGTGCGCGCGCACACACACACACGCGCGCTCTTTAAAAAACTTCATGGTTTTTTTAACTTTATTTTTTACTTAGTTTTCTTGAAGAGTCACATGTGATCTGTGCCAAACCAAGTTTTATCCAGAACCCTTGGTTTTCTGCTCGGCAGAAACAAACGCCCACATCGCCAACACATGCATGTTCACTCCTTTATGAAACTGAAAGACTCACATGAAACAGACATGATTATGAATTTCCTCATAAAGTGTCTACCAAAACAAAGTCCACCTTTGCGAGCCTCACATTTTTCTACAAAGAAGAGCGTTGCATTGATCTCGTGGTCTAGCTGAGGTGGCCCGTGTTTCTCTAGCTGAGCATGCCATCCCCTCGCCCCCTGGATGGACCACACTTGTCCCCAGCCTCTTGTGTTCATTCCTTAGCATCATGGAGGCTTTCACACACATGGCCTCAAACACCATATCGGGCCACCAGGCTCCCCAGGGGGTTGTCATTCCCACAGCTTCCATTACGCACTCCTGGCCATGCACTGAACGTTTTGCCAAGGACAAGCACCTGGAACACTACGTCTGCACAAAGAAGGACTTCGCCAGTTCAGAAACGAGTCACAAGAACTTCATGAGTCAAGGAGATGCCTACCAAAGCAACGCAACAGCGATTTCATTGCCGCAAGGTGGGAAGCTTTATCCCGAAGGCACTTGTTTGCTTTAATCATCCTGTGGCGCTCGGATGGGTGGTATAGAAATGCAAAGATAAGTTTTCTTTTTGAAAAGTTCAAGTGAACACTTAGAAACATCAAGGAATAACACTTAATGAACGAAAATAAGTTTTACTTGTTATAGAGCCTATCTCGAAGAGCTTGGGCGCAATACGAGAACTTTTCTTATTAATTACTAATACCAATCATTGCTTATTGTACCCCTTAATCTGTGAGGGAAGACGAGGAACCTGACATACGGTGTGACCATTGCTTTCATTCATCTCAGTTTTCATAGACAAGGGGCATCGTGGATCTGGAAAGTTGTCTTATCTCACACGAATGTGTCATATTACTACATTTTTGGACACCAAGGAAGGTCATGGTACCTTCTTGCCTTCAGATTGTCACGGCGCGGTCCAGCGAGCCTTTTCCTTTCAAGCACTGTCCGAAATGACCAATTTCTTCCCCTTCCCCAAATCCGCAATACTTGTTAATCAACAACTTTTGAGGCATCTCATTTTACATCAATTATCTCTCGGTCTTAGCAGTGTCTCTTTGGTACCCAGCATAAAGGTGTCATTTCAAGTTTCAGTTCTCAAGTCTGATAAAACTAATAAACTCATACTGCCAGAGGTGGCACATTAAGCCGCTAAAATGGTTTTCATCTTAATTGGATATGAGCACTGTTATCACTAATAACCCCAGGATACTTCTAATTGGACTCTCTCTCTCTCTCTTTATTTTTGAAACACTAATCTCATTGACCAACCTTAATTTCTCCATTCCCCATTCCATGAACCCAAATCTAGAAATATTCCCATTTCACGAGGTTATTTCAGTATTATTTCTTTGTATTAAGTCAAAAAAGGGTAAATGGTTTTGTAAAAATAAATGCTCCCTTTTTAAATTTTCAGGAAAAAAAAAAAGAAATAGTAAGCTACGGTATTGACGTTGCAATTATGTCTTGAATGCAGTTTAGTGAGCTGCCAGCTTCACCTGAGGACACTAAATTCTTAATTTTCGGTCATTTTTTTTTTTTTGTGAAACAATGGTCTCCTCTATTGAATTATTTATTGTGATTTTAGTGCAAGTCATGTAGCAGAAGGAAATGCTATTTTAAAAGCTATCGCGTGCAACAGTACTAGATTTCTGTTTCATCTCGATTTTACAAATATTGGTGAATACACCTGAAAGCGACATGGTTGTCAACATAATTAAGACGTGAACCGACGCGACGAGACTCCTTCGACAGAACGATGCAGTTTGCTTTCTGGTAAACACACGCCGACAAACACACAGGGCTGTTAAGGATGTTGGTTCCACTGTCCTATGACACCAATTTTTAAGCTCGCTTTCATCATATGCAAAATCACCTCCAAGTTTTCTTTTTACTAGCCTTTTCGGATTCAATAGGCACAGATTTGGTGCCGAAAGAATAAGGAAATAAATAAAAGTTCCAGTGGGGATTAATCAAAAAAGAGGAAAAAAAATCTTTACGAGTCCACAAATCAGGAGTTTCCCAACCTCCCTCCCCCTGATAAGTGTAAAAACCGAAGGCTGCAAATGTTTTAATTGTTGAAAAAAGTCATGTGAGCCATTCGCTGGCAGAAATGATTCATTTTTAATAGACATCATAATTTTTTTCTGGAGCAATATATATTTTATCAACTAAATATAGGCCTCTGTAATTATTATCTCTATTCCCATATAATTAAAAGCCTCTATGTAGATATCATTAAATAATTACAGATGTGCAAAAGAAATGCTTATTGTGTCTCTAATTCATAAAGGGACAATTGGAAAACTATTCATTAATTTGTATTTACATTTGTGGCAATTAAATTAGCACTACCTGGAGCACAGAGGAGGGCAGGTCGGAGGGCTTCCATCGAAAGTCTGAGAGCAGAGCTACACTAAGACCACGTATGCCTTTCACGTTGACTTAGAAAATTATGTATTATCGTGACTCTAAAAAATAGCCAAACTGTCGATCTTGTGTGTGTTTATAATATATGCATATATCCTAAATTACATGTAAGAGATGTGTATGTTATATACACATATATGCATGTGTGCATATATATGATATATATGTATATACAGCAAAAAGGACATAATATAGTATAAAATGTACATTATATGTATCTATATACATGCACACACGTATCTCTACATAGGATGGTGATGCTGATGCTGATGCTGATTTTATAGCTTGCAAATGTTTTAGTTCCTTTGGGACCGACTCGTTCTTGGCTCTATTCAGTTCGAAAGACCAAAATTACACGATTTTTGAAGCAGTGGGGTATATTCAAGTCCCAGTTTAAGAAAGGGCATTCTTTTACCCTTTATAAATGCGCAGTTTTATATGTATATATCGCTTTGTATGTGTGCTTTATTTAGACATCACATCGTTCCATACGTCATTTGGGACGTGTGTTTTATTTACATATCATAGCATAGCACATCACCTGTCTTACACTGTGAGAGCCGAGCACAAGGCCCATTTGTGGGCTGCTGGCAATCCCTGGGCTCAGCGGGCAACCTTTGGGGCGTATGGTCTACAGACTGTTCCAGGGAGATCAGAACAGCCCAGAGCTGGGGGACATGGCATGTGACCGGGCATCTGGTTGTTCAGGTCCCTGTCCCTTGAGGTCCTGTGTTATCCCTCCTCTGGGCTCCATTGTGCATCCTTAGGGTTCACAGCAACATCGAGGTCTCATTAAAACAGAACGATAAGCTGGGCCTGCTGATGGGGGACGGACCACACACGGGGACACCTGACTCGGCGCAAGAACAAACTTTTTATGTCATATCCACAGGTTTGCCTATCTATGCCTTTATTCACGCCAGGAATAAATGCTTGGTTAGAATACAAATAGATGTCCTCGAGGGGACATCCTCTTAAAAAGGAGTCCTCCCGAGCCTGTTAGAGGGATGGGGAGGAGGCATCCTGTTCCTTCCACCAATCACCCCTCCATCAGCCTCCCAGACCGTCAATTTTCGCTATATATTGGGGCGATGCATAATATTTCCTTTGAAAAAGGATTTCTTTGGCACTGAGAAAAGTGATCTGAAAAAACTAAATTCCAACACTCAAGTTCTAAGCATCGATTATTTTTGGTCTTGATTTTCTGCATAAGTTGTGCTTTTTTTTTTTTTCCTGCTCATGAATAAATCCTAAAAAAGAAAAAAAAAAGAGGCAGAGTTGGCGTAGTCCTCCTTTTTCTTTGTTTTCCAGCATAGGGCTAGAGGATCCACAATTCTCAGCTGGAATTCTGGAACAGGAAGCACCGCGCCCCGCCCCCCCGCCCCGCATCCCTGACACGATGCGCATCCTGTTTCCTAGTGGGACAGTTTGTGCCCATCTGGTAGGGGAAGTGCCACACCCACCGATGTAGTCTTCACGGGACAGCCGGTGGCCCTGGGGGCGAGGCCCCGGTTCACGCTAAGTCCCTGACTCAGAGCACATGCTGATGACAAGGGACCACATTTGTTGATACCGTGGATGAAGAACCATGAGCAAGATGGCCCATTTCCCAATTCGTCTCTCCGCTGGGAATCAACACACTGAAATATACAGGTCCTGAGACATCCTCTCTACATCCAGCCCTCTTGAAAAAAAGAACCACTTGTTTCTTCTTCCTGCCCCTTTTGCCAGGTAGGGAAACCCCTTTCCCCAGCCCCATGCAAATCTCCTCACTTTACAACTGAACCTCGGCGCATTCTCAGGCTAGGTGAGCTGTCCTAAAGTTTCGAGAAGCAAGTGGGTGTCCGAATGATTCTTAGACCCTCCGCTCTTTCTCCCTTTGACTCTCCTTTGACCACTCCTCCCTTTCTTTTTAGCTTTGTCGAGGTCAGTTACGGAGACCTGAGCGCCCTTGGCTCAGCCGCGCGCATCCTTCTTCTGGAAGGGGGCTCCCGAGACGCTGGCGCACATGCGTGAGGACACGAATGACGACGGGCCCGCGGGCCTGTGCTCCCCACAGCTCGCCAGAGCACGCCACGTGCTCCGGGGAGGGGGGTCCCCAACTTTTATTTTTTTTTAAATCGAGGACCCCTTTCACCATCTGCTTCTGACTCCCCATGAATCTCATGAACCGAAAAACACCCCACTGCATTCATTAAGTACACCGTGTGGCTTAGTCGATGACAGATGTGAGGTTTCTTAGGCTTTTCAAAATGTAGGAAATGGTTATAGGGCTTCCATTTCTCCCTCTGGGAATTCTTGTGTTTTTTTTTTTTTTTAAATTTTTTTATTATTATTTATGCCTACAGCACCTGGGCTTCCTAGGTGGTCTCCCATCCAAGTACTAACCAGGCCTGACCCTGCTTAGCTCCCGAGACCAGACATCGGGCTTGTTCAGGATGGCATGGGCACAGACCACGGACCGTGGCTCCACTGGGGCGTGGACCCAGGGCCTTCTGCGTGTAAAGCAGACGTGCTGACCGCTACACTATGGAACCACATCCTAGGAACTCTTAAGAGCTAAGAGGACCCCAATGTGGGGGTCACTGTAATAAATGACGGCACACTGAATGAGAAGCCCAGAGATAGATATGGACTCTGTCCCCAGAGCCCCTGTTCCTTCATCCATAAGTCCAGGGGCATTTGCAGCCCATGGCTTCTCTTAGGCCCGCGCTTTCGCCTCTCCTGGATCTAAGCCCTCAGGGACAAGTGGGCAGACACCTCTCTGTCAGGTGGCCTTCGGTTCCCCAGCCTCCCAGAGCATCCTCGGATGTGGAAGCGCATAGTGCCTCCTTGTCCTCTGGGGGCGGGCAGGAGGGCCCTGGGAAGCCCTGGAGGAACTCCCAGGTGTGCGGCGGGCCCGGGGCCAGAAATTAGATCTGCCCGGGAAGTGTCGGTGACCAGCGACGCACACTTCTGAGCCCTCGGTGATTAAATGGCTTTAAAAATGGCGACATCAAAGACGAACAAATCAGAGCGTGGCTGTGCCGTGGGTCTGTGATACCTGTTATCGCGGCTTAAGTATTTCTTCAAACATGATGTCGAGTCCAAGAGTCTACTTAATTATTATTAGACTCAAACCGGGTTACATTCCGAAGCTATTTTGGAAACAGGAGATTCTAATATTTACTGGTGGCTTCCACCATTTCAACAAACGTGTATTTAGGGAGCAGCTGGTGTCTGCGAGCCTGAACCGTAAAGCTGGTGTTTAGAGATGGAACCGATAATTCTCCCACTCGTTTACAAGATCGCACTTAGGAAAGAGCTCACCTGAGCTTGCCTCATGCCAGAAGCCATGGAAACGCACAACTTGGAGGACCTCGTGATATACACACACCCTGGACCTAATGGATGGTATCATTTTTCTCCGGGGTAGAAATAGACAGACGTTGAGTGGATATGCACATGGAGAGAATCTGATTGCACATGGTAAGTTTGTGTGGATTTGAAGAATAATATCAATTATATAGATCATGATAAAAATCACCCCATTTAAATCTAGTGGGTAAAGAGAATAGTAAATTCTTAACCAGTTGGATCAATTCTACTGGAATTAACAGAGTGAATTCACTAGCTTTTTTTTTTTAACTCCAAATTCTGTGATTCTATGTAGACCAAATTAAAAAAAAAATGATAAATTGGATGTGGATGAGTGGTGTAATCCTTGTTGTGAATGAATCAGTTTTGGCCTTACAATATGATGTTTCATTGCAATTCATGTCTCAAAAAAGAAATTCTAATTCTAACCACCCAGCATGAAATGAATACGATTTTATCACCCGTGTATCTAATATTCCAAGAAAGATTTACTCGAATAGCAACACATTTCTAATTCTATCTCTGATGGACATGAACCAGACAAGCGGCAGTCCAGTGACCTGACCTCGTGATGGTGTGGGGTTAAGAGGGAAACTGAGGCTTTGCTCCAGGCTGCACCTGCCCCCCCCCCCCCACAGCAGCCCCGACGATAAGACCACAGCTCAGCACTTAAGGTTCAAGACATACGACCCGGATTCGAATCCTGACCATCTCTGTGTAATGTGATCTCATTACTGCAGCTCTCAAAATCTCAGCTCCTTCATCTGTAAGTAGATGATTAAAATTGCCTTTTTGAGGTGATTAAGTGAGATGGTGTACGTCAAGTGTCTGAGCATCGGGAATGCTTGAGAAACATGCTGATATTGTTATCATCTATTTATTTTACTTACTTATTTTGGGACTCAATGAAAAGTTATTTGAGCACTTTATGAAAAAAATGTCCCCGATGAACTTAAAATATCAGGGCTGATAAAGTTATTTTTCTTTCTCAAATTAAAACTTTTTCAAAATATCAACAAGCAGAGAAACAATCTGTAAAGGCTTGAAATCTTCAGTTTTTATTTTTGGCATGTCTTTGACATGCCTATTTTTTTTTTTTTTTGTATGCTATGACCAACGGGGAATTGGAGAAAAGATTAGAAACCCTAAATATAATGTAGGCTCTATAAATCCACTTAGCTTGAGAATGACTTTCTGGGGCAACTGCCCTTTCCAAAATAAATTTGCAAATAGCATCCTTATAAAAAATTAGGATTTGGCGAGGCAAAAGAATTTGGGCCATATCAGCTTGTCATTCAAAACCTTAAAATATTTTGTCTTGCTTCAAGATAAATGGCAACAAGTGAACTTAAGCAACTAAGAAAAAATAAATATACAACTTCTTGAGAGTACACAAATAACAAGACGTTACCAGAAATGTTTTTACTACTAGCGCGGTCTAATGATCGACGGCTATGGATGATGTCTGTGTTATGGCCACCTACGGCAAAGCCCGGGACCCTAGAGGAGCAGAGAGGACGAGGGGCGAGAGGGCCCCCCATGAAACCTGTCCACCTCCTGTCCCCTCCCTGCTCGCCCTCCTGCGTCCTTCCTGCAGTGCATGTGACAAGTGACCCGCCCAGGAATGGGACCGTGTCCAGTCGGGAGAGCTGAACGTCTCCTTCTCTGAGGCAGATGGTACACTCGGGAGCATAAGCAAAAGGGAAAAGGCTGTGGTCACAGCCCCGTGAGCGCGTCTGCAATACCATCTATGCTGGAAGTGATCGTCAAAAGGCACAGTCTGGCATCGTGCTTACATCCTGAGGGATGAAAATGGAGGGTCATTAAGCCTTTCGGGCAACAAGGTCATGTTCAAGTCCTGCTCTTCTGGGAGCGGGTGTCATTTAGGACCCGGCAGGGAGCTGATGCCGGCCACATCCTGGGAGCCTGAAAGCCTTGGTTCGCCTGTCATCTCTGGGGTGGGCTGGAAATGTGGGCTCCTCATTGTCCTAAGTTAAACAGCTAAGTTTCCTTGAGTCATTTGTGTTAGTGAGAAGCACATGGGCTCTGGGACCAGGTAGACTTGGTTTCAACATTCCTTCCTGGCCACGTGATCTCAGGTGAGTTGTTCAATGTCTCGTGATTTTCCCTTTCTTCACCTAAGTGATGGGGTTAGAAAACACCTCCTCCCTTCGGGTTTTGGGGGTTGATACAATGAAATAGCATATGGAAGACAACACGCAGGTCCAACGTGGATGGGCAAAAAGCATATATCCTGCCTCTCTCCAGCACAGTCTTAATTCTCCCCTGTACAAATCGCATGTGACTAAATTTACACGAGAGTTCTTTTCCACGAGCCTAGAGCTATGAGGCTTTGCTTTGCCCCGACTGGCCGAGGGAGGGAGAAAGCCAAGAAAAGCCAGCAATGGCGATAACCGATACCGCTCATACCTCCATGAGTCTCTCCTCATAACCAGGGAATTCCCTTCCCGCCTCACCTGTGAGCTGAAGGTACTGACTCGATGAGGAGCGCAGAAGGAAGTCTGACGGGAAGAAGGCCTGCCTCTGGGTATGGCAGCTCCCCATCCCCACCTGAGACAGTCTTAAAAGTTCAGAGCCAAAGTCTTCATTTGGAGGGATTCCGCCACAGTGTTAACGCTTCTATCAGTCACACGTCAAACAGTCTAGAAACTCTTAATCCGAAACGATTGCCCAACAACTCAATGAAAGAAACCACACGACGACCCCCTCCTTTTGATACGTGAGCGGCCCCACGACGATGAAAGGTTGATTCGAAGTAAAGAAGAGCAAGCCTTACCTGCCCCCTCCATTTCGTCGGTGTCCTGGTGTGAAGAACGATCATCTTTTGCCTACACTCGTAGGTTGGCTGTGTTCTCAGTTCACGGGGACGTCCCTCTGAGTGCTGCCTCGCCACCCGGGGCTGTGGGGGAAGAAGAACAGACGGGGGTTCGTTGTAGCTAAATCTGGATTCGAGTCATGGCCTTGACACTGAACAGGTGTGAGACACCGCCCACCTTCACTCCAGGTGTTCGGGAAACTGGGCCCCAAGCAAATTAACCCCATCCTTGCTAAAGGTCTGGAGGGGGTGAAAACCGACCATGTCTGCCGAAGGTCTGGGGTGTAGGAGGCACTGAATAAAGAGTGACTCCTATTGTCATTGTCATCATCATGTTCTCAAGCTTTCTACTCTCAGGAAAAGACTGGGGGGCGGGGGTGGGGGGCGGTCACCCTCTGCCTCTCCATTTATACTAAAGAAGCTAAACTGTGTGACCAGCCTCATTCTGGTGCGCTAGGTCAGGGGCTGAGGGTCCCATGAATGAAGACATTTTTCGTAACTTATTATTGTGTAAACATCATTGAGGGTGCGTCGATATATAGCGGCAGCTTGGTGAACAGGCTGGTGAACTCGTGTGATGCCCAGGTATTTATTTCTGGTTACCGCCTTCTCTTCTACCTCTGACTTTCAACTTGCCCTTGGCCACCCTCATCCTTTTATAGGTAGAATGTCTCCCTTCTCGGCAACCAATTCAGGTTCCTGATCTGCAGATGCTGACAGCTAACCTTCTCAAGACACCTGGCCATGGTTTGGTCATGGCTCCTGTACATACTCCTAAATTTTATGTAAATTTGAGCTAGAACAGCAGTTCTCAACTGGGGAGAAAGTGTCTGGAGAGACCTTTTGGGTCGTCAGGACTGGATGAAGGCGTTGCCAATGGCATCTGGTGAGTAGAGGCCCGGGATATGGCCAGACATCCTGTGATGCACAAGACAGCTCCCGGGCTAAAATGCTCACAGCGCTGAGGCTGAGAATCTCGGAGGCAGAGTGACTACAGACTTTTTCAATTAAATCAGGACATTCGGGGAGTGAAAGCACTCTTAACAATTAAGCCGAGGCGGCAAGTATACTGGGACCGGTACCGCAGCCAAAAGGGATCACGGTCTCTTATCTCGAGTTCGTTTTCTCTTGGACCGATGAGCTGTTGTTCGTAAGCATAATTTTAGTTGGCTTTCCTGACTCACTTACGGCCTTTTTCGCCAGTTAAACTCTTTTTCCCCTCGCCTTCTAGAACCTATATGAAGAGCCTACGTGATAAACCTTCTCTGCTTATTTATAATCTGTTCATAATCTTTGTCCTTGACAAAAGCTACTACGAACCTATCATGGAGACAAATTCACCAAGTATCACAGCTCACAGCGCAGAGAAGAGTCTATCTCCCGCTATGCGTAATTTAATGAAATATGCAAAGCAAGGCGCAGTTCCCTTGAGGGGCACTCCTTTAAGTTACTCGGGTTTACCGTAAATGTTCTTATGGCACAAAATGCATTTCTGTTGAGTTAGATAAAATTGTATAACTTAAGGTATGGTTGATACCTGTAAAAAATAGGTAAAAAATATGCAAGTTCCCTTGCCCAGGACATAGTAGCTGTTTAATAAGTATTAGTTCCCTTTGTCCTCAGATTCCATATAACACTTTGAGAATAATTTTAAGCCACTTAAGTTGATTCTATAAGTTTCTGAAGGACCGACTCTAGGGAATACTTAAAGTTTGTGTACTACGTTTCTAGGCCTTTGTAACACAGCGCCATGGAATGGGTGGCCCAGACCACAGAAATGTATTATCTCACAGCTCTGGAGGTGAGAAGTTCAAAATCGAGGCGTTGGCCACTCTGGTGCCTTCGGAGAGAAGGATCTGTTCGAGGCCTTTCTTCTTGGCCATTGGGAGAGAGCCCTCCCTACGTCTCTTCACATTTCTTTCCTCTCTCTGTGTCTGAATTTTCTCTTTGCGTAAGGACACCGGTCATGGTGGATTAGGGCCCACCCCAGGGAACTCGTTTCACCCCGATCATCTCCGTGAACACCCATTCTTCAAATAAGGTCCCCCTTCTGAGGTGCTGGCCGTTAGGACTTCAACACATGCATTTGGGGGAAGACAATTCAACCCGTTAACGCGATGCCATGGAGAGATTATAAGCTAGATTTAAATTTTGTAGAAAGAATATTTTCGTAATACCTTGCTATAGAGAGAAAATTCCGGAGCCTCTACAATTTGGAAATATGAGGGAAGGAGCCTTGGGTTATTGTAGGCCACTAGGAAATGCTTCATAGAACTTTATCGTACTTTCCTGAGGAAAGCCCGTGGGTCAAATGTTGCCCTCTGTCTTCTGAGCATCTTACGCTATTGCCATTCATTTATTTGTCTATCCTCTCCGAAATCTCTCGAGTCAGCTGTGAGACATCCTATAGGGGACAGTGCGAACGAACGAACGTGAGGTCATTTGTTTCACACCATCTGCTCTTTCTAAAAGCAGAAATAAATTTATTGTCTGCCTTCCCTTTATCGGATGCCTGACTGTTTGACTGTTTAGAGCATGACAAGGATTCTGGGATTCCAGGTGTGTTGATGTTTCGGTGGGTCCTGTTCATGAACTAATCAGGGCGGAGGTGGGCCTCAGGGAAGCCCAGGGACCTACCTGCCTGGGACCTGAGCCAGGGAAGGCTTTGCCTTCCTCTCAGCTTGGAACACGCTAGAAGGTTGCTGTCTGACAACGAGACCAGGCAAGGAAGAGGAAATTTAAAGATACATATCTTTAAATACACCCAAAGGGATATGCCACAGTGCATATCTGTAAATTTCCTCTTCCCATCCTGATGTGTGTATACATTAGACAGGTATATTGTAAAATATGTATAATATATATATTGTTTTCTCTCTCTCTCTGTTTGAAAAGAACTGTGGACAGGGAGCTGGTTCCGGCCCCCACCTGCCAGGGAACTTGCTGAGCGACTTGAGGTGACACCCTTAACCTCCTAGGCATCGACCTGCCTTCTCGGCTGCAAGGTCAGAATATTAGCCACACAAGGTCCCCTGCAACGTTACCATCTTATGACGGAGACTGCCCCAAGCATTAAAAGTGACCGTCACGTGGTGAACCCGAACGCTGACTCGGCCCCTCAGTAATTCTGCAACTGCGTTCCTGTCATTACTTACTGAGGCTCGTCAGGTGCAGGGAAGTGTCAGTGGGCGTTCAAACAAAAGGGAGAATTCTTCGAGTCACCTAGCGCTGACCTTCTCACCTGGTCAGTCCCCCAGCTGCCAGCCTTTCCCTGTCCCCGTCCCCACTCCTGGAGGGCTCGGTGAGCTGGCAGAGAGGGCTGGCTGGCATGTGCGCCGTCTGTATGCTGTGAACGCGAAAGGTGCCGAGTAAAAAAAACTTCTGCAGCCCAGGTTTGCCTCTTCTGATCAGTACCCCGCCCCCCGGTTACGAAAAGTGGGGAGTTCCCAGGACCCCGGTCCAGGCCTGGATTCTGTACACAGAGGCTCCTTTATCTGCTTCACGCGCCACAGCAGGGCAGCCTCCAGCTTATCAGAGTGTCGTTAACGGGGGCAGCTGCTGGTAAACAAGGAGGCTGTCCACACCAGGGCCTCCGTCAACAGGAATTTAACTTTAATCTGTCCCTTGCTTAAAGAAACACCAGTCTCTCTCTCTCTCTCTCTCTCTTTCTCTGCCGCGGATCATTTATTTATCTCCATCAGCGTTCAGATAGGCTGGCTTTGACTCAGGAAAGCCCGCTGGGATAGAAAATTAATAAGGTGCTGGGGACATTCACCGAGGGGACCTGCCTGCAGTCAGGCGGGGGCCGCTTAGCTGGGGAGCCACCGGACATATTTATAAAGGCGGCCGCCGCCCGAGCGCCTGCGTTTAAGCGATTAACAAATGTTTCCCTTTAAGTGGACACCTCTTGTTCTAAATATATTTGACAAGAATGCGTAGAGTCACGCGGAGGGCGCAGAGGGCAGGGCTCGGGGCCTCCCCTGCAGGCCTGGCCGGCCAGCTCCCTGTGCCAGGCGTGTTGTCCTCCTGCCGGTGGGCAGGCTGCCAGCCCCGGCGGCCACCCGCTGTTTAACGACAATGGATTTACTGCGTCTCTGCATATTGGCGTTATTTTGTATAAACAAGGTTAACACTCCTTTTAAATTAAATGCGCCACCTGTGCCCGGATGGGTGACCTTGCCGGCTTTCTTCGCCTGGCCCTGGGAAGCCCAGGCTCTCTCCCTCTCATTCCAACCTGTAGCTCTGGCTGGAAATCTCCTTTTTTTCTTTTCCTTTAAATAAGGCTCTTGGAGGGAGTGGCTGATCCCTCAGGCTGTGACCCCCGGACTGGGTGACTGAACCCAACCGACAGAGGTTCCGGGTCCGCCCCGCAGGTGAGACCGACCCACGACCTTGCTCCCTGCGCGGCACACAGCGGATCAAGGTCACGCCCAGGGCCTGCGTGGCCACCGCCAACACCGGAGCTCCGGGACCTCCCCGGTTGGGCGGTCACAGTCACAGCAAAGTGATAGCCTGCCTTGTGGGCCCTGCCAAGGCTGCCTCCAAAACAGCGATCTCCAGAGGGGTCCAACACCGTGAAAAAGGTTCTTTGTGTGTCTCTCTGGTGTGGCATTGATCTCCTACAAGCCTCCACACTCCCCCCGCCCTGCAGGAATGTGAACACCTGGAGGAATTCTCCTGGCTTTGCGTTTGAGGAAATTTAATGGTGTAAAGAGACTCAGCGGGGAGCCCCGTTTGATATGAGAAGCCAGCGATCTGCGAGGCTGAGCCGAACAGGGGCTGGAAACCACTTTGCCTGGGAAAAGTCTGCCCCGCAGACACTTTAAGTGTGGCTCGGAGTCGTTCAGGAAAATTCAGATCGATGGCACCGTTTTGGAAGCATCTAGAAGTTTCACTGAGAAGCTTCAAGCCAAACGAACCTCAGTCGACTCATTGAATTCAGAGTGTCACCTCACACCCTTTCCATCTGCCACCTCCTGAATGGGGCAGGACTATATTCAGGAGTCTGGCTCGAATTCTAGACCTTTGTCTATTCCATCGCTTTGTTAAAAAGGTCATCGGACCCGGAGAGGTGCAGCAACTTCCTCAGTATCACCTGGAGGTCCAATGTTGTCACCCAAAAAGTATCAGGGAGTTTAAATTGCTGGAAGTCTGTGTTTATTAGCACATCGAAGGAACTGATTAAATACCTTCTCCTTAAGGAGCTCAGACGAAAATGTCTCTATAAAAAGGCAAAGTAAAAATTCCAGTAAGTGATGCAATTTTAATTGCTAGATCCCAACGATTTTATGTATTTTTTTTATTATTAAAAAAAAGTCCGAACACAGATTTATGAATACCTTTCAATGCATGGGGTAACACGTATCCTTGCTTCTAAAATTTCCTTAAAGGTTATATTTTGTGTGGGTGACCTGGGGGGCCGGGCGGAATTAAAAAACCTAACATTAATAAAGTCCATCATTTACACTAAGTGTCGAAGCCTGTTTTTAATCATGTGAAACGGTGTGGACATACACTAGGTTTTGGGGACATCGTGATGGATACGGCGCAATCAGACACTTGGTTAGTTAAGGATCAAGAAAATGAGTAAGTACGTAGGACATCACTGGGTGACTAGAGCAGAGGTTGGGGCCACACAACTCTGGACGGCCAAGTGAACTTGACGTTGCCACGCCCTAGGCGATTTCATTTGTCTTACTGCGAAACAAGTCAGAACAGGGAGGCGTTGACCTTAGCTCCTAACGGTGAGCACCGTTTGCCAGGCGTGACGCTGGCCTCGTCGGGGTCCGGGGGCTTCGTGCTCACTTTGCCCTATGTGATCTTCTTCCTTTCCAATGCTGTGATTTATGTACTAGCCATCCTGCAGAACCCATGTGTTTAAAAATTACTCATTGCCAGACATCGTTATGGACTTTCTATGTACAATCATCTCACTGTCTTCTCTCTCCAAACCACGAGAGAGGAATGTTATTTCCTCATTTTACAGATAACGAAACTGGACCGTTTGTCATCACCATCGACATCATCGACTGCATCTTCGTCATATTAAATAAACTTATGGAAACTGAATCTGGAGACTACTTCGGGGTATCAGATTTTCTAGGATGGTAAAAACTCAAATATCCTTTGCACCGTAAGACCGAATTCCCAGACGAAATGTAAGGCTGTCATGAGGTGACACACGGCAAACAACTCAGGCCCAGAAAAAAAAAAAAGGACATCTTTACAGAACGAGGGGCTTTTGCACAGAGATTGGAGTAGAAATTGCTGGAAGGAAGAATGGCTGAGGACTACGGCTGTCGGGAATACAAGAGGTAATTTCTGGCTGATCCTAAAATAGCCCTTCCTTAGGACAGAGAGAAATCTGGTACCTTCTGGAAGCTTCTCTCAGACTATGAAGCAAATTCCTTCACAATAATTTTTTTTTTCTTAGACTACTCTCCACCGTGCCCCGCGGCTCCCCGTTTTGTCCCACTGCTGTAAGCGTGGTCCTCTTCCCTGTCCCTCAGTGAATGTACCTTGGGTCATAAGCTCAAACTATTCTTTTGGACCTCGAAGCAGGTTAAGAAAGAAGAGGTGTTGCCTGGACAGTGTTTAGTTTTGTCTTAGTGCCTATAAGTCACATCTATGGATTTTCCGATTCTCTCTCTCTCTCTCTCTCCATATATACATATATAATATTATATAATAATAAAGAAAATTGGGAAAACTAGGAAGGAAAAAAAGTCACCGAAAATTCTACTACTGCAAATATTTTGACATTGTTTTTTTCCAGTCTTTTTAACTAACATATATGAATTTTGTCATGAAAAAGCACACAATTCGGATCCCTGTCATGCTGTTTTGAATGCTGCTTTTTCACTTCATAAACGTTTCCTACTATCAAATGTACTTTCGGGTTTTCGTTTCAATAATTATATAATAGTCATTCTGATTATTTCTTATAGTTTTACATAATGCAGATTAATAATTCCCCTATTCCCGGACACGTAGGTTATTTCTAACTGTTGCTGTTATAAATAACCGTGCACATATATTTTGGCTGCCTGTCTAACGTATCCTCCCTTAGATATATTCCTTAGAAATGAAGTAACTGGACCGAAAAGAAAGTGTTTTTCCTGTTATATCAGAAATATGAACGCGAATAACATGAGTGAGTTTGAGTGGGATAGGAAAAGATCGAAAGGTTGAGGCATTTGCAAATTTTCTTGCTATGCTTACTAATTTCGGTAAAAAAAAATATATATATATTATATATATAATATATATAATATATATAAATATATAAATATAATATATTTATATAATATAATATAAATATATAATATATATAATATAATATATATATAATATATAATAGATAAAAGATAATATATTTATATATATTAATATATATTATATAATATATATAAACATATCATTCTATTATATATATTATATAATATTATAAAATATACTTATTTATTTATACTATAATATTAGATAAATTATATAATATATAATATATTATATATTATATATATAATATATAAATATAATATATATATTATATATATAATATATAATATATTATATTTATATATATTTATATATATTATATATTATATATTTTCTGCTGCCTCTGCTGCTAGCTGTGCTGGGAACACAATGTGGCCATCCGAAGCCAGAGGCTCACGTCACCACCCGCACCAACAAAACGGAAGCCCGGCGGGCGTCTGAACCGAATTCTCAGGCGGCTGTGCCTCGGGCGGGCGGTACCGTGGGAAATGCGAAGGAAGCTGGGAATTTGAGTCCTGATTTCTGCATTGGGGTTGGAGGGGGGGCGGGTCACAGCGCAGAGCCCCCCAGCTCTGCCTTCTAACGTAAGCATTTATTCAGCAGGAAGAGGTCTTCCCAATTCTAGACGTGAACTTGGGGCCTAGCAAAGTGGCTGAGAGCCTGGCCTTCGGAATGGGTCAGATGTGGGTTTGTACGCTGGGCTGCCTCTTACTCTCTGAGTGACTGTAGGCTGGTCATTTTCCCTCCCTCTCTTTCCCTCTGTGCTTTCTTTGTAAAACACACGTCATACCGCGTTCCTCAGAGGTCTGTGACAAGAATTTTGCCAACCACGTATGTAAAACCCTCAGTGAGCATTCAGTATATGGTGATTCTCAATCTCCTAATCGGTAATAAGGCCGAAAAGATATGGTGTGAAAAAGAAAAAAACAAAACTTATTACCCAAAGTCCTATGTTAACGACAACAAAAATCATAAGAATCCCACTAATCCCAATTCAAGATATTTTAGTTCATACAAAGAATGATACAGCGGTCGCTGAATAAGTTAGAACGTTAGAATCTTCCTCAACTGTTTCTATAATAAACAGTTCCAGGAACTCGCCCCCCAATGCATTTGAGCTGGGGCTGAGGAGAGGGGTGAAGGCTGTCGCTAAGTTCTCTACGGGGGACGCGGGGGCAGACCGATCCGCAGAGGAGTGTTCCGGCGGACTCTTATTACGCGGGGCAGCGGCGGCAATGCAGTGTGCGCTGGGGAGAATGACTAATGCCCACGCTCATCCGTCTCGCACACAGTGCTCCCGTGGTCCTCCCCAGCCTCCCGAGTGGAAGCCGGTCGCACCAAAAGCGTGCAGAGCGGGGGTTTGGCCCGGCGGGGGCCGACGGCATCCGTGGACTGCACATTTCCAGAATCAGAGTGGGGACTGTCACCACCCCACGTGGAAGGAACCAAAAAAAAATAAAATAAATAAAAAAGGCTGCAGCCGGTTCATCAGTGAATCGTCGATCCGCTGGGAAAGGCGTGGCCGGGTCGGGGACGTAGCCACGGCCTCTTGCCGCCAAACTTGTCTTTCCCCCATGTCGCCGGCAACGCTCACGGATGAAGGAGTCACAAAAAATAAACGAGCACATCCAGCGTCGACCGTAGGCGTACGTACATCAACGCCGGGCGGAACGTGTCTGGAAAACGCTCTCGCTCGAGCAACGTTTCATAAATCACGCGTAGATGCCACCCGGCTCTGCCTCGGCCACCGCGTCCCAGATGTTTCCACTCGGATCTGAGGCCCGGCAGGCCGCGGCCAGATGTTCCAGGGGGAGGGCAGAGGAAGTTCTTTCATTTGTGGCGAATTCGAGAAGTGAAGATTCATTGACTCATGTAATATTAATCCTCCTACACAAGGAATGCGGAGCCAGGCTGGTCGCCCGCTTTTCTCAGTCATGTGTGAGGTCACCGCACCGGGCGGGGTGGCGGGGGACCCGTTTGGCTGTGATTCCGTCCAGATGGCCCCGAATTCCAAAATACCCGCCACGGTTTCTGATGAGCCCCATGCGGCTCTTTCCGTTCTCCGAAGGACCGCTGAGCGGAGGGGGAGGGAGCTTCGGGGTTTTCTGGAAGTGCTGGGACCCTGGCCCATGTCACCGCTGCTGCCATCGCTCGCTCCGTCTCCTGCAACCTGCACCTAGGACCACGATGCGGCTCCACCGGAAACCCTCCGCTGGCTTCTCGTCTCGCCACCACCACGAATCTTCAGAAAACAGATCTTTTCAGGAACTTCGTCGTCTTCCGCCTGCTTGTCCCTTCCTTTGCCCCCTCCCTGGCCCTCCCACCTCGCTCGCTCAGCTCCGGTCCCTGCCCTCCTGGGACCCGAGCACGCTGTGCTCACTCCTGCCTGGGTGAGTGGGTGCATGGGTGGCGGAGGCTTTGCCTCTCTGTTTCCCTTTATTCTCAGATGTTTCCACGGTCCTGACATGTTTCATTCATTCAGGTCTCCGCCCAAGGGTTAACTTTCTGGCAAAGCCTTCCATCTCCACTCCGGCGACACACCCGCATCCCACGCCAGTTTCTGATTTACTTGTCCCCTACTCACCGTTTTGTATCACTGCCTGACATAAACGATGGTTTGCTCGCTTGATCCCGTCTGCCTTTCCTTCCAGGGATCCAAACCCTGCCAGGGCGAGATTTGTACCTGTTTTGCTTCCTGCTGGATGTCTGGGGTCTGGAGCTGGTACCTTGCCCTGCTGAGCACTCGCCCGATAAACGCTTGTTGGGTGAGTGAGCGCAATGATCATTATGCTCGTGTTTTTAAGTGGGTTAAGATCTGCTCACACTCTTAGGACCCTCTCTGTACTCTTCCACTCACGGTGCCTATTTTCCTGAAGAATTAGGTGAGAAGTGGCGTGAATTAGCTATTTCCCGAGGTCTGGGGAGCAAACAGTCAATGATCAGAATGGGATCAAGAATTTTGCTTTTTTTGATGCTTGCTTAGTAGGTCCTCAGGTAGCTGTCTCATTTAAAAAAAAAAAAAAGAATAAGTCCTGGGGATGTAATATACAGTATAGTGACTACAGTTAGTCATGAATACAGTACTGAGTATTTGAAGGCGGCTAAGAAAGTAGATCTTAAAAGTTCTCATCGCAAGAAAAAAAAATTGTAACTATGTGTGGTTAGCTTATTGTGGCGATCAGTTCCCCCCAAAAACACAAATATTGAATTATAAATTATGGGATTGTAGAGACGCTGGATCTCTGTTGCTTGAAGTGATTCTTTAACATACTTTGTTCAAGAGCCGAGTTTACGAGGAAGTATGAGGGCTTTTCTGTCTCTGCCCAACCACATTTATTTGTGTTTCTGGACCCAGATGACATCAGACGTATGGTCTCTACCTTGGAAATTTCTCATGAAAGTGTCATTTTTTTTTTAATCTGTAAGTATAATCTGATCTTTTTTGGATGTTTAATTTAAAAATATGTGACGAACGGGAATCTCTTTACTCTGTGGCCTCTCCTCTTCTGGGCCCTGCCCTGTTGGAGTCCCCTGAATTTCGTTTTTCGGAGTTGCTCCCTGAGGTCCTTCTCAGCTGACTTTGCCATGAGGCCACCACAACCTCAAAGGAAGTTCTCGGTCAAGACGCGTAAGCCAAGGAAATAATTATTTGGGCCCCGATTTTACAACACTGTACTAGAAACCCACTCAATTCCAGGCTTCAATCTGGAGGCTGGTATTATACTACTTTCTTGTACTCAGAATTTCCTAAATTTGCTATGCGATGTTTTTGAAGAGTGCGATCATTTTCATGTCTGACAAGATAACAAAGATGATCGGGTGTACGTACGTCCTAAAATGAACCATTTATTTTCAATGTTGAAATCTTCTTTGCCAAAACGGTTTCCCACCAAACGAGATGTATTTTTCAATGTAGGAAAAGGAGCAGGGATCTGTCAAAAACTACACACGGCGCCCTACAGAAACTCGGGGAAAATGAGTATTAGCTATGGATGAGCTTACTTGTCACGATGCAGGTGTCGAACTTAAACTCCCTATGATTATATTAAGGCCGACGAGGGCATTTTAGATCTGCAGTAGGTTCTTCAGTCTTTGACACAGAAACACACCAACTCGACGACACCTTCTCAAAGCTAGAGTTTCACATTTGACAATCGCCCTTCAAGAAAGAGGAAAATCTTGGCAGGTCACTGTCCTCGGTTGAATGGTGCCCAGAGAAAAGGAAGATAAATCCAATCTCCTTCTCATTTAAGCAGCTTTAATTCTCCAAGTTAAACAGAGAAAACGGAGACACGTAATTAGGAGTCCAAGGCCATCCGTGAGTTTTTCGGCTGAGTGTTGTCTCTATAAGCAACTGCTCAGATTCTGTGAGTTCTAGCATTTCAATAGTACAGTGTTGACCTCTTTTTCTAGTTGGACCTTGATAAAATTAATGGAGGTGTTATGTGGTCTATTAAAACAGGACAGATAGCGCACAGGTCATTTACGGTTTTTTAAATCTGTATATTTTTTTTGCTGTTAATAATTATTCTGGATCATAACATAGCTACTTCTTCCACCGAATGGTCTTCAGTGATGCTTCCGTTTGCTTAATTGTGCTTTTTGTAAATCGGTTGCAAAAAAAAAAAAATCTTTTGGTGGAATTTCAAAGATCTCTTTTGTCGAAACGCCGGGGTCTTGTAATTGGTTGAGTAGAACTATCCGGTCTGAGAGGATGACCTTTTGCCCTCTCCCCCAAAAAAGAGCACTCTGCAGAGAGAGGCGGCGTAATCTGGGTTTGAGTCTTCTCACCGAAATGTCGAGAGCCCTGTTCCCTGTGTCACACGCAAACGGTGGCTCTGGGGCCCGGCTGCGACATGCCACAGCCCTCCCTGAGTCGTTGAGAAAATCTACTCCGCAGAATGGAGAAAGGACCTCATCCCAGGCCCCCTGCGAGCACGTGGACCCTCATAGCAGCTGTGGGCGACTGTCACCACGAAGACAGGGAAGGAGAGGCTGGGACTGGCAGCCCAGCAGGTCAAGGCCAGGCTGGGGGCTGGTTTGCCACCGTTAAGTCGTTTGCAGTGCTGGGGTGGAGGCTGGATTCTAACTAAGGACGCCGAGAGGGCTCCTTTACGAACAGGTCGACAGAATTAAGAGCTTCTACCTGACTGAGTATAACTTGGAGAATTATGATTTGATGCCCATTTATATCTGGTTCCTTTTGAAAAAAAAATCTAGAATGTAAAGCAAAGGTTCGAAAAATTTCTTAATGTAAAGATGAATGGATAAAAATCCCCATTTGCAATGTTTAATGTAAACCCAGTCCTCATGCGAACCTCAAATAAATCCAGCTTTAACTCACCCACAGAATTAGATAAATATAATTTATATTTAGTCAGATCCAATCAGCATGTTTTTATCTAACGGTTTCTAAAGAGGAAAGAACCGTATTGCCCACTTTCTTTCCATATGGGCTAAGGTAGCAAAATAAAATTTCCGCTCAGGTGTCTGCTCCGACTCCCCAAACAATGATTTCTTTATTCTTGTTTGAAAGTGCAGACGATGTCCCCCTCCGGCCTTTGTGGGTGGAAACTGAGACCGTTCTACAGTCACTTGGGCCTGAATGCCCAGCCTAAGCCTCCGATTACAGATATATGTTCCTAACTTCCATCTTGACTTCACTAACCCTTTTGCCTATTTACTCTAATTGTCGTGTTATTTTGATGTTTTGTCACTGTACTTCACGTTAACTCCTTCTGAGACCAGAATAGAGTAAAACGAACCCATATCGTGATAGACACTCTGATAGGTGTCCGTCCGCCAGGGAGGGTCCTTGAGCCCTGATGCCGCTGTGTGTCACGTTTCCTGTGGTAGTTAAAAAGCCGGACGTGATTTTCATCTCACGAGAAAGGATGAGTGAGTCAAACTGCCTCATTGCTTGAACTTCTTATGCAATGATAGAGTTAAGAAAACTGCTCGAGCACGGATTGGGTTTTAAAAAAAGTCCCTCATTCGATCATCTGGCGAGTCCTCGTCATGCTCATTTCAAGCCACGTCAGAAATCGAGCTGATAGCAACACGGTTATAACTTTTCTTTCCGAGCGGACGGGAGTTTATTCGATCTTACAGGGCCCATCTGGATGTGCACAAGAGAGGTTTGCCTATCTGCAAACGAGCGTGCTGCTGTGTGTGGGCTGCTCCGGGAAGGGCCACCACGAGCACATGCAGCGACTGCAGCCACCTTCGGCTAAAGGTGCACAAGGAGCAGGTGCCGGGCAGCTGGGAGGCTCGGCGAAGTCCAATCGTTCATGCTGTGACTTCAGAGGATTCTACCCTGTGAGAGTCGACGAAAGGCCTCTGCTAGGAGATGTCAGAAACAGCCGTTCGCACATACTCGTGAAATCAAACCAATTTATACTCGGGCAGAGCGGCAGTGACTACAAAGGCCTAAGCAGACGGGGATTCGCACAGATACACACTTTGACAACGTTCAGCGGAATGTTCAGACAAATGATGAAGTTCAAACACAGCTCCTTATTTCTTGCGAACATGGCTTTCGGCTCTAAAGTCTCTGCGGGTTTTTGTCTACATAATGTCTACACCGCTTGTCCCCTTCGGAACCAGAGCGACGTGGGTGGCCCTGGGAACCGGCAGGGAAAATTCTCAGAGAAGGCATCAACGAAACAACAGATCACCCTGTGTATATCTCTCTGATTTTTTTTTTTTAAATGGCACAAGTTTTAAGTTCTTACTGGTGGCAGCTCCTGAATTCATTTGCTAAAGGCAGCCGTGAGATTGGAGGAAAAAAAAAAAAAAGCAGCTACTAACAGCCGTCAAACGCTTGCAAGAGAAACGAAGCCCAGTTCCCCAGCGTTTGCCATTTTTTCTTCCAGCGCGAATCTGTTTGGTTTTCTGTCGACTAACCTTTTTCTGACGTCATGGGCAATGTGAGGATGTATGGCTTGTGGAGAAGAAGGGGTGGGGGGCGGGATATGTTTTTGAAAAATGCAATGCAAAGAGTAGTTTTCGGCGGAGCTGTCATGTGTACTACCGACTCAGAATGGGTTTCTGATCCCAAACTATACAAGACCTGGCGTGTTGAGGAATTCGGGACGTTGCAGTCTAGAGGTGAGGTGTTTGATGTCTCCGACCATCCCTGTCACCTCCCAGTGCCAGCTGTAGTGACAAAGATGCTGTCACTGGGCAGTGAATGTCCACGGAAGGGGACACACACGTCTTCAAACACCAGTGAGAAGCAAACGTCTCTGTGACATCTGTCCAGCAACCGTCCACATAGGACGGCAGGAAGACAACAGCCAAGCGACGTAAAATGGAACAAACATCCATCATACGCTCGAGGGAAACAGACTCGGGGTGCCCCATACATCGTCTACTCAGAAACGGACGTATTTTTTTTTTTCCCCCTCAGATCAAATTAAGTTAAACTTAATTTCACCCTGCAGGGTTTTCCTTGCGTGCGTCTTTTTCAAAAGAGGAATATTTTCCCTGCCAACCTTTGCGTTCAAACGGGTGTTGTCGTGGCTTTGCGGCTTTTGTTTGCATCATTAGTCAGCAAATCCCTTTTAAAACGGATGAATTAATTTGGTGGAATTAGGTTAACAAGTCATATGTGAAGTGTACTGGTTTACGTTGTGGTTTGTGGCGAGTTTATTGAGGTTTGGAGGGAAAAATGCTCAGCGCTTGAAAGCAAACTCTCCTCAGGCCGTGGTGCCTTTATGTACTAAGCACCGAGTTTCCTTCTGTGGTCTGGGGTGACGTGGCTTTGGGTAATAAATATCTGTAAAAAGATTTCCCGAAGTGGCTAGAAGTCGTCATTGACACTTGAAGGGGGTGATTTCACAGCTTTCCACAGAAATATTAAAGTCCCATCACTTTGTAATCATCTAATAGACAATAATTATCTAATCCCCTGTTCGCTGTAAAGCTCATACTCCTTTTTGGTGTGTGGGCCAAGAAGCTATGTCTCATCCTTTGGTATTTCTGCCTTTACCCTTTCATGACTTTCTGCTTCCAGCTTTTGGACAAAGAAACTACAAACTCAGGACTCCCCAGTTGTCAAGGGCATTTGAGAAAAGACACACTACACACACACACACACACACACACACACACACACACACACACACGGAAGCCCGCAGTGCGCTCACATTAGCCATCGAAACTGTTTCCTACCGATGGGTGATCAAGAAGCAGGTAGAACATTTACTTTGAAAAATAAAATGAGAAACCCATCTCCCTCCCCCTCAGCCCTTCCTGAGGACTCCCCACGCTAACCTGTTTGTCAAACTTGGCTTTCTCAAAACAAAACAAAACAAAACAAAACAAAACAAAACAACAAAACATTCTCTCTGGTCACAGAACCAGGAACAAATCGGGAGAGGTGGGTTTTGGGTGACGAGTTCCAAGATTCCACAAGCCTAAGGCTTCGTTGCAGCTGACCTTTAAGGCATGTGGTCCCCTGAAAGTTAATTCACTTCACATATGATTCGGGGCCACAGGTGGCGGCCAACCACGGGGCTGCCTGCATTCTTCCCCTCCCAGCTCCTGGCCCCCACCCCCCCACCCCCGCCCCCCTGGTACTGGGGGATTTACACCCCCTCCCCCGGGCCCTGACTGACAAGCTAATCGGTGTGCTGGGAAGCGCCGAGCTATTGATTCCACTGTAACAGAACACCACCCCGTCAATGAAACTGCAATGAAATGCTTCAGCAGCGAAGAAAGGGAGCCATCGGGCTGTTGAGCAACTGGAAGAAATTTGCTTGTAGGTAGCGCGGCAGAAATGAAAAGGCTCTCAGGGGCAGGGCCTTGAAAAGCCAGGTTATTAAAAAAGCCACAAAGCTGGCGTCTGGCTGAGTGGAGAAAAATAGTTATGGCTCAGTTAGGCGGATCTAAAAGGAGATGCTAAGAGGGGGTGCAGCTTTCAAAATTGCCTTAATCCCCCGAGTACTTAATTTCTTTTCTTTTATGGCGGCTTGTAGGTTAGCAACAAGTATTCGAGCAGTTAATAATTTTAAACAGTTTAGCTTTCCTTAGGCGATATATCTTGAGCCTTAATTAAAATTTGATTTTAGTTGGAAAAATATTAAAATGACGTTAAGAGCCATTCTCTATGATGGGAAATATATGAGATGAATATTTTATTATGCAAACTAATATTGAACGGCTGCTGACGTGGTCTTGAGCTTCACTTCGGTTGCTTGAAACGAAGTCACTGTCTCTTAGTAATGTTCTGGTAGCTTCCTTCTGAGATCCGTGGAAGTTCCGTGTTCATTAGAAACAGGGGTCAAATGCTCGTAATCTTTTTTTTTTTTTTTTTTATACATTAAAAGGTGACCCATGAGGCAGATAGATCTAGGTGTTGGGGCACTGGATAATTTATTGACAGGGTTAGCCTTTTGACAGAACTGGTATGCATGTAATCCCAAGCATTCATCGCAAACTACCATGCAAATTGGTCTTGGTTATTCTGGTTAAATATTTTACATTGAAAAAAACAAAACAAAACAAAACAAAACAAAACAACCACACCCTGAGCAGCCACCAAGGCCAAAGAAGAAACACAGAAGCTAAAACTGACTTGTTCGCGACCTTTTATCTACCTGTCATGAAGTTGCGTGTGTGTGCTCATAAGGGTTTAACAAGTTAAGCAGTTGGGTCTCATCGGTGCATGAAATTCTAACGAGAAAACGAAACTCTAAAAATGATTTCCAACCTAAACCTAGACAGAAAATAACCCTCGATTTTCATTTGTGTTTCCAGTTTTCGTCTGCGCGTCTGGTGCTGATCGCTACGACAGTGAAGAGACCCTTCAAGTGAACTAGATTACCTGCGATTGCCACGAGCATCCGAAGGATATACATGTCATCATCTGCCGCCCTGCCGAAGCCAATACCCCACGGGAGAGTGACAGGTTGGTAGAATCCTCCTCGGGCTGAGGAGAGGGAAAACCTGAATCGAGAGGGTCGCGGACGGTTCGTTTCTGAAGCCGGAGTTGTTTGCTGTACTTGTGACTTTGAGTGCAGAGTCCTTTAGGCTTTGCCATCTTTGCTCTGTGAAGAATTGGCTGCACGGTGCCTTCTAAATATATCTGGCGTATGCCTGCGTCAGCAGGACACGGGGAGAGGGAGGGCAGGGCAGGGCAGGGCAGAGCAGAAGTGAGTGTGCCGGCCGGGGGCGGCTGGGCACCAACGGGAAGGCCCACTGACCTCGGAGAAGGAGATCCGGGCGGCGTCGGCCTAAGGAGGCCACTCGCCAGCCACGCACCTTGAGAGATTCGCCTGCCCTCCAAGGAACCCGCTTTTATGACCCATAAAATGGAGAGGGAAGATTTATCCGATTAGTATTTTATTGAACGTTTCCCCTACAGCGTGGCCCCTGGTAGGTTCTGAGGATTCGAAGGTGAGCAAATGGCGTTGGCATCTGCCCTTCGCCGGGCTCCGAGTCAACGGGGGCAAAGGACGACATTGATTCGAGAATGACGCTGACGCGGCCAGGTCGCAACAGCTGGAAACTAACGGCCATCGGAGTGCACGTGTGTGACTCACATTGTCCCCGCGTGTTCTTAGAAAGACAGTGTCCAGCAGCTAACGGTGGAGCCACACACACAAATCCCCCGTGCAAGAGCACGTGGCCCCGTGCAAATGGGAGGGAATTTGCTTCTGTTTGTGTGAGTGCATGCACACGTGTGTGTGTGTGTGTGTGTGCACGCGCGACCGCTCGAAGCCTTGGCACCTTTATGATTAGTTAAACATAACCTGGATCCCCTTCACGACAGACCAAAATCCACTGTGTCACTTTTTTAGTTAAGGTCATGCGGGCCACGTCTGTCCTGGCCCAGAGGCCGAGAACGAAGCTGCCGCAGAAGAGCAACGAGGCGAAGACCGAGATCTCATTTTTAAACTGCTTCGCGAAAAACAAAAACGAAAACAAAACAAACAAAAAACCAAAAAACCAAAAAACAAAAAACAAAACCAAAAAATCAAAAAAAAGCAAGAGAATTTCAAAAGGTTTTAAGACTCTTGGAAACTAATTTCCTCACCACTACACAAAGCTAGGACGTTTATTTCAGCACTTTGAAAGGCTTTTCGATTTTTTTAGTGTTTAATATAGAAAGGGGCCATGTACTCTGTAAACTCACTTATTTCCTCAAACATTCTAAACTACCTGCATTTCAATTCTAATTTCTTATTACATCTAAATGCCATACGTGCTTTGTTCATTTAAAAAGAAACTCTATTTTCTTTCAGGCACTTAAAAACTTATTACTTCTCTCCCCCCTTCCCTCTCCCTAAGTTTACTTACTTGTTAGCAAATTGAATTACTTTTCACCAATTAAAAGAGTTTTGGTCATGGGCTCAAACTGTTGTTATAAATACTCGCTGAACACTGCAAAACTAGCAAGGCTTCCTGCAAAAGTCGTTGTTGTTGTTGTTGTTGTTGTTAATTTAAATAGAAAGGAATTCATTTTTAGGGAGAATACATTTTTACATTTGCTTACAGGGCATGAACTCTGACCTGGAGTCATCCGTCCTTGGAAATGTTAGCAATGTAAAATATTTGAAAATTTGTGGGAAGATATAAACGGTGGCAGTTGGGGAAAGTGAGGAATGTTAGTTATTTCCCTGTCAGTTTAGCAACTAATTATTGAGCGCTTAAACGATCGATATACTGGATCTCTTAAGGTGACCCAATTCTGCCTTTAGGGAGCTTTGCGGGTTTTTTCCCCTGCTTTTCTGGTGAGGTCAGAATTTGCTTACAGAAAATAACAGGCAGCTGAAAGTATGCCAACTTCATTCAATGAGGAAAAATTAGATTTGGCATTGAATCGCAGTTATTGAATACATACAAATATGTTTTTTTAAAATATCTTTTAAATGATGTTGTCATGTCTATTACAGCCAATTCATGATTTTCTCTATTACTGGAAAACAGGGAGAGAGTGAATAAATAGCTTTGTTAGGCAAACATACTTTCCTGCCAAAAGTTTGGAAAGATCTGGCTGATGAGGTCTGATTTCTGCTTTTATCTGCCTGAAGAGTCGCTTATAAAGTGGTGACCATGACCAGCAATGCGGAAGGCAGTGGGGGACCATTGGAAATAAGGATGTCCCGGAAATTATTCCCCGAGTAATAACAGGACGTGCAGACACTGGCTGAGAGAGACGAAATCTAGCAACCAAGTCACGAAGCGTGTGAGCGTTCCTCTGTGATGGAGAAGCGAGGGCTCCTGTCACCACGTGGAAGTCTGCGCTACTTGTGGGGACAAATCCGCCCTTTGAGTCCTATTTGTGTACCAGAAAGCAAACGGGAATAGCCGAGAACATTCGTGTTTGCTACGTCCACAGACTTTCCTGCTGGAACCCTCTCTGGCCTCCTCTTGGCTAGGCTTGCCACTTTCTCGGTTTCTTAAACCGGGTCCCTGGCTTCTGGCTTCTGGGATGATTTCATCTCATCTACAGCTTTCGCTAACGTTGAACATGTGTTTGTTCTTGAGCGTGCCTCTCTGCTCTCTTCCTGTCCTAACTCGCCCCCTCGCCTACTCCGCCTAAGCTGGTGACCTCTCTGATCGTGCCTCAGCTACAGCCTTGTCTCAGGCAAGAATCTCTCTATGATGAGGGCAAAAACGAAAGGAAGGGTTTTCAACCAAAAGGGAGAAGATGGAGAAAGAGGACGGGAAAATAAATGGTGGAGAGGGATGGTAGATCTTGGGGAAAAGGTACTGACCCGGGAGCCGGGAAGGAGGGCAGGACCCAGGCAGCCTCTTTGCCCCCTTCTCTCTCACACAGGCTCATGTAATTGCTCGCTGCTAAGGACTACATCTGGGGATCCACCCGATTTTCAAATCTCTGGGAATCCTCCTCTCTGGGAACAAGATTTCTCTGTCTGTGTCTTTGAAAACATTTGAGTTTACCCCTCCTCACTTTGGATTTGTTGGATCCCAAATGTGAACCTTTCGATGGCTCCACCTGCCGTGGCCAGTGGAATGGTAATGACTGTGTCCCACGCACACCTGTTGGGGACAGCTTCCTTGTAGCAGAGGCGGGTCCTGACTGACCACGCATCCTAACACGCGTGTGACGAAGCTGGCCCTTTTACAAAGCAACGTTCTTGGCTTAAAATAGCATATCTGCCAAGGGTGATGTGTACCATCCAAGTACCTTCAACTGAGCGATCCTGTCTACCCTTCCCGTTTATACAAGAAGAAAAACAAAACCGGCAAGAAAACATTACGATCACCTTAGCTCTCAGGTTCAACATCTCAGTCAATTGTAACCCATATTGATCCATAATTCCTTATTGTGAATCACTACATCCCACAGTTCTTTTTAAAATGTCATAGAGATTTATCTCCCTCCCACCAATTTCCACACCTATATCCCAGCTACTTCGACCTGTCTCCATTTCTCCTCCAGGTAAGTCATTTGTTATGGACTGCATGGTTGCATCCTCCCAAAAATCATATGTGGGAGCCTGAACGTCCAATGTGGTGGTATTAGGACGGAAAGTCTGGGGGCGGTTCAGGCGAGGTCATGGGAGAAGAGCCCCCATGATGGGCTTGGGGCTCTAACAAGGTGAGGACGAGACACCAGAGAGCATTCTCTCTCTCTCTCCCTCTCTCTCTCTCTGTCTCTCTGTCTGTCTCTGTCTGTCTCTGTCTCTCTCTGTCTCTCTCTCTCCCTCCCTCCCTCCCCCTCCCTCCTTCCCTCTTTCTTTCTCTCTCTCTCTCTCTCTCTCTCTCTCTCCGCCATGAGAGGATACAGTGAGAAGGCTGCCTCTGCAAGCCAGAAAAAGAGACCTTGCCAGGGCCCTACTGGGCTAGCACCTTGACCTTGGACTTCCCAGCTTCCAGAACCATGATAAATAAATGTCAGTGGATTCAGCCACCCGATCCATTATACTCTGTTCTAATCACCTGAGCCGACCAAGAAGAATCAGCTGAAAATTCCGTGGCCACAATGGTAGGGAGCGTTTGGGAAAGTCCCTTTGGGGTACGCTGCATTAAATTCTCCTTCCCTACTCTGAAGTCCAAGAGAGTTCTCTGTCCACTGTCTGGTCTTCTGATCTTATCCCTACGAACAGGCCCGGCCCCTCCAAGCCCATCACCCTCACGGGTGTCGAGGTTTCATTAGGTCAAATCCTTTGCCTGGAACGATTTTCCCTAATGAAAATGTTTCCAATAATTTTGGTATTAATAAAAAAAAAAAATGCTTTCGTTTTTAGTAAACTAGTATCTTGGTCTCTATTTTACTGTGATTTCCCTTAAAAGGAACGTCGTTGGCTAAGCTCACTTTTTGTCTGACTGAAACCTTGTCTGACAATGGTCGTCTTCTGGCTCATCTTTCTAGAAGCCACCGGAAGTGACATCACCGTCCTTCCTTTGCAGGCGACAAGTCTTTCAGCATTATGCGTGAGAAGCTACAGGAGGGTAGAACTTAAATGGACCAGAACCTTTCGACTATCCCAGAGCGAGGGCAGAGACACCCTGCACTAAATCAAGCCGCCCGCGAACAACGGAGAAAAGCGACGACATTCATTTTAGGATGAAAATCCATTCCATTATTCGCTATTAATGGTGAAACGCGAACTCGACCGTTTCTTCTTTATTACAAACCACTTGAGGTTTCATTCGAACGGAGCCTACGGGCCCGTGGCTTACTGTAAGCTTTAGATTAGCCGTAATGTCGGAGCTGGTCCGGCGGATGGCAGCCGCTAATGCAACACATGCCTGTCATTTGCTGTTGACAGGCATTAATAAAAACCTAATTTGAGGAAATTATGAAAAACCTACTCATTATGCAATCTGGTTTATGTTTTGGCATGTGGCAATCATTGGCTCGATGGCCGAGAAACCTTCATTTCCAGGACTTTACGGCCTACATTTCAACTGCAGACGCGGCCCGGGGCTCCTCGCCTCTGCTGTGTGTTTGATCTTCTAATTGCCTCAAGACATACCCACAGGTTTGCTTTGTGCTGCTGGAGGCCTCAGGCCCGAGCTGAGGTGTGATGGGTACAGGAATCGAGCGTTGCTGTTAGAAACGGGTACTTGGCTATTACAAGAAACTTAATTCTGACCTGTCTATCAAGAACACGCACCCCACCCCCCTCCTCAACCCCCCACTTTAACTTGTTCCTTATGGCCTCTTTGGACTTTGTAGTCAGGTTAGGAGAACAGTTCCCAAGTGGAGGAGACCAAGTCCCCTAAGTCTCTAGTCTGCATAAAAACCGAGTGCTGAGTGCATGACCTGCAGGTACCGTTGGCCCTGACTGTTGCCGATGAATAATATGTAAAACGTGATTTTTTTTTTTTTTAATGAAAATAGACTTGCCTACCAAATTTTGAGAAGATATAAAAATGCGAGTCAGAAAGGCTTCAAGAAACCTCAAAATAATCTGACTTCAGATTCTGGGTTTCTAGTGTCTCTTAAATATTAAACTTTAAAGAAAATACTTGGTACTTTTGCATCTCCGAAGAGGAATTTGTTTTTCTCTCTGGCCTCTGACTGATGTCATCATAAAAGTTCCCAGATAAACGATGATAGCTAAGTGTAGCCTTAAGCTAGTCACACAGAACCGTCCTGGACAAAGCCTCTCCTCCTTTATCTGCTGTATCTCTTTCTGACTTATCGAATGATGTTTGCTCCTCCCCTCCTTCCCTCCTTCATTCCTACCCCCCCATTCTCCTTTCTTTCTCTTAGTATCTGATTCTACTCATTCTTTCTCTGTCATATATATTGGCTTTAATTTCAATCGGAAGTTTTTAAGTACCCATTTCAGTTGAAAGCAGCTAAGCTAGACGCAGAAAGTGGAAGGTGTTTCTCCGCTAACGCCACTAGGCGAGTGTGACTTGCTTGCGCTTTACCGTGACAGTAGAAGCCCCTCATTGGCAGTCTCTCAAGGAGAGGACAGGCTTGCGCCCCGTGCGACACCACAAGGCATTTCAGAGACAGGTGACATTTTTAACAACTTATTTTATCATAAATTATTGAACATATACCATAGAATGTTAGGGTCGAGCGAGCTGAGACCGTCTCAGTTGATCGTTTCGTTTTTTTTTTTTAAGTCCACTTTTTATAGGCCTAAACAACACATAGAAATGCGTTCGTTTTAAGCGTCAAGTTTGATGTGCTGTGAGCGATGCAAACGATCGGGATACATCCATCACACTTCGATTATCCCCTCCATTTCTCTCGCGAACCCCCCCAGAAGTGTCTGCCGGTCGTATCGTCTGGTATGTGTTCTTTGGCATCTGGCACCTCCGAGTTGGCACAGTGGTCCTGAGACTCATCCGTATTGCCGTACTTGTCAGTGGCTCATTCCTTCTGATTGCTGAGAATTTGCCGTGTGGTCAGGGAAACAAGCTATTTCTTTACGCCCCTTCTGCCGGACACTGGGCTGTTCTGCGTTATCATGAACAGAGCTGCCATGGACATTCCTATACGGGTCTGGCTGTGCCATAAGTTTTCATCCTCTTGGGTGAATATCTTGGAGTGGAACTTGGGGTCACATGGTGAACACATGTTTAACTTTACAAGAACCTGCCATTTCTTCTCCAAATTGCTTTTACCAGCCAGAAGGAGCTGAAGACATGTTTCTCTAACCTCCGATATCTTCCTGCCGACCAAGAAGATAGAATGAGCGTGTAGGAAGCAATCAGAGAACTTTTAAATACTAAGTACTCAATTACCGCTATAATTTTCAATGGTCATATTGAGAAGAAGTTCACATGGGTCGAAAGGTCCCAAGGAAACTTCGCAGAAGAAGCAGGTCTTGAGACACTTGAGCAATGTCGAAAGCACCTGTTTTACCCCAAACTGGACTTAAAACTGGGTCGACTTGTGGATGCATAAGCTGGACCGTGTTTCTGTCTCAAAATGAGACTGGCCATCCCCAAAGCATACGAACGTTATTTGTGTGCGATAGCCTCTCAAGTCTATATCCCTGTTCAATGCCATATCACTAAATGTACAAGAGAAAACGTGTAATTATGGTCTGTCACAAAGACGTTAATGAGTTAATAAAAAAAAATCTACAAATTCCTTGATGGGGGACGGTCAGCCTTTGCCACGGAGAGAGGTTGGGGGAGCGGACTTCAATAGCCCATTCAGCGCCAAGACGTGAACACTAGGGCCACTCTTTGGATAAATTCAAGCCAGATTTGGCCTGCAGCTCTCGCCGGACAGTTCCCGGATGAGAACAGACCCTTCAGCCTGTGGTGAGGAAGCGTAGAATAATGCCTCTTTGAATTACTTTCAAAATAGTACTGCAATGCGGACTGACAACTTCTGATGCCAAATTGCAAGTAGTACACATAACGGCAGCCTGTTTAAAAACCCATGGTAGCGCTAAGAGTTATGGTTATTAACATAAATGAAAAACCAAAAAAAAAAAAAGTAATAAGAAACCAAAATAAAGTGGCATCGGATGATTAGCCTAGCGGTGAGATATTTTATCGAGTTTCATCAGAGGTTTTATCAAGTCAAAGACATATAAAATTAAAAATGATAAAATTAAGTCAGTGGTTGCTTTGTAACTTGCAATTACATTTGTTTTCCTATGCAGAATTTAAGTAAATATAACATGTTTGCCATCAAATAAAAGAGATTTCTAACATGTACCCACTCTACTGTGTGTATAAAAGTAAATCTTGGCACAGTTGGACATAGCTTTTAAGATTACAATTAGTTCTGAGCAAATCAGAAGGATTTCTGTGGCACACAGAAATTGGAATTTTTACCGAGGCAAAAAATTTTGATCCAATACTACTCTGAATATGTATGGGAACCAGTTGTTTATGTAAGTTCGTCGTCTAATTGATGCACTGACATCTACCTCTCAACTTGGCTGCTCCGTGAAAACATGGCTACCAAAGGACAAAGAAATGGTATGTTGGAGGATGCGTACATAAGAAGTGTTTGCTAGTCCTCTGAGCAGCAGTGTCTGACCCAAGTCTACGCATGGTTCGCTCCTGCGTGGACTTCAAGTGACTACAAAAACGCCCCAAGAGAGACTGTCTCTGATGACCATCTTTAAGACTCTTTGTTTTAGCTTGCTAGGCCTGCCATAACCTAGTCCCATAGACTGGGTCCTTTAAGCAACAGAAATGTATGGTCTCCTAGTTCTGGAAGCTAGAAGTCCAAGTTCAAGGAGTTTGCAAGACTGGGTGAGGTCTCTCACCTTGGCTTGAGGCAGCTGCCTTTCTTCGTGAGCTTTCACATGGTCTTTTTTTCTGTGTGTCTGCATCCTGACCTCCTCTTCAAAAGTTTAAGCCTTAACTGGTCACTTCCCTTTGCATTTTAAAGGCTGCTTAATCATTTGAAGGTAGTTATGTTACTGCTATTAATATAAATTTCATGCTTTTCTCTTTGGTTTCTGTTCCAATGCACAAGATATCCCCTGTTTGCTCTCGGTCTGCCTGGCCTTGTGATCCAGTGATACTGGTTTTGACAGGAACTAGTATATTTTAACTATGCTGAACCCCAGAGTCTCATCTGTGAATATGGAGGTGGAGAATCATATCTTGCTCCCACTACTTACCCCCTGAGATTTCACGAAACAAGTACCTTAAGCCTCATGACTGACAAATGTGTGGGTCTTCAAAACACGAGTCGACATTGCATAAAGGAGTAGAAGACTGGAAAAGTTTCGATCCAATACCACTGTGAATATATATGCGAACTACTCAGACAATTTTGATTTTGAAGTACCCAGCCATATAAATATGCTCTTCCCCCCAAATTATTTGCTGAATCGGAAAAAATACATGCCTGTTGTTTCGCTTTGACAATCTGAGCGACTGCACCCAGATATAAACTACTAAGTAGCTAATGATGCAGATCTTGAAATCATGTCTATACCTACCAAATTAAAAAAAAAAAATCAGACTGAAAATCATGTTACTAAAAACTAAAATATGGGTGTCATTAATAGAGGGAAATCTATACAGCTGATGATCTGATCATTACATAGCTAATTGCTCCTTCTGGTCATCTTATCAATAGACACAGAATATCATCCAACTCTTTTGAGGGTAAAGATCAGTTTCGATCAATATATGGGTAAAAAATCATCTCGTCGACCCTGGTACATACTGCTGTTATGTACTATACATCCTCGATATTCATCCTCCACTTTCTACTTTAGCACAGAATCCCAAAATTTTCACTTAATTTTTTCCATCGGGAAAAATAAGAGTCCATTTTCAGTCTCCCGTGAAGCTGCGTGTGGCCATGTGACAAAGTTCTGGCCACCGAGATGAAAGCAGAAACGATACATGCAAGTCTTGAGCTGTGATTTTAAAGCAGAGACATTTCTCGTCCCTCTTCCCACGCTTCCGGTTAAAATGAAGACATCATCACTGTCATCTTGGACAGTGAAAATCATGTGTGAAAAAGCAGAAAGAAAGAAAGAATGTGAGTCCCCTGAGCTTTGCGGAAGAAGGCTGCCACAGATGCCTTGATCAGAGATCAACTTCTTGTTTTCACAACTGTTATTTGGAATTCCGCCTTGTGCACGGCGAAACCCCACCTTAGCATGTCAGTCTTACTGCAGAAGGATTTGGAGGTCAAGTACAGACATGGCCCTGTAGGACTTGTCACTGTTAGGAAAGTATGAATTTCTTAAAGAAGGGATATTTCTTTCTAACTTTAGGTGCTTATTATTTTGAATACAGACAAATAGTTACAGAGGTAGGAACAATCTACAAGTCATGTGTGCCTTAGTATTTCTACGGAAGGTGGTTTATCTGAAGACGACAACATTTATGAGCAATGTATATAAAAATCAGGGGCTTATGAAATCAGGTTATAAAGTTAAAAAAATAGAGCGTAATCCCCAAATTATTGTATTGACAAGCAGATGCATCTTGGCAAGGCGCCCCTGAGACCTTCGTGAAAGAGGCAGAGAGAAAAGCACACATCGACAGAAGAAAGATCTTTCTGGAAAGCAGTATTGATGCAGATTCTAACCGGTGCTGGCCAGATCACCGTGGAAATGTTCTTCATTAACTGATTGGGCTTTTGCGCGTGTGACGTTGGAGTTTCTGCAGCCACAAGAACGATGAGAACGAGTGAGCAAAACCTCCTCTCCTGCCTGTTCAGACCTTGTCTTTCCCTTGATCAGTGGTACCGGTTTAAATGTCAGCTTTGTGCAGGGGGCACCGGGCACCGGGCAGAGTACACTCTGAGACCACCGGGTCATCTCACGCAGACATCACGTGACCACTTTGGGCAACCTCAGGAAAACGTCTGTGTTCAAATGTTCAGAGTCAAGGAACCATTTATCTCTTGGCATGTATGTTTTAGGAAAATGAGCACATGAGAACTGATCTATTCTAAAACTTTAAATCCTTGATTAAAGGCATTTACATATTAGTATACAAAGCACTCATTTTATGGCGTAGGCTAAAAATGCACGTGTAACCATGATATAATTATATGAATATACATCCTGTTATTTGGCTAGGCCTGTAAAAAAAAAATTAATACTGAACAAAATGAAGAGAAATCTTACTTCTAATCAGTTTGTGATCCTGGGGAATTTTCAGCCAAACTTATTCTAAGAGTAATGCATGCAGAAAGATGGGGAGAAAAAAAAAAAGAAAGAAAGAAAAAAGGAAGAAAGGAAAATAAAAAAGAAAGTTGCTTAGATGGAATTTAAGTTGTCAGGCTACAGTGTAGAACTCCATTACCATATCTTTCTTTCTTTTTTTTTTTTTTTTAATAGTATTCTCTGAAAGGCACTAGATGTAATAAAGTCAATTTAAAATTTGTTCTACCAATCTTTTGCATCTGTAATTTTCCCATTAAACGTAAATGCCCATGAGGCAAGCTATTTGCATTACATTGCATTTGCAGTCTTTAAAACAAACTATAAATCCCCTCCTTGTTTCGTGTGATTGATGCTGTGTGTATAAATACCACCATAAACCTCAAAGGGGGCTAACGGTGACAGTAAATTAAAGTTTTCAAGTCTGGCAGCATCTCAGCACTCCAGCCCTTGATCTTAAGCAGCGTTGTTAACCCCCGTCTCATTGCCCTCCTGAACTCACCTTTTTTTCCCCCTTCTTTCCCGCTCTGCTCCCTATTCTGATTTCCTTGGGAAACACCTTCCTGGCCATGCGAGTCGCACCAGGGCAGGGAGAGGCAGTTAATTAAATCGAGGCTGTGGGGCTTGCTGGACAGCTGACGGCCCTGTCTGCAGCCCTCCGATGTCAGATCTAGAATCCTGGGGCCCCTTCTCTCTGCAAACGATGGCCGGCCACAGAGACACTGTTTAACTGGCAAACACCTCACGATTAGCCGCCTTTGTGGGTGACTGTCTTCTGCACGGTGGCCTTCAGATCGGCAGGACAAGGAGATGTCAGGAGTTCAGGTGGGGAAATGGGAGGAAAGAAAGGTTTCTAGCCATATTTTTCGGTTTCAACTAATCAAATTCCCTCTGCCCTCATTATTTTACTCTGTGTTGCAACCCTACATAACTGATAAAATTATTTCTTATGAGAACCTAGAGCGTCACAAAGAGCATCTTTACCTACACAGGAAGGCTTACTCGAAGTGTAAACAAAGCAAATCCCTCTCTGAAACTTCAGAGGACCTTTAGTCTCTGTAATTAATTGGTGGGTACAGCTAGTAAATTCTTGTCTCTCTCCTGTCGAAGTAAGGTTGGATTTGGGGAAGACTCAAAATGGTGATCTTGGAGAAACCATCAATACTGATTTCGCCGGCCCTAACTGCCCTCTGTCTCAGTGCGTGGTGAGTCTTCTCCCAACTTGACACAGTAAATTCCTTGACCGACCTCATGTGATCATTCCCCCAAATTGCACCAAGGCTAATTGATTTAGGGTGCATTGGGGTTTCTCACTGTTATCCCAAATGTTCCTCGTCATTTTTTTTCTTTTTGCATTTTCCCCCAGAATAAAAAGAACGTAATTGTAAAATCCCTCATCAATTTTTTTTTTCTAGCTGTATGTTTCATATATGACTTCAAAATAGAAATGTAAATTAGCAGAACCTCACAGCTCATATATGCAAAATTCTTGGGGGAAATGGCAAATCTTCAAGGATGAGTAAATTATTCCCCCAGAAGGGAAAGGAGAGACGCAGAGGAAAAGCAATCGGGAGGGGTTGGGGGGGGGGGGCGGAAGACGGACGAAGAAAAGCGAAGGCAATGAGAAAATAAAGCTAATTAATTAATTCAGGCTATTAATCTAGACCGAATGTCCTTTGACAATCTCAGAATCAGTGGAGTGTCCCAAGTGGATGTTGACAGGGATGTTGGAATACATTTGGAAAAGAATACCTATATGCTTTTTCCTTTCTTCTATGATCTTATAATCTGGGAAGAATCCAAGAAATATCAATGCTCTGAAGAAAATCTGCCCAAGGTAGATTTCTAGAGGCTTCTTTTGTCCTTTTTCTTCTGAATGACGTAGCTTCCTAACCACGGAACCTACTTATTCTATTGTCCAGATACCCTCTAAAAGAAAGTGGCTTGTGGCGATCCACGCATTCTCCTCGCTGAGCTTCTACTTTTACGAGTCTTTCATATGCCAGTTGTAACAAAAGTGAAAACTCATGTTGACTTAGTTAAAGATACGAATTTTATTAACACGTCTGCAAAGGACCCTTTGAACACATTTATAGCCAAGTAAAGGAATGCTGGGGAATTGGGAGGGAACAGCCATTGATCGAGACTCCAGTATGAGCCCATCGCCCTGTTTGCTGACTTCACATTTGCTCAGCAAAGAAAAATGTTCTTTGTCCATAAAATGGGAAAAACAATGTCTAAGAAACTTGTTCACGGTCCGCAAAATGATAGATGGGAGTGTTTTCTGGGATTGTCTGTCTTTATTTTTCTTTCCAAATTTTTAATGAAGTGTGTGTGGAAACACGAAATGTGACATCCTTAAGACTAACCCTAAGGACACAGATATAAAAGCAGTTATCTTTGAACACACAACTAGGTCTCCCCCGAATTTGGCATATATGAACTCTGAGGTTATTTTAATTTACATTCTTATTCTGAAGTCATACATGAAACATATAACTAGAAAAAAGTTGACAAAGGATTTTATCGTTTTCCTTTTATTCTAAGAAAGTACAAAAAAAGATTATGAAGTATGTCTGAGGTACCCCAATAAACCCTGAATCAATTCTCCTTGGCACGATTTTGGGAAGCCTTCAGGTTGGTTACTTTTAAGATCACATGACATCCCCTTACGAAAATAGACATCACCTCTCTGCACCTGTCTTGCCCTAATGTAAAGGTCCCCAACACAGCTACCCCACTGAGATTTGCCACTTCAGAACTCTTCTTCTCTTGTTCTCATTCCCAACTCAGAAATCGAAACTAACTGATCATGTGTCCCCTTTCCTTGAAAGACTATCCTAGGCTAGATACAGTGACATGCTGATTCCTACTCCAGTTCTATAAAGAAATAACCCTTGCAGATGTGTGTTTATTTCTACATTTAACTGTCTTCCTGTTAGAATTTAACATTTCCAGCAACGAAGGGATGAGGTGATGGGGGGGGGGGCGGATGATCTTAAAGGACACAGGGGCATTGTCCTGTGAATAAGTGGCTTGCATATTCGCTCCCTGCCCCCCAGGGCTCATCCTTTTGCTAAGTCTTTGTCCTGGAGAGCCTGCGGACTGCTCGAGCTGCGAGTGTGATTCTTGGATGGGATCCGAGATTGGTGACTTTACATGTTAATCTCAGGCCCTAGGAACTTAGGTTCTCGTGTCTATGGAATCTGTCGATATCCTTTGATGGGCGCTTACGTTTCATTCACTGAAACACACAGAAGGATGACGACCTTTAAGGAGAATAGAAAGTTGACCAAGGTGCATTGCCTGCCCTTCAAAGGAGTATAGTCTATTACTACTTAATATAAGGTAAAATGTGATAGGTGCATTACAAAACGTGATGTAAATTATGAGGCGAAAGCCATGGGTCCTCGAGCAGATGAGTTCCAGGATTTGAGTCTTTGTATCATGTCCTTTGGACTTAAAGGACACCAAGAACTGGAAGATTCTAGCCTTTACGGGACTCTCTATCTTATTTAGGGAGACTGGATACAGAGATAAGACTGAAATGTCAAACACTTCGAGGGGAACATAACCAACTATTATAAATATCGGACAGCAGGGGTCAAATTCTAGCTCAACACGGGGTTACGAGTGCTTGTTACATGCTTCCTAGAGTGTCGTTGTAGGAACCGATGAGAACTATGTCTTTGAAGATACATTTATTTGAGCCGCTATCATTTTTTCTTGGATACCGCAAGCTTTGGTTGAGTGGATCGTGTATCAAACTGCGGAGGGGATACGGAAGAGAATGGGGCCCGGGTAGAGCTGAGGGTGACTGAAAACCTTGCATGGAAGGGGGTTTTCGCTGCGTGGATTGGAGCAAGGTTCCTCCTGACCTGGGCAAATGATAAGGGCAGAACCCAGCCAGTGAAGGGTGGAGGATTGACGTAGTTTCTGAGAAAGAACAGAGAAGTGAGAGGACTTTGAGAGTGTGACTGTTCCCATCTTAAGCCTCAGATGGGCCGCCAACCAGAAGGCCACAGTGATCACTCTGAAAACTGTGAGTTGGGCGTGCCAGGTTGGGGATTTTGCAAACAATGGGACGAGAGTGTGCCTGGTCTGACTGGGTAGTCGCTTGAGACACAGCTTTTGCTTAGAGGTGGAAAGAAAAGTCTAGAGTTGCCAGATCTGCATTTTTAAGGAAAACTTTTTATTTTTATTCAAACCGTCTAAAATTTTAAATGTTGTCCACTACTAAAATGTAGAATCTTTCCTACAGATGCGTTAAAAAAAAGAAGATGCCCCCATCCTCTTCGGTGACATAGAGAGCTCTGAGTGGATTAATTTGCCTTATCTATTTTTTTTTTTTTCTGGCAGTATCAAGCGATTGAGAAAAATCTCTGTAGCTATTGTGGAAAACATGAACAAAAATCCCCAGTTTTCCACTTTGAAATATTTGCCAAGTTATCTGATCTGTTTCATCACCAATTTCCTATGGGAGGAAGATGTATGACATATTGGAAATATAAACTGCTAAACGGTGTACACGAAATAAATGTGCAGTTTTCGTTCTACCGTGATTCTGAATTTCTTGTTTTTTTTTTCTTTCTTTTTTTTTCAGTCCTGAATATATGTATCCCTGATGCTCACTTATTTACATATATTTGTATTATGCCTGTTATATCATCTATGGTAAAACAACTCTCTCTGTTTCCTTTTTTTACTTTTATGGAAAACCAGAAAAAAAATTGGTAACAGAATGACGAGCCCAGGATCTTTCTCACGAGTCCCATAATCTAACCTTGCTATTGACACAGACTTTGTAGAGAAAATAAACTCACACCGAAACAAAAACAAAACCAAAAGCAAAAACAAAAACAAAAGCAAAAACAGAGCATCGCAACAGATTCTCCCGGGTAGCAAGATGTCACACGATGGGACCCGGCTTCGTTTCGGCTGAGTCCCACCCTCTTCAGCCTGAGACTCTGCAAAAGTGCAGCCTTCCCACTGCCCAGTGTCAAATGCATCCTCCTATGATACTGTAAAGGCTCACGCCTTGGTCTGGTCATTACTGTTTTCCTAGAATCGATTGATCGTTAGGGATTAACCGGAGAAGGCAGAGAAGGAGCAGGTGCTCCAACCTGGCTATCACCGAGGCAGTAATCATCATAGTGATGGCTCGTGCTGCATTAAGAAATGTGGCACCAAGTACCCATTTCAGCCTGAACAGGTCGTAAATATATCCCTTCTCTTCAATGGCCCTATTAATTTGCAAGTGCTTAGATGTGAAATCCAGCATCGGAGTCTACGTACCCTACCAATTAGAAGAAGCCACCTTGTCCTCCTCAGACTCTCACGGTGCTGTTTGGTTGAACAGATAATGATAATTTAACTTCGGAAAACCTTGTCATTGTAAAAAGAATTAAAATGATAACTCTTCCACGATCTTGGTGTGCAGCTTTCTATAGACTCTGGTGTCCCGAATCTCAAGTAATATTCCTCTGTCGCCCCATATCCCCAGGTCCTGGATAAAAATGAAATGTGCATTTCATAAGGAGATCCCACTGGGCGGTAATAAGAAAAAGCATTCACTCATAGTCAATCGGTGAAAGCTTTGGGGATGGGCTGAAGTCACCATCTTCTTCTTCTTTTTATAAGGACATGGATAAAAAAAAAAATTAAAAATGAAAATATATCTCAACCTCCCACCAGATCCAGCTGGCTAGGGAAATAGATGGAGCTACATCCTTAATAATATGAAGATAATTTCCAATGGATTATTTTAGAATTAGTAGAAGCGTCATCAATCACCTCAGCTATAATAACTGAAAATTATAGTCAATGTAATATGAGTTCTTTTAAGCATAACCTGAGGTCGTAGGAAAACATAAACTTGATGCCATTATTTGTCTCTCTCAACCAATAAAAAAAGGAGTAAATATATATATTTTTTCTATTAAATTTATTAAATATCTGGCAACACTAGGCCTTTGAAGGATCAGGATTTCTGTTTTCAGAGTTGTCAATAATATTGAAAACAGAAATTGCCCAAAGGCTATTTTAAGTATTTTAAAAATGGAAAGAAATACTTAATTGCATATTTCTAATTTTTTAGATAGGCCTTTGAATTAGCTTTTTTTTTAAAAAGCATCTTGTTATAGGGAACTGACCTAGCAGTAGGTGTAAATAAATCAGTTTTCAAAATCGACAAATCGTCCCCAGAGTGGTCAAACATATTTCACACGGGCATACTTCTGTCTGCATAAAAGTGAACAGAACCGTCTCCCCAAAATTTGAAATCTAGGAAACACGATTCAGGTGCGTTTTTGTAAATATCTAGTACAAAGCTTTCTTTTCATTTTGCCCACCAGGAAACCAATTCTAGAGCCAATATTATAGCATATCTTATGCCACTCCAAAACATTTGGGGACTTTCATTCATTCCGATTCACTGCAAAAAGAATTTCATCCTGTCTCAGCTTATTATAAGCAGATGCCACTAAATATATTGGGGAAAAAAAAATTTCAATGGTCCCAGAAAAGTCCAACATCAAAAAATATCTACGCTTAAAACAATAGTTGTTTCTAGAGACCTTGGTGGATCCCAGTGCTCTGGAACCTTCTCCTGGGCTGTGAACAATTGAAGATTTATTCGAGCTCTCTGCACACTGGGAAATGAAGACCCAGAAGCTCATTATCATGTCTATTAAAAAGCAGAAACTGGGGTACATCTAAGAAAAGATGTATTACTTTTTAAACCTCACTGCAAACCGCAGTCCAATAGGGACTTGAACTATATAAAAATACTCTCAGTAGTAGGGGGTGGGAGGGGGGTGGGGTGGAGAGTCACTCTCCCAAACAGCGAGAAAATAGAAGCCACTGAGTTCCATTGTTGTCATGGCTTTGGAATGGTGGCTTTCTCTGAGTTTCTCGAAAAAGGCTTTTTGAAGCCAGACTTTTGGTTTGATCAGGGGACTGGATGCGACCTACTCTAATAACTTAGGGGACCACGCTCTCGGGGGGGGGGGGGGGTGAGGCAGGGTTTGATTGGCAATGACCAGTTAAATTCTAGTTAACCCCAATTATAAACCCTCACCTTTGCTAATTGGATTAATTTGTCAGCAGGCAATACACTCACCAAGTGTAGTGGAGCCAACTTTGTGCCACTTTATTATGAGATAAAAATCATTATTGTGGCATGGCTGATTTCTTAGGAGTGGATCTATAATCCATTCCTGCAAAGGTGGAACGAAGTTGAATTTCACTATAAAATTGGAAAAGCCATTCATTATAGCCGTCCTCTTCATAGCCCGAAACAGAAAAAAAAAAAAAAAAAATGCCCAGTAAGCAAATTCTCTCTCAATTAGAAGCTTTCCAAACTCGAGGTTTAATGAAACCTTAATTACAGTCAATGGAAACTCATGTTCAGAAAAAAAATTTAAAGGTGCTCAGACGTGTCCTTTTATTTCCCTCTTGACTGATCCAAGTGGATCGACGATTTCCAACTCTTCCAATTTTTTTTTTTTTTACTGCGTTTTGTGTACAGAAGAGACACAAAGCAGAAAAACCTGTCGCATGCACACGGCCATCTCGCCACCCCCGAAGGCGAGCAGTGGTGACTTTCTCGTTAAAATGGTAAACGTATCGCTACGCTGCTTCCAACGGTTCGTAAGGACTGAGCGAAATCCGCAGGCACAGTTTGTCAGACTCAGCATTAATATTAAAAATGTGATTTTATGTTTCTAACTCCGTTAGGGGACTTGTGAATGGGCGTAGTCTGAGCGAAACGGAAGAAAGAGGTCTATCGTGTGGTGGAAACAAGATTTTGCAAAAGAAATGCAAGGCGGGGTGAACAGAGAATCCGCTCGACTTGAGAATATGTTACGAAGGCCACAGGATAGAGTGTTCTAGAACTGACCAAAGAGCCAAGGGCTGTCGCCAGCGCTGTCTGCCAACGGAGTGAACCGGCGCCCCGTAAGCCTGGGTGGGTTCATGGTGCTGTGTGCATTATTGGAAGGACAGAAGAAATAATGTGGACTTTTCTGCTTTTATCTACTCCGCAAAAGGGGGCGTGGGAAATTAGCCATTCCATAGATATTCATGGAGACTACGGATTGTATTTAGGTAGTTCACCTTTTTTCTCCTCTTTTTTTTTTTTTCTTTTGTAAGAGGAATGCAAAGAACAGTGCATTATTTAGATTCTTTGCCTTTGCAAACAAAGCAATTCGGAGGCAGGAGATGGTAAAAAATGATCAGATTGTGGAAATTAATGACGAGATCCTATGCTTCGTGTGTGTGTGTGTGTGTGTGTGTGTGTGTGTGTGTGTGTGTGATCTACCTAGGACCAGGGCCTTGACTGTTCCTTCTCTATAACCCCAGCCAGACCTTGTCATCACCTGTTGACGATAGAGAAGCAAGGAAGCCAAGTGTCGGGATCAGGGTACAATAATGCCTGTTGACAATAAATTATCAAAACAATAATCATGTTTAGCCAATCCCTTTGTGTAAAACTGTTATTATGATTCCAGTGCCAGCTGTCTGAAACTTTAATTTAAGTGCTTGCTGGAGGCGAGACATTTGGAATGCTAGTTTAGAATGTTTTATAGCTCAAGCAATATGTTTTACCAACCTCAAATACTGTGATGATGGTTTCAATGGTGACTATAATTTGTACGTGGGGGGCTCCAGGGTGAGTCTTGCTTTCCCAGGAGAGCGTCTGCTGCATCAAAATTCAGACATTTCTGGGCTATCTGGAGCAGCCTCGCTTAAGGGGAGTCTTGGAGCTAAGTCTACCTGCCCACAGGTAAGCCCCGCAGGTGGGACATCACTTCAAGTTGCTGCCAATGAGAAGCTCCCTCAGAAACAGAAATGTCCCGTGGAAAGCATGGCGCCGGAGAGGTTGCGGTCTAGTGTTAGGCAGAGAAGGCGGAACTAGATCCTGACAGGTTGTTATCAGCACATATTTAGGTCACCCTAATAATGGGTGAGCGCCGTGGGGGCATACGAAGAACAAAGACACGACTCTACTTTCAAGATGTACCTATAGGAATGTTTGCAAGAGTCCTAGTCATATATAAATGACGCGCACTCTGAATTCGGAAATGATTATGGCAATTTCAGGTTAGGTATAACTTATCATTTGATATTGGACTATTAGCAAGGTAGTAGAATTGTGGAGCCATCTATAAAATAATATCAATAACATTATTCGTGTCATTTTAGAATTTACGAAGCATCTCCTATCATCTTATTATTATAACGGCATGTTCGTCATGATAAAACCTCAATTAATAGTAAAAAAAAAAGTCAGAGCTTTCGAGAGGTGAGATGACCGGCTAGGTCACATATTGCCAGCAGACCGAGGTCTGAAGCCGGGTGTCTTGAGTCTACCAGTCACACGTGCAAATTGCAGCTTTTGCAATTCCGTTTCTAGTCACTGAATCATCAAAAATATTTTCGAGTGATCCTTGGTAGACTTTGCCTTTCATTTACAGACACTAAGGCAAACAGTGAATATATATATATATTCAAAATTCAATCTCTACATTTCCAGGAAAAAGTACTTTTTAACTAGACACCTCTAATTTCTAATAACTATTTTGTGCATAGCATAGGTACTCGATGAATCTTGGGAATAGCTTGACACCTAAACTACAAACCCTGTTGGATCTCCCCTCCCCCCCATGGAAACAGTCTAATTTAAGTTCTAGAACTGTCTCCTGAAATTCTACAAGCTAAAACCTGCCGGTAGAAACAGGTAAGAGAGCATGCCAAAGCTACGACAATAAACGTTGTTCCGACGACAGTCATTGTCAAGTCGAATGACTCAGACAAAAGCAATTGTCTCATGAATTCTCCTAATATAAGGCCTTCACATATGCATTGGTCATATGTATGACAGACAAATTGCTGGGAAAAATTTATGTGTCCGTCACCCCAGTGTGGGGCACCGAGGAGAGGTTTAATAAATATTAGATTCACAAATCAATATCAACATGTTTTATTTTATTGGCACTGGGGAGGCTTGCGTCTTGAAGGAATTCCAGAGGAGATGTTATATAAAGCAATGACTCCTGCTCTCTCCTCTCAGTGTTGGTTTATGATTCTGGCTGCTTACGGTAGACCCCGTGACCAAGGTGCTCTTGGAGCTGTGGCTGGAAGGCTGATCAGAATCTGACTGACAGGTGAAGAGGGAGGGGGTGTGAGGCCTAGACTGGGACATACTCATCAGCCATGTCACGCCTGCGTGGCTGTCCTCATACTGCTCTTAGCCTGGAAGCCCATGGTGTCTCCCCACGTGGCCCCCTGCCGACCTTCCTAAGGGTACAGCTCCTGCTCGCAGAGAGCACTCAGGCCTTGTCAGGAGGCTTCCATCCTACCTGCTCCTCCTTTACTGACCTCTTTATATTATCACATCGCACTGAGAGGATACACCTGTGCATTGCCCCCTAGACTATTTGACCTGAGGTCAAGTTCTCTGTCTTTGCAGATCCAGCACCCAGTGCGTGGCCTGCCACAAAGCATACGCTCATGAAGTGCGTACAGATCTGAAGACCCCACAAGTCATCTGTCTGGTATCGCGGGGGAACGGTGGGCTATCGAGTCCATAACCAACAGCTCTGCGCCTTCCCCGGGCAAAGTCCGTTCACCAGGAGTGATAGGTGCTCTCTGTCCTAATCCCACTCTCAACTCGTTTGGCATTTTGAAAGAAAACTACCTTTCACCAGTGGATGGGGTTTCCTCTCTTTGAGGCGTTGTCAAATTTTAGCATCCTGAAATTTCTTCTACTGCCAAGGAAGGAACAGTCCAAGTTTTACCAAACTGAATTGGTCTCGAAAAGGACTCAGAAGCTCTAGGCAGGGGGGGGTGGAGGGCAGTTTTGTGAGAACTTTCTTCTCCAGGCAAGGGAAATGATGAAAGACATAATGCAAATGGATGCCCAGGTCACCATATGCCTCTCTGCCTGTATTAGTATACTGGTGAAACAAAGTAACTATTTTTAAAAACAATTTTTACTCAGAAACACACGCGCGCGCGCGCACACACACACACACACAGATACACACACCTCAAAAGGATAAAAGATTATTTTGAAATAAGAAATATTTCTGTCTCCATTGTGTTTTAGAACCAAATGGACTTCAAGTACATTTTTCATAGTTCCCTTACTTTCATATAATGCATTAAATAAGTACGCGACGCCTCTCAGACAGAGCCAGAAATTTCGCTCCTGTGACTGGGGTCAAAATCTCACTAAAGAGTTGTGATTCTTGGATTGATTTGTATCATTTCTTTATTCACTCCTTTTTTCAATTATTTCTTTTCTTCCTTGACCTAGAGAGGAGGCCACCGACTAACAAAAGCTCTGGTGCCATTGAAACTCTGGACGGATAATTCTGCCCCACACTGCCAAGTTGAGAACCTTATCTCTTTCTCCACTGTCGAGTAAAAACTTATAGGAAAAAAAGAGAGGTTATCAGTTCTACGCTTCATTGTCTCTTGTGATGCAGATTAAATGGTTATAACTTCACTGGACGCCAATCTACTTGACATCTGTCAAAAGGCTGGGGTCACCTTCTTCCATTAGCCGGGGTCTCCATTTCAACGGTCCCCTCCATGCCCATATTCATGTCAGATATAATTGTCTACTTCTTGTCAATCTTCCCGTTAATGGGAAATCAACAAGTGCTGAGAGGAAGCATCTTTCTCTTCTGTGTGTTGCAAAGATCGAATGCTGCCTCTTTTCGGGGACATAAAGAGCAAAGAGTGAAAAGGAAAGATAGAGCCTGGACTCCTTGTCATCTAACGACCCTTTCATTCAGTTTCCAACTCAGAGGCTTGCTATCGGGCTCACCTCTAAGACACGGAATAGCTTTGCAACGACAATGCGGCGAACGATCCGACTTCATTTCGGGGTGTGATCTATCTCGCCCCAAATCGCTATGGCGTTAGACAATACATAGAAATTCTGAATGGGCAAAACGAGGTTGGGCACCGCATAGACACGGTCTGTCTTTGGAAACCAGGTCTGGCATTTGGTTTCGGTGCGAAGAAGTGTCCGGTTATGACGTGCTGGACCTGGCACCCCAGCCTCAGATCCACGAAGATGCACGCGGATCTGGCGGCTTAAAACCTGTTTGTGACATATCCACAAATTATGCATCTCTTGTAGACTTTAGAATCTTGTGGAGAAGGGATGGAAATGCGAGTTCTTAACCCTACTTTCGACTCCTTGAAATTCTTGGGGATGCGTGGCTGATCCTGGGTCCCGTCAGAGGAGAGTGAGTGTCCTGTCCTTTGCTATGTGCGATCAAGCTCGTGAGTTTCTTCCAGATCACCACCCCCCCTTCCCCAAATGCGTTTTTGAATCTGAGAATCTCATTGGTTAGTTACAAAATCAAGAGGAGTTGATAAAGGGTGTGGTTCAAATAGGAACACCGCATGTCGAAGATGTATTCTGAGACAAAAACACCAATTTTAACAACTAAAGACCCTGGATACTCCTGATCCCGAAAAATCTCTCACTAAGTTCCGGTCACACTTTTGCTGAATGCTCTCTGTGGTCATCTTCTTCTAAACATAAAAACAACGTTCCTCATCTAAGCAGTTTTAGTACCTGTATAATTCAGGCATTGCAGATGATTTTATTCGTTTGATTTCTAGGTTCATTCCAACACGCTGACAATTGCATTTATATCTTCAATTCATAAAATCGGTAGTAAGAAAAGTATAGAATAGCTTGCTGGAAGCGAACTGCATGGCTAACCAGTGTGACAGCTTTTCCCGTTGGCTTAGAGGAAGTGACCTTGATGTGGACATGCTGTCTATCATTATTATATTTATTATTATGTAGTATTAAATAGTATGTATTTATTATGTATGCATATTATATGAGATACATATTACATGATATATACATATTACATGATATGTACATATTATATGATATATAAATATATGATATATAGATATTATATGATATATAGATATTATATGATATATACTATACTACGTGTACATAGTTATATGCATATGGATGCTATACACTAGTCTATTCAATGTGTCATATAATATATGTAAAGTTAATATGTTTATAAAATATAAATAAATATAAAATTTATATAAAATATAAATAAATATATGTTATGTATATATAAATATATAAATATATATTATAATGTATATGTATAATGTATAATTCATAAAATGGTGCATGGTATATATATATATCTAACGAACGAGATACCCCGAGTTAAACACGCTGATGCCAGGTCACGCTGTCTGACACGGGGCTGGTGTTTATGTAAGGGATGCACCACATGGTGCTACAAATGCCACATTTCCACAAGGCGGGGTCGCCTCGCCGCCACCTCCCTCTGTCCAGTCACACACGCCCTATTTTACGATCGTTCTGCCACTTGTGTGTGATCGAATCTGTTAACGGCCACAGCGTGGCCCCTCGTCCCTGCCCCGGAGTCGTGCCAGGTTCCATCGTGGAGGCTGAGCAGAAATAAACGCCGGCCACCGGCACGTCACTCCGGAGGTAAAAGGCGAGGGCACATCCTCTCTCACCGTTCGCAGAGCAGGCTCTGCAAACGCCCCTCTCCGGAGTTTCTGCTTTTCTCATTCTATTTCCTCCCAGAATCTGTTTGCAAAACATTTTATGGAATTGGCAAGTTATCTGCGCTGCTTTCGCAATGCAGTCTCCCTAATTCAATTGCAATTATTTGTAAACTGCCGCCATAACTCTTCCTTGGCTAATGTCTGCAAACTGTTTACTAAACAATAAACTTAATCATGCATTCATCGTGGCAAACGTCTCCAAATGGCTGCGGAGTCGAGCTGACTTGGCGTTTTCGCCTATTTGCAAATCCACGAAGGATGTTTTCTGAATAGACACCAAGTCCTATAACACTTAGTCATTCGATTTGCCGCACCTCTGCTGATCTGTCGCAAGCTGGGGCGGCCTCTTTCACGGGTCAGCCAATGTGTGGTGTCGGTACTGGGAGATTTAGAGCAAACTGGGCTGGCATGAAGCATCGGAAGTGGTGAATGAAGTCTGCCAGCACGGCTCACGCGGTAGTCAGGTCACATAACAACACATGCACATTCGCTTAGCACACCAAGCAAGCGCCTGCTATCCTTAAGACCCTGTGCGACACTCATTGAGAGGCACGGGCCGTGAAGACAATCAGTGATCGGATTGGATGCGAGAAAGAAGTAAGATCACAACAGCTTGGCATCGACAAACCTAGAGATTTGAAGAACTCGTAGAGATTTGAAGGACTCTTGGAGAGAGGGTACTTTTAGTGGAGAGTAGGATACGACAACTTAACGGAGGATATAGAAAAAATGGTGGAAAGAGGTCCCAGTTGTTACGAGCTCATGGAAATGAGGGGCAGCCTTTTAAGAAGCCTCAGGTGGTCCCTGGATGAAACGCCAGAAGGTCCGACTCCCCCAACACAATCCCGATTCAGATCATTTCGCCTTAAACATTAACACCTCTCCGCCATCCTCATTCTCTGCTCACGAACTTGATGGATAAATTAATGGGAAAGGAAACAAATAATCAGAGAACTTCCCCATATTTGGCCCCATGTCTGTACCCATATGGTCAGCCTGGTTTTCCTCCTGTGACTACGAATAATTGCTACGCTCCTAAGTCAAGCCGGCCTCTCGTGTGCTACATCTCACGCCTTCCTGTCTGCTCAAGGACACGGGTCCAGTGACTCCTTCCTCTCTCCTGCACGTCCAGTAGGCGGATACTTCACTTCCTCACGTCTTAAAAAACGTTCTCTCCTGACTCCGCATCTTTCGCAGGTCCTTTTCTTTGTCTGTTCCTGCTGCTTCCAACACCTTTCCTCCTGATCTTTCTTTTCCTCAACAATCAAATTATTATTTTCTTTTAATTGGGGTATGTTACGCTATTAACGTTTCGAACAAGCGTTTCTTTTAGAAGTCTGACATATTTTTGTTCATCTTGCTTTTTAAAAGTTTCTGGACAAAATTCATCAGAACTTTTGTTTAACTTTTTTAATCGAGATAAAATTGTCTCAATTCTCATTACATTCGTGTAAGATGTACGACATAATGATTCGATATTTGTATATATTACAAAATGATGATCAAAGTAAGTCTAGTTGACACCTGTCACCATACTTTGTTATGTATTTTATTTTTCTATGATGAAAACTTTTGACGACTACTCTTTTAGCAAATTTTGAATATATAATACAGTATTATTAACCACAGTCACCATGCTTGCCCGCCTCCAGCCTCTGCCTTTGGCAATCTGTACTCTATGTCTGTGAATTAGAGTTTTATTTCTTTTGTTTCTTTTCTTTTTTCTTTTTATTTAAGATTCTATATTCTCCCACTTTTTCTTGAATTCGGTCAAATCAGTCTCTCGCACATCACCTCTTTACTGAACTAGCTCTTATCAAGGTCGACGGTGACTTCCACAGGGCGAGATCCATGAGTCAGCTCATGGTTCTCTTACTACACACCTGATCGCTGCCTCGTCCCAAAACTCTTGCCACTTTTGGCGTTCAGAACACCACTTTCTCTGGGTTTTCCTCCCACGTCACCGAACTCCACTTCCGTTTTGTGGCTGGTACCTCCTCATCCTCCTGACTTCGAAAAGTTAGCACACCCCAGGAACTGGTGTTTAGACCTCTCCTCATCTCTACCCACAGGGACTTCCGGTGGAACCCCTTCCTGCTTTTGGCTTTAAAGATCGTCTAAAAGCCGATGACTCCAAAATCGTATCTCCAGCCTCGACTTTAACTCCAGGTATTATGTATTTACTTGTCACATCCACCTCAGCATCCGAAAGGTATCTCAACTTCACCATTCCTAGAAGCAAACTTATGACTCCTCCCTAAACAGCTCTCTCTCTCAAACCTCCCTGCTCCTCCTCCAGTCTCGTCTTAGTCAATGGCAGCTTCACCCAGTTTCCCAAGCAAAAACGGGGCAGATATTCTTGTCTGTTTTCTCTCTCTCACGCCTCTGAGGCAATCCACCAGAAAATGCTGCCAAGCCTCCATTCGAAATACATCTAGCAGCTCACAACCTCTCGCTACCATCGTGGTCCAGACAGTGATCATTTCCTGCCTACGCTATTACTGTAGCCTCCTACCAGGTCTCTCTGCCTCCAAGCCTGCCTCTCCCGAGTCTCTTCTCAACCCAGCAGCCAGGGTGACTCTTTGAAAATACAGTTTATGCCAGTCTTCTGCTCAGAGGCCTCTGATGGTTTTCTAGTCTTCGCCAAGAGTAAAAGCCAAAGTCCTCTCCATGGCGTAAAGGTCCTGCGTGATCTGGACCCTAGTAATGCTTCAATTTCTGCTTCTCGTTACTGACACAGGCCTTCTTCTAAATCTGTATGACTTGCTCCTTCAGTACTTTTAAGTTTCTGCTCAAATGTCACCTTTTTATGAGAAATGATATATAATATATAAAATAATAGCCCCTAACGTCAGCACTCTGTATCCTTACTCTGCTTTATTGCCTCCCGTATCATCATCTGATGATATTTACTTATTTATGCATTTATTGCATCCGCCTAATCAAGTGCTTAGGATCTGAGACTATTTTTGTCTCCGCTCTACATTCTAATGCCACCACTTCGAAAAGCCCCCGTCATGTGGTTCATGTTTAATAAATATTTAAATGAGTAAAACTCGACTGAATAAAAGTTAAATGGTGCCTAGCACACTACTGAGAATATCACGTTTGTTTAACAAACATTTGTTGAAAGAACGAATGAATAAATGAGTGAATGAATGAATGAATGAGCTTTGAGGACCAGGGAGACTAATCCCCACTGGTGGGCAGAAGACAAGAGCCAGTAGGGGAAAGACAGAAACAGGAAGTAGTTGGTGGGACACGTGTAAACACATGATCACAAGGAAGCCCTGGACGGCAGGACCTCAGGGTCTCACAGCATCAGCGACTCGCTGGGATGCTGATCACGTGATTCACCCGAGTGGGACAGGGCAGAGGAACTGGGCTCCTCAGGACCAGCTAATGAGAGGGGCTCTCAGGTCAGGGGTTATCAAGAAGCTGAATCCAGGAAATCAACCAGAGTTAGAAAATGGGTCACCAGAACCAAAGGTCCACAGTCGGATCGAGGAAGAACCGTGGCTGGCTCCGGACTCCTGAGAAGGCAGCTTGGAGCAGACAGAGCGACAGGTTCCGGGCGAGGAAGCCAGTCATGCACACGTGGAGATTTCCGATGGAATGGGGCGTGTATTCTAGGCCTAACACCCCAGCTCCACTCGAGAGAAACACAGAGCATGACCATGTCGTGTGTCCTGGCTCGAAATCCTATTCATTCAGCCCCAGACATAAACCTCTACGTGGTGTAACCAGCTCCCCCCCGGCGCGGGTGTCTGCCTGCAGGAGATGTGCTTACGTCAGGCCAGACTCGGCAAAGCTGGAGCCCCGATTGGCCAGCTCTGTGAGGGCCTCACCTGGGAACCCCACTGCATTCCGCTGGAATCAGACAGTTCCCCCTTGGAAAACCGGCCACAAAGTACAACTTGTAAAGCACCCCGAACCGCACCAGCAAACCAGCCAGGAAGCACAGCTCCCCCCGGCTTTCCAAAGTGAGGAACACAGAGCTCAGCATCCGCATGCGAGGTGCCCCTGGCCGGGCGCCGTCCTCCCCCTCGTCAGAGTCCCTGTCCCCCTGCCACTGTGCCCAGCGCCTCCTCACAGCCACACGACCACAGCTACAAACACCCTTCGGCTTCCCCAACCCAGAGTTCTGCTCTAAGGACAGCTCAAGTGACTCATCAAAGGTCATGGACGAATGTGACACTTACTTGAATCAACGCCTTCCCGAGGCTTCTGCAAGGTGCAGCAGGCATAAGATGTAATATTGACTGTCGGGGCACCTTCTGTCCCTCCTCCTTGCAGAGTCATTTCAGAACGACCCATAACGTGTCCTGATCCGCGGGGCCCGTCTGCCGGACGCTCACGCGTCCCGGCCCTCCGCGAAGCCGGGGCTTCTTTGCCGTGTCCACTCCTGATGGCCGTGCGTCCCCTCCTTCAATTTCCGAGTTCCTGCCGGCCCCTTCTGCTCGCTCCTCTTAGCTCCTGCTCTAATTTCAACTGTCATTTTCCCCCGCTCTCCCGAGTGCTCCGAGCGCCTGCTCTAATTTTGTGTGCCTTCTCCCAGAGCTGCCGTCCTGTCTCTGTGACCCCGTCCGGCTCGCCTTCCCTTTCTCTCTGACTCTGGCTCTCCTGTGGTCCCATAGGGGGGCTTTGCCTCGGCGTTCACTTCGGCTGTCCGTCCGCTGCACAATGTTCAGTGTGGCTCATGACAGGGTGTCCGATCTGCTAAAGGCAAAGCCCAGGCTCACAAAAATAAAACCGGGTTTTCTCTCACGTTTTTCTAAAGGTGAATTCGACTCTCACCTCCCCCAAGTCCCCCTCGCCCCCTTTGCAGTTGAAATAATCTAAGAAAACCTCTTTTTCTATTCCTTGATTGATAAGAGTGGGATAGAGAGAGCTGGACTGAGAACTCTCATTCTAATACGACTCGGGTCCAATTTCGCTTTCTAACAAACTTTAGATGGATTTCCAACAAGTACCCAGGAAAATATAAACACAGACCTGCCGGGAGGCAATTATTTGTCCCAACAGCACTTCGATGAATCACCGAGTTAAGGTCATGTTTTGTAAGTGACAGTTTTCCGGGGGTCTTTCTCCCTTCTCAGCTGCATACAGAAACCATCGCGTTCTCATTAATTACATGTGGGGTGATTTGCATTACTCTCAAACTGCTTTACCAAGTGTGCATATGGGCAGAGGGTCTTGGTGGAATTTTGAACACACTGGCCTGGCCTGGAATGAAAGAGATTCTCCAGAAATATGGCATTGGGATGTGGACAAGTATTCAGTTGCCTTGGATGTTCGAATTTCTTAAGACATTCATGGCGGGGTGTTCTTGTCCCCAAAGACAAGAAGGCTCCTCATATAAAGTTCTCCCAGCATTAGGGGTCTGTCTAGTCCACATTAAAGAACGCCTTCATGCCCATATTAAAGATGGCAGAGACCACTAGGTTACTGTCAAGGGCAAGGGCATCTTCCAGACCTATACAGAATTTTCCCATCCCTGCTTGGCAAATTCAAATAATGTCGTCAAACGCCTGACTGTTTGACTACTGTTTCTGTCCTCTGTAATTGGCTGGGTTTTTTTTTTGCATGATGCCGTCTCATCAAAAACATAGTGTTTCACATTTGCTGGGAATCTCTACATCTGTAAAGGAGGAGAAAGTCTGTACGAAAAGGTCAGAGTGGAAAACTGTATCTATTGCATCTTATTCTTTCAAGGAGTCACTGACAATCTTTCTGGAACTAATTTCGAAGGGCTTTAAGAAATTACAAGCGACATGATTTTCTTGGCTTTAGGTTCTCGTTATTATCTTTTCAGACGGCAAAGGAAAGTTTGGGGTTGCGACATTCCACCCCCATTGACTCGGTAAACTTTCTGAGCGTCCACTTTGTATCCAGCGCTATGAGGACGGGTGCAGGGGTCATAAAGATGAATGAGGCCATGTTCCTTCTCTGGAGCTGCTTCCAGCTAAAGGTCACGTCAGGGGTCAACCAAAAGGCCTGAGCCTCATCTGAAAATCTTAATCCCACATAGCCCTCTCCACACAAAAACCCCTAAAGCTAAACCTCTCCAGGGTATCTGCCGTCTAAAAAATGAGCAAAGAAACACACGAATAAAAGGCTAAACATATGTTACCTTTCTCACTCACTCCTTACAAAACGCACAGAATAGATACAAACTTCTCAAATCCATGCCAAGGAAAAAAAGAGGAAATGCGCATTCGGCCCCACGGACGTTTCTGATCATCCCCTGCTTCTAATTAAGTTATTTTCTTTTTCTTACGATCTCCAGGATTTTTTTTTTTTTGTACCATGAGAATGAGCAGAAAAACAACAACAACAAAAAAAAACAAAAAATACAGGGGTGGGGGGGAGAGGCAAGACCCACGGCTCGGCTGAGAAACAGGAAGTTATGCGAAACCTCACTTGCCCTTTCTTCTGTGACAAAGTTTGCCAAAGAGATGTAACCCTGCACTCTACTATGTAAACCACTTCTAGAAAAGGCAGAGGTCAGCGTGGGAAAAGAGGGGACGCCTTGGGCCCGGGGTGACAACAAAAGTCAGTGCTCGCAGGCATCTCGAGATGAAAAGTGAAACCACCGAGCGAGTTCGGAGTCGCTCGCTTTCTTCTTACTCTTTGCTTTTTTAACTTTCTTTCCTTTCTTTCCTTGTCTCGCTCTCTCTCTCTTTTTTTGTTTAACTCCAGATCACTTTGAACCTCCTTTTAAATGTGGATTTTTTTTTTTCAAACGTAGTTTAGTGACCTCGACGGAGTCAAAACTAAAACCAGCTTCTGTTTTGCTGCTATTAATGCTTCGGCTCTGGCTTTCTCTCTTCAGTTGTCTGTGCCTATGAGAGATCGGAAGGAATTCTCTAGAATGAGGAGTGTCCATGCCGCCTTTAACCATAACTGGGGGTAGAGTGGGGTTTGTAGAGATGCCATCGGGGACTCCGGACCCCCCGATGAAGGCTGTTGGGCTGGACTCTAGCAGTCTTTTTTCTGTTATATAAATTGGGGTTAAACTTCCCATACAATTGAAGAAAGGGCTCGAGATAAAAACAAATTTTGTTTTTCTACAATGACTAATACTGTGATCACTACACGGTGGCAGATGGCTACGGATTTCGTGTAGTGGTCACATCGTGTGATATACACATGTTGATTTGTTGTGTTTACACCGGAAACTGATATAATATTGCATATCGACTCTACTTAAAACATTTTTTTTGGAAACGATCGATCTAGGAAATTTTTGCTGCTGTTCCCTGAAATATCCAGATCTTTGAAAGTTTTGCTGTTGTTTTTGCCCTTCCCTAAGATTCTTGGATCTCGTTGCCCTTTTTAACTCATGGTGTATGTTGGGTCACAGGATGGGAATGTCTTTCTAGCTTCAGCGGTTCCAGATGCGATGTGACAGAAAGTTCTGGTCTGACGCCCAAGTGGCCTTCCTGAAATCTGTTTCTGTTGATCGGTTTAGCATTAGACACTCTATGGCAAAAAAAAAAAAAAAGGATGTCCTGATGGGGATGAGTTTATGCTTCCAGACGACCAAGGTGTCACTAAATTTATCAGGCCAACTATGAATTTTCACTCCTAGGGACTGAGCTGGAGCAGTGGGCGTCACACCTGAGCCAGCGAAGCTTCACCTGTATTCGCAGCTGCTCCCCAGCGCCAGCATCACCGCCTCAGCTCCGCCTCGGATCGTCAGGTATCAGATTCTTATGGGAGCACCGGTCCCTGGTGCCAAAAGATTGGAGACCACTGTTCCAGAGACAGAAATCTTGTCCACTGCAGTTCTGGAGGTCGAAGGCCGAGATCAGGATGCCACCTGGTCAGGTTCCGGCGAGAGCCCTGTTCCTGGTATGCAGGTGGCCATCGTCTCGATCTGTCCTCATGTGGCATTTGTTGAGAGTGCCGTGTGTTTCTGGCACCGTGAGGGGCACTTTACATGTGCCATCTCATGGACGTACCAGAAGCGTAGCAGGTTGACGTCAGTATGTCTGTCTTACCCGCGGCGATGCAGTGCTAACTTCTGTGAGTCGAGTAGCCCCGCAATACTCTCTGCACAGTGCCTTCCAAGGGGACTTTAACCTAGAGGAGTTGTTTTCCATGTGCGGTCCCCGGTCAGGCAGCATCATCATCAGCGGGGTCATCGTCAGGAGGTCCGGGAGCCTGGCTTTGAGACTCATCCACTCAGAATAACGTTTCTTAAAGCTCCCTGGAGTACTCGTTAACTAGATCAGTTGTCAGTAGCTTTCTCCAGGAAATTTTGATTTAGTCGGTCTGGGAATCGGTATTTTTGTTTTCTTTTGAAATGAACGCTCTAGATGAAACTTCGTTTCTGGGAAATTTATTTGGTCTGCAATATCAATTTGATGCATATTTGCAGGTTACTCGCCAAGTCAGGCAACTGGTGGTCGATCTTCTCCAGATGCCTAAATATCTGATGGAAGGCCAAGAAAGAAGGCTCTTGATGCTCTGTCTTCACTCTTACTATGCAGGACCATGATTATGTTTGCTCAACGCGTTCTCTCCAAGACTTTGGACTTCTTTCAAGGGCAGGGATTGAGTCTTAGCTCCCCGACTCAGAACGTGGTACTCTCTTATATAGGCTCGTAAATGAATAAGCAGAGGGCTTTCTCAACTTCTACTCCAACTTTCCTAAGATTCATTTTCCACACGAAAGCTGGAGGGAGAGGGATTCTTCCAAAAGTGGGTCATGTTAACAGTGACGCTGAAATCCTTTCAATGGCTTCCCACTGTCCTTGGAATAAAATCTCATCTCTTTAGCGTCACCTCTAAAGTCCCTCTGCTCTAGCCCTGGCCCGCAAGCCAGCGTCCACTCCTGCTTCTTTGCCCACGTCCCCTGCCCTGAGCACAGTCCTTGCTCAGTTCCTCACAGCTCACAGATCCATCTCTCCTCTCACGATCAAAATCACGACTACGGAGCGAGCGTCACTGGGAGCCACCTGAAGCCTAGCTGAACGTTAAGCCGAATAATGGGGGACACACAGGGGAAGCCACCCAGAGACTGAATATTGGGTGTCAACTCTAAATGAAAAATAAAAAAATTATCATTAAAAAAACGTTCTAGTGCCCACCTTGGGGGCTTTTCATGGGTGATTTCCTCTTTTGGTGCGTTTCCTTCAGAGGACTCTTATTCATGCCTCTCATCCTCTTTTCTGCAAGACCTTCTGTGACCCCCACGCCCAAAGCTGATCCTCTGATAATAGTCTCCTTACGACTCTAACGGTAAATAGGTTCACGGCGTCTCTAGTCATAGATGTGTTTCCATGGCTACCTATCTAATCCTTGCCTTTCATGAGACTGTATGTTACACAAGAATGAGACCATACGGTAATGAAGACGAGACCACGTGCTACGTGAAGACAGAGAGCAGGTAGCCTAAGTCTCTCGAATTTCCAGGGCTATAAGGTAATACCTGGAGTTCAGCTACGGCATCAGGAAGTTGAACCAGAGGATGAGCCATGCCACCTAGACCAAGGAAAAGCCAGGTGAGCTGGAATCCAAGAATCGTGGCCATAAAGCACCTGGAACTTTCAGATAAAAATGCTGGGTGAATACTTTCTTCTATTTCTCCCTCTAACTGCAGGCTTGTCCTAGGCAGGCGATACAAACAGATAGAAATGCACCAAGGTCAATGAAAGCACTATCCCATTCAGAGGGGATATTTTCCATTCGTTTTAAAATGAAAGTCTCATGCAAGTAGCAGAAAAATACAGCACAATTCTTTAGCGCGATTGTTTCAACTTTTAATAGTAAAGTCAGTATGCGCCTCCGACGAACGGCTGGGGATTGTTCTGTGATCGTCAGGTTGTTTTATGTACTCGAAGCAACAAAAACAATATAGGGTGACAAACAAAAGATGGAAAAATATATAAAAGGGGGGAAAAAAAGTTGGCTGTGTGCTACCTCGGGCTTTAAAACTCTTCTTATACACTTCACCGCGAAGTCTATTAAAGCAAAATATAGTGGAAATACAATATAGTGCAATGAATGTCTTCAAACCAGCAATTTAGCTCAAAAGCTGAGGGCAGTTCTTATGCACCGACTTTTAATACCAAGACGATTTGTGGTCTCACAAAGTCCCTGCCTTAGGCAAAAGTTGTGCTGAGTTCTAATAGGTCTGGTTTGTTGGCTGTCAGAATAATGGAGAAGTTGGGAGCGGAGGGGCTGGATGCTATAAACGGGGAGATAATTAGAAGGTCTGCCGGGAAGAGAGGAGGCCGGTTTATATGCGGTCGCAGGGGAAAGTGTTTTTCAGGAACCTCCTGGTTGACACGGCATCGTCTGGGGCCCAGAATGTTTGCTTGGGCAAATTGTGTGAGTCACCGGACAGGCTAGGTTTCTTTTTGAATTATAATGCTATGGCCGTCGTTAGCGATAGTATGTCAGCGTTTTCTGAACAACTGCTATGTGCTTGGTTGGCCCTGCTTGCCCAGTCTCCTGTATCCCCATTGTACGGAGATGGAAATTGGGGATCAAAAGGGTAAAAGCCTTATTCGGGGTCAGGCACCTGCCATCGGGAGAGTTTACAATCGCTTAGCAACCGCCGCATCTCGCCGTCTCCCTGTGGGGCAGGGTCGGTGTTGCCCATCGGTGTTTTACCTGACGACCTCTGCATCGATGACCCACCTAAACCTGCTGTAACCGTATAGGCAGTTGACATCACGGACAGGGGCTGGGATCGAGCGAGATCTCTCCTGATTATCAATGACAGTTCGAGGGATGGACTGTTTCTAGCGATCTACTTTTATTTTTTGGACATTAGTATGGACTCTGGACTGACGTTTAGAATACGGCTATTTTTACTCCTTGGGATAAAATCTGTCTTCCTGCCTGGGATGACCAGGAGGCCACATCACTACAGCCTTCGGGCATGGCCACCACCCCCTTCCCCCGCCTCCATGTGACACCTTGCCAGGTGACTCACAGCCAAGGAAGGTAAGAACCTGAAGGTGCTTTCCCCGGGAAGTGTGATTACGATTACCCTGCGGTCACTGCAGCTTGACTCCACTCACAGATTCAAGCTCAGAGGACCAGTCACCGCCCACCAGGGGACAGGGGCCAGAACGGGTGGGAACTTCTGCATTGGGGAGCTCAGTTACACATTTATACCGATCCTATTTTTTCTTAAATAATAGATAGCGATTAGCATGTTTAGCACATTGTGGGACATCCGCATTCTTGCTCAAGAAAAGTATATAAAAAAACAAACAAACAAACAAACCCCAAGGAACTGACATGGAACGAGAAACTGATGCTTCCATACGCACAGAGACCTAAGAGCCTGGGATTACTCAGGTTGGAAAAGCAGAAGTTGAGAGACGGCATTATTCTAAGTGTGTAAGATACTGAAGTGTGCGATTAAGGATTTGTTTACCAAACACTGGATCATTCCAACAAGATGGCTTCATCAAGAGGCCTTCCTGCATTGTTCCCTTCCGGGCAAAATCAGCTTTCTTCCCACTTACTTAGCCTTCGTGGCCGGGCGAATTTAGTTCTCTGTCTCAGCGGCCTTTTCTTCAGTGATTTGGGAAAAGCAGCAGGGTCAGTGTGAAGAGCGCTCGCTGAGAGGTAAGAAGCTAGAGTTCCGGTCCCGGCTCTGCCCTTTTCCCCACTGGACCTGAGGCTCGGTTTTCTCATCCACCTCAGAGGTCTTTATGAAGGTCAGACGGGAGCGTGTGTATCCGAGTGTTTCACAGCTCGTCAAGGCTTTTGATTGGACACCTTTGGGCCTGTCATTGAATGACTCAGACTCACTTTTGGGGCTGTGGTGGAGCACACAGCTCGATTAACTCTTTGCTGTAGCTCGACAGCCCTCACCTTAATGGCTCTCCCACGTAATTCAAGGTCCCTGGGCCAAAGCCTCTCTACGGCCTGGCTAGGGCTGTGTGTGCATGACTCAGAATGACCCACGGAGAAAGCCTTGAGCAGCCGGGCACAGGAGCCGGAAAAAGTCCAAGACGCATTGTAAATGCTCCCCAGAAGGTCCTAGACAGATCGAGCCCTGATGCCCCCAGCAGGGACCGCCCCAGGCATATTCCCTCGTATGGCCTTCTCGGCCAGTTCTGTCTGTGGAGCCCGTCAGCCCTGGCTCAGACTCTGGCTTCTGGGGCACCCCGAGGTCACACAGGACTGTATGACAGTGTGCAGCCACGCCTTTCCAGCTCTCTGTCTTTTAGGCTCTGTGCTAATCATGGTGATATCATCCGGACCAAGACTAACTAGCAAAGTATCCAGCTCATCTGTGGACAATAAAGTGAGACTCAGGATCTGACTGGCCGCAGAGATCCGGGGCTATGGGTATTTCTCTCGAGCCGCAAGGAAAATAACGAGCCGAGTATTCTTACCAGTCTTAGACCCACGTGCCTGCTGATGGAGAAACTGCCCGTGTGGAAGCCCACTGTGCGCCACGTGACCTGATTTTCCAATCCCAGTGCCACTGCACTGGCCAGGCCCTCACCTCATCAGCCCTCACCTGCAACGGGCCCGCCTCCCTAACACGTCCCCAGCATTTAGCTCCCACCTGTCCCGCTGTGACTGCTGACCAGAGGCCGGAGCAACCCTTTCCAGTGCCAAACAGATCGCCTCACTTGCTTACGTCATACCCTCCTGAGCTCTCCACTGCTTTCGAAACGCGACCGATCTGCTCCTCCCAAACAAAAGCGCTTCTTGAACCTGGCACCTGTCCACCTCCTCGACCCGGCCCTTCTACGATCCCGTCTCTGCTGAGTCACCCAGGTCTCCCTGGAGCAACGTGACCTCCTGGCTGTTTCTGGCCTTTCGCTCCTACAATGCCCTGACAGGAGGCGCTTCGTCGGTTGACTCCTGTGACTAATTCCTTCTCTTTCTGGCCTCTGGCTGAACGTCCTTTCTGCAAAGAGACGCTCCCTGACACTTCTGTTTATGGGGGATTTCTCCCAATTCCCATGTGACACCAGCTATTATTCTCCACCCCAGGGGTCAGCAAACCTTTTTCACCAGAGGGCCAGGGAGCGAGCATTTCCAGTTTTGCAGGCTGCAGTTCCCTGCTGTAACTCTGCCGTTTTATGGTTAAAGCGGCTGTAGACAACACATAAATGATTAGGTAGTGGTAGTGTTCCAATAAAACTTTATTTACAAACACAGGCAGCGAGTGGGCTGCATTGAGCCCATGGGCCATAGTTCGCTGACCCCCGCTCTATCACTCAAGCCCTTCAGAGTCCCCTCGGTGGCATTTATCGCCATTTAAAAATAGCTCAGCACTCACTTATTTTGTTAACTGTATATCCCAGGAGGCAGAAGCCATGTCCCTGGCACACAGTAGACAATACATACTTGGAGAACAAACAAATAAAAAAAATACGACTTTCCTGTTATTTCTCAACTCGGCACCTTCTACATTCATAATTTGCTTTACAGCACGGATCTCAATTTTCGATTCCTTAATTACGTTTTTTTTGCAAGTTCTGTAAGCATAGAAAGTATGCCTGCCTTGTTTAACTGATACATCCCTCAGCATGTAGCATAGTGCTCGGCACATAGACGTTCGAACACTGGAATGCATAAATAAATGAATTAATTTAGATTATTTCCACGAATAAAAGGCAGCGCTGACCTCAAATTTCGAGAAATATTTGTTTAAAAAATATATGAGAATGTGAGAATGTGAATGAATGAAATATGCCTGTTCGTTCTATATGGCCACGATCGAAAATTTCTAAAAAATCCTCCAAATTGATGAATCTGGTGAATCGTATGGGAAAATAAGATAGTGATTTGCCACTGTCTAGTTAAGTATCCTTTACCACTAATGGATTTATTTGGTAAACGGACAAATTCGCAGGCTTTTCCCAGGTAGCCTCTCAAAAAATGCAAATTCTCCGGGAGAGATTTACCCAGAGGCCTTGCGATGCTATCTCCACCCGAAGGCTCAGTGTGACCTGTGAGGATACTTCCTCTTTGCCTTGGGGCCCTGTCGTTATCTGCCACCGAGAAATGATTTTGTTGACTCGTGGCCATAACCATGTCTCCGTCTCCACGGCAAAACTCGAAGCCGAATGTGAGGCGGGCCGACGGGGAGAAAGACACAATGAATGCATCATCGCACAGGTCTGGAAAACAAACCGTGAACGGAGCGGTGACAACATGTCCCGCTCTGCACGGGACATTATTAATAGAGTCCCTTTCCCTTCTCAGAAGTGCCTGGTTCGGACAATAAATTATCTTGTCACTGGAAACATAAGAAATAAGTCACCTTTTCTTTCCCAAGGACAAGCTGAACGCACTCCGGGTGTGGAGCGAGTCACCGCACAGTGGAGCGGGCGGCCTCGCTGGGCCACGTGTGGGTACCATTCCCGTTCACGGCCGTCCGTGCAAGCAACTCCAGCAAAGCAAACTTAAATATCTGACTTATCCTAAAGCAAACGCTCTGCGCCTCGCGTAAAGGGTGGAAGCCCAGCGTCCTCCGCGGGTCTGAAAAGCCTGACTCAAATTTCTGGGGGTTGTGGATGCCACCACCTGGCCCATGTCCTCACAGAGGTGCCCAAGGCACTTCAGAGGAAGGTGTTCTCCTTCTCTCCCAGTGGTCTTCTCCAAGCCCTGATTTTCCAGCGGCCATTAGGACGGTCCGGCGTGAATTCCCTACTGACCGGTGAGTTTGGAATTTTCCAGACTGATGCCACGGGTGGTGGCTAGAACAATGACCCTGGAAGCTTCGACTCCTGGCTCAGACATTTATTGCCTAGACTGTCCTTTGCCTCCTTGCACCTCAGTCTCCCTACCTGCAAAATGGGGTGCTTATGGTCCCCATGATTTAATGAATTAATCCCTGGGCCAGACACACACAGTGCTTGGTAACTGTAAGTGATTTTACTATCTGTTTATACTTAACACTCTCTAGGGAGAAATTTCGATCTTTAGGTAAAAACTGTTATTAGAAAATTTGAGAAAATGCTCACCATTGTGTGGCATTTTGTGTACGGCTATATCATAAATCTCCCTATTGGCATGATCGCTTTGAAGTTTGTAAAAGGGTCCCAGTTTGCCTAACGTCTGCCTCATTGTATAACGTCCCCAAATATTTTGCAATTTATGTACCTCTCTGAACCCAGGGCACAATAAAATAAATTAAATTAATTAGAGCAGATAATTATTCTAGCTAACCATCGTCTTGAATAATGCATCAATTCAACACTGCTGCTTTGTTCCAAAAAATCCAGTTTGACTGACACATTGGAGTAAAGTAATATCAGTCTTGATTCTATTTAATAGTATCTGATTGTAAGTCAGATAATTAAGTAATTTCTCTGTAATTATTAGTATTAATTTTATATATCCATTTTGGTTACCGGAATTATTATTCCTTCTTTAAGAATGGCAGTTATTGTTAATTTAATTCCATATTCTACACTGACTCCCGGTAAATGATTCTGAATCTTGAAACTAGTGTGTTTGTTTAGGCCCTCGAAACATGCGCTCGTATGACTTCTCCATTTCTAAGCTCATTTAATTTGTGGTTTAGTTAGGCAGTTTACAAAGTTAATTCAGTCATATCCGAACTCTAGTCATTGTTGTTATTTGCTCTGCAGTACACGATTCGTTTTTTTTCATTGTTCTAGAATAACCTGTTGGTTAGTTTTGTGAGGGTTATCGGGCTTGTTAGAGGAGGTCTCGTATGATCCTTTTATTTTACAAACACGAGGCCAGGCCGGAAAAGGTTCTGCGAAGAGCCCAAGTTCACACCCGGCTCCGGCTAACATCTGCCTTCTTCTGTCTTCTAGAACTTTTTCGTCATCTTTACCCTGCACTGAAAAACGCCTCCCCGTTTTTTCAACTCTTGTCACCTCGAGCCTTATCATCCTTCATCATGGAGTCAAACGCGGTCGGTCGTCAGGTACAGGAGGGTGAGGGGCAGGTTCCAGAAGGTAGGGAGTGACATGCTCGTGGTAGTAAGGAAAGGGATTTGAACCTGGCCCGCTCCTGAGGATTCCGGGGTGGGCGAGCGGTGGAGAAGTATGAGAGAGAACAGCCTGGAAGTGGCACGAGGACCTTTTCAGGAAGGACTGCTGTCCACTCCAGAGAGACGGAGAGGGAAGGCGAAATAATTTTTGCAGAAGGGACCTGAGAGCAGGAGCACAGAACTCGAGGCGAGAGCCGTGAGCGAGCAGGTGACTCGGCCGTCGTCCTGACCGGCCCTGCTCGGCCTCTGCCATGTCCCGCCTGCTCGGAGCTGCCCCCGCCTCTCCAGTCTCGCTGTCACAGCTCCACTCAGGCCCCCACGATGGCTCTCGAGGCTAACGTGGCATGTCCTCAGCAGGTGCCCTGGCCCGGCCCCTCCCGACTCGGGTCCGGCCCGGGCACCGACTCCAGCGGGCCTTTAAGTCTCCGCAGACTCCTTATTGTCTGGCGAGGTGAAGTCTACACTGGATGCTCATATTCTGCTTCTCGTACATCTGTCTGTCCAGCTCGACCTCTGGTTCCCCTGGCCACGTGCCCTGTGACCGGCCAGGCCACCCCTCCAGGGCTCGGCGTGGAAGGTCCTCTTCCTCCTCGCCTTCCCCATGCCCCGCCCGGGGGATGCCTGGGCCCGGGCTCAGCCAGACGCCATGGCCACGGTGACGCCTCCGTCTCTCCCAAGCAGGATGACATGTCCTCTTTGGCGTCCCCATCTCGCCGTGTGCATGGCTTCAGGACAAGGTGACCTTGGAGTGAGTCACGTACGTACGTACCTCACTGAGCATGGAGCGTTCAGGGCCTGAAACCCGCCTGAGAACTTAGTCACGTCCCAATAAGTGGTTTTGGATGTTGCTGTTCATGGGCAAATGGTTCGGGGAGAGACAAAGGTACAGAAACAAAAAGACAGTGGCTTAAAAGACCGCAGAAGCCGGAAACGAGGGGTCCAGGCTGGCGGAGGAGCCGCTCTCCCAGAGTCACGCAGGGACTCAGCTCCCCTCCCGGGGCACTGTCAGGTTGAGACTTGGGCCACAACCCCTACTGCGTCCCGCGGGGGAGGCAATGACAGGAAGTGGCGTGCATCACTTCTCACATTCCTTCGGCCACGGGCCAGTCATGTGACCGCGTCGGAATGCGAAGACGACGAGGACACGTACTTCGTTCAGATGCCCAGCGGCAGAAGGGGACGGATGTTGGGGCGGGGGGACCCAGCATTCTCCACACGCTCGACCTCTCGACTTTCTCCGGAGCCACGTCGCTGACCTCTCCCGCCGGGCGCCCTCGGGGGTCCTGGCCGTAGATTCCGCGCTCTGCGCTGAGAACCATCAGTCCCTATGCGAATGGAGCGACCGTCTGATATATCAACCAAGCCTCCGCCGTGACTTTTTCTTTTGTTCTTTAAAAAATTACCATAAACTTTCCTCCTTAAATTGTCAGGCTTTATCTTCCGTCTGTATGAGGAAAAGTTCCTGTACGTTAATTTCGTCTTATTTCTTTGTTTAATTAGACAATCTCTATTTGGCATAACCCGGGCCTGATGTAAATTTCTTCCCCCCCTCCCCCGCCACCCCGCAATCTATTGTCTCTCTCATGGCATTTTCCAGGAACTGTACTAATTTAGTGGATCTTTTATTTCGATCAGCCTCATCAAGCAAAGAAGGTAATTTTTTTTTTTTTCTCTCTTTCTGGCAGTGTTTGTGAAAATCCTTTTGTATAGTTTGCTTCTTATGAGTTGTTCTTTTGTACTTCTTACTTAATGCCGTAGTGCTACGACCCAGTGCTGGTTGAAGAAACTGAAGCTCTGCTCCTTTGAGACAACTGAATGATCAAGGTCCCCGCGGGACGCCTGAGGCATCTTTGTGCCCCTTGTCACACTCGTAGGGAAGAAGTCGCTTTTATAGTTACGCGGATATGTCTTTCGACGGCCTCAGAGTTGGAGGAGGGCGGAGTCTGGGTTGTAAGCGAATTCGTGATGCGCGCTTTATCTTGCGGGCTTTTCCTTCACCTTATGTCTGGATTTCCGACATTAAAGGTGGTTCCGAGTGCCCCTTCGGCAGAGAGCAGCCTCAGCATGCCGTCCTCAGCATCATGCGTGGAAGGAAGAGGTCCTCTCCAATCGCCCGGCCTCAGGCAGGCGGTTTTCAGCACCTGAGTGGCCCTGGCTGTCATGAGTCAATTGTCATCTGGGCGGCACTGGAGGATTTTTGAAAACGCTCTCAGGACTCGGGAGCGGCGGCCAGCAGACAGTGCGTGATTGTGTTGGGACGTGAGAGCCACACTCAAGCTCCCCGGCCGTGGCCGTGAGCCAGGCCTCGGCGCTCGTGGAGACAGAGCAGCCTTTTGAAGGGCTGCGGATGTAAAAAGGAATCAGGGAACATCTCCCTGAGCAGCCGGCGGTGGGAACGAGGGGCGTGTTTGATAATGGAGAGGGATGCTGGGAGAATGGCCGGGCCCGTGCCTCCCTTGCGATAAAGCTTGCCGCGGAGCAGAAATTAGAAAGAGGGGACCGGGGAGCGGCGAAGCGTCTCCCATTAGCCGAGCAGCAGGACCAGGCGTTGTACATCAGCAGCTCAGGCGTGAGGCTGGAGGGCCCTGCCGGGCATTTCCTGGTGGGTGCTGGGGATGGCATCTGATTGCTCTCAGAGTCCTGATACCAAGCGCCTGTCCCCAGTCACCCCGAGCTGCACCCGCCGGTCCTGAGGGACGAGTGTCTCTCTGTCTGTGCACGCCGCATCTTCTCATGACTTCTGTTCATGGTCCCTGTATTATATATACATCTTTGTGGCCCCGCGTAGGTCGCAGCAGTGGAGACTTCGAGTTCGAATTCAAATCTGAGTTGAAATCCAATTCCTTCTCTTACACGTGACAATACACAAATCATTTCATTGATTGCTTTGAGCCTCGGTGTCCTAATATGTTAACTGGGGTTAAAAAATAATACCGAATTCACAGATTCAAAACGAGGATGAAGAAATAGACTTATGAACACAGCCGACTGCTTGTCAAGTTTGTCAGGTGTGAGTCATATGACATCCGTGTTCAGAGTGCTTGGAGATCCTTGAGCATCTTTTCGGCCCTCCATCTGAGACGCGGACACGTTTAAAAAGTGCTGTCGGATGCCCGCCATTCGCGGCCGTAAACATCACTATCGAGCTTTGCCGTATCAGCCCAAGGAAATCAAATGTAATGTTGTCATAGCGAAATAAATGTATAAACTTGCAGTGTAGCCCAGTAAGCTGTTAGAGAACGTTCCATGGATCTATTGGTTGCTTACTTCTAGAATTATTAATGAGCCGAAGAACGCACTGGTGTATAATTAGAAACTATTTTCCTCATTTTGGAGGGAGGATGTCACAAATAATCCTGCAGGGAGGTGGTCTATTGCTCTTCTGTCTTGGCCTAACTGACATGCCTCCTAAAAATGTAGCAATTTTCCCCAAGAATCCAGGTGTCGCTGCCTACACCGAAATTAATGATCGAGTGACAAATTGCAGCGGGTCCTGGTGGGCTAGGACCAAAGCCTAGAAATGTCAGGCTGCCATGAGTCACAGGGCCTTAAGGGGAAGACCCAAGACTGCCACCGAGAAGACACAGTGTGCTCCTGCAGACGACCGGAAACAGTGCATTCTAGACTGGTTAATTCCTCATTTCCATCACACAGTTGTGGTTGGTGTTCTGTGGGCTCTTGGTAATCTAATTTCACTCGAATTACTTTTTACAATCTGCTCGAAATGTGTTTACGACAGAGAATCATTACCGGAATAATTTCTTTTCCTCTGTCTCTTGCTTTCCCCGTCCCCTCCCCCCTTCCTTTTTGTCTCTACTTTGAAATGTGCTTTTTTTTTTTTCCCTCCGTTAAATAGATCGAATGAGCCAAACGGTCCAAATCTCTTCCTTGTTCATTTTATTATCTCCTAAATGCCTTTCCTTCGCCCATCCCTTCATCAAGAAAAGTAACTTCTTCGTTTTTGAGAGTTTTCCAAGTGGTCTAGAATCATGAGTTAGAGTCCTGCAGACTTGCTCTTAAATTACCTAGCCCGTGAATATCTCCTCAAGATTTTCCACACCAGACACCTTCCTAGGCACCTAGGATAGGGTAATATAACCCGTGAGGGTCACTACTCACGAGGAAATCAAATACACATTGCTAAAATTCGAAAAGAGGTCCGCCTTTCACTATAAATTCACGTACTCAATACTTGCTCCATGACTTCTTTCATTTTTAATAGCTTTAAAAAAAATGCTTAAAGACACATAAGAAACTGCCAAAATGTACCAACTTTCCCCAATAAAACATAATGCATATTTATATCACGTTTTCAAAATCAGAAAAATTCACGTCGTTACAATACTATTTACTCAAATATAGATCCTAGTTCCTTGACTATTTTGGAGTGTTGTGAGCCTCAAAAAGAGTATGTTTCAAGGTTCTCAACTGGGGATGATTTTTTTTTTTTTTTTTTTTTTTTTTTTTGCCCAGGGGCTCTCTCGCAAGGTCTGGAGAGATTTTTGTCACGACTGAGATTTCCACGTAGCGCTACTGGTATCTAGAAAGCAGAGGCCAAAGATGCTTCTTAACCTCCTACAGTACATGGCACAGCCCCACAACAAAGAGTCAACTAGCGCATAGTGAACCCTAGTTTAGAGGCATGTAGGCTCACGGTAAATCACATCTCACTTTATCATGTCGGTACCTTTTAAACCAGGGGCGTCAAACTCAAATGTCTAAGGTAGCCAGCCAGGTAATGACCAAGAGGGTAGCAGAGCAGGTGGTACTTCCCCAGGAGAACCGGGGAGCATGCGCCCTATCCAAAGGGAGTAGCTTCTATCAGCTCAAGGGGGAGGCTGCCACGCGGAAGCAAAGGCCAATGTCGCTCGCTCACTAGATCTTTCTTTAGAAGCCAAACACTTGGATTTCGAAACGGGGGCTCTCGATTTGAACTTTCAAAAGGTAACATCAGAGAGCCACCATGTTTGTGAGGAGGCTGGGGACAATCATTATCTTCAGGGCACACACTTGGGTCCCCTGGTAAAGGATCATCACGGGTGGGCAAGTAGCCAGGCTCTCAGCCTCAGTGTCGCCGAGAGTAAAATGGAAAGAGTATGTATGTCTTAGGATTGTTTTGAGAATTACATAGAATTGTGTGGAAAGAGCTCAGTCTTCTGCTTTGGGCAAGACGGCTATTAAACAGCTATGCCACAGTAGAAATAATTCTAGTCTGTAAAGATGTTGAGTTTCCCCCAGCATCTTCTTTCTTGCTTGTTGCTGAGGAATCTCCACCAACTTGCAATAGGCTGAGCCCTTCTCAGAGAAGGGACCCTCATAGCTTCTAATTTCAGCAAAAACTACCATTTTTGTAGCAGTTTTATTATTATTATTATTATTTGCTGTACCATGCAAGAGTCTCTTTTCTTTAGAATAGACTCTCCTGATGGTCATTTAGACAAACATCCCGTACTTCTTAGAGTTTGTCGAAAGGTGCATTCGGCTCGGTGCAAACATCACTAACCTGACCATTTTCGTTGAATTGGACAGCCGCGCAAGTGACTAGACTCTGTCAAAACTCTGCTGCGTTCATAGGTGTATTCGCTCAGAATGGATGTGCAGGCCTATTTCACTAGTGGGTCCCCTGGGTCACTTGTCACATCTGTAAGTATTGAATCTATTCTTGCTTTACTCTGGAGGTGAGCTGCCGGTGCTCTCTTGGGTATTGCGAGTTAACTCAATATTCCCTGGGCTTATATTTTGTTGACTCAAGTGTGGCATAGCGCCTGTCATTAGCCACATCCACTCTGCTCTATTTTCCACGAGTAAGACTTAGAAGCATAAGATTATTGCTTATCGCTCAGACCCGGAGGGACGCTCTGACCCACATTGTCTTGGAATAACCGGGCTCTGGGAATCGGGCAATTTTAGATCCAAAGTTATACCCTGTGCCCAATGCTGCCAGTGAGCTTGGGTAATTGAGGTATATTTCGTGTGCTTTAAATCGATTCAGAATTATTGAGATTTGTTTTATGCCTGAGCACGTGGTCTTTCGTGGTGAGTAATCCGAGGTGGAATTTTAAAAAGAGTGTGTATTCTGTTCTAATCAGATGTAGTTTTCCACGGATGTCAGTTCGGTCAAGTTAGCTGACTGCGTTGTTCGGGTCTTGTGTATCCTTAATGATTTGGGGTCTAGTTGGTCCATTGATTACTGTGAGTGTAGCGATGAAGTCTCTGTTATTGTTGAAATTGTCTATTTCATCCAGTTCTATCACTTATTTTTTAGGAAGAGGTTTTGGACTTCTCACACTGTCATTTTGAACTCCTGTCTCTGTATTGCTATTGTAAACGACATTTTGAAGACTTACAGAATAGTAGAAATTGTTTTTTTAAACAATAGCTGTTAACAGTTGGGGTAAGCAGGACTTCTTGAAGACACTTTGGAACACTGAGGTGGATGTAATGGGCAGAGGTTATTTCAGCCTAAATTGCCTGACGTATAGTCCACCGATCAAACCTCAACTCGTGCTGGTCGAGGCTGAGAGATGTGGGGAACAGAGAGTAAACACCCCGCATCAGACCGTCAACTGTAGACTAGAGCCACCCTGCAGGTGTGGGCTGCTTAAACCATACCGACCCCCAAAATTTTAGTAGGGAGATTACACATAGAAATCCATATTCGGGTTTTTCTTTACATAAAATCTCACACTACTATACCATTCTTACACGGCAAAAATAAGTTACTACTCGATTTTAAAAACCACACAATCGCTCACTGACTTGGCACGCTGCATTTGTTAACTGTGTAGACCCAGAAGTCACTTGAGACTATAGCATCGGCTCTCAGTGAAGCCGATTCAGATTAATGAAGGTTGTTTCCTCAGATTCTGATGTCTCTGATCATGCACAAGAATCGCCAGTGTCAGGATATTATTAGCTCATGGCTTTTTGTTCAAAACCAGGACTAGAGCGGTCACTTGCTCAAGCTTGATATTCATCAAGACCCCGGGCATGGATGTGCAAGGTGACTGGCCCCTGCTAACGGCACAGTCAGTGAAGCAACGTAGAGCCTCTGGCTCCCTCCCTGACAAACTGCCTCACCTCTTCAGCTCTGGGCTCTGAATCCATGGATACGCACGCACACTTCGTAGGTGAATTTAATGCAGGCAAACACATTTATAAATGAACGCAATGGGCTGGAAAAGGAGCCATGAGTCTCTGGAGGAAGCGGAACTTTGGGCAAGCACGCTAGTGGTCAGGGAGAGGTGACATTTCAGGAGTAGTGTTTAGACTTAGGAGAAAAAACTTGGAGGTATAAAGTGGGCAGAGGGCACGAGGCAGGTGGTACAAGTTTAGAGAAGGCCGAAGATGCCAAAGAAGTGAGAAGCAGAAAGTTACTGAGAAAATAGTGATGATAAAAATGAAGAGAATGAGCAGCAAGGAAAAAAAAAATTATTGAGTATTCCTTTCTTAATATTTTTGATTTGATTTTTTTTTTTTTTTTTGCGATAATGAATGCTTGCAGCCTACTAATCTTCATGCGGCGTTACAAAAACTCCTTCCCAATCCCCATCCCCACCTTTCTCCACCCTGGGGTCCCACACGGAGCCCCCACCCCTATTCCTGCCTTTAAGAGTCAAGAAATCCAAAGCTTTGGAACCGTCGGCAAAGATGGCTGGTTTTCATTGGGTCTATTAATTTCTTTTTTCCCCGTGAATCCCAAATTCACCTGCCTTTTAGTAATGTAGCAGAAACGAATTCATTTTTTTTTCCCCCAGGTTCACTGTGGAGTTGACTGCGAGACGCTCTCGCCTTGCGAAGTCACCGTTAAAGCGCCGAGATCAATATTAATCATATACAGCTTGATACTGTAATTGAATAGTTTTTACACAGATGATATTAACTGATAAAATATGGCATCCTCATGAAAAAACATTACCTTGAAATATTAGCGTTATGATATGTTAATTTCTTTGGAGGATATGACTGCAGATATATGAGCAGAGGTAAATTTTCCGGCACTTCGCCTGACAAATTCTGTGTCAACATAACTCTCAAGAATTTGTATTACTACTTGGAGATGACTTATATGATGATGTATAACAACTTAAGGGGTTTTAAAATGCAGTATTTTGACTAATGTGGTTTGGTAAATAGCATTTGTGATTAGTCCCTTTTCCTTCTCTCCCCCCAATTTCTGTAATACTGACAAAAGCCTGTAACAATAATAAAAATCACCTCTCCGCGTGGGAAATGCCCACTCCATCACCAACGACGCCTTGAGAACGCTCCGAGCGCTGTGCAGAACGGGTCTCGGGGCGCCGCGCCGCCAGACACAGGCTGTAGGAATCGCTACGTCAGCACCTCTCATTTCCACCAGGCCGCTCGACCTCAAGTGCCGGTTTCTAAGAACTGAGAACTCTTGCCGTGGTGACTCATGCGACAAGGGCCGTATGACTCTAAAGAGGCTCTCGGCTCTCTGTGCTGTCGCCGCGGATAGACTCAGGGGCACGGTTGTCATTCCGATGCCCTCAGCCCCAGGAACCGCGTGACCCTATCCCTTGAAAGCCTATATCCCTTAGCATTCCGCGTGGCTTCATAGACGGAGCTACATCCGTCACTTTGGGAAGACAGCTGTAAGCCAAGATGGTGGGCATTTATTGCCATTTTATATGATGTCCCAGCGACAAAAAGCCCCAGAATCCCTTTGTCCTGGTAACTGGGAACAGGAATGGCCTCTTGGGGTTTTTCTGGGTACCCGCCACCTGTTCTCAAGCCAGGCCGGCGTCCGTTTCCTCCTCACCTGCTGCCTGTATCATTCGGAAGCCATTAACTCCCCACTGAGAACTCTCCCGCGGGAACACCTCACCTTCCTCCCTCACGTCCGCCTCGGGAAAGCGGGGTCCTCCCGCACAGCACAGCCCTCGTAGGCCGGGCCGCCTTTCGTGGTTGGTCCAAGGCCGTCTCGACACGATCAACCCGGGCTCGCTGCCTGGAGGAGGAGGCGGCGGCGTCTCCCGGCCTCTCCCGTATGACCTGGCATGTTAACGGCGAGGGACACAGAGCGCGCGACAGGGCTCACTCGTGTCATCTGCGGAGGAGATTCCCGACCGGGGCCCCCGAACACCGCGCACGTGTTCGGCTCGAGCATCGCCATGTCCGCTTCTCGGTGTCAAGCGGGAGCGACAAGCTTGGGACAAGTCTGTCTTTAAAAGCAGCATCTGGAGGCTGACGCAGAAAACGCCGCCTGGATGGAGGAAAACGCTCTCGGGCAATGCCCGCCTACACGGGGCCTCCGGAACTCCTTCCCGCTGCCTGTCTTTGTCCCAGGGTCCCCAGACCTCTGTCCCTTTATGAAGGGAGTGAGCAGGCCTGCTTGCTGAGTGCTGAAAATTAGCACACACTCCTGATGACGGCCGGTGCTGCGTAAAATCCTGGATTTCGGCAAAATCTTGTCCTCTCCTCCCCATCTTCCCCATCCGCGTGGACCCTTCCCCATTCCCCCTTCCTCACGCTCACTTTACGCTTCCCATTCTCCGTCGGGCACTGGCCAGATGTTCGGCCCATCGCTGTGACATGAGACAGCCAACGCCCTTGATCTGGGCAGCTGGACGCTCCAGGGGCAGTTTCTAGAAAGCCTCTGACGTGGCCGGCTGAAGAGGCGTGGCAGCGTACATGCTAACTTGGGGGGCTCTGTTTAGGGGCTTACACGCCATTCCACGTCAAGGAACGAGGCCAGAAAGCAGAGGGGGTCTTAGGCGGCGGAAGGTTTTCCGTTCACCAAAGGTGGCTGGCTCTTTGCTTGTAGATTTAAAAAAAACCCAAAACAATAAAGCAAGCCTGCAATAGCATAGCCCAGGTGTGGACTTCATACCGTCCTTTCTTTTCTGTGGTGTAAAACTCTGTCTTCCCAAAGTAAAACTAATGTAATAAATAAATGATCGGGAAAATAGGACTGCCACCCATATCCAAACAGACAGAGTCTCGCCCTCCCCACCCCCGCCTCATCCTAAATACGTCGAGTAAAAGAAGAGATGAAGGAGGTAAAATTTGTGCAGTTGTGAGCACTGTGAAACTTTAGGGCATCCCTGGACCTAGATTAATTTAAAACACATGAACCTAAATATATGAATAAAAGTAACTACACACACACACACACGCAAGAGAATGGCCACTTCGAGATTTATACTATCTATCTAAAATTTTCTGTGCCGCACAGAAAACTAAGTATGGGAACCTAAACTATTTTATTTTTAGCACAAATGCTCCAAGCGGTACCAGTGTCCCAAGCCATCGCCCCTTCCCAGACTAATGCATGCAGAAGCGATTTCCTGTTTTATTTCTCTAAATCTATTAGCGTCAGTATGAAAGTCATAACTCTAAATGGAGCCTCAAAAATCAGCGCGGCCGGGCTGAAGGAAAGTTTTGCTTTCGGAAGCAAGGCAAGCCGGGTCCGTGTGTGTCTGTTCGTCCTGAGGAAGCTTGATGATCGCCGGGCAGCTCGGATGTTGCTGAGAAGTTGCTAAGTCTGAAAAAGCCCAGGACCACGCACACGTGGGCACGCGAGTGTGGTCAGAGTCAGAGTCGGCTTCACAACGATGCTCGTTACGAAATGCTACCCACTTTTTCCTAAGCTCTGTATTTCACAGCCCATTGTTTTCATATCTTTATATCTCTGAAAACGATGCATCTTACCGAGAGTGCATCAGAATTTAGTTGGTAGCATTTAGTTTTTCTTTTCAGTATAGAAATAACGGTGCATCTTAGAATCGAAATTCTGTTAGGCTCATTAAATATGTTTTTCATTCAGGTATTGGTAATATAGATATTAGGGAAAATAATCCCATTTTGGGTTTTCCCCCTCAAGATCCAGTTGTACTTTTCTCTACCTGAGACCAAGGACTTGAACGTTGACCATTGCAGTTGGTGTTTTCGGAGAAGATGACGATTTTACAAGCAAGATAAAAAGATTCACGACTTCACATTGAGCCATCGATCAAAGACGTTGGCCTCAGGAGCCCATCCTCGATTGTCCTCTGTGACTGCAGAGGGCGCTCTGTCTGGTTTGGCTACGCAGGTTTCTATAACCACATCCTACCTGCGTTTGTGAATCACCTGCCTTTCCCTTAACGGGCGGCTTGCCATTCAAGCCCTCTTTTCTGTCAAGTTCACTGCCTGCCTCATTGCGAACACAGCTCACCACGACCAGCTTAGAGATTTACAAAGCCCGACGGTGGGAGAGGTTAAGCACGTGGTCACGTGTGATGTATCCACTGACGGAGCTGTGTTTGAATCACATCCGCCTGCACCCGAAAACCCAGACCTGCCTTCGCTTTGCCGGTCTGTGTTTTGCCCCCTGATTTACTTGTCGGGTCGGCATCTTTGGGCCCTGGTTGCCCATTGCCTTTCCTCAAACCGACCCGCCTGTGATGGGCTCACCGGAGACTGTGCTGATCATGACCCCGCCATTCTGTCCCAGGTGTCCCCTGCTTTACGGGGACGCTGTACATTTCGTCTCGCTTGCTCGTTTATTTACTTATTTTTATTACAACAGCCTAATTGGACATCTATCGATCTCCTCTGTTGTGATCTATATACTGCGCTAGGAACACAGACAAAACATTCCGAGTTCTGAGCTGAGATTCCAAGAAATGAGAAATGAACAGACTTTCTGTTGTCTTTCTTAGCGCTGAGTTTTCAGAAACATTCATTCACTTAGAAAACAAAACAAAACAAACTTATGCAACATTTACTGGAGGCCGGGTTGTTTCAGACCCTGAGGGCGGGGGGCAGTAACAAATCAGCCATGGCCTCGGGTCTTCCAGAGCCAGTCTGGTGTGGACAATAAGTAGACAGACCCAGACGTGACGATCTTCAACCCCACGGCTGCCGGAGTTAGGAGAGACCAACCAGTGCATGGACTCTGATCGAGAAAGTTCTCCCCTCGGGAAAGCGTCTACGATCGTTCTGATCTAAGGGGGAAGAAAGTGGGTCTGGTGAATCTTCTCGAGCTACTTGCATCGTTTGTGGAGGGCCCAAATCTGAAACCCTGAGTAGGACTGACGCGGCCACCTTAACTGATTTGTGGCTTGATTTAGATTATGTGACCGTTCTGACGTCACACTGAACCATTCAGTCCCTTAAAGGAAGTGAATTGGGATCTAAGCGATCTGTGGACAAGGATAGAGTTAAGGCCCAGAAGGACCTGTGCTTTCCCAGACTCCCTGCCGGGATCAATCGACACAACGCACATTTATCTCTATCCACGAAGGAGGCGTCATCGTTCCTAGGCTGGAAAACTGGTCAGATTATGCTTCGAGTTTTGGACAAAACGTTTGGTTCCTTATTTCTAAACTCTATGCTTGACTTGGGAGAAACTGGGCTCATCTGTTATAGATTCTTCTCACTTTATTAAAAGCTCATCTAAAAAAAAAATCCTATTTTACGTACAAAAGAAATTTGGAGGCTAGACAAAGCCTTTTCAAACCAACAAAGAAATGTGCCGGAATAATATGCCAGAATAAGACACGTGCCAGATTCGTACTCTTAACCGCAAGAGTATAACTGGTTCAAGTTCAGAAATAGAAGGGCTTGTGCTTAAAATCGTGTAATATGGACGGTGCACAGTCACCTCTGGCCACGCCAGGCCATGACCGAGGTGGGAAGGGGACGGGGACATTATAGTGACTGTCCTTTTGACCGCCCTAAGTTCCAGACTGGCCATACTCTTCCTGGCTGCAGTAAGATGCCAGACGTGGCTATGTTTCAGGCTGAATCCATGTGAGGTTTCCAACTAAATCTCCCCTTTCTCCATGTAGTTAACTCACAGCTGAACTATTGTATCTATACCCTTGAGAAGGATATTAGAAGACTGGAAAATGTCCAGAGGAGACCTGCAGGAGGCAGGGACTACAAGATCCAGTCGAAGCAACTGGGGGGTGTTTAACCTGGCTAAACAGCCCACACCTGCCAATCCTGGATGTCACATGGAAAAGAGCCTCGTGCCAAAGATAAGGGTAGGACACACATTAGCATCGCGCGCATGTGTGCGTGTGTGTGTGTGTGTATTGGCTACTGTATATCCATTGCACATGCCGACCACACATAACTTATGTTCTCTCTCTTAATCCTTGTAACAACCTTGCAAAGCCTGTTTTACTGTCCACATTTTGCAGACGAAGAAACGGACAATCCAAGAGTTTAAGTCGGTCTGTTCAGGGTTGCTCGGGTGGATTTTGGACCCAGAGATATTTTCATTGAAACGTCATGCTCTTTTCATGATACCACACAGCTGGCCTTGAAGCCCTACAGAGACGTGTTTAGACAGTAAAATGAAGACTTTTTCTTTTCTTTTTTTTTTAAAATGAGCTGTTAAAACCAGGAAATAAGAAAGTAAGAATTATATTGGAAAGGGTAAGAAAAACACATGAAACGAGTTTGGTGGCTGCCCAGAAAGAAACTTGTGAGTCCCTTTCCGATGGAATCTTCTGGGCTGAGCCTGAACGAAGACGGCCCGGGTGACGCCGAAGGGCCTCGGGGTTCTGGAATGTCGCCCCGTCGTGGGCGACCTCCCCGGGAGACAGCAACACACACAGGAGGCGGGTGTTGATCCATCGGTTCACCCTGTCACACCTGGTCCTTCGGTTTCGTTGTTCCTTTCGAAGATGCTCTTCGTGAATAATTTCAGGGCCGATTTCCATAAGGCTACGCCTTTTAACCAATTTTTATTATTATTATTATTATTATTATTATTATTATTATTATTATTATTTCTAACAAATTGCTGCGAAAACCTCTTTTCCAGCATTCGCGCTTTCTACCTCTCACTCCGTCCATCTGGGCCGTTCCAGAGGTCCCATTTAGACGACGTAGATGATGTCGACTTTGGGTCCTTTCCTAACGCGCCCCTCGGCCGTCGTAACGGTGAGAGCATCACCTTCGAGCGCACTGCCCCGGGCTGGGGTTCCGGCAGCCCCAGGTTCGTCGCAGGAGGAGTGCGAAGTGTCGGAGCGCGATGACTCGGGGTCGGCACGGTGACGGAGGGGCGAGCCAACAGACAAGCTGGCAGCTCCATCTAGAAAGTGTGTAACGCCGTGCCGGGTGAGGGCGAAGGCTGAGTGCACAGCCGCTGTGGTCACCCGGTCCTTCCGCTATTTGACGGCTCTGAACACCGCGTCCCCGCCTCGGGACCTCGGTTTTCTTTGTTCTGTCACACGGAGGCCGTCCAGACCAGACAAACCCCAGGGCTGCTGCCTGCCAGGCCATTTCATGGGTTTACGGAACGCGCTCGACTTGTCAGGTCGGTATATTTTCAGATCGAGCCCTGAGGTTCCCTTTCTTTTTAAATTCATTGTATTTTCAGGTGCCACGATGCCGAACAGGCACGTAGAAGGGGAATAAAATTTCGGAAGTAGGGAAGAAAAGGGGCGGAAAAGCAACAAATGGAAGGGGAAAGTGTCCCGTGTGATGGGACCGGGGGACTCGGAAACTTGATGGGAAGAAAGGACTTGGAAGTTCTCATTCAAAGCCTCCCCGCCTCCCCCGTTCTGATACTTTTCCAAATCGGTCACGTTTCCTTTGGAGCCAAAGTCCGTGACAGTCACCTTTCCTAGAAGACCATGAAGACGTGGAGAATTGTGATGACGTCTTATTCGCGCCAGAGTCCCTCCCGTAGCCAGCACAAAGGAACGCCACGGAAAACAAATGTACGGCATCGAACGGGACTTCTCTGAGAATAAATGTGCCTCCTCTTGCTTCGCTCCGGGCGCCGCGTGGGGACCAGCAAAGGTGGTGGCAGGAAGAAGCCACAGTGCGCGGCATCTTCCTCCCCCATCCTATCCTGTTTGTCACACAGGTCATCTGCGACCCGCTCTGTCTTCCGAACTCACTCCCTCAGTCTTCTGCGGCCCTCAGAAGACAAGTGCATCAGACGCAGCGTTTTCCACGTCTGAGCTTCTCGACGCCACACGGACAATCCTGCAGGGAGAATTCTGACGCCACGGACGAGCGTCCTGGTCTCCAGAGTTCAAGTTGGGGCTGTTCTCAGGGGGACTCGGCAATCATTTTTCCACTCTGAATGGACATACAGCAGGTAGGGGTGAGGCCGCGGAGTCAAACCCAGGCCCGGCTCCACCGTTTGGAAAGAGGACGTGTTTGCTGCTCTTCCAGACGCCCTGGGGCTTGAAATCACCCTCTGTCTTTGGCGATCCGGAGTTGAATGGGATTGATACCTGTCGTATTGCTCTAGAGCATTCTGTCACTCGGCTGGTTAAAAAGGTGGGAGCGAAGGGTGCTGGGAGGGAGGTAGCTGCGCTTGATCCTTGTAGAAGCCAGTTAAAATTAATTGGAAAAAGCTTTTAAAGACCCAAGATGCCGACCAAATGTATCTCCAACCCGTGGCCTCTTCCCGTACAGAACACGGAGGTCACCGCGAAGCTGCAGATTTATGCGGCCGGCCCGGGTGATGGAAAATGAGACAAAAGCATTTGGATTTTATTATTCCATTTACTCTGACCCTGGGCCATAAAGGGTTTGGAGAGCCTGTTTTATGTATTCAGCTGGTTGCCACACTGACAGGCATTTGGAGTCACTTAAATAACCCTCGCTGGCCCCTGCAGCTGCAACAATACCACATCAAATGCCTGTGGCGGGCGGGGCGGGACCGGCGGCCCGGCATCTCCAGCAGGTGCACGGGAAGATGCTGTGTTTGTCCGGGCTGCGCGGAGCCCCCTCGCTTTCGGAGCAGCTTCCAGATCCGCCGACCGACGCCGATTTCCAGCGGACTCGACACGGAAACAGAACCGGGCTTTGCAGAGAGGGTGTGCGTGCCCGGGGGCGACCCCCTGCTTTCCCGGGGGGTGCTCTGTTTCCTCACGGAGTTTGAGCAGGGATGCGGGGAGGTTGTCTAGGGTAGTGGCAGAAAGCTGGTGAGTTTTCTTTTCTTTTCTTTTCTTTTTCTTTTCTTTTTTTTTTTTTTTTTAGATCTGTGCTAATCTATCTCTCTTTTTAGTTTTTTAAAGAAGTTGTTTTTCTGTAGTTTCCTGGGCTCTTTGAAACTGGTTTGTTTTGAAAGGTCCTGGTACTACTGAGAAAAAAAAAAAAAACAGAGGAGGGGGAGAATTCAACATGGAAGACAGTGAAATTGAATCTGCAAGTGCCTCCGTGATAGGCAAAACACCTGTCCTGGGTTTTCTGCTTAGGTGTGGCACGCGGGAACCCCACAGCATGGGGAGATTCTGGAAACCGGGCCAGATAGTTCCATCGCGCGGATAACGCCGCACAGGCTTCGACGCGTTTCGCATGGGGACCTCGTCCCGGACAAGATGCTTCCATCTTACAGATGTGAGAACTGAGGCCGGGGAGGTTAAAGGTCACATCCGAGAGTCACGTGACTAGAAAGGGTGTTCCTCCAGCTAAGTGGCATGGTCCACATACACCCTTCTTTATACCACAGGGAGAGGGACAGGTGTGATGGCCGAACAGGATCCAGGGGCTCTACTGCTGGAAACCAGAGACCCCCAAATTGTGGGGTGCGCTGGGCGCTTGGGGCTTGAAGTGCCCGTTCACGCTAAGGGCGTACGCCTTCAGAGCCCCAAAGAGAGTGTGGACAAGCTAATTGAGGATATCTGTTTTATTTCACACCGTTCCTCCGGGGTCTGTTCTTCATAGAAAAGCCATCAGGACTTTGAACTATTAATCACTTGTCACGAAGACTGAATTTGCCTCTCTTCCTCCCCTACTCCAACCCCAGACATTCACCCAAAACACACCCTGAGAGTTCCACAACTGTATTTTCATTCTTTGATGTTTCTTCCTATGTCAGAAAGTCGGGGAAATTGCCAACAGAAACCTCACAATTGTTCAAATTACATTTTTTTTTCAAATTTCAGATTTGTGAACGAGTGTTAAAACATAAATAGATCTCAGTTGGGTTTCCAAACACGGCTTTCTATAAAAAGATGCAAATATCTGGAGAAAAATAAGGAAGTCGCCTACTGAATTTCTTTTTCGAAATCATTTAAAAAACTTTGGTGCAAAAGATATATCCTCACGTTTATTTTCTGCTTAATTGGAAAATGTACACCTGAGTAAAATATAAATAATATTGTACTTTTTAGGGTATGATATTAAACCAAGAAAATTTCCTACTGTATTATTTCATTGTATTTTTTGTTGTTCATTGTATTAAAGGTGAGCATGAGATTCATCTTATCTTTGCAGATGAAAATGATAGAGTTGGGAACTTTGCTTCTTTAGAGTTTCCTCGAAACTCAACATAAATGGCACATGGCCTGATTTTCAGAAAAAAATTTTTGAGACACACCTACCCTTTCATCTTTTCCAGAATCAGCTCCAGTCTGAATTACGTGCAACCTACCCCATCCCCAATGCTGAGAGAATCAGAAATTAACGTCCTCGCATACTGGGGCGGGGGCGGGAGGATCTGTCAAGCTCTGACATGTCTGTAGTCCAGTGCTGAACTGAAACCATGACTATCTGTGCTAAATTCCGTGTGCACAGTTGAAAATCAAAATGTTAATACGTTGATCGGGTCTTTCATTTTCGTTTCAAATGAAGCAATGGGAAGAACGTACGGCTTAATCAACAAAATACCAGATAATTCTTGGTGCCGCCAAATCTTGAGCAAAATTACAGTCCAGAGGGAGGTGATCCTGGGCGTTTCCCTGCCCCTCGGCCATTTGAGTCATGCGAAGCCACCACTGTTACACCTCACCCAAGCGTCCTTTCTCCTGAAGCAGTCTTGCCCCCAAATTGACCCCTAACCATAACTCTCTTTTCTCCAGGGGGGCTAATCCCACTGGCTCTTCTGCAGCAAACTGTGTGCTAATGGTGTGAGTGTTGCTCATGCCAAAATGTGGACAAATGATGAGCTAGACTTAGGGCCAAAAGGAAGCCTTATCGATCAGGACAGGAACCGGCAACCACGTTTACTGCACGGCCCACTAACTGGTGGAGTATGTAAAGTGACATTTTCGACAGGGGAAGATGTCTAAAGGCCCCTGCTGGGGACCAGCACGTCCTCTCTTATCTCTCCCCAGAACCCAAGCTTTAGTGACCATGGCACAGACACCTGGCTTCCTCTCTGACTCTGGCTGTAACTCAGACCAGAAAAGGTCTGACAGAAGAGTTTTTGCTGGGGTGACCAGGTATCTTGTTATTATTGGCTGGTCACTTGGGTATTTTATGGTGATGTCCTATAACCTAGTTCAGAGCATTTATGATGACGCTGTATTGTTTTTCTTTATTTGAGGGAGATGGGGGTGGGTGCAAACTGACTCAGAAGAGAGTTCCAGAGTACTTGTGTGCACGAGTCTCTAAAATCAGGACGGAAACGTCAGCTCTTAGTCTGATTTTCGAAAATTCCGGGACTCTTCTCCTACACGGTTGGTTGTGCTCAGGGGCTGACTGCAAAGCCGTGTGAACCTGTGTGTGTGTGTGTGTGTGTGTGTGTGTGTGTGTGTGTGTTTAAATGCACGGATAGTATAATGAAAGCTAATGGTGACCTTTGAGGACTTTCGTGGAAATTGAGGCACCTGCATTTTAATGGACATTTCCCTCCCCGAAGCAGCATTTGAGAACGTCTCTGTAGCCCATTCATAGCAGGGTGGAAAATTGCTGGATTTGTGTTTAACTTCTCCAGCCTTCAGATGGTACTCGTTTGTGGTGGTAAGGAGGTGACTTAACTTCAGCATGGATTCTGAAATTCGGCTGAACTTCCATTCTGAAGGTGGAGATGTTAGACTGTGTAAAGTTGAAAACACTCTGAACTCGAGACATGGGCTTCTTTCGCCCCGTATTTTGGCATTCCTCGGAAATGCTACATAAAGAGAAACCAAAAACATAAAATTTGACTCGCTTATTACAACTCTGGCGAATATACCTGTCATTGTGGTGAAACTACATGGAAACTGTGAGCGGCACAAATTGCTACCATGTGAACGGAATTCTGATTGGCTCAGTACCTTCCCTGCGGACAAAGAGAGCCCCCAAAATGATGCGAATTTTAAGCAAAAACAACTTCACTCTTCTTAAAGCAGAAAAGCCTTCGTACGACTTGGAACAAGCGGCCTGCTTAAGTCGCGTTCTTATATGTAAGTGGAAATCCTTTTTGATATTTACATTACTGATTTCTTTAATCTCCACTTTGGAATTAAGAGACAATAACATTGAGTTGCTTCCTCGGCTGTCCTAGCTTGTGCATATTTACCCAAGTGTCTAGAGTAGGGATTGTACACATATCTCTAATCCACCTGCCTGTGTTAGTTAAAAGCGCAGATAAAATCAGCAGCCCTTAGATCTTAACCTTTTAAGTCTGAAATGTTTTTAGAGTCTGGCCATGGCAACAGAAGCAGGGTGTGCTCGGGAGGGGGGAGAGGCCAGGGAAGGGGAACAGTAGGGGAATTGTGTATAAATGTTTCTCAGCTTGAGCCACCGTTGCATTCGAATAAAGCAAATATGTTGTAATTATAGTGACAATACCCCTCCCCTCCGCCGACCCCGACCCCCAAAATTGGGAGGTTGAGCTTCAGTGGGTAGAAATAATCTACTTTATGATGCAATGATGTGGGGCAGAGCCTGGATACCGAACGACTTGAACTCGCTTTCAACTTTCTCTGCAGGTGTATGTCAGAGACAAGGTGGTGGGGACAGGCAGACAAAGTATATTCTAGATTCAGATATCTTAATGACAAACGCACCGACAGCAGTAAGAATACGGCACCCCTGTTTAAGCGTATGTATCTCTAGAGCAATCGCCGACCATGAATTTATATGCTGTGTGTTCCCAAATTTCACCTGTAGATCTAAAAGAAGAGACTGACATCAAACAAGAGCTAGTCGACAATTTCATTGATCTTAACTCACGTGCCAGCAAATGCTCTTTCTAACTCAGCAACTCTTAGGCTCAGACCCACCTAGCCCTCTAACTTAAAGAAATGGTGGTTGATGATGTTTCTAAACTGAGAAGTTGTATTTTTTTCTTTACCATTTACTTTCTATTTCTTAACTAAAGAAAACAGAAGCAATCAAACAGAAAAGCAATTATAGCGTCTCGATTCTTCTCTCATGATACGTCGAGTCAAAATACCATATGCTTTCTTAGCCACGGATCCAAAGCGAAACTGGCAATTTTTCATTAAGAAAATGATCAAAAAAATTGTTTTCTGCAACTGTTTGTTTAAACATATTGAGTTAAACAGGTTGTTCTGTTGCAGCGTTTCTGTGCTCAGAGAGTTGTTAATGGCCATTTAGACTCGGCCTGTCACCGGGCCTCTGCCTGCGGGGGCAGCCGGATGAGTGAGAGCTCCTCTCCCCACTGATCAGCTCATCTCCACTCCTCCCTGAGGGCGGGCACTAGTCCTCTTTATCTCTGTGCCTCTGGCATAGAATGATGCTCAGTGCATGTTTATCAGCTGACTGCTTGCATTTCTAAAGAGCGCCTGTAAACGGCTGTTTAAATGCTCCCCCCAAAATTCCACTTGTTCTTGTTGGGCATTTTATTTACTTTGTTTATGTCCTTCTGTCTTCCTTCCCTCCTTCCCTCCTTCCCTCCTTCTCTCCTCCCTCCTCCCTCCTCCCTCCCTCCCTCCCTTCCTTCCTTCCTTCCTTCCTTCCCTCCCTCCTTCCTCCTTCCTTCCTTCTCTCCTTCCTTCCTTCATCCCTCCCTCCTTCCTTCCTCCCTCCCTCCTCCCTCCCTCCATCTCTTCCTCCTTCCTTCCTCCATCTCTTCTTCCTTCCTTCCTTCCTTCCTTCCTTCCTTCCTTCCTTCCTTCCTTTCCTTCCTCCCTCCCTCCATCTCTTCCTCCTTCCTTCCTTCCATCTTTTCCTTTGAGCCAGCTCTTCCTGATGCTCCCTGGTCACATGGGGGTGGCAGAATTGTGTCTCCAGGTTCCTCTCCTGGGAAGGGGTCCAGAAAGTCATCGTATCTAGAATATTCTGGCCCTGCGAGTGCTGCACCCTTAGCATCAAATCCTAGGTTACTTCTCTTTCCCCTGCCAGCCATCATGGAGGGTTGACTGTCCAAGCCACATGTGTACTTGCATTTAAATTCTCTGTGCCAGGCATTGGACCAGTCGCTTTACGTACATTTTCTCATTTAATCTGCATATTGCCCTGGAAGAGCAGTCATATTACTGTCATTCTGCAGACGATGGCATGAAGACTTGGTGCTGCTGAGTGTGCCTAAACTCATACAGCCCCTGAATGACAGAGCGAGGGACCAGTCTAAGCTCGTGTGCCATGGCGGTTCACAATGAAAATGGTCTCATTTCGACTCCTTGCTACTTCTGTCCCGTAGCCTTGGTCTTCGGAAGTGTTTATCACCATTCTGTCAAAATGCATTAGCTGGACAACCGGACAAGAGGCAACGAGACCTAAAAAATGAGCAATGAATGTGAACGGATACGTCTACCGGAAAAAAACGCCAACGAATGGCCAACAAGCGCATGAAAAGATGCTCAGCATTACTGGCCACGAGGGAAACGCAAATCATGACCGCAAGGAGGGGCCCTTTTGCACCCACTAGGACGGCCATCGAAAATGTTAAGTGACAGGTCGGGGTGAGAACGTGGAGGGACAGGAACATGGACTGGCACAGCCACCGTGGAAAGCCGGTCGGTGGCTCCTCAAAGAAGTCAGACACAGAATCGCCGCACGCCCCAGCAATTCCTCTCCTCGTCGCGCACGCCTCCAAAAGGAAAACTTATGTTTCACCAAAAACTGGTACACGAATCCTCACGGCAGCCTTATTTATGATGGTTAACAAGGAAGCAACCCACGAGCCCGTCGGCGGATGGATGGATAAACCGTTCTGGTCTACCTGTACTATGGGATGGTAGTCAGCCAGCCATACAAAGAAACGGATCACTGTCTCTGGCCCAGGTACCAGTGGGCAGCTCTGCTGATTTAGTGAACTGAGCTAAGGTGGTTACTCTGAGAAACTGTTAGCAGCGGGATTCACGACCAAGGGCCCAGTTATTTCTCTCTGGTCTGAATCCCATGAGGCCCAGACACCTGTGTCTACGGGACTAGGCACCTGGGGTTGGCGGTGACCCACGTGAGCAGCTCTGCTTAGGGTCCTAGGATAAGCCATAAAGTGGAGAGAGAGTGCTGGGAGAACGGGGTTCACGGCACATCTAGAAAAACAAGGGCCCTAGGTGCTGATACAGATTTTTCTTTTCAACCAGAATCCTTGGCAAATTCCTTAGAAATCGTACGAGAAAGGGCGGGGTTTTGCATCTTATGGGTTTACTGACTTACTGCTAACAGAAGTTGTGAGACACAAAGCGCGTCCTACGTTTGTAAATATGTGCTTAGTCCCATTTGCCACGTCCCCAGATACGTCTCATCGTTGCCATTTGGTTGAGGGGAGTCGAGTCCGATAAACGTGGAAAAAAAAAAAATATCCTTTTGACCGTGCGTGAGCGCATCTTTCTTACCCTCTTCTTCTGACTTTCTCTCTCAATCTCGGCCCAACAAGGGTCCCCATAGACACAGAATAAAGCTGTATTGTTCGGCGGGGGATTTAATTTCACTTCATCACAAGTGACCATCGCGGCCCTGTCATTGCGATTTGTCACACTTTTTTTGTGTGCTCTATCTTTCTGAAGTCCCATCTCCTCCGCAGCCCGCTGCACAATCTCCTTCTCGGGGACAAAGCTCCCCCGCATAATGAAAGCCCTCGAAGTGGGGACGGAAAGTCAATGGACACAGGGCGGGCCCCACACCCCCCGACTCCTGGGGCTCTGCCCCGGCACCCCAGGCGCTAGCAGGGCCTGCTGTGTGGGAAGAAAAGGCACCACCGCCCCGTTTGCCGAGGCCAAAGGAAGAGCTGGTGGCCGCGGCGCGATGTAATCCAACGCCCTCCCGAAGAGACCCCCACACAGAGGAAGGCTGGCCGCCCCCCGCCCCCAGCCCTCTGGGGCCCGCAGTCCAGTTCGTTGGGACGAGGAGGATTCCACGGAGAGCCGCCTCTAAATTCATCCTGAATCGTCCAGCGAGCAGTGAACGGTGTCCCAACCCTTGGCTTGGGTTACCATACGGATCTAACGGCTGCTAACACAAACCGAAAGATTATTTGGAGGTGGTTTCTGGAGTAAGACCATATCTGAGCCAAACCACACCGGCTCTCGCTCGTGGAAGCTCCAGCTCCCATCTCGACTGTTCTGAACAGAATCTCCTGAGCAGTCGGTCGCTCCTTAGCCACGTAACAGGAGTTATTTCAAGCGTTTACAGGACGCCCACGTGACTTCTTCCTCTTCATTTCTTACCACCTTATCAGGGTGGGGGTTTCCTTTTGCTATTATTGTTTTTATTGCTGTTCTGGACATTTCTAAAAGGTCGCTGCTAAAGGTGTTAGACCCTAATTTTTAAAATGAAATGCCCCGCATTCCAAGGCGTTTGTTTCAAGGGGCCTGTTTTTCGTGACGTGGCGGGGAAAAAAAGTTGATATTTCAGGTAATAACACACATATAACATTTGTGACCAGAAATGTAACTGGGGTCGCTGTGAATACACTAACCCTCGATTCACCTGTGAACCTACTTGGTGATTCATAGTCAGTTGTGCTACTTTATTTTTTGGTGTAACCATTGGCTCTACTTAGACAATAAGAAAACTGCTATGTCCTGAAAAGAAAAAAAAAAGCTTCGCCCCCCCGCCCCCCTCTCTGATAATTTTAACAGACGTACGGGGTGGAAACAGATGTAGATTTGACACTTGTCTCTCATTAATTGTATGATCTTGGGGAAATTGCTTAATTTTTATGTTCAGGTAGTTTCCTTATTGGAAAAAAAAATGGTAATCCTCATCATTTAGGGGTATCTTGGGATTCAATGAGGTAAACCGAAAAGCCAGAACACTACAACTTATAATGCTATTATTTCCATAGGCATAAGATTATGATAATGATAATATATATAAGAAATACATATTGTGTGTGTGTGTGTGTGTGTGTGTGTGTGTAGCCTGGAGTCCTCGCTAGTTTCCTTTATACTACTATTTTAAGTTATTTATATCTAATACTTCCCTGGAGTGTTAGCCCAGATCTTAACATGGCTGAATCCTTCTTATGTATTAGGACCCAACTCAAAAGTCACCTCCATAAAGAGGCTTCCCTGGACCACCACGGCTAACCACTCTTCATCACCTTACCGTGATTTCCTCGTCATTATCGTCCTTACTGTGACCTGCAAATTATATTAAACATGCTTACTACCTGCCCCTTCCCCACTGAGACTAAGCATTAGCATGGCAGCGATCAATTTCTTAAAACATCGTCCTAGTCACAGCAGCTAGCTTAATGCCATGATATAATAGATGTTCAATAAATGTTTGTCGAATGAGTGAAAATTTTTTTCTTCTTTGCTTACGTAGACGGTTGCTTTCTTTTGAACCAGAGTTACCTCTGCTTCTCTTTCTTGTAAAGAACGCTCAGATCGAGCTTATTATTTGCAGGACAGGATGCCATTTCCCTGGGTCCCACAGTTCCTGCTCTCAGAGAAGGAGCTCATTTAGGGAAGACAGGTGGATTACAAGGACCAATCCAACAAGGGCTGGAGAAAACGAAGCTTTGGACACCGTGCAGGGAAAGCCTCGTTAGGCACAGCTCTCGAGCTCAGCCTCGGCGCCAGGGGCGACGGACCCCTTCGCAGCAGCCGAAGGGGGAGGGGAATCTTCCGCCTGGAGATGCCGTGTAGGTGACGAGTCGTCACATGGCTGCATGGAAAAGGAGGGTGAATTGTGGCGGTGGCGAGTTGGCAGGTGCGGCTGGACGCTGAGCTGTGGCGAGGGGTGACAATGAAAGATGAGTCGGACAGGTAGTTCGGGGCGAATCCCAGAACAGCCCGAAAGCCGGCCCGATGAGCTCCTGCCCTTTTGCCCTCTGCCACAGACCGCATGCTCTCTCTCACTGCGAATCCTCAGTCCTATTGATCACAACCGGAAGGGATCTTGCCTGTCGGGGGACACGAAGTAATGTCAAGAGACACTGGCATGTATCCTAGCCAGAGGGGTGGACCGGCATCTCGGGGAAGGCAGCAAACGGCTCAAGACGCGTAGCACGGTCCTCGCCACGGAACGGCGATCGGTTCACCGTGGCGACAGCGTTGCCGCTGAGAAACCCGGATCCGTGGGGACCACGCTCTTAATTCCGTCTGGACCGCTCCACTCGGCCTCGCCGGGTGTGACTGCTGAGGAGGGGACCCTTTGAGTCGTGGGTTTGGAAGAGCCGTCCCGACACCTGGGCCTGGATCAGCACTGACGGACCAGGCGGGCCCGGTGCGGCTTCTCTCTCAGTGGTGGCCTCCGCGGGTGCGACACCGTCCCCCATGGGTCTCATCACTGGCCCCCAGGAAGCTCTAGGGGAGCAGTGTGTGTATCTTAATGTTCTGTTAGAGACCCAGCCCCGGCGCCGGGCGCGGGGACCCTGTGAGCCTGGAGCAGCATTTTTTTTTAAATAATTAGGGAGCCGGCTCTCCCCATTGATGCTCATTTCACTCACCGTGATCGCCACGGATGAGGCACAGACCCCTGGTGGACTCCATGTCGCATTCGGTCTGGTTTGAACACGGAGTCGTGCAGTGGTGCTTGGCGGGTAGGTAGGCTGGCAGCTAAAGACAGCCGAGAAGGGACACTAGAAGTCGCCTACGGGGCCTCAGCGGGGGCTCACGCCCCCGAAGACGGCTGTGGAGGCAGCGAGCTCCCCACTGGGCCGGTTATGACAGCCTCATGGGACAGGGCTTAGGGAGGCAGTGACATGTCCTCCCATAACCACGGAAACCCACCCGAACAGCACCAAGATGAGACTGAGCTCTTTCCTTCCCGTGGAACACGCCCCGGGGGGTACAGGCACATGTCACCGGCAAAGGAAGCCGCAGACGCCATCCTGCTTACCGAGGAGGCGCCTGGACCACTGGTTAGGTTAGAGCTCTCGCACCTGGTCAGGTAAAGAGTTAGGCGGCGGAGCAGAGAAAGCCCATGGACGCCGTGGCTCACGGTGACAGGGGATGGGGACCAACGTGGAAAGCTCGGGGGGGGGGGGGACCGCTTCCCGCCCGAGGGGAGCTCTCCGCAAGTGTCTGTGCACAGACGTGAGCGCCGGCTGCCCTCGCGGAATCTCCTTCGGGGCCACAGAGGCGACGGTGTCCGCCGCTCAGTGAAAGGCTCACGAGGACGTACGCTGCACGCGGCATCCGAATGTCCGTGATGAGGGGAGACGGGCAAGGGCAACGGCTTGTTGACTCGACTCGGTAAAACTCGGCCTCGTCGTGGAGCGGGAGGGAGGTGGGTCCGGAGGGGGGTGGCGTTCCGCAGAAGGCGGGGGGCTGCGTCTCCGCCAGTCGCCTGTCCCCGGGCCTGTGGTCAGCTTCGCCGCGACGCCCAGGCTAGCGTCCGAAATGCAGGCCCGGGAGCTGGAGTGCTTTTTCTCCAGGTGACCCGCTGGGTGGTCTCGTCGTGTGCAGAGCAAAAAGCAGATAGCGGGAGGTTTTCCAGATTCCTCTTCCGAGCACCAGTCTTCAAAGGAAAACGACCCACCGGGGAGGACCAGACCTTTGCAAGAGGCAGAGGAGGAAGAAGCCCGAGGTCGGACGAGCCCAGAACGAGGCCTCGCCCTGGGACAGCTGCGCTTCCACTTTTGGCTGAAAAAAGTACTTCTTTTTGTATGATAATTCTTTTGCACTTTTTTTTAAACATGAAATATATCAATATAGCATGAGAAAAAATTATTGCGTCTAAGAGTCAAGCTACTTGGAGTTTGGAAGCCCTGAACCACATGAGGTTTCGTTTTTAAATAATTTTTTTTTTTTCCAAAAGTATTATGGGGTTGATGTCAGCTGAGAAGTGCTAATTTTGTGAGCTGTTTCGTCCAGAAAGAGATTTCAAAGTCTCTTTGGACGTTTGGAAGAGGGAGCCCCACACTGCTCATAATAAAACAATTACGATCACCTTCAAACTGAATAAATGATCGGTCCCTCTGCTTTGATAAATTCCTACGCTCACGTTTGAAATGTATAAAGTATTAACAGCGTTTTCCTCGGGTTCTGAGTCGGGCACGTGGGGAGAGTCAAATTTCTCCGCGCCTGTGTAGACAGACTCACAGTCCCGCGCTGTGGCTTTATCCGATCGGTCGCTGAGGACAGGCGGAGCACTGCTCACGCCAGGCGCGGTGGCACACGGGTTGTACCCGGAGTGGACGGACCTTGCACGGCTTGTCACGTAAAGACACACGAGGACAGACAGAGCGGGCGACAATGGCTCTGACGACAGAGCACGGCTGTCTGGTAACTTTGGTGCTCTTTTATAGATAATTCCCAAAATACAAGTCGACCTAAAAATCTTTTTGTTTAAAAGCGATCCGGAGGAGAGAGGCTCAGCGGCTTGCGCGAGGGCCTGTCCTCGGCGGAGAGAAGATGCGAATTCCTGACGCTGAGTCCCGAGTTCCACGCCCTGTCTCCAATGCTTTTTGAACCCAAGAGCAGGCTTTACCTGACTTTGACAAAAGGGAGGAAATGGCCCTGAATTTTTCCTGGCCGTTGGCCTCTGATGCCGACCATCGCCTGTACCCCGAGATTTCTACACCCACACAATCCCGCTTATGGTCGTGGGTGGTGATACTCATGCTGGAGGCAACGTGAGGAGTGAATTAAAAAAAAAATATATATATATATATGCTCCACCATCTTTTCTTATTATTTATTAACGCGGAGCAAAAGCTTTAGGTGCTTAAAAATCACTGTTTTCTAATCGCAGTGTGAGTCTAATCGCCTTGGGTGACTTGGGGACAGGTTTCTTGGAACAAACTGTGAACGGCGGTGATACCGGCTTGGGGCGGCCACTGGTAGAGAAAAAATGTAAGTGGACGGAGACCTTCTTGGGGCTCGAGATAATAATCGTGTTTCACCCCAGGAGGATCGTTTCCTTGGCTATAAATTGATGTTCAGTCCACGAGTCTCTCGCAATATCATTTAGCTCTTCAGAGGGATTTTATTCTTCAAGGAGAATGAGGGTGACGAACAGAGGCAGCTGGTCTGGGGGCGGGGGGTCCCCAGTTCATGAGAGGCGTCAAAGCGACCGTGTGAGTGTGTCCAGCTCTCTGTCCCTTGTCCAGGTGATTTGTGGGATGATGCCATCAGGCAGGTTGGAGGGAGGGGCCGGGGGAGACACGGCCCTTCTCTGGAAGAGGCGGAAGTAGTCGCCGCCGAAGGCTCGCGGTGAGGACCAGCGGGCGCCACACCCTTCCGCAGCGCTGTCCTTTGCTGGAGACGCGTTACATTCTAAAATCACATTTCGGCTTTTACTTGGGGAATGGGCGGCTGCACCGACGTACGCTTTGAAGAGCCTTTTGCCTTAATGTTAGCGAAAGATGCTAACTCGGGGTTCTAATCAAGACCGCCAGTGAATTAGAAAACACGCCTCATCTGTAATCATTCGGATATCATCTCCCTCGATCGAACTGAATCGCCCAGGATGATATATGTTATTTACTGAAGTTCATGCGGTTTTCTGATGGGCAGTGATCACGCACACTGAGTACTGCGGCTTCATTCTTAGGTTCTCAATTCCTCTCCCTGTCTCCTACCTGTCTGCCGTTTGCAAGGCCGGGTGGCCGTGTGGACGATCCTAGGGCACTATCCGTATTCTGAGAATTCTCAGTCTAGGGGGAAAAGGGTAAAACGTCATCACGATGCTCTGCAGAGCGGGCCAAGCAGGTCGAGGTGGGTTCAGAGGAAAGGACAGAAATTGTTGAAAAAAAGGGCAAGTCCCAGAACGGGCTTCCTCGACGTGGTCCGTTACAATGAACGGGCCTGATGCTCGGATCTCCGAGCGCCGTGGCCCGGGGGTCAGGACGTGACGTGCTGAGCACAGCTGTAAGCGTTTGGAAAGGTGTCGCGAAGGAAAACAGACAGGGACCGCTGGCCTCCCGGCTCCTGAGTGCCCGTGGGGGGTGGACGGTGAGGATGGGGAAGCGACCAGCTGACACCCATAACAAATTATTCCTGAGCTTGGTGAGTCCTCTGGGGGGAAAAACGATGAAAAGCATCATCCGAAAGCTACTCCATGTGGCCTGGGATCACACGCCCTGGGATCACGTGCCCTGGGATCACGTGCCCAGCCCGCCGAGCTATCCATGTCCTGTCCTCGTCACTCTCTCTGTGAATTTGGGGCTGGAAATGAAGAGTGTTGGTGGAATGAATCGATAGGTGATTATTCCCTTGGGAACTCTCGCTCCACGCTACGCTATGCCACTTGTGAATTGCGGACGCACGAACTGTTAATTGGCGGAGGTGCTCACGCATCTATGCATCTGTGAACACGTGTGTAGTCGTGGGGCTTCCGCCTCCGGTTTTACAAAAAAAAAAAAAAAAAATGAGAAAATGAGTGTGTACTTTGTAAGCGCGTGGAGGAGTTACTAACGAGGGTGTAAATTTTGGCTTTGTCCTAAAACGCTGGTTTGACGATGTCTGATGGTCTCGACCAGTGGGGTCTCAGTCAAACACCTGGTCAATTCCGTCAAAAATGTCAAAAATTCTTTGACTGAATTGACAGGTGCTAGACTGACCGACTGGTCGATTCTGTCAAAGCGATAGAACCATTTGTGCCTGTAGATGCATTTCAGACCCGATATAGAAAAAGAGAATTTGGGGAATTAGCCCGGAGTAATCTCCTTGAGGCCCGTTTCGACTCGGAGAATGGGTTGTACGTCCACACTCTGTAATGTCATTCCGTGTATCGGTGGTAAATTTAAGTCACGGCGCGCCCCGGAAAACAGCCCGTTAACCGTTACTATTTATTACTTGAAATAAACCAATGCCATTGATCGTGCCTGTCCTGATCGCCTGGCATGGTCGACGGCTGTGACTTAGCCTTCACTTTCCACTGAAATCCTCACAATGTGGGGGGCAGGTTCCAAGGTCTCTGCTTACCCGAGAATCCCTGTGAAGGCGCCATTGAGGAATATGGGGGGAGTGAATCTGTATATTTTTATCATCGTGACATAGCCATCTCACGGATTAAGTAGAAAACGTTCACTGTCGCTATTGTCAACTCGGCATTTTCTGTCCTCGCAGTGGTGATTTCTTAACGAGAGAAAGACGGCTCTCAGAATAAAAGCTGGAGACTGAGAGGGAGCTAGATGTGCTCAGGTCTGCTCTTTATTACACATTTACTATGAAGGCAGACAGATAGATGTAAAGGAACTTCCTCCCAATTTCGGGTCGATTACCCCAGTGCTTGGGATTTGGACTACGGGGACGAGTGTGAATTTTGAGAAAGCGCATCGCGATGATGCCCCGGAGAATCCTCCTGGGACCCCGTGTCCAGGAGGCCTGTGTGTCTGCATAAAGGCCACTACATTAGAGACCAAAGGACCGGCCGGCCTCTCCCACGGTCTTAAGTTAACACTTGTCTTTGTGTGGCCCACTCTTTGCTGGACTTGGAAATCCAATTGGCCAACAATTAAAGCCAATTAGCACATGAGGAAAATAAACCAGAGACTGTCCCCCTTGCGTTTTGCATGGCCGAGAGAAAGCTAGTTAGCTCAAGGCATTAGCATAGCTGTGGATCGGGCTGGTCCTATAACGGAGACTAGTTGGCTTAAAGTATTAGAAGCCTGGGGCAGCGGCTGGCGTAGCTGGACCTTGTTATTCTGAGCTAACAGCTGCTAAACATTCTTGACGGTAGATGAGGCAGATGTCCAAGGACAATCAAAGAGAGAAGAAAGTTTAAGCCAACGTTTGCCTATCTCATATTCTCCGCTTGATCCTCAGCCTCAAAGACAATGCACAGCTGCCGCACTTCAAGACCCGGAGGGCCGCCCCCCACCCGGCCCACCCCCACACCCCTGAGAGCTGGGCTCAGCTTTCTTGCCAAGTGCCCCTTGCGGGCCATCTCACTGGGAAAAAAAAAAAAAAAAAAAAGGGTCTTCTTGGTGACTCTTTGATTTCCTGAACACTCAAAAGGTTCAGGGTCAAAATTTCATAGCGTGTGATAATCATAGGATTTAGGACTAAAAGATTTCTCCAGGTCAACCCGCAACGGGCCAGCTTATCAGGAGACGGGATACGTTGGGGCCAGAGCGGTTATGTTTTTAGACGTAAGAAATCATTAGTTCAAATACAAAGTGAAGAAAAGACGAGCGATCCGTGTGAAATCTAGATGTCGAGGATTTATTCTGAGCTCTAGATGTTTTCGTCGTTCAGACAGCACAAGGAATGCGGGGGCGAGAACTGGGGTACGCAGACCCATTACGGATTAAGAGACGTAACGTGCACCTGGACCGAAGCGCTCCCTGAAACGCTGGCCTGTCGTCTCCCTCGGGGGGATGAGGAGTAGGGGGGGGGGGGCTTCAGTTTTCATCTCTGCTGAGAGGCGTTTCATGCTCTGCAGTATGGCCATAAGTTTATGTGCCGAAATCCGTCATCGCTCGCGTTTACGCGGCACGTCAAAAATAGATGCCTTCCTTGTCGTTAAGCTACAGCTGAGGGCGATTGAACAGTAGGATCTTTGCAAATGGGGAACCTGTGTCATGGTCACAATCGTGACGTGTACCACCCTTCCACCTGTTCCGCAGGTGAGGAAGAGCTCAAAGTGGTGTTGTTGTTGTTTTTTTGTCTTTGTTTTTAAATGTAAGGACCTCCCTTGGTACGTCTCTTTGGGGAGACTGAGTCTCGTGTGGTATCTCGTGTGATGCCACCACCTCTGGTAAGTGACATGCACTTGCCGTATTGAATTAAAAGGATTTCATAGAAACGCCGACCCCCCCCCCCCAGATCCACCCCGTGAGCACGCGCCCTGAGGAAGGTGTGCCCTCTGACACACGTCACTATCCCCAGGCGCGCTTCTGGGACGAACGAATGAAATGGAAAGAAATAAACGAAAGAGTGAATGAAAACAAAGTGAGCCGACTTGATCCCCTGCCAAACCCATCGAAACGCACGGAAATCGCACGGCCGCAGCGAAGTTACATGTAGAACCAGCAGAAAGCTCTATTTTCAGCGGGCTACCTGAAGAGAACGCAATACGTAAGAGTTTCTTGCAAAAGCACTAATTAGTTCGAAGTTCTTAACTATTGGAATTAGAGAGGGTTTTAAAAAGTACATCCATTTCTACCCGACAACTAATTACAGGGATAACGTTCACACATACTACCACTGCAGGTGCAAATATTTAATTGTGTGTGCAAGCCAGGTGGTCAGGTGGCTCCTTAACTATGTGTTCAATTGTGTCTGCTCTAGTCACCCCTTCAATTAGCTGTGGGCGCAAAAAACAGAGACTGAGCTGAGGCCCCATTAAAACGAGGCCTATATATTCCACGGCCTTTTATCTGTGAGGCGGGAGGGCTTGCGCGTTGTGTGTTTTATTTTCGTTGGTCCTAGCTGGGGCCCGGGGGAGTCACTTCGGTGAGCTAGTTAGCAGGCAACAGCTGGATTTTGCCTGATAAGAGCGGCTCGGAGTTGCACACAAAACGGTCACCTCCCCTCCACAAGTTTGGGCGTTAAAAGCAGGATGTCTACTAAAAGCGGCAGGCCTTGCTTATTCGGAAGGTACTTGAAACTCCCGTGGAGTCTTTTCCTGGGAGATCAGAAGAGAAATGTTGGATCAAAACGTTTGTAACAGGCATTGCTGATTGAATAGGCGGCTGAATGAGGGAAGAAGAACAATTTTTGAGCTCTTGATCCTTTTTTTTTTTTTTTTAACAGAAAGAATTCAAAAGCCTATCTTGGACAATAAAACAATTGTACATGATATTGTCTGAGAATCTCTGGGGTTAAATCTTGACCAAGGCTGAGATTATGAAAGGATCGGCTTGGTGTTGAGTCCTATACATTTGAGAAGGGATCAGAGTGGTAAAAACGGCAGAAATTTGGGGCCAAAGACTGACTCTGAGTTCTAGTTTTCCTCCTTAGCTGTGTGACTTCTGACATGTTGCTTAACTTCTCTGATTCTCAGTTTTCTCTACAGAACATGGGGCGCCAGAGTCTACCCCGTAGGGCTGTCTAGGGCTGAAGGTTTAAAGTGCCCTGTATAGTTCTGCAGGATGGTGATGAGTGATCCACAGACAACTCCCTCCCCTCTCTCCAGACCAAAAGAAGGATGAGAAGATTTCTATTCCACTGCAGCTCAGGCGGGGAAAGCTACTAGACATCTTGGACATAAATCCAATTTTATCCTTCGAGAGCTGATGACCATGTTCACATCTTCGGCAATGTATTATTGGATTTTTAGCTAGAGCAATAAATCACAGCTCTCTGAATCTTCATGTTCACATTTTTGGGGGAACTTAAATATGTTTCAACAATCCGCGTCATTCTACTTAAATTTTTTTTTTTTCCTCTAACACCTCTGGCTGCTCATTCTAGAAATACGGACTTCAGATTTTCGTTACCCATTCTTCTATTTCTGCCTAGTTTTGAATCTGATCATTTATTTACGGTTGTTGATTTTTTTACGGTGCTTATTGGGGGCCGTGCATCAAAGGCGATTTGAAGGGGTGTCTTCGAGTCCCGGGTCCCGAGGCATTTTATTACACACTTGCGCGCACACACGCTCCCGTGCACACACCGAGGTTTTCCCGGGCTTTTTAATAATCCGTCGTGATATCTTGCATGCGCGAACGTGGAGCCTGTTGGAGGTAGCGCGCTTGGTCTGGGCGCAGAGATCGTGGGATGCTCACGTGAGGTTACGCAAAGAACGCCGCGTCATTAACAGTGACACACGCCCTGTGATGTGTCGGGACACCCCCGGAAGCCAGCCTGCACCTGGGAAATGAGCAGCGGCTCCTCCGCGAGAGATCTGGGTGGTTGTTTCTGCTGCGTGGCTGGAGAAGGCTTCTGGATCTTCGCTTTTTCTCTGGATAGAGATGATCTCCATGAGGCTTTCAGATTCAGGTGGGGAAAAAAAAAAGTTTGCTTACATGATGCTTTTGAATTTGTGATAAGACTTGGAGCTGAAGTCATTTGAATGAACTTCGAAGTCTCTTAATCTCTCTGTCTTCTCTCTGGGGTTGGGGCCTGGGGTGGAGGGTGCGGATTCTCTGCTCTGACGAAGACGCAGACACACGGGCCTGGAGCAAGGCACCACCGAGAACCTTCCGCTCACTGGGAAGCATGAGAAGCAAGTGCTCCTCGCTGACACCTGGCCTTCGCCAGCGGCTCCCAGCCCACATCCCAACTGCCATCCTTCGGAGTTTGAGAACACGTTCTTCTGGGTTCTCAGAGGTGGCATGTGTCAGGTTCATTTAGAAAGCCTCTGAGATCTTGTGATGATGCTTACAGGTATAAAAAAAAAAAAAATGCCGTTGACGTCCGACAGTGCCATTTTGCTGTGATAATCCTGGGCAATGGCCAGAATTTCTTGATGACAAAGACGGAAAATAGAAAATTCGTCGTCATTTCAACTTGGCTCTAACTCTGGTAAGTCTGATCACCACCAGACATCGAGAGGGGCTGAGGAAGTTCGAGATGCTGCCTGGTGACGACATCGTTCCTTCTCCGTTCCCTGAGGGCCGGGCTCAGAATCAAGCGATGCCTGGGGGGCGGGCACCCCACCTGTCACAGCACTGCTGTTTGCTGCCGGCTTGGAGCAGCGGGAGTTTTCGGGAACTCTCGCGCTGCAAGGATGTTGCGGGACTTCAGACTTCATTCATCATGAGCCTAAGGGGCTCTTTCAAGCCCCGGGCTTGTCTAACACGTGAATTGCCAAAAATAAGGCCAGGGAGAAGTCTGGGCTGGGAGGGATGGTGACTTCTGCGCTCTAGTATTTCCTGAATGTCAGCAGAGGGTGGTGGAGAGAGACCATTTTATCTGCCTGTGTGTTTACACGTGTGTGTTATAGAATTTAAATGCAAGGGCTAATCAGGTCCCGAGTCATCTACCCTGGTTCTCAGAGCTACTGAGCATCCATCCCCTGCCTGGATCGCGAGGACTGTCCCAAGTCATTCGTTATTGATCAAAAAAGTGCTATGGTCTGTGGATGACTTCCTGATTGTAGAAATTAGATCACCTTTCCCTGCAACGACAACATTCACACCTGTTTGCTTTCTGATTTGCTTTGCAAAAAGTGCCTTCGCTCACACCAGTAAGTGTATCATGCATGAAGTTCATGTGCCACACATAAAAATTGGTTTGATAAAATTAACTTTGATAATTATACATGAATACTTATAAGTTATTAGACGTTTCCTAAAATTTGTAAATCACTGAGACTCTCCTTATTGTAAAAATCTGCATCCTAAGATGTCTTATGCAATGGTAATTTTTGTACATGGCTATAAATGTACCAAATGTATTTTGTGCATGTAACAGAGACTAGACAAATGGATTTTGAAGACTTTGTAGGTTAGGACTGCTCATTTTCTCGGGATTCAGAGCATCCAACACTGCATCAATCACGTAATGGGTACTCAATATATGTTTAGAAAAATAACTTTTTATTTCTACAAGTCCCAGTAGATCTTTTCACTTAGTATAACAGATATGCTCATAAGATAGGAGTAAACTAAGATTTTTTTTTTTTTTTAATCCCCTGAAGAAAGGTGACTGTTTAGAAAAACGTGGTTGTGGTCTGGAGCTGAGTTTCTTTTGCCGTCTAGTACATCTGCTCTCAAATTTATCTGCTTTGGGAACCCACACCCTTCTATCAAATATAATCCTCTATGCTGTTTGCCTTTCTAGAAAGCACTTTCTGGAATAATAACAGCGGGAATCGGCGAGAGGCAACTTTGGCTCCTTCCATTTTTCTAGAACTCACATTATTTAAATTGTTCGCCCAAGTTCTTGGGCAGAAGGCCAGAGTTGAGAAGCATAGTTCCCACTCCAGATGTCCAAGGCCGAGCCTCGGTTTCCCCAGTGGTCAAAGCTGTATTCATCACAGTCATGCAAGCGTTCGCTAAACCTCAAAGCTCTGCCAAGTGCCAGCGACGGCCCATATTGTGAGTGAGGTTTGCAGGTGGAACCCAAGCCACACACACATGTAGACAACACGTGTGCCCAGGCTGCAGGAAGGACCCAGGGATGGAATGTCACCTCGCTGGAGCCTGGAGTGACAGGCTATCAAGTTCGGGGCACACCCAAGTGAAGGCCATGCCTCTCTGTATAGGACTCAGCTGACTGGGGCATTTCTGCCCTGTGTATGTGGCCTTAACAGGCTGCCGATGTGATCGGTCGCATCTGGAAATTTGAGCTTTATTTCGGATGCAAGCTGAAATGCTGACCCAGCAGGGGTCCCCTGCCCTGAGGGCCCCCAGGGGACGTCCCCCACTGTGCCCTAGTTCTTGTTCTACTTGCACAGAGAGAGTTCTGGCTGGAAGCCAACGCCCCGGGTGTGAGTTCCGATCTTATCATCCCCGCCCCCCAACTCGACTTTGCTTCTCCATCTGCAAGATGACGGGTTGAGATGAGATGAATTCTAGGGGTTCGATGATACGTTAACATGACCCCAAATAAAACACAGCAGAAGACACATTGACGATACATAGGAAGGTCACGTTTATCCCAAAGTTAAATTAAAAAAAAATTTCTATTTGGAATTATGCACATCTTCATTTTCTTCTTGTAACTGCACAAATCCACAGTACATGGCCGACACGTAGAAAGACCTTACTTTTCTCTCTCTCCCACTTTAAGTCCCCTTTATCCTAATTTCCCTTCTCTACACTTTGTACCTTCAACTGTAAAATCACTTCTGCTTGAATTTAAAGGAAGATGGTGTCTTCTAAACAGATTTACAGAGTAAAACCAAAGACCAACATGAAACATTTAAATGAACAATCGCCACCGTTTCATTGCCTGGGCGGAGACTGGGTTAGCAGAGTTTGCTATTTCGACACTAGGCAGGCAACTCTATTCAAATTCAAGCTTATGGTCTGCAGAAAGCAGAATTACACAAAGAGAAGGTGAACGACTACAAAGAGAAAAAGTGAATGACTGCTTTCTGTAGCAGTGTGTTCTAACCCCAGTGAGGCTGGGCTTTCACGCTCTCCTTATCCAGAACGTCCTGGGGAGGAGGAAAGCAGGCAGATGTTGGCCTCCACGGCATGGCCTTATCTTGGAGAAGGAGGGTGTATGTTGGAGAGGAAGGTAGACCCTAAAAAGCTACAAATGGAGAGGGAGGGAGGAAGGAAGGGAGAGAGAGGAAGAGAGAGAGAGAGACAGAGACAGAGACAGAGAAACACACTGAAACCTGTTTTAAACGTGTAACAGGCCAGGAAGAAATAGTCCACTCACTTCATTATCCAGAATATGGACTGGAAACGTGGTTTGGAAAACCAAGATCATGGAGGATGGAAACACCCACCCCAACGAGATGCTGGCAGCCTTAACCCTGGTATTTATTGCACGTTTTAACTACAGCGCCTCGCAAGGACTTTCTCAGCCCACATCGCAAAAAAAATGTAATTCATATGCCTAATATGTTGCCCCAGCTCTCCTTGCATACTTTACAGTGTTTGAGACTGTTTGTGTGTTTGCTATATATCAGTTGACACCTCTGTAAAATCTTTATATCGAATGCCTTTGGCAACTATGTGCCAAGTAATAGCATTACCATTTGTAATTTCTGTAGATCTGGTTTTCCTGCGAGCTTTGCTCTGCGCATGACTAAGAGGGAGGCTTTCAAAAGCCTTATTGATACCTCCTCCGAAATGACCTTCCTCAGTGGTATGAGTCGCAATCACTACTCCACTCTAACTTTCCTGTTCTTCCCTTCCATTAGTCAAGTCAAGAAATGGCTTATTATTATTATCATTATTATTATTATTACTACTATTATTATTATTTTGGAAGATGCCATTGCCAACCACATAGTTCTTCTCCGGAATTCTCTTGGTAACTTACACTTAGTTCGAGGTCTCTTAGATACGTGTATTGCTCTCCCTCATGTCCAAAGTCATTATTTATTTTTATTTAAGATCCTCCCTAAAAAGGTCCTGAAAAGAATTTGAGGTTGTTTACAATGAAGATATTACATGATGAAATAGATAAAAATTACACAGAAAAAGGGATCCAAAGCCACATGGGAGATGAACACTAACTCGATCTCTCATATATATATAGAGAGAGATGTATTTCTCTGAATCATCTAGAACATAGGTCAATGAGAGCAGGAACTTTGGCCACTGTCAAATCCACAGCGCGGAGTTCAGTGCCTACACAGGTATCAGTATGTGCTAATGTATCATTGCTGTTTGTTGACTCAGCGTGAAATTCAGTTTGATTTTTTTCCCAGAAGCTAACACACGAAGAGAAATATGACGGGATATGCAAATCATTGCAGGGAACTGTACAAGTAAAGGGACTCAGAGTGTCGCCGGAAGTTGAAGACCTCATTTTACAGATGGGACAGCAGGCAGAGGGGAGAAAGGACTTTGCAAAGGTAGGTTCTATAGCTCATGCCTCCGGCCTCCCAGGCCAGGCGGCTTCCCGCCTCATACCTGACCAAGCACCTGGGCACGCCCACGCCGCACACAAGCATATTCGCGGGAGGAAACCCTTTGTTCCGACCACCTTCTTCCTAGTCCCTTTAGATGTGACTTCATTGCAGGGCTGTAATGGGGTACGGGACATCTCGCACATCTCACCTTTATCTACGCCCAGACACAAAGAAGTGGCTGGGCAGAGGCAGGCTGTGGCTTACGGTTAATAACCGATACCTGTTCTCCCTGAGGTATCGAGTTTGGAAAGATTCGAATTCCGCTACTTGGAAATACCAGTAACCGATTTATAAACAGAATTCCACCCCTTTCTTTTTTTGAAAAAAAAGTAATATGATTTGTGTAGCGGCATATCAAATTCCGAATCTAAATTTTATAGAAAAATATAAATAGATAATAAAATTCAATATTAGTTATTATATTAACGTGCTCTGTGTGCTCACATGTGCGTGCACATGCGTGCAGGTGCAAAATATGTCTTATCGTCTTCTTTGGAGGACGCTCTCTTTTACTTTTCAAAATTGACATTTCTCCACCCCCATGCCACATGGCGGTGGAAGGACAGCCCCCGCCCCCACCTCACTCAATACACACACACCGCAGCTGTGGGCTTGCGACCCGAGTCAGACCAAGACCGGTTCAATTCCGTCTCCTCCCTGTTGAGAGTCTAGCACTATGATCTTTAAATTTTGAGAATGATGATCTTTAGAACGATCATCAGGGGCATCATGAAAATTTTAAACGAGGGAAGAAAACTCAATCATGATCAGGAATGATCCATGATAAAATGCAGAACCATGCCCATACATTTAAGTAAAGCTTTCAATAATAAGTGAAACCAAAAAGGCATTTCTGTTTAACTAAAGTTTTTAATTAAGAGGAATTTCCAATTCCCTGAGGGTAGTAATTCATTTAGGTTTGACTGCAGAAATTTCTCAAGGATTATACCGTTTGGAGTCAAAATTAATAAAATTTACTTTGTAAAATTTTTTCCAATGAAAGAAGCTGCAAAATATTACTTTAAAAAGTGACATATAAATTAGGATGGTAGGTTCTTTGTAGCTTTAAAATTCCATAATGCTAATTAACTAATTAATTAAACAAAATAATTAAACATTTTTTTCCTCAACAGTTGTTCTAATAGTATACGTAGGCTACACTTTTATCTGTATAGTATTTTCCACTGTGTTATGCAAAAAATTAAAATTAAAAAAAAAAAACTAAGGCAGACTGCATGATCAGATAATTAAAAAAAAAACTCTGTTAATGCATTCAGTTTTAGCTTTAGAACTTCTCAATGTGAATGTACGTAGCAAATTTTCAACAATTACTACTATGTGCAAAGTTTTCTTTGATATGTATTTTTCTGAAGCACATCTTTCTAGGCTGCTATTGTAAGATATACATGTTAGAAAATTATTGTATGTTTATCTTAGTCTAAAAGTTAAAGAAGTTTTAACTCTTCCCACCATCTTATTACACATAAGCCTTGTATGTCGTATGCGATAAAACAACTCTTTGCATTAAAGGTCCTCTCCCCGCAAAAAGGTCTCGTAAATTAATGATGCAGTTTTGAGTAACGCACGCTACTCTGCAAAAAAAAGGAGTTTTATAAACCTCGGTCTCAGTGCAAAGCTTAGAAAGACACGGCCCCTCTTTTCATCCAGAGCCTCGTCATGTGCCTTCTGGAAGGCGTGAATTATCTTCTGCTTCTGAGGTCTTAAAATAGTGATGAGCCAAAGGGGAAAAGCGGCCAAACAATAGGAGAAGACAAATAACTAAGCATGTACTGTATTTGATCAAGAGGACCCAGGAAATCATGGAGTTAATGGAGTTACATGCAGTTATTGCTATTATTTTAGAAAATGTCCAATGGCCCCTGAGAAAAATTTCACAGTCTGGCCAACAGCATCATATTAAGTGACTAAACACCTATTCGGACCTCTGCTTTCAGATGGCAATTGTATGTTCCCGCACACGAGTGAGGCCTGGGGTGGGGGGGGGTGCTGGATGCAATATTATTATGCATCCAAATATAATCATTTCACCATTCGAACTCCAGATTAGGAATTTGACATTTTAAAAATTCCACTGAAATTGGACTACAAAATATAATAGGTTTAGGCACCTGCTCTAATAAGATTGCATAAAAATATCCCAACAGTCTTACCATAAACGTATTTTACAATATCAGAGTCAAATTTTATTACATCATTATGAGACTGCTCCACCGGGCTGCGTGATTGGCTGTTGAGAGAGCCGGATGCTGGTATCGTAGCTCGAACATGCCATCGCACTTCCCTAATAAAAGTTTTATCGTATCCCCACGCACGCTAAAAACAACACTAACTGCATTAATACATTGTAATTTACTTTTTTGTTATAGTACAAATAACAAACCTAATGAGATCATATTTTCCATCGTCCTAAAGCAACCTGTTAGTATATCCAGCCCTCTGAGATTTGGGCTAGAAAAAAAATGAAACTCTCTCTTGTTGTACGACGGTGCACACTGGCCTAGAATGTTTTTATTCCTACCCTACTCACAGACATCACATCATGTTCTAAACATCTGTGTGTGTTCGAATGACACGGTTATGAAATACATTATTTGATTTTCATGGTATTAAACTTTTCTTCAAAAGGGAATACACAAGATGCTTTTATTAAAATTGTCTTTTACTGTGATGGCTTTTTCATGTTCCAATAAACATAGGTGTGTGTGCAGCTAAAATACAGATTGGACCAGTCATTGCGATCACTTTTCCCCTTGGCTGTCATCTGAGCGGTTGCGAGTTTTTTAGTGCGGTTTCTATTTGGCGTTGTACGAAGTACCAGCGAGAAATCGATTTCTTATAAGACACGGATGATTGTTTTTGCAGCGTCTTCCGGTGTTGTTGCAATGGAGCTGTTAAATGATTAAGCTTTTTGCTTTCAGAAATTAAATCACTAACAAGAGACACGTGACTCTTCGTTTTGTTCGGCGTAGGGTGGGGTGACGTCGCCCACCTCTCGCCAGCACCATCGTTCTCCTGGGGGTTGGTCGGGGGTAGTGGTCATGGGGAGGTGGGCGGAAGGAGCCAAATGGAAATTATTCTTGAAGGGAGAGATTTCAGAAATCAGAGAAGAAAAACAGCAGTTCCCCGGGATAGGACGCCGCTCTGCTGTGGACCCCCACCGCGGTTATCTCGGGGTGCTGTTTGTGTGGGTGCCTCCTGCGCTTGCTGGCCGTGTGGGCTGCACCCCGAGCTGGTACGGGATGGGGGAGGGCGCTTCGGGCGCGCGATCACACACGTGCTCTCTGTGAAGTCTCCTGGCGCTTAGACACGGGGTGTTACACGCCTCTGCCGTAACACCTGCTTTTCCATTAGGCAGTTTAAGATTGTCTCTCTCTCTCTCTCTCTCTCTCTCTCTCTCATTCTCTCTCTCTCTCTCTCTCTCTCTCTCTCTCACACACACACACACACACACACACACACGCTCGCATACGTGACCTGTCAAACACTAAGGTTCAGAGGCTCATAAGATGTAGATACTGCCTAAGCCTATCGGACATATTCGTTATGAAATTGTTCCAGGTTCGAAATGAGATCATCCTTAAGACGAAATCTTAATATGTGACTTTTATACGCAAAGTATGCCAAGGCTAGTGAATTTAAGAAATTTAAGTGTAACGTCCATAACCTCAGAACAATCACGTGTCCCCCAAAAGACCGAATTCTGAAGGGTAATTACATGATTTACCCCACGTTCTTACATTTTTTTTTTCTAGGAGTACCTAGGGCAGCTACTGAACTAGGAAATCTCTGTGCAATTTTCCTACTGTATATGAAACAGTTACCCTTATAAATCACATACAATGTTACTAAGGGCAAAAATATTAATCATTAGTACTGACAATTTTTGAGTGTCAGTACGGTTTAGAGGAATTCATTAATTCATTGATCTGGGGGGTGGGGAACAGCCCTCTGGAACAGCAACTATTATCCCTGTGTTACAAATAGTGAAACTGAGGCACAGAGAGATGAAATAACTTACTTGCCTGATGTCACAGAGCCAAGAAGCTGAGATTAAACTCAGACAATCAGCCTTATGAGGCCTTCCTTGCCCTTAACCTCTACGAAGCAACCAACTGAAATGCACACACGGGGACCGGCTTTGGCACGAAAGGATGAACGGCTGGTCTCAGGAAGCATGAACTCACCCATCCACGCCGATTAATCTGGCCCGTGACTCTCTCAAGTCTCCCCATAATGAAATAACCTCAAGTGAAGACTGAGGGATTATGAAACAACTCTAGGCGAAACCAAACTAATGGTCTACCAAGCAGAGAAGGACATTTCGTGAGGCTGATAAATTGCCTTTTTAGACTATTAATTTGTCCGTCCATCCATCCGTCCGTCCATCCACCCACACTGCCAGACTTTCTTGAGCCACATACATCCTCCTATTTCTACCTAAGTCAAGACAGTAGACAATTTTGTGGTTTCAAGCCCTCAACTCAGCCAATTGATAATTCTTAGGCTCACAGGAAGTCTGTCATTTCACCTGGATATATACATACAGTTACTTTATTATTGCCTTTTGAGAATTAAATGAGATAATATATATATATGCTGCACCCCCAAGAAGAGAGTATTAGGTGACAGATAAACTCAAGTATCAGCAACCATTAATATAAAATCATAAAATGATTAGGAGAATATATAGATGAATATATTCTGTCTCTTTCTACATATAAATGCAAAGGAAGAAAGTATAAAAATAGACATACTTAGCTACATTAATATTAAAATTTGTGTATGATATACATATAATTAAAAGGCAATTAGATTGCAAAATTATAATTTATAATGAGTTCTTAAAACTCAAGTAGCTAAAGGAATAAAAGAAGAAAAAGACATATATTGATAATTTAGAAAATTTATGCAATTAGCCAGTGAAAATATGAAAAATTTTCACTGACACTGGCAATCAAAGAACTAAATATTATTTTCACTTGGAACAGGAAATTAAAGTATCAGAGACTTTTTTAACACATTAAATTGGCCATTTTTTATTGGCCAAAGCAAAATAAATTACTTTTCATGTTCTTTTTAGGGTATAAACGAGCATTTTTTTAGAAGAGCATTTAGCTGTGTTTACAGAAAACCTAGAAAATGTGCATACATTTCTACTCAATGATTTTGAGGGCAATTCTAAGAAAAAAATATAGATGATGCTCAATGATTCATGTGTGAGGGTTACCGTAAAGCATTATTGAAAACAGCAAAAACTTTGAAATGAACTGAATGCCTAACAATAAGAGAATCATTAAATTAAATTAATCGTGATGAAACTGCAAGGAAAAAAATTTGCTATTAAAGACTATTAGCTTAAATGGAAACTATTGAGAATTATTATGTTAAATTTTAAAATTTAACATAAAGAGTGAATGCTATTTAGAGTGTCATTCTACTTCTGCAATGTATGAATTTAGATAGTATATGTACCTGTGTCTGTGTGTAGCGAGTTCTCACACGCATTAGTTACTATGTTATTGTGCTGAGTAGTTTCTGGACATTGTTTAAAGTGAATCCTCACAAGCAGTGTGAGTTGAATGCTTTATCCTGCAGGAAGAAAGAGTAGACAAGGAGGGTACCTTACTCAGTGCTGTGGTCTGAATGTTTTTGCGCCCTCGAAATTCGCCCCGGAGGTGAGGCGTGAGGAGGTGGGCCCTTCGGGAGGTGACCGGGTCACCAGGGTGGTGCCTTCGTGAATGGGTGTTGGGTTCTTATGAAGAAGACTACAAGGCTCCCAGCCCCTTCCACCATATGGGGACACAAGGAGAAGCCGCCCACTAAGAAGAGAGTCTGTCTATCTGGCCACAGCGACACCTGATCATGGACGTCCAGGCCCCAGAGCGGTGAGCGAGAATCGTCTGCAACTTACAGGCACTGGTCTGTGGTCTTTGGTCACTGCGGCCTGAATGGACTAAGATACCAGTCCTGTCACTCATGCTGCCACCCAGCACGACTCGAAGACACACTTCGATAAACCGCACTTTAGAAAAAACGATCGCGATGAATTGAAGACGATGAATATTTGGTTTTCATTTTCCTTGTTGCTTAACTGCAGGCTTCTTGCTTCTCTCCCTAACCATCACAGATACTATCACAGCTGGAGATGAAGAGAATAAAACACATCCCCTTCAGAGAAAGCTTCACATTCACGTCTTGACTCTTTGACCTTATAGTTCTGTGGTCTTGGGTAAATTACTCATTTCACAAAGTTGCTGTAAAGATTAAGTGGAGTATGCCTACAAGGCACTAGGCTTTATAAGGGTCTTGCAAATAATAAGTGTTCGATAAATGGTAGGATATGTATGATGTTGTTCGGCCGAACTTTCTTTAACGAACATGCTGTTCTTATACTCCGAAAAAGTGCAATAAATATTATGGTCAAAAATGAAGTAAACCAATGACCTGATGTGAGCCTCCAAAGTTAAAAAAAAGGAAAAAAAAAAAAAAAGTAAAAAGAGGCAAAGCCACCGTTGTTTGGATGCTATATGCCAATTGTGGCTGCTAACCACAGGTGGGTATGAAAGCCCAGAGGGAAACCAATTACGTGCAAATCCTTTGACTTAATGAAAAATAAAATTAAGCAGACTAATACCCAGCAGGTACTTAAACATCACCTAGTATTATAAAAGCCAGCGTTTCTTAAAGAGGAAAAAAAAAGGTCTTTGGAGAAACTAGAGAAAGCAGCAGCCCCTGACCCAGGAAGAAAATGTCCTGTGTGCAGAACTATTTTTCACAGTCTGCCTGAAAATCACCAAGCAGGGCCCCCCATAAACTACTCCTCTGTGGTCGCTCAGACCTGAGAGCAAACGCTTTTATTCCGTGATGGAAAGTACTTCACTTCAGGTTCCGATGGGCTTTGAGGAAGGAGGTGGGCGTGAAAATAAACACTTATTGAAATAGCTTTATTTAATTTATTTTGAATGTGTAAAAATAAATAAAATAATTCAGCTTATTTTTGCAAAAGCTCAGGGGTTAGTATTTTCCCCATTTTGCAGATCCTCCGAGGTTATACAATTGAACCGGAATCCAAGACTTTTCTCCCTTAGGGAAAAAAAAAAAATGCTGGGACAAGGAAATTCACGTAAGTTTCCAAAAAAATGTCTTCAGAGGCCAAGCAAACGCAGGGCTTATCCGTCCTGCACCGAATCACCCCTTCGGTGATCAAAGTCCTCTGCTAATTGAAGAGAGAGAAAAAAAAAATCACCCTTTCAAATCGCATGGTCCTGTTTTTGTGACCAAATGAGCCAAGAAAGGGGTGGGAGTCACGGGACAGGAGAAGTCACAGAAGAAAGACCTGAAGGAGGAAGGGAGCATTTGAAAATGTCTGCTGGGTGGGCTGTGCTGGAGTCTGGGGGGTGGGGAGGTGTGGGGGCGTGGGGGGGGGCAAGGCCAGGGAGGAGAATCTTCACCCTCCTTCCCAAATGCCATCTCTAGCTGTCCATTCTCTTAGAATCTGTCCTGGGGGTCTGGGACACTCTCGGCTTGTCTCTTAACTGACTTCAAAACAAACAAGTCACAGCATTCATCTGGGGGCCCCTGAGCTGCGGGTCACTAGGTTTCTCATTAGTTATTGCTTCTTGCTCGTCGGTGTCTGGTGACGCCGACGACGTTTACAGAATGTCCCTTTCAGGGCCTGCAGGAACCTTCTCACACAGAAATCACACACTGATTATTTTTGAACCGGCCCGGGAGGTAATCTGATCCCTGCTCTTCCTGGAATGTTTTCACACATAAGCAAAGGGGAAGGAGAGCGAAGTGGCTTGTCACGTCTCTGGGGCGAATATTTCTCCAGCTGCCTCTACTGTGTCTCTTTCTCTCTCTTTTCTCTCTTCCGCCCCCTTTTTTTTTTCCCTTTTCCGGGGCTGCGCCTCGCTGTCTCTCCTTGAGTCCCTCTGTCTCTGAGTGTCTCTGCTCAGCTGTCCTTCTCCCAAACAGCCCCTCCCGCTCTGTGCCAAGGGGCAATCTGGTGGGGGCGGGGGTCAGTAGGGACAGAAGCATTTGTCACCCAGGCTGCTGGAACTCCACCTAGACAACACACACCGCTTTCAAAGGTTTCTGTGGAGCTTTTCATGTAAGATGTAGTTATTAACTCTCCTTCGGTGTTTAAAGACCCGGCCGGCAGGGCTGCCACGCGGCCTAAAACAGGCGGACTGAAGAGCTGATGAAATCTCGGCCTGATCTGTTATCTCCCCGAAGCTTTAAAGGTCTTCCACGGGGGAGATTAGAACAAGGTTACAGTGACAATTTGTTTACAGGCAGGGAGAGATTAAGATCTCGTTGAAAAGGAATAAAAATAACATCGTCGTGAGCTGTCACAGCGTGAGCCCCATTGTAATCAACACTGGTCTGATTTCAGGGATAATTTAAGACCAATTTATTATCTTAATTAAAAAAAAAAAAAGAAGGAGGGAGAATTCAATGCTTCCGATGCCAGTTAGACTGTGGGATGAGGATGCCTCTTCCGCAGGGAGCCTCCACGCACAAAATAGGACACTCACAAAATTCCAGGCTGGGATCTCCCCCGGTGGACAAAAATCACAAATTTTTCCTTCTATTTTTTTCCATTTTGTATTTTTTCAGTTCAAACATCAATGACAGATTAAAAGGCAAAACAATAACTTGTTTCTACTGAAACTTTGTAAAGAAAAATAGATGAAAGGATTAAAAAAAAAAAAAAAGTCATTCCAGGCCACCCTTTTGTATATAAAGTCTTTGGTATTTAAGGCAAAAGTCCTCTAACATCTTTTTTTTCTTTCTTAATGGAACCTGCTAAAAATCTTTACTTTTGGCAAGCCTCATTTTCCAGCTCCGCTTATAACTATTTTTTCCACTTCTGAAGGCAGAGAAACTAGGATCAACACAGCCCCCCCCCCCACCACCCCCAAACGAAGTCAGGGGAGAAACCCAGAGCAGCGTGGTCTGCGACCACACCCCCCCCCCCCACTGGCCTGCCCCTTTCAAAGTTCTCAGGAAAAGTGTAAACCTCGCCTCTGGCTTTCTCTACGAAAGGGACCAGATGAGAGACCCCCACACAAGGGCCACAAAGGACGCTTTGAGAGCGAGGAAGGAAATGCCCCACTGTGAAGCCAGGTGGACAGCAAAGTTCCCTACAAACGAGTCCGGGGGACCGAGGGGGAGCCCCGGGGACGCCCCGCTCCACCAAAGCCAAACCCAACCAGCCCGAATGTGTGTCCTACATACGGCCTTTCCTCCCTTCGGCCTCCCTCGCTGCCTGTTTACAAACACGTTCACAAGTGCTTGATAGGTGACCTTATTTACGTAGTAACCTGTGGATTCATTTATCTTGAAATTAGTAGGTAATGAAGTGGAAAACCTCAACAGCCCTCCCACTAATTAACATGATAATAAGATTGTTTTTGCTGCAGAGGTACAATTAGCATGTATGAGAGGAAGAGGGGGAAAGATGGATCACACGTCTGAAGGGGGACCACTCCCAGGTCTCCCCGAAAGAACAAAGAAAGACAGGCAGGTTTCGAAGATCTACCCCTCTCTCCGCATCGCCCGCTCCTCCAAGACCTGAGAGCCTCCTGGAGAAAGGGGTATGACGAGGACTGAAAGGGAACCGTGACACAGCACACAGTGTTGGGTGCTTGGAACTGTTCTGCAAAGGAAAGGAGGGAATTGTGGGAAGTCTCAAATGCTGCTCTTAGATATACAATGATGGGAGAGGGTGGGAGGCGCGGGGGGGGGGCAGGGGCAGGTGTAAGGAATGCGGGCAGGTAATCACACCCATAAAAATGGTTCCATTCCCTTTTTTTTTTTCTTCGACCCCCAAAGTCGAACGGCTTAGATATACAACTTCGGAGAGAGTCTTCTTGCCCATCTAGTATCCACATCCATTTTCATGAGGTGCTTTAACGCACGGAGCGCACAGCTCAAATATTTATTTATTCCACAGACAGAGGTGTGTCGAGAAAATAAATATGACTTTAAAAATTGCCTCAATATGTATTTACCCAGTAGACTCATTTCTTGGGTAAATTACATGGATTGGGTAACCTTCCGTGACATCGTTCCTTGATTTTAAACATACACAAACAAAGAATTTAAATGTCCGAAGTGTCTAAATAACCTGATTGGAGTCGTGACAGGAACCAGGAAGGGCCCGGAGACTGGACTGGGGGGGGGGGGGGAGGGGACACCCCGCGGGTGTCTGATGGATAAAATGGGAATGCGTAGAGAAGACCAGCAGCCACCCCCACAGGGCCGAGCATCTCCGGTACTTGGGAGAACATCCCTTCTACCTTGTGCGGTGCTGTTTGGAAACACGAAAGTGTTTTCTTTCTTTCTTTTCGCCGCGGACAGCATCTCGTCTTCTCCCAGCGATGGATTTTTCCTATGGAATTCCGCAGTCTACGGCCCGCCGGTCCCTTCCCTGGTGCTAGCCATGTGGTCTCGCGCTCGCTCTTGACAACGGTCTTTCTAAGACGCCTCGGGTGCCCAGGCCCGTTAAACACGGAGGGTCTGAACGCATCGGAAAGAAGTCCACCACCCACGAGGACACCGCGTTTTCAGTTGGGAAATCGCTCAGCTCTTGCCAGTCAGAAAAAGGATGATCCTTGGTAGGTATTTTTATTTTTTTTAAAAACCTAATCAAGTTAGTAATGTTTTCACTTTGGAAATCATTTAAAATGATGGAAGTCATTTTGCTTATGGCCTTAATGCAGACCTTTGGAGCAAAGTCGTTCTGTTTCTCGGTTTTTTCTTTTCTCTCCTGCCTTCTTTCCTCTCCCTCTCCCTTTCCTTCCCTCCCTCCTTCCCTCCTCTCCTCTCCTTTCCTTTTTCCTTCCTTCCTTCCTTCCTTCCTTCCTTCCTTCCTCTTCCTTCCTCCCTCCCTCCCTCCTTCCCCAGCATCTACGAGCTCTGAAAAAAACTTGCCAATACCTCTGTGCTGCACACTGATTTTAATTCGGGGTAGGTGATCATTGCCTTAAGTTCGCTTCTCTAGTGTAACGGGGGAGAATCCGCCCTCGCGTCCCTCGTACTTGGGGCGGTGAGAGTCGGGGGGCTGGGCAGGGGCTCAGCGGAGCTTGACGGAAGCTCCACGTCGCCGCCTCAGCAGCACCGGCCCGTGAGGACTCTGTGTTCGTAGGTTCCCGAGGAGAGAGTCGGACAAAGGACCCCAGGGAGGAGGACGGGGAACCAAGCTGTGCACACTGACCTCCTTGCTTCCCCCTCTGAACGTCTACATTTGGCGGAACCAATGTAGGAATCACCCTAAAGATTATCCACGAGGTGAGTGAGGAAAATCAACGTTTCCAGCTTTTAAATATGCGCACCGACAGCGGCACGGCACCTGGCTTTTTCTGATGTTTCTGTCCCATTGTGCATCCTAGTTTTGATGGCCCAGGTTGAAGAATATGGGAATCCTTACAGCGAGAATAAAAAAGCCATTAAGAGACATATACTAAGAGGATTCCCAATCTTTTGGGGCTTCGACACTCATTGTTTTCCCTACATTTCATAGCATTATCACCCGACTAAATAGTCAGGTCCATATAAGGCATATACTAATTCAAAAACCCAAGTAAATTTTTTTTTTTTTAATTTTTATTTGAGAGTAATCTGAGAATTTCTCAGTATCTCTGGAGATCCTCTGAGACACCCTGGGGTGTCAGGGAATACCACTTGGGTATAGCTGTTCAAGGAAAAAAAAAAAAAGAAGTATTTTTAATAACCACAGTCTATTCCTCCCAGGAAGAATTCCCTTTGGGTTCTGCAGCTTCGAACCCAGATTCCTCATCTGTGAACAGTAAAAACGATACGGCATAGTCCCAGAGAGTCAGAACTTGCATTCAGTTCAGATGAAAACTGACCTTCATTTGTACTGAGAAAATCTTCAGAGGGTAAAGTAGCCTCCACTGGTTAGGTGGCTCACAAACTCGCTCACTTTCATAGTCCTCGTTTTATAGATGGCAAAATTAAGGCTTAGAAAGCCATGTCACCATCTTACGGTCCAGGAGCTAGTAGGAGGAAGGCTGAGATTTAAACCTAAATTCTTTTGATTCTGGCAAATCTCTTACGAACATATCTCATCTTCTTTCCAGGGAAGAGACCCTGTCTTACTGGAGGCCCCCCCAAAACCAGGGTTAGAATCCGTCTGGAGGCCCTCTGATCTCTGCCTCCAGGAAGCATTTATTCTCTGGAGTACAAACCACCCGGGCAAATGTTTGTTAATAGTGTTTAAAACCACGATCTATTTGGGAGAGCTGAACATTCCTTCTTCCGGCTAAGACGTCTACAGTAAAAGTTCTCACAATTTAACAGCAAGGCTCCTTCGCCTGGTTTTAACGACTTTGTAAAATAAATACCTAAGATTGTTCCTAAAAAAAAATAATAAATTGTTTCAGTGGGAGAAAGTGGAAGATATAAATTTAACTGACTATAATTCCCTCATTCCTTGTTAAGGGCGAGCACGTGACTAGAGATTTTTAGGGCTCCGATGAGCTGGTTGTAATGAGTAGCCTTTTCTGGCCTAGATTTGTACCTTCCTTGAGAATAGTGGTAATTTTAGAGTTTCTTTCCAGACCTTTTTTCCTTCCTTCCATATCCACCGTACGACTGGGATCTCGTCTCAAGGTGCGAAGAAGCCCGTGCGAGTGTGTAAAGTCACGTCCTCTGCCTCATGTCGTTCCCTTGGAAAGTCCCGCACATGAACCAGAGTGACGTGCGGACAGCTCGCAGGGTCACGGCCGCGTCTCCCGTCCCTCGGCGGCGAGCGCTCGGGCTGCGCGGGCATCGCCCCGTTGGAACGCAGGCCGCTGGGCGTCGAACGTTGTCCACAGAGTTTCCCCGGATGCTGGGCGGGGTGGCCCTGGTCTCGCACTCCCCCAGCCGGGCTCCACCTCTCCCAGAGTGACCGGCCTGCTGCGCCTGTGTGGGGAGCAGCAGCAGACCTGGGGCTGGTGCGGCGGGGACCTGGCGCCGGCCACGACCTGGCCCCTGCCGCAGCCGGCCGGGACGGAGCGGACGCGGGGTGGGAGCAGCCAGCCCGTGCGTCGCCTTCCAGGCTCCACGCGATGCAGCTGCCTCGTCCTGGAGTTCAGAAGGCGCCCACGCGCACGCGGTCCTCACCCCGGCCGGTGGCTACGGTCACTCCGCCGGTATTCCCGGGTCGCTCGATCCCGGAGAGGAAGCGAAGGGGTCCACGAACCCACAGCATCCTGAGACTGGCCGCCTCGGGACGAAAGTGTCACGATTCCGGCCCACGGGGAGCCTCCGGCGAGACTTGGCTTGTGTTATTTTTTTTTTCTTTGCCGTCGGCGGAGTGAAGGGGAAGGACGTGTAAGAACAGACGTGCACGTCGTCACAGCTCTCCTGGGAGCGGGGGGAAGAGTCTCCGTCCACACCCATGCCCGCAGGACGCCCTGCGGGCGAGGCTCCTGAGGCCTCCTGCCACGGTCACCACGCCACGGGGTCCGCTGCAGCCGGAGCCGCCCCATCCTCGATACCCCCGCGAGCAAGGGAATGAAGGACTAGCCTCCGAAAATCCTATTTCGGGGCACGCGTTTCCCCGAAACCCCATCATTTGTTCACTCGTTCATTCTGTGCCAGACGCCGGGAGTGAGATAGTCCGCAAGCCGGAGGAGATGCGGCCCTCTGTGCAGGGCGCGGGATGGGCGAGGTGTTACACGGTGCCGCAGACCATTGTCTTTGGACTGCGTCGTGAACGAAACCTAACTCGGGGGCTGGATGGCTTCGCCGGGGAGGCCACGGGAGGCGTCTCTGAGGACAGGACACTCAGGTTGAAGCCTGAAGAACGCAAAGGTCCCAGCAGAGCTGCGCGAGAGGAAAGAACATTCCAGAGAGCAAGGGATAAGACCCCAAGGAGGAGACAAGCTTGCCCCTTCTTCGGGACAGGAAAAGGACCAGCAGGGTCACAGGAAAACGTTTCTAAGCGTGGTAACGATGCCACAATTCCGACTGAAGAAGGCCTTGTCGAGGCTTCTGGAAATGCGATCAGTCTTCGGAGACGTAAGAAATAGTGTGAGGACTATAATTAAAAGGATCATGCCTACCTGCTTTCCGCAGATGGACACCTGTGCAAACCCCACAAAGGTGCGCGCACTATGAGACAGGGCAAACTCTCCCTGCAGACAACCATAAAACTGCAAAAAATATTTAAAAATTAAAAAAAAAAAAGGCCTCTCTGGACTACAGCTAAAGCGTTCTCATGTCCGGGGGTCGCTTTTCCTACTCTCCGACTGCACGCGGAAGGATGGCTCGCAAACACCTGGCGGGCTGCAGGGCCTGAGAACGGGGTATTTAGAAGAAAGGTAAGTGGAAGCATACACCAGGAACATCTAATTGACCGCGCTTCCTGTGAGGGGCAGACGAGTTCCCCCACAAATCTTCCTTCTTCCTGTTCAATTTGATAAACCTCGGTTCTTTTGTCAGGTCAGACCCGAGTCTGGCCGACTTGCGACGGAAAAAAAAAAAAAAAGCCTTCCAAGTGGATTTTCAGTCACCACTCAGCGAAGCCGGGTTGACAGAGCCTCACGAAATCCTTCTGGAGGGAGGCAGGCTTTTAACTTGATTGATGAAATTATATCTAAATCTAGTAGATTTGGGACTTCAAAGGCATTTTTCCCTACTTAGGGCATCCCGGATGAAGGGCGTTTGCTATTTGTACCAAACTCCCAGGCTCAAGTGGTTCGCAAATTGACCCCTTTGTAATAGGTTAAAGGTTGCTTGCTAGATAAGGGTGGTTCATTTTGATTAATTGTGTCAGGGAATTAATGTATGATTACTAACTCTTAGCAGACCCTGCTCCTTCTGACCCCGAGCTGCTTGTTTGTGTGGCTGGTTGTAATTTTCGACCGATGGGTTAGGAGGGGTCACTGTGTGGTCAGCATATTTTAAACAAAAGTAGAAAAGGAGCAGCAGAGGCTTCCAACTGGAGTGGACATTGGGCTCTTTTCAGAGGAGATGTGTTTAGTGTTTTAACGCCGGGCTTTGGAGCGTTTACTCTTGCTGGCCGGAGATGGTCCACCGGAGGGGAGCGTGAGCTGGGAAGACGTGGGGAACCGTTTCACAGTGAAATGTTAGCCTGTAAATTTTACTTCGCACCTGGTTTCCGTGGCCCGAGGACCTTATTAAAGATTAAATGGCGGAGTGTCGAGTTTTGGCTTGAGCGTCGGGATGAAGGGGCCTGGTTAAAAAGGAGGTTTTCTAGGGGACAGCGTGCAGTGTGGACGGTTTCTCCTCAGATTAACCGCTCGCTAGAAGAACGGTGGCAGGGGGCAGGCTGACGACTTCACATCATCTGTTCATGTCGTTACGGGACGGGGCTCCTCCCACCCGGAAGGACCCCCGTTCTTTGGTGCGAACTGGGAATTGGGGCTCATGAATGCACCAGTCCAAGTGATCATTTCAAAGTGGCCTGTGACCGCCAACGTCTAGTTTCCGTGGCCTATTTGGCTCCCCGAAGCTGTGCGTGTTGATCACCGGAATTAGGTGCCTCGGATTTTGAAAAAGACGCTAAGGATTTTATTCTAAAAGGGAGGACTCTCTTTTTCCTCTCTCTGGCCATGACCCTTTGAGGGTTTCTGGCTACGAAATGCTGTAGATGTTACAACGTCAATGGTTTTTCAACTGGGATCTTGTTGGAACTCATTTATTATTGGGCTCAGAGGGAGAAAGGCAGGCCGAGGAGAAAAAGGAGAACATTAAAAAAAAAAAAAAAGCAGGAAAAAAAAGCAGAGAGAAACGACTGAGGAGACGTGGGGAAGGATAATGACAAAAAGGGAAGGAAATGGCGTTGGCATGAAGAAAGAGGACCAGTCCGGTTGGTTTGGGAGCAAATGCTACATATTGAAGACCGTGAGAGCAGAGATTGAAAAACAAAATCAACAAAAGAAAGAGAAATTGTTACAGGCGGAAGGTGTTCCTTAGATACTGTATCAAACTTTTAAACATTATAAAACTCTCTTTCTCTAAGGTCATTCCGAAATAGATTGCGCTTTAGCGTTCAGATTTAGTTAGCTCTGTGCAGAAGGATATCGGCGAGGCCCTGGAAATGCCTACAATTGCTCATCACCCGTAGCCTCTACGGACGACATCATCACAATTACTGTATTTCAAACAAGCCCCTTTCAAAAATTAGAGGTGTTGATGACTTTAATGGGGACATAGACCATTTGTCTGTTCCATTATTGCAATTACTGTCTGGCTTGGTATCTTCTCCTTGACAGTGGCTAATGCTGGATGCTTCAAAGGAAGATATAAACCCCCAATAATGCACTTATGGTCCAATTCACATCTAGCTCTTCATCTCTGCACGCCTTTGCCTCGCCATCCTGACGCATGCAAATGCTCGCCGCTCCGAGTGTGGGGTTGTAGCGAGGGACTAAGCCCGTGCACGAGCATCCCAGCTTAGAGGTATGGACCACGGCAGATGGGAAGGGGCCCGGGAGCAGAGCTGTGGGGCTGGGGATGTACCTCACTCATCCAGCTCCCCTGCTGAGGCAGGGTCGCCCCATATTATACAGAGATCACAGAAAAAAAAAAAAAAAAACATTCCTCGGGTGTAAACCTTGTGTTATTCATTTAGGAGTTCTGAAACTAGTTCAATAATTATCTCCTCTCAGCTCGACGTCTCACTTTCCAATTGTCACCGTTGCAAATGGATATGAAAATATTTATCACATATATTATGACATATCTATATCTCTAAATATCTCCAAATTTATATATATAAATTTTATAGACAGACGTATAGATATATATCTCCTAAAAGATATATATGTGTGTGTGTATATATATCCTGAATGTCCTAAAATTGCCAAATGATTTTCTTCCTGAGTCACAGGGCACCTGCCTTGAAACTAATTTGACTTTCATTGTACTGTGGAAGTGATAATTGTATGAGTCATATATTAATTTTTAAATAACAAGACATACGTGGAACCATTTAGCCATATGTGACTGAAAAGATAGCGTTATCCAAGGTCGGGACTCTATGGAAGGAGCGGTCGTGGAGCTGGGAACCGGCCTTCTTTCTTTCACGTTTTCTGGAGGACGTAAAGGATTTGGCCAACACCCTGACCTTCCCGGCTTCTGCCCACCCCGCAGGCTGCTCCCAGCAGCCTAGATTTTAATCGGATAAAACAAAGTGACGCTTCTGCCATGTTTTGAGGGTCCCGCAAAGCAGCCAGGGTTTCAAAACCAAACTCAAAAGGAAGACAGGACAAAAATTAAAAAAGAAAGAAAATGAACGATCGTAAACTGTTTAAGAGCCTATTTTTTTTTTTTTTTTTTTTTACCCACGGTAATCGATTTCATGATTTTGAAGTGGGTGTTTCCGCGATATGGGGTTTTCTATTTAAAAAACTGATCCTGGGCCAACCAGATCAAATCAAGTCACTGTAGATATGGGAGATACTCTCTAGCGGCCAGCTTCTAATGCTGTGAAATCTGGGTTCTCACCCCGGGAGGCCTGAGATGACTAGATGTACTCTATCTTCACAGGAGCTCCCCCAAATTAATGATGATGTGGAATGAGGCCCCCTAAGGACGATGTTCACTCGCTCTGCTGTCTTATAGCTTATTGTTTGGCAAACAAAAATTACACTTGCACACTAACCGAATTCTTGTCCAAGTCTCATTATAAACCGAAGATCGCCAAACGAATTTTAACAATCCTCACGACCGAAATCAAACTATCAAATGCCATCAACTATGTGCGAACCTATCATTTAACTTGGTTTTATAAGATTGTATTCATCTTTTAGGACAATCAGAAATAAGGCATCGGTCTCAAAAATAAAGCATAATAAAGGTCTACAATAACATTTAAAAGAGAATATGTTAAATATCCAATAGTTAAATTTTTTTTTTTTTTTAAGTCCAGAGGCGACTTTCAACAGAACTTCAAAACCAAATTGGGGAACAATGAGCATAGAACTGTTCCTTTTAATCACGAGCAAAATCTATCACACATGTTCTTTCAAGTAAGGTTTATTAGAAAGAATCTGCTACTACAGAACCACATGTTAACTCTGACTTGACAAGGTCAGGCCAGGGCAATAAACCCTTGAACCTGACAAATATGCAAAGCTGACATAAATAACAAATTAAAGCCAGCCAGGTAACACTTGGGCCAGTGGGATGCGAGGCGGACTCCGAGCCCGGGGAACAAGAGCCTGTTGATTTGTAAGGAAAACTGGTCTTACCCTCTTTGTTCGCTGCCCATTAGTCTTGCATTTGGGGGTCACCCTGTTCCTTCCTGCCGAGGCGAAGCCTAATAAAAATGATTCTGCTGCGATCTCTGCCAGCTGAAACCCCACGTTATGGCGCACGGGTTGTGGGTGCGGTACGTTGGGTTAATAACGCAGCACACGCTTTCACGACGGAACGGAGGGTCCTCGCGCGGGACCACCATAAGGCGCTTTGGGATTTTTAAAGCCGTTTCTAAATGACGGAGGCCGCGATGATCTCCGGGAAGGAGCAAGCTCTGGGGGCAGCGGCTGAATCGGCGCCATGGGAGAGCGGGGTGACATGTGACTGGACCCAGCAGAGGGAAGGGGCTTAGCAGCTGCGGAGCAGGAAGCAAGCGAAGGGAAGATATATAGCGTTTCAAAACAGGACATACTTATTTATTTTCTAATATGAGGGTTATCGAGAGAATTCAGAAGTTAGGGATCTAGAAGAGGTGCAGTGAAAATAGAATTGAATACTGTCCGTAATTCCCACTAGGAAGTATCAATGGTCCGACGATCGTTGGTGTGAGAGACACACGATTTTGTTTGTCGCGCATATGCTTTTGCTTAATAAGTAACGTAGGCGTTTTCAGGATCGCTATGAAGCATTGACCCTGCCACGGTGCTTAGGAAACACACGTTTCGACAGATCTAATCTGCAATGTATTTAATGAAGCAAACGCAGCCTGTCGAGCTCAACGAGTTGGATTCGAGGCTTTTAAATTTTCTTCGAGCCTTTTGTTGTAGGGTGTGACTGACTCTGTGTTCTCCACGGCCCTGGTTGGAGAGATGGCAAAGCCTGTTAGTCTAAAACAATCCTTTTGACTGTGATTCTTGTTGAAAGATAAAAATGTCCTCTGGCTGCCATGCTAGAAGTGGCCCATAACAGTGACTCTCTCCTGAGGCCAACTTAGTCTTTGTTGGCAGAGAAAAGTATAGAGTGACCCGGGACTTCCTCCTGGGGAAAAAATGTTTGACCACGTGGTAGAGAAGGAAGAACCGGATCAGTTTACGTGTCAATATCATATCGAATTTTTTAATTTCGAATTTTGAGAATTACCTATGGAATAGGAAATGGATTTTTAGGTTAGTGGCGGAAATTCTCGAAGTTCGATTATTTCTATTTATATATTTACAACTCAGATTTGGTACATTTTATCTAACTTACAGTTCGTTGCATTTGGATAATAATCTCTTTACTGTTTTGGATACGCGTATACTTAACATCACGGCTACCAGAATGAAATCATCTCCAACATTTGAGATCAATTCTAAAAAAGTGTTTTTCCCCAAGCAGCACAGAGGACTGCAAGGATTGTTGCGGAAACTCAGGAGAGGGACAGACCGAGTCCTTTCTCTGTGGTGCGAGCTTGGTCGTGAGGATGTGGGTACAGTCATTCTTTTAACTTTGAGAGAAGAAAAGGGTGTTTTGTTGTTGTTGTTTGTTTTTTGTTTTTGTTTTTTTGTTTTTGTAATACTATAACATTGAAATACCAATAACAAGAAAACAGTATGGAATAAAACCTACAGTGATTTTCAGAAGAGTGGATAACAACAAACAATATTGTGTTGCCATTTTCCTTTTATTTTTTTAAAAGTGTTGTGTCCCTCTTTGATGTCAGTGACATATGCGTGTGTGTGTGTGTGTGTGTGTGTGTACATAAACGTATTTCTATATATTTATAAATATATTTTTTTCATTGCAAAAGCAACTGTTACGTAGCTCAACTTTTGAACTGGACAGATATCTAAATTTGGCCTCTGCTCCATTTTTTGAATTCTGCATGAGTGTCTCCTTGAGAACACAGAAAAACAATGAGTCAACTGTCTGAACTTACGGCCCTTCCCGTTCTCCGAACGGCTCATTTTTTAACAGCGAGCGTGTTTCTCGGTGGGGCCGATGGATCTGCGTTTCGTAATCACCGGTCTGGTTCCTGTTCGTTGCGAATACCCGGGCCTCAGCCCGGCAGACCCGATTCTGTCATTCTCTTCTCTCTGACTGGTCACCACGGTTATTTTCAAATTGGACGCTGAACGCATTCAGAGGGTGGGAGTCCGGGCAGTCCGATTTGCCGTTAGCTTTTTCCCTTCCCTACCATCTCGCTCCGGGCCCAGCTCGCACGTGCCTGCGACCGCGCCAGCCTCAGTCATTTGAGATTTGACGACTTGACGTAAGCTGTCGAGGTGGCCTTCCGTCCCCAGGTCTGGTGCGGGCTAATTAGTTGATCCACCCCTCCAACCTTGACCCAGGTGGGATGCTGGCTTCCGGGGAAAAGCAGATAACCGACAGGTTTTTCATTTTCAATGTCAAGTTAATCTCCAGTTATTTTGGCAAAGGCCGAATAACCTTGCTCCTCGCATCTCTGTGGATTCTGTGTGTGGGAGCTGACTACAGAGAGCGGAGAGAGGCAGTTAAGGGGCTCTTGTACAGGAAGTTGAATCATAGCGTATATTACTACCTTATTTATTTTTGGATTCTTGTGGATCCAAGGCTGTTGCCTCTAAATCTCAAGGACTAAAGGATTAAGATGTGTAGAAATATATCATATATATGTTACTAAAGAGGCAGGCTTGTTACTCTTGTCTATTCATCTTTGGCCTCAGGGCATGTACCCTGGAATTGTATTAAATATTATACGAAAACGTTTATTTAAAGTCCTTTCAACTGACAGCTTATTAAATGCTAGATCAAATGACAAGAAAGTTCAACATCAAACTTGTTAGTGTGTCGAGTAAGGGTGGTATACGTTGATTCCTGTATAAACAAACAGACATGGAAATATCCTCAACTTCGTGTAACCTGTAGAACATGGGTTCCAAAGAGGAAAAAAATGAGGGAAGAGTTTTTTTTTTTTTTTAAGTCATCCAAGGGCAATTAGAGTTGGCAGACATTCACGTACTTGTGAACATACTGAGAAAGCGAAAATAAACTTAATTTTTACAACAGATGTTCGGCAACTAATTAGGAGTAGATGCTTTAGTACGTAATCCAAGTTAATCACCTCGGACCTCAGAACAGTTTGAGTATTAGCCTGGACATTTAAAACAAAATGGGAAGAAAAATGTAAATAGCAAGTAAGGAATAGAGAGCGATCCTTTCATTTGCTTTCCCTTACGGCACAGCTGGTAGACTGTTGACATTTGGGTTTCCAGCCTTACTTTTTGTGTAAGTAAAATAATTTGAGTTTTTGAAAAAGTCTGCCTTTAGTTCAATAATCGGTCAGCGGAAGGGTTATCCGTGCCACAAGGCAGTATCTCAGCAGAAGGTCGGTAGAGACATGTAGTCAGTTTAGAATTTGATGCTGTAAGTTACTTGAAAGACTTTTCTTAAAGTGACACTAAGATGAAATATTTAAGATAAACTGGAAGATTTGACTGGAAATGCACGATGGCTCTCTGAAATAGTCTGCCCTGATTTACAGATCCTCAATTTTCAATTTATGAGCTAAGACCAGAGTATACCACCAGAGGATGGGAATAGAGTAGTCATATTAGAGACAGCTCATATATCGTAAAGACAGACTTTGGAAGAATTAGAAAGTATAATAAAGTGCCTGTCCCTTTAAGACAGGACTTGGCTCGCCGCCCATTTCCAACCTAAAGCATTAGATATTTTTAAAGCCCTTAAAACTGTCGCTTTTCCCCCAGACTTTTTGTCATCTCCAAATGAAAAAACAGTGCCGGGGAGATTTGCCCATTTTGTTTCAAGCCTCCTCAGGATATTTTTTGAGAAGTAAATATTTATTGCTAACAATAATTTTTTTTTTTTGGTTCAGGTTAACTAGCCCTCCGAGGAAGAGTAGGATATCTGAAAGGCAGAGAAACTGCTCGGCCACTCTCCACTCAGGCATCCTCACAGCAGACTTGCAAGTAAGACTACGCGGCATGCGAATTATTAAAATTCGTTCATCTTTTCCCAAACGAGCCTAGAATTTATTTCATGGAGAGATCGGCTGGAATATGTCTGGGGCTCGAAAGAGGTAATACTGAGGCCGGAGGCCCAGAGGCATTACGCAGAAGGCCTGCTCTCAGCCTGGTCCTGGAGGTGGATTTTGACACCACGATCATCACCTTGAGGACCTTCTCTCCCTCCCTCCTTTGGCTTCTGTAGGGAAACTTCCAGAACACAACTGTTTGGGGACCACTCATGTGCTTTCCCCCCGAAACATTCAAAGAGGCCTAGTACTTCCTCTAGTTTGTGGCCAACTTACCCTAAGGAATGTTTGGGATTTCATGTGGGTGGGGGACAGGGCGGGAGGGGGAATGTGTTTTATCAGATAAGTCACAACAGGGCAAAGTTAAACAAGTTTGTCTAGTGCAGATTTTCTCAGAGATTTTAACAGATTCTGTGAGTCTCAGATCCTGGGGTCCTGTTTAGGTTCTGATGAACTTTCAGTAAGACTAGTAGTAATTGATGGATCATATTTTGTTATATGTTGGCTAAAGATATTAATAAAATAAAACCGCTAAGGCCCTTTTAGGTTACGGTGTTTCTATTAAGTGATTAAATTACTAGATAAGCATTGAATGATACTATACCATCCAATGGTGTCTACATTTTTTTTTTATAAATATAAAAGACAGTAAGAGACAGAATAGACTTTGAATACTATGACTCTATCTATGTATCTACCTGTCATCTAACTATGTATCTATTTATAAATATGTGCTATAGATATAAATTTACATGCGATGTCATACACGCGTATGAGGATTTCTACTTGGCTTCAAGTAACGGAGGCCTCGAAAACTCAGTTTTTTAAACAGTTTGAGTTTTCCCCCCTTACATCATGGTGCTTCCGTAAAGTTAGAAGGGGCTGGACTCTGTCTTTCTATTCCAGATCTTTTAGCACAGGATTGTCTCATGGTTGCGGAATGACTCACTTCAGCTACGGCCATCAGATCTGCGTTACGGGCTGAAAGAGTGGAAAGGAAGAAACAGAAAAAGGTACATATGCCCCTTGAGTTAGACCCCATCACCAAGCCCTACTGAACAATTCATGTTTACATTTTATTGGCAAGAACACGGGCCCCCTGGCTATCTGTTTGTAAGGAAGGCTGAGAAATGTAGTGTCTTTACCTGGGAACCCACCAGACACAGATTTAGGATTCTGCTAGTAAGGAACAATAGGAGAATGAATATAAGGTAGACAACTACGGCTGCCACTATATTTAGTTCTTTAGTTTGCCACAGGGCCTGCAGAAGTCTGTCTTGCATAAAGGTATTTAGATGAGCATCCAATTAACTACTTAGTGTCTGGAAGAAGCGGCTGAGGCCCCCGAGGTTTAGTAGGGATTGTCAAGGATCACAGAAGCATATTGCCAAATTCCAAATCCCCCCTACCCTGCGTTCTCCCCCGTAACCCCCCTTCCAAAAAAAAAAATTTAGGCTCAATTGTTGGGAAAGCTATATTAGGGGCGGGACAACAGTGTGTAGATCCCCAGATGCTTTTGATTCAGGGGAAGGAAGACAATAATCTGCCATGGCTGAAAGTATGATAGAGTTTCTTAGAAGGTATTAAATACTAGAAGAGGCACAAAATGGTTCAGTTTGGAATATGTTTCCATTTTATCGATTCCTACGTTACATTAGTTCTCTAAAATCCTTAGTATCTTTATAGTCGACAAAGCTCACCCGTACATAGGCTAATATTTTATTACATTAATTTTATTTACGAAAGCACTCTTGGCTTTTAAAAGATTTCCTCAGGAATCCCCATTAAATGAGTGCCAAAAGATACCTTTTACATACAGGAGGCCTCTGAAAACTGTCGTCCCATCTAGTGGTGGTTATCTTGACCTGTAGACACAAGATCCTTGGGATCTGGAAATAAGGTCAGGTGATCGAACCCATATTCCCATCAGCCAATGTCACCGTGGCGGTGATCACAGGCCATTCTGGTTTCTATTTCTTTTTCTCTCTCACTGGTCCCTTTTCTTCCTTGCGCTCCCGAATTATGAATTTTCTTAAGATCTATAGTCCTTTACTCTTCATTTGTTTTTGGCGACTGTATCTTTCCCTTATATTTGGTCCCTATAGAGATATATCATTTAGGAAATAAAGGAGTTGGGTGGGTACTTTCTTGGACCACTTTTGAAATTAAAGTCCCATAATTATTATTATTAGGACTCAAATCTACATATCTGGGCCTGTTATCATTAGTGAACTCTGACTGCAAGCTTCCAAATTCTCAGTAGCTACATCTGCTTTGGGGTTCTTTTGTTATACTCATCAGTTCTAAGAACTGCTAGACCCAAAGACTAATACAATTTATTCTCGATCTCTGTTAATAGTGTTCATTTCTCTCTGTATACCCATTTAAAATTAGTCTTCCAATTCTGATGATTCTTCTTTCATACTTCCTCTCAGTGATAACTGGGAAAAGCATGGGCTTTGCAGCCGGCTCGATGCATAGCATCTGAACACTGGCTTTGCCAACTACTGGATTGATGATCCTGGAGAAGGTACACTCTTGCTCGGAATAAGAAAACATATAAAAAGACAAAGATACAAGGAAGGGCATGATTCAATGTCTCATGAATAAAGCGAAGAATTCCTTGAGGATACAAAGGACAAGTTGCTCACTCGTAGACTTAGGTCATTGGCCTCACTGTTTTAGTTTAGAAGTCTGACAGGTTTAAAAGATGGGTACAGAACAGGAAGGTGGTCTACGGGGACGGGGGGCTCTCGTGTGTGAGGTTACGGAGGTGGGGCGCTTGCACGGCGCATTCAGGAGGTGACAAGGAGCCTTGCACGGCTCAGCTGGAAAACACGATTTTGAAATATGGTTGGCGACTCGAGTTGTCTTAGATTAAGAAGAGTCTCAAACCCCAGGTCCAGATATTTGAGTCTTGAGTTAAAGCAATTTGAGGATTCTGAGTAACAGAATAATACGATAAATGCTCTGCATTATTATACATACGTTGTAGCTAGGTAAAAAAAACAAAAACGACTTTGCGATGAACAAATTTAAAAAGAGAAATGAAAAGCAAATACGAGAGAGAGAATGAATGCAAAAAGAAGCAGAGAGTAAGAGAGCGGTGGGAAGTCAATAAAAAGCAGAAATAGGACAAGGAGTTGGAAAGAACTCTGAGAACGTGATGAAAGACTGAAATTGGGTCAAATCAGGTTAGTTTAGACTGGGAGTCACTAGCTTAACTAACATGCATCTATTTTATGCCCCGAGAAGTGTAATAACTCTAATTGGCTGTCTGACGTGTGAGCCGTGGTGACATTATGGTAAGAGTTCAATAAACCCTCGTTGAATAAATGAACGGGCCACTGAGACCACGATCAAATTCAATCAATCTGAACTCAGCAACGTGCTGAATGCACGTCCTCGGGCGTCGAAAAGGTAGTTAACGTGACACCTGAATAACAAAGAATTGGAGAGCGGGTTATCAGCAAAAGAAAGCGATCGCACCCACTGAGAAACGGTCTGCGAGTGGAAAATAAATGATGACAGAAAGATCTGTTTTATCAGGTTATGCGAATCATCGAAATCGGGACAGTTCGGAGGAATGCAACTTGCTTCTTCTTTGAGTTTTGGGAGTCTTAACTGTTTAAAGAAATACGAGGGGACCACCCATTTGGGAAATCCTTTAAACATTGCTATGGGACATCTGGAACTTCCTGGTCCTCCCCACTTTGTTCTTAAAATCAGGAGGGAATTGAACTAGACCCAGGATAGAACCTCGCACAATGTAGTTGCTCAGTAAATACTTAAAAGCACGTTTTCATGATACCCGGAAGGGAACTTGGAGATCAGCTTGTCCCACCTTTGGCCTTCCCAGTTTGACTGATGAGCTTGGGAGGCTCAGTGGCAGACTGGTAAAAGGACCTGTCCGCTAAGTGATGTTCTCTCTCTCGGACCTGCTGACCATTCGTCACAGAGCTGCACAGCCCAGAACAGTTATTGGCAGGTCATTATTTTCCCTACGACGCCTTCGATAAAGTTACAGCCCACATGGATATAAGGACCTTGCGTGTGGAAACCATGATTAGGAAACGCCAGTTTTCAATAAATTCCTGTTGAATGAACAGACATTGTTTTTTTTTTCTTTATAGATAAAAAGACGAAAGCGAAGCAAATGTAAGAATTAGGAGACCATTGAATCTTTGCTTTATGAAAACTATTCACACATGTAGTACATCCTCTTCTAAATGGCAAATCGCTTTTGCAATTGATTATTTAGTTTATTTTCTTAAATACCCGATTACTCAGATGATTAAACTAATTAGATTTAATTATTACAAGTACATTCCCCAAGCTCGTATCGGAAGCCATGTTCCTTCTTCATTGTTATTAAACCAAAAACATTCCCTTGCCTCTGGGATTCAAAATCCTCGATCGTTTTCCTTCTGGTAAAATGAATTCCATTTTTAATAACTCGAGGGTGAGTCATATTTAGGGTTACTATCAGTCTTTCCTTTGCAGGGTTTTAAGAATTTGAGAGGAATTCTGATTCCTGCCCTGACATGGGAGCTAGGTGAGCCTTTTCCTTCCCAGGCAGAGCAGGGATTAGACACGGCTGTTACTGATCTCGCGGGGAGGATCCTTCCACGCTCCTTCCCACCAGAAGAGACAGTTCCTGAAGATTAGGAGATAATACATCTGGAATAACATGAGCTCATCCAGGTTTGTGGTCTATCTGAAAATCAAACCCCAATAATCTCATGATCCGTCTGGCTGCCCATCCATTTGGGTAAACTTTAACTATCAGCCTCCACACAGGGCTAATAACTTTTAAAACAGGAGAGGAAGGGAGAGTTCCATTTTTTTCAGTGCAGACTAAACATTCCTTTGCCTTCGGGGGTGTGTTTTTCTTTCAGCAGCCCGGAGAGTGTTGTTGGCAGAACCCTCTTCAGCATGTTTGTTTCTTCTACGGTCATATGTACTCAGTGGGCCCTGGTAAGCGTGAACAGAACCCAGAGGTAGCCGTGCCTCGGCTGAGGCCAAAATTTAAAAGGTGTGAAAACACGAACCTAGAGATTGAGAAGATTAGCTTTTCGACATTCCTTTCAGGAAAAAGCGTCTTTATCCCGAGTTATGAGCCCGTCGGTCGAGAAGCCGAAGAGCGCGGCCGAGCAGAATGCTTCGTGCTTGGTCAATCGGCGGCTCTTCCAAGACAGAAGCAGGCAGTTGAGTACTAGTTAAGGGCCCGGAGTTTGAAATAAAACGGATCATGGCTCAAGGCCAGGCTTTGATACGTGATAGACGTGTTGTTTGCCCTCTCACATCGGAGGGCGCGGGGATGAGGAAAGCGTGTGTGTCACCGGATTCTGGTCAGCATCCCGCTGGACGATGTCAGTAAACGGTCCGCGTAAGTTTGCCGCAGAGTGGGCACACTATAAATACGAATCTCACAAAACTGACAGCCTGTCTCGTTGAGCAGATAGTTCTGAAACTTTTATAGGGTTCTTACCGAATATACAAAGTAAGGAAAAGAAAAGCCCCGTTGCGGGTCCAAATGCTCTTCTAGACATTGTCGATGAGCCTGAAGATTGGTGTGATATTTCTGGAGGGCAGTTTGTCAAAATGAATGAAAAGCCTTTTAAGCAAGCTTACACATATGCTTTACCTAAGAATTTAAATTTTGGTTCCCTGATGAATAATCGGAAGTATAAAGATTAAATGTAAAATATCCATTACAATGCATTTCCCCATTTTTTTTTGTATTATTTAAAATAGTGGAGGGAAAATAACAAAGTCCAACACAGTGTGATAGAATTTATAAATATACTGGAATAGCTTTATAGCTATTAGAAATCTTGCTTCAGAAAGTCTTTCGTGATAAGGGAAAATACTTTTAATGTACTGTTAAAAGAAGCAAACATTCTTATGTAGCAGCGTTTATACTCCATGAAAGCAATAGTTTTAAAATCTAGAAAAATATATATCGAAACGGCAGTCCTCTGGGTGGTGGGATTGCAAGTTATTTTTTATTTTCTTCTTAGAATTTGTCTTTTTAAAAAGTTAACAAATTCTATGTAGCGGCGCTTTAAAATGTAACAAAAAATATTATTATTATTTTTCAACTTTCCTTCTTCCTACTCCCCCACACTTTCCTGTGCCCAGAAACTTAAGTTACAGCCTGGACAGCTTCTGATACAACTAGTTAAAATGTAAAAATACGGAATTCCTAACAGCTGTTTACCTAATGCTAAGTACAACTGTTGAAATGACAAAGAAAATAATAATAATTACAATAAAGCTTTTGATTTTTTTGTAATAAACAGCTGATTTATAGTTAAGCTAAATGAAATATCATAAAGAGGCATCATGTTCAACATGGATAAAGTCTTGAGAAGTATTTTAAAGATGTTTCCAGAAATATGAATAATCAAAAAACTATTCTGCAGGATGTTCTAGGACTTTTCTTGGTGTCTAAAAGGAACTTTGGTGGCCTGATCATTCAATTAATATTAAGTGAAGTGGACATCTCATTCTTTTCTCAAGTTAATGGTATTCTTTGTGTCATTTATGGCAAGCAATAACCCCAAAATTCACTTTCTAGAATTTTTTTTTCAGGAAAAACCACAAACAATTTTATAGGCAAATATGAAAACCACAATGGTCTGATTCTTCCACCACGAGGTAGAAGTCGGATTTTCGTGAATTTATGAAAGGTTTCTTACTTTTATGTGATCAGAAATTATTTGTTTTTAGTATAGAAATGGAGAAACTAAAAAATGAATAAGTTAAAACCTTCTCTCTCACCCCAATATGACATAAAACAGCCGAACTGTAGAAAGTTATTCTGCACCTTCAATGACCTATCTAGACATGTGCTCACTATTGAGCCTGGGCTGTCTAGAGACAGGTGTCACCTTAGAAACAACTCAAACTGGACCCATCCGGTTTCTAACAAGACCTGGAGCCGCAGCCGAAACTGTGGATGTAGCACTTACAAGTGACGCTCGGGAGCCAGGACCCGCGCCCCGCATGGAACCGAAGGACCGAGCGGGGCGTGACCTGCGTGAGCTGGGCGTGGAAACCCTTCGGCGCGGAGTCCGCTGTCCAGAGGGTCCAGTGCTGAAACGGCGGAGGCCACGCGCCCACCCCTGGACCTGGGACGCAGGCCGGAGCTCTGCCTGCCCGTCTCTTTGCCAGTTGATGTCGCAACCGAAGCGTTTCTTGTTTTTGTTTTTGTTTTTGTTTTTTCTTTTTTTTCCCCCCCTCAAAAGCCGGAGCCATACTTTGGGCTTCTACACGCCTCGGGCAGGCAAACCCTTGCTCGGTAACACGGGGGGGTTAAAAATGGAGGTTCTGAGGTTTTGTCGCCCGGTAGAGGCTCTTGATTCGTTGTTTATGGTGGCTTTTGGCCAAGTACCAAGTAAATGAGTGCTGGATGGGTGTGAAGAGCAACCTATAATTAAGTTTCAACCACGGGATGGAATCCCAGGCAGCTAAAATATGAACAAACACAAGGGCTAAGAGTCTCCAGACACAGTCTTTGGCATCCTCCCCCGGGCACGGCAGAAAGATCAAAGAGAAGAGTAACGCCCACACGGCCAGGGCACACTTAGACGTCTGCAGGGCCCCGAAGGGCTGCCTTTCAGATACGACACGGACTATACGACTTGGTAAAAGGACGCTGCCAACTTTTCCCAAGGCTACGGCTAAGCCTAACCAGCGCTCTCAGCCAGGGGAGATGACAGCCCTGCGAACGTCAAGCCGCTTTCTACAGGGGTAGACGTTCTGTGACTCCAGAAGGATCCAGGTGTCCGATCTCGGCCAACTCTTTCCACTTAGCGTTCGAGAGACTTCGTGCAGGTCTCGCTTCTAACGCGTTAAAAACGCCGGGCTTTCATCCCAGAGTATACGCGGTCTAAACCGCTCTGGGCCTGTGTGGTCTGCTTTGCGGGGTACGTCATAATAATTCTGCCGCTCCCCTGGGACACGTGGCTGCCTCATCTGGAGGAGATGAGTGTGATGGGGGATGATTTCATTTAATTTCTCCCCTTGCTGACCTCGCTGAGGGACTCTGAGAAGAACGTGACCTCCTTGAACTCGCCACATTGCTTTCTCACCGCGTGTGCCAACATGTCACAGTAAAAACGTGTCCACTGTCTAGGTGCCACACATGAGGTGTGGAACACGGAAGTCGTAATCCCAAACCGGACCACGGACGCGGTGGAACTTCACGAAATCATTGATCGCACGTGCGTGAGTGACCTGCAAGCCTCGGTCTCGAAGAAAATTAGGTTAGACACCTTTATATAGGCGTGGATTGGAAAAGAACCCATCGCTGGACTGTGCAAAACGAATGACCCTCCCCGAGCGTCACACAGACATCTCCGGGCGCCCGGTTCCTGCTCGCACGACGCCCGGGCACCATGCGTCGTGACCGCGGGGGACGCGCATGCCCGGAGTCGGTTTCCCTGGGCGCATCTCCTGCCCAGAGACGATGTGATCGTCCCCAGTGTGCAGGGCTTACGTCCCACTTTGAATTGTGATAGCCCTTAAGAGCGGCGCGGCTCGGCATCTCCGCCATAAAGTGGGGGAGCTGGCATTCTTTAGGACCTGGGGGAGTTGTTGAGTTCCACTGGAATGTGTTGAATGGCTTGTAAATTAGAGTCCCTAATGAAAACTCGCTGGTGTCCAACTGCAACAATCATCTGGTTAAAATCAGGCAGTAATTCCACTAATTTTACTGCCCTTCTCCCAGCCCTCAACGCCTCATTTAGGAAAAAATGTTTATGTTCCCCTCAAAACACCTGCATTTTAACTTCGGTCCCCAAAGCAATTATAGTACTTTATTTTTAAATTTTATTTCATTTTATTTCGTTTCTTATTCTCTTTCTTTCTTTCTTTCTTTCTTTCTTTCTTTCTTTCTTTTTTTTTTTGGTCTCTCTGTTCTGAATGAAGCATTCCTTCCTTTTGTAAAATCTAAGTAAATAATAATAATAATAAAACCCTGAAATCTTTTACTGTGGGCTTTCTAAATAGTCATTTGTGTGTGTGTGTGTGTGTGTGTGTGTGTGTGTGTGTGTGTGTACAGGGAGCCTAGTTTTGCAGCTGTTGCCCAGAATCCTTTAGACATTTTTCAGAACACAATAGAGAAGTTTACATTGTGACTAAATGAGTTCAGGTTTTAAGACGACAATGGTGTGACTGCCACTTATCCAATTAGAAACCTTCCAAACAGACTGGCTTTCATCAAAATTTAGTCCTACCGAGACCCTCCACATTTTTATCAACTTAACATCACTTTTCAAAAAAAAAAAAAATAGTGTTTTCATCCCCAAGGAAAAGAAAGTTCTATGGCAAATGTTGAAAATAGAGTATGGGAGTCTGTTACTCTGTTTTATCTGCATACATTTGTTTAAATTTCCTGACGATAAGGTGATAATTTTCTCTCAAAACTAGGTAAAAATTCATAACTTTGTATTACATTTTGCTTCTTGATACAAAACAGAGGGAAGAGAACTTCGAGTCACATATACACGAATCTCTCTGTTTGTTTCCAAAGCATCACCTCCCCCCCCCCCCGCACCCCGCACCCCGCACCCCAAGTCTGGGAAACATCTGTGAGCCGCGGAGGCGTCCTGGGGAATGACATGCAAATGAGCCCACCGGTTAACAGAATTTCCTTGTCCCACAATGGAATTGGACCAACATGTAGGTTTTCAAATTGGAGCCAGGCTCGCCCAGGCCAGATGTGCAAGCGAGAGCACGTGCTCCTGGTTGTAGGGACCAGAGCGGCCATGGCCCGTGGGGAAGGGAGGAAGGAAGAGAAGACCATGTGATGGTCTGTCGAACGAAGAACAAAAAAGACATGGCTAGAAAGGCTCTGTCGGATTGCCGGCCTCTGGGTCATGCTCAGTTAACTGTAACCATCTGCTAACTGCGGAGAGTCACCGTGATGTCCCCCCGAGCCTGTCAGCTTGGCCGGCGGACGGTGGCTGCCCTGCTCCGGCTACGAGAGGGCTCACCCCAACCTCACGCTGTCCACGTCTGACCGATGCGCTCACTTTCAGACGCCACGTGAGGCACTCGGGACGTCGGGCAGCTGGCTAGGCTCCCCTTTTCCCTCATTTACCCCAAATCTTAGTCCTACCAAAATGCAGAGTGAGGAATGAAAGCCGGCGCCCTGAGCCCTGTGCTATCTGTCGGGCAGGGAGAGCTGGATGTGACAGGTGCGGTCCCTGCCACCTGAGCCAGTACCTGGCGATTCCCCCGGGGAAAACGGAATGGACGCCATTATCTCTGCAACAGGAAAAGGGAAACAAGGTGGCCGTGGACGCACCTGACAGATCTGAACGAGAGAAGTCAAACAAACTCAAACGAAAATGTAAAAAAAGAGCTTAAAGGAGCATTTCAAAGCTTTCCCTTTTAAAGCGAAAAAAAAAAAAAATTCCTTACCATTCTTTAAAAAAGTGAAAGCCAAGAAGTATTATATGATAGATGTCACAGTTAATGAGCATCATGTGACCAGGCTCATTGAGGATCAAAAAATGAGTGAACATTTGGATATACTCTTCAAGGATGATGGCTCTATTTAACTGATGGCTATTGAATTTATCAGGGTCAGTTAGCATAATGAAAACATATTTTATTAGGCTGTTAAAGGGATAAATTGTTTTCATATTTATTCGTCTGTTCCCAAGGTTAATTTTTTTTTTAAAAAAAACATGCTTTTCATGTTTCTAAAATGAACAGCTAAATAAATAAAGCATTAGTTTGAGAACAGTAGTAACCCTACAGATATAACATAGTGCTTCTCAGTAGAGGCCTCAGGAATAATTTCCTGAGTTAATGTTCATCAGTCAAAGAGTCACCAGAATTCCCCAGTTAATAACAAATAAATAAAAGCAGAAATACACATAAGCAAGAAAAACAAAAGTCAGGTCGGGTCGATGTTTGCTAAAGGAAACGCAACGTCACATACATTTGCTTCAATCCACTGCCGAGTGCATTCTCAAGGGCTGAATAACACGAATAATCTGGAAAATCCCCATTTTACTGTGCTCATTAAGGAGACGACAAGATTTCCAGTTGAAATGGGAACTTTTAGAGACTGCTTCCCAAAGAATGTTCTGGGTTGTAGTAGCTTTCAGACAGAAAAAAAAAAAAAAAAAAAAACTGTCAGAAGAGACAGGGCCCGTTTGCCACGTCCCGGGGGAATCTATACCCATTTGTCGCTTGTGTTTGGTGCCCCGGCTGCCAAGGTCGCTCTTTGGATGTTACAGAAAGAATCTTGCCCTGATTTTCTCTTCAACTAGTTTCTCCTCAGATCCAATCTTTGACTTTCCCCCGGTGCCTGTTCCTTACATGCTGGCACTTTGAATGGCTCCGTTCCCCGTTCCACCAGCCTTTGACTCCCGGGGCTCCATTTCCTGTCTTTCTCCTGCCCGGGCTCCGAGGTGCAGAACCTGTGCTCCCCACTATCCACAGGCGTCTGGTCTTGGAGGGTCCTTAAGTATCTCCGATTTGTCGCCACTACGATAAAAGGTAGATACTGTCTGGCGACATCTGCTCTTCCTGTCTACTTCCGGTGAACGGAGTCATTACGTGTCCACTGTCAACTTAATAGAACAGCAAGTACCATCTAGAAGTACTATCCACAGCTTTGCCTCAGAAACCTTACCCGAATCAGACCCCTCCCCTCCATCACACCCTCCCACTGCCTTAATCTAGGTCATAGCATCTCTTGGTTCTGATGGATGCAACAGCTTTTCTCGCTACCCCAGTTAATTCTCTGTTTTATTATCACCAGAACGTTTTTTTTTTTCTTTTAAAAAGTGAAGTGGGCACTGTCACTGGATATAAACGTCCATCCATTTCTGCTGCTTATGGGAAGAATCCAAATTCTCAGAGCTCAAGAGCCGCCATAATTGGGGCATAACCTTTCTCTTCAGCCCACCTCCCGCCCCTCCTTATCCGGCGTCGTCATGGCCCACGGGGACCTCCAGGCACACCCGTGTCCTGGCACGTGCTCCTCTCTCTCTCTTGACTCGACAGTGGCCTTCGAGCTCAGAATAACAAAACCACTTTTCTTCGATGACGAGCTCTTAGGGGGCAGGGATGGAAGTTAGCTCGGCATGTTACCGTGGTCGGTCGCACCTTAAGAATTTGGGGATGTCACGGTCAGAACAGATGATTACTGCTAAAGGGAAGTGTTGCCTAAATTATCCTTCAGGTTTTTATTGGGGGGGGCGGGGGAAGGGGGAAAAAAATCAATGCTAAGTCAGTGGGCGTGGAGGTCTCGAGTGTCGGGGTATTATTTTCTTCCATGCCATCAAAAACGCACGTAAATTAGCACGGGGCCAGATGGGGTAGGAAACCACAGAGGGGAATGCCGGATAAGAGCAGAGCCTGTCCACAGGCGGGGACGCAGAAGGCGCCCCACGACACACCTGGGCCGTCGCCGATCCCAGCAGCGGCAGCAGCAGCAGCAATCTAGGCCACGATTTACATTTTACATTTGCGTCCGCGCTCAGAAGCAGGTAGGGGAAGCGTTCGGGGCGGCAGACGAGAGAGAAACAGACCGAGCAGCAGTAGAGAAACAGGCAGGCATGCCAAATGTGCGGCAAAGGGCAGGCAGAAGTGGTTGCTTCGGCTTGAAACCAACGTGTGTGTAATTAACAGCTCCCATTCATGATTGAATTTCCCCCAACATCTTCCTCTTTATTGCAAACCCTTCATGGAACATTGTGAGTTGGCTGCGGAGCTTCGAGATGGGCCTGACATAGTTTCCTCAGGTTTCTGGGGACTAAGTTTGGTGCCGGTGACAGGTAGCAGCGCAGCAGGCAAGCTCACATCCCACTCTACCCCAGCGGCAGGTGGAGGAAGGCGGCCGAACAACGCAGCTCATCCCCGTGTCTGGGACAGTATTCAGGGGCCAGGCAGGTCTGCCTGGGCATCGCGACTTCTTGCCCGTTCAATCATTAGTCTCTCTACCAAGACCACCTACGAGTGCCGATTAGCACGAGTTACAGAGGGATTAATAAATGCTACAAGGATCTCTATTTGACTTCGCTTTCCCATGCCTAGTTCAAACTTTCCGATGGTAACAGCTTCCGGTCCCTAAGGAAACTGAAAGGTACAATGGAAATGGAAACTAAGTTCTCTGCTTTTCAAAGGGAAACCAAGAAACACACACACACACACACACACACACACACACACACACACACCCCCAGAGCAACCCGCCCCGAAACCTGAATTTCTTTAAATGTTGTCGCTTTGGGGGCCCTGACTGTGGTACGGGCTGAGGCAGAACAAACCTTGCTGAGGGATGGAAGAACAGAGATGTCGGGACATTATGAAACTCACTAACTGGTCCAATACTTTCATGAGAACGTGCTACGTCTCTAAAGTACACATGCGCACAGGAAGGCAATTCGGTCTTAAAGAAACATGAATTATTGAAAAGGTGACTTGACCCACACAAAAATGAAATTAACAGCACGCACGATTCTCTTAATAACTCAAACAGAACGCTCTACTTCCCCTTAAGCAATTATATGTTTTACATAAAGTAGTTTTTTTTTTTTTTTTTTTTGCCTGGAATATTCAAGCGATTTCTCCCGATGTCCATTTTGTGTACACACAGGGAGAGTGTACACATTTGAGTATGTTCCATAATTAATTTTGAAGTGAAAAAAAATAGAATATGCTGACAAGCAAAGTAGTGAGCCCATTATCGGAACAATGAGGACCTCGCTTACAGATGTGAGCAAACTCTTTTTTCCTCTTTTCAAACACACATATATTGTGTAAACAGAAAAAGATATTTCCATTTAGAAAAGGGCGCTTTCATTTGATACATCCGCAGACACAAAGGAAGCCACACTCAACCACAAATTAGATCAGGGAGCTGAAATGTGCACAGATTATAACAGGCCACGGGGCCGTGAAAAATATACTGTCGTTTGGGGTTCATTTTTTTTTTTTTTACAGTAAAGCAAAGGAAAAGTCATTTTATGATAAAATATCATACCATCTGTTCTTGTATGTAAGAAAATTTGGCTGAACTGATCCAATTTACAACAAGTTAAATCGAGTAGGACTGGAATCTCTGCGCCCTCGGCCTTTGCGGTGCAGTTGTGTATGAGAGAAAAACAGCCCCGGGAAGAGGAGGAAATGTACAATGCTCTTTGAAATTCCTGGTCCAACTCCTACCACTCTGTGGCGAGCACCTGGTATGTTTTTGGAGAACCTCCTATGTTTGCTTCCAAGAAGGCTCACCTTCCATCTCAAGACAAGATGCTCAGGCCTGGTTTTTATATAGATACCTTAAGTTTCATCTAGAAAGCAGAGCGAAAACTAGAAATCCTCAAAACCACGATTTTGAAATGGCAAATGTTGCTCGAAGTCCTAAGTTTCTGTGATTCTAAAATTTCCTAATGCTTTTAAGATTGTATGAGATCCCATTTTTATTTGGCGCAAGACATATGTTTACTGTTGTTTTCTCAGTTTTGATTATAGCCCTTCCTTCTATAATCAAAATTCTTGAAGGAGACCACATACATGAAGTCCCCATTGTATTTATCAATGTATTTTGATTCTTTGCCAATTGTCTTCAGAGTTTTAGGAAGCATTAATATTCATGCACATATTATTTTATATTGAATCCAGTATATATCAAGCAAGGATGGGTATCTAAACAGATAATTACAAGATTTGGTGGAGGAGAATAAAATAATGATCATGAGTCTATAGGGAATTCTTTCTATTTTTATAACTTTAATTCTACCTTTTTTTTTCTATCCTAGAATTGTATTTTGATATTTAGTTTTGCAAGATATTTCAACTTCACATAGTCAACTAAAACAGACAATTCCACTTATGTTTTCCTTTATCCTTAAGTTTTCAATTTTTTAGGACCCTGGAATAATCCTGTACTTAAACCTCCCCAGAGACCTTTGGCTCAAAGCCCTAAAATATTTGATATTGCCTATTATTCTCACAAGGCCACTGATCTAGTTTTTAAAATTAGAAACTCCGTTTTACCTCTTTCCAACCCCAAGATGGGACAAGGCGGGCAAGGCGGATGCTCACGGTTTTATGGCAGGTAGATTGTCCTGCTACAGAGGAAACGTCGCGCAAAAAAAGCAGAGAGAAGTGGGCATATTCTGTTAATGCTGAGATCATTTCAACGACAATGCAAATACTTTAGATCTGAATTATTGGTTGGGCCTTGGTGCTGACTAAGTTAACCAAGTAAATTATCCCAGGGCTGATAACTTACGGTGAACAAAGAAAAGCAGAGAGTTAAGATAAATACCTGAAGGATTCATTTAGCAACTTAGTTAATAATGTTTTCAGTCCTAATTGCTGAGTTTGGCTATACACAGAGTTGATCTATTTGCCGTATAATTATGTAATTGCTTAATGCTCCACTCCGGGTTGTTGAGTGTATGTATTTAAGGAACTCGGGAGTACTTATTCCCCGTAGTGACTCCCCACCCTGCTCTGGACCCTACCACAGCTCGCCAGTGGGTGGGCAGGGCTCTTCCAGGCAAAAACCACATCACAGCATGATCCAACTGCCTGCCATTATATTCCACGCAAATCACACCATGATTCATTTGGCCGAAGGACAGTTACACATGTCCAGCTACAGGCCAGGACTACATCTGCAGACCCAAAGCTTGTTTGAGCTCCCGAAGCATCAATGAGCTCAAATATTTGGAACAGAATTCAACAAAGGGGCTAACATTTCATGGATGCATTATACGTATGGCCTAATTTTACCCTCGCGAGAATCCTCTAAGGTTAAATGAACAGTTTTCTAGAAGACACCAGGTTTCAGTGAGGCGAAATAACGTGCCCAGAGTCACATAATTGTTAAATGGCAGAAATAAAATATTAACCCAGATTTTTCTTGTCCCAAAGCCGCTATTCTTTCTAGTGTAGTACACGGAACTTCCTTCAGACGCATTGCCATTTACCCGATAGGCACAGCATACATTTCAACAATACATAACGTTCAACTGATAAAATATATATCACGGAGGAAGATATACACTTGGCTGAATTTTCTAGATTGGCTAACTTGAGGAGTTCAACGATAGCAGCAAGTTTCCATCAGAATTTTTCACACTGATCTTTAAATGAGATGCTTTGCTTTTCTGTCTTAAGACAAATATTGATCAGCGAATTGAGAACTGCAGTTTCTATAAAACAGCGGGTCTAACCTGGTTTGCTGCAGCACGTCCAGCGAGGACCCTCGTCCTTCCAGCAGCATTCTTGGGGTGACGCACAGAATCCTGACGTGAGGTGGAGTAGCGAGGGGGGCCCTACAGAGAAGAGGGGAAAGAGAATGAGAAAGAGGATTGAGTATAGTGAGTTAGCTCCGCATCTGAATCTTGATGGAAAAGTCTTTGGTCTCAGGATCGGGAAAAGTGGTGTGTATATCGACGGTCATCTTTATTAACCCCGTGCCCTTGATCGAGTCCCCCCAGCTCCCTTCGCGGTCATTTCGTCGTCAGGAAAACGGAAGCAGCTTGGTCTGCCAGGCTTGCGAGGAGAAGCGAACGCAGGGACAGATAGGAAAGTTCCCTGAAACATAAAATAAGCAAGCACTGTACACACTTGAGGATTATTAGCAGGCTGTCTGTTCCACGGCTGTTGCCAGGCAAAAAAAAATCTTTGGCCACTTGCCCTGACCACAACATCCTCAAGGCAGGCATGGTGCATGGCAGAGACCGGAAACAGGCCACTTTCACATTATTTAAAAATTTGTTCTGAAATTTTGCCCAAACTTTATAAATACCAGCGAGGGCAACGGGGTGTTGTACCACATTCTTTCCACCTCATGAACCATTGTTTTTTGTTCTGAGCTCACCAGTGAAAATGCACCGAGCTGCAGATGCTCAGTTGGGTCAGCCTGCGAAATGCCTGCTATGTGATGCTTGATCCTGGCCAATTATCTTTAGTTCCTCTCTTTTATTAGTGTTAAATTTGAATTACAAGGGGAAGGGTGGGAGTGGAGTGTGGACTATGTTCTAAATCTTTAAGAGAGCGAATTCATTCGTATTATTTTATTGTCTCTCTTTAGAACTTTCATTGGTTTTAGACCACTGTTGACACTTTTGGCTTCCTCCAAACCCATCTTTCTCTTTCTTTTCTTTTTCTTTTTCTTTTTTCTTTAGATCTGTTGCCTAAAAGCAGCAGATGAACTTTGCCGTTGCAAAGTTTGAAAGAAAAGAAAAAAGAGAGAGAGAGAGAGAGAGAGAGAGAGAGAGAGAGAGAGAGAGAAACCTCACAACCATCTTAAACTTGTAGTTAACAAAATAAACTACAGATAAAGCCCCTGAAGGTCTTGGCTACAAATGTTTCCCACTAAAATGGAACTCTGCTCATAGTCTGAAACAAATTAGGAGGGAGGGGGAAAAAAAATCAACAGCTCTGGGGTGAAACTGGGGTTGGTGCTGCTTCATCATTTTTTAACCAAAAATAAAACAAGCAAATTTTGTTTAACTGCAGGTCAAATAAAAAAAAAAATTAAAAATCCCTCATCTGTTCAGTGTAATTACTAACAGACAGCAGTCTTACCAGCTGCAAGGTTCATGGATAAATGGAGAAAACCATAATTTTCTCTCCCTGGGGTTAAACCTCTAAACTCTGAGTCTGTGACTCTATGGTGTGCTTTTAATATACCATGAGAAGCCGAGTCAGAACGTTTTCAGAGTATGTCTCTATTTTTTTTTTTTTTAAGAGAATGAAATAATTGTATGGACATATAAGAGTTCAAGTTCTGAAAAGGAAAAAAAAAACAAAAGTATTTATTTCTCCAAGGTTCTCCATCACGACACTCTACCCTTTCCTTAATGACGACAGAATGTCCCAAAGATGGGTGAAACTGACTCTACTTTAGATTTGTCAAATGTCGCCAATCGCTTTCCAAATGTTCTTATTTCCGCGTAATCACAGAAAATTTTTTTCCCCTAGTACTTTGCCTTTAATTTTTAAGCCCAAGGGTATATTAAGGAAGATTTGACTCTCTGGTTTTGATTCTCATTTAAACTGAATTCATTGAACTTTTTTCTTTTTAATAAAACATTTTTGGTGTCCAAAACCTCCAACGAACATATTTAAAGTCATCTTAAAGCCCTTATTTTTTTTTTGCATAAAGATGTCAGGTTTGTGCCGAAAAGAACGTGAGCTTAATAGTCTAAATTTTGGTTCAAGATTGAACTCATCAGGTTCATAGAGGGTCTAAGATAGAAGTAGAAAAACTATACTTTTTTCACCTTTAGCTACGCTCTTCTTAGTGGGTAATTTCGCCTTGTCATCAGGATCTAATCAGAGGAATACAGATTAATTGAGGTGTAAGTATTCATTTCACCTCAATGAATGGTAGGCTAGGCTGAGACTGTGAAGTAACAGAAACTGTCAGAAACTCTTACGAGTGAGTATATTCTAGATCTGCTTAACCTCCTCATTATCTTTATCTTTGACCCAGACAGAAGGAATTTATGTTTAGGAAGAAAATGGCTTGCCAGAATTTGGGACAGAGGTGAATTAAACAATGGTGACTCTGAGGGCCTTCGGAGAACCCGACAGAAGAGCCACTACGTTCGTCCTTTCTGAAGATGGAGAACTACCGGGGACCGTGCTCCTGGAGTTTAGACCAAGGTCATCTTCTCAACGGCCACCAACAAGGTATTTCTAGTTCTCCAGTTTTGACATCATTCTTGCAATCTGTCACCCTGAGAAAAATCGACCACATTTCGCCTTGTCCATCTCTCCATTGGGGAAATGTTTAAAATCCATACCTGAGATGTAGGTGGAAATCACAAAGAAACACAGACCTGGGGCGCGTCTGCATTGACCAAGTGAAAAAATATTGAATAATTTTCCCAGTTTTGCCAATTAGAATAAGCAAAATCGCTCAATAGCTTTGGCTTTCGCCTTATCACCTATAAATAGCTTGTAATAATCTCTCCCCTCAGCTGTGTATTGTAATGCTTGAAGGCTAGACATATCAAGGTTCAGATCATAGTTTTGCACTGAGATCTATAATTTGGACGAAGTGTTAAATCATTTTTCCTCTTCCGTGAAGGCAAGATAGAAATAACACCTACCTGGGCATGTCACAGAGATCCCATGAATTAATAGATAGTGCTTACGTCAATACTATCAGGTACAAGTAAGGACTCAATGAACATTACTACCGTATTTATTTGATTTCAAGATTTTCCCATATTTTAACCTTCTTGAAATCAGACATGTCTCAACAACAGACAGTATCATATAATTGCTGTTGTCCAGGTGGCATTTGTGATGTGATTGCCACTATCTGCATATCTGTAAATATCAAAAAAAAAAAAAAAAACACGCCAGCATCAAAACTGGAAGAATGGTTATTAGTGCCTTGGAAAAAAAATTCCAGAAACTATAGTGAGTACTTCTTTAATCATTAGGAACCAAATAGGTACGGGGAGGGGCCTGGGGAGGTGACAAATCAGCCACGTTTAGTGACTTTCCTGGGTATCGAGAGCAGGATAACTCTTTGCGATGGCAGAGTTGATCTAGAGGTCCAGTTTTCAGTTATTCTCTTAAAGAGATTATTTTGCCACCTGTCTTGATGGCACAGAGGAAAACGCTAGAAATGAAAACGGAGACGTTGATATCAAGGGTTTGGAGTGAAACAGTGATTCTGCAGAGCCATGCCGGAATGTAAGGAAGCACTCGGCACTCCTCAACTCGGTTACTTGGCACATAGAAATGAACACAAGAACGGGGGACGGTAAGAGCTGGTATATGTCGGTCTAAAAACACCCGGTCGATAAGCATAAAACACTCTAAGCGACAAGAGAGCGTCGGGCCGGAGTTTCGTCGGTGGTGGTCTTTCCGTTTTTCTTTTGTGATGAGACACAAACTAAAGGTTTGGCTTCCACTGGAGGGTGTCTCAGATTTAATAAAATGTGGAATTCAGTTGTCAGGGGGTCGAGCGCTCTATGGGATGAAGTGACCATACTGGGACTTGGCACTCTCTGGATACTTACAGCTCAGGGACACTGCGTTTGGCTCCAGACCACCGCCACAAAGCAAATGGCGCGATAGAGCAACTTAAACGTTTTTGTTTTTTTGTTTTTTTGTTTCCCAGTGCATATAAAAGTTGTGTTTACGCTACCTTGTAGACTATTAAGTGTGCAACAGCGCTATGTTGAAATAATCTATGGACCTTAATTAAAAAATATGTTATTGCTAAAAAATGCTAACCATCATCCGAGACTTCATAATCTTTTTGCTGGTCTTGCCTCCACGCCGATGGCTGCTGAAGGCTGGGGTGGCTGTGGTGACTTCTTAAAATAAGACGGCGATGACGTTTCCCGCATCAATTGACCCTTCCTTTCACGAACGCTTTCTCTGCAGCGTGCGATGCTGGTCGACAGCACTCCACCCACGGGACTTCTTTCGCAGTTGAAGTCGTACCTCTCCAACCCTGCTGCTGCCGTATCAACTACACTCATGTCACTTTCCAAATCCTTCACTGTCATTTCGACGATCTTCACGGCCTCTTCGCCAGGCTTAGCTCTCAAGAGAGCACTTTCTCTGCTCACCCACAAGAAGCGACTCCTCATCTGTTAAAAGTCGTATCATGAGATCGCAAGCGCCAGGTTGGAAGAGGGATTTCTGAGAGAGATGGCAGATCTTGGAATGCCAAGCCACCAGGTGAGGGACAAGCCGTGCTAGCAAAGGGTCTGGACCTGCCAGCAATCCTTCCGGTGCAAAGCGCACAATGGTACTTGGGGGCTGCTCAGAAGCATAGCATAACCCTGCCTATCTGGGCTCAGTCCACTCAAAGCTCAGCCCTCAACCTGAGAGTGTGTTTTGGCTTCCCCATCTCTACAGCGGGAAGAATAATAGTATCCGTCTCAAATGTCTGAAGAAATAAAATATATATATATATACACACACACACATACATATATATATGTATGTATAAATATATATATGTATGTATGTATAAATATATATGTATGTATAAATATATATATTTTTTACATATATATACATATATATGTATGTATAAATATATATATGTATGTATATATATATATTTAAGTGCTTTGAACAATAGTTTATAGTGAGTCTGCAGTAAATTCTAGCTTTTACTATTTTTCAAGGACAAAGGTTTGAATTCCACAAAAACAGGCACCATATTCACTTTCACTCACGATTTTACTCCCAGGAGCACGTCCCGTGCCCACAGGTAGAAGCTGCTCAGGAAGTATTTATGGAGGAGGCGATATTGAAGAGCCAAACAGACCTTTCGATGGATTACTAGAGGGTTTTGAATCAGAATCAGCAGAAAATGGATCTGGGCTTGTCACAGAGATATTTGGGCAGATGTGGTAAAGGCGGCGTCTCTAATCACCAAAACGGCCCTTTCCACGGACTGAGGCGAAGTCAGAAAGAATTAAGGATCAGAACTGGGAATAAGAATTTTCTGCCGGTTAATAAATTCCTCTTGTTCTCTTTGATCGTTCTGAGGATAATGTATGCTGTTATGCCTTTTAGTTCAAATGACAACCTCTCTGGAACAACAACAACAACAAAAGCCGATGTGAAAGTCCCTATTTGTCACACCTCAAATACTTATATCCTATAAAACTGCTGACAGAAAGACGCGAAGATGCAAATCAAAACACCACCGCAAACAAGGACGAAAAACCCTCCCGGATTCTCCTCCCTCCTCCCCTCCAGCTCGTCCTTCTGCACGGAGCCGAGCTCTGCTGTGAACAGCCTTGCTGCGTCCTTTTAACAGTGATCTTAAACTTTTATGGTGCCTTATAGCTAAGCATCTCCAGACAGTTTGCAATAGCATTAAAATGAAAGTCTCGGTTCTCTCAGAATGGCCACAGGGCCCACGCTAAAAGCCAGCAGTTTGTGACTGTCTCCTGAAAACCGAAGACGATCCTTTTCTCTCTGGCACCCCAGGCTCCAAGGCACCCCTCACCTCCTGAGGGTGAAGACGGGAGGAGGAATGAGCAGTTTCCAGCCACGGAAGACCTGTGACCCCTGGGTAAGTGAGGGACATGGCAAGGGAATGACATCAGGGCTGTGGCTTCTCAGGGTTCACTGTCCTCGGCCTTGGTTTTTAATTGTTTTTATTTTTCGGAAAAAAAAAAAAAAAAACACCAAAACACACATACACACACTTTCATGGTGGAATGCCGGATTATCTATAAGCGTAATCGAATATGTACATGACAGAAAATTAAGTTCCTTATTTAAGTGATCTCGAAATCTGTGCTTGGAAATGTGAGAATACCTCTCCTTTGGAAATCGTTTCGCCGCATGCAATGACGGTACATATACGTAGTATATAATATATAATATTACATAAATTCTGCAGAACTATGTTTTATCGGTATTCATGATATATAGTCACACTATATATAGTCATACTCTATATGTGTATATATCTTCCCACTCTTCACAAATTGTTAAAAAGAAAAAAAAAAAAGCTGGTCTAGGATTCATCGAGTCATAACCCAGTTTTTTTCCCCCAATTACAATGATCTAATGGATGAACACAAGATTCAAAGCCGCGGTAGCATTAGCAAAGCGAAGAGAGAATTAAGGCAATTATCTAGGTAATTAAGGGGACCGGCCAAACCTTTTTTGGCCGAGATTTCTAAATAAGTTGAGGACAATGTGGGCCGGGGGAGGCGGGGACACTTACATTTTCTGAATAAAAGCCTCATTCCGCCAATTCGCTTTGGTTACCAGAGTCACAGATTTTGACTTTTTCCTCTTAGCCGCCTTGAGGTGGAGGCTTTTGGTCATTCATATTTGATTCTTTAGGCAAATCTCTCTCTTCGCAGCTGTAGGAGAGGGCAGGGGACAAAGCTGTCTCAAGACTGTTGGTTTTCTGGAACACTCCAGCACATCCCAGAAGGTCCGCCATCTGGAATAATGAAGTTTACCTTTCTGGGAGGCTGCAGCCAAGGCCAGGGCAGGGGGTTTTAGCAGCACTGCCTGTGTAAGGGGAGCCCTAGGGAATTATCCAGCGGGGTTTCTTAAATCCCTTTGATGACGCCTCTTTCCCCGAGGCCCCTCTGCAGGGACCCAGACTCTGCGGGCAATGCCACCAAGGACACCCAGAGAGCGGCCGGGCCCCGGGCATAAGTATCTCTTTGCCTCCCCTTTTTGCTACTGAGTTCTAGTTGTAGCCGCCTTTAAAAACAACAAATGTGTTCTAATTTTAGAGCATCATGGCAATAATTGTTTTTATTTCGGTGGTGAGGAGAAGTGAAGGAAAAACAGCTTGGGACTTAATAACCACCTTAGCCTGCAGCCTTCAACTTTATTCATGAGATTTTTTATCTTCCCTCTCTCTCTCTCTGCACGCCCTTAGCATCTTCTTTAAGGCACAGCCTTAAATTACCTTTGCAAAGGTTATATGTTTATTTACAAAGAGCTGGCTCTGAATGGGCCTCAAACGGCAGAAGGGTGGCTTCTGGCTATAAACATCTTCCGCTCTCTTAAGCGCTGAGGCCAACTGAATCCGTGATGTTTAGTGCTTCAGACATAGTATAGTTTATGGCTTCATTAACCGCCTGACCTGCATTGTGTGCAAATTTCATGAAAGTACTATGTGCATTTATCCCCTGAGGTACGCTGCTTGGTGGCGTTTTAGTCTCACAGGGAAACTGTAATAATTATCCTTCAAGGTAAGAGTTTCCATTTTCATACAAAGGATGGGGAATTCAGGCCAGTGTACGGGAAGGGTGTAAGTAGCATGCGTCTAATTATATATGTGAGAAGGTCAGGAATGGAACCCCACCCCAGCGCGCAGAGAGGTTTAAGTGAATTTACAACAGAACAACAAAAAACAAACAAACAATCTGAGGTTACGAGCTGGCTCACAAGACAGATTCCTACTGGGCCCTCAAATATCCATTTCGAAAAAACTTCACATATATTTTTAAATCCGAGATTTAAAATACTTGAGTTTATTTAGCTAAAAGAAGGGAGGCAATCAAGAAGGATCTGATTAGTTTTCTCATTAGAAATAGCCATCTGTGGAAAATGAAAAAGTCTTTTTTTTTTGTCAGAATTAATCAATAGGTCACTGAAAAAGAGTTTTATAGGGTTACTTTGTTGTGTGTCTGTGGAAAAATGGGAAAATGGGAAAAGTCGAAAGTTCCAGTCCGGGTTTTGGTTACGTAAATGAACATCACGTGGAACGTGGTATCGTACAGACGGATCCTCTCCCCTCCGCTCTGACTGCTCATGGCTGTCTGGGCGCTCTGAGAAGGCTCGCTTTCCCACTGGGCAGGCGACCTGTATCTCTTCCCATGTTCAGATGTGGAAGGCCCTCAAGGACTGGTCACCCCATCCTTCCAGATCGAAACAAATAAATAAATAAGACCCCCTCTGTCTCCTGTCAATCATTGTCACCTGATGACATATTAATTTGTATTTTTTTTTTTTTGATGTGTATGCTTGCACATCATTTCCTCGATTTTGCCGAAAAAGGATCTTCATCTCCTCCGAGCATTTCCTTTTCTCTGCCTCCCCTGTAGTAGATTCTCAATAACATTGTTCAACCGACTGCTATTAAATCAAATAACGACCATCGAGTGCTCGGCGCAGTGTCTGGCGCTTAGAAAGTGTTTAATAAAAGTAAGCAGCTTCGTCAGGTAGATATTAAAGCAGATGCTAAAACAAATACTCCGGTATCTTGCTTAAAACACATGTAAATGAGTTCGATGTAAAGCCGTGTTTGTCCTCTTCAGATAAAGTGATCACTCAATCCTCTCCCCGCTCACCTTTCCCTTGACGTTGAAACACCGAGGACCTCTCTACCTGGCATCCATCCTGTTCTCTCTAGTGCCCCACAAGGACAGACCACATGTTTTCCAGGTTGCTGGCGAGAGATCGGTCACTTTTGCGGTCCCCCGGGGGCCGAGCGTGGTGCCACTGAGCCCTGAAGCGCTTCTCGGCTGCAGGAGGCCCCTCCCTGTCTGACGATTCTTTCTGAGACGTAACGTGGTTCGTCCTCTCATTTAGTGGGGTTCTGTTTTAGGACACCTTCCCCATCACTTCCAAAAAAAAAAAAATCATTAGAATCTTTCCACTTTGTGTTGGAATGTGTAAAATGCTGGTTGGTGCAATGCCTAAAACAAAAAGCTACGCCGAGAGGTCTGATTTATTTGTTTCGAGGTAGGTGGATTTTTGCCTCCCCAACTCCCTTGATTATCAGTTCATGGCAGAGAAGTTTGCAATGGGGCGCAGCCACAGTGCCCTGAGGGTGATTACCACCGCTGGGCACATTTCCAGGAAGCCGTAATGGGCCGGGGCCTCCGGGGACATCCAGAAAGTCAGCTGTCCCAGCCCTGGAGGTGACGAAACAGGTAAATCATGTGACCCTCGGCTGGTTTATTTCCTTTTTTTTTTTTTTTTTAGAATAATTCAATGGAGACAAGTTTGCTTTGAAAAATTGCACTATGCTTTCTTCCTGCTTGCTCTGTAGTCTTTACCTGCGAGATAACAGATCATTATTAGATTCTATCCGAGGTATTAATAGACCCAGTCGTAAAATCTTTGCTTTAGAGAAACTGGAAATGATCTTTATGGTTGGGAAGACGGAAAACGCCACTTCCCAGGGAACCAACCACACGCAGAGCTGATCTGGCCACTGGGTGGTGAAGGTCCCTCTGCTCGGTGGGAAGGGGACAGTGTCTCCAAGCTGGATAAAGGACCGAAAACTTCCCAAGGAGTGAGCGATTGCAGGAAGGGGAAAAGGCAGCGAAGACTGACTTCCAGGGAGCCAAGGCTGAAAAGGCGTCTCGAGGGCAAAACCGACGTGTCCTTGATCCCTGTCCACGTTCGCTCGGGGTGCGCAGGGTGTGCGCTGAGCATGGCCCGGGGCGCCCCTGGCTGGGGGTCTGCGTAGCTCCCAGGGCGGGAAGCTGCAGCACACGGCCCCATTTCGCTGACCTTAAACGGAAAGTCACCAGGCTGCTGGGGGGACAGGCAAGTGCCTGGACCGGAGCAGGCGCTTGGGGACGGTTTTTCTCCGGGTGCGCCTGCTAAGTGGCCGGGGCGGAGCGTGCTCCAGGCGGGGCGCACGGTGCTGGGGGCCTTGCAGCGTCCGGCTCTTGGGCCCCAGACGCCCTGGGATTCGAGGCCTCTGGCAGTGTGGGGACAGACAGGGAGGGCTGGTGGCTGCTGTAAACATCCTCCCGCGGGTAACTCGTTTCCCGATCGCGTAGGGTCCAAGTGGGCATCTCCCCAAGGCGGCGGCCTCCGAGAAGGGACCCTGGGGCCTGGGCCCTGCCCATCTTCCAGACGTGGCTTGGTCCCAGGGGCCGCTGTGGCCAGGCCTGGCGGCGGCTCACACTGCCACACCGATGTCCCTTCACTGTCATCGCGTCGTCGTCCACGCCAAGGGCAGGGGCGGGAGAGGCATGTGGAGCAGCTCTGCGCCCAGGAGGAGGAAGATGCCATGTCCGCCAGGGTTGTATCCGAGGCCCCTGCAGGTCAGCTGTTCACACTGGCGGAAGACGACGCGGGCTTCACCCTGCGCTGGGTTTTCTGGATTCAGAAACCGAACTGCGTCCACGCAGGAGTGTCTGCTGCTTCTCCCACGACTGGAAGAATAGCTGTGAGAGGGGATCTCTCCCTCCTTCCTTCCTTCCTTCCCTTCTTCCTTCCTTCCTTCCTTCCTTCCTTCCTTCCTTCCCTTTTTCTTTCCTTCCTTCCTTCCCTTTTTCTTTCCTTCCTTCCCTTTTTCTTTCCTTCCTTCCTTCCCTTCTTCCTTCCTTCCTTCCTTCCTCCCTCCCTCCCTCTCTCCCTCCCTCCCCCCCCACTGGGCCGCCCGTGGTGCCTGCTTTCCTCCCCGGCCACCCGCTTTCCTCTCGGCTTGTCTTGCGCTCTGTCTCTCCCACTGTCAGTGTGGAATATTTTATTTAAATCCGACCTTTCCCCCTCACCCTCTTCGGGAACTACATTTGATCAAAGTTACAGAACTTCCCATAAGGGCCCCAGTTTCAATCCTTCCCACACCCCTTGGAAAGCCTCGCACCTTCCTAGCACTCAGATCTGTTACCCGCTCAATTCCACGTGGTGTCTGCTGTCATTTCTGTAAGTCACCGAGCGACAGGTCTTTGGACGGACACAGCGCCCCCTGTGACGACGCTGCCTCGATGGGAAAGTCAGACTCCCCTGCATCCGTTTGAATGACAAGGCCTTTTCCGGGGACGTAACTCATGGCGACTCGCAGGGCTGCTTGCAAACTCACAGGGCTGTTCCTTTGTTTTTCAGAACGGAGGTGAAAGCGCCGGGCAAGGCTCGGGGTGGGGGTGGGGGTGACTACTGAAGCCGCCCGCCCGCCGTCCCTCTCTCAGGCGGGTCCCGGGCCACCCCGAAGCGCTGTTGCCGGGCAGGCTGCGTTCTTCCTCGCCCTGTCCCTTTGTGGTCTGGTCCTGGGGTGGCTCACGTGCAAAGCTCTTCACCGATGCCACGTAGACGTGCTCTGGCTGCAGTGACAGCCCGCGAGGGTCAGCCAAGCACAAGCTGGGGACCGACGGGATCAGAATAACTGCGAATACAGACCCCCAAACCCGGGCTGTGCTCTGCGCCTGTTCCGTAAATATCCACGTGACCAGCTCCAGTCCGGAGTCATCCCAGATGGCCGAGCCGGTCATGAAGTCGTGGACTACTTCTTCTGGGCCATAGTTGATTAAAAACATGTGACTCGTCTCGCTAACACAGGCTAACATCCAAGGATCTAAAAACCGATACGACGGTTTCGGCTCCAAACCAGCTCATATCATCTAAACGGGACTTATTAGAGAGGAGAAAGACATAAACGAGAATGAAAATTATTTCATAAAATGAGAGAACAGAAGAGGAAACGATATGCAGAGTTTAACTCAGAAAGTTCCCTCGAAACCTGGACGCACTGGAGATGTCTCCCGGGTGAACAAGACAGACCCCGCCCTCATTGTCCTGTATCTCTAGGCCTCTAGGGTGGAGAGTAGGTGTCCTGCTATTACGGTGGATTTTGAAAATGCATCTAGTGGGTGGAAATGAACTCTCGGGAGGCGGGGGAGCCGCCACGGGCTGCCCTCGCTGTCAGCACAAGTAGTTAGAACCACTGATGAACTCATGATGTTCAAACCCGTGTGCGTACCAGCGAGGCCACGGCCGAACCTGGACGACCCCTCCCTACGCCCTTTTTTAACCCGGAGAGTGTTTGCTTAATTCTTCTTTACAGCCCGGTTTTATATAACTTAAGAAAGTAAAACTTTCTCTACACTCTAGGGTTCATTTCCATTCGACCACCTGAAATAAAACTGCTCTTTGCACACCTTCGCTCTCCAAGGGCTCTTTCATCAGCGGGTGTCACATTTTGTATCTGGCACACTGTGTCCTACACATTTGTGGGGTTCGCTCCGCAGCTGCGGGATGCAGGGGGAGGGGAATGGACTGGCCGAATGAATTCATCGGCCCCGAATCCCCACATTCTCATCTCTGCCAGAACCTATCAGCTCCCCGTTTCTCTGTTTAGTTTGTGGCTCCCTCATAATTTACTAGCTAGTTATTTTTTACTCAAAGTCATGGGCAGGCCGTCTAGTCACAGGAAACAGATCTGGCAGAGTTTTTTCTCCTTTGCGCCAAAATCTCGAGGAGGAAAAATAAAGGGAAAAGAAGAACTTAAATATGATGATAAAACTCTGCGTGTGTATCCCCGTGGTCGGCCTGGTTGATTTCCTTCTCCTTCTGAGTGGATATAGACACGTAAAGAATCACATTGGAAGGTTTTATGTGGATAAGTAACATCTGTTTTAACCTGAATGGTTCAATGTGTTTCTTAAGAATTATGTTTACAGAATTAATTTGGTTATAAATACGAGAACAAATTTACGGTACAAATCTAACTCTGTTTTTCCCTGAGGCAAGCTAATTCATAAAATCTGAAATATTGTTTTGGCCGCGAAGTAGTTTCCTCTCATTTACTAAGTAAATGGAAGGAGAAAACGTAATAAAGCTCAAAGCCCCGCTACAAAGTGTTAACACCTTAGTTAGCGGCGAAGAGAGAGAAGAGAGACGAAGGAGGAAAGACTTGGCTGTAGCCGGCAGGCTAAAGGTCTCAAACCTGTTAAACCTCTTTCTTGAGGCTGCGACACTTTCCTTTCAAGTGATTCAACCTTTCACCCAACAGGTCCCTTTCTCTGACCCTTCGCCTAGGGTTATTTGTTTAGCATTGTGGTAACAGAGTTTGGGGATCTGAAAAACATTAAGTTAAATGCTAGGGTGCTGAGAAGGTGAAATTCTTTATGTGAGCTGAAGAAATTCTATCTGGAAGATTTAAACTTTTTTTTTTTCCTTTTTCCCCTCTCCTAGGAGTAAGGGATAAGAAAAATGTGGCGAGTGTTCGAAAACACTCTCCAAGTCTCCTTTTAAGTAAAGGAAAAGAATGTTATCGATGACACGTACGTCTGAAGAGTGGAGATCAGGAATGGGTGTCGCGTTTCTAAACGTCAGAGAATTATTTTTTTAAGTTTTACGATCTAAATGTTACAAAAGTGAAATTTTCATTGGTCAGTCGAAAGTTTTTAATTGAAGCTAGATATATTGCCAGTGACGCCAAATCTGAAAACTGTGATTTGTTGATTCGTGTGATTATGATAATTTCTAATCTGGAAGATGCTATATGAGGAGGGCACAAGAGTCCTACAAAAACTTTTCTTTTTCTTTGCCGTGCTTAGTTTGATGAATTTGTTCTGATGTTCCTTCAGATGGAGTAAGTAGAAGAAAATGTGGACCTGATATTGTAACTCCTTTGAGACAACGTTAGAAGTATGTGAAACCTGTTCACATTTTTAATTTAATAATATTTAGAGCATGTGTCGACGACCGCAAAATATGATTAAACAGTGCAAAATGAGCCTTTTTACAAAATCTAGCAACTTTTTCTTTGTAATAATTATAATCATGCAAAATACGGCCCTTTCATTTACATTTTTAGCTTTATGTATCTCTGGCCAATAGGTTCTTCTGCCAAAAGATCCTGGTGTTTAAACTTTTTAGGATTATTCTTGATAACCTGGAAATTAATATCTAGATGAAAAGAGAGGAGCTCCTAAATTTTCAGTTGGGCAGTGGAGACTGGCAACAAGGGTCCAGCTTGACTAGAATATTATGATCTCGAGTGAAATAGAGGGAAATATCCCAATACCTTAGTAATATCAGCTTCAGAACTGGTTTTCTGGAATAGTTTGAGAAATATCAAAAAGCATTTCTGATATCTGTCTATCTATGCATCCATCCATCCATCATCCATCCATCCATCCATCATCCATCATCCATCCATCCATCCATCCATCATCCATCCATCCATCCATCATCCATCCGTTATTATTATTATTATTATTATCTATCTATCTAATCTCATCTATGTACCTACCTACCTACCTACCTAACTTCTCACAGCTTTGCTTTGTGCCTGCATTATGCGGTCCATTTGTTTATTTATTCATTTAATAAAAATGTATCGAGTGCATATTTTACGACGTGTACTATGCAAATCACTAGGGATAAAGATAAAAGGAAGCATCTCAAAGGATTTCGGATTAAGGCACCGCATACCTTGGTTAAATGCAGAAGCAGGCAGTTGAAACATTGAGCACTGGGCGTCATTGTGGACCTCTGTGGTTTAGTGGCCATCGCGCTGGACCTGAAGTCGGGGTATCTTGGTTTCAGGCCTCTGTTCTAGTCCATGTCTTGTCACTAAATATTTTGTGGAATACCTAGAAAGAGTCACTTCACGTCCCTGCCTCCCGCCCTCCGCCCCAGTCATTAAGCCTGTGTCCATAAAGTCTTAGCTGTAAAAGGACCCCTGGGAGCCTGAAGCGACCCTGCATTCTCAGAATGTCGGCTGTGAGCCTCCGACAGAGTGCATAGCATATTGCGTAGGCGTTTGTTTAGGTAACGTTTCCCCCCAGGTTCTTCTTGTCCCCACATCCCCAGCTCCCAATATAATGCCTGGAAGCTAATATGTACTAACCTATGCTTGAATAAATAAATGAAAATAATAATGATACTAGGAAGGACGTGCAGAAACAAACGATACGAATCGGGCGGCCATTACAACCTCAATTGAAGACGTGCATTTTCTATTTTGGCTATTTTAGTACATGACAGAAATAGTCTGTGTTGGTGGCATCTAGTACGGAAGGCAGCTTTCACCTGTCACGTGCGTGTGAGCCTGTTAGAGTATGTCGGACGAATGGCTGGAGAACACATCAAAACGGAAGAACTGATGAATGCCCGCCCAGCCGCCCACAGAACATTCAAGAGCAAACGCCTCCCGTCCAGGTCCCCACTCTCCCCTTGATTTAGTGACACATTCAGGACAACAAATAATCTGAACCTCGTTTGATCATCTGAATAAAACGTCCGGATTGTTTGTCCACTGACGGTAAACATCTGGGTCTTTTCAGGTATTGATCCCATTGGTGTCTCTACACACACAATTAGTTTAACCGTTTTGACAAATCCCTCCAGTGAGTTTGGTCAAACAACCAGGTAAGTCATCTAAGAGATTAATTTGTCTGATGTGCTTCATATAACGTGTGACCGATAAATATTTGGTGAGTTAGTATTTTTACTGAGCCAATGAATTTGAATAAACAAGTGAGTCTCTGAATATTAAAAATTTTATGAGAAGTGACTGGCTATAGAAGATACTCCTTAAAGAACAAGATCCATGCATAAGCATGAGACGTATGGTCATAAGCTGAATAAAAGCACATGTCAATTTAGTAATGTATTATTACAGACATTAACGAAAAATAAAGCAATGGAATCTACCTACATTTTTGAGGTATACGCATTAATTACGCAGATCTTTGTCTATTCTAGGAAGATATGGTTCTTGTTTTCAATTCTTTTATGAGCTTCTTTTTGAGGTGGATTCTGTAGGCTTGACAGAGTAGAGAAAGATATTTTTTTTTTCGAGCTTTCCACTACCTTCAGGAGTTCATGTTTTTGAAAGAAAGGCAATGCTATAAATTCTAATGCTGTCAGTCACCACAATCTGTACAAGGAAGCTTCTCAATTTATCATTTTGACTGACTGCAAAGTTTTTATGTATTTCTGTATATCTGCTTAAAAATATATATATATATCCCCAGACACAGAGAGTTATTGAGTAAACACTCTTTGTTATTATCGGGGAAAAAACTTCACTAACCAAGTTAATTTCTCATACTTTTTTTGTCCAAATCAATTAAAAAACAGCATCAGAAAGATTGATGTGTTTGTTGTATTAGGACGATAGTCAAGAAATGAAACTTTCAACATTGCCATGCTCCTTTAGCAAAGGCATGCATGATTCTATTTAAAGATTTATTGAGGGTAAATTAAGGGCAAGTGTAGTTTTTCTTAGATGAAAAAAAAAAATTCATCTTATGCTTTAAAGAACCATCTGTCTATCTCCCCCACCCCTTTCCTCCTGGGGTTTTAAAAATGTCGTACCAAGGAATTTCATTGATCCCATTCTGCATCCCCAAGGATTTACTTCTCGATGTCCTTTCTCAAGTATCTGCCATTTCCCATGAAGCTATATCCAACTCTTAAATACATAGTGTCTCTTTCTTGCCTAATCCCACCATAAACCCAGAACTATTCTTAGCCCCAGTTAGGTTTTCTGCTAATGACTGATGCTATATTTTCTCCCGTAAATCATCATTATAGAACATGGCCAAGACTATGGCAACAGGTTTGACAGCTCGCGGGTCCTTAGAAAGTTCTCGGTTATAATTTTGTAAAGTGCTCGATTCTAGCGCAAACGCTCTGCTGACTCCTCCCCGTTTCCTTCTCTCATAACATTTTCACCCACACGGCTGCTTCCCAGCTATGCGGCCTCACAGATGCCCTTTGTTCCCTGCTTATTCCTCTTACGACAACATTTGCTTTATCATTGATTCCTATCAATAACACACCTTGGTAACTTGTTTTCATTTGTCATATGCTTGGCTCGGGTTCAGATCTGCATGATTGCTCTACTATTCAGACTAATCTCTTAATTGAATTCTCAAATCTCCCTTTGCTTTAGGCAGTTCTCCGCACGGCTACCTAAAACGGGGCTCAGAAGTGCTTTTTTTTCTCCCAGGCACAATTCGAGGGGCCTTTCGGACCCGCGACGTGCACACTAAAAGCCACATTCTTAACTCTTAGCGCGGTTAGATCCACCTGCCTTCCTCCCGCTGTACACACCCCTCCCCTGGCCCCTCGCCCAGTGTCCAGCTCCCATTTGGACCCTAAAGTGACAATCTAACCATCTGTGCTCCATGTGCCGGGTCCTGTAGCCGTCGAGGCCAGGATAGCATTTTCCCCTCCCCGTTAGCAAAAGTCTTTTGCTTCTGGGTGTGAGGTTTCCATGCTCTGGAAATGCTTGCCACCGGCCAGTATTTTCTCATTAATTTCGACTTCTAAATAACATCTCGCTTCAGATTTGCTCAAAAGAGAGGATCAAAGAACGCATGTGAGCTTCGGTCAGGGTATGAGGCCAAAGGAGGAAAGACACTAACATTGAGAAACTCGGTTTTCCAAAGTGACTCTGTCAGGGCTGAAGACTTTTGCGAAAAGAGCTTGTGCATCCTTTGATTTCCCTCGAAATCAGTCTGCTGCGAGCTGAGAAGAAACTAATCAAAAACTGGGACAGGATAACGTTTTCTTTGAATGCTTCCTGTGAGTATAGAGACATCTCCTGGGATGAAGCGAAGTGAGGTGGGTAAGTGAATCAGAACACAACAGAACCTGTAAGTCCGACCGGTTAAGGACGCATGGGGAAGCATGTCCTTAGCCTCTCTGCCCCCAAAGAGTGTGTGTAACAATGATACCAGCATTTTTAAAACGATGGTATTTTCCCCGACAATCAGTCTCTCCATCGTGGATTGGCAAGTGATTTTTGATAATAGCAACTACATAGGAGAGTCCTAATTGGAAATAGTTACTTCCTTTTGAGCAAATGTGATTTTTAAAAGCCTAACGAATGGGATTTTTGGCCCTAGGCTTGTGAAAGATATTGGTCTGTAGTTTTTCTATGTTCGAATGTTTTTATCTGGTTTTGATAATAGGGTAATTCAGACATTCAGGTATGAAGCAATCCCTCTGCTTCTATTTTCTGCAAATATTTAAAAACATTTGCCAGAACTCACTAGTAAAACTATCTGGGTCCAGTGCCTTTTTCTAAGAGGGTTATTAATTTTTGATTCAATTTTTAAAGTAGATATAGGGAATATTCAGGTTATTTCTATTTATTTTTTCTTAAGAGTTTTAATATTTTGATTTGTGTCTCTTGATGAATCAGTATGTTTCATCTAGGTTGTAAAATTTATAGAAATAAGATTTCTCATCATTTTCCTTTCTTGTTCTTTTAATGCCCATAAATTAGTATTGATGACCTGTCTTTCCTTTCTGATATTGGTCATCTGTGTTATTTCCTCTTTTTATTCTTGGGTAGCCTGGCTAGATGTTTTTTGTTTTTTATTGAGCTTTTTCAAAGAAATATTTTTTTCCTCTATTGTTTTCCTGTTTTTGACTTCACCGATTTGTGTTCTAATTTCTTATTCCTTTTCTACTATCTGCTTAAATTGCTCTTCTTTCTCTAGGTTTCTAAAATAGAGGCTTAGGTTATTGATTGTAGATATTTCTCCTTTTTAAATATATACATTTAATACTCTAAATCTCCCTCTGTTCTTGCTTTGCTTTCACTATGTTCTACAAATTTTGACATTAAAAAAAAAAGTAAATGAGGAAGCAAGAGTATTTATGCACATTAACATCTTTCTAAGCTAAAATAGAAATGTAATTCCTATTTTTTATTTTGCATCTTAATGAAAACGATTTAGTGTGAGACATTTGAAGCTAGCATAGGCTAATATGAGGACTTTTTTTTTCAAAGCTTTGATAAAGACAAATCAAATCGAATTTTTTCCTAAACTCACATTATGTCGGTGGCATGGCTTCTTCCATAGGTGCTCTGAATTTATCGAAATGGTCAAAAAGAATCACAGGCGTTGATTCTTTGAAGACCTGTAAGTTGGTGGCCACCAAACTGAAAAGCCGGGTTCTAGTCCAAGTCGCGCTGTTTCCATAAAGCACCTTTGGGATGTCAAGGCTCATCTTGGGGTCCCTTCCATTCATGGGGCCTACGCAGTCGACTAGGCCAGCCCTATACCCCGCGTATTCTGGGGTTCTCGGTGACAGTTCTGAGCCCTCCTGGGAGGCTACTGAAGCCTTTCTGAATGGGCTCAGATAGAGTATAGTCATCCCTCAGTATCCACGGGGGACTGATTCCCGGAACTGTCCCCACACCAGAATGTCCCTTCTATAAAATGGCACAGTATTTGCATAGAACCAGTATCTGCACATAAGCTACGGCAAGTGCACGTACACCTCCCTTCATTAGTGTGGACTCGGCTCAGTGCTCAGTGCGCGGCAAACTCAAGCTTTGCTTTTTGGAATTTTCTGGCATTCTTTTTTTTTTTTTTTGATCCACATTTTGTTGAACCCATGGATGCAAAACCCTTGGAAACGGAGGCCCAACTCTATATACTGCTTACCAATTAAAGATGCCAACTGGAACTTTATAGGAAGAATACGGCAGTGAAAAACGAAATGCATTTTGGATATTTTAGCCACTTATCCATCCCTTCCCCTGAGTCTACTAATAGACGGTCGTCTCAAAGGACACATTATCTACAGCCTGTTTTTAAAAGGTAGGTCATTCGTATCTTTCTAAATGATCAACGGGAGAATTCTGAGTCATTCAACAAAAGTCCTCTTGCTCAAGATCTCATCGCGGTAGGGACAAGTACACACACATTCTCTTCTTTTTTCTACTGCGATAAAGTGGCATCTGGGTGAGGATTGGGTGTGCGTCGAATAGTGTCCACATTCTCTTGCTCTCGGTCTCTCTCTGTCTAACAGCCTCTCACTGCGCGATCCTGAAGACTGATCAGATTCTTGTCGTTTCCTTATTTCTTCTACCCCGGTCAGCGAGATCTTTCTGTCTCTCCTCCCGTCCCTTCTCTCTGTGGTTCCCAGAGAGGAACGTGAGTGTCGAAAGTGTCAGAACAGTGTAAATGCTGATGTATAGGCCACAGTTGTCCCTCTCAAAAAGCCTTCAGAGCCCCTGCCTGCTCTGTCCCCTTCAAGTTGGGAGTGATTCATCAGCTGGCCTTTAGCAAGAAAAGAGGCCGGCCCGAGGTCTCGGGCCTTTGACCTCGGTGAAGAGAAAGGTCACAGAGAGCCCAGCTCTGCAGGCCCGAGTTGGAGTCACAGACACAGCCTCCGGAGGACGGGCGCCTGGCGGAGCGGAGGGGGATGGTGGGAAAGAGTGGGAATTTAGAAAAGTTAAGAGTATATTTCTAAGGGACTCAGTGGATCAGCTGACAGCTGGGGCCAGGGGTCATGTTTATGCTCGATTCCCTGAGCGTGTTACAGTAACATCTGCTTGTTAGGAGTCTTTAGGGAGCAGGCGTGGGGACCAAACGCTCCTGACCTTCCACAAAAGGGGACAGGCTAAGAGATAAGGGGTTCCTATTAATGTTTGTGTTAGGCTTAACGGCCACCCCCCTCTTCTGGGCAGGATTGGTCAGCTTTACCCCATTCCTTTTCATCGTCTTGCTAAATATTTAAATGAGGCCCATGGTTGTCAGTGGCATAGCGTTTGAAATTGCAGAAAAGAAGGTTAGAAGTCGAGAGGGGAAATTTTTTGGTGGCGATAAAGAATGAGAAAGATTGAGAGAAACAAACAACATCTCAGGAAATTCTTCGCATGCTAGAATTGAATCGTTTCACAGAAACGTCTCCACTTTTGACATCATAAATAGAATAAAAAACCAGATGTAATTGTACTCTGTCACATTCTGCAATAAACTGATTTGGTCATTCGGTTACCAAGAAATTATAACTTCACATGGTGACTGCCTCAGAAATGTGTTTGCTAGACTCAGAATGAGGACAGAACTCACGATTGAGGGAAGGTTGGGGACCGAACACCGATTTCCCTTTTTTTTGTTAACCTTTTAGGTTTTGAGTCACTTTTATGCCTTTTCCACCAATTTTCCTTTAAATAATTCTAGTCTTTTTTACCCCCACTGTTACCAAAGGATTCGAGCTTTTATATGGTTATATTCCCCACCTCCGATTCCTCTGGGCGAATAAAGAAATCAACGGCAGCATAAAACAATTTCTGGAAAATGAGTCGAAGGAAGAAGAAAATGCACTAAACTCCTAATTCATTTTCTTAAAAAAACAAAACAAAACAAACAAAGCAAAAAACAAAAACAACTTGCTGAGTGTCTGCTGACTTCCAAAGTATACATTTTGCATTGCTTACAATTATCCAGACTTTTGTGTTGCCATTTCCCTTGATTTTTGCTTAGAAGTTTCTGGAAGGACTCATCTGCGTTTTGCAAAAGTCCTTCGGTACCACTGCAGGTACAAGCATGCGCAGTTGATAGATGTAAGAGTGTACACGCTGGATGTGTAGCTGATGCCTTAGCTACTTATGTGACACTTTGTTTTAGGCTAGAGCCGGTGGAAGAATAAAATTCGGGAGTAGAGCGGCGGAAGTTGGAGATAGAGATTCTTATTTTTAGCCAGAGAGAAAGCTAACAGAAGCGAGTGTGTGGTAACATGAAGGCAGCCTCCTTTGGGGTCCACGTCCCCAGCAAAGTTCACAGTCCGACCTTCCCAGAAAACTGTATGAAAACGACAAGTTTGCTATTTATAGGACTCGCCCTGGAGAAACCGCTCCAAGGAGGAGAGGAGATTGTTCCAAGGCAAACTGGACGAGAGAGGATGGGGCCTCTTTAAAGGTAAGGGCGTGCGTGTGTGTGTGTGTGTGTGTGTGTGTGTGTGACATTGGAGGTGGGATGGGTGATGGGAGCTGTTCAAAACCACTTTGCGATTATAAATAATAAAAAAATTCAATCGGAAGTGCGTTCTGCCAGACTGGACAATAAACCTCCTAGAAGGGCATTCAGATTTTCTTAATCAGGGTCAGACCCACAAGCATAAGGCCAATGAGTTCAGTGGGAAAAACGACTCTTCTTCCCGGTTTCTTTTTCCCCCCTTCCTTTTTCCTTTCATTTGGAAGGGACCCCCTCATAAACATGCAGAGCAATTTTCCAGTACATTAACCCAGGAGGGATCCTCTCTCGGTCGGCCCGAGACACAGAAAAGTTGAGAAACAGGGCCAAAGGAAGATGGATGGGCCTGAGATATAAGAGAAGGCCGTTTTTCCACTGCCCTGCCCTGTACACCTAGGACAAAGGCTTCATTGACTGCAATGCTTGACATCAGCCTCATAAACTAGTAGTCAGGCACAAAGGGTGTGACACTTGAAAGTGCCAGTCCCTGCCTTCTTTCTATTACAGCTGTGCAGGGGGGTGGGCCTGACGGTGGTGTCCCTTTGTCAGCCCAAGGGACAAGAGGTGAAGATAAATAGTGTTGACTTTAATGCAGTCGCCCGATTTGGCTGTTTCCCGAAAGACAACATTTTCTTCCAGGTGTCGTCTCATCGTGGCCTCGGGAGATGTAACGACGGGCCCTTCTGGCCCGGGAGGAAGGGGAGAGAGGTGGGCTGAGGACCGCCGTGAGGGTGCGGCGTGGACGTGTGCTGGGGGTGGTGCGGGGAGGCCGTGACGGGCGAGTGCGAGCTGTGGGTTCTGTACCTTGTCCTCGGCGAAGGCGCGGCGTGCTCGTCGGGCACCCCAGCTCGGTCGCGAGGATTTTCTTCCGTTTTCTCGAGCGCCTTGAACGTGGTCCTGGCAGGGAAAAACGAACGTGGTGAGCAAAACCGAAAACCACGTACGATGGTATGACGTAAAAGATTTCTTAAATAAATCGCCTTGCTATCTTTCTGGTCATTACAAGGCCAGACGTTAAAATATGTTCCTGGGGACGTACGACTTTCAAAGAAGCACTTAGGTCGAACGCGAGAATGAAGAATTCTACGTGTTGAAGGCAGGAACCCATCGGCTGTGTGTGTTGTATTTGGTGGTGGTTTTCATCAGTTTTTATTTGGCTGGGCATCGGCTTAGGGATGCCTTTATTATGATTATTTAACGTCTGTGTGAGGGGAGGATGAATGCGAAATACAGATCACGAAACCCATTTGGGCTTGATGGCAGAAGGCCAAGTTCAATTGGCCGGAGTGGATCTCCTTGCTTAATGTCATCTTAAACCTGTGTGGCGCAATTTTGGATGTCTCTCCACCCTGCAAAGCGGTTCATTGGAAGATGATGTCTGAGCCATCGCTAGTTATAAGTCAGAACTGTTGTCGGAGTGGATTCGAAGAGCCTTAGCACCTTCGAGCCCATAAGAGCTGCACCTTATGTGCAGAGAGAGAAATGTGTGGTAGCTCAGACACCCACAGGTGTCTGGTGCCCAAGCTGAAGAAAAGTTAACATCAGATGAGCCACGAGGAGTTTTACTTAAACACCGACAGCGGACCTCAGATCCGTCACACGTTAGCTGGTCTGCAACATTCAGCTGAGTTTCCCTCCCCATTCTCCCATCGACTTTCTGAGTTTAGAGCCTCCTTCTACTTATGACACCTCTTGGCCTCATTCGAGCATATATTTTAGAAATTACTCATCCAAGTTATTTCAAAAATTCTATTCTATTCAATTCCGCTGCAATCTCGTTTTGGAGAGCATTGCTTGAGGCTACGGTTTAGAGACATCTCCATTGATGGGAACATATTTGAATGCTATTTTTTCTTCCTCTCTTGCTCCTTAAGCTCTCGCAGTGAGCTGCATGATAAGTACTCATGGGGGAAAATAAGACAACATGTAAGAAAACAATTGAACATTGAAGGATTTAATCTTGGTTTGAGGTACTGTTGGTATCATATCTAGAAAGGTCAGTGAACTCGACGTGTGTACCGGACCCAGCCTACCTCGACTCTGTATCTAGGCCTGTGTCTCGGAATTGGAATCGATACGTCTTCGCATTTTTCTTGGTTCTACTTGAGGACACAGAGTTTTGTAAACACACCGTTAGAAGCCGACTTCCCAGACAGAGACATCTGCGTACGGATGCCCTCGTGGGAGTCAGGGACTGGCCTCGTTTTCCTAGTCTGAATCAGAGTTTAAAAATTCTTTTAAATAAACATTTGTGTTCTGGCTTATCGAAGGTCTTACTCGGTGACAAAACTCTCTTTTTATTTGCATGCTATAAAACCTTTCCTTTGGGTGAAACGAATATTTCAATCCATTTGTATTTATGCCAATACAGGCCACGGGCCACACTGCGTGCGACTCGTGTGTGTATTGGGAGCTAGACTGAGCCGGCAAGGTCTTCCTTTGTTCCTCACTCACTTTGTCGTGAGAGCCAGACTATTGCTGCAGATAAAAAGAAAATATTTTGTTTTTTGACCCAGAGACTGAAGAATTCTCTCTGTGCAAGCCACAGCAGGCGCGTCTGTGCCCTGGGTCCGCAGGGAACCAAGGCCACAAGACATTGATCGCGAAAAGAATAGATGTGTTGGCTTTGTCCCTCTTATTGATGTTGGGCACCAAGAAACTTCTGCTGAGGGCCTGAGCTCACTCATGCGCCTTGATGCCAAGTTTACAAGGATACAGATCAGTGGAATCAAGGAGTTAACTGTTGTTTCCAGTTCTCTAGCTTTGTTTCCCCCTCCGTGATTTAACCTCACATAATAATAACGTAGTGAACGTGTCCGATTTGGTAACCTGTGAACCTCGAACTTGACGTATCTCAAACTCGATTCCTGTTTCTCTTTAGCAAAAGGGCTCTGCCTTCCCTTTTGTTTTTCCATTTGCATTATCATCGTGTTCGGGGTCCAAACACACAAAATTCAGCCACATCTCAGCATTTTTTCCCCTCGTTTCTCCCCTGCTCTCTGTGCCAACAGTGACCGAGTCCTGCGGAATCTTTCTCGCTTCTGTTTCTGATTCTGCCCCCTCCGTTTCCGTTGGCCCATGTAGCCGAGGCACTCTGACCTTCGTGCCTGAACTAGTGAACCGTTCCCATGAGTCCCCTTTCTCATCACTTGCCTGATATAACTCTCTGCCCCAGGCCCCTCTCTTCTGCTTATGCGCCCATGACTTGTGCCTCAACGTCGTTCTCCCTTCCAGAGCGAGATACCTTTCACTCCCTCACACATTTGAACTCACGTCCTTCAGCAAGCCTGCCTTGACCCTTCTAGAACAGCCAGCGAATACTTTCCCTCTGGACACTGATTGCACCATGAGCATTGACCATACACTTCGTTATTCTCGTCTGGGAGAACACGAAAGGCGCTCGGTGCGGCGTTCCAGACACTGTGAGAATTAAGGAACGCGGTTGCGTCAAGTTTATAAATCTAGCCAGGAACTTGGCTATAAAGAGAGGCCGTGACAATGCTAATATGGAAACTAGTTACTACTGATCGAGTGCCTCTTTTGCGCCAGGCAGCGTTCTGAGCGTTTTACTGTCATCGACTCGTTTAACGCTGACGGTGACCCTATGAGACGGTTGGCATCCCATCTCGCAGATGTGGAGATGGAGCCGCAGACATGCTCAGTCCGGTCCAGCTCCAGTCTGAACAGGGGGCCGAAGGGTGGTGAAAAAGCTTTCAAAGGAAAGGGGAAAGTGACTTGGTGTTTCTCATTGAATTAATTAGAAATGCCGTGGGAGTCACTGAGGATGTTCACAGCACCAGTGCTGGTCCTTGGAGTGCCTTATCCTGGTCATGTGTCCTTGCTAAAGTCAGTGACTTCCTCACAGGGCTGTTGAGAGGATCGGACAGAATGGAAAAAGCGAAGCGACTAGAACAGAGCCTGGCACCTGGTAGTTTTATATGCGTCAAAAATATCACTATTGTCGTCATCATCATCATCATCCTCACCATCATCATCATCTTCACCATCATCATTGCCATCACCATCATCTTCACCATCATCATCATCTTTACCATCATCATTGCCATCACCATCATCTTCACCATCATCACCACCATCATCATCATCCTCACCATCATCATCATCTTTACCATCATCATTGCCATCACCATCATCTTCACCATCATCACCACCATCATCATCATCCTCACCATCATCCTCACCATCACCATCACCATCATCACCACCATCATCATCATCTTCACCATCACTGTCATCATCTCTAAATATCACTGGATACCAGTGACCAAAACGATGACCACAGTTCCAGTACTAATATCAATAATACCACATCCGGTTGTACAGTTTGGTAGATGATTGATAATACTAGGCTAGTTAATCGTCCCAGAGCAAAGACTCTGTTGTGTTTTATTAATAGGCGGCCAGAAATCATTACTTCCCGTGTATCATCCGTGAAACTCCTCTGGGGTTTGGGGGTGGCAGCGTCCTCTGCTTAGGGAAAGTCGCTGTGACTCCCCTCGCATACCCTCCTTCACCTTGCCCTTTAACTACTCGGCATCCTTAATCCAGAGTGGATTCCATCTGCATGCCATTCGATAAATCTATTTATTGTTAAGTTCCTTTGAAAGTTTACCAGCAACTAATAGCTCTGAAATGTCTGAACTAAAACTAAATTTATGGTTGACCAGTATCTTTTCTCACAATTATCTGTCCTTTAAATTAAATGCAATTAAAAACTTTAAAAAATATGAGTTATTTGTGATTTAACTCAAAAATAAGGTTAAGGTAAAACATTTTGCCTGTAATTCATTTCTTGTTTCCAAGGGCAAATGACACATATTTAAATAAAGAGAACTGATTATTTGAACAACAACTATTAAGACATCCTTGTCCAGAAAACTGTACATTTAGAAATATTAATTTGACTTAAAAAAACAGTATTCTGAAGTAAAAATAATGTAAAGAATTTTGAGTGTAGATTCTATTATCAAGGACATGATTGCTTTCAGTCTGACTTTCCTGAAACTCAATTCTTTTTTGTAAAATGTATTACTTCTCATAAAAATAAAATAATTTTCTAAAAAAATATGAGCAAACATTGGATTTTTTCATTTTTATATTTGATCAGTCTTAATGTTCTATTGTACAGATTTATCCAATGTATAATGTGCATTTAAAAGGTATGTCCACATGGCTAAATGAGAAAAAAAGGCAAAAAGAGATGATGTTTAACGAATTTTCTTTTTTACTTTCCAGAGATCCCCAACTTCTACTTCGAGCTAGTTTAAAAATTCCTAAGCACATTGTGAAGAGAAATAAAATTAAAATCAGTGTGAGAGGCAACATGACTTTTCCTAGTCTATCATTTATTATACATTTCTAATTAAAAATCGGAAAAAGGGAGAAAAAATGTAATCTCAGAATAAAGCTTAAAATATTAAATATACTTATTAAATATATTTTGCATTTTAATTCATTATCCTTCCGTTTCTCCTATTGCCACTAACTGATGGCTGGAAACTCCTGGAGTAAGGACACGTTCCTTTAGTACTGCTTTGGACAGAGGTGTCATTGATTGAAACACGACAAAATATTTAGGTGACTTGGAGGGGAATAGTAATTTTTTTTCTTTTTTTATAAATAAAGTCATTTATAAAATAATAATTTTTTTCTTTTTTTATAAATAAAGTCAATTTTAATCATGTAAGATCAAGGCTTAGTATGACAACACAAGGAAGTCATAAACAAGATTTCCACAAACTAACGTGGTCTCGTCAAAACATGAGTTCGACAGCAGGTCTGAAAATAGATTAGAATACCTCACCGCTCAAATGTGCTTCTGTTGGAGTTTGAAACTGTATGTTTTTCTGATTATTTAAAAAATGATAAGCAGTCACTACAGAAATTTTAGCATTCGGAAAACCATCCAAGAGGATTACTTTCTAATGATGTAACCACTCAAGGGTAACTTGGTTAGCATTACACTTGAATTCCTCGTAGATAGGACGAAGATATGACATGAAATATATTTAACGATCAGTTCTGCACGAGCATTGACCGATGGGAATGATTGCCACATGTAAAATCTGGATGAATCATATGTTTTGCTGAATCTTCTCTCTGTTGTGTGTATACAAATGTATGTCCATAAACAATATATTAGTTAAAACGCTTACAGATACAACATACGGTTTTATATATTCATACGTTTTGAATATAATCATTGTAATGCTGAGGTTTGGACTAGTCTAACTATTATTTATCTTTGATTAATCTGTGGAAAAATAGGAGAGTTGCTAGGCAAATTAGAAATGTAAATTTGATTGCTGGGGGGATGGGTTTTGAAACTACGTCACAGCCATCTTTAGCAATGACTTGGCGAGGTATAAGTGGTCCTTAGCAAGACCACAGAGAAGCTGAAGGAAGAACTTCAGTAGAGTGATATTTTCTTATCACTGACAGGGGTAAAGAATGACATTTTAAATAATCTGCGTGGCTTTTTAAGCTATTTTTTTTGGCACTCTTTATCAGTTAATTCGTTTTTTAGTACTATCCCCCAGCAGTTAACGCTATTAAAATTTCATTTACTATCCAACTCTATTGTTTGAAAACAAATTGTACGTACCTAAGACGAATTTTGTAAACTTTGTCTTTAAGAAGCAAGATCGTGTTCTGGGTACACTGTGACTGCGTCGGCCCTAGTAACCGGGGAGGTTTTACGGATTCTCAGTGAGACATTATGTTCACCTTGAAGCTCACCATTAAGACATCCTCCCCCAAATGAGTGATCATTAACTTGTAAATCCACAAGGGAGCCTTGAAGTATTTTTGAGACATTAGGGAAGGACAGCAAAGCGTTAGTCTTGGAAAAGGAGAAGGGATTCATACACGATTTACGTGGGTTGAGGCCAAGAAGTGCCTCTCTGATATGGGGCCAACCATGGTGCTCGCCTCCTTCTGAACAATTTCTTTGTCATCACACAGCTACCTACACTGTTTGGTTATTACCAAAGTACACTAACCCGAACAGGCATTGCGAGGCGAAAGCCTAATAAAGAGCCCACTGAAAATTCGATTTTAAACACAGACGTGCAGTCCACATCACAGAGTGTGCATTACGGAACGGCCCGGCCTCTCATGGGGCGTGAAGGTGCTGGGAGATCACCCGCTCTTAGCTTTATTCACACCCCAAAACGTCCTGCACCGGGGAGCTCACTCCACCAGAGAAGAGCCATTTCTACCCTCATTTGTGTTTGAAACATGAAAACCACGTAACAGCTGCATGCTGCATTGAATAAGGAAGATACACATGCATTTAAATCACTTATATCTTACTTTTTTATGATGCAATTGTGAATTATGTTCTTTTTGCATCTGTAATTAGAGGGCAGAACAGATGGTGAAGGCTTCGTTTAAAGTGATGTGTCCATTAAAATAACCTAGGCTGCCAAACGATTGTTCACTCCGGCGGGGCATTCATCCACTGTGGCAGGCACTTTGCGGTACTGAAATATGCTACAAAGGCCCCTGGACTACACATGACGCTTATTATTTTTAAGGGCTTTCCAATAAAAGGGTTCACTGTAGCACAGCTAGCTTTGTACCTCATTTATCTTCCGAGCATATGTTTTACTATATTGTTCTAATTAAAAAGTGACCTTGTATATAATGATCAGAACTCGGTGCTGAAAATGATTCATGGAAGAGCTGGGGATATGAGAAGATATTCCAAGCCATATTACCCTGGGCAGTGAGGCGGGGGTGGGCGCGGTGGCTTTGGGGGAGAAAGTCTTCTTCCAAGATCACAGTGTGAGGAGTTTAGAAGATTCCATTCATCTCTGGGATGCATTAGCCTCTGCCTGCACATTATTTGGAGGAGGTTTTCGAGGAGGAAAACAAAAACAATAAAAGGGTAAAATTCATAAAATTTGGTTTGAAGATGCTTGTATAAAATTTAGTTATCTTACCTATGGCCAAAGCATATTGACTCCTGCGTTTGTTTAAAGATGTTAGAGATACATCTCGGAATGTTTTGGCATATTAGACTGTCGGCTAAAACAATGTCATCAAATTTTTCCTTTTATCAACTTCTGAGGACAGAGGTCTTTCAAATATCTCACAGAATGCCTAGAACTCTGTACAATAGTTATAATTTTCACAGTATGAAGAAGAAAATACCTTTAGAAAGATTAGGAGGGTGGCCCTACTTATTCAGGTGCTAAAGGCATTAAAATAAACATGCAATCGAAGAAAACATAAATGACTTTTTGTGTAATTTCTGGAGAAAGGATTTTCGAAGTCGAAATGGAGGAACAAAAATTCAGAAGCACATGTTAAAAATTCCACAAATAAAATTAAAGTTCAAACACCTCACTAGAAAAAATAAACGTTTATAACTGATGTGAAAGGGAAAGTAAGATCCTTAATATGCAAAGAACACATACAAATCAATAAGTACTGAGATTCTCAATAGGAAAATGCTCCCATGACAGAAGCGGTTAGTTTATAGAGGGAAATAGGAGTCACTAATTAAAATAGAAAATGCGTTAAACTTTATTCACAATCAAGCTATTTTAAGGTATAACAAAAAATACTAATTTCAACTAAAAATTCAATAACTATTTTCACAATGTTCATATCCACTTCTGGCAAAGATTCAGTAAGAAAGCCATTGTGGTAAAAGAAAGTCATGTTAGAATTATCTTTCTAAACAGGATTGGAACAACTTATAATGGGAACATTAAAAAAAGTGTGTTTTTTTTCATTAATTCTACTTTTACAAGACAGTACTAAGGAATCAAGCAGAAATGTGAACAAAACTTTGTGCATTTAGGTAATAATAATAATTATTTATTGAATTAAAAAAAAAACACCTCAAAAATCGCCTAGATGCCAAATCTGGCTAATAGTTTGGCAAATCTTAAAATTTTCACATAATGTGAACATACTTCAGCATTAAAGATAATATTCTTAAAATTCAGGTTCTGTTTGCATTGAAGGAAGAAATCTTGCATGCACTGACATATTCCAAAATTCAGTATGAAAATCCATTTCTGGAAAATCGAATTCTACCTCTCAGGCATCCTTCTCTTAAATTTTGCCCGATCGATAGGAGATTCTCACACTTTGGCAATTTTTCTGCACCAGGCTTTTGGTGAGTAGTTAATGATCTGTAAACACTGTTTAGATGCAGCGGGGGGCTTAGACATTTAGAAGAATTCTGTAGGGAGCCCTTTCATGGGAGGAAAAGTCTAAGAATAATTCAAATATTCACCTTTAAACATTTTTTATTGCCTTTCAATTTTATTTTAAATCTTTTCAGTGGGGCTTCTAGTCATCGTAAGAGTTATTTTGTTTCTGAAAAAAAAATTGCTTTCATTTTACCAGAGTAAACGTTTCCCCACCTTTTTGAGTAAACTTTTCATTCCTCATTGTAACGAGAGAGCGTGCTGCAGATGCGGGCACATTCTGGATGGATGCCGGTGACTTGGTCTTCAGAGTCTCTGAATTGGTCCTTCTGGAATTCCATTCGCATTCTCTCAACCTTTCGACGGCCATGGCACAGGGCTCAAGGGAGAAGGAGCCACACGTGTTACATGAATCAGCTCTGTTTGGAATCTGCAGTGTCTCTGGAAAAACTTAGAAATATCCGTGGGCTCTAAACTCCAGTGGAGAAGCACTCCTCCCCGATGCCAGCAGGGCGACTGAGGTTCCATGCCTAGACAATCTCTCTATGTCTCCAAACGTCCCAGTGGGAACTAAGGTTATAATGTACAGCAGGTTCGTGGGAAAATCATGGCGATTAAGTAGATGGAGATACTGAAGTTTATTTCCAGCCTTACACAGGGAGATCAAGCACTTATCACATTATCTGTGTGTTGTGACTGCTTTCTTGTCCCATTCCATTCTGGATGGGAAAATTCTACAGAACAGGTACGAGGCCTCATTCACCTTTTCCTCCCCAGGGCTTAGTCCATACACTGGCAAAGAGTCCACACTTCTCTGTTCCATAAATACGCGTTTTCTTCCCTTTCACCGGACTACTCATCACGTTGCAGCTCCTGAGTGGAGCGTTATTGTATTTTAAACCCTTTGCAAGATGCCCGTGTGCTCCGAGGATCAATAGTTCTGCCCCTGGTTCTGTTAGGTTTATTTATCAGCATCTCCTCCATCATCATTAACTACTTCACACGAGGACCTGAAGAAATTTAAAGATATTTTACCTGTCCATAAACATCTTCAAATCTAGTTTCTTCACGGCACGACGTGATTAATCGGCAAAGAACAGATGAAGCGCTTGGCATTCAAGATTCGGACTTTTTGCAGGTGTGAAAATATTCCAGACATACTCTTCATCGATTTAAAATGGAATCAGGACAAACAAGGAGCGCAGGACTAATGCAGAATAAAGAATAGCTGAATATACAATAAAATACGGTTGCCAAACATACCGGGAGAAAATGGTTCTTTTGAGTGTGTTTTTTTTTTTTTTTTTTTTGTATTATGAAAACTCAATTTTAAAATATCAATATTTGATGCTCTAATTTTTGATCTCTGACCAAGCTATTTGTCATCGTTGGAATGGCGTTCTGCATTCCCTACTTGCATGCTTTTTCGTTGTGAAATGGGTCTTTGGTGATCATTCTTTTTCACCGTGTATATCTATCTTTCCAGGTTAAGACTTTGGGGTTTTTACTTCCCCAAAGGTTACATCTATAATAATCGTGTTAGCCTACCTGCCAGCGGCCATTTCTCAATTACTCTCACGCAAGTATTCGTGATTTCCAGAATGAGCGTGCTTCCCATTTCTGGCCGTCCACAGATGCTCGCTTCATGAATGCCCGAGGTTTATGTCCTCTGCCCCCAGAAAATGGAGAGGCCAGAGATCAGAGGAGAAAATGCTAACTCAAAGGCCAGGCATGATCTGGTTTGAAGCTTCTGTCAACCTGGGGACATGGTTTAGAATTCTCTGATTTGTTCGAGGAACTTTTTGAACCTATACAGGTTGCAATCTATTAAGGCCATTCAGGAGGCTTGGCAGCTTTACCCACCTGCTTGCCCAGGTTAGCTGTGTGTGTGTAGTGTGTGTGTGTGTGTGTGTGTGTGTGTGTGTATGCACACACACACACTCACTGAGACCCCGAGCGTTGTTCACTCTGATTGTGAGCGGAGGTGACGACTGACATGTTCTCACAGAGGACAGTTTGCAGGTCCCAAAGAGACCTGTTGGGATGAACGCAGTCGAGATAATAGCGTCGGAGCAGGACAAAAGCGACGTCACCGCGAAAATGCCTTCAACCTGAACCACGCCGACGGAACCACGCACGGACAATGCGCGCGAACTGCCTAATGCAGTATGGAAAGACGGCAATAACCCTTAATGGCAACTCCGGAATGAAGCATTATGTGAGCCGGCAGAAAGGGAAAATGCAGATTGGTTCTCTTTTTGTTTAGCTGTAAGTGCTTATCAAGGTTAGCAGGTATTCAAGGTCCGTGACACCAGGATAATTTGTTTTATTATAACACATGGGAAGAGGAGAGTGCTCGGGGCTTTCTGAGTGACTCAGGCGGCCGGATAAAATTCTACCATCTGAGCTCTTAACGATCTCATCTCGACACACCTCCGACACTATCTGATGGGGAGAGAGCAGGTTCGGAACCGGAATCTTTGCAAAAATGAGATGATAGGATTAATAGTTATAATGGATGAGAGCTGGTGATATTTTGTTTTCTTGGTGAGATTGTGGGATTGAAACTTGCATTTGCACTTGAACTGCTTTCCAGCTGTCCATTAGGCAAAGGCTTTCTAAGGTCTCCAGCTCGGGCTTCTGGACATACGAGCAAGATGTCCACTCGTTGACTCTTCTCCATCACAGAGGCTCATTGGGCAGCAGAGGTCAAGATATATGTGTATCGGTTCGGCTGGAATAAAGAACCACCTGCAGCCCAAATGCCTGGTCTCTGCCTACACTAAACCTAAAGTCCACGGGACCCTTTCATTCTGATGCTGACACCACCCTGAGGGAACGGCTTAATCTTTGGACGCTGTCACATAGTGACACCTATTGTTCAATAAAGCAATTTTTGGCAATGCCTTAATGCGTCTCTACCCAGATGGTGGCTCAGGACGAGGGAAGGTAGGAGGGCAGGAAAAAAAAATCGCACTGATGGGCAAACCTTTTCATTTGAAATACTGAGTCACAGTGTGAGCTACTGGAATGTCTCTCCCGAGTACAAGTTATCGCCAAGGACAAGGCCGATTTATGGAGAGCTTGGCGATGGTAAATATGGCTGCTCGCAATTTCTTTAAAGCCACGAAGTAGATGCAAGATGCAAGCGGTCATTCTAACACGCATTAACGAAACAAAGAAAGCAGTTCCTTGTAAGTGACCTTAAAAATACATATCTCTAATTTTTAAGCGGGATTTTGGAATTTGTATCTTTCTATAGGTTACTGGGTGATATACTCTTAATGTAAAAATTGAGCCTTTTATTCTGTGGGTTGTCGAATGATGGGAATAACTAGTTAGTTACTGCTAACTGGTAATTGTGTGAGTGCAATACCTAAACTATGCAGTACACACTCACTTTCCCAGCAAACTTACAACCGAATTTTCAACTGCATGTTGGCTGGCCTCCCATGCTATTTCTCTGAAAACAAATAGAGCATTTTTTATTGGTGATGGATCATTCTCTGTCAAGGGAAAACCATCAAGACAGTTTTTAGTAATTAAGAATGATAAAATATTAAAAACAAAATAAACCACATTAGTGGTTTCTTTGGTTTGCTGTCGGCGGAAAATAATTTGACCTCGTTTATTCAGAAAAGGCTCTTCACTGCAAGGTTGCTGATGTGGCCGTAAAAGGACCGAATCCAGTGGCCTCGGGAAGCATGAGAAAGCATCAGTGATGAGGTCCTGGGATCCTGAGACCTGTCATTAGTGAACTCAGCCTCTAGTCAGTAGTCTCCGTTCAAGTGAAGGAACTCATGTGAGGAAAAAAGCCAACTGGCCCAACATGGGCCAGGGGTCTGGAAGGTCACGAATGGTGGTCGCAGGGGGTCAAGGTTCTAGAACACACACACGGCCACTGAGGGGCCTTCTGCGCAGCGGGGGGAAGTTCGGCAGGAAGGAAAAAGTGTGAGCTGGATGAACACCCCACAATATGTCAATGGCGACGATAAGATAGAAAAGGTTCTTGTTTTCTGGAAATGCCCGGTCCCACTTAAGAGACTCTCACGCTGGTAGAGTGCAAGTTTCAGACTGGTGCAGGGTTTACCTTTGCAGAAATTAATGATTTGGAGCCGTGACGCAGAGTTTGGACGGTCATGGCATGGCTTTCTTTTCATTACGGTTTCCTCTCTCGGTCTGTTGTTCCTCCTTTGGCTGGTCAGGCTACCGATGCCTGTCTATGTGGCCGCACGGATCGGCAATGTTCTCGTGACTGAGGGATGCTGTGGGCCTCGCTCCCAACCCCATAGACAAAGATAAACTCTGAATCCCATAGCATCGTCGCTGAGCCTTTTATGGGCTGACTTTCTTCTGGATTTTTAGCCCCACCTCAGGCCACGCCATTCCTTTGATGTGTAGCACAGGTAAATTTCCAGTCACATATAGAACTGCTTGTAGCTCCATTATTCTTTACGCTACTGCTGCTTTGCTTATTGTGCTTTCGCGGGCCTGAAATGCGACCCTTCCCCTCTTCCTGGATCTTGGCCCTTGAGAGCAGCGAGTGGGGATCACATATCACCTCCTCCAGGAAGGCCGCTTTGTCCCCTGCGTGGATCAAGTGCTTAGCTCACAGTGGTCTCTCTCCAGTTCCAAGGGCGCAGGGTCCCAACGATGAGGAGTATATCTCTTTTCTACTATTGCATCCTGCACCGCATCTAGACCCAAGGTTGGCACAAGAAACGCTCCTCGAAAGGGCGAAGGAGGAGAGTCGCCGTGAACACGAACTTGACCTCCACACCGCCCCCTTTCTGCTGCTTCCCAGAGCGCTGTGGCTGTCACCTGGACCTTCGCCTCGCAGCCTATAGGTGGCAACGAGAGGTTTCTGTAGCTTTTCTTTCCTTCGGGTCTGATAGGAGTGACAGATCACTCTGCGGCACGCTGTGTTTGGAATGAGACCAGCACGGCGACAGTGTTAGGTACACTTCAGTCCCTATGCATCTCGACAGGGTTTTTAGATGGGGATTTTTATGACGAAAGGCTTCCTATCCCATCCCACCTTCCGTGAGCCATCCGCTCCCAGGGGAAGACTTGTCTCCAACTGCAGTGGGGGGAAAAAAAAGCCCAAAACCCTACAATGCATCATTGTTTTCCAATGTAGGCAGCCTCCGTTGTTCGTGTTACTGGGTACAGACCCGCGCGCTACTTGGGTGCATTAAGGAGACATAACATAAACGTTCTGTACAGCTACGTATTTACCGACGCAACTTATGCACGCATATGCGTGTATACAGCAACCTTTCCTGGCCATAGAGTGGTGAGTCACTCACACACACGCACACGAGAGGAAAGCAAAGAATATTACTGTTTCTCACTACTTTATAAATTAGCATCTTTGGTATGTTAGAAGTGGGGGGGGGGAGGGTGGGACAGAATTTTAAATATGGGTCTTTCTAAATTTTTTCATATCTTTCATCTTTTTCACTCTGTCTCTTTTGCTAAATCTGCTCAGAAACCATCAAGTCCAGTGTGCTAATTTGCCTAATTTGGAGCTGGGAGGGAATGTGGATTGATTTTCAACTTCTCTCAGAATCCAGGGGAAGGGCCATCTGTCAGGATTAACTGGGTGTGTAATCCCTTTTGACTCATCTTCCCTGACAACGGGGTGGAAGAGTAACTGGTCGACCACAGCGTTCTCGCGATGCACAGTAAGAAATATACTCTCCCTCTGAGAAGTCCATCAGTTAATATTAACAAGGAGAAAGAGAAGGCATAACTTGGCAGGAAGCTCTGAATGGCCCCCAGACTCGAGTCAAGAGATCACCGGGGAGGGGGGTCCAGCTTGTAACGTATCCCTCTCTTCCTCTGAGTGACGGCAATCAGAGGGTGGCCTGCTCTCCTCTGGCAAACAGACACCCACGCTGGCGAGTGCCTTTTAATGTGCATCAGGTCCACGTCTGGGGAAAGGATGCCCAGTCGGCAGGTACGGAGCCGTAAGGGGATAACTCAGACACGCTGATAAAGCCGCTCGGTTTACGTGGGACGCGACTTCGGCATCTACCGATGGTATTGTTAGTGCGGGGTGATACCTGTGCCCCGCCTGCCCAAACGAAAGCCGGTGAAATGTATACGCGCCCAAGGTCTGTCACGGAGACTCCTGCCTTGTTTGTTCGGTGACTTTGGGATCCTAATCGCGCAGCCTAACAGAGATAAGGCCTGAAGCAGAGAGAAAGAGCCCACCCAGGTCGGGGCCCCCAGGAAGATGAAGGAAAAGCCAGTGTGTTAAAAAAGGAAGCTCGTCCAACTCCGAGCGGTGTGTGAGGTTTTCCCGTCTTGCACGTTTGGTATCATAAAAATAGATTTGCTCTTTGAAGCCAGATGGCACGCGATACTTCTGAAGTTAAATCTGGCCTTACGACAGTGCCCATGGCCGGTGAGAAACCGCTTGGGCTGTGACGGCAAACTATTCAGGCCTCTGCGAGTCCTTTTCTGAACCTGAGTGTGAAGACGCGTTCGTGGCCCTTGACGATGATGTGACTACTGTTTAGCCAGGAACCTTTTCTTTTTTTTTTTTTTCTTTTCTTTCTTTTTTCTTTTTTTTGTCCTCCGCCTCATTCTTGTTTCAAAAAACTGGTAATTAAGAACACATAAATGACAGCCTTGGTACTGATCATCAATTAGCTGGTCGCTTTACAACAGGCTTTTGCTGCTCCTCATTTTCCGATAGTTTCATTGATCGATTGATTGCTGTGTCTATTCATTCAGAAGTCTACAGGTTCATAGAAGCAAGATCAGAGGATGTGCAGTCAAAAGACCCATGTCGGGCTCGTTGAGACAAGATTTTTAAAAGCCATGTCACCTTGGGAAACTCGGCCCTAGCTTCTACACCTTCTATGAGAGAGAATCGTAGTCACCGAACCTAAAATACCATTTGTAAAAGTGATGTATAAACAGTAAAACGGTAAATACATTTCATTTTCAGAAGCTAGAACTATCCCCGGAATATTGTATAAGCTACGTAAAGAAGTATGCTGTGAATATGTAGTCTATGCTCAGAAATGTATGAGAAATTTTATAGATAAAAAGACTAATCGGACAGAAATACTGTACTCGAGAACATTACAGTCTTTGAAAATAAAATAATTTAGCCGTGGAGAAGACACAAATTTAGTCATAGTGTTTCCTTAAAATTTTCTATAAAGTAACTTATTTACCAGACGAGGCCATCAACATTATTATGCCCTGTAATCCTCAGCCTGATTTTGCAATAACCCACATTTAAAGGTAATACCAGTTATTTTAAGGTATGCCCCTGGTAAACATAACACATTATTCAATTATATTTAACAAGCAGCACATACTCCTTATTAAATAATTTCCTAACTTATTATTAAATTATGAAATAATTTCCTAATTTATTATTATTATTATTATTAAATTATGAAATAATTTCCTAATTTAAGTTTGCCAACTTAACAGTGGACACTGAACCCAGGCTACTTCTGCATTTTTTAGAAACCAAATGATTTCCAATAGTAATTGGGAATATTTTTCAAATTAAGAACACATATTCAATTCTTGAAGCAAAATTTCCAAATGTAGACGTGTCGAAAAAGGGGTACTTCAACGTCGGCTGTTCTACTTAATAGGAATGTGATTTAAGAAAGTGATGTAACCTTATAAAATTCAGTTTTCTGATATGTAAATGAGATAATAATGTCCCATTTAAAGATGAAATATAGAATACGTACAGAACACCTGTTTTAAGTAGCTGCGGGTTAGGGTTTGGTCACAGAGACCGTGAAAGACAAGACCCTGAACAGACAGACATTTCCTCCTTCCTCACGGAGACACCTGAGTCATGGTCCACGGCTACTCAGACATGGAAGGGCCCAGCAAGTCTCATCGTGGGTTGTAATAAGTCCACTTCTGCCATGGATACCGGCAGGACAGGTATACCAGACAAAAGACGCTGCTTTCGTGACTGGAGGGGCTGGTTGAGGGCATCAGGGCGCCCAGGGGAGCCTGTCTGCCACAGAGAGCCCCGGAGGAATGACCACCTGCATCCCGGGTGCCGATGCACGGCCTCGTGGGGCTCCTCGCATCACGCCACTCGGGGGACCTAAAGCATTTTCCTATACGCCAATCATAATTTGGACGATTGTTATTTTCTTTCCATGAAGGCATACTCTATGTCAAAGGGGGCCTTATAATATCGTGGTGTTCAGAATTACAGATGTGGAAACATTGCACGTGGGTGTGTGTGTGTGTGTGTGTGTGTGTGTGTGTATGCCTGTGTTAGTGCTGATGTGGGTATGTGACTGAAGTAATTCGCTCAACCATGCAGAAGGGGGCAGCTATATAGGGACCTATTACAGTGGCATCGGGGTCACAGCCTGCTGGAGACGCCAAAGGGCATCTCTAGCCCGGTGGGATTTTATGAACCAGAAATCGCCACTGCCCTTCAGAGCCGGCATCCATCACCCCAGGGTCTGAGGGGCTGCAGCCGAGGGCTCTCATTTTCTCCGGAGGCCATGGGACTTCCTGGTTCCGAGGAGGTGTTACAGATGGTGCCGTAGGTAAGCGTCAGATGGGGAACCAGCATGTGTCCTTGTCACCTCCACTTCCCCAGAAGCTGCTTCCCCCCTGTCTCTCCATGCTGCCAATGGAGGCTCAGGTGCCTGGCTCTCTGCCCTGCTCCTGGAGCTCCCTTTGACTTTGCAGCTTGTGCACCCTGCCCCTTGGACAGTGAGAAATCACAGGCGACAGAGGCCTTTGAAAGCACCACCAAACAGGGACTCTGGCCCTGACTCTCATTTACATCTCTTCTCTCTTCTGCTTCTTTTGTAGCTCAGGAGCTGCAAAGTGTCACACTGGGATATCTTAGGCAGGTGCTGGACACAAAAGCAGTCACCTATCGTCCCTAGACATTCACGAGAGATGCACCTGTCTTAGGGGAGTTTGGTCTTCCTATATTAAAGTAGAGGAGACAGTGAACTGAGAATGCCTAGGTAGTTTAAACTGTACAGACAGAACCAGGGGCGAGGTCAAGGCTAGGGCCATAGACAGAGTCTCTCTGAGGCTCAAAGAGTTCTGCGGAACCTCCATGTTTTTGAGGTAATTGGTATAGTAAAAAAAATAAAGAAAGAAAGAAAACAGGCTTAGAAACTTTGTGGCATATTTAACATCTTTACACTTATCAAAATAACACTTTTGGTACCTGCAAACTATCCAACTGTATCTTTTTTCTTTTTCTTAAATCAGGATAGAGTTCTTAAAATACATTTATTTATGCATGGAGGATTAAACGGCATGGTTTTATAATGGGGTATATGGAAGGTGATCATTCCCTTCACTCTGCCTGGGGCAGTCTGTTCCACACCTACTGTTCTAGAATAATTATTAATAGCACCCAAAGACTGTCCTAGTTTGGATGATAAATTGTTTGGTCAACTTAGGAATATATTTAAACCTGTATACTAAATGCCTTCTCTCCATGTGACTCGGTAACTCTATGAAAAACCTATTTATAGAAATATCAAAAGTCTCGGTTGGAGGCATGTTGGGAATGGGCTTTGGGAATGACTCTGGGGGTCCCCTCCATGGAGGTGACCCTGGGAGTTGAGCTGGTGAATGGATGTCCCCAGGGATGGGTGATGAGACCCTCACGAGCCCTGTTCTGAACTTGGTTATTTTCCACACTGTGGCCCGATTTATTATCTCGGCCAACCCTTTGACACTACTATGAGGTAGGAAGTACTTGGGATGTTCCTGTTTTACCCTTGATGGAAAAAAAAAAAAAAAAGAAAGACAAATTAGAGGACCGTGAACTATGCAAGTATACCTCGACAGTCAGGGGCAGGCCCTGAACCCTCAAATTGGAATGCAGAGCATTTCCCCACTGCACTGCCTGACGGGAAACTTACCCAAAGGTGCGTTTGTCCAAGCCAGTAATGCGTCGAGACCCCGTGGCCTGTAGTGCCCTGTGCGACACCTGATATTACCAGAGACACGCTCGCACCGTGGGGCCCGATCGACCCGGGTTTCTGTCCCAACGGTCGCGTGCGACTCACGCGGTCTCTCTGCGTCTTTGTCACTCGCAGCGTGTGGAAGGATAAGATGGCCCGCTTCAGAGGTCTGGCTGTATTAAGTGAGATTTGGGTAACGTGCCTCAGGTGTCATACTCAGGAGGCCCCAAACAATCCCTGTCTTTTCATAAAGTATGTGTTAAATACTTAGGTTTTCAGTACGTCTTTAAGTTCCAGCTGAGACTTCTAGAACAGAGAGAAGACACTTGGGGCTATTTCATATTTTTGTGAGTTAAGTCCCTTCGAACCTTACGGACCCACTTAAACCAGCAGCTGAATTTGCCGGCAGATAATAAATGCGTGGGCTCCATCCTGGCTCCTTATAAACACTGAATACATCTGAAATTCCCCATCGCTGGGAAGAAATTTAATATTTAAAGGTAATTTGACCTGTACATGTGTGTACCATGAATATTTAATAAAACCTATAGCAAATGTATTTATATAGCATTAATCTGCGGATATTTATTTCCTATTCATTTTCTAGGATATTATTTCCTCAGCACATGTGAAGTTGACCTCTGTAAAAACGCTCAGTTCTAAAGGTGAGCTTAAAAATTGTGGAGGGGAGCTGTTTCTTCTCCTGCCGAAATGGCCGCGTCTCCCCCTGCACCCTTAAAAAGAAAAGCGATTCTAAGAGGACATTCTAAGCTGTGTCCTTGGTGACCCCACAGTACCCCTCTGTTGACTCTTTATTCTACTGTATGTAATGTTTACAAATAAAGAAAGCAAAATCTCACTTTTTCACTTTCTTTTGATATAAATAATTTCACTTCTTTATAATATTTTAACTTGTGAATCCTTTAAATGAAAAGGGTAGGCATGATCCAATTTAGTTGGTAGTTTATATAATAGCTAATTCAGATTTATATATATATAACATATATAACATACATATATTATATATATATTTTTTATATATATATATATATATATATACTTTTTTTTTCATTTATTTTTTGGATAGGTTAGGAGACCCACGTGGAATGAAGATCTTTTTCTCTAATGTAGCTTTAACTTTGGGATTAAGAGAAATCAAAACCGACCAACCAGATAACGTCGACCTGATGAGTAACTGTAAAAGTCAGAAAAAGCAGCCCAGCCCATTGGCCAAAGGTACTGTTCAGTCACGGTTCTGAGCAAGGTCGTGGCTGGCTCGCTAAGTCACAACTGGAAACCTCCCACGTTCTGAGTTGTTTTTACTTCCCAATCGTGTTCCTCTTTAAAACGCTACTCCAGCAGGGAAAACAAAACCCATATTTATAATCGGAATACTCTCTTAACATGTCAGGAGCCAGGTGTCATGTTTCGCAATGTAATGGAAAGAAAATAAAATCTGAGACGGAAACTTAAGCTACTGTAACTATTTAAAAGCGCAGAATGCCAGAGGAATTTTTTTTTCAGACTGCGCGTTGGGGCCAGGAGGAACTGGTAACGTGTTCACGCTGGAAGGGATGCTTGCAGTGAACGCGGACGCTCGGTCCGCATGTCGCCGGACTGTCATAGTCGCCGAGTGCCACCCTGACTTTCCTGAACTCCGCAGCCCGGTGGCGCTGAGCTGTTCAGCTCGGGGACGCAGCGCCTGCTGTGTAAGAATGTTCGAGACGTCATGTGCTCGCTTACTTGTTATAAAACTTTTTGTTCCCTTAACTAGAGCCCCCTGTTTCTTTTCCCATGGGATGGTCAGTGTTATGTATCAGTGGCTGTATGATCCTTGGCTTTGAGACCCTGTGGAAATGGATTTGTAAGAGAAGACTAACTCTTCGTTCTCTAAAATCTGGTGGCTGATTTTAGATTAATTTTCTGTTGTCAGCACTCAATGGGCCTAGCAAAATGCGATGCAGTAAATACACACACAAATATATAACGGAAACCAAATTTTCAGGAAGTATTTACCCTTACCGAATGTGAACATGTGATGATATTTTCTGTTGCAGTTTATCCTATTTCATTAAAAAAAAAAAATGCTAGTCACAATCCACTAAACTAATTTCACAGCCCACTGATGGATTATGACCCGCTCGTGAAAAACACTGGCTTAGCACCCAATAAGGCACCTTGAAACAGTATTTGATCAACGTATTTTTTGAATAATAGTTTTTGAAATGTATTTTTTATTTTAACAAAGACCATGCATAGCCTTTCTCTCCTGTAGCTTCTTTAGTGATTTCTCCGCTGTCGTCCAACACGAAAGCATCTTTTACTGTTAGTGCCCAACAGAAATTTATGATGCCCTCTGAGAATTTTGGAGCGGAAGCTTTAAATGTGAGGTGGCATTTGGGGTGGCCAGACAACAAGGACATGCAGTTAAATTGGAATTTCAGATAAATAATGAGTAATTTTGAAATATACGAGTTTGTTCCAAATATTGCATGGATATGCTTATACTGCAGAAATGATTTGTTACTAATCTGGAATGAAAATTTAACTGGGTGTTCTGTATTTTTTTTCTTTTAATATTTGCTAAATACAGAAACCTTCAATCCCGAGAACTGTCTTTTCCACTTCCAGTCAGCTAATTGAGCTGAATTTCATTTCTCTCATTTACGAAATGTGAAGGTTGACTTGACGAGCATGAAGGTCCCATCTAGGTGTGATTTTCTGTGATTTAAGACACAGAGATTTGGAATATATAGTAGCAAAGAACCCTAGGTGGTGATAATTTCAGGTTTTCTATTTATGCTGCAGTTGAATCAGGTAAGCATATGTTTAACTCTTGGGAAATTAAATGATGTATTCCTAGGAAAAGAGAGAGAGAGGGGGATGCATGATTCTGGCTATTTTGTTCACGTACTCTCCACGAGCATTCGCCCTGGCGTAGACAGTAGACGCTGCCCGTGAACTTGATTTTCCTAAGTTCTCATGGTGGGAGTATCTCACTGGTTCTAGCACCCACAGGCTGTGCCTCTGAGATCCTTCAGCAAAGACCTTTCCATTCAGAGGCAAGAACAGCAGTCACAGCCTACAGCTAGAGCGCCTCCAGGATCCACGCGGGGTTCCAGCTAGACCAGGCTCCCCCAAGAACCCCAGTCAATGCCTGCGTGTGCGGAAGGTACCAGAGCCCACGTTTCCTGCCCGATGCTGAGCAATCTTTGCACAGGAGCTGCTTGTTAGGTTAGCTTTGCTTCGTCAGTCTGCATGGCCGTGAGAGGCTCTCCTGCCAATCTCTGCCTTTCCTCCCCTTTACCTTTTCCTCTTTCTCCCCAAACCGTCAGAGCCTGAAGAGGTGGCCTGCTTCTTCCTATTAAAGAGCCTGCATTCCTCCCTGGGTGGAAGACTACTGAATTCTGACCCCTGCTAAGTCACAGGGCCCATCGCCATTTCTACTGGCTACCACGCGGAAAACTGATGGCAAGTCAGAGCGCACTCAGGACGGGCCGGGCTGATCATGACTTAACGCCCGAGGAGCTGCAGGATAACTAACATAAACAGGCAGATGCCACAGGAGTACCTATGGACTGGATTTTGAGGGCGCCTCACCAAGGTGGCAGAACACAGGACGGGGGAAGAAAAGGGGGGTAACTCTGTCAGAATATGAGATTTAACGCCATTCCAACATGGGACATTAATAGATGTTCTCAGACCCACAGGGTGTCAGAAAATAGACCACTCTGAAACTTTTATGCAAAAAAAAAAAAAAAAAAAAAAAAAAAAGGACATATTCCAAACCAAATGAACAATGAAGCAAATGGCAGAAACAAGTACTGAGAGAATACGACATAAAAGTAGAGAGTGGTAAGAAAATCAATGAGCCTTAGTTGTTTTTTAATAGTCATCGCAAAACATACTTAAGGAATATAATGAACATGTTGAAATTTTACTCTTGAAAGGGAAGATTAGTAAAATAAAGTTATCGATAATAATCTAGATGTCAAATCTGAAATTAGTGGGAGTACAAAAAAAGAGATAGTCGAGTCAACGTATTTTGGGTTTTAAATAAATCTTGTTCCATGTTAGATATTAATCAAGGAATAGCAGAGAATATATGTGACTTTCTAATCACTAAAGAGCAAAAAGAAAGACCAAAATATGTAAAATACTGACTTTTTAGACAACTTCGTTTCTATTAATGAATTATAATGATTTTTCTGTGTGTATAAATACTCTTTTTGATACCACAAAACATTCTACTGACTACCCCCACAGTATTTTAACCAACGTCCTGTATTTAATATGTTAAATGTGTTGCCAAATTATATTCCAATGAGTTTCTATCATTTTATAGCTACACGGGCATTGAATGAAAGTGCCTGTTACTACACACACTGGCCAACATGTTGTTAAAACAAAATACATCAGTACCGTCTCATTTTAGCTCAGCTCCTAAATATTTCATTCATGTAGATTCTTCCTGCCCTGAAATAAAATGATTAATTTTGCTTAAAATGGGTTAGTGATATATTTATATGCCAAGTGTATTTTTTTCCCCCACAAATAAATTAAAATCTGTCCTTAGAATAGGACCAACTGCTAAATGTTTTCTGGTTTTAACAAATATTTTGTTTTAGACCAGAAATTACAGTCAAGTACCTTCAAATTATTCGGTAAGAGTTATCATCATTCTATTCGATGTGACAAGAGTCCACTGGCGAAAATATCTACAAAAATTAATGGTGATTATGGTTAGGTTTGGATAACCCCTTTGCAAGCGATATTTCTGATTTTAACATGTAGTGGTCGGATGTCCATGTTTATTTGCATTCTTCCCATAGGGAGGAATATAATCATGATTTACTATGTTTTTAAGAGTTTTTTTTTCTTTTAACATGTTTGCTCCCATTCAACTACCATCTTCTATTTTTTTAACGAAAAGTGACATTAAATGAAATATGACACACCAAAGAATGTCAAGACAAATTTAAGAGTCTCACTTAGAAATGGATTTAACCTGTAGCATGCATGGGTGGTGAAATAAAATTTTAATTTTAAAGTCTTTAATATCACAATAGAATGACAAGTTGTAGATAACTTTTGACTGCCTGTAAGTTAACGCTCATGAACTGTAAAGTATACTTTTATTAGACATCAAAGATGGAGGAGTACTCTGGTGGGCAGTTTGACACTATCCACACAAACGAACAAACAAAAATATGTACCCATGACCTAGCAGCTCCACAAAGATCATTCCTTACATTACCACGCATAATAACAAACTCTAAAAAAAATCATCTCGGCAGTCATTAATTGCATACTGGTTAAATAAATTAAAGTGTATCTATACAATATGAATTATTTAATGAATTATTTAACCATTAAGGAGAATAAGGGATAATCGACTGAAAAGTATTATTACATTTTTATGGCGCACAGACTCAGTTAAGGTCAATGTTAAAAGGTAAAAACATGGAAAATGTGTACGGTAAAACTAAAATTAATAAAAGAAAATATGAGACGAACTTTCTGACTCAGGGCTATGGAATAATTTTAAAAAGTCCTATGACAAATCCACAAGAAAAAGAAGTGGATTTGATTCCAATCAAAAATAAGAATTTGATATTAATAATAAAAAAAAATAGCACGCCTAACATTAAGGGGTAGATAACAGCATGAGAGAACATATTTGCAGTATGGAAAACTGTCAAGAAACTAGGAGCTTGAATACACGAGGAGCTCCTGCAGATCAGCAAGGAAATGCTTCCACACCGAGAGGAAAACGAACACGTGGATAGTTAATGTACTTTAAGAGGAAATCCAAAAATTCACGAGTTAAAGAAACCCAAATTAAAACAGCAATTAAATATCCCTGTTACATCGCCTAAGTGTAGAAAGATGGGTGACATCAAGCATGACAAGCTCGGTAGGGACGCGGGAGCGGAGATTGGGGTGGCCATTCCCACGGGGGACGCGACCGGGCGGTTTGTAGATAAATTAAATATACGCCTGCCTGGTAAACCAGGTGTTGTGGTTTGAGGCATATGCGCTGAAAAACAATTCTCACTCAGGTCTCCATGCGGACATATGTGAACACGTTGTGGTTGTGGTTGTGGTGGTGGTTGATTCTTCCCAGCCTTAGCTGGGGTGTGGGAAGTCGATGGCCGTGCCCGGACGCCTGTCGCCGAGCGTTCTGCTCAAGCGTGGGGCTGTGCACCGCGTGGCAGAGAGGCGGAACCGAGGAGGTGACATGAAGAAACGCGGGTGCACAAGCGTTGAGGGGGGGCCGCCCGCGGAGGGGCAGCGCGGGTCAGAAAGGCCACCGCACGCACGGGCGGCTGTCACACAGTGCCGCGCCGCTGTATTTCGTCCATAATCGCGGTGTGCCAGGCACTGAGAAGGAGGTGTGGAGTCCCGCCACCACGGATAAATAAACAAACCAGGAGAAGTGGAAATCGAGAGGCTCTCGGGAAAGAATTTTATGCATAAGTGGAAAACTACAAGTTGCAGAAGAAAATAAGGCATGCTTTTGCACCATATGTATATCCATTTGTATTATGTGTCTATATGTACATACATATACTTCTACATATGTGTGTCTGTCCACACATACATATGCATGCATGTACACACCCATCACATGTATGTGGATACATATGCACATATACGAATACACAAACATATAATGTGTGTGCATATATACACATCCATGTTCTGCATACATACGAAATGTTGGATAACGTACATTATTTGCCATGATTATGTGTTGCATTTATTTAAAATGATAAAATGCAAATGTGGGAGTTTTTCCATATTTTGAAAGTACTGTTTTCTACAATTGTTATCGTAATGATTCTTTAGTTGGCATTAAGATCATACTTATAATGTTTAAAAATATTTGGAATGATGGTTTAGGGTGTGAATCAAAAGTAGAATTTTGCCAGATAGGTTTTGTATACTTTTTCTTATTTGTTACATCTTAAGTTGTCATTTTGCACTGTTAAAAGAGGGACAATAAGTAATTTGGACCTTTTCTCTTATTTAAATTGTTTTTTTGTTTGTTTGTTTAAGTATAGCATTCAGAAAAGTTCTCAAATCACAAGTGATCACATTGATAAATTTTCACGAAATACATTCTATTCTCTATATCTGTATCTATGATTTTCCAGAATTTTGGGTTCTTCTCATCAAGAGGGTTAGCCTGCTATAAACTATTTCCTTATATGCAAGAAGCATACTCTGGATCTTTTTAATGAGCATCACTTGGACACAGATTTTCACTGATAATTTCAAAAATTTTTTTATTTTTATCTATAATTAAAATTCCCTTTAACTTTGGAATTTTGAATATATGGGATTTGATAACTCGTATAGAGTACTCAGGCACTCTATTGCGTGGTTTGTTGTCTCTAGAAATATTTAGAGTCAATTTTTACTTTAAATTTCTAAATCATGACCCTGATGCCATATTCCTTTCTATAGGATACTACTAGCGAAATGCTGAGGAGTTCTACCTGTGGCAATAATATTGACAGGCAATAATTGTTGGTATTAAATATATATCAATAATTTTCAAAGGGTTTTACACATTTAATTCAACTATACTTCATTAAAACTCTAAGAGATATTTATTCAATGAATTTTACAGAGAAGGATACTAAAGTCCAGATAGGTATGGTGACTTTCTCAGTGTTATTCGCCTAAGTTAGGAATTCTAATTCACAATCAAGCAGTTTGGTTTTGACACACAAGCTCTTCACCCTTATATGGATCAAAGAAATCTTGGACTAGGTATATAGGCATTTTTTTGGTCTATTTTTCAATTGGCTCCATTTAAAAATCTAAATTTGAATTTTATGTCATGGACAGCTAAGTTGAAATATGGCTATTTCAATTTTTGAGGGCTACCTATAGTTTCAATTTTGCTCCACGAGAACATTCAAAATTATTTCTTTCAAAAATCTAATTGCCAAATTGAGAACTATTATTGAGAACTCAAAAAGATTTGAAAAAATTAATTTATATAAATATCTATACTGTAATGAATAATTAACTAAATAGCCTATTAAGCTGGAAATTAAGTAGCTGTTATTTATGTAATATTATAGTATGTCTATAAGATTATCAGTTGCAATTATTTTAAAACAGTATTTTCACTTAACTATTAACTTTTTTTTCAAATTTTAGAGAGATTTCCCCAATTCTGAGAACATTTTTGGTACACAGGTTTCCTAAATAAAAGATTGCTAAACCAAGCTGAGTTCTTAAAATGTCTATGCAGTCCAACTCTAAATTTATTATCACTCTTTTTGACTATAAAATTTTTAATCTTTGGGAGTTCATAAGAAAACAGCTTTACATCTGAACTTAACTGATTAAGTCTCAGGTTTGTTTATTTATTTATTTTTTTGAAAAGGTAATTTAAAAACAAATAGAAAGTAATCAGGCTTTCTAAAAATGCATTTTCTTTTTCTTACGATGTAGTTTTCTTGTTGGTAACGGTGGTATTTTCTTTGGCTGTGTTACAAAACTTAAATAGCAAGGAAAGTGAGCAGATAATTCAGACTTAAAAATAAAGTGTTTTAGCTATTGGCAGATGTCAAGACAACTTGAGACTTAATGATTACTGAGCTGCATACCTGCCATCCTTATCTGTCTCTAGCAAAGTTGACAAAACAAGGTAGTCTCATGTCAAAACAGATTGGGAAGGAAGGAAGGAAGACAGAAACTTGGGCAGAGTTAAGAAGAAGTCTTGCGTTTTCATTTCAAGTTTCTTCTTTATTCCAAATGATCTCCTAAACAGAGTCTTATGTGCACCCCCAAATAAAGCAATTTACTAAACCACAGAATATTAATCGGAAAGCGTTCTGCACCATTAAATTCAACAATCTGGAGGGTAAAATCTCCCTGACCCTCTCCCCACACCCTCAGTTAAAAGCATGGATCTCCACAGTCCTTATCTAAGAGACAAATGTTTGTGCATGGCTCTTTTCCTCTCCTTTCTAAAACTCGCTTGCACCGACTCGTGGCATGCCACTATTTTCTGGGGGAACACCACCATTCAGTCCATAACACTAGCGCGTTCCTGGCCATCCTTCAAGACTGCAACTGACTGTAATTTCCCTTTTGAAACCTCCCCTGAACCGCCTTCCCTCTCTTGTGCCCCTACAGTACTGCCTGCGTATTTCTATTCTACCATTTTACTGTACACCTCTGATTTGCACGTCTGTTCTTCCCGCTGGATCACTGTTGCCGAGTATCTGATACTTGAGTCTTCATTTCCATTAGAGCATCTCTGCCCGACAAGACTAATTGATCATGGTACTTTCTCCTGCTGAGTTAGGATTCTCCTGAAAACTGCCACAGCCTCTTCTAACCAGCTGGCACTGATACCTTTAAAAAATCTATTTGCCATATCTGCTCCGAACTGTGCTGTCCTTGGCATATCTTATTTGTCTGTATCAGGGACACAGAATGGATGTCATACATGCATCAAAACCTTTTCAGGATGATGCTTCCAGATGTATCTATACTTGATAAGCAAAGCGATGTATTCCTACCTATCATACTGTAGGCGATGGCTTCTAATTTTTACCTTCAGGAAACAAAAACTATGGCTGAATGTCATAATAATTTTCCATTTTTTTTTCTTCTAAATCCTGTATTTTGTTAAGTGTAGGCGTGGCCCACAGTTTTCCACCATAAACTCCCAACCTGCAGTCCAAAATGGGGCCTTCCACAATGGTCTTTATATTGTAGACATCATGCCTTTGAGAGCTAAAGCTTTGTAAGTCAGGCGTTAAGCTAATGATTTAGTTATTTATTCCTTTGAACCAGCTACTTTGGTGACTCATTTTTCTCCCTAACCCATGCTATTATACACTAATCCATACATTACTTCCCCTCAATACAGATGACACAGACTGTTTACTCAGGATGATTTTGCAATATGCCCATTAACAAAGACTTTGTGGGCAGGAAGAATACCGGTTATTCAACCAAGTTTAGGAACACAGCTGAGTGGTAGACCAGATTAGTAGGGTGTTAAGCATCCATTAATAATGGCAGGGTGACAAACTTGAAGGTTTTGATTTTAGTTCAGATAAGCCCTCTAAATTCAGGACTTGGCTAACCGTACTTGTAGATTTCTCTTACAGAAAACCTGGTCCGTCTCGGCAGGGGACTGGCTGCACGAATGTTAGTCAGAAGGCAAACAGAGTTTGTGATAATTATTATGATATGATACATTTAAAAATTATTATGTATGCTGGACTTCAGGATAGTCCGGATTTCAAATTTTGACACTATTTTTTCCCCATGTCAACGTTCCTCAGATTACGGGTATTGATTTGGGGTTCAGAAAATATCGTCCCTCTAGTAAAAAAGTGTTTATTCCTATTTAGAAACTTTAGCCCAACTAATTCCATTCTCAATTTTTAAAAAATCGCTTTTTCCCTTCAGTTTACTTTGATTTTCACAATTTACTGTGCACACATCTGCTTCCTCCACCAATCTGTAAGTTCTTTGAAACGGGGGGCCATGCTGTTTATTTTGATATTCTATTAACACGTCTACATTTTAGGTGCTCAACTAGTAACTAGTGTTACTAAGAATATTTTTTGCCATATATGTGTGTGTGTGTGTGTGTATACTCAAAGAGATTTTATATATATATATGGAAATATATATATATATGGAAATATATATATATATGGAAAATATATATATATATGGAAATATATATATATATACACACACACATATAATCTCTTCATGGTTTGTGGGAAATCTGATGACCATTGAAATGGCTGGTTATCTCTAATGTCACAAAAAATCAATGTGCTTTTCCAGTTCGTGTTGAGCGATGACTCTGAGTCACTAACGGATTTTCTCGATTAGTGCCCCAAACCCCTCTGTGAAGTGCGATTATTACAGCCTCTGTCTAGATGAGAACATGGAACGCAGTCGACTAACTCCTCCATGAGAGGGCAGTCCCCGTGGAGCGGCGAAGTCCAGAATCGGAACCAGACCCCAGGTCCCGAAGCTCAGCATCTCCATCTCACTGCACTGCGTGAAGAAGCCTCTTTTTGCCCTTACTCTCCAAGAAGAAAAAACAAAAAGTTTTCTTTTGTCTTGATTTGATTTGGATTCTAGGCCTCATTTTTTTTTTTTTTCTCAAGAAAAATGAAGTCTTTTGACCGGTTGCTGAGATAAAAAAAATCCCAGCGTTGTCTGTGTGTGTTTTGCTGACGTTCAGGATTCTAGTCCCTCAGCGAACCTTGTCGTGTGCACTTTCACAGTCTATCCAGAATCTTGCCACCTCTTACCATTCCCACTGCTACCGCCCTGACCCAGCCACCGGCCGCCGTCGCTGGGGCGTTGGGACACAGCTCCCCCTGACCATGACCTCCGCCACTGTTGCCCCTCCACAGATAACTGTCATAACAGCAGTCTGAGGGTTCTTTCAAAAACACAGGTCAGATTACATCACTCCCTGCCCCAATTCCAGTGACCTGCCAGCTCACTCAAGTAAGACCCCGAGCCTTTCCAACAGCTCCACGCGGTTTGCCAGACCCGTCTGCGCTCACTTCTCAGACTAACGTCACACCCTGCTCCTCCGCCCTGCGCTGACTCTGCCTCGGTCATGCCGGCTCCTCGCTGCCCCTCACCCCCGACTCACGATGCAAAGGCCCCTTGCCATCGCTTCTAACCGGAATATTCTTCCCCAGAAGAGCAGCATGGCTTTCCTGCTCGCTTTCTTCAGGTCTTTGGTTAAATCTCCCCTTTTCGGTGAGGGCTCCTCTGAATATGACATTTAAAATTATTATACATTTATTTCTTCTTCTCCATAGCATTTGCCGCCACCTAATGTGTTATAGATTTTGATTATTTACCTGTTAGACATCTGTTTCTAACCAGTAGAATATGAGTTGCCTGCCCAGGGAAGTGATTCAGGTCTCTTTCATTCACAGCAATGTCTCTAGGACTTATATCATTGCTTTGCACGTAGTAAGCATTTGATTTATATTTGTGGAATCTGAAAATCTTATATATCTTCACATTTAATAGCTTTCTACCTATGTCCTTGAAGTGAGAAGAAAAAGAAATTTTAGAGTATTTGGGGATTGTTAATTATAGTTTTAAGTAATCAAAATAGGGTAATTTTCTATGGCTGACTGGTGTTGGGTAACGTAAATTTTTATGTAATCCATGCCTAAGTCATTTTACAAGGATTTATGAAGTTTCCCCGTCCACCAATTGCTTCCAACCTTCCAAGCTACCAATCAGAGCTGACGCGAACTCTAGTCTAGCCTTAGACTCTAATTGTCTTTTTCAGAGACATTCACACTTGGTGTTAGGCAAGCTCAGTTTTACTTTTGCAAATAGAAACTGCACAGTAAGAAGAAGATCAACTTCAGTTTTTCATTAATTTCTACCAATGGCAGGATGCAAATATTTTTAAAAGAAGGTAAAAAAATTTGCATCTTTACAGTGTATTGCATTGTTATAACTGAGATGCTAAGTTATGTCCCTGTGAATTTCATATAGAATTTTTTAAACTTTCTATTAGATTTCAAAGTATGCATTTTAAAAGAATAAAATGGAAGATAACTTAGAATAATGTATTAAAATTATTAACAAAATACTTAATCCATATACTAAAGAAAACCATAAAAATTCCACCAAAAAAAAAAAAACTCTTAGAAAAAATAAACAAGTTGCAGGATACAAAATCAATGTACAAAAACCCATTGCATTACTATACAATAAAAATAAAATTTTATTAATTATTAAAAAAACTTGATTCCTTTTTCAATTGCAACAAAAAGAACAAAATACTTAGGAATAAACTTAACAAATCATGTAAAGGACCTATACACTGAAAATTATAAGACATTATTAAAATAAATTAAAGAAACACAAAGAAATGGAAAGATATTCTGTGTTCATGGGTTGGAAGAATCAACATAGTTAAAATGGCCATGCTACTGAAAGGAATATTCACATTTAATGCAATTTCCATTAAAATTTCAACAGTATTTTTTGAAGAAATAGAAAAAAAATCATCAGATTTGTATGAAATTACTAAAGATCTTGAAGAACCAAAACCAGCTTGAGAAAAAAGAATAAAGCCTGACTTCAAATAATGCTACAAAGCAACAATGATCAAAAAAGCGTGGTAATGGCAGAAAAAAGGACACATAAACCAATGGGAAAGATTTGAGAGCCCAGAAATAAACCTACATACATATGGCAAATAATTTTTGACAAAGGAGCCAAAAGTATATAATAGAGAAAAGAAAGCCTTTTCAATAAATGATGCTGGGAACATTGGAAAGCCACATGCAAAAGAATAAAACTAGACTGCTATCTGCCATCATTCAGCAAAAGCAACTTGAAATGGATCGAAGACCAAAATGTAAGACCTGAAACAATAAACTGCATAGAAGAAAACATAGAAACTAAACTCATGGATCTCAGATATAAAGAGAATTTTATGAATTTGACTTCAAGGCCAGGGACGTAAAAGCAAAAATAGATGAATGGGACTATATGAAACTAAAAACCTTCTGCACAGCAAAAGAAACCATCAACAAGACAAATTAACTGAAGGTATTTGCAAATAATGCCTCCAATAGCTGGTTAATATCTAAAACATATAAAGAACGCATACAACTCAACAAGAACAGCAACAACAAAAAACCCAAAAAATCTAATTAAGAAATGCGCAGAGGACCTGAGCAGATGTATAAAAAATGCTCAACTTTACTAGGGATTAGGGAAATGAAACTTAAAACCACAATGAGATACCGCCTCATACCCGTTACAATGTCTGTCATCAACAAAATAAGTAATTACGACTGTTGGAGAGGTTTTGGGGAATAAGGAACCCTCATATACTGCTGGTGGGAATGTAAATTGGTACAGCCACTATGGAAACGGTATGGCGGTTCTTCAAAAAATAAAGAATGGAATTACCACATAACTCAGCCATCCTTCTTCTGGGCATCTACTCTCAAAATTTGAAAACATTTATCTGTAAAGATATGTGCACCCTGATGTTCACTGCAGCATTATTTATGGTGGCCAAGACATATAACCAACCAAAGTGCCCTTCGATAGATGATTGGCTAAAGAAGATATGGTACATATATACAATGGAATATTACTCAGCCGTAAAAAAGATGAAATACTGCCACTTGTGACAACATCGATGGATCTTGAAATTTCCATGCTAAGCGAAATAAGGCAGACAGAAAAAGCCGAGAACCATATAATGTCCCTGATATGTGGGATACAAAACTGAAAACAACAAATGAGCAAGATAAACAAACAAAAACACATAGACACTGACAATAATTTCATGGTTACCTGGGAGAAAGGGGTCAAATGAATGTCGATGAAAGAAAATTTGACTTTGGGTGGTGAACACACAATGCGATATACAAATGATGTATTACTGAACTGCACACCTAAAAATGACATAATTTTATTAACCAATGTCACTCCAATAAATAAAAAAAAATAAAAGAGTAAAATGGGAGAGAACTTACAATAATCCACTAAAATGATTAATTAAACAGTTGAGCCAAATACTAAAGAAAGGCAAAAGATAAATCTGATATTCATGTTTCTCTAAGTTAAGCTGTAGTCTGGTTTTGTCTTTTTCTTACATTTTTGTTATTTTTAAATTCGTGTATTTATTTGTACATTTATTCGAGCCTCATAAATTTCCCAAATATGAATTCGGCACGTAACACGAACTAAGAGTAAACAAAGCATCGAAAGTGAGATGCAGAAATTCAAAGACCTTATTAGACACTAGATGGGAAGATAAACCACTTTCATAATTTTTTTCTCATTTCTTTCACTAGACATCAGGTACAGAAAAATTACTGGGGCGTACTATTTGGGAAGGCCAGGAACGAAGTGATGCCCTTAAGATAGAGGTCTCCCTGACTGAAACAAAAATCGAGTTTGGACACTTTAATGGGGTAAGCTTCATGCTCCCAGAAGACTGGCATTTTTCAGCAGCCTGTGCAGGTAGACAGCAACCCTTTCTCTGTCTTTCTTTCTCAAATATCTTTCGAAGTTCTCCAGGCCTCTCTCCATTAAGCACAGATGACCACACTGCAGGAGAGCGGTCTGCCCTTCCCCTATAACACACCGTAAGTCTTTTGCTTGCATTCGGGCATCATTTCCTGCAGGCTGGCTTCTGCTTCTCCGTGAACTGTCTAAGAGCTCAATCTCTGCACGGGACCCTGAGACGTCCCTTCCTCAGCCTCTTCCCTTCTCTTATTATGGGACGTTATCTTACAATATGAAAATTATGTGCTTATTTGTCCAATTTCCCCACTAAGATGGTAAACTCGGAGGAGGCAGGTGCTCTGGGCATGTCTTCTCCTCTGAGCCAACATGCTCAGCACAGTACCGGTATTTAAGTAGCTGTTTCATAAATATTAACTGAATAAATAAGCTGCTTTATACCAAATTGTACCTTAAATATTTGATCTAGAGTGTTCGTCTGCAATGATTAAGTAGTTAAAGAAGTTATTAATTTTTAATAACTCATCGATGCTTAGGTGAATAGGTTTAGACAGTTTCAAAGGATCTTGGTGGAGTGTAGGGGTAATGGGCAGGTTAAGGGCTGCCCAAGACGTGCAGGATTTCCAACGGACTTTGCATAAATAAGTAATTTTTTAAAATAATAATCGCTTGCGTTGTTGCATTCCGAATCTCCAACGAGGTGGGCCCAAAGACCTTAAAGAGAGTTCAGATTCAGAAGAATTAAAAGTACGATTCCTAAAAGACAGAATCAGGGAAGTACGTAAAAAATATACTTGTTCAGCCTCGCTACTATTTCTTGGAGTCAATCTTGGTTTAAAACATAATAAGCAGAGGCCGGCTTGTCATACCTACTTTCTCCCAGGGGTCTGAAACTGTAATAAAAGCATTTTAACTCAGTGGTAACTGGATTAGAGTAATGCAAGAACCTGCCACCCTGGGACCTCCTGCTTGAGTCTCGGCCTGAATAAATGTGCATGGAAATTGTTTGAAACTGATGGCTGCGCAAGATCACAAGTTATAGTAATGTTGACAGTCTCAGCTTGGAACCTGGCGGAAAAGCAGAAAAACGTGGAGCCGGGACTGAAAACAGCTCATTTGCAGCCGTGAAAGCGGCACTCGGGAGGTTTAGATGTACAACCTCTGCGGGTCAATGGTGACGGTATTTGCAAAGCGCCCCGACATCCCTCCTGCAGACGGAAGCGACTTAATAGGAATCCTTGCCGCAAATCTAAAGCAACTCGATTTTATCCCCAGCCTCCAGGACTCATAAGAAGCCAAAAGGAGGAGTTTCTCAGACTTACAGTGGGCGAAAGGATACTAAAGCTTCCATCTCCTGGAGGCCAGATGGGAAGTGAGAAGGTATAGTTGTCACATTCTGTCACAGCAGAATAGCGTGGAAATAATCCAATCAAGTGGTTCCCTTTGCAGTGGCATTTCGGGGTGAGTTCAGCCTTCACCGTGGCATGGGTTTATTGTGCCATGTCGCAGAGACAAACGTCTGTTGGCGGAGGCAAGTGGGGAGCAGGAGACTTGCCAGCGTCCTCACAGACATTCACGGGGAAGTTCTGGTGAATTCTAGCCAATGAAAAGTGGTGGCTTGTCAGCTTCCGAGGGCCCCGATTTGGGGAGGGGCACCAAGTGGCTCCTGACTTGGAGCGAACAAAGTCCTGATTTTCTGCAGTTGTGTAATTGCACCTTAGTGTCAAATTTGGCAAAGTGGAAACAGAAAGAATGCTTCAGAGGGGGCCTAAAAGGAGAGTATTTTATCCCCCATAATTCAGCACGGTCAGAGAATCCAACTTTGCTTCCTAGAAAGCTGAGTTTGCTTCCTTGAGGAGATTCGATCGGAGTCCACTTTACATAGAACATCATTTCGGTCCACGGAACAATTTCCTTACTTTATTATAATTATTTATTATAATTTACTATAATTATTTATTATAATTATAATTATAATAATTATTAGTAGTAGTATTTTTCATTTAAAGTATACAGTACCTTGGTTAGACATCTATATAGTTCATAAAGCTATTGCCCCAACTGTGCCCTTCCTCCCTGGCCCTCCACGTAGCCACCGTATTAAGCTGATCACATTCCCTATGGCGTGCTCCCCATGCCCGTGACCATCCATCAGCTACTAATTTGTATTTCTTTAGCCCTTCACCCCCATTCTCCCAGCCTCCCAACCCCCTCCCCTCTGTCGGACACCAAATTGCCCAGCATAGTTGTGAGTCTGCTTTCGATTAGCTTGTTCTTTTTATTCCTTAGATTCCGCGTTTAAGTGAAATCATACAGCGTTTACCTTTCCTTACTTTTTGAATTGGGATCAGAGTAAGTAGAGTGCTTACTATCGTATAAAGAAAGCCTGCCAAGCACTGTCCAGGTTTTTCTTCCGTTTTAAAAGAGTGAGAATGGCTCGGTTTGGACTGAAATAAAAGAACGAGAAGGAAACCCTCAGAGTATATGACTTCTATCTTCTTTTCATTGCTCTTTTGACATTTGGTTTTATGTCTTCCCTGTTTTGTACGCCTTGCACGCCACGCCCATCTTCTATTCTACAAAGAAGAGGCTGTGACTCTAGGCACCTCTAAATTGGATGCACGGAGTCCACTCTCCCGACTTCCCAAATATGCCGGGAAAAGGGACGGCTCCCTTTCAAAAAGTCACGTACTGGACACAGGCGACTGGTATATTTAGTATCTAAGAAATAGCTTTTCCTTTTTCTTTCTTCTTTTTTTTTCTCTGTTCCCTCAGAAGAAGGCAAAATTTTATTATAAAACCACAGATAAGTACATCAACGGCTAGGAGTCTGGCACGGCAGAACACAAAGAAATAAGAGATAAGGGAATTTGGTCAAATACAAAAAGTACTGTGGAATTTAAACCAAATGACAGCAGATAAGGCTTTTCCTGAGTTTCTATTAAAAATGTAATAAATAAGAAATCCAAAAATATATTTTTTTTCCGTTCCCAGTACTTCCGTTAGTGCATTACTCATCAGAAATGTAGAGAATCTTCATCAGCGCTAGGATTCTGTTCACAGCTACAAAAATACACTTGGCCGGAGTCGTGTTAAAGATATGACAGCCTCAGATTGATGCCTGTGAAACTTCCAGGCGAGTTTGTCATGTGAGTAAACAGACCTCATTTACATGCTGGAAAAAGCAACCCCATAAACCTGCGTGGATGCCTACTTGTGAGGGCAGGATCGACTCGGCAGAAATCACCAAGAATGAAACGCATTAAAAAACAGTGGTGGAAACTCGGCTGATGACGTTGTTAGGGAAAATTTATAGTGCTTTTTTTTGAAAATCATTTAATTTTATTATTATTATTTTAATTGTATGTAATTCTCCAAGGATCTCAAGGTTCTGTGAGTAACAGATATTTGCTGATATCTTACATTCTACTGTGGACCTTAAACTGATGAAAGCAGACAGGTTTTAATAAAGCTGATCCCCCTAAAAGTGAATTTGCATACATCCATGTACACCCTCTCAGTGCCTTTGGCCCTGTTGACCTCAGGGAAGGGAAGAAGATCAAAATCTGTACAAAGAGGGACTCTCATGGTTCCCCGGATGACAACGCCTCTGGGACCTGCAACTTGAGTGCGACCTGCGCTCTCAGGTGAAGTGGTCCATGGTGCCTGTTCCCTCTCTAGAGGACAATAGCCTTAAGTCATAAAATATCTCCTCGTGTAGTGTGGCACATCTGTCAGCCTTAGCATCCCACACGTTCTGTTTATATCTGTCCTGGGATGGTCCACGGGAGGAAACGATCACCCTATTTGAAAGCTATTTTATTTGATTCTATATTTCGTTCCTTTGTGATATGCATATATATGCAAATATATTCAACCAGGTAAGATACACACACACACACACACACACACTCGTGTGTGTGTGTGTGTGTGTGTGTGTGTGTGTGTGTGTGTTTTAAAGCATTTATTTACAGAAAATTTCAGAACATAATATCTGTGTGTCTCAACAGATTGAAAAACGATCGACCTCACTGATTTTCTTTACTGGGGTTCCTGTCACCTCAGAGGGGAGAAAACAGTATTCTCAACTTTCAGGAATAATTTCCCTTGAAGGTGGCAGCCGTCCTTCCTAGACACAGTCAGATCAGAGCCGTAAGTAGGTCACATTTTACTAATAGCTTTGGGGATTGAATCGCGAGTGAGTATAACTGTCAACAAACAATATCAGCATCCATCTGCGATCGGTCGTGTGGACAATCGTGACATTTACGGCTTCATAATCCTATACCTGTTTGTTAAATCATTCAAATTTTAAATCTCCAGCTATTTTAGATTTTCAAGCCCTAGGCTTTCTGGGCCACGGATGTGGTTGGTATCCAGAAGGCACTGAGGAGTCCAGACTTTGTGGAATGTGGATGGTGAAGATCATCCTCCCAAGTTCATTATTAAGATGTTTACAGAATCATCACAGCTACAAAATCTAACTCTGGCCACTTATTATTATTTTCTTTGCCACATTTTAAGCTATCCAGTTCCATTACTGAAAACAATTTAAGATTTTGTATCAAAAGAACATTTCCATTCACTTTTAAACAGAATTCTCATAAATCTTTGTGGCTTCTGTGCTATGACCCAGAATAAGAAATTAATGTGAGGTTGCATAAAGGTTGACACCTTGTTCTCCATGTTTCCTACTATTTATGTGAAAAATCTGCTTTAACATTACTTCTGAATAGTTGAATAGTCCTTCCTAACACGTGCAAAAATATTTGATTAATGAGCGACTAAAATTAAATGAATCGCTATGTGTAAGCCATTTGGAACAGTGTCTGGCACATAGTGTTATGTACGTGCTGATAATCACACTTATTATTACCTTTGTCAATGCAGATTTTTAGATTAGAACATGATTATTAGGGCAATCTAATTGGTCCGGGCCTTCTAGCAAAACAAAATGTATAAAACCTAGGACTCATGGCAGAATATGAACTAAGCGTGCATTCATTTCTTATTTTTCTGACCATGGATTTCAAATTTAAATTATTAACATGTTTTATGTGTTCATTGCTTTATATTAAATGAGAAATAATTTAAAAAATTCTTTAACTCTGAGGATTAATTTTAAAATAATTTCATTGAGTGTTTTGATGAATGAAGCTGTATACTATGACTTGGTGACATCTTGAGTTTCACTTTTGGCTATAAACCTCATTTGTGAGTGAGTTTATACGGGTGCATATGGGTGTAATTATCTGTCCGGCTTCTACGTGTGTGAATCTAGAATGCCCTGTGGGCAAGCTTGAGTTCCTCCTTTGTGCTTCATAAATTCTGAGCACTGCTCACATCTATGAGATGATCTGTGCCAAAAAAAACAAACAAGAGAGAGAGAATATTTTTCCCATAGATTTTTAGATTTTAAAAGGCATGTTTTCTAGAGGCCTTTCATATATATATGCGTGCATATATATATATGTATATATATACATATATATATATATATATGAATGTACTGACCCATTTAATCTTATTCTGTGGTTTCTTAAAGAGAATTTTTGACCTAGTTTTATTTGTGTTGGGTGAAACAAAAAAAATAAATTTTGTAATTCTTCAAAATGGAAATATGTTTTGAAATAATTTTGGGCTTTAGCATGCTCTTAACTAGCTACTCAGAATATGCAGTGATACCTCTGAAAATAATGGTGTGATTATTCATTTAATTATATAAAAGTACATTGAATGAACATTGCCTGTTCTAATTTTCAGATTTACCTACAATGACATCTGTACTAAAACAGTTAGAAATCTATTATGCAGTAAAATGATAATTGGGAAATGTATGGTCATGAGTACAATTGATTTTAAATCTAGGTAATTAACAAACAAAAATTAACTTAAAAAAATTTTTCTCAGTAGCAATGTCTTTGGTTTAATGTATAAACCGTAAACAAACTCTTGGTCATAATCTTATTAAATATAATAGACCACAGTTTTTTTGTATTAACCATTTAAGAGGCTTTAAAAAATTAAATGTTTATCTAAAACAAATCCATTTGCAAATTTTTGTTTGCTTTTATGCTATTAAATTATCTTAATTACATAGTGGAAAGGTCAGCATTTATCAAGCACTTGATCTACTATAAAATATTTAAAAAATATTTCTCAGAGGAGTTATGCCTTTAATTAGTTATAACTGATTATTGTTTCTTTTACCTTAATAGGTGCCATATTTATGAATTCTGCATTAATTTAATGAATAAACTCTATGTTTTAATTACACAGGAATACAGGTATATTTCTGGTTTCATAAGAATTCTTCCCAGTAAAAATTACAATAGCCTGTTTTACTGCTGTCATTTCATTAGAGCTAAAGACACACACACACACACACACACACACACACACACTCAGTTCATCAGGCTGTTACACTATCACTGTGCGTGTGTATATTTGTGTGTCTTTGCGTACGTCACACCCTTTAAATTCAGGTGGTCTCAAGCTGTGCCATATAATTCCGGCCTCAATTAAACTTTCCAAGGTCAGCAGCACTGTACCAGGTCAGACATAAATAAGGCATGGGACAGTCCTGGCGTACAGAAAAGCGTATTCATTCTTGTCCCACAGTTCACGGCTATCAAATGACGCCTAGCAGAGAGGAACGACAGAGGAAGAAAGGAGAACTCTCAAAAATGTACTTTACATCTAACTGTAACCTTTGTTGAAAAAAAAAAGTTATATGAATAATTCAAGGCATAATGAATTAGCAGTGTGTGTGTGTGTGTGTGTATTTTTTTCCTCTAGGAATATAACTTGAACCAGAACCCAATAGAAAATATATTGGTATGATTCCAAATCGCCCAGAAATAGACACCCAATTTCTAAATGTCTTAGTACCCCTAACCAGTAGGGCATCTTAGATATATATTTTATCACCCTCATTCCCTCTTCCATAAAATGAGAAGTTTAAAGCAGATAAATTTTCGAGCTCTAAATTCTACTTTAGTCTAAATTCTACTTTAGTCTAATTTCTACTTCAATAGTATTAGTCAATAAAGTCCAAAGTTAAAGATGAGAACTTGACCGAGAGAATATATTTGTTCATATATAATGTACCAGGACTAATCTTTAGAATATATAAAGAATTTCTATAACAAAAAAAAAAAAAAGCCAGACAAACTTCCAAAAAACGTACAAATAAAACTGAAAGGTAATTCACTAAGAAGGAAATCAGGTTGGCCAATAAACACTTGAAGGGATGTCTAGTCTCCTTACTAGGTTGGGAAATGTGAATGAAATGATGTCATACCATTTAACACCCACCGGATGGGCAAAATTAATAAACCTGACCATGTCGAGTTAAAGGTGAAATTCCCAAATCGCGCACAAGTTGTACCACACGGCATTAGAGCAAAATCACTAACGCCCTACGGGATATTTAAACGTTTGGAAGAAAATACAGGCACATCTGTGCCCTCTTACCTTGCAGGGGGCGACAGCTTCAACTCTGGAGAGTGGAAGTTCTTCAGGGATGTCAGAGCCGTTCAGAGCTACGTTTTCAGAGTTTGCTGGAATGAAAAGAAAAAAGAGCTGTGTAACTTGCGCTGTTGATTCTTCACCTGTGAGTGCGTTTCTATTTTTTTTCTTTTCTCCATCATAGTCAAATGGAGCTTATGTCAAAGAAATGTACGTCAAGAATGATTTTTTTCCCTCGTTTTTCAAAAAAAGTTCATGCAACTTGCTTCCCAGTGACTGTTTCTAAGTAAAATCACTTTGAAGATTTGCAATTATCCCACAGACAGTAAAGACACTGGTTAAGGGGTAGACACCCAATCTTTTGGCAAGTCCAAGTCACACCTTTATTGAGTTATTAATTCACTTAAAGATAAGTCGACGGCCTGTGCCTTGCCCCTCGCTTTGTGAGGTGTTTCCAGTTTGTGTGCATTTTCTGGCTCATCATTTTTATCCAGAATTTTGATTATATCTGGGAGAGAACTCAACAGCTGGTATGTCAAGGTTTCTTTTCCAAGGGCTGACCAGGAACTCCGCAGAACAAAAAGGTCGCAAAGTCTCCTCGGCAAGTACACTTGGAGGATGAAGACTGACATGAGGTTCGTGAGAGTCCTGGCATTCAGGGTACAGAAGCACAGAGACGCAAGGAAGGAAAAGGGGTAAATCCCCAATAATGGTCGCGTTATCATCAGTAATAGTCGGGACTTTGCCGTTACGTCAATTTGATTTTTATTACCACTCTGTGAATCCTGGGATAGGATGCCTAAAATTTCTTATGGATGTACCATCACCAGAAACCCTGACAAGCACTTTTTATGGCTTAACTCATCGCGAACTTTGTGCATTATCATTCTCACTTTCCAGGTCAAGGGACTGATCTCTGGAGATGGGAGCCGATCCGACCAAAGCCACAGAGTGACTACATCAGATCTCAAACCTGGAGCAAGGAGGCAGGGACAGTTTCACCATGCTAAAATCTGGCATGGGAATCATCAAAGGGAGAGAATTGTTAGGAAGATAATGTTTGGCTAAATGCTTGATGAACTAGGCTTGGGTCACATTAGAGGAGAATTTGGACGTTCTGGTGTCATGAAGTAGATGAGGTGATTGACAGTGAGGCAGAAGAGAGAATAAATGAGAAAGCCTGAAAAAACTATTCAATTTGTGATGGGCACCCTGACCCTAAATCGCTATAGCCTGTTAAACTGTTGAGTGTGGTTCCATGTTTGCTTTTTGGAGCAGACTCTAAAGGGCAAGTTATACGTCACAGTAAAAGTGCTATGGATAGAGGACAGCACTTAGAAAAGGCGCAGAGACTTAGGGTGGGGGATTATCATCCTGAAGCCAAGACGATGTGGAATGAGTTCTGCTATGAATCTGATTTGACAACAAAAGAAACTGAGTCACAGAAAGAATTTTTCCCGGGCCACTGAACCACTCAGTGTCCCAGTTGGGGTTTGAACCCGTGGATTCAGAGTTCGGAGCCCGTAAGGTAAATGGTTAGGAAATAGAGCCTCTCCAAAATACTGGGATTCTTTTGCTTTTAAGAATTTAAAGAATTAAAGTGTATAATAAAACAATCTTTGACCCAGTAATGAGAAGTCAGAGCTATGTCAAAAAGACTGTTTTCCTTGTGGCAACTGTTAATAACAGGAGGGACTTCAGAGAATTGGAATTAAAAATAAGGCAAGCAAAAAGTGATTCCAAGAGAGTCATTTTTATAAAAAAAAATTGTACCATATGGGAAAATTACCTAGTTGACATATTTTTTCCTATCATAGGAATTTCCAAAAAAATTTCATTAGTGAAGCCTACATCTGAGCAGCTGCTGCGTATGCTGATTATACTGGATAAAGCAGGAGAGAGATGGAGGGAAGTAGAATAATATTAGGCAGAATTCTTTGCATCTTGGATCTTGGCATTCAAAGGCACCCAGCCATCCAGGGAGATGGAATAAGGACTGGAGACTAAATCTGTTCTGGACCACGAGCTCAGCATCCCCTGGGAGAAGACCGTATCGCAACAACATCGCATGACTGTGACATTGATACGTTAATCAGAGACATTAGACACGTTGGGAAATTAACAGTGCCCTGAAGAAAGGCAGAAAGGAATTACTTCTAATCAACAGGTGGCGAAGCACATCTCGCTTTAGCAACGTGGGCAGCATCTGGGGATTTTCTGTCCTGCCCACGTGGCCCGGATGGATGCTTCCTGGGGCTCCGACCCCGAGGCGTGCCATCGCAGGGTGTCTGCGCCCGCCCTAGTCACAATTTAAACCCATTTATCCATGTTCAATAACAAGACAGAAGGAACAACTAGAAATGTTCATTCTTATGATAATTCTGCACATTCTTTGAGAACATTGTAAAACTACCCTTCGGTTTTTGGTTTTCTTTTCTGAAGAACAAATAATCTCGTCTCCTTTTATCTTTCCTCAGAGGTCCTATTTTCTCATCCTTTAATCATTTTTATTGTTTCCATATGTATCTACTTTAGTGTTTCTTATTCCTTTTAAAATGTATATCTGCAAATTAGATACAGTACTACCGAAATCAGATAGGTCTAAAATACCTACCGATCTATTATTGGAATAACCGTCTCTATTCGGATAAGGCAATATATAGAAAATGATAGTAAGGGGGAGGGAAGAAAACGGGAAAATTTAACTGCTACCACATAAGGATATTTTCAGATCCAGAAAGTAATTCTAAGTAGCGGGACTTGCCCTGAAGAGAAATGAGAACATGGAGAACAATATGAGAAAATGGCTATTATGGAAGCTAAATAAAAAATGAAGAACATGAAAATGATATCCATAAAGTGATCACAACTGCAAATGTATGCCTGCAAATAAACAGACAAACACGGGCGAGAATGTATACAGGGGAACACTTTTTCTGTTTGAGAAGCAGAACTTTCTGCATTTTTTTTTCAATTTTAAGTTTCCTGATTTTAGCAGTGCCGCTTGTACAATAAATAGAACAATTTTAGAGAAACTATCTGGAGAATATGAAAGAGAAGCCTAGGATACCTAATAATGCAGTAATACTTAGAAATAGTAAAAACAAAAACAAAAAAATGAACGAAAACCTACAGAACTCAAAGTGCTTACGGATATAGATCTGCACTTTTTAAATGCATTTAGTAAATCCTGCAGAGATTGTCTACTTTTGCTGTTCATGTTTATAACGGATAGAGAGGAAGAATAATGATAGAATCTGTAATCTGAAATTCTATGCCCTCAAATTAGAGCAACAAACAAAAAAATCAAAAGGACAAATTAAAAAGCAGATAAAGAACAGGCAGGCTCAGAATTTTAGGTCTAGAAGGTCCAGAGATTAGGACTGGATTTCTGGGAGTCACAAAGCCACAGGTACACAGACTATAGATATGTTCTGTTCCAAGGCACCTCCAGAGATATGCAAATCATATGCTATTAATTACTGCACATGATCCGAAAGTAATAGAATCCCATTAAATCGGAGTCAGGATTTTGTGATTTCTCTGTTGGTAGAGGCCATTTTCCTATCATTTGATGTCCTTCTACAAGTGTGGTCAATGCAGGGAATTAAAAGTGTTTGATCTTGCCTTGGCTCACAGAAAAAAAAGAGAATATTGAAAGTCATAATTTAAAGAAATTCCATAGGATTTTAGGCCGAAGACAAAATTGTGTTGTAGTTGATTGTTTGTTTCCTTTATGCTCCTATTAACATTTATATGATATATAAGATAATATAATATTAAATTAATATAGCTTCACTCGCTTAATTTTAATCATCTATGTTTTCATTTAATATTTAGTTCATAGCTCAAAATTCTGCTCGAAACTTTTCTGAAACATTACTGTCAAGTTTCTCATCTTCATCTTGATCTGTAGAATAATTTTTCACCTTAACTTTTGATATCTAACTTAAACTCAAGTATCATTTTTCTGATCTTATCTAAATTAATAATACCAGCCCATTGTTTCTGTCAACAAAGTAACTGTTCTGTGGAAGAGAAGAAAATTGTCCGAAGTCTTGAACATGGCAAAATAATTTTCCATACTTCTTATATCCAATGATGTGGAATTTCAAAAAGAGGCTACGCAAGTAAGAGTTTAAAATCTCCTCCTTCTTTCTACCTTATTCCAGGAGAGAGAGGGAGAGAGACAGAGAGACACAGAGAGAGAGAGACAGAGAGAGACAGAGACAGAGAGACAGAGACAGAGAGAGAGACAGAGAAAGAGAGACAGAGAGAGAGAGAAACAGAGAGGGAGGGAGCCAGTGTGTGTGTGTGTGAGTGTGTGTGTGTGTGTGTGTGTGTGAGTGTGTGTGTGTGTGTGTGTTAGAGAGAGAAAGAGAGAGAGAGAGAGAGAGAGAGAGAGAGAGAGAGAGAGAGAGAGAGAGAGATCAGAAGTATATTCTCAAGGATCTTTGGGTTAGAAAGGCAAGTTGACAAATCAGAACTTGGGATGATGTTGCCATGTAGCTTCCGGTTTAGTAACTATAACGACCTTGGAAGGGCTGGGTTAACACATACCAAGATACAAGATCATCAATCAGTTACCTAAAGAAAGTTTCGGGGCTTGCTGGAATTCAGGGAAATGAGGAAGATCAAGCAGTTGTGGACAATATATCTATTCTCTGATTTGAGAAAATCAGATTAAATGTTGGTGACATTCTCTAGTCAACATAGGATTTTTAGTTAGGGTTGGTTTTTAATCCTACTCGAGTGAATTTCCTAGTTTTGTTATTAAGGAAATTTTGGAAAGAAGTTTTTCAGTCCAAAGGTTTACATTTTTTTTTTTTTAATACAAAGTGTCCTTGTTCTGGACTATCAGCGTCTCATAGCCACGCTAACCGTGGTGACATGAGTGCTTCGGGAGAATGGTCTGGAAATAATGGGAAGGATTTTGCTCTTTTATGTGTGATGACTGACATTTTTATTGTAGTCTCTCAGTAATAGATTGCCCTTTATAAATGCTGAGTTTTAGTTTGAATGGACCTTTCCGATAGTGTTTTTAAAAATCCATCTTTTTAAAATGAGAAAAACATGCATTTTGGAGCAAAGGAGAGCATATGCTTTGGTATCTCTTCTTCTCTCAGGTATGATCGTTTACAGTGACACAATACGAAAATGAGTTTATTAAGTTTACTCAGAAATGATTCAAAGATATCTGTGTGAGTTCTACGAGCTATGTCAACCTTTTCTTGAAAGATACCTGCGATCATTTGATGTTTACTTTTTTAAGGATAGTATTTGTAAGTTAAAGTACACAGGAACATTTTATTACATTTTAAATGTAATTCCTGATCCCCAGATGCTGTCCATATAAATCTGAAGAAACCCAAGACATCTCTATCTATATTAGATCAACAAATCCTCTCGCTCCCTGGGCTGGTGTTAAGAATGAGCAGCAAAAGTGAAATTCCTTGGTAATAAAACTTCTGTTTTTTGACAAGTATGATGTAAGGACATTTTTTTTTTTTTTTTGCGACGCCGTCTATACCTTTCAAAGTAGGTTACACCACACGGAACGATTATGTCTTCCTATAACCTCTATTTCAAAAGTGTGTGGCGTATAAATAATACATTTTTCTAACAGCTGTTTTAACGGTCAGTGTTTTTAAGGTCATTGTCATGTGAAATTCAAAACTGTAAAATGCTGAAATCCAATTTTGATTCAAAGGAAGAGATGTTTTCGTTCACCTTTTTTTTTCTTTTAGGTTTTTATTCCCATTTCTTAAAATGGCAATCTCAATGAGAATTGGCATACTCATACATCAAACTTCATTTGTGCCAACATCAAGTTAAATAATTTTTCTAAACTTTAAAAAAGCACCATGAAATTGGGCATACACATGTGGGTGATTGCTATTGACTTCTTAAATTATTACATTACACTTTTCTTCTTGAAACCAGACAAATATGATCTTTTCAGGGCAAAAAGACACAAATTTATCTCTTCCTATTGTCCCCAAATGACATAAGATGCCCTGTCTCCTGGCTTCTGCAGACAAAAAATGCCACCCAATTACTGCCAGATAGAGCACCCCCAAAATGCTTTCTAGACCTAGCTCCTCTAAAAAATACAGGTCTGTGTAAGTGTTCTTATGTAACACTCATTAATTTTTTATTATGATAGGTTATTACAGACATTTGGAAAATTACATAAAATTACAGTGAGGAAAAATCATTTATAATTCTGCCCAGACAATCATGATTTGTATTTCGAGATGTCATATTCCTTTGGCGACCCCAGCTTTGCCAATTGAAGTTTTGAGATGACACTATTTTGGATCATTTTGCCAACATTTAAAATCCACAACCTATTTATGTATACTGGATTCAATTCAGGCTTCTTCAATAGAATGCCGAGATGTGTTTCAACTCCAACGCTTTAATATAAAACTAAAGGAAGAGACATGAAAAAATGTGACTTTTGTACAAAGATCAGGGGGATATTTCAACTGCTGATACCTTTTAAAAGAAATCGGAAGGGAATCAGAGTCAACAATGACACACTAAGAGAGGTTAACAATTTTGCAGAATAGCACGCACATAACGCGATTTGCGGAGCACAGTGCCTTTAGCAGATAAAGGGCACTAAAAAGAATATTTCACTGCGAGACTGAAGAAGGTAAATCAGTAGCATAATTACTAAAGCGGATATTTTAATGCCACAGATCACTTTTATTTTGTAGTAGATTACTTTCCACGCTTTAAATATAAGGCGTTTTATTGTTTTCCAGTAAAAAGCTTATTTGCCATTAACTCTTCATGTAATTGGGTTTTGTCTTTCATTAGTGGCCCAGAGATTTAACTTCCATATTGATAAGAACTCCCTAAATATATCCTTAGAGTCTTTTAAATTTACATATTTATACTTTTTTTTTTACGAAAATGAAATAATTGTATTTTGTGACTTGTTTTTTCTTTAACATCACAATATAACTTTCTCTTCCACGATGCTCTATTTTCTTCTAAATAATTTTGAATGGCTACATAGATTCCCATAAATGAATGAAACATAACTTCTTAGAGTTTCTATGAATGAACTTTTATAATACTGGATATTATCGTTAAAACATTTTGCCATTACTATAAATGAAATAGTAAGTACATCTTATTACTATATTATTTGCATTTTTGACTACTAGGCACTTTTCGACATTCTTTATGTACTTATTTTATATGTGCTTTTCTTCTGTGAAATGCCTTTTTTTTATATTTTCACATATTTTTTAATAGATGTATTATTTTCAAAGAACTTTCTATAGTTAATGGTTATTAACTTTTTCTTTTGCTTTTTCTTGAATTGATCACTGCCTTTAAGTTAATTTCAAAGTTTTAATTAAAACATATAAGTTTACATTTGCATTCAGTTAAATCCAATAACCCCTTCTTCAGTTTTTGTCATTATCACTATATAATTTAAAAAGGTCTAGTCTTATGAGTATACAAATACAAATATCACGTTCACAGTAATATTTTTATCAGCACTCATATTTAAATTTCTTAGAAACTTCCTTAGAGATTTTTCTTTTGTGAATTCATGAAAAAAACAAATCTATGACTTATGGTAATTATCTTTCCTTCTGGAAAGATTGAGGGAACAAGCTCCCTTATTGGCTAATGATTTTTGTACCTAGTTTTTATTTCTTCCAGGTGTATCATTCCTCAGGAAGCCTCCCATATCCTATGAAATATGTCTCTGTTGGGCACAGACCAACAGTCTTCCAGATATACTCTGCCACATTGGACATCTGTTCTATCCAGCTGACACCTCGGGGACACTTAGGTATTTGCCACCCGTCTTCCAAATGCCAGAAGGATTCCTACCTGCCTCGAAGGTGGGCATTTATCTTGGTGTCTGAAATATCACTAATATTCATTGTTTTGAGCTACGGTGAATTGGAGGATTTCTTTTGAGTTTTCATACGGAATGGACATGGAAAAATAGCCCACGTCATCTTTTTGTATTCCAAATTCAGAAGGTTTTCCCCGAAGAAATCTTAATATTTTTTAACTGAAATTAAGTCTCAAGCAATTGAAACATACAATATTAAGTTCTATAATGTTTGCTAAAATACATTATTTTAGTCAAAAGAAAAACATAGCAGCAAATGGAACTCAAGATCTTCTTCAAGAAAGACTGAATAATGCCAGAAGGGTAAGTATCTTGGTAAACATAAAAGACCTGCTTCTATAGAACATTCGTTTTCGATATACATATAGCTTTAAAAGACTAATGTCTGTTTAAAGCAGCAACAATAATAATAATATATCGTGAGATCTGTGACATATATAACAATAAAATAAAATAAAACAAGAGAATAAAGCTAACCAATGTAAGCTAACCGATGCTTAGTGAATACTATATCTAACGAATACACATAAAACATTTATTAAGTAGACTATAGACTAGGTTCTAAAACATGTCTTAATAAATATGGAAAGCTTGAAATCATTCAGTTTATATCATTTCACCACAATGGTATTTAATTAGAAATTAACAGTAATGATATATCTGAAAAAAATCTCTAAGCCTTCAGAAATTTATCAAGATACCTTTACATGAACCATGGATCCAAAAATAAACCACGAGTAAGAAGTAGAAAATATTTTGAATTGAATGGTAATAAAACCACAAAATTTGCTGAATAGAGCAAAAGCAGCATGTAGAAGAGAATTATAACTTTAAATGCTTATATTACAAATCGAAGAAGATGTGAAATCAATTATTTAGGCTTCCTTATTAAGAAACTTAAAAAATAAAAGCAAATTAAAGTAAGTGAAAAAGAAATAATCAAAATAAGAGCAGAAATCAATGATATGAAAAACAAATAATATAAAAAGTTAACAGCCAAACACTAGTTTTTTTGGAAAACATCAATAATATTGACATCAACTTTCCACAAACTGATTTATAGATTCAATATGATCCCAATCAAAGTTCCAGAAAATTGATGTGTAGAAACTGACAAGCTTATTCAAAACCGTATATGTTCTTTCGAAGGACACTAGGTAGCCAAAACATTTTTGTAAAAGAAGATCAAGCTAGAGAACTTCTACTACCTCGTTTGAACCTACAATAATCAAGCTATTATGATTCTGTCTTCGGGATGGACATGTAGATTATGGAAATGGAATGAGACACCCATCACTAGATTTAGACAGATAGATACAACTGATGCTTGACCCATATTAAAGAGGGAAGGGAAAATTTATGGCTAGCGAATGATGGATGTGGGGTTTTCATTCAGGTCTAACTCTAAAGTATGTTATCTTGACCACTATACTTTCCTGTCTCTTGTTAGATGGTTTAAAATTGAATCACACAGCCAGGCCCGAAGCCCTGTTGGGAGTTGGTCTCAGGACCCACACTGGGACCATCAAGTTAAGAGCCAATAAATCCGAGTCATAAAGTGACGAAGGCATTGAGCATAAATGCAATGTTTGAGTTGTTTTTGTTTTTAAGTACATTTTGGTGCACTTTTTTTTAATCTCCAAGAATCCCAGTGAAAGGAGAGCCAGGGGAAGATATCGAAAATTTATAGCAAGTAAGGGATGGCGAATGGAAGTTAAAATATACAGCGCTCATTATGAGTAATTTAAAATGTATAAAATGTCATTGATATTTTCTTTATTTCATGGGCTGCTTTTATGATTCTCTTTTATAGGACATAAAAATATTTTAAAGGCTTTCGGTTACAGGTTCATTTGCAACCTCTGTCCCTTAAACCTATGTTTTCCTGTGAGTCGGTAATTTCTCAGACAGAAGGGACCACCCCACAGTCACGAGGACTGGGTGTGTGGTGGCCATCTGGAGTAGTCGTGCTGACCCATGTCCCGAGGGACCCCCTGCTGCAGGGATTGCCGACCACACCACTACCCTGCTGCAATGTCACGCCATAGACCTCCTTGGCCTTGGCACTCATGATCACCCAGGATTGAAAAGAGGAGAGAAGGCAGACTTCTGGAAGGCAAGGCCAGCCGCCCACGGAGAACCACAGAACCAAAATATCCCAGAGTGCTTTGGGAAGGTTGGCATGGAAGAGACTTTACAAGACATTTTTAGTGTGTCTTTTCCTCCTACAACTTGAAACCAGATTTGTCTTCTCCCATTAGGAAAGCTACTGATTGTGAGATCTAAATTTGGGTGTGGCGCGCAGGCAACCAGAAAAGCCCTTAGCAGTGGTAGGCGAGTCTCTCTACTGAGAAGGCGGGGCCCAAAGAAATGGAGTTCCACCGACTCACAGTCAAGTGTGTGAAGGTTAGAAAACATCATAATGCATGTGATATATATAATTCTCAAGGCCCAAGATGTTACACCCTTGAAATGGTCCATTATCTCGCTGGCCACCATTGCTATGATTATATGTCTGTAGCTTGCGATTTGGGCTTGAGTCAACATTATTAATAAATATAGATGATTCAAAGACACTGTATTTTAAGTCTATTTACATCAGAAAGGTGAGAATATCACTCCTAGAAAGCCAGTGCTAAGAAGGTCCCCAGTGAAAATTCTTTTGCAACGTGAGATGTGGGTGTGGCTCAGGTCTGGAGGAGCAGCTGAGGAAAACGTTTCTGTCCTGGCCAGCGGATACTGAGAGATTTGTCTGCAGCTCTGTCGCACTTGGTAAAAGCAAATTTGCAAAAAATCTCACCTGAGGAGAGGCCCTTGTGGATGGTTTATGATCAGTTAATAATTATTCTTATTTTTAATAACATTTCCAAATAAGCCTGGAGCTTGGGACTGGCGCCAAAAGTAAAGAGGTGACTCTTCCGTAAGCCACACGTGATACTTGCTGTGTGCACTGGGTGGGGGGGGGGGTCTATACCCCAGCAGGAGACATCAGGGGGCGTCCAAGCTACGCAGAGGTGGGGGTGACTGGAGAATCGCCGAGTTTGTAACTCTGTCGTACCTGTAGATCTGTCTGAGCTGGAAAAGCACCTGTTACATAATCATATGGATTGGAATTTTGCTTTACCAGAGTTAAAGACTAAAATAGTCACATGGGAACTCTCCATTTTCTTATTTAGGAAAAGGGGGTGTGTGTGTGTGTGTGTGTGTGTGTGTGTATTTTTAATAGATGGGGTGTGGAGAAGGGGTTTGGATTTGGGGTGATGTAGCAGTCAAAGATCTTTATATAACGTATTCAGCAGGATATATGTCCTGTACCTACAAACTGGCAGGAATATTTTTTAGCTGCTTCCAACCAGTTAGTCCTGATTCGTTGGTGATATAAAATTTAAAAATAGCCTTATTGTTTAAAAATCTATAAAAAGGAAGGATCATTCACTGTAAAGATGAGAGACAGAGAAAAAATAACTCATCTGTAGTACAGATTTATTAATAGTCATTCACTGATTTTCAGTGGAACACTCTTTATGTGACCTTGACTTTATGAAGGAGTCCTTAAGGTGCATTTGGAAGACAGATAATGAGATCGGGGAATAGCCTTACTTACATCAAGCTAATCTTTAACAGCGTGGAAAAGGAACTGGCGTAAAGTTTTCCAATTTGAGTGACAGAGGCACGCTAAGATGAAACCATTTAAAAAGTCCTTTTAATATGAAGACTTTACGGTACGTGACAATGTTTTTACAAGCATGCTTCATGGAGCAGCGGAACATAAAATAAATACGAAATATAGGAAACTATAGAGCTTTAATACCATTCTTGAGGGTCAAATGCATTGCTAGTTAAGAGAAGAAAGAATTCTACTGTCTCGGCCTCTGAGTGGCACTTTGTATCTGGGTTAATAAAAGCAAGTCAGATGTCCCCAGGGGGATAAAAGTATTTCATTCACGTTGGCTGTCTCCTTTAAAGGGAGGGACAATCTGAAGGGAGGGATTTTGAGTGGCATGCCATTGTCCCGGCTGCACATGCCACATTGTCAGGACTTCTATGGAGAGAAATCGGCAGGAACCTTCTGACCCTTCGTGAGCGCAGCACTCCGTGTCTGTGTGGTGTGGCCGCAGAAACAGGAATGCAAAGAAAACCAATTGAGAAGTATCTTTCTAATGAGACAGCCCATATTTACCCATGTGCAGATTCCCAAGCTCGGATTTTTCCCCTTCGGTGAAAATGTGGGTTTCCTTCTTTTAGCATGAGAGTGGCCACGACATTCGTGTCCCCCTCGGCCTCCCTGCAAGAGATGTGACACACTCCAGGCTGACACAGGCTGCGGTTTTCAGAGCTCTGACTGTGTTCATTAGCCAAGCGCTCTGTTCGCGCTGTTCCTCAGAACTTTAAGGATTTTAGTGTGTTCGTCGATTGGTTTTGTATTTCTTTTCTCCCTGCTTTCCTCCACGTTCTCGGATTATTTCCCTCTTCTGCCTTTGGTCCTTAGAAATTGAGGATTTCATCAAAAATATCTCAGGCTCAAAGGTCATGACACAGGTTCGAACCGGGACATTTCGGCGCTTTCTGAGAATTCATTGTTCGCAGCAATAAGGCATATCCAAAACTCGCCCAAGAGATTTAAATACTTTCTGGCTATTTCAGCATTTAGCCGACATTTTTTTTTTTTTTTTCTGGCATAAAATCAGTTCTTTACCTTGATAAGACCCAAATGGATATTTGTGGACATTACTGAATCTAAAAAGTCCCATTACTGATTTATGTGCAGTTGGTAAGATGTGACTGTCGTGAGGAGAGCGAGAGGCAGCTCCCCCCACTCTCCTCAGGAAATTCAGTCTCGGGAGAAGAAGGCCGGGACTTAGTGATGGGACTGAGCTTCTTTCCCCCTTTGAGAAGCAAGTGATAATTCATCTGCAAACACACCTTTCTTTGCTCTGCTGTCAATAGAAAAGTTGTTTTGCTAATGGTGATTTGTCTATAAGTCCTTGACCTGCTTGTAAACGCATTTCGGCAGGAAAACCCTGGGCCGCGGCCTCGGGACTTTGCGTCAACAACAAGAGATAAAGTGACCACAACTTAACCTGATGTGGCCTGGAGTGCCCTCTGCTGCCCCATCGCCAAGAGCTCCCCTAATCTCTCTGCTGAGGGGACAGACTGTTTGTAGGGCCAGCCATTTCTGCGGCTTGACCTGCACTGCTACGTGGTTCCTGCCCTCACTCTGTTTGCCATGATTTTTCTACATCCCTGCTGGGGAGCCATTTTAAACCATCTTTCCATGAACGTGCACTGGGGCAGGTCTCCTGGCTGAGAAAAGTTGGTCAGTTTTATGATTCTAAAAGACCTGGTACGAGAGCGAGAAACAGAGGGTCAAGTTGACTTATTAGTGTCACATACGGGCCATACTTGCCCCCACTCTCGCCAAGGCATTTTGACTGACGAGAAGACAAACTTTAAAAAAACACCAAACATTAAAATCATTGTGTGTGTGTATGTGTGTAATGAGTTATGTTTAGCCCCAGGCGAAATAATTTTCTCTCTCAATTTCTATTCCTCTGTGTATCTGCCCCCTGCAGTGAAACTCACAAAAATAGTGTCCTTTCCTGGATTTCTCTCCATTTTCTTTTTTCATGCTCTTTTCCTGTCCGTTTTACTTTCTTTTCTTCTTTCGAACCACTCTATACTATTTTTTGTTGTTGTTGTTGTTGTTGTTGACTCCACACAGTGCGGAACGGCTTAAACATTCCTGAAAAGTTGTTTCTAGTTGTGCTCTATGCCAGTCCTCTTGCAGGTGAGTGTCTCGGGTTAGAGTTGCTCCAGGTCCCTTGAGGTTTCTCTCCTCTCTTCGCATTTTCCCAGAATGGATCCATCCTTCCTCCATGCCATCTTTTCCAACTGTGACTCTCCTAATATCTCTCGTCATTGCTGAAGTAGTCTTTCTTACCTGAGTCTTGCCTCAGATTTGGTCTGTTCGACACTAAGCGTACACCAAGTTAACAAGTATTTTTGATGGGTGCTTGGTAGCGATAAAAAAGAAAAATAACACCCAAGTTCTGTCTTTGAGAGACGTTTCAGTTTTGATAGATCTAAAGGGACATGCTCATTCATGAATGGAGTGCTTGGTAAAGTATTTGTACCTCGAAAGAGATTAAAAAGATGCATTCTGTGTGATTTTTTTTTTAATTAAATTGATAAACTCGTCCGTTCATTATAGTAATTTAACTGGAGATTCTCTGTTGTGGTTTTATGTTTATGCTTCACGTTTCAAGCACAATTCTTAGAGTTATAGCATGAGTCAAATCCTTTGGTATAATTTCAGTGGCTAAGGTCATTGTTTTTTAAATGTGAATGCTCAGAATTTCAACGTGATCTTAAATAAGAATTTTGCTTCATATGGGGCGCATGTTTTACTTTTTATATTTCCCTAAGGTGATTTAGTCCTTGATTGAGGCATAAATAAATCAAGATGGAAGGCCAAAAAGTGCTCTTTTGAATTTGTTAACATGAGTAACTGGAACGCTGATTCTTTAAATACGAGTTTTTCATATTTGTGATGTAGACCTTTGATACCATAATTGACATCTCTCCTTTGGGAGGGGAATATAATTGGTAAAGACTTTTTATAAAATATAGCCAAAATTATGCAGGAAAAATGAGCTAAAAACAAAGAGATATGCAGTTCAATGATTTATCACAAAATGAACAGCCATATAATCCTCAGCCATGTCAAGAAGCAGAAGATGATCAGCACCCCCAAAGCTGCCCCCTCTCAATTCCTACTTCCTATAGCTCTTTTCCTAAGTAATCGTTATCTATATCATCACCTCCTCGTTCCCTTATACCACCTAAGCGTGCATCCTAAACACTATGCTTCGATGTATTTCTTCACATTATATAAATGGAATCAAACAGGATCTGTTCTTTTGTGTCAGATTTCTTTTATCAACATTATCTTGGTGTGACTTATTCCTGTGTGTACGTAGCTACGGCTTCTTCATTGTAATTACTGAACAGTATTCTATTGTATTAACGTATCACAATGGACTCGCCATTGATACATATTTAAGTGGTTTCAAGATGCTTTGCATGCCTCTGTTGAGATGTTCATACAATTTTTCTCTTTCATTTCATTAACGTGGTGAATACAATGATTACTTTAAATATTAAGCCTACCTTGAATACCTGAATTAACCCAAATTAGTTGTCATGGATAATCATGCTTACATTTTGCTGCATTCTGTTTTCTATCATTTTTAGCATTTATGTACTGTAATCTTACTTTCTTGCAGTCAGATTTTGGGAATGAGGTTATAGTGTCTTCGAAAAAAGAGTTGGAGTCTATGGCCATGCTACCCTGAAGAAGCCTGATCTTGTCTGGCCATGCTACCCTGAACAAGCCTGATCTTGTCTGATCTCAGAAGCTAAGCAGGCTTGGGCCTTGTTAGTTCTTGGATGGGAGACCATGTAGGAAGACCAGGTGCTGTGTAGGCATAAAAAATAAAAAAATAATAAAAAAATAAGAGATTGTAAACTGACAAGGTCTTTGCAATCTGTGAGGTCAACCAAACGTTACCTCACTTAAAAAAAAAAAAAGAAAAAGAGTTGGAGAATAAGTTTTTCTTTTACTTCTCTGAAAAGAGTGAAGAAGAACTAGAAAAAAAAACGTTCCTAAAAGTTTGATGGAATTCAACAGTGAAGCCATTTGGACCTTGGCCCGTATTTCTTTCTTAATTTCTCCCCTTCGACCTGCCCCCAGGCTAATACAGCTGAAAAAAGCCATTTTGGACAATTGATCTACATAACTGGTACATCTGGATACCTTTTGGTATCCAAATCTAGCTCTTTATATACACACAGGTGACTGATGCTTGCAAGGAAAAAAGCTATTTCTACACATGGAATTAGACATAAATAGATAATTTTCAGATGAAGAAGCATGGTCTTATTTAATATGTCTACACGTACGTGTATTTACACACATTCATGTTGAAGTTACAGGTAACGTGCAGGCCTTTAAGTGCGGCTGTGTTTGTACTTGAACTGAGAAGAGCAAACATGCCGTTAGCTGTTCCGCTGTGTGACGACATGGTCTTAGCATGACTCATGGTGAAATACGACAGCTTGTACGAACGCTAGATAGTCACAGAAAGCAATACGTAAAAGACACTTTTCTGTAATTGGTCCCGGGGCAAAGGGCTGATTGCTTATATAAAAGCCTCCAGATATGCATTTGGTCTGACTTCTAATTAGTGAAGCAAAAAAGAGCTGAACTTTGGAAATTGTGATGAGTCCATGATCGTTTTTCCTTTAAGGAAATAATCACTTTGCCCTTGAACTCCAAAAGGCCCTGAAATCAACCGATTCTCCTCTTAAACTCCTTAATAAGCATGGGGATTAAAGGCAAGCAGTGCAGAATGGTTCATATTAGATAAAAATGATAATGGACAACAGAAATTCACCTATGAATAAGCAAATTCCTCTCACTGAGGTTCTTTTTGTTTTTTGTTTTTGTTTTTTACAAGATATCGTGATTCTCCTGTTGCAAAACCACGCACAATGCAGTTCAATGATAAGACCACTAGAGAGAGAGAGAGAAGCGGAATGCAGAGTTCTACCCTAAGAGCAGTTCTTTCTAAAACATTTTAAGTGGGACGAGTTCCAGTCAAGATGGCGGAGCAGGTAAATGCTGTGCTCGCCTCCTCCCAAGACCACATTGAAATCGCAATGAAATTACAGAACAGAGAGCCCAGAAATAAGCCGACACCTATACAGTCGATTAGTCTATGACATGGGAGACGAGAATATACCACAGGGTAAAAAGTCTACTCAATATGTGATGTTGAAAAAAACAGATACATGGAAGAAGAAGAAGAAGAAGAAGAAAAGGAAGAAGAAGAAGAAGAAGGAGGAGGAGGAGGAGGAGGAGGAGGAGAAGAAGAAGAAGAAGAAGAAGAAGAAGAAGAAGAAGAAGAAGAAGAAGAAGAAGAAGAAGAAAGTACCTTCTTATACCATATACAAGAATAAACTCAAAAAAGACTTAAACCATAAAATTCCTAGAAGAAAACATAGGCAGTAAACTCTCTGACATTGCTCTTAGTAATATATATATTTTTTCTGACATAGCTCCTCAGGCAAGGGAAACGAAAGAAAAAAAATAAATAGGACTACGTCAGACTAAAGGTTTTTTTTGCACAGCAAAGGAATCATCAACAAAATGGAAAGACAACCCACTAAATGGGAGAAGATATTCATCAATGATACATCCAATAACAGGTTCATATCCAAAATTTATAAAGCGCTCCTACGACTTAACCCCCCAAAACAAAAATCCAATTAAAAAATGTGGATCTGAATACACATTTCTCCAAAGAGGACATAGAGATGGCCAATAGACATAGGAAATGTCACTAACCATCAGAGAAATGCAAACTAAAACCACAATGAGGTATGGCCTCGCACCTGTCAGAATGGCCGTCATAGATGAATCAAAAAACAAGTGCTGAGAGGATGTGGAGAAGGGGGACCCCTCATGCATGGTTGTGAGGACTGCAAATTGGTGCAGCCACTACGGAAAACAGACCTACCTTATGGCCCGGCAATTCTACTTCTGAGTATTTATCCAAAGAACTCCGAAAACACCAATTCGAAAAGATACATGTTCATCACAGTGTTACTTACAATAGCCAAGGTGTGGATGTTCATCACAGTGTTATTTACAATAGCCAAAGTATGGATGCCCATCAACGGATGACTGAATAAAGAAGAGGTGGTACATACATACAATGGAATATTACTCGGCCGTCATAAAGATGTCTTATCATGTGCGAAAACACGATGGACCTAGAGGGTATTCTGCCAAGGGAAATAAGTCAGACAGAGAAAGACAAATATCATGTGCTCTCACTTACATGTGGCATCTCTAGAACAAACAAAACAGAAACAGATTCAAAGATACGGAGATGAAGCTGATGGTTGCCAGGTGACGGGGCTGGAGTCTGGGTGGAAAAGGTGAGGGGATGGAGAAGTACGAATTGGTAGCTACGAAACAGGCACAAGGTCGTAAGGTACGGCACAGGGCTATAGTCAATAATATTGTAATAACTACGCATAGTGCCAGGTGGGTACTAGACTAATTGGGGGGATCGCTTCGTAAATTACATAAATGTCTAACCACTATACTGTACAGCTGAAACTAATATAAAATAATATTAAATGTCAACTGTAATTGAAAAAAAAATAAATGCTTTAAGTGGCAATACTGTTAAATTAATTAAATCGAGTATATCGTAAAAGTAAAATATAATTAAAATTCCTTATATATTAATTTCTCTCTTATTAAAGGAAATCAGTGCAACTCTATCGCTTCTTTATTTTTGTAAAGAAATAAAATTGTGAATGAAAAATCGTCACCCACAGACTTCCCATTTCAAGTCCAGAATCTTGTATGTTTAAAACCTGTTCTCAACTATATGGGGAAGTAAACAAATGCTCCACCTAAATGATCTCTTCATACTTTACCCGTTTTGATCAAGATTCTGTTGATCTCTGTGTACAATTCTTTTGCTGACTGTTGATTCTACCCTCATCCCTTAAACAAAGAATGTGACTTACTGTCGCTCACCTTGAGGGGAGACGTTCTGCACACAGTCTGGAGATGTGGCATGAATTACCTCTCCCTCGGCCACCCACCCCCAAGAAGAGAATAAAATGTAACGGAGCAAGGAAGAGGGTCGGGGAGAAGGAAGGATGGGCAGAAGGAATACGGCAGCTTTGAGAAAACGGTACAGCCTTTGCGATTAACATCAAAGTTCTGAGCTCACACACATCCAATTTTATTCTCTCTTCCTGAGGTTTGGATGGACCTTAGCATTCTTGGCTTGGAGGCAAGAGTCTCACGTTAGGTGATACTAAACATCAGGGATAAAAAAACGTCCTTAAATGTTTTGCCTTTTGCAAAACCTTGGAAGCGCAACTTGGTACAGGAAAACACTCTGTAGGCTTCAGGACTTGTAACGCCGTGTGCCCCTTTGACTTGCCCAGCCTCTCTGTGCGTTTTCTCCCGCCTTGCCTACGTACTCTCTTTAACGTTTGTTTGGATTTCATTACTATTTAGACGGATTGATATTCTCATCACTTCAGAGTGAATCTGAAGCCTAGTTGGTTACGTTTTTAACTCTGCGGAAGCTTCTAGTACAGAAGTCCAATTGCTGTCATGTACTCAGCAATACGTGTTGAGCACATACTATATTCCGAGCGCTGTGCTCAAGGCCGAGGATGCAAAGACAAGTGAGGTACAGTCTTGGCCCCGAGATTCACTGACTGAGGGTCTAGACAGGGGTGTCAGGCAGGCACGAAGTCTGACACGGCGGATGGGAAGGGCAGGCTCAGGGAATTTGGTGAAGGGCAACCATATTTATTACAAGGCTGTGGGAAAGTGGAGAGTTAGAGCCATGTTTAAAGGGGGCGGTTGAAAATCAACTTCAGTCAATCACTGCCATGTAGGATTACCAGATGTGAGATTTTACAAGAAGTTGCAAAATAATTTCAGGTTGCTTTGATTTTCTTTTTAAACATATTTTCACAAACCATGTTGTAGAGCTTGTCTATCAATGCCATTTAACTTTACCGTGCTGCTGCTGACTATAATTAGGAACCTTCTCACATTAATGTAGCACATAGTTAATCCTCATCAACAGTGGCTTTTCCAACAATAATGGCTTATATCTGAATAGGGAGGTTTATAGGTTATTAGTCAGGGTAGGCTGGGATACAACGCAATAACAACTGACCCTGTAATTTGAATGGCTCGCACCAAAAAAACAGTGCCTCTCACTATTTATTATATAGCCTACAACTCTGCTCCAGATTGTCTTCTCTTTGGGAAGAGGAGCACAACCTGGTTTTTAGAATTTCTGCCAGAAATGGACATTCAATACTTCGAAACACATTGCATTGGCCACTTCGAGTGATTTGGCCATGGGTTGGGGAAGCATATTCCTCACCTACTGAGATGAGAAGTGAGAATCCATGAACAGGAACATTACTGAAAAAGTGTTTTCAATCAGTTTAGTATAATTGCGGAGCTGTCATTTCTGGGGGGTTGCTGCTAGTTTAGATTTTTGGAAGTAAAGACCTCTGTGCCCTCAATGCTGACTTCCTTTGTTTTAGGAAGCCACCAAGTATGGTCCTTAGTGAAGAGAGCTAAAGCAGACATGTAACTCTTGTTCTAGGGGAAAACTGTGAGATCATCTCAAATTAAACAAAAACAACTATTAGATAAATGGACATATTAAATATATACCATTTAGTAATGTGAACTGGAGAAATCTTTAACCCTTGTCAATGGCTGAAAATAAACGAAAAGAAGGAGGTAAATTCCCTTCACGTGGAGTTATTTAAAACTCAGTACCTCAGATCTCGGGTCAGCCAAAAGAGCCCTGAGTCAAATGAGCAGCCAGTCTCTTTAGAGAGAGGGATGCTGTCTCCCAGAAAGGTATGATTTTGAAAGAAATGTCAGCCAAGAAAAGATTTTTAAAAATTTTAAATCATAAAAGGCAAATGTCTACACAAGCAGTGTCTTTTTTTACGTAGGCTGAGGAAGGTAGAAATCGGTTTCAGTGTTTCTGCTGTAAAACAAAACTCGTTTGATTTGAATTCTTGTTCCGTGACTTTGACAACTTATTTAACCTTCATATCCAGGGAAGGAGCTGGATATTCTCAAGGAATATAATATTATCGTACTAGGTATAAGACATCATGTCCATTCCCTGTGTCAGAATCGGCATCGAGCAGGAATATCTCATGCTTTCGGAGAGTCAGTTTTTCTTGGAGAAAGGGATCGTGCTTCTCCTATCAAGTTGGGCTCATAGGGATTGGCGTGTTTTTAGCATATGCAACTGAGCCCCTAGTATGTTCGGTTCTACTTGGATTTTTCTGTCAGCAGCACATAAAAGACATCTATCGAATTGCCCGATCAATGTAAGTTTATTATTGCTTACCCGAGTGTTTAATAAACCCATCCCTGTCCTGGGTACGGCTTTAAATGCTTCATTGATTGTAACAAAGCTGTTCTTTTTTTTTTTTCTTGGGCAACGTGGCCATAGAAACTATAATTAAGCACTAATTATGGGTTCTACTGGTCAGATAGGAGAAAGCACTGTCCATTATGCAAACCCCAGAAACAACCCTTTGAAGGAAGTATTCGTTGTTGGAAAATATTATAAAATAAAATGAAACATGGGAATTAAAAAAAAGTGGAAGGTGAGTGTCTTTTTTCTCCACTTCTCCCCGCTAATTTCTACGATGTGGCCATCGACCTCATATATCACTTTTTTGTTTGATGAAAAGTGGCGATAACAGGAAAATAATTTCTGAAGCGAATGACTCAATTTTTCACAGTCAGTAAAATTATGATACCTTACGGATAGTGATATACCGTATGGATAATGATAGAATAGAATGATTTTTAAAGTACTTGTTACTTGAGAAAACTCCACGTTAAGAGAGTCCTGTGCGTGAAAATTTAGCCTGAAAATCACTTTGGTTTGAAGACAACCTTGAGACATACAATGTGCCCTTCTGTGAGATGCTTTCATGGCAGGGAACTATATGATTTGAGAAGCAGAGGAGCGTGGCTGATTTTGCACGTGCACACACATGCATGCACATGCACACACACACACGCACACGCACACACGCACACGGATGCGTGGGTGAATGCACCCTCAGCGGGGCCACCTGCACAGCCTTGCAGGCAGCTCGCAAACATCTCTGTGATCTCATCCTGCTACTTGTCAGGAAGGGTGTCCTGGCCATGTGCATACTTTACAGGAGCTTAGCTTAGAAAGGACATATTTAACACTTTATAACTGTCTCGGTGACAGCAAGTTCTAATTTAAAACTCCTGTGTAATACTTGTTAGGAAGTTTTAATATCAAAAGGCCAGCCAAGGTCTTCCATGAAAAATTTCTAGACAGTGAAAGAAACTAATCCTTTTTAGTGATGTTTGGCTTCCCTCGGCAGTAGGCGATCTTGATTTCATATTTTATATCTACGGTTTGTTAATGAAGTTTTCTCCTTTAAAGAACAACCGGAAAAAAGCAAAACGTAGCAATAGTCTACAAAAAATATTTGAAGTGAAATGTGCATAGAATGCCGAAACTACCAACTAAAATTTGAGAGCGTTTTAAAAAAACCGCTCTTTTGTAAGATGATGGGATGTCCGGTTGGCATAGGGACACTTTGTGACTTCGCATTCTTTGTTAAAGGATTAGCATGGTCCCATGCGCCCAGCTCCTCTCCCCGTAGCTGACAAGGGTAACCTTACCTTCATACCTTTTTCTGCAAGGAATCTCAGTGCTTGTTGTAATAACCTTGGGGGTAGAGTCACAGGTGGGGACAAGTAGCTGCCTCCCAGTGATCAAATCCTGCTTGGCAAAAGGCCATCCATCTAGTTGTCTGGGGGCAGTACTGGCTTGCACATCACAAGAACTATGAAATGTCATAGCCTCCTTCCACAGTTGCCTTCTGGGAATATCTTTGTCTCTCTACGCATAACAAGTGTTCATATATCTACACACACTAAAACCGAAGCATATGTATATGTGTGAATAAATTGTGAATATGTGTGAATAAAACTGGGTTGGCATGCACAGGCAATATTCCAGTGAGATTTTTCTTAGGAATTATTATTATGATTCTTACATGAACTTGTGAAAATGGCCTTAAAGATAGGAAACTATTTTCCTGAATATTTATTGTTTCTACAAAATCTCAAATTATGTGAAATGTTGTTGAATATGAATCTTCTCTAAAATAAATTACCTGGGCAAACATAACAGGACTATTAATAGGTTGATATCTATAGAGTACTTTTAGATTATAAGATGAAAAGTAACTGCTATTAAAGAATATAATATATTAATTGTTCCTTTTATCATTTATATGACACGCTATTTTTAATGTAATATCTGCCTCTCTGATTTCTATTGTGAATTGTATGCATTTTTAAATAAGTTATCTTAGATAATCTTTGGAAAGAATTGTGTGTGGGGGTGAAAAGCTTGCTGGGAAAGAAAGAGGAGTAGTAAATAAATAAATAATATCTAATTTGTATGGGACATTTTAACTTTTTAGACAATGTATTTGACATTACGTTAGTTCAATGGATGACATCCATTGATATGATTATCATTTTCTTTCTTTCTCAATATAATGAAAAATGGGAATAATTTTTAATACTAATGAGTTTGTGTTTAAAAGTATTATTGATTTCTTTTAGCTAAGACATTGCGTTTCTTTATAATTCATGCTTTACTAAGATTTATTAACAAATATAGTAGAAAATGGATTTTCCAGACACCTATTAGTACGTGGATGTCAGCCCAGGAGCATGCAGCCCCTTGAAATTTGTGTTAAGGGAAATGTTGATGATGTTTTTGATCTAGCGATGGGTAGGGTGCGTCTGAGAAATTAAACAAAAGCCTTTTGGCTAGTCTCTCACCATCGGCCAGTCATGAACATCAGCCATTTCTTTTATTGAAATCCACCGTACCGTCCTCACGGCTGAGCCCCCTCCATTGTGGGGGACCGAGCCTGAACTCTGGGGGTGGCGGCACCTTCTCCATCACAGACACGCTTTCTGCCTTTTCCCTCCCTAGCTGGCCCTGGCCACACAGCGCCCTGTATGTGACTCTATCGCGTGTACCTAGAAGACTTCAGAGACATGCGTGTTCAAGGACAGTTGTCACTAGTGATAGAATCCCCTCCCATACTGGCACCTGAGGGCACTCTGCACCTTCTCCTTATCTGGGCAAAATGCAGATCAGTTCCTGACTCGAGGTGTTGTTGTCCGTGGCTGGGAATTCTAGGCCACAGAGCGCAAAGACAGACCCCTGTCACCGGATCCCAGAGCCTCCACAGCCTGGACCCGCCGTGTTTTCCAACGCTATCTTCCTCCATTCCTCAGCTAGTACTGCCTTCCCCATAAATATCCTCCCGCCCCCCAGCCAGTAAGGGTCTTTATTTCTCCCCACGTGGGCTAAAGGCCACCCTCAGCAACCCCTTCCTCGCTTTCCGTTCTGGGGTCTCTGAAGCCGTTCCTGGGGACTCCAGCACGGTCACTCTGCAGAGCTCACTTTCGGCAGCCAGCAAGGACCGTGGTTCTGCCCTGCGGCCTTCTCATCCTACCCACCCCTGCTCTCCGCCTGCGGGGCTGCGACACCACGCACTGGGGGTGACCGAATCACCTAGCTGGTGGCGAAGGCCAACGAGGCTCAAGTAAAGAATGATGATTAAGCAAGAAGGAATGAACGTTTTGAACACTTATTCTTTTCCAGCTATACTGTTAACTATTTCACATATGCCCTTTATTACATTCCCAGAGAAGCCCCGTGGGTGAGTGGCCTTCCTCCCAATTAATGGATGAGAGCGTTGAGATTGAATGTTTGGTACGCTGACTAGTCAGCCTGCCAGTAAGGAGTGGCCGCACACGCAAATCTGTGTCCTTGTCAAGCTCTCCACGGAATCACCCTGCATGGATTACGTAACGCCTAAAACAGTCGTTTGTCCGCCACTGTTCAACTCATGGTCAACTCTATATGGAGCAGCCTGAATGACTTTGGGAAAATATAAGATAGATGACAGCATTCTCAAGGTCAACACCCATCGATGGCTTCATGTCGCACGCAGAATGAAATCCAAACTCCTTCACGCAGCCTGTAAGGATCGGCATCCCTGGCTCCTGATGCACGCGCTGCCTGGGTCACTCCCTCCTCCTGAACGCGCTCTCCCTGGCCCCAGCCACGGTGGGCTTTGCATTGTTCTAACGTGCTAGGTTGGCTCCTTCCGTCCTGAAATAGTCTTCTCTAAATCATTGCCTGGATTTCTCCTGCACTTCATTAAGATGCAGTACCTCTTCAAAGGAGACTTCGCTGGTCCTTCTTGTCTATAAACAGATGCTTCCTTCTTTACACCTCTACCCCATTACCCTGCCTTGATTTTCTCCTGGACAGTTCATTACTACCAGACACCACTTTCTGTATGTCTTTAATAGTTTGTTTGTCTCTATCACTGGCACATGAGCTCTGAAGTTCAGAGACTCTGTATATCTTGTTCTCGTCAAGAACAAAGCCTCTAGAACACTGTCTGGCCTGTACCAGGTTCTCGACAAGTCATTAAATTAGTATTCAGTAAGCTTCTGTCTCATTAGGGCCATGTGGCCAGTTGAGGGCTAACTTTGGCCTTGGTGCTGAATAGGATTGCTCATTGTCATATAGCTGAGGAAGAGAGTCAGGTAAGGTTCACACAGCCATATGGTTTGGACAATCAGTCAGAACATACGGTCTGTGGAAGTGAAGTTCTGCTTAATGGGAGACAAGTTCTGAAATGGATCCTCTATGGGAAACCCTAAGGTCTAACTAAGGTGGCTTTTATTGCGCGACCCTTTTCCATGGGAAATAGATGTCACGTCGTGATTTACCCCCGGGGTACTTGTCTCGGCATATAAGGTAAAAAGCCACATTATAAAAGGAAACTAGCATGTGCTGAGTGATGAACAGACGTTGCTCTATATACTTTAAGTACATTTCCTATTTGGCTACTTGGAGATATAAGTTCTCCTCCTTTTCTACAGATAATCCAAGTGCCTCAGGGCAGAAGAACTTATCTGAAGCTGGTAGAACTGCTGAGATGTTTGTGCTCAAGACTGTCAGGCCCAGCACAACGTTCAAGATCGGATCCAAACCCACACATCTCTATGTTGGATGTCCCTGCTCCACTAATTGTCCCTAAAGTTACACCCCCTTCCCAGGTCTTCTCTTCCGACCCCTAACACCAGCACACATAGGTACACACGCGACAAAGCAAACCTCAGAACTGTGGAGGACAGCCAAGGATTTGGGGCTGAGGTTTCCTGTGCCAAATGCTCCCCCGCTAAGCTGGGAATATAACACCTTCTTCTGGTTTCCGTAAAGCTTCGAGACAAATCTTAAACCAGATACACTCCTTTTAATCCTATTGTTACCGTCTCGTGTGCTGCCAAAGTAAAGAAAGGACGTGCTTTTAAAATGAGGACTCTAAGAAGATATAAGTCGGATACACAAAACACACACTTAGAGCGATTCCCAGCGGGGTTAATGCATGATCTTTGCTAACCACACTTCCTCCTCGCAGTTTCCCCTTCCTGTGCAGTAATAAGTAAATAAATGAACCAACAAGCAACATTCCACTCTGTTTTTGAGAGGATAATATAACCCAAAAATTTAGTTGTTTTTTCCTTTCTTTTCCTTCCCTTTCCCTTTCTCCTTCCTTCCTTCCTTCCTTCCTTCCTTCCTTCCTTCCTTCCTTCCTTCCTTCCTTCCTTCCCTCTTTCCTTTCTTTCTTTATCTTGAGAGGAGCAAGTGCATCTCCTGTAAGTCAGAACCAGGAGACAGTGCCCCTTTTAGTATATAATTTTATTTATCTTCCTCATAGCCCGTTCAAGGCTGACATTAATGGCAAAGGGACTGCAGTTAGAAGAGATGAGCTTATTTAAAATCAGACAGCTAGGAGGTAGCTCGCCTGGCACTTGGATTCGAGTTGGATGACTCCAATACCCTCCCTTTTTACTTCCTTCTCGTACACACTGGAGAAGTAAAGATGTGTACGTGCCCTGGGTGAAGAAAGTTTACTGCAATTGATGATTACTGTACTGAGAGCACAGACGAGGGTTAATAAAGATGGCTGCACTGGGCACACACGGTATTAACGTGACACGTGTTGAGGTGACATGCGCTTGTTGGAAGGTGGATATCATGCAGGTCAGCAACAGTTGACACAATCAAGCAATAAACTGCGTGACAGGAAGTGGCTTGTGTGCAGAGCTATGCTCTCTGGCTGGAAGAGGGGACTTCCTGGTGAGCAAAGCTCACGGCGGATGAGTTAGTGCTTTTTACCAGCGGGAGTTCTAGACCCCTTCTTTTCTGAGGTGACATCACCAGATTCCAGCTCAATCATGTCAGTGCTGTGACAACCCTTTGTCTACGCGCTGACATAAGGTTTCTAGGGAGAAAGCTGGAAAGAAGCGAATATGAAATAAACGTTTAGCAAAGCACATATGAGAATAAAAGAGTTGATTATTATTATTATTATTTTTTTTTTTTTTGCAAAACTCTCTGAGGTAAGTGCCAGGGACCTAAACCGTGACGAGAGTTGAGAACTTGGTTGACATTATTGCATGACTGCTAAAACCTACCACCTCCTTCCTCAGGACCAAGCGGCCATCCGCGACGCAATTTCTCTTCCTCATGACCATCGTGGACCATCACGCACATCGAAGACATGGAAAACCAGAGCCACAACGTCCAACCCCGAACGCACCCAGACTCAGACAGACGACTTGAGGATACAATCTTCAGATTCACTTCTATGAGGGCGATTGGAGGCATTTAACAAAAAACACCCATTTTCTGTTCCCATCTCTCTTATGAGATGAATAAGCTCATGCGTGAGCTTGATTCTCACCTCTGGGATAGAGAGCCCACGGCAAAGGTCCCATGGGGGTAAACTTTAGTCTTTTCCTCCCTCGTTTTCTTTCAATATGCTTTACTAGGCTAGAACTTCAGGCTGTGATCTGACACCATCATTTGCAGTGACTACCGAACCTGAGCGGTTTTTTGAAGTCTCACCCTTCCTAATGCCAAACGTAGAGATGCTAAACTGACAACCCTCAGGTCAGATATTAAAATGTACGACCTCTCCTACTCTTGTAATGCTTGGCTGATAAGCAGTTATTGTCCCGAAAGCCAGTCATTGGAGTTGAAAGATAAATATTATTCCATATCTTATTGAATAAAATATATTATATCACAGGTGATGGAGACAGATTGACTCAATAAATTCTAATAGTGTATGCTGAGAAATAGTGGCAATAAAAATGCTGATGACTTGACATGGGGAGAATATTGAATGTCATTAACATGCTATTTCTTCTGTACTGATTTTTCAGTCACGTTCTTCACGCTGTTATCATCTCTATCTGTGGATTTTTCTTTGCTTTACAGGAGTGAGAAAACGTGGCATTTTTTTTTAGAGATTTAAATTACCCACTACTCTACTGGTTGCGGATATGATGCAGGAGATTAATAGAAGATTTTATACTGAGCAGCATCCGGGGCCTGAATTTGAGTGCACGGCAAACACGTGAGATGCTGGTGTTTGACCCTACCGCCAAGTTGTGTCCAAACTCTCATGTTTTGGCGATCTCTACTGACTGAAGTGGTTTGGAATCATGAATTGGAATTTTACTATCTACTGTTTTATTTTAAAAGGGGTTGGGTACGTGGATCCTATTTCATGAGATGCAGGAAAGTGTAACTAATGGAAATGTTAGAGTGTGTTTTAATCCCAACCGTTTTTGTGATTGTTTGGAATGGAGACTGAACAAACACATAGTTTACGGAACACACGCTGATGGAATTTAGCTTTTGAGTCGCAAGCCCCAAATTGGCATAAAAGATGAGTATGATGTTAGCGAGGTGGGAACTAGCTGTTGACGAGCGAGTTCCCTGCATGATGACATTCGGCCGGTTCCACCCCAAGTCCCCTGACCCGATCACTTCCCGTGTTCTCTCCAGAGTTTCGGATGAAGCATCTGTAGGTGACGTAGCTCCCGGAGTTGTGTACAGATTCTCCAAACGGAAATGTCTTAAACTGAACTCATCTCTCTCCGCAAAAACCCATCCCTCGCCCTGTCTTCTTTATTGCGGTGAGTGACGCCGCTCCCGAACCCGTGCCCCAAATCAGACTCTCACATCGTCCTTGTCCTCTTCTCTACCATACCCTCCATACGCAAACAATTACTAAAGATTTAGATTTTCCTTCCTTACCATGTTTAGAATTTATCCAGTTCTCCAGATCTCACCTGCTCCTGTCCTACCTAGTTCAGGTCATTATCATCTTGTCCTCAGATTGTCACAATATTCTCTCAATATTCTGCTTCCCAATATTCTGCTTCTTCTGACTTCCAGTAGGTGCCCCTGGCACCCACCCAATCTCTCATTCGTTCTCCGTATTGTGGCAAATCTGATGATGTTCTATGTCAAAGGAAACACCTGTAACGGTCCCCCTCCGCTTTAGGCTGTACGAGGTCTATTTTAAATTCTATCTTAAATTGATAACTACACTATTGAAATATTTCAGAATTGGAATGCTTTATGGGCCTCCAAAAGTGACTTGAAAAGTCAAGTACATTCGGTATTGGGTCTCAGAGAGCCCAACCTGTGAGCTGTCACTTGGGTCCCCAACACTTGGACCCCCTGAGATGGTTCAGTCATCACTGTGGGAAGTTAATTAATTTTTATCCTTCGACTTACTCACTTAGCTTCTAAACTGATTTACCAGGGTGGACTATTGGTTAAAAACAGGAAGCCTAGAACACGGATATTAGAACAAAAGTTAGTAAGCAGTGTGAAAATCGTGCAATGGGCTTCACGGGTTCTGGGAAGTTTCATTCACCCAAATATAGTATGTATAAACTATAGCAAGATGCCTCCAGTCATCAAGTAATGTCTCTAGTAATCTAGTAATGAAGACGGAAAGTTAGAAAAGGGAAGTGTAGTAAAAAATATTCTATGTGTATTTTTAAATTTGTCTTTTAACTTATTGGTAATAAGTATCATATGTGTATTTTTAAATTTGTCTTTTAACTTATTGGCAATAAGTATTCTATGCATATTTTTAAATTTATCTTTTAACTTATTGGTAATAAAATAGTCTATCTGCACTCATGATCTTTTATTCCTGAAATGGCGGCTGCCGGTAGCACCCTGAAGTTCATAGCTTGCAAGCTAATTATAACATTTATAAAATAAATTAACCAGTCGTGTGCTTATCTGTATGTGAGTAAGTGTGTAACAGAGAAACAGAGATTTTGAAACCCTAAAATGCCAATCAGTCCATGAAATCAGTTTTTATATACTATTTATGTTGTAAGAAGTCAGTCAGGCCTATATTTTATTATACATTTAGTACAAAAACTGCATGCAGTATACACTGTCTTGGAAATAGTTGGTTAACAAATTTTTCCATAATTAATTTTCAGGTAAATAATAAGAGTGGCATTTATTCTGAGAGAATATCTGCCTTTATATATAATTACGGTTAATAATAATTATGACCCGCTCTGCCAGAATGACTGATAACCCGCCTCCAGGCCATAAGAGTAGAGGCTGACTAGACCAAAAATGACAGGAACGCGACTGAGTGAGTGGCCCGCTTCTTAGAATCCGATGGTGTCTTACCCTAACCTGGAGAAGGGCTAAGTGAGGGATTTGGAACTTCTGCAGACTTCTAAGAAGGCACGTGTTTCTCAAGCACCAAGTATGGGCCCTCAGGGAGGACATTTGCTGGAGCCCTCGTACAGAGAGACCCCTTGGGAAGGCCACTGGCGAGGTGAAGAGACCCGGAGAAGGTTGGCCATTTTACTTCCTGAACTAGGACTGCTCATATGACTAAAGACGACTGAAAAACCCTGAGACTGGCCTGACATGTCACCCAAGAATGGGACTTCCAGAGGGACTGTGACGCAGGCAACGGCTTCTTCTCCTGTCTGTGCTGCAGAATTGAGATCGCAAACGCTTTCTTGGCAATTCTCGTACGGGGCCTGAAAGGGTATTTGATCCTGGTCCTCGTCACCAGATAAGATTGATCTCTCTTATAATTTTACATTGTTTAATTCATAACTAATTATAATTCATCTTTTATTGGGAGACTAGTCCTTGTTTTAACGGCCATGATGAATTTTTTTATGTTCATCGATTTCTTTTTTCTTTCTTCTTTTTTTTTTTGTCTCGACACATATACTTCTTTTGCAAAGGATGTCCCTCTGCGTACTTGTGTCAGGAGACCTTCTAGGTAGGTGACTGTAGGTGTGAAGACCTACATGGGAATCGAGTTACCGAATCTGGCCAGAGCGTCCAAGGCTTGTTTTGTTGTTTTGTTGTTGTTGATGTTTCTTCAAATTCTAGCCTCTTTCTTTTCATAATAAAGGACACAGTCACTTAAACTTTTCCAGCCAGAGTCCCCATCTCCACAATGACATTCTTCATGCCTGGCGTGGGGGGCACGGAACCCTTTAGTTTCTCTCCCCACAGCGCATGGTCCCAGCTGTGTGGCTCCCTTCATGAATATGCATGAAATCAGATATGACATTGCCCTGCTCCCATTAATAATCTTGTCATCTGACTTGTGCTCCAGAAAGCGCCCGTCCATGGCTTCTGAGAGCAAATGTAGCCTGAAGACAAACAAGACCACGCAAAACAAAAAGACCACATCTTTTCATTTATCTTTTTTTTTTTTTTTTTTTGATTTGACTGGGATTAAGGATTCCAACGTTTGGGCGAGGGCCCGAGAAGGAGCCGAGGAGGGACGGAAGGGCTTGAGCGTGAGCTCGGCTGAGAACAGAATCAGCCGCTCTGTGAATGGCCTGGCTTGTTGGGAGCTGAAAGTGGTGGGTGTAACGGTACGCAAGTGACCTTGAATGTAGCGCCGTGGGTAGCCCCAGCTTTTTTTGTAAAAGCAGCATTTGCAGTGGAGGTTCGAGTTTCAGGCCTCCCAGTCATCAATCATCTCAGCCCATTCTTCTCTTTGACAGCTCAGTACAAGGCCTGACATTTGACACCCAGGACCCCAGGACTCACGCACAGACACAAGCTGAGGCCCTCGGGGATGGAGGAGGGGAAGAGGTGGAAAAAAAAGGCAGTAATTTTTTTTTTTTTTTTAAGCAGCAAACTGAGGAATATACCAAACAGATTCTGTCCCAGGCACTGATTCTGCAGAGAGCATCACACTGAGTTTTGATGCTGCTTTGTGATGTATCGGGCGTTCTGGTGGCTTATAATAGCCCTTTGAGGACACTTTCAGGCACATGTCTGAGCCTGGCTGGTCATTTTCCATTTGGCCAGATTGAATCCAACCTCCACATTCAAGGATGGAGTGGTGGACAAGAGGGTTATCGCTTTCTGGACAATGGCTCATGACACTGTGACCTGAGTGCCATTACATCATATTGTCACCTCAAAAGCAGGCCACTCTCGGGGTACTATACCTTTGGAAATTGAAAAAAAAAAAAAAGAAAAAAAAGAAGAGAAGGATCATAACTCAGGTTCAGATATGAGCTCACTGAAGTTCGAGGTCAACTAATGCAAACGTCTCAGGGATCAAATCATGGTAATTGGTGTTAAGAAGAATTAGGTAATTTATGGTCCTAACACTGAAAGAGTCTAAAAGGTTTACAGCACGAGAGTCGCAGGGTTTCAGAGGCGAAGGTCCAGGGGGCTCTGCCGCAAATCCCTATTCATCTACGGCCAGTTAAGCTGAGCGCCGAGCCCTGAGCATGTGAGGCCAAGGGTGTGTGATTAAATTCTTACCCAAGTCTGAGACGTGACAGACCAATCTATCAAGTCTTTTGTTTTTGACACTGACTCTATGCCCGGCGCCGTACTAATGCCACAGAAAATACCAATACTCTAAGAGATGACGCCGGCCCACACGGAGACTCCTGCCTGCGTGGGGAGATGAAGCATCTCGACAAGATGGTGCAGGATGTGAGGAACAAATGCATTGCGATGTTTCGGCGAGGTCGTCTCCACGATTGCTCAGCGCATCTCTCGCTCCGGAAGCATCCGCATCCCACGCGCGGACTTGAAAAACCATGTGGTTCTTCCCAGTGGAAATACGGACAATATTTGGGGCAGAGGGTGCTTAGGAAATAGAAAAGCTTTCTAAGAATATGTAATAGGTCAGGCTTAGAAATGCAGAGTTCGACATTAGATATGGTTCGGGCAAAGTGACCGGAGAAAATATACAATATCAGCAGTGGATAGGTGGGTGCCGAATTAGAATTGAGTTTTATTTTTATTTTTAATGCATTTCCCAACAATCTATAATGAGCATATGTAACTTTTTTATGAATGAATTAATTTTACAAATGTGAAATACTAGCGCTCTTCGGTGGCTACCTAGAATCACACACCACTTCCGTTTCATTCTGTAGTTTTTCTCTCGGTGTGGAAAGTCCATAAGGTATTCTCGCTACCCCCTATATTATAGTTCATAATATTCAAGCTTCTACAAGAGCGAAGGCGGATCAGGCTCTGACCTTGACAGTAGGTCAGACCTCCTTGTGTTCTCACAATGCCCTGTGCTCTAGCCTTCAGGGCCAAGCTGTACTAAACATGGGAGTAATTTCTCAATCTCACTCGCTAGACTGTGAGCCCCTTGAGGGCCAGGCCCTGTTTTCACCTCAGAGCATCCTATGCATTTTTACATCTTCTGGGGGTAAGCCCTGGCCTTGCCAAAGGAGGTGGGCCCTCGATAGCCTATTGAAGGGTCCATAAATAAGTGAATAAATACCTGCTTCACTGTCTCCTTAGACAAGCTTCATCATCACATTGAGGCACTGATTTATTCACCTTTAGGCAGGTGCGCATTTATCAGTCATTGAGGCTTGTTTTGTTATTAACTCCTGGCAGTAAACAGACTAATTTCTCTGAGCTGTCATAAAATTCTTGTCAGAAAAGGCCTGATAAAAGCTTGCCAGACTCATCTTCTTCCATTGCCTGTTTTGGTTTTGTTGTTTGTTATTGTTGATCCATAGAATTTGCTCTCCTTTTACCATTTTCTCTTTGTTCTCTATTTTTTTTTTTTTAATTTGCCTATTTTGTCTTCTTAGACTTTCAACTCTCTGAGAAAAGAGATTGCGTTTTTTGTTTTTTTTTTTTACTTTTAATTCTTCAAACCAAAGTGCCATTTATAATAATGTCCACACTTAAGCTTCATCTAGTTCATTCCTGTCCAAAGTGGTTTGTTTTCAAGTTATCTTCTTTACTTTTTGTAGTATTTTGGTATGACATTAGGGTACTCATTTATGTTGGGTGAAATCTGTAGTCCGTTTACCTGGCATGTTTCTTTTTCCCCTGGAAAACTCCACCCACCACTGTCAAGAATTCTATGTCTAATCAATGATGGCTTTTCATGCCCATTTTGGTCGAGAAGCCCAGAATCTGAAAGATTGTGAAATGAAATGTCTTCATCTTGAGGGAAACCCTTTGATCCATAAAATAAGCATTATCTTTAGCCACGAGCTTTTAAAGCAGACTATTCTTTGTTTCGAGTAGAAGATCACAGTTGGAAGTTTGGAAATCGGAAAGATGATTATTTTTAACATAAGTAGAACTGGGCCATTGAAGGCAAATCCAAGACGAGTGCTTGGTTTTGTTTTAAAACTGAGATATTTCCTACTACTGGCAAAAAAGAAAATGGAATTAAACAATTTGTAGTTAACAATGCTGAAAGTCATAATTTGGACACTTTCAAACTAGAGTATCAGCCGCCTTGGTGTACGTAGGGTGAAGAATGTGTCATTGAACAGAGAATCTCTGTGGCTAATTTCCCCCTCCACATTTACCGTGTGTCACCACAGAATTAAAATTCAAGAAATGAGCCTTATTTCTAATCATGTTGATATTTCCCATGTAGCTTCTTAGTCAGCTCCTTGGATCCTTCACACAAAACTACAAAAGGTCATCAATTATAGGGACCTTATGTAAATACTGGGCTGTTTTGTGATTCTATTCTGAGCAACGTTTATATACATCTGCTCAAATAAATTAATTTTCTTGTCCCAAATGACTCATTTGGTGGAACTAGAAGTTCTCATGCCAGTGCAAATAGACAAGGGGAAAGATGGCCCGGGGAAATGGGGAGGATGGGAATTTATTTTATAATCTACCAATTTGTGAGTGCTGGCACATCGTTTCCAAGCGGAAAAACACTAAACAAATATTAAACAGAGAAGGGAAAGAGAGAGCATTATGAACCTCGTCTTCCCAGGTGGAGTACAACCATCTTGAGGGTGTGAGCGTGGATTCACGCACGGCTGCTTTCGAGTCTCATTGGTACGATTTTCTGGCTTGATGATCCGATTCGCCTTACTTCCTCAGAGCCTGTTTTTCTACATATACAAAATTGTAATATGGTTTTTCCAACTGATAACTGGCAGCCAAACTATGTGGTGTTTTTGCCCTCTCTAAGTACTAGCACCATCATCACGCATATGAGGCATTCCATTGTGGATAACAGAAGATGTGCAGACTTTGCCCAGTCATGTTACAGGCTAAGGGGAGTCTGACAAATCCTTGAAAATCTGAGGCCCAGAGTCACGACCATGTGGGTTTTAATGGAAGGCCCTTTCCTTCCAAGAAAGGAGATTTCTTCACAATGCTTCCACCACGTTTCTACCAACTCATTGCGATGTGTCACGTAGATTGCTCTAGAATCTATATCGGCTCCCTGTCACTGGTTTAATACCAATGCACTTTGTCCCTTAGCATTTGCACCCTCTAGCCTTCATCGGGCATCATTTATCCTATTTTTGTGACCTTCGCCGGTATCGTAATTTCATGTATTTTCCTTACTAAACTGTATCGCCAGCTCTTGATACTCTGGTTTGATTGGGACTTTTATACCTTTGCACATGACCTTTCTATGATGCTGGAATTCTTATCTCTACAGCCTGTGCCCATCATTTTCTTGAAAATTCGGTTTATCTTTCTTCATCCCAGAATTCTCCCCGGACTAAATCGCGTCCTTTGAATTGCTGCCTCATTTCGTGTTCCTTAACTTTTATGCAGAATGAATGCATTCGCGTTTTTGACACTTCTTTTCTCTAGACATTCTTTATAGCTTTTCTCTCTTTACTACGTAGAGTAAAAACTCTTTAAGAGATGGCATCTAAAAAATTTTAATTTGTATTAATTATATTGCCTAGCAGAATTTCTTATATAAGATGAAAGTTTTAATAATTGCTTCTTGAATAACATTATGATTAATTAAATGCCACTACAGACTCCCTATTAGCTATTGCTACTCTTTTTGTAGAAATTCCTCCTAATCCATCTCCCTTCTCTAGATAGATGAATTTGCTGATTTGGATATAAGTATTGATAGCCATCGATACATACCATGACACACACACACACACACACACGCACACAGTAACATAGTAACATCACGGACATTAGTTTGAGCAATTTCCTGGTACCAGGACATCAAGTTTCAGACCTTTGTCAATTTCAAATTCCAGTGCTATAAACTTCGCTGTCTCATGTGCTTCTCCGAACTTGTCCAAAAAGATTTCAATCCGAGTTCGACAAATGAAATGAAGACACATCATTCCACTTGTATTCCTAACATTCTTTTACAAAACCATATTGTTATTATATAGATTCATCGGCGACTTGATTTCTGCCCTCCTAAGTGAAATGGGCTATTGGCTAACTTATCCAGGACCATCGGGGCTTTGGGGTCTGCCACATAGTTGTACAGTCAAGCACGGGGATCACGAAATCTCCCTTACCAGGGCATGGTGGGGAAAGACCACATTGTTTGGCTTAGAAAGGGGCAGGGGCGGCGGAGGGAAGTCATGGGGCAGAGGACTAGGGTGTGGGCTGTGAAGCCACGACATTTTCTTCGGATACCAACCCACCACTCCCGACTTGTGTAGGCTCTCTGTGCCTCAGTTTCCTCCTATGTAGAATGAAAATACAATGCAGCTTCCCATGGTTTTGGGAGGCACCGATAGCATAAGGGTGCGACATGTTTACATAGCATCTGCCAGAACGCGGCTTTAATCCAACGATGCTATTACTTTTTACGACTGTTTTTATGAATTGATCAGGCGGACGGTCTGAAGGCTTTCGCTGTGCGTTAGTCCGCGCTGGTCAGGTCACAGTTGAGGGTGGGCTCATTTGGCTGGCACAAATGCCCGGCTTCCGCCCGCGTGTTTTTGGGTTACTTCTGTGTGTGTCTGGGTGTGAAAGAGCATAGCGAAGTTGAAGGGGAAAAAAAACCAAGGCCCCTGAGCATTAAGCGGAGTCTATTCCCCGCGCCTCCTCCGTGAGATTAAAGAGATGTGTTCTCAAGCTGTTCTTCAGGCTAATTTATATGTATATTGAGGATTCGGCTGGAGGAATTTTTTAAAAGGAGCTGGGGGAAAATATGACGCTCGCATAGTCCCAGTGGTATTGCCACATTCATTTGACGAGCGCGTTCATCCTTTAGTACTTTCATGGACTGACATGAGGGAGGAATTCGCATGTCACGCAAGATAACATCTCACTGTTGCCAAAGGAGTCTATTCAGACATGCATGTTAGTGGGTTGATAACTTATTCGGGATTGCAGTGGACTCAAAGATAGACATTTCGCCTTTTATCTCCACCTCTCTGCTCCCTGCATACTAAAGATAGTGCAAAAACAGTCAGATACATCTTAACTAACCCACGCAGAAAAGAGGGACTTTTGCTAGCCTACTGCAAGGACTGCGAAGTTAAAGGAACAAGATGTCACGCGGCCTGGCGACAAATGAATTAAACATGTTTATGCGCCCAACTTGAGCTGCCTGGGAATGCATTTAAAAGCTCAAACCTAGTAATACTTTAGCAAAATGCAATATAGACTGTTTTTTGTTTGTTTGTTTGTTTGTTTGTTTTTTTGCCGCAGTTTGGGGTGTGATGGGGTAACAGAAAAGCAAATAGTGAGATTGCAATGAAAAACCAAGTAGGTTAACTCAGAGGAATATCGTTATATTCGCTGACATGTATTTTGAAGCAAAGAAGAAAAAATGAGAAGGGACTTAAACAATGGTTTGGATGTGCATTAAAACAGAGGACATTCTAATTGCCAGTGTCCTCGCAGACAGCTGAGGATGCCCGGCTCTGTCTGACGCTGCACAAAGGCAATCTCCATCTTTCGTGTGACCCTAATCACTGAGTGTCTCTCTTTTATTCAAAGAGCCTCTTTCCTCTCGCAGTTACCTGTGGGCGGTGGTGAAGTGGGACCATTGAAGATTCTGTTCCAAATAGATTTCAAATATGCAAGGTGAAGTTGACCAGGAACGTAGGAATCTAATTATTTTAAAAGGTCAGAAAAAATCACAGTGGCTCTGATGAGATCAGAAAACCAAGGCCCCCAATGAAAATTTGGGTCAAAATTTTCTATTCGCTTTTTACCTAGAGTCTGTTATGTGAAGAACATAAAAATGTTATTATAGAAATCAAAATTTCATATTTTGGAAGAAAAGCGAAACTCTTCGCAGCCACCGTTGTTTTGTTTAAAGTGTTTGAGGAGACTGGGAGATTATAAACCAAGATGGTAAAAAAGTAGTTCATTGGATTGGAAGATTTCAACTCATTTTTATTTTGTGCTTTCTAGTTTTTCCTTAGGTTTTCTAAATGTTCTAAAGTTAGCATGTATTTTTAAAACGAAGAGAAAATAAAGCATAAGTACATTTAAAAATATATTTATTTACTATATTAAAACCAATTATTTATGTGACCCATATTACTCCCAATGATATTTTAAGCCAATATTCTATTTAACTTCCTTGCATGCTCCTTTTAAGCTGTCTGAAACAAAGAAACACTATATTTGAAAAAGTCTGCCAAATAGACACCACATTGAGGAAAATATATATAATGTTTTTATGGCCAAGTGCATCAAACAGACTATTTATTTTGAGACTTTACCAGGTCCTCAATACAGTAAACTGAACAGAAACGCACTTATCACTCAGAAGTGGGTTCACATTTTTTTTTAAAAAATAAAACTTATAATTCAGTAGCTCCGAATGCTACACATCACTAATACATGTAACTTAAAATATTCCACATCGTACAGTGTGCGGTTCACACTCATTAAAGGGTTGGCGCTGATGTTAAGAAATATGTGAGCCTTGCTTCCCCTGCCTGACGCCATCTCCTGATTCCGGCTGACTTTTACAATATACTTCTATCTTGTCTACAAAATACGAAGCAGAAAACAAGTGTTCCATCTACTGATCAATACGGAGAACTAATCTGGAAAATTCAGGTGCCATGGAAAACCATGTAATCTCGTTCAGCCACCCGAGGTAAAGTTTACTCTTCACCTCTATACCATAGAGAACCAGAGGTCCCTCGATAGAACGTTCCTCAGTCTCAACTGCGGTGCCGCCTGTCATTTTGCAGATGGGCACAAGTTGCCCTTCCTGCATTTTCCAGTTCAAACAGGAATGAGTTCTGATTGGTCTGGAGCGTCACTGGAATCCTTGAATGCACAGGGCGCCTCGCTCCCTCAAGAACTGTTTAAAAATAAATTATAACTGCAAATGCGTTTTTTTATAGTAAGGCCATATGCTTTGGAAATATAAATCTCTAATATTTATATATGGGCTGCCATCACACAGAAGTCATAACCTTCTGTGAGGAAATCTGAAGTGCTATGACTTTGCATCCCACCTCAGACGATTTTAACGTTCAGCCGTTCTTCAAGAGCACCCGGGTTAGAGCCTGGGACTTACGGCTGCATTGGTTTGTACAGAAACGCGCTGTACCATCCAAGTTCATCTACTACGTGACGCACGTCTCCAAAGCCTGAGAGAACGCTGGGCGTGCAAAGTCGAAATGGCTTTAGCAAGAATCCAGGGTCTAATTATAACCCTGATTAGCAAGAACTTGCAGAAAGACACAGAGTCGTGCTAGGTGATATGTCTTTGGTGATTTGCCTATTTATAGATTGGCATTGGGCTAAAATCCTGGGTCATTTGACCCACTCAAATATATGCGGAGACAGTGTTATTCATTCAGAAGTCAATTGATTTGAAAAGAGTTAGTTAATAATCATTGATCCACCAAATTTTTTCTTTGATTTTTCAAATTAATGTGTGAGCTACAACGAAGCATCGATGTGCTCCATGTTTTAGTTTCTTCTTTAAAATTAATGTTGAAGTTTCTAAATATATAATTGTGGTATTAGAAATTGTTCCCCTATACACTCATTCCTATTTTCTTATCACTATTATTAAGTGTCTGTTTATGTTTGTAAATACACAGAGTTTGAATGTATCAAAATCTACTGAATCTAAAAGAACTTTCCTTTCCTGGATAAAATATTTATAAATATCAATTAAATGGGAATTTCTTTCACGTATCCAGTAAGATCCAACTGGTTTTCAGTTCTATTGTTAGTGATGTCAGGATAAAAATAGCCAAGTGTTATGGTCAACTTCACGTCCAGCGAATTGTGGCCATAAATTTACACTTCCCTCATACCTCTGGCTATAGATTTGAGCCTGACAAATGTGACACCGCTGGATGGCCATTAAAAATGTGGCCCATATTAAATGCCTCTGTTAGATAGTACTTGATTAATTGACGGCTAATTAGACCTTGTTTTAAATCTTTTTTGCTTATGATTGCACGAGAAAGAGACCAAACGACATTTGCATAAACTCTAATTTTCGGCAGGTGATTAATAAATATCGTTCAATAAAATATTTTAACATGTCATTATCTACTAAGGCGATCAGGCGCATGACTTCAGCTAGAGTCTCCATGTGGCTGACTCCCAGATAGAAGCCCCTAGCGGCCACATTCTTAGTGAGCTGTTGGAAGTTAACTGCGTGATCGTCTTGTCTAAGCCTGGCAATATCAGCACGTCTCTTTCAAGCTTCGGCCTCCTCTTCTGCGCCTTCTATCTGTAAAAGTCACCACTGTTTTCACGACTTCCATCATCCCTGGTTACTCTCTCTCTTCTTTTCCCCCACTGGCCATGAGTTGCAAACAGAGCCTGTCACGTCTTTGCGGTACTTCTTAGACGCGTTTTTTTTTTTTTTTTTCTCTACTCCCACATAAGATGTCGGGGTTTACTGTAGAGACATCAACAACCCTCCGGTTGCTATGCCGTCCCACTGTCTCCTCCGACCTTAGCCCACTTTTATCACGACTACAAATTAGTAATTCCTTTTGCATATACTTGGGATGCAAGGACTCTGTTTTGAACCTCTGTGGTTTTCAAACTTAAACTTCTAGAATAGGCTCTCCCATATTTCATCCCTAAACTTCTTTTCTGAGGACTTCTACTTTAGCTCCGATATGTAAAGAGCTTGGGAAAAGCTAGACAGGCTAAAAAATCAACAACTTTTCTTAGCCCCATCAGAGAGCCGATGTGGCAAGACAAGATGCCCCTCCGCAATCCGAAGATGTAGAGACATGTAAAGAGATGCAGCAATGGAGATTTATGGACCAGGAGCAGAGCCCTGTGGTCCGTAAATGGGTAGAAACACTAAACTGGTCATGCTGATGAATCGCTCGAGCCGGAGTGTGAGTGAGGGGGAGATGGAAAAGCTCTTGGGGGCCACCAGCTTCGGGGACAGCCACACTCTAGGGGAGGCTTGCTTTCCAGGGATCCTGTGAGGATCCCAGAAAGAGCCATCAGCGGCTGCAGCAGAGGGAAGAGGAAACAGGAACAGACACACCCAGAGCCTTTTGGGTGACACTTTCCCTCTCTAGGACATCCTTGCAAAACGCGACGTGTAAATCACGGCATTCGCAAGGCATTGTTTACATTTGCGACTCCCCAAGCTTTTCTTACCTTGAGCCATACCTCACTCCCATTTTGTAAACAAGTCGCTAAGTCCCAGGAATCATCACAACCACGCCAGCACTGTGAGTCCGAACTAACGAAGACTTCGTGGACTAAAATCTGGGGAGAATCTTCACATTTTGTGTATAGCCCAAAAGAATGTATCCTGACTTTCATCTTTTGGACTTATTCTACTCCTATTTTAAAGATAGCCTATTATGATGTTAAAAACAACAACAACCGGAAATGGCAGTCTCCCTAAACTCAAGTGAAACATGTGGATTTAACCAAATTGGTTTAAATGAGTCGATATATCCTATTTGCAAGCATTTAGGAGTAGTGATTTCTTTTTAAGGTTAAAAAGCAGGTCAGTGGGAAAATTTAAAATCTAGTCTATTGCATTTTGCTCATTAAAGATTTTAAGGCTTAATAAAAGTGTCCTGGCTGAAATGTGTTTACTATTATGATGATGAAATATCATCTTCATGCGAAATTTTCACTTTTTCACTGATATGAACAATGGCTTCTTATTGCACCTAAGTAGATCATAGGTATAATTATTTTGCCATTTGTCGTTTCTTCAGGAAACGTGACAAGTGAACTGTGAGCATCCTTCCAGACAGAGCTCACAGAGCCTCAGACGCAGAGCCCTCAAAAGACAGATTTGATGATGCATTTTTAGACTAACTCAGAAGGACTTTAGGAAGGCAAAAATGGAGGATAAAGAACCCTATTGATGTGTTTCTGCTATAGGTTTTGTCTCTTAACCTGTGGGAGAATTTATCTATCTACAGCTAAATGACCAAAATCCTTCCTGGCTAAAGTGCCATTTGTTTTAAAAGCTAAACTGAAAGTATCAAGTCATAGTTTTTCAAACGCCAAAAAAGTACTGTTTATGTAACTCCATTCAATACACTTTCTTTCCCTCCTTCGAAACAGGTCATTACATCTCAAGAATTTCTTTTAGCAAAAATGCTTTATTCTTCTTTTTTGAAATCCCAGGATAATCGGTAGGAATTTAAATAACTTTATTATTTGCATTTCAAATTATAGCTGAACAGAGAAACTGAAATCAGTTTCAGAAAACACAGCTACAAAACCGGAATTCATAAGGAAAGCCGTTTTACCTGATCCATTTCTTTACTATTAATTTTTAAACCTCTTAAACTCAATGTAGTCCATAAAAAACGTACGTTTCTGTTCTTTTAAAAAGAGAATGAGTAAAGTCTGAAATCAAAGTGGAGTGGTGTGGACTCATGCACGTTCTTCTACAAACAGAAAATAAACACTAGGTGATTACTTGAGGGCAAACAGATTGATATAGCTACTCATTTCAAAAACGCTAACTTTATCTGTGAACGGCAGATGCAGACAAGTGTGGGCGCCTGATAACATGGATACCAGGTGGGCACAAATGCTATCAGCAACCTCCCCGATCAGGGATGTGTGTCGCCGCAGCGGAGTTGACACTACCAGGGTAAATAGCACATTTTTATCTCTCAGAGAGGTTTTTAGTCAAACTCTGGTATTCTTAGCCTTGATTTCTATGAGGGCGGTGTTTTTCAAATTTTAATGTGTATACGATCACCCGGTGATCTTGTTCGATGATTGCTCTGTATCGGTAGGTCTGGGGGGGGAGCCCAAGAATCTGCATTTCTCACAAGCTCCCGGGTGATGCTGAGACTGCACTTCTTGGGATTAAATATAAATTGCAGGGTTTTAGGAGACTACTCTGCATTTAAGGAGAGATTAGACACAAATATGTCACTATAAACTGCTGCTTTATATTAAATAGCATTGTTTGTCTATCTAAATACGTAATAAAGTTCACAACGACATCCTCACTTTTACTTTGGTAGCTTTTGATTCTATGCAGATAAAAAAATGGCTTTGTTTTCTTTGGTTTCTCAGGAGATTTCGTTTTTATTTTTGCAATGAATTCGATTGAGTCTCTTTGTAGTGAATTTGGAGTGAGATTTGTAGTGAGATTTGGAGTCCTAAAAGCTAAGTGCTCTATTTTTTTTCTACAGAATGGTAATTGTTATCCACAGAGGCAAAGAATCACTTTGGGCTTTGTTTCTTTGCATTGCCTTAGCTCACATGTCATCATTTGCCATTATACGTGGAGAACACAAGGTTCTTAACAAATAGTCACATGTTGATTTCAGAGTCAACACCTTACTATATTAGATATTAATGATACCAGAACAAATAAGGCATCATCCCTGAACTGGAAACGGAAAATGTATCCAAACAATTCCAATGCGGTTACTGACGTGTTGAGAGAAATATGTAGACTATTCTGTGGGAGAGTCTTGGAAGGTTTATGGAAGACCCGACTGTGACTAAGCACAGCTTAGAGAGCCAAGAAGGACTTGGCCATCTAAACAGGGTTGTCAGTGACATTGAAAGCCATGCGGTATTCTAGCAATTATCAAAGTCTGGCTCGTTTGAGGTAGTGCAAGTCATTTGGTACTGATGGGAGAAACAGTAGGAAAGAAGGTGAAAGGTAGAAAAAGAACAGGCGATGGGAATTGTGAAGAAGACTCAGGAATGTGTATTTTATTGTGGCAATACAGAATCACTGGTTTTAAGTAGGGTAATGAGGTGACAATATTATTTTCCCCATGGGTCCTTTATCTGCCTCCACTTAAAGGTCGCATAGCTCTCTTCCACAAAATGTAAGTTACTACGATAGCTCTTTTGTCTAGCGTTTGTTAGACTCATACGTACACACACACACACACACATATGTCTATATATAGATATAGATAGATAGATATAGATATATCTATGACCATGACTCTATGGCACGCAAAATTTTAGTTTTTGGCTCGGTTGTGATAAATCTCAAAAAAAAAAAAAAAATGAACAGCAACTAATAATTCTACTACCTACTAACTTTCTTTTCCTGACTTTTACTTATGGATTTGCAGCGGGGGAAAAAAATCTATGCACTGGCTCATGGAAGTTTCTGAAATCCTGTCCTAAACCCTGCACTTCTGCCCACGATCTCTTTAAACTGTGTTTCTCTCAAGTTATACTTCCGAGCTTCTGATATGTCTCCTTTAAACACATAGTCTTTCATTCCACATAGGTGAATATGTAGTAGTGAGATACAGTAAACTATGTTTACAAGAAATAGCTAAACCTGTTCCGAAATCTATTTCCTCTGAGATTAATGTATCCACTTGAGCTTTCTTTAGATTGGTGTTTGCATTTTATACCTTTTCATCTGTTTATTCTTTCCCCAGCTCCACTGTTATATTTAAAGTGAGTTTCTTTTAAACAATATAGTTTTTTGTTTGTTTGTTTGTTTTTGCTTTTTAACCCGATATGAAAATCTCTGTCTTTTAACTAGGTTTTAGCTTGCTTCCATGTAATGTAATCGGTGGGCTGGTTGGAGTTACATCCACCATCTTATTATTTTATTGTTTTCTCCCTCTGGCTTTTGGCCCTCTGTTTCCCATTTCCTACCATATTTTGGACAGTTTTTTTTTTCCCACGTAACATGGACCCCTTTTCCTGTTTCCTATTAGTTTTTCCTCAGTGTTTTAGTTTTCCTGTCAGTCAGCTATTTCATCTAAAGGAGCGTGAAGTGATGAGAGTAATTCATATAAATATTTATTCTCTTTGTAGAAGGAAATGCAAACATAAAAGTCACGTTGTTTACCTGTCTTAAAAGAAGTTGACTTCAAAGCCACTTATAGGAATATAATCTCTAATTCTGGAATTCTGTCTAGGCATACCCACTAGTTTCCTACCCAAGCTTAAGGATTTGCCTTAATGTGTGCTCAGTTTTTCCTACTTAAGTTGTCCAAAAAAAGTGAAAAATTCAGGGCTTTTGCTAGAGAAATATTAAGATTTGCTTAAGATATTTTAGTTTAGGTGGCTTAACGATCAATATACCATTTTGAATTAATTTTCATATAGTGCTAAAGATTTTCCATCATATATTTCTTGTGTTAATATTTATTTTTGCTAATGTGGTCCAAAGGTTGTGCTAAAAGTGTAATTTGGATGCTCTTACCCATCGTGTGAAGAGTGAAGCAAGAGCACACATTTTTGCTCCTGAAATTAAAACGTCTTGTTCCAGGGTATTTATGCTACGAAATGTTCTTAGTAAAGTGGAATTTTTATATTATGTCATTAAAATGAATATTAAAATGGTATGATGGCAAAATATAGATTTTCGTATTTCTTTGGCCTAGAAAATTCTAATGCAGAGTAGAAATGGATACAGTAGAAAGATCTAATTGAAGCTTTTGATTTAAAACGAGGGCTGTGCAATTTCAAAAAGATTTATTTTCAATTTCCTTAACTATGTCATTCATTAAAGTGATTAAAGAAATAGAACTTCTGCATACTGTTACCGGTTTATTTTTTTTCTCCCCAGGTATTGTTCCGTAAATAAATTTGAACAGCTGACTGCTGAACTTGGACACAAGAGAGTACCAGTCTAGATATGACACCTTACTTTCTGGCTTAGATATTTTTGACATATCTCCTTGGCTGGCCATTATCTATTCCTCATCCTTTCTGGTAGGAATGTTCCAGATTACTTTTAGGAAACCAACGCTCACTGGTATGGTGTGATCCGGTTCCTAACTAGGGAAGTTGTTCTCAAACTTTAAGTATACCAGAATGCCTGATTGGTAGATTCTACCTCCGGAGTTTCGGATTCAGTAGGGCCTTGAGAATTTGCGTTTCTAATGAGTGCTCAGGTTTTAATCATGCTGCAAACACAGTTCAACACTTGAGGAAGCACTAATCTAGGGTAAATCACTTCATTTTCTCGGCCTTGGACAATGGATTTCTCTGAACCATCTGCGAACCATCACAGCCTAGGTCACTGTAATACCCTGCATGCTGAATCTGTAAATTTAAACTGTAAACTTAGGGTGGTTTGGCACTGCAGTATTGAAGTGTGGATAGGCCGTTGGTTAGAAGCCAAAACTTAGTTGCACGTTACAGTCGGAATCACAATGAGAGCAAATGACACATGAGAGCAAATTCATACTTACATGAATTGCTCTCATAACTTCATGCTCCTTTACATGACATAAGCCGATGCGCAACGGGGTAAGCGATGTATTGCCATTTAGTCAAGAAGGGACATCAGAAGGCCTTCCGGCTAACATCACTTCCCTGAAGTCTTCTCCGTTTATCCCTTCGCTAAGGCTAGGTGATAGATCCCTGCTTATTGTTCTCCAAAAATTCCGTGGACATATCTATCATTGAACTTTGCCCATTTTTAAAAATTATCCCGTTGTCTTCATTAGATATTGTCCTTGAGGGGCAAGGGTCATTTCCTATTTATCTTATTCATCTTTTAACCTCAATGTTTTGGGCTTGAAGACATTATATTAGCACACATTCTTTTTCTTTTAAATGTGACTTTGCATTAAACGCAGAACGCATTCGCCCTCTACTTACAGTTTTGTTCTATTCAAACATTTTCCCCTTTTAAATTCTAAGACACCGTCCAAGTCCTAATGGTAGACCAGTTACCTAACATCACCCTAAGCCCTGTTCCCACTTGTGGTGAATTCTCCCCCCACTGAGCCCACACAGCTCGTGTTTGTTTTACTAATCAAGATACGACCTTAAAACGCATCATGTATGGACTACGTACTATCTCCAACTAGACTGTGAGTTCTTTGTTGTCAGGGATGGCCAACCGGACGCATCTTGTATGCTACTGCTTGCCAAACGGCAGGGGCTGCGTGAAGTCCTCGCACTCAGGAACGTTCATATTGTTTGCTACGAAGCTCCACTGCACCTTGGAAATATACGCCTTTAATACGATGGGTTTTCATTTCCATTTTGAAATTCTAGGGCGACTGCTCAAGAAAATACGGGACAGGTGTAATGGATGTGATTCTTTTCTCACTAGTCCTCTCAGACTTTCTTCATTTCTTTTCCTCGTGTTTCTTGTGTGTGTTTCCTCCTTCATTTTCCCCATAATTAACCAATTTGGGATAGAAATTCACCCTTCTTTCATACATTTATTCAACAACTGAAGAAAAATGAGTCGGTTATACAATAGTCTATGCCAATGTTCTAGTTAATTAGAATGCGAAGATTAATAAGATGTAATATCTTGCCTCAAGATATTTTACATCGAATGGTGGTAAACATTCATTCATTCGTGTATTTATTCAACATTGTTTATTTGCTGAGGCTATATGGTTGACTCATAAATGATCTATGTTAGTAACAAATCCTGAGTTTGATGTAAGAATATTTAAAATATTTTTAGTGTTTATTACGATAAGATATGGAAGGATACATTCAACGCTTTTGCACTGGTTACCAAAGGGATTGAGTTAGAGGTGAGGAGGGAAATAATACTATTTTTTCTCCTGAATACAACTTTCATTTCAAAGAGAAGGTACTATTTTATAATTTAACAAATTTGATGAAAAAGTATCAAACTATTACATTTCTGGATAAGTTAAAATTATCATCATGAATTTTATTTCTATGTATTTTAGTTTACTCTTTCATGCTGTTTAAAGAAGAAAGTGTTCTTAGACAATTTTAGTGTTATCATATTATTACGCTCATTCAAAAAATGTGTTATTTATATAAAATTCTCCTACATCTATTACTTACTTAAGCCTTAAAATTTCCTGCAAAAAATATTGTTTCAGTGGTAAAATTAACGTTATTTTTTACATTTTAAAAATTCTCTGAATACAATGTCCTCTTTCACAAACACTTTAGTCAACAGTTGTTTTGTTGTTTTTTGTTTGTTTGTTTATTTTACATTATTCTCTAGACTCTAAGCAGCCAGAAATAATAATTATAAGCTTCATTCTGGAATTCACCACACCCTCCCAATTACTTTCCATCTTTAAATCGGACAGAGTGTATCTGGACATAGTTAAACTCTTGACAAGAACCCGTCTGGGCTGAACGTGCAGTCACGTGCATCACATCTTTCTTTTATTTTCTCGAGCAGTTGTCCTAGAATTTCAAAATGGAAGTGAAAAAAGCATCCTAATCAAGGCATACATTTCCAGGTTTCAGTGGAGCTTCGTGGCAAACAATATGTCCCCATAAACGTACCTGTGCGAGAGGAAGGATTGAGCCCCGATTGACAAATCCTTGTCAGGATGGTAAGATTCTCTGGCTCAGATTCTCAGTGATGGATGCTGAGTCAAGCATATGGTGTTTTTTCTGCTCTAAGCGACACTGCGCTGGCTTCCTTTGCTCCACGGGAGGGTCTTCCCATGCCACGTCAATTTGCAGTGGCTTGAATCTTTCAACAGTCCTTCGGTCCGACTCCAGAGTCCTTCTCAAATATCAGGTGACGGTGACCTCCCTGTGTAAACTTCAATATCTCAGAAACCCAAACTAAAATCCGAGAAGGTTTTCAGTTTTTTTTTTTTTGAACTTTAATCTTGGGGCTCCACATACCGTATTGTGAACCCATGGAGGGATTACTGGGTCACTTGCTAATATGCCATCCGATTTGTCTAGAAGCTTTGGCTTATAGCCTCGTTGAAGTTCGGACACAAAGACTTGGAAGATGGGAGGCGGAGGAGGGCTGGCGATGTTATGACACCCAGTTAAGATGAGTGAGTGAGGAGGCAGGAAAGAGATGACATGGCATGACACCAAGAATAAAAACCAACAAACAAGGGACGAAATAACAATACAACACTATCTGTTGTATTAGAGAGTCTCAAAGGTTACGTGGGTGGCCGAGAGTTTTGTACAAATGTGAGGGCAGGGAGGCGAAATGTGGAGGTCATGATAACGAAGTGGCTCTAGAAACGTAGAAAATATACATTGACTGTAGAAAATTCATAGGTTCTTAAAGACCCCTTTCAAAAATCGTTCTTCTGTTTTTTGTTTGTTTGTTTGTTTTTACATTTAGAAGATCTTAATGTTAATATGACCTGCTGTTTTTTTTCTGGCGCGCTTTTGGTGTCTACTATAAATGCGAAAACAGAATTGCTTGGCGAGCAGATGTAACAGTCATTCAGATAATGATTTAACATTTAATAATTTCTCATACAGAGTGATCGAAAAGGAAAGCCTTTAATTTCTCAAGTAGCTTACTCTTTAAATGGAGAAGAGCCACTGCTACATCGAAAAGAAACCATGAAAAAGGCAAAGAAGACGACATATTCACTACTGTCATAGTTTGTAGGTCTAACCCGTACCCCTGAGTGCGCACACACGTGCATGCGCACACACATACACACACATGCGCACGCACATGCCCCTCTCCTTTCTAGGTCATCCTTATTGTCAGCATCGTCACTACTAACACCGCCACGTCTGACATAACATTAAAGGTTCCCCATTCTCTTCTTTTGCTAATGAAACTATTTTTTTAGGTTTACAGAAAAACCGAGCAAGAAGTACACACCGTTCCCACAGACTCTCCCCTATTGCTTACACCTTGCATTGGTGTGGTGCATTCATCGTCATTGACGAACCAATATTGATAGACCGTTAACTAAACAGAGTGCATAGTTTACATTCGGGTTCACTCCCTTGCGTAGTAGAGTTCTACGGGCTTTAACTAATGTGTAACACCATGTACACACCATCGCAACGTTACACGAAAGAGCCTCGTGGCCCTAAATATCTTTTTAAAAGCTCGTTAAGTACATCTCCTGGGTGTGGTGTATTTCCTGGGTGGTCGGTGAGAAGTGGCTGGGACACTGGATACGTACTTCCAGAAACAACTGTAATTAAAACTGCCAGTTTTCTCCAAAATGGCCACACCCGTACACACGCGAAGCCTGCTGCCTTGGAGTTTTTATTCCCCCGTACTGTTTCCAATATATTACCAATTTTTTTACATTTTTGCCACAGGAGTATCTTATTTCAATTGGCATTTCCCCCAGTGACTGGTAATGCTAAGCATCTTTTCATATGTGTAATCAATCATTTATGTTTCTTTTTATGGTAACTGCATTTCCATATAATTTGTCTATGAATTGGGGCTGAGCAGGTTGTAATTTTCTTATTGACCTTCGGGGTCTTTACGTCCTCCAGATGTTCATCCCTGATTGCCAGGAACATTGAAATATTGCCTTTCGGTACGTTTCTTGTCTCTTAACTTTCCTTATGATGTCTTTCACCGTATATAAATTTAAGTAAAAAAAAAAAAGGTAAAAACAAAGTAGAGAACATGACTTACAGTAAAATTACATAGTAGTGTCTGGAGTGGAGAATGGAAGCTAGAAAGATAAAAACCTTTGCCGTGGTCCCAGTTTTGCGTGGGGTCCGTCCTTGTCCTGGTGGCTAGTTTTCACTTGCTTTCCTGAACGGAATAACTTTCAACCTTCCCTTTTCGTCTTTAAATATCTGCAAATATTTTTTTTTGCCTGCCATCCAATTATGTCATTCCATGAGAAGGCCCCGCTAATCAGATTTCGCAACCCTTGTCTCCCATGTCTGACGTTCTGAAAAGAACTGTGTACACTCATAGCTTTCTATAAATAATTGAAAGAGTAATAATTTGCATATACAGTGGCCTGTAATGGGTTGTGCCGTACTCACTAGTCATTTCGCATGAGGGGTGCTCCGGGAAAGTAAATTGTGCTGGTCTGTGTTTACTTTGGACAGGTAAAGTACTGTATGGCATGTAGAGCTTTTATAGCAAGTTTTAATTATGTCATCCTGTTCGAGTTACCAAAATAACCCACTCTCCCCAATAATGAGAATGGGATTTATTTAGAAATGAATATCATATCTTTCATATTTCAGAATATGGAAGAATTCCTGTCTGCCATGTGCGCAGGTTGAACGTTTTGCATCCTAACCGAGTCAGGCTTCCTGACCAGTCCGCTGCCAGCCGAGAGAAGGGAGGTACGGAGGCCAGGGCCCAGGAGCACGGCAGGCCAGGCCGCTGGGGAGAGAGGGAGAGTCCATGTCCTCCCTGGCCAACCTCCCTCAGCCAGCAGCGGGTCAGACTGGAGGGAGCATGCCCCTAATGCCATCCGTTTCCAGCGGTGTGCACTTGTGCTGGAACGGCCTTCTGTGTCTAAATGAGAGGCTGGGGAATTGTGTTGTGTTTTCATGGACTAGGCCTTTACAGAGCAGAAGGGATTCCTCGAAGCTTGGTTTTTTTCAGTCTGATGAAAGTCAAGGCAAGGAGGCTGACAGGAAGGAGTGGTTACAAGTTATCCTAACATTTTGTTATTATTACTATTATTTGTTATGTTTATGGTTTTAAGCTCATGAGGAAGTTTATCTTGGTTGGTTGGGATAAGAATTTGAAAAAAAAGTTCTCCATGAGCTGAAAACCAAGTGCTCTCTTGGGTGTGTGCTGGAGCCCAGACTTTAAAATACTAGCACCCCAATAAAAATGAGACGACTGACGGATAAAGCGTAAAGGAAAAATGAAAATAAACACATGAAATTATTCTACTCATTAAAAAAAGCACAAATTATACTACTACTATGAAAGGCTATTTTGCCCATTTAATTAAAAAGTTTTTAGAGCTAATATTCAATACTAGCGAGGACTCATTAAGATGATTCTCATTAAGATGTTCACATCATTGAACTCAGAAATTAGGCAAGGAATCTCCAAAGTGAAAGAATCAGAGAGGAGGTAGAAAGTTGATGCATAAAAATATGTGACCCGGCCAAACATGACACATAACTTTGAATGCTGAGGTCACTTTAGATTAAACAAACAAACGAACAAAAGTAGACCCCACCTTGACTGGTTTACGCAAAAAAGGAGTTCATTACAAGTGGCACCCAGTCAAAGAATAACAGATATCCTCCACAAACCTAAATCTCCCCTAATAGAATAGTTTAATTTTATATATGTATATCTACTATATATGTAGATATTCTTTTATATATATACACACATAAATATATATATGCACATAAATATATATATATATCCATAGGATGGCTTAATATAGGGCCAACAAAGTCATATTTAAGAACATTTAATAGCATAGTGAAGAAAAAAATATATGTAACGATATATAGATATAAAACTATAAACACAGAATAGCTTCCTTTTTAAATACATGGAGAGAAAAAAAATTCGAAGTTACTACAACAAAATGGTAAATATGGATAAAAAGATGTGATCTTGATTTTCTTAACAATTTTTGTGCTTTGTATAATCCCACGTTATTTTATAGTGAAATCCTAGTTTCTTAGATGCTTGACTATGGATACGAGGAAGTTATCAGCACACATACGTGAGCAGTCAGATCACAAGGAGAGCCTGCCCTAGGGGCCCAGCTCCGTCCACCGGCCGTGAAAACTCGCAAAGGGCGGGAAGCATCTAGTGCAAGTCTCCCCGCGTGCCGGGCTGCCGAGCCCTTTTTCAGCCAAAGATGTCCTGAAAATAAGTTTTACACTCAGCAGCCTACACGTTCTCGCTTTCTTTCATTTTTCGCCTTTCAACAATCCAGAGTCTGCTCTTACGGCTCAACCCCAACCAATCGCCGACGCCCTCCTCAAGGGCACACCCCACGCCTGGGTTTCTGGTCCTTGAACTCCACAGTCTCTCAGTGGTGCATTTTTATATCCTTTGATCGGCTCTGCTTCTACATTCCCATGATCCATACCCTGCAGGTTTTCGTTTTCCCCATGCTTCATTTTTATTTGTAAACGAATGTTTACTGGGTGTTCTATGTTAGTCCAGATAGATCTGTGAGCAAGTCTTTGCCCTAAAGGAATTCATGTGTTGGCGAAGGCGGGGAGGAACATTACACAAGTATGCAAACATATAAACACGGCGATTTCATCGTATGCTTCTTCGCTTTTCTCTGCCTCATCCTTGGGCTTCTCTTCATTCTGGCAACCCTTCAGTCTCGGTATTTTTAATGTCTCTTCTTCATTCCTCACATTTTTCTGTCTGTTCTCATGCTTTTGACTGCTCTACTTAGTCTTGGTCTCACCACAGTCCTCACAGATACAACTGTCTATCCACAGATATTTCCACCTAGATGTCTGGCGAGCACCAAACTCAAGAAATATCAAGACAAATTCCTCATCTTTCCCTTTAAACTTGTTTCTTCAGCTGAGGGTCTCCCCTGGCCCAAGGACTACATATCATCATGGGAAGCAGGGGGAGGTGGTTGGGGTAGGGGGATGGGTGTCCATTCCTGGGGTCTCCAACCTCCCAGTGTGCAAATTACAGGTCTCCTGGTAGAGGGGATTTTTGTTTTCATCTCTGGTCTTCCTGAACCATCTATAGCATAATTATAGTGACTTCCTTATTCTAAAAGCAATCTAAGCATCTGCAACAAGAGTAACACACACGTACACTAAATTCCTGGAGGTCAAGTCAAAGTCAAGTGTTTCAATCTCAGTGTATTTATTGCGGACACAGGTGTTCAAAAGAGGATGTTCACACCAACGCCTTGGTTTCAGTCTCCCTACGCGTCTGGAACACGCATTTCCTGCTGATACCAGGTGCCGAGCATCGTGGCATCTCGCTCAAGACCAGGTATGTGCCAGGTCTTAACAAACGCGTGTTCATTAACTCTTGAGTTTCCTGAGGCACCCATGATCTTGAAGCTGCCGCTCACTCACTCAAGAAAGAAAAAACAAAACTGGGTAATTTGTCTTCTGCTTTGATACAGGGCTTTGGATTTTTCACTGGGAAGTCGAGGCTAGACACATACCTTTGATTAAACATCATGTGATGTATTCTCTGCATTTACCTCTTGGCTCTGTTATTGTCAAAGATGATTTAAGATCTCTTCCTTTTCTTTCTCTTTTAATGGCTATTTGACAATAAATAAATCTATTGTAGTTTCTACCCGTGTAGTCTCTTCTTTTCTCTTTCTTAAAAACATTCTAATTCAGCGCAGCAACCTGATGTGAGCTGGGCTGATCTTAACACTGCAGTCCAGCTGCAGGCACAGACTCCCATCCTGCTCACCCGGCAGCCCAGGAGGCAGGTCGACGAGCTGGCTGTGTTGACGATAGTCCCTCGTCCAGCTGAGCTACCAGCCTATAGGGGACATGCTTTCCCTTTCAGAGAGCAAAGGCAGCTGCCACAGGCCGCGATCTCATGCCAGCAGAAGGCTCACGGGACCACTGGGGAGACCTGACCACTCCTGTCCTCCAAAAACCACGGCTTTATTGGCTGAAAAACGCTCACGAGGTGAAGGGTGAAGTCCATGCATATTTTATAGAACGGGTTTATTACAGCTATTAGAATCTGATTCCAATCTATAGCGCCTTCCGAAAGCACTTACGCTCCCCCTTCCAAACTTCTGCAGGCCGTTTTTATTTCGATCAAGGTGAAATAAATGCCTGACGACCCTCGCAAACCCGTCATCCTTCCCTTTTCCCTGTCTGTATGTTTTTATCCGTCTCTGTATGTTTTTATCTCGCCCTTTCTCTCTGCCTCCTCTCGGAGGAAAGAGGGTTAGGAAGGAAGGTGTAAAATAGGTTTCATCTCCTTTTACTACTTCTAGAACAATAAAAACTCTAATAACGACAATACCCACAATAACGAAGAAAGCGGGCCAGAAATCCCGAAAACCTCCAGCTTACGTTCCGGGTGTTTTAAACCCCGGCACTTATCGGAGCTCATTAAGAGAGATGGTGCATGACAGTTGATACACACACAAGTAAAGGAGAAGAACTTTTGGAAGCATTTCTTTGGAAAAAAGAAAAAAAATAAAGGTCCAACAACAAGAAAGAAAGGAAAAGAAATTCACGGTGTTCAGACACAGATGCTCACGACGGGAAGGGGGTGGGCGTTCGCTGAAGGTGTATCTTCTCCATCACAACCCCCCACAACCACCACCACCGCCACCGCCACCCCTTTTGGGGGTCTTTGTATGCACATTCCAGCCCCAGACAAAAGGAACAGGGCAGCTTTAGAGCCTCCAGAGCTGGCTGGGGGCTGAGGAGGCGCGGGGAGAGAGGCACATGATTGATGGAGTTCTGGTTGGCTTATAAAGGGCAGCGGCGAGAGCAGCGAAATAATCAGAGAAAAGGGCGGCCCGGGCTGGCTTTCTCAGAGGGGCGAAATGAATCCTGGTCCTCTGCATTATTAAGTTGTCAGGCGGGCTGATGATGAAAATCTGAAGGTCAGGCATAACAAGAGGCACCTTATGGGGGGGTCGCGACCTTTCTGGAAGTGCTACACTCATGTTTATCTGCACCTAACCCTTATCCACAATTCTTCATTCGATAAGAACGTCGGGCCGGGCGAGGGGGGCGGCCGGGAGGGGTGTCTCCTCATATGTATAAGCAGTGAGTGAAATTAGGCTTCCCATGAAACTGATTGGGGAGGCTCGATGCGCGGTGGAAGATAATAAACCGAAGGACACACGAGGGATGCAGGCTGAAATTGTTCGCTACGGTGGAAGTCAATAAAGGGAACGCGAGCTTCCCTAAATGACAAATTTGGTACAGTGGTGCTAAAATCAGAATTCTCCCCAGAATCGCCGCAGCAATTCGCTCTCGGCTGTACCACTTTTTATTTACTTTGAAGATCCTAATGGCACAGGGAGGGGGGGGGTGTGCTTTTTTGGGGCTGTTTGTGTCTTTTATCGGCCTGTTTTAAACCGAAGCGTCGCGGGGAAGGACGATCGGGCAGAGATGTTCAATCCGGTTTGTGTTTCTGTTTGTTTCTCGCGTTGGAAACGGAGCGGCCGGTATGCGTCTCCTCACACGCGTTTGGGGGTGAGCGTCTGTATTTTTGTATTTTTCAGTTAGAGTCCTTTCCCAGGTGTTCCCCGGTTCTTGGGAACGGAGGAAGTGCTTGGATTCTCCGCAGGGACCCAGAGACCAAGCCTCTAACTGATCGCAGCAATAAACATATCACTGTAAAAATAACACTGGACGAATTCACAACCGACGATGAAGGCTTCTAGTGACACTTCCAAATCCACTTGTTTATCCGTGTCTGTAAAAAGGACATTCCTCAGATTTTCATTCTTTGGCATCTGCAAAATTATTTACTTCTAAAGGTGGAGATATGTCTGAAATTGTATAAAAGGGAGGAAATTTGACCAGATGAGGACGGTTTACCCATAAAAAAAAAAAAAAAAGTGAATTGCTCTCAAAGTCAGTTAAAGATTTTCATCTTCCTGAAGAGGAATTCTCCAAAATCTGGAAAGAAGGAACATTTTATCTAATGCCCTTTATATTTCTTCTGCTTATATTTCTGGTAAGGGGTAAAACCCAATTTTCAACACCGTACTTTGAGATAACTTCTTTGCCGAAACAAGACTGACACTTGAGCGGATGATATTTAATTTGGATTTATATTCTTTTATTCGAAAGGACTTTTTAAAATATTTTCATCGGGTTCCTAAAGTTATCTCCAGAAGCTACTTGCCATCCCTTTCTCCAACTCATATGTACAGAAACCTTATCTCGAGAGATGAGCCACACATAAATTAAGAAAAAGGTCCGTTTTCATTTCTCGGTTCTGCGTGGGAACAAAAATGTGTGCTCTATATGTGAAACTTGACCTAGCGATCTCTCATGCCCTCTACATTTAAAGATCACGTCTCTGTTTCTGCCTCAGAAGACTCTCCCCTGTGTGTCTGAGATGAAATCACTACCTTCCTGGAGTGTCCATATTGACGACGTTTGTTTAAAAACTGGATGCTCGCTATAAAAATCGCATTGCAACGTCAAGGGAAATAAGAATATTCCGCAGCACTGTTACGCTCCAATGTGTCGTTTTCTTTTCTTTTTTATCGCCAGAAGACAAGATAGGTTTATAAGTGACGACGCTCTCTGACTTAGGCTACGCTGACCCAGAGTCAAGACGAGAAAGGGGCAGCCCGTCATGGCTAGAGTAGCACCACGTCCAGTTACACCACGGGCGACTTTGCATGCAGAATGGGACAGGCGCCGAGCGACGAACCCACAGCACTAGTAACTGCACAACTGTTTTTGAGATTTTTAAATGAAAAATAATCCTCTTTGTTCTTATGTAGGCTAAAATGGGATGTATTTTAGGTAATATTGATTGGAAAATATTAATTGCTTTGTTTCTTATTTTAAAAATTACAATTCAGCTTCCCCTTAGCTCTATCAGAATGCACTCATATAATTGATTGATCGAGATGTCTTTAGGACTCGGCGGATCTTCCAACGACATTGAAAAGTATCAACTACCCAGCCACGTCTTAACCTTATAGACTATCCCACATAACCACCACCGTTTTGTTATAAAGTAAAAACAAAATTTTATTTGGTATTTATTTAAAATCTATGGATTTCTTTAAAGAGTGGATTTGATTTGGCTCCCAACAGAAGATAGTTATAGGTTAAACGGGATCAGATCAGAACACCTACAAATGGAATCAAAGAAACCACCTGGCATCTGAGAGCAAGAGGACAGTCTCTGGTCCCCTACCTTGCCGCCAACTGACGTATATTATGTGTCTCAGCTCTTCTCTTCCTTGCTTTCTCTGCCTCGTTCGGGAGGATGTTGTCCGACCTTAGAAATTCCTTTGATAAGACTGTATTTGTGGCTCTGAGGCCATGACTGTCAATTGTCCTAGGCTGGGGCCTCGTTTTCTACGACCTTCAGAAGTGGGTTTTGAAACAAAGATGACGTGAGCGGAAGGCAAGGGCTTTATGTACTCAAACCTTGGTACTCAGGGTCCATGGACAAGCAGCATCCACCCCTTGGCTCCTAAAACTTGTTAGAAATGGGGACTGTCAGACCCGCTTGCTCAAAGTCCGTGTTTTAACAAGACCTGAAGTGATTTGGAGCATATTCCAGTTTGGCTGAACCAGGGGCCACTTGGCGTTTTGGGGGCATCGTTTGGCCCAGTGAAGGGCCAGTGTGCTCTTGGTTACATGACAATTTCAGATGCCTGATGCCTCCACGGTACCGTTTTCACTAATGACTACGACCGACAGATGCATAGCCTTTCTCTGCTTATCTTCCTCCTGGCTGAGAAGGCATCAGAGGTGTTGAGCCCACACTGGGGATAGTTCTTGGGGAAGCAGAGAAAAGGAAAGCCCCATCTCTCACTACCACGATTCCCGAAAAGGTAACTAATACCACGTTGTCCAACAGCAAATACCTGCACGGGTCAATTTTAAGTCGTAATAACAACAGTGAAAACGCAAACCCTCTTTTCGTAGCAGCTCTGCCAAAAGGAAAAAGCATGCTGCCTCGCGATGCATTTTATTAGCTGCTTTCCTTCTCCTCATCTTTGCAAAGGGCAAAAAACACTGCCCGTGTTTTGAAAGATGCCGGGAAGCGCGTGCTACCTACCACGATACCCTTTGTTTTATTTTCAACTCTACAAGAAAGCTCTACTGTGACTTTTCACCGCCGCCTTTGTTTTTTTTTTTTATACATTCTAACTTTCATAGGGCAATCGATTCAAATGCATTTTAAATCTCAATGGGATGGAGCTTGGCACGCGAGTTGGTTGGCCAGGTGCAAGTCGCTCTTCGAAATATGAGAAAAGTCATGGCTGAAATATAGAGCGGCAAAAATGCTGGAGAGTTTTGCCAAGCTGCGGCCAGACGAGGCCGACTGTTATTAGCAAGGGGCAGAGGGGCAAAGTGGGGGGAATGAGGAAGCGGGCAGCGTGCCATCTGCATAACGATCAACCTAGCTCTTAAAAACAAACAACCAAACAAAAAAAAACAGTTGGCTTCCGTTCATTCTTGTTTGAGCTTTTTTTCATAAATAAATAAATAAAATAAAGGTGATTCAGAGACTTAACAGTGGAGGAAAAAAAAAATGAAATAGGAGAGATGAAAAAGGAAAAAGAAATTAATTAATCCCCTCCCCCAGAACTCCTACCCCAACGACACCCCAAAATTCATAGTTTCTGACTGCCTCGCTGTGGCACCGAGCAGATGCTGCGAAGTAAGGATGAACAGTTGCTGGTTCGTCTTAGATAATCACAGCCGATTACGCAGTGGCTTCATTACTGTGTTTTTACGATGCATTATTTTTACTATGCCGCGTCCTTTGAAATAATGGGAATTGATTTCGCAGATCTTTTGCATATTACTGATCCTCCGTAATGTTGCCGAGTAAAACCTTTTTCCATCCTGCCACTGTGAAAAGGCACTAATTGGGGGAGAAGAAGGGTCCCCCCTGCGAGGCTCTCTTCCGCAGATTTGGGGCTGGGAAGGCAAACCGTACGTGGGCCATTGTGGTTTAGCAGCTGTAGCTTTGCGTCCTGATTGAGCTGACCTACAATCCATGCGCTCCCACGTCACTGAGCGGCGGCGGCTCTGCCCTTGGTGTCCCCTTCCTGGCCCTGCACTCCCCGCCCCCTGTCCCCGCCGCCCTCCTCCTGTCCTCCTGCTGCACGGAGGAGGAATGACTGGAAACGCTCTGCTGATGGAGGCGGAGCCCAGAGGAGGCGAGCAGGGGCAGGGCTGGCTGCTCGGTGTCTTCCCAAGTCAGACGCAGACCTTAAAAATGCATTGAATTTTTTTACCTTGACTTTGGGTCGCTTGGTGCATAGGTCATGGCTACCTGGCCGACCGGCTCATTCCCCTGCCCGATGTGTCTGCAGGCACATTCCCTGACAGACCTGCTGAGAGTGCTGATCAACTCGGCAATGACCTCTTTGCTCCTCCTAGAAATAATTTTTACAGGAAACATCTATGTTCCCCCCACCCCAAGCCTTCATCTCTAAGTCAGTGGAAATTTCCTCCTGTTGGGAGAGAGAAATCTTGAGTGTTGGGGAAATCACGAACGGCGAGAGGAAACAGGCAACCTGGGACCTAGTGCAGTGTCTTGTCATGAATTAGCTACAGGACGCGGGCGAGACCTTGACCTTCGCTAGTACCTCGCTTCCTTCCTACGCAATATTTTCTTCTGAGTGAATGAGGCAGGCTTCGCCTTCAGCGCTCTTACCTTTGGGGAGTTCTGCTATTAAACTTAAGCTCCCGAATAATAATTCATTTGCATCGCATTACCAACACAGCAAGCAGGCCAGGCGGTACTGAGCGGAAGACGTTAGAAAGAGGGTAGAAGATTGAGTAATTTTATCTGCCAGACTCTGAGAACGGGACCTGGGAAGGGTTTTTTTTTTTTTTCCTTCTTCCATTTAGTATGTGGAAAGTCTATATGACTCACTAAAACATTTTAGATGATGAGGTTGGACGGAATCAGTGGTAATATTGTGGAATGATTTTAAATATAATCTGGGCGGGAGCAATCTGTTTGGGTACACTTTAAGGATAACGTGATCAGCAAAGACCCAGAAGTCTCTATTGTTGCATAAGGCTTTGCACAGAGTTCCAAGTCGATTGGTTCCACCCGGAGCTGCCATTGCAACAGCTCAGGAAATGCTCTGAAAATGTCCCTAAATATGTTCCCTGAAATATTAAGTCATGAGAAGCGAATGGTTATTCTAGACACACACATACACACACGCAGTGGAAGTTTTCATGGTGCAAAACAGTTTGTGAGGTTTGGGATGAAGTACATTTAAACTGATTTTTTTTTTTGATTGCAGGATTTTCAGAGCCTTTTATCTGCGAACGTGCATCACGAATCTCCCAGAGATCGATGGTCTCACAGCATCTTTACAAACCACGTGACCACGGGCCTCTCGGCGGGGAACCCCCAGTTCCTCCTCGCTGAAACAGTGCACCGTGGAGCACAGCTTGCTAAACATGGATATAAATAAAATCAATCCGTTGGAAGCAAATAAAAATCCAAGGGTGGCTCCTAGACATTGCTTTAAATCGGCGACATTCGAACACATTGGACAATGACTTTTTAGGAGAGCTCTTAGTTACCAGTTTATGTCCCTGTCTCTCTTGGTCGGGAAGATCGTCCACAGATAAAGGCTCTAGAATGGGTTGTCTTAGGAGCAGAGCGAAGACGGTGCAAGAACTAACGTTTTGGCTCAATTCCTCACAAATTATCGCATTTATAGCCTGCCACGAAGAAACCCCGACCCACCATTTATCCTTGACCACCGTCACACGTGGACCAACCTAAATTTTAGCAGCATCAAAACAGTCTCCAGGCTCCAGACCCACCAAGTACTTCCCTGTCTCCCCGTCTCGGCTCACAAAATGCTTTCTCCTACAAATCCCTTCATCTTTATGGTTACTTTTAAAATTCTATCCATCCTTGAAAGGACCGTATCAGGAGCTACACCACTTCCCGTGATCTTGTAACTAATCTTTTCCTCTCGTTCTTACCCAGCAATTTATCCTGATCCTGGTACTGGGAACACGTATCCTCATCTTATACTGCTGCTGTTATTTTAACTCCTGTTCCTTAAGCACTTATTCGTAAAAGCCAGACACAGAGCTAAATTTGCATACGTGACCTCGTTAACGTATAATCTGTGCAACGATGAGTATTTACCTGCCTTCCCGCGCCACGCCTGACCCTTACTCCATGACATCATTCTCTTTCACCACGAAGGGGGCTTAGTAAAGTGTAATGAAATCAACAGATTATACTAAAATTACATTGAAATCAAGACTAAATGTCTGAGATGAAAGTATGCCACCTTCCAAGTTTATTTTGCTGTGGTCGATACTGTGAAGACGTCCTATGTTTTTAATGTCTTGCTACGGGCATTGGTTTCGTTGTCATGGACATTGTTTTAGGCCTTAGAAACCATGAGATTTTGACGGAGACTATTTCGCACTCCAGCATGGAACATTTCTTTGGAGGACCAAAGGTTAATCCTAGGATTGCAGAAAACTTTTTAAGACAAGTGGTATTCTTTGTTTTATTCCTGAGTCACAGAGATGCCATCACTGGGCTTATACCACCTGAGTTAAAATTGCCACTTTTGGTTGCACACATTTTCTTGGGCACCTACTATGTGCAAAAATCATGGCTACAAAGTTAACTAAGACACCCCAGTGTACTCTAATGATGAAGACGTACAGATAGAGACATCATTTCAACAAAATGTAGTAAGCTCTAAGGCTGATGTGTGCACTGGGCACTAGAAAAATTGTAAAAGACCCGTTTGCCCTGACATAAAGGTTTGAAAGCTCAAAGCAATCCTGATTTCTAAATTTTACTCATGTTTATACTTAAAGTTAGGGGAATTAATCTTTCGGCTTTCCGCATCTCTTGCTGGAAAACTCCACGGCGAAAGCTGGGTATTTCTTTGGTCCCACACGTCTCGCCGAAGCAGTTTCTGTGTCTCGTGCCCAGGCGCCAACGGAGGGGACAGCGATCTCGCTTTGCTTCAGCTGGAAACAATTTTTCCTACCCAAGTCCGTTCACTAGAATTAATCATTTAGGACGCAGCTCAATTTTGCTGGAAAATTCAGAAAATATTTTAGTTGCAGCCCCACATAATAAAGTAATTGTGTAATTAGTAATACATTTGTCACTCCTTTACTAAGTGGGGGGGGGGGCGGGGAGTAACGTGTATTGCTTTAGCGTAAATCCTGACGGCGGAGACTTTTTCCAGGGAATTATACCATTATATCATAAAAACGTCAAGGCACAAGTTTACTGTTCCTACTAATATTCTAAAATACGCTCTTGGGCTGACATCTCTGTCAATTAAAATTAAACAAAATTGCATTCTGCCGCGTTCACTTCGAGGAGGAAGCTTTTGAGTTTATGACGGCTCTTCGAATTGATTTTTAAGATGGCATCTGTAAAACTTGGCTCGAACAAAAATGAGGTGGGATGCAGTTAGGGACCAGTCAATTTAAAAAAAGAAAAAATGTTTTTAAAGATCTTCAATCGACAGGCGGAATAGACCGCACGCTTCCAGGTTTCTCAGCTATTAAAAGAAACCCGGCTCTTCTTTTGACTTGAATGTTTGTCCTGACATAACTCGGCGCCAACACGCTTCTGACTCGTTGTGGGTTTGCAGTATTTTTGCAGAGCAGAACGTAAACAAGAGAGCTTTGCGAGCCGTTGCTTCCAGTCGCTCCATGCGTGCAGATTTGGGAAAAAGTCCTTCTTCTGGTGTTTCCCACAGCAGGGCCCTGCGAACGTGCTTTCTCACGGGACCGTCGCTCTCAGGGAGCAGAGGAGAAGGCAGGGTGGACAGTGAGCGCTTCTGGCCGGAGCACTCTGCCAATAAACTCTTCGGGGAGATGGCCCTGTGTGATAGGGAGACGAGCGAAGTAAGCCTCTGTTCCAATTCCTCTGAAAGGAATTGCAGAAGCCGGCTTTGGGCCCATCTCTCTGGTTGCCAAACCTTAATGCGCACTGTTTTATTGGTGCATTATTTAATGGTCCTGAGTTTCTTGGGGCCAAAGTACCTCCCTCATTCTTTGTTAAGCACCTTTTGGAAGCTCGATGCGCCTTTTCGGGTCACCTGGTTACCACTTAAGGGAGAGAGATAATATCCTAAGCAGCTTAAAAGGGTTTGTGCCCTTTCAAGCAAGTTCGAAATGGTGTCTGGCTTGGCTGCTGTCTTGAATAATTGGCGGGAGGGGCCGAAGGGGTTTGCAACATTGCTGTTCTTGATGGGCAGATGCTTTGTCTAGATACAGAGGAAGTGGCATCCCCCCAAAAGCAGCAAGGATTGGTGGAAACTTTCTTCTTTGCTTTAAACTGAGCAGTTTGGAAACTATCATATATGGAGCATCCGGGTCTCGTTCAAAAGGATGGCACCTTTCTCAGTGGTTATATATAAACTTCCATGAATTCTAAGGGCATCACGTCCAGCCTTTTAACTACTGAATCCCCCTTTTCCAACATATAGCTAGCGCATAGGAAGAGTGCCATAAATATGTTTGAAATTGTAAGTAAATTAATAAATGAATAAGAAGCAGATCCAATTTTGGAACATCCACCTTCTCATCTCTTCTGAAACGCAGTTTTATCTAGGTCCAGTACTTTATTAGTTACCATCTTTACATGGATAATTCTTCTATTAAATCTATAAACCACATATTTTCTCTGAGGTAAAATCTGTATATTTTATTGAGATTCGGTGATAATTTTATGTGTCCGCTTGACTGGGACGTGGGTGCCCAGATATTTTGGCAACCATTACTCTGAGTATTTCTGCGAGGATGTCTTTGGATGAGATTAACGATTTAACATTTAGCAGTAGACTGAGCAAGGCAGAGTGCCCTCCCTAATGTGGGTGGGCCTCCTCTAATCAGTTGAAGGCGTGAACAGAACACGTCGGCTCAGTGAAAGGGAATTCCTACATAGTCTCTACCCACCTACCTACCTACCTACCTACCTTCTACTTCTCTAGAGAATCCTGACTGATACAGATGTCATCCTGACTGTCTCCAAGCTTTTAAGATACATACTGAACTCATGACCACCTGAGCCCTCGGCCAGTTCCTAATAAATGGCATCGCCGTCCAATCCGGTTAGGTAAATCGTGAGGGAGTCACCCTTGTCTTGCCTCTCTCCCTCATCTGCTGATGGTTTGTCCCCCATCCAAATTACCTGCATAGGCAGTTGGGTCTTTACCTCAATGGACCTCTGTCTGAGATCTGAATACTTCTCTCCATTTCCATTGTCCCACCGTAATCTTGGAGACCACGATATTTCTTGGCTCTTGCTTTGTTTGTTACCTACAGTCGCTCTGGGCCTCTCTGTACTGTGTGATCAGTATTATCTGTGTGACCCACTTTTTCAAAGCACACGGTTGATTATTCCACTTTACTTAAAGCTTTCATATGTTTCTTATCTTCCCATTGCTCTGAAGATAAGAAAAATAATCCCTAACTTGACCCACAAGACTCATAGTTCCCCCTTGCCCGCGACCAGTACATGTTAGTCATTCCAATTATAATCTTCATTAGCGACTCTTTCCCTCTCAAATGTACCTAGGTTTGGACAACAAATTAGACGGTTGCCTTTCTCCAACCGAGGTTAAAGTGGGCCAGTTTATGTTCTCAACTGGTGAGCGCCAAGATCGTTCTCGACTTCTTAAAGAAATATTTTTTGAACAAGCAGACCTGTCTTGATTGAGACAAAATACAGGTGCTCCTAGCTCAGGAGCCACGTTTTTTAAAAGTATTTTCCAAAGTTCCCAAGAGAGGAAGGGAGAGGCCATGGGGCCCTTGACCCAATGAGTAGGGCGAAAAAGAGGTTGGTGACAGAAAGACATTAATTCATATGCTGTGAGTTTGAATGATGTGTTTTCTTTACACCTTCAAATTAAGATCAACTGGAAGACTAAACCCCAGTTCAACCTTCCTGCAACAGTTATAAACCATAGAAGTTAGTCCAAATCTCTGGATAGCACTTAGAAATTCCATGTCTTATACTACAGGAAACCAAAATATATTGTCTTTTTATGACAAATTTAAAAAGCTGGCATGAGCCTCTATTTTCAGATGCAAAAATAGCAAAATTTTCTAAATAAATGGACATAATGTTACATGAATGTTGGCCTTTTCACGAATTTGAATTATTTCTTCATCGTTTATGTTTGAAGATTGCTAAAGTTTCAGAAGACTTGGCAAAACCATCCAGGGAGCCCGTGCTGTATAGAGGTTTCCTTGTCTGTCACAGTATAGCTTTTATCTCCTGACAATGTGGGGACTCAAAGAGTTATCTTGTGAAAAACATGTAAAGTTTTCTGAGGCAGACCACAGATCCACTATATTCCAAGGCTGTAGGTTATCTTTATTACTATTTATGGAGTCTCTAATATGGAATGAACGAATATATACACTTACTCTGTTCTTCGCCTTTATGGTTTTCATATTTTATGGAAAACCTATCCACCTAATTATCAAAACACGTCTCGGTTGGTAAATATTTAAGAAACAGTGAGCACAGATAACAACGTATTTCAAAGTCGGAAGTGGCGAACCTTCTATTATTTGACTATAAACTGAGAAAATCATAAAAGAGATGCCCCTGGGTCTCTCATGATTGACCCCCAACCCCAGTACAATCCTCGGTCACATCCTCCTCACTGATGAGATGTCACTTGACTTCCTGGCGGGTCACGAACTACAGAGGAAGCGTAAGTTTCCAAAGAGCTTGCAAGACAGTTACATAGAGAAAACATATTCATAAAGCCGTAAGTACACATATAAGATAAATGGATATAACGTTGTTTTCTACATGAAAAAATGATCATTTATGTACATTCCCTAATTTGCCTCTTATATAAACATTTTGATTGACGTTTTTATCTTTCCAAGTTCCTTAACTAATTGACTTTTATTTGCCTAACGCTCAGATAATTTAATGGCTTTGCATATTCTGGAATTTCTTCCCTGACTTTCGGTTCATAAATTTGAATTATGCATTTGGTGAACATCTAATTCTTGATATTCTGCATATCCTAGGTTGAGAACACAAATATCAGTATGTTTATATTAACTAAAGATCCCTAAAAACTTGACTTGGACCATCGTGGAATTCCGAACTGCGTTTTGAGACTAAAGTATGTCTGTCTAGTTTGTTATTGCGAGACAGCTCCCCAGAGGAGGCTGGCCTGACCCCAGAATGTTTTCCTTCATTCCTGGAAGGGAATGAGAGTGTTTGGGCCACTCTAGGGCCTGTCTCACTGCTCACTGTGTAACTGTTTGTTATGAGTCCTAAGCAGAGCTCTATGATAAATAATGAAGACTTTCTTTACATGTAGATATTTATGTTTTACAAACGTAGTCCAGGTTTCTCGGCCGCCCCCATCCTGGAGGGGATATAATCAAATGGGTGAGGATAATGACATAAACAGCCACGAAAGCCTCCCACAAGCAAAATGGCTGGACTTCTCTTTCCTAACTCCCGATTCTGGCACAGGCCCAGGCAAATTTAGCATCTTTATCCACGATGAGTGAACTCCTTCCATTACAGGCTAGATCTGCACTGCTTTTTGTCATTTCAGGGGCCACATTTGTCCTTAAGAGTTTTTATTTTATTCTCCCACTTTCTGTCCTATTAGCTCCTCCCGGTCTCTCCCGATGACAGTATTGTCACAGTCTGATGGTATCGTCCCCCCTTCATTTCTCTCGTCTGCATGTACCAGGTCACCCATTGAGCCACCATCATCGTAGTAGCGAAGAATTCGAACCAAAAAAATGACCATTACTATGAGGCGGAAAATTAGAGACTTTGTCTCTCGGTTTCTTTACAGTGAATTTGTTTAACTATCTCTTCAGTTCATACTGCAGCCCTACCCCGCGGAACTTACCAGAATCGGTTAGGAAGACAGGACAGAAGACAATATGAGCATCAGTGCAAAACAGACAGACAGATTCGCCCATTCTCGTGAACATTTCAACGCCCCCGTGCCGGATGGGATGCCTCAACTCTCTTTGCTCCAGGGTGCTGCCTCCCCACCCGGCCTCCTGGGAATGTAAAGGGTGGCGCATTATGGGATGGCTATGTTTCTCTGGGACGGCTGATCACATCAGTGTGTCCAGTCGTTTGAGGTAACGTAGAACATTAGTCCTAGATCCATGGGGACACATAGCGCACCGATATTCCATAAACTCTCCGGAAGTTCCGCCAAATTTCTATTGATTCGTAAAGTTTCTTTTTGTCATAACTACATGCGCTTATCTGCATGATTTGGTATGCAGGCTAAACCTTGATAATAAAGAGAAGCAAAGCCACAATGGCTCAACAAGATAAAAACTAGCATCTCTCACAGAGCGGTCCAGAGAGAGGCAGGCGGCCTGGGTGCTGGTTGATTCTGCTGCAAGAGTGAGTTGAATCCTGGCCTCCCCGTGCCGGTGTCTTGCTGCCCAGCAGTTCCTTGATGCGGAGCCCTTCACTATGAGGTCACACAGGGTGACACGCCCGTGACCTTGCTACAGCCCTCAGGAGGGAGGGAAGGGAAGACGTGGAGGGCAAGAAACGGTACACATTGTATTCTGCTTACATGCCATTGCGAGGACATGGACAAGAGCCATAACGAGGTGCGAGAAAGTCTGAGAAACACAGCTCTTAGTTGGGTGGCCACCTGCCGCCTAAAACTCAGGAGTAGGGATTCTATTACTAACGAGAAGGACAGAGGAATGACGTCAGCAGCCTGCGTCACAATACTGTACCGAGACACGCGCTGGGTGGACCACAGAGAGAACCGGCTCATGTGCTGTGGGCAACAGTTGCTTCAGGTGAGGAGTAGTGTCTCAGACGATGTGAGAACTTGGCTTTGGAATCCTTAGGTGGGGCCATGGTGGCCTCCTGGACCAGCCGGAGACGTGTGTGGGGGATAAACAAGTAGCCGGCGGGAACAGTGGTGGTGCTTTGTGCACGTGATCAGACGCCGTCACGGTTGTCCGCGTCTTCTGATTTCCTTTCCACGTGCTGCGAGAAGTTCTAGAATTCCAAACAGCGCCGAGGACGCGAAAGCATCGTGAACGACAGGTGTCAATGGCGAGGCAGAGGGCCAAGCCCTGTGGCCGCCATGACAAGCGGGATAGAAGCGGTGACTCCTCCCACGAAACATCAGAGGGAAACAGAAAATGACAAGCATCGAAATGATTGCGAATGTGTGAAAGGCTGGGAGGGGGGCGCGAGGCGTCCACCTGAGTCGGCGTCACGTAGGGAAGTGACGCTTTCTTAGGAAGTGATGCTTCGTTCGCACCTGCAGGACAGGCAAGGGTTTGGGGCCAACCTGAAAAAGGCCCAGGGGTGAAACATCGTTTGTGAACTCAGAAGGGAAGTTGGGAAGCGGGTTATTTAAAGAGCAGGTTTCTCACCTATAATGGGGATAAAAACACCTCCGTCTGAAGATTGTGAGAATTCAGTGAAACGATGCAGGTAAAGGCTTAGTAATAAGCCTGGTGAGAGAGAAAGCATAATAACTATGGCTATATTTACATTAACGTTCTTTCTACTCACCTAGGAAGCTCAAGGTGTATTTATGCAAAGGAAGCCGTTCGTCTGATTTAGAAACGACCTGCCGTGTATTCATTCTTTTCGACTTTATGTGTCTGCAAACATCTAAAATACCGTGAAACATCACTTAGCCAGCAGAAACAAGAACTCAACAAACAGGAGTCTGAGAGCTATAGCGTTGCATCAAACTGAAAGCAATAGCGGATCCGTTTAATAGTGGCTAAAGCAAACAAGGCATTTAGAGATCTCTCCATCCAGAAAGATCAGAGATAGGCACGTCAACGGTCAGTGTGGCGGCTCCGTGACAACATTAAGGGCTGTCCAACACTAGGGCGCCTTCCTCAGGACTGCCTCTCGTTTACAATATGGCTGCCACGGATCCAGGCAGCGCCTCCACCTCCCCTCGGTGCATTCAAGACAGAAAGTGAAGGCCACATAGGAAAGGAGCCTTTTCTTTCCTCAGCGAGCAGAGTCGTTCCCTGGAGCCCTCTAACACACTTTTCCCGTGTTCAAACGCCTCCCTCTAGCTGCAAGGGACACTAGAGAATTCACCAAGATCATGGTGGTGGAGTGAGGCTATTACCAGTGGCCTAGGGTTTCTTATATTATCTCATTTAGTTCTCACAAAATCCTAGAGAAAGATGCATTATGCTTTGCCATGGATAAGAAAACCTTAGCTCTAAGAGCAGAGTTCCTGGGTTCAAGGTCACACGTTTCGTAAAGAGCAAAACTGAGATCTCAATTCAAACAGGACTGACAATAATTCCTGGTTAGTTTTATCTAAAAGAGATTATTTCTCCAAATGATGGAAGACCCTAAGTAAAAAAAAGGAAAAAAAAAAAAGTGCAAATGTAGCTCAAAGAGAATTAAGCTAGTATGAGCTTGAGGTGCAATTACTAAGATGAGCTAGAACTTTTTGAGTACCAACCTATGGGTTGGGCACAACTCTAAATTCTTTAAGTATAAATAAATACCTTAATAACATATACTACTCTCTATTATTCCCATTTCATAGACCAAGGTCCAGACAGTTAACTTATGCGTCTGAGCTCATATAACTGGTACCCTGAGTGCCAAAGATTTACGCTGAGGCTCTCTGACCCCACAGGGCCACCTCTAAAGAGGTTCCAGTCACAACTGTGAGCTCTGAGATGTTTCCTTCAAAAGTCGATGCTCCTAAGACCCCCTTTTAGAGTGTACCCCAGTCAAGTGTAAGGTGGCCCCACAGTGCCTGCTTGGGGGCAGGACTTCTTCCCTCCGCAGGACAGAACTCATCCTAGGGAATGAGAACCCATATAAGGATGAGTGAAACCTTACTAATTTAATGGTCTATTGCAACAAACGAACGAGCAAGCAGAATTTTCCACTTCGATCATTACATGTAATGGGAAACAGAAACACTTATTTTTTTTAAAAAAAATTTCATCATAGATGACAACTGTTTTTGGAGAAGAGAATGACAAATCCTTTTAGTTCTGAGATACTGAGGACTCCCACTTGAGTTCTGTCTCAAGAGCTTCTGAAACCCATCTCCTCAGATTACTGTTTGGGTGTCCGTGTTCAGCCTGTGTACATCCTAATGTATTAGGATAAAGTTAAGTTGTGCAAACAGGGAACACAGAATAATTCAGAAACTTAAGAAACAGGGTTTAGCCAAGTTTGTGGGAAGAAGGGGCAAACGCTTTTTGTTTTTTTTCCTGCATCGTTAGCGAAAGTCATTTCCATGGACACAACCCTTGACTGTAGCAGAAGACAACCCGCCCATCAGTGAGAGTTTAACTTTGCAGTTCCTAAAGTTCCCAAAGAGCCAGATCGAGGTTCAGATGGTGATCAGAGTTAGTAGATCTGTTCAAATCCAGTTTTTCCTACTTAATACTAATCCAAACTTTCTATTTAATTGTCTTAAAAGGCAACAGTCAACGGTGAGTAATCACCGCTATCAAAGGAAATGAAATAGCAAAAGCAAAGATAAACAATAAAAATAAATACACAAATAAACAAGAATAAAATAAAGTAAATTTTTCCTGAAAAGTGAGTCTACGTTTTTATGGGATAAGAAAAAGTGAAACGAGTCAGAGGGCTTTTGGAATTGATTTTGGCAGTCACGTAGTAAGATAAATAACAGAATATGCCGTGTTGGGGGAGGATTGGCAAATTTTCTCACATGTTTAAGTATGGATTTCAGAATATAAAGGAGCAAAGAGATAGCAAATTATTTATTAAAGTCCAAATTAAGAGCTTTTGGTCTGAGAGTATTAACATTATATTTGCATTATATTTTCTTTGTGGACAATGTGGGCCTTGATCTTTCTCCTGCTAGAACAGCAATTCACAACTGAACCATTCGAAAGAGGCCACACTGTAATAAGACACAGGGTGTCAGTCCCCAGGTCACTAAGAACCAGTGCTCAGCGGAGCTGGACAGGGGAGTCCAGCCTTTGCCGTCAGTTCTCGGCTGATTAAACTCGTTCAGGACTGGGCTGCCGAACAAAAATAGAAACAACCTCCCATCTTCTGCTCCATTTTCTTCTTTTTTGAGCAAGCAGATGGATATAGAGTAGAAAAATTTCTACTCTTATAGTAAAGAAAGGAAGTAAGAAGAAAAGAAATTATGCATACATACTTTAGTATGTAGTAGTATATAAGCATGTATGTGTGTGCGCAAAAGATTACATTTCTCAGTTTACCTAGGAAAACAAGAAAATGGCTGAATATTTTGCAACTTGAAGTTAATAACATGTGAATATAAATAATATTTAGTTTTAATAAAGACGGCTTTGTTTCTCTTTCCTAAACTAAATTGCAGCACTAAAACGATAACTATGATAATTCCACTAAAATATTGTGTGCAATATGTATCAGGATAGGTAAAAATACTACCTTGAAGGGAAATAGTTGGGGAATAGATGGAAAAATTACCATAATTCTCATTTCTACCTGGCGTGGCAGGAGTTTTCATTGGACTCATTCGTTTTTCCAGTTTAAAATGAAGGTGGAATTAATTTGGAGCTAATTTGAAAAACTTCCCATTTTGAAGAAAATACTCCAAGAAATTAACTGCCATTTCTAGAATTGGAGATCATGTGTGAATCGTGTTGTCTTCTTGCTATTCTTCTATATTTCCCACATTTTGTATAATATGTTTATGTTAAATAATCAAGTAATTAAGAAAAGTTATTTTAAAACAATAAACTGCATAACATCACCTTTTCTTTGCATTGAGAAAAAGATCTTTGTATTCAAACAAATGAAAGATTAAAGACAAAAGTTTTTTTCATTCAGTAAACTACCTAAATTCAGAAAACAGACGACTAAATCAGGTAATAACGCATCGCAACTGAGGTTGTTTAAATAGCAGTTTTTGGTAGGGGAGAATACATAACATATAATTCTTGATGAATTGTTCGACTATTCAAATGTTTTCTATCTTTACCAGCAAATTCAAGAACATTATATATTTTTATTACTTTCTGAGGAAAATCCATTTCATTTGTGTAAAAATATTTTTCCATTACTGAATTTCATAAAAAAAAAGCTTGCATTGTGTGTGTGCGTGTGCGCGTGTGTGTGCGTGCATGCGTGTGTGTGTGTGTACAAAATTTCTGCTTCCACTCCGTGGGCATTTAACACATTTAGATCTGAACGTACATCCTCCTGGTTTACTACTTACGGGGACTTTGGAGGATTCTCACATTCCGACTTCTTATAAATCGTACAAACTAGTTCTGTCCTAGATCTGCGGTTCAACCCCCACTCACCAATCTGTTTTATTACTGTACCATCATTTAAAATCTCCTTATCTTGTAAGCACTTGCAGAGACTCTCCCTAACTATAACTTCAGGAACAGATTGTTGGTTTTTCAAAGCCATTCATCATCAGAGATATGTTTTTGTTAGTGTTTTCTTTTGTAAATCATTTTATTATTGTGAGGTGCCTCTGGATGCTGGCATGATAATAGGCTATATAAATGATTTTGTCCTATATTTGTGCTGTGTATACTTTATTGTAATAGCACTCTCGGGTCAAAAGCAGCCAATATTATTCCGATTAATTCCTGTCTAGACACTCATAAATTGTCCTTTAATTTGCAGAGAGAAGACGAAGCCATATGAAGCATAACCTTTCGCGGCTGCGGAGACTGCACCTGCCCCTCGCCGCTCCTAGGCGGAGTGCTACTCCCTTCCCTCGGCTCAGCCCAGGTAAGCCGGCCAGGCCTGCCAGTTGGCGTGCGGCTCCTCCAAAGACACACTCACACACACACACAACCTAATCCCCCAGCACAGTTGCAGACAAACACTCATTTTATTTACTCATATTCATCTGCTTGGAAGAAAAAAAAAGAAAAAAAGAAAAGGAAGAGAAAATAGCTTGCTTAATCCCAATACTAACACCATATTGATTCACATTCATGTTCTGTATTTATCAACGTGCGCGGCATACAATGGAGACTATCATTTAGCCCGCTGCGTCCCGAAGAAGGCAGTCACATTAGAGAAAGAGATGAAGCACACAGTTTATACAGCCCTAATTTTATGTAATGTAAACCTTTCAAACACTGCGCATGGGAGTGAAAATGCATGTCCCGATGAAAAACCGAATGCATACCAAATGGATTTATCTTAAATCTAATTATGGCTGCAGAGTGTCTGTCCTCAAAAGTCCACCGTTATTTCCTAAACTTGTATAATGAAATTAACTTCTTTGGCTTCGCGGCAGCTTTCTGTGTATCTCATTAACCGATCGTAAGTGCATTTGTGCTTGAGAGCACAGCACCGGGTTGTGCTTTGTGACATCTAGTGTTCGGTGTTTTGAAATTATGCAGGTGCCGTGTAATGCTCTAGGCTAACCATATACAGAGCTGGAGTATATATTGAACACCAGACAGTATATACGTATTACTAGCATATGGCCCCCGCAAGAAGCAGATAGGAAAAAAACCGCGCGCTCTCTCTCTCTCTTTTTTTATTTTTGGCCCCTTAGAGATCCTTATTGCCTAGTGGCAGCTGTATTTAATAAAATATTAGTAGCCACTTGAGGTTTAGAGGTGTAACACAATTCCATTTCAATATAACAATTCCATAAATTCAAATAAGAAAACTTCATAGAAGAATGATATGGCTATAATTAAAAAAAAAAAAAGAAAAAGAAAAAGAAAAGAAACCTTGGTATGTGCTTTCAAAAAACAAATTTAGGGTACTTTATGCCTGGAGTCAACCTATACAGGGGATTTTGGGCGATCATTCACAGGTTTGAAAGTTGGAAGTGATTCTGGAGACCTCTAAAACAGAGACGGATGGTTTGATTTTTTCAAATTGTTATGCCAACAACATAGTCATCTGCCCACTGCCTACAAGTAAGATGTCTCCTCTCCCTGTGGCTTTCTTCATGCCTCTCAAAGCCCGTCTTTCCAGACGTATCAGATCTATGAGAGTGCGTAGGAAGCTGTCAAGCACCAAACAAATGTTAAATGTTGCTGCCGTTACTTGTAAGTTCATAAAGAAACAACGCAAACACTTTAACAACCTTGTTCAAGGTATTCATTCCTACACATTCAAGGCCCCAGGCAGGCAGGGCCACAGATAGACTTAGAAGCTTTAGGTAGGAACGAGTATGGGGAACTCCCTTTGTTGATGAAATTATCTAAAGGAAATGGAGAGAAAAAGAAATAACCCATGTCAGGAGAGTATAGAGAGCTAGCAAATAATCTAGAGGAGTCAGTGCATGAAAAGGCTCAGAGTTTCCAGAATACCTAGTTTATTCACAGAATGTAAGTCTCCAGTGGCCACAGCATAGCAGAGATTGCAACAGCCTCCCGAAGGTGGCGTCTGGCCCACAGGGAAGTTCTGATCACCTAGCACAGTGCTTTTGAAATGATACTTAATTGCTTCAGAATGCACACACTCTGTCGCAGTCCCCATGCCTCCCTGTCAGCTTACACGTGCTCAAGCACCTAGAAGACCTTCTAGGTCAAGACTTCTGATCTAAGACGCAGACAAAGGAGGGACAGGGGTGGGGCATGTGTCCAAGAGCAGAGGAGAGCTAAGAGTAAGGGCAAAATGTCAGACTGAGGCAATAGCCCTCGTGGTGCGTGCAGGGGGAGGGTCGTGGAAGAAATCGAGCATGATACAACTTCCATTCTACAGATAATTTGGGGGCAGCCTAGAGAATGGTATGCAAAAAAGGTTCCCGGACCCAACTCCAATGTGTGCGTGGAAGTGAGGCTTCAGCACATCGACAAGCAATTCTCAGACATCAGTGGGGTGTCTGGGAACTTGACGCAATTCTGACACGATCGACTCAAGGATGGAATCTGATACCACAGGTGAAGGGCTCAGTCATGCAATATCACCCTCCACTTTGGACGGCAGCTGCAAGCCCAGGTTGTTATCTGCGCTTCTGACAGGTTGGCTATAAGTCAGAGGACCCCATGGCTCCTCCTCTGGTTGGGCAATTTGCTAGAATGGCTCACCAGACTCAAGAAAACCCACTTACTCACTGGATTATCAGTTTATTACAAAGGTTATTAAAGGACACAAATCAACAGCCAGATGGAGAACTATATAAGGTGAGGTCCCAAACGAGGATCTTTTGTCCTCATGGAACTTGGGGCCCAGCAGCATGTGGAAAGAAGAATTCTGGATCCCCAACATGGAAACTCTCCAAAAATTCAAAAAAAAAAAAAAAAAAAAAGACCAATGAGCTGTCCTTCCGTGTTTTCATGGAGGCTTCATTACATAGTCATGACTAAGTCATTGGCCAGCGGCACCTGAACTCGGCCTCCAACCTCTTTTCCCTCCCTGGTGAATGGGTGGGTGGGTATGGGGGGCTCCAAACCTCTAATCTCATGATTGGGTCTCCTGGCAACCGGTCCCCATGCTTGGGTGGGTTCTAAAAGTCACCTCCCTAACATTACAAAGGACACCTTTATCTCTCCTTCCACACTTAGGAAATTCCAAGAGTTTTGGAAGCCATGAGCCAAGAACTGTGGGTGGAGACTAAATATCTTATAATTCATAATATTGCAGGATAGAAGAGGGATCGGGGAATCCAGCTCAGAAATCATTTGAAACAGCCCCAAAGAGAGTGATGAGGGACAAACAGAAGACAGTATCGGGGGACATGGAGAGGGTCAAATTTCTAGATGTTTCAGTGAAGTAGAACAAGTAAAAATTGGTAGGGCACTTAAAGGAAAACCTGGAGGTTACAGAAAACTTTCCCAAAACTTCAAATATTCAAGCCTACATACAAAAATGAAGAAGGAGCAACTAACAGAGAAGACGAAGCCAATGAATTTGAGTTTTTGGTATTGGAAAGTAGTCGTGTGAACACAATCGGCTCAGAAACAGGTTAGAGTTTTGCAGAGCTGTTAGGCGGGTGGTACCAAATGTTAGACCTTTCAATGACCAACCTCTAAGGAGAAAAGAAGATTTGAGGAGGAGAGAAAAGGGCCAAGATGGCACCCCTGAGAACTCCCAAATTCAAATGCTGAACTTAACAAGGAAGACAGAAGCAGGGACTGAGAAGAAATAACCACAAGGAAGATGAAGAATCAAGAGAGAGGATCTCAGTGATGCCAAAATATAGGCTTTACACGACCTTCTTTTAAGACACCGGGGAGGTGTATTGCTAGAAGAAAGGGGACTCTAATCCACTCTTTCTTTTCTTTCCATAAAATGTTTTTGTCTGTAAATTAACTCAATGTTTAGTAACATGAAAGGAGCCTGTTTGGAATATATTGAGTTCTTTCTCAACAAGCTACCCACAAACGCCCCTCAACTGGAACAGCCTCTTTGTTTTGAGATATATTTCATTCCCGTCGTGTGTTGACTTGACTACAATGTTCTAAGTGACTTCGTAGCTGATTTATTTTCCCATAAATGCTATGATAAGGCTGGAGCTCAGGAAACAGAATTTGAAAAGTTCAGAATTTAAATCAAGATGAACTTTAAAATGTATAATTTGAACCAAATTCGACTCTCTAATCCCAGGAAAGAAGAATCACATGGCCCAATCGGGATGGACTGCGTTTGCAGCAAACTTGTCCAAACGTGGGTCAGGAGCCGTTATTACTGTTGCTATGGTAACTTCTGAGCTTTCAGAGTGTGTGTGTGTGTGTGTGTGTGTGTGTGTGTGTTTCTATCTTGCTTCTGCAGTTCTGAAGTAAGATAAAGGTTGCTGAAAATTCAGTGTTTTCTTCTAGCAGCTAGAAGGAGAATGCATATCGAATCTTACGTTGAGGTCAGAGTTTTTTTTTTCTCACAGTATTAAGACATGATGGAATTATTTAATTACCTTTGCTAGCGAGTTTACGGACAAGGATCCCCCTATCATATCCCATATCCACAAACAGGATTATTTACATCCAATCTGAGGAGTGCTGACTGGTGTCATGGGAAGCAGAAGCTGTATCAGCATTTAAATTCCCACTTTTCTGGGCAAAAACCCAACCGAATGATTCAATTAAACTCTTTATGTTATATATTATCCGCGAGTTCGCAATCTAAAGTGATTCTCCCGGCCCGAACTCCGTGCCTTTATGATTGCAATTTGGTAGCAAGACCATTTCCAAGGACGATTTTACTTGAACTGCAATGAAAACGTCAGGCCGTAGCACACTTTCTGATGCGGGTTTTATGAACGGCACTCCAAAATCAACCATTATTTCAAGCACATGCAATAAATAACCTTCATTATTCATCGGAGTGTAAACATGCATTTGTTTTTGCAAATATGGTGGTTTCCTGAGCAAAGCAGCCGGCAATCAACGGCCTCTTCAGCCATTTAAGGCCGTAACGAATGGACGTCAGCCTCTTTAATTGGTGAAGACCAGCTCCTGAGTTGCCAAGAAATAAACAGCTTATTCTTCGGCATATATTTTGCTTCTTGCCCTTTGCTTAGGACCTAGGAGCACGTGCCGTACTGTAGACACTCAACTAACATGGATTGAATGAAAAAAGATTTAACACTCAATGCCCAGGAACCTATTTTTTTCCCAATAACTTTGGAAACATTGGAGTTGTGATTTTGCCAACAATTTGAAAGGCATTTATTTTTTGTTCCTGGAACGGGAACTTATCAAGCTCAATGCACTCTTTTAATAGAATTAACCAGTTAGGTAGACTCAGTATATTATAGTCCTAAGACTGGAATGCTAGAGAATTTCTTTCTTTGAAGACGCTGTTGCTAGCTGCCTAAATCTTTTTTTTTTTTAAACAGGGAAAGCCAAATATGTGTCTATTGAGATTCCAGAAATATATAAAGCAACAATAATATATATACCACACTTCCTGGGCGTCGTATCATACGTTGACACATCTTGCTCTTTTTCAAAATGTTAGCCCCCGGATCCTTTCCAGAAAGGCTTTGGTTAAGCCGCGGGCTTCTCATCCAATCGTTTCCGGCCTTTTGCTTTGATGGATGACGGTACAGAACCTTAGGTTCGTTCCACTTCTGTAACTATATGTTTTGGTCCATTGTTCTTTCATTTGTTTTGTTAAATACTTTGTCTGGGTTAATGTAAGAAGATTTGATGAAGATGCCTGCTATATTATCCTTTTGGTTTTGGATAAAAATGTGGAGCGCCATGAGGCTGAGCACAGGGTGGCCAAGACACGCCTCCAGAAACATCTCCCCTCAATGACGTCGATTCACTAATCCCTCCCGGGAACAGAGGTCCAGCTAAGTCCCGGACCCTCCCGTGATCCCAGATTTTACCTTTTAATCACTGGTAAAGCAGGAAAGACTTCGTATACTTGAAGGGGCTCTATGGAAGGGTTCTGATTTGTGTGTGTGTGTGTGTGTGTGTGTGTGTGTGTGTGTTTCTGTAGAGGTGTGCATACGTATGTGTAAACCTGTGTTTGTGTTTGTGTGTGTGTGTGTGTGTGTACATAAAAGACTTAGGAGCGTCAAAACATCAGAAGAAAGTGTACTCTTCTCTTACGAGGAGCTTTATAGACTAGTTCACATGATGGGGCGAAGTCCCAAGACGTCTTCTTTGTGATCGGTGTCTGCGCTGTCTCTGGGATGTGTCACGAACTGATTCGACTTGAAAGTTATCGGCAAAAATTAAGCTCTCAAAGAAATCTTGGCAGTCCTCTACCTTTTCCTGGATTTCAGGGGGCGATTTTGATTTGTGATCTCTTAAGTCCGTAACAATTTGCTATTTCTAATTTATTGCTTCATTTGTGACTGCTGCTACGGCAAGGTAAATTTATTCTGATTTGCACAACCTAAGTCCTTGCTCTGACAGTGACTAATTATTACCTGAGTTAAAATAATGAAAGTGTCGGAAAGTGTCCGAATGCAATTTGTTAGGAAAACATGTGGCATGCTGTGTTACCCCCGTCCAGAAAAGCCGAAGTGATCAGAAACCATGGAGAATTAAGAAACGTTTTTTTCTCCCCCCTCAGAGGTTATAAATCAATGTAGAACATTTTAAGAACTTCTATTGCAAAGAACCGAATTTGGTGACGCGAAGGGTGCTTACGGGTTCTTAACTATCTTATATTTTAATACAAGTAACTCTTTAAGGGGACTCATCATAAAATCACATGAAAACAACATCAAAGGAGTAAAGAGAACCAACATTGGGTGGACGTCTACCGTGTTCTTGAATTCTCTGCGTCAGGCACATCTCATGCTTCATCTCGTTTAATTTTCGTAACAATTATTTATGGCCTCATTGGAGTTTGTCTTATTTTATTCTCCAGCATAAAGAGACTCGGAGTTTATGTAATTTTCCCAAGGACACAGCTAATAAGTATTAGAGCTGTATTTCAAACTCCAATTTCTCTAATTCAAGAGCTCTTTCCTCCTACCACGATTCCATTTAGTGTTGATTTCATTTAGCGCATGCAGCAATTTAAAACATAAAGTGACCCAATGGAGCGCCTAGTCGAGAAGCCATCTGTATGGCACCACGCGTATATATATGCAATAGAGCTAATTATTAAAACAAGGAGTGATGAATGCAGACCCGAAATAAGTAATGGAATGTGGTGGAGAACCAAGAAAGCCGAAAAATTTCTCCGTTGTATCACGTCCTACAGTGACAGCTGGCTCAAGCCTGGATCCTTGCTGCGGCCCAACTCCACCTGCTCTGCAATTTACTCAGCCTCCAAATGTTTTTCTTAATTTCAAGACTCTCTTTAAATATTGATGACCCAAATATGTTAGGCACGTCAAGATTACTCCAGGTAAAATATGTCTAATCATAATGATAATTCTGATAATAAAGAAAAAGGGGCTTCATTCAAATTAGTGGTATAATTTTTTATGTGCACAGTACATTTATAAAATAGCAGTAACTAAATTTTGGCCATTTAAACTACTATATTATTAATAAAGATGTTTATGTTTACTATATTATTATGTATTATTAATAAAGATGTGTTTATGTGGGAAGCTCCTTTTTCATGTTTAAAAACTTGTTATCAAGCAGAGTACTTATATATTTCGCAAGTTAAGATGCTTCTGCTTACAAGGCCCATGAAGATACCCGTGTTGGTAATTTAAGATGCAAACCAATGTAGGTAAAGGTCATATGGAGAAAAGAATTCTTAGTTTGATCATGTTAAGTGCAAATAATTTAAAAAATTGCTTCGGAGTGTTCACCCAGATGGGATTAGCAGAGGTTCCAGACGTGGTTGACCGAGAATCTCACCAGTACCAAACTCTGAAGACATCTGAATAGCGCCACTTTCAAATTTCTTAAAGGGGGGTCCCCTAGAAACATGGTTAATCACAAGTATTCTCTATGAAAAAAAAACTGATTTTTCAACCCAAATATTCATCCATACAGAATAGTCAACAAAACGTAGTCTGTACATACAGTAGAATGTTATTCAGCCCTACAAAGGAACGAAATTCTGACACATGCCACAACACGGATGGATGAACTTTGGTGACATTATGCTAAGTGAAATAAGCCAGACACAAAAAAGACAAACATTATATGAATCCACTCAGAGTGGGTCACATTCAGAGACAGAGAGCAGAATGGTGGTGGCCTGGGGTTGGAAGACGAGGGATGGGAAGTTATTATTTAATGGGTAGAGTTTCAGTTTGAAAAGATGAAACGTTTCTGCAGGTGGATGTGGTAATGGTCGCCCAACGTGTACGTACTTAATGCCACTGAACTGCACATCCGAAAAGGGTTAAAATGGTAAGTTTTATGTTATGTTTTACCACAGTAAAAAAAAATATATATATAATTGATTTTCAGTTTAAGAAATGTATGGTCTTGTGATTCCTAAAATGTATTTTCTGGTAGGAACAAATTAGGATAGGGGCAAAGAAAGGAAACTTTTCAAAGGTTAGTCCAAGTATTTTTTTAAGCACTATATTTTGAAGAGTAACACAGGAATATGATGACAAATGCAAATTTTGCAGCAAGGATTATGGTAAAACTTAAGTTTCTCTCTCTTCCTAGTTCTCATCACTGGAGGCAGCCATTATTATCAGTTTTGATATAATCTTCCGAAATATTCTTATATAAATATATAAGTATTTACACAAGTAAAAATGTTTTTCTTAACTCAAATTGCAATGCTCTTTGCTTTCTTCACATGAGAAATTTTTTTCAATTCTCCATTTATAATGCTGCCTCATTCTCTTAAATTACTGTGGTGGAATTTCATTGTATGAATGTACCATAATTGGTCTAACAGTCTCCTCTGGATGAATATTAAGTTTTGCTTCCAATATTTTAGAATCATAAGTAATTCTTCTGTGAATACCAGTGTATGAATATCATTTGTCAGTGTGGAAAAATAAAGATATTTGAACAGGTTTGACAATGGGGAACTACATTTTCTTGGATAAGATATCAAAAGCTGCAGCTAGGTCCTTCTAGAAGGATAGGGGAGGGGTGCCTCCTTAATTGGAGGATGAGAGAGAAAGGTGGAGAGCTAACAAAGCTATGACAGGGATTGGGCGATGGTATGAGAAAAGGGGTGAGTGGCTTTACTCAAACTTTCAAGAAGGAGAACATTCTAGAACGTGACAGAAGCATGGGTCAGGGCAGTTAGAACTTCAGACTCAGCCTGCGAGGCCATCCCACTCCACGTATCAGCGGCCGACTGGTTACCCTGTTCCTGGCACCGCGCGCCGCATGGGCGTGGGGATGGGGATCCCGCAGGCCCCCTGACGCGAGCAGGTGCGCGGGGTCAAGAAACTGGTCGGATTCGGAGAGAAGCACCTCCTCGTACATCTAATGTAAGGTCTGCGGCCAGCATCGCTCGCGCAGGGGCTCCCGACACTCGCTTCTGACCTTCGGTAGGCGAGCGTGATGGATGCAGAGCCGTCTCCTCTCCATGACAACAGAGTGCTTTTCCTTGCATTTCTGAAAAGTGGCCACCATCCCTGTTTTGGCAAATGCATGTTGATTGGTTCACGGTACGGGGATCCCCCAAAAGGCATGGTGAAGAAATGAAAGAGGGGATGAAACAGAGAGAGAGCGGATCGAGAATACTGGGTCCACGATTGGGAAAATGCCAGACTGAAGATGATACGTCCAACGACGAGAAGGATTGATTTCATGAAATGAAACTGGCGCGGATGTTTCCGGTAAAGAAAGAGAGTGAGCTTTAGAGACAAACACTCCGAGGTTTAAACCCCGCGCTGAAGAAATCACGGTGTGCGATTTGGAGAAAGCTCTTTCGCATTTTAAGCGTCCATCCCCTTGCTTGTGAAATACCTATAATAAAACATTTCGCGTACGAACCGAACAAGACAACGCATAAAGCTGCGAGCGCAGGGTCGGGCAGACTGCGCGTACTCGGTAAATGCAACTTCTTGTCATCGTCCTCTCTTGTGGTGCCAAATACGATTTCCAGGATAAAAGAATCGCATTTGGAAAGTAATGGATGACCGAAGCTCTGAGATTCGGGGCAGGACAGTGAGGTCGAGGGCATGTCCTAATGGACCTCGACTACGTGGGTCCTGTACGAGCCTTGCTGCTTACCAGCCACGTAACCGCTGTAACCATACGCTTTCTTTTCCTTTCCCCCAGGACCATGGAAACCACCAAGGAACCAGTTCACACAGTCGCGTGGCTGGAGGAAACCGTGCAAGGGCGGCACTTTTCACGAAGCGCTCAGAAAATGGTAATTGCTGCAAGAATTTACTGGCATGGGAAGGGAGCTGCTCTTATCCATTCGCTGCAAGGAAACTGGGTTATTATTTCGCATTTAACTCCCTGAAAAACTGCGAAGAGCTCTCTAAATGAGTGGCCACTGAATTATCGTCTAAAGGATGCGAATCACAGATTCGCAGGCTTCCGAAATGTTGGCATGAGGACGGAACACTTCCGGTGCTGAGAAAAATATGATCACGTCCTTCCTTCTTGAGTGGCGTGGTAAATGCAAACTAACTGGACAGTTGTGTTGTATTTAATGTGTCTGAGCACGCTGTGTAAGATCTGCTTTAGCACTATAATATCTATTGAATATTTCCTCCGAGAGCAGGTCTTATTATTAGATTATATTATACAAGATGAGACCAGTCAATAAGTGATTTTTTTTCAACCCACCTTGCCAATGAAAATACCTGCCTTTAAATTACTTCAAGACCTTCTTCGTAGGAGGCTACGAAAAATATGTCCATGAATCATAAAACTGACAAGCCCTGGGGCTGAGTGGGCCTGGTATAAGAGATGCAAAGAAAAAGATAAAGGTGCAGGACAGGTATGCGGAAGGAGAGAATTCAAGGTAAACAAAAGAAGCAGCTATTGGATGACAAGGGAGGAAGAATGCGAAGACAAAACAAAAACAAAAACAACAAAACAAAACAAAACAAAAGTACTCTGCTGGAGAGAATAAGAAGAGAGCCTTTAACATAAATGTTAGAAAGAAAAAAATGAAGAGATGATTTTATTGCATAATTGAGATCTAATTAGGCCAAAGAAGAATGCTATATTTTCACTCGTACTACTCTTGCTTTTATTTTTTTCGGTTTAATCCATTTTTAGTTCGCAAAGGTTTTCTTCTTTTTTCTTAATCTCCTATCATCACCAGTAACAGCTCACCTGTTTTAAAAATATCTTGACCCGAATAAGAAAAAGCCCCTTTTGAATTAATTACTCCTCTCGGGGAAAGTGAAGGTACTTCCCTTAATTCAAAGTTAAACTTGCAGAATAAAAGGGAAAAAAAAAAAAAAGGAAAAAGAAAAAGCTTAGAAACTCACAGCTCTCCCTTGCTGGTCAAACACTCTAACAGGAGAGGGAAAAGGCATTGCATTTAAATACCCATTTTGCCTATAAAGATTTTCTCATATCTCACAAAACGAAATTCTCCTGTAAGATTGACATTTCAGAAGAGGAGAGAAAGTAGACAGGTGAACTCAGATCAAAATGGATTTTGCCAACCTTCCATTTTAAATAAAGGTCAAGGTTGCTGCAGACTCGTGTTGTGTTTTTGGTCGAAAGCCCCGACTCCATTTCCAGCATTCAGGAAATGCCCATGAACAAAAGGAAGAGAATTCTTCCCTTACTCTCTCTGGGACTTCAAATGCCTGCAGACAGACACCCGCATTACGACAGCAAAATGACTTCCTGTCATGTGTGCTATTCTTCTAGACCTGGAGGAAGGATGTTTAATGCATTAATTTATGAATCTGGGACAATTCTGGAAAAAAAAAATCGCACGTGAGATCACCTTCCCTTCTAGCCCACACTGCTGGAGACTGCTGTGGTCAGGAGTGTTCAGTGTTTTTGGACTCGCTTTCTGGAATGACTGGGCTTCCTCTTTCCTGTTCTCACCTATGGGAACGTTAGTCACTCAGGAGCGTGCTCTTGGAGAGCTTTCAAGGTCAGTCCAAGAGCACACGTGCTCTCTTGTGAACCCAGAAAGGCCTTGGCCACCTGAATCTCCCGTGCATGTATCTGCCTTGCTTTTTGTTCACACGGAACCCTGGCTACATAATGAGAAGCCCACTCAGCCCTCACCTTTGCAAAGCCCATGGTCAATGAGTAAACATCTGTAACAAGAGGAAGTTAGGTCTCCTGGTTTTGGGGGAGATGAAGTGTTTGTGTAAAAAGTTCCTAAAAATACCGCTTTCATATGAACAGAGAGCCTAAGCACATTCATTTGAGGGGCGTTTTCAATTTTGGCCTAATTGTCCTATAGATGCTTTCTCTAAATTGTCATTTAATGTGAGTTTAATTCTTATGATGCTTTAAATATTAATGGAAAATATCACATATTGTCGTGATCCGTTGTGTGGTATTCTGTGATATGTTAAAATTATTTGTAATGTAGGAGCAGGAGTTTTTTCCAGCTCCCTTAGAGTCCTGGTGAGGTCTGAAAATTAAACTGACAAAGACCGACGAACAGAAGGGCATCTAGGTTCATTTACCATGTTTCGTGTGACGTGGGAGCCTTCATTAGGAAATGAAGACTCGAAGAAATGGTTCAACTTGAATTGTTTTAAAAATGCCTATAGCATCTGGACTTCCTAGGTGGTCTCCCATCCAGCACTAACTGCTCAGTTTCCGAGATCGCATGGGATCGGGCTTGCTCAGGGTGGCGTGGCCGTAGACAACTCGAATATTTTCGTGCTGGGTTTAATGAAGACTGGACAGCCCTGGAAGCACATGATAGGTTAGAGTGTAAAGTGAGTGGATGTTAACTGGGGGAGACAGCGGGGCCTGTCTGCTCTGACTCTTCTCAGCATCCCTCTCCATCCGTGTAAGGATGGGGCGCCTCTCATTAGACTCACTTGAGGGTTTTATGACCTGTTTTGGGGAACAGCAGTGAGCAGAAGGTCAGAGTGACCCTCTACTTCTCTTGTTCTCTCAAACTCCTTCGGCTTAAAATATTCAATTTGCTAAGGTGCTATATATATATGGGGGTAGCATGCCCCGAACCTCATCGTTCATATTTTAAAATATTACACGATTGCAGTATGCAAGATTCTGCGCCGTAGTACAAATACACAGTATACCATATTCCACACTGTGCATGCTACCACACACACACACACACACACACACACAGAGAGAGAGAGAGAGAGAGAGAGAGAAACAGATTCTGTGTTTCTTGAACTCCAGTAAGATGGAAGCTAATGGAATGTTAATGCTCAGAGGGTCCTCAGAAATGATCAATAATAACCCCCTATTTTTCGAATGACTTAACGGAGACCTAGCGGACTCAGAAGGGTGGTCCAGTGCCAGACAGCTGGTTAATGGCAGAGCCACTGCAGGGAACGCGGCCGGGTCCTCCTGGGTCCTGGCCCGGCCAGCTCTCAGCCTCTGCTTTTCAGCAGTCGGTCTTACTCTCTGCGGAATTGAGATGCTGGGGAAACGCCTTCGACGCCATCAGATTGCACGAAATAAGCACGTGCAACCGAACCACTTAGGTTCCTAATATTTGACATTTTACACCCCATACTGAGGGGTATCTTTGACCCATCGGCGCTACATGTGAACCTGAAAGAAAAATGTTTACGTTTGTTATTAGACATATATGCGCCTGTCTCCCTTCCCTGCCCTTGGAGACACTCGCCTCCATTGTCAGCTTCGTTTCCTGCGTTTAACCCATGCTCTGTCTCCTCTGATTGCCCCTGATGGAGCCTGACAGTTGGAGAGTTAATCTAAGCTCTGGTCTCCAGGTTTCACCTCAGGAAACAATCGGTCCCCAGAGTGTTTGGACTTCTTGCAAGGCTATATTCCCCCTGGGGCCCTTCCGGGCCCAGCTGGGGAGCCTTTGCATTGTCTGCCAAATGGACACCAATTAAGTCAACTGTTCCCCAATTAGAATTTTGCAGGATTCCTCTTGTTCTCTTGTACCACTGCCTGAGAAGAGAGCCCGGGTCTGTTTTAGGAATTAGTTACCCCACGGAGGAAAATAAATAAATAAATGGCGGCCCTTTCCTGTAACCCGATCGCCCTGGGTTTTTCCTGTCAGCCATTCACACAGCATGATCGGGGCTGTGTGGCAACTGCCTGGTGGCTCTGAGGTTTATCATCTGCATAATCCTTCCACCGGGCTGTTCTCAGGGCAAGGCCCAAAGCTAAGGGCCCCTGTTTGCCCCGAGGGGCACTCAAGTAGCTGGGAAGAGGCGGAAAACGCCTCTTTGTAAAAAAAAAAAAAAAAAAAACGAAAACAAAACAAAACAACAAAAAAAAACGTAGGTTCGCTTTGAAGAGTTGAAAGCCTGGTGTTTGCTTTCTGGAGGAAATGCCCCTCCATTTGGACAGCGGACTTGAAGGCAGATGTGTTCTTGCGATGAAGGATTTTGCAGAGCGCGGCATTTCCAGGCGGCGTTTAAGATGTCAATCAGCGGCGTTTGAAATCACTCCGGCTGTCACAGCTGGGTGACACCGCGGCTGAGTCGGGGAGTCTTTAGAGAACGGGGACGCTGTTGACATCGGAGTGCGCTTGTTTGTGGAACACAGTCAATCACAAATAATATCTTCTTCAAAGCATCCTCCTTATTGTCATACTTTTAAGCATCTATTCGGCGTGTTTATTTGGTACGCGCACAAAGAACAAAGAGAGGCATGTGGCTCAGAGCCGCGCTTTTCAGACTATACGGTGCGCGTGCGCGCGCACACACGGGGCCACCTGGGATCGAATTAAAATGCAGATTCTGATACAGGAGACGTGGGCCCCAGGGCCTAAGATGCTGTATGTCGCTTAAGCTCCCAGGTGAGGCTGAGGCTCGTATCCCTTTCCCACAGTCTGAGTAACAAGAGCTTAGATTGATAGGTACGTTGATAGGCGATACATTGATAGGTAATTAAGTCGATAGGCAGAAGATGCATCATTCTTATTGGATTGGGTCCACACGGACAAAATAAAGATGTGAATGATGTGTTCAGCTATTTTCTGATAAAACACCTTGTCAATCTGCGGGTGATTTTTCTTTCTAGCAGTACGAAATCATCTATATCTGCTCATTCATTCATTCATTCATTCAACACTATTTACAAAGTGTCGTGTGTGTAGCATTCCGCTACTTGGTAAGATACAAAAGAAACAGACTGGAAAGGTCTCTGACCTCCAGACAAAACGTAAGGAAACGGGAGGTTCGGTATCTACAGATGTATCAGTTGCCACATGAGCCACGATCCTTAAATGGTAGTGGTGAGAAACAGCACCAGGGGAGCGGAGTTTAGTAGATGGTGGCTCACGTCTCCCCAGAGTGCAAAGGCCGACTCTGCCTGGCCTTGGCCCCTTCACACTCAGAATGGGCAGCACCAGCATTCACTAGCCAACACCGGCCACAGGCCAGACTCCAATCTGGTGATGGAGGAGACCACTCAAGACCAGGGAGGCCGGAAGCAGCCATCGCTGGGGCATCATTCGAGACTGGTAGCCACAATATAAAATGGCCAAAATGAAGAAAACAAAATAAAAGACTGTAGCGATTCAGAGAAGAAGCCGCACGAGCTATATTTTTAGGGAGCAGCCTTCAGCTACGAGATAGGGCGAAGGAGTCATTTATGGCAGTTATATACTTATTTCTTTCATTATTAAAGTTAAGTAAATGTTTATTAAAATAAATTAGAAAATAATGAAACGTACAAAATGTCATGCATAAAAAATTAATAAACGGATCGCCATTTTAAATGGCTCTTTATCTTGATAAAAGCCACGTAACATCAAAGAGTAAGATCTGAAACAAAAAAGCTAAAGGCCATACAGAAAATTATATGTTATGGGGAAAAGGGCCCTCTTAAAAGCATAAGATGACAATATATCAATGATCTAGGTAGGTTTTAAATAATGTGCTTCGCGCTTACAGCAGGCTGAGAAAGGAATTCCTCAGCTTGTCACAAATCACCCACAATCCCACCAGGCTTCACTCAACAGTCAGATGCAATAATGTGAAAATTCATACCTCGGCGTACTTCTCAACCGTATGCCACGGCTCAGAAGAAAATACCGACTATTAGCAGAAAGAGGCTGACTCAATTTTCTGGGAGTTACGTTTGTTTGGAAAGTGATCAATAAACCTTGTAGAAAAGGAAAATTGACATCTACATTTTAAAAAGAGAATGACTGCCTGAGAAGCCCTTTCTGTCTCTCTGTGTTTAAACCCAACGAAGAAGAAGAAAAAAATACAGGAGAACGTCTGCTAGGCCTGCGTCTCTAACAGTCAAGCACCCACCGATTACTCGATCAACCGTCAAGCCTCCGATGCTGAGAAACAATGACTTCACACTGGGAGATGCCCATAGCTGTTCGTTAATTTTCTCCTTTATGTTATGTTCAGAGCATTTCTTTGCTTTCTCTTTCCTTCTTTGGCCCTTCTGTCGCTAGCCACCGAAATGCTATATTCTGGGCAGTTTTCCAGGCCTGAGGTCCCTTGCTATTCTTTACTCTGGTTGTTGTCCTAAGAAAGTAATAGTGTAGCATTATTAAAATATCATTATCTTCTATGGGGAAAAGTCATAAGATGCCTTTATTTAATTATCCTCTAATGAGGCCACCTGGAAAGGTGCCCGCAGGACCTGTTTCAGATGATGGGAAAACATCCAAATCTTGGTAAGACCCAGCCTCACACTTTCGGGGTGTGTTGAGACTATCCTGTCATTTTTCACCGGGGACTCCTGCTGTCCTAACTGACATCATCAGCAGAAATCAGCCAGAAGGATACAAAAGGGACATTTCTCTCTTGTTCCAAAGCAGACCAGCCTGAAACATTTACAAGAAAGTTTGTTTTTAGGAAATTTCCAGTCCAATTATGCTCTCCCCAGAGACGTGAATACTTCAGATAGCATCCAGATAAGCATCCGCGATTTTGGGAACTTCATTAAAAAAAAAAAACAAAACTAGCAACTTTTTGAGGCTTGGCCCTCCCCGGCTAAAATAGTTCTTTCGGGAGAGGCAGCCTCGTCTGGTGGTCTCAGGACAGGGGTTCCAGCAGGGAGGGTCTGGGTGTTTTGATTCCAGCTTCCTTTCTCACTTGATGGGTGGCCTGAGGGATAAAATAAAAGGCAACCTCTGGATCTGAGACAAAGGGACGGGGAACCATCGAGCCCACGTTTTTTTTTTGTCCTGATTAATCTGTCTGATGGATGCGGCTAAAAGGGTCATTCCATTCCAGCCTGAAGCGTCCACCTGGGATTCAAGGGCCAGCGTGCTCACACCCTCCCGCACGCATTCCTGCTGGCCTCGTCCGCCTGCACGGTCGCCTCAGGTTCTGAGAACGGTGGAGGCCCTTTGTGGCCTCTGCTCCGTGGCACTTTTACTTTGGGAGGGCTGATGTAATTCGCCGATCTACATCAGTTTTAGAGAGCATTATACCGAAGCCACGGCACGTGTATCAGGAGGCTTATGACAAGGTAGAGGATGGTACTTTGGATTGGAGTCAAAAAAAAAAAAACAACAACAAACTACAAGAAAGATCTACTTCAGAGAGATACTATGGTGATGTAATACAATCTAAGGGCCAAACAGGTACTGAGTTCTCCAGTGCCTCGCTCATTCTATGGGTAAGCATACAACTTTTGATAATTGAGGCTGCGCGTAATCAAAATCCAAATCTAGTTGGTTTAAACAGTAAGTGGCATTTATTGCCTGGTGCCACTGGAAAATCCCTGGTACGAGGACGGGAGGTCTGATCACAGGCTCACCTCCATTTTGAGGTGACTCTCTGCACCCTGCCTCCTCTGCCTGATGGCTGGGCCCATAAACCCCTGGCTTGGCTAGCGGTGAATGCAATGGCTGCAGAATATATATCCAAGCGCGGCACTATGCAGAAAAAGAGATGAATCCTTGCCTAGTCTCATGCAATGTCATAGGCTTCACTGTGACTGGATCAATATTCCATCCCTGAATCCATCATGGCAGCATGATGGTCAAGATTAGGCTGATTGTCTTGGGCTAATTAAGACTTAAACGGGGTTGAACTTTGAGTCAATTTTACCCACCTGACAGCTCCTACCAAGTAGGGGAAAAGTGCCGTGGAGGCTGGGGAACCAACTTTGTCCTTTACGACAGGGACGATGGTCCCCTCCTAAATGTTCATAATAACTTTGTGTGCGTGGTTAAATGATTGATCCAAAACCACAGGGCTAGTCTGTGCAAAAGCCAAGAGCTCTCGCCCAGTAGCCGATTGCCAATGTTACTTCTGGCATTAGAGCGTTTTGTCATATCACAGCAGATTCTCCACATCATTAGATTTCAACTGTGCTATTAAGACTTCCCAATGATGAGCTATAGGCAGGGTTATTTAAAAAAAAAATCACTAAAAACAGAAAGAAGTAGTTTGAAGAAAAGAAAAGGGCTTTGAATTTAGATAGACATAGGATTCACGTTCAAGGTCTGTCACTGGCTGGCTATGAGCCTCATTTCGATCACCTGTAAATTTAATGTTCTCCCCACTGAGGACATCTGCGCAGGCGCCTCGCTCAGGGTAGCACACGGCGAGGGCTCAGCAGGCGTCTGTTCCCCACCCCATTCTTTAATGATAGGTGATGCGTGTGGAGATGTTCAATTCTTCGCGTGAGTCAGTATCTCCGGAGAAACCCCAGTTCCGGTGTTTCCGATGGCAAGGCTCTCACACCGACAACCAGCAGCTGGAAAGCTGTCTCGGGAATTCTACACTGGGCAGAAACTTCAACGGTGGGAGGAACTGAGAGCAGTTCCCGGAGCAGGCTCACCTCTCAGTGGTGTGAGCTATGGGAATTCTTTCATGCAGTGGAGAAACCGGGGGAGCTGGAGGATGAACCTTCTATCCACGTGTCTGAAGAAGGACACGTAGGAAAAATAAAACCTGAAGCCTTGTCCCAAGAAAATGCCCAAACTCAGGCTACACCCTTATGAGGTCTGAAAAATGGAGGTGCCAAGTCCCGGCTAAATCGGCTACTCCGATGGCCCGGGATTCCCCCCTTTATGAGTTATTTACGGAATTCATTGCCACACCAATCAAAGGGTGGTTTGGTGGTGAAGTTTCCATGGAAACGGCATATAATCCTAGCCGCCCTCCAACAAAACCCTCTGATGGAGCCACTGTTGGTAGGGCAGCCAAACTGCGCCAGCAGGAAGAAAGTGAGCCCGGGTTAAGCTCGAGCCTGTTTGCAGAGAGCCAGTCTGCACCCAGCGGCACCTTGGTGGACCCACCGTCACCCTCCGGGACCGGGAGCCCCGCCGCGCATGCGCACACCACGGCTCGTGTCCTCCCCTCAGAAATGAATCTGAACTTCAAGTTTAACGCCCCCCTGCGACAGGTTCAAAGGCTAAATTCCATTTCTGTACCTTCGCCAGGCTTTGCAGCATCTCCGACATAATATGAACTTTGCTTGGAAAGTAAAGACAAACACGGGCTTGACAGAAATGGCATAAATAATCAATCCTTCGTATATTTATATAGACGCCAGGTGCAGTTCGCGGATGATAGCTTCGTACTTTCTTGCTTTGCTTTTCCCAGAAATTCTGATAGATACAGTGGGGCAGTTTGACACCATCTGGCAATGTCCCTCAAATATATCTTGAAAAATAATCAACCCGATTGAGGTCTGCTTAATGTGAAGGGGAAGTGGAATGGAAATCTAAGGAGAAACTTCGGAGGACCTAACAATTGTCATTTTGTAATTTACATTTTGATCAGTTTCCCAAATGTCACAACACGTGTGTATCACATTACGGCTTCGTGACAGAGAGCCTTGCACCAGGAACTGGACGCATTTTATGGGACGAAGCTCTCGGTGAGGTTTCCAGGCTCAGCGCGCAGTCCCCAGACACCAAACTTCCCTGGGACTCATTCAAAACCTCTCAGCAACGCGTGAGAACTAGCAAGTCCCACAGAGAACGGTGGACGTGCCGTGCCTGTAGAACGTACATTTTCACAGCAATATGCTATTCCACTTATTAATTCTGCCTTCCACAGGTGGCTTCATTATGTGTATTTACCTGTAGTGCTTAAGTTAACACACACGAACGGTGTGTAAGACATACTCAAGACTCCTTAAGCAAAACGCAGAGACTGTGTAATGGTGTTGGAGAGCCTGCTGGGAGCAAATCTATTCGAAACGGTGGAGGGAAGGAAAAAAAAAATCCCTTCAAAGGCCCTGAGTGTGTGTGTCTCCCTATTTGTGAGGAGGTGGAGAGTTTGTGGGGGGATGAGGATACTGATCAATGAGGCTGTAATTTACAACAGCAGCTCTAGTGATCCTATTTTTCCCACAATAATTGCCACATGTTGACTGTGCAGATGTCCAAACACATGGGAACACTTCTCTCTCCGTAAGACAAATGAAGATTTTCACTTTGTTTGGTAAACGTGTCAAGACTTATCACTTAGTCATGTGCCAGATATTAGGGTGTTTATCGAATTTGCCTTTCTGCTCTCTGGTTATGTAGTTCGATGATTTCAACAACATGGCAGTGATGAAACCAATGTTTCCCGCATTCGAACTGTGGGCAGCACATTGATGGTAAAACAAAACAAAACAAAAAAAAAAAAGAAACAAAAAAAAAAAAACAAAAAAAAAAACTCCAAAAAACAAAAAAAAACTCCAAAAAACAAACAAAAAAAACAAGAGAATTAGAAATTCTGTCAATGTACCTGCCAACCAAATGACATTCCCGTACTCCTGTCCTTGTGTCCCGTGACAGTAACCAGGTAGCATAACCCTGTCCAATAATCTTTGACTGAAAGAGGCCCTGGCCTTTGGATCTCCCAGCTTTTCATTATAGATCAAGCCACAATGCAACTTCCAAACGCGACAGAACCGAACAGAATATTAAACCTCCTCTTGTGATCTACACAGATGAGAGTAAGAGATACATTCCGATGACACAGTGAAAACAAGTCAAGAACAAGCTCAGAAACAGTATACCTGTTAAATCTAAGGACAAAAACAAAACACAAAACACAAACGAACAAAAAAACCTTTCAGAAAGACGCAGATCTTGCCTCTCTGCTTCGGTGGCAAGCCAACACTCATCCGGCAGACCAGGACTCAGACTGTTTGGGACGCCCTCTTCCTGGGCCAGAAACTAAGCTAATCTGAGTGTCAGTGACTTCTCCAAAACACGATCAATCCACAGAAACTATGCTTCCTACAAGAACATTAAAACGCAATCAGTGGTTATGGATTGTTGACTTCTTAGTACAGTTTAGGCTTCACATTTAGGAAGAGTCAAGTTAGAGCAAGAGCAGGCTTTCTGCTCTCTCAGCTGTACAAGGAAACGTTGGAGTCATAAAAAAGAGAATATTCTGAAAATCTCACTGGATCTAGGATACTTTCACTCTATGCATCATCCTAGCAATGTTTAATTTTGTAGAAATCAAATAGAATTTTTTTTTTTTAACTTATGGAAAGGGGAGAAGTTTTGTAGGATGGGGAAAATAATACTGCCGCATACTGTTCCATAATAATTTTCGACATGGACAAATTTTTTCCCAACCAGACTAAAATCTACAAAGGCAGAGGAATCCTTTTGGATTTCTTATGTCTCCTTATAGTCGTACGAGGCATATAGTTGATACTCTTTACTCATCAATTGCTGGAATAATTACACCATTGTGTTAAGCTCAGTAGGCCCATTATTTAACACAGCACCTCAAAAGCTAAACATACAAATACTCAACGGACGGGCAAGGCTGCCTTGAGGAGGGGTGAACACCTGCCCTGGATACCCCAGATGAGAATGGGACGTTCTTGCTGGGAGATGTAAATTCTCTGATTCTAAAGCAGATGCAGGTGATTTTTGCAGATTTGTACCACCACCAAAGGCCGCTAGGGAGTATGGTGACACCCTTTGTTATTGGGTGGGGCTAGGGGAGGACAATGATTCATTTTGTTGGATTTCCTGTCATCAGATGTGTTCTTGGCCAAAGTTTTGAGGAAGGATGGGGTGAGGGAGACAAAGAATTCAAACGCTCCTTTGAATGCATGTAAGAATAATACATATGTCTTTCTCCTTCTTAACTGAACAGACACTGTAAACAAATGAACGCTTCAGCTGTTGAACGACAACATCACAACTGCCATCTTAACAAACTGCCACCCAAACATTGACCTTCTAGATACTAAGAGGCTGTTTATTGTGATTTTCCTAATACTATCTACACCAATTCAAGAGGTTTATGTAGCTCTTATTACATAAAAGCTTCATAAGCTGTTCTACATAGGAGTTTCACCAACCACGAGGTTCTATTTTTATACTTCGATATATGTATTTTTCTCACATTGGGACTTTATGGCAAAAAAATTAAAACCCTCGCATTGCATTTGTTGAAAGATTTGCCTTTTTATTTTTCTTCGATTCAAAATAGCCATATAAAATCTCCATGGAAACCATAAAGATGTCCCTCTTTGGTTTATCCACATTTGGAGGATGCCCCTTTGTGCACACAGTTTGGGGTGGAGTATGAACGGTGTTAAGAGCCGTCGCTCTCTTTTATCTGACAAAGAATGTAAAGAAGTCCAGGCAACAGCCCAGCACGAGAGCCTGCTCTTGCTGGACTCTGGGGCCTGAGGCCTAGACAGTCACCTGGGCCTGGATCTTTCCTGAGCACTGCTGCAGAGAAGACCTGAACCATAGCAAATATTGGGTCTTATGGACGCAAAGTCCGAGGACTGAGGATCTTACAGGGCCTAGCCGTACGAAGGAGGCTCAGAGCTCATTCTCAAGGTAACTGAAGAAAGGAATAAAGTCAGCAGTACGGATCTTAATTCTTTAAAATTTAAAAGCTAATTTTGTGTCTTTTAGTCAATTTCCTGCACAGGAAGGGAAATTTATTAACTGCCTTCTGGTATTAAATGGAGTGATAATGGGTAAGTACAACAACCCAACAGGTGCCAAGGAGATATATAGAGGCATTATGTCAACTTTAATCATAATGTCTTGCAAATGCATTTGTACAGTGATAGCGTCTTCACCTTTGAATTTATTTTGGGAACCTATTTCACTCAAAATAATAAGATGGCTCTTACGTCCTCTCCTAAAAAACACAATGATCTTATTTATGAATTCTCTTCTGGCGACGTTATTGCACAGTTCTAAGCAACTGAGAGATTATTCAGCTTTTTTTTTTTTTTTAAAAAAAAAGACCAATGCAGGTAAGGGTCTGAAAAAGGCTTAGGCAGAAATTTTCTGATTCAGAGTCCGAGATGACAGCTCAAAACCATGAGCATTTATATAAAAGAAGTTCTTCTACAAGAACTTAGAAGACATAGCTTCTTTTCAGCAAAAAGATGAATGTTCACCATTTTCCAGACTACATTCTATTTTTGGCCCTTGTCGTTTCTGTAGAAATTTTGCCTGATTCAATTGTCAATAGGAACAAAATGCATGAAGCCACAAGTTTTATATAACCTCATAAAAAAAAAAAACAAAGGCTGATAATTAATGCCACTCGCAATAAACTTGTTTAAATTAAGGCGTTCCCTTGCCCTGGATCAGATGACACATAGAGGAAGAAGAGATTTATTTTAGAAGGAATTTTGTTTAAACCCACACAGCAGAGCCATTTACCGTCTGCAGAAGAAGATGTCTCACTGCTACCCACACCCTGGACCCTACTCTTGGTCATTTTTTTCTATACAGGTCACTGAACCTCATCTTCTCCTTCCCAATGGAAAGAAAGATGACCTCAGGTGGGAACCACCAGACATTTGAGTAATCCTGTTTTCTTAGAGATTTAAGATGGGAGAAAGAGGATAAGCCTTTTATTCTTTTTGGTTGTTCTCTCAAGATTTCTTTGAGTAGTAGGATTTACCTCCATTTCCCTACTGAACAGTTAACTCTTATCCTTTGTTTATTTTAATGAACGAGAAAAGACAGAGAGACCTCGCAATGAGAAGAACTTCATGACTGGGTACACTTGGAATTTTAGTCCTGAGCAGAGAAGAACATGAAGGATGTCATCAAATTTTAAAATCATGGAAAGATTAGGAATGTAGACATTTAAGGAATAAAGACCTACCTTGATCAATGTCCACACCTCCTCTATCCAGGCCACCATGCAGAGACATGGAGAGGACAAATGGTGGGAGAGTTTTTAGCTCATGCTGTACACCCCTAAAGACCTAAAGGCTCATCTAAAATTCTTCCTCCGACAAGCACATTGTATAATCGCCGACACTGACAATGTAAAACATCTTAAAACATCTTTCACGGCCACACATGCCAGCTCACAGGAGATGACACAGCTGTGGAGACGCATTCAGACTGAACACAGTGACCACAGTGGACATGCTGTCACGGACATCTCTTTTCTCAAATACAGTTTCGGGGAATTTTTAATCGTCTCAAGTTCGGAAATATACTCTATTTCAGTATGAAATTTTAACTCTTGTAGGCAAATTTCCCCCCCCGATATAGAATATGATCAGCTAGAATTCTGGAACTCAAGATTCTGAAATTTCAATTATTATGAAGGACTTCTAGTTTGCATGAAAGAGATGAGTCTTTAATCCGCATCTGAATTATAAATATTCTGCTGCCTTATCCATAATATTTTTGGTGTAATTTTCTAAACTTTACCTAACTTCATCATTCTCACTGTGGAGTTGTGCATTTCCCACCTAAGAAAAGCTAAGTTTCAAATACTAAAATACTAAAGAAAACACATACACATACACATACACACAAGCACAAAGAATGGTTGTTAATCTTTAGCTAGAAAACTTAAACATTCTAATTTCTAACTAAACTAAGTATAAAATAGCAAGCTTACGGTGGAAATAAATTTACTCAAGTAGGAGGAATTTGAGAAGTAATAACCATGTAGTATGAATTTCATACACACACGTAGACATTGCCACACGGATCTAAATAATCTGGCTTCAAATGGACCATAAACTTTAAATTACTTTCTACACTAACAATATAAGGCCAGGAAACAAAAGAAAAGAAAACAAAACAAAACAGCTAACCTTGGTTAAAATAATACTGTTACCGTCTAAAGAAAAACACGAAAGTAGTAGTACTTGTTAATTTAATAGCTGCCCTGGGTTTTCATAAATATATCACTTCCACCATTAAGAATCTCATTAGCTTCTAATTTCCCAGAACTCAGAAACGGAAGAAATAGGAGTGGCTTCTTGGCCATTTACCTACATGCGTCTCAAACTGTTACTCATGTGATGTAAAATTGGTGTAAGACTTTGATTCATGCAGACACAAAAGCATGAGTAGGTAGGACCCAATGAAAGCTCCACTATGCTTTTGAATATTGATCGAAAGATGTGATCAAACTTTTCACACCTGTCGACCTTTCACTGTATTTGGGTACTCATGTATATAAAACAGCAAACAATTCCATTATGATCACTTTATAAAATTACGAAGGCAATATGTAATCATATGAGGAGAAATAGAAAATACCCAAAAAAGTGAAAGACAGAAAGAAAAGGAAGGGGAAAAGACAAAGGAGAGGAAAAAAATCATTCAACTTCTTTCCTCATAAAAATTTGTATGTGTGCAGAATTATATCCTCACACACGCAAATGCGAAGCCAGGTTATGCATATTGTCTTAAAACTAAATCTTGCATGTGCTATTATAACATGAATAACTTTTCATGACCTTTAATATACTTTTAGATAGCATTTTTTTATATTTGGAAATATTTCACTATGTAAGACTGTATTTTCTTCAACTAGTCTAATATTTCTACAAATCTAAGTTGATTTCCAACTATTGCTATTATAAATACTATTGCAATTGTTGTCCTTGAACTTATGTCTTAGTGATTATCCCTTTTACCCCTCATAGGATAAATTTCCAAAACTGAAATATCTAAGGACAAGAATATTGTCCTTCTGAGGGCTCGTATCACTGTACCATCACACAAAAGGTACCACTTACTGTACTGATCGATGCCAATCTCAAAAAGTGAAAATTCACACTTTTTAACCTGCAAAATTACATCTATACTCATACATGTGCTAATTTTCTATCAAGGTGCTAGCCGTTTTCATACTAAATTTTAAGATCATTTCATTTATAAAGGATATTATCTTTTGACTAGTCAAAAAAAAAAAGATGTTTTTCTTTGCCTTGTGCTTGCTGGTAGTGATCTTTTAACGCCAAACTTATTTTTTTTTTCTAATGTAATTCCATCAATCACTGCTACTTTGCTGTTCTGCTTAGGAAGCACTTCCTTTTGTAATAAATGTAAACATTTATTGAAGGCTGACACGTTAATCGAATTAAACTAATTATTCATTTATGTGTTCTATGGTTTTTCTTCTCTTGATTTAAATTTAATATGTCTGGAATTTATTTTAGTAAATGATGTAAGGGAGGAGTCTAACTTTTATTTTTGACCAATGATCTAGTCATTAAGTCCAACAGGATTTAGTGAAGAATTCAATCCTTCTCATTTGATTTAAAATGTCACCTTTATAATGTGTGTTTTTTAACAACAATATGCAAAGCAATCAATTCATACATGAAATTCTGTGACTATAGAAGATATTGCTGATGCTACATTAAAAAAATATACGTTTATACTTGTTTCTTTCATGAATTATAGTCTTAGGGAAATCCTTTTACATCAATTAGAAAGTTAAACTTTCTTTTGTAACTTAAAGTTGTATCCCCAACTCTAATATAAATAATGCTGAATAGCATTTTTATTATTAAAATTATAACTATAATCGGTGACATAAACTATGTCCTACTCATTCCAATGGGACTCAAATCAGTGAAAATATTGTACATTTATGCTGCATATCAAGGCATTAAAAAAAAGCCACAGTATGAATACTATCAGCTTGAATGCAATTTATAAACCTTATTTTATGTGTGTGAAAATACGAAAATACTTTATCTCAGATGAAGAATTAGCGTTCCCGTCAGGAAAAATTTAAATTAAGACTTCTCGGTTTACAACTTGGCAAAATCGCCTCTGAAATCCTTTTTTTTTTTTTTTTTTTTTTTTGAAGCTCTGTAAATCAACAGAGCTTCGCAGAACACGATTTGGTTGTTGTCATTGTATGTGAAAATATTTAGATCTGGCCCGGCAGTGGTTTCCAGTTGTGCCGAGAAAAAACAATTGCCTAGATTTTAAGTTCTGGGGGGCGGGGGGGGATGAACTATGATTTTTCCATGGGAGTGTGAATGCTGAAATTAATGATGGGCAGACTCTGTAGAACGTGCTCGACTACTCCATTTTAAAAATGTAAATATTAAGACAGTGAAAACCTTTTGAATAAAATGTGTACGTAAGAGAACCGGCTTTCTTAATAATGATTTGGTTGACGTAGAATATATGTAGGATTTTCCTTTGACCACCTAACTTTTCTAGATAGTAAACTACATTTATTTTGGGCAAGAGGAGGGGTGTGCTTGTTGGCTCGTTTACTTAGATAAGAACTGCCTCCAGATATAAACCTGCTTACATTGATGCTTCTGACCGAGTCTCCTTTAGAGGAAAAAATAAGAAAAGGCGTACGTTTGAGGTAGATGACTACACTTTTCCCATCTGTTTAATCGCGAATAGAAAAGCAAAGCTTTCACTTTGCCGTTCCCTATTGTGTGAAAGGTCAAGTCTGCGCTCTCAAATTAGAACCACATTAATTTGTGATATATCCTAATCAAGTCCCTTGGTAAAAGAGCCCATGCAACGGACCTGCTCAGAAGCAGCACAGTTGTAGAGGTAAAAAGCAAGAATTCGAGCCCTTCCTTCCTACTGTGTCCCTGGGAATGGGAGGTACAGGGAGATGATTTAATCTCCCTAGGCCTCAGTTTCTCTATCTGTACAAGGAGAATTTAAGAAAAGGTGCCTATTTGATAAGGTTGTTGTGAGACATTAAAGGAGTGAATATATAAAAGCATTTGAAACAGTATCTCGTACCCCATACTACTAGAACAGGTAAATTGTTACTATTTTTACACTGTACATCTCAAGGCTTTGAATGCTGATTTTTTTTTTTTTTTAAAGTCCTTTGAGGATTTGAAAAGGACAGTGACAATGTAACCAGACTTTGCTGTTTGATTGGGACAGAAAATAAAAGAGCTTTAGGAAAATGACAGAAGATAAATAAGGAGCCAAGTAAGTCTGATTTAAAGGCAGGGACGGAGAGCCCTCATGCTCCCCTGATGCAGTTTGAGGCTAACCAAAGCCAGAAAGTCATCGTGCCCTTGAATAACTGAAATAAAGTCCTAAATGTGACTTTAGGGGTAACATAAAAATGGAAAATTTTCATGTTTTTTTTTTTTTCCTTTTCTTAAAATAATCCTAAAGAAAAATAAAGCACCCGGGCAATACTTTATTCTTATTTAACCCAAAGATTAGCACGGTGGGTTACTGGTTTTCTTCCACTTTTTTTTTTCTTTTTTTAATTTTCCATTAAGCAAGTTCTTTTAAAACAAGTTTGAACTTTTCCCATCCCAGTGATTCCCACGGACACTTGGCAAAGGATCTTGGATAACTTGCAAATCTGGGATTTTTTCCAGGCATGAGTAACTTGTTAAAAAGCCACTATTTCCTTAATACTAACAGTAAATAGAGTTCACATCCACATAAATCCTCGGTGGCCCACTGGGGAAAGTTTTTATGTGTGTGTGTGTGTGTGTGTGTGTGTGTCTGTATGAATTTTTTTTATTCATAAAACACTTGGCTCTCAGCATGTCTGTTTATACTCCACTTCTTAAAAATAAATACACACGTTTATGCCAGTTGAGGTTAAAAGTTATCCTTTTTCCATTCCCTGCTGTGTGCCAATGATTTCATGATGGATGGATTCAGAATACCTAGCTAGGATTCTTAAAGAGTGTTTCTCATCTATTTATTCTTTTTTTTTAAAAAAAATATATTTAAAGAGGATAAAACTTAATTACCATGTAATTAAAATACATGTTTTCATGAAATTTAATTTTATTGAGAAAGCTCAAATAAATATTTTCAAGACTTATAGGGAAAGCTAAATGTTTCATTTTAAATTCAAATAGCAGTCAGTTGTGAGAGAGTGAGTGTGAGTGTGTGTGTGTGTGAGTGCTCATGTGCACGCACAGGGATGGGGTAGGTTACTATGGTCATCTTTGGTTGTTACTACTCTTGAGTATAAATTATCTCCTGTTTATTATGTGGCAGTAATTAGAGGACTTCTTCCAAATACAAGGATTTTTGAAGGATATGTACTTTAAAGTTATCATTATTGGGATTTGTTTTGTGATGTGTTTCATGAGGCTAGAAGAGGTTTCGTGAGACTTTCCAAATTCACACAGCGACCCAATAGTGGGAAAGCCGTGAGGGCCATTTCTGCTGGCCGTTATTTCACAGGGATGTGTGTCTATACCAGAACTCTCCATGATTCTCTTTATCTGGGTGACAAACAAATTCCTCTTGCCTTTGCAGTGCTGTGCAAGGTATATTTTGATAATAAGCGGTCCCATGAGATAACTTGCATTTCCTGCTTCTGGTCAGATGTTCGGTAAGAATAACTTCTCTACATATGTTTTTACATTTTTGAGCACAATCCCAGCTGGAATCAGGAAGTTTGGAGGCAGCATGGAAATGGAAAATAATTGAAAGTCACAGCAGCACTTTTTTTGACTTTCAAAAATATTTAATTTTCTGGGAGTCCTGAAAGTGGCAGGGGCAGGGGAGGAATCCTACACTGTTATCTACTTAAAAGTATGCTACCACTCTAGTTCCTTATTCAAGATACATTTCTAAGGATAAAAAGATACAGTTATATGGGAATAGGAGAATTTCCAAGGTCAGATGATCAGTCACAGGGAGCTGTGAGAGTGGGACTTTTAAAGTTCTTAATTGAGGGCTTCCTAGAAGCAATATTAGGCATTATCACTAGCCTCGGTCACTTCTAAGCCAATAAAAAAACATACCCTAACTTCTTCAATAAATGCACTTAAACAAAACAGAAATAAGTAACTCAGTCTCCTCGAAAGGCTTAAGATGAGTTTTAAACACTGTTTTGTTAAGCCATTCTAAAAAACAAAAACAAAACACACACACACAAAACAACTCAGTTTTCTGAGCTTCATTTTGCTTAATTGCCAAATGGGATCGTAACTCTGAACATGGGAGGTCTACTAGGAGTAATTTCAGACACGGATGAAGGGCTTACGTGGTGCCTGGCCCCTAAAATGTGCTAAAAAATGTGTACCCGTTTGCTGATTCTTTTCCCTTTTTTCCTCCCTTCTCCCCAACATGTTGACCGGACACTTCTTAACCGGCTGGATTTTCAGAGACATAACTGCGTCCATCAGTCACACCAGCACCTAAGTTGGATTGGATTCCGTAGCACCGTAAGATCCAGACGAAACAGGGATGGCCCAAGTCCAGGCTGCCTGATCATTCGTGCATCACCAGGATTTACGTGGATGTGAACTCCATCACGCTTTCCATTATGAATGTTTTATTGCATTTAGACAAACTGCTTAAGCACGTTATGTTTGTTTTGTTCTTTTTTTTTTTCTTCTTTTTTTTTAGAGATACCTATTTCTATGAAAATTCCTGGGTGGTTTTTTTTTTTTTTTTTTTTTTTTGCTGTATGAATCACACAGAAGGAAAACCAATATTTACTGATGATCAATTATGGTTCTCATTTAGGGATTTCTAATACCCCTTTCCCAGGCTGAGGTTTGGCATTTCAGCGAAGACTAGAAGGCGGTGGATGGAAACCCAAGTCACTGAGGTTGTGCCCACGTGTCGAGCGCCTGCTGTGTGCCGGCTGCCTCATTCTTGCCGAGAGGGAGCCTGTTTCGTTCGTGACAGAGACTTTAGCTTCAGAACCCATGTTTTAGGAAGGAGCAGGGAAGAGAGATGAGAGGCAAATACTTATTCGGCACCGACCACGTGCAAAGCATTAGATGAGCATTTGTTTTTTCATTACGTTGAGGTCAAGCTCATCAGGATATGACAACAGAAGCAAAAGACGTGGTCACAGGAAGTTCATCGCCTGGCTGGGGAAAGACGCCTCCCATTATTAAGGGTACGGGGATTGAGAGCAGTGGCACTGGGCTGGGAGGCTGCAATGCCCTAAACCTAGAGCGTCGCACTGATCCACGACAGCACACCTCTACGCCTACGGCCGCCCTCACCGGGTTCCATGGCAATCGGACGGTTACCGACGGAGCATGCCTGCTTCCGCCGCCTGAAGAACACACTCTGGAGCAGGCCCGATGCGCGCTGCGGCCACCATGCAGGTTAGAGAGTTCTTACCCCGAACACGGGGGCAGTGAAGGGTGGACGCCAAGGCGAGACGAGGGAGGGAGCGGCAGACGATCCGACACACCTCGTGTGTCTCCGGATCAGGCGGACGGAAACGGCCACAAGCCAAGTGGGAGAGTTCGGAAATCATGGCCACTGTCTCGGAAACTCTACTCGGCCCGGAGGTATCATCCTCACTTATGCCGAAACCCGAGTGAATGTTGACTACTGTCAGGTGGTAGCGAAATGTCCCCAGGGCCTGGAGGGACTGACTCCCGCAGTGGGACCATCCGGCGGGCTGGCCCAGCTCGCCCTAGGGACCTCACCGTAACACAGCCCTGTACTTTACATTCTCAAATTTCTTGGTTCCCACTTATCATAGTAGGGCAGGGCTTCGCCTTCATTCTCATAAGAGTATGGAGTTGAGGTTCATCATTTTTTTTTTTTTTTTAGTAAAGGACATTAGAACGTTTTTAACAACCATCTTGCATATACTTTCTCCCTTATATCATTAAGGATTGATAAAACACTGTATAGAATATTACATGGCTAAATAAAAGGAAAAGGAAACTATTACTGATGTAAAGTTACTGGAAATACATATCGCTGAAAGTAAAACAAAAAAAAAGTGTGTATGGTATGTTTGCATCTATGCAAATTACACCCGCACGCACAATTTATTTTATCTGAATAAAACATCGCTAGAAAGACACACGGGAAATTTACAGGATGAGAAATAAATGACTGGAACACAGGGGCGAAAGGAGATTTTTCGCGACGTAAACTTCGTAATTCTGAATCAGATGAATGTGATACTTTTTCAAATAGATAAAATGTAATTTATTGAGGTAAAATAATAATAATAATAAAAAAGGGAATGACTTGAAAACTACGTTCGTTCTTTGTGCCACTCAAAATTATCTTATGCTGCACTTTGGAAAGCACTTGAACTTTCAAGACTTTCATAAATAAATGGTATCTGGTAATAGATATAGGTCTTCTTCTTTCTAACATATCTGTCTTCTGTGATACTATTTCCCACACACTCACAACACCCATTAGAGTAACGTATATATTTTCCCAAATAGTGGGGAGAGGCTGGAAAAAGGGGGAGACTGAATATAAACGTCAAAGACGACTTCGGCGAAACAGAGGTTCATCTACCAGGTTTCGAGAACTGGAGCACAACTGTAATTAATTAAAAACTATTTTTGTCAAATCATTGCAGCCGCTGTGCATTTTTAGCCTCTTGTGCTATCTTGATACCCTGTATGTCATCTCAAAACTATTTTAAAAACTATCTATTATTATGAGAGAGAGAGAGAGAGAGAGAGAGAGAGAGAGAGAGAGAGAGAGAGAGAGATCCAGCTCAGGCACTCATTAGGTTAGCGCGGGTGAGAATAAAGCTTTATTCTCAGCAGATGCCCGCATGAGCACAATTTAATTCTGTTTAATGTTGTCCTTGGCATCCTCGCCTTCTCCTGTCACAGCGAATCAACCTGAGTGCTAATTTTTGAAGCAAAACCTCTGTGATCATTTCCCTCATGATTTAATCCAGATCTAACCTCAGGCCTTTGGAGGTTCAAGGTCAATGACCCAATTTATTCTGCCATCAGCCTCCATATCGGTGACCATTGTTATTCCTTACGACCTACATTATTCCCCGGGTGTGCGGTCCCACCAGATTTTGTGGGCAGCTGAAGGGGATTTCGGATCGCAACTTGGAGCGACTTGGCAAGAGGTTTTGGAGGCTCCGGCCTTCGGTAAACAGAGGTGAGAGTGTTTTAAGTATAGCCTTTGTCTCTATGAGCAGAAGCCGACAACCAAGAAATTATTTGCCTTTCCCCAATGAGAAGCAGCTTGGTCATTGGCATCCTCGCCAATCGTAAGAGAGTTTTACAAAGAAATCCTGGAATTTAGGTACCCCGAGAAAGCCTATAAAGAAAATAAAGATTTGGGTGTACAGTCGGTGTTCTTAGAGATGAATAAACAGACCTGACCTCAAATCTGGGGGCCTTATTCCACTTTTTTTTTTTTTTTTTGACAACTAATGTCTTTTAGCCTCCTTCGTGAATCGCAGTTAATACATTTTGTGAATTTGCCTTTATGTTTTAAATAATTTTCCCTCCCCGGTGTCCTGCCAGCCCGTCCGCAGGGAGCAGTGTGCATGCCGAAGCAGCTGTCCTTAACTAAAGGACGGATCCCAGGGACAGGGGGCCCCCACGCAGGGAGCTGCTGCTCAAGGGGCTCTCCCGTCCCAGGAGGCATGAAACTGGGTTTCTGTGTCAAAGATGCTGAATGAAATCGGGGGTGGAACTGTTAAAATTGGAAATGACCTATTTAACTAAATGCGCATTCCCGCGATCGGTATAAATACATCCAACTTTCTAATTTTCTCATCAGAATGAACTTATCGTACACTTTGATGCCGAGGTTCTTTTTCGCAGTGCGATAAAGGAAGGCAGAATCTGGACGGCTGGTCTTCAGAGTTCTTTATAAGCTTTATGATTTCTCGCTCTCACTCTCAATAATAACAATACGAAGATGGCTTAAGCTTAGGGGAGAAAAAGTAATGGGATAAGGGTTGATAAAAGGAATAAAGGTAAAGATTTAGTACACTGAGACAATTTATTCTGGCTCCATGGCAGATTAGAAACAGAATGCATAGTTATCTGACCATTACAATACAATCTGGGAACGTACTTTTCCCAAATTTCATTGCTGTGGGTACACACTTTGATTGTTCATAAAATTACCTACTTAGAAAATTACCTTATAATTTCTATTTTGCCCTTCCTAAATCATTCAGTTATCAGCCACAAATCTAGAGCAAATCCTAGAAGTTATGGCCAAGGAAGGTTAACCAGTATTCCCCACACATAATGATTATACACTTATTAATGGGACATTTATTTGTTGCTGTAAGGAGCGTATTTTCCAATGCCCTGAAAACAGAAATCTACAAATCAGGCAGTTGCACTGAGCAAAATCAGCCTGGAAGCCACCGTAACATAACCTAATCAGAGACTTGTTACCTCTAGATGCAGATATGTCAGAGGCCCCTAAAATCGATTCAAAGGGATTCTGCATTTAGAACATAAATTCCGTAGCTTCGATTTTTTATTTGACTGTGAATGAATAAACGTTTCAGCTAAAATTCCATCAGACTTGGCATGACTATCACATAGGTTTTGTTTTTGTTTTTTAAGAATATTTTGTTGGTAGAAAATTGCATGACTTCCCTCTTTTTGGATATGCGACATTTAAGAAAAGGTTGTTTTGTATATTCCGGCCATCGAGCATTGAGAAAATTGCATTAACAGTGAAATGGTATTCTTACTGCCAAATGCACGAATATTCCCTCACACCAATCTCAGCCTCCAAGGCCCGGAGCGGAGCTTCGCCACGCTAGCATGGCCTCTGGAGACAGAAACCTTCTCCGGAGGCCGCCCGCCTCTCGGTCCCTCACAGCTTTCTGATTCCAACCAGTTTGGCGCCCACACTGGCTGGCTGACCCGTTGCCCCAAACCCTGCTGTCCTCAGTTGGCAAGAGGTTTCTCGGGGACCTTCTGTCTTGAGCTGACTGGCGGCTCTGACTCACTGGGGCTGTTCTACATGATAGTTTTGGACAAAGGCGGGGCTCGCAAAAAAGTGGCACCGTGTGCTAGTGTATAACTAACACTAACAGACACACAGACACATATCCATGTATAATTACCTTGTTTTCCAGAGAGTTTACAGCTTATCGATGCAATAAGAAATTAATTTTTTAAAAAGGTGCACTATTTGGGAAACATTATGTTATCTTTTGTGGATTTTTTTAGTAAGTTGCGGAGGAATTTGCGTAAACATTGATGACTGCCGTATGCCTACAATTCTACTTGTTTCACAGGACTCCTGCTCAGTGGGCTTAAATGAGGATGCGAATAAACAGATTATTTCTGAGTCTTATCTGAAATTATTCCAACTGAATCAATGAAGAGGAGAGTGATGAACAATGATGCTATTTTGTATGATTTTCATCGGTAACCGATGAAGTCAAGTAAAACACTTTACAGTGGCAACTTTGATCTTTTTTTTTTTTTCCCACAAAATCAGACAGCTGTAATTCTCTGGTGTGTGTGTGTGTGTGTGTGTGTGTGTGTACGCATGTGCACGCCTGTTCTTGCTTCCACTCCCTGTGCTGCCCTGTGACTGGGTGGGTCAAATCCGTGGCAAGTTCATTTCTGGGCCAACTCTGCCACATTATATGATGTGAATTGATGTCCACTCGGGCTTGGAACAGCAGACCCTGATTTAGGTTCTGAGACTGAACTTGTGTACAATTGTCGGGGTGCAAGGTCAGTTCATACCCATTAATTAGTCTAATACATCTCGATCTACTTCATTGTACCCCTTTCAGGGAATATAGCTATGTGAGGTATATTTGGATAAAGTAATGCTGTGAAAATCCAAAATACAACCATTCCATGGAAAACAGTTACTACCTAAGTTCTGATTTTAGACAGTTCTGTATCTGAATTCTTGGTGACAATAGAGTAACTTTATAGAAAATGGCAGAGGGCAGATCATTCTACGGGTGCTGAACCAAAATATCAAAATCAGAAGAGTCACGGGATTTCGTTAAAGTTTATGGCAGGCTGAGATTCTAGAAAATAATTCGTCTTGTACAAAGACTTTCTTCCTGGTGTGGAAATTTTGTGCAAGTATTAAATCTCAAAACACCTTAATTCACGCCTATCGTTGGAAATTTTTACAATTTAGCCACTTAAATATCGGAGTCCCATGTAACGGCACGAACAGGTTGTAGAGATTTGTTAATTTGAAATTCCATTTTGTAACAGATGCAATAACTTGTCTGGCATTAAAACTGAGTTTAAGGTAATCACTGCACTTGCTCTTTTGTTCTAAGTGCTTTACAATCCTTAATTCACATAAAACATCTGTGAAATTTAGTCAGGAGTGTGGTGAGTAAAATCTAATCCCTGTTTTTACACCAGCATGTTCTGAAACATGCTCACGTGTGTTTCAATCTTCCCTGTGTGAAAAAGCCACGTGGGAATCAACGGGAAATCGTTTTAGGGATATTCTAAACCCTTTGAGCAAGAGCAGAATTAAATAGCAGAATTAAAACTAAAGACTATTTCCTCCATTGATTTAGACACCAGTTGGAGGAATCATTATAGATAGAAACGAATGATGATTCGGAGATCATTCTGTTGGCCAAATATGTCTCTGTTAAGGTGAAAGCAATTGATTTCTTTTTTGTGTCAGTGATGAAATACAGGCAAAGTAGAGTAAATTATTTCACTGAGGATATCACTGTGACGTAGGAACAAGGGGCGTGTGGGGCACAGCGGTCACCATCCAGCGCTCCGAGACCCGCCGCAGACAGCGCTAACCAAGCCGGCTCCAACCTGGGAGCCTGGATCAGCCTCAGGCCCCGCCCTCTCAGGGCCAGGCTCCTAACAGCTGTGGCAAGAGGAACACAGGTCCGCGGCAGAGGGGACCTCTCTGAAGCTCCTTTGGTAAGTGATAACAAAGTCTATGCCTTGGAAGTGGTTGCCAGTGTGGACGTAATAGAAAACACACCGCCAATAAAGCTACCAGAGAATGTAACATGAAAGACATTTCAGGTAAATCTCCACGGCCCAGTTACTGATCTGGAAATCTTTATCTAGCGCCTTCTATTTGAAAGGCATTGTGCTCGATAGATGCTGAGACAGTGCACGTGCACACACATGCACACACACGTGTGCTCACACACACACACACTATATACCTTTGCTTATTTATACCTCACTCCATTCTCCAAAAGACTTGTGATTTGATTATTCACAAGTATTTACACATAGATATATGTTTATGTGTGTGTCTATACACACACACACACATATAATAAAAACAATGCAAGGACTCCTGTTAAAGAAAAATGTGGACAGGGAAAAAGTTAGGGTAGGATAAGATTAACAAACAAGGCATATCTTCCACGAGGTATTGTAAAGTTGCTGGAAATAAATCAGACTTTTGGCTTCAAGTTTACTTCCCAGTGATCAAAGCAAAGAAAAATACGTGATCAGTTATAAAGACTTACTAGGTAATAGACCATATGTTAAAATCCAACAGGAGAGATTTTCCAGATACTGAGATGAGAGGGAAGAGTTTGTCATGGATTCTCATTTAGAGAACATCGTCCTGTCTGATGAATGGGAAGCTTGCCAATATCCATACGATAATTAAAATACTGAGTTGGCTGTGACTGACAATTCTTCTCATAGCCCTTGAAGTAGACCAGTGACCTCTCATCTATGCAAAACACAGTAAAAGCCAGTCTATAAAGAGGTAAAACATTGCAGGAAAATACCTAGCTCTCTTATGATCTTGCATTTCCCCAGAGCAGAATTTAGAAAAACAGCATTCCAACCAGACTGCTCAGAGGTGGTCATTCGGGTGGGCGGGGGAGGGGGTGGCTCGTGAAATCAGGAGGGGGTGCAAACGTGCCCCCACTCCTGACATGGAGAGCCACTGTCTTTCATCAATGTTACCCATGAGACTCCCAAGGACTGGATTTCTCATTTACTATATGGTACCAATAGAAGAGGAGAGAGTTTAAGCTAGTTATCTTTGGAAAGAATTTGGGGTGCAGGGGCTATGCAGGGCCAATTAAAGGAGCATTCTAGTGCTTCCGGGCCACTGCATGTGACAGTCCTCTTGTCACGTGGTAAATGTTTCTCCCCCTCAACCCGGAGGAACGAGATTCTTCCTCAGGAGCTGGTCCTCGCTTATTCCATAGGAGACATGGGTGTGCAATGCCTCCAGGGTCCACCGTGCAGAACCGTGTTCCCAGGAAGCGTGACTTCTAAAGGATGCTATGCAAACCCCACAATTAAAGAAGTTTGAGGGCCAATGGGAAAAATGAGGTTCACGAGTCCTCTTCTCACAGGATGTCTGACTTTAACCAGGCTCACGTGAGCTGTGCATCTCCAAGAGCAGTAAAGCTTTCTGATGCTGGTCCCATGACGGTCTCCTCCTTTCCACAAAATGTCTCATCAAATCCACTTTCTACAGCCGTCATAGCACAAGTCGGTAAGTTTCAGAACATTTTTCCGGCAGGCACTGACAAGTTTAGCATCGCGTTTTTGAGGTTCGTCCACGTTTTACCACATTTCAGCGCTTTCTTCTTATTTATGGCCATATAATATTTCATTGTTTAAATATACCACATTTATTTATCCAATAAATAAATGTGATATATCTAAATTGATGGGCTTCTGCATCGTTTCTACCTTTTGCCTATTATGTGTAATTCTGCTATAAACATTCATGTGGAGTGTTCATGTGGACACGTTTTCATTTTTCTTGGGCATATATGTAGTTGGGGATTATCAAATCAAGGATAACTCATGTTTTAACCTTTTGAGAAACTGCCGGATTATTTTTCAAACTTATTCCCAGAAAAAGCGTGTGTATGTTCTAATTTCTCCATCTCCTTAACGACACTTGCCACTTTCTGATTTCCTGATCATATCCATCCTAGTGGGTGCAATAGTACCTCATTGTGGTTTTTATTTGCCTTTACTTAATGACCAATGATGTTCAGAATCTTTTCACGTGTTTGTTGGCGATTCAGATAAACAACTGAGGTATAAAGTCAAGAGTTTGACTGCTGACATTTCTGACAGTATCAATTTATATGTTCCTTCAAATTAAAATTTAGCTCTATCTTAAAAGTGAGAATCAGACTTACTGTTTCTAAATCAGAACATTTACTTTTTATTTGAAAGAGGGAAAAACATACTCTGAAATAATCTAATAATAACTGATTCCATAATAGGGTTTAAACTTGTGGATAATAATGAGAAAAAAAAAAAAAAACTAGCAAGCTTTTCAGCAAAGCCCTGCCCAATATTTTGGCTCTAAGCAAAACTTGACACCAAGTAAAGATTCACATAGTGTTTGATTAGCTTTTCTTTTCCTTCTCACGCCAACATAATTAGTTTTAGAGGAAGAAAACAATATAATAAAGGCAAGTACTGTCTGATCAGTATTTCCATTTCATATTTCTCTGCTTCTCATCTCCTGCCAACCCCAGGAATAGGGGTTGATTTTTGGAATCTTGAGCAGGAAGAGACTAGAGAGAGGGTAAGAAGATAAAAGAGTATTAAACTCAGTGCTTCGTGCCTCAAAAATGTCTTTTATTTACACTTGGTAGGAAGAAGTGAAAAGACTTCAGGTGGCTATGTGAGTCTCTGGAAAACTTTCCAATTCCCAGATCACATGTTTGATCTTGGATCATAAAACAGCACAGGCTAGAATAATAAACAAGAGCAATAGGAAACTTTCATTTGAAAAACGGCTTTGCCAGCCCATTTTACCTGGTAAGTGTTTCCTTATATTTCAGCCTGTTCACAATACTAAATTTGGCTTATTGCTCTAGAGGTCAGAACTGCTCATTAGAAGAAGACGATCACATACGAAAAGATAGGGGAAGAGAAAGGTAGGATTTGGAAATTCAGACAGTGATCAAGGGAGCTGCGAAGCTGAGTTTCCAAGGTCATGGGAAGGAATCCTGGGGACGTAACAGAGCCATTACCTAACCAAGTGCCCAGGCGGGTGATCTAGATTTCGTCCTCTGTTTCCTCATCTTTAAAAAGGGACAAAAGTCCCCACTTTCTATCTCCATTCCAGAGAGTTTATGAAAACCGAATGAGATGATGAATGTGAAGACACTTCGAAAGCCCTGAAGTCTCATTATTAATATTAATACTGTTATTACTCTTATTAATATTAATGCTGTTATTACTCAGTTTAGTCACTTTTCAGATCTTCTAGCTGCTCGCTGAAGTTCTGAAGAAGAGAAGGCTAAAGCCACCGCCAAACTGAGATTCGGGATTAATCTGAATTTTCCTCTTCGACTGGAAATCCCTGGTAATTGAAAGTTGATGTATGATTCATTTGTAAACGTGGGACGAGAAGCTGTGATACTGACTTACTGAATTTTTGGTAAAATAAATGTATCTTGGACAGGTTTAAGGCAACAAGACCCGGGAAGTCTGCTCTTTCCAAGTCAGGGGGCTGAGGTCCATCGACAGGCAAAGTGACGATGCTGTAGTGACAGACAGACAGACAGTAAAATAATTCCTAACCACGCTGCTCTCGATTTTTGTCTCCTCTGTCCCTTCGTCGTGACCCACATACTGCCAAGCCAAAACGGCCACTGTGACGAGAAAGACGACTGTTTCCTCCCAGTTTCGAGGGCTCAACTAAAAAGCAAAGTAGAAACTCTAAGAGAAGCCAAAGAAATGTCGCTGCAGGTAAATGGTCCTAACGAATGCATGGATTTAAAACCTTACTTACGCTGAGATTTATGTAGTGAGTGAGCTTGGGATCTAAACACGGGCACCAACATTTCTTCGCTGGTGTAATAATGCCGAGGACCTTGCCAATTGTAAAAGCCAGAGTCGCCTCACTCACAGTTTCTCAGGCTCAAATCAAGTGGTAATAACAAAAGACAAACCCAGGAAAATCATTGAGTAAGTGGCTTTTAGTTTTGCCTTCGGCCAAGTGAGGTTGAGAAATTGTCCCCAGTGAAGCCTGGCCAAAACAGAATACCTCTCCCAGTGGCCCATTAGTTGCTTTCTTTCTTAAAATAACATGCCCTTCGGGTATATATGCCTCAGGGAATTCACACACCTGGCCAACCGTATTAAGGTGTTTTACGCTGGCATCGTATCTGTCAACAGACATTATTTCTTTTCCTGGGATGCTCTCAGATGGACTGTTTTACTAAATGCGGGCATGAGAATTTTCTACATAGCAAGTCGCTGAACAGCCAAATGAACTCCTTATAGTGCCAGACGGGGAGAAAAATGAAAAAATAAAAAATCCTTTCTTTGGGTGGCATTTATGCTGAAGTAAACTATGTTGACCTTTCGCAGAGAAAGCGGCAAAAGAGGCCCAAACACTGAGAACGTGACTCCTGCCCAGTCTTTCCAGGATCTTCTCTTCTTAACACTCAAGATGGTGGGTTAAAGCCGGGGTTTTTATGCCGTGTTGGGCAGAGTCCCAGATATTCTTTTAGGTCACTCAAGACAATCTTCATTGAGGAACAGTCACAGCAGTTCTGTCCTTATAGACGGTCTATGTGAAATCTCTACTTAAGCTTTTGTTGAGAAAAACAAATGACCCTTTTGGAAAATAGGGAAGTTTGAAAATCGGCTTTAAAGGACGGATGTATTAACACGTTAACTCTCTCCTGGTATGTTTGTCTTTTTAAGTTGGAGCTTGAACTGATGAAGGCAAGAATCCTGGACACAGTCATTTGAGTATTTGTGCGCTGGAGACCTTCTTTCTAATCTGAGTCTATACAGGAAGAGTCTTTTATACACAAAAGTATATTTAAAAAAACATACAAAAGCAGCTTAAGAGGACCTGTTTGCCACAGAATCAAATGGTCAGGTAAAAATTGGTCCTTTTGCTGTTATCTACATGGAGCCAGAGCTGAGAAAACATGAGCAATTTGGTGGTGGACGCTAGTGTCAAATTTGAAAATAGTTGATTTGACAGCTCTGTCTCATTAACATGGGAAAGGGAGAATCAGGAGACTGCTTAAGCTTCGGTTTAAGTGTTTGGGGCTGTGTTTTCTGCTTCTAAGAGGAAAAAAAAAAACTGAAATGAGGTCAAATTGAATATTTGAGCATCAAGCATCAAACCGCTGATCTTATTCTTCTTTGCACGCACAGACACACATCGGGTGTGTATCACACACACACGTAAGCTGTTTAATCCACCTGGTGCATGTTACGATTGCATCTCCTGCGTGAAGCCTCCGGGTAGACGTATACTCAAATCATTCGTTACCATATATTCTTAAAATATGACAGCAGCAATGTAAGCAAGTGAAACCTAACTCCTACACCACTGATTTGATATTATTACTTCATCCGGCAGGCTTTGCCTTGTCTCTCCTCACGACCTGTGACAGGACAGTTGGGGGGTCTTTCTGAACCTAGGAGAGAAGTGAATGGGTGGCCGGCGTGGAAAGGGTCATTCTTAAGAGAATGCCTCTGGTTTTGTAAAATACAAATCGGAAAAATGTTTGACTTTGATGAAAAAAAAAAATGGAAATATACGTAAATTTTAAAAAATTACCAAAACTCTTTGGCTTGGTTTTGAGCCACTAAAAGGGAAAACACAAGGACTTTTCAACCTTTAGAGTTTTTACTGATATCTCCGAAACCTTGACACAGCCTCGACTTCATTGTTTAGCACTCCCGATATTGGCAGATTTTAAGGATTCCTTTTTTCATCGTTGACTTAGTCTATGTCCCTATTTTACCGTAAACTGTGTTTTTCAGCATCCATGCCGACTCCTGTTGGTTCAAATTTCTTAATGAGTGCTCTTTGCTAACGGGGAGACTTGCCTGGGTCGACTTGCCCAGAGAGCCCTCCAGCCGTCATTTCTGGGTGTGCCTATCGGGGTGCTTTTCCGGGTTAGCTTTGAACCCACAGACTAAGTGATGATCACTCTCACCAGTGTGTGCGGTGGGGTTATCGTCCGGTTCATGAATAGAACAAAAAGATGGCGCTAAGGCAAACGTGCTCTTTGCTGAGCTGGAAAAACCATCTACAGTCCCCCCTCCCCCCGCCCCGGGGCAGGGGTGGTCCCGGTGCTCGGCCTTGGGTCTCAGACCGGCGTTCACACTATAGGACTTGGACTTGATCGCACCACCCGCTTCCCTACATACGTGTATATGTATTTATCATAGCCTATCGGTTCCGTGTCTCTGGAGAATGCCGACTAATCCACACGACAACCTCAACATGTTAGTGACTCTACAACACATGTTCGCTTCTTAGCCATCTAATCTCACACCGATCGAATCTGCAATTGGGCAAATCTTTGGGGCGACGGTTCTTCAAGCAGCCACTTAGTGATCCAGGCACCGATCTGTGCAATTCAGACGCTGTCCTTCCCACCAGCCAGGATAGAGACAGAGGAAGCCGTTTTTCAAACCGTGTCAATTAAATCCTGCGGGTCACAAGTGACACACATTCTACTCACATTTCATTGGACAGAATCAGCCACTTGGCTACTTAACTTCAAGGGGACTAGGAAAAATTTGCCTTCATGTACCTGATCTTAGGGGAAAACTGAATAGTTTTGCACAGAACACACAGGCTTCCATGCTTACCTGATACTTAAAATGTAGTATACATCTTTTCTCCTGTGTCGGAAAGTTTTTCTGGTTTCTAAATGAAGTTTTACACATATCTCTGAAACAACAATTCCCTGCCCTGGCCCCCAAATCTCACCCTCTCCTCATCCGATCCATTAGAACGTATCTTAGAAAGCGAAGCCTCCGTCAGAATATGGTATTACATGACATGGTGACCTTTCTCCCCTCCAGAAAACCACCCTTTATGAATAAAACATGGATGACCTTTAAAAACTTAGCAGTTGTACTAGGTGATTGCATATTAACAAGCCTTTTGAAGAAATGGGACAGGCACTGTATGTTTCAGTTAAGGACAGATAATAGAACTATTCAAATAATTTATTATTTTATTCAGGAGGAAATGCGACAACTATTTGACAAAGTCTGCTTACACTCCCCTGAGTGTAATTGTATGTGACTACCCGCTTATCTTAATGGTGCTTTTACTAGGAAATTGAAGATTCCCATGGCAATAAGAATTCTTCTTATCTACTTGAATTTTCCATTTTTGGTTAAAGATCTGAAAATTCTGAGGTTTCTTACGCAGGAAGCAACGTAAGGCAGAGTTATGTACAATGAAATGGAATCTCCTGACTTCCAAACACGAACCCTCGGGTTTCACAGTACCTGGCGTAGGGAAGATGCTCGATTTATAGTTATTAAACAATAAGGCTATTCCTGAATGAACGCTGAACTAAGATGACGGTAAAAGGAGCCTTGCTAGAGAATTCTATCAACGTTATTGGACACTATTTAACCAAGTCACAGAAACAGAGTTCTGGTTGGGGCTCAAGAGGGGGAATTGTCAGGAGGGGAGTGGACAAGGCAAGGCAGACCGAACAGACTCACGGGAAACATACAGTTAGGACGAGGCCTCTGTGCCGGGCACTGTGCGTCTAATCCAGTTCCTCAGGAGAATTATTTTCCAAGGGGCATCCGGAGCTAGGGTTCTGAGGAGGGGTATCTTAAGAGGCGCTAAAACGAAGCAAGGAGGGGGTCTTCTTGCACGTGCCTGAGAGGGGCAGAAGGGCCTTTGTACTCATCTGGGTAGTCCGCTGTACTTTTTATCTGTATAATCTGCATGAAAATGAGCTTGCACCATTGCCTGAGTCTATTAGCCAGATAGAGTCCCATATTGACCACAGTCCGCCAAATCAGCACGACTCCTGGGACAACTGGTCTATGTTTAAGAACTCCAGGTGGAGACTCAAAGTGTATGCGGTTTGATTCTAGAGCACACTAAAAATAGCGGATACAGTCTCAGAACGACTAAGCGTACAGATTTGTATAGTAATCGAAAAGTTAATTTTTATCGAAAAATCTAAAATTTATATTTTTGTCTGAGGTTTCTTTTTTTTTTCTTTTCTTTTTTTTTTTTTTTTTGACATTTCTTAGCTCATCACTTTTTCTGACAATCACAATGCGATGGAATTGATTGCATCTCACCAGTCATCAATACGCCTCGCTTGGTATGATACCGTAAGGAGAACTTTTAAATTTTCAGACCTGAGGGCTTGATCGGAATGCCTCCATTTCGTGTACAACTCCTCGAATTCACGTGTGTGGGTAACCTGTTCCTTTTAATCTCTGCGCGCCAACCAGGCAGCTTCTTTTAATCTACAATTACGGCGGCAAAACATCCTTTCGCTCTGCCTTGCTGGGCAGGCGTGGGTGAGATTGCCTCTAGGTGGCTCAATGTGGCTTCATCATTTTGCTCTATGTGTGGCCTCTCCAGAGAGAGCCCGCAAGAGATACATCCGAGCACCGAGAAGACAAAATCACTTACATTTGTCATTTCAGCATTGAGGTGCCCAGGATGGTCTAAAGGGTTCCTGACAGGAAATGAAGACATCCCCCTGCAAGAGGGAGTTGAGGGTTGTTTGCACGGAGCTTTTCCCCAACGCACGCAGCAAACATGACAGTCGGCTCTTGGAGCCGAGGCGCGGAGGAAAGGAAAAGAAACTGCGCCAGGCCCGCCTGAGAAGTTTTCTCCAATGTGCCATTAAGGTGTTTCAGAGCATCTGTGTGGCTGCCAGATGAACTGGATGGGAACACAAAGTAATCAATTTCAGTCGAGAGCACTAATTCATCACCTTGCCATCTTTTATTGCAAGGGAGAGCATCTCAGTCTTCTCCTGTACGGGTCTCGGTCTCGGGGTCTCTCTCACTCTCACATGCGCGCGCGCGCACACACACACACACACATACACACACCTACCTCCTGCACACACTCACAACCTCTTACACTGAGCCCATCCTTTTTAAAGATATCAAACTGCCACATCGGAAGTTTACAGCCCTCTTGGCCTTTAGTTAGTTTGGATCTGGGGTTCTGAAGATAGTTTATTAATCGACATTTTCCCTTCGTGTGTTGGAAGTTTTATGCATTCTCTTCCTTGACTCTGAAAGCGAGTTTGAGGATGGTTCCAATATTAATGCGAGGCTGCCCCCCAAATTTCCGTCAGTGAGCAGAATACCCTTAGAGCTGGAGATCTCAGTCAGAGGGAACAATTTTAATAAAGTGGCTTGAATCTTCATGCCTCGAGTCGATATGGCTACAAGAGCCGAACTTCACGTCGGGAACTCTACCCCTCCGAGGGCTCAGAGGAGGCGTAGGTGTCCAGCCCCGCTGCCCTCACCTGCGTGGCCAGGGGCCTCGCCGCGACCTACCCCTGCCAGCAACGCAGGACGTGCGGCGTGGCCGGGCCGAGCCTGGGCTCCCTATCGGCCACAGAGCAAGGAAAGCACGACACAGCACAGGGGTTGGGGAGTGGGGGGAACGACATGGCAGTCATCCTCCAAAAATAAATGTTGCACGTCTTAAAAGTCCCCAGGGCTCTGAGCTAAGGTCGAAGGATTTTGCTCAGCACTGGAAGTTCAGATTTCTAAGGAGACTAGAAAAGCACGTAGGATATCGTATGGGGCCCCTACTTTGAGTCTGTGTTCAGCCAGATCTAGATTCGGCTTTGCCATTGTGGCCACCTAATTTTTTTTTCACTAAACCGTAACGTCGGAGCTCTCCTTGCGTGCGATAAGCATCTTCCGCGTGTGCTTTTTCTGGAAGTCTGGCATTTGTGTATGTTATTTATATTATGATATGCGTCACCTTCCCCCACTAAAGATGAATAAATGGATAAATAAATCTCTCCTGGCCACCGAGGCCAAAGTTCATCCGTCCACCACAGATGTGTTTTCCTTCAGAATCCCTACAAGATCTCAGCGTTTCTTCTTTCTTCATAAAATCTAAAAATCCCACCACAAACCTTTTTTTTTTTTTTGCCTTTTAACTCTTAATATATTTTTTCTTCGAGCCCTGATGTTCTCTCTGTTACTCCCAATATTTCTCCCTAGACCCCAATTTCCTAAGCAAAGCACATTACTGATCTGATGCTTTCAACAGCCTGGTAGCACATCAATAAACTAAAGATTATTGTGCTTTGTCAGGTTTTATTTTGTGGCATTATGGGAAATTCTCTGCTGTCTTGGATGAGTGCGTAAACTCTGATTGCTTGCCAATTAACAGAGCTAGTAATAGAAAAAGGCGATGTAATTTACCTTCGTACAAGAGATCTCAGTTAACAAAAATTAAACTATTGAACTCTCCTCTCTGAGGAAAGGGATGTTGCCTCATTATATTAAAAAGAAAAACAGATTCCGGTGGCAAGTGGGCCTTCGGTCTGGCTGTGTGAATTTATGGTTCAGATTATGTGTTTTTCTGACATGCATACAAAATTATGGCTTTTCAACTGGACCGAACTCTCTCTTCATTAAATGAGTATTTCCCCCCTTTGGTACAATAACTCAAAGAGAACATTCTAGATAAATAATGTCAAGGGGGAGTAGCTAAGCGCACTTCGTGGTTTGTATATTGAGCATGTCCCTTATCTACAGGGCTCAAGGGCGGCTCTTGCTCACTGTCTCCTCCGCTCTCTGTGTTTCTGTATCACAGCACTAAGGAAGAAAATATACAGTGTAATTAAACACAGAGCCATCACGCTAAAAGCGAAGAACTCCCACAGAGCAGAGCGCTGGGTTTTACAGACTCCCACGGAGACCATATGAAGCTTGCATTCAAAATGGCATCTGTAGCTTTGCGCCTGCCTTCTGCCCTTTCCGAGTTTCTGCTTAGTTCAAAGAAATACTGTGTCTGAACACAGACATCCAGATAACTTGGCGGAGTTGCGAGGGGAGTCGGGCTTCGCTTCTCGGGGGTTTCAACCTTTACAATCTCCTCTTGTTTGTTTGCTTGGTTTTGTTTTGCGGAGTTCCTACGTGCCCTCCTAACTTTCTCGAGTTGGACAGCTTAAAATGTGTGGTCCCTCGCCTTGAGCGATAAACGACATTTGGACTTTTGAAGACACAACTCTGGATTCCGTGGGAGACACAGTATTTTGAGACCCGTTTCTGCCATCAAGAAGGTTACAATCCTGGGGCCAGCAAACTGAGGTCCATGGGCCGCATCCGGCCCGCCCCCTGTTTCCGCACTGTCTGTGAGATAAAAATGCTATTTATACTTGTAAGGGGTCGAAAAAATTATAAAGGAAGACTCATTTTTGGTGTCAAATGAAAATTATATACACCTCAAATTTTGTTACCAATTGATAAAGTTTTATTGGAACACACCCATTGCCATTCACTTATATGGGGTCTATGTCTTCTCTCGCCCTACTATGACAGGTTCAGTAGTCGTGACAGAGCCTGAATTGCCTGCAGCATCTAAAATATTGCCTCTGGAGAAAGGGTTTGCAGCCTCTGTTACGGGCTCACTGGAGAGCCGCTTCTAATAACCATGAACTAATGAGTAAGCAGAGAAACGCAGTGGAAAGTTGCCACGTTAACCCAGGAAGATGTATGTCACTGCGGATTGTTTTGTCCTAAGAAACTTTGATGAAGTACAGAAGAACAGGAGTGGAGGTTAGAAGACTGAGTTTGAAGGGACACGGAGTAGTGGGAAGGATGTTTCAGGCTAGGAGCAAAGAGGGGGTCCGAAACGGTAAGAGGAAGGCTCGAAGAAGGGATGTTTGTGATCTACACCAAGAGTGGAAGGTCTAGGTTACTTAAAATATCAAGGCTAAATGAATTGTCTCCTATTCTGATTTTGATATTTGGGAATAAGAGAAGAATCACTGAGATGAGAAAATGTGAAATTTAAAAGTAAAATCAAGATCCAGGTAAGAGAGGCTGGGGAAGGAAGGGTTTGTGCTCTGTATCATTGAAACAGTTAATCTGCTTCAAAAGATGGGAAATGACTGACCAAAAAAAAAAAAAAAGTATTATGCGCAACGAGGATTTTATTTACTGACAATATAAAATGATAGTATCCTAAAGAAGAGACCATGGGAGCGTATCAATCATGTTCCGTGTAGCATTTGGGCCATTTTTCTGCAATTCTTCTTTAAAAAGATGAGATGACTGCTACAATATCAATTACATAGTTAATTCCAAATAATCATCTCATAAAAATCACAGCGTATGAGAAAAATGCAACGTGCACTTTTAGACACGGTTATTTCGACTTTAAAATAAGACCCGAGATGCAGTGCGGCTAGGAACACCATGAGCTGTGGCTAGTGGAGGCTTCCGGGCTGCAGTCCAGGGGTGGGAGGGCATTTAAAATGTAATAGGCCTTGGGATTTAATCAGAACGTGAGGTAAGAGCAATGTCGAATTGTGAAATTATGATGCAGTTGCCTTCGCTGTGACTCGTCAGGTCTCATGTGTCTTCCTTTCCTTCCATATTGGGGCTTGGACAACCTCAGCGGCTACCTGGCCATTTCTTGACCGTTTTGCCCGCAGGATGCTATTTGCCCTTATTTATATTATCGCATTATTTTAAAACAGTTTCCTCTTTCGTTTACGGCCCCAGTATGAGGAGTGCAAAAATGCACATAAAGGTTTTATGGTCAGGTGTTTCGGATGCCTTGCATAATTCAGGAGAAGCGACAGGGAAGTTATTCAAGCAGGACTCGGCCAGGACGCAGCTGAGGGATGGAAGGGCCGTGTCTGAAACGCAACGCAGCTAGTTAAGCACGTGGAATTCAGCTGCGTGGACGCCGAATAGCGTATCTCTGTGCGTGCGTGTGGGGCGCTGGAGGGCGCATCTTTTTACGTGAAGCCAGGGATTCACCTGCTAAGCATTTACTGGGCACGTCCTCTGTTCTGGAAACTGTGTCAAGCTCCAGGGACACAGAGGTGAATGAGATGGAAGGTAATTTTTTGGTCTAGCAAGGAAGACAGGCAAAAAAAAAAAAAAAAAACCAACTCTGGGTGATTAAATATAAAGAGATAGGATACTTTAGAAATACGCATCGGACTTTCAGAAAAAAGCCTCCTAACTGAGACCTAGAGGCAGGGGTAGAAGTCAATGCAATGGCTTGGGAAGGGGGTCGAGGGAATGCCTCCCACCCCATTTCCATGCCCCTGGGGCACAGCAAGTAGTTTCGTGTGGCTTCGCCTCACAGTCAGAACTTAGAGGGTATGAGGCAGGGGTCAGCTACCCACCCTCTGTCTTTACAGTTCCTCTTGTTCATTTCTCTCTCTGTCTCTGTCTCTCTGTCTCTCTGCTAAAATACTGTTGTGAAAACAGTGATGTCATTGAGGTAGGTGAAACTTTTAGCGTCATTCCTGGAGATTCATAAAAGTACTTGAAACTGGAATCTACTCCCATAAACAATAATATTTTAAAGAATGAACAGTCATCTGTGAAAAAAATATTTTAGATCATTATGCTTTAAAAAAAAAGAGCAGAGAGTCAATATAGCATTTAGATATCTAAGAATACTTTTTTTATTTTGCTTTCGCAAATATTTAGCTGTGATAGGTAATTCTTGTTGAAAAACAGTCTTCATTTGGTCCCTAATCCACTAATGCGATCCAGTGCGCTTTGGTCAAGGCTAACGCAAGGTCGTATGTGAACAGTGAGCCTCGAGGCTGTGTAACAGGTTCCCAAAGACAGATAATGATGAACGTTATGGGTCTGCGCATTGGGGTTTAAAATTGCCCTGTGCTGCCCTGAACCTCCTTCCACATACAAAAAGTGCGAAGAGTTTAAGACGGGGAGCGTTAAGGCCCGACTGCTGAAAAGCTTCCCTCTTCTCATGAAGAACAAACCTCCATCAGATGTGTTGAAATCTCCTCCTTGACCCCTGTCTGACCTTCAGCCCAAAACGCATGAAGTAAGATAGAGCTAATCCCCGAAAGCAGGTTTAAACAAACAAGCCAAGAGTCGACCGCGTCTTTGAGAAGTCTGACGTTCCTCCTTGCCTCACACACGGCTGTTTGGGAATTGAGAAGCCCGTGACTCCGAGGTAGGTGACAAAGCCCTTGGTGGGCGACAGGAAGGCTCGCAGTGGCTTTTTGAACACTGGTGGGCGACACATCTGGTTTCCTGCTGCCTGACTTTCCCAGAATAACTCGGGTTATTTGTCTCCCGGCCCCTTCTCTTGCCAATAAACGGCTCTCTCTGTCCTATAAGTGACATCTGAGTATTATGCGAAATAGAACGTCAAGCCTTTTGGGAAAATATTTGAAGTTCGAAGTTTATGACTATTTTTCCTTCGTAAATTACCAATGAGTAAGACACCCCATGCAGTTATCTCATACTCTTGGATGAGATTCAGTCTAACGATTATAGATTTTGTTAGCTAACTCTAAGACTCAATTGTTTTCTCCCTGTATATGTAAGATTCTGAACTGAAAATCTCTAAGAAGGTATGTCTTTAACATTATGATTCTAAAAAGTTCTTATTAACTGCTATCTGTTTGTTACTGTCTATCTTAGGCTGGGTTCCCCAAGGATGGAGAGCCTTAGTTAATGGCATAAGTGCCCCCTCTTTTTTAGCTAGTATAATCTCAGAAACGCAAGAGGGAAAAGGAGAGTAAGGGATGGAGAAGCAGGGAACCCATACGAAGATGCCTTTCTGGGCCAGCTCCCACAGTATGACAGATCTTGCATATCTGCTTTCGAGATCATGTAAATGGCTGAGCCTCGGCAGAATCCATTCCGAAGGAGGAAGGAAGGAGACCTTCTCCATTGGTTCTGGTCCCCTCTTGATCAAAGGTTTGCCACACAGATTGCTAAGTCCCCTGCATTTCTGGGTTCAGTAGAGAAGCCTGGGGGCAGGATGGTAAGAAGGGAGGAGCAGGCAGGCCTTGCTTCTGGGATGCTGGGGACAGTCCTCACAGAGCTAGTCTTTCCAAAGGCCCTGGACTCGGGCGAGGCTGCAGGGATCCCACACACACGGGGGGAAAACCAGGATCAGGGTTTTCTTCTTCTATGGGAGGGTACAATTCAACATGGGGACCAACAATGACAACCACAAAACAAACAAACAAACAAAAAACGATGGCTATGTGAGTTCCACAACAGTGATGCTATGAAGCTAAGTATGAGAGCAAATTAAAGGAGTCTGTTCAACGGAGAGAAAGTGATATCCAAGCTAACACCTGGAGGAAAGGTAGGAGTTATGTATTCAAGGAGATTAGAGGATAGAAGCAAGCAAGCGTGATCTAGGGTGAGGGTACAGAACGCACAAAATTACAGGGAAAAGTGGCCATAATGTTGGGAAAATGTGGAGTACGACAGCTCCATCCAAAACGTGTGGACTGCATATGAAGTAACGGGAAATTTTCTAGTTGTCAGAAAATTTGTTTATTGCAGAAGAGGTATACCAAAACCATTCTGCAGAGACAACGTCTGTGTGTGTTAGCTATGGGAGGGAGAGAGCAGCTGTATTTGAATGACAGAGAGAGTACAGCTCACTCGCTAACCGCCATCCAGTTCCCATCAAATATTCTTATCATCATAATAATTAATAAGTATGATCGACAACCGTTTGTATTTGCAATATAAGAGTAATTGCTCGTCTTCTTTTGGTACACCACACTGAATTAATCATACCCCGATGAAGTACTGAAACACAGAGCTATGCTATTGTAGATGTCCCTGTCTTTTGCAATGACTTGTTTTTACACGAAGAGTTATAGCCTAATCATGGCAAAATTAAAGAATTGATAGCGTATGGGGAAAAAGTGAACTCTTCTGGCTCTTTCTTTGAAAATGAGTCTTTTCTTGTGCAGGTATGTGTTTAAAGTATGTATACATGTGTTACCGTTATTCTTGATAGAGGACCAGTTGGATTTTTAAGAGATTCCTAAGCAAGACAGGCAGGAAAAAAAAAAAAAAAAAAAGAATAGCATTTCTTCTCCTCAGTTTTGGTGGATTGAAACCAGGAACATAATGACATTTAATGTACTTCATCACATCATGTAGAAATACTCATTAATGTGACAAGAAAAGGCATCATCCCTGCACAGTTCGAGGATTAGAAAGTGTGTTTTCCTTAGACATTAAAATCTTACTGGTTGGTTTGGTTGTTTGCTGTTTAGCATAGAAATTCAACGTGACAACTTCAAACAGTTTCGAAATTTGGTGTAAGTATCCTGTTCTAGAAGTAATTTGTTCAGTCCATTTGTTCTTACAATGCCGCTAAACAAATCCTACGGAACAAACTCCCTCTGGTGATTTCCAATTCTCTAAATGACCCCCAATTCTTATTATGATGATTGCAACATAACTTTGCAAAATGGACGTTGCCTTTCTACACGGGTAAAATGCCATGCGGCTGAAACAAATATTGAGAACTAACGCCAGGCTGAGCTGATCAACTTTAGCGACGGTCTCAAAACAGTGGTAACTTTTTCATTGCGGATTATGAATTTGGCAAAGTAACTTGATCTTTTGTTCATCCGCTGGGTATTAATTCGGAACGAGCAGCCTAATGGCATGAGTGAAAATTCCATAAACCGCAGCCAGCACACTGTGGCCATTATGGCTAAAACTGCGAGATGCCGCGGCTGACGCTAACGTCTGCTCTGGTGACATCAGGGGCGTTTTGCAACCCTGTCGTTACAAGCGGACGGCATTTTAATGGCATGTACAAACAAGACAGCTCTGTCCGAGGGTATTTCCCTATATTTAGAAGAACCGTATGCTAGCCCCGCTCATCATTACATGGGTTTAGGCGGAAAATGAATCCTGCCCTGTCCCTTGAAATACAATTACGTGACCATGCTGTAACACGTCTTGCACATAAGGCAGCTGCTAGGGTCTCCCTAATCGCTATTATAAAGCTATGCTGCTCTACGAGCTGAACATACTCATTCCGCGCTGAGTACCTTAAACACTGAAGCTGCTCATACGGAGTTTGCTCCCGAAAGTTTTGTTGGAGCTTGTGGGGGGCCTGATTCTGAGCTAGCTGAGAAAGGTAAGAATCATGTACCTGGAGATTAAAATATAGTGTTTATTCAGGTTGGGCTTCAGGTCTGGCAGCCAAGCGTTTTTTTCGTTTTGTTTTGTTTTCCCATAGTGCACTCTTGAATGCAACTCACCACCCTGTGACAGATGGCCCTGGAGACCTAGGAAGTCCCTGCTCAGGGGCAACGTCTCCTCTGCTAAGCCAGGTGTGATGCTGAGGGAGACTACATCCTCTGTGGGAAAGCGAGAAAGTAGCTGAGCCAGATGTGCTCGGCTTCTCTGTCCCAACTCATCCATCAGGTAAGTCCCCTTCGCCTCTGGGGAGGAAGGATCAAAGGAGAGAACCGAACGGTTCTGTCACAGGAAAATCACAAGCCAGGGACAAGACATTTCTCTCTCCTGCCAACATCCAGGAGGTCAAAGAAGGCCGCCTTAGAGACTTCCTGTACCTTTTCTACGGCGCACCATTTTAGACTAACATGACCAAGAGCGAGATGCATAAGGTATTGGCCATCGGGGTGGGGAAGGTTTGAATATCCTGTCCCCGTAATTCCAGAAATGCTTCCGAAGTGTAGCCCTTTTCACTCCAGTGGCTCCCTGGTGCCCTCAGGATCACGTCAAAGCCTGAGGCAGTAAATCTAGCGCACTCTGGGATTGTGCCCACTTAGGCCCGTCTACCTGTCTCTTATTCTCACCTGTTCCCTAACGTCTCACTGGATGACTCCCAGGTCCAGGAATGGGCCATGCTGTATTTGGAGGGAAGCTGCGCTAAGGTAATCCCTGCTGTCACTATGGCCTATTTGTAGGTAAAGAATCTGATGTTTGGTTACCTCAATCGTCCAAGGTCACACAGTCCTTTCTGGAGCTGAGAATGAAACCCGCTTGTATCACAGGGACTAAGCTCTTTATCTCTGGGCTCCAGCCTCTGACTTTAAAGGAGCTCCAACACGTTCTAGAATAACAGGCCTTCAAAAAATACTTGTCTCCCCATCACTACAATATACATTTCTGTTCGTTTTAGTGATTTGTAAAGAGGTGATTAAGCCATTCCCATTGTCCGTATTGCGAATGTGATATAAAAATTTGATATATATTGAATAATAAAAAACTCTAACCAGTATTGGAATTTTGGTAACTTCAGTAATATTCCAGATTGTCTGAAATTTGTAAACAATAATAATAGAAACATCCCACATATTTAAGGTTGAATATTCACAACATTCATAATACTTAAATAATACTCGATCTTTCTCCTAACATCTGGCTATTTTAGAAAATAGCTTTTGACTGTATTAAGAGCACCTACATTATCTCTTAGAATTCCACTCCAAATGTAATATAATTTAAATAATAAAACCACTAGGAGAATGGAAATTGATAAAGCTAAATAGAGCTAATCGATACTACTGTTTTTTTTTAAATAAAGCCTATCTAATTTATTCTATTATAAAATCACATTTTTATTATGGAAAAGTTGGAAAAATTCTTAAAATTATCAAAAAAAATTATCCACAATTATATTACCTATAGATGACTTCTACTAGTATTTTGGTGACAATTTTTAAATGTATTTATTCATTTACCCTTTGTTTCGTCAATGATGTTATTCTGTATATGAAATTTTGAATTCTGCTTTATCTCTAAACAATTTATCATGTATATTTTCCTCGATACCACGAACAATTCGTAAACAGAAATTTCATTTATCATACCACTATACGGACGTTTCATAATTTACTAACCATTTCCCTGTTAGACATTTTCTTATATGCAAGTTTTTGCCACTATAAATAATATGAAATTGATCGCTATGGGGACATTAGACTTAAAACTGTATTTTTTGTTTGTTTGTTTCAGACAATTTCTTTGGTATGTTTTCTAAAAACCTGAATCATTGGGCCAATGGCCATTACATTTTAAGGGCGTCTGATGCAGATTGTCAATTTGCTTCGTAAAAACGGCGTGTGTTAGTTGACTCTCGCACTAGTTATCGGTCTCCTTTAGTCTCTAAGTTATGTTTTCAATGTTTAAAATTAAACAACAACGACAACAACAAAATCACTTATTAGGGAAGTTCCAACAGACCATCTTCTACAGAAGTAGCAATTAAGTCAATGCCCACACGTGGTCCTCACTCCACGCACTGTTTCGCCATCATGTTGCCTTTGCTGAGGTTTTAAGGCCGGGGTACGAGAGCCCTTAGCATGGCTCTCTATGGCTGTCCTAAGTGACACTGACCTTTGCTGGGCTGCGTGAAATCTTTAAGCATGGAAGAAAGAAATGCGAGAGGGGCAAGTAGCGTTCATAATTTTACACTTCGACTTGTCTCTTTTCCTCGTGATTTCCTGCTCCGCACGCCTCCAACTACAAACACGAGTGATGCTGAAGAAGTAAGAAAAAACCCCAAATAGCTGAAAAGCTCAAATCTCAGACACTCTTGCAAATGAAGTCTGAGTGCGTGGATGAGTCAAGAGACGGAGCTTCTCAAATTTGTGTCGGAGAGAGAAGAGGATTGTGGGGGAACCCTAATTAAGTAGAAACTCAGCTGAAAAATGAACATAAGTCTTTATGATAAACGTTCGAACATTGCATCGCTATTCATTTTTATCTTAAAAAACATGTTGGTGGTACTGAGTCCCAGATCTCCAAACCTTGTGCCCCTCCTTCGCTGCGATGTTATCAGCTAGAAGGAGAGCTGGCCCCGAAACTGTTATGTTAAGCACTTTTCCACAGGAACTTATTGCTTTAATAAGTTGGGAACAGGCTCTTAAGGAAAAAACTGGTCATTTAAGATTCATTAGGGGAAAAAACAAAAATCTACTGATTCTCCACAGAATTGACGCTTCCCTTACCGAGGCAGGCGGCACATGCCCTGAGGCCTGAGCAGAGGGGTGGGAGGAGGATTTCACATGCCCAGGCACCGTGCAGTAAGGCGAGAGTGAGTGTGCGCACCCACACGGTGCACGCCCGACAGTGATTCCCAGGTCCCGGCGGACCGTGATTCCAAGATAAACAATGCCGCACGCAGGTAAGCACTCCACAAGTATGTTTTGAAAGGGTGGATGAATGTTAGAAAACTCATTAACGCTCTTTGATGACTGCATTCCCCCTCCCCACCCCAGGGTAGATCGACTTCTCACCTTACACGAGCGTATGGGACATAAATAAAATGCTGATTTGCCTATCAGTGTAATCTGCTGCCTTAGAAGCTCTTTAGAAATTACCGTTTTATTCTAAAAGCAAGCCGCAACGATACAGTGAACGCGCTTGACCGTCTCAATGGAAAGACATGGATCTTTCCTTCTCGGACGAGATGGTATTTCAAGTTAGCCTCTCTGGGTTGAAATGTATATTAAAACAAAGAAACAAATACATGCGACTTAGATCAGTTTATGGTTTAAAAAAAATAAAAAATAAAAAAAAAACGCGCTACGAGTATGAGTCATGCGGGCGGCCAGTGAGAGGGAAAACAGATGATTCATTTCCCAGCACTGAGCCACCTCTGTCCTTCCTGCTTTCCCGCCACCCCCCTCCACCGTCCCTCAGCGCCCCGCCCTCGGCAAAACCCGGGCTGCGGAGTCTGGGTGCTTTCGCATGAGGCTGTTTGAAAGTTTCGGGCCGGCGGGGTCAGAAAAGGGCAGGAACGGGAGAAGAAGGGATGGACTCGAACCCGGGGACACTCTGCGGTTCAAAGCAATCACCTGCTCCCCTGACGTGGCCCTCCGGGTGATTGAAAATGGCTCACGCAAGTGCAGGTGGGCCTGAAGAGCCACTCAAAATGACTAAGAAGCAGGCCGTCCACAGAGAAGCCATGTCACTCCATTGACAAATAAGCATGGGCAGAGCGGGCAATGGGCTTCCTGGGGGCGCGCGGGCAGGGAGGGAGGAAGCACCAGGGATGTGGGTCTAATCAGAGCACGCGGCATCCTCCCCACCCCGACTATTACATAAATGTGATATTTGTTAGGCTAGCTCCCTCCCTGACCACCCCCCAAGCTGTTCATAGACAATAAAACACCAGGAATCCCTGAAGAGTGGTAAAATGCTGACATGATTTAAGAAGGAAGACTCTGATAAGAAGATAAAAATCTAATAAACAGAGTCTAGAGAACCTTGGTGCGTCCCAGGCGCTTGCCAGTGTAAGCAAAACCCTCCCAAGGAAAACAAAAGGAGCCTTAATCGTAAGGACATTCCGCTCACAGACCATCTGAAGGAGAAAGTTAAGGCCGTGACCTCTGCAGGCTGCAGTTATGAGCGCTCTGACAAGAAAATATTTGATTTGGTTCAAGAAGCAAAATCAGTCACTGGATTTTTTAATATCTTTTTTCCTCAATAAAAAATAAAATAAAATAAAATAAAATAATGTGTTTTGTATGTGCTGGGGAGAGAGTTGTGTACACCCGGTAAATATTTCTCCCACCTTATGTAGGTTTTCTGTTTAACTTGGTCTTAATTTCTTCTTGAAGTTTAATCAACCCCAGGAAAAGCTGGATTCACAGGCCCATTGATTTCCCTTTTTTAATTAACATGAGCTCCCGAAGGCTAATCTCGAGTTTCACATATGAATCTGCAAATATGTGAAGACGTAACGTTCTCTACAGAAACCAGAATGAGAGAATACGAAGTCGTGCGTTTATCGCCGACGCTGGAGGAAGTACTCCGTTTATTCATATCTTTTGAAATCTAGAACAGAATTTCACAGAAGATTGCTTGAACGCTGCCTAAGCTCTCAGGCTAACTCGAAATGAAACCCATAAAATGGCTGGAATTCTGAGCGATGTGCTTGGAACATGTATAATAAGAAATACTTAGGTAGTTATGCATGCATTTGGCATTTTTTTTTTTTTTTTTTTTTTAAATAAGTAGAGTGAGGAGGAGGAGAAACATTTTGTGGAGATTTTGAAGGGTGTGTTAGCGCGTTTACAGGAGCTGTGGTGCTGGCCGACACTGGCTTTCATGATGACTTAGCTTCATTTTAAGATTCACTGATACAGAGGAGAACTGCATTTATTTATTTAGTATTAACTTTTTTTTTTTCTCCCCAAGAGGAAGGAAAATGAGACAAAGGTATAAATGGGTGTGATCTGAAAGAAAATAGAAGTGAGACTCGGAGGGCGGAAGTGAGAACAAAATTACTCGAGGTAGAAGGAACTGCCCCTACCGTGAGGGAGGGACAGAAGAACAGGCCCTGTCTCCTCCCTAAGGGTGGGAGGCCTGAGGAGAAGCCCGGAGAAGGATTCTAAGCACCTGGGGCTCAGACGCTCTTCGAGGCCACTGGATGATCAAAGGTCCACAAAGAGGCGGGTGAGAGGAGGAAGTGTGTGCTCCCCATGCTTAGAACCCCAGAAAGTGGAGTAGATTTCCTTGTGAGTATATTTCAAGTTATAATTTTAGATCTCTATGAGATTCTGCCCAGAGAAAACTGGAGACCGGGAAGATCACAGAGTTCCTTCCCTGTGTGGCTAGAACTCTGTTCTTTGAACGAAGCCCTGTTCATAAGAACAAACATCTTTAAAGCAAGTAATTTTTTCCCCCCCACGACCATATACGTTACAAACTGAAGTGCAGATTCGACAACTGTGTCATGAATTGGCACACATTAGCTAAGAAATTGTCTCCTTTGGGCTCTTGGGATATTTTTTCTATCCACATTGATCTATGAACCAGAAGAGTGTATCTGGTAATGTACAGACATAACTGTGACAGGTCAGGCTTCAGTGGCATTGCCCTCTGAGCGTGAAAACCGAAGGTCACAGTTGCCCATGATAAACGTGTTAGCAAAGTCTACAATTAGAATAGAGAAAATTAAATTAAATTAAATGAAACAGCTCTGAATGTTGACATCAGAAATATGTTATCATGCTTGTTTTTATTCAGATTTAGATATTGTATACTTGGGTTTGCCTGAGCTAATGTTATCCTCCTGGGTAATGATATTCAGTTTAAAGAATTAAGTAATCACAAATGCGCTTTTGGACAATCCATTGTATTTTGAAAGTGTACTTAGAGCAGAGACCTTGGAGTCAGGCAACCAGGGTTCAAATCTTAACACCGTCATGTACCAGCCGTATAACCTTAAGCAAACTACTTAACCTCTAGGAGAATCAATTCCTTCATTCATAAAATGGGGAAAAAAAATAATATTTATCTCGAAGTATGGTCATGAGGATTAAATAAGTTCATTTATGAAAAGTATTTAAAACAGTGTCTGGCACATTCTAACAATGAGCAATATTTTTAAATTATAAAATAAGTAGATGTAATATAAAATAAATAAATTTAATATAATTTTAATTATAAAATAATTAAATGTAATATGTGCATCTCGCAATTTTGTAGGATACAGAAATTTATTTTTTTAATTATATCTTAATCCTAACAGCTGAGGGTGATCACTGCTTTCCCTGGTTCTCTCTGTGTGTTTATTTTTTACAAAATTAGAATTACAGTGTATGTATTATTTCTTTTATCCTTTCTCATTAAATATTATAGATACGTAGAGAGGTATAGGTAGATAGGTGATAGACAATATTCTCTCATATGAATGTAACAAAGTTTAGCTAATCAAACCCTCTGGATATTTGCATGGTTTGCTAAAATATGTCATGATAAATAATGCTGAACTGAACATCTTCCATATAATCTCATTTCTGGTTTTCCTACATACTTTGGGTGATTGAAAATAAATATTGTACTACTACGTGGAGAATGCCAAAATATAAGAAAATGGTCATTAACTAGTTTCAAATTGAAGAGCAGGGACATAGCAGAAGTTAAACCTCTTGAGGTCTCCATTCAAATTCAGAAAGACCAAGATATCTATCTTTTCCTCTTCCTAACTCCCTCAAAAACCAATCCTCCGGATTTATTTCAATAAATACTGAAAATCTAGGTTAGAAAGATTTGTACCCATTAACATATATAAGCTTAATTAAAAACTAATATGAACAGTTCGATTCGACAAGAAAAATATAAAGAAAGTTGACATCGATTGAATAAGCAATATTTAGTTTCACTTACAAGCTCTACAAATATCACCTAAAAGCATAGTGAACTGAAACGTATAGTCTGCCTCTCAAACAACCTACTTAGACATAATAACGTTTTCTACTGCAATGTATACAGTTTCTGGTCTGAGATGGGTTCCATGCTGTTCAATGTCACGAAACATTGTGGATCATAAAAAATTTTACGATCTCTACTTAAGATTAGGAATATTTAGAATATTCAATCTCAGTTGGAATATTTCGAATCATTTAAGACTTTTTCTTAAGTCCCAGGAAGAAACTTGATTTCTCAAGTGGGGTAGCTCTCATCATAATTTTAAGGAAGCTGAACACTGAGCATTTCACACCAATATGAGTGAGTTCTAGTTTCCAAAAATCTATAAAGTATTCATGTACGCGTCCTTAGCAGTCATGTTACGTACAAGAGTCACTTCCAGTTAAGTGTATTTAGTATTCTAAATGCGATTCTGTTTTTTGAAAATGCAGGTAGTATGGATTTTGTCTACACAATAACAAAACTGAAAAAAATTTTCTGTAAAGAGATAGGTTAAGAATAAAAATCTCAAATATATTTATAGAGACAAAGTAAGAAAAAATGCAAAACAGCACTATAGGGTGTTTGATGGATTATCTCATTTCTTAAGTTTAGAATAAATATGTTTTATAACCAGAATGTGCTCTTATTGTCATTTTAAAGAAACACTCATGATTATTTGACAGTCTTTGAATATCAAAAAATGCCCTGGAAAGGAAAATTTACCAAATAGGCATAAAAAAAATGAGCACTCTTCCAACATTATTTAAAGGGTTCTTTTTTACTAATTGTTCACTCTTCTGGAGTAATGGGAGACAAGATATAGATATTTTTTTATCTTATTTCGAAAATAATGGTTACCTATTGTGATATGTCAAAAATTACGCCCTCCCCCCCCAAAAAAAAAATCCTAAAATTATTCCCTTATTTCAACTATTATTTCATCTGTTTGAAGGTAAGAAAAGTTAGATATGTGGTCATTCACTTTTTTATAGTGTGACAAATATAAGCACATGTATGTAAAATTTATATGAGATTATACGTATATAATCGTATATAAATTTATATATTTTATGTGTAATTATATATTAATTTGTAAACTTAAAATAGAATCATGTCATGTATTACTTTGTAATTTGTTTTGAAAAATTATCCCTTAAAAAAACATCGTTTCCTTTTCTACAGTTACCTACGGTAATTTTCTATCGGTAGTTTTATTTACAAATTAACAAGACTTTGTTTTTAGATCTTTTATGATAACTATTGAAAAGTAGAAATTTTAATGAAATAATCTGCAGGGTTCTTCGGAGGCAGTTTGATTTCAAAAGGACTCTAAATTGTCCACGCTGGATTAATGATATTTTTGTAACTGTGTTTTACAGAGGTAAATAAAAGTTGCTGTACCATTTTCAATGTGTTAGTGCTGCCTGACTCCACAATTGTCTATTTTGCTTTGGCAAAAACCAGACAGAGAAGATCGTATAACCGTGAAGAATGCCTAGGAGTCTGGGGAAACCAGTGTGTACAGAATTTGATCGGAATCGGAAGAAAGCGCGACGGGTCGCCTGGGTTATGTACGTCACTTCCACCCTGGGCGGCCTGAACGCGTTTCTCAGGGTGCCGGCTTTGTGGCCCGCACGTGTGGCAGAAATGACTCGACAGTAACGGTCCTTATTCAAGTGACGGCTGAAGCTTCCGTTTTTCCTTCAAAAGTGGTCATGCCTTTGTGTATGTTGACAAACAAAACCCTCCTCCCTTCCCCATTCTCCCAAAGAGTTTCGAAGTATTACGCTGTGGGAGATCGAGACATGCATTTGCTTTTTTTTTTTTTTTTTTTTTTCCCCTCATAACTAGTGAGAAGAAGACAAGCCTCTCATGCAGAGATGTGGTAGAAAATGAAACTCCTTGGCCCAAGGACAAAATGGAAGGGGAGAGAAGGAAATGACGTGATCTAAAACTGAACCTAAAGACAGAATCTACTTGAATTCAGGTAAATAATCAGATTGACCTATTACACATCGGATGCGGAAAACGTTTGCCCAAATTTTCCTGCTCCGTGTGAGGTCTGTACGTAGCGCCTTGCGGTAAAGAAACCTTCATCGATGCCTGTCTCTCTCTCCACGTGGCATGCTTAGAATTCTAGAAACCAATTTGTTCCTTTGCCTCCTTCTCTTCCCCGTTCCTACATGACTATTCTTAGCCCAGGAAGAAGTCCGAGCCAGTTACTGTGCACAAATCATCTCCTGGCTGAAGTTTTTGGTGGCAGCCAAGAGAGGAGAAGGGGAGGAAAAAAAAAAATTAGAAAAATTTCAATTTCTGGACCATTATTATTTTCATTAATCATAAGAGGCGCTGTCACCCCGTCTTTACTCTTTCGAAGGAGATCTATTATACGGTCCATTTAGTCCGAGCCATATTACCTCATATGTTTTCCTGGCTGACCAAATAAGACTTAAGAGATAAAACAATTTACTGTTCATTATGATCCGTGTCACTGGAATCAATCTATTAACCTACATTAACTGGATATGTGACGATATCTCACAGACCGGCTCTCTCGGTTTAAAGGAAAGGCAGGAAGACGGGGAGGGGGCGGAGAGAGGAAGGGACAGGAGGAGGAAGGAAACCAGGGCCCGTAAAGTGCAGCAGACGGATAATTTGCCCGGCGAACACGACTTCATTTTCCAGCGCCCACCGCCGCGCCCTCCGCATCTTCGCGCAGCCCCTGACCTGTAAAGAAGTCTAACAAATTGGCTTCTATCGTGGAGCCAAAAGGTGCCATCAAAGACGAGACGGTTCGCTGGTCCTAAAGTATGATGGGAAATCTCGGGCTGGAAGAAGGGGCTGGCGCTTTATGAAGTTAACCCATTAAAGGTAAGAGCGAGCGGGGAAGCCGCGGCCCACGGGAGAGCATCCCTCGGCCTTCTTGGTCAAAGGCAGAGAAGGCGGCGCCAGGGGAAGCCGGAGATGCTCGAAGTTAAACTAGAAACCGGCTTCTTCCTATTTTGAAGCTATAACCATTCCCCTTGCTGGGTCTCTGGACAGCACCTCTGTTTCGTTCTCTCTTTCCAGAGGTGAAGGATCAGAACCGGCTTGGGAGAAGGAAAGGAATCTGTGGCTGGTCTTGGCGCTCCTCTGCACCAAAGAGTGACCGAGGGATGGATGGTAGAGGAATCGAGGTGGTGAGTCGCTGGGGTGTGGCTCCGGAGTCCCATTCAACCTCCGCTTGCAACTGCTCGTTAAGAGCTCATCCGCGCGCTGGTTTGCATGGTACAAATTTCCTTCCGAAAGTCCAGAGCTCAGTCTATGGGAACCCAGCCCACAGTCGGACCTAGACTTCAAAGTCATGTGGCGCCACTTCTCCCGTATTCTAGCGGTCAAAAGCAAGGCCCAGGGCCCCTTGGATAAAAAAGGGAGAGGAAAACTCCAGGCGTGAATAACAGAGGGTGTGGTTCACAGTGGGGGGCATCTCTGGGGACGGCCCCTCTGGTCAAGCAGCTGTCGAGCGGAGCTCTGAGGGGCGAGAAGAAGCAAGCAAGCCGCGTGGCCAGCGGGGTGAACGGCAAGTACCGTCCTGAGGCAGGGCTATCCCCGCCACGTTGAGAAAAACAGGGGGCCGGTGTGGCTGGAGTAAAGTAACATCAGCGGAGAGGATTGGGAATGAAGTCGGAGAGAGAGAGGGAGTGAGGGGACATGTAACGGATAAGCTCGAAGGTCATTGCAAGGACGCCGGATTTCAGTTCGAGCTGTACAAGCAGCCAAGCGATGACTTTAAGCAGAAGAATGATGTGATCAGTGTGTGCGCTCCTGTTTACTTCTCATTGTGAAAGGGGAAAAAAATAAAATAAAAAAACGGAGGGGGAAATGTTGGCGAGTGAACGAGGAAAGAGAAAACACCAGGCTCGCCAAGACCAAACCTTAGTTTCTGGAAGCTGGGAAAGCTACGCCCTGGGGTCCTTTGAGCAGTTTCTGTCTTCTGGGTGGAGGCTGGGATGTGCCTTCCAGACAGACCCTCTGTTTACAATGGGAGGGTCCGCTTTGCTGAGACCTCTCGACTGACCTTTTCGCTCCCCAGGGGCACGTCAGCACTTCAAAGCTGGGGAGCAGTGGAAACCCAAGGGTTCGGGTAAAGCCGTGTCCCGGAAGAAACCCAAGCAGACTGCCACTTCTAGGGTTTGCTGCTTCCCAGACCCTCTGGGTTTTCGTAAAGTGCTCAGGAGAGTCTGATCCAGTCTCGAAAGATGATGTGGGAAATTAGGAAAAGCAGTGAGCTTGCCTTCTGGGAGCTCGGGGAGGAGGCCAGGTGTGCCCAAGGGACTCTGGTCTCAAAAGGGCCGTCCGCAGAGGGCACGCTCCAGGAGAGAAAGGGTCGCCACAGTCACTGTGTGCCTCCTTGGTCCTAGCAGGTCTCAGGGAGCACTGTCCACATACAGAAGCTGGGAGAGTGGTGGCCAGAGGAGGAGCACAGGATGGCCTTGTCACAGGGCGTGGTGAGGCCATCCGTCGTACGGGAGCCAACAGAAGGATCCAGGGGCAAGAGGAGGAGACTTAACGTCCAAAGGTTATGCAGACGGGCTCATGCGGTTACATGTCAGGCCCTGAAGGGAGGATGCTCGTGCGTTGTAGTCATTGGCTGCTGATTCAAGAAAGGTTCGGTCTTGCGTGCGGAGCTGTGAAAACACCCGGCCCACGGAACCCCTGGCGGGCGATCCCACTGCTTTAGACGCCGGCATCACGTAGCATGTTCTCGCCCCGGAGCGGGGCGGCGTGCGCTGGAGGAGGCAAGCTCACCGGCCTCGCTCCGCTGGGTGCTGACGTGTGCTTCGCGGCCCGTCGAGGCGAGCCTGGCACTGAAGTCAACCCGGCTTCTCAAATAAAGGCTTGTACTGAAGGAGAAGACAACCTTCCTCTCGCCCCTCTCCTCTGCTCATAACCGTCCTTGCCTTCCCACCTCCCCGAAATCTTTCACAGACTCAGGCACGACGGTTAAGTGATACCGTGACAATCGTTAAGGAGAAACGGGGAGACCGCTTGAGGTCTCAGCTGAATAGCAAACAATAACTTATTATACGCGAATTGGTATTCGTGCCATTATTACAGTTGCTGTTGTTGTTAGTAATACTAATATGTTTTCTTCTAGTCGAAGTCTAGGTCAGTACCACCCGTCCATGGCGAAAATGTTCTCTATGTATGGCGTCCTTCATGTGGCCACCAGCTGCCTGTGGCGATCAAGTACTTAAACGGTGGCTAGTTCAAATGAGGAACGCGATTTTTTAATTTTATTTAACTTAAATGAACTTACATTAGAAAAACCATACCCTAGTCCAAGTCTAGACCCTTTTTTTTCCCTGGGATGAGAGTTGGAACATGTAGGATAGAACCTGCATCAGAACGATGTGGATGCCCTGTGAGGCCCCGATTCGAGAGTTTCTGGTTTAGTCTGACCAGGGCATGGCCCGAGGATGTGCATTTTAACAAGTCGGGCTGATGTTGCCGGTCCGGGGACCAGAGGCTGAGTAGTGAGGGCTCAGATGATCCCTGCCACCCATCCTGGATTCTGATCTGTGAATCCCGTGGCTGAGGCACGAGGCAGGGGAGCTGGATCCCGCCTGGCCCGCCAGAGTCCGGCATTGCTGGAGGAGGAGTGAGGATGCGGCCCAGAGAGTGAGGACAAGACCGGCAAATCCTGGGAAACGCACACAAAAGGGGACTCCTCAAGGCAGCTCGTCCTTGCTGTGAGACCGCCCACCATGAATCATGCAGGTGAGCGCCTTCCTCAGGGCAGGAGGCGAGCAGGTGGAATCGGACAGGCTCTATTCCTATAAGGCCCCGTGCAGAGCTCAAAGTCGATTAAACAGCCCTACTGGCTCCCAGCCGTGGGCGAAGGACGCCAGAGACCCCAACACCCTGCGGGTGAACAGGGCGGTTCCGAGCTCCCAACTGTCAACTTGTCCAGTGTTAGATCCTTTACATCAAGGAAGAAGACCAAACGTCCGAGGCGCGATTACATGATCGGATAATAACCGAGGGGCAGTGCGGCACTTACAATGTCAAATAACAAGAACATTTAATGTTCCCTTTTCTCATTGCGGGTCGAAAGTGAGTTACGATGGAGGCTTCAGAGTTAAGCAGTTAGATAACGATGTAAAAAAAAAAAAGAAAGAAAGAAAGAAAAGAAAATGAAAAGAAAAACAAACGTGCCAATCGACCACGGAGGGTCCCCAGAAAGATGTGGTAGTGTGAAAAGCCTCCTCATCAGCTCTGGCGTTGTCCTCAGGGGAGGGGATGGGCATAAGACTAACTGGGAGTTAAGAAGTCTATCAAAACGGCTCCTTCCCAAAGCTGTATCTTCCTTCCTAAGTGCCCTACAACCGTTTCACCAAACGGAGAGAAAAATCTTTATTTCCATCCGACTGCAGTCTCTTACTCTGAACGTAAATATATTTCATAATGATGGTTGCTTGGTGGTCCACGCACCATTTCTTCCTTCTACCAAAGGAAGAAGGAAGAAAAGTAAAACCATCCAAAGCACCTCTTTTTGAATTTCAGGTAGGCAACCAAGTGCGATGTGCAGGAGCTGTTAGAAATGGGAACGCAACAGTGATTCAGATAAACCAAGATGAATTTCTCCAAATGTGTTCACTATAAAAATGTGTTCACTTTTAATTCTCTCTGTCTCTCTCTATCTTTGTGTGTGTGTCTCTCTCTCTCTCTCTCTCTCTCTCACACACACACACACACACACACACACCTGACCTTGTAATAATCCGGGATTATTAGAGGGCGGGTGGGGATGTAGTGCAGGAATGCACAGTTTTAAAGATAGACCTGGACTAGGGTTTCCAGCAACCTTGTTTTCGGCTAAATTTGGAATTTCAGATGAGACGATCTCTCTCTCATCTGCCGTGAAAATGACTCTATTTGTTCTCTTTCAGGACCTCCCCAAGGGTCCTGTCCCAGAACGAAATGAATAACGATGCTTGATGTTGCCTCGTACCCTGTCCCAAGAACTTCGCGATGCGTTAGAAAAGTGATCTCGTAAATCTTTCCTTAGAAAGCCAGTCTCGCCCCTATTCTGCAGGTTAGGAGACTGAGGTACACTGAGCGAGCTTTCAATGACAGGGCTTGATAAAAGCTGATTTTACCTTTCCTAATTCAGTCCCCCGGGTGCGTGCATCTCTTCCTTATTAATGCGTCATACGTGCTAATTATCTACAGGCACAAAATACTCATTTGGAGAGTTTGAAAAAAATGCCTCCAATTTTTTTTTTTTAACGCCTTATACTAACTACAACTGCATTATCTAAACAGCAGGCCAATCATTCAGACCGCACGGAACAAACACAGATAAATGTACGAAGGCACAATGAGTGTTGCTCTGAGCTGTGGAATTTACTGGAACACAGTTTTGCCATGCATGGTTTGAAAGGCAAGAAGAACCCATTCAAGTCTGTTGGCCTCAAGATGGAGCTGAATTTCTTCCTCGCCAAGGCCCCTTCCATACTTCGATAAAACAAGTCACAGACGTGAATGTACTCACAGCCACGTAGTGACGACTGAGACCCGAGTGACTCACCAGTGGCTCTCCACACCTGCCTTTATCATCCTTTCTTCCATGTGCCCTCTGGAAGGAGGGACAAGGCTCCCCGGGAAGCCTGCACTCCTAGCAGGAACATCACGCATTTCCTGACATTAGTGCGCACCCTCCTTTGGTGCCAGACTTTTAAAAAGTAGAGAACGTAACACTTGTGGACGTCTCATGGTTAGGCTTAAAGCACGGGGACTGTCTTGAACATTAAAATAAGTGATTGACTTTTGACAGTTCATGAGTCGACCTGTTCGGGATCTAAAAGCAATGTAGTTAATGACACCCTTCATATTTCAAGGGGGTTTGTGGCGGGGGGGGGGGGCGGAGGGAGTAGATCGGAGCTTCTGGTGACTTACCTGTCTGAAGACAGGTAGCCTAGGATGCCTTAGATTGGTGACACTAACCGGGAAGAATTTGAAGGACGTTAGGAAGGATTTGAAGGATACTGGATAAATAAAGGGGAATTCAACTGGTACAGCTTTCTCAGATGAGTGAATATTTGAAGATTCATCTTATCTCCCGTATCCAATACTAAGACAGTGAGACGATCGCCTCCCAATCAGCCGATAAAATATTAGTTCTCCTTTCAAGCATCTTTTTTTTCATCTTTTGGCCAGCTGGATACTATTTAATCAATACCAACCTTACATTTATGCAGTTTGTTAGGGGTAAAAGTCTCTGTCCTGCACAAAGACAGAAGCTTGCCTGTCCCCTTCTCCCTGAGTTAGGGGGTCCCCAAACTCAAGACGAACACTTCTGGCTCAGGCGCTCACAGCTTCATAAGGAAACCCGGTCCACTTCAACCGCTGGGAAATTCTTTCTTATTCGGAGCTCAAATCTCCTTCCCTATGGTTTCTATTCATTTATCTATTTAGTCTTCTAGATCAATATAAGCTTCTTCTCTCTTTCAAGTATTTAAAAGCAGCAATGATGCCCCCCCCGCCCCCCCAATCTCTTTTCAAATGTTTCCACTGTCATCCTTTTATTACCTTTTCTTGAGTCAATTCTATGGTATGTTAAGCATTAATATAAGGAAAAAATAAAGGGCAGCCCTTTTTAATTAAATATAGAGTTAACTCATGAACGTAGGCTCACACCCTATTCCTCAGAAAGATCACAGAGGAATAGCATGGCGATTGGAGAGGACATCTAAGCTCTATAGCTTAGATGAAAGGAATGTTTCCAGCAGGGCGGGAGGTAGATAGGGCACAGGGTTAAAAGGACATGGGGCAACTGAGACTGAATTTAAACAAAACTGGAGAATGAAACAATTGGGGGGGGAGAGATAATTATGTCTTACAACAATCACCCTGGCTATGAAGCAAAATTCGCATAGTGCTTTCTAATTTAAAAGTGTTGAAAGTGGCTGAGCATGACAGCAGAAAATTACAAGGTTTACAGCACAGGCTTTGGCTAAAGTGACGGCAATCGAGTTATGGCAGTTTTTTTTTTTCTGCTTATAGCAATAATTATAAAGTTACCTATAAATATGCACTGTTTAATGCTAGGTGAGGGTTTACTTTGCTGGCAAGCACATTTCAGATGGGTTTTGTGTATTTTATTTTTACTGGTTTTAATTTTGGTGCGTTGTAACCCAACGCTCATAGGTTCAATCACTTTTTAGTGCCGTATAATGGTTTCTCTCCTCCTTCTTCCCCTCCTTGCTCCCTCCTTCCCTTCCTTCCTTTCTTCCTTTGTTTCCTCCTTTCCATCTTTGAATCCAAGAGGAACATGAGGAAGACTTAGAGATGGAGTTTCTTAGAAGAATTTTTTTTTTCCAGTTTTACCTACTTTGTTATAGGGATTTTATTTCAAAGTCTCAAGTTTCCAGTTCAACTATTGCTTCATTTCCAATCAAAAGCTTACTGAGCTGCATAACCATCTTTATAGTTCACCCCGTAGCATAGTTTTCTTAACTGTTGTCTGTAACATTGACCCGTTTAATTACTGGGTACCTCTCATGTCTCTTCGTGTTATTCTGCTTTTCTGTAAGAGAATTCATCACCAATATTTTGGTGATTCATTAATCGCCACTTCCCTCATCTCACTGCAAAAGTAAAACATACCTTTATCTAACCAGCTTTAGGATTTGGGGACCAATGACCATTTTCTGTGTAGGCACAGTCAACACATTGGCTCATCATACAAAACAAACATTAACCAACAGTTCCTGGGTAGGTGGGCTACGTAGGCAACTTAATTAATATAAAGATTTAACCCAGCGTTTCTTAACCTCAGCACTCTTAACATTTCGATCCAGATGATTTTTTTGTCGGGCGCTGTCCTACTCACTGTAAGCTAATAGTAGCAAGCCTGGTCTCTGCCCCCTAGAGCCCAGCACAAACTTCCCTCAGTCATGACACCCAAACGTGTCCAGACACTGTTGGCTATCCTGGGGGCAGGGGGGCCAAAAATCGCCCTCAGTAAAGAACCGCTGATTTAACCCAATCAATAAAGGTCTTCAACTGTAGGGAAAAGAAATAACACACTCGTCTTAATAGGATTAGCTTGTCTGCTACATATGTGCATTTATTGGCAATAGGAATTTATAACCGTCTGAATCAATTAGAAACGTTGTGCTCAGCTGCTAGCAACGGAGACAGGAAATAGCACGAGTTAAAATAAGGTATAAGTTTATTTATTTTTTTAAATTAGGCTAAAGAAGCCCAGAAGAAGGCCCTTCACTGCTGGTCAGGGGCTTCTGTGAGACTCTCAGTTTCTGGGCTCCATGTCTGTCTTTTGGCTTTATTATCCCTAAAACTTGCATTTCATAATACAACTCTCAGATACTGGAAGCTGGAAGAAAAGCCAGAATGTGTATTTTTCAGCTGACCTATTGTCTAGTATTTAGATAGTGAGAACAAAAACAAAAACAAAAACAAAAAAAGGAGAATGTATATTGTGTTTGCAACTCCTGTAATCTCTTATTCATTTATACTTCTTTACAGTTAGGTAAATACATCTTAGATATTTACTGTGTTAGACACTGCTAGGCACCAGAGAGAACTTTGCTATCTGGGAGCATATAATCTCCAGGGATAGGAAGATATTAAGTAATTAATCAATAAATTACAACATAAATGCTACAAAAACATGAAGGATGCTCTGAGTGAGTCTTTTAGAGGCAAATGAGTTTTCTGTTTCTTTAGTACCTGTTTGTGGTTTGGCATATAGCATGTGCTCAATAAATCACGGGGACATAGGTACCATGTGATCTGAGACTCTGTAGACTAATAGCAAACATCAATGTAAATTGTCCTCATGAATTTCTAAAATTAAAATAATAGCATAGCTATACCAAAGTCAGTCCATTTCTATTATATTGTAGTTTCATTGATTGGTACTCAAAGCTCAATTTGCAAAACGTACTATCTCAAGTAAAGTCCTGTGGAGAGTCCATCCCCATATTAAGTGAATTCACCTCCATCGATGTTTGTACTAGAGAGGTCAACTGCTCAAATATTTTATTTATTAAATTATTTCTACAGTAAATTATGTGAGTTTTGCTCAACAACTTTGCAACTTGGGTGGCTCAAAAAACAAAACTGAACTCGATTGTCCCTCCGGAATATTATTTTTATATAATCTTTCTTTTTTTTTTTTTTTTTTTTTTTTTTGCATTTTTACCCTGCTTCCTATGTAAATAAGCTCTCTGTGGTGGGTGTATAATTTATAGTTGTTTTAGAGAAATCTAGAAATCAATGCAGTTTGTGGGATAAATAAATTCATTTCGACCATATTAACCTTCAGTATTACTCTCATTTGTGCATCGCTGAAGCTTCCCACACGCGTGCACGAACTCGTCCAGAGACACGTAAACAAGAGACTGTCAAAAATCTCCCCGTTACCATTCAGCTCCAGCCAGCCAGTTCAGAAAACAATAACAAATGAAATATGTCTGTCCTAGAAGACACCTTCTTTTTATTGCCTTAAAGATATTTCTCTGTGGCTTTATTTTGCTACAGGAGAGCAATGGGCAAACTCAGAAATTTTCTATTTCTTTTGGGAACCTATAGGAACCAGCTCTCTTATAGAATTATGTACGGACATCCTGACTCTGTGACGATGTTTTTCTACACTACTCAAAAGTCATCGTAAAAAAAGTCTCAAAGACTGTAAGTTTCCTAACATCACATGCTTGAATCTCTAGATGTTAAATTGGCAACAAAACTCATCTTCCCCGCCCCCCCCAAAAAAGTCAATCTTACATTGTATATACACAATGTAAATTAAAGAACCAAAATATCTGCTACTGCTTAGAGTTAGAAATTAATTTGCCTTATGGACATTATAATTTACTCACATTTGACCATTCCTGAGAATCGACAACCAGAAAATACTTAGAAAATTCTATGCGCAGTGCATCAGAAATGCACACTTTAGTACTTAAGCAAATGTTCGACTGGAAGCAGTTATTATTAATGAAAAGAGAAATGATTGGGTAAGGTTTGGTAGGAAAGTTATGTGTACCCCTGAAAGGATTAAGCATCGGTATAAATACTCACACTTCCTGAATCTAATTCATTTCCGCCTGCACTAAGATGGAGGGAAAACTTGCCGGCATGTTTCATCGGCATGTTATGTGCATCGTCTGAATGGTCTCCTGGGATTACTGTCGTCTGTACTATTCGTGCCAAGCGGGGAAAGGGCAATCGGCCAGCACCAAGCAGGCCGTGGCTGTCCTTATAGTAACTCTCTCTGCATTTCTCGGGGCTCGCCTTTTAGGATGGAGACCCATGGGGGTCAAACTTGAGGTCCGGGGTGGAGGTGAGGAGAGAAGGTCGATGAAGGGGAGCAGGATAAGAGTGGATCGTGTTAGCTGGAACGATCAATTTCGAAGGAACACGTGACTGGGAGTTTGAGCGAATTTGCCTAGGAAGAGAGTCAAGATTTATGAGCTGATTTTCAAACAGCATTGTCCTTCAGGACACCCCTCGGGACACCACAGTACATGTAGTTGTCATGTCTCCATAGGCTCTTTTGGGTCGTGACGGCGTCTCAGACTTTCCTTGCTTTCCATGACTTTGAAAGTTCTGGGGAGTACTGTACTAGTCGAGCATTTCGCAGAACTTTCCTCAGCTGGGATTTGTCTGCTGATTTTTTTCTCATGATAAGACTGAGCTACGTATTTTGGGGAGGAAAGACACAGGTAAAGGGCCATTCTCGTTGCATCACCTCAAGGGTGCATACTACCAGTGTGCCTCATCCCTGTCAACCTTCATCAGCGGCCGAGGGTGGACCAGTCTCCTCCACTGTAAAGGTACTCACGCCCCGCCCTCTCCGTTTGTGCCTATGGGACGAGGACACTATGTATGGCCCACGTTTAGAATTAGGAGTTATTCTCTCCCTCTCGAGGGCAAAGTATCTAGATAAATGATTTGAATTCTTTTGCATGGGAGCCTTTATCCGCCCCTCACCCCCCGCATTTATTTATTTATTCCATAATTTATTTGTATCAGTATGGGCTCACAGATATTCATTTAGACTTTGAGTTACAGTCCGATGTTACTATTTCTAATTTCTTGGTCACGTTGTTCCAGCTTTGGCTACTGGGTGTTCTTTCAACTGATCCTTGTGTCCCTCTGACGTATGGGGTTGCTTTTTGCACGCTTTCTTTCTCGCTATGCAGGTTCATCTTATATCTGTCCTAGTCTTCGAATCAGCCATTTCTCCAAGGAATCTGGTTCCTCTTATCGGAGAATGGTATTAAACACCAAGGTCTGAGTGCTAGCTTTTATAGTTTTTGAAATATTGTCTTGTATATTACTACAGAATAAATGCTTGATGTAGTTTACCGCAGAGATTCTTAAAAGAAGTTAATCATTATTAATGCCGTTTGCATCGTATCCTCACGTTTGTATCAAGTGACTTATATTACGTAAAACTGTAATGAATGTTCCAGAGAAGAGATTCTATTTTACCTATTGCTTCTGTCTTATTGCTAAAAACATATTTACTTTCATAGAAATGATGAGGGGAGTTAGGTCAGGGAGTGAAGAAAACTCTATGCTATGAAAGTAGCATAATGAAAACAGGCTCGGGGTTTAGCAGCTCTTCGGAAGACGAGTGTTCCAGCGTGTCCCACTGATTGCTTCTGAAATGGGAAAATAACTGCGTTTTGAGAGGCACACACAAGTGGCACTATGTATTTCGCTGAAGAATATACACATATTCATACATGCATATATTAAATAATATATTCAGCAAATACTGATGCGCCTCCTGTAGATAATTCTCAGATGGTGTATGTGCTTGCGCGCACACACACACGCACACACACAGCTTGAAGAAGCAACCAGTCCATGATCTTTTTCTTACTGTTCGTTTTGTCGCGATTTTTATGCATGTTCCTCATTTACGTTGCTTAGGGGCGGGGGAAGCTGTACATAAAAACAGATTATCTTTTAGAGCACTCCAGGGTTAGCTTCATTTTCTCCTCTTCTTTTTATGAAGAAAATGATAGGAAACATAAACTGGAGCCCTTCGAGAAGAAAATGCATGAAACGGAACAAGTCGGCTTTCAAAAAAAATACTCAAGACACTACAGGCAGACCTCCAGCTTAGCAGGAGGGCTGCGGCTAAAATATGCACTGCGTACACGGGCCCGGTATATCTTCGGCACTTAAAGAAAGATAAAAGTGGTCTCGAAAGTGAATGAAGTTGACTCTCAAAAAGTGGGTTTTAGATGTTGAATATTTAATTCGCTGATAAAAGGGACCGATTTCCTGCACGCGGCTGCCATAAATAAAAAAAAGCACATCTTAAAAGAGAAGCAATGAGCAGAAACTGACCTTTCTGTGAGCAAGCAGATGAGAGAAGGTATTTGGCTAATCCCAGCTGTCTCTGATTGGCCAGACAGCACCGTGTTGAAAATGTCTCCATCTGGGCTAATCTGCTCTCAGTTGGATGAGCTAAGGCCTTCAGAGTTAACCTGACATTTAACAATAATTACCCTTTCGAATGACCCCGGCCCAATTGCCTGCTCTCTCAGAAATCTCTTTTTTTGTGCGTGCTCCCAAACCCCTTGACTTTTGTGTTAGAGATAGGGGAAAAAAAAAAAAAAAAAAGATGAGACGATATCGCCTGTGTGTGTAAACACTCGAAAGTGTATGGTTGTGTGTTTTTATATGTCTATACATTATATATATATATATATATATATATATATATATATATATATATATATATAGTACTTATATAATACCACGCGTGATACCTGGGGATCCCCACCTGGTAATAGCAGCTGAGTTAGTTAATGGTTCCATTTCACTGGCCTGGAGTGTGCGGTTTATCAATGCCTCGTAGGACGAAAAGGAAAAAACGCCGAGGAATGACATCCCCGACAAAGTGGAACAGAGTTTGTTCACCGGCTCTTTTACGGAAGTCAAAGTTGCGGTGTGGCCTCGCTTGAGCACTTGAACGTTGCTTATCAGGCACCAGGAGAAATGGTGCGTGGCAAGAGGTTCAGATAAAAAAAAAAACAAGGTCGGAGGTCACGGAGGCTAACTGTAAACGAAATGTGGCCCTTTTTTTTTTTTTTTTTTACCTGAGGCTGGCTTCATCTTTTTCTTAGAAAGGTCATCGCAATAAAACAAAAACACATTCTTGGAAAGAAAATTCCTCCTGAGGTTTTATTTGCTTAAAAAAAAACCAAATAAATAAAATAAAATGAAAAGCCTTTCCCAGTTTGGATCTGCGTTTTCCCAGAGCTCCTCCACAGAGCCTATGGTAAGACGAGGCAGTTTCTAACACTAATATTTAGTAAGGAGTTTCCTTCCATAAGCTGATGGTTTTAATCAGATAGCCACCCAGAAGTTCAAGTACTTGTCCTAACTTTGTCCAAACTCTCTGGCCTTGGTTAGCTTGACAAAAATGATCTGGAACTCCCCCCCAACACGATTTCTTTTAAAATTTGTGGTATTTGCTCTTTTGGGTCCACTTTAAGTACCAAGAAAATATATATATATATATATATATATATATATATATGTATTTTTTCCCCAAGCATTTCTCCTTATCTTCTCTAGAATGAACACAGAAAAAGGAAATATGGACAGACGCAGGCATAAGACGCCTAAGGCACTGCTACCCTGGGGTTTCCAGTTCTGAGCTGACCCTTCAGGCCCGAGCGAGGAGGTCGGGGACAGCAGACATGGCCCAGTCGCGTGCACGCCGCTGGGATCCACAGAGCCACCCTCTCGCGTCATAGGGCCTCGTTTAACGGTTCCATTTTACCGTCCAAGCTCGCCTGTTTATTATTTGGGGAATTCTTTCCCTGAAATAATCCTCAGACACTTCTCACGCTTTGCCAACCTACTTTCCAGAGTTTGCATTGACTTGCTGGATTTTTCCATTCACAGCCCAAATCCTGCTTGTGGTCCTTACCAGCCAACCTCATGGGGCTGTTATTATGGCTTAAGCGTCATTAAAAGCAACACAAACTGGACCAACAGAGGATTCTGACGTGCAGCAGAATATGCCGCCCCCAAATACGCAGCTTTGGCATTTATTATTATCGGGCACTTGAAAAACAGCAAATTCAGAGAGGCCTTCTCTGAACTCCCCTTCTCTGCCCGAAGATAAATCTTCCAAAAGGAACTTAATTGTCACAAATCCCCTCCCTGCAGGTTTCATTCATTAGGGAGAACTGACTATAATCACAGGAGAGACCCAAAGTCCACACCACAACCAAACTTTGTCACCAATTATTATACCTCCCATCGATTAGAATATTCTAAGGACCCATTCATCTTCAGAAGAATTCTTCACTCTTCCCTAACAGGCCCATATCCTGCTCTCCTTTCCCTACAAGATGGGATTTAATCCCAAAGCCACTTCTTTGATTTTCTCATTTTTCCTGGGGATCGCTCACGTATCCAAGTATTATTACAGGGTTCTCAGCTAAGGGTAGAGGGAAGATTATCACAGCCCTGCATCTCACAATAATAACAATAATTAATAATAGTTAATAATTAACAATAATTAGGCTCTGGAGCATTAGAGTCAGGAAGATTGACAGACTCTCCTCCTACCTCTCTCCCCTTGTCTCTCTTCACTAATAATAATAATAATGATAGTAATAATAATAATAATAAGCAGCACTACTTTACTTCTGTTCCAGGGTTGGCCTTCCAAAAACATTGCAAGCCCTCAGTATGGTGGATATTATCTTTTTGGAACTATTAACCAATCACCATTCTTGTGACAAGAACGTTTTCTCATAAAGTGGTGCCTAAAATTGCCTCTTTGGCATGCTCAGAACCTTCATTATTTCAAAATCTAACTTGAAAATAAATCGTTTTAGTTGAGTATGAGATGTTGGCAGACTTCACTTGCTGTAGTCTAACAGTGGAATGATTTCTAAAATGAAAAAGGTATTTGTTACGTTTGCCTTGCCGTACAAGCCCTCCAATTCCCCACTTTCTTAATAACAAAAATGTACATAGGGTTATTATATGTACAAAGTCTTTTTTCATTTGACGAACATTTAAAATATTTTGTTTCTTATAAAATTAATATGCCCACTGGAGAAAGTTTAGAAAAAACTGAAAAGTAGAAGGAAGGGTACAAGTTATTTAGCCGTTACCATTCCTTCTCCTAGTCCTAAACTTGGTAAGGAGTAACAATGGGTAAATCATATTAACCTTCACTGGGAATTAACTAAAAGCCAGACCAGGTTTTCTATATAGATCATTTCATTTAATTCCTCAAACAATCCTAGTTAGTAGGCTGCTGCTTCTTTTTTTTTTTTTTAATAAACAACAGAAACTTATTCATATTTTCCATTTTTAAACTTAACGAGAAAAAGACACATCGAGAGAAGTTACGGGATTTGAGGCCGTTTCTCCACCTCAGCACCATGGACATTCTACGGCACATGATTCTTCGCTGTGGGCGATGCCCTGTGCACTGCGTCTAGCAGCCTGTTGAGCTCACGAGACGCCGGCAGCACTTCCTCCCCAGCTGTGACAATCGACGATATCGTTAGGCCTTGCCCAATGCCCCGAGTCGCAAAATCATCGCCAGCCGAGAACCACGAATTCAAGATCGTACTCCCCGTCAGTGACGTGGGCAGGAGTGACAGCCAGTTTCTCTCTTTTCATTCATAGTTGTGACCTTATCCCAAATAAGCGGTACTTTGATTTGTCTCCTCTAATAGGTGTAGTAAATGGCTTAACCATTTCTTTTTTATTCGGGATTCCTCCCCCCCCTTTTTTTTTTTTGGATAATATAAATGGTGCCTTCATGGTTATGTTTTCTTCCATATTTATGATTTTCCTTATGCCACGTTTCCCAAGCTGAAATTTCCGAGTCGTAACGTGTGTATTTTATGAGACCTCTGATATACATTGCCATATTCGCTGAGCCAACTTATACTCCAAACAGCCCTGTGTGAGAGCGCCTTCTCTCTGCCCCTGCCCTACTATGCACAGTTGAGAGTTGGAACTGGTGATCTTTAAATTGCGTGGCCCTTAAACATCCAAGATGGGTTAAAATCCCCCCTCAGAAATAAAAGCACATGCGTCCCCTTTGATGCCAACAATAATAAGTTTCAAGTAGAACATACAATTAATACAAATTGTATTTTACCTACTAATACTTATGGGAGTTTCTCACCTTTTCTGAATCCCGCTGGACACCCACAATTTCCCAGGGGAACCCCTCGCCAATGGGACAATTTTTATTAACACTTCTGAAATGAGCCATCGTTTTCTGTATTGTGATGGAATCCACTAACATCGATTCTTTCAAACAGACTCTAGTTCCTCCCCAAGAGCAAGACACTCGCAGTTCAACCAAAGACAGGAAAGTAAAGGAACTTTATCTTATTATGGTTTGTTAGATTCATGGTATACTGCTATACACAAGTTATCTCATTTAATGTGCATGGGAAATATTATCACTGGCAATTTTTGTAGACGAGGACACTGAAATTTAGTAAGTATTAGCTATTAACCCAAGTTTACCAGGTAAAAAAGCAATAACACTGATATTTTAAACCAAATCTCTACTTTGTAGACTTCCCCCAGATCAACAGACCTCAGACATTTCCCTGGACAAAGGCCTTAGAGCTTCGAAATACACGCAAAGACACTTCTACAGCCAGCTCCACTGGTCCCACGCCAGAATGCGTCAGAAATGCAAATGTGAGTCTCAGAGGGCGGGGGCCAGAAACCCCTTTAACCAGCGCTCCCACTCAATGGGACGTTGCCGAGGCTGTAGGACCACTGGGTTCCCACGCGACACCCCCACCCAGCCAGACATGTTCCGAGTCGGGGTGTGTTCTCTTTGTCGTTTTTTGTGTCACACGAAAAGTATCCGTTTAAGAAAGGGTTTCTTCTACTTGTACTCTGAATTTACATAATATCTATATTTTCACTTCTTTAAGTTTTCCTCTCTGCTCCCGTCCACCCTATTTTGAGTTTATCCTCTGACCCGTCACACCTCTTTCTGTAATTTCCCCTGAGGCTCAGCCTGATTTCCACAAGGCCCCTGCCTGGCAGAGGCCGCAGAGAATGACATGCAAGAGCCAACAATGCTAAGACTACTATTTATTTTATGGACACCTGCCATCCTTGCCCTGAAGTTACAGTCGCCAATTGTGGCGACCACTGGCTTCTTTTGGGAGTGTTTCTATGTCACTTTAGAACCACCGCGTGGCCTGATAGTAAATGATTGAACTTGTTTCCCATCAGGTGACCACCAAACTGCCCAGGGGTTTCCAAAAAGATCTCTTCACACCGCTGTACTTCCCACTGCCACGGTCCGCTGGCAGTGGCCGCCACGGCTGGGCAGGGCAGGAGAGCTGCCCTCAAGAAAACGCCACGACAAGATATCGCCACAGAAGTCCACGTCATCAGAGGTCATGAAGCAATGGAGGCCAAAGCGCATGCTCAAAGGCATGGACCTGCTTAGACATACAGAGCGGTGCCAGGGACTTTAGCAATGGGGTGAATAGAAAAGAAATGAACATTAAAGCCGGAACCACCTGAGGCTGGAAAATTCGTTCAGCACGGGCCACACGAAGCCAGCATTCACAACCCAGCACCACCCTTGGCTTCCTTTCGCACAAGGTTTCTAACGCACTTGGCACAAACCACCTATGAGGTTCACGGACAGGTAGGTCAGAAGTGTGGCCTTCCTTTCGGCGCATTTCAGGGTCTTGCCTCGCTCTTGGGGGGCCTACTTGGAGAACCCTACTAGGCCAATAAGCAATTATTTCTGCACAATACGCAGCCACAATCTCTACAGCAAGAACACGGGCGTTAGCGGCTCATTGCTGCCATGTTCTTTTCTCTGTAGCATAATAAAGATCATTCATTAGATCACCCCAGAAGGCCAATCGGTAAGCTGTGGAGGTAGAAAAGGCCCCTTTTAAAGCTACGGAGCAGAGAAAAAAGCTCCTGGCGAAACTCTTCTGAAATGCACACGTTTCTACTCAGGAAAAAAAACTTACCTGCATTCGTTCCTTTTACCCGCACCCCCTCTCCCTTTTTTTTTTTTTTTTTTTAAGTCACCCAGACCTTGTCGGTCCTGTAATGTCATAATCAGCAGGCTGAAGGCAAGGTTGCTGATAATTGTTCTTTATGTTACTCTCTGTTTAGTATCTGATTCAATACATCTACGCGGACACCATTTCATCACCTTCTTCGTAGCAGAGGTGAAAAAAATCAATGGCAATCAGATTACCTTGTTAACAGAGAGGCTGAGGGGCCGGGGTGTTAAGTTCACAGGGCGTCACCTTTCATTTAAAACATTTCGCGCTTTTTTTTTTTTATTATTATTTATCTTTATTATTATTTATAGCACCGAGCCCGGAGCGTTTCCGAACACGGAGTGTGGCCTTGCGTTTGTCTTCTGCAGAGCCAGGCGTTTCTTCCCCCTCACAGACGAGGTCGGGGACCCCTGGGGTGCGGGCCCGATGAACAGCGTGCAGAGAGGCCCCCTGCTGCCATTGCTCACGGAGTGCACTGGACCAGTCCCGAAGGATGCTGGTCGCTGGCCGCGAGGCTGACTTGGTGATTTGGGGTGTTTTATGATACTGTAAATATTGTCGTGTTTGTTGTTTACCCGTCATGGAGATCACTGCTATCATCCAAGGCAGCAATGTGCCCTGAGCTGGGGAAAAGGGTATGATAATGTGCACGGGAACAAAAGCTCTCCCTGGGGGACTTCTAGATGAAAGCCATAATATGGGACGGCTGGGGAGAAGACAATAGGGGTGGATACGTGACAGCCCTCCGAGAGGGGTAGGTGATCTCTGCAGGAGGAAGTGCTTTGAAGAACAGGTGGGGATGGAGGAGGTTTTTTTGAAAGGGGAGAAGAATGTTATGTTATTGAAAACATGGTATTGTTCGAGCTTAATGGATAATTCAACAACATTCTTTAAAATAACAAAGGCACTGCTCTACCTAAAACTCCAAGATGAGCTGCAAGACATAAAAGGCCTGTAGCTGAGTGGGCAGCGTCATTCCAGTTGGTTTAAAGACCAAACGTTATGGGGAGTGACCTCTCTCTGCTCAGCTTTTGTTATAGTTTCGTTATAATGCAACTGGCCAAATGTCAGCTGCCCCGGGTCAATGAGGAGACTCTAAGTGTTTCCATGGGTTCCTTGAGTTGTGCCTCTCCCTCCTTGGGGTAATTGGGCGGGGGGGGGGGGGGCTCTCAGAAACCCGTGGGAACATGAACTTGGTCTCAGTTTTAGCAGCGGAAGCCAGGAGTAAGCTCAGGTGAGGTGGCCCTGGAGAACCTGACTCTGCTTCTGGAAACCCAACTCACACTTTGATTGCAGCCCGAGGTCATGGTACATGTTCAGGTTTCGCTCTAAATCAACAACTTTTTGGGGGGTACCATTTTAGCAACATATATTAAAAACGTGACTCCTTTTATAAAATATTCAGACCCTTTGGCAGAGAACGTAGACTTCTGAAAGTGCGTCCTAAGAAATACCCATGAATTTGCAGAAAATCTGTGTGTACGACGCAACAGTATTATACCCGTCTCAAAAGCAACAAAAAGAAAAAAAACGATAAAAACAAAACCTGAAGCATGCAACCTTAAACCAACAAAATGAGATGAACAAAGTAAACATGAAACAACATTTAAATATGTAATCAGGAAGCGATTCCCCATTCTGAAAAAGCGCTTATCCTATAACTAAAGGTGAAAAAGCACACCACAATGTCGCATATACATTACGAGCACAATTATGAAATACACGTGCCGCGATAAAATATTTCAGATAATAAACAGAAATGAATAATAATTGTGTTGGTGGGTTTATAGTCCAATAGAACATTTTGTTGTTGTTTCTCAGAGTTTCTGTGATGCTGTCATATTACTTGTATGATTTTAAGAAATCACTCGAGCCATTCAGAATGACCCAAGTGTCAGACCGGCTAAAATATACGGATCATCTCTTCATTGTGTGTGTTCATCACTTCATTGCGTATCATCTGTGACTATTCTGAGTGCTTCGCTGCTTTGTGCTTTTTCTTTACACTGTTCCTTCCCTTCTTTCCTCTGAGCGGCTCGTCCACAGCACGGCACTGCCCTGCAATGTGGCCCTCTGACTGCCCAGCACCCCTGTTACAGAAAACCAAGTGCTGCTATTGGCCTCGGATAGATTTAAGACCCATGAAGACGATCATATTCATACCATCTTTCTGGGCAACTGAATCTATATGTCTCAAAGGCAACATCATGCTAATTATAGAAATTCAGTTAGTGGTTATGTATATTTTGATAGTAAGTCTCACGTACCTTTTCTTCTTCCATCTTGATTATGGGCTGTCAATGGGAGGATGGCCACCTGAATCTTGTCACTCCGCAGCTGACAGCGTAGAGTCAAATCTCTCCAATCATACCTGTGGATATAACAGAAAAATACTATTTGTGGTAGGAAGAAATGAATTGGAAACTTGTTGGATACTCATGTATAAAGCTGGGTGGCCTTGACCATGTCCCAAGTTCTCTATTTCTTTATGTAAAAAAAAAAAAAAAAAAGAGGTTATAAAGCGTTGCCCATTTTGTGTAGTCCTTGGAGATCGTAGTGGGAAAATCAACCACAAAAGTATGACAGACAGAGGTAAGAAGTCACTTTTTTAAATTAAATTTAAGATGATGTAATTTTAACTTTTTTCACTGTTTTTTTTCCCCATTGCTTTTTCTCCATTTTGTTGTTGTTGTTGTTGTGAATTTTAGAACTATGTCACTCTTTTAGGGGTTCTGAGATTGGAGAAAGGGACCCACAGGAATTTTATGCCCCTAACGTATCCTTTAAAGTTACCAAAATATTAACAATGAGAAGAGAACACAAAGCTGTGTTTCATGGTTATGAGTTTCCAGACACATGGACAGACATTTCCTACATGTCTGAAGAGTCATATGTGCCTTCATAGCTAACATATGACACCCACCTTTATGTACTTTCTATGATTGTTTTCATCAATCAAGCCAAATGACAAAATCGGAGATTTTATTTGTGCTGCCACTGCCAAAATCTTACTTATTTGTCCCTTTTCTGCATTATGACAGCAGGCTGCATATATACCTCGCCCATAGAATTTACCGCCCTGTACCGAAACAATCCACTGTTTTACTGTCCTGTCTTTTTACTTTAAGTTCCTTGAAGGCAGAGATCTCACCCTGCCTCTCTCTCCTCTCTCTCTGTCTCTCCTCCCGTCCCCAATGCTCTCTCTCTTTCTCCCTCTTTTCCCCCAAAGCATACAATTCTAGTACTCAGCACGGTTTTCAGCTAATTTTAATCACTTGAGATACACGTGTGCGAAGCCTTTTGGGAAAACAGTTGACCTAATTGATTGGAATGAGAAGTGTCAGATACAAATTAAAGACCGGAGGAGATGAGAGGAGACCATAAATAGATGAATTCGTCAGACTTTATCCTAGAGTAATACATACTTATTGAGGGTGGTGTGGGGAGGGACTTGGGAAGACTAGATGGACTAAGACGACGGGCAGGAAGGCGGGAGACGCCGCGCGAGCTGAGAGGGGCCTCGACGCAATCGCGAAGGTGGGAATGAAAATTCAGGAAGAGAGAGAAAAGGAACGTCACAAAGGAAATGTCAAAATACCACTGCGGTTCCGACAAGTCCGTCACCTTTTTTCAGGTGTTATGGCAAGACTTAAAGGCTATTTTGGAAACTTTTGTTGCTCTGGACCTGGTCTAAGTTCTAGGGTCTTGAGGAACCGGCGCTAAACGTGTGGTAAATGGGTTTATTCTTTATTAAATGGAATATTTCATATAAGAATTTCATTATAGGTAATATATGGGCGCCCCTCTCAATGGTCATATTTATCAGACGACTTTGGTATTGATTTGAATGATATCATTTTGGTGAAATGAACTGGATTTGCGCTTTTTAGATTTTTTAACTGATAGTACCTTATAACAGAAATTCATCAAAATTTGGTCCTTTTAAAAATGCCTTCTAACCAAATGTATTTTGAATGTTAACAATCAATCAAACGATCAATCAATCAATTTGTTCAATTGCTAAGGGAAAACAAGATACAGGAGAGAAAGAAAGAAGAGGCAAATGATTGATTAAATTCAACAGAGTCTTCATTTTTCACTCATTGCTGTGTTTAAGTTTAAGTATCCTTCAGCTTTAACTGAATTTCAGGTTGAATCACATGTAACCACTAGGAACCTCTTTACCACAGAATCCCCCGGCTGGAGTCATTTCAATTAATTAAGCGTTGCAGAGGTTAGTGACGATTTTAGGCTGCGGAACGAAATTATTTCACAAAGTGGCAAGTTCCTCATGTGTTTCTCTTTTGTCCTCTGGATTATGGCAGGCAGAAATTGGATTTTGTCAATAGATTACAAAAAAAAAAAAAGCCTTATCCCCAGAATGACTTCAAACTCAAATCCGATGACTTGTGTTAAAAAAAAAAAAAAAAAAAAATGGAAAAAAAAAAAAAAAGTAACCAAAAGGAATTCGCTACCAATTGAGAGGTTCTTGCAACTTTCTGAAATGTGGTGACATTCAAAAAGAGGTATTATAAATTTTCCCGTCTTTCTAAAGTTTATAAAATATTGGAGAATGTCAGTTAAAATGAGAAGAACTGCCTGTGAACGTGGAATTGTGGAAAGAAGTTTCGGTGTACCCATGAAATGGATCCGTTCTCAGCAACAAAAAGGAGTAAACGGTCGATGTATGCAACGGCATGGACAGACCTCAGATTAACTGTGTAGACTGAAATAGCCCGGAGAAAGAGGGAACCCGTCGTGAATGATTTCATTTATATAAATCCCTGGAAAAGGTAAATTAACCCATAGTGACGGAAAGCAAATCAGGGGTTGTTTGACGATGGGAGAGAGGCAGGAAGGGACGGATGGAAGAAGTTCAGAGGGGTACAAGTAAATCTCTAGGGGCGATGGATGGATTTACTACCTTGACTGTGGCCGCTGCAGAAAAATCAGACAGGCGGGAAACTAAGTGCCACTTGGAGCTGGAGAACTCAGGTTTATCACATCGGCGTCCCCAGAGGAGCTAGTGCGCTGAAGATCTGGATGCAGCGGAAGCCTTTGCTTTTATAGGGCTCATCCAAGCAGTTACACTTGGCATGAGCTGATTGGCTCATGTGTCCTCACGCGATTATAGCGTGAGGGAGTTGCTATGGGCAACGGGCAATTACAGAGCATGAGATTCAATACACCTGTTAGTTAACCAGACAGAACAAGCAAAGGGGAGGGGTGAGTTTTCGGTTGATCTCGAGGTCACCTTGCCCTTGGGCCTATGCGGCAAGCATGTCTACAGAGGCAGAATAAAGAGCTGACGACAAGGGTAGCCATTGGAGTGGAAAATTCCTCTTCATGGCGATAGTTTCACAGGAGTATACGCATGTCAAAATGCGCCAAAATGTGCACTTTAATTACGGGCATTTTATATCTCCATGAAGTGGTTTTAAAAATGACAATTTTAGAGGTATGCACTGAGCAATAATTGTATTGATGATGGGATAAATCTAAAGGCTGATAATCCCCAAAACCGAAAAAAAAAAGAAAAAAAAGAAAAAGAAAAAGTGGGAGGCTATCGATTAAATATTTTAAAAGTCAGAAATACGTTGCTTTAAAAAAAAAAATAAATGGATGGATGGATGGATGGGTGGGTAGATATAGACAGACAGACAGACAGACAGACCGACAGGCGGACAGACAAGAGACCATGTAGGTAAATGAGCTGCCTTCCTCTTCAGCTATCGAGCTACCACAGTAAACTCCGTAATACAGAAGGGCTCTCATTTCACAGGGGCGGCACCAAGGAGGAGAGGGCTCGTGGTCCTGCCCGAGGCTGCGGGGCTAGAGAGGTCAGTATCTGAGGCCCTGCGTATCACTCCTTCTGTCTGTGATAAAATTGGAAAGGGCTGGAAAGAGCTGAGAGGGAATCCCTTTCCTCCCATCCCCTCATGCCCAGAGCTTTGTCACTCTCAAAAGACACTTAACGGCAGACCCATATTTCTCATTTAACCCCTGTCCAGGCTCGAGCATGGCTATCCAGGATCGTAACGTGAATGTGTTGAAAGTTCAGAATGTTCTCAGCATATGATGCCCAGACTCTGCAGGGAGATTTTAGTTCATTTTGTGGCACTTCGGCTGCTCTAACAAGATATACAATAGCACTGAACTACTCATCAGACGATTTCCAGGAACAAAGCACTTTGCGGATCTATTAGGAAGCCACGAGGTCAATGGCTAATGCTTCTGGACGCCAGGGTGTGGGCCTTGTACTTGCCCGTTCTGCCCAGGCTCTGAGGGAAAGAATAAGGCTTTTAGTTTGGAAAAGAAGTAGAAAGAAGCAGTTATAAAATTTTATAATGGGAAATAGTTGTCCTCTTATCTTATTAAACTCCCCAAACTTTTATCACTGAACATCACTCACGACTTTGAAAAGCAAGACTAAAATTATCTGGTGCTCCTTTTTTAAAAAAAAAAAAAGTCAAAGGCTAAATTAAAAAAATAGTATAGCAGAGAGAAAGCCTCTGAAACTGTAAACTGTCCAATACTAGAGTCTCCCTAGCTAAAGAAAGGAGCAAAATTATGAGTTAACTGTTTGGTGTGTCTGAAAGACCACCTGGAAGCTCAAGAAATATTTTTGTTGACTCCACCTGTCTTTCTGTCTTTCTGTCTCTCTCCCCCTCTCCCCTATTCCTTCCCTCCTCTACCTTGGTATAAGCGGAAGAGCGACTCTTAGAGGTAATCTCAGAGGAAGTGGTAACCTCATACAAGATTCTAGATGAGTCAGATGAACAACAATAAAGAATTTAGATTATATTTGATTTTTAACAAGTAGGATGTCACATTAGCAAGATATTTTACCCAGACCCTCTTATTATCGTTATATTGTCAAGTTAAAAGTTAGACAGAGAAAAGTAAGTATTTTTGTCCATTTAAAATAAGAAGAGAGTTTCAGAGACACCTAACATTCTGAATACAGAGGGGGTAGAGGTGAAGAAGGTATTTTTCACATATAAACAAATTACAACATACTCAACCAATTCCAATTTTGATGAACAAATATTTCTATGAGTATCTAACACAGGTCCTTCTGGATAACATCGGTGGGCCTTGAAACGCATTGTTCATCTTGGGATGAGGTGTTTTTCTCAGGGATTCTAGTAACCTCCATGATTATATCATTAAAATCTAGAAACAGATTCCATATATCTTTGACTCTATTCTAGTAGAACAATGAGGAGCCACCATTATCTATGATTTTATCTCAATCCCCTTGGATATTTATATATTCACTATCTTAGACCATTCATACAGTCTCTAGGGTTCAAAAATGTACTTGCTTATAAATGATTAAACTAACATAAGCTCTTTAATTTAGAATCTCATTTAATTTTCACAAAACCTCTGTGTGGTAAGTACTCTTACTGTTCTCTTTTACAGATAAATCTGAGGCATGGACAGGATAAGTAAATTTCCCAGGGTTCCAAAGCTAGTCGATTCTAGAATTATGTCATGAATTCAGATATGATCTTAATAGTCTGCATGATTATTTACTACTCTGTGTTTCAGAGATAATCTCAGTAGTGGTTTTCTGAAATTTGAAGAAAACTTATATAGTAATCTTATATGTCATCATGATTTTATGGAAAGAAAGACCCTCAGTGTAAATAATAAAAAATACTTTGTGAATTGGTTCTACTACTAACTATATTAATTTTCAGACATGAATCTACTGGATTTTGAAAAAATCAGTTTTTTTTTTCTATTTTCACCTCCATATAGATCTAAATCATCGTTATCATCATCATCATTTTGATTTTTTTTTAAACTTTTAAATTTATTTATGATGAACACTGTAGAGGGAACTTTAGCTGTGTTCCTCTGTCCCGTGTTGGGCTTCAAATTTAAATAGAACATTGAATGGAACAGATTTAAATATAACACTGCTGATGAAATTAGCAGGATGAGTACAAAGAAATAGCTGGAAGTTGCCATTGGATAGAGTAAATTTCAACAAAGGTGATGCTATCATATGGTAAGGATGATGCTATTATGTCAATGAAAAGTCCTCTTTGTCTCCAGGTCTTACCTTTTACTTGTTACACAATGATATCTTATCACCGGTGGAATGCTGAAACTCAGCAATGTTGCGCGTGTGGTTTAACAGCTCCTAAAACCATTTACGTCAAGTAACAATATTTTCCACTGTGCATTGGAAATGAAGAATGGAAATGAATGTAGTACCATTGCATTTAATTGGAAGATTTAGTTAGGCAGGCAGCAAAATCCCCTCGCCAGAAATAGCGACATGCGGGCTAGCGTTCTAGCCACTAGTAATTGCTTAATGGTACTGAGAATCCCGGTGAAAAGCCCACGAGATAGTCTTACTATTAGTGTAAACCAAATTCAAAGCTTTGGTTTGCTTGCTTGGGTATTATGTGCACTTATGAGATTAGATTAATAATAGCCCAAAAGGGTTCTGTTATGGCAAGCACAATCTTAACGTTTCATGGCTTTAACCATATTATTATTTCAGCAAGTCTCAGGTCTTAAGCGAACCTCATTATTACAATCTAAGTGACTTTGAATGAATTCAATCCCTTCACAAAAAAACGTCTGAGTCTCTCCTTCCATTGCCCGCATTCTGTCTACAGTCCTGTGATCACACGCCCATCTTCAGGACTTGGAGTTATCCTGCATTCCACGCTTCCGGTAAAGACCCAGGCTGGTCCCGTCACCAGAGTTCCCAGAGCTCTTTTCCGTCCTCTCCACCGCTGGGACCTGCTTTAGACCTCATCGTTTTACTTCCCACGGAGGCTGGAAGCCTACTGCTTGGCGCCTAAGTTAGCAGACCCTGTGCCCTTCGGATGTTTCAGCCGCGATGATCACATTTCCCTTCAAGGCTTACAAATCTTGGAGACTCGACTGCCTCTTAGGACACACGGTGACTCCGCGACTTCTCTGCATAAGCAGATAACTTTGTGCTTGGCATGACGTGCTTTGTTAACACCTCTCCCCTTTCCCATTGATCCATATCTGTCAAGACCACGTTCTGTAGCTACCCAGGCCTGAAATCCAAGGGCCCCCCCTTGAACTTGTCCTTCATGACCCATCCGGGCTGCTGTCCCTTTACATCTATCTCTGCCTTTTCCTGCGTTCGCACTGCTTCGAGCCTGCACCGCTGTATGGACACGGTCATTTCTGAAATGGCCTTTCAGACCATTTCGTTGTACACTGTTGCCGTCCAAACTTCTTCGAAAGCAAAGCAAAACGATAAACGAAGGTGCCGAAGCGTTCGGGCTGCATGGCGCTGTGTGTGACATTGTTTTTACAGGGCGGGTTTTCCCACCTGCAGTACACACTGCCCGAGAGACTCTGAGCACTGCGAGTGGAGGACGTTTGCCAAGGCGGAGTATGTGGAGCACGGCGCGGGGCCCGCCAGGGCAGACTCTTCTGAGTCTACCATACGGTCCCCTCCGTCCCTTTCTGTCCCTTCTCAGAGGTCATACGGCCCCATTAGGGAGGCACTCTGTGACTAAGGTATCTATAGAGTATAGATCGTACACCATAGCTAAGAGAGTTTTTTCACGTGTAAGAAAAAACGAAGTCCAAAATGACAGCGACCATGAGCTATTCGAATAAGTTATACATCACTGACTCATGTGTATTATGTTTTCAAAGATGATTTGCTGCTATAAGGAAATGTTCATGATAAAATGTTTCAAAAGTATTCATTGTAATGTTAGCACTGAGCCTTCACTGAATGCTTGGCCCTTTCCCTACATTCTCTGTTTAAATGTTCACTGGAAAGCAAGAAATAAAACTGTTTAAAACCGGACATTGTTTGACTCGTGTGCATTTTTCTAAATGTTGTGAATGAGCACTCCGTTCGTTTATTAATCAAAAACTATGATTTCAAAAAGCTAAATATTAATTCAGTTCGATCATGACTAGGTATCTCGTTCATACTTTGTCATAACCATCTTCCAAGTGCCCTTAGAGGGTTGGTAATCACGCACTGTTATTATTTGTGCAATTTTCTAGAATGCATATCTATTACTAAAATGGAAGTTTCTTGAGGGAAGAGCCACATTTGTGTTTTAATGCAGCGCTGGGCACAAAAGACCTTCCAGGAATATCCACAGGGATGAATAATCTTGGGCTGTGATGGTAGGAGAGGCTGTGTTTTCTAAATTTTCTAAAATGAATGTATACTCACATTGGTAGCAAGAAAAACAGCTATTACTTTAAAAAATCAAGTTTGATCATTTCTATCAAGAAATATAAAAAAGAAAACAACCAAATGTCCCCTTAGCTTATTGCTCCCATTAATAATGTTGATATTAATTTATAATATAATACATATGTATAATTAAGTAACTTAAAATGACCAAAGGAAAAAGTGAATTCTCTCTCATGAAAACCCCACCAAACCCTAAAACCAACTAGTGTGCATCATTTTTAATTTCTTTTAGATGTTAACATTGATGGATGTATTAGTTTACGTAATATATACATATACATACATGTTTATATGTAGACATGATAGTAGAAATAAAATATATATAAATGCATGTACACATAAGAAATCATACTACATATGTTGTCATGGTGCCTTTGATATTTTATTATATCTAGGGATCTTTCTATTCAATGGAGTTTATCACAATTTAACAATTTATGGACAGTTAATGCTGACTGTCAAAATTATTTTTAAGAACACTTTTGCAAAAAGAATTATGGAGATTATATATGAAAAACACATACGTATATGTAAATGTGTGTGGCCTGCATAGCTCCTAGCAGAGTATTTATTTCAAATTTGGAAATGGATCGGAAAATTGCTCGTCAGTGGGGAGTGGAGGTGTCTGCCTCTGCCCTCTCTAGCTCTGGGGAGAAATCGATCTTTGCATTGGATTCATCAGAGAGATGAAAATGGTAACCTACTGTTACTTTGATTTGCAATTTTTAAAATTATAAGCAAAACTGAGGGACTAAGTATACTTATTGGCCATTTTTATTATTTCTGTTTTTTGGTATGTTCTTTAATGGAATTATTAATTGAAAAAAATACCTTTGTCAAATGATAAACACATTGTTTTTCCTAGGTTGGCTTTATCTTTAAACTTGTAAAAATTGGGCTAATTGTTTTTGTTGTTATCTAGACTATTTTGGTGAAATAAATCTACCATTTTATTATAATATCTGAATTTGGTGTTTATTAGGAAGACCTACTGAGTCCAAAATGATAAAACAAATTTACCTATGCTTTCTTCTAAATGGCTTGTGTGTGGGTTGATACATCTGGATTTTTTTAAATTAAAAAATTTCATTTTAAATGTTTATATTTTGGTACATGGAAGGTGAGGTCAGGGACCTTGGTTTTGTTTTCGTTTCTGATTTTTATATCATCAGGCAATCTTCCTCCTCCCTACTTCTTTCTAACTCTTCCTCTTCCCCCCCAAAACCTGTACCCCCTTACCCTCAACATTCATGCGTCTTTTCCTAAGAGTTCCCTTTTTGAGGGCTGGGTTTTCTGAAGCCTGAGGACTCGGGACAGGATCTCTACGTAACCTTGGTTGCTAGACCGGGTATCTGCCCTCTCTGCTTTCTTGTTGGACTTTCAAGATCGAGGGAAGTACCTTGCCCTAGTGGAAGACACACAGTGTGGGCCCTGAAGACTTATCTGCATCGGACATGGCACAGATCGCCTGCTTTCTCTTCATTGTTCACAACGCATAAACCCGAGTGGCAAAGGACTTTGGCTTCTCCCTCAATAGCGGACTGGGCTGGGACGAAGAGCACCTGGGTCTCCCCAGATGGCTCTGTGCGTACAGCTCCGCACAGCCTCCTGGCCCTCGGGACGCAAAGCAGCTTGGGAAACTTTGGAGCTTCCTACAGTGTGTCCTGCTACCTTTCCCGAGTGATGTTTATTATTGGAAGCTTCTGGCCACCGGCCCCTTCCACAGTGTGAGTGCTGCAGGCTTAATTTTGTCATTGCTTGTTTGTTTTCATTATTCTCAAACAGCGATGTTAGAGGGTGGGAGTGGGAAGCTTTTGAGATCTGGTTTTACTCCTCTATCTTAAATAACAGGAAGTTCAAACTATTGTAATCATTTTTAAATCATCCACAGCCATGGGAAAATGGCTAAAATAAATAGCCCACAGCAATTGCTTTTTGTAAAGAAAATTGTGTCTCTTGAGAAGAGATACTAAAATCCTAGGAAAAGTTCAAAAGGAAATTTTGATCAATGTGATTAACTGATTCATGCTAATACTGGAGGACCATTTCTTATTCAAACCTTTGGAAGTAAAAATTCTTATCAAATTCTTCTAAAGACATTTAAACTTGAAAGGCTAGAACATTAATTCTTTTTGCTTCTGCTTCCTATCACCATACAATCTGGCAGCAATAACCAAAAAATAAAAATAAAAAAAAAATTACGAACCTGCAATAGTAATATAACAATGGAATTTATGTATCTTTTTTTCCTATGGCAATTCAAACACCTTTACTACTGAAACGGCATGGGAAATTATGAATTTTGAGCCCAATTCGGGTCACTGCTTTATGTAGGAGTTTTCGGGTTCAAATCAGATTTTAAGTGTACGTGAACAGGCTTTTAAGGAATTTTTATAACACAGTCAGGTTCAAATAATCATCATTGGTATTCTATTTGTTCACCACTTTTCAAAATCCTTAATTTTCCTGCACATTTAGAACAGTTGCATTTTCACAAAGCTGATGTGATCTGGTTCTTTAAAAAAAAAACAAAAACAAAAACAAAACCAGAAATATGAATCTGAGTCCTATCTTTGGGCTGTCTTTGGACTCTTCTATAAGCTTCTAATTTTTCAGTCATACAGGGCCTCTGTAAGATGCCCTCCGGGATAAATTTTCTGCTGTACCTCCAGAGATGAACGACTTTTACTAAAGGGGTAAAAATGTGCTTCCAGCTTTTAAAACATGATCTCCAAATTCATTACTTGCGCGCCATTCCCGTCCACAGGAGTCAAATCCACCAAGCAGAATCATCCCCGGTGACCTAGTCTGCCATTCAGAAAACGACTTCCCAACCACAGAGGGTTAATTTGGAGCACACCTCCCCAAATGAGGGTTTGTTTTTTATCTCCGAAGAGTCCAAACCAGTGATAAGCAAGGCAATATCTTATCTGCCGCTGATATTTCTGCTGTCAAAAAAAAGCTTTTTTTTTTTTTCCCTAAACCTCCCATATAAGGTCCCAAACTACAGCCCTGGGCCTGTGGGTTCCTCAGAAGCTACCAGATTGTGCTACTATCACAGAATGTCATATTAGAGCCCGTCCACAAGTCGCATCCAATAAGTAACCTGTCATGAAGGAAAGTTAACTGAATTAGTGGCCGATTGGGACACTTGGTGACCTACTCTTTAGGAACTAAGTCCTCTGAACTTTTCCATTCCGCTTTGCCTTCATACTTTAATAGGGACTGAGTCCCCATTAACAATTGAGCGGCGGCCATAAGTGCCATCAGGAAAAGGAAATTCAATTTTCGTGGGGGATGACAGCCTTACCTTTTCGCGCTTAATTGGCCGTATTGTCTCCAAAAGTTAATTGGTTACTTAGTCCAGGTAGTTAGTAAAATGTTTAGCTGCGTCAAAAAGCTCAGGCTCCCACTGTTAATGGGGCATGAAATGGAATGTTTGATACTGCAAATAAAATCAGTGATATTCAAGGATGTTATGGTAGGTAATGCGTTGAAACTGCCATTTAATGGGTCCTGGAAGATTAGGGTAGTGTCAGCCGGAACCGCCCGGTCTCTTTTCTGACATTGTTAGTTGCCTCTTCATTTACTTAACGGCTGTCTGCACTGATTACATAGGCATAAAACTCCCTACAAAAAAACAACAGAGACACGCTCTATTAGCAGTCCAATTAGAACTATTTGCATATTACAGTTCATTTCTGCTTAAGTGAATCCCTAATACAACTTTAGGAAAAAAAAAAATTCTATTGTGTCATTTGAAAGAAAGAGAAAAGAAAAGACTTAAAGGTGATCTCTCTCTCTCCCTTTCTTTTTCTCACTTTATCGTCGACCTCCTCTCTGTCTCTGTTTCTGCCTCTCTGTTTCTCTGTCTCTCCTCCACCTCAACGAAGATCAACCCGCTTGGACTGGAAAAGGAGAAAATAGAACTTTGGGCTTGCGACGACGTCGTGGGCATTCGTGAGGACAGGGGCATCCCTGCGATAACTCGGTCCCGTGAAAACTCCGCGGGACGTCGCGTCGCCGTTAAGCTTCACCCGCGGAAGGAGCCTGTGTTTGAGAGATGCTTCCAGTGTGTTTTTAGATCAGCTGTTGCTCTGAATTTTCGAGCAGAGCCGTTAGCATCTCTCACCACCTCCCCGGTGAGTCGGAGCCCTTTAGGTGATGTCGGGGTCACTTTACGTCCCCGTCGGGGTCACGGTCACGGAGAGCAGACAGAGGTTCTAGTTTGGCCTCTGTGTCTCTGAAGACTCAGGCCATAGACAGCCAGCTGGTGGATGCTCAGCTGCACCGATATGAACACACGTGGCATTAACTCCCTTTCGCACACTCAAGGATAGTGAGCGATGCGTCTGCTTACAGGGAGACTAGAGACCTTACTTCGTCAGACGTGGCTCTGATTTTCTAAAACTTAGTCCTAGAAACGTCTTGATGTCTGTCTATAAGGTCATTGGAAGTATGTTATTTATATTATTGAAAATATTAATGATGATGATGATGTGGACATCAGAAGGCCTTTTATTGAAGTTGGAAGGGGTCCTTCGCTAGCACAGGCCATGATAAATAAATACCGATGAGTTCAAAGCAGCATGATGAGTTCTTGAGAATGTAGGGAGAGTGTTGAGGTGGCACGTGCCGTTGGCAATGCGTGTTTCTGACACGCGCCACGGATGTGACCTCATTCCCACATCTCCTTGGGTCCCGCGCATTAATGGGCGATCAGGAGAGCGCAGAGCGAATTCTCAGGTGGCCAAGATACCCCTGTCTGCTGGAGAGGGGACACGGGTCTCTGAGCAGAGGAGGACGACAGTGGCCGGGGAGTGGGTGTGATGGAGAGGTCAGTGCTGGGGTGGGAACGTCGCCTGGACGGCAGAGAATGGAGACGCTGTGGCAGGCACTGAGGACCCTCTGTCAGTCTCGACCGCGGATTCCCACCACGGCCTTCCAATTTAATGCTGAACGTTTTATTTGGGATAAATAAATAGTTCCTTTAAGTAAATAAAGGCAGGGAGCACAGGATTGCAAAGCTCCCCCCAAAACATCTGGACTGGACAGCAGGGGAACGAGGTGCCTGAGAGGAGGGGACATTTTTATTTTGGGGGGTGGGGGTGGGTTTGCTGTGACAGCGAACCTCACAGGGCTGGCGTGATGCCTTGCAGACAAAACCCTGGGTCCCAGCCCGGCCTGAAATGCATATGCTTGAGTTTTCCCAGGCCCGGGACCAATGGAAGCCCCCACAGCGGACCGCCGATGGGTCTTCTCACGCGGGACAGACTCCTGGGTGACGTGTGGATGGCAGAACCGCAGCCACTTGTTCGGGACGGAGCAAATGCCTAGAAAAATTCAGGGACCCCTTTCACGTCCACGCGCCGACGCGAACACCGTCAGCGCCTTCTCACCTGCGGCCCTAATTTCACAGGTGGCCCACCCGCCTCCACAGCTACCTGCATTTCCCAGCAGACGAAGGAAGGAGCTGACCACAACCAGCAGGGGCACGGGGAAGAGAAATAATGGGGATGGCCAAACACTATTCGCAGAACACCAGCGATTCCTAACTGGCCGGCCTTCCTTCCTTCCTTCCTTCCTTCCTTCCTTCCTTCCTTCCTTCCTTCCTTCCTTCCTTCCTTGTCTAATCTGTTATTTCGATGGTAACAAGAAAACACGGAGAGAAGACGCCAGCCACCACAACAGTCACGCAGCCCCAGAGCAGTGGAACCAAACCCGACAACGACGACGACAACAAAAGCCCGTCACAGGGGAAGGGCACATCCTCGATCGGTCCCGTTCCGTTCTGTCCGCCCCCCGAGCGGACGCGCGGTGTGAAGCCGTATCGTTTCGGTGCCCGTCGGGTCCTTCGTGCGCCCCGTCCCGCGCTGGCCGACGTCCCGGTGCCCGCGGGGGTGGCGCGCTCGGCCCCAGCCGGCGTTTGCACCCCGCCAGGAAAACGGCTCCCCGGCAGAGCACCGCCTGCCTGCTCGTAAAGCGGACTGAATCAGTGAACAGTGATTAAGGCTCCGGCTCCGCTGCTGTCGCCACCTCCTCGCTGCACACACACACACTTACACACACACATGCACACACGCGTGTGCCGCACACACGCGCGAAGCCACCAGAGTGGGGCAGATCAGTGCAGCCCACGCTGAGATCCAGAGGGCGCGGGTGGGTGGTGAGTTACGGGGCCATGCCCTGTTTTTTTGAAAAAATAAAATGACTCTTGCAGGATATTCATTTCCCTTCTTTTTTTTTTTTTTTTTTTGGTGGAGGGCGGGGGGTGGGGGGGGGTGCTGCCTCCCTAAATAAAACATCAGGCAATGAATGTAAGCAGTAGTTTGTTGGAATGAACATCCACTTTTTACCTGTCTGGTTTAGCGCTATGAATAATATAATCTCAATCTCTCAAATAGGTGGGATAAATCCGACTCAGCGTAGCAAAGTTTAAAGTGTACTGTTTAGTAAAACATGTCGTTTCACGGAATTACTCTCTTAACTCAGAAGAATAAATTCCACGTGGACAAGCATCCATTAATATCAATCCATCTATATATTTACAGATTATATGTACATACACACATATGTATATACGTGTATAAAAAAATCTATATCCTGCTTTATAATCTTTTTTATAACATTATAAACTAAATAATTAAAATTATGTTTGGTTTTCACCAAATAAAACGTGTCTACCTAAAGCATACCCCTTGTGCTTGTGCTTTGAACCAAGCAGAAGGCTGAGCAGAACTCTGGAACACAGGAGTATAATTCAAAAAGACTCTGACACCCTGGAGAAATGGTCAGAAGCAAGCAGAAGGCGGTCTTTTGAGTGCAGGGTCACACGTCAGAGAAGAAAAAGGATCATAATGAGCTCCACAGACACGGCATCCAGGGCGCAGAGCTGCTGACAAGCTGACCGTGGCTCGGAAGTGGGAACCCGTGTAGCTAGCGGACGCGAGAGAAATGACCGTGCCCGTGAGCCCTTGGCAGGGACCGTCCAGCTGGGGGTGGGACCCTCACCCTGGATCAGAGTGGGATGGTCCGAGAGTCAAGGAAGCAGGACTTCCAACCAAAAGAATAAAAACCCCTGAACGATTTAATGTCTTCGCATACGTTCATGATCATCCTCAAAAAAAAAAATTACAGAATGTTTTCATAGCTTCTTTCCCGAATATCCCTAAAAACAGCAGTTTACGGACAGCGTCTCAAGGGCACGGCACCTTCGTTTCGGGTCCCTGGGCAGTGCTGACACCGTTCGCCGGGGGCACTGAGCGCGGGAAGCCAGACGTGGTGGCGGAAGAGGGGACATGCAGGTGGGAGACACAGAGACAAGGACGCTGAGGTGCGCGTACGGCGCGCGCACCACACTCGGGAGACGGCGTGGGCCCGGGTGCTGTGAACGCCGCCGGACCGCGACACAGCCACGGTCATCACCACGGTAACAGACACTAGTCACAAAAAACGTTTACAAGTGTGCCGGTCGCGAGCGATCCTTGCCAGCTCCGCTTTGCTCGCGAGGAACCCAGCCCCCGAAACGTGTTCGCGCACCCGCGCGCTCTGGAAATTTTTGACGCGCGTTCGCAATCACTTCCCTGCCAAACGACGAAAACGTGAAGGCAATTCTGTAAGTGCAGGAGAATCGCTAAGCTATTACGCGGTTTGTTATTTCCCGGTCTAAAGCATGTCCACTTTGTGCGCAGTGGTTGGAGCACCGACCGTCACCGAAGCCCTTTCAGGCCATGAGGCCAGCCGACGCTTGAGGACGGCCATTGCTTTGTGTGGAACTGGCCACTTCACTTGCTGGGCCCAGTGAAAAATGAAGGTGACCCTCAATCTCCTACACAAAGGCGTGGCCACCGGACACATGAAAGACACTCACCCGCGCCCCCTCCAATGGATTTCGACCCCAGTGCTGGGACAGACTGGGTGTCTGGAGTGTCCCTTGCTGATTCGTCAGCTGAGCGAATGCCCTTCCCGCCAGAACAAGACCCCAAAACAACACGGGGCACCCACCTATCCGCACTCCCCATAAACCTGCACCCTGGCTCCGTGGGAGACAGAGCATTATGGGGGGAACAGGGAACTACTCCTATCCTGGCCCATGAAGCCAGGTGTGTGTGTGTGTGTGTGTGTGTGTGTGTGTGTGTGAGAGAGAGAGAGAGAGAGAGAGAGAGAGAGAGAGAGAGAGAGAGAGAGAGAGAAAGAGAGAGAGAGAAGAGGAATGAGAGGGAGAGAATGAGAGGGATGGTACAATAACTTGGTAGAGAATTTAAAAAGTATTTTACATTTACATAAAGTAAACATTATGAAATTGCCCCAAGTAAATACTACCCTGAAAAGCAGCCCCCTTATGAGGCCACGAGCTACTGCTTCCAACAATACTCAGAATAGTTCAAAGCTGCCTCTTGTTTGTTTACAGTTTACAGTCTTGTTACTAGAAGTCATTGCTTCCCGTTATTTACAGCAATACAATTATATATAGTATATCTATATTATATATAGTATATAGTATATATAGTATATGTTGCATATATTTCTAAACAGACACACGCATATTTTTTTTAAGAAAATGAAGTAGATTATATCAATTCTGAATTCAAATTCCCAAAAAAACTGCCTAAGAAGTGGCATCTTCATTAGTCTCGACATTAGTAGACAAACCCAGTACACAGCCATTATTAGAGAGAACGTGTCTCATTAAGTTTGCATTTTTGAGAAATCGATAAATGAGGTTGAAATTATCTTAAGGCAACAACAGGATGGAAGAAAATTGCCTCGACCAACTCTTTAGTCCCACTGGATTTCACCTGTATTCTTGGACAATCGCTGATGTAACTCATCGTTCATAAACTTTTTAAACAATTCGGGGATCGTTTCCTTTCTGAGACGTTCACGTAGAGATGGAGAACGGCATTGCGACTCTAGTGCGGAGCTATTTTGCAACTACGTTTACAATGACGCTGCTTATAACCAGGCAGGAGAGTGGCGGTCCTACAAGTGGCCTATGGAAGGGAAATGAAGCAACTCTTTTTATCGGCCAAACTTCCTCCTCTCTCAGGGTGTAGGAGGGGTGGCGGGTAGTCTTTCAACTGCGCCACACAGTCTGCAGAAGTCCCCTATGTAAGTAAAAACAGGGTGTTTGCTCTGCGAACACAGCTTCAAACAAGTCACCTTCTCATGATTTCCACTCTAATTTCTTCCCATGTAGACATCTGGAGTTGTGTAGACGACATTTGGAGTTGCGTAGACATTTGGAGTTGCTACCATTCTTCAACCTCAACAACAATTTCTGGTGTTAAGAGTGTCGATGTCGCTAATACAGAATTGAAAGGACACGGGGCCACTTACTACACCTTCTGAACACCCCACCACCGCCACGCCCAAGTCGCCGCCATTAACCAAAAGAACCAGCTGTGACAATCCCTTCTCTAAACTCCCATTTATTGAAAAGTCAGTCTTAAAATCCAGCCAAGGGGATGGCCGTCTGTTTGATATCAGCCTATCTTTTAACTTGATCTGAGACCCGCCTTTGCATCCAGAAGCCATCTAAAAGAAATGCCTGATGCCTGTGACGTCATTAAGGAGACACTGGAGTGGGAAGGCTTGGGGACGGGGGTGATTCAAACGCCGATGACTCTGCTGTGAGCTGAGGGCACGTAGAGAGGCAGCCTGACCACCTCGGATCCTTTAACCGAATCTAGAAACGACAGCAAAAAGTGAGATGACCTATGTGTCCATGCCTTGCAAATTACGGAGTCGCACGCATGTTCGATGATTACTTATTAGTGCACGTGACATAAAATGGAATAATGTTATATATATTATCTGTGATTTAAAAAAAAACACTAAGGAAATGGAGAAGAAGGCCAGGATATTTTTATAAATTTAAGATGTGGTTTAGATAAATAGGAAGGCAGAGAAACGTAGCGCGTCCTCGTTTAAATTGCGGACAATTAAGATGTAATCCAAGTGTGCTTTAAACTGAAGAAGAGAGAAATGGAAATGTGAAAAAAAAATTGGCTTTCTTTCCAACCTGTCCAGCACCAACTTCATCCAACACTCCTAAATGATCCCACTGTTCAGATTATCATACAGAGCTCGTCAACTCTTGATGGGCGAAGTTAGAGATGTCTGGACACAGAACGAATCAGCTCCATTAGGGAAAAGTGACCGGAAATTAGTTTACTTCCTGTATGCACCTCCGTCAGAAAGAAGATATAATTCCTCAGCGAAAGCACTGGTGAAAGAAAATTCCAGCGGTGTGATCGTGGCCCTTAATCAGAATAGCAGTTTGAAACCGAAGCAGATACTCTTAGAGTGAAATGTGGATCAAACAGATGAACATACCTACAGATAGTCACATATCATTTCCATCATTGATTAACCAGCCACACGACCTTTTCAGTAAGAGAAGTAATTGGCACTTTCAAACAAACCAAAAATTGATCCCATTATTCAGGATAGCATTTTCTACCTTTTTTCAAAAGAGATGCTTATTAAAGGAATCAGTTCCTCTCTCTCTTTTTTTTTTTTTTCTTTTAGGGTCATGCATATATAAGTAAGCATGGCTATTATGTGCCATCTCTGAGAATGGACGGGCGAGCCATACACGCCGACATTCAGACGCAGCCGGGTCTCCAGCGTTCCTGTTCGCCAATTACAGTAATGCTGATGACATATCTAGTTTAATGCACATGGCATTAAAGTAGTCCCCCCTTTTCTAGGAAAATCTAATTACACCGAACCCAAGCACTCAATCAAACCTGTTATTCTGTGGCTAAACAGCCTGGCGTTAATGCAATTTGAGGAGATCCAGGCCGTGACTAGAAACGTCATGTATTAACAATATCTAATGGGGGCTCCCGTAGGTAAATGAATATGCTAACAAGCAAGATCACTGCTAAATCTAATATCTTTAAGCTGTTTAATTCCAAACAGTCCCTTAATAAATCAATTGACCGGGAGAGCTGATGCCCCTATCAATTATTCAAGAGGGCAAATAAATATTTCAGATGATTTGATAGGAAGGCTAGTGCTGGTCTTATAGAAAGCTTTGCATTTCATTAGCCTCTTGCTAAAAGTTTTATAATGAGCGGAACACAGGTGGCCTCCCCACCACAGACAGGGGAACGGGAGAAATAAGAGATTGCAGATCAAGACTCCCTTCATCTCCCCCTTATTCCATTTTCCGTACTTTTCGGAATGTGAAAATTGGAGTCAAGTCCCCCAAAGAATTATCATTCTTTGCAATCACGAAGGAAATTAAAATGATCAAAAGTATGTCATATTGCAAGGGTCTTAATTGTAATTCCTATTGGAAATGCAATTATCAGATACTGATATCACAGAGGTAATTTATGCAGTTCCACATCCGAATAGGCCTTCGCCAAATATTTAATATTATCCATGCCATTTTCCAGAAGAAAAAACTGAGTTTTGCAAGTCATTTATAAGTGCTGACTAGGTCACCTGTGTTTGCGAGCAGGTGCTTTTTTTTTTTTTTTTCAGCTTTAGAGACAATTATTCCTACTGAAAACATACATTCCTGTCTAACATGATATCTGTCTTATGAATAATCTCCATGCAGGCTTCTGATCCTTTGTACCAGGAGAAAGAAAAAAAAAAAAGAAAGAAAGAAAGAAAAGAAAAAGGCTTTAAAGTGATTGACATCATTTTCCTTGGTGTGTGCTTAAAATGAACTTAGTAGAGAAAGATTTGAATAGAAAAAAAAAATAATGAAACCAAATTACCTTCTCCTGAGTCAGTGGGCAGGCAGAGTCAGCCCGTTGCTTCCTATTTTGTTCTGTGGGGGTGGTGACTCGGATGCTGTTGGAAAGGCTCGAAAACTGCTATCTCAAATATTTCGATATTATCTGTGAAATTAAAGAATTTGTCTACCTTTTCTCAAGCTTTGGAACTGCTCGAATGAACACTTTATCGTATTTGGCAATTTCAGGCCCTGAAGCTAAAGCAACATGTCACCTCTCAACAGCATATTACAGTTTACGAAATGTAAAATCTCCATCAAATTACTGTAAGCATTACTGGTATGCAAAATACTGTAAAAGAGAAAAAAAATTAGAAGATCTGAAAAAAATCAAACAACTGTCAGAAGGTTTGAATATAAACACGGTTGAGGACGATTTTTCTAAATGGAAGATCCATATGAAAATCACTGAATGAGAATTTCCTGTGCAGGCAGTTAGACTCTACAAAACACTCAATGAGCTATGAAAGAGACATCTCAGCTACAGGAAATCATAATTTAAATGTGAGGTTTGTTCATTTTCAGCTTCATGAATCAATAGAGTAAATCCATTATATTATACTGTAAGTAAAATCTGGTCATGTTTTGCATCAGGTTTGGGTAGTCGTACTCATAAAAAATATCTTTTCAGGGAGCCATTTAATTAAATATTTATTCGAATAATATTCTAAACCCTACAGAATGATGAAAAATTTGAACGAGATGGCAGACTTAACATGTAGGCCTATATCCCCATCCTCCCTTTCCCCAAATAACTAGTAATCACGGAAAATAAATATTGTTTTCGATCACCTCTGCTTGAGAAAAGAAGGGGAACTCATAATGCATCAAAAATTAAGAACAAATCTCAAGACGAGAGGCATGTGAAATTAGACCGAAGGAGACGAGAACCAGATGTCAATCGGAAAAGAGAGAACGAAGCAGAATGATCTCCAAAGACAGGTGGCCGAAGGGGCACGTCATGGCGCGACACTTTGGTGACCATGTCCTGGGGATTCGGGGAACCAAGCTCACTCCAACTCTCCCCCTTTCTGATGGCCTCGAGAGGCAGAATGTGGTGTCATGAGAGGCTGGATCGTGTTCCCCCATCAGCGGGCAACTCATGCTGTGTGTTGACACCGTCGCCGGGGTAAAGCATCTACACCCGGATAAACACACTTGTGCACATATCCCAAAACCACGCACCGCTGAGCTAAGACAAAAGCGACACCTCCCTCCACGAAGTGCGCTCCGCGAAACAAGGAGAGTTAGCAGGACGAACAGATCGATACATTAAAATGAGCACAGTTAAAATCCCGAAAGAGATGTGGGAAGCTATGCGATCCAATAAAAATCAAGTGAAGATGTTGACAATGAAAATTCCAATAATAAAAGTGTGATTTTTCTTAATACTGCTAATAACGGTAATATAGTTTTGATCCAATGAGCAAATAAATAGCAGACTAAGCACAACCGAAGAACTCATTTAGTGATCTAGAAGGCTGTCTAGTATTTATATAGACCCCTGTCAGATAGATTGAACTAGAAATGTGTCTTACACTAACTCTTGCTAAAGACTAGCTGTTGATACGCGATATTTCAGTGCCATGGTTGAAGGCACAAATAAGCCAACCGACTCTCCTCTTCTAGAATCCCCAAGTTTTATTCTCAGATGACATCATCGGACCACAATTACCAGGGCAAAAGCATCTTAACTTGCCAGAGGACACTTCCTGTAATATCCTATTCCGTTCACCCCTCTTATCGGTGCGCTGTGGATGATATCATTTTATCCTCAGGTTTGGATATGTAAATAATATTCTCAGAGCCACATTCTACCACTGATATTTGAAAAGAAACAGGTAAAACTTCGCTTACTAGAAATACAAACGTGGAGTTGGACATTAAAGAACTTGAGAAGTCCAAAGATCTTTCTACCTTCAAACCCTCCAAGGAGAAAAACCATAAGAATCCCAGCTGACCTTTCACAAAGGAGAGGAATAAACACGTTCCTTACAGAACATCTTATTTTTCAATGCACTTTGAACTGAAGTACACGCAAAAACATACATTCATACATCATGGCAGAGCAACGGAAGCTACATTTTTTAGAGCTTACTCTTTTTGTGGCATTGTGTAAATTGGTTTATAGCAATTAACTCTTTCGAGCATTACGAAGAGCTCGAAAATTAAGTGTTAATGTCCGCATATTGCTAACAAAGAAACTGAGTCAGAGAGAGAGAGAGAGAGAGAGAGAGAGAGAGAGAGAGAGAGAGAGAGAGAGAGAGAGAGAGAGAGAGAGAGAGTTACAAATTTTCCTGAGGTCGCTCAGAGATCTCTCTCTCCTTCCACTCAACAGGATTCCTTGCGAGTAGCAATTCCTCACGAATCAGTGGGAAGGCTGCCTCCGATGAGAACTTATGAAACAAGCAAATGAAGCTGTGAATCCTTCAGGGATCAACCGCTTTCCCTACATTCTGCGCTTTTGGTCTGTCATCATATTTTGGAAGTTAAAAAAACAAAAATCACAGCAGTTTGATATAACGGTCTAAAATCAAAGTATAGGGAATATCCTCACCTAATTAAAAGTACCTCTTGCCATGAGTTCAGTTTTCCATTTACCAGGATGACCTTGTGACTTTGCTGATTTGTGCTGCAGATTCTATAAACTCGGCACAAAACTGTTAGGTCCCCGCGCTGATATCTTATTGTGAACACATGACAGACTCACTACGCCCCACTGAATTTAAAACCTAATGATAACTTTCCTTGTTGTAGTGGCATAGGATTCAAATAGATATTATTTTTATTCATATTTAGTATTTTAGAGATAACTTCCAAATGACATCTGAAGGATCATGGGAAGGAGAAGTGTGAAAGTTAATATATTTTAACCGGTGTCTCGTTCCAAACACTGACTGAGCCTGATCGGGGATGAGTTAGTTTCTTCTCTTTTCATTAATTTAATTTAATTCCATTTATACGTAACCTGAGAGTAGCATTCCCCTGCAGTGTGCCCACTCCATTTGTAAACTGAATTGAAGTCATCATCCCTGTTTTAATGGCTGTGAAGGACTGGGAAATTAATAGCTCTCTCTTGAATTAGTAAATTATATTTTTCCAAAGAGAGAAAAGTAGCTCATAAAAATAAGTGACTACAGTCACTTTATTTTATTTTTATAACAAGTCTTTTTATGCTACAGAGTTAAACCCCCTTTTACAGGAACATCTTCCATTTATACGGGCTCTACGCCACGGGAAGTACTAGCGTGTACATTACCCTATTTGATCTTCAAAACACCCCTAAGCATCTCAGTGGAGAGGTGCGAGGCGAGACCCAGGCGGCTAGCTGGGACGACTTCCCACAAAGGGAGCTGGCGGGCCAGGCCGGGGTCTCCTGGCCGCTGGTCTGGCCCGTCAGGGATGGCCCCGCTCGCCAGGAATGGGCAGATAGAGAAAGCAGCAACCACGACAGTCTCTTACTAGGATGCGCGTCCAAACAGGAAAAAAAAAAGAACATCTTGCCTGATTTAGTGTGTTCGTAGTAAGAAAATAAGCCTTTAAGAACATTTTTTGCCTGAACTGAGAAAAATAATGTATACTTCGTATTTTAAAACCTTAATACACACGTGCACACACAAATATGCATGTTTCTTACTAGTATGAATAATAAATCTTCTGATTGGAATAAGTCGAGTTCGAAAAGTTACCTTTTAAGCTGTGCATTTTTATCAATATTTTAGCTTTATAAGGAAAAAAATGAAAGTATTGTCTGCCTTTCGGGTTCTAAAAAAACTTCGTTTTAATATTTTCCTCCATTTTCATTAACTAGTATCTTTCCCGAATATCCTAGGTACCATGAACTGTATAGAGTTCTCATAAAGCGTTTTTATTCTGCGTTAGGATGACATACTTCGTTCCCAGAGTTCGCAAAACCCCACACATCCACATTTAAACTTCCAGTGGCGTGTGCCAAGTTCGGGCACGCCGAAACGGATTTGGATTTTTCTGAGCACCCATGATGTCCGGTCACCATGCTGAGCGAGGGATTTGAAGGGACAAGTACGATCAGACCGCCCAGTCTCTGCCCTTGGGAGGGAAACACTTTAACCACCAGATATATAATATCGCATATTAAACGGCAAATATAAACTACTGTGTGACTGTCAACAAGAAAATTATTAATCCTTCCCGAATTATTCAGCGCGACACGGCCGAGGAGGAAACATTTTGCCAGGCGTTGAAGAGCCGAATGGGAGATTGATTCCCTGGACAATCTGGGAGCAAGAAAACCAGGCGAAGAAAGGGCTGAGCAAAGGGGGAGCTGCTGGAGCCCTAAAAAAGGGGGGAGGGGGAGGAACTGGGGGCACAGTGACCATGACCCTGGAAGGAGAGGCTCGAAAATGTGATGTTTATGCCATGTGCACTGGGAAAGCACAGGGAAAAAAATGAGGAAATACTGAAGTTTAATTAAAAGAGCAGTGTTACCAATACGTTTTAAGATGTTTTGTTTTTATAAAGAACAGAAACTCTCTCAACTGGCTTAAATCTCGTGACCTTCCCCAACGCGCGCGCGCACGCGCGCACATACACACACACACACACACACACAGAGTCAGTGTTTCCTAGTGACCAAGGGCATGATGCACAGTCGGGAAAACTTAGAAACATCGAGAAAGAAAGCCTGGGATGCCCTCAGGAGCCCAGGAGACTCTTCTATTCTCTTAGGTGCCCTGCGGTCTCGACAGACATCTCCCTCTGCTTTTTCCTCCTTCTCCATGGAGTGTGTCCTTGACCATGGCAGATGCTAGGTGGGCCACATGCCTGAGTTTGCACAACTTCTTCATTCGAGTTCTGCGCAACGCAATTTGCGATGAGGCACTCTGAGCTAGGTTGGCCCGGCTGAATGAAACGGTATCAGGTTGGCAGAGGTTGCTTGGTACAAGGTTGTCTCCCTATCGGCAGGGGTTGCTTGGTACAAGGTTGTCTCCCTATCGTGGACGGGCAAGGGGCACGCTAGGTCTCAGTGAAGAGCCCAGCTGCTGAATCTACATCAACTGTGTTCCGATCCACGCTTCGACTTGTTCGTTACATGACCTTGGGCAATTTACTTAATGCCAGATATTATTTAACATGTTGCCACCGTTTTGTTTGGATAGGATCACTGAGGCACAGAGAAACCGAATGCCAGTTGGGCGCACGCATGGAGCAGAGTATGGATTTGTGGCCTGGCCCTTGACCGCGGACTCTTCACCACTACATTATCCTAATGGTAAGGAAACCGACTTAAATACTTTATTTTCTTTGTTACGACATTGTACAAAATTGCTTCGCTATCTAACGAGGACTTTAATCAGGCTAGTAACTATTAATGATAAAGAAGTCAAGGCAAAAAAAAAAAGAGTTGGAAAAAACATAGTGTTTACCTATAAAAATAAAATCTCTTTTGATACTATAATGAAAAGTTTTTGCATAACTTTCTATTTAAAAGCGTTCCTTCCCCAATACATATATTTGTGGTACCAGATGTATCTCTCTGAAAAAACAGCCTTTAATATATTTCCAGTAAATGACTTGGCTAGCAAATTCTTCCTAATTTCTTCACTCTCATCAACTCCAGACAATAAGTTCACTGTCAAATTCCGGGTAATTGTGAAAATATCTAGGCTAGCTTTATAATATTATTTGTCTTTATTGCTGAAAACCCAGCCGGTGAAGAAAAATGAAGACAATTTGGTAAATAATGGACGCAGAGATGACTTATTGTTTTTCTGCAATGAGAAATAAGCACAGTTTATTATGTGACCTTTCTTCAAGGGCCTGTCAAGAACTCAGAAGTAATAAAGCTTTACTTGCAAAGAATGACGGATTAAAAAAATATATACACTTAAAATGTTGTATCTCTTTATTAAAAGCTAATCTTTTATTGCGTGTCTACAAATATAATGATATAATTTCTCCCCCAAAAAACTTATGGCTGTCCCCTACCTAATTCACATCGACTAGTCTAAAATTTCCAATTTTGTTTACATATATACTTCAGTTAACATGTATTAAGAAATAAGATGTTCTGTAACATAACGTGTTTTTTTCTTCCTTTTTGAAAGGTCATCTTGGATTCTGATGATTTTTCTCCTTGGGGGATTTAAAGGCAGAAAGTCTTTCGACTTCTGGATTCTTTAAAAATTAAAAAAAAAAAAAAGCTCCAAGATTTTATTTCTAGTAATAGGCAATAGTTTTAATACTTTCTTTTCAAAGATCAATTCTAGGATTTCACCTAATTAGAACACTTTGGAGCTACATGTATATAACAGAACACCTTAGAATGACCATGCATATCATAAAATATTGTTATAGTAAAGCTTCAGTAATTCTGCATTAAACAATTTGGCGTATTGGAAAGTTTTTGCTTCCTTTAACCCTCTTGGCATTCTAAATTTTTAAGATTACTCACAAACGAGACAAGATGATATTTTTTTCTTTAAGGCTAAACATTTAACACATGTTCTCTTTGTCAGGCCAAGTTTTTATTAAGCTCTTAAATAAAAGCTCTTTTTACATGCAAAGCTCTTATTAAATATAAAAGCAAAAATGCTCTCTGAAATAAATACAAAATTAACAAAATTAATAAACACTAAAATTGTAACTCAGGTCACAACAGCAGCATTTACTTATGCATGTGAAAGTAAACTATTTTCAATATTTTATTTTCTATAAAGAAAATAAGAACCTATTTCTTAGAATATGCTACTTAAACTGTCTTTTCTGGTCTAGGCTCTGTAATTAGCAGGATGTTGAATTATCTTCCTACACAAGAAAGAATGTACTTGGGTTCCACGGATCAAAATGATTATTTGACCACACACACAATCTCTCTCTCTCACACACACACAGAGATACAAAATGAACATATACAAATAAAATGAACACGCACAAATAATAGTAAAATATTTCCGTTTCTAAAAATGTCAGGAAGGAGAGAAAGGATTGTTTTGAATTTCACAAATAACCTCAGAAGCTTGTAAGTTTACCTATAAAGCTCATAATCTAAAAGAGAGGGAAAATTAAGAAAATATAAGTAACTCTTTAATAAAACATATTCTATGCCAGGTGCAGTTCTGCGTTGTTTTCATATTTTGATGCAACTGTTTGGCTTTGGGTTTTGAAAGGTTTTCTTAGAAACTGCATTTTCCTTCCATTTGCTTATTAACAAGGCTGTAGCGCTGAGTGAACCAGAGAAGAAAAAAAGGATAAAGAAAGAAAAAGGAAAACAATTCCACATAATGAAAACTTCCAGGAAGAAGTTACTGAGCTTTAAGACATCTTTTAAAAGAATATGTTCCATCGCTCTTTTGTATTTTTTTAAAATAATCAAGGTTTGAAAACCCTACTCGGTTTTTTAAGTAAGAGATAAATTGCCTTATTTTCACTCAGAAGAAAGCTTACCTTGCACTTTATTCGTAAACTGACTTGAATCATCTGAGATAAATAATTATACCAGGGCAGCTTATCAGGAACTAAAACACAAAATAAAAAATTTTTGCTGTGTGCTCATTTGTATTACCAATTGTAAGTACAGTGTTCGGGTATTTTTTTTATTGCTTCTGGAAGAAAGAATCAAAATGTGTGTGTGTGTGTGTGTGTGTGTGTGTGTGTGTGTGTGTGTGAGAGAGAGAGAGAGAGAGAGAGAGAGAAAGGGCAGGAAATGTACGTGTGTACATCTTGTGTTCACTTTGCATACTGGTTACTCACTCGGTTAGCTGGACGACTGAAAAAGTCATATCAAACGTAACTGTCAAACAAAGGAAATTACCAAAGTGAGCCGTGAATTAGGAACAAGAGCCTTATCCATTCTGTAGCCATCTAATCAAAGAACAGATAGCCTTGTGTCCATATATTTTAAGATATTAGAGATTCAAAGATTAATAAAAATTATAAATTTGTTGTTGCATGTCTCCTAAAGTATATCCATCAGTAAGTCTACTACATTTTTTTTTTTTTTTGAGTAACTTCCCCAGTACTGGTATAGTGAGATAAAATCAGAATTACATGAAAATTTAAAATTGATTGTGAGTTCATACTGTACCTCTCTGTTTTCTTCTTTAGCCTGTTTTCTACACCCACCTTCTTAAAACACACACACACACACACACACACACGCACGCACATTCTGACACCATATAAACCCTGGGCACTCAGAGCCACACACATCATCCCTCAATCTGTGTTTTATTTTATTCTTTCAAACTAAATTGCAGTGAACGAGACAAATGTATAATTGTATTTGTGTCATTACTCGCTTGCGCATGCAGCCTACAATAAGAACTGATTTTTCACATACGAAACATAGAATTTAGAAACTTTTCTGTTTGATCTGATGGCATATGAAATGTGCCCTGTACCTTTAATATGTAAATGCACTGCACCCCAGCCCTCGCATCGTGTGAGGCTCCCCACTTATTACTTTATGGTCTTTCCAGACAGAAAGTTCAGGCGGGGCTCACATTAATTTGCTCTGTGTTTGACTCGAGGGGCTTCCCATAACTCTCAGAGCCCAGTCTGGGCCCACTTCATTTTAGAGTTGTTGTCACTCATTTGAGAGTGATATGGCCTGCAGCTTGGGAAGAATAAATATGTCATATATTAGGGAAAGCTTTGATGCACGGGGGTTGCCGAATGCCAACACCTCTTTCTGAGGATGGGGGAGAGCAGAAGGTGGGAATGAGATTAGTTAGGGTTGGAAGGAGCATTACAGACAGGGGTCCGGCTCGTTTTCCTTGAAGACCACAGGTCAGAACACACGATCTTATTTTTTCCCCATCCTTCTAGAATGTTTCATGTTTCGTGGTGGTGGCTCTGGAAAGAGGAATGGGATGGGGAGCTATCCGTTTCTCTTATCAATTATTAGACACCGAAACTAAATAAAAACGTTTAAGAACTGATTCCACAAGTTAATCCGGGACATTTCAATCTTAACCAACCACTTTTAATGAATTAGTCAGGAAGTAACCGATTTCTGAGTCAGCATTGGAATCTACACGTTTTGCCTTTTTATACTTTCAAATGCTCCATCTTACATACTTTTGAAAGTAGAGTTTTTTTTAAAAAAAATTAAATTTGGTTTTGGAGAATGGGAAAATATATATTTTTTTGTTCCAGAAATTACAAATACCTTTTTCTCCCCCAAGCTACAGAAGGAATTAGATGACTACTATATTTTTCACTTGGGAAGTCAATGAACTGCACAGCATTATTTAGCTAGAAGTTTCAAAACTTCAGATAAAGGAAGTTTCACTCAGAGGGATGCGTTTCCTTTTTCCATATGTTCGACATCAATTTGTTCTAGCTTCTCTGTGCTTCGTCTTAGAGCGATCGTCTGTGAGTCTGATTTGAACACAGCTATTTTCCTTCCTGCTGCAGCTGGTTCTCACGCCAGGCTACGTGATTTGTACTGAGGACTAATGATTTCATACAGCTTTAATACTGTTCAGAGTCCCAGCGAATGATGATGGGCACATATCATTAGCCATATCTCTTATTCTAATTACATTGCCGCCCACCATGCATTCTGCATAAGGGGTCCCCTATGTCCAAGAACAGTCTCCTATCCTAGTCTGTCTGTTGTCTTGGTTAAGGAAACACCACGTTGTCTGCTTTTTTCCCCCCTTGTGAATGAACCAAAGGAGCTCCATTTGTTAAAAGGAAGAAACTATTTATGAAATTACAAATTACAATCTCATATTACTCTCCCTAAGGTGACAAGTTTGAGCTTTGGGAGTGAGCCACACTGGAGGGTTATTCCTCTCCTCTGTTGCTTGCCTTAAACAATCCAATAGGATGCTTTTATTTAGTCAAAAGATGTGAGGAAAGCAGAGTAAATTGAATTTAATAAAAATAGTTTTATGATAAATATGTGTATATCAAAATTTTTACGTGTGTATATCAAGACAATTTTACCTGTGTGTGTGTGTGTGTGTGTGTGTGTCTAAAACAAGGGGATATAAAACGTTTCTATACATTGTAAATAACCCCAAAATAACAGTGAGCCACAATGATGAAAACTACTTAGCAATTGCAATAAATAAAGAGTAAATCAAAACAGTTTCTATTCTAGAAGGATGGGGAAAAAAATAAGATCGTAGAGACCCACATTCAAGTTCCAGTTTTCTTGCAGATGGACCGGGACTAATGGTTTACTAGAAACCTAGAATCTTGATTTGTCATGATTAATAAATATCGTTCTTAATTTCTTTCTATGGACCCCTCTCCATGTTGGGTGGTTAGGGTTATCTTGAAATATCTGAAAGGGAGAGGATTAAACTGCTTACCGTAAAATACATACATAACATGTCCCTGTGTGTCTATAGAATTGACAACAATGGTTTCAACATTTACCTATTGTTTAGATTATCCCATACCATGGTCCCACCAACCTAGATGGTGTTACTTTTAGCAACACCCACTGAGTTATTTTTGTTTTGGAAAATTACGAGAATGAAAGCAAATGAAGACGTCCATGAATGGCTCCTCATACTGACCCGGCCTTATCAACATCGCCAATAAGGTTTTATCAGCTTCAGGCAAGAGGCAAATCTATCTTATTAGTGCGAAAACTAATGAAAGATCAGCCTGACAATGATAATTAATTGCAGTTGTTGACAAGGACTCGGTTCCTTTCCACTCCCTTTTCTGTCGTTCTTTCCCAGTCTTTCAGCTCTCCTCTCAATTAGACGTATGAAAAGTGTGCCCTCCCCTTTGAAAAAGAAGCTTTTAGATTAATCATATTATCTTAAGGTTCCAAATCTCCATGCCTGCGTGACCTTTCTTCCCTTAGAATCCATTATCTTAAACTATCACAATAATCCTGGCTTTAGGGAGGGAGAGAGGGAAGAGGAATCAAACCTAATAGATGGCAAATAAGATTAATCTATGATCTAAGTGCCGATTACACTTGGCCCTGCCCTTGAACACCCAGGTGTAACCTTGAAATTCACATCTGCTAAGACATGGCAATTGGATTGAGTGTCCCTGAAGGCCTTCGGGGCAGCTGGCCAAACTTTGCCCATGATTCCCCGGCGAGATCCTGAGCTGTCTCACCCTCCCAACTCATTTTACTTGTGGAATTTGGCAGCTGTGTCTTTTCTTGTTTGTTTTGGGATAGTTCACATATTTTAGATAAAATACTGATTTTGGGGCCTTGGTTTTTGTTTGTCAGAAGCACCCGGCCATGGAGGGAATGAACTTTTACCTGGACCTCACAAGAGGAAAACAAATGATCCAGCTCCTCAAAATCTGATCGCTGCACCAAAATAAATTTAAGTCTTTGCTGCTTTCAAAAACAGTGACATACTGATCCCTGAAACTACACATGTTTAAGAACCAAGAGGAGGAAAAAAACCCCTCCTTGCAACATTTGTCTTCTGAACTTTGAGCTGATTATTTGTCTTCCACATGGCCTGAGGTCTTAGAAAGGACACCCTTTCGGTAAGATGGACTATGACATTGGGAAGTTCAAGCTACTGGTGACATGAACAGGAAAAGGATTGTACTTAGAGAAAACAGTTTCGGCCGAAGAGAAATATCACCGGGTCGAACCGAGAGAAGGGAATCAAAACTCCAATGCGTTCTCATTCTAAGTTGACCCCATCTCTTAACATTCGAAATCGACTAGATAGAATGTTCCCTCGTCACGACGTACGGTCCAGACCTGAGGACATAGTGCCACTATAGAAAATGGTTACAAGTAAATCTAAAATAAGAGAAGAAAAGTTATGTGTAAACCAGGAAACATAAATAGTCCTTAAAAAGATTAGAGGTAAAATTCTTTGGGGGGATGGCCGTAGAAAATATGACCATTTCTTCTGGGGTACTGGTAAGCAAGCCCATCCCTAAGCTGTTCTCGGCAGTTTAAGCTTGTCCCAGAATTCTCTCACTGGCATAGTCTCAACCACGAGTTCTTACTCAAAACAGAACTTGGGCAAGGTTTGTTTTTCTAAAGGCCTTTCTTGACTGTTTTAACAAAAATGAATGCACATTGACTCGGTTCATATTGAGACTTGTAGGGCAAGGACCTCGGCTCCATGATTCCTGTGTAGTCATTCATTTGGTTTTTCTCTTTCAAAATTAAGTTCCTAGATTCCTTTTCCCTTAATAGGTTTAATAGGGCAGGTCTAGAAAAAAAACTGTTCAGGGATCACCTTATGGAAATGCCATTTTGAAGCTCAGTGATTTCAAATGTATGGCAGAGAACCGAGGCTGGATATGGACGAGTTGCACGTTCTTGGGCTTGCTGGGTAAGATCTCTGCATCTCTGTGGACGCACATGCGAACCAGGGCCATGGAAATGATCCTGTCTCTCCAGGGCTGAGGACGCCGTGACGGCGTGGGTGAAGGTGGGCGACAATGGCCCTCGGTAAACTGCTTCCCCACTCTGTGCCTTCGTATCCTCCCCCTTAGAGCGGGAATCTTACCAGTATCCGCCTTATAGCATCTTTGTGAGGAATGAAGTTAAAAGAGGTAAGTTGTTGGGAAGTTATTTAGTCAGTACTGTGTGACTGTTTGCTGTTGTTATTCTTGATGGAGCCGTTATCGGGGTCTCAGTTGGTAATACATATGTGTACATAGTATGTATATATATATTATATATACATTGTATATTAACTTGAACTTGAGAACAATGAACAGCAACAATACTACTGGTTTCTTTGATTTTTTGTAAGGACCACAGCTAAAAAAAAAAAAGATCAGAGAAATGAGGGCTGCCGGGCACTCTGGGAGAAACACAAAGGACCCTTCCAGCGTCCTCTCCCTTGCGTCAGGACAGTGGCTTCTGAGTGACTGGAGAAGCCCCTGTCAGCTGTCCGGGGAGGGTGAACTCACACCTCGGTGGGAGTCTCATGCCATTAAGTCAGGGAGAGTAATGAAATTTCATTTAATTTGTCAGGAAGAAAGTGCTAATGTTAAAAGGCATTTAATAAAAAAGGGAGAGATTCTTTGAAAGGGAGTCCTTAAGTAATTACTTCGAGTGTCTTAGCCCCGCTCACCAGAATATTTACATTAGTGGCTTACGGAGCCGGTGTGTAATTAAATTAGTGCAGCGTCTACAGGCCCTGCCTGTCTTTTGCTTTTTTTAAGGAGGTATGATTTTATTAATAATCCTCCTATGAAAAGAGAGAAAACGACTCGATCGAATGGAGTTCGAGGTTTTTTGCGGCGTGCAAGGCGCGTGTGCATGTGTGAGTGTGAGGCGGGTGTGTGTGCGTGTGTGTGTGTGTGTGTATGATAAGAAGGGCGGGTCCGGCGTGCGGCAGCCGGGCTCCAGCCCTGTTTCCTCTCGGAGGGATGCCATCGTTCATCTTCTCAGGCCTGACGGGAGAGGCAGGTCAGCAGCCACCGGCTGTCAGCAGATTGCGCTGCGCGCGGCCTTGTCTGGCCCTGTTCTCCCGTCAGCCCAGCCGGGAGGGAGCGGAGGGTGGCTCCGGACGTGTGAGTGAAAGGAAGCCCTTTGCGAAGCAGGGAGTGCCGGGCGCATCCCTCATCACTCCTCTCCCGAGCAGGGGAAGCTCGCCGCTTTCACCGCCGATGACAAGAGGGGATAACTAATGCGCCAGGAGCAGCGGGCGGCCCAGGGGACCACGACCGCATGGATGTGGACCTCGGAAGGCGGGTCGCATTTAGGCAAAGATTCTCAAACGTTGCTTTGGCAGGAACCTGCTGCCGTATTCTCAACTGATGTATGAAACGTTCTCCTTCGTGGATGTGCGCACGCATGTTGCACTTTGACCAGGTTTGTCTCCTGTGAGGGTGTGGCGGTATGAACGGAGGTTGTTGAGTTGACAACAAAGAAGAGATATTTAAAAGGAAATGTAGAAATGTAGATGTATCTTATACAGTTCATTAGAAGACTGAGGTCATGTAATCAGAAATATTGGTAAATACTAAAGTGCCGATAATTCTAGCTATAATTATAACTACGGCTGAAGTAATTTCACTGAAACGCAAATCTGATCAGGGCATTCTCCTTCTTCCTGTCATTCAGCGGCCTTCCGTGGCCCTCAGTGAAAGCCTGAACTTTTCAGCAAGCCATGCAGTGCCTCTGCTAATTCCTCGAAGTCTCATCCTCCAGAATCTGCTCTTTGAAAAAATCAGATGATGACTATGTAAGAACTCCCTGCTCGATGGACCTTCACATGTTTTTCTCTCTGTCCAGAGCTGGGCTGTCTAATACATACATGTGGCTGTTTAAATGAAAAAAATAAATAAATTAAATAATACTAAAGATTTAGTTCCTGGTGTTATCTTGGCCACATTTCAAGCACCCGATTGTATAAGGCCCCTGGCCACCATCCTGGACAGTGTGGCTACAGACAATCCCATCACTGTGGAGAGCACTCTTGGACACTGTAGGTCTATGATGATCAGAGATCACTACAGACCTCTACCCCATGCCTTAAAGAAGAAAGAGCTAGATTGTCCCCTTCGATAGCCCACCATATGGAGGGTGCCGATGGGCTCACCTGAATTTCCTGATCAACCATGAGTTCCGTGGGGTTAGAAACTCACGTTCAGGACTCATCAGCACTACACTATGCCTATACAGAGCAAAGAGTAGCAAAAGTCTTCACTGAGCATTTACTGGGTACCATTCTATGCACTTTTAACAGATGAGTGAGCACTACTCATCTCGCTTAGTACCTGAGTGGGCACTATTTGTTATCTCAGTCCTGCAAAGGAAGAGCCTGAGGCAGAGGGAGGTAAAGCACTCCTCAGGTCTTGGGGGCATAAAAGGAAGGTGGGTGCGAGGCGGGGCAGCCTGTCCCCGGTGCTCACGCCCTGAGCCTCCCTGTCATTAGCACTCGCAATTTTTTGAAAGACTGTGGAGTAACAGGCATCAGGCAGGAGCTATGTCATAACATCACGGTTTTAAAATTGGGCCGCTTTCCCCACCAGCCCGACTCTATCCATTGTCACGTCCTTTTCATTAGTGCTTCGCAGTTTCTCCCTTTAGCTGTGAATAGAGAACAGTATCTACCTGCTCTGCAATTAAGTAACCTAAAGTTCAGAGAGAAGACGGCAAGATGAAAGGCTCGTGGGCTCCCACTGTAAAGTCAGAGGAAGGCAGTCTTGGCAAATATTCAAGTGACATGAGACGTCCAGGCAAGGAATCTAAGTCATCGATATTTATTCGCCTTGACTTTAATAGTTTAGTTTTCTGACTGCCCACGTCATATTAGTTAGCAGTATTGGTTCTTTCTCATAGATGCATATGTTATGGATGTTAATTGTTAAGTAATGGAATAACTAGACACTGTTTTCAACAAATTAAGATGCCGTCTATAAACAGGTCCGTGCTCGGACATTAAGCTTCATGACTACTGTATCACTACAACTATTAATAAACAATAATGTGGTGATCCTCATAGACTATTATTGTTGTTGTTGTTGTCCTTATTGCAGACTGAATGCCAATACTTTGACAAAAGAGATTTATTTAATACGAAAGTTGTTAAATACAAAATTTCTATTAAGTGAGATTTCCATTGTGATTGAAACTTAAGACGACGTCTTTCTGCAATGTCCAAATACATAAGTAAATATAAAAATGAAGGATCAATTAAATCCCTAATGAGACTACGTTTCCTTTTGTTAAAAAAAAGACACATAAAATATAAAAATGGGAAACTTCGTGTTCTGGATCTTGCATACTCAAAGGTAACAGCGAACTAACACTTTGATATTTTCGTATCGGGCAAGCAATATTCTATGAGCTTCACATATATTGACCCATTTATTCTTGGTCAGAAATCAGTAAGATTATTATGCTCATTATATGGAAAATTGAGGCACAGGACTACAATACCTTGCCCACATTATCCAGCCAGTGAATGACAGAATTGGGATTTGAAAATTTGCAGGGTAGCTTTAGAGCCTGTTTCTCCACCCCTGCCCTTATGGCCTCTCCATCAACAAAGGTCCAGGCACACACACACATAAATGCATACGTCAGTTCACACGTACAGGAGGAGCAGTGGACATGACTTTTCTCAAGAAACAGGGAGTGCGGAAAGATCCTCCCACGTTTTTATTTGAGGATAGCATCTACGTGGCAAACGCGATTTGGATTATCGACACATTTAAGAAAATACGAGAAGAGATTGCTAGAAAACCTGAGCTTTCCGATTTGACCAATTTACTTGGTTCGATGAAGTATCAGGGAACAAATGTTTCATAATCCATTTTATGCTCCTATTTTCTTGCTATGCCATTATACATCGCTTTTGTTCAATGGGAGCATCAGGCATCCGTTGGTGTTCAGAGAATTTTTCTGAGTTAGTGTCACTTAGTAGATTCTGAACTTTAAATAACTGTGTCTCTGGCTACTGTCTAATATTGGTCCACATAAAACTAAATTTAGTTCCTTTTCCCAAACATAAAGAAAAAAAACAAGTAAAAATAAGGCAGCTTAAAAATATGTTCACAATTTTCTATTAGCAGCATCTTCAATCAAAAACCTAGATATAATTTGTCCTCCCAATTATAAAGTGTCACTAATGATATTTTACCGCTATATGAACTGCATTCTTTCTTAAGAGTTATTTATGAAGAGTGCACAATGGTTCACTCTGGCGTCTGGCCATCTTAGTTACTTAGGATCGACTGAGACTCGATCTGATCGGGTCTGCTGTAATCTGTCCTTTAGATGAGAGGAAATAAATAATAATAATAATAATAATAATAATAATAATAATAATAATAAAACGAGAGCTATAGAGAAATGTCAATTTAAGTGAATGGGGAAGAAAAAAAAAAGTCCCTGCTTCGAATGCCCTGAAGTAGTATTTAAAAAAACATAAAAAATGGGGATCGGTGATTTTGACCCTAAAACTCCTTCCAAGGCAGAGAATGGAAAGAACAACAAGCAGGCCACTTCGCTTTTCGAAAGAGTGCTTTTGGGAAAAAAAAGTAGCATTCCAAGGAAGGACATAAAAGAGCTAAACCTTTCAAATGCAATTAAAACAATTGCTCACATTATTCAGGATTAAACTACTGGCAAAGAAAACATCAAAAGGCCAAAAATCATGTTTATGGCATTAAAAAAAAAAAACCCAACCTATTGAAATGGGGGAAACAGATTCAGAAGAAATGACTTGTAAGGATGTGGTTAAAACTATTTATATATCGGGTTCTATTTGTTTTACAGCTCGTGGTGCACGGACAGCCTGAAAGGTTATCTTTGACAAGGTTTTAGCTATTATTTTCTTCCAGTGAAATGGTATTTCTTGAGGAAAAAAAGGTCTTTGGAACAAAATAACAATAAATCCTGATTTAGATACATAAACCTGCCATTGATATCACATAATATCAGTGTTCTTTCTCACTCGATACAGGCGTTTTAAAGATAAATGGTAAAACTGAACTGGAAATCCATCTGGCCAGCTGCCTGCTCTAATGAATAACCCCACTTTGGCTCATGCAATGTAAGCAGAAAGTTCTCTCCCGGCCTCTTTCGTCTGTCATGAATCTACGAGACAGCCGACATAATATCTGGGCGACAACGGTGCGCTAACAGTGCAGTGACTTCCATTTTCTTTGCTTTCTATTGATTTTCACTTAATAACTGGCGAAATACTAAACGTCCGCCCTGAGTACCTAATAAATCCTGCCTGAGCTTTTTATTGAGGAGAATTTAATAAAAACAACCATTGCGGCTGAGGGATTTTTCTTCTGGACAGAACACAGGGGTAGGGGACAGTGGGGTTGGGGCAAGAGGAAGCCATCTGATTTTTTTTTTTTTTAACGGGACTTTCACCCCTTTGGAAAAGCGGTACCAATGCTAAGGATGCCTGTGTGTTTGAACCGGGTTCCTTCGGGAAGTCACTGTAAGTTCTACATGCAGGCTCTGTGGCCAACATGCCCAAAGAAGGATTCAAAGACTTGGCAGAAACCAGCTTTCTGGCCCTCTGGTGTCTCTGATACCTGATGTCAAGCTCTGGCCAAAGATTTCCTCCTTGTCGCCAACGGCTGCCAAAACTCTACGAGAATATGCGTTTTATTGTACTGTTTAACCTTTACTTTGGATCTGATACTAGAAATGCAATCATGAGCTCTGTTTAGAGTCCTCACATCCCTTTAACCGAATTCTAGATATTAAAAGAAGTAATAAATATCTGAGGGGCACATACAATTATTCCATTTAATGCTAATTTGAGACTCATGAATTCACTTTTTGGACAAAGATCTCTTTTTGTGGCTTTTGAAAACCCAAAGAAAATTGGAAAGCATGAGCTTCGTACCCCTCATCATTTTCCTCTGCATAAATATCTAGAACAGTTTCCACTGTTGACGTTAAGAAAACTTCTTTACCCTGATAGTGGTCTTTCAGAAAATTTTACAGCTCGAGGCTCCTCCCACTTTCTAATCGTAGTTGATCTTGAGACTATTTTCAAATTGCTGGGCTTACTGAATAAATATTTTAGAATTTCTTCCTGTATACATACGCTTTCTATTCCCTTCTCAAAAAAAAAAAAATTTCTAACCAAGAATCCTTAAAGTGAAATTTTTCAAAACAAAATCCATGGATCTCAATTTGGATATTAATAAGACCACAATCACTCAAAGAAAGCTACACGTGACTCAATTTCTCATCACTGCAGCTCTTCCTACAGAATATGGGGGCAGAGGCCGTATGACATAGTGCGGGCTTCATGTCAAAGGACCTTTATTGAAATCTCGGCTTTCTCTCCTCTGAGGTTTGGTTACTTTACCCACAAAACGAGGATACTGTTGCTGAACAAGCATGGCTGATACCACCGTGGTAAAAGTCAATAACCATACATGTGCTCAACAAGTGATGTCAATTCATGACACTGAGGTGCCTCAATAATGAGTGGTGGTTAGTCACCCGGATAGGGTTTCAAATTGGTCAAATCCCAGAAACCGCCGTTTTTTCCTCCACTTTTTACACCTGTCTGAGTGAACGCTTCGGTGCCTCAGTTTCCTCATTTCGAAAATGGAGCTAACATCGAAGTTTTTCAAGCTGTGAAAGGAACTGACGTATATTAAATGCTTAAAAACTATGCACTTTGGGTGACGACGAGATGCCAGTGTAGGTTCATCGACTGTAATATAGGTACCACTGCGGGATATGTTGTGAATGGGGGCGCTGTACCTGAGTCGGGCAGCAGGTGTATGCAAACGCTTTGTACTTTCCTTTCAATTTTTCTGTAAACCTAAAACTGCTCTAAAACACAAACTCTATTTAAAAAAAACAACAAGAGTTCCTACATGTAGAAAGACTCAATAATGTTCACTCGTATTATTTACAAATATTGTTCAAGAATAACTGAAATAAGTTGTTAATCTTTACAAAGGAGAGTCTGATCCTTATGATGATTATGAGACTTTCGCTTAATTTAGAAATTGGTGCCTTTTTGTTAATTCCAATTTTTTTCTTTTGGGTACTGCGCCCTTTCTTTGTCTAGTTCTTATTAAAAATAAAGAGAATTCAATGACACCTTGACATTTTCCTTTTTTTGATCCTTTTGTGTGTTTTTATTTTTGTTTTTTAAGTTCTTGTGGAACCTTGTCTATTCTCTCCTAAGAAGAATGTTTTGATTCCGTCTAATAAGATAGGCTGACACTACAGAAAATTCAGCAGGGCCCAGCACACATTCCTGAATTAAGATTTTGGGGATTTGAAACTCTCAAGTTTTTGTGGGGCCGCTGGGTGGAAGCACCCTTTAATCGGTTCGCATAAAGGTGTATTGCTATTCAGATAATGTCTTCCACTGCTCAACAAAAGGTTGTTGTACTGAGCTATGATTGTGACAAATGATTTACTATTAGGAACATTCTGTAATTATTGTTCGGTGGGACTGCAGACCGATACATCATTAACATGATAGACGGCCTTTTATATCAGCAAAAATAACTAAATTAATAAAAATGGCTTCATTCCAAACCCTGTCAGAAAGCCAATACTCAGAACAATCAAGAAGTACTGATACCTGAGAAAGCCATAGTTTATACCTTCCAACAAATCATGTTCTATGAATAAGTAATAAAATATCTGTATATATAATCTCTATAATATGGATCCGTGTAACATAATAGATTTTTTTTATAAAGAGCAGCTCTAAACAACAACAACAAAAAAGGATATTTAAATATTTTCTCCCAAATGATGTAGATTTAAATTTGTTCATATGCAATTGGATTGCAGTTTTGGAATACTAGAATCTGCCTATGACCTCTTTCCTTTCAATTCGCAAGCACTGGGAAACATTTTAATGAGAATCCTGCAGACGAGAACATCTTTCCTTGGTCTTTTTTCCTTCCCATCTTTCTTTCGTCATCTTTCTATCAACAGACTCCTAATGTATGTTTTTAGTCCTTAGCCTAACATTTCTTACTTTATTTCACAAAGAAGTAAACTTTTTTTTTTTTTTTATGATGAAAGCAGGTTACTTACAGCAAAACACCTCAAAGCCTCCAAGAATTCTTTACTCAAAACCAAGTAACTCGCCCTTGACCAGGCCCACTGAAAGCATCATCCCACGGGAAATAACATATGCAAAGGAGGCGAAGGGGCGGGGCAATTAGGACCATTGAGTTCTGTGGTACACAAGGAGCGCTTCTTGCGGAGTTCTCGCGATGATGTAAGTGAGCTAACTCCTCCCATAAGTTCTAGCTCCGCCCACAAACGTTCTTCACAATCTTCATTAATATTGAAAACCATGATAGGCAGAAGTTATCCATGAAGAACAGGGCTACTCTCAGTTTTTCTATCTCAAGCCAATGTGATTTCAATAGCTTTATTCCTTATTGCTGTGATTCTCGCATTCAAAGAAGAAATTGATAACCATGACATTCAGTAAAATGAAGTAAATAAAACTTTGAAATTCTTTAAAAATCTAGATTACCTGGTAGGAAGATAATCTAATATTTTTTTTTAAATTTTATATACTTTTCCCGCTTGTTTTTAAATGCAAAATGCCCTTCATCTTGCATTGGATACGCATTGGATAATTAAGACAGCTGCCTCATTCTCGAGCATTTCTTCAATGTGTATGAAGTGTATGCAAATTATATAGAAGAATCCAATGGTTTGGCAAATAGAGTACAGGAGATATTTAAATTGAAGATTGGGACTAGGAAACCAAAAGGAGAGAAAAGAAAATATTTCTAAAAATTAAATGAATGTAAAATAAAAATCAAATGACTATATATCTAGGACATTCTTTCAGAGTTAAAGGTGTAATTAAGTCAGCTGGACCTCCATCTGTTGGCTGGCCGTATTGTTTAGAAACCTTCAACAGATACAATTAAGTATCTTCTTTCTTTATTTTGATGAGATCTTAGCATGTTGAGGCAAATACAAAGGATCATAAGTGTAATGATTAAAATTTAAACCCAGAAGATATGATTAGTAAAATTATGTTTTTGGGCTGAAGTTCGCTTAAACTTTCATGTACATTTGACTTTCAAATATATTTGTTGTCCTATTATTTTAAAGCAATGAATTAATTATACGATCATAATAATCAGTGGTTTAGAGAAATGGGAAAAATAATGTTTCTGGGTAAGCTCTTATATTAGAAAAAATTACAGAACTAAAATGTGAGTTATAGGAATCCATATAAAAAACTTTAAGATATATCTGAATAGAAATCACAATTATGTTACCAGGTCTTTGCACTTTACTGCTGATAGTAACTTTCAATAAGAAGTGGCCGTTATAATAATGGGGATCTGTGTGGCCATCCAGGGCTAGGCTCTCTCAAGAAATCAGGGAAGAAATAAACTAGAACTCAGTTGTTTCCTTTTCTGTCTTTTTTTCCTCACCTGCTTTCTGTCTTTCAATTGTGTTGGATCCACAATCCTTTGCCCAAAACAGTTGGGGTAAGATGTATTTTATAACTCATAACTGTCAGGATTTTGGAAGGTGACTTTGCACACATATCCATATGTTAGCCACCGTCACCAGCGGGGTCTGGGGTGGCATATGTCTACAACAACAAATATGACATAGAACGCAAGAATACCATTTAACATACGACACTGAGTGGGAGAAATAAAGACTACACATCCTCTACATCAGTTTTGGTGCCATTTTGCTACATAGGAGTTCAAGTCCGTTCAGGTTGTCTGTTGCAGATTCCTTCCACCCATTTCTTCCTCCCAAAATGTTGATTTTCTGGAGACTCTTAGATTAAGAAACCTCAACCAATGTCTTGTGGATCTATACGAATTGACTCAACATTCTGTTAATTTAACTATAATCTAAGTTCCCTTTTGCACCTTTTAAGATTCTAGTTTTTTAAGAGCAGTTTTAGGTTCACAGCAAAATTGAGTGGAAGGCACAAAGGTTTTCCATCTGTTCCCTAGATCCCCACCAGAGGGGTACATTTGTCACAATGGATGGACCTATTTTAACACATCATTATCCCGAAAATCTATGAGGATTCACATGGGTAGTTCCTGTTATTATACATTTACCCTTTTGCACATTTTTACAGAACTTTTGCACTCTTAGTAGTAGCTTGGGGATGGGGGGGGGAACAGAAGTTTTCATTTAGTAGATGCTCAATAAAATATACTTCATTCGTTGAGTAATCGATATCACAATATGATAAACCTGAATTGTCAGTTAAATTCCACCCACTCCCAAAACTATTTCCAAAAGCATTCATGCCTTTTTGGAAAATAAGCAAGTATAGTCTGCAATCGCCTACATATAAGATATTTTATTAATGACATGGTTTCAAATGCCTTTTTTTTTTTTTATCTAAAAGATTTGGAAAAAATCTTATTGTGGTAGCGAAATCCTTCAAATTCTCAGAGGTTGCTTGTCCTGGGAAATGTGATTAAGAATTGTAGTTCAAAGATACTTGGCTGATATTAGAAATCACCTTAATTTTGAAAGCAAAAAACAAAGCAATTTGGTCAAGAATTGTGCAAGGTGAGGCATGCAGGTAAAGGACCCAGAGAGATCTTCTCTGGGTAGACAGAGAGAGAATCACACAATTGTTTTTATGGCTAAAGCTCGATTGAGACCTATTTTAAACCTAGTCTTTTCTGCTTTGGCCTTCTCTTAAAGGAAGACAAATGCCCTTGAAAAGGAACCTTAAAAGTATGATTCACGGACTGGGGAAGAATTACAGGATGCAGACCGGCCTAGAGTGGTGCCTCCCTGGAGGAGTTCACGTTTCCTTCCTCTTAATCTGAGCGAACCATTAAAAAGTTAGTCAGATCCCTGGAGGCCCTTCCCAAGGAATCTCCAAAAAGGAAATACCCTGCACTGGAAAGGTAATTTACCTAGACAGGATTTAAAAAGCCAGGTTCTCATTCGGAGACAACCAATGACTTCTTATGGGGTGGAACATTGTGCCTTTTAAAGATTGTCCCTGAAATTGGTTAACAAATAGAGGTAGAAGAAAACGAAACAAAACAAAACAAAACAAAACAAAAAAGAGCAACTGCTCTTGTACACCTTATTTGTTGGTATAAGCAATTAAATTCCAAATATGATAGTTTCACATCTGCTGGAATATCAAACTATACATATGCAATCAATTGATTATTCCTGAAAATAGGCTCATGTTCAAGCCATCAACTTTTTGTTTTCCATTCTGGGAATGTTTTTAATTATGTTATCTAGTGGGAAAACTCTCTTAGGGGCGAGGAGGTGGGAGGGTCACAAGAGTCTCCCCTGGGCCTTGGGGGGTGCTGTGGTAACTCAGGGTCCAAGGTCTTTGGGAAGCTGACTTAAGAGTTGATTCCCTTTTATGGCAAAATAACTTACGAATTTGCCTTTTTAGAGTCTACTGGAATATGGAACACGGCTACAGAAAGCTACAGCTGTGAATATTTGTAAAGCAGCTTGGTTTTCTATCTCTGGCAATTCCCCCCCCCCGCCCCGCCCCCCCCCCGCCCCCCTCGAGTCTTACTCGGTTTTAGAGTAAATGCTAAAACAGGAAAGAATTAATGAGGGCTTTGGATCATATCAATTCTTAGCAGCAAATGAATTTCAAATGCTTTTTAGGCAACAGATAAGAAGTTGACCACTGTATGACATTTATTAAGAATTTTCACATCAGGAAAAAAATTTTTCCTGATGGCCCTGAGAACTCGGCCACAATCCTGTTGCTCAAATAGTATCACGACATGATTTCAACATTTACACAGTCTTTCAGCTGATTACTTGAAAGTTCTCTCAGCGGAAAATGGAGAGGAACTATAAACAGAGAACTGTGGAGAAATTAAATGCTGCAGCTGGCCCATGGAAGGAAAATTCTACATCCCGAAACACACACAAATCAAGGGGACCGGGCTGGGCAAAACTATCCCCATTTGAGAAGCAATTTCTCCCATTAGTTCTTGTCCTACGGACTATAAAAAAAAAGCACTCAGAAAAATTCCCCTTTTCTTTTTCTTTTAATAAAACTCAATCCACGGGCCTGCATATTAGATTCGCATTTTTCTTGTGTGCTTCCTTCTGTATTTTTTGGCTGCGCTGGTGGAATTTTCTATGATAAGAGGACCACCAGTCCAGTGTGCATGGTGTGGGCTTGGCCCAGTGGAGCGAACCCCACTGGGCCTCTGAGGAAGAGGGCCAGGAATTCACAGGGCTTGATTACTGCCAGGGCTTTTTCTGCTTTTAACTATGCTTTTCCTGGTAAATCCACGTCTGGACATTGGAGGTTTAACAACTCAGTGACTGAGCAGAAACTCTGCGAAGGAGGCCCAGCAATGCCCACGTGACGTTTTTCCAGGTGCGCAGAGCAGTGAGAAGAGGAGTCTAGGGGAACGGGGTGGGCGATGTGTGAGCAAAGAAATGATAGTGAAAGACGTAAACATAAGCAAGCGTCATTACAAAGAACAAGCATTTTGTGTGTCGAGCTTTTCATCTTGTGTTCTCGGTATATTTGCCTGCCATGCGTAGATTTTTTGCAGCATTAAAAATGAAGATATCTGGATTCCTCCAATTCTGATTCCTCTGGTTACTGTCTATGAGCCAGTCTAATTTGGTAAATATTTCTGGATCGCAAAGGCGACAAAGTTGCTGGTGATATGAGGATAAAGATGATTTTGGTGATTGGTCAAGTGGTTCTACTGATTAGTAACCAATCTTCTACTTTTATCTTATAATGGTTATCAGTGTTTCCTTCTTGGAAGAAGATTTGGTTTCATTACTGTGACTTATTTTTCATGTCTCCTTTTATCCATACCCTTTGATTTCTGAATTTGTCATGTGACAATAGGGAAAATGTGTATTTATTCATCTTTTGACCTAGGGTCACCCACATGGTTTGCCGTGGCCCATAGAACAAGGTGGAGAATAAGCGTATGTCTTCAGAGGCCTTGCAAGTTTCTGCCTTCCTTCTTGTGCTTCTGCTGTGGCCTGGAGTAGCATATGCCTGGGCAGCATGGCTGGTCCCAAGAGGGACGAGAAGAAGAAGAAGGAGAACAGAGTCACCCTAGCTGAGCCATCCCAGCCACGCTCAGCTTTGATCAACCAAAACCCGGCTGATTTACAGATGCAGAAGCGACACTTAACCACGGCTATCTACAGCCACCGCATTTTAGAGGGTTTGGTGTGTGGCACTAGTTAACTGATTTAACCCACTTCATTTGTTTTTTCATTTGTCCATTCATCCCCAAACATCCGTTACACGGAATAAGCCCCGAGTTCTGCGGCAACTGTCTGAGATACAAAGAGCTGACTTCCAAGGGAAAGAGAGAAGTTGAGCAGTAAATGAAATCGGCGTGCAGAGTGCTAGAATAAAAGTAGGTGCTACCGCGAATCCTTAAGAGGATGTGACAAAAGGCCTTCTGGAAAAGGAGGGAGAACGCCGAAAGAATTTAAAGAGTACGTAGGGATTAGGAAGGCACTAAGTTTGGATTTTAAAGGGGAGATGTATGGACAGGCCTTCCAGGCAGAGAAAGCGCGTAACATTTGCTTTCCCTATAGGTATCCTATTGCTAAGAAAAACCCCAATGCTTCGACGGCACAGCAAGGAATCTGACACAGGTAGGAACCAAGCCTAGCTTTTTATGAAATGCCGCACAATTCTTAATATGACAAAGTCAGGTATGGTTCACGGATGGCTTGGCCATATTTTTGGTCACTGTGTTTGGAGTAGAACCTAGAGATAATGTTTAAGGAAAGCTGCCTTAAAATTGCCTGGCTCTCTATCTAAATTCAGACCTCACTTCTTGAGAATGTCAGAGTAAGGCAGGAAGCCTTTTGATTATTCGTGGTGTTTTTCTCTTTACTTCCTGCTTTAATCTTATAGCACAGGGACCAACCGATTCGAGAGGAACTGCTTCCTTGGTATTTTTGGCATGTCTCTTACCAGGAAACTGGAGGATGTGTCAGGGGCACCCTTTTCAAGAGATTTCCACTTAAACCAAGGGGGGTTGAGTCCACTTCCTAACCATTCAAGGTTTCAGCCATTTGTGGTTCACCATGGTGCAGCCTCCTTGAGGAAAAGTCAGGAAGTTCATAAAGGTCCCACGACCATGCCTTCTGCGCTGTCAAGTTACAACTCTGCCTTTATATGAAATAGTCATTGAAGTAGAAAGATCTGGCAAATTAGCATGTCCCAAATAGAAAGATGCTTTGCGGTCATTGGCACCCAGGCTTCCCTGTCTACCAAGTTTGAAGAAACTGCTTCAGAGACCAAAAAAATAAAAAAAGGAAGAAAGGAAGAAAGAAAGAAAGAAAGAAAGAAAGAAAGAAAGAAAGAAAGAAAAAAAGAAAGAAAGATTGGTTCAAGATCTCATTAATTAAGGACAGAAAATAGACTGGCTCTCCTGGTCCATCCAGTTCCCCTTTATTTCTTAACAATCCATAGTGCTGATATTATCTAGAACACTACACCAGAACTATGGACAAAACACATAAAGAGAGGGAAGCAAAATGTTTCTAGCGTCTTAAGAAGGAACAAACCGAAAAGAGAAAACGGGATGTAGAATTTTAAATGGAAGGGAAGGAACGTGTGCTCACGGGTACGGTGACTCTTTTACAATGGAAAAACTCCCAGGGAACTTGGGACAGAGGTATACGAAGCGAACGAGGAAGGAAGAAAAGAAGACACTACGTCTTTAAATTGAATTGAATGTTCTGTGACTTTAAATGAAAGCTCTTGTGTTGTTGGGCAAATAAATTTAAACCACTTAACATGGCAGAGAAGGTCAGGCGAGCTTATTATAGTGATCATAGCGTTACAGCCATTGCGATTGACCGCTGCTCTCCAGAATCACCAATAATCAGAGACCGCAAGCTGTGTTTGCAGAGAAAGGTCATCATTCATTTTTTTCAAAGCATTAATATCTTTTGTTTGTTTGGCTCAACATGAAACAGGAATCGATAGAGGTAATTCACAGAGCAATTAGCCCCTCATCTGTCAAACGGCATCTGGGTGTGTTTAACAAAAAGACCTTTGGAAAGGTTTAAAAAGAAAGAGAGTGCCTGTACGATCAACAATTTATATTTTCTACATGACATGTTGTGTATGTATCTGTGAAAAGGGGGGCCTTGGGACTAAGAAAATATACATAAAGCCTGCCATAAATCTACACTTCAATGTTACGACGTCGCAGTGTAGAGATAGACCAAAAAAAAAAGCTCAGATTACATTTTCGCCTGGTTCCCATGAAGATAGCAAGGGGCGTTTGGGATCTTTGCATCATGAATGAACACAACCACAGTACCTAGACTCTCCGAAAAGAAGACCTCAGGACAACTTGTGGGCAGTGTGACAAATTGGAGAGGGTCCAACGTTAGGAACAAATGTTCCCTACGGGCATCGGAGCCCATGGCATTTGTACTGGGCTAAACTGTTCTGAAACCGGCCACTGTCAGTCACGTTGGGGGACCCATCACAGGGAGGTGGTTCCCTCACAGCCCAGCACCCGTCACACCATTTTTGCACGTCTAGTCTGCCTATGTTAAAGTAAAAAAAAAAAAAAAAAAAAAAAAAAAGGAGAAATGAAAAATTAAGATAAAAGGCTTTAATATTAAAAAAAAAAATGAATTCTGTTCCGGGTCTATTTTTCCTTACTGAATTTCAAAAGTGTGAACTATGGGACTAAGGCAGCGGGCATCAAAAGGTGCGTTACTTTAAAAAGTCAGCCTGCGAATTTGCCCACAAATGCTATCACTCACAGCAGGGCCAGATGTATTTTGGGAATGTGGTATTTTCTTTTCAATCCTCAGGTTCTTCTTTCTCATTATTTTCTTGACCTTTTTTTTTCCCCTCCCCCATTTCCTCCCCTTTTTATTATTTTACTGTATTCATTCATTCATTCATTCACTCGTTCGCATTCACTTTATTCTGGTCTTCACCAGACCATAAGATCATGGCCAAAAAAGAAGTCACGAGGTAAAAAAAAAAGAAAGTTACAAAAGTTTTGCTCATTCTGTGACTTGGAAAAATGTGTTTTGGTTTTGAATTTAGTTTTATTCTTAACATCCAAACATTCTAAGAGGTGGCCTATTCTTCTCTAAGTCTTTTTCAAGATACTCGTGAATGTCTTATCTAGATATGACATACAGCTAAGTGAAAAAGCAAGGGACACCGAACTCAGAGTATATTATAATTTTCACAACTGCGAAAAAAAATACTACAGCAAAAGACTAAAAGGACACAATTCTTAAATAATGTCTCTGAGTGGAGGAATTATTGTCATTCTGTTTGTTTCATATAAAATTCCTGAACTTTCAAAATTCTCTTACATCTTAGTTTTTAATTGGAAAAGCTAATATTTAAATTTAATATAGTAACACAAAGCAACCATGTCCCTGTAAAATCATTATATTTCAGATTGACCTCAGAGAGCCAGAATTTTACTTGTAAGCACTGTCCAACACTCTTAAATAATTTGTAATTTTTCTTGGAACCTCATGAGATTACGCGATGCACGTAAAATTCTGAGGTGATTGCAAGATTGAAGTTGAGAGCAGTGGAGTACCAGGGAGTAGCTCACGGACATCTAGACTTCTGAAATAATAAAATCTTGTTATAAGAGAATTTTACTATTAAATATTTGGGTTTATATTATTTAGGAATGTGGAACTTAATCCCGGAGGCATTTTGACACAATGAGTCCCTCCTCCTAACTTCTCAATTAAAAAAAAAAATTTTTTTCTGTTTATGTGAACTGTGTTAGAAGTTTTCATATATTCAATACAACACTTCCTTCAACTACAAGTTTTCTCTGTAACTCACAGACACTGGCTAATAATTATTTTCCAAACTTTCAGCTACCAAAGCAAACATCCCAGCCAGTAGTTGCCTGGGATCTATTTTTCCTTCATGAAAATACTACAGTTTACTTCGACAATAATCTAAATCATCCCACTTTCCAAATGGTTATTCACAAGGAGGGCCCATCATTTCCTTGTTAGCCTATCTTAAGGGTGGGTCTGGCTTCCATAGGCTTTGCACATTCTTCTGATTTGTAAATCAAACCTGAGTTAGAAGGATGGACTGCCACCTCCTCTGGGCTCTGCTTAGTGTCACAGGGGTACAGTTCATCAGACAAACACCTCGTAAGCATCAGTTCTGGCCGCTTTCCAGGGAAAACCATGTCATGCCATTGAATAACACTTAGGACCCAATCTTTCATCCTCCTCCTGCATAACTAAATAAATTGGGTAAAGGTCTTGCCCTGTCTCAAGATAACAAGAAGTTTAAAGAACTTACCAGTGTTTCATGTTGCAGACACTAAGCTTTAGAGAAATGAACAAAAACAAGATGGCGGCTTTCCTGAAGTTCAAAGGCAGTTCTGATAGCAAATGAATACAGCTACAAATAATACAGCTAAAAAATAGGAAGGGGATTCGGACGGAGGGCTGGAAGAAAATGAACACAGAAATTTTTCTTCTAATGCTATCCTACTCAAAACCTAATGACTTAAAACAGGAGGCAGCAAACTTCATGAAAGATTAGAGGAGAAATGGCTCATACTTCATGGGAAGCATCATCTCTTTAGCAGCTCTTCGACCACACTGTTGTAGTGTGAGACAGCCTCGAAACGCGTAAACGAGCGGATGCTTCCCATGTTCTAATAAAACTTTAATGTGAACACCGAAATCACACGATTTTCACGTGTCCCCAAATATCACTCTCCTTTACTTCTTTTTCGACTGTTTATAAATGTGAATGGCCTGCCTGCCTCTGCACCAGAGTTTGGAAGTCCTGACCTGAGTTTGTGTATCGGATATTAGAGAATGAGCTTTCTTGGCTTCCTCTCGGTTTAGTGATAGCTGTTTGTTTACCATTTAACTGTTATGTGAATAAAGATGTTTTTCTTTAACTTCAATATTTTGTTATTTCAGAAAAAGCTCACTGAACTTTTTAAGCTCATCGAATTCCGAAGAGAATCTTGATTATGCGTGACTCAGGCATGGGAGGAAAGAGAATACGGGTGAGCAGACCAGATTCGACTACATAAAATCATGTGTTTTTTTTTTTTTTCAGAGAAAGACTTAAAATAGACTAAAATCTGATATCAGTTTAAATTATAGTTTATTCAGGTAATAACTATATAAATAATTATTCAATAATTTTGAAAACTCTTTGGTGAAAAAAGACAACAGAAATGGGAATAAATCAGAGTGAAAAACTCTACACGTGTGCGTATATGTATATGCATTCTATATAGCAAAAGGTATAAAGCAAAATGTCAACAATATTTATGGGGAAGATGGGGTTAATTATCTCTGTGCTTTTTTTCTACGTTCCAAATATTTTGCAATGTGTGTGCTTTTATAATTAGGAAAAGATAACCAATGTTATAAGAATACCCTTTGCTTCCAACTTTTGAAAGTATTTCTGTGGACAGATCTATGCCTCTGTGGCAATCCTGGGTGAGGGATCATGAAATATTCTGCATGATTTACTGACCACTGGAAAGATTTGTGATAGCGTTGCAGATAACCTCCAGGGAGCTCATAAAAATAATTACCTGAAAGTTGTACAAATTCAGCATTTTATGACATGCAAATAAAGAAAAGGAAGGAAGAAACATGAGATAACACAAATAAGACCTCGTAAAAGGGACGGCGATAAGTTTGAAAAAAGAAATAATGGATGTTACTAAGTTCTGTAAAATTTTGGCAGGTAGATAGACTTGAATGAGAGAGAGCCAACAAACCGCCCTCTTGCTATTCAAAAGAGGAACAAAACATCAATCAATCTCTGGCATCAAAATCGTATTTGTATTTGTGACCAACGTTTTCTTAAAGGCTCGCCTTCATCTTCATTTGCAAGTTTTCTGAAAAAAACTTGGCTGAGTCCAAATAACTGGACTTTCATTCGTGGGGAAAATATAATAAAAAGGGGATTCGTCCACGCATTGTTTAGTGCGTTTTTATTTCAACATTTGAAGGAAGGACAGCACATGAGTTCTACCTATATATTTATTCCTATTACATTTCGATACCATGAGGAAAAGGTAAATGTAGTTTATTTTCTCAATCAAAAAGATCTTGAAAGGATGTCTGAAAAAAAATGTTATATTAAAGATATATTAGTAAGTGACTGCTTTTAAGTTATTAGGTATCAAAATAGCCTTATTTAGGTTGTTCACTGCTTGGAAGACCAGCAAGTACATGAGAATAAAGGAACCACTGGATTCTCAGAAGTAAAATAAAAGTATTTCAGGCATCTGATAATACTTGGGGCTTAATCATTAGATATGGTGTGTCAAAAATGTTAGACTGATAATACTAATAGAAATATATTTGAAAGAGATATTTTTTGAGTGTCTCTTTCTTTTCTCTCTCTCTTTTTTTTATTTCTTCCATCCCATAGAAGCGCAGTTCCCAAGAAATCTACTTGACTGATGGACTTGTAAGGGAGAAGAAATTACAGCTGTGGGTCTCAGGCACTCTACTTCACCTTATCAAATGCACTCACCAATTTATGTTCTCAGTACTTTTCCACAGTCTGACAAAAATCAGGACTATTCTGGGGCTTCGTGAGCCCTCCTGTCTCTAGAGATGGTGACATTCCATCTCGACAGCTCAGATCAAGCCACCGGGTACCACCCACATGCCGCTGATGGATTGTCAATGTGTTCTAAGGGAACCGAGAGGGAAAGCTCCACTTTTGACTACTATATATCATGACTCGTAGTTTACTTGAACATTCAAGACTCATCTGAAAAGATCCCGCTCTCCATCAAACACTTCTGATAGAAAGCTCATGATGAATGACAGTCACGGGTGCCATGGGTGGGGGTGGCTGCTCTTGTTTCAGTTGGAGTCCGACCCTGCACGCACTACACGCATGAAGCCGCATGTAAGAGCTAACTGAATTGTGCAGAAAACACACTTAAGAGATGGCGTCGTGGCTTCCCAGAGTCGTGGAAAGACTCTGCAGAGGAGCTAGCGCACGGGTTGGACCTTGGAGGATCAGGAAGTTTGGATGGGTGCAGGAGAAGGACAGACAACAGAAAGTAATCGCCTGTGTTGACGACCAGCGCATTGTGTCCCCAAGCCTGTATCGCTTCCTCCAAACGTGACCCCACGCAATTCTCATCAGATTAGGAAGCCGAAGTGCAGAGAAGGCAGAGTTCTCAAAAGACTGCACAGCTAAGAAATACGGGAAAACAGATTTGAGCTCAGACCTGCCTTATTCTAACATTTATATTCTTTTTAATGCACTGATCTGTATTCAGGATGTGTTTTTTTTTTTTTTTTTGAAAGGCAGACTGATGGGAGTAAGAATGAAGACATGCAAATAAGCGAGCTTGAGGATGAAGGGCTTCCTTCCTGCGGACGGTGGTTGGAATCAAGCAACGAAGGGAAGGAAAAAAATAGTGTTTCTAGGAAGAGTTCCAAGATGAGATTTTTACCTGCTTGACGAGCATTTGTTAAACCTGAATTTATTTATTTTCTAATTGCAAAAGTATTCCACGTGAACAGTAAAATATTAGGAGACTGTGCAAAGAACCACCAGCTACAGAATCAACCAGAGCTAGCTAGTCTTCCTGTTCCAGTATACCGTTTCTCAATCTTTGGAGCATTTTTCTTCAAATACATTCATATATAGATTTTATGAAATTCGAATTTGGTTTTCACATTTTTATAATCCGACGTCTAAATTAACGACATATCGCCATCTAGTTCATCTCAGATACTCTCTGAACACATATTTTAATGAGTGTAGGATATTTCATAAGTATAGGCTGCCATCATTTATTAAACTTCCATCATTGAGCATTGAAGTAATTTCTAGTTTTTCTAATAGAGAAATGATAAATGATGTCCAATTTCCTGTGGAAATCATTTTGTTTACTTCTGATTTTTCCTTAAAAACGATTTTTAAAAAAAAAATTTAGATTTCAGAAAACTAAAATCTAAATTTCAATCTCGCACCATCCCAGAAATTGAAGCCCAGGGCCGAACTTTGAGGGAACAAACCAACATCCTAGCAGAAGCCTGACCTAATCATCATCAGCATCATCATCACTTCAGGAAGTTAACCATCAGGGAGAGAGGCGGAGAGATTGAAGACGAGATTAAGGGCACAGGGAGTAAGAAAAAGAACACAGTTTCCTTTCCTCAGGGGACAGATGCATGCTCTCCAGGTAGCAAACTTCTTTTAAACATCAAACTCCCTTGTGGTCTTGGGAGTTGTGAGAAGCACTTATTTTAGATTTTGTCTAAATCTTAAGTGACGATGGGCTTTTTTAACTTCCAGTAACACTGAAAACTGGTGCATTCACATCACGCTGCCGATACATTTTCTCGTTAGAGAAAGTCACGCAGTAAAGGCCACCTCCTGGCTTTGCATCCCAGCTACTCAGTTTAACAGCTCTGTGACGTTGGACAAGTCCTTTAATTTCTCTGAACCTCAACGTCCACAGCAGAAAATGGAGATAATAATGTCACCTGGCAAAGTTTGGATCGTGACAATTAAATAGGATAATGTACCAGCAGACAATCACAATCACGGAAGGGGGCTTCTTCATTTTAAAAAGTAGGGTTCATTCGTTCCACAAAGTTTTTATTCCTGGGGCACTGAAAATTCAAAGGCATTATCCAATCTCTTATTGAGGATCACAGCCCCATGAAAAAGACAGGGAGGGTAGCATCATAACATAGCGATGAGCTAACACGTCGAAGGGACAGAAGTTGGTACAAAGTGGTGTGTATTCCCAAACGAGGGACAGCCGGATCTATTTGGAGAGAGGGCAGAGAAGGTGTAACCCTCGCGGTGAGTCTTACAAGATGAGGACTTGGTCACCAGGCAGGGGAAGCAAAGGGGATGTCGCCGGCATGGGCTATCTATCGCTTGGTCCTGTGGTGGCGGGGAGAGGCTCAGTGGTTGGCACGAATCCTTAACAGAAGCTAAAAGATATTCAAATGCCACTTCCTCCGCCTGGTCCCTTCTCCAGGAAACCCTCTTCGCATCCTTTCCACTTTAATTGCGCCTCATCTGTGGATTTCTTTGACATTTACTACTTCCTGCTTTGCGTTAATTTGTGTACTTAGTTTACTTTTATTATGCACTAGAGAACCACAGACTGTTTTTTCCTGGTGTTCTCCACAGCGCCTTCGACGTAACATTATGCCTATTTATATACGTAAACACACACGTATGCATTTTTTTAGAATGAAAACCGATGCATCCCACATTCATCCTCTTCATCGTGGTGGGTGTCGCGGTCCGTTTATTCATATATTGGTGAAAGGAGAAAAGTCTTTTCGTTGTACAGCTTGTCGCACATTAAGCCATTGACAGACACGCAATACCTTTCCCTTCACTCCTGAAAACCAGCTGAGAAGTTTTTCTCCTGCTATCAAAGAAACAGATTTCTTCTAATGCCATCGATTCTTCTAGAATAGACACATAGAGCTATGTCTTCTCTCTCATCCACTCAACTTAGAGCCAGCTTCTTGGGCAAAGGCAGGGGCCTGATAAAGAACCCTCAGAATATAGTGATTTTCTGAGTTCCCAGCAGAGATGAATACTGGCTGGGATCCTGGGTGGTTGTATGGCTGATTCAGGAACACTCTGTCCCTCAAAATTTGGGGTTTAGACTCCCTTCAATCATCTAATGAGCGATGCCCAGCTCCAAGTCAAATCTGCCAAGAAGACTGTGAATATTCTCATTATCTTGATTATTACGGGTAGCCATAGAATCACACAATATCATAATAATATCATTTGTACATTTATTGAGTATTAACCATGGCCAGGCACTTTCTAAATACTTCGTCCATATTAACTAAACTCACTCACAAGGGACTTGGCAACTTAGTTACTCTCAGCGTGTTTTGTTTAACTGATGATGAGGCTGTGGCACAGTGGGCTATTCCTGGTGAGTGGTGACCCCGGGTTGGGATCAAGAGTGACCTGTTATGGAGCCTGGGCTTTCTTGCCTTTCGTTAATGTACCCGACCAAGGACATAACACCATCCTCTTTTTATAACTTAGCTGCAGAGACTCTCAGAAACTCGCCTAAGTCCACACACTGGATAATAGTAGAGCCAGGATTTGGAGCCCAGTCCATGGAGCTCTGAAGTCTGAGTCTGGGACTCGAGGCTTCCCGCTCCCAGGCAAGATTTATAATGCTTCCGGTTATCACTATGGACTATCTTATCCTCAGCCGTGGGCTCTATCGGGGGATGGTTTCCTAGGACAAGAGAGAAGTAAATAAAGTGTCCTCCTGATACTGCTACAGGAGTCATTGAGGACAACTGAAGTAGGGTTTGATGACTCTATGAGTGAATTACCCTTGGGATATTTCAAATATTAGAAATGTTTCCTGTAGACCCTGTCGAGGATGACTGACCCAGTTACATTCTGCCGCGAAAACCGTAGTCATTTTATTACGCTTTGTTAAGGTCCAGTGTTGACGCCATGGTTTCGGACAAAAAGGGTCAAGAATCCAGGCCAAAGACAGAAAGGGCAATGTCCCACAGGGGTAAAGAGCCAGAGCTCAGCACATCAAGATGACGGCTGTCTTTGAAAATACTGAATTGATACAAGCCAAAGAGTAGGAAAGCCAGACACGCCTTTATGTGCAGAATCGAGGCCGGCCTCGTGCCAAGCTCAGTAGACAGCTCATGTCAATTTGGCAGAGAAGTGAAGATGAAGGTCGCTCCCGGCTGCAAGGGTTCGGTACAGTAGGAAATTTATGATAAGTCAAAATAGTTGACCCACTGAGACCCGTGTAACTTACTGTTTATGGAATCTCAAGTGGACAGCCTCCTTTTCCCTGTCATGGTGGTCATGTTTACACTCCATCAGATCTGCGGAGTCTCGAAAATGGACTAATGAATTTGATCACCACAGCCCACTCTGCTCATTAACCTGAAGTATCTGTCAGATGGCTCCGTTTCCTCCAATCAAAGATGTAACACCATGACCAAGGTGTCGTTTCATTCCATGAGGTACCGAAAGAGGTCGCGGAGAATGCGCAGCGCGAGGTATGATTTCTCATCTGTTTTGAGGGTGAAGTCAGTGATGTGTGTTTATTCATAGTGGTGCCTGCTACTGTCCCCTTCCAATGAAACCTGACAATTAGAAGTGGCTGCAGGAAATGGCTGTGAGCGCTCCTAAATAAATAAGGCTGTGTGAAAGCAAGGGACTTTCTTCCTACTCGAGTAACGAAATTTGACAAAGCAGTCACGGTTTGCTTTGTGACCATCGACGACTAGTTACACGGCAAACAATCCCTTAGCAATCTCTTTAGATCTTTCTGCGTTTTCATGAAATTATTAAACGAGTAGGAAGGCGAGTTTTGGGGGCGGATCGGCAGATAGCATAATTCATGTCTTAGCAGTATAACTGGTTTGTTACGAAACCTTAACAAACTGGGTGAGAAACAAAACAGGTTCTTTTTTGTTGTTGTTTTGCTTCGTTTTCCGATTCTGATCCTGGCATGTCAAAATCCCCCTTTCCCACTCGTTAAAAATAACTTGGCAGGGTCCTGTGACTTTTCAGTTTTTCTCAGGTTTTAAAACTCGGTTTAGGCTATTTTAAAACTGGAATCTCGTACTGGATTCGTATTTATTTTCCTCATTTCCTCCAACTGCCCCTGGAACAGACTTGGTCCCATCAGCTTGGGATCACTGTCCCTCATCTGAGCCATGCTCTTCTGGCCTTTCTGGTCTGACTCTGACCAGGAAGAATGGAAGGCACAGATGGCTTCCCCTGACCTTGACTGACCTTCTGGTGTTGGAAGGAGGATGCTGGGGGTGGAAATGTAGTAAAAGATTTATCTAAACTGCTAGAAAAAAATCAGGTTGGGGCAAGGTCCTTGGCTTCCCTGATTCTCACAGCAACTGGTACCCACCGTACATCATATAGTTTTTCTCCCTAAGGGGGTATAGCTCACACCCAGGACATCTTTATGAAGATCCTGCCCGTTCCTTTGCTGTCTCCCAACATTCCTGTCCCCCTCCCCACTGGCCCAGCAGCCTCTGCGGCAGCCCTAATCTCCTGACCCCTTTTTAATCTCGATGCTTCCTCGCTTGGAGAAGGAACCGCTGAGTCCGCTTTGCACACTGCGAGGGTTCGAGGGAGCACTGAGAGTGGGGGCGGGGACTCCGTCTCCCTCCCGGGCAAAATAACCCTAGTGGCAGCAGGTCCCATTCTCATAGGTTACTGCCCTCTCCTTCCTAGTAGGCTTCTTAACCTCGAAGGACCGCCTGACTGACTCTGGGCCCAATTTTTTATGAGTATTTTGTTCCAAGATACAACTAGACTCTTGTCGAAGTCACAGAAAATTGCCCTCCACATGTTCCTTTTCTCTTTCACGGCAGTGCTAGGGTATGTTAGTACGCCTTCCCAGGTTCAGCCCACACCGAGCTGGAGAGTAAGAAGTCATCGTTTTCTCAAAGGAAAAAAAAATGTATATATATACACATACATGGGTACCATGCTACTTCCTCTCCTCTCGTTTACTACAGCCTCTTCCACCTGAAAAGCCCATGCGCGTAGCGACACCCAAGTCAGAACGGCGGGAGTCCCCAAGCGCCCTCCACCCATTCGCGGCGACTGTGGCACGCCTCGCCTCTTTCCCTTCGTCTGGGTTCCCTCCAGAAGCCGTCATACGTTTGACCACCAAATCCACCTGCGTCCACCTTTGGGGAGCAAAGGCTTGGAAACGGGCGCACGTGGTAACCGGAGTGGATTTTGTTTGCGAGACTCCAACGGGCACCCTGTCTCTGTTCTTTCTTCCATCCGCCGCACCCTCTGCTTCCCAAAGAGCCAGCCGATCTCCTCTCCCTTCCCCGCAAATGTCCTAAAGAGCCGTCCACACCGCTTCCTAACGAGCGCAGCCTTGCGCCTTGCGCCTTCCTGGAAACAGGCTCCGTGCTGCTGGGATCTGACTTCTCGGTGGGTGGACAGGACCGGGGGGTCAGAGCTGCACTTGACCCTTTGTTCCACAGACTTACTTCGCAGCTGAGCAGTCAAATTTTGATTTAGACTCTTTTTTTTCTCCCCCTAGGCCCTAGACCAGTTCCTTACCTTGGAGCATGTCCCCTTTGCTGATCTCATACATTTTTATTTTATTTGATAACTTGATATTATGCTCGGATTACAGAACTTCCATTCGGTAAAGATTCTGTAACAAATTGTTCTTTTGTACGATTGCCAAATATCTCAGACTAAAAACATACTGGGGGGGAAAAAGCCAGATAAAAAATTAAATGGAGTCAAAAATTAGGGGCTGGCTAATAAAATCAGATTTTTCTCGACACTTTCAGTCAATGCAAAAATAATCGTGGGAATATAAAAGGTTTTTTATGGTCAATTATTCCTGTCTTAGTAAGTACCTATAATCACAGCCCCTTCAGAATAGGTAATAATCTTCCACAGAGAAAAGTGAGACTTCCCTACAGATCCATAAGAAAGGTAAAATGTTATCACATGCATGCATAAAATATATTAATATTGAAATGTGCTAGCTTTAAGGTCAGGTCGGTAGACATCTTTTTTTTTCTACCCTGAAAAAAATATATACTATCTGACTTTATTGGGCGGCTGACATCCAATTGATCTGCATTATTCTTCGCTAGCGAGAGCCTATATACCTAAATGCCTCAGATAATAGGTATTACGGTATTAGGTAAAAAGCCTCCATGCAGTCTACAGCAATATCAAAAAGGTAGAAAGTGTAAAATAAGGGAGATTAAGATGACACCAGAAAGCTTTGAATGAGGTGTCATTTTGCATTTAGAGAGACAACCAGCAAAGTTAAGACAGAAGGGGGAAAAAAATGCCCCTTTCTCGCCAGCTGCCCTTAAAGATTTACAAATGATCTGTTAACAGAAATGAGTTTCTCTTGGGCTTCAGAAACCATTTATTACTCCGGGAGAGAGACAAAAAAAAAAAAAAAGGAGATGGAAAAGACTGGCAAATTATGCTTATTTGAAGGCAAAACGCATCCCATCAGCAGCATGATGAAAATGTACCAAAGGTGGCAGCCAGATGTTGGCATGTTAATATTTTTTTCGCGAGCTCTTTCGCCGGAGAACGAGGACAAAGAACTTTTGGGGGCCGTTCTTGAGAATCTGAATTGCGGCGCATTGTCAGGCTGCAAGCCGTGCCGGGGAAATCATGATCGCATTTGATGATGAAGAGGAAGAGGAAGTGTGTCCTAAATAGGGGGCTTGAACTTCGAGTCCCTGGCTGCCTCCCAGATGTCTTGCGCTACGAATGGGCTCATCTGATCTCTCCTAGTCAATTTCATCCTGGAAAGTAGCCAGTGGGCCTAGTTCACGACCCAGTGATGTCATTATAATTCATTCTCCTCCACCACAAAGACTTCGGAACTTTCCAATTTACAATGGGTCTTTTTAATAAAGAAGAGTGTCACGCATGGAATTTTTAAGTGTTTCTAATGATTTATCTTTCTTTTTCCTTTTTTCCCCCTCTTTTAGGCTCAGAATGGCCTGTCTTATTCTTGGGAAGACTGGACTATCAAAATCATTCGAAGAATTCTTGTTATATCTTTGTTCAAGTTTTTTATAGGCCGACTATGGGCTACCTCGTCTAAACAACAATTAAAACGCTAAACTTTAAGTCTTACGAATAAATCACAGTAGGGAGCCGGAAAATGTAATAACGACTTCACTGATGCTCCCTCTTGAATACGCACAGAGTATCTCTAAACAGGACAGATGCCGTCTTTAGCCGCGGTCTCTGTGTTTCGAGCCTAACTCTGCAGGCTGAGAGAGACACGTGTAAGTCACTTAGAAGCAGGGACTGTGGCATCATTTTGTGTCCACCACTCCCCAGCACTTCTGGGCTCCAAGGAAACAGCCACTGAGGAAGATCACGTGGCGACCGAGCTCGGCGCTGGGGAGTGAGGACCCTCTCCCGGGACCTCGCCTCTTTGATCCTGGGGAGCCCTCCTTGCCAGAGTGGACTTCTACTCTCTTTATCCTGGAGTGTTTGCGAAGACGGGGCCTTCCCTGGACTCATTCCCAATGGAGGGTCAATGCTAAGAGGGAGAAATTGCCCTTCTGTGGATCCAACCAAACGACCTGATAGAGCCTTCTCTGGACACCTCGGGGGCCCTCGCCTCTCCTGGCCAAACGGAGACTGGTCCAGCTGGACTAAGATTGCTCGTCTCTCTCTCCTGTGTTTGATACATATATTCTTCTAGAGTCTGCAGAAACACCTTGCTGTAATTATGATATGCTAGAGGGGGGAAAAATCCAGACTTGTTTTGTTTTGTTTTGTTTTTCACTCCTTTTCTAGAGTAGGTGTTCTAAACCAAATCTGCATGGCTGGACCATTATCGGCAATAGATTTAAATGAGAAGAGGATGGTGGCCAGAACACTTAGGCTAGTTGGAGAGGACATTGGGACTGTCTGCGTGCTGAAGCGATTGCATAGAAAAGGTTAAGATTGACAGGACTGAGATGGGGGAGGTGTGTAGGAAGAAAAGAGAGAGAGAGATGAGAAAGAAAGAGAGACACACACACGCAGAGAGGCAGGGGCAGGGAGAGAGGTTTGTAATGAGGAATGAAGATGACTTGGAGGAGCTCAGGGGAAAGGCAGCTCGGGATGGGGTGAAATTAAGGAGGGCTGCATGCAGGAGGAGGGCTGCGTAGAGAGAGGGCACCTGGCCTTTTCAGAAGATGGTTTTCCTGTTTTTACAGAAAGCGGAGCCACAGCAGAGAGCCTGGGAGTCTCGGGTTGCCAGTGTCAGGTGGTTCACACTCTTCCCCATGACTTGGGGATATAAAAGTCTTTGAAGCGAGCCCTTGCTGAATCTGATCAAAGGAATCGTCTCTTTCCAGGGAGTAGACCGTGCACTGTGTTAGTGGGACTGCTCGTTACCCAAGCTGGCGATCACCACCAAAGGGAGAAAGGGTTATCTTAGCCATAGCTACGACGCGCTGCGGGGAACCCAGAGAGTCTGGAGAAGGGGACACAGGACAAGCTGCACAGAGGAGACATAATAATGATGATAGTAATAATGAGAAGAAAAGCAACCATTTTAATGCCAAAAATTAGGAGCAGCAGCTGCTGTATTTTTAAAGCCCCTGTTATGGACATATGCCGTCTCCAAACATGTCTAGAAATGTATGGATCTATACATATGTATGCATGTCGATATGTATAATCTGTAAACACTCACAGAACCCCTCGACGTAAGCATTATTAGTCCGATTTTGTAATTGAGGATATTAAGTCTTAACGAGCTCATAAAACTTATTCGAGGAAACGCACCCACATAAAGTTTGATCGTGGCCGATTGGATAAAAAGACGCAACCATAGCTGTGTGGTCCGTAAAACACATGGCGGGGTTGAGAAGGAAGGAAAGAGAAAGCGTTATGTGAAGAAAGGTACAGTGGAAAACAGCTCGGGGAATGGTTTATACGCTGCTCGTAGGAAACTATCACACGGGTAAGAAAAACGAAGCCCAGAAAATTGCTAGCAAATGGTACAGCCAGGATTCGGCTCCACACCGAACAATCACCCCATGTTGTTGCTTAAAGGAGTTGTGATAAGACACCTCGAAGGCCAGTTTAAATTCTAACGATTATTGATTTCGGAAGTTATACATCAGGGGTTGACAATCGTGGTTCTGAGTCAGGCTCAAGTTCAAATCTCAAGTCTTTCTTGTTACTAATGTGTAACCCTGGGTGATGTACTTAAAAAATCTTGAAAGCTCATTTTCTTCATCTGCGAAATTGAGATCTAATATATAACTAATAAAATCGTGAGGATATAATAAGAGAACGTATGCAGCTTTTAAATCGGTGCCGCACTACCTGCACCTTTAGCAAACTGTAGCTGTTATTTCAGTGTTCTGAGATATAAATATTATTAAAATAATATTCTGTATTACATGTTGCATCCCTAAGTTTCAGTATCAATATTGTAGGAAAAAGATTATTGATTCTAGACTAGGTTTGAATTTTCCCTGAGAATAACCATTTAATTTCATCCTTCAAAAATTTTCTGCAGTAAAATGCCAATTTAAAAATAAGTGGCAGTTTGAGGAAAATATTTGTAATATGTACAGAAAAAAAGACTTAGCATCAAGAAAATATAAAGATAAATAACCCAATAAGACAGGTAAAATGAGGTAGTTCACAGAAAAAGATATACATGGTGAATAAACATAGGAAAATGTGCTCACACAAGTTATTTTTAGCCCAACTCTCTGGAAAAATCATCATCATCATCATAATTACAACATCCAACTCATTTTCTTATTTCCCCTTGAGTTTACATCTCCCTCCAATTATCACTCCTTATCTCCACTTCTGTTACAGCCACGAAAAAGAAAAAAAATGTAAAAGATTTGTTCATACTCACTGTTTCCACCTCATAAGTTCTCTCTTGCTTTCGAGTCGACTCAACTCCAGATTTCTGTCTCTCTTTCTCATTGTACAAGAGGAAGTACGTTTACCCTCGAATTGTTGGCTGCCATCTTGAAATCATGGATGAACTGCGTTCTGTAGAAATCAGGACAGAGAAACCAGTCCTTAGTGACATCAGAGAGAATTCTAATTAAAGCCTACTCTATTTTTGGATGTTTCTGTCCAAGTCTAGATGGGGTTTCTGTTTCCTACAACCACTGCTCTGGGAGGGTCTAGAGTGAGGATGGATACCCTATGAGGAGGGGAAAGGTAGGGGAAGCAATGGCTGACAGCTTTTAAGGAGAAAATTTCTAGAGACGATGACATACAAAAATGATAGTCAGTATTCAATCTATACGATACCCACAGATTTGTACCTAAGAGCACAGAATAAATCACATATAAGCCAAGTCAAATGAGTGAGAGACTCAACCATGATCTGAAAGGGTTTGTGACAGGATCAGTGATGAGCTCTACAAAAAAATATATAAAACACTTGGAATTAAAATATATGATTTTTGCTCTATGATTTAGAGTAAAGCAAATTTCAAGTCCAAGTTGTTTAATTTGTCATTGAATTAAAGAATTCTTGCCTCCCCCCCCCCCACTCTTCTCAGTTATCGGAGCCAGCATTTAACCATGACCTTGGTGATGTGCCGGAGACACATTTATGAGCAAAATATTCTTCAGGTCTTTATGTAATATTGCACAACAGAGTGGGGGAGATAAACATTAAAAATACCCATTTTATTTATTTTCAGTTCAATAAGGGACTTTCTTGGGTTTAATTTTCAAAACTCTAATTAAAGTTCTTCAACTTTTGTTTTAGAAGCAGACTCTTTAAATCCAAGATTCAACCAACAAAAAATTGGCTTTTTATCAGTCTCATTTCTTTCCATTCTTTTTGACCTGAGAGAACCAGAGAGAGGGATGGGAGAGGAAAAATGGTGAATTAACACAACATCACAGGAACGAAGATAGACCGAGGAAAACTCTAAAGTCTTGGGAAAATGAGCAGAAAGTACAGCTGGGGAATCCTCAAAGTAAATGTGAGCTATGCAGACATTCACGTTTAAGATGGTTCTATTCAAAGTTTTGTTCATGGCATAAAAATTGCTTGCCAGAAGCCTAGATTACAAACCCTGACTGTTGAGACCTTTGCCAGGGGGCAAATCCTAGACCATGACCTTTGCCCATGAGTCCACTGCAGCCATTTTCTCTATATTCGGTTGTGCTAATTTTTATGTAGCATTTGTAGATAAACTTTTTTCTAGACAATACAATCTCTCTACCCAAATTATACTTTACATCTCTCGATTAATTTCTATACTGTTATATATGTTAGAAATGTAAAGTACGTTCTAGTTTATGGCCATTGTTCATGAACACCCCTTCTCAAAACATTTTTATAGTACTTCTGAACTGGACGAATGATCAATACAAGTATAATGGATACTAAAAGAAGGCATCTGAAAAGTAGAGATTTTCTTTCAGAAAAAGACGTTGATTTGAGTTTCGTGCTATTAAAAAGAAGTTCCCATCCCTGAAAATGTCCTTTGTGTGTCTTGTAGTGATGATTAAGTCTCCTGAATAGAATTCAGTTCTTTCACTGTAGTTGTCTGTTTTCAGATATCGTAATTTATAAATTCTTAAAGCTTACATTAAACACTTGTACCCAACACGGAATAAAATAAATGGTCCTAGCACATAAGGTTATCAATACGTTTGAGTATATTTACATTTGGCAGAGTCAGACATCCTGACTTTATGTTTATAGATACTCATGTTTATGTTATAATAATGTATACACAGTAAGTATATGTGTATTTGAAGAGTGCTTCATTAAATTTTTTATTGGACCAAAGAAGATTTATTATATGGAAGAGACAACCTCATATCTCTTATTTCCTACCATTTCAAACAAGAGAATTGTTGTCATCATTATGTTCACTGATACCTTTAAACAAGCTTAATCATGGTCACTCTGCTGGCTCTTGAGCTGCCACGAATTAGAAGAATAAAACAACAATAACTAACAAACAAACAAAAATCCTAGTCCCTACCTTCGGGGAAGCAGACCTCTTTTTGGGCAGAGACCCTTAATGGATGCACACTATGTACGTTAAAGAAAAATGTAACCGCACAAAGTAATCTAAGTCAAAATTAGTGAATTACTAGAGCTGGTGAGCAAGGCTCTACTGGAAGGGGAAAGAAGGCCGCTCAAGGTGGGCACGTGGGTATACCCTTGGGGAAGAGTTTTACGGAGGGAGAATCGTAATGAGTGATAGATGACTGGTAGACCTTGGACTGTGGAAAGATGGAGCGGAGGAGAAATCTATTGCATATGGAAAAAAAAACAAGTAGGAAGGAAGGAAGGAAGGAAGGAAGGAAGGAAGGAAGGAAGGAAGGAAGGAAGGAAAATTCTAGAGGCTTCCACTTTTGCTTAGGATATATAGAAAGAAATGACGAACTTTAGCTCCCAAGCAAATAATAAGAAATCACCAACTGAATGACAATAAAAAAAAAGAAACCCACGTACTTTCAAAATATATATGTATATACCACCAAAGAGCTGTGGACACAAAGAAATCAGAAAGAACTAAACTGGAAAGACAAGACTTTTCCAAGCACATGGAAAATATAGGCTACCTCAAACCTGGGGTCAGTTGCTGCAGTTGGGGGCAGGGTGGTTGAAGGGCACATCTATCAGAAAGGACAGTTTTTGCTGAGACAAGAAGAAACAAAGCAGACTTTCTGATGAATTGGGGCGCTGCCGTGGCAGACTGAATCTGGAGGAGCCCCAAACGCAGAGATAATCTTCTTGGCCGAGTCGCTTACAGGGGAATTTCGCTGTTCGAGCCGAGGCTGGGAGTGGAGGCGGAAAGATTTCACAGCCTCACAGTGTCAGGAGCTCGGTTTCCTGCCATCTCACTGGGGTCCCTCGTCATCTGTGGTCTCACAGTCTTTGGGGCCTTGGGGAAATGGTAAATATAGAGACTATTTTCTTCATTTCCTTAAATTTTTCAAAAATCAAACATTCTTTAAAAGATTACTTAAAGAAATAATCAGAGCCATGTATCTGTGTAAAAGTAAGGAGTATGATAAAAATAGCATGAAAAGTAGGAGAAAGTGCAAATGAAATGATACTTTCGGGATATTTCATTACACACAGAATTACACAAGCGAATTCAAGATAGATTGTGATAAATTAAGAATGCATAGTGTGATGTCTAGTTCAGTCGCTAAAAGATTAATACAAGGAGGCATGGTTAAAAAGCAATAGAAGATATAGAATAGAATACTGTAAATTTTTAAATTAACCAAAAAAGAAGATAAGAAAAGAGAAACAACAGCAAAAAGAGGAAACAAACAGGAAACCAGGAGAAAATGTTAGACTTAAACTCAAACATTTAGATAAGTATGTTAAATGCAAATCGTGAAACACATTGCATGTAAAAAAATAGAATTTTTAGAATAGGTAAAAAATAAAACCCAATATGCTCTTTATAAGAGATATAAGAGATGCACTTTAAATATAAAATCACTGATAGACTGAAAGTAAAAGAATGGGAAAAATATTACATGAGAACAGTTAAGTATGAGAAAGCTTTCGTAGTAATATTAACACCAAACATAATAGACTTGAAAACGAAGAATATTATTACCAGAAATAAATTTGGTCACTTCAAAATGGGAAAAAATCAATTCACTCCAAAGACAAAACAATCCGAAATGTACACTCATCTAATCACAGTTTCAAAATAAATGAAGCAAAAATTGGAAGACTTAAAGGGAAAGTAGATTAATACAGTTACGGTTGGAGATTTTGACACCTCTCTATCAGTAACTGACAGAACAAGAAATAGTTACAAATATAGAGGACGTGAACAATATCATCAAAACGTGACCTAATTGACACACCAACACTGTGATACATATTCCTTTCAATTATACAGAGACTATTTAAAAAAATATGCCACAACCCTGAGCTATAAAATAAATTTCAATAAATTTGAAAACTTTAAATTTTATAAACTATTTTCTCTGAAATCAGTAAAATTACATTAGAAATCATAAACAATAAAATGGATAGGAAAGCCTAAAATATATGGAAGTTAAACAACAAACTCGTGTATGTAACTCAGAGATCAAAAAAAAAAAATCAAAATGGAAATTAGAAATTATTCTAACTAAATGACAATGAAAAGGTAATATCAAAATTTGCAGGATGTAGCTAAAACAGGTTTAGAGGAAATTTAAATCTTTACATGATTAAAAGAGAAAGTAGTAAAAATTTTAAAAATCTATAATCTAAATTTTTATTCCAAACCCACAAATCCTCATCCTACTATGTAGCCATTGAAGACCCTGAGAGCCACATTCTGACTTGTAGTTAATGTTAATCATGAGAGACTACTTTTATTGACCTTGAATCACAGACAATTTAAGAAAAAAATTCAGAAAGTTATGTGGAAAAAAAAATCATACAGCATCATATTTTTTCCTTTTAACATAGTTGGCTAACATTAGTGTTTTTATATTATTGAATGTTTGGAAAAACATTTTTAAACTTCGCGACTCTCATCATTGGTAATTTCATGTTAAAAAAATTAATGTCAGACGTGGGAAAACCTCTCAAGTATTTTCACATCTGAGCTGTAAGATTTCAGAGCGTTTCAGTGTTTGTTGAAGAGTAAAACACTCTAAAATCACTCATCAACCAGTTTGCCTTCTAGTGAACTGTCATGTTAAGCTTTTCAGTGTGAATATTTTATGTCAAATCATTTAATATTGTTTTCCCAATGTATTGATGAGTTTCACTACTGAAATGATTCTCTTTTGAAGCCATTCTTACACCAGGATTGCCGGCAAATTAACTATGTGTGGAAGGCACAGTAAACCAGATAAGCACCCTTGTAAACTCAGGCTAAATAGTTGGCCACCTTCTCTCCTAAGATAAGTCACCAAAAGACTAAGGCCACACCCAACTTAAGGAAATAGGTGAAAAAGGCAGAGTCAAAGAGGAAAGAGACAGAAATCTTAACCCACTACGTTTAAAATATCTTTTGCAAATTTTACAGACTCAGATGCAACACAATAATCACCCCCTCTACCTCTGGACGGTCTTCGAAGTCCAGAGGAAGTGAGAGGTCCTGAGGTTTAAGTTTCCTTAGTCTCCCCATGAATCGGCCTCTGATTTTGCCTATATCTATGTTTTCATCAAAACTGTCATCTAGAGACACACTAAAATGATATAACGCAGCTACATTTTCATCCATATTTATGTTCCATAAATCCTCTCATAACCAGCACAGGGCCCTATGCCTAAAATAGGTTTTTATCATTTTTTTTTTTTTTTTACTTAGGTATACACCAGATATTAGCTTTTAGGATCAGTTGGATTGGACTGAATTTAACTGACTGTAAAAAAATGTAATTCTGTTGGTTCTTATCCTTTTTATGCCTTATAACAACATGAGAAGAATGAAGGCTTTGCAATTCCTTACTAACTTTTTAAATTTATTTTGTTTAACTTAGGGAAAATTATTTTACCTTTCTTAGACTCTGTTTTTTAACCTGCAAAATGGGAGAAATAATATTATGCCAGGAATGGCCAAGATGCATTCTTAGCTTCTTCTGTAGTAAGATGAGCCTTAATTTTAACTGGGCACATAGCTACTCAGAATAAAAGCTGTAATTCCCAGACTCGATTGCAGTCACCTTCAGATGAATGAGATGTAAATGTCACAGTACTCCTTCCCAGAATCTTTCTGAAAGGAGAGCTTACACACATCCTTGCCTTCCTTCTTCATCTCCTCCTCATCTTGAGGTGCAGAAGATGCTAGAGGTCTCGGACCACGAGAGAGGAGGACCGCACCCTCAGGGAGTAGAGTGAGTCCCACCTGGTGGGACTTTGAGGGGCAGAGTCACGGTGTCACTTCTGAGCTCCTCCCCTCCACGCATTTCTGTTTCAAAGAAATACCATCCTGTTTTATTTTAATCGCGATTATTTTGAGTTTCTGTTGCTTGCACTGAATTTAATACAAGCCGTTGCCTTGTAGGGTTTGTGAAGGTTAAATTTGCAAGGTGCCCAGAACAGTGCTTGGTGGAGAATCGATGTCTAGTGTTAGGAGCAACTCAGCATTTTCTTATCCGGATATTTTTTGCTTGCCCCATGAGGTGGCCCTCAAAAGTATTATTTATATTCCTGACGCTAGCTGGTATATATCTTCATTCTTTAATTACATCTAAAAATAAGCCATCTTAATGACATCTACATATTAATGTCTCAAGCCTGATCTCTTTCATGAACTGTGAAACTTTCCAGGATGAGATTGATATTTTGCTACTACGTAGACTTTTCAGAATGTACTGATGTATAATTTTCCCCAGTATATAATTTTCAACCTATTTTCTATTTTCCCATCTTGCTGCTGTCAGCTATAACTTAGAAAACATCTTTAAATAGATATCTGGAGGGAAAAAAAAAAAGCATTGCACTTTTTTTTTTTTAATTCATAGCACAAGCATCTATGTATATAGTTTATAAAGTGACCACATTTTATCCTTTTAATTGAGGATCTATGAAGCAGTGTTGGAGAGGGCTTATGCCCGGATCTCCATGAAAATAGAAGGGAAAAACATGGCATTATTCTTTCCTTCGCGATGTGAGTTTAACTCACGTCATTACGACTTTGATGGAGATTACACGCATGTTCGGTCCTTCCTTCTCAGACTCCTGTTTTTCATGAGAGCTTCCTTTGGCTACCACGCGGTGGATTCTTTCTTTCCTTTTGGGCCCCTTGTTTGGCTTTGCCATCATGCCTAGTTCTTTGGATCATGACTTGCAGCTCTGTTCCACGAAAGATACAAAACGCGAATCGTGTCTCGGGCAGAAGAGTGAGTTTCAGGAGCCTGGGAATGTCACAGACATAGCACCTGCCCTTCTGGAGTTAGCGCCGTCTTCGGTGACAGCCACACCATGCCCCTCTGATGCCCTGTGAGGCACACTTATTAGAGAACATACAACGTAACACTGGCTCAGGAAGGACCCCCCCGAATTAATCTTGCCTGGTACATCAGGAAATACTTCGCTGACATTTGCTGTCCCTGTCAGCCCTAATAAAAAGATTTTTACCTGTATTTGCCTATTCAACACTTCAGCCCCTCGGCCAGTTTTGGAAATTATTTCTGATTTATGGCTTTCTCTCAAGCAGGTGTCGCCCTGCCTGTCAATTACGCCTCAAAGCAAATGCTAAGTGAATGCTGGCTGGTAAAATTAATAAGGGAAACCTTTACTCAAAAACCTAGAGAAAGGCTTGTAAAGGGGATCATTCAACCGGGCAGTACCTCGGTGGCTGCCTGTGATATTTCTAAGCAAGGCAGAAGTACAAGGAGAATTCGGTCGCACACAGAAGGGGGAGCGTGTTTCTGCTCTCAGTGTTCGAAGCTCGGCCACTCTGAAGGACAACGACAAAAATCATCGTGATGGCAGTTCGCCGGGTCTAGTCCGCTCAGATGGGGATCCGGGTCAAACCCACGCTTCGCGAAAGAAAACCAGTTCTTCTTCGGTTCGTAAATATTCACTACTCAATTTCAGTACGCGCCTAAGAAATGGAAAGGCGCCACATTGTCCTGGTCTTTCTTTTTTTGAGATGACTGACATGAATAATATACCCATGGCTTATCATTTTCTTAGATATTTGAGAGTAGAAAAATGACTGCGATTAAGTATACGGCGGTACCCCGGATGAAGCGAGAGCAGGCAAGCGCTGAGGTCCGCGGGTCGTATTTATAGGAACTGGACCACGTCCTCATCAGCCACCTCTCGGCCTCACGTTTCCTTAGCTCTTTGTCACCCAAGGCCTTCGCACGTGCTGGGGCTTCGAGCGGGCATGTTCCTCTCTCTCTCTGCGTTTCCTCCCCTGGAGAGGCGCGAACTCATCATCCTCAGGTCTTAGCTCTGACACTATTTCCCCCAGAGACACTTCCTCCCAACCTATACGAGTTTTCGTCTTTTCTCTCCCATTCCATCCTCCCCTTTTGCTTTACGGCACTTAGGACAGTCAATACTTGCTGTCCTAACGAACTTTAAGCGAGAAAACGGCAGGCCCTGTGGCTCTGGTTCAGTTCTGTTCGAACCCCCAGAATATCGCACAGTTCTGGGTCATTATAGACTCATAGACTCTCAACAGATACAGATGGATGCATGCCTGATAGGTAAGGAGTGATGTTTTAAACAGTAGGCTATACCTTTATGATGCTTAGTCTCTTGGAATCTGAACATACACATGCTATAGTCTTGTGTTGCTTTTCTACGTGTATAATATATTCATTAAATGCATTCTAATATTACTGCCTAAAATAATCCTTGCCATCTAACGATGCTACTGGCAGTGGACTGATTATGAGCATTTTTTTTTCTGAGCTTCACAGTACGGTTAGTCGTTAAATGTCTCACCTCTCAGGGAAAGCATGCTGTCCTCATGACAATGACATCGGCCTCATGCATGATTCTTCCCCGACTGTGTCCCTACAGAAGTGCTCAATATTTCCTAAAGCCCAGCACCATTTCCCAAAAGAGCTGAGTGGCAATCTTCCTAGTCATTCATCTGACAAACACCCATTAAGCACATACTAGATTCTAAGTATTTAGCAGGACCGCGGGCTCCCAGAGGTAAAAGGTATTCTATATGCCTTTGAGGGGCTCACAGTGAATATGATCACCATTCCAATACAGTCCAGTAATTCACTGATTGCACTCATTTTTATGTCTAAGGTATAAAAATGAAGAGATCCCACTGTATCATCGGAATCTAGAATAAGCACAGAGCATTCATCCAATATGAACAGATACAATAATACCATTATCTTGCTGACCTTCCATCTAGTCCAAAACTTCGCTGCTTCCTAAACTTGGACTTGACCTTGTAGCAACATACTTCCATGGCCAGGAATGCTTATCATCTAGTAAGATTGAATAAATACTATCGCATGATTGAGTGAGTAGTTAGAATATGTCGCTGCATTACCAAAGTTATCCTCCAGGATGAACCAATAGAATTGTAGCAGACACATCACAGGTCATGCATGGTTTTAGTACTTCTTGAGGAGACAGAAACTTCAGGCTAGTGTTTCTCAGAATCTTACTTAATGTCCTTTGGTTGACTCTTACAGAATACTTTTCAACACTGAATAGTTTGTAGTGTCAGCATTAGAACACGGATTTTTCGTATTTTAATGGGAAGGCTCTGTTAACTTTTCTCACTTTGGAGAGGCAGAAAGATGCTTGGAAAAGGGTACCAAACTTGAAGCCATGACACCCACGACTTCTGAACTAATTAAGGTACTTCGCCAGCTCCGTCTTAATTTGTTTGTCTTTAAAATCATGTCCGGTTGCAGCCTATCAGCTTCATTGTTAGTTAGTCGTGGCAACTGGTTGGTATTTCTGTTTTTTCCTCCAAAACAAATATCTGCGGGCTTTCCAATCTATCATTCCAGTTCAGAAATGTGTCGTTTTTCTCCGTGACCAAAATGCCTCCCAGTCGTCCACTCCTGTCTGAACCCAAACAAATCTCAAATTGTTTAGTTCAGTGATAGCAAGACTAACATCCTGGTAGTTGTGTTGGACTAAATGCTCAGGATGGCATGGGATAGCCAGTGAGAAATGAAAATGCCCCCATGACAACACAAGGTACCAACTGCAAAGGAACGAAAAACTAGACCCACGGAATGTCTTTTCAATTGGCCTCTATGGTACCAGCACAAAGGCAGGATTTCATTTCCCCCTAAATACTCTGCATATAATAAGGGCTTTCAAAATTTCACAGCTTGAGCCTGTGATGTTCAAAGACCAGTAAGTTACTCTTGATAATTCAGGAGAGCTGGAGTTTAAGAAGAGTGACTTTAAAGGGTTTTGACTTTGAAGATGGCTCGGATGAGGTCATGAGTTTGACCGTGGCCTTCCTTTTAAATCTACCACACCACCACTGTCTCACAAGGCTGCAAAATTAGACCAGTAATATTTATGGACATAGGTAAATTATAGCATTTTTGCCCTTCCAACTACCTTGGGACAAGTTTAAGTAAATGGGTTTTTTTTCCCCCTCTTCAAAGAAATACACTTAAAATTGTGTATAATATTTGAAGTCTACATAAGTAAAATAAGCAGTGCGGAAATTTATTTTGCCTATGAAACAAAAAAAGAGGAAAGGAGTCGGGGACAGAGAGAGAGAGAGAGAGAGAGAGAGAGAGAGAGAGAGAGAGATAGAGAGAGAGAGAGAGAGAGAGAGAGAGAGAGAGAGAGAGAGAGAGAGAGAATAGTATCATCAAGGAAGCTTAGAACTTAGCCAGGATGACCAATTATAAATTTACTTGAAAATGCATCCTTCATTTTAAAATCACTTAAACAGACAGAAACACTGAAGTTCAGAGTTACTAAAATAAATATTTTTACCTATGCAGTTCTGTATTTATGTACAGATTGACATAATGTGCATAATATTACATTATCATTGTAGAACTGTGATCAATTAGCATTGTAAAGGTGCAAGAAAAATCTTATAAATGTATTTATAGTGATATATTATCATTGTAAAAAAAAGAAAATTATAAGAGAGATAATAAATTATCCTTCATTCCAGTATATTGATGAGAACCACTAATATTAGCTTTTCTTGGACAGGGTATAAAATGATGTTTCCTAATTTTTTCACTCTCACAATACAAGCCCTTAAATGTGTTTCATTTTAATTGCTGCATGATATGGCATTATATGAATATATCATAATTTATTTCATTAATACCTTATAGTTTGATATGTTGTTATTCAATTTCAAAAGTTATTTTACAGGAAAAACTATTTAACATTTCTTCTATTTTTATTTTAGATTTTTGCTCAGGATAGACTCCTAGGAATATAATCACTTGGCCGAAGAGTATGGAGATTTTTAAGGCTGTTGATTAGTCAATGCTAATTTCTTTCAACAACAACAAAGCAGTTTCAGGAGCAAGAATAATTATTTCAGGGGGAGAGAGCGTATAAAACATATTCAAAATATTTGAATTAAAGACTTTGACTTAAAGCTTTGACTCCTGAAGAAAGGGAAAGTGGGAGTATTGAAAAGAAAGAAGGAAATGACATATTTCAATTTCATAAGCATCCAAACTAGTCAACTTACTTTATAATGAGTTCTGAGATAAAGAATATCTGCCTGCCATTTACAATAGCCAAACAAAACAGCAGAGTCAGGATGATTTGTCTTAATGTTACTTGATTTTTAGTGAAATATCTTGGGCAAATTCCAATCATGAAACCAGTGATTCTTGACCTTTTAATGATTGAGAATTTGAAAATGAAATAAAAGCTATTGGTTCTCCTGGAAAATACACATATACAGATCCCCAAGATAGTCTTTACATAGTTCCTTTAGGTATGTATGACTTTTGATTAAGAAATGCAAAAAAAAAAAAAAAATCACCAGTTCATCTTCAAAATGGGAAAGGAATGGTGGAAACCTTTAAATGCCATATCTGAATATCTTACTACTTTGTATTCAAATGCTATTACTGGAAAAAAAAAGTTGTAGAGACATTCAGTTAAGGGAGTCTATGCATTTTGAGCTACACTGATTCCTCTGAGAATTTGATAAAAGCAGTAGACTTTTGTTCCCCAGGGAAAAATACAGACACAGTCAGGCACAACCTTGACAGAGAACTGCCGGATTCAAGTGATGGGTTGAAGGACCTTCTGAATCCTCCCCTCAGAGCCTAAAGTGTGTACGCTGAGTCCCTGAGTCCCAACCCCACCACCACCTCAATTGTACAGATGAGGAGAGTAAAGTATTAGAATCATTAAAAGATTCATCCCTACTCATGAAAGGAGTCACTAGCAATGTTGGAACTATAATCTAAATTATATAACTTCTTATTGGTATCATTTTAGACCCATTTTACAGATCAAAAAAATCAATTCAAAGAGGGAAAAGTTACTTGCCAAAATCATGCGATCATTATAGGATAAACAGAGAACAAAAAATGTGACTACATTTCTAGACACTTGAGCTTATAGATGGCTCCCTTCTCTTCACCAAGAAGATACTAAATTTGTATTTGGGACTGTAAATTTGGGGACTAGATCAGTTAACTGTAGGTGGTCAAGTTATTTAACTTGATCAAATCATACATTTTTTTACTGAAATACTTGATGGTTAAGTATAGGAGCTAAGAGCTAAACAGGTATATTTGCATACCTGGTTATTCACAGTGCAGACGTTAGCCTCTCAGAATGCTTGTCCAATTTGCATTGGCAAATATGAGCACAGTTCTCACGGAGAGTTTTCCCTTCTGCACTAAAAAATTTGACCCTTCCAGTTCTGAAGTTGACAGTCATCATCTGGTTTAATTTTTAAGTGTGCAATGTCTACAACTGGCGAAGTTCTTTAAATAAATCGAGCGCTTCTTTGCGTGATGCCCTCAGGCCCACTAATTTGAAAAAGATGAACGGGAGATATAAAAATGCCCTGGCTTTGATGGGGTCTTTACACCTCCTAGGTTCCAATTTGGTTACACGGCCGTGAGATGCCACAAGTCATCAGGAAGTCAACCTCCTTGGAAGCCAATCTATCTAGAAACGTGTGGACACACAGACAGGTCCACACACCATTCCCCGCCAGCTGCTCTTAAAATCATCAGATGGGAGTTGGCCACTGTGCGCTGATTCAGTAAGGATAAATTACAACTCAAAACTACGTCAGGGGCCTCAAGAGGTAAGACTTCGGAAGAGTCGAGGCATGGAGCAGACAGGTCATCCACACCTAAGACTGAGTTCCTTTCTCTTTTCTGTTAGACATATTTAAGGGGCCTGTTTTCTTAAATGGTCCCTTCCTGTCGCTCGTGCTATAAAACTGGGACAGTCCATTGAAGATGACTTTAGTGTCCATTTGAGAACTAACTTAAAATAGAGTGAAGAAGTAAGTCTCGGGACCGTATCAACAGTCAGCGGAAGAAAAGGTTTAAGAAATAAGAAATCTCTCTTTAGTGCAGTTTAAAGTCAGCTCATCTTGCTGTGGGTTAACTGAACTCGCCACTAATACTCTTCGGAAACTCTATGCTTCTTTCCACGGAGATCAGCGGCACACACCATGCAACCTGGCCTTAAATTAACCCTAACTGATGGACAGATCATCAGAACATCAAGAGGAACACCATTTTAGTTATTTCTTGCTTGGCCGGATTGTGTGATTTTTGGTGAAACTTTTCTTGTCTGTGACACTTGCCAGAGTAGTTCAGACAGCTAGTTTGCCGGGTTCGGACAGACAATGGGACACACAAAATTAGGCGGTCCGATCGATTCTCTAAGGTTTGAGTCTCAGCAAAACGATGATCCTGAATGAACTGTTTTCATGATTGAGCTTAAGTTAACTCATCTGTAAAGTGGAGACAGTGAGCATTCCCCTTGAACTTTATCGTGACACTTCGGTGAAGAAACACAGAAACCCTTAGTTTGGGGCACAGCACATAGTAGATACTCAATAAATGATGGCTACTCCCAGTAATAGAATCTGAATAAAATTATAACTTTTTATTTTTCCATTTTGCATGAACTTCTATTAGAGCCTGAAACCTGGCATCCTTGAGATAATAGACTTAAGTTCCAGGTGAAAGACAGAATGGAAATTCTTCCAAAAAACTGAGTGTTGCCGTCATTATGTATACCGATATCGTTTAGTTATAACTTGCAGTTGATTTATGACTTGCAAGTGGGCAGATCAATGTGGAACTCTGAAATTCTATTTCAAGTAAGTTTTGACATGGGCACAAAAGTCGTCTTTGGTGTGAGGACGACCACAGCTTTCATAGCACGAGTGACAAAATTAGTTTGGAGTAATGAGAAAAAGATGTCATCTAATTTCACTGTGACCAAAAATAAAATAAAATAAAATATTTCATTTATTTGATTTCTGAGGGAGAAATCACTCATCTCTTTTTTTAACTACAAAAGCCTAAAATGTAAGTTTGAGAGAGGCTACTTTCTACCAGGTAGCAGAATAACAGCCTAGGGTAGTTCAAGCCAGTGTGGGAGCATAATGATTCATTTGAGTTGAGTAACTTTCCATATAATCGTGCTTAATATACATTTTTTAGTTGTTGAGATACAATTGTATGACCATGTGCATATTTCCAAGTTCAAATAAAATAACTATAAAATATGATTCAAGCCATCTGCTTTCTCTCTTTTCTTAAAAAAAAAAAATATATATATATACATACGTAAAATAAATTGGGGCATGGATTTGTAGAGGCCTGTACACATTTTATTCAAAGAAAATTTTTAAATAGCCAGGTGACACCTGAAACGAGAGCTTCGTAAAACCCGTAAGAGATCCAGGTTACCTTAGCATCCAGCCTCGCCAGCCCCGAGGCGGGAAACCTTGCACAGTCCAGCTGGTTCCAGTACGATTTTAGAGGCGGCGGACCCACTCGGCTGAATTTCTCCATCTGCTGGTGAGGTTGCTCGCTGGTCTAGGCGTCACAGGCCACAATGCACAGGGAGCACGTTAAGTGGAGATGGAAACAATGATCCGGGTAATTCGACCAGAAAAAAAGAAGCTAATGGAAACCTTGCTTGCCACTACATAGTCTCAATGTGTCTACTCATCGTAGAAAAGCCCGTCCAAAAGTTGAGTCTTCTCCCCATTCGAAATTATGGAAGCCACTCCTTCCTGTGCCAACGAGGATTCGTGCCATGATCGTCGTCACCGGCATCCCTGTCCCCAACGTCAGCATCGTTCTTGTTACCTGTCTACTGCATGCCGCGACCCGCGCGAAGTCTTTTTCACACATGACACCGATCGGGGCTCCGAGCCGAGTGGCACAGTAAGTATCCCCTATGACAAGGAAGGAGAAAGGGGCGTTCGGAAAGAGCCTCCGTATCTGACAGTCTGGAATAAGGGAGAGATACTGTCGTTCTTTTCCTGCGAATTCGTCTCGTTTCATTTCGCTACTTGTGTCACGAGCATGGGTGGAGTGCCGTTCACAACACCGGTCACGGCCGAGCAAGGAGGGGAAAAGCCCTCACTCGACCCGGGTCTAAGTCCCGGGAGTTAGTTAGACCCACCCAGTGATTGAGCTCAGGCACGTACCAGCTTAACCTCTCCAAATTTCACATTCCCCACTTAAAGATAGGGAAGCGAATGCCTGCTTTATAATAAACAGATAGAGGCTAAAATGGAGCAGGTATGCAGTAAAATAGTTTTGTTCTGATTTGACTTTTTTTTTTAATTCTTTTATAAACATCCAGTTATTGCTAAAAAAGGAGAACTGGTTATTGGCTCTCTTCAGAACTTTTACAAAATACCAATAATTTTTATTCACTTACTTCGACACAAAAGACAGGACCCCTGTGGTAACTTTAAGGCATCTTGTCAAAAAGTCAATGAACCCAGGGCCATTAGGATGCCCCAGTTCAAAGGAGGTCATACGTCACTGCTTTAACTTGTCCTCTGAGTGAGAGAGGCAATTCTGCCTCTCAGCGACCACTCATTCCCCAGAGGCCTGCCCATGCCGCTTCCCTAGGAATCTATTCATTTCTGACAAATGGGGACGGATACCATCAAATTCATCTCCCCAGAGGGAAGAAGTCCAGTTATGGGTCTTTTGCCTTTCAAAGTGCAAAAAAAAAAAGCATTTTTCTTTTTTTTTATGTTTTGAGAATATGTTTTTGCCAATTTGCACTTGGAAAGGCATAAATATATAAAAAGGGAATTTCCTTTTCTCTGAATAATTAGGAGAGAAGAATGTAGCTTTCGGTCAGGGCACATCTGCTTCAGTTTTTCCGTTGTGGATTTAAAGGGGAAGGCTGTCAAAAGGAACTAGTGTTTTTTTTGTGCAGCCGCTGTCGGCAGGAGGCCTTACTCGCCATGATATATACATATATATATGTATGTGTGTGTATATATATATATGTGTATATATATAGTGTCCATGTGATAACAACAAATGTTTTTATTTGTATTGCACTTATAATCCTTTTTTTTTTTTTGTAAATACATGTATTTGTATTCATTCGGAATTTAGGTCAGCTAAATAATAATGCTTTGCGATTTATTTGTATTAAAGAAAGGTTTGATATGGCTCGTGATTTTAAAGACCAGAAGACCCGAGAGGGCTAAATGCCTTGACTTCTCGGCTGGGAAAGGCCCGGGCTCACGCAGCGGGAAATGCTGCAGCCTGCACTGTTTGGGGCCGTGGCCCGACTTCCTTCCCACCGTGTAATTCCTCCTTATCGGTGAGCGTCTAGCTTGTTCAAATTGCCGTCTGTCTCCTTAGTTCAGAAAGCCCGTTTGGCTCTAAAGAAAGTTGGTGGATTTACTATCTACGTTACTCATACAGTGACTGTATGTTACCAGCAGGGTTGGTATCGATCACGGGACTCGCTCGGGCTTTTGAGCAATGGGATGCTGAGTCCGGGGCAGGTTAAACCAACATCAGATGTGGCTTCGAGGACAGAAAGGCCCAATTCATTCCACCTTACGTGATTTCTGACTTCAAAGTTCTTTATGACTTTAAATATCCTCAAATGCATTGACTTATTGTTTTGTGTCGGAGCAAATGTTATCGAATATTTCTCGGCTGATCTAGCCTTGAATAGTCAGCCACCCAGGGCCAGTTCCTTGGGACGGATTGACATATGAGGCCCAATTCTCCTTCCCTCCCTCGGTCCACACCCTTTCCTAAGTAAGTCCACAGTCCGGCTCACAGGAGTACACTGGGCTGTACTGGGCTTCCCCACTCCTTGACCTTGGACTCGGCCACGTGCCTTCCTTGCAAGCTGGCCCATTCCACACAAGCGGGGGGCCGAAGTGGGATTCCGCCATCGGTTTGCAGCTTGCATTTCCACCGTGCACCGTAAGAACGCTTCCTCCATGTCATTTCTGCCCCTTCCGTCTGGGCCCCAGAAAGATTCCACATGGAGCAGACCAGACAGAGGCCAAGCTACACGGAGGCGGAAGGAAGCCCAGCCCCTGGCCAACCATCAGCATTACCGCAGACGCCAGGGAAACAGACCCTTGTCGTGGTCCCCATGATTTTGTGGCGGTGGCTCCACAGTGGCATGAGATTGATACGGTCTCTGAATACGGTTTTTTGATAGTAAAGAAGTACAGCGATAAATGTAGAGCCATCGCTGAGTCTCATGTTTATCAATCTAGGGATTTTAAATAATGAGCGATTTCCGGGGAATCTGTCACTGTCCTCCTGCAGAAATTAAACCCCTTTTAAATAAGGCTTGGGAAAAGTGACTCCTGGTGGAAGAGGTGGACAGAAATAGATGAGTCACTTGTGTCTTTCATCCACGGACTGAATAAGTCTCTCAGAGGTTCATTAATTTATTCAGCGAGCTGCTTCTGAGCACCACTATGCAGTAGGTAGTGGGTTTTTTAGGTGCCCAAGTGAGCTCACAGCTCAAAAGAGAGACAGAGATTCAAACAGACGATCACTGTACAAGCTGATAAGAGGCTCGGATGGATGCGTGAGTGGCATTTAAAGAAGGCTTTTGAATAACAATAGCCGAAATGGATTGTGTACTTATTGCAAACCCAAAGGTGGTCTGCCTGCCTCATGTGAATTGTCTCACTGCGTCTCCAAAGCCCTCCGAAATGAAATATAAATTCTTAATACTATTCCCATTGTACAGACAAGAAAATAGAGGTCTATGGAGGTTAAACGACTTGTTCTGGGTCAGGGAATGAGAGTGGCTGTGTTTGAACTTGTACTGTCTGAGTCCGGAGGCTAAGCATCTCACCCTGAATTGCGTCCCTTCAACATTTATAGACTGACATCCTACCCTCCTATAGCTCGGAAGGCAACTGTATTTTAAGATAGGGCCTTTGAAGAGTTAAAATAGGATCATGAGGGTGGGCCGCAATCAAATATGGCCCGGTCCTTCTAAAGAAAGGAAATCTAGGCACAGACCAAGGGAAGGTCATGGGCATATACACAGGGAGAACATGCCCCCCGACAAACCGAGGACAGAGGCCTCGGAAGGAGCCAGCCCCGCCGACACGCTGATGTCGGACCTCTGGCCCCCAGAACTCTGAGAAAATAAGTTCCTGTCGCTTCGGCCACCCAGGCCATGGTACTTTGCTAGGGCAGGTCGAGAAAATTCACATGCACACAGTCAGGCCTTTCAAGTCCCCCCGGCCCTCTTGCATCTCTTGGAGCGAGTATCCTCACCTCCCGTTTCGGAGGGGAAGCAGGTTTCAGGCATGAGCTCTTCAACTGCCTGCCGTCATCCCGACAGAGCCCGTCTCTCTTCACTTTCGGTCCCAAAGAAAGAGGAACGTCTGCCCCTGTCCGCACGAAGCTCGCCTTCCGTTCTCCCTTCGGAGCCGCGCCGTCCGGTCTTCGCGAACACGCGTTTCGAAAGCGACCTTTTCCCTAAACAGTCTCCTCTTGGCTGAGTCTTTTCTTTCAACCTAGATGTGTGACACCAGCTTTCTGCTGTTTCTTCGCCTCGGATTCCTCATCTTTCGTCTCTGTTTTAAAAAATCCGTTCGTGTTCCTTTGGGCTCTTTCTTCTTCCTTTCCTTTTTCCTGTACCCATGTCTCTTTTCCTGTCTACGCAGGCTACCGTGGTGAAAAGCCACTTAGCCGCTCTACTTGATTTTTTAATCATCTTAAAATAAGTTTAATTTGGTTGTTGTGAGGATTAAATGAATTGACATATGTAAGCACTTTGGAATTTCTGGAACATAATTAACATCGAGTAAGTTTGAGCTATTATTCCATAACTGTCCAGAAATTCAATTCTAAATTTAAAACCACTTACTGTCCCCAGATGTCCCATGGGTACCTCAAAATCTCATCCAAGGCTGAATTCAAATATCTTCTTACCACGAAATCTTTCCTCCCCGGCTACTTTCTCTGAAAGATTTATCGGAAAGGGCTATGTTTGAGGCTATGAAGCCAGAGCCGGGCCATTGCCTGAGGTCCTGGGCCCCAACGCTGTCCTCTCTACCTTCCAACACTTACCAAGTCTTACTTCCACACCATTGCATTTCCCTTCCAACTGGCCTCCTGCTGTGCGCCCCACCACGGCTGTAAATGCCGGTCTGCGTCCTCGATGCGTGCTGTGCATGGTGGAGGAAGGGGGTTCTGCACTATTACAACTTATCTCTCTGAACTAGGTCCATCATTCTAGCGCAGGATTCACTTGGCACTCAAGGTGTGCTTCTGAAAACGCAAAGGCATTCGTGCCCCTCCTCTGCTTGAATCCCTCCTACAACTCTCCGTCACCATCAATGTCATGCTCCTAGCTGTCAGCATGGTACATGAGGCCCCCTTGATGCAAACACTGCCTCCACCTCTCCCACTCCAGCTCATACCAATTAACACAATGCGCCCCACGACGCAGTCAAATTCGGTTACTCGCGTTTGATCATTTATGTTATCTTTCAAATGCATTTTTTTCCACATACAGTGTAGGCTTTAATTGAAGGCTTTCAAGTGTCGAGTTCAAACAACACGCTCTCAATATGTACACCTGAAACTAATATAATCTTGTATGTCAACTGTAATTGAAAAGTTGAAAGATAAAAATAAAAAATAAAAGTGGGGTGAAAACTGGCTGAATAAAGTAAAAAAAGTTCGAAATATGTAAGATACAAATAAATTCAGATAAAAGGAAATGCTAGATTTATTAAAACTCTCATGAGGAGTTAAATAATATAATTATATACAACTCAAAGTCTTTCTGGCTCGTTGTAATCTTTCTACTATCTTTCTTCCATTTAACAGATAATTTCTTTTGAAGATACATCCTTCTTTCTCCCTCTTTTTAGAGCTTGATTCACATTTATTACTTCATTTGGCTACCCTCCTCCTCAAAGTATTTTAAAATAATTTGAGTTTGGATATTGCAATAATGCATCCGATTCTATTCTTAAAAACCACAAATCGATTGGCTTAACAGAAATGAATCATACCATTGGGGTAACCCTCGTATTTTATTGTGAGTGTGTGCATGCGTGCGTGTGTGTGTGTGTGCATTTGCATTTTCTAAATTTTCAAATCTATACTTTCATCACATTTGTAATAAGAAAAACATGTCTAAAAATGAAACAATTACCAAGCAGTCAACAACGTATAATATATAATGGAATCTACATGCATGTTCTCTGAGCATAAAACACTTAGAGTTAAGCGTTACTGAATGCGAATGTGGAGACACCTGCTAGTTAAATGGATACCTTTATACAGACCTCCCGGGGATTTGCTATATTCTTGCCAGATGTAACTTTTAGATTTTCCCTCCAGCCTAGATAGCGTAACCATTGACGAAACACATAGTACAATCAGCCTCGCGACGTTGGAACTCTCTCAGCATCAGTGTTGATAGAATTATGTCTGAACTTAACTCACTTTAACAAGATTTGAGGCATCTTCCCACATCTCTGTGTGCATGATCGTAAGGTTTCATTCTTGGCTTCAGGCGCACAGGCTTTCTCTGTCGTTTCTTTTCCCAACCGGTCTGCTGACTTTGGCCCCGCACATCTCTCTGTTTATCTCTACGAATGCTGCTGCTGTGTTTACCGTGGAGGTGACGAGACACAAACCAGGATTTGGAAAGAGTGAGTGGGATGGGGCCGACTTTAAGTCGTCTTTTAGGAAATGTGTTATAACTGCAGCATTTGCATCTGGCATTTTGTGGCCTGTAGCTCCCTCATCGTATGTTATGTGTGAATTCCTGTTGGATGATTCATCTTGACGTGGGACTTCTCCGCAAACATGTGAGAGGACGGAGGGAGAAAGTGTCTCATTCCTTCTGATTTTTCTAAGCGATCTTTATTTTTTTTCCCATAGCCGGGAAAGAAATTTTCCGATGAGAAATGTTCCAGTTATGACTTAACAATTACATGTTTCACAACCCGACTTGCTCTTCTCGTTGCTTTTTGCCCTCTATTTCTCACAATTCAAAGTAAATTGTGAGATTACTAGTACAATTAAGGCTCTGGAAAGAGGAAAACGGCATATTATGGCCTTGATAACCCTTCCAGGAGAAAAAGTCCCAAGTCTGCCACAAATTCCAATTTTAGAGTTGGATTCAACAATAAGGGCGAATAGAAGAAACACAGGAAAGCAGATATGTGTTTTAAAATCATCCACGACCAGAAATGTTTATCTAGAAACATTAGACTCCAGCAAGATGTCCGTCGTCTCCTCCTAGCATTCATTCCAAGTCGGACAGAACAGCCCTTATCTATTATCTAAAGCACTTTTACGACCTTACTTTGGAAAGGTCTCCCTGGTCACACGTACCGTAAACTGGAGAGGAAGGCGACTGATTGCATTTTTGAAAACTGAAATAGTTTGTGTGAAACAATGCAAATTATATTTATACCATCGCTTACAGAGACGAAGATAAATGGAATTGCCGTATCCAATGGGAACCGAATCGAAAGTGTCTTTGTTTTGTGGGCGACACACATATTTCATCACACAGATAGAGTGATGTGAAGAGGTACAACTAAAATGACTAAAATAAGTAATCTGTCCAGAGGCGAAATCTTTTGAGTTCAGATACTAGCATTTGTACACAGTTGGATTTTAAGTAAGTACATGAAAGTCACAAGAATTGGCTTTCTTTAACTTCTGGAGATGCCATAATGGATAAAGTATCACTAGAAAGTTTTCGTGTCTAACATATCAACTCTTTATTCTTAATAGTAATATATCTATATATCTGTATACCTGTATATTATCTATCTATCTATCTATCTATCTATCTATCTATCTATCTATCTACATCCAATTCATAGGTCATTTCTTCCTCCTTTCCATTGCCATTGGCTCAGAATTTTACCATTTTTTATTTTCATATTAATAGCCTTCTGTCTTCCTGCTTTACGTCAAACTTCTTTGGCTCTTTTTACAACCAACCAAACCTCCTCCTGTGCCTGAATTAACTCAACAAATTAGCGAAAAAAATTTTTCAATTAAAAGTTACAAAAACTCAATTTAAAAGTATCTAAACCAATAAAGGGGATTTATTGAGCCATGCAAATGGGGGACGGGAATGGTTGATACAGATATGGCTCTCGAGCTCTCATTTAACAGGATAAAATCAAGACTGTATTTCTCTCTTATTTCTTGACCTTGATTAATTATTCTTGCCTGATTTCTCAGATAGGATCTCTGGCTGTGGTGACAAGACAGCTTTAAGAACACTGGCACAAAATTCCACAGTAATAAACCTACACTGTTAGGAAAACAAGAGGTCTTCCTTAATAATACTTAGGAGGAAAAAAACACTTTGGAAAGATTGTGGTTAGGTCTGCTTGGGTTATGGTCCATCCTGGAATAATTAGGGGCAGGAGACTCTTTCAACTGCAAAATTTAAGTTGAGAGCCCAGGACACTATTAAATATCTGGTATGCAATGAAAATTGAACGGGTACAGGACAGAATGATGCCGTATGAGGAAAACAACAGCGAAAACAAGAGACAATAAAAAAAAGTTCCCTGTGTTCCAGGTACTGACATTATGTTGTATAAGTTTCAAAATAATTATATGCACTATGTTTAAGGAGGAAATAAAAACATACTGGAAAATATAGGCAAAGAGCTAAAAATTATAAACAGAACAAAATGAAAATTGTGAGTTAGATTAATAACATAATTTATCAGTTTAACAGATGATTGGAAACAGCTAAAAAAAAACTTGTAGACTGGATGTTAGTTTAGAACACATGTAGCATTAAGAACAAAGAAATAAAAAGGTGAAAAATAAGTGAGAGTAAAATGTTAGAAGATATATTAAAAATAGTTTAAAAATACGTGAGTTAAAAATCCCAGAAAAAAAAGAAGAGAAAATGAGTCAGGAAAAAAATAAATAACTGAAGAAATAATAGATGAGAATTTTCAATACTCAGGAGAGATAATATAGTCTAAGATACTAGTACAATATTTACTATAATAGTAGTATAATAGGATAATATGTATAAAATAAAAAACATAGGATATGCTTCATGCAGGAAAAAGACTACAGATGAAACTTCAGAGGTGTAGAAAGAAACAAAAAGCAACAGCAAAATGGTAAGTATGTAAGCAAATATAAATGATTATAGGATATTAAATAATAAAAATAATATCTCGGGTTTTGTAATAGTAATTATTAAAATACACAAAAGGAGTATTCTAAAAATTTGGAGAAAGGAAAGATAAAGATAAAATATTCAAAATTCCTTGCATTTCTCCATAAGGGGTAACAGAAATAATATTTTATTCATAAAAGTCAAGCAACCACAGTGTGATATCCATGGCATCTGTTAATAAAATGGTAAAAGATATAATTTCCAAGCTAACAGAGAGACTTGAATTAATAAAAAGCAATCAAAATAAAGACAGAGGAGTAGAGAAAAAGGAACATGGAATTAGTGAGTAGCAGAAATTATATTAAATGTAAATTGACTAAATTTTTCAATTAAAATACAAAGATTCTTGAACCACCCGAAAAACTCAAAAGCAAATTCTGTGTTGTACACAGGACACATCTAAAGAACAAAGATACTGAAATATTTGAAGTAAAAGGGTGACAAAAAAGTTGCACCATGCAAGCACTAAAAAAATTATAATGTTATATTATTAAACCCAGACAAAATAGAGTCACAGGAAAGTATAAATGAGGTAATAAAAGTATCAGTGAATTAAATTGGGATGACATAGCAATCTAAAACAAGGCTATCAGTACAACAATGAAAAATCCAAAAATCCAGAATTATAGTAACTAAATTTAATACATTTTTCTTAGTAATTGACAACAGAAGCAAGCGGCAACAAAAAAATCAGTAAAAATATAGTTTAAATTACATTACTGAAGATTTTGTCAAAATTCTGACAAAATTTGTTTATTCAGTATATCATAAAGCAAGCCTCAAAAAAATTTTTTAATTGAAATTATGTAATATAAACTCTGAACACAATGATACTAAGCAAGGAGTCAGTAGCAAAAAAAAAAAAAAAAAAGATAATTTTTTTTTTCCTGAGGCTTTATTTTGAGCCCGAACATCAATTACTCTTGCTCATTCTCTCACTGACTGAATTTCCTTTCATTTAAGAGAAACTTCCTCAACGATAAAGTAAGAGTTTTTAGGGATTTGATTAAGGCTCTAAGATTTCATTTTATTTTTTCCATTTGCTTGTTTTAAAGTGAAAGTGTGACTGGTCTAATTCTGTACCAAATCTCCTCTGTCATTTCTGATCACATTAGTGTGTTGAATATCTAATATGTACGTAGAATTATGCTAAGAACTTGGAGATGCAAAGACGAATAAAATAATTTTCCTGCCCTCAGAGAGTTCATAAGCGTGAGAGACATTCAAGTACAAATACCAAGATCATCAATACAAATCTTCCCTTTTCACACTCACTGATTTAATTCCAGGAACAGTTAGACATACAAAAGGCTCCAAAGTTCTGTGCAAATATTCACTTATAAGGCAATTAAAATAATGAAGTATACTTTTTTTTGCTGTTATCAGTATACATTCAACTCAAGATAAAAATGAAATTCATTAATTGAAAAATTGACAATTGTAAAAATAATCTATTATTAAAGATTATGTATTTTCTGTTAGATTTGTCTTAAAATTTATTGAATTTAAACTGAAAATTTTTTGTACTTATTATTTGTAGGTTGCCAATAAGATAATTTTCGTCATATGACTATTTTTTTTTAACTGAGCAAGCACTGTAAATTCCATTTCATTAATTTATGAACAGAATTTAATTTTTACATATAGGTGTTCTTCGATCGGCAACAAAACAAATGAAACCAGTCAGATATGCTTATGACCTGATCCTTGACAGAATTATACACCTTTTTTATGAACTAAATACATTCACAACACAGGCTGAAATGGGCCTCTCTATGACTCTCCGCTTTGCTTCATACCGATTTAACTGGACCCAAAGCTTAACCCAAGTACCTTGCGCCTTATTCAGCTGAAGGCAAACCTCTATAGCGCTAATTCAATCAAATATCCATACCCCAACTACTCAGCCATACTTGGGTTTGGACCTTTGGATGTGTTTGCGAGAAACCCATTGTTAAAACAAGGAAGAGAGATCTCACCCTCTGATGCAAAATGTTCTCATGTAATTAGTAACGGCATCCACTTCCACTCTCGGAGACAACGTACCGGGTAGGACAAAGGTTTATTTAATACGTTTAGACTTTCACTCTATGGTGCAAATTAACTTTTTGATGTTAAATTCATTATTTATTTTGGCTATGATTGCCACTTGTGGACCATAAAATAAGATTGTTTCTAGGAGTTTAGTTTATCAAGTGTGTAAGGAATGCCTAGAAGTATGAGTTGGCAGGTTAAGATTCAAATGATCAGTAAATAAATTTACACATATATGTGTCTGTCTGTCTGTCTGTCTGTCTGTATGTATATATACTCACATCCTCTCCAAACATCTACATGAAAATTGAGATAAGATATAATTTATCCAGTTCTTCCAAACTTTCAGAACTCACAATCAGTAAGATAAAACACTGGAATTCTATATAGTATTTATCGCTGATTTTCTAGATTTCAGGGGACCATGCTGACTTTCTAAGATGTACATTCAAGGTTCTTTGTCATAGGTGTCCCTAATCTTAAAGCAACTCTCATCTGAATACAGAGAACAGCCATGCTATCCAGAGAAACCGGGTCTGGAAGTGAAGCTTTCCAGGAAAGAACGTACCAGTTTTAGGAATAAACAGAATCATAGCCTGTTTGTTACTATTTTTTTAAGTCCAGCATAGCCTAATATAACAAGAGAAGGTTTAGTATTAACTAGTCATATGAAATAATCAATTCTGGCACAGGCTAAGCACCGGGAGAAGGACAGAAGGATCTAGATAGGATGCCTTCTAAGAAGGCATTGCTTGGAAAATTGTTTTGCAGACCTTGAAAGAAGGCGTTGGCAGCTTTCTAATGGGTGCTAAAGACCGCAGTCTCAGAGGATGCATCTCCTGGGCTCTGAGCGTCACTAGCTGCAAAGACCCGAGTTAAGATGGTTCTGAAATAGAACAGTGAAAAATGTGTCCTTCTGATGGCAGGACCGTATACGTTCCACTCTGCCTTCTTTTCCTTACTGAAATGCAAAGAGGAGTGAAGAGAACCAAACATGCAAATTGGAACAGAAACGTAAACGAGGAGGATGCCATCCCCTGGTACCACCCTCAGAGGCACGGAAGCATTAGGAAGGAAAGAGGTCTAAGGACTCCCCGTTCGGCGGAAGCAGGCTACAAAAGAGTTTAGCTGTCCTTCTAGAAAACAAAAATTAATTTGCTTTGGCCAAATTAAAATTAATTAAAATTATGCAATGTTGCCCTTGTGTTAATTTTAACGGTGAGGTTGTTGTGATTTAAGGCTACAATTAGTTCTAGTGTGTGAAAGAGAAGCTCTGTAATCGAGACAGGACATTTTAATAATCCTGGTTATAAACATTTAATACATCATCTTTAGGGACTCACAAACACATTGTAATTAACTTTTACAACTGAAATAAATCAGATTGCATTAGCATATTGCAAAGGAAAAAATCATTTGCATGATTGAAAACAGCTTCAGAAAATTATGTATAACAGGCCTCGTGCAAACGCCAGCATAACTTTTACCAGGTTTCTCGTATGGGGATTATTTTTAACGACTACGGTTTCTTCGGCTAATTATACGTTTTACCATAAAAGGAAATATCCTGGTTCCGAGGAAGCAGCGAAAGTCATTCTGTGGTCAGTAGGACTACGTCCCACTACGGGGATCTAATCGGGGGATATTCGAACGAAGGCATGATGTGTATTTGCTCTGCAGCTGCTTCTTTGCTGTGAGCAAGTCACTCGGTCAGGAGAAAAAGAACTTCTCTTTTATCCGTTGCTCATGTCTAGCTCTAGCATCGTCAGCAGGAAGAGGGAGGCTGACGGGCAACACACGAGTGTTGCGTTCAGCACCTTCTCTGCTTCCCAGGATGCTGAGCCCTTCTCGAGCGATAAAAATGGCAGGCTGCACGCTCGCTGCGGAACTGAGTAGATCAAATACGTTCTTATTAAATATTAACCGTTTATTTTTACCAAAGATATTTCAGGTCAGCTGAACCAGTCGGACACACTATTGATCCTTGGGCTCTGTTTACTTTGTCTACTGAGTGACCGTTGGTTCCTGGATGGTTTAAAGTACAGATTCTGCAGGCATATTCCCTGGGTTTGAATCCTAGTTTCACTGCTTAGTTACTATGTGACATTGGATTCTATGCCTCAGTTTCTCCACCTAGAAAATAAGGTTAATAAAATATGTGTTGAAAAGTGTTCCTGTGAGTGCTATTGTTAAATAAGATAATGCATGTCATTGATCTTAGAACAATGTCTGGAACGTAGTAAGCACTCAATAAATATAATAATGATCACTGTAATTATTATTTCTGTGGGCTACCCTTAGGTCAATGCCTAAGAGTATAAAAGAATCAGTTCATGATTGCCTAAGAGATAATGACTTTCCGGCATAGAATTTACCCAGAGCTTTTCCCAAATAAGTTATATGGCGCCCACCTTTCCATTCACTCGTTTGACTAATATTGTGCCTCTACTATGTGCAAACCATAATCAGATTTGCCAGAGAAGATGTGTGTGAGACTTTGACATGAAAGCCAGAGTAGACAAAGCGAAATTTGGTATCAATCCATAAGTTAGAAGCCTCACTGAGTTATGAAATTAGAGTAAATGGCAGAGTCAAGTTCAGATTCCAGGTATCCAGGCAAAGCAACCCATCCCACACACATCGAATAAAAAAGAAACTATTCCCAATTACAGTAGGACAAAAGTCAGCATTCACGTATTAGTCTTTGCTCAAAACTAAAGAAGCATGGGGAGGCACACGGGTGAGAATACCGTGAGTTGTACTGAGGCTCTGTTCCCAGGGCCATTCTTTCTCCCTGTACATCAGGCTAATAGGTAACACCTACATGACATGCCGCCATTTTGGGAGGAGCTGGATCTTAGGTAGAGATCGTTGAATTTTTCTTTTTAGGTAGAATTTTACAAAAAAGAGGGAGGTGGTTTCCCTTCAAGTAATAGCTCTATCGAGATTTCCATTTGATCTGGATTCCAGAAATGGATGATGAATGAACTGTAAATACGATGCACTCAAAAGTTCCTCCTCATTGGACTCTTTATTTTGAAGGAAGAAAGGTCCCCGTATTCTGCCCCATGTGAGAGGAAGTCGTTGGACCTTTCTAATGGGAAACTTCTCATTTCTCCTGAGGCTATAGTTTATTGATTTAAAAGAGCAGTAGCTTAATTAACGGAAGAAATGAAGCCTATTGCATAATTAACTAGACATTTACCTAAAATCAATAATCTAATTGCCACACCTACATAGGGGGATAATGTTCATCTTATTGAAAACAATTAATTTATATCTACATGTTAACAAGGTGATTGGTGGTTTGTTTAAGAGACTAACCTGATCTGTAAAGTGATAATTTATTGAACAATCAATTAATCTTTTAGAGCTGCAAATATAAACAACCAATGAAGAGCCACACTATGTCTGTCTGTTTATAAAAGGTCACATATAGTGGACTCCCATCCTGAGTTCTTTCTCAGCCGGCACTAAGATATGTAGGGAATGAAGAAGATTTTATTTTAACACTATTCTTCTGGACAAGTTACTCTCATGGGGCATCAATAACATGCAAAACATTTGTAAATACCGAAAAGCATTGAGTTAGACCTGCATCCTGTCTTTACAATGGCTTCCTAATCCAATTGTGTTTTCTTTTACAGATACGCAACAGTCTGTATCAAATGGTTTTGAAATATCCACACACACACACACACACACACACACACACACAAACACTCTCTCTCTCTCTCTCTCTCTCACACACACACACACACACACTGAATTTTTAATCTAACAGTGTAAAGAATTGTTTCATATCAAGGAGAATGAATTATTACATTTATCTAAGAATATAGGTCAATGTCAAAAAGCTTTAAGGTTTAGGGAGATTTAAGTATCCTACAGTCTACATGCCTGTCTGAAGTTTATTTTAATCTTTAATCACATTGGATAGATGTTTCCCAAGGCTTAAGACATTTCCTATTTTATGACTGTTCTTAAAGTATTTCATCTATTAAAATAATATGATAATTTAGTGTAAATTCTCTTGCATCTAACTTCGAACTTTACTATCATTAAATTCTGACATTTACACCAAAATATTCCAATCCACTAGAAACAGAAACACCATAATGATTATGGTATCAGTCTGTGTCTAGGTAGGAGAAACGATTTAAGTATCCGTGAAAATTTCGAAGTCTTGGACTGTAAAGCTCTTTAGAAACCATAAAAGACAGGAGGGTATGTACTGAAGGGCAAATGGGGGGCATGATTACGGAAACACACAGTGTACTAAGCTGATGATAGGAAAAGAAGTTTCTAGGTTTTAGAATAGGGGCTCTTAACTTGGATTCTAGCCCCATTCTTCTTCATATGGGGTTCGAGAGCAACCGGTCCATGAAACTGGATGAATAAAAACTGCATCTTAATTTTCACCAGTTTGTAGCTGAAATGTAGCTTTCCCTTTCATTACAGATGTGGGTAACACCACTTGCGGTTTATCGGGGAGCGATATCACGGGTCTGTTCACACCACATTCCGCATGTCACAGATATCTCAAAATACCAGGTACGCCCCACTCGCCTTCGGCGTAATGGGTCTGCCAAAGATCTTCTTATTTCCTTAAAAAAGGAAACGCATATATCATGGTATCATGAGTCTGTCTTTCTAACATTTTAATGCTTGCATTTTAACATGTGTTGTATATTACTCGTTCAGAATTATTTCTTCTGAGACGGGTTCATAGGTTTCAGCAGACTCCCGAAGGAGTCCGCGGGCAGATGTATTGGGAAAGACCCCTGCCTTAGACACCGCGTGGTGGGGGGGGGGGCACGGTGCCACTCCTCACGTGCGATGCACGAGGCCAGCTTGCTCGCGGCTTACGGACCTGTTCCCGAGTGTGTGCTAGGACTGAGATCCTTCTGCTGATCAGCACGATGTTACCACCTGTTCAGCCAAGTCTCACCCATAGCGGCTCTATGTCTTTCGTGCTTATGGGAATCATCTGTCCGTCCCGCCCCACACACACATCCCTCGTGTTAAATTCTCTGCGAATAATGATTATAACAATAACTCTTGTTTATTGAGTACCAGATACTTCACATGTGTTATATCATCAGGATTCACCACAATCCCATGAGGTGAGTGTTATCATTTAATAGATGCAAAAAGTAGCTCAGAGGGTGGAGACCCAGTTTCGCAAAATCTCTGCTTCTTCCCTTAACACTAACACCAACAACTGCGATGTTTTTTGTTTTGTTTTGTTTTGTTTTTTTTTCAGAGAAGTATCAAGGTCACATATATTTATGGACCCCTGAGGTAGTCAAAAAATACTGATACCCACAAAAGATTTTATCATTATCGTAACACGCGGTACTTAACATTCAAGCCTCCGTGTGGCTTTGGGTGGTAATTATCTGGTGCTTTATTGTCGCTGTTAGAAACAAAACCAGAAGGTTAAAAGGGAAAGCCATGGCCCTATGTTGAGAGTGAAAGGAATGTTCTAGACAGGGCCATTTCACTCACTGCTACCCCACCTGGTGTAGAGAATGCCGTATCTCATGAGCCTCTCTTTTTAGGTAGAGCTTTCATGCTAGGTATTGAGGTGTCAGAGAGGTAAATAAGGCTATTCCTGCCTTCGGGGGCTCACAGTTGAGTGTGGTGGAGAAACTTCCAGAAAAACTGCTCCCTAAGAATTAAAGGCAAAACGGCCAGAGGCTGACCTCTGAGTGTCGCTCTATGCCCCTTTCCTAAGTGAGTCACGTGTATGGCATCATTTAATTCCTCGAATAACCCCAAGAGATAAGCACGGCCATCATCTTCCCTTTGGCACCGATGAGGAAACAAAGGCAGAGAGAGGCCACGTCAGCTGCCCAAGGACAAACGGCACGTAGTGGCAGAGCTCAGACGTTGACGAGAGGGCATGCTCTAACCCCCTGTCACTCATGACAAGCCCGATGTCCCCGAGGCTGTGGCGCTGATGGAAACGAGACAGAAGATGCTGATCGAAAACTACAGGGCGCCTTGCCGAGCTGTGCGTGATGCGCGTTTGAACACCTGTTCGACCCGCTGGCCTCAGAGGATAACCCCCGAGTCTCTAATAGCGTCAGTGGCTTCTGCGTGGTCCGTCACCTCTGCCGCTACACAGATTTTCAACTTTTATTCATCTGACCTGTCGAGTACAGTTGTTCATCGGGAAGACCAAAGGGCCGTTTAAGTATTATGTCCATATTAAAATGTCTACGATCATTTTCCATGAAAAAAAGTGACTGAAGTAATTTTAAATAAGGAGAGCATCACCCAGGAGGAAAAAACACAATGAGTTTGGAAGGAATTTACATGTGTTCATCATGGGGTCCCCTCTCATATGCATGTAAATTAATTTATATATATATTTTTTAATTAGAGATACATTTGGAGTAAGGAGAGAGCATTGTATGACTTATTTTTTTTCACCTTTTCAAGATTCCTATATTGTGTTGTACTTGGATCTGAGAGAATCCAAGCTCAAAATAAAGCTGCTGTATTGATTTCCAATAAGAGATGATTTTTCTTGAGAAATCATTTCCCTACTGAACCGGGGTTTATTTTTTGTCATTATTTTGTTTACATATTTTATGTTCATTCCAATATAATTTAAAACACTTAAATGTTTTTGGTCATTGGAGCCCCTGTTTAAGATGAATAGCCATCCTTTCTCCATTGGGTTTCTGAAGCCTTCTGTTTTGACCGTATTGTGCTATTATTATGCCTTTCATGGTTTTCCTTATTATATATATATAAAAAAATTATAAAAATACGCTCGTTGGAAGGCCCTATTAATGGTGAAAGACTCATGTTCTAGCTTGGAGTTGGTTAACAGCCCTTGAGGACTCAACTTTCAGGATCTATATCGGACTAAGAACAATCACAACATAGGTCAAGTATCGAAACATACTAAGCAGACATGTAGTTCTAGACCAGCGTGGAATGAATGGGCTACTCTCCAAGTTCATAGTGGAGAAACCAGGCGCAAGCCAGGTAAGGGTCGGACCGTCGGCAGAAGATGCCGAGTCGAGCCGGAACAGACATCAGGTTACAGCAAATGTGACATTGGAGTGTAAGAAAATTGATGAGGTGAAGCAAGACAAGGGAAACTGTCGCCTGTACAGTGGGGGCCCAAACTAATTCGTCGAAAAAGAATTTTGGAGTAACGAAGGGCTTTTCAAAATCTGCAGACTAGCCCAGCGGCAAGGGCCCCCTCGATGGACATGGAAATATTTCTGTTACAAACTGCTCACCACGCCTATGTTCTTTTACTTCGAATTGTCCTCGACTTGTCAGGGCTCATCACGTCTGTGCCAGCAATAAACCTACTACTGTATCCTTTGCCTCCACGAAAATGGGCCGAAGGTGGGCCCTGCTGTCGGGGCTGGAGTGGGAAGGCTCAAGGTGAGGGCAAGTCCACACAGGTAGACCTTGCTGCTTTTTATCATTGCAAAGGGACTAGTTACCACCGACACTTCTAAAACAGGATCTTCACTTCGCTCCTCCAACTTGCCTCTGATAGTTTGTTTCTAATAGTTTTCCCATTATCAATTTTTTTTTTTTCCCCTGGCTTTCCCTTTTCCTGAAGACTGCTGTCTTTCCGTCTTTAACCCTTTCGGGATTTTGCTTCCTCTTGCCTGTGCCTCCCTTTTATTTCCCTGGACTTTAACCAGCCATACATATATACACACATCCCGGCTAATCTTTCCAAATTAGCACAGCCTCGGCTCCGGAGGCTCTCATTAGATGTGCAGCTGAGATTTATCAGATCTCATTTGCCTAATATGGAGCCTAACTTTGGGCACCTGGCCCTTGCGGTAGGGGGTAAGGGAGAACAGGAATGGGTCTTTTGTCACTGCTATGCGGACTCACTAATTTGCTCCGCCTAATAAAATTACAAATGAATACAGCTTTCTTCGCATTGCCTTTATAGGTTATAATAACCTTGGTACCCCGTAACCTCCTGCTAGCTGAATTAATCAGATCATATTAATATTTCTTCTTACTTTCTTTTAACTGGTTCTTCTCTTAATTAAAGGGGCCAAAGACGTAAACAGGGCAGGTGACTAGAAACATGGCATCAGGTTATAAACAAGGCTCATTAAAAAGATGGATGTGCAGGCAGACTGCAAAAATTGCTTACTTCGCAAGTGTACATTCTGTAATTTCCTGACGACTAAAAGAACTAATGCCAGATCCCTTTTCCACATGTATAAAAGATGATAATTTTTGAATGCTGGGGTGGGAATGGCAAAACCGAGGAAACTATTTATCAACTAGCATAAGATCTTTCACATTATAAGACTCTGCTCTTCTTTCCCACAAGCCTCTAAATGTGAACTATATTCAACAGTGAGTAAAGAAAGAAATAAAAGCAAAAACAAAACAGAAGATGAGTTTTTTGAAAAAAAGGAGAAATTTTAAGAGAGAACATCAAACATTAAACCACAGTTAAAATTGAAAGGAAAATGCGCGGTTTCTTATGAGACTAGTAAATCTTCCGAACTTACATGTATTTAAGGAAATGCACACGCGTTTGCTTACACACTGGGGGGCAATGGGGGGCTCAGCCTTCATGCACGAGGACAGTAATTGTTAAAGTGGACAGTCCACAGGATCAAGCTCACACGAAGGTGTAACTACAACCTCATGGCAGAGCTGGAAATAGTATGATTTAGGGGACTCAATGCAGGTATATTTTTCATTGTTGTAAATACTTTGCACCCACACTTGTACCCTGACGTGACCGCGCAGCCATAAAACGATGAGGAATAAATGGTCGAGACAGACAGAATAGATATCTGTATTACACACATATCATATAAAATATATATGTTTTAGATACTATGCAATTATACATATATTTATATATGTATATTTACATATTTATACTTCTATATTTACATATCTATTTATATTTACAATGCCTATGTTAATTCATACACTCACAGACGTAGAGGTGCTAATTCGGGTCTGGTCCCCGTTTTCTGAAACTTCTGCTCACATTGACTTAACTGAGCCAGGAGACGCCTACGTTTTTATTCTCATGGCAATAACCAACAAAGCCCGAGCCCCTGGTTTACGATCCTCCCATCTCCCCTCTCAACTGAGAGAGAAAGTCATTCTGACAGGATGATGCACAGCGCGACCAGCCAAGACCTCGCTCCTTCATGAATAAATTAGAAATGAAAGTTTAACGGATCCCCTTGCATTTTCATGGAGGGACCTCATCCTCATTTACCTAAATGCTTTGAGTAGAAGGAAAGAAAATGTAAGAGGCTAAGGTGGAAAGGTTAAAAACTGAGTTTAAATGGAGGGTGTTTTTTTGTTTGTTTGTATGTTTGTTTTTTAACACACCGCGACACATGGATGCCTGCCACTGTACTGATGACTTTTTCTCCTCAAACATCTGAGGGAAAAACCAAAGACAGGAAGAGTTTTTCTCCCGGCCACTGTTGCTTTTTCTATGAACTGCTGTAGGTGCGACCAATAATTCTTTAAACAATTCCACACAGATAGGAGATTTCATATACATATATATTTAAATCCAAGAGTGAAGATTGCACAGTCTGTATTTAAGACATTATTTTTCTCCACGGAGCTCAGATTCTGTGGAAATGACATTTTTTTTTTTTGTAAAACACTAGGATATGCTTCAGTGAGTTGACCGTTTTCTGTATGTTCTCCACCAATGCATTTATAGTACCAGGCGGGCATGCCCGAGGTGGGCGTGTGGTCCAGATATTACATCTTTCCATGTAGGATCAGACTGATCGGCTAATGGTTTTGGAATCCTGCCTCTGGCCGTGGTCATTACCTGGTGTCTCAAGGCCAGGAATATATTTGCCGGACGCCAGCCCTTAAGACGGTCCTTGTGGAAAACCAGAAAATTGCCAGGTGGCATCAGTTCACGGACATGCCGAAGCTGTCATTCCTGGAAGCCTCTGGCTTCAGCTCTGTGCCTGGGAAGTCTACCTGCGGACCGCGGTACGAAATATTCCCATTTACAAATTGCTCGTTTTTTATAGGGAGGAGACAAGAGCCCTGCGTTCGTTCTTAGGTACCTAGTCTGCATCATCTTTGGCCCTTGAGAAGGCTGATGAATACCCCATCCGAATAACCTTGGGGTCGAACGCGCAAACTCGTCGGGCACGATGGCTTCAAACTTCAGCAAAACGTTCCTGAGGTTGCAAGTGTGCGCTTTATGTTTTAAGTTAGCTTTTCCTGGTATCGAATCATTTCGACATCTCAGTGCACTTTGTCCTCAGAAGGAAACTCTCGAATCCAGCGCGTGGTCCACCACATGACTGTTTGTACGTGAAGCCTTTTCATTGCATTTAAGTTTTTCATGCCTGTCATACCTGATTCAAAAATAATCGAAACTCACGGAGAGTTTCGCATATTTTTTTAAATGTTACAACTTTTTTTTTTTTTCCTCCTCGTTCGATCCTTTCCCTGAAATGGACTGTCTCTCTCCCCCCTCACCGTTTGTCATTAGAGGAGTATAATTTCATGACCCTTTCCTTCTATTTGCAACTTCCTCTAAGCAAAAGGACACAGTAAATAAACACAGGAGATAAGAGGGTTTCTCCGTCCCCCACCCCGCCGCCCCCCCAAGCCCACTCCCTCCCCTGGAATCTCTGCCGCAGCCAAGTCCACCCTGGCCCTCCACGCACCGTCCTCAATTAGCAGCCGCGCTGATGCAAGATGCTAATAAACAAGTGGGGCCTCCGCCGTAACGCGTGTGTCGATATATATTTTTTCTAGGACTTCTGGCAAACCTATCTTGCTGACTATACTGATGAAGGTTGCAAGTAATTGTGGATGCGTTTCTGTGAAAGATAAATGACCTTCCTTTCCAAGGACGCTTGGCCAGGCCTTATTCCTGAGTGTGTGTGTGTGTGCGTGTGTGTGTTGGAAGGCCTGACAAGGCATCTTGATCATTTCCTCATTTTGAGGCCTGCCCGCAGCCTTGCGCACGGCCCCCCTGTCTGAAACGTTATTATTCTGTCGTGAGGCCTTCTTCGGCCAGGATGTTACTTCATTTCCACCTTTTGTCTCGGCCTGAATGTGAATGATGCTCTTTCAGCAATATACAGCCGCTTAAACTCCCTGCCGCTGCCTTACATAAATATACAACACCCGTCTCGCCCTATAACTCACTTTAGGCCTGGAAAAATAGTGACTTCCTTTATTGGTCAGATTCTCTCGCAATTCCCAACAGCTGTATGTTCTCACCTCTGAGGATCCTTATCTTCAAGTTTCCATTTGTCTCAGCACTATTCCAGTGGATTGCCAATAAAAATGATTCCCATTTTTATAACCTCTGAGAACACAGGAGCCGGCCTTCCAGAGAAACCGATTTCCACCCCACAAATAAACAAACAAAACCGCCCTTCGACTTACCAAAAAGGAGTAGTTTGTCTTTAGGAGAGATGGCCTTAAAACTGAACACATCAGGGGACTCAGGAAAACTTGACGTGTGGTCTCTAAACCCATTAATTACATTCAAGAAAATCTGCGTTTATTTTCTTCCCCGGCAGAACAAATTGGGAGATAGGGCATGTAATCATTAAAATAACACATGTTCAGAGGTACATTGACTATCCGAATACGTAAGAGACTGTGTCTTACGTATACCTCCTTCACATTTCATTAGTTACTTTATCTTCCTTAATAAATGTAATTATTCCCTGTGCCTCTCCATGGAGAGGTATTTTTAAGTGGGTGGGTGCTATGGAATTTATTTATTAGAGGAGATGATGTAGGAAAGAAAGAAAAGTGCTTTTGAAATCAAAGGTGCTGTGCGATTAAAAGGTGGTTTAATGGGGAAAGGCTCGCTGGTTAGTTACACGTGCCAGCGAGCTGTGGCCTTGAGCGTGGTCCGGCTGCGGACTTTGGGGATTTAGGATTCGCTGCCTGTTTCTGAGCCTCAGTTGCCACATCTGTCAAGTGGGGCACTTGACACCCCTCTCGTTATGTTTTGAAGACCGGAAAAGAAGATGTGCGTTCATGAGTCAAGTTGAAAGTGCTTTACAGATGGGAGATCTCATGTTATTCATTTATCTATTCATTTTCCCCTCTGTAAGGAAGCTGTGGCTACCAATGGCCGTTTCTTTTTTAAGTAAAAATGCCCTGAAAAGAGTAGGGGCTTGAGAAGAAGGAAATGAGCGCGGTGCGCCTGTCCATTTGTCCCACAAAATCACATGCCGGATGGAAGGGCAAGACTACACTTAAAACAAACAAACGAACAAACAAACAAAAACAACGAAAAAGAGAGATGGAAACTTAGACCACAGGGAAATGTGCCAGGTTAACGTCAGTGACCCCCGTCTGTTACGTGACGTCACCATTCCGCATGGACGTGTGGATGGCGGCTGGCGTAGGGCGTGTGTGAGCAGAGGGAGCTCTCGGCAGAGAGGAAGCTGACAATTGTGGCTGTGTTATGCAGAACGCTGGCTTTGCGATTTGCTTTCCTCTTCTGTTTCCTCTGTTTGATAGTACCCCAAAGTGTGACTGGTTGCTTTGGAAAGCCACCTAGCTGCGTTCGACACATTCGACCTGCCCCAAAAGACACCTCCCAAATGAACTCAAATGATCGTTGTTAGTACTTACGCTGAATATGTCCTAAAACACGCAGCCTCTTCATTCCGAATCCCTCCCCTTGGGTGTGTGCACAGAAGCAGCTTTTGTAAATTCTCATCTCTACTCTCAGATCGAACCCAAATTGCCTAAACTGTCCCTCCAAATGGGAGGTGACTGCGATCTTAGTGTCACATCGTTAAAGGCAGCCCAGTGCTCTATCACCTGTCACTCAAACAGCGGTGGGCGGGACCAAACGTTTTCTTAGAGTCAATGTTCCCTCCTCAGTGGGGACATTTTTCTGCTCTAAATGAAATGTTATAAAATACATTTCCCCCTCACCAAGCTCTGGACTCGGAGCTGTTTTATTTATCTGACTGTAAAACATGCCATAAGCTCCTTTTTAAAGGGCGCCCTGAGTATTTGCAATTGTTATCGGGCCCAGACGTATCCCAATGTCAGCGTGAGGCTCTGGGAGTTGGCTCGGATGTACAGAATGTAATGAGCTCAGTGGCCTTTGGGCTAAGTTTGTCGTGGAGGCATCCCGGTGAATGACCGTTTGATCCTCTACCCAAACCCCCAGACCCCATCAAAAAAAAAAAAAAAATTGGTGATGAAGTTTAAAAACTATTCTCTGTGCTGTTGGAGCAATTCTGGGAAGAGCGAATGCATGTTTCGATTGAGATTATTGCACGAGAGAGAGAGTGGGTGGCGAGTTAGCTGGGGCAAAGAGGCAAGATGAATAAAACCTCGGGCTGGACGTCAGTGGGTGGAAAGGGCCTCCAAATGGGAATCTCAGTGAGTTTTAAGGCTGCAGCGCCTGAAATCCACGATCGGATTATTCTGCATTCGACTCTCACCCGTCTAGACTGTCAGCGTTTGGAAATGGATCCAAGAAGGGACGTTTACATTTGTGAGGTGACACTTCCCTGCCCTTCCCCCTTTCCCCCTCCTCCCACCCCTGTTTCCCCCTGTGGCTTGTCCCCAAGAAAGATTCTCGAATATCGGGAGGAAAGCAAACATGGTAGGACATAACCAAGCCAAGGTGTGGGCCAACCCGATCTGTGGCCTTAAGAAAACCGATCAGTATATTCGTCTCAGGAAAAAGGGCAAAAACAAACAAAAAAAGGTGGGTCATTTACCCGATGCGGCACGCGACAGGGAAGGCAGCATGCTTCCTTCCTGACCCTTGCAGGAAATCAGTTTATGCCCTGAAGCATGAAATTTGATTGTAATTATTTTAGCTTGCTCGGCTACATATGCTATTGATGATCTTTCCTGCGAGTCACCAGCCTTTTAGAAACCCGGCCACAGTACTTGACTCAATGACCTGTAAGGTATACATAATAGAAAATAAACCATGCAGGGTTTCTCGATTGATTACTCTGCAGAAACTCACTCTTCCCAAACAGCAAAATGCCAGCGTCATGCAATGGCGGTGTATAAAACACGATGATATTTACAAATGTCTAAATAGTTATGAAAGGCACGAAGTCCACATGAGTTGACTGCCCAGGAATCTGATGTATCTTAGAAAACCTGTAGTCCAAGTAGTTTATAAATTCAAAGTTTTTTTTTTTTAACTATAGCGAAGTGACAAATTGAGATAATAATCCAGAAGATAAAGGTTTCCGAGTGTATTGTTAAGAATACACATTGAAATGACGACCCCCCCCCAACTAGTCATATGCATTTATCAAAGTTTTAGAATAACTTTCCAATTCCCCACTTTGCCTTCCTGCTAAACAAATGACTAAAAAGACTAGGTATGTAAATAAATAGGACATCAGTCAGAGAAGCAAGGAAGTACAAGGTTATAACCTTCTGAGTCCTAGAGTGGAGACTTCTGGTATTTATGGGTTTAGTTGTAAATTAGTCACCTCCCCTCCAGCGTCTTAAGAAAATCAAAGACATTTCCTGGTGGGCAGGGAAAGTTCTTTTTCCTAACAGAGGAAAGATATGGCGGCATGAATCTGTCTGATGTCACTTTGCTCTTCGGAGAGTGGTGTCTTGCATTCTGAGCAAGAAAATGTAATCAAAACAGCATTAAATCTTGACTAGAACTTAATCTCCACCCGAACGCCCCCCTGGAAACAGGTCTAACTCAGAATTTGGAATGGCTTCGGGTACCTACGTCTCTTCCTCTGGACGCCCTGCCTCCAAATACTTCACGCGAACCTACTGCGTGGTGTGCGCCTGACTGTAGTGGTGTGTGCACAGGCACGCACATCTAGCTCCATGGAGCTTCCATCTATCAGGCGAGAGCAATATTTAAAAAAAAATGAATAATGCAATTAATTCTTGATTATCCAAGCCCTGAGCATGAAGAGGGAGCAGTGAAAGGTGTACTCGGAGGGACTGAGGGACTGTCTGGGGAAGCATGGCCCCAATGGTGGCCGGGATGGGGCAGGTGCCCCTGACACGAGACTCGCAGCTCCAGCAGGGACTAAGCAGCCAGGTGGAAGGCAAAACATAGTTCACACAGAAGCAGCATTTTTTTTCTAGGAGGCTGGAACTCTTTATTCAAAGGAAAAGTCAGCCTCGGGGCATTCAGGTCAAAGGATGGACAAGAAACTGGTACCCGAGCGACCACGGGGATACTGCTCATCTCAGGGCGTCCCCACGAGGCTTATTGACTTCACTCTGATTTCTCTCCAGATTTCACGTCCATGGCCCCTCAGTTTTTCTGAGGAGGCATGAAAAAGCCCCCTGTGCAAGAGGAAAAGTATCCCGATGGCACTATGCAAACCAGGCTAATCACAGAGTGAAGAGGTTAGGATGTAAAGAGGTAGAAGAATGATCTCGCAAGGTATCACAATCTTCGGAAAGGATGGAAGAGAAGTGTCGGATAATAGACGGAAGAGGGAATTGCTTCTAAAGACCTTCCCTAGATCGTTAATAAAAGAAAGAGGCGCACACATGCTTAGGGGAAAGGCAGCAGGTAAATGATGGAGTGTGGGGATGGGAGAGCATGCACATTTTCCGTGAGACGATGCTCCCTGCCTTCCCTCCCCAGGGTTCCCACCTGGTTAGACTTTGCAAGCTCTCACACCTCCTCTTAGCAGGTCACTTTCTCCTGCGGCCTTCGTTCTGCCAAGTCGACATGCCTTATGAAAATCAAGCTGTGTTCTGTATATTTAATACATCATCTCTAAGGATAATCATCCTGGAATCTGAACTTGTTTCTCTTATCGGGCACCGCTTGACAATGATTTATGAACCAGAAAACAAGACGGCTTCATTTTCATAAAGCAAACGGAACCTCCTGGACCAGGAAACTTGTTTTGACTAGCACACCGAGGCAAACATGACATGGAAGTCAATACGACGACACCGCCGGGCTCTCATCTTACGGAGTAACTTCCCCACCCCCCATCCAGCAGGATGACGGTTAAAATGGTGCATTATCAAATGGCCGTTTTTCTCTTTACTAATTACCAGCCTTGTGTCATCATGACGGATGCCGAAAACTGTAAATAAGCACATGCCAGTCAGCTCCTAGAAATGCCAGTCTCACTTGGAGAGTGGGAGCTGGAAAAAAAAATGTTTTAAAGAAAATAATTTATAGTTTCTGTGGAAAAAAAAAAAAAAAACCTTGGATGTCCTCAACTTAAAGGGAGGGCGATGCTGTTTGCCCTGTGCAGACATAATTTACCTACAGTAGACGTCACGATGAGAATTCGCCAAATAATTTAGCCATGTACGTGAACTTTGCTAACCGTTGTGAAGACGGTGTGTTCTCTGCGTACATACAAGACATGTGCATAATTAGAGTGATAGACTCTTTGCCCATTTATACACGAGGGAAGGCAATTTATCAGCGCGGGAGAGAGGACAAACCACCACGGTTCATACTTGAGCATGGCCACTTCTTTTGGGCATTCTCTGTATATCGGTCTTCTCCTTGGTAAAAAGGGCAAAATTAATAGTCTGAACCTTATAGGGTTGAGAGGAGAGAGGGTAAAATGAGATATTAATGCTCCGCGCGTCTCCCATTGTTATTGTTGAGTTGTCTCACAAACGTTATTGTCTGCCGCCTTCTTTTATTTACTATTGGAAAATAAGACTACTCCAACAGCAGCCACTATTTCGAAACGCAGGAATGTGACTTACCTAAATCTCCTGAAATTATACAATGGGGGTGACTTTAAAGTTACTTCATGGACACATTTGGGGGAAACGGGATGATAGTGCCTCACGTGGCTGATTTAGTCTTTGAAAATGGTTTTCAAAGGAGGCAGGAACATAAAACAATGGGCGTTTTAATGGACTGCATTTGGCTAACTTCGATGTCTGAATAATTGATTTACGATCACAATCTTCATACGTCCTGTTAACTCTTAGGCATTTAAAAAAAATATTACATAGACCACGAAAGCGCGTATAAGTCTCACGCCTATCGGATAATCTCTAGCTCTGATTTCAATCTGGTGTCTACAGAAAGACATTTCTATCTGGGAAATTAAATGCACAATTTAGAGGGGTGTTCGTTTTTGCCTACACCAAAGACTATTTCTGTCAGAGGTGTTTTGTTTTTTTTTTTCAAGTGAAAAACAAGAGAAAGAAATGGAGTTGCACGTTTCAGTCATCTTCACTGCTTCTCTCCTTTTATTTATCTGCTGTTATTTCTTTTGAGCTTTGAAGTTCATATTCGAAAGATGCACACATTCTACACATGCATTTTAAATAACTGGTGTTTTTAAAACACCCTGAGACCTGTTACGTTACGTCGGGAAATGCCCCGTGCATTAGGGACGCTCTTCGCCCGTTTCCTTCGTGAGCTCGTTTCTTGGCCCACCCACTCATCGCACCACTATCCTGATTTTGTGTTAATATTTCTACTTTTTTTTTCTTTAAAGTTTTTTTTTTTTTTGCCTTCACGTGGATCTCTAATCAGTATGAGATTTAGATCTGCTTTTTAAAACTTTTATGTAAATGGAATCATATGTGTATCTTCCTCTGACTTCCTGCTTTTGCTCAACTTTAAGATTTTGTGAGTTACCGATGATCATACACAGAGATATTCATTCTTTTTTCCCAGTATATAGCTTCCATTGTATGCATGTGCTACAATTTACTTTTTTATTGTGCACTGATCCACATTTGTTTCTTTTTTTTTAGGTGATTTTGAATACTGTTGTCCACATTTATCAGACTTCCTGCAAGTGTACATCTAGAAGCCAAGTGACTGAGTCGGAAGGTATACACTTTTCCAAAGTAGCTGATGTCAACCCGCCGTCCAAGATGGCTGCCTCAATTTATTCTCTCTTTGGCAGTGGATGGAAGTCATTGTCCTATATCTTCACCAAGCAAAATAATGAGCATTTCATTGAAAAAAAAAATTTAATCTAGGGACAATAAATCATCATGGTGACTTTTTGATTTCACCATCAGTGGTCTCAGAGGCTTATAAATGTAGTAACAGTTGACTCCATTGTTCTTAGCTAATTAACTTGACATTGGTGTTTTCCGTGGAGCATTAAAAGCAGAGTCAAGATGCTTGTCTAGAACTTTCCCCAGAACCACCTGGTCAATTAAAATGTCATACAGACTCTAGAAACTTGAAGTTGGAGGCGAGGAGATAAACTATACCAGTCCTCCAAATTATACGGGGGACTGATAAAGAGCCCACCTTTTCTCCCCGGATGCCTGATTCGGGCGTGGGAAAGAAGGAATGTGAGAACTCTTGCCCAGGGGGTATGTCAAGGGAGGGATTGCTGAAACTGGTTAAATTTTGACTTGTTCTTGTTTTCATGCTTAAGGAAGACCATCCAGGTGGTGCTGAAATTCCCTTTTAGCTCCCGGTATGATAATAGTGTCTTTGAATGTCAATGCAAAGTGTAGAGAAAATACAGAGCTGTTCAGACACATGACTGACTGTCCGTAAATCCTCCGTCAACGATTTTGACTAATTACTCTGGTGTTTTACATGTAGAGACTTAATCGGAAGATATTTTCTCAGATAGGAATCAAATGTTGTAAGCTTGGCAAATTCACAGACTTAAGGCTAATTCTTAACGATTTCTAGCAATAAATAGACTAAATGATTTTATGACCAGACATGTGACCGATAGGAAAAGTCACGTTATCGACAGATACTAAAAACACATTCATGTTAGCTAGGCTGTGTGAACGTTAGTATTTTTACAGGAAAATTTCTCAGCACATCAAATTAATGGTTTTCCTTTCAGTTGAAGAGGCATAAAATACTTGTAAAAGGTTAGGCTAGGTCCTCATGTGGTGACCAGACCCAGTGAAAAATACACGATTTAATCATTTCCTCTGTAAGAAAAATCAGCCTTAGTTACTATATAATTAATCCGGCAGCAGCAATTATTGTATTGACTATAAAAATAGACAAAATATGGATTTGACCCTATACCCTGTCTTCTTGTTCAGGTAGGTAGAGAGATGCTCAAAAGTATAAACCGTCTTCTCACTAAAACGAGGCATCTGCAATGGGAATATAGAATTTAGGAAGGAATTTCTAAACAAACTGGAATGAAACAAATGGACAAAATTTAACCTGACAGCTCCACTTTGCGAAATATATCTTGGAAAAATTGTGCAAACAAGAAACATAAAGACCATATGTGGTGATAGGGATAAAGGTTTTACTTTTTCCTGGGTTGTTTATTCTCAAAATAATATTTTTTGAATGGTTAATTAAATATTTCAGTGCATTTAAACAATTTGTTAACAGTTTGGACTGCCTGGTTGGTGTCTCCTGGCCGATACACAGTGCTAGGGCCTTAAGAGCATCGCCTGCATACGCTCTTGTAAATGCGCAAGCGTTTATGTAAGCTAATGCCCACAAGCATGGACCAAATTAATGTCACATCGAGATGTCATAGCTCCTGTTGTGTGGTGCCTGTTTGTTTCTTATGACAGCCTCGGGCAGATAGGAACAGAAATCTCAAGGTCAGATGGAGGGGTTTATAGATTCATTGACTTACTCTTCTAACTGATATTTATCGATTACCTCTGTGCCAGGCTTTGATCTAGGTGCAATGGTTTTAACAGAAAGGAAGGAATCCTGCGGACCCCCCGAGATCGGGCTGGTTAGGGGATATGTCCAGTAACTAGTGAAGTACCTCTGTGGGGCGGTGTGTAGTAAATAACATGGCAGGGCTGCTCCCTGCATGAGGCTGATGTCCTGTTCTGAGATCCGGTACAGAGCTGAACTATGGGTTGGATTGTAACCTTTTATGTAAGCCACAGGACAATTCGATTGAGATTTTACAGATGATAATAAAGTTCTTTTCAAGGTGCGTGCGTGCGTGTGCGCGCTCATCTTTATTTCTGGTATAGATTTCATGCTATTGTAGGTAATAATTAAAATTTTATGATCGAGGTGATATAGGAGGGTATTTACAATGTTAAGAACAAACACGACCCCTATTAAGATGGATGTCCCGATGGAACATGAGATCTAAGCTAAGTTTATAATTTTATTACATTCGCAAAGCGACGCAGGTTTATTTTTGAAATTTAAAGCACTTACAAAACTCTGGCGCTGCTGGGTCTCTGGGTTTCTGTCAGCGCTGTAGGATGGCAGACATGAGTCATGACACTTGTCACCGAACAGGGGGGAAAAAAACCCTTACGGGATTTCTCTATTTCCGATTAAACATGGGTGCTTCTGAAAGGCACCAGAAACTACAGAATGTGTTGTAATTCGTGTTCATTTACACAAAGGGAGGGACGTACATGCAGAAATTTCAAAGACACGGGATCCAGGTCTCGCCTACCCGGAATGTTCTTCGAGTGTTAGTTCTGGCCCATGTCCCCCTTTCCTGCACGCGGACCCTACAGATCTTTGGGTGAGGAGCACAGAATGGAAAACCTCTTGGCACATAACAAAACCGAAGCGAGTGGCCAGATTACCCCAGAAAGCCATTCATTACACGTTTTCAATATCCTCTAAAAGGGTTGCCTACCCCTAACTACATATTTATACATATTTACTTGATAATCAATAAAGGAAAATGGCTGCATTATTTTGATTAAAATATCAACTCTACGTGTAACTATAAAATCACATTTACGAAGCCGGAAAAGGGGAGAGAGAGCAGTTCACGCTCCCCTCCAGCCTGTGATATATGATATTTTCAGGCTGCGGGGAGAGCAGACACATTAAGAAAATAGTGCTAATGATATTAAAGTACTTTACAAGGCTTGTTACTAAGAGCTGACAAACCTGTCAAGTTCATAATGGAGGAGGCTATCGTAACGCTCTCAGAAAACCATACCTCTACCCCATTTTGCTGCGATGTCCTAATAATGGAGCCGCTATAAATTCTAGCCAGCAATGGGACAGTGCCGTGGCTTCTCACCCCAATGTGAGGACATGATAAATATAAAAGAAAATGGCTGTCAGTTTTGGCGCCCGGACCTTATTACAAAGTCTTAATCTTACTGGCCTCAGCACCTTTTATCACCGCCTTGTTATGAGCTGATGGCTTTTTTATTTGCTGGGAGATGGAGGATGTATCATTTGATGTCCTTTTATGTAGCCACTGCTCTGTCCTCTCACGGGGAAAAAAAAAAAAAGAAAGAAAAAAAACATTTTATATGTTTATTACAGTAACCGATTAAATGCAAGACTCGAGCTGTTGGCGTAGGTACTGGGCACTCAGGGTGTACCAGAGTCTGAATTAAACACCTCATCACGAGTATTTATGTGAATGGGACGCAAATAGGGAATTAATTTTTCTCAGCGTTGGAGGGAGAGCCTTTGCAATATTCGCGACTGTTTATTCTCGCTATTATGGTTATTGGGATGGGTCACTCTCAGTTCCAAGGTCAGCCGGAAATCGCAGCTCTCACTTTCCTTTCTTTTTCTTTCTTTTTTTTTTTTTCTTTAACATCCAGCTTGAGGAAGGAGGGCTTGTAAACACAGGCGAGCCCCTCCAACTCGGCCCGGGCTCAATCGGCTTGATCCTTAAGATGAGATACATTGCGACTCTCTAAATATTAGCCTAAAAACATCTCACGGCTCGCTTCCCATCTTCTTCGCTGATGGCACGTAGGAGTCTCGGCTTCACTTGCAACGCTGACCCTGCCGAAACCTTCGCCCACCGGAACCGGCGCTTCACGGAGCCTGACGTGGAGGCGCTGGCTTCCAGCCGTGGCCAGAGACGCCATCACGCGATCTCATCTTCAATGTGTGTCCTTAAACGCGGCGGCTCTGGCTGTCTCGGCGCGGGGACCTTCATCCTGCATGCTGTGACTGCTGGCTGAGAATCCGGCTCCCGAGAGGGGAGGACGGCCGATTTCATTCAGGGGTGGGCATGAGTGGTGTCTGTCTGGGCTGTCGCCGGTGCTCGGCCTACGTTTCCCTTCGCCCAAGGCGTCTGCATGCCAAGTCCAAGGCCCAGGGTCCCCTGAGATTTATTTTTCTGTATCCAGTAGGAAATTGCGAAGTCTCCTGCTTCTCTTACTCAGGACACAGACCTCCCGTCCCTGAGGCAAGACTGGTTTAAAATAAAAGCCCAGCCCTACGACTGAGACTCCCCTGAACTGCATCCTACCAAATACCTGCTCTCGGTATTTACCATAATAAAGCATTGATTTTACCAAAGGGACAGAATTAGCCAGTAAATTGGGCATGGCAGAGACAGCAGTCATAGCCTCTTCTTATTTATCATCTCACGAGAAATTGGCTGAGTTACGCAGGAACCCATTGTGTCCTGGGATTAAGCTCTAGGCCATGAGAAGGGATAGAAAATGTTCTTTTCTTTGGAAACAGAAGCATTTGAGGGCTTTCGCTTCCTGAACGCGCCGGGCGCGTGAGAGTTAAAATCTCCTGGAGCCCTTTAGCACCGTGACTTTCCACTGGTGATTCTCCGTCGAAGGAGTATTTATGCATGAAACGCAGCTTTGGCCCGAGCAGGCCCCGAAACGGCCCCTCCTTCGGTTGATCCTGAAATAAGCCTTTTGTGATTTGCCGCCATATGAGAAAAACCTGATGAAAAACCTAATACATCGGAAAAGGCAAATTGCATGTCTAGAAATTTAATTAAAAAGGAAATAACCCTCCCCGCGTGAAGGTTGGAAGTCCCCTTCGCAATACTCCTTACGCGCCTCCTCTTCCCGCCTTTCTCCAAGTGCAGAAAGGACTTACCCGTGAAGCCCACGCGTGCACATTAAGGAGACAGGACAGGGTGTTGTGGGTGACCCGATGGTTCTCGGCCTCTCAGAAGAGGGGACTGGTGAACTGGTCTATAGCTCACAGCATCTCCTCTCACTGACTTTGACGCTACGGCCCTCAGCGGTGATGACTACAATACTCACGGCAATAATGAGAGTGTTCCCTTGTATCCGAATCACACATTACAGTTTACACAACTTCTGCACAGTTTTTTTTTTTTTTTTCATGCGATCCTCACAAGCACTCCCCGATATAAGGCAAACATGAACATACCCATTTGTCAGATGAGGGGGTGGATGCCAGGGTCGCCAGATGCAACTCGGGGTGCCCAGTTAAATTTCAAGTTCGAATAGACGATGAATATTTTGTGAGTAGAGCTCTACCCCTGCCGTGGGGGGCGCGGTTCCCCTGACTGGCAGCACCTTCTGGAACCACATGGGGGGACAGTGGCTCTACAGACAACTGTCCTGCCTTTGCTGAAGCCTCCGACTTAGCACAGGTGCCAGCCACATCAGGGAACCGACGTCTGCAAAAAGAGTAAACGCGCAAAGCAAGATCGCGGGAAGTAAGAGGAGATTAAAAGGAAGTATCCGTGTTAACGCCTCGGAGATCTCAATTGGTAAGTTCCCTGAATGTCGTATCTAATGTCCATACCATAACACCTCTTTACATCTGTGTCCCCAACATCGCAACCGCCAAACGATGTCTTAACGCGGGGGAGGGACGTGCGAAGGCAGCAGAGAGTGGTGGACTCAGGGGGACAAAAAGAAGAATGGTCGGGGGCGTAAGCAAACCACACATCCCCGAGTTTCTGAAAGCGCCCCCCATGGATGGAGATTCCGTGTCCTCGTGTGGGGCTTAGGGCCACGTTGGCCAGTGCCGTAGATGTGACCATATCCCTTAGTGGTACCGTCAAGCAAAGATGACTGAGCACGATCTGGCTGGGAGAGTAATTCTTAGGCGAGAATTACTTGGGGAAATGGATCATGAAGCAATGGTGCTACACATCGAAGGTCTTTACTCTTTTAGAGCAGAGACAACTATTCCGGAGCGTGGCATTCGACAGAGGAAGAGCGGCGCTGGCGAGGTGCGAGGCGCAGATTCGGCACGAAGTTCCTGGGTGACATTTCGGAAAGCGCGTCACACGCCCGGGGAAGGAGCCGACGCTGCGGCCTTGATTGCTCCGGAAGTCGAGGGTTTATCCCACCCGCCTGGCCTTCCGAACTGAAGCTTTTACTGCAGGGTTCCCAAATGCTTTCTCATGCGTGAACTCATTTGTTTCCTATAGCAATGCTCTGAGGTAAGCAGAACAATTATCACTATCCCTCAGTTACAGATTTGTCATTTTATTGTACCTTGTGCATATTGTTAACAAGTTTTCTATATTGCACACTAATTATAATTCTCCTTTTTCTTTTCTTCCCCTTCCTTCCTTCCTTCCTTCCTTCCTTCCTTCCTTCCTTCCTTCCTTCCTTCCTTCCCTCCTTCCTTCCTTCCCTCCTTCCTTCCTTCTCTCCTTCCTGCTAGCTTTCTTGATTGCTTTCTTGCATTCTTCCTTTCTAAGCTCTATTGCTTACCAAACTGTGAGTAACTAAGAGGCATCAGCAGTGCCTCCCATATTTCTTAGAAAACAATCTTAATTCACCTTTAGTGGGAACTAAATTTATTTTCATTGCATGAAAGTTTAACAATCACTCGAGTGACTGCAGAAATGATGAAACATGGGACAGAAATTTAAACATATGATCTAAGCATGCTATGCAATGACCACAAACAACAGCCTTAAACTAAATCCAAAGAAAATATAAAAAAATGAATTAATAATGATAAAAGCACAAATTCAATTAAATTAAGAAATAAAATAGATACATCTAAACATTAGCCTCAGCAAGAAAACAGATATCTTCCAGCTCCAACCAAGAATAAAAATAAATAAAATAGCAAACAAGTATTAAAAATAAAAAAATAAAAGATTTTATAGCTTTAAAGATGGAGGAAATTTTTAAATAGTTATACGAGAATACAGTTCGCTCCTTCATGCAAAAAATAGAAATCATAGAGAAAAATAGTTTTCTAGGAAAGTATAGAATATCAAGGTTCTAGTGAGATAAGAAAGACCGATCATCTTTGAAAAAAATGAAACTTTTATCAGAGCTCTGTCTCTAAAAGTGACTCCAGGCTTTTAATGATTAATCTTATAGAAACTTTATAAATGGGTCTATTTTACAGAAAGTGTCCCAATGTACAAAAAAAAGACATGGATATATTTCTAGCTCATGTAATGATGCTAGTATAATCTTGACAACAAAATTGGATAAAGATCTCACACATCCACACACACTCACTCAGTCAGAAAGAAAACTGCAGCCCAAAATATCTGTCATAAACAGATGCAAATATTAGTGAATACAATCCAGCAGAGGGTTAAATGAATCATGAGCAAACGGGGTACATTTCAGAAATGCAAAGATGATGCACTATCAAGAAATGTATTAACAGAAGTTACTATGTCAAATGAGCATCTCTATAGCAGTAATGATTAATAATGCTCATTGTTATTATTAATAGTAACAACAGCAACTCATTGTGTACTGTGAACCAAGTGCAATGTTAAGCTCTTTAACATTTGTGAGCTCACTTGGCCTTTAAAATAACCTAGTGGAGGCAATCCTACTATATTTCCCTCTTTCCAGTTGAAAAGCAAAGCACAGGAAAGATAAGCAGTAGAGTGATTCAGGGTAGACAGAATTCTGACTCTGCAACTTGCTCTCCAAAGCAACGCATTATGATGCTTCTGTTCACAGGACATTCAGGATGTAAATCATAAAAGTAAATGAGGCAACAACAACATTACGTAAACTGAAATAATAATAATAAAAAAAAATGCTTCGAATGAAATAATGGCATCCACCAGAAGTGCAGAGTCTGTGTTACACTGAATACTAGAATATTAGAATCATTCCCACCAAAACTCACAAAAAATGACTGTTATTTCTGCTATTTAGAACTGCAGTAGAAACTCTGGTTAATGTAATAGAATGAAAAGAAAAAAGAAATAAATATGAAAATGGAAAAGACAGAAATGTCATGATTTAGAGACACTATAATTACTTATATATGTTTCAAGAAAATAATAGAAAAAACTAGTAGTGGGAATAATACAATTCATAAGATAATGATCAGACATAAGATCAATACTGTAAAAGCAACCTGCTTTCTTAAGACAAGAATAATCAATTAGAAAATATAATAAAATAAAACAGGTCAGTTGTAACAGTAGTAAAAAATATAAAATATCTACGATAACATTAATTAGAAATAAGACATACCTATATGAACAAAACAAGATGAAACTTTCCCAGACAACATAAAAGAATAGCTAATTAAATGGAGAGTGGAAATGTATGTCAGATAGAGAAATTTGATATTATAAAGGCATATAATTTCCTATTCCTAAATCCACCTATGAGTTAAATATAATCCAAACCAAAATTGCAGGAAAATATTTAATAGCACTTGACAAGTCAACTCTAAGAAAACATATACACAGACAGTCAAGAAAGTTTAGAGAACAAGAACATTACTGTGACCTTCATCAATCAAGTGTAAGAAATACTGCAAACTTATAATAATTGCAACTCCTTGATCCAATAAATGTGTGTCACTTCAGGATCTTCATCTCGAATAGTATTAATACTATTCGAGTATTAATACTATTTGAGATTAGTATAGTATCCAAAACCAAGAGTACTAAAATTATAATGTCAGTTGGAAGAAAAGTTAATAATTAAAAATATGATAAAAAATAATACTACAGACGTGGGCCCAATGATGAAATCACCAGCAGTAGCAATGACTCCTGGATTAAGTGTGTCCTCCCTGTGGGCCAGGCACTGTGCTTCACGCGTTGTTGATTTCTGACAAACACTCATTATCTCTACTTCACACGTGAGGTACCGGTTACCCCAGGTAGATTGAGTAGCTTACTAAAAAGTGGCACACGCGGGATTTGAACCGTACTGTGTCTGGCTCAAATCTCGTGTCCATAAACACTAGGACATCCTCCCTCTATCAATTACAACCCCTGGAAGAAGTTGCAAATTATGAGAAGAACCCTTGGCATTTCGTTTCCGACGATCAAAAAGAAAATCATTTCTTCGAGGAGCGGGGCCAGCACTTAATCAGCGTTTGCCACATGCCATCAAGCTCATTTTCACAAGGGTTGTATCTCTTTGACAACTGGGGATAAAAGTTATAATCTTTGAAAACGAGGCCACAATCCAGTTAAAATAAAAATGTCTGATGCAAGGTACACTTTAATTTAGGTCTTGGAAAACAGCTTGCCCAAGAATGACTTTTGCAAGTCACGTACGGTATTTCAATCTGTCATTTTGTATTGACCTTCACAGGCCTGAAATATATTGTGTTGGACTTGCGAAGCTTATGAGAATGATATTAAAGTTGGTCGTATTTTTAAAATCTTATTTTATATCCACTCTGATTTTTACCTCACTGTGTACAATTCTTGGAAGCGATGATATTATGGAGCATTCTTAGATATCTACCAGTTTTCTTGTTAATTAGAATGTGTCGAGGTTAATTCAATAAATCACTGGAAAGGTAGAATGTTTATTCAAATACAATGCAGACAATAACATATTCGGAAGAAGAATTCCCTTGATATTTTGATACTGAGTAGTAGATTTTATTTTAAGGTTTTTGAAAGTGTGTTTAAGGCTTAGCACTCAGTTTATTACAATTTGCATATGCAAGTAGAATTTGGAATAATTTACTTTAATTAAATCTGACATCGTTGACTATAACTTCTATAATCTATTTCTCCTATTTTAATTTTCATCCTTCAATAATCTCATAATAGAAATTAATCTCCTTTAATGAGAGGTGCTGTTTGCTTTGTTGGCCAATGCAGAACTCACTGCGCCCTACACCCTTCCCATTTCCCTTTATAGTCAGCCGTTCCCCACTAATTTTGGAAATAATCAATTGGCAAAATAATTTTTAATATCTTTAAAAATAGCATTTAAACAATATAAATATTAAAGTAATCTTAAGAAAACATGAGGAGAAGGGGCATGCATAATTAGCTTCTTCTAGAAAGGTGGAAAATCATAAATTATAGCACTTTGGTATTTCTAACCAAGAATTTTTTAAAACTGCAAAGTGCTCTATAGTCACAAATGATCGAACTCTTCTTTTGAAAGAGATGTCTTTCCATGTTAGTAAATTATCCTAATGACATTATCACCTATTTTTATTAGAAAATGAAACAAAATGAAAAACTAGCTTCTGGACAAAGATAACTATAAAACTCAAAACAAAACAAAACAAAAAAACGAAAACAAAAACAAAAAAGTTTTCTACCCTAGTGTTCTAGTCCAAGCCAACTACCAGTAAACTATGTATATAAAACGAGAAACTTTGTAGACAGTGAGGTCTCCCCCATCTCTTTATAGCCAGCCATGGGAGGATGACCTTCACATTTCTGAAAGAATAAACCAAAAAAGAGAAAGAAAAGAGATACAGACAATAGGAGAACCAACTCAGGAGACAGCTGACATGTCTCACAAGGGGACAGTAGTGAAGAGAGGACCCAGAATGACAAGCTGTGCCCAGATAACCAGCGTGGCTAATCTAGAGGGAGGTAGACCAGAAGGTTCTGGAAAGACTTCTCAAAGAAAGCCTTAACGGAATAACTGAAGTACCTGAATGTCTTGAGAGGAGATTTGGAGATTGGCAGAGAGTTTAACGATGACTTAGTGGCAACTACTTAAAAACTAAGTAAAAAGGGGAAAGAAGCAATTATTAAAACCAGGGGAAACAGAAATTATGGAAAAAAAAAATTTGCTCCCTAGAATAGCCCTCAGTAGAATTTATTAGTCATAATACACACTGAATATTAACTTTTGAAAAATTATAATATAACTGTATTAAGAAAATAAGGACATGGATATGGTTGAGTACAGGGAGAGTAAAGAGAGACAAATATTCCTTCTCTTTAGTGGAAAGTCAACAGATAATTTCCAAAACTAAGATAATACCAACCCTAAGAGGAAGACGGGGGAGAAGCTGCTTAGAAGCAGCGATACTTACAGACACTAAAATGGATTCTGAAAGAACACAGTCAGAGTGTTAGAAGTCACAGCTGTCCTTAGGGAAAGGGGGCCGTGATGAAATCAGGGATGGACACTCTTAGCATTTTGGAATTAAACGTTTAAAACTATGATCGTTAGAACTATACTTCCTATGTTCTGCCTTGTGTACAAACCTATTTTATTTAGGAGAGCAAGTAGAAAATCCGAAATTTAGTCTGTGGAGAAACACCAAGGTGCAAGCTATTCGGAATTTTTAATAAGCTACGTTCTCATTCTATCAAGAACGAAACACATGCTTGTCTCTAAATAATATGATGTCTCTCAGCAATTGTATAAAATATGCGTTTAACACTGTACACGGTCTTGTCTCCTGCATTTCAAGCCACGACAAAGGAACAGAGCAAAGGAGCCAAATTCTTCAAACCTAGTTTTCCTAACACGACGGAATTATAATCTTCTGAATGAAATATAGATTTTTTTTTAAAAGAAAACATTTTGAGGTTTAGGAGTACGAAACCATAACACAAGATGGATTACGATTAAAATCAGTGTTATAAAGCCCATTACATTTTAACCAAATCATGCGTAATGATAAACATTTGGCTGCACTTATTTATATATTCGATTCGATAACTAGGCTGGGTGCTCATGTAGGCGCTCACCACGTGAGGATTCAGAGATGGAGGGTGTGGCCAAGGTGTCTGCTTCATGAGTCTGTTTATCCAGTAAACATGAGATTCTAAATTCCCGGGACATTTAAAAAAAAATTCATTTATCTATATTCTATTCTTCCTACGGCAAACCATGTCCTCAAATTAAGATCGCTGGATTGCTCTCTTCAAATAAAGTTGAAAAACCTCCTTTAATTTAGGTCCAGTTGATTAGAGAAAAGGTGGAAAGAAAATGGACAGCTCCATAGTTTGTTTACCAAAGTATTATTAACACATCTTAATCCGAAGCTAGAATTCATTTTCCTCTAGAATAATAACAAAATGAGGACAGCTAACCTTTTAAGAGCGTGTTTGGTGTTCTTAGGGACCTACGGCTTATTCATTTTCTATTGACCATATTCACATGTGTGTGTTTGCACATGCAAATGCACTCAAATCATGTTTTGTGTAATACAAAAAAAAAATAATAATGTAGTCAGTCGGAGCGGTTAGAAGCATTTTTTTTTCCCCTCTACTTCTTTCTAAGGGCACACGGTGCGTGCCCAGAATACAGACGTGTGCCCAGAGGTTCCACGGCAGCTTGTAAGTCAGCATAAAATTCGATATTTGATGGCATATTATTTCCTTATTCCCGTCAACAATTTTTTTTTTTTTTTTTGCATGAACTGCATTATGCATAGCCTAGGATTCGGGGGAGGTGGTGTACAAATTAAATCTCATTGCTGTGAACAATTTGCTTCAAGGTAAAATGCCAATAAATAAATAAATAAATAAATAAATAAATAAATAAATAAATACATAGGACTTTTGCAGTAAAGTCATTGTAATGTGAATCTATTAAAATCTATCCGAATGAAGAGCTTTGAAAAACATAAACATTTTGAAAACATTATTTTGAAACAAAGTCGACATTTTAAAGTAGACTAAATGGACAAAGCTCCTTCATGGACATATCGGTCCATATGTATGACTGTCTCATTTCAAAAGGAGAGGCTTTTTTTGTAAATGCCCTTCCTGAAAATGTGGGAGGAATAATTTTCGTTCTGAAGTAGGTTTCACACAGACTCTGTGACCACGCCTCAATTATAAATTTGGTTCATCAGCACATTGCCTTCAGTGATATTGTAGGGCGTGACTGAGCCTGACTCTCATAAAATAATAATTAGTAAATTTTTATTTTTTTAAATAAAAACAGTATTAAGCACAGCCAATGCTCAATCGTCTTACGTAAGATAAATGATGTAAACTACTTATAAACCCAAATTGGTATATTTCGTGACAGTTGGCACAAAAGAATTCGGTCTATGGTTCCACTACATATATTTTATGTTTCATAACTAAACAAGAATCTGCTCCCCCCCCCAAAAAAAAAACCACTAAAAATAATTGTTTAAAATGTATAATCAGGACATTTGTGCTTCAAATCCTTTGATGGGTTTTAGTTCATTTCTTGGGAGAGGTGTTCTGGCCATTTCTTTTTTAATCAAAGCTACTCTGCTAAATTGCCTTCCAACCAGACTTCAGAATATTAACAAAGTCTGGCTCTGGCCTTATCGCAGTTTGCATATTAACCGCCATAGCTACACAGTCCTTCCATTTCGAGTAATGCATTGCAACTGGCCCCATTCGGCCGTCATTTCTCCCCATCCTCAGCTGGTCCTGGCCCTTGGAATGTTTTCACGGTGTCACGGTGAATGTGCTCCGAGCAGAGTTATACGGCATCATTTGGAGAAACATTGCGTTAATAACCAGAGTTCAAGGGCAAAGGATATAAACGGAGCAAATTACAAGTCTGAACAGATATATAGCTTTTGCTAAAAGGGACACGGCTGCTACTTTATTTACTGGGCACTGGAGCCCTTTGCAGGAGGTGCTGAAATGCACCGATGCGTTTTTAAACGACCACATCACAGCTTAAGCAAACAACACAAATTTTCAGACTAGAGAGAAAGCTAGCGCGAGAACCAAGGATTCTGAGCTTCCTGACGGGAGGTACGATTTGCTAGAAAGTATCTTACGCTTCCCAGGTAATTTAATAGATGACAATGTCATTTTCTGGGCCGCAATGGAGGGAAGGCAAAAGCTTGCTGAACACCTAAAGTCAACAGATCATGTCAAACTGCAACTCAGCCCAGTTTTGTCAGAAGTTTCCTGCTATGATTATCATCACCCTCGTGCAAAATTAACACCATGTAGGAACGACTTGTAAAAAAAAGCCATGTTCTATTTTTATATGTTGACTTCAGAGCTACCTCAATGACGAGTAAAGGGAGAACAAGAATTCAAAGGAGAAAGAAAACTAATTTTCCAACAAGGAACGAAAAGACAACTTCCTTAATAACCAACAGAAATGAAAATCAAAGAAATAATTTCCACCTGCTACATTACCAAATAGTTTTTTTGTTGTTGTTAATATTCCCCAAAACACTGAGTGTACTATACAATATGAGATGTGATATTTTCTTATTGGTAGGATGGGATGTTACCAACTAATTTTTTTTTTTTTTTTTGTAAAGCAGCTTGGAAACTATTTTAAAAACTATTGAATGTTCATGAAGTGTGGCTCTTTATTCTATTAAAAATTCATTTGCAATCAACAATTTAAACACATGGAAATTTTGCCTTAAGATGTTCCTTACTGTATCATTTACGTCACTAAAATCTAAATATCCAATGAGAAAATGGTTAAACGAATTACATATACACTCAACGATATGTTATAGTTTCTAAACTTGATTAACATGGCTATTATCTACTGATATTTTAAAAAGTTCTTTTGATATCTAATGTGCAAAACCCATAGGAGTCAAATGTACTCTTTTATAAGTAGTTAAGCATACGTAAAAGCAATCCTAGAAAGAAACATGCATGAATTTAATTTGTGCATGTGTGTGTGTGGGCGATTATATGGTATCAGTGTTAGCCTGGTGGAATTATTGAGTTTAAGAATTTCTTTTTTGTAAACTTACTGTTACCTTATTACACTCTAGTAAGAGAGTCACACGTGCAGCTGAGTTCTTCTTCCTCCTCCCACCCGCTTACTTTTCACCCACGGTAGAACGACATACACCTTGGTGACTGATTCGGTCTCACCTATCGCTATGGTAACTGTGGCTTTCACGTTCTTAGTGATGGCGCAGTGGCCAGGGAGGAAAGGGGTAGTGGGTATTCTAAAGCACAGTAAGGGAGAGTAAGGTTTTTCTTATAGGAACAGAAAGCCCCACTATTTTCTCTAAACGATTTCGCTCTCAGAGACAAACGAATCAGCGTCCAGGCAGGGCTGACTTGCGCCTCGCCGTGAGATGTGTTACCTTCAGCGCTGGGGCCGGTGCGCGAGGCAAGGCTCGCAGGGGCTGCACCTGTCCTTTGGCGGCAGAGAAGCGCCCGCATGGCACGCTAGGTCCCCACCCGGCCCCACTGCGCCGCGGGCGGCATCATTTTTCCCGTTATCTCTCTGGCTGCTTCAATCGCTACTCCCAACCGAATGAGTTTTAAAAAGGACGCTTCTTAAATCGAATTGCCTAAAACCACGCGCCGTCATCTTTCCTCAAGAATAAGTAAAACATATTCAAATTGCTCATGACTCTTAAACACATAAAAGCTGGATGATGAAAATTTTACACAGTCACATGTGGAAAACATATATCTAGAACACAGCTTTCTATTTTATTCTTTTTAAAAAGTTTTTTTTTCTTTTTTTTAGCATTGAACATCGATTGTCTTGTACTTTTATTCTGCATAGACCTTCTTGGGTGTATTGTGTCCCTGTCTCCTACCCTCATTTTTAAAAACCTATTTTCGATGATTTTAATATTGCCTGAGATAAGAATGTAACTGTTCAGGGCCCTCAGGTCTGATTTCTTATTGTTTCTCAGGTGCTATAAGGCACCCTCGCGTAAACAACGAATGGGAGTTATGAACTGTTTGCAATTTGGGAAGGGGTGGGGGGCGCGGGTCGGAGATGCTCCTGGTGGGGAAAGGATTTGTCAGACAGCAGCCCTAAATTATGCGGGTTCTTCCCCGGGCGCGTTTTCCTTTCTCCCACCGAGATCTCAAAGAAGGGAATCGTCACAATCCAAACATGCCCAGCCGGTCCTTTTGTGCCGGCATCTCGCCCTGCTGGGCGCACGGTGCTGCGGGCAGGCGCGCCCGTGTTTACATTCGCGGGGTGCCCCGCTGCTCAGACCCGGACCCGGGGCGGCAGACAGGCCATCCATCATCCGCCCTGCTCCCCGCTCCCGCCGAGCGCCCCGCGCCGCCGCCAATCCGGCGGCAGGTGGGGCCGCACCTGCGGGATGGCCCGCCGCATCCCTCCGCGCTCCGCGCGGCGCCCCAGCGTTCTCCAAGGCCAGCAGCGGACAGGTACGCGGGGGTGACAGCGCCAGTGCCTGCGCTGAGCCCGCCGCTGGCGGCCGGGGTGGGGGGGGGCGGGGGGATGGGGGGCAGGAACGTGAGAAGAGGGGGGATGTGGTCTCCCTTATTGCACACGACACGCCGCCTTGGATTGGTCTGCTGCCCTCGTGCACGCGCGCGCGTGTGCGCGTGCATGTGTGTGCGCGTGCATGTGTGTGTGTGTGTGTGTGTGTGTGTGGCCACACGGGCCCTCACCGGGTCTCCTCTCTAGAAAGTGGGAGTATTATGACGCTTACCTCGGAAGGGAGGAGGGCGTGAGCCCACGTTGCGGTGGTGGGGTGCGTGGCCTCCGGCCTGTTCCTCTGTCTGACCCTGGGCACGGGTCATGGAGTCTGCGAGCCAAGTCTGACCTAGGCCCCGCCTGTCACAGGTTTCAGCCGGTCACCCTTCCACACCTAAGGGAACAATGTGACGGCAACGCGAATTAGTAGTCTCCGTAGGATGCGAACACTACCCCACAGGAAACCTCACCTAGATATCTAGGGCCATAAAAACAGACGGGAATGATTCCAAAAAGAGGGAAACTCAAAACACCAGGAAAGGAGGCTCCCAGCCTCCAAACAGGCCCACAGGACTGAGAGGCATCCACCTGGCCTTTAAGGGCGGAGCCGAGCGCCTCGGCTGCTCTGTGCAGACAGCTCTGGTTAGTCCTGTGAGCATGTATGGATGTGATACCTGGACTCCATAACTCCCTCTGGTTCAGAGGATCCCAAAACATCAACTTTATCGTGTCATTTGAGAGCAGCTGCGGACACAGCCAGAACCCCATTCCTCCCGCTCGTATGTCCCGGGAGTGTGCCCGGGCGCATGTCAGCTCTGTCCGGGCACGGCCTCGGAAACAGAGAGCCCTGCTCACGGCATCGGGCCTTCAAGGTTTCTCAGAAAAGCCTATTTCTCCCAGATAGATAGATAGATGATGGATAGATAGATAGATATATGATAGATAGATGGATGATAGATAGATATATGATAGATGGATGATAGATAGATGATAGATAGATAGATAGATAGACAGACAGACAGACAGACAGACAGACGGACGGACGGACAATAACAGCAGCAGCCACAGCAGCCAACATCACGCCCCAACCCTCCGCCCCTGTCTTGCTTCCTTCCGAATCATAAATCATGAAAAAGACAGAGAGCGGTGACTCCGGTTTTCCTCCCTTGAACGACTGAGACTGATCAGGCCAACCAGGGAGGGGACAGAGACGTGAGCCATGTGGCCGCAGGAGGAGGGTGGCCCTGGGGACACGCCAGGCTCCTCCTTGGTCAGGGCCTGCCATGACTAAGGCGCTCTCCTCCACGGTCATGGTTCTCAAGCCCGGCTTCCCAGGAGGTTCGTCGGGTTTTGTTTTCGCAAAGTACTGACACCGAGGTTTGGGTTCTATCGGTCTGGGGTGTGGTCTGGACTCAGTGCTTTTCCCAGGAGCATGGGTGCGCCCCCAGACACACTTCCAATTCTGTTCTGTTTCATGGGAGACACTCTTTACCAGCTTCCCCTGCCCCCCAACACACACACACACACACTCACAGGGCCCATGTTGGGTAGACAGAACCTGTCTGTCTCTTTTTCTGTATTCCTCACTTGATCCCGTTAGCGTTCTGGCCTGTGTATTCTAGGTGCTAAAAATGTATCGCTCCTCATTCTAGTACCTTGAGAGCAGTTTTTGGTGTTTGCTATTGTTGCATTTGTGTTTAAAGTACTGGCTTTGGGGGGGGGCATGGGATGGAGGGCAAGGGGTAGGCTTGCTGAGGGGTTTTGAAGTCTAAGACATTGTGTCAGCACTTAGAGAAGTCCGTCCTTCGGCTGTGACTTCGGCCTGCCTGAGCCCGGGGACTGCCACCCCCCACCCCCGCCCCCAAAGTCCAGCTGCACGCTTCCTATGAGCGAAGGATTCTTCCTGTTCCCCAAAGTGGAACTGGACTTTCTCTTCCCCTGGGTTTCTCTTTGCTGCATTTCTGGATTATGTCGCACGCCTCTCCTTGTGAGACAGATGATCTGTTCTTTGATTAGACACCCTGACCTTTCGTGGGTGTTGACCATTGATCTCGATCTGGGCTGGATAGAAAACTCCCGACTCTGAAAAGTTACTCTGCGGCCAACGCCACGGGGAAATTCGATTTTGGTGGCCACGCAGATGAGGCCACAGGACTCCTCCTCCATTAGGCTTTCTCTCGTTATTATCATTTTACTTTTATTAAGCAAGTGGCAGCCTCTGCTTCCCAGCTCTAGCTTTTAGTTACAGTAATCAATTTCTCAGTGTAACTGGCTGTAATTGTTGGCTTGGATATTGAGCTTTCATGGTCTCAGACATAGTGTGTTCCGCGAAGGGTCTTCTCCATACCTCGCAGACAGATGGGTAATAATACTGTACATTAATACCTCCACATTGGTTTATGTGTGTTTGACCACAGTGCAAGCATAATTATTTTTGCCCAGTAAAAGCTATTAGAGATCTATTTGGTAGGTTTTACGATCAATAGCTCCTGTGATATTTGTGTAGCAGCCACAGAATAATCAATTGAAGGTCATATAAAGTAAATTACCATCCTCCTGTAATGATTCTTTTTTCTAGATGAGAACTGGGTTTTATTATTTCATCGGGAGCCTCTCACGACGCATGCTCTGACTGTCTGAGAAAGAGAGAGATAAAAGTTGTGAGCGTGTTCCGAACATAGTATTAATATCCATTACCTGAATTTATGTTATTGGGTTATTGAATTAGTGGATTCACACTGGAATTCCTTCAAAACCTTCTCTTATGGACTCAGTGACACAGTTAATAACGGTCGAGAGCAAATGGATGTCTTTTGCTGCATGGCGGAGTGAGTCACTTTGCAAAAGTCAATCTTTGTAGCTGTCTCTTGAAAGCAAATTTAGAGTTGGTTAAATGTGTTATATTGACAGCGTGACTGAGCTTCTCTCTCGAAACCTTTCTGGAGAGTGACTGGCGAGCTCGGCAGGAGACGGAGCCGGGAACGCTGAACGCTAACGTGCTGTCCACTGGGAGCTCAAGGTGAACGCAGGGGCGGGGTTCTGCACCTGCTTTCCGGGGGGGCCTCTCTCCGTCACCCGAGATGCCTAACCTGGATTTCAGACTAGCATTGCAAGCCCCAGCGACGGCTGTGCCTCTGTGAAAGATTGCAATTTGCCGACCGGAGGCATGCAATCCCCCCAACTGTCTTAAAGGGACCCATTTTCCGAGTGTAGCCTTTCCTTTTTGTGGGTGCAATCAGTTGTGCACTGAAAAACTGCATCACACTTGGATAACTGCAGGCCCAACGGGCCACGAGAGGCCTCTTTGCTCCAAATTTTGTACCCGAGACGAATGGCGCTTACAGCAAATGGGAGCGTGGTAGGAGCTTTTTTAAAAATTTGGGCCAGTATATTCTCCACGGAGGGAAGAGGCCAGGAGAGAGACAATTACTCACTTTCTTAAAGACAAAGGCAAATACAGACATCCTCTGCTTCCCGTTCTCCGTCCCAGTCTGCAGAGCATGGTCTGGGAGCCAAACGCCAGGTGCCACCAGCGCCCTGATCGTTTGGGACATCACGTCTCGTGAAATAATCTGTTGGAAAGACAGTAGAAAAAAATGTTGGTGAGTTTGTGACTACAACTCTAGTGATCAATTAATGGGGCGTTTTAGGACGAATGGCAAAAGGCTTTTTTATTTTCTGCAAAGAAATGGTTATTATGCTGCTACTTCTCCTTGGCTTTGGGGACAATAAATGCAGACGTTAAGATGGTAGTGTCTTAAGATTTTAATCCAATGGTAAATCGGGAGCATTATAGTTTTCTGTACAAGATAAATTTATGTATTTAACATATAAAAATATATTTATGCAAATTACATGTGTTTGTACATACACAGAAATACATGTGCACACACACTTACAGACACATATACACACACATACATATTTTATGGGCCCAAGGAAAGGACAGTTTGTGGCCTGGGTTACTCCCGAGTTCCGGTGACCTAAGCTGTGTCTGGAGGGGCGATATATCACGGGGACCTTGTTCTACCGTCTGTTCTGTGCAGTGTGGTTGACAAGCAAGCAGAACTAGACACCAAAGGCTCATTTTCTCACCTTTTGCAGGTGACCACAAATTAAGCATGTACTCTGGAAATCAGAAACCGAATACGAAATAACACCGGAAATTTGAGATACCGTTCTTACAGAAATATTTGGAAACGTAAGCATCTTCTCATCGTCAAATTTCATCACCAGCAAAACAAGGGTAGGGCTTGGTATTCTTTACGGTTCCTAGGAAATTAATGAAGAATAGCACAGAAAGAGCGAAAAAGGACAGAAGTCCAAGATGTCATGGCAGACCACTGTGGAACGACATAATAAAGGGCTAGAAATCAGAAAATGAAGGGCCAGGAATTGTCCCTTGTCACAAGATAGGTGTAAATTCCTTCTACAGTTTGGGTCGCCTTTCCCACAGAAGAATGCTAAAAGGAATTGCCAGGGTCGCTCTCCCGCAGCTTACTTTGCAAGTTGACTTTTCATGTTCATATAAAAATTCAACAAGACAGCACTGAACATAGTTTGGTACCAGTAATGGCATTTGTTTCCACCCAGGTACTTGGGCCTAGGAATGTAGCCTCCTGAGAAAATGCCTTCAAGAGAAGAAGAGCCACTGGAAATACAAATTGACCCCCAAGCAGCTCGCTGAGGGCCGCTGACTCTATACCAGGACTAGAACATTCGAGGTGAGATGTTCCCGTTTCCCCATCTTTCTTTCCATGACGCCTCATAAAATGAAGTTCTCTTCCCGAGAGTTCAGGGAAGAGGAATCCAAGGGATATAAGTAATAAAATGGTTGAGTCGTATTTAGAGAATCGTTCTTTCTATGACATGAGTAGGAAAATATCTATGAGGAAATGGTAGGACTATTTTTCTTCAGAGGTAGAAGTCGTAGCAATCTGGCAAATGGGCTTAAATTTGGAACAATTTCGTATGTACAGAAACACATCCTACGGATGTTAAAAAAGATTTTTACGAAAACGAAGAGAAGCTATAAAATATCGATTCTGATAAGTAAAAAGAGCCCCGTGCAAATGAGGCATCAGTGCGCTGCTGTGATTGGGACAGGGATTGATGATAACAGTGGTGGTCGTTAGAACTATTTCTGTGACAACCTCTCACTCTCTGGCCTCTCTTAGTACCTGCCCGGCAAACCCCAGCCTTGGACCGACTCGACCATCTGCCTTCCCCAAACCTGTGCCGGCGGCTGCACTTGGCTACTGTGGTCTGACCCTGGCTGACCTTGGTTTTGCTTTACGAATCAAATCCCTGTGCCTTAAATAGGTTCTTATCACTGCCCCAAAAGCTCTACTGAGTTTCCTACGAAGGTGGATCTCCAAGACAAGAAAAAAGTGCACGCCTTCTCTCTTCTGAAACCCGAGTGTACTCCGAGTTGACGTTGCTCTAAACATCACCTAAAAAATAGATGCCTTCAATGGGAATCCTTCGTCTTTGACGTAGTTTTAAACATTCAAACTCAGCGACATCGGCACGGTCTCATCTTTGTCCTTCCAAATTGCAAGTGAGGGGAGGTGTGTTTTGCTCGGGTTCTGATTCTGAGCCCCTCATCCGTCTCAGGATGTCAGAGACTTCGGACTATTGCATCCGACATGCCTTCCTTACCGAATCGGCTTACAAACTCAGCAGGAGAAACACCTAAGCCAAAAAGCGAACTAACTAACAGAAACCAAACTCTGCTTTGGGCAAAGAGCGGTCATTGATCTCTGATAGTCCTTGCCCCCTTCTCCCCTGATTAAAGAATCAGTGCTTTTAGCTGAGCCCATAGAAGCCTGGGACAGACAGCATTCCCAGTGGCCCTTGCACCCAGGTGTGGCCAGGGGAATGCGTAAGCCGACGCAATCTTTCAGCCTCTTGGGAGGAGTTTTTCATCACTTCCTTCCATGCTGATGTTGATATAGCTGCAGTTTAGAAGGGTCCGGGCCCTGCTGCTGGAGGAGCCACCACAGCGGCCTAGAGCGCCTGACTGCCTCGCATAATGTGTGAGGAAAAATAGACTTCTATTGAGTTCAAGTTGTCTGTCATTGGTGTTTTTCTGTTTTTTGTTTTGTTTTGTTTTCTGAAAGTCTCTCTTTTATAAGATGCTGTGACAGGACACTCTCCTGAGTCATCTTTGGCCTTTCCGGTCCCTACTCCTTGGTCTCCTCGGTGAACCTCCATTTCGGTTTTCTCCTCCATCCCTGTTTTTGGGTGTGCCTGAAACGGAACCCCTCTAACAGTCCTGTCTCCCAAACTCATTCCCGCCCCAGACCTTTCTCATCTCAGTAAAATGCGGGAGTCATCTTTGCTGACTCTGGCTACTTCCTCCTTCTTGAAAACCCAAACCCCGGAGCCACTGTGCCTAGGTCCGTCTCAAGCGCAGACTCAACGTGCATCTAGCTCTGCTTATCTTCCCTTCTGCTGCCCTCATCCGAGACCTCAGCCTCTCCCTCCTGGGACGTGGAACAACATCTGATCTGATTTTCACACTTTTGCTCTTGCCCCGTTTAATCTCAGACTAATCTGAAAAACAGAACAAAGAACGAACAAACAAAAACTAGAAAGTGTCACATGGCCGTATACTCCACGGCTCCCTCTCACGTGGGCTTTTTCTCGGTGCCTCTGATCGGCCAACCAAGGTTTTTCGCGTCCCAGGACCTCTGTGCGCGCTAGTCATTCTCACTAGCCGTCTGTTCCATTAGTGGTTCTTGTGGTTGGTCCCTTCTCACCTTCCCGACTTCCCGTTAAACGGCGCTGCCTCAGCAAACGCTTCCCTGGCCACCGCGTGTGAGGTCGAGGTCGCCCATCATGTGCACGCTAATCCTTTCCCTCTGTTTAATTCCTTTAGAGCAATAATAATAATCATCATCAGTATCCAAGTAATCACGGTGAGCAAACAGTGCTATTGAAATTCCATCGTCTTAAGCATACCTTCGATGTCTTCTATGTTAAGTACGCTTAGAGAGTGCTGCGACCATTGTCGCGATTCGGTTTCGGAACTCTTCCCTTGTGCTCATTCGGAGCCGCTTCTTCTTTCCCCTCAAGTCCAAAGAACCACTCGTATGCCTCCTACTTCTACAGACGTGCCGTTTGCGAATGAACGTCTCCGGTGAGCTGCTTCGTATGCCGTGTGGTCTTTGGAGTCTATAGCATAATGTCTTCGAGGTCCGTCCACATGTGTTCTATCGTATACCAGGACTTCATTCCTCTTTAGTGTTGAATAATATTTTGCTACGTGGATATATCACAGTGTGTTTATTCGATTCGGCAGCTGATAGTCATTTATATCATTTCCCATTTGGGGGTATTATGTGTAATGCTGAAGAGTATTTATTATTGATAAGGAAACATTTAAAACTTTGCGAACTGTGTGCCTCCTTTTTGAGGCTGTAAGCCTGGGAGTGGGCACTCTGCCTGTTTGTTACCAGGGTGTGCCTCTCATCTGACTAATGCCTGCTACACAGTCGGGGCCCAGGACGTGTTTGTTAAATGAATGAATGATCATTAACTTCTTGTCAATTTCCAAAAAAAAAAAAAAAAAAAATCTCTTCCTAAAGATGAGAGGCTCATTCAGATGGTTGTAGACAATGGAAGAAAGGTGAGTTTCTAATTTTTGGAGAACGCCAGCTCTGGGTAGCATAATCTTTCAAATCTGCCTCCAGTCCTCCTCATCGTACTACTGAGGAGATAGGAAGGGTGCAAGGAGCCCACAGTCCCTGAGGGTAGTCTGCAGGGTGCCCACTTCTGGTCGGGAGCTCAGGAAGAGAACCTTTGAAGGCTACAGGGAAGTGCCTTCCACATGGTGAACCCAGAGTGCATGACTTGGAAACCACCTCCTGAGTGGGAAATTAGGAAACAGTTTCTAGACAGAAGGATGCATGAATCTTTCTAAGACTTAGGATCCTGTTTTAGGCTTGGGTCCCAGCAGTTTAATTCGGCACCTAGCACCCAAGTTTCCTCAGACTCTATTCTCTGGGCCAGAACTGAGGAGACTTGAGCCCCAGAAATAGACCACATGTGCGAAAGGGCTCTATCCCAACTCCCAAAGAGGTGAGCTATTATGAAGATTCTATGTATCCATTTCATTGAAATAAGAATGTCACAAATATATTGCAAACACGTTCTGGGTGGTCAGCTTTTACAAAGGACTGCAATCTCCATTGTTTCTTTATGAAACCATTAGCCTTAGAGAGTCTGTGAACTTAACTATTGGAAGCTACAAGTCCACTGAGGCTGCTGCTGATTGTATCCTGCCCCTTGGGGAAGAAAAGGTCTGAGAAAAAAGAGAAGCTGAGACAGGCAGGCTGCCACCTTGGGCCTGTGAGGAGCATCTAGCCTGGCTGTAAACGACCCAGGCTCTCCCCAGCAGACAGGCTTTGCTGGGAGAGAGAGGGTTGAGCAATCTTCTTCCCCTGAGGACAGAAGTGACTCAGTTTCACTCAACAGCTTATGCAAAACTCTAAGAAGAATGTGACAACTACCTAAATACTCCTTCTCCAAACATTTTATACACACACACACACACACACACACACACATACATACACACACAGATGACAAAAATAAAACAAAGCAACCTCAAACAATGTAAATGAACTGGTTTCCAAAATAGTAATTGGAAGAGTTTTTGACACATGGATCCTGTAATGAGGTGTTGGCTGGGGACCCGCCTGAACAGGGTAGGAACAAGAAAGAAAAGCAAAAAAAATAAGAAAAAAAGAAAAAAAAGGAAGAAAAGTAAAGAAGCTTTTACTGGAAGTAAAGGTGACAGCCAGGATGATTTCCTGTGGGCCACAGTCTTTCGGCGTCAACTCAGAGGACAGTAAGCGTCCCCGGATGAGACAGCTAGGAAAGACCTGGAAATGGGGAGCGGAATTTAGAATTTGCTATGGCAGGAAAAAAAAGAAATGGTCTTGATAAAGAGGTCGAGGGAAGAATCCGCTCAGAGGAGAGGATGGAATTACCGGGCAGGTGAGTTTGTCCTGGATGGGAAGCCGGGCTGGTGGCCGGAACGGACTAAGCAAACTCACGAAGCCGGTAACTGGAAGAATGAAGTTCCCAGACGCCCCCCGCCATCAATGTGGGGTTTTGCAGGTGCGAAGCAGGCTGTCCTGTGGGTGACGAGCACTGTGCCCGTTTACATGGTGAGACTGAGCCCCTGCGAGCCACGCTTGCTGCCTGCTGGCTCCCCACTGCTTAGCGGCGCCTCCAAACCTCCCGCCTCCCTTTCCCCTCATGCCTTTTCTTACAGGAGAAAGAAAGTGCAAAAACTGTGCTCTGCAGTGGCCCCTGAATGGGAGTCTCCACTCCTGTGAAGCCATGGGAAACGAGAACAATCGGCAGCCTCGTTGACAGACAACCTTTAGCAACAGTGAGGACAACTTCCACGAACTGGAAGACTGGCCCAAAACACTGGCCCACTCTGGCGCCGGAATGTCAGCTGGGAGTTTCTTTCTTTGCACTTTGCTTCCTCCCCCCAAGTCCCCACGCCCGCCGCCTGCCCCGAGAATCCCCCGCACAGGCTCTTCAGCCACATGATTTGGGGCTTCGGATGTTTTTTTGAGGCTCTCAGCATTCCGTTTGCCCCGTCCACGACCAGCAGATTGACAGCTGACTTTTCAGCAGCGATAGGAACTCTCCATCTCTCAGCAGGAGAGAAGGAGGCGCCAGTGTCGAGGCCCCGGGCGTGGAGAGGGGCTCGGGTCGGTGCTGTGTGGCAGGGGTGGCTCCCACGGGAACAGTGCCTCAGAGGGCTGGCTGCTCGGTTCTGCCGGCTGCGGTCTTCGTCTGTACTGGCTGCATCATGTTCCGGGCAGTGGGCTTAGGGCTAGGAGCCCATTTTTGCCAGGCGGCGTCCCTGGCGGGACGTGCTGGGAGTCGGAGCGGAGCCGTGGGCATGGATCTGACGCCGGCCACAGTTCTTGAGAGAGATTCTCAGCGCCCAGGTGGACACCGCGTGCTGTTCGAAGCGCCCCAGGTCACACCAGTTCTGGCTGGAGGCAGCTTCGGCTCAGCACAAGTAAAAGGCGGGGTGACGGCCACAAGGACTGGGAGGGCCACGGAAACCCCGCCACCGGAGCGACGGACGGCGTGTGGTCTTAGCTCCAGAACCAGAAAAAGAAGAAAAAATCTGAGTTCAACGCGACCAATAAGACACAAGAGGACGCGGTGCAGGAAAAACTCAGTCTTCTCCTCTCGTGGGTTTTTCTCCTGGACTCTCACATTGGGGGCCGGGGTGGCGAAAGCACATTTTACTTTCAGTGCCATTTTTTTTTTCTTTTTCTTTTCAGCTTGTCGATTCACCCCTCCCTCTTGTCTCTGCTCTCGTCGGGCTGTTCCCCCGCAGGGAAATAACAAGAATCACCCAGTAATGATCATTCCGCATGTCTTCAGGTGCATACGTGCGTACGCGGACAGGACCCTGTGATCTCTACGCGTACGTGCAGAGGGGGTGTGCGTGTGGCGTATACTTATTATTCTTCCAAAATGGGCTCTCCTTTCTACATGAGAGTTTTCCTATTCGACGATGCGTCTTGGGATTTCATCCGAGTTATCTGAAACGGCTCTCATTTTTTTTTTCTTTTTATGGGTTGTATCATCATCCATGGCATGAACGGACTGGGCATGAATCTTTCCCCCCCACCCCCCACTGTGACTAGTACGACACCAAACATCCTCATATACCACGTCTCACGTGTTACCCAGGGCTTTTATTTCTTGGGGTGGCTTCCTAAGGATGGGACTTCCGCATGGAAGGATACATTTCACTTTAAATATGCTACAGATAGCTTTTTCCGAAAATGCAAAAAGCCTTCACGTTTTTATGAACCGCGTATAAATGCATGTACCCTTTCTGCACATTCCTGCCATCGATAGGGGATAAGCCTCTTTTTTTTTTTTTTTTTTTTGAATTTTGCCAGATTGATGAATATAAAGCGATGCTTTACACTTTCACCGTTTTCACTTTGCCGCCGCCATGTGACTTTGGCCATCGTTTGTTTGGGGGGCGCCTGGGCTGGCTGTCTTCTCGCAGTCATGCTCGCTCCTGACTTGACCATCCTGACATTTTTGTAAGAGCTTTTGGTATGTATTAGCCACTAACCCGTTTCCTCTGCTACCTTTATAATAATAATAATAATAAAAAATAAGCTTTGTTTTAGAAAAAGAGGCAGGAGATAAAAGGACCTGAAATTCATTCGGAAATGAAAATGCTCCAAACATTCTCTCTTGGACAGATTTGCATTTTAATTGGTACGGAGCCTGAAAAGAATGAAGGTCTTAGAGAGACTTCTAATCATCAAGGGAAGGGGATAAAGCAAACCTCCCCGATGGGTCGCTTTGCACGTCTCTCGCGGATATGTAATCTGCACGCGCTGTATGTATATAGTACCCGGATGCACAACAAGGCTGAAAGGCTGGCTGTCTTACGTTCACACTTCCCGTGGGGAAGGGTAAGGGTGAAATGCCCAGGGGGGTGAGTGGTTTGTGAGGGCGACCGTAGGGGACCTCGGGTTTCGTTCTGTTCCGATTTTTTTAAACTGTGGTTATGGTTAAATACATAAAACATAAAAATGTTAAGTGTATGGTTTAGGTCAATGGTCTTAAGTACATTCATATTGTTGCGTGACCATTATCTGCCTCTGACTTATCATTCCATACTTAAACTCTGCACCCACAAACAGCAGCTCCCCATTTTCTTTTCCCGGCCCCCTGCGGCCGCCGTTCTACCTTCTGTCTCTATCAATTCGACTACTCTAAAGACTTCGTGTAAGTGGAATCGTCTAGCATTTGTCTCCTTGCGACGGGTTTATTTCACTCGGCATCATGTCCCAAAGTTGACCTATGTCAGAACATGTGTCAGGATTTCCTTCCTTTTTAAGGCTGAATAATATTTCCTCATATGTGTACAGAACATTTTGTTTACTCATGCGCTCATCGGCGGACACTTGGGTTGCGTCCACGTCTCAGCTATTGTGGATAATGCTGCCACGAACACGGGTGAACAAGTCTCTCCTCGAAACCCCTCGTTAAATTCGTTTGAGTTGTGGAATTGCTGGATCATCCGATTATTCTACTTTTAAGTTTTCGAGGAACTTCCATGTTTTTCACAGTGGCTGCACCATTTTATATCCTTACCGAGAGTGCACAAGGATCTCAATCTCTTAACATGCACACCTACAATTGTTATTTACTGGCAGGTTTATTTTTTTTTGAGGGTGGGGAGTTAGCCATTCTAATAAGTGTGAAGTAGAATCCTATTGTAGTTTCGATGTGCATTTCCCTAATGACTAGGGATGCTGGGCATCTTTTCATGGACTTATTGGCAATTGGTACATCTTCTTTGGGTGGGTCTTTTATTTTGAGGTTGCTGGAGGCTGGATGGCCCAAAGGGAGCTGATGTTCAGTCCTTCTAGACTCATGGGGAAAAAAAATCATTATATTTCTAGAAGACCCAGACTGTCTGGCGGAAGAGTACTCATCATTGCCCGCACGATTTAGAGACACTAGAGGCAGCCTGACGTAGGGCATTATCTTCCCCCTACCCACCCCAAGAAAAGGACAGTACCAATGACAAGAGAGGCTGCTGGGTAATTTCCATGTGACATGGCCCCGGGCACCCGGTGTGAGTTCCAATGTGAACACCACCACTTACTGCTCGCGCAAGCTTGAGCAACTTAGATGTGGTACTTGCCCTACGGGACGGACCTTGGCTGGCTTTTCTGCAAGATTAGGGACATGTCTCCAGGACTTCGCTTTGCAGAGAATCACATGTCGACGGCACGTGAAGTTGCTTATACACGTATTTAAAACATGGTAGAGATGTTCTTGCTTTGGCGACTGGTCAGAGAGGGCCTAATTTCGTTCTGTGAGTTGGCGAACCCCAAAAAACACAGTTGGCACTCTGTGTTCATGGGTGTCACATCCGAGGATTCAACCAACCATGGATCGAAAAAAAAATTGGGAAGAAAAACTTATGCTGTTGCTGGCACGTACGAGGCAGTTAGGCCTAGGATGGGTGAGTCTGCTCTGACCACGTACAGACTTTTCTCGTTATTTTTACAGAAGGATATGTAAGAATAGAGTAACAACTGTTCTCATAGCATTTACATTGTACTAGGTATTATAAGTAATCCAGAGGTGATTTAAAGTATACAGGAGGGTATGCAGAGGTTGCATGCAAATACCGTGCCACTTTATAGAAGGGGTTTGAGCATCCTCGGATTTGAGTCCTGGAACCAACCCTTGTGGATACTGAGGGACAACCGTGATCATCAGATCCCTTTACTGAGTGAGAATTAGATGGCGATTTAAGCTCCGTTCCATAAACACGTTTCTGTATCATGAAAACCTCCTCTTCAAGAAAGATGCCGGGAGGGAGAGACGCAGCCACGGGAAGACGTCCGACTCAGAAGAAGAATGATTCGCGAGGCAAGGGGATGAGCAGGGGCCGCCAGTCCCTCCTGCCCCTTCTGAAATCTCAGAAAGTGCAGACGAGCTGCTGGCCAGGGAATCCCAGCCGAAGTCCCGGGGGAGGTGGACGGACGAGCAGGACCCACCCCAACGTGCTGTCTGCCACCCACCGCCCTCTCTCACCTCCTCCTCATGGCAGCTGGGTGCTTTTTGGATCCAGAAATGCCATTGTTGCCATTTACACCATATATATATATATATGATGTATATATATATGTGTGTGTGTGTGTGTGTGTGTGTATGTACACAGACACACACATATATACGCACACACACACATACACACACACATATACATATATATACACGTGTATATATATGTGTGTGTGTGTATATATATATATATTTTAATTTTGGAAACTATAAGTCACAGAAATCAAATCCGTTGGTAGGCAAGTGGGTTATGAGTCATGGCAGCTCTGAGCCAGGAGGTTATTTTCGTTTTGAAGAAGTAATCCAATTCGGGCCAAAATGGCTTCCAGACCTGAGCTTCCAAAAAATAGTGTCAGTTCACCAATGTCACTTGGCTGACATAGATCGGGCGGTCCTCACGCCCAGGATGAAGAAATTTCTAGGGAAAATTGAAATCAGCGAGTACGTTTTTACCCCTGGATAGCACGGGAGAAAATTTCAAAAAAAAAAAAAATAGACAAAATGGGGATGATTACAGCGTTGTAATCTGTTAGTCATCCAAAAAACCTTTCCCTCCATTCTCTAAATTCTTTTCCAGCTGCATAAACTACACTAGAGGTGAGGACGGCCTCCACGAGAAAAGAAAAGAAAAGAAAAGAAAAGAAAAGAAAAGAAAAGAAAAGAAAAGAGAAAAGAAAAAAGAAAAGAAACCGACTGAAACCAGCGAGCACTGTGACTGCGAAGTGGCCATAAAGCACCGCGCTGGCATCTCATCGCTATGACATCATTCCCAGTTCGCGCGGGAGACCCCGCCCCCCGTTTCCCCGCCACCTCTCCCTCGTTCTCGCCCCCTTTCCTCTTAAAGACGTGATGGAGCAGCCCGGGCAGCACAGAAGGGTCATAAAAACCTGCATCCCTTAAGCTGAATCCAGCCCATTGAACTGCACAAACAGCAATAACGAAAACAAAGCTAGCAGGAAACGCTTGCGCACAGCATCTGTTATGATCGCATAACCACGAGACAGCTGTTTAATCCCAACTGTTACCATAAGATCATGCGCGTGTTTGAAGAGCATTCCCATTTGGATCCCCCCCCCTTTATTTATTTATTTTCTAGCTGTTTCCAAGAGGGAGGCTTTCTCGGCTGTAGGATGCAATCAGGGTTTCTGGCTTTCCCCGCTTTCGCTGGCTTCCGACGGGAGAGGTGGTGTGGTTTTTCTAACTATAAATACTCGGAGGGGAGGGAGAGCAGCTGTGTGGTCTCCTAGCGGAGCAGGGCACGGCCGGCCCTCCCTCAGCCTCAGAGACCTGCTTTTTTGCTCCCCAGAAGGTTCATAAGCCGTTCTGGTCAGATGATGGGAAGAGGCCCTCACATGCAACGCATCTGGTGGTCCCAGACAGCTTCTGGTGAGACTGAGTGTTCTCAGCACCACCCAGAATTGGAACCGAGCCCTGACAAGTTCAGTTCCAAAAACCCAAAAAACAAAGTCATCAGGCTCGCAAATTGCTCGCAAGGGTCAAGGAAGAATGTCAGCGGTTTGGGTGGCCTGTTCGAGTGCCTCCTTTGAGAGCCTGAGCAGGACACCTAGATGCCTTATGATGGTGAGTGTTCAGGTCCTACTTTTTTTCTTCTTCTTCTTCTGTTTACATCAGACCTCACTGCCTGCAGGCTCCTCGATGCTCAGCAGAGAACATGCATGCCTCACTGCTGAACTGTGACCAGGGTGTTGCAGAAGTGGTGGGTGCTGGTGGCCAGCCCTGCAGAGCGGACCACGTGGTTCTGGTGTGAGTGGAGGTGGCCACATGAATTCAGACACCCATGGACCTTGGAAACTTCCTGAAATCAGCCTCGCGCCAATCTCTCTTCACGTCCTTCTTTAAATATTTCATCCCAGACATTCCTCCATCTTGACCCCAGCATGATAATTACAGATATAAAGCTAAGTTTATTTTCGGGGAAAGTAGAAAGCCAAAATCCCTCGAAAACTCTGCATAATTGTCTTAAATCTGATTCTTTGGACAAGTTTGTTTCTGGGTTCTAAGAACCTAGGAACTTTTTACTCCTCTCTCATCTTTTTTTAATGCTAGACATTTAAATCAATTTTTTAGATTTTTTGAATCATAATTGATAAATAAAAATTGTATATATTTAAGGTATACATTTTGATGTTTTGGTATTTGGATACATTTTGATGTGATCACCACAATGGAACTAAAGAATAACTTTGGTTTTAACATTTGAAAAATATAGCTGTTTAAGAGTAACTTACATCTCTTTGAAATGAAAAATATCTCAATAATTTTTGAATAGCCTGTAAATTTCTCCTGAATAAAATAGCCTTCCTTATTCTCTCTTGTGACTCCACATCCTCACAACTATTGCTTTATTCTCTAGTCCTGTCCCTCAAAGAAAAGTTATGAGACTTCCATTGACATCGCTTTTCTGAGATTTAGTAAGAAAAATGAAAATAGTTATGTTAACAGTCAAAAGGTATTGACTATCAATGTTGGGAAAAATTAAATGCTTAGGTCAGTCTATGGTGTGATTTATTATCACACTCAGACGAAATGCTTTTACCTTTAGCTTGACATTCTTTATCACACACAGAAAGGTTTGCATCCCACTGCGGTGGGTGGAGGAAGCCACTGTGGTCTCTACAGATTATGAACATCCATCTTAATGTTCAACTTCCTCTACATGAGACAAAATCGCCAACATCTTAATGGGAGAAAACCCTTTATCGACTGATTCATTTCCATGCTTTGTTTCTGCAGCTAGCCAGGATATCCTGTAAGGTGGTGAAAACGGAGGGAAATTTAGTACTATCCGTTTTGGATTTGCCATTATTATTATTCTTGTGAGTTCTATTCTCGAGGTAACATTCGATTTATCTCCTGATTTTCATATATGACACCTATTTTTGGTGATTGTTCTTTCTCCTCTCCCTTCCCATTTTACCCTAGTTAAAAAAAAATTCCTCTTTGTAAGGATGTGGAAGAGGGAGGTCCTGCCATTTCATATCTGCTGTTTTTTTTTTTTTTTCCCCCTAAGGCTATATAATGAAATTGTTCTTACATACCCTGAGTTACCGACTACAATCCCAGGCTTATTTTATTTCTTTTATTTCCGTTTGGGAATATTTGGAGAAAGAGTTTGATTTTAGAGGAGGAGCTACCCAAGAGAAGTCAGAAACTCTGCTGTCTGAGCAGGCAGGTAAACATGATAAGAACCTCTTAGGAGGTGATTTTTAGCTGAAACCAGGAAATCGATGCCCTACGTTTCTGTGATCGCCTCCAGTGACTGGTGCCACAGGAAATGGACATGAGAGGGAGATGACCTGAGGACAACTGGATTAGTGGGTCCCTGACTAGTTCACGAACCACACTCACCTCGCCCGGACACATGCAGCTGGTGGAAAGGCCCAGACAGGTCTGCCTGCCGTGGCCCAGGTGCGTTCGAAACAAACAAGCCACTCTTATTTCTGAAACTTCAGTCGACCGCTCAAAGTTTTAGAAAAGTATTTGTCTGGTTTATCAGGTTTTGTGGCACGTTAGTCAGCTACACAAGGCTGCATTTCAAGGCGGTGTGTGTCTCTGAAACAAAGCTTGAGGGTTTTCCCGTTCAAGACACTTTTGTGTTCTACCAAACATAAGACAGATCTTGGCAAAACAACTAGTCATTAGGAAATCATGATTTTAACAAACAAGCACTTTTGAAAAGCGGACAGAGAATAAATAGCTTGACATCGGGGTGGGGGTGGGGAGGACAACCCTGAGAAATTAACCAGTTCTAGGGCAACCAAAGACTTCCTTCTGCAAGGCGAATTCTCCCCATGCTTCCGTCTTCCCTGTGCTTTTTGTATAATAACGACTCGCAGACCGGCAACCCGTTCTCCAGCCGATCCTCTCGAATATAAGAAACCCAAGAAAAGTGTGAGTAAACGCACAACGCAAGTGCGGTTTTGAAATGTGGACGGTGCGCCGTTAACTAGCAAGCTATAAACTTATGGCTCTTGGTCCCCGTTCCAACCTGTTCTTTCCCGGATGGGACAGCCCTCATCTGCCTCCCTCACAAGTACACGGCTTCTGGATCCACGTCACCCTCCTCCTGCCCGTCCACATGCCTCCGGGTTTTTCTGTGGGATGTGCGCCATTCTGGGTTCCAGCTTCGCTTTTTCTAACCTGCATCTCCCTTTGAGATTAAAGCAGAAGCCAAAAGAAGGTTTTGCTTATCCATCATCTACTCCTCTGATGATCTCATCCACATTCAGCATTCCTCTTAATAATGAGCTCTACCTGCAAACTTATTCAACATCCTTTAATGTAAGACACGGAGGATAAAATTAGAAGCACTCCCAAAATTTACCTTCTATACACCCTTTGGGGGGCTTGCATCTCAGTTGAGTGTTGGAAAAAGAAAAACGTTGGTGATCTCTTCTAAGTAGTTGGACGGTAGCCCCTGTTTATTCATTGGTCAGACCACCTCCATGCCCAATATGCATATATAATGGAGGCGAATGGAAAGTCTGTCCCAGGCTGGCTCATTCCCATTGTCCCTGTCAACCGGATCGAGCATAACTCATCACAACACGAAGGGCAGACTTCCTTCTACTTGTTAGAAATAGTCTAGGGATGTTTTAGACCTTGAAATATGTGTTCTGAATTTGTTATCTTGTATGGTTGCTTTTCGGTTTTCTTTTCAAAACTAAATTGATAAAACTGATTGGTAATTTAAGGATTGGCAAATAGAAAGGGAATTTTGACAATTGAGTCCAAGGAAAGAAAGTATTTTCGTACAGGAAAAAAAAAGACTTTAAGAAAAATAGCCTGATTAAGCATTTTATAGAATCAGAAAAGCAAACTCACGCCACCCGATTTCTGCGACCTCATTCCCTCAAACAACTGAATTGGTAAATTGAGGCAATTATCCCAAACACTTTTAGAGGGATTGTCTAGGTAAGCAGGATCTGGGCCTAAATTTTTGCAACAATTTTCTTAATCTGCACTTTGTTTTGGAGGTGAAGCTGCAGCCTTAGTATTGTGGTCACTTATAATTCTGGATCCAACTTCCATAGCTAAACACATTCAAAAATAGAAATTCATCCAAAAGACATGTAATCACTGCTAACTTGATTTTTTTTTTTTTATCTTACATTCTTTTAAAAAATTTTTTTTCCAAATTTCCTATGGGCATGCATCGCATTTATAATTTGAAACAAATGAGCATATCAACAAGTATATTCAAATAAAATACCTTGAATTAATTTACAGAGTTCCTCAACGTGTGGTCTGGGGTAGGCGATGGTTACAGTCTCCTTTGGAAAATAAAATTTGTCACAGAGACCTTCTGGTAATATGTGGTACCTGACCACTTCCTCTCCTTAGAAACCACACTCTGAGTATTAGGAGACTTTCCTAGTTTGGCACGCTCAAAAGTCTTATTCAAACGTGGAAGATTGATTTCTATGAACAGGACGCTCACGTAAAGTGAGTTCTCATTCCTGGATTGTCCCACGGGACGTATTCTCCCCACCTATGAGGGCACCTCCTTCTCTTCACTTTGGCTTACCTCGCATCTCTTTAATGAAGCAAGAACGACAAAAACAAGAAGAATAGTTACTTCGAATGATGTAACGAAGGCAGGTCCTCAGCACTATCTACTCTGTTTTAGGCACTGCCTTATTTTTATTGTTTATGGTCCCAAAACATATCTGAAAGATAGAAATCATGATCCCCATTTTGCCAGTGAGTAAAACTGAGACCCAAACAGGGTAACTAGTGTCCAAATTTACATCGGCAAGAAAGGCAGACGTGAAATTTGAATCGACGTCTGTCTGATTTTCAAACCCCCATTTCCTGCTCACATCACACAGAATCTGCAATGGGCGTTGGAAGCAATCAGGAAGATCCTCACGGGAGCTAAGAACTTGTTTACAACCTCTCAAACCAGTAAGAATCCCTCTGTTTAATTCAATAAACTCTCCGCCACTTATTATTTAAAAACAAACACCAAAACCTTGACCGGGACAGCGAAAAATAAAACCTTCTCCCAAGATAATGTACCTCGAAAATCATTATCCCCCAGAACTCGCGTTGAGGGGAAGCCTTGTGACAAGGGAAAAGAAACTTAATTATTGAACTTATTTTTGGCCAGATATTATACGTACACGCTTTCACATACTTCTCCCACTGAACCGGTGAGGTCAGTTTGTACTTGAGATAAGGATTAGACAGGTTTCACCACTTACCGAAGGTCACACACTAAGAAGCCAAAGATGGGTTCCAACCCATGTCTTTCTGACCCCGTAATTCTTGACTTCACTCTCTTAAGCACAGAGGTTCTCACCTTGTCACTAGTGTTATTTGGGGTCACTAATTCTTTGTTGCCTGGGAATGTGGGGATGGGGGTGGGGGAAGGGTATCTGCACATTGAAGGGTATTTAATAACACCCCTGGCTTCTACCCACGAGGTGCTATTAGCACCGTCTCACAAAATTATGACGATAACAACAACGACAACAAGGAAAAATGACTCCAGACCCTGGCAAATGTCTTTTTTTTTTTTTTTGGAGGGGGGTGGGGGAGGAGGCAAAATTCACCCCTAGCTGAGAACTGCCACTCTAGTATTGGCATACACCTAAATAGGTCCACGAAGAGAAAAATAGTTATGTGGATCAGTCTTTAAAATAAATTACAGGTCAGGGCAATTTTTGTTGTTGTTGTTGTTGTTGTTACTTTGCTTGGAGTGAGTTATAGATTCTGAACAGTACGAACCTGAATTTTAAGAGAGCACAATAGTCTCCTCGGTTAACAGTTTTACCTGCATATCTTCTAGAAAGAGGGAGAAAAAGTAGGAGCTAGGTCCAATCAGATAGAATTTTCTGAAAATTCAGAATTTTTTTTTCGCGTTATCTATGCAACCACGATGAGGGAGAAGTTATTCATATTTGTCCAATCGGATCTAAAACACTGAGTCAAGTCAGTCTTTGAAGAGATTTTGAAACACATTTTCCCACTTCAGAGTTGAGAAGCCACCTGCAGAATGAACCCACGCTTATTTGTAAAAGCCTCGACGACGGAGCCTACAAAAATATCATAGCTGCTCAGCCAATGTTCAAGGAGACTCGGGTCACGCAACGCGGTCAGTGGCTGTTTCTGACTATGAATGAAATGAACGTTTCCAAACGAAGAAGAATGACAGCTCAAAGCCCAGGTACAAGAAAAGAGGAGTAAATAAAGCGTGGCCTTGAGAACCTGGCGAAAGGCATTTGTCCTGCCCAGGTTGTACCCAGTTGTGCCCCGGTACCTGCCCCCTGCTCTGCCCACCCTAGGCGGCCGGAACAGTCGCCTTTATCTGGGCAAACACTTGGAGAGCCTGCTCCGCCCGGGTGGCCTCTAAGCATTTCATATCTCTTTGTGGCTGGACACGTCCCTATCAGGCGGGGCTCTGACAATAAAGAACCATTCACGTTTCCCCCTGTGACCTGATCCCATCAACACTCTGGTACTGGAAAGATGCCATAAATACTGTTCGCTCATTTTGTAGCATGGAATAAAAGGTCTTTACAGGAAGTTATTATCGATGGTCTGTAAAGAAAGGGGTCACGGCTTTGCTTCCTCCCCCAGCCGTGGGAATCGCCCCAGCCAGGATGGGACAGGTGAAGGGGCTGTGTGAGGAGGAAGCCCTACCCAGCCTGGGGGACCCCTGGGGATTTCCCTCACCGTTACTTGGCCAATGTGTCTCCATCATCCCTGGGTACCTGCAGGAAACCCAAGGAAGGGGACAGAGCAGAGAGGAAAATGGGAAAATGTTCAAGTGCAGAGAAATGCCATATAGGGCCCTTCACACCTGGAACTAAAATACCTCAACCCACGGTTCCCCCAAAAGAGACCACTTTCCCTCCCCCCTCCCCCCCAAATGTCCAGCCCTGTCCCCTACCCTTCACCCCTACCCTGTGCACCAAGACTCTCCTTCTGGAAACTTGCTTGCTGAAGAAAAGTTAACTTGGCACTCATCTTAAGTATTGACTATCTGTCTTAAGGGTGAGGGCTGTAAATTCTCTCTCCTAAGATCCAAGTCGATTTGTTATCAAATCAGGCATTGAGAAGCTGATTCATTGCTATTCAGCGCTATGCTGATTTATATGCAGAATGTAAAACAGATGCCTTATGTGATACATATTTATGGTGAGTGCTGTTCTAGGAAGATTTATTATGGATTCCTTTGTCGGGGTTTGCATGAGCAGAGCCATGATGACTTGTATTTCCTCTCAGCTGCCAATGCCAAACTCATTAAAAAGAGGTGTGACTATTAATATACATTGTAATACTGACAGGCTCTAATTTATAACACCCTGGCTGGTTGGAGCATTCTCCTGCCTTGGGAGGTGGTTCCTGCATTTTCTCCTCTGTAGCTAAATGGTACAAATAGAGACGTATATTCTCTCAGGCTACCTTGCTCGCCCTACTCTCTCTGTCTCTCGTATGTCTCTTTGTCTTTTCCAGTCATCTGAGTCAAGTCACAATCTGCTGGGGGGAAAGGAAAAAAAAAAATCTATGGTGATCTTTTATTTCTTTTCTTCCAGGTCAAGGAGGCCACGGGTTTGGCCGCGGGGTAGAGCCACAGTCTAAAGCCGCGAGACGCACGGTGTTCTCCGCGCTGGGCACGCTGTCTCCGTAGGGAGGACTTCGGAGCAGGCCACAGCGAGCACATCCTTGGGGTGGCCAAGTCTCTGCCATGAGGCTCTCTGGAGTCGAAAAACGTTATGTCGCCACGTGCTTGGGAGTCAGACGTCCATTCCCAAAGGGCCTCTCAGCGGATGGCCGCAGGTGGCCACGTGGGGGATACAGGTGAACACGGTACCACCGGGAAGAGCTGGACGGGGAGCCCTGCTCTGAGGAGAAGCTGCATCCGGGAAGCGACAGGACCGGTGGCCTCGGATGGCATTAGAGTAATGACATGAGACAGACAATGTCTGGGAAAATAGCTTTTCCTCCATCCTAATTTTGAGATAAACTAGTTCCTCGAGAGAGAAAACGGTGTGCGTAGCAACAGTTCTGGTTTGACGGTCAGGAGCCCCCGAAAAACACCTCTGAGAGATGATGCGGCAAGTCGCCGCACATAAATGTGTTTTCAAAGGATTCCATGGCAGGACGTTCGGGCTAAAACCGATTTCTCTTGAATCTTAAAAAGCTAAACGGACAGAAGCAAGACAAGTAGGCTGACATGTCCGCTGTTGTGTTAAGAAGAGCTGGGAACAGGATGAGGTGAGTGAGGCCTCCAAGAACTCAGTGATTGAGATAAATAAAATTTGAATGCGGTATACCACAAATAAAAATCCATGTCCCAAATCCATGATGGAAAATAGCATCAAGATTTAAAATAAAGACCAGGTTGTTATGACTGCATTTCCCTTTGCCCGTGGCTCCCAGGTGGCTGGGGAGAATCAAGGTTGACTTTTCCTGTACTGATTTAAAACATCGACGGGCCTCCCTTACCTCCCCCGAATCCCGGTCAAGGTCTGAGTTGCGGGAAGTGTCATTTACTTGGTAGGAAACCATTTGATAGTGAATGATGATGATGGCGATGGTGAAGAGAACCTTTTAAGTTTTTAGAAATCAGTACAGCGCCATGTTGCCCAAGCCTTTCTAAGTCATAGTTGGTTTTCTTTGAGACAAAATGAATGGAGGTCCAAAGGGATTATGATTGCTTTAGTTTCCGATACTGTGTCTAGCCACCAGAAATCTCTCCATTCCATGTCTGTTCGACATCTGTTGAATAACTGAATGAAATGCATATATAATCTGTACATTTTAGTCTGTATTTTAAAAAAGCAGTTATCAAAATCCTGTTTGCCGCCCTATATACAATTCGGCCAGGGTTATGGGGACTACCATGTCATTGATACCAGGGAAAAAAAATTGGGGGTTGTTTTCAAAGATGAAATTTTGCAAGGATAAAAAAAGAAAAGCCTCAGCCTTGCAGGACACTGCCCGATGTTCTAGGTTTTCTATCATTAAAAAAAAAAAAAAAATGGCATCTCAGATCCCTTCGATGTGAATGATTTTTGCCCGCGTGAACGGGGGTGAAATTTTCTTTCTCTAATTTAATTCCCAGGAGACTCGAGCTGCCGTGGAGTTGGCTTCACTCAGAGAATGCCTTCCTCTTCTCCTTCTCCTCCCCTTCCGGCGGGCCAAGAGCTTCCCAGAACCTCCCTGAAAATCTGAGCCATGTCCGCAGCCTCTTGCAAACCACATGGAGAGAGGGTGGGGAGCTAGATAGGGAGGCAGCTCGATAAGAAGTGAGTGTTTCCCTGGCCCCGTTGAGTCGCGCGGTTTCCCTAGGGCAGTTTGAAAAGAAAGGAATTAAGTCGATACGGTTACACCTCGGCTGACATGCTTCGCAACAAGAAAAGCCATCTAGCATACTACTCTTTTTTGGAAACTGTTTCTCCGTTATGGAGAGGTAAACGAAGCCATAGCAAGCATTCTCCTTCACAAGTACGATTGGTCATTTGACGTCACCATGCCCTAGCGTTCTCCTTTAGTAAGTCCTGACTTCTGGTCCTTTGAATTCTAGTCCCTACACCTCCACGAGCCAGGTACTAGACCTGCAGAACCAGTCTACAAGGAAAAAGACGGGTTTCCGAAGGCTCCCCAGATACAGCCTGGTGGCAACGGGGCTCCCGAAAATGTGGGGCTGGGACTAGAAACCAAACGCGGGGGAGGAGGAAACCTTTCTCCTGGTCCGAGGGAGTGATCGCATGTTGACAGCTGGAATTGACGTGGCTCCTCACGCGACAAACAAACGAGCGCCTTCCCCGCATCCCGACATCGGCACCACGACGGTGGCTCGGTCGCAAAGTGACGCGCCACACACGGTCCAGCTGTCTCGGCGGCCACTCTGCGCAGACCCCTCCCTCCTCCTCCTCTGCGGGCCTCTCCGTCGGCCTCCACGCGACCTTCCGCTCGTGCAAGACCTCGGCGCACACCGCTAGGATGGCACTGTGTCACCGGCCCTGGGTTCCACCTGCCTTCGTACGCTCGCCTGTGCACCGGCTCTGAGCGCTACCCTCGCGACGCGAAACAAACCAAACGCCTCCTGGACAGGATCACAACCCAAACGCACCCCGTCTGCTTTGATAGCAGCTCGGAGAAGCCTGTACGTGATCGAGGCTTCCCACGGCAAAAATCCCGCCAACATCACAAACCCTCGGGTGTGCGTGGCTTTCTTCATGAACTTGAGCACAAAGGAAACGTGACTTGTGGAGTAACCAGGGCTATAATTAGTGGGCATTGTTTTTTTTTTTTATTATTATTGCCTCTTGAAGAAAAATAGCCATTTGAGGAGAAAGGCAAAGTGTCACAATATCTGACAATATGCGACGCTTTCTTTGAATATCTCTGACTATGAATCTATATTTCTATATTGCATACGACTACTTACGCGTGCATGATTTTGGCAACCTCTACCCTCCTGGGTTACGAGCTTCCACTAAGAAGTCCCAGAATTTTTCCAGGAGGGATGCTGTGTGGGGAACGGTGTTTATGGCGGCAATGCGTATCGTTTAGTACGACCCAGCAAAGTGCGTAATACATATACAAAGTGATCCTCTGGCTCACGTGACAGTCCATTCAGGATAGAAGCTTTCCTGTTTACAATATACGTTTTGCTGATTATGAGGAAATGGATGAATACTTCCCACGCTACTATGGCCTTAAATATGGGAAAGGGTCGGGGGCGGGGGGTGCGGCTTTATGCATCATGAAGCAGTCGTTAAACTTTAATCCCTACCACTAGGGGGCAGAACGAAGTTCTTTGCTAAAACTGACTGCTAGGCAATCAACCATCACATCACCGGCACACTGAAGCCACTTCAAAAAGACTCAGATGTTTAACTATTGTGCTAGTGATCATACATTCCTATTGGGCTGCAGGCCAAAGGAGGGAAGAAGAAGAAGAAGAAGGAAAAAAAAAAAGCCAGAGATTTGCAGCTGAAAAGCTATAAAGCGGTGAATTTTACCTCAGAGCAAAACCATCTTCAGGGACAAATTTCAAAGGCCATATGTATGAGATGTTCACGAAAAGCAGACGCCCCTAAGTTTCTTTGTTGAGCTGGGAGCGGTCTTCCTGACAGAACGGGCGGGTTCTGCTGTGCCCGATTTCACTTCGCTTTGCAGAACCAGGATTGGGGTTCTGGAAATGGCTGGTTCACGCCGGCGGGCATTTCATTAACGCTGCCACCTCCGGCATCTTCGAGGATATCGGCCCGGGCGTGACATTACTGATGGAGAACACCAAGGGCATTCTGATAAAATAGGGCGGTGTTTTTTGTTTGTTTTGTTTTTGTTTTTGCTTTTCCTTTTAAATTAAAGCCTCCAACCCAACCTTTGTTCTATGGTAGCAGCTCAATGTTCCCAATCAAATGTTGCCAACACAGGACATCATGATTCCTACCACCCCCATGGGGTTAAGAGTGATGAGTCAGTAAGATCATGGAGATTATTTCTCACAAAAATAGAGCTTTCGATTCATAGGATCTGTTTGGAGTCTTTGCTGTTTAGACTTGATTGCCAGATAGTTCTGAGATCCTTAACAGTATCAACACACCGAAACATAACCCGTGACGCGTTTTCTAAGTTAATAAACTGAAGAAATTACATTCGGGTTGACGGGCAAGGTCCACCTGTCAGCTAGACATTCAAAGAGTTTGGGAATTCAACATCCGGTACGTTTTGTTGTTTGAAAAAGGGCTACTATGTAGACGAATTCCTATTTTCGCCAAATTCAGGAAAGCCGGAAAAGTGCCACGTGAAGTGCTGGCTTCGGCATCTCCCCTGCCCCCACCCCCACCTCGCCTTCAAAGCACAGGACAGTTTTGTAAATAGAGAGAATGCGGAAAGCGGCCATGCCTTCCTTTTCCCATTAGGCGTGTTATTTGATACGTATCAGTTCTTCCTGTCCGCCCCCACAAAGCAAAACCTTGGGCCTCATGGTCGCCTTAGGTGGCTACATGCCGTTTGCTTCGGTCAGCATGTTTCAGACCTTTGATGAGGCCTGACAGGTGACCAGCGGAAGGCCCACCAACTTTTGTAAAGTGTGCAGTCATCCATTTGACGGCCGGCCCTGGGGGTTCCTCGTGAAACCCTCTTTAGTTAAATTCATACTTGCTCGGGGTGATTAGCCTTACAGCTCGGACGGCTCCCTTGTCTTGAAAAAGCAGGACATTCGTGATCAATGGGGGTCTGAAGTTGTCTTCTTTTAACTACCTGTCCTGCAGTCTCCGGGGCCGGTGAAGAAACGGGCAACCCCAACTAATGAATGAATAAATATATAAGAAAGAAAAGACAAGGAACTTATTTTCCTTCCCTGCAAAGATGACAGGCTGAAGTTGACAACCTAATCCTTCGGGCTTGTCTAACTCGCTGAAAGGCTCAAGTAATGTCAAAGAAACCATCCGAAAACAGTCTCCATGCCAAACCTAACAGCTTTATTGCAATGAGAAACTTTCACATTAAATTTCCATGTGTTTTCTCTCCACACTGCTTCCCTTTACTGCCCGCACCCCCCCCACCCCCACCCGCGCCCCCCAAAGAAAGGTAAGTCTTCCCTGCTTCCAAAACCACATAGAAACTGCTACAGAGGGCCAGCTGGAATATAGTCAAATTAGTGGATTATTATTACCTTGGGGACACTGGAAATCGAGTTTGTTATTGGCAGTTCCTGTTTCTGTAAGAGTTGTTAATAGCTAAAATTTAAAGGGTGTTGGTCAATCAACAGAATGTTATTTTCTTAAGTAGGCAACTGCTATTTGTCTTTTTTTTCTTTTTTTTTTTACTTTGCTGCTGCTGCTGCTGCTACCTGCCACCAAGTTCACCCCTAAATCTAAACTCCCTTATAATTAGAAATAAAGCCGGTTTTCACAGAAATAGGAAACACATTTTTCTTTGAATTTAAACTCTGATCTGAGAGAGCAGGGGGATGGGTTAAGAGTCTCAGGCTAAGAAATACTTTAGAAAATAATATCAAATCGTTAAGCGTATTTGAAAACATAACGAATGCAAACATCGTAATATAAATCAGGGCAGCTCATTCTTCGTGTATTTTTTGGACGTTATGGAGAGAATGTTTTCAGTTAAATACAGATTCTTCTGTGCCTTACACTTTGTGACATTCTTGCTGGGACAGTTTCACATTTTGAAGCTAAAAAAGTCATTTAAGAATTTTAAAGTCTGTGTGTTTTTTTGTTGTTTTTATTTCAGTTGAGGATGGTCTTACTTTCTTAATGTTCTGAAACCAGTTTAAACAAAAACAAAAACAGACAACAACCTTGCAAGGAATTCGTAGTAAATAAACAAGTCTTTTTCTCTTAAGTAAAATATTTCCCTAAGGTAAGTTACTTTTCCAAGGGAATTACAGTATATCTCAATGTTGACTAGCAGACGGTTTTTCTACCAGTTTGATTAATGTTTAGGAAAAAACAGATTCTTGGAAAATTTGCTTCTTGTGTATTTATGGGTCCGATTGGAACAGGGAAGTGTCGTACTTAACAATCCTTTTAAGAAAAGATTTTACCATTTCCTTCCAAACATTTGCTAATTTAATGGTGTTGACTCTCGGATCTGCATTATTGCTTAGGTGGCTGGACTGATTAAGGACAGACAAGGATGTAGATTTCCTCCTAAAAAAACTTACCAAGGGCTTAGTCAGCTGGTACTGAGTTCCAAAAATATGAGCAAAAAAGGGGTACTTTTCAGTGAGATTGCTCACAGTGTATGTATGTGTGTGTGTGTGTGTGTGTGTGTGTGTGTGTGTTTATATTTATAGGCTATTTTTGAAAACTACATCTCAAAAGTTACATCTCGTCTCTAATAAACTGTGCACTGTGAGCTGGACAGCCTTCCAAGATATTCGGCTGAGTTTGTTGTATTTTCCACATTTCTATATTTGAAACAAATCCTCCACCTACCCAACCCGCTCGTTGAATTCGGGGAGACACAAATAACTCACACGCTTTGCGCTCAAATGAGTCCGTTTTGCTCCCGTGCCTCACACATTTTGTCTTCCTTTTCCTTCTGGGTTCTACTTCACTCCAAATCAAGGTGCTCTATATTTATCTACAAAGGGTTTCGTGATGGGTTTATTTCATATAGGATATTTTGCATATCATATATAAAGTGAACTCACATATATAAAATGAACTCACACACACATATATATATAATATAAACTCAGATAATGACGTAAAGCCACCTATATATGTGTGTGTGTGGCTACAGACATATAATATACGGTGCATGAAATAAACCCATTAGAAATAACTCAATGTGAAAACTGAAGACTCTGACTTGGGTTATGCCACGTCCATTTTGCAGATGGGGAAGTTGAGATGGCAGCTTGTCCAGATGACCCATCAATCAGGATTCATTAGCAGCAAGATCGGCTAGAGGACTAGGAGCTTTTGACCTCAGGAAATTTCCATAAACACCCTAATTCCCAGAAAACGTAGGCAAGCTGCTTTGTCAGAGGTATGCGTGGGAGGTAGGGGCTTCTATAGAGAAAAGAGGGGCGTCTCCTCTGGAGAAGCCAGCGAAATCAGCCAGGCTCAGGTAGGTCCCTATTTTACCAGAGCCTTTCCGAAGCACAGAACTTGCACGTTCCGCTCTGAAGAAACAAGGGTCATTTCAGCCCTCTCGTCTTGGAAAGTGTGTTTGCAAGGGCACCCTCCTAGCTGCAATAATAAACATCTCCAGCTGCAAGACCTCTGCGGAACAAGCCTGGGCAAAACAGTCCGAATTCCTTTCCTTTGACCATCTTAGATTTCCCTTGGACCAGGCGGGTCGGGGAGCCAGCGAGCCAGCCCTGCAAATGTCCCCGGGGCCGCTCAGCTCCGCGCGCCCCCCCCCCAGCACCCGCCCTCCCCCACGCCTCCTCTCCACTTTTGTTTTATTTACGAATATGTTGCCAGAATTCCAATGAGTTATCTATTCTGTGGCCCCGTCATTTTCCCACCGAGGCCTTGTCGCCGGCTGACTCAGGGTCCAGTCGCAACAGTGAGAAGAAAAGAGCAGAGCGAAAGAATTCTTTTCAACTTTTTTTTTTTTATGTTTCACTCATTTCTCTCTGTGTCTCCCCCAGGCCGCCTCTCTCCTCCGCTCCTCCCGCCCGCCTCCCCCCACAGCCTCCTCGGTCCCCTTCGCCCCTTTATGTTACACGATCGCTCAAATTGAAGATCAGGAGGGTCCTATAGGGAATGCATAGGGTCCCTGGGAGAAAAAAGCCCCCAACAAGCTATACACCAGATGTATAACGTTATATGGTCAAACTGGCAAACACAAAAGCCGAAAAACAAAAGGCGTGAATTAGGGAGAACCATTCAAAGGCGTGTTTTCAAAACAGCCCGGCCAAGAGCCTGGATCCCCCTCCTGAGACTAAATGCTTGAAAGAAAAGGTGCTAAAGAAAGAAAGGAAAAGAAAAAAAAAAAAAAAAGCCCATTTTTTCTAATTAGCTGAGGCCTAACAGGCACTGAATTTCGCAACTAGTTTTCATCAAGGGGGTTGTGGCTTGTGAAACTGAAAAATATGCTTTTGAAACCTGTGATGTAGGCCCTCTTCCACCCGAGCGAGGTGCAGACTTGGGGTGTCTTTTCTCTCCCTGGCTTTTTGGGGCCTGCCCGGCTTCCTATGTCTCTCTCACATCCTTCCTCCAAACTACAAATATTATTTAGGTTTAAAAAGGGAGCAGGAGAAAGACAAGGGTCCCCCCCTTCTCCTCCCTGTCTCCTTGGCAGGGGGCTGGCTCACCGTGCCAGCAACAGCCCCAAGTCACCAGGAATCTCATTCTGAAGCATCACCACCACTGGAGGGGAGAAAAGGTATCCCTGCAGACTTGAGTGTGTAGGTTTTTTGTAAACTCCGGGATTAAGATGAAAAACTCTCCACCACTGTGAATTTAGATATTTGGGGGAAGATCTCTCGCTGTGAGTTTTTTGTTTTTGTTTTTGTTTTTGTTTTTGTTTTCCCCCAAACGCAACAAGGCAATGTTTTCAAGGCGGCAAGGTGTATCCCGAAGCAAACAGCTTTGTGAAAGGATACACGCGATTTGCATTCTTATTTACAAGTGAACAAAATCGTGTCCTGGCCAGAGACTTATTGCTCCTCCTGCAGCCTGACAAATTATAAACTTGCATTCGTCAACGCCATTTCTAACAAGATAACAAAACAGAGCCCGTGGGTGAGGGTTGGTGGGCAGCCCGCGTTTTGAAGAGAGGTAACTTTAATTGCCGTACTGTCTGGCTGAGATGCCTGTGGTCCTGCGTGGTGTGTTTTAGTAACAAACGCCTGTTCTAATGAACTAGCCTGATTAGGGCCTCCTCACATTCTTTCAAAAAGAGCAGAGCTATTCTGGACTTCTGAAGGCAACAGTCTCTTGATAGTCTCACGTGGAAGGCTGTAGTGTGGCATTGCGTTTCCTCCTCTGTATTTTCATAAGGCTCATATATATATATATATATTTTTTTTTCCTGGCAGAAGTGTGAGCTGCAGAAAGATAAGAAAACTACTGAGCTTGCAGGTAAGGGCCATCCGTGAACTCAGGGCCATCGAAAGACACTTGCAAAATTATTATGCTGAAAGTGTATTTGCATCCGCAGCTGAGAGATTGGATTTTAGTTCATCACCTCCTGGCACATTTTTTTGATAAAGTCGGTGGCATCGGATAAAACAGATTCATTAGCTTTGATTAACCTTCTTTAACTAGAGTTAAAAACCTGCTGTAGGCAGCTCAGCCACCAGCGAGGCTTTAAGATACTTCATCATGTTTAAGACCCAATTACTGTTGCACTGAAGAAGAATAAAACATCACAATAAAATGTGGAACAAACAGGCGTTCTACCGTGCATGGCAAATAGCCATTAATTTATAACAGCAACTTTCCCATTTCTGTGGTTTTTCTGATGGCTGCACTTAATTCAAGTTGAATATTCCGGAATCAGAGGCTGATAGGAGAAACCCTGGCTTCATTGCCTGTTGACTTTTTTTTTTAACCCCCGTCTGATAGCTTTAGTTTGGAGTCTCCGAAGGCTCCTTGAAAAAGCTCAAAATAAAAATAGATGGAAAAGGGAAACTAAAGTCTAAACAGGTTCTATAAAACTAAGTCTATATGAGGGAGAGGGGGAAGGGAGGGCTGGAAATGTTATGGAACTTGAGGATTTGAGAACAATTTGTCAAGTATGTGGAAACACTTCTAGTTAGAAAATTTAAATCTTAAAAGAAACACAGCAGCAAAATGAGCATTGAATTAATTCAAAGAGTGATTCGTGTATGTATATACACGATCTGCAAGCTTCTTAAAAGAGCTACGGTGAGGTCCATTTTGTGCGTCTCCTGTGCCCCTCACGCAGAAACACAGCTAGAGGATGTCTCCAGCACACAGTGAGTTAATTTTTGGACAGGATTTGACTGAACCGGGAATAATGAACAGGGAGATACTGCAGCTTTCAGGCAAAACAGAGTAACAACAATTAAAAAAGAGAGAGAGGGGAATAAAGGGAGAAAACAATCTCTAGTCGTTTAACTAACAAGAGCAAGTCCAGTGTTTGAAACAGATAAGACGGGGGGCCACCAGAAACGCTCGCTTTGCGCCTGGGTGTAGAAAGTATTACGTTCGCGAGCCAACTGTTTGTGGGTTTCTTCTCATCTGCTTTAAAATATTTGGTCTTGCCGTCTTTCCGTAATAACCACAACCGCACTCTCCCTCCCGAAAACCCCCCGCAACAGATGTGTGTTCTCAGAGGAAATAGAGACACTGATATAATCAGACGCTACTTAGAGTGCTTTCATACGAAATTCTCCAGCAAATTCACAACAACCAAAAAAAAAAAAAAAAAAAAAAAACCCTCTCAACCACTGATGGAATTAATCTAACATCCTTGATTATCTGAAGTTCTAAAAGTTTTCATTTTGCATTTTGTTTTTTGAATGTATAGTGCTTTATTTATCAAACTGCAGCGCAATTTTCCCTTCAGTTGGAGGCTGTGATTGTGAAACAAATAAATTGAAACTTAAGGGCCTGTTCTCTCCAAATTTAGTTCCATTATCACTTTAAGAATGCAAGGCGCTTGATGATACAAAAGGGGTGTATGTAGCTGGTTATTTAGTTGCTAACTCAGCAATATGTCGGTTAAGGCGACACTTCCCAAACTTTTTTTTCAGGTTGTTTTATTGGTGTGTGTGTGTTTATCGGGGTGTGTGTGAGAGAGAGAGAGAGACAGAGACAGAGAGACAGAGAGAGAGAGAGACAGACTGATTATATGGCGGCACTATATTTTTCAAATATTGATTTTCTATGTTAAAGAAAAGAAGAATAAAGGTTTGCAAAGATTTAAGTAAAAGGAAAATGCTTTAAATGTGTATACACTTAAATCCAGAGTAGAGAAGTAGTGATTTTTAAAATTTCTTATTTTATCAAAAATGCACCTCTATCATAGCTATAGCTTTCTAGCACTTAAAATATATCATGTGCCCCACGTAATATCAGATATTCTCGAGCATTAAAGAAGATAAAATACATCTTTTTTCAGCAGTCAATAATTTTGGGCTCTATACAGTCTTTTGGCCATAGTGCTATAGCCCTAACTATGTTTTAGTTGGAATAATTTATTTCATCTTCTTCTGACCAAGCCCTTAGAATAGTTCATGTGACAAAAGTGTGGTTGGAAGAGGAAAGCAGAACTGAGTAGTTTTGTTTTGGGTTCTGTTTTGTTTTGTTTTGTTTTAGGCTTATGGTGAGGACCTCTCTATCTTTCTAACCTGAGAAGCTAGAACCACTTAACCCCAACCTACAGGTCCAGCCTTGAAATGACTCTGGAAATCTTCCTGACCCTGGCCAGAGGAAATTCAGAGAGCTGGAGACCCGAAGTTGGTGAGCCAAGCATGAAGTCCCCTTGGCTTCTGGACAAAACTCGTGGTCCATCTCTACAGGCCAGCCTCCAGGCTTATTGCACAGGGCAAGCCTCCAACTCTCAGCCTAGTTTAATACACTCTTCCCTCCCAGTGAGCCCAAATACGACTCGCTGCCTTGCTTTCCTATCTGGTAGCCCAGGTCTGAGCTCCCAGAAGAAGTTCCTCTAGGTCTAGCCGGCTTCCCCATACTTCTAGCACTGGAGACGAGAGCCCCGAGGGCTCTGCTGTGCTCGGGGGCTCCTGCTTTCAGATACCCCTCAAGCTCTGCTTTGTCTGCCTGCTTGGACTGATGGCCACCAGTCACTCTAATCCTGGACTTTGCTAGAGGTCTGAACTTTTTCAAGGTCAGGCCCCTCCATGATCAGCTTCTGGTACTCTGTCAGAACCCAGATTCTGGGCAGTCTCCTCCGGATGGTCTCTTTCATTAACGTTTGGAACCGGGGAGAGGTCCTAGCACAGAACATCAAAAGAAAGATGAAAAGACGGTAGCAGAAAGCTTCGACGGGCTTCCTTACACCTGCGCCTTGTCCTCATCACGTTCTAACAGCTCCTGATCCCTTTGTAACTCTCGTCTCCAAGAACTATGTCTACGCAAAGCAAGGACGGGTTTGATCCCAGTGTGATCCCAATGCCGAACCCGCAGGAAATTTTTATAGCCCGTGGACCCAACAAGGAGCATCCACGAACTCGATGCGAATTCCGTCGCCATCTGCAGCAGTCCGTCACAGAGGCTGGCAAACCGGCTAATTTCAAAAGGAGGCAGACAGCCGAGCCTGGGCGGTGACAGTCACCGGGGATGCGGGGCGAGGAGCCTTTGTATAATCAAAGAGATGACACTTGAGTCATGTTACGGACCCACGAAACAGACTGTCCTGGGTTCCTCGCCTGCTCCCTCCTCATCCCGAATGAGGAACACAGCACAAGATTTACCCAAGAAGACCGGCCAAGGTGGTGGCCCTTCCCACCTGCCAGGATAATTGCCTCCTAATAACTGCCCTTTGCCACATAGCCAGGTGTCATCTGGGAGAGTGACAGCTTGTGGCAATGGGAGTAGTGATTTGAATAGCAGCTCCTTGCAAATCTTCTCTTAGAACTTTCAAGTCAATGGTTCTCGAATATTTAAGAAGCTTAGGGGGGGAAAAATAGGCAACTAAGTTCCATTCTCTGAAGGGTGTGGGTCAGTTGGTCTGGGGTGGGCGTGGGCATGGAAATTTGATTTGGAGAAGTTCTAGGATCATTTATATTCCAACAAAGTTAGAACATAACTTTACAGCCATTGCTCTGCTGAGCAAAGTGAAACCCACTAGGATGATCTAGTTCATCACCGCCCAAACTCAGCTTCCCATGCTCCAAAGACCAGCGTTTTCTTCTCTTGTCAGCTGACAGATAATATCATAGTCTCGCCGACCTATACACGCCTTTCTCTAAGGACCTACACTGTGTAGTCACCCATAAGTACAACTTCGAGGCAAAGGACCCCTTTTTTAAGTCCCTACACGCCTTTGCCTGGCCACTTCCCTGATCTGTCCACACCTGGTTGTCTTCCCTGAGCACCGGAGCCTGCCTGGTTCAGGAAGGAGCCCCGTGGCCCTTCCCGCCCCTCTCCTGCTGACGCTTGGTCAGCCTCTGCTTCTAAAAGGCTGCTGGATCGTCCTGCTGGTGATAACGCTCATTAACAGTCCCAGCTAGAGTTCAGAAAAAAGCCGCAGTTAGCTTCAAGCTCCAGAAAGCTCTTCCTGTGCCAGGATCTTCATATTTTCATATTTTCTTTCTCAGTTACGACACCCGCTAGGGGAGAGACCAGCTCTTCCCCCTTCCCTGCCTCCAGGTTTAGCCCCAGTCTGTTGGGACCTTGACTTCTCCAACCCGAGAAGCCAGGAAGCCTGTCAAAGGCTTATCATTCTTCAGTAACTCAGAGAGATGGGAGTGGAGACCTCCACCAACCCACCAAAGAACGAAAACATCCTTTACTTATTAGCTCTTCTTTACTACCTGCCACCCCAACACCCCTACCCCACACCCTTCTCCATTGGTGACCTTGCTGTGTGCTACACGGCAACACAGACAGCCTTCTGCCACCAGCTCACTGAGTCTGTCAACCTGGACGCACCAGACAGTTCTTAGAGATTCATGGGCTCCGACAATCCCTAATACCGGCACGGCACATGGCGATTTAGATAACACTTTTACAGGCTTTCTCCCATTTCGTCTTCATGGGAAAGTGGCTGACTCATGTATATAAACAGAGAGAGGGTTGGGAGAGACGGCACTAAATACACAGCATTGTCGAGAGAGTGAAACGGGGCGACACTCAGCGAGGGCCCCACGGATGGTCTGGGGAGGTCTCTCCATCCCTCTCCAGAACACGGCCACCGGCAGCATAGCGCTAAGCCACACGAGGCGCCACGTGACTTCGTTTTCCGTCTCTTGGGACACAGAGTAGACAAAGGAGGAAGCCTGGCCAGGTGACCCTTAAGGTCTCTCCTAGGCCTTTGGTGGGCCTCTTTATCAACTACCTAAGTACGCATTTAGAAGTTTCTAAGTTATTATTATTATTATTTTTTTACCCTGGGAGACTGCATGTTTTTAAGTACATCACTGGTTGCAAAACAAACAAATGACAACAATGTCATTCGATGTTAGAACTCAGCACAGTGTGGCATGAAAGGCGCCCGCCCCTCTGTCTCCAGGTAAGGGTGTAACTGGTGTACCTCTCAGGTCCCCTACGGCCTGTTGCTATTTTGTTGTTGTTTTTTTTTTTTTTTGCCAGTGCATATGAGAAGACACATACCCCAGGCTCTTTCTGGGTCCCATAAGCTCTTCCATTCGATGACTCTTTCACAAAAATGAGGGACACGACTTAGGACGCTTTAACCCGCATTATGAAATTCATAAATGCCAATGATATTTGGAAAAGCACTCATGGTAAACATATGAACGAATTCCTATATAGAGGATGGTGAACCCCAAACCATAGGGTCGCCCCAGGAGTCACATCAGAGAGAGATGCGTCCCATCTCCTTCGAGTTTAAAGCAAGGGCCTTCTCCTTGTGATCGAACCGTCTCCGTGATGATTCCCTCGACGTTGTGGCGAAGCCCACCTTTCATCTCAACAAACGAACGAAGAAAAACAGCAGCACTTTCTGTGAGTAGGATGATGTGTGGATCTGATTCTTATGCTCGACGTGGAGGCGATTAGTAATATTGGCCTAGACAGCGTTTTCATTCATGTCATAAACACGGAAAAGGAGCAACGGCCACGTGTCTGTTTTCCTAGGCACCGTGGGCACGACAGGGAACAAAGGAGTCAACGACGCCTCCTTTGAAAGGGTATATACACTTCTGAAGTGAATCATTAGGTCCTCCTACTCGTGACCAAGAGCTGGTCAGATTTTTCAAGAACCAGGGCAGGCGAACGAGCTGGTTCGTGACTCCTGATGGAATCCCAAACCTCAGTGACAATGACATCTTAGCTACATGACAGCCCAAGTGAATAGATGTATGTGCACCTCGAGAGCCCCAAGGCCATCGCTGACGGCCCTCACCGGAATCTGCAGACGGTGGGCACGGAGCTAGCACGCGATACATTCAAGCACGCGGCGGAGAAAGGCCACGAAGACCTTGCCTGGCTTCCCTTGGGTCCTTGTGGAGAAACACCAAGGTTACAAAAAGTCAGCCTCCAGCAGTCCCCCAGTCCTCCGGCCCGTTCCCCGGTTTTTATGCAACGGCATTGAACATTTGGATTTCGCTGAGAATAAAGGGTTTGGTTTATACGGTTGTTTTTCTTTATTTTCAAAATAGATTTGGCCTTGATGCAGTCAGTAAAAGTCCACCACTGAGCAGAGAAAGAAATGTCTGAAGGTGCGGCATGTTTCTCACACTGAAAGGGGTCTGAATCGGATTCAAGAAGGCAACATACTCCTTCTTGTCCTGCTTTCAACCAACAAATAAACAATCTCTAAAAGCCCAGTTCTGCCGACAAGAGACATCTGGATACTTTAAAAAGGAATCTACATTCTTGGCAGTGCGTCTGCACTTGGGATCCAAATCTTCCGAGGTTCACACATCACCATTGTGACAAAATGCTATTCTGTCATGATGTGTCTCCATAAAAACCACGTCGGCCTTGTCTGTCCTGCACAACATCTCCTCAAAAAGTTGACAGGCGGAGGGGAAATGTAGTTTTATCTCACAAGGCCTTGGAATGTGATCCTGTTTGTTCGTTATGCACAGAAGGTACTCCGTGTAATGTGCAGCTCATGATGAGAACGCTCCCAAAGGTCACCGGCTCAGTTCGCGTAAACAAAACACATTCTCTATAACATTCTGGCGTGAGAGTCGGAGATTCAGGGCAGCGAGGACACCGAGGCGTATGAAGAAAAAAAAAATCAGAGGCCAATTCAGCGAGGTCGAGGGTGGAACTATTTTTAGCGTACTGAAAGACTGCTGGAAAGAAGAAAAGTAAGTGGTGGGTAAAATAAAAATCAACATTTTGTCCAGGTTTTCAAAGAGGGAGTGACTATTTTGAATTGGGAGTCTCCTTTAAGTCAATCATATCTTCGTCAGGTCTAACTGGTAGCAACCATTGTCATCCTGGGGACTTGGCCCTACTTTCTCAATGCAAAGCTTTGTATCGCTTCGGACTCTATAGAAACAGGAAGGAGAGAAGAGGTTCACTTTAGAGAATTTTTCGAAATGCCGAGAAAACAAAAACAATTAAAATGATATTTAGGAAGTTTTCTTATTTAAAAAAGACAAGTCCTTAAAAACTATACTCAGTAGATATGTCTTATATATATTTTGTTAATGAAGGACCTACTATGAGCTGGGCCCTTTACGTATACTTTTTATTCAGTCATCACAATAATTCTAAGTCTCTATTAAATATATTATACAACATAGTATTTATGAGAAAAACTAGGTTGCAGGGGTTAAATAACTCCCTCAAAAATCGCACCCCAAAACAGCCTTTTCCTCAAAGCTCAGTCTTTCCACGACCATAATGGTTCTTAATAATGATAAGAGTATGGCACCTTAAGATGCCCCCGTAAGAATTTCAGGCCTTGCAACTGACGACCAGCTGAATGATGACTTTAAATTATTCTTCAAGTACGACTTCATCAGGTGCCGAGTTCACGGACTCGGACAAGAAACCAGGTGTGGAAGGAAATACCGGCACGTTTGCAGCGGGCTTTAGCTAAAGAGCACCTGGAGAAGCCAAGAGTCTTGGAGGCCGACTGCCAGATCGATGGGGAAGGTCTTGCCTGACGAACTTGGCGGAAGGCCCTGCAGATAGGCCCTGCACAGTACGCTTGGCCAGCAAACGCAGCGCATTCGCACCCTGTCAAAGAAGAGCATTGACCGAGACTTCGGACCCGATTGTGTGCTGCTTGCAACAAGAAGTCAGGCTGTGATGAGCCTTGGCGACCGTAGGAGTGAGATACCTTCTTCGGCCAAGAGACTCTTCCGGAAGGGCGGCTCAGGAGACCGCTTTCGGGAGCTCTCATGTTGACGTCAGCCATCGGCGACTCGAGGAACAAAAATGCCAAAAATGAAGCTCCAAGGGCAAGGACAACACTGAGAAGGGACGTTCAAAGGCCAGACCCCCCTGCTTCTGGGGTCTCCGTACTGCCAATGCGTTCAGAGTGGGTCACGAAGCCCATTGGGGGCGCACAAAAGGCTACTCGAATGTCTACAGGCGTTTACTGGGGGGAAACCAAACAAACCTCTCCACAATCTTACCGATTACAGGCTGGACAAAAAAGAAATCAAGTGAAATGCTAACTTGGTAGTTTAAAACGAATGGTGGTGCTTTTCTAATATCTGTCAATGAGACACGAAAGAAAAATAGTTTTATAAATAATACGTGTTGATCTACGTTGTATGAACTGTTCTGAGCCAAAGATCTTGCTGACCTAATATGCTGGAGAAAACAAATAAACAAGCAACAGGAATGAGGATTTTAAGAAAAGGAAGTCAGAAACACACACACACACACCCCAATGTTATCTTTAAAATTAAAAGTTTAGGGAAAAAGTAAGTATACTTATCAAAAAAGAATTAATGCAGTGGCCTATTAGTGTCCGAATATAAAGTTGATCTCATGTGTCGAACAACTTTGAGCTCTTTTTTCTTTTTTATACAAGGGCAACTTGAAATATGCTCGGCTGTGTATAAGGTACGCACGACTTCAATATGCTCTAATATACGTGTGGTGTACACACTCTACATGTGCATGTATAGTCATACGCAAACATATCTTAACATGTTTATATAGGTGATGCAACTTATCAAATGTTATACTTTTATCACACCTCCTGTCCTTTCATAAAACACTTAAGCGCTTATTCTCCAACTTCTGTAGGCAGATTTCAAAAAATATCCTATCTCTGGAACACTCAGTTGATACCTCTACTAAAAATCGTAGCAGATTTCCAAAAGGAATCACATGCATGTGACTCTCCCACTTGGGGAATGCCTAGAGAAGGGAGACTGTTTCTCGCCATATCTGTGTCTTTGGTTCAAGCTTGCCACACACAGACTCCTGGGTTCTACCAGAGAGATCCCAAGGTAGTGAGTTTACAGTAAGAGAACGTGGGGATCCGCAGGCATCTTGGCAATACTGATGCACCCAACGCCTGGCCCGGCACCTGGGCAGGTGGTCTGTCCCGTCTCTGCTGCTTTGAACACTACGAGTGTCATTGGAAGCTCTGTAAGCTGTGTTGAAGGGCTGCATACACAAGGCACTCTGTAACACGGCAGCTGGGAAGTGGCGGGCTCAGGATTCGAACTCAGATCCTGTACTCAGGACCTGAACCTGGGTATATGTTGTGTTCTCAATGTTGGGAGGATCAATCCTTCCCTTTAATCGGGGAGGATTTCCAATCTGCCCTTGATTCCTGGGGTGGGTTGGAGGGACACAAAAAGGATTAAACTATGTGACTTTGCCTTGGTATTTTCATTCCTCTTCTGCTTTTTGAGCCTGAATTACGTTGACCGAAAGATATGCATTACATTCGATCACTACTTACTACTATGCACCCACTATGCGCAAGAAACAGCTATACTTAGTAGGATAAAAAAAAAAAACAAAAACAAAAAAGAGTAGCTATCACAACTCTACCTCCCTTTTTATTGGCTGCAGGCATGGGTTATGTCATACTTCCTCCCTGAACTTCTTTTGCTTCAAGTAAAACCCACAATTTCGTGGAAAGAGTAATGAACTCCAGGGGTTTGACAGGTGGGAGCCCAGACGAGAACATCTTAACAGACCTTTGGAACCGATTAGCCCTTCTGTCCGTGAGAACCAATTACATTTTCTTTCTGTGATTCACGTGATGGAAGTGTTATTGCGCGCATTTTAACAACGTCAGCTCATTCACATCCAACCGAAGGACGGCAGGTGGTTTGACTTGCCACAGTTCATCTGCACCACCAAGACAAACAGCCTGGACCTGGGGGTGCCCTCCCCGACCCGGCCCTCATGACATGGCATCCACATTTCCCAGAAAATCAGGCGAACTATATTTTTCAGTCTTGCTCCGTTTTACCTCAAGTTGTGTAGACCCAATGTTAATGTACCTAAACCAAATGAGGTGTGATTTTTTTTTCTTCCAATGGACTCAGTGTGTTTTTTGTTTCTAAATTCAGTAAAGGTGTGTTTGAAACCACTTCTAAAACTGGGGATCAGACGAACAAGTCTAGGCAGAGAGGACTCGGTCAACTGTGTAATTTCTCTTATTACTGTTGACTATCCAAAAATGTGGATCAATTAAAAATTAATACAAGTTATGAAGACTGTTTTCTAAAATGATGTGAAATTTGGAATGCTTGATGAGAATTTGTACTCTGAAGTCCATGTTTGGACACCCGATAGTTTATTTTTTAGCAATCTAAAAATTTTAACTGAAACTTCATTTTTCATCTCTGCCCAAACCAGAAGAATCAAAAATACCACGAAGGCACATGAGATTTCCAGCTCACATTTCCAACCTCCAGAGGTTTGAAAAAACTCATCTATCTATTTTAATGCCTTGATCATGATCCAAACTGAATTTGAACTTTACATGTTTGAGAGTGACCTACCACTGTTTTACGTCCAAATTGGCCTCAGAGAACCCTATGGACCATTACCTCATTGTTTATTCTTGTAAATTATAAATTTTTAAAATTCCCACTTATGAAGTTAGAAAGGACGTTTTATAGCTCTCAGCCACCGTAATTTTATTCCCTCCTGCTTCGGGTGTTGGCCACGTACATAAGAGTCAGGGAAACAATAGGTATTATTGACAGGATGATATACTTTTGTCTTAAGCCACATTTCTCAGCTCTTTCAGTTCTCAGGAGATGGTGAGAAATGTATTTAGCCAAACTCTATTCTAAAGATCGCCATTGTTCCAAATATTTATAGTTAAAGTCAAATCGTGACTCCACGTGCCCAGTGAAATAAAGCATAACTTTTTCATTGATTGAAAGATTTCATATCATGCGTACACACACACACATGTCTTCTTCTTAGAATATTATTACTACAGTATAACAATGTAGTCGTGCCGTTACATTATATATATTACATATATGTAGTTTTATATGCGTGTATTACATACATATGTGTGGTGACATTGCATATATTACATATAATACCTGTGGTACTGCATAGTTAATACAGTGTGAGGAGAGATACTGAAGTCCTAAACACAAATATAGGGTTGTTATCAGAGTCTTAACTATAGGAGTAGAAGAGGAATCGGAGGAAGAAATGGAGCTACGAGATATTTAAAGAGAAAAGACACTGTATTCATGAGGCACTCGCGAAGGTCAGGACTCTGTAGGTAAATGCTCTTCTTGCCATTATTTTACAGATGAGGATCTGCGGGATCACATAATTAGTAAATAAAATAGCCAGAATGAAATGCCAGGTATATCTAACTTGAAAGAAAATGCTTATTTCTATTTCTGCTTTCCCATATTCAGTTCAAATGATTGATGCAGGGAGAAAACAGATTATGACAAGCGGGAGCCTGGATGAGACCATCTTAATACACCTGTGGGAACTGACTGGCCCTTCCATCCTTGCTCCTCACATTTCCTCAGCAACCCACGTCATTTGACTTTCCCATGTGCTGGTGTTAAGCGGGGAGTGAGTTTCTCTTTACCCCCAAGGGAGCGAGGAGAAGAGCCATGGGGAGCAGAACCGTCTTCAGGATAGTCAAGCTTGGGTGTGGGAAGAGGCACCTGGGCTTAGGGAACAGGAAGTGGGCAAAGGAAGTTCTACTTCACCTGTATTGCAGGTGGGCAGAGCCCACGACCTAGAAGGGGGCTGGATGTCTCCTTTGCTTCCTTCTCTCAAGGAGAGCTTGCTGCTGCCCAGGTTTAGAAAACATACCACCTGCACTATTTTTTTTTTCGGGGTGAAATATACTAAACACAATGTGACTGATCGTAAGACTCTAAGAAACAAAAAAGAAGAAAATCTAAGCCATTTCCAGGCTGCCTCTTGACGGCTATTTACCAGGGAAAGAAGAGGGAAGTTCCCCCCTTCTGAGCCCGTTGGTGGAAAATCACAAAGTCTACCCAGAAACTTTAAATCCGAGCAGGCCGCGTTCCAGCAGGAACCAATCTTTGCGATGTCATGGTTGCCACGGGATGTCTTTGTTTTGGTTTTTAATCCAACACTGACAGCCAGAGCAGCTCTATCCACCTCCGCCTGCTCTTTCAGACCCTCTAACCCTGCCTCTAAAGGGTCTTCCCGGCCCGGACCAGGTCTGTGGAGATTCAGCTGAAAATCACAAGCAGACGGTAAAGTCCAATTATCTCTTTGCTGCCTGTTAGAAAGTGTATAAAATTTAAATTTATTCAATCGCTAACACTTATGCCTCAGAGCCTTTAAAAGAATCAAATGACAAGAGTTCTGATCTTTGGTGTGTGGGGGCGGGGGAGGGGGGAAGCTCAAGGAGACCACATGACCCACACACTGGTGGTGAAATGTCCACGGCCAGGTAAAAGAAAGGCGACCGATGTCGGATCTTATCTTTGGGAACTTATATGTATTTATGAGTGTTTATTTCATCGAGGCTTTACTAGGGACAGGAAAAGGGCACTTTTTATGCATCGAAAAATTCCCACAAGAGTCACAAACTCGGAAATGAGAGATGGAAAGACACGTTGTGTTATGCAGGGCCCAGCCGCTCGGGCTGGGTCTCCCTGATCCCCTCCCTGCCTGAGGTTGATCCAAACCAGTTTGACTGAAGCAGTGGATTTCTCCATCGTCCCTCGAGGTGTGATTTCCCAGCTCAAATAGTTTTCTCATCTGCAATCTGAATTGTTGTCTCACGAATTCATCATAAAAATCATGAGATCTAAAACGCCTTAAACGGTGCTCTTTTTTTTTTTCTTTAAATGAGAGAATTCAAAGACTCTGTCAAAAGCCTAAACTCCCAGAGAGAAAAATGCCCATAACACATAACCATGAACGAATAAGTAGATTCAGCACGTGGTGCCCTTTCCTGAAGCCCACCGCGATGGGAGACTGTACGGATCCTGTCTGGAAGGTGTTACGAGAAGAAAATTTCAGCGTCTAAGAGGGGGATAGATAGGTAGCGTCGTAATGAGCACTAAAAACCCCAGAGGAGGTCCACTCTTTAAACTTCCATGATTGGACCATCTGGTGTTCTCGAGAGCGTCTTAGTTCTGTTAAGCGTCCACATCTGGATCCGAGGAACAGGCAGATTTTTCACGCAGGCCACACACGCAGCGAAGCCGTGTGTCTGACGGGCGTGGAGCCCTTCCTGGGCTCGACGCAAGAAATCTTGCTAAATCAAAATAGACTTTCTATAGTACTCTACACCCCTGTCAGGTATGACCTTAAAATAACACTGATGCTTATTCGTAAGTTTAATAATAATGGTTCACTGTGGGATGAAATTAAAGATAAAACCAGTTGGAAAAGTTTTGAACAGGGACTCTTGCTTCAGCTGGTCTAATTATGGAATTTCGAGTATCGCGATCTCCACGAAGGTTTTCAGTGCCCAATAGAAGCTTAACTTTCCTCCTTTTTTTTAATTCTGATTTTTTTTTTTAAATCATTTAACACTTCACTGATGGGGTCCGCATCGTTTCTCCTTGGTGGACTGCAAAAGAGTGAAACGGACCGGTTTCGATTTTCCATATTAATTACATGTTGTTTTATGGGCCATATTTACTCTTTAGGGCCTGGGCTTTTGACAGGCTCTTTGGATGTTCTAATTTTATGAAAGAATGCGCGTTGAAGGCTTCACACGTTATCGGTGCACTAGCTCTCCTGCCGCAACATGTGTGAGTCCCGCGAGTAAGTATGTCTCTTAGCAGCTGTTCTTCATCAGGAGAGAAAGAGAGACATGCAGGAAAACCACCCCCAAGTCCACTTGTCGCGTGAGGGTCGTGAGGTCGCATTTGGAGCAGAGTGCTCAGGAGTCGCAGGGGAAGCCAGGCGCCGAGGGCCCAGCGATGAATGAGACCGCAAGGGCCTGTGGAACACACCTGCTAACGAGAGAGACAGGTGATGTCTAAGGAGAAAAATGCACAAAAGAATCCAAATGGTGATATGCAAGGATGTCAACGACGGGGCCACCTTGGAGGATTCCCAAGGAGAAAGAGAAGGGGCGAAGGGAAGTCAGGAAAAGGTCTCCGCAAAGGCGCGTGGAAACTGAAGTCCAGCAGATGGGAAGGATCCAGCCGGAGCGGGCATGCGGACGAACACTGCGATGACCATGCGCGAGCAAGGTCGGGGGCAGGAAGGTCCTCGTGGTCGTGGCCCAGGAGCCGGGGGTGGGGAATGAGACAGTGGCCGGCACTGGCTGGGCCTGGAGGTCGGATCAGACAAGGCCTGGCCATGGAAGGAGAGAGGGAGGCCCAAGGGAAACCTTCGGGCTTAAGGTTCGAACGGACGGTGTGTGAAACGAAGCAGGCAGGGGAGGTCCCAGAATGCGGGGTGCGGCTCTTGGGGATGGGAAGAATCGAGAGGTCCTGCTTGGGCCCGTTAGGTCAAAGCCCAAGGCCCTCCTCCTTCTCTCCCTCTCTCTTTCTTTCTCCCTCCCACATTTGTCGAGCAATGCGGAATGCGGGTCGAAGATTCATGGGATCCAGATTCCCACTGATGATCACAATCTCTAGGAGGTGGGTGTGAAAACCTAGACAAGTAAATTAATAAGCACAGGGGGTCAAAAGCTAGGTCAAAGGGACCCAGTGACCAAGGAGGAGACAGCCGCTTTCTCTGTCCCAAGGACCGAAGGCGTTCACCGAAGTTAGAAGCTATAACCCTATAGATTTTCAAGGCTAGGGATCGTGGTCTCGGGGGATTGAGAAACAGGGAAGAGTGTCTACAGCAGCCGGGAGTGTATGTGAAAAGACTTGAAGGTGTGGGAGAAAAGATCAAAATCAGGGCGCGTTAAGAAGGCCCTTCGATCTCGAGATGCCAGTGTCCGAACTGCGAGGATGATTCCGGAAGCCGTGATAGGAACTCCCAGGGCCTGGGGGCTGTGGTTTCATGCTCCCCGCTACCCGCTAAAGCCCAGTGTCAGCTACATAGTGGAGAGATGCATGAAGAGAGAGCCAGACGGCTATTTTATGAATCGACAGAAACTCTGAGATTAGAGTGCAGACTCCTGGCTCCTGTTTTTACCTATCACGTCACAAACCCACTTTCGGCACTTTGGATTCTCCTGAATAAGCAGACAAAACACTCTCTGAACCTTAATCTCCAGACTAGACCTGCTAACAGAGTCCTAGATTCGAGAGGACGAGGGATGTGCATTTTTCTCGCAGTCACGCTGGCATCCCGTGACGCTAAAATCCCGTGGCTGCTATGAGCTCAAAGGAGCACGTACGGCTTCCCGAAGGTTTTTTGAAAGCGCATCAGCAATTATGTCTGAATTATAAAGTCGGCCAAAAATGTGGGGCCAGACTGAATTCCAGGCCCAAGACATGGTAGCACTTTAAAGGGAAGCGGCCGCAGCTGGCCGCGCTTGGAAGGAACGGTTCCCTGAAAGGACACATTGAGCAAGCTGTTGACAATGACCTTACGCTGGAGTATTGTTCTGAGATTAGTCTGAAGAGAGAAAGGAGAGATTCCACAACTCTCCTAAATCATGTCTTAGCTTAGCATATGACAGATACAGTTCCCAGCCCAGAAACAGAAGTTCAAATTCGGGCGCCCTGGGGACGTCCGCTTTCACGCAGAGTTCAATTCGAAGGCCAGGGGATCCAAGGAAGGAATAAGATGAATTCCATCTTTACTACACATTTCAAGGGGGATTGCCTCAAAAAGGAAAGAAGGAGCATGCTGAGGCGGGGAGGCTGGAATCAATACCCCCAGGTTGACGGATTCAATTGGAATAAGAAGAGAGTTTGTTGGTGTATCAACAACAAACTCAACGGCTTTTAGATGGTATTGAGGGAGTGTAAATCTTATGGACTACTTCCTCCTACGGCCACGGAAGAGCACTCCGGTTGCTTTATTCGGGAGAAATGATATATTTGTCTCCCTGTGAGTTCTCACCTGGCTTCGTCTTTTGATCTACAACAAGCGCAGGAAAGAGAGCGGCCACCGGGAGGATTGTGAGCTCCTTAGACCATCCCCATCCTACAGCGAGGCAGAGAATCATCGCACTGTGATGGAGACAGATTCGATGCCTGCGCCTCTCTCAGATAAACAGACTCGAGGTCTTCTTGCTAACTATTATCTTTTCATTATTATTCCCCCAGTCAACAGCAGAGTCTGTGGTACTTTGGCTCTGAACACTGAGTTGACATCTAAGCAATTCTAATGATGACCCAGCAGAACAAATACTGTTTTGACCAAGAGATGCGCCTCAGACACTAGGCTGGCTTGTTTTAACAGGTAAAAATGGTCAGAATTGGTGAAGAAATGACAAGCCGTACGTAGATGACACTGTCCTTCGCAAAAAGCCCCTGGACACAGCATGTCTGATCCTCGTACGGATAGGAAGTCAGAACGAAGTTTCACAGCCTTTTTTTTTTGGCTCTGACGTCACTAGGATCCGGACTAGCGGCTCTGCAGATCAAGGCTTGCAGGCTGAGACGGTTTCATTCTCTTTTCACATTCTTTTTTTAATGAAAGGGTTTAACCACGGGTTCCATTTAGAGGAGAGAAGACGGTGTGATTACCAGCCTTCCGTCAGTGAGCACACCCCGGCGCAAAGCTGTCCCCACTGTGGGGTGTGAGCACTTCGAGTCCCCGAGGCTGGCCTCGCTCTCGTTAGATCTAACTCGGGAGGTAACTGGGGCGACGTTTGGTGAAAGTCCTGTAAAATAGGTCACCTACCGCCGGTGAAAGGAGAGACGTTACTCAGAGGGTAGCTGGGAGGGAGGACGTATCACAATTCCGAGGGAACAGGCTTTAGTGACAGGTACGCAGGGAAGCCGTGTCCAGAGAGCCTTTCAAAAGGCTTAAGAAAGAAGCCTTTGTCGGCGGGAGTGATAGCATCTGCCTCCGTCCCCTCCTTTTACACATCGGGAATCCCGTGACACACCGCGCACGCCGCTTAGGGGGGTGAGCGCCGTGTGATACAGCTTAATGCACACGAAGCTGCAAGGCCGGTGGTCCCTTCCCAGCTCCCACCCTACCCGGCTGCTGTAGCGCTTAGTAAACATCGCCGCGCGCGCGCCTTGTCCTGGGCCCCGCCAAACGACTCCCAGGCACGGCGGAATGAATTAGGAGGCAGGCGCACGGCTCCGGCCAGCTCCACGTCGGCTTCTGTCGTGTGGGCTAAGCCAACCTCTGGGCTACCGCATCCTCACTGTTACTACATGACCTCGCCATGTCTCAGAAGACACGTGAGCCCAGGAAAACAGAGCCCCCCGACACGCACTTGGAGCCCGTGTCCTGCCTTTGAGTGAGAAATCGTTTCCCAAACACCCTTCCTGTTAGATTGAATAAACATCTGTGTACCAAGGTTATTTTAAAAAAATAGAAAGATGTTCTCTTTGAAACTGAGTTCAAAAATATGTATACACTGAACACAAGGTATTTCTTGAGATGGGCTTTATATCATTATGTTCCCAGTTTTCAAGTTTTTTCATGCTTTAACTTACACCAGTATTGATGAATAGTTTATATATATTATTTATATGAAATATATGAATAATATATATAACATATATATAATATATGTGTAACCTCTTATATACTTGTTAAATTATTGTTCTGTATAATTCTGTTTCTAGCCTCTTCACATAGTCATAACATTTAGCCTATTATTTTGATGAACTGTTTGTACTTTGTAAGAAAATCTAGTATAGTAATAGTTTTACAAATGAGATAACTCAGAGTGACATTCTGTGTAACCTATCTGAAATCAGGCAGCGAATTACATCAGAAGTATTTGGGATATGTTTTGAAGAAGCTGACGGACCCCAGATGAAAATATCATACTCTTTTCTAAGATAGATCACAAACTTAGTCTCGATAATGCCAGAAAGCAAAATCACTCAATTAAAACGTAAGAGTTGTGATACACGTTTCCCCAGAAAGACATTTGGCCACGGAATGTGTTGGCGTCGATTAAACGTGGTGGTTCCCAACCTGGGGTGGATGTTGGCCCCTGGGGACTTTTGGCAACATCTGCAGATAGTTTCCATTGTCACAACTGGAGAGGCAGGATGCTCCCAGCAGGCGTCTGGTGGGCGGTTAGGGACGCTGCTCAGCATCTTACCATGTGCGGGACAGAACCCACAACAAAGATCAACGATCTGGCCCCAAATGCCGATCACGCCAAGGGTGACAATGGTATTTTTGCATTAAATTTTTTTTTTAAACCCAAAACTGAAAAGCGAGAAAAGACAATTGCTCCTTTAAAGTATTTACTAAAAAAATGACAGTTATCTAACTTGTATCCAGGTACCTCGTTTTAAGATTATTTTAGAAGCTGTTGATTGTTTAAAATAATTCATCACGGGACACCTCCCGTGGGTCTATTATTATGTGAAGATTTCAGAGTGAGATTGACATAGGAAATATTTATCCCACATCAGAAAATTCTACTCCGATAAGAAACTTCCTAAGAATGCAAAGTTTTGTTTCTTCCTGAGGATCCTTCATGTTTCCAAACTCTTTCTCTGGCCTTTGTGTGGCAGATGTTTGGTAAATAGGTCTGAGATAAAATGCAACAGAATTGAGTGACAGAAAGCCACTTCCTTACTTTGAGGTTGGCCAACACAAACATTCCTTCTCCTGATTCATCCCTTTCCTTTGTGGATTAGAAGCAATCGGAGGGTTAACAGAACAGCTTAGTCTTAAAGCCCTCCCAATGTTTGGATTCATTTTTTTCCCCCAGAAGGTCAAAAAGAACACCAATTAAAGGCATTTACAATCTTTATTCAGAGTTTCCATATTTCTTCACCATTCCAGTGCGAGTTCCTCTCCAAAGAAATTTGGTCCAGAGATGGAATGGAAGAATGAAAGACATTTCATTTTCTCTCCTAGATGTTGGCAGTACTTCACTCCTACATGTCTGAGGTTGTTTTCATCTTGCAGAGTACTTTGATATTTGTGAATGTGGCTACATGGCTTAAAACGAGAGCAGTGATAACTCATACTAATTATTCGGCTTGTGTGTTAATGCTTGACAAGAGAGAAAAGAACTTTTCCTTCCTTGATGATGGTTGTAAACATTAAGAAACCCGGGAGGAACCGAAAGATCTGTGCTCTTGAGAGCAGAAACGCTTCCATCTCGCAGAGTTCTCACGTCTAAATCATCAGGAACGTCCTGCGACAAGAGTTGTTCATTCTTTCAGACTTCCAGGCCGTGCCGTTCAGGCCAGACTCAGCCTGCTGTATCCTGTCCTCCTCTCCGGTCTGGGGTGGGGCTCAGCCTTTTTAGTGCTGCTCGCAAGTCTGAAATAGGATGACCACCATCTCCCTCTCTCTGCCCAAGATCAAGATAACATTCGATGACGTCCAACGTTCCTATGATAACTCAGCATTCCCACTGCGAGGTCTCGCAGGAGCTCGCAGTCGAAGTTGGGATGGGGGCGGCATCACATTTAATCTGTTTGAGCTCCCGCTGGGTGTCTGGGAGTCCAACTAGACGAAACGTGGACTATAAACAGAACATTAATGGAACGATCTGGCCCGCGGAATGAAACAATGAGCTTGGTTTGGGGGTAGGGAGGAAGCAACCAAGTTGTTTATATTTCATTCAATCTAGGGGCCACGTTGAAGTGGGGCTGGAATCCCAAGTATATCCTTCTCTTCGGTTCAGTCCTTGGGAGGAATATTTTCTTAACTGAATGGGAGACCCTAGAGGGAGAATAATGGGGGTGGGGGAAGGCCATCTGCAAGGGCAGGAAGAAGATCTTGGGGGAGGCTGAGAAAAACTCTCCGGAGAGGAACGGCCTGGTTCCAGTCGCCCTTCTCCCTCCCCACGGAAGGGTTTGCATCCCACAGTGAGGTGTCCCTCCACCTGTGCCCCACCCCCACCCTGGGACCTTACTAAGGGGTAGGAGGAGGTCTTCCTTGTGGGAAGGAGCTGGATGCCTCGGTTAGGCCTGAGCAAACCAGGGACCTCAGACTCAGAGCAGCCTTCCCTCCCATCTGCCATGTAAACCTGCTACTCTGCTGGAAAATAAACCCCGTACTGCAGTTCCTCCATAACCGATGGTCTTCAGAAGAGATTACATCCGGTTCGGTGACTGAGCGCTTGATGTCCAGGTAAGTTTCGTCTTCTGAGGGATTTGTGCCACACGTCAGAACATTGCAATACAGCTTTTGCCAAAGAATAATATAAAGGGGCCAGAAAGAAAAGGAGCGATATAGAATGGGGTTCCCAAAGGGGTCTTGCTCTTCAGAGAAATCCACACAATGTCATAAGGCCGCAGCACGAACACCTGTCACTAACTCCATCCCGCGGTGACAGTGTTCCCAGGATGGTAGCGAGAAAGATGTGTTTGTGGGAATTTAGCTTTTTCCTCTCTCATTTTTAGGTATTTTTTAATGGGTATTTTCTATTTCCTTCTCTGGAGTGAACCTCACCACCTCCACCTTGATTAGGTTTAGGATGGGTCTTGGAATTTCATCGAAAATGATTATTTTGGCTCTTTCAACTTTCTCCTCTTCGAAAGTCATTCAACGAAGCAACTAATGAGTAAAGGTATAGGCTGGCTTAAGAGTCGCTATTCCTTTCCCTGTGTTGTATTTGGGGATAATAAAATTTAAAAATGAAGAAATAATAATAATCAAGTTGAAAGGGGAAAAAAATGTGAAGAGCCAAATCACTGGATGATATTCATAGATTGGAAACTCGATTCTCAAGGGAAAGAAAAATGTCAGCTGACTCTTCCAACTGTCGGGTGTCCATTTCATCGTCGCCACAGGGAAAATACAGAAGAGGAAAGCCGCGCTGGTCAGAGCCGGAGCTGAGATGGACAGCTAAGTTAGTTTCCTTTTTACTTGAAAGGCTGTTGCTTCAGGAGCTGGTCGCGCACCCCCTAGGCCACGTGATCGTTGGCCGGCGTGCATCCTGTTTAGAAAGACACATCTACGCATCTCATCTGTGTCCTGACAGACGCAAACCCGTCCAGGGACAAGGGTCTCTGTGAACAGAGCTGCAACTGTCAACATGCACCGCAGTCATCCGGGGGTTTTGCTAAAAGCCCGGTTCTGAGTGGGGAGCTCTGGGGTGGAGCTCGGGGTTCTGTGTTTCTAACAAGTTCCCAGGTGATGTCCCAGCTGTGGACCCAGAGTCTACGCCTTCAGGAGCAAAGCGGAGCAAGGAACCGAGGTGCCTGGGAGGAGGTTTAGACGCAGACCATTATTAAAAGCAAAATTCAGCTTTCCTCGGGCCATTCTGCCTGGGAATTTTGAGGCCATTTGCAAACTCTCTTAGGGGCCAGAATATGCTTCTGGTTGTCTTTCAACAGGCTTGGCGTTCTCGACCTACACGCAGGTCCACGGACGTCCCCGGCTGTTCTGCTGGGACAGGCTGATGGCGAAGCCTGAGCTCGCACGCAGAGCGCTTACCACTGGGGCATCGGCAAACCGTGGTGGATGCCCGGCTTCAAGGCCCGCGAGAGCCTCACAGCACCCCCAGATTCAAGATCGGATTCCTAGCTGTCCGACACGTATAAAATACATAGTTTGACAAATCTGTTGGTTCTGTTCCCAAAAAAGGTAATGTAGAAGCAAGGACTATATTGCATGCTATACTAAATCCAGGAATTTCCATCCATGACAATGACCGGTTTTGAAGACCAATGGCAAAATCTGCCGGGGTGTGCGTGTGTGCCCGCGGCTGAACAACACGCGCCCCGCCCGCACGAGGGGAGACGTGCGAAGCCCACACCCGGTGGGAACCCACAGGCAGGAGCGGGGAGGAAGGGGCGCGCTCCGCGGCTTGCTGGGGAAGGCTGGCCTTGCGCTGGTGAGCTGCGCCCCCTGGTGGCCCGGGGGCGGCTGTGTCGCGCTTGCGTTCCGCAGGCCGCGCGGAGGTCTCGGGGGTGCCGCGCTGCAGGTATGCAGGCTTAGTTTGCGGGGAAAAGCAGACTTTCAGGGCACCCCCTGGGGATAACTCGAGGCCCCCGCTCGGCCCCTGCGCGATTTGGGGCACAGCCCTCCTGCAAAGGACAACCTCGGGCTCGTCACACGGGCTCTCCTTACGACTGTTTTGGAGTTGTTGTCTCTGCATTGATTTGAGGCACGTGAAAAAAACTCTCGAGGTCTATATTTTATTTTATTTACCCTTAAAAACAATTCTGGACATTCGCCGGGGGCAGGTGGCCCACAGGGCGGAGAACGTTATGCTGGGAACCCGAGTTCCCTTTGCTTCCTGTCCTGGGCGCTTGCGGTCCCATCCGGTCGCCTAGGTCTGTCCCTCCACATACCTGCCTGCTCTCAAGGTGAAGGTGAGTTTTGTGATTTTCCGAGAACCACCTTTCCACTGACCTTATATATTTCTGTGTCGATACAGAGACGTTGTTTTCCTCAAGGGGACCTTGCCGAAAGAATATTCTTTCCTCGGGAGAGAGAATGTTCCGCGGGTCGGGTGGAGACGAGACCCTGCGGGCCCCGCTCCCTCTCTGGAACATTCTGCAACGAGTCACAGTTCTGCCTCAGCCCAAAGGGTGTCTAGGCTGAATAAGGAGGTGTTTTAAATATTTATTTAACAAGACATATTTTAAATAACCTACATATGTAAATAGAGCGTTCCTAGCCTGTATATTATTGCCAGGTCGATTCTCGTGTTCTGATATATAATTAATTACCAGTTTATTCCTCTGTAAACCGAAGCAGGAAATAAATCAGTGATAGCAGGTCACCGATGTCAGCAACAACTGTAATACCCTCTTGTCAGTGGGCCTGTGAGAGGGGACTCGAGACAGTATATGTAACCTGCGGCGGTGGTTTCCAGACGGTGCCCAAAAGGCAAGTTTCTGTCCCAATTTTAGTTGCTTTCTTTTGATGTCTAGACTTTTTCTCTGTGTTGAATAGGTGGGCACGGAACGCACATTTTCTCGTTTGAAACAAACCCGGAAAACACATACAGCGTTTTCGATGCATTTTGTAAGGTGGAGTCACCTGAAGTAAAAGCATCGTGAACACTTTAAGCAGCGTTATTGTATTTAGAAACAAGGACGACACCTGTTCCGATCATTTGGGTAATTTCTTGGGAGTTGAAATATGAACATTTTTAATGCTTCAGCAAAATCCATGCATCTATTTTTAAATTTTTGAGAAAAAAATATATGCATATGTATTTGTCTTTTCTACTCAAAATGAGCATCTGTCTTTTCAATTTTTTCACTGAAAACGTCTAAAGGATGAAAGTGTTGAACTTCACATTTGTCATGAGTATAGACAGATCTCTCTATGGAAGAAAAATTAAACAAAAACCAATTTTTTAAAAAATTTTCACTTTCTGATGATACAAAATGAATAATCATCTCAAGCGCCTCAACAAATTTTTGGTCTGGGTGAGCAATGAGACCCGTGTGTTTCATTTAAACATAATACACGTGGAACTCAACACTGAGTTCCAATTCTCCGTTCTGTGAATTAGTTTTCCAACCCTATGCCGGGCAGTGGATTAGCCATATTAATTATCCTGGCCCATGGCCAAAACATCTGGAAAGTTTAGTGTGGAAAATCATTTAAAATAATTCGTTCATGCCATCATGACGAACCCACCCACTGGCTAAATGACCTTTTCGCTATCACCCAGCTGTATAACCACACTTTAAAACATCCCGTATGAAATCTGCATTGGATCGTTTTGGCATTCGGCATTGGGAAGAAACATTCAATCTTCGGGAAAATAAACACCAGCGACGACAAAATAGATGGAATTGTTTGAGGCTCTCCGGAGGATTATGGTGAGTGACAAAAGTCGATTTTGAAATGTTACATACTGTTAAGACTTCATTTGTGTGACATTATTGAAATGACAAAATTACAGAAATGGGGACAGAGCGAGGGTCAAGGAGGATGTAAGGGGGCGAGAGGGAGCGGGCATGGCTATAATGAGGTAAATATGAAGGACTTTGGTGATGATAGAAATGTCCTGTGTCTTGACTGTATCTATATCAATATCTTGTCTGTTGTACCAGTGTTTTGTAAGATGCTGGTATTGAGGAAAACAGGATAAAGTATCCTTCTATATTATTTCTTACGACTGTGCGTAAATCTGAAATTGTCTCAAAATAAAATTCGAATTAAAAAAAAAAGAGAGAGAGAGTCCTGCAAAATTTACACTCTAACAGCTCCATTACTCCGGACTTAAAGTTTAAGAACTATATATTGACTATGATGCTTGACTCTTACGTAACCTTGGGCAAACGTATTCAGCCACTCCGAACCCGCTTCTCTGTGAATGAACGGGCATCATGATACCTGCCTATGGATTTCACTAGTCGTAGTCAGGAATGACACGAAGATGGAATCGTGATTGTGAAAATGTTTCCTAACTCTTCAAGTACTAACAATGACAACGGCAAAAACGACGTTCGCTGGATGCCGTGTGCCCATTGCACGCAGAGTTAAACGTGTTTCTGACATCTATTCGGTACTGTTTTACGTGATACGTGGCTCCTGCATCTTAACGGCAGAACGTGCAACATTCAAAGAAACACTGCTAAAGAGAATTCTCATGGCTCATCGTATCCTTCTCAGGCATCCAAGACTTTCCACGTCCAGGGTAACTACCATCTCCGACTTCTGCAACACTCTGAAATTCTAGGGACTCTCTCACGCTCCCTTCAACACGCCAAACCAAAACCCTCCATCTCGGCCCCTCATACTCCCGTCCCTTGCTTTTTGCACACGGCGCAGAAGGATGAGTTCCCACCAACACGCGGCCTCTCTGTGGTGCACCTGTTCCTTAGGCTGCCTCCTGCCAGTGGGAGACCTAGGCCAAGGGGCTTAGTCCTTTTCCCTCCTTCCAGCAGCCCCGCCCCCCCCACCATCGTGCCTGTGGACTGGAGACAGACAGACAGACGTGTCTGTAGCTAACGCGTTGATGGTTTTTATTACGTTTCACTTATTGTCACCATTTTCCAATTGAGGAAATGTTAGTAACCTACTGACAATGCACAGCCATGCTAATTTAGGATACTTAGGAAATACTTAATTAACAAAGGGATGAATGCTCCACATGTTGCATAGAATTTTTCTGTGTTCTGATTTCTGCCATATGACTACCATTCATTTGTTTATTTGCTCGTTTGCTTATTCATTCATTAATCCGTTTCATCACTCACTCAGCAATGGCCCAACACCCACTAATTGCAAGGCTCCGTGCTAAACCCCTGGGATATGAAGATACTGAGTCAAATAGAATCTGGAGAGAAACACACAGAAACGATAATAACGGGAAGATGGTTCACAACACAATAGTCATGAAAGTACCATGGCACATAAAGGAAGACGGCTCCACTTCAAGGAGGAGACTTGGGGGCACCAAGCGAGGGTGGCAAACCCAAGCGCCCACAGGGGCCAGGCCTGCAGCAACCTCCCATGGTGAGGGGCATCAGGACCTATTGGGACCGAATTTGATTTAGGAATGGATAGAAGCGGACCTAGCATCCCCAAGACTAGGACCGTCCATCATGCATTACGATGGTGATATCCAGTGGGCTCCGCCTTCGACACACAGCTCACGCCTGACCACGTGGTTTCTTATCATTCCCAATAGAGCCTCCCCCCCCAGTCCAGACCCCCCCGTTTCTCCTCAAGTCAGGCACAGTAACGTCTTCTTTCATCTCCACGTTTTCCCTCTTGCCCCCCACAATCCTTTTACCAGGCAAAAATCAGAGGCAGACTGAATGTGGAAGCGCGTTCATGCCACTTCTGTATTCAGTGACTTCCCATGTCACTGAAAGTTCCAGAAAAAGACCTACCACGGTTCGAAACACACATTTCTTAGAAGGCCCTAGAGAGTTTTTAAAAAGTGTCGTCGGCTGGCCGGGAGCCCCGCAAGTTCTGGACGGATCGAAGGTAGTGAGTGAGCGCCCCGGTTGCTCCGTGCCCCACGGTAGAGAGATGGTCACTGACAACCCTACCTAAGCGTCTCTCTTCACCTTACTCACATCTTCCTTACTTTCCATCGTAGTGTTCTTCCTGATCACGTGTGTGCCTGCCGGCGTGTGTGTTTACAGTCCTTCATCCCCTGCTGGGGACACCTCTGGGGCCAGAGCATCGACCCCTTCCGTTCCTTTATTGCTCTATCCCCAGGGCCTGTACAAGTGTCTGGCGGGCACATCGGAGACAGTAAAGAAATAAATTTTAACATAGACTGAACCCGCAGTGGCACGTGGAGGAAGGGCTTAACACATTCAAGGGAAGAGCGTGGAGAGCGGCAAGCAGGCAACGGGAAACCGGACAGGAAGCCGGAGGAAGCCTCGTGGAAAAGACAGAGGCGGGGCGTTTCTCCTTCACGGATGGGGGACCACGACCGTTTTTAACGAGAGGCTTTCGCAACCAGATTTGTATTTTAGAACACTCACTTCCTGCAATTTAGAGAACGGAGTAGTCCCAAACAGGGTTAGGAAGAGTAGAAAAACCTGTCGGGAGACTCTTGCGTTCATCGTGAGAAAAATCTGGACTAAGAGATGACACATTTGAACACCGCAGTGTGAAACTGAGGCACAGGTGGGTTTGTTTTGTTTAATCTAGTGACAAACATAACTATAAAAGAGAGCTCGCTCGTATTTTAGCCTTTATAATCCACGGCTTCTCTCTTGCAAAAGCTTACCTTTCTCTGTCTCTCTGTCTGTCTGTCTCTCTGTCTCTCTCTTTTGGTTAAACAAATACGAATTAAGGCAGGCCCCCAAAAATACAAGTTCAAGACATCTCCAGAAACCAGTCAGTCGTCTCACCCATTCTGGACCCTCTGGTGCTAGGATGCTGTTTCCCACGTGTGGCCTGAGGGATCCTGGTATCTCTTTACCACCTTGCCTCATGGGCCATTTCACACTTTAATTATCCTCTTGGGGGGGGGGAGCTCCATAATTTCTGTTCTGTTCTAAATCTCTTCTGTTTTCCATTTGTGCTCTCCCGTCCTATACTCTGTTCGAAGCTGAAAATAGAGCTAAGGTATGATCTTACAACAACCTCTAGTGATTAATTCTATTACTATTTTTTTTCCCAGCGGAATCCACTCATCATAAATAAGAAAAGCTTCATCTGTAAAAGAACTCCCCGACGGACCTCGACCCTTACCCTTCATCCCCCTTCATACTTGCTAACCCAGTATTAAGTAGGGTCCCCCTCCCCTCCTCCTCCCCATTCTTTCAAACCAATATTACTTTGGTTAAAGAAGTAAATCTAATTAAAGGAGCATGGGAAATGGAAGCCGTTTAGTGAGTTAGGGAAGCTGGCTCTGTGTAACTTTCACCAGTGATTGGGCTTACAAGATGGAAAATTCCTTAGACCGCTAGGCAAAGCACTCTCAATGTTGTCGAAACATCTGGTTTTCTTTGTGTAAAATCTTTTCCACGAGGTTGGCGAAGATTTTTATTCTAATTGAATTTGTAGTTAATTCCAGATAAAGATGACTTTCTTTTTTGCTGATGCTACTCAAATCAGGGGGTCCCAGCTCCACTACTTGAAGATGACTTTCCACAAAATTAATCAAAAGAAGGGATAAGTAGTTTGACTCAAGTGAGCCTCCACTGGTTTATGTTTTTAAGGCAGGACAATTTTTGATATATCCCATTCCTGACTTGGACTTTTGAATCTTGCATGATAGAGACTGAAAGGCAGACTCTTATGTCTTAAACACAATATTCCTAACCAATTAAACAAGGGTATCCATGGGCTGTAATTTGAAAATGGCTTATCATCTTCCCCATCAATTTTTATCAATTTTGTTTATGATTCTCAACTATTTCAAGGAAACTAAGGAGTCAAGCTTTCTTATATTTGTTGTAATGTTTGTTAAATAATGGAAAGAAGAAAGGAAGAAAGGAAGGAAGGAAGGAAGGAAGGAAGGAAGGAAGGAAGGAGGGAGGGAGGGAAGGAGAGGGAAAGAGAGAGAGAGAGAGAGAGCGATAGATATCGCTCTCTTCTCTCTCGCATAGAGACGATAAGATCCCTCCGCACCCCACCCAGCTCCAGCTAATACCGAACCTACCCTCCATCCCTAGAAAGAAGAAAGAAAAGACAAGCAGACGATACTCATACTAGTCTCCCAGTGGCTTTGCCAGGGCACCTACTTCTTAGTCTTCTGCCTGTAACTGCGACCTTTTGGAATCAATGTTTTCCGCGAGTTTATATTTTGGATATTATTAAATAAAGGAAGACTATTAAATTATAATTAGTTTTTTTTCTCAACCAACCCTGATAAGTGAATCCACCCCTTTGCTCTCTCCCTCCTGCAGAATATAAATAAATAAATAAATAAATAAATAAATAAATAAATAAATAAATACAAATAAAAAAATATATATATATATATATAGACACACTACGGAAATGAAAACCAACACCCAGAACCCAAAGTCATAATAAGAAGTGAGTTTAGGTACCCTGCAGCTTATCGGGCAGCCCAGAATTTATCCCTGTCCCATTTCAGGGTCACTTAACAAAGCCAACTTCCTATTTTTTTTTTTTTTTTGTTCCAGAGGCTTTGGACCCAGAAGGGCACTCCCTTTTCCTCTAGAATTGGGGTGGAGATGTCAAGCAGAAGCCATGGACACAGACCTTAAATTCATCTTGGCTCTCCTTGTACTTATGCCCAAAGCCAAAATTTGAAAGGACTCTTCCCCCCTTTAAAGGGCTGCACTGGTTCTTTCAGCGGAGTTAGTTGTTTTTTTTTTTTATCTGGACCTCTTAGTATCTGGAATGTGTATTTATCTGTCATCGTACTTTTTCATCTGCTTCTGATTTTTATACACAGACTCTCTCCAAAGGCTTCTGCTGTTTATCTGAGCAATTCAAGGCCAGAGGAATATGACTAATTTATTCCTAAAATTCAGTAGGTACTCAATAAATAATTCTTTTCATTAATGAACTCAAATAGTCACAGAAAATTTAATGGGGAAAAATGCTAGTCGTGAGGAGCTTTCTGCTGCGGTCTCATGGAAGGTCAATACCAGTTGGACTCCATTCAGTGCTGTGGTTGGTTAATTCTTTAAATTATCAAGATGGGGCATGGAGTGGGCTAGCAACTCGGGCTCGCTCTCGAGAGGAGGCCCAAGCCTGAGAAAGGATTCTGTCTACAAAGTGGCTGAGGCACACCTGGCCCCTTGGCTGCTCCGTCCCACGGACACATGGTAACACATCCGAGGTTACGAGGCAATAAGAACTGGAATTGACCACGGCCTCTTCCGCCACCTGTCAAAGTTAATTCTACTTTAGACGAGCGTGAATCACGCTGGTGATGTTTAGAGTTTAAAAGGAAGGACTCGTTCACTGACACTGTGACCTTTATTGTAGGGACCAAGAAAGCTCTAAAGTCAAGTTCACTTTCAATGCAGAGAGCTTAATTGGAAGCTGCAGTATTAATTTTTGCAACAACACACCCCGCATCTCTCTCATATAGACTGCTTGGGTCATTGTCCCTGTCTGTCTGTGAAATGACTCATCCTAGAGAAAATTCTCATCTTCTAGAAAAATATTTAGCCTCTGATTGTTGGAACTTGGTTGATTCAATTGTCAATACTAGTTGGACTCCATTCAGTGCTGTGGTTGGTTAATTCTTTAACCAATTTTTTAATTTAAATGTATTCTTCTTGTGGAGAATACAAGACCTGGCAAGTTTGGTTGTTTTTTCTGTAAATAGAAGCCACCCATTTTTTTGGAAGCCTACTGTGTGCCAGGGGATGATGAACTATGGGTTTTATAGATATTATTTTTATTGAGATATAATTGACAGATAACATTATATGAGTTTTGGGTGCGCAACATGATTCCGTATATCTGTATCAAGTGAGGTGATCACCACAATATGCCTTGTTAACATCCATCACCACACATAGTTGAATTTTTAAAAAATACTTATAGCATCACTGTATAGGAGAAATAGTCCTTTTTTTTTTTTTTTTTAGATGAAGAAGTTGAGATAAAAGATGTGAACCACACACCCAAGGTCATATCACTTATCAATGACTGAAATGGGACTTAAAACCCATGTCCTCCTGATACTGACAATAAGAACAAATTAATTCTAAGTAAGAAAGCATCAAATAAGAAACTCTACACATTTTCTTGATGCGACCAGATGCTGACTGATCACTGATATTTTCTAAATGAGGCATCGGCAGGGGCAATTGAGTAGAAATAGATCATCTAGATAGAGCTGCCTAAAGTCAACTTCCCATCAAATTTAGCCGTAAATACAGGGCAGTTAAAATTTGATCTTTGCAGATATCTATCTATTCCTTTAAGGGGCTTAGCTTTTGTTATTTTTGACTTTTTTTTTTTTTTAACAGTTAGTGTTGTTCTTTCGAAATAATTAAAAGGAAAGGAACTCTGAAGAGAGACCGAGGGACATCCAATATTCCCTAATCCTCTCTGTTGCTCTAGGTGATGGGTACACTTAATTAGGGAGGGTCCTGGGTCTGCCGGGGACCAGGGCCTGACCCGGGGGCGGGAAGGAGCGCGCTGTAACCTGACCGGGTGCAGGTGTGTGCCTGCAGGTCACACGCTGGGAAAACATGTGGCCCCGGCAAGCTTTCCCGAGTCTGGCCATGCGTTTAACTATTTCAGGTCTTTCTCGCACGTCCAGGTCCTCTCATGCATGCTGTTGGCAGGCTTTCCTCTAGATGAGTAAGATTTTCAAGACGGAAAAGGAAGTGCACAAGGTTAGGGACCCATCTCAGGCTTTTGGTCTATGGCTAAAAGCAGAACTCGTCTTGACTGCCATTCTCCCTGCAGACCCTCTCACTAATCCACGAATACGGGGTACTTAAAAGAAACATTTTCTTCTACGCCACAGCATGATTTTTTAATTCCTTCCTCCCTCTTTTCCTCTCTCTCTCCTCCATCCTTCCTTCCTTTCTTTCTTTTTTTCCTTTGATTTCTTTTTGTCCACCTGTTTATCCATCCATGTGCCTGCCTCTCAAAGATAATGCAGTCTTTGATTTTACCGTGTTCCAGAGAACGTGGTCCCTAGGTATCCCGCATGTGGTGTTAAGGAAAACACAATGGCAGATGAACTTTGATCATCTCCTACCCTACAAGAGGTATTTATTGATAGAAAGACTGTGGGTGGATGAAGGAGGGTACAAAACCCTATAAATGCACAGCATTAGCGGGAAAATAAATTCAAATGTCTTCCCTATGGACAATCTTACTGTAAGTTGCCCATGAGCCATGAGATGTAACATTTACAGGCAAATATATATATAAAAATGATCAGACTTGACATCAACAGAGATTGTGCCATTTTTGAATAAAGAAGTACCTGCATCTGATTATATAAGCGGTTTGCATTTCAATTATTATTATTGGTAATTCTCTTTATGAAAAGTGTTCTAAAACTGATAACACATTTGCCTGAGATCTTATTTTGAAGACCGTCTTCATTACGAGGATTAGCAGCCTAACGCTCCCGCACTCTGCACCTTACACCCATGGCCTGCACTGACTGACCTCCTTCCAGAATGTCATGTGATGCCTTGAGGAGCCACTGGGGTACTAATACCCATTTGGGCAAAGCCCACCTGAAGTCTCGGGGCCAGCCTTATGCAGGTGCATCCAGGCAAAGCTATTTCCTGTCGTGGCCAGGTGTTCTTGCTCCCCTCTGCTGAAAGGTAAGGGGTGCAGTAGAGCGGATGGGGGCTACTGAGTCACAAGGTCTGAACTACAAATTCCCTCACTACGTGTAAAATTCAGGTGTGTTCGTTAACTCTTAAGAGCCTCAATTCACATGTGAAGTAGGAATTAAGCAAACGCTCACCAAAGCTGCTGACAATAGGTAAATGCAGCGGCGAAGCAATTTATCACCTCGGATCAGTGGATGATCAACAAACGGATTCGGTGCCCTTCACTTTCCCCAGTTTCAGGAGAGTTTTCAATCCCGTCATCCCTTCCGGTATAACTCCACTGTCCCCTTGTTCCCCCTTTTCTACTTTTCCTATCGATTCTTGCTTCCCTTTGCCCCCGAAGAACCTCTTCTACAGAAAGTGGCGGTCAGACTATTTTGCTCCTTCCGGTTAGTGAACTGACCCTTTGCCACTCTGGGCTCTGTCGGTTCTTTTCACGGTCCTGTCCTCACCGACCTTGCAGAGGGTCTATTCTGACCACGCTTTTGCTGGATCCTCATTCAAAACCCCCGCTGCTCCCAAACACGTATGTGTGCTCTGCTGTTTCAAGGCCGGGAATCTTTCCATTTACTTGTGAGTACCCGGACAACTGAGTTCTGTCTGGAGTTGGGTGATCTGAATGTGGGCTTCTGAGCCTGTGATGAGGACTCTGTGAAGCAGAGATAGTAGACAAGATGACTGTTTCTTTCGTTTCTTCTCTATTTCTTCTAACTTTCTAAACCCAAACTGGAAGGCTAAAATTAGAACTCCAAAAATTCCAAAATCTTGCTCAAGATTACACGTAACATTGAACAACATTTTTCTTAGCACTAAATTATTCTCTTTCAAATTGGAAGATGTTTCATTAACAATCATTTCATGATTTGCTTCAGACTTTTATTTTGTCAATGTATTTTTTTTTTGCCTTATAAACCAAGAGGCTAAGATTTTATTTATACATTTCCAAGCCTTTCAGTAAATAAAACAAAAAAATGTGTTCAATTTTTAAGGTTACTCATGTACATATTGCCAAACGTTTGAGGTATTTAAATTTTTCGTTTCTGAGAATACTGGTGTATATTAGCGCGAGTTACTCGGAAAGAAACACGTCATGATAAATAAGTCTGTGAATTGATGGGATTAATAAAGTTAGACAGATTTTGGGAAAAAAAATGCTTTTTTCAAATTACTGGTACACACAACTTTTTTTGGTGGAGTATCTTGTGGGGCTGGCACTCTAAAGAAAACGCTTGGGGAAATACTGCATGTACCTAAGGAGACAGACAGACTATTGAAACGAACCCTCCCGAAACTTTGATAACGAGTATCCTAAACTGTAGTAGACATCATTTGTTTTTGCCTGTGTACCATCTACCTCCTGTTTGTCTGGTAGGAGCACCTTGATTTTCCCTTGAAGAAAATGCGAGAGTAGCAAATAATCAGTCTGTTTTTCCTTTGGCCCAAGGATTGGGTTTTGGCTGCACTAATAGGATTCTCAGTCCCGGGAATGTGAATCTTAGCTCAGAGACCTTGTACGGAAAAGCAAAGCCGCTTCTTCTGTGGGATGTACCCTAAAGCAACTGTTTTTCAGTCCTTCGGTCATTGATTGACATCTCATAGATGTCCTTTTCTGCTCTGCTTTGATGATTCCAAGTAACTAGTTTTAGAATCCATTGGGTTTTTCAGATGTCCCAATTCTGTCCTCTCAGATAAATCTCGGCCGCATTAACCAATCAAATGAACTGGTCCTTCCTGTCTCTATTTTGGTCTGTGCCCACTTATGTCCTATAAATACAACTTGGACAGCACTACATGATATTCACTAAATAGCTCAGTGAGTCCCTAGGCTGGCGAAATTTTGCCAGTTCCGTTTTACTCAATGTTGAGCCCCGAACACAGTGATTTAGTCTTCTTACTGAGATTTTGTCTTACGAAATAAGTAATATGTCGATAGAACTCCTCCGCCCCAATGAAAGGTCTTACATAATTGTCAGAGTTTATAGGGTGCAGGGCCAAGCTCTGGAGAAGAAAGTCAACCATGAGTGGCAAGGGTACCTGCATTATTATGTGCATGTAATGATGGCCGGGGTCAGAGGAAGACTGTGGATTAGGCTCAGTAAAAACATATTCCTACCCTTAACTCCAGAAGTAAAACTAAAAATGAAAATTAAAAGAGGGAGAGCATTAATGTATTGACCCAAAGGCAGGCAAACGGCAGCCCGCAGGTCAAATATGACCACGCCCATCCATTTACAAATGTGGCAACATTTGTACTACAAAAGCAGGGCCCAGTGACTGTGACAGAGACCACAGGGCTCACAAAGTCATATTATTTATTATCTGGGCTCCTTACACTAAAAGGTTTGCCAACGCCTAGATTAAACGACATTCTATACGTTGATGAGAGGAGACCTGAAAAATCTTGGAATAATACTGTTTGGTATCCACTCCTATTTTGAGATTTCCAAGGAAAATGGCATTTGGAAAATCTGGTTATCAAAACCTCATTTCTGCTACTCATAAGGCTGTCATACGTAGGCAGCCATCTGACTTCTCCGAGTCTGACACAAATAGCACCTAATCCTCAGTCCTACATTAAGGGCTATAAGAATGCTTTGGTACAATTGAGGATAATATATGAAGTTTAAACTGCCTTAATTTTAATGAAGAACACTCAAGACTAATCTCACAGTTTCCCAAATATATTCTCCCCTCTTAGAGGCAATCATTTCTACTCATTTTTGTTAAAATTCAAGAGTCAACTTAAAATTTATCTATCATATCTCCATTGTAATAGGTGAAGATTTTATGTGTCCTACTTTCTGTTTATCTTTCTGTAAATCTACTTAACGTAATTAAACTTTTACACCTGTTCTATCTACTTCTGCCTTTTTACCTTTCAACTTCTGAGAGAACTACCGTTAAAAACAATATTAATAACAGAACTCCATTATGTCCTATCATCACAGAGTCTGTATTTTTCCAAATGAAAAGCTTTTTCATTGGGCATAGGTTACCTTGAATATATACAGTTCAATGTCATAAAAAAGAGTCGACCAGCTACCTATTATATTTGATTTAGTAACTTAGTAATAGAAGAATATATGGAAAGTATTACATATTCATACTATTAATTTAGAAATATTTTTCTGCTTCTCTGTTTCTACGGAGCAATTCTTTTCAGAGATTTTACATACATCACTGTCTTCTCTAGAGCCATCTGCGAAGTCATTAACGGCTGTTTCACAATCATCCTTGCTTCCATCGTAATTGTTTCAGATATAGATTTTTTTTTTTGAATCCAGACAGTGCTGTCGCTGTAATTTTATCCCAAACTGCAAGCTACCAAGTGCATCTTTTTTATTTAATCTGGAAGAGAAAATTCATGTTCTCCATAATGTAACCACGCACTTGATTGCTTTTTCAAGTGATCCTTAGGAGGTATGTTTGCAGCCACTTTCATCACTTGCAAGTGTGAGGTCTAGAAATGATGACCAAATCTGTGTGTAAGTTCTTTGTCTCTATTGTTGTTAACATGACATTTTTTTCCAGAGGAGGAGGAGGAGGAGGAGGAAGAGAAGGAGGAGGAGTAATAATAATAATAATGATGATGATGACGATGATATTGATTGTTTCCTTCCCCCTCATTTGCTCTGTTCTCTCCTTCTGAGAGTATTATCAATTAGACATCAAACGTCGGGAGTTAACTCTCCTGTTTCTTATATCTTCTCTCATTTTTTCTCTCTTTTTCTTGAGCTCCACATTCTGAGAGATGTACTTATTTCTCAACCCTTCTTCCTCTTTTCTTCCCCTCTGCAATCATATCTTAAATATCTAGAAACTCTTCTGCTTCATCAATGGTTCATTTTTCATAGACGCCTGTTCTTGTTTGATGAATACAACTTTTCTGAGGATCATTACTGGAGATTTTCTATTGTATCCCCTGCCCAAGTCCCTGTTAGAGTTCATTTTTAATTCTATTTGTTTCTTCCTTTTAAAAAAACTCTTTTTTTTTGTTGTTCATGCTGAAATATCCCTCAGATTTCTAGAGACACCTCATCCCTGTTTAAAAATGAAGAAAGAATATGGTTGATTTGAATCTCCGAGCATTCAGGGGAGGCTTGCCGATTGATGGACTTTGATTTAGGGTCATAGGCAAGGACCCATAGAGGCGTTCTGCTGTCCTAAACCATCGCCAGCTCCCAAGTTCAATTCCTTTACAGAGTGACTGTGTAACACTTTCGCCTTGAGTTGACATTGGATTGCCAAGACTTATGCCTGCTGGGGTGGAAGGGGGAAGCTGACTCCTTCTTATCACCTAGGCCCTCTCCTCCAGGCTCACTTGTTCCTCCCACCTAATGCCAGGACCTCTCTAGATCCTGCCGGAACAGTCCTTTCCACACTCATTCTGGGCTATGTCTTCTCCACTGACTTCATGATACAGCATCTCCCATGTACCTTCCACTTGCAGAAATGTGGCAACATTTTCTGGTTCTCTGCTGGCCCAGGGTTTCTTAGATTTATATCAATTTTTATTTCTTATTACCTTTTCCCGTCACTTATTTGGTGTTTGGAAGATAAAGGAGGAAAATTCAAATGGTGGGTAACCTATCCTGAACTAGAATTCAACTTCCATCTTATAAAACTTCACGTATTGCTTTATTTCCCAGTTATTTCCTTTCCATAAATAATACGTTATAAAGTTATCATACTGGAAATAAAAGAAATAGTTTCCAGATTCCACCTCCTGTAAAAGTTTAGCTATATTAGTCTTGACCCACTCAGTGCTCCTCTCTCCTTTTTGGCAAAGATGTTTTTGCCAGGGTCTTTTCTAGAAATTGTTATCGAGAGGAGCAATTTTCATTTTGCACTTCTTTAGCACTGCGTACTTAACCCTCCCCCTCATCTTCTCCGAAAGGTGATTGAGCTGTCATCTTTAGGAGTCTACCTAATTTAGAGCGATTCCGCAATATGTTTGGAAGACCTTGACCTCGCAATTAAGCAATGAGTGTGGCATATGTCTGCATTTGTTGTGTGTTGATGGAGAGTGTTCTCTGGTCAGTAAAGCATCAACAGAACTTGGTGCCAGAGTTACAGACAGTTGCCCAGGTAACGTCCTCTGAACTAATTTTTCACGCCAGCTGTGGCATATTGCTCTGAGCTGCGTTTTTGTCTAATCCCTCTGCATCTGGCTGGCCCATACCGGCATTCTCTGATATTCAAAGGGCTTCCTTTTTCCTTTTCTTCTTTCTTTTCTTTTCCTCCTCCCTCCCATCCAACACCGTGCTTTGTGAGTACCAAAATAAGGTTTCCACATTGAGAAGCCGCAGACGTCTTCCCAAATTCAAAAAATAAAAACAATAAAAAGCAAAAAGCAAGCCCAGGCTTAAGGAATAGGGTGGTCTACCATAAAGTCAGACTTGACTGTTTCTCTCTTCTTTCCTTCCTCTTTCTCCTCTTATCTTTTCCTACGCCTTCCCCTCTCTCTTTCCTCTCCCTCTCCTCATCCTTTTTCTCTTCCCTTCTTTTTTTCCTTCTGCTACTCCTCCTCTGCTTCCTCCTTTGCAATAAACTTGTTCCTCTGCCAAGGCCTCACAAAGCTGCCCAGCTTTCTCATGAGCATCTTCCATTCTCAACTCGGCGAATCTGTAACCTGATGTCGCCAGGACTGGCAAGGGTGATGGCAAGGAGCCAAAGATTTGCTGAACAAAGAGGTGCTGAAAACATCCACCTCGGCAGGATAAACAAGTCAAGGGGGTCTGAAACTGACACTGGACAGCTACACAGAGAAAAGTGACAGGGGAGATACTGGGAGGTCTCCGTGGTTCTCCAAAGGGACACCACCTTCTCTGAGGGATGCTAGCTGCGGACTGAAAATCTCTGGAAACGTTTAGGGATTCTTCCTCCTCATGTGGGCACTTTCATTCCAGGATATGGATTCAAGAGATGTGGTCAGTAACTCAAAAGCCAAACGTGGCTTAGATGATGCCAGTCCAAAAGGCTGTTGGCCGAGACATCTCTTCTGCGACTAGTTCCGCCGACTGGGTACCACGTGCCCTTTGACCTTTTAGTAGACATTATCGAAAATAAATAAACTAAGCCAGACACTAGTCTAAGTGGTAAGGACAAATTTAAAACAGTCATATACCCTTGCGATATGAAAAGAGTCCAGTGTGAATTGAATTCGGCTTAATTTGTATGGGGAGATGAGGTGTTTTAAAGGGAGAATGACGGAGGAGGAAGGGGGTGAGCAGGGGCTCAGTAGAGGCAGGCCAGTGAAAAATTACAAAAAGTGGGAAGTGGAGTGGGTCCAGGGTTTGCCAGCTGAAGTGAGGCTCCTGCCCATCTATGGGGTTTGGGGAGCAAGGCCTTGCCCTCGAGTGCTGGTTAGAACAGGTACATTCTACTGGCAGCTTTGAGTTTTCTCAGGCAGATGCTTTAAGTTAGGCTGGGGTCACCCTAGAGGTATGGCCTTGAGTTAGAAGCTATGTTAGTGTTTGCTCAGCTCTTTATAGGTCAAGACTGGGGCCTGGAGGAGGAAAGACTCAGAGGAGCCTGGCTAGAGTTTAGTGAAGGAGAGACTTGTTTTCAGGATCTCAAGGGCCTGGTCTGCTTTGCTTTGTCTAGAGAATTCTGGCTCCAAATTTTAGACCACGGATTAAAGTTAGAAACCAAACAAAAGTGTGTTTAGCGTTCTCGGTGTAGGTGTAGCTAATGTAGAGTTGGTCATTAAGGAGAACTTTGGAGAAAGTGAAGAATTCAGTTCAAACCATGACAAAAACGGGGAAACTCCACTCAAAGGAATATGCTTTGCTGACTGATACGCAGCCTGCTTCTCACGCACGGGCCTTACACGGGAGAGGGGTTCCTGTTTGTGGGAACACTAACAAGGAAATACACACCCATACCTTAAGGTGTAAGAGGCCTGTCTGGAGAACCCCCGGAGCCAAATAGGTTTGGACAGAAAATAGAGGCGAAGTCTGGGTGTTTCTCCAGGCTGCTGGTATTCATTATTCTTCCCACAAAGAGTTTGCAGCCCACAGATTAACATTTCATATTCCATATGCTTGAACATTTTCGAGTGCTATTAAGAATGCCCATAGAAAATGTGGGTCACACTCACGACTGAGCCTACACTTGCCAGGCCAAAATTTCGAAACCTCGGTTCTATTTTTGTGAGCTAAACTTTTGCAGGTGGTAAGGTGGGAGATGCAAATATCACAATGTGAATATGAGCCAATTAACCGACAACCACATTTTATGAGGTTGCAACTACCTAATTGTTTTGTGTCTGCAGCTAATTATTTCTGGGAGATGTTTCTGCATATAGAAAAGGAGTCCGCTATTAGAAATGAGTGTACAGCAAAACAAAAGTTCTCCTCTAAGCACATCAAGGGCAGGGATCACATCTTCTGTATGCTTTCCAAACTTCCGCAAATCGCTTTGGGCCCATGGATTCTAAACGGATATGAATATGCTAATGGCGGCACGATTCTCAAGTTCGACGAACAAATCGAGTTGCTGGCTGCAGTGAATAACAGCCAAGGTAGAAAATATCAACGAAATTCTAATCGGCTGGCATTTCTTTTAACTCATTGACTCCTATTGTCTCAGACGCGAAGAACTTTTGGGCGGAAAAGGAACATGGAGGTCATCTATTCCAAGAACGTTATCTTTACATTTGGAACTTATGGCCCCAGTACATTACGCGACCTTCTCAAAGACTCGTGATGCTGTCAGGCCTAGCTTCCGAATTTCACAATCCCTAATGCTGTGCTCCTCCCAACAGACCCGACACTTCCTAGTCCTTCTTTAAGGTATCAGAGGTCACACATGTCAAGGGAAAAACGTGTCTCTTAAACCCACGCATGCCAGGCCTAAGGGAATGCCAACAAATTAATTTTATTCCAGGCGGCTGAACTAGTTCTTATAAATTGGTCTGTCCAGACGAAGCAGTGGGCAAAGCATGCGGTTTTATGCAGATAGATTTTATTTTTGTTATTATTGCAGCTGCTCATTGATATTTTAATGCAAGTTTTTATTGAGCTATGCCCCGAGGCTTTTTAAATTGAGGGTTCAATTATTTCTAAAATCTAATAATTAAGTAAATTAATGAGCCTAGTCAGAAATCTGGCAACCTGACTATGAGGATTAGACACGACAAATATTAGAAGGAGGGGAGCTTTTTTGCTCTTTACAGGAAGATCTTTTAAAATCGTTGAGACTGTGTGTTTATAGACATGAATGAATCCTGACACCGAGGTCCACGAAGAAGCCAGGACACAAATTTGGGTTAGAAACAGAGCTTTACAGCAGATGGGAGCAAGCAGGGCAGACCTTGTCATCTAAATCGTCCCTGCCCCCCTTGCCAAAGCCCTTCCGAGTTTCAGGAAGTGTAGCCTCCAGAAATACGGAAGAGCATTACTGTGTTCACGTCCCTTCATTTTAAAGCGAACGAATTGATAAATCATGATGAGTTCGGAAGTCAGTGACCATCATGGCCACTTGAAAGCCATCAGATGAAGGCCAAGTTAAGAAAACCAGGAATGCTGACTTGGGGAAGGCTGCTTACAAGAGCCCACGATGGATTTCCTGAAATACTTTAAGCGAGAACCGTACTAACACTGAGTGACCCTGGACAACACACCTAGGAGACTCAGCTTTTGGTCCCAGACACTCGTCCTTGTCACTGTTTTGTCCTTGAGGTAGAGACCCCGTCCTCACCCCCAGGCTGTCCTTTGGAGAGAGGCTACTTCTCTCTGACCATCCAACCCCCAGAGTTTCCACTTAAATGTCTCTATAAATGAGGATTTTTGCTTAGACCCCAGATCCTGTGCAGGGGGTTTTGTAACTGGCATAGTCTTCCATTCTGTCACAGGACTGGCTTGGCTTTGTGTCCTCACGGTCGCCTCCTAAATACCACCCATCCCAGGGTCCCCCAAGCTACTTCTCACCGACTACTGGATTCTCTGGGCTGCCTATTTTGTCTGATTCATACTTGGAGATGGCCAGGCTCCTGGACAGGGTGTGACATACTTGTATATAGTGTCTTAACGCTACGGCTGCCTATCTGCAGGGATTTTGGTTTTAAGACGAGAACTCCAGCATGGTATTTTTATATCCTTCTCCGCTCTGTGGCCCACCCCACGATCGTACAGTATCTTCGCACAGTAGAGAGGTGCAGAAACGGATTCGAAAGCCTTGGGTGACTTGCCTGAGACCCCACGGCGAGTCAAGGCCGCGCCCGGAGCGCCCAGGGCGATCTGACGGCCAAGCCCAGGCTATTCTCAGCGTCATGCCCGCCTCTCGCTGCTCCGCACTCCAGGTTACGGTTCATTTTCACACAAAGACAGCGAAAACTACAATCGGACTCTTTATGAAGTATGGTCTGGTGTAGTCCAGGTGTGTTCACTATTCACACAGGACATAATTATAAAAACCAGTGTTCCAGGACCTTCTGAAGTTTAAAGGCTCTTACAGCCTTTACTTAATTCATTACAGAACAAAGGATGTTTTGTCCTAGAGATTCCAGTTGAATAAAGCTAACGAAATGAATTTTTTTTTTTTTTTTCCATAAGCAAACCCCATGATGAAACATGGAGAGAAGGCAAGGCCTTGAAGACGGAGTGAGAAAAACTAAGAAGTACGTTCGGACACACAATAGACTGCGGGCGGGACTGGCCTCTGGCTTTCTCTGCAGCTCTCCGGCCAGTCACGCTGGACCCCGCTCTGAATTCTGCAGACCCCGTTGCCCTCTGGGCTCCTTCGATAGCTGTGATGGGTGAGCTACCGTGAACGTTATGCGGGACAAGGGAGGGCGGACGACAACAGACGTGGAGTGTCACGCAGCTGAAGGAGAGGGTTTCGGTGTAGTTGAGGAAAGAGCCAGACTGGAAGAGAGAGTGAGATGAACTGAGAAGGCTGTGACCTTCAAGTCGGGTGACTCTCGATCAGCTGCATGAGGGGGGCCGCGCTGCTTGTTGAACTTGCTGTGAGCCCCAGCTGCTTCTCTCGTGAAATGGGAATAATTATCTCATCGGGTTTGATATCAGCTTAAATAAAATAACATTACATAAAGTGTCTTGCATAAAAAGGCGTTCAATCGAGAGGTCCTATTTTCTATGCTGCTGGCCACAATAAAATATGTCTTTTTCAAATCAATAGGCGCTAGAGGAAAGAAACCATGCCATCCAAATTTTTCTCCTTGCAGGATAGGAGGATGACCTGGCTGCATTTTTAGGTTTCAGTATTGCCTCTGCTCTTAGTAGGAGAAGTGATGTTCCTTCCTGTCATCCACATCATACATGCCCTTCCTGCTGTCATATGATCTACTGCACAGTCCCCAACCTCTTCGGCACCAGGGACCAGTGCTCCTCTGAGACGCTAATGCCTGATGATCTGAGGTGGAGCTGAGGCGGTGATGCTGGTGCTGGGGAGCACCTGCAGATATAGGTGAAGTTTGCTCACTCGCCCGCCACTCACCTCCTGCTGTGCGGCCCAGTTCCTAACAGGCCACGGACTGGTACCAGCCCACAGCCTGAGGGTTGGGAACCTCTGGTCTATAGGGAATAATTACCACCCTCGTGGCTTTTTTCATATTTGATATGCTGAGGGTACATAATAAAGATTTGACAAAGGAGTCGGTATCTAAGAAATTGACAAAATTATGTGTTTGCTAGGGTTACCTAGGTAAATGTATCAGTGTACATTTGACAGGTAAAACTGGCCATTGACTATTTTGTATCAGCCATTGCTTAATTTTATTGTCAAAGTATAATGCGAGTGGAGGAAAGTTCTGAGTAAAAATGTCAGTGTTTGATGAGGACAACTAATAGATAGTAGGTGTCATACTCTGATGGTAAACTGAGATGACCACTTTGGGAAACTTTTCATCAGTATCTACGATGACTGAAAATACACATCCTTCGTGAACTCACAACCCTAATCCTGACATTTCTCCCAACGGAAATACATAAATATGTTTCCCTAAGAGCCATGTTCATGCTAGCACTGTATATAATTAGACCCAAATGTAAATAACCCCAAGATTAGCAACAACGGAATGATTACCCAGCAATTAAAAAATAATACTGAGAACATACTGCTGAGTGCAGGAGCATCAGAGTGTCTCCAAACATAACCCTGAGCAAAAGGAGCCAGACCCCCAAAATTACATACCATGAGTCAGTTTAGAGAAAGTTCAAGAACAGACAAAACTAATCTAGGGTTAGTCAGGGAAGCAGCAGCTTTCAAGGGCTTAATGACTGATCGATTAACAAAGATTTCTAGAGAGCTAGTCATGTTCTGGACCAATGTCATACTTCGGTATGCATGTGGACCTCCTTGGTGGTCTTGCTGAAATGCAGATTTAGATTCACTGGGTCTGGGTTTGACCGAAGAGTCTTTATTTCCAAGAAGCTCCTGGATAATGCCAGCAAGGCTGCGAGCACGTGGCTCACACTCTGAGTAGCGAAGTTTGACATCTTCTTCCAAATGGTGGCTACGCAGGTTTATTTGTAAAATTCCATCACACTCTGTTTATGATCCATGCACTTTCCATATATGTTATATTTCAATGAAAAGGTCTACTTAAAACAAATGCCTCTTGGAATGGGAGCCTGAAGTAAAATTTTTAGCTGCAGTTTGTTCAATGACAGAGATAGAACTCACGAGAGTTCTATTCAGAGCTAGAAAAAATGACCTTGGACACTTTCGACCTTTCTGCCCCTCTATTCTCAGCTTAGATTCTAAGAAGAGAGTATCCAGTTGGCCCGACTTAGAGGTTCTGCCCATTCGCTAAGGGAGGGCAGGGTGCCCGGTTAACATAGTCTCATCAGACTTCATCTCAAGTGGGTGAACTATTTTCCAGAAGGTAGCTAGGAGATGCTTTCAAAAAGATGGTCAGATAGATGCTGACTAAGCCAAATCATTTGAGTGGAGGAGTTGATCAGAAGAAAGATTCGTGGAGGCGGCCTTCTAACTTCATAGGCAGCCCTATTTCTCCTCTCTGTCATTACTCCAGTAACTTTTCCAAGCTCGCTCCCCTCTCTGAGCTCAAGTCTGTGATAAAGTTGTATGTGTGTGTGTGCGCATGTGTGCGTGCGTGCGTGTGTGTGTGTGTGTGTAATGGCAAGGGAGGAGGAGGTCACCTCATAGGCCAGCATTTATACAGAATAGTGAAACACACAGAATTGCTACCGCTTAACTGATTTACTATAGTGTTTTAATACTTTTGAGTGCAATTCTGGAGAGAGCTTAGGGGGTAAAAACAATAAATAAACTATCCTACTAGCGGTAAGAGAAAGGCTTCATTATCACTATGATTGGTTCTAAAGGCAAGAGTTAGGTCTTGTGTCAACTCAAATTGCTAGTAGGGCTTTTTCTTTATTTAGCCCCTCTAGCAGAAGTCAGTTGCAGCTAGAGTCATGTTGCGTTTCTTAAAACTCCTGGGTAATAACAGAATCTAGTTGTTAACCTGCACTGTTAGTTATCCCAGAAGTTATTAATTTGTAGTAATGGTCAACTGCCCATTTCCCACCCCTTAGGAAACTCAGGGAAGTGTTTTGGACCCATCTGGGTAGAAAGCACAGCATCGGCATAAGATCATTATCATCCGTGACACATTCAGGTCATGTTTCTTCCACATTTTGTTAGTTTCAATGAACCAGGGACTGCTAATGAATGATTTCCATTGGATAATTTTGTTTTTTCTGTTTCGAGTTTCAAGTTGCCTGTCTGGGTTTCATTAGCATTGCAGTGATTTACCCAAGAGGGCTTTGTTTCTTAACTTGATTGGGAAAGGGACATTGGGAGGGTGGATGCTTTTGCCGGAAAGGCGATTTTTTTTTTTTTAACCCCATGGTGATTATATATGCGTGTGGAAGAAGTCTGAGGAGTACAGTTTTCATTTGCAGTTGACTTTATCTTCTTCAAATTGTGGTGTGTTTAAGTTTCTGCAAACACATTTTCCAGTTGGACCCTGACATCATCAGAATTTTATTACTCAGAGAAAATGACTGCCATGAAGGGAAGGCAGAAGTATTTAAGTGACATATTGGAAAAGTGTCTAAAGTCTCAAGGGCAGAGAGGAAACACCAATTTTCAAAATTAAGTTCTTTTAGTTTGTTTCTGTATTCTTCTTTAGTTTGTTTTTGTTTTTTTTTTTTTAGAACTCTACTACTTAGCTCATTTTGGCATGTTCTATTTCTTCTTTGTTTTATGGCAATAATTTCACAGGTGTAAATAGTTCAAAACAGGAACAAGGTATTTCATCAAGTTTGCAGAATACAACGTATAGTATCAGATGTTCTTCTCTCTGGATTAATTTGTACTTTTCGCTGCCCAATGTCACAACTTCTTTCTTAAGAGAACTATTTGACGGGATGTGGAGATGCATCTTCAGGTGAACTAGCCCTTCGCGTCCCTCCTGCTTCTCGGATCATGGATTCATCACCTCCTCGGAAGACCAAAGCCTGGCTCAGTGTCAGCACTGCCAGACTCGGGGACTCGGATTCTACGTCTTGGTGGAGCACAAGTTCGTGGGATGGGATGCTGTGACGTCAGTTGTCTTATAAAAGCCTGGCGTGTTCCCAGGTGAGGAATCACGGCTCTTCTGTCAACAGACTATTCGCATCTTTTGCCCACTTGTTAAATTAGGTGAATCTGTCTTTTGTTGATCGGAAGGATATCAAATGGCAAATAACATATGAAAAGGGATTCGATGGCTCCAGTTAATACCCCAGAGGAGTGAGCGGTGTTGGGGGAGTCACGCGGTGGTCACCTTAACTTACTTATTGGTTACGTGAAGCTTCTCAGGGTGAGGTTCTAAGGTTTTCTGGTTTGGCACAGTCAGCGGTGACATGTGGGGACACCGGACTACCTCCCCAAACACATGTAAATCAAGAAAGTATAAAAAAATGCAATTAAGTAAAATTATTTTTCACATATATTTTGAAAAAGCTATTTTTCAAAATATTTAAAAGATCTCTAAGATTAATAGATAAGATACAAATGAAAATAAGATGTCAACAAATAAAACATTTTAAATAAAACTGGACATGTTTAGTTTGTTTTTGGAAAACTTGATTGCATCCTATTAAATATTTTTAAAGCTAAAACTATTTGCCACTCTCCCAGGCACTGCCTACATTGTTGTCATTGGAAAAAAAAAAAGGGTAATGCCCTTGGAGTTTCTAGAAGTCTATGATGGTCCTAAGAGGTCACCCCCCACCCAGTGAACGTGCTCTTTATAATCTCCTTCCACTGAATTGTGTGCAGAAACAGTGACTATGATGGGTGTCCCATTATAAAGTAAAAGCAATTTTGCTGACATAATTAAGGTCCCTAATCAGCTGACTTTGAGTCCCTTCCAATGGGAGTTTAATGAGCCCTCAAGGAAACAAGGAGCCACGGCAGATTCTCTTTCATCGGCCTTAAAGAAATAAGTCACCATGAGTCCTACAGCCACAATGAACTGAATTCTGTCAACATGTCAAAGAAGCTCAGAAGAAGACCTGGAGCTCCAGGTGGGAACCCAGCTTTGGCTGACACCTTGCTTTCAGCCCAGTGACTCTGAGTAGAGAGCCTGGGTGAATCCTGGCCAGATCGCTAATCTACAGATTGAGGTCATAAATGGGGGTTGTTTTTTGGCAACTAACTTTGTGGTGGTCCATGCTACAGCAGCATTAGAAAAGTAACGCAATCTTTATGCATATTCAAATGTACTGTAATCAAAGAGTCCCTAGGTAATCTTTTCAATAACATACAAAGCAGGGTGGTCATCCGCATTTATCTGTGGTTTCTCACCTACAGAGAGTAATCGCCATTTTTTCCCTATGACTATGACACGTCATTGAAAAGATCACACAGAAAATGCAGGCGAGCTCTGAGTCCCCTGCCGGGCACAGGGGGAATGGTCGAAAACGGGGTGCTGTCACTGCCGAGCCAAGGCCTGGTTAATGGCCACAGACAAAGCATCTCAGAACTGCTAGAGACCGTGGCCGTCAGTGACCTCTCAGCTCCCACTGGTCAGAGGAAGAGCCAGCCACCTGTTTGGGTGGCGACCGCTGAAACCTGCGGCCGGCGCATGGTGGACGCACGTCCATCACCACCCTGGACTTCTCCCCACTGAGAAGGTGGCGGAACGAAAAGGAAAGATGGCTGTGCTCAGAGTCCTTTGCTCGGATAGTCTCCTGCGACCTAACGGTGCTGCGGGGGAAAGTTCGAAAGGGCCGTACATGTCATATCTCACCATCACATATGACCTTCATTTAATCATCTGTAATGTCCCTGTGGCTAACTGGGGGGAGGAACAAGGTGCTTTTTTTTTTTTTTTTTGGGCGGGGGGGGGGGGAGACATTCCCAGAAAGATTTAAGCTTTAGGCTTTTCAAGTGAGGAATGGGGAAGCATTGCAATGACAGAAAAACTGCATTTATGGCATTGTCGCAAGTTGCTAAAAAAATATCTCCTTATGGGCGGAGAAGATAATTTCCACCTAGGGCAAATTAAGACAGTAAAACTGCATTATTATTATATTATCATTATTATTATTAAGAGCTGATTTTTCCCATAGATGTGAAAACTAAAACACACACACACATCCACGTCCGGCTTATTCTTTTGTGAGAAGTGTCGGTTTCTGAAAATGCTGGTCCCCCCCACCCCCCACCCCCCACCCCCACTGAATGAGGATGAGATGGGTTTGAGCTGCGTTTGGCACGTAGATCCCACTCTGATGCTGCCAGGGACCACGCTCAGGGAAATGAGAGGAACAGAATATACGCTTTATCTAAATTCTCTGAGAGCGTCTTAGCTTCTAGAATTCCAAATATTAGAGATGACTTTGAACTACTTTGGTTTTTTTTTTCCCCCTATTTGGGCATATATGGAAAGAAATGGGGGTAAAGAGATGTTATTTCAAGTTTTAAAATGTAACAATTTTAGAAATCTTCCTAAGTGAACAAACCTCTCCAGAATTCTCCCACCGCTGGCAATTTTGCTAATTATATAACTTAGGAAAGGGGCACCAGGCCCCTCGCCTACACGCACTGGGAAGAGAGAGAAATAAATGCCATCTTACAATAAATAGTGTCATATTTTTTTTTAAAAATCTGCATCTTATTACCTTGATCTATACAGAAAGAAAGCATTTCCCATTGAAGTGGCCAATCCGTGAACTTCGACATTCTTTTTTTTAATAACTTAAGTGTATGACACCTCGAGTCAATATCCCTCTATACACGTGAGCACGGACATTATGTTTTTTCTGTGTTTTCTGTGAGTGCGTGGTATATGTAAAAAGCATAGCAGGAGCTTTCTGGAAACACACGAGAAGGGTTAACTTCTACACTCTGCTTTGTTCAGCGCTCTAAGCTTTAAGACAAATATCTCTTTGTTTTTCTTCTTTAATATCCAATTCCAAGCTCGCTAGGGACAGAGGTTAGGACTCCACAAAACTCACTTTGTCTCGGCTAGAGCCACAACACAAGTAAGACATACAACAAACTTTTCATGCTTAATTTTTGTCTTCATACTTCAGAAGACACCTGCCCGGGGGCCTTGGGACTAATGGGCTACAGAAGGCCCGGGTCATCGTTCAGGCTCAGCCGCCCCCATGTGATGTCCACTGGAAGGTCGGTGCCTCCGGAATCGCTCACTTGTCTGAGCCTGCCTGCCACGCAGCTTTCTTTTGCCGACTTGAAAGTCTCCTTGCCACCCCCTCCCTGCCTCCTGCCTCCAACGCCTCTTAAGAGAGAAAGAAGGAATGACCTTTGTGGGTTAGACGACCCTACATCAAGGTGAATTCTTGATAACCAGCTCTGTGCCCCCTTATACCTTGTAAACATGCTAATTAAAAGGAAAGGGGCTTTGAAGATCAAGGAGGAAAAAAATTCTGAGAACAGGGCCAGCGGTGTCGGCCACATCTCTTCCCGGTTACTTCTCAAACGGTTTTGCGAGCTTGCTTCCGAGAGGCCCTCTGACATGATAGTGTGATGACATGCACCCTCTCGGCATCTAGACTTTTGAAACTGGCCGCGATAACAAAAGCAGACAACACGGACACTCTCGATGTCAAAGAAAAGGCCAAAGTGCGACTTTTCCTCAGCACCGCCTGTCACACCGTATAACCCAGAGTGCTGTTTCTCACTTACCCACAGTGGGATTCTCGCCGAGCATCTCTTGAACTTTGCCTCTTCATGTGATTGAAAATTCTGTTCTTTGCAAGGTGTATGCAAGGTAAATACATATTGCTTGGTTGGCAAGGTCATGCTCACATGCTGCGTATAACCGTGGTCCTCCTTGACGGCCCCGGCAAAACCTGTAAAATGGGTTTACACGGGCTAAATCCCCACTTCCCAGGCAGCTACCAGCTTTAGCAGAGCAAATTTTCTTGGATCACACAAGTAGCCTGAAAACAAATTCCACCTAAACCACTTGTTTGGAAAGTCTATGAATTTTATGCATTTATTTCTGTATTCATTTTTTTAAAAAAATCAGGACCAGGACATTATCCAAGTGAAATTGAAAGACCAAGTTCAAGGGGGAAAGATATGGAGGTTGTGGAATCTCACATGTCTATTAAAGAGTTAATTTGGCCATGAGCTTGCCGGGGAAAAAGGAGATAAGAGCAGGGCAGTCAGGGGGTTCCCACATGCCTGTGCCTCAGAATCCTATGGAACTGTTCAAAAATGAGATTCTTGGACTGCTCCCCAGATTTGCTCAGCCAACATCTCCAGAACGGAACCTGACACGTCTGTACTTTTCCTAAGCTCCCCAAGTGAACCTGATACCCAGCCCGTTCTGGAAATCACTGGGACAAATGATTTTTTCTTTGTAAATAAGGAATATGATACCAGTTCCTCAAGAGAAGTGGAATATTCCAGAACTTTTATGATGACTCACCTGACTCATTTCACACAGCACAAAATGATATGGGCCAAGGTACAGTCAATAAGTTCACTATAAGTTTACTAAATGTGTTTTCAGATCCTTTGAATAAAATTGAGCTCATTAAGCCAAAATACAAATGAGAAAAATAATTTTACAGGGGTAACACCAATAGGACTTAGAAGCCTGGGTGATAGATTGCAGATTTTTAAAACGAAGATTGTCTTTAGGATAATCTGAACATTTTTCAGGTTCCAAAGAACTGTCCCCATTAATATAATTGTTCTTGAGGAAACAGTTCTAAAAGTTCAGTTATCTATAGATGAATTTCACTTATCATCATAATTATACACACTATTACAACAGCAGAACATGGACCTGGTAGGGGAAAAAAAAAATCCACTAAACCGGAAGGGGTCCTACTTTCTTCCGAAGTAATTTCTCCCACTGAATCCAGTCCTTTCCAAAGGCAACCGTATTATTAATCCTTATCTATTCTTAGCTCTTCCAGTGCCCTCTAGCCCCAGCTCTGATGGATGGTCATAGAAATATGTGGCTCACCAATCTTAGACATTAATGGTTGACTCTCACAAGGAAAGGAAAGGAAAGGAAAGGAAAGGAAAGGAAAGGAAAGGAAAGGAAAGGAAAGGAAAGGAAAGGAAAGGAAAGGAAAGGAAAGGAAAGGAAAGGAAACTTGCTTAAAATATCTCCCTTCCATACCCCATCAACATTTGACAGGTAGATCAAAATGCCGTTTTTAGTCCCTTTGTTGGTTATTTTATCATTTTAAGTGGTGTTCCTGAACAGTCTCGTTCATGTTCTGTTATTCGTTAAGGCATCTCTTTGCTTCTCTCCATGTAAGAGGGATTCTGCTGCTCCAATCTTTCCTTCCTGCATTCTTCCCCAACGTCCTCCCTGCTCTCCACACCTTTCGAGTGTTGTCTATAGGCTGATTCTAACATTTGAAAACCTAACACATTACAATATAGAAATGTCGTCCACTGCAGAACCAACAGGATGCTACCGTTACATTTTCTTTCCTACGGGCTCATTTTCACGATGCCCACACAAGCGCATGATGCCCCCCATTTCGAGGCTGATAGTATTCTCTCTGCTTAAACTCCTGCTATGCAAAATCCTCATAATCGTGCCATTTTATGGTTTGCTTCGCAATCGTCCCAAGATATTCTTTGTACGACCTTGTTACTTTTAAGTCTCTGACTGTCCTTTTGTTTTATTTTTGGGAAGGGTGCCTCTTTAACTTCCATTTTTGTATCCTTTCTACCTATTACCTAGATTTCATTCTTTTCTTTATCTAGGGACCCACTAATTTCATATTTTATTTTTTAGTCAGTCGCTTTTTTAGGCAGCTATGATTCAGGAAATTATGTCCAGAAACTTCTCCTGAGATGCTGCTACTACTTCTTTTATCACACGCTCTCCTCATTCATTAATATTCACTCTTATTTTCCTGAAGTATGTCAAGTAACATTGTCGAGGATACATAAAAAGTAAATTTTGTAAATCCTTAAAGATCTGAAAAAAATCTGTGTTTTGCAAATCTTCTACACATAAAATTGAGTTTCTAAATGAAATGGATAGTGAAAAAATGTTATTTTTAATAAAAATATGATCCCACATTTCTCTCTAAAAATTCAGAGCATTTCGTCTATTAGTGATGAAGAAAATTGATAGATATTTTAAAGTAATATTGCCCATTAAATCCCCATGACCAAATGAAATCATAGAACATTCTTTAACCATTCAAGGAAAAAACAGTTCTGATGCTCTTAACTGACCAAAGGCGTGGGAAAAAAGGAAAATATCCAAATTATTTTTATAGACCTAGGATAACACCCTAAGCTTATACAGCACTAGAGAAATTGAAATACATTTTACTTTTGAGTACTGATGTAAAACTTTAATAAATAACTAGCAAATAAAATTCAGCTGGGTATTAAAGAATTAAATATTCTAACCAAGTGAGGTTCATCCCTATGAATTCAAAATATAAAATGCGACATCTCCAAAGGTCAAAGGAGAGCATTATTTATGAATATCGCAGTGGATGTGGGAAAACATTTGACTACATTAAACATCCATTTTTGATTAAAATTTATTTTAATTAAATAGAACCAAATTATGTAGTATTATATCTAAAGAAATTAATATGTAAATTTATATACATAAAGAAAATACATAAATATTATATATTCATATGTCAGTAGAACTGGACAAATGAAAGAAATAGCAGATACATATAATGGGAATATGAATATAAAAGTATCATGATTTTATATGATATTGTAAACATCTAAAAATTTCAGGAGAATCATCAGAAATTACTATAAATAATTCAGAATTTAGTAATGAGGTCAGTTGCAAAATTAAGAATAAAAATGATTTTTTTTAATGTAGAAGTAACTATTAAAAATATAGTGGAAGGAAACAAATGATATAAAGCAGAAGTCAGCAAACTTTTTCAATAAAGGACCAGATGGCAAATATTTTAAGCCTCGCAGATTATATGGTATCTACTACAACTACTTAACCTAAGCAGCCATAGATGATATGTAACCAAACGAGTGTGGCTATTAAGAACTGTTTCATTTTTAAACTCATCTTTCTATTTTTAAAGTTTTAATAAATGTTTTGTTCTTCTTCTAATATCCAGGAGAACAAGAGCATACTTTGGAAATAGTTTGAAACAACTTTTGGCTTTCTCTAAATTGTCAAATACGTGGACTTCCTTTGCCACGAATGCAAGTAGTGCACTAAATAAAACCTAGAATTAACATGTTCACAAAAGTGAAATCCTAAACTGGCTACTAGAACTAAGTACTGTTGGCCCTGGGTCACTACACCCCCTTCCATATTAATATATGTTCTGATGGGGAAAAAAAGGGCTCTGTTTTAGATTAAATTTGAGAATGTGTATTACCCAAACTTACTTAATAATATTTTTCTCCTTTATTAACAATTTGGGAATTATAGTCTTAGAGAAATTAAATAAATTTTACCAGGCATTCCTTGGGCCATTGGTTCTGAACTATATATAATATAGTTTTTGTTATTATTGTTATTCTTATTGTTGTTATTTAAGTGCTACTGTGGGTAAAAATTGAATAGATGCCCATGATAGCCTTCATTTTTTCTCCTTTGTTTACAAAAGCTAGCCGGTGGTGAAAAAGTTACTTCCTTCATTAACACTTCTTAAACGCCACTCTACATTTCTTCCATGAATTAAAAAGAACAATACTACAGCTTCTAGTTCTAAAGGGCAGAGAAGTATCAGGGTGACCAGAATCAGGGGTAATGTCACCGGACAAGCCATAGCTCGTTTGTGCAGACACTTTCTTTTGCAGTTTGTCAGGAAAAAAAAAAAAAATCATACTGCAAACAAATGAAAACGCTTGCCTTCTTCCTGCCTTGCGTGATGATGAAATGAGGAGACCTCAGCGTCTGCGCCTGGATTTTTGTGGGGGTGGGAGTTGTGGGGGGGAGGGTTAGGGGCAGCCTAGAATCCCCTGCAGGGTGAGCACCAGCTGCGGGAGAGACGGCTGACTTCCAGAGCCGCCCCTGCACGCTGCGTGGCCTTTGACACCATCACCTCTCTTCCTGGTACTTGCTCAGCCCCCCCCCCCCCACCATCCACCCACCCCCCACTTTTATTTCTTCACGGCCTCTGAAAATGCAACGGAGAATAGAAATGTGGCGAGACCTGCCTCCAGCACCTATGCCCTCCAGTTCTAAGCTGACAAAAATGTCAAGAAACTGACAGTAAAATATGCGAAACGAAAACCCCGCACACAGGAGCCGGCCCCCAGACTGTTTGGCGCTTTTGCCACACTGGGTCACGGCGTTCGAACAGAAATAACAGTGGTGGGTTTCATTATCTCTAGCATCACTTGTTAAATTTTACACTATGTGAGTGATATATCAAGGATATCAAAGGGGAAGCTGGAGACGGGGCAGATGAGCCCATGGACAGATGGACTCCACATTGCACTGATGGAAGGATCTGTGCCACTCTTGGTGGAAAGACTGTGTGCTCTACCTTTGTGGCTTTATGTCGGGCGACGGGGCTGGGGAATAGGGCAAGAGCATGGCGACCACCTTATCTGCCCGCACGAGTCCCGCAATATCGTCGAGAAGTTGAAATACATACGTTTATGTTATCGGCCCACCTGGCATCGGCTGGCCCAGTTAATTTCCCCGAACGCTTTCAGGATTTGTTCAATAGGATTCTAAATGGTCCGAAGCACATGGTCTTCCCGAAATGAAAGAGAACCTTTGAGAAGTCGTGAATAATGACCGTCACTGTCTTCTGGGCTCCTAATGGTATTGTAGAATTTCATCTGTACAACTGTCTTACGAGTCTTACAAAATGAGTTGTTGCTGCTGTTTTGTTATGTTTTGTTTTTCCTTTTCTCCTTTTTTTTTTTTTTTTTCTTTTTCACCTTCCCATCATTGATGGAAGAGGAACCTAAGGCTCAGGGGAGAGTGGCTTTCTCAAAATCAGAGTTGTTGACAAAACTAGAATTTAAATCTGCAATCGTCTCATCCCAGACGGACCTCTTGAGCCAAACTGCCCTCATTGAAAGAAATGAGTATATTCAACTTCTTTAATAAACACACTTAACAGCTGCCATTTTTAACGGTGAGTGCAATGTGGGGCACTTTGTATGTAAGAGCCGTAGATAGTCTCTATAAATTTAAAATTGCATTAAGCCTTGTCCTTCTTTACAAATTGAGACATGCCATAAATGTGCTATATTTCTTTATCTTTAATAGACTGAGAAACCAAGGCACATGAGAATGAAATGTCCTGCTTGGTTTAAACTAATAACCACAGCACTCTTGCAAAAATAGGAAGCAGCATCCATAGAAAATGACTCCTTAGAAGAATTGGGTTTATCCCCGAAGACATCGGGCATCATGGATGTGTGTATAATTGATGGTTTTAAAGTGCGGTTGAGGTACCCCACTTATCTTGGGGTACACACAACTTACGTGCACGTTAAGTTAGGAACTCATGTTGTGAGAGAGAGAGAGAGAGAGAGAGAGAGAGAGAGAGAGAGAGAGAGAGAGAGAGAGAAGATTCAAAATAAGAGGAGGGAGTAGAAAGCACACAGGACTCAATTGCCCTTGAAATTTGCATGCAGCATTTGCCACAGGCAATTAATCTGCATGCAGAAGAAAGAGAGACCCCTGTACTCTTAGGTGACTCACTCCAGGCATCCGGCACGTCACCGGCAAAGCCAGGAGAAGAACCAGGGTGTGTGGCTCCCTGTCCTCTGCTCTGCCCAACAACCTTCCTCGTCCTGGCAGGCAATGGGGCCATCTGCACACCTCCAGTGCGATCACAGCTATAAAGAGAGTCATAAAACTGCCATTGGAACCCAAATGTCATATCAGTGGAAATGTCTAAAGCCTATAAGAGGTCCAGTGATAACCCCTTAATGTTTAAATAGGCCCCTGGGGGGAGAGAGAGAGACATGGCTTCTCCTGAAAGTTGGCCACCATGGGCTTGAGAAAAAGCCAGAACCCCCCAGGGTCCAGCAACCCCCCACGGCTCATGGCGCTCTCTCGCAAATTTTATTATTACTTTAAAAGCGGATTGTGGGCAAGAAAGAATAACAGCTTTAATTCAATTTGCATATGAATAGAAGGATGTGTGCAGGTATTGGAAACACGCTTCTCATTAAAATAAGAGACGCAGAACAAAGAGCGCCTGATTGGGAGTCTGTGTGAGGTGAGGATGCTCTCGTGGATTCGAGCTCTGGTTCAAAGTGTCCCCAAGAGGCTGTGACCACTTCCCTGAAAACTTTTCAAAACATTATTTTTAACAGTTCTACTTCTTCCCTCATTTAAATGATTCCGCTTTGCATTTTATGTAAATAGAAGGTATGTATTAATTGTGAGAGAGGGGAGTGTAAATAACTTTTATTTTGGAGTTGAGCCTCTGCTGTCTTGATTTGGGGCTGTCAGTGATGAATAGAAACAATATTTAAAATCCAATATGATGAATATATTTGCTTATATGCTTCTTATGGGTCACATCTTATTCCACTGACTGGTCTATAAGGAAAACAAAAAGACAAAAACAAACACACAGAAAGGTTTTCTATATATCGTCCCTTAGAGGAAGTCACTATATTAATACTTCTGCCTATCCAGAAATCTGAACCCCCAGGTTTTCTGCTAGAAATAGAAGAATGATTTACAGTGAGAAACATTTTATGCCTTCACTTTCTATCTGTATCAGAAGCTAAATATAAATAATAGAAGATTGATTTGTAATTAGTCCAGGGAAGAAGTCCTGTTGCTTCCAATAACTTTCAACACCATTTACTAATCTCAGCATTCTTTCAGCCGAAGTCTTGTGCACCTGATTTTGGTCAGGAGTCTGACAGCAGGTTCACCACTGTCAATTTCTCTCTCTTCACTATTTTTTCTTTCCAAAATTTGCAGTTATTACAGAATCTGTGTTTCCCATTTCAACAGCTGGATGCGTTTCAGAGGTCTTTCACTTCTAAAACTGTGTTTACAATTTTCATACAGCCTTCTGTTTCTTTCAACATGCAACTAGTATATTACATAGCCTTAGCTGAGTTTCACTAATCCTTTGAAAAAATGTCTTAGACTAATTCTCCTCTTTTCCTTATCATCAATTCCTTGTTTTCCTTGGTAGCCTGTGTGTGGCATCATTTATGTGGATATTGAAAACCATGTATATTAGGTGTTTAATAAGTGTATATTCACATAGGCTTATAGGAGGCCTCAAGAAAAAGTGAAATGGTAAGGAGGAAAACAAAAATTTAAATCTATTTCTCCTACTAACTACATTTTCTTAAATGATACTAACCAAGCAGAGACACCATTATTTTAAGTTGACTTGATGAGTTACTTAGGTTAGAAGTTAAGAATATAGCTTTGACTTTCTATAGATGTTGTTTCTGATTCTGCCACCTGCCAACCATGGGATTTTATGGAAGATCAATCTCTCCACGCCACAGTGTCCTCCCATATTAAATAGAGACATGCCTAGTACTCATTCCTATGCTAGTATGAGCACATAGAATGCTTACTACAATACAGTAGGATCTCGTTATGTGTTATACACCAATATTGTTATTATTATTTGTTGTAGTAGTAGTAGCAGTACTAATAGAGATGCTCAGCCTTAAACACACATACTCAGAAACTGAAAACAAATTCTAAGAAACTAGCCCAGCCCAATCTAGTACCAATAACCCAGGGTACAGTACTCATTAGGTCGGAGGCACCCTGTGTTTTTTGTCTCTTGTTCAATTCTCATATTATCCCAAACGTGACCTTTCATGAACTTCTCTTCCGCTTAATTTAATCAGGGTCGCTTTCTGCCGTTTGAACTGAAGAGGCCTTACTGATGCAGATGAGAGAACCCAGATAGTACCTTTATCTCTCTGAAATCACTACATTCTTCGTATAAAGTTGATCGAAAAATCTATCGTCACTTCGGTGGCAGAATACTATTTGGGCGATCTGAAACGGTATAGCTTTCAATGCACAGTTTGCATCCTCTAAAAAATTATAACTCACTGTGTCCCTATGATAATAATGCCTCCTGGCCAATGCCATCCAATGACCAACCCAGTTGGTGGAACAGAATCAAGTGAATCGGTCACTCAGCTGCCTCGGCCATTTCTATCAATCTAGAAGTGTCATTCAATGTACCTCTGTGGTCACAGCTGTGAAGAGCCACGTTCTGGGCCTACATGTGGATGGGCTGCATTTTGAAACGATGGAGTTGATATATAAAATCTCGCGTTCCAACCATTGTAACCACAGGTGGTGATAAGACCTTCTATGGAAGATAAGGTTTCGCATCTGTATCAGAGGTGTTTTTCTGCATACGTGTCATTCAGGAGCGCTGACATAGCCGCATAGGATCACCTTTTAATGCCCTGGATTGTGTAAAAAAAGGGGAAGTGGACTCTTTGAAGAAAACGAATCTTCCAGGCTCATCAGACTCTTCATCTCATCAACAGACAGAATTGTCCATGTCAGAAATTTGAAATGTGCAAATCTTCTGATGCTCTTTCATCTTTTGAGCCTGCTTCCTAATTTGTCACCTCGGGAATGGCCGTCCTAACTCTACTGATGAAAGGGAACTTGCACAGCCTGTAAACTCAATGAGCCATTAAATAGGTGACAATAATCTTGATAGAAGTTTGGAATATTTAATTAGTGCAAAAAATACTCTTTGCCGGCACGCTCAATTACTTTCATGGATACTCCCCAAAATATCGACCAACTATTCTGCATGCCTATGAAACGCTTTGGAAGACACTTAAGACTGAAAAAAGAGAGACTATTTCATCTATTAATTGAGGACTTGACATGCTCATGCATGTCCTGTAATAAAGTTTCAAAGTGAATTTAGTTTAGATCCTTGAGATATTTTTAAAGGTGACATTTCTATCCTTAAGGCATTATCTGTTGTGGTTATTTGTTCTTGTGTTTTTAAATTCAATCTTCCTTTGAAATTGGTTTTTCTTCCTTTTCTTTTAAATTTAGTTCTAATGGTGATCTGTCCCCACATATTTTTAACAGACACATATCATTCTAAGGGATAAATTATCACAATTTAATTAACCACTTTCATATTTTTTGGATAATTATGTTGCATCTAATTCTTCTCTCTTAAATAGGAAATATGTGTTGAAAATAGTTTTTAGTGTGGGTTTTTGAGTAAAGTTTTGGAAGTATAATTATTAGATTAATAAATATGAAGATCTTTTAAAAAGAGGCTTAAAACATGCTACTGGATATGTAGTAACCCCAAAACACAATAATTTTGCACATACCAATGGGATATCACTTAAGGACAAAAACTGCATGAAAATTACATTTAAAAAGTTTGACTTTGCTACTAATCATTTTTCGGTGCTCACGTTGACATTGGTGTTCTGAGACAGGTCTAGTAGTAATGGGGTATAAAGTAAATAAGTAAGTGATATCTTAGTCCTATCGTCCTAAGTGATCTTGAAAATCAGAATTCTCAATATGCGGAAAGAAAATACAAGAGGTTAACTAAAAACGATATTGTCTGAATTTGAATAGGCAATATTAGTATAAACTCATGTGCGTTTTAATCTTAAAAAACACACTTTGTCACTGAAAAGGCATAGAAACATTCATCGATCCAGGAGCAATGAGCACTCCTAGCCCCCAAATTATCTTTTTTAACTGTAGTTATTTACTCAGAGGAACCAGTTCTCCTTGAAGGAATGACTGATTCCACAACAGTGACAGGCAATACACAAGACCATCCTAGGACATCTCGACACTCTAGAGGACAAAGAAACTATTGAAGACAACCAGAGTTATGTCCAAGTAACTCAGGAGCCAATGCGCAAAGATTCCTTTTGCAAAAGACGAAGAGATGTGACTCATTAAGAATAACTACAATAAATGTAAACACATGAAATATGTTGGAATTTTTGACTTCATAATGATGCTACATGAAGTTATCATTGCAATATACTGGACAGCCATCTCATTTTTTGAAGACTGGTTAGTGACAGGAATGAATTAAGCGTTTATATAGCCTCTCCTATAAAATCTATAGCACCAAGATAACCCGATATGAGATAAGGAGAAATAATTATTTGTGGAGGCATTCCAACTAATAAGTGAAGAAGAAAATGGCAGAATATTTCCACTGATGAACCTACGAGACTATGTATTAAGCATCTTTGGCTGTTAACACTACAAGATGATAGATAATTGGATTGTATGTGGTTTCTGATGGCACAATGAAAAATCTATTATGAAAGTGTTGACAGAGAGAGAGGGAGGGAAGGGAAGGGAAGGGAAGGGATGGGAAGAGGAGAAGTAAGAAAAAAAGGAAGGAAGGAAGGAAGGAAGGAAGGAAGGAAGGAAGGAAGGAAGGAAGGAAGGAACTTGAACTTGGCCAATACTCCAAATCTAACCAATTTACAGGATATACACAGAACAAAGTAATATGCTAAACTCTATGACAAGTATTTAATCAGAAAAATATAGTAGTGATGCCTTCCTCAAATTTCATGGGTGAAAAAAAGGCAAAGAGAGAGGGACAGGCAGTGACTATTTTCAATGCATTACATTATTGGGATTTTCATTTTTTAAAAAATAGCTAAACATTTTTGACATGATTTTCATAAAATAATTATAAATTTGAACGCTGCCTGTATATTTGAGAATAGTAAGGTATTGTGTTTAAAATTACTTTAGCCACGATAACTGTGTAACGGTTATGTTAAAACCACCCTTATCTGTTAAATATACTTATTGAAATACTTATGGTTGAAATAACACAATGTCTAGGATTTGTTTCGAAATAGTCTGAGAGGTGTCAATTAGGGGGGAGTGAGGATGTAGGTCACTGGCTGGTGATTTGTAAAACTGACTGATGGGAACCAGCGGTCTATGATGCAATTTCATCTATTTTTGGTGTTTGGAAAAAAATAGCAGTATAAGCCTAACATTTAGTAACGTGTAGGTAAATCTAGAGGAAAGAGAAAAATGTGAGGGCGGCTGCTTCTGGGAAGAGGGGCGGAGGTAATGAGAAGTGAATCAAGAAACTACTATTTTTTTACTTTTTGCCATTCAGTGTTTTTTGATTTATAAAAGCATGTGCACATATCGCTTTGTCAAAAATGTAAATAAATATGATAAAATGGTTTTTGACTTACCAGTTCTAAAAATTTATCCTGCAGATCTTACATAAGTAATAAAATTTTTAAAAAATATCCAAAATATATAAAGAAGTTCACTAAAGTGTAGTTTTAAGAATACATAATTGGAATGGCCATGACTAGGGGATTCAGCTAATGTGGTTAAAAATAAGGATGTTCCACAACATACACTGATCTAGGAAGAGCTCGGTATACACTGTGAAGTGAAAAACGAAGTTATTAAGCAATATAAAGCAATATGCAATAGCATATTTTATTTTTGATTCTAATAGTGGTAATATTCTACAATAAATCTATTTACTTTCAAGATACTGCAAATGCTATTTGCTAGTATATTTACTCTTAATTTGAGGCATCGTCATAGTAACTATTCTTATCAGTGGTTTTAGCACTAGATTTTGAGTTCTCAATGGGCAGGGATTATGCACACCTGATGTGCTATTTGGCACTTTCTGAGGATTTTGTGCAAAGAAATATATAAATAATTTTAGCACATGCATTGAAAGGATAGAGAAATGTCTTAACAATTGTTATTAAGAGAGAATATTAAAACTTGTTACTTTATGCACATCTTTTCTTCTTTTTTTATATAAGGATCACATATTTCTTGTATAATCAGAGAAATAAAGCAAGGTAAAGAAGAAACAGAGATGGAAAACTACCAGCGAAATCCTAAAAATATGCATAGCTTTCAGCACCATCTGGAACCAAAATATTTTTACCAATGTTCATTGAACCGATAATTCTTTCTTGACCAAAATGTGAATAAAATGTGTAACTTCCTATAAAGTTACTTTGAGATCACTGCCAAATAGCAGCCTATTGCACAATTGAGTGTTTGTTTATTTTCTTCCCATAGTATTATTTGCAGAGCGAGTAGAAAGGAGTTCAGTGCTGAGTGGAAAGGAAATTCCAGCCAGTAGTTTCTCAGAATGACTTTTATTCTGATGGATATTTTTTAATGAACCTGATTTATGTGAAGGTTGTGCTGTTAGAAGAAAAGTTCACAAAAATACCACGCATGATTGATCTCGAGACTGCGCCCCCATCCAAACACAACACGCAACAGCCGTCAAATACACGTTTTATGGGCTTTTGTCTGTTTTGCAATAACACCGGAAAACATTCTTTAATTAAAATTTAAAACCGTAACTGATTAATTTTCTGTGTAAACAATCCGTGTAAACATGGAATGTCAGCATTTTAAGGCTGCGCGAGGATAAATTTTGCTTTCCTAGAATAGGGATTCTGGGAAGGACTTTGGCACAAGCTAAAGGGGAGAAGGGTCTGGAGCCCTAGCATGTTCTGTAACCATGCCCCCCCCCCCCCCCACACACTCCTGTCCTCTTAGCTGAGGCCAGTCAGGGCTCAGGAAAATGTCCCATGCTGTGTGACAGTGTTGGCAAGGGCCTGTTGCCACCACTCCATATCTCTTGATTCACTAGCTGCAAATGGCTAAAGGGCTTCAAAAAACCTGTTCTGTAGCTGGACCTGCTGCTGCCTTATGGGTGCGGCAAAGGAGCCACTCCTCGAATGTGGCCACCGGCGCGGCTGCACCCAGTTTAGACCGAACCCTCCCTTTTGCATTTTGCAGTTAAACATAATCTCCAGTTTTGACCAGAGCCACAAAGCAACCTCTCTCCTCCTCAGCAACGAAGTTTTACAATTTACTTATTTAAATTGGCTTCGAGTATACAGTACATTGGTTAGACATCTATATAATTCATAAAATGATCTCCCCAATTGCTCCCTCCCTCCCTCCCCTGGCCCTCCACCTAGCCATCGTGTTAATGCTGATTGCATTCACTCTGCCTGTTCTTTCTTAGAAATGGAGGGGAGGCTTTAAAATGTTACTTAAAGTACTCTTAAATGACTTTTCAAGGAAACACGGAAAAATGTTGCTAAGAAAATGGGAGAGTGCGTTCAAAGTAAAAATCTAAAAATCTCTGCTTAGATATTCATTTAAGAGATGAAATAAAAATGCCCGTAATCAAGTTATTAGACATTTATAGTCTCACCCATACTAAATTACATTTACCTTTGTTTTTCTAGAGTCTAGAAAAAGATCCAGAATTAAAGTTCTCTAAGCTCGTCCGGGTGGCAAACTTGAGTTTCCATCTCGAATACGGTTCTGCTGCTTTGACTTCCCTTTAAACCCTTCGCTAACTGATTCAAATCAATTCTCCACGACAAATATCCACCATGAGGTGAGGTGGGGTTTAAACCATTCAAAAAATACTTTCACACGTCTGGACCCTGCTTCATTCCCACTGAACTTATCTCACTTTTATTGTGCACTGAAACTTTTTTTTTAAATTCCACGCTAATTAATCATATTATTGTTACGACAGAAAAAAGAAGAAATGTGAAGAAACGTTCCTAAAAAAAAAAAAAAATTTTCAGCCTTTTAGCCTGTCCCCCGTAGAGGTTACATACTGGTACACCATTTAAAACTATGTGTGTATTTGTGAAGGGATTTATTAGTTAATTCTTCTATGTCATTCATTAATAAAGTATGAAATGCCTAATTTAATAATTTATGCTCTTAATAGTATAGAAGATAAAAAAAAATTGTATCTATTTTAGAAAGGCTATAGAGACCGAACGTGCATTGGTAAGCTCTGTGTACAAAGAGAAAGGAAGCCATATTTATAGAACACCTACTGGAAGATTTGTATGTGTCATCTCATGTAAGTTTAACATGGCTGTGCCATTGTGAGGTGGCGGAATTGAAATTTTATGATGTTAGAGAATTTGGCATGGGACCCAAACACAAGATGAGATTTGAGTATTTAAACCCAAGTGTGGTTGCCTTTAAGCCCAAGTGCTTTCTGCTTTGTGGATGCTGCAGTCACTCGAGCAAAGGGATGACATGTGTCTTGACCCAAATCTAGAGGAAGATCAGACATGGACCTTCGGGTAAGAGAAAAGAGCAGCGACCTAGGAAGTTAGAACGGGGGCCACGATTAGGGGTCACAGAGTTGAGTTCGAACGAGGGTAGGTGAAAAGCCGATCGGGGCCACACAGGGCTAGACCTTCTCACCAGGCAAGGAAGTACCCACATGACCGAACTTTCTTGGTCATGTAGCACGGCCACCACCACAGGGCTACACGAAATCCCACCCTCTGCCTTGTTCCTACCTAGAACAGCAACAGGTTCCTAACTAGAGCTTCTCTAAAACTCAGCGCGTTGCCGACAACATTGACAGTACTGCTCTGACAATGAGCTTGAGCATCTTGCTGGAAGGCATGGTACCCTCGGATGACCCTCATTCATTCGGCAAACCATTTCAAAAACCACCTCTACCAAAGGACATCGGAGATCATTATGATTATGTTCCTCTTTCGGATGAGGAAATGAACTACATGGAGCTTAATCTCAAAGAGTCGGGCCAACTGTCCTCACAAACACATCTGGAGTTGGCCAGAGTTCACGTACGGAGTTTGGCCCGGGGAGTGTGTGGTCCTGCATTGGAGCAGTAGGCTGTATGTGCCGAGCTGTCTTTCAAAGAGGCGAGATAACGTTTAAGGTTGGACAGATCAAGCTCTTCATCTTGGCTGCACCATTTTCCAGGCACGTGACCTTAGATAAAGCCGGAAAGCGTGATAGTACCTGCCCCATGGAGTAATTGTGCAGATTAAGGGAAATAATGCGTGTGAAGTGTTTTAACACCGCGATGGGCATATTTACGACTTAATAAATATTGGGCATGGCTAGTGTCGGCATGAAGGTTATCCGTTCCCAAATTCCTGGAACAGTTTGTCCTTCTGAACTTGTGTCCTCGGCAGTGTGCAAACACAACTGACAGCCCCGCCCCAGCCCCCGACCACAAAGGCTGGGGGAATGAATTAATATGTTCTCTATGAAATTTTCGAGCCATGGGCGAGACGTTGAGAAAAAAAAAAATAGCTGGTATTTTGTTCTTTTTCTCACTTTGTTCCTACGAAGCCCTCCCCACCCCCGCCCTGGCCCCCTGAGTCACAGGCGCGCACACGGCATCATATTTCTTTATGTTGAGCTGGAAGGGGTGTTCGTGTCGATAAGAAGCCTTCCTCCCACCCCACTTTGTCTGCCCTGCACTTAGGAACCAAGGTTGAGTTCAAACAGGGGTCAGAGAGATAAAAGCCCGAGGCTTAACCGCCGATTCACTAGACTGGTGCCTAAAACTTCCGTCATTTATTTATTGCCATTAGCGAGGATCAGCTGCGTCGCGAAGGCTGTGGGCAGAGGCTTCTGCCATTTATTGTCTCCCCTTTGGCTGGGAGGCAGATGCTATTTTCCTGGGACATATGCCTGGCCCCGCACTCAGGTCTGAATGGGAGGATAGAGAAGTTTCCTTACACTTTATGGGATGGGTTTGTTTGTTTGTTTGTTTGTTTTGTGTTGTTTTTTGTTTTTGTTTGTTTGTTTTTCCCCCATCATGAGGCTCAGTACAGACATTTTGAAATCATTGTCAAACAACAGAGCACCTGCTGGCCAAGGCGGGAGAAGCCAGTTAGACCTGGGAGATGAGGATGAACTCCCGCGGCTGAGGCTTCCCGGACAGAAAGAGATGGACTGCAGCCACGACGGAGACCATTTGTCGTGGAGGAGAAGACAGACAGGAGGCCCCGTTAGAGCCAGTGATCATGTGGAAGGTGCTAGAAGCATTCCCGGGCAAGGCGAAAGCAGGGCCCAGCCGCAGCACCAGCCAGGGCAGAAATGCTCTTGAAACCCCTGCCTTGGGTGCCGAGCTCCCAGGAGTCTAAACGGGGCCACCCCCTCCTGCTATAGCCACCCCCCACCGCCCACCAAGCTGTCCCCTCTGCTCCAGCAAAGCGAGCAAGATCCAGATGTGCTGATCCCGTGCCTGTGCACGAAAGCGGCCCGGGAACAGATCTGCGACACGCATCGCCGTTCCGCGTGGACCAGGGCCGCCTGCCAGGTGCGCGCGTGAGCTCTGCCCGTGTGACATTCCCAGCCGTCGAGAGCCCACAGGGTTAAGCCTGGAGGCCACGGTGGCATTTCCGCCGCCGATGATACGCGCAGAGGACGTCCCGTTTCGGAGCCGAACATTGCGTCTGCGGAGCCAGCGTGCGTGTGGTTACTATTTGCAGGATTTGGCATTTTCTATGAAGAGTGTAAAACAGGCATTGGATCTGCTGTCATGTTTTGACAGGGTTGTCCTTTTTTTCAGAATGCCACGCTTCCTACCCTCTACCCCCTTATATTTGAGCAGCAACCCTACCATTTTATATTTTTTTACACGGACTAGGAAAATTGGTGAATAATGAATTCAAAGCTGGAACGGGTCGGAGGTTTAAGGCACAAGGAAGCAGTACCCTTGAAGAGAGCGGGCCCCGAAGGGGAGCCGAGTCCCTGTCACTGCCGACGGTCCCCCCACCGGAGTGGGATCGAGGTCAGGGACCAGGATAGTTAACAGCGGGAGGTGGGGCTTTAAAGCTGTTTTGCTCACAGCGAGCCGTCAGGCTGCCAGCAAAGGGCCCCAGCGCTTCCCTCCGCCCAGCACCCCGATTCCTTCCCGGCTCTGGGGGCCTCTGTTCTCAGACGCGCTCAGTTCTGCACTTCCACGTGTCCCCACACTTGACAGGAGTGGAGCTGACAATGAGAAACAATTTTAGCTCTTCGCTGTGACACACATCCATCAGTGCCAGCCGCGGGGAGGAGACCTGAGTGTGAGGTTTCGACTTAGCGAGAGATGGAGTTTGCTGTGTTCAACCTGAGAGCCACTATTACACACGCACACGCACACGCACACGCACACACACTCTCTCTCTCTCTCCTCTCTCTCTCTCACACACACACACACACACATACACTCAATCTCTCTCTCTCTCTCTCTCTCTCTCTCTCTCTCTCTCTCTCTCTCTCTCTCAGAAGCCCTCTTTTTAACCTCTGGAGAATTTGGGGCGTCGGGTTTTCTCTTCAGTCCTGCATGTGTTAATTAAACTTCTATTTCAAAATCGGGATTTGACTCTCTCTCTCATGACCTCTTCTCTCTCTCTTTTGTTCATCATGTGCCTCTTTTTCCTTCATTCTTCAAGGACCGAAAGCCGGAATGGCCCCCTGTTGAACACCTCTCCTAATAAATCCTTCAGTTTTACATCAGGATGGTCTCACTGAGTACACCTTTTTATTTTTTCCCCCATTTTAAGAGAAGCAACTGATCTTGCATTGGAAAAAAAAATAGCTCTTACATGTATTTTGAACATGCAGTGGGTTTCTGATTAAACAGCTTCATCTTCCATGTTTAAAGGAACGATATAATTACCGGATTTCAAAACTGGAACTAATTGTGAAGAAGTCTACGTTTGGCTGGGAATCAGTGCCCTGTAAATCCAGCCATGGGCTCTCCGGAGCCGTAATAAGAACAGGACACAGGTCATGCACTGTATTATCATTTCACTGTTATTTATGTTGTCTGGACTCAATTCAGGGTCTCAGAAACCTCTTACTCTCTCATGACGTTTTTACCCATTAAATCATCTTCTTCTACCAGGAACCTGTAGTTGAGCTTTTTTTCTTAAAGAAAATGAGGTTCTAGAATTCAATTCTCGTCACTATTTCTTCACCATCCAGTGTTATAATTATTATTAATCAGGCGAAAATTAATGCATTTAGTCCTTTGTTTATTTTTCATTAAACATATTGAGCATCTATTTGTGATGAACAGTATGCTGGACATTTCCAAGGTTATGAAGAAAATAAAAAAAAATTTGACTTCAAATTGTTCATGATATGAAAGATAAAATAATGACTATGTAATCAACAGTAAAATATATTTGTATTTAAGAATAATTTACATATTACATAAGTATGTACTATATATGTGTATATTTGCCTTTCTATTTTCAGGGAAAACTCTATAGGATTAAGCTATTTTTATCATCCATTCACCTACTGACAGAACACTACTAGGCATGTCTTCAGGACTGTAGAGTCTAATTATTATAATAATTAGTGAGGACAATTTTAAGATGCCAAGGAAAGTTTTAGGAGACTCTACTAACTAATTCGAATGACTATCATCATGCTTTTCACATTTCACAAAAGAATGCATACCAAAAGTTTCATCTAGGGCATAACACATGCAAGATTTCAACATGAGCAGTTCATTCATTCAACAACGAGTAAACATTAATTGATAAATGCATGTGCTGAATTTCTATCTTGCGTCGTGTAACTAGTAACGAACGAAATAGCTCCTCTCTTTGCACATACAGAGAGTGTGCGAAGGAAGGTGCTGTACAAATAAACCTACAATTAAATACCGAACGAGATGCCATTAAGGAAATGAATAGAGTTCTACGAGAGAAAATCAATAAAAACATATGGTTCGGAACGGAGAACAAGGGACGAGCTCCCTTAGCAATCAGTGTGTATGATCTGAGACCTGGAGACGGAGGCAGGAAAGAGTACAAGGAAGAGTGGCCTCGACGGAGGCCCGACATCCGCAAAAGTCCCAAATAGAAAAAAGTGCTGTGTTTGAGAAGCTGAACAACGCGTGTGTGCCGGAGATAGAAGAAACAAGACGAGAACGGCACCGAAGGAGCCTGGAGAAGCAGGCAAGACGCTTGCTGCGGAGGGTCAAGTGCGTTAGTCAGGACTGGCTCAGCTATGCTGCGATAACAAATAGACCCCGAATCTCATGGTTCCGTGTGGTGGCGGAAGAGGAGGAGGATGGAGACCTGCTCTGCACAGGCCAAAACTGTACCCAAGATGGCACCATATCAACAGCCCATCCCACCAACCTTGCTGACCTCCCAAGTTCCCACCATCTTTTTCTCCTTTTCTTCAGCAAGAAGCCTTTCGAAAAATGACCAGTCATCCATCAAGAGCCCTCCTTTAAGTGGACCCTTTCTCTAAATCTCTACCAAACACGACATGCTCATTTTCAAACGTAATTAGTCTCCTCATACCACCTGACCTAGATGTGGGAGCGGTCAGCATGGTGGAGTCCTCCATTCCGGTTCCTGGCCCGGGCTTGGAGCCATCGCACTGCCCTGACTTCTTCTCAGCCCCACTGACCAGTCATTCCTTCTCAGTCATTGCTGCCACCTCCTCTTCCTCGAGTCCCCACCTTATCCTGTGTTACATGATGGACCCATCTTCCGGATGGCTCGTATTCTCTAGCACACGTTCATCAAAATCTGGGATCAATTAGCCAGTTAGATGGCTGGGAAGGTTACAGCCTAATACCTTATAAACATCTTCACTGTCTCTGCAGGATCTGAGAACAGCAAGTCCCTTGCAACACCCCATAGTCCAGAAGGGATTTGGAGGGAGGAGGATGAGGTCAAAGGGGGCTAGAGATACGTTATAAAGCTTTTCCATTATAAATCTCTTCTCCGAGGCTGAGATTGTGAGTCAGAAGGCATTTACTTTCTGCGGCCAAGAGGGAGGGCGGGCAGTGTGAATCAGCAGTTCCAATGAGTTACACTCAAGAGAAACAAATACCCACAGCGATAGGTCATCTTCCAACTGTAAAAACATTTCTTGATTGGTTTAAGTATTAGATGTCCTGTAATATTGTCTGTTTCAGTTGCCTTTTTTCATTACTTAAAAATAATTAAATTATGTATTCTTAACTTTTTCCCTCTTACTCCCCTGGAAAATATTTTTGGTAACTTTACCCAGTGAGAACCTATATAAACTAGAGGGACATGAACACTTTAGAGCAGGTACACCTTGAATTTAAGCCTCCATCTGGTGCGATCTTAATATAGATAGATGCTATAATATAGGTGAAGAGTCAGCAAAAGCGACTATCAGTCAACATGTAGAAGCTCTCCATTGATAAACATATGATAGAGAACAGGAGTATGCCATTGGGACAAAAATGCCCCAAAGGAAAGATCTGATTAACGTTGAAGTGGAGACACAGATGTCTTAGGGGGTCAGGTACCGCTGGATGCTTATACAAAGTCCATTCCCCCTTCCTCCTGACTGACAGCCTCTCTGTTATGTTGAGAGGACGGTCATGTAATCAGATAAACATTACATTTCTAGGGATGCTAGACCACTAGTGGTGATCACACGAAACACATTGCTGGTCATTTCTGGAGAAGTTTTGTTTTCCTAATATACGTTCCACTCTTCCTCTTGTTTCCAACTCTTCTCTGCTCCTGGGTTGCAGCCATGATGGCTGGAAAGACAGCTGCCTTCATGTGCCTGATCACAGTGAAAAACCCAACTGCACTTACCTCCACCAACTCTAGACCAGTTAGCTCTAAATGTATTATCATGTGAGAAGAACATCTATCTCTATCTTGTCTGACCTCTTGATTATCTGGATTATCTATTGGATGCAGCTGAACCCAAATCCTGACTGATATAGTTTCAGATAAAATGAGGTCAGAGCAGCAGCGCAAGAGAAACAAAAACTCGAGGTTTCCACACTCGTGGCGCGTGTCCCAACTTTGCCAGTCACTAGCTCGAGACCTGGGGCAAAGCTTTCAAGCTTCTGAACCTGTTTCCTCATCAGTTCGTTGGGGCTTACGATACAGAACTCACTCATGAGGCCGTTCTGAGGAGGAACGAAGTTAATGAATAGCTTCTGTCGATGGAAATGAAAATTCCAATCAAATCTCAATCGAAGAAAATTTTGGAACGTGCTCTCCCAAGCCACTTCTGTTCAGAATATCCCATTTAAAGGCGGAGTCAGGCTGTTTCTGACCCAGTCCATTTGTTTTCTGCACCGCCAGCAATATCATTGTAGCGGAAAGCATATTTCATGGTGTGCTGGGTGGTGGAAGTAGCACTTAGATACACCTGCGCCGACTCCAGATCAGCAAGAAAGAGCCGACCTACCCTGACAGGACCCAAACTGACCCCTTTTAACTCTCAAGTGAAATGTTATTTTACTCACCCAAGAAATCACTGAAAATGAAATCAATCTCAAAGAGGGATACAAATGTCAGGAAAGGGAAAACGTTCTTTTGGGGGCAGTGTGCTGAGCGTGTCGATTTTTGTTATTGCTGTTTTAATAAGAACGCAGAGTGTAGGGTGTGCTTTCCATTTTCCTAAAAGCTCGAGGTGCCTACGTAGTCCAACACACACCCGAGTTTGTCTCTCGCTGCTACGTTCCTCCCTCTTTGAGGACTGTGAAAACACCGATAGGAAATTTCCAAGATGTCAAGTGTGTCTTTGACCTAAGGGAAGCGTAGTGGGCCGTGTGCTGGGACAGAAGTAGTGAGGGTGGGGGGGCATCTATTTGCTCCAAGGGACAGAGGTCACCTGAGTGACTTTGGGAGATGGGGGAAGAGAGAGGTGACCCCTGCATGATGGCCAGAAACTGACCAGGGAAAGCAGGCTTAAACTGACATGCCGTAGGAATCCTGGGTCCGCACTCTCTTTCTTGCCTCTCTTCTAGTAAAGGATTTCATTCATTCATTCATTCATTCATTCATTTATTTAAATAAGTTCCTTTGCGACAGTATAAAAATACATCAAACTCGGAGTCTGGCGACCCCAACTTGGAACTTTCCAGTGGAATAGTTACCATTATTGTCTAGATCATGATGTAAAGTTTACTCGATGTTTTTATAACCATTTTTTCATTCCTCCAAGTACCACTTCTCTAGCTCTTAATTGGAGTTGGTCTAGCTTCCACTTTAAAGCACAGGACCTGTGAAGATTCAGAATCCTCATGGAAATTAATCGCTTAAAAAACCCATCCCTTTTCAGGCCATCTATCTTCTTATCTATGACCCTCAACTAAAATCAAAGCCAGATTAACAATTCGTATTCATTCAACAGTGAACTCTCCTTCCTTCTGTGACTCTCTTTCATTCACCGACATCACCATCAACCATTGCTTTTGATTTCACTTAAGTTATGGTCAAAGTACCACCCTGCTTAAGGATTGTAGACTCTGTGACTCGAACAATTGAACAGGGACACGACGGTCCCCTTTGATTCAGTTGCCATATGTCAGGGCTTCCTGTCTGTCCCGGAACACTGCACCTTTCTCTGAATCGCCCACGTCCTGCCTTTCTTTTCCTGACTTGGGAAGTATGACTTCCGTTCGGTCTCTCTGGGGAGCTCACTGCCATTCTCTCGTTGATGTCTGTTTGCTTATCAACCTCTCAGGGAGGCTTCTGTTACGCAGTCGAGAGGAAATGCTGATCTACACAGCACATGTATCCATTCTTTGGTGGCAGTGGTCAGAGGAGCATCAAAAGATGCTTAAAATGTTAGTGGTGGTCAGGTTGTTTAAGGTTGCCGAAGAATGGAAATGGCAGGAATGAACCACTGCGTGCAGTAATAGCAAAAAATAAATAAATAAATAAATAAATAAATAAATAAATAAATAAATAAATAAATAAATAAAAGATAAATCGCTTTAACCAAGTAGAGGACTGTTAAGGAACAAGACCACACTTTCTCAGACAGAAGTCCATCCAGCTAAGTCCATCCATACACACACATTTAAGGGAATTTGCATTTTGGTTGCAAAGCGATAAAAGTATTTTATGGGTCCTACACCACCTTCCTCTGGAGGAAGTCACCTGGACTGAGTGGAAGGGACCACTACATATTCCCACTGTCCAAAGCGAATGGGACGGTCAGTACGGATGGCCATCTCTACCGAGTCTCAGGATTCCACCGTAACACTTCCAAATATTTTAAAATAAGAGGCATGAATTCCCTGCTGGGGATCAGGATCACTTGGCACTACCTGCCACATAGCAGTCGGACGTGTTCGGGGGAACAGCTAGGATTAACACATCGATTATGATTTTTTTTCTTAGATAATATTTGCAATGTTGTCTGAAAGATAGTATGGCAGAATGCGTACTATCTAAATATTTCTAAATTAATTTTTCTTTGCTTAGAGAACATGGCCACTTGCTTTTTTTTGGTCATCAGTCTCCTCAGACAAATTAGGAAAAATAAAGGTTGTCCTTCTTCATTCTGAATAAGGCAAAACGATATATGCGTATTGATTTTTTCCCCTTATGTAACCTCCAATAGCACCTTGGATAAATACTAAAGAGAATCAGACGAGCTTCTGTCTGGGTTAGAACTGGCACCTGGCTAACTCCAGAGGAGCTTGACTCATCACCTTCCTGACGCCTGACCACCAATGAGCAATGCCAAGCCTGGCTCCTGGGGTCATTTGGAAGCTGGGAAAGTCAGAGCCTTGGGTTGTGCGAGCTGCGTTTTCCTCAGTATTGCTTTTGATGGGGGTGGAGGCAGAGTACAAGATTCATTGGTTTTGTCTCTTTAAGGGATACATCTCATGGAAATAAAAATATCAACACACACACACACACACACACACACACACACACACACACACACCTGGTTAGATTGGTTAGATAAAGGGGATGTCCCAAAACAGGTAGTCTACACACATTCTCGAAGATCTTCTTTGCTTTCAAATATTACCTTATTCAAACAACTTCCTAAACCCTCTTTTCTAGAAAGGTGAGAGGTCTCACAAGACACAGTCCCTTGTCTAAAATAATGACCTGGCATATGTTTCTCCTTAAATTTTTTATTGTCTTTACTGACCCGGCACCTCGCTCTCTTCCCCGGCTCCAGGTGAACCAACTCTAGGAAGAACACAGAGAGCTGTTCAGTCCTCCGGGCTGGAAACCTCACAGGCACCACCAGCAACTCATTTTCCTCTTTCTAAAGCCCAAACAAACCCTACCAGTTGCCAAGGCCTTTTCATTTTATCATTGATGTTTTCTCACATACCCACAGTTTCTTTTGCCTTTGACTTAACTCAGATCTTATGACATTATGCCTGGAGTATAATGAAAGCTTCTTAACTCTCTTCCCTTTCCAATCCATCCTGTAGGAGTAATGATTTGTGAGATTGCTTTCCATCATCCTTACACCAGATTGACATTGAGAATCTTTGACCAGCGGTCCCAGACTATTGCGAACCCATACCTCCCACGACTCTGATGCATAAATTCTGTTTTCTACTGCAACTCCACTTAAACCTGCTTTATGGCTTGGCATGCTCTTTATAAAATACACTAAAAATGCCAGTCACTTTTCTCTTCGCATGGTAATGACTACTCTTTCTTCAAAACTGAATTCAAATTTTACTTTTGCATGAATCTTCTTTAATCATTTAGCCATATTTTCTTCTTGCTATTTTTTTAAACATTTACGCTCCATACTGTTAGTGGATAATTCAAGTTTGTCAGTCTCATTTCTCTACGTAAATTTTAACTACCGTGAGAATAAGACCTACCTCTTATGCCTTTTGGAACTCTCTGAAGATCTAGCAAAGGTCTTGTGTGTGACATTAGAGGTATTGCAATTGTTCATAGATTGCAGTAAAGTCAATATCTAGACTCCAAAGGATGACTGAGAACATGAGAATAGATAGGTAACTCCACAACAGGAAGGGCCAAATTTGGAGTCTAAAGAATCAACGATTACTTAATCAGGGTAGTTGCATATAGAAGTCTAGGCTGTCCACAATCTGAACAACTGTGCATGAGAAATGAAAGCATTGATATGAACTTGTGATGGTCCATGAATTAAACACACCCTGGGAAAACTCGTCACAGACATCTCATGTGCCAGAGCTCCACTTACGTACACGAGCTCCATTTACGTACATATAAATGGCACACTGCACAGCAGTTCTTACCGAATCGTCAGGTAGTAATGTCTACACACTAAAGTCACACCATGTCTTATAATTTTCTATTCTAAAACTGCATTCCTTGTGTAAAATGGTTTGGCTATTATGGAAAAGAGTTGAGTGGTTCCTTAAAAAAGTTGAACATAGAATTACCACGTGACCCAGCAATTCCGCTCCTAGCTGTACGGTCAAAACAACTGAAAGCAGGTTTTCAGATTCCTGTGCACACCGGTTCGTGACAGCACTCTTCACAAAAGCGGAAAGGTGGAACTAACTTAAATGCCAGTCAATGGATGAATGCACGAACCAATTGTAATATATACACACAATGGAATATTATTTCGCTCTAAAAATAAGTTACGCGTTGATACAAGCTACAATGCGGATGAAACCCCAATCAGGCTAAGCGAAAGAAGCCAGGTGCATAATATAATGTCATTTATATAAAACGCCCCGAGTAGGTAAATCCATAGAGACGAAAGGCAGATTGGTAGTTGCCAAGGCCTGGATGGGGGAGGATGAAGAATCACTGCTTAGTGAACACTGGGTAAAAACATTTTGGACCTGAATAGGGACGATGCGGGAACACCACTGTGAATGTACCACATGCCACTGACTCGTTACCTTTAAAAAGATGAATTTCGCGTTATGTGCATTTCACCGCAGTTAAAACGCTGTATCCCCCATACCACCATCCAGCACATTCAATACAGTCGTTGCTTTCCCAGTGTGTTTCCGGTACTATGCTGTGGGAGAAAAGTTTCCCTGCCACCAAAGGTTTTAATAAACCGTTTGGGAACTAAGTCAAAACCAAAGGAACTGAACGATGATACAAATCCGACGATAATAAGGCGGTACCGTTGTCGCCCGAGAAGTATATGCTGACTTTGCTTCCTGTTTCGGTTTTGTAAATACCCTGGGCAAGAGAAGACCGAATAAAATGTTATTCTCTGATTCCCTCTAGTCTACAAAAGACTGGGAGATTTTAAAGACGATATCATTTGGCAGAGACAACACAAGTCGTGGAAAGCAAACACCTGAGGATATACAAGTATGGATGTCAGTGAGGGCAGCAGTTCCTGAGAAGTGCTTCGAGGAAGGGCTGATGGGCTGGGGATTGCCCGGGGCTCAGGAGGCTGGGTTGGGAGATTTGCTATTGTCAAGCGATACGTGAACAGAGAACTTCAAACTGTCTTCGCTATTATACTAATATAATGAGAAAGTACATTTTCTATAAAAAATAAAATATGTCCTTAAGTTACACCTAAGGCATTCAAAAATTATGTTCTATTCAATTCATCTAAAAGCACATTCTTCTTAAAAACTGAGACCCAGACGTATAAAAATTCTAGGCAACTGTAATAAAATCATTAGCGACCCAACAATACACATTGAATTTTATCATTATGACAGTTACATTCTTCTGCATTTAAATTGTTCTGTTTTATATATACTAGCCATTTTGACGGCACAAACGGAAGTTGGGATGAGGAAGATTTAGGTGTGAAAGCATGGACAGGATTAATCTTTTATACTAATTGTATATAACCAACCTCAAATCCATCCATTATTTAGTTCTCAATATAAATCACACAAAACAAACTGTCCCCTAAACAATAATTACACTAATGCCTTAAACAGACATATTCTCAACCTCCCTAGAGTAGATGCATTATTTCTAAGGAGAGTGAAAATGTCTGATGAAATGTGATGGCTTTGGTGGCCCGTGGTGGCCGCAAAACCTTCCATTCTCCATCACCCTGGTACAAAGCAGAGGGTCTAGGCTTTCTTCCCCCTCAAACACTCTTTGAAAGGTGCTCTCATTCTTGCATTTCATCTGGTATGCAAATCACCCAACTGCAAAGCTGCTTGTCTGAGAGGGTTTATAATCCTCCATTGTTCATACGTGTCACTGATGAGTTTCTCCTTCGTTGCATTATTTATTTGGGAAAAAAAAAAAATGTCTCCACCTCCAGTCCAAACACCCCTGTCTTCTTCTTTCTCCAAATGTGGGGAAGGGAGGGAGTATCAGGGTAGGAAGTAGACTGAGCAATTCTCTCCCCTAGGGAGCCACTTCCTGTCAGAAGGACATCAATGACTGTCATTTGAATGATTAAAAAGGGAGAACTAGCAGCTGGGAGTTTGGAAAGACTAAGCTTCCACAGCTCCAGGCTCAGAAAGCCTGTGATTACCTGTGGCCATGTTCACAGCAAGCCTTCCCCTGGCCCTGTGCAGACCCCGCCAGACACGCGCTCACATGCGACACAGATCGGCTGAGAGGAGCTAGCTGCCCCAGCCATGTATGTTAACGCCTTGGGTACCGTGGCTGCAGAGACACCTTCCGGAAAAGCAAGCAAAGATTTCTGTCCCTTTTCACACCTTCTTCAGCAAATTTCTGTGGCAGAATATTTGGGAATGGGAACAAGTACAAATGTAAAAAAAAAAAAAAAAAAGTGTTTATGAATAATGGAACATTTCAAACCCATCTGGTTTCTGAGACATTTTTTAGTTTCTCACTACAGCCAATTATATAGCATGCTTGAGTGAGAACTGGTTCTATCCTGAGGCTCATTCTGCTCTCAAATTTCTACACTGATAGTTGCTACCAACCTCTGAGGTTAGTAGCCATATGGTAGCCCAATATGGTACTTCATACTCTACTCGTTATACAGTAGGCGATTTTCTGGTGAACATAAATCCACATTGTAGGAGGCACCAAGTAAGGGGGACCCAGAGTGGGGAAGCTACAGGGCCTTCCCCAATTTTGGCATCGTACAATGGTTTCCCTTTTTAGTTTAAGGATGCTGGGGAATTATTTCCATATTTTTTCCCCCTTTTGTTGCCTATGTATAACCAGCAGTGGATCCCTGAAGAAATGGTAAAAGCCATAAAAAAAATTTTAAAAAAAGAAAACAATGTTTTGGTTTTGGGAAAAGTCATTCCTTTCATGCCATTCTCTAAATAACTTACATTTTTTAAACTTTTTATTATAGGATATTTCAATTTGTAAACATATATTTTTCAATTTATATATCCCAGTATACAAAAGGAGAGATAAAATGATATTGAACCTCTCTCTCTATATATGTCAGCATGCATCTCTGAAAATAAGACCTCTTTAAAAAATAACCTTAATATCATTACTGTGAAATTTAATATCAGTTATGATTGCCATTAAATATCCACTCAGTTACAGAGTAATGAGGACTTTATATTTATTTACCTATGAAAAAAAAGCAGTTTTCCTATTATCAAAAGCCCTTCCCGGATGGTTCACTAGACACCGCCCACTTTCCCAGATGAGAAAACGAGGCTCTGAACGTATCGACGTGCTGCCCTACGTTGCCGGGCATCCCAAGGGCAGACAGGAGCTCAGCCCCGAACTGCGGCGGCCCACGCTGGCGGCACCAAACGCTCCGCTTCACTCCGTAATTTCTGAGCTCTCAGGATGCGGCCTTAAACCTATAAAAAACGGCTAGTGTGGGTGGAGCCAAAGCCGGCTCCGGAGTTTAAAGGCTATTCACCTGGCTCATGCGTGCAGAGCCGGAGCCTGGGGAGGGTCGGGAACGTGCTCTTAGGAGGTATGTGGCATGCAGACTCGAGGCATTGTGGGCGGAGCTTCGCCTCTCTGAAGGAGGAAAGTCTAGCGGCCACGGTCCTTCTTCAGTGACTAGGGTCTTTTCTGACTTTCTCCCTCCTTGCTGTCACTAAAGTATAAAGGCCATATTTTGAATGTTATTGTACCTTTCCCCAGGGGCCAACGCTATACCTTATGTGTGGAAGGACTGGATACATCCTCACTAAATGAATGAATGTAGAGAAAGTTACTTATTCGTATTTTAAACTCCACCTCTGTTAACATTTTCGTTAGCATGTATCTAAAATTTCATTCCAAACTGCCTATAATGGGTTATATAATACTTAGGATAACTCTTCAAGCTAAAATGAACAGGTAGTTTAAAAATGTTGTATAATGTCTCACAGGAGCGCCCCAATGTCAGCTGGCTTATCTGTGTATTTTGGATTTTCTACATGCCTGCACTCTCTGGCCTTGGTGCAGATCTCCTTGATTTTCTTTACTTAATTATATGGTTTACCGTGTCAGGTTCAACAGGACCTGCGTGGTTTTAAACGTCTGCAAGCTTTCGTTTTGTAGTTGGTTACTAAATTTTAACCGGCATGAGATAATTTACCGGCAGCTTTATGCATTGTCGAACAGCCTTCTCATTCAAACGGATGAAACATTTATATTCTCTAATTTTGAAGTTAATAGGAGGCTTGATTTCATTTATATTGGTGGAGGACCAGATATTCTACATGTGTAGTGGAGATTTTTCCTTTTCATTTAAAAAAAAAAATTACTGTTTTCCTGATTTCAAAACCAAGATGTATGGAGCTTGACTGGGTCTAAGTGGCCTCCGCGAGTAAGTGTGGAACCGGACCTCACGCTGGGTCCTCCGGCTTCTTCGCTCAGTTATTCCTCTTGTCGGTAGCGTCCACACTTGCCTGACCCAGAGTCAGGAGGTGCTCATCAAACAGGCAGATCCCCTCGGCTCTCCTCCGCAGTAAATTCATCAGCAGGGGCTGAGGGCAACTATGTTTTCTTATTTTTAAGGGTGAGTCTGATCTTTAAAAGAATGATTCATCTGAACCAACTGTGATTTTACGTGAAAAACACTCGTAGAGGGGCCACACCTGATAGCCCTCAGTTACGGCCAGTAACGACAGTGCCGTATAAACGCGGATGTCTCTCTTTTTCTCAGCTTTAATGGCCAGCAACAGGAGGGACGCAGGAAAGAGAGCCTGGCTTCTTACCTCCTTCCAACCTTTTAAAACAAGTCTGTTCAGGGACCGCAAAGAAAACTCATCTATCTGCTTGCAGGGCAATTGCTATTTCTTTATAGGCATGAAGTTCAACACCATCCCTCAAATAGAGGTGGCCTCCCCAGGTTCAATTCATCTAACACTCAGTCGCTCCAATATGAGCAAAATTCGTGAAGATTTTCCTGCTTGGTAGATGTGAAAATTGGTGGGGGCTGGGGGAGGGGGGTGGATGAGAAGAAGAAGAACAAATAGCTCTGGGCGAAACCAGGCATCTGAGAACAGATGGCGTGTGAGCCTCTACCACCGAGCATGGTTGACAAACTGGAGCCGTGACCTGTTCCCGCACGTAACTACCGAGAGCTCCGTGAGTGAGAATCCCCAGCAAAGCCAAAAACTTCCCCAGGGACTTTGAATTCACTTCGTATTCATGGCACCAAACACATCATTACTGGTAGGATAATAGAATAACGACGATAAAAAAAAGTGCTTTGTTTTTTTCTAAATAAAAGTTTGCAGGAAACATGTGATTCTGTCATTCCATGGAGAGAAACAGTACATACGATACTGCCCAAACAGACTGGAGTCACCCGGAAAGCGTGCGAGTATTTGCCTGATCTGCACAAGAATTTGTATTACTTTGGAAAACTGGGACGTCTCTAGTGACTACGAATTCAGCCTTCAACTTTTGTCTACTCTCTCTCTCTCCTTCCCTAAAATATATCAAAAACAACATCAAAAACTATGTCGAAAACAACAACAAAACATTTTAACTTGACCAACCCGCGCTTTTAAACCATGGGCACAATTATTTTTCCATCGTCCTCATTGGCATACCTCAAGGTCACCGATTACCCATAACGTCCGTGCTCTGTCCACATTCCCCTTTAATCCTATGCGCTTTTCCTTACTCGTCTCTCAGACGTGTGCCTGTCCTCCTCGTTGACAGTCACGTTCCTAATTCGTACCCACATCTTTTCAAACCTGGATACTGTGACAGCCGCCCATCTGGTCCTTTGGTCTTGTGTCTAGTGATCACACCCTACAACTGTAAGAAACTTTAAGAACCCTCCTTTTCCTTACCCTGTAAAGGCCGTGGAGGACTCTGTCACCACCACTAGGCCCTCAGATAATTATTCTCTTAGTTTCTCCAATATGTAATATACACTCGCTATTTCTGCCACGTTAATTCCCATATATTTTCATTTTGCCAAGAAACTTAGTGGCTCACGGTCCCTACACTTCACTTCCTGGTTTCAAAACCTGCCCTAGACCTGACCAGTATGGTTACAGTCACTTATTCATTCAATGATTATTTATTCAATCGGCCATGTGAAAGGCACTGTTCTCAGTGCTGGGAATCCACCAGTGGGCAAAAAAATGTCCCTCCCACCAATGGAGCTTACGCCCTAGTGAACAGAGTCAGACAATAAATGAGTAAGTAAAGTAAATATAGTCTATCAGATTACAGTAAATATGGTAGAGGCATATATAGTCTATCGGATTACAGTAAATACGGTAGAGGCATATAGAGCAGGGGAAGCAAATAGAGAAGGCCAGGCATTGGTATAGAATTGAAATTTTTTTAAAGGAGAGTAAAAGAGTTGAAAGAAGGGAAAGAGCATGACAATTGGGGAGCGGAAATATCTATGCAGAGAAAATGTCCATGCACAGCCTTGATGGAGGGCAGGCCACATGTTTTTGACACAGAGAATGAAGGCAAGGGTAGCTAGAGGACAGGGAAAGAAAGGGATAAGAGTAGGAAATGTCACAGAGGTAGCAGAAGGCCAGATCCTGGAGAGCCTGGCAGTCCGCTGTAAGGACTTGCACCTGTCGAACAGGGAAGAGTGACTGCCATTGGCAGAGAGATGATGTGGGTCGCTCAGGTGCTCTGTAGATAGCAGACTGAAGATGAGCGAGGCTAGAAGGTGCTTCAGGTAGGAGACAATGGCAATCGTCTAGGTGATGATGCCTCATCCAAGAGGGTATTAGTAGCTAGTGAACAGCAATTTAAATTGTAGGTATATTTTAAATATTGCACCAAAAGGAATTTTCGATGGATTGGATGTGGAGTTTGAGAAAGAGAGGAGTTGAGGAGAATGGACTTATCATGGGGAATGATGGCATTACCACTTGCTAAGGGCGGGTACGGCGGAAGGAGATCAGCAATTCGGCTTTGGCTATAGGACATCTGGAGAACTTTTTGACTGTCCAAATAAACATGATGGGAAGGCAGCTGGATATGGAGTTGAGACCATAACCTAGAGATTTACATCTAGAAGTCATCACCAAATTCTTTTCTAGTGGTTACTGTTTTCCCGATGAACCAGAAATAAAGGTTATTGCCTAAGAGTATAAGGACGGGTGAGTTGGACGTTTGAAAAAGAAGAAAAAAGTCATAAAATGGTTGTTCGGCACAGTGGTCAAATCATTGAACCAGTGGGACGTGTTAATAATTTTCTCGCAGTGTCTTAGGTTGATGGCTATATTTTTCCTCTTTCACCCGTGGGCATGCACGAAGAGAGTTCAATTGAATACCTCTCCTAGATGTCTATCCCAGAAAGACTGCTCCTCGCAAAGTCTTCTTATGAATGAATGCACCCCCACGTCTTCTGAAATCCTTTCAGATCCTCTTTCCTACCTTCCTTTTATCTCTTCTGCGTGCTTCTGTTGAAAGGACCTCCGTTCTCGAAGCCCTTCTCACGTCCTACCTCCCTCATCGAGTCTTCTACCGACCCTGATAGTCCCTTGCTTCACCTTTGACCTCCGCTCCATGCCGTGTATTTGAAAGTTTGACTTAATCATCGACGGCAGAGTCATGGAACAGAAATGGGAAACTCCAGAGGAAAACCGTGGAGCAAAAATAACTGGGTTGGAAATTTGGCCTCAATGCTACATGTTTTCTGGGAGGTCTAGACAATTCAGTTAATGTCTTTGAGTTTCAGTTTATTCTTTGAAAATGGGAACAAATGTAATGATTCTATTTTACAAACCTGTAAGAATTCAGTGAGAATAGTTTATACATTGGAGTGCTAAATAAATGGGAGATTGCATTCTACTGTTACGTTTTCCACAAATTTAGCTTTTCTCTCGTAGATTTTAAAGTCCTGAGAAGCAATAATCACACACCTATTTTTACTCCTTACTGCAAACTGCACAGTGTCTGACAGGCAGTAGAAATTTATTCAAATTAACATTGTTAAATTAAGTTTAAGTAAAAATAAATTAGTCATTATAAAAATAAATTAGTTAATAAAATGAGCACTTTTTATTTAGTTTTCGAACACACTTCTAATGAAATAATTTAATCCATGAAGTTTTAAACTGTAACAATTAGAATACAGCCTACATATGAGGTCAAGATTCTTTTAACTCAAGGTTGTCAGTTTTAGCAAATAAAAATAGTAGATGTCAAGTTAAATTTGAATTTGAAGTAAGCAGGAAAATAACTTTTAGTATGAGGAAGGCTCATGCAATATTTGGGTCATGCTTATCTGATTTGTTTATATAAATTCATATTTAATTGGACATTAATTCAAATCCAAATATTACACAGGAACAAAATCAAACATTATTAGTTGCTTATCTAAAATTAAAATATTGCTGGAAATCCTTTATCTGGAAACCTTATAAATTCACTCACAAATTAAAGGAATCCAACTCAAAGTAGCTTAGACCAATAAGGAGGCATTTCATGGACCATTTCTCCCACTGTTAGGAGGGCGAAGAGTATCACCTGGTCCACGGGGCATGATGCTCTAGCGGCATCCGAAGTTTCACTTTTATTCATCTTTGCTGTTCCCTGTGTGAGCCTCATTACCTCTGATGGTCTCGTTCTGCCAGATACTTGGGGCTCACATCTCTCTAGACCTGCCATCCCAAAGGGGAAAAAGCCCTTTTTAATTAGTTTAAATCACATAATCCGAGACAAGGTCTGGGTTCATTGCCCAGTTCCAGGTCATCTACTCACTTAAAGCCACGGCTATGGAGAGGTAAATGCAGTATCAGGTTATAAAGTGTTTCCATACTTAGACCAAATATTCTGACTATGGAATATTTTGACTAACTGTGGCACAGTTTCAGATCACATATTTAAAAAGGAAAGGAGAAGCCATTTCTCCAAAGCAGAGAGGAGGAGATTCCCAAGACAGCAGAGATTCAGAACAAATGAAATAATGAATATTCACTATCACTAGAAACCTAAACAAAAAAGATTTTTACTTCGGCATTCTGAAGCTGACTTCTTCTCCCTCATTTTGACTGACAGCTTCATGGAAGTCTGAGTAATCCATTCCTCTGTGACAAGTAAGCAGGTGCATGTGCCATTCCTTGCAAGTCTTCATTGAAAAACCTGAATTAATTCTGGAATGGTTTCATGCAACTTTTGGGTCAAACCATCTCTCAAGTGAGGGCTTCCATGCTTTTGGTTTGATAGAGAATTCCATACGAAAGGTGGGGGGACATGCTTTCTAGTCTAGTGAAGTCTGTGTGTAGCATCTTTCTCAAAGCGTGCATAGGTGGTACTTGACAATTCTGCAAATAAGTTCTAGAGAATACATGCAAATCTAAGTGACCAGTTCATAATTTCCTCTTCTGAGGAAGCTAGCCAGGCATTTTAGAATGTAATGCATGCATAACCCAGGATCTAAATTGAAAATGAGCATGTTTTAAACAAGTCCAGTGGAAAGGAATTAACAGCAGAACTAAAAACACCATATGCTTATAACAGGAAAAGTCGCTCAGAGCAATATGCTATAACGATATAATTGAGTAAAGATCCAATTGCATCAGGACAAAAGCTAAGGCAGAGAGTAAGTTAAGCCTGGTAACTTATGTTGCCTAGTTAAATTGTTATTTCAAAAGCAAGCATCCTCTTGTCTTTTGTTTATATTAGGGACGAAAAATATCTCTGGCTGGACTTCTACTTCTAGTAATGATGAACCAGACAATTTGGACTGGTGAGGATAATCAAGAAAGCTGGTCATATACCCTCTTTGAAGGTATATAAGATTACTAATAGGACTCTGAAAAAATGACTAGGCCAGGATACAGAACAGGACAGAGATCCAAGAAGAATGAGCCTAAAATTCGGGGTCACTTTTACCCTGGAGAAAGTTACTATTTAGTTGAGAGCATGAGGGATCATCAGTGATTCTGACCATCCTAGGAAACTAGAGAATCAGCGATTAGGGTCTAGAGCTCAGTAAAGCGGCCCTAGTTTTCATCATGAGATGAAAACTCTCATTTAAATTGAGCCAGCTTAGGAAGAAGAGTGAGGTGGAAGTGGACAGGGCCTCGCACAGTTTGCAGCTCAGCTATGAATTGTCTCAATCAGCAAATTGGATGAAGAGAATTCCAGATTGCTAATGCTTCCAGTACCTGGCAGAAACAACTGTAAATCATATCTGGAAGAAGATAAATCACCCTAGGCCCTGTGTTATTTCTAAAAACAGTTTTGAAAGTATAATTTATAGCACACAATAAAATATCACCAGCTTATAAAACAATAAAGAAAAACTAGTAGAAACTTCAGACATTACACAAAGCCTCTTAAGGGCTCAAGATATTGAAGCTATCAAAAATAGAATTTGAAATAAATGTGTTTACTTCAGGAGATAGAAGGAACAGCTCAGAGGTCAAGGAGGAAATCAAAAAGAGAATTTCAAAAGTATCTGGAACTGAGTTATAATAAAAGTCTGATATCTCAAAACTTTTGGAACACAGCTAAAGCCATGCTTAAAGGGAAATTTATAGCTTTAACTGTGCATCTTAGTAAATAAGAACGGCTGAAAAGTAATCATCTTAAAATCTATTTTAGGTTAGAAAGAGAGCAGCAAACTAAACTCGAAGAAGTATAAAAAAATGAAATAATAAACATAAAGCAAAATTAATGAAATAGAAAATAAATACATAATAGAGAGAATCAACAAAGCGAAAGTTGTTTATTGGAAAAAATAAAATTGCTGCAGTTGTGGTGATTTTGATAAAGAAATATATGAGAAGGAAAAAATAACTTATGTCAGGGCCATCATTACTGAGCCTATGACATTCAAAGATAAAAGAATGTTTTGAGGAAATGTTTGGCAATAAATTTAAAAATTTAGATGACCTAGGCAAATTCCTAGAAAAAATACTATTTAGCAAAAGGAATACACAAATAAATAGAAATGCTGAATGCCATTCTTTTTTGAAACAAATTAAATAAATTATTTAAAATTCTTGCCTCAAGAAAAACTCCAGGGAATTTTGCCAGTAAATTCCACAAAGCATTACGAAAAGTTGCAAATCTCACACAACATATTCCAGAGGATAAATAGAGAATAATATTTAATTTATTTTCTGTGGCCAGCATAACCTTGATACCCAAATTTGAAACATTGGGAGAATAGAAAATTATAGTCAAATGTCACTCATTAATAGACTTAAAAATCATTAAATAAAAATTAGCAAATCCAAATGACCCACTTAGAGTTATTGCAAGAATGCAAGGTTATTTTAGCATTTGAAATATAAAATTATTATTTACTGCACTAGCAGAATAAATTTTAAAAATGATAGGAGTATTCTGATAAACAGAAACAATGAATTTGTTAAAGATCAACATATTTCATATATTTTTAAAAACATGAGCATGATATAAATAGAAGAAATGTTTTTACTCTGATAGAGAATATTTGTCAGAACTTATATCTAAAATCATGTTTAATAGTGAAAAATACCAAGTTATTCTTTTGAGCTTGAGAATGGCAACAGCTATAAAAATATGTTTCCTATGTGTACTAGTCAATGAAATAAACAAAAAAATTAAATCAAATGCCTAAGGATTGAATAAGAGTAAATAAAGCTGTCATTACAGATGACAATATTTTTATGTGCAAAATTCAGAATAATCAGCAAATACATTTTTAGAATCAATAGCGAGTTTGGTGAGATATTTAACACAAATCAATCAATAAAATGATTTTCATTGCTATCTGCAACCAAAAGTAATAAAATTATCTAATATCCTGGGCCTATCATATATAAAGAACTTCTATAAATCAATAAGAAAAAAAATCAAATAGAAAAATGGACATGAGACTTGGGAGGGCACTTTATACAAGACTGTATCCAAATGACTAACAAATATATAAAAGAATGCTCAAGATTACTGTTACTTACAACAGATACAAAATAAAATATAAGGTGATATCACTAAAGAGCCACCAGAAAGCCTAAAAAAAAAAAAAAAACCCTGCTATGTGAAGCAATACAGGTACTTATTCACTACTTCCAGGAGCATAAATTGGTCACAACCATTTTTGAAGAACTGGTTAGCATTTTTGTCTAACACTGAAGATATGCATATTCAAACATGCACCGAGATAGATATAGGAAAGTTCATAAACACATCATTTTTAGTAGATCTAAACCAAATGTAATGCAAATGACAGAATGGAAAATAGTTTACGATCATGTAATAGGAAATATTCAAGAAGATTAATGAACTCCAGTTACCTACAAAAACTTGATCAATCTCCCAAGCATAATGTAGATAAATGAAGCCAGACACAAAAGAACTTAAAGTTTATATAAAGTTCAAAAACAGGCAACATTCAATTATCATGTTTAGGGTTGCATATGTAGGTGATTAATGTAAGGTGGACAAAGAAATAATTCCTTTAAAAGTCAGGAGAGGAGTGGCCTTTGGAGGAAGGGAGCGGGGAGTCGGGAGAGGAGTTTGCTGGGGGTGGGGTTTTGGGGAGCCTTCTAAGTTTTGATATGGGTGCTAATTACACATGCGTCTGTTCATAATAACTCATTGAGCTCTTTTGTATGTGCCTCTGATAACTTTCTGTATATGTGTTTTATATCCACAGTAATTAAAGCTTTAAAATAAGGATAAGTAGCTGAGACTCTCAAACCACTTGAAGCTTTTAAACTCTACATCAGGTTGTCTAAGCTCACAGAGCAGATGCAGATACCTGCCACCTTCTCGTCCACCCACATTGTGTGTGTGTGTGTGTGTGTGTGTGTGTGTGTGTGTGTATGTTTGAGAAAAAGGAGGGTTCCTCCTCTTTGATCTCTCAGAGAGCTGATAGCATCTCGTCTCTTTATCTCTTTTCATACTGAAATTTGACTTATTATCTAAGGTTCTGTGAACATAGGGTGCCACTTAAAAATTCCCTTTTTCTTGTAGACGTCAAAATGCGGGGATAGTGTGTTACACTGTTTAAGCTGCATACGCTTCTTCTGCAATTTTAATCTACAGGACGAAAACTGACTTGAACTCCCAATTGTCAGAGATTCTCCCTCAGGGCAAAACGATACCCAATACACTTTCTAAAACACAGAGAACCCTGTGTTTGACCTTAGGTCAGTTTAACATACACGTTTTCTCATGTATTTCTACATGCTGGAATTTGGAGAAAGCCAAGTTCAGAGGATAATCACCCAACACTATACCTCTGGTCCATCGTCATTCAGACTCTGCATAAGCAACAGAGGCATCTGTAGGAAGGGTTATGTATCTCATGCCTTTTAGCAATGTCGGTGCACAATGACGTGACTGGTTCTACAGGACTTTGAATCTTAAGATTTTGAGAAAGATATGAGAACACATATTCTATGCATCAAATAGCCATATCGACCATCATGAAAAAAAAACAAAAAATTCAGAAAATGTGAGTTCAAATTCTTGCCTTGCCTCCCACCAGTATATGACTCAGGACCATTTTCTCTGTGGGCCTTACTCCACCTCGCTACATGGAGGTGGGCATTGCCTAGACTAATGCAAGCTTAAACATCCGGCTGCTGCTTAGGAGGTGGGTTGTATAATAAGTAGGTGATCGAGAAATTCTGGCTGAGCATTCGCCACAAAGTCCAAAAACGATACGCTGGGGAAGATTTGAAAGGAAAGACGCGGTATTTGAAAACATATCTTCAGGGATGACGGATGCCCACTCTGATGGGTTTTATTTTCCTTTCCCAAAGTGCAAAGGGGGGAATTGAGCAGTGGAAGGAAGGCACGCTGCGGTAGCGTGGAAACCCTGCTTCTCCAGCCCGTTGGACTTTTTTATTTTCCCTGCCCGGTGATCAGCGCCACTGTTCCGCAGGGTTCAGGAGACAGCCCTCTCCTCTTCCGATGGTATAATTGCTCTCGGATCACTGTCCCCGACCCCCCCTGCACGAGTCACCATCTCTACTCTGCTCCCATCCACATCTCCAGCACCACTGCCCCGCCTGAACTCCAGATCCCCAAAGTCACCAAACAGATGCTTCCTGCATTCGGCCTGCAGTTCTTTCTCTTGGAGAGAAAGATTTTAATAGAGTTGAGAATACTTAAGTGCTGAGTCTGACAGCACACTTCAGCCAGTGCTATATATATCCCAGAAGCCAGTCAAGCAGGGGTCACCTGGAAGGCTCCTCCGGCTCCCTCTGCTGCACTGAGGAATTGAGTTCACCTGCAGTTATGATTGGGTCTGAGCCTCGGGCAGTAAATGTGTAACTGTCTGCATAGACATCTATTTTAGTTCTACAGTTATTGCCATGACAGACTCGTGCGCTTGCAGTGGGACTGTTACTGGTGTAATAACCCTGTCATACACGAGTTTTAATTCACTTAATTGTTTAGAAAGTTCGCTTTCCATCAGAGGGAAGGATATCACTGACTTTCATTGAAAGCATAATTAAATACATGTTATCCTGGCCTTGTGAAGACTTAATTCGCTTTGCATAGATGCGTAGTACAGTCTCTCAAAATAATTTCCGTCCAAATAATTGGTGTCTCTCTGGGAAATAGTGACGGAAAATATGTTCAGTCACTCACTCATTTAACAACATTTATGAAGCTTCGGGCGCTAGGCTAGTCGCCGAGACATTCAAAACAAGTAAGGAAAAACTCAACTGACATGATCTGTAATAAAGTTATTTATCCCCCTCGCCCCGGTCTTTTGAAAAACTATTCTACATGTTTCCATTTTCCTCACCACTCTTCCCACCTCTACAATTCTTGCCCTGAGTAGCATCGAGCTCCCAAATACCCGTCTTCCGTCTGGATGTGTTTCTGAAGGTGAACCCACCACGGAAATATCCGGCCCTTAGTCACCTCGAATGAATGTTTCGCAGGCAACTTAAACTCAACACCAACGCCAAACTCAGTAGTTTCTCCCCTCCGAGTGGTTCTGTCTATGAGTTCACTCTCTCAACCGGTTTCTCAGAACAGAAATATACGTCATCTTTTCTGTTTACCTCTTTCCTGTCCCAAATGATCAACAGTCTCTATTGATTTATCTTCTAATAATTTCTGACGCTCTACTTTTCTCAAAACCGTTTGCTGCATTCAGATCTCCACTTATCATTATGTATACATCCTAGCTTCCGCTGCCCTTATGACGTAAAACGTAAATCTTTAACTGAATCCTTTATGAACCGACCTCTGCTTAATTAGCAAGTCTATTTTTAATCGATCCTTGATTTTGATTTCTACTCATAAACCAGTTGGTTCTGTTTGAAGTTCTTCCCCCATTTACGCCCTTTCACTTCTGAAAAGGGAAAACATTGCGTGTCCTGTTCCTCATGCTCTGAAGCCTTTTCCCACCTCTCTGGGACTGGACTGTCTTTGTGAATCCTGGAGGGTCAAGTCCTTGACCCAACTAGGAAGGTGCCCTTCTCATATGCCCCTATCCTATCTTGAACTTACCAACATGGATAGTTTATTGTAACTGCTCATTACTTTTCTCTCTGGAGTGCATAGACTTTATATTGGTCCTGATTACATTTCAAGCTCTAACATGTACCTAGAACTTCGAAAAATTGTGTTAAATATTGAATGAATCAGAGTGTGTTCCAAAAATTGCTTGGAGCACCGAGAATGGAGTGGTTCATTCAGCCTTGGAACTGGCTTAAGGTTTTGTAATGGAAATGACGTCGGGACTGTACCTCGAGAGAGTGCAAAGAACGATACAGAATTATGCGTCACAGTACAGATACCCTGGTTATATTCATCCTCATAATGTACGGAGGTAAATGCAGCTGAGCTGATCATTCTGGCCATCCTTCTGACTCAAACGATCCTCCTTCCTGGTATGATATTCAAATGAGATGCTAGTGAGCATTAGCCACCCATAAAACGCATTGATGCTCACTGTGGGAGAAGGTGACCTAATCATAAAGGATGTGCGCTCTCCGGACCAATACTTTGTGAGTCGACAAACTCAGATGCAGATCAGAGATTAAATTAGTATTATTTCATCTTATGCATTTAATCAGCAGAGGTCAGAGAACAAAGGCGGGCCGGGGAGACCGGGGGCGCCCAGGACTGAGGATTACCGTGCCATCTCTCCGTCTCGGCTCCATCACGTGGACGTCTGTCCCCCGGTTCTCGTGTGAGAAAGCGGGTGGGCCTGGGGCTGCCTTTGGATTACAGCCCCTTGAAGTGAAAAACATGCTGTTTCCCTGAGATTTGCCCCAGGAGATAAACATTTCCGATGGGCTTTTCTGACAAAGCCAAGAAAGCTAATAATTGCCATGTCAGGCAAAGGGGGAAAAAAGTGAAAACTAATTCAGTGTGATCCCCTCATGAAAGAGGGAAAAAGAGCAAAGATGATTCACCACTGGAAGCATGAGTTGACGGGCCCTTTGAGGATCTTTTGAATGAGCACATCCGCCAGGTTATAAATAATGACAACAGACAGTAATTTGCATGGATTAGGGTTGTTAACATTTATCAATTTCTGCATTGGAAAATACTCCCAAATTCTTGATTGCGAGTGTCTCTTTGTAGTGAAGGATTGATGGCGGGAGTCAAAGAATCCGATGAGTTGAAAACGCAGATGAGAGAAAGCAAAGCCGTCCAGATCTAAACTGAGATACCATTAGTAGTTCCCATAAATCACATCGTGTTTATAGGAAGGATACAGTTGAATTACCATCTGGACTTTTTAACCTTGACATTTATTTCCGAATCATTCCCTAATATTGAAAGTAAACTTAACCCTTCCTTTCATCTCCAGAGTTTGCCTTGATGCCAGTCCGGAGAGAAATGATCTGATTTTTGATGGGGACAGAATGTCACGTGTGGCATGAGGCTGGAAGAACCAGAGAAATTCTTGCATAACATTAAGCTATGAAAGAAAGAAAACATGCTTAGCTTTCAACCCACATCAGCTGAGAAGACTTTAAAGTGAAATCAGTGAGTGGGGAGCAATGAGAATCTGTATTCCAACCGCTTAAGTCTGGGGCACAGAGATGAGACTCAAGTATATAATTAAAATGATTTCCAAAGGAAAAAAAATATATATATGTGTGCAGCTATCGACAGGCTCGACTCCAAAGATAGAGAAATGCACATGGATTTCCTAGACCTCTAAGTAAATGGCTAAATAAGTTTAATCAAGTCACGTCTAGAATTTTTTGGGGGGCTCTTATTTTTCTTTTTAGTTTTCTATTGACAGTGTTTATAGTGACAGAAAGAAAAGAAGCCGAAATTCGCACACGGAGTCCCCTTTTCTTTTTAATTTCTGGATTTTAAACCTCGGCAAGGCACGACTCTCATCATGTGCTTTAGTCGTCAGCAGCGCGTTGAGCATGGATCGGGTGGCTCAGCTAGGGAAAGAAGGGACTTGGGGTGGGTCCCGGGGTGTCAACAGTGGGAAGCTGGGGGCCGAACAGGGAACAGGATGGAGAGACACAATTCTGTCAGAAATCAATCAGGAACTGAATTATGGAAAAGCCTCTCTGATTACCGAGATACTCATTACTGAATGTGATAGTGAGTCGTGGATGTTTTAAGGGAAGCGAGTTTTATGCGTATTTGCTGTAAAACACCAGGCGACAGAATATCAAGGCAGAAGAATAGAGCCTTCGGCAACAGAAGAACCTAAGTTCAGATTTCAGCTGTGGCTGGTAGAAAGAAGTTGGACGAGTTTCTTCAACTCCTCGAGTCAAAATTATTCTCACCCATGAAGATACGGCCTGACAGCTGTCACGTAAAGCCTAGTTAGAGAATTGCTTACGACATGGTACGCGATAGCTATCGTTGCCCATACAAATGAAATACTTTAAAAAATGTGTCCTTCAGTGCATTATGGGAAGATGGCCGGGTGGGTTTTCACCAAACTGGAAAGGGGTATGTCTTAACACAGAGCCCAGGCAGCATGTGCCACACTCACACGTGAAGGGCTTAAACAAGCCCCCCCAAAATAAAGAAATGACAGACCAGGCAACTGGTGGTTTCAGACGCGAGCTGTGGTCCAAACGGAAGGTTCCAACATGCATTTGAATGACTTTCCCCTCGGCGTGGGCTGTGTTCCGGGGCAGTTAGCTATCCCATTGGTGGTTAATAATTCTCCTTATCAACCCCAGGGGTGGGAGGAGGTGGGCAGTGGCTTCACACAAACAAGTGCAGAACTTTTCCATTTACTTTACCATATGACTGGGAAGATTAGTAAGAAGAAAAAGGATTATTTTTCTTCTTCTCTCTTCTAGGACGGTAACCCCAGAATTTTCCTGTGGTGGATTTATAACACACTTACTTTCTGATCCTTCCACAAAAAGGATTTGAGTTACTTAAGGTGCTAAAGTGGAAACAAATACATTATTTCTGCCAAGAGGGAGTTTGCTCTAAGGCGTTTAGGTCTGGATGACATTTGTGCAGGATGCTGGTCCATTTGTAAATGATTGCAATCTGAAATTAATATAGAGTAATGAATGAGTCTAATTTACATCTGATTGGAGTTAGATTTTAAGAGCAAGGAAAGACAGTCATTTCAGACCTAGGATCTTTGAAATTAGCCTGTCCTCTTCGGATCTGAGACTGTACTGATTTCATGATTTACATGTTTCTCAGAAGTTCTAGTGCCAAGAGAACCAAAATTTATACTTCTCAGAAAAATACATTACTCTCTCTGGAGTCTCTCTTGAGTCAGTCTCTCTCTCTCTCTCTCTCTCTCTCTCTCTCTCTCTCTCTCTCTCACACACACACACACACACACACCCCTTCAAAATTTAAAATGAGAATAATTTATGGGATAGGACACATCACTTCTGATTTCATGTGTAAACTGGCTGACTTGCCACTTCCAACGGGATTCAGTCAGTGCCATTTATAACCATTGTGAAAATGTAAATGACAAGACATGTGGTCCGAAGGAGAAACTACCTATTAGAGATGTTCGATTGAGGAAGGGTGAGTTTATTCCACCCCATTTTGTTTTCGAGTTTCTGTTTCCTTTCCTTTTCCTCATAAGTAAGAAAAAATTTGGCTCAGACACTTGGCTCGTGAGATTGTAAAGAGAGCTTCTGCTGCATGGAACTCAACCCAGGCTGACGAGGGACTCTTTTTTTGTCTGCGGACTTTCTTTAGAAAAGAAGAATCGGTGTCCTGCTTTCAAAGGTGGCCTCGATAAGTTTCTTTATGTCATTTGTCTCTTCCGTTGGGAGGTGAAGGCTTTCACCCAGCCCTTATTATAAACGACCTGGCATTTTGGCCCGGAAGCTGATGCCAGAATCCTTTTCCTTTGGTTCCTGGCAAAGCTCCTGCCATTTCCTCTCTCCCTCCTTCCTGAATTTACCCAAACCGAAGTCCCAGGCTTTTGTTGAAATGCTTTTCTCCCTTCCGCCCTTGTGCGCCCTGTGTCACATTATCTGCAAAAAGGTTGCAGCCAGCTTCCCTGCGCTGTGGACACAGGAAAAGGAAAGGAAGAGAAGTTACTGATCTAATGCTTGAGGTCAAGGGTGTGGGGAGGGTAAATGGACCTTTCTCAATAGCTTTCGCTGTAGTGTGCGCTTCCCTTTGTGGGCCGGCCCTCGCCATTGTGTTGGGAAGGCTTTTCATGACGGCGGGCCCGGCAGAATCGACTAAATGGCAACACCGAGAGACGAGAGGAGGACTTGGTAGGAGATGCTATGTGCACGGAGCCATGCGTAGCAGATGCCCGGCTGTTTCTAGAGGGCGTGACGTGCCTGCGACGTCTCCCACCCAGCGCGCACGGCATCCGTTTTATTATATCTAATCCTCACGGGATCTCCTTAAAACGGCTATTATTTGTGCCACTTTCATAAGCGAAAAAACTGAACACAGACTTGTGCGTTGGGAGGCGGGTGGCGGGAGGAGAGGGTGTTGCCTCAGATCACACGGTCGGCGGCAGAGACGCCGTTCAAAAGGGGGTGTCTGAGCCTTGGCTGTTGCAGTGAACATAAGGGTGGCGACTCTGCTCAGGGGTGCGCGGTGATCGCGACGTGAGGTCTAGGAGTGCGGAATCGCCGCATTCTACACCGGAAACGGACCTAGGGCGGCACACCGACTACCCTTAAATTGAAGATGAAAGTGTACGTCCACCTGTCTCTGCTCTCTCTTACCCCTGCCGCTGCCGTAATGTACAAGCGCACACACGCTGCCGACTAGGAAATCAAACCCTCAGTCTAGGACAACTTCTCCCCTGTCCAAAGGGCAGCGAGATTATCTTTTGCATTTAAATTGTTCTCTCCTGTGCAGCAGGCTAATTAAGGGCGGTGTGTTTCCGTTCTTCCGCCCCAGACAGACTCGCACGAGGGCTCTCAAGGTGCTCTCAGACCTTTCGCGGGCCGCCCCTGTCTCTTCCAGACCGTAATTCCCGTAATTAGGCTCCTGCGCTGCGCCATCTCTGCAGGGCTGATGGTAGCCCTGTGACTCTTCCTTCTGGTTTATGGTGATTACAGATGGGGCCTCAGAGTCACATAGCAGCCAGGAAGCCCCGCTCGGAGCCGTGCTCAGGATCCGGGAGGGCGGCGCCCACCCCGGAGCGGTGCAGGGACCAGGCACGCTTCCCACGGCAGCTGAGCCAGGAGCCTGACCGCACCCAGACAACCGAGAGAGAGGGTGATTTGGAAAGTGCGGGACCGATCACTGAAGACGCAAGTGTCTCTGATTCATCATCATTTCTCCTGAAGCGTCAGAACGCATGGAGTTAACACCTGGAAGACGGCGCTCGCCTTCCGCGGGGAGGGCCTGTGAACGCGAGGCGTGGAGGGAGAGAAGTCACGACCCGCCGCAGCGTCTCCCAGCGTGGCCGAGGCCGAACACTGAAGTCAGAGCTAAAGAAAAGATAAAAATAAAAATAAAAATGAAGCAAAAGAAAGAGCAGAAAGGACATGGAGCGTGCGGGAACCAGCTAGCTGGAGGCCTCGGGGAGGACACAAAGTCATCTTGAGCATCTACATTAAACGCAGGCAGTTGTCTGCCCTGCCACCTGGTTCAAGGGCACACGGTGAAAGCGTTTCAGAGACGAAAAAACTGAGGCAGCTGGAGGTGAAGAGGGCAGCCGCGGGGAGCGTCCCGGCCCATGCAGCAGGTCCTCCTACTCCTTGGCCACGGCCACGCCCGAGATGGCAGAAGGCCCGCCGGCTGTCCACACACCACGACACCGCACACAGCTCACAAGCCTCTTTGCAGCCTGCGTCGAAGCAACTAACGGGGGCGTTTCAGAGACGTTAACCAGATCGTTGCCTAGCACGGCCGGTATTTTCAAGTCAAAGGACATCACGAAACACATACTGCCTGATCTGATTTGGGCGTTCCCAAAATGTTTCAAGCGTGGCTAGGACCACACCAGCGAGGACCACTCTCCTTTCCGCGTGCCCCCAGAGGACCAGTTCTAAGCAGCGACTGTAAAACACAATATCTCCTCTCGAGATGAACCTTTCGTAGGTCCTTCTTCTCGTCCTTCCCTGCGGGAGGCAAGAACCTGAATGGCCACATCTTTCAAAATATTTTGCCTAGACCTGCCTATTAGGGCTTAAGATCAGGATGAGACAAGATCAAGAAAGATTCGAATATACTGGACTAGACCATATGTATCAAAAGCAGATCATCTCAAAACTTTACAGGGAAGAAGGTACGGCCTCTCTTTGTCTCTTAAACCGTTTCAGTAGCTCAGCACCCTCCCACCCCCCATGGGTGCTCTTGGGATTCTATGGAACTGTCTCTGGGACCCTCTGATTTCTTGTTTTCCTCCTAGAATCTATCGAGCATCTGTGAGCTAGAAATCAAAACTTAAAATTTTAAAAAAATACGTAGGCTTCTTTTACACCTGCATCTTGACCGAGTTCTCTAAAGTACTGGAGTGTCGTTCAGGTCCATGTGTTGAGGCATCGGTGGCAAGGTCGGTTGTTGGTGTCGCTGGTCATAATCAAACGCACCTCCAACTACTCTACCCATGCACCTGTCTGACAGAGCTGCGATTTTAGACAGGGGTCCCTGATGGTTCTTTCACAGTGCTAATTTCACATACACACACACACCAAAAAAAAAATAAAATTATTAGGAAAATATAGTGGCCAAAGTGTCCCTAAAAGAGTGACAGATTTTGAAGGATGGACAGGACATCAGAGACTGCCCGGTGCCATACCCTCGTTTTTCCGATGGCGAAGGTGGCTCAGGAGAGTGAAGTAACGAGCTGATTAGCAGCATTGCCGGCAGGGGACCACGCTGCCCTCGTCCCAGCCCGGGCCTCTGCCCGTTAGATCAGTGACCCCCAGCCCGACACTCGGGCTCTATGAAAAATGAAAACAGTGTGGGAACTGAGGCAAATCAGTTGTTTTCTTTGTGATAGGCAGAAGCGAACGGCCTCGATTTTGCTTCCACTCTCTGGCAACTTAGGACCAGTAATATCTGCACGTCAACGATGCAGAGATTTGCCTCGGGCCTCTTCCCTTTGTCTGCGTGAGGAGGCCGCACGCCAGATTTGGGGGGTCAAGCAATGCGTAGCATTTGCATGGCGATGCACTGGCTCGCATTTTCTCTGGGATCCTGCCTTCTGTTCCTGCCATATTTCTTTTGTGTACAGAATCGTAGAGCGACACTATACTGCTCACAGTTAAGCTGGCTGACAGAACAGAAATTGAATCAATCCCTGGGAGCAATAGATTCAACCCTGGGAACCTCCAGCACGTTCTGGCAGCTGCTAGCAAGCCTTGTGCTGTACTTGCCTCCCAGGGATTTCCCCAGGATGTTGCTTTTTTAAGAGAAACATTTATAAAAACTACCCACTGTGCAAATCTAACATCGCCGAGTGGTTTCCATACAACTCGTAGGAGCGTTTCACAATTCGATGGAGAGAAAGCAGAGACGAGGCTGTAGAGAGACCCACCGAGGGAAACGGGGCCGTGAGCAATCGGGGAGAGAACCCAAGTCTGCTGGAAACGGGGCACCAGGGTTCTGATTCTTTTTTTTTTTCCTCCTTGCTCTGCTAGAGAGAAAACTGATACAAGATTCTAAGTATCCACGGAATCGTATTTTTCATGAGTGCAAGACGCAAACAAAACACAAAAACGTAGGCACGGAAAAAGCAAGGAAGACAATTGTGAAGTCATTCAAAGGAGAAGGAAAACGGAGAACGATACGCAATATCCTCAGATATATGCAAAGCAGCGGTAACACTGGAGCACTTTACACATATTCAATGAAAATAAGTAACTAAAAAGCTAAAGATGATTTCCATTCTAGTGAGACTACAGTCAAATCAGAGACTACATTCACTGGTGTTAATTGGGATACGTTTGTATCAATACTTTGGAAAGTGAGCTATCAATAGACTGGGAAAAACTTAGAAGTATTTATACTATTTGATCCAGAAATATGCCAGCATATTTTTATGGCCAACAAAAAAAAAAAAAAAGAAAGAAAGAAAAGAAAAAAAGAAAAGCTAAGCACAAATACACTTTCTTTTATTTATTGACAATGTACTATTATTTATATAGACTATTTTATAATTGGGAAATTTAAAGTCTACCTAACACACAGAAAAAAAGTAAAACAAATAATTATTTTATCTGATACGGTGTCATAATTTCGACCAACATCATAACAGTGTGTTTGTTGTGTGTCAGGAGTTGCCAAATACTTTCTTCTCATCACAAATTCTCCACATAAGAGATAACTGAGAAAGGGAGAGTAAATCTTATTATTGCAATTTTATAGATGCAGAAAATTCAGCTCCAAAAATTAAGTAACTTGGCCAACATCACCAAAAGTTAGAGATGGAATTGGCAGACTCCAGGCCTGGTTATTCCCAGGGATGTGAAAATGATCTTGAAGAGCATTTACAGGAACCAGAAAAATTGTCAGTGAAAAGTGGGGGGGGGGGGTACAGAAGGTGGATCGGCAAATCTCTAAAGTGGGTTCTCCACCTGGATTGGGGTAAAAGGAACATTTCCAAGGGGATGCTAGATTCCTACCCCAAACAGGCAGACTCGGATACCAGCAGAGGAGGGAGCTGAGCTGACTGGGAAGAGAAACAGTCAAGGGAAGGATCAGAGGATGTGGAAGAGAAGCTGACTTGTTGGTGATTTAAATTGTGGTTCTATTTGAGTCCATTTGGGCTGCCATACTAAGCTACCATGGACTGGGTGGGTTAAACAATAAACATGTATGTCTCACAGTTCTAGAAGCCAAAAATCTAAGATCAAGGTGCTGGCAGATCTCAGGACTGGTGAAGGCTCACTTTCAGGTTTGTTCTATGGGTTTATTCTACTTAAAATGCGTCGAGATACTGGGATTGCAGAATGTGTGTGTGTGTGTGTGTGTGTGTGTGTGTGTGTGTGTGTGTGTAAAGTGTTTTGGACATTCTATCTTCAAATATCCTTTCTACCCTTTCTCTCTCTCTCTCCCTCTCCTTCTGAGGACCCCATTATCCATACGTTGGAATGTTCGATGGTGCCCCCATGTGTCCGAGGCTCTGTTATTTTCCTTTATTCTGTTTTCGTTTTCTTCCTGACGCTGGATCATCTCAGTTGCCCTGGCTTCCTGTTTGCGGATTCTTCCTTCTGTCAGTCTAATCCAAGCCTCTCTAGCGAATGTTTTATAAGAGTTGTTGTACTTCTAGCTGTAGAATTTCTACTTGATTTTCTGGTATACTTCCTATGCCTTTATGAACGTACTTTATTTGGTGACACATTCTCATTCTTTCCCTGAATTCTTTACCCATGTTTTCCTTTCGTTCTTTGCACATATTTACGATAGTCGATTTAAATTCTACTAAGTTCAACAGCTGAGTTTCCTCAGATTCTTTTGATTTCCCCCTTTTTTCCCCCATTCCCTGTGTAAGAGTTATACTTTCCTGTTTCTTTTGGGTGTCTTGTAATTTTTTATAAACTAATAATTCTCCTAATCTTTGGTGAGAAGCTCTGTTAGGCATGACTTCGATTCTCTGACAGGCGGGCTACCTCCCTGCCTTAGCCTTCACGGTTGTGCCTGAGAAGGTCTTAAGCTTTTACCTCTGACTGAGATCACTGCCTCAGGCAACTGTGATGTTAAACAATTGCTACTAATTCTTCTCTGCAAATATTCTGTAGGTTAGGGCTGTAAAAATTTCCATTTCTAGAGCAAGCTGCTTTTACATAGAACCTTCACGTATTATTCGATTTTAAGTTTTCATTAGTGAAATATTTTAAACATAAAAGTAGAGAAAACAACGGATCAGATATCCTTGTACTCACTACTTAGATTTAACAGATATAATATTTTACCATATTCGCTTCGGATTTCTCTTCTTATTTTTAAGGAAAGAAATATATTTATTGTCTTTCCTCCCTTCCCTCTAAAGAAGTTACCCCTCTTTTGAGGTTGACATGTGTTAATGTAACCGTATTTGCACATTTTTGCATAGAAGTGCATAAAAATATATGTATATATATTTATCTAACATTGTTTTGTGTGTTCTTTAAATGATACCTTGTTTTTATACATTTCCCTTTGAAACTAGCTTTCCTTCACTTGGCATTATCATTTTGACATTTATCTATGTTGATGCATATAAATCTACAGTTTAACAGAATGATATTTCACTGAATAATAAACCGCCATCTCTTCGGTCCTAGACTGATGCCAGTCAGCATAGCGATTATCAACATGAGCTCCGCAGACAGAAGTCCTGGGCTCTCATCCCTCTTGGGTTACTCCTGTTCACTCTGCGATTTGGGGAAAACTGTTTAACTCTGCCTTGGTTTATCCATAGGAGTTCTATGCCACAGTGAGTCATTTTGAGGATTAAAATAAAAAGCTTAAAAGGGTTCTTGGAAAACAGTAAGGCCTTGACAAGAATTAGCCCTTATGACAAACAGAGCCGTAGGGAGCACCTGTGTACATATCTCATGCATTTCAGGATTACACCAGGTGCAACGCCCAGCTCCAATGGGTGTCCCAAGGTGCACGTCCTCCAGCATTGCCCACCTTCTAATCGTACACTGCTGTGTCCAGCCAGCCCTCCTGGGAAAGGTGTTTCCCATGCATATATGAAAAAAAAATAATAAAATAAAATAAAATAAGTGCCCAGAATATAAATTCAGTAAAACCTCCTGAAAGTAAATAATAATAATAATAATAATAATAATAATAATTCTCATTAGAAAAGGGGAAAATAAATGGGAACAGAAAACTCGCTAAAAAAATAAACTTTGTGACCAAGAGTCAGAGAGGCGAATTGACCGCTTTCAGTGAGAAAGCATGTAAGCAAGTGACCCGTGCGGCTTTAACGCACGTTCCCCCCAAAACGCAACCAGCTCTTCTCCACCACTCCACTTTTTTCCTTCCAATTAATCCCACGGTTATTGAATCTTTTCTCGCCTCGGTGATGGGCAACAGCGGCGTCTTCCCTCTGCGTTCGAAGTCTTCTTCTATTTAAACAAAACATTTTACTTGTCGAGGAAGATTTTCTCTGAGCTTAAATTAGCTAGAGCAACTTGCAACACATGGTGCGTTATCCGTGCTCGTGTGCCCGCGTTTAAAAAAAAAAAAAAGAAAAAAATCTGTGTCGTTGTTTCTACAAATGTATGAATGTAACAGGTGTCCGGGAACACATGTGTTTCTCAGAGCTGCTGCTGGAAAAGGCGCCGATGTGAGTGATCCCCTTTGAGAATGGCAGCAGGGCTCACACGGCTCCTCATTCCGATTTGCATTTCCTGAAATCGAACAGGAATTTGGCAACTTGGCTTGGAGGAGCCGCACAGGTTGGTAAGCGCGTGGACTTCTGAAACAGATGAGGGGGAAAAAAACGTTTCCTCCCCAGGCTCTGACACTCTCCGTTCCAAAAGATTTTTATTTTAACCCGAGTCTTAATTGCCCTTCAGTATCAAAATTAATTGTGTTTTCCACTCAAAAGGCCAGCACCGCGTAAGGTTGCTCCAGGTCTCGGCAGCCCATGCATCTTCTGTAAATGGCCTGATTGCCGTCTGCAGAGAGGAGTGCTGGGAAGGATGTACTTGACCGAGGCTATACATTACAGTCCAATTAGTGTGGAGATCACTACACGAGTCTTTAACTTTATCTAGTCACTGTCGGCATCTCTAATGGAGACCGCGGAGAGGAATTTAGAATTCACTCTCTTCGCCAGGCAGAAGGGAGAATGGCCTTGGCTGTATCCCAAGGGACTGCCAGGGCTACTTTTCTCCATTTTTCTGTCTCCTAAATGCCCCTGTGACCCCTGCCATCTAAATTAAGAGTTTAAAACAAAAGCCGGACTCTTCAAAGTGCAGGTTAACATGGGCAGTACCCAGTACAGCTCAGGAGTCAGGGAGCGTGGTCAGAATTTCAGGCTCTGAGTGGAGTTACTAAAACCCTCTAAGCCTCAGAGCCATCAATTAATTACAAGAATGGTAACTGCATTGCCTTCATGGAATTATTAGAATTATTAAATATCATCTTGATTTAAAGAATCCTAACTGGATAAGCGATTCGTACATGTTTGCTTTTGTTACACCGTTATTGTATATTAAGGGATAACGGGTCTAAATGGGTTCCAGAGTCAGGGCGTTTACATCAAACTCGTCACAACTGTTCATCACGTGGTATTATTATAAAGTCAGGTTCCCCGTCATTCACTTCACTGTCCTTGTTCGTCTCTGGTCACTGAGCATTTTCGAGGCCCACCTGAGTTCAACTCTCACTTTGTGATGAAGGTGTCGTCATAGGAATAATCTCCCTTCCATCACGAAAGGACTGGCTCCGTCCGGCCCGTTTCTTGTGCGTGCTGCGTGTCAATACTGCCTTCCAGCAAAGACTCCTCCCGTCTCCCTCGCCTAAAGGTTCACCTTCCACCCGACCAGGAGTTAGAGGGCGAAGGCTCCACTTTCATCCCTGGTCTCTCCATGGCCCTGTCTCTTAGAACCTCTCTAGGCCTTTTTTCCTCTTCCCTTGGATACATAACTGGTTCAGCTGGGAAGAGGGGAAGAGTATAAGCTACGTCCAACCAAAGGACCTTGTCATTTCCTTTCTTGATCTTTCCTCCTGTGAGAATGGAGCCTTCTCTGATGCCTCGATAAGCAGTAGATGTGTTAATTGTGTCAATCGAGGGAGGGAAATAAGTTTCATAAACTGTGAAAGAAACCTTGGTCTCAGCTCTCTGTAAAGCCCTTGAAAGTAGTTCACAGGGTCTCTTCAGAATCTTCCCAAACTCATCTTCTATCATGGACACTAACTCCATGGTAGACAAAGGCTATTTCCCCTGTAACTTTTTTTTTTTTTTTGCCTTTTACTTTTAATTCTTTAGAAGTATAACAAAATGGAGGATGATGACATAGCAAATTTACTTTTTAATATTTCTAATACATCAAGAAATTGATAAACTAAATGTACTTAGAACGTTAAAATAAAAGGCATAACTTCATCATGCTGGCTACAGTAAAAAAAAAAAAAAACCAATCCAAATATAAATAATTTAGGGTCCATTTGGATTAGAGGGGATGTATATCAATTGCTTGGCATATAGAAGGTCTCGGTAATGTTAAATATCATTATTGCAAGGGTTCTGCAAGGTTTGTTTTACTCTCCTGGGAGACTTATACATATTTTTTAATATTATTTCTATGTAAAAACACCTTTTCAGTTCCAAATGCCCAATTTACAAATGAGTTTCTGGGATAACACATTTGGACATTGTACATTATCTGCACTAATAGATTGAGAAGCTCAATCTGCAAATGGCAGGCGAAAAGCAATGCCAGCCTCGCACCATTTACATTATCCCTTTGTTTCTGCCCGTTGCCAAGGTGGCCTAACTTTAATCGTTGATAGAAATGTCGCCAAGTTTAAGTTGACCGAAAGAGACAAGTTCTTCCGAATCACTTTATCTCAAAAGTGCCTGGAGGTTATTAGGGCAATCGAAAAAGCTCAATAGAAAATAACAGAGTAAAAAAAAAAAAATTATCGAAACAATTCTGTACATAGAAATAGAAATGCTTAGCCAGAGAAATGCCTAAGAAAGAACGATAATGTTTACTGCAGTTTTTAAGAATCGTGAAATGAAAGTAAGTGCACAGCTCTGGGCACTAGTCAGGCTGGGGCACGAGGCAAGCCTTGGCTGCATAATTTGCACTCCGAGGCCCTGACCGAAGGAAGAGTCTGCTCCTCCCATGTCACTGTCAGCAAATCAAACTCTCCACAGATGGTAATGAGTTTAATAAAAGCATTTTTTTTCCTCCCCCAGTTGCAATGACTACCGTCTAAAGAAAAAGATGGGTTTCAGATGGAATTTTTATTTTTTCCAGAGCAGTTCCAGACTTCCCAGCGTATTTCTCGCACCTAACGCCTGGCCCCGTTTCAAGTTCCTCCACTGCCTGGAGGCTCACACACGTAGATCTCAGCGTGTCCGGGGCCGGCTTCCCAGGGTACTCTCTGGTCCTTGCCCGAAGACCACCTGCCACCACCGTGAGCTGCCCAGAACCGCCGGGAATGCAAGTGCGAGTCTGCCCCGGACAGGTGCTTGCCTCTCAGGGTGCTGCGGCTTCTCGCTAGCCTCCAGAATAGTCTGTGGAAAGCCCCCTTGCCCTCTGCCCCAGCTCGGGCATGCCATCTGCCCTCAGCCCAGACTTGGTGGCCCCAACTAAATTTAGATGCATTAATACCACGTGCTGTTAATGGATGGTGCAAAAGGGCACAGGCGCATCCCTCCCCCGGCCCTGTTGTTACCTCTGACAACCAACCCCTCCAGGCTGGAAGGAGACCTGTGTCGCCTCCACTCAGCTCCAGCCCAGCAACTAAGTACATTCTTACAGGGGACATCAATCTTGGATGCCAAAGTCTGGCGATTTGCATTGCAAATAGCCGACCGTGGTGACATTTTACCACCGGGAGCAGAACCTGAGACATCCTCCTTGGTTAGAGCTAGAGGGGAGGGGGGAATCTACTTGGTAGTCAAATCGAGTGCAGAAGAAAGGCAAGAAAGGGGTGGGCAGAAATTGCACCGCTTGCCTTTTGAATGACACAAAGAATATTGATTTTTCAAATATTGGGGGGCGCATTCTTTTCAGACCGTGAGCTCACCGTTTCTTCCAGTACCGGAATGAGCCCTATCCATCCCTGCTTCCACCCCATATGTGAGCCCTGGCCTATGTGTGATCTTTTTCTGACCCATTTCTTTTACAAGTCTTTTTTTTTTTTTTTTTCCCCTCTCTCCCGGTTCGTATGTGCCATTGAGACCTCTTACTACTTTGTTTCTCTGGCATTTTAAATCTTCCACAAGGACTCGTCTACAAAGGTTATATGAAAGCCAATCAAGGGCTATGGAACATTTCCAAAAGGAAAAGGAGTGGGGGGCGTTTTTATCCACGGCGCCTGCGTAGGGGCCGGCGCTATTGCCTATGGTAGCTTGGAAGTTCAGCCGGCGAATAAACCTGCATTGATACCTGCCCAGGGCAAAGTCTGTGCTAGATGCAGGGGGTTACGAAGCTCTAGACTCTATCCGCGTACCCAGAGGGCACGGTTCCCTTAGAGCACGGAAGTAAAGTACGGAGTCAGATGACTGGCTGATGAGAAGAATGTTGCAAAAGGGGAGAGGAGGTTGCTAAGTCAACGTCAGATCGCAGAGGCTCTACACACCGTGCGAACGAGTTTGACTTTTTCTTGATGCAAAACTCTATAATGTGATGGGACGTAGTGGAGAGCTCGTGACTCACGAGGGAATGAAATGCAGCCTCACAAACCAGGGGTCACCAATACTTCCCCCAAACTACAGAGCTGATCTGAAGACATTTAGCCTGACAATGACGTCCTAGTTCGCCAGTTCAAGCCTACGCGGGCAAACTGCGATTGAGTTTATCATCCCCACCTCTGAACTCTTTTCGAATTAATAGCACGATTTAACATTGATGGTTTTCTGGAGCGTCTCATGACCCCTCGGGACGGCAAAGTTAGGCAGGAAATCCCCCGCAGGCAGGCCCCGTTTGGCACGGTTTCCAGACTTTGCAAGAGAACCTCAAACGCTTTTATTTCTCAGGGAAATACAGTATTTCTCCCGCAGCTCGAAGTTCGTTCTTTATCTTCAAGGAACTATAAACAAATACAGTTTTGGCAATCACCACTGGGAAAGATGATGCTGATGTAGTTATCAAAAATTCCACTTTTACTCAGCCTCTTTCTCTTTCCTCCAGGATTTCACAGCTGTTTCATGTTGCCTTGCATTCTTCGGCCGCACTGCATTTTGTTCAGCTTTAAATGGGCGAACCAGGGAGCGTGCTTTCCTTGGAACATAACTTTCTTTCTCTGAACTAGCAGCTCTGTTTTCGGCATTAAAACTCTTGGTCCCGGATTTACCAGTTTCTCTACATTTAAAGCAGCGACAATATCCCCAGGGCAGTCGAGTAAATGAGGTTACACTTTCTACAATTAATGAAACACATTAATATCATTACGCTTTTCTCCATTTCTTTTCCAAAAATTTTAAATAAGGTTTCCAGGCATCTCGGCTTTATGCTGCAGAGCCAGAGGAATGATATTAAATAAAAAGGAACATAAATGAGCAATATTTTATACTAAGGGGGAAAAGCCACTTAATAGCATTTTTTAGTCCCGTATGCCCTTTCTTGATGAATTGTGTTGACCCAAGACTAAATTGGCTTAGTACACTTTTCTTAAAGACATAACATGCTAATTTGCTTTTATATTAAACATTTAATTTAATTTAATATATTTGCTTGATGCTATCTGGACTTATTCTGGAAAATATTTTCCTTACTTCTCAGTGAGAGTAGACTCCAATTTTTGGTAGTATCAGGAAGCGACAAAAAAGACAAGTGCAGTCAATGACGGGGAAAATACATTCAAACGTTAACCCTATGGTGCCACCAATGAATAAACAGATTAGTGGTCACTGTTATTCCAGTTATGACATTTTTATATGTTTAAATTTTTCTACTGGAAGTGTATCTTACTTTTAAAGTCAGAAAAAAAAGATACATACTGATGTGAATTTTTAAACAGAGAAAAGTCAAAGTTATTTAGTTATTTACGTTTACATTGTCTTGACCCACCGACTGAATTCGGACACTTTTAAACATAGGTGAACTTAAAATTTATCTTTCGATTCTTTCGAATATTGGAAGACAGTTATTTCACACATTCATGAAATATTTATTATGAATTTACTGTGTGTTAAGGACCGCACTAGGAGAATGGATGTAAAGTGAAATATTTGGTCAGAGCGCACGCGCGCGCGCGCACACACACACACACACACACACATGTGCGCGCGCACACACACAAGACATAATTTGATTGTCCCCTCAGCAGATTTACCTTTCTAATTATGCTCTCCTTAAGCCAGTATTGAAATTAGTTAGCACTCCCTAAGCACAAACCCACTGATGGTGGGCAAAGTGGTTTTGGAGAAAAAGCAAGCTCCAGGCATTAGCGATGCTGAGTTCCTCGGACTCTTTTCAACTTTTCAACATCAAAAGGACGCAGGAAGCAAGGCTTCTCTTGCAGAACGCGTCGCAATGATTCACTACCCCGCTAAGTCCTCACGTCTCGCGCTGTAAGCGTCAGACGCTTGGCTGTGAGAAGCCATGTCCTTCAGGTGGGAAGGCCAGATGGTCGCTGAAGCCCCCACACTAGGTCCCACCAGTGCAGGCCGCTTGGTCATTCAAGTGCTCCTGGAGGCATTCCAAGCTGGGAAGCCAAGTGTCCCCTCTCTTGAACACTGCCCTAAACTTTTGGCTGAAAAAGCTGCTTTTGTGTGTGTGTGTGTGTGTGTGTGTGTGTGTGTGTGTGACCATCTATTTGTAGTACATCAGACAGGGGCGAAGTCATACTACAGACACGAATGATTTCAATAATGGGCATAATCATGTCATCGGCACCATGACTTCGAATTTAGATTTCATTATTTGGATTTAGAGTTCAGACGGGCTAGTTTCAACGGGGATTAGCACTATAAAATTATTAATGCTGCTGACTGTAATCGTTGTACTACGGTGGAAATTGAACTAATTTGAAAATGGCTTTATCAGTCGTTATCATGATTTGATTTAATTCGGCGTAAGTGGGACTAACATTTTTCCTTTTGTCCGGTGCTTTAAAGTTCGTAGGGCTGATCATCTGATGGTGGGAGTGTGTTCTGCCCTTGTGGTAGAGCTGAGCGAGTTGAGGCAAAGAGAGTCCCAGGCCGCACGGGGAGAGAGAGAGTCTAATTTCTTCCCTGTTACATTAATTCCCATTAAACTGTGAGTAAACAAGTCTGTCCCACTCACTCAGCACCTAGCACCCCCTTGGGACATAAGAGGCATTCGGCAAGTATTTTGAATTAATGAGTACAAAGGAGCTGAGTTTTCAACTCATGTCTTCCACTGAACCAAGATTTCTGAACCTGAGGCATATTCTAGAAGCCCATTTTCTGGCATCTCCAATCCTCTACAATAATTTCCTAATTTTCAAATGATTCTGTAAACAACATGAGCATTTTCTGTATTGTCTAGAAATTATATTCTGCCACTCAATTTCAGTGCTGTAATTTGAGTTTTTTGTTGTTGTTGTTTTGGATGTATTAAACCAAAACGAAGACCAAATTACATCTGAGTTTATTATTTAAACAAAAGTGTCTCAAGGATAAATGCCATATTCACCTTGGAGACAGATATATTGAATGGATCATGTTTTTATGTATAATAGCATTCACCATTTTATTAACAGTAGGTGTAATGCTAAAAAGACAATGAAGAATTCTTTTTTATTTCCACTTTCAGCAACAATTGAATTAGATAGATGCCCATTTAACACAGTTATCAATAATGCAGTAATACCAACATTATATTCAAATGAACAATAAATCCTCCCAGATATATCAAATGAGTCATTAAAATTGGTGTTTGGAGACTGCTTACATGCAGAGTTTGGATAAAGTCTGAGTCTCACTAACCCCAGAATAGCACACAGTCTTAAAGCATGTATCCTACACATTACATATGTTGTTATATGACATACAAAATTGATGATGATAATATTGAAGTTAAAACACAGAGATAGATTTAATGCAGAACTATATCTGAGGGTCTGTGTTTCGAACGGGAACCTCAACCTTTTAGTTTTAGCAAAATGAAATCATCCACCATATTAAAAATAATGATTTATTACATGTATTTAATTTATAAATTTGCTGAGAAGTTTTAATCATAGAGGAATTATGATCATGAAGATTTTGGACTAAGTTTTATATTTATATGTATTTAAGTAACATACAAAAATGATGACTTAAGTCAATGCCATGACCTCTGAGGATTCCTTTCCTTAATGAATCCTAGTGTACGTGTGTGTTTGTACATGTGTTATGTATATTTACATTTATTTATAGAGATAATTAAAGAAATTTGCGCTATCTATGTTATCTATATTTTTATATATTGTATATTTTATTTATATAATACACTTTATATTTAATATATAATGCTCGTTTCTTTAATAAATTATATCTATATAATTGCAAAATTTCCTGAAAGAATTTATCACATCATTATTGTTTTTCACAAAGTACAAGTGCACTTGCATATGTACATGTAGCATATCAATTTCAGTGCAAAGAAATAACACTTGCAAAATCATAAAAAATTAAAATGAGAATGTCAAATTAAAATGTTAAAAAACAGCATCGTTACATTTTTAAGTTCTAATTTTTTATCCAATTAGCAATGCTTCAAGTTTAAATAAAGCATGAAAGAGATTACTTTAATATTGTATTATTATATTTATGAATAGTATTTATACATATAGGACATCATATTTCACCTCTGAAGGGATTTATTGGCATATAATTGCCATACAATATCCTATTAGTTTCGGGTGTTCCTCATAGTGACTCGATATTTATATACATTACAAAACGATCCCCACAATAAGTCTTCTTACCATCTGTTACGATGCAAAGTTACTACAGTGTTATTGACTGCATTTTCTACGCTCTGTGTTATATCTCAATGACTTATTTACTTTATAACCGGAAACTGGTGAGAGGATATTTTGAGAAATTAAATGTACATTAAAATTAATAGCATTTTGAAACATTATTCTCTTAAAATGTTTCAATAAGTATAAAACAATGTTTTAAAGAACACTTTAAAATTTTGGTGGAAAATAGTAGATAAGTATTGTAAATAACTGGAACAAAAAAGTATAAAGAAAAAGTTCCTTAAAAAGTTTTGAATCCTCCCGCTCAGAGAGGGACATATTATACATTTACAATGTATACCTTTATCTGGAAGCTCCTTTTTAACTAGGGACCATGTACATGCACAGAATGACCCAAGAAAATGAATTGATTTAATAAAGCCGATAACATCAGTTTGACTATTGAAAAAAAAACTAGGTAGAACACATAGATTATGCAATTGATTAGGGTAATTAAATTTAACAGTAAAGAAATTATTATTATAAGATAAAAAAAATTAGCACTATATTTAAACAAAGGATCTGTAACATGAGTTTTTCCCACTGGATTCAACATATATTGAGCAATTATCATGTTCTACTTTTAAAAAACATGCATTTATAATAAAGTAAGTAAAAGGCAGAAAGGTATTTCATGTTATCATTTTGAAGCTGCAGTGAACTACATCATCTGATGGTATCTCCAAATTAATTAAGTGTGTTAGGTGTATTCCTAATAAAGCTGGCCGATTTTTAATTCAGGTTGACATCACTGAAGATACAAGCATAATTGCTATAGGTTCAGAATCTTGAGATAATCTGATATCAGTATTCGGCATCGGTTTAAGCATAGTAAAACCTCATTAATTGAGAAAGCTTCATTTGAATTTCTTGATGATTTGAAAAAGGTACACTGTTCTTCATTATCTAGAGAAAAAAGGTTGCCAATAGGGGGGAAAAAAACAACCCCAATAAGATCTCGGGGCTACAATACACAGTGCTGAATAGAGCAATTAATTTTTAAAGGTATTCTTTTTCTTTATACTTTTCTGTTTGAATTATTTACAATAACTATCTACTATTTTTCATCAAACTTTTAAAATGATCTTCAAAACATTGCTTTCTGCTTATTGAAACATTTTAGGTGAATAATGTTTCAAAAATGCTATTAATTTTCAATATAAGTCCAATTTCTCAAAATATCTTTTCATTAAATTCCAGTTATAAAGTAAGTAAGGCATTCATACATACATAAATATAGTGACTATGCAATGAAGATATATTATCTTCTTTTAAAGTATATTCAGTACATCATCTATTTAGAAATAGTCTTGCTATATTATGATTTTCTATTACCTATCTATCTATCTAATCAAACTACCTACCTGTTTACTATCTTTCTACATCTATATAACTCTTAGAGGTCACATTTTTTTTCATGTTTTTATATTAATGGTATTTAATTTGTAGGAAGAAAATATATTATAGAAGTCGTTAGGCAATCCACATTTACATAAATAGTACCTCATATTACCTGTAACAATATGGAAGATCAAATTCAATACCTTTAAATTATGGCTTAAAAAGCAATAACCTTGGAAAGTTTAAACTACCAAAATGTTTAGTGGTTCTCAACCGGGACTGATTTCGTCCATTGGGAAATGTTCGACAAGGTCTAGAGACATTTTTGGTTGTCGCCACTGGAGGTGCTACTGGCATCTAGTGGGTAGAAGTGGGAGATGCTGCCAAAACATCCTCCGAGGCAGAGGATGGACACCCATAACGAAGAATGATTCGTTCCCCCCCCCTCAAATGGCACTATTGCCCCCAAGACGGTAAAAGTGCCAAAGTAATATTTTGGTTTTGATAATGACTAAATCAGCTGTTGATATAACTGAAGCATCTCCTACCAAGCTGTCTGTCAAACAGGAAAATGACCAAAAATGTTAGTCTGGCGACACCGAGGCCCATTGGAGGCCTCCCGCCAAAGAAACATGGCTGGTCTGGTTCCACGTTGAACCAGATATGTTAAGTTTGGTTAGACTTCTATTATGATACCGTGCGCAAGCAGAACTCGAAGCAGTGTTATTAGGTGGGGAAAAAAACTAAGTTATCGAGGAAACAGAGCAAGGATTTAAGTATCAGAACTTTATCTGGGAGGTACGAGCCCCAGTTGATGAAGATGAGAAGAAGGAAACTTGAGGCAAGAGAAAATGCGGCGGAAATTCAGAGTGCTGAGTTATGACGCGGGCCGCTGCTCGATGAAGAGCCCTGGGGAGATACAGCGGTTTCAGTGTATTCAGCAGGCCCGGCTACCGAGCCATTCGGAGCTTCCCTGACAGGCTGCAAGGTAGACTCTCAGCAGAGCTCTTGGAAGATAAAAAGAGAACAATGTTCTCTTTGTCACTGGTCAAGGTTGACTCCACCGTGTGGGCACAGGGGGGTGGGATTGGGGGGTAGCACCACCTCTTCCCTCTGCAGCTCTTAGAGGTGCCAGACTCCCGGCCCTGCATTCGAAGTCCGAACATGGCGGGAGGGCCCATGTACTCCAGTGTGTGGCCGTGTGGATGAGTGAGTAGTTAGCCCCAGGGTGGAGACAGCCCATGGGCAGCCTAAAGATGTGTGTCTGATGGCATCAGTACGGTGGCCACTCGAGCTGCTTGCCCACTATTTCTAGTTACTTCCCTCCCAGGAGTCCGGCGGACTCTATCGGCCTTGCCCATTGTGTTGCTTGCGTGGGACCATGCGGTTAGCTCGGACCGATGAGTTGGCAGAGGAAATGGCATGTGCTGTTGCATCTAATGATCAGGGCGACTCCCTCCGGATTGCTGCCTTTCACTTTGAACTGGCAACCAGAAAGGTCAAGACGGTGGCTGCTCCAACAGCCAATCTCCCCACATGACATCGACACACACAGTCCCTTCACCCCATCATCTTGACCTAAAATGCGCACGCACCATAAAAGCAAGAAACAAAACCTTGTTATTCTCTAAGCCGTGGCTATTTCAGAGTTACTGTTACCGCAGCATTAGCTGGCCTCTTCTGAGTGGTTATGCTTCATGTGTACCTCTCGAAGAGTCAAACGACGGATAAATTACGCTACGTGAACATCATCCAGGCACAAAGAACGGAGTCTTAAGACCTCACAAATGCCTTTGCTTTTATTTAAGCAGAGCCATTTCCCAGTCGCACAACAGAATGCAAGAGAAAATGCAACGGAACCACCTATTCCTTACTGATGGCTGTGAGTATCAGCCTTCGAACGCACATTTATGAGACACTTCCTGGGAGCAGACTCAGCTAGGCACTGGGGATACAAAGCCGATCAGGACACAGGCTCTGTTGTCAGGAAGTTCACAATCATCCTAACGATATCGTTTGATATAAATGAGTAAGTAGGCTGATTGTGGCCTTGAACACGCAAAAGAGAAGGGTCATGAGCAATGCACACGCCAATGATAAGGTCATGCTTAGCAAGAATGGCCGTGATAATTATCATCCGATGTGCATCGTATGCAGATGAATTATTAAGATTTATATATTATTAATATTTATAAATCTTAATAAAATTAAGATTTAGCATGCATATCCTATTACGGCATGTGTAAGTACAAAAAAAAATGTACTGTGATATCTTGGGGAAATGGATATTATTGTGTACCTAAATATTCCAGTTTCTCTGGATAAATGAGATTAAACAATCTAAGATTCTATTGTTTCTGACACTGGTATCTCCTCCAGGCGAAGCTGCTATGAATCTGTTGCTTGAGTCAAGGAAATCCTGGGACTATCTAAACATTTTACAAAGTCTATTTAAACACTGAAACTCCTGTAAGAAAGGGATATGTTGAAAGGGATAGAAAACAAATAAACGCAAGCATCGTAAAAATGGTAATGATTGTATTTTCGTTCTCTACCCTAAAGAAATCTTTAAATACCATTTCTGGAAAACAACTTGAGTCTTTCAGAGTATGGCATGAGCTGACAAAATTCTCATTTAGAGGGATAAACAATTCCAAAACAGACCCTTCCTATAAAACCAAATACTTAAAAAGCTTCGAAAATGGTCCTTTTGCCTCCTTTAACTTCTAACATCAGCTTTAGGGTTAGAAAGGAATAGGTTATTTGGCAGAAATCCAACAGTTAAAATACTTTCAGCTGACTTCACTTTTATTTTGGCTCAAAGTTTGACCATGTTTTCTTACAACTACACTGACCTTTGTGGGAAAGCCAGCAGTTGAGGGGGGGGCGGGGAAAACAACTTGAAAATAAAGGTTAATTCCAAAATTATCTCTAGAATATATGATGTGATCTGCTGAATCACATATGCAAACAAAATGTTCTTAATGGCATTTTAGTGCCGTGGTCATATAAAAGTTATGACAGTAGAAGACAAGAAAAGATGCTCTAAGACAAGTGTATCCGAGAAGAATATGTATCTGCCATTTCCCAGAGCACCTCACGTGGAAGCATCTGGTCTTGAGACTGTTTCCTGTCCTGCTAACCGTCTCTGAAGTAGTGAGGTCGGTTAAATAGCCAAAAGCCAAGAGCTCCTATCGGCTGAACAGAACACTAACAAGCCCATTTGGTGTGAGGGCCACGCGAGGATTCATTAATTAGCGTGTGCAAAGTACACCAAAGGATGAAAAGCTCTAAGCATTCACGATGACCAGTGCCACGGTCTCCAGCAATGCCTGGCGTGATTTCTGCGTGTAGACAAGTGGCGGGAATCAGCTTCCATACTGCACCAACGCATCACTTAAAAGGCGACTCTTCAGTGGATTAAACAGAATTCACGGGACGTTTGAATGACTGACAGATGAAAGGGAGAAGCACGTGGTTTGCATCCCGTTTCCGGGCAAGTGGAGTTTGTTTGCTCAAATTAAGTTAAGACGCAAGATTTTTGTGCCATTTGACCCTAACGGCGTTGGACAATCGCAGCCTGGTTCACCACATTAGAGCATCAATATCGACATAATTTTTTCAAAGTTGTCCGAAGAGGCAATATTGGCACCACCTCGCTGTTAAAGGACTACCTTTTCCTTTGCAAAATAACTAGTGCTGGGTTTATTCTGTCTGACTTAATAAATGTTCAGTTCAAGGGCCACAATCACAGACATGGGGTTCTCTCGCTTTTTTTTTTTTTCATTTAAATGAGTTTTTAGTTTTAAAAAAGTGGCTTCACCTCTCAGGATGCCAAGCATGAAGATATACCTGACTAAACCCTGAAAGTCTTTCAGAATTTTTTTCAGAACAAAACTGTATATTCCAACCCAGGAGATCCACAGAAAGGGCCATAATATCGACCGCCACATTCCATTGCTCAACTAGCTTTATTCATTTCGTAACTCAAAGAGGAAGTTTTTCTTTTTCTTTTCTTTTTTTTTAAACTAAACAAAGGAGTCTTAAACTATAATAGGTTTAATGAAAAGAGCTACCCTGCTTTGCTGGAACATTTTTTTTCAATGACACGAAAAATTATACATTTGCAATTGTACACACATATCTGGACAGGATCTGGAGAAAGGGGTAAGGAAGGTAGACGTATTCAAATCAACACTCATCCCTTTGAGCACCAATCTCGTTAGAACCCTCCTGGAGAAGGATGGAGTTCAGGAGGGCCAGAGCTATCCCTGGGATATCCCTTAGCATTCCACAGAGAAAATAAAGGTGACAAACAGCCTTTAAAAACTACCAGAGAACTGAAAGAAAAGGACCCAATTTCTAAAGAAAACAGTGCTGGGGTTCGGACCAGACATCAGCATGTACGACTCGCCTGGAATATGTCCTAAGCTTCACCAGATTCGTGACTTTTTTTTTGTTTTTGTTTTTTTTTTAACTTTGGATCATTACCCATTTTGATAGGTATTTAAAACAAATAAGTAAACCTATTAATGTGATAGAGCTTCATCGAACTCACCTGCTTGCTACAGAAAAAAAAAAAAGAAAGAAATTGTAGCAAAAGAAGTTTACGGCTGATATTCATTTACCAGTTTACAGCTTAGAAAATGCCAAAGTAAAATTCATAACTATATCTATATCTATGTCTATATCTTCGCATTGAGTGACAGAATGGTAGCTGTCATAATGTGCCAGTTAACATGTCCAATACGAGCTGATCGTTGCGTGTCCCCCAGGAAAAGAAGACAGAAACATGACAAAGAACAAAGAACTTGGATCAATAATGCTTGGGGAAATAAGACAGAGAAGGTTATTTACTTGCATTGATCCGCTGCTGCAGTCACGTAAACTTGGCCTGTTTTTCTTTTGTTAACCTTTAAGCCTGAGTCTACTCAGAGGCGACCAGGGAGCCAACTAACAGGTGTAGATTAAGAATCGAAGGAGGTCACCGTACCTCTGTCACCACCAGGCACCCATGTAACAACATCCCTGAAGAAATTTAAACATCAATAGCCATAATAAGGGCAAATTTATCAAGCCCAGCCAGCGCTAGCTGGGAGCCCGCCTGCGTCCAGCCGGTTTGCCCTTGCGAAAGCTCAATTGATTTGGACATTCTTTTACTGGAGTTGATTATCAATTGTGACATCGCAAATTTGTTACCTCCCAAGTGCTGCGCGAATGGTGGCTACTGGCCTCTCCGAAGTGAAAACACCTGGACTGAACTCGCCCTCGCGAGGGAAAAGAAGCAGGGGAGGGGGACCATCTTGCTCGGAGGGACGCAGGCCGGGCTGCTCCTGGAGAAGACTGAGAAAGCGGCAGGAAGGCAGAGCTGAAAAGGCTCGCCGAGCAGAGAGGGGTAAACGTCTAACTGAAAGTCCTATGTGGAAGTCAGGTCACTAAGGTCTGACTCGCGCCGTTCCCTCCACGTGGAAAACCCGGGCCCGGCGGTCCCTGCTCACCTAAACCAGACCCTCCTCATGGTCCACTGTGGAACTACGTCCTCCACAATCCACGACATACATGTTGTTCCTACCTCACTCCCCTGGAGTACACTTATTCTTCTAATTTATCTTCTCTTCCCCTATGAGATAACAGACTCCTGGGAATCAGAGGGTTGGTTTATATATTTCTAGATCTCCGAGATCGCCTAACACAATAGGCAAAGAGAAAACATATTTAATGAAACTCGCAGGTGAATGAGTGAATAAAGGAATGAAGAATGCTCTAATTCAAATGTAAGCAATTCCAGATTGAGTGATTAAATAATTAACACCAGGTCCTTTCAGAGACAAAACTGTCCATGAGCCAGCCAGTCCATGGTCTGTTGTTAGATTTTCTCTTGGGAGCTATTTTCCCAAATTCCTCATACCTCTATCTCTTCCTTTCCTCAGCCGCACCTCTGGGACTCTCTTCTGGGCTCATGGGGTGCCTTTGACTGCCACTCATAGTCATAACTAGCCATCAGTCATTTACACATTAGTATAACTCAGCAGTATGTCTTTCAAGGGTTCGTATATTTGTTAACATCTTGTAAAGAATTTTTTTTCATTTCATTTTTGAAGGACATGAATTTGAATTTTTCTTTTCTTGGTACTGTTTCGGCTTTGTTATCAGGGTCATGCTGCCTTCGTTCACTGCTTGTTTTTGTAAATAAAGCCTTCGGCAGTAATGGAGCTAACCATCCTTGTATGAAACCTTATATCCATAGTTTGTTTGGATATCGATAGTCTGTTTGGGCTGCTACAATAAAAATACCATAGTCTGGGGGCTTTATAAACACCAGAAATTTATTTTTCACAGTTCTGGAGTCTGGAAGTCCAAGATCAAGGCGCCAACAGCCCAGGTATTGGGCAAGAGCTTCCTGGCTCAGTGACAGTGGCCTTCCAGGGTGTTATCATGGGGCGAAAGGCTCTGGAAGCTCTGTAGTCTCTTTTATAACAGCACTAATCTTTATGAGGGTTCTGCTCTCAAGACCTAGTCCCCTCCCAAAGGTTCTACTTCTAAAGATCATCGCATTGGGGGTTAGGACTTCGACATACAAATTTGAGGTAAGAGATATAAACATTAAGCCTATGGAGCACCCCGGTAGTATGAATGCACAGCAGCCACGTGGTATAAGTGGAGTGGATATTATTACCTCTGCTCCACTGTTAGGGAAGCCAAGGCTCACAGTAGGTCATGAGTAGCCCAAGGTCACCACGCTAGGAACTAAATAGCTGGGACTGAACCCACTTCCTCTGACTCTGGACCCTGTACGCTTGGATATCCTCAGTTTTTAATCTATATCCTCTTTGTGCCATTTCAGGCAAAGCAGAAATTATACAAGAAAAGGTAGGACGTATCCTGCAAAAGCCTGTCGGCGGAGGAGGCAGGGTCGCGGATGTGCATGAAGGAAACGCCACTGCGCATTGTTCCAGAAGCGTATTTCTCACCTGCTTTCTCACCAGACCCCTAAGGCAGACGGAATCTCGTTCAGGGAACTCGCTCAGACCACCCTGCCCCACCGTGTCCAAAAAGGACAAGCAGTTTGACCCTGTGCAACCATCCCAGCTTTACGACGTAGCATCGGTTGTGCCTTAACACGGGCCGTGATGGGACTCGTGCCCCTGCGAGGTGCCGATAACCCGTGGCGGGGTGAGCCGTGGAGCTGAGTGGCCAGGTGCGAAGGCGGCTTGCGGCCCCGCCCACTCGCAGCCGTCTTTGGGGAGAGGGTCTGCTCGGTACAGGGCTGTCATTAAAGCCCCCTGCCGCGGCCTCGCTCTGTGGCGTCTGGAAAACAGCTGTCTCCTCGGCAACGTGTCCCTTCCTGAGCATGCTGTTTTTCTAAGGCCACCCTTTCCAGGCCTGGTATCCACATCAGGGAAACAAAATAAATTAAAAAGCCCCAACACCTTTCTAATGAGCACTAATTGGTGCCTCTGCTGATGAGATCTGCAGAAAGGCCAAGCTGGCCAGGGGCCCTGGAGAACAGACCCCTTTTTCCCACGAACTGCAGTTCCCAAGGCGGCAGTAAGTGCCGGTACCTGGGGACGGCCTGTGTCCCAGCTCCCCAGCATGCTGCCCCCTGCAGACAAAAGCCGCAGTGTCCTGCGCTGCCGTCAGGGGGTTTCCTAAAACGACCCCTCACCTAAGGAGCGGGCAGTAAACTCTTCCTTGTTAATGCGGTTACACAATGCAAGCAGACACACGCTACACGGTATAAGTACGCCGTTCTGCAAAATCCAGAGAGAAAAGGAACCAGGAATGCGTTTCCGGGGAGGCTGAACGAGCCCCACAAACTCAGTCTGGGGTAGGACTGTCAACGTGACCATTTGCATATTCAAACATTTGTCACAAACTTCCTCCTAGCATTCGAGAGGCCAGGCCTGAGCTATGTTCTCAGTAAAAAGTGGTTCCGCTGGATGGCGTGGGCCCACCCTGATGGAGCCACCTCCAAGGACAAGAGAGACACGGAGCGTGACCACTCTCTACGTACAACTCTGTCCGTTTACTGTGAGACATACGCAGGAGAAGCAGGGTCTCATTCCTCCAACCACGAGAGAATGATTTAAGGTGAAGCTTCAAGGACGTCTCCTCAGAGGAAGAAGCGACAGTTAAATCTCAGACGTGAAGAGGAAACAGAGGAGGCCGCGGTGAGAACGAGGGAGGAAGCAAAGGGGCGATTTGAAGGCCTCGAAGTGGAAGAGAGCTCCGTGGAGCTGAAAAGCTGAGGAGAAGTCACTGTGGAGCGAAGTAAGTTGATCTTCGTCAAAGGGCAAGGGTTTCGGCCCACCAGGCACCAAGAATCCACTGACATATTGGAAGGAGTTCGATGACCTGACGTGATTTACACTTTAAAAAATCGCCCTGGCCACTCTTTGGAGATGGAAGGTTGACAAAAGACAGTAAGGGATCAGCATGGGAAGCTATTGAAACCTTCGAAGAAGAGCACGGTTAGAGTTAACAGCGCTGTGTGTTACGTAGCATCGCAGGTGATAGACTGACTACATATTGTATGTGTATATGTCGTATTACATACAGGCATGCATAATTAAAGATCTTAAAAAGGAACGCTAGGACGATTCGGATCAAGAAATTAAGCCCCATCGGTGAGAGGTCTACTAGGCGAGATAAACACACTGGGCCCAGCCGGAGAGCAAATTCCGGTGGGCGGAGCGCCAGAGGAACTCTTCCAGGACGCAGCAGAAGGGGCGTGAGGACAAGGATCAGGAGGAAGGAAGCAGTACAGAGGAGGAGCCGATGGCGCCCTGGGGGTCGGTCCAACCCCGCGGGGCCATGCCGAGGGGAGGGAGCTGCTCTCACTCCTGCAGCTGCACTCGGCCAGCGAGGAGAGCAGTCTCCTATGCTGTCAGGTCAGAGCTGCCCGGCAGAGGTGCTAGCCGGCGGGAGCGTGACCACAGGGGCGTGGGACCCCAGGATCACCCCTGTCCCTCAGCTTCGACTGCAGCCACGGGGAGAAACCGGTCCCGGGTGTGCGCGCCTGGGGGCGCGCCAAGCGCGTTCGGTTGGACCGTTTCACGCCCGACTCGGATTCTCCCCTCACGACTTGATGTCTTTGCCGGCGGAGCAGACCCGTCTCAAGCTCCCTCCGCAAGTGTTTCCAAGGAGCGGCAAGGCAGACCGCCCCCGGCGGCCCCTTCGCTGGGGCTCGTGGTGCCTGCGCTCCTTTCTAACGGGGCCGCCGTTAGCAGGCGGCGGCGGCTGCATAAGCGATGGCGGGTCATGCGCAGGACGCGAAGCAGGCTTCGCCGAAACCTGACTGACCCTCGCTGGGCCAGGCCCCATCGTTTGCAAGCGCGAGGGAGGGCCGGGAGTCGAACCCAGGCGGCGTCTCCCTCGTCCGTTCCCCTGAAGACGTGGCTGTATTATGCGCGAAGGCAGGTTCGTCAGCCTCGGCACCGTTGACACTTTGGGCCAGATCGTTGTCGCAAGGGGCCTACGCTGTACATCAAGGGACACGTAGCTGCATTCCTGCTCTCTGCCTACTGGTTTTTGGTGGCAGCCTTCCCAGACCTTTTTGCCAATGTCTCCAGGGTCGGGGGTGGCAACCTTGCCCGTGGTGAGAACTACTGGGCTCGAGTACCCACCAGACAGCTAAAGCCAGCATTCTACTTAGGTGAAATATTAAAACCACCTTATTAAAACCGCTTCTGTGCCTTCTGACTTATGTGATTCACCATCACTGTACATGTCCTAGTCAGTGCAACTAAAAAAATACACACACACACACACACACACTATTCATATTTGTAAATTTGGAGACTCTCAGCAGAGACTTCTGCCAGCTTCTCATCCCTGGCCCCAATTTCCCCAAATCCGCCTCCTTAGCGTGCACTTTAAGTCCAGTTGCCTGCACACCACCCGCCGCTGCCTTTCCCCAGATCACAAACAAAACTTCGTTCATAAATATTAAGACGTCCGTTATTTTAGAAACGTTAGCAACATATACCAAAGGGCGAAAGGTTCCTACCGTTGACGCGACGATCCAGTTTCGAGGAGTTTGTCTTAAATAATTGCATGAGCACAAAAGACATTCCCAGCAGCACCGCCTCCGTACTAGAAAATCGGACGCAACCCAAACGTCCTCTCTCGAGGACGGCTTAAGTAAATATTTGTGCACATATGCAATGGTTTCTGGTGTCAGCTTTAAAAAAATAATATTCATGATGTAGTATCGAATGAAAACTGCGGGTTACGAGTGAGCATGTGCCGTGCGAGTTCCTTCATAAAGCACTGTGAATGTGGATAGAGAGATTTCTGTAAGGTTATTTGTCAAAGCATTACCTACAATCATCTCTAGGTAGTGGTATTTGAATAATCTTCAGGGTTCTTCATGCTTTTGCATCATTTCGTGTTTCTACCTTGAGCACACCTATGTATTTTTGATGAAACAACAAAGCAGTTCCCAGAAGAATCAAAACAACCGCCTGACTGACACCGGCGGTCAGTGCCAAAAGGAAAACGTTTTGATAAAGTGGGCGGCGGAAACTTTGCTCGTTAGGTCCGACTACTCTGACATGGCCGAGCCCGTTTCCTGCGTGAGAGGGCCGACTCCTAGGGTTCTCGGCTAAAAGCTGAAGCAGCGTTCTCCGCGTGAGTATTTACCCCGAAACACGACCATTCTCACTGAACGCTCTGCGAGTACTTCAGCAAAACAAATAATGATATTCGGCGCCGTAGCCAAACTCAGGACTAGTCTGAGCACGCTCCTGTGGCGTGTGGCCTCCGTGTGGCTGGGGACAAGCAGGCCTCCTCGCCCACGGGCCTGGTGCATTGCGACCTGCCCAGTAGGACTGGCCAGTTGGCTGCTTGGCACCTACCCAAGCGTGACATCTATCGATGCTCTAGTCAGAAAAATGGCACTTACCTGATGGGTGGGCAGAAGCGTCTTCTTTTACCATATGCTGGAAATTGTCAGGGGCTGTTCACGCCAAGACTGGTTACTGTTAGTGCCAGGAAACAGGCCTCTCCCACAGCCTGCCAAAAAAAATACAAATAAAAATTTTAAAAGAACCAATTTTCGCATATCTGATTCCTTGTTGAGGAGTTGTGTAACAAGCTACGCGGAGCGGAGAATTATGGACATTTTTCTGGCATAGACATGCTAAACACAAAAAGAAGAGCAGTTCTCGTTTGTGAAATGAGAGAGAAATTAAAAAAAAAAGAAAAGAAAAGAAACAACTCTGCCCTACCTGACTGTTCTGTTTAGCCCTAGCCCTATGCAGATTTGAAGGGGGAGGCTCACCTCTGCTGTGTAACTTAATGAGTGTGGAAAGGCCTGCCTGAGGTGAAAGCTTTGGTTCTCATCGTTTTGGAGGTTAAGGTATTATCTGATGAAGGATCCTGCTGAATCTTTATCCTTTGGAGGACTGAACAGCATTAAGCCATTGTCTGCAATTATCATACTTGGGCAGATAAGCTGATTAGGTACAGCAGCTAAGTATGTTTTAACGAAATCACATAGAATCTGGAATTATTGGGGGGGGTCGTCACTGGAGAAAGAAAGTCGCTGTTGGCTTCCGTGCAATTAAGGGGCAAGACAGGCCCACAGGCCCTGGGATTCTGAGGATGGATCTCCAAAGGGGGACTCAGAAGGAGAGAAGGAGTCGGAGCCCTGTGAAAAATGAGTTGAAATGCCACCCCGGGCAGTGTGGGGGCTCAGGCCGGCGGGACCACCTGAGCTACCCTTGGGAATATTGTCAAAACAGAGAAGAATAACCCAGCTGGGAGGTACTAGGAGAGTGACTGGAAGAAAGAGAACAGACCTTGAATTCAAGGGGCAAAGATGGGCGGATGCAAAAGGCTGCTGCCTCAGCAGAAAGTGCATGGGCCCTCAGAGCTCAGAGGGTGACGTCAAGAGTGGATGAGGTCAGGAGGCTCAAGGACCAAGCAGGCAAGAGCTCCCGGGGCAGGCAAAGCGGCCTAAACACGCCCCGATGTCAAGCCTGCACGCTGCAGTACGACAGCCAAATCCATCTCAGCTCGGAGCAGCCTCACCCCACCTTCTCCGGTGGCCCGAGGTCTCTCTCTGCTCTGGAGTTTTCTGTTTGCTTCATTTCAACCTGGCCGTGTTCACGTTCACCACCTTTGTACAAGAGAGTGTGCGACCGTGGACGGACATGTCTGGGTATGTGCCCTTCTAAGTATACTGCTACCTGCGAGTTGTGTTCTCGAGGCAAACTTGGGCTCCCTCGTCCACGCCCGCTTTGCTGGCTTTGTCACTGACGTACGAAGGCCAAACCGGAGCTATTGTCAAAGGCAACACGTTCTACCACGGGTAGCCCCAAAGTTTTGGGGGAGATGAGAAGTGTTTCAAAGTCTTCTCTCTTATTCTGAGAAGCTTAGGATTTAATAATTCTGCTACCCCGTCTTTGAAATACGTCTTCAACTAGAAGTCATCAAGGAAGAAGAAATCAAGGGAAAAGGGCCAGATGCACCAGGAGCCCTGGACTCAGATGCCTTGAGTTCCTATCCTGGCAGCTTGCTGACTGGGTATCTGTGTTTCCAGCTTTATTTCTCATTCCACATGACTTAAGAAATAAGGGAAAACACCTCAAGAGCTTAGAAGAGCATTACCTATAATTTGACACATTTTTTTTTTTTGGTCTAATGATGTAGCAGTAGGCATTTAAAGTCTAAAGACAAAAAAAGGCATTAATGAAGCTCTAGTATCCATATCACATCATCGGTTCCTACTAATCAATAAGAAAGTGAATGAGTAAAGACTATAAACAGACAATCCTCAAAAAATGTATGTCGTCAAAAAAATCCATGAAACGGCATGGCACACGTTTTAAAAAAAATCGGAAATGCAATGAAAACATAATCATAAATTTTCTCTGAGACATTGGTCAAAAGGGTGATTGATAATTTCAAGGTTGGCCAGTAGACCAGGAAACAGGCTGTTTTCAATAGGGTCGGTGGGAATAGAAATCCCTGTGACTTTTGGAAGGGCCATCTAGCAATGTATTTCAAATTTTTAGCTATGCAGATTCATGTGCCTAGAATCCTGAATGTTAGGGATCAGAAATATCTGTGCAAATCCATTAAAGGTAAATGTTTAGATTTATGGCAGGATTGTTGATGATTGCAAAAGAAAAGGAGAATTTTTGGAATATGTATCAATAGAGAGATATTTAATAAATTATGGTACAGTATCATAATAATCAGCCTTTAAAAAGGTTAACCTATATGTATTAACAGAAAATGCAAGTTGCAAAGTGACTTTACCAAAATTGTATTTTTGAACATTGCATGTTTATTGGTGTTTACAACAAATAGTAATGAAAAATATCTACACATGCTTTCGACAGATTTCAGAAGGGTCAGGGAGGGTCAGAGAAGAAGATGTGTCCAAGCTGAAGTCCCCAGAAACTCTGTGGTCCACAAATTATGGCGACTAAGCTATTTGTCAAAAAGGCATCCTGGATCGGGGAAAAAACATGGGTTTTAGCATCCTACAGGTCAGCGCTCAAAATTTGTTTTTGCATCTGCCTCACTGCGAAAGGTTTAGACAACCTTACAGACCTCGATCTTCTCTAATTCCTCTAATTCCTTGCAGATTTGTCGTAAGAATTATATAAAATGTTTACAAATCATCTGTTGTACCATTTGTGCTCAATAAATGCCATTGTCATTTTTCATGTCTCAAGATATACATTTACCCTAAAAAAATTTCAGAGAGCAAAAAGATGATTTTTTTTTTTTTTTTTGCATTTGGTGGAAATAACAATCCATTGTAGGTAATGTCAGCATGTAATATGCTAATGAGAAGCTTTAAGTGCCAATTCCCTTGATTGGGAATTGGAGAAAAGGAGTGAATTATTATTACTTAATAGCAATGGCTGACAGAACAAACTTTCTAAAAGTTAGAATTTTGGGGGGAAAGAATTATCTCCGTGGTGACAGTCACCAAAAGCTTCACTCAACAGGCTGCATTATGGGCCTCCTCCGGACGACTCCTTTAGCGATTTGCACAGAAAGGGAAAAAAAACACTTCCTAACTCAAGAGCAAACTCATCTTTTTAGTTTTGATCTGCAAACACACCAATAAGTGTCTTTTTTTTCCTCTTGGGGAAGGTAGTGTTAAAATGTTAGACATTCGGGCTGAAGGATCACTTAGTTATTCTCTTGAGGCTGAAACTTTAATAACGAGAAAAATCTATTTTGTATCCTTCAGCAAGTTTTTTTTTTTTCCCACATAGAAAATGCTTCCCATTTACCCCATCGTCCTCCTCCACCCAACCTAATGTTCATTCTTTACATTATTATTTACTCATACACGCGTACCACAAAATGTTCTTTGATTTGTAAATAAATGGACAGTTCTGTAAAAATGCAGAGAATTCCTTTTGGTAAAATGAGTTTGAGGTCACTTTTCGGGGTCCTTGGGTTTTTATATGCAATCTAGCTGCATTTCCTCTCTCTGCTTTGCTTGTTTAACTTACTAGAAACTTGGGCACAATTTTGCTGGCGTTGGCAGTTTTAAGGTATGGATTCGTGTAGGCTATTTACAAGATGCCAAGGGATGTCAAATCTGGAACATGTGATTTTTATCCCGCGATCCTTCTTTGACAGCAGAAAGACTCTGCAGATTATCAGATCCATTTGCTGATATTCAACATCTTCTTCTTTTTTTTTTTTTTTTTATCCACCATGGGTTTTGGTTGTGATGAATTTTAATGTTTCTTCATGTTAAAACTGACAAAAAATTCTTTAAACATCTAAAGAGAGGGAATAGGAGCTTTACATTTCAATATAAAGAGAGCTCTTTTCATTTACTTAAAAACTTCGCGATTACTTTCCTGCCAAAGAAATTTAGCCTTTTAATTTTTTTTTTTTTTTTTTTGGAAAAAAAGAGCACTTTATAGACATGCTAAACAGTAAGCAGAGCTACCGAAGTTAGGGTTACGGCAATTCTAAATTTGTTAGTATTTGCTTTGCTCAAATTATCATGATGATGCTATGGACTGGTTCGGGATTCTCTTGTCCTATAAAATGTTAATATTTTTTTCTAGCCGAAACAGTTATTAAACTAGCTATCGTTTTTAGTGAACACTCAGAGTCATGAAATATAATGAGTGAAGATTAAAAGAAAAGGGGTCTGTCTTTTTCAGGGCTGTTTTCACGCTGCTCAGTTTTTTGGGTTTTTTTGTTGTTGTTTTTCTCTTGATTTGGACTATTTTCTGAGAGGCACGACATTCATGCTCTCCCTATCCATTCTGATTTCTCCTACTGGGGAGAAAGCATTTTCCTCTACCCTTCTACATTCATTTGGCTCGTCTAATAATTACATCAACGGGACAGATCAACAAGAGAAAATCACCACATGGCATACAAAAATTCAGAGACCCCACAGGCACGAGAGAGTCAGAGGTAGTACATACATGAGGGGTCCTGAGACGGAGGGGTAACAAGAGGTGTGCCCGACACCCTGAGCTAAGATGAGGTGACGGGCCCGAAGCTTCCAAGGGGAGGAGGGTCTTCCCAGGCCAATAAGAAGAGCAGGTGTTCAGTAATTAGATGTGTACTCTGCCACATACATAAAAAGTTATTTCTGATTGTAACTCTTACTACGAGCGAGGCCCCCAATTTAAACGATTTAGGGAGAAATAAAAGTTTCCCTTGAGCCCACAGGGTCTCAATTACCTGCAGCTCAAAATAATCCACATACCACAGAGGCACATGTTGGGGAGGTCTGTTAGGAACCCCTTTGCGACAAAGCTGTCTGAATCTACCACTCAACCAGGTGGGAAGAGAGTCAACATGATAAGACCGCACTGGACACGCTAGAGTCCGACACAGTTCAAGGCACAGTTTCGGGGTGGCTGACGCATTTTTCTGTTTGCCCTTATACCTCATCGCCAGTCTCTGACTTCGCTTTCTCAGTCTGCAGCCGCTGCCCTTGTTTGTCATTACCTCCGGGGACGATGGTCGTGGCATCGCAAATGCCACCTGGCAGGCTGGCGATAAACATTTGAATGAGCGAATGAGGTACGGCCAATGCTACTGTTACTTGTATCTCCACCGGAGTAAATGAGGGCAGGCCCCCCGCTTCTGCGCTCCCAAACACAAGGCTGAATGTCTCGAATGTGACAATGCTTCGAGGCTTAGTCCCTCTCTCCCTGCGTTGCTAACTGAGCCTCTGTGGCAGTTAGCTGTTGACAACGACCAGCTAGATGGGTGTACTCCGGTGGACACAGACAGTCTCACAGAATAGTAGCAATCAGGTATGTCCACTTCTTGGTCATGATCAAGTAAGACAAACATAAGACCACTCTGTCATAGACATGAAAAGGCCACTGTGCCACCACAAAAATGACCATCTCTCTCTCTACTGCTTCTTTAGCAATAATGCCTCGCTTTACTTTTCCTATATAAAAATCAGTTCAGTATGTCCAGTGGCTAAATTGCCTCCATTTGCTGACGACCAATGCCCCATCCAAAACAGATCCCCGCTTCCTAAAATCTTCCTCAAATCTCCCAAAGCAAGCCTAAATTCTCATGAGTCTTTCCCTCCAAAGGCTATGAGGCAGCTTATACTAAAACATATATTCGATAAAATAATATAAATAAAATGAGAAAAAAAATAGAAAGAAATGTCTCCACCCTATAGATTAATATTTTTGTCATAAATAAATATCAAATAAGAGTTTGATTTTCTCAGGAGTGAGGGAAAAATAGTGTGGCACAGAAATTTGCATAGCTCTCACCATCAGAATGAAAAAAAGCACACTAGAATCCTTGGGGAACAAAAAAAAATTTCCTGGCAAGAAATTCTTAAAGAAATTTCTCACTTCAGACCTGCTATAAATAAAGAGGAGCATTTTTGTTCCTCAACTGGAAATCATCCCATCACAAAATCTGGGCCTTTTAATCAAATGTTATACTCTCAGTGGAGAAAAAAAAAAAAAAACCCTAAAGAAGGATTATGAATTTGAATACAGAGATTTTTTTATGTATATAAAAATAATAATCATACATTACAAATTTAATGATTATTATGATGGCTATACAATTTAATGCCACTTTGAAATCCCAGCAGAAACGGTAGGGCCAAGAAAATAGAGCTTCGTAAGTCATTTAATCAAAAAGCAACACAGAGCTAGCATTTAGTTCGCGGGGTCCCACAAAGTCCGTGCTGAATAATCAAGCCAACTGAACTAAACAAGCTCAAGGAAGAACATGGCATTGAAATTATCATTTTACATTGAAATTATCTAGGATACGTCCTTCTAAAACAACATCTTTCCGCGAAACAGCAGCTAGGAGGGGTCAAGTTTTATACCAGAGAGTTTGGGGCAAATGACTACTATGGGAATTCTTTCGGTGTCTGCTGGGCATTTTTAGTCTCTACGTCGGATTCTCAAGTCCGCATACACAATGCGAAACTCTCTCATTAACCGATCATTTCAGAATGCTCAAGGGTTTGCTGTTTTGCAGGGCAAACCATTCCAAATGCAATTTGGAATTTTATTTTCATTTTTATTGTGAGAGTGAAATATCAAGTTGAGTCCACTTCAGCCTGGCTCGCACTCGAAGTGCTCTGCACACCCTAATTTTTCCTGTGAGGGCCAATAAATCCATGTGATCATCCACAGGGACTCGTGATTAAAAACCATAAGTAAGCAAGTGTGAGGTGGGAGGCAGAGCCCAGCCAGGAGGAGGGTGGAGATCGTCGGCGGGGAGAATAAATCTCAGTTGGTCACGGTATGTTATTTCTCTTACTACAGTACCGTATTCTGTGTGCCAGTATTTTACTTAATATTATTTGCTTTGATAGACACAGGGGATATTGAATTTATTATTTTTTGTCCTGCCCTATGAGATTTAGAAATGAGTGCTGTGCTTGCTTCATACTAGAAATGAGGAAGTTTTTCTTTCTTTTTGATGCTCTGAAGTAATTTCGTAGGACGACTCTCTGGTCTTTAGAGACAGGCAGAAGTTCCCGTGAAGCTACGTGGGCCGAGTGCTTTTGGTGGCATATTTTCTCCATGGCGTTTTCTGCTCCTTCAATGGAAATCAGTCTTTTTAAGTTTTCTATTTGCAATGGGGGACAATGTCAGTCAAATGTGTCTCCTTAGGAAATTATTTTTTTTTTAATTTAGGTTTTCATATTTATTTGCATAAAAGTCCGCGAGGTAATCACTTATGATTTTAAAAATTTTATTCTGTTCTAGTGGTTATTTCCCCCTTGTTATTTCTTATGTTGTATTTCCCTTTTGTCATGATAAATTTAGTTAGCAGTTTGTCTATTTTGTTAATTTCTCTAAAAACTAGAATTTAGATTCATTTACTATACTGTTTTTCCATTTTTTATCTCATCCATTTCTGCTTTACTTTTATGATTTCCTTTCTTCTGTATTTTAAAATTTATTTTGTTCTATTTTTTGAGCTGAGAACTTATTTATTTTTATTCTCTTTTTTTTTTAATGAAGATGTTTAGTATTGTGAAATTACTTTTACTCATCACTTTAAATATGCTCCATAGATTCTGCTATGCAGTGTATTTGTTATTTTTAAAAAATGTCATTTTAAAATGTGTAATTTCAGTTAATATCTATCATACAAAAATAAGGAGATTATCAAATCCCGAAATAATCAATTATAAGAATATTCCCATAAAACTATTAAATTTCTAACATAAATATAAAAATCTTCAAAAATTCCAGGCAAAAAGATCAAATATCTAATTGAAAGGCATAAGATTTGTCTAAACCAACACATAAAGACAATAATGAAGTAAAATTAAAAACAAAACAAAACAAAACCACCTTCGTTAAAAAAAAATCAGCAAAGTAAAGATTTTATGTACAGTAAATCGGTCCATCAAATATCAAGACTGTAAAAATAATTTTTTCTTGAATTAACTTGGAAAATCTGGAATAAATTTTCCATATAGTAATAGAATCCTTCTAGTAATTTTCAAGTCTTTTTCTATTTCTGGAAAATTTTCTTGGATTATAGTTTTAAATATTAGTTTTGTCCCATTTTTTTTTTCTTCAGGGACTGTAATTTAATAAATATTATTCCTTCCTTGCTTCTCTTCCATTTCCACTATTTTCTCTCTGACCCTTTAATTTTATGTTCTTAGTCGTTTACCTGTCTTTCTTCAATGACTTTTATCATGCTATCATTTGAATCTATTCCTCCTTGCAATGTATTATTCACTTGGAAAGAAATTTTATCTTTTTCTTCTATTTCTTTCTAAATTAAAGCAACTCTCTTTTCATTTTTTCTAGTTGTTATGTCCACTTTTGTTTTTACTTTTAAAATTTCTAGCTCATGTTGGCTTTCCATGCATTTATTGCTATTTGAGTATATCTAATTTTGTTTGAAATATTAACTTGTAGGTGTCTTCTGTTTCATCGTTTTTTCTTTTCCCCCCAGAGGGAATGTTCCTTGTTAAATATGTATGAGATTTTGTTTCCTGATCTTCTGTAATACCTTTGTATAAATTTGACTTTCCATTTAATTTTATGGTATTGAGGTATTTTACATGATATCTAGTTTAGTAGAATCCTCACCTATCAACATAGTAGACTAGGTATTTTGGCCAGTTTTTAAATTTGTTGGCTTGCTAATTTGTTTTAGAGGAATCGGGGGCGGAGATTGTAAATTTTTCCATTAAATTTCTCTTGAGACTTCCAGGACTCTAAATTTCTCCTCTTTTCTACTTTTATTCTTCACATCCATTGACAAATAATGATTTTATCTCTTTCATTCTTTTGTTGTCTTTTTTTCTCATACCTGTCCCTTTAAATTATGCCTGCCCTATTAAATTCTACCTGTCACTTTGATTCACACACACATTGAAAACACTTCTCTATACTCCAATACTCTGATCCATCTGAGTATTTTTTAGACTTGGGAGTGGACCTGCTTTTTCTGGGGTAGTATAAGAACAAACTCAGTCCTTCCTCATCACTAGCTTCTGAATTCCTTCTGTATTTCACCACAGATTTTTCTTGGCTACATTAAAAAACTGTGGGGCATTCCATTGGGGCCTTATATTTGGGGTGAGGTTGTCATGGGAGCAGGACAGATCTGAAGCTTGGATTTGTTGATTTTTCCTTTTTTTAGTCACTTTGATTTAGAAAGTCAGGCATTGTCTTTCATCAAGTCATGCTGAGCATGTAATTTCCAGGTAGATCCTATTTTCTTTCTGTTGTTTTGTGTTGTTTCGTACCGTAATGAGGAGTCATTAAGCTGGGCTGTGAACACTGTCCTCAGCTACCCATGGCTCTGACTTTCTCTGATTTAAGTTAAATTTTCATCATTTTGCCACTTGGCTCCTATCCTTATATCATGGTTCTAATGATATTTTTGTCGTAGTTATGCCTTTCGTGACCTTTTGGACGGTAGAAATTAATAATTAAATAGAAAGAAGACTGGCTGGAGAAATAAAAATTTGCCCTCAGTCTATTTCCTTCTTAGTGTGATCATTTTCTTTCATGCCATAAACAGATTCTTCTAAGACATTTTACCGAAATGTTTTTTAAAAGAATAAATGAATTTTAGCTCTCTTGATTGTCACATAACTATGTGAAGTGTTTACTATCTTCACTCTACAGATTTAAAAATCTGATACCTAGAAAGGCTAAGTGTTTTGCACAAGGTCACACAGTTAGTGTCAAAGCCAGGAATTCAATGTCACTTCTGTGGCAAGTTATGAGAAAAATGCAAGAAACATAAAAATAAACATGTCACATGTGTGGAAACATTTCTAAGGCATCAGGGTCTCTCAGCAACTTTACAGGATTTAGTTAATTAGTAAATAAGTATTATTAAGCCTTGACTTAACAGCATTTTTGGCTGAAGACTCTATCTCTACTCCATTATAATTCAGGCAATTCTTTTTGATAAAAATGGGACAATTCAGCTTGAGATTAATTTTTTTAGAGTAGATAATATGAAATAAAATGCTTAATCCAACACACATAATCCAAGGTCAACAACTACTTTAGTGTCTGATATAACTAAACTACCCTGAGATAATCAGTTTCATTTGTAGAAATGAGATTGGGTGCACCTGTTTACTTAACATTAGCTCTGAACACCATTAGGGCTAATAGAGTAGTTTAGATAAATATCCGTACACAATGACTTGATTAAAAGTGTTTTGTCAACTCGAAGCAGTTGATTTTTGGAGACGAAGAAAAATTAGCAAATCCTTTCTCACTTGCTAAGTTCTAGAGTCACCCCTTTCTTGCTTTACATGTAATTGCTTAAGAAAACTCTTCGGGAAATAATTCACTGATCATTTCCCCTCTCCATCTACGTATTCCCCATCCTTTACATGCTTCCACGCATTACGGCATCATCATCTTAAATAACACTTAAATAACTCTTCTCTTTAGAAAATGGCCAATCGGTTTACATTGGAGGTGAAAAAACCATGCAACACGATTCAGACAATCCCACCATCAGTGTTCAAGGAATAGTACAGCGTACCGTCTCAGCAAGATAATGCCAAATTTTTCATGGGCTGCATCTGAAGACTGACCTATGGTAGGAAACTAATGTTAGTGGCTCTTATTTAAACATCTTTCTTGTTTTTTTTTTTTTTTTAAGTGTCCCAAAGAAAGAGTGAGAGGTAATAAATAAGATAGATTGTTAAGAACATAAATGCTAGCCAACAGCTCAAGGTAATACATATCTATTGGCTTCTTGTAGCAATTCTAATTTTCCTCCTTCGGAGTCAAATGTCAGCTTAAGATCTATTAGGGAGAAAACTGAAAAAGGATCACGGTTTCAGGGTTCGCCTTCCCCTTCCATTTCCAAACATGATTTCAACGGACTCAAAATAAGATGCTGATACAATATGGGCATCCGCATAAAACACATGCTTAGGCATTCCCACTGAGGCACACTGTCTTCGTGTTTCCGAAACATAATTGTAGCAGCAGAAAATATTCTGTAATGGAAAAATCCTGTTATGCGTCATTAAATAATAATAATTTAAAAATTCCAGGAAGCAACACTGCATGCATGTGAACTGGGTGTGAACACACAGGTACATGTGTGTGTACCGGAGCCTACAAACAGCATTTGGTACATCCTCCCTCAGGCGAAGCAAGGACCTGTAAGTAGTACTCTTTTCCCCATCAGCCCTGGAAAGTACAGAGGCGGCCCTGTGTGTTATTAATGGATAAAATCTGAACAGCGGCCAACCCCAAGGTGAACCCTATGCATTTAAAACATTTCATCAGACAGCTAAGTTTTTTTTTTTTTTTTTTTAAGCCGCAGATATCACTCCAGTCGCCACTCAATAGATCCAGATAGAAGGGAGCAATAGCTTGCCTCACTAATGTGCAAATTGATAGTATGAGCTCTCCACCAAAACATAAACAGCCCTGTGTTTCTTAAGTGTCAATATCACAGGCCGGGGTTGGTGTGAGGGAGGGTGACAGATGAGGCTCAGAATTATTCAGCAAAGGGAAGTGGTAGATGTAAAATCTTTGCCCAATCAGGGAGCAGGCAGGGCGAATTTCTAGGGTGTTGGGATGCTCCGCCGAATCCTGAGCCTCTATAGTTATGGACAGTTTATGACTTTGGTAGTTTGTAAGGGTCAAGGAGGAAGTGAGGGGTTTGTGAAGGCAGGAAGAGAATTTTTAAAAATTACTGTTTACTTTATTATTTTGCTATTTATTCTCTGCTTAAATCCCAAAATGGCATGAAGTATGTGCTGGTTATGATTTATGATTCCAGATGCGTTTTCTGCCCAGTTGTGTGTCCAGGGATGCTGATGTATGTCTACAGGCGGCATAACCCTGGCTACGTGGCCAACCGGCTTACAGTTGGGCTTGGCCAATGGGAGGCCAGAGGAGACACAGACTCTCATATTTGTTTCTTGCTTCCTTTCTGCTGTGGGCCACACCCCTGGCTTTGGCTGCATTTCTCCAGGGACGCAGTGCCCAGAGAAAGTCCTGGGCCTTACCGCACTCTGCTAACACTATTGCGTTTCATCCCCTCTGGGCTTTCGACGTTTGCTGGTTTCTGGTACCTACATCCTTGGTTTGTCCTTTCTGCCCTGCCCACAACTCAGCATGTAGCCCCTTTATCAGAGTCTCCGTTAGGGTCTGGGTAGGATCTCACTTTCTCCTCTTTTTAATATTAAATTAGCTAATACTTGTAAAATGCTTACAATGGGTCCTGACACATGATAAGTGCTCTTCATGTTTGCCAAATCAATAAAAAAACGACCACACAGAAACATGATTTAGGTTCCTCATTCCTAGTTGCTACCCTGATAGCAAGTAGATGACAAGAAAACGTCCCCCCAATTTTATACCTTAAGTTTTCTTTAAAAGAAAGAAAGAAAAAAAAGTAACAACAGTCACTTTTGCTAAGCCATGCCACCAAACCAAAAGTTAATCACAAATTTAATTGAAGTTTCAGCCTCTCCCGGGGTGAAATTTTAAACCAATCAGTCTGGAATTTTTTGATCAGCACTAGTGAGATGATCTGCCTAATTAGACACCTTGCCTCCTCCTAAGAAAGGGTGTCCCGGCCTGAAATAACCTACTCTTTTAACCTCTTAGTCCCACTCTCTTTCTGCTCATAAAATCCTTTTTGTTTTATGCAACTTGTCCAATCTGTCCAAATGCTCTTCTAGTTGCTATGTGGGATGCTGCCCGATTCACGAATGACTTAACAAAGCCAGTTAGATCTTCAAAAAACGAGATAAAATAAACCGCATATAATCATGATACTACATTCAGAGAAAGAGGGCACTATGATTGTCCGAGCTGGGCCATGAGCCCACCCCAGTATAACAGCGTATGTGGAGTCAGGTGGTGACCGGGGGGCAGGTATCCACCCTTTCCGAACACTGCTATCTGGGCCTCAAGGGTGCTTCCTTTCAGTAATGATGCATCCGATTTTATAGCGGTTAAAATTAGTTTCCTTGTTGCAAAGGTAAAACTGAGAGCAGCATTAACCCTTTCCTAATTATAGATAAGAGTAAAACAAAACGAACAAGCTTTCATGAGAAATCTGAGCTTCCTTTAGACACAGTAGGGAGGAAAAGGAGGACAGGTTCCAAGATTTGAAGAATAAGGCGTTCCGATTCTCACCACTGCAGCCAGGCTGCGTGGCCCACGGATGGTGGAGGCCATGGAAGAGGGCCTGTCCAGTCAGTCTGTACTTCCCCCCAAGGAGCTGGGTCAGCCTTACTTGATGGCAGGAATGGAGAGTAGTGATTCAGCAGGTAACATAGCCAAAGCCCAGCAGAGAACACACGCCCTGTCACCCCAGACCACCATGACACGCTTCTTTTAACTGGATACAGTATGTTTCTTCTTGAACTTGGCCAAGCTGTCAAAGGCTGGTCTGCCCTCACACAAGAAAACCATCCAAACTCAAGTGATGTTGCTGGAAGCCAAACGCTTCTTACATTTCCAACATGAACTGTACACCTAAGTTCAAGCTGTACACTGACATCGAGTTGTCACAAATGCGTCCCTAAGCAGGCGGTCCCGGGAATTTCTATCAGGGGTTCTGCAATGTAAACCTTCGGCTTCCGTGAAACCCATCCAGGGGGAGCTCTCCTCACCCCGTGATCTGTTACCATTTTCCTCACCTGCACCTCTGCCCAAGGCTAGGTTTCTTAGTCTAGATTCTAGAGCACTGCCTTGGAGGCAGCAGCGGCCAGACTGATTAGATCTCAGAGGCATGGGGAAGAGTTAAGGGTGCTCGGGAATTTAGGTCCTGCAGATGAGACAGAGTGGGCCATCTATATCTTGTCCTCTCTGAAGTGTTCTCTCTCAGGTCGGTGGTAGACGTATTTCTTTAATGGTTTGATCTCTAGTTGGTAACGGCTGGCTTCTACGGATGCATGGAAGCGTGTGTGTGTGTCACACAAACACACACACACATGCACACGCACACACACGCCAATCCTATACATGTTATGTAGCTGCCAAGGCAAATGATACTTCCACTAAAAACTCATAAGGAAAAAAAAAAAGAAATATTTCCCTAAGCACAAGGAAGATAATCATTTGTAAGGCAGCCTCTTACAAATAAAGTTGAGCTCCTTCTGGGCCCAAATGAAATAAGAATAAGACGCACTACTAAGATGGACACCACTTCTGTTGAGTGAGGGAGGGGCATTTTAATGAGTTGTTTTAAAATCCTGAGATAAGATGTGCTCGTGATTTTAAATATAAAGCAACAGGATCAATAATGACCAGTAACAATAACCCAAGACCACCCTAGTCCCATTCTCCTACTCCGTAGTTACAATCACTAATGACAACGTATTTTTGCTTTTTTTTTTTTAAGGCTATATAAAACTGTTTTTTTTTTTTTAATTTGTGATAACCATACAGTTGAATCGACTGTTTATTTTCTTTCTTTCGATGTATAGTTTTGTGGTGTTTTTATTTTTCTTTATTTAGTGTGATAAAATATATGTAACATAAAATTAACCATATTGACCGTACTTAAGTGTGAGGTTCTGGGAAATTAAGTACATACACAATTTTGGACAGCCGTCACCACCATCCATCTCTAGAACGTTTTTCATCTTGCAAGACTGAGACTCCCTGTCTATCTGGCAGTAGCTCCCTATTTCCTCGTTCACCTGGCCCCTCGTAACCACCCTTCTACTTTCTGCCTCTGTAAATTTCACTATTCTATATACTTTATATATGTTAAATCGTTCACTATGTATACTTTTATGACTGGTTTATGTCACTCAGCACAATGTCTTTGAGATTTCTCTGTGTTGAAGCATATATTGAAATTTGCTTACTATTTAAAGCAAGAAAATATTTCGTTGTATGTACATATCATAAGCTGTTTATTCATTCATCTGTTGCTCCTAACGTTTTAATGGAAGTAGTTTTCCATCATCATTTGTTTAGCTGGCTTCGTACCATGTACAAAATGATGTTTACTAGATTTTTCAAATAGTAATAAAATCAATATATTTTTATATAACTCATTCAATACTCGAGTTGATATATCTGCAGGATAATTGAAATTTCTGTGTTAAAGGGCATGTAGATTTGTAACTCTGATATTTACAAGTTATTGTTCAAATTGTACCCCTATAAAAGTAAAGCGATTTTCTCTCCATAGTCTATTCACAGTAAGTATAACAAATACTTTTAAAACAAAGACAATCTTATGGGAGGAAAATGCTATATAATTTTGTTTTATTTTGCATTTGTTCAAAATGAATAAGGTTGGCACTTTCGTCTTTGTTTAGCCATTTGTTTTTATTCTTGAGGATTACCTCCTTGATTCTTTTGCTCAATTTTACATTTGATTTTTTGCCTTCTAGCAGCTCTTTGTAAATTGATGAAATTAGTCTTCCATCTGTCATAACTTTTTCAGTTTGCTATTTGTATTTTTACCTTATTTGTGGTATTTTGCCATCAAAAATTTCTAAATTTTAATGTGCTTAGATTTATTTATCTTTTTCTTTTTGGCTCATGTGCCATGCTGTGGAAAGGACTTGATTTGCAGGATAAATACACTTCCTCCCACTAATTTGAAGTAGTAGTTTTACAAACTACTAAATTCCCATATACGATTAAATCCATTTCTCAACTCTCTATTCTATTCTTTTGATCTGTATATTTTTTAGCCCCACTACCAAATTGCTTTAATTATTTTACCTGCATAATTATATTGTACCTGTATACATGTATCGTACCAGTATAATAACAGTACCTGTGTTAAATGTTTTATTATATGCTTAGGTTAGTCAAGTCTCATACTATTCTATTTAGAAATATCTCAATAATTCTCAGATGTGTTTTTTATAATCTTTACAAAAATAATCTGACAGAAAATATAATGGAAGAAGTAAAAAAAAATAACAACAATTAAAATAATCTAATTGGAAATATATTTAAAAGAGCTTTACACCTCTTTTAAGGAGCAAAAAAGAAGATACAAATAAATGAGAAGAAATAGTTTGTCCTCAGCTGGGAAGACAACATTGCGAACTTGTCAAATCTCCCTATGCTATTAAATCATTGCAATTTAATCCCAATCAAAATACCAACAGGAGTTTTCTTTTCAATTTAACTAAATGCCACTAAAATTCATTTTTAAAAACGGCATGCCTCTTATTAATCGTTCTATTAGCAACAGAAATAACTGACTGAAGCTTTTGAAGTAAGGGCCTAATTAACTTCTTAAATAAGGTCCTTTTTGTGTCCTAGTTTGAGTGTTTTCTTTTTTTTTCCTTCCAGTTATGTAGCAACATAGAGTTGATATCTTTATCTGCAATGTAAATATATCTAAGAAAACAGAATCTTCTCCTTTTTCCTAATACATAGATGCATACATATATATACATACACACATACATATATACACACACACACACATATATATGTATGTGTGTATATATTTTATATATATATATATATATTTATATTTATTTATTTCTGATTTAGTGCCCCAGGATATTTCCTTTAAAAAAGTCAAATTTTCATATATCACCACACATCGAAATACACCTTTATCCTTTTTTATTTAAAGTGTAAGCTTCTAAAGAGCAGAGCCTTAGATTTTATTCTAAATCACATTTCCATTCAAAGACGCTCAAGAAACATTTAGATAGTGATCTGAGTCCAAAGCTTGCATGTGTTCCTGATAAATACTCTTTCTTGCTTGCTCTCTTTTCTTCTTTTTCTACTTCTTCATCTGATTTATGTTTCATTTTTGTTTTACATCAGAGAAGTATGACTATAAGTCTAATATGTGTCTTTCACAAAGGAACGAATATGGGAAAAGGTTAAGATTTCACTGAATCAGGGAAATTATGCGTGATACCATGTGTTGATAACTGGCTTTGGTAGAGGCCACTTAGTAAGATGTTCTCTGCTGTGAACATGTCTATTTGAAAACTGGGGCTGCCTAGCTAAAATCCAGATTGCCTTCTTGTTTACTGAGATTTCTGTCTGCTTGCTAGGCTTAGGGACCCTTGTGACTAAGTCGGGGGAATCCAAATATCCCATTTTAAATCCTCTAGATGTCAAATGGTGTTTTTAATCTACAGACACTGTGGCATAGTGGGAGCTCATGCCTAAATTGAGAGTTCTTCACTCCTATGAGGCTGATAAAACATCCTGCAAGCGAATCTCAGAGGATTCAAGAAGAGACAGTCATGCTACCTTGGAGAAATTATTTAAAGTAAAACAGGGAAAGGAGGAGTTGTATATACCACATTCGAATGTGCTATTTTCCTCACGAATTTTTTTTCTAGAGATTACATAGATTCTGGTCAACAAATAAGAGATATAAATACCTATACACAGCTTTTTATGGCTAACTCGAAGCTGAGATTCATTCTCATATTCATATTCTCTCTCACACGCGCGCACGCACACACACACACACACAGATATACATACCCATGATCTCACTAAGTTAATTATTTTTACTAAAATTCCTTCTAGTTTCCAAAGTCTAAGGCTTAAACTATCGAAAAAAATTTTTAAAAGAGTTCACATTTTTAACTGTTTTAATTAGCTTATAATCATCATTTCCCTTCGGTTGGACAAATCTGGTTAAAGTTGACCCTGATCACAAAGTTGTACATAATTATCATTTCCCTCAAAATATCAGGATATGAAAAAAAAAAAAACAGTTGTTTCAGCAAACATTTGTTGGAGATTCACTACATGCAAACAAGAAACACCTACCAGTAACATGAGCTAATTAGGGAAGGGTCAACAGTGGCCAGGCCATAGCCAAGAAATGACTTGCCAAGCTGTAATGTGGATATCAGTACTCTAATGACTTAGAACTTTAGTGAAATACTTAATACCTATTTAAAAACCAACTTAAAAAAAAATGTCTTAAACAAAAATAAATGGGTAAATTTGTCCACATTAAAATTCAGAACTTTCATTCTCCAGGCCAAAGATGCTAACTAAAAACATTTAACTACACTTCGAAACTAACTAGCTTAATATATGGTCAAAACTAAGGCAAGGAAATGGAAGAAAAAAAACAACACTAAAATTTTAAATCATCCTTTTATTATTATTATTATTATTATTATTATTAATGTGGGTAAATTTTAAAATTATAAAATAATTCTTTTTTCGCTTATGCTGTTTCTTCCTTCTCTAGTACAGTGTTTGAAACCAATATGCCACCAAATAGATAATTGGGGTTGGGGGAAAGATAAAGAGGGAAAAAAATGCTATTTTCCAATGCTCGTTATTAAATACACACATACACACACACACACACACACACACACACACACACACACACGCACGCACTAAATTTTTCCATGGAAGGGCTATGTGCTGTGTTGAGTTCATCTTTTTCTTCCTGTGAGTCAGTCAAAATGCAAACACCAGTTATTTAATGGACATGTATCTATGTTGCTCTATGAAATAAAAATTCTCAGTGTTCTACATGGACACGTCACATCCTAATCAAAGTGCTTTCTTATTTTTTATGCAGTTGGCTTCTTTCAAAAGCAGATTTTATTTCTGAACGCTTCTTAATTTGGAGTCACCAGAGATTGTTGGGCATATATGTTTATGCTGAAGAAATTCCCACCAAAGATGGGTGCCCATCACACTAAATGCCAAATGATGTTTTTATTCTACACACTTCTGAAGACTGTCGCTCTCATGAACATGTTTTTAATGTCATGTGACTTTGCTGCCCTCCTGTGGCAGCTTCTTGGGGTGCCTAGATCTTGTTTATGCCTACAGGTTCTGGTGACCTTTGAATTAGGTCACCCCCATATGTCTACTTGTTGCCTTGGCCTCACGTGCATGTACTAACCCCCATCTCAAACCAATCAGTGGACTCCGCGAGTCAGAGTTCTACCGTGGAGTTCTGAACGTTTCTCCTATTTCACCCAAGAAACCCCCCCCCCCAAAATGGGGCAAGAGTACATCTGTTTTCCAAATAAGCAATACCTTTTTTCTCTCTGATTTTCCTGTCTTCGACCATGTTCAGAGGAAGAACTTTCTGATATTCTATTTCAAGAATCTGCAAACTCTTCGATAAAGGGCCCGATTGTAAAGACTTTAGGTTTGGGGACCATACAGTCTCTGATGAGACTACTCGACTTTGCCATTGTAGCATGAAAGCAACCAGAAACAATGTGAATGAGCTTAGCTGTGTTCCAATAAAACTTTATTTAATAAACTTTATTTACAAAAAGAGCGGGGGGAAAGGTGAGCACTGGATATGACTGCTGTTTACCAGTTCCTATTCTACATTTATTTCCTGTGATTTCAATGCTGAATTAATTTCTGGATAAAGACATTCGAATAAATTAATGTGGCCCTTCGGATTCACATATAGTATTTCTAAATATTCCATCCACAATTGAATCTATACAAATATTGACACTAGCTAGCCCCAATTTCATACTCCATGATTATACAGGGTTTTTTTTAGTTGCTGTGTGACTTTGTTGGGTAACTTTTTCAAATAGAGAGCAAGCAATCCATGACAACTGATCTGTGTACATCGATGTTTAGAATAAACTTCCTCACAGAGAAGAGTATCTTTACTTACTAAGGCGTGCCATGCAAATCATTTTTTCCTTAAACCTTGCTAATGCCCCTCATTCGATTTGCTGCTCGATCCTCCTGATGTGTTTTCTAAATATTTTTTCCAATCTGTCACTATCTGGAATTCAATCTTCTAGGCAAGTGTCACAGTGTGGAAAATATCTTCTGGTGTATTTTTCTTTTCTGCCTCTAGTCTTTTATTTCTACGCCATCATGTAAACCATTGCCACAGTGACCTTTCCATAATACACCTGTGACTTCATCCCTCCCCTGGTCCAGCGGTTTCTTAATAATCAAGTCTAAGCTCCTTCGCACAGCACAGAAGGCCCTTCACGCACAGTTTCCTTTTCCTCTTTCAAGCGTCATTCACTTCCTGGTGCCACGTGAGCCTCTTCCCATGATATACTTCTCTGAACCACGTCGAGCGTCCCACGGTTTCCAATCACTACGCCCTTTTATTCAGTCTGTTCTTCACCACTCCACTTTCCAATCAGCTCACTTTTTCCCTTCATTCACTCACTCGTTCATCCGTCCATCCTTTTATCAATATTTACGCAACGAATATTTAGCGAGCACATTCCTAGGACGATGGACACACAATCTCTCCTGGCTCCCTTCCCTCCACCCCAGTCATGCTCAAGCTTGTCCCGTGTCCCCAAGGCACTCTGTACACACCTGTACCTACCACGCTCTATGGTAATTGTTTTTTTCTGCTTCTGTGTTGTATCCATTAGACTATAAACTCCCGAAAGGGAGAAGCAGAGCCTCAGTCATTTTATACTCCCAGCCCCTTGCATTTTCACGGGGGAAGGCAATCAATAAGGAATGAATGAATAAATGAGCAAATGAGTGAGGGAGTGAATAGACTAATGATTCTTCCATACTGACTGATGAACAGAATGAGTCATACTCCATTGATCGTTACCCAAATAAGTTATTTTGTTCCCAGTAGCTGAACATCAGAAAAGAGCTAAAAAAACGTGTTGTTCTTCAAACCCTACTTCCCTGAACTGACTTGCACAGAGCTATATTCTCAGCGAGTGAAGTTGTTTTTTAAAAATTTGATAGATCCGATACTTTCAGATTTCAATTAAGTAACAGCTCCCCCTACCGATAGTGGGATAAGCAGGGACCTCGAGATCAGCCATGAGGCTGCATCTCTGTGAGCCAACTTGGCAAGTCTACAAGCAAGGTGATCCAAGATCAGGCAGCCTGCTAGACTGAACATGCCCGAGTGAAGAGGTCAGGGGCAGGGCGCTGGCTGTAGTAACAAAGCGGCCCCGTCTTCACCCAAGGACAAAGGCAGCTGTAATTTCACAGCAAAGAAGCATTTGCCGCTACCCTTCCAACAAGTCTTTAAAAGTGCTGATCTGAAAGACTGAAGCAACCCACTGGAGACTCGTTTTCAGCATGGCAAAAGTTCTGAAACCCAGACTGCGAAATCTCAGGAAGCAGCTGGGTTCCTAATTAAAACAAATCGTTAATAGATTTAGCAGTCCAAATTTATGCTTTTCAATTAAAAACGCTATTGCAGTTGGTGTATCTGTGTGTAAGAGTATATGTGTGACTGTGTGTATGTGTGTGCGTGTGTGAATGTGTGAGTGTGTATGTGTGTGTACAAACAAACACGCCTACGTTCCGGGCTTGGGGTATTCCGCAGTTTAAGAGGCAGTTCTAAAGGCTGGGTCAAAACCGAAATACAGAGGTTAATTGCATCAATTCTTAATTGTTTTGGTAACTTCCTCGAGTCTCTATACGTTTCAAAAATAGTTATATATGGACAAAATGGACTTCCCCATCACAATCCTTTTAGGAGACAATTTTTAGAGCTATTTTGTCAATGTTAGCTATCTTTCGAGAAGACACATTTTCACTTTAAATGAAAAAGACATTTCGAGGTACACAGTGTTTCCCCAAGTCCATTCAGCAAGTCCGTAGAAAGCACCCTAAACCCAACGCCCATTTATGTATGTATATCAGCAGGATGCCATCTTTCTGGGTGAAAAAAAGCCAAATTTTGTCAAAGAGATGGATATCCTTTTCTTCGACACAGGTTATCGAAAAATGCACTAAACATTAATGAATGGTGCCCACGAGCTGAGCGATTAAGTCCTTCCTCACCTGGAGTATGGGTCACTTTGTCTTTACCTTATTCAGCAATTGATCCACTAACGTTACATTACCTGGGTGCTCTCGGGGCACCAACCATTCAAGACAGGAGACAAGTCCTGGGACCCAGCTTAGGAGAAAACACAGCGCCCAGTCCTGCTTAAGGAGAAACCGCCTCGCCACTTGCACCACACCAAAGGTACTCTGAATTATATTTGCATCATTGTAGTCTATCTGTTCTGAACTCCAGTAAGTGTTTTTAGGCAACAAGATAATAGAAAATGTATCAGGTCATTTGAAGTATCGGAAAGACTGACAGTTTGGAATCAGAAAGAGGGCAACATGAATTCTGGATCTGCAAATGTGCCTATAATTATAGGCGGGTTCATTCAGCTATCTGGAAATCAGTTTGTTCAACTTTTAAATTCCAGCAAAATCTCCTGGGTCGTCAGGAGATTTCAAGATAACTTCATAACGGCTCTTTTGTACACCTTCTATTGTATATATTTGGGGAGAGACAAATACTCCAATGCATAATGTGTTTTTGCCCATTTCTCAATAAAATGAAAGGGAGCATGATCTAGTGAAACTACGCTCCAGAGTTAGGCCTGGGTTCAAGTTCAAGATCAATTATTTAAGAGCTGTGTGACCTCGGGCAATCTACAGAACATCTTTGAACACTGATTTCTTCAGCAGTACAACGAAGATCTGAAAAGATATCTCTACCTTGGCCGGCTTGTTCTGTGGATTCGAGATAATAAATGTGAAGTGTCTGGTACTTCACAATTTGTGTGCTCAACAAATAGAGTTCCCTCAGCCTTATTCACAGCTCAAATTACGCTGGAGCCGTCCCTGACCTGTTCCTGCAGAGCCAGGAGGCAGTAAGGCCTATGATCACCTGCTTGAAATAAACAAACTCAATTGTTCTGTGATATAGTGGTCTGGGGCCATTCACTGACTTCCCAGAGGTGTGTGTGACAGACCTCTAAGAGCACTTTACATATTTAGGGGAACTGTTTGGGTGAGAGAGAAAGAATGCATGACAAATTCCACAAGTCTCCACCTATCCATTCTGAGAACTCCAGTCACAGAATAAACCAGAAAACTGGCCTGCAAGCCAGGCTAGGGGTGAGGAGGGAGAGCCGTGAGATTCTACTGCTGACTACAGAGGTCACATGGCCCTGACACATAACTTTTACCGAGTTGACTATATCTCACTTCCTGTAAGTGCCTGTCCCTCACGCTCACTTTCAAGGACTTAGCCAATCTCCTTTTATAAATAGAACAATGCTTTATATTTCTCTATTACTCTGCAGTGACTATATCAATAATGCAGGAAACGCATCTGTCCAGCACAATGAGATTATTTTTCTGATTTCGGTTGACAGTTATGGTAATAGTTTGGCAAACAATCTACTCCACCATCAACGACCGCAGATTACAGCTGTTTTTAAAAATCTCGGCCACTTCTGGAAACTGGGAAGATGGATTACAGAACGGGAGAGAGACGGAAAGACATGCCATGAGCCTTAATGGTAGAAAAATCCTTAACTCTTTCTGCACATCGATAGCTAAGGAAATTTTAAGGTCATCACGACGTGTTACCTATGGATGCTCTATAACGAGAACACGATGAGGAGACAGCGTTAGGAGGGTCCAACACTGCTCGAGGGACTGCAAGGCAGGGAGAGAGCCCGAACTATTTCAGAGCACTGCTTTTCACACTGATAAATTTCCCAAGTCGCCCAGGAGTTATTGCAAATATTTACACGGGAGAAAATTGAGAGAGAATAGTATCATCTCCTCCATATTGGCCTTGATGAATAGAGCCACCAGCCAGTCAAAAATAATGACCCACACCTAGGATTTTTCATGTTTGTTTAAAAAACAAAAACAAATTGGTTTAATTCTACTTCTGCAAAGGTGATGAACAGAAGTTAACTTACCCCCCCCCCCCTTGGAACTTCTTAAGTCTTGACAGAACATGTGCTTTTTCCTAAAAATTCATAACAGCTCTGAAATAGGCTTTATTTTTGATATGAATTTTTCCCCTTTGGTGTATTTTTCCCTCACTTCCGTTTCAAAAGAAGTAGAATGCTGATCTTGCTAGCAGCCGGTGACCCTGGCATTTGGCCAGCCATTGTTACCCAGGGGCCCGGAGACAGAAGGCCGGCTGTGCAAATCTCCCAAGGTGTGAGATTCTTCCCCTCAGGGCTCCAAGGTGAAGGCATTCAGACGTGAAGTTGCAAAGGGGAAGCCACTGGACTGTGCCTAGTCCTCATAGCCAGGTGAGTTCATTTTTCTTGTGAACTTTTCACCTAGGCCCCAATTAGTACCCTATTAACCTCCTTAAATATGGAATTGCTAAGATCTTAGAATACTCCAAAATGGACTATTAGCCAGCCCATTTCCTGGCTCCATCAGATGAAAATGCCAGCGTAGGTCATACAACAGAATTACCTTGATTAATTTCATCTCTCTCCTACAGGGCATGATGTCATGCAAGTTAAAGGGGATTCAGATGCGATGCACCCTTTCGACGATGGATTAAATGTGGGATTCTTTAAAAAGCACATACAACTCCAGGTTTATAAAGATTTTCCTTCTTAACATGACAAACATGTCGAATGTGCTAAACTGATCAATTATCCGAATGGGGACGTCCCTTGAATGTACTTTATCAGGTGCACATTCTCCGAGGCCTAAAATGGAAAAAGGTTTATTTTACCCAGTAACTTCGATGTTAGGTCAGAAACTCTCCGCATTAAGCCCCATTCATATCCGTAGATGTAGGCTGGTTTTTAAACACACCACGAAGATGCTATTTCCACTCCAGAGGCCACTCAGAATGGCATTTGCAAATATAAATGGCTTTGCTAAGGCTAAAAAAAGCAACAAATTTCGCATCCTTTCCAATATATTCCTAAAGGCCTGCCTTAAGAAAGTACTTAAAAAAGAAACACCGCATGTTTTTAATATCACATATATTGGTGTGATTTATTTGCAATCGGTAGATTTAATTTGTTTTCACGTATAAAACAGCTTGAGAGACTCATTAGCAACTGCAAATATCGCAACACAGCACGTCGGACAAATCTAAATTACGTTATCACAGGCGGACTGACTTAGGTGAGGTTATTTGGTTCTTCAAATGCACACGAGAGCTAGTTCTTTAAAAGGCTACTTGTTTCTGTTGAATTATCTTACACAAAAACAACAGCAGCTTCGGCTGTAGCAGTTAGTTATGCTATTCTATCCACGGTGTATCTCTTTTGTGTTTACAAGTAACGTGGGCACATCCTGCTTCTACAAACACCGGCCCCAGCTCAATGGCTCAATACTCTCTAGCCTTTATTAGACAAAAATGCTTAATTTTCTCATTTCGACTATTAAACTTTTCAATTATATCACATTTACATTAAGTCACATTTCCATGTTCAGGCATTCCGTCCCATACTGTGATATGTATTCTTGGGTTTTTTTTCTTTTTTCTTTTTCTTTTTTTTACTTTCTCTAGCAAGCACTAGCGCATCCAACTGCTCTATGAAGCATCTCTAAAATTCAAAAGGTCCACTTTTCGGACTCAAAGCTTCACAGGGGCCCACTTAGCACAGGCTGGGCTGTGACACTGGCTATAGCAATACTTTCGGGGGGCAGAGGGGCCCCTTGCTTTCTCTTCTGATCAGTCCACTCATCACTAAGAAAGCAGTGGTCATGCACTTCCTTTTAGACACCATGGCAGTCAATAAACCACTTGCCACCTTCAAAGAGACTGAAAGCTGCACGAGGAGGTGTATGTTATTAAGTCACGCGTAGTGTTTGTACGTTACTAAATCACGCCCAATGTTTGTAAGGCTAATGGAGCTTCGGAGGTCCACTTCCATACTCTCTGAGACGCAGCTTCTGAGGTTTGCAGCTAAAGTGTCCAGAATTCTAGGCGCTGGGTATCAAGGTGGCCCTGTCTGTCACCGGAGAAATTCTACCCTTGTATTCTGACATCAGATTCCCCCCAATCCTGGCTCCATTTACTGACCTAGTTAGTAAATTAGGTCGATGTCCAGGACAGGATGTTGTGATATTAAAAAAAAAAAAAAAAATTGTGGCTTCATAATAGTAGTTAGGGAAGTATCATACTTCAGGACTTTTGTTTTTTTTTTTTTTTTCTTTTTCTTTCTTCATAGGGGTATTTTTATAAGCCCCCCCCCCCAACTCATTTATATGTATTCTCGACACCTTAATCTAGGTCACCAAGGAAGGTGACCTATGTTTTAGGTGAGTAAAAAGAAAGGAATTTGAACTCAGAGATTTAAAAATCACACCGGGTGTCTCTGACCTGCCCCCTTACTTTTTATTGTGATTGTTTATAAGTTCAAAAGAAATACACGGTGGTCTTTGAACTAACGAAAAGTCCATAAAATAAAAGGTCCAGCTCCTCAGCTGTGTCTGCAACATTTTAAGCGCTCGTCATTGTGGACGGTTCTTTTATTAAATACGCTGGTTTATAGTGAAAATGCCGTTTTAACCCCCAGCACACAAAGCCCCAAACTCACCTCAGTTGAAAGCACCAGTTAAGGTTTAGTATAAACGCTTTAGATGTTCTCTTACGCGTATCCCCAAATACCTTATTTTATACATTCTGATCAGTAGCGCGCCCTTTTCTCTGAAGAATAGACCCTCGGACATCTTTCCATTCTGGGTCCCATAGATTAATGACATTCTTTAAATACCTGCCTGGAGTTTCGCAGCGCAGAGATGTCGTGCTTTATGGAACCCCTCCTCTCGGGCGGAATATCCGGCTGGCTTTCGGGCTTTCACGATCTCATCGACGACGAAATGGGCATCCTTTACTCAGGTATCTATGGACATGCGTGTACCTTTTCTGTGGATACGCTTCCTACCAGCTGGGCTCTTTTGAACCCCCGAAGTGGCCCTGTCCTGTCTGCCTGGTGCGCGTTATCTTGGGTGTACTGACGATAGGAGCAAGGCCTTACAGCATTTACCACCCTTCCTGGGGTTAGTGCCGCTAGCGACTTTTTTGACTTTCAGCGGGAACTGAACATGCGTCCATGTGACAGAGTCACAGCTCCCGCTTGCCATGGCCCCGTAGAACCGAGCCGTGTTTGGTAGCCGGGCCCTCCGCGGAGGCTGTTGGGCACCAGCACAGCTTGTGGGCTCAGCCTCGTCCCTCCGTTCCCATCCGGTCCAGGACGAAAGACTCTCGTGTGCTCACGACCCCTCACGCCGTGAGCACAAGCCCTGCTTTCACGCCGGTCCTTCGTGAGGTCTCTCCCGGGTCACCACAACACCCAACTAAGTGGTACCCCCATCTCCCAAGGCGCTCCCCTTCCCACGTGCCACCAGGGAGGTGAGCAGGAACGTGCCTGAGGTATCCTCTGCCCATCCTAGCAAGGTCTGAACTCCTGAGCATGGCTCACAGCGTCCTTCATGAGCGTCAGCATCAGCTCCCACCACCGACACCCACCTCCATGCCAGCCCAGATCCCTGTGGACTCCAGATGGCACCCCGACTTCTCTGCCTGCTCTCTCTGTGGATGCCGATCCTTCAGAACTCCTCTTAGACGTCACGCCTTCACAGAAAGAGCTTACCTGATGCCTCTCCCTACCCGAGGAGGTTATGCGTCTCCCCCTCCTCAGCCCCTTACGCTGTACCAACTCTGACAGGACACTACACACAATTACGATGTGGGGGCATAAGCTTGACTTTCCTTTGCTGCTCGTCAATGAACCCAAGCTCGGCATGCACGATGCCTTTCTTGATTCATCGCAGTGACTGCGACAGGGTGGATGTGAAATGAACGGCTGCCGAATCCAACAGTTCTGTGTAAGGACCTCCCATGCACACACTCCCTGCTGACCAGACCGCGAGGCAGGCGGGTATGGATGTCCACATCCTCCCTCCCGCACGCTGTGAACGAACCCTCTCTCTCTCACCATCACGGCTTCTTCCTGGTGTTCGGTGAACATGACACATACGAGAAAAAAAAAAAAAGAAAAAAATCTGACTCTTCTGGGCCTGGTGGGAAACTTTAAATGGTTTTACTCGGTCGCTTTGCCAAGCTTGTTCTCGCATCCTTCCCAGGGCTCTGCTAAACCCCTCCCTTGCCGAGGATCGGAACTCACTTCTCATAGGGTAGGGCCACCTCCCCTACTGTAACGACAGTAAGAGAGATGAATTTTCCAAAACGAGGCTAGCCAGTGAACTGTGGTGCCAGGGTAGGTCCCATTACTCTCAAGGTGTCGAGTCTGTTATACTCACTCGAGTGTAGCAGCGCTGTAGTTTTAAAGGGAAAGGAGATAGTAGTCTCTGGTAAGAGGTGTTTGTTTGGTCGTTTGTTGTTGTTGTTGTTGTTTTGTTTTTTTAAGACAAGTCTTCCAAGTTTGGAAACCCTGTGTATCAACAGAGGCAATGCCTTCAGGGAGTGCATTAAGATCATGAAAACAATCCCACAAAGTGTGTATTCAAATGGGACAAAGAAGCTGATATCAGTGAGGTCCAGGGGCCTTCTGCCTGAGAGAAAATTAAAAGAAACATGGGCTTCTGTTTCTAGGCAAAGGAATGCCCCAGTATTGATCATGTCTGCATTGGCTCCGATCCGGTGATGTTTGTTTGTTTGTTTATTTATTTATTTATTTATTTATTTATTTATTTATTTATTCTTTAGAGTGGGATTCATGAGAAAGAGTAAAAGAAAATCAGCAAAAGTGTGGAAGGAGAATCCACTGAAAGAACCTCTCTGAAAAGAGGAGTGAGAACCCTTAAATGATAGCTCCGCATCATTAAAATCCTTGTCACTCTATATTTTACTATTTAAAAAAGCTGATCTTAGGTGTGGATTAAATCGATGTGTAGACTAAGACATATTGAGCAGCAATGTTTGAGTTCTAGGGAAGTATTTCTCCTAGTAAAGTCTTCAGTCCAGTCGTGGACCACAAAGGTTTTCTGAGGGGTCCTAGAACTTACCTCCCCCCCAAATTAAAATTTGTTCTATGCTGGCTATGTGCAAATGACATCAAGTTCCACTGGATGTTGGTGGCCATTAGATGAGTTATGGAAAAGTACTACCGGATGATATTGATGAACTAAAATTAGCAGGCTAAGGGAGTTTACTCTGGACCTTAATCTAGTATGGTGCCAGGAAGTCTGGCTGCTCCAGAAAGCTTGGCGATGGTATGACGTTCCTCCTGTTTAGGGCTGTGAGCAGATGACTGGAACTCCCAGTCTCCAGGAAGTGAGTTTTGTTATCAGTGCATCGTTAGCATCTTATTGAGTTGTCCTTGGTTTTTAATTGCTACTGAGTCTGTATTAATATTTTACTTGGGTTGATTGTTAGGTTCTTATACTTGATCTTTTTCTCTGTAGCCTCTTTTAAATCAGAACTTTATTCTACTTTTTTTTTTAATGGTATTGACTTTTTAAAACTCTAGGCCAGTTGATTATAGATTATGCTTCATTTTAGATGTGTCTTTTACTGTATTGTCAAGGTGTGATTTATCTTTTCCTCCTATCCTCTGTATTTCTTTAAACTAGAAATTATTTATAGAGGATAGATTAGATTTAGGTTAAACTTTTTCTGGCAAGGTTACCCCCTCAGGTGATACAAAGCTCATTATGCATCACATCAAGAACCGTAATAAGCCAAGTGGTTCTATGAATGGCAAGGCTGCTGTTTGATTTGTTAATTTTTTAAGGTGATAACTACTGGATACCTCTACTGTAAAAGTGCATATTGTCTTTTATAATTAATAAGTACTCTCTAGGGTTACTATATCTGTTTTCATTGGTGGCTGTAACAAACGATGATACAGACATTGTATCATAAACCAACCAATACAAAACACTGTCTAAAGTTCTATAGGTTAGGAGTCCAATCTAAGTGGACTCCATAGGCTACAATTAGTGAGCTGCTAGGAATTCCTTTCTCGTAGTTCGAGGAAAGAATCTGTTTCACTGAATTTTCCAGCCTCTGGAGGCCACATCCACCCCTTGGCCCTTTCTTTCCATCTTCATAGCCAGCGATCGCTGGCGAAGTCCTTCTCAAATCACACCTCTCTGACTTTCTCTCTGCTTCCCAGTTAGACCTTTAAGCACCCCTGTGTTAAATTGGGCCTATTAAGATAATCCAGAATAATCCCCATATTTTAAGGTCAGATGATTAGCAACTTTAATTCTACCTGCGACCTTTACTGCCTTTTGCCATATAACGTAATATATTCTCAGGTTCCAGAAAATAGGACATGATATCTGTGGGAGGCCATTACTCAGGCTTCCAGTGATACTTTGTCACTGTCCAAATAACCTGTTCCCTAACAGCCTTCTACTTCAAAATTTAATCCCCTAAAATAATCCTCAGTTATATCAGTAGCTAGAGAATGAAAACACTGAGAAATACAAATTGGTGATCTAATTATATTATTCCTTTTACAGGTTTAGCTAGCATTATTCTCTAAAAAAGAGCTGTACGTTTTATCTCCTTTATATATTTTTTATTCTTTTTAATATCACTGTGCTTTTAGTGTATCATAATAAATTATTATTTTTCTTTTTGATGTACCAAATTTGGCTGGTGCGGGTCTGTTACATCCGGATCCTATGACCTTTTGACATACCCTTATTACCTGTTCCAACTACATGCCAGAGGCTCACCTTATACTTTCTCTGAATGAAATCTGATATCATCTATTTCTCTGAGAAGATTCTTCCTTACCTCTTTATTCAAAGACAGCAGTGATACTTAGAAACCAAAATCTGACTGTTAGCTATGCTTACTGCTGCTGGAGTGTCACTGTCTCTAGGTTAAGGATGGATGGATGGACGGATGGATGAATAGGTAGATAAAAAACATAATCAAATATAAACTGAGTTCAGATCAATATTTCCAATATAAATTTAATATAACCAAATTTAAATTAATTTAAAAAAATATTCAACGATTTCCCTACAATGAAATCCTTGGGTCCTAATTCTGCAATGCAGAAAAAGAGGAAACTCATTATCACAGTAAGTATTACTACCAACGATAATCCTTCTGTGCAATTTAACATTTACTTGCCATTCTTTCTGTTCTCAGAATGCATTCCACCAAAAGTGTTTGAAATTGTGTCCAAAAGTTACTTGCTACCATGAGTTTCTGTATGTAATCATTGATTTCATAAAAAGTTACATTTATTTCTTCCTCTCTCATTTCATTTCGTGGGGGGTTGACTCAATGTTATTCTTTAAAATGCAAAATATTTACATCATGTAGATGTCAAACCCACAGAAACCATGTTGTCAGTTAAGTTTCTTTCTCATTTCTAAGGTCGCTGCCCACCCTCTATTGAGAACCTTTATAATTTGTCTGATTAACCTTTAGATGTTTCTCTTTGGGAAAATAAGTGCATAATATATCTGTTGTCATTTTCTAATTAAAAATTTACTATGTTTGTTTGTTTTTTTGTTTGTTTTCACCTAAAAATATTTTCTGAAATCATAGAGTGGATTCTCGGTTCCTGATCAGACACAGATGGTGTCATTCACGGGAGGTAATTAATTGCTAGTACTATCAGCATTTTGTAGATAAGGAAACTGAGGCATATGAGAAAATGAACAACTGATGAAAATCACTCAGTTTATGTAGGCAGCCGAGGGAGGATGTGGACCTAAGCACACGCACAATCCTTTTATCCTCCCCGGAAGCAAAGCCAGCGATGCTGCCAAAGGTTATATTTCTTTTGTTCTTTTGTTTTATTTCTTTCCTTTTCTTCCCTCTTTTTTTAAATTTTCTTTCTTCCTTCTTTTCCTTCCTTCCCTTCTTCCTTCCCTCTATCTTTTTCCCCCCTCTTGAATGGAATTTTAAGAAGAATTGCGTCTATCATACCTAATTATAATTAGAAGTTCATGAATGTAGTTCAATTATTTTATTTTATTAGCACGTGCATTAAAGTGATAATCACTGATTGTCAGAGTTAGAAGGAAACTTTGAAATGATTGATCCCGACACTTCTATCTCTCGGGTTAAGACTGGCGAACATGCTGGCGGAAAAGACTGACCTGATATCAAATAGTTTAGTGGCAGAGTGAAATCTCAAATTCTGGCCTCCTAAGTACTCGTTTAAAGCTATTGTTCACTCTAATACACATTCTGATCTGGCAAGCACGGACAGCTAACATCCGCAAGAACAGAGAGCTCAAGAAAAATAGGCACTATCGCTTTTTGTTTAAAGCCTTATGTAACGAATCCCATAACCCAAAATGTTGTCACAAGCTTCCTCCCATTCTTACTTCAACAGTCAGTCAGCATTTGACAGCTTTCTACAGAGTGCCACGAAATCTCCCGATGGACTAGCTACTCATCACATGTGAAGAACTTAAGTACATCGAGTCGTTAGAAGGCACAGCTCCAACCCGAAGGAAGGCTTAGCAGCTACATTTCAAAAACAGAGTCAAGCGAGGAGAGCGGTCCCAAGAGCAAGCCCGTGAAGTGCTAGCCGGCAACGATTTGGAAAGGAACACATTTCTGCACTACCGTGGAACGTGTACAGTATTTGCCTGTAGGTGCATTAGTAGGCCTCTACCTAAGCACCTGAGGGGACGTCTCCGACCACTCAGCCTCGCTCACCAGTGTCCCCAGGGCCAGTGTTAACAGCGCAGTCACAGCGTGTGGCTCGCTGATACGATGTCTTCCAGCTCCAGACCAGTACCCAGGCTGTGAGTGGGAGAAGAATCAGGATGTCGACAGCTATTGTGAGATTGCACTTCACTCTTACCGCCGTGAGTTGAAAATGAGGATCGGGTCAAGCGTTACTGTGAGGTGAAAAACCACTGACTCGGTTCTGGATCATTCTACCCAGCAGGTGATTCTCCTCTCGGAAGGCTTTCGCATCCTGGAGGAAAGCCTGGGTTCTGATGGGGCTTTCTTTGTGTTTTTCCTATAACCAATTATCTGCCTTTCCCCTCAATTTTTCATCTTAAAACCAACCAACAAACAAAATAACAACAACAACAACAACAATGATGTGGGCAGGTTCACAGTGGTTTCTGTTTAGATGTGCTGTCGGTTTATTTGTATGGTAGTATCCATTGATGCACTTCGTTAAGTGTTTAAAATTGCATGACCAGGTCCCAGGTGTAGGACCACATGTTAAAAAGGTCTTGGATTGAGAAGATATTCTAATGAGGTGCAGAATGATCCTGAAAGTTATAATACTGAGTGTGCTCTCTGCCTCTGCTCCTCCTTTCCCTTGCTCCTGGCCCTTCCCCTGACTTTTAACAACCCAGGTGGGTCCCCAGGGCCTGGTGGTCTAATCAGAGTCCTCCACGGTTCTACTGGGCTCTTTCTCGATATCCTTGCAGATATAAGTCTTAGGTACTGTTGTCAGAGTATGACTAGGATAAGCGAGCCTGTGTAGCAGTTCTTTACATCCGTGGTGAGATTTTCTAAGATACAGGAGCCAAGGAATAATGAGACTAGTGTTGCTTCATTGATCAATTGATTTTTTTTTTTCTGATAAAGAATAAGATAAAAATTTCCCATGTCATGTTGGGTTTGGAAAACTCCACTAGCCTAAGTTCCGAAGAAGCTAAGACTCAGAAGGGAGATGAATCTCATCCATGCTAACTGAACAGGACTCATAATCAATCACTTCATAGATTATAATACCAGCTGCACCACAGAGAGGGAGGTCATCACCGCAGACCTTTAGAATTCTGAGAGGCCCAGAGAGCTGCGAAGGCGAATTAGCTAAGTTCAGAGAAGTGATACGACATTCTTAGGGCTCTAAAGAGAATTTTGGAACTCCTTACCAAGTTTAAAACATTGAAATATTTATATCTGGATAAAAGCAAACTTAGTTCAATTATAGTTTAGATTTATGACTCGAAATTAATGCATTGGGTAGCTGCTAATTATACATATATATGTATATATACACATATATATATGTAGTTTTGTAAGAAGGAAAACAACATATATAATAATACTATTCTCCTACTTTATTTATTAATATATTATCTGTTTAACAAATATTCATATAGCTTTTACCTTGTGAGAAGCAATGTCCTAAGAGTTTTACAAAAATGGACTCACATAATCCTCACAACCACTTGATGAGTTAGAAACTATTGCTATCCCTATTTAGACATAAGAAAGGCTGATTCTCAGGGAGGTTGTACAACCTGCCCAAATTCACAGAGCTTGTAATAATTCCCCCCATCCCCGCCCCATAAAGAGTATTGTCAGAATTTGATAGAAGAAAATTCCTCATTTCCTTCTCTTCACCCTAATCATATCTATCAACATAATTTTTTCTATTAACTCCCCATTCCAGGCCTGCGGAAGAAAGCAGGATTTCCTTCAGCTACCATCATCCCACCAGAGAAATGTTTTCTAAATGCTTATGCCAAACATGGAGCTGTAATTCCTCACTGTAAATATTCTCATGAGTTTTTCAGGTTTTCTAATAAGCAGACAAGATGGGAGACTCTGAGTTACAGAATATCTAAAAATTCTTGGTTGCAGTACAAAGAGGAAAGTAAAACAGAGGAGTTAATTGTAACCAATGATCTCGGGGAGTCCAAGTTTAAAGGATGGCTCAGTCCTTTCTTTTTCTGACTCATAAGTTTTATAGAATCACTGGGTCCAATAACCCATCGGGTTTTTTTCTGGAGACCTCAACCCTCTATCATCAAGTCAACCAAAACACGAAGAGGCTAAACTCTGGTCTCACATGGGGTACACGCACACTCACACACCCACATGCCATTACACACAGCGTTACGTCAATTTGGTTCTTTGTCCACACAAAAACATTCCAGGCCATTCGGAATGGAAGAGTTTCTGAAGAGCCAGAGTTTTTATTCCATAATAATGACAGTGACCACGATGGCAATAAAATGGCCAATTTACCGGCTGCTGACTATGTTCCAGGCACCGTGCTTTGCAGTTATAAAAATCACTTCATTTATTCACCACCACAATTGTGTATCAAGTATAAAGATCACATTTAACTAACAAGAAAATCGAAGCCCAAAGATTTAAATGAACTTTCCCAGGTCACACGACTAACAAGCTGGGTTCCATTCTCTTAGTCACCAGGCTTTTATGTGCTATGTCAAGGTCGTCAGACATTAGTTAAGCTTGATACACTGTGTGTCTTAAAGGGAGTATAAGCGTGTTATCTGAGGACTTCACTTTAAGAGTCACTGGATCATCTGCTGGATTTTCTCTGATTCTTACCTTCATATCTACAAACTATTACTAGAATCTACAAATCTGCAGAGAAAAGATACTACATTCCTGAGCCCAATTTCAGCCTGATTCAGTGCGTATAGTTGGCTCCTTCTAGTCAGGATCTAGATTGTAAAGGCTGTGGTCAAACTAGTTGAATTTCGAGTTAGGAATGACTTTTCTCTCCGGAATATGCTGGGCTTCTACCCTCGCTTGCCCGTCACTTATTGTTGTGAACCACTCATAAAAGAATACAAAAAAAGTGTGTACTTATTATAAAATGACTACTCCCCTGGTGATTAGAGATACTTGGTGATTTGCTGCTCCTTCTACCCCCTTAGGGGGACGACCGTACGTCTCTGATGGTGTCGGAAACATACTAAGAGAAACTCGCACATCCCCTTCCAAACTGACACCATGTGCTGAGGGAGGAGGTCCATTTATGGGACTTTCTAGCTGATCGCCCTGGCACCTGCCTGTTTGCACGGCGCCCAGCATTTTCGCTGGAACAGGTGAAGCTGTGAAAACGCCCCAGTTCCCTCAGCGACGGGAAGGTCTGCAAAGCACAGGCTACGCGGTACTTCCATCGAGAGCTCTTAGAACAAAATGTGTCCTTTGTTTTATTCACTTGGAGCTGGTTTCAAGAGGGAACAGGAAAACAGCGCGGAATGCTATCCAGTATACTTGGCACGGGTTGCTGCCAATGGAAACTAATAAAACACTCTGATATCCTGTTATTCACACCAACACCGGCATCGGTAACATTTACCAAGCACGCGTTGTACCTGGCACTTGGGTGGTGTTACCACATAAAAATGAGCCCCGGCTAGTTATGCTTTTAGACTGAACCATTCTTTTCCCCCTTCCCTAAATCACTAAGGAAATTCTGCCTCTGGAGCCACGACGCTTTATAAAGTTAGGCATTAGCCATCATGCCCTTCTGGGAGGACATCCTTTCCTGATGCGCTGCCCACCTGCCCTGAGCTTAAGTAGAAACGAGTGGGGACCTAGACTGATGGAGCTGAAATGAATGAATCTGGGCCTTGGTCATTCAATCCAGCTCGGACTTAGAAAGATGCCGCCTTGCTACTTACTTGGGCACAGTTCTCCCATCAGGTTACAGGCCCTGTCACTGATGTTTACAATCCACATAGAGAAACGGAATGTCAGTACCTTCCCCCAACACAATATCCAAATAAAGATGACTTTCGCTTGGGGCTGAACCCTAAGACTATCCAGAACTACTCAGAGCCATTGCTAATTGTTCCTATTTTTCATCTGGAGAGCTTGGCAAGTCCCTGACATTACAGCAAAAGTCTTCCTACTAGGACCTTGCCAACTTCAGCTTTAATTCCATCAGTAAACAACTTTGACTGCGTTGGGAGAATTCCATTAATCATTCATGTTCTGGGAAGAAGGATACACAAAGGAGCTGTCAGCACGAGGCAGCAACTTTCCACTTGTTTGGTAACTAAGAACTCCAGGCCGCCTAATGGTGCCGAGATGCACATTCATTGCCCGGCTGGAGCCACCGGAAGGAACTGAGAAGAATTCACTTGCTTGCACTTGAACCCCGAACATCAACGATTTGATGGATCTTTCCCACTCCTGTTAGGCGAACAGCAGGCATGTTGCTTCAGGCGGGAATGACACTGTGAAAAGCTGGTGTTTCCTTTGGGCATATAGCAACACTCCGGGACGCATCTTCAAGCCTGTTTCTGCTCCATGTTTTGATCACATAAATACACAACTACACGTTTTCCCTCAATCAAACTTTTGCATCACCCAACATGGTGAGTTGCACTTTGATTTAAATGCCGAGTGAGATTTCGTTTTCCTCTGCGGGAACCGTATCATTCAGCAGAACGGAGGTGCAGAAAACTAACGTTAGACTCTTCCATGCGACAGGTTCTCTTTCTCTGTTTTTTAATGAGCTGTGCATTAGTATGTCTATTCTGAAGTACCAGGGACAATCTGATGCTTAAAATTTACTAGGAATTCATCCCGGGAATCAGGAGAAGCTGTCAAACTGATCCTTTGGTGAACCAGAGATCCCTAATGGGTCCTAACCAGTTTCTTACATCATCAGAAAAGTATAACCACAACATCACACTTAGGAATCCAGGTGGTGTTCAAATGGCCCTGGGGACCTATCATCTTTGCTACTCTCCTCTTTCTTTTTTCTTTCTTTCTTTCTTTTTTTTTTAATCATCGAAACGTCCACTTGAAATATCTAACTGTGTGTCTCAGGATAGGTGAGTCCAGTCAGGTGGAACTCACATATTGATGGCAACAAAAAAAGACGTTCTCACTGACCTTTTCTGGGCATGTCTCGAGGGGTTACTTGGTCTTCGAATGGGAAACGCTTAACTTACTGCTACCCCCTGAGAAAAAAAGTGCTGCCGCAGAATCCCCGGACTTCTTTTGAATAGATTTGTTTCAACGTTAGGCTTCCGTACATTCGAATTTCAAGTGAGGCTTCTGGCCTCTTTAAGTAAAATGTGTTTGTCTGCAAGGGAAGATGCACTATAAAACGTCAACTCCGAGGCTTGATGGTGGGTACTGTTTATAAAACTGTAAAAGGATAAGGAAATGAGAGTTCCTCAATAGTCATTTTTTTACAACTATGTAGCAGTCTGCCTTGTTTTTAATACTCTTCCTCCGATACGTTTTCTCAGCATTTCGTCAATTTTATGAGCCTTAGCAATAAGAAAACATCCTGAAAGAATCATTAGAAAGAACTTTTTTTCCCCCTCGGTGGCTTCTTCTTCTGTTGAAGACATTTGTTATATGTGATATTAATCAATTATGCCTAAAACAAATTTCGTACAAAGCATAACAGAAGAAGATAATATTGCCCTATGCGCTCATCTCTTTACACACAAAAGGTGTTTATATGAATGTATGCTATTCTGTTATACAGTGAAATATTTCAAAGTACTTGTCAGTTTTCTTAAAAACGCAGGTTACATTGACTATGCATGTTTAAATTTCCATTTTGCCTTTAGAGAGACAAAAAAAAAGGTCACTCAAATAACAAATTATTGCATTTATGTGTCTCCAATATCACATCTGTGATTTCTTTTTAGAATCAAATAAACCAGTCGCATGATACTTTTGCTCCAGGGGAAATTTTCACCTGTTCAACTCACACAAATCGATGATTTGTGCATGTGCGTTTTCAGAGCTATACGAGATCGTTAGAGCAGTAATGCTATTAAGTTAACATGTTGTGACTCAGTTTTTCCCCTGGCTTCCTACAGAGATCGAGGTAAGTGAGGGAAGGATGGAGACCGGAGGAGAGCAAGGAAGGGATGAAAATGACCAGACCCCATTAATGCCCATTACTACTCATGAATTCTGCCACAAACGGAATTCATTGCTTGTTTACTCCCATTCGGTCTCCTGGACCGTGGCCGGTAAAGTGTCAGGCTCTCACCTTTCCATCTCAGATCTCGACTTCCTGTCCTTCCTACTCTTTCTCACTCCGTACTTCCTTCTCCGCCTGTTTCTCATCTTCACCCCGACTCCTAGTGCCCGATTTCTTTACTTCTTCCATCAGAACCTTCCTCACGTCTCTTCCTTCTGCACTTCACCTAGAACCCTCTGGAAAATGTTCCCCAAACATCATCGAACTACCATTATCTCCACCTCGTGCGGCAGCTGGAACTGGCTTCCTGGGAATGGATTAGAAAGTGGCTACTGACTTGGAGTTTGTTGTTCTCCAGTCAACATCTTGGAATTATTGGTAATTCTACCTTCGCATTTGTGTTCGCCAGATGAAGTCTGAATTGACAGGAAAGAACATGTCAGGCACTTGGAGCCTCTGCTCCTGCGTGGACCACCTGCTGACACATTCTCGCCTCCCTGGGATAGCCCCCTACCTGCCTATTTCTCAGTCCCTGCCCAACGACCACTGTCACCTTTCACCCCTGGTGGGTCCTGGATGAGGGATGGTAAAGGTCATTGTTGGGCACATGCTACGTGCATCCTGAGTATAGAGTGGGGCTCTGGAGGCCTGTGAGGGTCTAAGCTCACCCCATAGTCATCCTGGAGGCAGAAGGAACACCATGACATCAAATATCCAATAATAAAAAAAAAATACTCTAACAGGTCAAAAGAAAGACTGAAAAGAAATGAAAAGGACTTCTTCCTGCATTTTGAACAAGGGGCTTCATATTTTCATGTTGTATTAGGTCTTGCCAGCCCTGGCCTCAGCCTTCCAGCAGAAGGCCTATGTTTGGTTTAACCTTATGGTCTCTGCGCGGAGCCTTCCCAGCTTCTGGGGGCTGCAGAAAATGCATCACGCGCTGCAGCCTCCGACCTCGGCCTCGGCCTCGGCATCATGCGTTAGTTCTCTTTCGTGTTGCCCTGAGCAGGTATTGAAAAAGTGACGCCACCATTTTGAAGAGCCCAATTCATTGCCAGTGGTCTCTTTGTCAGCCTCAAATCTTAATCCTAATTCCTGAAGAATGTTGGGGCCGCGAACAGTGAGTTATTGTAATTCCCAGACGTTCCCCAAGGTGTAGTCATTTCTATACCCATTTTTTTCTGCTTCTCTTTTATCTAAAAATTGCCGACGCCCCCCTTTGTCCTACACGTGGATTCCTCTGGGTGTCCCCCCTCACTCTCCTTCCTTCCCATGCCTGTATTTCTGCACTGCCCATCCCCCCACCAGCCACTACAACCTGGTTTCTGGTCCCATTCTTCAGGCCGAGGTCCCCCCTGAGTTCCCCTGATAAAACAGAAAGTCACTTTCCATTTTTATCTATCCTACACTCTCGATTCCTTTTCACCACTGTTATCGTCATTGGCTGAATTGTGTCCACCTCGAAAGTAAGTTAAAGTTACCCCAGAATTGATGAATGTGACTTTATTTAGAAATAGGGTCAAGTCGAGATGAGGTCATCCTAGAGTAGGGTGGGCCCTGACCCAGTGACGGATGTCCTAATTAGAAGAGAGAAACTTGGACACAGACACACAGTGAGGAAGACCATACGAAGACAGGGGCAGAGAATGGAGGCATGCACCCACAAGCCAAGGAAGGCCGAGGCCGGCAGGCAACTAACAAAAGCTAAGAAGGGACAAGGAACGATTTTTCCCCTGGAATCTCCAGAAGGAGCATGACCACGCCAACATGGCTCTTCATGTCAGGAATTAGGTTTTTTTTAATTTTTTTTTTATATTGTCATTTTTGTATCCTGGTTTCCTTCACAATTCACAATACCTAATAAGTGTTAAATGCTTCCTTGTTTGTCCAGCCTTTACTCATTAATGTATCCAAGGACGGTAACACTGATTTATCATTTTGAAACGCCATTGCGAATAGCGGTGTTATTTTTATATTGTTCTTATACCATTTACCTGGAAAGCCTCGAGGGAAGCGTTCTTCTCTTCCTGTTCTGTCACACCTCACTCTCTAAACCCACCCCTGCACGCGGACAAGCTTTCTCCTCCACATTCCCCTACACCTTCTGGGATGAAACTTATGTTCTCTTATCAGAAAAAAAAAAAAAAAAAAAAAAAACTGGCTGTGGCTTCCAGAAGCTAACATCTCAGGAAATTGTTATTCACAAAGTGCTTTGAAATCTTCGGCACAACAGGATACAAAGAATAAAGTGTCTGCTGACGCACACGTATTGAAAACATATGGCTGCGATACAAACGTACGTATCTCAGACCCACAAATAATGCACGAGGCAGCATTTAATTTCCTGGTGGAAAGGCTTTCCATTATTTTCTTCCTCAAACTCCCGGTTCCGTCAAAGTAAAGAATAAACACAATTTTCTTAGACAAGCGAAATAATGAGAGCCAAAGCCATTATTCTAGACCGTTTAGAGTTTCGATGTAGATAAACGTATAAACTTATAGGACCTTTGGAATAATGGTTGACAGTGGTTAACAATTGATGTTTCTGACTGTTAGAAAAGCACTCTGTGAAAGACCAAGCTCAGGGAAGATTCCGGCAGTAATTCTGATCAAAAAAAATTTTTTAAGATTTTTTAAAATGTTGGTAAAATACACATAACATAAAATCTCCATGTTAACCACTTTTTAGTCTATAGTTCAATAGTGTTAAGTATGATTCTATTGCTGTACAATCGATCTCAAGAACAGTTTCGACCTGCAAAACTGATACTCTGCATGAGTTAACCAACCGCCCCATTTCACCCTCCTCCCAGGCCCTGGCAGCCACCATCCTTTCTGTGTCTAGGAACGTGACTCTTTCGGGTACCTCATACAAGCATTTGTCTTCTTGTGACCAGCTTCTTTCACTTAGCACCGTGCCCTAAGTATGTTGCAAATGTCTGGGAGCACATGTCAGATCATTCAAAAACTGCGACAGGAAGTGGCTGCCCTGGATCTTAACCCTCAGTCGCACTCAGCTCTGGAAAATATGTCTTCACATGTGGTGCGAAACTTGAAACTATTTTTTTAATATCCCTGATAATATGTCTTCAGTTAATTTTGCTCAAATGCGAAGACTATAAAGTTCCCTTAAGGAATTCTAATATTTCATTCTTAGTTTGATAGTGAAAAATTACGATATTAGCACCCTAAAATTAGATTCGGGCTCTTCCAGATAATGAGTCACTAAGAAGTATCGCTTAAATATATCACTTAAAATCATTTAAAGTGTTTTTGTTGGTGGTGTTGTTGCTGTTCCTGGCTTTATCAGTGCAATAAAAAAAAAAAAAAAGTATTTTTTTTACAAAACTTTTCAATTAATCAAACCAAGTCGAAATTTTCAATTTGCAAAAACAGAATATTTTTTCCTTTGGGAAATCAAACTGTTAGCCTTACTGAAAATTTCTTCCTTCGGGATGCTGAAGAGGCCTTCAGCCTCTACATTTTCACAGTAACCATTTTCTGTAGCACCTTTAACACTGAATCCAGATTGGGGTAAGACCGGGGTAAAATCGTTGGACAATTGTCCCCTGTTGTTCTCATACGACCTACTCCATTCTCACAGCGAGGACTTTTACTGCCCTTCTCTGAGAGGGTGATCTGTTGTCCCGGCTCCAATGTGACTTTTCTAATCTTACTTCGCTTCTTACAAAATGATCAATAGTTAATTAAATACTCGCATCTTCTGGAGCATAGGTTTCCAATGATAAACACAATTTTATCAAACGCTCCTCCTTCATACGGGTACTACAGATAACAGGGTATTAAAATGGGTTTCTTTTTGTCTCCGTTTCTATCCCATCCCTCTCCCCAACCACAACGGCATCCACGGAATCTACATTTATATATATATATGACTACCTTTTCAAGATTTGCAAAGGATGTATATAAAAACAGGTTTTGTCACCTTCACCCATTACCCACCTCCAGATTATAAAACCCAAGTGTAGGAAAGTTTCTAAAGGGGTTGGAAACTGGAGAATATTTTTGAAGAAATTCTTAAAACTCTATAGCCTTTTTTTTTCTCACCCCGTCTCCCAAAGGGCAGTAGGATTGAGTGTGCTTCTCCCTTCCCTAGCCCTGGTGAGACAGTCTTCGAAGAGATCACCTGGAAGCTGTGATATGTGATTCTCAGCGTTTTGGAGAAGGTCTAGGGCACAGTGGACTAGATCTAAAAATATGAGGCTGTGTAGAGTATTAATCAAGTAGAATATCTAAAGAGAAAAGTCTGCGATTGCTGGCAACAGGTGGAAAAGGGAGAATAGTTCATGACTTAAATTCATGAAAGGGCAAGGGTGAGTGAAGGCTTCTCATAGACTATCTAGGGGCCAGGTGGGAGACAGAGCTGGCCTGGAGGCATTTGCATTCTTTCCCGAACTGCTGGGAGGAAGTAGTGCTGGGGCGATCAGCATGCAGAGGCAAACGGCGAAGTGGTGTAGTAAAAATCATCTACGACAAAAATCTACAGTTAATATTCTACTCAGCTGTGAAAGACCGAATGAATGCTTTTCCCCAAGAGCAGGAACAGGCAAGCATGCCCCCCACTTCATCACACCTACACACCGTCCCAGAAGCTAAAGCTTGTTCTGTAAAGCAGCAAAAGGATATAAAAGACATACAGGTTGTAAAGGAAATACAAAACTATCCTTGTTTCAGATGGCATGATTGTATGTGTAGACAATCCTAAGGAATCTACCAAAAATATAAAAACTATCCTGTGGCAATTGTTTGTTCAGCAGGGTTCCAGGACACACGATAAACGTAGGAAAACCCCGTTATATTCGTACATACTAGCAATGGACGTGTAGACACGCAAAATTAAAAGTACAACATCTTTTACAACATATCAAAAATGAAATATGTACAAAATTAACAAAATATAAACAGGACTTCTATGCTGAACACTGCCAATGCTGATGAAAGAAATTCATGAAAATCTAAACAAATGGAGAGGCGTATCGTGTTTATGAATTAGAAAATTCGACATGGTAAAAATTCCAACCCGCCCCTCCAAACTGATACACAGGCTTAACGCAATTCAAATCAAAATCGCAGCAAGATTTTTTTTTATATATAGTCCAGGACAAGTTTATTCTAAAATTTATATAAAAATCAAGAGAACCATAATGGCAGAAACAATCTCAGAAAAGAAAAAAGTGGGAGGACTCAGTCCGCCCAATTTCAAGATATCTTATACAGCTATAGAAACTGGCGGAGGGAAAGACTTATATAGATCAATGGCAAAGAAGCTGGATCAATTAGCGCACAGCGGCTACAACGCTGGATGTCTGCTGGTCTGATGATAATTTGGGAGAAAGCTGAGACTTTATTTAAGAACGTAAAGATTAGCATACTGCAAGTTTTACAAGTTCAAAGCTCTTTTAAGTGCGAAAGCGCTTTGATAAAAGCACCAGCTGGGGAAGTTGTAGCTCTCAAAGCACTCCCGAGAACGTTTGTGGCCGTCGCACAAGGAGACGGATGCATGCTTCGATTTGTTTCCAGTGTTTATGAAATTGGTCTGTTTTGTAAGCCGTAGGCTCATAGAAATGTATCAGCAGAACAGCATGTCCAGTGAGTCAGTCAGAGTTCTGTCAGAGACGGAAAGTACCCTAGGTGTTCCAGAAGGAAGGGATTAAATGGAAGGAAGGACGTTACTTGCGAAACCGTTAGGAGGTCTGAGGAAACAAATCGCAGGGGAAAGCTCTGCTGCATTCTGGGGCTCACAGGTAGTGGGAAAGACAGGAGACAGTCACCAATAATTCCAGCACCCTGCTGCGTGAAAGTCGGAGACTAGTAGAAAATCCCTGTGAGTCACCAGCAACGCCTAACATTCGCAGCTTCTTTCCAACTGATATTGAAGCGCTCCATAGATTTTTGCCTCACTTCCTTCTTCATGATCTTTGAGGGTTTATTTACTTACATAGTTACTTACTCACTTATTTATTTCTTTAGACAGAATAAAAACCAGATTTGCTCTCACAGATTCTCAGAAATACGGTTCTTATGTTTTCAGCCCCAGTAATGCAAGGGAGACCACAGAAAACAGAGAATGGTGTAAACGTGCCAATAGTTGATCTGGCCCAGCTGGTTTCAAAGCAATGGACTTATTAATTGCCAGATGAAAATGATAGGAAATTTTGTTTTATCACATTAAATATTTATAGAGATTTTGTTTACGGGAAATTATTATTCTCGTTTGATAGATTAAACGAGGACTAATAAAGTTTAAACAACTAGCCCAAGGTTACCAGAAAGAGGTATTAGAACTTAGAATTTGAGGTGGAATTCAATTGTCCTGTTAGCTGTCAATTTTCACTTTTCTTTTTAAAAATTTTGAGGAATAAAGTAATAAACCTAAGTTTATAGCTCGATGCATTCAGGTATAATTAACAAGTATGTTACAATCACAAATCTACAAAGTATAACAGGAATGTGATGTGTGTGTGGAAACTAAGAACGACAGACTGAGAAGGCAGATGAAAATATATAGAAAAAGAGAAAAGGGTATATATTAAGCATATGTAAATAGTTAAGGTATGCTGGTGACCATCAATATTTAAGATGAGAGAAAAAGAGAATTCAGTGCAAATGCTTGGGTAGTGAATGGCTGAAGAAAAAAACTTGGAGAGACAATGCCCCCAAATTCTAAGAATAAAGGGAATTTAACTTCTTTTCATAGTCTTTGAATTCTCCAAATTCCTTCATAAAAACAGAGTGACTAGACAGCAAAAGCAAAACTTATGAAGAACCTTAACCTGAACATTTTTGAGCAACTGTCAGTTTTCCATAGCAGATGCACCATGTTGCATCCCTACCTGCAATGTATGGTGGCTCCGACTTCTCCTCATCCTTAATTGTCATTTATTATTATTATTACTTTCATAGTGAGTGCTAAACGGTATCTCATTGTAGTTTTGATTTGCATTTTCCTCATGCCTAATGATGTTGAACACCTTTTCATGTGTTTGTTGGCCATTTATATATCTTCTTTGGGGAAATGCCTCGATTCCTTTGCCCATTTTTTAATTGGCATTTAGTTTTTGTTTGTTATTGTTGAGTTGTAAGGGTTCTTTATATATTTTGGATAATAGGCTCTTAACAGATTTATGTTTCCGTGACTCATTCTGAATGTTTGGGAAAACAAACTCACATATATTCGAGTAACACGAAAGTAGCTAGTTCAAATACCATGCAAAATTATAAAGAAAAAATTAACAAGAAACAGAATAACATTCCTATAGACAGTGAAAGCATACCAAAATTACGTGCTCACAAAAGAGATTCATTTACAAGTAACTATTTCAAAAAAAGACAAAACATTTCTATGCTATTAGATATATAAGAAAAACAAAAATCAGTTTTAAAAATGTATTGAAAAATTCCAATGACAGAATAAAATCAAGTATGTAAAAAAAAAAAATCATTTTAGATCTAAAGACTAAATTAGAACAAACAATAATAGTATCTTCATAAGAATGTTATATGAATCAGAAATATGTTTTTAAAAAGAGAATGGAAAGAAATTAAAAGGATCCAAGAGGAAGTAACAGGTGATGAACATGAGCGAAATAAATAAATGAATAAAGTATAAGGGCAAAGGAGTCTCTGAAAACGAGAGCAGAAGCAATAGAACCAAACAAATACTATAACTTATATTTCAAGCAAAAAGTCCCTGGAATATAAGAAAAAATATGTGAAACTATACAGTACAAGTGTATTTTATATAGTTGAGGGTATTTATCTGGAATTACCAAGATACATTGTGATAAAATTACCAGACTTAACGATCATAACCGAAAGAATTAAAAATATTGGAGCATCTAGATAGAAATGCAAGTCTTAGATGGGAAGTAAAATTAGATTACTATCAGTTTTATCCATAGTGAGGCTTATTCCAGAAGAAAAAGTCATAAAATATTGAGGGCGTGGGAAGAAAAAATGAGCCGCATAATTTTACATCCAGCAAAATCGACTTACACGTCTCGAATGTGGACCAACTGTTAACATGTAAGGACTTAAAAAAACTGTTCCCACGAGACTTTCCTGATGACTGTACTAGAAAATGAGTTTAAAACATCCCAAATGTCTAGAGAGACACTGATATAGGACTGGTGGTGAGGACTGAATATACAGTTATTTGTCAACCAAGACTGAATGAGAGTCAAAAGGCAGAAAGTGTAGTACTTAATGACCACATGCTCTAGCATTAGAGTCTTAGTGCTACTATTAAACTAAACACTGGCGGAAAATGGGGAGAGCAGACGCAATGATATTAACTGCTTTCGGTAGCCATACGAATGCTGGTAATAGTTGTATTATTCTGAGAGAACTATGTCCATAATGTGGACTAAAACAAATGAGAAAGTATGGGAAATTTCAATTCCATCATCCCCTGTGCCCTTGAGAGCCAGAATTATTGGTGTAGAAGAAAGATGACACAGATATGAGAGAGAAGGCTGGTTATGCAAAAACAAAACAAAGCAAAGCAAAAACCCACCTACGGTCCTGAATTTTAAGTGAAATTTTCAAAATAAATTTTCAATAAATGAAATGTTTTCTTTCTATAGATCCATCCATCCATGCATCCTTTCTTCCTTCCTTCCTTCCTTCCTTCCTTCCTTCCTTCTTTCCTTCCTTCCAACCATCCATCCTTCCTTCTTTCCTTCATTCCTTCCATCCATCTAATTATCCTGCTTAGTTCTGTCCACTAAAAAGGCCTAGAAGCAGTCACCATCTCAGCTTCAATAATCATGTATTGAAATACTTTTCCACACTGTATTAGTTTGCCAGGCCTGAAATTAAATAAATATGCTACAGACAACAGAATTTTACTATCTCACAGTTAAAGAGTCTAGAAATACGAGATCAATGTGCCAACAGATGCGGTTTCTGGTGACACCTCTCTTCTTGGCTTGCCGATGACCACTTTCTAGCCATGTCCTCATGTGGACTTTCCTCTGTGCACCTGGGGAAAAGGGATGATCCTGCTGTTTCTTCCTCTTAGGATAAGGAATCTAGTCCTATCAGATGAAATCCTTAATCTTATGCCCTAGTTTTACTTAATTACTTTCATAAAGGCCCTATCTCAAAATATAGATACCCTGCGGGGTTAGGGCTTCCATACATGAATTTTAAAGAGATACAGTTCAGCCTATACCATGTACTAAAGGAGAGATGGTTGATTCCAAATTCGGGGCAGGAAATAGAGAAGATGAGCCTTAAACATTTTGCTATATTAAATAGCGAGGAAGCCATCAAAGATTCCTAAATATCACTAGGGCTGTGTCAAAGAGACTCAGTAGCCACTGTCAAAGATATAACAGTTTGAGCACCAGTAAGGAAAATAATCGTAAAGCATTGAAACTCAACAAATATTTTTAAATTAGTTCATATTGATATTAAAAACGAGACAATTGGTCGCCTCCAGAGAACATGAGGAGCATATTCATTATCATAAAAACTGTTAAATTAAAGAGAAGTAAGCATTTATCTTGCCTTTCTCGGTAAACGGTTCCATTACATGACCAGAACGGAAAAGCGCCTCTTTCTAAAAGTATTTCAGACAATACACTAAAAAAATGAAAGAACGAGAGTAGCTCCCATATTGTACTCCCCCAGTGAATCAACGGACTTAGACACTGAGCATTGACGATGGGTAACTTCACAAAAAGCCAAGCAGACGCTACACGCCTTTGTCAAAAGAACGGAGTTATGCTTTTATTCTTGTCAAAGGGATCGGACCTGAATCTCATCGAGACTCTACATCCGCTGCCAATTTTAAGGAAATACAGAGGACATAGGAGCATGAAAAACTGCACTCGGTATGCAACAGGCAGAATCCAGACGGTAGGGAAATCTATCAGCCTTCAATAGTTATACTGCCAGACGAGGAAAGGGGCAGAGAGAGAACCTACAGACTGAAAAAAAAAAAATTCAAGAGACATCGAATTCACAAAGGATTGAACTATAGTATCTAGGGATGATAAAAGTACAGGAACACAAGAAAATGATGATTATCGGTTAGAAGGAATGGTGTTAGGGCACGTGGAAGGACAGCTGTGACTGGAAACGGCTCACGGAATGCGATGTCTTAACCCGGGTGTTGAGTACAAGGTTGTTTGTGGATCTCCTAATAGTTCATTAAGCTGTAAGCTCGTTTTTGTGGCTCTCTCTCTGCTGTGTTTTTGTGTTATTGTTGTTATAAAATAAAGAAGAACATCATAATCCTAGAGGTTATACGGCAGAGCGGAACTCTTCAAGTGTGCGTGCATGTGATCACATGGGCACGGCTGTAACCCAGGCTGTTTGGGATCTTGGGCGTGTCATTTAATTCCTCTAAACCCTCGATTTCCTCATCTACACAGTGAAGATAACTTGCAGGGCTGCGATGATGATTAAATGAGATAAATGAGGTCACTGGAGTAGTTGTTGAACAGTAACTATTTTGTTGATTCAATGGTGCAAAACTCAAGGGCAAGGGAGAGGCTCTGGATTCAAAAGGAAGCAAATGACAAGAAAGAAAAAGAGAATAAAGGGACACAGAAAAAAAGTGAGCAAGAGAGTGAAGGATCAATGATAAAAATAAACAGGAAATAAATCCTAGGAGCGGAATGAGGGGGAGGGCGCGGACGTCCATAATGCTGCATTATAGGATTTTCTTTAGCGTACTCATGGGAGTGTCACAAAAGGCTGGATCTTGAATGTGCCCAAGAGGCTTCGTCTACATAACCATGTCACTTGCAGCTGACCCTCGTTCATATTCCTCCAGCCTCCAAGGCTGCACAGGTGGCAGTGACGGGGAAGAAAAAAAAAATGCCATGAGATCTGATATTTTCCAAGTGAAGAGATGTCGCATGCCATGAGCACTTGGCCAAATTAATCTCTGCCCCTGCCGAGGCAGGCGCAGAGGCTCTTGTCAGTGCTATTATTTTTCTGTTTGGGATGACTACCCGTCAATTAGCTGAATTAATTATGCACTTAAGTACGAAAAGCATGCATTTCAAGGAAGGTGGACATATTCTCCACCCCCTTCACTCTTGTAAATATTAGTCATCTTATCATAAACTAACAATCCTTTAATCTGGAGCATTTCCAGTCCTATTCTGGAAAACTGAGGATTAATAATTTTTGTGATTATCAGAGCATCAGATAGGCGTGAACAGTTCCTGGAAGTAAAAACTAGGTAAAGTTTACTCTTTTTTAAAAACCCTTTTTAGCCTGCGTTTTCCTCTAGAAAGAACATTGAATTGCGTGCTTCGAATACCCTCTCTCAGAAGCACCGCGCTCAAGGTCAGACAAGCCATTTGCTCTAGTTTAACATGGGTGACTGTGGAGATGAACAGATTTGACATATTTAAATAAAACATTCTAATAGCGTGTTCTGGTCTTGGAGGCCTCGGGCAGCATACGTTGTATTTGTTAGACCCCATGGCTTAATTACTCTCATAAATGAATTATACCAATTTCAATTTAAAACCATAAGTGTTACAGTTGAACTAGGGTCAAATTAAACTTTCTGTCAATTATGCAGATTACCTAAGCAATTATGTAAATTGTTAATAAATTCTTAAGTGATGTGGAATTTTTCTTGAAAAAATATCTGTTTTATGCTATTGAGTTCAAATACTTAGAGAATGTAGGGACTCAGGAATAATGGAAACTTACCTCTAAATATCTGTCTTAAGAATTCTCCTCTGTGCCCATTCCTCATTATGGCAAAATTAGGCCTTCTGACCACTTGAGACTGAAGAGTAGACATTTTTCTACTCGAGAATTTCTTAGTTTAATATTGCAAAGACCCACAGTCTTAGGAATACACGCTAACACTAGAGTTCTAAGGGTTGCTGCCTTAAACCAGCTACTCACCAAACAGACGAAGTGATTTTGTTTTTTACTGAAGGAAAACTAATAAGTAAACAAACGAACAAAAAACTTAGATAGAAAAGCCAACTCTGTCACTTTTTGCTTTCCAGTGTATAAAGGTAAATAACCGATCTGCAGCCTTTGGTAAGCGTATATTCACTCTTCTCTTTAGAATGCTTTAAAGGCAAGCTCTTGACTATTTTTATTATTATTATTTTTTTTTTGAGTTGCTTCTTATGTAAAGTTTATACATACTCGATGGCAAGACGAGGCCTCTTTTTTTAAATGTGATTGCACGCTATTGTGTTGGGCTGTCTCAGGCCACAGAGAGACTAGAGCTCAGGGCTCCAGGTGATGGGGCTTAGGGATGGGGAAAGAGTCACGTGAAAAGCGTGGGCTCAGGGATGTAGTTACAGCAAACGCCAGGCTCAGCAGCGGTCGGGGGCTCAGGTCTCGGCGGGTCCTGACCAGGCTCTGATGCTACAGCTTTTCTGCTGTGCGGCAGTGACCTCGGCATCTCCGTCCGCCCTGCGATTCCATGCCCTGACGTCTTACGTCCTGCACGGCTTCTTTTCACTGCTGGTTCTTTCTCTATGTTTTTCATTCAAACTCCTTCAAGAGTATAGACTTGACTGAGGGGTTCCGAGGCTCTACACACTGGGGAACATTCTTAGGGCAAAACATTCCCTGGGCTCTTGGTTAGCTGAGGCCAGGGTGGACTAATGACGTGGTAGAAAGTATAGTGACCAGTCCACAGAGAACGGACTATGGTCCACGCTCCTCATGGGAGGACGAGGAAGCTAGCCTGATGTGTCCGACAGCTTCCAGAGGTAAAGGGTGAGGCATGCCAACTAGTGCTCCATGGGGGCGGGCGGGGGGGAGGACTCCGTTCTCCCCCTCCCTCTCCAAAGCCATCTCTGAGTCTGACATTTGCTGTAACTGAGCACTGAGCTCACAGCTTTTCCCATAATTTCTCCCGCATGCCAGGCATGTCAATAGAGGAGATTTATGAGTTCCAGAAAAAAAAAAAAAAGACAAAGGATACCGAGGTTTGGACGGGGACATGCCACTGCTGTATCACGACAAAGCCAGTGTTTGAATCCAGGTGAGAGTCTCTAAAGTTCACCTGCGACTAATTGAAGCCCTAATAAAAGCAAAGAGTCTGACCTTGAGACTCTCTGAGTCTCTTACCTGGTGTAAATTAACATGTGAGCACAAGTTATATAGTATGCGACATATCGAAAAAGAAAGCGTCTGATTCTATGAAATGTTCGTATTGAGGGGAGGCGAGAGAACTCACTGAGTGCTAAATTAGGGGTGCAGAGAGGGCAGCCTTTGTTAGCACCCACACGTCACGACCTGCGAACTCCAGAGGGTTCGGCAGAAAGCACAGGGGCCAGTGGACCTGGCACGCCTTCTTTTTAATAATAATAATAAAAAAAACTCTTTATGTTACAGAGGCCAAAGGCCTATAACGTGTGACTTTCTGGCTCTTCTGCATACTTAAAAGTCATCACCGCCCTGAGCGCACCGCGGACACAGAGCCACCGGACCTGCATTCGGAAAGGTCTTACTGTCATCACCGCAAGCATTTCTGCGAAGGCAGGCAAAGCCAAACAAAGCCTCCCCCCAATCTTTTTTTCCCTAATCCACCCGAGAACAAAGCTTCGCGAGCACCCTCCACGGCCCCGGCTCAAGGACTACAGACGACTGTCGACAGAAAGCTATTTCGAGCACTGAAAATAGCCGTATTACTCTGCCATTTTTGCACAGGTTTCCCCTCCCCACCTCCTTTCCCCGTGACATTAGAGAGTCCGAAGTGACATACATTTTTTATAGCTTCATAAAGTCGTCTCCTGACCGGGTCACCCTTCTCATAACTAGGGAGCAGAACGCTTGAAAAAACCCATTCATCAACGTGAAAGGAGCCTCTGTCTGCAGCTTCCAATATGCACAGCCTGGCGAGATGCAGCGCCGTGCAAATGCTAACTTCCCCCTCTGCCGATGCCGAATGGCCCACTCCCTTCTGTCACACGGCCGGGAGGACGAGGAGGACACGGTGGCTGTCCACGGCTGCGGCGGGGCTTCTCGAGGCGGAGCCCGGGGCCAGCCCTTCCTGCTCCATGCACTGACCGACCGCCTTCAAAAATCAGATTTCTATTTATGCTAATTAAATATGCAATTAAACAAAGATAAAATGATGGGGGAGAAATTCGTTCTTGCCTAATGGACTGTGTGGCCCGCTTATTACTTCTTTTCACAGATATGCATTAAAATTCCACGGAAAAGTGCAGGATTTGGTTACCCTCATTTTTATTTCTTCCAAGATTCCTCCTGTGTGTTTTGTTTAGGCTTAGAGCGCTCTCGCCTGGGATTATGGGTAGGTGAGAGAAGGTAGAGAAGGTGGGAGACAAGGAGAAAATTACTATCCCTTAAACCTCTGGTGACAGGCAGAAATTTCCTCCGGAAAGCGGATGTCCGAGGGGATCTTTTCTATGGAATCCCATGGTGTGATTTAGGGACATGCAGGCTTTGGGATTTGAAAGCTACATGCTTGTGATGGATTTCAGCTCCATTAAAATCGAGGTCTCTGACAGGTGCAGACCACTGCAGGTCAACGACGAGAACACCGCATGCACCCCTCATATCTGCCCTGCACAGGAAAGGAACACTGAGTTCCTGTCCTGAGCCTTTCAGCTTTAGAAGCCTGGGTTTGAATTCGAATTAACATCACACATGAATAAAAAGTGACCCATCACACTCCAGGACTGTGTTTTTATTGAGGATTCTTGCTCTCATGGTATTGAATAGATTATATCTATGCATGATTGTATGTATATGTACAGGCATAATACAAATATATATGTTTTTTTAAGCCACAAAAATATTTAGAAGCACACGTGCATGTACAATTTGATATGCACCTCAGAAATGATTGGAATACTATTCAAAGGACAATAGAATAATTGCTATGAAATTATCTGCTGTATGTTAAAGAAAACCGCACCGAGGCTGAACACATGTGTGTGTCATCTCATGGTTTAGCAAGATGTCAAACCGGCAGATGTGAAAAAGGAGACCGTATGAATTTTACTAGACAAACCACCAGGCGTACACTGCATCTCTGATGTGAGACTCTCACCCCAACACCCTGCCAGATCTAACACCTCGAGGGTCACCCCTTGGAACAAAACGGTCACCCTGCCAGGCCAGGCGCAACTGTGGAAGACCGTAGTCCTTCCTCCTTCTAAAATCGAAAGCCAAGTGGTCACCGCAATGGGAGCATCGAGGGCATGAGAAGAGCACTAGGAAATAAATCACGTCTTCTCGTTTACTCTGAGCAGTGAAGACAAGGCTGTGGGGAAGGGTTCCACCCACATTCCTAACTTTTAACTCTATTAAAGGGGAAAATCATCTGAAAATGCGGCAGAAACAGCTTCTGAACGCTACGAGAGTTCGTCTTTCTAAAGTGACCACTGATAACACCCAAGCGTGACCTCTCAGTTTTGAAACAACAGATGGCGAGGCAATGACAACTCATTTGATATTAAGACCCAATTATAAATTCAGGTGTAACATAGAATGTTGGGATTAACAAAGCTCACATCTGCAAGCTTCCTGGACACCTTCCACGGCAAATATAAACTATGCAGCCCCTGAGGCCCAACCCCTCTCCCTGTCCTCGTCCCAGACTGATTATTTGTATACTATCACTTACTCATCCAGAAAATTCTACTGCACCAATCCAGTTGCCTAATGCTTACTGTTAACAAGTCTAAACATTCAAATTTATTTTCAAGGAAGTATTGTATCTTTCTTTATTTCTCTGTGTCTCTCTGTGTCTCTCTCTCTCTCTCTCTCTCTCTCTCTCTCTCTCTCTCTCTCTCTCTCTCTCTCATTCTCTCTCTCAATCATACAAAGAGAATGAAGGATGGGGTAAGCCTTAGGGGGAAAATTAAGCCTTATAATCACTCTAATCCAGCCAAATACAATGAAATGCAGGCCCATAAGACCTCGATCATATAAAATACTTTTCGATAACTCAAAAATAGCACTTCATCATCTCTATTTTCAGGAGCCATGGTGTATTTGACATGAAAAATTAGGTAAAGAAAAAAAAATCTTTTAGAACGCACTTGACTACAACCATGTTCAGAAGAGTAAGTAAAGGACAGACAGAATAAATTTGCTTTTGACATTTTATTTAATATTTAGTAGACTTCAGGATTTCCCCCAAACATCTGGAATAGCTTATCGGTTTTGTATTAAAGTCTCACTCTTTCTCTTAGTAAACTCTTTATTTAATGTCTCCTTATAAAACGAAAGCTCTCAGAAATTCTATACCTAGAAATATCGTACCACTTTGTGTTCTCTTGACTTAATTTCTAATCTTATAAGGCCCATTTTTTATTTTGTCTGTTATTCAAAGCACTTTAACAAAGTCATGTCACGGCACTGAATTAATGCCTTAAATTAACATTCTCTGCTAAATCTTATGCCAAATACAATTTGAGACTATATTTGATTTCTCTAAAATTTCCCTGAAGTTTTTGAGACCAATGGTACATGTAGTTTTTCTTCCCCTTCCTACTGATCATTCAGCTATGCCAAAATGAACCTCACGTTGGACTCTTCAGGCAGGACCGTAAATTTCATGGAGGCTGAGAAACAGGGCCATGTAACTCTCAGCATCATTTACATCTTCAGCCTCAACAAGTGTGTTGGCACTATTAGGCGCTCAAAAATTCTTTGTTGAATAAATGCATTAATAAGACTGCACAAGGAGATGCGAGCTCTACTGCTAGATTAGCTTAACAAAACAATGGAGGAATTAAACAGTGCTAGCTGTGAAATTCCTAAAAAATGTTTTTGAATGAATTAGGCATAGGACCTGTTCCTCCTGCAACATGGTCAAGTGGGCATGATCATTAGTCCTCCACCCTGCAGAGCACCAAGATGGTAAACGAGTTTTACTAAGTATAATTTTAAATACATTTCTGAATTGACAAGAGAAGTTGAAGAACTAAAGAACAAGCTGAAAACACAGACGTCAGCAAATGTAACACACAAAAAAAGATGATATTCTATTGAAAGAGCAATACCCGGAAAACAAAGTTTTCTATTTATTGGCTCCTCAAAAACTAAAATACTATGTCTTGGGCCCGCATGAACTGAAGTATTTGAATCATAGATTTATGCATAAAGAATACTTAATAGGGTTAAACCATATGGAAAAAGTAAGGCAGAGGAAAATTTTGCCTGTGATATTGCTTCAGACAGCAAAATTGTCTCTTCTGAGAATGTATAACCACAAGCCTGATTTTACAAGCCTGAAAAATATAATTGTTAAGTTTTACTATTACTAAACTTCAGAAAACCTCAAGTCGAGAAATTAAGGTACTTCCTGTTTAATATCAACATCACACTAACAGAGAAAAAAAATGCCAATTATCTAGAGAGAAAAGATAAAAGCATCTCTAAGCTGCTCCCCTGAAAATATCCAGTAAAATATGAGAAAATAATAAAAATAATAAAATTGTCAAATACACAGGAAACATACCGCTGTCTCTGACAACTAGCCAACTGTTTTTTTTTTTAATTATGGGTTTAGAAAAGCAACAGATTTAAGTTATCAAATACATATTTCTAAAATGTGTAAAAGAATTTTAAAATAACAGAATTTTTGTTTAAAAAGTGAATAAACACCTTTAAAATTATCAACAAAATCAGAAAGAATTGAATACAAGCCAGAGAGAACTTCTGAAAATAAAATAGATAATGCTCAAAATAAAAAATACAGATGAAATAAACAGAAATTTAGTACAAACGAAGAAAAAACTATTGAATTAGAAGATAGAGATTAAAAAAAATAAACTCAAAATATAGCGAAGAAAATAGAAGTACAGAAAATGCGAAAGGTAGGTTAAATAAAGCATGAAGAATAGAAAGAGAACATATTTCATGTTTAATTGCAATTTCTAAAGCTAAGGACTGGGGAGAGAAAATTTGGAGGATATAATGGCTAAGAAATTCTAAAATGTAGAACAATAACATGAAAACAAACTAAAAAAATGCGGGGTGATGAACAAGTCACAAAGTAAGAGACAATATTTGCAGTATATAGAAATGACATAAGCTTAGTACCCAAAAGTATATAAAATAGCATAAAATTCAAGAGAAGGAGGAGGAAGAAGAGGAAAAGGACAACCTACATTTTTGTTGGAAAATGAAAACAAATAATATATGAGAGTTGGAAATTGGAAGTAATTTTTAACAGATGCTAACTAGAGCTCAATAGAGTAAAATCTTTACCGAAAGAAAAAATTCTGTCAACTCGGAGTTCTATACTCAGTGGTATCTCTTAATGTGAAGGTGAAATATTTCTCTTTCAGGACAAATAAAAGCTTTAAGAATTTATTGTCAATTTGTTACCCTCAAGAAATGTTAAAAGGAGTTCCTAAAGCAGAAAGGATAAGATATTAGAGAAAAGTTTGGATTTACATAAAGAAATAAAGAGCTCTGGAAAGGTAGTAAGAAAGGTAAAAGACTTTTCATATTTTAAATCACTCAAAAAATAATTCCCTACTTAAGGCAAAAATAGTAACAGTTCATTGTTTAGTGTATTGGAAACCACAGGGCAACCACTAAAAAAATAATTATTGAGTGGGTACAATTAATAGGACAATAGCAGAGACAAAAGAAAATAATTTTAAAAACCATTAACATGACAGGCTGAGAAAAGATTTAGTCTGACATAATCTAAGTTCTTAATTAAGTTTAATGTGATTAAGAATCATAAATATTCCTTAAATTGTAGTTGATACACTGAATCGTACATGTCTGGATTCACATAGATTGTACATATTTGAATATAACGGTAGTATTTTTCTCTCTCTCTGAATCAGAAGATACAGAAAATTGTACAAAATTCTCCGTACCAGATCCCTAATTGAAGCAGTTCAGATAAAAATGTGAACTTGGGAGAGATTATCAAAAGCAAATCTGTGAACTATTGAGGTTCCCCTGTTAGTATACTATTTCTATTTCTTACTATTCCTAAGATTTTTTTCTTTGTCAATTTCATTTACCCAACCATCGCTGACTCAGGTCTATACTTTCTACCCAGAAAATTATGTTAGATGCTTATGTATTTTGATATTTAATCAATGAATGCATCTAATTCAGTACACTTTCTCTCGCTCCAAGAATTCTGATGAGATCCTATATAGCCATAGCCAATCGGCTCGGCAAAATTTCCATGTCACAGAATATACGATTCCTCACAAGCTAAAGGTTGGTTCTACTTATTCCAGCTTTTTCTGGAAGTTTTATCTTGAAGGATCTTGAAGGTGAAGAGTCAGGTATCCTAAAATTGGAAGGAAAAAATAATCTGCCACACCTAATAAGAAGAACGACCCTCCTAGAGAAGAAATTTAACTTGTCCTATATCCACCTGAGATACTCGTCTGGAAAATACTGTTCTGCAATTTCTTTTAGTTCCTGGAAGAAGATGGAAAATAAGGACACCACACTGAATTCTCGCCCGATTTGATTCATTGACACACATCCCTCTGCCCTCAACGCTCCATTCTCAATAAAAATAATAATAACGATAAAACTATTATGGTCAAAGTTTTTCCTTTATATCTTCATGTGTTAATTGAAATGAATAACTCGTGGACACTGCTGTTACAGGCCATCTATTTGGCACTGGTGATCTTGTATATTACAAGGAAAGGGTATCGGAGAATTCACTTCGTCTGTTCAGGGAGGCGGTGGGTTGGTTCCAATCAGTTACAGTATTTTAATATGGCTACCAAGTTCAGAGTCTAATTATCAGCTTTCCAGTCATGACAATTCAATGTTCTTAGTATGTTCAGGGGTGACTGGACTTCAGGGTATTAATTATGGTAAACAAATGCATAAAAAAAAATTGACGAATAAAACCAGAAAGCCAATTTGTTAACTCCCAGAAAGACTCATAACTATCAAATAGAATTAGAATATTCTCTCTCGGTGGACAGATTTATGCAGGGAACTTTAATCAGAGGGTTATTGCATGGCGGTCATGGGATTAGAACAAGAGACGTTAGCTATTTGATCATAATGGCAGCTGTCACGCAATGTGATATTCTGGTGCCGATGTACTGACACTTATTTTCAAGAGCCTGGGTACCCTCTCTTCTGGACTGCCTAGAAAATACAGCGAAAAATTGCTTCTCTAACTTGCTTTTTCCCTTGTCTTTCAGAGCCACCAACCCCCTCGATGGCAGATTTTCTTTAGATATGCTCATGACAACAGTCAGGTTCCCTTTAAGTCTTGACCTGGGGAATATTCTGACACTTTAAGAAGGAATTAGAGGTCCAAGTCCCCAGTAACGATTCTTACGGGGCACCTCATTCAATGAGTCCTCAAGGATTTTCACCAGCTGACTAATGAGATAGCATTTAGTATTTTATATGTTTTACGAGTGGATACCAGAAGGCTCTAGAAAATTCATATCCACGGCTTCAATTCTTTCTTCGATTCTCTTCCATTTTGAGTTTAACCAGAAAAATGAAAATGCTCTCTTGTAGCCATATAGGAAAAAATAGCTAGATGGATTACCATGAAATTCAAGTAAATATTTTAAAATCTTCATGCCTTCTGATCATTAAGATGTTAAGTTAGTGATAAATTTACTTAATAAGTGCCAACTGGTTCTCTACATGTAACAAATCCTCCTTATGGGCCAGTGACCAGTCAGAATTATTGAACAGTGGATATGAGAGGTCATTTTACAGGAAGTTCCACTAAGTACTCTCAGCCACATATGATAAAACAAAAAGTAGAAACCTTCCTGAGCTTTGACAATGCAATGTTTGAATATGGAGGGTGTTCAATAAGTACTCATTGGAATAATTTCTAATTAGCGCAACTATTTGTCCACATATAATGACATAAAGTTTGTGCTTCTTTAAAAATAATAGGTAAGGAGGCAGCTTTATGTTAAAGCCATATTTTAAAGTAACAAGTGTGTGGATTCTGTACCACGATAATATTCTTAGGACTTCTCAAAGATTCTTAAAAACCATATCCTATTTGGTAAATTACTTTGAACTGATGTTTTTAAAGAGTTGTCTCAAAAGGAGGTGAAAAGAGACTGTAGCCCGGCTATTTGTATGCTTTAGTTGCCTGAGCAATTATCTCAAAGATAAAGTCCTCTTATCTAAAAACACAGGGAGAGGTGCATATCGGCAGATCTATTTTCCCTGTCTTAGGTTCATAACCTCTCCAGCGATGTGCCTTCTCAAGCATCTTAACCATCACGCTGGTGAACCCTTCTGCTTTCCCATGGTGCATCTGAAGTCACAGTGAAAGTACCAGTTACACCTGGAGATTTCCCCCAGAAACCATCTCCTGAAAGGCATTGCAGAGGGGGTTACAAATATTTAGTAGAGGTCTTTATTTGGAATTTTAAATAGAACTTTCCCGAAATGCTGAGTTTCATGTATGGCGTTTTGTCTTCAAATATTAAGAAACGAACTCTGAAAACAGTTAATATTTATTAAGTGCTTACTGTGTATCTACTACTGTGCTAAGCACTTTATATCTATCTCATTGAATTCTCACAACAAAGCAACGCAGCGCATGTTATTACTACTGTTTTGCGGTTGGTGAGACTTAGAGATTGGCCAGCTGACGACTCAGTGTCTCACCGTTAAAAACAGATGAGCTGGGAAATAAACCCAGACCATCTGAGGCTAGAGATCACACTCATAACCATGAAAAGACATCATCTTTTGGTGTAAAACACACACACACACACACACACACACACACACACACACACACACACACACACACACACACACACTGTTAAAGCCATGATTTCCAACAGGACCAGAAAACCAACTCAAGATTCCAGCCTTGGGGGTGGGAGGCGCGGACGGGCGATAGTTGTGATTCTAGACACTTAAGATTATGCTGTTTCACCAATGCTCAGGAGAAATTTGATTCCCAAAGGCAGTTACTCTGCTATTTCACACAACAGGTTCAATAAAGTAATTTATTTGTCTTATGGGTTACACGGACCGTACTGAAGGTGTCACGCTGAGTTAATAGAAGACCAGGTGTCGGTTGGCACAAATCCTGCCAGCCAGCAGGAGAAATGAGGAAATTACAGGTTCGATAGAAACATTAGCCCAAAGATAAGAGAATAAAATCCCTTCCACTTGGGGAAACCTCTGTCATAAATGAAGTTTAGGGAAACCCATGTTTCTCCGTTTCTGGGAAATAGCCAATATCTCAGAATTCAAATATATATAAATAAAGAAAAATATATATTGTTTAACACAGTGTTCATTAAGAAAATATTGCTAATTAAACTGACTGTTTCTCCCAATAAATTATTGCTAATTAAACTTTCTGATCTCATAAGGCCAGTCACATCTTACTAAATGCCATTTGTGTAGAAGAGTCCGGAAAATATAATTTCGATTTCCCTCCGCCACAGCTCTATGAATATCAAAATTCCCTAAAACTCGGAAAACAACAAAACCGCTTGGATAAAACCATCACGGGAAATCATAGTGCCTTCTCCTAAACTCTGAGCTTGTCCGCATCCCCACTGAATGCACACTACTCCCAACACCGCGCTCCGGTATTCAAGTTCGGAGTACGTTTTATGGGGGCCCTTTGAGCCCTCGAAGGGGACGACTCAGGAGCCTTCCCCTCTCATCTGGCCATGCAGCTGGACGGGGCCTTGGTGAAAGGGAGCGACTGCGGGCAAAGGCGAAGGTGCTCGCCGCGCAACCGCGGCCTGGATTTCCAGCTGCGCCGCCTCGTTTTCCTCCTAGTGCTCTTCCTGCCGCCTCTCAGGACCGCTGAACTTTAAGGGGCCCGGGAGAAAGGAGAAATAAGGCTTTAAATAATTTATTGGGAGAAACAGTCAGTGAAGAGGAACAAATCGTGTTTCGCTAAAAGAACCCAGACCTTTGACACCCCCTTTTTTCGCTCCGGTACCTGGAGCTCTAGCCGGATTGCATTAGCGAAATTTTCATTTGATGGCATTTTAATATTCTGCCTTGATGACTTTTTAGCAACATTTACTTTCAGAGGTCTCGAGTGTTCCCTCGGAGGAAATGAAACATGTCAGAGCCCATTACAAAAATCAAAATTTAAATACCTCGACCACGTTAGGGCTTCCACACAATCCCATCAGCGCTTAAGCTGAAACTCAGAACTATTCATTCTCTTGCTCAATCGGTAATGAGTACATTTGATGAAGCATTCCAGGGTCAGGGAACACACGACAGTGATCTGACTTAACCCATTGATTTCCTAGCCACAGAGGACCAGGGCAGGACTTGATTAAATAGTAGCATGCAAATGCTCTCCAACAGCACCACGGGAAACGGCAGGGGTTGTCTGTTTGTTTGAGTCACCGTTCCTGTAAGTAGTGGAAAGGGATGGCAATGAGACAGTTCTAGATTAGGGTCAGTATTCTTTGGGACTTGCTTTATGTTCACATGGCCTATCGAACGACCTGTTTCATTCTCATTCAACTATGGCCACAGTGACTCTGTTATTAAGAGCTGTGTGGTATTCTATAATTGGAGGGTCACCGGATGCATTATTTTTGTTTGAGCAACACCATACCCCTGACCTCCTCAAGAACTTCAACAGATTACTGGCAAAGAGGCACCCCCAGGTTGTGATTTGGCTGTCTAGAGCATATTGTATGCTACTTGGCAACATGAGGCTGACCCCAGAGTTTCTTGGATGTTGACCTGGTAGTCAAAAGCAACAGAAGTCACATATATTGCTGTCTGACATCACAGTAAACGCCTCGAAAATTTAATTCAGTCCACAGATGATTGCTATTTTTGAATGAAAAATGAAAAGCAAACATCTACAAAATGGAAATCCCTAGAAATAAACCAGAATGTCTTATTTGGAGTTTTCGATTGAAACCGAGAGAGAGAATTTATTTGCTCGTTTTAGCTGAAAGACAGAGCCCTGGAAGATTTTTTTTTTCCTCTAAATACTAAGTGTTTGAATAAATTTGCTTATTCGAATGTAATTTTTAGGGCACGAGGTATCGTGAAAAAAGGAAAGAATGTTGACATATACCTATCTCTAGAATTATTGACGTCTACAGATTTTACCCCAAATGTTAGTTAGCTAAATTATCTACTTGCTTGTCTATAAAAGCTGTTCAACGGCAGCATAATGTTTGTGACCAGTAAGGCAAGCTAGTTCTGGTTAAGAAAGGTGGATATTTCTCACGCCGAGATTCTCCCCTGCTACACTCGACATGTCTGTGTAATAAAGCCCAGCAATAACACCGTTCGAAAATAATGTGGCTATAATTTGCCGTGGTTTTATAAACCTGATTCGGGACCTGTATATGGATTCTCTGACCCATTTCCTTCCCTATCGATCTCCATCCTGTCCTTGCATACCTTAAGAATCCACCAAGTAACATGCCGGGCTGCTCTTCTGTAACGTGAATTTATGCTAATGGCTGTCGGCATATGCTTATATCACATATCTATATTAAGCTTAATAGTCTGTTACATTGCTTCTTAACCCTGTGTCCACACATGATTAACTTCCCTGATTTCTTTCAAAACCGTTATTAACACAGTGTAGCATTTCACTCGACATGTCACCAAGTTTCTCTGTCTAGTGCTAGAGTTGGGGTGATTATAAAACTCGTCTTTGGCAAGTAAAAAGGCATATAAAGAATTAAAGGCACGTGAAGATAGGCTTCTTTTTTTGGATGTTTGTGCAACTTGAAGTTGGCCAGAGCTTAAATTCTAAGCTCTTTAGGCAGCTCTTTGACCGGTTTTAAGCAGTCTTCAGTAACTTTCAGTCTGGCTTGTGGTTCTCCATTCATCAGATTAAAAGATAGGACATCTAACTTTGATGGACATGCATGTGCATGTAACTTAGATACACACTTTCACACGTGGATACATGTACAAGCATTCTTTCAACACATGTTGAAACAAACACATATACCAAAATGAAGCCTATAACGATTGATATCTGAATTACTGTTTACTACTTGGTTTGAGCTGACTGGTAAGATGACCAATAATTAGTGTTAAAATATACTAATTTCTCTCATTCTGAATCTGACCTAAAAATAAGTAAAAACACAATACTGATTAATGTGTCCCCTATACTTGATGTATACTGTTAAAATGGTAAACGTAAGGTATGTCAAATTTATTGCAACCCAAAGATAAATGGACCTCTTTTACTATTCAAACAATGGTTGAACAATCGGGAAAAACTTTCATTGCTCAGACAGAACCCGTAAGTGCATCAACGGGATTAACTCTTACACTGGTCATTCTCTGGGATAAAAACATTGGTGATGAAACCAGATAAGAACTAAGAGAGTCAAATACAGTGGAATGTTAGACCATTATGGGGATTGAGTGAATTGCACAGAGGAATAAAAAATGGAAAAGGAAATTAGACTTTTCACTAGTGGAAAAAAATGACTAGGCAACTCCGGGATGTGTTACAACAAGCTCCTGAATAAAATAAATAGGAAGCATTTTTCAGACTGTGGGGATTGAATGAATACAATCAATCTTCCTTGTGTAGGAACTGCATGGCTCCTACCCACAAGCTCCCTCTACTGAATTAAAATCTCACAGCAACTCGACCGATAAACAGGCTTGAGCAATGGCCACGTAACTAGGGCAAAAATATTTTGCACCTGACTGGTCAGTCCCACGGTCACACTGTATTCTGTTATGAGCTTCTACGGCAAGCCGTTTTACATCCATGTGTTCTATCTCTCTTGTATCAATCGCAGTAGACACACATATGCATAATTGCCCTAACTTTGACAATAAGAGCGTTGCGTTATTTTCAAGGTAAAAAAAAAAACAACAACAAAAACAAAAAAAAACTCACCTCATTTGTGTTTGGTTGGGAAACTGGCCTCAGCTAAGTATGGTATGAATATGGTATGAATATTACGAAGTTTATTTAGTAGTCCCAACAGAGGTGGCTGGCTTTTGGGACACTTCTGCATCTTATCCACTCAGGAAATATATATTAAGCATATAGTACATTAAAGGTAGTTCACGAGACCACAAAGATGAGATATTAATTGCATTGGCTGCCGATATATTAGCAATCCTGTCATGAAGGAGTCATATACATCATTACAATAAAAGGCAGAATGTGTAAGAAAATCATAGGCAAAAATGTATTTCTGGAAACGAAACAAGCGTTTATAATAACCCAACGTCCTGCTATTGAAATGGAAGACTCATGTCTGAACCAATGGGCTATTGGCTTGGGCTGGCCGGTACAATGGAAATATGTGCTCAACTAGAGAAAATCGGGGAGGTCAAGTTATGGAATGAGAAAAATAGGAAGGAGAGAAAGATGATAGGTGGAAAAATAGGGAAGCAGAGGGAAGGCTGGTTACTTGAGAGGGACAGGGAGTGAGAGGGCATGAAAAAGGATGAAGAAAGATAAAAAGTAGGAAAGTGAGAATGATTTGGCCATTTGGCATAAGATAAGGGATTGGAAAAAACATCTAAAAAGGATCTTAAAGATGTTTTGCTGTGAGATTGCACTATAAACTCCATCCGTATCCCTAATAAACATTCCCTAAACATCTACGTTACTCTTTAATAGAGCTGTTGGATGTTTTAGCATCATTTTATATGTATTTATTATGCCATACATAATAGGTACTCAATAACCATTCATTGAATTGTATCCTCTTTGTACTCCATTCCATGGAGAATAGTTCAATTTTAAGTCTCTTGGGCTTAGCCTAGGAACAATGATGGGAGAATGTAATGCGTGGCATCCTTTGCTCAGTGGAGGCACTTTGTGGGTTTTTAATCTCGATGAGAGGAGCAGTTCACCTGGTAGATGGGAAAACTTGAATACTTTCAGATGGCAACTAGCTAGCAGCTTCGTTCAGGTTCACAGAGCTACTCACAGTATGTGACATTGCCTCAAGGCTTTGGCAGAGGACAACTTTGCAAGGATTTCTAGAATGTTTGCCATATCAGCAATAAACAACTAGTTTTTTACCCCTAGAATTTCAGGTGTCTTCCTGGTGGCCCTGTCCCAAGTATGGTACACTTTAAACAGCGGTGCACTAGTAAGCCAGCTCTCTGGGGAAAAAAAACTGAAAATAATAACAGATAAATGTCCTGGTTTATAGCATGTGCCAATTTCTGTGTTGCGAATATCCTACCCTGGCTGATTTCAAGCTACCACAGGTTTCACAACCAGCTCAGAGTCACACACTAGCTTCAGCCCACTTACAAAGATAAGCCCTTATGCTGTGACACTGGGCGTTGGGGACAGGGGCCCCAGTTGTTTACGATCGGAGCTCGTGTCAGACCTGGGGCCCAGATCTGGGGACAGGAGGACACCCTTTGCCTCCTCTTCATCGTGGTCCTTCATCTTCTGTGACCCGGCTCCCTCCTGGAACAGGGGGCTGTGGCTGTCGTGACATCGGTGTGGGCGAACACCTTACCATGGCCAAGACAGAGACGGAGGTAAAGCACTAAGCCGAAGGGAAAAACATGTGTGGTCTGTTTACCACTGTTTTTAGATACTTCATAAATTTTTTTTTTAACTTTTCTAGATGCAACGTCACCATCTAAAAAAAAAAACCCAAATAACGCTATGTGGAAATGATGAGGAGGGCGCATGAGCTAGACTTTTAAAAATAGCATCTTGAATCACAAGATGTATTATGGCCTGAGATCTGTAAAAACCAAGCCGTGAATTAGTCAGAAAGCCTCAAACAGGGGAATAGGATAGACATTTGCACCGTCTTATCAAGAGACAATGAAAGGAGCTGAGGGACAGAGAAATGGCCGAGGTGGCCGAGGGTGGAAGGAGGCCTGGAGGGAGGGCTGGCAGGTTCGCGAACAGATTGTGCAGCTCAAGTGAGCAACGTGATCGGGGACCTCAATGGCCGCGATCAGACGTTTCCGTGGCAAGATGCCTTCACGGGCCCCATCTCATCTTCTTCCCTTTTCAGCTGTGAATAGTGAGAAAACGACAGAAGACAATGTGCTAGTTTACGGCATTTACACTGAGGCTCTTTCTTCTTTGCCTTTGACTTGTGAATGACTGAGAATTGTTTTATTGTTTAAAAAAAAAAAAAAAAAAGAGTGTCTCAGAGAATAGGACTTTCATTTTACCTAATAAAGCCGGAATGGGCAGCGGCAAACAGTCAGCGCCTTGTCTCCAGCTGCCACGGGGACCCCGGGATTGTTCCTGGGGTTCCTGGGTGGCTCTGTTTCTGCAGCTTGCCTGCCACCGGCTGCACAGAGAGAGGCAGAGACACTTCGCAGATAAGCCACCCGCTTCTCTGTAATTCCACCTGTAATTTGTCAGGTGAACTATCAGGGGCTTTTAGCATCAAAATGAGAACCTCTTCTGGACTTCTAATTCTCAGCGAGGTTAGAGCAGGGAGGAAAAGGAAAAGGACCTCAATTTGTCCCCTTCCATAAGGACGCGCTGAGACAGGAAAAAGAGGAAGCATGGAGAGCCGGCAGGAGTGCGTCATATTAAAAAAGGAGACGCCGAAACTCATTGGCACAAAAGTTTTCGCTGCAGATTCAGACTCGAGAGCTAAATGTCAGCCACTGATAGCTTCATCAGGCCTCCTTACCCCTTCCCTGCCGAAATGGGCATCAGGATGAGAGTTTGCTTTATAGAAGGAAATCTAGACTTAGTAAGAGGGGTAGCCCTCTCAGAAAATCTCAATTAATGCTCTTAAAAGAGGAGATGATATAAAAATATTATGTCAAACATTTGATGTCTTCGGCAACCAAACAAAGATTTTCCCTTTATCCTCAAGGCTCTTCTAGCTTGGTCAGCTATGAAGAACCTCCTTTAGGTTCATTTTCATGGAATTCACTTTCTTAAAAAAAAAAAATAGGAAGTGTTGATTTTATTTGCTTATTTTAAGTGAGTGGTGTTTCTTAATGGACCCATGTACAAAATATGCATAGGTTCAAGAAATACAATTTATAAAAATATAAAAAGATAAGACTTCTAGAATTCCATTTGAATGTTACATTGACAAGTAAAAATAAAAATTAAAAACAGAAAAATAAAAATAGATATCAAAAATAATATTAAACAGTAGTGGTTTAATTTAAAAGTTGAATTAGATAAACTTTTTTTGTTATTTATTGTGTGTGTGTATGTGTGACAGAGAAGAAATTACATGAGAAGTTAGAAAAGATTTAGAATGACTATATACTGTATCAAAACTCAGGGAGCTATTAAGCAGTACTTAGGGAAATTTCATAGCTTTAAATGTTTATTTTAGAAAGGAAGATCTAAATCCAGTCATCTGAGTTTCCATCTTAAGAAATCAGTAAAACAAGAACAAATAAAACCCCCAAAATGTAAAGTTATAAAAGCATAAATCAATGAAATAGAAAGCGAGGAAATAACAGAAAATTCATGAAACTAAAACCTAGTTTTTTGAAGATTTATAAAATATATTTTTAAAAAAAGATCTAAGAAGGTTAAATAGAAATAGAAATTATCAAAATTAGGAATCAAATAAGGCACATCACTACAGATCACATAGATATGTTAGAAGGATGAGGAAATACTGTGAATGTTATGTCAATAAAGAAGACAATCTAGAGGAAATGAATAATGAATTCCTTTAAAAACACAGACTACCATCTAAGCCAGAAAGAAGTATAAATCTTGACTAGCTCTTATAATTAAAAAAAAAAAAAAATTAAGTTCTAAAGGAAGACCTTTTCTCACTGGAAAGTTTAAGGAGGGGCTCCCAAGATCAGCCTCACTCTGAAACCAACTGTAAATCTGAGTGTCCTCAATCTCACCCTTACGTCCGATAGTTTGTTAGAAGGACTCACAGAACTCACTGAAGATGTTATATTTAAAGTTATTGTTTATCGCAGTAAAATGATACAGATTAAAACTCAGCCCAAGGGAGAGACTCAAGGTGCAGAGTACAGAAAATTTCCTAAAGCAAAAATTCAAATTGTCTCCTACCAGTAGAGTCATGGACAACACTAAGTTTTCCCAGCAAAAAAATGTATATTGATATACATGGAGCACTACCAATCAGGTATGCTCACCTGAGCCTTATTAATCCAATTTTGCCAAGCACAGTCACTCACGTAGGTATAGTTGACCACACAAGTGGTCCAGTGCCTGACCTCTAGCACTTATGGAGATGGAGACTTACAATGTGGACCAAAGTGCCACCATCTAGCACATTGTTAGACTATTTGGTGTGTGGCCCAAGGCTCCCAGGTAAACAATAGAACTCCTATTAAGCAGGACATTCCAAGGTTTAGAGATCACTTCCCAGGAGCTGAGATCAAAAGCCAGACCTTTAGATAAGGCAAATTTTTGATTACACACCCATGAAGAAAACTCCAGACCCAGACAGCTTCCTTAGTAAATTCTATCAAACACTTAAGGAAGAAATAACATTGATGCTACAAAAACTCTTTCAGAAAATAGTAGAGCTGTGACATTAAAATGAGACAAAGTCAGTTGTGAATACAGACACAAAAGTTCTAAATAAAATATTACTAAATGAGTTCCATCAAAATATAAAAAGAATAATACATCATAACTAAATGAAGTTGATCCTAGAAATACAATATTGTTTCGACGTTTGAAAAACCAATCAGTGTAACTACTCGAATGAATAGAATAAAGGAGAAAGCCATGTGATTATTGAAATAGATAGAGAAAAGTCATTTGACATAATTTACCACCCATTTATGGAATAAAAACTCAACAAACTAAAAACAGAGAGAACCAGTTTTTAGCAAACTAAAAAGAGAAAGAAACTTCCTCTGAGTACAAAGTTATATGAGAACCTATAGCTTAATCGTCCTCAGTGAATGGATCCATGCTTTCTATTAGAAGCAAGAGAAGGCAAGGAAGTTTATTCTCATTACTTATTTTCAGCACTGTCCAGCAGTCTTAGCTAAAGCAATAAGGTAAGGGAAAAAAAGGCATACAGTTTGGGAGAGAAGAAATAAAACTGTCTTTATTTGCGGATGCTATAATAGCTTGTAGGAAAACCCTAAAGAATCTAGAAAAAAAACTTCTAGGAATAAAAGTAAACTTAGTTGATTTGAAGTATGCAAGGTTTATATAAAACATTTTTAAAAATAAATTGTATGTTTGTATACTACCCAGGAAAAAATAGAAAATAAAATTTTAAAAATATCTCTACCTACAATGACATTAAGAAATACTTAGAAATAACTCAACCAAAGATATGTACTGAAAACTGCATAACAGTATAAAAGAGAATTTAAGAAGACCTTAAAATGTGAAAATATAAAAGATTCATGGATTGTAAGTCTTAAATTGGAATAATTGATTTTGACAAAGATAACAAGGAAATTCAATGGGGGAAAAGTCCTTTCAAGAAATGGTGCTGAAATAAATTAATATCTGCATGGAAAAAAAAATCAGTTTCAACTCTTTTCATCACATCATAAACAAAAGAGTTTATTCATGGTAAAGCTATTAAATATATGGTACAAAATATAAGGGAAAAAATTCACAATATTAGGCTAGGGCCATATTTCTTAAATAGGGCACAAAAAGCACAACCTAAACAAGTGAAAAAAATAATAATGATAATAATGACTTTTGAAAAATACTGTTTAGAAAACAAAAAAGGAACCCACAGATAGGATAAATTATTTGCAAAATGTATATCTGCCAAAGGGCTTATGATATCAAGAATTTATTTTAAAAAGTCTTAAAATTGAATAGTAGAACCCAATTAAAAAGTGGGCAAATGATTTAAAGAAATAGTTACCAATAGAAGATATCTGAGTGATAATAAACATAAAAAGATGCTCAACACTACTAGCCATCAGGATGATACACACACACACACACACACACACACACACAAACACACGCACGCGCGCACGCATGCATAGTGGAATATTATTCAACCACAAGAAAAAAAATGAGGAAATTCTTTCCTTTGTGACAACATGAATGGGACTTAAAGACCTTATGCGAAGTAAATAAGTCAAAGACAAATAGTATGTGATGTCACTTATGTGTGGAATCTAAAACGAAACAAACAACACAGACATGTAGAAAAAGAGATGAAATCCGTGGTTAGCAGCAGAAGGAGGAATGTGACAGAGGGGGCCAAAAAGTACAGACGTTCAGTGATAAGATCAATAAGCACGGGGGACGTGGTGCGCATCATGACTGCGGCTAGCCCTACTGTGTGACGTACGTGAAAGCTATTCAGAGAGTAGACCCTAAGAGTTATCATCATAGGAATCTTTTTTGCTTTTTCTTCTTATTGTATGTATGTGAAATGATGAATGCTAACTGAACTTGTTGCTGTAATCATTTCACAATTTAATGTAAGTCAAACCGTTATGTTGTATGCCTAAAACTTGTACAAAGATGTGTGTCAATTACATCTCAATGAAACGGAAAAGAAAAAGTAAAACCACAAAGAAACACCATTACACACGCCCACTAGAACGACTAAAGTTCGAAGCTTTCAACATAGAGAAATTAGAATTCTCATATGTCACCAGCGGGATTGCAAAATGATATAGCCACTTCGGAAAACAATATTGAAATCTCTTATAAAGTAAAACTTACATTTATCATATGACCTAGCAATCTGACTCCCAAGTATTTGCCCAAAGGAAATGATAGCATAACTTCACAGAACGACTTTATGTGTGTGATCAAATCAAAATTACACATGGATGCATCTCAAAAGTTTTATGCTAAGTCAAAGGAATCAAACTGAAATGACAAACCATTGTATGATTCTATCATTCGAAATTCTAGGAAAGGAGGAACTGTGATGGCAGGAAGTAGGTCAGTGGTTGCCTTATGCCTATCAGTCAAGGGAGGCCATTGACTGCAAAGGGCACGAGGGAGCTCTGGGGTCACGGAAACGCTCTGTATTTTGACCATGATGGTGGTCACACGATAGCAGACAATTACGAAAATTAGTTAAATGTACACTTAAAGACTGCAAATCTCATTGTATTCGATTTGTACCTTAATAATGATAAAAGTGGTAAATTCTGGCGATTTCTAAAGGATTATTATAGCCCTTTGGGTCTGGCAGAGTGTCCCTGCTGTCTTATCTCTGGTGTGAAAGTTTCTGGAGTTGAGACCCTGGCCATGAGACGTCACTCTGGCAGGAAGAAGAGAGGGACATTCTTTCTGAAGCACAGCCACGGGTCCCTGGGGCGCTGAACCTTTATTCTCCTAATTTGTGTCTAAAAGTGACTTCCTTCTCTGAAGGACAAAGACGGGGCTAATAAAGGTGACCATCTCTTTCAGGTAAATGTAATTCCACAAACACAGTTCGTTCCGCCTGCTTTTTTATCTGGAGGTTCCCCCTCCAGCCTTCGCAGAGAGGGCTCTTAGTTAAAACTACTGCCGAAACTAGAATCTCAAAAGCAATTCTGACTGAAAGAGCAACATTTCAATTAAATGAATAATCAAATTCCAAATGTTATTTGAATAATTCGAGTTCTTAAGTTAAGCACGCAGATTTTTTTTTTTGCAAGTAAGCTATAAATTACATTTTCCGCTACATTGACAGTAAACGGGTAATTAATATTTCAACTTTTCCTTCTCAATGTTGATTTAGAAAATAAAATTAAATAAGCACAGAACATAAATCAGCAGCGCTACCCCAGATTAGATGTGACTGCCCATCTCCTGTTTATCCTACTTTCCGTTTTGGAGTGCTGCCTGAACTAAAGGGAGCATGTCACACACACAGGGAAAGTTCACTCATTGTGTAGGTGGTAAGTGAAACTTTAGCAAGACAATGAAGCCTATTAAATAATTAGTCGATTTTTTTACTCCAAGTGCATGAATAATTTTCATATAAATATGGCACCTTATGTTTAATATATGATTTCCATGGTCGCTTTTAACCGTTGGAAGAAGGCAATTTACTAAGGAGCTAAAAGTTTACTCTTTCGGTTATACCTTCTAAACGTTCCATTATTCTGGTGTACAGGAGTGCTATTTAAAATAACCTGAAGAGAATTTTATGGGTGCCAGGCAGTGCTGCAAAGGCTTTCGACATACCAATTCATTTGAATTTCACGATGACCCTAGAAGGACGTTACTTCTTCTACTATTACAATTTAATAGATGCTGAAAGTGTGAAAAGCGAGCCAGCCAGCCATCCACACTGAGAAGTGGCGTGGCTGGCCTGGAGCGTGCGTGGCCTCTCTCTAGAGCCTCAGACCTTCGCCGCCATGCTGGGCTGCCTCCCACGGTGCACGCTCACTGATACAGCTATACATCAGAGCACGTGTTTACTTCTTGGTGTAATATCATTGCGACGCTACTGACAGTCAAGTCAAATTTCACAGGTTAAGAACGTGGCTCTCCATAGGACTTCCCTTACTTTAGACACCAGCTACAAACGCAAGGGTTTCCAGGTCGCCTTTACTTTGGACCAACTGGTTAAGAATTTTTTTTTTTTTGGGGGGGGGTCTTTCGCTACTCTCTTGGGTTTATGAAGTTCCTAGGATGATGCACAGAGCTCAGGAAAGCAGTGCAATATGATTAGAGTCTTATTAGAATGGATAAAATTAGGACCAGCTGATGTAAAGATGCAGAGTGTGAGGTCTGGAGGTTTCCAGATGCTAAGTGTCCATGTCCTCAAGACACGTCACCATCCCAGCACACCCATGGGTGATAATCGGCCAGGAAAGTGCACCTAAGCACTGATATCCAGAGTCTTTATTGGGGGTTCATTACATAGACATAACTGATTAAAGCACTGGCTACATAACTGACCTCAATCTCCACACCCTTCCTCTCTCTGGATTTTAGGAGGGCAGGTCAATATCATGTGGTTCCACGCCCCAACCCTCTAATCATATGATTGGTCTTTCTGGCATGATTAGCCCCCATCCTGAAATATCTGGAGGCCCATCATGTTTTCAACCTATTAGCACAAACTCAGGTATGATCTAAGGGGCCTGCCACGAACACCAAAGACACTCCTATCACTTGGGAAATTCCAAAGTCTTAGAGTCTCACTCCCAGGAACCAGGAACAAAGACCACAGAAATTCTGTATTACACGGCATGGACCAATCCAACAAGCATCGGTCTCCGTTTGCAATACTGTCTCTCTCCAGCACTCCTCGAAAGGCCACACTAGAAAACTGTCCAAAGGACTCTTGTTTCCTGCCAAATCAGTAGCATCTGTCAAACCTAGGAGGTGGCTTTCAAACAGTAATGGGTAAAGTCGGCCACCCTTAGTGGGACCCAAATCAAGAGGCGAGAATCAAAATTAACCACTTCTCTGTCTTTTTCGCCTCTCTGTCTCCAAGTTTTCGTAATCCTTTCAGATCTTTTAACTCTTTTCTGCCCTCCTTGGTGTCAATATCCCCAAATATATGAGGAAATCTGATAAAATCACAAGTATCATTATTCATAACTTAAGAATAAACATCGACAAGCTACTAATCAGGCTTTAGATACTGGAGGGAATTGTTTGACTACTGAACTGCGAGTCAGGAAATGTGATTCCAGTGGCAACTTTGCTAGCTCCTAGTGTGACCTTGAAAAAGCCACAATTTCAGACGATTTCTGAGGTTGCTTTCAGAGGTGGCCACGGTTTAATGACTTGCTGATTTGTAGGTTCACACTGATGCCATCTTCCCTCAGAAGAAAATACGAGGCTCCTTATTCCATATTCTGATCTATTAGGTTATCATATTTAGCCTTCTGTTCCACACTTACTGTTTTAATCATTAAACAAATGGCCAAAAATGGGATGGGGGAGGAGATGGAGAGACAGAGAGACAGAGAGAGAGAAGGAAGGAAGGAGGGAAAAAGAAAATGAAGAACACATCCATTTGCTTTAGAGTTTAATATTCACGTTATAAAGAAATATTCATTCACATCTTCTCTTCCTTATCATTGCAGCGAGCATCCTTATTTATACCTTTTGGCTCCTTGAGGGGAAAAGAGATGTTTGTAAATGTGTCAATTTCCCAAAGACGAAGACGTTATTCATTTAAAGGTTGAAACAGTGCAACGTTTTTGAGATGGATATTTCCAGATTGTCTCATGAATTCAAATATTCTTCCTGGAGTATGTGGGTGGAAATAATTACATCCATTTTACAGAAAGGAAAAACAGTGTCGACAGTGAGGTGCCTCCTGGAGTTAAAGCTGAGGAAGTTCTCAGACCCCCTAAGAACTGATGCTGCTTCTTTTCCTCCACACGAAATGCTCTGAACCGTATTCTGTTGCATATTTGACATTTTAGACAGCACGGTTTGCCAGTTCAGACGAAATGAAACCAAATTCCCAAAATCGATTCTCAATATCTGAGAGTATTCCTGGATCTGTGTCATTTGTAATCAACAGTTCTATTCCCTGACTTACAGTTAATTAGAGTGATCTGTGTACTAAGCTCATTAACCTACGTACATGGAAGATTTTTGTTAATGAACAAAGGAAAAGTCGATGTCTCCTGACTTATGAATGGTGAATCCTGGTATCGATGCTGCTTCCACAAAAAGAGGCTGTAATTACTTTTGAAACGTAGCTATAAATTTGAATAAACAATTATCAAACACTTGAATCTATCGATTATTAAGTAGAATAAAAAAAAAAATCCATACCGTAAAGGCCCCCTAATCACCATAGTAAAGTAATATGGTTAAAACTGATACTACACAAGAGAATATGATATCCTTCTTTGAAATAAATGCACATCTGTTGTCAGCTTCTTCAAAGTAAAAATAAAAACACGGGCTTTTAGTCTACATACCAGAATGTGAAGTGAGTGGGCACGACTGACTTAATTTGACACACTTCTATATCGGTGTGTTTTGATTTGGGGGGGGGGGGGACGGACAGCATATGCCGCCCTACAGAGGTGAGAATTTATAAGACGCGCCCATCCCACCTGAAGAGATGCTGATATTCCTAGCCTTCCCCAAGGATGGAATATCTTTGAGAAACATAGCTACAATATACCCATGAAAATGTGTTGCCTCCTTTGGGGAAATAAAAATTTAGGGGGATAGAAAAGAGAGAGAGAGAGTGATGACCGTTTGGTATACAAATCAAGAGTGCAAACTTTAATTTCTACCATGGTCAGCAGGGTAATACAAAAGTGTGACTCTTCCAGGAGAAGTATAATACCAAGCGGCAGGCAGAAACTATGGAAATCTGTAAAATACATACCCTATCCAATAGCATTCCTTTTTTTTTTTTTTAATATTGAGCTAACCAAATAAAACACACATGAATGTTGCTGAGTTTTGATCTCTAGCTAAAGAACAAAGCGGAGGGTGAGGCGGGATGGGGGAGGAATTGCCTGATAACACTGATAAAAGTAACTGAAAATATTTTGAGGGTCTGTAGGAGGGTTTCTCAGCCTCGGCATGGTTGACATTTTGGGTTGGCTAATTCTCTGCTGTTGGGACCAGCTATGTGCCCTGTGGACTGTTCAGCCACATTCCTAGACTCTAGCAACTAGATGCCAATAGGAAGTACCCATTCCCCTCCGCCATGAGTCAGAATGTTTCAAAACATCTTCAGACATTGCTAAATGTCCCTTGGGGGGTGAAATCGCCACCCCCCCGCCCCCGTTGAGAACCACTGTTTTACATACAGTTTAAAGTTTGTAAATGTTTATGAAGATATTCTCCTTACTGACAAGGGAGACTAACAATAAAATATTTATTTTAAGGTAAATACATTAGAAAAATAACATCAAAACAAGCCTAAGATAAAAAAGAAAAAATAATAAAGAAATGGGGATAACTAATTGATTATAAAAGTAGAGCAAAAAAAAATCTATAGCTGATTCTTTGAGGGGAAAAAATACTAATTGACAAATATGACTTCAAAAAAGAGCTAAAAGCCCAATAAATGCATAAAGAATATGATATTGAAAAAGTATCAAAAGTAGATGAAAATATTTATGAATTTATATCAAAACACTTAAAATCATCAGTGAACAAGATTGTTTACTAAGAAAATAGAAGGCAAAGTTGATTAAAAGGAAGCTAAATATGAAAGATTTTTTTTTAATTTACTAAAAAGTAACTTCAGAACAAAAGGTGCCAGGTTACAAAGTATGTGAACTTTCAAAAAGAAAAGTGAAATTATAGACAGCAGCTGTGGGTCTATTGTCATCTATAATGGTATCTCCATTTTCTAGAATTAATTTTGTTTATGTTTCTGGTCCTCTGATGGTTTTTAAACAAACTCTGATTTTGAAGCTTATCCAGCTTGCTTTGCTTGTTGGAATGAGAGCAATAATCTCTTTCAACTTTCTACATCCTTAGCTTAGACAGAATAACCATTTAAAGGGAGAATACATTTAAGGCAATCAACTCTTGTCAAATGTGTCCTTACCATTCTTCTAAGTTTATCATTCGTCTTTTAATTTTTTTCAGAATGTATTGACTTATCAATAGATACATCTTGAGAATCATTCCTTATAGTTTTTGTATTATGCTTAGAAAGACCTTCCTTAGCTTTGGATTACTTATAAAAACATCTCATGTTTTCTAATGGTACTTTAATGCATTTATTTTTAGCATAAAATCTTTGGTCCATCTGGAGTTTATTTTGGTGTTGGAAATAAAAAGGATTACAATTTTTTCCCCAGATGGCTACTAAGTTGTCCTAACTCCATTTATGGACAAAGGATATCAACAAGAGTTTCTACATATAAGTAATTTTTAAACATATGAAAAGATGTAAACTACAGTCATATTATTTTTTAAATTGCAAGTGATAACTATAGTTAAATATTACTTGGAACTGTTTACCTAAATTAGGTTGGATCAAATCCTTTGATCCAACAATATTATTCCTAGGAGATTAGCCTATAGGTGTTCTTATATATATGAATTAATAAACATGTACATGGATACATATTGCTACCTAATAAGTAAATAGGAAAAAAAATAAAACCAAGTAAATGCCCTTTAAAATAAACTGTCTTTAAAAAATCAACAATAAGGGGCTATAAAGCGTTTGGGGGAAAATGCAGTATACATTTCTTTTAGGATATGGTATCTAAGACATATTGAGTTTAAAAAGCAAAGTGTTTTATGTACGTACCATATACTACCACTTTACTAAAAAGAAAAATACACACACATTCATACACACACAAACACAGGTATGCACATAAATATATATGCGCAGACAACTCTGAGAGCTACCCAAGCAGCTGGTAGCAGTAGTAGCTTTTATGAATGGAACTTGGCAACAGAGTGACTGTGATAGGGGGAAGAATTCACCCCTAGTGATTCTAAACTAGTTAGTATGTTTCCAAATGTGATTTTAAGATGACGAGTCCACCTTGTGAATAAAACGGCCTATATACAGATCCCTACGACAATCACAAGTCCTGTCGGTTACTTTGTAAGCAAAGGGCAAACAGGGAATAATAGTACGTGAAGCTTCAAGTTTAACCAGCTGCTGAAATGTACTGTTTGGTTAAGAAAAGTTTGCATAATGCAAAAAAAAAAAAGAAAGTGTTTTCTTAGCCAGTGCTTTTTCATCTGGGTCTGGTGGAAGTGTAGGCTTTCTACATAGAGGGTTCAGACGCTGCCTCAGAGGTAGGTGACAAGAAAAGCCAAGGGAACATCCTCCTCCCTTCCTCTGCTGCACCAGCATGAGGCCATCGCTGTCTTATCTTACAGATGGGATTAGGGAGGATTCTGGATATTGTTTCTTTTTAAGAAATAAATCTTCGGCCAATTAAAACAGACATCAAACCCTATTCTTCTCTGCTTTGCCATTTCAATCGACATGATACAATGAACAATAAAACAGCCTCGGTCACCTTATACAAACCTGGAAGTTTAGGACTGAAAAAGACCCTAGAGATAATATGGTCCCGGCCCTCTTATCTGACACAATAGAAGGACAGTGATGTCACAGAGATGAAGGGGCATGTCCGAGGTCACAGTTGGCACACCGGTGGCAGATCCAGGATTAAGGAGCCAGCCTCCAACCTCCCAGGACTTTCCTCTGTGTTCCTCATTCACAAATGATTATCCGGCCTCTCAACACTGACATTTAACAAAGGATCTGGATCGACCTTATAAGTTACTCATGTGACTCAACTCCCAACTTCTCTCTTTGGTGAATATTTGCTGTACAGTTCAATTCTGTGAAAATGTCCACCACCAATCCAATTCTGCCTAAGGAAGGCAACGGCTCCCACTGGTTGTCACCTTTGACAGCTTTGCAAACCCAAACCCAACCAAAGGCAAAGCGATGCATCCAAAAGGGGAAATGCCTCTTTAGGATAGGTCCGAAGGTAAAAGCCTTGTGATCAGTATATCTATCTATGCATGTGCATTATCATTTCATAAGGCAAAACAGAAGGTGGCAAAAGCCTACTGCCATCCCTTAGTTTTTGATGGAACATATTCATCAAAAAAGCATCCAGTCCCCTGAGCTTGCAGCCATATGCTACAGGAAAATGTCACCAGTTAAAGATGTATTCATTTGCTGTTTTGAAAACTCTGTTTGATATTCATGCATTCCAAGTGTTTTGACCTAGATTTCTGTAGAGGCATTAGATCTAGTCTTGTGCAGGCAGCTAGACAGCTGTTGCTTATGTAGTCAAAGGAAGAATCTAAAGTTAAAAAAAAAAAAAGAGAGAACATGAAAAAATGAAAACATTTATTAATGGATGCCAACATTTTGCACAGCCAATATGTTTAATACTAGATTAACTAATATAAGCATATGGGAATGCATTTGTTGCAAAGCTTTAAAGAAAAGAACAAAGAAAAAAGTTGGAAATAGCTAAAGTTCAAGGGGAATGGAATTTGAACTTTCTCCTGTAAATGAAAGCTTGGTGAAATGGCAACATACTTTAATTATAAGCGAGTGGCTAATGTCATAGCATTTAAGATATTTTCAGAGGAGATATATGATGTTCCACACTCTGCACACATCTTAGATAAACCTAAAGTCTGTATGTGACAGCAGATCCTTGAAATCTTTTTGGATATCAATCTTGTTCTTAGCCAGAGTTGTCTATTTCTGATGTTTATGATGTCTCGTTAATTCAGCTATAAATGAATATCAAATAGTTTGACAATGATGAAAGTAATAAATGTGAATACTAATTTTTCTCCCAGCGAGGAGAACAAAGAAGCTATGTGACCCATGCAAACTATTACCATGTCACATGTCATCATCAGAGTATACCGATCTATTCAGCAGCAGCTCCTCATCTCAGTAAGATGATGGCAGTCAGTTGAGTTATAACTGCTGAATGGCTTAGCTACACCCTACCAGACTCTCTCCCTCTACCTCTTGGGCCAGAGCATTGGCAAATATGTATTGATATAGCAGCTAGGAGCATGAACCCAATCATCTGCCCAACCGCAAAATGATTATTAAGCACCCACTAAGAGTAGGCGCTGTGTTAGAGACTGGGACTAGAGAGATGAAAGGCAAAGTCTTTATTTTCTAGGAGGCTCCAGAATAATAGATGATTACTCCTCAGAGACACAAAATGAGAGAAAGAGATTATTTGAACTTCCCATTCTAAATATCTTTATTTCCACTTCACCAATATATGCAGTCAAGCATATAGGTAAGATAGGCCACCTTCAAAAGTGGGTCTATCCTTCTGTCCTCTGGATTTTTGAATAAATGGAAAACCACAGAACCCCTATTGTGAAGCAATCAGTGTTATTTTTTTAAAGAGAACGAATCAGTAAATACATTTCCATTGAACGAGCCAATTAGTGCACTTGAGGTGCACAATATCATGATGAAGAAGGCTGATTCTGCATTGGTCAGCATCATGTTACCTGACTCGGGCAGCAGGCACTGCCTCTGATGGGACCAGGAAGGACTCCAGCCACACCAGGTCCCATGATGATTCATCAGAAGGAGTTCTCAGCAAATGATCTCTTGCCCAACACTAGGTGCTGATAGAAAATGGGTGTAGCGCTTCCTATGAATCTGAACAAGAGATGCGGGGGGCCTGTTTCTCCTTCGTTCTAACTTAGAGCTCAGCCGTAAGACAAAATGGAAACAGAGACCCAGATCAGGTTGGTTACCAAAGGACATATGCAGATGGACCCCGAGACCAGTGATTATTGCAAAGTTTATCAGGAGCCACTAGTAAATGAGAAGCTATAATAAACAAAGTTCAAAGTTTTTAAAATTGGCATATGTTGATTCGACTGCCAATAGTATTAAAAGCCATCAAATAACCATGGCAAACAATCAACTCCCTTTAGTTGGTAGGAGGGGGATAATTTAACACAAAAGTATGTACATGTGTAATAAAGGTAAGGCTAAAAATTACGTGAATGCATTAAAATCATACATAAGACTTCGAACAAATGTTGCTGTTGTGGTAAGCCACAGTGCATGCCCACACCCTCCTTGCCTTCTGACCTCCAGGAGAATAAGCTAAAATTCCTCTGATGTTACAAAAATTTTAGTAGGAAAGATTGAGAAGGGCTCGTGGAAAACCTTTGCTTTCTGCAAGGATTGAGTATGACGACTGAGGGAGAAGCTAGGGGACAAGATGGCAGACACAATGAGATAGGGGCCGAGCTCTCTCTCTGGTCGTAAATACAGAGTTGGAGAGCTTTTTAGTGCTTTAGCATGCTATAAAGGAGACCTATTAACTTCATTACTGTCAATAAAGACTCGGCTTTGGGTTAGAAAATGAAAGGACCCTACTCAAAATCCCAGTCCTTCTGCAAGAAATGTAAAAAATTTTACTTACTTCCAATATTCTGGGTTGGAGAGGTTTTCTACCCCCAGTAAAAGTTACCACATCAATTTTAGTAAAATCCCTCCACTAATTACACATGAGAAAGTCGTTCTTACAGTAGGTCAGTTACCTGTGGTATTACCTGCAGTTCAATGAGCATTAACTGACGACTTGCCATCTGTCCCCGTCAATTTAACAACGGTACCCTGCGCTATGTGTATGTGCACACAGAGATGTGTGCACATACACATATGTGTTCACACACATATGCGTATACACACATACGAACACCATACACATTTTTCAAAATGAGAATACAAGTCCATACTCCACTGGCACTTATAACTGTTAATAGGAACACTTCTTGGTTGTATTTCTCTCTCACACAAAGTTATTAGAGTTCTGTGATGCAGCCTACATAGTGGGGTCCTTCTTGTTGTGTTTCACAGTCTCAGTGAATGTGGCCTCGAAGCAGCAATGTTCAACTGGATTCACGTCACCACGTTTCACATAACACTTTAATGCCACAGGTTCATGTCCATCTCTGTACCCAGTAGGAATAGTCTCGGAAGAGACTAGCTTCCACTCCGATAACCACTCCTTAGACACCCTTATGTAGCCTACCGAAGAGTCGCAGACATAAAAACCCCCACACACAATAAGGGTGTTTAGAACCGTAGGACAGAGAAGATGAGTTGTCAACGCACATCCACTCCTGACGGTTACATGTGTACACACGGGAGGCAACTTAGAGTAATTAGGACTGCAGATCTGACAGTTTCCCTATGAGCTGCCACATTAGGTTAAGAACCGAGGATTATAGAAGACCAAATGTTTCTGTTTCAGCTCTAGAGGATTAATTTATTTTTTCCTCCTTTTTAAACTTGGCAAAGGAAGACATCTAAATGTGAAAACAGAGAGAAACTAAAGAATTGTAACCAATGTATCTTAGTCATCATAGAGGTACCAGCCTATATACATATAGACCCTATTTGAGGATTTTGAAAAATGAACGTCGTTGGGTGTTGTTTGCTTTCTAACCTGGAGTTTGTTGTCTCAAGGATCCTTTAGACTGTGACTCTTCCAGGAGCCCAGCTTACCGTATCAAAGGGGCTATGGGAAACTGTGAATATATTTTTTCATTAGTACCAGCCCTATTTCTAGCCATAAAGCTGCATGTCCTAATGTGTACCAATTTAAAACTACATGCAGCTAGTGTATTACAGCCAGTTTGAACAGATGGATTTATGAGAATCAGAATCAAATATATTTCTTCTTAGAATTTGGCTGCTTAAGTCACTCGTGTTACCGTTACAGAGAGAGCTGAATTACTGAAGCTGTCAGATGTTTACTCTTGCAAAGCTCTCTAGTAGGGTTCTCTTACTCCACTTGTAAATAGAATTAATGAAAAGATGAGCCCACCAAGAAAATGAAAACATTCTCTAGGATTTTTTTTCCCCCTCAAGTGTTTGGTATAGGGGTGAATGTATGCATAGGCCAGGCAGAAGGTTGGCGTGACCTCAGAGACACCCCAAGAGACTTAATAGGATCAGTGGGGAAGCGAGTGACAGAAATATGCCAAGTCCCAGAAAGTTTGATAGTTGATGGAATTAAGGTCAGCTGGGCAGGAGCATTGGCATGCCTGGGCAATAACTAGACAGAGGCAAGGCTCTGAGAAACTATGATGGTTGTTAAGGAATTAGCCACAGGGAAAAAAGAAGGGGAAGTCTTTACTAGAATTGGGAAGAAAGTCTAGACAAGATTGAAGAATGAGTTAATAATATCGGAAATAGTCAACTTGAGCAAATGCGAAGTCAAGTGGGTCTGACCTCAAGGAGGACTGATGCTCACTGAAGCCTGTGCCATGAGGCTCCTTGAAACATGCTAAATACCGATCCACATGGCATTAGCGCTAGTCTACTTGGAATTATTTGCTGTATTTATTTGAATGTAATGTTGCATCTTAGAAGAAGAGCGTTAAGTCCCGGACTATGCATAGAGCGTGAAGACCGTCTATTACAAAAACTATACTGACAGTCTACCATAGAGCCATGTACAATAGAGGAATTTCCATGCACGTTAAGCTTTAGATTACTGGCTGGACTATAAAAAGAGATAAAAGTAAATAATGACAGAGATTAAGATGTTCAAATCATTGTCCTTACAAAATAACTAGAAGATCTCCTCTTAACAATTAGCCAAAGGCAATACAGGAAGTTTTCATGTGGTCTGGCCTGCCTGCGAGGTTATGTTATTCATATTTTATTATGAAACTTTTGTGTGATTCGAACACATGTAAACAGATTTGTGCTCTGTTGTAAAAGTTAAATAAAATAATAAAGTTTCATCTTATAAGGAATCAAGAGCCAAAAGACTACAAGAAACCTAAGTACTAGGTTATAGTTCCAATATGATGTTATATAAATTCTATCAGCTTCTTTCATTCATCTTAAAAATAATAAAGTACAAACTAGCCTAGTAACCTTGGGATAGATATATTATGTATAGTAGTTAATTTAATCCTACCCATAACCCTGAAAGTTAGACATTTTTATGCCTGTTTTACAGATGAGAAAGATAAAACTCAGAGATTTTGAGTGACTTCCAAGTCCATATACATGATACTTAATGAATCCATGAATTTTAGAAAATCTTATCTTCCTTTATAAATTCATTTCACTTACAGTTATAATTCAATGTTAATAAGTTCTATTTTTAGAAGACCTGCCATAATGACCTCAAAGAAGTTCCTAAAAAATTCTTCTCTGCAGTTTACACAAGATAGGTCAAGTTGGCTAAGGACCAACCATATTTCTCCTTGGAATTTTTTCCCAAATTTCTGGACTCAAGTCAGTAGTGAAGTCAAGAATTTCTTGGGACCTAAGAGAAGAACTAAACATCAATCTGTCTCTCTCAATAATAATAATAATTTAAAAACTAAATGAGGCAAGATTATTTTTCAGGGACTTGATTTACAAACCCTCCTAATTTTGTTCAGCTAATTGATGGGAGAAGGAACTAAACTCCCCATTTTTAACTGCTAGCTTTGTACCATCTCCCACTATGCCAAATTGTTTCCAGACAAAATCCAGATGAAAATCAAATTTAATGACAAAAAAAAGTCAATAAGGGGTAGGTATGATTCTTTCCTTCTTTGTAAAAAGTAAAGGGGGGTGGAGTCAGGAAATATTTAGTGATATGATCTAATATTGGTTGATAAGATTCAACTTTATGACTTCTATTGAGTTAACTATATGTGTTGGTTTGCTTGTTTGTTAGGTTTTTGGGGGGTCTACTTTATTCCTGAACCCTGGACAAATGGAGAACTCTCTTACTTTCAAAAATAGGTCTGTCCACATTAAGCCTATTGTCCTCTGATTTCATAAATCCAGCAAAGTAGAGGACTAACCTACCAGGTTCTAGAGTCCTGGCGCGCTATTTCGTTAGCTTTGCCAAGATAAAGGGACATTTATGAATTCAGTCTCCATTACAGAGCCAACACTTCCCAGGCACTGGAGCACCAGGCACTGTGCTTTGCGTGGGGCGCTCAGGGAATGTCTCTGAGGAGGTCCGGGAGCAGGCAGCCGAAGGAAAAGCTGTGCTGAAGTCATTTCACACATGTCACGGATGAGCAGGCTGCGGTCCAGAGAGATCGAGCCACTTGCTCAAGAGCTCAGAGCTATGGAGTGAAAGAGGTGAAATTCAAATCCAAGGCTATTGGGCGCCCAAGCCAATAACGCTGTCACCACGTTAAAAAGGTGAGTGTGAAATGATTCCTAGAGAAAGACATGTCGGAAAGATGCTCACACAAGAGGGACTATTCAGAGAGATCAAAGTCATCAACAGCCAAAAGGAAGCTGGAAAACTTGCTCTTCTCCAGCAAATTGGCTCTGGCTCTTCTAATATACATGAAAACAGAATGATAAAAAAGGAAGGATTTAGACAAATATTTATACATATGGTGGGCGAGGACACCTGGCAGAGCAGGTGAATCAGCTACGGAACGATATGCTGCTCACAGATTCAACTATGGGGAAAAGTGACACATTTCACAGTTAAATTTAATGCAAACCTGTTCTCTCCATGATCATCCAAACTCAGTAGAAACGAGGGATTCCTTTGGGGTTTGTTTTTTTTTTTTTTTTTTTTTACATGCACAAGAAGATTTTAAAATCAGGTGTTCGTAGAGGTTGAACTTCCGTTTGGCAAACTAATAATGTTTGAAGACAATTTAAAATGTGTGTATCTTACCTAGACTTCGGATAGCACCTATAGCACCCCAGAATAAAATCTAGACTTTGCCAGTACAGTTTTTTACCATTAGGGTAACGCAGAAATGTGGGCAACTGTAATGATTATTTAATTGAATATAGATGTTTGTTGAATACCAGTACAAAACACCATGCATTTTAAATCAAGCATGATCCATATTAATTCAGCCCTCATAATAGGCTATTTCTTATAACAAACGTAAAAGAACAGAATCTCAGCCTCGTGGGAGCTTATAACCTACGTAAACACACGTTCTATGTTTAAACCTTTCATATTTCATTGCAAGATAAGGGCAGAATTTGACAAAAGTTTTAATTTTGTATCAATGAGTAATTTATTTTTGCATAATGAGTGTAATGTTTCTGTGAAAGTAATTTAATGGTCTGCAATACAATTATTTGTACTAATGGCCATTTTCGCACAAATCTTTATCGAGACACCTACTATGTACCAAGCACCATTATAGGTGCTGGATGAAGAGCAGTAAACACACACACACACACACACACACACACACACGCATGCACAAAGGTCTTGACCTCAAAAGCATATGTTCTAGAGGAGAAAGCCACACATTGAGAAAATAAATAAATGAATATAACACATTGCAGAAAATGACCAGTACTATGACAAGACAAACAATAAAATAGGATGAAAGACACAGGAAGTAGTAGTAGGGTTGGGCGAGCTATTTTATAAAAGGTGTTCGGAGAAAATTTTGTTACGGTACCCAGTGAGAGTTGACTTGGAGGAATTCTGGAACTAGTTATGCAGATGTTTACAGGTAGAGCATTCCATAAAGAAAAGAATACAAAGAATGGACTGGGGTGAACGTGTGTGCTGGAGGAAGAGTACCAGGGACAGTGTAACCATGGCAGAATAAGCTGGGGACAGTGGTAGAGAGGAGGAGAAGGAAGGGGTGTCAACCAAATTATGGGAGGCTTCCGTGGCCACAGGTATCACTGTGGATTCCCCTCTAAATGAGATGGAACACCCTTTGAAAATTCTGAGCAGATGATGATGATGGTTTCACATGAATACAGAATGGAATTCCTAGAATGCAATTATTCTTCAGAACTTTCAGAATCTCGGGGTAAAAGAGGTCTGGGTTAAAGAGCCTTGGGGAGTCTCTTTTCCTCACCCTTATACCTTCAAATTCGTAGGATAGGTGGACTACAATCTAGGTAGTTTCAACTGCTGGGAAGGGGCTGAGAGTAAGCCTTTACTTGATTTGTTTAGTGGGATGGGGAGTGATTAACCACAGTTTTCTGTACAGAGAACTCTCTACACTAGCGTTTATCTCCTCCAGTACCTCTCTCCTAAACCCAGTAGGGCTGACACGGATAGTATCTAATATCTCAAGTGTATTGGAGCTGAGTCGATCAAATAAGAAGATACAGGAAAATTAAAAAAGGGAAAACAATCAACTGCATTAGATACTGCAAAGTTATTAAAATAACATCATAGGGATTAAAACAAAATGAATAAAATATATAACAATAACAAAAAAGAAAAGGTCAAGGGAAATAGAAGTATACTGCTTAAGTAACATATTATCTATGAAATGATATGATATTATTTGAAGATAAACTTTGATAAGTTAAAGATGCATATTGTTAAGTGTAGAAAAACAGCAAAAAATTATAAGAAGTTATAGCCGGAAGATAATACAAGAAGGTATTAGTAGAGATGAACTAGGGTATAAAGGAATCAAAAGCAGGGAACAGAATGTTGGGGGAACAAAGAACAGATGAGAAAATTAGAAAATAAATAACAAAATAGTAGATGTAAAGCCATTTGTATCAAAGACATTTAATGTAAATGTTCTAAGCACTCCAATTAAAACAGAGAAATTTGAGTATTAGTCAGACTGAATAAAAAAGAGCCAATTATATTCCAGTTACAATAAATATAGTTAAAACATACAACACATTAGTTACATGAAGCATAAGAAATCTGACTATCAGACCAAAAAAAAGTAATGTTATCAGGGATTGATAGCAATGAAAGGTCAATTAATCAAAAGGTCATATCAATCCTAAATGTGTACCAAATAAGAGAACTTCATAATGTATGAAGCAAAAAATAACATAACTAAAGGATAAATAAAAAAGTCTTATAGTTGGAACTTTTCACTTTCCTCTCTTAGTAATTGATAAACAAACAGAAAGAAAATTAATAAAACTATAGAAAAGTTCAATACTATTATAAACAAACTGGGCCTATTCAACTTTTTTAGAATATGTCATGCAAAAAAAGGTAAAATAGGCAGTTGTGAATTCTATCCAATATTTAAGGAAGAAACGATCCCAATTCTACAAAAAAAATTTTTTCAGAAAACCGAGCTTATTTTTTGAGGCAACTATAAGCTTGATACACTAAAAGCAGAGAAAAAGTATAAAAACCATGAAATAATAATTAATATATACCCAACATTGACTAGCTAAATTTTAGTAAATAAAATCCATGAATTTTATATAAAAAGAATTATACATTATGACCAAGTGATGGTTATCCTAAAGATGCAAGATTAGTTTAACATTAAAAAATCAGTCAACGGGAAGACTTCCAGTTTCAGCTTTGACTTATAAAGACCTTGGAAGCTAAGACTCCTGTCCTTACAACAAGTAAAAGCTGACGGCGTGGGGGAATGCAGACTCTGAAACCATTGCCTTTTCTTAGCTCCATCATTGACCTGAAATCGTAGGAAAAACCACCGCCACGACATCCAGAGTGCCAGGCACATTCAGAGAGGTACAGGACCCAAGGTCTGCTTACCTGGAACAGAACATCTAAATGGTGCTACTGATGGATTGCCAGAGCACCCGCAATGGTGAGGGAGAAGCTCCCCCTGGGGGCCACAGTTCACCCTGCGCTGCTCTACCTGATACGCTCTTGACATCTCTAAGGCTGACTCCAAACTCAACAAGCCTAAAACTAACTCATAACCACCCGCCACCCCCTGACCTCAAACCTGACTCTTCTCCATATTTCCCGCTCTCAGGAACAGCCCCCTCCTTCCACCTACTTGCATAAACCAGAAATTTAAGGTCCTCTGTCACATTGCTTTCCCTCCCCTCCCTCATCACGTTCTGTCCTCTTAACCTCCAAATGACGACTCTCCAACCTGTCCTTTCCTTCCTTGATGGCCTGCATCAAACTAATCGAATCAGCGATCATCTCCGACCTAAACGAGGAGAGCAGCTTCTTAATGATAGGATGCCTCTCAAATAAATATATACACATATCTAATTTTTCGTCTCAACGTTTACATGGCATTCATGCTCCATGAGATAAAAATCTAAATGTCTACCACGGCCAACAGTGTGTGCACAGCGTCACTCTGACCCCTCGTTGGCCTCGGGTCCCGCCACTCACGCCCCCTCACTCCAGGAGCTGCAGCCACACGGCCTCCTTGCATGCTCCCTTCAGACACACCATGTCCCTACTGCCACAGCAGGAAACTCCACACAGGTCCTTTCCCTGCCGAGAAAGCTCTCCTTTCTCATACTTGTCTGCCCCGATGAGTTCAAGTCCTATGTTATATCTTAAAACATCATGCATCTCCCTTAGCAGATAAGCCAGTCATTAGAATATCTATGGATGCATGAAACTATTTAACTCGCTGCTATCTCCCTTGGTGAGATGACAAATTCCGTGAAATTAGGATCTATAGGTGTTTTCACACAGCACCTGCTGCAATGATGAGCTTCAATAAATAGCTGTTGATTTTTTTTGTTTGTTTTAGGTTGTTCGTAGAAGAGAAAAGTGTTCTGAAGCATTTGAACGTCTCTCTAACCTTCTGACCCCGAGGTGGAAGTATTGCTCTCTCATCTGTAATCTTTTCCCGTATTATTTAGCACTTATCACATCAAATTTTAGTTATTGGTTATTATCTCTCCTGGCCAGCCGGTGAGTTATTGCGTTAGCTATGAAGAGTGTCTTATTCATTGATGAATCCTCTGTCCCCAAAGAGCATTTGGACCTTAGTGAGAACTCGGCACAAGTTAATTGGGGTGGCGGCGACTGTTAGGGAAGCGTGCCTGAACAATGCAGAAGATGGGGGTTGATATTTCTCTATAACACCACGCAGGGTCCAGATTTATAGGAAACATTCTCACTCACTCATTGATGGGGAATTTAGACCATATCCACCCAACTCGGATAACTCAGAACACTGAAACTCTGCACTAATTATCCAAATTGATTAATTGGTTTCAAGTCTGTTGGCGCTCATTTTGCTCTGTTTTCCACTTGAACACTTACCACACAAATGACAACCTGCACTTCTCATAGAAAGAACAAATTCCACTTTAATTCGACGACCCTTCTTCAAAAACCCAGAGAGCGCCTAAGTCATCAAAAGTGTGGAAAGCCATGAAGAAAAGAAACAGATATATGCTCAGTGAAGTTCCTTGGTTCTCTGATGTCTGGGAATTTTCCTTTGCTACAAGATTTCCTTGAAAACCACTCTGGCAAGAGCAGAGGATGGAGAAACGTCCTTTATTTCAGTGATCGAAACGAAATTAAAATCAAAACCATGGCAACAAAGAGATGGAAAAATAAGTGTGAAGACATCATTCCGGAAACTAAAAGTATGGATTCTTAAGAGTACAGAACTAGCAGACTCGGGTGCCTCCTGACGCCCCGTCTACCACCTCCGTGCCCTCTGTGTCTCTTTCCTCATCCAAAAAAATGAAAATAAAATTCGAAAGCACAGGGCTGTTTGGGAGAAGAATTAAGATACAGGAAGAGCTTCGAGTAGTGCCCGGCACATTGTGAGACTAGGTGAATATTAGTATTAATACCTAAATCATCATCATCATCATCGTGTTAACTTTGTGATCTTCAGATTTTTGTCCCTTAAGAATTCTAAAGACACTCGCCCTCCCCCTCCCCCCCTACCACCCCCACTGCCCCCGAAATGAAAATAGGAACACATTTCTGAAACGCTCAGTCCCAGTAGCGTGAGAATCACAAATGATATCCAGGGCGGCGTCGGCACAAAGAGAAGCACTCCTCGGATGGGCCCCAGACAGAACCCGGCCTGGTCACCCCATTAAAAGGCCTCCCCCTGCCAACGCGCCCCGCCTTCCGCTGTCGAGGGGTTGATGACCGGCGGCAGGATGTGTTAATTTCTTGTGCAGCGCGTGTGGCTGTGCGCTCGGCGAACAATGGGCTCCGAGAAGGAGCCCTGCGCCCGGCCCGGCCCCCACCGGCGCCCCGTTTCCGGACTTTGGGCCGCACACATCCCCCCTTTGTTTTCCCGGGCCCGGCCGCGCGTGTCGCTGCCGTGGCCACCCCACCAAGCTTTTCCGCCGGCCGCGCCTCGCCCGGAGGCCGGGGGGTCGCGGGGAGGAAGTGGGGGGCGGGGGTGCGGGCGCCGGGCGGGGGCCCCCGGGGCCGGAGCAGCTCGGGGAAGGCCTGCGCGCCGAGATAAGCGCCTCTGCGCGCCCATTGTCCGCGCCCTGGCCTCCCAGTGAAAGTTCCCCAGGCCACAGGATGCGCGGCCCCGCCCACACCTGAAAGCCTGGCCCTCTGCGGGGTTCGGGGATGCTGGCCATTGTGACGACCTCCCCCACCCTCAGCCCGGGGCGTCCGGCCTTCCCACCCCGAAGGGCACAGGCCCAGGCTTTCCGATGGACTTTGAAAGGAGCTTTTGTCAAACAGATCGCATCTGCATCTCCAGACCTGTCCCGGTAGAAAAAGCCCTTGGCCTGGGGTCCGGGTCGGACTTGTCAATTCCCAGTTCTGGAAGAGTGAAGGCCACTTGCCTTGTTGAGCCTTCTGGTTACTAACTAACTAACATAAGAAATAAAGAGTGGAAGAAAGACAAAGAAAGGGGGGTGGGGGGAGAGAGACTGAGAGAGAGAGAGAGAGAGAGAGAAAGACGGACAGACGGAGGGAGGGAGGGAGGGAGGGAGGGAGGGAGGGAGGGAGGGAGGGAGGGAGGGAAAGAGAGCAAGCGGGCGCAGTGCTGAAAGAAAACGTCATGTTCTACAAACGAACACGTTTAATCTATACATGCACAAGCGGCGCCCACCAATATCATGTTGCTATTTACAAGATAATTACAAGATTCAAAAAAATATCAATTTTTTTTTTTATTTTCAATTCTAAGCAATTGTGATTGGAAATGATAAACAAGTTGGAAGTCGCATGAGATTTTTCTTTCTCAGACCCGCTCGGTGTAACACCTGTGACTGTTCGACCTCATGTAGTGACCAGGGGAATGTAAAAAGGGCAAATCGGAGACTCTTTAGGAGGACAGGCCAGGGCCAAGGGGCTTCTCACCCGCCTACTTTAAATCTCCGCCCCAGGCCAGAAGCAAGACACAGGAACTAAGGGCATCTCAGAGAGCCTGGCTGCGGTACCCTCGGTACCCTCGCCTTCTCTAGAGGTTCCATCCCGTTTTCTTCTGCTTGGGTAGGTTTCCCTGTGTTTGTTTGCCTTCTACCAAACCTACAGGGATGTTGATTACGAAGACCACCAGCCAGAATCCTTGAGGGAAGTAGCACGGAAAAAAAAAAACCCGTTTCATTCATAAATCTATTATATTATATGTGGGACTATTATGTTTATCAATAAACATAAACAGGGACGGCCTGTTTATCTTTGACTACATGCAATGAGCTCCTCGAGACCAGCTCAGGAGCCCGGTTGGGAAGAAAACAATATTCAGCGAAAAAATACGCGTCAACAGAGCCCGCCCTTCCTGGCTGCCCAATTCTAGCCTTATTCATGGTCTTTGAACTATTCGGCAACTCCACAAATTGCAGGTAAGTGACAGTGCTGTAAATTCTGGCCTTGCTCGTGAAGATTTCCTCGAATGCCACTGCCACTCCGTCCTTGTGGAAAAACCAGTTTTGTCTCCATTTATAATCCATCTCGGCGTTGCTTTAGACGTCTGTATATATTCCACATACATTTGTGCTCTTACGGCTTTTTTTTTTTTTTTTTTTTTGCTTTGAACTGGTTCTAAAATCTGCCCGGTTCTTTCATATCGTAGGAGAAAAAAATAAGTTCTTTAATATGTCTTTGGATTTCTATCTGGATGAGAATCATGATTTTTTTTTTTCCTGACACTTTTAAACTTTTTTGTTTTTCTTCTGAAAACTATCTTTTATCAAGCCTCCCAATTAAAAGTAACACAAATCAAAAGGAAAGCATGGAAGAAAAGCAGAAAAAAAAAATTAGCGACAGCTTTGGTTCAGCATTAGATGCAGGAGATAATTTCATTAATTTGTTCATTAGATATATGAAGCACTAACTGAGAGCTTATTACAGTGTGAAGCTAATGTGAGGCAATTATTGTCTCTCTGAATTATTTGTATCAACTAGTGAAAAGTCAAAGAGAGGCAGAAAGAATCCCAAAATAAGCACCAGAATTCTATATTCAAGTCCTGGATATTGCCACTTACTTGAAGATTTCGGCCAAAGCAAGTCATTCAATCCTCTGGACCTCTGTTTTCATATCTATGAAATGGGGCTAATTCTCTTTACCTCCCAGGGTTGTAAATAAATGAGACTATCCTCGTAACCATGTTTCTGGGGACCTGCTGTTCAGGAAATGGTGGTTGACATATAGTACCCTTTTGCATTCTGTTAGCTATTTTGCGTAAAGCTAGTACAAGGAAATAGCAAAATAATACCAGATATTCAGATTGAGGAGCTATAAACATAAAATAGAAACAGGATTTAAAGGCAGAACTAAATTTAACATCCAGGTCCTGTGCTGAGTGGTGGGGCCTTCAGCACGTAAAACAATCTCTGGGATCCAGTACCTCTTCCTCTGAATAAAGAGATGAAAATACCTCCCTGGGAAAGTCGAGGGGACCGAATCAATGACTGTAAAATCTGGCTTGGGTCGGTGCCCCGCCTGGATCCCGGAATCGTCACGGGGGGATAGCGCACCGACCTGGATTCCTGCATGGGACTGCTTCTTGAGCGAGTAGCAAACTTCCATTGTGTTAAGTCACCTTAACTTACAGAAACATAGGAAAAGCATAGAACAAACACAAGAAGAGTAGTGGAGAAACTGTGTGAATGTGACCAAGGTCAAAAGAAAGGACAAGCCAATTATAGACTTATCTGCGCCCATGAGCTCTAATCCACGATAACCCTAAAACACACCTCTACTTATTGAGGAGATTTGAGACAATCATCTCTGACACCTGATACAATAGATGATAGACAGACAGACAAACATAGATACAAATCCATATACACACAGATACAGATATATGCTTAGAAGAGACTTACATTTTTTTTATTTTTATAGATATTTCAAATTTTCTAACACGCTTTCTTTAAAATAAATATGTGTGCACACACATACATACCAACACAAATAACCACTATATATTCGGTGTGGCAATTATTTTCCTATTCATTTAGGCCTAAAATTCCTGAAAAATAACAATGCGATATCTTGATCTTTCTTGATAAAAGTAATTGCTAGATGTGAAGTGGGGCAAATAAGGTATAAAAGATTGAACTATCTGAAACAAAATATTTTTCTATAGAACGAATACCTAAGATTAGAGTTCTTATCCTCCCCATAGGCAATCTGATCAATGGTAGCCTTGGAAGCTTCACATTGTTATTACCATTAAACATGACTGGAAATGAGTCTTTTCTTGAGCTATCATTATTCCTTAATAATTTGGATGGCTCACTTTTATACCAAAATTTTCCTAGAATAAACCCGGGTTAAGAAATTTTTTAAAAGAGCATTTGTTAAGGAAATGAAAAAGGAAAAAGAAAACATTCTCTCTCCAAGTTACTTACGGGTTTCCAGGAACTAAGTTTGTGTCAAGAGGTATTTGGGCTCTCTCTTGTGGCTCGAAAATATGTCAAAACCCTTTAAAAAGGTGGTGGGGGGAGGAAAGAGAAAGAAAAGAGAAATCAAAGGAGCAGAAATACAGAGCAATATTTTCCCTTGACATCCAAGGCCATGGTATACAGAAAGAAGGGACAAGTGAGTCTCATGGATATAAGATATAATAGCAGTGTGACAGCCCTAACACAAATAAATGACCATCACGGCCAACTTTGAGCATCCTTTGAAAGTTAGTGGGAAAATGTAGCCTTATGTGTTTTTCGTATGTGGAAAAAAGCAATAGGCAACATATATTTAAACAAACATATTTGTGGGAGGCTCTCTATATTCTAAGTAGTCTTTCGAACTTCTGGCACAAAAGAACGACACCTACGAATTGTAGAATCTCTACCCATTATTCTGTTTTTATTTTTTGCCTGTGAAATGTGAACTGAAGGCCTATCAGAACTAACGATCTCAATCCTAATCACATACCGCTCCTGCGAGAGCCTGCGCCTATGATCTGTTCTGCGGTATTGAATCATCTCTTTTGTAATAAGATGTTTCTGGAACTCTTTGAGACTTCCCAAGTGTGGGCTGGAAAGAAGCTTATCTGTGTGGCGTAGAAAGCATAAAGTGTTTAATTTTAATGGGAAAAAAAATTTTTATTCGACGCAGGCAGACCCTGCTGTGTTTGACAGATATGTTCTAGAAGGAAGCTCAATCTAGATGTTATGTGTAACTTCATCTTATTCCCCTTTGAGCACTACTGTCCTTACAAAATGATCTCTCCACTGCCCAAAGTCATTACACTCTTTCCTTTTCACGTTGTCCCTCTGTAAATGTCAGGCATAACTACATTTTTATTTGCAGAGATACCACCGCTATGAATGAGTAAAAAATTTCCTGCTCCCCCGCCTCTCTCTCTTTACCCTCTGCGCATTCTACTAATATGATTTGTTGAACAAATTGTTCCATTAATCTGGGGCTGGTTGACAGAGTGAGAAAATAAGTGCCAAAGTGAGAAGATTCACAAGAATCGGAAATCTCAGTGCCTCTTTCTCAAGGTAAATAGTTATTATATCAGGGTGTCAGACTGGCGAAATGGATGTGCTTTCATTCTCAGTTTGTAAATGTCACTTTTCCTCAGCCCATCAGGGTGACAAATGAGGTGTGGGTTACAGTAAGAGTTCATTCTTTGACAAAGTTCTTAACAGTCTATTTCAACAGAAAGCAGCCAGCCTGCCTCACTTATATAATCTAAACCCTGCCAGAAACTTCTCAGTTCTACTCTTACTGCTTTATCGCAGTCCTCAAAGAGAAACATCTCTGCAACGAAATTTGAAGTGTCAAATAAATGTAGAAGTGGATAGAGTAGGAAGGAGTTTATAAACCCTAACACTGACTTTCCAGAGAAATTCCATTCACTGTTTCTCAAGATTTTATGATCCAGGAGAAATTTATTATATTAAGGTCTTTGTTTAAATTTTCTTTCACTTTTTCTCTCTCTATATTTAATCTTGAAAGAGATTTTTTTTACAGATTTTTATTATGAATTAATAGGTATATCATATGTGAATAATCCAAGTAAACAAGTTGCTAGAAGAGTAAATGAGTAAGTGGCTGAATGAAAGATAATTCTGCATCTGACTAAAATCCTTCCCCACAAAATATGCCTCAGTGATTAACCTGAGAATGCAGTATTTCAACAGGAATGAGATAGGTTGGTTTTATAACTAAAAGAAAGTTAAGATAATATGTGCAGTTATACAGAAAATAATGTCACTGCGACCAGAGATAATAGGATTAAAAGATCAATGCTAAAATATGATATGTAGGTTGATACTGTAGGCTCAGGAATCACACTCATTTAATTGAGTGAGTCCAATTAAAACTATTTTGTTGGTAGGGTCCTCATCACTGCAAAGTCTTTAATCAGCAGATTTGCTCCATCAGCACTTTTGTCATTAGCGAGGAAATCTCAAGATTCGGCCATCGATTCCTTTGGTCTACCTAGTTCCATCCCATTTGCCACATCAGTCTTTTGTCGCTGAAACTCCCTGAGCTTTGAGTCTATCTATAAAATAGACATAATACAGATGTTTAACAAGACAGTTATGAGGCAATGAAAGCACACCCTGTGAAATATTTTCAAAAATAGCATTTATTTACACAGATGTATTTTTTTTTTAGGGAAGAGAATCTGTAGATTTCCAAAGAAGCTCAGAAATCCTCAAGAGGTAAAGAACTACTGGTTTAAAAATCATCAGATAAAGAGGAAGGGGGAAAAAATGAACTAATAGGAGAGAGGAGACAAAACAGGCAAACTCGAAGCCAAGAAAGAGGAAAGATGTATTATTGATTGACAACGTCAACCTCAGAGAGAGAAACAGGTCCACGGGATTGCAAAACTAGGATGTAAGAAAAGCAAGAAGATGAGAGCTATTAGTCTCAGGTCTTCAAGTGAAGATCTTTCAGGTGTGATGTGAAGATTAGTGTGTGATGAGCAGACTGCTGTGAGAAATCTTTAAGAGGGAAAGATAAACAGGGAAAGGCAAAGCCCTTATAATTGCAAAAATTACAACCTCTGATAAGGTGAGAATCCACGACACTTCAGAGCAGCTTATGTAAGACCAGAGAAGATGCCAGATAAATATTTTCTGTTATACAAATTTTTTAAAAAGCACCTCGTAATGCTAATATGTAGGATGAAGATGTGCTACATACCCAGTGAGGCTGACATAAGGCCCAGTCTTGTTATGATATTTAGACTGTGGAACGATGCTCAATATTAGCATGTATTGGCTTCTCCTATCTATGGGATCATGTCTGCATGTGGCATCCTGCTTTTTTTTTCCCCTCTGTGCTAAAAGCCTGTCGCCCGAAGAGGATGGCCAAATCAGTGAACAAAAGGAGGAAATCAAGAACAAAATCTGTTATGAAGAACACCCTTTTATTTGTAAACACCATACTCTACATACTCATCATTATCGGTGATTTGTGTGCTCACCAAGCATATAGCTTTATTACTGTAATGTGAGCAAATTGCCTATAATTTGTGGTCCTGGAAAAACATATCTATAATTTGGGTCAAAATATGTCTGATCATTCTAATTTACAATAAGCCCTTAATGTAGTTCCAGTCACAGTGGAAATTTCTGAGTTTTCATCTTCCTGCTTCCCCTAGAACTATAAAAAGGGAAAATGTCTGGAGAAGAGTTCTCAGCTTTGAGTGACGCTGTCACTACCAGAAGTTAGGAGCCTGTGGGACATAAAAGTTGTTGGTACATAGTAGGTTATTACTCAAGGACACAAGGACCTGGAATGATTTAGTAACAGCCACATCACCCTCCTCCGAATCTGACTAATTCAGGCTTTGGGAGAAACCACCCTGAGCATTTTTATTTCCTCTTTAATTTTTGGACACTTAACCCTCAGTACGTCTAGACTCCGTGCAGGGGGTCTAGCAGTGAGTGGTACTGCCTGAATGCAGTTGCATTAATTAGGCCAGCAGGCATTCACCCTATTAAACCATATATTTTTTGTATTATAATGTATTGGTGGAGCATCAGTTTTTTTAAACTAAAAGTTAATTTAATGTACATGTATAATGTAAGTAACTATGATAAAAGTCTAATTTGGACTTAGGAACATACAAATTGTTTTGAAGTTTTTAGCTTTCAGTGAGGGGTCCCTGAACTATTTGGGTTACTTATCTGGATGAGATAAATACTGAAATTAAGAGGGGAAAAAAAAATATTATTTTTATAATTTAGATATGGGAAAGACTTGTTAAAGCATGAAAGATAAGAAACAATAAAAGAAAAAAAAATGGATAGATTTGGCCATATATATGAGGTTTAATTTTTCTTTTTCATTAAACTTCCTTCTTTTGCCATTCAATATCATTTTGAAGTTTTTAAACAATGCAATGAATAAGAAAGAAAGGAGGTAAATGTTACACAGGAAATAACAAAATGATTACTTGTTAAAAAATTACATTCACATACCTAAAATTTCCAAGAGGATTAATTGAAAAATTATTAAAACAATACTACCAAGAGTATTGTAATGTAGTCAGATTAATATGTTAGCTTTCCTTTTTGAAATTAAAGGCCAGTAATAAGATGTAATTTTAAAAGTTTATATTTAGCATAGCAACCAAAGTTATGAAATCCCTAGAAATAACTAAATAAGGAATAAGTAGGGCTCATGAAAAATAAAATGTTCCCGAAGGGCATAAAATAGGACCTGAATTGCTGACAAGATACTGCCTTCCTGGGTGGGATAACTGAAGATTGTAAAGATGTCAATTCCTCCCAAATCATCTTGTAAACACAGTGCCACTCACATCAAAATCCTAATGTATTTTTTTTTTAAACCTTGACAACTTGATAATAACTTTTAACTGGGAGAATAAATACATGAAGATGAGCAAGACAATTGTGAATAAGAATAATGAGAGAAGACTTGTTCTGCCAGATATCAAAATTTACTGTAAAGTGATAGTAATTAAGTAGCACGGTACAGATATGAGAATCAACAGATAGATCATTAGAAAATAATGGAAATTACTGAGATCCATCCCTGTTTGTATGGATTGTGTATTTTGTAACAGTTGTGTTTCCTTTCAGAGAGGGAAAGACGGATTATTCAACAATTGGTTTGGCATTTGGAAATAAAATGAAGAATCACCCGTAACCTCTTAAGTAACATCAGACACAAAATCACACCTAATAGATTACGAGTTTAAATGAGAAGTGCAAACTAACGACAAAACTCTTGCACACTATTTTTATAATTTAGATGTAGGGAAGACTTGTTATTGCCCGATAGGAAAATAAGAAACGATAAAAGAAAAAAAAATGGAGAGATGTGGTCAAATAAAAATGTTTAACTTTTTTTTAAAAAAAAAAACTAGGAAAACATTTGCAAAATATATTGCAGAAAAGAAGTTCATTTGCGTTATACATAAAGAGTTCCTACCAATCAATTTGTAGAGATCTATCCTTAAACAAAAATAAATAAATAAAAGTAGCAAAGAACATGAATCAGCACTCCACAGAGAAATGTAGGTCATTACACACAAAATAGCCTCTTGTTAGCAAAGAAGTGTGAATTTTTGAAAAATTCTATACGAATTGTTAGCATATTAGCAGTTTTTTAAAATGTGAGTTTATAAGTCTGTAAAAAATACACATCACTTGATCTGTATATTTATCATTGTGCAGTCTTTCTTTGCTATGATTACTCAACAGTTTCTTGCTTTTGTAATACCACCCACTCAAAAAAAAAATTAGTCAATTTAATGCACATGTGTAACATAAGTAACCTAGATAAAAGTCTAATTTGGACTTAGAAACATACAAATTGTTTTGAAGTTTTTAGCTTTCAGTGAGGGGTCCCTGAACTGTTTGGGCTGTTCGTCTGCAATGAGATAAATACTGAAATCAGGAGAAAACATTCAGAAATATTTACAGCAATTTGGCAGAGTAATTTTATATCTATTGCACCTAGGAATCAAAAATTGAGGCTGTTTTTTTTTTATTTCATTTCTTTTTTAGTCATTCATTTATACGATTATATGATATTTTACAAATATGTCCATCTCCATTTCTCTCTACTTTCTTTTCCTATTTTTCTTTGCCTTTAAATCTTCCCTTCGCAGCTTCTCTTCCCCGACCTTCCAATCTCTTCCTTTCACTTCCCTTTTCTTTCCCGAGTGCATGGTATTTACCAACGTGGCAGGCAAATAAATACCTTGAAGACAAGTTTCACGTGGTCAGAGGAGATATTTACAATTGTGGGAAAGGGGGACGGCTAGGAAGAATTGTGTCATGCTGAATTGAAATTGGAGGTGTCAGTATGAACCTTTCTTTGTCTTTTCTTGAATATGATATTCAAGCTGGAGTTCTAAGCTACCTCTGAGAGTTACAACTTTTTCCTTGGTATACATGTTAATCAACTGAGACTTGATTTTCTTGCAAAGGTCTCAAGCCAGGAAGGGTAAAGGAATAATTGTTTTTCCTTCCCTGCACTAACATAGTAGATGTCTACATATGTTATATTAGGAAAAAGCATGTTATGTTAGAAAAAAACATTTGCAAATTTTCTGTTCACTAGAAGTTTTAGAACTTACGTTTCAGCAAAAAGGAAGTATGCCATAAATTGTGATTTGCTAAATTTCTGGATGAGGCTTCAAGTCACACAAAATATGACTCCCTACAATATCCTATTGTGACATAGGTGGCCAGACACACTTTTTGTTTGATAGAGTGATAGAATCCCTTTTTATACAGTTTATTTTTCTTTGTAAGTTTGAAATGATCCAGTCTACACATTAAATCTAGCTTCCAGTTTCAGCATATAGATTCGAGGTGCGAGTGCAAGACAGGTGTGTAGGAATCCTTGCCGTTTATCTAGCAGGTGCATACACAATGGTAGCTAAGTGCCAGTCTTTTTCTAAATGCTTTATAAACACAAACTCAGTAGATCCTCATCACAAGCCCATGAGGTGGGTGCTATTATTATCTCTATTTGAAGTTTTGCAATGTTTGACCTGATCTGATTTTTTAAATTTCTGCCTTAAAAGCCTATTTAAAATTTAATGAGTAAAGGCGATGGAGAGGGTCATAAGAGAAACACGGTCCTTTAATAATATGTTTTTCTTCAAACTACGGATAGAAGCTTAGCCTGATAAATTAACTGTTCTACATTTTTGACCACTAAAGACTTCTATAATTTCTTTCCATCATATCATTTTTTTTAAGACCCACAACAGATTTGCCAGTCTTTTGAATTCAAGCATTCTGACTACTGTCTTCTGAATAAATTATCAATTTAAACCCCAAAGATACAAATTGTGGAGGAAAATGTCCATTTGGAATCATCACGGAAAAATCAGTTCTCCCATGAGATAAGTTCTCGTGTTTGAAACATGTCGATGTGCACTGTAGACGATGTCACCCTCGCCCATAATCCTTTCAAACAGCCTGAGAGGAAGAGAATGTAGCAGGAACTATCTATGCGCAACAGCTTGGTAGCTAATTTCATCATTTTTGTGCAGAGAGAGTGGAAGGAAACAGAAACATTCACTCACTGTAGAATAGCCCTGGAAATCTTGACAGGTGGTTGATGAGGAAAAGTTCCTTATTTATAATTACACGGGAGCACAGAGATTATGGGGAGATTTTTTTAAAAAACAACATAAAAACAGGCTCTCGAAGATGAACAAAACCAACAAATGGCATTGGAAATTTTCCTAAAGTAATACGAATAATCTGAAATTAGTAGGTGAGTGTCCTTGGTATGTTCAAGGATTCATAAGACAATGTCATCCTCTGATGTAGAAGAGATCTCCCTATTATGTTATCTGAATAATACAGAGCAGATAGCAAGTATCCATAGTTTTGTAGTTTTCAATAAAACTGGTAAGCTGGAGGTTTGTGAAATAGTAGTTTCTGGTGAATCTTACTTAAGAGACAAAGAGCTGACAATAAGAAATGGAAGACAAAATAGTAGGGTTGCCTAACTTTATCAAATCAGTCACATTTAATGGCTCCTTTATTGAATTCATTCATTCAAACAATAAAGATTTTTTAAGATTTGCTATGTGCAGGTTGTTGTTTATTTAATAGACTCACACTATAGAATAATAGAATATAGGATGAAAATTACTGAATAGAACAGCACACAAGTTTCTTAATTATACATCGGGCCTCCGCAAAGTGAAAGAAAATATGTTGGATTTAATCGTTTTCAGTAATGCCACTTAATGAGAATAAATTTTCTATTATTTACCCTCTTGGGGGGAGAAAAAAAATCCTTTTTACTAAACAAATCATCCTGTTCATTGAAGCAATCCTTTAATAGAAAATATTGCTTTTTTGGAAAAGTATTTTCTTTAAAAAAAATAGGTTTTATTCAACACTTCTATTTTAATAAACACTACAGGTCACTGCCAGAGCAACAGGTAACAACAGTGCCTTGTTTATCATCAAATAAATGTTAAATTTGGCCCATTTTATTTACTAGAGTGTGGACAGACATACCTAGATGAATGGATACATACATACATAAATACATACATACATAGATGATAGATGGTAGATAGATAGATAGATAGATAGATAAATAGACAGACAGACAGATATTAAACAAAAATATAGGTATATAATCAGAAGCAATCCGTTCCAGAACTGGCTCTGCCTAACTTGTTCAGTGAACATGACCTTTCACAAACCACTTAATTTCTCCTGGGCTTATCATCTTTTACCCTAAAGTAACCATGTACACACACGAATAAATCTGTATTTAGAGACTTCTACTCTAAATGTGGAAAAGGAAGCAATACTCGTGGATTACTTAAAAACCTATCTTTACCTGAACTACCCACGGAATATAAAACTTGCCTTCTGAGATGGGTACCCCCAAAATTCACATGCAGAAACCCTACCTCTCAATGAGGTGTCATTAGGAGGCGGGGCCTTTGGGAGGTTGTGAGTAGGTCATGAAGGTGGAGCCCTGATACACGGGATTAGTGCCCTCAAAAGAGGCCACAGAGAGCTCATGACGAGAAGGAAGCCTACGAACCAGGAAGCAGCCCTCGCCAGACATCAAATATGCCAGAGCCTTGATCTTGCTTCCCAGGCTTCAGAACTGTGAGAAATAAATGTTCGTCATTTAGGCCATTCAGTCTATGGCAGTTTGTTGAAAGAGCCCAATGGACTGAGACACCCTCTAAATCCACTCGTGGCTTTGAATTTCTTCTTTACAGATTTATTTCACATTAGCAAGCCTTTATCACATCTTGGTCTGCTCACTTTTTAATTTAATTGCTTTATTTTGAGGTTTGGGGACCTCACATACACACTCCAGGGATGACTAATTTGGAAGTAAACCAAAAAAAAGAAGCTCACTTCTTTCCATTCTAGAAATAAAAGGGGCCTGGGCTCAGAAAGTGTTTTCAGGATTCTCCGGCAGAAAAATAAAAGAGGGAGCCAACACCAAAAACGGAACCCCACAGATCATTGTGGTCGTTTTAGACAAATCCTACACTGGAAATGTCACCTGCTCTCATCGATCCAGGAGATGTTTTGTGCCTCACGAAGGAGAGAGAAAATATGCCCTAAATGGGGGCTCTTGCCTTCAGCATCTTGAAATTCCTTCGCCCTTTGATGCATTAAAATATTTAATCAAAATCAAATGCTGTTGCCCCTATTTATACAAGTGCTTTATTATCCTGTACATTACACTGCAACCTGCCTAGTTCTTAATGTGACCTAAAGAGCTAGTCGGCATTTATTACAAATGTGAGGCAGTAAGCTTCCGGCTGGGCAATTAATCACTGACACCAAGGAATTTCTTCTCTTCAGGTGGGGAACCCATCCAAAAACTAAGAAAAATAATCGGGCTAATTAATTCTTATCTGCAAAGAGCAATTAGATGAACGACCTCGAAAGACTTGTCACCCCTAGTGAGACGCTCACTTTCTAAATAGGATGTGTCGGAGCCTCTTTCCACTGGGCAAGCGACGCCGCAAAATGGAGATGACAGAAATGAAGGGGAGGGAAGTGATAAGGGAGCAGATTCATGAGAATGGAGGCTGATGAGAGAGACCGAGGGAGAAGTGGGAAGACAGAGAGAGAGCCTGAAAGATCCAGTGTCATCCTGTCTGCCTGCTCGTCTCCCTCTTTCACACAGGTAGGTAGCGAAACAGAGGACATTTTTGCACTCTCGAACACGGCGAAGCTTAACCAGGCCAGAACGCGATCCGATTCGTCCCCTGCGACGCCTCGCTTTCTATCAGCGAGCCGTGTTTCCTCTGCTCGGCTCTCCACGGCACGCGACTGCTCACGGAAGGCACAAAATGCCGTCAGAACCAGACGGGTCGATCTTTCGTTTCCTCCTTCGCAAGCGCCTTCGTAATTTTGGTTCTGCACTTATATCAGTGCCTGACACCGGGACCAGAGCATGGAACCGTTCAGTCTTAAAAACCAGCTCAGCGAACGTTTTAAATGTCCAAAATGCAACGTCATAAGGTCATTTTGTTTTGTTTTGTTTGTTTGTTTGTTTTATAAATACAGCTTTGGCTGTTTTGTTCGTCCTTTATTTTTTTTCTCTTCAAGAAAAATAGAAACATATGTCTCTAAATAGTGAGTTGATTTCTTCCTTTTCTGTCTCTTCCTCCCCTCTTTCTTTTTCTTCAGGCAAATGAGTGTAAAGCACAAGAAACCTTTGGAGGGGGATTCTTATGCAATCATTGCCTGCTGCTGGTGATCTGAGAATGTGAGCCCAGTGAGGGTCTCAAGCCTTGTGGGGGCTAGCCGACCTTAAGAGGCCAGCTAATGTAGAGAGGTTAGCTCTGATTGAAGCCAGTCTCACCACGAATACATCCCAAGTGATCAGCTTATCTATGTCTTGGTTCTACTGTTTTGAATGTATAGACATCAACCCTTTGCCTTTAAGAAACTCTCTCTGTATCACTGTACTTTTGTATTTTTCCTTACTGTGAAGACAGTTGTCAAAATCTTCTGTTACAGAAAGGAAGTGGGCGTAAAATCCAGGTTAATCTAAGGCTGGGTAGGGCGCCATTTATATTATGGGTTAGGACAGTGTCTCAGATTTCCCTGTTTTTGATGACCTAGACAACTTGGAAGATGACGGGTCATCTGTTTTGCAGCATCCCCCTCCACTGGGATTTGTCTGATGGGTTTCTCATGATTAGACTAGGGATATGGGTTTAGGGGAGGAAGAGTAGAGAGGCAAAGCGCCATTCTCATCGCATCATGTCAAGGGCGCAAACTTTCTACGTGGCTCTTCACCGTTGATGTTGACCTTGATCACTGGGCTGAGGTCGTGCGTGTCAGGTCTGTCCACTGTGAAGTTGCTTGCTCCCATTCCCCACATTTCCATACCGTGCTCTTCGGGAAGAACTGTACGGCAGAATGTGCGGTCCAGACTTAAGAAGTGAGGAGTTAGTTATAGTCCATCGCCTTGAGGGTGGAGCGCCTGCATAAATCATTTAGGATTCTTCTGCATGGATGAGTAGTCTCTTCTCTCCCATTTATTTACTTAATCAATTATTGACTTATATCCATATGGACTCATGGATATTCACTTTATCCTTTGGTTTATAATCCAACGAGGCTCTTTATTTTGTTGCTCAAATTGTTTCAGCTTTGGTCACTAGGAACTCATTCTGTAGGCTCCTGTAGTGTTAGGAACGTTCTTTTTTTTTTTAGAGAGAGAACTTTTTTAGTTTCTGGCACTGTGAGTTGCTCCAGGCTCCAAGAACAACTTTTCATTCCACAAGTTAAAGCTAAAAGTTAATTTGACATAGAGGTAACATGAATACTAAGTCCAGACCAAAGAGAGACAGTAGAAAAGGGGAGAAAGAGAAGAAAAACACTGGAGACCAGTGGAGAATTTAGAGGAGAGCTCAAAAAAAAAAAAAAAAAAAAAAGCAGAAGGCATAGGAGGAAGGCTTGGCCTGAATTTCAGGTTTGCTCAAAGGTATTTCAAGATGCTGCTCTAAATTCAACTTCCCTATATAATCCACAGGTAATTTGTCTCCATTTTTATTCCTAAAACTGTTTTATGTCCTTAGCAAACTGTTGTAGCATGGCCGTGAGGGAAAGATAATAGGCTGCATGTAGAAAGAATGTCTCTTTAGAGTATAAAAAAAGTTGAAATTCCTAGTTCTTCTGATCACTGGCTGTGTGATCTATGGTAAAGGTTCAACCTCTCTGAGGATCAGCACTCAAAATGGGTATAAATTCATATAGATAGATGGATGAGTGGGTGGGTGGATGGGTAGGTGGATGGGTGGATGGGTGGGTGGATGGATGGATGGATGGATGGATGGATGGATGGATGGATGGGAAGCAGAGAGTGAGGTATCTATGACCATCAATTAAGTTAATACATTAAGTGTCTGACATAACAAAAAAGGACATTGGCTATAGGTAATCAGTCAATGTCAGCTTGCTCTGCAAATCTAGTTGCCTGGTTACTCGCCTGTAGATACAAGCATCTGCTTCACCAATTTTGGGGGATACTAACATCAAAGCATTATCTGTGCATGTAAGTTACACTGAAAGCAAATGAGGGCTTTGAAATACCGGGCTATATGCAAATCTCTTGCGTTTCCTACAATTCTTTGAGTGTTTTGCCCCCATAAAGCTTACAAGGGAGTAAGCAACACATATACAAAAATGAATGGCACTTGAAAACTTCTAAAATTCACTGCTTTCAAAGCACACTTTCTTTAGCAATAATTCCAATAGTAAATGACCAACACATCACCTCCATAAAACGGATGCCTTTTCCAATCCAGCTCTTCAACTGACCATGACATCTTGATATTGGAAATATGTAATAAATTATTGGAAATAAAGAATGAGATCAGAACATTGTTACAAAAGCCTGAGTATACTTATAAGGAACAAATGTACTTTGTAAATAGGGGATGATTTACAGTCAGCATATTTGATGAATCTCACGCATAAGGTAAAATAAGAAAAGATGGAAATTTCTCCACATACAATAGTCATTGATGTACATGGCTTAATTTTAAGCAATCAAAATAACAAGTTGAGGTGACCACAAAATGATAATTCTTAGTATCAACAACTTAATAACTGATAGAATTTCAAAAGTTGAGTCATTCCCTAATAATTAAAAATCTTTTAAATCTGCTAAATTATTGCCAAAGACTTCAGTTGGCTTTTTTTGCAGCAATTTTGATTCCAGCCAAGGTAAACATTGAGTAGAAACTAATTTCTCTCGGTATAAATATTTCAGATTTTATAATCCCTGTGAGATGTGGAAGAGAGGGAAAAAAAGATGAAAAGGATTGAGATATACTTTAAAATTTCTTTCGAGGTTTATTTCAGGTCAAAGACAAACTAAAAGGTTAACTTCGAGGTTACTTCAAACACTATCCCAATATGTATGTATTAGAAAAAGAAGTAAAGCCTCAAAATGGTGTGATTTATACATCAATTCAAAGAACTAAATAAGCTTCTTCGAGTGGTAGAAATAAGTTTCTTATCTAGCTTGCATTAACACCGTGATGTATAGTAAGAGGGTTGCAATGGATGTAACTCATTTCCATTAAGATGCGTTAACAGAAGACTGACTATATCTCCACAAGATTTCGATCAGACTATTAGGAAGCGAAGGCTGCCATTCAGTGGGTGGGAAGTGTACCTCTTATTATAACAAGAGCCTCTTATTAAACGAATTCTACTCCACGAAACTCCACTGAAGGACAGTGTATGTTAACAGCAAAACATAGGGCATAGTTAGTGGTAACCCAAGGCCCCTCATTCCCATGAAAGACAGCTTTTCTCAGGAGGCTTGCTGCCAATGTGCGATGTGCACTCTCTTATTTAGCAAAAAAATAAAAATAAATTTTGTCTCTATGAATGCCTCTCACATGCATATTGTATACTGAAACTTCCATATGCGGAAAATTTATTTCTTGAACTCATAAAACAAGCTGAATCAGCCAGACAGAAGGCAATGAAATGTAAATGGTGACGATGAAGGTGACGGCCATCATGTCCTGTTTTGTCAGGCCCTGTACTAGGGCACTACAAATATTAGCTTATCTAGGTATTCTAGGCTCTAATAGTTTTTAACCATTATTCATATTACCTGGCTTTAATGAGAGCTGCACAGAATTGTCTTTTCAATTTTAGAAAGCAGAAGCTTATCGAGAATTGAAATAAAACTGATAAAATCTCTTGGAGACAGATTTTTGGCAATATTGCAGAAAACTAAAATTACTGGATTTTAAAATTATACGTGATATTTTAATATTATATTATGTGACGTATACAGTTTTGTTATAAAATGTGATATATAAAACATTACATGAAATATTGCACATAGAGAAATGCATACTCATTTATTTCTTTTAACTGAGTTTATGGATTGAAAAAAAAAAAGACTGTTCAGGAGCTAAAATATAACTAAAGTCCAAAGAAGTGAAGTTTGGTATGGTCTAAAACTTTAGAGTATGTGCAAAATTGGGTAAATTTGAGTTCGAGATTATAGAAACTCATTAAGTCTAAGGAACAAGAGACAAATCCTACAGGCCAACTAAGAAGGAAAGTCTAATAAGATACCCACATGTAAAAATGGGACTCCAATATCCTACATTTCACTGCTAGAGTGACTTAAGAAAATTGTACATAAAAACCCCTCGCTCAACAATTAGTAAGGAAAATTGCTTGTCGAGTCTTCACACTGAAATAGAAAGAGAACCTCACCATAGATTTATAGCTATAAGCTGAATTTGAAGCCTGAATTTGTGATACCCAAATACTCTGAAAAACATCAATTCATTTCAATGTATCCTGGCTCTGTAATGCCTTTGGGCACCTAACACAAATAAAGCCAAACCAAACCAAACCAAACCAAACCAAACCAAACCAATAAATAAATAAAATAAAAACTCTCCCTAAAAGATCTCAATGCCAAATCAGGACTCAAAGAATTCCCACTGATAAGGTTCTAAGTATATGATAAAGCCGTCAGAAAACACAAAGAGCACAAAGAAACAAAGTCGCCATGAGTAGAATTAGATCACAAATGTCTTTCGATTTTGGAATTATCAGCCATAAATTCAAAAATAAATTTGTATAACATGTGTAAAGAAATAAAAAGTTGAAAACATGAAAAAAGAAGGATAATAAAGAAACATGAATACTTAAAGAATACCCAAATATAATTATAGAAAGAAGGAATATAAATAAGTGAAATAAAAATTCAGTGGACCAGCTTAACATCAGATAAGACAGAGCTAGAGAGAGAATCACTAAAAAGAAAAGAAGAGAAAGCTAAAGAAAGCATCCGGAAGGCAGTATAGAGAAGCAAAGAGGAAGATATATGGAAAAGAGATTTAAAAACATGGAAGAAAGTGTAAGAGGGTCTAACAAATATATAATATGACTGTTAGAAGGCAAGAAGGGAAATAATAATGGACAGGCAACGTCTGAGAAACAAGTCTGATAATTTTTTAGAACTGGTGAAAAAATAACAATTCATGGATTTCAGGAAACCTAAAGTAAGATAAGCAAAAAGTAAAATCAAAGTTTAGACACATCATGGTAAAACTGCCAAACATCAAATACAAAAATCAAAATCTTAAATGCATCCACAAAGAAAAGAGAGATTACTTTTATGAGGGTGTCAATGAGGCTGGCATCTAATTTCTTAAGAGCCAAAATGAAAGTCAGAAGTCCAAGAGAATATGCCAAAGTATGACTTTTTTTCAGGTTAAAAAAATGTCAGAAGGTAATTTTGAAATAAAAAAAAGAATGAAGAACTTGTAAAATGTTTATAATATGCATATTATCTTATAATCTAAATAAATATTAGATGTATAAAACAAAAATAATGATATATAAATTGTGAAGTTAAAAGACAAGATTGAAAAAAACATTACTGGACCAAAAAAAAGAGCTTGAGTTAAGGGGAACGTGATCTGATTTCAACATTTTAAGGACTTTTGAATTGTTTTTTTTAAAAATGGTTAAATATATCGATGAATTTACACTTTGATAAGTTAAGTGTGGACAGTAAAACTTCTAAAATCACCAATAACAACTAGACGTTGTGTGTATAACTTCTTATCTGATAGAGAGACTGAGAAAAAATACCAAATAAATATAAAAAGAGGACAATAAATGAGGGAAAAGATAAAAGGGCAAGCTAAGAATCAAACTATGAAAGTAGAAATTAACTCAAATATATTAGCAATTGGAATAATTGCAAATGGAGTCAATGTTTGGTTAAAATACAAAAACTATTTTTAAAATCCAAACTTTATGCTGTCAATAAAAGAAACACTTAAACAGAATATAAAAAGGACAAAAATAAAGAGAATAAAAAGAATCCTGGTATAGCTCTATTAATATCAGGAAATAAAACACAGAATATCTGTCAAAAAGCCTTATAGTAATTAAAGGATTTTACAGTTTACATATTGATAAATTTGGGCATTGCACCAAAGAAATGATTTTATAATCTATGCTCTATATACCTAAGATGAAGAGAACCACAGAAAATAAGGCACGTTAAATTTTTATTGGGAGATTTGTTGTCAGACAGACAAAAAAAAAAATGCTAATTATAAAAATGATTTGAACAACACGATTAGGAATCTTTATCTATACTATATCCAATAACTGTAGAATAAGCTATCTTTTCACGGGCACACCAAAATTTATGGAAATTGAGTACTCATTGACCCATAAAGCAAGTCTCAATGATTTGGAAAGGATTGCTATCACAAAGGTCACATACTTTTTGTTATAGGTATTTAAGCATAGAAAATTATTATGAACAAGGTCATGCTGATAAATTTGAGAATATATCTTTAATGGCTTTCCTAGGGACATATCCCAGACAATCTAATATCTGTGCAACAGGCTAAAAATAACACAAAAGTGTATCAAAAAAAGGAATAGATAGTTTGTTATAGTCATATAATGGAATACTATACGACAGTGAAAATAAGAGACTTACAAATATGTATGCATCTGGAACAATATGGAATAATCTAGGATTATACTCTTGAGTAAAAATCCCCAATAACAACAAATTACAAATATGATTCCATTGGTATGATATTCAAAAACACCAAAAAATGGACAATATGTTATTTCAGTCACAAATATATGTATCTTTTATATGTGTGTGTGTGTGTGCGCGCATGTGCACATGTGTGCATGCTAAATGGCAAAAAAAAATACCAAAACTGAAAATTCGTGGAAGCATTTACTTCTAAAGGAAGTGAGAAAGGGCACAATTGAGTAGAGACATGGGGTTCCCCAGGTAATGACAGTGTTCTAGTATGTTCTATTCCTTGCATATTATTCCTTCAATCATACACCTATTTTTTTAAAAAAAAAATATTTTCAATATTTAATAAAAATGAATTGTCCCAATTCTTAGCATCAAAGTCTGGGCCCACAGACTAGCTAGATTAAATCAAAATGTTTTTTGTATAATTAACTCATGATGTAACTGTTGCCATATCACATGATGAATTACCTTGCATAATTCAGAAATAATGGAAGTTTTTCCCCTAGACTTATTTTAGAAAATGTTAAAAAGAGAAAACTTGAAAGAATAATACAGTGAACGTGGTCAAGTGCCACATAAAAAACTTTTGTTGATTTTCTCTCTCTCGTATCACCTTGGATTTTCCCTATAAGATATTAAGTTTAATATGTTATGATCAATTATAGTCTCAAATTTGGCCGGTGGCAGCCCGTCCAAGCTGGCTCTTGTGTTCTTTTGGCCTGATCTCATGAGAAAGACTTCCTTGTTTTCCGATGTAGCTTGATGTCGTAGGCTTACTGTGATTTCTCTGTCTAGTGGAATAAATTTTGACTCTATTATAAACTTTTCATTGAAAGCAAGCACATACCTCTGATGCTGTTACCAGTGCTGGTGAACTTAGTGTTATTTTTTGAAATTGTCTTCCGATTTGTTGGATACCAATCCAATCCAGCCTCAAAGTATAGATCACAAATGGCCTTTCCTAGAAAAATTTGTTTGCAAAAGAAAATCTATGTGGGTTTCTTTTAATAAATTTGAATTCCGAATTGATCTTTTAAGCTTCTTGGGTAAGATGTCTTTCTCTCTTCTTCCTCCTACTGAGCCTGGCAAATGTAGATGTTCAATTAATATTTGTCAAATGGCATTAAATACCAGGCAGCTGTGCGTGCATGTATGTGTGTGTGTGTGTGTGTGCACGCGCGTGTGTGTGTACATAAATTGAACCAAAATAAGCAGGAAGGAGGGTAGGCAGCAGTCTGTAGTTAACAGAAACCACATTTCATTTTTATCTGTCCATTTAAAACCTGATTGGTCTCTGTTTTTCAAGGTTATCACCTGTCTGAGAAGTGCAGAGGCTTGAAATGCTTCTCGCCAATGCCGGCGTTGACTTTCAAGCAAGAATCTCCCCTCGGTATCCCACTCCTGCTACCCAGCCCTCCAGGAGCTGGCGGGTTTCTGAGTGACTTAGACACCAGCGGCTGACATGATCGGAGCTGACTGGACCACTCCAGGCAAACCTCAGAGCCGCAAAATCAGCCTGACTTAGGTAAACATTGTCCTGACGACAGCATTCTTCTACGCCATCTGCGGCTGCAAGGGAATCCATTATTTTTGCCATCCCTGGGGGGAAGGCAAAGGTCCTGGGCATCATCACCTCTAGGCGACTGTAACCGACTCTACCGCACACCCCAATTTGCTCGCCATAATTATAGGTCGCTCGCCCGCTTTGTTATTTCCAACCCCCCTTCCCTTTCTTTTTTTTTTTTGTTCTTATCAATAATAAATGGAGCCCGTGAATCACGCTGCTGTGCTGTTTGGGTATTATGAAAATGCTAACAATAATAAGGTAGCGTCCACAACACCCTGTTTTTATCAGCCGCTCTGATGCTCTATTAGGCAGCCAGTGAGGAGTTCGAGCAAATTGGTTATGTTAATGTCCTGTAGTACTTGAGAAAGATGAGGAGTTGGCAATTAATTTTTTCCAGGCTGTAGGCCGACAAGCAGATTTATATTCCTTCCTCTCTCTGGGATCGGGCTGAGAGAAGGTGAGGCAGAGAAGTGAGCTTCCAGTGGCTTTCCAGGACCTAGCTGAACGGTGCTAAATAAAGCCCGGGAAGGAGAAGGAAGAGGGGAGAAGTGCACCCAACAGTGGGTGAGCGTCTCTCTGCTCCATTCATTCCGCTGACAGGGCTTCTGCAACTTAAACCTGTTTTATTAATTATGTTTGACATTTCCTTAATTAGTTTCATTTACATCCCATCAGCCCCTACCAGACGATTGCTCCATACATCATTTTACCAGGAGCGTGATGCCTACAGAATTATAACAACAACAGACGATTTTGTGTGACTTCCAGGAAATTAGTGGACAGTCCCTGCCATTTTAAATGGTTTTATAGAAATGGAGGGGGGGGGGGCAGAATTCACCCCCGAGGTTTTATTTTTCCTTCCTAATTTCTAAGATATCAAAAATATTTATAAAGTGATATTTTGATATACTCAGGTTTATTGTCTAGCTGTAGGATTCACCAAATCTTAAGAAAATTGCTCTTAAATAATAATAATAAAAAATATGATCCTGAATAAAGGAGGTGAAGTTAAAAACATATCAGAGATGGCCCATGGAAAAAATCCATTAAAAAAAAATCAAGGGCTGACTCTACACAGGAAGCAGCGCTTATGGATTCAGCAAAAGGAAGGTAACATTTTGTTTCTTCAAGAGTTTGAATCAGAAGAAGCACATAGGTAAACATGGATGTTAGCATGTGGAGAGCAGAGAAGCGCTTCAAGGAACTTAAGTTTTTCCTAAGCCAGCCAGGCTTGCAACGGCCCAATCCCTGAACTAAGGTTGGTCTTGTTCTCCAACTCGCCCACTCACTAGTCTTGCTGCGTTTGCCTTGATCACCTTTCCAGCTACTCTCTTATCTAATAAATTCCTAATTGCCGGTTATTCTTCTTTAAGATGGCTTTCAGGTTCCCTCCTCAGGTTCCCTCTGTCTAGCGATTTTATTTTCCGACAACTAAAAAGACACCATAAATGCCTCCTGAATTCCAGTGGCTCCTGCTCCAGTGTCCTGTGAAGGTCAGACTCATCTCTGCAGAGCCTGGCTTAGTCCGTGTCACGGTTTGCAAAATCTTGAAGGATTTCGCCTTCTAGCTGAGATTCACGGCCCTTCCCAACTCATCACCGTCCCAGCCGTTTATTCTAACTCACGCCACCCGCTGCTCCGGAACCACCTGTGGATTTTCTCAGCTCGCGCTTTGGCTGACGCCATCCTCTCCATCCGTGATGTTCTCCCCACAAGCTGGACCCCCCTTCCGGGCCCCGTGCCTAAAGCTCAGCCCAGCATCCTCCGCATACGCTCTTGCCAGCTCGCTCAAGGGAACGCTCCTCCCTCTTCCCACTTTTACTCCTGCTCTCGCCTTGACCTTAAACAATTCTTGTGCTGCGTTTTTTGTTTCTTTGTGTTTTGGTTTTTCGAGCTAATTTTTTTTTTTGACTCACTTATGATTCAACTTGTTAGCTGTTTATGCCTTATTTCTCCAGTAAGATTGTTAGCCCTTATGTTTCCATATATTTATTTTCCTCATGGTACATACATGGTGCTCATTAAATACTAATGAAGGCAGAACAGCATGTTATGTTTTATTTGTGCCAATACAAATTAACTGAAGTACCAGCACACACTGATGCTCAGGATATACATGATGAGTGAGAATTAACACCTTCAGGAAAAAGAAATAATAGACTCTATGATAAGATCTATACTGTCATGAAGAATCAAGACACAATTATTTTCAAGTGTGAATTATTTACTTCATTTTGCTTAACTAGACACTTAAAATAGAAGCATAATTCTATTCATGTAATAACCGTTTGGAGAATAATAACTAACATCTATACCATGCTTTTCTGGGTACCAAACATCATACTAGGTACTATGCATGCATTATTTCAAATATAAAGAGCATGGAGTGAGCATTGTTATCTACCTTTTATAGACAGAGAAAATTGAGACATAGAGAGAAGACAAAAACTTATACAAGTTCACAAAGCTACATTAACTACTTGAGCCGAGATGTGAATTTGCATCGGCTTGGCTGTAAAATGGCACTTCTCGTATGCTGTGGGTTAGTGATTATATCAGAAATCCGCGGCAATCCTATTAACCTTGCAATTGCTCAGGGCGGTGTGGATAGAGAATAAGATCAAGTACTGGGTATGGTTTTCACCAAACAAGTATAATAACAGCTAATATTTATTGAATATGTACTACATGTATACTCTGTCCTAGAAGCTTCACTTGTAATCACATTGAATGCTCGAATCATGTCTAATTCATGAAGTCAGCACTATGGTTCTTGCTTCGTAAAATAAGAAATCCACGCACAGAGAATGTTGGTGACCGCCCAAAGTCCTACAAGCAAGAAGTCACAGAACTGTAATCTACCTCCTTCGGGATGACTCCAAGCCTTTTCAACAACAGTTCTGACTCCTGACGCTCCTAAGTGGTAAGAAGCATTTCGTATTAAATCAACCCTTGTATCATTTCCTTCACAAGGCTGACACTACCTTCCTTGTATCATGGCAGCGAGCGTGGACACAGAGAAAGAAAACTCACCCCGCCCCCATCCCTGAAACGGTAGCTCCTGAACTGGCCCTGTCCCTCACGCCCCAAAGCTCTGCGACATGCACACGTTTGCTGATGGCATCTCCTCTGGCCGGGTGCTGGGTGTGCGCCAAATACCAGACCCTCCAGGCCGTTGTCTGTTCTGATGCTTCTGTTTCGGTACGTCTGTTTCGCATGTGCATGGAGCTTTAAAGAGAGTGTTTTTGAAAAAAAAGCTTCTTGCAGCAGGGGAAGTAGGACGAAGGCCAATGAGGAGACTACATGGGATGTTCAAAGTACCACTGAAGTCACCACGCGCAGCCGTCAGGGCCTTTTCGTAGGGGTCACTGGCAATAGATTCGAGTAGTCTGTTTCTAAACTAAGAAATTACATTCTGCCTCTTTACATTTCTCCCAAACGCTCGGTGATGTAAATTCATCACACAAAGTCCGAAGTTACCACTTATTGTCTCTTTTATAGTTGAAAGTGGCTTTATTTCTGTATGTGAATAGAGTGAGGTCTGATATCAGTCTTCTGATGCTTCTGAAATCTGGCTTAGTGGAAATACCACTAAGTATGAATTCGGCAACAACCTACATGGTTAGGTCCACCTTAAAACTGCCGGTAAAACTGTGTCCCTAAAACCCGCAGCTGTAACTGGTGATCATTTTAGTCTGGGTCAATACGAACTGCATCTCCCCTTTGGTCTCACTACGTTAAACAATAAATCCTTGGGCCGTTAGTTGGTGATGAATCTTTCAGTGTTAAGTCCAATCAACAGGAGCTACTGAACACTTCCTATGTGTAGACAGTGTTCAAGATGCTGCCGATGTAGGAATGAAGAAGACAGGTAAGGTCCTTGGTGCCAAGAGGTTTACGTCCTACTGGGGAGAACAGGTCACGCAAGGAAGAAGAGCACCGGAAAGTGAAATGGTACAAGGAGAATGTCTTCTCCTGGGGACAGGTAAGGAGCATCAGTCATTGTGACCAGGGAGGGCAGAATGATGCAAAGAGGCCGTGCTCCGTCAAGACCAGGGAGGGAGGGGACATTCAGGAAGGACAAGAGCAGAGCCCTTAAGCAGAGACGCGCTGGGTGTGTTGGAGGCAAACAAGCCAGCGTAGCTCGGTCAGAGTTAACAAGAAGGCAAGCACAGGAAGACAATCAAGGAGGACCTCTGAATGCCACTCTAAGTTCAGTGGGAAACCACTCGGGGTACGGCCTGCCGTTTTATTCCAGAACGATTAAAGGTATCAACATCAAAAGGGTATGAATTTAAATTACAAAATAATTTCCATGATAATGAAAGTTTCATGCAATTTTAATTCTATTTTGCTTAGGTTTCAAATCTTGTAAATAACTGATGGGAAAAGGCTTGGTGGAAGTGTTTAGGGTGTTTATGGGTGAGCTTGTTAAAAATGGGTTTCCAGGGGATTTTTCTCATTTTCCCCCTCCCAAACCATGGCTAGTTATATCCCCCAAGAGTTTATAAAGAGATTGGAATAAGAAGAATTTTAAAATGTGTTTTAAGTAAAAGATGGATAAGTTGCACCATATTTTTTTTCCCCTACCTAAAAAGTCACTTCTAAAATTGCTGGGAAGGAGCTCAGAAAGATGAAAAAAAAAAAAAAGATGTCCACATTTCCTTGGACCCTCTGACCACTCTGGGTGCTGGGCTGTGAGTTTATACTTATTTTTTTTTTTTTCCTTTTTTAAGCAAAGTCCTTGGGGTCATATGCTCCACATGGCTTGCTACTCTCAAAATGTGAGATGCGTTCGCTAACTTAGAATTCAGCTGAAATCCAAGAGAAACTGCAAGCACCCAAGACAATTAACCGCCTGTATCATTTTCCAGAAAACACTGTGCTAGTTTACAAGGGCTGCAAGATATCTGAAATATCATCAAGTGGTGGAAAAATCAAAATATTTTGCTGTCATATGCTGTCACATACTGTCAGAAAGCCTCGTGCTATGGCCACAGTCGAGTTGAATCTGATTAAAAGATCAGCAAACAAGGCAGGTTTAGGGGTATTTGACCCCATCAGGGCTGCGCCTGCAAGCACCTGTCAGAGTTTCGGTTGTCCTATGCTGTGACACTGCTGCTTATGCAGCTTTGCCAGTGGATACGCCTGATGACATCTTGGAGAGGCAGCAACAGATTCGTATGTTTAGTTTTCTATTTTCGAATACTGTTCGGTGCAGCTAAGATGGAGCTTAAATTATATTCCAATTACCAGTTCCGTAAACAATGAATTATTCAAGATAAACTGCCCAGTTTTACTAACGCGTGCGTGTAATATGCATACGTTTGCTTCTCTCTTACACATATGTGGATGGAGAAACTAAATGAGCTTCTCCTAAGTTTACAAGAATTCCATAACGCTATGTGTTTCAAAGAAGCTGATCAATATTTACTGAGTTTGGGTTGCATAACTCATGAAAACTTCACAGTTCCACATGTACACATGCACGCGTGCAAAAAGTTAAAAATTATACATATAATCGCATAAGAATACATGATTTTTTATCTTATAAGGAAAAGACTCCATGTAAGGTGTGTGTGTGTGTGTGTGTGTTTTCAGGAAGGGGATGGTGTAAATAGAATGACAGAGACGAGTATTTTTTTTCTTTATGCCAGTCTGGTATTTGCAATGCAACGAATCGTTGGGGTGACGTCACGGTGTTGTTGTGCCATAAAGTTGGTAAACTTAAAACTTTAGCCAGCTTTGCAAAGAAACAAAGCTCCCCTTTTCATTGTGATTCATATGGTGAAAATAGACACTTCGTTTTCAGTGATTCTGCTCCAAGAATTTTCGTACATTTGCCTTAGGCAAAACTGATTTTTTTTTTTTTTTTTTGGTCCTTGCTTAAAATGTTCACATTTCACAGAGAAAGAAAAAAATCTTGCATAGCGAGAGCATGACAGTTTCCCCATCTGTGAGAATTCGCTCCGAAAACATGGATGTAAATCTAAAAAAAAAATATTTTCAGTTTTAAAGGCCTTGATTTTTAAAGTAATCTTTTTTTTAATATGGAATTATAAAAATATAGAAAGTGCACAGATGATTGGTATAAAGTTGGGTAAAGCTTCGCAGCCAACACACCTGTAGAACTGCCACACTGATGAAGAAGATTGCCAGCATCAGAGGGACTCTCGTGCCTTTCTCCGACCGTATCGTCACATCTATGGCTACGTCGGGCAGCGTTGCCGGCTTTGACCTGTGTGTGTTTGGAGTTCGACGGCCTCTCTTCTTCTGTGTCCGGTTTCTTTCACTCAGCATTAGGTTTGTGAAATGCATCTGCACTGCTGTGTTTAGCTGCGGTCCATTATCATTGCTGTATAGTACTCCATTGATCAGTTAGAGCACAATGTATTTATGCGAACTACAGTTGATGGACTTTTTAAAAAAAAAAATTTTTATCACAAACAGTTCGTTATCATCATGCCTGCACATGTTTCTCAGTGTATATCTGTGAGGAATATACCTTTTAGGAACACAGCTAGAGTGGAATTACAGTGAGGGAATATGTTCAACTTCAACGCATTGTGTTATTTACTCTGTTAAAATTGCGTCACACATTTACACTCCTGGGTCATAAGAGTTTCAATTGTTCTGCATTTTTGCCAACTTTGCCGCAGTTAATCTTGTTAATTCGGCCATGTTGGTGGATGTACACTGGCATCTCAATATGCTTTTGATATGCTTACCATGAGATCGATGTATCATGACTCTTTTCTAAGGTTTATTGACTATTTGGATATTTTGAGAGGCGTCTGTTCAAATCTTTTTCCATTTTCCTACTCCATTATTTGTTGCACACCAGTTTTTCAATATTGCTCCTTTTGCTTCTTGCATTTTATATCCCATTTAATAAATTGCTGCCTACTCTAAGGTGATGATAGTCTAGCATGTTATCTTCTAGAAACCTTATTATTTTAGTTTTCACTTTTAGATCTTCAATTCATCGGGAATTGGTGTGAGATAGGTATTGGATCCATTTTTCCTCTAAGAAATCCATTGGCTCCTACACCATTTGTTGAAAAGGTTGTCTTTGCTTCTACCTGGCTTCAGCACCAGCTTTGTCCTAAGTCAAGTCACCATATATACATTAGTCTGTTTCAGGCTCTTTATTTTGTCCAATTGGTTTAACTGTCTATCCTTGTGAAAACACAGTGTTGTCTGAATTACTCAAATTTTATAATGATATGACATATAAAAGTGCTGTTCTTCCAGCTATAGATATAGTTTTATTTTTCTAGTGAGGACCTATTCCGTTTTCTGGCAGGTGACTACTGGAAGAACAGGTCATCTTATTCCAAGAAACTGTTTTAAGTCAAGTTTTAAGACTTTTAAAAAAACTTGGTATACTTCCGGTTCACCCCTATTTTATAGGCATAGCCCTTAGGTGATGTGGTTAACAGTCCCAAGTTATTTTTCAGGGCCTTTACTCCTTGGTGGGGTCTGGACTCAAGTTTTCTCCTCTGTGCTGTGAAAGTTCTATTTAGATTTTTAGCCACTTTTCACTTGGCTTCTTGGCATTTTGGCCTTGGGCAACTTTAGAATTTGCAAATTTTTTGCGGGGACAGCTGACACTAAATATTAAACTCACTTCGATGTATCTCACTTTCTTCTGGCCTCATAGGCTTTTAAGTCCTGGCAGACTTGACAAGCCCAAACTTGACTTTTTGTCTTCGGCCCCATGAGATTCCTTCTAACACAATATTTTTGGTAGTTTATATAGATGTACTAGTTGTTCATAGTGTAGATGATGGTCTGCATCAAGCTATAGCAACAGAACTGGAGGTAGAAACTGTCAAAGCTTTCACTTTTAAATTATGGAATATTTCATTTTTATTTTTCATCAACTTTTCCCCAACCAATAAAACTTATGTACTATGGTGCCTTTGTTTCTTAAGTTATGCAAAGAAAAACATCTGATATAGAACCAATAACATATCGGTGAGAAGAAAAAGGTCAAAAGTAGGAATAGAATTTTGCACATTTTACAAAATCTAAAAAATGTCTTAGGCAAATACATGCCCGTATTTTGAGTTCTGAGTTGACCACTTTTCCACAGATGTAATAAAATTGTACACATTTCACAGTAGTACCATGATGATTCAGGAACAAAAAGTAAAGTCATAAAAAACGAGTGGATGTTCCCTTTGGGTTTTAGGAGACCTCTCATTATATATAATGTCATGACATACTAACCAGCAGAAGATCCAATGGATTGTCATTTATGACAGAATGGCTTCAATTAAGTTGATAAGAAGATGGCATGTTCTGCAGTGAGCATCCTACTGAGTCTTGTGATTTTTTTTCTCATAGTAACGCTGCCTTGAAAGGGCCACATTCTTGGTTAATCAGTGAGATTTATTTTCTTTTATTTATTTTCAGAGTCGAAACAAATGTTCATCAGAAACATTTCCAAATGTGAGCTTGGGAAACCATTTTTTCAAAAGGATTTTTTTGCAACCTGGACCCCATGAGCACCATATTATTTGCCGAACAGCTTCCATCTTTCCCATTGTGTGTGTGTGTGTGTGTGTGTGTGTGTGTCTGTCTGTCACACACACACACAGAGACGTGTGCTTCTCCATCTTCTCTCCCATTCTCTACTTCTTGCTTTCTCTTTCTCTTTCCCAAATGGTAAATGCAGGTGAAAAAAAAAATGACCCAATATCTCTTAAAAAATTACACGTGAATACTGTTTGGTGGCATTCGAAATCCTTCCTATTTCTAATCATAAAACTGATCCCTGACGAAGCCCACCCTACGCTGCCAGTTTTCTTAGCTTGAATTTCATCATCACCTTCTTGAATTCTTGTTTGGCTCTGTATCGCATATGCAAATGGTGCCCTTGGCACCCTTCTCTCTCCTGCGATTTGTTTTCCCCACGTGAGTTATCTTAGGTCAGGTTCCTTAGACATAGAACCTGAGGTAGGGTTTAGATGCACGTGAATGACTGAGGGAGTGCTCTTTTGACAAAAGAAGAAAGAAATCGCCACCGTGGAGAATGAAGCAGGATGGGGAAAGTCAAAGAACCAAAAAATAACATGGTCTCAAATAAGATCTTGCATCGGTTGAATCCTCTGGGTTCTCTGGAGCATCTTTTTAAAAATATAAATTAGACTGTGCTACTCCTCTGTTTTCTTACTTAGAATAAAACAGACACTTCTCACAACGATTCCAACTCGTAATGCCCTAGGTGACCTGGTTCCCATTTTCCTCCCCAACCCCATCTTGTTACCACTCTTCCCTGCATTTATTCTACTGGGAACCAATCTTCATTGAAGATGTGCTATGTGGCATGTACTTTCATGGGCATCGAGAAGATGGCTGTGAAAAAAAAAAGCCAAACCCTATTGTCAGAGAACTTTTTCTCTAGTCTTGTTGGTCACCTTATTCAAACTATACACGCCTCCCTTCTTTCCTCAGAAAACATGAGGCATTAGAAATTAACTGTCCCTGGCAGGGTGTCGTGATAGGCATTGCCATTCTCATCCCAGATGTCACCTCCTCAGAGAAGACTTTCCTTCTGACTCTATCTAAGCCGGCAACCCCGCCTGTCTTAGCCAATTCAGGCTATAACAAAATGCCATGTACGCTGGGTGCCTTAAACAACAGGCATGCATTTCTCACAGTTCTGGAGGCTGAGAAGTCCAAGATCAAGGCTCGGACTGTCAAATTCAGTTCTTGGTGAGAGCTCCTTTCGTGGCTTGTTCTCCACACATGCTCACATGGCCTTTCTTCTCCCTTCCTCTTCTTCATCTTCTAAGGACACCAATCTCACCATGAGGGTCCCACTCTCGGGACCTAATCTAAACCAAGGGTTCTACCTCCAAATATCATCACATTGCCAGGAAGGGCTTCAATATATGAATTTGGCGAGGGTGATAAACATCCAATTCATAACATCGCCATTTTTTACCCCAAAATTTCTTATTATTTGATTTTAACCGCTCCGGTCTCGATATACAATTTTTACTTAATTTTCAGTTTTAATTACTGAAACTGTCTGTATGTTTGTTGTATGTTAGCTCTGTGAGAACATACACTTCAACTTTCTCTTTCACGGGATGATCTCCAGTTACCGAGAAATTCCTGGATGCTTAGAAAGTGATTACAGAATGTTTGAAAGTTAGTAACTAAGTGGAAGTACGTAGTTGATGTGTAGCGTGGATTTTAAAACGATTTCTGATTAGCTTAAATCCTGGTACAACTATCGATCTTAAAGGCACAGCCTATGTGTCTCTATCTCCGTCAAAGCATTTCACACACGACTAACAATAATAAGTACTAATTTTGATGAACTGAATTCACCTTCCGCAGTTGGGTCTTCCACAGTGCAGTTACCAGTGACAAAAGTCTGGAAGTATTTTGGATGCACTGTGATGTACATCCCAAGTAGGGGAAGGGAGCCACAAGAAACCCTTAGTTCCTAGAGTTGCTGTCTGTCAAAATTGAAAATGAGACATTGCCTAGCCCGGGTGTGAGATAGGTCACAAAAGAGACCTGGAATAACTTCCCAATCCTACCCTCTAGGGTAGGAAGTTATTCCAATTATTGATGGCTGAGGGCCCTTTATTCCCATTTGTAAAGAAGTGTGGCCATTATGGTGAGCTGGGGGCAGGATGGGCCGCTGACATGTTAAAGGCTCACATGTCAGGTACTGGGACATCGGATGCACAGGCTGAGGAGGAAGAAGGCTCATACGGCAGGTAGGAATGGGGAAATGAGGCATGGTTTCGCCATCCCATGTTTGAATGGCTCCCTCCACCTCAAAGCGGCTTCTTTTGAAAGGGAGCCACTTCCCCGAGATATGTGTGAACATACGTTTGAGGATGAAATGTTACCGAGGAGGCAGCCTATGCTCGATGTCCTGGGGGCTTCTCGAAGAAGGAAGCTGGGAGAGGGGGAAATCAAGGGAAGAGAGAAGGGAGAAAACCCTGCTGAGTTTCATCTGAGCAGTGTATCCATCATCCAAAATGATACAAATCAGCCATTACTGGATCATGCAAAAGCAACTCTCCTACCTGCGATCCCTTCTTTGCTTTCGAAACCTCTTTTCAGCTCAGCCTAATGAATTGTCAGAACTGTCAGACAGCTCTAAGGAATGACAAATGTCTATGCTTTGCTGCTGCTGCTGCTGCTGCTGCTGCTGCTGCTTTGCTAGAAACACCTGATGTATGTAGTCTTGCATTCTTCAGTTTCGAATTAGAGACTTGGAAAACAAAATCAACCTTGATAAATATAGCAATTTTTCCCCTGTTCTGTAAGCTGAACTGAGATATTTTTAAAGATAAAGAACTCTCTTTTGTTCTTATAATATGCACGTGGCACAAGGTAAATCTCAAACAAAGAGCTAATACCCCAGTGATGGGGGTGGGGGGGGGTGCGGTAATCACCAATTCATGAATTAGAGTTCTGTTTACATTACTATTGTCAAGATTAATCATCTGTTCCTTTTAAGTAAGTTGTGCTGCCTTGATTAATGCTATTAGAGACCACAAGGAGTTGAAAACCTTGGATTTCAATAGCAGGCATCGGGGGAGACCACTTCATAGGATCACTGGTGATATTTACTTGTAGTTAAAGAGATAGGATCAATTTTCAAAGGTTACTTGATGCCTTGAGAAATGAAATAGTATCTTTCCTAATGAATAAGTTCCTATAATGACATGAAAATAATTCTAGACACTGCATTTTAGACTTGTTTAACACAGTTATAATAGCTGAGGCTTTAAGGAGGGTAATATATATATATTTTTTTAATTGGAAATTTGGTGCAAATTTGAATTTTTGTTACAATTTTAATTGTGTACGGTCTTCTCTTGACTTCTATTACATTTTTATGCATTTGTACATATTCTAATTATGCAGTTTTTCAAAAAACTGAAAATTTTAAATAGCTTTCTCCATCCTAGTAGTAGCTCCACACTTCTTTTTCCATACAATGATTTCACATTAACTATAATGGGTAGAAAGATTCACTATCTTTTATATCACAATACCCCTATATATCTCTTTTGTCTTATCAGTCACACTAGAGCTCTCGAGACAAACTTACTCGATTATAAACTGCTATGATTTTACTTCATAAAATCATTTCTATTCTTTCCTGCAACTATCGTAAGGAGAGCTATGTCAATGCCTCGGTTACAAGCTTCCAGCCAGAGTCCCCTCTTTTTGGTCATCTTCTAAAAGAAGTTTCACGGCGCCAACATTTACCGATGTTGAGAAGGCACAGATGTCATGCTTTGAAAAGTTATAAGAATATTTACTTCAATGCTATGTGTCCTCATACAATGGATGGCTATCTGAGTAGGAACCCAACAAGTCAATAAGGTGACAAATGCCCTCACCGAACGAAACAGAAGCTCAACCACTATGTGGATAAATTGGGCCATGATGGTCTGTCTATGTTACTCAATAGTGAGTGAATAATGGAAAGGCGATATGCCTTAGCATGCACAGCTTGTGGATTCAGAAAATTGGGGTGCTCTTCCATTTGTAGAACTTTGGGCAGCTCCCTTATCTATGAGATGGAGATAGAGTCTTCAGTGTTATTGCTAAGAATAAAAAGAACATATATTGCACCTAGCATATAACAGGTCCTCGGCAAACAGTAGGCAAGGGAGAGCAAATATTTATACCACAGCCTTATATGCCAGTAACAACTGACTCTTCTTGTCAGATGTTACTTCCTAAGAAGATTATTTTTGGGTCTTTTAAAAATCTAACTTCTCACTTCAAAATCCTTTTTCTTTAGAAGGCATTCAGATTCACACATTGGTGCCAATTCTCTAGTTGAAAACTTTTGCACTTGAATTGACAAGTAATCTGTCTAAGAGCTTTTCCTCTCCTGAAGACTCTCTCAGCCCCTTAGTCTTGAGAAAAGAAAAAAAAAAAAAAAGGAATTCTATTTCTCTACATAATAATGTGAAAGGAGAAAGTGGAAAAGGAAGAAAAGATAAATGCTCAGATAAATAGAAAGGCCATAATGACAATACTTGATAACTGTACAAAATTTTATGCTTTCGAGAATTACTTAGACTGTATAAAGCATTTCATATTTGCAAAATGCTTTATAATGGCTAACCAGACGGTTTTTCCCAATAACCCTGTGAAATATGCTAGCCCTGTGACCTCCGTCTCACAGGAGAGGATGCTGTGGTGCAAGGAGATTAAATGATCTATTCGGGGAAAAACGCTTTTGAGCTTCCACAGAGGAAGAGTGAGCTTGCTTCTTCTCCTCGGAGCCCTGTTTCCTTCCCCATGGTAAGTTCAGTACTGGACTGGGGAGTAGGAGGTGGTGGTGGTGGATTAAACTCTTTGAGTGAACAGCAGGGCTTTTTAGAGCTGAATGACTAAGCCAAGTGTATGATGCTTCACCTCTTTTCCCCAAGGGAGTTCTGGGCTGGGGTCTGTCGGTTAATTGGAGAGGACCCAAGAGGTCAAGTGGTTACAGATGCTTTCTTATCTCAACTACATACACATCAGCCCTTGTCCTCATCCACGAAGGTAAGCGGGGCCCCTGTACACACCTTTACCACTATGACTGAAAAAGTACGTCCGATAAATGCATTTTGTTGCATTGTTTCCATAGATAAAGCGAAGCCTGATTCCTGTATGTTAAGTCTCATTTTCAGGCAAATTACAGTGTCCCTTTATTTTCTATAACATTTTCAACTATTCATTCAAGATATGAAAAACCCTAGGGAAATTACCTTTTATTTCATGCCCATTTGTCCTCTAACCTCACAAGCAACTCCCTTCACCTTCATAGGCGGATGATTAAAATAACGGGTGACAGACGTGAAAAGAGGAGAAAAGTGTCCATGGGATTAAAAAAAAAAATTCAGTTTTAAAAAATTTTGCTGCAGAGAGAATGAAATAACAAAGTTCAGAATTGGGGCAGTGGATTTAGAAGTCCCGAACCAGAACCAAACGGAGGTGTAATTCCTGGGGACAGGAGACGCGATGAGGGGTATTTTCCACGCCAGGCTGGGCCCCGGCCACGGCATCGCACGACGGCGTCGGAGAGGCAAGAGGAAGATGGAGCTGAACACGGACACAGAGATCGAGGGACTCGGGGAGCTGAGGTTCTCACGCGGGACGAGCAAAGACAGAGAGCAGAACAAGAACCGAACTGAGCTTCCACTTAAGCCACAGCGAAATCAAACGCTGGTAGGAAGGAAACGAAAATTCGAATGTTGTGTCGTTTCTTTTCTTACTATGTGACGTATCGTTCTGACCCGCCCCCTCCCCGCCCCCCCCAGACATCTAGAAGACCCCGGCAATATCAGAGGATGAACAAAGGACTATTTCCAGACTAGAAACAATGCGAAAGCCCAGTACTGCTGGAAATATCACCGAAGTCCTGATACATAGGCGGATGTGATATAGATATAGACACTTGAATGTGGAATAAAGGGATAGAAAGATTATCGATAGGACTATAGCTATATTCATGGGAATTTCAGCATCCGAGAGGTTAAATACACTGAACTACACCCATGACTAGACTCCCAACTCCTAGCCTTCTGGGTTTCAATCATCTCTGCACACGAACTTGGACAGATAAAACACTCCAGTGCTTCCTCTCCTATCCATGGGGCCAGAGCCCCTGGTTTATGAGACCATCCAAAAGCAATCTGTGTCGGATGGCTTGGGCGCCGCTCCTGACCTCTACGGCCGCTGACTATCCCAGGCAATACACGTGGCCGACGAAGGACGTTCCCCTCCTTTGTCACAGAGTGGCACTGCCCTGTGGGTGTGTGTGGAGGGAGGGGGTGGTGATCAAACACTGACAGTTCTGAAGTGACGGCCTCCGGCCGGGCGGTTCCTCTAGGACACACCGCGAAACCTCTCAGGCCCCGATTTCCTCTCTGTGACCAGCAGCACGAGACCAGCCGGGGCGAGTTACGCAGCACCGTAAGGGGACACTCACCAAGCACCGTCCCTCACAGGAGCCCAAGGAAACGCTGTCACCGATGCGTTCAGACGCCCAGTTCCGAGGAGCCCGGCAGATAGAACCTATTCGCTGTGGCTGCCCCTTGGCTCGCCTCGGAATTAAAACTGGAAGTTTGAGATGAAATGAAAAGGAAGGTTCGAGGGACATTAATTACCTTGGTCTCTTCTCTCTTCAGTTCTACATAGGAAAATAACACTAAAATAATAATAACAACAGGTACCACTGTGCGTGCGAAGGACTTTACATATGGTCTCTTCGTAAGAACCGTCTAGAGATGAGGAAACTGATGTCAGAGAAAAGAGTTCCTTGGTCCCTTTATTAACCACCTGGGCAGGGATAGCTGGGGAACAACACATTTAAGGACATGTTACCGCTCCCCAGACCTTTACGAGACAGCACTGCTCAATGATGGGAAAGGAAGGGCTATCAGTAGCTTTGTACCATTACTGCTAAAATTAGTAAATAGCACGATGTTGATGGTGAGCCCACAGTCTGGAATTTAAATTCAAGTAGCCCTATGATTAGGGAATGTCACGGGTTTTGAAAAGATGCTTTCGAATAGTGCTGTCTGTTTTAAAATCAGCACGAGGAGTTGTAATCTTCTACTCCATGCTTCTTTTATTTGGTCATCATTATAATCATTCAAGCAATGATCCTCTTTTTTTTTTTTTTTTTTTTTTTTTTTTTTGCACTAGGGACTCCCACAGATGAACTGGTAGAGGGTATGGAATTGCCCACCACCTGGATGCATCGGCCCATAATCACCTGGCACACCTGGGTTTGGTTCATGTCGATTTGCAATGAGGAAAAAAAAAAAAAAAAAGCATACACTGTATTCTTGTCGTATTAACAGAGCAAGTGAGTGACTATAAGCAATATGGAAATTTCAAGCATTTTATCCAAATTGCCAAATGAGGCTCAGGATAAGGGGGTATGCTGACTTGAGAATCAACTGTATTTCTGAAAGCATACTCTTTATCATTGCGACATCATTAGTGATACTATTTTATATTCAATTTATTTGTTAGGCTCATTCACCAAACGTTTTGTTAAGGGTAAAATCCACGTCTCCCCTCCACCAAATTCATAGATCGAAGCACTAAACCCCAAGACCTCAGAAAGGATCTTATATGGAGACTGGGTCTCTCTTTCCAAATGTAATCAGGTTACGATGAGGTTGCGTCCTAATCCAAAGTGACCGGTGTCCTTGTAAAAAAAGAATTTGGATACAGAGATGCACCTGAATGGGTGATGTGAAGAGACTCAGGGGGAGGGCAGCCATCGACCTGCCTCAGAGAAAGGCCAAGGACGGAGCTTCCTCTCCTAGTCCTCAGGAGGAACCAACCCTACAGGCACCTCTGTGTGGGACTTCCAGCCCCCAGACCTGGGAGGCAATACATTTCTGTCATTCAAATCACCTAGTTTGCGGTACATTTATTACAGTAGCCCCAACAAACCAATACGCACTTTTTCATAGTGTCTATTATATACCAGGTGCCTTAAATTAAGTGATATTTAATCTCCCCAGCAACTCAGTAAGCTCTTTATTCTACGCATGAGGAAACTGAGAGTTACCAGCCAAATAGCTTGTTCGAATTACTATCTCATGAGCACCCTGGCCAGGGTGCACTGGACTGTCTGACTTCGTTGTTTTCATGGAGATACAGGAGACTGGGAGGCAGTGTTTTGTAACATACATTAATATTCTTAGAGTTTGCGTTACGTCCATAAGTTTATATGCACGTACGTGTGTGTGTGTGTGTGTGTGTGAGAGAGAGAGAGAGAGAGAGAGAGAGAGAGAGAGAGAGAGGGGAAGAGAGAGACAGAGAGAGCAAGTGAGCACAAGTAGGCACAGAAGCAATTTTGCCAGGTGTCTTTCTAAACCCTTTGGGGTTACAGTTCATAAATGACGGAAATTCATAGACCCGTTGTACCTACAAAAGTGAAGACAATGTTGGTAGAACCGGTCAGCAAACACGAAGAAAGAAGGGTGATTGTCATCTGGTGGGATCCACCTCTCCGAAGGCCACTTGTAAAGCCCTAGACCGTACCCCTCGGGGACCAGGGTGGCTCCGCCGTCATCACCGACTTAACGTTACTACATTGGCAGGGAGATAATAGGCAAGTCTTCCAGGATTTGGCCACAAGAAAGCCCCTGAAGAGCCCCGAACCTCGCACTCGATCATCACGCGCTCTTGTCACAGAAATAATCATGCAGATTCGGCAGTGGAGGACGGTCCCTGGTAGAACAGAGTTCATGCGTGACATATGATGTATCTGCTCGAAGGGACAGATACATCTTTCTTACTGCCAGCGCACAGCAGCTCTCGTCCACGGACCCTCCCGTCCCAATCACCTCAAATAAATGTGAGGACGGCGGTGCTCACAGTAATTCCTTCATTTTTAAACACAAAATGGAAATGTATAACTAGTTCTCATAAAAATTTATATCTCAATCCGTCCCTTTAATTTATAACAGGCCCTCTAGGCGGTTATTATTCAAACATTAATAAAATGCCTATGGATCACCAAAAGCGAGCGTCTCCAAGTTCACTTCTCTCCATATTTGTACATATATAAAACTAGATTAGCGTTAATGCCACTTCTCCTTCTAACGACAATTATGCCTTTAATAAGAGAGGGCCGCGTGATGTATTATCTTAATCATGGTAGGAATCTGGGTTCCTATCATGAAACCGAAGTTGAATTTTTCATGCCCTTTGCAACAATTGTTACTCTTAATGTCCTATATGTTTGGATTCTGCAGTTTATGCAAATGCTCCCTTTCTATAAATTTTAGATTTATCTCCATTTGTCACTGTACACATTCTAATATAAGGTGATTGTTTTTTTTCCTCCCCCCTAAAATATGATTAAAATCCAATTCAATTATTTATACTGGGCAAGGGAATAAAATAAAAGGAGATAGGGTTTTCCCCTACTGCAGGGTTAATTATATGACTTTTAAAATGTTAATAAATTGAACGCACGTCCAAACTGATCCTGATATTTTTTAAATAGCTGTCTTAAAAAAAAAAAAAGACTTTGCCACACTAAGCAAAGGAAAATAAGAAGCCCGTAGCTCTTACTTTCGCCATGCGGCTGAAATGTGCTCCCCAGAATGCTCAGTAGAAAAGCATTTTTCTCCCCTCGCGTGATCCTGCAATTCAGTTCTTGTTCGTATGTTTTCCCAGAAGCCTGACAACCGTGTAGCGTGTGTTTCTCTGAATTAAAGAATAAATAAATAAATAGCCGACCTGTTTTTCTCCTCCAGACTCGAGCGCTACAGTTCAAACTCTGCCCGGCGCTTTCCGGCGGCGTGGCTTGTACAAGGCACAGGGGTCTGGGGTTGCAACCACAGGACCCGGTGATAACATGGCCACAGAATCGAGTCTTGTTCTAACATCTTATCTTTATAGCTGATGTTTTCTGATATTGGCAGAGAGATAACTTTTCATACTTTGGGGAAATCCAAGGCTTCCGTGTGGTATGTGTTGATAAAAGTTCATTCCCTAATCAGTGACAACTCTTTCCATGCCTCTCTCTCTGCCCCCAGCTGTTTAAAAGTACCGGGGGGAAAAGAGAGGCTTTTACTGGACCAAGAAAAATCCTTAATAAGGGCCTCGACTTCACTACATTAACCTATTTCCCACCGATTTTGTCATGACTACCGACGTTTCTCTCACCTCCGCGATCCCCTTTCTCTAAATGTACAGCAACAAAGCTAAAATCACAGGTTGATTCTGGTCAAATGTGAGTCGTTATTGCTAATGAGATCCTGTACCTTTAAAAAGCTAACTCGGCTTCGGTCCCTTTCTACCCTGCACCTCTAATGGTCTTTCCACTAATTGGTTCTGTGTAAATGAAACAAGCTGAAAAACACTGTGGCACCAATAAATATTAATAAGTTATTGTTTGTTTTCTTTACCTTGCTTATGAATTCATACAAAGACAGTGCTAAGACATTAACTCGTCTATTAATTGCCACCTGATAATTGCCACCTGATACTTTTCTCCTGGATAATTAGGTACCCATTAGTTCTAATCAAGTAGTTACTTAATTATTGCAGTAATTAGTCTAATGGACTAGCAAATTGAAGCTTTATCACTTTTGGATACTTAATGTTCCTGACAGCACTTCACAAGTGTCAGGGTTCCGGATGCGGCAACCTGTCAGCTCAGAACCCCTTCCGCCCCATCCTCACGGGGACATCATTACATCCGCTCTCCCCGACATTGTTGTGGGGCTTTCCAACAGGCAACCCAAACCCAAATGCCTCCTGCTGGGGCCACCCCAGAGACGCTCTAGATGCTGTATCTTCCTGTGGGCAACTGCATATTGAAGAGTCCAATTCCCAATTTGAAAAACCAGCCAGGGCACAGAGACCATTCGAAGAAAATGCAGAGAGACCGCAAAGCGCGTAGACAAAGGGAAGGGCTGGTTTAGGAACGCTAGGGATCTAAGTAGCAATCCTCCTCTACATCTTCCTCACTAACAAAACGATGCATGGCAACCAGAACGACGTAAACTACTACCACTTATTTATACAGGAGCCGAAAGAAGCCACAAGTCCAAATGAAACTCGCGCGACCCACTGAGAGAGGCCCTGAGAAGTGATAGACCTGTATGGACAATTCAGGGTACGGCCCCCTCTGCTATGGAACTTCCGCGAACGTTGAAGTTATCGGTTACTTTCTTCTAGGTAAAGTGCACTCCATGTGGCCCAGACAGTCTAGAAATTTCCTTCGCCGAGTCTGTGTCTTCATTTCCAAAGCTGATCATCGCTTACCTTCTCCAGCCTTCTCTCCTGGAAAGTCACGTGGCACCTCTATGTGGGGTCCCCTCTTCCTTCACTGGACAATATTTCCCATTATTATTATTGTTACAATTCTTTTGCTCCTTTTCCTTCTCCGCTTCCTCCTCCCCTTCTTCTCCTCCTCCTCCTCCTCCCTTTTATTTTATTTTTTTTGTGTATGTGTGTATCACTTCCTCTAGAAATCTCTATTGGACCCCTAGGGTGGCAATTTTTAAAAAGTGTCATCTTTTTTAAAATGACAAGGGCTGCATCCTTGTTTTGTTTGTTTATTTGTTTGTTTGTTAGTGAAGTAGATAGGTAGCTAGGTAGCAAATTGTTTCTTTAAGCCCAAGTCCTCATGTGAGGTGATCACTTCTCTGTCAACCGCCTACAAACCAGATTCTTTTTCCTGGTTTAATTTTTTCCGACGTTTTCCTCATGCTCGGGGTGGACGATGGGTTGCAGATCCGTTAGCCCCTGCCTGATTTGGACCCTGCTTCGCCTGTGAGTCTCTGCGTGCTGCATTCTTTCTCCCCTGGGTCCTGCCAGCGACTTGGGCTTTTCTGGTCTTTGGTCACGCGCAGAGTGTTTCTGTCTCGGGGACTTTTCACTTCCCATTTCCTCTTGTTGGAAAGTTCTCCCCAGCTCTTCTCGGGTCTTCTTATTTCTTGTTTTGGTCTCAAGTCAGGTGTCACCCCAAAGAAGCCTTCTCTGAATATCATTTCTAAAAACATCTCCCCGAATAATTCTGTTTCATAAACGATTACTTCCTTTATAGCACTTACCGCCACTGAAATTAAACTACATGAAAACAGAGACCTTGTGTGTTTCATTTACCACTATGACCCCCAGAGACCTGAGCCAATGCAGCACAGAAAAGAAGGCACCAAACACGTATTTTTTTTTATCCATTGCTAAATGAATAAACAAAAGGAGGAAGTTATTCTTCAATTCTAAGACAGATGGATCAAAGATAGTTCCTGAGAAATTCTTCCTACTGAGAGGGACCTCATGATCTTGTTAGATTTGGTGACAGATGACACTTTTTTAAAAAATTACATTTATTTCTGCCCGATCCAATCCTCTGAGTCCTACTGTGTAAAGTACTATGGAGTGTGTAGGGGTGGATACAAAAATTGAGTGCCGTGATTAGAGACGTGGGGCCAGACGCTCTGGCTTTCATGTCCCAGCCTTCCTGGTCATGTCACCTTCCTTCATCTTTAAAATAGAAATAAAAGCAACAGGTACAGGAGAGAGCCTGTAGGAGCATTCTCTGCGACCGTGACCATGAAATCGCGTCGAGTGCGTGACACCAAGTAAATACTTCCCAAAGATAATCGCCATCGCTTTGAAAATATGGCTCCTGCGTTCCGGATTTCACACCGCTTTATCAAACTCCTCTTCCGTGACTTGACATGTCACGTGCGGTGGCCACCCCAGTGATGGGGAGCTCCCCAGAACGGCTTCTCCACATCTGCATCTGGACCCACTTTGCTTGTAGATGTGCCGGAGATTTGCTTCTGTAGGTTACTCATTGCTTGGTCTCCACCGGTATCCAATATCCTTTTGTGTAAAAAATTGCACCATAGGGCAAAAGTTTCAGAAATTTAAAGGAGGTAAACGCATTGGCTCTTTTCTTACCTGTTTTTTTTTTTTTTTCCTCCCTGCCCTGCTGCCTAACGGGAAGCCTAATAAACACAGAGTTAGAAGAAAAAAGTGATCCAACCACTGACCTTCTGAGAAACGACAAGGCCTAGGGGTGTCCCTCTCGGGGATGGGGAGGGGGGGTCCTGAAGCATTGTCCCATACAGGATGCTCCTAGCATGTCAACACACAACACCCGGACTTTATCTCAGACATCGATTTGATTCCAATTCTTTCAGTCCTCAAGTCAGATTTGTATTTGAATTGGTCACTGAGCCTTTGACAAGTGTCATCTGCCACATGCATTGCAATTCACGGCATTTAAGGGCCTGTTGACCTAGAAATGCTGCTCCCATGTGGGAAATAAAATACCGGCTTAATTTTTAAATGTGGTGCAATCGACAAAGGCTCATATTAACTCAAAAACATAAGAGGAAGCAAGAGATTAAGTAATTTGAAATCCTACTAATGATGCTATCTGCATATTTAGTTTTACCATATCTTTGTTTTTTACTGAAGAAGAATATATTTATTTAATACCAAATGCATTATTATTTTTTTTTCTACTGTGGAAATGTTTCAATTTAGAAATCATAAGGATTTTAGAAGGAATTACTGGATGTATCAGATTCTTTTGCGAAAAAAGGCAGTTAGGTCAATGTGTAATACATTATGCAATTATTTTAATGAAAAATATATTTCTAATACTAATATATTTGTCAAAGCATAGTAAGTATTGTATAAAGTAATGAATGCTAAAAATAATATGTAGACCTACTTTTCTGGAGGAAATATGAAAAGATAATCATGAAACATAAATGCTGTCACAGAATCAACCTCAAGACATAGCGGTTAAATACAAACTTTGCCTAATCTCAGTTCTATTATTTGTGAAATAAGAAAATTAATACCTATCTGCCTTGCCAACTTTACGAAGATGTTATGAGGGTCAAGTTGCCTAAGATTATTCATAGAAGATTATTTGAAAAAATTAAAAATCTCCTTCACAGAAATTGTAAAGAATATACATACACTATTATTCGAACGAGGAATTATTGAATTTCATCCCTCTTTAATTCAAAGCAACTTAACATACTGTATCTTTCCTATAGATTTTTCAACATGCAAAATTAGAGCGGCTGAGGTTCTGCTAACCCAACTCTCAGGACGTGGCACCCTGACCGACCCAGGCAGGAGGACGCCGGGACTGCAGATCTAGTCAAAACAAAAGCGTGAACCTTCCGCAAGAGACGTCCCAGGGCCAACAGACGTCCGCGGTTCCAATGTGATGATGTTTCATTACTGTTCCCGCCACTGCCAACATCCCTTGCATGAAAACGATATCAAGACGATTCCTACTATCGATTAAATGGCTGCTATGGAGATACACATTGAGCACCTTTAAAGCTGGCTCATCCGGTTCAGGAGGCTCCGTCTGCACCTCTCCCCTGCTTTCACCGAGGTCATCGTGGTCACGGAAATGGGCTGTCTTCGGAGGAGCTACACACAACAATCGTCAAGTGCAACAGATCCCAGCTTGCACCCCTTCCTCCAAGAGCCTGTTGATGAACACTTACCAGCACACTTCCTAACCTCTAACCTCTAACGCCTCCCGCCTCCCACCTCATGAGAAGCTACAGATTTCAAGGATGTTGGACCTGAGGGACAGAGATCTTGTTGGTGTTGAGTTTTTGTTCACTGCCTAGCACAGAGCCTGACACATACTAAGGGTTCAATTAAAACAAACAAACGAACAAAAACAAGTGAATCGCTTTAAGGATGCAGTGGAAATACAGTCCAGAATGTGGATATGGACTCCGCGCACAAAAACGCTGACTCACTCTATCAGCCCCTCTGAGTTTAGGCTTCTCCCTCTGTAGAATGAGTAAGTCAGCATGTACTTCGCATAGGACCGATGTGAAGATAGTTAAGGTCACATAAGCGGTACACGTTGGGCAGTTAACACAGGTTGGATGCCTTCCTATCCGTCCTGCCTAACGGTAATTCTCGTTCTCCTCCTATTCATCCTCCTGCTTGACTACTCCCCGCCACCTCCCACTGTGTTTATATACATATTTATGTTTACACACAAACACATATGCTTAACAACTAGCTGCGAAACTATCATTTCACACCAGGACGCCAAGCTCAGCCAACACATTCAGATGCTAACACCTGTGAAGGAGGCAGAAAGAATGACTTCCATAAACCAAGGCTTAATTTTTGAAATTGGAGTGGGTAATGCAGAAGGGTAATTCATGAATTTCCTAATCGTCGTTTCTTTTCAAGCTCCAAGCTGCTAGGGACAGTGTATTTATGATGTCTACCTGTTAGCGTGGCTGTAAGTTTGGAGGGACATGATGTATGTTAAACACTCTCTGCACGTAATTATTGCTGCCATTAAAACAGAAAATAACATCAATGAATCCTAGAACCTTGGAGCTGGCAGGGAGCTGAGATTATCACTTAGTCCAGCCCTGTTCATTTATAGATGAGCAATTTTAGGCATAAATAAAGTGACTTTTCATAGGTCACTCAGTTTAGTCCATGTCAAAAAAAAATAATAATAATAATCCAGAGTCTACAGACTCCAAGCCCAGCACTCTTGTTCGTGTAAGTGTACACCCAGATCTTCAATTTGACGATGATTAAAACAGCAACTGCTGTGAGGAAAGTGGGGTCTGAACCACATGCGTGATGATTTAAGGAGTAAGAGGAGGATGCCAACACATTTCCAGAAAGTACGCGTCCATCCTAAGTCAAAATAGCTCATTTCCGTTGGATCATTTTAAAAGCATTATTTTTTTTTTTTATCACCATGAAAATACAATTACAACTAGTTAATGTCAAGGAAAACAAATGCCTGTTAGAAGAGTTTTGTAAAATGTCCCTCCCCCCCCGCCCCCAAATTGTTTTAATGGGAGCGGGGGGAGGGGCGTTTTACAAAAGGGGAAAAAAAGGAGCCTATATTACCTGGGATGCAAGGAAAGAGACTGCAGCAAAAACAACAAAGCAGGAATCACGACACCCGACCCCACACGTACCGAACGCAAAGGCGTCTAGCTATGTTCGCGCGCCACATTCTCTCCTTCTGAGATTTTCAAGCTCGGATGTGATCAAGTCGAGCCCGTTATGATCCAGCAGCTTAAGTCCCCCATAACAGTTTAGCCCACTGCTGTTCAATTGCCTGTACCTTCTGGAGAGGAAGACATCCTCGTAAGGTGCATGATGAGGAAGCGGTGGGTGGCAACAGGCTCCAGGGTAGACGGGGAAGAGGGGGGAGAAGCGATCAGGCCCCGTCTGTGCTCCAGGTCCAGGTGATTTCATTAGTGTCTACTCAGGGTTGACACTGGAAGTATTTAACTACTGGTAGGGCACAGGCACGACTGATCTGAACTGATGCTGGCCCCTGTGCTGGAGCGGGGTTCTGGAGGCCCCTGCTGTGCTGGATGTTAACTGGCCTCCATGGGTGCAGCCAAAGCTGCCGCCATGGGCGGAGGCTGGCAGGGATGCCCACAGCTCAGAGCAGCAACTATTCGCCACTTTTTACGGCAAAACGGAGCGATAAGGTGCCCCCTCCCCCCCCACACACACACATTTCTCCTTCTTCCTCAGCCCCACCCTTCCAAACCTCTCCGTGTGAGTGAGGGCTGCTATCAGTGGCATAGCTCGGAGCTCCAGGTGAACGGTCCTCAGAGAGCAGGGTGGCCGAGGCCATGCACACAGTCAAACCCTGTCTGAAGCTGATGGGCCCACTCCCACAGGAGCCTGTCCAGAGATGAGGCAGGTCAGAGCAGGGTCCACCCAGAACCACCAGCTCCAGTCTCACAGACACGCAGGTCCAGCGTTGCCCGACCTAGTTACTGAAAAGAAGCCAGACACTCAGCGTTTCTAGCCTGTAACACTGTGCATGCTCGTGCCGGAGGGGCGAGCATGCGACTTCACGCTTAGCCAAAAGTGGCAGAGGAGCATGAAAGCGGATGTCCTCCAAGGAGCAGCAGAGGTGGTTGTTTTGTTTTTTTTTTTGTTTTGTTTTTGTCCAGGCAGGTTGTTCTTCCTCTTGATCGAGGGACCAGTGACCCATGTGTCCTGTGAAGCTGATGGGTAATTCCCCCTCCCTGGGGTCACCACTCTGCCCGCAGCAGGAAAGGCTAGCTCACAGCCCTTGGCCGCAGGAGCTGAGTTTGGCTCTGCCCTGATCGCCCCTTCATTCCGCATTCGAAGAAACAGCTGCCTCTGAGAAGGGCCCCTGGTCCATTCTTCAGTGCTTTCTGCGGCAAGAGGCTCCTCAGCTGCCTGCTCGGCCAGGCCCGACGTAGCTAACCCCTTCCAGAAATAAAACGGAAACTGGGCTTGGCCTTGGGACAACGGCAGCTGTTCCGCGCCATCAGAAAACAAAATCCTTGCACTTCAAAACCAGAGTTAGCAGTTTCAGAGAGCAGCTAAGTCAAAAGGAGATGGAGCCGAGAGTAGGGTCTGACCCGGACATCGCTCCCACCGAACCCTCGAACTCACGTAAAAACAACTTTAACACATTAAATGGCTAAAAAAAAAAAAAAAAAAAAAAATTTTTTTTTTCTTGAAAGGATGAACTTCCAGGCTCTTTATGGCTGCTTGAACAGAATGCATGGATTCATCTCATTACCCCTTTTCATCAACCAGTTTTAAGGAGGCATTATGTCAAAACTTCTATGGCTTCAATTACAAGGACGATGCGCGACTGTGTTGACCCGTCTCCACGAAGGCGGCCGGGGCGCCCCCTCTTTTGGCAATTGCTCCGAACTGCGCTTCGTCCACAATGAAGCGGATGAGACGAGACGTTCAGTTTGGTCGCTAGTAAAGATATCAAGCTCGCACCTGATATAGCTCTGTAGTTATTAGTATATTTTAACGTCGTTTTTCCCTTTTGAGCCTGCGCTTGGTAATCTCGAAAAATCTATTGAAAAAACGACTGGTACTAAAACTATTACTCCATTGGCCAAATTGTTTCCTCCCTGAGCCAACAGAAGCCTTTCCGTGACTCGTTTTTGTTTGTTTGTTCGTTCATTTGTTTTGCTTCATTTTAGATCGAAGATACACCTTGAAGGTAAATTTGTAAAGAATACCAAAATAATTGCAATTTTTATAGGATTATCTGTCTCCCAGCCATGTTTGCTGGAAAAAAATGTTGATGAATAAATTACAAAATTTTAAAAGACTTTTTTCCTCTCTCCATGTCAAATGAATATACATTTGCTGGCTTTTTGCATCTTCTATTGCGAAAGTATTTTTTTGTTTGTTTATTTGTTTTTTTTACTTCACTCTTGGGCTTTTTTTTTTTTTTCCCTGAACTAGGTTATGAACCTCCCTGTGAAAATCACCTGGTTTTTAATCTAAGACATTTTATCAGAGGATCATGTCATATAATAACCACGTAGTTAAGGTGAGCGCCAGGATTACTTGTCAATTTTTATTCTGGTTAATTAAAAGTCAATGTACTGAGATTTAAACACACACACACACACACACACACACACACACACACACACCCCTAGAAATGCCGGAGAACAGGGAAAGGGGTATTGAAAGAAGAGCATGTTGAAACTGTGTTTAGGAGTCCTTGGAATGAGAAGATCTGAGGAGGACATTTGGGGAACATGCTAAGCACGCTGCCATGCTCGAAGATGTGTTTTCAAGGAACTAGCGAGAAGTGACTGAGTGAAGGAAGTAAGAAAGGATCCTCTCATCGTGGGATGCTTCTATTAAGAAAGGAGAGATCAGATGTGAGCCTTAGACCTTGGGAACAAAGTCGGAAGGTCCAGAGCTTGACCCCCGTGAGGTCTACGGCTCGAGTCGGGCCTGGGATCCAGGGGTTTGGGGAGGGCTCTCCACAAGAGGGACCCCAGATGTCCTCTCAAAGGCATTTGGACAAGCCTCTCAGCTGAGGAGGTCAGGGCCTGCCTCGACCCACACCAGCGGGTGGGCAGTCAATCATCCCGTCCAATATCAAGCCTCATTTTCTTTAAAAGAACGTTTGTGTACTTTGTTCCAGGCAAGAAACTCAAGTGACCCCAGATTAACTGCAAGCTGTCCCCTGACCCAAATCAAAGGAGCACTCCAGCCCCTGCCATTCATCAGGTTTCTTTCAGCAAAGTCATCATGAAAGAGAAATAAGTTCACTCCCTTTTAAAAGGTAGTTCTTTGGGGAAGCAGATGTTGAACGGCAGCCTGGCAACCTGGTATGGCTGTTTAGGACAGGAAGTAGAGGTGGAAAAAAAAAAAAAATAGATTCCACAGAAACCGCAGAGGGAATGGAAAGAGGCAGAGCGTAATTACCTGCGTTGGAAGAGAGCCGGGTCCCAGCGCTAACCTCATTACTCTTACATTAAGAAGAAGAAGATTTTTCTCTAAAAACAGTCAGAGTGTTGCCCTGAGGTACCCACCCTTGTATAGCCGGCAGAGGAGGAGGAGAGACTGTTAAGAAGGGGAGAAGGGAGAAAGAGGAAATCAGACAGATAGACATAGAGCACCTTCTTTTTCTTTTTCTTTTTTTTTTTTAATACTCTTGGGCTTGCTGGCTGCTTTTCCAATCCACTTACCTTTTGGCAGACACCGAATCACATTAAAAATTCATCCTGTGATTCTCATACATTATCTCTGCGTCTGCATCAGATGGTGGGGGGGTGGGGGTGAGGCACACAGCCCCTGAAAAGATGGGGCCTATGCGTTTCTCAGAGTGGCCGTAACTTTTCCGTTTCCTATGTGATTGGGACAACATTTCGGCTCATACGGTATTAACAATTACTTCTTACTGGGGGAGAGAAGTATTGGGTTATGATTGTGGGCGGGGCCAGCATCTGGGTGCATAGTCTTATTTTTCCAGTTGCTGACTAGGTGATATTGGGTGAGTTACTTAAGCACTCTTTTTATTTATCTGTAAAATGGGCGACTGATAGAACTTGTGTGTGCGTGTGTGTGTTGAGTGATATAACACTTCCAAAGCGGCACGGGGTACTTGTTAGCTGGAATTGTTATTATTAATTACACTGCAAAATAAAAATCAAGATCAATTGAAACTATAAAGCCTGTTTCAGCTTCCAAAAGTCCCCTACAGGCAACAGGCCTTGGACGAGGGCTCTCTACAGCCACCTGCCGAATGAGACCATCATGCATTTTCCCAAACCAAGACCAGTTACGGTATCCCTATCGACTGACGGCTGGCTCCATTTTTCTTTTCTTTTTAGACTTGCTATGTCATGCATACAGGACTGGTTAAAAGTCTGTTGAAGCAAGACCCAATTTAAAAAAACAAAAATAAAAACAAAAAAAAAAACATGGAGGAGAAACGGACAGAGGAGGAAAGAAAATCTCACAGGGATGTGACAGAATTCAGGACCTGGGCATGCACTGTCTTTACAAGCTGAGTGGTCGATAGGGCTGCCTAAGACCACCCCCCAACACGGCCCCAGGAGAATTAGTAAAGAACCTGGCAGTGAGGGGGCGTGAGAGGAAAGCATTGGGCTGAAAGAGTGACCGATCTTGCTACAGAGCAGATGGATGGCTCTGCACGACCCAAACAGACATTCCCAGAGCCCTGGGCCACAGCATTGAGAGTCCAGACGCCACTCCTCCTTCCGAAGCAGTCATTAGTGACTGAAGTCACGGCTGACAATGGTGACGTTGGTTTCAAGCAACGGCTTCACAGCATCGACTGGAGGAAAGGTTACATCTCGGTGTGCCTGGTGGGCTGCTGGCACGTAGAGGAAATAATTGGTAGATTCGCAGCCGAGAGGGAAGCCAGTGGCTAGAACGGAAGGGCAGAGCTTCACACTTAGGGGAGAACGTCAGGGCGACTCTGTGAAACGGAACCAGGCATCCTTGCCGGGCTGCGGCCCTGAGACACCCCTGCACACACAACTGCACACACCTCACACGCGGGCACACAAACACCACCCACCACCTCCAACCCGGCCTTCTTTATAATCCGGCCTTTCTGTGTAGACAGGTCTTTTGTGTTTCCTTCTGTCCTCTACGGCGCCACAAGAATTTTCTCGCGTGCCGGCTGGAACGCATCGCAACTCTAGAAATGCCACGACGGATGACGAAAGAAGTGTGAGTGCCCAGCACCCGCGGGACGTGAGAGGCCTGAGACCCGGGCGAGTTGAGCTTCCCGTTCTGCCGGCTGCCCTGCAGCTCCACATAAACCACTGGTGAGACGCACGTCTGTCGCGTTTCAGTCAGCAGGATTTGGCTTTCGGGGAGGTGCCAAAGGGCCACATTGGTAGAAAGGGTACCGGAGACGGGCCGTGGGCGAGGCGGGGACCGTCTCTGAGTGTGCACGGGCATGTGTTCGTCCCCGTACGTCATTAATTCGTCGTAATGCCCCGTGCAGGGCTACCTCTGCCTTCAGAAAAAGAGCACACCTTAAGTAATCAGCTCGTTGCCACACTTAACTCAGATTTTGGGACCAAGCGCCTTCATATTTAACCACGTTAGCACAGGAGAGGCTTTATGCTGGAGACATCATTTCTAATATTTGGACTGAGGGCTGACAACTCAAGTGATTTTTTTTTTTTTTTTTTAGCCTTTGCAAGCCTCAGAGACTACGCCGCTGCAATTTGCATAGCGTAGGAGTTGTGCTATTCTGACTTCCTGCCTTTCTTCCGTCCCGCCTTCTTTCCTTTTTTCTCCTTTTCCTTTGAATTGTTATTTCCTGTGCTTATCGAGCTCCCGTACGTGTCCACAGAATAATAACGCACATTTAAATGACACCATTCATGACTCGGGATCATAAAGCACATTAATAGGTTGACCCGACCATCGCGAAAGGCCCGCAGAATTGCCCTAACTTCCCACGAAACGGATCGACCTTTCGGTGTGGATGAGAGCCGCTGCGTCGGAAATAAAAGCAATATGGCAGGTTCAGAAGATATTCTCCTAAATCACTTGGCGCTGCCGTTGATTGAAAATATTTAGATGGGGGTCTGACGAGCCAAGTTAAGCGCATGCCCTGAGTCCTGTGAGGAGTGCCTGGGAAATCATCGTGATTCACTCCTGAGATGGGCTCGGGCACTTGTTTTCTCTGGGAAACCAGCGAGATAAGGTTAAAGGCATAAAATAAACAGAAAAGAAGAAGAAGAAGAAAAAGAAAGAAGGAAACAAATGACAAATGAATAGAAATGTCAGCCAAAGGCTGGCGGGCCTGCCCTCCGATCTGACTGCTCTTCACCGAATGATAACCCATGGCCGACAAGGGCATCCCCCGGGCCCCGGTTGGTTTAATCAGGTGACCCTCCCAGGCCATCATCATGTAGAGCAGGCTCCAGCTGTCCTGAGCCAACAGAACAGCCTCCTCACTCTGATGGCAGAGTGCTCACCTGGGAGGTGTTAAATCTTCATTCCGTTCCCAGAGGGACCTCGTGTTCCCTGTAATTAACTCCTCACTGGATGTCTATATAACGGCCTCACTCCAGTGGTCATTAAGAATTGGTGCGATGGCTCCTGGAGACAGCTCCAGGGGCTTGTGGCTTGGTCGTTGTGGGGGCCCAGGGAGACGGGCTCGTCGGGGCCCGAGGGAGAGGGTTGGCGTGAGTTCCGCCGGCACAGGTGCGTGCACGCGCAGGGAAGTCACTCAGGGGAACTGCTGAGATTGCTCTTATTGTGGCATAGGAAACGCTTGTCAGACACGTCCTCTGATAGCATCAGCATCCAGGGCTGGAGGGAGGATAATGAAGAACCTCATCGCCGCGAACTCAGGTTTCATGGGCGGAAGAGGCTTAGTCTGACATGACCTAACTGTTCGGATTGGATGAAGAGAAACACTCGTTCAGGTGTGCCCAGCCATCCCATAAAGTGCACGCCGTTCCCAGGTCTGTAGAGGTAAAAGATCCTGAGAAATGTAGCCTTTTCTGACCAGCTCTTCCCCTGGAGTGCAGAAACCCCCGGATAGTCAAGTGCATTGTTTTCTATAAAATCTCTAAATAGGGAAGGAAATTATCCATGCTTGGAAGACGTGGAGAAGCACTCCAACACAGGCAGTATCCTTGAACTTCAGGGGACCAGAGCAGCATGTTGGGGGGCTGGTTTAAAATATAGATTCCTCAGCTTACACCCCATATAAACAAAGTCGTTTGGCCTGAAATAAGGCCTGAGAATCTGCACACCTGACATGCAGTCTCTCACTACGTTACAGCTATGATTATGGATATTAATAGGGTGTTACAGACATTAAGATTTGTGTTGTTATTTTACCTTAAAAAAAAATCTCTTTTTACTTTATTATTTAAAAATGTCATCAGGTTTTAATTATGTGTATATATGTATTTTACACACACACACACACAAACACACACACAAACATTTATACATACTACTCATTTCCTGTTATTACCAGATGGTGAACTGGTACCGACTCAGGCTATGATACATTCCAGCTATTTAGAAAAGACTAAACTGGACCCAGCATGTGTCAAGTCACTTTTCAGTTAATTCACAGACCTGAGAATTTTCACCAGAAATTTGAACATCCCCATGTTGTAAAAAGGCTCAGGAAATGAGTCATAAAAGCCAGGTTAGGGCAAAGCTTCGATTAGAACTTTGATCTTCTGGCTGTCGTTGGTGATGAGGAGTTTCAGGCTAATGAAACAGTCATTCTACTCATGATAATCACAGATCTTTAAGGAGGATTAGCTAACATACTCCTCATGCTCAGACTATGAAGCAGTTAGTATGTTTTTTTTTTTTTATTAAAAATCATTTTGTCAGCAAAGAATGTGAAGTTTAGGGTCGTCTTCCTAGCAAGTAGGGGAACAGGTTTCCAACTCAGGTTCTGAAACTCTAGGACTCACATTCTTATTCATATGACATATTGATCTAGCCATTCATTTCCCAAAGGGTGATGGGGGCACAGTGATGTTCATGACACAGTCCCTGCCTCTGGAGCTTAGAGACTGGTAGGATAAAAAGGCTCCCACCCTGGGCAATAGAACGTCATATAGCTAGAGCCACGGTGGAGGAAGAACAGACATGCTTCTTGCGGTGCAGTTAGGGAAGGCTTCCAGGCGAAGGGAACTTGGACGGAGGTGTGACAAGGACCTGGAGAGAGGAAAGGGAGCCGAGCGCTGAGAACGGCACGTGCCGAGGCCCGGACTGAGAGCGCATGCGGAAAAGTGGCCTGGCGAACACGCTGCGAGGCTGCGCCCTTACGTGTGCCACCGCCCAGCCAACGAAGCTGAACTCTGCAACTCGGTCCATGAGGGCTGCCAACCCACGCAGTCCTCACCGGCTCAGTAACATGGGCCTGGAGGATCTGCTCGGCTTCATGACGCCGTGAGGGCGACAGTGTCTCAGGAGGTTGTGAGACGTGGCAGGAAGAGGTCGGCTTTCGGGGCACGGAGATCTGTATTCAGCCCTCCCCTGCCCTCACTCACTAGCTGCCTTTTTCCCAACCACACTCAAGAACGATGAAGCCTTCCTTGCAGGGTTGTTGAGACGTCCTGGCCGTGTATTTAAATATCTAACACACAACACGTACGGCAAAGGCGAAGCCAAATTACACACCGGGGAGGAGTGTTTGATACACGTTTGGCAAAGCAATAATGTCCTTAATATAGAAAATCTTCCTATAAATCAATATAGAAAATCTTCCAAAGAGCACAAGGCCGCAGGAGAATGGATAAAGGCTATAATCAGGGTTCACAGAAAAGGAAATGCAAGAGGGTCTTAAATACGTAATATTTAAAAAGAAAACATGCTTGCTCTCACTCATATAAAATGAGTAAACATTAAAACCAGGATGAGATTTTTTTTTTTTTTCCCATCTTTCAGATAATCAACGTCACAAAAAGTTTGCCATCCCTTCGCGCTGGGCAAGAGGGACCGTTTTCTCAATACCTAGTGAAAACGTAGACAGGCAGGCTCCGCGACTCGGTGCCTGCCCTTTAGGAAGTGCGTCACGCCGAGGTACTGAGGCGCAGGTGCGAAGAGGTGTGCGTGAGAATGCTCACGGCGGCACACCGTCGCCTGCCACGGTATTCGAAACAACTCGGATGCCTGTCGACAGGGATCTAGTTCAACAAATCGTGGCAGACGGAAACAGGGCGATACGCAGCAGCGGCTGGAATGGGTGAGGCAGCTCGTTCACGAGGCGCTGCGGAGAGATCCCCGAGGCGGCGGCCACCCATTCCCTCCCGTGTGCCTGCACGTGCCCGGAGTGTCTCCGGAATCGTGCACCGTGACCCGACGACACTGGTTCCCTCCGGACGGCGGAACCGAATGGCTCGAGGACCGGAAAGGCGGGAGAGTCTTCGCAGTTTTGGATTTTCTATCTATTAATCACATAGAGATACTTTTAAAGCAGGAAAAAAACAACAACAACAACTGTACCGATAACCAGGGATCTAGAAAGACCGAATGCGTGGCGGTCCCCGATACGTACAGCTTAATCTCGAGCGTGTTATTCGGAAGGGATGAGTGAACTGGAACATCCGTACTCTCACCTGTGTCTTTTGTGACAAATGTCCCTTTTCACACGTTGGAGCAGCCTATCACTGATAAAGAAGCGCCGTAAGTAATACCGGAACGGAGCAAAACGGGCGGGCTGGTCCATCACCCGCGCCGTTGGCCTGCACTCAGAGCTTTGCTCGTCGGCGCCCTGTGGCAGCGAAGCAGAACGAAAGGGAAGGGTTTCGTTCTAGCTGCAACTTCCAGCTCCATCCACCGTCTTACCAGCTGTGTGACCTTCGGCAACTTACTGAACCTCTCTGAGACTTATCGCAGTCATAGGTTAAAGGAAGATATTTATTTTACTGGCGATGAGAGTATTAAATGAGAAAATTAAGGTACAGAACAACATGGACATACAATTGCTGTTGAATTTTGCTGCCGCTCCCAAAAAGAAAGTGTTTGTTTGTTTTTTAACTATTTGCTTTTCGTTTGCCTTCTACTTGCAGAAGTTCATGTTCCGATATTGCCGAGCTGCTTTTAGATTATTATTTTTCAAAAGTCCTAATAAAAGCATAGATCTTTTTTTTTTTTTTTTTTTTTTTGAGCTCTAGGCTCAGACTCAGAAACTAACTTTCAACATGATCTTGGAAAAGTCACTCATTCTTCCTGCCTGATATATCTATATCTATATCTATTTTTTTGATTTGCCAAATGATAATGATTATAATTGCATCATTTCATGGAGTTGTAAATCTCAGAGTATGTAAAAATATATTCGCGCATAGCAATTTAAAGTCAAAGACTTTTTAACAAATAAGCCAAAGTAACTGATTTACATTATGTACAATGCCCATTCCGGGATGAGTAACAGGCCGGGGGCATCGTGCAGAGGAAGCAAACTATAAACCCTCCCTCACCCCAACACTCCAATAAGCCCTCGTGCAGTAAGCAAGTCAATCTTGCAAAGCCTTCTTTAGACACTGGTACAAGTTCATATTTTAATGGCTAACTGGCTAGTAATTATGAAAGAGACTGTCTTGTGGAAATATAAACAATGGTTCAGAAAGGTAATGAGTGGTTCCAAAGCTTATCAGGAGCAGTGAAAAGAGAGAAAAAAGAAGAAAATCATGAGCATTGTTGTGTAGGACGGACAGCCCGGGCATCACGGAGAACACTGGGGGTCCAGAGCCCTGCCTCAAAGTCGTCAGGCCACTTTAGGGGAACTTGAACGAGACTGACAGTCCAACGGGGTGAAAAAGGCCCACACTCTTGACAGCCACGCAGAGGACCCCGAAGGCGAGAGTCTGGTTGGTCTCAGATGACTGAGCAGAGAGCATTATAGGACTAAGGAAAATGCTATGTTCGATTTAATTTCTCAGCTGACCAAACTGGACCCTGGACTTAGTCTATAGGCATAAAACTTTTCTGCCTAATACAATTAATCACCTGCGAAAGCCCCACATGCAGGTGCTCTGCACTCACAACAGGGAGCTGACGCTGAGCTGGATGTTTTCTTAGTAACATTTTGCTACTAAGAGTAACTATTTCGCATGGATTTTTGAAAGAATAATCCTAAATTCAAAGACGTTACTATTTTGTCCTCGTGAACCATCAAGATAACTTGGCAATTCCCATACTTGTGTAAATAATCTCTCCAGAAGGCAATAATTAAAAAAGATATATACCCATACCCTATGTAGATTTATATATCTTATGTATGTATGTGTACATAAAATGAAAGATTCTCATAAGAGAATTAATGTTTGAAACATATTTTGTTACTCAAACGACCACCAACACTTGAATTTGAGCTTCAAGAGTCAGTGAACATTTCAGTGTCCTGTGGTTTTTCACCTTGGAGTGGAATTATTTGGATAATATGCCAATATGGAAACTCACATGATTAGGGCTACAAGGCTGAGCCAGTTGAATACAATATAAAAGTAAAGTTTTTGCAGTTACTTCAGTAAACAGTCATTACGCCTGCCAATCAAAATCATTTAAAGTGTTCCAGTCCATTTAATTATTACTCTTTAGTTTAACGTCAAAATCAGTATAAGAAGCAGAGGGGAAAAAAAAAAAAAAACATGCTATCATAGGAATACTCTTCTGGAAAATTATACATTAGAAAAAGAAAGTACTCATGTACCTATATTCTTAGTTTTGAAAATAGTATTCTCCAGACTTCAGCTTGAATGAAAGTGCCCCAAGTTTTAAGTTACGGCAGCAGAGGTGGCAGCCAGAGCCGCAGGCTGAGGATGTCGACGTGGCCTGGAAGGTCTGAGAAGCCCAGGCTAAGCAGCGAGCCCTTTCGGATGACAGCTCAACGTGAAACGAGAGAAGCCGGCCTCGATCCGGCCTCCACCGCATGGGTGTCAACGTCAGAAAACGCTCCATCACACAGCCGGGGCGAGCGCAGGCTGACGGACACGGAGTCTGACCTCGCTTCCCCGGGGGACTATCCCTCCAGGTCATGGGTGAGGGGTACTGGCAAGGGTCACTGAGGGGGGGCGCGGAAGTACAGCTGCTTGCTCGAAACCCATCCCCTAATCAACAGGACTCGGCCTCGAGGGGTTGTCAGGCCGGCCCCTCCACCAGCGCTCACTCGCCGAACGAACGGGCAGAAAGCAAAGCCCAGGAACACTCTCTTTTTTTTTTTTTTTTTTTTTAAAGATCCAAAGCTGTATTGAAATAAAAGCATAAAGAAAAAAAATTAAAGCACGGGCCCAGCTCAGATGGGTGGGCTAAACTACCTGGTTGTTTTGGGCCACATCTGAGCCCTTTATTGCACAGACTAAAAAGAGCTCTGCTGAAGCAGATATGAGGAAAGGGAAAGATGGAAAGATAGATAGATAGATAGATAGATAGATAGATAGATAGATAGATGATGGATGGGAGGGAGAGAGGGAAGGAGGTAGAAAGGGAGGGTAGAAGGAATGAAGGCAGGAAGCATGGATGCATGAACAGGTGAATAGACGGACAGACAGAAGATAAATAATACATTTAGTTCTGCAGTTATGCCTTTATATCTGTAAATATATTAGTTACAGCGTCCTCTCATCTTACACATGTAGCCATGGTCGAGGCACACCAAGTCAGGCGGCGCACACACAGACCTCACTTTTATGTAATAAGAGATGTTTAACTTCCCATTGATGACTTCAGAATGAACTTCTGCCCTGTGGCCCTCAGTGACAGGCAGAAGCCTGCAGAGCCCTGAAGACAGACATCAGACTCCCTGGTTTATTGGGTACCTGGAAGCGATTTAGATTCAGGGCCAGGGGAGTGACATGTGCCGCCTTTGAAAACAGCATCCTCGGCCGCACTGCACTGTGCCTGTAGCGGGTACTTCAATGTCAAAGGTATTAAGGATCATCTTTTTCTTCCCTCAGCCCTATCTGTATCTCTGGACCCCACCTCTCCCTCTCATTAGGTTTAATGTCAGTGACTACTAGCTGGCCTGGAAGTAGAGATGTCAAGCTGAGCCTGCCAAGCTAGCAAGTAGTTTATGAGCCCTTCCAGCTGGAAAGAAGTAGGACCTGGTGGAGGTCCTTCCATGTGGAAAAAAGAGATATATTTCTCATACGTTTGTCCGAACCAATTACACACGCGTAGATAAATTATTTCTGACGCCTACTACATTTGTCCTATTTGTAGCCATCATAGAAAAAAAAAAAAGGGAAAAAAAGGAAAGCAAAAATTAATAGGGCATAGTCACATGATAGTCTACACGCTCACAAAGGATCCAAAATTAGAGGTTGAATTAATGAATTTATTTACTGGGCCAAATCACACTTAGGTTAGAGCAAAAAAAAAAAAAAGTCATATTTGTACATCTGTGTTCTAACATAATAGTGACTGCACAAATGTGTCAATGCTCTAGGACAGCGGTCCCCAACCTTTTCGGTGCCAAGGACCGGTGCTCCTATGAGAACCTAATGCCTGGTGATCTGAGGCAGAGCTGAGGCGGTGATGCTGGTGCTGGGGAGCGGCTGCAGATGAAGCTTGAGTCACACCGCTCACCTCCTGCTGTGCAGCCCGGGTCCTAACAGGCCACTGACCAGTACCGGTCCACAGCCAGGGGGGTTGGGGACCCCTGCATTAGGGGGGGGGGCCACCTATATATTTCTACAGGCTTGTGTTTCACAAACTTCGAGTAGAAAAATTAGGTAGAGGAACCTTATCAGTCAAAGTGTTAGCTAATACTGTTGAGTCCTTAAGTGTCCCTGACAGCTTTACGTGGATTATTCTTAAACCTTACAAGCACCTTATGAGGTAAGAATGGTGACTACAACCTCATTTTATAGAAAAGGAAACTGGGGCACAGAGAGGTTAATGGCATGTACACAATCTTGTGGGGACCCAGCAATCCAATTCTAAAGTCCGATCCACTTAAATCCCACACTATAGTGTGTCTCATCATTTTTTTGGTAATAGAGCTGGGTAAAACACTAATCTGAAGCCCCTGGTGCTTTTGCAGACTATGATACGATAGCACACGCTTTTTTCATTTACTTTCAATTTTATTTATTATTTATTTATTTATTTATTTTTTTACACCTACAGCACACCTGGTCTTCCTAGGTGGTCTCCCATCCAAGCACTAACCAGACCTGACCCTGCTTAGCTTCCGAGATCAGACGGGATCGGGCTCGCTCGGGGTGGTGTGGCCGTAGATGTCCATTTATTTTCATTTCATCCATGTGGTAGCTAAGAGGCTTTAGTCCCATTTTACGAACGATAAAACTGCAGCGAGAAGCCAGGGAAAGTAAGTCTATTTCGCAATTGAGACGGGGCATTGGGGGTTAGGGTCTTAGAACGAAGAGCTCTAATTTCACAGAAAGGGATTAATGCCATCTTCACGCACTGAAACGGGAAAGAAGAAAAAGGCCAGCTCCTTGTTCTCAAAGCAATAATTAAGTAGGAGGAGAATCAAAATGGAAGACTGACTGGGGCATCACGCAACGCGGAGTGGCTACGCTCTAAACGACAGACTCTCTGCAAACTGCATTCCCCTGGGCTCCTAAATTTGGAAACGGACTTAAGAAAGAATGTTGGTGTGAAAACTTTAATGAGTAAAAAGCCCCTTTGATTTTATAAAATCAAAAGGATCTATCACATTCCAACCAAGTCTCCATCATCGGACCATAAAGACTAGGCTGGGTACACATGTGGACAGGAAACAGAGATACTCCAGAATTACTCTAGGTAGATCAATACATCTGCTTTGACTCTGAGGCTGGATTCTCTTTCTGGGTTAACAAGGTTCTTCTGGGAAAACCGAATGCAAATTTTCCAGAATCGACATTCTATAGATGACAAGCTGCTCAGGAAAGGGGGGTTTTAGAGGAGAGTTAAAAAAAAAAAAATCAAGGTTGACCAGTGTTCTCGAATGGGGAGCCTTTCGCTTTCACTGTTAAAAGGGAAAGAGCAGGAGAAAATGAATAATTATCTCCACGAGAAGGGGTCAGGGGTGGTCTGCTTGCCGAGAGCAGCGCCAAGGTCAATGGCTGCTGTCCGTTGGCACCATTAACCGCAGCTCTTGTTGACGCAGTTTGCGTTCTGACTGCTGAGGAGCTTTAAGCTCTTCAACGACTGTCCTCTGCCACGTTCGTTTTCAAAAGGATATAATTTCCTATCTAAACCGTAACACACCAACTTTCAAAGGAAGCCGCCATGGGTAGGTGGTGATGGCACCGTGTTTCCTAACTGGTGATTAGCAAATTTATTGCATGATAAACCATTTTCAGTGCAGTTCTGAAAAATAAAAACATGCCTCTTCCTGAGTAATTAGTTGCTCTTTACCGCCAACAAACTGTAATTTTTATTCCTTTTACACAAGCCCATTTATTAGGAGAGAGAGCTAGCAAGCATTTATGCTTTTGTGTTGATACTGCAAAGAAGACATGGCATCGAAAACCCGCTATGAGAGTTCTGAATGCCGTTATATTTTAACATCCACATTAATTATAGATCCGCTTATTCTTAGAAAAGACAGGAATTGCAGCAAGATGGTGGGGAGCGGGGAGGGATTCGGGTATAAATTGCCTCCCAAGGACCCCACTGAAATTTCCATAACATTCACCACATGACACTGATGTGTGAAAATTGACGTGAGGATTTGAAAATTGGGACCGAGGGAGCCCAAGCATAAAATAACTTCAATTTTGCCTCTCTCTGTCTCTCAGAGGAATAACGCGTAGGACTGACCAACACAACACAAACAGGCGAAGAGGGAAAAAAAAAAAAATCCAGGGAGAAGGATAGGAGTTATTAAGGAGAAAACACACTTCTCACTCACAGAGAGAAAGGATGATCAATGGATTTAGTCACAGAGAAATTCAAGCAGAAAATTGCTGCTGTTTTTTATCTGAACGGCGGAAAGTTTAACCAAACCAGAATTCTCCAGTCTGAGGAAAGGCAGCTGCAACTACCTGTGGACGAAGGAGATGGCCATTGGGTCTCTGAACCGGAAGAAAATGATCCAGCCCTCTCTTACTCTTTGATTATATAATGAGTAGATTTTTATGTATTTATTTATTTAGCATCTGAAATGCCCTAGGTCAAGGCTCACATTCATTAAAGCCCCATATAGTTTCAAAGTCTATGAAATAAATAATCTACTGGGTTCCAATGCCTGCCCTTGGATGAAAATAATACCCTAAATAGTATCCAAAATGAATGTGATAATGGTCCTCATTCCACGGATAGTCTACCCGCTAAGAATGACAGAAGGGAAATCATTCCTGACAAAGGAGAATGGAGCAGCCATTCCTCGCCTGGTTAAAAATATCTAAAGACCAGCTCAGATTACACTGTTTTGACGAATGCACCTTTAAAGTCTGAGGGAAACGGAAGGATTAAAACAACAAAAACAACAAACCTTCATTTACTCAAGCCTTAGGCTGACCTGGGTTACTCCGAATGTAAGAAAATGGAGAACTCGATTACTTGGACTACATACTTTTGGGTGAGAAACAGTTAGCCACACGTGGAGAGCGACTTCAAAGAGTGTCACTTCCAGCATCAGGATTTTTAGACCTCCTGGAATGAAGAGAGTATTTCATGTGCATACCTATCTGCTATTCCTCTGAGATAGAAGAAGTAAACAATTTGACGTTCCTCTAAAATAGGTTTAAACTGTTTGAATACTATTATAGAGTATAAAACAGGTCTGAAGCAAACAAACAAACAAAAACAGAACTTTGATTAAAGCCTCAGCCCTTGGCACTTATATGATTTGGGGCAAGTGACTTAATTTCTTGAAAGCTCGTTTTCTTCCCTGACATACCTAAAAAAGAAGAAAAGAAAAGAAAAGAAAAGAAAAGAAAAGAAAAGAAAAGAAAAGAAAAGAAAAGAAAAGAAAAGAAAAGAAAAGAAAAGAAAAAGGAAAAAGAAAAGATTTATTTAAGGTAGCTGGAAGACATAAATTAAATAAGCTATGGGAGGTTGGCATCCTTCAGTGAGTGTTGAATGAATATTAGCCAATAATGTTTTATTTTAATATAAGTTTAGTCGTTTTGCTTCATGCAACCTAACCAATAGAAACCTTTAAATCTGAACATTAGAGTTCGCACAATGTTTTCCCACCCACCCCCACCCCACCCCAACCCACCCCCAACTTGACTCTTGTATTAATTCGGGTGAACCTGACTTCGGTCACCAACAAATCTTGAAACGTCAGTGACTTAACGTAGAAAACAACCTTTATTTTCACTCTCAGACGAGTCCAGCACAGACTCGGCTGGTTGGGGCACAGCCTTCGTCATGGTGACTTGGCGTCCCAGACGCCTGATGTGGGATCCTGCCATTTTCTGTGTGTGTTCAGCTGGCAGTAGGGAAGCCAGTGTGGAGGGTTGCTCAGGGGAGGCTTTTGTCAGACACAGCCTTCCACGTGAATTCCAGTGACCGCGAGTCACGTGACCCCATCGAACCCAAAGGAAGATCGGGAGCAGTTACCGGGAGATCTGGGCTCTGGAGTCTCAAAATTGTTTCTGCCCAAATGCCCCCTGACAAGCCCAAGGCTACAGAGTGATTGTGCTTCCCCTTTTTATATATGAGTAGAACCGAGAACAGTAAGATGACTTCTGCGAAATCATAAAAGTCTCGAGCTCGTTAATGCTTCTTCCATACCCCTCGGTGTCCCAGGAAGCGTAAAGATGGCTTGAGAGAGAAATGGAGACCTGGGGAAGGTCATCGGGGCTCTCGTGTGTGCTTTGCTTTCGCTCTTCTTGTCCAGCTTCGAGGGGTTTTGGGTCACTTTGGCCAGGGGGAGAAAAGGACGAGACAGACCCTTTCACGGTAGCATTTTTAAGGACCTAAAGTCTTCCCCTACCCCTCTAGCAATGATGATTACGAAAAAAGGAGAGAAAGCCACACCATCAGGAGAGGACAGTGTTCAAGGCGTGGAGAAGAACTGAGAACCAGCTCGCACACTGGCTGGGTCGTGGGGCCTCCTGGGCTCGCATGTCTAGTCCAGGAGAGTAGCTGCTTTTCATTTCCTGCTCATCGGAATCCACGAAGGGCTGATACGGAGGTGTTAAGACCCAGCTTGCTCTGCAACCTTTTCTTCCAGAACTGTCCCCTTTTCTTCCAGAACTGTCCCCGTAAGAGGGACAGAGCTTCTTGAGTTACCTAGGGGCTCAGAGATCCACCAGGTGTCATTTTAAAATGTGCTAGGAAATTGCAAGCCTGTGGCCGGAAAGGTCTCATTTATCATCTTAGATGCTTTTAGGGCTAGAAATAAAAAGAGAGAGAGCAAAAAAAAAAAAAAAAAAAAAAAAAATCTCACAAGATTGTGCATGAGAGCCATTCCCTTTTCTCACCTGGAATAGATACGAATAAATATTCAGATGGTGTCAGATAAAAGGCAACTGAAGTTTACTGCTAAAGAGTCTAAATTCTTTTTGCCCAGAAGACAGTAATTTTCTTTCACCTCAAACAACTCCAGGATATTGCCCCGGGGCGCTGGGAGTATTCTGTTATTTTTGGTGTGAAACATTATATTCCCTGGTGGACGCACGGGAGATTGTATTCCTGTCCATGGATTCCCTGAGTTGACACAGCAAGCCAAGCCGGTGACCCCAACATTCGGAGCTGCATCCCAATGTGAGGCTTTTCTGCTGAAGATTCAAGGGAAATCCCAGAGACTGGAAGAGGCCACCAGGAGTCAAAGCACGGAGCCTCGGCGAGCTCTGTGATGGTCTGTGAGCTCTGCTGAGCTGCTTGGCGCAGGGAGTTGACAAAAACCCCCGTAATTCATGCCACTTGCCGGGGATTGAATCAGGTGACATGTGACTTAGCCTCAACTGAGTTTTCCTCTAGTCTTACATATAAGTAAATCTCTTTCTGCTGGGGAAAATAAGCTGGCATGAAAACACAGAAAGATGCGTTTTCTCTCTCTCTCTTTTTTTTCTTTGAACACTTTATTTTTTCCCTACCATGGTGAGAGCCCTGATCCATCTCAGAGGCACACAAACTTCTAGGGAGGGCCCAGGCTCTGAGAAGAGCGGTACAGGATTAATTTTCACCCAAACGTCTCTCCTCTGGGTTCATTTGGTTTTCACGTTGCGCGGTGTTAGGTCTGTGATTTTTTCCCGAAGATGATGATCTCCCAGACTGGCTGCTTGCACGCTCTGGATCTCATTCATTAGGAAGTGAAGTACGTAATGGTGAAAAATAGCCCAACGGGTTTCCTCTTTCTCTGAGCCGTCTCGGCTGCAGCACGGCTCACTGCACACACACGGCACAAACCACAAACGGGGCCGGGGGGTGCTCGGCGTGGAGAGCCTCCTCCGCACCTGCTGGAGGTCGCAGACGGCCCGGCCCCTCCCGTCTGCGCAGGCGTCGGGCCGGCGGAGGGTCTGCGGGTCGCTAGGATGGCGTCTGCAGGGACATGTGTGAGCCCCACGCCCAGTCATTTATTTTCCTGAAGGAGTGTGTGTGTGCGTGTGCATGTGCGTGTGTGTGTGTGTGTGTGTAGTCAACACTCAAAGGCTGACGGGGCAGAGCGAGCTTCTCCGCCTCCCAGTCTGGGGGACTTTCTCAAGTCACCTTGAGGACTCACCAGCAATGAGCGGAAAATCCCTTAAGTGCAGAAAAAGATTTCAAAGACAGTGGGAAGAAGAGACTCGGAGTTCCATTTTTTTTTTTTTAATCTTTATAAAGTACATAAATAACTTACACGTGTGCATTTCTAGCTACGTAAGAAGCACCCTTCTCCTTTGACACTCCTCCTCAAAACTCTCGTTACCCCTATGATCACACTGATATCCCGGGATGCTGGGATACGTAAATGACTCCTCAGAGTCTTGGCAATAGGTCCAGAGCACAACTCCTACACAAGTCTGTTTAGGTCCTGTTTTCCACAAGGCAGAAACCTTGGCTTTGCTGGCTCTATCATTGCTATTGATCCATATTAATGTACTTGCCCTGTGTGTTCAGCTTTTTCTTAAGCATCAGGAAAGAAACACTTTCCAGGAAAGATGAAAGGGGTAATGAGAGAGATGGCTAGCATGCTATGATGCAGTTCGGTGTGCTTGAAACACACACACACACACAGAGAAACACAGATTTCAAGAGCAGGAGTGATATAGTGCCTGAGACTCATCTGCCCATCACTGGGTGAGACTCTGTGTAACCCGACTCACTCGGCTTCGCAGATGCTGTGGGATGTTAGGAAGCCCACATCACCAGAGAGGAAACAGAGAAGGTCAGAGGAATTAACTAGTTTGCTGAAAGCCCCACAGCCCATCAACAAGAGAACCATCGTTTCCACCCGAGCTGAGAGGTCGCGACACCCAGCAGAGTCACAGTGGAGCCCACGCGAGGCGCAGACCAGGAGACTGACTTGAGGATCGAAGCGCTGATGATTTCTCCAAAAACAATTACTCAGCTATCTTCCTCTGCAAGGAGCCTGCACTGCCTGCAGATGCTTGCCTGCTCTGGATTTTTAAAATCCAGTGGAAGCCCACTCAACCCCCTTATGTGGATGGAAGAGAAGAGCAAGTGAGTGAAGTGACTTTTGCAGGGCGGTGTAGATAGTGAAGAAGTTGAGACTGGTGTCTGGGTGGTCCAGAGGCCTTGCTGCTCTTGGCCACGAGCAGAGCGAGGGATTCTGCTATTCCCTTGGTTGGCAGGATCGACTCCACTGTTCTAGAAGCACAGGCATGACCAGCCCCCTGTCTTACCACCCACGCAAGGCCACCGGCGGGGCTCACAGAAGGAGACGCACTGGTGAGTCACGAACATGCTACGCAGAAAGAGACCCTCCGGAAGTCGGAGACTTTTACTGGGCGCGCTGGTTACGCTGCCCATCTGAGCTGAACGCGCTTCTGTTCTCGGTTAACTGATTAGGTATCACTTCCTGGGTGACTTCAGTCACAGAACATGCCTGCCATCAAGTTGTTGCACGGGTTCATTTAATAGGGGTTGGATATCACAGAGTTTCAATTTTAAGAGTCTCTTTTCAAGTTTGTCTAATACAGTTCCATCTTAGCACTGACAGGTCCCTTCTAGCTTTATGGATCATCTCCACAATATTAATATTTTCCACCCTAAATTACGTATACTTCCGTGAATGCTAGTATAAATAGCTTATCTACTTTTAAGATAAATGTAAGGTTTTTATGCAATCATTGTCTATATGCTTCAATATAGCTTGATTTCAGGAAAAGAAGGGAAAAGAAAGAAGGAAGGAAAAGAAAGGAGGGAGGGAGGGAGGGAGAGAGAGAGAGAGAGAAAGAGAGAGAAAGAGAGAAAGAGAAGAAAGAAAGAAAGAAAGAGAGAGAGAGAGAGAGAGAGAGAGAGAGAGAGAGAAAGAAAGAAAGAAAGAAAGAAAGAAAGAAAGAGAAAAGAAAGAAAGAAAAGAAAGAAAGAAAGAAGAAAGAAAGAAAGAAAGAAAAGGAAAGAAGAAAGAGAAAAAGGGAGAGAGGAGAGAGAGGAGAGGGAGAGAGGGAGGGAGGGAGGGAGGAAGGAAGGAAGGAAGGAAAGAGAGAGAAGGAAAGGAGAGGGGAAGGAAAGAGACAAAAGAAAAAGAAAGTCAAAGATGTTAACTGTGAAGGCCTCCAACAGTACACTCAGAGAGGTGAAAAATGAAAAGTTGAAAATAAGGGAGCAAATTCTGAAACTTATTTATGGCGACAGTAAATATCTTAAAATTTAATTTTAACTTCAGAGAAGTTACAGAAAAAAAATAAATAAATAACTCTTAAGTTTGCAATCCAACCCAGTGATCATACCTCAAATGCACGGATCTTGGCAACTGAAAACAAAATTACAGGGTAGGAACAACCACACAAAGTAACCCTTCTTTGTAATTGCTGTAAGTGCGGGACAAAGAGAAAGCATCCATGCCAGCATTCGAAGAACCTCTCGGCCAAGAACACCTGGGGCTAAATTGTGGGCACTTTGCGGCGCGGAAGAGGAGGAAAGCCGCCTCGGGACACATGCTGAACGCAGCGGCACATCCGCCCCGTGAAAACATGTCCCTCCGGCCCCAGCTCTGCTCCGAAGCAGCCTCCACGTTTTACGACAGGCGAGGTGGTGATGGGAAGGCATGAGGACTTCGCCACCAATAGAGCCGACTCTAACGCTGGCCCCTACCAGTTCTGTGACCTTGAGAACGTCCCCTAACCACGCCCAGCTGCGTCGAAAGAGACATCGCCTCTCTTACGACCTCTTTGGAAGGTGAAACACGTCAAATTATTTTACTCTTCTCCCTTGAGAGAGGGTGCAGGTGGATATCATTACTTCTGGAAGTTTTAAGTTCCAAAGTAAGTGAGTGGGCCATTTTGAATTTGGAAGTTGAACGGGAAAGCGTTCCAAAGGCTAAACTAACACTCCTAACCTGGCAACGTTGCCTCGGGAGAACGGTATCTAAAATAAACACCAAGGTGCCCACAACCTGTTCTCCCTGCTCCTTTCCAGAACATGCAGGAAGCAGAGGCGCAGGACTTAGGTGAGGCACTTTGCTTTGGCACTAGGATAAGAAAGGGATTTAATATTTCCTCCCGAATACCAACTTGTGCCAAATGCTCCTTGGGGTGTACCAAACACGACTTTTGTTTAATTCTCTCCAACAGCCCTGGGAAGTGGATATGATATCTGCATTGGTGCAGATAAGAAAAAGTGAGGCTCTGCTGAATAAAGAAACTTGCCCAAATTCACATACCTGGTACAGCAGTTTCTTGAATGACGTCGTTTTGTTCAATGCTGCTCTGCTGTGACATTGATGAGATGCCACAGGGACTTAGTTCTTGTTTGTGCCAATGCTCGCATTGGTGCAGATAAGAACATTGAGCCTCTAACAAACAAAGTAACTCGCCAAAATTCACGTACCTTGTACAGCAGGTTCTTGAATGATATTTTGTCCAACGCTGTCTTTTCTTTGTAACGTTGATGAGAGGCCATAGGAACTTAGCTGTTGTTTCTCTCAATTTACCTATGGGAAAGATGGTTTCGTTAATACGTTTCGCTTATGGTTGCAGAAACCGTCAATGACACGAAGTGAGAACTTCCCGCAATTGCAAGAACCAGGTTTTCTACCTGAATCTTTTCCAGGCTAACTCTGAAATTCACGGCGGCATCTTAAAGATTTCTATAGAAGTCAGGCTCCCCAACTTCTCCCATGTTGTAGCAGCTGGCCCAGCTGCCGTAACAAAATACTACAGACTGAGAAGCTTAAATAACAGAAATTCATTTGTTCGTGATTCTGGAGCACGAAAAGTTTAATATCCGGGTACTGGTCAATTCTGTTTCTATTGAGAGCACTCCTCCTAGCTTACAGATGGCCACCTTCTCACTGTGTGTGAGTGAGTGTGTGTGTGTGTTAGAGAAAGAGAGAGAGAGAGAGAGAGAGAGAGAGAGAGAGAAAGAAACATACAAAGCTCTAAATCTCTCTGGTTCTCTGGTATATCTTTTCATAAGAACACCAATCCCAGTGTATCAAGGCCACACCCAATGACCTCATTTAACCTTAATTACCTCCTACTAGGTTCTCTCTCCAAATACAGTTACACTGGGGCTTAGCACTTTCACATATGAGTTAGTTTAGAGGGGACATGACTGGTCCACAGCAAGCATCCTGCGTAAATTTCTATGGGAAACATTTGTTCTGAGACTATTCTCTACTCGAGCTCAGCTATCCTCCCTTCCTCATTTAAATTCAGTGAGTTTCTAAACCCCAAACATAATCTCTTCATATCATTTCCCAGGGTATTATATCTCCTTAGATCAGGCCTGCATCGACTCTCTCTCTCTCTCTCTCTCTCTCTCTCCTTCTCTCTCTCTCTCTCTCTCTGAGTATTGGAAAACACTCTAAAGGATTCCCGGTGTCCAGAATTTATCTTCTCAAATGCATCCATGTGGTTCTGCAGATGCCCACAGCAGACAGCTCGCTTCACACTCTCTCGGTCCACATCTTAAAACCGTTCATCTGCTTAACGAATAAAACCGAAACCCATCTGACTAGCATTCACCGTCATTTCTCAGGCTGCCTCTCCAACTTTATCTCCTCCTTCTAAAAGCCCTTTTGTTTTTTATTAATATAACTTGCACCAGACGACTCGCTAATCATTTGTTTGTTTATTTGCTTATTCTTTTATTGAATAAGCATTTATTAAGGGTCATTAATGTACGAGTGTCCTAGGCTCTGAATACCCAGCAATGAATCATACAGACACCATTTCCGCCTATGTGTGGGTGACCAAGGAGACAGGCATTAAGTGAGCTCTCGGGAACTGCATTCTTTTTTTTTTTTTCTTTGCTTTTTCTTTAGGTGAGGTAATATTTAAAGATATAATAGCTGGGGATTTTCCAGAGCTTTTGAGAAAAGTTTCATACACAGATTCAGAAATCACAGCAAATTAAAGGCGACTATAATGACACACTTCATACTGAAAAAGCACATGTATCAACTCTTAGTCCAAGCTCAAGTCATACTTCCATCAGAGCTGCCCCATAGGAAGATATTTGGAAAACATATGTCTGCTAAAAAAGGTCATGCACGCAGAATACATAAAACTAAACCGTAAGGAAACAGATAACTCGATTTATTAAAAATGAGGAAAAGTTCTGAACAGACACTTTGCCAAGGAAAACAGAGGTGGCAAGGGAGCCCAGGAGAAGCCCGACATCGTTTATATGGAATCTGGACAGTGAAAACGCAGTACGATGTCGTCGTACATGCAACGAAACGGCCAAAGGAAAAGAGTGACAGTGTGAAATGCTGCCAAGATGCAGAAATGTAGGAAAAACAGAAAACCCGAGGTTGCGTGTGCACACCCCTATTCGCTGAGATTTGATGACTTTGACCTTTTTCTGCTTTTTTTTTTTCCCCCACTGATATCGGTTCATCGACTTGCGTGATTTTTGGTGGGGTGCATGAGACAGAGATGGCAAAGGCAGAAAAACATGGCAAGAAGGCATAAGATGGAGGAGGAGGAGGAGGAGGAGGAGGCGGCGCAATATTTAGTTTGATGAGAAGAAAGCCATTCACTTTTTTAAAACTCAAAACGCACTCTGTACGTCTATTGGATGTTGGCGCTAGAATTACATCCACTTTCTTCTCTTCAACATCTTCTCGAATGGGCTAAAAATTATGCTAATACTAACTTTGCTAGCTAATACTTACCGAGCACTTATCACGAGTGCATTTCTGTACCAAGGATCCAGTCTTTACAACAACCCTTCAACGTAGAGTTCACTTGGCTGTTCTTTCTTTCCCTACTTTCTTTTCCCAAAATAACCAGATGTTCTCTATGAATGGAATCAAAACAGCGATTTGTCTCCAAGGCAGAGGCCATATTAAAAATTCAAACAACTTTCAATTCTAGGCAAAGTATCCAGATCCGTATTACCTTTGTCACGTCAAATCCCTTAATTACATCTACAACCATAGGCTCATTTTCAATGCTCTCTGCTGGTTCAATGCATGCCTATCATTTTCTGTGCTCTTAATCGGAATGAATGGTGGCTTGGCATGATGCACGGCTCCAGGGGGCGCCATTTAGATCCTGATTTATGAGGCTGGTGCAGCCTGAGCTTATATGATGTTCAGTCTGGGCAGCATTCAACATGGTGGTCCTGGGTAATAGATTGAATTCTCAAAGGTGTCTTGTTTGTAAATCTATATGAATTTGTTGCTCTAGATCCTCATCTGGTAACATCATAACCATGATACATAAACTTTAATGAGTGAACAGACTACACCAGGTATTTGACTTACATTGTTTCACTGAATGCTTATAACAACCCTGGATGTAAACATAGTTTTAGTGCTGATTTTGCAGTTGAGGTGGCCAATACATTTGGCAAGTAAGTAGCCAGCTAGGTAGAGCATGCACAGGCTGGAGTAGACCTCAAACATTTGGAATCCAAGCCCCAGTTTGCTGACTTCAAGTAATCAGGCATGAAAGTTAATATGCTTCCTATAATTCTGGCTCCTCACATCCATTTTTCTTTATGAATGTTCTTGGATTGTTGAGTTGTTCCCTCAGGCTGTATTGGAGGAGTTACTGGGATCGGCCTCTTTTCTTTGTGCTTCACTCTGGGAAGAAAAAAAAAAAAAATCTCATCCTAAAGTGAGTGATGATGATGAGTCTTTCAAGACGTTTGAGGCTGTTGTGCTAGAGGAGGTCGTCGGGAGCCAAAACCCATAAAACGCAAGGAGGAAGTTTGGAATCTGTGAACCAAGCCCTCGGCAATGATGCGAAATCATCAGGTCAAGCAAGGACTTTGCTCAGCTGAGAAGGATTCACCTCCAGACACCTGGAGAAGTTTCTCTAGCGGACTTTTCCTCGACAGGACTCGAGTCTTTGCCATGCCCTCCCTCCCTGGTTTACTCTGCACCTATTACAACTCAGGTTATGAATGTGACTAAGAAAAATCTTCTTTCTCTTCTCTCTTAGGCGTTTGTCTGAAGTCAAATGTTCTTTTGCCCTCTCCGTGCTAAATTTAGTTTGTTAGTCAATTCATGTTACATGTGTATGGAGTGGAACCACAGCTTCTAGGGTATTTTTTTTTTCCTTTTGTTCCTCTGCAACTCTAAAGTTCAAGGCTATGGACATTGTCAAAATACTTGACCTAGAAAAACAGTCAAGGCCATGCACGATCCTGCTGGTTGGACTGGGGTGATAAATTGCATGAAACGTTTTTGTTTTGCTTCTAGGACTTGGTGTCTCAAGTAGAAACTGGCTTCCTTCCCTTGCTGCTGGCATTTGAAATTAAAAAGAGGATGATGCAGCTCAAGGCATATTAGTACTTCTTAAATGTATCTTCTAAACTACTTTATAGAATCAAAGGCATGGAAGTGTTTTTCTATGCCAAACAAATTAAAGTTAAGCACAGACATACAATAACTGGAATTACAACTTGGAAATGCAGCAAAACGACTTGGAAATTTTGTGTTACCCAACCATGCGCTGGGTATGAACTTTTAAAAAATGTATCCAGAGTTTTTTCTCAAATGCTCCATCTAATTTGAGAACGATGCCTGAGTCCATAGACCACCATTCTAAGTGGTCACGCTTGGTTAATCGCTTCTACTATGGGATTAGGATATCCAATTAGCTACCCAAGGGCCAAGTCCTACCCTCTCTGGTCAAACCCAGCCCACAAGCATATTATGATTTGCCCACACAGCATTTTTTATTTTTATGGACTAACCTATAAATCTAGAAATTTCATATAGATTTGGGATATCTAGGTTTTAAATTCTTGAAAAATGAAAAACCTTGCTCTACTTGGAGAACATCTTTGCATTTTGCATTTATTTATTCAACAACTATTTCTTGAGCACAGCCGTTTTTCAGGTACTCAGGTAGAGGCAACAATTGCAAGCAAGAAGTCCCTGTCCTTGGGAATCCTCTGTTCTGGTGGGCAGTTATCTACCGGAGTCACTTGGCTGTCATTTGGCTGAAGAGTAGCAGTTATGACTGGTAGAGAAAGTCGGTGATGAATTTAAAAGCCCAGTCAGCCGAGAATCGTAAAAAAAAGAAACGCCGCATATTAAACTTTTTAACCGAAAAGATGTAAGAACGTATCTTTGATTTGTGCACCTTTGGACAGAGGGCCGAGGCCGTCTCTCTGCACACGGGCCTGGTGATCAGAGTTCTGCATCTTCGCTTTGCCCAAATCACACTCTTCAGGCAGCATCTCTGATTGTTCCGTTCCCGCAAAGTGGAGCAAGGATTTAAAGACTTGCAATCTCACAAGAGAATCCATGTAGATTTTAATGATCTCTCCCAATCTTATCCGTTTGTCCCACTCACACCTAATTTAACGGCAATTACTTCTCGGCGCATCGCCTTCATCAACTCTTTCCAAAGCGTGCGACTCCTTTTCCGTAGACACAACATCTTGCCTTCTTCTCACACTAAGATTTCACCAGTTTACATAACGTTTAATGAGACCAGGCAATTACAGGAACAGATGTGACTGGCTTAGATAGAAACGAGGACGAATCCACCTGATTCCTAGAAAGCATCCAGCCCGATGGGAAGAAGCGGAAGTCCATGGGTTTCCTAGTGAGCGGCATCGCCTCTGGTGGGGACAGCTCTGCCCACCATGGAAATCAGAGGTAATGGACCGTGAGGGTCCATACGGGGAGTCGTAGATGTAGACACTGGTCGCCAGAGGCAGGTGCCTCTGAGACGGCTTATCTCTTTCTGTCCTAGAATCTGAAAAATATCAGATGTGGTCAGAAGTCTTCCAGCGGCTTACGTAATTCAGATCTTCTTAGCAAAGTTCATGCAAGTTCTTCTTCCACCACTTCAAGTTTACTCTCAGAGATGGGTGCTCATACGCCAGCAGACAGACCCCTCCAAAGTGGGACAGGCGTAGCAATTAAAAGAATCTCTCCAGTAGTGAGTCAAGATTCTCCCTCTTTGTCATGCTTCCAAATTTGACCTCCGCGTTTTCATCAAGTGCTCCCCGCATGGAGAAGTTGCCGGACCCCTCCCTCCTCCTCCTGCCCTCTCTAGTCCAGACACACTCCAGTTTGGGGTTATGAATTTCCCCATTCAAAGGATCTTGCTCAGGAATGAGACTGCTCGGCTCAGGACTGATCGACAAGAGCAGAAGGTGGAAGACTCTAAGGACACTCTGATGATGTCCATGCAGTTTCTTACCGTATTCGCTTACTTTTAGAAAACTAATTGCATCAGACTCTCATACTGAGCTTATGGCCAGCTCAAACTTCCAGATCTTCTTTATCTGAATTGTGGCTGAATCAATTATGTTTTTTTTTTTCCTTCCCTGCTTTCCTTTTTTTTTTTTTCTTTTTTGCCACCAATTTTTCGTCAAGTTTGCATTCATGTCAACTCATCTATGGCTTATTAGTTGAATATACATTGTGACTATGATGGTAATAACAGCTGATAATTATTACATGGTTGCTAGGCCCCAGGAACAGTTCTAAGCACTGTCCGAATGTCTTTTAAGCTTCATAATAATTTTGTGGAGGTAAGCACTCTTTGACATACCCATTTCTCAGCTGAGAAAACAGAGCAAAGAGTATTTAAGTCAATTCCTCAGGGCCACCCATACATATAGCAACTGGGAGACTTGGGATACGAACCCGGGCAACATGGTTGCAAGGACAGGACTCCTAGCCTCTACTCTACATCATCTCTTGATCCATGCTGGCTTCATCTCGCCTCTTAGACAGGGCTCTGCAGCTTATGGAAACAGCTATATGGCTTTTTCTGGGGGAAGGTAATCTATGTGGCCTCCATTGTAAAGCACTGCGTGTTGAACTGGGTGCTCGGTGTGAGAGGTCTTGGCGGAGTACAAAGGCAAGGCACTTTGCCGTCGGAAGACCAGGGGTCCCGGTCCTGCCCCTAGCTTTACAAGCTTGACTCCTTACTTGGCTGACCTCAGCCCCTTTTATGTGTAGAAGAATTATAGCCCGTTGGGCCATCACACTGGGCAAACGCTCAGCTGGGAGCAGGCGCTCTAGCTAAGGTTCATGCCTTTCCCTGTCTCCTTCCTCACAGCCGAAGGAAAGCCCAGGAGGAACACGCTCTCACAAAGGCCTGAGGAGTAGAGAAGAATGCAGGGTGTTCTCTTGAAGAAAGAGGGTGTGTGCCATGACAAGGTGACGCCTCGGGAAGGCCTCACATGACCTGGCGGTCGCTCTGCGGGGTACAGTGAGGCCGTGGCCCTGGCGGTGCCTGGGCAGCTGGACCCACCAGCGTGGGCCAGCTCCCCTTCTGAAGTCAGCCCAGCGGGGAGGAGGAGAGACAGGAACACTTGTGTACGGCTCAGAGGGATAATTAATCATCTTGGCAATTACTCTGGTCTGAAATCGGCTTCCAGCTGAGCTCCGTGACACCGCCCCTCCGTTTCCTGGGACCAGCGGCTCCTCTTCCCCTCTTCAGGAAGCAAATTAAGGGGCTCTTCCCATATAGCCCATGTGAGCAGATTTTATTCATAGAAAATGACATTATTAATAGGGAACCGATTTTTCACTAATGACAAACGACTCCCACCAAGAACCTGGTGTGTGTCCAGCAATGTCATCGGGTGTTTTGTTTGCTTTGTTTTGTTTTGTCGAGATGAGGATTTTTCTCCTCGAGATCCCAGGGGTGGATTTCTGTCCTTTGACCCTTCGTATGGCAAGCGGTTGCAAGCATGAAAAGGAACGAACGTCTTCCGTTCTCATAGGGACTTCCTGTAAGCACGAAGGAAGAGTCCTGAAGGCTATGAGTTTCTGAGCACTGAGCAAAGCAAGCGCTGGGAATTTGCAGACCACCTGCCTGAGGAATGGTGAATCCCGCCGTCTCTCCCCAGGCCACACTCTCTCGTGCAGGAGGAGGGAGTGGGGGGTCACGTGGAGGGGACGACCCTCCCGCCGTCCTTACTTCAGTTTGCATGTGGCACCTGTGAGCCCGCCATCCCCCTCCCTTGGGGGTGAGGACAGGGTGGAGCTTGTTTAGTTTAGACTCACAGCCTCACTTCCCTGACCTGGTCAGTCCTTCCATTTTAACTCCTTCTGAACCTTCTAGACGACTCAACACCAGTCTCTATCATCTAATCTTGGTTTCATCCCGCGGCCTCCTTGGAGCACCTACTGCCAGGGGCTGCCCACCATTATTTGTTGTGCCTTTCTTTGTTTTTGCAAATTCATTCGAAAGATTGCTGCTGTTCGCCTTAGACTGACTAACAGGTACACGGTACGAGAGATTCTTCATCAGCCGGTGCTTTTCTGTGGAGTTTGCTCTCGCTCTGGTGGTATCTTTCCTTTCATCTGTATTATAGCAGTAGGAAGGAAAAGTGATCAGTCCTTAGGTTAGTCACAGTAAACTTCACCCCTCAGTGTTGCCTGAGGGCCAATAAAGGAGTTTCTGAAATTGTATTTTAGAAATATTCTGGCAGGATCCACACACAAAAAAAAATCGTTAGCAGTTTACTCTTTGCTGAAGTTCTCAGCACAGGTTTGAGTCAGGTGGCATCCTGGATAGTCTTGCTGGCGGTGTTCACATCTGAGGTATGGGTGCGTACGTAGATAGCATTCGACCTTTTTCAAAGCACCTTCACAACTGTCATAGGGTCTTATTTTTCTGCCCAAAGTCAATATAGGTCTCAAGAAGGAGAAACTTATGTGACAGATGTGATAGAAAAGAATAACGGACCTACAACCAGAAACCCAGAGTTCAAACTGTGGTTGTGTAACAATGGATGAGAAACTTGACCTATCTACGCTTTGGTTTCCTGTATAAGATAAGTGAGCTCACGTTCTCACAAGGCGCATCCAATGCTAACACTCTACTTTTGTTTGCGGTCACATGACTGAGGATCGACAGAGTTCCCCTCAGGATTTTGGGGTCCTCACTCCTCGTATCAACCGTTGCTACTCCAGACCACACTACTGAAATCAAGGTGGATCCTCTCGGCGTCACATGAGGTGGCACCGAAGGTGTGTGAGGATTAAAGGCGGCGGAGAAGTCAGAAAGCACAAGGGTGAGCGAAGGGGAGGGAGGGCAGGACGTGGGTCGTGGACGAGAGCCCGCGAGACGAGGCGGTAAGCGCTACACGCGGTTTGTGGAGACAGGGAGAAGGGAAAAGCGATTCTGCCTGGGAATGCAGAAAGGAGGGGAGCAGGATCGAGCCCCTGGACAAGAGTGAACTGAGAAGCCGAAGCGGAATCACGAGATGGTTAATGCGGGCATAATCGATGGTCACGGGTGACCCTTTCCCTCTGATTCTTGGGTTCGCAGTAATGAGAAAAGTCACTTCTGATGAGAGAGAACAAAAATACTATAGACTTGTGCTCATAGGAAAAAATCAGAAAAATCCCTTCTGTTTCTAATCTTCTTACACAGTCTATGTTTACAGTAATAACTACCAATAATTCATAAAACGGAGCCTGGGGAACGGTAATAATCTAAGTCTTCAAATAAAGAATGAGGCATGTTCGGTTTACTATGATTTTCGAGGCAGGGAAATGGATTTATCCATTAAAAAAAAAAAACAATTTTGATGATAATGTCAATGGAAATAAAAGGTTTGCGTTTTTCTTGATCATCAATTAACGAAGAAAAATTCCAACTTATCTCGAGAAACCCATTTCCTAAACATTATGGTTAATTGACATTTTCCACTGTGCGTGCATGTGCGTGCGTGCGTGCGTGTGTGTGTGTGTGTGTCTGTGCACGTGCCAAATGATTTCTAGTCAGGAAATGCAGGAATCTCCAACATTACATCCATCCACTTGGTCACATGTGAATTTTAGGAGGTCTATTTCACTACCGTGTTCTATCTCGGTGTAAAACAAAACAAAACAACAAAAACTCTCTTGTTCTAAATGATCCAATAGAAGAAAGTCCTTGTGGCTACAGTGACATGCCATTCAATGAAAAAAAAAAAACCATAAAATGAAGGTTTTGTGGTCACTTAGGCTGGAGTTTTGGCCAGGCCACTGGGTTCAGGTCTGAAGGGCTAAAACCAGAGAAGGAGACAGATGATATTGGGGCTGGGGGACGAGGGCAATAGCTGAGCCCATAGGAAGACAGAGGATAAGGACCGAGTGAGTGCACGGCTCGATCCCTGAGTCCAACTGTGATGACGAGGAAAGAAACGGAACCAGGAGCGACCATGAGAGAGCATTCCAGCCCTGACCCTGGACAGCCTGCGCTCAAACCGCAGGTCAGCTCATACTTGTGCAGACCTCTCGGTGTTTATAGAGCTCAGTTTCCTCACCTGTAACATGGGGGAAATAGTAGTGCATACCTCATGAGCTTTAGGGGGGAGATTAAATGAGATGATGCGTATAAATATTTAGCAGAGTGTCCGGCGCACAGTAAGCGCGTGATTAATGTAAACGGTTACCATTTGTAAATGGGACAAGAAGTCAAGGATTTAAAGCCAGACTTGAGCTAGCAAGGAATGAAGAGAATGAGAGTAACAGAAGAAGGAAAGGTAAGCAAATGAATACACAGGATGGAAATGTACACAGCGGCCTAATTTATCTGACTTGCCATGTAACAACGATAACAACAATGGCTAACATTTTGTAGCCTTCTCTCCGTGCCAACCACTGTTCTTAGTACTTGATACATATGACTCCATTTAATCCTCACAACCACTCTTGTGGGTAGGAAGGAATGCCATTCATTAAAGTCCAATTAAAGTCCAGTCACACAGGAAGAAGGCTTCCATGAGGATATTCTACTTCAACTAACATCTTCACTTAAACGTGTATCATGAAACCAGTACCACGAAGGAAATCATCACGCCGGGATAGAGGACGAAGGGATCCACACGAAGTTCACACAAACCTCTGGATCACGAAGAAAAGGTTAGAAACACTTCCACGAGCAAACCTCGCCTCAATTCATGCCCTCAGACAGAGAGGCGGGGAGGCTTCTGCCAGGAGCTGAACTGGGCAAAAAAAATAGGACCACAGCCGACTCTGGAGTGCAGATGAGAGCAAGCTCTGGGCCTCGGACCCTGTCATGCCTGCCAGGCTGGGCGTTTTATTTCATCTGCTTTCGCTGCCAGGGCTGCCCAGGATGCGATGCCAAGGCAAAGAGAAAGCTTTTAAAAGAGATTTGTTGGAGTTCTGTCACAAGGTCCTATAAACAATTCTCGTCTCCTTCCTGTATCCTGTTATAAATTGCAATCTATATTTTACCTACTGTACAAATATCATTATTCTTTTGTACAACATTCTCGATATCGTCACTTGATTGCTTTCGAATGCCTTTCAGCTTATTATTGTGTCTTATCTATTTTTTTTTGTTTTGTTTTGTTTTGTTTTACTTGTTTGGCTTGGTGGCACCTCCCCCTTTCTGCAATCAGATGACCCCGTTGGCCTCTGAGTCACCTCCCTCTTATTACGCAGCAGCTCAGATCTCAACAAGGATCGGGTTTTTTTTTTTTTTTTTTTTTAATAAAAGAAGAATGTGAATAGATTATACGTTGCTTTTCGGGGTTTTAATGAAAATTTTTTAAAAATTAAATTTAGGAAAGTGCCTACTCGACAATGGTGACTTTCGACTAAATGAGTGTGTGGTCTCTTATCGGTTTCTAAAATGATCCTGTCATGTGAGAATGTAAATCATAATTGGGTGACGTTATACTCTTTCGGGATATTAAGAATAATAATTATACTTTGCAGAGATGAAGAGAGCTAAAAAAAAAAAAAAAAGGCAGAGGAAAAGGCGATTCGGTTGTTTTTTTGCATCCTGAGTCCTTTGGATTTTATCCTTTAACCTCTCTCCCAAGTGCTGCCAACACACTACTTTAGAAGAGTCCTCCTTATGCTAACGTGTCGGCCTTATAGTAAATGACAATTAGGATGTACCTTTCAGGATGTGAAGATGCAGATGAAAAGTGAGTCGCCCCGATATACCGTCGAAGCCGTGCCAGCCACGGAAGTGGCTGGAAACAGCCCTGCTGTCTGGTGACATAGAAACGACGCAGCAGGCTGCCATGCCGTCCCGAGGACCCTCCGGCAGTCACCTCTGCTTTTCGTGGGCCTCGAGCTGTGGCTGCGGTGGTCAACTCTTTCTTTAGGTCTTTCTGAGGAAGTGTGCACAGCCGGAATTCTCTTTAAGTGAGTAAGAGCAAACTTCAGAAGTCCAGCAGCCACAGACCTTTTGAGATACACTCAAGAATGTGCCTATTGCTGAGATAATGTAAAGCTCACTAGGCATTGGCTCTATTTCTCAATATTTCTCATTATTTCTCATTCTCTTCTCTCTCGCCCTCCCTCTTCCCTTCCCCCCACCCCTTTCTCTCTCCTAGATGCACACATACGCATACTCTGAAATCATCACATCTGGTTTCTACCTAACCTTTAGAAGCGGTCATTATCGGTTTTAGGATTTATAAGCCCATCGTGGTGAAGATGTCTTAGAGAATTCTGAGGTAAATACCAGGTGAGACCACCTGCCATCATGCGGTGGATGAGCCCGGTGCACTTAATGGTTATGCCCTGAATAACCGTAAAGCAGATCGAATGGTCAGTTGAGTCTTGCAGATGCCAGTTGAAGTGGGGGGGAAAAACAGTTCCTCTACTCCCGCCCTCCGGGTCTTCATGTGGCCCTTTGCGGCTAGTGCTCCACTTCCTCTCTGAAGACTCAGCCTTCGGGTTTCTGTGAGAGCCCCTCAGCGTCCGTACTGTGTCTGTGGACAGCCTCTGCTTGTCCACCTCTCCCTGGTCATACCCCTGTGTTGCCTGAAGTTTCCTATTGCTCCTCCTGGACCGTGAGTTCTTTGTGGCCAAGGGGGTGTGTCTTGCCATCTTTGCAGTCCCCGAAATGAGCCCGACATGCGATGGGCATTGTCTCCGTAAGCATGACCCAACCGAATGCTTTCCTTTCCCCAAGCTGACATACGTGCTTCATGGGTAAAGTTCAGCAGCCCATGGCAAACGGTATGTGTGTTTCTGTACATTATACGAACTCCAGCAAGGCATCTGTACATTCTGGCCCAGTCCCGAGTTCCACAAGTACAGTCTTACCTCTAAGAGGTAAGAGTTCGCCGAAAACAGCGGATGAGTACGGAGAAAGAAAGCAGCCATCAGCTCCACAGCTGCCGAACGTACCTGGAGAAAGCCTCCAGGGACAAAAGACCTAGGAATCCTTTCCAGCATCCCCAAGGACGCGTTCTAATGATGTGTTTTATTCACTCGGCGCGACAAATGATTCAAGGGCCTACAGTGGGCCCGAGACAACAATGATGAGCAAAACAGAAAAGAGGATTACTGTCTTGGGAAGCGATACGTAATAAATCGCAAAAATAGATGCTGCGAAACCCCTGTGGTGAGCACCGTGGAGAAAAGGTAACGGCGCGAGGTGAAGGGTGAGGGGACCAGATTCGAGCCGCTGGGAGGAAGTGATGTTGCAGGGGAGGACTCCGGACGGGAAGTTCGCTGGGGGAAAAGAGTGGCCGTGCGGTCTTGTCACAGGGAGAAAGGGAGTGAAGCTAGTAGAGGCCAAATCTTTGGAGGGAGAAGGAGAACGTGCGAGAAATCTACTTGTAGCATCGCGATTGCAACCCTGAGCCTCTAGTCTTCAGCAGAGGGGAACATAGAGTCAGGGAGGCTGGTTTTAAAACACCTTAGGACAAAACTGGCCACCTGGGAAACCTCCAGTAAGCATCGATTATCATGAGCCTATTCTTAAAACTTTTCCCAACGGTGGTTTCAGCTCTAGTTTCCATTAAAGACTGGAGACAAGTCGGGCTTTTTGGGGAGGCCCTTCCAGGCTTTATGCTGGTAACTTACATCCCTTAACTTTAACGTCAATACTTTGATTGCAAAAAAAAAAAAAAAAAAAGGAACTTTCAGGCTTAAGTTCAAATCCTGCTGTCTTAGAAGGTAGCACGGCACAAGAATCATACTACAAAAGAGCATGCCCTGCAAACAGGACATGGGACGGCTCCGGCCAGTGTGGCTGGGGTCCAGTTAGAGTCCAAATGTCCCCATCCTGCTCGGAAATAAAGCCAGGTCGGTCCTGACTCTAATGGCCTTTTCCGTTTCTCTCTCTCTCTCGACAAAGATTAAAGTTTATAGCGGTGCATTCCGATCTTATTAAACAGCGGGCGGCCCCCATCAGAAATTTCAGGAAATGGGGGAATGTAGACTCCAACACAATACAAATTCTTTTTGTGTTTCTTCTTCCGTGAAGGGGTGACTTAGGCCTTCTGAAAGGGGATGAGGCAGCTTTAATAATAAGAAGAAAAAAAAAAATGAAAGGAGAAGGGAAGAAAGGTGCCTCAGTTGTCTCGGCAGCTGATCAACAAAGGAGCAATCGTGAGCTGTAACCTCCTGGAGCCGCAGTCTGGAACATGACACATGTCAGCCTATGATAAATGGTGCAGAGTGTGTGCAATTTCAAGCGCAATGCCCTTGAGATGCGCAGGACCCCGATCGCAAATGTTATTGTTAAATTAAACCTTAAAGGAAGGATTGGAGAGAGGGGTGGGGGCGGGTGGGGCACACCACACACACACACACACACACACACACACACACACACACGAAATGCACAAACAGAGGAGAGGAGGACATAATGGAGAAGGTGAAGAAATAAAACTTTCTCTTTTCACCTAATGGAATAAACAAACAAACAAACAAAAAGCCTACTCTGAAAACTGTCCAAGATACGAGACTTCCGTTTGATTTCCCCTCATTCAGTATCGCGAATTACTTTGATGGGCGTAGCTCACTTATGCCTTCTGGTCTGACCTCTGGCCCTGTTTTTTTCTCATCCGTGGCCATTCTGACAGCCCCGACTCCCCATTCTGTTTTGCCGTTCTGTCTGTTTATGTCCACACGGTATGTACAAGTGCACGCGGGTGTAAGTGTACGTTTATCTGGCGCTACAGGCTGGGACCCTCTCTGCCGCCCGTCCCTTGCTGACACACCTCCAACTCCTCATTCGTTTAGTGCGGGAAACACTGAACGGATTGTAAGGCAGAGGAGGAGAGGAGAAGGAGGAAGGGGGCATGAGTCTGAAACCCGTAGGAAGATGGCAGCGGAAAATCCACAGACGCAAACCAGTTGAGAGAGCAAGACGCCGCGCTGGTTCGCGTGGAACAGAGTATAAAAAGGAAGTAGGATATCTACCGAGCATCTTTATCATGTGACCCCCAACCACCAATCACAATCCGGAATTCTCTTCACGGACTGAAGTGTCCTCATTGGTCTAGCAGTGATTGAAGCAAAGGGATTGGCCAGTGAAGAGACGCACTAAATTGTGTCCTGGATGGAGACCGCGCTGAAAGAATGTATTTACTCTTCCTCTCCCTGCAACACGTTTAGATGAAAGAATGTTTAATAGCAGGGGGGTGGGGGAGGACTCTAGATTACAAAAAAATAAAGGGTACCCAAGACTTGTTTTGTGCATTTTGGCCACGGTTGCCTAGCATCTTGGAAAACTAGAATTCTTTTTTTGGTCTTTCGGAAAAGTTCACCCAGGTTCCTTGTTATTAAAGAAAATAAACATCAGACAAAACAGGACTTTATCAAAACTATAAATAATTCAATGCAGATAGATTTAAAAAGCAAGCAGATTTGCGGAGTGTGGATCACGGCAGGGTTGGGGCGAAAACAGGGAGGGAGTACAAACGGATTGTTGAAAAAAATAAATAGGCCCATAAAACTAATCAGAAAGGAAATAAAGAGGGAGGACTCCGAACACAAGGCGGGCGTCCCGAGTTCTCCACAGCGGCATTCTGCCCGTAGCCATCGACTAAAGGTGCTCCACTTGAAAGCTGCCGTTGAAGGCTACCTGCCTTCCATCAGAGCACAAAGGGACAGGGCCCTCATCGGATGTAGCTGACGATGAAGTCCAGCGAGGCCGTCTCCAGCTCAAGCGTGTGTCTACACTGTGGTTAGAACGCAATGGTCTGGGGTCTCGGTCAGGGTTTTCCTACCGCGTGATAGATACCACAAGTGCTGTAGGCCTCTGCGTAGCACCTCAACTAAACCTAAAACCCAGCTCGCCCTGGACCCAGTCGCGACTCCTAAAGCAACGAAACAGCTTCGATTGTGTAACTCCTTTGCTTCCCCCAAAACCGCACTACGGGAAATGATAGAAGTCAAAGGAGCCTGAGTCGTGCATGTCATCAATATCTCTGAAAAGCTTCAAAGCCCGGAAGTCTCGTGATCTTGGAAAATATTAGAACTCTTTGAGTTGGAAGGAAAGTTTGCACTCCCTGAATCATGCAGGAAAAAAAAAAATATGCTTAAGTGGCCACAAGTTTGGGGGTCCGCTCTATTACACCACCTCCCTTCTGCTCTGCAGGTGGAAGCCAGTCAGACAGTCAAGGAAGGAAGCCTGTCTGCCGGGGCTGCCCCAGGTGAGGCAGGAGTCAGCCTTCAATTGCTGCCACCTTGGTTGATGCCTCAAACTTATTTCACTGGTGGGCTCTTCCTCACCTTCCTTGCACTAGCCCTTGAAGAAATATAAAGCTTACTGACGGTTCTTTATTGATTTATTAAAGGTGGATTCCTCAGGTATCACTTTGAGTTATGTGTGCCACATAACGGCAGTGGAGAATTTGGTTTTTTTGTTTGTTTGTTTGTTTGTCTATCTGTTTCTGGGCAATGTTAGTAAGACTTCAGGGAAAGTCTTGAAGTGGATGCAAACGAGCTTGCAAGGTATGTAGAGCCAGTTTCTAATGGGTCAGCAAACACGTGCCCCACAGTGACTGCAGGAGATGGGAAATAAAAAATCCACTGCGAGTGGGTCTTGGACCACAGAGCTGTGACCAGTCGTTACGTGCCATGCACACGACTGTGAGGTCACCCCCCTGTTTATCATGATTGTTTTTTTTTTAAAAAAAAGGAGTGATGGCTTTGAGTTGGCAACACGGTCAAGAGGTGTCCACTGCCACGAACTAACGTGGAATGGTCTTCCCTCCCTCGGAAAGCCACGGGCTCAAACATTTCTTGTAAAGACTGTGAGACGTCGTGAACTTCACCTGAGCGTTGCTTTTGCATCTTTGGGAAGTAAAATAAACCTTTCTTCCATCAGGTTAATTATGCCCTTATAACTATTCCCCATCCACAAGATTATTTTCCCAGGATCATAAGGGTGAACCATCTACATAGCGTTGATACAAAACTAGAAGGATCCACACCATCATTCCTACTCGTATGACATGTGCCTCATGCCTTCCATGGGAGCAACTCAGCATCCTACTTCTGGAATCTCAGACCCAGCCTTTCGATAAAAGCAAGTGCCCGGGGAGGACATCTTTTCTTTAGTAAACGACTAGGGTAATTGCCACTAGAGTGTTTTCAAATGGCATATTTGCAATCAGACCTCGATTTCAAATTACCCCAACCAGCAGCCCTACCTTATGACAATTTAGAAAGCTTGATACTAGTGACATGTGTACGCATTGTTTGAAAGAGGAGGGGGGTCAGGGGATCTCACCAAGAGCAACTCTGACATGGTCATGACCTAAATATCATTCACTCTGAATAAAGAGCATCTGTTTTTAAAATAAGTTATTTTTGTCCATTTTTTTAAAAAAAAAAAAAATCTATTTCTTAGCCCCGGTCCTACCTTGTGTATCATCAACTTTGCTACCTAACTCAAAGGCCAGTCCACATTCTACCCACTTAAATCTTGTGCCCCATTAAATTCTCTGCCCTTAGTTTAATGGAAACTTAGCTCCGCAAGTGAAAGAATCGCCTTTGGTGAGAAAGCTGCTCAGGACGGCCTTTTCGCCAGTATCCGGGCTTCGCGCTTAACCCCTGACTATTATTCTTATTCCCTCTAAGTTAATATCCTGCATCTTTAGCATCGCTCATAAGAACCTTCGCCCTCCAGTTTTTACCATTTTACCACGGATTAGACTCCACTGCCAACTCTCTCCCCTGGCGACGGGGAACTTCTCACGTTACCTTCGCTGCGAGCTGTCTAGTTCCTATTTCTCAGCACAGGTGGTTCTTACTGAAATGACCCTCCCCTTCTCCTCACAGACCAGGAGAATCTCAAGTCATCGATAAGAACGTTCAAGACGCCGTGACCTTCTTGAGTTACGACTGCCTGCCTCGTGTCCTCATTACTTCTCTCCCGCCGCATTTATTGAGCATTTGCTACGAGCCAGGAAGAGTCCTGGGTTCTGGCTATAGTGATGAGCAGAAAGACATAAACTCGATTTACAAGCAGACCGTAGTCATCTTTGCCTCCCTCTTCCTTCCGAACTGCCATTGTATTTGGATCGCAAAACATCCAATTAAAGGGACTCATGCCCATGTCGACGTTCATAGGAAAAGAGTGTGCCCTGCATGGCCCAAATCTTGCTTGATTCAACACCATAGCTTCGGTTCCGGGCACAATACTTATTAAAGCTTTATTGAATTACATTTTTTAATCTATCATGTCAAGATAGAGGAGAGAAGCCTCATCCTGAATTAATGATAAGGAAGGTAATTCATGAGCAAGATGATAAACAATAAGATTGAAAGGATTGGCTAGGACCCTGATTATTCCAGACTCTCTTCCCAGGGTCCAGATGGGTCTCCGATTGTGAGGACAGGTCCCGCATGCAGAGAAGGCTTCGCCAGGCTTTGGCTCAGCTTTATGAACTCCACTTACCCCTATCCCTCTGCCGATGTCCTTATAGTATTAGTGTTGACTTTCAATTAGTGTCGGTTTTCCAAAAATAATATTTTCAGGAAGCGTCTATTCGGATTCCAAACTGACTTGCCACTGAGATGAAAATGTCCAGAGAGACTCCAGCCACCCTCAAAGGAAACGCTTTGATGAAAATAAACATGCAAACAATATACATCTTTCCCTCTTGGTATTAAAAAAGAAAATTAATTGTAGGGTTTTTTCCTCTTTCTTATTAGACATGTAAAGCTGATGTTGGTCTGTGTTTGATTCTACATGCTGATTTCATAAAGTCTGGATATGACAGTGCAAAATGATAGTCCCAGTTAGTCAAAAGAAATTCCATCTAAATCGGAACAACAAAGAACCATAAGCTTATTCTGATTAAAGAAACGACTGAGAATTTTTTTTTTTCTATTACAGTGTATGATCGCTGTTAAAAATTCGAGAGAAATTCAAGTGAGGATTCATGTGGTAGATAAGGAGAGAAGAAAAAGTGTGTGTGTGTGTGTGCTTACTATATACATAAATGCATGTACACATGAACACGGCCATAGACACACATATTGACACTCATTTATACTAATTAATATGTTATCGCCAAGCCACAATCAAATACGGACACCGTTGTCGAACTGCATTTTAAGACTTTTAAGAGGATACAGAAAATTTAAACCTTCTGATAAGTTATGCCATAACTTATTCCATTTTTCTAAAACTGCGGTTTTATCCATTTCACCATACGAGCGGTTTTAGGGTCACAACGAAATGGAGAGGAAGAGACTTCCCCAGCCCACACACACACACACACACACCCTTCCCATTATCAATGTCCCCAGCAGACTGGTGCCTTTGTTACCATAGATGAACCTGCACCGACACATCACAGTCACTCGATGACATTTTTAAAGATCTCCTGAGAACTCCACAGAGACAGAGGGAAAAAAAAAAAGCTGATGTGGTCTAGGGCGTGAACGTACGCAGTTGGTTCTTGATCAATATCTGCTGCAAAAAAAAATGAATGACTGCTCTGGAAATCCAGGGTTGTCCTCTCGTCTTCCATTTCTCTGGCCCAGCACCATCTGCTCACAGCACCTTCTGCTACACCACTGTCCCCTACTGGGCCCCCTCCCCATCCCTATTTTATCTTCTGTGCGTAGACGGAGATTAGAGAGTGAGTGACATGGACTCTGTCTACTTCCTTCTAGGGACTGTTATTAATAGACTATTAAGAAAGCGTTTTCGAAATCACCTTTCTCAGGGGGAAGATACTTATCTAACGGTAGAAAAAGTGAGCATCAGAAGGCGGGAGCTGGGTGGGTGGTCTCAGCCTATCGAATGAGTCTGTGTGATAACTCATTCCTTGAGTCACAGCTCTACGTTAAGCCCAAGCAACTATCATTGGGGGGAGAAAAAAAATTAGAACCAAGAAGCAGAATTTCTACCCTTTCATTCGCGGCATAGAGGAAATGGGAGGAAGCATGTAATTCCATAGAATCGTTGCTTAAAGAAAATCTCTATTTACAGAGTACAGTATCAGGATTGCCTGTGTTTTCACACAGGGGAAAAAAAAAAAGTTCACTCCAGGCTTAGGGTTTATTTAAATTTCCTAGAAACTTTTTATGATTTGGAAAAGGCATTTTCAGATTTTTAGGATTTGGTGTAAAGACACAACGTACTCAGAGGAGGGCGGTCTCGGAAGGGGGACACTTGCGTGTCTTCCAGAAGGAAGGGATTTCACTCTGCTGAGTCTCACTGTTGTCAGCTGCTGTTCAGTGGATCAAAAGGAAAAACACCTCCAAGAACATCCGTCACAGGTTTACTTCACCACCCTCCCCTTGGGAAGAAAGGAATCACTTAGATAAAAGTGTTTTTGAATGATTTAGATGAAGAGGGTGACAGAGGTGATCCTTTTAACAAAGATTAAGTAGGAGCAGAATTAGAGAACCAGATAGAAATTTAGAGATTATCAAGTCCAGGGGTTTTCAAGAAAACAGTTTTTTTTTTTTAATTTAGTATTAAATCTTGTACATAAAATCACATCGAATTTAACGAATGAGGTGGAGCTGCTGTGATGGAAACCCCCCTCTGGGCTTCTCCGTGTGACGCTCAGCTCATCCATTAGGCACGGAGAACCACTGTGTGTCTTTGACTCGTGTGATAGGATCCTCTGTCTCCCCCACCCACCAATAAATTTTGAGACTAGATGAATAGTTCAAGCAAACTTAAACGATTCGCCCAGGGCAGCAGAAGAGAAAATAAGCTCAGTTTTTCTGACAGTTGGGCACTCCTTCAATCATGCGATCCTGTATCAGTCAGGGTAGGAACGTTTTTCTCAGATATGTTTAAATCCACGATTTATGTCTCAATCATACGACATGTCCATCTGTAGATTAGGGAGGGGCTCGTCTCTCTACAAAATCCTGACTCAGAGACTCAGACTGATGGAGGAGGTTCCAACTCAGAGAATCTCCCATTATTATAGTAAGAGGAAGGAACTGGGCAGTTAAGCACTAGCAGTTAGATGCTTTTCTACAAAGAAGACACACATCTCCCCCAAGCCCCATGCCATTGGTCAAAGCAAGTCCACAGATGCATCTAAATACAAACGGAGAAGTAACAATCCTGGAAGGAGAAGAAAAACTGAACGGTAGACACTTCTGCCTCGGTCGCTGATTATTTGTCTTTTAGTTTTATATTCTAAAACTGGCTTAGAATCAATTCCATTAAAGCTTCATATTACAGTATGAGAATATTAAAAAAAAAATTTAAGCAAAGCTGTATGATGACAAGTATGGAGTTACATCCACATCTTATAAAAATAGCCACATCTGATGTCCGAATCAACTGGAAAGTCTCTGGTGACCTCAACCTATCGGGTCCCAGAGGAACAGTATACTTCGGATGCTCGAGATGAGAAAAACATAAGGGTACCTTTCTTTTTTTTTCTTTCTTTCTTTTTTTTTAATGTATTTACTATCGTGCAGTGTTTTCCGGAAGGTTGCTTTAGTTGCAAGGCAAATAAGCCGATTCTAAGCGAAGAGGAGGAAGTTTATTGAAAAGTGATCAGAGTTAGAGAGGCAAGGCGATCACCTCGGATGTTACTGCTGCTGTAAGGTGGGGACCTCAGCGTGACACACGGCAACCTCAGTGGCCGGGAAGCAGGACGTACAGCCGGTTCTGAAGTTCCAACAGGATGGTCATGATGCAATGAGCCTAAACTAGTTTCTCTCTCTTTATTCCTCTACTCGAGACCTACAATCTAGGTAGGATGAGAGCTTCTAGTTCTTCTACTTATGCCTCTTGGCTAAGAGAAGAAGATGTCCATAAAAAAAAAATTAAATTAAGAGGAAATAAAGGCGTTCTTAAGAAGGGGCAAAGAATACTGAGAAGCCCTCGAAACAATAAATGCGCACCACGCGTAGCTAGGAAAAACGCAGCCGCTCCGTATCCTGGGCACCTTCTCGCCTTCCTTAGAACTGGGCTTCGCGGATGGTCTGGCTTGGCCCATGGGGACTGCGCCACGCCCTGGCCTCTGGCTCCACACCTGCGATTTCATGCCAAAGCAGCTACTCGAGCTTCACCCTCTGGTTTTCCTCTCCTTCCTATTGCAAACCTTCCAGGTCCTGTTTTCAGACTTTGAGTCATGTGACCCTGGAATCTAGAAAAGGGGGGAAATGCGGACTCAAAGGCCTTTTGAAGGATTAATCTGAACCGTGATTTGTTAGGAGAGGAGATTTTGCCCATTATCGTTTCTATTTTTTATTCCAGCAGCCGAAACTCCGCCACACAGATGTTTCTCTAAAGCAGAACGTATCGTGAAATTGAAAGGAAAAAAAAAAATCTTTGATTACAGAGCATTTCTCTCTCCTTCAGGTTTCTTCTCATTACCTCGGAGCAGAGGAGTCTTGGCCACGTTGGACCTTGGCCTATGAGTCTGTCAAACCACTTATGCTGATTTTAAGTTCCATTATAATGTGCATGCTTGTCGAAACAAAAATTTGCTTGAGTACAAAATTTTCCCCTAGAAGTTTCCCATAAGATGCCTCAGTTCTTAACTGTAGGGTAAAAAATCTTTCATGTTTTTAAGATGGTCTCTTTCATGACTGAAGCCCAATACTGAGTAAAAGTTTTTTTTTTTTTAAGACATTATTTTATAATGAAAAAAAATATATCAAAAATAGAAGCAGTGAGAGAGACTCTCATGCAAACACCTATTTTTAAATTTAGAGCTGATTTCCTAGGGTCAAATTCCTCCCTTAAATCTCAATCCACAGCACACGTGACCTAATTATTTGAAGCGCTGCCAAATAATTAAATAAAAGAAAATGCACCGTGGGGGTCAATACCCGAGATTATCTGGGATCGTCTTTAAAAAAATAAGGTTAGGTATTTATGGAAACCAATTAGATTAAAAGTGAAAGCAAATAAAATTTCATCTATCCCTCGTCCGTCTCTCTACGGTGTGCGTGTGTGTGATTTTCTTCGCTTTTCGCCAACAGTGACCACTTGAGCCGTCCTCAATACGGTTCCGAGAAAAACTTCTTGCTGCCGACATTTTCTTCTCAGTCAGAGAGCCTCCATTGTCTCTCCTCCGGTAATAAATGATAACGATTAAAGGCGAATCCACAATAATTAGTCACACTAGGTTTATCCATCTGGTGCACCTGTGTCCCCTTACCGTGTCTTTGAGACAGTTGACAAGCGCCATATTGTCCCACATCCTGCTAATGGGTCTAAGTGGAAAATGGAGAGGTAAAGAGGTCACTGGATAAAAGGTCGGCAGCAAAGAACAAGAGCATTATACTTCAAAAAAAAAAAAAAAAAAAAGTGCGCCGGGACCACTTTAGGTATGTATCCTCCGAAACCATATGGCCTTTCGCTCAGTAGCAGTGAACTGCAGAAGTTTACCAGGCCTGGAAATGCCTGCGGCTCCTACCAATAACGCTATTGTTGGGGAAATCACGGTCACCATAAACATTGTCATAACGACTATTTATTGCTGGCTATACGAGATACTGTGTTCCATTTTAAAAAATATTTTTTCTCTCCTTCTGGAAATCTTGCAAGGTAGAGATATTAAAACCCTCCCCACTTTACAGTGGAGAAATTGAGTTAAGGAGAGATTAAGGAACTTCTCCAAGACTACCTTATTTATCAGTACTGAACCAAAGTTTAAAAAAAAAAAAAAAAGATAAGACATTTTTGACATTTAACAAAGTATATTGGAGCTGCTTGTCAATTATCTTAGCTGAAGGTTGACTTTAAAATAGCTTAAAATACGTGTAGACAACTTTTTAACCACAACAGAGAGACTTTCAGAGCTTAAGATGACCATCAAGCACTTCTAAAGGATACAATGCCAAAATATAAACACATAAACTAAGTTTATGTAAGAAAGGCACATTTTAGCTAATACTATTAGTGTGCATTACAAACGAATCCTTTTTTCCTATGGTCATTCCTGGGGGCTATTTCGTCTCCCATGGATTCTTCAAGGAAGAGTAACAGTGTTACCCAGTTCGGTGGCTGTCCCCATTAATTGAGGAAGACCTGCATCTCTTTAACCCACGGAGCAGATTCTGTACTCGGTTCCCATAACTTCGATCTCTATTCATGTTTTTAAGGCTTGACACGCCCTTGACACACACGCACATTCACATGGATGAGCTGGGCTGTCCTTTCTCACTCCTTCTGCTCCCAATCTCTGAATTGCTCACGAATGTCTCGCAAAAAAAAAAAAAAAAAAGGAGATTTCTAACAGCTTTTTTTTTTTTCCAAAGGAGAAATTAGGCACTTCCAGATTATTGCAGATGGACATCTCATGTTGCTGGCCCATGAGGTGGGAAGAAACTACGAAGTTGTGGCAGGGGAGATAGAACTTTTGGAGCAAGGAAAAAAAAAAAAAATCTGAGTGCATGTTGGAAAGAGGTGGAGCGAGGAGCGGTACCTCCACCGGCTCAGTCTACGAGGGAAATGAGAGGAAACCAAGACCACGTTTTCGCAATCAGTGTAGATTGTTATTCGCCAAACATTTCGAAGCCTCGGCTTGTCTTCCGAAGCGCAGGAGCCCACACACACGGCGGCACCTGTTGCTGACTGTGCAGCCACGGGCCCCGCCGAGCAATCAAGTCACTCCCATCTGCGGCGAAATTTCCCCGCTTTTCTAGTAAAGAGCAGGCTCCTCGTGCCTAATGAGCGAGCGGGAGGCAGGGAATGCTGCGCTCGACGTGATGGCTGCGGCGTCAGATAGGGGAGATGGAAAATTACAATCAACCGAGGTTTTCCCCGACACCCGAGGCTGATGCCCCTCCCCTTTCCGAATCCCCTACTCTGCACGGATTCTCAAGATTTTATTCAAATCAGGACATCTGGCATCTTAGCTTGATTACGTTTCTTTCTTACGTCCATCTAGTCATTGGACAGACGAAGCCAACCCTGATCAAATACTGGAACGCTACCCTGGTCTCTTTTCTTCCTCTTAACTCTGCATCCAATTTGATGGCCAAGAACTGCGAATTCTGTGGCTTTAATGAAGATTAAATCTCTTTTCTCCTCGTCCGTTTCATTCCACCAGTGTCTTAGGATAGGGACTTGTTATCGCTCACGGATTGTTTTTTTTTTTTTTTCCATCAGCCTCTACTAGTTGTTCCTTGTTCCCCAGATTAAGACGTCCCTCCCTCCATGAAGCCTGCTGCAGCTCCCCCAGAAGGGTTCCTCAATTCACTTCTATGTGTCCCCGCAGCATCTTGAAATTCTCTTTTCACGCCATGTACAGTCACTGTAATCAGTTCCTTATGTATATTCGACTGTGAACTTCTCCGGGGCATACATATGATAATGGACACTAAGTATTTGTTCAGGGGATGGCTGGCTGCTTGTTCTTCTCCGACCCCACTTTAATGTGGTTCTAGAGAAGGTCTGACAAACTGCCGCAGCCCACCCGCCTCCAGGTCAGACCCAGCTGGCCACCTGTTAGTGTAAAGCTTCCTTGGAATGGACACGTGCCCAATCATCAATTTACTATCTACGCCTACTTTGATGCTACAACAGCAAACGGAGTTGAGTGGTCATGGCGGAGACCCTGCAGCCTGAAAGACCTAAAATATTCACTACCTGGCTACTTAACAGAAAAGCCTTCCGACCCCAGTTCCAGAGCTTAAACATAAAAGCCGAGACCCCACATGGTTAGTACATACAATGTTTGTGTTACACCGTCTAGGGAACTTCTCCATCATGGACTATAAAGTGTCCAGCCCAAGTGACAGATCCCCAAGGTCAAAGCCACTTCCTGAATTTCATCAGGTCACACAGATTCATAAATGATTTTCTTTTTCACTTTTGGAAATCTTGCCAGAAGAATGCTTCACTGATCCTGGAAATAACTCTGATCATTAGCATGGTATTTTATGGCTCTCATGAAAATGTTCTGGGTTCTTTGGCTGTGTACGGCATTGATCTTTGAAATTATTCCAGCCCTTTGCCTTGTGTTCATTTATTAATATAATTAAGCTTAATGAAGAGCAGGAACTGTTTCTCTAATAATTGTGTCCTTTGTTCTCTTTCTATCCCTACGAGTTTCATCTCCTGACACAGTTCAGCTTTCAGCCCGAGTGAGATAACTCTTCCCTATCCGTTCCGTGGTAGTTTGTTCCTACAACTTCGCTTCTGTGGTCATCTGTGGCCTAATCCTGGCCCCTTCCATGAACTACTGGCTGTTATCCTTGGGAAGATCATGTAGCTTCCTACTCCTCAGTCTCCTCCTCTGTGAAAAAGGAGACGGCACCAGGAACGATCTCTGCAGATGGCGGTGCAAAACCAGGACAATTTTTCACGAAAAGCACCTGGTGGAGTTGTCACAAGCCTGCCATTCGCGTTTTGTCTGTCCGTTTGGCTTGTGGCATTCACTTCAGGTCATCTTGCCAGCTCCTCATGAGGAGCTGGGTCTTTCGGTGTAAACATATCCAACTCCAGGCATCAAGATCATACGTATGACCCGTTTGACTTCTGGTGTCAGGAAACCAGGGTTTACAGTAGCCCGAGGGGCCAGATGGCTCTGATCTGCATCCGGGTGGCCCTGGAATGGTTTTGACGAGACAGACCCAGCCTCAAAGTGGCACACACCTTGAACAGTAAAACATTTCTCAAGACGGCTGAAGAGCCAAGTCTCTGAAATTACTTCTAGATCTTAGAGTGGAAGAAAATGACTCCCTCTTTGTAACAGCCAAGGGGGTCCCAGCTATAAGCCATGGGGCCAGTCTAGTCTGATGATATGCATGGCTTTTGCCATAACCCCAGCCCACCAGGAGCCAAGGCAGCTGTGTAATTTTGCTCTAAGAGTTTTTCGTTCTAAGTTGATTGGCCTGGAGTCAGAAGGAAAAAAAAAAAAAAAGGCAGAAGAAAAGAACAGATGTATTTCTTTTTCCCCCTTGGGCATCATTTTTCTGAATCTATCCTGGAAACCCAAGAAAAACATGTTTTGATTATATTTACAAGTTTATCTAATCATCCTGGAATGTTGGGCTACATTTTCTCTTTGGAAAAGGGACATCAATAATGTGCCTCCGGGCGCGGAGCTAGCTGGCCCTCAGGGACTGTCTCTGTGGGGCACCAGGCACAAAGATGTCTCACTTCTGCCTAGCACGTGGCACCTCAACACGCCGGCCCATCCCCGAGGGCCCTCGGGGACACGGCGGGGTCTTCTGATCTGTGTCTCTTTAACAACAAACATTTATTGGAAGACCGGACAGTTGCGACCACCTTTGAACCGCTGTCACGACGTTGAGTTTCTCTCCCCTCATTCCATCCATCTTACTCTGCTACCAGAGCCATCCATCTAAAACACAAATCTGATCATGTCACTTCCCGTCTTGAAAACCATCCGTGCTTCCCCACTGCTCAAAGGATAATGTCTTCAGCCCTTCAGGAAGACTCGCTACCATTCGCCATCTGGCCCACCAGGTCTCCCTGGCAAACCCATTCTTTAAAAAAAAAAAAAAAAACTCAATCTCAAGTACCTGCCCTCACTCTGTCTTTGGTATTACATCTCGATGAGTGCGTATGTTTGGCACTGAAATATGTTAAATAGTATAAAATAATGGCGGACATAACTGCTACTCTGTTTACACATGGTCAAGGCAGGAGACTAGGCCAAACCTCTTGTGTCACAGCCACTTGACACCATGATGGGCAAAATTTAGGGTCTACAGAAACGTTGAATGAATGACGAGAAAACGCAACGCTCCCACAGACTCCTCACTGCAGTCCACTCCCGGAACCTTCACGTTGCATTTTGACGACCAATCTGTGCTCACAGACTTTACGGTCTTCGAGGGCAGGGATGCTGTGTCTTCTTTATCTTCCCCTGTCTTAAAGCGTCTATATTTTTCTGACATGTGGGGAAAGCTCAGTACTGATTTGATGATTAAAAAAAAAAAAAAAAGATTAAGTTTTGGAGAAAAGAAAGAGATTACGTTTGGTTGCAAGGAGGTATTTTTCCAGCAAATATGTATTGAGCGCCTAGTGTCTACGTAGAAGAGGAAGAGGAATGAGCTTTCTTCCGGGATGTCAGAGGCACAGGGCTCAGACAGCCCAGGGGTACAGAGGCGGCACCACACACTTATGGGAGCAGAGGCCCAGCACCCTCATCTCCTGGCAGCTGGAAGAAGGGAGCAGGGTGCCAAGCACTGGACTTGCAGAGATGAGCTTGTGATGGAACTATGCCGTGCAAGGTCAGCCAGCTCCTGGGCACCGCACGGAAACTAGTGTGTGTGTGTGGGGGGGGGGGCAGGTGGGGGTGTCAAGTGGGGCAGGTGACTAGCGTGGGGGTTCGCTCCTTCACCAGCCTCGATAAGAAATTCTGAGGTATTTCTCTCGCTGTTGCCTTCCAGCCCCAAGGCAGCCACCCAATCCACGGACACTGAGGGCTCTGAGCAAGAACCAGAAAGGCCAAACTCTGAAGAGGTGACCGGCCCCAAACCAATGTCCCCAAAGTGCCCCCTGCGCAGACACACAGCGAGGGTCAGATCCAACTAAAATCTCCTGAAGAGCCGCTTGGAGTCTGGAACTAGCAATTGGGGCTCAGTGGAGAGATCAGGTAGCATCTTCCCCTTTGAATGGCGTTTCCCTGACTGCTGCTCTTTGCTCGAAAGAGGTGATAGGTCCATAGATGAGATATGTTTTTCTAATTTCTGAGGAATTTAATCTTAAATTACATAGAAACTTAGGAAATCCTCAAACTCCTTCTTCGAAATGCTCTATTTCAACTAGAGCAACTTATTTCCACGCAACTCGTACAGACCTGTGCAAAGAGTAGGCTCCCTGACAACTGTTTTTAAAAATGTGTTCAATCGAGTGCTTTTAAATTTAGCTCCCATTGTGTGTGTGGTGCTGTAAGTCTAGAAAAAAAAAATGAGTCAGATTGGCTATCTCTCTTCAAAGAACCAAAAATCTAGTGGGAAGAAAGCTTGGAAGAAGGTAAAATGGGAACATAGCAAACAAAGCCTCAAATCAATTGCTATGGAATTCAAAAATAAGGGGAAAAATACATTTTTAGGGCAATTGGGAAGAGCTTAAAAGAGAAGGCAGCATTTGAAGATCGTTGGTTTTCCTGACCTAGAGATAGGGTTAAACATTTCTTACTCATCAGCTTACAAAATGCTTTATGGAGGCGTAAGAATTAGTACTATTTCACAACACTTATTCCACAATTTAAATTGGAAATTAAAATAAGAAAGAATAGAAACGAAGATGAGAAGAAGGAAAGAAGAGAGACGACTTATCAGTAGATTTATTCTTTGACAGCCCACCATTCTCTGTCACCCTAAGAGAGATTCCTAATAATAGCTATTGTTGTCTGAAGCTCTGACCACATGACACATTTATAGCGTGTCTTTAATAGGGTTTATGAAACCCTTTACTACAACCTGTTTCATTCGATGCTCCTAATAACACTCTACAGGATAGATAACCTGGAGAGCAGGAGCCCCAAGCTTATTTCGCACATGCCGAAGCACAGCAAAACTCATCTTCCAAGATCCTTCGACAAGCAGAAGACGAAAAACAGGTTTCTGACTGCGATCTTCCAACTCCTTCAACTGCTCTGCTGGTTCCCATAGAGTTTTGGAAAGTTCTTCAGCTGGATTTACTTTAATACAAATAATTGTGAAAGCTTCCGTGAAATCAGATTCTATTTTTACTTAGCCAAAATTAACCTCCCTTGCCATCTCTCTAGGTCATTTGCAGAGCACTGTTCTTTACAGTTTTTTTTTTTCTATTTCCATCTGGAAAACAAGAGTTTTGTGTAAGAAACTCATCTAAGTCCCTGAGAAGAGAGAGGATGGAACAAGATATATTAGCTCCCGAAGGAAATAGGAAAGGCAAGAGAATTTTAACAGTGTGACTCCATCATCTATGATGGAACAAGACCCAGGCTCGTGGACGAGAACAGAGATTCTCCAACTTCAGTGACGATGGATAAGCTCCATCTTATAGGTCTATTAATAATGGCTGCCTACGGCAACAGTGGGGCTGCTGGACTCAGCATTAAGGCTCTATATCAGGTCATGATGGCTACAAGCAGCATGAGGGCATGTGGTTCCATCTCAGGAGATCCTGATTCTGTCTTACTGAAGACTTGACTATCAGGTGGTGTGTTTTATAGGTGATGCTGAGAATGAAGAACATACCCTACAGTTAGCCTCTGGTGTCCTGTCCTCTAGAGCAGAATGCTGACTTCACACCTGCAACTTCAGTATCTTTCAGAATGTTTCTCTATGTGGCTCATTCATTACACACTTTGATATCTTTACTCGGTCTCTATTTTTTTTTTTTTTTACCTTTTTGGTTTATTTTTCTATAAATTTCCTAGTAAAGGGAACTGATCTAAAGTCAAAATAATCAAATAAAAGAATAAGGATGATAAATTATCTTCTGTGATAACTTATATATATTTTTTTGCTCATTAAAGTAATACTGCTTAACCTTAAAAACTGAGATACAGAAAGTATAATGAAGACCGTATTTACTAGCATTTACTATATTCCTGACCCACCAAATTAAGCATTATCAATATTATCTAGTAATGTCTCCATTCTTTTATACATATACACATATATATGTGTATATATGTGTGTGTATTGTATACACACACATATACATAACTGTAAATATATATATACACACAGTTATCGAAGGAATACTTTATATATAATTTTGTTTTCTACATTTTTACATCTGATGAGAACAGGACTATGTTCGATGTGTTAAATCATGAAGTCTTTGTACATATACTTTTGACTGGCTGGACTTAACGTAGTCGTACAGAAATCTCAAGTCTTGCACTGATTCCCCCAACCTCATACACCAGTACCACGACCCACTCGGCGAGGCTTGCTCCCCACGGAGGCATCATCCGCAATTCTCTTCTCCCCTTCCGTTTCGCGTGGCGAGCGGGTCCTCTGGCCTCCAGCCGTAATAACCCACATGTCCCCATCATCTCTGCTTCGGACCTCGGCTCGCCTCCCTCCTTCACCTTTCGTCTCGACCCCCTCTGAAGTCCATTTGCCACAGAGCGAGCCGTAAGATTTTTAACACATACGTTGCATCGGGTCCATCCTCTCTGATCAAGCCGCCTCACCACGTCCCTTGGCATTGAAAAGAAAATCCACGTTCCCGGGAGCCGCTCCTCTCTCTGCACCTGACGCACTCTGCCGCATCCCCTACAACTCTCCCTCACTCGTTACTGAAGTGATCACACTGTTTGTCGATGTGTTGCTGCCCATTTGCTGATTTGTGTGCGTATTCCCCGTTCTCCCCACCAGATTAGAAGCTCTGTCTCATGCCTGTGTCTGTCTGCCCATGACATATGGCTGGCACGGAACCAGCCGCGTTTGTCGAAGGAATAATATTCCGTGACGAATCGTTTTCGCTATCCTTCAGTTTCAAAACGTTTATCTACTCGATACATCCCTCTGGCTTCGGAAACGTTGACACATCTTACAAAGTTATTCCTCTGGTCCCCGTGTGCGTCTACCTAATCTCTGCAGCAGCATCACACAAGGCACTTCGGGGTCCGAGCCCACGGCGCCTTCCCTGGTCATAGCCAGGAGCCTCCTTCCTGTCACCTTCCCCTGCCAGGCAGACACACCCCTCACTCTTCTCCCTCCTGGGGATTTCCACTGGCTGCTCCCTTTGCTCTAGGCCCAGGCTTCCCTCTCTTCCTGGGAGAATCTTGCACTGACATTATGACATGCAAGACAGAAAGAGTGCCTGCCCTCTGGGAGCTTACATCCCAGTGAGATGCACAGACAGCAACTAAGGGAAACATAGTATCACCATGTGATACAGGAACGGAAAGCCAAGGTACAGTGAAAGACCAAAGGAGGCTAGGTTGAAAAGGTGACTATGAAGCCGAAATCAGAAAGCTGGCCATCACTGCGCTTAAGTTTTACTTTTCCTGTGCTGTGTGCCACAGCTCTTATCGTATTTAGGTTTCGGTTTTATCTTTCCTCTTAGTTTTTCAGTTGCCAAAGGGCTGATTTTCTGTCTAACGTACAACACTTATGCATAGCGTACATCTCCATATATGAGGAAGGGGAGGTAGAGAGACGGGGGTGTGGGTCTGGGTGGGTAGAAAGAGGACAGGGGAAGGAGAGGAGTAGGAGGAATGAAGGAAGGAAGGAAGGAGAGAAGAGAGAGACTCAGGTTAGGGGCTTGTGACTGGGAATTTGACTCTGCACATTCTAACACAAAGGTGACCGGTCCACTCTGAAACTCAACAAGAGTTTTACTGCCAGTGCAGCGCAGTATTTGCTTGATATCAGTTGCCCTTTGCGGAGCCTTAGCATTGGCTCAGGCTGATGGGTTTTCACTCTCTTCGGCTTCCGGAACTTGCTTGCACTGTATCAGAGTGAAAGCATCGCCTAGCCAGCCATGCCGACTTTGCTTTTGGAAAATGGAGCCGTTGCCATTTAGCCGGTCCAATGTGTCAAAGTCCTTCGGAGCTGCTCTGTGATCCTTCTCCAATCCTTGGGGCGCGGCGAGGGGGTGGGTGGGCGGGGGAGGGGGCATTAACAAGGCCACCCAGACTGCCTGGAAGGTAGATGTCACTTAGAAAGAAGCAAAGTTGCCCTCAGAGCAGGGAGGCCGACAGCCTGACCCGCAGGCGCCGCGGAGAACCCCGTGAAAGCGGCGGGGTGGAGGACAAGGAGGGTGAGGAGCACGAAAGATCGTCCAGTCGCATGAACCTGGCCCCCCTCTTAGGAAGCTGACCAAGTCCTCTCTGCTCCCCACAGCCCTTGAGATAAATATCGACATCCTCTCTTCTCAGACGAGAACGCTGAAGCCCAAGCCCACTGGCAGGTAGTCACTCCATGGAATCTAAGTGAATAAACTGAGGCAAAGCATAAACCCCTGTCTTTGCATCTGGATGATGTCAATGCATGGAGAGAGAGAGAGAGAGAGAGTGAGTCTGCTTGGGGCACGGACCAGAGCCTGCCTCAGACTCTGTAACTTGGGGCGCATCCCTTAACCCCCTCTGAGCTTTATTGTCTTCGTCTGTAAAACAAAGATGCTACGATGCCCTCAGAAGATTGCTGCGAGGATCGCAGGCGACAAGAAAATACAGCACGTACCCAGTGCCTGGCACCCATGGGCCCTCCAGGAATATTTACTAGCTCCCACACTTGCTGCGGAGCACACGAAGTAAAGAGCCGGGGGGAGAAATGTGTCAGGTATGTGAGTCCGTTCGCGTCAAGGTCATGGGAACGCCTTCCTGCCCGGCCCGAGCTCCCCCCGCAGGGTGTAATACGGCCTTTCTAGCACGTTTGTCATGTTGATTCTCGTCTCCTCTTTCCTTCTCACCGTCCCTGAACTGGAATGGGATCGGGAAGGTCTTTGCAGACAGACTCCAGGAAGGCGTCGGGTGTTGAGATTCGGGGCCCCCGATGCTAGATTTGGACGTCGGGGCCAGGTTCTCTCTTCATTAAGGCTCCAGGCTGTGACGCCGCGGCGGGTGGCTTCTTCCTAGGTCGAAGGACAGTCTGCCCCAGCGCAGGGCCCACGTGACCTTGGCTGGTGTAACCGAGGACGCGGATGGGGGTTGTGAGGATGGTCACAGGCACAAACAAACCCAAACCCGCCCTGATTCTGCACAAGGCTGGGGCTTCCGGGCCGGACGATTTAGCAGCGACGTTTCAGAACTTAAAAAAGACAGAATTATTTTCACCCACCTCGACACATCCCCGAACGGGAGAGAAAAATGCCAAGTAAGCGCGAGCACCTCGCCTGCGTTATCACCTCCCTGCTCTGTGTCGGGCCCCGCGGTGCGGGTTGCCATGGCGACGACGCCTGGCTGGCTGACCTCTCGCTCCTTCCCTCTTCCAGTAGCTAAAAAGGTAAAAACACGAGCCATTTGGTCTCAAATGAAAAGCAACCTCCCTCAGTTAAGGGATGTTCAACGGCTTTCTCTTCGTCGAACCTAATGTTCCGTGGCCGAGTTTAAAAAAAAAAAAAATAAAACAAGGAAAAGAAAAAAAAATGGAGAAGAAGAAGAAGAAGAAGTCGTAAGAGAGGGTTGGAGAAAAGGGAAGCAAGCAAGAGGTCTCGGAAGCGGACGCAGAGGCGCAGGGCTGGCCAGGCCACGTCCTCCCGGCCCCTGGCCGGCGGCTGCTGCCTTTGGCCGGCTTCGCTCCGCCCGGCCCCGGCATCCGGGCTCCAGCTCCTTCTCCCTGCCGGCCTCCTCTGCTCGCTGTGCTCTGCCGTGCAACCTGGGGTGGCTGGTCTGGCGGCTTTTATTTTTTATGCAGAGGGAAGCGAGGTCAGGAAATCAAAATGTTGGCCGAACCCTCGAGCCACCAGCCGCAAGCCCAGCTACGGCGACGGGCCCCACGCCCGCGTCGGCAGCGGTTACGAGGCCGAGGTACCTTCCTTCGGCACCCCGCGCTGCCCGGCCACGGGCCTTCAGTAGGACCCCTCGGCGCCCTGAGAGCAAGAGCATCCAGGCCAGCACGGCCTCCTGTCTGTTTACAAAGCACAGGTGAGACAGGTGGGCGAGGCGAGCCGCGAGGCTCCAGGCAGGGCGCCCAAACATGCGTCCTTCCTCCTCCGGCCTCTCCCTCTGCGTCCGTGGAGGAGCCGGCTGCCGTCTGTCCGCCCAGACAGCGCGTGCACCGAGGCCGGGCTCTGCACGCGGGCTCCCGGCGATTCGCTGGTCTCGTTTTGATGCGCTGTTTCTAAGCGTGTGGGCTGGAGCTGTCACACATTCCTCTACATGAGAATTACCCTTAATTATAAGCTAGGCAAGATCCACCGATTTATCGCTGCCAGGCATGTTTTTAATCCTTTAACTTCTTGAAGGTGGTAATATCAGGAAAGAAAAAAAAAAATGGAAAGAGTAAGGATGGATGCCGGGAATAGGGGGAATTCTTTCTTATTAGAAAGGTTTCCTTACGATATCCTGGAGCGAAACGTTAGGTGTTTCAAGGAGTACGTTAGAAACTTCAGGGGTCAAACGTACAGGCAAAGTTAATTAGCGATCCATTTTCAGTAAGTCCGGCATCAGAATAAACAAAACCCAGTCATGAAATGATAATCTGGAGGGGGAGAAAATGGTGCCCAGATTCATTCACTCGTTCCTTTCTTCCTTCCCTCATTCATTCATTCAAAGGCTGTCGTCCTTCGGTCGTATTTCTCCAAACACTGATAGCATTTGGCAAAGACCTACCAGTTTAATCACCCTAGACTTTATATCATCAGCTTCCCGCAGCAATAAAACTTGCAGAAAGAGCCTTTCTCTGCTGGATTCACAACATGTTTTGGACCCTACCTGAATCATGCTGCCTCTGAAATGTAGGAAGAAAGCCTCTTTCATGTTACACGCACACGCACATACATGGTCCATATTTCTAATGAGGTCTCAGTGGTCACCTTACCCTCAGGGGGCCATTGCTAAACCCAGGCAGGCCCCGAAGACAGCTCCCTTGCTCCAAACTCTTTAATTGGCTGGTATTTTAAAAGTTTCGAGGGTTAATGCTCGTAAAGGAAGGAAAAAACCAGGCCACCGCGCGTGCGTTTTGATCTGAGGTTCACGACGTCCGTGCAGATGAAAATGGCCAGCCTCTCCGCTACACACAGTCCCCTTCTCTGCCTCCCCCCTGGCCTTCGTCCCTCGCCCCCTGTCCACAATCTCACAGATCTCAGTGTGATTAGAGAGCGGCTGATAAGTGACTGGTCAATGGCAATCTGTGGTTTCAGTGTAGTCTGAAGATTAAATCCCTATGAAAATAATATATCTCTTCTCGACTCCCCGCTCCCCACTAGAAGCCGCTGCTTTTCACATTTAAATGTAGCAGGGGTAACAAGAGCCTCTTTTATCAGCTACTCCTACTCACAAGGCATTAAAATACATGCCTTTTCTTAATCCCTAGTGCAGCTCCGAGGGGCTTCCGCTTTGTGCGGAAACGGTATGTATCTTTCTAAAAGTGGCTGATGGAAATCATCTTCTAAACCGAATCGGTCCCTTAAAAGCGGCTTTCCCCAAGGGTTGCACAGAACATAAATGGAGTCCCTGACACACTGTGCATCCAGCCTCCCCCCCCCAGCTCCCCCCCCCCACCAGAAAGTGCTTGAGAAACAACGACGAAGTTTGTTTATAAGTAGCCCAGCGACTTGGCAAGCTTGTATCCCTCCTCCCGTTCCTCCTGCCCACCCCCAATCCCATCTCTGCAGCCACACGGCTTGGCTTGGCACAGAACAGCCCCTCTTCTGGGAAAGGCATTGCGACACCAGCCAATCGGCATGTGCTGAGCAAGGTCACTTTCCAAAGGCAGCCTCTCCAGGAAAGGTGGGAGAGGGCTCCAGGGCATGGATCAGGTGGAAAATCACCTGGATTCCCAGTTAATCCGAAGGCAGCGAGTGGGGGGGTTGGGGTGGGCAGCCCTGGTGGATTCCACAGCCACTGAGAAAGCCATGTGGGGGGGCAGGTAGCTGACAGACACTAACAGCAGATCAGCACATTTGTATAATATATTTGTATAATGCGCACACACATGCACATTTGTCTGCATCAGATAATAGCGCTGGTTCCGTGTACAATCATCTAAAAATAGCATGAGAAGCACTGTCGGAACAAAGGGAACATGTTTAAAAATAGGCAAAAATAAATACCGAGGCGTAGAATGAACTCTTGGTAAATTTCTCTTGGAACTAGCTCCCTAAAATCAACTGTTTCTTATATGTTGAAAACAAGGCTGGCCCTTAAAAAAATAAATAATATATACACGTATATATGTGAGCTTCCTTCACAAATATATCTGGTTCTCTATCTTCAGTAAAGTTAGTGGCTTCTCCAGTCTCTAGAGTCTTTAATGAAGAAGAGAAAAGGGTGGCAGAAATATTTGTGAGATTTCGTGTTCGTCTCTATGCTTATTTTCACTTAAAGCTTATAGAAAATACTTCAGGGGGAAAAGCGTGACATTATTCAAACATTTTACTAGACAGTCCAGTTTAAAAATTACACACACACACACACACACACATACACACATACATATACACACACACATATATATACACATTTTTTTTCCCCCTGAAAGCAAGTAAGTGTTGCTGGAAGTGTTTTGGATACTAAGTTTCTCTGGCAAATCTCTGTGTTTCAATTGCTGCGAATTTTCTTTTTTTTCTCTGTCTTTTCTTGATTGGATGCTGAAGTGTTGTTGATGAGCGTTCTTTGCCTTACACAATGTATCTCTTCTTACTTATAAAATGTCACAAAGTCATGAAGTCGGAGGGCTGTCTGCAGGATAAGAGCCGCCCCCTCCCCTAAGTACTAGCCAAATGTTGGAGAGGACGGATAGGAAGGGAAAGTGCATGCATGAGCGAAATGTACAAATAAACATTTACCGTCATTTCATCCCTTTGTGAAAAGCACCCATCTCGCAAAGGTTGTACATTTTTTTTTTAATAAAAGTAGAAAAATCTTCAGGTAATTCTAAATGCCCTTTAATACCACTAAAAAAAAAAAATTTAATTCCAACCACTGAAATTTATTGAAAATCTTGTTTTCCTGGGCTAATGGTGCTTGCTTCTGAATCATGTAACCAGACTGCCCTCTTCTGGTTGTAAGGAGAAATAGCAACAGCCTGAAAGAGTTGAGAGACCTATGTAAGTCTTTGACTATTCTGTCACTGGTTGTATAGCTTTACAGCTAGGAAACCTGCAATGGTAAAGAGATTTTCACTTTCATATTAGAAACTGGGTGTGATTGTAATTACAAATAAAATGCTCTGACTTCCCCATAATCCAGAATGAAATTCTTCCTGATTTTTTTTTTTTTGACAGTGCTTCTGACTTCGAGAGCCTCACGTCAAACCTAGGTGTCCACATAGAGCCGAAGTGGGGAATAAGAATTACTTTGATATTTCTACAACTTATGAAAAATTGATAAATTAAGCCAAACATTCATAAACCTTGCCTTCAATTTAAAGGAGGGACTCACATTTACTGAAACTGCTCAGAGTAGCTTGTCAATAATTAACAAGCATTTTAGAAATTTAAAAAAAGGGGAATCGAATTTTTCTCAAATAAAAACATGAGAAAATAACTATATTGTAATGCCATAATTAAGCGGGACTTTGCTTGGTATCTGGCAGGAGAATTATCAGTTGGATAATCAAAATCTAACCGTTTCTTCTCTGTATCTGTATTAGGTGATATAATCTTATATATCAGTGTTATAATTAAAAGGCATTGGGTTTTGTTCTTTTTTTTTTTTTTGGCTGTTTTAGTTCTGAAAAATGATAGCACAAATTTAGGATGATTGATAATTCTAGATAGAGAGTCATTAAATGCCAACGGAAAGAAATTCACCCTCAATTATGATTGTGATACTACGTCAAACAGATAGAGGAAACCCTAATTCTGAGCTCTATTAAAATGTACTTATTTCAATTTCCAGTTGCTATGTATGTCCTATTAGGCGCCTGACATTTTGAGTAGTACACTAATTCATATGAATTGGGTTTTAAATGAAAGCTTTCAAGTCAACCTTTATGGAACGCTGAATGTGCGATAAGCCCAGAATTAGCAAGAGAATGAGGCGATACTTTTTCATCCAGCGTGCTTCTTATATGAAGAGCAAAACCCGAACACTCCAAATTATAAAATGCTTTCATTTCAAGGACCTCACCCATAAGGAAAGCACATGCTGATTTCATCAAATTCTTCTCTAGGGACCTATTAAGGAGTTAGGAGCAGATATAATTCTAGTCTGCAGTTAGAAAATTAAAGGTCAGAGGTGAAGTGTGCATCTTGCTAGGTAGGTCTCCACTGGATCTCCACCTGTCAGGCACCAGAGTTGGGGACAAATTCAAAAGCGTCACACGAAGCAGGCTAAGGGGACACATAAATGGGCCAAGATTACGTAGGCCAAGGGTAAGCAGGGGAGGAGGAAGACGGGTCCCCTGATTGTCTGATTATCTTCTAGAAAGGCTGCCGGGCACAGCGGGGTTGTGTGTTAGCGCAGAGAGACCCTTCCCTCTTGTGGGTCTCTTTTAATAGGGCAGGGTAAGAGTGACGTAGGGAGGGTGGGGTGGGCCGCTTGTCCCCAGGCAGCCTGGCTTTAAAGCGCCCAAACCTGGCGGTCACCAAGGAATGCTGCTGTGTGCACACGCAGAAGTTAGCCAGAGGATATCATTGCAGTCCCTCTGCAGGGGGGTGGGGGGGTGAAGGAAGAGGAGCCCCATCTAGCTAAGAGAATATGACCCCCTGCTATTGGCTAGCTTGTTGTCCAGGCAACCCAGAACGGGTCCCAAGGTCCTATTTGGCCCATTCTGCTCGGAGCCCTCATTGCCTTCACGGAAGAGCCCTGGACTAGAAATCAACTTCCCCCCAAGCTCTGCCACCTTGTAACGACCGTGTCCACCAGGGACCCGCTTCCTCTCTACCTCAGCTTACTCGCCTGTGACATGAAGGACCTGGAGCCAATGCTTCTTAAGGCACTTTCCCAGTTTTAAATTCGGATGTCCTTACTAAGTCGCTTGTCAGTTCCATTAAACTACATCACTAAATCGAGTGCCCAACTAGCTCCATGAGCGAAGGACGCTAATTAATTGGGTGACAAAAATCTAGAGTTAACGAAAATTTTTATATCGGTTTTTCCCCGCTGGAGAGTAGACTGCAAACTGTTCCGACTTTATGGCTTGCTCACTTATGTAATAAATCTGACATGACCTAAAACTATCTCTCTCTTTTTTTTCCCCTCCAGTTAATAAGGTCATTGGTTTCTATTCCTACAGAAAACCTCTTCTGTCAAGAACCAGGAGAAAAGTCTAGTCACTGTGGTCCAGGGCTTCAGGGGAGAAACTGAGAGACCCAACAGCGAGTTTCGATGCGATGTTAATGATGCAGCAGGAGCATCGTTGGTCCTCTGGTCTGGGGAGGATGGCTAGGGCGGAATTGATGCTGAGTCTTTTGGAAGGACTCCTGTCAGGTACGGTTTCCTCCTGTTGTGCGGGTCGAAGCATTGTGACAATGGAGGCCGCAGGCTCAGCTGTTCGCTGTCTTGTGCCAGTGAAAACTCCCCGAGCAAATGACAGCCGCGGGAAAGCAGAGAAAGTGGGGAATCAACACAGCCCCGACTCTCAAGCAATGCGCGCATCGCCGTTTACGATGCCCGCCCTGACCCACCCGCGCGCGGCGTGACTTCCTCGATGCAGCGTCAGGAAAACGTGCTGGGGTCCCTTGGAATGTAAGATCTCTGAGGGCAGATGCTTTTAGTCCGCCTAGTTCACGGCTATAACCGCAGCGGCTACGATGGCTGGGGTGCGGGAGGTGATCTATGGTGAGGGCGGAGGTGGTGGTGGCGAGGTCGGTGACATTGGCAGTGTCGTCAGGGCTTCGTGAAGCGGACGCGGTGGTCTCAGGAGCAGAGGGGCCAGAGGACGTGCCGCAGCATCGGAGAGAGTAGGGCGGGATCCCAGGAGGCAGCTTCGGTCCCTGCTTCTACTTGAGTTTGCAGAAAGCGGACTCCTTCCGCTGTGAAACTACACGAGGCGACGCATCCCCACGGCCCGTCTGAGGCAAGTTCGAGTTCTTGGAAGAGCCCTTCCTGCTCCTGAAACCTCAGGCCCCTCCTCCCCCGAAGCCTGCGAAGCCGGCTCTGGCCCTGCGTGATCTCCGCCATCGGCCACGCCGCGCGCCCTGCCTGTGTGTCCTCCAGGTCCTTCATGTCACAGGCGAGGCTGCCACCATCCTCCGGGAGCTGTGTCGGAGAGGTCTAATCAATCCGGATCCCTCAAAACCTCCCGCCGGCTGCCCAGCGGCAACGGGCTGAAACCCTGTGCGAGCCGCCGCTACGCTGCGCCTTCTCTTCTCTCTCTTCTCCTCAGAGCCCGCTGCGCCCAGACTATCTCCTGTGTGCACTTCCACACGTCTGCTCCACCATTCTGCATTTTCCGGTCTCCCTTCTCTTTGTCTCTTCTTCCCCGCTCTTCCCGGGAATCTCTGTGCCGTCTTTGAAATCCCTTCGAAGCCATCCTTGGAAATCTCGTTGTCCCCTCTCTCCTTTCGAAGACTCCCACCCTGGAACCCGACCTGTCCTTCCCTCCTCCGGGCGGAGTCCCCCTTCCTGGCGCCCCCTTGGCCTCTGCGCCGGTCCCTGCCCCAGAAGCCGTGGCTCTGTGGACTCGTGAGCACATGCCTGCCCTCCCCTCGCTGCCTGTGCCTACTCTGAGATGTCTCCTTAGCACGAAGCTGCCACGGCTCCGAGGACGACTCTTTCTTCTCCATCCGACAGCTCGTACGAGATGGCTTAGCTCTAGCGACGCCAAGACATTATCTGCGATGATGGGAACTTATGAGAAACACAAGTAAATATTGAAAGACAAATGAGAAGTTTCTCTGAACACAGAATACAGTAGTATGTACTGGAAGGAAGCAAATCCAATTAGTGCTTAAGGGCCAAAAGCAACCTATTGAGACATCAGAATTTTGACACCGGGCAGGGGCGGGCAGTTTGCTCCTATAACCTGACGGCTGGGTTTCGAGGTAGGTTGGGATCTGAGAGGAGACATGTTGAAAGTTTCATTGGCTCAGCCAGGATACTCTCATTTGGAAGGTGTTCTAGGGGTGTGCCTGGGGGTAGCAGTGGGGAAGGGTTTTGCCGCCCGCCTAAAGCTACATTCTTCAATGCCACCTACAGACAAACCACAGAAATGAGCAGAGAGGCACCAAGCACACGTCTTGGTAAGAAGCAGGCATTTACCAGAGAAGAGGCTCTGACTTAAAATCGTCTAGGGACGTGGGTTGCACCTCTATCTGGAAAGAGAGGGCAGCCTCGAAAATGAGAGACGATGGCTCCTTCCTCGCCTCCGTCCCCAAAACTATCAACTCTGAACTCAAGGGTCACCAAGAAAGGGTACCTTGGAGAGGCAAGAACCATCACTAAGGCATTCGAGGGCACCCAGGAAGCCCTCTGCTGTCGGCGGCAATGGACACGATAACGGAGCTCTGAGTTTTAAAACGTCGAGAGAAAACAGTGGCCCTAAACGTCTCTAAGGGACCAGATAATACGGGGCAGGAACTAAGTGTCGCGTGTCCAGTCATGCCACGCGGCAGGGACAGAGACCCTTCGCACGATGACAAGCTGCTTGTCTCCTCCCCCAAAGACTCGCGACCGACAGGGCGGTGCACATTGAGGGGACGAGGACAGGAACTGGGATCGTAAAGGCCTCGGTCACGGCGACTGTGACGGAGATTGGGCTGGAGAGAGAGAGAGAGGATGGGTCTCCAGGCGAACGGACGTGCGGCGGGGTGAGCACTTCCCTGCCCTTTTACCTTTTTGCCCTCTGTATTTTCTTTGTTGGGATGCTCGGCTCCGTGGTGCGGTCATCGGTCCGTAAATATCGTCTCTTGTTATCATCACTGATAGTATCGTTGCTGTTGTTATTGTCGTTGTTATTATTATTATTAAGAAAATGGAATGAGTAATAAAGTTGAGCCTCTAAAATTCCCGGAGGGCAACTGTCTTTACATCGCGGTGAAGTAACGAGGACGGAGAACAACGGAGAGAAGGAATGAAGAGGAATGAGAAGGACCCTGCAGCGTGGAGTCCAAGCGCTGACCTACGGGGGCAGATTTTTACAGCGAGGGGAGCGTTGCCCGTGGCTGACACCCTGGAAATGCGTTCATCTTTCCACGTTGCTGCAGGAGCTCGGAAAAATGAGCACCGGCGACAGCGAACTGTCGGAAAAAGTGCATACGAAACCTTTACTGTGGGAGATTAGAGTTATCAGGGGCTCGTGGGATTCACAGAGAGAGAGGAGCCAGAGAAACTTCACTAAGGAGAAAAAATTATGCTTGCTTACGTTATTCCTTTACGGCGCCATTCGGACACTTTTAATGTAATGTGAAATTTCAGAAGAAGAATGGTTCTGTTGGTTGACTAGGAAGGGAGCGGATGTAAGAGAGCGAGCGTTGTGCTAACTGACAGCATTTTTCCCAAGCCAGAGCCCGAGGAACTAGAAACTGCTCACGAAAGCTTCGCATAAAAGTCCTGTGAAAGCAGCAGTGTGTGGACCACACCTCCCTGCTCCTTCGTCTTCCATCGAATAGTTACTGAGCCCTACTCTGTGCCAGGCCCCATAACTGGTCCCAAGAAGGGAGTGTTACCCACATGTCCCTCCTGCTGGCCTGGAGTCTCCAGAAGGAAAAGCATTCGTTTCTCAACGAGAGAGCTCTGACTGTTTGAAAATGATCATGACTTATCGGCTGCAGTCGGGCTCTTGGCTCGTGTCCTCCCAACGGCCCATGAAAGGTCAGCTGAGCTAACCTGTCCTTCAGAGTCCCCTCTCATGGACGCGGGGTCTGGACCCTGCCACATGCCACCTCCTGGTTTCCGCGGAAAACGCCGCGCACCGGAGCCGCGAGCCAGCGTCTCTTTGTGTCCAGACGCTGTCCTGGGGGCGCGCTCATCACAACATGTTATGCGACCCATCTCAACATCACGTCCCATTTGGTCAAAAGACATTTCCGACCCAGTGCTCCCCAACCCCTTCCGGGGGAAGTATTATTACATGCAAGTTAACAGCGCCGCGCCCTGACAGATCAAATGAGGAGCCCCAGCCGGAGAGCACTGAAAGCTCCTGACAAACCAGGTCACTTCCTATTATATTTACATTTCCGTAATAGGGTCTTTTACGGGCTCCTCTTAAAGGTGGCTTACAATGTCCCGGGTTGGCTTGTCTCTTGAATCCCACTCCGCTCATGGAAGGGTTATTGCGCGCACGGTGAAGTGGACCGTGCTCGGTTATAACAGGATGGCAGGTGGGGGCGGGGGAGACCGAGGGGCACAGGGCTGGAGCCGGTCAGGAAGACGGGGGGTGCAGAAATGTGGTCTCCCACCTTGGAGGTCAGCAGAGCGATGGGTGGGAATGCAGAGTGGGGCTTAGACAAGCAGGTAGATGAGACTGGGCCTCTGTCGGTGGAGGAGCAGGCCCTCGACCGGGGAGCCCGGGTTCAGGACCCAGTTCCTAGAATTGGCAGCACTAGAAGCAGGAGACTCACAATGGGAAAGAGCGAGGGAGGACCACGTGGGCCCAGGAACCCACAAAATCAATCAATCAATCAATCAATCAATCAATAAGTAAGTAAGTAAGTAAGTCCATTGCCTATGAACACTGGGAGATAAAAAGTAAGTCCCTGGGACAAAAAGGGAGCCAGTGGCCAGGACAGAGCACTGTGAGGGCAGAACCGTGTGACCGCCCAGGAGGTGAGGTCCAGTCCTCAGGAAACACACGGCACACAGTGCCATGAGCCTGCGTGTGTGCATGGCCGCGACGGAGGGGGTGTGGCAGTACAGTCGTTCAAACATTCACTGCCACGGAGGAGAATTCTCCTCAGAGTTGGGCTGAGGCTGAGCTAGCAGCCGGCAAGGTCACGGCCACGCGGAGCCATGAACAGAGTTGGAGGGATCCGGCTGACTTGACCTTCTTTAAGTGGAGCCCAGACTCCGGACCAGTTACCACTAAAGCCCTCTACCAACGACCAAGTCGTCTTTCTTCTTCCTTTTTTTTTTTTTTTTTTTAGATTTTAGACAAATTTTAATTTACTTTTCAATTACAGCCGACATGCACTATGATGTTAATTTCGGGCACACAACACGGTGACTAAACATTTGCATATGTTACAAAGTGATCACCCTGATAAGTCTAGTAACCGGCTGACACCTCCCGTGGTTATTTATTATGATCTGATTGACCACGTTCCCTGTGCTGTACGTTTTATCCCATAAGTCAGCTCTCTCCTTCCATAGTCAGAATCCTCTCTAGCTCCTGACTCACTCGCTGTCGAATAGTTAACATCCTTCACTATTAAGGGTTCATAAAAGATATCCACTACTGTCGACCTATCGTTTATAACTCCTGAGCACATGCTCGACTCGCTTACAGGTTGTTCCCAGTTTTCTCTGGCTTTTGGTCAAGCTCAGTCCATTCGTGCAGGAAGTACAGTTTGAATCCTGTTACGTGCCATACACTGATGAACAAGGCATATCCCCCGACCTTACGGAGTTTTCAGGTTAGAAGACGAGGCAAAAAAAAAATTAAAAAAAAAAAATTAACAGGTGGTTTCAGTTCACCGTGATGGTATGTGGGAGAACCCCCTGTTGAGTCTTAGGAAGAGACCTCTCCAGGGAGAGCTTTCCAGAAGGATTATAGACACACCGTGAGCTCCGTACCTGCCTACGCGCCTCGTCGTGAAAGGGCCCGGCGCTTCTGTGGAACTGCGTGCTATTTAAAAAAAAAAAAAAATGGATTTTCTATTCTCTTAATGGGATAACACTTAATAGGAAACTCTCGTAGGCATAATATGATGTACAAGGCTCGTGCTACCTGATCTATGTAAAATGGAAATATGATTAATGCTCCGACTCGCGCAAGCCCTACGAACACCGCTCTCGGAAGGTGCGTCAGAAAGAGTCTGCGATTACTCAGGCTGTCGAAGGAGGTAACCCCGAGGAGCCTCAGTGAGACATGAAGTTTTACTGTATTCATAAAACCTGTGTCGGACTCAATGCCATGTGGCGGCGAGCAAACTGGGCCGAACGTCGGGATTCTCAGTTTGCCTTTGCCGGGGGTGTCCCCAAATGTCCCTGCACCATCGGCAAATCGGGTCTGTGGCCTCCACGTCCTCATGTCCAAAACGAAAGGCGTGAAGTAGGTTTCCTACCAGTCATAAAGGACGGTGATCCTGCCCTAAAATTGACCTAAGGATGGTGCTATAATTATTTACGATGAACTATGAAAAAAAAAAGAAATTACTCAGACCGTGATGTTCTTTTTGAAAAAACCGACTTCAAGACAATGGAGAGGACGTAATAAATTATCCGCCTTGGCTTAAAAATAACACTCTCGTCAAATGCATGTGCTTAATACCGGGGTAAAAGGGCTTAAAACTATTTGTCTCTTTTTGCTAAATAGATAATGACCAGGCGCACACAACCAGGCACATTAAAATTATATGCTGCTTAGTCCACCTGTGACTTCACGTGGGAAACCAGACCCGTTTGTTAATAGGTAACTCTGGAGACTGCTCTGAGGAACAGAAATCAGATGTTGGTCAGGTCCAAAAAATAAAAAATTAAAAAAATCTTTTCCACTGTCACATAATAGCCCCTGAAATTCCAACCATGCTCTCTCAGGGATTGAAGATAAATCCTAAACTCTATCGTTCTTCACGCTCTGAGCCTCACAGGACCACGGGGATTAACTAAGGTAATTTATGGAAATGCGACTGGCATGTAATAGTCAATCAATAGACACTAGTCCAGCCTTCGCATTCAGCTCCCTCCACAGCCAGGCCATGTTTCTGGCTCTCTCTCTCTCTCTCCACTGAGCCAGGGAGATGTGCTACTTAGAAGCCCTGGGCGATGCTGCCTCCTCTACGCGGAATGTTCCTCTCCCTTCTCTCTGTTCATCCCAGTCCAGCTGTGTCAATCCAGGTTCTCAGCTGCAAGCAACGACAGTCTCCTCTGGCTCTCTCGAACGGAAAGGGAAACATTACCAGGGGCTTTCGTCATGATGAGGGGCTGGGGCGCGGGGCCTGGACAAGGAGATGGAGCTCAAGGGGGCCCAGGCCACACGGTAAGAACCACGTGGGCCACATGCCACCCTCACCACAGGGACATCCTGACTGCTTTGGGCTTAAACTCCACAGCCACAGCCCACAGACCACACAGCTATTCGCTGAGGCTTACGTCATGGGCCGGCCCCTGCCTGCCACAGTCAAGCTGAGGTAACAGAAGAGCTCTTGGCCTCAGCTTCACTGCTCTGAGCTCCTTCCGAGATCACCTTTGCCACACATTTTAGGAAAAGTATTCACCACCCTGCGCATATCGTGTGACCCTTCGACGTCTCCTCGAAGAGCTCCTAACTGTGGCGACTGACTCGGCCGGTGTGTCTTCCTTGCGCGGGATACAAGAGGCTCGTGTTCCATGAGGGAAAGAGCAGACTCAGGATAAACCCTAAAGTGACCGAGAAAAACAGCGCTGCCCAGAGTCCACCCCTGCCCAGGGGCGTAGGCTGTGGTGGGACACCACCGTGAGCCTTTGGGAGCCACGTGGTACCATGAGGCTGTAAACTCCTCGAGTAGAACCATATTGCGCGTGTGTTTTTCTGTCCGAGGGTCTATACACAGCTTCGACAGAAGGCCTGGCCCTGACTGTCTGGGAGCTCTGTGAGAACTCCAGCAATCAAAACCCAGGGAACCCCACACAGAAGGAGCCAAAGCCATGCAACTGTGTCAGGAGGAAGCACCTATATGGAAAAAAAGACAGCACCCTCGATGAATAAAATTCCTTAATATAACTCAGAGAAGAAAGTATTCTCTGGCAAAACGAAAAGTCAAAACCCAAACCTCCACGAAGTTTTAAATCAGACCAAAGATTCCTGCTGACTCCAGTATTAGCCGGCATTAGCTCTGCAGCATTACATGATGCTGTAAGAAAATATTTTAATCTATTTTTAGATGATATGATTGTATATTTACAAAGCTAAAATGATGATCGGCTCTAAAGAATCATAAATGTCTACCTCCTACGTTTCAAAATAATTAATTCTTAAAAATAAATCTGTATGAAAGTTAAATAATAGATTCACATGTTCTAAAGATTGTCAAATTCCAAGAGAGCTTACAATTTAAAGAAATAATTTAAGTTAAGCTAAATTACATAAAGGAATATATAGCTATGGATATTCTAGAATGTATCCATTATTGCTTTAAATTCTAAAACAGTACGACATTTATTCAGTTTGACATAAATCTAACACAGTTTGAAATTTTCAAAAGTAATTTTACCCCAAATTATAAGTTTGCTCATGTATTTGAAGTAATGTTTAGAATTTGAAGGGACTGATCTTATTGTTGAAAAATTTGTCTGTTCTTTTAAATATATTTTTCCCATTATTTTAATTGGGTGTTACTGGCATTCGGGCATTCTTCAAATTTTGTGCATGCATCTTTCTAAAAATATGCTCTTTCATGCATAAATCATTGGCACTCTAAGCCACATTTGCTATGTCTATTTAGACTTTTAGATATAACCTCATAAACATGCATTTCTACTTGCCCAACCAACACTTTAATCTCAGCAATACTGCCCTCGGTATAGGCGGGGTGGTGTTTGTACAATTAATTGAAAACGTTATTGCATTTTCGCATACCATTTTGTAAAAGTAAAGCAGAATTCGGAAGGGGGAAAAAAAGTAAACATTAACGCCCATGGTAATACCAATCAATGAATTTAACATCAAAAGTAAGAATAACAAGAGAATCTCTGATCGACCCATATAATGGAATACTATTCAGGCATTAAAACCACAATATCTAAGAATATCTACTCACATTTGGAAATACTCATGCCACATTTCTAAGAGGAGAATGCCAGAAATAAACCGTGCACACATATGGCCTTCGTTTTGAATACCAGCCTTCGCTTCTCTTAAAGGTATATTTCCTACCATCCTCTCAGCTGCAGAAGCAGTGTGGCCACTGAAAGTGGTCTCAGCAGGGAACCCAAGAGTTGCCCTTCTAAATAGGAATAATACTAATTAATAATAATGAGGAGGAGGAGGAGGAGTGTAGTAATAATAATAGAAGCAGTATTAGTAGTCAGAACGGGAAGAGATAATGCAGGTACAATGGGTTACTTTTCACAAGGACCCATGTTTGGACACAGAGGCATTCTTTGACCTCGAAATCAAGTCAGGAGAAGGATGGCTTGAGGGCACTAACCAAAAAAACATTTAGGCGGGTCCCAGGGGTGGCGGTGACGTCAGGTCCGTGAGCCGTTCAGACCAGGAGGAAGAGGACTCAGGTCACTCAGAGTCCCAAAGACCTGAACCTTTCCTCTCAAATGTCATCGCTTCTAGTCACGCGTGATTTTTACGGGCAAATTAGACACTGGTTTCTCAGTGCCCGCTCGATGCAGGAGGTCTTCCTACAGCACGTGATTTCGTGTAAACAGGCTCAGTGACATCTTTGCCTTTCTTTCGACTTCCCAGCGGAGTTCTTCAGCCTGTTCCCTTCACTTTAAATTTCCTTTTAAAACCCGGGTTTACTGAGGAGAGCTCACGTCCACGAAGCACGCTGCTGGGTTCCTCGCACGCCTTACCCCGCACAATCCTACTGTTGGCGTTACTGTTATTATCATCCCCGAGGCAGCGCTTCTCGTGGGCTCTGGGAGCGTCCGGAGGGGCGACCTGTCAGCTGCCCTCACAACCCTGATCCTGCTAACGGTGCCACCAAGAGCAGCCAGCCCCGCGTTTATGCTGAGAGGGAGAGATACTCGGGCAGCCGACATATTTCTCGAAGTGGCAGCCCCAGGTCGAGTTTGGGCCCGGCGTTAAGGACGACGGGCCTTCTTATCAACCCCGTGCCATGTTTCGTTATGGGGGACTGAAGTAGTTCCTCTAGAATCCAGTCTTTAAGTGTCACTCGGGAAACCAGCTGCCGGCTTCCCTACCCTTAGACCGAAGGGTCCCCAGTGCTGTGAAGAAGCCAGCGGAAGACAATGCCTGCCCCACCCGTCTGCCCTCCCCAGGCCTCTCCAGAAGCAGCTGCTCGGCCTCTGGGTGACCCTGGCTCCTCTGCAGAAACTCTTCCCTTTTCTAGTTTTTTTTCTTTTTTTTAAAGCAAGCCGTGTGAGCCATGTGTTCATCTCAGGAAAGGAATTGAGCTTTGTGTTTATGTAACGAAATAGCTCCGATAGGTCATTTAGGTGGCTTTTATAGGACAGAAGTCTCCTCGAAGGCAAACTCTAGAATCCAAGTCTAAAGAAACAGAAGTCGCTCACTGCTTCTGAGTGGCAGTTATGCCCATGGAGGGGGGGGTCCTAGGGGGTGACTGCTGGTTTTGTCTTCTTCATCTTTTTGCCCACCAAGTCTTTGAATCCCAACGTGCTGAGAGTCCTCCTCCATCCAGGGCTGCGTGGAGAGCCAGCATCAGTACGCATCTCTCTGAGTGGCCTCACCAGCTCCCTGCACCCCGGCGGGCTCCTCTAGAGATCCCGGTCCTCACCACGAAAGGCGGCCTTTCTGTTCCTCATCCATTCTCGGATGTCTCCGGCATGACCTCTGAAGCAGCTGGCCCTCTCCCTGTCCCCCAGACTAGCTGCCAGGGAACATCCCACCTCCTTAAATCCACCTTCACGAAGATGGAGACTTCGGCTTCCTTGATCGTGGCCCAGCGGATGACAAGCTCCACCCTCTGCCGCGGCCCACATCCCGCTTTCTAAGGACTGCAGTTCAGGGCAGAGCTCTGAGGATTCAATGACTTGGGAGGGGAGTCTGGGTTTTATGAAGTACAGGCATCTGTAACTATGGTCCCTACACATGCCAGTCAGTTGATGTCTGTTTCCCAGTGACAAGATGAGCCAGACTCGGGACCAGGCAATGAAATACCATAGAGGGAGACAGGCTGAGAGACATAGGAGTGGCTATTACCGGACATGCACACGCCCTGTGGACGGTATGTCAAGAACATCACTCTAGTTGGTGGACGGGAGCCTGCGCCCATTCACTCGGCCCATGAGCATCTCTGCTGTAGCTAATAGCAGCTTTCGAACTAATGCAATGGAATGGATATAACTCAGGAATGGCTCCCATCCTCAAGGCACTGAGCGCTAGATAGAAGACAACCCCAGCTCCCAAGAGAGCTTCACTACTTGCATCAAAAAGCGACTGTCTGATCTGCGTAAATACTAACACTTTTAATTAACATTTGAAATCTCCAGGTATGTGACATGCCGCACAGGAAAAAAAAAAAAAAAGCGAAGTCCCTAAGGTGACGCTTTTATGACTGAAACCCAGTGGGACTATTTAAAACAAGTTTTGGTCTTTACTTTGTGGCCAGATTTCCAAAACGAAGACATCATGAACTGGGAACTTAGAGGATACCCGCCAGATAGCGTGCCGTGCATTGCTTACCTTATCAAAGTTAAATTTGCTTTCATTGAGAATAATTCCCATTTAAATGGATGACCTAGACAAACTAGTTTTAAGCCGCTACAAATGAAAATGCAAATAAAACATCTGCTTCTAACTGATTTTCACTCGTTATTTTAACTTCAGAAGAGGAAAGGTTAGAAAGTTCTCAGAATCATTTGAATGCCAATTGCTTTGATCCTGCAAGCTGTTAGATTCCCAAGAGCCGACGGGACGGAGCTTTTCAGAGGTGAAATCTCTCAGAACTTCGAGACAAGTGGAATACCAACAAGACGACAAGCCAAAGAGACTGGACACTCCACGAAGAAATGTCTCGAGAACAGATGAGAATTTGGGGAGATATAATATACGGCAGCAGAGGGAGGAATGAATGTGAGACATAACTCAATGTGCGAGACAGACCTGAGGAGGGAAAAAACCTCATTCGCGTCGAATCTATCTTCTTTAGAGACTCAGCGGTCGTGTTGAAATAAGCGAGTCAATGTAAGAAAGCCCCGCTGATTTGGAGAATGCTTGACAGGCACGAGAAGCCAAGAAAATATGGAAAGATAGTGTGACCTAATGGTAAGTGCACAGAGAAAGCTCAGTTACTTCTCGGTCCTCTCGGTCCAGATTTCCAAATTCTCCAAGTGACATTTGAAAGGCTGGGACTGATTTATGCTGGTAGTTTCTGGAACTGGCCGCTGTTCTGTCCAGCGTACTCATCTCTCCAATATAACAGGGGATGGAGCAGAAGGATCTTATGACATATGTGAGCTCCAAGCCCAGGTCTGCCACTTGCTGGCACAGGACCTTGGGCAACTTACTCCAAGGCTCTGAACCATATTTGTCTCATTCCTTTAAAAGCGGCAGGTGTCTGTTGTATATAATGTGCATAAAGCAAAGTAGCTGATCATTAAATGTAGCTACTGTCATTATCGTTATTAATTATTTTACAACAGGTTTGAGATTTTTCAGAGAAGGACCCAAGGTACTGCCTAGTGGGTATAGATCACCTGTTAAGATGCATTTCTGTCTGAAATTTCTCCTGGGAAACCTAGAATCCTCTTTCTTCGAGAAAGACTGAGATTTAGCCTCTAACACATAACTTTACTCTCTTAATATTCTGTTCTCCTACTCGGCACAGATTTTCTTTTTTGAATAGTGATCCACTATTCTCATTCGTTTTACTTATTATTTTTATTTTATTTTTTGCAGTGCAGTTGTAGAGATTCCACAGGAAATGAGGAGGGAATGCTGATGCGATCATCCTTAAATCCATCTGGAATCGACATCACTTTGGAATCTGATAAAAGCTGTGATCCCAACACCCCTACCCCCACCGAAAATTACGTTGCACATGCAAACATGATTATATGGGTTAACAGATATCCCCGGAGCTCTGGGAAAACATGTTAAGTTAAAGGCTATTTGTCTGGGACATAAACAGAAATTTCCAGAATTGTCTCCTAGCCACTAAACTAGTAAAGAAAGAGCTACCCAGAATCAGTTCTTTGTCTCCAAGAAGAATCATTTGTTTGGAGTTTGGTTTGAAGCCACATTGCCTGGATACTCACAGGAAACATAAATGATTTACGAGGGGGTATATAATTATGGATAGATTCAAGGAAATCAATTTCTAGATATTCATCTTCCATGTAGCCTCCTTTAGAAAACTAATTTGCCTGAAAACCCACTTGAGTGTCTGTTAGCTTTTCTAGTCTATGAAAGGCATTTACCCAATTCATCCCAAACTTAGTATGGACCAGGGTCCTGGGGAATGAAACTCTCGTGTCAAGCAAAGGGACGTCTCCGGCAACGATTATGACCAAGCTACCACAATTCCATCAACCTACTGCAAGGATCTGGATTCTTCCATTCCTTGGCAATGTAGCATAAGGGAATAAGGAAAGTCAGTAGGAAAAGTGGAATGCTAAAAAATTACTTTTTTATTTTTCACAGATTTACACGTAAGCGATCCCCTTCAGCTTGATACTTCTATTTGGGGCAAGTTAAGAGGTGGAAAGAAAACTTTCAAAATGGCAGAAGCAGAGCTGGCAGGTGATTGAAACTTTTAGCTAGAACTGGACTATTTTATGGGAGCCCCAACTTTTTCAAGAGACACTGGATAAAACTGCAGATAAAAATTTTATGCGATATATTTAATATTCTCTATGTTAGTCAAGGAGTTATTAAAAACTAATTTTTAACAATTATCATTAAATATTTATATGAATTGCAGTCAGTTGCCATTTTATTTCATCATGAAAAAAAAGGCTTAATAATTTCTACTTTGTATTTAAAAAAAATAATATGCTGGCCCCCAGACAGACTAATTCTTGCCAGTATACCTGTTTCTCTTTCATTAATGCACAGAAAAATCTGGGCATGATTTATCTTACCCAAAAAAGCAATTACAAAAAATTTAATTTTTTCTTTAATAACTGTCAGAATTCATAATATATTTATACTGTTTATAGAACAATTGGGTACTAACAATAACGTAATTTATGTTCATAGGTAACATATTAAAATGTTTTTATATGTATGTACATACCACATGTGCATATGGTCATAGGTATTACGATAGGGCGATTAATAAAGGATTTTCAAATACATAATTATATTACCTTAGGAGAACACTGTGGAGAACACAGGAGTTCGAGACATTAAAAAAAAAGCCATAAAATGATTCAATGTTTCTTTAAAACCCTATTTGCATATTTTTTAATGTATTAATATATTTCAGTAAGGGTTTTACATTTAAAAAATGTAGCTCATTTTTTTTGTGGTTCCGTTTGGCTATGTTTTTCAAGCTGCACGTTGCAACCCATTAATGGGTTGCGAGATGAATTTCGTGGAGTACAGCAGGCATTTAAAGCAGAAATGAAATCAAACAGAACAGACTAGAATAGTCAGTTATTAGTACGAACCACACAAAGTAGAGGTTATGATTGTCTTGTGAAACTCTTATTTCTGATGCGTGTTTGGAGGTGATGTGATAAACAATAGAATTCTGAGCAAAAAGCTTTCAAAAAATCTCTGAGATAAACACAACCCTAATAAAAAATTTTCTGCTTGGAGTAATTAAGTGAATGGTGCTGCATTAACCAAATTGAAGAAAACATGAGGAGAGAATATTTGGGGAGAAATTTGTTTAATAAGGGAAGTTTGTGAAATGTCGCCTTCCTGACTCTAGATGGACATTTCAAGAAACCTGATGCCCCTCAGGAGAGAGATTTCTACCTGGAGACATAAATTTAGACGATATGAACAAAAGAAATAAGACAACAGTTGAAGCTATATCTTCACCGAAGACTACCCAATATTCTTCCCGAATGGTTAAGAAAGTTGAAGAAAATGAGACTCGTTACCCTGAGAAGATATGAGCGAATGAAAAATGTCACTTCGGTCAGTTCCTCTGAGTGATTGCACTCGAGGACCCATAAAGGGAATCACAAAGGTGCCTCCGGAGGTTTTCACGGCTTTAGATCCAGGTGGACTCGCGCGGCCTGCGGGCTAGGCCAGAGAGAGAAATATTTCCCTTGCATTTCGCAGCCTCTCGCTTCCTTTGAGGTTTTTAATCGCTGAGTATATCGAACAGGCGAGCGCCGAGTGAAGTGGCCGGGTTCTGCCAAGCGCAGGGCTTTTAAAATGTCATTGTCACAGAACGCTCTTGCCCCCTTAGAAGCTAAAAGGACCTGGCAATGCTACCTGAGGACAGCTCTCCCCACGTGAGCAGGAGACAAGCTGCACTGGTATCCTCTAGCATCTAGCGATGTCTTAACAGGAAATGAGCACCAACACAAATTCATTCCCACTGCCTTCTGCTCGCGGGCAGTCGCACTGGCCGGGTGCTGAGGAAGGGGCGCGCCCACGAACCTAAGACGGGAAAGCGAGCAGGCGGGGAAGTCGAGGCCCTGGACTCCGGCCTGTATCGCTAATAACAAATCCCTCGGTCTTTCGAAGGCTTCTGTCTACACGTCCCTTCCTCCCCCCGAGGTTTAAAGGACCACTGCGAGGTAACTTCAAAAACTGGTTTGAGGTTGAGGTCCCGAGTAGCCCCTTTGTATAAGATATTTAGCAAAAAAATATATATATATATATTATTTTTGATAGATTGTGTTGCAAACAAGCTCGGACGCTAGGATATGGCACGGATTTGAGATACGTATTTTTTTGTTACTTTGTATTTTTTATCCCTGCATTTTGTCTCTCGTTTTGGTTTGTTCGAGCAGGCCACGGGCTCTGGCTTTGCTGCTTGTCTCGAGCAAAGTGTGAGAGAGGACAGAGAGCATTCCTGCATTTTCTTTGCCAAGAAGCCTGCAACCACAAAGCACATTCTATTAAGTATCTGAGACAGAGAGGGGTGGGTGGGGGACATAGCCCCAGGCAAAGAGAGAGAGCGATTTTAATTACTGAAAACGGTTTCCCAAAGACTTGGGGGGAGTGAAGAGAGGTCTGTAGGTTCCAGAGGACGGAAATCTGAGCCCGGCTTTGGGGTACAGCTTGGGGGGGGGGGCAAGGCCAGTTTCTTTCCTCCCCTCTCCAAGGAACCCCAAGCCACACGGGAGAGCACCAGGCAGCCAGCAGACCTGAGAGGCTCCTAGCAACAAAAGAGGGCTTTCAGGCCCATCGCCGGCGCATGAGCATCCTTGACAATGCGATGTCCCGGAAGGTTCTGGAAACGTGGTTCTAGTGCAGTACGATGATGAGCAGCACCTCTAAGAATGGCGGAGGTGACGCCTCCTACAGCCCAGGGTCATGGGAGCTTCAGGTTGGAAATAAGTTGATTTACACAAAATAATTAGATCTATTATTATAGGTTTAATTCTGGTTCTTGATTCTGTACCATTGATCTGTCTGTTTTTATGCCTGTATCTTATTGTTTTGATTACTATAATTTTATAGTATAATTTAAAATCAGAGAGCATAATAAGTATAGCTTTGTTCTTCTTTCTCAAGACTGCTTGGGCTATTCAAGATGTTTTGCGTCTCCATAAAAATTTTTACATGATTTCCTCTAGTTCTGTGAAAAATGCTATTAAAAGTTTGCTAGCAATCACATCAAATCTGTAGATTTCTTTGAGCGATCATCTATTTTGTAAGGCTGTGCATGGGAGTCTTAATTTTCTTCATCTCCTGCATAGTTATAATTGTGTTCCTCTTAAAATTCTAATATCGTACATTACAGTTTATATTCTAGATTAAATGTGGCAGAATTGTGTCCCTCATTGTGTGTCTAGAATCAGCTCTGGAATTTATCAATTATATCGCTTAAACGTTTTCTTTCTTGTTTCTTTTCTAATTATCACTGCTTTTAGCTCAGTTCTCAAATTTTACGATGACCTTTTTACTTTCGAAAATTCCACAAAACCCATTTGACTACCGTGGTGATGCTTTTAGTGTTGGCTGAAACGGTAAACAATAATCGGTAACATTTATTCTTCACTTACTACACACCAGGAGCTCTTCTACATAGATCATGTGTATTACCTATATAATTCTCATGGTCATCGGTACGTACAAACTTATTATTGTCATTTTATGCATGAAGACATTGAGGCTCAGAAAAGTCAACCTGCCCTAAGTTACATAGATAACACCTGGGATAAGTGGATTTCGAATTCTCCGGTTCGACCATTTTAACCAGCCTGTTATGGATTTAGTCTTCTCGCTAAGTGCTCTTCTTGCTTTTCCTTCACTCTTGCTTAGTTTAGAATTTTTTTCTGGCACAAACGCGCATCAAGATCCCACGGACTCTGCAAGCATTCCCGTACCTTCATTCGATTTCACGATTCACAAACGTGATGAACAGCATGCTGACATTTCACCGTACCGGCGAAGAAAGCCGAAAAGGGAACGTCTACTCCACGCAGGGCTGCAAGAAGGGAAGTGGGCTTTGCAAGCCCTCTTCAGGCTCCACAGAGTTTGCGACTTGTGGTGAACCTCAAAGATCAACGCCGTGCTCACGAGAGGCCAGGCGCTCTCAGATCACTGGGATGCGTGTGAATGGAGAGTACTGTTCACGTGAATAGATTATAGGGAAGTTGTTCAATTGAATTACAGCTATAATACATGTCCCCTTGCTTTGAAAAATGTTCATTGTACATGCGGTCATATTTCTCTACCGCTGTGAAGCAGGGATCTGATAGAGCTAATGGTTTGGATTCGAATTAATGAAGCATGCGTGATGTGACTAGGATTTTATATACGTGGTTCTTGGAATATTTGTCAATATTTGCTTGAGGCCTTTGCACACACTGCAGCAGCCCTGGGGCCATTGGTGGGTGCCTGGAGACATTTAGCAGAGTTAGAATGAAGAGAGGGGTTTAATTCATTTGGGATTTTTAACAAATAAACGGCATTCCAATTTGTTGTTGCTGGCCTTAAAATAGCAACAGTTTTAGAGATGACGTGAATGTCTCTATTCACCCAGCACAGGCTGAACAGAGGGAAGAGAACGTTGGGTATTTATGAAAGGCTGTTTTTTAACACATGTTACGATACGATTCACAGTAGGCATGATTACAAACGTGAACTAACGGGATACCTTTGGCTGGTGGAACACGATCCTGCAGAAAGTTCTGTGGATGCAGGCAGGAGGAGAGACATAGATGAAGCCGCCATTGTGCAAACAGAAAGACACATTTGGGGTATTTAGGAATTCTCAGACGTTCACCAGGACTTTCCCCGCACCCCGGAAAGCGTGGGTTTCCTGGTTTCGATGCCCGTCTGCTTCCCGTAACTTGATCCTATTTTTCCATTATCGTTAGAGGGAACCCTGGATTATAGGCTGTAGAGCTACGATTGTTGAGACTGTTCTACATCGATCCCTCCCGTTCGAATGAAGAAACCGAAGCCCAGAGTAGGGAAGGGGCTAGCCCGAAGTCGCACAGCAAATTTCTGGCCGCTCCACACCAGCCACGGTCAAAGATTATCTCTAGTAAGAATGTGTCAGGAGAAATACTTTTGAGAGTCTACGAAGGGGTAACAATTAAGAGAAGCCCCCTTTCTCCCCTCTCACTCCTTCCGGTAGCTGTACGTGGAAAGGTTTTGCCAGTCTGGATCGATGTTCTAGCTACAAGGAAAGAAGACTATAGCTATGAAAAGCTGTTAAGAAGAAAAAGAACATGATTTACTCACAGTGGGAAAGAAACGCTTTAGATCACTATCAATTTTTCTTTCAAGTGGAATGTCTCCTATTCCTGTCACTATTTCTATTAACTCTGGAAATATTCAACATGGCGGGTTCCATCCGGTCTTAAGAATGGTTCATTTCAGGACAATTTTAGAATTGGGTTTGAATTACTTAACATATTCTACTTGATTTGGCCCTAGGAGGAAATAAATTAAAAGCGTTTTTTTTTTTTCTTCCCTAGGATACATGACTTTAAAGGGAAAAATTTAATTTCATTTTCAAAATAGAATATCACAAATTGCCGGTTTGAGGGTGTGTGTGTGTCTTAAATTAACGTGACAGGGGGACTGTCCGAAATCTGAAGCTCGTTTGAATACTTTCAGTCACTATTTACTTTGTGGAATGTTTTAAGAACAAAATGCTTGCTAGGCTATGATGAAAAACAACCTTGCAATACCTGGACACATTTGTGCAACAGTTTAACAAAATTTCATTAGTCGCCAACGTGGAAAAAGGAGGGCGTTTCACTTGAAGATCCAGCTGTCGGGTTTCTTGGGAGGAAACCTCCGTGCCTCCTAGGAGGCGGTGCAATCTCTTTCCATCACTCTCCCGGCTCCAGCACCCACGATGGTGATGACCCCTTAGCCTATTCCTCCTCCTGCCAGGGGCTTCAAGTTCATCTTCTCCCTCTTCCTCAGCCCCCAGGGCTAGTGAGTGACACGTGAGGGTGGGTAAGGGACAAGGGAGCGAAGGATATTTACAGAATCCCTTTCTCTCCTCTAACCAAACCTCAAGTGCCACGCCTTCCCCCACCCTACACATCGGACATGTTTCATTTCACTGAAGATGATGATAATCCAGATGAGCAGAACGGGTATCAAGAATCACAGTCACCTCGCCATCTGTAGAGGACAAATTTTTTTTTTTTTTTATCACATAGCAAAGGTAACACAAATTAAACCAAAACAACGCCGTATCGCAAGACTTTTCAAGCACTGAGATGAAGCCCTTTGCTCAACACCTAGAAAACTGAAACCAGAGGCTTGGAGTGCTTGCAGAGGTGACTGAGCTGGCCACGCCCAGGGCGCTGGTCCCCGACCCTGCACCCAGGGGCAGCTTCCTAACTGTAAGGCCAAAGACGATTGTCTCCCATGTTTGTCCTCCTTGCGTCCTGGAGACTCGATAACGTTGCCATGCCCATTTCTTCCTTCTCGTTGCTACTTCTTTGTCCACCGATGTGTGCAGGCGGGGATGTCTACATGCACTGAGCGTATGGGTTTCCTGTGCGTTTATCTTCTAGGAAGTCTCCATTTTGCAAGGGCGACGTATTTGTTGAAGTTAGGGTCCCGCGAAGCTTCGCCATGTCTACTGGCACTTCTCACGCGCCTGATCGTATCGCGGCGGCAGATCCTCAAGGTGATGCTAGCGGTTAATTATAAGGAGTCGACTTATTAGGAATGAGCTACTTTTTAATTTTGTGTGGTCACTACGTGCTCCTACCATAACTATTCCTAGAGCATGGGAAGATTTTTCTCTCGTCTAGACAGATACATGAGGTTCTAAAACACATCTAGGACTAGTTATCTAATGAAACCTAGGCTGTGAACCCTCCCATCAGATTCCCGGTGTTTAGCAGAAAAGTTATCACCTAGCAATGGTCACCAATAAACGACAGGTAAAGCAAGAGAGACTGTGCTGCCGATGCTCCACCGAGTCAAAACTGGCAGCAAGTTGTATCTGCCCTCTTTTATGCACGTGGAAAAATCTAGCGTTTACAGGCAAAAGGTATACGCTGTACATCTGAGGACCCCTTGACCCTGGGTGAAAATATTTAAGAGAATGAGCTGGAAGACAAGGACACCGATGCCTGCTGCCCAAATGCTACAAACCAAATGGTCCAGGGCAGTCGGCCGGTATCATGGCTCCTGGGAAATGCCACCTTTGGGTTTTGCGTGTCGGCTTTCTGGGTGTTAGAGGTCCAGATGCCCGGTTTTCCCACAAAATAAATCTTGCAGGGGCCCTACCCTCACAGACTGGAGGCACTGGGACCCTCTGGGCATCATAGGCAGCTGGAAACTTGTCAATTCCCTGTTGATCATCACACCAGAGTCACAGGTGAGCAGAGGGGGCAATCCTTGTCTCAATTATAGGGAGGTTTTTCCAGGGCTGGGCTGAGGGTAGGGGGCCGCTTGTACCACAGGCGGTTCGTAAAATTAACTTGCCATGTGTCCACTGAACAATGTTTTTATGGAAACGTAGGGAGAGGAATTCGAAAGCGCTCTTTTTGATGATAGCCTTACTAAGGCAATTTCTACCACTTTGGAAGAAAAATATCTAGAATTGAATATTAAAATATAGATATAATTTTTCTAATGGGTCTAGCATGTTTATTGAGAAGAAATATGGCTGTCATTCTGAATGAAAAGAAGAGAATAAATAAATGTTACACATCCAATGTACCTCTTTAGTGGAGAAAGAGAAATTCTAAATACAGATTGTTCGAAGGTACGAAATGCTGTTGTTAAAAGACTAATTGTACCAGCGAAACTGCTTTTATATTTTGATGACAGTCAATAAATATATGTAGCAATGGCTGTTCAAAAGCCTCACTCCATGGAAAGGGTACTCTTTTGTGACATTACTTCTGATAAAATATGATTCTTTCCTTTCTTGAAAGAAAACATAAGACTTTCAGATAGAAGATGGACCGTTTCTGGTAAGAAACGATGGCCTATATATTGAATGCTGTTCTCCAAAATACCTTCATCAAACAAAAGAGTTTAAATAGATGTGTATATATTTTGGTGTGCAAGCATCTCGACTTTTGTTTTTCGGTGTGGTGAATGCCTACACGCAGATATAGACACTTACATCCACATTGGCTCCTCCTTACGCTTTGGAGAGAGGTCTTTTCTTTTTTAATTTTCGAGTCAAAAGGTTAATCTGATGTTCTTAAAATGATGGCATTCTAACCTTCAGAAGCATGTGTTTATCATGAGTTTCCGCCACCCCAAATAGTTTTGACCTAAGGTTATTTATGGTGTAGGCTCTCAGACTATTTCGAAAGGGGGATAAAAACAGATGATAAGCAAAGGCTTCATTCTGGAGCCTCAGTCTGTGTAGGATTCCTCAAATCCACGAGAAGATTTTTCAGCATATCTGGGAATGGCGGAAGCATTCATCGAAGAAGCCAGAGGGCACAGTCAGAGTCCGACTGTCACAAAACAAAGAGCCCGGCCCGAGGCCTCTTTCCTCATCAGTCTGCAGCCACCTTGGCTGACTGGGGTCATTAGCATACTCTGGATTTCTCTCAGGGAGATGATGCATCATCAAAAGTAAGATTTTAAGTCTTAATTGAAAACACTAGCCTTTGACAAAAGTCCACGCCCTTCCCATCCTTGATGCCGCAGAAGAGGGAGGAAAGGGTGAGGGGGTAAGACCACATTCTTAGAATGTGGAAGAAACCACTGCACCTCCACCTCCGAGCAAAGTTGCGTTTACTAGATGCATGGAGACTGTGGTTCCAGAGAGACTTCCTGTCACCTCTGCAGCTCCCACACAGGTAAACCGAGGACAGCGGTGAGCAACGAGAAGGCTGCCCATTGGAGGAGGGTGGCTCGCTGCCAGTCCACGCGCACCGCGCCACTGTGGCCGGTCTTCACGGAGGCCACATTAAACTGAAGGGAGGGCTCAGCCGCTGTCAGGACTGACTAAATGAGGGTCATTCATCATGCACACCCATTTGCACAGCACACGCAAACTGTTTTCCATGCCCTTCAACTTTTCCTTCTCCTCAAGGCCAGCTCCCTGCCCCATTAAATTTTTAACCCTTGGATCACTGGCATCTTCCGGATTGACAACCGAGCGAACACATACGGTTATCTGCCTCCTGGCTCCCCGCACCCACTCCTCCAGTCTCCCCTCACCCCCGCCACCCTCCAGGAGATCCACAGAGAAAACTAATTATGTTTTCCTAAGTAGGTAGAGTACTTCTATTTAGTAGAAGCTGGGACCCTACGTTGACCTAACACTGAGCATTTCAAGTGAACTGCCAGAGCCCCATCAAATTGCTGAGAGTAATTTGGAGTATGAAACGTGTTAAATTATTCAAAGGGCTGAATAAGCATAAACAGGCAGTACCACGGGAGAGCTCCGCACACCCAGCAACGCCGGTCTGACATTTCATACATCACATTAGCACTCCTGTTAGTGCAAACCGCCCACCCCAGAGCTCGCTGCGAGGCTCGCTCACTCACTCGCGGATGCGAACGGAGCGCCGTTCCCCCATCCAAATGTCTGCGAACTATTTCCATTTCCGATAATTTGCCGCCACCTCCACAGCTGCCTTCTGTTCTGGAGCATGCTCTGTTTTATAATTCTCCCGCAGATACGTCCAGAAACGTTAACGGTTAAATAAGAAAGCATTAGGTTTTCTTCTTTCCTTTCAAAGCCGGTACTTTGTCTAGCACTAACATCAAAGGAGACGTGTTCAAAGAAGAAGAAAAAAAAAGAGAGACGAAAACGTCTGTACTTGAAATCCTAAGAAAGTACAAACTTCAGGGTCCCAAATTTTGTATGTCCCAAACTGAGTGACGTCTTAAACAAATGAATTCCGAAAAGGTTCCCGTGGAAAAGATATCGGTGGTCCAGGTCAAAAAAAATAAATAAATAAAATACAATCTAGGCGCGTTGTTTCTAACGATTCAAAACCGAGGCGAACAATTCATTACTTCACGTATGCACTCAACGAGCTTCACGTTCAGCCGCCTGCTCGCCGTGCACGCGGTCTACGATACAACGCGGCCAAAGGGAAACTCCTCCTGTCCCCACAAAATCCGTCCCCCGTCTTTCTCACTTCAGGTGTTTCTGCCACCTACGCCAAGGTGGGCGAGGCAGACACCTTGGGCATCGCCCTAGATGACGTCCTCGTACACACTCGCCCAGGTCCCCGCGGGGCGACCTAGTGCGTTAGGAAATCGTGTCCCTTCTGCTCACGACCCGTGCCCTTCCTGTCTTCCTCTCCGGCATGCCAGTACCAGCTCCCGAAGCTCCCTGACTGGACTACGGCGATGGCCTTCTGAGTGATTACTCATGCGCTCTTCCACGGCAGACAGAATGCTCTACTTTCAGAAGATTACGTCCCCAGCACCATTCGACCCACGCTTACCATTGCGCTCGAAACCAAATTCAAACTCCTTCTGTCGACCTAGGTACCAGCATCGGGCCCACTCTACCTCTCTGTGCTGACGCGCATACCTCTCTGTCCTAGGGCCTCTTCTAGCCCCTCGTTCGGGCCGAGTTCTTTCCAGTTCAGAAAGACAGAGTGCCCTGTTTCCTCTTCCCTGGGTCTTCGCTGCCTGAACCCTTTTCTCTCTTCACTCAGTCTTCGTGAGGCACCTCCTCGCCCCCCAGCATAACACAGGCCCGCCTGTTAGGCTCCAAGTCAGCCTCCTGTTTATTCCCTTCATGGCCCCTCGTAAGTTGTAATTCCTTGTTTACTGCTTCCTTTCTTAGAGATTTATTTTTCTCCTTCCCTCTTGTAAAAAAAAAAAAAAAAACACCCCGAAATAAAGGGGAATTGGGTGGTTTCTCTCAAAACTTCACGCTCATCTCCTTGTCTCTCTCCTGCGTATCGTACACGTGGACATGGTCTTGGATCTCTGTTTGATTAGCCGCAGCTCTTACACCAATGTTTAGCCACCGAAGACCTAACAGACGCCCAACCTGCACTCACGTAACTATTGAGCTAGTTGACACCAGCATGAAGTGTGAAGTGGAGCCTCTGATCACGCCAGAAGTTTTTGTTGTTTCTAATCTCTTCAATAAATTATTTTTCTTTTTTTTTTTTTTTTGGTCCTTAAAAATAATTCTCATCACCAAATAATTCATCCTAAGTGCATTGTAGTCATGTTTTTTCAACATTTTCAATTTCTTCCATCCTCCCCGCTAATTATACCTTTCCTGTTTTCATTTACACTGGTTCTGATCAGATTTGATTGAGATAATATGTTTCTAAAGCATCTCAAACTTTTGACAGGTATAACAAATATGCTGTTAATGGCTCAGACTCAAACGAGCGCGAATTATTTCTAGAATCTGATTGTGGGTAGAACTGATTTATTTTTGCTCGGGAACAGAGCTTTGCTTGCGCCTATGAAAATGTACACGGCAAAAGCCAGCAAGCGGATTCTGGGTTCAAGTTCACTTAGCTGTCTATAAACGGATTGTTTTCTGGTTGATTACATACCATTCGCAAGGTCCGAAAGAAAGAGTGAATAGTCACAAAGGTCCAGCTCAGACTCAATGGGGAGCTGATCTTCCTGCAAGTTAAAGTTGGTGATTCTCTTTTCCTGATTTCCCTCCCTCTGTCTTATCTACGCAGTTGCTTTTCTTCCCTCCCAAGCCGTTCTCGTTCCCATTTTTATTGTAGGGGCTGCACACTCACCTCCACCCCTTATTTGTCCCTTCGTCCTCTGCCTGGTCCCCCTCTCTGATCTTCCACGGTTTTACTGTGCCCCCTGCATTCAATACTGTTTCTAGCCTGCGTGTTCTATGTGGTTAACCTGCCTATCCCTGATGTTAGCTCATTATTACAATGCTTGGTTGCTCGAAAATTTCATTATCACGCGTCTCTGTTGAAATAATGTCCCGTGCGTTAGAGTGTAATCTTCTACAAAATTCGACGCTGTGATAGTTTACAAAATATTTTCTAATATGCGTCCACATCAGCTAGCTCTGTGGCATGCCAAGACCATAGAACTTCAATACATCGACCCAATCCACTAGATTTTTTTTTGGCATTAAAATGAAGTTTAAATAATTATAATAGTATAGAGAGCAAAAAAAAAAACCAATATAGTAAGATTATAATTACATTAAATTATGTAGTTTAGTGAAATTATGTGAAACTATAACCTCAGAGAACTAAATATTTTTGCTTTTTCATATATATATATTTTTTCATGTTAAGGGTTAGCCAAGCACTGTGTCATGACTTGTTTTCCTCGAATCTACATCCTAAGAATGATGTGGTATTATACAAATACAAGTTTATTCCTTTCTCTCTTTTACGATGGAAGCCCTGAATGACAGGATAGTCTTATGTCCCTTTCATAACCACCATATATGGTGATATTATCTTTTAAAAAAAAAAAAGGGCCTTCTAGTGTCTCGTTCGCAGAAAACGCCAATCAATCACGTCGGGCGGGAACGGTGGCGGCGGGCGGGGCAGGGGAAGGGGCAGGATGCGGAAGGCACCCAAGGGCGCCTCGCAGGTGGAGGAGGGCGACCGGCCTGCTCCTGCAGGTCTCTGCGTGGCGGACCTGGCTCTGGAGTCCTGGGTGGCAGGCGCCCGATTCCGGAGGGCAGTGGATGTCGGCTGCAGCCAGGAAGTGGCCCGCGAGGAGGGTCTGCGCTTGAGAAGGAAGAGCTTTGGCAGCAGCACGGACCATTGGAAGCTGCAGAGCCCGATGACGGGGATTTTATCTGAGGCAGAGGCCAAGGGGGTGGAATCGGGGGTCAGAACTGAAAGCCAGGTGGACCGAATATATCGAAGTCTATTGATTTCGATAAACCGCATTTCCTGCCTTTCGGTTAGAAAAATACTCCGTGACGCTCGGTCTTTGGGAAGAAAAGATGCTCGGGTTACGCGATGTTTTCAGACGCTGGTGGGAATGTAGGTCGGAGACGCACGAAACTGTGGCTGGGCTGGGATCTGCGACTCCCCCACCCTCATCCCCCCTTCCCCCGCCGCCCTTCTCAGTGGGAAATTTTTCTCATTTTGGAACCGTTGTAGCTTCTACTGGGTCCGGACCGGCAGGCAATTCTCTGTTGCTCGGCTGATCAATTAAAATAACAACCTCCACAATCTATACGCTGAGTTCATAACACAGAAATTTGGGGGAAAAAAAAAAAGTCTCAAGAGGAATAGTAGAAACTCCTCTTACTGGGCTTATTAAAAAGAGAACCAGACGAATCCTGGGCCGCATCCTGCGGGGACGAGGGGCTTCCTGACATGGAGCGAAAGCGGCCGGAGCGGTGCGTGGAGACATCACGCTTCCGAGGGATGCTCACTGTGACCACGCTGGCGTCCATCCGCCCGGACGTTGCTGCCATCTCTAAAACGCACACGCGGCCTGAGGGGCGGAAGCCTGACCAGCTCGAATCCACGCATCTGCAGGGCCGGGTCCCTGTCCCTACACTCTGGCCCACACGTCCCAACACACAGGCACACATTTGGGGTGGGGGGCGCAGGGCGAGCCCCTCTGGTGTCGGGGTGGGCAGGATGGACGTTCCACTCATGTCTCTGGCATGGTCCACGCTGCGATGTGCTCAGCTGCTGTCGCCCAAGTAAGAACCTCCGCTTCACGTCCTGTGCTTGCCGTCCTCGGGGACGCCCTCTCTGGCGACCCCCCTGTTCCCAAACAGCACCATGACTGGGGTGTCCGTGTGACCTAGTGAGGGCGAGGGCACGAAGCGGAGGGGCTTCAGCACGGATCACAACAGGAGCCGACGTGGATGCGGATACTCGGTCTCGCGGAGCTGCCGGCCTCGGGAAGCTTCTCTCCCGCTACGATTTCTCTTGGGGTGACTTGCTGTTTTGTTGGAGGGCTTTATTCTCCTACTGCATTCTTTCCCTTTGTCTTTCCTCTTATTTCTCTTCGGTCCTTCTCAAAACTAAATCACATTGCCCAGGGACAAATTTCATATTGGTATAATTTGATTAAACAGAAAAATTCAATCGCCTTTTTTTTTTTAGAAGCCTCTCCTTCAACCCCCTGGCAGGAGACAGAGAAGTGAGAGGAAGCTGGCTAGAGTTCCACTGGCTGGTTTTCCTAAAAGAGTCGACTCGCCAAGTACCAGGGTGGAATGCTACTTCTGCCCTAGAGTGCCCCCGACATTTCCTTCCCCCTTAAAAAAATTCTCAATTCTTGATTTTAATTCTCCATTATTAATTCTCCCATACTGGTCCTATGTGGTCAACAGAAAACAGGCCGATTATCCCTGCTCATCGCAGCTGGAAGGGTAGTCTTCCTTTTGGCTCATGACCCTTGGCTAAAACTCCCCGTCTCCAGGTCCTGTGACTTCTCTACCGTGAGTTTGGGCTTGTTGTTCTTCATAAGTCAAGACATTACTCATTCAAGATTTTGGTCACCCATCAAATTCTTGCTGGGACAAGCTGTGATCACTCCCTCGGTTGCCAAGAGCTCTTCTCACTTCCTCTTGGAAGGGTACGTTTGCTCCCTTGAGGGCGGACTGTGGGCCCTTTTCCTCGGACATGTCTTCCCCAACACCTGCTGGGACTTCTCATAAACACTAATTCACTACAGGGCTGAACCTTCCAATGTCTGCGTCGAAATGTATTAAAATAAGGCGAAAGGGCTTTGGATCTCCAAAACTTAGATGCACAAATTACTAAGGCAAAATGTTTGTTTGAGGAGTTAGTTCCTCAAAGGCCGCATTTCAGCACAAGACACACTGTGCTTTGAACAGAGAAACGGACCATTTAATTATTCCCATATCGTAAATTGGGCATCTGTGACCTATGTTTTTTATGACGTGAAGAAAACTAGCATGAAACCAAGTTGAAGCTTAGTGTCTGGGAGAATCTGAGTCGTTATGAATTAGAGAAAGCAGGCATGTATCGCTGGTTACAATTCTACCAGGTTACAACAATTTGTCTGTTGATTCAATGTGGTGTCAAACTTACACGGCAGTTGCTTTTAAGTGTCTCTTTAATTTTAACAGTAAAAGAAATCGGCGTTTTGATCCGCTATTTCGAGATTTAAAAAGCACAATGTTTTCAGAAGTCATTTGATCATGTATTTTGTAGTGCATTTTTTTGGGGGGGGGTGGGGGAGGGATTCTCTTTGATGTCTCAGGTTGATTCTTCAAACGGAAATGTAAATCGAATTTAAATGAGACGATCTGATTTCCCAGACCTGGGAGAGTAGTCACGAATATGAAAGAGACCCCAGTTGTTCAGCTTGGAAGGGTGTTAGGGGAGGAGGAATCGGCCACAGTTGGCAGAAGACTGAGCCTGAACTGCTGAGGGCAAAGCCCCACGGTCTGTGCGCTCAACGAAGGTACCCTCGCCACACATGTTTACCACTTCCTGCCATTCTACAGCCTGCGACAATCTTTCAGGCTTCAAAAAAAAAAAAAAAAAAGTCAACTCGTTTACGTGACTCTTAAAAAATATCAAGACTTGCTGCTTGGACCAACATGAAGAAAATACAAAGAAAAGTCTATGTTCCGGGCGTGGCCCGTTGGTTTCCTAGCCATGTTTTCTTAAGCCATCATTTCGTAGTAGATTAAACATGGCTGCAAACTTTTGGCTGTCACTCCGGATGAGATGCGGAGGTTCGTTACCCACCCTTTACATCTGGATTGGCCTCAGTGAGCTGCGGCAGAAATTTGACTTCCCAGGCTAGTTGTAAGGAGCTTTCTGCCTTGGTCTCAGGGAACACTCTGGAAGAAGCCAGCCATCGTTGGAAGGAATCCGACTCCCAAAGACTGCCATGCTGTGGGGGAAGCCCCAAACTAGCCATGTGAAAAAGTCCCAGGGAGAAACGCAGAGGCCACCCCAGTTAAGGCGCCAGGCGGGAGAGTGAGTAAGCCGTTACATAATGTACGACTTAGAAAAGTGAGGACTCTAACGTCAGCCACAAGACCTCAGACATCAGGTCCTAATCGGGTTATCCCAGCCCCCAGCTGCTCTCGACGAGACCACAGTCAGTGTGGCGCAGCCAGGAGCCACGTCCCTCTCGGTCTTCCTCCCGCATCCTTAATGATGCCCATCCTATGACAATGGACTTCAGCCTTTCCCCAACTATCTCGTCTTCTGCAACCCTGTGGGTGATGTTTGGAAAGGCCACCTGGGGCACGGCTGGAGGAGCAGCCGACACTGATTTTCCAGCCTGAGCTCGGCACTGTGGGGGCTCTGCCCTTGCCCACCCGAGAGAGTGGGGTGGGTTCAACCCTCTACCATTAGAGCTACACCTGAAAGGCGGAAGGAAGAAAGGAAGGGGCCGTCCATCACTTCGGAGGGGATAATTAGGCAGGGGGTGGCTCATCCACAGGTACTACCCTGGGTAGAAGAGGACAGCGTCCTTGATCTGTGGTGGTGACAGAGCCCATGGCAGGTGTCAATCAGCCCAGAGAAAACAATGTCCCCGGAGGGGACCCTCGTCCGCTTCCGTTGAGAGGGCTCTCAGGCCACCGCAGGGACTGCTGGGTGGCAGGGAGCGTCTCAGCAGCTAAGTGAACTTGAAATGTTTCTCCACTTCCTCCTCTCTTTGCCTTTCTTACTGTCACCGCCTCGGAGCGGATTCGCCGTTCTTTTCCGGACTCTCGCACACTTGGGGACCGTTTGTCTGTCCCTCCAGCCTTCTGGTCTTCTCTGCCCATTGCGTTCGTGGCAAGCTTTCCAAAACACAGATCCAAGCAGGAAGCTCTTCTGCTGAAAACGCGCCCCGGCTCCACGTGAATGCCAGCCTGGCGCTCGGCATCCATTCTCCCTGCTTTTCTGTCACTCAGATCTGCTCCCACGTCCCTGACAGTGGGTGCGTCTTGTAACATCTCCTCTTTCTACGAGAATCTTTGCTGATCCTCTGGCATATTTCTACTCATCTCTTGTCTCACTGGGAACAAATGCCATCTCTTCTACAAAGGCTTCTTGATTTCTCCCGGCTGGGTTTCTGCCCCCCCCTTCTTCCCTCCACCTGTGGGTCCATCGGTGAGCGCGTGACCCTTCGCAGGGGTTGTGTAGCTTCATCCGGGCCCTTTGCTTCCCCTCCAGTCTTACAGACTGTGTGCGCTGGATCTTGCAGAGTGAAGTAAAACCCCTTTCGGTGATCTCGAAGGCTTCCCAAGACCTGGACGCCATTCTGTCTGCTCTCTAACCACTCACCCTAAATCATTCCTCTCTGGCTGTGCTAGGCTTCTTGCGAACCTTACACGCACCTGTCATGCCCTCACCTGCAAGAATTTGCACTCGGTGTTCCCTTTCAGTGGGAAGCTCTTCCTCCGGGGTCTTTGACCAAATATCATATTCTCAGCGAGACCTTCCCCGACCGCATAATTTAAATCGAGCCCCTCTGGCTCAGGCTCCTTTCCTGCTTTTGTTTTTTCTATTAAATATATCGCCATGAAACATTTTGTATAGTTCATCTTTTATTTTTATCTATGTCCCCCACTAAAAGAAAAGCCTCATGAGGGTGGATATTATTCTGTTTACCCACCTCTATACCAGTAGGAGGAGATGCTCGATAAATGTTTCTTGGATGGATAGATGGATGAATGGAAAGGTTGGATGGATGGTTGGTTGGATGGATGGATGGTTGGTTGGATGGATGGTTGGTTGGATGGATGGATGGATGGATGGATGGTTGGATGGTTGGATGGTTGGATGGATGGATGGATGGATGGATGGATGGATGGATGGATGGATGGATGGATGAATATATCTGTCTACTCCTACCTCAGCTTACATTTAACAAAGTAGCACAGAACATCTGAAAGTTGTCCAGAATTGTCACTGTCATAGCCTCAGATGTCCTTTGGCCCTGAATTTGTCCAGAGTTTCTTCTTGTGCCTTTTCGTCTAGTTCCCTGCTCACCCCCTTTGCCAGGACCTCTGGAGCTTCTCTGCTGATGGACACTCTCCAAACAGCAAGACCGCAGCATGTGCATTTGAGTTAAACACACACTCTCTATGAAACCACACCAGGGACTCAACACTCAACACTAACCACTGACAACCCCTCAAAGAGCGTGTCCTTCTCAAAAAGAATATTATGACCATTGGCGGTCATCTGGAGGATAGATTACGGACAGGGCTGTGCAGTTTAAGAGACTGAAAATAAGGTTGCCTTCCAAGGGTTAAACTAATTAAATCCGTACATAATCGGAGGTGACAGAAATGACTCTGAGGCTCAGGGGAAAGCCACTTCTCCACGGCCTGCTTAGCAATATTAACACATCTAAAAGGAAGAATGTGTCGGCAGGAGGGGGTACGAACAGAAAACGGGGTGTAGGGGTGAGAACGTGCGCCCGCTTCTCCCATAGTGTCCAGCAGCCACTGCGATCGGTTGTTTTAGGCTCGATCGATGCCACCTCTGATGTTTATATTGATTGAGCACAGTGGCCCTCAGACTGAGCAGGCATCGGGAGCCCTGGGAGGGTTTGCTGAAGCACAAAACGCTGTGGCCAGAGCTTCCCACGCAGCAGGTTGGGAGGGGGGAGGGGACGAGAGCTCTGCCTTTCCGGAAGGCTCCCAGTGGGTGCTGCTGCTGCTGGTCCAGGGTGCCACTTTGAGAACCTCTGGCCTAAGAGGACGTCCCACCAGCGCTTCGGCAAAGCCCAGAGAAGCAGACCCCCTCTACAGGTGGCTTTCAGAGAGTTTGAATGAAACCTCGTTCCCAATGACAATGGATGTCGTAAGTACAGGAACCCATGGAAATCGAACGCAGAAATAGTTCCAGGCCCTATACAATGCGACGTGCGTACAGGCTTAGCCTTTCAATTCCAACTTCTGTAAGGCTAATTACTTCGCCCCGAGCACTGAGCCTATCACCGTGACTGCTGTCACCGGGCACGTAGTACACTCTAGGTATAGGCAGACGAATTACGTTTAGAGTATTGCCCAGTATAAACAGCTGAGAGAGTACTCTAAAATGTCACAAATTAGTTATTATTTTATCACACAAGAAAATCTACCTGTGATATTTCTATTTTTACAATTTGTTTAGTAATTATTCGCTGTTTTTATAATTTAGTTCTTATTATTTTAATTTACATGGTATTCATTTATTGCTATTATTTACTATTATCTTATTATTTATATAGCCAAAGGATTATTGTTAATAACACTACCTGACACCCACGTGTCAGGGACGGTTCAAAGATGTTTGTAAGCACCGATTTACTCAGGCCCCTCCACTCCCCTTTCTTCGTTTTGCCCGTAAAGAAAGTTAAGCTCAGAGAGGTTAAGCGACTTGCCCAAGGCCTCACAGCTCCTCAGGGCCAGAGCTGGGTTCCAGCACAGGCAGCCCGGCTCGATGGTCCGTGTCTTGAATGACCATGCTCTACGGTCATACGGTAATTCCATAAGCTACAGTAGAAGCATGTAAGCCTCCATTACTTACTAGTTACTCATTTTTTGTTTAATAATTGTGGAGCAAATTCACACTTGGGGAGACTTAGGTTATTGAATAAGAGACAAAGTTTCTCTTGATCACATTAAGCAGGTGCCTATCATCGACGACCACTGATAACACGTCGATGGCTCTATCTACAGGCCCAGCTGGGTTCCTTCACATTCCTTCAGCGGACATATTGACTGTTGTTACGTCGGTCTCCTCTCCACTTAAATCTATCCTGCTCTTGAATAATAATTTATATTATTACATACAACAAACACTGGTGAAATTGCACAACGATTAGTGAATCATCGCCAGAGCCCAAGGGGTAAGATGCAATTTATTTCCCGTTTATGATACTGGAGATGCGAGGCTTTGAGAGTTTCGAGTGACTTGCCTAGGCTCACGTGCCTAATAAGCGAAGAGCTAAGGTCCGAACCCCTCCCCTCTTCAGCGGTGCGAGCCTCCCCTCACTGTGCCACGTGAGAATCGCCCTCACAGACGTCAGAGGGGCGAAGCCAGAGGTAGACTTGGTGTCGACGGAAGAGACCGAGGGCAGGAGGTCTGGAGCAAGGAGCGCCCTTCCCTAGAATTCACTGTGCCCTGTGGTCAATGAGCCTGTCTGAGTTCTAAGGTCCACCTGCAGTCTAAAAGCGCGCCTCCCCTGCCGGGCTTGTATGGAAGCCGTCCTCCACTCCATGACCTCCTCCTCGACTCACCCCAACGCAACACCCCCACCCACAGGCAGCCTTCCCAACACACAGGGCTCGTCGGGTCCTTTCTTATCCTGCATGTCCCCAGCACGTCAAGGCATATGAGAAAGGCACCAGTAGTTGGCAGTGATGCAAATACGTCTTTGCATTTTTCTCGACTTCTTTTCATCTATATGTCTCCCAAACGTATTAGTAAATTCTTCCATGAGTGGGACTAGCCTTTTCCTCATTTTTTATCCCAAAGGTCTCAATGAAGGTAGCAATCAATAAAACTAATTTCTTAAGGAAGGGCTACCACTTATATTCATTTCTTCTCCTACCTCAGGTCAAGTTACACCCCAGTTCCCACCAAAGAGTAGCTAAACCACAAATATCTGTTGAAATGTACTGCTTTCCAAAACCAGGCCAGGAAAGGGATCCTGACCATCCATTTCTCTCTCACAAAGAGAAATGCTCCCAAACTAGATATTGGAGCCTCTAAATGTTTTCAGAAATTTGCTTTGCCATTTGGAATGTCTGAATCTGAAATATTTCTGTCCCTTTTTTCCTTAACTGCTCTCTCTATGAAGACCCGAGTGAATGCAGGCCTGGGGGTCAGAGAGTTAGGGGGAGGAGGATGGGGGGGAGGAAAGGACATTTCATGTCAACATTCAGATTTGATGGACACTATGTGCAGCATGATCCGGGAGGCTGAGACTCAGCCAGCGGAGGGGGTTGCGATTCCAGAGGAAACAGCTGTTTTGAGATTATAGGAACAAAGGAAGTTTCAGGCCGGAAGGGAGCTGCTTCACTTCCTCCTTCCTTCGAGTATCTGTTCGAACTGTTCCTCCTTGTACCAGACCTGTGAGCTCTTTACGTGATGTTCCCTGAGACGAATTCATGTGGGGAAATAAAATCAAATAACAAAACACATTTTTATTGCGTTTGTCCTTTGGCTGGGTTTAAACTAGTAGTTCCTGCTTTGCAAGCTCGGCTCATGGCCCTGCCGCCTCGTGGAACTGTACCCCTACCCCGCTAGCAGGCCATGAACCCTTTTCAGTACAGCTCCCGACCGTGGGGATGACATTTCTGTTCATTAGAGACACTGCGTTGTGGACTCTCTGCCTCCCACATACAGCCTTGGACCTCTCGCACACAACCGTCTCTCCCTGCCTTCTGCCTCCCTTCTCTCTCTCTCTCTCGATATAATAAAGAATTCTTTTAACATGTCAAATAATTAAAGCTCTTCGTGGGTGAACTCAACCATTGAGAGGAATCCTCTAGTATATGAAAAGGTGGCTCCGTCAAACAGTTTAAAAAACAAAACAAAACAACATAGTTTTCTGATTCTTGGCAGTAAGAGAACTAATTTTGTTCCAACACAATATGTATGCACTTTTTTTTTTTCTTAGTAGCTTTATATGTCCATGCTACATTTGGGGGGAGAAATTCCCATTGACCAGAACAAGTCAGAGAGAAATTAAATACCTACCCACATTAAAAAAAAAAAAAAAATTTTTTTTTGTCTTCTATTGTGATCTGTATTTTTCAATCGACAGAGAAACCAGGACCAGGGAAGGTGAGAAAAGAAATAACGATGAGAAACAAATGGAATTGCCTTTTTTTTTTTTTTTTTAATCGCCTCCCTGATACGCGGAGAGAGAAACAAATTCCAGACAACACACGCGAGTCCACGTCTGCTAATCGGGCTGCGATGCGTTTGGCTTTAACGCGTGCGACCGGCCCTCCCTCTCTTGCCTTGTGCAAATGCCACGTCCCTTTAACATCGGCATCCACTGGCCTCATTCTCATCCTCTGAACCCCGCTCCCCGCTCCCGAGGAGAATCTCGTAACCAGCCGGGACAGGGAAGCCATCCCAAACTCAACGCAGAAAAGCAAAAAAAAAAAAAAAAAGTGCGCTTGTGTCAAAACACTGAGGCAATTTTACTCGCGACGAGGCGCGTCCGTTTTCCTGGATTTGGGCTCGCGGGGACAGCGGGGCGGCATGTCAGAAGTGACCGTGGAGAAGAGCAACCGCACACCTCCGCGTCAGGAGCGAGCTCCCGGGAGAGAGCGTGCACGGTGTGCAATTTCCTTTCCCTGGCAAAGAAAGGAGTGGGGGGCGGGGGAGAAGGGCAATTCTTTCGTCATCCTTGCTGCAGAGGGGCCCAGGCAGACATTCAAGCCAATCCCCCGATGACAGTCATGCGGGCGATCCACACTGGAGGCTCCATTTGGAGCTGCTCGTGAGAGAGCCCAGAACGGACGTCCACAGCGACATCCAGGGAATGATCGGCACTCAGGAACGCACACAGTGAGAACGTCCTCTCCCTCCTCGCGGGTGAGTTTGCCTGTGGCCCCTTCTCTGACGACTCCCCTCCTTCGATTAAGGGTCTTTTTTGTTTTTTTAAAGGCAAGACAAACCATAGTTAGCCAGTTATTGATAACTCTGAAGTTGCCTCAAGGTTGTAGATTTTTCAAAAAAGTAGAGCCATAACCCCTAGAGCCCTAAGGGACTTTGGGTGCCACCTGGTCCTGCAGCATCATCTTACAGAGGAAGAAATGAAGCCAGGGAAGACTGAACACCAGGTCAAGGTCCCAGGCCCGGATGGCAGGGCCGGGCAGGACCCACGTGACCCATATGATCACAGCACGAGGTGCCTTTCTCAGTTGGTTTTGTCCAACAATTATATCCACCGTACACCCATAAATATTAAGACTAACCCTCTCTTTGAAGAGACCAAAGTCTAAAACTATGGCACAAAGGGACAGACGAAAAGGGGCAGGAGAGGCCAGAGGTCAAAGGGAAGAGAGACAAGAGAGATGCCGAGAGGCGTGTGGAGAGGAATCGGAGCAGGAGGCCAAGTGTTCAAATTTCCATCTCCGCTCTCTCTTTTTCCCATTATTTTATAATTCCTCATGATGGCAAGAACTGGTTAAACTACGTGTTGAGGGTTTTTTTTTTTTTTTCTTTTTTTCTTGGATAGCAATTAGTTGTCTCACGACGACTAGTCAGATGACAATATGATTTCAAGGAGAAAAAGTTGAGGAATAAACTATAATTATTTGGACCATCTTCTGATCAGGTTTTCTTTTCCTTGTCTAATTTTAAATAATTTATCGAGTTACATGCAGGTGTCTGCTGAAGGGTTCCTTAACGTATTTGAAAGCTTCCTTTTCTTCTTCTTCTTTTTCATTTCAAGTCCATAACAGTTTGTGGATTTTTTTTTTCCTTTTTATGTTCATTTTGGTTTGGATAGCATCGCAGGCCAGTTAGGGTGATTTAAACGCCAATGTCACTTGCTCCTGATGATAGCCATTTTAAAAAGCAGTTTTCGTGATCCAGCTCTACTGCACCTAGTAATGCATTTCCTAAGTAAGTTCCTTTGAGAGTTAGACCAGTACAGACGGTCTCAGAAAAAGAGATTCGAGGTTTAAAAAATAAAAATACAGAGAAAAAGCATTTAAGTATATCCTCCACTAAGAACTCGTAATGTTGCTTTGCATATTAAAGACTCTGGAAGTTCCACACTAAATTCAACTCTTTGACTATAGTCAATTTAGCATTTCTCAAATTTATTTTCCCTGGGGTCCCTTTATTTGCCTAAAATTTACTCACATTCTTTGGGATCTGTGTTCCACCAACAACTCTTTGGGATGATGATTTAACTGATACGCATACACATTCAGTTATATGACTACGATCCAGTGTCTTCTTCCAAATGACAAATAATAACGTGAAAAATCAATGCATTAAAGGAGAATGCTCTCAACATCAGAATACCTTGTCAACCATGGAGGGAAATCACAGCCTTAAAGCAAGATTGTGAGAAAATGTTGCCTTGAAAGTATTTTACAGAGGAGTGAATTTGGCATAGTTTAATGGCGATTCTCAACGGCCATCACACAGACCTCTGCAGCCCCGGTCCTGCATTACAGTCCTGGATCCAAACAAGTTCTGCTACAGCAAGATTTTAAGGAGCAGCTGGAAGAGTCATTTATAATCACTCTACCTGAAGTTCAGTACATGGCATGCATGTACTGCTTAGAAAGGTCACGTTGCAAGGTTGTGTCTGTGAGCAAGGCACAGGAAGGTCTTTGAATGGCAGGGAAATCGTTTCCCTTTTATCTTTTATTAAAGGGGATCAGGTGTTTGCCCATAAGAATTACACTCCAAGCAACACGCAGTTCTATTCTGGAATATGCCCATAAACTAGGGATGTGTCTGTTTAAATAAACATAAAATCATGACTATCCTACAGCCAAAGGAGACAGTGGCATTTAGGAATCAAGGCAGACAAAATCCACTTGCTGTTTTTCTCTTCCCGAACGAGCGACTCAACTTTAAAAACACCCAGCTTTTCCAAGAACAAAGAACAAATCATCCCTTTAATTGCCGACGTTTATTCACGCTCCTCGGGACAGTTTCTGATTTACGTGCGGCTACGTGGCACATGAAGGAAGGGGTTTATCTATATATTTTTAGCCAAAACGCACTCAGTATTGTCCCTGAAACGATGCAAAATGCATTAAAGAATCCTTGCTCGTGATGGTCTGTATCTTCTGCTTTTTTCACCATTCCCGTCGCGGCCTCACATTCTTCGAGGAGAACTGGAGGGGAATGACTCGTCTCACTGGCCTGGGTGTTCATACTTATTTTGAAACCTTTCATTTGTGGCGACAGCTGCAAGGTGTCCCTTCAAGGATTTTGCTTTTTTTTTTTTTTTTTTTTGATTTATACTTTTATACACTCAAATCTCAATTGAGATATCCTAGCTTCATTCCATTTTCTGACCTTACGCTATCAAGCCGCGGTGACCCCCAATCTCTTAGGACTACTCTGCATTCCAAGCCAGGTTACAGGAGGACAAGGGCAGAGAATCAAAGCCACACATCACCCCGGCCCCAAGGAGACACTTCGGGTGAAGCCTGGAGGAGGCCAGCCAATCCGTGGTCCTCATTTATTTGCCCACGAGAGAATTCTCGACTCTCCACCCTTTGAACTTTTGACATTATTTTTGAGTGTGTGTGTGTCTGTGTGTGTGTGAGTCCTGTTGATACCGAACACAAAAGCCAGACAGATGCTCAGTTTGGCATGGAAACGGCTTCATGGAAATAAATGTTCTTTCTTTTCCCGTTTCTCTTTTTTTGGGGGGGGCGGGGGCGGGGGCGGGGGGGGAGTTGTTGTTCTGGTGAGGATGCACACCGCGGACTCGCATCGGGGTTGCTGACATGTTAGTGAACAGTCCGTGCATCTGTTTCTGGCTATTGTTCTCCTCATGACACACCTGTCATCGTGGCCATGCAATGAGGCATTTCAGATCATAAAAACCCCTCCGAGTCTGGTCAAATGGAAGTGGCAGTCAATAAGGCCGTGTGCTAATGTATCTGGAAATCAACTGAGCATGAGCGCCGAGCACTTTCGTGCTCTCCCAAACCCCCATTTCAGGAGGATGGTTTTCACTTAGAAAGATGCTCTCTTGGACGGATTGGCAAACAGACTGCATCTGCTTCCTAACAGGAATCTTTTCAAAGTCCTCGTCTTCACAGAATCCCCCCATCTGATTTTCAGGGGAAAACAAGTATTAACCTGCTTAAAGAAAGATTCTAAAATATCGCTCGCGCTGGTGCCAGAATGTCACTCCTGACCATTTGAAACCTATCTTGGTTCGGTACAGAGTGTGAAAACAGAGCACTCTGCCTGGACAAGATAAGCATCCGAAACACTGAGTCACTCATCTCGCCGTCATCACAGCGAACCTAGCAGCAGCTCCCAGTGAAACAAACATTTTTATATCCATGGTTCACAGACTCGTGGGGACCAAGTGGCCTGCCTTGCCCACCTGACCCTTCCGACACATGGGAGCACCTGCCCCCTCCCCCGCACCGATGAGAAGTGACAATGGCGTCATGGTTACGGGCGGCCAGGGTGGGCACGGATCTTTACAGTGTAAACCACATTCACGGTAGGTTTACGGCAGGCTAATACACCACGGAACGCGCCTTCACGGTTGTTTGAATAACAACTCGGGTTTTGGCACGGGCTACTTCTAAACCCCGATTTATGTCCTGTTGAGCTACCTTCCTCGGTGATCGAGGCCAAGACAGAGAACAAAGGAAACCAGCACCCTTTCTCTTCTCAACAGTGCCCTGTAAATGCTGTAAGGCCAGCGGGATTGCTCCATTTACAAGGCCTTTGTTTTTCCTTACTGTAAATTCTTAACGGACGCTCCGTTGCCTGGTGCGATTCAATAGGACCAGAGCTCAGAGGGGTCTTGATCTCTCCGCACGGGGCACCACGGCAATGATTTATGAACCGCAATCCCACGGCGTCCCAGGACCCAGAGTGAATTGAGGCTTCCACGTGAACGCAAGTGCTACGCACTCCAACGCGAGACCAGCCCCAGAAAACGTCCCTAAACTCATTTCCTGCAAGAGAGAATTAGGATGTGGTTGGAGGGGCTGAAGGGGGATGGCAAACCCCATAAGGAATGAGGTTAGTACCCAATTAGCTTCTCTTCCTATTATGGGTTTGGGGAGGCCAAGGAATCCCAAGGTGGCTCCTGTCATGTTCACATCGGCAAAGAAGAACAAGATCTCTTTTTAATAGTGTGAGGTCAAAAGTGAAAAGGGCAGAGGGAGGAAAGGAGAGAGGAGGCCTAAGGAGGGTGGTGAGTACGTATAATTCCCTGGGCATGAACATTCCTGCAACCAACAACAACAACAACAAAAAAAAAAAATGGAAGAAGAACAGAGATTAAAAAATTAATAACTTCAATGTGTGATCAATAAAAATAATTATCATCGTGCAGTCCACGTTTCAGAAAGCACTCGGCGGCCTGAAAGTAATTTCTGACGTGTAGAGAGAGAGGCGCAAAGCACTTGAAATGCACAATTACCCAAAACTCCTTCTTTTAAGAGAGACTTTCCTGTTCAAATCGCGACGTGTTTTTTTTTTTTTTTTTCTTCCTTCCTGTCTTCTACACTCAGCCATTTGGTCTAAAGACAGTCAGGGAGCTAAATATATATTAATTAGAACTCTTGGGGCTGGCATCAGTGAGATGCAATTATACCAAGCGGATGCCACTCCGGGCTCTGATAGCTTCATTTAAATTCCTGAATAAAACATGAAATATCTTTAATGAGAAATGGATAGAGTTGTCAGGAGGGAGCAGTCCTGATACGGCTACTGGCAGAGATACGGAAGATGGAGACGTAACGCGAATGCCTCCCGTTTTCTATAAAAACGGTGGCGGCGGGAAAGAGGCAGACGTCTCTTTCGAGACGTCACATGCACGACGAAACCCAAACACTCACAGAGCCCGAGAGCGCCGTCTCCTCCCGCAGGAGCGCGGCGACCGCGGCTTCTGTGAGATTCGCAGCCACGGATCCTGGGAGGACGCGTCGCCTCAGGAAGCTTTGGGGGGCGTGAACACGGGCCTCTCCGCGGAGGCCCGGCACGATTTCATAGCCGTAAACACGTTTTGTTGAGAGCGAAAGAGACCCGAAGACGTGTGAGCTGATCTCCAGGCCCCCCCGTCCCGCCCGACGCAGCTGCGGCTCGGCGCAGAGGGAAATGGGTGTTTGAGGTCGTGGCATCAGGGAGGCGAGGCCCGCGCGGCTGGCTCCTCGCGCGCTGGGGCCTCCGCTTAGACCACAGGCCCCTGGGAAGCTGCGGCCGAAGCCCCAGGCTCTGGTAAAAGCCACTTCGAAGGTAAAAGCCTCTCTTCTTTCCAGGAGCTTCCCTTTACTCGTCGTGTCTTCCGTAATTAAAATAGCAGCACGCTCCACCTGACATTCGGGCCGCACCTGTCTTATTCCCAGGTGACCTTCGAGCACTTTAGAAATGTCACCGACCACCACCAGCACTCGCGACACCTGCCATTGAAATGGGAGGACGCGCCAGCGCCTGGTCCGGGACGACCGACCGTGAGGAGGATCTCTCTTACTTCGCCTCTCCCACCGCAGTATTGTGAGCTCTTTTACAAGGTAAACAAAATACACCACTCGGTTCTCTTTCGTTCCGACTACGAGAGAAGGTCTGACTCTGTCTTTAAAAAGTGGATCAAGGGGCGGAGCGACCTACGTCGGCCAGGTGGTCCAGGTCATGTGGTCGTGTGGCTTCGTATGGCGGCCTCTGGACGTACACGTGGGTGCCGGGCGCTGAAGTGGGCTGGGCCCCGCCTCCGAAGAGCTCGCGGCAGCCGTGTGCAAACGATGCTCTTGCGTGTGAGGGCCCTTCCAGGTCTGCCTCCCCGGCTCTGCACCCACGTCACCCACCTACATGGAGGCTGCATTTCCAGTCAAGGGTCCAGGGGGCGCTGGCGTTGCTGCTCTGAACTGTCCTTTGAGCAGCAAAGGCCTAGGCAGCTGAGCTCTCCGGAAGCTTCCACGCCTGCATGTCTGTCTTCAGCTGCCAGGACCCCCCTCTGTGTGCCAGGACGTTCCCACGTTCTGTGAAGCTCCTTCGGAACATTCTCCCTCCCTGCTGGGGCCCCAAGACTTCTAAGGGCCTCTTTCTCCCTAAGTAGATATCAACTTTTTTTTTTGTACTTATTGACTCATCCATTTCTGCTTCATCTACTAGATTAAAAGCCACTTGTTGAAAGAAACTGTACTTCTGACATGTCTAACCTAGTACCTGATGCACAGTGAGCTCAAACAAATATTTGTTGACAAAATGGATGAACAGATAAATAATGAAAATAGGTTATATAACCTTTGAGCTTTTCTAGGATTATGCTTTACTATGTAAAATAAATCTAAAGGTTTGTTTTACCCATGCTTGTAGGAAGCCAAGAAATCTGGAAATGTATGAAAAATGCATTAAGTTTTGTGGGTTTTTTTGTTTTGTTTTTCTCCTTCCACGAGACCCAATAACAATTCGGCTAATATACTTTTACTTTTCACTAGTGACTTTTATTTTCCAAAACTGATTGAACCAACTATTGGTTTTCACGTTATCTTTTTGTTTTTAAGACTAGCCTACAATTATCTTTTCATTCAGCGATGGGTCGATGATAGAAGTCACAGTCAAAGCTAACTTTCACCGAGTCGCGCAGGACCCGTTAGGAATCACGTGTTAATGCAAGTCATCCCTACGTGTTAATGCAAGTCATACCCACCCCCCACGCTGATAAGGAAGGGAACGAAGGGACCCGGAGGTTCGTATTCTTGCCCCAAGTCCACCCATCACCGTGTGCGGATAAATGGCCTCTTCTTTCTCTCTGCAGAGATCAAAGCTAGAACGTGAACGACAAAGCTGCATTAACAAGAAACTGAGCAGAGACGCGTCCCCTTTTCCTGATGCACGGAGCAGGGTGCCCAAATAGACGAGCCTCTGCTTAACATAATTCAATATCAAATAGCAAAAAAAAAAAGAAAAGAAAAGAAAATCTTCGCTAATGACTCACGCCCGGTCGGAAAATCGGAAAGTTTACATTGCGTCCTAACTCCCGACTCCCTGTCCGCGCCTCTCTTGTGTCCACGGGTTGGACATTCACTCTAAGTGAGTCGTTCTGGTGACAAGCGTCTGGTTCACTGCTGACCCTTGGTCTCGACCTTGGTGCCTCCGGCTCCGCCTGCTGCAGCTACCTGCTTCCTCCCTCAAGGCTCCTTCCCATAGTTGCCCCCTTCTTTATGCGGATACAGCTGAGGGGTCCCTGAGCACTCGGGGAGCCCCATGCATCACAGCCGCCCCCAACACACGCACACTGCTCGTCATGTTCAAGCTCACGCGGTGGCCAGACCCCTGCCCGTTTCTCTATTACCCGCTTAGCCACCAGGATCAAAGCCCTGTCTGCTTGGCTCAGGGTAGTTAGGTCTTGCTAACGCTATTCTTCAGTGGGGTGGGGGTGGGGGGGTGCAGGAGGGGTATGGAAGACAGCGTAAGATAAAAAGAAATACAGTTCGCTACAGCCTTATCAGAAACGATACCTCTCCTAGATACAATGTCACATCTCATACTGTGAAAATGATACACACACACACACACACACACACACCCTAGATACAAGGGAAGAAATAAAAAGTGAAACACCAATCCGTCTTCTCGGATCATGTGGGGGGAATTTCTCTCAGCCGGATGTATAGATTTTTCTCTTAGAACTAACTTCTACCCATTAACTTCCTCTCTCGTCGCCTTCGGCAGAACTGTTGCTGGTTCGTGTCTGATCTACTACACGCGCCGAGCCTTCCGACCACTCCTTCTGTGTGTACATCGCTTCCCCTCTTCTGAGCCGCTGCACACCTCTGCCGAAGAAACCTTCCTAAGATACAGGTTTAGCCTGCGCCTTCTCTCCACCACCATCGATGGCTCCCTAGTGCCTACTGAATACATTTCAAACGTCCAGGTATGTTTCCCTTCTGCAACTCCATTTCGGGTCTCCTACATATGAAATGCCTCTCTCTGAGCCAAATTCATTGTGATCCAGAACAGCCATACTCCACACATCATAGATAACCAATAAAATGTGAGAAAGAGGGCCGTAAGTGGTCGTACCACTCAAAGATTAGCGAGGCGGGTGGTGCTTGCTGTGTAAAGGGCATGAGACCGAGGCCCGTGAGCACATCCCGGTTATATTTCAGTTCAATTGCCTCCTTGTGGGTCCACTGTCCTAAATCGTTATGAATTTTTTAAGGAGAAAAATCGGTGCCCTGTTATCAACACAAGCATCGTGCCTGGCCCCCAGCACACGTTCGCAAAGCGGATTAACAAACCTGACGTAAAGTGTAACAGAGATCAGTTGTGTTTAAAAGGCTGACAAATAATAAACTGGTATTAAAATGTAAGAACTGCAAAGAGATCCATCCATTGATGGCCTCGAGATAATCATGCTCAGAGAAATAAGCCAGACAGAAGAAGTTGAAAATCACGTGATACCACTTATATGTGGGATATAAACCTAAAAGCAACAAACGAACAGGACAAACAAACGGAGACTCATGGACATGGACAATGAACAATGGACTAGTGGTTACCGGAGGGGAGGGGATGGGGGAGGTGGGGGGAGGTAGACAAGGTAAACGGGGTCAAATATGTGGTGACAGAAAGAAATCTAGCTATGGGAGGGGATCACACAATGCAATATTTATATGCCTCGCTGTTAAATTGTACACCTGAAACTCACTGGATTCCATTAACCAATGTCACACACATACACACACAAAAATAATAAATTTAAAATAACTGCAAAGAAATGAAATAGAGTGTGCATGTGCGTGCGTGCGTGCGTGCGTGTGTGTGTGTGTGTGTGTGTTGATCGGGATAGGCTATGTTGGCATCTCAAAGACTGAATGGAACAAAGGGCCCATTCTCGGTCCCACAACGTCCGGCGGGAATGCTCCTGGTTGGCGGCTTCCTAGGAGTTGCTCTCTAAAATGGTCACTTAGGACCAGGTTCCCCCAATCGGCTCACTGTCCTTTAAGTCTTCCTTAAAATCTCTGCGGGGTCTTCTTCACCCAAGCAGCTAACAAGTGAAGAGTAAGGGTGTGAAGGGATCTCCTAAAACGGGGTGATTTAGGACCAGGCTGCGTACCTCTGGCCAGGTGCTCATCCCTTTTAGCAAGCCCATCCTCTATCTGCAATCAAGGTGGGCCAGGAAATTTGGCTTACGGTGTACACGGGAAAGGGAGGAAAACTAGATTTGAAGAACATGTGTAATCTCCCCTCCACTAGAATTTTCTGTGTAGTTTTAGAGGAAGCACCAAACCCCTCCATCGATCCTACATGCTGGACCTTGACAACCGCATGGAAGAGAAGTGATCTCAGGTACCCATTACCGCATATCGAATTACCCTAAAATGCAGTGCCTTCATACAACGTCTATTATCCCGCAGTGTCTGTGGGTCGGGTCCAAGTGTGACTTAAACGGGCCTGGTGTCACCCAGGCTGTAATCAAAATGTCAGCCAGGGCAGAATCATCTCTGCACTCGGGAGAGGGGTGGGTCCATGTTCAAGCTCACTCGGTGGCCATTGAAAGGATTCGGTTCCTCGTGAGTTCTTACGCTGAGAGCCTCAGTTCCTTAGCGGAGGCTCCGCCGAGCCCCTTGCCACGTGGGTCTTGCCATCGGGCAGCCGGTGACTTGGCGGCTCAGCTCATCGGAGTTAGCCACCCAAGAAAAGCCTGGCCTAAGTCCCCGTCGTTGATAACCTGATCGCGCAGGAACATCCCATAACAGTGGCCATCATCTGTCCATGGAAAAGCCAGTCCCTAGGTGCAGCCCAGCTCAAGGGGATGGGGGACACAAAGGTTTGCTGTCCACAGGTGAGGATGACAGAGAGCTGTTTAGAAACCGCCCACCACAGAGACCATGGAGGAAGAAAACTCTAAATGCCCAGACGATGGGAGCTGAGTAATGGAACAGGGCACTTAACAAATGGCGTAGTCAAGGAAATTTGGCGGTGGAAGCGTAGAATGACAGAGGGGATTTGGGGAAAGAGAGAAGTTAAGTCGATAAAAGTTTGTTTGGCACGCGGCGTCCATGGGGTTAAAGGGAAACTTTCCTGTGCACAAGGAAATTGCTCCTGAGCTACAGGAAAATTGCCAAACTGAAGAAGAAAATACCATGAAAAGGAAAAGACTGATTTTAGGGGAAAAAGAGAGTACAAACTATATCTCACTCCAAGAACTCAGCAGGTCTCGGTGGGTGCTGGGAGTCATTTAACAAGCTCTCGGGGGGCTCACACTCACACCCGGTCTGAGGACCACACTCCGGGTAGGACCCAGCAGAGTGCCTGGCCCATGAAGAAGACTCGATGGGAAGGGTTTCTTTAACGCAGTGGTCCCCACGCGTGAGCGGGCAGGACGGTGACCTGTGTGCGGGCTGTCACAATACAGTTTGCTCGACCCCTCGGCACTGAGTTCCGAAGTCGCCAGTCCTGGGCCCGGGCCTGGGCACTCTCAGGAGAGTCAGTGAGTAAGACAGGCCATCATCCCATCCACAAGCCCTTACAATTCATAACTGGTAAATGAAGGTTTACTTCCTCCTCTTGAGGAAAAGTTGTTTATAAACCCAGCTACCTCGGGTGCAGGACACCTTGGAGCTATTAAAACACAGAAACAAATGCCTTAATTAGGGCAGAAACAGGGAGTGTTATAAATCTCTCCTGGTCCCTCTGAAACGGCTCCCTGCCCTGACGCAACAGAGGTTCGTATGTACTTTATAAACATTCCTGGAACAACAAAATTAAAGTCTTCCAAAAATGAGATTATAAACATTAAATGCTATTTATGGCTCTCATGGTAGAAGCTACAGTAGAACTCATTTTAGCACTGCCATTTAATAAACGTACTGCAGGATCTTCCCTCCTCTAAATTATTTCAAAGGTATTCAAAATACTAGCTCAGAAACAAAGTGAACTCTAGTTCTCCTCCCCAAAGAGGAAACTTCCTTCTGTCGGACTAGAAGATGGATAAGGTTTTTCCCAAGGGAGCTAATGGCGGCTTGGAGGGTTACCTGAGGAATGAGAAAGCATCTCTCCAGGGCTGAAGGACAGACAAGGCGAGTGGTCCAGGCAGAGACTCCCGGCACTAGCTGCCACCCGTGATAACCCAGCACCCTCGTTGGTTAAAGTACGTGTTCTCTCCCTGCCCTCAGGACATTTGGGCCATTTTTCTCCGACATCTTCACTGTTCCCGCCTCCACAGCTGCCACGAGGCGCCGCACGGGGTGGATGCTCCGTGCGCTGGCACCGAACGAGGGACCGGAGGGACCAGGACGATGGAGAGGGGGTGGGCGGCGAGAAGCCGCCGTTGGGTCTCCCTCCCCGAGGACATCCCTTCCTCTCGTGGCATACTAAGTCCACCCGGATTGAGGGCACGCACGAGCCGCCCTGCACGAGGCAATTTCCCGGGGGCGCTGAGGGGGAGGAGTCCACCACAGGTCTCTCCCGGTGGGCGGCCGTCAGTGGTGGTGGTGATGGTGGTGGTGGCGGGGGGCACGTTCGCTTTGTCTCCGGGCCAGGTACACATCTATGCGACAGCCTCCGACCGTAACAGCGACCTCAGCGAGCAGACAGGAGGCATTAAAAATTAAACAGCAGAACAGTCGACCGGCTCCCAATCTCGGGCTCAGAGAAAGGGTGGCTGCTGAAGGACAGGTGGTCCCCGTAACAGAGGTGGCCTCTGAGAGACATTGCTCTCGACTTTATTTTTTCATTAACTTTTATTTTCCGTATTTTGTCCCCCTTTTCCGCCCCTGCTGGAACGATATGTAAATGAGAAGAGGCTCACCCCTGTTCCCTCAAGCAGCCGGGGCCTCCTCAGCACCCCCGAACTCCACCTCCCCTCCCCACCTCAAGGGGAGGGGATCTTTAAAGACGACTCTGTCTCAGAATTGTAACGTCGCCAAGCCGCACGCACGGATTCGCGTAATGACACGGCCCCCGACTGCCGATCTTAGAGCCAAAGAGTGCGGCTCTTCACCGCTCCGTCCTGACAGGCTCCTAATGACCCATCCCGAGCCCTGTGAACCAGCATTTCTCCTAGTTGAGGATCCCTCCCATCCGCTGCAAGACACACCGGCGAGTTCGGTGTATTTTATTCAGCGTCCGTCGACTGTGCATGAAGAGTAAAGTGGGCACAGTCCGCGTCTTACTATGCGGCATTAAGACAGATGCATTCTGATTGGGATAGGGGCATGATTAATTATATAGAATACGTGCACACGTACACTGATCTAATAATACAGGCATCGACAGCAGCAAGCAGGTCGTGTCTTTCTTTGCTCTGCGTGCTGCCCTCTCTGATTCTCACGAGCGCCCTGGGAGACGCCTGTCTCATTCTGCTCATTGTATGGAAGTCCGAGACATGGCTCAGAGAGGCTGAGTAACTTGCCCAAGGTCACACAGCTAGCCAGTGCCACGGCTGAGCGTGGAACCCAGAGATGGTGTTCTGAACTCCCTCACGAGAGCGAGGCGTGTGCGTGTGTCTTTGGGAATGAGATGGGGGAAGAAATAAAAAACGATAATAATAATTTGGGACATGTAGCGAGAACTAGATGGTGCGGGATCTAAAATGCCACGAGAAATCATTTGGACTTTATTCTACGATAAGGAAATGCTAGCTTGCGAATGGGAGGTCTTGGAATAAACGGAGCGATGGGAGTTTGCCTCGCTACTTTGTTTCTATCAAAAGTTACAACATATCTGTATCCAGCTATTCATCATATATATGTGTGTACACACACACACACACACACACACACACACACACGCTTGCTTATTCCTTGGATATTGTGCCTTTTCCTTTGCTAGCATTACTGTCACACAAACAGGTTTTAGTTCTCCGCCACATCCTGAATGCCTATGACAATGTCTCGCACGTATAAGGCACTTCGTAGACTGGGTGGATGAACCAAGGAAACCGGGGGTCAAGCTCCGAAGCCACCACGAGCTCGGATCTCCTTGAGCCGGACACACTGCAGGCTCCCCACACAATCCTCCCACGGTGACCCTGATCAGGGCGGCTCTGACCCCTGCCTGCACCCAGCCCTGCCCGCCCCCGCCTCCCCAGACTTGGACAATGCACAGGCCTGCCTCAGGTGTCCTGTCAGAGGAGGTTATACCTGTGCGTCTGCTGCACGAACTCCCTGTACCATTAATGGTTGTATCACACAGCTTCCTTTCAACCACAGCAAAACACAAGACAGACACACGAAAACCCCTCGTTTGAACTCAGCCCTCTCTGTACAGAGCCCTTAACCTTCCAGGGGACGTTTTTCACTTTGGGTGGGCCCTGACACCCCCCATGGAGGGGCTTTCCCACCCTCCCCACTTCCCAAAGGCAAAAACACACAAATGTGGATGAGCGTGAAGGTCTTTTCAAGGTAAATGCACGTTGGAAAGTCGGGCGGGCGGGAACAAGGGCCTCCGCTGAGGACACCGCCCTCGAACTCGGAACACACCTGCGCCGGACCCAGGCCGGAGAGAGCATTGCCTTCCTACCAGAGCAGACCAAGACCAAGGGCGGGTTAGCTGTCACGTGGACACACCCCCGGGGGGCGGGTGCCTCCCCTTCCCAGCACTTACCACACTCGACTACTTGTTTCAACTCTGGCTTTCAAGGATACTGTGACGGTTATTTATCCCTATGTAACTTGGCTGCTTACAACCGAAAACAGCCATTTGTTGTGCAGGGGAATGTGAAGTTTGGGTTGAAGGCTGAGCAGCCACCAGGTGTGTCTGCCTCACCTGCAGGGGGCTGTGTTTGTCCCTCTGGTGGGTCCAGACGGCTCCCTCACTGCTGACAAGTCGGCACTGACGGGCCAAGTCGGGGCTGCTGGTGAGGGGACCTCCGTTCCCCTCTAGAGGGGCCTCTCCACACAGCCATTGGGCTTCCTCATGACATGGCAGCTGGTGGCGACTTCCCAAGAGACAGAAGGTAGCAGCTGTCGCTCTGCTAAGACCTGGCCTCAGACACGGTGCTGAGTTGAACTGGGTCCCATGAAAAGCAATGAATGCACAGAACGTAACCTTATCTGGGAAAAGGCTCTTTTCAAATATCGTCAAGCTAAGCTGAGGCCATTGGGCTGGGCTCTGATCCAATACGACTGATGTCTTTCTAAAACAGTGACACACAGAGAGACGGTGACAAGGAGACACACAGAGATGGTGTCCTGTGAAGATAAAGGCAGAGATTGGAGTGACGCCCAGCCACACGCCCAAGATCGCCCGCAACACCTAGACGCTGGGGGAGAGATGCAGAAGAGATTCTCCCCCGGAGTCGTCAGAAGGAGCCGACCCAGCCGACACCTCACCTTGGCCTTCTAACCACTAGAAGGGAGAGGGCGTAAATCTTTGTTGTTTAAGCTGACCAGCCTGTGGTACTTGTTACAGAGGCTGCAGGGAACAAATATACACGGACACCACGTCCCTAGGAGCCAAAGCAGTCACGGAAAACCAGCCCTGATTCAAGAAGAATCTCAGGAGCCGCGTCAAAAAATCCTTGGCCGCCACGAAGCCGCCACAGATATTGAAACAGGGCTGTTCCTCTGAAAAGTCTCCCATGGGCACCTGCTTAGTAGCTGCGGTCTCCTGGGGGAATCATGCGGACTGTATCGGTTTCTACGGTTTCTATTTAAGACTGACAAAGGGGGGACGAGAAAGGCGGGGGGCACTGTCATGGCGGGAGCCGGCGGCCTTTTCCTGGCCCGCATTTCTTTCCACAATAGTTCAGGTCCGAGAAACGTCATTCCCTCTGCTCCCTTTCACCTTCTTGGCGCGAACCCACTGAAGGCCTCACAGTCTGGAGGAAGGAGGAAGGGGAGAGGGAGGGATGCGAGCCAGGAGGGCATCACTGATAAGAACAAAGCCCCGGCAAACTCCGGAAGCCCGTGCAGCAGGCCGCCAAGGGGAGCCGGCTGCCAGCAACATGAAAAAAGGCAGTTGGGGGCGGAGGGGGAGGGTTTCCAGGAACTTCCTCTCCTTGTGGTGTGGCCGGGTCATCGTGGGGCTGTGGTTACGCAGCAGAGGCTCATTAAAACAATAAACAAACCACAATCGCCTATAACTAGGAGTTCTCTCTTCCGGCATGCTTTGCTGAGAGACAGGGAGCCTGGTCCCTATCTCCTGCCAATCACGGGCGGTTCCGCAGTATGGCGAGATTAATTTAGAGCAGCAAGGGAGAGCAGAAATCTCCTCTACTCTGACTATGGCGTACTGGGGGAGCGAGGAGAGAGAGGGGCAGGTGTTCGAGCGTTCGAGGAAAAAGCACTGTCGTTGGATCCTTCTGGATAATAACGAGGTCTCCGTTGAGAGTTAAATTCCACGTTCAGAGCACAATCTTCTTAGAAAAAGGTCCAGGCCCGCACTATCACAGAAGAATGCCTGACTGCATTCTCAAAAGGCTTCCCGAGGTGGCACATGCATTTGAATTAATGGAAAGGGGTAGAAATGAAAAGCCGAGGCAGGTAATTCGACACGACCAATTGGCGCTTGAACATTCTTCGCTGTTCTAGCACCTTCTTTTTAAAAAACTCATCTGAAATTTCAAACGGCCTCTTCTAAAATAGACACAAATAACACTATCATTTCGCTAATACAAGATTCTAGGAGGACGCAGTCCCAAATTGTTCACATCTAAAATACACGTCTCACTACACTATCGGTCATTCGAGCTCTCTCTCTGTCATCATATAAATGTAGGTGCAAATACACCTGTTATTCCAGGTCCCCAAATCGTTCTCCCGACAGTCCCCACCGATAGCCAGATTTCTTCCCCTGCCCCTAAAGACCCTGCAAGTTCAAGTTCTGGCCCATCCCAGCTCTCACGTTTTTTCTCCTACACTTTCGTACAGGTAGGTCACATGAGCTAATGTGGATTTCTCATGATGCAACAAAGAGCCCGAGGGCGTCTGCCTTGGCTGGAGCCATGTCTCCAGCCCATGGTGCTACCCAGGGGTTAAAACCACGATTTTTAAAAAAAAAATTAGTTTCAAGTATAGAGTACAATGGAATATTACTCGGCCACTAAAACCATGAACTTTGAGATCAGGAAGACATAGCACCAAAACTCCACCCCACCACTTATCGGCAGAGAGCATTGACTCAACGCACCTACCTGCCTTGTAGGATTCTCACCCGGATGAAATGAGAGGATGCATACAAAGGACTTAGCAGGGCGCTTGGCATGAAGTCAAGACTAAATCAAGCAAGGTTATCATTGTTGCAAGCATTGTTACCTGTTGTCAGAGCCTTCCGTCCTGTGCAGATGCAACTCAAATATCACCTCCAAGATTCCTCCAATCGGAAACGGCCTCTCTCCCCTAAGAAATCCTGAGCGGCTTCAATTGTATCACTAGAGATTTCCTGACAGGCAACTAACTAACTGTTACTATAACCTTTGTATATTAATAAAACTAGCTGGCGCTTATACGTGCTAATAATCACTACTCCGTGCGCTCCGTACGAGGCATCTCATTAGCTCCCCGCCTTACAGCCCTGCACTATCACCAAGCCCATGCGCCGCATGCGTGAACGGAGATACGGTGAGATCGAGGCATTTGTCTAAGGCTACACAGCTACGTACAGGTGACTCTGGGATTCAGAGCCAGCAAGGCAGGGCGCACTGTCTCTGCTCGTAATTGATATGAGCTGCCTAATCTCCGCCTGCATCTTATCAGGGTGACGGCAAATACGGGGTGTCGGGCATCTATCTCGCTTGTATCAGGCTGGTCCTGGCCCCGTAATCGTATAGCTACGGAGAGGAAATGGACTTTAAGGTCATACACATGGCCTCAAACTCCCTTTAGCTCTGCAACCTTGGGCAAGTCATTTCATACACCAAAATTTCCATTTGCCCAGCTGGAAAGCGAAGAACTCTTAAAAGATTAGGAATAATATATATCGAACCCTCAGTATCCAACATACAGTAGGTACTCAACTAACATATTTTATCAATGCTAGGCTGAAGGCTTCAGGAAGCAAGAATCGTATTTTATACATTTTTTTTTTGTTCCTCTTAGAACTTCAGAAAGAATCCCACATAATTCTCCTGCACCGAAGAGCGACTCGATATATATTTATGGCCTGAATACATGAATGCATAAACAAATTCCTGTGTGCTATAAGTAAATAGTTCTAGCGAGTGTGGCAAATGGTCATGTTGGGCTGAGTTTGTACAAAAAAAAAAAAAAACCTTGTTAATAAAACAGGAAACGTTCTTCTATGTTGCGGTGACACGTAGTGTTTTCCTTTATATAACAAGTGATCTCTCGGACCCTGAGGCTGCTCTAGTTCAAGGCCAGGGTCCTGCCTGAGGCTGACTGGAAGGCAAACAGCACCACCTACTGAACTGTGATTGTCCGCTTTCCAGAAGGAGGCCACACCCCGGCACTGGACTCCAAGTCGAAAATTGACAGCTACGACACTGGTTGAGAAGACACTGGCTCCAGGAAATGGAGCGTTGTTTTGCTTACCTTGCGTTCCAGCCGCCGAACGGTCGACGACCATCAGCCCTGGTGAGAGGATGTTGGTGGCTCTGAGAGGCTGGCAGTTAGTCCGGTGGCTCCGACCTCAGCTGTCACCGAGGGCCCCCGCTGGTGCTCCCCGGGGCTCACGGTCTGCGTGATTCGATTCGGCTGCACTTCGGCAAGACGTGTTAACTCTCGTGCAAACGCGGGGGGCAGGTCGCAGAGTCTTTCCTGAGGCGTGTGGGCTTGTGAGAAAATCTGTCGACCGCTGGAGGACCTTGGATAAAAGGACAAGCTCGTCAGAGCTCGGACCCCCTCTCCTCAGCAAAAAAGTGCAATCAAACCGCATGTTATTTTGGACTCGGAGCCTGCTCATTGCTTCGTAACCCGCACATCATTAGTTCAGGGAAACAGGGGACGAATCCAAACTCTAATTTCCACTCACAGTGGACTTGCTCACCTCGGATCGCCCGCAGCAGCATCTGACCCGGGTCCTGGGGTACAGTAGATGCTTGGTACATGAGTGCAGGGCGCACACTGGCCACCCGGCCCGGAGGTGGGAGGCGGGTCTCTGCCCTGACTGATGCCCCGCACTGCAGACCCCAGATTCTCCCGGGGGATCACCCCGGTCTCCTTCTTCCAAGACACTGGTCTCTGACATCACGTGCCTGCCCCTACATACGGTCTACGAAACGTGATCCTGGTGACCACCATGCGTAACGCCTGAGGCCCCAGACTGCGAAATCCTTACGAGAGGTTCAGGCCGGCCCCGGCTACGTCGATCTCACTAATTTGCGCCCAGCGTCTAAAGAAAGTCTTAGAACATGGCAGGTTCTCAATAAATAGTCGTAGAATGAATGAGTCAATGAATGAATGAGTGAATGAAATGTCAGTAATGACAGCCTTCTCGGAAGGAAGGACAAGGCTGAGAAAGAAGCAGAGAGAAGGAGGGAGGGAAATGGACAGCAAAGGGCGGGCCTGGAGGAAGCGTCTGGAAGGGCTGATGGAGAGAGGCCCGCACGCGCCCTCAGCTTAACCAGGAGGAGTTCTCCTCTCTGCCCCCTGTGCCCCGCATGCCCCAGCCACCAGTCCTGCGCGGAATCTCCTGCCATAGGGAACGCCCCAGCGGAGCGAGGCCCCCGATGCTCTCCCTTGTCCCCGGGCGCCCTGTGGCCAAGACCCTGAGTTCCCGCCATCTCATAGCCCAAAAAGTCTTGCCCAGGACAAGCTCTGCAGCCTCCGACGGTCTGTCTGGCCGTCTGTCTCTTGCTCTTCCTCTGCTTCTCTATTTCTCTGCCTCCCTCCCTCCCTGTCTCTGTGTCTCTTACCTTCTGCATGAGTCGGAGTCTCTTTCAATCTCAGTCTCTCTCCCTCTTTCTCTCCTCGACCCCTCTCTCTGCCCCCCTGTCTGTGCGTCTGTCTCTACCTTCCCTCTGTCCCCGTCTTTCTTTTGTTCTTTGTGTGTGTCTGTCTCTCTCTCTCTCTCTCGTTTATCTTCGTGGTGTGCATGTCTCCTCGTCTGTCTCTCTCCGTCAATCTCTGCGACTCTCTGCCAAATGGCTTTCCCTTTTATGTACAGCCTCGTAGTGCCGGACACAAGAAAACTACTGTGATTCCTTCCTACCCCTCTTCTGGTCACTGAGATTCCTGGTGAAGGTGCTTCATGCCACTCATTTCAATCACGGGACTGCGGAGCTCTCCGCGGTGACGGCAGCACTTTGGGGACACGCACCACGACGCCCCCCGCTCGGCTTAGGTACGCACACGGAGGCCTGAGGCGCGATGCTCGGTGAACACGGGAGCTCACTGACTGTCCCTGGAATGCCCGGGGTGACTGGGGGAGTCCCTCAACTGCGTACGGCGGCGTGGCGGCCTCGGAGCTGCGGCAGAGGGGGGCCGGGGAGAGGTCGCAAGGGGAGCTCATCTTCCTTTCTCCCCGTGATGCATTCCAGGCCCTGGCGACTGACAGATACTGGCAGCTCCCGCTCCCTGGAACTCGGCTTCCAGACGGCAGTTTAACCCGAGGGTCAGAGGGCAGCCAGGCATTGTCTACCTCCGCCTGGCTGGGTTCCGCCTTCCAGTACAGACTGACAGGAGGGGCCGAGCCTCGGGGGTCCCTGCCAGGATTTACAGATGCAAAGAGCCATTTCACCCCCTCACCAAACCGCCCCCCCCCGCCTCCGTTTTTTAAGTGAATGGAACTCAACACAGGTTTCTTCTTAATAACATCTACCGGAGGGTACGTCCCGAGACCCAGAGGAGAATGACGGCACATCAGTGTGGGGTGTGCGACACACGCATGCACGCGTGTGCGCACACACACGCACACACACACGCACACGCACACACACGCACACTCCGGCGCTTATCGAAGCCACCTCGCGAATATTCGGTTGGTTAAAGACGAGGACTGAAACACACCTTAATAACCAGAAAACGACTTCCAATCTAACACCTCGATCATGCGAGACTGCAAAGGGCAGCAAGGTGTACTGAAGTGCACATGACTCACCCCCAGGGGGGTTAACAGGTTTGCGAAAGTTGCGCTCGAGAACAGGACGCGAGGCTGCGACACGGCGCAAAGTCCCGCTCAGGTCTACGAATGCTACAATTCAGACTCTTGGCGCATAACCCTTTTCCCCCTCCTATTAATTTTGGGGTTACTGGAAAGGCACATTGCGAAATGTTTTCTTTCTCATAGGTGCGTTGGAAGCAAAAAATCGCACGCCGTGATAGAAACGTCACTCCCATGAGCCTCTTCTTGAGCGAGGACCCATCCCATCCCGGCTTTAGGTCTGAGATGTGAACTATGACAAAAAGCAGAGTGAATTTTTAAAACAAGGGCCTCGCATGATAAAAACTGCATCAGAACTTAATAAAAAGAGGAGGAAGAAGGGGTGTGAACTTGAGCGGCAAGAGTTCAGCAGTGTGACTGGTTTTATCGAACGTACGCTTAAGTCAGGCACATAGAAATCAACATATTAACCCATGTATCGTGACTGGGCTTGATATTTGGGTCCAAGGACGTGTGAGGTAAGTAAGGGATCCAGAGAGAGGGAGGAGGAAGTAAAAATAGGAAAGGAGAGAAAGACTTGTTACTTAAATTGCCTAGCAGAGGTTAAAATCGTACACTTAAAACAATCTCAATGGTCGCTGCATTGGAAATGCCACTCTTCCTGCTAATTGGAGCACTGTGGATTGAAGTCGGCAGATTTGGGTTCAAGTCTTGTTTTTAATCACTTTCTAGCTGTGAACTATTAAGCAAGGAGCCGTGCCTCTCTGAGCCTTTTAAACAGTCTCTGTGCAATCGTAGTGATTCTAATGCCAGCGTATCAGAATTATTTAAATGATTTATTGAGAAGGTCTGTGTATATCTTAGTGCTTTGTGAAATAAAGTCATACCAATATAACGTGCTATTAATATATATCTTTATTGGCATAATTCTGGCACGTTTACTTTTTTCTATAAAAAAGTCAGTATGATATCTTCTTTTTCTGCCTCATGCCTACTTACGCCTTCCTTCCCATTTGCTCGACAGGCTGGTTCGGCCTGAGAGTTCAGGCAACGAACTATTTATCGGAACACCGAAAAAATCACTGGGACCCCAAGGAACGTGCCCGTGCTTCGGAGTCATATAAGCCTCAGCTCCGATTTCAGCTCAGCCACTTAGAAGCCACAGGACCACGGGTATTTTTACTTAAACTTTCCGTGCGTCCGTTATCGCGAAGGAAAGGGAGAGAGAATGGTTCTCACCGCTTTAGTCAGGGGATCGCGTATGAGGCGAGGGTAAAGTGGAACAGAGAGATGTTTGGTCTCGGTCAAGAGCCATACAGACTGTAGCGTCGGAAACCCCAGTTCAAGCTGGTTCAAAGGCATCCACCGCCTCGCGTAACTTGGACGTGCGAGTTTGAACGCGGCTCCCTCCCGCGATCTCGAGCTATGTGATCGGGGCTCCTTCACACCTCTTGGCTCCGATTCTCATCTCGCTCTGCCCCTGTTCTCTCCGGCCACAGGTGACTTCTTACGACCTGAGGCGGACCGCGCGGGGAAGGGCCCGCTCCGCACGCACACTTAGTCGCGGGCTCGGCGGAAGGAGAGCATTGTTTTCCACATACGGCAGGTCCTTGAATAAGGTTTCGTTGTAACGTAACATGGAGGTATGTGTGTATCTAAACTTGTATGGGACTGGCGGTCCGCTTGGTGGTGGTGGTTGTCATTTTGTTTACGCGAGCATCGCCACTAACACATGAGCAATGTGCTGTGCTATAAAGTGATGACGTCTATGTCACTGTGTGACAGGAATTTCTCAGCGCCTTTGTGATCTTACGGGACGACCATCGTGCACGCTGTCCATTCTTGACTGAAACGTGGTTGTGCAGTGCATGAGTGTGTGTGTGTGTGTGTGTGCGCGTGTGTGTGTGTGTGTGTGTGTGTGTGTAGGGGTGGGGATAGGGGTGGGAGCAAGAGAGAGAGAACAAGAACCCTTCGGCCAGTCTGACTTTATCTCTTTTTCAGGGATTAGTTTTACCTGGATTTCCAAAGGATATTTGTTTCTCTAAGTGAAATAACTTTATGAAGATATGTCTTGTTGGGTTGCGCTATGTTAATTCTTTTTGTTTCCCCCTGGGCACTGGATACTTCTTAAATCTGTAGATTCAATGCTCTTTTACTTATGGAATTTATAAAGTGTATGTCTTTCAACGATTTGTATTTGTTTCATTAATTCCATTTTCCTTCCTGGAAACATCATTGATACGTGGGCTGGATCTTCCATGCTTCGTTTATCCTTGTGTTCTCTCTAGTCCTTTTAGCTCTTTGCTCATCTATGTTGCTTGGTCATTTTAATCTGTCCCTCCCATCATGTATTTCCAACAAGGCCTCTTTTCCGTCCTGCTCTTCTCAGTGCAGCTCTCATTTTTGTGACGATCTTCTCGTCTTCAGGCCACCCCCCCGGGTTGGCTGGCTTAGTGTCTTACCTATCCCCTTATGTGTCTTCCCTAAACACCTGTATCTCTTCTGCATGTGCTTTCTTTAAAAAAAAAAAAAATTAAAGACCACAACTTAAAGTTTATTATTACTATTATTGTTGTTCTTATTCCATAGTAATCTATTTTGTCAAAATTTTAATTGGCTTTGCAGGAACATTCTTCTTGTGAGCATCCCACAGGTGCCATTTGCATTTCTTTATCATATATTTATCCCTTCATTCATTCATTCATTCATTCAACAAATACTTACTGACTATGCTATATATTAAGCATCATGCTAGGTTTTATGGATATAAAAACAAAGACAGATAAAGCTCCTGATTGTATAAGATCCTATGTTCTGCCTTACATTGTTTATCAATAATCTATATGAAAACCAAAATTAGTCACTTGGTAAATATGAGATTGTATTTAAAATTTATAATAATCTCGTCCCTGCCCTTCCTAGTCTCTCTGTTTTCAACAAGCAATTTATATAATCTCAGGAATATATATTGATCACTTAGCAATCACAGAACAATTGTAGACAAGAACATGAAAACAACTTTATAAGTTCTGGTCTTTCAGATCAAGTAAGAGAGTAACACCCAGGATAAGATCCTGTTTCAGGCAGAAATGACTGTGCTTCCTTACCAACAATATGTTCAAATTCGACACCAAGGATTATCCTTTGCATCGTAATATAAAGTGAATCATCCAGAAAAATAAAAAAGTAATCCCCACCATGTTCTGCCCTATTAACTATAAGCTGTGCTGTAAAATTCATACTATTCTTGTGACTATCTCCTAAGAGAACCTCGATTTTCTTCAAGATTTATCTTTAGACTTTTGATAACAAAGGCAATGCCTTTGCCTGCCTAATAGCATATAAACTATGGTACCATTACCGCCAAGTATGGAGGCAGACTTTTAAAAGAACAGACTCTTCCTATTAAAAGTATGCAATTGGCTGGACATACTGGTCATTTATCGCAAAAATTAATAGGCCCTCTTTGTGACATTAAATAGCCTTTTAACAACAGTGCACTTACATCCCACACCAACTTATACAAAATAAATAGCACTGAATTGCCTAACAATCAAGTGAGGATTTGTCTTTCATTTCAATTTAAATTACTCTGAAAGATAAGCAAACCTAAAAAGCTAATGGAGAAATAAATCCCTATCTAGTATGTCCTTATTTGACACATAGGTAACCCCAGTTGTCTTTGGGAAAATAAAGTCACATTATTTATTTGTACTTTCCATATACCAGTCATTAGGGCATTCTCAGTAAAGCGTGTTAAATGGAATGCGATGTTATATGCTGTCGCAAGGGAGCACAAAAGGAGAAGGATCGGGTGTTTCCGGAGAGAGAGAAACACTTCTGGTGCCATGAAGGATGAAGGGGAATGAGACGGGTGGTATTTGGAGGTACAGACCCACGATGGGACTCGAGTCACGGGGCGTGGCGCAGCTTCACGTGGCCACAGCTTACCCACCCAAATGAAGGCACAGTGGGAGAGAGAGACACACACAGAGAGAGAGGAGGGCGGAGGTTATCTTAGGACGCTCGGAAGGCAGGTGGCAGCACCGAGAACCCCCTGGAGTGAGAGCCACACGGTGGACCCCGCCAACCGTTCTGTTCATTCATCCGTGCGCGACAATACCACTCGGTAAGTAAACAAATAAATAAACATCGCGGAACGAGCGCCCACCCGTACGATGGACGTGGAAGACGGCCGCGGGGCTGGGAATTAGCAGACGGCGGTGCTGCGTGGGGCGCCTCGCCGTGAGGGTCCAGAAGTCGCAGAGGTGGGTGAGACCGAGACTCGTGATGAAATAAGAACTCAGGGACGAGTCGGGGGATGCGAATGGTGGTGGCAGATTTCGGGACCGCCCCCCACGTTTGCACCCCCTCCTTCCCTGTAAGAAAATCGTGCATTCTTTCCTGTTACTACGTAAATGGCAGGGTACGACCGGTCCCCGCCCTTGAGAGGGGAACCGTCACCTTCCAGCGATGTTGGACCTGACCATGAATGTGACTTCGTTGGGCCAACCTGGAGTCCACGGACTTGCCCTAAGATAAATCCCAATGGGAGACATGAGCCTTTGCTCGGCGGGTGCTTGCATTTTTGCATTTTTCCCTCTGCCAGCAGAATGGCATTTCCCAGCGTGTCGTCCAGAGAGGGGAAGCCTGGCCGTCTGGACCTTGGAATGAAACGGGAAACAGGGCCACGGCGACCCGGAGCCAACATAAAAATGAAAACCGTCCCCCGCCCCTTCCCTTATGATTGGGTACGAGGACGGGGAGCGCGCCTATGCCTTTGACGAGAGCAGCTCTGATGCAGCCGCAGGAGAAGCAGACAGACGTCCACAGAGTACGGACGGCTGGGAGGTGTCGGTGCGGAGGGGGCACGTCCACGAATCTCCTGAGAAACGTGGCCGTGCCCGTGAGTCCGTGAGTGAAATGGCCTGGTGCTGGCTGGGGCGATGTGAGGTCCGAAGAAAGGTCCTAGTGTCTGTGCCGGTTTATGTCAGTCGAAGACGAGAGCGCGTCGAGCTAGCCTGTGGGCTGACGGAAGGTGCCGAAGTGGGGGCGATCGTTAGGATATTGGGTAGAGAGGGAGTCATGCTATGAGGTGGTGCTGCCATTGCCGGGAGCCAGCGCTCCGGCAGATGGATCTTCCTTTGAGAGGACGGTGAGGTAGGCGCCGACGAGAGAAATGGAGTGTTTGCTAGACTTTAATGAGAGCCCCGCTGAGGCAGGTGATTAAAAGATTATGAATTCATAATGATTCTAATCTGCCTAATGATGTGGGTTCCCCCCCCCCCAAGTCAGGCTTCATTTTTAGGATAGATGTGAAATGGAGAATGTAAGGGGCTGGGGTCTCCTCGGAAGGGCTCTCTGCTCGTGCTGGATGGAGCGAGAGGCAAGGAGGGACATGTATATGGACCAAAGAATGCCGGCCTCTGTGGAGGGGGTGCTCTAAGCTGGGCGTGTACAGACGGAAGAAAAAGGAGACTAAGTGGTGGGGAGCATGGGGCGGGATCAAGGTTTGATAAAATATCGCCGTAGAAGTAAGTACTTGAGCGGAGATGCGCGGAGACCAAAGGGTTACTTTGGAAGAATCAGCTGTTTTGATTGGTACGGTCTGCGCTCATGAGGCTCTGGGTGTGCAGAATTGGATGGCTGAGGCGAGGAAGAGCATCAGGGGACTAGATAAGGCCAATGATGAGACGCCCGAATTTTTGCTGGTGGATGGGAAGGATGTGAGACGAAGAGGGGCGTGAGAACCCAGCCGTCAAGGTATTCAGTGATCGAGGAGGAGAGTCAAAGAGGACAGTATATGTGTGAAATGGGGAGAAAGGGGGGGAGTTTAGACCAGCAGATGGAGCCTCAAAGGATCAGAAGTTCCGCGGGAAAGGAAGGAGGATCAATTGCGTAGACGCGGCAGTGGGGAGCAAGACTTTCCCCCCTATACCTCAGACCCTGACGTCTGTGCGACGTAATTTTTTGACCATTATTTTCCTCCGCCCTCTCCTCCACTCCCAGGAAAATGTGAGGCAGACTCCTCGCTCACTATCCTTTCCTGAGGCAAATGGGGCCGACGGCTTTGCTTCCTGTTCACTCTATTGAAGAGTTCGCTCCAATAGTGTCCTCTATTTAGGGGACAATGATTGGGGGGGGCGATGGCACTCTTGTTTCTAGGTCGCAGACTCAGCACCTGAACGTGAGGTCGCTTGAGCCTGGGGGAGGCTCTCAGCCTTCAGTGTGCTTCAGCATCAACCCCATTGCTGATTACAGTGGAGATGGCCAGGCTCCAACTCCACAGACCGAGATTCAGAAGAAATGAGTATTTACGGGGATCGGCGCTTTTCTCCGGTACTTTCGGCAATTCTGAACAGGGGTACACGGGCCACACTTTGATAAACGCTGAAGCATGGAAGAAAACGTGAACTGTGATTTGGGCTTCTGCACGAAAGCTGTACAGTCATGGGTGAGTCACGTTTCCTCCCTAAATTCAAGTATTCTCATGCATGCAACTGAGGGGTATTTTAGTTAGGGATAGGATACCTGTCTCATCACAGAAAACCCCAGACCACCTTATCTGAGAGCTTCGGGGTTGATGTGGTAGATTTATGAGCAGAAGACCCAAACGCCTCCATCCTTCTGTACAGCCCTCACAGCTGAATTGAATTCCAAAAGAATCAGAACGCAGAGCAGACTAAAAACAAGAAAAAAGAAAAAAAAAAATCTATGCTCCCTTCTAAGAAGCCTTTCTAAAGTTCGCCACCGTGCATCACAAGTACATTCTTTACTGGAAGAACCAGATGCGAAGACGCGGCCAGGAAATAGAGACATTATTATTTCCGACGGTAACAGAACCAGTTAAGAGTCTAAATTCTTCTACTAAGAAAGAATCAAAACTGGATATTGGGAAGCTGGTCATACCTGCCTCATGGGTGTGATACCTACTGTATTAGTTGGCGAAGGCTGCAGTAACAAAATCTCTTAAACAAGGGAAATGTATTGTCTCGCAATTCAGGAGGCTAGAAGTCTGAGATCAAGGTGTTGGAAAGCTTGGCTTGTTCTATGCTTCTTCCTAGCTTCTGGCGGTTTGCTGGCCATTTTGGCGTGCTTCGGCTTGTAGACACATCACCCTACTCTCTTATTGTCACACGGCTTTCTCTTTGCGCTGATCTCTGTGTTTAAACATCCTATTTTCATAAGGACAGAGCCATATTGGGTTAGGGTCCACCCTGATGACATTATCTTAACCATCTACAAAGACCCTATTGCCAAGAAAGAGCATTTCGACATCTTTCAAGAGGACACGACTCAGCCCCTCGCACCTCCTCAGCCACATCTGCAATGCTCTGCCACTCCACCTCTCCGGCCTGTGCTCTCTGAGCCCCATTCCTTAGGCTCCTTCAATTCCAGAGCTACACTTTCATCTTTGCTGGTTTGTCGTCATCCTTGATTCGCGGCCTTCAAAACTAGAAGCGCGGGGTCCACCTGTTCATTTCATGGACTCAGACCCAGACTGTCTGCAGATCCAGCTCCCCACCTGCTCCTTGTCCTTCCACACACCCCCGGGTCCTCGACCCTGAGAGCTCCCCTGCATTGACTAGTCTTCCATCGTTAACTAACCTCCTGGCTGGGAACCCTGATTGCTCAGAACTTCCGGATCCCCGGATAACTCTGGCCTCATGGCACGCTGCCGCGTAGCTGGCCCTATTCAACTCCTGCCCGACTCGGCTCAGAAAATGAGAATGTAAGATCGTCGTTGCTAGGCAGGATCCTTTTGGGGTTTGTTGTTGTTGTTGTCGTTGCTGTTGTTTTGTGTCTTTGGGGTTTTGTGGGGTTTTTGTTTTTGCTTTTGATAAAATAGATACCACTTGAAATACACATATATATATTTAAGCCATGGCTCTCCAAATGGGCTGTGGGGGTAGACTATTGCTTCCAACAGCAGAGGATGGCATCAGGTAGGATTAAGAAACTGATGCACTCCTCAGAAGCCCATATCCAGCTTCGAGTCACAGTTTCTGGAAATCAGGGATTGAGAGGGAAGCAGGGCCTCCGAGAGGACCCACGAAAAAAGAGGTGGCTCTAAATCAAATATTTTTCAACGTATTGGAATTGGTGGCAGTAGCTGGTTAAATATTAAGCAGAGAAATCTCCATCTGACTGTCACGGGAGTATGAAGATGAGAGAAAAGGCTGGTTTTACAATCTCTGACATGGTGGGAGGCGGATAAGGGGCCAGCCACAGAGCTGGGATAATTTATCAGGGGGTGGAAAAAAACCCAAAAAACAAACAAACAAAAAAACAGTGGCTTCCAGAAAAAGGTTCACAGATGCTGCCTTCTAATTAATTTTTTTTTTAATTTTAGAATACAATTTTACAGATTCCCTACCTGCAAATGAACACCTCACACCCAGCGTGGTATGAGCGGAAAACCCGGGGAGGCTTTTTCCGTGGCTTACGACTCGCTCCGGGCCTCTGGTTTGCTGCTGCTGTGGGTTGCCAGAAACCAAGGGAGGAGAAATTAAATTAAAACAAAACACAAGGTGTCCTGTATGGGTTTCCGCGTGGTCTGGGCCAGGAAATGAGATTGCGTTCTTCGGAATGGCACAAGTAAGTTTCACAGGCTGTCTCTGTTGTGTCTGAGAAATAAGGAGTCTGTAAAAATTCAGAGAGACCCCGGGGCCACGAGTCCAGGGACCTGTCAAGCACGGTGTTGTCGACTTCATCCAAAGGGAGGTTGTTTGGAAAAAGAACAAGGAGAAGTGTGCGAAATTTATAGCGGCTTTTCATGCTCGCTCCGGCTGCGCTGCTGGAAATGGGCTGTGGGAGGGTGGAGGTATGCAGACCAGTCAGTGTGGCCGCGAGGCGGGCATAGTGGACAGTGAGATGCTCGTTACAGGAGGTGGTGACAGTCCCCGCTCACGGCATGGATGTGGGCACGTCCCGCCCCCTGGTAGGCCTGGTGTTCTGGAAATCTGTGAGCACGAGGGAACAAGGAAGTCCAGGAAGAAGTCACCTGATGGGAGAGGGAACCAGGATGCGGTGGTCATACCTCCATGGGGACCCCACCCCCACGAATCGCACCCGTGAATGGTCCACTGCCCTGAGTGCGAGCAGACATGTGCCTTGCTTCTAGCCAATAGAATAGGGTAAAATTCGTGGATCCCATGCCCATGGGATAACGTTACGTTATGTAAGACTCCATCGGAGCAGACTAGGGGAACAGAGCCTCCTGTGGGCCTTGAAGAAGCAAAGAGCCACCCGGCAGAGAACTGTGGACAGCCTTTAGCATCTGAGGCTGCCTACAACATGGAGCATCCCCCGAAAGAAATGATGATCCTTTAATTTTAATTTTACTGATCAGGTGAAGATGTGCATTTCAGTTTGTTTTGACTCAACATATCCGGTAGTAAAGAGTGTTACATTTTCCCGTAACAATCAGAGGTAAGGCTCGAGTGAATTCCTGGAGGCAAATCTATATAACAAAGTGTTTCAAAGCAATCTCATCATAAGCTCAGATATCTCTTTACTTTTATAATTTCTTTAATGTTTATTTTTCATCATTCTACCCTTGAGGATTCCAATAGTTTCACTGAGATAACACAAGGAAAACTATTGGGATCAACTTCTACTCCCTTTTCAATAAAAACAAGATGCAAAATCCTAGAGAACAATAATCTATCATCTATCTATCTATCATCCATTTATCTACCTACCTACCTACCTACCTACCTATCTTTTGATGTTTTTGGCTTATCACCATAGGACAGCAGAATTAGTTTGTTGGGATGAATGAAAATTTCAAGGGAGAGGTGAACATAATGAGACCACAATTCAAACTCAAAACGCTCTAGCGGGCAATTCCAATTGTGTTGAATTTCTATAAAAATAATTTTCTTTCACAAAGGTTGAAGGTTTGGTCCAAATCGTTCCACGAATATTCTGTATTCAGAGTCAGCTGTTTTTTGAGCAACTGCACTTAAAAATTACATTGCTGTTATTGATACGGCTTATCACAAAGGCCCTAGAATAGATCTATCAGAATAGATACTATGGTTAAATGGACTATAAAATATGTAACACCTGGTAAACAAAAAAACAATTCCATTGGCTTCAGACAGCACCAGGAACTAAATTCCTTCTTGTAAATCTTCTACTTAATTGAAAGGACCACATATCCATTCGTTTCACATGTCCAAAAGAAAAAGTTGGAAAAATCATCATTAAAAAATGTTAGGTACATTTTTTTTTAAAAAAAAAATCAGTTCTAGGAAAATCAACAAAATTAAGAAGGGTCCACACCTCCTTCGAATCAGTGAAACGGCAGCACCACTGGGAATTGAGTGGTGCTTTAGGGGAACCTGACTGTCGGATCTGTTGCTGGCTGTGGCACACCAGGCCCTTCCGGTTCACCTATCGCACCCTCCCACAGAGGGGATCTAATGGAAATTCTGGACCAACTTCACCTGAAATGTCAAGTCTGACCTAATAAGCCTGAACGGAAGGGCTAAGGAAGACATGGGAAGGGTACAGATCGATGCGTTAGGGTCGATCTCTCGACATCCTCCCAAATTGCCGGAAAGGCAGCAATTTGAAGTGTGGCCAGGGCATGGCCATTTCCACTTCCCCTCCACAAAGGAAGCACAAGGCAAAACGTCAACGAAAGCGTCCCGATACGGTAATGGTATTCCACATTAAGTCGCTCAAACAAGAACTTGTTTGTAGCAAGTCATATTCAGAAAAGACTAAACCTTTCATGTTCCTTTTTATTCTTGGTGACGGCAGTTCCTTCTTCCTGAAGGCACTGACTCGAGGTCTCATTTTCTCTCTGTGCTTTCCACAGAAAGACCCTGTATAAAGAATTCCCCCATTAAAAATAAGTAAATGAAACATTTCTAGCCATGGAACTTAATTTCCCCTCAATAGACCCTCCACATAGGAAAATTTAAAAATGAGAAGGAAGGAAGGAAGGAAGGAAGGAAGGAAGGAAGGAAGGAAGGAAGGAAGGAAGGAAAGAAGAAAGAAAGAAAGAAAGAAAGAAAGAAAGAAAGAAAGAAAGAAAGAAAGAAAGAAAGAAAGAAGCTGCCTTTTAAAAACTTCTCCAAGTATTTATACCACTTTGTTTTTCATTCACACGAGGGAAATAACAAGAGGTCCTCTGATGAATGTTGCAGATCGCCATGGTTACGGTTCAGAGATGCGGCAAAAGCAATTATGGTGGAACAGAAGAAATGCACCTCTTTGTCAGAATTTCATAACAGCTGTAATAACACTAGAGCACCCAAATGAATGTAAAATAACTGAAATATTGTGGCATGTTAAATGCCAGCACATTAAAAAATTGTATTTCAATGTCACATTATTTAAAACGACAGGAAGCATTAATTCCAGCTGCACCAAGGAGCTTGTTAAGAGATACGGGGTGGGGGATGTAACCCAGCATTCACACAAGCAGGAGACTTCCACGCGATGTATGAAATACAATACTGTTTGGGGGGAAAAAAAATGGAATGTACAAGAGCAATTTAATCTGATATTTAGAATTAGTTCCTTTATACATTATTAAGGGGAACCCTCAACCCCCAAGGCTTTTAGAGTACTAGAGTAATCACCTAATTCTTTCCTTGCACTGTGAACTCCTAATATTTACAATAATTAAAAGTTTTCCTATTGAGGAGTGTTATTCCCATTTTATAAGAGAACCCAATGTGGCAACGATGCCATATTGTTCATCATGATATACTGGATTTGAGGAGAAAGACTTCTGTGCCCACAGGAGAGTTTGCAGATGCCTTTAGTTTTCAGTGAGAGAAAATTCTCTCTTTCAACTCGAATAGCTCAAAGCTCCTGGCTTTTAAAAGTTAGTGGCTGAAGATGTAGGATCTAACGGTTATGAAAAACCACCTTTTTGTATGGAATTCTTCAAATATCATTCCCTTTAGAGTAAAAAAGAAAAAAAAAATGAAGTAGATGAGTTGTTCCTCAGCCACCAATGCAGACTGTATTATTCTAACACAGTCTGCCATTCCTCTAACTAGAACCTGTGCTCTAACTAGAACCAGCTCATCCACTGTCACAAGAACTGATTAAAAATGGACTGTATGGACCATATATTTCAATGGCCAATATGATGAGTCTTTTTAATGGTCCAGTTATTCCAGATCTGCCTGTGATTTCTTACACTGGGCTAGAAGAGAAGCAGTCGTTGATAGGATCAGTATGAAATAGTCTTCACCACGGAGAAAACGTAATTTTTAAGAATAGCTACTACTTCTTAATGAGTTATCATTTGGGAAGATAATGCGTTTACACGCCCTATCGTGATTCCTGTGACAATCCCGGGACTGTGTCAGGAGAGACACTGACATTCTCCTGGCAAATGACACAGCTAAAGCTCAGCGTCGACAGCCATGTTCGGTGTCTATACACATCTCTCTCTGATATCCACCCCTCGAGACTTCACCATTCCACATCTCAACTGGCCAGGACTCATCCTTGCACAGACAGAGAGTTGAGTCTCTCCAGAAGAATCACACTGGCTAAAGCGAACTAACATTTTAGATTTCTTTAGGTTCCTATCCCAGTTGCTGTTGCTGCATAATGAACCACCCCCAAACTTAAGATAACTTAAAATAACCATTATGTTATGCTCAGGGGTTCTGTGGGCCAGGAATTCAGTGAGGGTGCGGTCAGGATGGCTTGAAGGCTGGGATGGAGGTGGCGGGTAACTAACTGCATGGCCAGGGCTCCTTCTGAAGGCTCCTTCGCTTACTGTCTAGTGTTTGGCCTGGAATGACATACACTGATTCCTCTTCATGTGGATCTCTGCCGGGCTTGGCTTCCTCACAGCATGGCAGCCTCCCACACAGCAGCTCGAAACTCTAACCCCAAGCATTTCGACAACACAAAAGCGGTATTGCTATTTATGGCTCAGCGCTGGCACTCACACGGCACCCTGTGGGTCTAAAGTTTCTAGCCCTCTCCTCGTCAAGGATGGGAGAAGAGATGTAACCCCTCCATGGGAGGAAACGTTCAGGGACTTTGCAGCCATGTTTTAAAGCCGCCTCTGCTCCAAAACAAAACCGATCCTCACCTCTGGATACCTGGCTTTAACGAAAAGGCTAGAGAGAAATCCAAAGTAATGATTTGCCTTTGAATAATTAAACCAAAGACTGTATGGTGCATGGTGGATAAAGATGTTTACCTTTGCTTCCAACATGAGTAGAATGATTTTAGAAGAAGTATAGAGCACTAGGGGTGATTCAGTATTGGGGCTTCTACAGTCATGTAAGGACAAGGGGGGTGCAGGGTCCTGTTTGCTCTAAGCTGGTCCCAGCTGTTCACCATGCCACCATCACCCCGTCCTAACAGAAAATCCTTCAGCAACCCTTCCACACAGCCCCTAGTCTTCAAGGAAGCAAATGTCTTATTATCCCCCTTTTATAGATAAACCCACCCAGAGAGATAAGTGAGGGGTGATAGAATCTGGGTATACCCCTAAATTTAGGTCATTAATCTTATTTTCAAAGGTTTTTTCCAAGACTACTTCTTCTCCTTAAAGTTTTAAAAGTATAGATTAAGACTCAGCCACATGACGTTTGAAATTCAGGGAAGGATAGTCTACTAAGGAAAAAATGTGTATATAAACTTTTAATTGAGATGCAGGAAAAGGTTTTGAGATGTACTATAGGTGAACAGTTTGAAGCTTTTTTCACCCAATGAATAGATATGTAACCAGCACTCAAATCAAGACATAGAACTTGGCCACTATCCATGACCATCTTCCAGACACCCCTCACCCCAAGTGGTTCAATAGTATGAGAACTATTGGGCTTAGATTCTTTGTAGATCATAATTTTTTTTACGAGATTCATCAAATTTCCTAATTTCCACCCCCTTCTAAAATTCCTTAACCTTTTTCTATTTGATGTTTATTACATCTCATTGCTTGCCAAGATGCTGTGATTACTGAGCATGCATTCGTGTGTACTTAATAATTCAATATTGTGTTTTGTTTGTTTGACTTTGTAAAGGCGATACGTCTGCAGAAAATGGAACAAAATGGAAGGTCTGAGGTTCTTGTCTCAAATAAGTCCCTAATTGTCTACATGACCTTGAGCGAGTCAGTTGGCTTTACTGTCCCTTAATATTTTTTCTTCAAAAAAGTTGGTGTAGAAATACATAATCCCCAAGATTATGTCCATCACTGAAACCCTCCGTTTTAAGCCATTCACACTAATTCTATGTTATCGTATTTTTATAGCTTTCTATGAAAGAAAACCATATACATAAACTTTCCATAAGGCCCTGTCCTCCAAGAGATGACCATCCTAGGGGAAAAATAAAAATAAATAAACATAAAAATGAAGAAAGTCAGAATATTTTCAAATTGCAATGTTTAAAATGTGCTTGTTTGCCTGTTTACTGTCACATAAACGAGTGCCACTTGATGGCCGGGTAACTGCAAAAATAAAAATGCTATTAATCTGGGCAAACGTGGGCACTTACTGGAGTGATTTCCCTTCTGCCTTCGGCAGAACAGACTGGGCGGAAGAAGCGATTTGAGCAACTGCTGCTGTGGCGTCTCTTGGAGCCAGGGGTAGGACTGGGCTGGCTTGTTCTGTGCTCTAGACAACTGGAGTATGAAGAGCGAGGAGGCAAAAAAAAAAAAAGCCTGGATTTTAAAGCGAAGGTTTCGTTTCAGAGTGCGGGAGCCTCGTCTCTTATTGTGTGCTCTGTGTTCCTGTCAGGTAAATGTGCTTGCAAAGCGCCTCGATTAGAATTGAGGGTTGTCCTGGGCCAGAATCCACACAGCCACAGGCCTTTTTGTGAGAATAGAAAGGACAGCCTCGACTCATCGAAATACTGGACACACGTGTGGGTTTGGCTGGGAAAAGGACCTTCCAGCAGCACAAACTTCTCCTGCGTCTTTCTCCTACTTCCAGGATCCATTAATAATTCTTCCATACTTCTATAGTAGAAGGGGAGTGAATCAGCACTGGTTTCCTATCAAGAAGAAATTCAAAGACCTTGGAAGACAGCACAAGTATCCTAGGATTGATTCCAGAGGCAGGAAGTTAAAGCAACAAAAGGAAGTATTTGTTAGTTGGATACTGGATTGCCAGTATCATTTGGAATTTTCTACAAATCTTAGGGGTTCTTTTTAGTGGCACTGGAATTAGTTATTTTTTTTCTACTGTCTCTATTTTCCTAATCAAAATACAGGCTTCATGGGAGAAGAACTAGGTCTCTCTCATTCTCTGCCAGACACGCAGCATCATTAACGGCAAATGCGATCTTCACCTGGGAGCCACTTTATACTTTAATAACTAATTATTTATATTGGTTGATACCAATCTTACAGGGATAAAGGAAAGTGTGCTCTAATTTCCTTAACGACAAGATTGTCATGTGGTTAAGTGAACAAAAGTGTTTTACAGGGACAATGTCTGAGGATGTTCTGTTGAGGAATATTGCTGGATAAACCAAAATATGTGGTCGATACCTCATTTTAGGATGATTCCTAAAAAATAATCTTTGAAAAGTCACCGATAGATTCTGCTTCCAATGTAACTCGGTCGTCTGGCTCTAATGTTGAACAGTAAAGTTTCCAAGGTCTTAACATATTGATCGGTTGTTGCCTCTGGGTCGTAGTTATTAATGAGGAAGAGAGAATTGGGAAGCAAGCGGTCAGGTTAAGCAGGCTTCATTCGCAGCAGCAGTGACGGCTTGCGGCAAGAGGAGGAAATTGAGTTGAAACACTGGGGGCTTGGACCTGCCTTCCTGTCAGTTTAGGGGAGAGAAACAGAGCTGTGGACGAGGGTCCGTGGGCCCTTCAGAGAGCTCTTCAGCCCCTCGTTCTGCCCTGGACAGAGGTGAAGGGATTCTTGGGGTGCTCTGAGGCTAGTGGGTTTGCATGCATTTCTCTCTCTCTCTTTCTCCCACCCTCCCTCTATTTTCTCTTCTCTTTCTTTCCTTCCTTCTCACTGATCACACTCATATTGTCACGTTTTTCCTATTTCCATCTAAAGCTGGACATAAAGTCCATGAAGGAAGGGATCATTCTGTATGCAGCGCTAGATCCTACACTAGACTCTGACATAGAAAAGAACCTAATAATACTTTGTGGGCGGGCGAATTCCACAGAAAGCAAGGTGGCTGGTCAATGTGATGTAAGGAAATTAAATCTCAAAGAACAGAGGCCACCCCATCTTATATTAAAAGCAAAGAATCTCATTAATACCTACTCCCATGAGATATATAAACTTGCCTAAAACCCACAAAGTATGAACAAGTTAACTGTTCCCTCTAGTCCTAGACTTAATCACATAATTGTTCCTTAGGTTGGACAAGCATCCATCATTAGGGACAGACAGGATGTCCTGTCCTGTGGCTATAGACCACTGCAGTTTCTTCCTTCCATGGAAAAGTACAAAAAGGAAAAAGAAAAAAGAAATTATCAGGCCACTAGGCGAAAACATTGTTGAAATACCACACTCAATGATACCTCTAAAAATGTTGAGTAAAGGAGGCTCTTCCTGCCTCAAGCTTTTGGTTGTTAATTCTCTGGCCAAGGTTTAGCGTTTTGGCAAAGATAATTATTTACTTACCAAAAATCCCCTTCCCCACAAAAGAGAGCAATTTAACAAAGCAAAACTGGATCTCTAATGCTGCTCTTGGCCCACAGCACACACAAGAACCGAACTGAACTCAACAGTCCCTGATAACCACACCAGTTGATTTTAACAACGTTGGCTTGACGGACCTCTAGCCAAAGGGGCACTATTAATATCAACATCAAACTCTTCTCTTTTTTTTTTTCTTAAATTTTCTTTTACTCTTATACTACCATTACTTTGGCTGTGAGAGGGCTAAGAAAATTCGGACAGTGATAATAGACTGGTCAATTTCGCTTGTATTTCTGAATAAAATGTTGTCTCTAAAACCATTTTCAAACCTTATGCTAATATTTTGCTCATGCTGCAAAGCTAATATTTTGAGGCTATATCACCGCCGAAGACATCCGTGTCTCATCATGTGTAATTGTCACAGTTTTAAAAGTAACATTCATAATCGGACGTTTTGACTATCTCCACTGTTCAGCCTTCACTGTAATCCTCACAAGGCAGTTTCGACGTTGTGCTTGAAGCCATGTGATGGATTCTGTCTTCTGCTTCAGCATCAACTATGAAATAGCAATGCTCATCCCTTACGAGTAGTCTTGAAAGAGACACATGGCAGAGACATAAGACAAAATTGAATTTAGAAAAGAAAATGTGGGCAATGCTGAAATCAACTGGATGATATACTCTTTGAGTAAGACAATGAATTTCTACCCCTTGTTAACAATAAGTCGTTTTTCTAATTCTGCCTACACAAATCCCACATTCCACCGCGCTCTCTCTGGGATCCCAGTATCCCACAAAGCTAGGACATGTGTGATTGTCATTGAAATGTCTCTTTTTAAACAGGATGTATTTGACGTCTAGAAGAGAGAGAGAAAAAAATGTTTTCAAAAAATTCAAAGGCTGAGACAGTAAAAGATAAAGAGAACTAATAAATGAGGGGCAGTAATTTCAAGGGAATGAGAAATTGACAACGAGAAACCTGCTGATTCCTGACATGACATGGAGATTGTCTCACTTCCCAGTCGCGTAGAGGATGGCTGTGTCTGGTGTTGGCTGAGTGCATGTCGCTCACGAGGACTCAGTCTGCCTCCGTGATTGACAGCAGAACCAGGGGAGACACTGTGATGCCCCTGTCACCGACATCCCTCCGCTGTCTCCGTTATGGGACATGCCAATGACAACCGACCCCAAGCCTCTATATCCAAGATTTTCTCAGGGGTTTTCTCTTGGCCGGAAGTTCTGGGAATGTAACATGTTCTGAAAGTAGTTCTCAGCCAACGAGCAGTGGGAATTAGAGTATAAATACCCCCAATTTCCTCCTCGCCCATCTCCCAAGTTTCCCGGGCAAGATGGAGCTCGTGTTGCCTGGCAGTAACTTGCTCATACGGGGGACCCACTGGCCTCACTCTCCTCCATTCTCTCACTTCCCCGTGACTCTACTGAGATGCTTCTTGGGAAACCACTCGATCCTTGTCTCGAGGTCTGTTCCTAGGGGAACTGAGCCCAACAAGACAGGGACGCTAGTCAAAGGCAATGACCGAGTTGCTCCCCCAGCTTTCATAATACTCCCTTTACTAAGTGAGTTCTTTGCCTGAGTAGACCACCCCCCCCCCCCCATAGCTCTGAGGTCATGGTAATGGACTGAGTTGATTTCTTCCCACATCAGCTCTCCCACTCAGCTTTTAAAGTCACAGGTATAAGCCTTGAAACAGGCAGAATCATAAAATCGCATTTTCCCTCTTACCTTCGTCCTTGCCTTTTTTTTTTTTTCCCAAAGGAGGTTAATTAAGGACTAAGAAACATAGAGAAATCTGCATGAGCACCAAAATCAAATGAATGAGTCAGTGTATAATTTCTATGTTAGAAGAAATGGTGCTGTAAACGGAATGTTCTTTGCCCCTCAGTTCATATGCTGAAATCTACCCCCCCCCAAAGGGGTGGTGACAGGAGGTGGAGCCTTTGGGTGGTGATTAGGTCATGAGGCTGGAGCCTTCGGGAATGGGATTATTGCCGTTTTAGAAAGACCCCCCCAGAGCTCTCTAGCCCCTTCTGCTATGTGAGGACACAGTAAAAGACACTAAGGAACCAAAAAGTGGGCCCTCGTCAGACACCGGACGCTTCCAGGGTCTAGATCTTGGTCTTTCTAGAACTGGATGAAATACGTGTTCTGTTGTTGTTAAGCCGCCTGGTGTACGACGTTTCGTTGTAAAAACCCAACGGACTAAGACAAATGACAAACTTCACGAAAGGTGGCGCAAGGCATGTCGTGCGTGAAGTCTGCCTTTCGTGAGCCAGAAATCGGAGAGGCAAGAACAGAAACGGACGGACGAGCCCGCGACCGTGTGCGGTGGCAGCCTTGTGGTCGCGCAGCCCTGACCTGTGTCCCCACGGGCCACTCTTGGCTCCCAAGGGTCAACGACGCCAACTATCAAAACCAAGTATCGTCTTTTCTTTACTAACTTACAGAAAAAAAAAATTATGCCTCTGGATAAGACTTTTTTCTTTCTTTTTTTTTTTTAGTTTTGCTCCCTTATTTCTTCTAATACCTTTGCTACCTACTACCACCTGTCCTTTCTAGAATCAAGCATAACAAGGATTCTTATTCAGCGTTTTTACTTTACCCAAAAACTCTTTATACAGTGATTACTACTCGGGAGGCACCGCCGAAGGCGCTGGCTGTCGTGGCAAACAAAACAACGAAGTCCCATCTCCCGTGTGCTACTCATGCTGCGGTTCATTCCCATCTACCCGTCACGTCTCGACCTCAACTTCGCTTCTCCCGAAAAGCCCTCCCTGACTCCTGGATGCCACAGGTGGGCTTCTGTGATGTCCCCGTCGGCACGGCGATCAACTCCCACAGCATCTCTTTGGCTATGGTGTGTTCGTCTCTGCGCGAGCAAGGAGGGTGCCCATCCTCCTCGCTACTCCATTTGATCACCGAGCAGAGTTTCCGGTACACGCTGATAATGTCATTTTCATGCCGGGGTCGGCATTTGTTTTGTGCTCATTATGTGCCTGACGTTCTTCTAAATATAGTATATAAACTAACTAACTCATTTAACCTCACAAGTAGCCCTTCCATAGTTACCGGTATTATCCCTATTTACAGAAAGGTAAACGGAGAAACAGAGAGGCTAAGCAACACATACAAACAGCGAGTAAGGGACGGAGCCAGCATTCACATCTAGACCATCTGGCTCCAGAGACCATGCTCTCGACACCGTTTCTTGGCTAAATGAATCAGAATAAGGGAAGGCAAGGGGGTCTGAATAAAGCTGATGAAAGTCAAAACCATTTCCCCACGCCACACACAACCGGCAGAGGCTGGGGCTGGGGATTCACTCTGCATCTTCTGACTCCAAATTTTATGTGCTGAGTGACTGTTCTGCACTGCCCCTTCTATTTTAAATTGTCTTAAAAGCAAATGCATTTGTGTTCTCTGCGGACACAGTTTTAATAAGTCTATTTAAATATTCATAATCCGAACGCAAAACTCCCCTGCTGCAGTCTTCTGTGATTCACGGACTTCAGTAAGTGGCCTCTGCTCTTTGTGGGGAGGACCTGACGAACTCACTGGCCCCATATTGATCCCACTTCCTATATGATCGGACTCTCGGAGCGGACTGCTGAGCCACAGGGTTAGAAGAGTCTGTCATCGCTTCCAAAATATTAATTGGATGATAACATTTTTGCTCGACGGGCAGCTGGTTCATAACCTCATTGGGAAAGTACAAAATGGTGATAAAAAAAAAAAAGTGTCTCAATTCTGGGAGAAATGATAATGTTGCAGGATATCTCAGGAGTTAACTGACCTGGTCGTTTTTTTCTCCCTTAATCCTCCCAAATTCACATTCACTGAACATCGTTAAACCTTGTGATGTTTTAAAAAATCCAAACCTTTGATTCCCTGGCATTTCTAAATCTCCTGTATTCCTGTCGAAATCAAATACTGAGTTCAGGTCTTAAACTTTAATCAGAATTTTCCTTAATTACCTGAGGTTAGGAAAATTGTATTAAATTTATATTCTTAGTGCCTAAATTACCACTATTTACACATATTTTCTGAATAAACTCATTGAATGAATGAGTGACTAAACGAAAAAGTTATACTAACCCTTCATTGCCCTCTACGTTCTTCGAAGCAGAGATCAATAAACATTTGGTCTGGAGCACAACATTTTCTACCACGATTCTGACATTTATTTGCACGGCACACCAGCAGAAAGCATGGTTCCCTCTCTGAAACACCATGAAATGCAAAATATTTAAGGTCACGTAGTTTTCAAACATACGCATTATCACCCCAAATGAATAGCCACTCCACTCCCCTTCACCCTCTTTGGCTGGTTCTTTTCTCTTTGCTTTGCCTGCTTCTAAAGGTGGGAGTGTCCCTATTACCTTCTCTTTCTCTTCGTTTATCCAGTCCCATCGTTAAAACCTCCTTTACATATTGATAACTTGCAAATTTTCACCTTCATCTCTGACTTGTCCTAGTAGTATGCAATTCATTTATCTAACTCCCTGCAATGTATTCCTTTCCAGAGTCGTTCCCACCTCAGTAAGTGACTATTTCTTGGGTCATAATCCCAGGAGTAAGGTTGCCAAGTAAAACACAGGAAAATAGGTATTCTGCAAGTTTATAGATGGTAGTTTCAGCCAGAGTGTTGTATGCAGGGAAGGCAAATCCACACACACACACACGCGCACAGAGAGGGAGAGAGAGAGAGAATGAGAATGAGAATGAAATTGATCGATTGAGATTGAACGATTGGCTAGCACAATTATAGAGGTTGTCAAGTCCAAAATCTGCAGGATGGGCCATCGGGCTAGAGACCTAGGGAAGAGCCAGTGCTACAGTTCAAATCTGAAGGCAGTCAGCTGGCAGAGTTCCGTTCTGCTTGGGGGAGCTTAGTCTTTGTTCTATTAAGGCCCTCAACTGATTGGATGTGGCCCACCTACATGATGGATGGCCATCTGCTCTACTCAAAATCCACCAATGCGAATGTTAACCTCATCCAAAGACACCCTCACAGAGACATCCAGGATACTACGTGACCACATATCTGAGCACCACGGCTCAGTCGAGGTGACACACCAAATTAACCATCGAGGACAGTGCTCCAGAAATTCATCTCCTCCCCAGAACCTCGAAATGTGACCATGTTTTGGAAATAGGGTTGCCATGAATGCAGCTAGTTAAGAGGAGGTCACAGAGAAGTAGAAGGGGTGAGAGACAGCGAGGCACTGGGAGGAGGTCACGTGACGATGGAGGCAGAGAGGGAGGTGGTGCGTCTACAAGCCAAGGAAAGCAAGGGATATCCGGCCACACAGCACGGTTCTGCCAGCCTTGATTTCAGACTTCCGGCCTCCAGAACGGAGGGAATAAATTTGTTGTTTTAAGGTGCCATGTTTGTGGTGCCTGGCACCCCTGGGGAACTAATACAATTCCTACGTTGCCATCGGGTTTAGCGTAGAGGAAACAGAAATCTTTTTGGCTAAAAAATACATGACTAGTCAGAATTTCTCTCCTAAGGGTGGGGAAGCTGGGGCAAGACCACCGACTCCGACGTGCTCATGACCTGTAGTGTGGAGAGAGAGAGAAAGAGAAAGAGAGACCAAGCAAGGGACTGAGCAAAAAGCCCTGACCAATGAGGAAAGAGTGTAAGATGGACCACGACCAGTTGGGGGCATCTTTAAAAGGAAGGGTGCCTGCCACTCGAAGACCCAGGGCGCGAGGGTCAGACATGTCTTTGTCGTTTTCCTCTTTGGGTTCATTCTGGAGAGCTTTTCAGAGAGGTGCCTAAGAGTCACGCGGAGCACCCCGGCCTTGCCTCCTGCAAACGCAGGAGTAGGAAGGAGGAGGGGAGAGGAGGATTTGCTGCTGCCCTGAAGGGAAGAGAAGGCGTCAGATCTCAGCTGGTGAATGAGACCTTACGGGGAAGCTCGGGAAGCTCGCAGGGCCGGGTTCCTTCTCCTCTGTAAAGAGTCTACCTGCAGGACACGAAGGGGCTCAGTGACAGACACATCAAAACGCCATTAAACTGTGAAATGGAACACAGTGTGAAAATGGATTTCACCTTCTTGGCGGATCAATCTCTGCCCCGCGCCGGGCTCGAGTTCTTGGACAACTGTTTTATAATGGGTTTTACTTATTTTCCTGTTGCCGTTCTGACTTCCTTGGAGGAGGGTGTTATTTCAAAACGCTCCTTGACGGCAGGGAGAGAAGCGGGCTGGGTTCCCAGGGAGCGCCTGGCCCTGGGGTGCCCCTGCCGGCTGCTCCACAAACAGAAATCGGTTTTGTGCAAGGGAGGAGTGGCTGTGTGGTGACTGCTGGGACGCCAGACGCCCAAGGACGAGGAGGACATTTCCAGCTTCCCTGGGAAGGGGGAGAAGTGAACATCGGGTCCATACAACTACAGACAACAGCAAGCGTTGGGGGCCCGCACCTCTCATGACTTAATTTAGGCACCGAGGGCAATAAGAGGTTGCTGCCTTGTGGACTGGCTCTTATGTTTTATTTCTTTTTCCTTCAAAGAGTGTGTGTGAACTTTTGTATGTCAGACTTAATAGTAATGAGCTCGAGTGTCTCTTGTTTGTGGGACTTACAACACTCTATTTTTCTCTTCAGCCATCTTATTTGCACAATATTCTAAGAAGCGGACCCTTCCAAAACTGTAGCAAAATCAGAGAAAAATCATGATGAAAAGACCAGTGTGGGCCCAGCATCCAATAAGCCAGAGGGACCTGCGTTGTAGGACAGGCAAAGCCAATGAAGTCGATGCTTGATGGTGTTTTGTGTGGCCCCCTAAGACCACAGTCCATCAACTGTGGAAAATGTGCTTTTGAGGATGTTCAGATTTGAGCTTTCACAACTGCGTTCCCCAAATCACATTCCTTATAAGTCGTCAAATTAGGAATTCAAATATATTTGATATATCATTTTAGATAAAATCTTGTTGTAAAAAAAAAAAAGGCAAAAATGCCTTTTTAACACAAAAATAAGTCTATACCAGAAGTAGTTACTGTATCATGCTTAATGGTGATCAAGTAAGTTCTCTTTGAGTTTAGAAACGTGACAAAGTTACCCCATTTATCTAGTGTTATTTAAAATTATTGTGTAAATAATAATGATGAAATTAAATACAAAATGGAATAGCTGTGATAAGAAAAGAGATAAAGAAAAGTTGCCTGTAGATGATGATTGCCTACCTAAGAAAATTCAGTAAGATCGACTGAAGTGATTAAAATACAAAACTGATGATTTAAAACTACATGTAAAATGCCAGTAATTTTCTGTATTAAAAATATGCCTACTTTTGAAAATAGAAAAAAAATAATTCTTCCCCTCTAAAAATTTTGTACCTAGTTCCAATCATAAACATAAAGTGAGAATAATAATCCTTACAGGAAATGTGTTGAGTTCCTATGAATAAAACTATAAAATATCATTGTCATGTTCGCACGTTGAGATTAATATTGCAAAGACTGTAAATCATTCCAAAATAACTTATGAATGTCATGAAAGTCCAGGAGGAGATTTTAGAGCATGAAAAAAGTCTTCCAAAAGTTTATGTAGAAAAATAAACTGGAGTAGTTCAACTGGCACTTTTTAAGAGGAAGAGTGATAAGGAATGACATGACCAATTGTATGTTAATCATTCAATAAGGAAAGACTTTGAGGACCTACTGTGTGCGCTTTGCTTGTGGGAGAGGGAGAACAGGCATGGTTCTTGCCTTCAAGGGGCTTACAACCTATAGGAAGAGAGAGAGAGTAAATAAAATGATGACACAGATACTGTAAATATCGAATTACAAATTATAATAAGTGCTTTAAGAGATTGCAGAGGAAACGAGCCTGGTGGTACAGTTATCCTCTGCCCAGATTAGAAGGCACCTCTCTGACTGGCACGGAAATGGTGTCAGCAGTCTGCCGTAGACCACACCTCACGCCATCAATATTGATCTTCCCAGGGAGCGACGTTTGACATGCTCAGGGGTGGAAAGAGCAAGAGAGTCCTCAGAAGAAGGAAAACAGGTGCGAAGGCCCTGCAATGGGAAGATCTTGGTACAGTCAGGACACAAAAGGTCGGCATAGCCGAAAAACGCAACTCCCCGGAGAGACGTGGGGTGAGTAAGGATGGAGGGAGAAGTTGGTGGGGGCCGCAGGCAGACCGTGGAAAATGGAACAGATTTTATTTGAGGGCAGTGAAAGTCTTCCTAAGGAATTAAAATTAATGTTTTAAAGAGTTTTTTTGTTGTTGTTTTTGTTTTTGTTTTTTCCTATTGCCTGTAAGAATGCATGTAGGGAGACTAAGTCACGTGAGAGGCAGTACTCCGGGAGAAAGACGGTGGTGTAATTAACCAGGTTGGGGGCGGGGGCAACGGAAAGTGGAAGAGTCTCACAAATAGTTAGAAAGGAGAACTAATAATATGAGATTGGGCGACTGAGAGGATAGGAAGTCGAAAGATTGACATAAAGCTGATGTATTTTGAAGTTTTTTCACTGCTAGAGGACAGGCTGATCATTGACACAGAACAAAAACACGGAAACAGATCCATGTGCTATTATCATAAAAGAGACTTGGCATTGTCGGATACTGAAAAAGGGGGATTATCCATAAAAGATATTTAGGCGATTGACTAGAAATTATTAGTAGGAGGAGAGAGAGCTGCATAAGGCCAACACCTTTCTCACGATCGCCACCAAATAAAAAACTTTAAACGTGGTCAAAGACAATGCGGGTTTGTATTTCTGCTGTTTTATTTCACGGCGTTTCTTCTTTGCTTTTTGATCTCAGGAGCAAACGTTACATAAAAATACCCCTGCGTGGGGCTCATCTCATCATCCCCATTCGACTCCTCTGGCTTCGTACTTCCCAAACCCATCCAGCGTCCACACGAATGTTCTTGAAATATGACTACGCAGTTAGGGTTAGCGAGTGGTTGAAATACTAATATACGAGAAGCCCTTCAGAAAATCCCTACCATTTTGTGACCTCTCAAAGAATAGTAAGTAATATTAAGCTCACTATTAAGTTGTTCCATCAAACATATTTTTATGTCCTTTTTTTTTTTTTTTTCAAGATTGTCTCCATACATTAGGGTTCATTTTTCGTTAGGTTGAACCCTAGTCACTTTACAGCTTTTGTTGTTATTTTAAAATATATCTTATTTTCTGTTTCTTTCTTTCTGTCTTTTTCCTAAAGGGTTATTCCAAGTCTAGAAGAATGCTATTGATTTTTAAATTTTATTTTGTATGCTAAATTTGAAAAAAAAATCTTGGATTATGGAGGGTTTTTTAAAGCATAATGTCAAAGCCAGAACACATGAGAAAAACATTTTTTTTTTTTTTTTGGCCAAGAAAACCTATCAAAGTCAAAAAAACATGAAAATTCAGGAAAAACATATTTGCTATATATATATTAGAAAAGAAGCTAATACTCTATATGAAACATTACAAAACAAAAAGGAAATTTTCAAACATGGGCAAAGAGCATAAAGAAACAATTGGAGAAGAATGAGAAATATCCAACAAACATGAATTAATGTTCGGTCTTAATATGCAGTCAAAGACCTGCAAATTAGTAGAGGTAGGCGGCTTTGCATTAGTCGAGACTCATGTCACGGTGACAGAATCCCAAGGCAACGCGGATTACGCAAGAAGGGGAGTCACTGAACCAGCTCACTAGGGCACTTGGGGATGGTTCTTGCTTGAGTCCCAGGCGGACCCAGGAGCTCACATCTCACAGTTGTTGTCTCTATTGGACGTTATGCTACAGGCTGATTTCTGTCCACCTGGCAGATGAAAGAGCTGCCGGTCACTCGCCCCTTCCAGCCTAGTGAACTGAGCTAAAAATCTAACCGCTCTCTTCACTGCCTCTCTGTGAAACCTAGAATAGATTTCAGTCCCAACTGGGTCACTCGCCTGTCCTGAAGAGAGAATACGATTCCACCGGCGGAAGACAAAACTTGCAAGGGTAGTTCTCGATTCACCAAAATTTAACAACCACGGATGATTATAAATGAACAAACAAAAACCAATCCACGGACTGACCACGGAGCGAGTCAGACATGGCGCTGGGAGGTTGACAAGGACGGACTCCACTTCGTAATTTTCTTTCGGGCCCCGGTGGCAGCAAGACCTCATTACACCGAAAGGCAGCTCCCCAACCACTTCTGGGGACTGCAGAAAGACGCAGCTCCCTCTTGAGGGACAAGAGCAAGCACTGGAAGCATCTGAGACAAGGGACAGTTGATCTAAACTCCGAAAGAGCAGGTTTCTTGGTGAACGATGTGGTTTACGCCGAAGGTTACTTACAAATGCAGTCTCACTAGCTTTTTTTTTTTTTTTTTTTTTTTTTGGTCTCCCCACTAAATTGACATGTTGGCAGGTTTGAGGCCTGTGTCCTTTAGAAAGCCCGCTGCACAGCCTGGAGGTTTAATTCAGCCAGAGAAGCAATAAACAGCCCGAAGGTCACTGGGAGCCTCTGCTTCGAAGGGAAAATATTTTGTTTCCTAAAAGAAAAAAAAAAAACGCAAAACGCAGAGAAAACTGAGCCTACAAAGGGATGACGTGAAGACTGCAGAGAGCGAATAATGAAATTCCATATTCCCTGGGAACTTTTCAGAAAACCCGAGTTCCCTGTGGCAACAGATCCGCCACCTTCTACATGTAAATGCCTACAAATGGTGGATGCCCCTTGCAGTCTGCATGGAGGGGTGAGAGAAGTCATTCCGGCCGGAGGGTTCTGGACCCCCCTCTGTGGTCGTGGGGACACCTGAGCACCCAGGCAGAGAGAGGAAAGGTAGGGAAGTGCCCGCCAGGCACGAAACGCGTGGAGCCATGGGGCCGCCTCCTCTCCGCTTCTTTGCCCGGACTTGGGGTTCCACGCGGGGTGTCATACTCCCTTAACATCAAGAAATTTAAATGCTAAATGTCAGCAGCGGGGAAGATTGCGAAGTACTGGGTGTTATTCTCAATTTTCCTACTTAAAAGGCTTTTTGTTTTCATAACACCCAGCAGCAAGACCTGGCACATAGCGGACTCTCCCAAGTGTCGACCGACTAACCCGACGAATGAACAGAAAGAAATCTAGGCCACGCTCACCTCCCATTTAGCTTATTTTCGTTTAACTTCACGCTCCTTCTGTACGTGCCCCTGCAAAGCCCCTGAAGTAGATGCCAGGAGACGTTTAGGGAGGAGGGTGTGCATTCTCACGGTATGATACGGAAGGTTACGGCTGCCGTCAGAGAGGAACGAAGGGGTATATAAAGCTGAAAGCAGGAAAGGTTGTGGGGATAAGAGAGAAAATGCTTCTTAAAGAGTTGAAATATGGGAAAAGCAATACAAAATGAAGGGTTGCCATGGGCAGGGGGAAAGAGGGAGGAAGGGAAGGAGAGAGGGAAGGAGGGAGAGAGGGAGAGAGAGAGAGGAAGAAGGAGAGAGAGAGAGAGAAGCTATTCAAGATCAAGGCAAGGGCATGCACTTAGGATGGAAGAGTAGAGCAATTTGAGTGGAACTGACCGCATTCCTGGGAATGCACTGTTACACGGGGCTGGAAAACGAGGTTGGGCCCAGCTCCTTCCTAAGCGGGCCAGCGTGCTCCCTTTGCCGGAAGAGAAAGCTGCTGCCTGTTGCCCGTGTTATGTCTGTGCATTGCTCTGTGTCCGCCACCAGACTGTAAACACGGGGAACTACGTGCGAGTGTGTCTCCTAGTCCACAGAGTTGCTCCCGAGGGGAGGGGTCCCTTGCTCTAGGCCGCTGCTCAGGAGACTTGTAAGGAGAGAGCCGTGTTAGAGCTACACTCCCCCCCGGCCTCCCTCCAGCGACTCCATCGACACACCTTCCCAGGGAAGCGGAGGAGGCCGCGAGCTCTCAGACCCACTCTCTCTTGGGAGTCCTCCTGTCCGGGGACGGTGGGGATGTGGCTTGGCTCCTTTCTGCCCCAGGTCTTACGGGAGCCGGCCTCGGCCCTGTGGAGGGAGGCCTCTGGTACCCGACGCCCGCTGTGCCTGGCTCGGTAAGTCTGTTTGATTCTGGGGCTCAGTGTTAAATGGGAGCCCGCTTGTCCTCATCGGCCTACAGCAGGAACAAAGAGGTATTTTCTAGCCCGTTCGCTGACACCTGCACCTGTCTCTCGGTTGTTTCTGAACTCGGGTTGGGAAGAGGGATACCGCGGCCCCCTTAAATGCCATACAGCTCTAAGAGGGGGCCCTCAGAACGTGCGTGTTGACTGAAAGAACGAACTCATGATTCAGTTATTAAAGACGAGTGGACGCAAGGAGCATTCCAGGCGCCGCCCTGTCTCTCTGCTGCTCTGCCCAGGCCCTGCTGTGACCACGAGCACCTGACCATGGATTCTTATCACGAGGTCATTTGGGGTCACGATGAATATATATATATATCACTTTCTCTTTCCCGTTTTAGAACATTCAGTAGTCCTTTTTATGTTCTCCTCTTGTGCGTGAAACCTGTTTCTCAGTTCCTGAAATACTTCTCGTCACCTTTTCTTCTTTGAATACCTCTCTTGCCCCACCACGAGCATCTCCTGCAGCTGCCGCCTCGCTAACTTCCTGCCTCCGCTTCCGCGGCCAGGGATTTTAGTAAGTCAGGGATGCGGGTGCTCTTATAGTTAGAGTCCCCACCTGCGCAGAGACATGCTTCTGACAGGACGTAATGTTTGCGGTGGGGAAACTGAGTCTTTGAGTTCCTCCGGGTTCTTTCGCATAGTTTACTGGCCAGGAGGATGTTCTACAAAGCGGACCGAAAGCTAAGATTTTTTTTTTCTTTAATTCACATTCGATTTGCATTTCGCTTCATTTTAAAAAGCACAGATCCTTCTAGAAACTGGATATCGCATTTTATCCAGAAGGGCACGCCAACTCAAACAAGAAATCCTCCTGAGATCACTAGGACGACCCCGAGTTGCAGCGTGGGGATAGGACTGAAAAGTGGAAGAGATTAAGAGCTCAGTTTCTACAGATCTCTGGGCAGAAGTGTCAGTGTAGAAGTGGAAAAAAAAAAAAAAGAAAGAAAGAAAGAAAAAGAAAAAGAAAGAGGGTGGGAGAGCCCATTGAAAATGAAAAAAAAAAACAATTAAAAATACATTGAAAGTAGAAAGAAAGAGAGAAATCATTCCTAATTAATTCTGGAGCCCTGCTCAACCCCAGCCTCTTTGTAATCCTACTGGGAACATCTTTATTGATCTGGGGTCCTGCAGTAGGCTTCTGACGCTTATCTCAGCATAAAAACAGACTCTTGTGATGAGCGGTGATTTAATTACATGGCAATCACGGTTAACAATGCGCGGCGAATACCAAAAAAAAAAAAAAAAATGCAGAGCAGACTGGCAGTGAGCTTTGACTTCCTGCAAAGTTTCTGGCTAAAACTCCACTGCTACTTTTCTGATAGGAAAAAAAGGAGAAAAAAAAATTCAGTGACATGAAATGTCAAAGAACTGACTTCATTGATCCAATCAGAAAGCATAAATTTTAAACTAATGATTTGTATTACATTAGTAGAACATGTTTCTGAAACCTGAGAAACAGATCTAGAGTTAAGCTTCTCCACAGAATCACGTAGCTTTAAAAGGCAGAGAATATCTCTTGTCTTAGATCCCCAAGGCTCACTTCATGCTTAGACCATCGTCAGTATTCAAAAATCATCTAAAGGAACTCATGGGAATTGAATACATTTTCACAGCAAGATCCTTTCAGAATAAAATTTCAAGAGTCTTCAGATATGTTATTATACATAAGCTGTTATATATGTCAAAGCACATATTTAAGTCTAGGAATCTTGAAAACAATAAAGTGCCTTCCTGTCTTTACCACCAGACTAAGTTCGATTAATCAAAGCTAATTACTAGGTTAGAAAAATTATGTCACAGTGTTGTCACCGGTTGTTTTAAAACATTTCAGCAGATAAATATGTAAGCGAGGGGCAAAAATTTGTGTTTGACTTAGTGCCATGAAACCTGGCTAACTGAACGGGGTAGAATGGCTCTTCTACCATTAGCATGAGATGCTAATAACGCGAAAGCATAGCATAAAAAAGAATAAATCTGTAAGAGTGAAGAGAGTGGAGGGAGAGACATCCCGGACAAGAGCTACTGAGAAATGTGTGGACGGGCGGAGCACGGTGCCGTCGGGGAGGCGGCCGTGCCGAGGAGAAGATGAGACTGGGGGAGCCGCCCACACCAGTGGAGTGGAGAAGGGAGCGACCTGGCTCTGAGCAGCCCTCAGAGAGCTCAGCTTGGAGCTGGCAGGGTCTACGAGGGCACAGAGGAGAGGAGGGTCTGGGAAGAGGCGGGGTCGACGGGCATACAATAGTCCCAGCCCGTAACACCGGAGGTTTCTTCTTTGGAGAACAAGAACGCACTTTCTAACGAGAGTTAAGGCAGAGCTCGGAAGAGTCAGAGGCACAGGGTCCAGAGCCGGACTGGCTGGATTCAAAGCTTGGCTCTGTCAGACTTTAAACACTTCCCTTAACCAGCTGTGCCTCAGTTTCGTCATGTGTAAAGTGCGGGACGACAGCGGTCCTACTTTGTAAAGTCGCTTTCCTTATTCTGGCATTAAAGAGGACTCTGCCCAATCCACCGCAAGCACATGCTGCTGGTGGGCACGCCCTTCGCGGATTGACAGAGACCTCCTTCCAAAAACGGGCTTATCAGGAAAGGGACCTGCAGACACTGGAGTGGAGGAAACCTACGGCTCTTGCCTACACCAGTCAATCCCGTTCTTCATTCCAAAATGAGAAGAATCAGCAATGTCTGCAGAGACCTGTGAGGAAAACGGGCAACGGGAAAGAACGGACATGGGAGAAATAGATGATTCTGCAAGACAGATGAAAACTCAGAGAAGCTAATAGAAAAAAGAACATGGAAAAATGATTTAGAAATTAAAAAACACGATTGGTCAAATTAAGTAATTAATTAAAGGATTGAAGGAGAAAAGCAAAGAGGTTTCCCAGACTGCCAAGCAAAAGAGAAAATACGAAAGAAAAAGACATAAAAGATGATTCCGATCTTTTCGAATATACTGTCTATACTTAACTCAGTAAAGAAGAAAAAAATGGGGGGGGGGGGTGGGGGAAACTCCTGCATATATTATAGATAACAATTTTCTAGGCCTGAATTGGACAACAAGGTTTGGTTTGAAAGAGTTCACTTCAGCTTGGGTGCCAACAGTCATGAATTGAAAAATGACACAGATCTGTGTAAGTGTCAAGGGTGGAAAATCTTCAAAGTGAGCCAACTAGCTAAGTCAGCTACAGGGAAGAAATATCTTTAGATACCAGAAGTTGTCCTACTTGCTTGGGTGTGGGTTTAGGAAATGTATTGTATAGGATATGAAGATGGCCAGTGTCTGCTTCTGTAAGCTGCTCACTTACTAACCAGAGTGCAGTACGAGGTGATGTATTTGTATTGCATTAATGGTCGACTTCTGCTTTTTGTAAACTGCTCACTTGTTCAATGTAATTTAGGGCTTTGTGAGCTGCCTCTTTTGAAATTGTGAGAGTGAAGACTTCCCAGTAAATCAGTAACAAGGAAGTGATTCCTTGAGGCACCAAAGTCCCAGGAAGAGGCACAACATTCCAAGATATAGATGACAAGACTGTCTACCAGGCTATGTTTGATCTAGCAATTCCCCAGATACATTTATCTTTGTAAAGGACATTACCGGTTAACTTCTGCTTTCTGTAATTTCCTTACTCTCTCTTTGTTCTAAGGTGTGAGGCTTTATAAAACTGCCTCAAACAAAGACCTGGGGCTGATCTCCTCTAACCCTGCGTGGTAGAGAGTCAGTCACCGGCCGGCTAATAAAGGCTCATGATTAATCTCGATTGGCTCCGTGGGTCTTAGATTTGAACACACCACAACATAAGTTGCTATAAAATTTCAAGAAAAGACAGAGAAAATTCTTTAAAAGGCTGACGAGAGAGGAAAAATTTTGCCCACAAAGCAGAATCAGATGGCAACCAACCTTGTGTCACCCGCTTGACGCAATTCTTTCAGAATTCCAAGGGAAAACTATTGGGGACCTAGCACTGAACTGAAACCTGTGAACTGTGGACAAGTGTAAGTGCTAAATAAATACATTTTCAGACAGTAAAGAGCTCAGATACTTCCCTTGCTATCTATTCTTCATTAGAAGGATGTTTCTGCATGCACTGCAGCATAACCATAGCGGAAAATCAAGAAAGAGGGGACGTGGGGCCCAGGAATGTATAGATATGACCCAAGAGTAAGGAACAGAGAGCCCCAATATGAGGGAGTGGTGGGGGGGGGGGGCGGATGAGGTACAGTGGAGGCAGGCGGGTCAGTGGTATCCTGATCTCAGATACGGAGGAGCTGAAACACCGACTGAAGTTAACGGAACAAGAAGGAAAGGCATGTGGTTTAAAGAATTAAAGAAAATTCTTAGATGGCCTGGATTCACTTCACGATATAGACATCTAGGTATTGAACAACACGGATCATCTTGTATCAGAACAAAAAGGCATCATTTCCAATAACTATAAAAACGCCTTGCACTTTTCCAAAGAGCTCGACCATTTGCTGGCTCCCTCTTCTCCCTTTCTCACATCTTTTTATCCTCATAAAATTGCGAGATTTTACCCACACGAAAATCCCCACCTGACGAATTTAAAAAAAAAAAAAAAACAAGGCACAGTTAGATTTAACTGACTTAAGTTCACATAGCTAAGCAATTAACTTTTCTTGTGGTCGCGTGTGAAAAAAATTCCCTAGAGAACAAAACCCAACCACGTTCCTGTCCTCGTTGATAGCCGGTGGAGGGCGTGGATGCCAACGGTGGAATGTGTGTGCGTTGAGTATTAAAATGCCAAACTGGTGCACACAGCAGGGACTCACCTTTGTAGCAAATGACAGCGCACATGTCAAAATGACAAACCTATTAAAACGTGATGGATTCCTCAGGCGAACGCTTCTCATTAGCCTGACCTGTGTTGTCTGTTTGCTGAAAAGCATATGTGTGTCCCCAAATGTGCACGCCTAACGTCGCCTCAGCAGACCGAGTTCGAGGAAGCTACCGGAGAGTGGCGGAAAACAGAATCAGAAAGGGGCGGGGGAGGTGGTGGAGCCTTTAGTGGTTGTTTTCGGATTTGAGCTAAGATTCAGTTCTGCCTCCGCAATGCCCAGCGTAACTGGCACTTCTATCATTATACGGTTTCTAGCTTTGTGGTTTCTGGTTGTGACATAATCATTTCCTAGTGTGAGTTAAAGGTGATGAAACGTTACGGTTAACATTTAAGTACACTATTATCAGTTACTTCGATTCGTTTATGATGGCCCAAATGCACAGAAAAAAAATTTCCCCAAAGTAATCAATCTAAAGGACTTGAATTTTTAGTTTAAAGCCTCTATTTTTGACAGCTTGTTCAAAAAAAAAAAAATTATGTGATTATGATTGCCAATTTGCGATTTTCTGAAATGACAGGATACAAGTATAACGTGGCTAATCGAAACCGAGATTTGGGGAAATGATAAGCCCCAACTGTATTTGAAAACCAATTTCAAGGTCCACTTTCGTTGAGCATGGTTACGGAATATTATTATACGGAATAGTGTTATAGTATTACTGTTACAGAATAAAACCGACTAGTCCAATGTCGAGGTCTTAAAAAACGCAAACATTCTTGCACTATAATGGTGTTTATAGTTCTAGTCATATATCATTCTATTTCTTATTGGAGAAACTGAGTTAGGGTGTATTGCAATTATGTTTCAACAGTTAACATTAGTGCTCGGCATGAAGAATAAGTGTTTTGGATCCTGGCTTTTGTTCAGCTGACTGAGGCTGCCCCTGCTATAGGAAAGCATTTTCTTCTCTGTCACATTTAGAGTAGGATTATCCTCCTTTCATCCTTTACCTCTGGAGCTGACAATTATTTGGTTGTAAGGCTCCCCAGCAGAATTTTAATGACGCGGAAGACCTTTGAGATAAATAAATGCCTATAACTCTCATAACAACTCTTTCGAGCATTACCGCTAACATTTAAATTAAAGTTTGTAAAAGGGCAGATTCAGGTCAAGAACCTGGATTTTCTGATTCCTGGTCTGATGTTCTTTATATCATCCCGTGCTACATTTGGATCCTGGCTTTTGTTCAGCTAACTGAGGGAAGCCTCCTAACTTGTCTCTGTTATATAAAAGCATTTTTTCTGTCCTTTAATAAGGAAATTTTCCCATTATAAATAGAATGTATCTTTCACATACTATTGCTTTTAGTGATGTTCCGATTAAATAAGGAATGTTTTTGGGTGTGAATGTGTGCATGTGCACACACATGTGAATGTATGAGTGTAACCCATACAAGAAATTCTTCTTTGAAAGTAAATATGGATGACAGAATTTCTTAAGAAAAAAAAAAAAAGATAAAAATGCGCTCCTGGCAAAACCGGCAATAAAAACCAATAACATAGGATCCTCTTGAATGTATCCTATTGTTTTGGGTCTAAAAATTTAACCTCATCAAAATTAAACCTCACTGAGTAGTTCTGATTATCAATCTGACTTTCGGTTTTTAATAAGTCTAGGAGGCTTCATACTTTCAGACATTCTCACTGTTCTTTATTATACTTTTAACCAACGGTGAAGGAAGGGGAGGGGGGTCTGGTGTGTAGTGTTTAGCGAATATCCATCAAATGCTTCTCTTTCTAAATAGTTTTTTTTCCTCCAATTTAGTTACTGTGATATGAAACTTCAGTAGTTTGTATTTTCTGTTGCTTATGAAATTTGAATATCTATAGACAGCATCAGAATCCACAATATAAAAACAGTCGTTTAAAATTTCTCATATGTTTTCATTGTCTTCCCTCACATTATAACAACTCTTATAAAGAAGATGGAAATGAATCTTCGTTTTCTAGAATGCTTATTTTCTCTCATTATAACAGGTACTCAAACTTCTCGCTTTTACATAATTTAATGTACAGGGATTGAGTTACGAGATCTTTACATTTTTGAAAAAGTGAATACTGAGCAGTTAAAGTATTTTAAACGGTTCTCAATATTCGTAGTCTTATTTATTTATAAATGATATACGTATATGAGTATTAAAATAGTATATACATCATAAAGCATGTCAGAAGGGGAAGTTTATTAAATTAGATACAAATAAATATAAATAGGCTGTAGAATATAGTAGAAGTAAAATAGTGTTAGGCTACAGAATATAGTAGAAGTGAAATAATTTTAGCCTTGTTGGAGTTCATAGATATAGGCTTGAGTCCCATTTCCACCCATTATCATTATCTGGCATCTATATATACTTCTATATTCTGTAATTTTTCCCAAATAAGTTCATAAAGACAAGCAGAGAAACTATAATAGCATAACCCAAACTCATTTACAGCATGTCACCCAGACTGCATGGCCTGACATCACCATGAACCCTGAAATACAAGTGGAACAGGACAAACTGTTGATGGTTTCAAAACCTACATGTTATCAGCAGAGAAGGCACGGGGCATCTGATGGGCCTGATGCAAAGAACCCCCGGTTTCCAGGAGGTCCTTGGAGACATGGCAGGCAACTTGAGAACAGCACCTGCCCAGTAGATGGCCCACGGTAAGGTCTGAGGGAGCCGGAGCTCTCTGGGCACGATGAACGCCTCAGGCTTCAAAACCGAAAGACCAAAGCCTCCTTCTAGGCCGAAGTGCCCCGGCGAGCTAACGCTGCCATGAACGGAAACGTAATTGAGCAGGACGGGGGCGACGGAGCCAAGACAAGGCCTGGGAACCCGCGGTGGAGACAAGGAGAGGGGAGCAGAGCCACGTCTCCGAATCGCCTTGCGGTGACGACGGCTACGAAGTTACCCGGCTCCCGTCTGCAGGCCAAAACTTGGGGGAAACTAATTTTAGGTAAGAATACATACCAACATGTCAAGTGGATAGCCATTTGGAAAATAAATAAATAAATTACCGCGTACGGCACACCAAATGCGACGGGGGATCGACGTTAGGCCTGAATGTGAATGCGACACCGCGTCGTGGCGCCGTCCACTCACCCTCGGGAGACACATTCCACGTCCCCCCAGGGGACCCCGGAAACCGCGGAGAGCCCGCACCCGACATACGCCGTTCATGTTTCCTAGACGTACGAACCTATGATAAAGTTCCACTTATAAATTCGGCATAGCAAGAGATTAACAATAACAACTAATAACCGAATAATTATGATATAGTGTCATAACGGCCACGTGACTGTGCTCTAAGCATTTTCTTGCACTGTACCTTCGCCACGTTCCTGCGAGGCCGTGAGGTGATTCGACGCCCCCGAGGTCCGCGAACGCCGCGGTCGTAGGCCCCCGCGGACCTTCTGGCCCGACGAGCACTTCGCAGCTTCCCTCCGGCACTCCTGAGCAGCCGGCACCGCGGCCCTTGCGCTCTGAGGCCATTATGAAATAAAATGGGGTTCACCTGGTAAACACCCGGCCGGCTTCTAAATCAACGCTCCCCTAGGCCGCTTCTCGGTTAACTTACAGGCAGGGAGCAATGGCGTGGCGGCCGAGGCCTCGGAAAAGAATGCGTCACGTCTCTCGTGGAGCACGTCACGCGAGAGTTCGTCCCGCATCATTTGGAGGGCAAGGTTCGTGTCACGCGAGAGTTCGTCACGCAGTCTTTCCGCAGGTGAGAGCTCACCACCTGCGATGTCGTCTCGCAAGATTCCCGGCACGTGAGACTCCGCCGCGCGGGATTTCGTCTCGCGAGATTTCGTCCCCCATCGTTTGGACGGGCGAGATTGCGTCGTGGAACATTCCAGCAGGCGAGGTTCCGACACGCGAGACTTCCTTACGCGTCATCGCGACAGGCGCGAGTCCGTCACGTGGCATGTCTCAAACGAGGATTCTCGAGTGAGGTTTCATCACACTGCTCAGAAGCGTGCATCTTAAAACTTATAAATTGTGCATCTAAGTGCTTATTTCTGCAATTTTCCATTTAATGCTTTCAGACCTCAGCTGGCCGTAGGTAACTGACACCGGAGAAAGCCAAACCGCGGATGGTGGGGCGGGGGGCGGGGGGCTACAGTAAAACTTTTAGGTGTGCACACAGGAGAACATTGAGGTGGACAAAAATTTCTTAGGCCAAGATGTAAAAAAGCATAGATAATTTTAAAAAGAATAAGTTATACTTCTTTAAATGTAAAACTTCATTAAAAGATAGCATTGACACATCGAAAAAAGTGACAAGTCAGAAAATGGGGAAAAAAAGGGTTGTAAAACCTCCATAATTGGGGTTCTCGTATTCCCATTCGAGAAGCAAAGGAACTCAGGTTCCAGGAAGGTAAGTGTGTTGCCCAAAGGCACACAAGAAATTAGCACCATCGTGCCAAATCTTGGACTTGAACCCGCCATGTTTTTGGCTCCAGACCATTGAGCTCACCCAGCTCCAAGCCAGCAATAATCAGATGCTAACGAATGGCAGCTGGAGAGCGGATAACTGGTTTTCATGTCCGTATAGTCCCAATGTGGGGTCAAGCAGTCCTCTGAGTTTTTTCCCTTTAAAAAAAAAAAAAAAAAAAAAGACCTGTCCTGTATTGGGGCATGCCTTGGAACCAGATAGAGAAGGACAGCTATAAAGGACAGGTGGAGAAACAGAATAAGGTGGCAGTTTTACAGAGGATCAGGACATTGGGAGAGAAGTGAGAAACTATGTTTAAAAACTTAATGGGACATTAAGTTTTGGAAGTGGAAGGTGATTATCATGTATACTCCCACAGGACAATGAATAATCAAAATCTAGGCTAAAAACTGACATTAGGAGAAAAGGGGGCATTAATTACTAAATAAATGTGACACTGTTTATTTGGAAATCTTATAAAGGAACAGCCAGTATGAATACTCAATAGAAATGGATGGTTTGACCAAGCAGCAAGGGAACGGACTGTCAGGAGGAAATCTCATCATTCACAAGTCGATAGTTCTAAAATTGCTCAGACCCCATAGTATTCGCCCCCACCCCCTGGCTCCCTGACTCTTTTGAAGTGGTCCATGCCAAATCAAGAATTGGAGCACCAATCAAAACCTTAAGCCCAGACAGAACCCGTTAATTATGCAAAATATCTTTGTAACTGACTAAAACTATGATTTCAAAGTACCTTGAATATAATTGACAATCAATAAATAGTAGCTACTGGTGTAATTGTAACCAGGCCTATTGTCTTATAAGCAAATATACTGCTACAAACTATGAAGCTTAAACGTGAGAATAGGGAGTGGAAGGTGATTATCAAGAAATAATCACAAGATCCATCTGCTATTAAAAATAAGTAGTAGAAGATTCAGTGGGACCTCACGAAGCTCCGATTTTAAGTTTAATTCGCTGGGGGAAAAAAAAACCAAATTCGTAGGTTGAAAATGACATATTTCTTAAGGCGGTAATAATGATAAACACAACTAGATCTAGTTAAAGAGAGGTGTCTGGTCAGTGGGTGGAAGAAATCGAGGTGACGTGCTGTCCTGTTTTTAGCACCTTTATTAATGATTTGGAAAAGAGACTATACATCGCAAACATTTCAGGTAATTTTTTTTAACGAACTATCTATCACACAGATAACAGGAAAGAGAAGAAATATTATTCTTGCATGATAAGGGGCTTTTTCTCTAACCAGTGCCATATGTTAGGTAGCACTTCTAAACCTCCTGGAGCAAACGTTTCCGCACCCGAGAGTGACAGTAAGCACAGCGAGTGTAAGACTTTCGGAGTTTGAGAGGCATGCCTGTGCCTCTGCCCTAGCAAGCTCGGCTCGGCCCAGAAGTGCGGCTCTGCTCGGCGGGAGACCCTGCCCCTCGGCACTGCTGTCTGACCTCCTCTCAACGTCAGAGACTGTCTCCTAGCCGTTGCTCCCCGAGCTCAACTCAGCGTGCAGCGCATACACAGCGCGGGCGAGTCAGGCCGCGATTAGAAAAAAAAAGAAAAAATCAGTCTGCTGCCTCCCTTCACCGTGCGAGGCACATGCCACTCGACTCCGTTACCCGTTCTCTGCCGGACCACTTCAGCTCGGGCGGGCCCTTTAAGGGGTAAAGACACGAAGATAAAAACAAACTCATGACGAGCGTGGACCACTGTGCAGGTCACGATCACCGCATACCGAATCAGTGCTGCCAGCTGTTTACCAAGCAGTTAAACAAATGAGTTCATGCGTTTTTACCTTTCCAACCACTTGTTTTGATCTAACGAAAATACATGCAGAAGAGAAGGGTGTAGGCAACCTAATGAATTAAGGGAACGGAAAACAAACTGAAACCTCAGGGCGTCTCAGCTCTAAAGACTGGCCTCATAAAACATTTCCCAGAGAAAAGCTGGATTAAATAATAAATGAGTTTGAATTCTGGCATTTAGCAGGCTACTCGCATTGGGCTCCAAAAACACCCATTCTTCATCCTGAGCTTTCCAATGCAGCAAGAGGCAATCTTTGAACGTTTGCCTGCAAACACAGGTCCTTGGGTTCTTAATTGAAGCCTGTGAATCAATTTTTGGAGAGAGATGTAATTTCATAAAAACTGAGGAATATATGTGGCATATGTGTACGCACGCATATTGAAGGGGTCCAGAATTTGCCCCGGTGGCAGGATAGTATTTCTAGCTGAAGGCGTTTAAGAGTCAACAGATAAAAGAAAAAAAAAAATTTTTTTTTTCCTGAATACCTTTATCTGAACAAAAGCAGAGCCTCCCCCCTCCCCCCAATAAAAAAAAACAACTCAGCTGTTTTCAATGCCCTTCCCAGCCGGGAAGATCGACGCTTATCCCTGGAAACAAGGAGAAGATGCTGCACCTGAAGAGATGTGGCCACGGAACTACTGCGTCTCTGCTCTAAGGACCCGTCTATGTTCCCTAAAGGTCATTTGGCTTCCCGCAGGCCACTTCTCCCTTCTCCCTCTTCTAAGTCACCTGCCTTCCCATCTCAAGGGCTCTTTTCCTTCTCTTCACCTGTTAATACAGCGTATAAGCCTCTTTTTTAATGCTTTAGTAGGAAGTCATTTTCAGTACTTCTGACAACACGCAACTTTACAAACTGATGACTGATCGGTGCTAAAAATAAAGTTGGATTTCAAATGCAGTAAGACTATGTGGAAATCATCTGTTTGGGGTTTATTGTTCAAAACGACTCCCAATCTTACACAGTCTTGAATGTTTATTTGAATTGGTTCTCTCTTTTCATGTTTAAAACGCTTAACAGTGATTGGCCTCGGTTTAATTCTAAATTAGGCATAAAATTATTATGCCTCCTAGTTTTTCTTTTCTTTTAAGTAAACGTGCAGAAAAGTACACAAGGCATAAGTTTACGGCTCAGTGAATTTCACAAAGTGAACAAGTTCACGTTAACCAGAGTCCGGACCAAAACCCCCGAACATACTCCGTCATTACTCTCCCAGCCTCCTGGCTTCTAACATCACAGACTGTATGTATTTTGCTTGCTTGTGAACGTCACGTAAATGAGAGCACACACTGAAATTATGTGCTTTTGTCTTGTTTCTTTTGCTTAACATGGTTTGTGAAGTGTGCCCATGTTTTCGCATGTCATATTAGTTAGCTCTTCATTTCATATCTATGTGTAGTATTCTGTGTTAGAGTCGTATCTTTCCCATCAACTCGGGTATTGATGGACACACACTGCGAAGTTTAGAATAATACAAATAGTGCTGCTATGAATAGTCTTGGGCATGTCTTTTCCAGAACTTATATACATATCCGTTGCATGTATACCCCAGACTGAGACGGGGAGGGGGGTAGGGGGGAAGCTCAGAAGGCATGCATATGGTTGGCTTTCACAGATGCTGCCAGACAGTTTTGCGAAGTAGTCATACCAGTTTACGTTTGCACCACCAGGAGCATGTGAGAATTGTTTTCCCATATCTTTAAAAACACTTGATAATGACGTTCTCATCTTATATGCACTTGTATCATTTTGTGGGTTCAATTTGCATTTGGCTGATAACTAATGATGTTCGGACCTTTCGGATAGGCTCTTTTGTAAAGGGCCTGTTCAAATCTTTAGCCTATTTTCTTCTGGGTTATCTGCCTTTTCTTTGTAGAAATTCTATGTGTATTCTGGATAAAAATCCTTTTTCAGATTATGTATAGAGATTGCATATCTTCTCCAGCTTTGTGGCTTATAATTTCACACCCTTAATCATTCTTTGAGGGAAAAATTAATTTTAATTATCTCCAATTTATTAATATTTTTCCTTTAAAGGTTAGCATCTTGACTCTAGTGTAAGAAATCTTTGTGCTCATCACATAGATGTGAAAACATTTTCCTATGTCTCTTTTCGAAACCTTTATTTCACCTTCCACTTTTGAATCTGCAAATTTATATGGAATTGATTTCTTTGAATAGTAGAGGGAATAGGTCAAGATTCATTTTATGTGCATGGATACTAAAGTGATCCAGCATTATTTTCCAAAAATGTCTTTTTCTTATGCGCTGCAGCTACGTTACTTTTGACATAAATTACGCCACAGGTTACCGGAATGCACGTGAGTCTGCTTCTGGTCTTTGCTACTTCTTGTCCAACACCACACTGTCTTAGTTACAATAGCTTTATAACACATCTTCGTCTCTGCTAGTGTTAATAACCTGCAAGATGGCTTTGGCTAGTCTTGAACTCTTGCTGTGTCTCCAGATGCATTTTAAAATCAGCTGATTCTTTTCTGCAAAAGGCTTATAATTTTTATTGGGTTTACATTCAATCTATTGACATCTTAATATAGTGAATCTTCTAATCCATGAATTCCTTTATTTATTTTCTTCCTCTCATTATTTTTTCAGTGTAGAGGTTTATGTAGCTCTCATCTACATTCATAAGGAATTTTGTAAAGTAATTTTCCATTCTTGTACCACCTTGTTTGCATTTGGGAATGAGGATTATGCTGGCCTCATAAAATGTGTAGAAAACTGTTTTTTTGTTTGTTTGTTTGTCTTTTTTTTTGCGATTTCAGAGTTGGTGGGGCTTTTTTTCCTATTGTATTTAGAGAAATTTTGTATTTTTTTTTTTAGTATTAAAAGAGCTATTACATTTACAGTACTTAGAAAGCACCTGGCATTTGGTGTTATAAAATGTTAACTATTCTTATATGCTTGACGATCTATTTTCCCCAAGTAAATCATTACATTAAAATGCCAGAACAAAATGGCAGGCTTTATTAAAAAAAAAAAAAGAAACCTATATAAAGAAGTAGCAAGCTTAAAATAAAGCCATTCTTTAGAAGTGACCCTTCAATTTTCAATCATCAATTGACTACTCATAATATTTTCAGAAGATATTCTATTTCAATTTTTCAACCATTCGGCTGCCATAAAAGTTAAGATGAATACCACATAAAGGAGAGGTGGGTTTCGACAGTGCATAGTTTTAAATAATAAATATGGTTAACTCCATCTCACGCACATGAAGGATTTTCTTGTAGCTAATAGGCGTACACTGAGCTCATGACTCGACTACTTTTTTTCCTTAGTAATTTTCTCCCACAGACTTCCTCTCCTCCTAGCTTCTGCACTGTCTCCTCTCCTCCTAGTGGAACTTTGTCTCCTCTCTAATTCTACTTCCAGTTACACTCTCAGCTGACTCATCTTTACTCACCCGACTTTGAGTGCCGAGTTCAAACTCCTGAAACATGTAGCCTCCATCGACTTCTGTGAATGTCGGCCCTTAAGTATCTCTCTCTCGAGCACGGTGCATTTATTCTCTTTGCTACCTATCCATCCACATGTTCATTTACCTCTTTGACGTCCCCAGTTAGAGGCTTCTCGGGCACTGCAAGTTCAACACCATCGAAAACCGTGACCATGCGGTTCCCCCCATGGCGGCTCCCACAACTCCCGCCCTCAGCGAACGGCAACGCCGTGTTCCTAGGCCCGGGGATGAGAGGACTGGCAGTCGCCCGTGACTCTCCTCCCTCCTCTACCCCAGTCAAGTGCCTGTTGCGTCCTGCTCACTTTATCCCGTAACCATCTCCCGGTTTCACTTATGTACATTTTTTTTTTCTCTTTTTCCAGTGCCACTATTTGAAAGCCCAGGCCACCGTCAACTGATCAGCAGTTCTACAACTGGCTCTTCGCTGAACATTCATAATCGCTCGCCTACCCACTGCAGCCGGAATGTGCTTTTTAAAACTCGAGAATGTTATACCACTACTCGAAAGCATCTGTTTAATGTCTGGCTCTATCAAAAGAATGTAGCCGGTTTTGTTCAGCTAGACTACCAATGATAAATGACAAGAAAAAGAATCAAAAATCGTTCTACGGCTCACAGATATTATTACCAGAGCTTATAAATAATATCACACAATATAAGCTTTGCATTTCATGCAAGAAATCATTTCCTAGGCTAGACCACACTAATCTACAGAGCTCAGCCTTCGGTTCTGAGAGTCACACATGACAGGGTAGGGAAAGAAAAGTCATCTGTGACTCGGTCACTTAAACACATGTTGACAGGGTGTCTATTAGATGCCAGACAGGATGGGCTATCCTGCGGAGGAGAGCAGGGGGTCGAGGCCTCTGATAACTATGAGCGATAGCAGAAAATGGCAGATGCTGGAAAGATACACAAGATGTGGGAACGAAAAGGGACAGAATCTCATCCAGCCAAAGAACTAAGAAAGCCAGCCGGGGGCAGGACACTTTTGAAAGTTCTGAAGGAGAGTCGGATACACAGAAACTGAGAAGGAAGTATTCTCAGTGAAAAGAACAGTCTAAGTGAGGATTAGCCTGGCATGATGGAACTGGCGCCACGGCCATGATTCGCGAGAGGGTCCCGAGGCCTCAGCGACTAGGGTGGGGGCAACCGGAAATGGGCAAGATACCTCGTCAGCACTGGATCCGCCACGTTTCGTGGATTGTGAGATGGGGGAAAGGGCATGAGGAACCAAAAGGGGGGCGGCCAGGGCCCCCCAGCCCGGAAGATGCCAGTGCTGACGAGGAGAATAAAGAAGCTGGAAGGAGACGAGGGCGTCGGGAGCCTTGAAGACACGGAGGGCGGGGGAAGGGTGAGTTTCTGACCTGCCGAGGTACAGACGCCTGCAGTCGTCCAGGCAGGGCCGGAAACGGGCGTGTGACGTTTGAGAAGAGAAGCACGAGAGTTTGGCGAAACTTCGATCTTCCTAAATTATCTTTAATTATCGCAGTGTGGGTCCGTAATGCACACATTTTACCTAAAGCGTTCTGGACTCTTTCATACAAGTTTCTGATGACCTGTATAAGTCTTCACATTCCACAACTAACATTCGTTTTTGGCATCCGGTGTCCACTTTATCAATTAATTGTTTTCCACACGCAGCTTATTAAAGGTTGACTTGGTCCCGTCATTGCATCCCGGAGGCTGTTTGTGGCCTAAACTTAACACAGAGAACTTCAGTTGGGCTACAGAGAAAATAAGTCTAACTAATGACGCCTGCCTTGTCAGGCAAATTATTTCATTTTGAGATTCTATAGAAAGAGAACAACAATAAAGTATTGGTTCCACTTTTAAATAAATAAGGGGTTATTTTGCTGCTGAAAGTTTTCATTCAAATGACTGATCAGATCTCACATGTCTGTTTAAAAATGTCTGACTTGGGTCGTTACAAAATGACAGACTATGATAAACTAGATGATAGTTGGGAGTGAGACAATGAGCCATTGTTTACACAGAAGATTGAGTAACTGGTTTAACAAAAGAGGTTCCTGGGTATCTATTGTATGTACAACTAAGAGATTTACTGGAGCTTTTATAATTTCTGCAAGACTCCTTTCTAGCCAGCTTCATTAACTTGAAGTAAATCAAATCATGCAGAAATCTGGCTCAGCCAGAAAGCAACCCGGGAAGATATAATATGAAGAAAAACAGACACGGGATGATAAGGTTTAGAATCTTTGGCATTTTTCATAAACATTTTGTTTGAAGATTATTAAATTACAACCCAAAGAGGGAGGGGGAAAAAAAAAAAGCCTCGCTATTAAATCAGGTCTCTTTACCTCAACTTTTCTTTACAATACATACATATATTATATACATACACACATATATAACTGCACATACAAAGTATGTGTCAACAAAATATAGTCTTTACAACTCACATGTCATTTCAACAGAAAGAAATGTGCATACATCATATATATGCGCAAAGTTGGGATTTCTGCTTGGAGGGTGCATTGCTGTGAAATGGTGGGGTTTGCTAGGATGGGGCTCTGAGTTATATTTTTATTATGGGTGACTTCATATGCCGGTAAGAGGAACAAGAGATCGATTTGGGCCGCTGAAGTATTTTTACTTTCTGTTCAAAAATGCAGGCAAAGGAAGTGGTTGTGATGATCAGGGAAGAGGCCTCGGTTTTCAGTCCCTTGCCCCTCAGACTTTAGCTTTCTAAACAGCCTCAGAATTCATTCGTTCCTTCCTTCCCCCTTCCTCCTGAAGCCATAACATTGACATTTTATTTTGAAAACTGACAAAAAGTAAAATAGGAAAAAACGGTGTTTTAAGGCAACCAAATACTTTCGTGAAACCTTCGCTTTTTGGGTGAGGGCTCCCTTTGGCCCTTCCCGGGGCAGCCGCTGCCAGCACCAGACCGTGATGGAGGCTGGGGTCCAGCACCGACTAGTTCACTGAAATTCTGTATATATGTCTTCGGTAACCATGACTGGGCGATTCGCAGAGACTTGGGCTAATCGGTCCTGGTGATTACTTAAAACTCCGTTTGTAATATAGATTATCTGAGTATGTAGTGGCTATCAAAGACTCGTTAGCTCAGAGGGAAAATAGAAAGAAAAGCTGACTCACAGGAACAATCGTCCGAGAGGCGTGTGGGGCTGGGGAGTGAAAACAAGCGAATCGTCACGAGAATCTGCCGGAGGCGTGAAAACGAGTCCCAAGTCACTTTCGGACCCAAGTGGCCTGCCGGCTGTTTCCGAGGATGCTCAGACCCCCGGCGGCCCTGCTCCGTCTCCTGGACGAGGAGGGATGCTCGTCTTTCGGTCTCTCTTTGCCGGGCTGACCCGCTGTGCAACGAGGACACCCATGCATGTGGGTGCACCCGCGCGCGCGTGTGTGTGTGTGCGCGCATATGTGTGTGAGTGTGCACGTGTGTGTACACCTGTGCACTTGAAGGAGGGGTGGGGTACAGACAGGGCGCCACGCGACACGCATTTCACAATGACACCACGGGTACCACTGAGGGAGCGATGGTATTGGTCTAATCACCCGCACACAGAGGAGGCGCCGGCGTCCGAAGCCGTGCCCTAGAGCCCGCTGCGCTTCTTGCGAAGGGGGCTCTGGCTGCCGCAGGGTCTCAGCTCCGCGTACTGCACCTGTGAAAACAAACAGGCGTGACGCGGGCGGGATGGTAACCCTAGCTGGCCGCGGTGTGCGTTAATGGCTCCCTCAGGACCCGCCGAGGCAAAGGAAGGAAGGTTCAAAGGTAATGAATCATTTTCTAAACACAGGAACATGGAGGGATTAATTACAGGAAGGATTTGAGAAGTCATGCATCATTTCTCGAAACCAAAATATTAAAAGCAGATTTTTCTAATGAGATGCATGGGGTTCTACCTGCTCTCCGCGCGGCTAGAGGGTTTCAGTTCTGTGTGCCCGTTTCCACCATAAGTAAGCTTAATGCGCCCTCTTGGGAATGTTTATCTTAGGATATGATACAGCAACTGACTCAGAATTATCCATTTAAAGGTATCTAAAATGTTGGGGAGAAAAATCTCTGCAAATTATACACATTTATTTTGCCAGGGAGGGAAATAATGCTGAAATTGATACTGGCCCCAGACTTATATAGATTTCTCTTGAAAATGAATTTCATTTCTAAAGTAATGGCTAAAACATCTGTGATAAATACGAGAGTGGGGGAGTCCCCCGCGGCACAGACAGTGCTCCTGGCGACACACGGAGGGTCTCGCTGGATTCTCGCACAAGCTCCCCCCAGTGCTCTGTGGCCGCGTGTCCCCTTGCTCCCCCAGCTCCCGCTGGAGGACGGCGCTGCAGGCTGGTGGCTACACTGGGCACAGACAGTCCTCGAGGCGAAGGGGCTCAGTGGCAATTTGCACTCTGGAAGGACCCAGGCAGAACCTCGCACCGCCACTCAAGTGATGCTGCGTTGCAATCCTATTTATTGCTTTGGTGTGTGAGCTTTGATGGGCTGATGGTGGAATGGCTTTGTTAAAGGATTGGGGAGCAGATCACATGCATTCAGGACTTTGAGCATTTATGCCACACTCCCTAAGGACACCTGGCCCATCACATAAGCTGAGCTGCACTTGGTAGAAAGCATATAGGTAAAAAAAAAAAAAAAAGGGGAAAAAAAAGAAAAAAAAGCACGCTTTCCTTAAGAGTGTTTTGTGATGGCCCCGTGGGGGAGCAGGGGATGAGATGCCTGTCAGTCTTCAATGCAGAACAAGCAAGGGCCAGGTGACTACTTTATAACCGTGCAGTGCAAATGTTAAGGAGGGACTCGCACTTACAGAATGCACTTTAATAGATAATCATATCGTAAAATGACGGTTAAAGGAATATAGCATCATGGAGTCTATTTTAATCTCTAGGACTTGGGACGAAGGGGAAAGAAACTCTCGGGCCCTTCAGCCCGATGTCCCCGTAAGCCGCCCAGAGCTTCCAGGGAGCCAATTACGTCACAGTGGCTCAGAGACGAAAATCGGTATCTGATTCGGGGCTCTCTCCGATAACGAGGGATCGCGTCTCCGGCCGTCACGCTATCTCGTGCTATGGTCTCCCATCGACTGCATCCCAGATACTGCTGCCCGACCCCCCTTCCTCTGGGTTCACGGCGGCCTGATGTGCGGGGCTCGGATCGAGCCGCCGAATGGGGCTTCCTGGCATTGTTGCCATGGCTAATCTCCCCGCAGCCACAGAAACTGGACGCCGCTGGACTAAGTGACCATTACCTGTGAATAATACCTCTGATTGATCTCAAATCATTTCACGCCGCCTTGGCCTCTCTGTGTATTAACGTAAGTGGGGGCTTTGCCCTAAGCATCTCTAAGTCTTCAGAGGGAAAGAGATAGAAGGAAGGCTGGGGAGATAATCGGGGCAAACAAGAATGAAAAGATTAATCCTTTTGTCCCTTACTTCCCATAAAACGCCTGCCATGCGGAAGAGAAGAAAAATAAGCGGGCGCCCCCCGGCTGTGGCTCGCACCGGCTCCCACTCGCCGAGCCCCTCTCATTCCCTTTGGGGGGGGCAGGCAGTCAGCACAGGGACAACCACCACCACATTATCGCCGCGCGGCGTGAGTCCCCGGTCATTCTTAAGTAGCTCTTTTTCGGGATAATTTTCCCCAATCATCTCATGCTTGGGACAAAGGTTCTCTCGCCACCTCCCTGCAAGCCGGTCCTCTTTAAGGATTTCCTGATTCTTTATCTCAGTTAATCACAGGCACAGCCTCGTGGTCCCCGGGCTCTGAGGCTGGCCACGCTTCCGTGCTGGGGCCGCCGCTGGTGGCGACCGCTCATTACATACCTTCTGAACATCAGACGGAACCCTGGAGAGGAAGTCCAGGAGTTCGTTATTGTCGATGGCGTAGGGGTTTCGAAGCTTCTTAGTAAATTTATTTATGCCTGAAAAACAGAAACGTGGGAGATCTTTTTATCTGTCTGTCCGTCCGTCTGTCTGTCTATCGTCTATCATCTCTTTAAAAACTCACCTAACTGGGGGTCGGGGGGTGGGGGAGCAGCGTTCACAAGTAAAAATTAGTGTGAAAACAATTACTGGACCTCGAGCCATGCCCACGCTGCTGTCATGCGGAATCATGACAAATGCCTGTTCTTGGAGGGAGGAAGGGGGGATGCCGGGGAGCGGCTCTGCCTTCTTCAGCTGTGAAAACCCCATTACGGTCCCAGCGGCGGGGCGGCAGAAACACACACCCAAACCGTGGAGCTCGCTGCGTTTGTGGGCCACACTGATTAACAGCCTCCTCTGCTAGGGACACAGACGTCCCAGGTGGGAAGAGGCCTTCATTAGCCCAAACAAGCCTCTGCTTGGGGGCTCTGGACCAGATGTGGCAGTGGGGGGTGTGGGGCGGGAGTTGTTTTTCTGCTGTTAAAGAGAAGCTGCAGAAATCTATCTTCCCCCCCTCCGACTCGTTTTCACAGGTTTCTCTTGGCTCACTGCAGAACAGAACTTGACATGTTGACTGTACTTTGAGGCTGCAGGAAACTGTGAAGAGTTATTATTGGAAAATTATCTTACTATGGTTGCTAACTTAATTTATGGGCCACAACACTGGTGCGTGGGTTTGTCTAGGCAATGGCGTTCGGGCTAATTTTGGCCGGGACAAGGATGACGAGAAGAGAGTTCAACGTCTCAGATGTCTCTGGTGGCTGCGCCTTGGGAGCTTGGGGACATCCAGGACGAGCTCTGCCCGTGGTTTCCTTATCAGAGGGGACCTCCTCTAACCACCCTTTGTCCATTACTCTGCTCCTTGCCTGTACCCAGAGCTCACGAACTAGGGTATTTTCACCATATGTCAGCCCTTTTTTGTGCTGAGTTTCAGAAGCTGGAAGACTGAGCAGCCTTCCGAAGTTTCGCCACAGAGCGCTCGTTTACCAAGGAGCATGTCTGAAGACCTTGCCAGTCCGGGTAATGCGGAATGCAGCCTCACCTGAGGTGTTAGCCCTGAGTGGCTCCTACTCTGAAGCCAAGGTAACGTTTAGCCGTTCGACTGCCCCCAACCCGTGCAAGGTCTGATGTTTTTTCTTATCTCATTAACTATCATTTTGCTTTCATCTAAAGATGGGACTTCCTGCATGGCATTGTACCTGACACAATGCCAACCTCCAGACGTTTCTTTAGAGGGGGTCGACTTTGCATCTGCTTCGCAAACGGCAGCCAGCCATTGCCCACGAGTAAACGGTAGCTTGGTGGTCGGTCTGGGAAGACTTCTTGCCAACGATCCTGTGCTCTCAAGTCAAAGCCGTACTGTCTTTCTTCCCTCTACCCCAAAGCGAGCTTCATGTTTCAGCTCAAATTTCTCCCAGGCTTCCTTTAAACTAAAATCTCACTGTGTTATTCTAAAGACATTAATTGTAGCATGGGCTTTTTGGCAAAAGAAAGCAGACGAGGCAAAATGATAAAGGGAGACAAAGACATATTGAGGAAAGATATAGCTTCTATTGTTAATTATATATAGTGTGCGCATCTGGAGTCTTTACAATGAACAGCAAGGCAGGGATAATATCGCAGCCGATCAAAACACTGCATTCTTAGTTACTGAGAAGATTATAAACCTGCACAGTAGCTCGAATGCACCAATAAGGGCAGAAGTAGTCCACAATGCACTGAGACTGTCTATGCTCGAAAAACTGAGTTAGAATAAAAATTATAAGGCACTCGGAGTGCATGCTTCAAAAGCTTATCTTACTTTTTCTAAGGCGTTGCAGGCTCCAATGTCAGTAACTGCGTGAGATCGCGTGTCAACAGGGCGCCATGCACGTGCCTGGTCGTCTTCACGGGGCCAGAGGGTCAAGGACAAAGGCTATGGGGCAGGAAGAATACTGAGCCCTGGTTCTGGCTTCGCCGTGTATTGGCCGTGTGGCTTCAGGCACATCACCTACCACTCCTGTGCCTCGGCTTTCTCACGTTAAAATCTGAATAATAAAGACCTGCCCTAGGTTCCAGGAGAATCACACTGGACCACGCAGGCAAGAGGATTCTGTAACCTGAAATCGCACCATCATCACTGCAGATGTGAATAAGCCAAGACAACGGAGGTGGTGACAGAGGGGACTTTGCACTAATTACTAGGCACGTGATCACGCATATGAGCTCGGAAGTTGTGGCCTTATCCAGTAGCGTATGTTCAGATTTTTAACCTACACAACACAGAGAGACAGAGGGCACATCTGCAGTGGGTTTTTAGTTATAGCCCCCCCCCAAAAAAAAGTAAGTGGGGTCCAAATACCAAGGGATTACTTAATGGTCTCAGGTCATAGATAGAATATATTGGTGGAGCAGAATGAGCCCGTCAGTCAAAAAAAAAAAAAAAATCACCTGGAGAAAGTCAGAGAGGAAAAATTGAATGGCTGCTTTATACATATGGCCTCTGGAGAATAACCACTTGAAACAGAATCATAGCACAGTTTTTCAGGTATTTATATGAGTACCTTCCATGTAAGAGGTACTGTGCTATCGAGAGATGCAAAGTTGACTAAGTCATGGTTTCTTCTCCTGGACAAAACAGAGAACCAATGGATTGTGCTCTCCTAAGATGGTCTACTTCTTAGATTTTAGAAGTTACTCAACATCCCTATGACGTTTCCCATTTCTGAATATCTAGGTCTAGCTTTGTTTGACATCGGGATTCTACTTTCGTGGGTTCCCTGTGACAAGATCCACACGTAATGGTTTTAGAAAGGTGGTAGCTTTTACCCTACATTTTCACACTCTCAGCTTTTACTTAACGGTGAATGCACCCATTTCTAATTTTTTGAGACACCTCCAGACTGTTTTCTATCGTGGCTAACCAATAATGTACTATAATATACTTAAAACTAATAAAATAAAACTAGGAAAAAAAAAAAGTTGAATGCACGTCATCACGGTGCCTCCTCTTAGTAACCTCTTGGAACACCTTCACCTCTCAAGATCCCTGATAGTGACGATGGCTGAAGACTCAGCACTTGTCACAGGAGCCGAGTAATAAAAACCCGACTGACGCGAGCTCCCGTGAAGAAGGGGAAGACGTGCCGACGGCTTCTCCGGCAACCGCTTTGCCGCGGCGGGCTCTCCTCGGATCGGCCCCCAGCCCGCCCGGCAACAGATGCGAACGTTCGCAAAGCACGGAGCTGCTCGAGTTTTGTCCAGTTGCTGGCCGGCATAGTAAATTGAGTCACAAAACTTATTTCCAGTTCGCTGTTTTTGTTCCTGCCTTTTAAAAGCGGCCGGACTTTACACGGGCACGCCATTGCCCTGGGTACAGGGTGGCTTCCTCTCCTTTGCAGCCCCGGTTACGTGACCACTGAGGGCCCCTTCCTCTCCCCTGACTGCTTCTGCATTTCGGCACTGGGTCGGGTTAGTTTCTCCTCCAGGAGAGATGACGTGTCAGGAGCAACCTGGCTACTTTTACGAAATATAAAGAGCAAGGTACGGGTGTTTGCTCCCTGCCTGAAGAACAGTGTTTCCTCAAAATCACCGGGCCGCGCAATCTATCATTCAAGAGAACTTGTGACTGTGACAGCCAAAGGGAAATCCCACGCACGATCCCACTGTTGCTCCATCGCAGTCACGCGAGAGCCCTACGAACGGCCGTGCCGCCTGATCACACCACGGGCCTTTCCGGGGCGGTCCTGCGAGTTCCGGTCCCCCGTGCGCGCTCTTTAATTCCACGCTTAGTCGCCAACAGGAGCGCATTCAAAGTTCATGGCCGCCCTTTAAGAAGGAGTGAGCGGGCCTTACCTGAGACGGACTGCTAGCCAAACGGCCGAGCGGGACTTACCCCAGACCAGAACGATGCACCGAAGCGGGACGAGGTACAGCGTGGCGGCGGCGGCCGCCAGGACCAGGCAGGCCAGGAGGGAGAGGAACGGCACCGTCCAGTTGAACGTGCTGCGGACAGACCACACCGGCGTCAGGCTCCGGAGGCCGCAGCGGCCGCCCACACGCATTCACCCTGCCACGCCCATTTCTCAGTCACACAAGGGGGAACGATCCACCGGACACGTCTCTCTACAAACCTGGAGACGAAAGTTGGCCAGAATGCTTGGGTGCTGGAAACCCTCCTTCGGGGGGTCACCGGACCAAACGCCACTGAACTTCTTGGAACTGGCTGTTCCCAAGAGGAGGCTTTGGCTCTCAACAGTGATTAGACGCTGCAATATTGTCGTGATGGCTTATGCACAAAGATCTTCAAAACCAGGGGTCACTTTAGGTCACTTGAGAGTCGATACTTCCCTCTCAACTAACGTGCAGATGCCAGTAAATATTTAGGAAAGGAAGGCCGTTATCACAGTGTTTTAGCGCTTTTGTGTTTTCTAGCAACATATTTCGGATTTCCAGACTCATTTCCCGCAGAAGATGAACAGTGCCCTGAAATGGGGGTGGCGGGGGCGGGGGGCGCATGTGACTATAGACCAAGCCACGGATCACGCTGGTGCTGCTGCCGCACAGGCTCACGGGGCCCGGGCTCCTTTAGCTGCATCTAACACCTACGCTGACTCGTGTGGAAATGGAGATCCAGAACACGGGATGCGGAACTGAACAACGCACCGTGGGAAGTTTGCGCGGTCCCAGAACGTGATCTGTAAACCCGTGACCTTGGAAGGGCCCTGTGAGTGCCGAGACTCTTCCTCCTTCCTGGTCTCCACCCTCACGCACACGCTTGTCTATTGACCCGTGCTTAAGGGTGACGTGCTGAAGGCCCTCTGTCGAAGAGCCTGGGAGAGAGAAGGGTGCTCGCCAGCACCGTCCCGTGCTGCCTGGGAGCCCCCGGCCTGGACGCCACATCTAACTCCTCCACCACGCCAGGCCTCGCCAGGCCCTCTCTCCCCTTTACCGCGGAGCAGCGCACAGGGCCAACGCTCTTCATCCTGAAGGCAAACGATTTCTTACATGTGTTCGCAGACTTTTCCCATCATCCTGACTTGAGAACTCCCTTAATTCTAAGAAGGGAATCCCTGATTTGGACAGTAGTGAGACAAATGAGCCAAACCTTTCCATCGATGGGAAAAAAAGATCGATGAACTCCTTCCGTTCATGCAACGATTCAAGTTCACTATCATGTCCTAAGAATAGCATTTTCAAAATTTTAGAGCACGAGACCAAACTGGTTGTGACCAAGTGTGGTGAGGGGGAGGGCGGTCCTCCTCTAGGCCGTCCCCCTAGGTGACCACTGCGCGTCGATGGAACCGTCACCTTCCTCACCCCCCAGGCTGGGACGAATGGAGTCCTCCGACGCCTCTGCCCGAAAACGGAGACGACCGGATCTCCGCGGCTGCGCATTGTTCTCCTGTAACGCACGGCGGTGCGTCCTCTCTTCCACGCGGGCGCGGTCGCCACACCCACTTGTGAGCCCTCGCCCCACACCTGGCCCCTGGCCCTCTGCTGAGGTTTTCCGCCTGCGTTCTGGGCCCCTTCCGACTTGTCTCTCTTAGATTAAACACACGACACGTGGATCTGCCCTTCCCAGGGCCTCGCCGTGATCGAAGCTGCATGTCACCTGCTTTCTCAGTGCTCAGTATCTCTTAACGCCGCTTTCTAGCCAGAGAGGCACGACTTCCCGTGGATGTGCCGTCGAAGCCCTGAGCCGGAACGCTTGAGGGGGTGACTTTGCTGTCGTGCGTCTACGTTAGTTTCAGCATCTGCCCTGTGGAGGTCTCTCTACCCCTTCAAGGTCACAGTGTTGGAGCCACCGCTCCACAGTGATAGGACGGATAATATAAATCGCCCTTCTGCTCCGTCCTGCCTGCTGCCTCGGGTAACAGAGATGCTACCTCTTGATTAATGTTTTAGCCTGATGTGTATGTGCCTTTGAAATCTGTATGGCATTTTAGCAGGTAGAAGAAAGCAAGCAGTTTATTCCATGCACATGCAATATGGTGGGGTGCCCCCGGCAGCAACTGGGAGGCCTCGCGCCCCTAGTTGTATGTAAGTCTATTCATTTGCTCATTGCCAATAGCTGGGTGAAGGTTTTCCTGGTCCTTAAGCTCTGCGTTACAATGGAATTCCAACAGAGTTACATATGACGCCCGCCTGAATGTCCAGCAGGAACTGTAAGGTCACTGCGGCGATGAATGGCCAAAGAATTAATGGGAGCCGAGCCTTCCTGTGCGGCAGCTGGGCAGAACAGTGCCCTGTTCATGGCTGGGAACGCGTCTCGGACACGGCCGCCGCAGCTGCGCCGGGCACAGCTGGCCCTCAGAAGCTCCGTGGAGCGGGGGCCTGTTTAAATCACGCTGCCCTCTCCTCCCGTCAGACACATTTCCTTGACCATTGTCGCTGCACAACGGCCGCGTTTGTCTGTGCGAGACGGCCAGGCACTGGGGCGGCTTGACCAAACAGCCGGGTCCTCGCTTCCTCCGTCCGGCCCCTCTCCGCAGCCTCTTACCCCCTGCTGCCGGCACGCCCCTCGCCTTTTTTTTTTTTTTTTCATTGCTATTTTCCATCCGCAAAGGCCCTGGACGATCTGCCTCAGCGTAAGGCACTGCGGCGGCCACCGCCCGTGGCATAGCCGCGCTGGACCTCCCACCTCTCCCTGGATCTCGCACGGTCTTGGGCGTTGAGCCTGGGCAACGGGCTCCCACCTGCTGGGGCCCCGATTCGTCAGCTCTGGCCCAGCCATCTCTTCCAGTCCTCAGAGATGCTGATAAGTTGTTGCCACTTCGGAAATGCCCTCTGTCCGTCTGTCCCTCTTCTACGGCTCTTTCCAGGCTGGTCAGAGCTCCCCCCGGCAGCCCGTCTGACCTCCGTCCAGCGTCGATGCTACTGAATTCTAATCGTCTTATTATTGTCCTTCTCCCTCATGAGAAAATGGATCTCTAGAATATGAAGATGTCATAGTGTGGCAGTGAGGAGCCCAGGTTCGAATCCGAGCTCCGTGGCTCAGCAGTTGTGCGGCCTTGGGCCACAATAGTCAATCACATTGTGCCTCAGTTCCCTCATCTGTAAACTGGGGATACTAACAATCCTTACTCCACAGCTGTCGGAATCATCTAACCCAATTCTTTCAAGTAACTTCTTTAAGAGGTTACCATGCGTGACGGGCTCATGACAGTGTCTGGCTGGTACACGACATCAGTTGATATTGCTATCATCCTTGTTATGGACACGTTTCTCATTCTTAGACCAAGTCGGTGCCGGAACCTCAATAACTGATCGTTGAATGAGTGAATGAATTAAAACCTATAATGTCCTCACTACTTCACAATTTTCTACCGTGACTTCTGCTTTTGTTAAATGATTCTGAGGGTAAATTCAGGAATCATCTGCCAATTTACATGAAACAAAGAGGAACAAAGCAGATAGATAGATACACGTAAGCAAAAATGGTACTACTGTGTAATAGTTTCTTCTCTTAGGACCTAGATAATGGGAATAATAATGTGTAATTTCGGTAAAAACTCACCGAATTTGTGTAAAGATGGTTTTTAACCTATTTTTTAAACAAAACAATGTCGATAATTAAAGAGTATTCAAGGGCAATTTCATTTGATAAGGAACTGAGAAAGAAGATATTTCCTGATGTTAATTATCATTTATAGATTTTCCTGTATCTTGATAGACAGAACTTTCACTTGGCTTTTAGTATTTTTTTTCTCTTCTTTACTCATGCAATTTCTAAACATTATCTTCTTGGCTTAAAGAAACTAGATTGGTCAATAAGATAACAAATAGTATTAACGAATCTTTAGAAAAAGAACGTGGCCAACACAATTCTGTATTTAAAGGGGGAAAGAAATAAGTTTACAATTCAAAGAAAAAAATTAAAAACTGCTCTAGTCATTGGTACCAAATGAAGACCAACTTATACACAGTTTAATTATACATAAAAACACAAAACGTAGGGAGTCTTTCTCAACCGGAACTTCTTCAGAGAACTGAGACCTTCTGCTCTGCGGTAGGGAGTGGCAAGCTATGGGTTAGATTTGAGCCAAATCTAGCCTGCCACCTGTGTTTGTAAAGAAAGTTTTACTGGAACACATCTCACACCCATTCATTTATGTATAAACTATGACACCTTTTAGAGGTAAACAACAGAGTTGAATAATTGTAACAAAGACCAGAGAGCCCACAAAGCCAAAAATATTTCTGCTCTGGCCCTTTACAGAGAAAGTCCATTGACCTCTGCCCTGAGGTCCTCACGCGCGTGTTAAATTAACTTCACATCTTTGCATCTATGATGCTACTAGTTATGCACCGTTGTTTGGAGACGTGAGAAAACATTTCACGCAAGGCATTGCCGTGCTCGGTGGTTCTCAGGAGAAGACTCCTTTAAAGCATATTGGCTTCCCTTTCCATTTGTCAGTAGAACGATCTAATTTTTACTCTAGTTTATCACCCAAGCCAGGATCTTTTCGAGCGTGCAAGGGGGCAACATTAATAATTACAATGGGATGACGTGTGTAAATTGGGCCATATGGTCACCCCAGTTCTGAGGCACTGCCCCGCTGTGGAATCGACAAGCACAAAGAAGAACCCAACCAAAGTTAACAGCATTTGCTGGACACCAAAGCATTTGCTTTCGGTTTCGGTTTCTGTATTTTCTGACCCCGCCCTCCCCACCCCCACCTGTCCTTGTGGATGACAATTCTAATTCAAACGCCACAACCCAAATGTCCAACTTACTTTTTAATTCTTTCTCCAAAAGAAGCGATTTCCTCCAAGACGTTTTGCACTGTTGAAACAATATCCTGCACCATATAGATCCTTTCAATTAAGCCTTTTTTCTCGGATTCCTACGGGACATAAAAGCAAGACTCACCTCAGTTCCTTTACTTTAATTGCCCTGCTACGAAAATTCTCATACCATGGTATAATAGCATGGTTATCATCGACAGAGTGACTCTAAGAGATGAGTTACATTTTTCACAACTTAAATATTTACTGATTCCAAAAGGTCCCTGCCCACTCATTCAGATGCCACCACCCGGGGTGAGCGAGCCTCAGATGCCGCCTCAGCGTCATGAGGTACTGCGTGCAAGTCCCAAGAGCTTCCAGGAGCTTCGCTTCCCTGGGAGCTCAGGCTCATGTCGGGGAGCTCTGCAGTTCCTCTATTTGGCTGACCCCCATTTCCTCTCTGTCTTCAGGCTCTGTCTTCAGGCTCTCTGCCAGCTCATCCTCCCCACCTCCTATCAGATACTTCAGAAGTGATTCTAGCAGGTAACAATGTTCATGTTGGACGACATGTTCCCTGGTGATGTGGCTTCTTCGCCAAATACTGCTGCATTTCCCTTGTGTTTTAAGCCCACTGAAGCGGGCCTAATGAAGACTCCAGTCATCCTCTGGCAACCACCTTAAACTGGAGTGAGCAGCCAGAGAGAGGCGACAGTGCTCCGGACAGTGCCTTGCAGGGGACCGCATCCTACCCAGGCGATTTCCAAGGAGGATGCCCAACGACCGACCACTTTGTCCTCATGGAATTTTATGCAAATGTAAGTCCATGTTCTTCTGTCTCTAATTCTTCATGTGATGTGGAATTCAGCTTTCTGAGAACATCATCTTTATTTTGAATATAGAAAATCTTAAATATGTCTTACCATGTTAGGTAGCAAATGCTTATAAAAAAAAATAAGAATAACTTAGAAATTACTCAAATGGAGAAAAGAAGGTTCACAAACAGTGGGATTTTTACACTATGTCTCATATTCTGCTACCATTCTAGCTCCCTTAGAAAATCTGTCACAACTTTTTCCTATCTAGAATTTTCCTTGGGTTAGATCTGTACTAAGTTATTGAGCAAAAGTTTCTGAATTTAAGAGACCATTTCTATAACCTTCTGCGCAGCAAAAGAAGAACAAGTTTCACTCTCGTCTTGTATCTTCCATTCCATCAAAGCAGACCCACGGATGGAGTGAGAGGGAACCCGGCAACTACACCACAGTGACTGTTGGTAAAGGCGCCAGTACGGGAAATACGTCAAGGAGCACAGACTTCCCTTCTTGTGTCTGCCCTTGTTTAGGAAGATGCTTGGCTGAGACAGACCAAAGAGAGGGGCAGAGGTGAGGATGGACTGCTGCGACCCCCTCTCCAGTTCAGCGTGCGGGACGGTTTGAGTAACCTCTTACCGTCTGGTCTGCAGTCCGGTACCCAGCCATTAACCACAGAAGGGAAAGTCAGGCTCACTGTGTCCCTCTGGCAATGCAAACTGACAAGACCTTTTTACCTTTTCCCCTACTTCTAAATCCCTTGTTCCCCTTTCTCTCCTGCCAGCTTTACTTCTTCAAGCAGTTGGCATTATAAATGAGATATGCTGCCAGAGGACTCAGCTCATACTCAGCAATCCGCCAACGTCCATTAATGGGCGTGATGGTAAAAACTCTTCTCTGTCAGCCAGGGCAGGATTCATGTTTATAAAAGGGGATTTGGAAGCAGAGGGCGAACGTGGCTTCCTCTTTTCAGCAGCATAGAGTTTAGCCCAGAACAATTTCTTGGTAAATGCCTCAAATTTCCATGTGGCTCAACTTCATAAAAATTCCCTATTTCGGTTAACTCATTTTTTTTTCCCCCAATGAAACACCCAAATGCTGATGCTCTGGTTGTAAAGAAAATAGGAGTTCATACACGAATATAATAAACGATTCTCACAATATTCTCTCCCTTTTTAATGAAATTTATATTAGAAGGAAAAAAAAAAAAACGTAAGCTGTACCAACTCCACAGGCCCACGTGTTTTGCAAATAACAGGCTATGGAGTCAGAAAGAGCAGGGCTCAACGGGGACCTCGTCTTCTACTAATTTTGTGATCACGGCACGTCCCCCGCCCTTCCTGAGTTCCAACTTCGTTATGTGGGAAGGAGCATTAAACATCATAACCCATGTAAAGCACACGTCAGTCCCTCCCCTGCGAGGACGCAGAGACGTCAAAGGATGAAGGACCTTTGGTCTAGTTTTGAAAAGACGGAGGTTAATTCGAGTTTCAAAAGCAACGATCTTCCCAGACAAGTCCACTCACGTTGACTTTGTCACACGAGAGCTCATCTGGCAGTTCTGGCTGCGTCATGCTGGCTTTATTTACACGTTTCAGATTGAACCAGGGAATGTGGCGGTAACACAGTTTAGCAAACACAACGTTACATCTGCTGCCGCCACCGGATTTCCACGGAAGAGTAACAGAGATTCATTCAGAAAGACAGAGGTGCTGTCGCGTGTGCTTACATTTTTTCTTAACACATGAGGCTTCCAATTTATAGAGGGAAATGAATAATAAACATAGTAATGCCCACTGGTATGACTAGACAAACAATAGAATTGTAGCTAAACATATATTTGTAGATGCTAGATTTGAGAAGGAATGGATTTTACTTTTCGTTACAAACTTGAAAAAACACAGGGTATGCAGGATTCCCGAAAAGGATCAATGCAAAATTTCTATCTCAGAATCTTCCCAGTAATTTCAGCTATCTAGAATAGAGGCGCAAAAAATATATAACTTTAGACTTCAAACGGGAGTATGTTTGGTCTGTTTCATCCTACTGAATATTAGAAGCCTACAATTTGAAAGCTTGAAAAATTATAAAGATCGGAAATAGATTGAGCAGCATTTAGCATGGAAAAAAAAAAAAAAACCTCTCCACATCTGTCATAACAAAGAATGAAAAGCAGTATTTCTGATATACAAGATTAAAAATTGCTCTCTGGGAATCCTGGCTTACTGCGCTGGGAACTGTCTTTAGGGAGCCTTCCCATGAGACGTGTTGTGTGTGCACACGCACACACACACACACACGCACAGAGTCAACTCCATGCATAGTGGATATTATTAAAAAGAGGGGGGAAAATCACTACTCTTTCAGGAGAGTACTTATCTCTCAAGCAGTATTTTTGCTTTGGGAAATGAGTATAGAGCAGACTGTTTAGACTTTGAATCGGTATCATTCTGTAAGCGGTTTCAAACTGCTCTCTCTCTCCGTTCATTACGCAGCGCACGTCCACACGGACTGGTATTTATCAACGCGGCTTTTGCCCGCGACAGGAATCTTATCTGGTATCGAATGGGAGGGCTGAGAAAGTAAAAGCCATGAAAATCAGTATCAAGAGGAAGATGTTGATAAACTACAACTGAAAATTGGGAATCATTTAAAAAAAAAAATACATGTTTGGAATTTAGACTCTCGGTCTGGGAAGACTGATTTCATTACAAGTTTCTCCAGGCCAACTGACAGGGGCCAGGTCGCCGCAAGGCGATGGATGGGACTAATGGTCTTCTCGAAGTTCACACGACTGTCCTTAAGCACACAATGAGCCGCAGTTGCTGGTTTAGCTGTGTGTGTCCTTTGACGACCTTCGAGGTGGGCAAGTGAGGAGGGTAGGAGAAAAATCATGTCTGCGACCGAGCAATGCAACGAGTACTTTTTATGACGCTGAGACGGGGCTCAAACACTACTTCCTGTCACCCAGCCACTTCCTGTGCAGCGCCCAGGGCCGCGTACCAGCTCTGACAGAAGCGGCAATCGCACTTCACTCTGGGCACTCACTCTGGGCACCTCGTTTACAGTTGCCGGTGGTTTCCCTCATGCAGAGAAAACACTCTATAAACGTATAACGATGCAGAAAAATGAACCGATAAATTAATGACAGGTCTCCTCCATAATAATGTGATATGGTAAAAAAATAAATGTAATTTAGGTCAGAAGAGCTGGATTTGAGCCTTGCTACTATGCTATCAAGTTAAATTCTCTTAATTTGGGTTTGTTCATTTGCAGATGGGGAAAATAATATCTAATTTAATGGTTTATTTTGAGTGCTGAATGAGCTAAAGCACATAAAAACAGCCTGCAAATTGCAAATACTCTATAAATATCAGTATTTGTATAACTCTAACTACTTACGTAACTTACTCAAAATGATCTTGTTTTAAATTATTACTTTTGTGTCATTTATTACTTATATTATTACTTTTTCCTTCAGGAAAAAAAGCAGTGTCCCCTACCTTTCTATCAATTATCTTGTAAATTATTTATTAATTATCTGTTCACTTATTGGATAATTAGGACTTAAGGCGAGCCACACTGAAACAGAGGGAATTCCATTAAGAAAGACAAGAGAAACAGCTACAATCTTCAGAAAAACAATGACTTGTGGGCAATTAAGATATAATAGCCAATGTAGCCTACAGTAGCACGATGTAAAAATTTAGGCAATGGGAAATCAAACATCTAGATGCGTTACGGTCTGTACAATCAGAGTCTCTGATTACATTCTGTTAGACAGTTCACATTAGCTAATAGAAAGAGAGATAATCCATCCAATTTCCACTCTACTATATCATATTTCATAATATTTGGGAGTACCTTACCAAGTATAATCTTTAAAGTAGAAATGTCAAAGAAAATCCACAAGTACTAGGAATATTAGTGAGCCTGACAGTAAGCAGGATAAATAATGCCTCGAAAGGTCAGATTGCTAGATCGCTTCTGGATTAATTCTGGATTACTTCTAAAGGTAATGAAACCAAAATATTTTTAAGAACGGGGGTTTCATATTTAAAAGGAAAACTTGATCTAGTTGATGTGTCAGAGAAAAGGCTGCAGGAAATAAGGAAACCAATCCCTTCTCATTCGAACATGCATAAACTGATCATTAAGAATTGGCTCCACTCCATTTTAATATTAAAATCTTGAAACTAAGATGGTATGGTAGAAATGTTAGCAATTAAATTGCTTCGGCACTAAAAAAAATCATATTTAATCAAATTAAAAGCAGTTAAATCAGAATGGCCATTTACTTTATTCCCCTGAAAATTATCCATAAGCAGGTCCTCTGCAATATGCCCTATATATACAGATTGCATAGGCTCTAAAAATGTGTGCGTATTCAATTATTGTTAATCTTTCAGAGATATTCTTTGATTTTTTTTTTTATCTTCTTAAAAATACCACACCTTATCATCTTAACATACCACTGCTTAGGCAATATCAAGAGCTTAAAAAAAAATCACTAATCGTACTGACTTGCTGTTTTGGATATTCCTAAGAAGTCACAAAGGAATCGTACGCAAAGCTACTGTCACTGTTGGATTGTGAGGAGACGTCCTCTGAGAATGACGGTCTCCCCTGGGTGAGGCATTACAGGCCAGGTTCTCTCTCTGGAGACATGAGGCATGATGGGCCCATCCAGCTCACCCGAAGGACTATGCGCATGAATCTACAGCAAACTCCTTCTGAGAAGGCTCTGCCCGGGAGTGGGGAGGGGGCTGATCGGTCTGGATGATGGAAACTATCTTCAAATACTGAGACTGACGGTTTAAAAAGTACGCAAATTTTAACAATGACATCCTAACTTGTGAAAAGAGGATATGCTATAATATTTATTGGCGTCATTTCATGATAACATGTTCCACGACCGATCAGAAAAAGTGTATTAGATATTCTGCATTTTTTTAAAAGAAAATCTATGTGTTTTTTTTTTTACCCATAATTAATATAAAAGGGTAACTTCCCCCCGCCCCATTGTGAACTCACTGATCATCCTAAAAGAACAGCTCATTCGAGCCCTGTTTCTGAGAGCTGAGCTAAAAACCAACCAACCCGCAATGCAGTCATCACTGTGAAGTTTTTTATGATAGCAGTAGGCAGGTTTATTATTATTGCATGCCCTTATGATTTCTTCTTCCTGATGTTAATAGTAAATGCTGAAATAGTCTATGTAAGTAATTGTGGGGCTGGAAAAAGAAAGAAACTCTAATGCAAGTATTTATACCTTCCACAATGAAAACAAGATATTATTGCTTTGCATGACCTTTCTTAAGTAGGAACACAGCATTTTGCACAATACTTTCTTGGTTCATGCTTCAATTACTGACCTTTACTGTGTAGAAAATTAATGCAATTTTCATTGTAATCCATCCGTACAAATAAGGTCCACGTAGAAGAATTCCACGTATGGAATCTAATACAAATAGGAAATGTCAGCTGATTGCTGTTGGCTGAACCCTAGCCATTATCTGTGTTCTGGGGTCCCCAGCAAACTATACTCGTAACGAGCAATTTCTTGTGTGGCCTATCAGGTATAAGAAAGAAAGAAAGAAAGAAAAATCTCCTCTCTTCAAAGTTTTGTTTGTACTTTTAGTTCTCCAAAAGCCAAAAACTGGTTCCTGGAAATTTTACGTTATTAACTGAAAGCACACAAAAGGCAGGCGGGCGAAACTGCGGAGTCTAATTTGGTTTCTAACGCAGGTCGCTGCCGCGGACCCCCGACAATGAGAAGGGGCGAGAGGCTGCAGTCGCGTCGTTTTGCAGCGAGCCCTGCGCCAGACAGCGAGGGTGTGACAGAGCCCAGACCGTGCCCTGGTCTGTGCATCGGAGACAGGCCGAACACGGGAACGCGTCCGTCTCCCGCGGAGGCTGTGCCGAGGGCTGCAGCCCGCTTTCATCTCCACAGTCGCCTGTGATGGTATTCGGCAGGAAGGGGCCGCTGGCAATTAGGGAGTGTCACTTTCAAGACGGATCGTTTGGATAGAAAGGAGTTTACTCTCTTCTGGCTTGGAAGGAAATGGCTGTGTGTTTATAATTTGTAAACAGTTCGTCTCTCACTGGGCGTGTAACAGTTCCCAGAAGCAGGGTCTGTCATGTCTAACATGCACCAGAAGCCAGAGGGGCTGCGTGGGGAAGCCCTTCGACGCTGCACGTGGGGGAGGGGCGCGGCCCGGTGCCCGTGTGTGCAGGCCAGTGAGGCGCACGTCTCAGCGGTGGAGGCTGCTGCACGTGGAGGAGAAATGATAGATTGCAGTACGGATGTGGGCGATGTGTGCTCCGGAAGTCTAAAGTTGAAAATCCCTGCAGCTTCCCAGTGTCTTAGGGAAGTAAGAGAGGAAAGACAGGGATGAGGACAGCGAGGTTCGCCAGCGTCCTCTGTCAATAGGAGGCTCGTGCCAAACAGGAGAGGCGTGAACAGGAGTCAAAGTCCCATTTTAGGCTTATTCCTCTACAAGACTTCATGCAAATAGAAAATCAAGGAAGCAGAAAAACATGACCACGCTGCGGCTATTAAAGAGCTTATGAAAATAAATATTACAATCGAAGCATCTCAGGAACAAAACTGCCCGGCGAAAGTGAGGAGGGTCTTGTTCCTGACACCCCCGGGGCGGGGCTGCGTGGAGGGCCCCATCTGCCTCAACGCAGTAGCTCCAAGGCTCATCCTCGGAGACGCTGCGGTTCCAACTCAGCGTCCTTGCCCAGAGAGGCTTAAGCTCAGCCCAAAGAGCTCCACCTCCAGACGCGGGGCCCCCAGGCCGCCCACGAAGCACCTCGGTGTCAGGTTAGACCTTGACAGCCACTGGTCTCGATCTGTTGCCCGCTGATTTCCTGAACCCCACTTTGCCGTCATTGTCTTCCTGTTGGATGCTGACCTTATCGGATGGGCAGATATATGTGGGTTTATTCTATGAGTTGAGCCTTTAAAAATGTTTGGCCCAAAGGAAAGAAATCTTTTTTACTTCTAAGCCTTTGCTACTAAAATTTAGAATTTTTCCTAGTGTAGGTTTAAAATAATTTCATTAAGACTTGTGTTTCCTTCGGTAAAACATCCCATTAGCTCAGCTAGGACTGTTTCTAATGTTCATGGAGTGATGACATCGCCCAGAAGCCACTCACATAAATTCATCAAGAAAAAAGTTGCATCTGTGTGCCCTTTATTCTGAGTCAATTCACATTTAAGAAATATTTTACTGCTTTATTTTATTATTTTGCTATTAATGATCATTTTAGCACAACAAATAAGATTTACTTTGTAATTCACCCAATTTGCTGTAAATGGGCAAAACCATCTGGCTCTCTTGATTAATTTTAAGGCTGTTCATGTCACGGAGCCAGTGTTTTCAAATTCCTTTTTATTTCCTGGGAATTCTAGATTGGATACTTAACTCTCGAGATTCCCCCCTTTTGACCTTTTCCTCCCCCTCAAGCCTCCTCTAACGAGCCCCGCAAACCCACAGGTTCAAGGGGACTGGAAGTCCATTGAGCGAGTAGCATCTCATCTGGCATTTCTTTCTTTCTTTTTTTTTTTTTCTTTTTTCATTTTATTCCAGAAGGTCTGTCTGAAAGCATAATGACAACAAAAGCAGCAGATCTGAGAGACTCTCCCAGGAGAAGGGAAAGGACAGATGTACACAGACGTACAGCTGAGAGCGGTGCCGGCGGCAGCCGGGGAAGTGACAGGCCCTGGCGTGGGCGGCCGCCCCGCGGCGCGTGGGCGGCCGCCCCGCGGCGCGCGGGCGGGAACCCGCAGGGGGCGCGGCCTCGCTCCCTCACTTTCCTGGTGGCTGCCGCGGCCACGGCTCACCTGCGTTTCGCATGCCAGGGAGAGGGCGCGTCTTCCGCCGCGCCTCGAGGCAGGCCTCCTATGGGTACGCTTTTTAGAATGGTTAGATCTCTCGTCACATTTTACCCCTTTTCATCCTCATTTTTTTTTAATTCTTAGAATTAAATTACGAGAATATTAATAGACACGTCACTCTAGAGTACTAAGAAAAAAGTCGGAGTTTGACTCAAGCTGGAGGAATGCTACCTGCTGAAAATGTCAATGTCCCTGTGCACATTCTTCCGTGAGCACACCCACCTTGTCATCTTCCTCGTCCTCATCCTCCAGGTCGGTGCTCTCCTGAAAGGAAAGAGCACAGTTGGTTAATACAACACCAACTGAAATGACCAAATGCACATTTTTTTTTAAGTTTTCCTACATAATTTAAGCACTAATATTTTTAAAATGCCTTATGAGCTCTCTAAAAAAATAACACTTTTAAAGTTCAGGGACACCGTGGCAAAGCTATCAACAATATGCTTAATCTACATAAAACTTAACTATAAATAAAGCTATTAGGAGACTGCCCTTTGAAAGCATCCAGCTTTAAAAATGCATCGCCGAGTCATACTTTCTGCAAACAGTTTTGTTCTCATTCTGACAAATGAACCAACTGCTACGTTAAGGCCGAGAATACCATACTCCGTTTGTGCTAAACTCATTGTTACAATGATTCCTCTTTTCCTTTGGGGCCATTACTGAAACATTAGACAGTAGCAAATGCATTAGTCTGAATATAATCAATCGCAAGAATAAGTTACAGGTTTCTGTACGGTGTCATTACTTTCCTTGGGCTTCGGGTTCGGGGCAGGGGGCAGGTGAGGGAAGGAAACTCAGGCTCTGATCTGGACTAACGGGTGCCTGGCTTCAGTTCAGGGGTCACAGCACCAGCTGTGATGCGAATGGACTGGTTTAGAAATCTCGACTATTTAATAGGCAAATTTCAATCAAATCACAGCAATACGTATAAGCCAGCGCATGTCGGTTCACGATGAAATGGGTTCAGCAGCTCAGAAATGCTGGGTGGTGGACAAGCAGGGTTTCTTCTCAGCTTGAACACTTACCTTTCTGCTTAACCTGGCAGAGGTCAGGCACACTGTTTAGAATTCATTGTTCCCATAGAAAAAGGATTTGTCAATATCATGCTCTTAAAAGGGAAGAACTCCGAAGTACCCAGAGAGAGTTCCACTCGACTCCACCTCACCACTGGGCACCTCACCACTGGGCAGTCGTCAAGCAGTTTCTCGGGGGCTGGCACCACGCTGGCCCCCAGAACACCCACGCGCTCCGACCAGCAGCTTGTGCCACATGCACTGATGCCGGAGAGCTAACCTGTGCACTGTCGGCGGCAGACACGTTTCATGAAAGCAAACGGATAGAAACGAATACAGTGGAAACATGGTATGGGAGAAAAAATGCCGATTGTGAGTTAGAAGTCTTCAGCTCGAGACAAAGTCTTGCTGTGTGACTTTGGGCAAATCGCTGTGCCAATCGGAGCCTAATTTTATCGAGCATAAAATGAAAATAGTATTTCTTGCCTCCTTCATGGGTGCGTTGTCAGGATTAAATCAGGTAATGAACTGGAACTGTTTTGTAAATTAAAAAGTTTCATATACACATATGCATTTACAGGCATATGTGCACAAGCATAATTGTGTGCCCATGTATATGTTTATATATACTATGAAGACATGCACATACGCACATATGTGCACACATATGTGCTGTAAGTATATACATCATACATATAACTTAAAATCTGATTTAAAACTGTAAAAATGTTAGCTGACAGCATTTTTATTACAGATGTTTCTCTGTAAAAATTTCTTTCATTTATATCTCTGTGAAACTTAATCTTTAAATGAATCTGTACTTTAAAGATATTTATTAGGTGGTTCTAGTATCTTTAGCACCCTCATTATTGAAATATGCCCATGCCTACTGCATTAAACAATCAAAAATTCAACAAAATGAAATTTTAAACTTGCTTGAGGTTTTACTCCCTGATAAAACACTCATTTCCCCCGCCTCCCCTATATCCCAAAAGACACGACAAATATCCCTTTAAAATATCCATTATGTCAGAGATTTTTCAAAAAATAATGAGACTATTATAAGGAAAAATAGGTGAGGATGATCAGCTTTTGAGTCTTGAAAAACCCACGTGAGGCTGATCTGCTATCAAGTCTCAAAACCTCAGATTAAAAAACACAGCCATGGTTCTTGGATCCGGAATGCCAGCACTGCAGCGTGAAGCAAGTCGAGAGCTCGTGTCCCCGCTCACGCAGAGTGGAGGGCCCCGCAGGCTGGGAGGGGAGGGCGGGGGAAGGCAGCAGGAGAGGAGCTGAAGCAAGCAGATGCTGTGGCGTCCTGAGAGGAGGCCTTTCCAGTGCTTCCCTCAAGGCCACGGCGAATCCGAGATTGACAACGAAAACTCAGGCACTCGAGAGCACAGGGACCCAGGCCCGCCCGCTCTCAGCGAGCCACCAGGGGCTTCTCCCTGGTGGCTGAGAAGGTCCCTCACAGTGACCACATGGAGAGCCAGACGTGCTCTGGTTCTGCTAGCGTGGAAACGATGCCCGCGAGCCGGAGGGCTCTCCTCGAGCTAAGACCGTGGACCGAGCCTCGGACACCTACGATGCCACGGGAGGCAGGCTCCGGATCGCGCCAGACGGGAGAGTCTCCCTGCAGCGCGGATCCGCGTGCGGGGCGGCCCCGCGAGTCTCAGGCCACACGGACCTGGTGCTGCTGGTGGTTCGGCATTGTTACCACACTCTTCCCCCGGCACGCGCCACAATCACTGGAATCGCTGCTCACCTGGCTGTCCTGCATGCCGCCGACCTTCCCTTTCACGGGTCTGATGAAATTGTAGACGAAAAGCAGCAGTAATGCCAGGGGGATCATGTACAGCTCAAAATTCCAGACGGTGACCAGAAATACCTGGAGAGAAGACACGACCAGATCACTGCCTGAGGAAACGGTATGGGGCCATCGTAAGTCCTGGTTACCGAGTCGAAAAAAGTCACCCGGGGGCTCTCTCCCAGGATACAGCATCTTTTAGAAACCATCAGGTGAACACACACACACACTCAAACACACATACTCACTCACTCACCGACATTCAACAATTAATGTAATTTTAGAACTCGCAGTAGAATAAGGAGGGCATAGAAATGAGTTACAGTCACATTCTAGAATGGAAAGATACAGCAGTACAAATACAAAAATACATGGTCATTATTTTATGGAGCGAGAGTGAACTCGTGGGCAGATTATTTCAAAATTTAAGCCTCACTTCCGTTTCAAACTCGCAGGTAGTCCAGAAGATGAAATAAGATAATTTGCAATTATCAGCTGTCCACTCATAAGTGCTGAAAAAAGTCACACTTATACCAACTTAGAAGAGGTAAATTATTGTATCTCGAATACTCAGCTATATTGAGCAGTATTGCTTTACCTATTACTAAAAACTTTATCTACCGTTTCAAATTTTTTCTCTTTGTAGATATATGTTTCTGGTTTACTTTTTAGGTGCTATTATAAATTTAATCATTTCTTCCACTATGTTTTCAAACAGGTAATTGTTTGCATATAAAAGCTAATATTTCGTATATATTACTTTGTTTAATTAGGAACTTTACCGAACTTTTTATTGTTCCAAATAGCTTTTCATTTCATTTCATTCTTTAGGGGTTTCCAAAAATATAGTTCCATAATCTACAATAAAAAATTGTTTGTTTCCTCTTTTCTAATATCCACAAGTTACTGTTTTCATTCTTAATTTTATTACTACTAACAAAGCAATGTTAAATAAATGAAAAGCATATCATTGTCCCTGAATTTAATTAAAATGCTTCTAGTGCCCATTTTGAATAGACACATACTTTCTTATTAATAAGCGTAATATGTCACAAAGTGCAGTGATGTGAGTATTTCCCCCCAATACTTCGGCATCTCCTCATTTGAAATTATTTTAAAATTCTGTCTCTCTGCCCTTTGTGAGTGGATTTAAGACTAGAAAATAGCCAAATTCCATGAAGCTAAGTCTCTGAATAACTCTCAAAAGCCCTATTAAAAAACAAAGAAACAAACAAAACGATGTCAAGTCCTATCACTTGATACATTATTTCCTCAACTAATCTGAGAAGTAGACACAGTTCATTTTCTTGTGTCATATATAGGAGCCTGTGAAACGCTGCTAAGTGTACATCAGTTTCAGATTGTTAACCACTGTCAAGGGTTACAAACCCAAATGCCCACACAGGTCAAGCAGGTAAAACGTAAGGAAGTACAGGAAGGAAAGGGTCACTATCATGATCATGCTTCTTGCAGCAGGTGGATGACTATGTCTAAGTCGAATGGACAGTGATACATAAACATGAAGAAAACTACTTAGAAGGTAAGGTTTGTTCGGTCTCCACCAATTACTTCTGTAGAAAAGCGCTTGGGTCCTTCGTTGGTTCAGTAAGAAGACACTTGCTCAGGTGTCACTTTATGCTTGGCCTCGTGCTGGACAGTGGCGGTGCTTAGGTGAGGCCAACAGGTCGGTAGGGGAGAGACGGCGTACCCACAGAGACATGACGGCAGTAAACCCTTTCAAGGGCTTCGCGTGCCTGGAGGCGGTAAGGATATCCAGCGGGGCTAGATCCTGGAAGGATGGGGCTGGAGACGAGGTCAGGGAACGAAGCAGGGGTCGGTTAGTGCAAAGACCTGTACGTCATGGTACTCGGTTGAAGATGTGATCGTACACTACATGGGAAGTCATTTATGGATTTTTAAGTAGAGAAATAATAGGATTTAATATTTAACTAGGTAATTCTGTTAGCAAAGTACCCTTAATTATGGGAATGGGGTGAGGAAATGAGAAACTGAGAAAATTTTTAGGAAGAAATTGCCCAGAAGAAAGGATAAGGGATATTTTTTTTTAAATATATATAGGCTTTTGTGGGTTCCTTAAACATGGCTTGGCATGTGACTAACTGCGGGAAGTCATGTGGAGAAAGGCCATGGGTTTTATGCCCCGGTACACTCGCCCACTCAGGAAGCGCCTGAGTCCCGGACAGCCCTTCGCGTCGTTCCTGCTCCCCTCACCCCTTTTGACTGGCCCCTGGAAGAGGCCCCTCTCTTCTGCCCCCCACCCCTGGGATTGCACACGCGATCGGCAGGGTTGACAGGCACCTAGCTCCCTCTTCAACCTCCACGTACCAGCAGCCACGGAGCGAGCAGGTGGAGCAAGCCAAATACCCAAATCATTCGAGTTGCTGTCAACATGTGACTCTGGTGTGTTTGTAACCGCAGTCCTCCCAGCCACCCTCAGGTTAAAATGTCCACAGTCCGAAACCTCTCCCTTTATCCCAAATTTATTCCTTTCACTAAATTTCTTCCTATGCGAGGAACCAGCACTGACTTCAGAAATCCTGATCTGTCAGAAAGCAACATGAACAAAAGGCAGTTATGAAGGACCTAGTTGTAGGAAAAATAATGGTCCCCTACGGATGCCATGCCCTCTTCCCCAGAACCTGTGAAGATGTCACATAGCAAAGGGGAATGATGGTTACAAACGGAGTTAAGGTTGCTAATTGTCTGACCTTAGCATGGCAAGAGCGTCCTGGATTATCTGGTTGAATCCAATGTAACCGTAAGAGGCCTTAAAGGCGGAAAACGGAGGCAGAAAAAGACAGAAAATGTGAGGGCAGAGTGAGGCCATGTGAAGTCCCTTTGCTGGGATCTGGAGATGGAGGAAGGAGCCATGAGCCGAGGAATGTGGGCGGCGTCTCAGAGTTGGAAAATGAAAGAAAACAGAGTCTCTAGAATCACCAGAACAAAGCACAGCCCTTTCGACACCTTGACGTTAGCCCAGCGAGACCGGCGGTAGACTCCCGACTGCTGCTGTAACTGTGAGATAATGAGTGTGTGTTGTCTCAGTCCCTTTCTTGTGTGGTAATTTGTTAAAGGACCAGTAGAAAATTAATATAGTAGTATAATGTAAAAGGGGTGAACACACACAGGGGAATTAGGAAAGGTCCAGTCTCCACTCAGAAAGAGGCGAGAAAAAATACACCCCAGTAATGCGAGAACCTAAACTCAGATCAGATCCAGAACTGAAATGCCCATTCCTGTCCTAACCCTCACTGTTCTCCTCTGTTCTCTAATAAGAGCTTCATATTTCAACCTGCATCTCTAAGTCAAGTTCTGGTTGCCATAATATGTAGAAAGTTCGCCGAATCAATATTAAGTGTGTTTTCTTGAGATCCAGGTGCATTGAAATATACCGCCTTCTGGTGCTTGCTTGGCATGTCCTCGGCCATTTCTACATGATATAGAATGACCAGGTCAGTCCCCTGGGGTTAGGCAGGGACTTGTCTTGCCTTGTCTCTTGGAGACAAAACTCCATCCACTTGTTCTAGTTTTCTGTGGCAATAATGCAAAGGGTAGTTTATTCCTAGTGCTTTTGCAGAAAGATACCTGGATTATGTATTTTTCACTTTCATTATCCATTTATGACGATTTAAATAAACAAGGTATACAATTTTCAAAGTGGCAGTTTCACAATTACATTATAGTAAATATTTCTATGAAGAATGTAGGTAATTCTATTCTTATTTTAGAGACATTCTATCATAAAATTCTATGTAATTCTAATATTAAATATAAATTGGAGATCTTCAGACTGTACTTTTCTAGACATCAAACTTTACTGACTTTTATTTTACCCTTTTAAATGTACTATGGGATTTTTTTAAACAGAAATTAAAATGCTTCTAACCTGTATTGATACATACGTTTCTTACTAAACACGTCATCTTTTTCTCTTTTAAATATGAAACATTTATTAAAATCCCATTGTTTGCACCATGCTACTGGGCACTCTATACTTTATGTTTCTTGATGATTTTATGTAAATAGAAAAACTGACGGCCCAATAAAAATGCCCACAACACTCATAAAGGCAGAGCAGCTAGTTTGAAAAGTAGAAAAGCACTAAACTAAAAGAAAGACAGAAAGCTTATATTGTGCTGCGACTACTGGCTTTTTTTTCCGCCTAAAATGATCTTAATTTCAGGTCTAGAATCAGACAATAAATTTCTCATGCGTTTTTGCAGAAGCTGGTAATTAATTGAGCAGTTGAAAGTCTGATTTTGGTAAAGACATCTTTCAAAGCCATCAGCAAATTCTCTGGTCTGATTAAGGGAAAAGAGGGGAAAAGAAAATCCCTACACATTTATTTATTCCCCATGAAGCTGGGTATCTTGAAGAGGTCAAGAAAAAAATTCCATTAAATGGACCGATAAGTGTCTCACTCATTGCAGAGGCGTAATTGTTGGCAGCCTCCGTGGTGGAAGTCCGATGGGGCCCTAATTGTACTCTAAGTGGACACAGCATCCTCTGAAAGTGTTCTCTGACTTTGGGCACACGAGCATGAGGCTGCAGTTGCTACTCAAACCTTAAATTTAACACGACTTTCTCCTGCGTGTTCGTAGGAAGATTGGATCAGAATGAACACAGGAAAAAAAAAAAAAAAGGCTCTGGGTAATAAAGCGAGTGAATCTAATTAGCATTAGTGCAGTGAGAGCAGAGCAGTTCTCTGTATGAAGTTCACCACTTGCAGCTCTATTTCTGGCTCTCAATGAAGGAGGGTTGCAGGAAGTTCACGGTAAGCCTGCTATATAGCTCGGTACATACTCGGTGTGCTTAAAACAGACAAAGGTGCCTTAATTCGGGAGCCCTCCAACAGTGATGAACAGGCAGTGCTATTTACGGCAAAGTACAATTCTTTTAGGAATCATTATCAAGAATGTCTTAGATGGTTAATCAGATAGACTGCCTATTTGCTTAATCAAAAAGAAAATTGTGTTTGTATCATACTTGCCACTAAAAACAAAAACGATGCCAAAGTTTGGATCTTCCTTTCCTGAGTTAATGTTTTTAGGAGTCTCGGATTTATTGTGAGCGGGAGTCCAAGAAGCTTTCCCACAACACTGAGACAGCACTGTGAACCAGGAAGAAACCCAAAACACAGTCTGTAAGCATGCATGTGCGCGCACACGCACATACTCACGCACACACACACACTCCTCCACTTAAACCGCCATTAGCTCACCAAAATAAAAGTTCGAATTAAAACCCAACAATTGTTGGCCTGTTATGTTCAAAATCTGTTGCGCCGTATAAATAAATGAGCTCGAAACAACCACCAGAAAGAAAAGAAAAAAGAAAAACCGAAACAACAACAATCCCATTTAAAGATGCTATTGGAATTTTCAAATCTCTAACTTCAAACAAAAAAAAAAACAGTAAGTCTGATGACATGAAAAGAAAATAAAGTCTTCATCGGCTTTTTTAGGATCTGATCCACTTAAGCACAGAAAAAAAAATATTTGAAAAGGTGCTTAAAAAAATAATAAGGCAGATGTTCAGGTCACAGCAAAGCCAGGAGGTTGTTTATTTTACTAAAGCTATGACATGCGCAGCCCCGAATTAGGGGTGGCACTGAGGCTGGGGCCTATCTCAACTATCGCCACCTGTTCGCCCTGAAAAATCAATCGAAGTCCCACTTTCATCGCACGCTCCTTCTCTCCAGGAAAACTGAGCTGCATCCTGAGACCTGGGTTGCTCAGAAGAGATGGACTTGAAACCTAAATCCGAGGTCTCGCATTCCTACCCTGCTCGCATTCATATAAATGGAGCACAGTAAGACTAGGCTTCGGGGGCACTGGTAGAAATGGGAGGGAGAAGGGGGGGAAAAGCCGAAAGGAAAAGAGAAAGAGAAAAATTCCTCCTTCTGTTGGTGTCGTACTGAGCATCGTACCTCCTTCTGGTGAATTCCAATAATTTCTTCAAAGGCTCTTTTTTTTATTTCCTTTCCTTTCCTTTCTCCCACCCCCTCCTTCAGAACCGAATCCTGTGCTACATTTTCTGTGCAATAAGGAGCGATCCAACTCTGCAAGTTGAAAGCGAGGGCAGGAAAGCCGTCCCAAGTGTTCTAGTAATTAAACGAACGTGCATAATGAACCATATGCCCAAAGGGCCTGTGCTTCGTGTGGGCCAGATTTTTGTTTGAATTTTTAATTTTTATATACAGATGAAACGTTCGCTGTAATCTGCCGAGGGTGCGGGAGAACCCGCAGCCAGGAAGAGTGCGAGGGCCGGCCCGTGCACGAGCAGGAGACGCTGGAGAAATGCTTCTCCGAGGACGCCGGTCCAAATGTGTTTTCCCCCCTCGAGCGATTGTTCCCGTCATCTGCTCAGAGTCGTCAGGAGACGCGCACGACCGATACACTGACAGCTTTATACAGTATGAATAAAATGCAGCGCCGTCAGCTGAAAAGTGTGAAAATCCCATGGGACAAACAAGGATTTCTCTTTAAAAAAAAAAAAAATGCCTTCTACACCCATCACTCAGACTACCATCTTGAATTACAGGAAATCCTCCCAAGGAAGCTACGTCAATGTGATATTGCAGGCTCTGGGCCACATGTATGAGCGATCTGAACTGATCTTAGAGGAATTCCTACCTCTCACTGATGCCACTGCACAGGGGGGTAGAAAATGCTCAGGGCCAAGCGCGGGCCCGCCCTCCCCCCGCCCCCCACAGCAGCGCACACTGTGAACCTGAGGAGTTCAACGTGCTCCCTCTAACATACAGATCCCCAGTACTCCCTAAACTACTGTGGTGGAAGAGCTGCTAAAACCTTCCTTGAAGCTTTTCCGTGTCATTGAGAAAATACTGAGCTATAATCAACAGAATGTACGAGACACAGAGTCTGATAAAATGACTGTGTCAGCTCCGGGACACGCGGCCAGCTGCCATGAGAGCGAGCATTCTCTAGTGCGGGGAGGAGAGCTTTTTAAAAACGTGCCCGGACGTTTGAAGCGTAAAATGACGGTCTGGACAAAGTTATCAGGTGCCATGCGTGGGTCGGTCTTGTACACACCTAATTCAGGATAAATATTTTGGAATGGAGTGACTGTGTGTGTGTGTGTGTGTGTGTGCACGAGTGTGCGTGTGTGTGTGTGTGCACGAGTGTGCGTGTGCATGTGTTGTGTTGGTAGGAGAAGAGGCACAGAGGAAGATCTGAAGTTCACTCTTCTCCAAATCTTAAACTGAAATAACCTAAATGCAAAATGCCACCCTGGGCCTCGCGGCACTGAGAAAAGACGGAAAGACGCCTAATGGGAAGTCAGTGTGAAACCTTGGACTCTCTTCACCAAACACCCCCCTTTTCCGAACACAGATATGCTGCCGTTTTCACAATGTAAACACCAGAATGGAATGCAAAGCATTTAAAAAGAGCGAGTAATAATGGAGCTGTAAATAACATCTCTCGTTGCTTTCCCTCTCAATTCGGAGTTTCTGCCTTTGACACTGGCTAGGTTACTTGATCTAGTGGTCTCGGTGGAAAGACAGATAAACTTCAACTGCAGGCAGAAGACAAAAATTGACAAGGAGTGTCACCTTTCCTGACTGTTTAAATCCTTTAAGGAAGTGTCTGAGCAATTAGAGAGGGAGTGTAATCTTTGCAGAGTGCATTAACACTCTCCGACCTCCCAGACAATAGATCAGACCTCAGACACATAATGCTTCCCTAAGGCTTTTTAGCCCTGGTGTTTGATCTCTTAGTCACTCTGCCTGTGATACTACAGGTATCACCCGGTACAAGGCATTATTCATGAGCACTGCTGTCCACTAGCTGACACTGACCGCAATCAAGCAAAAAGCAGGAAAATCACCATAATCCTCAGCAGTATTTCCTGTATCTTTAAGAAGGGGGTGCGGTGCGGGTGAGTCCAAATTTCCAGAAAATAGTCTTTCACGAGTCTCTTATTTTTTTTTTTCAAGCCACAAAGTCCATTCTGTAAAAGTGCGTCAGTTACATTAATATGCATAGGTTGCTTGATGAGCACGGGGTGTGCGGGGCAGGGTTGGGGTGACCTCCTAAACATTAGATGCTTTTCATCGATAAGCTGAACTTCATAATAGATTCATTGAGGAAAACATCATGTGTGATAAACAACACTGTGATATGCAAAAAAAGAAGAAGAAAAAAAAAAGCAAAAAAGGGGGACTCAAATAAACTCCTTGCACTGCAAGCTTTTACATCTTCATTTATCCTGCAGGGTACGCGGCAGGGCGCACTGGGCTGGCTATAACCTGCTTCCTGATGAACACATCCTGTTCCAACTGCTAATCTCACAGTGGAAGCCTGGCTTTTACCATTTATTATAAACATTTTCAAGAACTGCTTACCACGATACATTTTTTTTTTTTTTAACGGATTAGATTCTGGTCAGCTGCTAACAGAGCAGAGAACTGAACATTCTCTACACGGAGAGTGAGAAAGAGGTTTTCCGAGGCTCTGACTTGCTTTCTTTCCACTGTTCTCCCTCATGAGTAATTGGAATAGCAATTGAAACAGAATATAACAAGGCTGGGAGGTTTCTTTTCTTTTCTTTTTTTTTTCTTTTCCCCCCTGTTCTATTATAAGAAATTCTGTATCCAATCGTATAGCTTTATAAGACCTTACTGGTCTTGAACTTCACTGTAAGACCGAGTGAAATGTTCAGAAGAGAGAGACTGAAATCATTTGCTCAAGACTCACCACAGTGGTCCGTTGATGACACTCAATATCTAAAGCCTAGAGCATTTAAACCAAAATAATTACATTTTCTTAGGATCAAGGCAGTTCCCCCTTGCAAATGTGCACTGTAAAGGTTGTTTAAACGAAACTACAAGAAAAGAGCGCTGAAAATTAGCTTTATGTCTAAGTGAGTCACTTTAGTGTTAGTGTTTTCAGACCCGAACTTACAAAAAAATGGCAAATGAAAATATATATTCGCAAAAAGCGATTTAAGAACTTTTGAACCTTAACTAGCAAGAAAGAATGATCTACTGAGTGTTTTCACTTTGCTTTGAGAATGCCTAATGTCCAAAATGAAATAAATAAAATAATTGAAGAACAATGTTCTCATATCCACTCTATATTTTCTAATGTTTTAAAAGAAATCGTTTATGTTGTATTTTTATCCCTGGGTAAAATAGCTTCCATGAAATCAGGGATCCCACTCTGATTACATCTAAGCTTCGACAATTAGCTAAGGAAGGAGATGTCCTCTGGAGGCAACTGGATTTGATATTCTGGTTTCGATACGCATCCATAGCACTACGCCTAAACTCTGAAAACTCAAAGGGAAAGGATTTTATGAAGCTCACCGATAGAATAGGCATCAAATTTTAGCTACAGGTCAAGAAAGAAAGAAAGTTTTAAAAAATGGCTTAATATGGTTCTTCGCCATAGCAAATCCGTACCAATTTAGCAGTAATCTGGATCTCGCCCCCCGTGCATGAAGACGGCACGCCATAGCACACCTGAGAAGCTTATTATAAAAACAGAGTTTACGCGACATGAAAGTTTCCTTTTTCCCTAATGTAATGATTTCTGTTTGTAGATGATTCTATTAAATTAAAAATAAATTGCTGAATTTAAATTCCCCCAGAAAGCAGTCCACAGAAATTTACCGTTGGGATTTTCATCATTTATGAGTTTCTATCGCCACCTGCAGGATGTCTTGAAATGAACTTGAGCAACAGTGAGGCTATTTTGCTATTCTTTTTCTTTTCCCTTTTCCTTTCTTCTCTTCTCCCCCCCCACGTGTGTGTGTGTGTGTGTGTGTGTGTGTGTGTATGCGTGCGCACGCGTGCATGTGCTAAATTTCCAGGAATCGACTGCTTTTCTTTTGAAAACATTTACATTACTGAACTTTTAAAAATCACGAATGAAATGTAAAATTAAACTTAGTGAAAGAGATGTGTAGTTGATCGAAGCCACAGGCGGCTAATTTGTTAACACATCGCATTGTCTATTCTGCAAAATAAAAACCTGAGGGGGAAACCAGCCTTACCAACAAATGTGAGGTCTTCAATGGTTTCCAAGTAAAGCAAGCTTTGGCTATGGCATAGTTTACAGGAAAGTTTATAGCTGCATGTACCTGGCTTATACCAGAGAGGAAGAATGTTGCTTTCAGCAAGTTCATGTTCGGTATGCTGTTGCTCTTTAAATGGAAAACAAACGTAAGATAATATTTCACTGTAAGGGTTATAGTAGCCCAATAATGTAAGAGTAAGTATTAATAGCAGAAGTCCGAAATTAAACCCCTCCAACACACAAAAACACAGATCGTCATCATTATTGTCATTGTCATTGTCATCGTCATCACCATCACCATCACCATAAAGTATTGATGGGGAAGATCCATCTGCAGGAGGAGATGGGTCAGGCACCCGATGTAACAACACCAATTTCTGTTCCTCCGGGGAATGTTATTCCTCTAGGGCAGCAACTCTTCAGACTTATAAAATATTTTCCAAACATAAGACTTGAGGGAAAATGGATTTTTAAAAATTTTTTAATAAAAAAAAGTCCATAGCTACTTTGTCGATGCGTTTCATGTTCAGGAACTGAAACCACGATTACAAAGTTCATGAGTGCAAAGGTCAAACACTGCCAATATGGTGTAGAGGCCGGAAACAAGTCATGAAGCCTTGGGAAAAAATCACTTTACCAAGCCTTTGATTTCTGCCTCAATGGATGAACCCGAAAGACCCCACAATTTAACATTCTGTGGTCCCATGCTTTTCTAGGCTTAAAACAGCAGTTGTGGGGGTCTGGTTTAAACACTAATGGACCTAAGAAGTCCATTCTTTCTTTTTGTTTTTCCTTGACAAAATGAAGCATCCTTAGCAATTAGTTGAAACAAAAACCATTTTAAAGGTTGGGCATAAATAGAAAAATCACTTCGAAGGGCCCAAAACATATGGATTTAGGGTTGAAGAACATCCCAGTGAGATTAAAACAGCATACACTGCACAGAAACACGGCTTGATGATGACATAGTGAATCGGATTTTGATTTAATTGTCTCTGTGTCTTTTTTTTTTTTTCATAGAAGTGAAATCCAGGATATCAGGCCAAAGAAAATCTTCCCCCCCAAATTAGCTGTTATTTAAAAAGCCAGTGACACAACTGCAGGATTGGGGGAGAGACAGCAAAACACACCTTCCTAAATCATAAATCAAATGGCAAGTGTACACTACAGCTGCGTAAACTCTAACCAGACCACAAAGAAGGCCTCTCTCCATAAATATCAGATCAGGCAGCTAGAATGATTACCAGGCGCTCTCGTAACTGTCACCTGTGGTGGGTCTAATTACAGGCTACCTCGGCGAGCACGCCTGCATCTCACGGCAATAAAAGGGCCATCGGCTCGCCAAGCCCAGCCAGGCAAGGAGAACACAGGCCACCTGATGGGGAGCCCCGAAGACCAGCCAGAGGGACTAATAAAAATGACAGCTTAGGAACAAATGACAAAGCTTGGACTACAAAAAAGGCAATATTAAATTAGCCAGAAATATGAGAGCTGAGCACGGTTCTTCAACAGGTCCAAAGCGAAGCAGAAGATTGGTGTTAACTGTTTTCACGCACACCAGGCCTCTATATTCCCCTCCTCTTCCTCCGACTCTCTCCTTTCCCTCTCTCTCTCTCCCCCCATCCCTCTACCCTCCATCCCTCCCTCTCTTTCATCTCTAAATATTCTTTTCCATTTTTGCATCATACAATATGTTTGCACATCCATGTGTCACATATGGAAACGGATGAGGGTGGGGGAGCACTCAGGTCTGTAAGAATCAAAAATACCCTGGCCCCCTCCCCCGAATCAGGGCCTGTTGGTCAGGGTAAGAGATTCGCCAGCTTCCTTCCTCCTCCTCTAGTTCTCCCAGTACTGCCTGCCTTTTGGCCATTTTGCTAATTAGCACCATCCTCTGGATGAGCAGGGTCAAGAAAAAGCTAGGGAAACGCACCTCGGCCACGGTTATAATGAAGTTGGTAGGCTGTCTACGGATTGTGCCCTCTGACGGGGTCGCGGGCTGTACGGTCGGAGGGGGAGCTGGAATAAAGGGAAAGCAGTATCTGGGAGCAGGTGGCCTGCACTGCTCCCAGAGGGCTTCCAAGAAGCACTGCTTAGATGCCTGCTGTGTACCCAACACTGCAGTCAGCAGTGAGGACATTCACAAAGATAAAAGACTGGGCTTTGGCGATTCTGCAGCTCACGATGTCCTAAAACAATCTTTCAATCGTTTGGCTGTGTTACACGGAATAATTTTTTAGCGTATGACATTAACCTGAATCTCTCCTCTTTAAATTTTTTTTATTTTTCAATTACAGTTGACATACAATATTATATTATTTTCAGGTATACAACATGGCGATTAGACATTTATATACCTTCCGAAGTGATCATCCCGATAAGTCTAGTATCCATCCGACGACACCTCACATAGTTATCACAATATTACCGACTATATTCCCTGTGCTGTATTGACATCCTCATGACTGTTTCTATAACTGGCCTATTTTTGACGTGATGAACTTAGATTATCAGGCCAAACGTGAGAAGGACTATCGTAGCCTTAAAGGTGGACCCACGTGCTTTGGCACTTGGAGGCTCCATGTGCTTTTATTAGACTTAGGACCAGATTGAACATTAATTACAAGGCACGTAATCCGAGGGTTTGCATTCCTACCTTGTCCTCCACCCGGACCCTCGGCAAGTCCTCACGTCACACGCCCTCTGCCTCAGAACGGCAGCTCTGTGGGCGCGTGCGCTCAGGCCCGCCGACTGAGGCCTTTCTCTGAGCTAGAAGCGTCGCCTACGGCAGTCACAGCGGACCATAATTCCCGCCCCCACCTGTGGCTCGTGCCGTGTGCTTAAAATATTTCCATGCTCGTGATCTCTAATTTATCTCCAAAGGGCACATTTAATTTTTCGTACGGTGTGCTTTAATCATGGAAAGGTTACTGCTTTGATTTTAAATATGAGAGGCGGATGGTAGAGGAAAGGTAGAGGAGAGAAAATAGAGGGGCAGCAAAGGATGTGGGAGAGTCTGGGAGGAGGGGAAGATGGGGTGAGACGGAGGAAGAGAGGGGAGGAAGACAGACGGACAGAGAGATGGACCGGTGACTGCCTGGGAGGAGCAGCCCACCTTCGTATCTCCGCACGTGACAGTGTGTGCGCAGGGGGCGGGCGGTGCTTACGGAAACAGGGAGGGAGGGACGGGCCGAGCAGGAAGGTGGCCGTCAAGCCCTGGCTGGCTCGGAGGGTAACAGGATCTCCAGTCTTCTCTTTCTCCACGATTTAAGATCCCGAAATCAGGATCCTGTTCAAATCAGTGGGGTTTCTCCGCGCAGGAGAGTGAAGCAGAATGAATCCACTGAAACCTGTGAAAAACCACGGCTCCTAACCAGAAAGGGCAGAGAAGGCAGAAGATGTGCTCACAGGCGCAGCCCCACAGAAAGCGCGGGGCGGCGGCAGGTAGTGGCAGCAGGTTCCATACGGGGCCCGGCCCTACAACACAGACGGGGGAGTCAACCGTTCACTGATCATCTAACGGGGCCGTGTGAAGACTGGCAGCGTGTGATGCTCTAAGACTGACAGAATAAAAGTCTCCTGCTCACTAGTCAAAACTGGGATGCTCCCAAAACACCAGCTGATTTCAGTCTGCGTAGCTGTGATTCTGTCTGGAAGCATAATTCAATTATTAAGTTGAAAATATAAACATGAAAATATGCTAAAATAGTTAAGGTTGTCCTTTTAAATTTTCAACAGATAATCTTTTAATGCAATTACTGTAATTTTATTAAATGGCATAATTAGTTAATGCCTGAGAAGCTGTCAATACAAGGGGCAATTATGTTGTAAAAATTATAATCGCAATTTGCAATAATGGATTGTTCTTATGAAAAAAAAATGCTGAAGAAACTTTAACATATTTTTGAAAGTATATTATGCAGGTCTCAGTGAAAAGATTTGGGAAATCATCTTATAAACATTAAATAAATCAAATATAACCTGCCAAATATTTTAGCATATTATATATTTATACATTTTGCGTGTGTGTGTGTGTGTGTATATCCTCTCCCTCTCTATTATATATATACATACACACACACACACACACACACACATATATATATACACACACATATATAATAGAGAGAGAAAGAGATAGAGAGAGGAGCATTTAAGATGTCTAAACACTATCTGTTCCTCCAGACAAAATCATTATTGTAACTATGGTATTTTTTTAGCTTTACAAAGTGTTGCTAATCTTTGAGTCCCAAATACACAAACACCTGCCGAACAGGCAGTGATGTCTGCTTTGCACACCAGTTGTGACTTTTGGTGGAAACAGCCACCGAAAGTTTAACCAAAGGCAGGTACATCTAGTTGTGAATAAATTGATGGAACTTACAGGAAAAGTAAATCGTTTAGACACAGTTAACACATTAATATCTAAAGCATCAAAAAGACATCTGAGCAGCGTATGTTAATACCGCATCTGAAAACAAAATTAACACTGTAGTTGTCATTTGCATCAAAGTAAATTCCATGTGAATATTCTCTGGGCCACAGAAGGAATGAATCATGGATAGAAACAATCCTCGAGGTCTCACACAAAATTTTTACTAAACCGTTCTCACAAAATATGCAACAGAAAAATTTTTTTGTTTCCAAAACGTCCTGTGCTTCTTTGTGTGTGTGTGTGTGAGAGACGAGTTGGTTCTGTCACTGCGGCTATTGTTTTAAGTGTAATGTGAAATGACTTCTCAAAATTCTAGGACCTAAATGCTAAGAATTTTGTATATGGTGACTATCAGTAAGAAAGTGAAGAATTGTATTTTTAACCTTATTGGGGTGGGGAAGGTTGATTGATGCTTTAAATTATGTATCATATTGCAGGCCCTGTCAACTCTGAAGAATAAATTCTTCATTTTTCTACACTCAAAAAATTCAGGGGGAAAAAAAAAGTCACAGATGTTAAAATCATGGCTTTATGAAGATTCCCATTGATATATGGTAGATTTAGATTACTTTTAACATCAGATGTCCAAGAAAAAAAATTTAATAAAATAAGGAATCCATCAATGCCCTGCAGACTTGCCTCCCTTAATGTAATAGGTGTGTGCCTGAGAGATTGGTAGAAACACAAAACCACGCAAACGCAGCCCTTTCTTATGGCTTCAGGAGATCGTTGCTACTTAAAGTAATCTGAGGGTTTATTATCATATGGAAAAATAATGCGCGTGGGCCATGAGATAACTTCGAGTCTTTCAATAGATCTACTGCGGTTCGTAATATATAAGTACCCAATAAAAACAAAAAACAAAAAAGCCACAGATGTAATTGGTTCTACAGTACAAACATCACAGTGCAAAATTATCTTTCAGGAACGAATTCAATTCTTCTTAACTATCATCAAATAATGTATTCTCTCTGCGACGTGGGGATATACTATTTAGCGCGCGCACACACACACACACACACTAGAAATAGGGGTCTAGCTCTCTGATCACTACTGTTTTAAGATGTTTTGAAGGAATGTACTGGTGGAGATAGTTAACTCTTCTCTACTCTAATCCCTTGTTCTGAACAACCTGGCATTCTTTAAGAGAAACTAAAAAGCACAGATTCCTTCCATGGCCCCTTCGTTTACTTGTTTTTAGCCTTTACGCTCTCCCTGAAAACCATGTTATGTCATCTAAAAGCTTTCCCAAAAAGTGGAGAAAAAATAACTCAGACTCCAATTTCGGCCTCAGCCGAGGGCCAGACACTGAGGTTTTCCAGACCATCACGCGGGGCTCCAGGGGCGCCGCATGCATGTGATTCCCAGGCTCTGGGCTGTGCCCCAAAGATATCACAGACGTTTCCACCTTTGGCTTCTCTAATTCTGGCTCCACCTCTTGTGAGCATAATGACTATGACTGAGGATCACGTCCACTCACACGAGAGCTCCTTTACCCCAACGCACCGTGGAACAGGCTTCCCTCTCATTCACGACATCTAAATACACATCTCAAATGACCACTGCGGTGGGCCCTAGAGTCGTCATCATCTGCGTAAATACAAGGACCACAATCACTGCATCCTGGCATCAGTGAGAGGCAGTATACTCAATAGCTGTCGTGAGAACGAAACAAGTTAACGTGTGTAACATGCTTAGCAAGCACTGAAACATTAGCTGTAAGATATTCCTAGACTTTGAAGTCTGGGCATATCTATAAAATACCATGTATATTTACAAAGATATTCGTAGGGAGATATACAGATGTCTTTCTTGTAGGCATTGTATTTTAGTTACACTTGGCCTCTCTCAATAAACTAACACCTCATCCTAATTTACCTTTCAATTGGAAAACTTGAGAGTGTGACTTTTTGAGCATATATATATATATATATATATACATACACATACATACATACATACACACACACACACACACAAATAAGCAAAGATCACAAGAAAATATCTAGAAAACTTAGAGGAAGGAGAAAGACTCAAAGATACAATGAACAAAATTTTCCATAATTATCCTAGAAAAAACTGTCTGTAAAAGTGTGATTTGGAATTGTTTAACCACTCTAAAAAAAAAAAAAGCCTAAATTTAATTTCTTGCAAGAATAATGGATTCGACAGCACACAGAAACATTCACACTGCAGGGGTCAGTGACTTGAGGAGAACTCTCCTGTCTTCGTACTGGAGCTACGACCCCCACGTACGTGAAGAGGGGAGGCTTAAGCTTGAACCGTCTAACAAGATAAATTCTCCCGTGTTTGTCCATCTCCTCTGACTGGCCGCTGTGTGGACCTAGACCTTAGCAGGCTGCTGTCCTTTAACTCCTGCTTTCAACAAGATATGATATATTCCTATAGGCAGCCAAAGGAATTCTTAGAAAAATATTTGGTTTGCTTTCATGAAGTCCTAAAACTAAGAGCCAGAATATACCGAACAAAATCCTACAGCATTCTTGCTTTGTGTCATCTGGAAATACAGACGTCTCCGTGATGTGAAGAGGCCGTTTTATGTTATCTGACAACACAGAATGAGAACGAAATTCCTCCACTTCTGCCCTTAGCTTGTGATGCTGGTGCCGCTTCCTGTACCTTGAGGAGAAGGCAAAGCTCCACCCGGGACGCTTCAGCCAAAACGGTTCATTTCACACCTGCGCAGTGAACCCTGCGCCATCACTGATCCTAATTTCTAAGGCAGAAGGCCTTCAAGCCCAGTCCCGCTGGTTAGTAAATTCCTGCCTTAAGACTTTGCTTCACATCACCACGAAACTGCTCTCCCCCTGTAATGCCAGGGCAAGCGGCTGAAGCATGAACCAGTGATCACACTGATGAGTAAAGACTGGGCAGAGCGTCCCGAGCTCAGCAGACCACAGGGCATCGGTGTGCACCGCCGATGACAAGCACGGCGCCCTCGAGAGCGGAACGGGAAAGAGGAGCAGCCAGACTTCGGTGTCACGGCCTCCCTTCCTCTCTGGCCCAGGTCACCTGAGGAGTCAACATTCTGCAGAGGGACAGCCCTTAGCGGAGTCACGCAGTGTCAGGGGCACAGCGCCATAGCCGGCCGCAGCACGGCCCGACAGCTCTCTACGGGCAGCTAAGTCCGGTCTGCAGGTGAGATCCATGAAAGCAAAGTGTTCTCCGAAAAAATGAAGGCTACCCATAATCCTATTAAAAATAACAATAAGCGAGACCAGAATATATTTTTTAGTTTATCCTAAAAAATGCATTTTTTATATGCTCTTGCTTTAAGAGCAGAAACAGTTCTGCAGAATGACCCGCCATGCCAGTAGCAACAAAAACATTCTCTAATAAAATTACGCTTTGCCAGTGTAGGGAAGGGAGATGGAGTATCCACCAAAGTAAATGGTCAAGGTAAGTGCAAGATAAACGCAGAGTTTCAAATGAAAACTGAACACCAAGCGTGGTTAAGTGAGCACTCTTCACCCAGCACCTTCGGGACAACCCGGGGAGAGCGTTTACACGTGCACCATTGCTAAGTGACTCGGCATCTTTTCAGTGATGTGCGATGGAAAATGTCCCCCACACAGTGGGGCTTCCCACGGTCTCATGAAGCCACGCGTCCCCACAAAAGCACACTTTTTGGCAGACCGGCAAGATGAGCTCCATCTTTACCTTTCTTTCTCGGGGCCTCGGATTTGAAAGGCCGACGTGGTGGCCTGGGCCTGCCGGCCTGGCAGACGGAGGGACCAGGCAGTGCGGAAGTGGCCCCACTGCCAGAGCTCCTTTCCCGCTTGGAAGTCCCCACATTAGACGACCTATTGCTATTCATTTGCTGTAATCTTTCTTCAGATCGGGCCGGCAGCCCATTAATCATTCCTGTCATGCCACTACGGAACGCAGTGCAATGGATCTGTTTTTCTAAAAATCACAGTGCCAGAGACTACGCTCGAGAAAAAGGAAACCCTCTCCTTGCAGAGGCTGGGGACTGACTGGAAGGAGCCACCAATTGCGTTGCTTTGCCCACTTTTGCCCAGAACCACACGGAACATTCTGTGGAAAGTTCTTACGAGAACTAAGGTAGAAAGGGGAGGTAGAGAGGATGAAGAGGGTCCCAACACATGAAGCCCCGAGCTGAGGATAACCTGAGAAAGAGAAGTAGACGAATAAATGCCAAGAGAAAGACAGATATGAATTAATAAGGTCCTTATTCATGATCCTTATTAAAGCCAACTGTTTTAGCATACTTCAGACCGAAAAAAAGCATATTAATGGTCAAGGCTGAAGCCATCATAGGGTCTCTATATCCTGAAGCACTGAAAACACTAAAATTAAGTAGACCAACAGAATGCTCACCAATGACGAGGAAAAAGTCTCTTAAGGAGCTGGCATACTTGCTCCGTAAGGTGGACGTGGCCTTGAGCTCACTGACGTCTTGGGCTAATTTTTTTCTTTTAATGAGGGGTATACCTTTGGGATAAGCGAGAGCACTGGCAACGGAAAACAGGAGACAGAGGGACCGTGATCACGGCCCACATGTCATATCAAGCCCTACTGTGATCTTTGCACAGGACGGAAGTTAATGGCAGGATACAAAATGTACAAGATAAGCCACTGAGAGGCTTGGCTTCTCCGCCCACGTTTAATCCTACCAATCTGATCGAGGGCAAGACCCTTTACAAATGAGGGAGAATCCCAGAGATGTAAAAGGAGGACATGGTGCCAACCCTCATGTCCTTGTAAGATCCTTGGGCTCTCCGCGGTTGGCTTAGGTGGTGTTAAGATCTCTTGCAGTTCTGAGACTGCGATTTCATTACCCTTACGAGGCCGGGCCGACGTTATCAGCGAGAAGTGTATGCATTTCACATATATTACTGTTCTCGTGTGTGGTGTCGAGTCAACGTGTGACGTGTAGCAATCAGTTATGTCTCAAGGGGTGTGATATAAATAAATGTTTTTCATGTCAAAGTTAGTGAATGGTTTACTTAAAACATAAATTAGAGCAATTTCATCTTAATTTAGTCATGTGATTTTTTTTTTAACTTTCGTTTTTCAAAAAACACTGGCATTCACTGGAACAGAAGGAGAGAAATATGCACAATGTAGGGACTACGCAGACATAGTTACAACACTACCACAAAAACATTTAAAACCATATAGAATATTGACTCTCTTAAACTTGCCAAGAGGTAGTATATGAGTACGGTTTGGGTAATTTAAGAAATTTCCGAGGGTAAATCTGACATAAGTACTATCTTAGAAAGACATCTACACAATCACCTATGTTATAATATATTTTCGAAAGATGAGGAGATAGCATTTTACATTTTAAAGTTTCCTTACAGGTGTGAACCTCAGCAAGGTTGAATGTATATTATTCTGCTTCATGTCAGTAAAATGAAACCTACCCGCATTTGGATTGGGGACTGAGAAACAAATAATTTGAACATAAAAAAAAAGGAGCTTACCACGAATGCTATTGCACTTCTCCATGTGGACTCCCACTGGAAGCAGCTTTTAAGGAACTGTATTGTATTCCATATTGCCATGGTGATTCTTTTCACACGGTCTACATCTCTTGATAAAATCTGATAAAAAAAAATGGAAAATAGGGAACTAGATTTGAATACTCCAAATATTATCTTTAGAGCGGGCATCTTGGTCATTTAAATTGTATTTTGTATAGCTGCCAATGTAAAAAAAAAAAATAGAAAGAAAAATTCCTAATGTTTTTTTTCTAATATTCTTTTTAAAATATGAGCATCTGCAGAGGAAAGGAAAACCCAATGCATTTGATAGTTTCTTTAATGAACAATACCTGCTTCAATAATGTTCATCAGAAAATGAGCTGGCAAAAGCTAGAGAAGCCAGACACCGTGTGTGTGTGTGTGTGTGAGAAAGAGAGAGAGAGAGAGAGAATAACAACAGGTTTCTCTCTTGTCCAGCTTAGAAAGAAACGGATAGACTTAAAGAAATGTACAAGTATTCTAACCCACAGAGTGGAGAAGCAAAAGCCTACGGAAAAGTGTAATTCTGGGAAGGGATTCAGCTCTCTCACCTTCTAGCTTGTCTGACCCCGGGCCAGTTTCTTACTCTCTCTCTCTCTTATACAACAGGGCTGATATTAGTGCTAACCTTGAAGACTATAGAGAGAACTAAAAGGCTTACACATGTGCCTGTCACATAGTATTTGCATGATAAGCACAAACTTCAATTCTATGAAAATTTTGGGACGCCTAGTGTTGGGGGACACCTAGTGGCGAGAACCACGCAGGGGGACTCTAATACATCCCAGGATCTCAGTCCCGGGCCCCCTGGCGCTCTCAGGTCCTGAAGCCACCCCAAGTGGAGGTCTGTGTTTGGCAAAGGAAATATCGTTTCTCCCGGCCGTAGACAGATTCATTTCAACTTTCTTGCAAAGCAGCTACCCCACCTACCTCAACTCGGGTTTTAACTTTCAAGTAAACAGACAGAAAGGCAGCAACAATAATAACGAAATAAGAGGCTGACTCAGATTACACAAAATAAATATTACACTCGATGCTATGGCAGACCAAAGCAAAACATTTGGATGCTCCCTCAGAAGACAGTTAAGGCCTTTTCCAAGTGTTTTCAGTTCACGGGAAGCAAAAGGATGATAAGATGCCTTTCTATTTAGCTGCTTTATGGCATCCACAGCTGCTCACCCCACAGGAAGTGGTGGAAGTAATAAACACTTTTAAAGGGGACACTTTGTTCTTTGTTACACAACTGAAGAGGGACAATACGTACAGAGTGAAATCCTGAACTGAGTCTGAACAGGACAGGGAGGTACACTGAGAAGAAATGTAAAGGTCATGCTAAAAAAAAAAAAATGTGAAACTTCCCCGGCGGGGCCCGGAGCTTCACTTTTGGTTGAGCTAATGAAAGAGGAATTGAGGCAATGGGCAGAGGGGGAGACAGGTAATTTGAAATGAGGTACGACACCCACACATCTCAAATTTAGACCATCCAAAATTAGTAAGAGCTGCTGTGGGTGAATCTGAGGCTGGGTTCACTAAATACCTTCTGCATGAATTTCTTTATGAACTCCACGGGCAGGATACCTCCCCGAAACTTCGAAAGACGGAGGTAAAAATGCCCGTGATGGAAGGGGGAGCGCAGGGCAAACAAGGCCAGCAGAGTGTTTACGGAGGCTGACGCTGGGAATTTTTGTTTACAGGATGATTCGGGACATCAATGGAGGGCCGACGCCTTCTGTTTCACCCGATAGATCTGGTTTAAGACCTTTCTTATTAGGCCGACTGAGGCCCTTGTTTTAGAAGGGAAGGGGAGATCAGGAGAAAGGAGGGGAGAGGTGGGGACTGAGAGGGGGGAGGAGGAGAAGGAGGAGGAAGAGAGGGGGAGGAACAAGCAGGCAAGGACAAACAGTACTTGGGTGCTGGACGCTGAGGGCACCACCAGGCCGGTTTACTGCAGGCACCGACCTTTTTGGACAGCTTGCGACTATCCTCAACGAAGCGCTTTTCTCTGGGACTGAAGGTCCTAATACTTGCTTTGACCTAGAAAGACATCATTAAAAGGTATAACGTCTCTGTGGACTTCGTTCTTCTCCTTTCTTCTTCATGGCTGAGAAGAATTTAGAATCCAACACCGTCTGAGCCCAAGGCCTTTGGCAGGGAGCGGAGAAAAATGGTGGCCCCCCCATGATCTGCATGTGTTTCTGGGGATCATTTCATGAGCATCATGTCACTGGGGTGGGGCAGACTGCATCTTGGGGACTCCAGAATGTTTGCAAATCAGTAGAGGTATTTTAAACTACTGCAGATTGGGATCTCAAACCGAAGTCTCTAGAAAGTAAAACTTCCTTTCACATCGATGTTTTGAACTAATGCTTTCACCAACAAAATCTTGCATGCGAAAATCAGCTTCCAGCTTATAAAAACATCTTTTCCACAATCTCATTTCTTCTCAATGATGTGGAAAAATAAGTAGATGAGCCATTTTAGCCCCACTGGATAGGGAATGAACTGAGGCTCAGAAGGGTGTTAGTGGTTTGTCCTCATCAACACACTGAGGAAAATTTCAAAGAACAAAACTCATGTCCCTCTCCTCTACATCAGATGGGCGACTAAAAAATTACTTAATTAACATATTTTCTATTTAGGACTTTTCCCCCTAAAACAGGTTTTACGTGTGTGCGTTGCAAAGGTCAAAGAAATAGGGGGAAAGAGGAAGTAACAACCAAGGGCATACTGGAAATGGTGCCCAGAATTCTAGCATTACTGGAAATAAAATATGCAATTTCCCTGACATTGATTTTAAGAATAATTTCTTAAAGATACCAAACAAGAAGCATAGGAATAACTTCAGAGTCAAAAGATCTGAAATTGGATCCCGATTCACTCATTTATGAGCAAATTGGCTCTCCTGTTTAATTCCATTTGCTCGTGGTAAAAAGGCATTAATGATACTGATTTACCAGGTTTATTGTGAGGGGTAAGTGAAGTAATGGCAGGGCCTGGCACATTGCAGGTGGCCAATGTTACCCTACGCTCCTTTACACCGCCAACTGGATTAACCTGGGCTCTCCTTTCCCTTTCTAGAACCTTCTGCTCGCGGCTAAGTAGACCACTCCCCTGCCCGTATAGGAATCTCACCTCACATCGTACTCCCATCAGGAATCCACTGTGCCAAGTCCCAAAACTATTTATGCCAGTTTTACTCATTATCATTATTATCATTCTATATTTTAATTATTATACAAATCATTGAAAGACAAGCAGGGATTATAAAGAGTTGAAATTTATGTTGTTCTAGAAAGATTTAATAAAGGTCAGTTGCTAAAAATATACTGTTATTGAGGTAGAGATTTTATGAAAAAACAATCTGGAAGAATTATAGATTCAGATAATTCTCTAAGTGTCTTTAAAATATATCTCTACTGTAAAGAAACTGAAAGTAGAAATTATTATAGATGTTATAAGTATATTTATGCAAGTAATATGTTTTAGAACTAAAAATAATAAATCCATGTTTCAAAAAAAAGGTTTCAGGCCCACACCCTCAAAATTGGCACACGAATGTGTATTTATATATTTTACATTAAACTAAAGATTCAAGAGACATTAAAAACTTTTTCCTCCTTTCACAGTAGTTTCCAACTGAGTAAGTACTTGTTTTGATAGTGTTGGATAACAAGACATTCACTATAATTATTAAATGCTATGTCAAAGGCTTGAAAATATCTCTGTCCAACAACCAACTAGAAGATTTCAGGTAACAGCACTAAAAAAAATAATTTTCTAATTTATTTTTAAATTTTTTTTCCTTGACACTTAGATAGATAGATTGAGAATTAAATACCACCAACTGTACTGGCTCAATAAGATTAACACCGGTTGAAAACTGGAGTGTCCAGCATTGATTTCATGGCTGAGTTTTAAAACACTGTTCTCTCTCCCTCTTCCTCTTCCTTCTCTCACTGTAATAATTCTGAAACATTTTACATTGATTTGAGTCTCTCCATGCTGGTCACCTTTCGCTTTAGGTATACAGAAGCTGGGAGGTATGGGCCAGTCAGACTTACCGGATTATATATGAAGTCCATTTCCAAATAAATAAGTCCTTTAAAAGCTTGTTCTAAATCTTTATTCTTCAATACGTAACAATTTGTTTGTCCATCTCGAATCTGTCATAAGTAATAGATAAAATACAAACTTTCTATGAGGTTTAAATGAAACAAACTGGGTCAAAGTTAAGAATGTAGACTGCATACACAGATGAAGCAAACATTAAGCAAATATCACATCCATCATAAATCAACTTATGAATCTAGAATGTTGTTATGACTGTTAAGACGATAGAGTTAAAATTACCAGGCTGAAACTAATATGTTAATGGGAAATTAGTGGTACAAATTATTACGACATTTACATGGGCTTTTCTTCAAAAATTCCAGAGGTTATACATTTTTATTTATTAAGAAAATGATATCCTACAAAATCCCTGGCCAGTACTCAAGATTGCCAAGGTCATGGGAAGAAAGAAGACTTGGAAACTGTCACAAATCAGAAGACTGAGGAGATAAGACTAAATGCAGTGTGGTACCCGAGGTTGGATCCCGGAGCAGAAAAAGGACATTAGTGGAAAAGCTGGCGAAATTCAAATAAAGACCAGACTTTAGTTAACAGGAATGTACGATGTCAGTTTTTAGTTCTGACACATCTTAGTATGGCAGTATAAGATGTTAACAATACAGGAAACTAGCTGAGGTGTATATGGAAACTCTGAATTATCTTTGCAACTTTTCTGTAAATCCAAAATAATTCCAAAATAAAGAAGTTATTAAAATATTTTTAAGGAACAAATAAACTACTTTTAATAAAACAATTAGTGTCTCACAGCCATGGGATAAATGCAAATTAAATAAATCAGGATAGCTAAAGTTTAGGTCCAATCCAAAAACATTTGAAACGCACAAAACGCTGACGACCCTTTAAAATAAACAAGTCCCTCTGATATCCTCTGTTGGCCAGCATATCACACCAGTTCCATACAGTAATCTAGCTGTGGACCCCAGCATGTAAGGCGTCTAAGAAGAATGTTTCCTATATCATTTGGGAAACAATTTGGCTCCAATTAAGGCATTCTCTTTTCGGAGCTGATAATCAGCAACGCTTTATTATACATAGTAGTCGTGTATGTATTAAACTTCGGGCTTGTAGGAGGCATACCTGTTAACTCCAAAGGAACACCAGAAAAATTTGAGCTGACCAAAAGCTCCATTTGAGGTTGTAATGGTCAAGGATTTGCAATAACAGAGGAAATGTGTAGCCATGAAATCTGAGCCATATTTTAAATGACTATTGCTGTCACTACAAACATTCTGCACAAGTGTTCTCATAAACAGTGGTGGAAATGAGTTGAATCAGTCACGGGGGGGCAGGGTGGTGGGGAACAGAGCCATTTCACTTTACAAGGGAGAGGTCACCTTCCTTCCCAAAGTCACCCCACCTCTCTAGATTGAATAGATTCTAAACAGAAAGATGGTTTTCCTGGCCAGTGGCTGAGAGGAAGGGGGTGCCCCATAAAGACCTGGTTTCCTTCCTAAACGGTGTCCAAACAGGATTCTGAGCTTCCTCTTTTAGCCACAGTCTCACTTAATAAATTGTGGGTGTTAAAGTTGAAAGAAATAAATACAGCAACAGCATGACAATTTGCCAAGCTGACTTTCGTCCAATTTAGCTTTGCTTCGACTCACAGGCATTGTACTGTTATCTTAAAGTTTCCATGATTTCTTAAGGGTTAGGGAAGGTCAACAGAAGAACAAGAGGTATCAGTACAAAAAGAAATATTTTATAGTAAAAGAAGTTTCTAGGGTTCTGTTTTTTTGTTTTTTTTTTTTTTGTTTTTTGATTTGGTAAATCATCGTTTCCGCTTTCTCAATGTCCTAGTATTGTGTCAGCAAAGCAAAAATCCACCTGGGGACATTGAAGCAGTTATTAAAGAGAGAAATGTAATCAAGGCTATCCATGCTTGGATAATATATATTATCTTAATATACTATCATATAATATTAATATAATATTTTATTTAATATTAATATATTATCTTAAAATATATAAATAATAGGTTTAAAAGTGTGTAAAAAGTTTAAAAAATGACAAAAAAAAATTAAAGGCCCTTTGAACTTCCATGAATACCCTAGTAGCTCCCTCCAAATGGAAACTAGATGGAAATTTGGCATGTATCTTTCCGAAACTTTTATTGAGAATTTATGTTCACAAATATATCCTAGAAAAAAGTATTTAAAAGTTTTTGCCTAAGTGTCAAACTGTAAATATTTCATTACTTCATTTTGTATCTATCAAAATAATTTCATAAATTGTCTGTATGAATATATAGATCTGCCTCATTTCTTTAAAGTGACATATAATATTAAAAATATAAATAAACTACGATTTAATAATTCTCCTATTGATGAATATTTGGTCATTTCACTTTGTCAGGTTGTTTGTTATAAGGAATATCTTTTGGGGAAAGGTAAAGAATAAGGAAAAGGGACCATACACTACTTTGTGGCATATATTTGGGTTAAGAACAGATCAATGCATTTGAATATTTAGTATTATAATTAAACATTGGAATGGTAATCAAAGAGAAATTTTTTTTTAATATTTTCATTATCTACAGTCTGTATATAATTGAACTTCCAACACAAGAATACAGGATAAAAAGCTCTGTAACAACCCAACTTGCCAAATTCCTATAAGTGAACATTACAGGAAATGAAAGCAAAACATATTTTTCCTATCAAGAACTGTATTATTTATAGTTAGAACTCAAAAAAATTATTTCTAGCAGTTTGTAATTTTAAAATCTCTATTAAGTAGGACAATTAAAGCACGGCTAAAAGAAAACTCAGAGCAGAGAATCTACATATGCTTTCATCTTCGGGTATGAGACAGTCACTTTATTTAAGGACTAAGTTTAATTGTGAGATCTCTGCCAGCCGAGGCAAAAAAAAAAAAAAAAAAAAAAAAAAAAAAAATGACAGTTTTCAATGTATGACAACAGGAAGTCTCTAAGTTCATCTGGAGAGTCTTCGTGGGCTGACATCTGGAAGGATTTCATTTCACTCAAATATAAGGGTCACTGGATAGAATAATAGATACTATCTTTAAATTCAGTATTACCAGAAAACTCTTCAAATTGACTCATCGCACATCTCTGCACACCTGCCTCTTCACAGGTGAAGAGCGCAGATGCTAGGCAATAATTTTAGGACAGCATCTTTGCGGGACGGTAATGTATATTTAACCTAATTAGGGAAACAACTTCCACAAAAATGGGTCTTTTCACGTCCCTTTACGTTGTTTCCAGAAATAACTGATCTATCAGAAAGTTTCATTAAAAGTATGCTAACAGTTAATTCCTAGTTAAATTAGCCAGTAAATGAAAGAGGGCAGGAAGTCTGTTTCTGAGTAATAAATTAGAATTTTGGAGCCAGAAGACAAGTTACAGAGAAGAGAGTCTGCTTTAGATTTTCATCTGACCTGAAATCATCTTTAAACTATTCACGCTTTCCTTGAATTTTAAATCTGCTTAAACAAGCCTTAAGTAAATATAAAAAAACTTCTTTTAAGTTAGGTGATACAACTAATTTTTGAGTCAAACAGATACTATATTTATTGTATTAGGAAACTAAACTATTTTTAATCAGGGGTTGGTATGTGAAACAGAAAATTCTTTTTCTCACCTGAAACTCTTTTTAAAAAATTATTATTATTATTATTATTATTATTATTATTGTTATCATGTTTTACTATAAAGTTCTTTGATATGACAAGTTACCAACTGATTCAATAGCAAAGTTAATCAGAATCAATATGAAGAAATAAAACCACCAGGTGGTTTGGGAAATGAAAAATACACATGTAAGATCCAATCCTAAACTAAAGAGCCCTATCGATTGCTTTGGTTTGACTGTCACAAAAAAATGGAGAACATTTGGGCGTGAAGAAGCATTGTGCAATCACTCTTTTAATTCCACGCAGAAAGAAAAACACTTTAACGTGACACCACCACGATACACCAGTCGGCCCCAACTAATACACATGCAAAGTGACGCGGACAGACTTGTGGCTGGACGAGAGGTAAATAAACACACTTTTCTTGGTGGTGATTCACATTCATGTCCCCGCTCAGAATCGCGCCTGTTTCCAATGGCGTGAGTTACACACGGCACGAGATTAAAATGTCTGCAAGGTCACCGTGCGCCCCGACACAAAGTTGACCATCAGTCAGCAGAGGCAGCACTGAATTCATCACCACAAACCCTCTCCACTTAATCTCACCTCTTCTTTCTTCCAAGGCAATCCATCTCACCCACTGCCTGAGTCCTAAACCCAGCTCTAAACTTCGGAGGTGCCAGAGAACCTCGATGCACCAGTATCGGCCTCTCTTATCAGCTCCTTCCCCTAGGATATCCACTACCTCTCCAAAAGTAATGTGTATTAATTATAAGAACCATGTAAAATTTATAAAAATGATTTAAAAAAAACACGATTTTTACAATATTTCATTTTAAACATATAAACACATCACTACTTTTTAATGTATATTTATATTTATCTTAGAAAATAGGATCATGGTGTAGAGGCAGATGGGCTGAGTTTAAATTCTGGCTCTGCCCCAGACGGGTTGGACAACTTTGGCTAAGTTGCATAACTCCTCTGTTCTCCAGATTCCTAATCTGTAAAATGTGAATAAAAAGAAAAAATACACATCTCGAAGGTCGTTGTGAAATAATTAGCGAAAAACAGTAAAACCAGTAACAAGAACATAGAAGTTGCTTGTTAATAACATCGTTTTTATTCTTATTTTAACTTCTATACTTTGTAATCATTTGTCTATTAATTTTTTAAATGTATGGGAAACATTCCCCAATGTAATAATTGATTCTTCTACATTATTTAGAACAATACTTATGAATTTCTACACTAAACCAATCTCCATTGTAACTCACTGATATGGTTTGCAATTTTTAACAACTGTAAACACTGTGATAATTTTAAATATAGATATCTTTGATTCATTCCTAAAAATGAATTCCTGGGGGTGAAATTGCTGAGCCATAGGATGTGCCTGTTTTTATGGTTTTGCCCTCCTAAAATGCTGTATCCATTTATACCCTGAGCCTCAGTGAAAAAGCCGGTCCATTTTCCTTGCAACTTTGCCAATCATAGACATTTTTATTTAATATACAACAATTTCCTAGGAATAAAATGGCCTTGGGTTATTTTAATATGTGCTTTTTTTTACAACTAATGAGACTGAACATTTTCTTTCATATGTTTATTAACAGTGGGCCACGGTAGGACTGTGAAAACGGACAGACTTGGATTCAATTCCCATCCCTGGCATTTAGCATCTGTGTGACTGTGGGTAATTACTGCATCTCTCCAAGCCCCAGTTGCCTCTCTGAAATAGATACCTAGAATACAAATAGTCAAAGATATGTGTATATTAAATTTTTAATCCATTTTATTAAGGCTTGTTCCAAGTCATGCTCCCTTCGACAATGTTTGAGAGTCCTTTTTCTACACTTAATCATCACTGCTAATGAAAAATCTTTACTATATTTATCAGTCCGATTGCTTAAAACTAATTTGATAATTTCAGTTCCTAAAACAAGGATGACAAAGACGATAGCTTATACTGTAAGTGCCTATTGTGTGCTATACCGTAATCACTTTACGTTTGCCAAACCATTTATATTCTCACCACAGACCTCCAATACAGGTGTTATAATAATTAATCTTCATTTCATCAAGAAGGGAACAGAAACAGAGAGGTTAAGTAACTTGTCACAAATCACACAGCCAGTTAGGGGAGAAGACTGCGTGCCAGCCCAAGTGATCTGACTCTATCTTCTCTTCAACAACCATAATCGTAGCTGAACGAAGTCTGAGCCCTTCAGAGGCTGACTGCTTAGGCTATTCTGATCTCTACCTCTCTAACTTTTCTGCTAGGTTGACTTGTCCTCATTGATTGAAAAAGCACACAAAACTTTATGTTAGTGATATTATCCAATTGTTTTTATGCTGTAAGTATTTCTCACCAGTCTATCCTTTGTCTTTTAATTAACAATAGTAATTTTTGTTTTTGTCATATTGAGATCTTAAAATTATTTTCTTTTAGCATTCCTGTTTTTCAGTTTGCTTATATAGGACTTCCCATTATTCTAATAGTTTTATTTATGGAGTTAGCTTCGAGTGTTTGACTTTTAATTCATTTTGAAATAGTTATTGTCTTTGGTGTAACATATTGATGCATTTTTCCCTGATAGATAAGCAACCAATTTCCCCAGAATCACTTATATAATTATCACTTAGCTTATCCTTCTCTCAATGATTTCATGTTTCATGTTTATTATATATGAAATGATCCAATTACTTGGTCTTTTTTCGGGTCCTTCAAAAAAGTTCTAGAACTTCCTCCAATTAGTCTTAAGCATTATAATTGTTTTTGTTTTCTACTATTAGACTTTTGATGCTTTTTTTTAGGTTTTTAAAATATTTTTTATTGGATATGGTCATTGACTTTTGTTTTTAATTTTGATTGTATTTAAAACTTAGTGGCCTTTTTTATTCCAATATGCTATCTATTAATTTTCTTTATATTTATAAATAATATCTGATGTTATCATATAGTACCACAAATAGTTTTCTTCATTAAATATTTATTTTTACTTACATTTTTGTGTCAACCTGACTTAAGAGGCTTAATTTTTAATTGTTAATTTAATGATTTAATTTTAATGTTTATTAGCATATAAATTCATTAAATTCTTGCACAGGTTCTATTCTAGCATAAGTACTATTGTTATCTTTATTTTAAAGATGAGAAAATACAAGTATGATCTCTACTGTTTCAGCAATAAGTCTGATATTTGTAATATTTCTAATAGGTTTCCTTCATCATTTAAGGCGGTACTCATCAATTAATAACTTACTAGACAATTTTTTCATGATCAAGAATGAATATTAAATTTTATCAGTGTCCCTTCCACAAATATTAAGATTGTCACGTTTTTTCTTTTTTAATGTCAATGGCATAATTACACAATTAAGTTTGCTAATGTGTTGAATCTTACCGACATTCCATGAAAGATATATAATTTCCTTTTTGTAACTCTATGATTTGATATCAGGAAATAAATTCATAAATTTTCCATTTTCTTTCATGTTCTTAATAAATTTTGATAATGTAAGAATTGCCTGTACCTTTAAGGTTTCAAAAAACATTTGTTAAATAATTTGAAGCTGTTATTTTCTTATTTCAGGGAAGGAAGGACACACAGAGAAAATGATAGAATTATTTGATAACTTTTTCTGACATTTCCATACTTATTTTCAATAAATAATGCATTAAGTACCTAACATTCCAATTCCTCCCATTATATTAAGATAAGTTTCCTTGCCATTTTTTACATATTAATTTCTCCAAATGGGAAGTCGCATTATATTTATAATTAATTCAGGGAGACTTGACACCTTTACAATGCCCAAGTTCTCTCAAGGTATGTCTCTGTTTAAAATTTCTCTCATACCCCTCAGTAAAACTTAGCTGTGTTCTTCACAGTGACCCCCTGTATTTCTCAATGTTTCGTCATTCTTAATAGTGTACGTTTCTCTCTTTTTTTTATTAGTCTTTAAATTACTGGCCTGTTTAATTACTCTTTGCAGAACTAATACTTGAATTTATCAAATACAATGTTTACATATTTTCTACATTATTGCTCATTTTTTTATCTTCATCGATTCCTTTCTGATTTTCTTAGTTTTATTTATTTTAGCTCCTTTTGTTGAGATGCTTAATTGATTTTCAACTATTGTTGTTTAATTATAAAAACATTCAAGGTAAGAATTTCCTCTGAATGATACTTTTGGCCCTCATCCACAGTTTTATGTATACTATTTCATTGTTAATTTCTATCATTGCAGTTTTGGTATCTACATTAGCTACATGGGATTTTTTTTATAACAGGTGTTTTCATACTTGTTTCATTTTTTGTTATTAATTTCTATTTTTATTGCACTGTGATCACAATACAGTTTCTGCCTTTTGGGCATCTACTGCAGCACTTTGGACCCACAATGTGATCAATATTTGAACATGTTAAATGAATATATGAACAAAATATTTTATATATTCGCATATGTGTATATACACACACATACATTAATCAAGCGTATTGTTTATCTTCTGAAGTTTGAGAACGACCACTTTAGAATTGCCTAAAATGCATCTGAGAACTTGCTTTAAAAAAGAAAGAGGAGATTGCAGGGTCTCCTCCCTGTGGGATGATGTGCAGAGCCTTTCACTGTTAACAGACACTTTGTCCAAGACAGACTTCCACGTTCTACTTTACAAAAACATCACAGCCTTATTTATTTTGGGGTTCTGATATTTTTAAAGCTGGAGAGACCATATATATTATTATTCCGTAATTCTAACTTTGTATTTTTTCTTGTATTTTAAATAATTTTCACATATGTACACATTTGAATGGGAAAAAAATTCACATAAACATTCGTGTTTGTTATAACCTTATTGATAATTGATTCTTTTAACCCATAAACTAACTAACCTCTTGTATGTTTCTGACTTACCTTTTATTTACATTTACGTGTGGTACTTTTGCCCTTTGATTCACTGTAAAAGGTTTTCCCATTTAATAGAAAAGGTTAACCCATTCAGCATTCACCATCATGCGTGACAAGCTCAGATTCACACGTGCCACCTTGTTATAGGGCCGTGGAGGAATCTTATCGGTTATTCTTCTTCCTTAACCTGTCTGTCCTAACCAAATATCATCCACTCCATATACTGCATATGGTTCGTGATAATTCCAGCACGTCGAAGACTCCTTTCTGTCGTCTCCAGAGCTGATAGAGAAACTCGTCTTATTTTACTGTTCTTTCTTCATTTCAATGGACACAGTGGATCAGGTTTTGGTGGGGAGGAGAGCTGAATGACTGTGTTCAAAAATCACCATTTTGGCCCTGCATTGGGACTACTTTTAACTTTCTTAAAAATTTAGTTATACATTCATAAATATTAATACAAAGTAAAATATCAATATTATTCATTTTAATGGCCAAGATTTAAGCATTAACCTAAAAAATGTGATTGTGTAAGTGTGTCTATTATAACGTGCAAATCTCATCATAGGTGAAACTTGGGCAAATACTTAATTGGAAATGCAAATGAAGACTTGCGTGGACATTTATTTGGTACGAGCAATTATAGAAAATTTGTCCCATAAAACTAATTAAGTGAAGCTGTTATTGGTGCAGCTAGTTATTGTGCACATGGATTCATGGAGAAAGCTAAGGCCTGGGCTTCCGAAGATAGATTTGCATTTTGGCATGGCTTACACAAGAGGACTCAAATTTGTTTTGAAATACTAGAAAGATCTCAGCAAACTGAAGATGATTTCTTCTTGATACTAGAAAATAATAATAAATAAATGCTTTTCTTGTTTTACTAAAAGCTGATTTTCAGTCTTCCTCAATTGGTCTACTAGAAAAATCTGAGAAGATAAATATTTTTAAATTAAAAAAAAAAAGAATGACCTTAGATAGAAAAGAAGAACCTAGCCTGATTTTCAGGACAGAATTAAGATCACTTAATTGAGGATAGAAATGTTAAACAAATCTATTGAATCATAGAATTATTAGGCGATGATGTCTATACTGAAAATGTTTTAAAACTCTTAAAGGTGCTTTCTGTTTTCTGATGTACATGTACTACATTACTGATTGGCAGATTTAAGAAAGAGAGTGAAAATGGGCAAATAATAGAAATCTTTAGATTATAATCCATTCCAATCACACTTTTTTGATTTTTTAATCTTGTGTAAAAAGTTTCGCATATCTGTATAATCATTTAAAAAATAACTTTTACGAAAAGTTGAACGGAAATGAAATATATAAAAGGGTAGCTCACTGGCCTGGATTCCTTCCTTTCTCATGTATGTCTAAGCTCACATATATGGTTTGGACAATTTGCCACCATTTATAGACATAGTGATTCTAGAATATGTATTTTAAATGAGCCAATAGTCAGCCAGACAATTCACCCTGATTAAAAGATATAGTGAATTCAGAACATGCTCTTTATTTAACAAGCTTAAAGACACTTAGCAAATTACCATTTTGAGAAAGATTAAAAGATGAAGAACAGTCGATATTTCATACTTAAACATTTTAAAATGTAGTTTGCATTTCCTCTAAAAGCGTAAATCAAACTTTAGTTTATGACTTGGTTAAAGAAAATGTATTCTCACAGAAGTTATTCACACTCTTCTCCAAAAAATGCAATTTTTGTTTTTAAATATAAAATAAGATATAATCGGGTACTATTCCATATCCTATAGCTATAATAGTAAAGCACCGATGGATTCATTTTTGTGATTCTCTCTAATATTAAAAGAGCAGAGAAATAAATCCTTCTAAGAGGCACAAAACACAAAATCTAAGAGTTTTTTCTTCGATGCTTATTTCTGGAGTTTTAACCAATATTTAGCCAATATGGCAGTATAACACCCTCTTAGGAGCGCAGACTTTGATGTTAGCCTGCCTGATTCAAATCCAGCCTCTATTACTCATCAGCTACGGGAGCCTTTTGTGCCTCAGTTTCCTCATTTGCAATGATCATAATAATAAAGCATGCCTCACCAGATTGTCAGAGAATTCATGATTTAACAAATGATAATACACAGCACAGGGTTTGCTGTTAAGCATTACTCAATAGATATTAAATTAAAAAAATAAATAAAACCTAGATCTAAATAAATTTTAAAACATATCCTCTATATCAAAGGTTAGAATTATTTGAAAACCAAACAAGCAACAACATAATAATCAACTTAAAATTTACCTATTATAGATACTGAGGGTTTTGACCAATTTTCGTCACATTTAGGCCTACACTCTGGGTAGAGAATCAACTGGCCTGGAGAGTGCATGCTGCAGGTGGACCATCGGGAAAGCCCACATAGCTCCAGGTAGTGGTCAAGGAATTAGAAACGAATCTGAATTGAAACAGCCGCCCTGAAGCATCTTATTTCAGGGTGTGGGGAGCAGGCGTGGCGAAGTCCCTAACGGGAAACATGACTCAGGTCACGATGCCTTTAGGCAGTAGAGACCTTTCTCACCCGGGCTTCTTTCTGGACGGGCCACCGTCCTCTCGTGTGAGAAACAGACAGTGTAAACCAAAGGAAGCGCCCCACGGCGGGACGCCCTGCATCCGAGCGGCGTCCCCTCACCACCGCAAAGGAGCTGCAGTCCTTCAAGCTTTTAAGTGACCAGAGTCATACGCAGTCCTCCTCCAGGCCACCCTGCCCCTGTGTCTTTTCTTGCTCCCCATCTGCTGTTCTCCACCGGGCTCGCCCCGTTCCATCTACATCATCCGCCCTGCTATTTCTGGAATTTGACAGTCAAGGCCTTGACTCAGGGCCTTTGAACTTGAAGATTTCCTGCCTGGAAGAGTTTCCCCAGATCTCCTCCTCAAGTTCTCAAATGCCCCCTTCTCGGCGAGGCCCCTGCTGGCCAGCCCACGGAAAACTGTCCCCCTGCCCTCCACACGTGTCCCTGGCATCGCCGTCCCCTGCCTCACCGTCTACATAACGCCTTTCACTATCGTTGGTTTTGGGGTTTGTTTGGTTTTGGTTTTGGTTTGTACGTTGCCTCCTGCAAACAAAATATAAGTTCCAAGAGAGGAGACAGCTTCCCTGCTGTCCTTTTTAGTCATCGAAAACGATGACGGGCACAAACTGGGGACTTGGTCTGGAAAAAGTTAGGGGGTTAAGGGGCCGCGTGCACTGAAAACGAGTGTTCCACAAACCATTCTAGCATGTGTTTTGAAGGATATGGTTTGGAAACGTAATGAATTTAGGTCAGCGGTTCTCCACTGGGAGTGATACTTGCCCCGCCTCAGAACATTTGGCAATGTCTGCAGACACCTTTGATCGTCACAATCAAAGCCGAGTGGGCACGTGCCGCTGGCATCCGGGAGGCAGCAGCACCCTGCAGTGTTGCCAAAGATTCGTCTATATGAAAGAGGAAAATATATCGAGTGTGTGTGTGTGTGTGAATGAAAAGGGCAACTGAATTGCTCAGACGGCGCTAAAATTGTGCGTCGTGTTCCGCTTACATGTATTCTTTTAGGAATAACTGACAAAGTTGTGATTTTTAAAGAAAACGGGGGGGAAGGGAAATCCCAAATTACCATCCCGTCCTCAAGAGCTGGCGCGGCTGCGGGGCTCGGGGCGCTTGGCAGGTGCCGGTTCCGCGCGGCAGCCGCTGCGCCACTGCCGTCCGAGCCGCAGCCTCAGGGACATGGGAACTGGAGGGGCGGGGGGGATGAACCGAGCGATCCAGCTCAGAGGAGGGACAGAGCGGAGCAGCGTCTCCCCATCTGCGAGCACCGCGCGAGCTGGCCCCGTCGCGTGGTTGCATTACAGATGGCTCCGGCCATGGAAACGCGCTCACGGCTTTGGAACAATAAGTCTTTGGGAAGAAATAAATAAAACCTTATTGACGGACAAGGCTGCACCAAATTATAGTCATGGTTGGATGAAAAACTGGAATTCTGTCACGTAGAAGAGTACATTTCGTACAAATATTAACGTCCCATTAACAGGTGACCGGGTCCCAACGTTCCTTTGGCCATGAGGTCATTACGTGGTGCTTTCTCCTCTAAATTTTATGGGCTATTTTTCCACTCGGTTCTTAGCTTACTCTGGCAAGCTGTCTCTTAGCTGAGCTTTATAAACATCCCTCTTTTTCAAAAGAGGCTCTCTGCTTTCTTCCACAAAGCGTTTTTGGAGACGGAAAGCAAACATGGCTACTAAAAAGGCAATTAGAACTTTAGGAGAAAATAATCTTTTGTAGAAGTGAGAACAACTGTCCGGTTACCAGCGATTAATCATTGAAGAAATGGGCAGCGAGGAGGTAGTAAAGAAATACAAATATGTTTTTTTACTAATAAATAGAAAACCAGTCAGAGGTATGTATTCCTTGAAATCAAAGAAAAACTCCTGTCTTTAGATGGAAAGGTTGAGAGTGAACCGAAATGCTGGTCGAATGGATTTGTTGTTCACACAATATTCAACTGACGCACAGAGAAAATTGTGTTACTTTCTGCCTGAAATTACCGAAAATACTGGATAAGGATAAGGAATAAACCAGTTGTTTCCTGCTATGGCTGGGAGCGTATTTCCCCTCCCCCAGGCGGACAAAGACAATAGCTACTCCAAGCCATACAAACTTTTCCACTATAAAATGACTCACAAATTGTGTATGAACAAAAGAAACTTACGGACAGCAAAGGAATGGCAATTTTTCCAAGAAAATCGGGGGGTTTATCTCCATCTTCATCAAACACTGTCACTTCCAAAACATCATGGATATCTTTAACGGGGCTGAACAAGAAACACACCACGTATTACACACAAAAACACACAAAGTAAAGTCTGTTCTGTGAAGATCTGAAAACACGGTCTCACTAATTAAGTCTGTATGTCCTTAGAGTATAAAACTACCATTTAATTAAATTCCAAAAATTAAATCAAACTGACTATATTCCCAAACCTTCCATCATAGAAGATTCAGTCATCCATATTAAAAAAAAAAAAAAAAAGGCAACGTTTTTCCTATGACATGTTCCATGTGTACGTGCACTCGAGTAGGACTGTTAAAGAAACAGGACGAAGAAAGGGTGTGGGAGACGGAATGAGGAGGGGGAAAGGACAGTGATCTCAAAGTAGCTTCTAAGTGAGAAGAGGAAAAATGAGATTATTTTAAATTCATGAAAAATTAATTTCCTTAAAAAAATTTTTTTAAAAAAGGTGGTCAAAATCATTAGTCACTGAGATCCAACAAAAGCTTCCTACCGTTGAAACACAACATACCAAAAGCCCGACGTACATTTAGAAACAGTTTTTATGCTGACCAGAAGCCAGACAGCAGCTACAAGTTAAAACGGAGCTACGGTCACTGGCATTGTGTTCAGCTAACAACGGACTCTTACAGAAGGCAATTTGCAAACTCATTTAGCAAAGTTCATCCACTTCTCGTAGAGCCTCCGGAACTTTCTACTTGGGAATCATAAACACCATTCCAAAGAAAACGTTATCCTTTCAGTGATAAGTCCGAGACAGTCACAGCATCTCCTCAGCATTAGGAGGACAGGGTTCCACCATTTATTCTACCTGAGTTCATCGGGGCCGCCCCTTGATGGTTAGTTAGGTGCCTCGAAATCTAAAGCAAACTAGGAAATCTATCTGGCCTCCTAAATGCTTGAATTTAAAGTGTGGACAGGGCATCGCTATGGAGCAGGTCATCCAGAGTAGCTGGACCATAACGAGGCTTTCTGAGTCTTTGAGGAATCATAAATAACCCGTATTTTTTCTAAAGACTCTGGCAGAATACCAGCCTTCGGGCATTAAAATAATGCTGTCACACATAGCCCCTTGAATTTAAGGCAGGTGTACATTTGTAATTTTCTTTCACCCTGGAATAAACTTGTCTGGAAGCTTCCATCTAGTCACAGATTAATTTAATCACTAAAAGATCTACTTTACAAATGCCTCCTGTAACACTCCCTTGCAGTTCCAAATGGTCTCCTCTATTATTAACACTAAAGTCTATAAAACGAAAGGATAAAAGGTTTTCAGAAGAGGGGAAAAAAGCCAATAACATTCATTCTTGGCACGTAAAAATGGACAGAAAGTTCCACTCAAGAACCCCAGCCAGTCCCAAACATATCAGGAATAATTAGTCTCTAAGTTAAAGCCACCCCTTGATATTCCAAAGGCTAAAGCACTTACAATGTAAAAACTTTGTTCCACTCAGGGTTGAGGGTTTTGTAAATGGTATGCGTCTGAAGCCGGTCATTGCCCAACTCCAACAAGCAAAAAGGATCGCTCTTTCCTGAGAAGAGAACACAGACATCGGTCAGAGACAAATGAATCTCACAAGTGACAGAGACCAGGTGAACAAGAGCCATGTGCTTTTGTAACAATAAAACTGTGCTTGCCGAAAGAGTGACGGCGAGCCTGTTGCCAGCAAGCCCCGCGCAAGCCACGTGTGGGAATCTGGGAGATGAACAGAGCCTGCAAAGCGTCGTAACTTGAAAATCATTAATAGATGGAGGCTGACACAGAACCCAGATGCAGCCTCGAGAGCCCCTGGCCATACGGGTTTCGTAGGAGCAGGCGTCAATTTGTCATGTGAGAGAGTTCGCTTTTGTCTTTTGTTTTAAAACAGAAGCTCATCTCTGTTTCTGTCCTAAATTCCCTGAGTCAAGATAGATCACTGTTCTGTAACTGGAAGCCTCTGACAACATATAGGTTGGAAGGAAAATAAGAAAAGGTATAAACACGGCTACTTGGGAACTAAAACTGCTCTGGGGGGGGGCACAAAGAAATTGTCACCTTATATACTAAGTACATCATGAAAACACACATGTTAAATTTTTCGGTGCTCATAAATGTGAAAGTGTAATTCCATAAAGTCAGAGCAAAGTTTTACCTTAAAAAAAATAAAGCTCAACCCTTACTTTTCCTACCTTTTTCTTTTTTTTCCCACCCTACCTCCAGCCTCCATAAGAAAAAATATATGTGTGTATGTGTGTGTGTGTGTATATATATATTATATATATACATATATATATATGTATGTATATACATATATAATTAGAAAATCTCAAACCCAAAGCTGGACCAAGAGAGTTACCGTGTAACAATTCTCTCCCCTTGTGCTGTGGTTTGGCAGAAGGATCTAGAATGGGAACTGTCAGGGAAAGAATGAATGGCTCTGTAATGTCCCTAGGACGTGAACACATTGCCTGCCTTTGCAACACGTTAGCTATGTGCAAAGCAGTGCGTACCGAATTAATTGGGGGCATGAGGACAGAGGCTCCTCCAGCGAACGGCCAAGGAGACCCCGGCCAGGGCCCGATGCAGAGAGTGCTCAGGCCTCTTGACCTGCTGGCCTCCCACTCAGGTCACCAACCTTACATCTAATTCACTTAATAACCAGGAGCTCTGAGACACGCACAGAGAGAGAGAGACTGGCACGTGCTGGCGCCTGCACGAAGATTACATTTAAAAAGAAAAAAAGAAGAAGAAGAAGAAGAAGAAGAAGAAGAAGAACAGATGCACGGGTAAGGGTCATAATTAAACAGCAAATTCTGTACCAGTGATCAGTGGCCGGGACACTTAGATGCCTGGCCAAAGCTTCCAAGCCACTGCAATCATCTCAGTGGCCGTAGACAACGATCAAACCATGCACATAAACGAATGCGTTAGGATCGCCGGTAATAAACAATGGAGGTGATCGCTGTCTAAGTTTAGCAGAAAAATAATTTATTAAACTCATAACAAATGGTTCTCAGAATCATTGCAAACGTTGCAAAATCAGGCTTGAGAAATCGCTAGAAACCAAAAACTTGCTTAGGAATGCATAGGCACAGGAACCTCGGTCAGTGTCTCAGCCCAAGAGAAGTTCTGATGCGGCCCCCGCTTCCCAGGAAAGCCGGCCCCACGGGCCCTCTCGTCCCTCTCGTCCCTGGACCCTGAGAGCGGCTGTCTCCAACACGAAGTCTCCACTTCCGCTCCTTGGCCTCGCTTGATGTAGGTGTCAGGGCTTCAGATGAAGCATCTGAGGGCCAAGCACCCAGGCCCTCATTGCCAGGGCTCAGAAAGGGAATCCAGGCTTCTTTGTCTCCAGAACTGAAACTGGACTCTCACCCCTTCTCCAAAACATATGGTGGGCGATGCCCCCAAACTAGGAGGGATTTCAATCAAAATCGAGACACAAAAATGCATCGGCGCCTGTAAAGTCCTGGTTACTTACAGACCGCTTTACTCTGGGGACAGGTTTGGCGGGGCTCGGGGCAGGGGCTGGGCGGGGAGGTACCTGCCAACGCAGACGACAAGCCAAGGGCGTGAGGGGACAGGAGCTTTCGGCGCAGTGCTCAGGTGGCGGATGCTCTGGCTTCCTTAACCCGAGCCGGAGCAGCTACTTAACCGTTTGTCAGACTGTTAGTAGGTGTCAGCGCTGCTCCTCCAGAGACGACAGCATGACATTCCATCAGCGCTGGCTCTGGGGACGTCATCTGACACTTTTAATGAAGGCCCCGGGGCAACTCCGCACGGGGCAGAGACCGGCAGCCCCGTCCTGCGCAGACACAGGTGGCCCGGGCTGTGGCCCCCGCTCTCCGGAGCCAGCGCTCTCTTAGCTGCCCCAGCTAATGAGGAACAGACTTCCTCCCAGGAACGGGGAACTTCTGTTCCGTGTCTCCAAGGCATGCACCGCACCAACCCTCTGAAGATCACCCCGTCAAAGCTCATTAAAATGCTGCATTTATTAATATTACGTTATAAACAGGAATCGAGGAGGAAGAAGAAACAAAGACATCCAAACGTTTATAGAGTAATTTATGGACACTTTCTGGGTTGATTTCTTTCCTTTAAAAGGTTCCAGATATATGGGGACTTTCAATAAAATTTAAATAGCAAGTGTTTTTATTTGGGTTAAAAATAATTTTCCCATTAATAAGAGAAGTGTTCGAATGATTCCCAGCGGCACCAAGCGAACACCGCCAAGCGAGCTGACATATGTACGCTCGGGTCTGTACTTTTCCTCTTTGTTCCGCCTAATGTTACAGGGAAAACACCTCGATGACTTCTTCCACATCCAGGTGCCATGTCACCTTGACACGGTCACACCGCCGGCAATTCAGCTTCACGCTGTTTTAGCACCTTCTGCGCGATAGCCTCGGCTATTTTCAACACCGCTTTAAACTTCATTTATATTCCTTGAACGGCAAGTAGAGGTTTCTCATTTAAATAATTTTACCTTTAGATCGGTTACAGAAGTTGAGTGACAGGTGATAAATGTACTTTAGAGGTCACAGTCTCCGTCTGACAAATGTTTATTAAACACCCACTCTGCTCCTGGCACCGGCCCAGGCCCCGATGTACACAGGCCGCCACGTCATTACCTGCAAGGAACGCTCACGATGACCTCTGCTTCTCAGCAAATGTCGCCTTTCCTGAGAAAACTTCCCTCGCGCTCCCTGGCAACGGGCCGAGTGGCCCCCATCTCTGATCTCTGACTTCCCTTGTACCTCTTCTATTCCGCGTCTGTACATTCCTGTTCCAGATGTAGCCCCGTAAATCATTTAAGGGTCCTGATGCCACCCCTTCCAAAGGGTGCCACGGCCCAGTGCGAGGGGGCGGCTGGGACACGCGGGCTCCCGGCGATGGGCGCGGGCTCCTCCCACTCTGGGCGAGAGGCCGCACTTTGCGCACGTTCTCATTTAATCCTCTGTGAGGTAAGGAATGCCTGTGCCACGTCGCGGATGAGGAAACTAAAGTTCAGAGAAATTTAAGGTGGTTGGTGAAGGTCCGGGAAGAATTCATAGTGGAGGTGAATCTTAAGCATGGTTTAGGAGGGGACTGACTTAACTAGCTGAAATGTGTAGGTCCTTCTTAATGAGATACGGACAGACCACAGCCTTCAATTTGTTAACAAGAGAGATAGAGACAGACAGACAGACAGACACACACACACACACACACACACACACACACAAACATACATACACTAAATAGCAGAAATCAAGAAATGTAAGATAAGTAGATAAACTCAGAAACTGGCTTGAAGCCTTGCAGGCCATGCTCCTGACCTCAGCAGTATAATTCTCATTAGACACTATGGTTCATGCGAGGGCAGGGACCAAGTCCTATTCCTCCCCATGTCACCAGGGCCTACCACGGACTCTCAAACAAAGGAAGTGTATTTGCTGAATAAATTAAGATACTACTAAGAACCCAAGCGCCAAGATCGAAGTGGTTCCCCTGCTGATCCAGGGAACAGCAGACATGAACTGCATTCATTCGCTATCATGGTGACAGTAAGTTAGGGACCCCCGCGTCTTCTAACACTTCCAAACTTTACACTCACGGGAGTCCACGATCCTTGGCAGACCGTGGAAGCAGACGGCCTGTCGACGAGAGCTCTCCGTACCGAGAACTGGAAGCAGCTGAATAGCTATAAGTGATTAGCAATGCTTACATTTCCAAAATTAGGGAAATTATAAGCAAAATAGCAACAAGACAATAACTTGTGACATTCCTCGTAAGCAACTATACTCTAAGGAAATAAATTGAATGAAGACTGGCAATAGCGTTTATCGAGCATGTAACTGTGTGTCGGGCATGTTCATTTCGGTGTTAACCTTCAAAATACCCAGGAGGAAGAAGAGGCGTGGCGTGAACTCAAGGCCAGGCGGTGGTGGTAGAACCAAGGTATCTACACGACGGGTCTCTGTTTCTATGCACCTCCACCATAACCCAGAGATGAAAGTGAGGGGCAGTGCCACGAAAATGAAAGGCAAAGAAAAGGGGGACTAATCTTCACTGAACTGATTCGCTGACTCACTGAAGGCATGAGTCGCAGCGCACGGAAAGGGCTCGGGGACCAACGCGGGGATGGAGAATTTTACCAGTCATGACAGACCAATCCTGCGTGGAGAACAGACCGAGAGCTCCCCCTGAAGGCGCTGCCGGGGAACCGGCACACTGGAAACGCCACCCAGATTCTGAGCAAGGTCCAGGTCTGCGTTGGTGACACACACCAGCCACCTAACGTCCCTTAAGTTGAGGCGAACTTAAAACGCAGTTGGGACACTGGACCGGGGGGCACTCTGGAACTAGTAAAATACGTCGTTGTACTCCGGACCGGGCACTGTTGTGGACCCTATCTTGGTCATTTATCAAATAAGGCTTTTTCTTAATAACCTGCTTTTTTCCTTGGCTGAAAACACAGTGTCTTCTCCATTCCTCTGATATTTTCAGATGATGTTAATTCGGTAGTCATCTTATTAACACTGGAAAAAAGAGAAAGGGTCCAAGCGACAACCTGACCACCAATAAGCCAAGAAGATCCGGATATGTCTGAAAATTTCTTGCACTTGGATGGGTGGATTTTTATATGGCAAAAAGTGCCGAAAAGTCACAAGGAGGAAAGAAATGTCCATGGCAACGAGTAACTCCAAATTATGAGTAAAGATGGTATTTCCAGTTTTGCTCCTTCATTGCTTCCTGATAATTCTTCAGCTTCTCGTCATGGTATACGGATTACTGTAGTGATAGGAGCCTGAATATTGAGCTAGGACTATTGCAACCTATACCATATGCTGTGCTGGTCTCTTCCTGTCCCACACTTTGATGTTAAGAACATGAGAGAAGAGTCGCTGACGAGGCACTGAGTTCCGGCAGGCGCGTCACGCACTGGGTGGCCAGGACGGCTTCGATACCGAGATGCGGAGGTGACCCCTACACGTCACGATTCCAGCAGCTTCCTCGCAATAGTCTGTCAGTTCCGATAAGTTTCCCGTGAGTGTGTTGACCATCACGAACAGCGTCCTCCCTCCCGGGCTGCTCTCTCAACAGGCAAGATAAACGTCATCATTCGTACTGAGATACAGTTCTGATTGGAAAGCATTTCAGTATTCAAACAATTTTTCTATTTACCTACTGTCCTCTTTATTATCTTTTTTATAGTCTATGAAATAAGCTTTGCATTCTTCCCAGCGCTATTAATTCAAGAGTCTGATGATTCCTGGCCAAGTAGAAGAGGGCCCTCCGAGGGCCTCCGCTGTAGACAGGAGAGCCTCACATGCTCATCGTTCCTCAGCTTCGTCCTGGACAAAACGTTCCTCTCTCTCATTTAATCATTAGAACGTGGTCATTTTCTTTTCAGAACAGCTAAGTTTTTAGACTAGCAGCGGCTGAGTGAAGCACGTTGGTCTCATTAAACATTACAGCTATGCTCACCTTGAGTCTCAAAGCACAATTTATCATGTTTCGTGAATCAAGGCTGTGGCCTGGTTTACTTCAGGAATAATGACATCGGACTGGATGACCTACCGCTTAAAAAGTTTAGGTTACATGGGGCGCAAGGTGTTTGTGAGATGAGCTCTAATAGAAATATCTGACAGGCTCTTCTATTAGAATAACTATGTATGGCTATCTATATATAATACTGACTATGGAGAACATTAAAATATCTTTTACCAATTTTAGAGGGATGGACTGCAAAAGAAGATAGATTACTTGAGATTCTTTAAAATAAAAAGTCTTCTTACTTATATACAAACAAATGTCAGGCATGTAAAAAATGCCAAGCTATCTATAAATCTAAATGTATTAATACTGAACAGATTCTATCACACAATAAAATAGAATGTTTATAAAAGAATTTGAAAAAATCAATAAATATATCTTTTTTCTACATTAGAGCATTGAAGACTGTACTTATTGTAAATATCTTAATATTAGTAATAAACAAAGATTTTGTTTGAAAAGCTATACTAATTTTTTTCTTTATAGAAAAATATTTTTAATTTTTTAATGGGAAGTAAATTCCCCTTAGTACATGTGTGTATATATTATATATGTATTATGTATGTAATATATACATATATTACTCTAATGTTCTAAAATACTAGCAACATGATGAGGATTCAGTTTCTCCAGTTTAATTTCTGTTTATGACTATATAATCATAACATCGATAATCACTAATGAGGCATACCCTTCCACTTCGATCACAGTGGTATGAGTAATCGATTTTTTTTTTCTACTTGGTACTGGCAAAGATATAGAAAACTATAAAACTGGCAAACCGCTGACAGCAGAGTTTACCAAGTGCGTTCAATTCCTTCTCTAGGACTGTAAGCTTAAACTTCACATGGACCCCGGCCAGGATCTGCCCCCTTGGACTTCTGCTCTATCAAGTATTCTGACTCTCAGTGGAAACAAACTTGAAGTACCAGCTATTATGATGATTTGGTATTGTGGATTTTCTCATAAATAATACAGAGATAGGAAAGCACTGGGCATTTCGTCAGGGCCCGCGGTATCATCTGATTTCTAACTGCTTTGGTACTCATCCTTTGGGACTCTTCTCCATCCACTCTAGATCTATCTGCTGAACATCCCGAATCTAAAGAAAACAACGAAATGATGCCGGCATTGTCCCCCAAAATGATTCCTTATATTCGGGTCTTTACAAAGATCATGAAATACACAACTGCAGAAAGAATTTTTGGAAATATTGAGATTGAGACAATATTTCCTGAGATATCAACAATCGTAGGTTTAAAAAGTGCTGTATCTAAACGTTTAGATGGAAGTAAAAACAATTGGCTCTGGAAAACTGGAAGATAACTCTAAATGTGCTTTAGTGCTAGCAAAGCTACTAATATAATAAAGGCACTAGCGAAATATTTGAATTAAGTGTGTTCATAAACTGTATGTTTTGAAACAAAAGAAAAATTTTAAATCAATATAAGATCATAAATATTTGAAACTAAATTAATGATTATTAAAGGTAATCATTTGAGTATTTCATTTACAACCCTGAGATGTTTTATGTTTGTATTTGCCAAAAAGCATTTTTAGTTCTTCCCACTGGGCACTCCCTTAAGAGTGAGATGGCCTATCAGGAGTTTATACCTCAGTGAATTCTACTGGTTCATTTTTGGGGGAGGGGCAAGGGGGTGCAAAAGAACTTTTTTAAAACTAAGTTTAGATTTTCCATCATTTTTGTGATATAAAGTGCTTAAAATTAAAATTCTCTTTTCCAAAGTTTGAGTTTCCTCAAACTCAGCCTCAGAAGTTCGGAGGTTCAATTCAATGGATTGTTTCTGTCAGAAACAAAGGATAAGACCACATTCTAAAAATAGGAGATTTAAAAGAAAAAAAAAATGCATCACCATGGCAGTCAGTGGAGAGGCCCCCTCCAGGTAGAATGGAGCTTCTGGATTACTCTCCCCTCCATCAAGCGTAATTGAGCACAAAGCAAGTCTACTCTAGTGGATGTCTAAAATTTCAAGAGAAACTCTGAACAAAACAACATCCACTGCAAAGTGGTCCTGTGGCCAAGACTTGGGTCACTGTTACAGAGAAGAACCAGCCAGATCCACTTTCAAGCTCAGATTTGCAAACCACGGGCTCGTAATACTGTCAAGAAGGAAACCCTGAGCACGAACACTGCAAGGGGCCCAAGGAAGGATGCCGAATCTGTCTTCGAGGTACCATAGAAAAAAGGCTTATCGAAACATTAAAGAAGTCATGACACCAAGAATCCAGAAATAGCTCTGAAAACCACATGGACTAGAACACTATTGAATCACAGTAAAACCACCTGACGAGAAATAATTTTGTGAAAAACGTGCATTCAGTGAAAAATCGTTCGCCCGCGTTGTCGTCTTCCATGCTCTATTGGAAAGAACATGATTGCTGGGTGCATGCTTCTGTTTACTAAAACATATGCTCTTCTTCGATAAGATCATTTCAAAGCAGGAACCATTAAAAACAGTGAGTGCAGAATGCAAACAAACGTCCTATACCTGAGAAGTCTGCTGCCAGGAGATCCACCGCCTTTAACACCTTCACTTGCAAAAGGCCGATGTCCTTCATATCCCTCAGGGAGTTTCGGAGGCCCTGAGGGGGAGGAACGGAGATTGTCTGTGAAAATGGCTTTCTCATGCCCTGTGTGATGACACACAGTCCTACAGAAAGTGCGTTCTAGATTTACCGCCACCTTTCTCAGGCGGTGCTTGGGACGGTTCCGCAATGCATCCCATCAGTCGACAGGCATCAGCGGCAACCAGATTCAAACTGACTGAGAATTAATTACCGACAGCTTCAACAGGAACAGATTACAAACACGTAACGATCTACTTTCAACATCGCCCCCTGGTGAAAGCGCAGGCACCCCACCGGGAAAATGTGCGTGGAACTGCATTTACTCTCTTTTCCCCCTTCTTTCTCTCTAATGAAACTTTGAAATCACCCAGAAAGGCACCATTATCCCAGCCCAGTTAGTACGAACTTTATGCATACAAGAGGCCTGGACCTGGATCCTGCATAGATACTTATTACCATTGAAAAGAGCAAGGGATGGAAATAGAGTGAATTTGGTGGTCCAAGTTTCAACTGGCTCAATAAATTAGAAACTGAGCATTAAGTATCACCCTGGACTGACGTTAACTTTGGGTTTACATGAGCCAAAGCTTGTATGTACTGATAATTCTTAGGCACGCACAGCAATAGTTAGATGTCTATGTACATCACATCCTTCAGAAACTGTGCACGAGAGGGAGGAGGAAATACTGTCTCTTTGCACACCTCCAAAACACATCCATGGGAAAGAGATGCTGCTTTCAAACCTTTGGAGAAAGCATTCCCACCGTCATTAGATAACTAAAACCTGTGATAAGCGGACCTCGGGGATTTAGGGAAGGATAGAAAAATCCCTGTTATTGAAGCACTTCAGAGTAGAATAACAAAAGCTTAATAAGTTAAGGTTTCCCTAGCCTAATATGCACCATATCTAAGAATTTTAAAAGCTGTTTCTGCTCTGTATTTTCAACCTAAAACAAACAAACAAACAAACAAACAACAACAAAAACTAGTGTTTAAGCTAAGATGAAAACATTTTAAATAAAATACTTTTATGGCTTAGAGGTGGAAATGCCTTTAAAGACCATCTACTCTTATGACCTAAAAAATCCAGGATTCTTTCCCTCTGGCCAGCTCAGTACCTAAAAAAAAAACTAGATATTTTTATTTTGATTAGCCTCTTTCAACCTCTTTTCATTTAGTGCTTTGCAAATCCTGAAGGCATTATTCAAAGCGGTCATTATAATCTTATTCAGTGTCATACCATAAATCCATGACGCTCCTCAGGAATTTGGTAAATTTTGCAGTTTATCCATGGGAAAATATGGGGAAACATTTTATTTTTTACCAGCGAATTTCCATTTGCTTAACTAAAGTCATGAGAAAAACATATTAACGGTGGATTCTGTTGAAACATCCTTGGAGGATGCCAAACTCCCGTGCAGAATCTGTTCTGACAGTGAGATGGGTGGCGAGGTTTCATACTCCCGAAGATAAAGAATTTTTCGACTGATCAATACACCTGTCCGGCGAAGGGTTTTGGAGGCACTTAAAGTGCATGCCGAGGACAACACTCCCATTAAACAGGGATTCGTCTTCGCTTCCCGTTCGCGTCACTGTCGTAAAGCCCGCATTCTGTGCGTGGCAACAAAATAAATGTACCAATTTATGAAGAGGACGGGATAAAAACAGGATGCAGATAACACACGAAGGGGACAAAGCCACTTGATTTGAAAGTGCTGAGTCGGCTTTTAAGCACATGGCAACTACTTAGGCAAAAGTCTCACTGCCAATAATACGCAGCGTGGCACGGAACAGCCTGTCGTGCTTGCCTAGGGCTTTGCTTTGCTTTAAAGGCACGAGCACTCTCTCACTTGACTCTGAGGTTCTAGAGGAGTACCTGTCATACAGCGAACATTCATTCATGGTAGTTTAAAACAAGGCTACTTTTGTGAGCTTCTGTTAAAATTCCTATTTACCTATGCAGACATGCTAAACAACAGTTTGCCCCCTCGAGGAATTCCATTTTCTCCAAAGAGATCCTGAAAACTAAACATTCAAAATACTGTTGTTGGCTTTTCAAATAGCAAGAAGGCAGACTCTGATCTACGTTCACCTTCTCGCTAATGCAGTGACTTCTAGGTCTGATGTCTTGTTTTATGAGCAATGCCATTGAACTTTAGACAAAGATCTCTTTTTATGCAGTTTTTCATCTCAGAGAGTTTGGAGCAACTCAGAAGTGGTGGGGGGGGAGGGAGAGGAGGGGAGGGGAGCGTATAACAAGGCGAAGCACTCACGTATCGCTGGGCAATCTGCTTTCTTTCGCTGGGGTCTGCCAAGGGGCACACACACAGGTCCGAGATGGAGACTCCCGCGCAGGGAGTAAGTGTGACCAACATCAAGAGAACCCCAAGGCAGCTGTCCAGTGGCAGCTCCAAGCAATTGGCCTGCTTGAGTGGGAGGGCCGCGATGTCCACTTTACACCTGGAGAAGTTACAGGAAGCGGAGAGAGTGATTAACACGTGACCGCTGTGGAGGCTCCAAAGCATTTCTTTATTTCATCGTCTCTGAAACCTCGCTCGGTCTGGGCACGGGTTTATCAAGCAATGAAGGTTGCAGGGGCTCCCTGTCTTGCAAAACTCACTCCCAGCCTAGCACACTTTAAAATCAAGGCGAGGAAGAAGTAAAGAAAAAAAAAAATTAAAGAGAAGGCAGCATGGACAGAATGGCAAATGGAAGAGAAGAGTTGGATCTTTGCCAAATGAGATCTGCAGAAAGACAATGAGATCGGGAATGAGAGGGGAAAAAAGTTTCAAAGTTTAAGCGTTAGGGCTCTAAATGACTTCTCCGTGCTTTGTCTTTTGCCAACAAAGAGAATAAAGGCTCCGAAAAAAAAATGAGAAAAGACAAGAGACATGTAAGTGGGAGAGGGTTAATGAAAAAACCATTTTCTTCCAGATTAATGCCAACTGGCGAATTTTTATTTAAAGAAACGTGTTAAGGTGTTTTCCTAATAGGCACGGTTCCGCAGGGTTTCCCCGGGTGGCTTTCGTTTCTGGACAAATGGAGCATGAAGTGCTGTTGATTGATCCCATTTCGGCAGCGCTGCCAGGAAAGGCGGCCCCATCTGCTATAAATTGCATGTTTTCCACCCCTTAACAGCCAATGTTCGGGGATGTTGAAAACCTCAAATACATTTCGATACAGAAGCCAACACCAAAGAGGGCGGCCGAAGTGCTAAGCCACTTACTTGCTTTAGCACTGAACACTCTGGGTCTGCCTTGGACCGCAGGAGGGTGAAAGAGAGAGAGAGAGAGAGAGAGAGAGAGAGAGAGAGAGAGAGAGAGAGAGAGAGAGAGAGAGAGATTGATTCTCACTTGCCCTCCATATTTATTAAATAAGATGAATATTCAAGACTTTATGAAAAGCACTGCCTCTCATAATGTGTGACCAGGGTGGATTCTTACCCTAAATTTTCAGTGGACTCTGTATGCGTGCATATAATTAGAAGGAGTAGACTTGCCTAATACAATATAAAACAATGACACTTACTAGCCATGAAAATACATAAAAAGTTCCAATTTAATAAATTTGAAAGAAAGCTTGCGATCACCTTCCCAATTAAAAAGGAAAATATCAATAATGTTAAAAGTCTATACCAATTTTTGCTAGAGAATGAAAGCACTTTAATATTGACAGATACTGATAAAATTCAATATATGTTGGTGTTTATTTTCTGATTAACACGGTGACCCCAGTTATGAGAAGAGGTTTTGCATGTGATCAATTCATTTCATATTTCTACTAAAGATGTATTACAAAAAAAAAAAAGAATCCTCTATGATTTGAATCAAAACAAATTGTTTTTCTAGTGTAATAAGGGGCCTTTCAAAGTTTAAGCTTATTATTGTGAAAAGAGGGTTTACTAAATATTTTTATTCCATATGCAAGTATGTAAGTGGGGAATTAATTTTGCTTGGAAAAAAAATTTTTGCTTTAACTATAACATTTCTACAAAATGAAGTACCCTCAAATTTTTAACCAATATAGCAGTTTACTAAGCATTATTTTACATTGTTATATACACTTTCATTTAATAAAGCTCTTGTGGAAAGACAGAAGATGAAAATTTGTAAAAATTGCCTCTGGTGGTCACTTTCATTAGTCTAAATTAGCAGTAAACTATTTAGGGCACATTCGTTTTAATATCATTAATAATGGCCATTTATTTTTGTCCTTCAAAATTTGCCATTTTGTTGTGGTAGTAGTTTTGCTGTTTTTTTCACAACCAAAAGTTACTTAAACAAGAGCTCAAGAGCAACAAATGTGTGGGCGTCTAATAACGCATAATTAGGTAATAATAAAATTTTTCCTAGATTAATTCAAAATGGACAACATTAATTCTAAAAAGTCATCTAAAAGGACTGTGAATAATATTAGCATATTTACAATAACTTTACCAACTCCCTCGGTGACTATCTAAAGGTATAACGTACTCGAACAGAGCAGTTTATTTTTTTTAAACAAAAGATGAGTAATGTACCAGACGAAATGCAAAGCAAACAGTGGGTTTCTTCTCAGAAAATTACACATTTTCACAAACTTTCCGTCATTTGTCTACTGGGAAACTTCTGTACCTACCTCGTTTTTAAACATTACTTGGATAATGAAAAAGGAACACTTACATGGAAATAGCTCTGCCTATTTTAGATAAAAGAGCCCCGTAAACAACAGATTGAGGGTTTCACAGCACAAACTGAATGGATTTTACATTCTCAGTTAATTAATGAGAGAATTCAGCCAAATACTTACTTTTACTCTCTGGGGACTTGAAAGAGCAAATTAAACTGATGTGTCAGCATCATGTCAATCAAAACTAAACCTTGATCCTCCGCATGTGGGTTATGACCCAGCCTCTTAGGGTCCCTGACCCATCCTGTGGATTGATGTCTTAGGTCTTAAAGAATTCATTTAAAGCTACCTCCTCTGGACGGTTATCAACCAGCCTCCCTCCAAAGCTGACTTCCTATAAACCTTCTACAACTGAACTGCTCTCTCAATCTCTTCCATCCATCTGGCTTCCCCATTTATTCCCACATTCTGGGGAGGAAAAAAAAAAAAAGGAGAAAAGACAGGAGTAACAAGAAATGAATTTCATGCAAAACCCTGTCCTCCGGGCCACCATTTTACTCTATTTCAGTCTCGGTCCACATCGCTCCAGCCCATCCTCACGTGTGAAGGACAACCAGAACCTCTGGAGGTTAACGAGAGGCTGGAAGAACCCCAGGCTCGAAAGGGGTGACTGTATTTTCGGCAAAAGCAGTAGAACATTTTTTTTTTTTTTTTTACACAAGGACTTTTTCAGAATTTCAGACACTTTTACTACAATACTCATCAAACCTTCTACAGAGAGGTAAGTATCATGTGAACGAGTTTTATTTTTAGGCTCAAGTAAAGATAAGTACGCTAAAATCTGGAATCCTTACGATATAAACATTCTGAAATACATTCATTAAATACATGTTTGGGATAAAAATCTTGAAAGGAGAATCCGAGGCTGCTTCTTTCATTTTCTACAGTGTGCCAGACTCTACCCTGAGAAAATAGTAAATAGTTTGTTCGATCTCTTAACTCTTTTTAGGTGCTACTGAATGAAGCGCTACAGAATCGGCTCTTCTTTAAAAGGATTTCTTTGATCTGTAGTTAACTGTTGTGGGCAGAGTGCAGCATTAGCCTCCACTAATGCCCGGACGACAGACCCGCCCAGCCTCCCGGGCGTATCCAAACACAGGAATCCTTCCTTCTTTCTCATTTCTTTTAACACTACTCACTCACTGTGCTGTTCCAGAATTTTACAGATGTCATTATATATTCTTTTTCTTTCATCCCCTAAATTTCTTCCCAAACTCTACACAAACGGCGACCTTTTATGAGCATTTATGAAAACTTAGCTTACTAGTGTAGATGCGAATTTTCTTTGAAAAAGAAACTTAGTTTTCTGATATGTGGTGTAAAGGCTCTCATAATGAAGTTTTCAAGTATCATTAAAAAGTCACGCCAACTTTAATAAATGATGGGCACTTAGATCATTTTTCCTATGAAGGGTTAGAAAGTAATAGTTCTGGTTTGTGGGCCCATATGATCTCTGTTGCGACTGCTAAACTCTCCCCTTGTAGCATGAAAGCAGTAATAGACGATGTGAACAAATGAACGAGGCTGTCTTCCGATAAAACTTTACGCAAAAACCCCAGGCAGCCATCTGGGCATGGCCGAGCAGGCCTAGTTTGCTGATGCCCGCTGACCTAGAGAAATGCTAATAATTTAGAGGTGGTGAATTACACCAATGGAAGTATTTTAAAAATTTACAAGATCGACTGCTGACAGTATAAACACATTGGTAAAGGTCTCAGAGATGATGACCCAACAATAATTTTTTTAAAAATAACTTTTGACTCGCCATAGCCCAAGAAACCCTGGCCGATGTAGCCAACGATGTGTTTGTAAATAAAATATATGATAAAGCAATAAACCTCATGAAGCTGTTCTTCCATCTGCTAGACCGATGTGGAAGACACATGCTCAGGGCATCTATGTAAGCCATGTGACTGACGCGCATTAGCAAATCAGATCTGTGCCCGTGGCATCATGTGTGACCTCGTGTGCGAGGCAGGTGGCGATATTTGGATGGCCATTCCGAAGGTGCTGCACCCTGGCCCGTAGGTGACCGAGAAATTCTCCTTCCAAGACCAGACCATAAAACATTCCGTTAATAACAGCTCCACTATGATAACAAGCTTTACATTACAGAAACGAAAGAGCAGAGTCACCAATGAGTTTTTGCCTAGAGAGGAGGAGCTGCCATGGCTGATCTGCAGGCGGTGGAATCTGCAGGCTTTGTGACCTCACGCTGCTCGGCTCTCTCCCATCACGTCGCGGCCCCACCCACCCGTCTCGATCCCTTCCGAGCCTCTCAGAATGTGATCTCCCCTCCTCTCTAGGCCTTTGCCCATGTTGCCCACGTTTCTGGGAAGTTTCGTCTCCAACGTCCTTGTAGGGTTAACTACCTCCCATCTGACGGGGCTCAGCTCAGACCTCTGTTCTTCCAAGAAGCCACCCCCTCCCACCCCCGAGGCACCGCCTGCTGAATGGCTGTGGCCCAAAACTTACTAGTGCCTGGGATAGGACCCATGCCCATGCCATTTCCCCCTTAACCCTTGCACTTGGCAGACTGTCTGATACACGGTGTGCTCTATATCTGTTGAATAAGATGAACAAAGGATTACCTGCGATATAACAAAACTCAAGATCAAAATGTCCAAATTATAAAGCTAGTGCTTTTTAGCTAATGATCTAAATCTTTGGCTGTCTCTATTTCCCCCTCTACGTAAGACAGGAATGGAAATATATTTACTAGGTACCTCCCAGTTTGAAAAGTTCATGGTTCTATTCACACGAAGAAAACAAGGGCTAAATTACTTTTTTTTTCCTCTGCAACAGGCGTATATTAAAGCTATCCTCTTTAGTCCACAGGCAGTTAATGTGCTGACGTAGCATTCTTTCTGACCTCCTGTTCTTGTCTTTCTCCATTAATCCCACAGCATTTTAATGTTTTAATTCAACACATAATTTTACCATATCAGTCAGCCAAACCAGCTCAAGTTTCACTTGCCATGATAGCTTTTAACCTCTTATTCATTACCATAATTCTATGTTTTATATTACAGACTGGTCAGCTTTTAACTTAAATGCAAGGGGCAGAAAAGAGTGTTACAGTTTTAAAAGCTGTAAATCTTAGAGGCTAAGGAAGGAGGAGAACAGGAAGAAAACGGTGAACGTGTCAAGCCCGGTTGTAAAAGCAGATCGACGACATGGAGTGCAATTTGTCCAGAGAAAGAGCCCAGCCCTGAGTTTCCACAGCATCGGGGTCACTAATAAACGGGTAGAATGTCAGAGTCACTTTCTAAGGCACCCTGTGGGCCTGAGGGTTGAGACTCTGAGGCAGCCCCGTTAAAATGGGCTTGAGCGTTCTCATTCTTAAATTAAGTCTAGACTACAGTATAACAAATTAATCTCTAGCACCACCTTGAAATGTAATATATACTTCCAGAAAGTGATATGATTATTTTGAAAGGGTACCGGTTGACCATGGGGGAGTCTATAATTTATATTCTTGCCTTTTTTTTTTTTAACAGTTGGAACGGGTTAATCTTAGCTTTGTTTCTTACTCCCCTCACCAAAATTGCACTGTCTCTGGGTGACTGATAGACTCTAAGATCAGAGACGGTCTTTTTTTTTTTTTTTTTTTTTTTGCTCATTAATAAACTCTAGAGCTAATAGACCCCATTGTTCCAGGGGACGTTGGAACTGCTCGACCTCCTTCGTCTCACCAGCCCTGACGTCCTCAGAGGTTACCGGTGGACTCAGGTGCATCATGATGTGGGATTTCACAAAGCTCCAAATGACTCCGGAGAACCCAGACGCGGCTGGCTGCCAGGCAGGACCATGTCTAACTGCCACCAAGCTAGCAACCCACCAATGCCAATGTGATTTTTCTCACATAGCCGACCCGTGTTCCAGCTTTTGATCCACAGCTACAAAACCCAGCATTGTTCAGACTAACTTACACCGTTTGGTCCTTCAGTCAACAAACATCCTTCTCACTATGTCTTCAAAGAAATTCACTGGTCTCTTCAATTTAAAAATATTTAAAATGTCTATACTGTTTTGAAAAAAAAAAAGCTAAACTTAACTAGTCACATTTCATGTACTTAAATGGCATGATTTCAGTTGTAAATGTTGTGGGGATCTAAGGTAACCATTTGGAAAATTTTCACAATTCATCGTAATAATGACATCTACCAGTGGAGAGCTCAGAAATACGTAGGCATCAAATAGACATTGTTGCTGATAGTCACGGTGACTCTGCCGGTTGGCCAGAGACCCCATCGCTCAGGCAGGGAACCAGATTCCACAAGGAGTTCACTGCCCAAGGTCACACGGCTCACAGGCCATGTGGTTACCAGCAAGCTCAGGATGTCCAGCTCAGAGGCTGCTGTTCCTTCCTTCATGCCAAACCGCCTACGAGGGGAAGTATCACTGACAAGAATTTCCTCAGAGGCCATGCAGAGTTTTACATTCTTAGCATTGGTGTTACGCGACAGGACTTGGGAGACGGGTAAAACTCATTCGCACGGTAAGAAGTAATCCTGATACAAAAAGGTGTTTCCAACAGTTGGGAGATAAAACAACCGAGCCTTGGAATTATAACAACAAAAATTAGATAAAATGAGGGGGAAAAGTTTAAAATAAGAAGAAAGAGTAAGGAACTGGTCTGCAATATGCAAATGCTACAACAATCTCTCCTTTAACTCTGAGAAACAGTAAATATATTAGGGAGGTCTCAGCGCCCTGGAAGTTTGCTGCCGAGTACTGCTGTGTAATCAGCTCCCGAGAGATGCTTTTGTTACTTTTTGTACCTCAGGAGAGGAAAAAGGAAGAGGATACCGGCCCCCCTCAAAAAAAAAAAAAAAAAAAAAGTCCTTTAAAATCCACGAAGAGGAAGGACAGAATAGATACTAGGGCAGGTATACTTCTAAGTTACAAACAGGAAATGGTTAAAATAATAAATGAATACCCAAATGCCAAAACATGGAATGGCGGGGACATCTTAAATTAGTTTTTGTGTCTGTGCAGAAACTGAACACTCATTGGGAAAAGCGTTTCCTATCATGAGAAAGAAACACGACGGCGCAGTGGCTTGTGAAATGAAGAGGGCGTTGTGCTTGGTACCAGCTACAATCAAACGTGGGCCGTTCACCACCGGAGGTCCAAATGCTGCCCATTCCGATGACGCCTCGGGACGCGGAGTTCTCTGCGCGCGCACATTTACATAACCCATCCCTGCTCCGTGCGCTGGCACCAAGTTTCTCACCCTCCTACCAGCGGGTGTCGGCAGGGCACCGGTACGTCACAGAGGTGACAAGGGTCGGGGGTACTGACAAGCGTCTGAGGTGTCTCAGTGACCCTGTGTACGTGGAGGAGGGAGAGATGAGACCGAGCTAGAAATCTGACGGGTAACATCTGTGAACTGCTGGGCCACAGCCGGGCCTGTCGCGTGAGCTGGAGTGGCCCACGAGCTAGTTTGCTACCGGAGAGCAGGAAGCCGGTCCAGCAGACAGCCAGTGAAGCCATGACTGCTCCCTGCTAGACAAGCATGGAGCTGGGGAGCAGGGGGCTGCGCCAAGCAATGCGACCAGGCCTACGAGGCGTGGAGGACGAAGCGCCCGGGTCTCCACTGGAGCCAGCGCTGCCCTCCTGGGGGGTGTCTGCGCGTGCGTGATGCAGTCAGTGCGCATGTGCTGTGCTTCTTGGGGTGTGAGTATCTTCCACATGATAATTGGGGAAAGTCAGCAGGGTCGGGTTGGTGACAGCCAGATTTAGGGGACGTCCTGCAATATGCCAGACAGTCCCGGGTGACAGGCTTGTCGGTGAAGAAGCATTAGAGGGATGGCCCGTGGGTTCCGAACCCCCCACGCGTCTCCCTCTCTCGGGACGAGCCGCTGAGGTGGGATGGGGTGGCACCAGCAAGGAGGGCTCACGCTGTGTCAGGCGGGCACTGCGCGAAGTATTGCACATGGAAAAGGTTCTGCACCAGGTCCCGGGTTATTTGGGGCTCATCCCACTTCTGCCTCTAAATTCTATGTTTGTTTATATATATATATATATATATATCACTTTTCTAGGCCTCTGCATTTCCTCATCTATATATAAAAAAAAAAAAAGAGGTCTTTTTTTTTTTTTTAACCTGTAGTTTTCAGCAATAAAACTCTCCCTTCGCATGGAACTCTAAATAGGTAAAAGCTGAGATGCTCTGGCCCCAGGGTGGGTTTCAGGAGACCCCACGTTCTCCTAGGGGTGATCGGAGGCATCTCCCTGAATTCAGGCTTCCAGAGAACTTAGTTTGAGAAAAATGACAGGCGACTGTTGAAAGCCCTTTCACACACTTCTGTTCTAAACTTAAGATTGGTGGACAAATCATATACGGGAGGAATGAAAGGCAGAGAGACCTGGCGGAAAGGACTCCGAGCTTGCAAACACGGAATCCCGCTGCTCTGAAGTCGTCTGTAAACCTCCTGCACCCCACAAGGCTGCTGACTCGCAGGCTGCTCGGGTCAGAGAGGGTGTCCGCTCCCACCGGCACTTGCTTCGTGCTTGCTGGGAGCCCGCCACGGTGCAGCCACAATCTCATCTACTGGTTTTCTTACTGCAACCCCACAAGGAAGCCGTAATACTCATAGTACTGTCCGTGACATTTGAATTGATTACATTGGGAGGGTCCAAAGTAAAAGAAATAAAAGAAAAATAGATCCGGCCTCAGTAGATTTCATTATGGTTTGCCACAAAGTCCATCAACAACATTGAAAATTTGTCCATTATTTTGGGACACCTGGCTTCATATTGTTACTAAATTATATAGTATTTCGCTAAGTAGCAAAACCAAAATTACAGGGTACATTGGAAATGTATCTAAACACATACTATTTTCTTGCTTTAATCAATACTAAATGACGTTTGCCAATTAAAAAGCACACGTTTTCCCTAGGCTCAGGCCCAGCTTACTTCTAGCTCCTTGGGATGAAAACACGAGGTTTTCATCTAAGCCCAATTGACAAAGACCAGCCTGCTGCAGAAGCCGGTCGCTGACCCGGCTCCCGCCGCTTAGAAAGCAGAGTGGACTCACGTGCCCAGACGCTCCTCGTGCTTTTTGCTGTCCTTTCCCCACACTTCAATGTCCAAGATGCCCATCCTGTCAGAGAAGTAGTGAAAGTCAAACTCTTCCCGCCACTGCGGATTTGCACTCTTACACAGTGTCTAGAAAACATGCGGTTATAATGTTTATTTTCTTTAGATGCCATTCATCGCTACAGCAGCTACACACAATAATTTCATTTCTAAACTGCAGAAGACTGTGACGACGCGCCTGTCTGTCCCTTACAATGTTAAACTTTCCTTTTTGGAAAAAAAGGGACTTCCAAGTTTAGGGGACTGGCAAAACGTCACGAGTCTTTTAGCCGACCCCCAGATTTAATCATTCATCCACTAAGTTAAAAAAAGAAACCATAAATTACACATACATAAATACACATATAATATATATGACAAATCTCAGTAGACATTTTACAGTCATCCTATCACAGAAAATACTATTAATTGGTTAATCGAATGCAAGTAACATTTTTATTGGCACATTCATTCAGCACTGGCTTAAGAACTGTATAAATTAATAGTTTGGGGTCTTAACATCTGTCGGATGCATTACGCAAGAAACCCATAACTTATATATTGCTGTCTGTTTCTAAACCTGAGTGTACTGGGTCCAGTCTCTAGAGGGACAGAAAGATTAGGAAATTCCACTGCAGCCAAATTTAAAAATTAACGAGATGGTCTGAAAATTCCACAAGTGTTTTCGTGTTCTCCGAGAGTGATTCCAAACTGCTTATGCGTTTGATTCACTGTCGGGATTTTCATTTTTGTTTCATTTACACAGAGATTTAGATGGTGAATGACAAGTGAGCAGAAATGCGGGCCACCGAGGATCAGGCTCTCAGGGCACAGCATCCACTATTAAATCTTAGCGGCAGCTAGTACTGCCTGAGAAAAAAGGGACAAGTCGGACCTCAGCTGTAGCCAACATCACATAACATCATTTAAGCTGTTTTTCACATCGGGCTTAATATATCAGATCACAGAATTTAGAAACCACAAAGGAAAAAGAAACTATTAGACCACAAATTAAATGCAATATCCCCCAAGGGGGAATGTAGCAGACATTGGACTAATTCTACACTTCTCCTTAGTCCAGAGGGCTAAATGTGCCTGGCGATGAATAATTTTTCTATATATCCTTAGCCTGACCCCGGCTGGCTAAACGGATCTTAGTGGAGGGATGTGGTTACCCTGAGCTCACTCTCTGTGAGGTATGGCCCGAAACTACCTGGTTACAATAATTATCTGCCTCATATTTCTGCCGTAACTCACCCTCAATTTTTCACATTCTTTATAAACGGTTTGTCAGTGTGAGCTTCAATTCTCTAGTCCTTGTGTTAGAGTAAAAGACGGTCAATATTTGATTTTGCGCTAAAAATTGTACCGCAGAGACAACCTCTCAGCTCCCCTAAATCATCTTCCAACTCGTCTGCGTCTGTTATGTCGTCTACACGGGAAAGCCCGAAACTGCAACTATGCTTGGGTCTATTTTCAAAATCTTCCACTGATGTTTTTTTTATTATGTGGCTTTTGGCAAGTGACTTAACTTTCAAGTACCCTCGTTCCCTCGATCCATAAAACATAAGAAATATTCCTGTCTGACAGTTATGTAAAACTAATTAATTACCATGGTTTGGAGACTATGGTTTTTGAAATAAAAACCACACCAAATTACTAAGATTAAAAAATAATGGAATTTGGATCAGCAGAATAAGATGATTGATTCTTAAAGACAGCTAAAAATGCTATTACTTTTGTTCAAAACAAATCACTTTCAATACTTTAGTTTAGTTTTGTTTTTTTTTTTTATCAGCAAAAAACCAGGAACACTAGAAGTCTATTTTTGGTATAAATACTAACAAATAAGAAAAAGCAAACTATATAATTTTGAAAAGATTTTTAGTTACCTTAAATATTGCAATCTGAATATTACATACATATTACTTTTATTTTTGTTGGATTTAGAAAACATTTAGTTATCTTTTCCCACATTTTACAAAACAAAGTTTGCTTACTTATTTTCAAAATGAAAATAAATCATGCATTCAAATCTATTACTCAGTAAGCTTCCTCTAGCTCTAGTTCCTGCATTAAAGTACACTAAGCAATGGAATATCCATATTAATTGACTGCATCTGTACAATTATTTTGTTTTCTGGGATAATCCCAATATAGTTAGGAGGGCTAAAATAAATTACTTCCAGTCTTGTGAAAGTTAGAGTGGGAAATATTTTTCTTTTTTTTTTTTTTTTAGATTTATTTTGAAGGATATTGTCCTCCTTAAATTGACAGAACTTACCTTACTTTTATACCTCTGATCTCCCAGTTTTAACTGGACAAACATCTCTGCCATGTTTCCTCCTGAGACATTCTTTCCTTCCAACAAAGTTATGCTTATAATCCCGTTCCAGAGTTGGTTCTTTTTCAAGGAGTCTGAGAGTCGTAGGTGACGTATCAAAGAGGACTACACAGGGAATAAAGATGACAGATCAACTTGCTGATAATTCTCGAGTGCGACCTTGGTAATCACAGGCATTCCGGCTTTTGATATTTGATTATGAAGAGCCCTCCCTGCCTGGCGACAGTGCTATTATTCTTCATTGGCCGTGAAAACCTGCAATCACGGTTTATGCGATTTCCTTCTCAAGAGCTGGACGTGTAGCAATATAGGGGAGGATGAACGTGAGCACCTTGTGCGTTTGGCGCTGGCCTGTACTCCCACCCAGAGCTCTCCTAGAAACGCTTCGACTGGGCCTTTGGCTATTTTAATAGTAGGAAGGGAAGAAAGGCATTCTGGGAAATAGAGCTATAGGAACAAGGCACTGCTTTGGAGGGAGACGTTAAATACCTCTGGGCATTTAGAAAGAATGGTTTTGAATGTATCCTCCACACTCGACTCTGTCCCCACTTCCCTTCATTGCTGGGGCTACTACTAGAAAGCGCACACCACTGCGAGGTCCACAGCTCCAGAAAGAGCCTGCCTGAGGTCAGCTGGCCAGCCAGAGGAGCTCTGCGGGCCTCGGGGGTGGAAAGGCTGTTATGAAGTGCACGGCACAGGGCCTGGAACCCAGTAGGGGCTCAGTAGCTGTCAACTTGTTTTTTCCTTTTCTAAAGTATGTGACTCATGTCCACTCACACGCCCCTTAAACAGAATACAGAAAGAAAGGCAAACATCCCCGACTGTTAAATTATAGAGAGGATGAGCAGACTTTATTTTTCATTTCCACTTGTAACTTTCAAACACACACAAAGGCAGAGAGAATAGTCTAAGAAATCTCCACGCACTTATTCTCCAGATTCAACATTTTGCCAATCTTATTTCATCTATCCCTTTGCTGTTTTTTTTTTTCTTTCTTTCTTTTTTCTGGTTGAAATATCTAAAAGCAAAATCCGTACTTGTTTCTACGTAAGTGTCATGCCATGATCATAGTCAACCAAAGTAGCCATAATTCCCTAATACCGTTAAATACCCAGCACATGTTCACAGCTCCTTGACGGTCTCAACGATGTCTTTTTATGGTTAGTTTGTTTGACTGAGGATCCCAGTACGAGCCACACGCGCCGCGTGTAGTTGGAGGAGTTCATTTACGTCCTCCATTCAGTCAGCGAGACGGCACAAGCGTAGACTGCTTTATTGGAAGGAGAAATAAATGGACTGAAGAATGTAAATGGCGCCGAGCATCGCAGTAAAGCAATGAATTTCCAACACTATATATTCATTCCTATCACCTGCTCGATATATCTTTGAGATCGTTTAGACACCAATTTGCTTGGACACCAGTTAGTCACAATTCATCACATGAAGCGGTACGTCAGTGCCATATTAATTATATAGCAGCTTATCTCATCCAATACACGTCACTCTGCCACTCGGGGTAAATGATGCAACAATGCCACGCCAAGTATGTGGCTGATCATTTTATAACTACCTTAAATACGATACATTTAAGGAAATCTTTGCTCCCAAACTTCACACGCACACACGCGCGCGCGCACACACACACATATACACACACACACACAGGTTTTGGGTGAGCTGAGACAGAGAAGGGAGGGCAGATGAGAAAAAAATTTAATTTTAAAGAGAGAAAAAAAAAAAAAAAAACCCTCTCCTGTGCATAAGGTGAGAAATTCTTTCCCAGCTTCTATTTACAGGTAGGTTGTGGATCTGATCTATTCCATAATGAAAGTTTATGAAATAGTTAATGTCAAGCAATTTTGTACTTAAGAACAACACACGCATATATAAATACATATGCATAGGTATTTCTACATCTAAATGTGTACATGTAAGTGTAGATACACTTCATACATTTTATAGCTTTTTAAGCACGTGGGCTGAAAACTTCTATCTTTTAAAAGAAAATGAGATTTTGATTCATATGTCCTGCCGCAACTTCCTTTTTTTGTTTTTTTTCTTCTTAAAGTTTGACTTGCCAACCAACAAGCTAATGCATGACCTGTCCCATGGCCATGCTTCAAAGTTCCGACAGATATATTCCTCCCTAAACACTGAAACTATTTCAAAATCCTTTTTATAAAGAAGGAGTAATGTCCACAAGGGATCAAAGGGCATCCTACAGTCTGGCAAGTGCCTAAGAAAAATGGCAGTGCTTCCATGAAATATGCCCTAAAATAATTTTGCGGCTCGGTATGTCCTAATTTCAAATTGCATGTTTATCTTGGAAAGGCTTCTATCTAACTTGTCCATAAAACAGCCCCACTTAGCTCCATGAGCTCTGTGGAAATGGAATCCAAAGCTGGTTATTAAGGGGGCCGAGAGATAGGTTCCATATGGCGGAACAGCATGGGAGGGCAAGGCTCAGGCCTACGCCAGGCGCGGCTTGGCTGGGGCTCCCAATCTGTCCGTGGACACTCGCTGCATTACACCGTAACATCTGGATTATTGCTTGTAATGTCCCTGGGAAATATCCACTTCCCATCAAAGGCTTTATCTATCTCAGTCGGACTTTGAACATTTTAGTATTTAACGCACTCGTGTTTGATGTGACAGACTTGTTCTTTGCTGTCCAAGATTTTTCCCCCCCCTTACTAAATGCAGGGCTAGGAAAAAAGCAGTATTTTTTGCACAGTTCACAGACTGAAAAGAACACAAGACCTTTATTCTACTTATTTCACCCTGAATGTCTCGGCAAAGCTCACTGTAAGGTTATATCCAGATAAAGTCGCATCTGCTCACAACGCATTCTGGGATATGTGTATGGGCTTTAAAGGAGTTTCTTAATTAATTTAACATTTCTCTTCCACCCTAGAGACTTGTGGTGAGGCTTAAGGGCACGGTCTGGCTGGGAGCGGCACCTGGGCCATCCCATGCGAGCTTGGACGCAGAGCTAGGCTCTTGGAATCTTCTGTGCCCTTCAAATACTCCCTTCCTCCCCACAGTAAATCGACTGACTCCCCTGCACTCACTCTTGTTAGCTCAATAGCTCAGGGTTTCATGTCTGTGCTGGAGCCTGTAAGTGAAATTTGTCATCTTAATGCAGCTTGGAATGTGAAAGGAGAAAAGGAAATGACCCATCAAAGGAGAAGCCCACCCCACCTGAGCTGAAACAAACGGGGAGAGAGAGAGCAAAGTTTCTGGGTCCTGACCCTCATTTCTCAGCAGACATAACGGATAAAATATAGTCCATCAGGGTTTTGTTATTCTTCTCCTTCTCCCAGAGGATCGGAACCTTTTACTATTTCCATGTTGATTCATTCATAGCCTTTCTCTCCCTCCGCCCACACCCCACCATACCCACACCCATTCTTCTATACAGAAAGTAGTTTCCATTGGAAAGACACCAGTCCGTTATACCAGCAAAAACGAGGTGTGAGATTTCACTCAGTAATGCACAGACTTTCATAAAAAGTAAACAGCTTCAAAATCATGGCAGCCCCACAGACAAGAAAGGCAGGCGAGAAAGGAGATGAGGCTAGAAGGGCAAGCTGTGGGGCTTCTGCTTCCAGGCAGAGGAGCCTCAGAAGGTTTTGAACTACGGACAGACTCTCAAGACGGTGAGCAGATGGTCGTTCCCGGGACAGGGGATGACTCCATATGAAACGGATCACATTCTATGAGGATCGTGGCCAAGTGGCATGCTGGAGAGACAGCGACGTGGACTCCAGTATCCCACTGCCCTGGCATGACGAGGCAGGAAAACCCAGAGATGACGGACAGGTCAGCTCGGTGTCTCCTACTTGTCCTGCGCCAGGAAGAGGGGCAGAGAGGACAGGAGGAAAGGAAGATTCTGAAAGGGGGGCACGCAGACTCGAAGCTGGGGCCTCAGCCTGCGGTCATCAAAAGCAACATTACATTCAGCTCTGCTGTGGTCCAGGATTGATGGCGCTGACCGATTTCATGGGGTACTTGTGCAAAGTATTCCCTTGGGTATTACAAAATACGAAAAAAAAAGAGATAAAAATTTAAAAGAGAGGAGGTGAAAAAGTATTTTCACAAGATTTTCCTAGTAGGGCGTACCTGGCAGGTGCCAAATGCTCTACGGGTACTTTTGATACCGTTTCGGTTATGGAAGTACAACAGATATACCAAGGTTGCCAAGGCATCTTGTTTTGACCCTCACTCGTTATTTTTCCTATGTCATTGTAAGAAATTAGGGAGCCAGTGAAAATGAACGCATGGGAAAAAAATAAGTTTGTAAGTAAGTAAAATGAAGAATCAAACAAGACTATAACCATGTCGGCACTGCTTCGAGAAGCTAAGGGGGAACATTCGGCCCATGAAAGATTTCTCTGAAGTATTCATTTTGAGCGTTTTCAAATGTAAAACCACTGCTTATTGTCAACAGCTTTTACGGTGGGACGTGACAAGGTCCATACGTTCGTGCAACAGCATCCACGGAAAACCTCCCGCCAGGGAGCTTCCCTGTACCATCTGAGGAGGGTCCTGGAGGCATAAATTCTCCTGGAACTACGCAGAACTCTTTGCATAACGACGTAAAGAAAGCCTCTTAAATTTCCCACACGGACGTGGTCAGGGAAGATGAGGTTGAGATTCGTAGAAGACAACTGCATCACGGTCCCAAGGATGCAAATCATCTACATGTCCAAAGATATTAGCTAGAAAAGTTTTATACCTGCTTTAATAGTTTTTAATTGAGGGAATGCCATTGCTCAATTTTTGCACTTAAAAAATACAAATTAGGTTATGAGAAGATTTTTTTAAAAATTGATAAATTCTACAAATACCCAGTGACTCTCAGGGTTCAGAACAAAGAAAATGCTTCTATTAAAACATGAAGAAAAAAAAAGAAAAGAAAGGTCACGTGATAGATTTTTTTTTTTTTTGCCTTGACCTCTAGGAAACTCAAGTTCAGTGTTGTGTTCATAGGCAAAAACACTCATCGCCTAGTATTTCCGGATTCATGTAAGTCATCCTGCTGGCTCACCCTTCTGCCCACGTTTCTACGTCTCTTCTTCACTTAACATACTTTGGCGCCGTCCCGTCCGGGACTGGGGCTCCGGCGAGGCGCGTGAGGCCCCCCTCTCGGGTTTCTGCACCGACAGGGCTGGCAGCTGGGCCGGCAGGCCAGCTTACGTGTGCTCCCTGGGCACCCCGCCTGCCTCGCCCTCGTCCTGGCCCGACCTAAGCCTTGGCGTAGCAGTGCTAGCTCCTGGCCTACCGGGCCTGCTCTTCGTCCGTCTCTAGCTTTGCCTCCTACTCTTCCAAGCACCCCATTTTATACCCTGGTCTCACCAGAGACCCTCGAACATGAATGTGCTTCCGAACCACCTGGAAGGCTTGCTAAAAGATTTCTGATTCAGGAGGTCTGAAGTCTGCATTTGTAACCATTTTTGGGTGACATGAGTAGTGCTGTTTTAAGGGTCGCACTTTGAAAACCAAATTGTTTGGAGCTCAGTAATAAAATAGTTTGGAGCTCTCGCCACGTCCCACATTATCCTTCAATGCCACGTCTCGATTCACTTCCCCTCTTCCTCGTTCAATAAGGTTTCCTCCAGTTTTTTATGCCTGTCCTCAGCATTCAGGCCACCCGACCCAGCTTCAAGGACAGGATATGGGTCCAACTGTACCCTCTGAATACCTCTCGACCCTCATTGCCTTGCCCGAGAATGACTGAGGCCCCCCAGAAATGAGGAAAGCCTCTAGAGCTCATTCTGCCCAGGATAATGCTGCCCCCGACTTCATGACAAGGCAGCAGAAACACTGGGGTTAAAGTACTCAGCAGTGAGCCTGTGCTGCGCGAGAGAGAGAGAGAGAGAGAGAGAGAGAGAGAGAGAGAGAGAGAGAGAGAGAGAAAGGTATAGACAAACAGACAGACTGATAAATTAGATTAGAGATATATAGATAGATAGTACAAGCAGATATGTGGACAGACAAATAAATTAGGTAGGTTAGATTAGATATATAGACAGACAGAGAGAGACAGGTTTACAGATATATAGAGATAAAGACATATATGGCTGTTTGGGGGTATGCAATTCTCTAATCCTTTGCATTTAAGAAGATAAGGTAAAAGGTGTGACTGCGGGTGGGTATTCGAGTTAAGAATGTGTGAAAATGACAAAACAAATGAACGAACAAACAAACGAAAAGCAGTCTATTAATTGGGAAAGTATTCCAGGCACAATATCCTCCTTTTAGTTCCTCAAATGGGCTGTACTCATGCAAGAGGCTTTTGCCTGTACTACTTCCTGGCCCTACAAAGAAATAAGAGGTGCGAGATCAATTAGAGAACGGGGTGCGGTGACAGAGGACATTCCCTCAAAATTCTTGATTGTCTTCTTTCAATTTAAGAGTCACCACATTAAACTAGCTTTGTGGCAACGTACCTACCGGGGGCTAAGTATGTTAAAAGCACACAATGCCAGCCACTAAGCCAAACCCTTAGCAAAACAAAAATGCCTCGAAATATGCTGTCTGCCAAGTTCTTAAACCTGCGATGAGGTCTTAAGTGAACTAGTCTTTGCCGAGTGTTCGGAAACAAAATTGACATTGTCGAACTGTATGACTGGTCAAAAGCGAAAGCACACAGTGATGTGCTGAGACTTGCCAGCTTTCACTCATTTGGCCAGGCAGCTAACCCACAGAGTGGGTCACCCCAGGGACAGGAGGGGTCAGGACTGACAAGGGGTGCCACATCACCCCACGGCAAGAGAGCATGATCCACATAACATTCACAAGAGCCGACCAGCACCCTGTCACAGAAGTCGACTGTGTGACGAGTCTGAGGTCAGCAGACTTTAAAAAGTCAAAGTGGAAACTCATGGGTCTATGCAACAGGACAGCCGTCGGGGTTCAAGGCCAACCTAAGCACAACGTTCCCACCAATTCCACCTTGCGAGGCGCTTGCTGCCTGCCCTACGCCCCAAGCATCAGAGAGACAGAAACAGAGGGACAGACAAAGCAAAAGGAGTGAGAGAGAGAGAAAGGGGGAAGAAGCGAGGGAGGCCACGCTTCTTCCATGCAGAGCCCTTGCCATGCAATTCATGATTCTCATGCGGTACTCACACTTAAAAAGTGTGCAAAAAAAAAAAAAAAAAAAAAAGCCAATTAAAAAAGGGCTTACTTAGCCCTGTATTTTGTACTGGAATCCAACAGGAAAAGAAAAACATCCCAGGTGTTGACAACAGAAGGCACGTAATCCTGAGACCTGTTCTCACAGGTGAGACTGCACAGAGGGTACTGAGATAAGCCAGGGCAGGCGGCAGGAGGAGGTGTCTGATGCTCTTAGGCCAGGGTGGGGAAGGGCTACTCTTCCCTGTCAAGATCCAGAGAGTCAGCATTTAGGAAACTTACAGGCCACTAGGTCTCTATCCCAACTACTCTACTCTGACACTGTCCGCCAGAGACAATTTATACACCAATGGGCGAGCTGCGTTCCAGTAAAACTTTATTTGCAAAAACGTTATTTGCCTGATTTGGCCCTCAAGCTGAAGTTCAATGACCCCTGAGCTACAGACACAAAATGAGTAAATGCCAGGGTCAGGGTCACCTGATGGATAGAAGCTGACAAACCACGGCAGGTCTGGCTAACGGAAGATGCAAAATGCAGCCCATGTCCGAGACGCCGGGTGAAACAGGGAAAGGAGAGGCAGACACGCCCGGGCTTCTCCTCTCTCTCATCACCTAGTATCCTGTCAGTTCATTTCATTGCGTAAAGCCAGCTGGAGGCCAGAGGACAAGGGCACCCTGAAAATGCACCCTGCAGAGATCAGCCTCTTTAGTAACAGAGAGGAGTAGAAATAAAAGGGTGTGAAGCCAAACAAGCCAAAAATTGGCACCACTAGCCAACTAAGTTCATATGGAAAAAAAAAAATGTTATACTAGTAGAGGGTGTATCTCTTACCTTAGAGAGGTCCTGTGTCTTACCGCAATCACTGACATATAACTGCATAAAACCATGAATCAAAAGAGGGGCTATCTAAGAATATACACTTATCTCGGTGCAAATTAATCTAAAGTAATGGAAGGCCGTAACGAAAGGGGTATGTGCTCAGCCACAGCATCTATACCGACCCAAATAATAGCAGGTGTGAGCGCACGCGCATGTGTGTGTGTGCGCATGCACGCGTGACCATGCAGATTTCTGAATACAGGCAGTTATTCATCAGTTCCATTTTTATCATTATGTTTTCCCATAAGACCATTTGATGTAAAAGAACTAAGTACTGTTAATTTTCTATCTCTGTAACTGTTGGAACATTTGAAAGAGACAAGTATCCGAAACATATCTATTCAGAGCAAAGACTATGTATATATAATAAATATCCAAAAAGAACCAGTTATCTGAGTCAGCCCTATTGAATCAAATTCTCAAAGCTTATTTTAAAATGCTCATCACATAAACAAAGGCTTTGACATGAAACCTAGACCTAAATTTGAAGGCCATCTCTATTTACTCTATTAAAATCAAGGTCAGTGTCATAAGGGAACAGGTTAGAAGAGAGTTTAAAAAGACTGCTATTCTTGGCTCCTCCGGATGATGCAAAATTATAAACGTAAGGGTTTAAGAAGCAATTACCTAAATAAAGTTATTTTAAGAATATGATTAAGGTGAAAAAGCCAAGGGCATTTTATAGGTAACACATTACTTAGAACTGGCAAAATTTTAGAGAGTCATAACTAAGTAATAATCTTCTTCATGTTAAATTTCTGCTATCTAATTTTTAAATATAATATAGAAATCCTAGAAAAAGAAGCTTATAGTTTGAAAATACCAAGGTAGTTTGCTCAAGGTATTTTAACAACTTTTACAGAGGGTTAATCGCAGTGTCTACAGATTTTTTCACATGACTCATTTTCAAAAGCCACGTTAGAAGGCGTCCCACTTGCCTCTCCAAAACTGCAAATTCTAATAAGTAGCAAAGCGTCAACCTAACAGTTGAAATCCCTCACCAGTATATAAATTACGTCTCTCACATAAGATCATAAATAGCTTTCAACGAGCTCCATTCGGCTAAGGTTTTATTAAACATGGGTACAAAGTCTGGGCATTTATTAAGTCTCTGAGCCCAGTGCACCGAAGTCAAAATTCTAGAAACTACCGTGACAGGGAAGAAAGAAGACAACAGCTCAGCGGTAAGACACACTCTGCAATATAGATATAAATACTGCTCTCCAGGATCCTCTGTTCCTTTCATATTTTTGAGATCTTTACCCAGGCCGTCAGCATTTTTTCTCTCCCTCTTCATTCCTTTGGCCATTCTTCCATAACCTTTCCTGTCTTCCCTAGACTACAATATTCCCCAAGCTCACAATTTTTCTCTCCAGCCTTTATGTTCTTCCACAAACTGCCAGTGCTCTTCCACAGGCCAGAGCTCCCTAACTAAAGATGGTTATTGATGTACAGTACCGGTGTTTTAGTGCAGCAGCAGAATCAATAAAGGAGAAAATACTGCTTTGTCAGGCTTCACCAAAGCATGCTGGGAAACTTTACTGCTTCAGAGGGCTACAGAAACTCTTAACACAGGAGAGCGAGAGCTGGGCTCCCTTCCGTGGTGAGAAGTGATGTTCTTCTACCCCCTAGTGACTAGAAAGGAATAAGACAAAAGCTGGGGGGACTTTTGAGATAGAGAGCTTCCCATTATTATTTATTGTCTCTTAATTGTATTTCAAAAAAAAAAAAAAAAACCAGGAGTCTTGGAGACCAAGTGAATTGGGTGGATAACGGAATACCTTAACATAGTTCTTTTCAAAACGTTCAAAATGCAAAGGATGTACATTTAAGTAAGAGTCAGAACTTAGGTTTGGAAAGTTTGCCTTTCTTCCTAAATGACTAGCGCTAGTCAGATCACAAATCTCTCTGTCTCTCTTTTTCTCTCTCTTACACACACACACACACACACACACACACACACACACGCACAAGCTCTCTCTCTCTCTTTTACAAACTCACAAAATCTTTATTTTACAGAGAAGTAAGCCATGAAGTACAGCAGTGAGGTCAGAAACTAGAGGTGGTATATATTTGTGTACATGTGTGCATGTAAATAAATGCATAAACAGAGATTTCTGACACACACTCGCAAACACAAGCACACCACCATGCTGGTGATTTCTCCTTACAAAGTAGCCCAGCTGATGAATTACAATTTTTAAAGTTTTCTTTGATTATTTGTACACTAATTTCAACATGTAGTCACTTGAGTTATAATGTGCTAATTTAATAACCTGATAATGATGCATTTCTACCTTGGTATACCTACATTTTTTACAAATTAGACAGTGGTGAATAATCATCTAAAAAATACTAACAATGTAAAAATAAAAATCACTTGTAATTCATGAAGAAATACTTAAAGAAACTCTCACCGAAAAAAGCAATAAATGTTTTTTTTAGAAGGTATAAAATATATTTATAAAATATATGACATATTCCTTTCAATTAATCTTTTCATTGTCCTTATAACAGCATAGCTAGTTTCCATCTAATGGTAAATAACTTCTGAAAGGACTAAATCTAACCACACTACAGTGCAAATAATCTAAGCTTAATGAAGTGTAACACTCTAACATGGCTGGTACATACAAAATGTCACCACTAAAACAAGCGTGAGTTCAAACATCTGGCTATGCCCTTATGAAATGAAATTTTGAAAGGGAGGTTGTGTCCTTATTCATGACAGCAGCGAGAGAAAGAGAATACTGTTACATGTATAAGTGGCGGATAATACCGATCATGTATACATTTGTGTTCGCTACAAACATGAACTTTTAACCAAGTGAGGAAAAGAAAAAACAGCTGTATTTACCTTGCTGGCACTTAACCGTTTCCGATTTGACCAACGCTAAAGATCGTGTCCAGGGAATGGTGGGACGTGGCAAAATGAAAGAGAGAAACAGAATCATCAACAATATACTTATAGTATTCTGTTAGTTAAATGGTGCAGATTACAGTCAAACAACAAATGCCCAAGTTTCAAGGTTACAGAGGAAACATGTTTAAATGAGAAAACAGTTAAAAACAGAAAAATCATATTTCTGTAGTTGTTACATCTTTTCCTCACAGAATTTTCAACAATGGAAATACAAGGACATATAAACACTGCTCAATCCTTATATGTTTTTAATTGCCTTAAAACATTACAATTTTTCCCCTAAAAGCAAAATGGAAAGGCAGATTTCTCCTACCTGAAATATTCAGATGATATTACGAAGTTCATGGACACTGTCAATTCGTGTTTAGGTTTCTACAGTTTTAGATACTAGAAAAATAATTTCATTTAACTCCACTAATTAAATCTCAATGTTCAAAATAATAGGGGGAAAAAATCTGAGTCTTTCCTGCACAATTAAGAAAAATAAGATAATATAGCACTGAGAGAGGGAAGAAAAAATTTTCTGAACAGCAAGTAACTTCACCACTGTTCTCTTTTGATCCCTCATTTGTCATGCTAAGGCTGCTGAATTTCATCTACAATTAAAATTCTATCCTGGCAAAATCCTCTCATTATTCCTGTCACCGTCCAGTACTGCAAAGCTCTACTCTGGCTGGTTAACCAGCTAACTGGATGTTAAAACTTGGATAAATTTGGGAGATTACAACTCAATTATAAATCTAATCGAGCAGACCACATTTACTATTATGCTTAAGGAAAAAAATACCTTTAGGCAAATGACCTATCCACTTTGCCAATACGTCTTCCCAATAAATTAGAAACCAGAAAATAAATAGTCTTTGAGGGAAATCCGCTTACATTCCAGTGATCAGCAACTAGAAACGCTGATACAGGAATGACTTGAAAATATTCTTCATTAAAAAATACTTCCCCTGGTGAAATTGTGATTTTAACATTCAGCGCATGACACAGAGCTGTAATACTATACTTTGGGTATTAAAATCAGTTCTTTTTGGATTTTCCCAACAACACACTGACAATTATTTTCACCCAAAACAAACACCAAAATTAATTACCATCTTATAGGTACACACAAGGCTATTTAGGGCCTTCTGACATATAATTCATTTGTTTTTTATAACAATCATAAAAGATAAATAAAATAGATACGGAAATAGGAAATGACTAGTATTGCCCGCTTACTATAATACAAGGAGCTGCTGTATATCAAGTGTCTACCCCATGCCAAGCTCTAATTTGATAGTCTGAATTTTTACAATTCTGTAAAATAGATAACCTTTTTTTATCCCACTTCACACACAAGGAAACTGCAGCTGAGAGGGGTTAGGTTATTCTGTGAATTTGACCTGATCACTAACTTCTTAAAACTAGAAAATAGTAGAGCCGGGATTCAAGCCCAGGGGGTCTGATAAAATTGCCGATAATTCTAACTATAATCCTATTTTTGCCAAGAAAAAGAAAGAGATATCAGGTTTGTCGTCCTACCAACCAGCGCCATACCTTCTAACAGTACCCTGCCCCTATACACTTAAGTTCCTGAACACGAAGCTTAACTTATAGACATTTTACAACAGGAAGATTTTTTTCCAGTTTGGTTCTAAAGCAAAAAAAAAAAAAAAAATAGATGGCCTCAGTGACAACAAAAATAAACATGAGTACAAAACTGAGAATTCAAAGTGAAATCTCTCCATCAGGCTTTAAATCAAAACAGAAATTTATAAACAAATTATTCCCAATCAGAAAACTATTGTCCCCCCAGTCTCAAGTGTTAGTTATTTCTATTAAAAACCCCAATATAAAAATGTCTTTAAATATTAACTTAAACTCAATTTTAAAAAGCAAACGTTTTCTGATATCTATGATATCCAAAAGGCCCTGATATGCACTATCAGTTGAATAATCATACACAACCCAGGATAAATTACTCCTTGCCCAAGTGTACTTTGATTAAGTATATAAATGGCAAAATGAAACTACCAATTGAAATATATGAGAGCAGGCAGGGTTTCTGTATTATAATACCGGCGTAAAATATATACCAACTATAGTGTATGCTAGACCTCTGCCAGACAAGCAAAGAACAAAGAAAATAAGGAAGTGCGTGAGTGAGCAGATACACAGCCTGACAAACTCTCAAAAACAGGAGTGGGACCTGAGAGGACAGAAAGGCCAGACTAGGGAAGAAGACAAGAGTGGCTACTTATAAGACTCTGAAAAAAATATTCTTTGAGATGTTTTACAAAAACAAACTCAGGCTGCATCTGAAATTAATTTCTCTGCAATTTGAAATAGATTTTAACTAAAATAGCGCTGCATTAAAACTCTGAATTTTTGCAATATTTAAATATATTTTAAGTGTCAGGATGACTGCTAAACGTAACTCAATATTCTAGAGGAAAAAAATCACGAGGGGGAATAAATTGCAGCTATTATACAGCTTCAGCATGCAACCATTTCCATGGCAAATTATCCAACTTAACAAGCCCCACTTAAATAAGTAAGAAATTATTAGAACATATCAGCTGGCGATTACTCAGCCACGTGACAAATGACACTTATTTACACGGCATGTCATTTTAACCTGACATCCAGCTCACTTAACTAACTGGTCACCTGCTCCTCACACTGATACTGACTCCCACGGCAATACCGTCAAGAGTAAGGAAAGCTTAAGAAAATCCCTTCATCATTATGTTAGATAGAAAAATAAATTTATTTTCAACAGCAATTCAAGACATTTCAACATCGAAATACTAGCTTTATAGAGGTCTCAAAGTTTTAACAGTGCCACTTTTGAAAAAAATAAATAAATGGAGTTTTTTTTTTTGATTATCAAGTTATCATAAGCAAAGATTTCAAATTAAAAACAGCAAATATTTAGTTGACCCTCAGACAACTGAAAAGTCACTGTGCAGTTTTCCTTCTTTAAGCCATTTTCTACGAGTTTACTAGTAAATTGGCCATGATTTTCATTATGAAAACAAATTACAACTATAAGCAAAGGTGAGGTCAAAATGAAGGATCTTCTCCTCATCGACCCCACTGACTCGATTGAAGAAGTATTACTGGAGGCCTAATTTATAAACAGGCTTCAGATTTTAAAAATGCTATATTTTAACACATCTTAGTCCTTTTTCAGGTAAATGTTTTTAGCTGACTTTAAAAATGCCTCTCATAAAAGTTACAAAGATACTTTTTGTTCTTATTTTAATTCTTGGAATTATAAGGTATAATCTCTGAATATAAAACAAGATTATGATGTGTATTCACATATTTGCTCATAAGAACAGAATCCAAATCAATAATGTACAACACTATAATTAAATCAGCGAACGGCTTTTCATAACTGAATAATACCCAAGTCATCAAGGACCTAAGAAAATTGTAAATGAGAACCTTAACACTTGGTAAAATCATATTTCAGATGACCTGTTACAAGCCAACCATGAGCAGCATATGCATTTTAATAATAGCAAGACTATCCATATCCCTAGCCAAAAGAGACAGAATGCCTTAATAGATTTTCTTTCCAGAGATTCAAAAGAAAGGAGATATATATATATATCCACATATAGGTTCTTTAAGTCTCTATAAGATTATTTGTTTCTCCCTAAAAACAATTACAAAAGTATCAGTCATCTGGTAGCTCAGTAATCAAAGGAGAATTGCAATAAAGGATTTTTTTTTTTTTTAAATCACACTTACATGTCTCTTGAAATCACCCTGCTTTACTACTAGGTTCAGATTTAACACAATCACTCCCATGTCATCTTCTAAACTGTTTGGGTCTTCCAATTTTAAAATACGTTCAGTCGTTCTAGGAGGAAAAAACAACAAATACTGTTAGCCCTTATTGGCAGTACTATGCAGTCTTATAACGCATCAGGAATTTATGGTAAAAGCCTCCTACCTCTGAAGAAGGGTCAGACACAAGTTAAAAAAGCACCAAATTCAGTGAAAATAAACTAACATCTTCAGGGTAGAGAACTTGTTTGGCGTTGCCTAATTCAACGGCTGATTAACTGATTGTTCTCCCTTACACCCCAAAGAAAATTTAAATGCTTGTTTTAATATGAAGATACGCAGGTTAACAAACCCAAATATTAACAAATGGAAGTGCATCATTCAATACACATTTTACAACACATTATGGAGGATTTAATACCTGATGAGTACATTTGAGAGCTAAAACCCAAAAATTATAGAAAAATTTACATTTTAAAGCATGCTTTCAATTATTCAGATTTTTATGTCACCTGATCTTATAAAAACACTATTTTCACTTTATCTTGAGTTCCCACTAAAATTCATTAATAATAATTAGAAGGTAAAAATACAGTACCTGTTAAGTTCAAGATCACTGAGAATGACAAACGCAGATCCCATGAAATCAGACGTAGTCAAATCTCGATCATATACCTTAAGAGAGGGCCAGTAACACAATGAATATGGAAAACCGAATGAGTTTATCAAATTATTAATAAATGTAATAGGCTGGGAATTTTGCATTCAGTCTTCTAGATCTAAAAATAATTTGCACGGTGCAGTTAAAGAGGAATTTAGCCAAGCCGATGGTGAGAACAGAATTATTCGAACTTGCCCATTTTGCCCACCACAGCCAAAACAACAGCAGAAAATACTTTTAAGGCAGTATTCACGTGCATTAAAATGTCATGCACGATAGACCGCTCTCTGTAGTTTAAATGGTCTCTCATTAAAATTTAGTATTTTCCACAGTGAGCAGGTCTGCCAATTAAATAGAAATTTGCTAAATATTCTACAGCAATCCCATCCTGCTCAACTCATGCAGTATTCACCCAGATGTTAGAGCAATCGATGCTTACAACGGGTAGCTTAAAGCTCTATTAAGTATAAAGATATTCCTAATGAGAAAGGCTTCGGTACCCGTCACTACTGCACTAGCAGTAATAATTCTTCCACATTCAGTAAATTTAAATACAATCGATGGAGATATTATTTTCACTCCGATTTTCTGTGGAGTATACAGCATTGGTCTGGGCAAAAAAACAAACAAACAAACAAAAAAACGTAGTTTTGACAAAAGGGTGCAAAGAATTCTTTCCATACTAGTATTTTTAACCTAGAGCTTAAGAAGAAAAAAGAATGAATTTGGGGAAGTTCACTTGTAAGAAGGCAAAGATTGCTGAAATATAAATGTTTTTTCATAAAAGAGCAGCTTTGAAAGCCATTTGTGATTACCTTCACGCGCAGCTTTTGATCAAGGCTTTGTATTGGCAATACGACTATTTCATCCCAAACGGGGTTCAGATTCTTATATATGACTTTACTTTTGTACAGCGTCTTCCCGTTCAGCTTAAATTTCACGTAGGGATCACTTGTGCCTTTAAAGGGGAACAAGAGCAAGACAGGTTTTTTACAAACACACGTGAAAGCCTAGGATCCCCGTTAAGTAAAGATTCTTTCCACACTGGGCAGGCTCGGAGTGTCCGACTGCGCACACCCAGGACAAATCTCTCCGCGCGCAGGGACTGAAGGCCCCAGAGGCGGAGAGGAGGGAGCAGTGAAATAATTTGGGGTAAACGACTGATTCTTCTTTGCCTTCGGTGGCAGAATACAAATGGGCTTCTTGAGCTGCTTCTGTTTCGTTTCACTGTGGGTATGTCATCACTATACTGCCCACAAAAATTTAAGAAATCACACCCGCTGGCACCGGCCAGGGGTCCTGGGGAGAAGTCCACTCCCCTTAGGAACAGCGGTGAGTCAGTGTAAAGGGAAAGAAGCTGTTTTCAAACATTCGGCCAGATGGCTGACTCGACAGAACCCTGTACTTCAGAACATAATCATAATAAATACATCAATCTCTGGAACCACTGGCTCAAAAGATGGGGTGAGGGGACTAAGACTGGAAGCGGGGGCGTAGAGATTAAACGGACAAAGTTGCCATTCTTCGCTGCCTCCCGCACCTGCAGTAAAGCAGAGAGCGTTGCTTCACCCCGGCCAGCTGAACAGCACATCAGCCGGGCCCTCGGCTGGCCTCGGGGCGACACCCCTGACCCGCCGACTCCTCCTGGGGAGCTTTGAAACGAAGGCCAAAAGAAATGAATAATGTCCCTCCAGCCACTATGTCCAAAGCAGAAAAAAGGGCCGATGACGGCCCCTCCTCCACACTTTTCAGATCAATTGGGGGGGGGGGAAGCCTGCACATATAATATGTGGATTATGCGTTGTGCCTCTGTGTTACGCGCATGCGAGTGTGCCACCATACGTGGGACACGGACCAGGGACGGGCACGGCCGTGCTTCCACACCTAGTGAACGCCGAATAAAGAAAGCACAGTGAGCCATGGATGGCGGAATAAATGCAGGCCAGCTGATAGTGCGAGGGAAAGAGAAAAAACCTCATGGGGGGGGGGGGGCGTTTACAGTTCATTGTGAGACGCAGAACCGTGCATAAGTACGCGAAGACCCACGCTCTGTTCTGTTCAGCGGCTCCTCCCAGGTGCCTTGGACGGCACCCGCCGTGGGCCCCCGTGTGTTTGTTGACTGGAATTCCTGATGCGAAAGTAGAGCCAACACAGTCTAAGAATCTTAGATCAAAAATTAATTAGGCAACTCTGTCACATTTACCAAGTTGTTAATACCCATCATTACTTCAAGCTCTTTTTTTTTCAGCTCCTTTTCATGTTTCTATTTAAGCTGCAGAACTAAAAATTTGTGACAATGAAAGCCATACACTTCCCAACTCTTTAAACCGAAAGTCACATCTCTATAGAGTAAGACAACATGCATTTTTTAAAAATCGTAACTGATGGGCCAAGGTATAATTTTGACACGTTAGTCTTCCGGTAGTATCACGAGGCTACTACCCTTACGACAACACAAAAGTTTAAACTACTAATATGCACATGTACGCATTCGAGTCCCCCGTTTTCAGGTTGGCGGCACAGAGGCAGAACTTTCTTCTAAATGTGGACACACACACACACACACGCCGTGTAAGTGGCCGTTTGGTGGAACGCTCACTCGCGAGCGGATGGTCTGCCCGCTGCCCCCCGCCCCTTCTACAAGAGAACACCTCTGGCAAGTCAGACGTCAACAATCATTCTGAGATAGATAGATAGAGATATATATATATATATATATGTATATATATATCTATATATATAAGAAGCGGAGGAAGAACTATAATAAAAAGAGGCCTTTAATTAAATGAAATTGCCACTCTGGGATCAGGGCTTCATGCTTGTCAGCGCACGCTCAAAATAAACATCTCAGAGCCAGGGCCCCGTGGTGTCGCGTTCTCACAGGCAGAGCATGCTGGGTAATCCCCAGGCATCTTGACAGCTACATAATGTTCAAACTGTTTCACGGGTGAATGGCGGCAGTTGTGTGAAAGAAAATATTAATGTCTGGAATTAATAGAAAAAGGGACCGGGGTTTACAAAGCCAAACAAGGAAAGGGTGTCAAGTTAGTGCGGCGTTAATTGTTAGGGAAAATCTGAGAAAGGCGGGGGCACGGGGTGATTTTTCTCTCCGAGCATCAGTGCCTCACTGTCAGGGATGTGACATCTCAACTAGGCGGGCTCTGAAAAGGGGCTGGCCCTTCAGGAGTGCGACTCCCAGATTATACGAATGATGAGATGACACCTGAATGGGTGGACTTTAACCTTCCTGCACTGGGAGCTCCGGAAACAATGAGGCTCTCTGGAATAAAGAGGTGGCGTGGTACCCGGGGAGGAGAATGAGGCGAGGAGGCGGGACGGTGTCCCCCGGCTGGGCTGCCACCGTGCTGGGGCTGCCGCTGACTCTGCCGTGTGGACCCCGTGGAGTGACACGACCCCGAACTTAGAACATCGAGGTGTTGAGCGTCAGCGGCCCGAGCTTCCTGCTTCACCCCAAACACACTGTGGGGCTGCGTGTCCTGAGAGAAACTGACAGCCACTCATTGGTCCTCCAAAAACGCCGCGCCAGTTTACGCTCCTGTCAACAGGTGTGACAGTCCGTATTTCCGCTCCTGCTCAATGACACTATGGACTGTCGAGTCTCCCTTGACTCTGCTAACACCCTCATGTGTCACAGACTTGTACAGGTGACATGCATACATGGCTCAGTGCTAGGCACTGTGGGTGGGGGCAGGGGAGGGAGGGGCCGCAAAGGAAAGCTAATGCCAGATTCGGCTCTTCTGCACCTGGCAGGCAGCGGGCATACTGTAAACATAGCACGAGAGGTAAGTATCAAAACAGAAGTGAACTTGAGAGCCACGCCGGTCCACGGGCAGGGGAGGTTGGTCTGGCTGGGGTGTCAGTGGCGGCTGAAGTCGAGATGGAGCAGAACGCAGGGAAGGACGGAGGTCATGCAGGCAGGAGGGACTGGCACTGGAAGGGCGAGAGGGGAAGGGGACCAAAGCGACTCGATTTGAAGAGAGCCGAGGAAGCACCTCGATCGATCCAGAAGTTAAGGGGGGAAACATGTGATGAGAAATAAAGTGAAAAAGGCGGGTGTGAGTCAGAGGCCAAAGTACCCCAAAATAACAAAATAATTAGGAGTTTAGTTTTTGTTCTGTGAGAGGTTTATGGTGGTTTTGTTTTTTTCTGGTGTCTGTTTAATATTTTAACAAATGTTAGACATGCACTGAACTCCGAAAGGTATGAAATAAAAAGTAAAGGCCTCTATCCGCTTTACTTTTCCTCACCCCCATTCCTGTAGTATACCAATTTCTTGGGTGTTTTACAGGAAAAAATATGAGGATTGTTTTTACCTTGAATTGAATCACACTGTATGCACTGAGCTTCACGCTCTCACAATTAAAGCACCGTCGTTCGTATCACCAATTGGTTCTTTTATATCAACTGCAAGAATTTCCATTGCATTGTTGTGTCTTAACTTATGAAACTAGTCACCAAACAATGAACATTTATGTCACTTCCAAATTTTTTTTACTAGTACAGACAATACTGCCATAAGCATTCACGTATGACTATCTTAGATTTCGCAAGTAATTACGTTCAAAAGAAATTTTTAACATTGGAACTGCCAGGCAAATTAATATGTGCCTTTTCTGGTTCAGACAGACATTGTCACACTGTTCTTCCAAAATCTATTAAATTTACAGTCCCATCAAGAGTATATGTTTTGCATGTTTCTTTACATGCTGACCAGCATTGAATGTTGTTATGCACCTTTATTTTAAACCAATGGCAGATAAAAAATGCTATCTCCACTTTTCTGTACTTTTAACATTTGAGTAAATCATTTTTTGGTGACCTGCATTTGTACCTCTTTGTCAGGGAAATTCTTGTTCTCTATGGATTCCTGGTTTTTCATTTGCTTGTGAATTTGAATGCGTTCTTAAAATTATCAAAATCAACCATTGGCTATAAATCTGTCATAATTTGTTTAAACTTACATTATTTCTTGCAGTAAGTTATTTTGATTTTTCTTTAGCCAAATTTACCAAAGTTTTATTTATGGCTTTGTAGTTTAACATTCTGCTTGGAAGAAATTTTCTCACTGCAAGATTTTAAATTAGTTCATCTATGTTTTCTTCCACTGATTTTGTAGTTTTTCATTTTTTTACACTTAAGCCTATGGTCCATCTGGAATTATTTCAGTGTGAGGAGGGAAGGAAATCCAGGTTTGCTTACGAGCAGGAGAGTAAAATGATCAGAGCCAAGTTTTAGAAATATAAATCTGGCAGCAGCTTATAATTTAGAAGGCAGAAGATTCGGGATACAGCAGGAAAAACTGGCAATTGAGATAATACAGCACGGGCACCGAGGACCGGGGAGAAAGCTGTGTCCACACCGTAAGCGAAAACCCAGGGTTTTACAAGCGTAATCCACGGAATGTTCCTCCCCAGAGAGCCTCCATGGACTGAGAGGATTATGTCTTCAAAACCATCGGGAAAAGCTGTTCACCATTTCCTCACTTGGAACTTCACAATAGAAAGGAAAATATTAGGCTGTGCCAGGAACTGCATTAACAACAATCAACAACAATAAAACAGCTCAATACTTTCCTACTCTCTATTTCATAACATTATTTAAGCATAGAAAACATCTGACCTGGAGCACCTATGAACATGATGTTAAACTCTTCCAATTCAATACTCTGGAAGGTAAGATTTATGCCCAGAATTGCCTAATACACAGGGTAGATGTATTATAAATACGTGATAAATGAATGAACTTTGACGTGAGATAGGCCTGGGTGGACTGAAACCCCAGACTTTCCTTTTAACAAACTATATTACCTTGGGCAACTTAACACCCTTAAACCTACTGTTTTAACCTATAGGGTGGAAAGCGCCAACCTCACAGGATTATGCTGAGAACTGAATGAACCAGCCATTCACCGTGAGGAAGCCCCATGGCAAGGGCTGCTCCCTTCAGGACTGCTTTGCAGTTAGCAGTGTAAAAAGAAATACACAGCACCGATGAAACAATCATTGACTCGATTTCAGCTGTCCAAGACAACGCATGCTGATGATTTGTCTCCCTGACGCCCCTTCCACTGCCATCTCTACAGGTGTGAAATTTGCATCACCTTCTCTCTTCATAAGTTGAAGAGAAAATGCTTTATCTTATACACTTCTTATGAGGGTCCCATGCAGCTGGGGAAAATTGCCGTGAAACGATCTGAGCTGTCCTGGAAGAAAAGGGATGTATAAAAACTAAAAATCCCTAAGTATTCATGTTTACTGGCCGCCACCCTACCTACACGCCTATGGCTCTTCACTGAGGATTTCAGAGCACTCTGCACAATGAGCTAATGAAAATAACGGTGAGACAGACACATGAAAACACAAATCTTTCATCAGGAGAGTCATCGAGAGCCATAGTATTTGATGCTTCTGTTCTCCACTTGGCATTTTACTTATCATCTTAAGAGGCCGTTACTGCGTTGAGAGTGTTATGGAAAAAACAGCCAGTACCAGCAGGCAAAGCGGTAAACAAAACAGACAATATCACACAGGCTTGCTCAAGAACCATGCGAATGCGCAAACAAAATAAAACTGTAACGGAGCTCTAATTACAAATATATCCCTTTGCTTTTTTTCTAACATAACGATTTGCAGCCACGTTAGAAAAAGTAGAAAGCCAAGATGCACAAAGCAAAAATAAAAAAAAAAAAAATGGACATTACCACCATCCATAAATCTAGAAAAGCTTAATATGTTGATATATACTTAGACTTAACGCACACACACACACTTTTCACGAAAGAAATCAGCCTTGGTTTCATGTGTGGTACGTGCCTTCTTCAGTCAGTAGTGCATCGGCCTCCTTCCACGCCCGGAAGTGTATTGATGGTTGTTTATGCATATAAACGTGTATATTTGTGCATACATACATATATGAAAACTTACTACCTAATACTGTTTAAAAAAATAGCATTCTAATTTGAACTGAAACTTCCCTACAGTGAATGCAAAAGCAGTATTTGTAGGCAAACTTACTTATCTGCTATCAGCAAAGCTCATTTGCCAAATTAAAAACTTTAACCATATAATCTGTCCAAACAAAAGGTCATCTTAGGCTAGAAAAAGTTTTCTAATTAAATGCATTTCTCAGAATAGTTGTTTGTTCGTGAAAGGAAATTATCTCCACATGTTTACACTAAGTTCACATTTTGTAATATTTGATAACTCTTGTCGAGAGATCTTAAGAGTTCAGATTCAAGCCAACGATGATTTACCAAGACTTTAGGGAAAATGATCTACATATAGATGAATTCGCCCTGCATAGACAGTATTTGGAAACGTATAAAAGGTATAACCTTGACTTCTTTTTTTTCCTCTATCTGAAGAGTAGTAAGCCTCTATTTATGCACATACATTTAGAATCCTCTCAATACATACACGTATTTTGACTTGTTTCTTTTTGCCAGAAAAAGAACTAGAACTAAGCTGTTTTCACATGCAATCCACGAATTCTGACTTTCTGCGAGGCTGGCTAAAATCAAACGGCCAGACCTGACTTTTAAAAAGCTGCTCCACCCTTTAGCCGCTCAGCTGAGACTTCCAGATCAGCTCGTGTCCAGCTGCTGGTCGCATTCTCATCTGACCCCCTCCGAAACCACAAGGGGCTTCCTGGAAATGCAGGGGGCATTTTTCCCCAGTCGCGTGGGAAAAAAGACACAACTTTTTTTCCCTGTAGGGCAAAGTCTATATTACTTAAGAGAACAGTAGGTTCAAGTCTAGAGAATTCCAAGCCTGGTTTTATCCACTAAAATTGAATGAAGGGGTCATCACATCCCCTGGTTCAGCCTGGCCTGTCCTTCTACAGATGGTGACTGTGTGATTCTAGGAATTGTTTTTTTGTTGCCAATCATAGAAAAGTTTGTTTTGTTTTGTTTGTTTTTTGTTTTTTTTCCCCTAACCTTTGGCAGTCCTCTCACTCTCCATGTTTCGTCACTTAGCACAGCCTGGTTGAACTATTCCAGAACTTTCCTCCGGAGTATGACTGACCTCCCTCCTCCAAGGCAGCCCACCACGTGTAGAACCCCAACAGCATCCTGGGCAAGGTCTGCCCGTGGGCAGATGCTGTAATGTCAGCAACTGACCAAAATCCAGTTTCTGAAAGAAGTTCTGGGAAGTTCTTGATGCACTTACAGTAGGATGAGTGATTAGAAATTACATATTTTACCAAAATCTTGTTTAACCATGAAATGTATATGGAATAAATAATGGGACATAAGGGCACTATGGGGGTGAGGTCTTCCTGGGGCTTTCGGATTCAACCCCTGGCGCCAGGACCCCCCAAACCTCCTTCGGCCCTACCCACCCGCCCCACCCCAGGCTTCACCACCGTCCCCGACTGTCAGGCTCCTCCCACCTGTCTTTCCCCTAAAAGTGTCTCTTTTTCTCTCTCTTGTCAGCCCCCTTCCAGGCTCTGCAGCCTCGCCTATGACATATCCAGTCTCTTCTGCATTTTTTTTTGGCCCGAGACAAATTAAATATTTAAAATACTGTTTTGGTTTAGTCCTCATAATCGATTAACTAATATGACCCAGAGAGCTTCAAAGCTGTTTTTAAAAGTTCTGATCCAATAACTGCCTAAATGAAAATAGCTATAATTTTATAAATAGATGAAAGGAAAACACTGTCGAATATTGATGAATTCAGTAAAAAGGCCCATTTGGTGAGCAGATGATTGCACGAGTTGGCTTTGGGGGAAGTGGCCATCAAGAGGTGCCGGTGTCCCGTTCTTGACCCGGCGGTGAAGAGCGCGGGGGGCTGTGAGGTTCTGAGAGAGTCACGCGTGGCCGTGTCTGCACCACCAAACCCCGCAGGACCCAGGGACAGCTGGAAGGCGGCGGCGGCGGCACGGAGGAAGGGAGAGGCAATGCTGCGACGTGGAGTGACCGGACAGGGTTGCGGGGAAGGAACATGGGCAGGAGGGAGGCGGAGGGTCGATGGACGCGGCAGCTGCCTCCAGCCCGGCCTGCTCTCAGCGTTCGGGCCGCGACAGCTTCGCAGCACTCGCTGCCAACGCGACAGCCAAAATCGAAATTAAGCCACATGTCAACGACGGACACATGGAAGCACATGGCTGTGCCCTCTGCGTACGCCTCCCTCTGTGCGAGACACATACACACCCTCAAGCTGAACGCGCAGTATTGACATTACACACCATGAAACAAAGTAGGACTCCTGGGAACGCGGGCGCCATTATTCTGGTACGTGAACGAACGGCTGATGGAGGCGCCCGCTAGAGAGAAGTCCCACTCACCCATTTGGAAGACATGCTCAGTTAAATTCAAGTCAATAATCTTCTGCAGGCGGCAGGCATAGGTAACAACAGGCCAGCGCTGCTCCCGGGCGCTTCTCAGGAACTGGGGTAAACCCCACTGAAGGAAGGGGCAACCGACGGGGAAGCGGGGGAGCATCAGGACCGTCTGACCACCCCACGAGGACGCACAGTCCCGAAGCGACACCCGACCACAGGGTTCTCCCGAGGGAAGGGCTCAGGTGCAGGAATACGTCAAAGGCCATTAGGACAGACAAACGTCTGCATCATAGCGGGATAGGAGCAGACGGAAACAGCTTTGAAAATCCAGCCCCGCTTGCTTGCGGTGGGACCCGGGCAGCTCTCCGCACACGGCGGGGGGAGGAAAACCAGCCGCGGCCTGCGCCTCGGGATGAGCGTTTGCAGCTTTAAAAGTGTCATGTTTGCTCGTGAAGGACAGACAGTCTGATAAGCTGCCCAGATGTGGTTTTGGCTCCCACACGGCGCCCAAGGATCTCGCGCCATCTGCTGTCCGGAGCAGGGACTCCCGCGTAAAGCAAACCCAAGTTTTGCAGAATCAAAACTGCTGATGGTGACCTTTTGAGACAGCGAAACTGGGGTGCGGTGCTGGCTCCTGAGCACGATGACACATCTGTGGGCGTCAGAGGGACACCCGAGAAGCCGAGCCGACTACACACTGCATCTTCACACACGATTAAAGAGTGGCGATCACACCATCAGGGAAAGGAAAATTCAGTCCTGGTCCATTAAATAGCCATTTGGCAAAAAGTAACACCAAGTTCCTACTCTGGGGCAGAAATCAAAATAAACCTGAGACGGATCAAAGAGATGAATGAAAAAAGTAAGCCCAGCCAGAAAAGAGAATAATCATAGGTTAATGTGTTACCTCTGAAAACAAAACAAAAGGCCTTTCTAGGTACAAAAACAAAGGAAGTAACTCTCTAGAATATAATCATAAGGCTTGAAAATATTTTTTGCAACAAAAACTTTATAAACAAAATTAAAAGGCACCTGACAAGTTAGACAAATATACGTGAACATATCCAAGAAACAGAAGAATGAGGAACAGCAATAGCTGGAATAGGCTATTTATATCAAATAAAAAACAAAACAAAACAAAATAAAACGGAAGAAGAAGAAGCAAATATCTCTTAATCAAACATATCCAAGGAGTTCATCAACACAAATCAAAACAAAAATAAGGTCATGCTTTTTCTGGATCATATTAACCAAAATAGTGACACAGTTTAGGTGAGAAATGGAAAGTAGACCATTTATATGCTACCAGCAGGTGGGCAAAACGGAGAGGTGAATGCGGGAGTGAGCTGGAGAGTCTGTAATGAGAATCCGGAAATGCTCAGATCGTGAGACAGAAAACACTGCAAAGAAATAAAAGAAACTGCGCACACTGATTTAGGCACAAAAATGTTGGCCGCGGCATTATTATTAATAATAATACTGCTGAACAAACCTAAACCACAACATTGATTCAATGAAGAATGGTGTGCTATTAAGGTTTTGATCTCTTCTCAAAATAATTTTTTTTTTAATATGGAAAAAATATGTGTGGCGAAAGCCGGCAAGTTATCAAGCCATTTAAAGTCAAATGTTATTTTACTTTAGAAAAGAAAATAGATTTTTAAAAAATCGGATCACTATTGTACGGTCAGTAAACTAAAAAAAAAAAAAAAAAAAAAAAAAAAAACGGGTCAGATGCCTTCGTCCATGCCCAGCTTTGCCAGGTCAGTTGCCGTGAAATTTGAAGGGCACTTTCTAAGTCCTGATTCAAATAATAAACCTTTAGAAACTAGCTTCACCTTCCTTTCTCATCGTTGCTGTCGCGCAAACAGAAATTAGGAGCTGGTCTGAGAAAACACCCTCGACCACCACAACCCTTTGCCCTGGCTGGGCAGGAGAAGGAGACGATGAGGCAAAATTTATCTCCAAATAGAAAGAGAGAGATAGAGATAGAGATAGAGACAGAGACAGAGAGACAGAGACAGAGAAAGAAGCAAAAGATATCCAAAAGATAGAACAAATTATCAAAAATTGGGAAGAAAGGTCATTTGAAAACCAGCAGATGCCCCATGAGGCACCCTCTTTCCCAGAGGGGAAGTGGAGTAAAACACAAATGAGAATAACTATAACCAGACGTAGCAATAACAACAGCTGACGCCTACTGCATACCACGGCCACCCCCACCCCACACCCCCCCACAAGCTCACACACCAGGTTCACCCTGGTGATCACTGCCGGGTGGTACCAGAGCTAGCATTCCACATGGTCTGTGCCCAGAGTCCCTGACCCTTACCCGCTGTCTAGTGCTCCCCGACACTGCAGGTCACGGCACAAGAGAAAGCTATCGTTTTTGCCGGGCGCAGCAGGGAATGTGGAAGAGACTGCTGGGGGGCTGGGCCAGGCTCAACGGAGCTGCCCGAGGGCCGAGGGGATGACTCCCTCGGTGCACCCCATTGGGACACACCTCTTGGGATGCTGTGTGGCTGGTCCCCCATGTACTTCTGAGTTCTAGAAACACCCCCTGTCCCTCGATCACAGCTGTGTGGATAAGAAAGGGGCTATGTAATACACCCAACAGGCTCAGGGGGGCCACGTGGCAGCCCTGAAAAGCTCGGTGACCAAAACTAACCCCACAAAATGGTCCGATCATAAATTCTTCACTGGGCAGGCCATGCGGGTGGCCGCGGCCCAGGCATACAGCTTCCTTAGCAAACGCCAATCTTTCCCTAGGTGAGGCCTGCCCATTGTTCTGATGTACGTAGGAAAACATACCTTCGAAATGACGGGCGATTTTCCTTTCCAAAGGCCCTGGAGGCACAACGCAGGCACCAGGCCGCGAGAGCCCCAGGGCATGAGACTACAGAGCCCTTCGGTGCCACCTTATCCATCTCCACGGCTGTCGGTTAGTAACCACCCTGTCCCCGCCCACAGAAAAGAAGCATGTGTTTCTCCATTTCACCTCTTATGCCACTTTGTTTTCTGTCATCTTCGTAATCGACCACCAGTGGATTTCACGTACCTCCCTCCCTTTTCTCCTTCGATTCTCAACGCATGTAAGGAACGGCGAAACTGCCATTCTCCAGAGCATCTTCTCACTCTGTTGAGATTTTGCTTCTGGGTGTGTCCTCAAAATTTTGGCTCAGATAAACTCTTATAACAGCTTTCTACTGATTCAGACATTCTTTCATTGACAACTTCAAAGAAAGGATTATGTTTCTCTCCAGCTCTAATACAAGAGTATCTTTTCTTTTTTAAAAAAGAACTGAATAATTTTTAAAATGCCCTCAAAAAAATTAGCCTATTAAACAACAAAAAGGAAAACAAATCTGAAATCAGAGGTACTTGGCATTTGAATTTCCTAAACACTCATTAGATGGCAGACTTTTCACACTAATGGGAGATCTTTAAAACTTTTAGTCTATGGCCATGCTATATGGCTGAACCCTGAACAAGCCGTCCCATTCAATCTCAGAAGCTAAGCAGCATCAGGCCTGGTTAGTACTTGGATGGGAGACCACCTAGGAAGACCAGGTGCTGTAGGCGTAAAAAAATAAAAACATAAGGGATTGTAAGCTGACAAGGTCCTTGCAGTCTGTGAGGTCGACCAAGGGTTGCCTTGCTTAAAAAAATAAAAATATAAATATAATACAAAAAAAAAAAGAAGAAGAACCATCAGCCCTCAACCTTCCCACCTACAGCCAAGCAATTTCTGTGGTCCCTGGAATGTTACACTGAACTTCAAAGGACTTTTCCTCCCCTTTTGCAACACTGCGAAGTGGCCACCAGAGGGCACCAGCAACACAGCCTTTCACTGGTCCACAGCTGGACGTTGCAGCAACTGCCTTAACCCCAAGGGCGCACTGTAGGATTTTAAAGCAAGGGCTGTTGTCTTCCAGGAACGAATGCTTTAGGACGGAAGAGGAGCTGAACGTTTTCCCCAGGACGAGAGGCCTGCCCACGTCACACAGCAGAGCTCACGTCGGGCCTAGAACACAGGGCCGCGGGCACGAGTGAGTGTGGCTGGCTCTAAGATACCAAAGCGGCTCCTTGGCCACATTCCTCTCCCTGGGAAAGTAAGTCGGGGCTAACCTCCCACTATCGTCAAGCCAACAATGAAGCTGTTGAACTTAAAATCGATTGGCCATGTCACAGCCCTTCTGCTTTACCGAGGTCACAATCCAAGACCCCAGGAGTTATTAGGCAGCGGCAGATTGAGAACTTAAAGCAGGGACATGTCTGTCTTGCTTGGTCAAAAACAATTCATCTTTTAGAGCTTCCTAGGGGGAAGAATGGGAAGGAAATCGGGAACTTAATGGAGTAAAAGGAAGAAGTTAGGATGAAGAAAGGCAGAGTAGAGGGACCGAGCACAGGACTACAGCAGGGAAGCAGGAGACAGACCCACGGACAGCCACCAGACAGTAACTGGGACAGGCAGGGAGGGCTATGCTTTTTCTCCTAGCGGAGGCTCAAGAAGGTGGGCTCAAGGCAAAGCCTGGACACGTTACAGTATTCAGGTAAGGCTCCTTATTAGACCCTCAGCAACCCGAGCTACATTAGCATCAGCAGGGAATTTGTTAGAAATGCAAATTCTCGGGCCCCACCCTTGCCCTGCCAAATCAGGAACTTTGGGTGTGGACAACGTGTATTCTCCTAAACCCTCCGGCTCATTCTCGTGCTCGCTTGAGTTTGAGAACTGCGGGTCCAAACAGAACTGTATCAGATAAAATTGGGGGGTTAGGTTGGATTCCGTGGGAAATATTGCTGCATCCCAGACACAGGAGGGGGGGGGATGGGAGCGTATGTGACAATAATTAGGTCCTTGCCGTAATCCACAGTGGGAGCTGGAACTTACTCTGCTCCCTAACGTAGCACTTGCGAAAATCAGGCCAAAATTAATACAGTTACAGCATGAGAAGGCATGCCACACCCCAGAGTATAAAAAAAGAATTTGCTGGAGGGGAGGGTATTTTCTTAAGAATGATTAATCATTTCTCGATAATGATGACTCTTCCCAATGAAAGGAAGGAAAGGAAAGGAAAGGAAAGGAAAGGAAAGGAAAGGAAAGGAAAGGAAAGGAAGAGGAAGAGAGAGAGAGAGAGAGAGAGAGAGAGAGAGAGAGAGAGAGAGAGAGAGAGAGAGAGAGAGAGAAAGAGAGAAAGAAAGAGAAAGTCAACGGGAAGATCACCGCTGGGTATAAAGAAACAGGTGCTGGCATGATGCAGTTCATGACTAATCACCTTATAAAGTATTTACCCTTGGATTGTAGTAGGTTTACAGAAGATAAAGCCAAATCGTCACGTTTCAACCCTGATGGAGCTGGGCAGATGCAGATGGCAGTGGCCGGGGTTAGAACACAGACCGAGGTCTCTCCTCGGGCCCTGAAACAGCGAGCTACGGGGCAGTGTGCATAAACCGCGCTGTCGTCTTCTCACGTGTGCAATGGCTCCCTCAACATCTACTAAGCAGAAAGAACATCTCCTGAGGTCTTTCATGTCGATAACTGGGAAAGAAACAGAAAATATGGGGACACTGGCAAAGGGGCCACCAGCCCTGGAAGAGGTCCAGGGCCTGTGTACCTCCCAAAGTTATACACCATTGGAGATAGTTCAAAAATTTGAAACAGGCCAGTTTTTTAAAGGGTTGGGGCACTTTTTTCCCAATAAAGTTGAATGTACTCTCTATGGATCACACTTCTAATTTGCAGAATAAGTTGTCACAAAACAAGCTCGGTAGTGACCATGATTTGATGGAGGCCCCAGTGGACACTACGGGTTCAGAGCAGGACTCGGGATGTTCGTGGTTTATACATATAGAGACTTCACGCTGCTCTATGATTGTGCCCCTCGGATGCAGAGCACAGCACAAGGATGACTGAGGAGAACATGAGCGAGCTGGAAGAGCAAACTGAGGAATTCTTTCTGAAAGTGGAAAGTCATAGGAACACCTACTAAACAAAACAGATGAGAAAAGGCCACAGAGGAAAACAGATGTGTTTGCCTGTAGTGAAATGTGAAATCTCTGATTGGCAAAGGAGGCCATAAAAACGGGGGATAAATACTTGCGACGTAAAACTAATGAAAAACTATAAAGAATTACAAATATTTAGAAGAGAAAACTCAACTGAAAACTGGGCAGAGGCTACAGAGAGAAATTCACAGGAGAAATACAGATGACCATGTTCACACTGCTATTGAAGGAGTACACATTAAAAACGGACTTGGCACCTGACCACGAGATCGCCAAAAACTATGGAAAGTGATACAAGTAAATATTCAAATAGGGGGCATATTCGCGTATTATAGAGGAAGACGTACTACACATTTTGGAGGGAAATGTGCCAGTATTCCTAAAGCTGAAAAATACACATTCTCCTGGACCTTACACTTACATTTCTAGGTTCTGTCCTAGCCACTAACAACAGCTAACTTTTATTAAGTGCTAAAATAATATGAACATTTTTAGTATCATTTTAATTTTTTAAATGTGTGTGTAAATTCACAGAAACATGCAGAAAAGGTGAACGAGTCAATCACGTACAGATAACAGATGTTTTCCTGGGGTTTCAGGGCAGAAGGGGTGCAGTTCAAAGGGTACTTCCATCTCTGCGCATGTTTGATGACTACACTGAGAATGTATGCTCATCTTTCTCGTGGATAATTAAAGCAGGATGAAGGGAATGTTTTCTTGAGCAGTTGCTACGTGCCAGACATAAAGCTATTATAGTCATCTTAGCTCATTTAACACGACTTTATGTGAGGATGATTATAATTATTGTGACAACGAATTTAACAATAGTAAAGGACAGTAAGTTTCAATATGCTTAAATAACTTGCTGCAAATGCCTTGATGGGCAGAGAGGCACAGATGTGAGGCCCAGCCGGTCGCAAGCCATGCTGAGGCCGCTGAGAACATCGTCCGGGGGCACGGGAGGGGCAGAGGGAGCTCTCCCGGTGACAAACGGCACAACAGGGCCGGGCCTTACCGCAGCGGTCCCGGATGACCAGGTTCCGGCCCTCCTTCAGGTGTATGGTCAGCAGGTAGGCAAACGGGCTGGGGAGGTTACTCACGCCATCGCCAGCTTCCCCGAGAGCCTGCACGGACGGAGAAGCAAGTTAAGTCGGTTGTCTCGGGCCCCCGGGAGAGAATTTCCGAAACACTTCTACATTTGCGGGATTAGAACGGCTCATCTTAACGCGTCATCGCCCCCTCACTCTGATGACTTGGCCAGTCTGCTTGGCTGACCCGTTCCCTGTGTCTTTGCAGCGCGGTGGGGTTCCTACCAGAAGTCAAAGGCACTGTGATACCTCTGCAACAGTACCCCTCCTAGGAGCATTGGGTAAGCGGAAAGCCAGCATCAGAAACAGGCTCGGCGTCGCTCACGGATGGCAGGATTCTTTTCTCGGGCGCTCACGGCGGAGCGGCGAGAGAGGAGCGGGCAGGCGGCCGCCATGGGCACGTGCCCCGCTGCCAAGGCAGATGTGACGTGTCTCCCCCCGCTGCCCCCTCCTTCTCGCCAGCCCCCGCCGACGCGGGCGCGCCCCTCCACGGGTAATAAACACCGTCGGAACCGCTCCGCGGCCGGCCCACTGAGCCCACGCGTCCGCCCGACACGCACAGGGGACGGGTCTGTCGCCGTCCAGCGCTGCCCTGCGTCCTGCACGTCTCCCCATCCTCCCCCGCCCCCGCTGCGCTGTCTCCTACACTCGCCCTCACGCTCCCGCCCCCCACGCACACCTCAATGCCGTTCACTGCTCTCTCCGGGACGTAGCCCTCCGATGGGCCATGATGTCCAATCAAGTCTGGCTTTGAATATTTATTAAATGAATCCAATTAAAGTTTTAAGCTAGAGTTTTGCACAAGTTCAGTTGTTTGTCTTTCTGACGAGAAAGGACAGATGGAATAATGTCTTGTTCAATTCATCGATCCTGTGGCTCAGTCCCCTCTGACAGCCTTCTTTGGAAAGTTTCCTCATCCATGTTTCAAAGCGTTTCAGAATGGCTCTGTCTCCCCTACCATCTCACTCAATTTCATAGCTGCTCTGTATTTTTAGAAGAATCTATCCCAGACTGACGAATCAATAGACGCTGAATTAATCTTTTCCAGCTATAATTTGCAAGGCCTGTCTTTGTAGGTGGATACGGTCGAGCATTCTTAAGAAATAAATGAGGCAAAGAAACACAGACCTGAACATTTGATAATATGTATATTACAGACTTTAGTGTTTAGCTGTTTTAAAAGAATGTCACTCACTGATTGTTCTTCAAAATGCTGGGATGTCATAGAAGCACTGAGATCATCATTTCCACAGAGCTTCTGTAAACAAAAAGAAAAAAAAATCACCTTGCTTTAAAAAAGCAAAAGAATATGAACCTACAAGGACAGCCTTTGTCGGGGCTTCCCCTTCGGACATCTGCCCTGCGCATAAGCAATTTCATGAGGCACCTGACTTCCTGCGTGTGTGGCAAGTCTTGGCAATCAAAGGTTGACTCAGTGGAGTCCACCTGGCCACAGCCTCTGCCTTCTTAGTCACTGATCAGAGAGCAGATAAGGCCAGCTCTGCTCTCGGGTCGCCCAGCACCCCTAATTCATCCGATGCTTACTTAACATGAGGGCCAAGTCACCATGTCTCGCCCGCCTGGCCCCCAGCCACCAAGGGGAGATGGCAACTCAGGAACCAGAGAACCAAGCTCGTTAGTTAGGTGGGAGACATTTCCAAATGGGATCTTAAAGACCTTCCTCAAATCAGACCTTCACGGGCCTAGCCCTGTACAGTCATCAACCAAAATGCAGGCGATGCATATTCTAAACAAATGACCTCGGAATGGGAGGTCTCTATGCTTCCCGATCTAAATATTCCTCAGAGGCTCAGCAAACGATTCCCCAGGGCAAGTGAAATGTGTGATTCATTAGTTGCACGCGATACAGTAGACGTCTCCACCATATCAGGCTGAATTCTGAGGAGTTCTGGAAGTCTGTGAAGGCTTCCAAGCTGGACGTGAGGTGGGCGGCCGGCACGGATGGGCCGGGTAGAAGGGAAATGAGCAAGTGGCCGCCCGGCCTTTGGGCTGTTCTGGTCCGACTCTCACATTTAGCCAGGCCTGATGTCTTGTATGAAAAACAAGGGATTTCTTCCTCCAAAGAAACGAAGGCTGGGCAAACTTCAAAGAAATGGGCAAGTTTAGAGACAGGAAGCATCCAGCAGAGACTGCTTAGATGCCCATGGACCCCTGGAGGTAGAAGTGGGGACCAGAGGCATTGTGGTCACTGGCCCTTCCCGCCCATAGTGACCATCGGGGAGGTCCTGGCACAGGTCAGATCCTTCGTGGATGGCAGGCTGCCATCCAAGACAGACAGACAGACAGACAGACACACACACACACACACACACTTTCTGTCTCTCTCTCTCTTCTCTCTCTCTCTCTCTCTCTCTCTCTCTCTTTTTCTCTCTCTCTCTCTCATGGAGCTTCAGGCAGCACTAGAACCTGGGGTTCCCAGGCAAGAGGGCAATTCCTCTGCCCCCAAGGGGGATGGTGAGGAGCTGCAGACAGGCAGGGGCTCTCTGGTCTACCTCCTCTGCACATAGTGACATCAAGAAACGCTGCGGCTAGGCAGGAGCAGCAGCCCCTGTCCGCCAGTGGGCCTGGAGCCTCGCGAGCCCCCCCAGGAAGAGGGGAGGCCCTGCGGCGCGTCGCATCTGCCTCCTTCCCCAGCCCCAGGTCTAACGGCCCAGGCCTCACACACGTCGCCCGGTTCAGATGAACTTATGCAGGGTTACGGGTGGTTTCGGAGGCTTGGACGTTTTCTTCAGGCCCAGCTCGCCCGTCAGCAGAGCGCCCGCACTGGCCCGGCTCGCACTGTGCACGCGGGGCTCGGCCTGAGGGACGAAGACAGGAGGCGGCAGCGCCGTGGCTGAACGCCACCCCCGCCCCAGTCTTGGTGTCTCTGCGGAAAGACACCCAAGGGGGCCGGGCAGGACTGTCTCTGAAGACCATTTACGACAATTAGAACCTTATTCGGCTCGTCTAGTCTCAAAAGGGTTGTCCCTGTGCCTTTCACGCCGCGCACTGCCGCTTCCTGGAAGGGCGAGGTCGTTAGCGGAGGGAGGTGGTGGCCGGTACGTCTCGCTGTCAGAGAGAAGGGGGGGTGCTGTGAAAGCATGGCCCTCCCGCTGGCCCCCCTGCGCGCGCTGCCAGGTAGCCCCGCCGTCCGTGACGGCGTTCATCGAGTGGCCAAGCGAGGCCCGCATAGCCACCCTCATTGACGCGCCACCGAACACGGATGCAGGGCTTTTCCTCAAGTATGCGATGAGTCTTCACGACAGAGTGGAGATGAAACGCGAAGAACGGCACGAACTCCACATCACGCTGGTTTTCCTCACAGAGAAGTCACAGGACTCACAGTCGCGGTTCCCGCGGCCGCCGTGGCTGTCGCGCGCCATGCACACGTACCGAGGAAGCGCGGCGGTCACCGCGCGGCAGGGGAGAGCTGCCGGCGGGCACGGGAGGCCCGGGAAGCAGCTGCGGGGGGACCGCTCCCCCCACCCTGCACGGAGCCTCAGGCATCGTCTGCCGTCGAGGCCGCATCATCTCCACCTTCTCTGCAAACCGAGTAACCGCCTCGGTGAGTCTGCATTAAAAACGGCGCGCGGCTCCCCACCCACCATGGTTAGAACCTACGTTCTCGATGAGCACGATCGAGCATTCCGAGGGTTTTAAATGTTCACTTTAAAAATAACAGAGCAAAACCGACTCTGTCCGCGTGTCACTGTAGCGCTGTGACTGTCGGCACGGGGGCACACCTGTGTCACCGCCACCAGGGCCGCGGCAGAGCGCAGTCCGTCGCCCCCCGAGTGCCTCCGCCGCCTCGCCGAGGCCACGCCGTCCTCCCGCCCCTACCTGCCATCGCACAGCTTCCCCTTTTCCGGAACGTCGCCTGAACAGAGCCACGCAGCGCACGGGTGCAGGAAAGGCGCTGGCATCTTTCCCTCGCAGCCCTTCCGAGCCGGCATTGGTGCAAACAGCGCGCTCCCTGTCGCTGCGGCGTCACGGTCCAGTCACGCGGGCCCCCCATCTTTTATCTGCTAAGCGTTGGTTTTAACAGCCTTAAACAACGTGTTTCCAAAGACGTACTCAAGAAAAGACAAGTACTTCTGAACATCATCAATGCTTAAACGTGTTACTATGACAAACTGTCTACTTACATACAAATATTCAGAAATACTGCATTGACATCGTGGTGTGAAAACGAATGTAAGACGAGTCGTCTCACGCGTGACTCCCGCCACCACCTTCCAGATAAGTGGGTTTGGCGTTTGAGTCCTCAGTGGTATTTACATTCTATCTTGCGAACTTAAGATTTATGGGAAGGTGGTCCAGTTGACCTTAAACAACAGGGGAGAGTCAGGGGTGCTGCCCCCACAATGTGGTTGAAAATCCACGCATAACTTTTGACCTCCCCCAGATTTCACTACACCAGTTGCCCCTAAGTGTCCACAGGGGAGAGATTCCAGGTCCCCTTCTGGAGACCAAAATTCACAGACGCTCAAGTACCCTGTACAAAATGGCACCAACGCACACAGCCGGCCTCCCGCAGCCACAAACTCCCAACGCAGATGAAAACCAGTTCAGATATTTATTGAAAAAAAATCCTCATATAAGTGGATCCTGCACAGTTCAATTCCACATTGTTCAACGGTTCTTTGTATGTGCATTCTCTTTAGATAAGAATACCTTGTCTGCAAGAATGCAAATTTATTAAAATGCAGCAGGATATGGGTAGATGTAAGATTAGATGAGTCAATCAGTTAGAAAAGAAAATCTCTTCTGGTCACCGAGGATCTTAAGAGTAAGACACTGATGTGAATAAACAACGTGTTCCTTTTGTGTACACTAAACTTGTACAAATACGACCTTCCACGTGGCTGCAGGACCTTACCAGGAGGTATACACAGGAAGCCAAGTTATAAACAATCTAAGCCATTACTGGCTGTTTATACTTCAGTGGAGGGAGACATACACCCACATCCAGGGAAGTCGAAGGAGAGGGAAAAGCTGACTGGGATCGCTTATATACAGTCCCTGAAAAACACTCCATTAAAGTACATGAGTAAAGCAAACGATCTATATGATACATATTTACTTACTTACTTAACCCACATCTCAGTTATTGAGAATATGAATCCTCTGTGCCACACACACAAATACCTACAGGGCAAAGGAAGCAACAAAATAAGCGAAGGGAATCAGATGCATAGACAGACCATCCAGTGATCCCTGGACACAGCAATAGCATCAAAACCACCCCACGGCAATTCAAGGTCACGATTGAAGTGTCTGCTCAGAAAAAGTCAGGTCTACCAGATGGCCAGTCTGCTCATATTCTATTTTTGCACATCTTTTGGGGAGGTTATTGACCATAAAATCAAGGTATACATATTTAGTTTTCCCCTACCACAAGATTGTTCTCTAAAAGAGATTCCCCTGAAATACTATCTAAGATACAAAACACAGGTTGTGCGTGTGTGTGTGTGTGTGTGCGCGGATGTGCATGTGCATGTGGACATATACCCCACTCACCCAAGTAACGGCATAAAACAGTGCTCAGCAAATTACAAGCCAACACTAGGTTTTATAAAGTTCCAACTCTGAAACACAGCCGCAGCTATGCGTTTACATATTGTCCATGGCTGATTTCACGTCACAGGTTCCGTGGTTGTAACCAAGTCCATATGGCCCCACAAAGCTATACCTATTGGTTGTCTGGCCCTTTAAGAAAAAGTTTGCCACCCCTGATTCAATAAACTTTCCTTTCCATATCTGGTAATATTTATCCACTGATCTTCCACACATTTCTTTTTCACGTTTTCTTAGCAGTAGATACTTTAAAACAATAACGGCCCCCTTATATGTGTTTAGCAATTGATAACTTACAAACACATACTCCTATTAACTTCTCATAAGGAGTCCACGGGTGGTCATTAGCACCACCGTCTCACAAATGAAGAAGCCAGAGGTAAGAAGCTAAACGGTTGCCAAGGCGAAGCAAGAAAGCCGGCCCTTCACCCGAGCACCCTGGGCATCTGCTCCTTTCCCGGCGCCACAGGTGGACCCAGGACCAGGAGGAGCCAGAAACAGAGCTCCCCGCCTGGCTCGCTGGGCAGCCCTTCCGCGCGGGAGCAGCCGAGGCTCCGGCGTCCGAAGGGCTGGTAGTTGGTCCCCACTCCTGCTGCTTCCTAGCTCCGTGCCTCTGAAAAATCTACTTAAAGTTTATGACACGGGACAAGAAAGACGCTTAACCTCATAGATTGTTAGGAGGAAAAGTAATTCATTCGAGGAGATCTACCGAGTATCTTCTCCAGGCCACGCACTGTACAAGGCTCTTTACACACGGAATGAAGCTAATAGATGTCGTCCGCTGAGATAATATTTGTATTGTACTGAGCAGAGTTCTTTACACATAACCTCTCAGTAAGTGGCATTAGGTTGGTATTGCTATTCTATTATTATTATTATTATTATTATTATTATTATTATTTATTGATACTGGATGTGCTTGGGAAGACTGGAGGAAAGAAGGTCGGTGAAGGTGGTCAGTAACCCAAGTCCCTCCCTTAGTCCTGACCATCCCGCCACCACTGACAGACACTCTTCTCATGACGGAAAATGGAGAACTGGCTGACGAAGCCACAGGGCTGAGCCGTCTCCCCATCTACCCCCGCCCTTCAGCCAGCGCCTGCGTCCTCCCCAGCCTGCACGCTGCAGACCCCAGCCTGCCCTGCCCGTGGGCAACAGTGCACCGAGCCCGCGGGGTCTCTACGTATCCTGCTCATCCAGCGCCCCAGGTGGCCTTTATCGTCTAGCAGAGCTTCCTGGCAGGGTGGGAGCGCACACCTGAGAGCCGCAGAGGGAACTGCGACAGCCGCCGGCCCCGGCCCTCTGGCCCCGCACACTGTTCCCCTGCTCCTCCCGAAACAAGCCGGGGACTTCCCCGCCTCCCTGGGGCCTGCCCACTTGCCGTTTTCCTCTTCAGAGGTGCTTCTTTTGCCCGACAGGCACACTCACTTCCTCGCCTCCTCTAGGTCTTCGCATAAACGTTGGCGTCTTGGAAGAGGTTTCTCCTGAGCACTCTGTTCTAAACTGTGCCATCTGCCCCCCGCCCCAGCATTCCCAAGCACCTTTCTCTGCTTTGTTTTTCTCCGTTGCATTTATTGCTTTCTGAATGCGCCTGTAGCCTGCCACCACTAGGCAGGATCTTCACGAGGACGTGGATTTTCGTCTGCCTCGTTGACTGCTATGTTGCTAGAGCCCAGGACGGGATCGGCATGAAGTGAGTAGGTGCTCAGCAGATGGGCAGGAGGGAGGGACGTAGCAAGCCTCGTCCTCGACGGACCCTGGCATATGGCTGACGCACCTGTCCCAGTGACACCGTGAGGCTGAGTCATGATTGTTGAGATAAAACGAGAATAGCAAAGAACACGTAACTGACGTGGAGAGCCACTGACACGCTTGCTTCATTTTGTGAGCTGCAAGTTGCCTTTTCTCCTCAGCGATGTGTCATTCTGCTTCTCTGTGGTCACCAAACTGAAGCTCTGTGGTTGCCCAGCAGTTTCCAGAAAGATTCCCAACAGAGTTCTTTTCTAAACCTCTCTACTCACCCACACAGACCAGCACCAAAGGGAGTTGCTTAAAACTCCAACTGCCAAATAAAATGTTTGGGAGGGACATGCCCTTCTGTGAGATTGCACAGATCATGGGAAGATAATAATCCTTCTGTTCGGGATTACTTATTATTGACCACAATGAGAAGCCCAGTTGACCACTATCGTTACCCTTGATTTTTAAAGGTCACAGTAAATGCAGGAAAACAAATGTCTTCTTCTGATGACCGACTTTTTTTAGATCACCAGCTCTGAATTCTCCCAAGCTTCAGGACTGTATTTCCAAACTCTTGTTACACACACAGCTTTGCGCCTTGGATAAGGATCCTGGCTCTGATGCTTACTAGTTGGATGACATTAGACAAGTAATTAATGCTCCTTGGCTACCTACGTCATTCTGAAAACATGATGCTACAAATAACTAAAATAATGCTAGTAAGTACAATCATAATCACAGCAGTGAGTCCTTGTGGGGAACTTGTGACCGACGGCCAGGGACAAGGCTAAGAGCATTCTGTTTTTCTAGCCTCACAGACGTGGCATTTAACTACTCGGTTTTACTTTCCATCTATCCGAGTCTTATCCTCCTCGAGCCTCTCCTGGCCACCTTCCCAGAGCGACGGATCCCCAGCCACCCACCGGTTACCGAGCACTGACTAGGGCTGCCTGGCATCATCCGGCATTTTTCCCACTAGCTGGTCAGGTCTCAAGTCCGTCAGCAGTGCTGCGGACAGGAACCGGAAGCGACTTTCCGTTTTTTCTAAATACTTAACTGATTCTACAAGGCGTGAGAGAGCATGGTAGTCCCTTCTTCTTCTGTGGTTTCGCTTTCTGAGGTTTCAGTTCCCCGTGGTCAACCACGGTCCGACAATATTAAAGGGAAAATTCCAGAAATAGACGATTCAGATGTTTTACGCCGCGTGCCCTTCTAAGCCATGTGATGGAAGCAAACGCTGTCCCGCCCCGTCCTGCCCGGAACACGAGTGACCCCTCCATCCGACACACCTGCCTCGCCTCGTCTCGTCACGTGGGCGCTGTATCGTCTCACGCCGCCACAAGGAGAAGGGCGAGTACAGGGCGCTAAGATAGTTTGAGGGAGAGAGAACACATTCGCATAACCCTCATTACAGTGTATTGTTATAACTGCTTAATTTATTATTAGTTATTATAGTCTCTTATGACACCTAATTTATAAGTTACCCTTGATCGTAGGTACGTACGTATAGAAAAACACATAGTCTATATAGGGTTCAGTACCATCCGTGGTTTCGGGCACCCACTGGGGTCTTGGAGCATATCCCCATGGATAATGGGGCACCCTGTACCTTGTGAAACAGCTAGTGGGGTGAATGCTGACTGTGGAGAGAGGTGAGAAGAAAAAGCAAAATAAGAAGAAAAGAAGGAAAACTAAACTACTCTCCCTCTGAATCTCCTTAACTCTGCCTCTTTATATTTAGTGTAACGCTTGGGGATGGCTTTAGCCCCCCCCCCCCCAGGGCCCCCACATGTCACCACCTTCTCCAACCCAGCTGAATTTGCTACGGCCCCACAGCACCTAGCAGGGGACTGTGGCTTGAAGGTTGGCTGCAGAGATGACGTGGATCAATACATTTCACATAAGCAGCGCTTGCAGGAAGCCTGGGAGAAGAAAAAGAAGACATTCTTTCTACTTTGAGGACTTCCAACCTGACGAGAGAGGCCAGCTCCTAAATAATTAATACAAGGCGGTTGCGGAGTCTGCCATAGTGTCAGGCGCCCTTACCGCGTCCCAAGCCCCAGGTCTTGATGATGAAAGCAGTGAGATGAAGCCAAGAGGCCACCTTTCTCCCACCAGAAGGCCTGACACACAGTCTCCAAAGGAGACAAGCTGGTTGCCAGGCAACCATAACACACTATCGGCCTGGCTGAAAGTGATAACATAAAACCGAGACAGTAATGTCAATCAGAAAAAGGAGAAGCCACGCAAAGAAATCTAAGTAAGAGTTTGGACTTGCCTTTGAACTCTGTAGAGAGAAGAGAAAGTGTGTCATAAAGCTTTAATGAATCCTGGCTGCATTGGCCGGGCAAATCGGCATGTTGATTTGAGATGGATGTCGTCGGTCCATGGTCACATGGTCGTCATGAGTCAGTCTTCAGAGCCAGACAGTTAACATGCGTCTTGAAGCCTGGTGACTTTCTCGAGGCCTTACCCAGTGACGCCCTAGCCCACTGCCAATTTGCCTTCTCCACCTCCTCTGCCTGTTTCTGTCCCTTTCTCCCTCTACAGATTTCTACAGAAGGCAACCGTGCTACCCGCGTGCGGATGAAGATGGGGTGATTACACTGCTTGTAGAGTCAGGAAAGGCACCAAAGAGAAGGAAGGTTTCAGCTGGGGTGAAAGACGTGAGAAAGTTTTGGTAAGAGAAGAATGAAGTGGATATGGGAGGAGGCCGATGTGAGAGGGATAAATAAAGATTTTGTAGAACATGAAAAGTGAGAGAAGTGAAACGGTCTGACATTATTCACAGGGGCTTTGCTCGAGCAACTAGGTGATGCTGCCAAGAAATGATGGTCCGTTCAGGGGGACAGAGAATTCTGTCGACCGAAGCCGAGACAGGGTTTCCGCGGGACGCCCAGTGTGACGGGAACAGGGCTCAGGAGAGCCTGGCGCAGCCTTTTCTGCTGACATCTTTCTTACTCCGGACCTACTTCGCCCCGTTCTGATTTGTCGGCGGCTCTGAGCACGTGCACGGACACCTCCAGGCGCCGCCGGCCCCTGCGTTCTCACCGCCTTCCTCCGCTTCCCCCATCTCTAACGTCCTTCTGTGCCTCGTTATTCCATTTCCGCGTAACTGTAAGCCAACACTTCACGTCTTCTGCTGGCCCTGGCGGGACTGGAAAGTGACCGGAACATTCACACGATATCGATATTGGGGGTCGGACCTCAGAGCTGCAGGCTCAGCCAGAAATCAAGTCAGCATTGGGCACAAGGCAGGCGAGACAAACCCCAGGGGTGCCCTGGACCACGGGCACCGCGTCCCCTACCTAACCTTCTAGGAAGCTGCAGTCACAGTAAGTTACACCAAGAGTATTTGGCAAACGTGTGATTGTCCTTACAGGTGACTTCCTCAGCTTCCCGCCCCCCAAATTTACATAGCCTAGTGGAGAAGATAAGCGAGGGAGTGACTCCCTTCTGACCACCTGATAGACTTGACTCTCAGGTAGTGGGAGGGACCGGACAATGCAGATCCCCCCACCCCTCGATGCAGGGAGCGGGGCACGGGGACAGGGAGGAAGGGGCAGCAGAACAATGCACGGGACCCCACGTGGTCTTACGAGTCTGATTAGCTATAGCCCAGCCCCTCTTTCCTTTGCAAAGGGCCACCGAGCGGATCAATGACACTCAGGTGGCACGGGAAGAATCAGGCTTATTCTCTATCACGCCCTTCCTGGGGCAGGGAAAGAGAAGCAGAAAATTCTTTTGCAAAATGAAGGGTTCTTTAAAGAAAAAAAAAATGGCCAATTTAAAAGGAGAAATAAAATTTCCCAGAATAACCTATCCTTACAGAACTCCGCGTGTTCCAGCCTCTTCTGCATTTAGCCTGGAGAGAAAATAACCACCGCGCTCATCCCTCTGCCACCGCTGACCTGCGCCTCGGCACGGCCCGCCTCCCCAGACCGCCGTCGCTCCGGAAAACCCCCCAAGGCTCGCCCCCTCCCCCTCAACATGTTGGCCAAATCCCTTCACCTGTCAACTCCCGCCTCTCCGTGCCAGCTCGGACACTGCCTCGTGCCCCACGACCCGCTCTATCTACCGGGACACAAGGTCTGGATGTTTTGCACAGACAGTTCCAAATCCGTTTGCCTCTTATGCTACACTCAGCGCTGCGCAAAGCCGTCCCCCACCTGATCGCAGCTCCGAGGCAGGGTCTCTCTCACCCATCTCTGTTTCCAGTCATAACCAAGGATGCCTTTGTTAGAACAGACATTCAAATCTTTATATTCAGCCCAAACTATTGAAATGCTAATGGAGTTTAACAGCATTGACTTACAACAAATTCTTCTAACTTGAGATGGTCAGTATATCAAAGCCAAGAAGTCTACCCATTTTTTTTTCTCATTAGTTAATAAGTAATAAGAAGTAAAGATTAACCTTCCATTCATTATTTAACGTGTTACCTTCTTCATATTAAACTAGTTAATAATTCGCTTAATTTATATTTTGACTAGTAAAAATCTATATTTCAAATTTATAAATGCAGTAAAAAAAAATCATAAAATTCTTGCAAAAAGAATCTCATAAATATCAGTGGTAATGGGAAAAAAACAGGTAGTCGTTTAATGGGTAGTTTTGTTTCAACATAATAATGCTTCCAAAAGAATCTGACCACAAGAATCCTCCTCAATCCCATGCCCCAATAAAAATGAAATATATGACATATTTAATAGGCTTCGATTCTAAAAATAAAACCAAAAATCCCAGTTGAATAACCAGTGTTCTATGCAATTATCACTCTAACCTGAAACACAGAAAAATTAACCCGTTTCCTCAACACTGGAACCTACTTCATTGATGTAGAAATTTTTTTAAAAAAAATACGATTAAATAGATCATCAAATCACAATCTGGTAATTGAATTTAAATTAATCTCTTTCTAGAAATATAAGATTTTCTCATAATTATATTTGGCTGTTTTATCTTATGGAAATATTAACGCTTTGTAAAATTACGGAATTACTAAAAATTTGTTTCCTTTCCTTTTGGGCTATTTTTTTTTTTTTTTTAGAGAATGCAAGTGAAAGTCACCCACAGCTAAGTGTGCACACATGCACGTACATCCGAAGTAGGAGAAAATTCAGTCTTTGGCAGTCAAAAGGAGACATGCATCCATATACATTTCTTAGGACTGGAAATATAAATTTTTGCGTATTGTAGGCCTGGGCCATAGTGCAGAGAGATATAGAAACAGAGAGACAGATACATACTTAAGCCAACTCAGAGGAAAAGTTATGCTTTTAATTTCTTTGCCAGCAGATGGAAAAAGAAAAACTTATCCAATAGGGCTTTTAATGCCTTGAAGTCTCCTAGAAAGGCTATTTGTAAAAGTTTTTAAATACATAGAGGTCAACCCCAAAACTAATGGGAACACTGGGTGCAATCAATATTACCTTAATTTAAATTCTTGTAAATGACATTCTCTCCATCCAAGCTAACCACGAAAATAACTCCTAACCAAATTTCCCAAGGGCACCCAATGCACTTAAAAAAGAAAGACAAACAAAGAGAAACAAAGTGCCCAGCCCAGGCTCACCTCTGGCTCTTCCAGCACCTCGTCCCCGTGGGGCCTCTGCGGGAGCAGCTCGCACGCGCCATTGCTGGACGCCCTCCTGTCCTCGGCAGGGGACGCGAAGGTCTCCTCGGAGTCTGTGTCCGGCACGTGCAGGTGGCCCGCTTCCTCCTGGCTCCAGTCCAGGTCTTCTTCAGACTGCTTCAGGGAGCTGCTGCTGCTCTTGGGTAAGATCCCCGCTGTGGACAGGCTGCTGGGCACCGAGGTGTAGGACGACTGTGGCCCTGAGTAAGGCCGGCCCTCGGGGGCCATGGCCTTGGCCTCCAGCAGGTCAGGGACGGAGAGGCTGAGGCGCCGATCCAGGTGGTGATGCCTTCCCCGTACGTCCAGGGCTTTGTCTGGGTTCTTTTTCACCTTCTTCTTGCCCAGGTTGAGAAACAAGGGCCGTGTCTTCTGTTTGAATGAGCCCCAGACGGACGGTTTATCCAGATCCATGGCTGCATGAAGACTCCCGGAAGCCACTCTGGGAAAGAGTGCGTCTCTGCAGAAAACTTCAGGGAGTCCTAGGACACAGAGCATGAGACGACAGAACGTGAGACTTCACCGTGGCATCGGGACCCATCGCAGTGGGAAACGTGACTCGAAATCACAGTTTCCATCAAGGCATCACAATCGAAACACCCGATAGTTATGTCTACAAATATAAGGAAATGCTTATTCAAGGACTTTCACCTAGCATTTTATGTAGCTCTCATATTTGTGATTATCAGAGAATAAAGGATAAAGTGGTTTTATTCCATTTTTCTGGGAACCGGAATAAATTTTGCAAAATAAATTTTGCAAAAGCATTCTGACCATAATTCCCTCGTGTGTGTAAGCTGCACAGAACCAGGTATACAAACTTATAAATACAATAATATGTGCCCTCTCCCAAAAAGTGTTCTTAGACGTGCCCATAAACCTAACACACTGGTCTCTTTGATGCTTGAAAATATCACCACTCCAGTCAACAACAGTACAGCCTTCAGAATAAAAGAAACTTGAGAGAATAAATCCAAGGAACAGCTAGGTTTGAAGAAAGGGCTTGTGAGATAAACCCAACTACCTGAGAATTAAAATATCTTCAGTGTTCCTCACTCCAGAGGATATTTAAAAACAAACTTGAACGTATTTGTTCCATTTCCCAGCATAACATAAGTTCATGGATGATTGTCATAGACGTCCAAAGGGCTACGAGTTCAAGCCTAACCCAGGTTCTACAAGTCGTCAGTGCTAGAAGCTCATTCTCTTCACAAAACAAGACACCTATGCGCCTCTACTTGCTAAACTTCAGCTTTCATTTATTGGAAGAAAATAAGCTTTCTGCTTCTTCAGACCACTAAGAGCAGGACAAGCCTTTACAGGAAATGGCCCCTAGCCAAGGAGCTTAATGGAAGTTTCATTTATCATGGTTTTACCCGAGACATCCTCCCCGGCTGCCTGCTAGCGACTGGCCAAATGGAAAAAGAACAAACCTTTTGAATGTCAGCCCAAGAGGTTCTTTTCGAAACTGGACCACAACCACTATCTGAATAAGAAACACAACAAAGGAGAGAGGTTCTGGGAATGACAGCAACATAAGTCATCACTATGTGTATCGGAATTATTCAGCGACACAGACTCATCTGGTGCTTCTCAGAGTTCTCCCGTAGTGCAAATGTGATGAAAAGGCCTTGCTTTCGCACTCAAAATATCAACTCAAATGATAGTGCAGCAAGTAGTTATTACTAGACAGAACGTGTCATTACTGAGATATCATTTTAGTTAACCATCAAAGTTTTTTTTTTTCTCACCAGTAGAAAGAAAATTTCATACCACATCCTGTTAAAACGGGGAGGGGAGAGAGGAAAATCTAAACTAAATCTAATCAAAGTGAACATCTGATGGCGTATGCTTATGGGAAAAGATTAAGGCCGGTGGCATTCTACACGACTGGTCAGCATCCTGACAGAACTGGGGGAAGAATCCACGCTCCTGGGTATAGTTAAGTGTTCTCGTCACAGAAATGGCCTTGCCCATATTGTGCTAAATTATTTCCTAGGTATCTCCCAGTTGTGTAGTTATTAATATATTTCTTATATTTTCATTGTGAATTCCTAGTGTACAGAAAAACAATTAACTTTTTTATACATGAATTCTAATTCCAACCACCCTGTTGAGTTCATTTATTAACTCCAATGATTTGTCTCTGAATTATAATTAATTTTGGTTTTCAATGTAGACTTCTAAATTATTTTCAAATAAGGACAGTTTTGTTTCATCTTCTCCAAAACACCTATTTTTTTTTCTGCACCAATCAAGGCTTCCAAGTCAATATGTAACAGTGTATAGGTAATAATAGTTTGTATCTCTTATCTTCCTGATTAGTTTTGCAAGGGATTTATCAGTTTACAAATCTTTTTTAAAACTAACTTTTTCTTTGTTGATTTTATTTATTGACTTATATTCTTATTGTTTACTATTTCCTTCTTTCTGTACTCTTTGGGTTTGACTGACTAATCTTTTTAAAAATTTTTTACATGGAAAATTGGATATTGATTTTCAGACTATACTGTTTTCTTATTTATGCACCTAATGCTATAAAGCCCCCTCTAAGCACTGAGTTAGTTTAATCTTACACATTTTGATATTTCATATTTTCATTAAAATGCAATTACAAATATTTTCTAAGTTCCGTTTTGAATTCTCCTATGGCACATGGGATTTTTTTTTTAGAAGTATAGTGCTTACTTTCTAAAATATATAAGATGGTCTAGTTACCTTGCATTTTGATTTCTAACTAAATTTGTAAGGATTAAGTCAGAAAAGAATTCCTATGTTTCATTCATTTCTCTATGGCACAGTTTACGGTTAATTATGCAGTTGAAGGGTTCTACAGGAATCCTTTAGTTGAAGTTGGTTGACTGTGTTGTTTACACATATGTTCTTCTGATTCTTTTTCTATCAGTAAGGAAAAAAGGACAAACGTGGAGAAATGGTAATAATGTTGAGTTGACAGAACCCAATAAAGGGAATAAGGTTGAAGAAGGTCAGAATTGAGTCCAGCTCTATTAAAGAGTATGAGGGTCATTCACTCAGAAGTCCAGATGTCCAAGGGATATTCTAAGCTAAGTGTTTGAGAAGTTCAGGTGGAGAAGCCAAGTTGGCAGCTGGCCATGGATACTGGAGCTAAGAGAGGGGTCAGGTTTAGAGATAGACTTGAGAGAGCCCGGCATTCAGATGCTAATTGGAGGCATAGATATGGGTGGGATTGCCAAGAAAAAGTATAAGATGAAAAGATGGAATGAGCTTTAAGGAACTCCCGCACTTAACAGTCTGTTCAAGCAGGATAAACTTGCAAAGGAGAATTAAAACACACACACACACACACACACACACACCACCACCAACAACAACAACAACAGCCAGAGGGGTGGGGGAGGGGGAGTGTGGCATCACCTACGACAAACAGAACTCAGAACGGAGAAGACAGGAAGGGCGTTTTATAGAGGAAGTGGTCAAGCACATCGGTGCTGATGGCAGGTTAGTCTCCTCCAGCCCTGAAAGCACCCACGCGATGCCTTACAGATTATACGTAATCTTGGTATGGCTTGTTTTGGTGGCATCAGGGGAATAGGTTTGGAAGGAAGGGAGAAGCACCGATAATGGCACAGCTTCTCTGGCGACAGTGTTCCATCAATAATTATTTGTTGACTGAACTGCTACTCATCACTTGCCCCCCCCCACACACACACGCCCCACACTTTTCTTGACTCTTTTATCAGAATATTTATTATCTGCCATGCAACCACAGACCCAAGTTTTGAAAGTCAAGAGCTGTGCAATAAATAATGGCACAGCCTTCCCAGGACACACCAAGTGTAAGAAGGTAATTCACTTCTTCACATAATTGCGCTTAATGGCCCCTCATCAGACCACAAAGAGAGCTCTTAATCAGTTCCCGCATTAGAGAACAACCTCAAATGTCCTGCCTCAACCCATCAGCGCATCTCAAGGTTTCTTGATCTAGAAATTTACCTGCAGAAACAGAACCTCCAAGTGCCTTCAGGATATCACAGGCAGAGGGATATTTCGAGGGGGAGATGCTTAGGTCCAGTAAAATCCTTAAGCTACTTGAGTTACTGCAGACTTGCAGAAGCTATTTTGGGATATTAAATGTTATCAAAAGGCTAGGCTAAAAACAAATGTTCGTTTAGAACAAAGGAACCCGTATGCGTACCTCCCTACAGCATTTCTGGTGTGAAACAGAGCATGCGCAGTTGTGTGTATCCATAAGCCGTTAAATTAAGACACATTTTTGATAACACAAAGAAAAATCTTTCGGAGAAATGGCTGCACCTGCCAAAGCACGAAGGAAATTTTACATAGAAATACCTATCTTTTAAATAAGCACCATAGTTTATAACTTCTAGAATGCCAAGCCAATGGTTTCTTTTATAACATAACCTTTCGAAGCATTTCCCAAGTCCATGCCTATATCAACAGAGCAGCCGACACCTATTATCCAACTAAAGAATAATTACACCTCTTCCAAGCAGACAGGAAAACACAACAATTCCAACACGCTATGGATGATTTTATTGATGACCTCTGAAGATTTGCGACCAATTTCAAAACACATACTCAAAGATAATCACATCATTATACCATGAAGGCAGTCTCGTATCAAGATAAAGGGACCATGCTTTCCTCAATTAATAGCGATGGGAGAATCGGCTGGAAGAGACAGACCAGAAGAAGAAAAAAAAACTTAAATATACTGGGTGATGGAAAGGGAAAGAGCGAGAGCTGAGGGGAGGGGTGGCTGCGCAGAACCAGGCTGCCATTTTTCTCTTGTGCATCAGGAAAGCGCCCTCGGACGAGGGTGGCAGGGAACGGAAGGAAGTCGGGGAGAGAGGCACGTAGGGGTAGCACCGTCCACACAGAAGCCAGATGAGGTGCAGAAGGTCCAGAGCAGGGCCCATCTCTTGGGAGGGCCGCGAACAGCAAGGAGGCCAGTGTGCTGGGAGCAGAGACAGGAGGAAGGCTGGGCGGAGATGAGTTCAGAGGGAGCAGGAGGTCAGCCCAGACAGGTCCCTGCAGGCCACTGCGAGCGGACTGGGACGTCGCTGAAGGGTCCACAAGCATGCCAATGATTCCTTACCAGTCCCTACTACGCATCCGGCCCTGTGTCCACTGCTTCACATACATCATCGGCAATGTCCAAACTGGTCTCACACGATATGTATTTCTATCCAACTTTACAGATGAGGAAAATGCAACTTGTTCGTCCTGTGCATTGTAAGAGGGTAGTTATCAGCCCCAGCACCCGCCTCCAAACGCTAGCCATGTCTCTTGTCAATGCGACAACTGAAAGCATCACGTGCAATTTTCAAAAGTCCCCAGCAGGGACACCACCTCCGCCAGCTGGAACCGCTCGCGCGCGGTTCGTGCCCAGCCCGCCACGCCGCTTGGTCTCCCTCGCTTTACCCTGATGGCAGGAAGCGGGAGACTGGACCAGCATTTGTAAGAAAGATGGACGGATGAGCAAAACACTTTAGAGTTGGACTATTTTCTCCATCGAAACCGTTTGTTTTGGACATCCCTTCTTGTTCAAACTCTAAACAATATCACTATCAAACATACGAGTTGGAACAGAATTGTCCAGGCCAGAGAATAACAATATTCTGCAGGCAGAGCTGAGCCTTGAGAGCAAGATTACCTGTGGACTTGGAATATAACGGCCTCTGTGGAAAACACTCAGGTGAGAAGATATTCTTGAGCATTTAAGGTATATTAAATGTGCTTGGAGGAAAAACTAACATGAAATACTATGAAATTGTACATGGCAGGGCATAATCACATGCATGTGAGCCTTAAAAACTCAATCCATATAAAAGCTGCTATATTCACGAGACTGCTTACATAAGAAACACTGAAAATTAATTTCAAAACATCAGTTTTCGGTAAGTCCTTATAAGGCAATCATTGAAAAGACCTGACTCAAGAAACTCAAAGTTGTAGGGATAAATCTATATTATTATTGGCCTAAGATATTAATTATGCTTACAACTGAGTTTGATCAGAACTTGAAAATTAGTGAAATTTGAAATCAAGCCCAAATCTTTATAATGAGATTACTGAAAAGATACAACTCAGATAACCAAAGTTCTAGGGATAAATCTATATCATTATCTGCTTAAAACATTAATTATGTTTACAATTGAATTTGAAGGGAGCTTAAAAAATGGGCAGAATCTGAAATCAAGCCCAGCTAAGCCTAACTGCTTTAATAGGAGACATTTCAGTGGATGCTTTAGAAATGGCATTTGATTCTAAGAGAAGACAGTAATGTAGCTGGAGTAATTAAAAAGTCCCCATACTAATAGCTTAAATAACAATGTTAGTTGCAGAGTACCACTGACCGATCCCCAATCAGAACTAAAAACTGGCAGACATGCTTCTCTTAAGTCCTAAAAAGCTACCAAGAACATCTTATATACAAAAATATTACGGTACTGTATACTTGAAATAATAAAATTTTAAAAATGATACAGATCTGAAAAAAATTATGAATAAGAGCCTTTTAATAATAATAATAATAATAATAATAATAATAATTTTCTCAGGGCTGACTCTATTCTCTTATACCCTAAAAAGCAATTAATGCTGAGCCGTTACCTGAGTGACTACTGATTCTCATCAGAGAGGCACAAAAACTGCCCACTAGACATTTGTAATCTAATGGCGAGGATTCAGTGGAGAGCAAGACAATGTGTAACACATACTATAAATGCGCAGAAATAGAACCGAGGACAGTATTTCATAAGGTGTCAGTTCTACGGTCGACACAAACGGAGCCGGTGAAGGGGAGCGCAAGGTGCAGGGACTTCCTCAAGGGAGAGGGAAGTGGTGATGGCAAAAGTTACAGTTTCGAAAGAGGAAAATGAAAGTAAGGTCACATTCACGCCGTTATACTCAGAACCAGAACAACTCTTTTCTGCAGTGGCTGAAAACAAACAGACACACACAAAAACTGATGGCACAAACCGCTGGCATAAATGCGGAGCGACCGGCGCTCCCCAAAACAGCTGACGGTGATAGAAACTGGTGCAGACGCTTCGGGAAACAGTTTGACAGTTTCCTATAGAATGAAACATGTAATTACCACTGGGCCCATCAATCCCACCATTGGAATTTACTCAAGAGAAATTAAAACAGATGTCTACGCCATCACCTGTACATGAATGTTTATAAAAATTTTCTTCAGTGTCGTCAAAAACTTAAGACAACCCAGCTTTCCATTAGCTAGTGAGCGGATTTTACTGATAAGGTACTACAGGCAATGGAATACTACTCAGCCACAAAAAGGAATAAACTTCTAATACAAAACATTATGCTAAATGAAAGAAGCCAAATGCAAAAGGCTAAGTGTACTGCATGATACCACCTTTTATGACATTCTGGAAAAGGAAAAACTATATAAACGGAAATAAGATCAGTGGTCGCTAGGGGCAGGGGGAGGGCATTACCTACAAAAGAGGACAAGGGGACTTTAGATGGGTGATAAAAACTTTCTATATCATGACTGTGGTGGTCATTATAGGACTGTCTATGTCTCCCAAACTCAGTCAACTATATACCTAAAAAGGGTAAATTTTAGTCTATGTAAATTAACCACATTGAGCCTAATCTTTAAATTACATAAATGCATACATACGTAAACAAAAACAAACTGAATCAACTGGATTTCCATTAGGTTGCAAAGTAGTACTTCCAAACAAATCAAGATGACACAATCCACCTGAGTCTTGCCAATGTGGAAAAAGTCACATGTCACAATGACACTCCCCAAATCTTACAAATCCTTCGAACATTACCGGCAGCCCCTTTTGCACAATATTTCAAAAATGCCTTACATTGTTCTGAAAGAGGTATTACATTTACCTATTTCATATTCTAATTAAGCATTTTCATTCCTTCCCTTGCAGAAGTAAAGACTGGAAAGGTGGGTCTGACTCAAAGGTCAGATGCTGGAAGAGGGAGTCTGGTCCCTCGGTGGAAACACCCCCCGCCCACCGCCCCGTGGCCCTGGGCCTTCACCGACTCCACGCCTTTCAGGTCCTCCTCTGCCACTCACATCTCCCCCACCCCACCCACCCACAGGCGGTGGTCTCCAAAGCTGGGTATGAGCACCTCAGTGTGGGCAGGAGTTAAATAACAGAACTTCTACACATATTTATCTTTATTTTAAAATTGAAAGTACTTGTTGCTAAATCTAATACACAGATTGATTTGCCCTTTCGGTAATATCTCCTGAGTCAAGACTCTGTGCCAAGAATTAGTCCAAGTGCTGGTAATCCCACATGGATAAAACAAAGTCCCTGAACTCAGGGAGCATACATCCTGGCGGAGGAGACAGATAAAAAATAAATTATAACAACAAAAATACAAATAAATCACAAAACGTACACAAGCGGTTACCATAGTGAAAGGTACTGATGAAGAAACACAAAGCTAGGAAAGGGACGAGAACGAAAGTGGTCCCCTCACCTGATCCATTCGCCAGCCAATCCCGAGCCGCTTTTAGCTGCTCTGAGGGCAAAATGGATGTTCCATAGCACTGGGCGGGGATTACAAGCCACGCTCTCTCACGGTCAGCCAGGTGTGCTGCACACTGCGAGACTGGAGCGTGTGTGTGTGCATCTACACAGGGGCACACGTGCGTGTGTGTGCCTGCATGTCTGGCTAAAGAGATTTAAAGACGTCACCTAGTTTCACTGAAAGAGATCCTTGCAAAGAAACTATGCACTAAAGATAATCCTAATAATGAAAACCAGACAAAAGTGGTAATTATACTCCTAGAATGAACTTTTTAAAATCGAGTGATTAAAAATGTTAACGATGACATGCTTAATCCCATTGGTCTTAGTAAAAAACGAGTATTTATTTATTAATAAATTGAGTGAAAGCAAAAGGTTTTAACACAAGGTTTTAAATGTTTATATACTGCTAATTTCATCTCCATTTCATCCTTCCTTTTTAAAAATTGTCTATTAAGGCATAATTTATTAACATAAAATCTACCCATTCTAAGTGTATAATTGAACAATACTTAGTATGTTTTCTGGGTTATGCAGTTGTCTCCACAATCTGCTTTTACAAGTCATCCTTCCTTTGCAATGTTTCTTTTGTGCAAATTAAAATGTACATATTACATTAGCTCTGAACTATGTATACACGAGTCCCAGGTAAGTAAATACACACATACAAACGCATACAAATACATACAAATAGGGTATGTGTTTTACAATGTTTAAAAATAGAAGCACATGAACCCAAAGATGGGGACTACGACTTCAGGGCCCCAGCTACAATGTCCCCCAAGTCCATGTGTCCCCTTAAACGAGCCACACTAGACTCGGTTCCTTTCCCTGTGTCTCTTACGCTTTCACTATTTGTAGAGAATTCTCGGTGCCTTTTTCTGCACTTGAGTGCACGTGATCCCTGAGCAAATCGGAAGAAGGGCAAACACACAGCTCTTGTAGAGACGAGCGTTTTGACAATGGCATGGTCAGAAGCAGAGTTAGTGCCTCGTGGCTAACTGGAGATCTCAAGTCCAATGAGATCACACACAAGCTCCAAGATTCCAAGCTGAATGACAGACACATGCCATGAAAACAAGTTATACATCAGCGCTAATGGGCATCAAGGTACCCCAGGAAGAAATAAGAAAAAAATGACTCAGTTCTACAAATAGCTGCTCACTGCCTAAGCAGTTGCTTTTATCTAAAAGACAGTGAGAATCGGGCCTTTCTTTTCTGTGGCTGGTTAGAACTCAAGACCCAGCTGAGAGTTTCCTCTCCGTGACCTCATTTACCCTGACATCACCTCGGCTTCACCTTTTCACACTTGGGACGCTTTCACCTTGATTCTTTCCCTTAGCTTTTTTGGGGGGAGTTTACTTTTGTTTGTGGTGCATAACAAAATCCTTAAGGAAAATAAAAGGAAAGTCGAATATGGACAACTGAGTGAATTAATAGCTTACATTTGTGGGCTTTTGTGCCAACCCCTGTCTTAAAAACCTCTATTTAAATATAAAATAGAGTTTTCAGCCAAAAATAGAAATTTATACTGTGTCCTTCCCTGTTCAATAAACGGCTGATGGTCACAAAGATTGAAGTCAGGAGTCCATTTTGTACTACTACAAAGAAGAAATAATAATCTAGATTTTTTTTACCCATAGAGGAGTCATATACCCAATTCATTTTGCAACTAAAGTAATATAGTACAAACCTTTTTAAATATCCCTTGAGAAACAATAACTATTTTAAATGCATACTAAATGGAACATATAAACACTGCAGCTATGACTTCCATAAATCTTGCAGAGCGAATGCTGGATTTAACTTGCAGAATGAAGTTAAAATTGAAGTTAAAATTAAGAGTGACTTTATAGACCGTGGATCTTGATAAATGATGCTCGGCCACTATGCTAACCAGCGATTTCCTAGTCATCCCCCAAAAGCAAGAGTTCATGTTAGGAGTTTAAAATAACAGACTGGCAAACGTGCACACATGCACACACACAGACGCATGCACACACACCTACAAGCGTGCACATGAGAAGCACAAAGTAAAGCTGTGGCCTTCTCACGGTTCTTTTCAAACGCAGCTCAGCTGGTTGTGTGTACACAGCAAGGCTTTCCAGCCAAGCATGACCCTCAAAAAGTAGCCTCTTTTGCAAAATGGCCTTCTGGCAAGGACCTGAGCCCCGTGCAGTTCAAGCTTCAAAGTTCAAGTCGAAGTGGCACAGTTTACCTTCCCTTACGTGACCTGCGTGCGCCAGGGCTGTTTTGAAATTCAGAACCAAAGGTTTTAAAAAGGAAGTATTATACAATACACAACAACCTAAATAGTGTCTGTGTCAGCATCCCATAATCAAATGTGTCACAATTCACATTCAATGGGATAAACAGACCAACTAGTTTCATAAGAGTTCAAGTCCGAGTTTGCTACCAAATTAAAAAAGAAAAAAAAAAAGAAAACTTTCCATTTTTGGAAGCTTCTGAATACTGAAATTTCAGATGAGACTGAGGCAGCAGCAGTAACCACTGAAGTAACAGAACAGAACAGCAAGCGAGACAGACCGGCAACCCCCAGCACCTGAGCAGCACCTGAACAGGTGCTCTGCTCTGCAGGCGAAGGAGGAAGAGTTCAGTGGGCTTCTTTTGGGACGTTAGCCAATGATTCTCCTTCCAGCCCGCCTGTGCAGTTTGGGCACCTTTTCATGGTGCATTTTTATTGAGATCTTGCAAAGCTGGGATGTGCTCTAGGCAGGTGGGAAGGGAGGCATCCCCCAGAGTGGGCTGCACGTGCCCCAAACACAGTCCAGGATGGCCATGGGCCATATGAAGAAAATACTGGAACTTCCATGCAGACTGATCCAATGCGTCCTTTTAATTTCTATTTCTGCATACATTTAATAATATATGTAATATCAGTACCATAGTACATATGCATAATTTAGAAGTAAGTATGTAAACTTACTTTGGGTGTGCCTGCTGATAGGATGTATTATAAAAAAAATAAAAATAAAAAAAAAATGGAGAGAGCATTTCTAAAGCACCTGAGCAATTAAATCCTTTAATCTGTTGAAAAAAAAAAAAATAACTGGCAATACTAAGAAAAGAATTTGTTTCCCCCCTTTGGGCAACAACTATTTTCAGAACCGTGTCTCTTCTTTCAAAAAGAAGTATCAGGTGACGAACACAATACAAACCAGACAAGCTGAAACAGGCAAGATGCCTGTTAAAAAATTAAAAAAAAAAAAAATGCAAGTGTGACTTAAATAGGGTTTTCAGTAAATACCGCTGTCACCTCGGCTAAAGGGTGTTTCTCTTGGGAAATTCATTAGGCATTAATTTCAATAAATGATCTCATTCGTCTCCAGTTTTAGTCTAACGTTTGCAAACTACCTTATGCACTGCTTCCACTTGCTTCCTCCAGCCCATTCATGTAATTTGCATTTTCAACAGTGGACACAGATGCCTTTCTGTGCACCCAGGTGATGAGGCAAAGATAGGAAAAAAGATTTACATCTCCTTTGAGAGAGGAATCACTCATAACGAGAGCAGAGATTCAAACTCACAACATTAAAACAAATCCATTTATCAGGTGACCTGTAGCCTTGATTTAGCTGTGACATCATAAATTACACAGACGGAAAAGAAACGCTCATGAGATTGGAGAGCGATGAAAACTCAATATGCAGAAATGACCATAAACACGCTTTAAATGGCAATGTTGCCAAAAATGGCATGAGTTTCTTTGTGAGGCTCAGGTCATTGGAGTGATTGATTATACACTGCTGTTGCAGACGCAAAATGTATAGGAGATAGGTTGAATTTGGTCTGATTAATTGTAAACTCTGAAAGTTCCTCTTTCTAATAGACTCCTAGGATCAGCTTTCCAAGGCGGACCTGACCTCTTATACATTCGATTCAGTGGCCAGCTTGGACAGGGAAGCTGCTCTCTTGAAGCCTGTGTTCTGGTTGGAGTGTGTAAGTGTGGAGGGGGAGACGGAGCCATTTCCCAGAGAAAGGGGTGACCCACGAGAAGACACCCACATGACAGGAAGTAGAAACATTAGGTGTCTGGGTAAGAGGATTCTGTGCAGAGCCCCCCGCATCAGAGGAGGCGCTGGGAGCAGCCGAGACTTTAGATTTTAAGCAAGCTGGGAAGTCATGGCAGTGGGAGGGATACGGAGCCGAAGGTTGTATCGACTTGTTATATGTTTTAAGGGCCACACTGGCTGCTGTGGAGAATGTGTCCCCTGAGAAGCAGGGTAAGAAGAGTAAAACCAGCTAAGTGAAAGAAATGAAAAATGCTTCTCCAGTTTTAGCTTTCTACCTATTCAGATTTCGGTAACTTGGATCCTCAGCACTGCTGAAAATAACAAGCCCTACCCCACATCTTACATGACCCACTGCCTGCTGCATCCACACAGAAAATACGAATAAGAGAAAGCTATGCTTCTTTTCAAAAAGGCCCTTTTCTTCATTGAAAATCACGCTCACAGAAAAGACACCAATCCCTGAGATAGTCTGTCTTCCTGACATTCAGTAGGGACATTATAATGGCCTCCTGATCTAAACAAAGCCATGAACTTTGTGCAAGCATTTACTGGGACTTGCATTTCCAAGGGAAAGGAGCTCGCTGTGTGTAGGGAAGCAGCTAGGACGAAGTTAAGTATGTCAGCAATGAAAATTGTTACTCTGTCAGTGGACATGGGGCAAGGGTGTATTTTACTTCCGCCCTATGTCAAGAAGTATCCTGGACACTAGAACAGGACCAAGAGGAAAAGACAACCATCTTCATGAGATTTGAGAAAAGAAAATTCATCCTGCTAAAATTCGGACTGATATACTAACAGAGAGATCAGACCAGCTGCAAGGTTGACAGAAAACTTTCCCCCAAGATCACACTGTGGCTGCTAAACAACTAATACGCCTGCTGTTGGGCGATTGTTTCTTGCACGCCAGCTCCCCAGAGTCTACTTCATTCCTCCTGTCTCCTGAGCAAAGATTACTGAGCTACCCAACTGTGACACTGCCCTGGCTTCAGGCCAGAGCCCAGAGCTGGGCCCAGCTTCCCCTGATTCTCGCTTAAATCCATCCAGCATGAGCCCAGAGCCCTCCCCTTCCCCTCCTACAGAAACACCCCAGGATTCCTCAGGGGCACACTCTCCGTTTGCTATACTACACATATGTTCTTGGAAGTCTTATCTAAGTGAGATGGACCAATGTCAGGGAAATCAGGCACCAATAAATTACTACCAAAGCATTATTACATCGGACGGTGTGATAAGGGCTATGACCAACTACTTTAAAAAAAAAAATTAACAGTTAACTTTCCAGCCATCTATATCTATATCTAAATGATTATTCATACCAAAGATCTCAGTTGTACAGAAGAAAACCATCTCTCTATTACAAATAGTAACAAACCTAAAGAAAATTGTTAATCCTGTATCTCCCCTAGGTCTCCAAAGTACCTGGTGACCAAACTTGAAAGTCAGTAGTCTTCCCAAAAGACATATTTGAAATCATTTCTGCCAACGGTCGTGGCAAGACTGGTCATCTCACCAGAAAAGCAGGTATAACTGAGATCGAAAGGTGAAGGACTATTTTATTAGTCGGTGTTATCTACTGAATGTTGTCTTTAGAACAAGGAAGAAAAGCATGTCTGATCTCCCAACAGGTGACTTTGCCGAGCCTGGCTTCACAGTCATTGGCTTTTCCTAAGCATAATGTATCTTTTATAAAAATGGCAGATTAAATCCATTTGAAAACTTCACACTTTAGAGAAATAAAGCAGTGACATTGTTTAAATTGCAAGCAATGCAACAGAGTTGGAAAATTCTGTATGGTTAAGTCATTAGTTTCTAAATGAAGACATCAGTTACCTGAGGTTGTGGTTAATGACAAATGAATGGACAAGTATGACAGCTTAATTCATTCATTCACAAATATATCTGCAACTTAGTATTTATTCAAGTATGAAATCTGTTTTCATAACATTTCTATAGCTGAGTTTTGTTCATCTCGATTTTATCCACATATGAAATAATTACTTCAAAAAACACACACATTGGCCACATTTGTCAAATTTCTAAGCCCAGTGGGTAATTGGTGTGGGGACAATAAATAAGTGGCCCTTTATAATGCAGTGACTATGGGCAAGCATTGCACTGACTAGCTGTTGTCCAAGACTTTCGTGAATCCTCACAACCACAACAGAGGTGGGTAAAATGACTCTGATGAAACAAGACATCGAGAATCAGAATTAATATTAAGCAACCTGTCGGCTAGTAAGAGGCAGTGCCAGGACCCGAACCGGCTTCTCTCCAGCCACAAAATCCCTGCTTATCCCTTAAGCTACACTGCCATCCAGGACGGTGGATCCCCAAACCTCGATGCCAGATAAAGCAGGCATACTTTTAAAGTAAGAATTTTAAAAATTTGCATGGACATTGTGGATGACATTACAATTGTTGGTGCATTAGGGTGGGAAACAGTACAGAAGATTAGAGAGGCTAATTAAAAAGTGATGGGATTTAAATATCCGACGAAGTATAAGCAATCATAAAAGAAAGCAATGAGAAGGTAACTACACGAACATCCAAATACTACGACGGAAAAGCATTTGCGGCCACGGACCCGCCATCACAGCATTCGAAGCGTGCTGTGGGGTCACCCCCTGCACCCCTCCCTCTCTGTGCACACATGTGCGACCCTGACTTATCAGCTCAAACTTTGAGCCACTGAAGGCGGAAGCAAACGGCGAGCTGCAGAGCATACAGAGCCACGTTGTGAGCAGATGTTGGGCTCAACCCACCAATGCGCTGTGATATCACCAGACTTTTTTTCCAAACTACTGAGAAAACTCTCATTCTCCATCTGTGGACTTTAACGGTTACGATTGTACAAATATTGCAATAGAATTAGATCAGTGACACGGAAAGTCAAAGGCCTTTCGTACTGCTCATGTTTTTATGGGCTACAAAATACTGGAGTGCAACGGTAACGAAGCCATGGTTTTTTTTCCCAGTAGGCATTAGCTCAAGGAAAAACAGGCACACCATTCATTCTTCTGAGGCACTCGGACGTCGGTAGGAGATAAGAAAGCAGTCCCAATACAGGGCGATGTGATCTGCGACGTGTTAAGAACGAGATGCTAATAGAGGGCAGAGGAGATGCATCGACCCGTCATGGTGGGGCCTAGACCCGGGAAACAGCAATTAGAATGGAGGCGAGGGGACTGACCGAGAAGCTGAGTTATGTAATCTGGTGATGCTACGTGTTAGGAGGGCAAGGTGAGGTAGAGAAATAAGAGCAAAAGCCATTTACAGAAGGCGAGATGAATGCCGTGCTGAAAATGTTCGGCTGGAAGGACTCAGAAGTTGTCAAAGCTGAGACGGACTATAGTTCGACTGGATATTCAGGCTGAGAGTTTAGGAACAGGGTCTGGGATGGAAATGAGGAGGATAGGAAGCCTCTCCCCTTCCCAAGTGGTAAAGGGAAAAGAAAAATAGGATTAGGGAGAGAATCACAGGCATCACAAACTTTTAGCGGCAGCCCAAATGAAAGAGAACTCACAATGAAAACTAAAGACTGCCCAAGGAGTCACGGGGGAGCCAGGGAAGAAACGGGAGCAGGACCAAGGAAGCCGAGAGAGGAAGACGTTCCCAAGAGGGAGGGAGCGACCATTTCAATCGCCCTGGAGAAGTCGGCCGAGGGAGGCTGCGGCCCATCCGTTGTTTCTGGCTGCTGGGAGGGCAGTAGACACAGAAGCCAGAACGCAGAGAGCCGGGGAAGCAGGAAAACAAGGCGTGACAGGGACGCCCTCTCGAGAAGCTTTGCTGTGAAGACGAGAGAGACGTTATGTATTCTTATGCCCGTGAAGATACAACAAATACTATGATTTGATTAAGAAAGTTAACTTTTTAAAATCTAGTCGTAGCTATATATGAGTCGTATTTTAATCATAGGCCCTTCAAACAAATCTCACGATTGCCTTTTCCCCTATATTTCAGTTTTCATGTCTTATTTTGATGGCAGGTAATGCTACCTAGTGTGAAGAGACTGTGGGTTACGCTTACATTAGATTACAGATTTAACATTTTAGAATTAGAAAAGATTAAACATTTTTACATTCAGAGACAAGAAAACTAAATCAGAGACATGAATGAAAAAAACGAGGTTTCTGTTTCTCTTCTCAGTGGCACCAGCGTAGCGATCAGCACTTAGTGGAGGCCTAAGTCACATTTGTTAAGTGGAACTGACAGTCGAATGGCTAATTAGAATAGAAACATGTGTAGAACCCAGCTTTTTTGACTTTCCAGGTGATTTTTTCCAACGAGTCAAAAGCCTGTCTTGTACCTGCAGTAAACTTTTTTAAAAATTTGTGTTCGATGTCATTAATCATTAGGAAAATGCGAATGAAAACCACGAGATAACGCCTGACACCCTTTAGGATGGCCACTATTTAAAAACAATAACAAGTGTTGGTGAGGATCTAGAGAAACTGGAAGCCTTGTATACTGTTGCTGGGGTGGCGATGAAAAATTGTGCAGTCGTTATGGGAAACAGTATGATGGTTCCTCAAAATATTAAACGAAGAACTGCCATATGTCCAGCAATTCTGCTTCTGGGTATATATCCAAAAGAAGTGAAAGCGGGGACTCAGAAGAGGTATTCGTACACCTGTATTCATAGTCGCATTATTCTCAATAGCCAAAAAGTAGAAGCAACCTAAGTGTCCATCCACGGATCAATAGATAAAACACGGTATATAAATACAATAGAATATCGATCAGCCTTAAAGGAAGGAAATTCTGACACACGCTATACCATGGATGAGCCTTGCAGACATTACGCTAACTGAAGTAAGCCGTCGCGAAAAGATGAATACTGTATGATTCCACTTACATGAAGTGCCCTTCGACGCCATATTCACAGAGACAGAAAGCAGAACGGCGGCTGTCAGAGGCTGGGCAGAGTGGGGGCTGAGAAGGGGGTGTTTAACTGGTGCAGAGTCTCAGCCGTGCGAGATAAACCCAGTCTGAAGACGGACGGCGGCGACAGTTGCACAGCGATGCGAATGCGCGTAAATACCACTTAGAAACGGTTAGAATGGTAGATTTTTATGTTACGTACATTTGACCCCAATTTTTCTAAAAAAAAAAAAATTAAAAATAAGTTATAAAATTAATTTTTAAGCCAAGTCGGAGTGACTGTATCGATCTACATAAAGCGATGCCTTTCGAGAGGATGCGTTAGGTAAAATAAGACGTATGCTGCCATAGCAGGGTCACAACCTCAGGTGACCCTGGTGCCAGAGAAGAAGTGACAAGGACAGAGCCAGGCTGAAGCAGGGTGGACTGTGGCGAAGGCTGCGGCGAGCTAGAGAGGGCACAGGCTCCCACAGCAACGGTCCCTCCTCGCCGTCGTCAGGGCCTGTCCTGATCGATTTTTCAAGAGAGTCTCCCAGCCCGAATGTTTTGGTGAGATTTCCACATTTCTACACACTGTCAGTCAAACGAAAGTCATCCAGGGGGCACTAGTTTCAAATAATTTTCCATACCCTCTTATATCGTTATATTAATACCAACATATTGTTCTCATTTGGATATTTGCTAAAACTTGACTATGAGGACATTTTCTACTGCCTCTCACTCTATAAATACTCAACACCAATTCACATTAAATGAAATAACAGAGACAGCTTTTTTTCCCAGAAAAGATAATTTCTGTACTAAAACTGTTGGGCTATGCTGTCGATTTTGCTATCTTAGTCCCTTCATACTAAATTCTATAAATAAGCATACAAATCAAAATGGATTACTTCAGGCCTCTCTTCTATAATTTTTTTCTGATTTCATGATGCTTCTCTGAGTGACTTCACCTTGCAGAGCTCATGTCATTTAATGCAAATGAGACAGAAAGACCCTCACTGAGCTAATAAAAGGAAAACTACACAACACTCAGTCCCCATAGTAGGGTATAAATTCACTTAGCTAAATTTGTTTTGAAGGTTATGCCATAGTGTTAGTTCTTTGGAGAACCCACTGATTTGCCTTAATGTGTTTTTTAGATTTAGAGTGTATTAAAGAAAATCCATACAAAAATGCATGGTCCACAGGCTTCTACACTAACTCCCAATACATGCTCACCATGGGAAATTTTAAATTACTCCAGGATCACAGGTGACAAACAGAGCGTCTTGCACAGTTTGCACAAGGTGACAATCAAGTCCACGTAAAACAAATGAGTTATAAGCCTAGCAAATTTAGTATAGAACTCATCTCTTTTAGTGTTGTATTTGTAGATATACCCATGAACAGAAATAGAAACCACTAATTTCCATTACTGTAGCCATTAAAATTTAATTTTTGGTGCTATGCAACCACCTGCAAAATGATATGATATAATTTTAAATGGAAAACACAGAAATTACAAAATAGTACCTAAGCTATGTTTGTAGTTCTGTAAAATGATATATATATGTGGATTAGACTGGGCGGGAACACGGAAAAACATTTAATGGCTAGTTTTGTTTTTTTTGTCGAGGCAGAGAATATTTGCTTTCTTTCTAATTTTCTATATTTTTATTCTTAATTTTTATTCTACATTTTTATTCTTAATATTGATGTAATGCTGTTTGTGTAAAAAAGTAATGTGTGCAGTGATATTTTGTGCCTGTGTGTGTTTGTGTGTGTTCTACCCCAGCAGAAAGGAAAAATTCAGTCCAAAATAATCTTGGACGACAACTCGATTTCAGATGGCCAGCTCACAGCAACATGGCAGCTGCCTGAAGAGCTATTACTGCCAAGGACTCTGAGGCTCAGCGGGAAACACCATGTCACCAGCATGAGCATCCGCCCTGAGAGTTGGAAGAAGGGCTGTGGCTTCGTGCCAGGTATTTGCCGTCTCTACCTGGGCACTAATCTCCAAACACAGGTTCTGCTGAAGGGCCACGAGTATTCTAAGGCGTTCCTCAGAACAATCCACCCAAGAGGCCTTGGCAGCTCGAAAACATGACAGAGCTAATTACGCCTCATCCAACAGCCAGCGTAGAAAAACCCATGTAGACAGTTTTAGAATATTCTAAAAATAAAATCTTAACAATGAATGCAGTCACTTCCTTCACATGGTGCAGACATGTGTCAGGGAATCATGACAGGCATCTATTTAACCTGTTTTATTATTAAGTTGCTATAATTCCTACTCATTTTCAATAAACTGTCCTCATGTTTATGGTCTCTGTGCAGAACAGAGGCTTCCAGAGGGAGATTGGCCTTCACGAGCCTCTGGGCACACAACACACATCTTTAGCTAGCATGTAAGTTTGGGTTCTATATTTTACCTAATCAATGTCTGCTTTCCTATGAAGTTCTGTGCAACCACCTCTTTCTGCTTTGAAGGAGCTGAGTTGTACTGTTCTGTCCACAGAGTCAATCAACAAGAAATACAGAGAAACTGCTCAGGTGACTGTGAGCACGAAGACGGAGCATAGAGGTTCTTGGTAAGACACCTGCACCTTTGCAAAGCCTCGTCGGCTGCGTGCACCCCATTTCCATAAACACAAAACGATTCAGGCTTCACACGTGATTTTTAGAAAGCTAAAGCTAATCCATAGTTGGAAACGGTCAGACTGAAAGAAGCAGCCCTCATTCCCAGCAGGCGTCCCGGCATAGCCGGACAGCATCTCGACGGCGCGAGAATGTGACAAGCTCGTGTGTCCTCTGCAGAAAGCTGAAAGCACCAAGTGAGATTACACCGTTCAGGACGAAAAGGGAAGTAGAGCAAGCTCTAGGCTCACCTAACTGGCCCCTGTAATTGGGAAGTAAACACAGAGGGAGCTCTTGTTAGGGGCAAAGTTCAGTGGACTCCTTGTTTTGCGCGAGGAGGAAGGCTCGCAACCCCACAGCAAAGACGTCACCTGGGGGGGCTGGGCATCACTTCCAGGATGCTCAGACTCGCCAGGGACGACAGTCATGCCTGAGTGCAGAAGAAGGCTGCAGCCCCTGCAGGGGAAGCAAAGAGGCCCGGCAAACATTTGGGGTGAAGGTCTAGTGATTTTGTTCTTTTTTTGGCTCAGGGCTGTTAGTTATATAATCTGTTCTCCCCACAGATCAAACACCTGGCTCTTTCAGGTCCCAGATGAAGCCTTACCCTAAGCCCTAACTCCGACCCTGACTCTAACCCTGACCCTGACCCTGACCCCAACCCAAGCTCTGACCCTCTAGCATGAAGTGGCACTTCTGCACCATAATCCCTTTTCACCTCTGACATTCATTGTGGCTTTCATGATCGGAATCATCTCGCGTTTTTCACTTGTCTCTCCAATTCACTTCCTGCCGCCCACAATAACTAAGTCCTCTGAGGACACAGGACTGCACTCCTTATTCAGATCTGCATCTTAGGACTTAGAAGAATATCTGGCACATGGCGATTAAGTTTCGATGGGATGAATGAATGAATGAATGAATGAATTCAGAGGCCAATTCCTTCTACTACTATCATGATTAAGTGTTTACCAGAACTCCACGCCTGCCTAGAGACCAGTAAATTCTGTCAACCTAAAAAGTCTCACAGGTAAGCTCTTTACTAAATGTTTAATTATTAATTAAATAGTGTTGGGTAATGCACTTATTGCTCCACAATAAGGTGTGTGAACAGCTTCATGCACCGGATACAGAGCATTAAATAAGCAGTGACCAGGAGTCCTGACACGCCCTCCTTAGAGGCCCGGGTGTGACCATGGTGAGGACTGAGCATACTTTAGCTCCCCTCAGGTGTTACCTAATCCTTTCCTAAGAAAACAAACCACTCCTCTTATCTAAATCTTTACAAAACCATAGTCAACAAGTTGACAATGAAGCCCTTGACCTCCACCGCAGGGTGAAGACAGGGAACTGATCCCTCTATCGACAGAACTGAAGGATCCTGGAACCGGGCATGCCCGCCAGAGTCCACAGACCACCCCTTCCTCTCTCCCCCATTGACGTGTGAACTCCAGTAACCTGGGATGCCACTGACCCCTGAGGGTCCTGGGCAGAGCTGGTGTCCCTCCTCCAGCATGTCAGGATCAGGAAAGGGCAACAGGCGAGGCCTCCGGGGATGCGGAATCAATTTGCGTGCATCCGATCACCTCTAAACCCATCCAAATGTCTGAATGAGGCATCGCTGCAAACGAATTAAAATGAAACACGCACACACACACGCACACACGGTCTTACCTTGCCTGTGAGTTAAGAAAATACTCTTAAAAAATATAGATCAACGGATATTTCCTTCACTCATATAAAATAATGGTGTATTTGGAGACTATATTTCTAGAGCCCTGAGTGACCCATTCAAAAAACTTTGCTCAGCTCAAAGAACTTGTCGTCTGAAAATACCCACAGTGGTCACGCAGGGTCGCACAGTAGCCGGCGCACGTCAGCATCTCTAAGGCCTCCCCACGGCGGCACCTCTCAGACGAAAATGCTGAGGACGTTGGCGTCCGCGGCGCGGCCACCTACCCTGTGAAAAGGTCACACCGCCGTTTCCCACCCCTTTGGCTCCCTCGGTGCCGCTGGCAGCTCAGCGACGCTGACGGCGCCATAAGGCAGCCTACACCTGCGAGTCCCAAGGGACCGCCCCCAGGTTCCCACGGTCTCGCGAGACCGCCCCCAGGTTCCCACGGTCTCGCGAGACCGCCCCCAGGTTCCCACGGTCTCGCGAGACCGCCCCCAGGTTCCCAGGGTCTGGCGCGCCGCACTCTGCGGCTCGTTTTCGCAGGCCGCCGGCGGAGAGAGGGCTCCGCGCGACGGCGACCGTCGGAACGAGTCCGGCCGCCGAGCCGGGGCACCGCGAGCGCATGTTTAAATATGAGGCGGCATCGGGTTCTAGGAGGAGAGGCGAACCCGGCACCGCGCGGGTCAGTAAAAGCACAGGGAGTACGAAGCCGCGCCGAGATTCGGGTCAGGCCGCGCGAACTCCGTGCACGTCGCTGTCGCCTACTTTCCCGCTTCCCAGTCTCCAGTCCCGAGAAGTGCAGCCGCGGGTCGGGCCTTCGCTGAGTCCCGGAGGCCGCGCGACGTGCAGGAACAGACATGAACGGTGCCCGCCCCGCCCCGGGGACCTTGACGAGCCTCTCAGGGTCGCTTCCTCCCTGTCCTTCCCGATCGGGCCTTACGTTCCTCCCCTCTCACCCTGGACAGACCTTGCCAGCCTTTAAAATCCTCTCTGCTCCCAGGAGGAAACCACTAGTAATCTGTGAAGACGCAGCTTGACGCTCCAAGGAGATAAGATGTTGAAACAATGAACCACTTCTGTTTTCTCCACCGCCCCACGAAACACAGGAAGTCGTAATCCCTCCTTTTTGCTTTCCTTTTTTTTCTGAGGTGCAAGGGGCGATCAGAAATACAGGCAAGTGAAATGAACGCGGCCACTGGTTAGCTGTCACCTTCCGAAGCCAGCCCTCCGAGGCATCCTTTCGTCATTTAGGGAACAGTCAGGTTCCTCCCAGCGGGCCAGGCTTTCATCAAATTATACTGGAATCACCAAGAAAAAGCTAAAACCAGCACCATCGACAGAATGCATACATGTCCAATACCTGCTTTCTGACCTCAAGACTTACTTAAAAAGGGGAAAAATCCCTAAAGGTGAGAGTGAACATCCAAATTTTTATTAAAAAAAGGAAGGTTAATATCTCACATCTTAAAAAAAAAAAAACAAATGGCCCCAAGTTGCGTAAAATGGACTGAGTAACGTAATTTTTATTGTTCTCCAAGACGTGTCTATAGTTATTTTTTTAGATGCCGTAATTTAGTACGAGCTCCTGCTCAAGCTTTCTTTTTCGCCCTTTCTGATGCTTATTCTAGTTAGAAAAAAATGTGGAATGGCACCTCTACAGGGCGAGGTGTCTGATCTCTGCAGAAAAGCTACCACGAACTGGTGGGCGCTCACTTATCCGTACCTCTGCAGGTTTGCCGATCGCAGCCAGACTCCCTTTTTTCCCTGAATAAGAGGAATTTATGAAGTACCTAGTACATGGAGGGCACTCTGCAAGAATCATCACTACTATGCACAGCCCCCAAGGTATGTATTTTCATCCCCATTTTACAGACAAAAAACCTGAGCACTCTGGAGATGGTGAAGCCCGGCACATGGCAGCGCCGGTGGTGAGTTAAGGGAACCTAGCGTGGGCCTCCGCAGCTGGCTCCCTGGGGTGGGTGTTTCTCACGTGGCCCCACCCCACGCCTTCCTCATCAGGGGTGGCCTCCAGGAAGGCTTGCTGAGTGGAGAGAGGAACTCTGAAATTCCCTCTCCTCAGTCACTTCGGCTCCCACGAACTGTAGGGCTAGTTCTCCTGATCTCAAAAAAAGATATTTAGTTGATGAAATCAATCAGATAAGAAATACGAAAGTCTTTTTAAAAAGCTTTAAAATGTTTTTTAAAAATAAAGTATTTTTCATATTCTCATGTCCAAGGATAACTTTTTTTTTTTAATGACATTTTATAGACGACTATAAAGGTCTGTCATGTCACTGACCGATTAACCTTAGTGATGTTTTCTCGAGGTGTGCCTTTAGGAGATTATGATTGTGAGAGAGGCATGCAATGAAAAGTGACCCAGCCCAGACCAGACCACCTCCATAATAGAACTAGTAAGTTTCTATGCTCATTTTCAGAAAAAAAAACATTTATATGTTCATATACCAGCACAGAGTATACATATATTTGTGTATGTAAAGGGGTTTTGCTCTATACCGCTTCACACCACACTTTATCACATAATGTTAAAAGCAACAGTAAAATTGACGCTTTATAAGTGGTAACTAAGTGACCCACAGCCGCTAGCAAAAAATAACGTTTCACAGGCGGGGGCTGGTTTTCCAACTGGCAGATTTACCGAAGATAAGAGAAACTACTAAAATCACACCAACGAGACATGTAGAGTTGACCAAAATGTACAGAATTTACAACTAGAATTCACATGAGAAAAATACTTAGTTTCACCAGAGAAAACCCTTCATCGTTCACTACACGTGCTACGGTGACTGGCTTCTCACCGGAAGGAACGCGGACAGTGCTGAAGCGTATGCTGCGCGCAGGCACGTGAGGCCGTGCTTGGGGCTGGCAGGGGACTGCAGGGCGCGAGGGAGCTGCGCCTGCACCCCCCCCCCCCGCTCCCCCTGTCACCATGTCGGCTTCAGCATCCGCTGTCAGACCCTAAGAGGCCACACTCTCTGTCCAGACTAAGGGAGGGTTCACAGGCGTCTCAGAAGCCCTCTTGGAAATAAGGAGAACATTCAGCAGAAGTAACTCCAGCTTCTCCAAGGCTATTCCGACCACGAAATCCTTGTTTCTATACTGTGGACCCTTAAAAAATCTCATTTGATAAATGGGCCTTCTGCTTATAAATGAACAAATGAATGAATGATGAATGAATGAATAAGTAAGTGAGCAAATAAAAAAAAGCACCTAGATCAGATCAATAGCCCCACAGGAATTTTATCGGGGTTTTGACACATCGACATCTGTATGTATTTAAAAAGCTTACGTCAATTTAAAAACAGAATTGGTGAGGTCGCTCTCACGTGAACACTCAGGAACTGCGCGTGCTGTTTAGATGTGAGTGACGGCTTGCTTTGTTCCACAAATCTATTACAACAATTCTTTGTTTAAGGCCTCACTTGGGTCAGACGAAGGAGGGAGACCTTTCCAGAACATCCAACTTCAGAGAGTCCCAGCCTCGCGGCAGGAAACTGCCTGAGGGGACATATCCCTCCAGACCACCCCAAGCCCTCTGCAGAGGGTCCAGCAGGGCTCCGGGGCGTCGCTGGAGCAGCTGAGCAAGCAGCCTGTGTGGGGCAGGCCTTCGGCTCTGCATTTGCCCTGGGGAGCCAGAGCGGCTGCGCCTGAGGACGCAGAGATGTCTGGAATCCTAGTCTGGCTGAGGCTCTCCCCTTCGTGGGAAGCAAGGCAGGGTGGAAAGGCTGAAATCAGATGACAGAGCTGGCAATGGAATAGTGGGGTGCGGGGGCAGGGTGAGGTGTTAAGGTTCCATCCAGTCGAGTGACCCTGCCCGAGTTACTTGCCTTTTCTGAGCCTCAGTGTTTGCTTCTATGAAACGGGGAGGACTCTCACCAGTAAGGTTCCTGAGAGAATCAAAGTGAACAAGATCATGCTGCATCTAGCAGCTCAGCCATGTCAGGGAGCTGGCAGAGTATGTGAAATGTGGAAGCAAGTCTGTATACCGTGTAAACTGGAAGAAGCAAAAAACTTCCACTAAGGTAAAAAATAACTATCACTGAAAAGGCACATATTGGCGACTGAACCCCAAACCTAAGGAACAAATTAGTGATTTAGCATCTCGAGCTCATGGTGATAAAGGTAGATATTGACTCAAGGCCGGGAGTTGGAAAGGAAGTAGTTAATAAATGACTGAATGAGAATCTTATTAATGACCAGGCAGGATCGTGCCTATGTGTTCAAACTGTTTTGTTTTGTTTTGTTTGCGGGGGATGGGGGGGGGAGTGTCACATAAATAGTTTATAATATTTAAAAACAATTCATCCTGTATCTTCTCGATTCTGCCATGTTTCTGGTTCAATGTCAACACAAGAAACTTCCAGAGAACCTTCTTTCTCATTCCTGGCTAAGACTAAATGTCTCCGTGGCAGCTTACATGAGATTTAAGAGAATGAAAGAAAGACATGTCGGAGAAATCGTACCTGTTTAGACAGGCCCAAAATGCTAAAGGCAACTTCCACTGCGGACTCCTACAAGGTTCAAAACGCTCATCTGCGTGGGAAGAAAGTACTTGACAAACACGACAAAGAGAAGATAAGGAGGAAGGGAGGGGGCCTGCATGGAAGGAGACACTCAGGGGATGGAGAGTGGAAATTATGTGGCTTTTCCAGAAACAGACAGGCAGTGAGCCGGATAAGCGTGTCACCGTAGGACAGAGAACTACAGACGTGTTTAACTGGACAGACTCGGTTACCAGCTGACCACGTGAGGGTGGCAAGCTTGCAGCATCTCTAGAGCCAAGCTGGTTCAGGTGGGGACATCTGGAGGTGGAAGAGCTGACCCCAAAGGTCATGTCCAGACCACGACCCTAGAACACTAAGCTGATTTTCTGAATATGAAATCTTTCAAATTAGGCTGGACGATTCTAACAATAATGTGGATTATTTGGTCCAGGCACTATTGTGTCCTGATTTATACCTAAATTCTTGGGCTAAACCCTAACATCTCTCATAATGTTAAAAATAGTTCCCCAACCACCACCACCAAAAAGAAATATATTACACAATAATTATTTATATTTTTTTCTGGTTTGATTTGTGGCTTTTGTTTGTTTGTTGCACTGAACATGATCACACTGACACAGAGATGTTAAATACTTTCTTTTCGGTTTTCCTGATCAGTTCACAGATCTCTCATGAATATTCCTGTTTGTTAGCTGACTTTTAATGGACAAAGTTGAAACAGGCTATCCTAAATTTTCAGTTCCTCACAAGCACCCAGCCCTCAATTTCATAGGAGTAATTTACGACAAACATGCTATATATAAAAAAAATGGGTGAGTGTCTTTAAGAACAGACTATAAATTAAGAGGATGGGTGGTAACCATGTCGCCTTGTGACAATGGTGCGGGCTCAAATTCTGAAAACCGCTTTCAACAAACCCCTTGTGATTCTCCTGCTCTGCCAGCTCTGTTTGCTTTTGTACACTGAGGACCTCCCTACAGCAAACATATTAAACTTTTCCATCTTTCTCATCAAAAGAATTGGGGCTTGTTCCTACCCAGTCTAGCCAGAAGAAAGGTCCACAGTTCTTTCATGGCCTGCTTCTCACTGACCCACTCTCCTTGGAAGACAGCATCATTCAATTGTTCAATTGCATTATTCGGTTGTCACAGCAGCTGTATTCAATCGGTTGATAATTAGTCAATTATTCAACAGCACCTGAAGACCAGTTCTTCCAAATCTCTGTATTGCCAACCTCTTTCCTGGACTTCAGACCCTTGTCCTAGCCAACTGTCCATCCAAAACCTCTGCCGTGGAGTCATCCAGACACTTCAGACTCCCAATGTCCATAAAACTCATTTTGATTCTCTAAAAATAGTCTCCTCCTCTCGTCCTGACTTGTGTTACTGGCACCAGCCCAGGGGCCCGAGGCACAGACCTCAGCCTCGGCCCCTCCCTCTCCTCACCCGCATCCACCTGGCCACCTCTGTGAGGCTCCCAGGTGTCCCTCCGATCCTCCTGCACCTCCACTTCCCTCGTGCCTTAAGCCATGGCCTACGACCTTGTTTCCCAACTATGAGAACTTAACTCCTCCCCGGCCGACTCTGCCCCCACTCACCCAGAACACTGCAGGGCAACTTCTTTCCTGTCTGTACAAATCACGTCTGTCTGGTCACTGCTGTGTTTCCTTCCAGCAGCTAACACTAACACTTACACTTAGCACGACTGGTCAAGCAATAAACGACTATATGAATGAATGAATGAATGAATGCATGCATGCATGAGACAGCTGGTACTCTCAGAATTATGTTCTGCCTCCTGCCATAAACTCAATGCTTGTCTAAACACTCATCACTGGAAGAGAAGTAAAGACGCAGTCACCCGAGGTTCACACCCACAGGCAGACCATCATTCTGCACGCTCATACACGCGCATCTACAGCGGCATAGTCTTACGCTGCCTGACTTGATGGGGATGTTCCGTCATAAAGTACACAGAACTGTGGATATAACAATTATTTATGTCAAAAAAAAATGCTTTAAATGCAAGACACTGCTCTTCTAGACACTCTCCACGACATAACCACAAAACACACCGTCACCTTCGAGCTCTCTGTCGGCCTTCAGGAGAGAAGCCTCCACGCTGGTATCCAGATCCGGTCCCACGATCTGAAACAAGGCCACTTCCCACAGTCACGCACTGGGGAAATCCATGTGAGCGCACAGTCACGCAGTGCGGGGGTGGGGGGGCACTTCCACGTTGGGCAATCACGCACACACAGTCATGTCCATCTGTTTATGAAACTTCACAAATCTGCCGTAGGAGCGAATGACAACAACATTCTTCCTTTCTAACCTGGCATTTTGTCCCTAAAGGAAAACTTGCTAACCCCAAGTGATGAGCAAATGACTAAGGTTCTTAAATGAGGCCATTCCCAGAAGTCTCGGGCCTGCCCTCAGGCCTCCTCCCCAATACCCACCACATCAAAGACACGGGCAGCAAAGACTCCGCAGGGCGGGATGCAGCAGGAGGAGGCGGAAGGCGCTAGAACCACAAGGCCTGTGCTTAAATCCTTACAGCTGCTGGAAAGAAACCTCCCTCCCTTCTCTCTTGACTCAGGTTTCTCGCATTTAAATGGAGGTGATAATAGTCCCTCCTGGTAGGACTGTACTAATGATGAAAAGAGTTCATCATTCTTAGCGCAATGCCCAGCACAATCTGAGTGCCCAATAAATGAGAGTGATAGTGACATAAATTACAATTACCATAACGCTTTAGCAGCCCTAGAACTAACCTCTCTCCAGTCCTACCAGCTCTGCTGGGGGTCTTGTGCCCTCCCTCAAGGCTTCTTGAGGGAAGCTGGAAGGCTCCTTAAAACACAGATGGCTGTGTTTCAGACACAGAGCTTCCGGCGCGGGGCCTGAGGACACACGCTTCTGAGAATGTGTTAGAAATGGTCTGCAAGGACACGCTCAGAAACCAGGGGCTTCGCTGAATCGGTGGAGGAGAGTGCGGGGGTCCCGACCCGCAGGGCTTCCTGCGGCCTCCACATACCAGAGCGCCCTTTCCGGACTCCTCCACCTCGGCAGCCCCACCAGCAGTCCCAAACTCAGCTCAAGCGCCAGGGGCTCCAGGCCTCCCCACCCGCACCTACAACACTGGGCTGGCATCACTGAAATCACGCCGGAAGCTCCCTGGCAACTGGGACCTTGCCTTACTTGTGCCTGGGACATCGAAAACCAGGAGAGCTGACGGCCAAAAGCACCCCTGGAGAACCGACTGAACTGGAGGGTCCTGGCGACCACCGGCTCAGGGGCCTTCATCTCTGACTGCTCACTAGACATGAAGTGCCCCAGGCCCCCATGAGCCCAGGGCCCCTCCCAGCCCAGACAGCGGTCTCTCCTCTGTTCAGCGGGCCATGAGCCCTTGGCCTCCAACCACACTGCTCCTCTCAGTCTTTGAAGGTCATGGAGCTCTGCTTCTGGCCACTCAGTCGCATAGGCCCCTACTGAGTGTTCCGAGCTGCTGGAAGATGCTGCGTGTTCTCAGGGCGGGGTTGGGGAGCCAGGCTGCAATCAGGAAGCATCTCTTTGTAAGCATTTCTGGTAAATTGCCCAAAAGGATCTCAGCAGACCCAGAACTCTACAGCAAATCGCTGTACTTTCTCTTTCTCATTCAAAATCACTATTCATGTTCATAGCTAATTTTCTATTCTTTTTCTTCAAGAGGATTCCCAAATTGCTTACTGTTTAGGTCTCACAAAATCTGGATCTGCCCGTTGCACGCTCCCTATGTACCCTGCTCCTTGGCCCTTCAGTTTTCCTGGGAATTCCTCTACTTCGTCACCACTCCCTGCCCTCCCATGACAGCATCTTAACCAAGCCAAGCACACTTTCATAAACACCTCTAGGCAGGACCTGAACTGCTTCTAAAGAGAAGTTAGAGGTGTGTGGTCAATTTCACTGCCAAAAGCAGGATCCAGGGAGAATGTCCTACCTGATTTCCCAAACGCAGACAAAAAGACTTTCTTCAACAAAAAGCACTTTCTTCAACACTTTCAGCTAAATTATATATAAAACCCTTCAATTTCTGTGTGTAATTACTAACAATTATAAGGAAGGTTTTAAGCAAGCAAGTGTTCTCCATGTCAAGAAATACTATTTAAAATTCTAAGCACTGTTTTCATTCTCATCCTATACTGTATAATAATTTTAATTTGAAAATCACTTTTGTGGTTTACAAGCACTTAAAGAAATTGTCAGTTGAGTTGTTACGGTTCATTTACTCAAAGGCTAAAGTAGGCATTTCAGGGTTCTGAGTAAGCACACTGCCATACTCTGCATTTCCAGAGAAAATGTAAGAATAAAATCGATATATTTTTAAAAATAAATATTAGCTATAGTCATTCGTGTGTGATTTTAGATTTATACACAAACACAAAGACCTTTCGAGGTGACAACAGTGACTTCTATTTACCTGGAAGCTATGTAAAGAGTTCAAGCTAAAATCCGTTAAAGCATACAAATAAAAAAAGACTAGCTGTTACTTCAATGTACAAATACGCAAGGAATACATATACGGTTTTACTAATTTGCCTCACTTGGATGTATCAGGTGCTTAAAATATGTTAAGGAAGACACACAATAAGTTTCATATTTTGAAGTAACTGTATATCTTCTTGTCCCAGAATTTCATTCTACTTGTTTAACCACACAAGTAGAGTAAAAACAGTGCTCATTTTATTCATGATGGTTACTTTCACTGCCAGGAGGTGGATTGTTTTATGAATATAAATTCTTATTTCCATTAAATTAGATTTATACTATCTGTCTCCCAGCAGCATGGAATGGTGAAAAAACATGGGACCTGCACTCAGCGATATCCACATTCAGTTCCCAGGTCCACCAGGTACCTTGATCAGATCGCTGGATTGTTCCCCGCCTCAGTTTCCCATCTGTGCGGGGGTGGGGGAGTGAGATCTAGTTTGTACATTTCCTGCAACAAGATAAATTGCCTACCATGGTGCGTGGCAGACTTGATTCTTAAAGGCCTTATTTTAAGGACAGTTTTGATAATCCTTGTCACTGGGTGACAGACCCGGCTAATGACAGATGTTCTTCACAGATTCACATCCTCCCTGTGTTTAAGTGTTTATTACCAGAGGTTAAACAGGAGCCGAGAGAGCAAAAGCACAATGCACCCCTGGTCTCCCTCTAAACATCCACGTGAGGGAACCGGCGCCCTAAAACTCCCCTTTATGTCAACACCTGGGCTACCGAACAGGACACCAGCCCGGCTCTCCCGGATGCTCCCCCTTAACAGGTGTGAAGAAAACATCTGTGAAACTGGAAGGCTGCTGACCCAAGCAAAAAATAAACCCTAATGGGTGTCCTAAGGCACAGACCTGTCTGCGACTCCGTGTGTCACTGAGGCAGGTTGTCTGAGGTCCCCACGTTCCCAGGGAGGCTGTTTGGTGACTGTAAGAACCTGCTGCCGATGTCACATCTAGAGCACACTCACGGAAGCGTCGGATGCGGCTGAAACCCTCTGGCTCGCACACACGTTCATTCGGATGTTAGAACCCAGTTAGTACAAACGCGAGTATTTTTAAAGGCCACCAGCGGGCCATTTGCTACGCAAATGGACAGGGCGATGGGGAACTAACTGCGGAAGCAATTGCTTCTCAACTTCACCAACATCACTTTTTGTTTAACGTGACGAGACGCTGGAACCCACACAGCTGTAAGGCTTTCTGCAGCTGCACAGGGACGCACTGTGGGATCCCCGGGTCTGCACGACGCGAGCGCATCGAGTCCCACCGGAGCGCGGGACCGACCTCTGCAAGCGTCCGGGCGGTGGCGGCGACGGTGACGGTGACGGACCCCGCCGCGCCCCGAGGGGGCCCAGTGCGAGCCCTGCCGAGTGCAAAGTCCCGGGGCAGCCCGCGCCCCGTCCCCAGTGCGCTCTCCAGCACGTCACCCCCGGGTTTCCGCCTCCCGGCCTCGGCCCTCCTTTCTGACGCCTGAACTTTGTGACCCCGGAGGAGCAGCCGCACTGAATTCTTAGCCTGGTCCCTCACTCCCCTCTTGGGTCGAGGGCAGACGCCCCCACCCCGGGGAAGGGCGTTTAGCCGCCCCGGCACCCGCCCGCGCGCCCGGCCAGGTGCGCCCGGCCCCGCCCTCACCTGTCCGGGGCCGCCGCGCGCCCCTCACGAGCGCGGGACCTGCAGTCGGCCCGGCGTCGCCGCCGCTCGCCTGCGCAGGGAGCCGCTGGGACGCGCCGGGGGCCTCGGCGACCGCCGCGCGACTTCCTCGGCCCCGCGCGCCAGCCCCGCCTTCGGGGGAGGAGGCGCCGCGTCACCTGGGAGCCGCCGCCGAGAGCGCCCGCTGTTGCAAGGCCGGGCCGCCCGCTCCGGCACCTCGCCACCTCGCCACCTCGCCACCTCGCCACCTCCCACCCCGCCGGGCCAAGCGGAAGAGGCCGCCGGCCGCCCCCTCCTCTGCGTTGGCTCACAGGAAAAGGAAGACGTGTCCGAAAAGTATGCCAGTGACTGGGGAGTTCAGTGCACTCGCGTTTCAGTTCAAAGTCAGGAAAGAGGAAGAGTGTGTCTTGCCAACTTCAGCTTGCTTAATGACGTGTCTTCGGTGATCCTCGGCGGAGTGCACCTTGCACCATCTTCGCCACCGTGACCCTGACAAGAGGTTATACCCGAGCCAGGTGCATGCGTGGGGTAAAATGTGATCCTATTGAATTTTCAGAAATTTGTGACACACTTCATAGTACCCCTGGTTTAAAATGAGGAAAATCGGGCCTAGAAGCGTGAGATACCCCTCCTCCCACTCCCATCAAGTTAGTGGCAGAGTCAGAGCAACCCAAGGCTTGTGACAAATCTAGGCTTTTCCCACTGTGCTTTTCCCGCAGGCTGCGCCCCTACCTTGGAGAGCAGAAGTAACCGAGGGAAAATACATTAAAGGAAGAAGAGAAAGAGCAACGAGGAGAAACAGCAACCATACCTTTAAAGCTGACTAACAACTGAATTAAAATAGTAAGCCAACCCACAAAGAAAGCTTTTTCCTTCAGACTCCTGCTGCAGTGGAGTTTCTGTCCTGTGGTTCCAGCTGCCGAACCACAAGTCAAAATTGACTAACAGCATTTTTCAATCATTAAATGCTGTAGAAAGCGAAACATCTAAAGATGCAGAAATCTAAGGTCATACCTCCCCCGCCTCATCATAATACACTTCTCTGTCCAGATTCCTTGAGTTTTTTTAATTGTCCAAACATGTTACCTGCCTCTTTCTAATATGTTCTATCCAAGGAACAGTCTAATAATGCAGTTGCTTTAACCAGTTTAACTTCACTACAAACCCACAAGCAACACTTAACACAGCAGTTGGACTCATATGTAGCTGGAAAATGTTCAATACACAGTTGTTACACTGAATTTCTTAATTTCAACAAGTCTTGAACCAAGTTTTATATGAAGACACTGTCAACATGTCATAATTGTTACTTTTTGAAAATAAAATCTGCATTTATAATAGGCAGTCGCCTCTGTCGCGCCTGAGGAATTCACATGAGCAGCAAGATATCTGGCCTATGAAGAAACAACCGCATCATCAATGTGATGATTAAAATGGAGATTTCTCACTCTCCACACTCGTATTAGAGGCCTGCCAGAAATGATTGCTTTTACAGCTTAGGCAACATGCATGGCTGCATCGAAATCTATTTCACCAGGTCTTTAAAATTCTAAATGGCAGATGTGCCATCTGTGGGTCCGATGCGCTCCTTGCTGTCACAGCTGATGCTGTCTGTCATACATGTAGAAACACTGTGGCAGAGGTATGTTAGCAATGTCGCTGTGCCTGTTCGAATGAGCCAGAGCAATTTAAACAGGACGAGTTACAGTTGCTGTCGTCATCCATGAGGCTGAAGGACGCTTCTCTAAAACAGAGAAGACCCAGCCTGTAAATGCACAGGTGTGAGGGTTCCAACACTTCTGTGCCCCTGGGGGACCAGGACAGGCCTGTCATGTCACCCACCAGAGCTGGCCATGCAGCCAGTCCAGTCCGTCTCAAACCGGAGAACTCGAGGCGAACTTTAGGGATGGCAGTCCCCTGGCCGCCCAAGAGGACGGTTTCTGAGATCTGCTAACAGTGACGAGAGTGTCACACCCAGCATCCCTCACACCTTCCCCCGTTAGTGCTTCTTATCATTTCTGGACCAATACAAGCCGTGCTAAAAAACGGCTGAGATAAAAATGTACAGAGCTAGACCTACCAGGGTACAAAACCGATGTATGACTCAAGCAAAATTTTGTCCCTTATCTAAGTGGCGATGTTTACAGCGTGTTATAAAGAAACGTATGTACTTTGCTGATGGCACTGAGAGAATGACATTCCTTTTATCGTTAGTGCAAAGACGTTTTGTTATTATATTCATTCATACTTTTTCCTATCGTATAATTGCCATGACAAGTGATAGAAAGCATATTCCCTTTTTCAGAGAGGACAAATTTAGTGACTCATTTAAGACTAAATTCTGCCACTTAACCGTGTTTTTCTGCAGATGATCAGTATCAGCTTCTTGGACAAAGGAGTGGCCCTAACAGAAAAGAAGTCTACTTTCTAATTACTCAGAAAGAAGATTTATTACAAAGCCTTTCTTTAGAAACCAGCGCCAGTATTTAATTGTCTTATTAATAATAATCCTCTCTGGCAAATTATTTCAAATACCTAGACATACTCTGAACATAAGCTAATTAGCTTAAAATGTTCACAGATAGTAAGTCACTCAAAGTTTTACATTTATGTATATTATAGATCTTATGGGTAAGAATTTCCATGGCCAGGTAATAGTTGCTTTAAAAAAGTTAAAATTCTTAGAGACGTGGAGAGTGACTCTTAAGAGACATTGTCCCCCATTATTCAGATAGGTAAAGCCCAAGTTTCTTTTTTTCGGTGAGGCTTAATCTTGCTCAAGGGTATTCCCTGGCCACCACCACTTTTATGTCTGGTAGTGGGAACTCCACTTATTTCGCTAACCGCTAAATAGCCAGAGCAGAGGACCTCGCGTTCCACCCTTTCCAGCCTCGCCGTGGCCCCGCGTGGAACCGCCTTTGCTGGGTTTCTCGGGGTGTTGCCGCAGTGAGGAGCATCTCAGGCTCAGCTGTGGGAATGGCTTGTCGAACGTGAATGTGGAATGCTGGTCAGGTGTCATTGCTTTTAAAATTCTGGTGCCTGTGTTAAGACGATCCCAGGCAGATGTTTCCAATCATCTCAGGAATGCAAATCCAGGCTTCCCCGCAGCAACTGGTTTGTTTGCATCCTCTGGGTTCCACAAATAACACAAGTGAATTTGTTTTCATCTCTGACTTGACTACTGGGATGCTCGGAGTGGCCAACCTCTGTCTAACATGCAGAGATGCTTTTCTGTTCACTGTATGACAGAGGTATAGTTTTCTACCTCAGTTTCCTACGTCTGAGATGAAACTAAAGGAATTCTCAAGACGAGTATATTAGGATATTAATCAGTTCTCCATGCAATAAGATATGCATTCACTGATTCACATAACTAACGAGGATGAAGCCACTACAACTAAGGTCACAAAGTTAGATACCTGCAGGGGCCAGGATGGTGAAATAAACCCAAGACTGTGGCCACGCATTCATTTCAGGTGCTGTTCACTCTCAATGGGCCAAATAATGCACGTGGCCGGAAGTCAGGTGGCCATCTGTATCCCCTGAGCAACAACGCGTCAAGCTCAAAGGCAAACGCTGTAGATGTAAGACAAATAAGAAGTGACAGCTCCAGCCTCCAGGGGCTCCCCGTTTGGTGAAGGGAAACACACGGAAACAAATGAGCGCAACAGTGTGCCTGGGGGAGGAGGCTCCAACCGCAGCACCTGCAGGCCCAGCCTGGAAAGCACAGTCAGGTACCAGAGACCAGGATTAAATATAAAGGGCACTGGCAGGACCCGACTCCGCGCAGCCCCAGGAGCTGAGAAAAGAGAGCTCCGTGGGGACACGGCCCGCGTCACAGAGGAGCACACATCCCGCCAGCCGGAGGAGGGCAGTCCCGGGATCGGAGCCCGGCCTGCTTAGCAGTATTTCCATCATTGTTTATTCAAGTAGTCAGAAAATTAAAATATAGATGCATAAGGGGAAGTACTTACAACACTTTTGGATGAGGACATGAACGGATTTTGGACTTGAGATCTCCAGTCTATCTTTGTGACTGTTTGGGACATGTAATTTGAATAAGTTTTAATTCATCCAGCCTCCAATTACTAGCTATAATAATGACCTATGAAGAAAGTACTGAATCACTAATTAATGGACTGAAAAGTAGTCACAAAACACATGGGCTTTATTAAGTGCATAATGATAATATTTTCAAGCCAGCCTGTTATATAATTACCTGTTTTACAGAATTTTTATAATGCTTATTGTTGCCACTTCCTAAGAAAATTTGGACCAATAAGAAATAAAATAAAATACTAGTAAGAAATGTGACCTGAAAACTAAATGAATTTCTTAATTTCCAGTGTACAGGTGGCTCAGTCTTTTCTTTTTTCCTGAAAAGATTAGGAAATGCCTAACTATACTGAAGATTATACGTTCTATAAAAGGCTCGCGCTTAGAAAACAGCTTTGCTTAGGTTGAGATTCCTAAAAGCTAATTTTAAAATGAAAAATGGGAAGGATAAATCCCTATTCAGTGAAATACAAAATATATTTAGATCAATGAGAGTTTCCCAGTGGATTCTCTCAATGGCAGACATATCTGGGTGTGGCTTTGAACTTTTACAACGACCTTCGCACCCCCCTCAGCACGGCTTGTGACCTGTCTCCTGGCTCCTGGAGCTTTTCGGTGGACCCGGGCCCTACTTGATGAATTGCGAAACGCGGCTCCACTTTTTAGCACCTCTGTTTTGGAAACCCGGCCTTATATTTCAGACTGAGTCTGCTCCCCCACACACACTCACTCACACTATGCGCTCGAGAATTCCGTCAGCCTAGGGTGGGAATCCAAGTTAGCTGCTCACACGGGAGATGAACACACTGTGTGCCTGCATTGGGCTTTATGTCTGTAACGCCTCTAGACTGTCTCTCTTCCCCAGCAATGAAAACTACTCACTTCTCTCGAGAAGCAAGCAAACCCTAACACGCCGTTATTTGGCCTGAACAAACTGCATTTTAGTATGCTGCCTGAATTTCGGTTCTGTTAAGGAATCCTTCTCTGAGAGCCGAGAGTCAGCAGGAATGGGCCAACATTTAAAATGCTTGCGGGGACGTAGTCCTGCTGCGTGCCCATGTCTTGCGTGGCTCTCAAGTGCACGTTTTATCAAGATGTGCTCCGGGAGCCTGTGTTCCCAACAAGCTGGAAACTTCCACAGCCACTTTATGATGAAATGTGGCAGGAAAATAAAGGACAGAATTAGCAGCACCATGAAAAGTGTGACCAGACGCCTAAAGGGAGGAAATTAAAAATGAAAAAAGTAAGTGATCAATGAACAGCGTGGGGAAACGAGCTGGAATTTAAATTGGCAAAACTAAAAACCATCAGGACAAGAAAATCAGAAAGTGTGAAGACAGATAAGATGGACCATAAGTCAAATGGGCCCAGTACAATCAGAGTGCATGCACGCTGCGTGCAGCTGTAATGTAAGTCAGACAAGAAAATGGATTTTTCTTCTCTGCGATAACACCTCTCCCAAGATGTAGCCGTCGCTGCAGTTGCTGGAAATGCAATGACACTCTGCTTAATGAAGGCTCACCTTTGGGCAAAGCTTCCCTTTGCAGAGGCCTGTGGGGATAGCATGAGGCCTTTGAGCATCTGGGCAAGTGCGCATGTTTGCGTTAAGGATCGCGCCGCTCACGATGGCCCATCTGCAGCACAGACTCCTCAGCACCCTTCGACCAGCTGAGGTTGCTTCTGGCTCTGTAGCCACAGAGGAGCTGCACCCCATCCTAAGCGAACATTAGCTGGGTTCTGGGCCTTAATGGACAAGTCGCTACCCACAGGAAGACGCTGCTGACTTTACACTGGAAGTTTCATCCTTACCTACGGCTCTGCTAAGAAAAGCCGAAAAACACAAATTCTTACAGATGTTGGTTTGCAAAGTGGTCCCATTTCCCGGAGGGCAAGGAGAGACTTAAAGGCAGAGGCAGCCACTCCAGACTGGTAGGTGGCAGTTAACAAGCAAGGGAACTTATATATGAGGCTTGTGCCCTCCAGAACCTTACAAGTTTGTGTAGAAGCCTTAAAGGGGTTCAGTCACGTATACTGTCAGATGGTCTCTACAACCCATTGCTCTCACAAGGCTGCGTACTTGGAATTGGCCCCTGTTGTGGGAACTGTGGGCAGAAGGTGCATTCCAAGGATGGAGGAGGGGCGAGGGGCCTCAAACTGCCCAGGTCTAGCTCATGGGTCAACTGGTGGTCACGTCTTCTCCACGACTTCCTCCAACAGTGGAGTAAAAACAATGTTGAAATGAGCGCGCAGATGATGCAAAACCACCTCTCCCAATGGCAGAGGAGAGAACCGCCCCTCCGCGGGACAGAATTAATTTGTAAAACTACAAACAGGATTTATTTTGCATTGCTATTAATGGTCAAAAATTTACCAGAGTTGGCATACAGTTCAAGGCAGTGAAAGGCTAAAATCAGACAATCTGGAAGGATTTGCTATAGATATGCAACACAGTTTTCCATGGAAGAGCATATTTTTCCTACACCTTAATGAAAAAAAAAATATTAACATTTATTATCTATGTGTTGTCACAGTGCTAAATACTATGAAATCCTCCTAGCCACCTCAGAAGATTAGTTATTAGTACCTAATTGTGTTAAAGAGATGCTCTGAGTTCCTGCTAGTAAGATGGAAAACTGGGAATTATTTCTATTTCTATTTCTACTTCTACTTCTACTTTTATATTTATATTTATATGTATATTTAATGATTCCAAAGGCTACGACTCAACCTATAGAGTGTATTGCCTCCCAAGGAACCTAAGGCACAGCGAGGGGACAGATAACACACGGAGTATGGCCTTCATCCAGGTTCCTGCACTGGAAATGTCGTAAAATGCCGTGGTACATCTGTCACCATCTAGAAGCTGGCATTGGTATTTACTATCACCTAAAGTCCAGACTTTCTTTAGCTTTTGTCAGTTTTTCCATGAATGGGCTCTCTGTTCCTGGACCCAGTCCGGGGAACCAGGTTACACTGAGCAGCCACGTCTCTCTATTCTCCTCTGGTCTGACAGGTTCTTCGTTTTCCTGACCTTGACCGTGACAGATTCAAGGTCAGGTGGGCTGCAGACCGCTTTCCAGTCTGGGTTGCTCTGCTGTTTTCCTTTTGCTTAGACTGGGGTCTAATTCTGGGGTAGGTACACTAGGCAAAGTGCCTTTACTGTCACTTCCTATCAAGGGAGGGTGCAGAGTACAGAATATCCACGTGATATCCAACACACGGTAACTTCTCAGGAATTTTAAGAACACTTTCGGGTCTTGTTCGGGCGTTTTGTCATGGGGAGGGAGAGCTCAAAGTTTAGAAGGTGGGTACGGCCGTCTGCTCCGCGGCCTGGCTGTTTCCACGGTTTCCACGGTCCATGAGTCAGTGCCTGGCATGCTCTGCTGTCAAGGTCCTTCTCCAAACAGGAAGGGACCAGAAAAACCACCAGTCCCATTAATCGGCGCTTGGTTTATCACTGCGCCAGGCAAAGGGGAACGCCGGGGCTTCCCGTAATTTGCAGGGAAACTCTGCTAAGTCATGCCTCGCCCCTCCCACGGCGAGCCCAGTAGAGTGTGACAACACTTCCTGGGCAAATGCAGGGCCGCAGTGTCAAAATGAAGGACACCCAGCTGTGCCTCAGACGCCCGGGTTTTCCCAGTCCCTTTAGTTAACACTAGCTATGGGTAGGTTTTACAGAAGTCCCTGTTGCCCTCTTTTGCAGGATAAAAGGATCACACCTCAGACAGAACCTCCTACGTGAATCCACCGCGGCAGACGTGTTTTCTTTAAAAAAAAAAAAAAACAACAAAAAAAACCTACAGGTACGATGGACTAAAACTAACCTCTCTTAAGGTTTATTTTTTTCTTCACTTATGGAGCTGTACATAGGCAGTTTTTCTGTACAGGGATGGCAGATTTTAAAGAAATACATCTCTGCACACAGGGATCTTTTCATATGAAACAGAACCCATATGCTTAGGTGAGTTTGGGAGGGGCTAAGGAACAAAGGAAAGTGAAATCTGTTATTTGCTTATTTAATGAGCGGTTTAAAATAGGCTCTGCCTCCTTCCGTGTAGGGGGCCCTGGCAGAGACCGAGCGCTGTGCTACAGGGATGTGCTCCAATGCACAGTCTAAGCCGTACTCTGGCTTCTCAGGAGCTGGAGAGGAAGAAGGCGGGCCCACGGGTAATGCAGATGACAAGGATTTGCCACCTGGAATTACAACCGCGCTTACGGACACATTTCCCAGTGGTGTCTATGAATAGGCTTTTGCTCTGTTTTGGGTTTTAATTGGAGAGTAGGGAGACTAGCACAGATCAAACCATTTAACTAAATCTTAAAAACAAAAAAAAAAAAAATTTAGCGAGTCTATTAACTGGCTGAATTCCATTTCAGTTAGAGAGGCTAATTCGGAAAACATTATCAAAGCAATCTTTCACAGAACATTGTAAACCTGAAAATCTATTTTCTTGGGTTCAAGTATATTGAATATGTTCTTGGAAATAGATCCTACACTAGTATTTGTTGGAACGCTGACTTTCAAAAAAAAAAAGTTGAGGTATAAATTTTGCCAGAATTCCCCCATGAAGCCATTTGAGCTTAGAGTTTCTTTTGAAGGAAAGTTTTTAACTAAAATTTCAATTCGTTTAGTAGATTCAGAGCCACTCATATGGCCTATTTCCTCTTGCATGAGGTTTATTAGTTTGTCTTTCAAGAAATTTGATCAATCTACATTGTTAAATTCTCTTGATATTCACTAGTATCTGTGGAATTGTCTGTGATATAATTTTTTCCACATCTCATCTGACTAGTTTGTCTATATATTATCAATTTTCTCAAATAGCTTTAGTTTCATTTATTGTCTCTCTTGTTTCTTCTATTTCATTGATTTCCATTTTGATATTTATATGCTTTCTTCTACTGATTTTGGGTTAAATGTGCTCTTTCTCCAGATTCTTAAAGAAGAAACTTAAGTCACTGACTTGAGAAATTCATTATGTTTAATAAGATTGTTTAGTACTATACATACCACTAATGTTTTAGGCCATCAACAAATTTTAATGTTATATTTTTATTTTTGCGTGATGTTTAGTTTCTGTATTTTAGAAACTTTCAAAAGATCTTTTTTTGAATTCTAATTTAATTCTAAATTTATCATAGAACATACATTCTTTGCATGATGAGAATGTTTTCCAGTGTTTTGAGATTGCTTTCTGGCCCAAATTATATCTTTATAAATCTTCCTGTGTAATTGAAAATAATGGATTACTTTATACATGTCAAATAAATCGAGTTTGTTAATTTTGTTCAACTTTCCTATATTCTTGTTGATTTTGTATATGCTTATTCTATCAATTATTGAGGAAGGAGTATAAAATAAATCTCTGAAAATATCTGTAAATTCGTCTCTTTTTGTAGTTTCAGCAGATTTCGTTTCATAAACTGTAAAGCTCTGTTAGGTGCATAAATGTTTTGTCTTCTTGACTGACACTTTTTCATCATGAAATCACCTCATTTTTCACTATCATTATTCTTTGAAATAGCACTTTTTTTTTAGTGCTCACATGGTATATCTTTTCTATCCTTTTATTTTTATTTATTTACATCTTTATCAAGTTCATTTCTCCTCGGCAGCATGTGTATAGGTCTTGCTGTTTTAGCTAATCTGACATTTTGATTTTTAAGAGACGTGTTTGGGCTATTGGCTTTTATGTGATCATCGGTATGATTAGGTTTAAATCTATTATCTTGCTGTTTGTCTTCTACTTGTCCTGTGTGTTCTTTGCTCCCTCTTTCTCTTTTTCTACCTTCTTTGGGATTAAGTGAATATGTTTTCGTGATTCCAGATTGTCTCCTTTGGGCTCATTCGCTGTATTATTCGTTTTGTTATTTTAATCATTCCTTTATGGCGTGTCTTGGAACTTCATCTACTTTTAAGTGATATCACACACTTTATACGTGGTATAAAACCTGTAATAACACACGTGCACTTTCCCCTGCCTGACTTATGTGTTACTGTTATACATTTTACTTAATAAGAAAAATGGGCAAAGGTAGAGATAAAAAGAAAAGAAGGAGAGAAGGAAGAAGGGAGGGAAAAAACAGAAGGAAGGAAGGAAGGAAGGAAGGAAGGAAGGAAGGAAGGAAGGAAGGAAGGAAGGGAGGGAGCAAAGGAGTGTAAAATAGAGTTGTAATCCCTCATCTGCAATTGCAAAACCAAAGAATCTCTGAAAGCCATTTTCATGACGCATTTTACAGCAGCACCTGAGTCAATCTGGTGGCAAAGCCTGACCTGAGGGGCACAAGCTGGTTCCAGTCTTCCTCGCTGCTAATGTCATTATTCGCACCCTGGGCTGCAGCAAACTGTGTGGACAGAGTTACTACAGCAGGCCCCAGGCTGCTGCCCTTCCCAGGGACCACTTGCGAGGCCGTCGAATGGCATTTAGGGACTTGGATTTTGGCATGTACTCGGCAGGGGTTGTCGTGTGTCGAGTCCCCAATAAAAACCCTGGGCGCTGGGTGTCTGATGAGCTTCTGTGGCAGACGACGTGTCACAGGTGTTGACACGATTTGTAGCTGTAGGAACTAAACATCCCGGGTGGCCCCGCCGGGAAGGGACTCTTGGAAGCTTATTCCTGGTTTCCTCTGGACTTCGCCCCTTGAGCCTTTTATCTTTGCCGATTTTGCTTTGTGTCCTTCTGTTGTAATAAATCATAGACGTGAGCTCGACTACGTGCAAGTCTTGTGAGTCCTCCCAGCCAACCCCCAGACCGCAACGAGGTCTTGAGAACCCCCGACGCAAGTGTGAATGTGACTGATTGTGCAGCGTGCCACCCCGGAGCCAGCGGGACTGTTAGGGACACTGTGTGCAGTGGAGAGCTTGTCTGAAGATCCCGAAAGTTCTGAATTCCAAAACACATGTGGCCTGTGATTTTGGATAAAAGATTGTGTACCTATGCCCACAAGCACACATGTAATAAAATATAAATAGTTGGCATATATAATTAGTTTGGATGTCTTCATTAACTGCTGGTCCTTTCCAGGTGGGATGAATGGTGGCACCTTGAGCCAGGATGCGATGATGATGAAAAGTCCAGTGATGATAATAACTACAGCTAACATTTCTTAAGTTCTCAAGCCCAGCATCAGACACTGTTTACAAGCTCCACAGTAACTCAGCGGAGCACATATCATTATCATCACTTTTCCTGTTGAAAATAAACTAAGGCTCAGAGAGGTTATGCTGCTTGACCAGTGTTAAACCGTGCACAAGACTTGGAGACTGGCTCTCAACCCACGTTAACGTGGCGGGACCGCCCGAGCCCCAATCGCGGTGCCACAGGAAGCGACTCTTCCTGCGCAGAGCTCATTTCCCTGTTTTCTTTCATCAGCCTCTGTCTCCATCGCTCACAGATTCTCTTTTTGGATTTTCACCCGTCTGTTCCTCCGGCATATTTGCTGAACAGCACACAGACCACTGGCGTCTCTCAGTTGCTCAGGGCAGCAGGGTGGCCGCGGACGTGTGCTTTCCTGTTCCCTCGCGGGGCTTGTGTTCCTTTACCAGGTCTTCACCAGCGAGTGTTGACTCCTTCTCACACAAGTGACCTTGTATTGTAGTAATAATTTTCTGAGTGCTGATAAGGCAAACGTTACCAGTCTCAGGTGTAGTAAACAAAACTAAGTCGGAGAGAAGGAAAACGCAGGAGTCAGAACGGAAGCCGCGAGCCAGACCTCAGGCCAGACGAGGACCAGGCAGGCGAGGGAGTGGGTTTGAGGCGGGCGACTTCTCAGTGGCGTGTACTTCATGCCCCAGGCTCACAGCTTTCTGAGAAAGCTGTGAATGACTTTGGAAAGTCATTTTAAGTTGGCGGAAATTGGCTGCAGCTGGAGATTGCCTGGTGGGTTTCAAAGATACAGAAGCCTGGGCCACAGCCCTAGAGGTTCTGACTTCATTGGTCAGGGGTGGGGTCCGAATATCAGGAGTTTTAACAACTGCCCAGATGATACTAATGTGTAAACATTAAAAGTTAAAAACAACTTCCCTAGGAAATATCGGTTCTGCCATATTTTAGGAAGGAGGCATTTAATTATTCACTTGAGTTTCTACTATAACTCCAGCCCTGTGCTAAGTGCTGGGGATACAGATGTAAATCAGACAGAGGGAGGAAGATTCACATATTGATAATTAATGAAGTGACTAGCATATCGATAAACGTATGTGCGGAATGATGTTAACTGTGAGTGGAGGGCAATGAAGTACCAGCACAAAGGGCTTCATTAAGAAAACTGAAATCAGTTTTGAAGAACGAACATGTCTTCTCGGCAGAGACTGGGGGAGAGCATCTTAGGGAGAGGCGTGGGGCTGGGAAGGGCCGCAGTGCGTATTTCCAGGTGATTTCGGGCAGCTGGAGCCTGGCCTAGGTGGACGGCGTGTAAGGAGCTGGGAGAAGTGGGCTAGAATTGGGATTTTATGCTCAGACTTCAGCTTGCAGACCCTGGGGAGATACTTGAAGAATCTGGGAGGAAAGTGATACAAATGGATTCAATCAGCAGCTACATCATGAGGTAGGAAGCCCTGCCTGAGAAATGTTCTCTGAATAGAATAATCTGTAACTGGAGATTATATCTAGAATAGTCTCCAGATAGACATAATCAAGACACCAGAAAATAGAGCAATCAAGACGCTAGCTTCCTTCTCCTTAGCTAGTTCCTGATCTTCTAATTTAGTTTTCAAGGGAAACGATGGATGAATTCACCTCCATTCCAAGTCTACCTGTTTTGGACTTGGGAAATGTGGGTAGAAAAAGAGTGAATGGGGAGAAAGGAGACGCCAGATAGGACAAGGGAGGAAGGAAATGGGACAAGAGGACGCTGAGGTTTGAACCAGCGCAGAAACGGCGAATAAAAATTAAAGCCGTGAAAACAAGTTTCCCATCCGTTTCTTTCTGATTTTTCACCCCCATCTCCTCTAAAACCCACTTTCAGGGAAGGCCAAAGGCCACATCTAGTGGCCTGCACTGCCCCCTGCAGGTAGACGTCTGGAACAGCAACAATCAAAGCTCCACCTGGATTTTATCCTCAAGATGCAACATCAACTCGCCCTCAGGCTGGGCCATCATATTACTTCTTTGCTCTCTACATTTCAGCCTCGCTTTTCATGACTACATTTAATAATCTTTAAAGGTACTTTTCCCCCTACATTTTCCATCTCCGAACACAGAATGTATCTTGGAAGTGATCTTATCAGTTCACTTGGCGCATTTGATTTATTTTCCTTTGTGACGCGTGAAGGAGCATCTTACGATTGATGTCGGCTTACACGTGGAGAAACATGGCTATATTTATTTTGCATATGTCAGAGGTGTGGCCTGATGGGAAAGACGTCATACTTTGGGGTGTGAAAGATCTACCAGCGCCTCATGTCCCTTCTTTCTTAAATTCTGCATCTCCACTATTTACTAGTTTGATTTTGGGCAAGTTAATTATCTCTCTGAGCCTGGACTGCTTCATCCATAATACCACATATAGTTTTCTGAGAGTTAAATGAAGTTACATATCAAGTCCTCGACTGTTTCCTGACTAGTACATTAACGTGCTCGGTAAATAACTATTCTCACTTTCAAATTAAAGCCTCAAAAACTGAGAGCTGCCTCTGCTGTTACCTGAGTGAAAGGCCTCCAGACGAAAACACTCTCTGTTCTCAGAATGTGCCACTGAATCCCAGATGCGATCTGGGCGGCTCCTTCCTTGGAATTTACGAGAACTGGTGCTGAGCAGCTCGCTTTATGTAGGTAACAAAAGGCATGAGCATTCAGGTGGAGTCTATGAGGCATCCGTTTTAAAGGCACCTGTTTGGAGGTTTAAAGTCTTCAACAGAACCCAGCTAGCTTTACCCACATAATTCAAAGCCTCCTGTCACCAAGCTGTGCTTTTTTCCTGCGCCCCAAAAACTGCCCAGACTGGTTTCTGCTTTATTCTGATACACCCGGGGGTGCAGGGCCCGGCCTTTTAAGTCGAACCGCTTCGCCAGTATTTAAGGTGGCCGAACAGAAATGAAATGGAAAATGGCCATGATAACAGGTAACAGGAAGGCTGCCCGCTGCATGCGGTCCGTGGCTCTCCCTCGCAATCACGGGATAAAGTAAACCACGTGTAAGGCGGCTTCTCTAATTGCTGCCACAGGACATAAGCAGCCTGGGCTTGGAGCCCCCGTCAGCTCCGCAGGGAGGCAGCTCAGAGGGACCCCCCGAGGGGCATGGAGCTTTCATGTCTGCCAAGTGGCTTTCCCTCGAACGCCCTAATCTCCCTTCTTTCTTAAGTGGTGTGAAATTGTACAGTTCAAGTTCTTAGCACAAGTGCCAGGGATAAAAGTGCATCCACGGACGGGAGGACGTCGAAGCCCTTCCTGGTGGCGGCCCCGTGCCCCGGTCTCTCCCCTGAAGCAGCTTCGTGGTGTCATCCGACCCTGTTCCTGGCCGTTATCAGATGTCATGTTCGCAACGCGCTTTCCAGAGCTATTATGCTCACTTGATACCAGGCAGGTAATATTAATGAACGAAGCAAATGGACGATCGATCGATCAATCAATCGATCAATTGGTTCAATAGTGTCCTAAGCAGGATGACTTTGACGAGATTTGTCCCTGAAGGAATTGAGGGGACGCCTGCCCAACATTGCCCGATCTCCTAGCTTTTTAAGAGCTGTCGGTAGCCCACATATTGGTGTGAACTCTGTAGATGTTTAAACGCCGACGCAGGTGTTAGGAGGCCAGCACACTGTCCCCATGCTTCCTGGGACCCACTCAGGGTGTCTCACACCTCCCACCTCTGCCACGGTCGAGGCAAACCAACTGGTGAGTTTCCAGAGGGAAAACGATTCCTCCCGTCCCCCTAAAAGCAAGTTCATAGCATTCATTTAACAAAGAAGGTGCCGGATGGGAGTCTGCTTGTCCCTACCTTACAGCTGCGTGGACGGGAACCCTTGTTTCTTTGCCTGGCGCCATTGTCCCTAAGAGCGTAGCAGCAGACTGCTGCACGTTTAGGAGAAATCTGCAACGAGATGAGAGAAAGAGTTTTTACGTAAAGTCAACGGCTCATTTTTTGAAACCGTCTTTTATTCTGAGATTTTTGTTCTGAAATTAAAGCGATAGAGTAGATGGTAAAAGGTTTTAATGGGAGGGTAGGTCTGTATTTGACACTGTTTGAATGTGCATCTTAGTACTCTACTTAAAAAACATATTTTCTAAATATATAAACTTTTGGATTTTTATCAGTGAAATATATATCTTTTACTATATATGTTTCTACGGATAAAAATCCAAACATTGGGAGGAACTGACAAAAAAAAAATTGATGATCATTCTTTGTTCTCCCCTCAAGACACTAGAGCGAACTTCAACTATGAAATAAATTTTGCAGAAAGTCCAAAAACAAATTCAGCAGGATGAAAGATCAAGGAACACGCCGGAAAGTCCAACTGTAGCAGCGTGTCAGTCCGAGTTCAAGTCAGTTGACTTGCAGCCAGTGACATCGGCTCTGTTCCGCTGTGTCTATTTCGAGGGCGAGCTTGAAATTCACGGCTTAGCAGAAAAAGTAAAATATCTGCGGAGAAATGGTGGGGAATTTGTCATTGTTCAAATGCGGGACTCAGCCTGGAGTTGAATTTAATATCAATCTTGAGGGAGGCGTGTTTGCAGTGGGACAGAGAGTAAGAGAAATGCGCTGAGGATTTATTGAGCGTGCAGTAAAAAAATCCATTTTTGTTTGGCTATTTTTCTTCTGCAATAAGTGATTAGGGGAGGAAAAAAAGAAAAGCTTAAAATTGGTGTCAAGGTCTTTATTCCGCCCTTTGGGGATTAGCTGGAAGATGAATATGTTTGTAATGCATCGCTCCTGATGAAGTCAGAAAGATGGAGGGCAGAAAAGCCCCGAGCCGGCAGGCTCTGCGAGGAGTCAGCCGAAGTCCTTCCACGGGGCGATGTCCCATCAATGAATTTTTACCAACTGAGTTTGAGACGCAAGCTGACTACAGTCCTTAACCAATTCTATGAGGAAATGAATGTTACAAAATGAAAATATATGACTCTTTCCTGCCTAAGATTTACAGAGAAAGGCATTTTTTCTCATCTGTTATCAAAACTTACAATACTGGCAAACATCGATCTTTGTCAAATCGTGGGTTTTGTTCTAAACCGCATTTGAGCGATCGGACTGGCGGACTAATTCCCCCTGTTCCCACAGCAGCTAACGAAAGCTCATCCATCCTTCTGCGACACATGCGTTTTACAGACAATACGGCGCCTCGAAAACTGTCCATTGCTCTTCCCAGCACCGGGTGGAATCGAGAGGTGCAAAGACGGCAGGTTTCCTGAAAGTCCTCTCTTGTCACGCTCAGTTCTAAGCGTCCCAGGACGCTCCCCGTCCTGCTGCTGTTTGGGGCGCCGAGGGCTTCTCTCCTCTCTTCGCCTCAGGCAGAGCCGGGCCTTCGGTCTCGGTGACCGTCTGCGCCGAGGAGGGATGAGGCGACGGGAACGTCGCTCGGTGGGGAACGCTGAGTTCACGGTCCCCCGCGGTCCTGGGAGTTGCGGGGTCATTACCAGCAATGCTCCCCGCCCACGTGACGTCCTCCTGCTTACGACACATCAGTGGATCGCATTCGCGACGCTGGAGATGAGTGAGAGCCTGCTCGACCATCCTGAGCCCAGTTTCCGTAGTGGAATCTGCCCTCCCCACAAGGACGTTTTGGTCACCAGTTTCCTGCATCTTAGTCCTTCTCATTTCCACAGACGTTTCTGGCCTGCTCTCTCTTCTTACCAACCTGCACAGTGGCTGTAACAGCCCTTTGCATCCTTTAAGGCCCACCTTTCCGAGCTCGTACCTTTTCCCCACCAAGCCCCAGGGGTTTCCTGTTTGGTCCTTTCCATTCATGCTTAACCCGGTTGCCAGATTAGCCAGAACTCCTCCCTCCGGGGGTGGGGAGGACCCTATGACTTTCACCAGCGCTCTCCAAATCAAGTCTGGAAGCTGGAACTTCTGCTTAGAGGCCAGTTGCTACCTGAAGCCTGCGTTAAATAAGTCCGTCGCTTTTAAGGGCTTGGTCTGTCGCACATCTGTTCACTCCTGAGCTTCTGGTCCGGATGCCACCTGGTCACACAGAGCGATGACTTGGCGTGAAACGGGCTGGACCGCTGAACAGGGAGGCTCATCGGATCCCAGACCCTCGCCACTCTCAGGAGCCGTGGTTCAGAGCGCGGCAGTGTGTGGCCGACGCCTTCCTGAGCGGAACTATTCCAACCGAAACCGTGCCCGCCTCTTGCAGGACGTAACGTGTGATCCAGACAAGGGGGCTTGAGGGCCGGCGTCCAGCTGTTCCAGAACACGGGCTCCCCCGGTTTCTCCTGATTGTCGGCCCCGCTCCAATGGCAACTTTTCACAGGTTATCAGCCTTCAAGTCAAGAACCTGCTCCATTCATCTCCAAAGGCCTTCCACGACTCAGGTGTTTTATTAAACGATTTATTTATACGTGTGTACTAAATTTATATCTTAAGATTTAAAAGGCAGCAGGTAAATATTAATTTGCTCCTGGAAGTGAATATAAATAAAATTTTATAAAAATATATTTTTTAAAAGTGTTCATCGCAAACATGGATTTCTCGAAATACATCTCTTTTTTGGGCCCTTTCATCTCGCCTTCCTCTAACGTCTCTTTCTCTCATGTCGGCCTTCGCCTCCCCTCTCCAGCCCCCGACTGTCCTCGCCCAGGCAGCCAGGCTGGCATGACACATGCCCCTCTGTGGATTTATCATCCAGTGTCACGACATGCGTGCACACTTTCACAGATTCTTAAAATTGTACTCGCATGTCTGAATCTCACTTTCCTCACTTAATACCTTAAAATGAACCCTCGAGTCAAGCGGCTCAGCTGCTCGGTTTAAGGGCCGCACACGAGTTCGTGGCGTAGAGACCCCGTCATTCGCTCGGCCGTGACCCCATCGAAGGGCATCGCTCTGCCCTGAAACCTTTGCCCCGCTGGATGATGCTACTGCTGACGATCCCAGCACGCACCACGATAACACCCCAGAAAGGGAGAGATTATGACTCCCGTATGCAAATGAACGAACTATTGCTAAGACAGGTTGACCCGGTTTCCAAATGAGAAAACTGTAGCCAAGAAAACTGAAAACGGTCACAGCACTGAGCCAGTCGGAGCCAAATCCTGTCTGCTTCACCGCGCCACATGACACAAGGGTGTCCTCATTCTGCCTTCCCAAAGCTCATAGGCCACTCGATGGAAACACGCGTGACTCTAAGGCACCTAATAGATCAAGGACGTGGCAGGGGAGATCGAACGTAGCTTTGAAACATGAGAAGAAAAGATGGTTTTCCATTTACTTCTTACGACTGGGTCTCTTAGAGTGCCATGGTTTATTACAAATTTAGGCCCTGGCGGCGGGGGGGGGGGGCAATATGGCAAACGACAGTTTCAAAGAAATAGATTCCAACACAGGACACTTCACACTCGCCAGACGAAACGTAACGAGCATCGCAGATTTCTGGTTCCGGGGCGGATGGATTTGCTTGAATAGGACCAGACCTCCTGCTGACAACTACGTAAGAAGCGATTCTTGGAAGCTGTTGAAGAGAAGCTACGAGGCGAGACTCGCGTGACCGTGACCCCTGAGAAGGGAGAAGCACTTGAGGGGCTCCACATTTATCCTGGCTTTTCCTGTGAAGACGGTGCCCAAGAGGAGAAGAGAGGCCGAGCAGGAGATGGTGGTCTCCGTGGAATAATGTCTGGGAAGTTAGAATTCCAGATCAACGCACTGGCTGTCCATTCAAGGGCAAGACCCCAGAGACCAGGGAAGTACAGACAAGCTCCATTTCTAATGACCTCTCGTCAAGAGTTCACTGGGTGGTCCCTAACCTAAGTGTGGCAGGACAGTAGCCCAGAGTCCAGCAGATGACAGCGTCTGGGAGGCACGGATTCCAAGAGCGATGGCTTAGTCCCAGGGAGTCCTCTTAGGCACCGCGGACGCCTGCGCAGATTGTCACCTGCACAATCACAACGGCGTTATGCCCGCGTGAACGACACCCCTGCAGCACTGTGACCAATTGTGGCCGCACTTTGAGAACCACCATCTTAAAATTACTGACTCGATAACGATAGAATTTTGCGCAATCGCTATGATTTCTTTCCTCATTTGAAAATGTTGGCAGTCGTCGCGTTATTTTCTTTTGAGACAGCAGACTAAACGATGAATTCGGCTTATCATTGAGCCTTGTGACGATTCAGTAGTGACAACAACATTCTTGAAATTCATGCAGTTTCTGTCAAGATTCCCTCATGGGCAAGAAAAATGGCTGAATGGACAGATCAAAGTCAATTTATATATTTGTTGAGACCTTACCCTGAGCCGGGCTCTGTGCTATGAGCCTTACAAGCAGCAAGATGCTGCAATCTCTTAGGGAGACTTATAACACGGACCACAAGCCAGGGATCCTTCTAGAAGCCACGCTATAAAATCCTCACGCAACGGATGGGACTTACACCAGTCTTCGGAGAAAAGCAAGAGGCGGCTGATTATCAGGGGGCTGAAGAGTGTGAGAACGTTTGACCCTGTCTCGGTATCACATGGTAGTAAAGGGGACAGATTATGATACAGAAAGCGAAGCCCTAATCGGTCGCATCGCCCCGTTTGGAGGAAGAGCGCGTGGGTGGAATGAAGAGGTGCGGAGCAGATGCGACGAGATGGGCACCGATTCTCTGACTGCCCGCAGCAGCGTCTTCTCTGCTCCCGACGATGGAGCAGACGGAGGCAGACCCGTCTGGGCAGCGCACGCAACACTGGTGATTGTTTTCGTTCGTACACCGATGATCTCTCATTCCTCCCTTCGATGCGTGCAGACTTCTCACTACACCGAGCGTGCCAGTATTCTATTTCTTGTAAATCAATTTCTTGCCATTCAGTGCACTTTCTAAAACTTGATGGGATCAGTTAGCAGAGAAAGCCTCTCTAAGGACTATACACCTTCTGGAGTACTAGAAAGCTCCGTTTACAGGCCTGTGAGGCGGAGGGCCAGACTCCAGGATGTGCTCGTTTGGCTGGGTGTGCAGGAGTGGGAAGTGCGCTGGGAAGGTCACCTGGCCACCTGCCTGCAGACCGATCAGACCCCAACCCTACCTCATGCTTCTGTGAAAATGAAAACCTGTGTATGAACAGATAGCAAAGAAAAACAAAACACAGACACAAATAGTAATGGATGTTTACGAGTAAGGGATACAGGGCCTTGAAAGAGGAGAAGGTTCACTTGGTTCTGAGCGTCTGCAAGGACTTAGCGGAGACGTCTAGGCATTCATCCGAGAGGGACCTGGAGGGATGTGGCAGTGTGCCACAGGCAAAGATGGAGTGGCTGAGGTTTCGGGCAGAAGAAACGGCTGGGCTCTGTTAATTCCACTTGGTGACTGGCTATGTTCTGGAGGAGTGGGAAGCCTTCCACACGAGGGTTACTGGTTTTATCAGGGATTGCCAAGGGGTCTTTCCCAAAGCCTGTATCCTTCTGTGATCACTCCTCAAAGCGGTGTGGTTTGGGAGGAGCAGAGGAGAGTATACCAAGAAACGAAGAATTATACGACGCGACTGATTCATTCAGGAGATTGCAGCCACGGACCAGAAAGTAGATCAGGGAGAATTTTAACTAGTGGCAGAAGCAGATGTGACCTCCTTGTTATATTTCCATCTACAGAAGTCCAAGTACGGTGATAGATCTGAGGAAGTGTGGGTCGATTTAAGCATGTCACCAAGCAGTCTTCACCTAGTCACTGGAGAGTAAAAATACATATTTAGAGGATTTATGAGTTAGAATCCAAGGCACAGATTTCAAACAAGCCCCCTAGTGGATTGTAAGGCAGCCAGCGGGAGAGCTTATTCCTGATACCTGGTTCTCAACTGCCCAGGAGGCAAAAAATCTGCATTTGTTTTCAGCACCAAGTTTCTATGAAATCAGAGACATTGCAACGTTGCAACTATCTACAGATAATCAGCCACCGTTAGCAGTCATGCCTGCACAATTCGATGGGCATTTCAATAATTTGTTTATTTTCTGGGCCATTGAGCTCTTTTATGCACATCATGCATTCTCATGTTTTGCCACGAGATGACAGCAGAGCCCTACGAAATAACGTTGATGCTACTTCATGAATACAGACACGGGGTGGCAGCAGAGCCCTACGAAAGGACGTTGAGGTTAGTTCATGAACGTAGCCACAAGGTGGCGGCATAGCCTTACGAAATAACGCGGGGATCTTGAAAAGCCAATCCCTTGGTTTAAAACAAGCCTTTAGTTCTCAGGATGCCAAAGGTGATTGTTTAAGGGTAGAGTCCATTCTGTGTCTTGCTTTTTTTTCTCGTTTCAGGTAAAGCAGTATATCTCCTGACAGGTCACAACCAGGAATGTAGACAGAAACCTTTTATGGCTCGGCTTTCTTATAAAATGGACAATCTCCATTGAGCAAGATGGCACGGTCCATCTTCATCACACATTTGTGACATAAGGTGAAGGCTAGAAGCGGGTTTTGAATGGTTTTGCGAGGCGCAGGTTGTGGCAGAATCGGTTCCCCCAGGGTGATGCCACATGGACCTCAGGGGCTGGAGGCCAAGGCCTCCGCCCTACCGGGGCTCCGGGTTTTTCGGGTTTGGGTATTTTTATGTAGTTTATCAGTTCTCATTCAGATCATTTACTGCAGGATAAACAAAACACAACTATGAGCCAAATTCAACCTCTGCCTGCCAGCCGGTAGCTCCTGTCTTCCGGGGAGACTTAGGGAGGACAGAACGAGGCCCAAAGGGGTCAGTCAGGGACAACGGGGGGCCAGGCCACCACAACACTTACAGTTGGGTTTTCTCTCTTGAAAAGCCCATTTAAATCATCTCCAGAAGCTTTGTCACTATTATTTTCTTTAAAGAGCATCCCCCAAAGTGTTCACTATTTGGATCTTTAAATAATATTAAAACTGGTCCCTTATATTATTTTCTTTGGCTTTTTTCTGGCAAGGAAATCATGTTTCTACTTATGCCATAGAAGTATTTCCGTAAATAACAATTGCCATAACATTTCTGTGTGACTAATTTCATTTTTCTTTGTCCATATTGGAAATGTATTTATCTTTCCTGATTATAAAAGTAATACATGCCTTTTGGGGAAAGAAAGTAGGGGGACCTCAAATATTTTTGAGCCATAAAAACGTAGAAAATCAATGTACCTTAACACACCTCCCTCCTCTACATCATCATAGTAGCTTTGCTTCTGCTTTTAGAGGCTTTTTTTGGTCCATATGAAAACATCAATAGGAAATAAACAAGCAAATCTAATTATTCAGTTTATTTTATTAAAAAATTGGTAATATTGGTTTGTCGTCTGCTTTTTCACACAATAATATCATTTGGTGACTTGATTGATACATTGATTGGATTCCTCCTCTTCAAAGTTTCGATCTTCAGCAGAGCAAACCCGCATCCGAACTGCAGGCCCAGTATTCACAGGCAGATCGCTTTCAAATCTCGTTTCTGTCTTTAGTGATGATATTTCTTTCTTTCTTTTTTTTTTTCACAATTGTGTGTAAGGCTGGCTTTGGTTCGGTATATATAATATTTTTTTCCGTGCATTTTTTTTTTTTTCCAGTAGGATGTGAGATTAGACTGCAGGGTCACCCTATCACGGTTTTCATGTGGACTTTCTAAAATTTGATTTTGCCATTATGCCGCTCATACGGAAGTGATCGTGAATGCTTGTTCATTTTTCTCTGGGACATTAAAATGGTACAGCTATGTAATCTTTTCTTTGATGATGTGAAGTGAACTTTTATCCTTGGGCCTGGTGCTTTTCATGATGAAGCTTTTGAACAACTGTCGTATTCGGTTTGGCTTAGTTTTGATTTTGTTCTCAAGCCACCCCCGTAATTCTCTCCCACTCCCATAATTCTAATACACGGCCGGGTTTAAGAAATGTGTTTTACATTTTAATAAATTTAAGCATTTGTATCTGTTTTATACATGTATGTTATGTCTGTATATACATCTATGTTCATAGTTGCTTGTTTTAATACTGCTGAATATATATGTGTTCTGTTTCCGTTATAGATATCCCTTCCTACATTTCATGTAAGACTTTTGCCTTTAAAATCGTATCTGTTCCTCATTTTCTACACCCCAGTCTTTCTGCTTTGCCTAAACCAGGCAGAGGTTTCTGTATTCACAGAACCCGGCAAGTCTCAACCATGTTTACATTCTTTTCTGCATATTTCTTTACCAGGCAGCGCCTCGGCCCTGAAGAGTGTTCGAGAGTAAACACGCTTCTCTATGCGGGCTTGGAGAAGGGGTAACCCAAGCAAACAGCACGGGACTCCAAGCCTTTGAAAGCTAATATTTAGCAACCTCTTGTGTTCTTCACTTTCAAAATATTTGTCTCTGAAAATAATGTGAGAACGAGTCTGTCGAGGGGAAGTCAAAGAGGACAAAACCCCATAGTCGAATGTTTCTCTCTCTCGGTGTCTGAGGCCGGGACGGATCAAAGGGACACCGTGTCACCTGCCGTCATCTGCGGCAACAAAGCCTGTACCCTGAGGTGCCCACGCCACACCTCGGTCGCACTCAGAGGGAAAGGCCTCTCAGGGTTTTCGTTCAGAGAATCTCAAAAGTTATGTGGGATGGATACTATCATGCGGCATTGAGACGGGGCATGCCCTGTCACGCAGCTGTTTTTGGTGCTGGAGTTTCAAATGCGGTACTTTTAAAGAAAAAATAAACTCTTAGGTGACAACAAAAATGGATTTTGCTATCAGATTTGTGTTTTAGGGAATGAAATGTTGACTGATTGTGGTTTGGGTTGAATAAAGTGTAAACCCCACGTTTACATCAAGTTTTAAATAACTTTAAAAACTCCTGATAAAATAAAACGCATTCTTTGAAGCAAATTTAAAAGACTCCTTAAAAGAGTATTAAAGTCTGTCTAAGTGGTCGACAATTTTAAGATTACAACCAGATACAGACAGGTGGCCAGTTCTGTGCTTGGAAGGGCTAAGTGAACTCAAACCCATTTTTATCGTAATTCTTGAAAGTGAAGAACCAAATGTAACTCACATCTCCAAGGAAAGAATTAAAGTGATCTCCCCAAACTGGATGCAGGTTTAAAAATTGAAAGCGAACCTCATCTAAATACGTGCTTATTAATATTGCCACTGGAGATACGAGCTGTGAACTAGCACGCTGTGACCCGACCACCCGCCGCGACTCCTTCGTCCGACGGGTCCGTGGTGATCGTAAGGGCACCTTCTGCATGTCAGGCACAGCGCTAAGGCTCCGGGTAGAGTCCTGGACAAGGCGGAGCTCACCCCTTTGCTCGTGGACCTGAGAGTGTGGCTCGCGATGCGTAAACAAGCAGGACCCGTGAGACAAAGGGCGGAGATGAGAGGAGACGGGGCCCACGGCGGGGCCTGCGACCCGTTCTGGGGAGTCGGGAAGTGGTCCTGGTGGGTGATGCGGGCTGTGGGCCGCCAGGGGGGTCCACACTTTAGTCTCTTCTCCAGAGGGGCTGACGCCCACTTCGCCAGACGGTTCTACGGGTGCGCAGAGGGGAGCCCGGCACCGATACTGTGGCCCCCCTTTAAGGTGGAGAGGCACGCCGGCCTCAGTGAGGGGAGATGCCGCAGGGGGCACGTGTCCAGGCTTTGGAGTGCCTGGGCTGAAAGGGGCCCGCGTCCTCCACGGCCCCTGCGCAGGGCTGGGAAGCAGGCTACAGTCCGTGTGACCGTGTCCACAGGGACCTGGGGATTCGGGCTCACTCAGCCTGCTCAGTTGTCTGATGCTGGGGTCAGCGACGTGCGTTTGTCTCGGCTGCAGTGAAACTCAGTGCGTGGCAAGAGCCCGTTGGGCCTGGTGTGGCCAGCGACCAGGAGGTGGGACGGCCTGGCTGTACAGGGTCATTTCAGGATCCCAGGAACCTCGGACAGGCTTCCGAGCGGTGGCCTGGGCTGGGAGAGAAGAAGGGACTGACCGCAGAGAGGACGCGCCGCTTGGCTCTGCTTAGCCGTGTTTCCGCTCGCGACTCACTGGAACGAAGGTTTAGTTCGTTTTTACAAAGTGTGACGACCTCGCGTCTTAGGGTTGAGCTACACGTCTGCATTCGGTCATCTAGCAGGCGTGCGTCCTTGGATAATGCGACCTCTCGGGGCTCAGCGTTCTCTTGTGAGAACTGGGTAACGGCACCCGCATTAGGGAGTTACTGTGAGGATTATACGAGCAACAGCACGTACGTAGCGAATGCCAGCAAGGCCGCCATGGATGCTCTGGGCAGGGATCTGTCTGATGGTGCCCAGCGGAGTCACGATGTTCAAAATCTGCACAGCCACAGGCGTCAGCTCGGGCAGACGCACAGTAAGAGGGCGACGACAGCGCCCACCGTGCTGGTGAGGAGGCAGACACCTGCCACGAGGGTAGAGCAAACACGGAGCAGAAGAGGGAAGGTTGCGACAGCTCGGGGTGTGGGTGGGGAACCCAAGGTGTCAGGGGCACAACCCAGCTGTGGCCCTGGAGCCGAGGGACGAAACCCGGGCCTCTCTGGAGGCGCAGCTGAGCCCAGCACAAGGACCGGGCAGGAGAGAGTGCAGCTGGCTCTGGGTCCTGCCTCCAGGGTGCCTGCTGCTCACGGCCCCCCAGGAGAGGTCCGGCGTGGGCTGCTTCCCAGGGAGCTCTCGAGCCCTGACAGACAAGGATTCCGCAGAACTGGGAAGCTGCGATGCATTGGCCCACGGAGGGAACCGGACACAGAAGGTGACCCTTCTGAGCCCAGGGTCACAAGGCTAACGGGCCACCTAGCTCAGATGTACTGAGAGCCGCCACCGTCTGGAGCACCGCGTGCTCAGCACTGGCACGTGACCAAGGCCACTTGCAGCCGACGCGTCGGGGCTTCGCCTGGTGACCCGCCTTCCCGCGCGGTGCCCGGCAGGCTTTCCCTGCACAGCTCCGACTCCGATAAATTATCTCACTCCCACGACGAGTTCACGATGCGGGTGAGGGAAAGAGAGATGAAAAGTAGGAAAATCTACCGAGACCAACTCACAGACGGTTTTTCATATCTTTGGATTAAGGAAAATGCATCACCAATTAATTTGCAATGGTAGGAAAAGAAATTAGATGCTGTAATCACAGCTAGTTTTTCATTCTAACGTCAGCTTCCACTCCGGCCTTTGACACACACACAAAATTGGATATGAAACATCGCTCTTGCTGAGGTATGGAGTGTGTGTGTGTGTGTGTATAAATGCCAACCGGGAAGTGAGCATGGCCTTCTGAGATTATAAGACCTTAAAAAGCAGCATCTTTATAAAAACTGTTCTAAGAAAATGTTAAGAAAGGAACGATCTTACTTTTATTGCCATGAAAAGATCTTAGGTTTGATCGCGCTGAATCCTTTTATTTAAAAATACAAAACTACAAGGTCAGAGAGAAGAGGCTTCAAGGAAGGTGAAGAATGAGACTTGCTGGGAGAAAACCCCACGGCCGCTGATGGTCCTGCATGTCTGTGTGAGGAGACACCGACTGTCCCCATGCGTAGTGACATGTCAAGGCTGTTTGTTGAGCAAGTGGCCTTGGAAGAAAGAGACCATGTCTCCTTCTGGAGCAGAGAGCAGACGTCCTTGCTAAGAGATCCACGCTCCCCCGGCTCAGGGGTCCCCTCCTGTGACTCAGTGTGCTCTGTGCACTGTGACGCAGCCAATCTGGTCCCACCTGCCCCACCCACTGGGACTTGGGGGGCGAGGGAAACAGATGCCAACACGCTGGCTTGCTGCACTGCGAGCAATAAGGCCCCCTGCCTCTGACCCACGACCTCGGGGCTTCTGCCAGCGTCCACGAAACAAAGGCAGCCAACGAGCTCGCCTGCAAGTGGGTCGGACCCCAGCTGCCCAGTCGCCGACGAGAGCAAGGGCCGGAGGCAGAAGTTCCGACTCGTGAGCAGGTGCCGCAACGTTTGCTGCTCAATATGCGGGTTGCAAAGCGGCGCCGTTCTTTAAGAATGTTTTTTAAATGAGTCACAAACACATGCGCAAACACAGACACACACACGGAGCCACCGTCGAGCCTCCTGCAGGTCGCAGGTGACCTGCTCCTGTGGAGAAGTGACATCTTCAAGCTCACTCTGTTGCCTCGGGTTGCGCACGGAGCTAGAAATCGATCCATGCCAAGCGCCTGGTACTAGTTCCAGGATTTCCTGTTGGCATTGAGAATCAGAGGCCTGGACGCCCCTTACTCACACCCGCGGCCCTGCTGACCTGCGCTTTGTCCCCGGGGTGCGTCTGGGGTTTATTCCTCCTTCCCCGGCATCCCGCCAAGAACCCGTTCCTGCGCGCCCGCAGATCTAACCTCTTCAAGGCCCCCCGGGCTCGTGAGGACGTGTCTCCTCTGCTGCTCCGCCTGGCGGTGCTGCTCTGGGCGCCCAGGCTTTCCCTGCTGTCCCCAGCGCTGCTGCTGCCCTCCCCACGGCCGCCCCGGCGGAGGCCCCTGTTTGCTTATTCTCCTGAGCACCTCTGCCATAAATCCTGTGGCCCTCACCGCCTTTCATCCTGTCTGATGAGCTGCTTGGTATTCAGAGCGGCGGAGCGGAGGCCTTTCTGTCTCGCTGCCCTGACAGAGACACGTGCTTCTGTCGACACCACTCACGGCGGACACCCACCCCATCGTTTCACCCACGGGCGGGAGGGTGCACCTCGGACGCCCGACTCCCGAGAGAACCATGACATCAGAGCTGCCTGGCCGGGGGAAACACAGGCTCCGGGGGGACAGCAAGGGTCTTCCAGGATAACGAGCGAGGACTGGCTGTGCACGGGCGGCTGTCCTCCGTGGCATTCAAGAAAGCGTGTTGGTCAGGGCGCCCGCCCGGCCCCGACTCTTAAACACGCCAGCCACAGCTTCGAGGACAGCCATAACTCAGGCTCCAGAACCCACGGCGACATCGTGCAGACGGTCATTAGTCCTGGAATCCCTTAAAACCTTTCCAATCCGTTTTTGAACAAGAGCACGCTTTTATTTCTCTGTCTTCTCTCAGGAGCCGTGAACATTTAGCAAACAGAAAGAAAATCGAGGCAGCCCAATGATGTCAGGGCATGGTCACAGAGACCTAGAAATACTTCTTTTGCATGAACTGGGACGTTTCGTGGAAAGAAAAGGTAGTTATTTTTTTACGTATGGTACTAATTCTATTGAGTGTACACGCGACTTTCCTCCCCAGAAAGAACTGTCCACTCTCTGGCAAGAAGGGCACTGCGGTTATGTGTTTGTGAAACCCCCTTGCTATCGCCTTTTGCAAAGGAGAAGCTCCGTATATACTGTGAGCCTGAGAAGCACTGCAGGACACAGTGCAGGGTCTGCGGGCCAGCCCTGCCGAAGGCCACTGAGGGGCACTTCGCTTGCTTCTCAAAGGCACCTCTGCCTGCCTTTCTCTCTGACCGATGGAATGACGTGGGGCAGGGCAGGGCGGTGGGACCGCTGAGGGACCCCGCGGAGCCTCCACGCGGCTATCCTGTGCAGACTGCTTCCTCTGCGACCCTCACTGGGCCTCAGCCGCCTCAGCCGCCCTGAACCCCGAGGAAGCTGGCCATGCTCCATGGACAGCCTCCCTGCTTCCAGTTACAACACCGTCCCGTCAGGCTCATCTCTCAGTATGTGCATCGACGTGCACCAAGGAGGGCCACTCCTTGTCCTCGACGCCATGCCTGCACCTCTCCACACGCCCACACACACGTGTGCACACATACACACATACGTACACACACGCGCACACACACACACGCACACGTGCACACACACGCACAGAGCTACTGAATTCCGGGCACTTCTGAGGATGAAGTCGAGGTTATTCAGGATCCTTGTGGATAAATTGGGCCTGTCATTTATGGTTTCCCCCACTCACACCTCCCGTTAAAATCTAGGCATGGTTTTATGGAATCGTCTGTTTGGAAAGGTACACACAAACAGTTACGATTGGATTCATCCCTCTTCCCAGGTGAGGAACGGTTTAAGCTGTGTCTTCCATGATTTAAGGGAACACAGACGCCTGTCATCTCTAGAAGTCCCTTGAAAGAAAGTGGAATATGTTCGTTACCTGGCAAACAATGTGGAAGGAATGAGTAAGCTCCAAAAAACTCAGTCCCTAAGGCAGAGTCTGCCGTTGCACCCGCATAACCTCATGGCACCCAGGAAACAAGAACTGTGTTCGACAGATATCAGCCCCATAGAGGCCAGCCTCCCGGGTCGCATCCCAGGCTGGGTTATTCAGAAGCATAAAAATGAAGCTATCTAGAACATCATGCGAAGATTCTTCCCTTATGTGGTCTCGAACTTTTTCTTGTTAAATATTTATCTAAACATTGTTTGAGATTGTTTGAAAGGGTGGGCAATTTATTCACTTCTTTCCATCAGTGGTCTTTGCCTGTGTATGTGCATCAGAATCCCATGACGAGCTTTATCAAACCTCCACTCCGGACTGAAAATCAGAACCTCTGATTTGGGTCCTAGTTATGCAGAGTTTAGCTCTCTTAGGGCAGCTCTGATCTACAGCTCAATCAAGAATCATTGATTCTGACCTTCTAATGTACATCCTGGATTAAGTCTCTCCATAACAGAGTTCTGTTTGTGGATACCGTAGTTTGGACACCTCCCCTTCCTCCTCATTCCTGCCCATCACTCCTCCCTTTCAAAATAAATGCTTTTACTGTATCGTGTTTTGGAACTTGACAAACATCATAAAAGACAGCGCTATGAAAAACTTTTGTTGAATTTACTGGAAAGATACTGAAGACATTGCTCATAGCATTTTCTTTTAATAACCCTCATGTAAGAACTGCCTCTATATCGTAATTCTAGAAATAACTGGATCTTTCTTGAGTGCTTATTTCATTTTTGTCATATAGGTCCTGCGATTACAGCAACGATTGCACATAATTTTTTATTATTTTTGTTATGTAGTGAAAATTCTTTCAACTAAATTTTGAGCCTCTTTAATCAAACCTCTCCACTTTTTTCTAAACATTTTTATAACATTCACTCCATCAAAACATGTATAATCCACTTTTATCTTCAGCTGGTGTACTGTGTGTATATTTGAAAAATGCCTTAAATTCAATTAGATTTAATTTAATCAGTTAAAATATTGAAAAATAGCAGCTCTGAATGAAGAGAGGGCAGACGACTACCTTCCGTTCTCTGTAAGGTTGGTGCATACATTAACCTGGAATTACTGAGAATAATTTACATTGCTCTCTGGGTTTCCCTGTTTATAGTCTACTATGCTCTAACGAAGCACTTGAAGTTACAGTCAGAATCCACAAAGCATCTTTCTATCTATTATTGCATTTGACCTCCATGAAGTTCTGAAATAGGGCAGTTCATTATCTTGATGATACTGAAGGAAGATCATGTTGAAATGCCTACTGAGAATATTAAGGAATGTTAAACTTTTCTTTTTAGTTCCCTGCTCTAGACGTGAATCGAATCCTCAATTCTTTCCATTCTACAAAATTTCAACCAGACTTAGTGACAAGGAGAAGAAGAAAGTACTCTCTATTTTCATGTTTTTCTATTTTCCTTTTGGTCCTACATGATTTTTGTTGAAAGGGTTTTACATAATGAAGTTTCCCTTGGTTGTGTGTAGATAGGAACTGTGTTAATACATTCTGTACAATCTTCTACTAGCCAAGAGAAGTCATTCTAGAGATATTTGATATGTTAAATCTTATGCACAGCAATTTAGGACAAATATTTCTAATTCGAAGGCCAAACCTCTTCTAAGCTAAAGTCACTCTAACTTCAGTCTTAGAAATACAATGTCATCCAGGAAAAGAGTACACATCATATCGTATGATCTATACAACTGAAATACTGACCCGAGAGTCTTGGGGCTAATGCATTGTGCATCTGTAGAAGAAGAGGCAATAATAATTCAGGGGTAGGGAGCTAGTTAATTTTCAGTGAGTTTATTTCTTGGCAGGCAAACTACTGGTGATAATTTTTGCAGGTCACCTCCTTCACACTTGCCTCTGCCTGTGTTAGACAAGTCCAAGTCAGCACATGGCACTAGTGAGCTCTTGTTTATGGATAATGATCCACTATATTTATGACATCCTCTGGCTGATACTAAGTGCTCATTTGCAGGTGTCATTGAATTTTGATCATTATTATTTTAACGTGACTGATTAATTCACTTACAAGAGGCAGAAGCTAAGATGAATCAAATTAGAAGCAAAATAAGGTATCAGTTGTTCAGATTATGATGGGGAAGTCAGGTTGAATTAGTGAAGTTGTCAAACATAAATGTATTAAAAGAGAAATTTACTGTTATGGAAGAATAAAATTTATTTGTCCCTTTAACCAAGGAGAGATTTTTTTCCAACCAGTATGTGTGTGTGTGTGTGTGTGTGTGTGTGTGTGTGTGTGTGTGTGTATGCAAATAAATAGTTACAACTATTCCTGAAAAGTGAAAGTGGAGAGTGCTAAATGTAAGGGCGCAAAACTCAGGTTTTAACATGCAGGAAGTTAGGATAAAATGATGGTGGAAAAGAGTGAATAATGCAATTAAGTAGACGTAATGGAAGTGCGAACCAAATTGCAAGGAGTGATACAACTGTTCAAGAGAGAAATTCAGGATTCCAACTCTCCATAGTGTTAGGTCATGTTACAACTTCCACTGTGTTGAATGTTCATGGACGTCATGAAGTCTCTTTCTGTCCCCCTAAGATTGTAACACACTGTTTTCTTCATTTTAAAAATTTTAAGTAGAAAACCCTTTGAAGTGTATGCTTTCTCTTCCTTGACAATGAAGTGAAATTATAATGTAAGGATCAACTAAACTATTCGTCCTTGGGTCTCCAGTGACTGGCAAAGGAGGAAAGAATGAGTAAACTAAATAAATGTAAATGAGCAAACTAAATAACTGTAATAGCTTTTTGGTGTTGGCTTCAGGCTGTTATTAAGTGCACAGTGCTTTGCTAACTATACAATAGGGACGTCTTTAGTGGCCTTAGTTATAGGGCTCATACTAAATGGACTCACTCAATGAGAAATGAAAATAGTGACATCTACAAGCAGTTATCTCAGGTTTATTTTTAATAACTGAAAATTTTAAATGACCTATGGCAGTGTTCCCAGATGGGAAATTATTTAGCTAACTTATGTCACAACAATATAATGAAATGTATCCTAAAATATAGTGAAATAGAAGATCATGTGATAATGTGAAAAGATACTCACAAAGTACATACTCCTGGGTATAAAAAAGGATTGGGGTGCATGACATCCCTGGATGACAATAAAAAGGTAAGAGATAAGGAGAGAAAGAGACAAGAAGGAGAAATAGCAAAATACTAAATTACCTCTATGTGTTGGGACCATGAGTGAGTGGTTTATATTTACCTCTTTTCCAAATTCCTAAACAGACATGTTTCTTTTTAAAGAAGAGGAGAAAGTTATGTAACAACAACAACAAGGAACAGAGCCGGCCATGCACATGTGCGTGAGAAGATAAACTGGTTGTTTTATCACGGCTTCCTACCCGTTACCGGAACCTTGCAAGGTAGCCGCCTCATCCTGACCTTCTGGGGGAGGTAAGGAGCCCCGGAGAAGCTCTGTGACTTGTCTCAGAACATGCAGGGGGTGAGAGCTGGAGCCACGGGGCCCCGGCTCTCCCCTCAGGCCCCTGTGGGGAGTTTCCACATCTGTGGTTTTCCTCTCTCCCTTTTTTATTATGCTGATGACATCGTGTTCTCTTTCCCTTAGTCTTTAGCAACCCGCTTTCTCTTTACTGTCTCTCCAGCTCACTCACTAGGCAAATATTCATCGAACACTAGCTAATCTATGTGTGCCTGGGTGTTATAGGAATAAGTTAGACATGTGTCCAAGCTTCAGCGGGTTCACACCCCACTGCGCAGCTCAGGTCAGGAGTCAAACCCAGCTCTACATTGCCACGTGCTCAGGGAGGGACCGAAGGCTTCGAGAGCAGGGGTAGGGGCTGGGCATGTATCAGGAAATAGGGATCGGACGACTTCATTTATTAGAATTGTGCCTGAAATAAAAAAGAACCACACAGGAGTTGTCCTGGGCCAGGGCTGGGACAGTGCCGACCTCAGAGACAACGCTGTAGTCGCTTTGGCACAGTTGAATCTTTTGCTAAAGTAGTATCTTGATTTTTGGGGCATTATTGTTAATTTCGTTGTGTGGTCTTCCTACTTCCTGATTTTTGCCTTTTGGGGAAGGAAGGGCTGTTTTTACCATTGTCTAGTCCCACCAGATTAAATGAAATTAAATGCGTGGATAGAAATGAACCCTAAAGGGAATTTCTTAATTCTTACTTTTAAAAATAGATACTTTCTATTATAAATTTAGTAAAAACAATATATATTTATTTTAATTTTAAATGAACTTACTTCTTGTACTCTAAAACACAAACTTAATTATTTAAAATGTTATGATATAAACATCTGTGTTTTAGACTTATTAAAAACATACAATGATATTCCTTTTTGATAATGCTACAATTTACACTTCCCACAGCAGTCACTCCTTTCCAGTCTTTAACTTTCTGACCAGTTTCTGACTCTATTTTCCACAGTTCGACTTGATTTCTTAGAAGTGCTTGGCAAATGTTCCTTTTTTGATTTTTTTTCTGAAACCAACCTTAAAGAAAATATAAAGTCTGCTATGAAAGTGACAGATATAGCCTAACACTCTTGTACAATCACTCAATGCCTTATGCAGATTATTATTAAAAGATATTAATAAACTTGATGATTGTTTGATGTGTTTTCTGTTTGATGTGAAAAATAACACCGTTGAGGAATTGTTAATGTTTAATCAATACATATGGATTTAGATCATAGATGTAGCATGCTTTCAGCTTACGAAGTCAATCTTTTTTGCGGAAGTTGAGGAAAATACAATTTATTTAGCACTAACAGTATTTTGTTATTGTTTCAGTGTAAGATAGTGTAGGAAGCTGACATAACCATGTAACAAGCGGTGTTCTATGTTTGACAATCTTTGGCTTATGTTTTTCTTATTTTCATCATTTTCCTTTGGTTTTTAAAAGCGATGTGAAAGTGTCTTTCCTGAAATTTGGAGGCGTATTTAACTGAGCTATCTTTCTGACAATAGAAAATGTCTGTTTTCCTTCATTTAGTGTTCATGGCACATAAACAGTGTCCTGAAATGACATTCCTGGAAATGTTACATTTGGCAAAAGCCAAAAGAAGTAACATCAGAGGAATGTGACGTTTTCATTAGAAATGCACGGCTCTACTACAGTCACGATGACAAGAAGGAATGCAGGTGCTGGAGTCACACCTGGGTTCAAATCTACTGCTGCTACTACTGGCTGTGTGTTTGGGGACAAATCTCTTAACCGCTCTAAGACTCAGTTTTCTCATCAGTAAGATAGAGAGGACAATATCGTCTCACTGTGATTGAGAGGATTAAATGACATGCAGTGTATAACGCTTACGGCCTGGAGCCGGGCAGGGAGTCAACAGACCTAAAGTCAGCAAACATTTTATCAAGGAGACTGTAGGCACCCCGCTGTTCTATCTTGTTTTATCCTGCCTCTGTCCCTTACCGGCTGTGTGGTTTGGGGCATGTCACTTCACCTTGCTGATCTTTAATTTTTTAATGGAAAGATGTGGTTACCTAAAGCCTGACCTGCCTGCCTCAGGATCTGTATTAACCTGCAAGATTCTTTTCAATCTTAGCCAAGAAGTGTCCTTCTAGAAAGAAGAGCACCGATCAAGAGTCTGGGAATGGAGGCAGACCTGCAGATACAGTGCGGGATTCTGCTTGCGCTGCAGGGCTGGGGGATGTGCGGTTAGCTGACAGCTGACATTTTGCTGTTCTCGGGGTGGCCCCCGGCCAGTGACCCAGCCAGGCGGGGGTGAAGCCAAGGGCAGACCCTTCTTGGGTGGCCCCCAGACAATGAGTGATTAAGCTGTAATGCAAGACTTTGGCCACGTCCCCCCCCCCCCACCCCCAGAATCCCTCTGATGGACAATCTTTGCTTGGGGACGCCCAACGCATAGAGGCCTGGCAGAGACAGCAGGCCTGCAGCACGACAGCTCCCGTTACCCCACCCTAAGCCTGCCCTTGTCCTTTCTCAGCTGTCATTCCCCAATAAACCTCCTCACTCCCATCTCCATCTACGCCTGTGCCTGGAGCACCTCGCCTCAGACAGGAGCCACAGCTGAAAACTCAAAGGGATCCAAAACCATCATCGAGATCGGGCAGGCCGTGGGGGCCAGATCAGGCAAGGGGTTCAGGACAGCCTGAAGTGGAGGTGGCACAGGGCACGGCACCGGCTAAGGCTGTGGGGGAGGGGTGGGGAGAAGGAAGGGACGGGACAGCCTCAGAGAGACTCCCCAGTCTGCGTCCTCAGAGGAAGTGTCAAATCATGCACCTAATGTGAAAATGCTCTGCTAATTCCAAAGCTGCCAAAATGGAGGCAATTTTTCGCCCACGTGAGGGTGTACTGTTTACGCCCTTTCGAATCGGGTCGCCTGCCTAACAAGATGGGGGGTGTGGGTGCTCGGCACTGTTCGCAGTCATCCTGTCACTGGCAAAGTTAGTGTAATTTAAAACATCAGCCCTAGAAAGTTTGCTCTCTGCTTCCTCAAATCTTATGGCCAGAAGCCACCAGAGGTATAGGGCCCCGGCCGGGCCCGCTTCCAACCCCCGAGTCTTCAGGGGGCGCTCCAGTGGCCCTGCAACCAGCGTCACAAGCCGGAACCGGGCAGACCTGGGGCACGGGAGTTCTAGAGTGGGGATGGGACACGATCCCACTGTCATCCCCTCAAGAGGACCCAGACCTTTAATCCATAAGAGCCAAATGATTCATGCCTAGCCTGTCACTGCGAACTTTACGCCTAAGAATTAATGTGACAGCAATAAAATTCAGAATCTATGAAAGGAACACAGGGTCTTTGAGGCACGTGGATGTCAGGGCTTTACTCTGGGCTGCCAGCTCCAGATTCTTACCCTGAGGAAAAAGACTCCTACGTTAAGGGTTTCGACGACCCCAGTTTATGCAACAGAAGATAAAGAAGGCGGAATTGTCTGAATTTGACCTCGATAATTGCATCTTTCTATATTGATCCTTTATAAGGAACTTTGTTGAAAAATAAGCAGATACGTAATGGATTGTAGAGCAAGAACAGAATACATCTGTGGCCACCTCCTTGAGCTTGAACTTCAACAGGCATTTGGTAAAAGAGAACAATGCGCTGTTACGTTCATTGCGTTGGCGCTCTGAGGACGAAGGCATTTGCTAGCTACATGACTTTGCTTCACTGTATCGGTAAGATATGTATCTGCATTTCTTCTTTTAGCCAGGAGCACCTTACGTGACCAATTTTATAGGACCTCTCAGTTTAAACATGTAGCAGGACAAACTAGCTATAAAAGAATACCACACCCACGAAGCTGTGTTTTCCACCATAAAGATACACCTAAGAACCGAAAATGTGCAGAAATGTTCAAGTCATAGGGGCAAAGAAAATCTGTATATTCAATCTTGGAAAATGTGAAGAACATGATGAAAATGTTTTTAAAATGTTGCTTGCTAGTTAGGAATATAAAAGTGGTGAAATTTTCTTCTCATTATATGTGGTGTATTAAATTTAGAAATATAATAACATTTCAACATGTTTATTACAGTATAGATTTTTCAGTTGGACTAACTTTTTATTAGATTTTATGTCTGCTGCAACTGCTACACATACATTACACACTCAGATGAATTGTAGAACGCACCCTGGGGACTGTAGCTTAACTACCACCGGTAACCTCTCTGAATTTTGACCTTTCCTCTTCAGTGTTAAGTAAATGGGTAGAACACACCTTATGATTAACAGAAGAAACCTTTTTAAAAAAAGAGGAAAAGAAACTCAACTTTTGCCGCCTTTGCCTAATCAGCTTCATTCTTTAGCTACCGCTATCGAAGGCTCTTTCTCGGTGCACTTTTATAACTTTTATCCATTTCTGATACATGGTGTTTTATTTTTCAGAGGGTGGTTTCTGCAAGGGGGTTGCCTAGACTCTGGTGCCATTGCTACCGCTTAGTTCTGTGACCTGACCCGTCTCTGCCCTGCACTCACAGTCCCCTCATGCTCGGACGGAAAGGCGGGAACTGAATCGGCCGGCACGTTTTGCTCTGATGTTTTATAATCTGTCACTCTTTCCTCGTGCGTCTTTCTTAATTTTGCACATTTACTAACACAGATAACAACTTTACATGAAACAGAAACCTGAGGCGTCTGAAGAAAGCCAGAAAAGGAATCTGACACCGTGCGACGCTAACTCCCAGCCACTCCTGCAGAGCCTGCTTAGGGGTGTGTGACGCTCGCTAGCCTCTGAAGGGAACTTTTGCAGCATCAGACTCGGAAAGATCCTGCACGTTTCGTAACCCCTTCAGAGGTCGTGGAAGTGGAATCTCACCTTCGTTACTTTGTGCCTTGAATCCATGAGATTTGCAGCAGTATGGAAATTTTGACGGCAAAATTATTCTCTTTTCCTAATATGCCCTTTACTTGGCTTTGCTTTGTGCTTATAAGCAGAGATGCACTTGGATTAGCTGGGTCATTTGGGAAAGAATGTCTGACAGATGTGCGCCCTGTGATTCATATATTGTTATTGCTGAAGACATGCCATTTTTTTCATCTTCGGCAAGTTTGACAGTTGAATCCAAACACATTTTCATTGATTGCAGTGTTTGTTATATTTCCAGATTTTTTAAGAGCCCCGATGATTACTGTTTCGTGAAGAAAGTTTCTCTTTCCTTCAGGAAGCCCTCTTAAGCCAGTGCTACTCTCCCCCACAGAGCCCCTGTAGAGTCGGGTCGATGTGTATTCTCGACGGTTCCTTTCTTGCTCGTTCTTATAGACAACTGCTGGAAAAGGCAGCCAACAGATGTTTATAGACCAAGAATGAACTGGATTTTTCCAGTTTCTCAAGTAAAATACTTGAGTACTCCCCAAAGATCAAAATTTGTTTTGCTTTCAATATCAAGAAGAATATTTTCTTCCTTTCCTGTTCTTCCTAGAGATTATATTGGTCTAGTACCATAAGTAATTTCTGTAGTTGCATGTGGTCATGATATGATTTATATAAGTGGCACAAAATGTATCATGGAAATAGCATAAGTACCAAAGGTGACTGCTTACTAACTGCGAGGTGTTTGGGTGATAACTAACCTCTCTGAGACTCAGCCCTCTCGTCCGTGACCTTGGCCACTACCGTCCTCATGACATTCTCGTAGGAATGAAATGGTGCGTGTGAATTTGTAGAAATGTGCCTGGCAAGTAGTACACTCAACGAATGGGTGAAAAAAGGTGAAGGGATGAAGTAAAACTTAGTAGTTAACAAAATTGTCCCAGGTACGTAGAGTAGAGCGCAGGGAATATAGTCAACAGTACTGTGAAGGCTGTGTGCAGAGCCGGAGGACGGACGAGTGACCAGGGGACCACTTCCTAAGCTACATAAATGTCTAACCGAGGCCCTGCACGCCTGAAACTGACGCAAAATAAAAATTCTTTAAAAACAAATTAAATGAGTATTTTGGCATGGAGAAACAACTAACTATATTCGTCTGAATCATAGTAACCATTTGACATAATATTTTATAATCTAACTTAAAAAACGTAAGTGGGGAAGAAAAGTTAGACAAAATATATTGCTCTGGAAATTTTTCTCTTTTTTTCTGGGAACTCCACACGTTAATGATGCACTGATGATGAGTGAACTTGGTACAGGGCATTGGAAAAGCTTTTCCCCCTGCCCCCACCCCCATTCTCGGGATTCAGAAAACTTTTAAAGCTTCCTTCTTTTTTATAGAATCTTAAAGGCAGGTGGTGTGAATTAACTCATTAGAACTTGCGAAGTGCTTTGTAAGCGCTTAGTACCAGCGTAATTATGGCTTCCCACACTGACACTAATCTGAGACAAACATAACTTCTAATCCCAGGAGCAGTGACAGGAGCCTCCTTAATGGATGCCTCTGGGGCAATTCTTACATATTAAATAGAAAGATACTAAAAACCAAATAAAAATCAAGGTACGCTCTTAGAGCAAATGTGGATCAAGTATTACCAGAATTGGTGTCTCTTTTGTTATTCCCAAACAGAAGTCACATACTTTCATCTTTGTAGAACTGGCAAGTTTTAGAAAAGCTAAGTTGAAATCTTTAAGGATAAACTTTTTCAGGATTACAAAGTTTCGGCCAATTATAAAAGCTTAAAGGATTATGCAATAACTACTCCCCTGAAAACATTTCTAGACTATAGTGTATCTGTCAAATGTCACTTGGTGAAAATGTGTTTACTGTAACAGAATTCAAGTGGCTGAGTTAGCCACTCATCAACTCAGGATCAAAGACACTACAGGGCTGGTCTGAGGTGAGGCTGGGGTACGACACAGGTGGCTCTTATGGGGGGTATTACGCAAGGACTCCTTTTAAGAGGACAAACATGAAACTAAAGATACTTTTAAATGACCCTAGTTCCTGACAGAGATTGAGAACTTCGGGCACGAGGCGGCTAATGCCCAGTGGTGCCCTGCCCGATGCCAACGAGCTGGATCCTGAAGAGAGCAGCGAGGAGGCCCTGGCTTACAGGGTCTGCCAGTTTCTGTAAGTTACCCGCCGCGGCTGATCTCAAGCTCCCCATGTGAAATCATAAACAGGGAGATGGGCACAGACTCTAGCAGGCTCGCGCAGGCCGGCAGAGCGGGCTCGGTGCACCTCTGACTCTCAGGCCGCCTGTGCCCGCTTCCTTGTCAGCTAGTTATGAAATGGAAACTCTTGGGATTCATCGTTTATTTTCAAACCCCTACGTTGTTCGTTTGTTTGTTTGTTTGTTTGTTTTTAACAGAGGACATAGGTATACATGCGGTTGAAGTAGACAGGTCAGAGGCGGAGGGGCTGTAGAAGCTGGGAGGATGTCATTTACACCATAGTCTAAGGGAAGGGTGCCCCCTGGAGTTGTGCGGGGTAGAGGCTGCACAGCCATATGTGGTGGCCCTGCTACCGCTCTGTTTGCTTAACTCACCCCCCCCACACACACACACATACAGCAACGCGGGAGGCATTACCTCATCCCTACTGCTCCGCGTAGGGCAGCTATTCCAGCCCACTCCCCTCCTCCAGTCTAAACTGGACCTGCTGCTGTTTGGGCTCCGTTCTTTCGGGATCCCCTCACAGGCCGTGTGAGCAGGACTGGAGGGCATCGAGAGAACAGTGTCGAGGGCATTCTGACAGCACAGCTCAGAAGCTACATGCGAAGGTGTTTTGGGGCGCCGCCTGGGAGGGCGAGTGGAGGAATCTCGGGGTGCCCACAGCCCTGTCACCGGCCCATGAACACTTAGGCACAGTGTCCGTTATTTGGGGGAGGAAAAGAATAAATCAGCGCTTCTACATGAGGCTAAATTACCCTTGAAAGACTCCGTCAGTGAGTTTGCTTCCCCAGCTGAGTCATGGCTTTCTGAGCGGCCAGGGGGCCTCACGGACTCTGTGGGTGGCTCTGCATGGGGCAGTAACCCAGTGCTAATCCCAGTTACGTGGAAGAGAGCTTTTTGAAAAGAACAAGCCCAGTTGATTGATGGTGTTATTTTGGCCTTTCGTGGGGAGACACTCACTCTGGGAAGCTAGGGAGACAGACTCTCTGCGTGGCGCTCTGTGCTCGCAAAGCCAGGGAGGCCTCCCGAGGCAGAACGACCCATGCCCAGCGTCTCGGGCGCACTGAGCCTGCCACCTCCAGCTGCCACTCCGCACGACGGTCTGTATAAGCACGGTGTGGGCAGGAAACCTGTGAAATCTAACATTTCAGGGAACCTGGAGAGTCTAGTAGTACAGCTTTCATTGGGAGGGGTAGGGTCTCTCCATCCCAAGTGAGGATTACAGATTGGAGGTGTTTGAAATAATAGGCAACTAGGTAGCCTCTGGCCAGGTGCTTGTTTAGCTGCAGAAAACTGCAGGCCCGTCCTGATGCTAGCACTGCTCTAAGAAGTTCTTGGGAAAACATCCCTCTCCTCCCAGGGCCACTAGGCCCTGAAGAGGGAGGGGAAGCAGGGAGAAATAGCAGACCACATCTCCTCCTGACCTAAGGAGAGGCAGACCAGAGAGGCAGGGACAGTAGGAAACAGCAGCTTCAAACAGAGCAGGACAAATCTTCACACACTATCGCATGGAAGGTGTGTGATCTGACCCGCATGGCTCTGAGGCTGGGAGAGAGATGCTACAGTGCGGGGTTGAAGGCAATCACTGGAAAAAATAAACGAGAGTGTCTGAGACGCTGTTTGGAAAATACATACGCATCATGGACAGAGTGCCTGTGGGAGCCAGACTCTTTGTTAAAGCAACTAAAAAAAAAAAAATAACCTTAAATTTTTCATCATCATCGTATGAGGAGGTTATTATAATTCCTACTTTACAGAGAAGAAAACTAAGGCTCAGAGGAGCTTCGTTAAGTTGCTGAAAGGCACACGGGGAGTCAGCAGAGCCACATCAAGCAGCCCGCAACACTGAAGCCACGAGGTAACCAGTTGGCCGAAGCCACGTCGTAACCAGTCGTAGCCACCGCTTATTCGTGGGAGCTGTTCTAATACGCCAACCCCCAGATCGTGGCTATTAGTCATTTCCTTCCGGGCCGGAATCCCTGAGCAGGGCAGGCTGCAGATCTGGATTGGGGAGGCTGTCTTTCTGTGCTTCATTAGTCCACTCGGATCCCCCCCCCCAGGAGCCCTGGCCGGCGAGAGCCACACACCTACTGTTTCAGAAGCAGACGGCTGCTTTGCCCAGCAGACATTTACGTGGCCCTGTTTTGTAGCTTAAAATTCAAGGCAAAGAGAAAGTCCAAGTGCTAACTTTTGGTCCTCAGGCAAAGCCTGAGACAGTGCCTAGAAAGGGGCTTTGAACATCGTGAGAAACCAGTGGGTCACTGGACTCCACTCCGAATGGCTGCGACTGCGGATTTCTTTGGGGTGGGGAGCTGTGCTTGCCGTCCGCCATCCCTGCAAGCAAAATCAGGGCCATTCATTGCCACGGTCTCTCCCTTGCACACACACCCGTTTATGAGCATGAATCACAGATTCCCAAATAACAAGTATGAACTATTAAAAAAAAAAAAAAAAAAAGAAGAAGAAAAAAGAAAAAAAAACACCCACCACATAGCCCAGGCCTTCCAGCTGCCTATCAAGTGGATTCTGACCAGCCGAGGGGAGGGACAGGGTGGCGGAGCTATTAAGTCAGTCCCCAGGAGGTTCGACACTTGAACAATTCGTAGTGAAATTACCAGCTGAACTTGGTTTAGAACCTGGCTCCGGCCCTCCGTGAAAGGTGTGGTGCGAGAGCCCAGCGGTTCGCTGTGGGCAAAAGCCTTGCTGTGGATTACTGGGCTAAGGATCAGGTCTGGGGTCTGGGAAAATCGAAAGGGGCAGAGAACGACCCAGTAAGGAATACGGTGGCAAGATGCTGTGCTCGGGGTCATTCTAACTCCCTTCCCAGCCTCTAGGAATAGATTGCTGTTAAGCCCAATAAAACTGTGAGATGCACAAGCCAGCTGGCTTGCAAAATAGCCACACCGGCATCTTGCTTTGGGGTATAGGCCCAGCTCTCAAGTGAAATTTACAAGGGGCTTAGCCCTTGAACAGGGCAGCTCTCCTAAGCACCTTCCTCTCCCCGTTGAGAAGGCTGTGTCCTGACAGGGCAGGTATGCTGCCCTACCTGGGGAAGAAATGAATAAAATACGAAGGCTCTGAATTTTCCCCATCTTTAAGTCAATCATGAAATATGAATTAATGCTCACACTTTATGCTCGTAATTTACTATAGATAAAGTGCTACCACAGGTACTATCTTCTTTAATATTTACAGCTAACCTGTGTCTGGCACTTGTAAGTCTCATTTGACAGAAGATCAAAGAAAACGCCCAAGTATTCGGACCAGCATGAAAATAGATGGCATAAAAATCAACTCTAAGGGCTTTGTCCAATGTTTATCAACCCCCTAGGAAACAATTTAGGGTCAGATCTTTTAAGAAAAAACCTACCAAAAGCATCTTTCCTTGAAAGTCAGAGTCCCTGTCCCTGTTTATGTGGTCACGCAGGCCATCCTGTTTCCCTTTTCCCCCAGGCTGCCAGGAAGGCCAGAGCAACAATCAGTGGGCAGTTCTTGCAACTGTATTAGCCCTCGTGCTGCATGCATTTCCTTTCTCCTTTCTATTACGTGCCTTTTCCCCCTTTCTATTCAATCTGCTTGTATACGGAGACCTCAGCTTCTTTGGGAACTAGAGGCCAGCCGTGAATAAATATAGGAATATAAGGAAAAAACAATAAACAAAAATGTAAGTGGCAGAGCCTGGCCTCCAAGGCAGGCCTCCTGATGCCCAAAGCAGCACATTTTTCACATTCACACACTGCCCGGTTCCGGTGCGATTCTGCCAGAGGATCCTCCGGAACCAGGTGTGCTTGGTTACTTAGGGACTGGCTGACAGAAGACCTGGGCCGGCGTGGCATCCCCACCAATGAGCCCTGACCTGCCTGACAGAAGGGAGCTCAGACCTTATCAGAGCTAAGTGTTCTGAAAGTTGCTGGCCACATGCCATTGATAGTCTCTCTCAAGAGCAACCCAGCGGTCTCTCCCTGAAGGTGGAAATTTAATTACAAGATATTTACAAACATATTTGGAAAGAACAGCGAGGCAGCTATTGTTCAATTAGATGGGAGCTGGTTTTAATTGCCTTCCTGGCAGCAAGTCCCCTCGGGAGGTGGGTGCTTGCACAAATGAAGACTGAAGGAGGGATTAGGAAGGGAGCTTTGGGTCCAAACGTCCCTGTCACCTACCATGTTAAATCCTAACCAGCTGACAGGGCTGGTCTCAGCTCTCTGAATCTGTCTCCGTAACTGTGATGTGATTTAAGGTGTGCAGAAGCCAGGGGGCTATGGCTGCCCTGGGCCAGAACGACAGGAGTGTCAACAAGGTTCTGCTGGACAATTCCGTACTCCTCAGGCCCTACCCTCCAGGCGAGAAGCCTGTGTGTGAGCACGCATGTTGGAGAACGTGTCTGCACGTGTGAGTGAGGACATGCGTGACGGAGCGTGCGTGTGAGATTGTGTGAGTGCATGAAGATTGGTGAGTGTGGACACATGTGTGCATGCATGGGGAAACGAGTGTGTGAGTGTGTCGGAGGGAGTCAATGTGTGTGCATGTGAGCATGTGATTGTGCACGAGTCTGTTGAGTGTGTACTTGCACGTGTGCCTGAATGTCTGTGAGTGTGAACTGCAACGGTGTGCATGAGTGTGAACATGTGAGTGCGCATGAGTGGGTGTGCGTTGAAGTGAGTGTGGGAGTGTGTTCCGAGTGTGCACACGTGTACGCGCATGCGCGTGTGCTCGCTGGCATCTGTCCAGTCGCATCGGTGGGAGGTGTGGGCGCGTGGAGCAGGGTGGCCAGCTTGCCTGGCCTTGCCCCGAACCGGCAGGAACGAGCGCACGGAGCTAAACGGTTAACCCCGATGAAAACGCCCCCCCGGCCCCCTCAGACCCCGAACCGCCCTTAAATGGACAGGGGAAGGCAGATGGGCGCAATTCCCTAGCATCAGGGCTCTGATGCTAGACCGGCACGTGGAACGGTCCGCAGCCAGGTTCCCAAGGAGCTGCCCACCACCCCGCTGTGCTAGCGCACAGAAGGAATTCGGAGCTGGAGTCACCCTGAGGAGCAGTGAGCCCAGTGGTGTCATTTCAGCTGTTAGAGCCGAGTCGCGGGGAGGCGTCTTGCTCCCCTCGTATTCGGAGGGCAGAGGAGACTCAAGCGCAGAGCTGAGCCAAGACCCAGAGCTTCGGGTGTACGTTTAGAGCGAGATTTACCCTGGTTTCCACAGCGACGCCTGCCACCCCACGTCCCGTCCTGCCTTCACGCTAATCCCTTCCTTGCCAGCTCGCTCACGGCGGGGTTATTTATGCGGTGTTATGACTGGCCTCTTTTGCACCTCATTCTATAAATCACTGCCCCTTAATCAACCTTAAAATTGCCTTAAGTATGTTATTTCCCTGTCCAGAGACATTTGGTGGCTTCCTATTAACTACAAAATAAAATTCAAGACATTCAGTTTGCATCCAAGATCCATTGCAGTCTAATTTCCACCTTTTTAATTTCCTATGTACCTTTCCCTTTATCAAAGCTGGTCTACTAATTGCATAAATAATTCACTGTACTTATTCACTCTTTCATTTAACAAATGCTTACTGAGTACTTTCCATGTTCCAGTCAATATGCTAACAGCATGATAAAGACACATACTTAATAAGCACCTACTGTGCGCCAGGTACACTTCTAAATTCCCTATATGAAATAGTTAACGTACAGCCTTTTGCACATTCTACTGCAGGGGGAGACGTATGTTTACAGGACGATACGGTGGCGCCTTTTGGATTTTGCAACGTATCAGCTCTACATGTGATCTTCACAACAGCATTAAAAGGGAAGTGATTGCGTTGAACCCATTTTATAACTGAAGGGACTCAGGCGCAGTGACAGTAACAGATAGGTCTATCACAGGGTGAGTTTCGGTGTGGGCTGAACTCCGACGGCTTGGACGCACCGTCCTCAGCTCCACTACCAAAGGGCTATGCAAGGAACCTCCTGTGCTGACAAACCCCTGCTGCCGGATGCATCTAGAGCGACTGCTACAGAGAATGTGGTTTGGCACAAGGGAGGCCTGGAGAGCCTTCATCTGAGGGGCTGACTACGGAGGCCCTGGAAGAACTCTGCACACACAGGAGTCACATTAGAGAAAGGCTTTTCTTTTAAAATCAGAAAACAGCCCTGACGTCTTTCGGGAAAAAAGACCCACAGCTGCGGCCATCTCCCACTCGCCCTCCCGCCAAGGCTACGCTCCGCGGCATATGGTCACTCCCGCCCCATGTCGTTCCTTCCGGCCGCGTCTACTGACCGTGGTCTCGGCAGCCTTCTTAACCTGGGACTTCGTGACACAGTACTGGTTAATCCACGTTCGCACACTCCCTGAAATCCCTTCGCTCTCTCCGCGAGAAGAGATCCCTGAGCTGAGCTTGAATTTCCATCAGTCACACACCTGGCCCTGAGCCTTCCATCTCAGAGTGGTGACTCTTGGCCTTTTAGCTGGTTTCACATTTGTCATATCTGAAGGGGCTTTATCACAGTTACTATTAACTTCGAATCAGCCAAAAGGGCTCAGCAGGTCCCAGTGAACCAGAGGTATATTTTCTCCCTTTCTTTTCTTCAAACCTTCTAAGAATAGCAACAGCAAAACAACCAGGAAGCTCCGAAGCCTTCATCCCCATTTATGTTACTGCTGGGATGTAATTGGAGTAGATGCACTAAAAATGTCAACAGCGAACAGATTGCAAGGGGTGTTTCAATCGTCCCAGCATGAGACAAGCTCTCCAGGAACATAATCTTTAAAATAGTTGGACTAGACCATGTTGTTTCAAACCCAAGTGAGAAGTGCCTTGTCCTTGTCTGCTGGATATAAAACTGCCCACTGAGGTACAGTGAGAAGAAAATGTTCCTTTTCCGATTCCGTCACCCAGGCGGAGGCAACTCTGATTCCCGTTTGTGGCATCTGGGCATGGTGTCTCCACGTCTTCAAGCAAAATTTCTTACCGCTCAGGGCTGATTCAGAAGATTCAGTTCCTGACCAGTGAGGATCCCCTAGGCTATGCCAGGGAAGGCCTCCCTCCACCCCCGACGAGGGAGTTGAGTGTTTCGTAAGATGGACAGCCAAGCAACAATCCAGAGTGTCATCTCATGCTGCCTCCTGCTGCCCTTGAAGTTCCGGCGGGACTCAGGATGCCTTTCACTTCCTGCTCTGGGCCATTGTCAGGCTGCCGTTACCCACCAGCTGCGGCCCAGCTGCGGCCCAGCTGCCACATTCCACACCAGAGGTGGCAGGCATCATGCACCTGGTGTGGCAGCTGATTTGCCCTCTGCCTCCGACCGTGGTGCATTAAGCCTTTGGGGTCTTTGTTTTCAAAAAAGCTCTATAATTGTCAAATATTATTACTGTCTAGGTGAGAGGCGGGAAAACCAGAGAGGTCAGGAAGACTGCAGAATTGAATGAAACCACTAAAAATGTTCCTCTTCCTTTTTTTTTGGTCCCCTATTCTTTTCTTTTCCAGCTACCACTTTAATTTGGATTCAGACTAGCAATCGAAGTGTTGAAATGACCATCCCCATATACATGTAAATTGATACAAATCTGGAAACACTAACCATATTAAAAGAAAACCAAGATTGTTATTATTTCTTGCAATGATTTGGGCATATAGGAATAGACTGTGAGGCACATGTGGCTTATTATTCCTAACGGCTTTTAGTCTGATAAAATTAAAAACATTATCCCCCATATACGTGGTGTCAATGTGACCAGGAATAGTTGTGTTTCCTTTGTGGTAGCAAAATATGTCAGTGCGTGACCATCTCATCCCGGTAGATATGAGAGCTGTTTCTACAGTAACTTTCCGACTCTCTCCTCGCGTTAGTCTCATCCTTTCTGATAGATCCTCTTATTTCCAAGTGATCTCCCTTCAACACAAGTCACGTCAGGTCTTTGTCTTGTTAGTTTTGTAAAATCCTTAAAGGAGATCAAGGAAAAAGCAAAGGCAACCCACTCAAGCGTAGGAAAGGATTTCTGAATGTCTCCTTTCAATAGCTAAATTGTTGTTGTTGTTGTTTTAAAGCTATGTTAACTTATCTACCATTTCTTTGAATGGCGCACACAGATAAAAATGCTTGTCCCAAAAGTAGAAATCCTTCAAGAACATATTCATACAATAACTCATTCTTAAATAAGGTTTCGGACTTTTGGAAGAGATTCTGTCAGCGTACATACCTTCCACCATCAATTTTCATTCATTAATAGCCAATATGTCAAACTTAGAAGAATTTATTTGTTTTCCTGGTGTTTTGCCATCTTTCTAATGTAAATACTCAATAACCAAACCCAAGGCAGTATTAAGAAGTAGAAGCTTACACAGTGCAAGATGCCACGTGAGCCCCAGGTTATTTAGCTGAGCATTATAACCCACTGGAGCTTTCTCCTCTAATTGATTCCAGCTAAACTCCTGAGACCTGGCTGGATTCCAAGCCTGCTGGATTAATATTAGCAGGGCAAGGCTTCTCCCAAAGGGAACACTTGCTGGTAAGCTAAGAGTTATTTACCCCGTATGAATTTCTAAACATATTTTCAAAATTGATTTCGCTAAATGTCATACGCTGAGGTAGTGTCTAGGTATGATTTATAGTTGAACAAGGCTCATACTACATAGGATTACCATATTGCATAAACTTCCTCTTGCTGGTGTAACAAATTACCACAATTTCAGTGGCTTAGAAGTGCACGAGTTTATTTTCCTACGGTTCTGGAGGTCAGAAGTTCCCAACGAGTCTCAATGGACAAAAATTAAGGTGTCAGCAGGGCTGTGCTCCTCCCGAAGGCTCTAGGGGTGAACGGCGGCCTTGCCTTATTCGGTTTTAAGAAGCCGCCCGCACTCCTTGACTCACAGCCTCGTTCCTCCCTCCGCAAAGCCAGCAGTGTCGGGCCAAATCCTTTCTCAAGCTTCCACCTCTCTGGTGGCTTTCTTCTGATTTCCTCTTTTCCTTTTAGGGACTCTTGTGATGGCACTGGGCCTCCCTGGATAATCCAGAATAATCTCTCTATGTTAAGGCCATTTAATTAGCGATCTTGATCCTGTTCGAATCTCTGTCATGTCACTAGCTCCAGGCATTGAGAGGTGGACAGCTTCGAGAGGCCGATATTCTGCCTGTTACACGCGGTAATAGACATTTGCCCGTGAGTCTCATGGTGGGCACTTTTACTATTTTCTCCTGTTCACCTGCTTTTTTCTTTTTTTTCTTCTGTATGGCTCATTTCAAACCTTGTAGTGGGAGGAAACCTGTCGGCATGTGTGGGTGACGAGAGCGAGGTGAGAACTGGATGTAGGGTCTGAGGTTACAGGAAATGGTTGTTTATGTAGCCCCACTGGTACTCAGGGGATTGCAAAATGAAGCGTTAAATTCAAATGTTCTGACTCACTATTCCCTTGAGAGAAGGACTTCAGAAAACACAGGTGTGCGGTCTACTGAGCGGGTGGTTTCCTTTCAGTGTATTTCTGTAGAAATAAACTTTGACATTTTACCCCAGGGGTTGCAAAGTTTTGCCTCCCAAAGAGCCCTCCGGGGCGATGTGCGTTTTAGAAGCTTCAGGCGTGAACCTGTATTCGGGCGGGGTGTGCCTGCCCTGCGACCACTCACTCCTGCTCCTCCTCCTCTCACGCCGGATGGTGCATCCTGGGTGTTTCCTCTGGCCCCTTCTTTTCTTCTGACTCCTGAATGCTGACCACTCCTGGATCAGCCTTGGGCCTCCTGCCCTAACTCGAAACTGTATCCCATGGCTGTAACTATCATCTAGATTTCAGTGACTTCCAAATTTCCACTCCTGACCTCTCCTTATTACCATCCGAAGGTCAAAAAATCCCTCTTTGTTACGTACATATGGAGGTTTATATGGAACCTCTTCAAATAGATTTCTATGGCTTCTCTCCCCTTATTTTACTTTTTCTGCATAGAACTTCCTACTATCCGATTTTCTTCTCCCTCCCTCCCTCCCTTCCCTTTCTCTATTTAGTTTTATTCCATGCCTGTTATATTTATAGGCAAGAACAGCGCCCGGGCCATCGTAATTGTCTAATGAATGAATGTGTTTAAGCAAGCGAATGAAAACATCTTCTCGAGGAATTACCAGGATTCAATTTTACAATGAATCCTAAAAGTTCCGAACTGGAAGAGACCTTACGGATCCCTGAATATGCCCAATCCACCTATTTAACAAATAAATAATGAGCAACAAAAGTTGCATGACTAGGAATATTTGAAACACTGTCATTTTCACTTAATGTGTTCTATGTTTGTACAAAGTGATTTATTCCAAATGTCCAAATAGTTATTCTTGGAAACCACGAATTACTGTATTGTAATTCATTTGGTGCCAGTGATCAAGTGACAATGGTCACTTTGTGCAAGCCTTCTCTCTGCTCAAACCAGTCAGTCAATGGGGTCAGAGACGGATTTATAATCTTAACATGGTAACTCTCAAAGGATTTCAGTAATCTGATTCTAAGAGGAGAACGTTTTTGCCATTAAATGTTTGCAGATATTTAAAGCAAGAGTTGCCAAAATGTAGCCCAGAAACCAAACCTGACCCACCATCCATTTCTGTAAATAAAGTTTTATTGAAACACAACAATACCTACTGTTCATGTATTGTCTATGGCTGCTCCTGCACTACAAAGGCAGAGTTGAATACTTGCTTCAGAGCAAGAATGTCCCTCCCAACCTAAAATATTTACTATCTGGCCTTCTGAAAGGTTGTCAACCCCTGAAATAAATTATTCTTCCTGCAACCTCCACTCTCACAAACCTACTCCAATTTCTTAAACTACGGCACTTTCCTACCGAGAAAAATTTTAAATGCATGCTACCTATTATCCAAGTGTAGAACAATTATGCTTCTAAATGGAGATGCAGACAATTTGGTATCTTTTAGGGTTTTGATTTTTTTTTTTTTTTTTTTGGTCCACTAGTCATTTAAAAGTGACAACAAGTGTAAAAACAATACTATTTCATGAGTATATACAGCGGTACTGAGCTCTTTAAGGGGGTATTTTATAGCTTAGTTTTTCCAACATCTCACTTTTAAAATCTAGATACTGAGACTAAGAACATTTGAGTTGCTGGAGAGATACTTTCACTCAGTGGCATGAGTGAGATTTATATTCAGTCTTTGTTTACGCCCAAGATGATAATCTTTGCAATCGATCACGATGCTCCTGCATAGTCAGCCTCCTTTCACATCAACACCCTGTAAAGTATTCTGAAATCGCTTTCTTAGTTTTTCTCCATCAGAAAATGCATTGTCAGTTATCACAGGGTTCTGTAAGAAGACATTTGAGATTTGCCCAATTCCTGATTTTCTGTTACACAGTTGTTAAGCCCTGTTTTCTTTTATTAGAAATTAATTCAGAATTACCAGATCCTGAAAGAAATGAACACTCTATGAGTATTTACTAACCCCATATGAGTGTGGAAATTATAGTCATTAATCAAAAGTGTGAGGTAGATTTTGTTAACCCAATCTTACAGTTGGGGAGAGGAAGGAACAGAGAGGCTAAGAAACGTTTCTAAGTTTACAAGGGAAGCACTAATCAGAGTCCCTACTCGGATCAAAGTCAGTTTGCTTCTGGTGAAAAACTTACTACTTGGGTGGCCCCCAGTGAACCACATCTTCTGGTCTTCACTCTCTTGTGTAGTTTCCTCCCACATTGACTCAGCTTGGCCATGAGACTAGCTCTAGTGTGATGCCAGTATAAAGTAAGCTGAGGCTGGATACATGTTTGTGCATTGTCCTTTTGGATGGCTAGCTTTGGAGCACTAGCCCTCAGAATGCATGCTAGGAGAAGCCCACCTAGCCATGTGGAGAGGCCACATGGAGGAAAGGCCCAAGTAGAGCTCCCAGGGGACAGCCCGCACCACCTTGCCAGCCATGTGCATGAGCCATCTCGGAAGCAGATCTGCTGGCCACAGTCACACTGTTCCATCTGATGCCATGAGGAGCAGAGACTCAAAGTTCTGGCCAAATCCTGAATTTTCAACAAATGAATGTTTCTTTTCTATGTTTAAACTTCTCAGTTTGGGGTGGCTTATTCCTCAGCAACAGTTCACCAAACATTTCTGATTACTCTTTCCACTCTCCTGCGATGCCCTGGGCCACAAGTAGAACAGCCAAGATTTCTGAACCAAGGTTGTATCAACACCTTCCCTTTATAGGTCTAGGAAAGCATTAGACCTAGTCAACACCTTGCCTTCTATGTGTTGCTTTATAGGAAAAGAATGCGAGTCAATCACTGACAATAAGATGAGTCCCTTGTCTCTCTCTCTATCCTGCTAGTATGAAAAGGTCCCAGAAACTCCAAACTTAGAAGGAGCCAGGTGGCTCTAAGGTCGAATCCTCCATCAAACTTGTGGCTTTAGCCAAGTGACTGGACCTGTCTGATCGTCTGGTTTTGCATTTGTGAACTGTGAAACATATTCACTCTCGGGGTGTAGGAAGGGTTCAGCACTAGTGTGTATATGGTCCTAGTATCGTATCTGACCTATAAAAGGTTCTTGATAATATATGATAGCTGCTATTGTCACTTTAAGTAATAGCTAGCGTCTTACACAGTTAACCGTATGCAAAGGTATGCTCTCTAAGTAATGATGCGCTGTCTGAAGTATCCAGTTTAGGTCAGGGGGTTAAGCTCTAGCCCTACATGACCCTAGATGCTGTGACCGAGGTTCATAAGTCCCGTCCACTGACAACAAGAGGCGAAAGATGCAGCAGTTGTTCCTAGAACCCTCTTGGGCTTCCCCATTTCAGGCAGTGACCCCCCTGGAACTTTGAAACCTGGAAATATGAAAGCCAAATTGGAAATGACGCTTAAAAAGCATTTTCCCCTCAATTATTCCTGCCCTGAGAATTCCATTATAGCATAATTCAGCTCTCAAGATATGCAAATTATTTCTTCATTATTCTCCTTGAAGTGCTCATGATAGATGGAAACTTTGAGAATGAAATCCTTGATGAGGTCTGAGATCGTTGAAGTGGATAAAGATGTGGGCGGGGAATGGGCAGCATTTAGAAGAGGTGACACCTGAGTGTCTCAGATGGCGCATAAACCCATCTGTGATAGGTGAGATTTTGTAATTCTCTTTGCAAAGTGCCCCTCTTTCCAAACTCTCTGTATTTAGAGCAGTGTTTCTCTCTCTCTCTCTCTCTCTCTCTCTCTCTCTCTCTCTCTCTCTCTCTCTGTCTCTCTCTCTCTCTCTCTCTCTCTCTCTCTCTCTCCCCTCCAGGGAAGTTTAGGCAGGAGATGCAGCAAAGAAGTAAAAAGAGTCCATTGATATACATGTTTCGTATCTGGAGCTTATTCTAAGACCACTGCTGGGCCAGCCTGCTTCTTCTTCCTGTCTCCCTCACCACTTTGTGACAGGTTTGACTCAGAGAGTTCTACTTTCGTTAGGCCAAGCCTAGGCACATTTTGTTTGCAGATGTGTTCATTGTTCTAGGCTGGGTTTTGGAGCAAACTAGACATCTTACTGGAAACGCCACACTGCAAATCACAGGGTGTATCAGAGATGCTGAGTGAGGAAGGAAGCATGGCGACTGCTCTCCTGCACAGACCTGGGGGCGGGGGGACTCCTGCCTCTCAGAGCAGAGGTGCGCTTGGTTGCCCCAGGAGGCGTTCCGCCTGGGCTCATGAATGAACCTGCAGTCCTGCCTCAAGGCCAAGGTGCGCTCCTGCCCACACGGCCCTTCCTGACGCAGTCGCTGCTCTCCTCACAGGCAGCACCACCACCCCTTCCCACTCCACGTCCTCACACGGGTCCTTGAGACACGCTGCAGTCATACCAGACTGTCAGGACCACGCTGTGCTCAGAACTAGTGATTTCCTCCAACAAGCAGGACGCAGCCCTGGAGCCAACCCCTTCGTGCCTGCTCCTTCCTTCCTTTTGAACGGATTTCCTTCCCTCGATGTTTCTCTATCTCAGCCTTTGCACGAATGTGCTCCTGGCAGGTCCACCCGGCAGACTTGCAGATGCGCTTAGTCACATGCAAACTGCCTCCGCATACCTGGGGCTGTTGAGATGCAGAGATTCGAGGAAAGTGTTCTTCCAGTCCTGAACAGAGCCCTGTGTAGCAGGGCTCTTTTCCACACGCACGTCTTTGTGACTTGTGCACCCCCGTCTAACCTCATTTCTCAATGCTTCTCCATATATATTCACCCCACCTATGGAGCTGCATTTACACGTGCTGCTTGCGCTCACGTGTCTTCTCCCCCTTTCTCTACCTGATAAGCACTTACTTGTCCTTCAAGAGTCAGCAGAAATGCTTCTCACGGTGATAAGAGCATCTCAGAGATGCTTCCATGCTGCCTTGTGCACACCTGTACATGTCACTGAGCCCATTACAGCCTAAGTGTATTTTTACTTGTTTATCTCCTACTTTAAATTCTGAGCCCCTCAAGGGCACAATCTGTCTTATTGTTTTATGCCTTGTGCCTGGCAAAGAATTTGACACGAGTATGTGCTCAATAGTTGTTGACTGGAAATCAACACAGATGTTCACGTTTACATCAAACAAAACAATAACTGTAAATGTCACCTGGAATCATCAACGACGCAAGCTGAACGAGATTGTCCCTGTCTTCTCTGGGAGCTGCATGAATGAACATGCACGTGGAATGCATGTTTGGACTACTGATTTCAACGCAGTTAGAAGCCAGTGTCTGGAATATGGGGTGTGATCTGAACACCCTCAACAGCAGCAGGGAAAGCAAATGCAAAAGGTGACCATAGCCATCTGCACTTCTGGGCCCTGTGCTTTTTGAGGCTCCTAGAGGACTGTGCGAATCCCTCTTAGCAAATTATAATATCGCCACTTTACATAACTAAACTGAGGATAGCAGCAGACATGTTATGTTGAAATAATCACAAGGAACTTCAATGCGACCTCTTGAGAAATGGCCACAACAGATGAACAAACAAACCGCTAAAATGGTAAGTCAAAACAAGACAAAACAAAACCAATCACCAAGCTTTAATGGCATTTTCACAGGAGCTCAGGTCCCCCCGAAACTGTAGCATATGATACAGTCATATCCTAATGGCCCTTGCATTCTCCTGTCCTGAGGTCCTTGGGGAGTCCTTTCTCCAAGACATAGTCTGGAAAGGACGGTACTATCTTCAGTCTGGGTGATGTGGGAAGCCAAATTCCTAAACCTACAATCACCAGCACACTGACCCTCAGAGCCTTAGCCAGAGTTTGGCGGTGCCTTTTCACGTACTTCTTCATAATCCCCAGTTTTCACATCGGGTCATTTATATTCCTCAAATTGTGGGTGATGCAATTTTGCTCAAGTTCTTAAGAGGGCTGTTTATGTCATGTGCCTTTTATAGGAAAAAAAAGGAAAGCGAATGCTTGCTAGATGGCTGAGCTGTCCTACAAAGAAGGAATAAGGCAGTTCCTTTAATAAATTTATAAGTCGACGTTTGTTATTTCATAAAACAAATATATGGAATTTCATTTTCTGCAACAAATGGCTTCTTGAGTCTATGGAATAGTTACATGTAAAATTATTTTAATAATAATATTAAAATAATCTAAATTCTAATAATTCTAATTCTTTAAGTTTTTCTCCCACTCCTCTCCTGTCTAATCTTTGCCTTATTCTTAGATTTATTATTAATTTTCTCCACTTTATATTCACACATTCTATTTAATTTTACTATTATAATTTCTATATGTTCTCTCTTGTTTGCTGAAAGTGTCTTTAAAATCTTTTTTTTTTTTTTTTTGGTCCATGGAAGCAATACCGCTTCAATCATGTATGTATGTATATGAAATAATATATATTTTAATGGTGATAATCCGTTGTATAATCTTTTGATAATATACACATAACTCATGCCCAGATTTATTTAGCATTTGTATGCTTTGGTTCTTCAAACATTTTCTTTAGGGGGAAAGCAGGCCCCCAAAGACAGGAACAGGATCTGCCTTCTCTTTATCCTAATCCTAACAGAGTGTCTGGCACTTCCCAAATGGAGTACAAATATTCGTTGAATGAATGCATGAGAAGAAAGGTGACGAGGACTAGAGAACAGCATTGCTTCACAAGAGGCATGTGGGGGTGGCCAGGAGAGGAAACTTGGTGAATGGGATTTCCGAGATCAATCCATCTGCCTTTATAATACGCCACTAGGCCGAATAATATTAATAAAAGAAAATTGATTTAAAAAAAATCCCAGTCTGAAGCATTTTTATCCACATTATCCAAACAACAACAATGGCAACACCCCTGAGCCTCCATTCAGTTGAGGTAATGGACATCGATATACGTAAGAAGGTCCAAACTACATGCTACTGGGCATCCAGGAAAGAAAAGAAGCCAAGGATACTCCACACGTGGCTTCCCCTCTTAACCCACTTAATTCGATCATCATTTTCAGATCCACTTCCCACCAGGGCTCAAGGGAGCCTCCAATTTTATTCCATCTCCATTAAGACACATGGCTCCTTTGTCTCTCAAAATAAGAACGAGGCTCCTCAGACAAATGATGCAAGAGGCAATTAAGTGCACATCAACTGCTTCCTCAACTTGGAAGAGAAGTCAGCAGTATCTAAAGAAACAGCTCCGCTTTTCACAGTCTCTCCACCTGGACTGTATTTGATTGCTTAAGCCCTTCCCCCATCTCCCATAGATTTTCTTGAAACAGGTAAACTGCCAACTGGGGCAGGTCAAAGCAGGCTTTTTGAGGAGCTGCACGTTACAATTTAGCATGACTTCCTCCCCGCCAATCTCGCAGAGGCGCGGTAGGAATAGATGAAGTGGCAGGCACAGCGCTAAGTAGATTCGGCCCCTGATGACTTTTCAAATATTTCTACCAGGTTTTCAGAGCAAGGTCTGCTGCCAGTCATTGCGATTCACTGAGGAGGAACTCTAAGCGGGAAAATAAATCACATGCTAATTTTCTAAGTCAGTCAGAGGGAGGTGGGGGAGAAACGCATGGCAGGGGGGTCAAGGAAATAGATTAATAAATAAGTACGTTTCCTAACAAGTGAAATATACCTTTTGAAAGCTTCCAGAGAGGCTTCTTTGTTCAGATTTCCAGGTTTCCCTGATCCCCACCCCTGAATATCCTGCCATTTCTCTAACATCCTTATTTCCTAAAGTAAATTAGTAAAACAGAAGTTCTTCTCTAAAATAAAGTCAGCTTCCAGAGCGGTCCCCCCAGAGCTGCCCGAAACAAGCTGGAGCTTCGGAAACACTCTCAGGACTCAGGATAGGAAGAGTCATTGTTCCCATCTTGCGGGCCCTGCACGAAGGCTGATGTCCCTCCAGCGTCGTAAATTATCTTTCCAGTAAGGGCACCAGCCATGTGTTGCAAGTCAAGGACAAAGGGCTGGCCACAGACCCATTTGAAGTAGGGTAAGCTGTTTCTGGAGCACTTGGTATGTCTGTTTTCTGCTGAGCCTCTGACCTTCCTCTCTGGCTTTCAGAGTCTGTACTTTTCAGTCCTTAACTGCCAGACTGGCCCCCTCCTCTCCATCCCACCCCAGCTCACCGAAATGGGCCACCTCGGACCGGTACCACATTCACTACAACACTGGGGATGTAAAATGCTAGGGATGTAGAAACATCCCTACATTCTGGTGGTTGAGAGCTCATATCCTATCTGGTTTTCAGCCCCCCAATCAACCACTTACTAGTTCTGTGATCTTGGGGCAACTACGATATTTCTATGAGCCTCATTTTATCACATGTAAAATGGGGATTATAATAATATTAATTGTTCCAGTTTGAAAATTAAGTGCACTATGTGTGATGTATAGACGGTAGTGTGTTATAGACACACTACCTGGGCAATATTCAATAAGTAGTTCTATTATTACTCTCGTCATTGTTGAAAGAGAATTTACCAGAAAAAATTTCTTAATGGTAGATGGATCCTTGTAAGGCACTTAGGAAGATACTGGATGAAAATAGTAATGGGCTAATAGTCATGGGCTAATTCTATTTTCATCTACCTACCTCTTACCTATCAATCACCACATAATGGGGCACACGACCCAATTTCAGGTTTGATGCCTAAACGACGGACCTCTCCTCCTCCCTCCTTACCTGACCGCCAGCGGCGGGTGCCGCAGTCACCTGCTCCCTTTCGAAACCCCGCGCCCCTCCGTGCCTGGCCTCCCGGACGGCGCTCTCCTCCCTCCTCCCCTCGTCTGCCCCCTTCGTCAGTGTCTGCGCGTCTCTGCGACCTCGGATACCGATCCCCGAGGACTTGCTCCTCCGTCTCTTTTATCGTTACTTATTTTTTTCTAGATGATCCCCTCTATTCCTGTAGCTTTAAGTGGTATTATTAGTGTTTTTAAAAAAATACCTAAAGGTATATCTGCACTTCAGAATTCTCTGCAAACTTTAGATACATGCCTAACTGCCCTGCGCATATCACTTACATCGATTATCTCAAAATTAACCAGACTTAACGTAATTTTTTCTTTCCCCTTTATCAGAAAAATGAAGTATTTCAACATCCCATCTTCCTCGTCTTTGTAAACAAGTCCACCATTTACCCTGCTACCCAAACCAGGAACCCTGTATTTACTCTTGATTCCTCCCTTTTTCTTTTGCTTATTCCCCTTTATCAGGCACATCTTACTGATTCTACTTCGAGAATACATGGGACATCTGTCTGCTCCTTTTAGTCTTTTGTGACACCAGGAATTCAGCTCCCACTTGGAATTCTACAACTGGACTCTTTGCTTCCACTTTGCCCATTTTTAATAAAGTCAGGTGTGAATGCTGTGTGGAAAAGGGGGGTCAATCTGACCACCTGGGGCCATGGATATGCACAGAGGAGCCAGCACGATCATCTTTCCGAAGGGGACGATTTGAGCTAACTCTTGAAGGGAAAGAAGGCGCTCACACAGGAGATGGCCCAAGACAGAAAGGACAGGGTTTATCAAGGCATCAGATGGGGAAGGATGGCAGAGGATGGAATCCGTGAACGATTCTCTATGGCTAGCGGGGAAGCGGGGCACAGGGGATGGAGCAGGCTGCAAAGTCAGAAGCCAGATCCGAAAGGCTTTGTCTACTGTGCTAAGCGCTTTGGAATTTACCCTAAGGGCACTTTGGAATTTACCCTAAAGTGACTCATTGAAGGATTTTAAACTTGAGGATAACATGATTAATAAAAGCTAACATTTGGTAAGGATGTGCCAAGCAATGTTCTAAGTGCTTCGCATGGATTAAGTCATTTAATCCTCATGACATTCTGATGAGGCAGATGCTATTAATATCCTCATATTCCAGTAAGAAAACTGACTGTGAAGTACAAGTTCCTCGAGGACAGGTCCTTCATCTGTTTTAAAATGGGTCCCAAGGTCTTATCACTGGGTCTGGCATGATGAAGGAATGAATGAATGAGACACAGAGGTTATTCTCCCAGAGAAGGGCGTGATATGAAAAGGGGTCCTCTGACTCCACTATCATTACGTGTACATTACAAAGAAAAAGGCAATTTGAGGTGGAAGTAGATGACTAGAATATGATAGACCTGGCAGGAACCTAACACTAGAATTGAAAGCATCTTTCTAATCCTTAGACTCAGTGATGAGGATGAACTGCCATCTTTGAAATCTGAAGATCTATTAATGGCATTTCCTAAAGTGTGGTCCAAGAGTTATCTGCTTCAGAATCCCCTGAAAAGCTGCTTAAACATGCACACTCCAGGATTCATCTTTAATCTATTAATTCTGGGGATGTGACTGGGGAAGCTGCAATGCCAATCAATCGCTATAAGATTCTTATGAGAAATGAATTTTGAAATTAAATGGTTTAACATCTTAGATCTTCTCGGGAATGTTTTTTCAGAGAAGTGACTCAATGTGTACATTGTGGTATTCTGAAGAATTTTCATTTTCTCTATTTCAAGAGATGCCATCTGTCAAATCAAAAAATCTAAATAAATTTGGCTAATTTTTAAAATGTCATATTTTATGGATCTTCCAAAAGTAAACTAAGTCTTAAGCAGAAATAAATGTTTCACACACATCTAAGGAATTTCACAATCCACAAAATCTATGTGCAGACTAAAATTTCATGCCTTTCTTGCTAGACTATTGTCAAATCTGAAGTTATCATACCCCAAGGAAAATTAACGTATGTAAAGGGTATCAAGGTAATTTTGAATGCATTTCCAATAAAAATAAGTTTTTGGACATTGTTGAAAATATGCATCATCTAACACTATCAAGAGAAGCTAATAGATAGTTTGCATCAACTATAAAACAGTAATAACCTTTTCTTTGCTTAAGTTCTACTCAAACACAAAGCTCGAGACAAGCACTTGAGCGCATGTGGATTGCTTTGAGAAGGGAACTCAAAGAGGAAAAGCCAATACACCCTCAAGTTGGTTGTACTAAGTACAGCGGTGGCTGGATCCCAGAAGGAACGTTTTAATGAAACACACGGAATAAATGCATTTCAAAATTGCCCTCCAGTTGGACAGATGAGGGGAGCATTTATTGACTTCTCACGCTTCCAGGCACGTACATGGGACAGAATGGCTGAATGGGTCTCTGCACCCACTCTACGCGGTGGTGGCCAGTGACCCTGGGGGAAGCTGCCAAGAGTTTACACTTGCACATAGCTGTTGCTGTAATAATGGCTTCTGTAAAACAGTGGGCCAAAAATGATGAATGGCCCAAGAGGAGTCTGATACTTCCTTTTTTAGATATTTAATAATTATCAGAAATGATCCCCTAGGCAAAGGAGTGTGGGTGTCTTTTGTTTTTTCTCCAAATACGTGAATTATAAATATTTTATCTCCAGAGATGGTTTTGTATTTTTAGTTTGGATTATGTTTAGGCCCAATTTCTTCTCCTGTGGGCCTGATGGGAAACATTTGTCCCTTTATAGTTAGTATGCAAAACTTGGAAAGAACCCATGAAATAAAAGCAGGTTAAAATAAATTCCCTGTGAACTATGACTTGAAATTGTTTATTCGGTAACTGAAGAGAGCCTTGTTGGACACTGAGCAGATTATGAAGTTGCCACCAAAAGGATTTCCAAGCGTGAGTCTCTTTTAAATCATTCTGATGGTAACGTAAGCTACGGCAGGCTAGCACCGTTTGAAAAAGTGCAAGACGTGTCCCCTCATGCCTTCTTAGGATAAGCACAATGAGTCATTTTTTCTTGTCTGGATGGTCTCAACGTCCTCCATATCGGCTTCCACTCCGGGTCTCGCTCTGTTTTTCTCCCTGCCCCTCACTATACTCCCTCCCTATTCTCCATTTTTTTTTTTTTAACAAGAAGAAAGAGAAGAACATTATTTACCTTTTGTATTATTGCGCCAGTGTAGATCCATTTTTATTTACCTATCCCTAACCCTGCATTCTTCTAGAAACTGTTTACTCTGTTAAAGCTGGTTTATAATCTGGGTGTTGCATCTGGATGAGAACATAGAGCCTGGAGTTTGTCACCCCTGGTTTGAATCCTGGCTCCACCACTTATAAACTGTATGACTCTGAAAGGCCCCTTAACTAACTTGTTTGGACCTCATGCTCTCTTCTGTGAAACGGGGCTGAAGATAACATCTCTCTTTCAGGGTTATTGTGAAACCTAAATGAGGTCATAGATGAGAAAAGGTTTAACATGGTGTCTGATGTTTAATAAATATTTGATAAACATTAATTATCATCATTATTTAGTCCACAATTTGTTTTTTTCATCTACATCCTTAGATGTTCTCTGAGTTTAAGAATAAATGTATAGACAGGATCACCAGTAACAAGAACTCGAAATCAAACTTGTCTACTGGCTATGAACCAGTACACTTTGACTCGTGATGTTAATGAACTTGATAAGCAGAGAATAGCAAATAGAAATGAGACTGAGCAAGAGCTGTCTAATAACAAATCTCAACAGCAGAAATGGTTCTTAAAAGAAACTTTGAAGCGAAATCTCTAGGTTTCTGACCCTGTTGGGAAAAGGTAATAGAGAACTGACCTTCCTTGGCTGAGAACTTCGAATGTGAAGAATTCTTCATTGAATTTCTCAAAGTTGTACATAGCAATCGGTTTTGTTGCTGTATCTGCAAAAACATAAAAAAGATGCAAGCTTTTGAAGAAATGATGATTGATAAGCCCTACTTGGTGCTCTTCAAGTACAGTCAACACCACACAATACAATATCAATGGAGTTTTGCTTGAGTTGGTGGTTCATATGGGCGACGTGAAGGCCAGAAGAATAAGAAAATGAAGTCGTTCTGGGGTCTAAATTGTGAACTGCAGTAGAGCACACGTATTAGCCAAGCATATGGGTAAACCAAAAGCTTTTATACAAAAGTGGGAACTTCTCAACTACTTATTAAGACCACTTGGTCGCAATATCGGGAAGGCAGGACTAGACTATGATCAGAATGGGGTAAACAGGTAATCAATGGCCTTTGGCTCTATTTGGAGAGACGCTATGAGAATAAATGGATGGTCAGCTTGAAAGATGAAACAGAGGAGTTAGGAAACCAGGAGAGAAAGCCACTGGATGCGATAAGCAACCATACTGCCACCGTAAAGGTGTTTTCTGCCAAGAACAGTGCTGACTTGATCTTTATGGATACATGATAGTATCCCAGAATTCTTGTTGAAACCCTGTAAGAAAATTGCTTGAAGGCAGACTTATGTTTAAGTTTGAGGTTTGATCATCTCAAGGTAGGAAACAAAGCCTTTTATAGAGCAACCTTATCTGAACATGGATACTCTGCATCATTAAAATCAACATACAGGTGTACATGCTTCTGCATTTTCAGGAAGTTACATCTCTAGACCTGCTAAGGTGGGCCTATCTTGTCCTCTCCATCAATCCACAAAGTGTTTCCCAAGCAGCCTCTCTGTAGTCATATCACCTCTCTGCCACGGCCAGTCATACCCGCTGACCTGATCGCTCTCATCGCCCGGTGTAAGTTCTTTGTAGCCATCTTACTATTCGAAATGACTGTTACCTATTTATTTTTGCTTGAGTATTTCATGCCTCTTTGCAAAAGTTAGTCACTGTCCGTGAACATTCTTTTCAAACTTACACATATAACTCAAATTTATTTAGCATCTCTCCCCAAGTTAGCGCTTTGCTGATCATTATAGGAAAATGCGCCCCACTATTTTGGCCGGTTTACTCATTTAAACATTTATTACTTAAGCCAAACCAATTTCCTATGCCTGCACTACCCACAATGGTATTCATTAACCACATGGGGCTCTTGATCAGTTGACATGTGGCTAGTTCAAATTCAGGTGTATTCTAAGTGGATTGCACTGGATCGTAAAAACATTGTATGCAAAATGAATATAAAATATCTTCAATAATTTTTTGAGTACATGTAGAAATGTTAATATTTTGGATAATTGAGGTAAGAAAAATATATTGTTAAAATTTAGTTCATCTCCTTTTTTTAGCGTGGCTAGTAGAGAATTATAAATTGCACGCACAGCTTACATTATATTTCTAGTGGACAGCACTGGCCTTTGTAGTCCCAGTGACATTGGTACATTTGAAGTACACTGTTGTACCTAGAGTGTATGATATTCTGTTCTGTAAGACTGGTAAACGTCATTCACTTCCATTCCTAGAATGTATACCTAGCAATGGGTCTTTATGAAATGACGTCCATTAGGAATGGCGGGGGGCACTCCAGCAGCTGCTCTGTGAGGTCAGTCTGGCGGCTCAGTATTGGGACTTGCTTACAACAGCTCATTGTAAACCAGACTTGGCCTTTCTTATGTGCTCTGTATTTGTAGCAGCAATTATAGCTTCCAGGGTCAGGCACTTTCAGGCAGTTAATAACCAGTTTGACTAAAAGTCCATCAGCTTTTTAGCCTTTCATTAAATGCTAGGAAATGCCTTACCCCAAGGTCAATATTGCTTAGCTCAGTCATACTTTATGATTGAGAGAAAGAATGCTTTCCTCTTCATTGTCAATAGTATTGATTTGAGCTTCTTTGGGTGGCCCTGGCCATTTTTATTTGCCCTCCTTTGTTTTTAACTGCCAAAGAGGTGACATCATCTTTCCTTTCACAATATGGACATTGTTGCAATACTGAAAACCTAGTACAAGGAGATCCACTGTCAGACTTTGGACCTCACCTCTTCATTATTACTGTAAAGTGACTCACAGGGGAAAGGAGGCTCACGCTGTAAACCCTACAAGTCACCAGCCTGATAAACTACCATCTTGACCACCGGCCACAATGCTCTCGTTAACTCAAATAGAAGAGCAGGTATGACTAATTCTTCCCTTTACCCGCCAAAAATAAATCACGGCACCAAGCTGGAAGGAGACACAGACTTTTCCAAGACGAAGAGTTGAGTTGGAGGCTGAAGCCTTGGAAACATTTTGAAAATGAGCCAGGCGGCCTGAGCAGGGGATTAGTGAACAAACTCTCAGGACCAGACCCTGCCCTGAAAGCTGAGCTGGCAGAGGCAGCTGCAGAGACCTGTAGGATATGGTGGCATCTATGGGATTTTATTAGATATTAAATATGCATTGATCTCTTCAATAAGTCACTCGTTAATTCATTTATATACGCCTATGTCCTTCAAAGACTTTCATAAACTGTTCGTGTTAGGGGATCATTCCAGATTTTCCAAAAGCCATGCATCTAAAATTCACAGCAGCTTATCGACAAATATTTTGTTTGCATCTGATTCACTAAAATTCAACTACTTGACTCAATCAATGCAAGCAGTGCCTGGTACCTAAGCGGTAACAGGAAAACTGGGTGTTGGGGCCAGATATATGGTAGATTGAACTCTAATATTTCATTGTGTGTTCCGATATCTTCATCTGTAAAATCCGGGGGCATTAGTAGATATTTTAGAAGATAAAATATTCAAAGGACCCATTAACAGTGCTAACGCCTAGTGAATATCACCATAACGACTGGGGTTAGCCCACAGTAGAATGAAATGGCTGAAGGTTTTTAATCTTTTTGCTCAGAATCAATATATTTATGTGGCTGGTATAGTGTTTTACAAATATGGAGCACCAAGTAACTGGTTACTTTTATTATTACTGTTATTATCGTTCTTATCTAATCTCGGCATTTCTGGAATGATACAGTGTTCTTTAGCAGTAAAGACCCAGTTTGGAAAATTTGTTATTAGCATGATGACGATTTAATTAATGCAAAACTTCTTAGGGCAATCTCAGATAAAGCTCTGTTAATTTAATAATGTACAACACATTGCTGTGGGACAAGCATCTGTTCTTTGGACAGACTGGCATGGACAGATGAAAAGGACACATTCTGGAGTGAGAACCCTTGAATCTATGTCCTGGTTTAGTCATGTAACTATCATATGACCTGAGGCACGTTACTTAATCTCTCCATGCTGAGGCATGGATTCCTCAGCTATAAAATAGAAGAGCAGTTTCAGAGGGATATTTTACATCCATGTTCATGGAAGCATTATTCACAATAGCTAAAAGGTAGAAGCGACCTAAGTCTCCATCAACGAATGAGTGAATAAACAACTTACGGTCTGTGCATGCAATGGAGTATTATTCGGCTACAAAGGAAGGCAATTCTGGCACATATTACAACATAGATGAACCCCGAAGGCATAATGCTAAGTGAAATAAGCCAGTCACAAGACGACACATACTACAGGATTTCATTTAAAAGAGGTACCTAGAGTAGTCAGATTCACTGAGACAGAAAGTCCAATGGTGGTTGCCTGGTTCTGGAGGGAGGGAAAATGGGAAGTTGTTTAACGGGTACAGAGTTTCAGTTTTGCAAGACAGAGAGTTCCGGAGATGTGCTGATGTGTTGATAGTTACACAACAGTGTGAATATATTTACTGCCACTGAACCTGACACTTAAAAATGGTTAAGAGGGTAATTTTTCTTACGTATATTTTATCACAATTTTAAAAATTAAAATAAAAAAAGAATAACAATATAATTTCTTTATATTTATTTTGTTGAGTGAATTAGGGGATAATGTCTTTCATGACGTAGCCCAGTGCTGGGCACCTAGGACGTACAAGTCAAATAAATTGTAGATGTTAAGAAAAAATACAAAACAAAATATCAAAAACAACCACCCACGGAATTTCTTTGCATCTACAACTTCTAGTTCTGAGCTAAGATCGTTAAGGATGAAAACAAGCCTAAGTAGTTCCCCCAGACCAGGAGTGAAACAGCTGTTAGAGGCAGGCCATGGTGAGGTCCTTAGCAAGACAAGACTCAATCTGAGCAAAGATCAATGTTGAATTCTTGGAGTCTAAGACAGAATCCTACGTCGAGCCAGCAGGGGGCGACAAAGAGGGGAGGCAGGGTGAATTAGAACAGGCGGGGGCAGGGAAGCCAGAGGGAAGTCCTATGGATGGTGTCCCACTGTGGCGGGAGGTCACTGAGTGTGCCTCCAGCCTGCCTGAATGCAGTCCTCTGAACGCAGCCCCTGACACTCAACGAGGCAGTAATTTTCCCTCATTATAAATGCTTTTCACAGGCCTTCATTCACTTGGACGTACCTTTTCCCCGAAGCTTGCCAAACAGTTCTTGACAAAACATGCGCCATTAGGAAGATAAAAAATATACATATTTCCTAAGTCACTGAGATGGTTCTGTACCTGTCAAGTTAGCAGGGTCTGTCCCACACCTGGACATGCCCACGCCCAGCTGGGGCTACTTAAGGTCACACAGCAGCGATTCTTCTCGAAGGGCTGGGTCAAGTTGCTCCTTCAGCTCACTTGCACTGTCCCTGCAAATCTGGCCACCCTTCCTCCTCCTGATCTAAAATATTCCAGTTTTTAATTAGTTCCAGGCCGGTCGATGTGACTGCCCCATCTGCACAATGCACATGTGCCAATTCAAAGTCTGAAGCCGATGAACTAATACAGCCAACTGAAGACCTGTTGAAGGAGGCAAATGGAGCCACACTGCTGCTGGAAAATTCGCCCGGAGCGCCTGCCAGCCCCGGGCCCTTTCCAAGCCGTGCCTGAACCACAGGCCCGTTATGAAAGGGCTGCTGAGTTCCATATTCTGCCTCCGACTCTCCAGAAACCAAAGGACGATTAAAGTGTGGGATGCAAACTCCCTATAAGCTGGGGATGTGTCCCAGGCTCAGTGACGTCCTTGGCTAAGCACAAAGTAGCAGAGGTCATGGCCCAAATCCATCAAGGGCCAGCAGAATGGAGAAAAAAATTAATGCAGGTACAGTTCCTTTTCGACATGCAGCCTCATTAGCCCCTAAATACAGAGCCAAGCCATTGAGTCCACAGCTCAGTTTCACCTGGCTCTTTTGTGCTTTATAGTGTCAGACTTTTGTGTTCAATATTGTCCTTTAATTGTATTCCTTTCCACTTCTTAACTATAAAGAGGAAAACATACATATACATATAACATAAATACCTGTATATGTGATACATTCACATTATATTTATGGATATATATACATTATGTATTTATATAAAATGAGATGGAACTAAAGCCTTTACATCTAGTGTGTTCCTTCATATTCTCCTGTACCATAATACAAATGCTAAAATCATAATCCCAGAAATAAAACAATATTCATCTGATAAAAAATTTCTCATATCGGCAGGGATTGTGTTTGGTAGAGCTCGGTTTGGTTGTATTAGACATGCGATGAGTGCTAACTTTTCCCATTTTAAGTGCTGCTAAAAATTACTTTTAATTAATCCATTTATTTATTCGCCGTGTACTTACTGTCTACTATGTGTCAGGCTCAATCTATCTAGCAGTGAATAAAAAGACTCGTAGATAAAACTCCCTACTTTACAGAACTTATATTTTCAGAATATTATTTCCCTTCTACTTATTTCCTTCCAAAAAAAGTGAAAATGAACATACCCAGAATATTTACAATCCTCAGATGACTATTGCTAGCTCATCATCACATCATTATGACTTCTCTTTGCTTTAAGATCATCATTATAAACTGTGAATTACCTCGACCCTGACAGTTTCCTCTACGTCATTCTCCTGTCACAGGGGAAAAGGCATTGACCCCCCCACAACTGTGCCATCCTACAACTCGCTGACCTGTCCCCCAAAGCCTCGTCAGGGCTCGTTATGGTTGGATCACACTTTCATGCTGGGAGTACACACTTTGCCAGCCTGGTCCAGGCACAGATTCTGGTTGAGATAGTAGGAAAAAGCACAGACACTTTCACTGAACCGAATAAGACAAGCGGTCACAAGATGGCTCGCTGCACAACCCCTTTAGGGAAAAAGTAAAACAGAAACTCCTCGTGCCCTGGTGACGCTGTTGCACAAACATCAGTCTCATGTCTCGCTGGCAGTTCTCCTGTTACTGGCTCTTCAGCATCCTGTAGAATTGTTCCTGAATGCCACCCAGGTCCAGGTTTAAGGAGAAAAATGTCACATTACATCTCTCAGGATTTCTTACAGTAACTGCCTTCTCTGTACTATGCCACAGAGTCTTAATTCCCAGTACGTGACCTCATCCTTGCACATAGCTTTTTCTAATTCCTGAATATCTGGTTTCTAAAGAACACTGTCATCACAAAGCAGGAAGTGTTTATAGAAGAGAATCAGGTAGAAGGATGGAAATTATTTCCAAGATCAGTCGGTACTGAGGCAGTAAGGAGAGTAAAAGAAAATTGGGAAAAGAAGTCCACCTTTTGGTCTGGCTTTGCCTAGTTGGGATCAGTCAAGCTTACCTATGACCTGTGGTGTTAACCAGGCCTGTCAGTTAAAACTAAACATGTTAAACAGTGGCAGCCAGCCAAAAACATAAATTCTGCCCCAAACTAAACACCGCAGAGGGTCTGCCTAGTTTCAAAATATCTATGCCAACTGCGCAATACACGGCACGTTGTGGGCATGATTGTGCAGGAGCACTGGGAGGGGCGGCCTGCTGTAAGGGGTCAGTTCTCGAAGGCACCGGCCCCCTAGGTTTGGGGAAAGGTCTCAGGATTTGTCATTACCTCCTATGAAATAATCGAGGCTGGGTGTGGGGAAATGGCTAATAAAATGGACCATTTAACTTGGTAATACACTCACTGAATAGTTTCAAGAAAGGAAATTTATGGAGATCCCCAGGGGAGCTAAGGGGAAGGACTGTGGGGAAGTACATGGAGTTTGTGTGGGTCACTCTTTTATGATATTTGAGGCTACAAGTAAGAACAGAACACAGGGTTTTAAGAAGGTTTAGCTTAAGGAGATGAAGATCGTTGTTTTGTTTGGTTGTCTGTTGTAAAATTAAAGGAGCTCTACGAATATCTCACATGGCACTGGATTCTACATCCCAGGATAGGAACGGCATGGGACATTCGGGACACACATGCATATGCCAAATGACTTAGGAATGTGGGAATCCATAAATAAAAGGGCACACATTGTCTAAAAATAAATACGTGTGCATATTTCACTGCCTTTGTTTAACAAATATTGTTGAGAGATTTCTATGTGCTGAGTGCTGAGAATAAAACAATGAACTCTTCTCTCCAAGCACTTAAAATTTCACGAGAGATTTAGACAAGCAAGCGGGCAGTGAGGAAGGATGGGACGAGTGCTATCGTCAGAGGGACAAGCATAGAGGTATTCAGGTCAAGGTATTTAGGAGCGTCATCTCACTCAGTGTTGGGGGGGGTGTCAAAGAAATCGAAGAAACCTTTGGAAGGGTCTAGAGGACTATAGGGGTCAACTCAGTGAAAGAAAAGGGGAAACAAAAAGTTTTCTGAACACAGGAAATGGCTCCTAGATGGAGAAATCATGGAAGACCTATTGGATAAGAAGACACCTGAGCAGAGACCTGGCGAAAGTGAGGGAGTCCGACGGTCACATGGATTTCAGGAAAAAGGTCCTCAAGAATGGTGCGCACTTGCATTCGGTGAGAAAGACAGTGGTTTCACAATCCACAGGCCCACTGTCCACAGTCCAGCCTGATGTCCGGTCCTCACTGGGCCAGGTTTCCCTCCATTAGTTCTTGAGGCACTGCCCAGTGGGTCCTTCCATCCTGCCCTGTCTACTGTGCATGAACTTACTACTGCTGGACTCTTCTTCAATTCCAGATCAGGATTTTAGTTTTCTTGCTCATGAGTGAACGGCCCTGAACCAAGGTTTTCCTGAGGCATTCTTGTGCGGCCCAGCCACAGCCATTTCTTCTCTCTGCTTTGTGCCAGTGCCCTGAATTATCAGCCTCTGTTGGTAATTCTGCTCCAAGGGAGGAAAATTTCTCTGCTACCATGAATGACATCGATTCCCATTTAAACCTAAATGGCCTGGGTCCGTTTCAGTTCTCTACCCACCTCTAAAGAGTCTTCCGGATCCCCAAGGTCAGTTCTCTGTGGTAAATATCAAGCCGATCCTGTCTAGAAATCGCAGTCCCTGAGACCTCATGACCGTTAAACCCATTCTGTTTCAACTTCTTTCTAAGGGGCACATGACATGGATATCTAGCAAGCTTTGTGATTAAAATTATGTAAATTAGGATAATTCAATTCAATATGCAGCATTTGAAGGTGATCTGGGTCGGAGGGCACTGCATGGAAAAAAGTTTTGGGAGTTCTGGGTGGCGTGGCTGCAAGCTGATGTCCATGGACTTTCCCTCTCTTATTTCCCCATTATCTCTGTTGGAGCAACTGATTTATTCTTGCAAAAGAATCAGGATATTGTCCTTCCTCACGGCGAAACTAAAATGTGCATCGGGTAGACCAAATAGTTCAATGTAAAAGAGTGAAACCATATAAGAAATGGAAGAAAACGTAGGTGTATCTGATTTTGGGGTGCGAGTCTTTTTAATCATAACCCCTAAAAGGGGCTCAAACAAAATGATTGGTGAGCTTGAGGATCAAAGAGAGAAAACGTCTCTATACCACTTGACTTCTTAAGATTAAAAGGCAACTACATATTAGAAAAAAAAATGGATAAGTATGAAGAGCACTAATAAAAAAGCAATATTACAGAAATATCAATAAGAATAAACTAATTCACAAGAGAAAATACAAAATGTACATATAAAAAAGCTCAACTCCGTGATAATCAGAAAACACAAATCAAAAGGTAACAGCGATATGTCATATTAACTAACACTTTAGCAAAAGTTAGAAATTACTTAATTTTTATAGTGATGCAATAATAAATAAGTGCCAAACACTGCTTGTAAGAGTGTAAATTTGTATGGTTTTTCTAGAGAGTAATTTAAGAAAATGTATTAAGAGTCTTGAAAATGCTTATAATTTTTGACCTGATATTTCTCTTTTCAAGAATTGGACCAAAAAATATGCTTAAAAATGTTCCTTTTTAAGGTAACTACACCAAAAATAAAAAAATGATCATATATATTGTGATAGGTCCAAATAATGAAATGTGATACCAAAATTAAAATTCATATTTAAAAAAATAATTTAGTACTGCTAGAAAGCGTCTTGCTAAAATGTTATATGAGAGGCAGGACACAGGAGTGTATGTAGAAGATGATTCTGGATTATCTTCAAAGAAGACTGGACAGAAAAAATAACAATGTTGTTATAATTACCAATGTGTGATTATGAATAATTTTTAAAAACTTAGAAATTCCTTAAAATGAGCTTTTATGCATTAATTATTAGGTAAACACAGCACATCCTATTGTAAAAATTGGAAATAGTTGAATGAATGAATGCATTCCTCCCGGCAGTTTTATTCTATTCTTAGAAGGGACCTGGGGAGTCTCTACTGAGCTGTATTTGTGACATGGTCTTGTCACAATTATTAGAATAGCTGCTAAGAACTTGAATAAGGATAAGCCATGACAACCAGTTTTCTGGGGGGAAAGTAAGGCGACTCTGGAAAATCTTACAGAATTAATAAATATATGTAAAATCGGCTATGCAAATTATAAAGCCTATATTATGTTAGGTGTGTTACTTTCCAAGACGACGTCTAAAACATAAAAACCCACATTATTACAAATCTAGATGAACACCCGAGGATAGATCCACTTATAATAATGTTCCAATAATGATGTTTTTATGTCGTCTCTGCTAATTAGTTTGTAAGATCTAATTATCATCTCGACAGCACAGATTTCATCACTGGTTATGCAATTGTTACTTTTCTTCCATAATTTAGTATTTCATTGATTATTGGTGATTTCTGGTTGGTTGTGGCTTGTTCCTTAAAAACAGGTGTTATTTAAAACCAATATTAAAGAAAATGTATGTATTATTATTACTTTTATAAATAAGGTTTTGGAGAGAATCAAGCAATGGTGGTAATAGTGGAAATGTCCCCTTCCTGGGGTGGGGGTGGGGGCAGTGATAAAGCAATTTTTACCCCATAATTGAGAAAGAGTCGAGATGCAGAACTTTTCTTGGGACGCAGGTATTTGCAATTTCCCTAAAGAGCCCAATCTTGGCTTTCCTACAGTTACACAGTACGGAAGACATCTAAAATCTGTTAGATCATTGACATATTCTTTTGGACCAAGCTTCCCTCCTTGGTTCCACTCATCTCATGTTCAGATGTATTTTCCTAGGGAAGTTCCACATGAATAAACTATAGATCAGGTTCTCTTCTCCAGCTCCCCTCTGTGGTGACGTCTGTGTATTTCTCTTTATAGTGGTGTTAATCTGAATAACACTCAGTGTGTTCACATAGCACTCCAGGAAGAGCTTGAGGTGGTTTAGAAGACTGAACAAAAAAACAGATGATTTAAAAGCTACAAAAGAAGCATCGACATCTTGGAGAATTTCTGATTTAAGGGAGTAGGTCAGAACATCTCACTTTATTTGTCAGGTTTGTTAGTAGAGCTGCCAGCGAGGCAGAGCCCCCCTGGCAGACATCTGTGCTGAAGCACGAAGATCTCTGTCTCTTTGCTCACCGAGAACAGGAAACATTTTGTCTCCAACAAATCAAGTCTCAGAACAGTGCCAAGTTTCATGGCTCGGGAAGCTAGTGACCCTTCCGTCTTCTGCACCAGTTGCCGCTCTCTGTGGAACAGCTGAGCGTCCATATCCTTGAGGCACCAGCAAAGGGCACTCTGTTGTTCCTGGCACAGCACGCAGTGCCAGGCCCTGGGGGATTCTCAGAGCTCTGCTGATCAAGTACTTGGTGTTCGGCTGCCAGATGAGAAGTGAGCATCCAGAAAAATATCTTGGTGACTCTGAAACTTCAAAGGCACAGGGAGGGTGTTTCATCATTAATTTCCCTCTTTCTACATTGGATAATCCCCTCTACATTAAAAAGGAGGCTACGGATTTTTATAAATGAGTTATAGTAATCCAGGTCTTAAGAAATTTGTATTCGAACTGTCTTTTCATGGCTCTGTGATAATGAAGTCCAGACTGCTATATACTTTGCTCTCCAACAGCCATGCCACCCATGCATTTTAGTGTCCCTAACCTAGTCCAAATGTTTATGTGCTATATCTAGTAGCATTTGCATTTTAATAGTTGCAAAATTATTGCAGCGATTGCTAGCAAAATGAACTATCTTTCCATTTGATAGGTGTTACATTTTAATCTGCGTTAGGTTCTATTGCTTGGGTTTGATCCAAGTAATAGTTTGATCCATAGATACAATTTGCATGTGTGCATGTAAATATGTGTGTGTGTTGTGTGCGTCTGTGTATATATACTTATATTATCTATTATCTATTTTTTTCTCAAGCAGAACTTATATTTTGATATCCAACATGAGGACTAAGCTAGACCCTTTATAAAGGACCACACATGCCACATGACCGTGGTTTAGGGCACTCTTTCTTCATCTCCTTTGCTGTCTTGCAAAAGACGAGTCACTGGAACGAGAACCCAGGGTCTAGAACAACATTCTTCTGTGATATTGTAGTGCGAGCATTTCTCGTGGCAGTCTAGTGACATTTAAACAGCAGCACTGATTCTCCTCAAGTCTGTGAACTGTGTCTTTGTCTCCTCAGTGACGGTGGCACATCTGAAGGGCTTACCGCCCCTCTTCACAGACCAGAGGAAACTCTGCCAGCTTTCACTGTGGCTAAACGTGCTACGCTCCAAGCCGCTTTGTATTTCCTGGGTTTACAAGGTACGGCACTGGAATACCTGATCTTAACACATAAACTCCCTAAACTCTCCAGCAGAAACTGCAGTGTGTCTTGAATTTGAGTTTTAAAATGGAACTTAATTTGTGGTGCCAGGACACACTCTTCAAGGTCAAAGTTGACAGGATGGGAGAGGCGTGCTCCATCCAATCGACTTTCCAGCCGAGCGTAGATTCCACCCTCACAGGCCAAAGTCAGCAGAGTTGAGAATCATAAACAGGAGGCCTGGAACAGTCCCCTCAAGCTTGGGCAACTGAAATCTGGCAGGGAGAGTCTGACGAGCAATTCAAATAGGTCCCAAAACACATCTGTGGAAGTGAGGAAGGATCCAGCAGAGCCAGTCAAAACCAGCAAGGGGGTGTGGGGGGGTGGAGTGGGTAGATAGGAAAGGATGAAAATTGCCTTCTTGGCACAAAAGTTAACCAACAACATGTGTCAAATGCCCAAGATGGGCCAAGCATTGTGCCAGGTAGCGTGCAGGAAGGGAGAGGTGGCTATGAGCCTCAGACTGTGCCTTCGGAAAGCTTAAATCTAATTGGTCTGTGAGGTTGAGGGTGCCCAGGGGTCCACACATGTCACCTGGGCTTCTCTGTTACTCTGATCCTTCTGACACTCTATTTCCTCATCAATATTATGAGCTTACAGGCTTAATTTTTGGTCCAATCATATCCAATAATAATTTGCAAACCCCAGTCCCTTACCATGCTTAAAAAGTATTAGAGGAGGCTAAGGGAATGCTCAAAAAAATAAAATAAAATAAAATAAAATAAAATAAAATAAAATAAAATAAAATAAAATGGCAAGTGAAAAAGTGGTTAAAAGTTGAAATGTTTCAATTAAAGCACTGAAAGAATTAAGAAATAAGTCCAGAGCAATGGTAATGACAAAAACGATAGACTCAAATGACCCTTGATAAGGAAAGAAGAGACAGAACTCTAAAAAAAGTCCCCAAGGCTAACACGTTAGAGGGGCGTGGCAGAGCTAAAGAGGTGGAGGCCAGTGATGCACCCAGCCGGCAGGACCCATGGCTGAATTTTCAGAAGTTTTGCGAGCCGGTTGTCAAACACAGCCATTATTAAACAAGAAAATATATAAACTTACAATTAAATAAATTATCGTAAAAATGAAGGCAATAAATATTCAAAACTCATCACCTCCTAATTATTTTACCATATTTTACTCTCATCTATGCTCTTGATATTATTTGTGTCTGTCTCACATATACGATGAAAATATTATACAATGGTGAGCTGCTTTGCCACTCTTCCTAACTACTTCCAGTGACATCAAACTGGTTGTTTAAAAATCAGCCACAGTGAGTACTTATACCATGGAAATCAGCTAAAGCTAAAAATATATAAATTACATAAAATCATAAATACTGGGGGCGGGGCAGGCATGTCTTTGCATGAGCTTGGTTTATTATTTTGTTGGTTGTCTAGACTTAAGAAAGAGATCATGGAAAAAGTATTTACAATGCATATTAAACTTAAAATATATCAAGTCTTTATCTGTTACATTGTGAATTGTACAAATATTTAAGGAAAATTTTTTCCGGTGTTGGAAAACTGGTATCTGATTCGGCAAAAGAATGAATAAAATTTCAATGTACATCTTGATTATTTCATTTTCCTCTTTCTCACTAAAGCAAGAGAAAACATCAGCCAACATTCATTCTGAAACTACGCTCATTCATCCGTTGCAGTTATAGGTTGGCCATGGATACGAGAGCTCAGGAAAAAAAATCAACAAAAGCATCCTGTGAAAATCAATTATAATAAATTCATGTGCCTACATATATGTCCACATTTTTTTTCCAGAGAGATGGTTATTTATTAAACATCTACCAACTCATCACTGGATAGAATCCATGCCATATTTTAACAGTGAAAAACTGATAATATATGGTTGTGGAACTTAGTGATAAGACTGTAGAAATAGAACGTTAAACAATTGACTTCACCTGCAGACCGTGCAGCACGCTGTCTCCTCAGTGAGCCAAATGCTAGGCCCTCTGTGTTTGATCGCTATAGTGTAATAACTGGAGGATGCTATTGCCAATGAGAAGTTAGAAGAAATGCCTGCTTTTGTTTTATTTTGACTATTTTTCGCTGTGTCTTTATACAAGAAGAACGGAATTGTGATTTGACTGACAGACTAAGGAATGTATGTAACATATATTTGTGGCTCATAAACACAAATGTTCCACGTGACGGAGTTAAGAAGAACTATCATTCTCTGCTGTGTGTGTTCACTCGCACTCACACGCGGGGAATGAACTGACGGCGTGAAGCTCGGCTGCTTGCGTGTGAGCAGGGGCTACCTCTGAGGTCCCGACCAGCGCATACTCCAGGGTCACAGTCTAGACTCGGAAGGTGAAGACATATGTCCCAGGCGGGGTCCTGGCAAGTGTTACAGGGGGCTTAGCTACCATCGGCCTCCATGCCTATCCAAGGGGAGCTCGCACTCCAGAAACCCAAGGCTCTGGCACACCGGATCTTGCTTCCTGGTGGCCATCACTCACCCAAAGCGACAGCCCCACCCTCATGCCGCGCTCTGCCTTGTTTGGAGCCAGTGAGGAGAAGGCAGTCGGCTGTCATTCATTCAGTAACCTGTGTCTCACAGGAAAACAGAAACTTGGGATGAGTTAAAGATGGAGAAATTCTTATCTTCTTTTATGACTCTGATTCGGTCAAGGATCTTGGTCAAATGGTTTCCACAGTTAGTCTCTCTCAAACACCTGTCTAAAGACACAGGGGAGCGCAATTTCCCTGCACAAATGAAGCCAAAATGCAAGGGTGGGAACAGTTGAGAGGTGCATAGAGAAGGGGACTACGAACCTGATAAAAACGTGCCTGAAGCTCACCCAATCTCCAGACTTTTTACTTGCATAAGCCAATGACTATCCTGTAATACTGGCGCCAGTTTAAACCATTTTTTTCTCTTACAACCTGAACCACCTTAACCGACCCTCAGCAAGATGTGGCCCTGGGGTTTGGGAAGCCTGTCAGTAACTCAGTGCTGTAAGGAAGAGGAAACACTTTCCCCTCCGCCCACGACCCTTCTGGTTTCTGGCCACCTCGCAATCTCTTCACCGGGGAAGATGTGAGTAATGTTCTCTGCCTCCAGCATTCCTCTGCCATTGTTACGTGTGCCCCAACACAGCACAGTCCTTACACACGGTGTATAGGGACTGTGCAAATCACTTAATTTCCCTTTGGGGTAGGAGAAAATAAAATAAGAGGCAATAGATATGAAGGATTAGCCAGATTCACTTAATAATTAACAGAAACATCTGAGTGGTTCAAATCCAGCCATTTCCTGTTAAAGAATACTGGATGATGATGATGATGCATCTTAGTTTTGTTTTTTTTTTGACATGTGTTTTTAATAATAATGATGATCATATGAAAGCCACCCCACAACCCCAACCAATGTTAATAACAAATAGAAACTTGCTAGTATGAACCAGGGTTTTTTCCCCTAAAGCCAGAGAGTGCATTCTTGGGATGACCGAGGTTCAATCCCCAACATCAAAATCTTGCTGTTCTGAGCACTTCTCTTCTGAAGGTATTTCCCTTAGTGAATAGAAAATTATTCAGTTAAAAATCCTTTTATGCCTTTACTCTGAATTGCAACCACAGTTATATAGAAATGTTTTTGTTTATATTTGAGACACCTTTTCCCAATACTTTCTATGTCTTAGTAAATTGGTATCCATTTCCATATATTATTATTCTTTTTTACAGATGAAGCATTTTGTCAGCTGTCAGGTTAAAAACGTGGTCACGTTATGACAGATAGCTTATTCACTGGGGAAGCTGATGCTAAGGCCTTTCAAAAGAGCAGACCACAGCAAAGCCTTGTTCTTGACATTGCATTGGAGGTGATGATCTTTGACACCTTGACTCCAAACTCTTTCCACCACGTCTCCACCTCTGGGCATGTCCCCAACCTCACATTGTCACCCAGCCCTCCGGTTCTGGCTTACTCTCTCAGCTTGGGCATTTGTGACTTGGCTTGCCCTCTTACATAATCTGCCAGCACGAGGGGCCAGCCTCGCCCTAATTAGAAGCCACTCTTCCATTCTACATGCAGACCTATACCTCTCACTTATATTCCGCGCAAACCAAACTTTTGTAGTATAACAATAACTTAGATCAACTTAAATATTTATAAACTATAGATATTGTTCTATATAATGCACGTTCAATGTAGAAAATGTCAGCAAGGGGAAAAAAATACCCAAATTCCATATTCCAAAGATAACTGCTACTAATATTTGATGTACATATGCCCAGATTTCTTTGTGTATGCATAACTGAAACATGTATTAAATGTTAAATCCATATATATACACACACACACATGTATATATGTATGGATTTGATAGATATATTCTAAAATAATATAGATATACATTCCAATGTAATGTGCATATGATTATATTATACGCATGGTTTTATAAACTACTTTTTGATTTGGCACAAATGGATTGGATTTCCTTTCTGGTAAACATACATGTACTTCATCACTGTTAATGACTATGGGGTAATCAGTTAGATTAATAGACCATAATTTACTTATCTGCAATAAAAAAACATTTTAATATGATCCTCGGGTTTTTTTTTTTTTTAATCATGAATGTTGCTGACATGAATGTTTTAGTGTTTCATTGCCTGGGATTCATTCTTAGACATGCATTTTCAATGTAAAAAGATATGGATCCTTTTTAGAACTTTTGATCCATATCCGTATTTTGCTCCAGAAACATTATACAAATGTACGCTTCTAGCAGCGGCAGATGAGTCGGATTAAGTTTAACTGTAGTTGTTGTTCTCACCAGAATAAGCATCTAGAGGGATCATGAAGATTTGTTGTTGTTGTTGTTGTTGTTATTTTAAGCAGTTAATTACTATTCAAACAGATAAATCGTGCTCAGTACCATTATTCAAACCATTGCCTTGGAAAGAAAATAAAATTTTTGAGATTATCAAGGACCTGAAATCTTTAATGAAATCAAATGAATTCATACCAAATGACCATGAACTTAAAAGAAATCAGACAGAGGATTCATAAAATATTCATAGAGCAAAAAAAAAAAATGAAAATAATGTAAGCTACTTCACATAATTTTTATATTGGGGATACAAGATTTATATCCAATATACTCATTTGTGCAAGTTCCAAATAGGAAGCCTTGTCTGAATTTCCTCTTTGGTCCCGGGCCTGCATTTCTCTCCTAGTGCAATACACATTTACCTTAATCTACACAGCTTCACGAACCAGCACCTTCGACGCCCGATTTCCAGTTCTTCTTCTCAACCTTGCTATTTCTGTCACAATCACATCTCCTGTTTTCCAGGATCGACCTATCTGGGCCGCCATCAGTGCATCGAAAATCATCGTTGGTCCTCTTTTCTATCCCCCCAACCGGAATCTGGGCCTCACGTGCTTCTCTGAACACGAGACAACTGCCGGCCTCCGTGCTACCTGTGTCTTTCTCACTTCTCATTCACTTACTACTCACGACGAATTAGCCTTCCTGAGTTGTGACTCTGCCTCAGTTATTCCCATGCAAAATGCTGTAAACGACTCCTGGCTGCTTACCGGATTACAGCCAAATGCCATCATCCGGCATCGCATGCCTGCGCACTTTTACCGACCCACCTCTCCTCAAACGGTCTCCAGGCTAGCTGAATCGGATTATCGTCATGCTCTAAATGTGGCCTAGATTTATTTCTGAATATTTGGTCATATTATTCATCGTCCTAGACACTTCCCTGCCCGTCTCCCAGCTCCATATCCTCACTGTCTATTCTACCTGTAGTATCGCTTTAGTGTTTCAGCTCCGCTGGCAAACTTCCTCTACGCTTCTGTTCAATCCTCTGGGCCTTGATATTTGTTTTCTTATCTTAGCCCTGTGGTTGGTCTCCTCAGTTGTTTTTGAGCAGGAGCTGTGACTGGTTCTTCTTAAGTCTCCTGCACTCAGCCAATGCCTCAAGTATTACATTTGCTCTATGATAGCAGTGGCAGTGGGGGAGGTAAGAAAGGCTAGATGGAGAATTCAGTGGGCTAGTGCATATTAAAACATGCCTTAATTATAAAAAGTTTTAAAAATGACTCCTTCACAATTGAAGTTAAAGTCACATTAGATATTCCAAGTTACATGACATATTATAGGCTTTTAAAAATCCTACGATCTAGGAAGTGATCATGGATTTCCCCCAACATAGGTTAACTCTGCAATGGCAAGTTTTTGATTTAAGTGGTTGCTTTTCAAAGGCCAGTATCATAATAAGGCCTTACTTTATTATCCTTTACAGTGATTGGCAATACTGTTCAAAACCTCCCCTCACCCAAGTAGCTAACGTGACTGATGCTAGCCAAGCTGTGGATATTCCGAGAGAGAGAGACAGAGAGACAGACAGACAGACAGACAGACTTCCTTGGTAACATCATTTATTCTTTCTTCTCCAGGTCTCATTTCTGGGAAACCTATAATAATTTGTCTTTGATAACGGGCATGGTCCAACCGCAATAGGGCTATGAGAAAAAATAACTTCCATTACTAATTAAGCTTCTCCTCTAGCCTACAGCTCACAAAAGGAAGGGGGAGATAAGACAGCTGAAATAGGTATGAATTTTTAAGTTTTGTTTTCATATCTTTACTCTACTTTTGAAAAAGCTTAAAAGCTCATATTTTGCTGGTAATTTAAATACCTTTCGATCACTAACATTAGATTAATCCATTTCTTAAGGCAGTAAATTTAATAAGAACTCTCAGTCTTAGATTACTTGATTTTGTGCCTGTGATATAATTTTTAATATTGATACTATGGCATGCTGCTCAGCTGCTCAAAAACTTTCAGTGGTTCCCTCTGTCCCTAGGATATAGTCCATGGCTGACTTGATAGTCTCTCTTACAGCAAGCCCTAGTGTATCCTTCCATCCTTAATTCTAGATAAAAGAATCCAGACATGCAATGCCAGGCTACAATATTTGGTTTCATTCAGTAAGCAGTGGGAATCATTTACAGCTCTTGGTATAGGGAGTAGCTGAGTCAGAGACATGACTTGGAAAGATTAATTAGGCATAAAGCAGTAAACATGAGCTCTCCTCTAAAGGGGGATGGGCACATTCGCACCTTCTCTTGGATTCCTTTGTTTCACTATTCTGAATGCTGATTCCAGCACTCTAAATCCCACTCATCATCCTTCAAGGCCCCTATTAAATGCATGATACATTTCCAGTTTATTTCACCTCAGAGGCACACGTTTGTTACTTCCTTTTCAGACATTCTTTAGTGCAAACTGTCTGAGCCATCCATGAGGCATTCAATTTGCTATTGCTTTGCTATATATCATTGTCATACATTATCATTTAATGGATTTTTAGTGCGTGGTATTTGTTTCTTTGATTAGATTATGCATTTCTTGAAACCTGAAATTATATTGTACACATCTTTGGAGCCAACTAACAACTTTACGTAACATTGTATTTACTGGAGATACATTATCGGTTTGGGGCAAATATTGATAATGCATAATGAAGTATGGGAAAGATGGTTCCTTGGTTATCTCTGGCTCCCTCTAGTGATGTCCAAAATATAACATGTAACTGCACATTCTCATTTCATCTCATCCGCTGTAATTTTACAACTACCAGCCATGACTCAGAAAACAAATTCAGCTGCCACCGAGAAATAATAATTATAATTATTATAGCACAAGTGTATCTCATACTGTATGCCAGGAGCTGTGAAAGACATTATACAGAGTATCTCATCTAACCTTCACAAAAACTGTGTGGGATGCTACTGTTCTCCAGTTTACAGTCAAGGAGAGTGAGAAACAGAATACCGAGTAACTTGCCTAGGGTTAAATGGTGGGATCTTCTCTCATTTTCTTTTATTTTTTCCAGCTTCATTGAGATATAATTGATATATGACATTATGTAAGTTTAAGGTGGACAAAGTGATGATTTGATAAATGTATATTATTGCAAAATGATTACCGCAATAAGGGTGGTTAACCCATCCATCACCTCACATAGTTACAATTTGAGTGTCTGTGTTTGTGTGTATGTGTGTGTGTATGTTGAGAATTTTTTAAATCTAGTCTCTTAGCAACTTTCAAGAGTTGGCCGTAGTCACTGTGCTGCACATCAGATTTCTAGAACTTATTCATATCATGACTGGAAGCTTGAAGCCTCTGACTACTTTTGCCCATTTCCCCACCACCAACCATGCCCTAGGAACCACTACTTTACTCTCTGTGTCTATGAGTCCATTGTTTTAGCTTTCACGTGAGATGATGCAGTATTTGTCTTTCTCTGTCTAACTTCAGTTGGCATAATACCCTCAAGTTTTCATCATGTTGTTAGAGATGACAGGATTTCTTTCTTTTTTATGGCTGACTACTATTTCATTTTGTATGTGTGTGTGGGTGTATGTGTGTGTGTGTGTGTGTGTCTATGAACACTTAAGTTGTTTCTATGACTTGGCCATTGTGCTCTCTGTTAGATTGGGTATTTTGGAGTATTACAACTATTGAATAATTGGACTATTTGGCTGATGGGCTTTATTTCTCGATCTTATTATACAACTTAATCAAGAATGTATGCTCCTGACAAAAACATTTGCATAACAGGCAGTACTTAGTCTAGTCTTAAAAGCATTGAACAACTTCATATAGCAAAAAAAAAAAAAAAAAAAAAGACAGGCAAAAGCATTGTTCAAATGGCCAATGTATTGTCAAATTTCCAAAAGAAATAACTATCTTAGAATAGACCTTATTTTGTATTACTTTGCATATAAATAGGGTTAATTTAAAAACCATTGTTTATTATCATTTAAAAACAGCCTCCCTTTAAATGTTCATTTTATTAAATTAATGACTCATTCATTATTACATCAATTTGGTTATAATGGACAATGTTTTGATACCTGAGATTGAGATGTATGATTGTTATTTGCAATTGAATGATTTTTATAGTAACATTACAACTTATGTGATTTCTCATTTGTTAATATTACAGCTTAAACTGAATTAAGATTAAAATAAAGTTGTTTAAAGTGTGAAAGGGTATACAATGTTAACATTAGTATTGCCCTCTTATTCTGGAGAGATTGAATCGTACCAATAAACAATGAATTAAATACATAAATAAAAATAAAAATATCTTTCACATTCTATGTTACCTCCTTGCAGGTGGCCTCATATGAATAATGGTAAATTTTCGATATAAATATATTTTGAAATTTTACATTGTCTCTAGCTAGACAGCACCAATACTTTGGCAAACAAAACAAAACTTAAAATAAAAGTCTCTCTTTTGCTCTCTTTTTTTCCCCCTGAGCATACATTATTATTAACAAGAGGCATCTGGTTCCCATTAACATTGAGAGAAGAGATCTGTCTTAGGAATTATGATTTAAGTTGAATTATAGGCCAGGAGAATTAGCCATCCCTTCTGCCTCACATGCATTTGTAGTCATGCTAATCACCAGCGGGGAACAGATGTAGAAGTCTTTGTAGGGCAAGTGAGTCATATGTGCATGTGAGATTCAGAGCATGAGTGTGAGAGAGAATGTGTGTGTGTGTGTGTGTGTGTGTGTGTGTGTGGGAGAGAGAGAGAGAGAGCGAGCGCGCGTGAGAGAGCGCGCACAAGCGCACGCTTGGAAATTAAGCGGTTCTATTGCCTTTCGTAGCAAGCATTCCATCTACTACGGGATCAGGTCTTATAACTTCTTATAACTTCTACATAGTCTTATAAAAACTACCTTTAGGGATGACCCAGATGCTTGGAAATGCAGTTTGAAAATAAGCGATTTCTCATCTTTAAGCAATGTGGAATTCGAAGTCTGTACAAGAGGTGTGTGTGTGGGGTTGCGCGTGGGGATGCCCTGTGACAGCAAAAGACAAAGTGAGCGGGAAGTAGAGTTGTTTATCGCCTAGAGCCCTGAAGCCTCAGGAGGCAGACCTAGATTTGCAGCCTATATCTGCCAATCACTTGCTGTGCGACCCTGGAAAAACTACTCAGCCTTTCTGAGCCTCCTGTAAATTACTGATACTTGTTTCACAGAGATGTGGTGAGGATTAAATTACATCAGATCTTCCTTTTGAAACGCCTTTAAGAGTGCTCAGACCCACAGTGTGGCTGTATGCTGTCGACACAAGTTTGTTTCCTGTTTTGGTTTCTTTCACTTTACCTTTGGAAGGCCCTCGGTCTCACACCTGATTAGAATACCTGCACATAGCCACGTTATCCTCGGATAATGGCAGGACCTGAATACCCTCGATGAAGCCAGATAAACAGAACAGGAGCTTCGGTTCCCCCAAAACTATTAACGTAATGGCTGGTTCATCAACTATCCCCTGGGCCAGATGGGAGTTGAATACTTCAACCTTGAGGTTGTTTATGAAGACACTCAGTTACCTTTGCTGCCAAAGATAGAAGAGCCAAGTTGAATGACAGTTCCTATTTTTATGGCCCTGAAATAGAAAGCATTTTGGTGTGCATGTGTATTTCCTTTGCTTTTCTTTCCTCCCTCCCGCCCTTTCCCACCTTTCAACCCCTTTTCCATAAAAAAAGAAAAGGGGAAGAAAAGGGGGGAGGCGATTTGGAGTTGGGAAGAATTTGATTACAGAAAAGGTCAACTAATTGTCACCTTTTAATAAAATATGTGCATAACCTAACTAGGGAAAACTGTTTGAGAAAAATACTTCACTCATATGGCAACCTTATGAAGCTGAAGTCTTCAAAAGTCTGTTGTTGCTAGAGTTTGACACAAAGCACTGAATGTCCTTTGACCAATGATTCCAAGGTAGAAGTTGAGAGGAGGAGAAGGCTGTTCCTCACAAGGCCCATTTGATATTCCCACAGGAAAAGTTTTGTGATGGTCTTATGACTAAACACTGTTGAAACCAGTGGCTCGCAAAATGCAGAGTGATGAAATAAGGCTTATTTCACACTCTTGCTTCATTGGGTTTGGGAGTGAAGGGTTATAATACGTGACCAGCTGGTCTAGGAAGGCAGTTGAAAGAGTAAAAGAGAGGTCGGATGTTGCAGAGTGAGAGACTTCCCATACAAGCGAATGGAAACAAGAGCGATGCAAGGCAGGATGGAGCAGGGACATGGGGCACCTTGGCATGTCCGTGTTATACGAGTTGTTACCTCCTGTGCTCTGCAGATGATGTTTGTGAGGCGTCCCTTGCATGAGAGCCATTGACAAGCCACGGTATCTTTAGATATTGTCTTCAGTTGTCCAGGGATGGGAAGCAAGGCTCCAATTAAGTTGTTATAGGAGAAAGAAAGGGATTATTCTTGACTGGAAGCCAACTGTCTGCCAAGCACTATGCTAAATCGTGCTCAATCCTTTCCATTTTACTCAATCCTTGACAAGAATTCAACACTTTTGAAGTTTAATTCCTTTTTGTAGATGAAGTAGCTGAGTCCTAGTGCTATTAAATAATGTACCCAAGTGAACATGGCTGATGAGTGATGGAGATGAGATTTTAACCCAAATCTGGCTGAGTGTCCTGCTCAGTTCCTCCCATCATAGCAAGTTGTGCCATGAAGCAAAGAAATAACTGCTTTATCTGGAATCAGAGATGACTTTTCTAATCCAGTGTTTCCAGGAAGTGCTCTATGGAATGCTAGTCTTAAGATTTATTTCCCCAAAAAGTTATTTGTTAGCTGTTGCTATTAAGTAATTGTTTTTTTTTTTTTTATATATCCTAGGATGTCTTTTCAGAGATTCAGATGCATATTAGCTTGCTTAATTTTTGGACAATTCCTATGTTAAAAGAAATAAAATGATTTAACTCTGTTTAACTGAGCTTCAGAATTTTCTTTTGACCTAAGTGTAAGTCTGAAAAACTTTGTGTTCTACCCAACACTTTAAGTGCTGTTCCAAAGACCAACAGGACACTCTTGATCTTTCTCCTGTTGGGCTATTGCCACTGTCAATGAATGAACCAGTTCACAATCAAAAGTTCATTGGAGACAGACACTGTTCAAGAAAAGAATAAGGGTATCTAAGGCATATGGATATGGTACATGCTCTGTTGTAGGACCTGATATACAGGGTTAAAATCTACCACTACCTCTTCGTGAATCAGCAAACTTGGACAATATTTCTAATGTCTGAGTTTTGAGTCCCTTGTCTGTATGATGAGGATAATAAGCCCTAGTTAAAAGGATAGTTGTAACAATTAGATGAGATGATAGTAATTCCTGTGAAATGTTCTACAAGCCACGAAGAACTGTTATTATTTTTAACCTTGCTGTTCCTTTAAATACTCTTGTTATTTCTTTATGTGTCCTTCCTTTGACTTGATAGGAATGGAAGTGAAGCCAGTCCCAGGCCTGTACGGATTATTACTATTGGGTCAGAAAGACAGTGAGATGTTTCCTCATTTTCTCAATTTGATAAGTAATATTTACCTAAAACTGAGTCCTATCATTATCAGGTCTAACACTGAAACACTACCCCGAATTGTTTTTGTAGGTCAAAATGGATGAATATCAGCCATTTCCTACAGTTCTATCTAAAACATGTCTGAATACGGACAAGTCTAAGGGCCCCGGCACAATTCTTGAGTAAGTAGATAATTATAAAAACAGAATCTGTCATATTAAAACTTAGATTTTTTTTTCTTCATGAAATTCCGATGACATATTTGAGGCTATACATTGAATTGGGGTTTTATGGGAGAGATTGCATGACTTCTTCACAAAAAAAGGCGGCCTGAATCTCTGCTCACATATGAGGTTGACAAGGACATGGAGATTTTTATTCGCTGCTCTGCCACATCATCTAAACTTGTCAGTGAAGTTGTGAAGCGAATGGACAACTGTTACATGAGTATGTACATTGCAGATGTTTACATCTAGGAAGTTCGAAGCTCCTCACGTGTTTGATGTCGCCCACACCAATTCACACATCAAAATCCATCTCAACCACTAATTCCATTGTAATATCTCCCTTGAATTTCAAGTCGAGGTAAAACTCTTTGTTTCTGTTCTTTGTAACTTGGATTTATAATTATTACAACACGTACGAGTATTTAAAAAGTCGCCCACATGTGGACTGTAAGATCCCTGGGACAGAGATGAGACTTAGCATAGGCATCTGTAAGGTCCTCGGGAGATGGTTGTTGAACTGGACTGTGTACCTCCAGAGGTCTTTCTCGTGCCTCGGTGATGACCGATGTGGCGGGAGGAATGCCAGTCTAGGATCTTTTCGATCAGAAACTCAGAGCCCCCAGGGCACAAGGCAGAATCAGCTGTCCCTATCACTCTCAGACCTTGGCCCCAAGAATTTGCTCCTCTGATACAAAATGATCACAGAGGGTAGATGTTAATGATGACCTTGTCTGTATTTGGTAAAGAAAATTCTGGAAACCTGTATGCAAATCAGCCCAGGCGCCCAGCTCGTGATAGCCTGCCAATTCTGTTCACATGCCTCCTGTATCCATCCATTCCAAGTTTTGAAAAAGTCAAAGGAAGCCTAGAGATTCCAAAAGAATTCTCAGCGCAAAGCAATTTGTATGCGAGAAAGGTCTTTTCTCTCTTTAAATTAGGCCATTCTTTTTAGGTCGTATGTGGAAAGTGAACCAGAAATACGAAAACCAGATAGTTTTTCACACCTCAACACTTGGGACCTAGTTTGGATTATTGTTTCTAAGATCATTCTAAAATTTCCATGTAGCTCCTAAAAGAAACTCATTATTAAATGCACACACACACACACACGCACACGCGCGCACACACACATGCATGCACGCACATCTCCCATCTTCCATTCTTATCCTTGGTTCATTTATATCCTTCTTGCCTTCCCTAAACTTGGGAAGTTTTATAGCAGAGACTGAAGACTGGCTATGTCAAACATTTTCTTGCAAAAAAATAAATCAGTAGGACAGTATCCCAAAAATGTCACCTTTTAGCCTGAGCTGGAGTCAGTAGAAGCAAGTTGCCACTAGCTAGTATCTAGATAGGAAAAGTCAGTCTGATAGAATGCATTTGAGGACAATTTGCCAGAAGGAGTGAATATTGGCAGCTTAGAGGGCTCTCATAAAAGACAAGTTCTCACTCGGATACCAAGTGTGAAAGAAAGGCATTTCAGGCAGACAGAATAGAGGGAAAGTCCCATTTTTCTCTTGCTTTCTACTCCCTGTGAGAATCAGAGTGCACACAAAACGATGAAAACAATAGGCCCAGCTGCAGGGGCAATAAGGCAATGTATTAGGGAGATGACATTTTTAATGAGAAACACTTGCTGGAAGAGAACAAAGGGGCTTGTTTGGTCAGAAAGATGCTCTTGACTCTCCTCTGAAGTGCATGAAAAAGTCATTTCCCTGACGCATCATAGCCTGAGCAGTGGAATTTCCTCAGGCTCCAGATGTTGTCCGGCACAGATGATGAACAAATGGAGCAAATGTCCTGAGATTTAACTCCCCAAAAAAGTAACACCAGGGAATTTTATGAGTTTTGTGGCCAAGAAAATCATCAGCAAATAATGAGTTTAAGAAAAAAAAAGGCTGAGGTTGTCAATATGTTACCGGATATACAGAATTATTCATAATCATTTAAAATCAAATAGGGAGATCAGTTTTCAACTTAGAAAAACAGAAATCGTGGGTGTAGCTGCTGTAGCTTGGACTTGCTCATTGGCCTTCAAAAAGTGATTCGGCGACTATTGTTTTGGCTGGATTCTCAAAATGATCAGAAGTAATTTATTGATAGTTGGTGACTTGAAAATCTCAACACAAAGATTATTACCTTATAGTAGTAATTCAAATGTTTCCAGAAAGGGCAATGCTGCCACTTTGGCTTAAATTTCACTTTGAGGAGCATTCACTCTATCCTCAGTCCTGGACAAGCTCACACACACAGGTGACACAGAGGCGTCCAGTGATAGCTTTCTAGAACAAGGAGAAGGTGCTCGAGGTGCCTCTCTGAGCTAATGACGGGAGCTAAGTGAGCACAGGCTGGTGCTCCCCGGAGCCACCAGGAACTCCACATGGGCTTTCTGCAGGCCGCTCCTCCCTCGCCAGCTCCGGTGGAGGCCTCAGGAGTGGTTCAAGGAGGGTGTTTCAGGTCTGGATCTATGGACCAACTATGTTTGAAAATTCAGAATAAAATAAGCCTCTGATCTGACTGTCAAATCTGTTCACAGGCCCTAAGTTATGGGCACAGCTGCACTTGGGGGGGCTCCCGTTAGGACAGCTAACGAAAGAACAGGCATACAGTCTCTGATGCAGCCACGGGCAAGAGGGTAGCAGCAGCCAAAGGACGATTATTGCTACTCCCGGGCCCAAAGGGCCAGACGTCCTCTAAATGTCTTATCACTCTCCTGCGTAAGAGGATTCTAAGCCACCTGTCATTACCAGGGTGACTGCCACTTCATTATCAATGGCAACAACTATGTTTGTCAGCACTTACCACGCACCCATCACTATCTACTGCTACGTGTAATCGTCAATCCTCGCCAATCGTCACCAAAGCAAAGTCTATCATCCATTCCTGTATGTCAGGGAGGAGACATGGAAGCTTAGAAAGGGAAGGTAAATTGTCCCAGGTCACACATCCAGCTAGTGACAGGGAAGGTGCTATTGGTCCTCAGCAGTTGGTGATCTAACCAAGCATAAATTTATAGGCCATGTTTATGCAAATGGGCTCAGCAGTTGGGTGGGGGGTCTGTAAACCAAGGGGAGTGGCCACATAGGCCTGGGGATTACACCACAGAGAGGCTCTCTCTGGCTCCAGGAAGTGGTTTTTAAATAAACCTCTTTGAAGCAGTAAATCATCTTCCGACTCTTAAGCAGATGGGTGATAAACGAAGTCAATGAAGTAATGTCCGTACATACATTAACCTAGCAGCTGAAACGTGTGTGGGGGGAGGGGTGCGTTTACTCTGTCAGTGAGATTGAGTAGGAATGCAGCAAGCCAAGGCCGAGGCTCTTTATTATCCCACATCAGGACCGCTTTCACTGTTGTCCGTTTGCTGATGCCGTCTACCTGGCATTGGCTCAGTAATGAGGCAGAAAATGAGGAGGCTCAGGACCAATTAACACATGCCCCACAGATGTTTACTGCTGTGTACAGTGAAGACAGCCTCTGAGGCCTTCCCAACAGCCGTTTCCTTTCACAGCAAAAAGAAGCCCTTCCAGCGCAGAAATCAGGTTGGCCTTGAGCCAGCGAAGGCAATAGTGCTTTCAAAGACAAAGGACAATCAGTTTTTTAATCCCGAATGACTGAATTCTGATCGGTGCTTTCGAATACAGGAAACGGGCTAAGAAATACAGTTTCCATGCTCTCCATCTACTATCGTAGCTATTGAAGACAATCTTTGCTCTGCTACCCACGCTGTGCATTTCCCCTAGCATCCTCAAAGCTAGCAATCTCAACCACTTCGTAATAAAATTAAGACCCTTTACTTGTTTCAATATTCAACCAAAATGTCCAATGACTACTCAAAGTGAGCACCGGAACAGCAGAGGCTAAGAATTTGAGTTTCGGGATGAAAATAGGTTTGTTTTGAAAAAGTGATGGTAAGTTTGAGATAAAGTAATGCAAAATCACTCAAAATAGGTCAAGCAATACCTGAGGAGGGATTGGGGCTAGTTTATGGTCCTGAAAGGCAGGAAGTGACTCTAACTTTCAAAAGAGGTTATACCTGAAGACAGAAAGCCAGCCACATGTTTCTTCATCCATTCTTCCTTTTGTCACCTGGTCTCATCTCTGCCTCTTTCCGCATGTCTGCTCCGTGCTCGCTCCCTTTCCAAACCAGCTGTCCCCACATGGCTGCTCACACCTCCACCGTATACCCCTTCCCAGTTCATGCGACCAATCCAAAATGACAAAAATCACAGCTTGGCAATTAGAATCTCCCGGAAGAGAATTTGACTGGCTCGGTTTGTTAGCTGCCTATGAAATCCTGCCACTCCCCCTTCATTTCAACCAAACCAGGGGCCCAGGAACCTGGTGGCCAACATACCTTCTCCCGAGACGGGGATACGCTATAGATAGTAAAAACCTCTCACACTCGTGGAGGATTTAGAGTCAGACCGAATATAATGTATAGCTCTTACCCACTCAACCACTTCCCAACTCTGTAAGTGTACAAGTTCCAGAACACTCCTGACTCTCTGCTTTCCCCTCTACTAAAGGGTACCCAACTCACCCTAATTAGTGCAGTGTATCATGAAGAGTCAACAAAATCTAGCCTTAGAACAGTGCTCACCAAGTGCTGACGATTACTGTTTTAAGTGCCAGTGAAGAAAACTTCTTGCTAAGGTGGACAAGGCAGGGGACATGATCCCCATTTGACAGATACGGACACTAAGGTTTGGGGAGTTTTAGTGATTACTCAATCTTTGCATAAAATGTAAGCAACTAAACTAGGACTGGATCCCACAGGGCTTCCCGTATACCATGCTGGAAACTCCGAGAGAGAATCACTTCTGTGGCAAATGGCGAGTGGGGGCTGAGGGAGGGTGGAGTGGGTCTCTGGTGAACACCCGAGTTTACTCACACTATTCGAATTCTCTCAGAGGAGCCTTTGGATGCCTCCTCTTTTGCAGCTCTTCCTTTCTGGGCGTCCCTATGAGCCCTTAGATCATAGGCTATTGGGATGAAAGTCTCGTCTCTACAGTGACAAAGCAAAAGAAATACTAAGAGTACATTTTTTTCACATAGAGGTCAATCAATTCTTGTGCCTCATCTTTTCCAAATAAAGTTCTCCTAAAATAAACACTGATGAAGTGGGCTCAAGAGCATTAAGCAAACACAGGGAAATGAGGGAATGAGGATTTTAAATTCTTCAAGCAGAAGAATTTAAACCCGAGTGTCTTGAAAACTTTAACGGAAACGATCAAACCATTTTGATGAAGTAGCCCTGTGCTGGGGGAGCACACACCTCCTCCCCGCGGCTCCTTCGTCCTTTCCCTGTGGTCGCATGCTGTGGAGGAGGTCAGCATGAAGCCATGAGTACCAGGAAGGGAGGACAACATGCTGAGGATATTGGCTAGGTCGGCACTCGCCCCATTGTCACAGTTTAGCACCAACCCAGCAAAAAATTAAACTGCATTAGCTATTTATGCAAAAAGCTATGCTATAATTTACCAGGCCTGAGAATTAGAAAGAGACAGCAGTGAGGAATCATAGCTACATACGCGGCTATAAAGCACTCGGAGTTCTAAACACTAGACCAGTGATGAAATGGGTGACGTTAGGACATTTGCGGGCTTAGGCGACCTCCTTTGTAGACTGAAAGAACAATCAAAATGTTAGTGTGCCGAGGGCTGTGCAAAGCCAGCGTGAATGCATTCAGTGCCAATGGTCAAAAGGGTCCAGATCTGTGGGTGGGCAGACAGAGCAGGAGGAAGCTGCTAGCCCGGGCAATGGTCCTTCAGTCAGGCAGTGCTTGCAGAGCAACCCCAGTGAGAGGTCGCCAGTCTCCTCCTAGACTGACTGAGAAGTTAGATGGGGCTGGGGCCACAGGTGAAGATGTCTGTAGAACAATGAGAGAGCCTGAGAAAGACAGAAGCATTGGGGACACAAAAGAGAATTATGGAGGCACAAGGCATAATAATACACCGGGAAGAGCATGCGCTTGTATAAGCTGCAAATTCAAAGTCTGACTGTGCTCTAGGTCTTGGGGTGGTGGTTCTCCTTCTGGGGATGAGGTAGGATAGCCACTCCCCCTTAAGCCAAGCATAGCCACATGGTTTGCCTTGGCTAATGGAAGGATGGAAGTGATGTGCATAAACCTTTAAGAGCATATCCCCCTCCTGCTGCTGTAGAGACAGTAGAAATACATGTTGGAACAGAGCGCACATCACTATGGGTCTCTGAAAGATCATAGTGAGCAGAGCTCCCCTGATGACCTGCACTAAACATCCAGCATAACTCAGAATTCAACTCTGTTGTGTGACCCACTGGGTTTGGAGAATTGTGTGCTTCTGAGCATGACCTAGCTATCCTGATCGATGCTATTAGGACTGCCAAAATGTGTGGAGGCCTTTGGAAGGTTCTTTTAGGTTCCCAAAGCACTGATGATCAGCTGCAAACTCCATGGGCTCAGCGGCAGCTTTGACACGGGAGACAAAGCGTGAGGTTCTAGTTTGCCAATCACATCTTTATTCCTGGTTTAAGCTCCCTCTTCACTCACCCTGTCTTCTGCCTCTGAGCTTTGTCCCTAGTCAAACAGAACTGTGGCGTCAGGCTTGCTTTCTTTGTGCCGCTCACAGAGCTCTCAAGATGGGAATTCTCCACAGGAGAAGCTGGGAGTCTTTCCTAACTCCAGATGGATGGGCTCAGAGAGAAACTCGAGAGAGCCGGTCTCCTCTAAGTCAGATCTTAAGGCTGTCTGGTTACAGAACTGAACTTGAAATAAAAATGCTGGTTCAAGCACGACTCATTTTCAGTAATGGCAACGTGAATTATTTGGAAGAGCATTGGATTTAGAATAAACAAATATGGTTCTAACACACAGGTGCGTCTTTGTTGAGATTGGATGAACTCAAGATTCGAGTCCCTGAGGAATTTCCACAGGAATCGTATGTTTTCTGGGGGTACCTAGAGGCTCCAAGGAAACAGGTGTGAGGAGAGGGGGGCCCTGAACAGGTGGAGCACCGTCTCCACCTCCACGTCCCCAGAGTTCCTCTGTCCTTATTATCTTTTGCTACTGTGCTCCTCCGGAAGACACCCGTTAAGAAAGTTTATTTTGCTCTCAGTTTTTACGATTTTATTTTACTCTTTTATTATTTTATTTTATCTGATCCTAAGCTACTATCTCTCTACACCTTTTTTGAGGAGCAGGCAGAAACAGGGGTTTGGGGAATCAAAACTATTGGATTTTAATCCCACTTTTACTTTGGTTAAAGCATTTAATGTGTCTCAGCCCAAAAATTGAAGAAAATAATACTTTCTTTATAATGTCTTTTAGATTTAAATGTATGTGATATGTGAAGCACTCACTGAAGCTTGGGGCTCAGTAAATACTACTTCATTGTATCTTTTCACTTAACCTAATTTTTTTCCATTATGACTGACTCAGAGGATCTTAGATCAACTTTCTCCTCTTCTAAATAAGCAGAGCCTAAATGATTTTTTTTTCCATAACTGAGATGATTGCAAATTTTTTAACAGAGGATCTTGTATTACTTAGGAACTTCTCACTTGTTCACATAAGAATTAAGATAAGTATATTCTTCACAAATCTCAACATGCCAGCAAATCTCATCAAACCATAGCTACGATAGCTATTGCTTTTTGTGAAAGAGTGATACAGTTGTAGAAAAAAATTTACAAAGAATTTTCGTAGGAGTCTTATATTATTTTTCATGGGATATTAAGGATGGATAAGTTAGTATGGAAAAAAAAAAAAGCGAGACCTTGAAATGAGCCAAACCAAACAAACAAACAAACAAAATGAGTATCATGTCTAGCTCGCCCTTCTAAGCTATCTCAGCTTTTCATTGCCTTTGACCTATTTTACAATTCTATAAATTGTAGAAAACTGATAATATTGCAAATAATTCTTGAAAATCCACTGTGTTTAATGGAACATAACCAATTATTGTCCTGTGGATAGACCCATGCTACCGCAATTTGTAAATTCACTTTAAAATTCTCAATTCCTCATAGGTGCCTCTGCTCTTTGAAAAAAATCTCCTTTAAACCAATTATAACATTTTAGCTATCTTTGACACATGTTCATTTTATATTTGTATGAGGCACGATTTTAACATTTCTTAGAAAGTATTCTTTAATATTTTTAAAGACAGTTTGCTCTTCTGACTTTGACTGGAGATAAAGAGGAAAATAAAAGACTGCATATTATTTTTTATAAGGTTTTTGACTCTAAAAAAATATCAAAGATTGCCATTTTCCTTTCTTCACCTCTAAAAAGAATGAAAAGTATTAATGTTGGGGAAAATCTCAAGCTAGATCTTTGGGTTTACAGTGAATCTGCAAGAAATCAAGAAAAGAAGATTATATAGTTAAAGTCTTGAGGAAATTCACACATTTAAAAGTGTTTTAGTTTTACGTATCTTTAAAACACAAGTATAGGCAGAGGGTTTACTTTGTAAGTCGAGTATTTGTTCCTTCCTTCTGTGTGCGAGATCATTTTCGTACAGGATCTCTCTGGACCAGGGTTTTGTAAGTGGATTGGGGGAGGACATCTGGTTTAACAGAGTGGGATGGTCCAATGTGATTTCCTCCAAGGAGGCAGGCAGCCAGCCCCACTGTGGGTCTTTCCATTATCCATAGTGTCTCTCTTGCTCAATGATATGCAGCTGAAGAAATTGTTTGGGAGAAATGAGACCCCGGGGAGAACAAAAGGAAATTCAACGTTGTAAATTAAGAGACCTTCATGGTCTTTCCAACCAATCAGAGTAAAATAAACAGGGTCATGAGAAGAACACAAAAATCTGTCTGGAAAATCCAGTATATTCCCAGAAATGTCGTTTTCTTCCAAGATTGATGAACTAATTTTTTAATATAGTAACTGACACATTAATAAAGAACTTCATAGTATTAAATGTATTTCTTAAGTCTTAAAAGAGACAAAATTTTTTAAACGATCACATATTTATAAGTGGGAAATGATAAGGGTATAAGGCGAGAGAACAAAAAATAAGTTTCAGAAGAATAAATTGAAAACAAAGGAAAATTTTATTACTTTTTAATTTCATTTTTTGATCCAGAGAAATGACAGCTATATTCTAGATGTAGTACTAGTAACGGGAATCCTATATTTTATTATTATTTTGTGTTTTATATTTTCTCCATTAAATTCGGGATGTTAAACTATCTTTAAAATAATTGATCACTGATGGCCATTGAAAACACATGTAACACTCCTAGGGCCGTATCTATTACATACGACTTACCATCTCTGCGATAAACATGTCCCGCCCCCCTCAACGTCTCCTCCTGTCCTACTTATTTTTGTTTTTGTTATTGTTATTACTATATTACTGTTATTTTATGTGTGATAAAAACACAACATGATATCTACCCTTGTAGCAAATTTTTTAAAAAGACAATATGGTATTGTTTACTATAGCCACTTTCTGGACAGCAGATCCCCAGGACTTCTTCATTTTGTATCTGCTAAAACACTGCCCCCTTCTCCTCCTTGTTTTGGATAACAACCATTCTAACATGTATGAAGTGATGTCTCATTGTGGTATGCATTTGCATCTTCCTGATAACTTGACAAGTAGTGATGTTGAGAATTTCCGTATACCTCACAAAAGCCAAATTATCGCCGGAATAAGAACACACCTTTCACATTTCTTTCTCTACCATTAGCAAAGAAACTTACTCTTACTTCCCTATTTAAAAAAAAATTTTTTTTTTTGAAAAACCTCTTCACCCCACTTCTCCCTTTAATGACTGTGCTATTTCTCTGTTTTCCTAGATAATGACATTAAAAATTTATCTTTACTCAATATTTGTAATTCCTTCTTTCGATTATCTCTTGAACCCATTCCAATCAGGTTTTCACCCCCCAAACTTCACTGAAAATGCTCTTGTCCAAGTCATGCCTACATGGGCTGGCTAATTCTTCACCTACCAGCACTTTTGACAGAGTCCATCAGCCTCTGTTCCCTACGGCTCTTTCTTCCCTCTAAGACTCTCTTCTGCTTTCTTTCCATCTCACTGCCTGCTCCCCCTCGGTCACTCTTTTTCTTTCCTTGTCTCGCTTACTTTTGATCTGTAGAGCATCATAGAATGCAAACTTGAGGCTTCATCTCTCTTCTGTCTTCAAGAATTCCTTGAGTGAAGTGATTCCTTTCATGGCTTCATGTTCCATCAAAGTGCCAGTGCAGCTCAGTTGCTGGTGAGGGCCATCTTTCTGGCTTGCAGGTGGCTGGCTACCCTCACTATGCGTCCTCTCACATGGCCTTTTCTTGGTATGTGCACATGGAGAACAATCTCTTTTTCTTCCTCTTCTTATAAGGCCACAGATATTATTGGATTAGAACCTCATTTAACTGTGATTATCTCTAAAAGCCCTATCTCCACACTGTTACATTGAGGATTAGGACTTCAACATATGAACTTCAGAGGACATAATTCAGCCTGCAACAGGGACATCTAATCCAAGACCTTCCCTGCTACCTGAAATCCAGCCACAAGCTGGCCTGTCCACCCTCTACTCCTTCCCCAGGGACTGGAGGAACAAATGTCCCTATGCTGGGTCTTAGCAATGGGAATAGTGTCAGCTTTTCAGAGTTGTAGGACAATAAAGGAGCTGGTTGAGGTTGCCAGGGTCAGGGCCTGTAGGTATATGCGTCACCTTGCCATGAGAGCCCTGACCTCTAGTTTTCCTTTCCAGCCTAGATCCTGGAGGTCAGATGCTAGATCTATGACAACTGAAGAACTGTGGCCAAACCAAGGCCACTGTCCTTACAGCTGACACACACCCAATTCCAACAATGATAAATACCCTTTCTATTAAAAGTAATAATTCTCCTTTTGTTTGAGAAATAGTCCTTTGGGATTTCTGCTTTTGCTCTCAGCAAATTCATATGAGGAAAATTGAATCCACATGTGCTGGAGAGAAGGGGGTAGGCTAAGTAATTAGATGAGTCTCAGTCTCCTAGCAGCCAGGTTAAAGATAGGAAAGGAGGCTTGGGCTTTGTACTAGAAACTCTTCCTTTCGTTGGGACCGCTGAAGCCCTATGGATTATTCATTCTTCCCCTTGGTGTCTCCTTCCCAAAACCACTCATCTAGTGTTTAATTATCCCAGGATCTCATTTGCAGTTGGCAAATACCTTATCCCAAGTGTTAACCACTCGAGGTTTAATGTGTGCCCTCATTAAATAGAGGGGATGGGACTCTACTGACATTAATTTCTAATACTAGGTAAATAGGAAAAGATATTTAAATGTCAGTAAATATACATGAATATTTATTTTTTAAACCCAAGACGATTATTTTGTGTTCCATAAATCATTCACTATATACAGCTTATTTCTCTCATGTATACATTTGGCCCACACTTAGACTCTCATTAAATATTAAGTTCAGTTATCTTTTTTCCAGCAGTACAGCAAAATGGTTAAGTGAAAGGCATCTATACTGTTGTTATAGGTCACAACCTCTACTGCTCGCTGATCATTGGACAATTAACATCGCTAAGTCTAGGTTTCCTGGTCTATAAAATAGACAATGTAATAGTACTTAATTAACTAAGTGTCTTCGGAGACCTGGAAGTGATTCATATGCCAGTATTATGGTGCCTGGTATGTAGCAAATGACCAATAAATGTTAGTTTCACATCTCCTTGAACCCACTGAAGAGATGTTAAATGGGGATAATATTTATACTTACAACACAGATTTCTATATGATTACATGAATACATGCATATGTAAAAGAATGTAAAACATTTTCTGACCACAGTATATATTTCATAATAATTAGATATTATTCTTCTCCTGCTTTGCCTTGTTCTTGCTCAAATGACTCATTAGTTTTTCTGTTTCTCCTAAAAAATTATAAATGATAAATGAATGTGTTTTTTGTAGTTAAAGAATCTCTTCAGTTTCTTTTCCCAGATCTTTCTAAAGCAGGGACTATCAAACCCAAGTATTACCAGCCAATGATAAGAATTAATACTTCTTGCTCTAAACATAATTTGAGAAAATTATGCTCAGCTCCCACTTTCACCCTCAAATGCTTACACTGGGCGAAGCCTCTCTTGGGCAAACAGATTGTATACTAAAATTAAAATTACCTTTCAAGGCTTGAGGACACAATTCAAAAGTAGCAAAGATGATTTTAGGAGTTATTAAGGGGAGAGTCTGCTTTCCTATTAGAATGTCTGTATTTCAAAAATTAAAAGTATTTCTGTGAAGAAAGTTTTAAGAGTATCTCAAGAACAAGAATCAACTTTATTTAATATTTGGAATTTAACTGGCTTTGTATGACTAATTTGTGCAGACTCTGTGACCAATTGCTTTTAAATTTATAAAGCTAAGGCAGGAAAATTGGTTACTGTTTCTACTGGAAGGCAAATATGGCAGGATTGACTAGATATGACAGATGGATTTTATTAAATTTACAAGTCTAAGTGAAATGGCTAGTTACAATGGAAAGTCTTAATGACCTGAATCATAAATGATATTTTCATTAACCATGGATGAAAGGGAATTTAGAACGTAAATTGTCTTAAAAGACCATCACCTAAAGTGCCAGGGACTGGTGCATAGGAATGTTAAAACATCTATTCTAGACATGTTTCCCTCAGACAAGCTACAATATTTCCATCATCTTAACTCTCTGCAGTTTTCTGCATGCCCCTTGACTGACAGAGTTAGGGAAGAGTGGTGGCCAGGCTGTCAGATGCTCCATAGAGTCAAGGTGAGGGCTAAGTTTTACCTAAACCAATGAACAATTCTTCAAGGGTCCTTACAAAGTAGAGAGTCAAGTAGAAAGCTAAGATCAGTAAATCAGAAGGGGGATCTGAATGGATCAGTCAATCAAAGAGATGGACCCAGATAAGGTATCGATATTTAATCTTAATATACAGAGGCAGGGGTCATATATTTAGGGAGATAAAGAAGCAAGAAACGACATTTTGGGTGGGGTGGGGGTGGGGTGCCAGGTTGGATGAAATATGAGATACGATATTGCTTGTGGCTGGCTTCTGGCATTCTGCATGACTCTAGCATGTTTTATGAACTGGAAATGGAACTGAGATCATCTCGTAAATGTAATGCTCTGAATGGTAGAACCAGGAATTACTATAACCATATCTCTTCATTATGTTTATTTCTATTGTAAATATTAAGAATTAACCACAGATACCAAAAAAATATAAAATATCAAATTATACATATTTTTAATAGCCTCATGCCATCTTTACTTCAGAAATCGTACCTTTCACAAACTCCCCAAAGATAGGGAATGTGACTTATTCACCTATGGAGATGACACAGTCCTAAACAGTACCTGAATTGTACTTATTAAATGAATAAAGAATAGTTATATATGGTAGGATTGAGTTATCTGTATCAAAGGATGAGCCATTATTTTTATCGTGCAAGTTATTTATTTTTCATTGTGAGTAAGGAGTGTGTGCTACAATCTTTGCATAACACACATGGCATACACAAAATCGATGTGTATAAAACACATGCAAATCAAATTATTTTAAGAAATAATTTGAAAATATTGGTACAGTTATCTAATATAAGGCTATTTTTGCTTCCCATTATAGTCAGTCATAAACCTATGCATAGGGAATTAAAAGGGAGTAACATCTGGAAGACCAAATATTTTTGTGGTCTTTGTTGGCTTGGCCAAGAGAAGGTTTTTCTAACTTGACATGGGAAAGCTTTCATGTAAACAGCAACAGTAATATGAGTCCATGACTGAGTGAAATTCCCATGTATAGGAAAGAGACATAATAAGGAAGCAACAAGTTATACAGGAAGCTGAGTTAATTGATTGTATTCATATGGGACAGGGTGAGAGCTAAATTTATTTTGAAACATTCAAATTTTAATGATAATCAAGAGACTAAACATTTATCTGTTAACTTTCTATTGTGGTTTTTAAAAATCCTCTTGGTTATGTAGAAATATTCTTTTATCCTAAAACTATTAAAACTGTTTTTCTCTCGGTTTATTAATAAAGAACTGGATTCTTTATGGACTAACGGGCTCCTTACCCTTCTGATAAAAGAAGCAAGGAGGGAGAAGTGTGAACTTTCACTTCATTTCTCAGTTCTCAGAACTTCATGGTCTTTCTCTGTATCAGTAGTTAAGTGTCATCAGAACCATCACCTTTAAATTACTGCTGATCCCATTTTCTATTAGGAATTATTTCCACCAAATAAATTAAAGAAATGCTACCCACTCCCCTTTCATCGGGCCTGTGATTCAACACTCACAGTTGAAAACACATGAGATTTCTGGACTTAAATATCCCTTCGTTTTGCTCCATGAATTTTGTTTTCTATCTATTTTTTTTTTCAACATTCACCCTACACTCTGGACATGTAGGTCTCCTCTCTATCCTGAAAACATACTCTTACTTCAAATATCGTACTTCATGTATCTTCATCCATTCATCCACCAATGGGTACTTAGGTTGTTTCCATATCTTGGCTATTGTAAATAATGCTGCAGTGAACATGGGATGCACGTATCTTTTAAAGTCAGTGTTTTTGTTTTCTTTAGATAAATATTCAGAAGTGGAACTACTGGATCGTATTGTAATTATATTTTTACGTTTTAAGGAATCTCAGTACTGTTTTCCACAATGGTTGCACCAATTCTCACCAACAGTGCATGAAGTTCTCTCTTCTCCACGTCTTCACCAACACTTGTTATTTCTCATCTTTTGGTAACAGCCATTCTAACAGGTGTGATGTCTCATTGTGGTTCTGATTTGCATTTCTCTGATGATTAGCGATATTGAGCATCTTTTCATGTGCCTATTGGCTATCTCAATAAAGGGAGAGCCATTCCATGTTCATAAATTGGAAGACCCAGTATTTTTAAGATGGTAATTCTCTCTAAATTGATCTATATATTTAATATAATTGCTATCAAAATCCCAGAAAGTATCTTTTTAGAAATTTATAAGCTTATTCTGAAATTCACATGAAAAGTCAGGGTTATTTTTGTTGTTGTTGTTTTTAATTTGGACATGTCTCCATCACTCCTTGAGGACTTCGTAGCTTTCCAGCAGTGAAATGTGCCAGGTTCAAACAATACTTTTCCTGAGCCAGTCCTGGGTGGCTAATGGTGTTTAAAATCAGAAGCCATTTTTTTTTCTTTATTGACTCCCTGCTCCAATCAATCAGAACTCTAAAGAATGTCAAATCTACAATAAATCTCTCCAATAAGTGCTGGCGAGATGAAACTTTTCATAATTATCTGGAAACACCTGAGATTCCTGTGACGAACATGCTGGTGAACCAAAGCAACGAGGGGGAGGCCTCTGGCCCTAACTGGCGTTGCTTCATCGAGTGGCATTTGTGGGTCACCTACATAGTCATATTCACTCTCTTTGACTGTAAAAATAATTACCTGCCTCCTAAGAGTTCTCGGAAAATTGATTTGCTAATACCTTTAAAGAGGCTTGAGGATCAAAAGTTCTATGTATATGCTAATATTATTATCTCAAATGGTGCTCTTGCTCCAGACTGAAACCTAGATGGCTAAATCACAGCATCATTATGAAACCAGATATGATTCACAGTTACTTTAATGCTCAAGCAACACAAATCCTAAGGATGACGCTGCAGAAGAAACATGCAAGAAACAGACTAGCATGAGTGGCTCCCTGATCCTCAAAATCCAGGTGTGCATTTAGTTGAACCAACATTCACAGACTCTATCACACCTATCTACTATGTATAAACGACAGGGCTTAGCCCCATTTTCTAATTCTGTTTCGCTTTATCACTCTCTATTATTAATTCTGAACTTGGAATAATCTCTCTCCGAGGGAAAATTAAAGTGTGCAGAAGGGAGAATTGTGTCATGTCAAAGAGAATCTGATGCAGGCAATGAGGAGCTCTGGGTTCAAGCCCCGCTAATAATGAGGACTGATCCTAGGTGAGACAAGTCACCTCTCTGTGACTTTAGTCACCAATCACACAGAGAAGAGGCAATGCTGTGGCTCTGGCTGCACAGGTGATGGGTGATGCATGAAGAATTCCAGAGACTATAGTAAGGGGCAGGATATAATGGGCAAGTGAGAGAGAAGGAGGTGGGAATCCGTGTACTATGAAGAGTGACTCTGAAGCCCCCTCTGGGTCAATCTTTAGTTTTTAACCACCTATGTAGTCATGAGAACAGATACAGGATGGAGACTACTTAGGGATATTTGAGGGCTGAACCACTTCTACTCATCTGTGTGCACACCCTTTTTGCAATGTGATCTTGCCACTCCTCCCAATAAAAACTAGGATGTTTTCTCCCCCCATGAACTTGGGCTCACCAGGGAATTGCTTAGACCAAGAGAACGAGCTTCAGCAGATACTATGTGACTCCCAAGCCTCAGGCCTAAGAGGCCTAGCAGGGTTAGCTCAAACTTGTTATACTCTGAGACAACCTCACTATAAAGGTGTCCAGGAGGAAAGGCCATGTGGGAAGAGGCTCAGCCACCCCCACCAGTCCTGCCATTCCCTGCTGTATGAATGAGCCTTGGGCAGGGCCAGCAGAGGAACCACGAGACCCACCCACAAACTCATAAGAAATGCCTTCTCATTGTTGTTCAGTGCTGCAGCGTGGGAGTAGAAAGCTGAGAGCAACGGTCTCTAACAGAAATGTTTATTGAGCACTTATTATGGGTCAGGCACTTGTCCAAGCCCCTTCAATATAATAATTCATGGAAACCTCTTAATAACCCTAAGGGTTAAGTACCATTCTTACTTCTGTTTAACAAATGGGAAAACTGCAGATGCTTTTGCATATACTAAGTGGCACAGCCAAGATTCGGTCTCATGTAGTTTCGGCTCTGAAGCCCATCTTTTAATCCCTACACAATGCTACACATGGTGGGCATTTTCCCAGTGGCCTGGAGGGCATCTCTCTGGTTTCTGAATTTTTGCAGATGTCATTGGGCATGTGTGGCAATAACCTCTTATGCACAAAACGCTGTCCAGCAATCTCGTGTCAAAGGAAACCAGTAAGCTTCCTTTCAGAAGGCCGTTGGACTGTGGGTGTGTTTGTAGAATGCTGAAAGACCATTACCAGGCCTGAGTGTTCCTCCTGGATACGCGCTTCGCTTGGGAGAGGTTGCAAAGTCAAAGGGTCCAGACATGTACGTCTGGGACAGATACAAGGGCAGGGCTTGCATCACCAAACGTGCTTGTCTGGAATTTCAGAACAGGTCACCTTAAAGCAGTGAGTCAGTAATGCAGGGAACAGCCACACATTTTCCCAATGTACAGACCAAAGAGAGAGTCACAGCTGTAACGTGATCAGATCTGACAACAGTACAAATGAAGTGCCAAAAGCAATTACCTTCTATACACAGACAGATAAACAATAGCCCACCCTCAGGATTGGATGCAGGCAATCAAGAGGGGAAATTCTAAAGGAAATGTGGTGCCGAAGCGTCAAACCTAGACAATGAGTTTCTTTCTTAAGACAATGACAAAAAGGGTCCCGATAAAGAATGAAATATCCCATTATGCTGGGATAATTGCAATGAGTAATATAGCCCTCTTCATTGAACTATAAATGAGCATCATCTTTTATAGAGTGGAAAACAGAATTGCAGATATGGAAATGTGAAGAAGCGAAAATTAGGGACTGGCTTATTTGGATAAAGTTCCATCGTTTATGGATGGAAGTTAATGACCATGAGGTGCTTTTGTGTCCCCTCTTATTTTAAAATAGCAGTGGGACATTCATTGAATGCAACCCAAACTTCTTAAGGAATTGCCCTGGTTAATATGTTTAAACTCTCACCACTGAGAGTTTTATTTTAAAAATTGAAACCACTTCTGAAGATAGAAATTGAAGAGTTGAGCCCAAAGTAGACGCATCAGCAAGAGTATTTCCAGCTTACAACATACATTGTAATTCTGTAGAGCAGTAATAAGGCAACTCTAGGTCTCTATTAAATATGACTAAGTAGAAAGATACTTCTGGCTCAGGAAGGATTCTATGTGTCAGTAACTCCAGCTATTCCTTAAGAATCTTTGAAAATATGGGTGTCAGGGTAAACACTGGAAGAAATAAATAAAAATAACAGCAGCCAGAAGCTTTAAGTGCTTATTTACTATATGGTTAGCAATATGAATAATAGCTTACAGTTCTTGGAACAACCTAATGAAACATGTATATTTTGCATTTTAGAAAAAAAAAAAAAGAGGCTCAGAGAACAAGGAAGTTCTAGAAGTTCAGACCAGGTAGCACTTAGATTCACACTCCTGGATTCCTAGGATATGTGTAAGAAACTGGATTCTTTGGCCCCATCCCACATCAGTACCCCACGCTTAGCTCCAAATATCTTCACAATTATGCTTTGACTTCTCCGTGCCTCCACACCAAGTCAGCAATACTTTCTTTTATAAGCCCAGCCCTATTTTCCGTTGGAGCTAGTTTTTAAAAGGGTAGGGAATGCAACAACAAATGTAGTCCACTATCTTGAGAGAAGTAAAACTATTCTTATTTCCATGTATTGGGGAACCGGCATGCTACTACGTCTTCTATCTTTTTAGTTTTTCATCATTCGTTTGATCTTTTTTTTTAGTTGAGCACCTGCTATGTCCAAGGTGAGACGACATGTATTAACGAAACTACAACAAACAAATGTAAATGGTCCCAGCCTTAAACAAAGAATCAGAGACAAATATGGAACCATAAGTCAATATTAAATCATATAAAATAGAATTCTATGATGCGATAGAGCTTCATTGTCCCATATGGTAACCAATCGCCACCTATGGCTATCTAAATTTAAATCAATTAAAATAAAATGAAAAATTATTCTGTCACACTAGCTACACTTTTTAAATGCTCAATAGCAACTTCTCCTCTAAACCCAGGCTGGTTTGACCGGAGCCTGACACCCTATCTCGCCCCTGCCAGATGCTTCCTTTGCCCACAGGTCCTGTGTGTAGTTTGACAGAGCACTGCTCCTTTGATGCCAAAATCTTCACCGGTGTGGGCCTCTTTTTGTTGTTATTACCAACAGCTGCTCAAGCTATATTTGAGCTCACTACAAGCTTTTGGTTTGTTCATTGGATAGCTTAGCTCTCCATAAAAGTCATCCCCTGGAGCTGGTAATTTCCCTAGCTCGTGTCCAACACACATTACCCATTCTCCTTCCTGTTTCCTGCCAGTCACTTGTGCTGAAGTCCCAGCATGCCTTGCCCCAGAACGTATCTGACTGATGTGAGTCCAGCACATCTCCATCTGCGCTTCCCAAAGGAACAGTGAGGACACACAGATAGGTCTCATTATGGAAGTATGTGAACTGAACCTACCATTCTAAACTCTATTCATTTCATCAGATGTAAATGAGATGTCTCTGCTCTGAGAAGCCCAAAGAAGAGAGCAGAGAAAATCAATAGTACACTTTGAGAGAGTCTCTAAGAGATAGCCCTCAATTCCTACTGACCACTAAACAATTTCGATTTTCGCAGAACTGGATTGTGTTATTCTAGGTTACTCACATGTTTTGTAACTTGGACATTTGACATAGGTATTAGGAAAACAATTTGAAAATATAGAAAACTAGCGGTAAAGATGTGACAGCAATCAAACTCATAGGTATGTATGTGATGTATGTGGATAGACGATTGAGAGAGAGAGAGAAGGAAGGAAGGAAGGAAGGAAGGAAGGAAGGAAGGAAGGAAGGAAGGAAGGAAGGAAAGAAAGAAAGAAAAAAAAGAGAAAGAAAGTGGATGGATGGATGGATGGATGGATGGATGGATGGATGGATGGATGGATGGGTGGGTGGGTGGGTGGGTGGGTGGATGGATGGATGGATGGATGGATGGATGGGTGGGTGGGTGGGTGGGTGGATGGGTGGGTGGATGGATGGGTGGGTGGATGGGTGGATGGGTGGGTGGGTGGATGGGTGGGTGGGTGGGTGGATGGGTGGGTGGATGGGTGGATGGATAGATGGGTGGGTGGATGGGTGGATGGGTGGGTGGGTGGGTGGGTGGGTGGGTGGATGGGTGGATGGATGGATGGATGGATGGATGGGTGGATGAACAGAGATTCATCAATGTTGCAATCCTCTTTTCCATGCACTAAGGCAAATGCCCTTTCATACACTCAACCCCTCCTACTCTGACTCTGTCTGGGGAACCTTTGGCGGCTCAGCTCCTGGGCTCCTATTTGCTTCAGACAAGGTATCTGCTGGATTTAGAAAGATCAGGAAGTCATTGGCAGGAGAGTTAACCAATGTCTATGGAAGGAATTGGATGGGAATTGGGGAGGAAGATTGGAGTAGGGTGAATAGAGGAATTTCATTGGGAGGATGACAGGCTGGTGTGTGAATGGACAGGAAGACATAGAGAGATGTGAAAAGAGGACATTAAAATCAATAATATTTTTTAAGTAATGTAGTAAACATTCATATCACTTCCAGTTCTTTTTCTATTCTGGGCTGATTTTTTTTAAAGCTGGATACTGTACTGAGATGCAATTATAAAGAGTTTCACATTGGTGTTGTTCAGATGTGCAACTGATAATTTGCCCTGAAAATTTCAAAGACGAAGAAAGGTCATGTGCACGAAAATATTCACCCAAGCGTCGCTGATGATATCGGAAATGAGACCGCACGCTGCCAAGGTGCGGTGCTCGACTGGCTCGCAGAGAGCACCGTCGACGCCACTGCTAAACCTTACTGCACTTCCGGCACGCGCGGTCTTCCCACGCGCTCCGCATGTAATAACTCACTCGGTTTTCACAGGAAGGTTGCGAGGTAGGCACTGACTGCTGCCAACTTTTACACGAGAATATTGAGGCATAAACGAGTTAAGCTACGGATCACAGTCACGAAGCTGGTGAGTTGCAGAGCTGGCATTTCAAATCCCGGCTGTCTGATTTCAGAGTCAGTGCTTTTAATCGATACGCCATGCTGCTGTTAATATTGTGTATGACGAACACGAAGCAATAAGTGAGAAAAAGTCACTTTGCAGAACCAAAATTGAATTTGGGATGTTTTAACCACAGACACTCACAAATGCACGCGGATATGAGGGGGGTCTGGAAGGGAGCCGTGTGTGGTGGAGGGGTGATGGCTGATCCCCCTGATTCTTTGGAACTTTCGTTATATTACAATATGATTTTTACGAAGGAAAGCATAAAACCGAGGTAACTAAATACAAAATCAAACTCCTAATTATTTTCATCTTCTCCATATGCTTAATTTTATACGTTTATTTGAACATGTTTTTCCTCTTTTAAAAAATTATCACATTTGTCTTCTTCAGTAGAATTTTTTTTAAATGGTAATTAAATCCACATATAAACATATGGTTATGTCTAGTTACACAATTAATGTTAATATATGGCATGTAATCATCATCTAATTTGAATTATATAGCATGTGGTGACATAATTATAATATGTAATGATGGAAAGATCCTTATTTAAGCCGAGTGAAATGACTATAGTTCGAATTGGATGATTTCTAAGTAATCATTTCCTAGGTGGTTTAAGGGCTCCCTGGGGATGAGGACAGGCTGAGCTCTGCCACATGTTCTGAAGAAAAAAGAAAACAATTTAAATACATAAGAAAATAAAGTGATGTGAAATGTGATGCTTCTTGTTTTAATAAGACAGAAAAGAAAGAGATTTGCCAACGGTTATTTTTAGACTACTTGTTAAATAAAAATGACTTTCAAGCTGAGACAAGAAATACATCACTCTGGGCTGCCATCTAAGGTTCGCCTCATGGGCGCACCGAGAGCACATGCATCAGACACAGACGGGCTCGGAGGGATACACTGCGATCCTGGTCGTCTCCCTCCGCCTGCCCCTCCACCTCTGGTCCTCATGACTATTCTTCTGGGCCAAGCAACCTGTTACAAAGGTCTCATCTTTCGCAGAAAGTTCTGCTTCCGGAAGGGCACCCCCAACTCATAGCCACAGTTGAAAAGGGGGATGTGAACTCCCCTGTGCCCTGGAGAAAGTGATGTAAGTTCTTGGGGCCCTGGCTAACGACTGGAAATGCGTAAGTGGACAAAGTATCAGGTATCAAAAAAAATGAGTCTGGGAGAAATAAAACAAACTGGGGAAGGCAAAATGAAGGTGTCCCCTCAAGCTGAGCTATTTAAGTTGTGGCATTGCCTGCCAGGGAGGACACTCTCGGCCACTCACGTTTAATAACTGAAAACCCCATGAGCTGAGGCATTGAAGATGAGATACGGCGTGACTTGTGTAATCAGAAGTGACCTTCGCACATGGAGGCAGTAGAATAGTTTTGCTTTGCTTTGATTTCTTAGAACTTCAAGGGCTGCCTCCACACCGGGGCCTAGAGGCTTGGCATGGGTGTGCCCCTTGTTTTGAAGTTGTTTTGGTTGTGTTTCTCTTTCTCTCTTTAAAAGAATTCTCAGGAACACCTTAGGAAACCCGTGGCTCTTGCAGAGTCCCAACAGCCTCCAGGTCAGCCCGGGAATTCCAGCCTCTGACCAGGTCCAGCTCCTCGCATCATTCAATCTGCCAACAGATGTCAGCCAAACCAGAACCAGCAATCAAACCGAGGAATACAGTGGAATGCGACTCAGGACCATGTTGAAGTAGAAATTGTCATGACCTCAGAGCCAGGCAAGTCAGTGTCAGCTTGGGGGCCTCAGGGGTCCACCCCACCCAAGACCAAACCACCCTGGGGGAGTGCAATTACTGTTTGTCATTTTCTCCTTTGGGCGGGGGCCTCAAAGCGCAGCCCCTGACCACTGAAGGCCCTACAGGTTAGATGACCCTCTCCAAGGTGGCATGAACAGGACCTGAGAGAGCAAGAGAAGGGTGGGAATGGCATAGCCAGGCCCCTCGTTGACCTGGGCCTCCAGGTCCCACCAGCCCTGGGGGGCGGTGATTCCCCATGTTCCCGCTGCCCTCACACGTGCTTAGCCCACCCCATCATCAACATCCCAAGACCAGATGTGTTACAATGATGAACCTACATTATAGTCACCCAAAGTCCGTAGTTTACATGAGGGTTCACTGTCGTGCTGCACACTCTGTGGGTTTACACGAATGTACGGCTTGGATCCATCACCACAGTATCAGCTTCACTGCCCTAAAATCTCTCCGTGCTCCACCTCTTCATTCTCACTCCTCTACCCCCACCCCCAAGTGACCAGTGATCTTTTCTGTCTCCTTCGTTCTGCCTTCTCCAGAACCTCATTATAGTTTAACATCGTATCATATGTAGACCCTTTGAATCAATTTCTTTCACTTAGTAGTACAGATGCAAGGTTCGTCATGTACTTTCATGGCTTGATAAGGTGTGTGGGGGAGGATTTTAGCATAAAAACTGAACCACAGAAAAGTTTTAGGACCAAAGATTTTTTTGGAAAGTTCTGCATGAGGTTTCTTAGAATAACTAAAGCTTAGGAACCACATAATTGTGTTGAACAATTAGATCGTACACGTGACTGTGAATATGAATAAGCTTAAATAAATACTAACTGAAAGCCCAGCTCCACGTGAAAAGATGTATGTCTCCCTAAGATAGAATCTCCTAAGGAAGGTCCTCTCAGAACTTCTATTTAAAAGTGAATAATAATAGCTCAAGTTTATTGAGCACTTACTGTATACCCGCTATTGTTCAAACCATTTGATTTACAGGTGTCAATATTTCCTCCACCTCCACAGATGAGAGACTGAGGGACAGAGCAGTCCAGTCACTTGCCCAAGGTGGTAATTCCATGATAAAAGCAGGTTCTGCATTGAGATAAGACTACACTCTAATCGACTACCACACAGACCTGCCTTTTGAGACAGAGGGAGACAGGCCAGGCTCATCCGAAAGTGTCAAATGAATCAAGCCTTGAGAAATTGTTTAGCAGTGACAGTCACGTCTCGGGAACTGCTGCTGAATAGAAACAGAGACAGCCAGACAGCTGCTTCCTGATCTGATGCCCTCCCTTTCACAGCCACATCCATTACGTGGATCACATTTGAAAGCAGGGCTATGCTTCTGGATCCAGGCAGCTACTTTGAATACAGAAAATACTCAGCTATTCATTGCTGTCATAAATTACTCTTGGCGTGTCATGAAAGGCTGAGGATGTCGCCAAGCAGGAACCTGACAATATAGTCAAAAAGTTCCCCACCTCATCCCAGCCCCAATCTGCACATCGATTATTTCTACAAAATCAGTAAAAAATATAAAATTTTAAGCAAAACTTAAAAATCAAGCACAATGCTAGTCACTGACTATATAAATGTGTATGTGTGTTTAATATATTAATTAACAGTTGATAGCCAGAGACTGTGTCTTCAATCATATGGTAATTTGTCCCTGGAGGGAGAACTAATATATACTCATTGCTGCTCAAGGAATAGCAATATTTGCAATGTGATTGTTTTATAAGTAATTTAGGTCATTTGTGAAACAAATAAATAAAATATAGTAAAACCAACCAGGAAAAACTCATGTTTCATAATGGTATTAAAAACGAGCATCTGCGAGTTACACAACTCATTTAAAAAGGCTAAATTGTTGACTGGCAATTTAAGGACATTATATCCTGCATAGAAACATTTGCCTTGGATTATTAATCAGGATTTTATGTTTTAACCCTATATCAGATTAGTTTTTTTTTTAAATTTTGATCAGACCAACTCAAATATTATTGAATATCATAATCATTTGCATATATATCCATGTTTTGTTTATTTTGATAATGATAAAGAATTTAACAAATAAATATGCCTTACAAAAACAGGCTTTCTTTCTTTAAGCTCTTGATAAAACTGTGGAATTCTGACTACATTATACATATGTAACTAATGATGTTTGTGGATTCGCTCATTGATTCATTCACTAAACATACATTTGAAAGCTAGAAATATGTTCCAGGCACTGTGTTAGCTACAGGGGAATAAAATGATGAACAATATAAATATCCTCTCTTGTTTAATGGAGCTTATGGTCTTGAGTAAGAGCTGGCAAATTTTTTCCTGTAAAGAGCCAGGTATTGCAGGCTTTGGGGGCCGTACAGTCCCTGTTGCAATTACTTAAATCTACAGTTATAGTATAAAAGCAGCCATGGATGATAATTAAATGAATGAGCCCTTCACAGGCCTGTGGTCTTATCCAAGGAGCCAGCTGGGTACATGAAGTAACTCTGTGAACTCTGAACTGCAAATTACGATTGGGAAATGGAAACTGTCTTGCCGTACCTAACTCAACCATTGTTTCTTGATCTCTACTCACAAGGGTGGTTCTAGGGATTGAGGTTCAAAGCCAAAGATCCCTATCGTTTTTTTTTTAAATCTCTATCATTTTAACGTAGGATAAATTCTACTGAAGTTAACAGGGTTGCATTCTTATCTGTCTCCTTGTCCCACTGGTTTTCATGTCATCCCACATTGCCGGTGGCATTCTCATAATGATTCTTCTTACGCTTCCTCTGGATTTATGACATAGCTTCCTGATTCTTGCCTTTTGCCACACAGATCTGCAAAGTCTTGCTTCTACTGGTTAATGTAGCATCAGGCCAACCTGGGTGAAGAAAGGACCAAGCCCTCGTTCCTCAGGTTGGGCTCAGCGGCACTACACCTGGTGTGTTCCAATTTGGACATGTACTAAATCTAACTACAGTTCTCTCCATCCTAGTCTCTTGACCTCTACTGGCAAATATCCAACTGAACAAGCAGCAAACAGCCTTGACTTTTGTAAGCCCTTTTGGCCAGAAACTGCCTAAAAGCGTGGCTGTTAAAGCAGACAGGTGACCCAGTGATTTTAGCTGCTTGGCACATTAAATTTATAGAGCCTTATTCCCCAGTTCTTCAATCGAGCATATGGGAGACAGACAGAAGATGTCCTAATAGCTTCTGTCATTAAAATTTCTGTCTGTGTGAGCTCACAAAGCCCCTTGTCTCTGTTTTAAGCTGGGTCCTGCATTTCAGCATAGCTGTTGGCAGCAAGACAAGGTTGAGTCCCTGCAGCTGGTCCTCAAATGTGCTGTGCTCCTACCCCTCAGTTGGAGAATTGGAAATTGGTCACAATAAAGAGCATCTGCTATTTGGATTCCCACAAGGCAATATTATAAAATATCTGCTTGTCAAATTGTATGTGGGTTGATTATACGTGTATTCATTACTCTGTCACTGCCCAGAAAAAAAAATAGGCAAAAAAAGCACAAAACTATTTGCTTGAGTTTTAAAAGAAGCTACTATGTAGGTGTTCTTTTTAAATTAATGAAGCTAATTTTAAACATTAAAGCTTTAGAATAAGGAAAATAAAGACGTAGTCTGCAGAGAAGAAAATAGATGTATATAATGAAACCTACTATCTAAAAGACTGCAACTGCTAATGGGAAAGGTAAAATGAGGCCAGTGGGAGGTAAAAAGCACGTTTTTGAGATTGATCTTTAAAGAGACTTCCAATGTCCGCAGAAATGTGTATTCCAGAGCCCAGGAAAGTAAATTTATTTATTAATTGTGTAGTAATGTATCTTTTTCTCTCAGCATCAAACTCTAATGTGATGTCTGAGCATTTACATTCTATCTTACCAGGAAAGATTTCAATATGTGACTTTTGGACGCAACAAGGTGTTACACAGTACAGATGGAAATTCACAAGGGGCCTGCTAATACTTCTTAGTCAAGATGACACCTGGAGCAGCAGGAAGAGCCCTGAATTAATTTTAAAATGGCATTAAAAAACCAGTTACTGTGTGCCAAGCACCTTGCATGCATTCCCAAAATCTTACAATGTGATAATCCTCTTTACATAGAAAAGACCACTAGGAAAGGTTAGTGGTGTGTTGGAATAAACTTATACTGGCTTGTGATAGCTGATTTTTAACTTTTAGGAATTTTGCGAGTCAGTTGGTAAACATAGCAGTTTTTTAAAAATAAAGAATATAAATGTACTCTTAAATTAAAATGAAAAAGGCAATTCTTAGAACTCAATTCCTACTTTACTACATTTTACTAACATTTATGCTCTAAAGAGCATAAAATCACTCAAGCAACAAGTCTTGAAACTTAGATTTGAATCCAGGTTTTGTCTAACCCCATACCTGTTACAACTGTATGCTGTAAAAACTACAGATGCTGTGATAAAGTGCATCTCTGCCTACCTCCACGCATATGGGATCATCTTGTTGCTTAAAGTAGACCACAATGTAAATATGTATACTACAGAAAATAAAAAATGCCGCAATCAACAGCCTAACTTATTTTGTTGCTTGTCTAGACCTAAGAAATGTATGGAAAAAATAGCAATGATTCCGATTAAATTTTTTAAATGTTATGTTCACAGTCATTGGATTATGAATAACACACAAATTAAGAAACTATTATTTCAGTACTCAAAAACTATCATTCAATTCTGCAAAAATGTCACTTAGGTCACTGACATGCAAATGACATTCTTGCATATGTTTTTATGGCTTCATTTTTATTATACTTGTAAATGTAAACAAAATATCAACCAACATTCATTTCAGAGCTATACCTGTTAGTCAATTGCAACCGTAGGTTGGCTATGAGTATAAGAATTTGGCAAAAATCAATAAACATATTTTGTGATAAACCATTGGCTATGGGGAATTTATATTTACATAATATAAATATTATATATTCATTATTATTTACAAAATACATGCTATATATCTTTTATACCAGTAAAATTTATATAATAAACTTACTAATGTACATACATACATATTTTTTCACATTTAGCGCACACAACTGAAAAAGGCTCAGAGAGACTACTTATTTCTTCAAGGTCATAAAGTGAGCAACTGTTCTGGGACTAAGCGTGGGGAGAAAGAAGAGCACCTGTCAGAGGTGGTGAGACATTTCTAGGCCCCAGGGGCTCCTGGGCTCATTCTCACTGGCTAACTAACGCTTGCCTTTGAAACCCTGCCTCCATTTTTTTATGGAGTGTGTGTGTGTGTGTGTGTGTGTGTGTGTGTGTGTGTGTGTTTTCTGGCAGTTATTGAGAAGGGTTGGTCTAAAAAAAAACCCTCAACATTGACCCTCCTTCTTCAGATTTTATAATTAAGTATGCACACGTCTCATCAAATCAGATGTATGTGGGTCAAAAGATGTGGGTCTTCTGACGTTTATGTCCCTAAGACCCATCCGCACTGTCAGCTGTCTGCCTCTTTTCCTTTCCTATAAAGTTTAACAAAATAGACACACAAAGTTTCAAATAAATCATCTTCTGGCTCTTTTTAAAGGAATGCTACTTTCAAACTAAACACGTTCTTTCAGTGATTTCCTATTGTAGGAGCTAGCAATTAGAACAAGTTAGGTGATCATTTTTAGTTACAGCTTCTTTCTTATCATGTACAGGAATAAAATAATGAAAAGACCTTATATTTTTATAGAACTTTAAACTTTATAATATACGTTACTACCACTGTATCTGTTGGTAAGATATGTGGGATAGGTCTCATTTAACATAAGAGGAAATAGAGGCTCAGGAAGATTAAAAGATGTCTCTGTAGTTATAGCCTTATAACATTATAACTCAGGTCTTACTTTCCATCATCACAGCAGCACACACACTGTAGTACAAATGTGAACAAAATCCCTCAGGTTTATTGAGCATAGCAAGGCAATAAAGAAAGATTATGGAGTCCAAATAATTGAGCAGCAAAAAGCCCATCAGTTAGTTCCTCACTCCAAAAATAGAAGCACTAGAAGAGGAAAGACATTGGAGGTAAAACTTTGTTCCTTTCAAGCAATTTTTCTTACAGAAATAAAGGTTGCAGCTAGCTGTGAAAAATCCCATCGATTCTTGATGTAAATTCACATCACAAACGAGCTGATTCTTTCATGGCATAGTCAGCAGAATGGAAAGTCGTTGAAAAGGTAAGACGTATTAGGTCATTCTTACTATGTATGAGGAGTTACACCGTGTGCCAGATGTTTTACTTAGTGTTTTAGGTCCCTCATCCATTAATCGCTAAGAATATTTCTAGGAGGCAGTCACCATGATTGTTCCAGTTTATAGATGAGAAAACTGAGGCTTAGAGAGATTAAATAACTTGCCTACAATCACTCAAGCAACAAGTCTTGAAACTTAGATTTGAATCCAGGTTTTGTCTAACCCCAGAACCTGTACTTTTAAAACCTGTGCTAATCTACAAAGAAAGTAAATTGCTCATTGTTGATGAATCCTGAGGCATTTTACAGCTTCTTCTTGTGATTGAGAAGTTTATGTATACTCGTTAGGAAATTATGTAACTCCAGGGGCAACCCCAGTTCAGGCGTGTGCCCTGAGACATAAATGTGAAGCTGTGTGTTAGGACCAGCTCAACCTACAAGAGAGGAACCCACAGGCTACACAGACCAGCTATGTTTTCTTGGGCAAATGACATCATCTCTGAATCCCCGTCTCTTCATGATGATATCTGTACTTTTGAGAGGATTCACTGAGATATTGTATTAAATTATATAGAATTGGAACATTTGACACGATTGGTAAATACTACTACATTCTAGAATATTTTGGTCTTGTGTCATAGGAATACTCACTCCAGGAAGGTCCAGGCAAAATACTCTAGGTTCGAGCTGGACCCTGAGCAAGATACACCCCCAGTGGTTGATGGATCACTGCACAGGAAGGGAAAGAGCAGGTCTCCACCATGTTCCAAACTCCACACCTCGCAAGCCCAGAAGTGACACTGTATGGTAGGTATGTGGACTCACTCAGAGATAAAATTACGCAAATGTCTTCATTTCTCTATATTTATCAGTAATCGTGTCAGAGTACACTGTGATACTTTATATAAGATAAAAGTGGATTCTCAGTAATGCTGAGCTAATTAATCGATTTAAAACATTTTTGAAATCTGCATCAGCAAGTTGGTGTTGTTTAAACTTCAGTGTGCATAGAAATAGTATGAAAATGCAAATTACTGGGCCCCTAGAGTAAAGAAGGTCTCAGAGAGGCCTAGATATGTGCATTTTGGCAAGATGCTCAAGTGATTCTTTTCTTATTCCCTCCCATTGAGATGGATCTCAATTCACACTTTGAAAGACCTTGATCTAGCTTCTAGGTATATTATCTGAAATATAAAGGCACTTGCTATCATCCTATTAAAAACAAAATTGAGCATTAGATATTTAACTATGATTATTGCCTTGTCTTTATGACAATTTTAAATTTAACTTACAGTTTTTATTTGCAACAACTTTAGTGTCTATAAGTAAGAGATTATGTATGTTCAAAATAATGATATAGGAAATAATATAGCAACTACTATGTGCAAGACATTTTCATACATTATCATCATGCAGTGCTTCTATAATCAGCATGAATAATAACCCTATGGCTACTATAAATTAGAAAACTGAGGTTCAGAGAGGCTAAGAAATTCCCCCATGCCAGACACCTCTCAAATGCCCAAACCGAGATTTAGAGAGCAGTCCAGCTATCTGAATATCAATATCGCTTCCACCAAGCCATGCCTAACCCCTGTCACAATTCTCAGCCTGTTGCATTGCTTCATGACTCCCAACAAGTAATGCAAGTCCACAGTCCTTCAAGGATAGAGTTCGAAGATAATATCATTGGGATCGTTTTGTGATAAGTCCTCTTTAAACCAAACACGTTTAGCTCTTTTTCGTTTAGAAACAGGAAATGCCCGCACTTTCTATGTATTGAAGAGAGGGGCTGAGGAATTGTGTGACCATCTCAGGCAAATGACACCACCAACTGCCACCACCCCGACAATACAGGAAATGGGAAAGAAAAACAAGAAGAAAGAGAAGAGAAGGATTGAGAGAAGGAGAAACATTAAGGTGCTCACTTAGATGAGTGACTCAAAATGTGCCTTCAGAATCTAGAACTTAAGTTTTGCTTTTGAAAATTTTGTATCTTTTTAGTGGTGGGTAAGTAGGATGTGCCCTACTTATCTAAAAGTAGCTTACAAAATTAACCTGGTATAGACACCACTTCGATCTCCTTGCTTCTTTGTCTTTATTTCTTCCCATTCCCATACGGGTGGTTTTCTGAGAATAGCTAATGTACTGAGGGTGCTAAAGAAGACAGGACCGATGCCAATAACTAACATTTTTTTCGAATACAGTCAAAGGTGGGCCAGAGGACATCTTTGGTTGAATCTCTTACATACAACCTCCTACTCTCTGCAAACTATTTGTAAAAGCAACTCCAAGAAAGACAGTCGAAGGGCTGGGAACAGCCCCAGAAAAACTGTTTCACCCCATCTCTGACTCAGATACATCCTGCCCAGGCTGGAAGCAGATGTTGCCAAGACAGCTGCAGAGAAAAAAAATGAAGAAAAACCCAACTTTTCAAAAGTAAACTTCTATGATTTAAATGAGAGGTAATCAAGGGGTTGAGTTTGGACAAAGACTGAGGTTCTTGTGTAGAAAGGGTAACATGATTGCCCAACACCTCCAGCAAGTCAGTTCCCACTGCCAAAACCCCTGGGGACTAAGTCTACCAGCTCTGGCCGGGTGGGTCTCAGTTACACCCGACGCCGCATGTTCTCCTAGGGGTTCACCTTGATGACAACACCAGAGTAGCCAGGCTGGAGCAGAGTGAAATCTAAGATGCGTTTCAGTTCCTTTTATATTTTTAGACTAGTAAGTAGCCAATTTTTACAGTATTTACTATTTGTGCGGATTATAGAGGCACTACATGATTATAATACAAAAGTGGAAAACTCAATAAACCATCAATGGAAAAAGCCATCCAGAATTGTACCATCCAGAAATAACTGCTATGAAAAAATTAATACACATACTTTCATTCCCTATTATGTGTATGTATATATATGTTATTTATAAATATTATAAATGACCTCATGTTATATAATATTTTAATACAAATTTTCCACTTTACATTATTAAATTTTTTTATAAAATTGTATTTTAAAGTTCTTATTTCTTTAATTTTCCCTTGTTATTTCCCTATATAATGATAATTAACATTGAGTGCTCACAGTAACTGCTATGTGTGCATTAAATTAAAACAGCAAGTATTAATTTATATATAGACAAACTGAGACACAGAGAGATCAGGTGACTTCCTTAGTGTCACAGGGCTAGAAAGAGGTGGAGCCAGGACCTAAACCAAGTGATCAGACTAAAAAGCTCATCCTCACTAAATACATCTGATTTATATATAACCCACTGTTTTTTGAAGATACTGTTCTCCGACTGTAATATTTCAGTGAGTTAGCATTCATTCGACACACAATCATTGGGTTCCTACACCACACTAGACCTTGTGCTAGTTATTGAAAAAAATATATTGTTAAAGGAGATGCAGCTCTGATTCATTCATTTCTTTATCAAAGAACGATTTACTGAGTACCAAATGTGGGCATTGGACAAGATACTAGAGATATAACAGGGAACAAAATGAAGACGGTTCCTGTTTCTTAGAACTGACATGCTCCGCGGGCAGACAGGAAAGAAAAGCGACGCAAAGCAAACAAAGACATATTATACTGTCGGGTAGTGACTCGTGCTATGGAGAGACAACAAGGTGAGGGGACAGACTCGAGGATGCGCGGCATTTGAACAGAGACATGGGAGAAGACAGGGAGCAAAGCATGCAGCTGTCTGGAAAAGACCATTTTGCAGCGTGCTATAATCCAGAGGGGGATACACACATAAACATGTAGTAGGAAAAGCATGTATAACCCATACGGGAGAAAGAGCCAGGGCGAGGCCGTAGAAGCAAGAAATACCCGTGATAAGGCCTAGGAAGCCATCAAAAGTGGCAGAGAGGAAGGCTGTGGGTGCAGGTATCGCAGAGGATAAATGTCAAAAAAGTCGATGGAATCACATTAGGATGAACTTGAAAGTCAGATAATGTCTTGATGTAGTAAAAAGCTTGTATAGTCTCTTTCATCTTTAGAATTCTGTCATCGACTTGTTCTCTAACATTTAGTTTATATTTTAAATTCTAATGAGGTTATAAATGAAGTGATGTTTAGGACACAGAAGTCATAAATTTGTTTCCAATAATGAATAGTATTGATGGAGTAATGCGAGTAATGTTAACACGGACTGAAGAAGAATCGGAAGACTGCTGAGACAATATGTTCCCATGAACACAGCCCCAAATATCCCTCATCACCTTACATGTGGCCATTCAAGTAAAATATTTTTAATAAATGTTTTTATCCCACACATTTTCAAATAGGCCTTCTTGAGAACTGTCAAGACGTTGAGCATAGTTCCATGTCTACAGTAGCACGTGAGAAGTATTTACATACAGTCTTCTTTGAGAGTCTACTGGAAAAAAAAACAAAAGGAGCATCCAGGGAGCCAGGTTACCTCTGCGGCTGACGTGTCTACCTCGTACAGATGGCTTTGCTCTGCTTATACATTCATCTCCCCAGGATTAATTGTTTAATGGACTTTATGATCTTTTAACAATGAATTTTCATCTGCTATTAATCATCACACAGATTAATGTGTACTTTGACTTCAGGAACTATTTTTCACCTCATGAAAAACAATACAAGGGAACAGAAAAAGTGGAGGACAAGGAATGTGGAAAATATTTAGAAAGAGAAACTCTTGGATCTTTATAGAGTCAAAACATAATGCTCCAAATGTTATTTTAGGTTATCTTGTGTTGGTATTAGAAAAATCATGCTAAAATTGGCAAATAATTTTCTGTGGCAGTATTTGTGACAGTCTCATACATCTACGGAATTATCGACAGAAGTTGAAATCTTGAGAAATTACACACTATTCCCGAATTCTATACGCCTTGCTGTTCTCCAATTTGCAGAAAATCTCTTTGTAATCAAAATGGGACAATACTTGCTTTTCTTGGTTAATTTTAAACTTAGATTAGAGAGAGAAATCATTTTAAAATGACATGTATATCTTTTAGAGAATGTATTTTAAATTAATAGTATATATTAATGAACTCATTTTCACAATATTTGACATAGGACTAGTATGTGTGCTTGTGTGTGTGTATTTACTACAGATGGGGACTACTAAGTGGATATTTCTGTCATTTCTTTTATACAAATTATATCCATGCTTCATTATGTAAGATCTCCAATTTTGGTTTCTTTAAAGGATGTCTGGAATTTAAAGATAGAAGCAAAGCTATATCAGTGCAGAATTGTTCTAGTTTTAATTTTTCCTTAATAATATTCTTATTTAACATTTTTAAATTAATTTCCTTTGTCAAGTTTTTTCCAAAGCATTTAACTTAGTCTCAGAAAAACAAATTTCCTTTTGAACTATTTAATCGCTTTGAGTGCTTTTTTAAGTCAAGTAATCACAAAAAAATATATACCCTACACAAACAACTTTGGAAGGAAAAAAATAAAAGCTATCTCTTGATATGAAAAGAAATGTGTGCACATTCAATGCACTATGGGCATCCACGAGGGATCACAGTGTCATCCTGGGAGCTGGTTAAGTGAAAGTCACTTAACAGAGCTTTCTATCACATTTAATACAATACATAAAGAGCAAGAAATTTTTTAATGCAATTAAAGGGGCAATTTTTGTAAAGGAGACTACTTTATGTCCTAATCCAACAAGGGAAAATTCTTCCCTTTAAAGACTTTGCCACTACATTCAGAACAAGACTGTCCCTAACTGCTAATAATACTGAGTGGATAAAATCCAACATTATTGCAGGAAGGGATGACAAGGTGACTTAGCATGCTAATTTAGGAGATAACTCATCTAAAGTAATCTTGAATGGGCAGCAGGAAACTTAACTATTAAATGTCAATTATATTGTCTTTATAGTATAAAATATAAATTTATCTAATAGTGGTACTCACTTTTCATAAAACTATAAATTCTTATTAATGGAAAGTATAACTCAAACATAAAGAGAGTTAAATATAATAATATAAAACAAGACTTAAAATATGCTAACATCAATTTTGGGCAAAAAATGAGGAAAAATGGCCAGGATCATAGAGTATTAATGGATCATAAGTTGATAAATGTCCCTCAAGGAAAATCTGGGAATGCTCATTAAAAACGTTTTTAAATATATACATCTATTACTCAGTACTTCTAATTCTAAAAATTACTACTAAATAAGCAAAAAGTTATGTATTAAAGTTTTCAACAGAATTACATATAAATGAAGAAAGGAAAAAAAAAGAAGTCAATGTCATTACTGTTAAGCTAAAATGTGTTATTCTGAGCTTACAGAATTCTGTGCTTTTCAAAATGTCCTTTCTACATTTTAGATAAACCAACCAGCAAGCGCAGAGAACATGCCAAGTGCCAAGCATTGCGAGATGCTGGCTCTGCTCACAGTCCTACGGGATGCCAGTCCAGCCATCTTCCTATTCTCTCTTCTCATGACTCAAACTAGAAAGTTCCCGTGTGTTACTGTGGTAAAGGGAGTTTAGAATGGGGAGAGGCTGGAACGAGGAGACCAGTTAGGAACCTGTCGCAGCATAACAAGACACAAATCACGATGGCCAGCGTCAATGTGGTGAGAGTAAAAATAAAATGAAAGGGTTAGAGTCAAGAAATATTATAGAGGTAGAAATGCCAACACTTGGTGATTAACTGGATTTATTTTGAGAATTTGGGTCGGAGAAAGAGATAAGTCAAGGAAACATGTCAGGTTATTTTTTGTTTGTTTTTTTAGTGTCTGTAAATGGGCTCAAAACTGTGCCACTCCTTGTTCATCTTTAGATATGATAAGGTAGAAAATGTCTAAAAGATCGTCAAGAGGAGATGCCTAAATAGCAGTGAGATTACAGTTCAGAAGAGAAATTGCATTGGAAATACAAATTGGTGAACGATAAGCATGTAAAAGAAGTAAATAAATCACTCGAGGAGAGCTTATGTAATAATAGTGAGGTGAGGTCAGAAAAGACCACGGTGCTATAAAAGTGTCTGGCAGAAATACAGTTATCAGTTAACAAGTGCATGAAATCATTAACTAATAAAAGGATGAACAGACATGGAGAGACCGATCTCTTTCTAATGAACTGGTAGATGTATAAACCAGTAATGATCATTCCATGTGTTATAAACAAAGTGCTATGGAAATAAAATTAAATGTATTCTGCAGTGATTTATTGAACTTTACAATAGAGTAGGGTGAGCATGGAAGATGTTATTCTTATTTTAATCACTATAAAATACAATGGAGGCTACCGGGGGTGTTTTGTCCATGGCTACAGGGATGCAATTCGTGATGATAAATCCAGGAGTAAAACCGGTTTATTTTTTTAAATATTGAGTAAGGAGTTATTAAAATACAGATTTTATTTATTACATTGGACACAGAAGAGAGGATGGAGTAAAAGGAGGGATAATTTGCTCCTTGGACCATGATGTAAAATCACAAGAATCTGAAGGCAGCTTTGCATATTGAAACCATCTGAAGGGAGTAGAAGATTGGAGAACAGGGGTCCTTTCTGCCCCCTTCCCTACCACCCCGCAGAGGCCCCAGAATGGGCTCCTTTTTTGCTAGGTTTACAAACCCTTGGGTCTGTTTTCATCAGGGGTAACACAGCAAGATTTGTATTAATAATTCTGTTCCCCAAATGTATGACCTGAAATTCCATTCAGATATGCAGGTTGTTGATAGAAATTTTGCTTGGAATTAGAAATGCACTACAGTTTGAGGGCTCCTTTGCCCTTTTAAATCAGAAAGCCTGTCCATAGTGGTCTGAATTCTCTGAGTTGTGTTAATGGGTGTTTTAACGTGTCAGAAAGGCAAATATTTTTAATGCAAATAATTATTCTTTCTTTATCCATCAACTACCAACTCATTCTAAAACATTTATTTTCCTTATATGGATGTGTGCCTCTCTCCACCTACTTGAAGATGTAGGATTAGGTGGAGGGAAGGGATCAGTATCCTTCTTAGTCCCATCGATCAGTCTGTCCTAAGAACCTCTCAGGACTCAGGTTACATGGGACTCCAGAGCATATTTCTCTTCCATTCTAAGTGGCATTCCATTTTTATAGAGAGTGAGAGGGACCCAATGACTCTCAGTGCAGTCATTGCAATTTCAGGAAAGAGAATAGCACTGCCTCTCAGGAATCCTGAAGAAGGGAAAATCAAGTAAAAAAAATCGAACAGAGTAATGTTAATTTCATATTTCATAGTAAAGCACTGCCACAGGGAAAATCTTAACATGGAGTGCTGTCACTGACACTGTTCTAGCAGTTATGGTCAAGGCGAAAGATGCTCAGACACGGGGAACCCCTCTCAATTGTTCAGAACTAAAGATCACGAGCTCTTTATTCAGGGATCTTAGCTATGGGGATATTTCCTAGGAATGACATTTCCCCTTTTATCTAGTTTTTGGTGCAACATCTTGCTTTCTAATATAGACCTGGACTACCTGTGCAGTTTCTATTGCCTATATCTGGGAATTCAGCCCCCATGTAAAAAGTGAAACACTCTTTAAACATCCATTATGCAAGAAGCTAAGCCAAGTGGAGACACTCTGGAGAATGAGAAGCCACCTGAGAAGGACTAAGGAGCTCTGAGACATCATATGTGTACATGAAGAAACTGTCTTGGAAAAAGATTTTTCCACTTCGGTTGATGCAATTTTGGTCAGAAATGACCACCCAATAGAGCCATTTCTGCATTCCTCACCCACAAAATCATGAACACAATGAAGATGATGACATTGAGACTCTAAATTTTGCGGTAGTTAGGCATGCTGCAAGAGACAATTGAAAGAGTGAGCAGATAGTATTACGGATTCAGTAAGTCATTAAATGAAGCCATCTGCTAAACCGAAGAGTTTGGTGGGAGAGCGTAAGCTGGCACAGAATCCAAACTATAAAATTTTTGGTGTGCCCTGGTAAATGCTGTTTAAAGAAAGGTGAGCATTCTCAACTCTTGTGAATGACAGGGTGACCTAATTTGATTTATGATCAGAGATGGTCACATTAGGGAAAATGTGGATGATGGGCAACCAAGAGGCGAGGCTAGAAGAAGACGGAATCACTTGTATTTTCTCTTGAAAATGGCCATACAACGATGATGAAGGCAAAATATGGGGAGTATCACATCCTGGAGAGGAGCGGACACAGCCGAGAACCTTTAGTGATAGAATTACACCTCTCTGATTGGAAGGAGCTAGATAACAATGGTTACAGATGACTCTAGAATGCTTAACCATTACCTAAGACAGCAGACTCACGAGAAGGAGCAGGTATGGTGGGCCAAGGGGTGGTTATTGAGTGTGCTTTTAGTTGCATTGAATTTGAGTGTCTGTGAGACTTGTAATGACTGCTGTCAAGTCCTGGAAAAGTGATTGTATTGTGGTTTCATTCTACTGTGATTTTCATCTTTTTCTTACATTTCCTAATTATTTTTAATAGTGGTCAGAAGTCCAAGAGATATTGGTTGCTACTGCATTCTCGCTAACTATTCCATACAGATTCCTACATTTTAACGGTCCTAATATCTTACCAACCCACTTTTCACATTTGGTATTTTTATGATCTCTAATTATAAGCATAAGATCCAGGTAATGACTGGGTTATATTTTCTGCTAGACAAATTATATACATAATTATAGGCACAGGTTCACTGAGATATTGAACTATCTGAGGCTTCTATAGAGAAGATAATTGTCAACCTTTGCACTGTAATTAAGTCTAAATGGGAATCCTAATCATTTTCCAAATGAGCAAATGGTAAGCCAGTCTTGATTGGCTGTGTCATGGAAGCAAATAAAATGGATTTGCTGCATAGGTTAATTAGTCATCTATGAATGTCACAACCCTAAGAAAATCCTACATTAATCTAAGCGCTGAGCTAATTAGTAGTACATTGTTGAAACTCTATATGATTTTACCTGGCTTATCCTTAGAATTCTAGTTTTTCTACAGTTTTTCTTCTTTCCCCTGAGTCTTTCTTCTCATAGTGATTCATATGAAGTCAATTAAATTTTCTAACCATTCCAGTATAGGCAGGAGAGAGTAGAAGAAGCAAGGATTTACAGTGAGACAGAGCTGGATTCAAATCTCACACAATTTTATTCTTATTAGTGAAAAATTGGACTGTTTAACTGCTAACCTCTCTCAATTTCAGTAGTTCATCTATGAACAATATGTGATTCATCTTACTTTTGATGCACTCCCAAGTAAATTACAGATATTAATAAATCTTTCCCCTAAGATTTGCAGCATACATATCAATAGCTGTAGTTTAATATTTGTTTATATGGCTATTCTTTGGATGTGAAATTTATACACAAGGAAGTTCACAAATCTTAATTATATATTTGCTGACTTTTGAAAATGCATACAACTGTAGAACTTAAACCCCTGTCAAGATAAAGAACACTGCAATCACTCCAGAAAGTTCCCCATCCTCTCTCTAGTCAAACCCCACCCGACCCCCTGGAAACAGCAGACTTTCTAATATTTTTCCATTAGTTATTTTTGTCGTACAGTGTCATGCGAATCTAAAAATCTAGTTTATAACTCTTTTACATAAGGTTAGTTACATAAGATTTTATCCAGCATAATGTTTCCAAGGTCTACCCATGTGGCCATATCAGTATATTCTTCCTGCTAAAAGAACTAATAAGCCCTGATATTTCTGTTACTTGATATAATAGAGACATATGCCTTCGTGTCAGAGTACAACATGGGTATTCCTGTTTCAAAGACAACTTTCCTCGGGGTGGCTAACATAGTGACTTTAGGCCCCTATCGTCTATGGTTTCGCCTTTTCCTAAGGCCTTGGGACTACTGCATCTAGTAGCTGATGTAGAGCAGGAAAAGAGGGCAGAAGGTAACCCCCATTGTTTAAAAGCCCAGCCCAGAAGAGCCATCATCGCTTCTAAGTGCATCTCATTGGTGAAGGTGGGTCACATGGCCATATGTACATATAAAGGTGGGGACCACAGACCCTGGGTGGGCGGCCTCGTTCTTGCACTTGCTCCTCGTGACGGCAGGAGAGTGCTTTTTTGATGGAAAGCTGGTCATCTCTGCCACAGTGTCTGACTTCGATCCTCGCACTAGGCTCTTTACTGGGCGCCTCTGTAAGGAGATAAGGAACACAAACCCTACAAGCCAACGAAATAGTGTCCACAGATTCTGTACCTCATGGATCTTGAGGTCAAGTCCTATGTATCCTACTGCAGTTACCTTACAAACTTGTCTTATTGATGACCATTTTGCTGCTTCTATGGGCTACTGGGTGGCTGCAAAGGACGTTTTTAACCTTACCTTTTCTTGATTTAGATCTCGCTCACCTCTGCTAATCTGATCAAATGTTAGCTCTGAGAAATCATTTGCTTAGGGAAGGGTCTGCCTGGTACCCAGAAGCTATTTTCAAGAAAAAATTATTTTCTTTTCCAAATCATTGTTACCAAGGCCCCTGTGCATGTATCGAGAGATTTACTACTGGCCCTTTGCTAGGAATTCTCACATATATTATTTAAATTAATTTTCAAAATACATTATAAGACATGCATTATTGCTGTTATTCTAGGATGTAGAAGACTCAGGTCCAGGCATTAAACGGTGATATCCTAAGACATAGAGTTAGGCAATGACCTGGGATTTGAATCCAGATGATGGGCAGTCTCACAACCAGAGGGAATGTACAGCTTATCTGGGTTTTTTTTTTTTTTTTCATTTCACAGATTAGGAACTAGAGACCAAGAGCACATGAGTGATTTGTCTAGTGTCCCAGAGTCAAACGTGGCAGAACCAGGCAGAGCCTAACGCTTCTAAACATCTATGGTGTTACTTTACTTTTCCTTTAACAATAAAATGTTGTACGTGTCAACCATAAACAAAAGTTGACCAGGTATTCTGTCAGCAAAGTGGATTTACTAAGAAAAAAGAAAGGACTGCAACCAGGTAAGTGCTTATCGAAGGGCAGGGGAAGTTTAGGGGAGGGGCTGTTGTAACCACTGAGCTCTCCTGTGGGGCTTTCCCTACTGACACAGGATGCGAGAACTTCCCCCACGGGCCCTTCCCGTTCTTGTCGTGGTTAAGGTCTCTGTAACAGATGCCGCCAGACATATAGCGGCCCTTCCACTGTGCCTGAACTGACTCCTCATTGACAGTCATTGGTTGAACAGCCTCCGTTTGGGGGTAATCTATCACTACACTCTCAGCTTCCCCCGGAAAGCTGACGTCATGTCAACCAGCTATCGCCCTGAAGTGATTTGACCCACTTTGTCTCTGTCACATGCTTTTTTCTTTTGAAGTCTCCCCAATACCCATTTGGCAGAGACAAAAAGACTCGGACAAAACTGTCCCCAAGTTCAGTGGTATGGATTCACTATTTTGTCTGATTGTGGGTGGGTGCAATCGACAGTGTTTTCTGCCTCGAGAATTGGCCTTTCATGTTTACTAATGTTGTTTTTATTGTCTGTGAAAAATAAAACCCACTTGGCCCAGTACTGGCACTATGCCACATTTAAGTGCTGTAAATATATTTTCTTCAATGCTATGCATCTTTTATTTACTATAATAAAGGTGATAAACCAATATAGGTTAAGGCATCACCTACGGACTGAAAATAAAATGGAACAACATTGCTGCCAAGAAAATAAAATGTCATTGAAGGCAACATATGACATCACTTTCTTGTGTCTCTAGTTGGGGGCCTTATAAACACCCAGCGGGAGCCCTCTGGGGCTCATACCCGGGAAGAAATGGATCTGAGTGCTGAGAATAAAAAGGGAAGAAAAGCGTATTTGACCACTGAAGAACAATGACACACAATCCTGTGAGCCAGTCAACGAACCACTCGAGGGAGATTGCACTTGCTGAAGTGATATATAATTTGTGGGAAGCCACTAATTGCAACTTATATAATAATATGGATTTAAATCCTTCCATAAAAGTGGCCTGCTTATTCAAAAGAAGGCTTTTAAAAGCTGCCAAGCTGCCCAAAGCTCTTACCTGTGGTGAATGGCATTCTTCTGGGGGAGAGAATGAGTTTAAACTGCTTACATTGACAACTGATTGACAACTGGACTTAAGTGTTCCATGGGGTTAGTAGAGACTTTGGCCAACACTAGAATGTAGAAGAAAGAAAGAAAATGAAAGAAAAAAAATGAAAGAGAAGAGAAAAGAAAAAGAAAAAGAAAAGAAAAGAAAAAAGAAAAGAAAAGAAAAAGAAAGGAGGGAGGGAGGAGGGAGGAAGAAAGAGAAAAAAAGCTGTTGTTTCCTGAGGACAATCTCTTTTCAGGACACATATCTACTTTTATGGATTATGCTCACAGTGGGAGGGCTCTGCTAGGTGTCTTTTAAAAAAAAATTAAAATAAAAACAATCAGTTCCAAAATACTTACTAACCAGACTACTACCTACTTCCTAGAAGTCAATTCGTACATGCTTTTTGAGTAATGAATAGTTACCACCTACTGAGAACACACCACGTATCCCACACTTAGTAATGTGCTCCTTACAGGGCCCACGAGGCCTTGCACATTCAGGCCAAGCCTGGCCTATGCCTTTATTTTCCTTATGGCTCTCCTGGGCTTCTTTGAATTTTTCAGGCATTCACCCACGTTGTATGGTCTTCCCTCTCCATCCTACTCTAAGCCTTGTCTAGCTATTCATCCATCATTTTTTGGCACTCAACCAAAATGTCTAGTAGCAGGTGGATCAGGGATTTCCTACCGTGACAGTTACACATTCCCCCTGAACTTTAACCTGTATATTGTGACAATTCTCTTCCATGACTCCACGGACTATGTAGACGTCATGCTATGAATTCCCTAAACAAAAGAGGTGCAAAGTCCTTTAAGAGTGAACCAGGCTCTCCATGACACTGCTAGCTTTGATGCATTTAATTGTAACCCCCCAAATCTGGTGTAATCCCAAGATATGGTAGGTATAGCCCAGCAGTGGTTTGAGCAACCAGTTGAGCAAGAAGAACTCCATGGGGACTTGTTGGGGCAAAGATGAGAGGGACAGAAAAGGAAGCAGGCAAGACTGGGAGCCTGGGGTAAAGTTACAGGATGAGCATCAGCATCCGGCTGAGGAACTAATTTTGTTCACTTATTAAAAAACACACATGACAGCTTTTTATAAACCAACTTCAGGAAAATTGCTAAAGCCCAGAACTATGAAAAATGAATTTCATAAGGCAATTAATGCATTATTTCTCTCCACGATGATCTCCTAGTTCAGAGAAAAATCCGGTTACGTGAGAGACATTTATACGAGTATAGAGAGATTCACTGACATGGATGCACAGCACAGAGAGAACTGCTGACCCGCAAACTGGAGAATTTCTAAAAGGAGTTATGAAAGTAAAGTGACCCTGGAGAAATATTGTTCTGAACGTCAGTTATGTAATACATCGGAACAGGCCAGTGCTGAAGGGAGGAAAATGTCCAGAATGCTATTGTAGCAGTCCAGGTTCCAGTGGGGTAATGTTCGAAGAAATAATGTTTGGCATCCGAAGCTGACTTTATAAGTATTCAAGAAGAAATTTGCTTTCCTGCCCATTCCTTGTAGGGGCTCATCCTCTTTTGTGGTCTGCAGTCACCTCAGAGCTCGAGATGCCCAGAGCTATGGTTCTAGTTCTAGCCTTTGACAGAAGTATATATTCGTATACTTCATCAATCCACACTCATTCAACAACTATCTACTGGTCATTTATTGTGTTTCAGGACAAAAGTAGATAGTACGAGGACCCTGTATAATAGATACCAATAATTGAATGACTTCTTTACCCACCTAAACCTTTAGCCTGACAGTATCCAATACCTTCTAGTACGGTGTCACGTTGGGGGATGGCAGGTATCATGATGAAGTGCTAGACAACGGCTCTCAAACTTGAATGTTTACCAGAATTACCTAGAAGGTTAACACAAAGATTGCGAGGCCCTAGTCCAGAGTTTCTGGTGCAGAAAGTCTGGATGGAGTCTGAGAACTTCAATTATAATACATTTTCCAGGAGACGCCGATTCTGCTGGCCCAGGGACCATGTTTTCAGAACCTCTGAAGACAGACTGGTTTCCCATTTCTTCTCTCCCACTGCTTAGCTCAAAGAAGCTGGCCTTCCTTGCCAATGCTAGTAATACCACAGGTTGAATTTTATATGGCCTAGCTCTAATATGTGGACTTTAGTCTCCAGAGGACCGAGTAGAAACTTGTTAGATTTCTTTGACGCTCTTTCTTGTTGAGGGGTAGACATTTATTAAATAGCAGCTGGCATATGAAATGTCATGGTTTCCAGGGGAAGAGAGGCAGCTTTTGAGATGATGGTAGCAATATTCAGCAGCAAACTTTCCTTGAGCATTGCCAGATGACAGCTCTACATTGTGCCTTTCACAGATGTACCCTGGGAAAGGAGACAACCTTTACCCAAGGGCTTGTACCCCTCAAGTTAAAAAGGAGATTTAAGTGTTTAAAACATACAAAATTTTTTTTACTCAAGACAATAACAAATGTATTTATTATGAAAAGAAATAAAATTGAATCTCCAGTTCGCTTAAATAACCACTGCTATAAAGAAAGACCTGCCTTCAACCTTAGAATAATCACTAAGTGATCTACATGAATCTCTATGTGCCCTTAATCAGGCGATCAGGTGATCAATGGAGCAGAAAGAACAGCCTTCCACTGCCAAGCAGTAAGTTCACATAATGGGGGACAGAATATGGACTCACTATATTAGTTGCCCTGTATTTGCATATCGGGGTCAAACTTTAATGCGTACACTGAAATGAAAGAAATTAATTAGCACAATGTTCTGCAGGACTATTTGGCTTCAAAAAAGTTTTGAAGCAGTTTTGGCTCAATTGAAGTATGCATGAGTGTTCCCTCTCAGCACAAGTCTGGCTAGGTCCAGGACTTTGCAAAAGCAAGGTTTCCACTTTAGAAGAGTAAGGATGCACAGGTTCATACCTGAATGATCTACCTTCAGCACAGTGCTTGGCACATGAGAGCCAGTCCGTAAGTACTTCTGAATGTGACTTTAGTAGACAGATAAAGAGCTATGGGTTTTACTCGTGACCCTGCAAATTCATTTGGCCTTAAAACATTCCCCAGTGAAAAGCCTATGATCTTGGCCATTTATTTATGTATCTCTTATTTTGCCATGATAAGACCTTCACAAGTATAAGTTATAGAAGGGTGAACACTACAGGGTCCTGTGGAGGAAATGTCTTAAATAAGAGGTCATTTTTCAAGATGCTTAGCGACTCTAAGCTTCATCAGGGCTAACTGTAAAACCTTGCTTTTCCAGATGGTGAATGGATGTGAAAATTTTTATAAGCGCTTCTCTTCCAAATATTAAGAAACTCTAATTTTTTTCTTGTTATAAAATGTTGATGTTCCAGCCATTAAAAATAGTGCAATATGAAAACTTGCTGATCTGCTTTTTGTCAAGAGAAGAAAACAACGTGTTTGGCACAAGTCATTGATTTTTCCAGCAATATGAGCAATAAAGGGACTAAATTCTTAGAAAAGTTCCAAATTCAACCCCACCTGCCTAATGTTTCCAGAAGATCTTCAATATTCAGCTCAGAATCTGGAAACATTTATAATTTGCAGTTCTTAATGAACTGATGGAAAGAGAAAGGAAGATGTTGATAATTTCTACATTTTATAAATTATAGGTATAGGCACCACTCCTAAGCAATTATGAACAAAATATTTAAACTCTTGGCCTCAAGCTACCCAACTATAAAGTAGGTGAACCTAATTACCTGTGTCTCCAAGTATTTTAACAAGTAATAGTAAGGATGATGATAATAACCCCTATTTGAATATTAATATTTTCTGCATGTTAGAAATTATGACAAGATCCTTCCTTGAATTAGCTCATTTGGTTCTTACTATAAGCTCAGATATGTTCTACAATCTGCACTTTACCAATAGAGAAAACTGAGGCTTTTAGCAGATAAACAACTTTTCCAAGTCAATAAAATAGACCTAAGGTTAAAATTTAAGTCTGTCTCACTAAAAAATTAGTGTTTGTAAACAATTCCGTAAATGATATATAGACTCTCAAATTAAAAATCATTCTTCTTTTTTAATAAACCAGTATAGGATCACATGTTTGCAACTAAATACATAGATGATGGATAGATAGATGATAGATAGATAGATAGATAGATAGATAGATAGATAGATAGATAGACAGATCATACACACATACTCTCTCACACACACACCACTCTTTATTTTCAATTCCCACAGGCCACGCTTTTATTTCCATGACCCAGAATAGATTCTTTCTGTGATTCTAAATATATGGATTAAAATCACAGCTCAGGGGGGAAAAGGAAAAGAAAAAATCTTGGTCACTTTTAGATATAAAATGACTTATTTTTGTAATTATTATATCCAAATTCAAACAAATCCAAAAAATTCAACTTATCTCACAGTTAAAATTTTTCCTCCCCCAGCCAGGAACAAACCTAGGTTTGGAGGGCCTAAGGCACATATGTCTTGGGGTAGAAACTATTTGTAAAAAAGGGTACACAATTTTAAATATAAAACTAAGTACAAACGTGGAAATAACTGTAAATCAACAAGATAGTGAACTAGTATGCTTCAGGTCCTCATTCCCCTAAGGAAACATGAGATAAACAGCTAGAAACGGACTAAGCTTTACGGAGCTCTGGAAACCATTGGAAATCTACAGCAACCAAAAGTTGCATTCAAAATGGTAGGAAATCTTATGGCGCTTTTGTTCATCCTGGCCCCGCCTCTTGCTTCGCATGGCATGGCATGGTTGGGAGCGAGGGGCCCAATTCTCAGCTTTCTTCCTTGAGTTGAGCTACTGTTTTAGCCTTGATCTTTGTAGTTTCAGCCAAACCTGAGACAGGAAAGGCCCATTTTACAACCCATTATAGAGTGAAAAATGTTAGAACAGGAAGAAAAATATCATTGAGTCCAAACTATTCATTTAACATAAGAGAAAATTAATAACCCCAGTGTCAAGAGGGGTTGACGATGGACCACAAAAGTTTAGTCCTATTATAGAGTATAACATTTCATACAGCCATCATCTTCACACAGTCTTCACCATTACATAACATTTAATAACTTTCTGGGCTGAGCAAAATGACTATGAACAATCCTGGAACCAAAAGCAGTGTCATCTTCCCCAGACTTATAAATAATCGGAGAGAGCAAAGAACTGGCAGGAACAGCAGTGGGTGGTGAGGCCCAGGGGAAAGCTGGAACACACAAATCACTCATCCCAGCCATACGCGCCTTTGCATAGACCACTCCGTGGTCCTCCCCGCGCTGGTCAAGACAGAGAGACAGTGTCCCTCCCTATTCTTGTACCTTCCACCTACCCTCTGAAGACTAAAGAAGGGGGAAAAAAGTAAAAATAAGACGCAGGGATAAGTATTTTCTTAAAATAAATTCTGGCTACTTCAAGTACTAAATATTAGAAAACAAACAAACAAACAAATACTTGACATAGTATTCGTATCTGGAATCTGGCTCCTTACCAAAAATACTGCCAATTTTTTAAAATAGAACCATCGAAAACAAAAGAGATTCAAACTGACAGCAAATATTTATGACGTTTCCTTGAAAGGCCATCTCCGTCGCAGCAGAGATAAATCAATATTGGTTGTGCAAGACTTCAAATGTATGAGTAAAGGGTCAAAGCTATGAGAAGCGCAGCTTCTCAGTAAATTTACATCAACAAAGACATTTAAAGTGGAATTGACTCAGCAGGGTATATAATCACTCACATTCGAGAAGACAAGAGCGGGCTCTAGCCACTGCTGACAGTGGTCCTCGACCCTGGCTGCACGCTGTAAAAACCTCTGTGGCTTTCCACATCCCAGATCCCGCCTTTGGAGATTCTCATATATAGGTATGACATGAGGCCCATCATGAGGGGTTGAGGGTGAATCTAGTTTTGTAACTTGGATAACTGGATAACTGGGTAGACGGTAATTTCATCCACTGAGAAAGAGTACACTAATTAATAGAAGACTAGGTTTTAGGAAATAGGAGGAAGACTATAAATTTAGTTTTGGTTGTGTTCAGTTTAAAATGTCTGTGGCTTTCTATGATCAATATGTCAAGAGAGAAGATTTTCATTTTAATTCTTAAAATTCTTAAAACGCTCTTGCTTCGCTCTAGAGATAGACCGTTTATTCTGGTGAATTAGTCCCTGCAACTTTTTTACTTAACCTCCATAAATTACTTTCCTAGTGAAGATATAGCATCTATATTGTTTTCTGGATATTTCAGAAAAATACTGATTTTAGAAAGAAAAAGATAAAAGCTGAATGTCTCAAAGGTTTGACATATGTTGTTAACATTTCAAGAGTTGGGAGACTCCACATTTGACCTAGTTGGAGAACCAATGGCATTAGTATCACCTGAGAACTTGTTAGAAATGAAAGTTCTAAGGTTTCACCTTGGATGGACTAAATCGTGATCTTCAGGAGGAGGGCCCAAGAATTATCACTCTATCCTACTTCCAGGTGATTCGGATGCATGTTAAAATCATGCATCCGAAAATACTTCTTTACAACGGCCCAGTGCATTAGGAATTGTCTCTAAAGATCTGTTTAATTGTGAACTACTGACTTATTTTAGACAACCATTTACCTGGTTTTCTGAACCATACTAAGTTATTTCCCTCCAAGATAAAGGTATCTCGCAGGTGGAAAGCAATGACATTTGACTGATTCTTTTAAACAAACATAAATTTTGAGTACTATATATATGTCCCTCCCCCAAAGACCTGTCACATTTAGATCACCATTGCCATGTCACGGCAACTAAGCTATTATTTTAAAAACTTATTAAAAGGTGTAGCTCTAAATTATCAATGTAGCTTTACAAACATGTTGATAAAACAAAGATATAAATTCTTCTTGAGAATAGTTTCTCCAGTATGGACAAGGGAGCCTGGCTTGTGTCAGTGATCATTACAGGAAAGAACAAAATAAGAAAATGATATTCATTGTATATCAGAAATTGATGTTTTAACAAATTAATTATGTAATTCAAATTTCCTCACAGCCTTTGGAGTAGATATTATTGTTCCCATTGTACAGATTAGAAAGTTGGGGCCACACACAGACTCACCAGCGGGGTCAAGATGAGAACCTAAGCCTGTTCTCTGTCAATAATACATCATGACTTCATGTAGCCTCAATTAAATGAATATATGAGCCTTTTGAGGTTGTAGCAATTCCAGCTATGGAAACATTAACTCCAGAGTTTGAAAATTGAGTGTAAATTAATTCTTACGTTACTGTTCCTTTATAATGCTGAACTTTGCAGGAACCAAAAAATGATTTCTAGTGTGGTCCCCAATCACAAGGAATGTTGCTTTAAAATGAACCAGAAGACAATGCAAGATAATCAAAACGAGTTCCCAAAGGTGTAACACAGATGTGAAGGACTTCAGAAGTCTGGAAAAGAGAAAGAAGTCAGTGTGTCCTGTAGGCCTTGGGGCAGGATTCCTGGAGTAGGAATAAGATAGACCTGGGAGCTAAGAAATATTTAGACAGCTGGAAGAAGGCAGCCATGAGAGCTACTCCTTGGCTAAGCAGATTAGTAATATAGTTGATCTTGTTCAACCTGGAGATGATGAAATTAGGTTATTATTTCCTCCTTCTAGAGAGAATTAATTGAAAAATGGACTCTTGCAACTTCTCAGAATATAAAATTCTGCACAGGTTGTATTTGGACTACTGACAACTCACAAGTTAATACTCAGAGTAGAGAGGTGAGTAAAGGCTGTTTGATGAGCATCCTCTAAAAAGAGTCAGAATTGCTTTCCCTCTGATTCATGTTTCTTTCTTACCAACAGTAATGTAATGTTAGGAAAGCTAACACATACTGTTTTTCAGTAACAAGTGGATTTCTTTTGGCTGGATGTATTTATTTACTTTATTTAATTTTTTTCCTGCAAACTTGTGTTACTTTCAGTATAGACAAATACAGTAAAAGAGCTAGGGCTTTGAAGTCAGACAGGATTAATAACAGTCTACTGGGCACTGTGCTGAGTGGACACTAAGCCAGTCACACAGCGGCAATTCTGGGTTCAAACAGGGCAACTCAAAACCTAGTTTCCTTAATCACTATTCCAGCTTCTCAACATGATTCCAGATATCAATGCTGGGTGAGCGAAGGCAAGTAAGTCAATTGGACTTCAGTTTTATCTGCATGGCAGAGGTTGGTGGGGGCACTTTCTCAAATGACTCTTAAGATCACGTGAGAAAATTTATGCAAAGTCCCTCATCCAATTATCTGCTTTCGGATACTTAGTGACAAAGCACCTCATGTTCATCTCATCATCACCTTCTTCTGCACCAACCAGACACCCCGCTTGCCCAGCGAATGCCATCAGAGAATAGAACCTTCTTTAGTTCTAAACCTAGTGTCTGCAACCTCCCCCCCCAAAAAAGAGAGGGTTGCTCTGACATGTTATTTCTTTTATTTTATTTAACTCAGGGAGTAAGAACAATTGATTATAGCACTATCAAGTAGGAGAGTTGGTATATATTTTCTATGAGCTTCTATTTCTTTCAGTCTCATACTTTCAAGATTGGTTCTTAAATGTGATCTTGGAAGCTTTATCAACACTTCAGGCCCCTACTCATCAAGGCATTCTAGAGAACATTCCTTAGCAGCAGTTAATCACTTATTTTAAGACTACATTGCTAATTTGTATACTATGGAATATAGAGAAAAAAAGGTCCAATTCTTTTTTTCTTTTTCCTTTCTTTCTTTCTTTCTTTCTTTTTTTTTTTTAGAACAGCTGTCTTCGTACACAACTGGCAGCTGCTTTACAAATTGCCCAGCCATTAAGTAATTATTTCCTCATCAGAAGAGCAGCTGGGAGAGATGGCCTGCCTCCCTCCCTCCCCAGTGCGACCCCTGCTTCCTTCTGCCTCCTCCTCCAGCTGCCCTGAAATGCACCAGGCCTAGAGAAGTGCGGTAGTGGTTTTCTTCTTGTAATTCAAGATTGTGACTAAACATTCTGATTGCTGATTATTTTTCAACAGCCCTAAAGAGGAACAAATGAATGACTTCGTGGTGTGGGATGCTAGCTCTCTAAGCAACATGAAACATTGCCTAGGATACTTCCCTCATGTTATTGGCAAGGAACTTAAGAGCAAAAAAGTGGTTTGGTCAAGGTCCTGCCTCGCGAGTGGCAGAGCTGAGTCTCAGATTCAGGTCTTACCACTTCTGGCTCAGTGGAGTGCATTCTCCACTGCTCCATGAAAGTGGGTCTGGACCATGAACTTGCCTCATCTTCCTAATAGTCATCTACTGTCTGGTGCTAGAAGAAACAGATACAATGAGTTACATTTTCCCTTTTTTGTAGAAAGGAGGAAAATAACGTTGAAAGTTGAGCAACCGGCATATACCTTTTTTTTTTTTTTTTTTGGTATAATTGACACATAACACGATATTCATGATATTCATTTCAGGTATATTATATATTGATTCAATATTTGTATATATTATGAAATGATCAGCACAACAAATCTAGTTAAGATCCATCACCACACGTAGTTACACCTTTTTTTCTTGCAATGAGAATTTTTAAGACTTACTCTCTTAGCAACTTTCAAAAACACGGTACAATATTTTGGTTTCCATTTTGTGTTAGGCAAGTGAAGCTTACTCAGGCTTGGTACATACAGGCTACTGATGCTCAGCCCTTGGATCTGACGCTCTCTGGCACTCTGGCTGCTCCAGGCCCTGGTCTGCGTCACCTCCCCTGTGACCACCCTGGCCCCTTCCCCTCCCTGCTTTCCCATGATCCAGCGACTTGAAGGTTAATGCTCGGATCTCCAGTATCTGCTCCTGCGTTATGCTGCTATCTCTTCATGCCTCACAAATTTTATATATTTTGATGATCATTCCTGATTAGAAATAAATTTTACAGCTACTAAGTGGTAAGCTAGGATTTTAATTAAGGCAAAAATAAAGACCAGATGGAATGTGTTGAACAAAACAATAGAAAGGATGAAGTGAATTTAAAAAGAAACTTTAATTAAAATGATCGTGTGGTGAATTGTTATAAAAAGAGACAGAGGGTTGGTTAGGAGCTAGAAAATGAGCAGCGACTGCCCCCACGTCATTCCAGAATTCCCCTGTCATCCTCCTGGGTGTGCCCGGGCTAGAGACTGTCAGACTTCCCATCTTCGCTCTCTCCAGCCTTGCAAGGACTGTGAAATTATCTTTCATATTCTGTTGATAGTCCATGGCAGAGACCATGATATTACCATACCAGAAAAAAAGAGTAATTGAAAAAAAAAAAAAAAGCAAATGTAGCAGGTGTGCTTAAACTAAGGAAATGGCAATAAAAAAAAAACAGAAGTAGAAAATATTAAGCCTTAGTTATAGCACCTAACAATTTACATACTTCCCATCAACCCACCAATCCAGGCCTTTTAGTATGAGACATACATTGTATGGACCTGATAATGAAAATCTACAGTCCATAATTTGCAACCTCCAGGCTATGTTATGCCAAGAGCATTTTAAATAAGGCATTCCTCAACTTAATTGTATGAGATTTCTTCACATTCTAATTGTGTTATGAAAATACACCTTTCTATCTTAAATATGCACAGCCAGATCACTTTGCTTTTCTCCTAAAGTATAGCAGAAAAAGAAAGAAAGAAAGAAAGAAAAGAAAACACCAGTGAGTTTTTACTTTGCTATGCACCCAGGAATCCCAAATAGAACTACAATGGGGGCCGGAATGGCATGTGCTTTTTCCCTGTGAGCGCCCAGGTCAGATGTTGGGATTTCTTACTTGTTTTCAAGGTTACAATTGCAAATAATAGCAACCTGGCTCAGAAAGATAAATGTTTAAGGCAGTGATTCTCAACCAAGGGCAATTTTGCCCACCTCTCCAGAAGACGTTTGTCAACATCTGGTGATATTTTCGGTTGTCTCAATGAGGAGAAGGCTATTGGCATGTGATGGGTGGAGTCCAGAGATGCTGACAAATATTATACATTGCCCGGACAATCCCTCCACAAAAAAAGAAATGTTCTTCCAAAGATATTAACAGTAATAGCATTGAAGTTGAGAAACCCTGGTCTAAGGCAATATCAAAGGCCAATAGATTAAATACATCCATTATGACACATTGCTTGTACTCTCGTACATGAGAAGTCAAAGAGTTTTATTTGGAAAGATCACTGGTTTATGTGAAGGAAATATGTACTGTGTGCTCTTGTCTACAGGAACCATAGCTGATTTCCACAAGAGCCCTCGCCATGTGAACTGTATGTAGCCTTAGAGACCACAGAGGCCTCCTCTGCTTAGAAGGCTGACAACGCTCAGTACCCAAACAAGGGCCTGGAGACCAAGCCAGGGCAAGGATAGCCTAGTCAAGTCTACCAAGAACAGAAAGCGTCACAGAGTGGCAGCAAAGTCCTTAGAGGGCCTCAAGGAACAAGCTGATATCTCAAAGTCGAAAGAGCAGAGAAGTCCAAAGATGGGTAGATGGGTGGCAAGGCCAAGTACAACACGTTGGCTTCAAGCGTTCCTTCCTTGGTGAAAGATGGTGTGGGAGGGCCAGTTCACACAGCGTGAAACACGTGCGACCAGCTCATACTGGCATGACAAGATTGTCACTTCTACAGCTCACAAGTCCTAGATCTTCTGCTTCAGAGATGGAGTGCTATTAGCTCAGAGGATGCAGCTCACTGACAGACAAGTTCCCATCTCCGCTTTTCTCAGGGGAAACCCCTCTTCTCCAGCCACACCCCTACGGGTCTCTGGGTTCCAGGACAGCAAGCTCAGCGTTAGTCACAATGGCGAGTCAGTGCCTGTGAGCTCTGATTCTTCTCCCAATTGGGTCCTCAGGGTTGAAATGAAGCCAGACACTACGGAGCGAACCCTAATCCCTCAGAGTTTGGAGGACTGTTCGTGTAGGATTTAGTGCTGACTCAACCTACAGGTCCTGACATGTTTCTTTGCGGGGGTGGGGGTCGGCAGCAGAAGGGGGGATGAAAACTGAATCGAGCCCTTATGAAAACCTTCAAAGACTTTTCCCATTTCCACAACAATATACTATAGAAAACCAGCACAAGTCAAACATATTTCTCCAAACGAATATTATAAGGATTTCCAAAATTTTAATTTCATTCTAAAAATACACATTGAAATGTAAAGCACTTCTCTCTGGGTTTTCTGAGATTATTTTCTACTTTTTCTTGACATATGTATTTTCCAGATTTTCTACAATGATATTCCTCCTCGGAGGGTGAAACAGGAAGAAGGTAATAGGAGAACCACGTACCTTCAAACTTCACTACCCAGAACTCCTCTATTCTACCTGGGTGGCTAGAGCTGGACATCCATTAGTGTATTTACTGAAGAACTTTGGGTTGACAAGACCAAAATGTAAATACAAACATACATACAAACATACATACATCGTAATAGGAATTTGCTTTTCGAATTTTTACAGACACAAGAAAAACAAGGCCTTAAGCAGATGGACGAGCCTAAATGCCAGGGGAGAGTGGAAGAATCGACCCCAGAGAGGGCGGTGGAAATAGTGTTGGGCTCACCTGCGCGTCTAAATCACTCATGATGCTTCCACCCCTTAGCCTATAACTGGCTCTGGAATGGGTCTCTAATCTAACTCTGCCCTAAGTGGCTGGAGTCTGCCAGCCTGAGGGGGAGGACAGTTCCCAGGATGGCAGAGCAGAGACCTATACAGAGCTTTATGATACCAGGCAAGCCCTGATCAAACCACCTGCCTTCCTGTTACGTGAAATAATGCCTGTCCTCAGTGTCTGGGCCCATCTGAGGCTGCTTTCTGTTACTTCCTGCCCAGAGTGCCCTATCTGCACGAATGCCAAAGCAAACCCTTCCTTCTTCACATTTTACCCAAGGTATGGGCTTACTTTGTCACCTTACCGCACTAGTACTTTTTTCCTTTTGTAAAAATTAGGGTATTGCCTCCTGTATCTTGATAACTTGTCCCCACTTGTTTTTTCAATGTTGTTATTCCTTCGAGATAAAGTTTCACTTTCTGATTTTCTTACATCTGTGCATAAGAAACAATGTGATTTACTGCCCTTAGCTGAAGAATTATGCACATAAACCACATATTAGCATGTTGACTTATTTTGACTAATGGAGCTCTATTGAAATGGAAATTTTTCATTCATCTGAAGGATCCTGTGTCAATATTGCTCTGGAAAAAAAATACCGGCATACAATCCAGTAATAAGGACACACACGAGTGAGCGTGCGCACACACATTGTCAGTACTTCGTTGGTACTTTTTCACTGTTTCCTTGCCAACTTAAAAATGTTTTATTTAATGAAAGACAGAAAAATTTTTTATTTAATGAAATACAGAAAACTACAGAGAAAAATGTAAAATTTACTTGTATACCTAGATTAACAAATATAAACACTTTGTCAATTTTAATTTAAAGTGTTCTACATTAAAGAAATAGAGGATTGAGTTTAAAGTTAAAGTTTGTTCCCAGGCCCATTTTATCTGTTTTCCTTCCCAAAAGTAACTATAACAAAGTATTTGTTAAAAATATTTTAAAATACATAAAAGTCCACATGAATGAATTATAGTATCATTTTGTTTCTTTTTTATTAATGCATAACATTTCTTTAATGTGAATACTAATCTTCGATCTGCTACACGAGTTGTGCATATATTCTCCTAGTTTGTAGCTTTCTTTGAAGTTTGATTAGAGTGTCTTCCTTTCCTTTTATTCTCTCTCTTTATTTGATTTCTTAAACTTATTTATTTTTTTTGATTTGTAGCTTAGGGTCATTTTGTCCTGTGTAAGAAATCCTCTCCAACCTCAAAATCACATAGATTTTCGTATTTTCTTACTAATTTTTAAAGTATTTCTTTTATGAATTCATTTATGTTTGTCTATATGTGTTTATTCCAAATGTCTTTTTAAAAGTCTTAACTATGATTTTTTTGTTTATTTCTAATTTAAAAGAATTGCAATCAGAGGATACAATGTGTATGATATTGATACTTTGGATAGGGATAAAGTTTTTAATCACAAGATAAAAAGTAATGATCATCCCAGAGAGACATAAAATATAAAATTGCTTTTAATGCCATTTACCTTCAATTAATTTTCTCTACTATAATTGCTAGACCGGCTTTCTTTCAATTAGTGATTGTTTAGTATATACTTTCCTATTACCATATTTTCAACTATATTATTTTGCTTTAAGGATGTTTCTTGTCAGCAATTATAGATTTGACTCAGACCTTGCCCATTTGTCATGTTATTGTTCACTAGTATTTTAATGAACTTAGTTTTCCTTATCTCAGAAGTTATTATTTTTATAATCAAGCAATGCTAATTTATCTTTAACAATCATTCAATTTGTTCATTTTTTGGTATGCTGCTCTTCCATGTTGAATTTTCTTCTTTCAGAGATCGTATTTCATTGTCTAAAAACGTTATTATTTTTCTCGTCCTGTTGTAGGTTTTGCGATTCTCAGTTGATAAGTATCGATCACTCTTGCACGCTGTATCAGTTGTGTCAGCATCCCTAGCAGACGGTTTTAAACTTGCCCCAGTCAGGGGCCTTATTGGTTTCATTAAGCCAAGAGCTTTTGTTTTAATTTTTTTGGCCTAGGGTCACTGTACCATATTAGTAGTCTGAATTCAGAATTCACACCTACTTACGGTCCTGGCCGGCTGACTCTTTTTCCACCCTGGGCCTTGGAGGCGGGCAGGTTCTTGGCCAAGAACAAGAGTCCTAGCACTGGGCAGCAGCAAGAGTCCGCCCACACCCCTGCCGTCCGGGCCTGGCCATTCCCTGGTCTGCCCTATGAGATTGTTGGCTTTCATGTCCATGCACGACCGACTTGGAGTTGCTTCTCCAAATGTTGCTCCTGGGGATTGCCTTTTATGGGGCATTTAAACTTAGCTACACATTTAACAGTTCTCACTTATTTATTTATTTTTTTAGCTTTTCCATGTGCCCGAAATGAGAAAGGAGATTTCTCCCGGCAGCTCAGTCTGCCTAATTGACCACATGATCCTTCAGCATCCTCCAGAGCAGCCCGTAAGTCTCCTAGAAACTGCTTCTTAATGAGGTCAAAATACAGCTAAAAAAAATGGGAGAGACTCTCATAACTCCCCCCGCCCCAATGTACATGTGATTTTCAGTGCTCCACTCACTGAGGGATGGGGGCATAAAAAAATCACCTATGTCCATGCCTCCTGTTTCTACGTGAGACTCCTTCCCTGCCCTATGGACTGCAGCTAACAGCCACTAGAGAGAAAGGTAAAGGCTTTAACGCCCCTGAGCCCTTCCTGGTCCACTCCGCTGTTCTCTAATTATGCCATTTACCCTCAGGGCTTTCCTAAAGCTGTTGCTGCTTCTAGAGCAGAAGGTCAGGATCCGGACAACGTCTCATTGTGTGCCCTGAACCAGCCACCTCACTGACAGCCTAATCCCTTGGGGAGAGTCAAGCCAACTGTCTTGGACCTCTCCTCAGAAGACTCATTTCAGTTACTTGAGTCCAAGGAAATGCCCCATCAGAATCTGCTCCTAGTGCTGCTATTTAACATAGGTCACTCTTCTTAAAGAGAGGGCTCTTCCCCCAGGAAAGAGGGCTATTTCCCCAGGGGAGTGAAAGGCAGGAGGAACGGTGCGAGCACAGGCCCCGAGGAGTAAGAAGGAATAAGATTACTGACATTGATATTGGCTGGGCCAGAGAAGGTTAGCTGTGGGCTCCTCCTGGCAAAGGATTGCCCCTTCTGTTCCCACTAGTTCACACTCTCCTTTGCATTGGGCCAAGGTGTTTCCCTCCTGCCTTTTCTGCAGGGACTCCCAGTAGGCCTTATAAGTAGGGGGACCCTAGTTCTAGTGTGGTCAGGATACGGGACTTTCAGTATTAAAAAAAACCAAGACAGTCTCAGGCAAACCAAAATGGTTGGTAACCCTACCCAGGACCACGATTATGCCTTTTTGACCTTCAACAGGTGCAGCAATTGGCAGCCAAGCATCTGTCCCCTTACGTCCTACACCCAACTATTTAAGCACCTGTTGCTGCTTTGAGTAGTTAATCTCAGCCTTGACTGCCATATTTCATAGACACCTGGAAATTTTTTTAAATTCCTGCTGCATAGGCCACATCCTAGGCAATTAAATCAGAATTTCTTCGATTAGTACTAGGCATCCTTATTTTTTTTTAAAGCATTCCAGGTGATTCCAACATACAGCCAAGGTAAAAACCACTAACTCAGAGCAACAGAAGTGACTACTAGAGTTAGGCAACCATCACCTTGAGTTAACTCTAATTTGGAGGGACTGTAGTTTTTTTGTTTGTTTGTTTTTGTTTTTAATCTTGATGGTTTAGGACATATGCCTCCACATAAGGGTCATGAGGACTTGGGTTTGTCAATATTTTGGAAATCAGAGCCACTAAATCAAGAGATAAAATTAAACTCAAATTAAACGTAGAAACGCTGTCTTTCCAACATCCATATGCCTCTGATTTTTTTTTTTTTTTTCTGCATAGATTTCCTTTTGGTTGGTCAGATCCCAGGGAACAGGGCAGTCTCCATTTGCAGGAGTTTCATCATGTGAAGAGGATCTCTGATTTAAAGTCAGCCAGTAACACTTTAAATTAATGGTTCACTGCTGTTAACAGCTGGTAGACCTCTCTGAAGTCGGCATGAGTAATCTAAATTCATTCCCATCAATAACCCTCCCTGTGGTGTGCCTCCAGTTGTCCCTAGGGATGCTGTCACCATTTGGAAGGATTAACCATCCATCTGAATGGTTAGCATGCATGGAGCTGCTTGCTAACATATGAAAGAAATTAAAAAAAATTAAAAAAAAAAGGAATTAGTTTGCAGATGAAGTACAGATTCATGCAGGAATGTCAGTTTTCAGAGCATCTATAAAGGTATTAGGTAGGCATTGAACTTAGGCCCATGGAATATACCTAGGACCTTCTATAAAGTTAAACTTACCAGCATTTTTCGCTTTTAATATCTAATAATAGCCTACAGCAAATAAAGAAGAAGAAACTTCAGGCTCCAATAACCACAAATGTACCTAGCTGAGTTTGAGTCTGATTCAAAGGGTATTTTGAAACATTTTTCCTACGGATAGTCTTTCACCAGTGGGTCTTAAGTGGAAAAACAACACAGTTGTGCCTGTCTGCTTCTATGAAGAAGAGCATAACTATTTTTTAATGAGGATAATACTCTGAAAACATTCAATCATTGCATTTAATCCTAAGACATCCCCAGTTACTTGTTTTCCCTTGGTTTCATGTGAACTAGGCAGGTGAACTCAAATCACATGCCTGCGAAGGAGAGACCCTGAGGCTACTTGCCTTACGGAACACAGCATTTCAGAGCATTTCTGAATAAACTGGAAGAAATAAGTAGAAAATATGCCCCTGCTAATCAATGAATGTGTGGAAGGAGGAGAGGCAGAGTAAGGTAAATCGAGAGGTCCCATGTCCTTGTGCCTCCCTCTGACCAGAATCCTGGAGAAGGTGGGACCTAGTTAGGGTCTGGGCAGAGTCATAATACTTCCTGTCACTGTCAGGGTCTAATTAGCCCTGTGAATTGTCGATGATAGAGGGTGGGGTAGCTCCAAATGACTATCAGAAGTCTTGGCCTGTGCACTTTGACTTATGTGAGTGGTTATTTCTTATACTAGAAGCTATATTGCTGATTATAAGGGTTTCATCAGAGCTATATCCTATATAAGTCTCTATAGCCTTGAGGGCAAATCTGGAAGTATGCAGGGTAAGGATAATGATATAACATATAACAATACAACACAATACAATACAACGCAATGCAATGCAATGCGGTTGTAGCCCCGACTCTATGTGGACTGTTCACAGCAGCAGTGACAGAAGGAAAGCCTGACCAGGCAGATACGGGACAGCGCTTGGAGACCAGCAGGCCACAGAGGACAGTGCTGGGACCCATGTCCACAGAGACTGCATGTCCTTCCCATCACTCCCATGAGGTCAAGTGCACCCACCCTTCCATGAACCCTGAGGTCATCTTCGGTAGAACTGTGGAAAAGGGAGAGCATTTGAAAGGCTGAGTACTTATCTGAGCAGAGACAGGAGAATTATCAGAAAGGAGACTGCGAAGGGCACTGTTTAAACCCAAAGAGGTCAAGACGCATTTGTCATCAGGTTAGCGCTGACACCACTCCCGCTCCCGGCCCCAGCCCAACACTAATCAGGCTTCAGTGGAAAAGAGAAATATTAGATCGGTTATAAGAAATAAGAAGTACAGCCTTAACAGAAGCAACAGAAAATGAATTCTCTGTTTCTCCCTGTCTATGAGACTTAAGGCAAAAATCATTTACGCATTTCTCCACAAATGTCCTATTCCAGGTGCCATCCTGGGCACTCGGAATGCGGTGAATAAAGTCAGTGTCTTCGAAGAGGGCAGCCACAGTCTCTGCTTCTCTCAGTCTCCTGTTCATTCTAAGGGCCTGTAGTCAATACACTTATTTCATTGTTATTGTGGAGAATTAAATGAAAGGATGGCATAAACGTAAATAAGACTGTGGGAGATTCTGGTGAGTCACTTTTTCATCCATAAAACAAAATCGACTTGTGAAAATAAACTCCCCAAATATGTAACCCACATATCACTCCATTCCCAAGGATCCTTTCCCTGTCATACTTCTGGGGATGTGGAGTGTCTCATTTCTTTCCTACTCTGCCTGGCTGTGCCGACTCCACACCACGACTTCTCTGTACCTGCACATTCATCTTCCCATTAACCAGCACTCATCTTTCCCTAGAAAGTAGTCCTAAGTGCCACTAAACCAAAACTGCATGCGGCTATATAATGTATGTTAAGACTGGGAATACCTAGAAAGCTCGAGAAGGGAGTGTTTTATTAGAAGCCTGCTTATGTTCACCACCACCCCTTTTAAATATGTGCATTGCATCTCTGTGTTGAAATCTATCCTTCCTCAAATACACTCAATAATATTATAAAAACTATATAAGGTGCCAGATGGGTACTGGACTCATTGGGGTGATCAGCTCGTTAGGTATATAAATGTCTAAACACTATCTTGTACACATGAAACGAATATAATACTGTATGGCGATGGCAATTGAAAAATAAATTTAAAAAAATAAAATGATAAAATCTATCCTTTCTTACTCTCTAGCAGAGAACCACATTCTTCAAATTTTAACTACAAGATTTCTCATCCTCTTCAGAAAAGCTCCAGCCCCGTCCCGAGAGACTTTTTTCTAGGACCCATTTTGCTCTTCTAATCAAGGAATCTGGGGCACGAAAATTCCTTAAAATACACAATTGTGAATTATTTCTATTGTTTTAACAAAATGTGCAGAGGTTTGGCCACAATAAATGCATTAGCACTCCAAGCTCAGCAGTACGTTCCAGGAAAATGTTCTTGTTCTAAGGTTACATTTTCTCCACGACTATAACGGGGACATGATCCCCTACGCCTTCTTCAGGAACGCCTTCAGTTTTCCCCCTTCAGTTTCTGGAAAAATACACGCCTACACACATGACTATGTGCACCCACACATTGGTTCCCCGCTCTAATTCCTGGAAACGCGCGCACACACACACACACACACACACACAACTATACACACATACACAACAATGCAGACACACACACATTCCAAGGACAAACAACAGTGTTTCGAGAGGAATTCAACTTGTGGTTAGAATGTAAAGAAGGCATGGGACTTCTACTTTCATAGCAGCAACAAAAAACAGGATGAGAAAAAAATCCGTTTTCTATAGGACTGTGGGAAAGTGAAGACTGAAGGAAGCCTTGATGAATCCCAGAGAACAGGACTTTCTGAGGCAAGAAAAACACACAGCAGTTTCTACAACTGGGGGAAATAGTCTGATGTGCCTTAGCCGAAAACTCAAATTATAAGCCAAATGCCCATTAGCAAGAGAATGTATAAACATATTGGGGTACAATAATACAATAGCATGTTATTTAGCAGTGAAAATGAAGTACTGACCCAAGTGACGATATAGATAAATCCCAAAACCATTATGCCGAATGAAAGAAGTCAGACCCCCCAAAGTACTCACTGAATAATTCCATTTTTATGAACTTAAAGAGCCCACAAAACTCCTTATTGTTGATAAAAATCGAAAGAGAGATTGCTTATGGGATATGGGGACAGACTAGAAGGAGACCTAAGGGAATTTTCTCGGTTGATATAATTTTTTAATATTTTATTTGAGGTTTCATTGACGCACGTTTAATTTATCCAAATGTACCAAGTTGTATTTAAGATCTGTACATGTCACTTTCTACGTCAATTTTGTCCCAGTAAAAACACACACAGAAATACATGCTTAATATTTGTGCATTTCACAATAAGTCAATGATACCTTCAATTTCAAAAAATAAAGGTATTCAAAAATCCATAACTTTTCCTTACGTTTACAATAGCCTCTAAATTATTTTAAGGAACATATTCTCCATGATCCCTTGTGTGGTGGTGTGAAAGGCCCGTCGTGAGTGCTGATGGGAGGCGCGCATGCGCACACGCAGTCTGCAGCCTTTCCGGGCTGACGTCCCATCGTGGCATCTCTTACCCCACGCCCTTCTCCAGTGGACCTGTGTGATAAGGCCAATGGTGCCAGTTCCAGAAGCACAGGCCTGAGAAAGGTTGCTGTCTGAGACGAAGCCTGGTCACTTACTGCTGCCGCTTCCCTAGGCGCCCGTGTGTGCTCATGATGGCAACCAGCGCTTAAAGAGTAGAAGATTTTCATTACTCTTAAAATTTGGCCACGAGTCAACTTCCCCACACCCCAGCAACCTGATTAAAGAGACCAAGTCATCACAAGCTCAGATAATCTCAGGGACACTCACTTACTCTGTAAAAACTCTAAAACTAACATACATAATGAAACTGGGAACGTCCATAAAGGCTAGCTGTCTCTTGACCAGAAGAGAAAGATGTTCTGAGTCTTCTCTGCTAGTGCCTGATGGAGGTGAGACCTGAGAACTCCGGAGAGAAGGACAGGGAAAGAGTTCTTCAGGAGGCTTGTGTGCCTGTCTGAACAGTTGGGCAGGACTTGCAGTGGTTGACAGATTAACTATTTCCTCTGTGAGAAGTGACCCATAGATGTAATAAATCTCCTCTTTACCCAGTGACAGGGGTTTGAGAATGAACTTTGGTTTTCAGTCTCTCAAACAAAAGAAAAGTTCATGGAATTCCACACGGTCTAAAGGGGAAAGAATAGCAGTCAGGCAGGAGGCGAGAAGGCATTTGTTGGGAATGTTTTTCCTTACACGTGTGAGAGATTTTCCAAAAGTAACATTCTCCAATGCTCTGAACATCCAAAGGCGCAAATATGAGCTGCGAATGCAGGAGCTGTTGTGCTCAGCTTGAGGCGATGCCAGCATGGAGGAGGGCACAGCCAGGAACGGCATGGAGACGTGGGACCAGAGCTGTCAGGGCCCATCTTCTCCCTCCTCTTCGGAATCTCCAATCGTGTGAGCAAATAAGGTCTCTTATTGTTTGTGCAATTCTGGATTAGACTTTCGCTTACTAGAGGCCACAGAACCCTTCCTGATATCCTGCTGAACATATGTTTTATTGAAATTATGAATGGCATTTTTCTGAAAATTCACAGTTACCTTTTGGGAAAGGTTAATCATCTGAAGAAAAGGATTTTTAAACGAATGCATTTAACAACAATAACCTTGTGTTCAGAGTAACCAGAAAAAAGTATGTGAGGATTACTTCCTAAACAGCTTACATTAATTATAGGAAAACTTCGCTAATGAGTTTGCCAGAATCACCTAAAATTATACTAGTTACATCTAATCATTAATTACGGTTCCTGGAAAACCCTTGCAGGTTATATAAGCTGGTCATTCACTGGCTGAAATAATATGGTCTCTCTCTGAGTATCAGTTGCTCTTACAAACCCCGTGAGGATGAAGGTGGCAGCGGCATCAGGAAAACCCATCGCCCTGGTGCACGTGGAAGCTATCCCAGGCATCCCAACTGCTCTGCCTGTGTTTCGCAGCATGAGTTCACTTCCCTTAACCATACTTCATGCTCTCCAAAAATAACGTGGAGGAAGCATACATTAGGTGCTTAAAGACACACCATCTGTTTTCCTTCTCTGCCAAGAGAGGAATTCCTTATTAAAATGAAAGCCTCAGGTCATCATAGGAAGCAGAAAGTGAAGATAAATGTCTTCCCTTCCGCCCCCCTCCAAAGCACATGTACAGAATGTTTCTCACTCAAAGAAACAGGTGGAGACACTTAACCTGCACGCACGGGCCGTTAACTGAATGCAAGTCCACAGCCTGCGATTCATGAACATAAAGGAGATACGTCTGATGAAATATCAGGAACAAAAGCTGAAACGCTGAAACCTTGGCCAATAGACTATGGGGTCCTTTAAGGTAGAAATTTCTGTCCCTCCCAACCCTAGCTCTGCCGAGCTTGGAGCAGATACAATAAATATTTGCTAACTGCATAAAAATCAAAAGACCCACAATTGTTAGGCCAGCAATCTCAACCATCTAAGTCGCTGCTAAAACATGTAGGTGGTTGAGATTCTCCCAGATTCATTAAATCAGAATGCAGTTGCCCCCGGGTGAGTCTGACAAAGTAGCCATCTGCACATTTAGCTTATACTGAAGCAAAATGTTTTAAAATAATTCTTGTAGTCCATCGCAGTGCGTATCAAGGAAAATTTTTAGGTAAGTAATAGAATCGAAGCAATTTAAATTAAAACTGGATATCGGTGATACAAGTGTGAGAAGTAACTTTGAAGTTAAGGGATTTTAAAAAATATCTTTCCTAAATTAATTTCAGCAAAACTCAGGAATGCTATGAAAATAATTTAATTCCCAAACCCCTTAGATTAGACCAAACCACAAACAAAATATTTAAAGAAAATAACTGTTGTTACAGGATTTTGAGATGAGGAACTCCAACTTGGAGATTTCATTTGTAGGCTTTCAAATTATTGAGTTTCACTCATCTTGAAAATTACCCTTTTTACTAAGGCCTCTGAGAACAAACCCTGGTGTATTACAGCATACCAAACATGTATATCAACTAGATCACCTTGTCCTTTGCCCAGGAAATAAAACATGACTCCTGGTAGATGGTGCTGTGCTCTAAGCCACACCTACCAAATTAGAACCTGTTTCTTAACAAGATCTGGGGCTAAGAGTGAGCACAGGAAAGCCTGCGAAGTGCTAGGCCAGGCTAAGTGTATCCAGACTGCTCCCCATCTCCGGACCGTTTCAGCACCAAGTCTGTGCACAGGAGGAATTGGGGCCATGTGGATTGCTTAGAACTCAGCAAAAGCTGCATTCTTAAATTGAACCCTTAAAAAAAAAGTCTTTGCCTTTACGTCATCTGCGTTAGGACCAGGCTTTCTGGCAGAGGCTCACAGTCTCAAAAATACTTTATGTCTCTGGAGAACAAATACATCTTTTTCCATTTTGCCTTTGGCTCAGGAGTGAGGACCTGTGTTATGTTGCGTGAAGGTCTAGTGTGAACGGATGGAATTGAGAGCAGAGCTCATGCCCCATCTAGACAGCTGCTCTGAAATTAGTAAAGGGAGAGCATCCTCTGTGAACTCTCAGGAGAAAAGACCAGTGAGGGTGGGGGAACTAAGTGTTTAGGCTGGAAATATTTTCTCCTTGTTTGAACTGTGATCTCGGCTCCTTTAGATAACATTCTCCAGTAGAGAAAGCCCTATTAAGAAACATAATTTTCCATGGTTAGCAAGTTAACCAACCAATCTATTCTGCCCTTCCTACCCTTCAAATCTCACTCTATAAGAGAAATCAAAACTGTCCCTCCACCCACCATTTCCTAACCCACTTCCTAAAATCCCATTATGCAATAATTTTTAACAGCTCTCTAATGCTTTCAAAGCATACTCTTTGTTCAGCTGTAGAATATCACCTGCTAAAATGATATTATTTCTTTGGATTTTGTAAAAATGAGTGGCCCTGAGCTAAGAATATGAGCATAATATTAGGACATTATATTAATAAATTTTCATATTCCAAAATAGAGGATGAATTTATTCCTGAAATATACACAGCAGAGATTGAGTCTTAGTTGCTTCTGCATATCTAGCTGTCCAAGTATTTGTGAAAATACTCCATTAGCAGTACCAGAAACTGAGAATTAGCAAATGTGCTTAAATCTATTATACACGAATTCTCATCACCTATAAAAAAGAATATATTATGTCAGAACCTTTGTAATTAGAATATTTTTGGTTTCAAACATGTTAAGATAATCCTCCTTTTCTCCATGCTTAAAATACGTACCAGTTAATATTGGGGAGAATTAAATGAGGTAACACACCATGGTCCTAGTATATTTTCTGGTACAGAATAGGAGATCGAGAAAAGTTGTCCGTTCCTCCCCCCATCTCAAACATAGAGGACTGAGGAAAATTTCATGGAGGAAGGGGCATTTCAGTGAAAACTTAAAAGAAATGACAGTTTGTATAGTTGAAGAAGTTGGGGACTTTCATGCTGAAACACGAATAAGCAAATTCAAATAAGTATGGAAGTAAGCAGAGACCAGCAGGAAGAACCATGTGACCAGATGCATTTAGAAACATAATGAGAAATTACTCTGGTAAGACAGGCAGAAGGTAATTTGTGAAGAAAACTCTCTTGCAATAAAATAATCTTGAATCAAACTCTGGATTATGATTTATAGTTGTTACATTCCAACAATATATGGAATATTCCAATTCATTTGTTTTCTTTATGCTATGAAAATTCTTACCTAGAGATTTCTCTTTGCTTAGGAACATGGAAAAACATGTTTTTCCTGCATTGAGCAAGTCTATTCTGCAGCAAGACAAGAGACTGCTTTTTCAAGTCACTGTCCTAAGAGCTTAGGAGCTGAAAAGATCTAGCTATGGTAATCATCTCATCTCACTGATGTTCATTCTCACAAAGTTTGTTACTCTTGGGGGTATTTGACAAAAACAATATGACACAGAACAAGTACTGGACTAGCACAGACTAGGACCTAACATGTAGAAAGTGTTTGCTGATTTATTTTCTTGGTTTTGGTTCCGATCTAGCCGTCCTGGACCATCCTTATTACTACTTGACTGAGTTCCTTTGGGCAAGTCTTGTATAAGATCTCTGAACTTTAGTTTCTCATTTCAAAAAATGGGGGAAAAATGGAATTATAATCCCTACTTCATCAGGATGCTGAGTAAATAATATTAGATGGCCAAGTCCAAAATATGGTCATAGAGAGTGGGCAGACAATAAAATATGACTGGCTCATGATCCATGATTTCAAGGTCAAGCAATGCTGTGAGTGGGAGCTCCTAACTGACTCACTACACCAAATCGCAACCAGATGGTCCTTAAGGACCTGTCAAGTTCAAAAGTTTTGTGTCGATCATTTTCTTTCTTTCTTTTTTTCTTTTTTGGTTTGGACATTGGTGATGAGTGGCTTTTATAAATCCATTCTTTCTGATCTAGCTCAGAGAAAGGAAATGTTTTCACAAGTTTATACAAATGTCTTTTCATCCTTTTGGGAATATCTGTACCCTGGGCCTCTGGGGACGATAATTGAGTGCCCCAGCACCCTTTTAGGGTTAATTCTCTGAACCAAACTTTATAGTGGAGAAGATATATACAGAGACAGCCAGAAGAACTATACTCATGTCCTTTTCTCTCTCACGCCTAGATGTTTCTTTCTTTAATTATTCCTGGAGTAAAGTACACATAACTGGGTTTCCATGGACCAGAGGTGAGATCATAAAAAGAGAATGGCTCTCCACCAATAAAAATGATACCATCCTTCACCTGTTAAGTCCATTGTATTTATACACAATACATTTTAGCCTTTGTTACACTACTTGACTATGTTAAAAGCACAAGCTAGTGAGTACCAGATGAGAGCGTGAACAGACATGTAAAGACATCTAGACTTATGTGTGCATTTACTAACTGCATTACCTGTTGTTGGACTCCCAGAGAGGGTCTCATAAAGGAGGGTAACTGTGAACTTAGCTAGTGTCTGTCTTAGTAACAACAACCAGAAAAAGGGGGTTTGTTTTATTTCACTTTGTTCTGGACACTTCCTATAGATACAATAGAGAAAACACTGACTTGAGACCAGCATTTTAATAAATCTTTTGCGAGGTAGAACCAGTTCCCTCGTTGGTAAAATACTCTCCCTGCTTCTCTGCTCTGGGAAGTTGCTTTCCAAGTGATATAAAATGTGTCACGTCCCTCCCAAGGAGCATTGGTGCAGCCAGCAGCCATCTGGTTTGATTAAATGGGTATCTTTAAGCAACTTGAACATGCGTATGCTACAAATACCAAGGGACATTTCCATTTTGCTTACAAAGAGATGGGCTTGACTGAAGGTGAAGAGGGTTCTTTAGCAGGAAGAAACTTCTTTCAAAAATCCCCAAAGCAGTGCTTTATGAGATGTATTCACGGACACCCACCATTGCTTTCGGGTTAACAGAATGAATTGGTTTTTCCACGAAGTTTTCACAGTTAGCAAATCCAAGGAGTAATATGAATTCCAAACAAAATTAGAGGAATGTTCGGGGAGTTTTCTGGGATGCTGGGATGTGATGCTCAGCATGGTGCCGTAGTTCTTGGTGATGTTTATGGAGCTATCCGGGAAAGGGAGAAGCTTAGCAATCGGGCTGGGTGTGCCTCGGGTCCTTCCCACTTAGGCTGTGTCTGGTGCCTGCACACACAGGGGTGGCTTTGTGCACACATATCCCCCGCACAGACACACACACACAGAGCGCATTGCGAAATAACGTGCCAGGTGCTCGTAGTGCACTTTGTTTGGCTGCCGAAGCCTGGAAACGGAGCCAGGACACAGTGCAGGTCAGATGGCTTTTCTTTCAGCCTGAGAAGCAATTTCTTCTAAATTAAACGCCAGGTGTGAAACAGGTTTTCTTCTTTATGCTTCTCTACTGTGAATAAACAGAAATTCCTGTGCAAGTGCAAAATGATCCCTGCATAATTCATCCCAGTGCTCCGTTTTCCAGATGTGCAGTCGCTAGTGGACTCTCGTGTGGGCTTCGTTTCTTGGAGATGTCCATGCAGCCGGATCTGACGCCAGCGCAGCTCAGCTCAGGCCTCTCACCTTCTCCTGGCCCTGCCGCCAAAGCTCCCCGGAGTGCTGCTGTCTGAGACCCTCTGCTCTTTGGCTGATGTTCACTTTTCATACTTCACTTTTTATTCTTCAAAGGCGAAATTGAATTTACCTTCATAAAGTAAATTGTTCGATGTGAAGGATTTCTGGTTTCCTCTTGCTTGCCTCTGGAAGGCCTCTTCCAAGATTGAGAAGGAACTTCTGAAGTTTTAAAGACTGTTTATTTTTACTGTGAAAGAAAGGAGCTGTAGAATTGACTTTTCCCCACTGGCATTTTCGTGCCTACTGTGTGCCAGGCAGGGCTAACTAAACATGTTACGGATGTCATTCGCATATAACTTTGCAGGAAGATGAATGTCAGATGATTACTCAGTGCTGTCCAGCATCCTCTCCATCTCTCTAGTGAATGTACTTTGGAAAGGATCATGGACTTTGCTGGAGGCTGTGTGGGTTTATATTGCTGCCCCAGTATTCCCAAGCTGTGTGCCTTCGGGAAGCTAACCTAACCTATCTGTGCCTCTTTCCCTCACCTGTAACATGAGCATTGTAAGGGCTATTACAAGGGTCAAAGAATACATGTAAAGTGTTTAAAGCAGTGCCTGGCAACAGTAACTATTTTGTAAATGTTCTCTATTGCTATGGTATCCTACTTTAATCAGCACTAAAAGTTGCCATTAGTATCCTTATATTTACCTAAAAAGAAATGCTGAATCTTGGAGCTTTATATTCTGCTCCTCCCTCAGCCAGGAGCTCCTTGAGGGCAGAGATGCTCTGTTACTCATTTCTGCCCCTCTGAGGTCTGCATATGTGTTTCCACAATAGCTTTCACTGAATGAAAGAACACAAACCTGACAGATGATGTTCCTGTGGGACTGCAAGAGGGGAAAAGGCACCTCCTCAGTTCTGGCGGGTAAGGAATGATCAACGGGGACACTGCCTGCCCGAGTCAACCGAGCCCTTTCTCTGGGGTCTTCTCCTGTGCCATCTGCCATTCCCAGCCTAACAGTTCAGTTGCGCAGAACTAACACAACACAACCCCTTCGGCCTAACGTTTCATTAGCAGCCTCACAACTTCGGAGGAGTATCGGAACGGAAAACACTTTATCTCAACTTCAAGTTTCTATCCTCCCACAAGGAAAGCCCACTGTGATCGTTTTATTCTTCTTTCTTTCTTTTCTGCACTACTACATACGAGTCAAGTGGGGCAGAATAAGAACACACTTAGAGACCACCAATTTCATTAGGGTTCTAGCATTGAAAAGCCAAATAGAAGACATGTAAAAGGGTTTTGGATTCCTGGAGCCAACTCCAATATGTGTGTGGAAAGGTCCCCCATACCACCGAGCGATGCTCTGCAACGCTGGCTGGATGTCCCAGAATTCGGCTTACTCCTGACACTATGTACCCACAGATAACATCATGTCGCTCAAGTTAAGGACTCAGTCCGGTGAGCCTGACCACCTCATCCCCCACTTCGGAGATCACCTGTCAAGCCCAGGTTGTCACCTATGCTTCTGACCGACGGGCTACAAACTGGAGATTCTAACCATCCCTCCTTGGGTTCAACTAACTTGCTAGAGCAGCTCACAGAACTCAGGGAAACATTGTTCTTACCACATAGCTGGTTTATTATAAAAGGCTCTACTACAGAAATAGCCAGATGGAAGAGATGCATTGGGCAAGGTATGGGAAAAGGGCGTGGAGTTCTCGTGCCTTCTCCAGGTGTGTCATTCTCACAAATCTACCCCTGTTCTCTAACCCAGAAGTTCTCTGAACCCCTTCCTTTTGGATTTTCATGGCAGCTTCATTACACAGGCATGATTGATAAAATCATTGACCATTGGCAACTGATCCAACCTCCGCACATTCTCCCCTCTCCCCTCCTGGAGGCTGGGGGTAGAGTGAGACTTAAAATTTCAACCATTCAATCCCACGGTTGGTTCTCCTGGAAGCCAGCACTCATCCTCAGATATAGTCCAACTGTCCGCTTATTAAGATAAGAAACAACACCTTTTCTGCTCCCATCACTCATGAAGTCCCAAGCATTTTAGGAGTTCTGTGCCAGAAACAGGAAAAAGCCAGATATATACATACTATACATCACAGCATCACACAAATGCATGTGTTGAGAGCCCATGTACCCAGTTGTCTTTCTAACGATACCACCTAAAAGGTATTGCCCTGAAAGTTCCTGAACTTGCACATTAAGGCACCCAGATAACCAGCAAACGTCCCTCACTTCACGAAATCCAAACTCCTCACTGAGAGATGAGAATCAGGGCCGTTGGCTGCAGTCCACCTTTCAGGCTATCTTTGCCTCGTGCTGATCTGGGGAGGCTCCCCAGCTAACATCGCAGAAGGATTCAGCCTGGAACCACAGTGCCTCGCCCACAGGGTTTCCTCCCTCTGCTCTGGTTGCCTGCACCTTGACCGTGACCTCCTGCTGCTTGCTTGAGTGTGTCTCAAGGCCTGCTCTCCTTTATCTCAAGCACAGCTAATTCATCGCCTCAATATTAGCATTGTCCTCAACACAAAATTTCAAGGGGAGAAAACTAAGAAGGTGGCTGGGGAAAGGGATGACATGACAAATTACACGTAGCTGACTTCTTGTTGCAAAAGTGCCCCTGGAGGGAATTTTAGATAGAAATCTATAGCCTGGCATCAAAGTGAACATATATCATTTTGTAATTAATTTGGAGAAATGAAAATAAACATTAACTATTGATTCCAATTAGCTTTTGGGTCTAAATTAATTGTTGTCTTACCTGAGAATTCCTCAACTAGTAGCCGGGAGGTTGGGAGAGAACAATGCTGTGAAACTGGCAGTGTGAAATTAGGGCAGCAGCCCGAACGATTCCTTTAATGATTCTGCAACTGCTCTTCTGCCCGCCAACCCACTCAACGTTATTTCCGCATGAAGTGCAAAAATCCAAGGATCTTAGGCCATATTGCAGTCACAGTCCTCAGCCAAAGGCCAGCATTTTAAAAGTCATTTAGAATTTAGCGTGTTTTTCAATTTATTTAAAAAAAAAGAAGTTAGCACATGCATGTTAGTGATCATTGCAGTTAAACGTCTATAAAACACACTTTCTTGCTTCCTAGGCTCGGGGTAGGGGGACGCGGGGGGCGGGGGGGGGTAGATGCTGGGAAGCTATATTTGTGAGAAGACCTAGGGGTCTGGTGTCCTTCATTTGTCCCCTTGGTTCCAGGTGTGAAATTCACACTGCCCACGGAGACCCCTACAGTTTTACTCACTATAAATCCTTAAGCCCATTGACCTTGACTCCTATCTCAGTGAGCCTCTTCCAAAGGCCTTTATTTATTACAAATGCATTCTTTTCTCTTCTCCTGTTTACCCATCAGGGATCTTTTCCAGTTCTTTGCTAACATGGCGATAAATTGTCACAGACACAGAAATAATCTGATCTCGACACTTATCATTTGCAAATGCTTAGCTTTGTTGAGAGAGCAATGGGTTTTCTTAGTACTTCTAAGGCTGGCCTTTTTATATTGGGAGCCAAGACAACTGGAACAAAGAGGTTGTGTGTGTGTGTGTGTGTGTGTGTGTGTGTGTGTGTGTGTGTGTGAGAAATCTGAAGAACCGGATGTGAGATTCCTACCACATTGGGGAAAACCCTTTGTGATGCTCAAAGGGAAACGTAAGGGTCGGCAGGGAGGGATGAGGGCAATGATTGCAAACCAAGTGTGCTAGCTTTGCCTTTGAAATTAGAGCAGAGTAAGAGGGACTTGTTTCTCTGCACATGAACTGTCAGTGAGACAGAGGTTTCCAGGGAAGGCAGAGTCCCATCTTCACGGGGTGCCCAGTGACAGCAGAGCAATGGCTGATGGAGTTTCTTGGGCTGGTGGGCCTGAGGCAGCAACACAGGGGTCTGCCTGCTTTTCTATACTACAGAAAAATGTCATGCGGGCTTACTGAGGCCTCAAGATAAACACAGAAGGACTAATCAGGCTTATGGACTGGAAGGGGCCTGGAGCTGGCACAGGAAACTGCAGAGATTGATCCAAAGACTGATCTACAGTATACAGAACCCTCAATATCCACTTAAATAGGGAACTAAAATAATTCCTCTCGAGGTCTCTCTTTATTTGGGCCACTCAGCTTTGAAGAAAATTATTCAATAATTTTCCCATAGGGAATTAGCATTGAAAGGAAAAATGAAGAAATGCCTTGAAAATTGTTTCAAAAGTGGACATTGCTTAATTAAGAAAAGAAAATGTGATATGTAGAAATCAGATATCCAAGTGACGAGTTTATGTTTCCTTCCAAATTATAAAATATCTAAAATCCAAAAGGATATTATGTATCTCAATATATTAAGTTGTTTAGTTTGCTGACAGACAACCATGCTGGAGATTCATCAGCACGTACGAGAGGGCCCCTCACCCTCTGTGTAAATGACCCAGGCAAACCGGATCCGTGCGCTGAGTGACAGCCCATGAGCAGGGCTGTGCCAATGGTGTCCCCCAGGTAGAAGCCCACCCCCCCACTCACAAGTGGGCCCCTCTCCACAGTGACACGATTTTATTTACTGGTTCACATCATCTAAAGAAACAAAAATACAATGGAAGAACTGTTCTTTAGGCAAGTTTTCTCAAAAAGGAGCAGAAACTAAAACTATTGCTCAAATTCTTGAATGTACCTGGGTCAACAATTTAGCTCCAAGTAAACTCTCGGAGCATAGAAAGGCACTTTCCTCGCTTTTCTATAGATTTCAATACATTTCAGGGGGTTACAGTTTTGACTAAGATGGAAAAAGGTTCCCAACAGTGCAAATGAAGAAAAGTGTATGTGATTGTGTGCTGAGCGTGTACACACCATATCTAAGATACACATAGTGTTTTTGCTCAAAGGGATTCAAGGCAATTGTTTTATTCCATAGAAAAAGAAATGATACTCTGCTTTTTTCCTAATATCACTAAATCCTTCATATGCCGTCATCAGAGGAGAAGAAAAAAAAACACACACACACTTTACCCTTTGAAAACTCTGAGATAAACCAAAATAACAAGGTCAATCTGACTGGTTCTGCTCCCCAACAAATAAACCAATTAACCCAGACCCAATCATTACATAAATCAGTTGCTCTTTTCCAAGTACAGGCTAATATAAATTCAATAACCTTGAGAATTTTAATTTTTTTATCTTTAAATACTTGTGGTTTTTTTGGTTTTTTTAATTTGGTGATGGAAGATTTCAGTCTTTCCAATGTTTTACTCACAGACACACACTGAACAAGAACTTTTTGATATGTCTGTGAGTCTTCCTTTTACAGTGATTCTTGGAAGTTCCATTGAGAAAATCTACCTGAGTCTAATCTATAATAATTTATCCTCTTTTCTATCAGAATATAATTGGATAGATGTAATTTGTAAATATAAACAAGCACAAAGATGTTATTTAAATAAGTCATCCATGTTCACTATCAAGGAGTATCTTCACATGTAGAAATTCTATCTACCAAATGGACCCAGAAAAAATGACTGATACTCAGTGCATGGTTATAAAATCTCATGACTGGTAAGAAATGTCATTTCCTGGCTGACCAGAAAAATTCACACACACTAAGGTCCCAGAGAAGAGGACATCCTGCTACTTAAAGGTACACAGATATGATCTAGAGAGGTCAATTAGATGGTTCTTGTTTTCTAATCTCAACAAAGCTGATATGGATAGTAAAATACTATGACACATTAAAATAAATTATAAACCCAGAGTCTTTTTAAACTTTCAGACAGACATTAACTTTTAAGTTTATTGCCATATTCATTTAGTTGTGTTAATGATACAAAAGTTCGTAGGTATTAATCGACACTTCTTAATACACCTATATATTAAAAAAAATTATTCCAAAACCATGATATCAAATGAATGATACAAAATCAGAAAATTTCTAAGCAACTTTTGTGATCAAATCCACATCCGGGTGGCAGGAAATTGACTACAAGAAGAGATCAGAGAAGGGAAGAAGTGATATTTGTACCACTTCCAATATGACTAAGATGTTCGTAAACCACAGGTAGATAAAAAAAATAAAACATTTTGTACCTGACATAAGCAAACATAGCAGAGTCACCCAGACTTAGCCTGGACCCCAAATAATAAAACCTTCACTGTTTCCTGAAAGTCTGAACTTTACAAAAGCATTTTTATTCCTGATATTTGCTGTGCTGATGCCCAAAGATACATCTTGACCTTTGTAAATATAATATTTGTGTGAAAAAACATGTGTTTTTTTGGGGGGGGGGAACCTTGGACAGACAGCTACAACTAGGAAATCACGGTACTTTGGATTTTTCCTTTTAATTTGGATTGCGTTTATTTGCTGAGCCATTTCCTCTGAAGTCTGACTCCCTTATACTCACTTCCTTCACAAATATTTCTATCTGAGCCTTCCTTTGACAAAACACAGTATAAACTTAAGCATTTCTTAAACAGCTGTTTAAATGAAATGCCACCAATTATCCACTGTCAAAAATAGATATCTAAAATAATTTTAGGTTAGACTATTTTTCATGATGCAAACTTTGAATTTTCTAATTAAAAATTGCATGTACATTTGAAATTAGAGAACACAGAATAATTTCTTTCAAAAAAATTATAAACCAAAGCCAAAAAAGTCACTTATATATACCTGTATAAGTACATATGTAGTATATAGTATACATACAGATGTATACATAATATATATACACTGAAACAGTATATGTGTATATATATATGTACAGATATATAGGGAGAATATATATGAGGGATATATAAACTGTATATGGAATATATATATTCTATTTAGAAATTCATATTGGTGAACATTTATGTTATATTCAACATTTTAGTGTAATAGATAGGCTATTGATTCTCATGTATGTGAAACTTTTCTCTCTATTATTTTCTTATGTTAAATTTCTAGAAACAGAATTGTTGAGAGTCTTCACAGACTTGAAGTATTTGAAACATATTGTCAAATTGTCCCACAATAAAGGTTCTACCACTTTATACAATTTATAAAAGATTGTTTCTCCTATTTTTATATCATTAAATGTTAATAATTTAATTTTTTTCCAATTATGGAATTTGTCTAAATAAATTAATTATGGCATTAACTTTTTAATGCTAGTATTTGACTATATTGGAATAAAATAACAAACATTTATGTTTAGTTTTACTTATGTTTATTATCAAAATTTATTATAAATAAATTCTCATGTAGTGATTGGCAGTGTTAGCACTCAAAAATCTTGATTGTTTAATATTTAAAATTTTATATTTCCAAAGATATTTACAGAAATAATTACCAGTAAAAAGTTATAGCTACTAATAAGCACATCAAGTTGTTGTTACTATCATTTAAAAAACAATTATCTTTTGAAATAGAAGTTTCAATCAAAAACACATGTTTGAATTCGCGAGTTATTCTTTCCTACCCTGCACATCAATTGCCACTTGAGTTTTAGCCCTGACATATATTAGGCCGTATAGATATATTCCATGTACAAATACACAAATCATAGTCACGGTAACAGTGATCCAATCTTGAATTTTGATTCTCTGGGGAGTTAGCTTTGTAGTTGGAATCCATATGTGTTAAAGGTCAAGCAAGTTATGGGATCGAGTAATAAATATTAACTCAATTTCCTGGTTGCCCCTCCTGTACTAAAGACTTATTGATATCTGGTCCACATAGCGGTACTCTGGTGCTCTAATATTTCAGTAAGAACTGGTCCCTGTTCACCCATCCCACACTAACATGCACAAACCCCTAAAAGGAACCAGATGTGGAGTGCATGGCTCGGGGCCTCTGGTAGAGCCTGCATGTTCCAGAGGTTTGCTTCATGGGGTATCTCACCATTTTAGAAGGGGCAATTAATTTCCTCACAGCACTATGCAAAACACCATGGAATGCCAGGGACCTGGGTGGTTTTCCTTCTGTAATACTACGTTCACACATTTTGTAAAATATGACTTTAATAAAAAACATGACAGCCTGACAGCAGTGGTCAGTAAATCAACCACGTGGTACATAGGTCATTCAGATTTCATGCTGGGAATTAATGTGGCCCATACCGTGGAATGGTGTCAGTTAGTGAGCCCGCCAGGAACTATGGGAGGATGGAGGGCGTGGGGTGTCCTCATTTACCCATTGGATTTTTTCAAAGTCCCCTAAGTGGTTTCTTAAAAATGCAAATTAAATCTGAAATGTGAGAAGAACCCCAGAGACACACTGAGAAGCTAAATTAAAGTATCACATTTGGCTTATAGATGCCTCACATTGATTAATTAACAGAAAAAGAAATAAAACCTGATAACTGAGAAATATGCTGCAACTCTAATGACACAGAGGTAATTTCTATTTTGAAAAGATTAGGGATCTATGCTCCTGATAGGCTTTTTGAAAAATTGTTACTTTTTTTTTTTTAATTGTTTTTCTTCTTATTTGGTCTCCTTTTTATTTTTGCTCTGTGGCATGTTCTCAGTAAGGAGTAGCATCCTTCCTTCTAGGTTTGGCAGAGCTCCTTGCTCTTGGCAAGGATCAAGAAATGTTGTTTCTTTTTCAGAGATAGCGCCCATCCCCGTTCCCTATGGGCAGGGGTCAGGGAGTCTCTGAAACAGCACACAAACACACATGTGCATGGAAACACACGGACACACGCACATACACACACGTGCACACACACATGTACGAATGCACAAGCCATTGACTTGGAAAGCATTAGACATGTTGTTCACTCTTACACATTGTACAAGATAAACCTGGTGAGATATTTTAATAAGTTTACTGAGTAGCCCTAGGTTTATTTAAGGTTATTAGGTTAGGTTGTTAACTATCTGGTTAGGTTATTAAGCCTGATACCCAAGGTGTTCAAGGTGGAGCCCAACCACATTTAAAGCACTATGTGACCAGACTGACTGCTCTCCTTCAAGGAGATCCTGGTTGCCCACCTGTCTTAGAGACCTCGTCACCACCTTGCTGGTCTCCCCTTCATCGGGGACTTTTTCCTCCCTCAACCTGGGACTCTATTCCTCATTCGCTGCGGGACCTCAGCCCAGCTCCCCATTTATCCACACCTCTCGTGAAGATGAAGTTTTCTATAAAGCAACCAGCACCCTTCCTGGAACAAAGCAGTTAATTTCATGCTTGGCTTCAGAGGGCCACAGCAGAGCACGTAGGGCAGTCCCTCTGGCTAATCAGCATTTGAGTGAAGCGTCATGGAGACCAAAGGAAATGCTGTTGAGAAATAAGGAGCTAGAGGAGACATTTTTTTCCTATGACAATGGTGGAATTTGTTTCCTACTTTTGTAGCCCGGCAGTGCATGTAGGATAACCCAGTGTGAGCGAGTGTGTGTGTGAGAGTGCACTCGTGTGTGCATGCACATGCACGTGTGTGCATGCATGTGTGTATGCACATTCATGCTCAAGCATCACACCCTCTCTCTTCTAAAGCTGCTTCCACACGTCCCCTCAGCTTTTGCCCTTTATGGGGAAAAAGCCGGCAGTCGATAATAAAAAAAATTTCACCTGCACTGGAAACATTTGACCCCATTACGCCACCAACAAAATAAAACAACACAAAAGGCCAGCCTGCTGCATGCTCTCTCTCTCTCTCTGGAGCTCCAGACCATCCGACTGTGGGAACAAAGCCTGATTAAAAAATTTTGACAGCACGCCACCTAGTTATGATAGCTCGGAGAAAACATCCCTTTCATAATAATCTTATTAGGGGAAGAGAGTGGTTCTTTTTGTCTCTCTTTTGTGAGGAGCCATTTATTTTTATGGATGGTAAAAGGAAATAAATTATCCTGAAATGGCTGCTTGGTAGATCAGGATCCGTGCAGCTCATTCTGCGTTTATAGATAAGCAAAAGGTCAATTGAATGTTATGTCTTTTACTGTGAGGCACAGTTAGATGCTGTACCATGTGGCGCGGGGAGGGGCAGCTAGTTGGATGATTCAACTGTTTGTTGAGTCTCCTTTAGAGACTAGTTTGAGGGGAGATTTCTGTGCCAGAAGCTGTCGGGGGAGATGCCCATCAATCACCTGTCACCAGGCATTTGTTTTGCTGGTGGGATTTAATAATCTGCAGGAGATTAGAATGTGTTGTTTTTGTCAATGTGCAAAGTATACAGATAATTCTTCAGACCCGTGTTTGACAGGTTCCAAAGGAGTGGCATATGTGCCCTCGAATAATGACTTCTTTCTGTGTTCTTCAGGCATTGAGACATTTCATTAAAACATAAAAGCTGGGATGTGTTTGGATATCGTGGGGAGTATCTGGGTCCAGAGCCCACTCTGAGCAAAATCAAGGATTTCTGAATCAATTCCTCTCCAGACACCAATGGTGTAAAATCACAATCAGCTGTCACTTGGGAGTACCCTTGTTTTCCTAACCACATTTCTTACTTATTCAATAAATATTTAATTAGTAGGCACCATGCACGTGTCTCTACATGCCAGAGCCAGAGAGAACACGGCCCTTAAAATGTTTTATTTCTAATAGAGACAGGAAGGAGGATTAATCCAATAAACCCTGAGTGTCTTTTGTATGCTAACTCGCCAGCCATTGAAAATCTAATAGGGAGAGAAGAAAGGTCACTAACACTTAGTGAGAACCTATAGTGGTTCAGACAACACATCAGGCACTTGTGCAAGACTTTTCTTATTTTACCCTTGCAAATATGCTTATCTCGATCTTTTTGAATACAAATAACTGAAACTCGAAGAGATCTTGGCAATAAGAAGTGACATCAGGATCGAAACCCAGATAGTCCGGCTGCCCCAGAAAGAGCTTCTCAGAGGGAGTGGAGTTGAACTGAGTGCTGAAAAGGCACGGGGTGAAAACGCAAACACGAGAGACGCTCGGAGGACAAGGAGAGCAGGGAGGTGCTCTGGGAAAACGGGAGTGGCCCTCACCGCGCCGGCCTGTGCTCTTCTCAACATGGCAAAGAAACCAGTGAGAGCAAGCACGCCTCCCCTGGGCTGGGCCCGGCTCCGTCTCGGGAAGGGGTAGGCGGGGTGCTGTGATACCCCGGACAGAGAGCTGATAGGCGCCCGCCCATGCCAACCACTGCCTTGCCCTGAGCTCTCGCTGTGCGGTGGCCCATGTGGTTGTCACTTTCCTCACCATGGTCTCCGTCCCTGCCCCTCTGACCTTTCTTCCTGGGGCTCCCCAGGCCCAGGTGCAGGCTTGCCTCTGCCCTCGAAAGTGACATTCTCAGAAGTTCAAGTACCACCTCCCTCTGTCAGCCCTACCCCGGTGACCTCGAACCTCTTCTCAGGCTTGACTTCCAGCTCTTGACTTTCCGAAGTGTCATTTCTAACTTCGAGTCACTCTTGTGAGCCCTCCTTATTTCCCAGTCCTTCTCCCCAGCTTGGCTCAAGCCCAAACCCCATCCAACCAGACGACAGCGGTCTCTTCAGAGCACTTCCCTCTGGTTAGTTCTTAAAGCCCACGCAAACGGTGGTGAAGCTGCGCTCATAGGCAGGTCTCTTACTACTTTGTGAGCGCTTAGAGACCAGTGTGATTTCTCTTCACAGTCCAAGCACCTATCACTCTCTAAGCTCTCAGTGACGGTGGTGGGATGAACAGCTCGTCCTGTGCGCTACTCCCAATCTGTCCTGCGCACAACTGCAAATTCAACTTGCTAACACCCTGCTAGGAAAATTCAATGGCTACCCATTGTAGACAGAATAAAGCTTAAACGCCATAGCCTTCCATTCAAGCCACTGGCAAGCTGGCCCTGGTTAAGGCTTTCGGTCCTGTCTCTTACCACTCCCCAAGGGTAACTCGTCATTCCGGCAAAGTCTGCCCCTCCCCTCGCCCATCATACCTCTGCCTTCTCGCCTGCCTCCACCGTATCCTCTCCTCTTCTCTTCCTAGCTAAATCCCACTCACCTTGCAAAGCAAAATTAAATCCCATCCCATTCACAAGTCTTTCTAGATTTCCTTAGCCTTAGGTCATCATGCCTTTTTCTGAACCCCATCAGCATTTAAAGTCTAAAACACTCTATATACATCACCCCTCAGCTACCTTGTCCCATGAGGCATCCTTTACGGGACTCGGACTTTCCTCTCTGCTAGACTGTAAACACCTTGAGGACCAGGACCCTGGCCCACAGGATATTTATACTCTGATGTTCTCTGCACATGCAAGATGCTGAATAAAGCTGACATGATATTATCACCTTCTAGAACTTACAAAAAAAAAATTCTTCAAAATGCACCCTTTCCTTCTTGCATGAGTTAGATGCCAATCATTATTCAAGACGCAGGTACAATCCAAGTCAACTCAGATCCTGCGAGCCAAGCCTTTGCAAGGTTGCTTCTGAGGCAGCCACGTCTGCAGGGCACATACCTGTCTGACTAGCAAACAGCGCTGGGTGTGTGACATTTCAACGGCAGGTTCAGGTAGGGTCAGCTATTCAATTACAGTGTTTGATACCTGTAATGAGAGCCACTTGTTCTTTTTGAGCAAGTGTGTTTTTTTTTGGGGGGGGGGGTGGGCAGCTTTCTTGTAATCAGAAGTTCTTGATGAGTCACCACTTGGCCTACTTTCCATTGTGTCATTCCACTTCATACTGAAATTCATTCTATACTTGCGATACATCGTGGCCCAGATAGTAAATGGTTTAAGCTAGAACATGCTGCCCGATCAATGGTACACTGACTTTCTCAGCTTAATTAAATATCTACCTGGAGGGATTACAGTCAAGCAGTGGCTGAAGCTTGAAATCAGACCCACGGGCTTTTGCATACTTCCTGCACCTGAATGGCCAGGATGAAATGCCCAAAGAAAGAAGGCTGTTGTTTTGAAAAGAGGTTGCATTACCTGCCCGTCCAGTGAGCTGAATTTTCATCATGCTGAAAATCTTAAGCTAAGCAAGACTCTGGGATCCTTGCAAGGGGAGAAAGGTGAGTGGGAAGTTGCGATGACTTGCAATAGGAACCCCTGCCCCGAACACTGATACAGGACCACACTCTCCCCTTCTGAACTGTCTGTACAAGAAATGCGCAGACTGTGAAAGAAGGTGGGATTTCAATCTCAGCTGCTTTTAACTCTTTGGCTCCCTGAGGTTTCCCCCAGACAATGACCTCGTGTTTCAGAGTCTCATATTATCATCAGTCTGCTCCTAGGTCAAAGATCTTCAGATGCATACAGTTTGCCAGCTAAAGGGCCACTTCTGAGTTTTCCCATGTCCTCTGACTTTCCCTTCCGAGAGGCAGCTGACAGCACTCTGGTCGTGACAGCATTTCTGTGGCAACACACACATACCTTAAGACGGGTAATTAAATTTAATATTAACATCTATATTTACAATTCCAAGAAGCCATGTAATTGTGGTACTATTTCTAAAGGAAAAGTATTTTTCGGTCAGATTAAAAATGGCCCCACACCTTGACAGATGTGCAAGTCCATGATAACCAAATCTGTATCTCACATTCACTTTTACTGATGGCTCTATGATAGTTTTGGCAAAAGTCATGGCATTTGGGATCAGATGAACCAGATTTCAAACCCCACACATGAGACTTTGGAGAATGCCCTTAACGTCTCTCTTCCCTCCTCTCTAAAAAGAGGGAATGATACCTGGTTCCCAGCTCTGTGGTGAAGATGGAAGACAATGGTTTCAAAGTGCTTTGTATAATGCCTAGCACATAGTATGTGTTAAATAAAGGGTAGTTACTCTGTTCCTTCTTTTCTAGCAGGGAATTAGATGGTATCCATACAATGCCAAATGAGCTAGTTACTTTAGTTTGTAAACATGTTAATAATCGACTACTAATAAATAACAAAAGGAAAAATGATGGCTTATTGGCGTCTCGTACAGCTTATTTAGAAGACGATCACTGAATTCTTGCCTGGTTGTGGCTGTTGCACCAGGAAGCAATCATCAGTGACCCCTACATGTGGTGGACAAAGAGTGAAGAGGTAAGAGAGACTGTTAAACAAAATATAAAAGTGCTACATTGGGTCCCTTCATTTCATTGAAGAAACTGGTGTTTTCTAAATCGGCGCACACATGTGTTTATTCATCACGCTTCTTTAATTTCATTACATCTGTCTTTCTCAATTGCTCAGCTGCAACATAGTCTCAAGTATTTTATGATACTTAATTTCAAGAAAATTGTTTCACCATGGTAGCAAAATAACAACAAACGTAATGGAAGATATATTAAATGTAATTCCCTACTGCACAGAGTATCATAAATGCCATCAATATTTATAAGACATATAAGTGGAAAATCAAAGATATCTGAGGCTGAAACAGGGGGACATATACATACAGGGTCCCTTCCTGATAGAGGGATTTTCTCTACTTTGATTAGAGGAAAACATTCTGAGATGTTTCTCTAATATCACATTCATCCAACATGTCTGGAAATTACTCTCTAACTCAAATGCACCCCATTTTTCCCATTAGATCAATTATTCTTACTTACTTTCTTAAAACAAGGTTGCCTTTGGCCAGATCATCATGGTATAACAAATATGACAATATCTGACAGAGAGAGTGGAGGGGAAGTTAGACCAAAAATCAGGCATTTTATACAGGTCCACAATTATAATCACAAAAGAGGAATCATTGGGTAAAAAATGGAGTTCAAGTTTTGTTGACTCGTAGTGAGTCAATGGGTCTTTTTTCCTCATAGCTACTGAGTATCCAGCCTAATAGTCATGAAATAGTATCTCTAAAATCAACAATGGAGGGAAATGTGTTATTTTGATAATGTCATAATAAACTACCACTGCCATTTTGGCCAGAGCCTCATGAGTCACCCAAGAAGTGGCAGAATCAGGAGTCAAGAAGAGACACGTTCTGCTACGAACCCTGGTTCTTTGTACTCCCTCCTGCTGCCTCTCAGAATTATTGTAATTCACTTCGTATGGACAAACGCCCTCCGAACAGCTGTTGGTGGTCTGTTTTCCCCAATGGCATTCCAGGGAATCTGCTCCAGACATGGTTTCAAAAAGCGAACACACATTTAGCAAAGAGATGATATATAAAACGTTTTTATTTTGGGGAAAGAAAACCACAATAAATTTAATCCACCATTCAATTCTGTGCTAATTTGTTGCCCTGGTCCTGTGCTGTGTTCTTCCTCTGTGGGGGAAATTAGGATTAGGCTGTGTGTGAAGTCTACAGCCACAATCTCCTAAGACAGTGTCTTCTCAGAGAAGAGGAATCACTGAATATTGCTGACTGGCAGCCTTTTAATCTTAGAACTAGTACCTCAATGTCAGTAGTTCCCAAAACAAGAAAGAAGAAATACGAAGACGAGGCTGACTTGGAGAAAAAGGTCATCCCCAGTGCTGCCGAGAGCTGAGTGAGCGGGCAGTGTCCACGAGCAAGCCCACTTATGTTCTACCTCCTCTGCGCAGCGGGGTCATCCCGCCAAGTGACGTTCCCATCGCCAGATGTGCCGATTCCCCAGAGGGACGCACAGCTCACAGTTCATCAGGCACACGTGCAGTAAGTTCCGAGGGTCACCACTCCCCCAGGTCAGCATCTTCCTCGCTTCTCAAGTAAACCAAGCATGACAAAGGTGAGTGTCTTTACTCTGAGCTGCTGTGCTCCCAGCCTGGAGGCCTCCATCATGTACGCACAAGTTAGAAGTAACACATCACCCCAGTGTCGCACATGACGAAATACTCATCCTCAAGTACTGTAAGCCCAGCAACGTCAAGGTAGAAAAGCACAAATTCATAGAACATTTTCCCACCTAGCCTTTAACAACCCTTAGAAATATTTCTCAACAATCAGCCTGTACGGGTATATTTTTCAAGGTAGATAGCACAATGGAATACTGACTTGAAATTTTGTGAGTTAAATATAACTGAGCTGCATCTAAATGAGAATCCTCTGATTATTGAGATCCAGTCGTAATTGCCCCCTGTAAATGTAAGTAGTGTAAATGGTTACCTATTAGCAACTGGCTTATTGAATCACCAAAACAGTCAGAGATTTTGACATTATACCTGAAACTAGTCCCAGACATTCTTATTTTAGTGGAATTGCAAATTACCATGGGATCCCTTTCACAAAGAAGTCATTTATCATTATATGTCTTTTGTTATGGGCTGAAGTTTTATTTGTTTTGTTTGCTCATTCAGACAAGGTCAGCTTGGAACTGGCAGGGGCTTTGCCTGTTTCACTGTTAAGTGTACCCCAGGGGTAAGAATGATGCCCACCATTTGTTAGATGAATGAACCAGTGAAAGTCCCCATACTGAAACTGTGCCTTTCAGTGGCAACTTTAACCATTGATGATTATCTTGCATTCACTGAGGTTCACAGCCATGCTGTCCTTGCCCGTGCCTTCCTCCCTCACGGTCACCCCTAAAAGCAAACCCACGCTCCTGCCTGTGGTTGTTCTCCCCACTCCCTCTGGTAGGGGTTTCCAGAGCTGCTGCCTCCAATCTTCTTATTTAAAAGTCTATACAATATAAATATATGTCTTCTTCCAGAGTTCTTTGCTACATTCAAATCCCTTTCCGTGTTTGTGCATAATGTTATATATCTTATAATGCCTTGAAGTACGATATTTGATGCTTTTTTCTTTCGATTCATTGTATCATTACATTTTAATCTCCAGGAACGATTCAGAATCTCTGGGAAATAAGAGGGCACATAAAGGGATGTAAGCCTCAGAACCTTGTGAGTGTCACTGTCTATGATTAGCTCACAACAGCAGTCCTCAGAGTAATGCAGCTAAGCCTTTATCGAGGCTTTTTCAGGTTTTTGCAGTTTGAGCATAATCTCCCCGGAATGCTCTGAATCTTATCCTTCACATGACCTTGCAAGAAACCAGAATACGCAGAGACTCAACATGGGATGTGCTGGACAACCTGTTTCAAAAGTTCTGAATGGAAGTTCGCAAGGATTCAAGTAGTAGGTGACTTCTATTAAATTGCCCTTGGAACCTGGTGTTATACCCATGTTTCCTAAGGATTAAGATACCATAGCTATTTCACTAAAAAAAAAAAGAAAGAAAGAAAAAAAAAGGAAAAAAAATCCTACTTTCTATCTCACAGATAGATAAAACATTAGTATGGAGCTCTGTCCTTCAGATCATACCTGTCTCAGGCTACACTTCATGGAATTTCTTCCCAGCTCTGAGAATTAGGTTTAGTTACTGTCTCTATTTATTTCTCACCTTCCTCATTGATAAAATTGTGTTAATAACAGCATTTGCCTCATAAAGTTGTCAGAAGTAAATGAGAGAAGCCATGAGAGGTCTTGACGCAGAGTGAGCCTAAAACGGGCACACAGTAGGTCTTCAATAAATGGCAAGCTTTTGTACTTGTGACAAAAGCCTTCCCTTCTCAAAGAAATAATGTATAGGGTTTGGGAATGAGGGAACTAAGAGGTTTATGGGGAGAATAATCTGGAAATTAGATGCGATTAAAAATCTAAAGGTAATAAGGTGGTGGTGAAATAGTTCTGGACCAGGAGTCAAAAGGTCTGGATTGAGTTCAGACTCTGTGGCTAATTAATTGTGTGACTTGGGCTGGATGAGTATTTTCTAGGCACCTATACCATTTGCCAGGCGCTGAGGATTCAGAAACCAGCAGAACACTGTCCCTGTTCCCCAGACTTTCACAGGCCTCTACAAGAGAAAATTATGTGAACCCAGGAATAAAATACTTTGTGATTCACACAATAAAACAATTATAGAAAAGGGAATAATTTATATTCCCTCAAGAGGCAAAGAATGCTTCCCAGAAGAGGGTTTGAAATAACACTTGAGTTAACTGATGTGAACAAATTGAGGAGAGGCAGTCAAACAGACTTAGGTTAAAGACTCCAGCCAGCACCTTAGAGTTGAGCAAAATTGGGTAAGTTATCTACCCTGCTTTGAGCCTCAGTTTCCTTTTCTCTAAACCACCTGTCTTGCAGTATTCTTAGAAAGGTCAGAAATAATACATAGAAAGCATCCAGTTAGGATCATTAACACAGGTTAAGTATTGGGCACATGGCAGAAACGCAATTACTGTGCATTCCTTCCCTCTGAAACCCTTTCGACCCTCACACGCTAAACTTCCATGCATCAGGCCCAAAGGAATGTTATGTTGTCACCTCCGAGTGCAGTTTTAGAAGCTGCAATGAACTTTACTGGAACTGAAAGTTTAATGTGGAAAGTTTCACGAATAGTTGTTAGTTCAGGTAGAGAGCCTGGGTTAATAAAGACATGCGTATATTTCCAAATTTCACCAGGTTGTCTGCGAAGGCCAGGCAAAGGTTAGCATTTTGTTCTGCCTTTCATTTCTCTGCTATTTCTCGTGAGAACGTATTCCAACCAACAAATTATCAGTCCTGTTTTCTCCTTCCTGACGGGCAGGACATAGCACCTGGCAGTCTAAGCCCGATAAGAAAACTTCTCCTTCTAGAGAAAATTCCAAGTGCATCTTGACTTTTTCCACACTTTGTGAATTTTTCCCCACGAGCCCCTCAAAGCTGACAGATCTGACCCAAGAGATGCCCAGAGAAAGCTTAAATGCATTATTTAGAGAGGATATTGAGTAGAGAGCCACCTATGGGACTCGTGTCGCACAAACAGTACTTAGTTCTGTGAATATGCTTACTTTATACATGCCTTATTTTTTAAAGGAAGCTGGAGAGGAAATGTGGCTAGGGTTTAAATGGTAATGCAATGATTCCTCTAGGCACAAATTAAATAGCAAAAACAAGGTACACAGCTTCTGGATTAATGTACCCGAGTGCTATATTACTACAAAGGAGCAGGGGAAGGGTGGTGGGGAAAGGAAAGAGAGAGAAAATATCTGAAAGAATAGAACTAGACAAGCTTCCTTATCCTCTGCTTTGGCCCCCCAAAACTGGAGTTCACAAAGAATTTTTTCCTCCACACACTAAAATGCAATTGTTTCTTTAAATTTTTCAGATCTCAGAAACTGAACGGCATGATCTTCCATGACACTTTTCCTCTAAAGAGCCCTGTAGTGGATGGTGAGCCCACTGACTGGCAGCATGCATTATTCATCGGGTCTGGAAAGAACCTAATCATCCGGTCTGTGTTAATGGCCTGTAAATAGTTGTTTTTGACAAGAACATTTAACACCAGCAAGAAGGGGAGTTTGAGAAGGGAGGAGGACACAAAACTTGAAATAACAGGGTTGAGAAACAGTTTGGAGCTTACTTATTATGACAGCTGGTGGCTGATTCTAGAAAGGCAGCCTTTCAGCCTAAAGCTCATGGCAGATCAGGTGAATGGTGTCCTTGAACTAGAGAGAAAGTTAACCAAGTCTCATGGTAGAAAATGAGAATACATCTACAGCGATGCCTCCTGGGAAAACAGGTACAATGACCACACGTGCTACTGGGTAGAGATACCCCCAGACCTCACTGCACACTACCCCCACCCTGAGCACACTGCCCCCGACCCCCTACATCTGCCACTTTCTCCCTCTTGCTCCAGGCTGGAGCTCCTCAAGAGCAAGCAATCTCCCCTTTGAGCTTCCCCAAAACCTCCCACATCCAGTCCTTGTTCAGCAGACTGTAGAGGAAAGGGACCACCTGGCTTTGGTCTAGTGCTGTCACTGGTCAATCTATATCAGAAAAGGTGTTTCTGAGCCTCGGTCTCCACTTTTGGTCATGGGAACAAGTAATACATATCTACCAAAATCGTTCTGAGACTTGAATGGGGAAAAGGAGGTCAAATTCCTGATATGGTGCCCAGAGTGCATTTAGTTCTTAATAAATGTGACTATCCTTCCCCTTCCCCTCATTTGCAAGTCAAAAATTATAACATTCATCTCGGAGATGTTTGAGATGATGTTTGAGAGAGCATCACAAAATGTTGGCAAGGTGGAGTAAGTTATTTATTTATTTTTTTGTAATTCTGGATATTTGTTAGGAATGAAATTCTCTATATTTATTTCTCTAAAAATGGAAAAACCCGATGACCAGAAATAGAGAATTAACATGTGGCACACAAAGTCTTGGTGAAAAAGCAGAGGACCGCCAGCAGTCCCCAACATCACCCTCTGTAGGACAGTTCTGATAGGGTCATTCCCACTTCCCTAAAGGGTGGCTCCTGTCTTGGAGCTGCCTGATTTCCAGCTCCTCACACAGTCCCTCCTCTTCATTGCCCAGAGGTCCTTGGATCACTCTGCATATACTCACAAATCTTCTGCCCTTGGCCTCTTGCTGATGTCACTACCTAAAAACCTAGGTTCTTTCTTGAAAGAACTAACTTTCTTGCTCAATGTTTCATCCCCTCAAGTCTCTCAAAGTCACCAACCCAAACAGCCATTCATTCTCCTTGGTTCTTGTCATCTAAGAGACAAGATGTTTCTCTGAAGAAGGGAGACTATTTCCTTCCCAACTGCATGTCACAGAGCAAGACTGTTTGTGTTCTAAGTTCCACAGGGTCCTCTAGGGAAAACTGTCTCACCCTGGTCTCCTGTCTACCTTGTCCCTGCCAAAAGGTTCCACCTCGGTCCACGGAGATCTTCCTGAAAACAGCATGCAAGGTTGGTTGCCTACCCCCCAGCACTGCCCAGCTCCATCCCCCTAACTTTGCCTCCCAGCCCACGGATAAAGCTCCTTGCAGGGCCTCCTCCCTGCACACAGTGAAAACGAATCTACGAACGCTGTCCCACGACAATCACAACACACGCACGCACGCTTGATTTAACACACAGAGTAAAAACTGATTCACATTCACACGAGAGATTCTTCCTGTTACTCATTTTCACTTTCTTTGCTCTTAAAATATAACTCAAATGTTGTGGCTCTCTCCTCCCATGCAATGACAGCTGAGCTGTTCTAAATCAAGCAAAGTTAATCCTTTCTCTAATTTAGTTTAAAAGCAATAGCTATTTAGCCCCGCTTACTTACTGTTGGCTTCACAGATACCAAATATAGATGCTTCAAAACTACTCTATTCAGTGACTAAACTTGAGGAAGTTGTCTTAACATATCTAATGGGGGACAGTCCCAACCTGCAGTGTAGACAGTCAATCTGCTCCTCATATCTGGTTGTTTTTTTTTTTTTTTCCCAACTAAACCAAGCAAAAGCAGGCTTGGTGCCTAGTTAACTCAAAAGTCTGCTATATTATGGTCCTGGCAACCAAAGTGAATTGAAGCAGAATGGCCCCCTAGGGAGATAAAAACAAGGGGAAGTAAAAAAAAAAATTGTAGAATTTATATCCATTTGCTTAATCGCTACTGCTAGCTCCTTGGTGCATGAAAGTAATAGACAGCTCATTGTATTCATGTCTCTGAATACAATTTATATTCACCGCTTTATCTCTTTTCACCCACGGTACATGTTGGTTCATCGTTTCTTCTTTCCTTGCAATACCTGCATTATGAGGTCTTCTCCCTGGCAGCTCCTTTCAAGGTTGTATCAGATCATTAAAATGAAGAACGCTCCATGAAACCAAGTTAGAAGCTGTGTTCTGCACATTTTTTCCTCCAAACAATTCACATTTTGCTCTTTATGCCACCTTCAGTTTCAGTAATTGAAAGATAAATATTTTTTAAAGGGGAATCTTAATTGGCTTTTTATAGGGGGAAGATTGCCTCTGGAAAGCTTTTACAATAATAGTAATAGAATAACAGAGATCTGAGATGAGAAGGATAAATGTTCTTATTTGGCCCTCACTCAGAGGCAAAATGCTATTTAATTTTTTCTGACTCTCCAATGTTAGGGCCTGTGTCCTTCACCTTTATAACCATTTCTCAGTTAACAAGTGAACCTATACCAAAAAATCATATTTGTATTGTGCTCAAATGCATGCAATATAAAATCTTAACTATTTTTTAAGTGTATAGTTCTGCGACATTAATACACTCACATTGTCGTGCGACAATGGCCACATTTATCTCCAGAACTCTTTTTATCTTCCAAAACTGAAACTCTGTACTCATTAAACAATAGGTTTTCATTCCTCCCTTCTTCCAGCCGCTAAAAGACACTGTTCGATTTTGTCTTTATGAATTTAAACACTCTGGGTACCTCATATAAGCAGAATCATACAGTCAGTATTTGCCTTTTTGTGTCTGGCTTATTTTAAACAACACAGTATTTAAATCAAGGGCAATACGGGAGAAAGAGATAGTTGGCATCGTAAAACATACAGCCCTGGACTTAAATCCTACCTCTGCCACTTAATTCCTCTGTATTCTCAGGGAAATTCCTCTAAACATATTTCTTTATCGGCCCCAAATGATGACATTAGTAATGGGCTATGTGTCTGTCAGAAAGACTAGTGAATCCATAGTGTGGTAGAAGATATAGGGCCGGGTCCCCAACACGCCTGTGAGGAACCAGGCCACACAGCAGGTGAGCAGCGGGAGAGCGAGCAAGGCGTCATCTGTATTTGCAGCCACTCCCCAGCGCTAGCTAGCATCATGGCTTAGCCCCACCACAGATCATCGGGCATTAGATTCTCATAGGAGCACTGGTCTCTGGTGCCAAAAAAGTTGGAGACTGCTGATATGGAGTGAATACTCAATAGATATTATTTCTTCTTCCAGCCACCAAGCCTAAGAAATTTAAGAAAATCGGATGTCTAACTCTCGAGTTAAACTTCCACTTCTGTGCCTATGAGACATATACTGAAATTGACTCTCTTTAAAATGGGAATGAATAAGAATATCTTCCTCCACATTTATTGTGGTAATAAAATGAGATTAAATATGAGAGCTCGATATATAAAATTCAGGAACAGTTGGGCCAGTCTCAGCGGGAGGGATTCCAGAATTACATCAGACGATCAGTGATGCATGTGATGAAAGTGATACAGTTGTTGGCATCCCCAAGACAAGAGAGGAGAAAAGATGATGCAGCATTTGTAACTTAAAAGGAGAGGGGATGAGCTCATTAAAAACAAACAAACAAAAAATCCTGTACTTCCTGAAATAAAAAATACTGTTGATTAGAAACATAAGTTTCGTAGACTTTTTATTTTATTGTTGGAATAAAGGGTAAAGGTCATCTACACCAATATTATTCTCATGCAAAGGGTAAGGGATATTGCTCTATGTCCCTAACTTTTTTCACCAATAGATGGTTGTTTTACTATAATCCTGAACAATAAGCCTTGTTCTTGCATCCTAGCCAATGCAATGAAGCTTCCTCTTGTGCTAGCATAGTCTTATTATTGAGCTCCAGTCTACTTCTGTCATTTCCAAGATGGTGTGATCACTAAGAAATGAGGCTGAATTGTACAGTCAATAGAACCTCACTTTAACTGATAGGGTTAAAAGATTTTGGACCTGCTCCCCATGACATGGGAAAAGAAAGATATCTGAGATTTCACCTTGTGTACCTGTGAAAACTTATTTACAACAAAAGTTGCCATTGACTCTAATCAAGCATAATATTTAAAAGTTGAAATTAAATGACCCATAAAAATCACAGAATAAATAAATAAATAAACATACATATGTAACTCAGACCCTAAGAAACAGTAGCTAAGAATTCTGCAGTGTGGTAGGCTGAATAATGGCCCCCTAAAGATATTAGGTCTTAATTTCTAGAATTTGTCAATGTTACTTTATTTAGAAACTTAGGGTTTTTGCAGATGTGACTGAGGATATCAAAATGGGGGAGATTATCCTGGATTATTTGGGTGGGCCGTAAATGAGATCACATGTGTCCTTTTAAAAGAAAGGCAAGGAGATCAGACAGGGACAGGGAAGGTGGCAATGTGAGGAGGAACACAGAGATTCGAAGATGCTGGCCTTGAGGATTGGAACGACTCAGCCACAAAACAAGGATGCTGGCAGGCACCAAAAGCTGCAGGAGGCAAGACAGGGATTCTCTCCTGGAGCCTCTGGAGGAAGTGCAGCCTTACGGATTCCCAGATTTGGACCTAGTGGTAGGTTTCAGACTTCTGGCCCCTAAAACTAGGCAAGAATAGATTTCTACTGTTTAAGCCACCAAGTTTATGGTAATACTTTCAGCAGCAATGGAAAACGAATACAAGCAGTATCAAAAGACGGTATAATCTCTTCTCTCATGGATCTTACAATCAAGAAAAAAAGAGAAAATTAAAGAAATTAAACTGACGGTCACATAGGATGGGAGACATAATGGAGAACAGGGTGTTTTGAGAACATATTAGCAGTGGGGCTAAATCCAGCACTGGGGGTTAGGGAGGGCCATGCTGAGTGTGTTTACAATGAGCTCTAAAGATCTAAAATTAGTAGCAGTTACATGGAAAAGTACAGGGTGGTCATGAAAGTGTGGTCCACCCTGTACAAGAGCCCAGAGGCCACATTCTAGCCCTGAAAATAGTCCCGTGGGCCAGTGTGGAATGAAGCGAGTGACAGAGATGAAACGAAGAGGCAGGCAGGCAAAGACCGTCTTATGCGAGGACTTGTAACCATGGCAAGGAATACAGACAGTATCTTAAAAGTAATAGGAAGCCACTCAAGGTTTCAGGTCAAGAAATGATGTGTTAGATTTCATTTTAAATGGATAATTTTGGTGTCACTATGAAGAATGAGTAGAATTAGACTGGAGCAAAAGCAGCTGAAAAGACTGTGGATGTGGTCTGAGCAAGAGATGACTGTGACTTGCACCAAGGCCAGGGACAATGGCACGGGGCCAGAGGGGAGGAGTAAACAGTCGCAAGAGAAGTTAACTTGGCAGATGGAACAGGACTCTGCCACTGACTGGAGAAGGGGTGTGAAGTAGGGTTGAGGTAGCTCCATGGACTGAGGTGTGAAATGCCGACATTTCAGGATAATTACGAGTTTGGTTTGGGATGTGTTGAGTTTGACATACTGGTAAGAAAATATAAATGGAAATATTCGTTTGGCAACTAGACATACAGATATGAAACTCAGTGTCAGTATGGTCTAGAGAGGCAGAATGGGGTTTACTTTCTCGAAAGAGGGAAAAGAGGGAGGACATAGGGAAGGGCTGAGATAGAGACCAGACGACCACTCAGTGAACAACTGTACAGTGAGCTCCAGTTCCTGCGAAGCATCGCCACCCCGAGGGCTTTACCCACCAGACAACCTGCCCAGTACTCAGGAACTTGCTACTACTGGGTTGAATTATGTGCCAACGATCACCTCTCAGTTGACTAATTTTAAAGTTCACTTCCTCTTCACATAAACACATACCTGCAGATTCTTTTTTAAACCATCATAGAATAAAGCAATAGCTTGCTTGGAAAATGTCTATTATGAAAGTGAGTACTGGATTTTTTTATGTTAAAGTACTTGGAAGAAGGATGAGGAGGAGCAGGTGAAAGAAAGTGTGATAGCGCATAAAGGTGATAACTGCAAATTATAAAAATACTGTAATTCATGGCAATTTAACTTAATACACCTATCATAATTTTATAATATAACACTTTCAAATAGAAAATTGGACTATTTAATATCCCTCTGGGTATTTCAGGTCAAAAGAAAAATAAAAATATAGAACATTGTACCCAAAGATTAATTTAGATTTAATGTTCTATAAATATGGATAAATTTCCCACTTCTATTTTTCACTTACATTGCTTCATTGGCCAGAAGGAAAAGTAGATTTCTTAAAGAATATGTTACACAGTGCCTCATAATGAATTCATTTTTTCATTCGACGATGAGATGACCAGTATTGCAGAAATGAAAAGATGAACAGAAAATGATAACTGCCTTCATCGCTCACAATATTAAAAATAAATATGTTAGATGTTGTAATCAGGGCAATAAAATCCGTTTAACTAATGTGGCCAAAAGTTATTGAGTGCCTATTGTATGCTAGGTATTGACCTTCAGATAGAAGCAGTGCACTAGACAAGGATTCTATACTCAATGAGTTTATCTTCTAAACAAAGTACTTTTGGGAGCAGAGAGAAGAGAGTAATGCTGGATAATCTGCACTGAAAGGTAAAGGGAGCCATATCTTCTACCAGGACAAGGTAGTGGTTGGAGAAATTGAAGAAAGTTGCTCAGACAAGGTGACATGTGCTTTGAAGTTTGACAGATAAACAGGAATTCACCAGCTAACGGTAGAGGAAGGCATAGAAGGCAAGACTCATAACAAAACAATGTAGAGATGAGAAAGTACCTAACATCTTTAGAGAATGGGGAACCAACTCATGTAGCTGAACTACTGGAGACTAAGGCCAGATTATGAATAATATTAAATGCCATACAGAGTGACTTGGGCTCCAAGTATTTCTAACCAACCAGGAATGAAATTAATCTGTTGTTAATAGCCAAAGAGAGCAGAACCCTCAGCATATCACACAGATCACCTGGTGTAAATGTAATCCACACCCAATCTCCATAATAAGCAATTAAAATATATAAAATGAGTTTGTCTGTGGTGTAGATGAGATTCATTCTTTAACTAAAATTATTGCTAGTTACTGATTGCATCAGGAGATAAAGTAAATTCTCTGTCCCAAAGTTCTAAGGCTCTGAGACAATTTCAGGCTGATCCTGTCTAGACCTGTACGACTACTTTAGTTCCTTTAGAACTTAGGACTTTTATGATTGAGAGACTTTGCAGCACATTTAAAGAAAAGCTAAAAATCTACTGCTGAGGTAAAATTAAAACAATCAAAGACTTTCTTTTACATTCATGTCTACCTTTATGGCTTCTCTTAAACCTATGGCTTTTGCAGAACCTTGGATTCAAGCAACAATAAGAGTTTTTATGGTTGCCCAACTCATTATTTTATCAGCCACCCAGCAACACAGCTAGCTTCTAGCTTCTCTAATATTCTTGCTAAACTTTAATTAATATACACCTTTTACCATCATTCCCATAATGAAAGATAAGACCATTGTACTATATCAAACAGTAGAAAATTAATTCTGTTTGTCACTGCTTTTTGTTAGAGAAAATACTGTATTTCTCTCCACATAGAATATTTATTTGAGAATAATTTTACAGCTACATATAGCCATAATCTTTCTTCAAAATGATGAATTTCAAAGGCCAAGACTTGTATGATAAAATCCCACTGCATAATTTAATAATCTAGAAGCATAGTTTAACCACTGTTGGGTTCATAGACTCTGTGTACTAAGAGCAGACATGAGCTCAGACTTTGCTAGTGATTAATAAGTACAGGGGTATAAACAGTAATTATTCATTTAAGGTCCAGATCTCCTCATTTAATTCCATCTTTGGGTCAAGATGCACACAGACTGTTGCAAATTGTCTCAACACCTATTAAAACTGGGAACACTATGGGGTGGCAAGGCCCATAGCTTGAGAGAAAGGAAGTTTCATGGCTTCTTGCACTTAGCCAGCAGAGGTCTAGTGGTATGATGTAATCCTAGGCACAAACTGGTTTTTAATGTGATGTGGGTCACACCCCAAGCTGACTCTACGGAGGTCCAAGGGGACAGGCCATGGGACATCTTTCACTGCCAGCGCTTGGTTCAAGGTTGATGGCTTGACCAGCATGGCTCTGGGGCTTTAGGAAAGAACAGTGGCTGGTCATGAGCAACAGCATCTGACAGCTGTTTAAAATTCAGGGATACTGTGCTCTGTGTTTAGAGAGCATTGGTTCTACTTTTTCATTCTGTCATGTCTGTCTGTTTGCCTGTTTCTGAGAACAGCTCAAGGAACAGGGTAAAAAACAAAGACACGTAACTCTACATCAAGAAGAGCAGCTTATAGAAAAAAACACTCAATACATAGGTCAACTTGCTGCATCTACACAAGGCCAAATTTCAAAGCAGTTTGATTTTTCCCGACTCAATCATGCTCAAGTATCATGGTGGCACAGTCCTGGGGAGGAAAATTATTTTAAGTCTTTACAAGGGAAAGTGACCAGAATGAAAATTAAGTAGTCAAAGACTGAAAATCAAAACCAAACACCAAAAAAATGTCCCCCAACAACGATATTTCACATTTACCCCCTTATTTTGGTAACTTGGCCAAAAGCAGCCACCATGAAGGCCGACGAGGCGAGTGGAGTGTGGACCAAACCAGAGGGAGATGCACCGGAGACGAGGGAAGGGGGTGTGAGGCGACCGGCATTTACCGCTCAGCAGGCACGTGTCAGTGGCTGCGCCCCACACCCATCGTTTTGCATGCACAGCAGTTCTGTGAGATGCTGTTAATCTTTGTATCACCAACAAAAGCTCCAGGGGCAGTGAAGTGATGCTATTTACACAACAGCCAAGAGTGATGGCGTCGGGATTCAAACGTGAGCGTATCCAGCAGGAAAGTCTTTATTCTCTTGCGGCGTCTCATGCTGCCCTCCCATCACCGACGCCTATTCTAGCCGAAGCTGGAGTGATGTGCGGAGGGTGTGGTTGCAGAGGAGGTCCACCATTTAAATACAAACCTCAGTTCTCACTTGTGAGGTTACACTTGGCGGGCACCTGACACATACTGCATCTTTCCCCCGACTTCCCCCTCTTGGCGTCTCATGGGCACTGTCTCTGAGCTCCTCCCAAAGCACTTGCTCCTTGGCGATGCTTCTTCGGAGCACAGGGCAAGGAGACGAGGATGCGGGGAGGGCGCACAGAGGAATCTGCTGGCATCTAACACACCCTAATGCGCTATAACTAAAGATACGTTTTCATGTAAAAAAATCCCCAAATGTTACAAGTTAGGCAAGAAACAAACTTAAAGAAGAACAGAATCCCTGGACATAAAACAAAATAACCTATTTTTTAAAAAAATAAATCTTAGAAAAAGCTTCCATCATTTGCATTTTCTGATAAATTACCTCAAAAGTCTGTAAAGCAAAACTTAAACTGGAAGGAATACACCAAAACATTAGTAGTTTTTCTTTTTCCTCTGCGTGGAAAAAAAAAATAGACTTTTTTCTCCCAAATTTCTTTAATGTGACATTCTCTAATATGAGTCTATATTACTTTTAAATGTAAAAAAAAAAATCTAACAAACTTCAGCTTCAGTTTAAAAAGCAATAGGAAAAAAGTTACTGCTCTGACAAACTCACCCCAAAAATTCTTACTGGGGATTTGTGATAGACATGGCATGTGATAGAGCTTTTAAGATTATCTCTGACATGGATTGAGTTACCTTAGTCAATAAATTTCAGTTCAGGGAGGAATTTTCCTCAAGGCTTCTTGGCAATATTCTTGCATACTTTTCACGTTTCCCCGGATCCTGGACGGGACTCTTCCTCATTTGTTCCTATCTACCAATTTCTCACATTTTATAGCGATACCACCCAGAGAAGAAGTCAGCTGCTTCCAACCCAACCTGCCCCAAGCCACCTAAAGCAGAGACTTCTAAATCACAGAAAAAGAGCTGAACAAATTAAGAAGGATTCAAGCTAAGGGACAAAGATGGAATCATCCAAATAAAAATTTAAATAGCTGTTGTGCCAATTATGTTTCATTCTTTTTATTTTTAGATTAGTTTTAGATTTACAGGAAAAGGAGCTTGCTTTGACAGAATATATACTAGATTTATAGAAAAAGTACAAAGAGGGGACAGAGTTCTCACATAGCTTACACCCAGTTTTCCCTATTATTAACATCTTACATTAGTGTGATATACTTGTCATAATGCATGAGCCAATACTGGTACATTATTATTAGCTAAAGCCTATACTTAATTCAGAGTTCCTCAGTTTTTACTTAATGTCCCATTCTGTTCTGAGGTCTCATCCAGGGTCCACATTACATGTAGTCATCATCTCTCCTGAGGCTCAGCTTAGCTGTGACACTTGGTCAATTACATTTGAATCTTTTGAAAGCTGGAAGAGATAAAGAACATTGTTTCTCCAACACTTTACAAACTTAGGTATGGCTAGATATTACCGGGAAAGTATCTGAATCCCTAAGACATATAAGAGTTACCAATATTCATCCAAATGCTAAGCAAATTAGAAAACGGAAGAATAAAATTGCTAGGATATTTACAGAAGAGAGTGTTCTTTATTTCATGCAGCTGTATGATAAATTTTTGAGGGTTAGGGGAGGCCCATCTGGTTCACATCCAGTGCTTTTTAACAAGCAGAATTCAAAGACAGGGTCCACCCCACAGGAGAAAACAGAAATCAGCCAAATGCCTAATGTGGTCATGAAACAGCATACACAGTGTCATATGGCACACAGCACCTAGCATAGTGCCTGGCACATGTGTCAAATGGATGAATATAAATAAATGAACAGAGCCCGAGAAGTGACTATGGTACAGGCTCCTACAGCAGAATTTAATTTCAAAGGGTAAGATGATTTATGTGCAATGTGAAATCTACCATCAACTTTAGAAGAACATAAACCAAACTCAGAGCACTGCGATTTTTTTAAATCTGAGCTTATGATCTTAAAAAGATATACACTACAGCATACAAAAGGAGTATCATGAATTGCTTCTGCTTTACCAGCTGTGTCGCTTTTAAAGGAGTTAAACTCCTTGAGAGTTAGTTTTCTCATTTGTGTGATGTGGATGGTAATAGTTGCTATGTAGATTTGCTGAGAGAACTAAATAAGAGTAGGTGGCCTACTAGAAAAGCAGCAAATGTTGACAAAACATCATCATCATCATGAGCATCATCATCACAGGTGAGAAAATAAATTTATTTTATTGCTACCCCAGGGTATCACACGAAAAGTAGTGATTCCTCTTCTAAGCCCTTGCTCCTCCCCACTGCCTCTCTCCAGCATGGAACTTTCATCTCTGAAGGAGCCATATTTTATCCTGCCATCTGTCTGGCAAATTCCTAACCATCTTTTAAGATGTGCCTCAAAAAGCATCTGCTTTAAAAGCTCTTCTGTGTCCCTTCTTTGTGCCTCCCTAATACCAAGCTAATATCTTGATATAAATCTTATTTCGGATATTGAAATCGTGGTTCATATCCCAGTCTTTTGGTTGGAAGCTCCTGAAGAATGGGGTAGAAAATGCATTCTTCTAGTATACACAGACCCAGCATACTGCTTATATGAGTTTTCTGGGGCTGCAATAAAAGACCACAAACTTGGTGGCATGAAACAACAAACAATTATTGTCTCATAGTTCCAGAGGCTGAAAGTGTCAAATCATGGTGCGATTAGGGCCCTGCTTCCTCTGCGATCTCTAGAAAGAACCCCCTGTGTCTCTCGGGCCTTCCGCTGTTGAGCGCGCCCCTCGGCATTCCTTGGCTTACAGCCGCATCACCCCGTCATCTGCGTCTATCTTCACAAGGCGCCCTTCCCGCTATGTGCCTCTGTCTTCATTTGCCGTTCTCATCTCCATGTGTGTGTTTATCTCTGTATCTCTTTTCCTTTTCTTATAAGGGCACCAGTCATTTTGGAGAAAGTGTCCACCTTATTTCATTATGACCTCGTTTTAATTTGCATCTTAATTATATCCACAAGATGCTATTTCCAAATAAAGCCACATTCACAGATACCAAAGGTTAGGGCTGCAACATTTATCTACTTATGGGACACGGTTAAATTCACAACACTGCCCAACCCACAGTAGGTGATCTATGATATCCTGATGAGGAAATAGATGGATCAATGACTAAAGAAACAGTTTCTACTCTCCCAGTAACCAGGTGCAGACATACAGGTGGTAGCTCATTCTTCTGTAACCACAACTATGCTTCAAAATCCTGCGGTTTCTTGGCACCCACAGAATCCTGCCTTTTTAAATCCATGATTAAATAATCCCATGCTAAATCTCACAGTAATTCCCTTCCAGGGCTTCATATTTGTACCCAATTATGGAAAACCCAAGCCAGACTCTGAAAGGCACAATTTTCAAACTGTTTTTTCCCTTTGAGGATAGAAGTTTGCCACTAGTTTTCCTCAGTCCTTAACCCATTTAACTATGTAGGCAGCATTTTAATTTTCTCACATTTTCTTCCACACTAGAGCAAAATGAAAAGTAGTACTGCAGAATGTACAAGACCCTAAGCTTTCCAGTGTACTGGCTTCTGACTTGCACATTTCCTCATCTTGATTCAAATTATAGAGAGATAGTAGTGGCTTCCAAGGTACTGAACCCTCATGAGATGTTTCACTTTCTTTGCCAGCATTAGCCCTTTTCTCAACCCTTACTGACTGGCCTCAAAAAAAGAAAGAAAGAAAGAAAGAAAGAAAGAAAGAAAGAAAGAAAGAAATAAAGAAAGAAAGACAGAAAGAAATAAAGCCCTCAATAAAGAAAGAGAAGGAAGGAAGGAAGGCAAGTAAGGAAGGACAGGAAGTCGAGTGAATGGAAGGAAGGACTTAAGGAAATGGAATGACAGGCAAGAAAGACCACGAATAAAGAAAGAAAAAGTAAAGTAAGTGACTTTTCCTTAAGACAGTAAATGAAGAACACAGTGAGCCTACTTGATGATTCTCCTGGTTCTTCATACCACTTAGCTGGCATGTTATGCTAAATTAGGTTATCTGTTTGCAGCCTGGGATGAAAGAAATGATAAAAGCCACAGGCAACTTCATGCGCATTTGCTTATACTTATGAATACGGCAAAGCATGACATCTTCGGAAATGTTTGCAATCCTTCTACTGAGGAGGAGAAATACAGGTGAGGCATTGTGGGAGAAGAAGTAGCCAGAGCCTGAAGAAAGAAAACATAATTCTGATGGACTCTCTCCAGAGTATTAAACGCTGGCGTCTCCTGGGATGGTGTCAGTTATGGTTCCACCCAACCTGGTAAATGGAACCTGATTCTCGGTCCAAACTATCAACAAGAAGCCCAGCTGGACTTGCAGAAAAATGAGATAATGATATATTTCTCTCCTTAGCCTTTGGCTCTTCACTCTGAAAAGTTCTTTCTTTTCCATGATCTCCCCAACTACATCTAAAGCAGGCATCAGGGACTCAGCACTCCTGAGGGTTAAACTTCTTTCTGTTGTCAGCTTCCCTTTTGTCCAGATACAAGGTTAAGTGCATACCACCTCCCGATTGGATTTTTACTATTAATCTATTCCTTTGTCCCTAGTTAAAAGAATTAGTTTTAATTGGCCATTTTCACTATCTTTTATATTTTACCATTCAAGGTGAAAGAAAATACTGCTTCTTTCTCCCCTATATCTTTAATATTTATATTCTTATTTAGACTTAGATTCTTTCCAAAATATCAGATAACTATATATAAACCTATCAGAATCCCCACTGGTTGTATTATCACATGAAAATTGGCAAAAAAAAAAAAGAAGAAGAAGAAGAAGAAGAAGAAGAAGAAGAAGAAGAAGAAGAAGAAGAAGAAGAAGAAGAAGAAGAAGAAGAAGAAGAAAAAGAACAACAACAACAACAACAACAAAATATGAAGCCTTACTCCACTGACTATCCAGAATTATCAGGTAACTATTTGGTAGAATATTCCAGTGTAGCCATCTGATTCTGTAATTTTCTTTTTGGAAGGATTTGAAATTATCGATTCAATGTCTTCCATAGACATCAGACTATACAGATGTTCACTTTAGAATTTTATCCATTTAATCAAAATGTTCAAATATATTGAAATATAGTTTATTATATGTTCTAATACAGTTTACACTTTCCTCTAATAAACTTTTTAATATCTGTAGCATCTGTAATAGTGACATTCCCTTTTACATTCCTGATATTAGTTATTTGTGTCTTTTCTATTTTTCTTGATCATTCCTGACAGGACTTATTGATCATATTCGGTTTTTCAAAGCACCAATGTTTGGCTTTCTTAACATCCCTTATTGTATTTTTGTTTTATATTCTATTACCGTATCTTTATAATTTCCTTCCATTTATTATTTTTTATTTAATTTGCAAGTCTTTTTCTACATTCTTGAGTTAGATGCTTGGATAATTGATTTTCAGGCTTTTGGATGTTTATAAATATGTGCAATTAAGGCTATAACTTTTCCTGAGTGTGAAGATTTAGCTGTATCCCACCATTTTTTAAATATCATTTAGTTTAAAATGTTTTCTAAACCTTATGTGATTTCAGTTTTGATCCATGGGTTATTTGAAGTGTATTTGTTAATTTATAAAATTTACTATTTTTTTTATTGTCGATTTATAGTTTATTTCCACTGTGATAAGGTAAAAAAAATTCTGAAGGAATGAAATTTTGGGGTGTTGAAAATTGTTTTTATGGCTCAACATTGTTTATTTCCTAATAAATGTTCTCTCAGCTCATGAAAAGACTATACGTTTTGCAGTTATTGGTTGCAGTATTTTATGTACATAAATTAGATTCGGTATGAAAATCATATTTTTAATAGGTTGATTTTGTCTGCTTGTTCTATCAATTACTATGAGAACTGTGTTATAATCTCCCAAAATGATTATGAATTGATATGTTTATCTTTTTAGTTATATTTATGCTTCATGTATTTTGAGACTATATCATTAAGAGCATATGAATTTAGAATGATTCGGTCTTTCTAGTGAATTGTATCTTTTATTACTATGAAATATCACTCTTGATCTTCAAAAATATGTTTCCTAAAATCTGTATTATTTGTTATTCACATTGTTACATCTTCTTTCTTTTAAGTAGGATTTGTTTTATGAATTCTTAAATTTAATGTATTTCTTATAAGCGGCATACAATTGTGTTTTAGTCTAGTCTAAATTTTTTATTCTTTTTAACTAGATATTGAGTCTATCTTCATTTAATACAATATATAAATATAAATAACAAGAATAAGATATTTAATTCACTGTTTCCCAAGTGCCTAGAAAAGTGCCTGGCGCATGGGAGATAGGCACTCGTTAAAAAACACGGAATGAATATATAAATAAATATATGGGTGATGAATATTGAGAATTAAGGATTCTGAACAATACTGAGAACATGAGGGAGAATGGATTAAAGAAACACAAACAGGCAAGACACGCTCCATTGTTCACTTCAGGATCTGTTATTTGAGTTAACACGCCTCACGGACCAGGTACAAAAGCATGACCACTGATACACAGAGGAAAATTTCCCTTCTAAAGCCATCAAGGGACAAGAAAAAAAGAAGCCTTTCTCATAGTTCATTGCCACAGGGATCTCCAAAGCCCAGTTTGCATAAGTCAAAAATCAAATTTCAGCAGCACAGGGTACCAACTATTATTCTCGGGACTCAGGGATATTTAAGACAAACTACTTTGATACAAAATAAAATCCAAGCCACTCTTTGGAATAATCTTCATTAAATAATCTTCCAACACATTTCCCATAGTGCTTTATTTTTTCATAAAGGATTCTTCTCTGTTGTTTGTTCCAATTTTCTAAAGGTTTTTCTTTCTATTCTTCCCTCTCCAGTACTTCTGGCCAGATTGGAAAATGATGACTCAGGGACTTTAAAATTCAAAAAATATATCAAAATGTCATGTGCACCTGAAGTCATTCTCATAGTCCCATCTCTCTTATCAGACCCAGAAGCTCTGGAAACGGGAGAGCTAGAGCCTGTCACGGGGCCACTGCACCGATGGATGTGTCTGAGGTTCGCCAGGCCGCCATCTCCGCGGCCCTCCCACTGAGGCCTTTCTCAACGTGACTGCCACGAAGTCTCACATGTTTCTCCAGGAAGCCTTCTAGATGTCCACAATGTGAGAATGCTTGATATGGGTTCATGAATATAAACTGGGATGTAGCTGATCATTGTCAGATTTCTGACTGCCATTATACTGGCCCCCTAAGTGCCAGAGACAAGAATAAAGGAGGGAAGGAGACCACAGTAAGTTCACTAGCTTTCTTCATTAGACTTTTAATTGGGGGAGGAAGCAAATGCCTAAAGAGCAGAGCTGACATTTGCTTGCCTGATCTTTGGAAGATATTCATTCATCCATGTAGTTGCACCAACTGCTCCCACTTAAAGTCAATAATCGCACAGAAATAATCATTGTTATTAAGGTTTATGAAAGGTTAAATGTTACGAAGATATGGACACAAAAGGTATCTGGCACAGTTACCCTGTCTTTTTTTTTTTTTTAATCTCATTTAATTTTGCTTTCATAACATCAGCATGTGATCCAAAAGCCTAGTGGAAATCTGCAGTTGCACGTGTGGACATAAATCAGCTAGATAATTGAGGTTTAAAAAATAGACTTTGGACCTTGCCAAATCAATCAATAGTTGAGCCTCAAGGTATGCCTTGGAATCATTTGTCTGGGTAATTCTAGCAAAAACAACAAAATCCAAACATTTTGTGGGGAAGTTAATAAAGAGCTCAAAGTGGGCATATTCATGCACCACAGAGCCAATCAAAACAAAAAATGAAATGAAGTAAAATAAAGGCACAACAACTTCAGCTCCAAGAGAAGACAACATCTCAGGATCCTGGGCTGTTTTTCCCCGTTCTTTCCCACTTCGTTGCCGGGTCTGTATTGTTTCAGATCTCCTTGGATTTTGCCCCTCATTTCCTGCCATCGACTTGGTTCTTTCACTTGAAAACAAAACTTAATGTTCCCAGCCATCAGCCCTTGGTGCTCCTTAGATGTCGCCTTTCCACATGCTCTGGACTTGGCAGTCTGTGGTTATTTCCAGTAATTGCCCAGCTCTCCTAAACCCAGGAATCCCCAGGGATCACCTCCCTGATGCACGTGCTCTGATCCAGCTGCTATCAATCCACATTCTAGCCTTTAGGTTCAGTCCTCCTCCATGATACAGAATAAATAGAGCTGCATCAAACACTGCAGACCTTAGGAACCGGGGCTCTCTGTGAATGATTTACAGGGCACAGTAAGATCATGGCATATTCAAATTTAGTATTTGGATCCTGTTTCTCAGTCAAGAACCTCCACTCGTTCTCACTGGATGCCCATTATAATTTCTGGACATTGCCAGAGTAGACACAAACCCTAAAGGTGACGGAATATTTTGCCCCCAATTGCCCCTGAATCAGCTACAGCCACACTAACCACATTGTCCCTCAAGAAATCCCTAAGACCACCTTGCATGGAGCGCATTTGGAAAGCCCCAGACCAACTGTTTCATGCCACCTCCACCTCCAATCTCTCCCAAGGCATTTTGCCAGGCAGTGTTGGAAGAGGTATGCCACAAGCAGGAGTTGTGTTGCACGGTCAGCTCTGAGAAGGAAAATTTGAAACTAGAGGAACCACTTGGAAAAGCAGATCTAATTGGGAGACCTGAAACGTGGCCAGGTCAACTGGCTTCACATGCCATTCCCAAGGCTCACGAACTTTGGCTTCACTCTCACCCAACTGGCATCAGCTCAGAGAACACAGGCCACTTACCAGCAAATCAAGGAACAGATTTACTCTTCCTGCCGCACCGCCCCCTCCACCTCACCCCCCAGAGGAACAGCTGCACCTGAACAAACTTGCAAGGTTACGTTGATGAAAACCCTCCCTGGCTCCCACTTCTAACAAAGGCCAAAGACAAATCAAACCCAGGTTTTCTGGCCTTTGGCCCACTGCCCCACGTCCTTGCACCTAGTTCACTAAACTTCATCATTCAGCCGGCCCAGCAAGGCCCACTTCAAGACAGGAAAGAAACGTTCTCGCATACCTCTCGTTGCATCTACGCCAGTTCCTTTTGCACCTGGGAGCTCCTTGGGGGCCCCTTAATCGAAGTCTGACTAAGCCTGACCTTGCCTTGGTTTATGGGGGTAATGAAATCACAGCCCCAGGTGGCATGGCTGCAGGTGCGCTTGCTCAGCCACTCAGAGCCTTGTTATTCCTGTAATTTGTCACATGCTGTCTCCTGCTTGGGGTCGTACTTACAATCTAATGAATGCGTTCTCTCATGAAGACAAATCTTGTCCATGCCAATCCAATTAAATCTATAAAATTAGCCTGGAAATTTTAGGGAAGCGGGCTGTAATGTAGCTTTTTTTTTTTCTTTTTCTATTGTATATTGTTGTACCAGGACTAATTATGACTTTGGAAGCAAACAAGTTGGTGAAAAGATTAACCAGTAGATGTCATAAGACTTGGGTTTTATTCTAGTTCTATAATCTGATCTTGAGTAGTTATTCTTCAGCTGTAATAATTAATTGTCAGATAGTTATGTTTGGCAATCTCGTCTTGATTAATTTCCAGGCCAGCTCTTTCTGATTTTTTGACCTGATAAATATCCTGTTTTTTCAGAGGGCTTCTATAGATACTGCCTCTCATGAGTTATCTGTACTATAATCTAATTTAGGGATTTGTAGACATTTTATGCAAAGAGCTGAAAAGTAAATCTTTTTGGCTTTTCAGGCCTGGATGATCTCTGTTGAAACCACTGAACTCAGCCACTGTAGTGTGAAAGTAGAGATAGGAAAATGGAAAATGCATGAGGCACCTGTGTGGCAATAAAACTTTATTTACAAACACAGAAGGTGGGCTGGATTTGCCCTGTGGGCCATAATTTGTCAAACCCCTGTCTAACTTGTCCTTTGATGTTCCAACTCAGGTTGTATAAATATGCAGAGGTTTCACTTTCTATTATGTCTGCTTTACAGGTGAGGAAACTGGCACTCTCTTTTATCAGAATAAACTATATATTTGGATAATCCAATTAATCAAATAACATTTTGGGGAGGAAAGTAACCCATCAAACTGGTAGATGTAAGTTGAACCCCAAAACTGCATTGGAATTTTGAATTTTTCCAGTGACTACAGTGGCCTTAAATTTAATCTCAAAGAGTGTGTGAATGTGGAATCACATCTCTCCAGCCAAAAGCTCCTCAAACCTGTATTTCCTGTTGGGCCTGTCACTTGTCAGTCTTAAAAAAAAAGTCATGTTCTTGCTGGAACTTTCAGCTTAGTGTCTCTGGATAATACTGCGCCTTGCCTGTCTATGGATGCCACTTTCTACTGGAAACAAGGGCTGGCCAGAATGTCCCTGAGCATTGCTCCTATTGAGTATTAATTCTAAATATTTAAACAAATGGGTCACAAGTCTGAAATGAAGTCAGTAAAATCTCCTGAGGCACGGTCCCTTCTGATGGATGAGCTAAAGTGAAAACCATTTCAGAGCCTACTTGCAGCAGAATAGTGAATCCTGTTTCTAATCATTAAAGTTGAAATTATAATAGATAGCATTCTGCCCTGCCATTCATGAGATTTAACTCTTCAGGGGTCATCATAGATATACCCTATTAAATAATTCAGGCCAGACAATTCTGACTTAGTAAAACTGAAATGTCATTTTAGGTTTGAATTGATTTTCTTACTTGAGGACCGTTTAGGCTTACAAATCAGAACTGCCTTGTATCCGCACGTCGGAAGGAGGTTGACTGTCCCAGGGTTAGTTTAAAAAATGCAGATTGATGGGCAAGGTTTGTGCTGGGTCACTATAAATAGCCTTCTCTTAGGGGCTGAAATTATTCATGAGCATCCATGTGTTTTGTGTTTCTTGCTTAACACTGTGGCAGGTGGGGACAGGAGGAGAATGTAATCAGCTGCATGAACAGAGTTAACAGCTAGAGGAGGCTGGGGGTGGACAAGGGTAAGGGCTGGATCTAATTTTACAGAGATTTGAATCAATAAACCTTGGAACTAAATGACTGGCTAACGGCAAGGACACCCAAGTTTGATGTTACCCACAGCCCATTTTTGAGAAGCTATGTATTCTTGAAGCAAAAGTAACGATCCATAAAACCAAGTGCCTGTCTCCTGACTATGAATGTGGCTGGTTTTGGCTGCCTCCTGTAATGACTGCAGCTTCTACAGAAGGGTAAGTGTGCGACTGGCATAGGGATGAAAGAGTCAAGAGAACGAGGTTCCACTCCTGACTTAGATTCCTCTTAGCTCTGTAACTCTTATCAACGGCCATTTCTGAGCTGCAGATCCCACTTCTATAGGACTCTTCAGTGGTCTTTCAAATTTTTTGAGATGCAGAGCACTTCCTTCAAACAAAACATTCCCTAGACACCATGTAAACAGAAGAGACACAGAATCGAACTGAAAGGGGTGGGGAGTGGGGAATCCAGAAAAAGAGAGGCCGAACTTCTCATTTTCTCAACTTGGTAGAATTGGTCAAGATATTTTTAAAGACCCCTTTCCCGAAAATATCGAGCCTGAGAAGTCAGGAGAAAGGCAGAGCCAGCTTTTCCTCCCAAGTCCCCCTTTGGCACTGCTCTGCGTCCATTCTTCCCATGGTTCACAAACTTTAGGCCTTATAAAATTCCTCAGCTGAAATGCTGGGAGTGGGTCTTGCTTTCAAAGATGACCCAGAATGAACCACACTGAAAAAATATCATTTTTAGGACTTGCTTTCTGACTTCAGCACAATCCTGTATGTGCACACTAATTTTGAGCACAGTTAGACAAGGAGGGGTGGAAGAATGGTGGAAAATGAATAAAAGAAAAGATTCATGAATTGATGCTAAACTAGTGGACCTGGAGGGCTACAGCTAAAACTAACATCTTAATTTAGAAAACTGGCCACGTCAGGTTACACCAACATCTGAGAGCCTGAAGCAAAGTTCCTCTACCCTTATTTTTCTTACCAAATTTAAGTTTCAAGAAACCAACTGATGCCTCTCTGGCTAAGGGTTACATTATTATTGTAAACATGTATTTAGTGTCATGGAGGAGCTGTCCTTTGTCATATGGACTTTTATTTTTTTTCTCAACCCTGGACAATAAGACAGTTACATAATTATTTTTCCAACAAAAAGAAAATATGCCACCTTTTACCAGAAAACAAACTTCATCTTGATAAGTGATCCAAGACAAATATCCAGAGAAAAACCTCCTTTGGCCTCAAAATTCTGTGGCCTCAATGTTAAATGTAAAAAGGTGATCTAAAACCAAAAAACAAATGTCTGAAGTTCAATTAATTTTCTTCTTGCTGTTCATTAAAGGCAATGAGGACAGTGACCTTAAGAGTGTAACATTCCTTTAGACCAGAAAAGGAATAATAACCAGCCCTCAAGATCGCCATTGAATGGGCAAAATATGCATTGGTTATGCATGCAATTACCTAAAACTTTGTTATTTTACAAAATTGAATTTTTTCCTGCTGAAGTCCAATGTTAAATAATTAAATGCAGACTGTACTTAATGTTGTCACACAGTAAATAGCAGAGGTTATGGAAATTGTTATGGCTCCACAGTCATTAATATTCCACTAGTGTTGGAATAGATTAGCAAGTGAAGAACACAGCGGGTTAGGATTATATGATTCTATTCAAACCCCACATAATGAACGTGGAGAGGAGTGATTTGAATGTCTAATATCCGTCACTCAGCAGAAATAAAAAGAATTCTCAGGCTCACTCCAAAGGCTTTGAAAGAGCTGTTTATTTCATAAATTTTCACTCACTTACAATTATAATCAGACCTACTAAAATAAATTGCTAATAATCGTCAAGCTAAATGAACTCATTTTTTCCTCTAGAAAATTTCTAAATTCTCCACGCTCTCATGAGAATTCATATTTTGTACCTCTTTCAAGTACAAGGCTTCAGAACAGCTGCCGGCCAAGGGGAGGCAGATGTGCTTCCATTTTAATGCTTCCCCACACTCATCCCTACAAGGACCCATGGTCATCCTGTCCCTCGTGAACTTAATAGCCAGATGTGGTTACTTTTATTTTCTAGGGGAGATGGCTAAAATGTATAAGCATTTATGTAACTCTTCACTCAATTGTTTTAGGTGAAGGTAATCAAAAGGAGTTCTATACTGCAATTAAGGGATAAAAGAGAAATTTCCTAATTCGAAGATGAAAGAGCAACATCTACTGGAACCCTTGATGGTGGGGGCATGGAATCAAGCAATAAATTGTGGGGAAAGAGATCAGCAGAAAATAGCGAATTTAATAATGAGCTCTGGTGAGGAGGAAGAAAGGAAGATGGAATGTCATACGATCAAAGAGCCATGGGGAGAAAAGTGTAACTACATGGAGATTGCACAGCCTCTCTCCCGCAATGTCAGGGGATGCCTGTCCGAGAATATGATGGACCATAATTACGGGGAAGTAAAAGCAGATTTGTCAGTCATTTACCCAAGACTCTCTGACGGGGCTTGACAACAATCACCATTTTTTACTAAGCCAAAGCTGTGACACTACTCTGGAATATGAATACAGATGGTATGAAAAATAGGGATAAAGGGGACAAAGGTTTCTTTCAAAATGAGTGTCACTCATTTTTAATTATTCCAAAACCACCATATTGACATTATAGGATAAAAGTAAAAAGACTTTGCCCTATATCTAAGGGACTACAGCAATAAGTAAAAATTCCTTGTATGATGAAAATAGTAATACTAAAATATAATAATTTTTAAAGAAGTGAAGGGGTAGGAAAATTGCTTTGAGTTTCCTACAAGTCCACCCCACTTGGGAAGTGGCTTCCAATCCAGATTTTACTGCTTCTTGCTTCTTCCTGCTCATACAAGGTACTCTATTCCCTGTGGAGCCTCCGCTCCGCCCCCAAGGGTTTCTAGGAGTGCCTATAAGATGCATTCACGTACTTACATACATGCCCATCAGCACGCATGGAACATCACCACTAAAACCCTGGGGCACTCATCTCTCTGCTAGGTACCACTGCTGCTATCATCTGTTGAACACTACCAATAGCTGTGTCTGCTGCACTTGCCACACACTGCCACTACTGTGAGCTGTGACCACTAGTGCTAAGACATTCCTGCCACCTTCCTCCACGTTTCAAAATTCCATTGGAGGTAGCCGCCACTTCCGTCACATCCCACCTAATACATCCTTAGTACATCAAAACTCTGTGGTGCCCAAGCTGGGTAGGGAGCTACGCAGTGGCTTCAGAATTCTTCCTGTTCTTAGTGATGTCTTGTGCCTTTCTCTTTCTCAAGTATATAACCTCAGGCCATGTTCATCTCGGAAAACGCAACATCCTTATTGAAACACAGCTGTTCACACTCTTTCTCTTATATAAACTAAATTTGTGACATTGTGTTGAATCTCTCTTTAGAAACTCTTTTCCTTGGCTATAATAGTCAAATCTGACTCCACAATCCTATGATTTCATTCGATATTGAAATGAAAATCTTGTCAGAGCAGCCCCTGCCAAAAGCCTCACTCATGTCCATTTCATTTGTCTGCATGAATTCTAAATATAAGTGTTGGCATCTCTGAGGCTGTAAGTGCTGCTGGCTACGAGTGTCAGGAAACTGACATCTCATGGGAGCGCCCACAACCAATGACTCTGAAGAGTTGGAGTATAAATCCCCCAGCCTGCTTGCCCCTCAGCTCAGTTAATTGCATTCCTCGCCTTCTATACAATTTCTCAGACTTTGCTTGCAGGATCAAATACTAATCACCCAAGGTGGCAGCTGGCTTGATAGGGCACACTCTGTTGCTGCCTTCCCTTCCTCGTGTTACTCCCTCAACTCTCTGCATAGCCCAGATAAACTATTTGTATTTAAATCCTATCTCAGGGTCAGCTTCTAGGGGAATCCGAACTAAGACCACATAGATATTAAAGTAAATTCAAAGTATTGTTTCAGGTATCTGAGTCTCTTTACATTTTCTCTTTTCTCTTAATCTCCAGAGAGAGAACAGCTGAATGAAGTACCAATACCCTGGGAGGCACCTGCATGAATTAGATGCTATTATGTAGCTGCCTTGCCTGCCGAGTAAACAGCTTGGCGTGCCAGTGTGTAAAACTACACAGTCCTATAGCTGCCTCATGCACCCAGCAGAGTGTTCTGTGTACATTCACATGGCAGCGTGCTGCGCAATTCAGAAGCCCTCAGAAGAGCCATGGGTTGTGATTAACACAGCGAAGGTGGCCTTAGAGTTCCCAAATAGCTGGGGAGAAATACAAAGCAAAGAAACTCCCAGAAGGTAAAGAAAGAATGCATCGTTTAATTTTGTGAGGACAACAACACCAGGACCTGAGTCATAACTGATTTATAAATGTATGCTTATATAAATTATATATTGAGTCGAGATGATACAAGTCTGCTTTGTTCAATACAGTACCACCCAAATACTCCCCTGTAGAGTTTTGAGAACTTGAAACATGAAATAAATGAACTACAGCTAAATACACAACTCATTTCAAAGATTTAGTATAATAAAAAGAATGTAAGATATCTCAGTAATTTTTTACATGAATTACATGTTTAAATTATAATATCGGAGATATGTTAGGTTAAATAAAATATATTGTTAAAATTAATTTCACCTATTTACTTTTATTTTTTAACATGGCTACTAAATAATTTATAATTACCTATGTGGTTTACATTGTATTTCTGTTGTATAATGCTAGTCTGAATTGTGTTGTGATAACAGATAAAGTAAATTCTCAGTAGCAAATAATACTAGAATAGTCAATTTCTTATTCATGGTCTATATCTAAAAATGGTACAAAATGATACATCTACAAAACCAAAGAAGAACTCTACAAGTCTCTCAGGGACATGGATGTTGGAGGGACTGTCATTTTGATCAGAGAGATGAAAATAAAATTTTCTCTGTTGCCCCAGAAGGCACAGAGAATTCTGGGGGATCTCGTGGGAGCACAAAATGTTTTGGATCAGAGGGAAACACATCACTCTACTCATAGTCTATTGTCAGAACTTGTCATAAGACTCCACATGTAAAGGGGATCAGAAAAATGTCACTTTCCCATGCACCAGAAGACTAGTCAGTGTGGATATGAGTTCATGTCCTAATTGTCTACTGCAATGCAATATATAAATTTCCAATCTCCTTCATTTCATTCTAGAGTATAACAACAGGAAAGTGGCAAGATGGCACCAGACAATGTTATCTGACATTTACATCTCGACAAGGACCACTTAAGAGATGTATTGTCAGGTAAGGGGGAAAAAACCTGAGATTGAGGAATTGGCCACAGACTAATACATTAGAAGTCAGAAAACAAACTTGGCCTAAACAGCCCAATTTTTCCTAACAGTTTTGATGTATATCTCAGGTGAATAAAATGAGATTAAATGTCACTTAATAAAGGCCAGAGAGCTGCTCAGACAGAACGCACAAAGTGAACTCGAAACAGTCCAAAATCCAATGATCGGGGAGACCTTGTCAGAACACTTACAGTGGCTCTGCCGCCCCGGAACAAGGTTGTATTTAAGCAGAATTCCAACACATTAATTTAAGATGGAAACACTGCCATTCTCAGGTAGGACTCATGAACTCACTCCTTTATTACAAGAAAAAATATAATGGAAAATCATTATTACTTGGTAAATAGGAGATTCAAACAAGGAGTGCCAGCTAATCTCAAGAAGTATTTCTCAGATAAGGAGACTTGAGGAACCCCACATTGTGTAGGAATAATTTGGCCAAAGAGATCATGATGCATGAGCCTACTTGGCCAAGACCAGCTACCTCCTGATGTAGACCTGTAACACTGCCCATGACCTGGTTCTCCTCTCATTTTATGACCAAACCATCTATTTTCCATTGCTTTCTCCAAACAAGGTGAACACAAGTGATGAGATTTCAGGTGGCTGAATTGCATTTACATCCATTCCACACTGCCTCTCTGAGATAACCTCCAGAAAACCTTAATTACAGTTTTACATGTTCCCACAGCCTTTTGGCATATATGCATTCACAGTATTGCACATCTTCGCATTTGTACAGATTTTTGCCAGTGTAATTCTCAGAGGGCTCTCATATTTATTAGTTCTCAGGAACACCTCTCTATGGCCCCCCACAAAAGAAAATGCTCCCCAATTTGAATGAAGGCCACAAGTTTATTTCCTATGGCAAATTATGTGCATTTAACTTAAAGTTTTGATATTTGGACTAGAAAAATAAAATTGAAAACTAGTCCCAATAATTTTAGATGATATGAAAGATCTAATCAAGCCAATGACCAGACTTTTACTCAAAAATAATTATTAAAGATGGCTTTAAATTTCAAGCTTTTTGTCCAAATGTCAATTCATTTTTACTGAAAGTTATTAAGATTTTTATCTACATAGAACAAATTGTCAAGTGTTTCATCAGAAACATCTGTCACACATACATCTATAAACATTTTAATAGAAAGAAATCTGCCACTATTGAGAAGTTTTCAACATGATGCTGAAACCTGGTCAGCATAAATCCCCCATTGCATTGGCTCTGGGTAGATTTGGAATGACAGATATATATATACCAGGATAAATGGCGTCAGCAGCATTCATTTTTATAGGTAAAACAAATGGTTTATTACAGTGCATGGTTCCAAAAAGGATGGATATCCTCCCTAAAAAAGAAATACACCCTTGACTAAAGTGCAACTATACTTAACATTCCCTCTTTTAATATTCGTAGAAGATTAGAGTGGAAGGTACCTTTGGGGTCTAGTCCCACTCTCAACTTTTTGGGTGATGCATTGCCCTTTATAGGCCTTCCAATTTGAAAATGCAAATGATACCAAGACTGGTAGCAAGTCGAGACAATCGTTTTCTGGTGTCAATTAGTGTACACCTAGGACCAGGAATCCTATGTGGTATGAGTTATTAGAAGTTTTACATGGCCCCGAGCCATCAATTTTCATCTTTGTTTCTCCTCACAAATAAACTAGGTGAGAAGAATCCTATGAACGGTGGCTTAGAGTAGACTCTTCTCAAGGACAGAACTATGAAGACAGAATCCAGTTAGGAAATTAGGAGCCATACTGATCTCATGCATGGCCAGGAACCAGCAGGAGCTGAGGAACACCTGGGCCGGTGGCATCAGTTCCTTTAACCCTACTTCTGAATGGAGTTCACACCGACTTGACAAGTCTTGTTTGGTTTTACAGGTTAACGTCCAGAGGAAAACCTGTTTCCAGCGGAGCCTTATTTTTATACAATGCCAAAGCATGGGTTTTAAATAAAAATAAAATTATCTGAATAAATTTGTTATAATAAAATTCATTTATTGTTTCATTTGCCCCAAATATACCTTATAGCCTCTAATGATCATTTATTTATTCATATAACAGGTATTTATTGGATGCTTACAAGGATCATTTTAGTCCCTGATGGTAAAAAAGTAAACAAATCAATAAGATAGAGCTTTGCATTCAGAGATCTTACATCTTAGAAGGAGCACAAGTGATAAATACACAAGGCACATGTAAGACATAGATATCTACACAAGAAAGATCTTTCACACAGTGACAAGTGCACTGAAGAAAATAAGAGAGGGAAATGAGATTAAGAGTGCCTGGGGAAGGCGATTCTAATTTTGATATGTTACACCATAGAAAGCCCTGCTAAGGCTATGACATTTGGATGACATTTTGCATGGAAGACAGCCAGGCAAAATCTGGGGGAAGTGAGTCTCAGGCAGAAAAAAACATCAAGTAAGACATGTCAGCAGTGGAAACATGCTGGAGATTTTGAGGAACAGTATCGATATGGAAAGCAGAGGCCAATAAGCATAGCACCTCACAGGTCAAGGAGAGGAGTGAAGATTTATTCTAATGCCATGTGCTGGGCCATGTGGATTACATGAACACACTCTCTGTCCTCCTGAGTCTTTCAGTCTAGACTATGGGGCGCAAACATGAAACAAAGAGTCACAAAAACAAAAGTAGAACTACAGACCGAGGCATGCTACAGAGAAAGACTCCAGCTTAACCTGGGGCTTTTTAACCAAAGAACCTGAGGGCTTCTTGAAGGAAATAACTGCTAAATGGAAACTTGAACAGGAGCTATATAAGTATAACCAGTTATATTAAATCTATTATTGTAAGTATGGATAGATGATAGATAGATAGATAGATAGATAGATAGATAGATAGATAGATAGATAGACAGATGATAGATAGATAGATAGATAGATAGATAGATAGATAGATAGATAGATAGGCAGATGATAGATAAATTCATAGGATTCATTTACTTTAATTAAAATTAAAAACTGGTGACCCTAATGAGGCTTCTGATGAAAAAAATGACAAATTTTCCATCAGACAGAATCTATCCTATCACACATGAACATTTTATTATCTTGGCAATGACAGATTGATTCACTATACAGGACTTCATAATATTTAAAATTAGGAACATGGCATTACAGTTCATGGAACTGATTACCATAATTACAGTTCATTTGATCTTGATTGCTTTTGTAGGGACTCCTGATTAAATCTGTCTGTCCTTGTAATTCCTATAGCTTGGTTCTTGCAAAGCTAAAAATTTCTCGAGATAATAATTCAGTGCTTCTCTTTCAGCCCTTTCCTAGTTCCCATTCCGCATTGTGATGGTTGTTCTAATCATAAATGCATATTTTTTCAAAACTTAGAGTTGTAGTAGACTTTTATGGTTTGCAAAGATTTTCATTTACAGTATTTAGAGACTCAGAACAACCTGAGGAAGGCAAGCATTATTAGTTCTATTTACAGGTAAGGAAACTGAAGACCACCTAGGCGAAGGGAACCGTCCTAAGCCACATAACCCTTCCGTGTTATTTTCTCTTCAAGTTGACAGAGAATTTTAAGAAGCTGGACCCTGTGCAGGCAGAGAATCATCCATGCATTCTTCTTCACCAACAGGAAAATGCACGTGAGACTCATTTTGCTTCTTTACCAAAAGAGAGTGGAGAGGAAGTAATGACGCAGAAGGACAGAGGGTATGTTCTCAATGAAATGCACAGACATTCTGACTATCCTCCAACTTTCTGAGCTCTCAGCCTACCCTTAGAACCGAGATCCTAACAGCTAAATAAAGAGTTTGTATCTGCTTCCTAGGGCATAGAAAGGCTGGAGGGGAGGAGGAATTTGTCCCTCTGCAGACATTAACCTCTGAAGATTTATGTGATTTAAGGCCCCTGCCCTTTGAAAAATAACTTGGCCAAGATGGCTCAGTTAGGTGGGTCGGAGTAACAGAATTCTAAGGAACGAAGGCCACCAACATGAGGGTATTGGATGGTGGAAGACTTTGGCCATGGGAGGAGAAAGGCAGACTCATCTTTGGGGGTATAAAGTTTTTAGGAAATGAAGAAGGAGAAGTTAGTCCCCTCTTCTGTTGCTACAAATTGCTTAAGATCAACGAAAACAACCGCCCAATAAAGAATGCTTTTCCCTCCTCCTCTGCAGTACAACACACAAAGGACCACCCCACCCTTCGGAGCGAACCATCTCATTGAGATTTATGGGATAAAAGAGAGTCAGATTGTTCAAGTCCTTACAAAAATCCTTGGCACAGATAGGAAAGATTCTGGAAGAAGGAAATCATGATGTAATGGTGATTATTTTCAATAGTCTCACCCTTAACATTCTGCTATTTCCTTTTCTTTCTTTCTTTTTATAATTTAGAATCATAGCCACTGTGGTTATACAGTTCTCAACTTGCTTTGGTTATACCTTCGTCTTTAAAAAGGCATAGAAAAGCATTCAAATGAGACATAGTGAGTGAGAACTGAAAAGAGAGAACAAGTTATTCAAAGCTTTAGGGGGAAGCTAAAGCCATCTGTGCCGCTGGAAACCCAGGCTGCATGCACTGGGGTGACATTGTGTTAAAAAAGTATGCCCACCCTCAGTGCTGAGCGAACGTCAGCGTGCACAACCAGATGAGGCCATTCCCTCCAAGTGTCCCTAAAGATATCCTTAACTGAGCAAACCAGCAGGCTGATGCAGGGGGGCACTTCCCCTCTGGGGAGTGGGAAGCCCTTCTCGTGCCCTTGATCAGCTGATCTTAATCATTCTGAATCAGACAAATCAGCAAGTCCATCACTTAGAGATTTAATTATCTTTTCTTTAATCAAATCCTATAATGAATGATTCCGGGAGGTTATTAATTTTTCATTTCAGAATGAGTACATGAAGGCCACCAAGTATGAAGTTCTGTCTTTGAAAAATTGCATTCATACTTTGGGTTTGTGCTGTGAATGGATCAAACATTCTCCTGATTAACATGCTGAATCACACTGAATCTTACCAACAAGGGCTTAAAGTGAGGTGATACTAACATGCACCTAAACATCTGTTAATTGTGGTACGGTAAGTCCTCACTTAATGTCCTCCATACGTTCTGCAACTTTAAACAAAATTATGTATAATGAAACCGGATATCATGTTCTACCCAATTCTCCTTGTGAAAAATATCAGGGCCCTCACGTTGGGACCATTCCTTCTTCTCGACTGCAGGAAATAAACACATCATGATGCTACTGACCGCGGTTTGCTATAAAAGGTCTCCGATATGCTGTGAAAGACAAATTAGGCTTCTGTATTATTGTTTACAATTTAATTATGAGCAAGACACAATAAGCATTTATAGTATTCTGCAAATAGCTGTGACTACTTCCTTACAAGCTGGTTCTGACAACATGTTCGCATAAAATTCAGTTGTAATTTTTGAGTGAGTGTTCAGTTCCTTTGGAGCTTCTGTGTGCAGGTCTCACTCATTAGTTTTCAGTTCTGCATTAGTAGAGCTGGCTTCTCTCCTAGGAGATAGGGACCAGATCATATTCTTCTTGGATATACAGAACCTACTGTGTGTGCCTGTTTTTCACGAGATTTCTTGCTATTTTCAATCCTACCTGACATAAGAACAGAGACATTTCTCAAAAGTTCTTGATCTTTGAAAAGAAATAACACTAATCAAGGACTCTCTGGCAATATAAAATTTTTTCCTATTTTTTTTTTTTTTGTCATTTAATGATTGGCGCTTCATAAATGTACATGAGATGAATAAAGGACACTCAGGAGCAGCTCCACGCTCTGCAGATCTCGTGTTACTGCAATGACAACTCTTTCCCACGTCTACCTCTGTTTTTCTTTAGCACATCAAGGTTTTATGTTTTTAACAGCGTTTTATCATCTCTAGTCCTTCTGTTTACAACCATTTCATTAGTATCTACTAGGTGCTTTAAATTATCTTATATATTTATTTTTATGTTCAGTTCTTTATTGTCTTTCTTCCTTAATGTCTGAACTCCGTGAAAGTAGAGGCCTGTCTGTCCTACTCATTGTGAGGTCGTTGTCACCTGAAGAACAGCAGGTGCCAAATATATGTATACTGGATGGATAAATGTGTAAATACACATTTACCACCTCAACAACTGATATTTTGGGGTTTTTTCCTTCATCCTAGTGCTTTCCTCTCTATTCAAACAACACCCAAGTAGTACCTGTTTGCTTTTAAAACAAGAAAAAAGATTGGGAGGGCTCTCAAGTTAGCCATTTCTTGGTGGTGATTGATGGATTGACATTTTCACTTCGCCTTTCAATTCTACCCTGAATCACTCTTCGTTCTAATTCAGACTGCGCATTGACAGGTGCTTCTGTAGCAGATACTGGGTCAGCTCCCGGTATTGCACAACAAAGCCTGTTTTCCCAGCAAAATCTGAGACCATCAGTAACACATCTATTCTCCACAGCCAAGATTACAATTTTTTCTCAGTCAAATTTCACTTGCTTAGGATAAATCTTATAGGGTATTAAATCTGACTTTCTGATCCCTCCCAACAAAGCATTTAAAAAACTATCAAAGGGACACTGTCTTAGTCTCATACATTACAGTAAGCCCTTGGTAGCAGCCATTAATGCGTTATATGATGGGGAATGTTGTCTAAAGATAAAAATAGAAAGGCGAGCAGGAATCAGCTCAATCCATTTAATTTCACACATGTACAGCCACTGATGTGTCTGCAACAGAGATTAGACAATGCCCTTATTGGCAAACTTATTATAACTTTTCTCGAATAACAAACCTCTAATTAGTTTATACTATGGCTTTGGTGCAAGTAGAAGGGAAGAATAAATAGTAGTTGATCCCCAAGGAGCCCTCTTGTTTAAAAAAGCTTCCCCATTAAGAAGGCAAATATCAGATAGAAGTGTGTGCAGAGAAGGATTTACATTTCTTTTGTTTTAAAATAGCTGGAGGTGTGAATAAGCGGAACAGAATGAAAGCTGTTGTCAGACCCTTTCTCTTTTATGCCTTCAAAGCTAAAAGGAAAACCCTAAATTTGTTATAGGCTCTCTGTTAAAGTATGTTTCCTGCACAATGTTAACCTCTACCTGAGCTCTTCGAACATTTGTCTGAAACGAGCAAGCCTCACTTAGGACAGAAAGCGCTATATAAAAAATAGCCCTGTTGGCATCCACCTGTGATTCTGATGATATGTCAAAGCCAAGACGCAGAAAGAGCAAAGTCAGAAACACCTTGGGATAAGCAGAAGAACAAAAACAAAAGAGAAAGGGGGAGCTCGCAGCTGGTGAATCTATCAGATTTTTGGAGACTGACGTCTTTTCACAAGTTTGGGTATGCAGGAGATGCTTTGGGAAGAAAAGACAGGACCTACTGTGCACAGTTAAGACGCAACCCAAATGCAGTTCTGAGAACTACATTCAAGGAGAGAATGATTGGACGGAAACAGAGGTGGCAGGGGGACAAGGAAAGGACAGGGTTAAGGCTGAGAACACTTCAGTCTTGCCACAAGGAGCAGGTGCACATGAAAGAGTTCCCAAGGATCCTGTCCTATGCATTTCTGTAGAGATACTGTGAAATCTGTGTTTTTCTTTGACATAGTGGAAGAAAAAGCAGGTGCTGAAAGGCATAGTTATTTTAGATGTTTTAATACTGGAATGCTTGAATATGGTGTATTTGCTCATTTAATCCTCACTATCTGTTGCATACCCCCTTGTGAAGTCAAAGGGAATTGTGCACAAGTATAGCGAGGGTACAGGCTAAAAAGTCCTTCCACGTGTGACGTGCCTGCCTTTGCCGATGCCTGAATCTTATGCTGGCTGAGATTACCTCTGTGTCTAATGGGAGAGGTGCTAAGAATTCTGAATGCTGCATTATCTTGCTTTATAACTGTGTGGCCTAAGAACAGAAAGAGGGCTTAGGGCTATAATTCATAGTCATTCTTACAGATCTTTTAACTCTTTCCAGTCTCCAAGGAGCTTGCTTTCCATTAATGTTTCCAGAAATAGCTTACTTTACGTTGTTAAAGTGCTTCCAGTGATAGTTTCCAAATTATTCCTAAGCTAATTATTAAAAAATGATTACTCAAAAAGCTTTCCCCACTTTAAATTGCACTGTTAAGTGCCTTGTAGTAAATATGAAGATGGAGCTGTAGCCATTGGAAGACTCTCTGCTTGTGATATGGCCAATTCCATTAAGTCAATCTCAAGTGTACTCTAAAATGTGTTTTCATTACGAGTTACGGCACTAAATACCATGGGAAAATATATGCAAATCAGTAATATTAACTATGCCAGTTAAGATGAGCCAAACTAAACTAATGAAGGGGATATAGCCACTATAAAGCTATGTGTTACTTTTTTCAAAGGTTAATTAGACTGCCTAATTATCGCAGACTGAGAACATATTATTCTCTTGGAAAAGAAAGCATAATTAGACAGGCATCCCCCACAAGTAAAAACAAGTAAATAGGAAAACTCCAATCCAAAGTGGTTTGCTTCTACTGAAATCCAAAGGATGTCTCAATGCTTATGTAAATAAGAGTGAACACATGTGCACACACGTCACACATGCACATCATACACACATAGCACAATAGTTGCTAAATGTGCCATCTTACAAGTTTACAAGGTATAGGGAAGTGCTGTCTACAAATACACGTTTATAACTTATAATCTGTATAACTTATGCTTCTCAAGAAGATGAAAAGAAAAAAACTCGCCAGGGAAGATATGTGTGTGGGACATTTCTTGCTTTGGGCTGCCTACCAACAATCCCCCTTTTTGTTCCTAGCAGTACCCCAGTTTTCCTTCTGGAAAATTATCTGTTGCACCTACATTGCAGTTCGACCTCTCCTCCTGCTTAGTCCTATTTCCCTCACCCCCTTACAGGTAATATTTCTGAGAAAACTCCCCAATAAACCACCTACACACAATGTCCACTTCAGAGTCTCAGGTAAGATTTCCTTTCTCAGGGAAGCCAGTGTATGGCATTTGTGCCAGGATGGGGCCTAGGAAGCAGAAACTAACAAGGAATTTTGGAGTTATATCACTTGCCTGCTATAAACCGATCCCATCCAACAAGCTGTCATGCAGTCCCTACCACCCCACCCCCAACAGCCCTTGGCTCTCCAACACAATTACAGAGAATAGACAAATACTGAAATTAATTCTTATGCCCAAGCTTCTCTACCATCAGCCTGTAATATAGAGAGCTACCTGGCTCCTGTCCCTCCCTGCCAGTTGGGAGCCTGAAAGATAAGCCCCTGGATTAAGGATTGCTGCTCTATCATCACAAATGTGACATTGGCTTTGGATCCTGAGATGTTTGCAAAGATGCAAATGTTAACATCTCTCTGCAAGCCTAGAAAAGGATTGGAGGGGACACTATAGCCACCCCAGGGTTCCGTAGCCACCCCCAAAGAGGAGACATAGGTGTTCACCCCTCCCAGCCAGGAGGCAATAGCAAAACAGGAGTCAGTAAAGCATCATTCCCAGCATCCGCATGATCTCTCACGTGGCCCAGTGTTAACGGTTTTCCAAGATCTCCGCTCGCTCCCTCTCCTTTCCACAGCACAGCGACATTTTCAGACCGGGAGAATTTTCTCCTTCATGTGGACCAGCTCACCCTCTGATTCCTCTTCCTTTAGATGCTAGCTCCCCGGCCCTAATTATTTACCTCCATAAATGAGGAAAGACATCAAAAATTGAAAAAACCGAAATGGCCATTTCCACTACCAGAGGTCAGAAGCTGCTCAAGGCTAAACGTTACAAGGGCATTTGATGCCTAATAAAAAGCAATTTACTTCTCACAACATTTTATCAGAGAGTCAAATGGAGTTTTCCATTAAAACGAGTCACCTCTTACACTTTCCCTCATCGAGTCCATCCCCTCAGTGACAAAAGGGAACAATGCCCTCCTACTGGTGTGAAGTGGACACAGCTTTGCTCTGTACCAGTGGTTCCTGACATTAGCCCACATTAGAATCTCTTGGAAAGCTTCTCAAAACATAAATCCTAGCCCCCACCCCCTGAGTTTTTGATTCAGTCATTTGGGGAGGGGACTAAAGATTTGCATTTCTAACAAACTCCCAGGTGATGATGACCTTGATGGCCCAGGACTCCCACTATGTGGATCACTATTTGTACCATACTAAGTCTCTACTGTGGGTACAGGGACAGCAGGTAAGCCCAACCAAATGACTTATCTTTGAATCTGCTTGGGATAAAGATTTACATTTAAATAGACCATAGCCGCAAAATCTATGTGAAGAGGAGCGGATGTTGGGGGAAATTCTGACCTTATGATATTGGCTTTCTCATGCCAACCCTCATCCACATGAAACCAATGAAATGATGTCGAGGGCGGGGGAGGGGTGTTGGTGGCAAAGAAAACCGTCAATTATCACACCTGCAACAAGATATTGTTGCCTGAATATCGTTCGGTTCAATAATCTTATCAGACAGTCACTGAAAGTCCAGCCAGTGAAAGGCTTGTAATTGTTTTCATTCACCCTGAAAACTAAACGCTGGTTCAGTTGAGAATTCAATTGATTTGCAAACAGTGTTTACTCCTTTCCTTGTTATCGCACAGACAGCCAATTAATGACATTAAAGATTAATTAACAGGGAAGCTTTGCACTACCTGCCAAAGAGATGATTACACTTGAAGTTCCATGTTTCTTCCCAGAGAGAGAAATAACCCTCAGTAATTAAAGGTTCGGTGGCAGCTTTTGTCCTGGGTGCTGAGTCAGGACAGGAAAGGTTTCTTAGAAAGCGGACGAGGGAGACTCAAGCGCAGCTCAGTCTTAGCTACCCAGTGGTACCGGTCAGTGTGAACGATTCTGTGAGGCAGCAGATGGCTCTACCTCGCCAGTTAAGCAGGAGTCATCACCCAGACCCTCGGAGCCTCTTCCCTGCACCTGCCTAGCTCTCATAATCTCATCCATTTAACTGGAACATTCTATTAATCTAAAACCATCTCTTCTCAGATGACTAGGCTGAACTGCTCATTTTTCTTTCAAAGAAACTGGTATCAAAAGTAAGGTACATTCATTCTAAAAATGCGAATTAAACAGAAGGTTTTATCGGGGTTAGGAGAAGGACATGATCTCACCAGAAAACCCTAGACCACTGCTGGTAGCTCACTCCAAGAAGCATTTCTGTTCTCAGTTTGTGCTTTCATTTATGTTCTATCCCATTAAATACTCTCAACAGCCTTGAGAAATGGCCTTAGTTTTTCTACAGGTAAGGATACTGAGCCGACAGTGTCAGGGTTCCCCCCAATAATGCCAACATGTCCTTTGAATGACTATGGACTTCTGGCACTGACAATACTTGAGTAAGGGAGTTGGCTGTACAGTCCAGAGCAGGTAATGATGGAAATCTTATACTGAGAGAAAAAATAAAAAGATGTAACTTCTAAATGTAGATAAGCAGCTAACCAATTAAACAATACTCAGTTAAATAAAGACTACAGCTCATGGGTCAGTAATGTGACTTTGCAATGCAGCTCCAATCCAGGATACTTTTGAGAGTGACAAGAAACAAACAGGAACATGTGGTGACCCCATGACTAGCAAAGTGCTTCAAAAACAAATTCCATGATCACCAATGGTTTGGGTTTTAGTATTCTAGGTATTGCAATTCTAGCTGCCTTGGAGACACATGATGCTATAGTAAACATATGTAATATATTTAGCCAAGAAGAATTTCTTATACGTTTCTGTTTTAAAAATTATCGGAAGAGCTATATAATCATAAAAGAAGGAGAGAATAATGTCAGTTGAAGCGCTGAAAAAAATTTTATGGAGGATGTGACATTTAAGTTCCAATTTGAAGAACTAGTAGACAATCTATGGAAAGATAAAGAAAAAGTACATTTTGAGGTGAAGGGAATTGCTCGAACCAATAATAAACCAAAGCAATATCATGGAAGTAGCAAGTGTCATGTTATTCCAGGAAACAGTGAGTCGTTCTGACTTTAATGGCAATTTTTATACTATTCTAATTTTTTCCCTCTTAAAGAATAAATGAATGAGGACTCCACAGTAAGTTTAATAGCATATAATGTTATCCTATTTAGCATCAATTTTCCCAAGAACTTAAATGTTTATGAAGTTGCAATTAATTTCAGATAAAAGATAAAGTTTGCTTTAGGTAATATTCAAGATAAGAATTATAATGGTGATTTAAAAGGCCATTGGTTGCAATACTTGATAGCATTGGATGTAATTATCACAAAGACTACTGAGCCAGCAGAAGACACTGCAAATAAGTAAAAGCCTAGAACTGGAAATAACTCAGACTGATAGCTATGTTCCTGGGAACAAATTAAAGAGTAAATGTGCCCATTCAAATTAACAGATAACAGTGCCTTTCTTGGGCAGTTAAATGTTAAAGTGGCCGTATTTAATTCTCCACTAGTGGGTCATGATGAGATAAGCAGCCTGTACTTCCGTGATTGCCTAATGCTAAGGAAGCACCCCCAAGTTGCTGACCTCACAGGAGTAAAGGAGAACTTAGGAGAATCTTGAAACATTCACTCAATATATATTAAATGAATGCAAAAAATAAGTCCAATTCAATGCTAAAGAAGTTCCCAGAAACCAGCATAACTGTATCTGGTTACTTGATATATGGAATAGAGGAGACACTGCAGGGCTGTGGGGAGAGGGTGATGCTGCATTAATTGACAGCCACATGGGACAAAGTAAACCTTGGTCACCATCTGATACCAGGCATGCACATCAATTCCAGATAAATTATGTACCTAAATGTGGAATGAAAACAATAGAATGTCAAGAGAAAGATGCAGGAGAATATATTTATGACTATATAACAGGGAAGCATTTCTAAATGTTTCAAAAAACTCTGAAGATAGAAAAAAATCTTGACCTTTTGTCAGTACTGTTTCCAATCTTACTGCCTGGCCTCTCCTCCATTCCTCCAAAATTTGGGGGACATTCTTAAGTTGCTTAAAACTGTTGAACACAAAGGAAAATGTTCAGGGACAGACTCCTAGTTGCCAAAATGACAAAGATTTGGCCAAGATAGGAGCCAGATGTTGCAGTGAGAGATTTTTGTTTTCTTTCACAATGGGGAGAAGGTGAAAAAAAGGTTTTTTTCCTTCACCTCCAAAATGGGGATCAGACTCGTGTACTTAGTACCAGGAATGAATCAAAGAAGGGGGTGGCCCTTTCAAAGGCAAGATAAACAGGGATACCATAATATTAAAAGTCTGCTCTCTTAGCCTTTGACGTTCCCCAAATGAGACAAATTTGTTTCCAGATCAACAGTTAAGTTTCAGTAAATACTTTTTTTTCTGCCAAGTTCACCCCTTCCATTCTAATCATCTAGATAATTAGAATGGAAGGGGTGAACTTGGCAGAAAAAAAAGTATTTTGTCACCTTGGAGGACTTTTCATCCCACAAAATTCTCTCTATAACACACTTGTCAAATGACCATGATATTGTTGAACAAAATTTATTTTATGGAAGTTCTCTATTAAATTAAGCCAAAATGTCCTTTCCTGTAATTTTTGTCTTCATTCTGAATTTTGCCTTTGGGCCAAGCATATTACAAGTATAATCCCTCTTTACTTTGACAGTTCTTTAAAGATTTAAAAACCACAAGAATATTACCCACCTCCGGCCTTTTCTTGTCAAAATTAGAAACTTATCCCCTATAATCACATTTAATTTTGTAGTCAGTATCTTTTTTCTGAAGACCAGTTAAGTGATAAAGCTTAACCTTTATTTTTGGATTATAAAAATCAATATATATTCACTGTAAAAATAATTTTTAAATCCAGATAAATATGAAGATAATAAAAATCATTAATTTCATTACTCTGATAAAGTGCTAATATTTGTTGTATATTTCTTTGAACTATTTTCTATGCATATTTAGAAGTATAAGTTATATATTTTTTAAATTAGTACATAACATAAATGCTGTTTCAAAGCTTAAAAGTTCACTTATTACATAATGGACATTTTTTTCTTATTGAAAGAACATTTTTTTCTTATAGACATTCAGTTCTGGAAAAAAATGGCCTAGACTCACTTATCCCTGTTCAAAGTTTAACAAAATACCCTGGAAATTATTTAACAGACAATGATAAAAGGACTTTGAGAGCTGGGAAGAAGGCTACCTGGCTAGTAATCTTAAGACCTGAAGAATAAAAATGCAGTGAGTTTCATTGGTTGTCATCTTATGTCCCATATATCCCAGACTGGGCTCTGCAGAGACTAACAGCCCAGAACCACTAAGACGAAGACAAAACAAAACAAAACAAATTGCAAGGCTATGTCCTCTGGCTAAAGGACTGGGCAAAGAAGCCCACTTCTCTCTCTTTCCACAACCAGCAAGTGGTTCGATCCGCCTGTGGCCGAGCAGCAATCCCAGGCCAGCCTCATCCCCCTCTACGACCAGGACACTCACTGGTGGGCAGCCCAGTCTGCTGACGGCAGCAGTAGCAACGAAACTTATATCACTTATCTCCACCCAGTTACACAAGGGTGCTCAGTTCCACTGGCTTCTGCCCCCCACCAACACCCTCCAACACCTGTATGCACTCGGAAGGTGGCCCAGTGATACCAGGTAACCCAGGGATGTGTCTTTCACCCTGTAGATGTCACCAGCAGGGACTGCACTGCGGCCCCACCAGCACCAGGGGCGAAAAAAAAAAAAAAAAAAAAAAAAAGCTTTATAAGGGCTCTGAACACTGAAGTGTTGTTGCAAACAAATCTTATGGAAGTAGGACAGAATTTATACGATAAATCTAAACAAGATTATTCCTTGCTAAAATAGAAGATTTAAATAGAAACAAGGGTCTTCTAACATAGTGACCAAAGTACCCAAATAAAATAAAACATTAAATTGTGCAAGGAACCAAGAAAGCCACAATTTTAATTAGAAAAGATAATCGATCGATGTCAATATCGAGATGAATCAGGTGTTAGAATACTCTGCTAAGGATTTTAAAGCAGATGTCAAAAATGTTTAAACAATTAATTACAAATTATCTTGAAAAATAAAGAAAAAAATTGCCAATTCAGCGAAGAAATAGAAATTATGAAAAGGCAGCAGACGGAAATAATGGAACTACAAAAATAAAATAACCAAAATGTGAACGTGGCTGGGTAGATTCAATAGTAGAGTGAAGATAACAGGATAGAATCAGTGAACTTGAAAACAGATCAACAAGATTTACTAAATCTAAACAACGGAGAGAAAATAGACTGAAAAAAAATAAATGAACAGAGCCTCAGTGATCTGTGGGACAAAAGCAAAAGACCTAATATTTGTATCATTGCTGTTCCAGAAGGAGAAAGAGTATGGGACTGAAAAATATTTTTAAAAAGAAAGAATGGCTGAAAATGTTTTAAAATAGGCAAAGGCATAAAATCTACAAAGTCAATAAGCTAGATGAATTTCAAATAGGATAAACCTGAAGAAATGTACATGAAGACACAACAGAATAAAACTGCAGCAAGGAGAGAAGCAGGAAAGAGCCCAGGGCTCAGGAGCCAGGCCTGGGAAAGCCGAGGGGATGCTCTCAGCCTCCACATCTTTTGTCTCCCCTCTTTACTAAAGACACTTTGCTCCAGTGGGAATGATGCTGGATCTTTACTGCAGCATTTACAATATGAGCTTGGGTAAGTCACTAAACCTCCATGAGACTGCTTCTGCTCTGTAAACGGAGAATACAAAAACATTCCACAAAAAAATTATGACAATCACATGAGAAATTATAAACCAAAGCTCCTGGGATACAGCAGCAAACAAACTTTGCCCACTTTCTCTCCCATTTTGTTCTCTTCCTCTACCTCATCTGCTCTCAGAGGCTGACACTTAATCTTTGGCCACGTGTCAAATCCGGTCTTCACCAGTGACCATGATGAAAACACAGAATTTTGCTAAATGCTCAGATAATTATTATATATATTATGCTCTTTTAATTTCCTTTTTAAATAATCGAAACTAGGTGTTTAAAACATGCCAACCTTCCCTTTTATAAAATAATACCTAAAATGTGTTAAGCGCTTAGAGAGTGCCAAGATCTGTAGAATATATATGATTATAAAAGGTAAGAACATAAATGCTCCATTCCAGGTGTCTTTGTCAGGCAGTAATTTCCTCCACTTCTTTTCACATGACCCCTTTGTTCATTACTGAGGTTTGCATTTTTTACACGAAGTCCTTGGGATCTCTCCTCCACCTAGTCCTGAACTACTCAAGATGTCTGGCAAAGAGATCGCCAAGGGTAGGTGCACATAATTAGGATCAGGTGGGCTGTCCTCTTTACTCACCCTCTTTCCATCTGTTTAGGTCCTCGCTTGTCATCTATCATGCCAGATAATTGATTCCAGATCGAGGAAGTTTTCTCTTGTATCTCCCCAACCATAAGCTGAAACTGAGAAACTAGCCATTTTATATTGTGACCACTGTACCCTTTGGGATAAATCAACTGTAATTAAACATGGGACTTTTACAAAATGACGACGGGGAACTTGGGACCAGAAGGACACATGATGAGAAATATCAGCACACATGCACAGCCCAGTTGGAGAATACTGCCTAGCACCGCTCAGCTAACTTGAAGGGCATTGATGAAGGGATTCTAGCTGGCCAGATTTCTCCTGGAATTCGTAAAAATTCAAAATGACATTTTGTGCACAAGCAGACAAATCCACAAGTCAGAGCAAAAGACAGACTTGCAAGTGCGGTGCCTTCTGTCTGCTGAGTTAATGCGCTCAGAACAACTGTGTAACATGGGCTCGTTGTGACAAAAGATGCCAAAGGCACAAAGCATCCGGAAGAAGAGGTTGAGCCAGGAGAGCTGCCCAAAGCCCTTCCCCCACACTTCTCCACATTAAATATGGAACTCAAACCTACTCTACCGACGCAGCAAGTTTTCAGAGAATGACATAAAGCAACAAATGTAAGAATATTTTAATAAGATAAGTGATTCCATAAATTATATAAATGTCTAATTGCTATGCTGTACAACTTAAAATTATATAAAATATTTAATGTCAAAAAATAAAAATTAAAAGGAAGAAAAGTGACAATAGAACTCTAAGGCATTTTTTTTTATTACACAGGCTGACTTAAATTATATACTAATTATTTAAACTATTATTCAATCATTAGTCCTTACTAAATCTGGAAATGTCAACATCAAGTAGCATTTATTTAAACATTACCTTTTTGTATTTATTCATTATTAAGCTAAAATCAAGTTGAATAGATCCAGTTCCTTTTCGCGAGGACAATACAGTCTAAACTGAATCCAATAGTGTATACAAACATATAATTAAGACCAATAACTGTACAAATAGCTGTGGTTACATAAGTAATAAAGTATTTGCAATTTGTTTCCACTTAACAGTACATTCTAAACTAAAGCAAACTGCCAGATACCGTCTCCCTACCCACCCACTTCACTCCTATCAACCCCTTAGCTCAAATCTTAGATGAGAAAATGTCATACAGGTAGGTGATGAGCAACTTAGCTTTATTATTATGCTGCCATATTATGCTGCCATATTATGCTGACTTTTTAAAGCACCTGTAATTAATGTGTCTAAGTAGAGCCTGAAGACAGGCAAAAGAGAACGAATTTACATTTCCACTGATGTTTTATTAGCTGAAATCAGTCAGTAAAATATTTATCATGAGTGTTCTATTACGGCCCTGCAAACAGGTGTGCAAGTGCCATGTTGCCTCCAAAGTGTTGTCCAATGGCCCATTTTCTGCCTTCTGCACTACTCAAAATTGGGTACGGCTCGTCTCACAATTGAAGGGCAGCCATTTCCAGAAACTCGTCCAAAGCTGTTGCCAGCGATCAAGGGTTTCACGTGCAGACAGAGTCCAGTGGTCCGGGTGGGTAATTAAGCACTTCTTGCTCTGCATCACCCACCAGTGTTGTCTTTAAAACTAATATGACACCCTTGGCCTTATATTCTTTGCCAGTTTTAAGAAAGGGCCCCAGGTATGCAGTGCAGCACGCAAAGCTCTTCTTGACTTGGAGCCTCCCATGTCGCCTACCTCAGCTCTCCCTAATCTCTCATTCACACCCTAAGCTGTGGCCCTATTAAATCAAACATATTATTATTACCTGAATCCTCATCTATCCAATCAGAGAAGGAAAAAAAAAAAAGGCAAATCTGAAATTTCAGAGAACAGGTTTGTAAATAAAAACTTAAATGGTGTTATTGTCAGGGTTCTGATGCCCTGTTTTCCTCTAATCTCAGCTCTGCCAGTGATACCCTCTCTGGCTTCTTCACAAGTACTTATTGCAAGAATCTATATTTTTCCTGTCCAGAGACCTCACAGGTCAGCAAAATTGGAGCCTTAATGATTTTCTTATAAGCTTTCCCACACTCTTTGTCTTGGCTTAAACCTCAATGTAGTATCATTTATCATAAGTTAACTATTTGACCTTCACATTTAAACCAGGACCTGGCAATGCAGCCAACTACAATGGTGAGGAGAGCTGAGAACCTAGCTTTTCTCTTAAAAGGGCTCATTTCCAGTGGTACTTAAGTTTCTTTCTAAGCAGACTCAGAAATTGGTTTTAGTTTTATTGGCATTAGATATCTTCTCCAGAACAATGAATAGACTGGCTAAATACCTGTCACTGTATTGCGTTCACTTAACATTTCTGCATTTCAAAAAAGAGAAGCCTTAACCCATTTCCCAGATGTCTGATCCGGAAAACTTCAGATAGAAGAATTGATCCTAGAATTAACACAGCCTTTATAATGGGCCCTTCCTGGGAAATGACTGAGGAATGAATGAGGTGGCCTGAAAGTGCTGGATCCAGATCCACGCCCCGTCACCCCATCACAGTGGGTAGAAGGGTGGCCAGACTGGAGGGGGACCTGGGCCACTCTAGCTGAGGATGGAGCCAGTGGTGACCCAGGTGTCAGAACAGAAGCAACTTTTCACTGAGCAGCATGGACTTCTCTGACAGGGCTGGAAATTCTGATGTTTGGGTATAACTGTTTCAAATTTCAGTCACGGGTTCTGACTTTAAGAGCCTCAGGATCGCCTTTGTCCTGGCAGCTCACAGTGGAGAGGATGTTTGCTAAATGGCCTTCCCACTGATGGTCTCGTTCTTTCCTGCGAGCATCCCGATTGACTGAGGACAGAAACAAAATCATAGCAATTACTTCCTCAAGGATTTTGTGGAAATCCATCCAATCAGCTACGGTCTGTTGACTATCTAGCAGAGTACCTGGGCCAGGGTAACTATGTAACTGTTAGTTCTCTCCTTGCAAAGATATCATTGTACATCTTCTGCTGTTATAATGTAAGATAAAGTCATAATGATTATATTCCTGAGAGGTCCCTAAAGATAAAATTAATACATAACAAATGCCAAAAAAAAAAGAAGTTTCATTTTAGTCATTTTATTTTAACCTTGTTTTACTTGCCTATGAAAGAAATAGCTTTTATATATCTACTTTCAAAGGTGCTGAATATGTATAACCTACATGTCGGTGAACACCTTCTCCCCCCCTTTGCATCCTATTGCTAATTTACCAAGACATTTACATACCCAGAGCAAATTAAGTTAAAAAATAGAAGTCACAATTAAACTGAATGAAGATAAAAGGAAACAACATGTTAATGAAAACCTAATTTACATACTGTTCTGTTTGGCATTCAGAGGAAGAGGAGAACAATGGGTATAATAGAAAGATTATACCAAGCATTGAATTTCACATGGATCATTTGATATTCTACCTGTGCTGTGAGCAAGTCATGTTGCATTAGATCAAATTCTGATTTCATTCCATTGCCAAATATCCTATTGTCGCAGACTTGCCTTTTGCCTCTTCGTTACAGGGATGGAATCGCAGGACGAACCCCTGAGAGCTTGCTGTTTAACGGCCTGTGTGTGCATATTTCACAATCTGCCATTGTCACAAGATGCTCTGGTTAATAAGCAGATAATGGGATATGCAAATTTCATGTGCCTGATGGGGAAGGAAAAGCGTGCCTTCTCACCTTTATATAAATACTAGCCAACTTCTTTGTGACCATGGGAGCATCCCCGCCTGAGTGATTTATGGAACATTCTGTCCAGGCAGGGAGAAATGCCCTTTTGCCTTGGGAAATATAGGTCATGGATAGTTTTCTGGCAATTACAGAAGTTGGAGTATGGGCAACTAAGAAAGATTGGAGGATAGGAGAATATTTTTTTAAGGGCACATTAAACTATAAAATAAAATAAGCCCCACACTGCAAAATGTTTTTGAACAGCCCCAGAAGACTTATAAAATATGAAGCCAAGGTCTGAATAAGTCTCAGGGATGCTCACAAGAGGTCAAATTGATAATGAAACTCATCAGAGGCCAAACTATAGCGATTCAGCCCCAGAGAGAGTAAGTGCTTTAGAGATTTTTTAAATATCGAGAGTTACTCAAGTTTCCGTATCAGCCCTCTCTGGGGCAATGCCCCACTGAACACGGCATCATGATGAACTGGCCCATAAACTCTCTGGTCTGAAGCAGAAAAAAGATGTGGGCTTGATGGGTGACGTAAGGCATGTCTCTGGTCTCCGTTTCCTTTTCTATACATGGAGGTAATAACTGTACGGCCTTTTCATAGGATCGTTGTAAGGTTTGAAACCTGGGTAGTTTTTCTCTGCCCATATTAACCCCCTCTCTACCCTTCTCCAGCTTCATCACTGCCCTGGAGACTCACCTAGATAGATTTCTCTGGCCTGTCCCTCTGGCTTCAGGATGGGTTTGGCCACGAGTAGCAGAAGCAGGAAAACAGAAGGAGAATGGGTGTGGGGAGCATTCCTTTGGCTCCCTCCTGCAAGGTCACCCTGTGCTAGTCATGTGCTTTGACCTGAGGTGGTGGCACCTACCAGGTCACCATCCCCACCTACCTTCTGTTTGTGGGTTCCAGTAACTGTCCCCTACTTTTTAACTAGCCCAGGCCCTCTGTGGTTTTGCTATACCCTGCTCATACCATCTTAAGAGGTCTTTTATAAAACAGTACTGAGATTATTCTAATTTGAATGTACTGTCTATTTCCAGCTGGGCAACTCAATAATGCACACTTTAAAAATATTTTATGAACTAATACATGTAAGAGTTTTGATTTAAAATAACAGAAAGAATTTCAAAGCCAACTGTCAGCTTCTCCATTGATAATTCTTCATTTACAGTCCCTTTGTTACAGCTAAATAAAGCAGCCACGACACTCCTGCAGACCAAAAACGATGTGCATGTAGGGGAACAATCAGATGAATCAGTTCCACTTCCAGTTCCTCCTTAGCAGTCAAGATACTAAAACCTGTATCACCAAGCAAACGAGGGACATACATCTATCTGCCTATAGTTTACCTGTTAACAAATATTACCATGAAATATCCCTCTAAGGTTCAGGCTTGTCTCTGGTATGCGATTAGCATCCCATGCACAAGCATAACAGACCCTTGAGCCAACTGCGGCTGCAGTGACAACTGAGACAGGTCCCCTGTTTAGACAGTGGCTCTCTCCAGCGCCACTGGAAGCCCAGGGTGAACATTGTATCTGAATTTCTTTTCCAAGGGTCCTCTCTGGCTATAGGAGCAGAGAGCTGCCTCTTGCCTGAATCTCAAGTTATCAAACTCAAGAAATTCTCCAGCTTGGCTTGAGACCTCTGAGGCCATGGAAGATGGAAACTTTAAAAAACGAAACCTAGTCATTATACCTCCGCCATGGACAAGACGTGGCATTTTTCAGTAGTTGTTGTTGATGGGCTAATTCAGAACTTGACTTTCGCATATAGATAATTTGAGTATGGAAACACCACCGTTATACAGATAGAGACAGCCAATTTTTAATGAGGCAGTGGTGGAGCGTGACCTGAATTTGCAGTCAAGATTCCTGAGTTAGAGGCCTCGGCATTCCTTCTGATTATCTGTCACTTCAGGCCAAATTTAATTTAACTCCATTCACTTTCATCAGCTTCTTAGCACGTATGCTGAGCCCAGGGTGCTCAGTGCGGGTGTTAGCGATGAACAAGCTGCAGCTCTTAGGCCCCTGGGAGATCAGAGTTTGGTGGGGGTTGAAGTGAGGGCCACATAATTAGCCAGATAAGGCAAGTGGTGGCGAGTGCCATAGAACTACGCTGCTGGAAAGGAGTCCTCAGAAACAGCATCACCTAGGAGCGTGTGAGACACGCGGAATCTCTGGCCCAGTAGTAATAAGAATAATAGTGAGAATAGGGATGGGAGGAGGAGGAAACAAATACATATGCCCTGAAAGAGAATGCGCCAGACTTTCGGCAGCCAGGGAACGCTGATAAAGGATAATCACGAGTTCTCAGCATTATTCTTGCAGTTGTTCTATAAGTCTGAAAGCATCTAAAAGTAGGAAGTAAATATTTTGAAACATATGTCCCTTTGCATCTAACGCCCTTCACTACACCCTCACTCTCTTGCTCTGCTGACTCACATTGGGTAAGATCCTTCAGTTTTGATCTTTGTGGATCTGCCTCACACCACTGACTCCATGCTCAGGAGTTGAGGATGAGGACTTCTGTCAGACACCAAACAATTGGGGAGCAGCTTCCATTTGATGAGTAAAGTTCAGAATAAGACAAAGGAACGTGAGTCTTAATTCATGACCACATGTGGAAAACTCCCCAGCTTCCTGAAACCTGATTCTTGGTGATATTCTTCAAGTGAATTTCTTCAATCATATTCCAACATTAGTTGTTAGTGTAAAAATAAGTGATCAGATCTCAGGGGAGAAAAAAAGCTGGAAGGGCCTATACTGAACACTTGTTACAGAAGATGAGAAGAAATGCAGATATTAGCCTGGGTTTTCTAGATAAGTTGAAAATTTGATGCTAGACCTTTGTGAAATGAGAAGGCACTATTTACCTATTCCCTCCAACATCCTGGCAAGCGTAATGAATACAGATGGTTCACCTGGAGTCTGAAATGGCAAACAGCAATCGCCCTCCAACAAGATGAATGTACAGCAGTGCAGAGCTAGACTATTTCATTTGTCAAAAAGAGGCGATCGGCATTCATTGACTACACTGAGCTTCTATCACCTACCCATTTTTTCTAATGTGATGCCAACTCTTCAATGATGTTTCAATTCTTAGCATTCCAGAATTCTCTATCACATTCTCTGCTTCCAGGCTTACTACTTGGATTGCTTGGCAAATTGGTAGGAGGTTGGAGAAGAGAGAAATTATTCCATGATGATATTTGACAGCGGACATATCTCTGAGCAGTCTGCTGCCCAACTCTTATCAAAAGCCTTGACAAGATAATTGATATTTATACTGGATGGTTTGAAAATCAATCAGATAATCCACTTCTCAATGTATTCCATGCTTCATCTATAGGTTAAGCCAGAGAATCAGAAAAACTACATTAGTTTGTGGAAAACTGCCCAGGCTCTGGAGCACTCCTGTTACTAAGTTGCACACTTGTATCATGCCTCCCTGGAGATGCCACAGAATCTGGTTATTAAAATCTGCGTCCATTTTATTATAAAGTCATTGCCTTCCACATTGCATGACACCTGGCTACTATATACTATATAGAGCCACAGATGGTAGCTTTCAGAATAAATGCCAACAATATTTTACTTTTCTAGAGAAACTGGCTTATGTTTTCTGTGTGGCCAAAGGGACCCATAAAACTGAAGATGGTTTGCTCTCGCTTTTACCACTAGGAAGCTCCAAGGCAAATTTTCAGTTAAATTTTAACAACAGTGTAAGAGTCTATAGTATTGTCCGTATTGTGATCTTACTTGCATATTGCTCTTCTGATTTGTTTTTTTCTTGGTTGTGATCTTTTATTGGTTCTTTATGTTTATCTGAGTGAGGGAAGGAAGAAAGGGAAGAAAAGAAGAAGGGAGAGAAGAAGGGAAGAAAGAAGAGAGAGAGGAGAGGAGAGAAGAGAAGAAGAAAGAAAAGAAAAGAAAAGAGAAAAGAGAAGAGAAGAGAAGAGAAGAGAAGAGAAGAGAAGAGAAGAGAAGAGAAGAGAAGAGAAGAGAAGAGAAGAGAAGAGAAAAGCTACCTATGGCTTGTTTTCACCAAACAGGAACAGCAGGCTTCACCCCCACAAAAGGGAAACTGGGAGCTGGCTGAGCAGGAGAGGGAACCTTGGCCAAAGGAACAGGAGAGTTGCTCAGTCTAAGCCGAAGTAACTGTAACGCTCTCTGTTTTATGCTTGCGAGACACGCCACTGAATTGAATAAGCTTTTAACTCCTTCTTACAGTTCTAAAGCCACCAGCTCTCACACAAGCGAGGAACAGTGAGAAAGCAGCAGACAACGCTGCCGTGCAGGGTACATCTCCGGGGAGCTGTCTACCTCCACCAGGCAGATGCGATCTAGAATGCCCCGAGTGCCTCAGCTCCTATCCTGCTGTGTGGTTGTTCTTCTTGGCCGATCCTTCTCTGGGACGGCCTCATGAGTTTAAATGACAGCAACAGAACCTCAGTAGAGCCTAATAAAACATGGGCTTAGAAATATATTGGGGCAAATGAAACATTAGTAGGCCCCTGAGATATATAAACAGAAAAAACAGTATGGTTTCTCCCTTCTTTCCTTCCTCATTCCATTTTTTTCCCTTCCGGAGCCTGAGTTGAGATGGGCATGAAAATCCCCATGGAATTGAAGTAATATCCCTTTGCATGTAGGATTTCATGGGAACATTCTCGCAGTTGTTAGGGTCCTATCCAGATTATGAACTAGTCTAATAAATTAAATTTTAAAAAAAGGAAAAGAAAGAAGAGCCACAGTCCCTGGGTACAGTTGATTGCTACCACTTTGCAAAGGCAGCCACAGCTGCAGCAGGCAACAGCCAAGAGGAGAGCTACACCAAAAACAATGCTGCTCCCAGGAGTCCGCATTTGCTTGTTCCTTCGGCTGGTGTGTTATCTTTCTCAGACAGGAACATAAATAAATGTTGCCTCAGACAGGAACCGCAGCATCAAATATAAAAGCCGTGTGTTTGAAATTAATTGTTTTCTGGCACCATTCCGTAAAAAATGACATGCTTTCGATTGAAGCACTCCCATGTCAAGCCAATTAAACAAGAGAGCGACAACTGGGCCGAGGTCAATAAAGGGTGCTGGCCATTGCTCAGCCATGAGACAGGCTGTGCTGGTCACCATCTGTGGAAGCAAGTTAGGCTGCCTTTTTCAATAAAGGTTGTCAAGACCCACTGGAAACAAGGCATCAAATGCAAGAGAATTAGACCTTCAGAAGAAAACCTTCCCTTTCTTCTAGTTCTGGTCTCTCGATTCATCAGTCACCTCCATTCTTACCACTTCCTATTCTTGGGGAGGAACTGGCCACTTGACAAATAGATTTATCTGGTATGAGGGTACCTCTGGCTTATCCTGCCCAGAGATAGCTATCACTAAGACATACTTGATTTGAACAGCTTAACTGAAGTATAATTTCAGGTCACAGAACTCATTCACGTCAAATGTACAACTCGATCATGGCACAGTCACCACAGCCCAGCGTTAGCGCATTTCCGTGGCCCCCAAAGACCCCTTGCACCCACTTGCAGGTTCGATCCCAGTTCCTAGGCCTAGTGCTGGGCAACCACTGGTGTTCTTTCTGCATCTATGTATTTATGTGAAATCTGGACATTTCACACAAATGGAATCGTGCCAGGAAGGAAGGAAACTAACAAATATCCAGCATGTCAGATTAAAAAAATCAAACATGTAACAGAATTCTGCTCTCTTTCCTCCTAGAATTATAATGGATTTTTTTTTTCACATTTAAATCTCTGATTCATTTAAAATTTATCCAGAATAAAGCTCCAACTTTTCTCTTTTCCAGATGGTGACCCAGTTATTTCAATTCCCATTTGTTAAATAACCCACATTTTCTCTACTGGTTTAAGATACTACCTTTACTTAATAGTAAGTTCCCTAAGGTTTGCCTTTGGTTTCCTATGTTATCCTATATTTTTCTGTTCCATCTATCTCTTTATTATATGCCATTGCTACACTTCAAAAATTGCTTTCCTATCTGGTAGTACTAGTCTCCACTGCTCTTCTTTAAAAAAAAATTTCCTTGCTATTTTTGTTTGCATATTTTCTCCCAACAAACTTTAACTGTGGCGGAAAAGAATTTTATGACTCCAAGTAGAAATAAAAGATTGATACATTTGTCTCCATGATTAGTAAGTTCTTCGGAAAGACAAACTGAAAGAAGCAAATAAATATCTATAAGCAGAATCAAAAGACAAATGACAAACAGACAAATAAATATTTGTAACTCATATCATAGATAATGGGTTTATCTCCCTAATATATAAGGAGTTCCTAGACATAAAAAGACCAACAGCTCAAGAGAAAATAGGCAAAAGATATGAATAATTCAGAGAAAAGGTCTGCTAGTGCCCCACTGTTACACAGCCTCAAGCTTATTCTCGCTCTGTTCTTTCCCTCTTATCTGAAGGCAGCCCTAATAGTGAGAGCAGTAAACAAACTCAACACACTTTGGGGAAATGCCCCTTTTTTCCTGAATTAAAGCTGGTCTTAGAAGGATGATACTACATACAAGAAAGGAAGATAAAATGATTTCTACATTTGAGGGGCTCTTAGTAGTTACTGAAGCCCACGGACAAAGACCACTAGAGAAACCCACTTATATGAAGTATCAGTACTGTCTCAGAATGGGGAATTTGGAAAGGGAAGTTACAGGATGGTTTTAGGACAGTTGTTAACCAACTCGGAAGGGGCTGATCAGAACTTGTAAACTAGGGAGCTGCTGGAAGTCAGCAGTCTTATCTCTGGAACATGTGGGCCCACGCAGAGTTACTGGTGAGGCAGGTGTTTAGGGTCCAACCTCGGAAACACGTTTGAAGGAGCTGGCATTTGAATAGCTTGTTTTGACAGTTTTGCTGCATGTCATTGTTTGAGACATGTTATCTGTTTTGTGAGTTACAGTACAGGATTACAAATTGTGATTTTTCTGTTTTCCTTTCTCATGGTTTATATAGCACTTTAATATCCAGCATAACTAATCCATTAGATATGTACTATAATATTCATTTTATAGATGGAGAAACTGATGCATTATGATATTTAGCATTTCATCTAAATTCCCACAGTTATTAAGTGGTGGAGTTGAGTTTCAAAATCACGTCTGTCTAGCTCCAAAGCCTGGGCTTTGACCATCTACTCTGTATGCCACTAAAGTGGGAATTCTTCACTTGGGGTACATGAGATACCTTTAAGACAATTCATGACTTCTGCATATTATATGTTATGGAGAGAGGGAAGAGCATGCATATACACATCTGATTCTCAACAGGCAGGCGAACCAACAAAAAAGGTTAAAAATCTTTGCCCTAGAGAAGTCGTCCCCTGAAATCTAGGACAGCTTGACCCACATTAGGGTGAGGAGAGGACATCTATTTGTTTCAAAAAACAAAATGAGCAGGGTGACCTCTTTCAGAGCCATTGTATGACTTGGGTTTCTCATTTTTAGCTTCTTTGGAATTAAAATCAAAATTATTAGCTTCTTTGGAATTAAAATCAAAATTAAAAGGAAGCAGACAATGACCTTGGATTGAGAACTCATGGAAAAAAGGATCCATGGGTTTCATCCAGCCAGTGCAATTGCCTTGGGGAAGTCACACCTTGAATCTGAAAGTTATTGAGTGTCTCTGGCTCTCTAAATCAAGTCCACTTATCCCAGATAGATCCAAGAGGAAAGTGATCTTAAAAGAATAACTCTATTCTCTATGTGGTTCGTGCAAATTTGAAATAAAAATTAGACTTTCACTTTCTTCCCAACAAGATTTGTCTCAGAAGTTTGCCTTTAAAAAAAAAAAAAATTTTTTTAAAAAAAAATTAAAGGAATAGGATAATAGGTGAGTTTGTTTTCCCCAGAGCAAGAAAACTTAGTTTAACTCATTTGTTCGCGTGACTGGTTTTTCAAGTACAAATAGCAAAGGAGTTTGGGAATTAACAAGAGAAGAGATTACAGCTCATGAAAAAAAGAAAACCCTGTGTGTTTCTCCCTTATGGCTTGTTGCAAACTATGCTTTCCAAAACAGAGTGAATAAAATTTCTGGAGGGGAAAGATTCTAAGCTAACAGCAACAGCGAAAATCTCCCTACAGACACAAGGATTTAGCATGATGTGTTAAAAAGGGACAGGAGACAAAACAACCAAGAAGCTCAGAAGACAGTCAAAGCGAACTGCCTCTACTTTTTGAAACCCGACGATTCCCTGTTTTAGGCTTCACATCAGGCATTTTTTTTTTCACATGCTTATCACATTATTGCGCCCAACCCGCAGCTGTTATGCACATTTCTAGATAAACGTTAATTTATAATAATGTATTGTTTGTCACAGACGACAGGGGGGGAAACTGAACTCTTTCTGTCCATCTGGAGATGGTGAGCAGCTGGTTAAAATCAGGGATTCGACATAATTCATTTTCTAAGTATCTCAGCGCCTCCACACACCAGCCCAGCCATAACTGCTCTTTCCCTGGAATACATGTTGGTCTCTGTCCCCACTATTCTTCAGCCATCTGGTTGGGGGTTTGTCCTCAACCTTGGAAGTTTTGCCTCCCGTGAAACAAGTATGTAAGAATTCACGAGAAGAGACTCTGTGCCACACTAGGGCAGAGGTTCTTCAATCGTCAGATTCTGCAATTAACTATAACCACACTGCATGCATGCCTGAAGACCAATTATTCATATTATAGGGGAAACACAACAGCAAATTTGTGGCTGAGAAAGATTGTCTAGATCATGCCTGTGACAAAACCATTAACACGCATAAGAAACAAACCAAATAATAAAAATAATAATAAAGGGGGCAAACACAAATGTGCTCTGTCTCACTCTGATTGTTCAGCTGGTGGTGGGTCACATCCAGATTACATGCCACTCAGAAAACGGAAGCGGGTCTTCACTAGAAACTCTCTCTGAGAGCCAAAAGATGAACCCGTAACTTTGGAAAAGCGCAAATGTGTGTCCAATGAGTGCATTCTAAATCTTATCAGAGGAAAAGTACTAAAACTGAATACCTATGTTGTCTCAAAGCTTTATCATATACAGTTAGCAAATTTATTTTACTGTACTGTCCTACTAATACATGTAATTTACATTTCCCGTAAATCCACCAGCTAAAGTAGGGGGAAAAAATAGTGAATCTGGATATAAAGAAATAGTGACCAGCTTAGTTCCTCACCATCAAAATTATTCCATCGTTAGTTAATAAATTCCAAGGGTTCAGGGTTTCGAAGTTTTTTCTTTCATGATCATTACGTGCTTCCAGCTTTGCTTTTGTCCATGTTTAGCATACTAGTGAATTGGAAGACAAACCAGTCGATAGAAGCACAGAGAGAGTAAAGGTGGGAAGATTCAGAAAGGAGCATTTAAAAAACGTGTGAGACAGTGGAAAGTTCTAACATACACGTAATTAAAGAACCAGAAAGATGGAGGATAACGAGGCAGTATTTGAAAAGATAACAGGTAAGAAAGTTCTGAAATAGACATCAGACATCAAGCCATAGATTTGAGAAACTCTGTAAAACAAAGCAAGGCAAATTAAGTAAACACCAAACCTAGGAATTTTGTAGTAAAATCTCTCAAACCAAAGATAAAGAGAACATCTCAAAAGCAGCCTAAACACGGATTTCTACCAGAAATCTACAGATATCATCAAACATAGGGTAGAACTTTCAAATTGTCTTTCATAAAGTAAGAGAAACAAGACTAGCATATCTGGTTTTCTCAAGTGCTTAATAGTTCCATGTCATTTCTTTAGGCCTAGTATGGCCTTCCAGTTTATATATTTTTTCCACATTTGACATATGGTCCAAGAAGTTTAAATATCTGAGTCTAGCCTCAGAATCCATGAGTACAAATGCAAACAGATGTTTCTACCAGCCAATACGGACTGAGATTTGCTTTCCTTACTCAGAGGTTACTAGAGGGAGGGAGTGTTAATTTATAAAACTTGATAGTCTTCCTAAACACTGCTAATCTAAGAGTAACACAATTTTGTAGAACTTGACAAACTGATGCTAAAATCAATATAAAAGAGCAAAGGCCAAATATAACTAAGACAATTTTACAGAAGAAATACAAAGTTAAGAAATTGATATTAATACATACTGAAAGTATAGTGATTAAACTATGTGGTATGGTAAATTGAATATGGAAAAAATTACGTAATATTAAAATAAATCCATACATATATTAAAAATTGACATATGGCCAAAATTAAAGTGAGAAGGCATACTCTAACAGGATGATAGTCTAGACAGTCTAAAAATCCCACTGTGGAAAAACTAACCAAAAAAAAGTGGAAATATACATGTATACATACACATGCACAAACATACAGACACACACACACACACACAGTTTAATTTTAAAAAAATCTTTTTATTGGCAAGAAGGTAAAAATATCCTTGAAAACCAAATATGTAGTGAAAGTGTGAAACCAAAAGGCAAACAATGTCTGAATTTGGTTCTTATCCCAGATTCATCAGTCTTGATGAACTACGGTTCTTATTTCCACGCTTACATGTAGCACAGATGACAGGAGAATAAGCCCAGGTTTTTCCAAAGGTTGATGGTCAACTAAGAAATACCTGTCTAAACCTGAGACCCCAAAAGCCTACTTCGTCCATATTCTGGTGAATGATGAAAAAAAGTCATAAAACCAAAAGGAGAGCAAGAAATTTGCCAAACTCTGACTCGGTGTTGGGTAGAGTGGGAAAAAAAAAAAAAAATTCCTCTGTGGATTTGTAAACCTAAGTCAAACTTTATGAGAATTTGAGGGCAAAGTCACACTGTATGTATCCAGAGCACCTCCAGCCAAGAATTTATATTAAAGCTGTTATTGTTATTGTTTCCTGTACCTACAACAAAGGAAGTATAATTTCTCTCTGGAGGAGAAAGTGCCAGCAGAAAAACAAATAAGAATATATAAAGAACAAACACAGCATTATAAGGAACAACTCGAGATATTCCAACTACCAGACACAGAATATCAAGTTTGTATGCTTATTCTGCTTCAAAAAGTAACAGGTATTTAAAATATTTTTAAAAACACGAAAATAACATGAGACTATAAAATGTGACCAAGATGAAAAATAAACGGGCGCTTGGTGCAAAGGAACTGAAGCATAAAATAAAATTAAGATCGCAAGGCATCGCTCACGCTCACTGGAATTCCACGGCTTCGTGTGAGAAGCAAAAGATGACAGTGAGTAAAATCAGCTTGTGCGAATCCTGGTTCTATCACTCAGGCTTGGGAAATAGGCTTAAGGACTCTCAGACTCAGCGACTTCACCTGTTCAATGGAACTAAGGATAATACTTATCTCGCAGGCTTGTGAAGGTCTTTAAATGAGATCATCGATGTCACATTTTTCCTTTGAGCCAAGCACAGTCAGCGCCTAATAATGTTTGCTGCTACTCTCGTTCAGGCACGAATGACGATACTGGAGCGATCCAGTTCAAGTGCATCGTGCAGATTCAGGCAATGGTGGGAAGCTCAAGCAGATATTCCAGGAGGTTCTCATGTGTGTGCACAAAGCAAAGTCAAGGAGAGAGAGATCAGAAAGTATGAAACGACCACATCATACAATATGTGCTCTAAAAGAGGGGAAAACGGGTGAGTTCATGATGGATTTCACGAGCGACTGCCAATTTGTCCCCATAAGCAATAACTATTTGCAAGAAGAACTAAGGTAGAAAAACATTTTTAAAATCAGTGTACAAAAGTATGCTCTTCGATGAAAATTTTTTCTTCAGTGACACTCTTACAAAAAGAAGTCATAAGTCAGAATTAATAGGTAAGGAGAGGCAGAGGAAGATGAATTTCTCTGGACATCACAGTATAACAGGAGCAGAGAAAAAATTAAAGCTTGAAACTGGAGGCAATGAGGTACAGTGGGGAAACCACGTGACTTGGCCCTGCACAAATGTATTTTAGACTCAGTTCTGTCCCTAAGTAGTACTGTCTCAAGGAAATTGCCAGGAAAATCCGGGCTATCTCGAGTAATCCCTCTGAGTCTTCGTTCCATCCACTATGACATACTACAACATAAAACTTGTGGGCCTCCATGATCACTTTGGCTCTGTGTCCATAAAACTCTAAACCACAACAAATCACCCATAAGTTTCCAATTTTGCAGGAATTTAACTTGTGTGAGGAACAACCTATAAAATTCAAGCAAAAGAAACGTGTTTCTTTTTGTCTCTGACCTAAATGGTTGGCATTATCCTGCAAACACAGGCAAAAATATGTGTGAAATTGAATCATTCTAGCATGGGAAGATATATTATAGGAATATCCCAAGAGGAGAAAAAAGGGGGAATTTGAATGCTTCTGGATGCTGGGTAAGGAGCCTTTACTATAGATTCTGATATCTTATCAATTGCTTATAATTAGACGGAAAATAATTTGTTTTATTTGTATTTTCCCTTCTCAAATGCACAATCGATTCTATAATTCTAGCTGAACTAGCTAATTTTGGCCAGTTTAAATTTAATTATTATAAATAAAAAATGCCAGAAACAGGCACTCTTTTATTTAAAAAAAAAAAAAAATGCTAATATAGTGTGACTTCATTCTTCGCTTCTGTTGTCATTTTCAACACCTGAAGGTGTAACTCGAAGAAAGCATGCTGTATCACGCTCCTCTGTGGTCTCCCTAACAACTGGGATCACACCAATAAGGAGGGCTGGCGATACTGACTTAATTTTTCTGGAAACACTGGGTGAGGCGTCTTTGGCATGAGTGAGAAGTTCCCATACTGTCTGTGCTCTGGCTCGGGCTCCCTGGGAGTGATGTGACCCGTATCTGGGTCTTCCTTTCAACATTTGATGGCTCACTGTTAACGTGAGACCCAGCCGGCCTCCGTACGCCTAGAATAACTAAACGGTAAAAACAGAATAATTATTCTGACTTCACGAAGTTGTCATGAATATTAACTGAGGATTTATATCAAAATGCTTAGATAACTATAAATCAGCTTATAAAATTAAAATAACACTATTTTCACTAATTAATTTTATTATTTGGCATAAAGAATAGTACGTAAAGAAACCTAAGGCCCTGCCTTCACTCCAAACTCCAAGTCAGAGATTTATTTTATGGTTGGTTCCAGTGATTGCTGCATACCTCTTCCTTGAACTTTCTGGAAGTGAGTTCAGTTGATTTCACTTGAGTTTCAACTCTTGTTTTCTTAATTCATTCGGATAAAAATGTGAGAGTTGCCCCCAGGCAACTCTGTAAGATGTTCCTAGCATTGATTTCTATGATCCAGTGATCCCATAAATGACCCTGACTGTGAAATGTTGATTCTCCATTTGCTTTTTTTCAGTCCTGCTTCCAGATCACCCCAAACTTGACACTTCTAGCAGCCAAGAGGAAGGGAAGGGGAGAGTCATGGGAAGAAAAATAGGCCTGGCAGAGTCAGGGACACGACTGTTTTCAAGAACTTTGTCCTTTGTTGCTTTCCTCAGTCAACTCAACTAGGTCTCTCCACTTGTTCTGAATGTAAGAGTCGAAAGTTTTAGTCACTATGCAAATATGTGGTACTGAGCTGACAGTCTTGTTCAGAAGGGAGCATCTGCTGAAAGGGAGGGAGGACATGTGTCGAGGTATGTTAACAGAAGTAAACTGTAAACATATGTACAGGTTCAAGAAACAGACGAAGATGCAGAAGTATAGAATACTTTGTGAAACTTCAACTACTGGTGATGGAGATACACCTGGACCACAGTGGGACCTTGATCAAGTACCTTACGGTTTCTCAGTGGCCCGGACATTAGTGTTCTCACCTTCCAATGATATTAAATGATAATGATATTATAAAAGTGACAAACTACATGAAAATGAAAGAAACAGCACTAAATAACAAAACCACTTATCATATGGTTGGTTCTACCTCAGAGGAGTCTGGGAATTATGCCAGACAAGGGATGAGGTCATGACAGAAAGAATCTGTGTTTTGTACAAAATTATTAAATTGAGGATGCACAGGGTCAAGTGAAAACCCGCTCTTTCCTCCTCTGGTTTCATGGCCACAGGTGTATAATGAATCACCCATGTGCATATCCACAGGATCCTGCCTGCCGTAACCAATGACCGCCACCTTCCATGCAATTGAAAATGAGAAGGCTCGGTCTCATAGTGACCTGGTGAGTTTTCAGGCATGACTGAAGACGCCCCTGCAGAGAGGTCCTCCATGGTCTTTCTGTGACCCCAGGACAGTAGATGCTAAACATGCTGAAATGTAACTTTGTTTTCCTAAAACTGAACTCAATTAGCCCTGGACCTCCAGTTTTGCTTAGGGCAAAATCAAAACCCCAAAAATCCCCTTCTTACTTGACAATGAAAGGTAATTCAGCCCCTTGCCAACTTAAAACATCTCTTTTCATTCTTAGTAATTAGTTCTGATTACGTAGTCAAATTCAAGTATAAAATTTGTTCTTTTGCAGATTTTCTCCATCACCTCCTCTTCATTTCATCTTTCAGTACAGAAAAAACATTGTATTTTTCTTGGGGCACTCACTCATCTCATCTTACAAACTAAACCTCACCTTGGCTCTCACTACGAACGGTCAGCCCCTTAACCTGGTCCTAGCGTAGCGCTTTTACACTCATAAATGAAAAACAAAGTTGATTACAATCTCAAATATTATTGATATTTTACACCACCATGCCTATTGACTGTATATTAGAAGAAAGCCATATTTGTTTCATGAGTATTCAAAGGAGTAAGAAAAGAAAGCAAAAGGTAGAATGGGAAGAAAGGGAAACTGAAATGGGCAGAAACCCTCTCTCTGCCACTTCTATATGCACTTTAATTTATTATATACAATTAGCCTATTAATGACATTTCTGTTGGTTCAAATTTTTCATATTAATGAAAAATTACCTATTTATACATATGCAAGTATTTCTGGCAAATAAATTATTAGAAGTGAATTGCTGAGTCAAAGAGCAAGCATATTTAGAATTTTAATAGATATGTTGATTTTCTATCCAAATTGGTTGTATGAAGTGCTCATTTTCTACATTTTCACTGCACTGTACATTGTTTTAAAATATTTTGCTAAGACAATACGCAACATTACTTTATGGTGCATTTGTTTGATTATCAGCGGGATTAAACATTTTTTTTCAGTTATTTATTAGCCATTTGCATTTTTGCAACTGTGAATTGCCCACACAAGGTGATGGTTCATTTTTTATTTAGTTGTTTGTCTTTTTCTTATTAATTTATAGAAATTCTTTACTCTGAATATTAATCTTTGTGCTTTTTGTTGCTGAAAAAATATCTCAGCTATTCACTTATCTCTTATTTATGACGTTTTTCATCCTACAATTGCTTTGAGGTTTTGTGTGGTAAAACCTTATCTTTTTCAAGATTAAATTTGATTTTTATATTTTTCTTGGGAATGCCTTCCCTGGTCAGAACTATTTAGTTTTCTAGAATTGCTATTGTTCTTTGCTTGCTTATTTTTTTAAGAATATATTGAAAAAGATCTAGATTATTTTTGTGTATGGTGTGGGGTATTTTTTCAGATAGATAAGCAGTTGCCCCCAAAATATTTATATCAATCTATTATTTTTATTTCTAAGGCTAAATGCTATCTTTTTTACACGAAGTTCCCATAGACATACGGGTTTATTTCAAGGCCTCATTGCAAGGAGCTGGAGCAATCTGAAAGAGTACAGAAATTCAGTGGAATAAAACTACATATAGTAATTACTTTATTCCACATTATTAAAACCAAAAATACTATATGCTTCATCTTCTGGAATTTTCTGTTTCCTCTGACTACATAAATCATACATCCCTTGGACTTAGATCATCCATAAAAAGAAAAAAAAAGGCAGATTTCCCTGAGACGATTCGGCTACAATGTCCCAACAGACTGAGCCAGCAGCAGAGGAACAGGTAGACGAATGTCTGAAAAGGCTGCTGAAATATTTGTGTTGGGTGTAGTTAGGTCAGAAGGCCTTTTCTCTCTCCGATAGCCCGGAGAATGACATCTCACTTGAGAACCCAACCATCACTTCTGGGTATGCAGGTGCTTGCTGATGCCGACAGCCAGAAGAGCTTGCTGAGCCTGTCCTCCTGACACAACTTTTAAATGTGACAACTTTTGAAGCCAAGCTCTTCGGATTTGGCCCTTCTCAACAGAGAACTGAGCCGACTAAGTTGTGACCTTCTATGTCCTCCACGGTGAGGGATTCTTTGACTGATACAGATCAGTGTTCCACTGGGAACATACCCCTTGGCAAAGCAGAATCAGCCTCCAGTCCGGGCACGCGCAGTCAGCCCGGATTACGGGAACGGAGGGGGTGCATTGGTTCCTGTGCTTACCGCCAACTGAGCCAGGTTTAAAGAAAGTCCTGGATTAGCAAGGCTGTGTGGCCAACAGAGGGCTTTTATGTTACCAGATAAACATGTGCTTTTTCAGGTCATATCATGCTCAGGAAATCCTCCCAGTTCAGGGTACTCGCCCAGCGAGGATCTGACGCTTCCTGGTGACTCAGACGACCGCGCCAACATACTTAGGCAGTCTCTTTGCACCCAGAGGAAGGCAGGACCATGTGCAGGAGTGAAATGGGGCTGAGAGTGAGCATACCCTGTTCCACCGCAGTGGGGCTTCACTCGGTGCCAAGGAAGATACCACAGCCAATTTGGGAGGCCACAAATCTCCTCTTGCAATTAGGCCAATAGAGCTAGTGTATATTTATGTATGTGTGTGGGTTGGTGTGCATGTTGAGTATGAAAAATGCTATAGTAATACTTGTGGTGTCTTTGACTCTCCTTCACTCCACGTCCCATCACTCACTTCGTTGGTGTTGGTGTTATTCTATTTATACGCACAACAGCCTGGTTCACTGTCAGTGCTGCCCAGTATGGGAGCCACATGGGGCTATTCGGACTTAAGTTTAATTGGCATAGAATTAAAAACTCGATTCTTCAGTCAGACTGGCCACATTTCACATGCTCAGGAGACACACGTGGCCTGTAGCTGTCATAATGAACAGCACAGATATAGAACATTTGCATCATTGCAGAAGGTTCTATGGGACTTATAGCAAGTCCTGATGTAAGTCCTTCCATGTTTTGTTATATATGATAGGCTCTGCCTTCAAGGAGCATACAGCCTGGAAGAGAGACAGACAGTAAGCAAACATTCTCTCAAATAAATCAGCAGTGGTTTATGAAGGTGCTGGGTGTTCTGAGGGGGCACAGCGTAATCTCTGACTTGCCTGGAGCATCGTAGGCAGCTACTCTGAGGAGTGAAGTTTAAGTGGAGGCCTGAAGAATCCGGAAGAATGGATTCCCACTGGAAGGTGTGCATCTGTGGCATGGTGCCGGGTGGAGTGGGAATAAGATGTTTAATGTACAGGAAGAGAGAAGGGCCAAAAGCAGAAGGTGAACAAGATTTTAAAACACCTCTGGCCTTTCCTGCCTCTGCTTTGTTTCCAAGCCCAAATAAATTCTGCTCTCTGGTTTATCCTGCTCCCCGCTGCATCCCCAGGCTAACGATCACAATTAGGTTTTACCCGAGGTAACTCCGGCTAAAAAAAGTAAGAACTTCTAATAGCTACAATTTAAATTCAACTAAAACTGCCATCCTTTGCCCATCCAGTGGAAGAAGCCAGTCTCGATTTGCTAACTGCCCCCTGAATGAAGAAGAAACAAGGCAAAGGCAGGTCATGCTTGTGCAGGTGAATCTTAGTGAGGTCACCTAGAGAAGCACAGAGTCAGCGGTGACCTACAGATACGAGGAGGGAGGAAGAGAGCACTACAAAAAACCCGGGCTTCTCTAGGAAGAGGCGAGGGACAGGAGAAAGGAGACCAGATGCAAGTGAAATTGACTAAATACAATATTTGTAATGTGGCTGTAAAATTAGGCTGAGCTGGCAGTTTTCGTCTGAATATTATTTATGAAATTATTTTATGATTTACATGCTTTCCCCCTAAACAGATGTTTCAAGAACAAAATCGTAAGGGAAAGCCAGCGCTTACAACAGAATTTCCAAATAATATGCTAGTTTGCCTAATTGAAAGAATAAATACAGGGTGGAACTGAGTATGTAATTTTAATAAGCAAATAACTCAAGTTGGAAAACAGCTACTCTCCATTGTTTCTTTCCAAAGCAGTGAAACAAAAATGAACTTTAAGCTAGCTATTCTAATGATAGAAACAAAGAAATGATAAAAATTTTTCAAACAATTCAGATTTTGTTTTAATCATTGACTGAGGAGAGATTTACATAAAGAACTATTAAGCAAGAGAAGAAGGAGAATGCATAATGTGCCATTTTTAAAAAGAAAACCAGGAGAAAACCCTTACAGAAATAGAGAAAAATTACAAAGGATAGGCACCAGTTCAGGATAATAAGTAAAATACAATTCCATTTTGGTAAAATTAAAAACAAACAAACAAACAAAAAACAGAACTCCTGTACGTGTGTCTGTGTAACTGTCTTATCGGATATTTCTTTCTTTTTTTTTTTTTGCATTTCCCACACTGTATTGTCTCATTTGTGTGTAGTTGGCCTTTTCCATGAGACCAGGCCTCTGCCCTTATCTAGCACACTGTAGGCATGGGATGAATTGTTGCTGCATAAATGACACCAACTAGACCAAATGGTTAAGGGTGAGGGTCATGAACTGTGTGTGACCAGGGCTTTTTCTTTGAGAAGAGGTGTCATGTGGGCCAGGAAGGCTATTTACAGGACTTGGAGTCAACATCAAAGGCAGGACGGGCTGCACAGTTTGCAGGACCTAATGCAAAATAAAATTTTAGGGCCCCTTGTTGAAGAATTAAGAAATTCAAGATGGCAGCTACAGAGCATTAAACCAAGTGCGGGTCCCTATGTAAGCACAAGGCTGCAAGCCCATGAAGCCTACCCTTTAAAGGCAATCAGGGGTCCTGGACAGATTTTAAGCAGATGCAAGCTGATCACACTCAAGAAAGATGTTTAAGAAAGATCACTGCAGATGCAGGAGGCCTGCAGGAGACTGGGAAGAAAACTGCACTAATGATTAGGAGGGCCCGCTCAATTTAGCCAGTGGCAGAAGGGTTGGAGAGGCATAGAAGGGTCCAAGAGAAAACCAAGGAATTAGGAACCACCACCACGATTGTACTCAGAGTAGAGACGAGGAAGGAGAGCTGAGGAAAATGGGTGGGGCATGAGAGAAAACTCGTAAGTTTCTGCCTCTGGCAACCAAGTAAACTGAACAGCAGCAGAGCCACAGCCCACAAGGACATCCAACATGCTCTCGAAAATGACAACACAATGTAGGAAGTGATAAATAACATGGATGTTGCCATGAAAGAGTAGAAATAACATGCTAATGAGTGCAGACAAGACAGACATTTTCTTCAAAGAATCTGGGAGAAGAATAGGAATTGCCCCATGTCAAAGCTGGCATTTATGCTGCAAATTAAAATGTTAATTTTTGCATAAAGACCAGTAGGCTGGAGAGTCCAAGAGCAGTCTGGTGTGTGGGGAGGTCCAGGGTGAGAAGGAAGCACTGTTATTTTGGATCATAGCACTCTGTGAGCCAGGTAAATCCTGTTTACAGGTGATAAAAGGGAGGCATAAGGAAGCAAGGTGACTTTCTCAAGGTTACAAAGAGAACTAGAAAATAATATCACCAGACTCCTTATCCAGAGTTTTCTCCAATTGACCATAGCTTCTCCTCAAAACATCTTCTGTAGTTTAGATTGTTTCGATAACTGATTGAATTATCAGCACGGCAGACTCAACAGAAGACAGGAGAGACGCCAGGGATTAGGACCACCGAGAATCCTAATGGTAAGCAGTCAAATGCTGGAACTGAGCTGGGCTGCAGGGTTAACTTAATCTAGCAACAATACATTTCTGGCAAAGACTTGCCTCCTGGTTTTTTTGATCAAGCAAATTTCTGAGCCAAATGCATCGCACAAGTGCTCACAAATCCATGGACGGATTTCTTTTCAGGTTATGCCTGAATGCCCAGTATTGTCATGAGAAAGTGCTTGTTGGAACATTTGCTTCTTTCTTATTGATGAGCAGCTGTAGATGACACAACTCTAAGACTCAGGAGTTTCCATCCCTCAGCCCTGTCAGTCTGTTCTGGTTTAAGATGACTACATAGCTGTTTTATAGAACAAGAGGCAGTCAAATGGGAGAGACAGATGGTTTTATTTCTCGAACCGGCTTCATTAAAGATTACTCAAAGCATTGTCTCACTTGCCCTCGCATTTTACTTTCATTATGGGTTGGAAGTGGGAAGCCATTTTTCATAAGGCTAATCTTTAGTTCATGGTGGTACATCCTACAAAAGTGGCCATTCGTTATCAGACCCCTCTGGCCTTAGCTGCCCCTTAAGTTTCCATTCATCACAGCAAACCCTTGGAAAGCCTGGCTCTGCTGTTCCTGAGGCCTTCACAGTGGAATCCTAGGCCCAGAGGAGGAAATGGTCAAATAAAGACTTCCCAGAATTTTTCAAAAGGAACCATAGAAGCACTGTTCCTGAGAGAAGATCATATGATATATCATCCAAATAATTTTAGTACCTCCTGGAACACTTTTTAAAGTAAAAAAAGGTTTTATTAATAAATACATCAAATTGATAAATACAAACCAAGCCTAAATGAGAAAAAACAGGACATATTTTCACTCTCCTCTTATCAATGTAATTTCAAAGGTAAACCAGCAAACTTTTCCTACTGAAATAAGCACTTTGCGTCACACGCAAATATATGTCCACCAAAGGTAGAAATAAAGTATATCAATCAACTGGCTACAAAATCATATATTAGCTTTCTCACACCCCCTTTAAATGTTTGAATCATTTGACCCTCACAGATAGTCTCGGATGTTCAAAAAACTGGATTTATTTTTTTTAACTTAAAGTCAAGGTCACTGAACACTAAAGGAATTGTTATCACATCTAAATACATTTTACTTTGGCTTACTCCATCTACCATGTCTGGAATTAATAAATATTTATTAAATAAATAAGTGAGGTGATATATTAAGTTCATCACAAGTTCATCTGGCTGCCTCTGATGTTCGTAAAACATTGTGTTAAAGAATAAATTGGCAATGATAGTTATCGTGAGCACTTCTATACAGCAAAGAGAGAAGAGAATGACCATGTCAACATTTACTATGTACCAGGCAGCATTCTGAGGTCCTTCATATACATTCTCTATTTTAATCCTCAAAACAATTCTATGAGACAGGTATTGTTACCTTCATCTTACAATTGAGTAAGCAAAGGTTCAAGTTAGTGAACTAACTAAACAGATCAATCCCATGATGGCCCAAACCCATGGCTGTCTGACTCTACAACTCAACCCTTTTCTCTTTCCAATATAGATAACATCTACTTTGCATGGATCAGCCAAAGGAAAACTCTTAGCATTAACAGAAATGTTCAGATATAAGAAAATTGGTAAGGAAATTAAAGTTTGAGGACAATAAATATGAACTAAAAATTATATATGTAAATACACACATACACATACACACAAAAACTACTTTTGCATTATGTTAGAGTCTTAAAAAATGTATGTGTCCCAATGTTACCACTAGCCATCTTTATCAAAGAGCATTTATTAAGTGTGAGTTCTTGGATAATTTCTTGTGTTACTGACCAAAAGAACTACTCATTCCTTGTCCTGTCCTCTTGAGAGTGTCATCCCCCATGTATTAAATCGATGAGAAGTCATTTCCATAGCTCAAGAAGTCTACTAATCAGTAAACGATGGGATGAGAGGCCATGTGAGGAGAAACAAAGTTAAAATGGTCTCAACAGTGTCCCTCTGGATTTCTACAAAATCTTTTAATAAAAGCAGCTGAAATTTCATCCTGGCTCACAAACTTTCATTATGTGTCCCAAGTACTTCCATCTTATTTTTTTCTTTTTTCTTTGACAACTACCGCCAAATATCAAAGTCTTGAAAATACTGGAAAGACTGTTTGCTTTTCATTTTGTTCCTTTCTCAGGTTCCTTTTGCAAATGTGTTTTGGGCACAATGTTCCTTAGATACACTTCTTTGTAGTTATTTATTGAAATGAATGTTTCCTTATGACAATGTTCAGCCATAAATGCCACCAGGCCATTAAGATTTAAGGCATATTCCTCACTTGGAAGTCCCCCTGAGTGTCACTGACCTTTCTTTATGTACTGCAAACTCAGGGATAAATTTTTAATTCTTACCACAAACCCGGTAATGTCAGTGGAAGCCCGGAATGAGCAAATGCAGAGGTAGCGGAGGTTTTGCACTCAGTTAAGGATTACTCTCATCATTGTTCCTACAGTAAGCAGGCAGTCCTTGAAGCCCCGTCTCAATGTCCCTGAAGCATTCGTCTGCCAAGGGCAGGGTTGTGCCTGTAGCACCTTTTGCTCATGAAGTGATATGAACACCATCCTAGGATATCGCCTGGCCTAAAGCTGGTATCTTTCTAGAGACTAATGGGACTTGGAGCCCACAGCCCTGAATGTCAATTCCAGTTCTAGCTTTTAGTAGCAATTAGTATCATAATTAGCTAGAAAGATAATTTTGATTCATTGAGCATCTGTTTTCTCATTTTCTAAAATGAGCCGTTCATACATAACTGTGGGAAAACTAACAACAACTAGGGCGTTGTTTTGAATACAAAAACCTGCCTGTAGATAGTTCTACTTTGTATAACTAGCACACGACTCTCTGAAGTGTTCATTAAAATGCTCAGTTTTATCTGAATAAGCCATGTGGAGTTGATAAAGATGATATCATTGGGCAGAGCCTAAGTGGATGGAGACATTAGAAGAACCAGATTTCTACGCACAACAGCAGGTAACCCTGTCTCAGGGAGAAGGGTTCTAGAAACCCAGAGAGATGAGACAGATGGAGGGAGGGTCACTGAGGAGTACTCGAGGATTTGTGGGAGCCAGAGCAAGTGCACCGGGGAAGCTTAAACACATGGGTCCTGCACAAAGATGGCCGGGGAGGGAGGGTGAGGCAGTGGGGCTGAAATTCTGGTGGAACCGAGCCATTCATATGTGCAGAAGAAGGACAACAGTTTCTTCCAGCACCTCAGGAATCACAGCCCTGGACAGAGGCCTACAAAGAGACAAAACCCATATGACAATTCCCAATCAGCGAGAAATATGAGTGACAAATATACTCAGAACTTGTATCTCAATCCACTCAAGTCTTCACTGGGCAAGAGGGCAAGCAGCTCTGATGCCTTGAGGCAAAATTATGCCATACCCAGGTGGCTGCTAGCCACATGTAGGGTTTTTCCCTTTGTGTAACTGTTCCAGAAACTGATTGAGACAATATAGAGTAACAATAATCAGCTCCTTCTTGAATGTGGATACAAACAAAATGTGTCAGAGGCCAGGCATTAATGGAATGTATATATTCATCCATCCACTAAGCAAGGCTTAATTGAGAGCCTGCAATGGCCGAGCACAGTTCTAGGGTTGGGCATCCAGAGGTGACTATACCAGCCTCACCCACTCAAGAAGCTCAAGGTCTACAGATAATTCAACCAACGATGAACAGACAGAGAGGTCAGCACTTTAAACACACTAAAGGCATAGAGTGGAGGAGCACTGGGCAGAGCCTGGGTTGAGATGGGAACAGCCAGAGAGCCAGAGTTCCCTTGAAATCATGATACTTGAGCTGAGTCATGAAAGACTAGCAGGAGCTGTCCAGGCAGATGGGGACAACTGTCTATCTGCAGAATAAGTAGTTCCAGAACATCCCTTTACTGGATCACCAGAAGGGGCAGGGGATGGGGCATGTTAGGCCGAATGTCTCACACAAGAAATAGTGAGGACTCCAGAAGAAACCTGGCTTCCCAGTGTTGCTCTGTAGAACTAATAAACAAAATATCACACACACACACCATGTGCTTTACTCCCTCTTCCTGGAAAGCAGAGGGAGAATACTGTGGGAAAAGAGATGTGTTCTTTGAGAAAAATTGACTTTTTTTTTTCATCCATTGATACCAGTCCTGAGGGTGTTGAGCTGTATAATTCATGTTGGGTTTTCCTGGGAAACAAAATCACCTAAAGACTGTGAAATTATGCATTATGTTACTTTCCAAGGGATTAAGCACCATCCTGTTTATAAGGGCACAAATTCCTGGGGTTCCACATTTTTGCATCTGTCGTTAAACTAGCTACCCCATGCCAGCTACGGTCCTAAAGAGACATGGACTTACTTCAGATCTGGTGTGGACGGCAGTCCATGCAACACCAAACTGGGGTACACAGTACAAAATCCCAAAAATACATGGGAACCCCACGTCTGCCTTTCAATAGAACTAATTAGTTATCAAGACTCTTACAGCGAGTATATCATATGGGTTCCTATTAATTCTAAAAGATAGCATCGATGTCAACCTTCCCTGTCACTGCACCCAACTAAACTCCCTCGCCCATCAAAGTTGAACCCGAATCCTCAATGTCTCTAAGAATTCTTAATTCCCATTTTCCATAAATTCCTACAACAAAGGGAGTGTGCCGCACCCAATTCAGCCCCAAATTACTTTATTGTTGTGGCTATAAACTGTTACCTTGACCTCACAAATAGATTTTAAGTCCCCTGAAGGAAAAGAAACTATACCTTATAAAGCATCTGCTTCCTTTACACTGTCATTAAGGGTTGACCCTCTCCCCCTGATTTCTAATACCCTATTTTTGTCTGCCCATTAGACTTCCCAGATGGATGTTCTAGGAGAACCAAGACCTCAGTACATCTACAGGTAAAAGCATCTTTCTACCAAAATAAACTCCTGTTTTGACTGCCTCTATTTCCCTTGAGCTCTGGTTTTTCCCTGTATTAACCTATCTGGCAGCCATAGGTGACATTATTGACTATTTTTCTTTTTCTTCCCATCTCTTACATTCATTTCGTTCTTTCCATGACTAATGGCATTGCCCTAGTTATGACCTTTAACATTTCCATCAAGATAACTACAGAACCTCCTAACAAATCTTCCTTTAGCCATTCTCTTCCAAATGTATTCATCCATATGACTCAGATTAAGCTTTCTGTAGCACCATGAAAATGGTCTCCATCTTGTGGCTTCTCATTTTCCACTTCATAAAGTACAAAAACTTCCTTCTCTAGCATTCAAAACTCCCTAGATTCCAACACCCACTTTTCCAGCTGGGTATTTTCTTACTTCTCAGTCCATACCCTTTATCCTAGCAAGGCTATTTCTGCTGCCTGAAGCTCCCTGGTGCCTCTCTAGCTCTACATCATAGCTCAAGACATTACTTTCACATTAAATTCTTTTTCCAACTATCATAATCTGGCTCTGTCTTCAAGGTATACTTAAGGTACAATGAACTCTTCATACATGAACCCATCAAGGATTAGGCATTGTGTTCTTTGCTGAGGGTATTTCTAAGTTAAGCGATATTATAATGTAATGCACCTAATACATTAAAGGTACTATGCTAAATGTCGAAGGTTTAATCTAGTAAGCTCAGCTTCCATTTATTAAGAGTTCTAAAGCATAGAGACGTGAAAGGTAGAGTTAATTAATCAATTAATACCAGAAGAAAATGTCCTTGGTGTGAAGAAAATCATGGCTCTTTAAACTGAAAAGCACACTGAATAACAAGTTAACACATTTATAAATGCCTCATATAAAACACATTCTAGTAAAACTCTGGAATTCCACGGATAACAACAAAAACAAATTTTTCAAAAAAATGAACAGAAGTCCCTTTTTAAAAAATTTATGTTTGGCTTTTCATCAGCATCACTAGATAATTACTACAAATGAGAAGCAATATGTTTGAGGTTTCAAGGGTAAATTGTTCAATTCCAGGATTCTATGCATGAACTAACATATCAGTACAAGGGTGAAATACATATACATACATATATCAAAAAAGAAAAAAATATTTTAGCCATCTAAGAATGCAGATGGCTTAACACACCAAACCTCTGAATCACTCAAGAAGACACTACAGAAAAATGAAAAATTAATTACATGATAAGGAAAATGATACAATACCCAAAAAAATAAATTACGGTACTTTTAATAGTAGTTGATGCATAATCTTTATCAATTGAAGAAAATATAAGAAAATATAATATAATCCATTATAATAGATTATGACATAGTAGGGAGAATCAAAGAGATGGTGTCTTAAAGTTCTTTCTACGGTCAGAGAAAAATACAGTGACTAACTTTATACAATGATAGAAAAAATATGAGTTTTAAAATGTGCATTAGATATTTTAATATACCAATTACCAAAAGTAGATATTGAACCACAATTTCAAAACATAAGAGAAAGTTAGAACTTAGGAACTAGATGGTCACTAAAATATAAGTGCCCACCTGGGTCAGGCACAATGAAGGAATTTTATGATGTGCAAATATTGCTACAATACATAGATCAATTGGAAGTAAATTCCATTCAGGTGCTAAAATGGACAAAGAAGTCTGACGCACTAATGGCCCATTTATTTAGGTCAAATGACAAGAACACTAGAAAATCTAGTTCTCAGCACATGCCATCGGGATTGAAAGAAAGTTGAAGATGTCTAATCAACCTTAAAATCCTGACTCGAGCACCTTTTGAGTTGCGACTTACTATACAAAATTAGTAATTATTACTGTTAATGCACAAAGATCATCTGGAATCTCAGCTGTGAGAAATGGGAAACTAAACTTGACTATTCCCCTAATATAATTTTCTAGAGTCTCTAAATAAAACTATGCGTTTATCTGCAAGATCTTTCCAGAAAATTCTGCTCCATCTATTTATTTGTCTGAGTCGATTCTAAAGCTGGCATCATTCCTCTTTGCCAGGTCACTCTGGTCTTCCCTCAGTTGATTAAGATAAGTTACTCCAAAAGCCCAGAGAGCAGCAAAAGTGCTCATGGTGTGGGCGCTAAACAAGATTAGAAAAATGAGCATTCGAAGCGGCCATTTAATCTTGAAGTTATACTATAAGAAAAATGTCTTTGATTCCCAAGTGATATTACACAGATGTCTGTGTGAGATAATAGATGGGAAAAAGAATGCAGAAATGACCAAAATTAATGGAGTGGTTATCACAGAGAGCCCACTCATTGACTTAAATCTGATTTTTCTTTCCATGTGGCATAGGAGACTAAGGCAACTGGATAATCGAGGAAAAGAGAGGGCTTTGGAAACAGAAGTCTGAATTGTGGACACTCTGAGCAGGACAGTTTGCACTCCTTGTGCACTGGTCCTCACCTATGACACTGACATCAAGGGTAAATCGTACGGATCAAACAAGATAAGGTGCAAAATCTTTGATCAATTGCAAGATGCTCCTCATCTGATCATTTTTAGAAGTCATGAGATTTACAATAAAAAAAAAAATCTCTGCTCCACATACTAGACAATAAGTTAGATGTTCATGCAGAAAGAACAGACAGGTGAGAAAAAGGCAAAATCCGAGTCCACTGAAGGTGGACACAGGCTCTCCAGCAGCACTCAGGGTGGGAGGCGGCACTCAGGACAAACGATCACATTTTGCCTCCTGAAGTCAAAGTGAGGCCGGCAGAGACCTGCCTTCCTTCAATGTGCCTGACCCTGGTAGGCAGCATTCAGCTGGTTCTTACTGATCCTTCCTTGGTCCAAATTTTTTTCTCCCTTGTTTTCCCATTTTACATCTCACTGCTTTTCTGAATGATTTGATTAGTAAATTATTCAGTAAAGCAACCATAAATTATTCTATGTCATCCATTTTGCAGCCGCAGAAGGAAACTGTTCAAAGCATCTCTCTCGGCTCCTGCTTGCTGTGCACCTGGAGCCCTGCACCACAGAGTGCGGTTCCACTGTGGGTTGCGCCTGCAGGTGGCTCTGCGAACTGTTCGGCTTCACCCAGGCGCCCATGTGACATGAACATCTAATCAACAACTCACGTTTGCTGCGCTTTAGATGAAAAACACATATTAGCTGTGAGAACTTAGTTATTTCACCTCTTCTCCTCAGTTTCTTTATCTGTAACATAAGAATAATAATAGCACCTATCTCATAGGAATGTTAAGAGGATTAGATGAGTAAATACTTGTAAAGCACTTAAAAGAGTGTCTGGCACATGGTAAGAGCTATATATGTGTTTGTTAAATAAAGAAATATATCATCTGTGGGTAAAATCATAGATGAATCAGAATAACAAACTTTTAAGTGAAGATGAACATATATTAAATTTTTATTGTAAAACAATACCCCAAGGGTGGTTGTCTCTGACATTAACTACGTATTTGTCAAAAATCCATAGAACTTCACAGCTTAAACACTGAATTTTAATGTACGTGAACCTGAAAAATTATTTAGGACAGGGGATCCCACGATGGAATGCAGACTGACAAATGGATCTAACTATATTACAAATATAATACAAATGAAACAATCTTACTGAAAGGGGAAGGAGGAGAAAAAAAGGTGCTGATTCAAGTTACTTTGGAAATGAATAAAATATGTAAGACGAAAGGCAAGAGAATCCATACTATACTATAAGAATTGTACTGTGGTTGGCAAAGTAGTTTCCTCCCCCACCCCCCAGTGTGGGTCAGCCTCACCCAATCAGTTGAAGACCTGAATGGAACAAAAAGGCTGAGTAAGAGGGAATTCCTCCTATCTAAGTGCTAAGCTAGGACATTTGTCTTGTTTAGTGACTGATTTTCATAGAACTATTCAATTGACCTTATTCTTCGGGTCATCCAAGGAAATATGTAAGAAATGACTGAACAGGTAAATATGTTTTTCTATTTGTGCAGTTTGTTAGTGACCAAGGATTCCAGGGAAAATCCTCTTGATGATCCTTTTCATATTATTTGGCACAAGAACAAAATTTAACATTACTCAAAATTCCCATTTCTACAACTTAGTGCTTATAGCCAATATGACAATGTGACTGCGAGGATGCATTATACTTTGCATGTCCTGAAGTTCTTTATCTTGTCACAAAACTGAAGCCCCAAGTCTTTCTTCCAGAGTACAAAACAGAAATCATCCATTCAAAGTCCCAAATGTACCTCCATGTAATTTCTTTTCTAGACATTTCTAAGCCATTCTGAAAAAAATACCTTTGGAAACAGCATGGCGTCCTCAATATTGTTTTTGTCACAAAAGTTTCAGGACTGTTGCCTCTTGGAGTCAAAAGAAGTCGCCAGGGGATGTGTTGGGTCTGGGGACGGGGGAGGGTGAGAGGGACAGAGAGCAAAATAAAACTCCCTTTGTTTGCCAGTGTTTTTTGTGCCGAAGTAATACACCTGGGGATTTCTCTTTCTGATGGCAAAGACAGCAAACTTACTTCAAGCAGTGGGTAATTCTAGCATTTTCGAATAAACAGGATATTTCTTGCCTCCTACACAATGTCTAAAGTAGATGCACCACAGGTAGAAATGGCTCTAACACACCACGAGTATCATTAGTGTTAGAACCTACCAACCGCCCCACTGAATGCAGCATTTCAAAAAACAACTCCAAACCACGCACTATCAACTTCCAGCTCTGCTGGCCTTCTTCGCTGCCATCATTGAAGCAGAAAGCCTGCAATAAATCACTTTTGTTACTTAGCCGACTTCTATTCAGGAAAGTAAAGATGTAGATGGTGATTCTGAATACTACTTTGTTGGTATTCAAGGTGAAACCTCAGGTAAAACTCTGGTACACCTCGAGAAAGTGAAAAAGAGGCCACAGCAGAGAGTAACAAATAAGCCAGCATCCTCCATGACCTGCTTGTTCAGACAGCTTGAGGCCACGGTTCACTTCCCCGAGGATTACAAGACAACCCACGTCTTCCACAGCATCTTCCAGAGCATCTTCCAAGGGTTTTCTCACCGCCCACAGGACCACAACCTCCTCAGTGTTCTTTCTAAAGACCGAAAACTGTTCCACGCACCTTAAGTCGCAAAAGCCCAGAGAAGGAGACCCAAATCCGAAGAGTAAATTCAATTTCAAACTCATAACACACAAGGGAGAGCCTCTCTTCACGGAGCTATTTTGAAGAAAGGGCACAGCGCGGACAGCGGCGCCACCCGCCCCCCCCCCCCACCCCTCGCAGGAGAGGACAGCGCTGCCCGGCCCCTCGCAAGGAGCGGGGTAAGTGATGGCTGGCGGCCCGAAGGCCACAGGTCCGGTGTTGGCTCTGCCACTTGTTGTCCTTGTATTATTTGGGAGGTTATTCCCCGTCTCTAACGCTTGCTTGTACTGTATCCAAACTCAGACTATACATAAACGGATAATAATGAGAATGCTCTCAGGACTTACATGTGTTAGGCAACGTGCAAGGCACTTTTTTGAAGCATCTCCTCCAATTTTTCAAATGTCAAGAAGGAAATATTATTGCTAATTTGCATGTGTAGATATTGAGCTTCAAAAAAATGGAATAATTTGTCCACGTCATATATGGAGTACGTATGTGTGGAAAAAAGATTTGAATCTCCATATGTCTCCAAAACTCATATTCTCTCTTAAAGAAATATTGCCCTTCTGGAAATATGTTTCCTCCTTCCCTCAGGTTGTCCTGAGGAGGTTATCGGAGAAAGTATAAAACTGCTCTGAATGCACAAAGTGAGTGTAACATAATAATGAATGCCTTTCACACAACAAATTATTGATAATTGTCGGGAAAAGAGAGCAGACAAGGTGGAAGGGAGGATGTCTTCTTAGGAAGAAAGAGATACAGATAAGCAAAGGAAACTCAGATTCCAAGGATGAGTAAATAATCACAACCATGGGTTTAGTAAGGGGTGACTGAGGACTCTAGAATCTAAAGCCTTAAAAGAGAAAATTCTAGAAGTTCAAAGACAGAGGGAGCTTCCTGGAGAATACATTCTCGGCGGCACCCCATGGGACTCCATCATCAGAGGAGCCCGTGCCAGCAGGAAAGCCCTCTTTCTTGCAGCACTGGTCCTGGCTCTGGCGCAAAGGGAAAGCTCTCTAACCACAATGACTGACTTGCAGCTTGTGTCCCAAAGAAGAATGTGGCCTTCAGGAGCCAAATTATAGGGTGACAGTAGTTTCCAGCCATAAACATCCAGCTGGCAGTTCAGGATGAGGGCAGCCCCCATCCGGAGGAGCTGTTACGCGTGTTTAGTATTTAACGTGCTGTCCAAGAGCCTACTTCTAGGGGACTGTACAAATCTCTGCAGTGTCTCCTCACAGTTTGCTGTCTGTCATTGGAAACTGACTGTGAACAAATAAATGCCTTTGTCATTACTGATGTCGCTGTCCCTTCCTTTCTCTGACTTTGGAATGGTAGTTTTGTTGGATTGACTGCCAGTTTCTCATTTCCACTTGACATATATTGTCACTTAATCACCCAAAAAGGAGACTTTTGGGGGGATCTGACCACAGAAGTAAAATGGTTATATGTCACATATAAAAATGTATTTTATATATTCATTTATATATATGCATTTATATATACACATATATACATGTATACATATGGCAAAAAAAAAAAAAGTAATTCCCAAAACCTAAGGAAATTTTTGTATTCCTAGCCCCCTTTGAAACAAAATAAAATAAAATAACTGTGTGCGTGTATGTGTGTCTGTGTGTATGATAATTTTTAAATGAGTGACCACGGCCACATGGCCATGGTGGTCGCACGTACATGGCATGGGAGCCAGAGAGGCTGCCTGGACACCGGCCAATGGCTGGGCCCCTGGCAGCTGAGTCCCAGAAGTCAGGACATGTCAGCAGTGCCAGCATTCTGAGCCACTCAGGAGTGGGACTAGCTAAGGGGGATAAAACCAAGAAACTGAAATGTTTCAAGTCCATAATGCAAACTTGCCCCAAATTAGAAATAGAAGATTCAGTTTCTTTGTCAGCAACAAAGAGAGAGAGAGAGAGGGTAGCAGGGAGGAGGGAATACAAAGGAAAGGCCCCCCTGGAGGGGACAAGCCCTGGATGCTCACACATCCCAGCTACTACAAACTCAGCGTAAAATGCAGGTAGTCTATTCTGTGCTTTTGGAAATGAAAAAAATAAGACATGGCCATACACATGTGTCAGTTTTCCATAAATAGTCTACTAATGGTTATACATTTATAATCAGGAAAAGATACAATTATCCAAATATTATTCTCTCCAGCATAAGAAATTAGAATATGCTTTACATGGAGAATGGTTATCTGTTTCTAATAAATTGGCTTCAGACTCACTAATTTTGATGAGACTGTAAGCTCTAGCTGATTGACTTAGTGATAGAATGTACCCGAGTTCCAATTTTTAATAATGAATTGTCCATCGTGAGGGATTGCTCCTGGGTCGCCCCATCCCATTTTGGTTATCATCTCACTACTGCTGGGTTCTTCACATCAATCCCTCATACATCCACATGCAGAAATTAATGAATAATTCAGAACATCTCTTATTTTCCTTGGGAAAAATAGCTACTTTGGCAGGAGATAGTATGAACGAATGGAACAACCGTAGGCCTTTTCCGTGTGGGATAAAAGACCAGAGATGAGTCATGAAATGCCTCTGAGTGGAACTTCTAGAATGAGGCAGCTTTCCAAGGGCCAAAGGGGGGGTGGGGCAACTGGTGACCCTTCCTCTGTTTCCAAAATGCAGAAGTTAGAGAAGATGATTAGACCAGCAGTAGAGACTGGAGCATCTAGGGAGCTTGCTGTAAACTTGCAGTAAGTCTTGGGGTTAGAGCAGTGTTTTCTCCCATGGCATAGTGATATTGTCTATTTTGGTACAATGAAAAAGATACCTCATAGTCACATAAAACCATCTGAGTGCAAGGGATGACAAAGCACATTGCAGGTCAAGCCAAGTACATTTTGCTGAGGTACTGTCTGTCTCTATCTCTAGCTCACTTGCGCAATCCACGAGGAAATCAAGGCAAAAGATAGAAACACATCTGGTACACTGCAAGCTACAAAATTAGGGAAGATTCTTGGAAAAGACCTTTAGGTCATCTGGTCCAATATTCTAATTTTACCTCCTCATTGAACAAATGAGGCATAGAAGAGAGAAGTGAGTATCAAACTAATCCGTGCCACAGCTGTGCCTAGATACAGCACAGGTCTCTCAGTTGCTGAGGGGTATTGCTGTTTCCCTACCCCTGCCCACCCTATGTGGCTAACTGTATCAAAGATGAACATGAGATATTCAGATAAATACATAACTTCATTAAGGTATAAATCGCATAACATAAAGTACACATATCAAAAGGGTGCGATTCAATAGTTTTTAGTATATTCAGAGTTATGCAACCACCACCGCAATCCATTTTAGAATATTTTCATCATCCTAAAGGGAAATCTCATTCCTGTTCATGTCCACTCCTCCAACACCTGGCCCTAGGCAACCATTTAATCTACTTTGTCCCTGCACATTTGCCTATTCTAGACATTTTAAATAAATGAAGTTATACGATATGTGATTTTTGTTAAGGACTTTTTTTCACTTAACATGTTTTCAAGGTTCATCCATTTGAAGCATGTATCAGTACCTGATTCCTTTTTATGGCTGAATAATATTTCTTTGTGTGGATATACTACATTTTGTTTTTCCATCCATCAGTTGATAAATATTTGTGATGTTCTCTTGGGGGGCTATTTTGAATAATACTTCTATGAACACTGGGTTATCTTTCCACTTTCTTGATAGTGTTCTTTAATGCATAAAATTCTTGAATTTTCAAGTATAATTTATTTTTGTTATTGTTCGTATTGTTTGTAGTTTAGGGATCATAACTAAGAAACTATTGCATCAGCCAAGGTCACAAAGATTTACTCTCATGTTTTTTTCTAAGAATTTAATAATATTAGTTCTTACATTTAGACCTTTGATTCATTTTGAGTTAACTTTCGTAAATGGTGTGACATAGAGGTCTAACTTCATTTTTTTGCATGTGTATATGTATGTGAATTGTACCTCAATAAAAGAAAAAAGAGCACTGTACGATATCATTCATATCAAATTATAGAGAATGCAAATGCATCTACATGGGCAGAAAGCAGATAAGTGCTTATCTTGGGATGGGGTGAGGGTAGGCAGGGGAAGGGGATAATCAAGGGGCACATGAAACTTTAGGGAGTGATGAATATGTTCATTATCTTGCTTGTAGCGATGGTTTCATAGCTATATACATACATCAAAATATATGTGCAGTTCATTGTATGTTATGATACGATTCCCTATTATCATACCTCAACAAAGCTGGAAAAATAAAGAATAAATGATGGGGTTCTCTACAGATTCAAAGATACTTAAAAGATATATTGACAATAGATTAGTAATCTATAGGGGTAGATAAAGCAAGACTGTCCAAGAGTTGATTATCGATGAAATTTAGTGATAGGAATCTGGTGGGCCTGAAGGAGGGGGTTATTTTCTTTATCTTTATATATATTTGAAATTTTCTATAATGAAAAATTTAAAAATAAGATATACATACATATATGTTCTCCTCACACAGCACAGATGTAAAGAGAATATTGCATACCTCTATTCCATTTTTAAGCCACAGAGGCTGTGTGCTGTTCTTCATGTGTCCTAAACGATTGTCATAAACCAACAACCTAACAACTACACTGACAGTTCCTTTCTCAGATATGCCCAGATATAAAACTGGAATACAGCACGAAAGTTTGGGCTATCTCAAGGAGACTTATAATTTGTATAAATTTTAAACAGAGATCTCTATTATAAGTAGCAGATAGAAACTGAGTTACAAAATATAATGTCGACCATTATTCCAGAATCAGTTGAGCAAAATGTTTTGGTTTAGAAACTTTCTACTTCTATATGGAAGATATACAACAAATTGCTATGAACAGTGCCAATTTTACCCATTCTAATTAATCAAAGGACATAATTTATTAAATCAAGACAATGTACTAATAAACCTAGGAAAGGAACCACTTGTACACTACCGGGTCGTACTAGCCTTACAGGTCATTTCCAGTCTGCCACTGACCAAATTCATGTTAATAATCACGTCTCCTTAAAGAAAGATCTGCACTCTGCCCAGGAACAACCTTAATAGTTGATGAATAGACTTTTTTTTTGGCGATGACACCTGTAAAGTTGTTTATACACAGAGATACAAAGACACAAATTCATTTTGTCTTCCAATTTATCCTTTAAGTCGCTTTTTCTCTAGTAGACCCATTTCAAGTGTGCATAAAACATCTATTTTTGCCATACCCTCCAACCTGTAACAGTCACGACCACTTCCTGAATGCCTTCTTCGGTCCTGGCACTTACTAAACACGTATAGGTACCAGGCCGGTCCCCACGATAATCATGCAAAGGACATATCACCTTTTAAAATGAGGAAACAGAGGCCTAGACAGAGTAAGCCCAAGCCCACTCAGCAATAAGTGATAGCGCTAAAATTCACGCTGGCTTTAAATCCTGTGCTCTACTATATCCTTATCTACCACCTTTCCGCTCACCACACATGTCGACAGAACTGTGTTACCACTTTCCAGGACTTTCACTTTCCTGATAACTGCAGTATCTAGTGCCCAATACATAAGCCTGCCCCTCCGGTACTGCCCACATGCAGAATGCAGAGGTCAGCTCACTCTGCAGAAGTCCACCTGCCTCTCATTCTGAAGCCTCAATTCGTAGTCACTTTTGGCAACAATAGGGGTAAGATTTTGTTTTCCACTTACCTTATTCCTTTATCCTAACTTCTCTGTTGGCTTAAAACCCAGGTAGGGAAGAGGGTGTTATGGGTGGGGTGTAGTCTATGAGCTGACATCATCATTTCAGAATATGTGCTCCTAAACATGGGTGGTTTTGACTTTGCCTATTGAGCAAGAGGGCTCCCTATGCAAATCAATACTGTAAGCACACATGGTAGTTGTTTAACTGGCATGCACACGTGCACACATGCACACGCGTATGTACAGAGAAGTTAGGTTAAGAACGTATGTGTTAATTTGCCTCCAAGGAAAAATTTTAATTATAAATGAACCTCTTTTATTCCTTAACTAGGCCCAGTAGGACTTCTCTTTGGCAGTACCGACCTTTTTTTTCCAGCAGTTGGTTAGAAATGGTCTTTGTAACTGAGAGCAATAAAACTATTTTCATGTTAAAAAGGAGAGGGAAAATCTATTAATCATATTGAAATTCTCCCCCATGACAATGTCTCGTTAATATTTTATTTGGGCTTCTCTAACTTTTTCCCCTGGTTAATTACTATCAAGACGCCCCCCTCGCCTGGAAAACAGAAAGCAACAACACAGCTGCCGTGTTACCTGGACCAAGAGGCCTCACAACCCACGCGTAGCTCGTGGAGGACAGGGACGAGCGAAGCCTGCCCGGCACCTCCAGCACGCCCTCGGATACAAGGCCCTGGCCGGCAGCCCGCGCATTTTCTTAGCAAGAGGAAAACTATTTCACGGCATGTTCGATTAGTAGCTGTTCTTTAGCTCTTAAGTAGTAAAAGTCAATAATCAGAGAAGTCAGATCGTGACTTTAAACTCACCCAGGGATGATCGGGTCAAGACTCGGTGGTTACCAATTACTGCAAAGAAGGAGAACAAGTTTATGATGAGATGGTCCACAACATTAATTAACAGCTGCAAATGCAATAATCAAGGATTCACTTCAGTGCTTTATGACTCGCATTTCCATGTTAATGATCATGTGGAGAATCAGAATAATTGTCGGGAGTGGAGACACGGGGAATTACCTAACTTCTAGGGTTTCACAGACGGCAAACAGATCATCGGGGACCACGACCACACATTCCACGGTTCATGTCAAGGTGCATCTTATGTGTCACAGCCCCAAACTCATATACCTGTGGGGTCACTTAGGTAACAAACATAAGTGACATGGGCTCCGGTTTACTAGTTCATGCTACTTGTCCTCTAATTCTTCAGCAGGGCTGGCTCACCAGTTTGTGGAGTCAAATGCAAAATGAAAAGGCAAGGTCCTTTGTTCATTAAGCAGGAAAAAAGTGGTATTAAAGGTACTAAAACATAAAGGTTTTTCCTTTCTCCCCAGTCTTTCCGTTTCCATTTCCAGCCCACCACCATCAACTTCCTCTACCCGTCAAGATGGTTTTTATTTGTTTTTTAATGTTGCATTTCCTCAGGCACAGGGATACTTACGAGATGAGTACAGATTCCGTGGTGTAAGGCCTAAAATTAAGGTCCAATATTCTGTAATGCCTTGACACCATAGGAGGGCCTCGAGTGGCCTAACCTCTCTGCTCTTGCAGGTGAGGTCCCCTCGCCAAACAACCTTTCTTATCGTGGGGGTCAGGCACTGCCTGCTTATTCCTGAGTAGCAGGTTTCAGTTCTCTGCCATCCACGGAATTATTCAAACAACCTCGCCTCATCCTCCTGGGGGAACCAGAAATCGCCTCTCCCTTTTGTTACTACAAAGCATGCCTCCCACAGCCCCTGCTTACTCACTCTGTTCTCAAGCGCAGCTCTGTGACATGTGACTCCCTCCTCCCTACACTTCTGTCGTCAATCTCATCTGCCTAGTGTCGAGTGTCATGTGTTCAGCCATCCCCAGAACGCCAGGGTGGGACTCTCTGCCTCACTCCCAGGGTGAGAAGGAAGCAATCAAAATACTCTAACACACCCCTCCCTGCGACTCCATGGATATGCCTGTGCACATGCCGGCTCATGATTCCTCAACTTCCAGGACCCGCTGTCCTCAGGCTGCTGACCAGCACACTGTGCCCAAGCACAGTGAGGAGGCAGAGCCAACTATCCTCTCTTACCATGAGCCCACCACCTCAATTATGGCAGATGAACAAGCCCCAGGGGTATTGATATCTCTGGGCCAGGGCATGCTAGGTACCCAGATTGAGATTAGATGAAAGGCTCACTCCTGTCAAGTTACACACCAAGAGCATCTTGGCATGGCCAGCCCAGGGAGGAGACAGCTGTGGCTATGCCCTGCTCCAAGATGCCATGGGACATACATGTCCAATCCTGACACTTCTATGCCCATGCCTAGGCCCCCACTGAGGGCAGAGGGTGGCAGTAGTCGTGAGGCAGGAGCAGGGCAGGGCCCATGGAGACGATGATATCAAGCCTGAGGAGTCCTAGGGATGACAGCCAGAATCTTCTGGAAGACTGAGATTGACTATCCCATGGCTGAATCTGCCCTCCTTTCTATTGTCACATGCAAACAGTCTTCTTTTTGGAGGACAAATATCAAAACTCCCACATGTTCCTCACTATCTACAAAGGGACACATTTCCAGTCCCCAGGTATGGAACACTGGGAAGACATTAAGATTTGAAACAAAAACCAGCTATTAATCCTTACTGGCACGTGACCTTAGAAAGTTACTTAACTTCTTGGAGTGTGTGTTGCTTCATCTGTAAACTGAATCAGTGATATAACATTGCAGGGTGGCCATTGGAGCAAATGTAAAAGAACCTGGCTCTGTGTGGAGATTGGTTAACAGCAGGTAGAATATGTTGGAACATCTGCCCTTTCCTTACAACCTGGCCCCAACTCTGCCCTGCAGGCCATGGACTGAATTACTTATTATTAACTCTGGGTTCCACGTCTACCCAATTTCCACATATAAAAAGACTCAAATTGGAAAATATATATCTTTATAACCATATTGTGCGGATTGACTGACTAATTTAAATTCTTTATGCATTAACAGGGAGGAGGGCAATTTTGTGGTTTGGTGTTCCTTGACCGTGAGCCAAACTTTGAGCCAGAACCTCCACCTTCTGTTGAAGGACCTACTACATGCCAATATTTTCAAAACATGCTCTCATTTTATACTCACAGCAACTTCGCTATGCTACTTTTATCAACCGAAGAATAGAGAAGGTAAGTATCTCACATCAAGAAAATGGAAGACTGAGGAGTCCAACCCAGATCCCACTGCCCTACGAACTTTCCTAGATAACGCTGTTCGCATGGCAATATGCTACATGAAAGTTCCTGATCTGAAACAGTATAGCAGGCCTCGAATGCACTCTGTCATACTAAATCAGGCCTAAGGAGGAGCTCTTTGGCAAGTACAGAATCATTTTATGTTTATTTAAGGAATTCACTCAGTATGTTTCTTTAAAAATAAATGTTGAGAGAATCTACTGGCTCTACCAAACATAAAAATGTGAAGACAGTAAGACCTGCTGTGCTCTATTTTTTGAGAGACTCAGAAATGTAAATCTCATAGCAGATATGGTCTTTGTAGAATCCGTTGCTTGGTTTTCTTTTCGCTGTGCATGTTAAAGTTAATTTCATATCCCAAAATGTCCTAGATCAGTGTTAAGGACAAGACTGTTTTTCAAAATTTAATTTGGTAGAAATAGAAATGTTAATAAATTTATGTAAATCTTGTTAAGGAGGAGAATACATTAGGACTATTGTGTTGCAATACACTTTGGTAGTTAGAATGTAACAAAAACGCCAACTGTATCATCAAAGTGATGAAAAGATTCACTCACCTCTTCATCTGTGTGATACGCTCGGGCAATGAGTTCAGCGAGAGCAAGAAGAGTAAGTAGGAATGCTGTCAACAGAATCTAGAGACCAGACAACTTTTCATTCTGTGGTTCTAGTTGGGAGTGGTGCACCAGCAAGACAAAGAGGTGGTGAGGCCAGCACCATACTGGGAAGTCACAAGGTATGTCAGAGTCAGGGAAGATGAGCCAGAAGCCAGTACCCGAGGTCCCTGGAAACAAAGCACGGGAGACAATCACTGGGTGAGTCAGCAAGTGTTCAGAACGACATCTTTCAACCAGACCACTGCTTATCCGTGGCATCGACAGGTGCTACCTCAAACATGACATTCTGAAAGTTAGGCTGTCTAGGTGTGCTGTCTGTGCACTATGAGTGATGGTATCTCCAACTCTCTTACATCACTCTTCAATTTCTTTTGTTTACCAAGTTCTATTAAATTGACTTACCAAATATCTCTAGAATCCTTCCTTGTCCCTTCTTTCTTCCTCTTTCTCTCTCTCCTTCCTTCATTTCTTCTCTTTCTCTTTTTCTTTCTCTCTTTCCCCACCATCCACCTCTCTCTCCTGTAGTTCTTATCACAACTTACCCAAATCACAGTTTCCTTATGACCCAACTTTGTACTTTTGTTCCTATCCCCCACTACCTCCAATGCTAATCATGTTACTTCTCTGCTCATAGACTTGGAGCATACAACCTACAATGCCACGCTGGTGTTGATGCTCATGCTGAAGCTGAAGAAATGCTTTGTGCCTGATACTGACTGTGGCAGGCCCTGGGGATACAAAAAATAGGGCAGAGCTCTTTCCCCAAAGAGCTCACCATACTTTGGGGAATCAAGTCACCTTCATCTCCTACCATCCATCTCTACTCACACCCTATTCCTGCCATAGCCTACCAATCCATGCTCTTTAATATCTTCTTGCCTCGATCTGTCACTCCGCGGCCTGGAAAACTTCTATTCATCCTTCAATACTCAACTCATTTATTATCTTGCACATACAGTCTCTCTCAATTCCCTAAACACAATTTGCCTTGTGTGTGTTTTCAGAGTGCTTTGCATTTCTCTTTGCACAGCACTGATCCCATTAGTTATAAATATTTGCTTTAAAATCTTTCTCCTCTACTGGACTTCATCAGTTTTTCAAGGGCAAGAATCATATTCTGTTCACATTTGCATTGCTCAAGAACTAACGGAGTGTTGAAATGTATGAGGCATAAGAAAAACATGCTTTCAAAAAACAATTTGTTAATTAATGCATGAATTCAGACAAGGTTTGGGAAGTCAGATTGAAATTTGACCTAAAATAACCATGCAAGCATCTGTATTTCACTTAGTGTATTGAAGACTGAAGATGGAATGCCAGGGTAAACACCCAGAATTTTTGGCAGGTAAATGGGCGATTCTTAGTGTTAGGAATGTAACAATCATATTTTTAAATGATTTGAGAAAAATCTGTCCACCGCATAAATAATTTCCTTAAAAACATTCAAGTCATATTTCTAATTCTTATCAGTGAGCTCATCTATTCCTGTCTCTTTACTCTTTTCTTTGGACTGGTGTTAAATAGATTTTATTAGATAATTTTCCTCTATCTAATGAAAGGCACATATCAGGGAGGTGGGAGATGGATCGAGCTCTCCTTCACCCCCCAACCCAAACCATCCTGCGAGCTTCCCCCCAGCTTGGATACCAGACACAGAGAGAAAGTCAATAACTGACAGCAAGGAAAGAATTTGAAGCATTGATCATCTCTTCTGCTTTGGGAGTTGAGATAAAGCCAAAGAATTCAGCACCTTATTAACTCTGCTTGGCCCAGAAGGGAGAAATATTTTTAAATGATTTCAGATGAGAACTGTAGAAGAGATTTTGGGCAATTTACTTTAACTCAGGGTTCCTCATCACTATTGACATTTAGGACCCAATAGTTTTCTGTTGGGAGGATGGGCAGGGCATTGTCTTGTGCACAGTAGGATGTTCAGCAGCATCCCTGGCCTCTACCTATCAGATGCCAGTAGCAAGCTCCAGTAGTGACAACCAATAATGTCTCTATATATTGTCAAATGTCTCCTGGGATTGGGGGGGCAGGAGTAGGGCTAAATTGACTCCTGGTTGAGAGCCACTCATCTAACATCACACACAAATAAAAATGCCTCTAACTTCATTATGAAAAGCTGGATTTTCAGATGCTTTAATAATGAAAAAAATGTAGAATAGTGTGAAATTAATATTTAGGCAAATGATGTTCTTATTATCCTGAAGTGATCATCTCTAAAACCCACTGAAGGAACATGGAACAGAGTTTGACATAATTTAAGGTCTATTTTGGATGGGAACTGAAGGCAACTGACTGTGTGGTAAACTTCTCCTTCCTTGATATTTCTGGAGGGTGTACTGTGGCTTGCTCTGCGGCCAAATCAGAAGCATTTGAGCAGAGTCTTGACAGATGGAGAGGATCTTGCCATTCAAGTGAGTTTACAATACAGTGATGTCTGAGATGAAACAGTCTTACGTTCCTATAAAAGAAATCTATGGAAAAAGAGAGGCCAGAGAAAGGGCTTGGTATGTGGGATGAGGCAAAGATGCAATAATTCAATCCAAATATTTTTGTAAATACCCTACAGATACTAATGAGAAGCATTGGAGAGTATAACCAGGAATGAGGGTGATCCTGTGTATGTTAGAATGAGCACTCTGAAAGCAGAGGGGGGATCTGAGGCAGAAGAATTTGGGGACAAAGAGACCAATTAGAATACCCTGTTACCATAATTCAGGAAGAAATGAGCCTTAGGACATGAGAGGTAAACAACTGAGGGTGCTGAGAGTTGCAGGAAGGAAAAGGCAAGGGAGAAAAGTGAGTGTTCCACTTTTTTGGATGCTAACTGGCTCATCTCATAGGTATACATGGGCATTATGAATTATACATCAGCTTGCTTAAAACGAGGGCACGCCTCTATTAATTCTATAACGAAAGACTTAGATGCAACAACATTGGAGAAGAGCTATAGTGTGTGGGAGCATCAGTACTCTGCCAGGCACTACCCTGGATACTGTGCACACATCCCTCAAGGAATGGATGCCAGGAGCTCACTGGTGCCCTTGCCCATGGGCATCCTTGCCCACGCACCGCCTGCACAGGTCAGCCCTAGGGGTCTCCCAAGAATGGCCCGCTGTGCTCCATTTCTCTTGCCCGGCAGCAAAATGAATCACTCTTTCGGTGACATCAGCCCTGCAAATCAATTTGATGAGTTAAAACAGGCTCTACTAGATCAAAACACAAGCCAAGGGTGTCAGGTCTACTTTCCTCTGATTTTCATGGATTGAAAACTGCTCCAGGATTTCTGAAGAGAACAGCTCAGGGCCCCCCTGCTCAGTAGCACTCTGGGCTCGAATGAGGCCAGACCTTGGGGACAGCCATGATGCTCTTGAAATGTCAGAGGCAGCACTGCAGAGCCTCCAGTCCTTCGCTGTGGTCTGGGCAATGGGTATTGATTTCAGACACTGTTTCAGAGCACGACTGAAAGTGTGTGCCTTTGCAGCTTGTCGAGCACTCAGGCCTGTCTTTCACAACAGGCTTTGCACCCGCAGCCTCGTGCCTGGTGCCTTTGAAAGCCGAGCCAGGCCCTCTGAGGCTTGTTTCCTCACTCCCTGAGATTCGATCAATGATACAGCCAGTCAACATTTTCATTCCTTTAACAAGCGTACTCGAGAGTGCTCAGAGCAGGAGGAAAGAAAGGATGAAGGGAGTGAAAAATGGAAGGCCTCCAGTCGTTGGTGTGGACAAGATTCAAGCAGAATAAAAATGTCAACAAGCTCTAATGTCTCTGTCTCCAGTACTTTTTTGGGTATGTTATATTTGGGGGAAAGTCTGTGTTTATCCAACAGACATTTATTACACATTATGGTAGGCTTTGAGCTGGGGAAAAGAAAATGAATACGGAAGTCCTTGCCTCAAAGAAATCTGCAGTCCAGAAAGAGAAAACAGATATAAATACAAATGCTGAGAGAAAGCAAAACAAATTGTTAAGGAGCTAAGAAGCAGGGGCTATTGTCTAAGCTGCACTGATGCTGGGGTGAGTAAGAATTTTCAGGCCAGTCCCAGGTAGATTATTAAAGGGAGCAAATATTAGGATCAAAAGAGACATGACTGTTCGTTGTCTGGTTGATGGTGAAATCCTAATATCCATAAACATTTGAATTTGAACTCTTCAGATAGATCAACTAGCTAAATATATTCTCTCCACATTTTAAATCCAAATGACACTTGAGAGGTTATGTTAACCTCAGAGTTTCCAATTTTTAAACCCTAACTTTTGAGTATAAGATACAGTTCTGCAAACCATCCTTTCCTGAAAAGGTACAGAATGTGAGAACAAAGCAGCCTTCAAGTAGGGATGTGGGCCCAGAGCCGTGAACGTGTCTGACATTGAAAGTGACCTTGAGGTTTCGCTCTTCAATTTCAGAGAACCACAGGAAGAAAAAGCAAAATTAATGGTGGAAATAAAGTAAGATAGGTGTTTAAAATGGTCTAAATGCTATCTATTTTTAATGATCTCGGATGCTAGAAAGGAAGGAAAGTCAGAGTTAAAAATAACCAGTGAATCTATACTCAGTACCATATTTCACGAAGTTTCTAAACTTCCCCATCTCATCTTTCACAATATCTTAAGGGTATTAGTGTCTCCAATGCTTAGGGATTAGACAGGGACAGGGAAAAGAAATGCATAGGGGAAGGCATATAATAAAAGACTACTAAATGTAAGCTAAATTAATAAAGCCAAAGGTCAACCAACATGTTTGAAGAAGAAAGTCAGACCATTTGTTCATGCATTTCATTCATTCAGTCACCGAAACTTTACCGAACCCCTAATATTTGCCAGGAGGTGAGCCGGGTAGTTGGTGTTCAAGAAGCTTGTCACTTAGGAGGTGATGCTAGAAATGTCTATTGATTCAAAATTGTGGATAAACCATCTTATCTTTTTTTCATAAATTAAAAATAAATAATAGACATTCTACTTCTACTTCTCTGTCATTCATTCAGTCAATTAATTGCTTATATAACCAAGATTAAAGCATTTAATTTTACCAAGCATTTTCCTCTTTATACCTTCGGAGAATACCGAAACGAATATTATACAACCCATGCCTTTAAAGAGATCCAGTCAAGAATCTCTAGTAATTCCAGTTAATTGTGATCAATGCAATAATTATTACATAAACAAAATGCTATAAAAGGTACCAGCAAGAAGTGGAATGGGTGGGGAGGGATTTTAAAACTTTCAAGAAAAAAAAAAAGGGGAGGTAGCATTTGGTCTGGATCACCAAATACGTAAAAGTAGAGGAAGAGCATTCTTGACTGACAGCAAGACCTGCTAAGAGGCAGAGGTACAAGAATGCACGGAGAATCCGGCCAGGGGTGCCGAAGGACAATGTGCTTTGGACAGACGATCTGCCTGCACGCCACAGAGTTAGGCACCAATAGTAAGATCTTGGCAGCTCTGCCAAGTAGTTTAGACTTAATTCAGTCTAGTCCACAACAGGGATGCTTTCAGACACCTACATCCATCCTTTATCAATCAAGGCTCGTAACATTTGGCCCCTAAAGTTTGGACCAGGAGCAGACACCGAGCCACTTCACTTTGCTTAGAGAATTAAACACTACAGTCCTCTATGTTGGGCTGAATTGTGAGTGGACAGTGGAATGTTTAGCCAATGGGGACACACAAGACACCACTAGAATGCCCTATTTAAGGTTTGTCATTCCTCCATGCATTTAGTCAACAGTTTTACATCGGTTTGTGCGGGATGCCAGGAACCATGTTAGACCCTCGGAGTATAAATGGTGAAGGAAATAGGCATGTAAGGGTTTGATAGAAGAGTGGGGGGAGCAGACACTGTAAGTGCAGGGTGCCAGAGAAGCTCCATAGCAGAGACCTGTCCTGGGGAGGAGGGGCCTAATCTTAAGGAATGAGTTGCCTTGCGGTATTTCATTCGACAAGCCCACTTGGAGGAGGTCCAAGCAAAGCTGATGGCCAGCATTCCGCCAAAAGCAGGTCTCATCACACAGAGTTGCTGCATATCCCATTCATGTGCTTTCTCATTTGAATGCGCACTGATAGTGAGGGATGCAAATCCTCCTGCACATGACAGAATGAATTCCAGAGTCACCATTTTCTCTGTCAGCCTAGACAGTGCTTGAATCCTGCCCATAAAATTCTAACTAGAAAGGAAAACAGGTGTGTGTCATGCAAAAGCTGTGACTGACTCCATCACGTCTGTCAGTAGATGGGAAATTCAACTGCAACTCCTAGATATAATTACCTATCATGTCTTGAATACAAAATTACTGCTTTCACAGGGGAGATGCATTCCAAACACAAATATTATAATAATGTGAAAGGATAGGACAATAGATTCCATAAATGAAATGGATGAGTAGTAGAGATTTTCTTTCATTACGATTTTATTCTACGCCTTATAATGACACACACACTACAAACCTATAATCACCTCTGGGATGGGGTTTACATATTGGATTTCTTTTCCTATATTCACAAGTTCTTCCCCAACTTCACGTGTTACCCCTCACAGCTTCCTGGGAACCTGGAAAGAGCATTAGACCAGGAAACAAGAAAAGTGGAGTATTTCTTAGATGATCGCAAACTAGTTTTTGCAGGCAAAGCTGTTGAAACCCTGCTCGATGTTCTCACCCTTACCATGTGAACAGTAACGCTCTCCCCACTGAACTCCCAACCTGCTGGGAAAAGCGCTGGATTTAGAGTTAAGAGGTTAAGGTTTGCATTTGGTTTTACCAGTGACTGGCAAATTACTTTGGGTAAATCACATAATCTCACGGAGACTTAGTTAATTCACCTGTCGAGGGGACCTAATTTTACCTGCTTCATAAATTTGTCCTGAATATAGTAAGCCAAAGTGTTTTATAAACCACAACTACTTATGGTAGCATAAGGTATTATTAATTAGAATCAAAGCAGATCACAAACAAGATCTTATAACTGTAGTGTTTTGAGGAGCACACGCAGTGCCTGTGACATTGAATTTCTAACGCAGCCAACCATGCTGTGTGTATTTTCTACAATTCACTGTAACCTCTAGGATGTTTAGGACTATGTGCTTTTATCATCAGCTGGGGAAAAGACTGGAAAATTTGAAGCAGCAAGATGCCCAGCCAGCCCGACTTGACTTGACCTGGGCATGTCCTAGAAGATTAGGTGACGCAAGGACTCGGCAGCTGAGCAGCAATGGCCCGGTGCTGCTTCCGTACTGGGGCAGGTGGGACGGAAGAATAAGAAGCTCCATTCCAACTCAGGAATTCTAAGGTTTAATAGCACAAGGGCTTCATGTCATCTTCCCTCTGCTATGGTCAAATCGGTCCAGCGCTCAGACCAAGACTTGCACAACAAGAACCAGCAGGAATCTTTCTAAATGATGACACATGAGATTGAACTTCAGAGCAGCTTTTGAAGGAGTCTCAGTTTCCAAACCCAAGTTCATTCGCTTCACTGCCTCCCTCAATCTGTCAGGCATTCTAGAAGCACTCAACCTTCTCCAGACTCCAGACTGACCCATTGATCCACTGCACAGTTGACCAAAAAGAGAAAGACAATGCCGTCCAAATATCCCCAAGTGTCCCCAGCATGCTGGACATCTCGACCAAGAGCAGTAGAAATAGCACTGGCATGTTTCCACTTTGGCCTTGGTTGGAGTGTTGCGTGTGGGGCTCCCACCACACCCTATGCCAAGCCAGAGCATGAGGACGAGGGTATGAATTTTGCAGCCTAAGTTCCCTGGGGTAACTTTCAGAGCTCTGCTTTAGTCGTTATTTTTTTAAAGGTCAAGATTTACATGTTTATTTTGACTGGTGTTTCTTGGCCTAATCCAGATTGGAAAAAAAAGGAAGAGAAAAGAAAAAATTGACACGAATAGATTAATAGTTTGCAAGTGAAATTTACAGCTCAGTTTGGGAAGTCTCCAATGAGAACCTTACTTTATTTCATTGAAAAGGGCAAGAAAGAGTGACGTTTCTGCTCAGGCTGGGGCTCCCAGGGCGCCGAAAGCCAAGTCCCAAAAAAGAACATCTGGTTGGCGAACACAAAGGAACACAGCACCTGCAAATTCATGTGTTTACTTTGTGACTGGTTGTCTATTATCTGCAAAAAAAAAAAAAAAAAAAAAGTGTTTGGAAAGGGGCTGTTCAGGCCAAGAAAGAAAGCATGGAGTGATAATGCAGGCTGTTTACCTTGGAATTCTCCCCATCCTAGCATGGGCAGACCCTGCTGAGTCAAGACAGTTTTGAAACATTTTTCTGCCTAGCACCTCTTTGCTGAAACATCTACAAGTTTGGAGTTAGAGACCAGAGGAGGAACATTGGGGGAAAAGAGTGTGGCAAATGACTGCAGAACTTCCGGATGCGGTTTTGATATTATTTATTCCTCTGTGATGATTTTCTGGCAGGCTTGTCATTTCTTAGCCTCTGGAAGGAGTTGCACATATCAAAAAACAACACCAAAACAGACTATTTTAACACCCACACTTACAGGAAAGTTTACCCCAGGGGCTCAGAGTGCTTCTAAAGAAACAAGAAGGCCTGCTGTGTGCAACTCTGCCCTTGGCAGCTGTAGTTGTCACAGTCCCGAAGACAACTTATTGTATCCTTCTTCAAAGCACTCTTGGTCTGGAATGAAGCATATCCCAAAGGGGCCTCACTGAAAGCAGCTAAGGGTACTCCGGCAGAAGCTTCCACCCTAAGGCAAACCCCCTCACTGCCAGGGGCCCCTAAACCCAGCACCATCCCATCAACGCCCTGAGTCAAAACTGCATCAGGTGTCTGATGGGCACAGTGAACACACTGGGTTGGGGATCATTTGAAGCCTAAAATGAAGGTGTGGAAAGAAGTATGTGGAAAAACAACAAAACTCACATTTATTGGAGTCTCAGCTTAAGGCCAGTCTAGACAACTAGCACTCCACATGCCTTTTCTCATATAATTCTAACAACTCTACTCTCCTTATTTCATAAGCTGGGGAAGAGAAGCTTAGGGAGGTTAAGCAATTCTCCCAGGGTTGTTACTCAGCCAAACGAAAGGCTGGGGTTTCAACCCAGGTCTAGCTGGCTTTTTTCCACTACATCCCTAAAATTTTATCCACAAGTGCATGAGATTGGTATCCAGAAATTCTCTCACACTGTAGTAGTTTGGTTGTGAACTTGAAACGAATGGGGTGGGTGGGGAAGGAGATGAGTGGAAGCAAGCAGGAAGAGAAAAGATTATTTAATTGGGCAAGGCTGAAGCCCTGGGTTGTGGTCTTTGAAGAAGATGCCAACCCCAAATGCTGCTGCGCCGGAACAATAAACTCTGACTGGGGGAGCCTTCGAGCCATGTGCAAAATGGCCTTTTAATTAGGGAGCGATTCCCTGTTTCGCCTTCTCCGATGGGAAAACTGACTCGTACATAGTCCTTGAGCACAGTTCTGAGCTCGGGCTTCTTGTGCGAGTTCTCAGTGAATGTGATTAGCATCCCATCTGCCACAACTATGGAGCTCCCAGCAACTTCACTTCAAAAAAAATAAGTTTGAGTTTATGTTTGGCTGAACCTTTTTTCACTGTGTGGCCTTGGGCCAGTCAAGTGACCTGCTTGTGTCCTGATAAGTCAAACCAGCTGGCAAATTGAGTAAGAAACAGGGGCCTCACTGGAAAACAGATGCTACAGCTGAGCTAAACATTTTTTTTTTTTTTTTAGCAAATAAATTGGGGGCACAAGGGGAGAAGGGAGTGGAGAGTTGTTTTGAATATTCAAGAGAAGTTCTAAGCTTAGAAACAGAGCGTGTTTATTGGAACCTCTTTCCAGCATGGTTACCAAAAGTAGGTCTTCTATGGTCAACCTGGCCGCCCACTCCGGAGATGGGGAGCAGAGCCCCTTGGCAGTGTTAGGGCCCAGAGAACCTCAGCACACCCTGTGGGGTCACAGGTGGCCTCCTTTAGACAACTTAACCCTTGAAGTGAAGCTGAAGATCACTGAAGCTGTCCTGGAGCCTATGGAAAATTGCAAGCCCTCTTCGCCCCGGCACTCCCTACTCTCCTCCTCCCGTGCTTAGTCATGGCCAGCACCGCCATTGCTACCTAGCATCTGAGGTGGATTACTTGTTTACTAGGATGTAAGCTCTTCCAGGAGACCAAAGTTAGTCTGTTTCATTCACTGCCGTGTCCCCAGTGCCAGAGACAGTTCAATAACTAGTCTGTTTTCTCTGGCCTGAAAAGCTGGGGAGATTAAGTGTCACGGTTAAGATACACAGGGAAGCTACCAGTATGCTTGTTAAGCAATTGATCTGGTCAATTTTTAAGTACATTCCACCAGATGTTCTCAGTGTGGCACAGTGAGATTACTGGACAGATGCTTCTGACATCAGAGTAACAGACTACAATGACATAGAGGTCATATCACTCACATCCCTGTCACTGGGACCAGACTCGACATTTACAGCCTTGTTCCTGCTCCCTGCCTCCAGGCTCACTGTGCTCCAATCTGCTCCAACCTGCTTCCTGCAGGCTCTTTCTAAAATACAAACCTGACCCTGTGGTACCCCCAACTGCTGCTCATCGCCTGCATGATCATTTCTGAGCTGCGCGTAAGGCTCTTTTTGATCTCTGCCGAACCCATCTTTCCTGCCCTCCTCCCTGCCCCTACCCCCATCATACCCTACCTGCTGGCCATACTCTCCCCTCCCCACCTTGCACTTTGCTGGACTTGCCATGCTCTCTCTGTCTTCCCTGCCCGAAACTCCTTTCTCGACTGGCCAACAAATACTTGCTCCAACCCCAACTCTTCTCTGAATCTCTTCCTGTTTGTTGCTCCCCATCCCACAGAGATCCCTCCTGCATCCTGGGAGGACCCCTTTGATACCGTGTTGCACTGAGTTATAATCACTAGGATATTACTCTTCCCCACTCAGTGGTTAGGGTCTCAGGACAGGTATTTATCTCCTTGCCTAGCCCAGGGCTGGGCATGTGTGCAGGCTCTCTGCAACTACCAAATGAGTGAGAAATCAAATCAGTTTCCTTTCTCAGGTTTAACAGTTCCCTGGTGTCCTCAACCTTTACAGATCATTTTAGTATATCAAATTGGTAGAGAAAAGCTGCTCTAAAACTAAAAAATAAATAAATAAATAACTCCTTCTGTGAGAGGTCCCATCCAGTGTGGCATTCTACAATTTTCTAATTCCCAGATAAAAAGGGAAGGGTAAAAGATAAAAGAGTAAAAGGCAAAAAGTAAAAGATAAACCAGGGCATAATTAAAAATTTTAAGAGTTTCTTTGAGCAAAAATCAGTTCCTTTTGGGCAGCACCCAAACAGAAGTGGTTAAGAGCACTGCCTGGACCGAAGCCAGGGAAAAGACTTGCACAGAGAAGGTTCAGAAACAAAGACAGCAAATTATTTGACTGGCTATCACATAAAGCCGAATTGGTTATTTGTATATTATTATTCTCAGCATTTTGATTTTGTAACCTCGAGGACTACAGGCTTTGATTTTAGTTTGCTTATGTAAGCCACTATGCATTAAAGCCACCTCAGTATCCTTGTTTAACTAATTAAACAGAGGTCTGAATTTCTTTAGCTTAAAGGACTAAATCAAGGTGCTTACAACCAAGGTGTGTTGCTGAAAAGTGCAAATGTACAGGTAGGAAAGAATGCGGCGGGGGGCAGGGGGGGTAGAGGGTAGTGAAAGAGAGAGAAAGAAACATCAGCCCAAGGGAATCAAAGGACTGCGGTGGGTGTAGATTCAGCCCCTCCCAGCTTCAAACCTCTCCAAAGTTCCCAAGGGATTTAGGGCCTCCTGGTAGTTTCTGAAGACTCTCCCGGAAGTCCTCAGAGGGGTAAAAGCCTGTATGGGAGCAGGAGAAACCTGAGGGTAGTTGCATGCTTATATCCACCTGCATGGCAGACTCTCCACTGAGAACTGGCTCCTCTTAAAGCACAAGTTGACACTGAGCCAGGATTTCATGAATCTCACAAGTAACTACAAGATCCTTCAAGACTCTATTTTCACCCCTGAAAGTATACCTATTGCAACACCTTTTTAAGGGCTGGTCTTTGTGTCAAGACAAATCACTGCTGAGGGGAGAAACACTTTCAAAAAACAATTGCATTTAAGGTGGGAGGCAAGAACAATCTAAAAACAAATGAGTGAACTTTACTTTCCAAATGAAATATGCCAAAGAAACACTTGCTTTTCCTCCAGTCCTGGGGCTCACTCATTTCCTTCTCAGGCTCAAGGAAGAATCGGCAACAGAAACACAGACATTGTTGTTCAAAGCCATGTCCCTTTCCTTCTGAACTCGCATTTGACAGGCGAACAGGCAAGTTTCTGACTGAGGAAGCTGACAATGGCTGCATGTGGATTTAGAAGAACACTAGTTGACTCAAAGGCTTGGGTTGGGGGCCTTTGTCTTGCCAGCTCCCCAAACCTTTCTCATTTTTGCCCTTGCTGTTTTCTTCTCCCATTCAGCTGCCACTGAAATTACTAAAACGATATCTCTTCCTGCCTCTGTGAATCTGAGCTTTTCTCCTGTGCAGCTCAGGTCTAAGCTTGCTTCTTAAACAATGGGTCTAAGTGCCATGTGGGCAGGGACTGTGTGTTTTTTAGTCAACCATGCTTTGGCCCCAGCACCCAGCCAGCACCTGGAACAGAGCAGGCACTTAGGAAATGTTTGTTGAGGAATAAAAGCTGAGATGTATGGTTTTCTTTGTGATTCTTGATCCCTTTGATGCATTTTCGGGCCAAGCAAAGATAGTCTAATACCCCAGTGCGTATTCTTCAAAATGCCTCTGCAACTGCAATTTCCCAATTGACTGTGAAAAGAAAGAATAAACTTCCGTGACCACTAAGGAAGAGAGAGAGAACTTGCTAACATGGTCCCAGGTTCTGCAAATCCACTTGTGGAGATGGAGCAACTCACAAATGCCCATCCCAGGCAGCCTGGTAGAGAGGGATTGCTGTTACTTTAGTCACTGTTTTTATTCAAGGGGGTAGTTTTCCTTGGGATGCTTTTGACTCATTGATCTTCCCAATGGATCATATCTCCTACTTGAAAAATAATCAGTTATTTCAAGCTCTTTTACTTCCTCACCTCTTTCTTTTTAAAGGCCTTAATTTATACTGAAGTTATCAGTGTTGGAAAGTATTCTTTAGGTCCTACAATTGAAAATCTTTCACAGGTCTTTTAATATTTTCTTGGCTGCTGTAACAAAGTGCCATGAACTGAGTGGCTTAAATACAGAAACTTATTTCCTCCCAGTTCTGGAGCTAGAAGTCTGAAATCGAGGTGCGGGCAGGGTTGGTTCCTTCTGAGGCCTCTCTCCTCGGCTTGAAGATACCTCCTCTCATGTCTCTGCTCATCGTCTTCTCTTCGTGTGTCTGTCTCCGTGTCCAGATGTCCCCTTTCCACGAGGACACCGTTCACATTGGATTAGGGCCCTCCCTGAGGATCTTAATTACCTCTTTAAAAGACCTAATCTACAAATAAAGTCACCTTCAGAGGTACTAAGGATGAAGAAGCCTCATATTATGGGGGGGGAGGGGGACACAACTCAATTAATAACAGTCTTTCTGTACTATTGGAAGCACCTATACTGAGAGTTACATGGACAGCATAAAGACGCTGTCTTAAAAAAAGAAATCCCCATAATGCTGAAAATTAACTCATTGTAAAGATCAGCGACTCCTTTAGCTCCAAACTTAAATAAACACACACACACACACACACACACACACACACACACACACACACACACACACCATATCCCCAAATGCCAAAATGCCCTCTAAAGCAACTCTAGCCTGCCTGAGGAACTTCCCCACTCCTGATTAATCAATAACCCCTTCTCCTGGCTTCTACATTATTGGACAAAATTTCCCTAAGTCAGGCCTGTGAGCTCGAGGTAAACCCACTGGCTTGACTATTATTAAGTAAACCCAACCAAAGAGGAATGCTTTCCCAACCACGGTCAGTAAGTTAGCCATGAATAGCAGTATGCAGCCCAGGAAGTCAGAGAGAAAGCAGGCTCACCCTTCAAGCTCACACAGAGAGTCACCAGCACATCACTTCTGGGCTGAGAGGCAAGAGCCAAGCTGCGGGGCTGAGCCAAGTTCAGTGGTCAAAGAAAGACACCAACAGATTACAGGCGGCATTCCAAGATCAGTCAAGCTTCAATTCTGCTGGGAAAGAGGATTGAAGAGGAGCCGTGGAGACATCCAGCTCCACCCTGCTAGACAGAGTTCTGTCGGCTCTGGCTACACTAAAAGGTCAGTAGAATGTGTCTTTTGGTGGGTACCGGAGGTCCTCTTAAAGGCCCCGCTATTTTGTCTTAAGTAGGATAGACAAGACTCTCTGAGTTCCTAGAAAAAATGGAACAGATGCCTTCCTCTTAGACTTGAAAAACTAAAGACATTTTCCTAAGAATTAAAGACATTACAAATTTCTTGTTTTCTATTATTCTTCCTGAACAAGACCTTTTAAAGATATTTTTACAGATCGATCAAAATGGCGGGTAACATAGAGCATGGAAAGTAGTTAGAAGCAAACTACGTTCATGGGCAGGCATGCTCATGCTAACCAATTTATATGCTTTCATCATTTGTACTTTACATCTGTCAACCACAAAAACATGTGACAAAGGGGGAGGCTCAGACCATAAGAGTTTCATAGATACACTAATTCTTCATGGAGCCAGTACTGGGTGCCAGGCCCTGGAAAAACGAAAGCAATGAAACAACATCCTGCTTTCTGGAGCTCCCAGTCCAGTGAGCCACACACACAAGGAAGTAGAGAGTGACCCCAGGAGGGGACAAGGACCACTAAGATGCTCTGACTGCCCAGGCGCGTTATTCTGGACTATCCAGAAATACTGGGGTAGAGCATTAAGTACCTAGGGGATGAGGACAGATCATCTGGAAGACCCAGGAAAATAGCAAAAGTCATTCAAGAACTCAGTCTGTCCCCCAACCCAACTACTTTGTCAGATACAAACCCAAACTTTTCCTTGTTTCTTGAGAAATCATCCTATTCTTTCCTTTCCCGGTACAGCTCAAACAGGCTGGAATGTCAATCCATTGATACTCACAAACATCCATCATCTTTTTTATTTTAATTGAGATATATATAAAAAATTGAGATACATATATGTTTATGTAAATAAAACAAATTTCAAGTGTAAAGCTCAATAAATTTTTTAAAGTATCTGGTGAGTAAGCATTACCTAGATCATGACACAGGATATTCCCACACCCACAAAGTACCTGGTGCCTGTCCCGTGACTCCCTACTCCTCAGAAATGACCTCCATTCTTATCCCCATCACCACTGATTAGTGTTGCCTGTTCTTGAACTTCACATGAATCACACAGAACACAGTCTCTTGTGTCTGGCTTCTTTTGCTCATTTTCATGTCTGTGAGATTCACCTATGTCTCTGGATACAACAATAGCTTGCTGTTTTTATCTTTGTGATGGATTCCATTGTATGCATATATCACAGTTTCGTGTGTGTGTGTGTGTGTTTTGTCCACTGTAACGTTGATGGATATTTGGGTTATTTTCAGTTGGAAATATCATGTATAACATCTATTCAAACACTTATGCCTGCTACATATGCATTCATTTCTCTTAGGTATACCTGAGAGTAGAATTAATTATCAGTCAAAGGATACAAGCATACGTAGTTTCAGTAGATACCACAAATCAGTTTTAGAAAGCAGTAGTACCCACTCACCCTTCCATCAGCAGTTATCTGAGAGCCCCAATTTGGGCTATAATTCTGAATGCAAGTTCCTCTCAGCATCTCGGTATATACACTAGGGGTCCATCCTAGATGACAGAAACTTGCAAAATGTCAGATAGACTCACAGTGTATCTATCTTCTGGCTCATGTGCTAGTCCCTCCTGCAAGAAGACTAGGTGCTAATAGGGAGGAGAACTAAGCAAGCTATGAAAACAACCAATCAATGGACATAAAGCTGGACTCTGCCAGCTGGCCAGCCTGTTGGACCTGGGCTAACAGCATGTATTATGATGGTTCCTCGGCTAATGGGCTTAAGGACCAGAAGGAGTGATGTGGGATCAACTGGGCGCTGTACACAAATACTGGTGGCTTTAGATACCTTCTCCTGGCGAAGTTCTACAGAGACGAAAATCACTCAGAAGTCCTTCTACTTCATCAGGGCTCAACCATGTAACAGCAGGTCATAGCTCCATGGGGAAAGTGCCAAGAAAATAGTAACAGTGAACTTGAATCTCTCTGGCAACCGGCACTAGAGCAAGGTATGCCTTTCATATTTATTACGATATAAAAGATGAAAAGCAAGACTGAACCAGCTAATCTAAATATTCTTGCTGAGCCCTCAAAGACTGCTCAGAAGACATTCAAAGATATTACAAATGACTATTCTTCCAAAGTTCTAAATTTTCCTAAATAACAGGGCAGCAGGAGAACATATTTAACAGTGCATCCTTTAACAGTATAAAGGTTAGTTACAGATAGAAAATACGACAGTCTAAAACTCTTCACATATATTAGCCTTTTCTTTTTAAAATGGGATTTTGAATTGATCAGGGCTAGTATTATCGTTATCAAGGTTTCTTCATTCACCAAAGGGGCTGTTTCTTGATCAAAATAAATCCTAAAATAGAATGTGTAGATTTCATAAAATTGATATGTCTCCATTATTAAGAAAATGCTAGATGCTAATATTGTTAAATTTATTTTTTTAATCAGATAGGAGATGGAATTAAAGGAATATGAGCATTTAGGTAAACACAGGTGTTCTTGCATATAGGAAATAATAACAATACTTGGAAATTTCAAAACGCGTTCATCTTTGGCTGGACTAATGTCCTTGAGTAAAAGTCTAAGAGAGTCTTCTGAACTTTTAGACAGGTGGTAAAATTCCTTACTGATGTGATAACTTCTAGGTGCCTTGAACAGAGACATTTACTTTGACAAGAGCTGTTTTCCAAAAGAATTCATTTTTTCAAAAAGTCTGGTGTTCGAAAATTTGCATTCCTATTTTGAGAGGAAAGGTGTTTTTATCAAAACTTTAAAGTCTTTCAAAGTAGGTTCAAGTTCAGGTGAAGAGTCGGTGTAAGGGAGCAGGAAGGTTTCTGCTTTCTCTAGAAAGAATTACAGCCAGGGAATAGCTGAATCCTGCACAAGCTATGTGCGGGACCTCTGGGCTGGCCCAACAGTCTGCCTAGCTTCACTTACACTGTGGAAATACCTATAGCTTCAGACTCTGCTGCAGTCCTTTCACTATAATTATTTACTGCTGCAAAGTCAACAAAGCTTAGGTCGCCAGGAGCCCAATTCAATCATGGATACAAATAAGCAGCCTTCATACCCCAGGGCCAAAGTGCTAGCTCCCATCCCCATTTCCAGAGGTACAAAGTCACAGACAGTCTGAAGTTCTGATACTCAGCTTTGATTTATGTCTCATGGTTCAAGAAAATGGACTGACCTAAGAATCCTTGTCTCACTCAGTTGATCAACAATGGCAAACATATCTGGAAGAAATGGCAGCCATAATACCACCCTCACATATTAAAGGGAAAAAAGTCCTTCTTTCTCCATATAAGTAAACCCATGACCATTCCAGCTATCATTTCTTCATTACTGCCTATGTCTAAGAGTAACCTTGCAGCTAAACAAAACCAGCAGGGCAATTACATTTCAAACTTCTCTTGGAATCTAGACTCCATGGTAACCCAACACCTCCTGCCACTGACCCCCTGAGAAGGAAATTGGTGTCCTCTGCCAATGGAGGAAGTGAATTATCCCCAGAAGCCCTAGGTCACAAGCTGACATTCCATTCTGATTATGGGCAAACTGGTTCCCTGTTTCATTATTTTACTATTAACACCAGTAAGCAGTGATTTCATTGACCCAAAAATGAAGTCGTCGGAATTGTCTCTTTAAGAGGAAAAGATTATTAAAAATATGTTTAAATGATGGTCAGTAAGGGGGATGCCTGGTTTATAGCTGACTGCCTACAATTCTCTTCCAGCATGTGGCCTAAGTTCCTACAGATTTCATCAAGATGTTTGCCAGAATATGCTCCATGTTTTTAAAACACATATCCTAGATTTTCTTTTTAATTCCTCATTTTCCCAGTCTGAGAAAAATGAAATTAAAGAAATTGTCCCTTTAAGCCATGAACACTGGCATGGCTGCAGAGGTTTGACTTTTATTCCTGTATCTGACAACTTTTTGAGTGTTGGGCAAGTTATTCTCTCTCTCTCCCTATGTTTGTACTCAGATCACAAAAAAGATGTAGAAAAATCATCCCAAGCATCCATAATAAGGAGGTATTTGTAGTGATCTCTTATCAGAATAAGAGAATTAAGTCACACTACAAATTCTGGGTACTAGATTTCTTTTTAGAGTGATGAAAATGTTCCATAATTGCGTGTTCATAATTCTGTGAATGTGCTAAAACCACATTGTGTGAATTGTACATTTAAATAAATGACTTGTATGACATGCGAATTACACCTCGGTAAAGCTGTGAGGTTTACAAAAAGAGTTAAGTCATAATGATAGTTTATCATATGATTATTTTTAAGAATTAAGCAATATAAACAACTGCTTTCATCATGTTAATAAGAAAACCACAGGCACCACTTGCTCTAAAGCCCAGGGTGCCAGACCTAGATTTAATACCTGACCTAATTCCTCTTTCAACCTCTCCCAGAAACATAATCTTAATCAACCAGCCTGGAATTTTCTGTTCAACATCAATGGAGTAGAGGGGGTAGGGTGAGAGTGACTGTCCCTTTAAGACACAGCTGCTCAAAACACGGACACTGATATATATGCTGTTATATATACTGCTCGTTTTTAAAGATACTACTAACTCTTCAAAAGCAAGGTGATCGTCCAACTGTTTTCCTGGTCATGTTGGACTTTACACTGATGCAACCATATTCTGTTATCCAGCACTTTTTTGACAAATGCTGTGGATATGTAAGAAGGCCATTTATTTGCTTTGTAATCTTGGATACTTAGCCTTGCTGTACCTCAGTTTCTTTGTATGTAAAATGCCAATAACTATATTCTCAGAGTGGTTGTGAGAATTGAAAAAAATAAAACATGCAAAGCATCTGCTATGGGGCCTGACAGATAAGGGCTGTTAATTAAATTAATTAATTAATTTAATTAATTCTTAATATTATGAAGAATGTTGAAGAGGACCATAAACTACAGGTGATCTGAGCAGTTAGTTTGATGAGTAAGCCACATACTAGGGAATCAGAGCAGGTTGTGTTACGACAGGCCCAACCAAGGCAGGTTCACTGAATAGGCAGATACCTCGACCCTTATCACCATGCCTTTTCCAGGAAAAAAGTTATTATTCTGCTGACTTGCACCTAGAGTGAATTTGTCACTGCTGGGAAATGATTGCATGGACCCAAAGCTTGTGTTCATTTCCATCTGCCTTAATAGGACTTTTTTTTTTAATCCTCAAATTATGGCTGTTTATTTTGATTCTATCTAAAATCAATCTCAAAACTTAGGAGGGTGGGATTCCAGCTCTTCTAATGCCAGAAGCATGATCGATTAGGCACTCGATACACTTAAGGAAGTAATTGACTGAGGGTGTTCGCTGGGCTTACAGGCCACCTAGGCTAATATTTTTAAGCACCAATTTGCATTTAATTACACCTTAAATCATTTCACTCCAAAGGTTGTGTGTGCTAATAATAACATATTTAGCCCAACTCATCTTTCAGGGCAAAGAACCTTTTCGGTTTTTAATTGAAGGCATAAAAAAAGGTGAAAGTGTGTGAACCTGGCTAAAACAGGAAGTGTGTATTTTCAAGGAATAAGCAAATGCTCCCTTTTGCTCAGGAAATCACACGTCTTGGCTAGACACTCACCCAATCACTTAACAACTGCAATCTCACTTAATTCTGTCACGCCTCCTAAGAGCGAGGTGGTACTTTCCCATTTTACAGATGAGAGCACTGACTCTCAGAGAGGTTAACTTAGACAAAAGCCACACACCCCTCCAAGTGTATCCAAGCAAGTTTGTAGCTACAAAGCTCTCGTTGTTTCTGGCAGGCTACGCCATGACCCTTCTGCCCAGCCGCAAGCTTGAAGCCACCGCGTACAGGTCCCACTCTCCTCCCTCACTACCATCAAGCCACACCACCTCCCCACACTGGGCCTCTGGCAACCCTGAGCCCCCGGCACACACACACACCCCTAATGCCTTTTCAGATCCAACTGCCTTAAAGCAATCGAAGAGTTGCTGGAGACAAAACAATGGTTTTCAATTCATTTCGAAACTCACTTTCCTTAATCCTTTCATTAACCAAGATGAATCAATAATTTAATACAAGTCACAATGTAGTTTTCAGAAGACATAATCCTTTCTTAGCATTCACCATCTAACAAAAGCACTAGTTATCTGTCAATCAATTTGCCTTGATAAGGGACCTTATCTCTCTCGCCACAGTGGTCCCAGGTGGAGAATGCTTCCTGAAGGTTGATGGAAGAAACACATTATCCCCCACATGAGGTGCTATGTGACCAGGTGGTTATGATGTGAGATAAAGCAAGATACTGTGGCAATGCATACTTGCAATGGGTGGGGACGCAGGAACCGCATTCTAAGATGTGATTCCTTGTTCTCATCACATAGATCGACTTGCTTGGCACCTCTGTGTCCCAAAGGTTGGCAGCTGCATTCTGAGGGAAAGAACACAATGTTTGCCATCAGCACACACGCGCTCGTGTCCTGGGTCTGCCACTCCCCAGCTAAGTGATAACATCCGTGTCTCTTCAGTACATTGAGTTTTATTTAGTTGTCACTTGCAAATGACTGTACCAATTTCCATTTCTGGGCTGACTCATTTATACTCAGCTACACTCAATATATATTCTGTCTAATCCTTACAAAAACTCTCAGGTATTATTTTGCCCCATTTTAAAGATTAAGAAACTGAGACTGCAAGAGATGAAGTGACTTTTCAAGGGTCCCCATGTTTAAAAGGTCGATGAGCCACATTTCAAGTTAGGGTCAGTTTCCCTCCAAAATCCACCCTCTTTCTACTCAAATTCACAGCCTCCCTTATAAAGCCCCTGTGGGGGCCTGTTCATAGAGACACATACACGGGTAGGATGGGGGGAGAATTGGGAGCCAGAGAAGGCCTCCATGGTCCTCCAGGGGACAGGCCCTGTGACACTGACCCCCAGGTGTGGGCCTGGCCAGCACGCAGCCCCCACCTCTGTGTGGCCCACCAGCCAGCAGACAGCCTCAGCGGGCAGTGCCAGTGTTCCCAGCACATAACTTCTCAGGCATCTCAGTGGTATTCTTCTGCAAGGGACACAGACGCCCTTCCTCAAATGTGCCCAGGCCAGACAGACGGTCCCAGGACATAGTGTAAGCAAGGCAACAGGCAGTATGTCCAAAGTGCCAGCTTGTGCGGCAGCAGCCTTGCCAGACCGATACACTGCTCTTGCCTCTCGTTCCTCTTAATTTAGAATTCATTACGTCTCTCTTTTCATGAAAGATAAACCAATAGCTGCCCTTGACAGCTGTTTTCTCTGGGGTCATTCCTTCTATCCGCCCAGCTACTCTTTCTTTGGGGATTTGAGCAATGTAATGTTAGTGCTATCAATTTCATTCAATCCTTCCAGTGTAGTCTGCAGGGACTGGGGAGGCAGCCAAGCCAAATGCCTTTAACTGTTTGTGTGCTGTGTAAGCCAGAGGGTGGGAAAGAAGGACAGAGAGAGCAAGGTTCTAAAAAAATATTCTCGTATCAAATCTACGGGAAGTAGACAAGAATGAGGATGGCAGCAATTTGGAGGGTTCGGATCAACTTCAAGCAGACCTTGCTTCATTGCTGGGCCCAGTGGACACTACACAAGCTACAGGCCTCAAAAGTGACACCTGGAAACAGAAACAGAAAGAGCAGATACGCCTAGCAAGTTATTTGCCAGTCAGAGAGGGGGTCCATCCTTTGCAGCTTTACAGAGCTCAATCTGGCAATTTTGTTGTGGATAAGTTTCAGAGGAAATCCAGACCCACGTGAATGATGGGATGTCGGGTTGGTGGTGGGGAAAATGAACTTGGTTTTTCTGAGAATTGAGTGAAGGGGTCAGCATTTGACAAGAACTATCTCACAGCAACCCTGAAAGACAGATGAAATGATCACCACTTTTCAAGCGAGTAAAGTGGAGCTCTTGGGGTTTCGGTAACTTGCCAAAGACCATGCAACTCAGAAATAAAGAAGCTAGGCTCAGGTTATAGGCGAGACTAGTAGTTCTCAGCCTGGGCACGAGGTGAACAGTAAGGCTGTACCCCAGGGTATTTTGGCAATGCCTGGGGAAGTTACTGGTTGTCACAGCTGGGGTGCTACCAATAGTATCTACTGGGTAGAGGCTAGGGATACTGTTAAACATCCTGCAATGCACAGGACAGTCCCCACAATGAAGAATTACCCAGCCCCATGTGTTAACAGCACCCTGGTTGAGAAACCTGGGTGAGTCTGACTCAGAACCCATGTGGCTGCGAAGGTTGGGGAGACAAATGAGGGGACAATAAGAATCGCTCAGAACAACTATTAAAATTGCATCTGACTTTTGTAATTTTCAGTTCTAATTAGGGCCTTGGTGCCTCCCAAATTTAATGGGACACATGGAGAAGAATGATTTCTGTGCATAATTATAATGGTTTGTCTAGTAGGAACCACATGGCCAAATCCCAAGGCACACACAGCCTCGAGATTTCATCCCTAAGTTCTTTCTGTGCCTGAATTGAATTAAACATATAGGAAGTATTTTTTTTAAATGGTGACCCAAAAAAAAGAAAAGCTCGTGTAAGAAAAAAGAAACACAGTTCAGGTGTGGTGGGGCAGAATTCATCCGTAATTTGAGTCAGCCAGGCGGTGACCCAGGCTCTTGTCCCCCGGCAGAGCGTGCATCCCCCACACAGGTGATGGAGCCACCAGAGGCCTTTCTTCTATCCAGGGAGGAAATAGCTAACGTAGAGACCAAAAAGAAAAATCACCTGGAAACAGATTATGGTTAGAGATAAGAACTTCTCACAGACATCTGGAAATAGGAGGGCCTCTCTAGTGGGGCCAACTGAAAACCTGTTACTTAAATATGAGTGTGTTCTAGTCATTTCCCTGCCTCTACCCCACCGAGCACTTATTAAAGTCCAAATCCCACCCCTAGCAAGTGGGGACCTCCTGACCTGGCTCTAGGCAGCATTACAGATCCCTGCCCTCATGCAGACCCCAAACCCTCCTCCAGGCCTTTGGTCGTGCCACACCTTCTCTCAGAAAGGTTCCCCGAGGCAGCCTTGACCCATTTTAACCTATATTGACCTCAGTTTCCTTATCTGCAAAATGGGAGGATGAAAGAACAATGCTTATCTGGTAGCACTATCACTGAGATGAAGGTAATAATGCATGTGAAGCACTTAACGAGCACCAGGCAGAGAGAGAACAGTCCATTAAAAAAAGAAAGAAATCCTTTTTAGGGAAAGATAACCCTGGGGCCAGTATGAGGCATTTGGCTTTAATTCCATGTAAATGAACAGAGAACTAAACTGATTCATCCAGAATTCTCTAGCCCCATTTCCTCTGCCACAAGGGGAGAAGGGTTTGAAACTGGGTTTGGCCAGAGTTAGGCTGTAAAATGCCCTCAGGAACCAACTGTTGATTGCAGGGAAAAGAAGGCCCCACACATTTTCTAGCAAATGCAAGCCAAATAGTAGCAGCAATTGATGGACGTGAGTAGGGCAGCGTGCCACAAAAATTGCCACGATCTGTCCTGGAAGACAAAGAACTTTACGTTTTTAAAAGAGGTTGTTCTTTTCTCAGGAACAACCAATTTCCTGATCTCCTTCTCCGTTTAGGGAATGAGTTGGGGCAAAACTACAAAATGCTTTTGCTGGAGTCGCACATCCCCTGCACTCCTCCTCCTCCCTCCCTCCCTCCCCGCCTGTCCCCTTCCCTCCAGCTGGGGACCGCCTTCTCTGGTATCCACTGCTGGCTTCTCATTAGCGCGGCAGGGAGGCAGGGAGATGTAACCAGAACGGGTGGGCGATGGTATCAGCCGCCCCAAGTGACTGGCACTTTGACTAAAAGCGTCCTCCTGCTCCTGCACTGTGATTGAGTTTCCCTCTCCCGCCCAGACGCCCCTCCCTCGTAGAGGCAGTGTCAGTGCCAAAGGGCCTGGCGCTCACCGCCCAGCCTGCAGCGCCTGCCAGCACCGAGCAGCCTGCAAGTCTGGATTCAAATCTCTCCCGGTTGGGCAGACAGCTCTGGTAGCCCTCACTGGCTGGGGGCGGGAACCAGAGGGACCTGCGGACAGTCCCATTTCCCTGGGCCCTGGGATTCCGGGGTTGAGATACCCGGGAGAAGACGGAGGAGGTGACACTGACACCTCGGTGGTGGACATCTGGGCAGTGCCAAAGGACCTGGATGAAGCAGGGGGCGGAGCGAATGCACAGCAGAATGGTGGCGAGGCTGGGGAGGGAGATCGGCACCAGAGGAGTCGGGACCCTGCACATAGTCTCAGGTGTACCTAAAAAGCCCCATAATGCTGGTGACTGACAGGCAGAGAAACCCAAAGGGGGGGTGGGGCGGGGGGCGGAGAAAGGTTTGTGCTGGACAGAGCGAAGCCGCTGCTTGCAACCTTTACACGAAAGTCAAAAGAAGCTGCAACGTGCAGTGCAATGTTTGCTTCTTATCATCCCCCTCTGGTTTCCTTATGCTAAACAAGCTGTCAGCCAATGAGGTCACTTTAAAAGGACGGCTTAGCAGAGCCGAACCACTGCTATGCTGACCCTGCTTTATTAGCCAAAGGCAGCTCGACTACAATCCAACTAAATTTCAGCAGACGGCTTGGCCATTTCATATACCCATGTGTCTTCATTTTATTTCCAAACACTAATATATGTGGAACCCACCCCTCCAAGGAGAAAGGGAGGCCCAACATCTGTTGGGATCCTACTGTGTGCCTGGCGCCTCTGTACATTACCTCATGGAATCCACACATTGCCTACTGGGCAGTTGCTCTCTTGCCATTAGCTCAAAATATCAAGGTGGAAAGCTGGGGATTGCTTGACAATATCCCCTTCCTCACCTCTGCAGTTGGCAGTCACCAAGCACTGTCAATTTTACCTCCAAATAGTTCTCATTTTGATTCCACCCTTGCTCAACCACCCAACTTCTACTGACATTTCAAAACACAGCATCATTAACGCTTCCTCCCAGGGTTTCGGGTAGAGTCAAACTCTCCCTCCCCTGTTCTCCAGCCCCTTGATCATGTTTCCCTTTATTCTTTCTGTCATACGCTATAATTTTTTAAGTACCTATCTCCCCTAATTGGCTGTCAACAGCTGGTAGGCCCAGCCCGTGTCTTACGCCCCAGAGACCAGCCATCTCTGTCCAGCGCAGGTGGAATGAGCGAAGAAACTGTGATTCAGAGGAAACAATCACGGCCGCAGTCGAGGGGCCTGGACTCACCCAGGCCGACGCCTGCTAAACCTCTGCGTTCCAATCGCCAGCCTAGTGTCATCCCAAACCTACTGGAGGGAGTTTGAGATTCTGTCGTTCATGCAATTCAGAAAAGTCCCCAAGGCAGTAAATGGCAACCTCAAGCACATCCTCCCCTAGAAACAATATAATGGATGGATGACTAAACTGTATTCTATAATTGGTTCTGAAGTTCGATAATATTATCTATTAGGAAAGTTTTCACAGATTATCCTAGAAAGGTCACCATCTTTGTTTCTGAGTTTCAAACGGCCTGTTCGTAGAATTTTGGATCCCAGTTTCAGATCAAAGTGCTTGCTATATACTAGTTTATCTACTCTTCATAACAATCCTATGAAATGAAGGGAGAGACGGACGTCACATAGTCCCTTTGAGAGTGATGTGTGATGCTACGACCGAGGCATAGGTCACTTAAGAGCGTAGTGACTAGACCTGTTCTGAGAAACCTCAGGCTCTCGACACAAAGGCATCGCATGTCCCATCGGAAGCCTCCTTATCACAGCACCAGAATCTACCCAATTACATCCTTCCTGTGGCCCTCACAGGCTCCCGTTTTCACATACCATTTCCCCTTACCCTCATGTTTATAAAACCAGCAGGTGACTCTTCCTCTCAAATTCCTGCATTCTTCATGCAAGGGACTTGTGGGCATTTTATGAGCCTCTCCTAGCAGAAAGGGATGTCTAGTTTCATCATCAAATGACCTTCCTGAATCACCAGATAAGTGGCCTCTCCCACAGAGAACACTCATGACCACATCCCGTCCAATGTCAAGTTGTCTGAATGGCTCCCTGGGCTTTCAGGGATCTGTGTCCTCACCTGTCACAGAACATAGTTTTGTAGACCCCAAGATGAATAGAAGTATGCCTACAGCAGAGACTCTGCCTCCAAGGTATGAGAATTCACCCACAGAGGTAAGAAGGACTTCAGTTTTATTTTTAAGCTTTTCCAGTCCCTCTATTTTTCAATAGAATGGTTTTTAAAGACCCCAAGAGTTCCAACCCTAGCCCAACATATCTCTGGCCATGAAGAGAAGAAACTGTTGTCCTTTACGATAAGGCATTTTTCTTCGATATTACCCATAGACCTATGTGGGTGACTTATATTAAGTGTGCCATAGGGATGACTAGATCTCAGATTAGTCTGTGAAAATGGTATATTGGGTGGAATGACTTCTCTGGTCCTTTCCCAAATTAGATCCCACATTCTTATCACAAATGCTTTAATTTTCCTTTTGTTTCTTTAGTTGGACAATGAGACACAATGAGCATTGGCATGGAGCTGAAACACAAGGACAGGTAGACATTTAAAGGAGAGGCTGTGGGTTCTACAGTTTCCTACAAAGTCTTTTGGGGTTAGAAGTTCTGTTGTTCACCTATCTCCATTCAAATTTGAAGATCTGACTGGAAATTCTGAAGAGATATCTGGTCTTGAGACTTCCTTTCAGTTCTCTGCAGAGAGTCCTTGGGGCCAGAAGAAAGTGAGCAAAATCATGGAACAGCAGCGGAATCTCTTCCCCAACTGCGCTTATCAGAGGCCTCTTCCCTTCCGTAAACAGCACCAGATGGAGTTTAATTGGGATCTTAAAAAGTAAATAATGTAAAACCCAAGTTAGTGTTTTTTCCTATCACCTAGTGGGCGAGAAGCTTTGAGTAAAATAAAGAACACTAAGCAAGACTGCTTTGCCTAAGACCAGCAGTAGCTGAGGGTGTCCTGGCTGGGTGGGCCTGAAGTTCTTCAGTTAAGGCTTACTTCGCACTGCGGCTCTCTCTAAGGCCCTGGAACATAGTGGCCTCCACTGGCTATCAAAGTCTCCTTGTCAGAACACACATTTGTAAACACGTTTTTCTGGAGCAAAAACATTTCTTAACTAGCCTGGGTTTTCTTCATAGCCTGTGACCAGAGACCCAGGAGACTCATGGCTATTTTCCCAGTGTGAGCACAGACCTGGTAACTCAGGAACCCATCTAGAGGCTGGGTAAGTTCTGTTATCCCAGTTGGCTCATCCCAAATCATACAACCTTCAACTTTCAAGCAAACAAATCCCTTATACATAAACCCTTCGTTTAAAAGTCAACAACCATTAGACATTATAGAAATAGAACAGCCACAGCAGTCTCAACACACAGGTTGCTATTTCTTAGGGTCACCCATATGAGTCATATTTCTGTAACTATAAAGACCACTCCACTGAAGGGACCGACTCACCGTCCTGGAGTTGTAATGCCCTCTGTGAGCAAGCTGAGGGATAACATTCCTGGGTGCCAGGTTCTCTGTCAACTGAAAAGCCATGAAGAGACAATGAAGTCCCTCTTGCTCTCACCCTCTCTAGCTTCTCCCCTGAAGAAGCACACACAAATTATGGTTCAAGAAAATGATTTGGTTAGGTACCCTAGACCTTCCATTTAAAATGTCAAGGGCACTCTCTCATTCTCCTATCAAATTCCCAAAAAGGTAAAGGTGAACAAGCAGACACACACACAATGACTGAGAAGCAATCTCTTGGTAAATCGAGTGGCATTTAGAAAGTTCTGCCAACTTTACTTAGTAAAAACAACCAAAACGGTTGCATTTTTCAACCATATGGAATTATGTTCCTTTCCCTTCGTTAAAGAAGGTGGGAACAGACTTTATCCCTCGCCTCACGCAGGGCCGCCCAAAGAGCTGGGATTCATCCAAACTGAACGTAAGCTGGCTATGTTCCTCCTGCATAACTGATGTCCTCGGAGTGACCACCAAGGCACTCTAAGCTCATCACCCCGCTTAACTTGCTACCTCCACCAGAGTCCTGAAACTCCCAGTAAACAAGACCCCAGGGAGGGCGACATCATAATAGATTCCCTACCAGTATAATTCTACGGGAAAGTCAGAAACAAAAAAGCTCGGGTAGCTACTTATGATGAAGACTAGACCTCATTTATCGAATCAGAGTGGCAGAAATACAGGTCTGAGAGGACATCTCACAGCAGTGTCAACCTGCCACAAACGGGGAAGTGAGCCGAGAGCTATCTGACTTGACCGAATTTCAGCTATAGAAGCGACTGAGGAAAATCTACACACTCTGTATCAAGGACGAAGAACAAGAGCTGGAAAAAAAAAAAATGGCAGATCCTGAGACTTAGCTCCCTTTGTGGGGCAGGGAGCAGGAGGGTTTATGCAAATGGTCTCTCCTCCCACCCTCTCCCTTCAGCGGGTCCCTCTCTCACCTTCTCATCTGAAGGCCGCCCGAGAGCCCCTCTGTAGAATGCTTGCTTCAGTGCTTCAGTCTTTTAGATGAATGTGTAGCTGAGAAAATGTCTTTATCAAGATGAGACCTTACTATGTCCTGCTCTAGGCAACTTCACCAGTGGGCTGATGTTTCTTTCTTCCTAAACGTTCTCAAAATCACCAATATATTAACACTCACACAGAGAATGTGGTCCAGAAGCTGTGGGCACCGGTTGGGTGGTCATCAAACCTCACAGTGACCCTATGACATAAATAGTAGCATGACATGGTCCATGAGTTTTAGACCAAATGGGAGAAACGCCCCCACTGTCCAGCTCAGGGAGATCGGCCCTCTCCCCAGAGGAGGGCCATTCCTGGCTTCGTCCATTTTTAGCGCCCATCCTGTTTCATCGTGCATGTGGAGTAAGACGTTTCTGCAAGCCCACACACAGTTTGATGCTGATCCCAGACACTCCTTTAGAGCTGAGGGGTTGTACAGCAGCTGGCGGTAATTTCCTCGATGCCTCCTGTCTTTGGAGTGTCTTCAACTCATTAAACACTTCTTGATAATCTACTGGATGGAAGTCACATTTCCAAGAACCCAGAGAAAAGCACATCTGCCTCTCTGTTCTGCAACTTACTGGGGCCTTGGCGAAGAATAAGTAATATTAACCATAATAATCATGACCTTCCCCCAGGATGAGTTCTATAAGGAACTGTGTCTACTGAACATGGAGATGTGCCGACTGCTTCACACTAAAATTTTCTCCAGCTTTTCAGTTTTGCAAAAACCTGGAATCTCCCCACTCACTAAGACAGCTTAACCATCTCCTGTCACAAGGATCACCTTTGTCTCCCTTGGACAACCTCCTTGCAGTGCTATTCATGACTCCGCGGTCATTTCTTCTCAATATGACCTTTAGCCACTGCCCCTGCCAGAGGGACCTCCCCTGGAGGTGTTACAGTCATGTGGTACATGGGAACCAAATTGAATAAATAGAAAAAGTGAGAGAAAATTATCAGTGAGTTCCTTCCTTGTAGGCTTTATTCGCCTGTATCTGTCTGTGGTTAACAAAATTTTTTTAATGTCATTTCATTTCATCATCACACCAGCTCTGTGTGATCAGCTGAATAGGTAGAATCATTCTCATTTTACAAATGGAGAAATTGGTGCTCACAGAGGTGCCTAAAACACCTAATTGGGAAAATAAATCACTTTCTACCCAGAATGATCCTCCCACCTCCCAAACACCCCATCCCTGATTTGGGGTGGCCAATATTTCACTTCATGGCACCTTATCAGAGATTTTCACAATCTAAATTTCGGTAACCTCTACCATATTATTCCCATTGGATTTTTCCCCTTTTATAGCGTTAATCGAAATTTCTAATTATTTGTAACTCATTTTTGGTCTGTTTTCCCAACAGAGTCATCAGCCCTGTTAATGCAGGGACCATCTCCATCTTGATGAACATTGAGATCCCAGCCCAACCACTGATCCCAGCAAATGGAAGATAGTGAAATAAATATTTGTGGTCTTTTGACTCTTAATTCTGTATCCTTTCCACTCTAATATTCTTGGGGAAAAATATATCTTCAAACTGATCCTAATATGTAATTCTAAAACCAAATTTCATCTTCATTACTATTCAGTCATTAATTTGGAACACTTTTTTGAACAGCATGAGGTCACATCAATAGGAGACGTGCTCTAAGAATTTCAGGTACATGGACATCTCGGAAAATCGTGATACTAACCAGTATAGGTCATGCTCTAAGTTCCCTATGCAAAAATTAACTCATGGAACCCTCACAACAACACTTTGAGGTACGGACTACTCTATTATCCCCATTGTGCAAGTAGGGTCATTGAGAGGTGGAGGCAGAGTGCTGCCCCCTGCCCTATCCTTGGGAAACACCAAAACTGTCCCTTCAAGTTCGCAGAAGCCTCCTCTGGTGCTCATGCTGAGCCTGCTGTTCCCCCTTAAAAATCTATTTGTCTCAACACATGTCTTGCCTGGGAGGGCATAAGAAAGCCGCATCCCAACTATGGTCTGAAAGTGCTCTCTCTGCCCTGCCCTCCCTACCCCCTACTGCTCTCACCTCCTTCTGTGGCCACGGCCTCCAGCCTGCACCTTGGCAGAGCTGCCCTGACTTTACGTGGGAGGCGCTTCACCTTGAGGGACTCAGGTGAGGGCTGTGTAGAACGCCCAGGCACAAAATGGCGGGGGCCTGTCTGTCCCAAGCTGACACGGTGGCTCAGAGCGTGGTGCAAGGGACCTGATGGGCTGCCTCTGTCTAATGAGGTTATCTTTACTTGTGGCCAGCATTGACCCTTCCTAGCTTCTCTTAGCCTGGGAGCCCCACTTCTCTGGACCCAACAGGTCCTCTAAGCAGCTCTAAAAGGCCTGGGGAGGCCAGAGGGACTGGGCAAGCTTCAGAGATATTCTCAGAAGCCATGTAAATTTGGAACAAGAGTCCTGGCACCCTTGACCTATTTCCTTCAGCGACCTCCAGACCCTCACTGGTTTCCCTTATCCTCTTTTCTCCTTCTGACTACTCTCTTACCTTTCGCAATGACAAGCTCCTTCTGCTTCTTACTTCTCTAAGAAACTGCCTACGCCAGGGCAGGGAGAGAGAAAGAGAGAGCGCTTCTCCCTAATTCAAGACCCAACAGGCCACAGAAGCTGGCACTTCTTGGAGGCCAGCGATCCGAGCTGGCCTTGCTCTCTCTTCCGACTGCTCTCCCCCAAGATCAAGCTTCTAAATCCCCACAGCCTATCCAAAGAGTCTTCTCATCTCCTGTCCCTTGCCCCACTTGTTCCCTTTCTTTGTAACGTCCCGGGCTCACAGCCCACAGACCTGTAGATAGAGAAAATGCCGCTGCCCAGCCTTGAACTTTTACATGCTTCTTCACACTTGATCCTAACTCCCAGAAGTGCCTCTTGCGTCTATCAAATCTAATAAAGTTTGCCAGAGCCTTCCTTGGCCCTGCTGCCCCAGGACTTTAAGAGTGGCCCTGCCCTTCCCAGAGGACATGAGCGGTGGGTTTCTCACATCTCACATTCAGGATGAAGGAGGTGTGTTTGCAATGAAATCATCTCCCAAGGTGAATGGTTATGGAGAGAAGCAAAGATACAGTATTTCAAGGCTGTAGTGATACCATAATTCGTGGTGTCCCTCCCTCCTACTTTTCTGGCCATTCTTCCTCAGCCTCGTTTAGGATCTTCTTCTGTTTCCTTAAGGCACCCTCACTTTTCTAGTCTTTCTCCTTGCCAAGCTCCCCCATTCCCAGGGAGTGATTACATATAAGCAGATAATTCACCAATTCATATCTGGAAATCAGATCTCTTCTATGAGCTCCAGACCTGAATGCCCCCTTTTTTCAATGGTACCTCAATTCGTGCCCCAAATCTAACTCACAATCTCCCTCAGTGAGCCAACACTGGAGCCTCCTCCAGTGTTGGCTTTCACAGGACATAGCCTGTCATTTTCCACCACCCTGGTCACTTTTCCAACCATTTCTTCCCAAGCCCCACCCCTAGTCCTGGCAACCAGCACTGCCCATTGGGCATCCTGACCAATGTCTACTCCTGCCTTCTTCTAACTTGTACTCCACACTGAAGCTAGTGTCTTCTTTGCTAAAAAAAAAAAAAAAAAAAAATGATGTGATCATTTCTCTCCTCTGTCTAAACTCTTTCTGTGGCTCCCCAAGGCTTCTAGGATAAAAACCAAGGTTCTAAGCGTGGTCTGCAAGGTCTCATAGCACCTTAGCTCCTTTCCTGCCTCAGGAGGTACCATTAGCTCACACACGTCCCCGCTGCCAGGTGCCCCTCACAACCTGGCCTCTGAGGGTGAAGGCTGGTTCTGTTTGCCCGACACTTTTTGTATCCCCAGTACCTAGCTAATGCCTGGCACGCAGGTGTTCAACAGATATTAAAATAAATGAATGGGTGAATGAATGAATGAATGAATGAGGGAAGACAAACTATTCCATGTTCCAGAAGCACAAAGAGTGGCTAGAGTAAGCCCTGGGGCCCAAAGCCAGCTCTAATCGGATGAGCCTCTAGCTCCCAATACAAAACATTGGGGCCCTAATAAAGACATAAGCAAATAAAGAAGGAGCCCCAACTTCCCCAGGAGAGAGCTGGCAAAGCCTGAGGCATTTGATGGGGGTGGGAGAACACAAGTTCATATTTCTCAGAGCTAAAAGCATTTGTGACCCCAAGGGAGACCACTGTTAAGAGACACCATTGCACTATCTCGTTGAGCCAAGCATGGCCTGCCCTCCTCCTACAAGGCCTGACCCCAGCCCTGAGGGTGGAGAAGCAGAAGTGGTTGTAGACTTGGAACAGAAGCTGCTTCGGGGCAGTTGCACTCAGAGGCTGCTGCAGTCTAGGGTCACAGCTGCCTTGAGGGCTGGGCGAAGTGAGGCAGCAGGAAGTCCTTTGGCCCCCAACTTCCTTCAGCTTGGACTGCACTGTACCCACAAGAGGATTCTTCTCAGCTAAGGCAGCGGAGACTAATGAGTTTGCGAAACTGTGGCAGAAGGGTCAGCAGGTAGCCATGACTGCCTTGATAACTTGAGTAAGAATTTGGTTAGAAAGCTGAATCACTATGGGTTGCAATGGGATTACTGCATACTGAAGGCTGAGCCCACCCAGAAGATGACAGGCTGGACCCTGTGCTCAAGGTCTTATAGTCACCTGACTGCATAACGAAGGTACCAACCCCTGAGAATGTCAAGGACAGAACATTCTGATGGCAGTTGAAGACAACAGTTGAACCAGGGCTCAGAGGAAGGCAGAATTCACAGTTCAGGGTAGGACACCCCAAAAAGGAGCTCTGAGAGGAGAAACCCTTTAGACCCTGGAGATAGGACTGGAAAAGACTTCAGGAGACAGGATGCAGGCACAGGGTCCAGGGAACCCGGGGGGCTGAGGACCTAAAAGGGCCAGTGGGCCAGAAGGCAAACCGACCATTCTGTGCCTCTACTCAGGCCCTGCCTTGGAGGAAAAAAAGCCCACCCTTCCCCAACCACTGAACTAACAGGGTCGCTGCTCAATGGGCAGGACTCATGGCTGCCTCTATCTCTGGGGCTGAGCCCATTGCTCTGCAAAGGGCGTTCAGTGGGGATCGGGGCAACATCAAGTCCAGAATCATCCTCTCTATAGGCCAAAAGAACTCATTTGTTTATTCATTCAACAAATACTTATTGAGCACCTAGTGTGTGCCGGACAATAGGAATATAATAGTGAGCAGAAGGCTAACCCCTGCCTAATCGAGATGACAAGTAACTCCAAATTTCTTTATAGCAGGTGTTTTAAAGGAGTAGTAGATGACACCCTGATCCATTTGTAGGGCTTCTATAAGGATAAAGGAGCTGAAATCTGAAAGATGAGTGAGAATACTTAGTTGAAATGGATAGAAGGAGAGTGAAGACAATGTGTTCTAGTTCGAAGGAACTGCAGAAGCAATGCCTAGATGCAGGGAAGAAATGCAGCATATTTAAGATGCCAACGGTGGGCCAGATCTCAGAGAGGCCTGGGAGAAATGAGACTGGCAAGGCAGGCATAGGTCGAACCGTACATGCTCTCAGAGGTCATGAAGAATGTTTATTTCTAAAGTTCATACTGAATTGTTCTGGTCTTAATGCTGAAGCCAAAAGCACAAGCAGCCAATGCAAGACGACAGTATGGGTTGAACACAGGGGGTTAGAACATGTGCACATCATAGGAAAAATGAGCATATGTGTATTCATAACTTGTACCATAATCCATCGCTATTAAGAAATCACTCTACATTTGCAACTAAAGATATTAAATACTAGATAATTTACTCATCTCCAAACTGAAGCGATTTGCTTAAAGCAAAGAAATTCTCCTAAGTATAAAGGGAAAAAAACAAAAGAAGCAGAAATAATTGGAGGAATAACAAAGTAAATGAAAGTTAACGATGATGATATGAATCTATCCAAATACTATCTGTACATGTGATACTAATTAATACTCATACTCATCCATTATGGAACTTGAAAAATTCATGGTGAAATTCATCTAGAAGACAACATGGCCACATCTGTCAGAGAACAGATGCTCTGGCCACTCCAGATTGTAGAACAGGCAACATGACAACCACTATTCAAGCCATATTTAAATGGCTTAAAGAGGGAGGGAGGGGATTGCCGATGGTTTGGAAAAGAGAATCTGAGAAATGCAAGCATGACGGAGTGTGGATGAGAACACAAGTGCTAGACAGAGCCTTCTCCTCCTGCCCCTGAGTCCTCCTACTTACGTCTACTGACCTGTAAGCGCTGACGTTCCAAAAATACTTCCCACCCTGTCACACCTGCCAAAGCTTCTCAGGATAAGCTTTCAGTGGCTCCTGTGCCCCAGCTCCACAGAGGCCAAGGTTCTGCGCATCACTCTGAGACTCTGACAGCCTCACCTCTCTTACCCCCAAATCCAATCAGGTGCATCTCTCTCCTCTTCCTCCAAGTACCCAGCTCACTTCCTGCAGCTTATACATACTGGAAGCTACAATAACCCAAAGAAAGAGATTTTGCATATAATGTGTCCATTCACAACTCTGAGGTTCCCTTAAGCAGCCAGGTCATTGTCTTTCCAAGCCCAGGCTCTCTACAAGGGTTTAAAGATGGGCTCAGTCAAAGAAGGTATGAGCAAGAGAGCATTACTGCTTGAAAGGGCTTAGCTGTTTCATGAAGAAACAGGCACTCTCTGTTCCTCTGTCCTGACATCTTCTCAAACTGGGATTAGCCCCACTCTGTATTACTCCAAAATGAGCTGGACTCAGCTGTGATGCTTACGAAAATGAAGCATGTCCTTCAGGTTTCTTTTAAGAAGTATAAAATCTGAACTGATTTAAGAGGCCCCTCTCCACCCTCCTCATCCCCCTGGGGCGGCTGTCAGGAGTCTGGCTGCTCTGCTGCCTAGGGAGTGTCTGCTACTGGCAGAGGCTCGCAGAGGCCCGGCTGGGTGTGTGCAGGGCTCACCCACATCCGCCTCTGTGAATGTCTTCCCTAAAACTCCCCAGGCTCATCTCTCTTCCCTGTGCTTACAAGATTATGAAGCACCGGGCAGCTCTGGTGGGGAAAAATCAGCAGGGAGAAGTGGGCGCGGGATGGAGGAAGGGAAGGGCAGACCCTTCCCCAGAAGGCGCTGTCCCCATCCCCAGGACAATGGCTCGTCAGCACTACAGCCTACACGGGCCTAGGCACCAGCCTTTGCCCACCTTCCCCTGCTGGGCAGAGGACCCCATCTTTCAGATCTCAACCCTTTTTTTCCACCCAGAAAACCTTTTTCATAACAGAGACCAGCCCTGACCCTGAGAATCCAGCGGAGGGCAGGTTGTCACCCACACCTTGAATGGCTGGGGTTTGCATCTCCTGCATCCCCACAGACCCTTTGAGAGTCTTCCCCAAGCAAGAATTACCTGGAAACCTTGCTATGCAGCTGCATATTCTGCTCCTCATTCATTCTTATTTGTCTTTGGATGACTCTATCCCCTTCCTTCTCCACTCCTTTCTCCCCTCCACCTTTCATCTTTATTTTTTCATGAGATGCTGTGTACTTAAAAGGATGATATAGATCCTGCTTATCACTCGTACGCTCTTATTTTCCTTGGTATGCACACTCACCCCACCCAGGCCGCAATGCCCCAAGAGATACTCTGTGTGGGCAGGGGAGTATTTCTGAGGGCGTCATGACATTTTCTACCAGGGCCTGAGCTCAGGACCAACCGTTTCTTTCAGAAGGCTGACAGCCTTCCTTTCTTCTCACTCTTCTTTCGAAACCCATTTATGTGTTTGCAACACAGGGAACAATGAGAATATTTGTAATTGGAGCCTCTTGTATAATTTCTTTTATATATTTAAATGTTATGTACTTCTCTATACCTTAAGTTGAAATAAATCCGCTAGACATTGCAGAAAAATCTCTATAATTCCTCACATTATTGTCCACAAACACTAAGCACCATGCCCAGTAGTGACATTTCATGGAAGGGCCCCTGAGAGAACTTGACTTGCTCATCACACCCTACAGAAACTCCGAAATTACTAAGAAGTGAGAGCTGGAGCTGTATTCACATTTTCAGTCCACCATCCATACTTAAGACCTTTAACTGGGCTTAGTTTATTTTGGCAAATCGTGCTTTTTTTCTGAGTATGTGCTATGGACTAAGTACCATTTTATATTCTGAAAAGCGTGAGACCTTTAACGTGGGGTGTGTGTGTGCGTGTGTGTGTGCATGCATATGTATAGACGGAGTCACCAACCAGCCATCCAGAAATGTTCAGACAGAGGGAGGGGGTGGAATGCATGCTCTTCCATTCATTCCAGGGTTTTCATCTTGTGGTTTACTAGTGCTTCTTTTTTGCCTTAAGAATGATGGGAATAAAGAGGAACTGTTCAGTCCTTCAATTTCTCAGGCCCCTGAACAAATACTCAGACACGTCTCCAAGAGCTGATCTGTTGGCTTGATTGGTTCCAATGCCAACATCATGGCTCCTCCCAGGAAGGCAAGAGGCCCCTGCAGGCCCTCCCTCTTTCTGGCTGGTCCTGGTTCTTTGGCCACCAAGTCTGGGATGGCCTCCAGGTCCAGGAAACCCTGGGATCCAGGTTATCGATGGAGGTGCTGTTTGGCAATTGAAGGTGGGGCAGGAGTCAGATAGGGTGAGGAAGAGGCAGAATAAAGTGGCCTGGAAGAATGTACTCTTTTGGATGAGTCCCAAGCCCCTCACACTAATGTACCCCAACTCCTGTTCTTCTGTTCATGATCTGCTCTTTCCAAGGCAAAATATCATGGGGGTGGGCCCTTATGTGTCTTTTCCTATGAACTTGACTTTGATGATGAGTGTTAGTGCTCCTATCAAGCCTGGGCCTCTGTGGTTTGATGCTGGATGTCTCACCTCCAGCATCTCACCATAAAACACTCAAGGGCTAGAGCCTTCCTCCAACTCCCTTGGAGGGAGGGTCCTCCAGAAAGTGCTTCCAAGAGAAAACGGGAAGGAAGCCCCAAAGCAAGCAGCAGAAGATACTGCTAGCTGTGAGTAGACAATCAGAGCTCACCTGGAAGCCTCCCAGGCCGAGCCTCAGGGAAGGAAGTCCCACCTTTGGATTCTGAATCCTCTCCAGCCAGGCACCCTCAGTGGTCTTTCTAGAAGAGAAATCATGCTGCTACCCACAAAGCACTGTGTCTCACAGTTCTCATGGGATTGTTTTTATATCCGGATGGGCCAAAGGAAGGAATCAGCTCAACCCCTAATGGCCTGATGACACATGCATCTCTCATCACTGTCTGAACAAAGGGAGGTGATGAAACTTTAGGTGTATACAGACGAGTCTGAGTAAAAAGGGACTCTCCGGCCTGGGTCTTCCTTTCACAATAAGTAGGGCTTAGATGTAAAATACTCCAGGCTGTTCTGGAAGTTGTATTTTACCAGAGTATTTGAGGAAAAAAAAAAAAAAGTCACAGAAACTCTAGGTCTTTTCTCCGCTAATGTAAATTAGAGGGCTTGGGGTCTTGACCCTCAGGGGCCCCCTACAACCCAACACCCAGACTGTGAGAGCGCTTCCTGCGGGGACTCAGCCTGGCGGTCCTCGCTCCACAGGGGATGCTCAGTCACCACAGGGATCTGAGCATGTCGACGCCACGCACCATGGTCAGGGTCCTGTGCTGCTCTTTGCAGTAAAACTCTACTTCATAACGTGTATGCTCTGAAGCAGGAAAATGGAGCTTCGAGCTCAAACTTGTGGAATTTTCAAGGCATTTTCATTCCACCAGCATTTATTGAGTACTCATTATGGGCCCGCTTCACGGATGGGAAGTGGAAGCAACAACAGTCCCTGCCCTCAAGGAGTTCACAGTCTCATTGTGAACAGGCAGGAACAAGAGGATCCGAGGAAAATCTGTCCCTCTCCTAGGGCTGAGAGACCCCACACCAGGGAGCAACAGCTCCCTCTTCTCATTAGCAAGTGACTGACAGAAGTTGCAATCCCCAAGGGAGATTTTAGAAAAGACCATTCCTTTTACAAATCTCTTTGCCATTTGCTATGAGCCACAGAAAGGTGTATACTCAAGTCTTAAGGTTTTGCCCAATTAGAATATGTTCAGTAAAGAGAGAGAGAATTTAGACGTAAGCGCTGGAGACAATTCCCTTTTGCTTTTCCTAGAGTACAAAACAGTGTACCGTCAGCAGCGGTCTTTTTGCACCAGGGATAGGACGAAATGAAGCTGGAGTGCTGTAGGTTCTGCTGGAACCAGTTCGCTATAGCATTGTTATTATGGAGCCCGTTGGAATGGGAACAAGACTGTTTATGTGGAAACTTAATAAGGAATGTATCCGTTAGCTCTAAAAGTAAGGTCTATGAAGTAAATTCATACAAAACTAGGGAAAAGTTAGTATCTTAAAAAGGCAAAGCCTTTCATTGTTTCACATGGATGAAAACCTTAAGATGCCAGTTAGAAATGATGCTGGCACATGAGTAATAGTTTCCGTCCAGTATTCAAGGTCGCCTGCCAGGGTAGAAATCACAGACCTTAGGAGGTATGTTTTTGCTGCTTTTTTAAAATTCACGTCCCTCCAATGAAGGTATTAATCAGATCTGAGTATATTGCAGAATCCTGAAGATAGAACTAGAAAGTCCAAACACCTGTCCCTAACCTCCACCCCAGCATACTCTTTCTCACTGATCTGCTCCATCAGAGCCTCCAAGAGGCTTTAGGGTTCTGCCCCGCTCACTGGAACAGAGATGCTAATTCCCAGTCCTTCTGTGGGATATTTTCCACTCAGAACTTTTTCCCAATTCACTGTCCTGGCTGACTTGTCAATCTTTCCCAGGCTCTTCCTGCCTCCATCCTCGTCCTCAGCCCAACTTTCTGAAAACCACAGGCCTAGTATGGGGACTGGCTTGGCTTCACATCCTGGGCTGTCCCACAGCCTGGCTTCTAGGGGCCTTTCTCCAGGGCTGTTAACCTGGGCCCATGCCTTTGATGTCACCCTGAGCACGGGACAGAGCCTCAGGAGTTGGTCTAATGACAAATATAAGGTGCCTTCTTCTGGAAGCCATCTCCCTCCTATCTTCATTTCCAAACAACACGAAGGAGCTCCTACAGGCCCCTCTTGGCCAAGCTCCCAGCTCTGAAACTAGGCCCTGTTCTGGCTGCCCTCTCTTCCCGGCCAAGTCCCCCAGGCCAGGCCTCTCCCTGCTCAGCAACACAAACTTTGGGAAAGCATCTCTCTGGCCATCCAAGTGGAAGACGCTCTGACGGCTCCCATCTACAGAAGTCTGACGTATGTGCCTAATCTTTCTAGAATAAAGGAGAAATAAGAAAAATGTCCCGACTGGGACAACTCTCTTGGCAACATGTAACAGTCACGCTGAGCAACCACTGGCCAGTGACACTTCTCTGATGAAACTAGGTCTCCATGGGCAAAGGAGCTCTCCCACAGGGAGGTCTCGGCAGTCCCCAGGAAAAAGCCCCGAGGAGGACCTACAAATGCCTTAGGGTCCAGGATGGGAACCCTTGCTCCTATCAAGGGGGGGCGCATCCAGAGGATTCATTGTGCTGGGATGGATCGCAATGCAAAAGGCACATGATGTCTTGGGGAGGGTTTAGCAAAATGTTATAAAAAGGAAACAAAAACCCAGCCAGACTAGCACTCACACAAGAGAGCTTCCTTTCATGCAGCAAGAAGACTATGACAGAACAGGGAACAGAAACGGAAAACAGTTTGAGCATCTCCATCTGTCTCTCTCACGCTGGGCTTGCTGCGCTCTCTCTGCAGCAATGTCTAACTACAGTCCCTAAACTTCTCAAATCAAATTCTCTAGGGAATTCTCACCTGAAAGCTTCCTTACCCACTGAGATCACATGCCCACCCAACATAGCAGGGACAAAAGAGGACCACCTGGTAGAAACATGGCTCATACAATGAACCCAGGAATAGAGTTCCAAGATGAGACAACACCTGTGATGTGCTAGAGAAGGAAGGCCAGTGTGAGCTGCCGAGCGCCCTGCCACGTAAGGACTGAAACTGCTGGCCGCATAGAGCAGCATGGCAGAAGTCACAATTATGGCCTCAAGAAAGGGTGAACAGTCACTGAGAAATCAAAGAGCCTGCAGACTGAGAAAAGTCCTTAAGGTCTTGGCCCAAAGAAAGTCTCGATGGCCTTTGATGGTTGCAACGAGAGGCAGCAAACGGAAAGAGAAACAGAGTAGCTGGCTACCTGGGCAGAAAGACTCTGTGCCTCAGTTTCCTCTTCTGTAAAGTAAAAGTGGTCCATATTTCACAGGGATGGTATAAGGATCATATATGTCCCTTGCTTGGCCTATACTGAGTTCATTGTAAGGGCTCGCTATACCTTTTCAATAGACCAGCAGCTCCCATTATATGAGGGGCCACGATCCCCGCTCCGGTACACGTCACCTGTGCCGATTTTCGCTCAGCAGATCTTAACGCACACCGCCCCGGGGTTTCAGTGACTTGGGTGTTCTCCCAGCTTCCCATCTAGCTGGACTGGGCACGAGGGCCCCACTCCGCTGTCATTCTACTCATGGCCTTCTGCACAGGGCCAGACGCACAGCAGGTGCTCAGTCACCTGCCCAGCCAGGAAAAGCGATTCGACTGGGGAAACTGAGGGAGCCGGCTTCTGAGCCCCAGCTTTGTCCAAGTGAAAGATGTCATGTCAATGGGCCTCAGTGTCCTTGTCTGTAAAATGAAAGGCTTGGTCTTCACGTCCCCTAGAGCCCTCTCTTGAAAAATAAGCTAATTTTTTTTTTTAAGAGAAAACACACTCATCTTCTGAATTTAATAAACTGAGAACTATGGGAAAGGTATGCCCACAGAAATATGTTTCAAAGGTGTCATTAGATTGCCAGAAGAGGTAAATATGACCAAACAGAGTAGTTCTATAGTTTTTTAAAAAGTTGTCCTCCTAAAGCTGGAGATGTATATCAAAAGGGGGAGAATTCAGACGTGAAATTGGCTCTTCCTTCCTCTCCAGTCTCCACTCGTTCTTTTCTTAATGAAACAAATCACACAAACCTCTGCTCTACGGGATTTGAAGTGTACCCTCCCCCATCACACAAACCTCTGCCTGGGAGGGTACGCTTCAAACTCCATAGTGCCCAGACCAGTGCTGAAAACCAGACTCACACAACTTCAGCTCAACCAACTGCTATGAAATCCTCAGTTCATGTGCCTCAATGCCCCCTCCTCCAAAAGGCCTTGCCTGGGCAGAGTGAACGTTTGCCCTCCTTTCCCCCCTTGCCCAGCCATACTTGGGTCCACCACGTGGGTCCTGCTGTTCCGTCCACGTGGGCTGGCATGTCTGCCACCCCCGCTAGACTGTGAGCTCCTTGAGGGCAGGGACCGTGTCTTCCTCTCCCTACATGGAGCATCAACATTTTCATACAGCAGCCTATAGGTGACTAACAAATATCTGGGACACGTTTTACTCAGGGCATTGGCCTGGGTGAATGGTACAGAGTGGTACCACTCATGAAACTGAGGGACACAGACGAAAAAGAAGATCTGATGGGTGAAGACCATGAGTTGGCTGCAGGGCACTGAGTTTGGTGTGCCCAATGAAAGGGTCCAGCTGGGCAAAAGCACTTGGAGATGCAGGGCTAGAGCTAAAGCGAGCAGCTGGGAATATGTTGGGGGGACCAATGTATTGGCTAAGTGCTAATACAGGCCTGTATGTGACGAGCCTAGTAGATAATGGGGCCAGGGCACTGAGGCTATAATTCTAAGAGGACATGGAGGTTGGCTTGGAAGAGCAGAGAAGCAAAGGGAGAATCCGAAGCAACAGGGAAGAAGAGGGAGGAGGGAGTTTCAAGAAGAAAAGGTTGGAAATTGAGTCAGGGTCTTTAACAGAGTGGTTTTGAGAGAAGCGCAGCAAGCCAGGGCAGAGCAAAGGCAGCTGAAGGGGCAGCGGCCGAGGGTCAAGTTCTGTCTGTAAACTGAAGAGTGAGGAAACAAATTTGAGAAATGACAATGCAATGAGGAAAATGGGTACAGCAAAGATTCTTTGTAAACAGAAAAAGAAAGCACACGAGACTTAGCAATTCTTTTTTTATTTTTCTTCTTATTTTTCTCTTTTATGGTGGAAGTAAGACTTTCCACACTTGTCAAGCTTTAACCAGGAGACAAGGAGCTGAAGTTTCCCAAGGTTTCTTCGAACTTCTCATGTTGGCCAACTCCTGCTCCTTTGAGTGTGCTACTTATCTTACAAAGGAATGGCAAGAAAGGCAAATGCCATTAGGAAAAATCTCCTCAGAAGGACAAATTGGAACCCGATGTCCCCCAGCTCTCTGTCTGGTCGCACGGGGCACAGGAAGTGTGGATGCTACAAGAGGCTAAAACAGAAAAGCTCCCTTTCCCAAATCACAGGCTTAAGCTACACATGCAGACCAAAAGATAACCTGCCATACGCTCAAGGCCCTCTTCCTTTATATCCAGTCTGCTCAGAGGATTGGGCAAGAGCCGTGGACGAAACGGAGACAGCAGGAAAGCACCTGTCCTCCGAGAGTCTGTGGCCTAGCGCGCACGTCATCCCTGTCACTCCACGCAAAAACTCCAAGGTTCTCCTGATTTTTGGAATTATCCAGACTGAAGCTTGAGGACACTGACCCCACTGATTAATTGCCAGCCTTAAGTAAGGAGCATAAACTCCCTGAGTCTCTTTACCTATAAAAAGGAAAAGAAATTCACATTATTGTGTGAGATCTGAAGTAATATATTCAGAATACTTGACACGGTGGCCAGCAGACACACTGTAGAGTTGTCATTGTCCCTATAGATATAGTGTGGGGGTGGAGTTCTTACCCGATGTAGCAAGGCTGGCAGGGAAAACGCGAAAAGCTTCTTGGGGAAAGTGGAAATTAAAATTACCCTTAAAAGATAAACAGGATTTTACCTGACCAAAATGCTCCCTGCGAAGTTTCATCTACTCATCCATCCATATATTCATTCATTCATTCATTCATTCAACAAACATTTTTGGAGTGCCTAGAATGCACCAGGCACTTTAAGAACGTCAGTAGCATGTACAGCAAGTCTTTCACCTAATCTCATGCCTGATGCAGGTGTTAACTCTACGGCGTGGGTACTTGGTCCGAGAAAGAGCTCAGCAATCGTGGTTTCCCAACTGGGTGTGGGAAATGAGCCAAGCTTCAAGTCTGGGTAATTCCTGGTTGCCTGTTCCTTACATATATTAGAAACGCCACAGAGGAAATTATCTGTGCCATGAACCTCTAGAGCCATTTGTTGCTTTTCTTAGTGGGGCTTTTCCTTTTCTTTTTAGCTTCTCTGGCTTTTCACAAATCAAGTGTGTACACAGTATAGAATTTCTGCTTAAAATAAAACTTATTTTCCTTTCCTGTGTAATGGCTTTTAAAGCATTGCTTAAGGACATCTTTTTGTTGAAGTTCTTCACTGGAAAACGACTTTTTACTCCCCACAGAGGGCTTAGTCTTCACAGCCAAAGTACAAACTAATGAATGTGTGGAGGTGGAGATGATTTGGTGGGGGACAGAGGGAGGAAAAGGGTTAGATTAGACCTTTTTTGCTGTTTTACCTTTCCTGCCCAGAACCTCACATTTGAAATAAAATTGAAGTGCTTATGAAGTTTGACTGGTCTAATATCCAGTCTTCCATGCTTAACTTTTCTAATGTTCTCTGTAAAATGCAAGCACATGCTTTCTCACCTGTGGTCACTCTTTCTCTAAGAGAAAGCCAGCAGGTAGCCATCTCAACCCCAACTGAAGCTTCAGCTAAAATTCCTGCAAAGGAAAAATGTGAAGCCACTCGGAGTCTCTAATCTGTTGAATCTAAGCCCTGGAGTTTGAAGAATCCTGAATTGTGGACCCGTCTCTTCCTGGAGCGCTTTTCACTTGGAACCCTTATGTCCTACTCAGAGAAGAAAGGCCAGGTCCTGTCTCCTAGCTTCATGTGGGATGTGGCAGAACTGCAGTGATTACTTCCATTAACTGTGGCACTAATGTTCTGTGGCTGGATTCTGTCACCCATCGTGGTTGGGTGGCTTGGACCGCCTCTCCAGAACAGAGCCATGCTCACCCTCTGCAGGAAGTTAGCTGGAAAGAGAGCCTAGGTACCAAGTAACTGTCTTCGGAGAACTTTCTAACGGAGAAAGCACTTATAAAGCAATAAGTGAGACATATTTTTCATCTTTCTGATGGGTCATGATCAAAATAAGTGGCTACCTCTTATTTTGCCAGGTGCTGCTCTGGGTGCTTCTTACATGTATTGACTCACATAATCTTCAAAACAACCAGGAAAAGTCTTGTTAATCAAAAAGTGATCTGTGAACCAGTGGCATCCCCACCACGTGGGAGCTTATTAGAGATGCAGAATCTCAGACTCCACCACAGGGCAACTACAGCAGAATCTGCATTTAACAAGCTGATGTGTGTTCATATTCCAGTTTAAGAAATGCTGCTCTAGTTACTGCTATTGTCCCCATTTTATAGATAATAAAACTAAGGCACAGAGAGGCCAAGTAACTTGCACAAGAATATGCAGATAGTAAGCGGCAGAGCCAGGATTCAAGAAATGAGGGTACGGAGCTCACGCTCTTCACACCACAAAACGCTGACATTTAATCACCATTTAAATATCTTCCAAAAGCAACTTCTTACTCCCAACTCCCGCCGCAAGTCCAAGCCCCCTTCTCTCTGTTTCTAGTGTCTATCTAAAACACTGGTGTCATTGAACCTCCCTGCATAGCATATTCAATGTCTCCCCAAGGCTTGTAAGATTGGGTTTCAATCCTTTGTCATAGAGGACAAAACTTCATGAAGTCACTCTGACTACATGGCCACAGGCAACCGCACTACCTCTGTCTTTCTGCTCCCTCCACTCACGATGATGTCCAAACTCAGCACGAGCTTTGCATTCGGTCACAGAATGAGCGTACGCTCTACCTAAAATGCTCTTCCTTCTCCACCTGGCAAAAGTCAGGTACTCCTACGTTTCAGCACGGAAGCATTTCCCAGCTCCCTCAGCTGAATTTTATCATCTCAGGCCCTCTGCTCTTGTAGCATCTAGTTCATATCCCGTAGGTAAATCTTATGTGTAAGTATGCATGCCTTTCCTACTACTCCAAAATGTGACCTCCATGAGAAGGGGCCATGCCATATGTGGTTCTGAGCCCACTGTGCCCACTACAGTGTTTTACCCGTAGTGGTGAGTGCTTCTACTGTGACTCAATGAAATGTGTGGGCTGCCTGGTTCTATTGATGAATGTGGAGGAGGAACATGTACAAAGTGAACCCTCTGCTTGAGGAGAGAGAAAGTGTCACCTTCCAGAGTGTGTTTCCACTCTCATGGGCCTTGGAAGACGGAGCCCAGACTACTTAATGAAGAGTGTCCTTGTAAAGGGCACCGGCTTCTTCACCGAGCCTTCAGATGGAGATTGGAGAGTACGTTTTTGCCACATAGCCATTCTCTTCATATCGTGATACTTGGAATTCCCTCAACGTCCCTTTAGACTGCAATGTTCTGTAAGCTAAAAATGATATTGTGCATAAGGCCAACACCCAGGCAATTTGACATGGGACTACCCAGCCCTTTGGGATAAAGAAGGAATTATTTCAGTTATTCATAATCGTGGGTCACCAGTTACTCCAAGGTGCATTTCCTTTCACTAAATTTCAATACTTATGCTGAGCCAACTTGCCCTTTAAAATAGGAAGTCTAGGCATTGTGGGAAGTTATCCTGGATGCAAGAACAATCCCTGGACCGTAGAGATTGTAAATGCTACATGGCAGCATTTGTTTTTGAACAATCAAAAAAATTTCAACTCTCTTCCACTCAGGGCCTTCCATACTGTCAGCCCCAGTCTTATTTCTCAGTAGCTGTCAACCCTGTGAAAACAGAGTAGACAACTGCAACGAACAACTCGCCGTGCTCTTCCATGTACCTGCAGCGCTGCCTTCGACATGCCCACTTGTCATTATTCTAAAGCCGACCAGCCCGTCAAAGTCTGGTTCTGCTGGCGCGGAGCAGGCCAGCTGCAGATCTGTGTCACGAAGGTTTCTCCCTCACCACACCCACAGTGAGGCTCTCCCTGCTGCCTCCCTCATTAGTAAAGAACTTTTGAAACTCAATGATAATTGACATTTAACACATCTGATCACATGTTTCTACCATCTTGATGGCAGGAGCTAAATTATATTGCATTCGTTTCTCCACTCATTGCCTGGCACCTAGTAAGTACTCAATAAATGTTTGTTGGATTAATTGAGTGACTACAGTTCCCTGCACTTATATAAATGCAAATCTGTGATTGTACATAAACATATAAATATATCTCTGTGTGTGTGTATATATATATATACACACAAAGTCTTCCCTAAGTGAAAAATTAAATAGTGCCATATTAAAATGAGATCAATTCAAAAGAGTAATAATGTGAGTAAAGTCTTATTCATACAATCTTTTTCTGTTAATATTAAGAAAATAATAGTAGTTTCAAATAAGATGGTACTCACATCACCTTGCAAAGTATATGGGAAAGTAAGGTAGAAAGCTCAGGTGAGCCAGAATTTGCTCCACAAAAGTAGCTTTTAACCTCAATAACTACTGCTGACACGGTTGGAGGTAGCAGAGGTATTTACAGGGATACTGGGAAATGCCATGGAAGAAAAAGTTTTGAGTCAGAGTGGACAAGTCTTTTCCAGGCAGCCCTCAGACCACAGAGTCACCTTTTTTTGTTTTTTTGTTTTCCTAAAATAAGACTATAAAGACTTTCTCTGTGCCAAGGTTAGAAGGGACTTGAAAAATATCCTCTTACTAACTGGGGGCATCAAAGTCCCAATTCCCAAGGTGCCACCACTATGAAACCTTGCATGAGAGCAGTCAGCAGTAGAAATAGTTTTGAAAGTAAACATTTAGATTCTGCATTCTGGATATCTGAACCCAAACTCCTTGTTTTAAAAAATTGCTGTAGAGACTGCAATCCCTTGTAACATTTACCTTGTAGTGAGAAACACACATATTGGTGCTTGGAGCCCAGCTGCCTGGGCTGGATCTGGATCCTCCCTTTGACCAGCTACAGTTTTTAGCAAGTAACGCAGCCTCACGATTATTCAGTTTCCTTCTCTGTAAAATGGGGATAATGATATTTTATAAGGTTGCTTTGAGAATCAAATATTGAAGAATAAGTGTGCTAACACTGTCAAGTGCTTAGAAATGTGCTTGGCACATAGTAAGCGCTGGTATTAAACAGTGAGCAGCATCCGATGCAGAAGTGACAGCATGAGTCAGAAAAGGACAGAAACAAAGATATGATATTTGCATCATCGTCTTTTGTGAGCCGTCGGAGTCTTTGGCCCATTTTCACTGGGTTGTTGTTATTGATTTCTAAGAATTCTCTATTCTAAATGCAAATCCTATGTCAGACAGTTCATTTGAAATTAACACATTAAAGGCCACTTTCATTAGTCATCAGGGAAATGCAAACCAGAACTACAATGCTGACACTCACATACCCACTAGACTGGCCAACATGAGAAAGACAGATGACACCAAGTGTCAGGGGGAAATGTGAAGCAACCACAACTCTCGGTGCACTGCTGGTGGGAGCGTAAAATGATAGAACCACTTTGGAAAACAGTTTGGTAGCTTCTCATAAAGTGAAACATTCACCTACTGTATGACTTGGGTATTTACCCAAGAGAAATGAAAACATATGTTTACGCAAAGACTTATATAAGAATGCTCAAGCTGCTTTGTTCAGAGAGTCAAACACTGGAACCAACCCAACTGTTCATCGACAGGAGAACGGAGGACAATACACGGTATACTGATATAATGGAAGTGACGAGGAACAATGACAAAGGTAAATCTCATAGACTTCACATTGAGCAAACGATGCCAGACACAAAAAGGTACATATAGTGTACTCTTATTTATGTAAAGTTCAAGCACAGGCAAAACTAATGTGTAGAAATAGAAATGGATTGCTACCTCTGGGAGGAGGGGGATTACTGGAAAGAGCCAGAAAGGTACTTCCATGTCAGTGTCCCTAACTGGGAGTGATTTTGCCCCCCAGGGAACATTTAACAGCATCTGGAGACATACTGATTGTCATGTCTCTAAGCATCTAGTGCATGGATGCTGTTAACTGTCCTACAATGCACAGGACAGCTCCCCACAGCAAAGAATGATCTGGCCCCACATGTCAATAATGCAGAGGCTGAGAAATTCTGGTCTAAGGTGATGGAAATGTTCTATATCTGGGTTGATTACATGGGAGTCAAACACATTTGACAAAATCATCAAACTGCATATTTTGCTAAATGTAATTATACCCCAGTTTTAAAAGACACTGAACAAAATGACAAAAGGAACCAGATCAGGACGGAGATATCCACTTGGGCATATCTGGCTTCATTATTAACCTCTTGAGGAAGAACTGTCAGTTTTACTCTACCGATGCTATACCCATACCAATATTTTATGTATTTGGCTTTAGTTAACCACTAATAAATGTGTATAATTCATCTGAAGCGTGAGTTCATTTATTCTCCACTAATCCTTTTGAATGACTATATAAAATCCTGAGCTAACCACAGTTCCCTCTGGGGTTGAGAAGAGATTTAAACCGGAAAGAACACCATCAACGTCCTTACTCACGGTGATCAGAGAAGCCTTACACACGATGAATGGGAAACAAATACATGGGTCTCGTTCCCCAGAACCATTTGGAAGATACTGAAAGATACAGTTTTTGGTAGGTTTTTAAAAAATATTTCAGAAATGGGTCCATAGAAGAGCATATGAAGCTAGGAAAAGTGTTTTCTCTTTTCCCAGAACATCAGGGCATGAGCAAACCCAGCCACAGATCACTCCTTGGTCCAACAGCCAGGTAAGTGAGAATGCAGGATGACTACCTCATCAGACGGCATACAGCTGAAGCATTTAACAAGTGGTGTCACCTATAATAAGTTAATTGATCATTACTGCAACTCTGAAAGGTAAGGCAGGGCACCCTTTAGTGAGCCCTTAATCTTCCCCCAAGGAAGCTGAATCTCAAGAGTTTAGAAACTTGCTAACGTTATAATGGAGAATTCAGAACACTAATCTATCATCCTGTGGAAAGGCATGGATGGACAAAACACAGAGCAAGTAGTCTGGAGGCCAAGGTAACATGCAGCGTGGAGCCTAAGCCCCCATTCTATCTCTAGACCATATTCTGGTTAACAGGGGACCTGAGTTTATTGTCCACAGAGCCCCAAGCCCTCTTCATGACCTATATGAACCTCTTCTCCAGCTCTAAGGAGAGACCACGCCACCAGTGTGAACATGCCTAAGTCTAAATGGTGCCCACAGGGCAAGAGAGGAAGATACAGATAGTCTGGGTTTCCAGGCTGGGTCATCTACATGTGGGGCACACAGGCTCCTTGCAGCCTAGGATGAAGATTAAGGTGAGAAATAAAGGGGCAGTCAGGTCAGTGGCCATTTTTCCCTGTGCCACCATGTTCCTGACATACAGAGTCAGACATCTAAAATTGAACCTAGCCCTCCATGTCATCATGAAGATATATTCGTTAAAGTAGAACACAGCACTGTTAAGTTTATAACTTCCATTTTGTCAATATGTGCGTCTTCTTTTGTCAAGGCCCTACAAATATTTGGGCAGGTCCAAATAAAGTCAAGTACAAATGGGAAATTCAAGGACGTATAGTTGGGCTGTAGTACCAGGAGCTCTAGTTTTTAGTGAGAGTAGTAAAGGGGGAGTAAAGAGATTAAAAGATTTCCCGATTTCCTAGAAAGTCCCATCCCACCAGTCTTGGAAATCTCCTAAATTACTATTGTTTTCCTCTCCCCACACCCCTTTCACTTCCCTGGTAAAGTAAAAGGAGTCTGGGGTGACTGCTTCATGTTATTTCTAGAATACTTCTTGCGCTACTTAATTTAGTGGGAATACTATTAATACTGGCCCGTTAAGTTTGGATACAGGACATTTCATGGGGAAACTCTTCATTGAGTAAGTTTTCATTCCTAACTCTCTAAAACATTTAATATGGCTGCTCAATTTTATCAAATAATTATCCACATCTATTGAACATGATTACTTTTTTGTTATGGTGTGTTCTGTTGGTATGAACATTAAATCATTATGCATTTCCTAGTATAAATCCTTTTTACTTATTTCAAAATATTGAAATGTTAGTATTTTAAGATCCGTATCTCTTATTATAAACGATGTTTTCCTATAGTGTTAATTTTTCTTCTATTTTTGTCTGATATTTTAAAGCCAAGAATAGTTAATGAAATACTGTATGGGGTTTTTTTGTTTGTTCTTTTTGTTTTTTGGTTTTTGTTTTTTGAAATTTGTGAGAATTCATTCACAAATCTACCCAGTTTTGGAGATTTTTAAAAATGCTTTGAAAATTTTTTAATTTTTGTGTTAGATATTTGTCTTTTATTTATGGATTTTCTTAAATCATTTGGGTCATTTGTATATTTCTCTAAAAATCATATATTTTATTGATTTTCAAAAATATTATCGTAATTGTACATAATTTTTATAATCATTTTAAAGCCCTTTATCTGACCAGCATTGCCTTTCTCACTCTTACATTGGTATATTTATGTTGTCTCTCCCATTCCTGATGAGACTGGCCAGTCAATTTTCTAGTTTAATAGTTTTCAGTCCTGGCTGCATATTAGACTCTTAGGAGAAAAAAATATTTTTAATTTAATATTTCTTATGTTGTATTTTCATTCTTTTTATCTCCAAGTATTTCCTAATTTCATTTGTGGTTTCTTCTTTGACCCATTGGTTGGGTGAGAGTATGTTATTTAATTTCCACGATGTTTTAATTTTCCAGTTATCTTCTGTTATTTATTTCTAGTTTCATTCCACTGCCATTAGAGAAGATGCTTTGTATGATTTCAAATTTTTTAAATTTATTGAGACATGTTTTGTGGCCTAACATATGGTCTATCTTGGACGATGATCTACAGGTACTTGAGAAGGATGTATATTGTTTTTGGGGGGTGGGGTGTTCTGTATATGTCTGTTACATCTAATTGATTATAGTGCTGTTCAATTCTTCTATTTTCTTATTGTTTGTCTAGATGTGCTATTATTAAAAGTAAGATATTCAAGTCTCTATTATTATAGAGCTATTTGTCTCATCAGTTCTGTCTATTTTGCTTCGTATGTTCTAGGACTATTTGGGGTTTATGTATATTTATAACTGTCATATCTCCTTGATGGATTGACCCTTTCATCAATACATCATGTTCCTTGTTTTAACAGTTTTTACTTAAAGTCAATTTTGTCTAATATTAGTAAAAACACCCCAAACTCTCTTTTGGTTACTATTTGCACGTAGTACCTTTTATCCTTTCATTTTACCCTACTTAAATCTAAAACGAATATCTTGCACACAGCATTAAATCCATTCTTCCACTTTCTGCATATCGATTGGAGAATTTAATTCATTCATATTTAAAGTAATTGCTGGTAAGAAAAAATTCTGCCACTTCACTTCTTGTTTTCTATATGTCAATTCATTTTTGTCCCATAATTCCTCTAATACAGCCTTCTTTATGATCGACTCTGATTCCTTTATTTACTTTTTTGTGCATTTTAGTTATTTTCTAATTGGTTATCTTGGGGATTACAATTAATAACCTAAATTAAAAACAATCTGGTTTCAGTTGGTACCAACTTAGCTTCAAAAAATACAAAAGCTCTGCTCCCATAGAGTTTCGTGACCCCCAGCCCCCTGTTGTTACTGTCACAAATTGCATCTTTATACATTGTGTGCCCATAGACCTTTCTTGCTTCATTTTACTTGGATTTTATTAAGCTTCCTGAATGCGTAGTTTTGCATCTTTCATGAAATCGGAAAAGTTTCAGCTATTATGTCTTCATTCTTTGTGCTTCTTTATCCTCTTTCCTTCCAGACTCCCATAGTACGTATGTCATAGTGTCTTACAATGTCCCACAGATCTCTTTAACTTAATTTATATTTTTTCCTTTCTTCTCCTAACACTTGATAATTTAATTGATATAACTTCAGGTTTGCTTATTTTTTCTTCTATTTCCCCAAATCTATTGTTGAAAACTTCTAGTGAATTTTCACTTCAGTTATTGTACTTTAAAACTGCAGAATTTCTATTTGGTTTCTTTTTATAATTTATTTTCTTTATTGCTCTTTATTCTCTTTGGTGAGATGTCATTCTCCTGGTTCCCATTAGCTCTTTTAACATAAATAGGGTAGCTGATTTAAATTTAAAGTATGAAAACAAAGAGCCTCGAGCTTACTAAGTCCTGCATTTGGGCCAAGGCTTAAAGATAGGCAAAATTTGAAGGAGGGTAACTGGAGGAGAGAATGTTGCAGATTGAGGAGAGGAGTCATTTCCCTGTCACGAGCAAAATTATCAGGAAAAGACAGAGCTGACCAAACAGAGCCCAGGGAGGTCAGGCTGGCCTCTCTGGTCACACATGCCTCTGTGTTGATGTGCTACATGAGGGGAAGAGGCCACAGGCATTTTTGTGTCCTAGTCCTTCTATGAAACTTTAGCTTTGCTTTCCAGTTGTCTCCTTCCGAGATAAATTTAGGGACACGGTCAAAAGAAATATTTTTCTGCCCACTGAGGGCTAAAAGTAGAGCAAATGAAAAATGCATTAAAGTGATGCTTCACCTGTAGCAGTTTTTATGCAATAAGTTTCTGTAACTTGAAATATAGGGCACAGAATCTTAATAGTCTGCCTCCTGAGCTGATTTAGGAACAGACCTGAGATCATCTCCTCTACCACCACCAGCAGAGTCTCCAGGAGAGATCATTCCAGAAAGTTTCCCTAAGCTGGCGCATTGGTGCCCAACTTTCCTGTCTATGCCAACCACTATGATTAAAAATGCATCCAAAGCTTCAGACAACTGAACCTTCCTCAGCAACGTAGGGGACACTTGGTGTTAGGAGGTGGTCACCCCACGTGGAGTCGTTGCAAACGTTGCTCCAGGTGCTAAGCAGCCGGCTGGAATGGCTCATGAAATTCTACCCTTCCAGCTCCCAACACAGTGAGAAGTAACCCAGGGAAGCCAACAGCCCTGTCCCACCTGTGGAAATTAATGGTGCCAGCTCAGCATATTGGCAGAGAAAAGAAATTTACACAGCAAACAAATCTGCTGAAAAATTGGAAATATTTGCTTAACAGAAGCACATTAATTAAAGTCACTCCAAGATCAAATTACTTTCCCAGTCCAGGCGATTTCACCCTGGAGGCCAGCAGACTTCTATTGGCAGAGTATTGATGAAAAGCTCATGCTATGTCTAGATGTACCATATTAGGGGTGTTAATCTTAGAAGTGGCCCATAATTTTTCTCCTACACTCAGTGTCTTCATTTAGAAGAGTTTAATTCCAATACAAACAGTAATAAGGAACTAAAATCATTGATGTATGTCTTTCCAATATCCATCTTTGGTTAAGAACTTTTCATTTCTATGGTCAATTAAAGCTCACCTTAAATAAAAAGTTAAGCTCATTTCAAATAGACTTTCAAAGTTACTTGGTTTTTCAAATCCTCCAGAATTTCAAAGGAAAATAAAGGGCAGAGCCAAAGCCACTTCACTACAAAGGCAAGCAAATCACCAAATGTGTTTAACATGAGGGTTATAACAAAGGCGAGAAATTAGCAATTCCAAGAAGGGCCCCTAACCTAGCACCTGAGAAAGAGAAAGGTATTTTGAGGGTCAGGCCAAGGTCAAGCTACGTAGGGATGTTCTTCAGCTGTTTGCAACAGCTGGTTAAGGTTTCTCTGGGCCCCTGCAGGTATGTGTGCGGCTTAGACATCGATTTCTCATTATAACCCTGAAAATAACCCACATTCAATTTGCCACAGCATTTTAAGCAGCCCAAAGAGCTACCTTTGCTTTGCACACCTCTGCTTCCTAAGTTCAGCCAGGATGCAACAAGACCATCTCAAACTCTGGCTCAGGTGGGCTTCCCTTGCAGCCCTCTCAGAGATACAGCCCAAGCCACAGGCGGGAAAGGGAGAGCACATCAGATCAGGCCACCTCACCCCGTGTACCCAAAAGCTTTAGGGTAGCAAGAGAAGAGTGGCAAGGTATACCTGGCTCTGCCGGCCTCCACCCTGCTCCCCACCACCACCCCCCACGTCCCCCCACCCCTCCCACTCCCCTCACTCTCCACCCTCCCCTTGCTGAAGAGAGCTCGGAGCTGTCCACCAATCACCAATCCTGGGCAGGCTGTCTAGACAACAGCCCAGATGCAGAGATCAAGGTGAATATCTTTCCCTCCTTCGCTTCCACTACGAGTCCCCAGAGCATAAGAGCATGCACCCTTCTATTGCCTCTGGTCACTCATCTCCAGCCTAGGACAGTCTACACTTAATTAGACACCCAAATCACATCGACAGCAAATATTCCAAGACGGTCCTCTGTGGGCAACAGACAAGCTCCCTACATCCTGCCAGAAATCATAGATTTCATGCTTTCCACCAAACCAACCTCCTCAAAAAAGTTACAAAACTCATCCTGCACGGGCGCAGACACACACAGGAAAATAGCAGGCACTCAGATGGGATGTGCAAAAGCTTTTTGCTTATTTTAGATCACAGGAACCCAGGGCAAGTAATGAGAATTTTGGGGTGTAGGAAGTTGAGGATATGGGGGCGAGGGGAGACATAAGGGATACCGGAGGAGGAGCGGGGAGGCCACTTATTTGAGCACCGAGGTTCCAGGTACTGGTCTGGCTGTGCTTTTTCTTATTTTTCTCATTCAATCCTCACATTATTCCTCTGTGTGAATTCAGGATTCCAACTATGGCTGCACATTAGAATTACCTGGGGATTTATTTAAATACTACAAGTGCTGAGCTCCAAGCTGGGTGAATTAAATCAAAATCTCTAGGGGTAGAGCCCATGCATCCATGGCTTTAAAAAGCATCCCAGGAAATCCCACTGTGCAGCCAGGATTGAGGATCACCTTGCAAAGAACCACTAAGTTCCTTTCTACTCTTCTATTTTTGAAATATCTCCCGTGAAGGCAGGGAAGAGAGGCCAGCGCAGGTATCTGGAGATGGCCCCCCGGGCCAGACTCATCTCCTCCCACCATCTGACACTCTTCCCCAGGCTCTAGACCCGCCAATCTTGCAATAAAGTGTCACTCAGAGGAATTTGGGATTTTCACTTTGCATGATTCAGTAAAGAACTGAATTGTAGTGAAATTTTGCTTTCTTAAACTCCTTAGGTTCCTAAGTCTTGAAAATACAGGCTCACACATCTTAAAAGATCTGCAGCTTTTCAAGTGATTTTTTTTTCTTTTTCACCAAGATATGAAGCCACCATGCAAGCTCTCACTCTGATTTGACATGCAGTGATAGCCAAATGTCATTTTGAAAAATAATTTTTTTTGGCCTAGGAGAAAATGCATGCTCTAGTTCCTGATAATTGATTTGCAAGGTTCTAATTTAAGCAGCAAATTGCTCCTGTTGCCCAGGTATTTCATATCTCATGTGAGCACTTATGTAGAAAACTCAATATTCCTTATGCTGACCAGGAAATGACAGGAAGAATTACAGCATAAATTTTGGATCATTTCTCTAGTTTCTTCTTTTCTTTTTTTCTTTTTTTTTAAGTATTATTCTAAGAGGCCTTGATAAAAGATAGATCAAGGTAGTTAGAAAATAATGTTAATATTGTCTTCTAAGTGGCCTTTTACCCTAAGAAAAGGCTCACACTGTCTCCAGGCATGGATCACTCCTGATAGTAATACCACCTGAGCCCAGAACTAGACTATGCTTGAAGACTCCCATTTATGCCCAAGGAAATGAGACCCTGAGGTTCACTGAGCTGTCAGTGATGGAACCAGGGCAAGAAGCCAAGGTCCTCAGCACCCAAACGAGAGAGAGAAGGAGTAGTGGACCCCGACCAGGATTTCCAGCCTTCGAATCTGAGTTCTGACACCTGTTCCAAATGGAAACCCATGTATCTCTCTCTTCAGGCAAAGGTCTTCTTGTTCGTAGAAAGAGCGGGTTAGGGGAAAGACTCCCAAATGTCTTTTTCAGATTGAACACCTTGTGGCCTGAGAGCCCCCAGTCCAAAAAATAGTTGAGGCACCAGCCTTAGGGCCAGACTGAAGTTCTGGGTCCATCTAGGACCAAGGTTCTAGGCTGTTGCCAAGAGAAACTGCTGCCAACAAATAGGAAAGGGGAAGGTGGAGGAGTCGATGATTCTGTTATCATTGTGTGGGCTTGGCCAAGTATGGTCCAAAACAATGGTTTTATTAGGCAATATCATTTCTGTTACCATGATTATTATCTAATACTATTTATGTGCAGTATGCAAGGTATAGAAGAGACACAGTCACACAGACTCACAGACACAAGCATATGTACACGAGACACACCTTTGCTCTATTCAAAGGTTAGCAAAGGGAAGGGAGGACAGTGTAATGGGCGAAAACCTCAGCCCTCTTTTGTGGACTTGGCAAGTGTTCTGTACATACCTGCACTGAGGAAGCATTGTTCCTAGTTTACAAATTGGGAAACTGAGGCTAAGAGAAGTTAAGTAACACAGGTTGCATAGCCGAGTTGCTTAAGACAAAATTCAAGTCCTTGTCTGTCAGAAAATTACAGGGTCACAGGACTTGGCATCTATCCCTGCCTGGGGAAGCCTAAGGGCAAAAGGCTTTGGTGGACTTTCCCTGCTGGTGGCACAGCTTAGAGTAGGCTTTCCTTCCACAGGCGGCCAGAAAAAGCAGATGGGTTTGGTTTGGTTTGGGTTTGTTTTCAGGGAAGAGCTGGGCAAAGGTTCCATCCAAGAGGATCCCACATATATTAATTATTCTAGCCCCCTTCAACCTTTGTATTAGGTAAATACCTCTCAGGTTCTACTTCAGGAACACCTTGATGTATATGGCCCCTCATTCATCCACAGAAACTTTAGAACCAATTTGTGACAGTCCAAAGAAAAGTCCAGTGGGAATTATTATAGACCAAGTTGGGGAACATTAACTCCTTTATGATATCCATCATCCTATCCATAAACATGATTTATCTTTTCATTTATTTAGGACCTCCTTAGAGACCTAAATGGAGTTTCATTTGTATCTATAAAAAATATAGATAGATAGATAGATAGATAGATAGATAGATACAGATAAAGATACAGATACAGATACAGATACAGATATAGATATAGATATAGATATAGATATAGATATAGATATATTTCCTACAAAGGTCTTAGGTATCTGCTTATAGATTTATCTCCCAGGTAGCTTATTTTAAATAATACCTTTTTAAATCACATATTCTAAAGACTGCGTAGAAATGCAATTTTATTTTCAGTATTCACTTTATATCCACATAAACAACTAATAATTTCAATAATTTATCTGTAGACTTTTGGGATTTTCTGTATGGATATTCATGTCCAAATAATGACATTCTTTTTGCTTCACTTTCACTTAATGTGTTGCTTTGTATTTTAGTACAAAGTTTAAAATATGCACATAGGGTAGGCATTCCTATCTTATTTATTTAAAGTATTTCTAATGGTTTATCATTAAGTATGAGATGTGGTGTAAATTATTTTGAAAATTGCCTTTGTCAGATTTCAAAAGTTCTCCTAGTTTGCTAAGAATGCATGTCATGAATAAATTCTAAACTTTGTGGAATAACTTTTCTACATCTATAGCAATGATCATGTGGTTTTTCTCCTTTAATTGTGAATAGCATTAATCAATTTCTAATTTAACTCTATCTTAGATTCTGAGTTTAGCCTGATAAAACCTGTTTTCTACAACATATTTTGCCTGATATTAATATAACCCCACAAATGAGCATTCATGGACTATTTGCTAATACATTTGTTTCTATACATATATTTTCAAACTTCCAGTGTCCTAATGTTTTAGGTAAAAAGCATGTAAATTGGTTTTATTTTATTTGTAATCTATTCTGACAATCTCTCAACTGGCAAGTTGAGAGTATCGTGTATATATAGTTAATGCTGATATATTTTAATTCATTTAATTCTTTTTGTGCTTTCTACAAGTTGTTTTTTTTTTCCTAAGTTATTTTGTCCTCCTCATTTGCCTTCTTTAACATTGATTATAATTTGTTTTATTCCATTTTTCTCTTTACTTATGTAGAAATTTACCATTTTCTCTCTCTTGATTCTTGAAAAACTTTATCTGTGGAAGTTCTTTGAGACCCAAGTTAATTGTTTTTTCACCTAAAAGGATCTGCATTTCCTTAAGCCAAGTGGCAGGAGGCAAGACCAAATCATTACTACTTGAAATTCAATTAATTCTCAGCTTAGAGTCTTTTAGAACTTTAGGATAGTATGCATTCTAGATCCAAGCCATGTGAAGGCCAGATTGTGGTTAAGAATTCTCAAGGGACATCATGTTTATTTTTGATTTGGGTTTTGTTTTTGTTGCTGTTGTCTTCCTGAGTTAGAGCCAAGATTGATTCAGGAAAGTTTATTTTTGTAGGATTGAGTGTATGCACAATCATTGGTTCCATCAAGGCCTTTCTCTTGTTTATTTATTGTTTACTCACTTGTTTATGCCCATTTATCTTCATTTCACATTCTCACTCCCTTCCCTTATGTAGCCAACTATTCTCATGTGTTTGATGCATATACTTAATTGAATAGTGTCCCCCCCAAATTCATGTCTACCCAGAACCTATAAATGTGACCTTACTTGAAAATAGGGTCTTTACAGATGTAACCAAGTTACGATCAGGTCATGGTGGATTAGGGTAGGCCCTAAATCCAATACGACTGGTGTCCTAAGCAGAAAAAAACACAGAGAGACGCAGACACGCAGAGGAGGAAGGAGGCAGAGACTGCAGTGATGTATCTATAAACCACGGATACCAAGGATTGCCAGCAACCACCAGAAGCCAGCAGACAGTCATGGAACAGATCCTTCCTCAGAGATTCCAGAGAGAACCAACCCGGCCGACACTGGTTTCACACTTCTGGCCTCCAGAACTGTGAGAGAATAAATTTCTGTTGTTTCAAGTCACCCAGTTTGCGATATTTCCTAGCAACCCTTGGAAACTAATGTAATGAAGAGCCTTCTATTCCTGTTCTTGCAGAAACACAAATTGCTTCATACAACTGTATTTTTAATTTACATAAACGATATTGTGCTGTGGATCGCTTTTGCTTCTTTCCCATCCCCATAGCACTTTCTTTGTGACATACCATGGCATTCACATGTTCCCAATCCACGCACAGTGATGGGCACATGGAAGGCTTCAAGCTGCCTGCCACCACAAACAGCTGGGATCAACATCTGCACACACGTCAAATGACTAGTATGATCATTTATTTTGTTTATCTACCCAAAAGTAGGATTGCTAGGTTCTAAGGACAATGCATATTTAATTGCAGTAATTACTACTAGATAGCTTCCTGGAATGGCTGTACATTTTTCACTCCTAGTCACAGTAGTGAGGGCTTTTCTAGCTTCACAGCCCTACCAACTCTTGTCATTATTTGGATTTCTACATTTCCCCCAAAATGAGTATAAAGTACTGCCATGTTTTTATTCACATGCACCTGTTTAGTAATGAGTTCAAACAACCCTTTCAATGCCTACTGGCTTCTTTTATAAATTGCCTGTTTGCGTCCTTTGTCCATTTTTTCTGTTGGGACCCTGTGTTATTCCTGTTGATTTGTAGGAGTTCTTTGTATATTCTAGATAAGAAGTTTACAAATTTTGAGCAGGAAGACGGGATGAGTGGTAACTTTTACACTCTTAAAAATAATTTAGAACTCCAAGGGCTTTGTTTAGTTTTGTTACATCTAACAATATTTACCATTATAAAAAACAAAATTGAAAAAGTTTTTAAAGTGTCCTTACCTCATTTTAAGAGAACAATAATAAACTCATTATATGTAAACATAAATAACATTTTTATGAGAAATAACTGCTTTCCAAAACAATTAATATAGTGAGGTGAGAAGCAATGTTATTCATTTTTCCAAATCTTTTTAATGTATGACTTAATAAGAGACAGTTGGATACTCACATCTGCTTCTGCACTCTATTGTACTATTTTGGTTGAAATATGTGAAGATATGTAATTGGGAAAAAGAGTATTTTAAGAGCTTTTGCAAATAATTTTAGATATTCTTTTTGATAATACACTAAAATTCAACAAGTGGTAGTTTTGTAGAGGTTATTTGCAATGTGAAATTCAAAATCATATCAATGAGCTCTCTGCACACTGTTCTGTAGAAATACACTGGTCTCTCTCATTCTTTCCATAGGTCTTTTAACCATGCCTGGTTCCTTAGCGTCATTCATTTGCTCAAACACTTATCACTGCCAACACATACCGTCAGTCCTTTTCTCTGAGGTGATAGGCCCATTTTATTCATTTCTGGGACAGCAGAGTGGGAGGTACTGGGATGAGAGGTAGGGAGTTTACTTTCAGTCTCAGACTCTGTTCTGAAAAGCTACCAAGTCTGGCAGCTGAGACAGCAAGGCAGCAACTCAGACCCCACACTCAGCAGCAGAGGGCAAGCTCGGCCTGTCCTGTGACCGCCTGCCTGGGAGACCAGAGAGGAAATGCTGGGCTGGGCTTTGAGCCCTACAGACCCAGGAAGTGCCAATACCAGACACACTCCAGCTGGGTGAACACCTCTGAGGCTCAGCTATCATATGTGCAAGACAGAAATCATCACAGCAATCTTCAAATGCCATTTACTGAGCACCTGTTATCTTCCGGACTGGAGCTCCCAGCAGTGAACCAACCAGACAAGTCTCAGCCTGGAGGAGCTTATGTTCTGGTGATGAGCACACATGGGCCAGCCCATAGTGAGAAGAAGGGTGGGAAAAGTGGAGAACAAAAGCCACATTTGGCTCACAGGGATGACTTCTTACTACTGGAGAGACTCAGACATCATCTAATCGGCGGGCACCTGTCTATCTGATAATTTTCCTCCCCCAGAATCCCAAATAACCATTGAATGACAATCACACTGACTTGATGCCTGTTTCAGTTAGCTCATACAGAATTATTGCAGCTAAATAAAATATTAAGAGTTCTTGAACATTCAGCCCTGAGTACCCCTAGAGTCTGAACGTCATAGATGATTCATTAAACCTTCATCCTTCAATACAGCGGGGACATTTAAGATTGATAAATTTTAAACAAAACCATCCCCTTCCTCCCTCTCCCTCTCCCTCCCCCCATCTCTCTCTCTCTCTCTCTCTCTCTCTCTCTCTCTCTCTCTCTCTCTCTCTCTCTCTCACACACACACACACACACACACACACACACACACACACACACCCTCTCTATGCCATCATTAAGGCTTCATTCTTTTAAGTTCTTCAAGGAACTTGGGTCTCCTAGGAACGCATTATAAAATGCAAATAACCCAGGAGGAGGTTACACTTAATGCCATCAACAGTTGCACCTGAGTTAACAATTAACTTTAGATAAAGTTCACAGCTAATAGGGTTTTTGTAGATGTCACCCAGTTAAGATGAAGTTATACAGAATTTAGGATGGACCACAGTCCAATGATTGATGTCCTTATAAGGAGAAGGAGATCTGGACAGAGACCTGCTCAGAGAGAAGACAATGTGAACACACAGAAGATGACCATGTAAAGATAGAGGCAGACATTAGGCTTATGCTGTCATAAGCCAAGGGACGCCAAGGATTGCCAGCAAGGAAGAATTCTTTCCTAGACCCATCCAAGGGAGTGTGGCTTTGCCAACACCTTGATTTTGGATTTCTAGTCTACATAACTGTGAGAAAAAAATGTTGATGTTTCACAACAGAACAAGGTGGAAATATTCTAATTTTTTCAGCCACTTCTTGGCTCGCTCTGACCGGAAGGCATGCTGGTACAAATATGCAAGTTCTCCCTTCCCCCTTTCCCTCCTCCCAAACTCCCCTTCCCCTCCCCCACCCCTAATCACCCCTGCGAGCCTTCAAATGGTTAAATGCTGGAGAAGTGGCTTTTAAGAACAGCTGGAAACAAAGTGCTGCCCCAGGCTGACAGCAACCAATAAAAGGTCAGGAGGTTGAGGGAATCGTTTTTCCATGGGAATAATTTTGTAAGGGAAATGGTAAAGTTATTTGAGTCACCAGGTGGGACACATAAAGGACAATCTTTCTTGGCTCTCATGATGTTTGATTTTGCCTGTCTCTGATTTACATAATGAACCCAAAACCTCAGTAACTGAAGTGACTTTTTATGTATAATGCCTTGTATATATACGCGCACATCATACTTTTTAAAATTTTGTAAAATAGTGTCACCTCTTTGGGAATAAACATGGGAAAAGGGAGAGAGGGACATAAAATGCTCATACCCTTTGACCTGGTAATCTCACTCTGGGGAATGCAACTCCAAGAAATATATTTAACAGGGGAAATAAGTTTTATGTGCAAAGATGTTCACTGCAACATTATTTGTGATAGAACAAAAAAAAACGAAAGAGGGTAAGTTAGAAGATTACTGCACATCAACATGAGAGAATATCATGGGCCATTAAAAAGTAAAGTAACAACATGGGACATGTCACCTTAAAAAAGCAGACATAAAACAATATGCACAGGATGATGGTAACTGTTACTCTATAGTTTGTAAAGACAGAAAAGTGTGACGACAATGAAAAAGTTACATCGAAGTAGTAGAATCACAAGATCCTCTACTTTTTCTCAATTTTGTTTGATGTTAATTTCTTACCTCTGACTTAAAATGTAATTTTTTTAGGGAAATAGAAATCTTCATAAATTGTATTGACGGCGCACCATCACCTCTGTGAATATACTAAAAAAATCATTAAATCATACACCTTCTTTGGGAGAACTGTTTGGTATATGAATTATATCTCTATAAAGCTATTATGAAACATTTAATTTAGTTTTTAAAAAGGTGAGCCACTTTCAAAGAAGAGCGGAAAACATCTTCGTTTCCATTTCCAATTAAGAATGCCATTCGACAGCTGATCGTATGGGGTATTTAAGAAAATTCTCAACACAATTTATGAATTTGGTGACAAATACCATCTTGAATCACATTTTAACCAAAACACACCCGATGTGTTTAAGGGGACAGGATCCTCCCTGGTCCTTCTTCAGATAGAACAGATACCAGTGGGGTAAACGTTCTGAAATCAGACAGATGGCATTCAGATCTCAAAACCACAAGTTAATCACAGCATTGCTTTGGGCAGCTTTCTTATCCTCTCTGAGTCTCTGTTTTTTCTTCTGCAAAATGGAACCAATTCCACTTTTCCGATCGAGTTGTTGTGAAAATTAAAATGCACCATGCACGTAAAGCATCTGGGACACAGATAATATTCAGAGGCTGCTGTGTTTGTATTGGACTATAATACAGAGATGCAACTGCATCAAGTTTTAAAATTATTTTCGATTTTGTTCAGGGCCCAGCAATGCCAAGTGGTTCTTCTTCCCTTAGTGAGTCTGGGATGTGATCCTCACACATCTGTCCATCAGAGCTACATCTGTCTGAACTACCCCCTGAGGGGGCTGAGACATTTTCTAGGAGGCTGACCACTGGGCACTCATCCCCAAACACCTGACCCAACAGCAACCATCTCAGTTCACTAGAACCTGTGAAGGAGACAAAATCTTTATCCATCCACAGCCATCTAAACTCCAGTTGAAGATTTTCACTCACAAGGAAACCAACTTCCTCCTAAAGGGAGTATCTTGCAGCCTAACAACAATAGCATGGCCTTGAGTCATAAAGTACCAAAGTTGAATATTGTCTCTACCCCCTTACAACCTCAGTCAAGTCTTAGATACTCAGTATTTAAAACACAATTCCCTCCTTTGGAAAATGGAACTTAACACTATCCAACTCATATTGTACAGAAGGTTAAATGAGACAAAACATAAACTTTCTCTGGCACCTAGTGAGTGCCCAACAAACGTTAATATTATGCTCCTTTTCTCGGTACTCTTTGATTAATTGGCTTCTCTTCTGCCAAGAGAAGCTCATTCATCTTCTTCGTTCTCTTTCTCCTTCACCCCCAGCCCCACTCCCATCTTTTGATTTCTTCTCCTTCCCAAAGCAATAGCTCCCAAAACGTAAGCCTCCAAATGTCAGTCAGCACCAACTTGGCCCATGCCATATGGCCCCGCACATCTCCCCATGATCTCATCCAGCTGGACTGTTATTTTTATAGACTGGTATTAAGGAGCATAAGCCAGGAATTTCATACACACTGCCATGCCGGGTATTCTCAGGCTTGCACTGCAGATGGAGCGTTCCTAGAATTTTATGGTACAACACATGGGTCTCTATCCTCCTCTTCAGACCCCACAGTCTCCTGGGCCCAGAGGAAAGTGGTGAAAGGCTCTGTGCTCCACTCTGCTCTTTCTCCTTCTCACTTGCCACATGATCGTTTCCTGCCCTAGTCACAGCCAGCAACGGCGGCCACTGCTCGGAGAGCAAGAAAGAGAGAGGACTGCCAGGGGAAGCAGGGAATGATGCAAGGGCCTTGGGCATCCCACCACAGACAAGTCATTGGTTGAACAACCCATACACTAGGGAGCTCAGCTGCTCGTCACTGGAACTATGAGCTTAGCATGGAGGAGGGCCGAGAGAGTAAGCATGCCTATCCCTCAACTGACACTGAGGGGAAAATCAAGAATTTCACAACTATTGGACATGTATGTAATAGAATAATCAAAACCATAACAATTCATCTGTGTAAATTATAAAAACATAAGCCATGGCTTTTTTGTTCTGTAATTGTGTAAAATACGTATACAATTTTTCCCCCAAAGTGGAAGAGGAACGAGGAATGCAAAGAAAAGATAAAAATAAAAAAGTGCTTTGTTCTAACATGAGGAAAGGTAGACAGTTCAATAGCACCACCACCTCCCCTCTCCCTCCCCACTTGCTTGCTCGCTCTCTCTCTCTCTCTCTCTCTCTCTCTCAATATCTCTCTCAATCTCTCTCTCTCTCTCGTGCTGCTTTTCTTGCTTATTACAAGCATTTCTGACTCTCAGTCACTCAATATTTGCTATCATCAGTTGTGGTTTCTTTCTTAGTAACTGAAGTTATTTGAAAACAATGTCGGCATGAAACTCTTTCTTCCGCCTCCCTGGCAACCACTTCACATGCCCTGTCTTGCCACCTTTCCTGCCTTGCTCCTTTGCTTCTCTCTCTCCTCTATCTGCCTCACCCCTCACCTGGTTGGGAATGTCCCTGGAAGAAAAGGGACAGCGTCACCAGTGTTTGTACATAAGGAACAACCACCGTGCCCTCACCCACAAGAAAGGGCTCAAGGCCAAGACCAGCAAGCATACCAACCATCCCTCTGAATACTGTGACGATGCCGTGTGTACAGCCCACTGTGGCAAGCCCCAGATGGCCACACAGATCCCGTCTCAGCATCTTGTGTTTCTCTTACTCAGAGCACATGGCACAACAAGCTCAAAAAAAATAAAGGGCTTGTCCTGAGCCTGAGGTTCTAAGGCCTCAGAGCTCCTCAAAGAAAGATAGATGTTCACAACTACTTCCAGCATTTTAAAAATGCTGATAAAATTCATGCATTCACCCACTGGAGGACTACACAGACTGGCTAAACTGCCATATTTCTCTGCTTTGGCTCAATATGGTATTGACTCAATCTAAGATAACCAGCAAGCTCACTCAGATCATAACCCCGGAGGAGACAAATATATCTCTTATTAATATAAAAAAGTGAGAAAAATAATGGCTACTTAGCAAAATAGCATGTTTAGTGGAAGAGATGTCCTTCTATACATAGGACTAGAAGGCAAAGAATAGTGAATGAAATGGTCCTTAATAGAGAAATAATCAGGGATCTCTGAATTCAAACTCATTCTAAAAGACTTCTTGATCAAAGGAAGCTCATTTGGTCAAGACAACTATAAAAATGACCCTAAAGCAACAGACAATATCTGCTATTAGCCTAAAACTCCACATGGCTTTCCAGGAAGTGGTACAGTATGACATCTTGATGACCCGCTACTCCTAGCACTGGGAAATGAAGAGTAACCATTTCTGCCTCTTGACCCAAATCCTCATAGGCCAAGGATGGCCACTAAGAATTTCCTTGTGTTGAATGAATCATATCTAACAGGCTCCAAAATGAACAATACAGAGAAATACATAGTCTGGATCAGCAGACAGCTTCAGACTGCAGAGGAGCGATTTAAAAAGGCAGCACTCTCTAGAAATGCATTTCTTCTGTTAACCTATATGGCTTGGCCATCTTCTGAAATCTCACCTCCTCCAAAAGCCCAGATTAGTGGTGATTGTGGCAAGCAATTCTGCACCTGTCACTCGCCACAGATCACATGGAGCTCTGCATATAACAGGTGTCATGTCAATAATAATAGGTATAGCTGTTATTTCCAACTCACACTTGATGTGCTAGGGCCCCCAGCCCCTCCCAACTATTTTAGGGAAACATAAAAAGTGTATCACATGTGTTTCCCCAATAAAGCATATGACTGACCACGTCCTCACCTCTTCGAGGATGTCCAAGGTGAGGCTACGGCTGCCTGCCTGGCTGTGCCCTGCATCGACGTATCTTGCCCTGTGCCCACTGACCGCAGAGGACCCACGCCTGCCCAGTACTGTTGCTTCCTGCATAGCCACCGCGGGTGCTGTCCGTTATGGGGACCACCAGGCCATGTGCTACAGAAACTCTTTCTCAACCAGCAAAACAGATAGAGGCTCTAGTGCCTGAATGAACGGTCTCCTAAAAGGCTGGGCTGATCATCCGCTCTTTGAAACCCTGGAGAAACCTTTCAATCCATTAATCTGACAGCCCCACCCGTGCTTCTTTTAATAAGGTTCCATAAGTTTTTCAAAGAGGTCTCCAGCTCCTTGAGAAGAAGCTCCCCAACCCCACTCTACCCACTCCAACTGATACGACTGTTCCCTACTAACCCACAGTTGAGTTAGCTGGGAACCCCACCACACTGCCCGGGCCCCAGATCTGAGACGTCCTGTCGGTAAGATGGGGCGGTGCTGGGAGAAGGTTCATGCTGCACTGTCAGTTCCTGCCATGAAAAGCACTTGATGAGACAGCAGGAAGAGTCACTAGCTGAATCACCGAACGGAACAAACACATAAACCGAAACACCCGTGGGGAGTTCTGCGTGGCAGAGGACAATCCTAGAGCCCCAGAGGGATCATTTCAACCAGTGCACCTCTTCCCTAGAGAAAGAGACTGCCCTGCCACTGAGCAAATACGAAGGTGGCAGGCATGCGAACTCCTTCCAGGCCTCTGCTAATCTGGAGGATGATCAGGATCCTTGGCTAGTCTGGAGACTCCCACAGGGAAGCCAGAGCACAGGCAAGGGGAGATAGAAAGAGGGTGACCACCCCCTGGAACTGGCCAGCAGACTGCAGGGAAGTGCTTCATTCGCCATTCACTGCAAGTTCAAGAGCAAGAACCTACAGGGCTGCGGGGAGCCTGCCCGGCAGTCAAATCAAGCAGAGGGGAGGTAAGGGGACCAGACCCTGTGGTTCTATTATGTACTATGATACTGAGTACCAGACCCAGCATTATCTGATTTCATTTTCAGCACCTTTGACACGTCATATTTTCCCCATTTCACAAACGAGGATGATCAAGATAAAGGATGTGCCTAGGGTCATAAGGCTAAGAACAGAGGGACTGGAGATAAGAATACACAGCTGTCTAAATACATAGTGCAGTCACTGCGAAAGCTCACCATTGTGCTCCAAGAGAAATAATGTTTTACTTAAAATACAAGGACTATTTCTTTGCCTCCTTAATCAGCAAGCCCAGCTCCCTCCCAGCCTGCACAGTCAGGCCTATGCTGTCCCCAATCCCTCCCACTTCCAGGCAGACCACTAGCCCACCTTTCACTAAATCTCATCCCAAACCCAATGCAGGGGCCCCCATCTGGAAGCATAATCCCCGTTAATACGCTATTGTTCACCAGTAATTGCTTTCCTTGTGGCTCCACCTTTTCTAAAGCTGTGGGTAATTTCTCCCAGCTTCTATCTTCTTGAAGCTTTTGTTTGTATCTTTAAAAGACACAACTTTCTAAAGAAATAATTAAGGCTTTCATGCCCCCACACTTTTGACAAATATATTTTGACCTCGTTTCATCCCTTTTGGATGGGAGCTGTTTTCTGGCATCTTAAAGGGATTTCCATTCAATTATCCTCCAGAATCCTCTTTCCTCCTCTGTTTTCTTTCATCACAAAAAAAGCTTCCCATTTGCTGCTGAAGGTGAAATTAGGTGCTTGCCCATTCGGCACCAAGCAGGGTTTTAAATTGGATGAAATAATAATGCTTCTTTGAATTTCAGGGCAGTCCTCACAGAGAGAAATTAGAATCTACCCCATGAAGCAGCTCCCTCATTTGTCGCCCTTCTATTCTCTCTGTGCTAGGGGAAAGGGGCAAAGGAAGAGCTGGAATTCACACAAAATACAAAGTCTTTAAAAAAGTTTATTCAGGAGTTAGAATAAAGGCAGGGTGATTGTCCCTCATCCCTGGATGCTTCTGGCCCCTGAGCCGAGCTTATGCAACCTCATCCTCAGCCCCCGTGTTCCGCCTGGAGGAAAACCTTGCGAAGTAGGACTAAAGAGTTGTGAGTGAAGTCTGGCTGTGGGCATTTTCTTTTTAATAGAGCAGAATGAATTGAAAAAGAATGATGATTAAAATCATACAGGATACACTGGAGGTGCGGGGCACGGTAATGAAATGAAATGGTGGGGAATAGTTTGACCTGAGCTTTTGCCCTTTAACTTGAAACAGACAGCTCCCCCCAAACATTGTACCCGAATACAAATAGCCTCCACAGATGCTGCATAAAGCATCTAGAGGCCTCCACTCCATCTAGGACCCCGCAGTCTACACGCGCACGCGCGCGCGCACACACACACACATCATACACACACACACTCGAATCCTAGATATTCAAAAGAACTCTTTGCAGGAGGAAACTGGAAACTGGCCAGGTGGCACCCTCTAGTAAATGAAGTTATTTAAAATAACTCTGATGGGAAGACTATCATCCAAGTGCCTCCTGTAGCATGCCTGAAATACCTTCCGCTGACGGTCATACTGTAATGACTTCATTCCTAAAGAAAAATACGGCGTATGTAACAGAGTAACAGCAAGTCTTCGGGATAAAGTGCTCAACTTATAACAACTCAGGGATCTGCCTGTCTGATGAATCCATTGTCATCTAGCAGAGGAAAAGGCCTAAGTGACTGCACAGAAAAGAACAAGTTTTGACGATGAAGAGGTGATGCCAGGTGGGAATGGAGGAGAGTGGGGGATAGGAGGGTAGAGTAGGAAGCTTACAGGAGTCCTACTGGGGGTCAAGGGACAGGAGAGAACCAAATATCATAAACAAGCCCCCAAAGGCAGCTTTTCCTGCTTTCTAATTGTGCCCAAGGCCAGAATGGGTCTTATTCTATTAAATCTCCTAAACCTGGTACCTCTAATGCGCTAAAACCCACCTACAGAAGAGTCTTTTATGTTTCATGAGCATATCTGTTAAAATGAGAAATACCCATGGTCTAAATGGGCCTCTCCATTTAGAGCATCTTCCTTTGATGAACACAATATCCCCACAGTGGGTACCTCTGAAGTTACATTAATCTTTGGGCATTGTCAAAATGGGGAAATGGAAACATTTAAAACAACAGGTTGTTCTTAAATGTACTTGAATATTTGCATCCCCCGGGCCCTCTCTGCCAAAAGAAACAAAAACACCCATCCTGAAGGGAACACGGCTTCCCAAGTTTGGCCATACCTGCCCAGCCTCCCTGTTTACAACCACATGCCAGTCGCTCAGCTACTACCTGAACTAGCTGTTCTCAGAAAGGTAAAACACAGATTGCTGGGCCAGAATTTTGAATCCAGTAGGTCCAGGCTAGACCTGAAAATTTACATATCTATCCAGTTCCTCGACAACACTGGTACTGCTGTCTCAGGGACTCTCTGTAAAAACCACTGACCTTAAGGACAAATTTTTTCACCAGTGAGATAGCTGGCCCAAGTAGCCAATCCCAGAGAACAGGGATCCTGCTAAATATCCTATAATGCACAGGACCGACTGCACGAATCCTTCTCACCCCAAGATGAGGCAAAATTTCAGGGATTTATTTCTGATCAGCAGATAAAGTACTATTTTTATTAACAAATTAACTACATAATAAAATATTTACTTCTATTATATAATTTGTCCACTGTTATTGTCTGAAATAGACTTGGTATTAGGACTTAATTCTAATACCTGTTATAAGGAGTAACAGCTACTCACAAAAAAACATGTAGATCTCATGCAGTTAAAGTGTTATTAAGTAATTCTCAGTATTTTTCACTATCAAATGAAGGCATGTTCTTTCCCACCACTGCACTGGCAAAACAGTGTTCTCATCAAGTAATGTTGAAACAATTAGTTTTATTTCTCCTCAAATTGAATATCCAAATATCTATTTGCTTGGTTATAGGAACAAAAACACTTTTTGTTATTATTTATTCTTAGATGAAATTCAATGAACCATATATGGCATTTTCAATTCAATTGATTTGCAGAAAATATAATAGAAATTACATGGAGAAGCAGAGGGAGGATGAGCTGCAGTGTTTAAGCAGAGAGAGACATTCTCCACCAAATCAATATTCAATCTCCTTAGTGGCCAGAGAAGCACATCCTTACAAATAAAGGATGTGACTTGGGGGTTATGTTATAAGGGGGAGGGGGTGCTTTTAAATATTTTTCTTTGCAGAAGAGAATCTAAGATTTTTGAAAACAGAAAGGCAAATGCCCCTTGTTTGGTCTGAGTGATCAGAAATCAGGGTAATGCATCTCAAATGTCATTCATTCAGGGTATTTCTGCTCCCTCATTTTAAGGACAATCCACTTTCGTTCACTTTTCTCTTTATCTGAAGTTATCTTCTCCCTGTCTCTATAAACCCTCCTATAATTGAAAATGTGCTGGATGGGCTAGAAATAGAATAATCCAAACCTCACTCGCCCCACTCCCCCAACACCAACACACACTCAAGCCTCTTCTCAATCCCAACTGTCCCCTTCTCCATCACCTCACACCTCACGACACTTGTATTCAAAACAAGGCCAGCCATCAGCATAGCTCTTATTAACTAAACAACTGAAAAGTCCGCTTTGAGGACGTGGAGAATCACGCCATCCCTTTTTTCAGCTGTTCTATCAACTTCACTCCAGCAGTTAGCACCCTACCTTGCCTCCTAAAACTAACACAAAGAAAGGGTCTATTTTTATTAGGGTATGTTAATTAGTATAACAAAGAAACCACCAGATTGCAAAGGCTTTACAAAAAAAAGGTAGTCCTCACTCACTTAACATTTCAATGCATTTGCTCCTGGTTGGTTGGAGAAGAGAGGTTTGTTCAGGGACCTGAGCAGATGAGGCTCAGCCAGCTCCCACATGGACTTTACAAGCTTGCCTTGGGGTCACCTTCCTGCAGATGGGTAGAAGACACACAACTTCAGCTCGGGTGCCACCGATGTCATTTCCACTCATAGATGAAACTAAGTAACAACTCTGCCCAGGCAGCCACTTCCCAGGGAGGATCTATATTGTTGAAGGGTCTGTGAATCTGGAGTGGTACCATGCTAGAAATAGCATGCATCATCATCTTCACCTAATCATTTCAACACCACTGTGCGGGGGCTGTTATTGTCCTCAGTATTCTGATGTGCCCCATAGCTCTGTGGTAGCAGAGCTCAGATTTGAACTCAAGACTGTGCAATGACAGAACAGATGTTGTTGGTATGTTAGCACTTTTCCTAGAGTTCAGGACTACATCAATCAGTGAGCAGTACTGACTAAGGGAGGAGGGAATGCATGATATGTAAATGAGAGGGAAATTTTAGGTGAAATGTATTTAGAACACTGTATCTAAATGGCACCTGAAGTAGACCTGGGTATTTGGAAATAACTTGTAGATGATATTTTGGGTAAAAATAAAGTGGGCGGAGGGAGTAGAATTTAAAGAACATAAATAAGTCAGCAAGAGGAATACAGGAATCATAGAGGAAGCAAGAAGGAGGAACTGAGTTTGAAAGTAGCTTCTGCAAACCCAGAGTATCTGCCTCTAAAGGAAGGTCTGAACGGGGAAAAAAAGAGACTGCACTGCATTTGCTCACTCAAGATTTTTCTGGCAAGGTTCCTTTCTTCCTCTGGTGTCGTGGTGATCCTGAAAGTCAACCAGGTGTCCATGAGTTCATGATGACCCCCCCCCCACACACACACACACTTTTACTCTTCAAATGACTGCACAGAAGGAAACCTCAGAGGGAACAGGGGAGTCAATGTCAATTGTATGTTCACACCTATTCTCTGGATTGTAAGAGATTTAGGGAGTACACACGTGGGCAAGTTACTCTTCCCAAGTTCATGGCCATCCTCCGTTTGCCACTAGGGGACTTACATCATCACCAGATGGTTAGGTTTCCTTGACAACCTTAACGTTGGGAGTATGCTGTGTCTGGCCTTGGGTGTTCAGTGCTGTTAGCTAGGGGTTCTTCGGTTTCAGGATGTCTGTTCCAAGACTCCAAGAGTGAAGTAAGAAGGACCAAGCAAACCCAGGTAGGCTGGGTAATGTACCATGAAGCCAGGTCACAGAAGTATCCCCCAGGTCTGAGGAAGGAGGGGAGGGTCTGCAGCGCCCAAGGCAGGAGGCTCATGAACACTGTCCTCTGGAAACTGGCCATTAGGACAGAAGTGTCTGGGGCACCTGTCATCCTAAGGGCCGCCAAAAAGTTCTTGAGCCTCTTCTGTGATTTGATGATAATTTAAATGCTCTAATTTTATTCCCTCAGCTGTTCTTTGTCAGCTCAACACACCTGCCTATTTCCATGTCTTATGAGACCCAGCACCATCTGCACAGAGACATCAATTTTAATAAAAAATCTGGTGGAAAAACTGTCATTTTTATCCCTAAAACAAAAATAGATATATGCAGACTAGAATGCCAAGGTCACAAGAATATTTTTTTAAGAAAAAGATTCTGAGTAAATGCCATACCTTAACCACTTCGAAAACTGTCCCCTCCTCCTCAGATCTGGGGTTAGGGTGGCCTAAGGTACGGGTTAGATGTTCACTTGTTTCAGGTGTTCAGAGTATTTCCGGGGAAACTTGAAGAAACCCACCCATGGATCTGGACCTCTGAGTGCACATGGGGCTGAGCGCGGGGCTGGGATGAGGGGGCACTGGACACAGTCTGCATTCACAGACCCAGCCCAGGAAGAGTGCTCCCAAGCTCCTCTTAGTCCCGTAACGGCAGGAACCTTAGGTCCAAAATCTAAAGCCCTCAAATTAAAGATGTGGGAGGAAAAGGAAGAGTCAGGACAGAAAAAGCAGAATAGCAAATCACAATTTAAGACCCTTTTGTTTTTTCCCAGAAGCCCAACTTCTAGTAACAATGGATGACAAACACGGCTTCCCTTTTCCATGCCGATGCAGTCGATAAAGCAAGCGGTAACTATTCCACTTGGAGAGCCTCACTCAGGTTTTATTTCACATCTGTAAGAATGCGTTTTTTAGGGAGAGGATAGGTGAAAGATGGAGAATCTTAGGACAATTTATAGGTTTTTGGTGTGGGGGTTTGGCTGTTGTTGCGTTGTTTGTTTGTTTTGTTTTGAACTTTTGCTTTAATAAGAGCTTCAGGTGTTCCCATTTGGAACATAAACTACATTTTTAAAAAATTAAAAATTCCTTAAAGTCCCATTGGCCCAAAAGCCGGGGGGCAGGGGGAGCAGACAGATAACCTTTAGGGAGATGATAGCTTTCTGGCAGGGAGTGAATTGTCCAGGGTAATGCTGTCCAGATTCCAGTATGAAAATGTGCACCAAGGGGCCTGCAGGAGATCTGGGAGTTATTAACTGCAAAAGCCACCTCCACACTTCTCAGTGCTGCTTGCAGCTGCGAGAGAGAATTCTGAAGGCAGGATGCGAGGTGCCATTGTTAGCAGAGGCCTCCTCTGCCTGCCGAGAATTGTGTGCATCTTGCGACCTCCCTAAAGTCCCCACTAGCCAAGTGCAGGTGTTTTTAAGGGAATGCAGACTATTCCTAAAGTGATGAAAGAAAATGCCCTCCTAACCTGAAGGTGTTTCCAATTACAGCAACTAATTACCAAAACTGCTCTATATTTATCACCACAAACAAAAACACAAAAGAACGATTATCAAGCAAAAGCAGGTACTAACAACTGAGTCTAGAAAGAGAAAATAAAGAGAAGGAAGGGAAGCAGGAAGGGAACTAAGTCCTGTAAAACTTGTCACAGGCATGTATACACTTATTTTAAATCAGCCCTACTCTTCTCATTCATCCCGCGAACATCCACTTGTGAAATCTCAGGGCACGAATTCTGCCAAAAGCATCAGCAGTGAACTGAGGCAGTGAGGGAGACAGCGAGCGAAAGAGGAACCAAGGCCAATCATTTATGGATTGTTCACCTGCATCTCCCATGCTTCCCCTTGGCCCATATTGATCTCCTGTCGGCTAGAGATGTCTGTTATTCCAGTTTTGTCAGCATCTCCAGAGTTCTTTTGCCTAAGCTATGATTTTGCCCACAGCTTAGAAACTAGTATGTGGATTTCCCAGCAAAAATTGGGTTATCTCTAAAATAGAGAAAAAATTTCCTGAAATTCAAATCCTTGCACATGACACAGTTCACGAAATAATTTTTATACCCACTTTTCCAGGCTGAATTGTGCCCTCCACCCCCGAATTCATACACTGAAGTCCTGAACTCCAGTGTCTCAGCATGTGGTCTCATCTGGAAACAGGACTGTTGTAGATGTAATTAGTTAAGGTGACATGATCAGTGATGCAGGAGCCGATTTGAACCCCAGTCTGCCTGATGTCTTAATGCTACTTTTTATCGATGCTCATCCTCCATGAATCCCACGAAAGCTGGAAGCAGATCCAGTCTGTGAGTTCAGGGGTGGATTCTCAGGTGGAGGGAAAACTGAGCTCAGCCCTGAGGGCAAGGACATGTGGACCAAAAGAAGAAACCAGAGAAGGACATCCAAGCAGAGGAATCCTGGGTGTGGAACCAAGGGACCACCTGGCTCACTGTCAGGGAGCAGCATATCGCTCAGCATGGCTGGAGCATGGGGAGCAAGAGGGGGAGAAGTGCGCCCTGGGCTCAGCGGGGCCAGAGTTCATCCGGGGCTTGGATGCCATGGTGAAAGTCTAACCGTTGTCCTACAGGCTGTGAGGAGCCACTGACCACAGTTAGGCAGGACACAAGCGTAAGCTAGGGAAGGTACACACACATCTTAGACTCTGGGGAGCACTGACAAACATGGAAATGTTATCCAACCTTGCTTGACTGCCTGGCAGATGTCAAAACTGGTAAACTGGTACAGCTCAGGTCCCCGGGGTGTCCAGGCTTCAGCTCCAACACATCCCAACACATCTGTGCACAGTATCTGTCTGCTGGGCTCAGGATCTAAGCCTCACTATCAGACAACCAACTTCGTGAAGAAGGCATTTCTGATGTCAGTGACAACAGGATGATCATCCCAAGCAAGCAATTACAATGCAGGATTGAAAAATGGTCGGGTCACTATTGGGGAGGTTGTGAGCACTCCAAGGTTACCCACCTCCCTCCTCGAGGCCCAGGAAGACAGAGCTGGCCACAGTCCCGCACACTCGCACCCTCAAGCTAAACACCCAAGGAATGTATCGGAAAGGTGAAAGTAAACATGACACAAAGCAAGGGGAGAGACACCTCCATCTGAAGTTTTGGCTGCCCAGACTGCAGCTGGACCACCGCCTGGAGTGCAGGAGGGGGCGACATTGAGAGAACAGATGAGTTTAACTTCTCTAGCAGCAGCTCCATCCTCAGGTTCCTGCTGGCATACCTGTGGCTGAGTTTAGGTTGACTCCGGGAAGGCTGTTTGCTCCCTGGAATCCTGTGTATTTTGTGGTCAATAGAGTGTCACAGTTAGACCTACGCTTCACTGTGAAAATATTCATGCTTCACCAGGGGCGCAGGAGGGTGGTCAGGAAAAGAGGGGTTAGGCGACGGGGGTGGAGGTGCTCCTTCAGTGAGCTCTAAAACAAGCAATGGCTGCAGCACTCTAGGCTCGAGCAGGCATTGCAGGATGTTTGTGTCAAACACTAGCAAGATTGCTTCCCATATGTCTACTTCTAGGTTTCCATAAACTGGACAATCTTTTTTCAGCAAAATAAGTTTTCTATGGTTTACCCAGCTGAAGAAAATCAAAGAATCAAGCAAAAATTTGGGGGAGCTGGGGAGACAGAGCTAACAGCTCATGTAATTGTGCTTGATTTCGGTTCAACATTTATCGAGAATCTACCATGAGCAGGAACTAGGCAACACATTTTATGGCCTAAAAGCTTGGCCCTCTCTGTTCTCAGGGGCCATTCAGGACCTGCATGCCTTCCAGGTACTGAAAGGCAAAGAGTACAGTGTTTTAGTGCATGGACCTTGGCTGCCTGGGTTCAATCATGACTCCCCATGGCTCAGTTTCCTCATCTGTAAAATGGATGATAGCAACAACACAATGAATCCCAGATGATGTTTTGTGTAAATATCCAATTATTTCCTTAGGGCAAATTACTGAAAGGAACTTTAAGATTTTGAAGCTCCACCTAATAGTATAGAATTTCTTCAAGTGAAGAAATATTAACCAATGCGTATGTTAAGGGAGGGAAGGGAGGGGAAGAAGGGAAGAAGAAGAAAAAGACCCCCGCCTCAGTTAAAAAGACTTTGTCTCCTGAGCCGTTCCCTCTGCTGAGTTTGCTGTCCAGTCACTTCCTTAGTCACTTCTCTCTGTGTCTGCGCCAAACCATCCCTGGGAAAAGCAAAGTCAGACACTCTCAAATCCCAAGGTTGAAGAAGATAAAGACCCTTAAGAGGCAGGGGCAAAGCAGTTCAGAGCTTTTTGTTCTCCTGCCCCTTTGTCACAGCGACTTCTCCCATCTCAAAGGATTGCAACAGCACCAAGAGGCTGACACGGTGCCCATCCCGGTTCTCACAGACTTCTCCAAGGAAAGACAAAGCGGTGCTGGCACCGAGGACGGCCTGCAATGAAGGGGACTGAGAAAGAAGAAAGCGCCAGGCGGATCTGGCTGACCCAGTATATTCATTCAGTTGCTGCAGCAACTCAAAGTTAAACAATGAGGAGTGGAGGGGACAGCCATTTTCCTCATTCGGTCCAGTTGTCATGGATACTGGGATTTTAGAAGTAAAAGGGTGAAGGATTTTCTTTACGCTTATAATCAGTGCCTTTTTTTCAGTTACTTGGCCTGTGTCCTTGCTCCAGGTTGGGGACCTTCCATCCTGAGTCTGACTGCAGGAGGCTCGGGAATGGGAGTATTCTCAGGAGATTTCTATAAAGGTGACCTTCTGGTCAGCAGCCTTAAAATTTGTTCCTGTCTCGTGTCAGCCAGAAAAGCATAAGCATTAAAGGAAATTTTCACCCGCCGAAATGTTCCCATCTGCACGCCAGGGAGGCTATCTTTCTCCTTGAACTCTTTCCTCCCGACGTTCTGATTCTCCCACAAGTGCTCACACATGAGCAGTCGCCCAAGGTTTCAGCTTTGCAATACCCCCTACCCCGAGAGACTCCTGCTAGCTTCCTTCCCTGCTTCCTCCTCCAGGATGTTGCAGGAAGAACACAGCTGAGCTCCCTCCTCTGACATTTATTGCCCTGAAACGATGTCAGTGCCCCAACAATGTCTTGCTGAGATGTTCAGCATGCTATGGTGAGAACAGTGTCTGGCTCAAGACTCAGCTCTGTCACTCACCAGAATGACCTTGGGCAGAGTAATTAGTCTCTCTGAATTTTATTTCCACATCTGGTAAGATGTAGCTTATAATATTTTCCACTTAGCATTGTTGAGGTATTAAGTGATACAATGCGTGCCATATTGGGGCTTATAGGAGGCATTGCAGAAGTGAGAATGTCCTTGCCCACCTCTTCATCACCCACTTTCTCCACATGTACACACACTCACACTCTCACACACTTTAACACACAATCACAGTTAGAGATGGAACTGTTGGGGAAAAAGTAAAACTTTTGTTCAGGCTTGAAGGGTGAACAGAAGCCATTATTCTCATGGAGACCATTTGAGCATTCACATTTAACTTCTAGCTAATGCGGACGTTCACATGGTGCACTGAGTTAAAGAAAACACAAGATAAACAGTGATCAAATGAACTGAATTGTCAAATAATTTCCCCAGGATTTCAGAAAGAAATAGATCTGATTAGACATTGCCTCTCTGCATTCATGTATAAAATGGACTTGCATCTATCAGCCAATGAAGGCAGAAGTCAAGAGTAGATCTTCCTTTCTCAAGAAGTTGGGAAGATATTGGGAATCACTTTTAACGCATACTTTTAATGCATTTACTGTGAGCCAGACACTGTTCTGAGCACTTTCCAAGGATCATCACATTTAATCATCATTTTAACTATGCTTCATAGAGAAGGAAACAGAGACAAGGAGAAATGAAAAAGAAAATATTAGATACTATCACAAGGGCAACAGTCAGAATTAGTTCTGCCCAACAGGGCGATCATATAGAAGGGAAGAAAGAAATAGCGCTGGGAGTGTAGCTTGGGCCAAAGTCAGGAGGCTCCTGGCTGGGGGTCACAGCAGGTTGATAGTCTGTCAAGAGTAATCAACGGGTCAGAGCTAATGAGCAGAGCAATACGCTAAGATTTCTTTCAGATTTTAGACATAAAGTGGAACTGGAAGTGAAGACAGTAAAGCCACTTTAAGAGGACACTAAGGAGAGAGCTGGCATCACCATCACCATCTTTGCTCTACCAGACCCCCTTTGAGCCTCACAATGTCCCCACAAGGCAGAAATTATCATCACTATATGATGCCTTATTATCTGTCATGGGCATGTTTTTAATCAGCACCCCAAATAATCTTAAGCTATTACTCCAAATAATTCTGACAGAGAGAGCTCTGACAGTCAAAAAAATGATGGCTGCTCTGTCCGCCGCCAGCCCTCCCTTCTCGTCCTCCCGATTGTTCAGTTCCCCTACCCTCACAGTCTCAGTGAACCCCCCACCCCACTGGCAGGGTAACAACCCTGACAGTCTCCACGGTCCCTCCTATACCTCTAGGCTGGTGAGGCCTTGAGATACAAATGATTGACTCAAGTTTCTAAATAGAGACACTGAGACTTGGAGGAGGTTAAATGCTTTAACCAAAGTCCCTACTTTCTTAAGTTTCCCAGCTCGACATCAGTCGTCCTTTGGCACAGCGGTGCCTCATATCCACCTGGCTGACAGCCTGATCCAAGCCCTGCTCCTCCTGGTGACTGGCCCCAGACTGGAGTGGAATAATAGTGAGGGCTTGTGGGGCTCGATCCCCAGGAGCTGTCCCTCAGCACTCCAAAGACCCCCGCCATCAGCACCATTAGTTACAGAATGTCTACTGCTGTGCCCCGTAATCCAAATTGGGTTCAAGCCCCCAGCCTCCGCACTCCATTGTAATGCTATATTTTTATTCAGCACAAGATCAGAGCTCTGCTAAGACCTCATGTTGCCAACATAAAAGAAGAAGAAAGATTTCGTTAATCCCAAAGAAAATGAATTGCTCTTATATTTTCCTAGAAAAAAAAGAAAAGGAAAACATAAGGTTATTACATCCGCCTCTTAAAAAAAAAAAAAGCAAAAAAATCCCTGCCATCATGAGATGGTTAAAACATGCGGCTTAAAGAGTCACACAAAGGAGAGCAATTACACACCCCTTCACCTCTTGCCGGCTTGTTTTATTATCCTGGATATTCCAACTGTTTTTTCCTGGGATGCTTTTGGATACGATAATCCCTCCAGCCTTGAAATAGAGTATCAGAGAGGAAGCACGGTCAGAGTGGAGAAGATGTTCACAGGATTTGAGCAAAGAGAAGAGAGCAAAGATAAAGAATGAGTAAGAAAAAACTTGCTTTGAAAATATGATATGTTTTTATGAAATCCGAGACTTCCAGAACCAGAAGGGACCTTGAAGATAACTAGTGAGACCTTCTCATTAAACACACACACACACACACACACACACACACACACACACACACACACACACACACGAGCTAGAGAGGGGGTATGCTTTGTCCAAAGAAACAGATGCTTCATTTAGCCCTGTTCAGAACAGACTCTTCCTGGGCATCTCCCTGGACAGACCACATCACTAGGGGACCAGCTCTGGCCAGCTTTTGTCAGTTATAGTCAAAAGGCCACCACTCTACTCCTCTTAGCATGCTCAAGTCCCTCTGCTGTATTTGCTGCCCAGCTCACCATCCGCTCCCAGGAATGCCAGGCAGTCTCTCCCTCAGCTCAGCGTACGATACAGATTTGGAGTATCTTTCAAATGAATTGAGGTTTTGTTCCTTCCAACCTGTGTTGAAATTTACAAGACTAAAACAAAGGCATTCACTGTGCCTCGCTCTTGGCTCCACATGGGACACCAATTACTCAACGAAAGCACACTTGGGAGAAAGTGACCAACTCTGATTAAGGAGCCCCATGGGAGGGTGCTGAAAACAACCTTTTCTTTTTCTTTCACCAGTGGTCACTCTGCCTCCGTGCTGCTGGGCATTTGCAGATACAAATGAGTTGCCAAATGGACACCATTGCTGGAGTAGACCCCAATGCTCTGGGCACCTGCCATGTGCTGAAGCTGTGTAACGTTCTCTTCGTACCTTCCCTCTGACAGTTCTGCAAAGTTAGCATCATTATCCGCACTCAAAAGGTGGAGGACCGAGAGCCCAGAGCCACAGAATCAGAGAGAAACTAAGCTAGATTATAACCCAGTTCTGGCTCAAAAGCCATGGCCCATTGTTCCAGAATAAACCAGGAATCCTAGAATCATGGCTTTTTACAGCTGGAAAGGATCTTTCCTTTTACAACCAGAAAGGATCATGTTCATCTGAGACCCAAACAGTGAGGGGAGTTGATTAAGAACACGCATTTGACAAGTTGACCAGTACAGACCTAGAACCCAGGACTCCGAGGCCAGTGCTCTTTGCCTTTTCCCATCTACTTGCTCATCTACCATTGTCTTGGGCTTCTCAAGGGCCTCTCATCCCTCACTACTGACCGGCCTTGTCTATACTGAACAGGCAGATTTTATTAATTCTGAGGTGGTTAACATCTCTGTGGATGCAGCCAAAAATAAATATTAATTTTCCAGCTGCAGAAAGAACAATCTATGTAAGTTTCAACTGAGGACATTTGCAAGATCACATGTGTGGAGGAAAAGTAGCTATCATTTTTGCTTCCACATAGAGTAACTTTGGAGTAATCTCTGGAGATCCTAACATACACCTATATGGTAAAAGGCACTCAGCAATGTGCTGCTTACGTGTCAGAGAACTTGTGGCCACATAGCAAGGTGCCTACCTGGGTGCTCACCATCAGCCTCACGGTGTGGTGGGTTGGGATCCGACGCAGAGAGCTCACATACATAGAAACACAACCAAGAGCCTTCAGTTTGGAAGGAAAAGCCCTGGAGAGAAGAACTAAACCACAATAAAATAAACAAGGACGGTCCTCTTCCCCAAGCCTGAGGAAATCAGGTTGAACCAGATGAAAATCAGGCAGCAAGCCAAATCAACTCTACCTTGCCTGCATAACCGCTCCCTGTTGCAGTTTCATAAGAATGGATACCCTGCGTACCAAGTAAGCAGGTTCTCTGCTGGCAGATGTTTCTCTTCTGCAAGTGATAACAGTGAGGAGGCAGGCAAGGCAGCTGTGAGTGGAGAAGGGTGACCGTTTCCAACCCTGGTGGCAGAGAATTAAAACTCTTTGTACTAAAAGGAGGAAATATTGAGGTCGAACTTTATTAAACTCTCCAAGAGAATAAAATATGGGGTAAGTAATGCTAAACAGTTTTCTCTTTTCATCCATTAAGGGCAAGATAAGTGACAAAGTTCTTAAATTGTAGTAAGAAATGCTGCATTTAAACATAAATCGTAATGGAACAAGTGACAAAATTTAAATCAGTTTGATTTAGTTCAGCCCCAGAGCCTTGGAGCTTAAAGTTCATGCAATGTCATACTGCCTGGGTCTAAACTTTGATCTGGGCCCTTACGGGATGTCTGACTGTAGGTCAGGCATAACCACCCAGGTCTCAACCTCATCCACCACACGAGAGTCACAGCACTGGTTTTTTCTTCCTTCATAGCATCTGGGGAATGAGGTACTAAAATATTTGGTGTTTATGGCACCATGATCACTTTTCTGAGTATTCCACGTGTTTATCTTATTTAAGCCTCATGACAACTCTACAAGATAGTTACTCCTAATGCATGCACACACATACAGAGAGAGAAAGAGAGAGAGAGAGAGAGACTGCGCAGAAAAGGAAACAGCAGCACATCAAGGTTGGACAACATGCCCACCATCACTCAGTGGTAGACAGTAGAGCCAGGATTTGAACCCAGGCAGGCTAACACTGACCCCTGTGTCTCACAACAACACCATCTGTCATTCACATAAAAGTTCATCCTGGTGCTTGGCACCTGGCAAGTGCTCAGGAGCCTTCAGCTTTTGTATTGCTCTGATAGGCCCTGAGCTGTTAGAAATCACTGCCAAGCAAGGCCTCTCTACAAAATTGGCTGGGACACTGAGATCAGGGCTGTCCAGAGACCAACAGATGCATCTGATGGCAGTTTAGGGCCTTATCCAGCCATCAGATGTGGAGTCATTGCTCTTTAAACCAAGCCTCTGAAACAGGGTAGACACAACATAGAACGTGGGGGCCAGTGAGAGCTACGAAGATGATTCTTTGTTTTGCTCTGAAGTCTAAGCTTGGGATTATAATCTTCATCTTAAAAGTCAAGTTAGATTCCACCCAAAGTGCTGACCGCATGTGTTCCTAGGAAAGTGACATGTCTTCTAATGCTCAAGCTGACAAGTGACCTCCTAGCCAGCACCAGCTGGGCCCTCCCACAGACTCCCCCTTCTTTACAGTCCACAGGCTCTCAGCTGGTGGCAATGACTTGACCAGTATGCGCCATGGTCTGTGCCTTTTGCACCCCTGGGTCGCCTTGGATAGTTTTAAGGGTTGACTCAGAGCTGGCAAGGAAGAGCACACTGTGCATGCACATCGCAGCTGCTGCTTCTCACAGCACACCACCACCCACACGGCCTTACACAATGAGCATGTTTCACCAGGAGGCCCAGGTGTCTGCCAGCATTGTTTATCGGCCCGTGTTAAAAAGCCCATGGGAATCTGGCTTCCCTGCCAGCCAGCTAGGCCTCGTTCCTGCTCTTCTTGACATTCCAACTGAATGTCACAGCAGGGCTTTACGAATAGAATTTCTAAACCCACACAACTGCAGAAATAAACAAGTATAGCAATGCTACTCATTTCTTATCAGTAGCACTCCTTATTTAGTAGGCGTCAGTAACAGGGATTAATACCAAGGCACCAGGTAATATTCATTATCGTTTTGCTAGACCGACCTACCCTGGTCCCTGGAATTGTGCCCTTTTGCTCAGAAAGAGAAGAAGCTATTACCTATGAATGTCTGAAAGGCAGCCCAAGGCCCAGGACAGAGGCCACAGGAAAGTATGCTACAAGACGAGGGACTACCTATGCCCTACCGCATACACAGACCCTTCGTGATAGAGTCGACTCAGTCTCAAAGAACCCGTGACTCTCCCTATAGGTGACTTCTAGTTCTCCCTTGGCAGTCTAAGCAGCAAGGAGAAGCCACACTAGCCAACGGATTCTGAGCTTTCTCCAGCACCACTCTCTGTGCTCAGCACTCTATAGTTATTATTAATCCTCACAACAGCCCTATGGGAAAAGTTGGATATTTGGAACTGAACCCATATAACTTTTCCCATTTAAAATATAAGAAGTATATTATTGCATATTGCTTTAATATAAAAAAGAACTTTCTACCAGTAGAGCAGTAGAATAACAAAACAGGAAGAAGCGAGTCCACTTTCAGAAGAAGTGGCCAAACACAGGGTAGACATCCACGTAGTGGGGCTATGCTAGGTTCTGGCTAAGGAGGAACCCCGTGGGGTAGGGTTTCAGCTCTAGGTCCTTTCTTTCAAAGCTCAGGAACCCAATTTATATAAAGATTGTTACATATATTTATCTTTTAAAGATGAAGTAACTGACGCCTAGTGATGGCGATGTGGGAAAGGAGAGGGGGCGAGATGAGGAAGTGGGAAGCAGCCGGAAGGAGGGAGAAAAGTGGAGGCGGGGATCTATCTGGGGCTCCCTCCCAAGTCTAGACTCCCCCAGGTCAACCCCCTGAGCTGCTAGGGCTCCAGAAAGCCCTGTTGGAAAGCACCAAACTTTAGATCAGTGGTAAAAGCTTGACAACCCTTCTTTGTCCTCTACCGGTACAAATGTCTACCAGGATGCCAATAGTCCCTTCTTAAAAAGGCCTGCCCATAACTCAGGAGGTAGCCTCCCTGTGAAAGGCAGTGACAGCAGATGCATTTGTATCTGTTCAAATTCTTTGTTTACAGTTGCCTGAGTAAAGAAATATTTGCTATGTACAAAGTCCACAGAACACCATTAAAGAAGAAATTCAAAATAACCTCTAATCTACCTCCTAGCAATAGCCGTTGTTAGCATATCCGGTGTATCACCTTCCATCCACTTTAAAATTCATTTACTTTCATAAAATTGAGAGCCTACTGTGTTTTCATTCTCACTTACTGTGTTGTGAACATTTGCCATGTCTGAAAATAATTTTTCAAGGCATACACTTTCCATGTAGTTTTCATATGTACTTCTCTGATTTCTGGGGATATTATTTTCTTATATTCAGTAAACGTTTTGACTTTTTTCTACTATTAAATCATTTGCTAAAATAAATGGAAAATTTTTATATTTAAAGGTGAGTTGGGTTGCTTTTTCTTATTTATTGTGGCCTCGTCAATTTTATTGCAAGTATTTTGTTCAGCTTGGTGATAATTTTTTAATTGGGTTTTAGTTTTTTAACAATTAGTTTTAATTATGAGCATCACATCTATGAATAATTGTATTCATGATTTTTCCACTTCTGCCATGCCTTCAAAGTTCTTCTGCATGCCCAAAGAATTAAACATTTATTTCTCCTTCTTCCACTTTTTTTACTTTATTTTTTCACCTTTAACTCTTTTCTATTGTTTCATCTTATTGTTTCATTTGCTGCTTGTACTGCTTGCACTGTAACACACCACTTGGGCATTTAGCCCAGTTTTCATCGCCGCAGAACAGATTAACTTTCTTCTATTGCTGTTTTAGACATTAGCCTATATTTTTAAATGTCTTCTAATGCCAATTATTACAATAATGCCCACACAAAAAAAAACCTGGCTTACTGGTGGCAAGTATAATTTGAGAAAGACTGAAATTTTTTTTCACATCTCTCAGACAAATAAAGATGAAACCCATATATCATGAAGGTAAATATCCCTCATTGGAGCCCCCAAACCCCAAACCTATATCTAGCCACCATGATTTCTTTAAAATACATGAGTCCATCTGGGAAGAATTAATAAATATTTTTACACATATACAAACCTAGATATTTCATACAAAAATATCCCATGTAGCCCCCATCCTCAGAGCCTTTGGATAATTAAAAGCACACCAAAGCACTGTCCTGAATTTGCTCCCAGTAATTTGCAGGGGAGAAAATAATTATCCTGACAATTAGACCCAGAGAAGTGTGCTCCTTGTCAACAATGGCCAAAGATGCTTCCGCATCACCTTTTAACAGCTTAATTAATTTGCACACTGATTAAATCTCAAAATCAATCTAGGAACCTACCTGTTAATAAAATGATAAATGAGATTCATGCGATTTTTTTTATCCTGAAGCCTTCATACCCAGCTCATTTGCATATTAAAAACCCTTTGCATATTTCCCCCAGAAGCTGCTGGCTTCCAAGAGCCGCTCACAATGAACAGCTATTGCCATACATTCAATTACTCTCATTAGCCTAAATTCCGTGCATTCCATCCAGCAGATTGGTCATCATTTTTACACAGACCATTCTCTGCCCTGAGTGACCACCCTTCACTACAACCTTAGATATTTTTGATTCCTTTGCAAAACAGGAATGAAATCTATCTGAAACCAATAGTGCCTCTCAGGACCGAGATGCAGAGACTTCTCTCCCACTACAGGGCTCCTTCACATTGCGCCAGCCTCCCAGCGCCCTGCTTAGACTCTGTCCTACTGTCAATCAGGATTTCTCACAGCTGCCAGGCAGCCAGATGAAACTCTCCACTTTGGGAAGGGTCCTTGAAGCCCACACCGCACAGCTTCAGCTGAGCAAAACAACAGACCAGCAGGGTGGGGGTTCCATCAGAGGCTGGCTTCAGGCAAGAAAGTGCAGTAACCCAATAACATATTCAAAGTGTAAACAAGTTTTGGGGGGAAGGTAAATGGGGAGGATTAGATTGCTTTTTTCCTCCTCGTTTCCTTCCTTCATTCCCCTGCTTCAGCTACCATTGCAAATATATTGAAATGACACTGGATATGGATTCTACCCTCCGGGGAAAGAGAGAAGGCGGGGAGTGCAGGGAGGGAGTTCGATTTGAGGAGCTCCAGCAGATCGCAGCACCTCACTTAAATTTCACAACCCCATGAGATTAGTCTGCTCAGTCCCTGCTGACATGTCAAGAACCAGAAGCTCAGAGATTTGCAGAAAGCCATCCATCGTGCAACAGAAAGAGGGAGGGGGGCCACAGCCAGGGGGCTGGCTCTCTCTGCCCTCCTGGCACCTTTTTCCTTTCTCTCTCTTCCCTGACTTCCAGGACCAGCAAACAAACACACCCAGGCAGGCAAAGGCTGCACTTGGGCAGCCCCAAATTCTGACCAAGGCACCAGTGGGAGCAAAAGATTAAAAAAGTGAGCCGAGGGCCTTTGTAATCACTGTTCCTGCTCAGAAACTACTTCTTGCCTCACCAGTGTTTCTCTGAGGCTGATTGATACTGTGGAGCGGGAAACCCATGAGAAAGTCCCTTTCCCTCTCAAAACTGAGGGCTTCCAGTACGCTCAGCAAATGTGCCAAAACTGCCCTGCCCCCCGCCCCCCCCCCACACACACACACCAGCTTTCCGTGGTGAATGCCTGCGTGGGGCAGGAAGTAAGCCTGCCAAGTGCTGTTCTCAGCTAAACACTCCCCAAGCAGACACCAGGTTCCCATGTCAATGCCAAGCTCCTCAGTGCTTTCTGAAGGCCGTGGGCTGTGATGAATATGTGAGAAAAACAAACACTTGTCCCAAGGTTGGGAAAGAAAGGAAGAGAAGCTTGGAGAGAGGCTCCCCCAGGCAGGCCTGGGAAACCCCAGGGGTCTAATTGAAAGGTTTTAAAATAGTAAATATGAAATCTAAACCCAGATGGTGCTTTTTCAAAGAAGCAAACCACTCATTAAGCTGATTTCTTTGTGTAAGATTACCTTCAAAACAACAACAAGAAGCCAGCCTTCCTCCACTACTATCTTGCTGCCAAATCCCATTTTGATCACGTAGCTAAACAGACAGGAGCCATGAACACAGTGGGGGTCCCTGGGAGGAGGGGTTAGATGTACTCTCAATTTGCTACTTGGGATGAAGCAATATTAGGAATATTGTTGACTCTTTTTGTACCCTGGGTCCAGGTCTCAAAACCTTTTGAAAAGGGACCCAAAGGGGGAAAAGATGAAAGCCACTAAAGCCACGTGGACCTAGAGAACTCTAACAAGGTGAGTTTAGAGACTGGGAGGAGAGAACAAGGAAAGAAATGTCCATACTCTGCCTGCCCTACTCAGTTCAACCCACCCTGGTGTGAAGTCATGCACCCAAAATCATGGGGCTCCCCAAAGAGGAGCAAAGCTTCCCACCTTGTTTATTCGGCTTTCTCTTGGCTTACCCCTATGTGTACATGGGGCACTGGAAAGATGCAAATAGCTTAGACAGAACTGAGAGTCCCAAAATTCCAGCACTCCTCCAGGGGACCTTATGATCAACAACACTGCACCCCAGGAAACCTACATATACCATATTTCACCAAGTCAAAGATGCACCATTGTTTTAGAGGCTGCCTCAAGTGGACTGGGAGTGGGGAGGGGAATGCCACCATTGGGACTACGACGCACCATCAGTTTTAAGAAGCAGACTGATTTCAGAGCTCTTAATATGCAAAAAATAAAAAAAAATAAATGAGCATCTTAGAATCAATGAACTACATTAATACCGGACACTTACTAGGAACATAGCCGATGTCAGGCCCTGTGCCAAATGCTTCCCATGGATTATCTCGTTCACTCCTCACAACTATAATTATCCCCATTTTTTAAATGAGGAAAGCTGGTCTTCAAGAGCTGAATTAACTTGCCCAACATTACACAATGTGGCCAGTCTGCACATTCAGGCCTGTCTGAATTCAGAGGCCACATATTTATACTTATGATGCCCCCAAAATCCCCTAGGATGGAGCTTGGAAATACACATTTTCAGCCCTCACCCCTTGAGTTTCTGATTAAGTCTCCAGTGCTGTGGACAAAATTGCATTTTTGGCATCCATGTCGTTCTAATAAAGGTGGTCCCGGCACCATACTTAGAGAACCTGAAGGAAGTCACCACACACAGGTCCATTAATGTCAGTCCTGGTGTATCATCACGGCACAGTGAGTGCTGGAAGATATCGTTTGATGTCTTTAAAGGAATAGCATATAGCCAACGAGGTACAGTCAATTCAGTGGCTTGTGGCATGTTAGGAATTCTCTAAATACCTTGAAAGAAATATTCTGCCCTGGTGCATGAGCTCATGCACAGCTGAAAAATCACAAAGCCATTCCATCCAAAACCAAGGTCCTACTCAGTATCTGAGGATTGGCATGAATCAAGGGCTGGGCCAAGAACATATGTCCCTTTGGGGCTGCCTCATGCAGACAAATTTGGGTACACCGAGCACAGCGGGTGGGGGGGGGTTGTTTCTTTTCAATGCTGTCTTCTTTGGAACATCTCCTACAACTCAGTACCCCCACAGCAAACAATACGGAGTCTAAAAGGTGGGGATGATACAAATTCTTTCCACTGGAATGGTGGCTGACTCATGAACCAGAGATCATGAGCCTCAAATAAGAGGGACATGGGTGTGAACCTAGCCTTGCGACTTTGAGCATCTCTCTAAACCCAAGTGCTCTTCTGTAAAACAGGGATTACTAATACCTCCCTTATGCAGTTGTTGTTAAGAGAAAATGAGATCTCAGCCTTCAAGCATTTGACATAATTTCCTAGCACCCATTAAGAATTCAGTAAATGTGACTTCCTTTCATTTACTAAAATAACACATGTAGTGCAGTGTTTTTATATGGACAAAAATAATGGATAGAGAAATCAAAGATTAGCAAAATAGCAACTTCAATAAAAGGGCTGATCTCTCAGTTGGTAGTTCTTAAATTTTTCTAGTGACTGACCAATTGTTAGGGACACTGGCTCTGGATTGCTGACATTTGCATCCTGGGTTTGTACCTTAAAAGTATCCCTTATCTTTTCTAAAGACAAAACCCAGGAAGACTTGAAAACGAACAAAAAGATAACTGGGTGTTCTGGCTATGAATATACTCTGGGGTACCTCCACCTTGCATTGACTTAAAGCTATATTACAATCCTGTATGTTGAAGAAAACTTAGGGTAATGTGAGTCATTCCTGCCCATATAAATGCAGACGTGTCCCGTAGAAAGGCAATTGATTATTGCCCTGTGGATATTGACCAGTTCACATCTGTTTCAGCATTCCTGACTACGGTACATGCTCTAATCTTTGAATTTTCCTTTGAGCTTATGACATCTTACTGATCCTCTTATTAATTAATGAGTTAAATAAAATCTTGGACATGTGTTCATATTCTATTTATGAGAGCCATGGTTTTACTTTTTGAAAACATTGATTCTTTAACACTAAGCCTCTGTTTCCTTATCAGTCTGATGAAAATAATGAATGTCCACTTCATAGGGTGGGAATGGGGATAAATGATATAATCCATACACAGCACTGTGTCAGGCACACCATACATATATAATTAACACTAATGAGCAAGACCGTTAAGCTGTCAAAATTGTGTAATGATTAATGGATAGAATGTTCTCAATTTTAAATTGTTCTTCAACAATTTTTTTCTTAAATATTTATCACCTATTATTGCTTCCTTAATAGTAAGCACTCACAGAACAGATGAATAAATAAATAAGCAGCAAATGAATATTGCTTTAAAAATTTTGGAGGGATACAATTATGATGAGTTTGAGGGCTTGGATTTTGGATTTTGCTTATTTTTTAGGGACACGTGCCCTTGATTGCAATCTTATATTGCTTACATTCATCATAAATTCTCCTACTAAGATATTTCTAGTTCATATGATGAAGATTGTATTACTATTTCATAGTGTCCCCCACAGAATACAGGAAATTCCAAATGTTCCACACCTGAACACGGAAGACCACTGATCTAGGGGCTTCCTTAGAAGCGGGAGAGGGGGGGTCAGAGTACCTACTCCTGATAGAATTATTTTATAAGAATGTGATCCAGTCATTTAAGCTAATCTGGGATTAGGGACTCTTTAGAATGGGGACTACTTAGAAAAAAGCAGGGAAAAAGGAAGAACAGCAGCTACATTCAAACAGCACTTAATCTGTTGATTAATTCAGCAATGAATATTCCACCTGCTCAAGATTCTCAGTCTAGTCGGGGAGAAGGACAATTTTCTGGAAAGCTTTCCAAAATATAGAGAGTCTGAAGAGCTCCAGCAAGGGTAAATAGAGAAAGAAAAGATGTCACAGAAAGGATATCATGCTCTGTGATGACTCTTGAAGGAAGAACTGAGTCTAAGAGGTAAACAAGTGAGGGATTGGTATTGCAGGCACAGAGAGAGAGCAAAGGCACAAAACTGTGAAGGAGCCTGTGGATGTAGGGAAAAGCAGGGCCTCTATGTGGCTTGAAATGTCGAGAAAAAATGACATAGAGCTAGAAAGGTAGCATAGAACCACGTCAATTATAACGAGACATTAGAGTCCCATGACCCCCAAGGGAGGTATTACTGTCTCCATATTAAAAAAAAAGAAGAAGAAAAGAAAATTTGAGACCAGTGAAGTTTGAGGACCTAAGACTATGTATAACTAGAACTGGGTTATTAAAAACCTATGGTTTTCTTCAATGTGTAGTATTGTAAACACCAAACAACCATAAAGAATCAAGGGAGACAACTGAAAGCCCTAACTAAAGACAAATTTTAAGACTATGTCTCAGTCATGGAAAAAGTGCCCCTTACTTACACTGAAAATATAGACTTGCTCTCTGGACAAACATGGATGCCCAAGCCTCCTAGTTGTTGCTTAGCATGGGCCGTGCTAACAAATGAAATCATCCACAGAGTGCCTTGCTGTTTCCTACCCAGCTGTCTTCTATTTCCTCAAAGCCGTTCTTTGCCAAGGAGGCTGTAGCCTTTTTGCACTACCACATGGACATTGGAGCTGGTACAAGGAAGGAGCTCTGGAGACTGGTGGGTCTTGGGTCATCCTGAGCCCTGAGTGGGTCACAGCCAAAGCTGTCCTTGCTAGAGATTAAGAGGGTTTCTTTGGTTAATCTTTCCATGCCATAGGCCTTGGAGAACATCGCGCAAGCAAAGAGAAGACAGCTAAGAGATATCCACATGTACACACCCACTTTTATACAAGTGACGGTCAGCACCTGGGCAGAGCTGCACACCAAGAGCAGCTAAAGCTGCCTGAACTGCATGGCAACCCTCAGATATGTTCACCCCAGCTAAAGAACAAGCACAAATAAAGGTTGCCTTTCCCTCATTTTCTCCCTCTCCCCCCATTACCATCTGCAAGAGGTCTTTAGACTGACTGCCGGGCCGGAAAGGTTGACAAAGAGGCTCTCTTGGACCAAATTCTAGTCTGGCTCTTCTGAAATTTCTTCCCAACTAGGCCACAACTTTAGACTTCGTATCTGTCTTTGAATTCCCCAGTTTTAGAAAGAATCTTGCTAAATCAGTTTAACCAGAATCCCCCACCCTCAATATCTGATCACTCTGGATACCTGATCAAATTCCATATTCCCCACCATTCCTCAGGTGATGTCTGTTCACCTTGGTCTCACTTCAGCAAAAATCCCCCCTTACTCCTGATGTTCCCTCTTAGTAATTTTCCATCCACTGACCCCCACACCACTCATTAACTGTAAATCCCACTTGTCCATGTTGCATTCACAGTTGAGCCCAGTTCTATTCTGAAGTCTCTTTTCCCCTATTTGTTCCTAAATAGAATCTGTTTCCACCATTTTAATTATTGTCCAGCTCTGGTTCTTCTTTCACAAAGTTGGCAGGAACATGAGCTCCAAGAGTGGACCCCACTCATTCAAGCCATGACTCCGACTTTCCAATATGGCTGCCGATATCCCAAGTACAAATGTTGAGTCTCTTTCCTTTGTTTTCCCACCACTCCCACTTGAGCACAAAGAGGAAATGCCAGTCAGTCATGCAGCAAGGTTCCAGTGCACATTTGAAAGAGTCGGGACCTTTTTTAAAAATCCTCTACTGAAAAAGAATTAGAGAGTTTCAATCGTCTTGTATTATAAACATTTCTAGGACAAACATCCTTGTGCATAACTCTTTGCTCACTTGCCTGATTATTTTCTTAGAAATCCCTAAAAGTGAAAGTGCTGAATCAATCATTTGCACTCTCTAAGGTTGTTGATCCATATTGCAAAAAAAAAAAAAAAAAAAAAAAAAAAAACACCATCTGGAACAGCTAGACCAACTCACCTTCCCCGCAGCAAGTTAGGAAAACACCCATTTCCCACACCATCACCAATTCTGGGTATTGTAAAACAGTCCACCTTAGTTTACACATTTTCAATAAAGCGCATCACTGTTCTGCGGCGTCTTGACCTCCATCATGCTTGGACAGAAGCCCTGGGGCAGGGGAGAGAAGGACCAGACAGAGCCAGGCACACTAGGTACACAAAGTGCCTCTCCCTGCCTTTTGCTCCAGGGCAAAAAATGAAAAAGCCCTGGGGACAATGTCTTTATGGGCCAACTGAAGGTTGGAAGAACTTAAGGAAAGAAGGGGACTAGGGTGTCTGAAAGCACCTCCTGCACACTCCCAGGTAGAAAGCACTACACACACACACACACACACACACACACACACACACACACTTGCCAGTCTCCTCCATCTCAAACAACATCTGCTAGTGAAAGCTCATGAAAGAAAGAGGAAAAGCAAATACAAGGGCAAGAAGGGAACAGCTTAGACCTGCAGGTTAGAAGGGCAGTCGGTTCCCACCAGGGACCCCCCTGTCAGCTGCAAGCTGCTGCATTTGACATTTCAATGCAACCCAAGGAGGAAAGGGGGAGGGAGAGGAGGGAGCGAAGGGGCAGCCTCCAGACCTGAATAGGGACAAGGGGGAAATCTGCATCTCTTTAATTCTGCCACTTGTTTCTTCTCCTTTTTTTCCCTCACCAGAATGTGACATTCGGGAGCAAAAGGGTTTTCTCTCACTCTCTTTCTTTTTCTTTTTCTCTTTGACATTTAAAAACAATATACACTTGGGTGCTTTGAAAGTTGGAGAGAGGTGGGGGGAGGAGGGAAGAGGAAGATTGTTTCTGGAAGAATTGAACCTCAGGAAAGCTGCTTTCATCTTCCCTGTGACTTGTCCCAGCAGCCGGATTCCTTTTCATTGCTTTGGAGGGGAAAAAGTGAAAGGACTTGGATTCTGCAAACAAAAAAAGTAAAATCTGACCCTATTTAGTGAACGTACTCTCTGGCGGAGGAGGGAATTGCTTCTTCGTTGGCATGGCTCTCAGAGCTTCAAGGAACAGTATTCTCCTGAAGCAATCCTCAGACAATAGCGACAGCACCTCAATAGGGGCTTGGGGGTTAGGGTGGGGTCGGAGCCAGCCTGTCAGCCCCCATCCGGGTCAAGCAAGACAGCTGACCCTTGAACAACACAGGTGTGAACTGTGTGGGTCCACTGATATGTGGATTTTTTTCAATAAATACTGTAGATGTGTTTCCTCTTCCTTATGATCTTCTTAATAACATTCTTTTCTCTAATTTACTTTATTATAAGAATATAATACATAGAACATCCAAGATATGTAATAATTGACTGTTTATATTATTGGTAAAGCTCTGGTCAACAGTAGGCTGTTCATTAAGTTTGGGGGAGTCCAAAGTTAGACACAGATTTTCCACTGCATAGGAGTCAGAGCCTGGAACCCTCGCATTGGTCAAGGGTCAACTGTGCTGCCCTGGAGCCTTTGGCCTCTGGGAACACCAGTGGGTGGAACAGAGAACACATTTAACAATCACATTTGTCTTTTCCAATTCCCCTTCTCCTCTCCCCAGTTTACAGATGAGAAAACTGCGTCCAGAAAGATTAAGTGTGATACTTAAACTCACAAAGCTGGGTGAAGTCGGTGCAAAACTCAAGTCCTTTCTCTTCCAAGAATACTTCCATGTCACTGCTCCCTCCTGGGTCGGTTAAAAGAGAGAGTGAGCCACAATTCCCCATCTAAGTCACACAGTCTCCCAGCGACAGTGGCTTTCTCCACCCACAACAGAACAAAAATAGCAGGGATGTCAAGTGAAACATTCCCCTGGGGGAAGAAAGGGCAGGAATATCAGCCGCATTGAAGCAGGAAATGGGCAGGCTTAAAATTGAGAGGAGAGAACAAAGTTTTCATCCTGAAGTCCTCAGGGACTTCAGGTGGCTGAGTCTGGAGAGGTTTCCTGACCTAGCACCAGGAACCCTGAAGACACCCGGTGTGGCGGAGGGGTGCGGGGAGACATGGAACTGGGTCACTGAAGGAGCCCAAGCCTGAAGCAAAGGTGCACAGGTGCCATGCAGACAGTGGTCTTTTCCCAGCTTGCCCAGACCAGCAGCGGAAGTGCCCACTAAGGCCACAGGGCACCACCCTAGCAAGAACAGTGCCAGGCATGGGAGAGCAATATTCTCCAGCTAGCCAAAGGGGAACAAGAACCCATTAACATGTATATTTATAAAAATATGACCTTATTCTATACCCCAAGCTAGTGAAAGGAGACACGTGGTTTATATAAGTTATGTCTAGACCCTCGTTGCAGTGTTTTAAATCCCTTTAGCCTCCACATAAGACCAGAAAGGACAAGACTAACTCAAAAATACTATTTTCTTACAGTAGAAAATATTATGTAATGGAATAGAATTTATTTTAATAAGCTTTTAGTTTTAGAATGATTTTGGCTTTTTTTTTAATTGGCAATAATAGTAGAGGCCCAGTTTCCCTTATTATTAACATCTTACATTAATATGGTACATTTGTTACAATTAATGAACCAATATCAATGCATTATTATTAACTACAGTTTATAACTTTATTCAGATTTCATTAGTTTTTATCTGATGTCTTTTTTTCTGTTCCAGAATCCCATCCAGTATAGCATGTTACATTTAGTTATCACGTCCCTTCAGGCCTCCTCTTGCCTGTGACAATTTTTCAGACTTTGTTTCTGATGACCTTGGAAGATTTGAGAGGTACTGATCAGGTGTTCTGTGAAATGTCCCTCGACTGGAATTGGTCTACGTTTTTCTCATAATTTGACTAGGATTATGCATTTTGAGAGGAGCACAGAGGTAATGTGCTATTTTCACTACATGGTATCAGGGTACATCCTACCAACCTGACTTGTCACTGAAGTTGACCTTGATCACCTGGTTGAGAGAGTGTTTGTAGGTCAGGTTTCTCTACTGTGTAGTTAGTTACTCCATTTTCACTTCTTTCCACACTGTCGTCTTTAGAAAGAAGTCACCACATGCAGTCTATATTTAAAGAGTTGGTGATATGCTTTACTTTGTTAAGAGTGTAGTATTTACATAAATTATTTAGACTTCTGTTTGGAAGATTTGTAATAAACTATTTTTTAATGTAGACTGAGATTACTATTTTATCATCTGCATTTCTTAAGAAATAGGTGACGGAGGATATCAGAGAAGTTCTCAAACTGTGTTCCACAAAGCTGTAGGAATCCAGGGAGGAATTGTAGGGGCTTCGAGAGAAGGGAGGCAGTGAGCATGACTCCGGTCTCTGAAAAAGTTTTGCTTGATAGCCAGATTGAAGTTTTAACACCAGTGCTGTTACTAAGTTCATGAACTTGAGCAATGGATTTCACTGATGAGCCTCAGTTTTCATGTACATAGAATGGCGATGATAAGGCCCTCCTCCCATCATGGTTGCGAGTAGTAACAAAATGACAGACACAGAGCGTGGCCCAAGGTAGGCACTAGGTACATGATGGCTACTGACATGTTTAAAGGTTGGAGAAGTTATTTCTAAGTGTATCATTCTATAGAACCTGCTTCTCTTTTTCATAAAAATTCTCAAGTACCATTCCAAATGGGAAAATCACTTTGGTGTCAGAATTTTCTTCCTAGCTTTTCCATAGCTGGTCCCTAAATTCTGTCCAACTTTAAAACTCTAGTGAATAGGACTCTTGAACTGAATGGTCTTTTTGTCCAGCAAGAGAAGAAAGAACACAGCTGGACTGTACCACCTTCCTAGCTGCTCCCACCCATCCTCCTCATTCTGCTAGAGTGACCTTCCCAAACCCCAAATCTGTGTGTGCCTTTCCTTACACACCCTTCCAGGATTCCGCCTTCACAGAGCTGGAGATGGGCCAGAGGCCTGGCTGGACATCCGTCCATTCGATGCACAAAGATCATTCAGCATTTACTCTGCATCAGGCGCTGTGCTTTCCTGAATGCGCTGTGTCCCTTTCCGCCTTTTTCCTTTCTTCACACATGTAGTTCCATCTGCTCTGCCTTGCTTTCCTCACTCCTGATCATCCTCCAGAGGTACACCAGCTGCCACTCCTTTAAGAGCCTTCCTGAAACCAGAGCCTGAGATGACCCGCCCCACCCATGCCCACCACTGTGGCCCTGAGCCATACCCATGGTCCCCTGACCGCTGTGCTCATCCTGTCTCCTGTAATCCTTGTTCTCCTACTGAAATCCTCGCATTATTCAGGTCTCTATCCTTGAAGCTTGTTCTGTGCCTGGGCCAGAACAGATGGTCCATAAATGGTTCATTGAGTGAGTGAGTCCCCATTTCACCGCTGATTAGCTAGGAGACCTTGGGCAAGGTATTTATCCTCTTAAAGTCTCAAATGTCTTACTTTTAATCTGTAGATGACAGTGACTCCTCCTCAGATTGTTGGCATGAAGAGAAAACCAGGCAATGTGTGTCAGATACTTCTAGGCCTGGCCCACTCTGGCCCAATATGGATAACCGATTCTGATGAACTATTCCCATATCTCAGTAGGGAGCTCAGACATGGATTGTGTGAGTTATGAAAGAATGAATAAAAAACTCCAGTGATAGATGCCAAGGGTGGGAATGTGAAGCAGCAATGTCTAGGAAGAATAGGTCAGAATATCCAGCTGAGTGCTCCAAGCCTGGAAAGTGTCCTCGGCCAACCAGGAGAAAAGGAAGGTTGTTCCCAGGGAGCCCCTCACTGTGACTCACGGTACGAATTTGATGCTTCTCCTGCCACTCCCCAAAGGCAACAGGGGACAACCAGGACCTGTGCACATTCCCCCACCTCAGGTCTCAGCAATGTTGGCTCTGGCCTTGCCTGGCCCTCCCCTAGCTATCAAGAGCTCTGACTAAAGACAGGGTCAGGAGCACACGAGACAGGATAACAAAAGTCCCAAAAGGAGGTGGCAGTGGGGTGAGGAAGGGGAAGCATCTGGGCAGAGAGAGCAGTGACACCGGCAGAGGTATATGTCCTTGGCCGAGGAGATGCTCACCTGTGTCAGAAGCTTCTTTAATTATACATTTGAGAAGAAAAGAGGCAAGAAAGTGTCTGGACCTGGTGGCCTCAGAAGTCATGGAAATAGCATATTCTTACTGGCAAGTTTGAGGCTACTCTGTTGTCATTGCCCCATGACAGAAGCCAAATCCTCACTATTTATGTCACTCATTTAGGCCAAAGCCTTGCCCCCACCAAACCCTCATAGTAGGTTAATATAATCCTTGAAAAGTGACATAGTGACCAATAACTGCCCATCAAAGCAGTTCTTTAGTTTTGAATTTTTAAGGGCAGATCTCTTTTCAAAGAGAGTAGCTGTAGGCAGAAAGGACCAGTCGTGAGAGTCAAAAGACCAGAAAACAGCCTGGCCCAGGTGCCTGAAGTCATCATCCTGGTCCTGAGTTAATAGCTGGGCCAGGACACAGTGGAAAAGTGTGTCTTCAAGGATGCCCTAGATGTTCAACACCAAGGAATGGAATAAAACCCAGAACGAAATGCATCTAGCAAATTTCCTCCCCAAATGGCATATGTACGTCCATACAAGCCCAGCCACCAGCCACCATCACCCTGTGAAACTGACATGGTCAGATGTCATGCTAGCAGAAGACTTTCGCTGAAGCTGAGTTAAATGAATTACATCATTTTGCTGTCCAAGCTTAATTCCTGTGAAGTTACATCATAAAACCAGGGCATTACAAAGGATTAGGGGCCAAAGGAAGGTAGATGTGAATAAGGTTTGCATATGGCCATGACTCACGTTTAAATGTGGACCCTCATGACTCACCAGTGACACCAGCGTCAACTCCATGCAGCAGAGCACATTGTGGAATTCGAACCTTGTCCCCTGCTGCTGGGAACCCTGACAGGCCCCTGGCTTAGTCCAGAAGTGAGAGAAGCCACAAACAGACTCACCTCCCCAAATGGAGCCTCTGAAGGTAGCTCTGCTTATTCTAGAAGACTTCAAGACCATCTTTGCCCCAAAAGTGCTGCTGTCTGGAATGCTGGTAGGTGCTATGTGGCAAACAAAGGGTCCCAGAGGCAAATATACTTTGGGAAAGGAGTCAGCAATGGGCCTCCTCACTGCAAGCCTCCTTGGGGCCCTCAACCTGCTAGTGCTCGTCGTGAATGCCCACAAAGGCAGCAGAGCATGCGGCTTTTTTCAAACTTGGCTCACTGGGGAACCTGTTCTGAAGCAGAATCCAAAGAGGTTCGTGCACTGAACAACACCCTTGGAAAAGCTTTTGTAGCTGTGGCTTCTCCTTTCACTGTCCTCCCTTTGCCACAAAGACAGAGAAGCTTCCGGACGTTTGTGTGTCTAACACCTCTCCTCCTTCAGACCTGCCCAAATCCTGCAGACCTTGCAAGAGAGAGGCAGAACGAGGAGGAAGAAGGGAGAGTAAATCAGAGATTAGGAGAGGGAAGAGAGGGAAGAACAGAGGGAAGGAGGGAGCGAGAGACGTGAATGGAGGAAGGGAGGGCACTAGGACGCTCCAGCGCCATGGACTCTGCCAGGCGGGCTCGCAGTTCAGGCTCAGTCCAAGACCACCATGTCCCTGAACTTCCTTTCTTCACTTCAGGCATGAGGATTTCCCTGTGCCCTCCCTGGCCCTGAGCTGCGTGGCAAGTCAACACAATGTTTCTCCCACCACGTGGCTCTGGCAATGCCAAGAACCAAGAACTTGACGTTCCTCCAAGCATACTATGGCAGCCTACCCAGTACCCATTCTCCCGTCCTTCCTTAATAACAGACCTTGATTTAATTCAGGCTCACAATGTGCTCAACTAAAAGACTATATTTTACTGCCTCTCTTGAATCCAGGCAGAGATTGAGAAGTCTCTTTTTAGGGGGCTGATCCAAATGGAAGGAATAACCTTTGCCCATTTCCCCTCTTCCTTCTCTCTGCCTGGAACATAGACATCCTGGCCGGAGCTCCAGCAACCATCTTGTGACCTTGAGGATAAAAGTCACATACCAAGGATGGCCAAAGCAGAGAGCGAGAAGTCATCTCCATGCTAGCCTTGAATTGTCTGCTCCTGAATTTCCATATAAGGGAGAAGTAAGCCTTCATTTAATTTAAGCCACTTATTTGGTTTTCTCTTTTAGACAGCTAAACTTAAATCCAACACAACAGCTCTGCTGTTTCATGCCTCTGAGTCTGCATAGCTGTTCTCTCCAGCAAGAAGAGAGCTCATAAACAAGGGAACAAAGGCACAGAGGTAAGTGACTTTTCCAAGGCCACAGCAATGTCTACTCTGCCCTGACCACTCACTTCTCAAAGTGTGGTCCCCCAGACCAGCAGCAGCCTCCCCTGGGAACTTGTTAGAAATGGAGCACACATTTCTTTAATAAAATTATTTGACCCACCCCCATCATCCACAAAAATGTCACTATTCAGGGAACTGGCCTCTTGTGCTCAGCTGCCCAACTGCTCAGTGACATCAGAGGACAATATCTGAATAGAAGCAGAAGTCTGGGGCCTGATTCCCTAGGTGGGAACTCAGGGAAGTATGACAGCCACTTCTGTGTTCTAACCTGGGTCCCCCAATCTGTTTCACATCGACAATGACAGCACTTCTGTCTTTTCAGGTGGCCATAGGCATGTGACAGTATGAAAGGCAGATACCAATGTACAGCAGACTTCCATAAACAGTGGCTACTCACCCAATGGTCATGAAAAGCACTTTAGCCATGGAGTCTCAAAGCCAGCCAGTGACAGAGTATTTCCCCCAGTATTCCTGGCAAAGAGCTGTTCCCACGTTTCTTGTGACAGATGTGGCTCTCACTTTTATGCCTTCTTCCAAAAAGTCCTGTGGACCTTCTGCAAGCCCTTTGTTCCCAGAGAAGCTTAGCAAGGAATCTGCAGAGCTGCTGTGGGAAGCTATCCGGTGTAATCACTGGTCCTCCAGCTGGGCCTCCAGCTGGGCCCAGGTGGTAAGGACGCAGGCCCAAAGTGGGCTGAGTGAACCCTGCAGCAGCGAATAAAGGGGTACTCAGCTTAGTGGCAGAAACCTCTACTCTCTCAGTCTCAGGCAGGGGGGCTGAGGGCTTGCTACTCCTCTGCCCAGGCTCTGTTGGTGCCTCAGTCAGCTAACCTCAGGATGAGGACTGGAATTTTTTTCTTTTCCATAAAGGAGGCCAGACACTGCATGTGAGTGGCTCCGTGTGCGGGGCCACCCTGGAGAGTTCCCTGCTCTGATTATAGTGCTACTTGGTGGGAATGGGCGGGTGGGGGGGGGCGGGGAGGGGGTCTCATACTAAGGCAAAGTCAGGGTCAATGTTTCAGGTGCTGAGATCCTTGCATTTCTAACACCACCACCCCCACTCCACCCCCGCCACACTGATGCCTAGACTGCTGGACCACAGACCGCATTTTGAATAAGGAAGACTCAGTACACCCAGGTTTGAATACTTCCCCACCACTCCCAGCTGAATGGCATTGAGAAAGTCTTTCACTCTCTGAACCTGTTTCCCCCTCTGCAAGGCAGAGTGATAATTAGCACCTAGTCTATCAGGCGGTAGGACGCTGAGCTCCTGAGTGAGTGAGGGGAGGAGGTAGAGCTATACTGCAGCCTATGCTTTCTGTAAAGCAAGAGAAAAAACCCATAAGGATGTTCTAGGAGGGCCTGGGGCCCAGCAACATTATTACTGCCAAGAGGCCATGTGACAGCATGAGTCTTAGAATCAAACAGAACTGAATGACTCACTGAGTCTCAGAAATGCCTCTGTAACTTGGGAGAGAAGACCTAAAGGAAGGTTTTGTTAGGAAGTTTAGAAAAGAAAAGAGAAACTTTTAAAGTGCTTAGCACAGGGCTTAGCATGTACAAGACACTCAATAAATGTTAGTTACCCTTTTTCTTATGTTAGTTTTCAATCTCATAGCTTCCCAGGAAAAAAAAAAAATGCAACTATAAACCAACAGGGTCCACTATGAGCTTCTGGGAGAAATTATTCAATGATCCATGAGCATGAATACTTGTCTCTAAGTCACACTTATTACTCGGGATCCTGTGGTTACAAGTGACAAGACCTTCAATTCAAACTGGCTTAAAAGGGTATTTTGGCTCCCTTAACTGAAAAGACCTGTGGTGTTCAGGCAGCGCTGGACCTAGGTAATCAAGTAATAGTGCCAGGAACGTATTTCTCTCTATCTCTTTGTTCTGCTTTTCTCAGCATTGGCTTCACAGGGTCTCTGCATGTGGTGACAAAAATTTTCTCCAGCAGATCCGTGTTGACAGACCTCACAGAAAAAGATTCTCTTTTTCAAAAGATCCAGAAACAAACAAACAAACAAAAAACACGCCAGGGCTGATTCTTACTGGCCCAGATTGAGTGATATGCATGTCCCTGAGTGGACTGCTATGACTTGCTCAGTCCTGAGTGACAAGCCTGGCTGGCCACCAGTCACTCTGATAGAGTGGAAGAGTGGTGTGTTCTTCTCCTAAGGCTGTCACAGCAAAACCCCACAAACTGGATGGCTTAGGCAACAGAAATGTATGGCCTCGTGGCTCTCAAGGCCAGAAGTCTGAGATCGAGATGTCAGTAGCTGGCTCCCTTTGGAGGCTACGAGAGAGAATCTGCTCCATGCCGCTCTCTTGGTTTCTGGTGGCACGGGCACTCCTTGGTGTCCTTTCACTTGTAAGTACATTTCTCCATTCTCTGACTCCACTTTCTTCTCTTCGTTCCTCTGTATCTTCACACTGTCTTCTTATAGTGACACCTATCATTAGATTTAAGGCCCGACCTAATCCAGTGTGACTTCATCTTACCTAATTACATCTGCAAAGACCCTATTTCCAAATAAAATCACATTCTGAGTTTCTAAGTGAACATGAATTGGGAGAGGGGGACATTATTCAACCCGGCACAGGTGGAAAACCAGAAGAAAATTGAGGATGGATACCAGAAAAAATAAGATGTAGATGCTTGGCAGGCAAAATCCAAAACCAACAGATGTTCATAGTACCATGTAACTCACCAATTATCAAATCATCAAAATAGGGGCAATCTTAAATCTGTTCTTCCAGTGCCTAGAAACAACTGTGCCTAGTTACACACAAGAAATCCCACGGAGAACTCAAGTCTACAGTAGCCAGAAATCTCTCTTTGATGGGAATGGTTCTTAGAAGCTGAGCTAAATTTATAACAAGCCAGGAGACTGGAATTCTCTTTCAGGCAAATTCACAGTCCCCCAACTGTTCTGAATTCACATGTGTCTAAGATATTGAGAGCTGTACCCTCCAGGGAATTCAACTTCCGGTCCATACGGCCCAGGCCCAGCTGTATCTAAAAATGTAAAGTTGCTTTGTGAAGGCAAAGTCAACTATTTCTGAATCTCCAGCCTCAGGAGGCATCCCCTCCAACTTGGCTTAACTGGGCTCAGAATAACCATCACCAAGACTCTAACCCAGTTATAGATTTTGCTTCCTTTCCCCTCTGCAGAAAAAAAAGAAAAAAGATTAACTTTCAATCGCTTGGGGATAAAAGATCTAAAAGAATTTTAATCAAACTGTTAACAGTGGTAATCTCTGGATGGTAACATAAAGAGGGGCAAATAGAATATAAATTATTTTTGAAAAAAGAAAAATTAATAAAGGGATTTTTAAATTAAAAGTATCTCTTAGTGGTTTTGTTAAGGCCACTACACCATATCAGTCAGCAAACCACCATTGATTTAAGATGTCTATGTGAATAAAAAAATTTCTTCCTCAAAAACAACAAAAATAACATCTCTAAATGAAAAGAAAGCAGTGGCAACAGAAAAGTACATGTGAAAAATTAAAAAAAAAAAACTCCAGTCAAGTGATATTTTACATTCTTATTTCCTCCAAGAAGCCAAGATTTCCCATTTGGTGCAGTGATACTCCCCAGGGACCTGAGACCCTGGATAAGGGTCAAGATTTCCTTGTCTGACTCATAATGTTGTCACTTCCCAGATGTGTGACGCCAGGCAAGTCACTTTACCCATCCGAGCCTCAGTCTCCTCATTTTCTAAAAATATCTCCACTATCCAACTATATTTATATAGTTGTCATAACTCTCAAAAGGGTCCACCTAAGAGCAAGAGATCTAAAAAATCCTTTATTATGTAAGCATGTGTAACATCCTACCAGGCCCCAATAAAGCACATAACAAAAGGTAATCCTTTTCCTTCAAAAAAAAAGTCTTTTTTGCTTATTTATTTTAAACTCAGTTGTGCTGAAATCATCACACTTAGCCCATGAAATGTGATCACCTCACTCCACTCAGGTTTGTACTCTTATTATTTATTTATTCCCTTTTAGCTCCATTCCCCACTCCCATCCGCCTCTACCCTGCCTATAGGCAATTACTTTATTCTGGATAATATATAGCCTTTTGTATCTTTCTTTAAGAGCTGTATACATTTGCACATGTGTATTTTTAATTTTCATAAGTGGCATGTTTACTGTTTCATTTTGCTTCCTAGAGTTCTCCCTATGCCCTTAGAATCTAGCTATGTTGTATACCTGATCTGTTTCCTTGAGCTGTGGCCTTGTACTTCATGTGCATCCACCTGTGCTTTGCCAACCTGGTCTTCAAGTTTGATGGACAACTCCCTACCACTAAAATAACACTGCAATGAACATCTTTGTTCGGACTTCTTGTACAGGCTGGCTCCCAAGGCAGGTGCATACTCAGTTTGCTCGCTCTCCAGGCTAACTTCCTTGCAGCCACACCACACTTGGCATTATCCAGCTTTCTAATAGATATAAAGAGATAGTCATACAGAAACATCTCACTATTGTTTACTAAAGATATTAAGCACCTCTTTGAGTGTGTGAGAGGAGAGAGACTCTTCTTCTAAAAATTGATGTTCATATCCTTTTCCCATTTTGTTAGGCATTGCTCTTTCTCCTGTTGATTTGAGGGGTTTCCTGTATAGTCTGGATATATCTTCTCCCATTCTTTCATCTAGTGACTTGATTAAACAGAGATCCTTAATTTTCATGTAATCAAATTCATCTCTTTTTTGTCTTATGGTTTGCTCTTTCTGCTGGGCACTTCTTATCAGCACTCCTATCTGCTCCCCACACCGTAGCCTGCCCCTACACCTGCCCTAGCAAACAAAACTCACCTTGTGGCTTCAACTCTCTTGTTGGCTCAAGGATGAAACCAAAGCACCTTACTCTGGCATACAGGGCCCTCTACAACCTAATTCCACCTTTCCTGCCTCTTTTCTACTATGTAAGTCCCCACTTTCTTCCCAGCACCCGCCATCCCTCTTCTACAAGTCTGCCTTGCATGCACTGCCCACCTCTTTAAGACACCCTCATCCCTCTTCCTAGCAGATAAATGTGAAGGTTCTTCCAACTGTTGCCGTTGCTTTTAAGTAGTTGAGGATTTTTCCTACTCTGTATATCCACTGGTATTTACACATTTAACAAACATGGTTTTCACTTGAGGAGACAAACCTTTGACACATGACACATTACACAGTATTGTCATTATAGTCATAACCATAGAGTACACAGTAGAAGAAACCATCTCATCTCCATTATACAGGTTGGACAGCTGAGACTTTATCAAAGAAAAACAGTGCCAGGTACGTATTAAAGGCAATAAGACAGATTTTATTCAGACTACTACCATAGAGGAGAGAGACTCCAGTATAACCTGAGCTCAGTTCCAGCTAAGACAAAGGTAACTTAGGTTTTTTTTAAAGCGAGAACAAGAAAGGAACAATAACAGGGCTGTGGGAAAGTGAAGGAGCAGTAAGAAAAAGGGGACGACGTGGGCGATGGGGAAGTGGGAAATTACAGAATGGGAGTGAGAGGAGAATTACTGGAACTAGTTTGGCAAAGGGGGCTGAGACGGACAACACTGCACTTTCTTCAGCAAAATCTCAGCATGAGGCCTGGGGTCACTTTCAGGGACATGGCCTAGTGCAGGCAGAAGCCAGGCGACAGTGTCTTAGCACAGTGTTCAGCAAGACCTTTATGCCACATAGGAGTTTATTCTCATACCTTCCAGTGGTTAGGGAACCAGCATGTGGCTATGCAAGCAGCAAGGCAAACCTTAGATTTAAACACAAACCTGCCTGATCACAAAGCCTAAACTCAACCCTGTTTTGGGTTGGTATTTGTAAATTCACTGAGATGCTTATTTGGAATGAGCCCTGTGGGAGACTTGTGAGGAGGAGGGAGGCTCTTAGCTGGTGAGGCTACCCAGCTGTCCTTGGAGTCATGTGCGGGTCTCCCCTCATACTGAGGTAGCAAGAACTCTTCTGAAGTGACATAAAAACCATTTTGAAAAAATCGCTGTAGAAATTTGCCAGCATGTGAGAAAAAGAAAAAAGAAACCTCATGGAAAAGTTGAATGAATGATTGATTTATGGTGTAAAAATATGCAAAAACTATTTGTTTCTTAATGGGAATGTAACTTAAGAGAAAGTCTAAATATTTCCTTCACAAACATAGGCACAAACTCAGAAGTTTTGAGAGGAGGACCTATCAAATGTCACCACTCTGAGACACAATGAGCTCCTGAGTAGGTGTTGGCAAAGTGCAGCTTTAGGAATCACCTGGAAATTAGCCAGGAGGCACTTCACTGCAAGCCACACCCTTAGCCAAAAGAGACGTTAGCAACACTATTCGGAGGCAGAGAACACCAGGTTGTAAACTCAAGTCCCTCTTGGAGTCTAATTGAGATAATTACAGTTTGCTTCCTAGGACTCTCCCTGCGATCCACCTGGATTTGGTTGTCATCATTACTGCTATTCTTCTAAATTACCTACCGGGTAGGGCAGAATTACAGGGCCAAGCCTCCTACAGGGAGATCTGAGGGTTGGGGGGGAGGGGTCCTCTATCAGCTAACTGGTCCTCATCTGATGAGAAACAATTGTTTTGCACAGAGCACAATGCACCAACATTTGCTGTAATGTCATCGGAAGAGTGAGTGAGTGAGTCTCATGTGGTTTTTCCCGTCCTTGCACTTTTTTCCTGTCTCAGGCCCAGAATTTCTCCTCCACAGGATTCTAGAACACCAGCTGGCCTGCCTCAGGGGCAGCATCACAGAAAAGTTAAGAACATCTCACAGGCCATCAGAAGAGTGGCTAAATTCACATGCGCACCAGGCTCAGAAGAGAACGTGGCCCCAGTGTGTGTGTGTTCAACAGCATCAGCTCTCGCTTGTCCATCGGGAGCAAGCCACTAGCCTCTCTGAGCTGGGCCATGGCCAATGTCACCCAGTATGACAGATGAGAATGGACAGTGCTTATCTACACTTGACCCTTGAACAACATGGGTTTGAAGTGCTTGGGTCCATTTACATGCAGATTTCTTTAATTGACCTACACTATTCAAAGCTGAATTGTTCAAGGTCAACCGTATATGTTGCTGTGAAGAAGTGAGGTGTTATGACAAAAGGCAGGCCAGGGAGAAAATGGACCTCAGGGCTCTCACATACTGGCTGGGGGGTCTTGGGTCACACACCTCCCCTTTCTGGGCCTTCATTTCCCCACCTGAGAATACATCATTTCTTAGTACTTATATGTCTAAGACTTCTAACCTCGGTCTCAACCTAGCTGACAGGCTAAGTCAGATTTTATAACCATCCCAACTTGTGCTATTTATATCTATATTGGAAATAAACTGCTTAGATTAAAGACTAAAATGTGAAAAAGATACTGAGAGATCCCCTATAGAGACCTCCAAGAGTGATGCTGAGACTGAGAACTGAGGAAAGAGAGAAAGGAAACAAATTCTTTAAGCCAACTGGCAAAAAGTGAAGAGAGAAAGTATTTGCCAGGAGGCATTTCATAAATCTATAATGGAAGGGCTATTCAGAGATGCCCTCAGGGACCTAGCGCTATTACTGTCATAGCTGCAGGCGACCCCGTAGTCCCAAGACACTTGGTCCCTTAGAGAGGGACTGGCTGAGGTGCCACTGGGGAGCGAGCTTTTGACTTACCAGCCTTAGCACTGTAAGACTCAGGCATGGTGTCTTTCCCAGCCCTTCATGACAACCAGTTTTGACAATTAAGGTAAGCATCGATGACGTTTGCTCACCATTGGACTATGCTCAGCCTTCTTTGGCTGCGGGTTGTAGACTGACAGTAAAGAGGAATGAATTAGATCTGAGAAGGACTAGGGCCAAGCACATTCATGTAAGAGCCAGCCACCCATCAGCAAGAAAGGTGGGGCCTCGAGCTCAAGGCCGCCCAGATTCCAGATGCATCCTTCCCTGCCTTTCTGTCCATACACAGCAGAGAGAGGCAAACGCAGTGCCTTCCAGGGAGGAGGCACGTCTCTTTAAAATGGAAATGAACAGTTTTGAGCCCCTAATGGCCAGGAGTGGAGCCTCTGAGGGCAGGAGACATTATGACTTGCTGGTTGGCAGTCACCAGAATCCTCTTCCCCGACACACACACACTGGTGATGGCATTGGGCTTGCTCTAAGTATTGCAGCGTACATGGGTCTGTCCCAGCCGGAGTGAGAGGAGCACCTGCAGGTGTGGAGAGGATGTGGGCATCGCACCTGTCCTACCCACATACCAGGTTCAGCTCAGTGCCCTCTGGCGCCTAGACATGTACTCAGCACACACTTGCCACTCAGCAAATGCTAGAGAAGGAGGGGACTCACACCGACACAGATTCTGGTCCTGTCTATGGTCTTGGACCTCTCTGTGTCTCAGTTCCATTCTGAAAACTGTGATCATAACAATACTTGCCTCCAGGGCATATGACTTATAATGGAGTAATATATGAGAAACACTTAGTCAACTCCAAAAAGAATAAAAAATGAGGACACTGTCTCCTTCTCATTCCTCCCTAATATGCTGTTATTAATATTTTATGTCTGATCAAGAAAATTTTTCTACTTTCTCACATTAAAGTGACCACAAACTGGGCTCATAATATACATGTACATCACACACACACACACACACACACACACACACACACGCACACACACACACACTTTGCCACCTCAACCCTAGCCTACCCCGAGGGTTCCCTGACTGGCACCAACACCCATCCGGTCCAGCACTGAGCACCCGGGCAGTCATTACTGACACCACTTCCACTTCCTGGTCTACTTCCAAACCTTGAGCCCATTTCACCCCTACAGAGCTTTCAAGTTCCTCCTCCCACCCCGATGTAGGACAGCACCTCTCTCGCCTGGACTATTCCAGCTGCCTCCAAGTAGTGGCCTTCCCCTCTCCTCCTGCCCCCACAAATTCACTCTCCCTACTCTGGCCAGAGTGAACTTTTGGGCAGCACATCTGATCACATCACTCTTCTGAAGCCCTTCTGCAGTTCAGGGCAGAGTCAGACAGGCCTCGTGAACTTGGCCCCTGGCTTCCTCATCGACCTCATCCCCAAGCACTCTGACCCTTTGGCTTCCTGACTCCCGTCACAGGGCCTTTTACCAGATCTTTTTCCCTCTTTCCTCAGCTGTTTGCCAAAACTTCTTTCTGCCTGGAATTCTCCATCCTTCTCCACCTGGGAACTCCCATCCTCTCTGACTCCCACGCAAACGTCTTTCCTGGAGTGATCAGTCCCTACAATGACCCTTGACCCTACTCCATAATTGCCAGGCCCCCTAGGAGTGGAACTGTCCCTTAGCACCTTACATCTTTCATCCTTGCCACTTACCATAGTTTTTAATTATATATTTGAGCAATTTTTCTTACCTAGGTCTCTACCACCAGATTAAAATTACATCCATCGGGAGCTGTAATTACATCTGTTCTGTTCACCTCTGTATCTTTAGAGCTCTGCTGGGTACATGCTAGGCAAAGACTGCTGAACAAATGATCCCATGGGAACCAAAACTGTCTTTATTTTTAACATTTTTAAAAAGCCTTTCCATAAATACTTATTTTATCTGAATGGCCCTCGAGTAAATATGCTGTTTATCATTAATCTAAGGTGCTAGGTGTCAAACATGGCAGCATATTATATCGACTTTCAAAATATGCAGAAGCCCAGCTCCCATCCCCAGAGAGTTTGTTTTAAATGGTCCGAGCGGGATCAGACCCTTGTAATTTTTTTTTTTTTTTTAATTCCCCCATCTGACTCGCCTGCACAGCCACGATGAGAACACTGGCCTAGGAGGTGCAGCACGGGTCCGTCTCTGGGCCCAGGCATCAGGAGCCAGTGGTGGCTTCAGTCTGACATAAGAAACCCATCTGACTGAAGCAGCAGCACAGCCGTCAGGCAGGGGTAGGGGGAATGGGTTCTGGCCTTTAAATAAGGAACAAATAAAATCCAGGCTACTTGTCAGTGTTGTCGCCAAGCAAGGGACACAATAGAAACCAGAGCAAAGGCCTAAAACCTGCAGAGGAGCCATCGCATGGGACGGGGCCGGCTACCAGGGGAGCCTGGGGCACATGCGCACATGCACTGACCTCAGGCTCCACAGCACAGGCCCCAAATTCAGTGCCGACCTGCTTGCGAGGACAGAGTCCTAATGAACTGCTGGTGCCCTCTGCTTTGTCCCAAGCCCAGAATGTGTCTGACACATCAGCTTGAAATTCTTCAGGGCCTTAAGTGTGCTGAATCTGGGGACAACATAATGACAGCCAGAGAAATTCCACTATAATTTTCAAGGCCCATTTAGTTTGATGCTTAGAGAGTAAAGTCTTTATTTGTTCAATTCTAAAGTGCTGAAAGCCCCTAATAGACAAAAGGGCTATTTGTGAACCTGGCCCCCACTCCTTCTCCTCTTATGGGCATCTTGGTCAGCTCAGTGTGTTAGTTGTTTTTGTCTGTTTTGTGTGTTGTTCTTGTTGTTAAAGTTGGTTCTGTGTTCCAAGAAAAAGACAAGATTCACAATTTGGAGAGAGAGCAGCCCTCTCCTCTCTGGTCTGGAAGGGCCAGCATCTCCTTGGCAATCAGCCAGCCTCATTTAGTGTCCTTCCTAAGGATGGCAAAGGGTTGTGCTGATTAAAAACCTGCAGACAAGGCCCCCTCAGGAGGCGTGGCAAACCTAAGAGGACTCCAGTGGCTGAACAAAAGGGACTACCAGTAGCTCGCACCCCAGGGGTCCCACGGTAATAGGGTCAGATCTGCCACAAAACTGTCCTGTCCTCACCCACTCCAGGCATCAGCTACCAGACGCCTGGGCCCCAGGCCTGGGGAGGCATTTATAGTAAAACTGACTTGCCCCCTAGATAGTGCGGGTAGCAAAGAACTCCTAGCCAGGGCCCCAAAGAAGAAATTGGGGCAGAGAGACATAGCAAAGGTGTGTTGCCAGAGAGTTGTATTCCTTACCAAGGAGACAGACAGATTCCTGGGGGGCAAAGAAGGCCAGCCAGGGAGTCAGGACCTCAAGAATTGGAGGGCCTAACTTGACTGCAAAGATCCTAATGCTATTCCTGTAATGACCATGAAATGCTTCCTCCCTCACCTGCCCCTGAGCTGGAAAAAGCATGTTAGGTATACATGCTGTGTGGTCGGCCACTATCCAGTCCCCCTTCTCCTTCATGAACTGAACCTTGATTTTGTCTGGGGTGCAGTGTGCTCCCCACATTGCCTTTCCTGTAGGGGTGGTGTATACACAATTGTGGCCAACAAGACACAAGTGGAGGGTCTGGAGAAAAACGTGCTCTTTGCTGATACAGGCTCCTGTTTCCCACACATTCCCCAACCTTCCCCTTTCTGCTTCTTCCTGCCTGCAATGGGGATGCAAAGTTGGGGGTGACCACAGAGCTACAAACGTAAGCATAAAGGTGGCAGGGCGGAAAGGCACAGAGTTTAAATTTTTAAAGGCACTTTGGAGCACCACTCCAGCCCTAGACCCGCGAGCTTAGCCTACACGAGACACACAAGCCCACTGCCTATTGTACTTTTCTGCCACTTGCTGTGAACTCAATACTCATCATCTACCACAAAATATCTGCAAGCCAGAAACCAAGGACCCTCGTGAATTCCCCATCTCCTCTGTGCTGAGACGAACCAGTTTTCACATATCTGTCTTCATAGCATCATCCTCCTCCAACTGACCACAACTCTCCACCCCGAATTCATTCTCTACTCAGCCACCAAAGTGATCCTTTCCAGGTACAGATCTTCTTGGGTCATCCCCGTGTGTAGAGCCCACAAGGGCGCCTTCCACACTTACGTCCTTCACCTGACCCTCAGCCTGGTGGCTCCACACCTCCTCTCCTGATCCTTCCCCCTTCTGGGCTCCATGCTTTCTTGCTTTCTAGTGCAGGGGACTCCCTAACTTGTCCCAAGTTAGAATCACCTAGGATTTTTTTCAAATTTAACGAAATCTCTAGGGTGTGGCCCAGGCATTAGTATTTCTCTAGGTGACTCCAGGGTGCACACTCCTTCGGGATCCACTGTTTTCTTAAGCAGATGCTGCCCTTGCCATCTACTCGTGAGCCTCCGTATGTGGCCCTCCTCCTGCCAAGACCACTTAGCCCAGCGTGCCATGCTTCTTCCTCTTCTCCCTACACCTTCTCACCCTCCGGCTGACATTTCGAATGTCACTGTCTTGGGGAGCTTTTCCAGGCTCCCAGACCAGGGTGGGTGGCCCTATTCCAAACTCAGTGTCTGCTCCCCTCACACGACTTTGACCTCTCACAGCTCAGGTCCCTACTATTTCACTTGTGCTGTGTCCCCAGGTCGAGCACACTGTCTGGGCTTAGTAGGTGTGCAACACATTTGTTGAACGAAGGGATGGCCAGTATCAACTCCATCTCGTAGATGAGGATTTAATACTCTAAATCTAAGATCTCCTGCTCTGTGTAACAAAAGAATACTCAAACCCAGAGGTTAGGTCTCTCATAATCCAGAGCTGGCAAACTCCCAGTGCGTCAACACCACCTGGACAGCTTGTTAAGCACAGATCACTGGGCCTCAGCCCCACAGTGTCTGACAAAGTAGATCTGGGGAGGGGCCCAAGAATTTGCATTCCGTCAAGCTTGCATGTGATTCTATTGCTGCACATCCACGCTTAAGGACCACTGCCCAGGCTCTCCTTATGGTACCTTCCAGCCATTGGGTACATTGAGGGACAGGGAAAAGTCAAGGTCAATTCAAATACACCTTTAATCTAACAACTATTATTTTTCTTTTGTTTTTTAACCCTTTATATAAGAGTTATATTCATACCCTTAGAATCTGGTGTTCATGTCAGGCCTATGAAGAGCCTCCTTCCTCCCCCCACCCTGCTAACAGAGTGGGCCCAGCTGTGACAAAGCTCAGAGTCTCTCCAGGGCGCTGGCAAAGGATCCAAAATATATTGACAGTCAAGTTGCAAAGACGTGTGGCAGGTCCTTTCCAATCCCAGCATACCTTGACTTGTGTCCAGAAAAGAGACAAGTATAAAATTTTGCCTGGAGAGAAATGGGCAGATGGCAACTACCCACCCAACTTCCCCCACAGCCCTGGACATTTCCAGAAGATTCCCAGAACCACACTTTCAAACAACCTACGGTCCATTTAATATCCTGCTTTATCCACTCTTTCTTCTTCCCGTCAGTATATTTCAGCAAACTGTCATGAACAAACTTGTTCATATCTTTAATGCACATTTGGGTATGTGAAACAAAGAATACAGATTCTGCACCATTTATAGCTGGTTCCACCCAGATAATTAATATTTTCAACCTGGGAGGTTTGTTTATATTTTGAAGTCCCAGTCCATCGATCTGATGCTCATATTGATATCTGTGACAGGTACAGTAGATGCAAAAAGGAAAAAAGAAATCATAACTCATTTCAGGACTGAGATTGCCATGTCAAGCGATCATAAGTAAAAGAAATTCCATGAAAAACATTGAGAAATTTGAAACTTTTTTTAACAAAAATCATTGTGTAGAACTGGGTTGGAGGGTGGGGGAGATGCCTGGGATAGATGGGGTTTATTTTAGCTCATTAATAGCCAGAGCTAAAACCACATACAACACTTATTATCTGCATTGCACACATAGGAATTTTGGAAATAATTGTGCTATGACTGAGGTTTACCCCAATACAACCTGGGAAGAAAGCATTTGTGTCTATTGTTCTAACTGTTAATTAACCATGTCAACAAGATTGTAGAGAAAAATGTTTTTAAAGCCTCTTAAGAGGGCAAACACATTTAAGCACCTCTAAATACTTTAGGAATACCCAAGGATTTAAACTGACAATGATAAACAATCACTAATTATAGTCATTCTTAACTGGTTCTCACCAAGGATCTCTTTATGAGATAACACTTGTTAACCTAGTTTCAACTATGGTATGTATTTAAAAAAGATTAAGTTCAAGTTAATTCAAATCTGCATTTATCAAGTTTCCTATAATGCATCAAATAATAAGACTGATTATTCTGAAATATGCTATCATTCATACTGGCTCTTCCCCAGTTAACCAAAAATAAAAATGGTAAGATTTAACTCTACATTCAAAATCTATAACCAGAGAAAAATAATTTTATTATACATTGTATTAAAATCACTAAGATGTCCCATGACAAGGACCAAGGTATCACACCATCTCTGTATCCCTGGCACCTAGTGCAATGCTTACCCCACAAAAGACCCCGATACACATTAGCTGAACAAAGGAGTCACAGAAAGAGCATGACCTCTGTGATCGATTATTCCAGGTGAAAGGAGAAGAATTAGTGTCATCCGTTTTTGAAAACAGATTTCACTCTCTTTCACTCCACAGTTCAGATGAACAAACACTAAGTTAAGCTTTCTAGTTGCTTTATCTTACTCAAGCCTCAGGACAACCTCTCCATGTACCCATTTTACAAACGCAGGCAAAGGCAACAGGGCTGTGACGTAGGAGAGAGAAATGAGCACCCAGGACTGTCCGGCTCTAGGGCCCTCAACCACTGGGCACCATGCCTCCAATTCAAGTCCAGCCTGGGTCCATGCCCAGGGACCTAGGGTCTTAGCAGTTCTGACAACTTAAGAAAGTAAAAGACTCTGAAAGTAGTGTGGGTATCAAGTGTGAGGAAGATGGAAGGGGTGGATCAGGGAATGAGAGTACAGTAGATGAAAGAGGAGAGTTTTGCATGAAACATGCAAAGTATTGCCTCATTTTTTCTCCTTTGTACAGTCAAAGCAATGTGGCCATGCAGCATAACAGCCCCAAACAATCCACATGAGTCTCATGCCCCACAAAAAAGAAAAAAAAAAAAAGCTTTTTTTTCATTGTCATCTTTGAGCGAATTAGCTGAGTAAGAAATACAACAAAGAGTCCAACACGTTCTTAGTAATAGTATTGTTGCTATTTAAGTTAGGATTACTTAGAGTCAAAGAGATTTTGAAAGGAGAACAAGAAAATAAAGTCAGAGCATGTGAGCACTGTTAATGAAAAATGGGGGAAAGAGCTACAGTTCAAGAAAGCGAGTGTCAAATTTCAGGGGGCATGCAAAGCTCCTGTGGAGGCCCTTAAAAACAGATTCCAGAGTCATATTCCCAGAGATGAGGTTAGTTTGTGGCCCGGACTCTGCATTTCACCCCCAGTGTTCAAGCGACTTATTCATTTATTAATCTATATATTGAGCACCTACAATATGCATGCCAGAGTTCTAGATGCTGGGGATACAGCAGGAAAAAAGAAGAAAAAAAAAAAAAAAAACACTTAAAACCCCTGCCATTCTAGAGGGAGGAGACAGGCAATACTAACTAGATGAATTTACAGGTAATGTGCCAGGTAGTGGTTAGGGTTATATGTGGAATCAAGTAGAGTTAGGAGAATAAAAGCCATTACTTCTTTTTATTGGATGTTCAGAGAAGCTTTTCTAATAAAGAAACAAAGCAAACGTCTATACAGATTTCTAGGGGAAAATATTCCACATAGAGGGAAAACCAAGTGCAAAGACACTCAAAATTCTGGTACCACTGATTTAAACTGATTCAAAGAGTACTCGCTACGTGCTGGACCAACCCGTGCTCCTATGAGAACCTAATGCCTGATGATCTGAGGCGGGGCTGAGGTGGTGATGCTACCGCTGGGGAGTGGCTGCAGATGCGGATGAAGCTTAGCTTGCTAGCTGACAGCCGCTCATCTCCTGCTGTGCAGCCCAGTTTCTAACAGGCCACGGACAGTACAGGGTGGTACCGGCCCACAGCCTGGGGATTGAGGGCTCCTGCTTTACAGCAGTGATCTTATACTGATGATTCAGCAACTCTGCATTGCTAATTATTATGACTCCCATTTTACTCCATGACTAAAAGGGGAATTTGGCCACAGATCTAGCAAAGGGTGGAGCTGAAGTATGACCCCAGTGTCTGACGGAATTTCCCTAAGCATAGCGCTTTAGGGGAGCCCACTGTGGGGAATGGGTCTCTCCTGATAAGTGGTGAATATGCAAAGAAGTAAGTAGACCATGATTTAACTATATGATAACACATGAATGATATTTTTAATGATCTGGGTGAGTGCAATACAATAGGAAGCAAAAGAGTATGCAGAATTGTGTAGACAGAATGAACATAACTATGTGAAGAAAAAAATGTGCAAGAGTATAAAATGAGAGGGAAATGTGCAAAAATCTGAGCTTTGTGGTTGCCTCTAACTGGTACATTTCTTTAACTCTCCACTTTTTAGTACTTCCCAAATGTGTCTATTGTGATAAGGAGATCTTTCTTTGATCAACAGGGGGAAAAGGAAAACAACTGTGAAGGCATGCACAGCCCTCTGCTTCATTGGCCCATGCCTGGAGTATTGACTTGGAGCCCCCCTGCACAGGTGAATGGCCACTCCGCTCATGTTAATATCTCCCGTCACACTCCCTTCCTGCACGTGTCCCTTCAGGAAGGCCCTGAGCCGGGATTAGCCAGTAGTCCCCAAAGCCCAGGTCTGGATGATGTTCACCTCGGTGCTAAGTGAGGGAGGCGGGGAAGGAACACGCGCTCTCTTCACTGATCACATGGGCCAGCCAACGGCATCACCTTTCACAGGAGATATGAGGGCTCTACTCGCAAATCTTTCAGCATTCCACTGCTACAAATTTCTCTGGCTCTTATTAATAAAATATAATGGTAATTCTTAGAATAATGGCCTATTATCCAAAGTCACAGAATGACAGAGCGATCAAAATCAGAATGAATTATAGGATCATAGGGAGAGGTGGGTACATTCTGGCTTCTGGAGGAGCAACATTAGGCCCATGCAGCAAATCGAAGAAATGGTATTCAAATCAACTATTTAAATTGCTAGAAGAATAAAATAATAGGTTTGTAAATCAAGTACTAGCCCAGAAATGGATGATGCACCAAAGAAGTTAGGTGGACATTTGATAACTGGCCACAAACTGACCCCCGTCCAGCCACAAACTGACCCCCGTCCAGCCACAAACTGACCCCCGTCAAGCCTCATTGGTTTAGTTTTCTATATGTGTTTACTTCCTTCTCCTTCCAAAGTGTTTTTATTTTAATTTTGCTTTGTTCGAGTCTGAGCTCTGGGTTGACAGTTCTAGATATGGTTTCTTTCTCCATCAGGTAAAAACCATTCCACACATTTGACCAAGACCCGACTGGGCCATTTTCAGGCTGGTGGCCAATGCAAAATGCTTCGCTGTTCTGTTTTGTTTTTCACTGGGTACTTCAGAGTCAGCCTCCCTCAAGCATCTGCAGGCCTCACTGTCTGCAGGCCTATCTCTTTTGCTCCATCTACCCCTCTCCCTGCTTTCTCACCAGGTCCCAGCATCATCTTACCGGTTGCCCAGGGTCCACAGCTGAGATGACCACCATTCCTGCTCCTGCCCTGGGAGGGCACTTGTCAGCCCTTAGTATGTTTCATCTCTTCCCTCTTCTCCAACAAGAAGCACCTGTAAAACAAAATGACTTTTTTCCTAAGAAAGAACATCTCAAAACATAATTTGAATGCATTATTTTGGCAAGGATGTCAGGCAGATGATGTTCCCACCAATGCCTGTTTCTCAAATGATTGTACTGGAAGAAGAGAATGGTCTCAGAAAATGCCAGTGTTCCATGCAACCAGAGATATTTTCTGTTATTTTCTGGGATTAGTAAATCTGGGTCAAATTTCTGACAGGACCAGTCATCAGGGGAAAAGAAAGAAGCAGAGAAGCCCTAAAGAAAAATCTTTATGGTGAAAGAGGGACCATCGTCTTCTGTAGGGTTAGTCGGTGACACAACGAACAACACCTTGATTAACCCTGTGATCTACGCCAATGAGAGCATCCTTCCTCCACGTCTTCTTTCTAAGCAGAGGGAACTAAGCTCCTTACAAGGGCAACTGTACTCAAAGACATAAGCTTTATCTGAAAAGTTCATGAGAGTCTTACAGTCTTACTCTGCACTATTCATATGAGCTGGTTAATTTGGAGGAAACACGCTCCACTCTACCTTACTCATCAGCGAAGTCTAAAAAAGGAAATAACAGCAGACAGATGGAGGGAGGACCAACGCTCAAGGGGAGATGGATATGGCCACCAGTCTACTGGTTGTTTCTTTCTTCCCCTATCTCCCAGCTTAGATTCAAGAAAAGCCAAATCCCAGAATTTCTCAGCAGGCATGGAGGGGAAAGGACCCAAGAGCAGTCATCTTTTTATGACCAGAGGGCCAGGAAAGGGGGCCCTATGAAAAAAGAGAGTGAGGAAAATTTACTGTTTTTTCTTTCTTTCTCTGTCCTATCCCAGACAAACGTCCCAGAGCTATACTCCCATGAGGGTAGCAGCAGCCATAAAAACACCTGAAACAGAGAGGAAAACTCTCTTTTCTGACTAGAGGAATGAAAAAGCAAGAGGGAATCCTGGCTACTTTTTTGTGGTCTCTTTCCTGTTGCTGCTTCACCTCAGAGCCAGAGCCAGTCACAGGAAATGCACAGCAGTGATGGGAGGCTAGAATCTCATCTTTCTAGCCTAAGGCCCAACACAAGGGAACCGAAAGGGCTGGGGAGTGTTGGAGGAGTTGTGAAAAGGATGGAATCTTGAGAAATGGGTCACAAGAAGATGTGTATGAAGTTCTACACCCATCTCTCAACTGTGCATATGCAGATCTGACCTCAAACAGCACTGCGACAGCTTTGGGGCATGAACTAAGGTCCAGATCATCAATCAGTTCCCAAACATTTCCCCAGAAGGAACAGACAAGCAAAGGGTCCAAAGAGTGCAGTGAATATTTGAAAACTGAACTAACATACATTAGGGCAATGAAACTATTTTGTATGATACAATAATGATAGATACATGTCATTATACATTGGTTCAAACCCATAGACCATACAACACCAAGAGTAAACCCTGATGCAAACTGTGGACTCTGGGTGATGATGGTGTGTCATTGTAGGTTCATTGATCGTAACACATGGTGCTGGTTGTTGGTGATGAGGAAGGTGATGTGTGTGTGAGAACGATGGTATTTTCACTCATTTTTGCTGTGAACCTAAAACTACTCTAAAAAATAGAGTCTAACTAAAAAATAAAATAAAAATAAAAGAAAATTTTAAAAAACTGAAATAACATTGGAACCATAGGCCACAAAAGGCAGCTCAGGGCTGGAAGTCTGAAACTAAGGAGAAGCCTGCCCCAACTCCTGTGAAAAAAAATCAACCTATCAACATTCAAAAAAAAACCCAGAATCTCATAGCACAATGTTTGAAATAAAAATCATCACTGGTTCACACTGAAATAATGGCTAAAATTTAAAAATTAAGAACTGAACAACACCAGTTGCTAATGAGGATTTGGGGTAGTTACACTCACGTAATGCTGGTGGGAATGAGATGTGTGCAGCCACTCTAGAAAACCATTTTGTATAAAGATAAATATACATTTATTACACTACTCAGCAATTCCACTCCCAGGCATTTATCCTAAAGAGATGAAAACTTACATTCACACAAAAATACAAATATTTACAATAGCATTATTCATAATCACCAAAAGTTAGTGACCCAAATATTCATTATCATGTAAGTGAATAAATTGTGGTGCATCCATATAAATTTACTGTATGCAAATTTTTTATTAACAAAAATATACCCCTTTGAAAAACTGTTTGGTCACACTTACTGAAAGTGAACAAAAACATACCCTATCACTCATATTTTTAACTCCTAGGTATAGATACCCAGTGGAAATGCATACATATATTCACCAAAAGACATGCTTTGTTAACGTTCATAACAGCCCTATGTTGTGACTAAAACTCAGAAACTATCCATATGTGTGTGCATTAACTGTACAGTGGATGAATAAGGTGTAGGACAGTCACTCAGTGGAACACCATAAAAAAAACAAGGATGAACACACCATAAAGTCAAAATGTGGATGAATCCCACAGTCAATGTCATGTGGGAGAACTAGACATAAAAGGGAATATAATGTATGATTTCATTCAAAGTACATACAGAGGCAAAGCTAATTCTCAGTGTCAGAAGTCAGGGTAGAGCAGTTACTGTATCTTGATCTAAGTACTGAGTTATAAAGGTTGCTCAGTTTTTGAAAATGCAACAATATGTAAATTCATGATTTGTGCACTTTTCTATATGTTATACCTCAATGAAATTTTTCATTAAAAGTTATTAAACATTTGTTCCAAATAGTTGAGTCAAGTGCGCCAAGAAAATGCCCTGGGAGCTTCAAATAATGGCTGACACACATGTGTACCAGTTTGAGACATACAGTCATAATGTTAACAAATCCTCATGGTCTCCTGGAAATGACACATGCTTTCCAGTGCTCCATGGATTACCCAAAGACCTCTGGATCCCTTGTTTAGTTTTTTTAAATTTTACAGCTCTTTTCTGCCAAGAGTAAAATAAGGAGTTAGTGTTATCTTGGGGTTGCAAGTAGTTAGCATAGAAAATTGGACGATGCAATGATTGTGAGTTCCCTGTGCGGACAAAATATTTCTATGATTATTCCAAATTAGCAATATTAAAAAAAATGACTAATATCTGAAACAACATATATGAATCTCAAATGCATTATATTCAGTTAAAAAAGCCAAATTCCAAAGGTTGCATAAGGTATGAATAGACAACCGAAGGACAACCACATTCCTGAATTCATATGTTGCAATTCCAGTATGCTGACATAAAAAGAACTCTTTTTTTGATCACTCTTCCTTTTCTTGCTTACCCGTATTTTTTCTGTGTGTGTGTATCAGTCCGTATGAACTAGGCTTTGTTGCAGTAACAAACAATCCCATCTCAGTGGCTTTAAAACAACAAAGTCTGTTTCTCATTTGTGTCATAGTCCATGGTGTATTGGCAAGGGCTCCACTCATCACAGCTACTATGAGGTCCCAGCAGGTTGGCATGCCAAGGATAAAAAGATTTCTGGGGGTCTTGTGTGTCCTTGAAATAACCTATATCACTTCTGCTCTGACTCTTTGGTGAGAACTATTCAAAGGCTCTATCCAACCACAATGGAGCCAAGAGTCACAGTCTTACCACGTGTTCAGAAAGGGAACCAGGAATATTTGTTGAGTTGCACTGTCTGCTACCATTCCCTGCTAAATTCAAATTCCCGTGACAAAGAATACAATTGGCTCCATCTGACCGTGATGTCCTTTACACTTCAATCGACTAGCTTATTGGCTGGTGGGGAATGGGAAACTGTACATTTCACATACGTCTGGGAACATGGAATGGATGACGAAGACGGGAAGGCAATTCAAGGGTCACAAGCCAAGCAAATAAACCATAATATATAGAAATAGCTCCCTCGGGTATGGATGAGTTGGAGACAGGACTAACGGATTAATATGCACAAAATAAAGGAGTACATACAACTGCCGGGGTGAAAATGGCAATGACAGAGCGGCTGGTGCCCGTTACCAAAACTCAACCTCCCACCAGAGTACTCCTTCAAGGAAATGTTTCAACCTGTAACTACTGACACCCCTGCAAGGTAGAAAAGCTTCTCAGTCAGAGGTAAACCATTATGGAAACTGAGCTAATAAAAGCACACTCAGATTCTTCTGCTGCTCCACGACATAATTTATGTACTAGTCAGACACGATTTTCATTTAATCAAGAGCTATCTTGTCCAACCTTTCAACTGTGAGTAACTTTGTACAAGATGAAAATAACCTAATCCATCATGATGATAGAAATTTTTCTAGTTCTTCCAGATCCTTTCTGCCAACAAAATGCCAGGAATCTTGCTTCCTTGGGTGGTTTATTAAAATAGAGCAGACCCAAATTGTATTAGGGCTGTGAAATAGCACGTCCTGCCCACCAACTAATGCTCGCCAGATGTGCAAGCTCAACCACATCTGCAAGCACCTGCTCTGAGGAGTGGGCCTCCAGAGCCAGGGCAGGGAGAACCCTGCCATTGCTTTTTTTCCCCTCCAACTGATGTACTCTGGAGCAAAAAATATATGTCAAGATGGAGAAGGGGTGTTGTCAGGCTGAGAGGGCAGTATTCAAAGTGGAAAGATTTCAGTTAAGGTTTTTCTCACTAGATTTCTGCAAGCATACTCCCTGGACTTCCACACCCATATATTTTGAGGCTGAACATCAAAGTTCCTATCGCCACCACCACAATGACCTTAGGTAAAGCCCTTAACTTCCCTGAGCTTTATATTTCTAATCTAAAATATAGGAACAACTACATGTACTTGCAAGTCTGCTGTGAGGATGAAATGAGATCAAATATGAAGAATTGCTTTCCACAGTAAGAGGGACATGGTAATTGATTGATAAAGGTCCAGTCCACATAAGCATTTCTTAAACTTGTAGGTAGGGCCAGAAAACCTGGATTTCTCTTCAACTCTCAAATCACATCACCCTTCACACACCCATCTATCTCTAGCTCTAGCTCTCTTTCCAACCCTCTCTCCCTCCCTTTTTCCCTCTTTTTCTCCCATCTTTGTCTGGGACTGTACTATAATGCAAGGGTTGGCAAGAGGGACAGGAGAAGCAGTCAAGGCAGTTCATTTTTCAGAAAGTAAAAAGTCAGAAACAGGTATAAACACAGAGTCATAGAAGCCCGATCTCTCCACGCCACTCTCCCCGCTCCTAAAGCATATGGCAGTGTCAGCATGAATCAGTAGCTCTACCCACATATCCCTAAGCAACACATTGTTTAATTTGGTATGTTTTTGAACTTTATATAAATGAAAGGATACTTATATATTCCTATATGACTTGCATTTTATAGTCAACATTACTTTTTTGATACTTAATCATGTTAATAAATGAGGCTATAATTTATTCATTCTCACTACTATATAATATTCCATCATATGTCTATAGTATCATTTATTCTACCACTGATGGACATTCGTGCTATTGCCAGTTTTTTGGTTTTTGTTTTTTACTATTACAGAAAGCACTGCGGTGAACATTCTTGTGCTGGTGTACATCATCAAAGGAGTCCCCAAGGCATGTAGCTAGGAGAACGCTGCGGGGTCACAGGTTTATGCATATTTTCAACTTTAGTCTATAGTCCCAAATTATTTTTCCAAAGAGCTCGTTCCAGTTTACACTCTGATTTCCAAATTCTTGGCAAAAACATTGAAATCTACCTTGGAGAATGTTATTCCTGCAAGTAGAGGTTACTGAACACTGGCCGAGTCGGTTCCCACACATGCCACCTGGAAGCTCACAGTCACAAACATTCCTCCAGGGGAAGGAGAGGTTTTGTCGTGTACATAATTTTTAACAAAGAGAGTCTTGAGATGAGTGGTTTTGTGGCCCCCTGGCTTGAGGATAAAACCTCCCCAAGATTAACTTGTACTGTTCAGTTCATGAACAGTACACTCTGTGGCTGCTACTGTTTATCACATGGGGGAATGATGGAAGCTGGCCTAAGACTTTACTTCCAAACCACCTACCATCGACAGACTCCTCCAGCTAGTGTGACATCTTTGAGGACACGAAGCATACTTTTCTACCTCTTTTGTATCTGTAATGCTTATATGGTGTCTGTACATCATAGGTACTCAATTAAACTTTATATAATGGGATTAAGAGTTAATCATTTTGGCAGATACTGCTATATGTTGTTGAAATCTGTCTCCTCCACCTTCTGGGCACCGTGCTAGACTATATTTCTCAGCTTCTCTTGCAGTGTGATATGATCATGTGACTAATTCTAGCCAATCAAATGTGAGCAGAGGGGACATCGGCCACCTCTAGTACTGGTCTGTCAAAACCTCCTATAGGATCCTCCACGCTCTCTCTTTTCCTGGCTGCCAGCTGCCTAGATGTTTTCTATCCCCCTCAGTCGCCACCTGGGTTCACATCATGAAAAGTGGCAATGACATCTTTTTTAAATCAACCAAGGAAATAAACATGTTTTTTCTTTAAAACAAACAAAGCTGTATGAGGGCCTCTTTGAGCGTTTTTTGTGCGATGGAGAGAGCCGATGAGCACATTCGTGATTCAGAGCCTCAGGTGATTTGCTGCTCAGCTGTCCAGGATAGCTGCCAGGCTGGCTCTGAATGAAGTTCTATTTCTGATATTATGCCATTTATACTCAGATACCCCTTAGTGTGTACTTGTTATAAACAGGAAGCATAATGAACAGTGGTGTTGAAATTCAACAAGGAAGTAATAAGGTATATTAATTATCTATTGTAGCATAACAAATTATCTCAAATCTAGTGGATTAAAACAAAAACACTTATTATCTCACATTATTTCTATGAGTCAGGAATCTGGGCACAGCTTAGCTGGGTCCTCTTGCTCAAGATGTCTCATAGGCTGCAATCAAGCTATCGACTAGGGCTGCAGTCATTTTAAGCCTCCATTGGGAAGGAACCCACTTTTAAGCTCACTCTGCAGTTATTGACAGGATTGTGCTTTTCATGGGCTATTGGACTGAGGGCCTCAGCTCCTCACCAGCTGTTGGCTAGGGGCTTCCTTAAAAGGTGAACGTGAAGGCTTCCTCACAACATGGCAGTAGCTTCATCAGCGTGAGCATGTGAGAAAAGGGGAAGAGAGAGGGAGCAGAAGACAAGTCACAGTCCTTTACAACCTAATCTTGGAAGTGACATCTCATCTCTTTCTTTATAAGCAGCTACATCACAAGGTCTGGGCAACACTCTAGGGGAAGGACCACCGAGGAAGCTGCCTTCCACATCAGGAGCTTAAAAGTGGTAATTCTACCAATTTGCTCCCAGATTTCTCTGAGCTTAACATTTAAATTTCATTTATCTAGTCAAAAGCCTTAATATCCCTTCAAGCTATCTTCAGCATTTCAGAAGCCAATGTTAAAGTGAGAAAACTGTAATGAGAATTATATTCTGTGTTTCTTCCTTTAGTGAGAATGATGCTATCCACTCCTGCAATGGGATACTTCAGAGAAATAATGGCAGGTGGCCGATTTTCCTCTTTTATGTCAACACTTACAATTAAAACTCAAACTTCACACCAATTAACTAGTTGATTTTTAAGTCAAAACTCAGGAATTCCGAACATGAGGTAACAAAAGTAGTCTTGCCTATTTTCAATGCTGATACATAGTTAAATTTCCATCTGCATTTTAAAATTGTATTTCTCAACTAAGTAAACTATGTAATTTGTGAATATACCTGTTGACAAATCACACTTTTCTTACATAATTAATTTTAAGTAAATTAAACAGCATGCACCACTTACTAGATAGGCAAATTACATTTTAAAATTCTTATATTCAATTTTTATAACATGCAAAAATGACAAAATGGCTTTTTTTCTTTTAATTCCCACAGGATGGGGAGAGGTAACAGATTTATGTTCCCAGAAGGAGGTTCCAGGTGCAAACTTTTGGGACACACCGCTCTGTCTTACACACCCTCCTCTACACTCCAACTCAGGCGACATGGACAAATCGAACACCACAATCTGTTTCCATGGCCCTCTGAGCAGCACGGATTTGGAAATATCAGTACCCAGCAAACCCAAACATTTTAATGAGCCATGGCCCACTGGAATGACAGAACCCTTCTGACACCACCCTGTGTCTAGTCACCACCACATGAGCCTTAAGTTCAGAACACAGTTTCCAAGCTGGATTCGGAGTCCAGGAGAAACTGGACTAAGTGGAGAGCAGGGAGTCATGGCAGTCTAGCGAAAAATGGAGTGTGTTGGAGGAACACCAACTGAAGTAGGAAGTGGGGTAAGAGGCAAAAGCTGAAAGGCACATCTAATCAGTCCGGCAACCTCGCAAATATTTGAAAGTGCAAGGTCATTCTGAGTTCCACAACCACGAACATCTTCAGATGTTGAAATAGCTTTTGCCAAATGCCGACTTGGAAAAATTGTTTTTCCTCTAGCTCATGAAGAGAGACTAACCATCTATGCATTTACAAAGAGAAGTATGACCTCCCAGGGTATACAAGCATCCACTTTGGGGCTGGCATAGTCTCCACCCATGAGCTAGTTTTGCTCTATCAGCAAATATTTATTTTCCAAGAGAGTGTCGAGATCCCTGAGAAGAAGTCTCTGCCCTCAAAGAGCTTTCAGTCTGGTGTGGGAACAGGCAGGGATACAGATGATTATGACACAATGTGGACTGTGGCCTTTTATGCAGAAGCAGTGACCAGTACACTGCAAAAGCACATGACCCTAGCCCGGCTGACAATGGGGGTTTGGGGGTGCTAATTAGCTATCATGGAATTGACAGTTTAGCTGAGCCCTCGAAGGGGAATAGAAGTGAGCCGGAAAAAGTAAGAGGAAGGCACAAAGTCTCTGTGTACAAAGCAGCAAGAGAAGGGGCACAGTCAGTGCCTGGCGGGGATCGGAGCATGCTGCCTATATTAATTGTATCCTCAACCCCCATGCAGGTGCTGCTATTAGCCCCAGTGTACAAATGAGGAAACTGAGGCACGGGGATGTTCATTGACTTTCCTAAGGTCCCCCACCTAGTGAGTGGCTGCAAGTAGTTAAAAATGACTGGAGCGTACTGGGGAAAGAGTGGGAGGCACAGGCTGCCCAGAGATTTAAAAGCGGGCACAGGCCGGATCACACCTCAAGTCAGGAATTTACAAGCATCTAAGCAACCCCTGAAGGGGGTCTGAGGTGGCGATGCTAGGAGCCGATGTGAGCTCTCCAGAGCTCACACATGTGTGATGTGGAAAATGTACTGGAGACAAGTGAGGCTGATGGTAGGAAATGAGAGGTGATGCTGGCCTGAGTTAGAGGAGTGGCAGTGAGGAGGACAGGAACTAGGACTCCTGGGACCTTTAGTAAGTACAATCAACAGAACAGTAGCTGCTGGGACAGGACAGGAGGAAGGGAGGGAGGCATGGAGGCCAAATGCCAGGCTCCTAGCTTGGGTTCTACACAGCTGGTGGGGCCACCGGAATAAATCTCTGAGATCCTAGAATAATAAGACTGGCTCTGTTCCTCGACTATGTAATGGCACCAGGATGGACACCTGGAAGAATACATCTGCCCTGGAACTAGCCCTGCCAATGTGACCAGAATGTTCCCAGACACAGGCTCCTTCTCCTTTCACAGTGTTTGGGAGAACAGGGCCAGTGCTGATCCCTCTAAGTCCTCCTGGTCTGTGTCTCCAGGCAATTTCTTTTGTAACAGGGCCTGGCTTTGGTCATCCCAAGAGGGATGTGAAACTCCAGGGGACTTGATCAAGAATGAGCAGATATACACAGCTGCTTCTGGACTTTTCTATCTTCACCCAACATGCCAAATCCTTTCTTGAACCCAAATCATGTTTGGCCCAGGCCTATTTTCCCAAATGTGGTTTTAAGTGAAATTTAATCTGTCCATTTCTGATTCTTCTATACTTAACTCATTCACATGGTGTAAGGAAACAACTACTTGACATCCAGGAAAACTTCCCAGACATTTCATGACATTTTAAAGCCTCCTTTTCTTTTGTATAGGAAGAAATAACTTGTCAAGTATAAACAAACCCTCCCCAAGATGTTTGAATCTGACTTTAAATGTTTTCTCAGATGGAAGTAAGGGAAGAGGAAACAAGGGATGGGGGAGGAGAAGTAAGCATAATGAAAGAAAGAACACAGTTTGAGCATTCGAATAAAACCAAAGTACTAAAAAAATAAAAAATAACAAAATAATAATAAAATAAAATAAAAAGAAGAACAGGAACCAGTGATGTGATAAGAAATACCAGAGTCACCACTGGCTTGCCACATTCCCACCCCATTAGCCTTACGTCCCTCCACAGAAGGCACTTGAAGATGATGAGAACAGATAAACCTAGTAATAGATTTCCACTTCGTGGCTATTTCCAATTATTGTAATATCTACAAGTCACCTGAATGTCCTGAATGAATCACTGCTTCTCATGTTTTGGCCCCATAGTCTGCCATAATAAAGAAGTCAGTAGATACTTAAACCATTTACGATTATTTTTATTTGGACAATTTCTCTTCTTGGGAAAGAAACCCTAAACATTGAACAGAAACAGTCATTTTTTATGACTGCTGACACATCTGGGGTTAGGAGAGAAGTCTGCATTCTTTCCCTTCCTTAGGCCAATACTTCAGAGAGCTTGCTTTCAGACTTCTGCACTGTGCCCCTCTCTTCTTTCTAGAACAGTTTAGCCTCGCCTCTGTCCTCTTCTGCCAAGCCATCGCCCAGGGCTCACCTCTTTATAAACAGTCCTGAGAAGCCAGGGGTCAGAGCAGGCGAAAGTCTGTCCGAGGAGGCACTCACAGATGACAAAATTTAGGGAGAATGTATGCTACAAAGAAAGCGAAAGATGTCCACTGCTCTCAGCTTCAGCCCCTCCCTGATAGGTCCCCAGTGTTCCCAATGTTCAGTGTTCAGGGTGCACGGATAGGTCCCCAGTGAGGGAAGAGGCTGATGAGGAATTCATCTGGGCTGATTTGCAGAGGACAACCATCGATTACTCTGGGCTTGTTAACTCAGTATCCTCTAGACAAAATGTAACAGAAAAGATTACAGGGTGAACCAGCTGAAGCCACTGTCACCAGAGGCTCTGTCCACACATCAGAACACCGCAGAAAGACAGCAGGGCAGGAGGCAGTCCAAGCGGGATGCCATCTGCCACCTCAATTGCTCCATCTTGTTTTTTGTCTTATCAGAGGAGGTGGCTTGCTCTGAGGCTGTGACTTACTGCTGTCATCAGCATTACTGAAGACGTGCTCCCTGCCTTCCTCTTCTCTCCCTTCCCCTGTTAGAAAAGAAACACTGATGTGGCCAGTGATTCTTTCAGACTAAGGAAGCACTGTCACCATTTTCGTTTGTCTGTGGTATTTATTCATTAATTTGTGCCCAGCCCTTTTCATATAGAATTTGAAGTAGTGACAAGAAAACCAGAAAACAGAGACTGTAAATAAAAAACACCAGAATGAAGGGAATACGAATTGGATTAGGAAGTATAGGCTTCCAGCTCAAGGTGGCAGCCTGAGGCCCACCCACTCATCATCTTCTGTCCCTCCCAAGAACCTCCGAAATAGAAATGCAGAGGGACAGAAATGAACACACCTACATAGCAGCTATGTCATACGGAGACTCTAACGAGCTAAAATTGAGCCCATATTGACATAGTTTTAAACCCTTTGAGCCTTCCACCGTGCTACTGGCCCAGTGAGAGGGAGGGGAACGCTAACTGGCTTGAATAAAGAGAAAGCTTATGCACATTCCCACAGGGAATTGTGCCTTCCAGCACCAAGCCAGACAGTAAGCCATGCTGACATTTGCCTCTTTCTTTCTGGCCAGAGGAAGAGGAAGGTTGTCTCTACGCAAATTGAAACAGGCTTCATTAAATGGAACCATTGTACTGAACTGAACATGTGGCATAAATTCCACCAAGAGACCCAAAGTCAAGTCACCATCAAGTTTTTTCCTGAGAGATCCAGCAACCAAGATTTTCCCTGGAGATGCTGAAAGGGAGCAGCTTGTGAACAACTGGGGAAACAACACCAAACAACCCACAGTTGCCACAGAGAAGAGATGGAAATCCAAGGCCAATTCCAGACCAATCCACATATTAGACTGTCTTCAGGCTAACTACAGTGATCCAAATCCCTCATCTATAAGACCCGGTTTCCTCTTCTGTAAACGACCATAATATTACCCATCCCATGGAGATATTGTGGAGCTTAAGTAAATAATGCATAAAACATTTTAGAACAGTACCTGCCATATGGAAAGTATTCTATAAGCAGTTTTTATCATTATTATTCTTTCTACACAACATTTACAATTTTTAATTTTAATTAAAATAAATATTAATTAAAGGGCTATAGGTAAAGAACAGTATTTGCTTGAATGTTTGTGTGCTTATTTGTTTGTGTGACATGCAAGATGAAGCCAAATTGACAATCACACTTAACATAGTGCCTGGAGCCGGGCAGCCGCACCATAAACTTTTGTTGATTGAATAAGTGAAATGAAAAAAATATTACTAGGTTCCTGGAAATAAGAAGAGTAAATTAATAAAGTAAGGCAAATAACTCTGAAAACTAGGACAGATATATAAACAACCAATTGGCAAATTCAGACAGGGTACCAAAAGATTTTCATGAAATTCTCCCAAACTAGCTCAGTCAGCCACAATGATGTGACTAGAGTTAGGTCAGACATGGTGCTAAATAAAACCAATTAGGCTGATTAACTGCGGTGAGTCATGGTAGAATGATAGCTATTATGTCAATATAGCTTGGGAAGAAGCAGCTGTACTCTAATTGTGGCACGCAAGATCTCAATAGCATCATAAGTATAAGTAAACACATTAACATAGTACTGAAAAACCAATTTCTTTTAAAAGACCCTTTAAAAACACCCACAGTACTGAAAGCTTCTCTAAAGATTTTTTAAATAAAATGGCAACAGCACCCTCTTGGAAAGAGCCATAAGAACACATCAACTTAATACTGATTAAAAGGCCAAATATTTTATATTTCTAAAGTAAAAAGCAACTGAAAACTTATTGATATAGTTCTTATACTTGATGAGAATACTAACAAAATCTGTACTTAAAAAGTTTGTAGTTCTAAGAGAGGAGTTTTTTAAAAAAGTACTAGAGCCTTCTATTTCAACTTATTCCTGTCGATGTTTCCATAGGTTGCTCAGCCAATAGGAAGCATCATATTGCATTGAGTTAGCCTAAATTCATCTTCCAAACCATCCAGTGAGGGAATTTTATTAGAATCATCTGGAAGGCTTTTTTTTTAACAGCCATGCTGAGATCTCACCTACAGAAACCAATTTTCATTAATCCAAGAGGGCCCAGGCATGGAATTTTTAACAAATCCCCAAATCTGAGGACGACTGTTCCAACCTGTATCAATATATGCCAAAGATAAGGCCCTAGAAAGCATGTCTAAACTGGCACATCAAAAACAAATTTTTAAGCTTCACTATCCAATACAGTAGCCACTAACCACACGTAGAATTTAAGCACTAAAATATAGCCAATGTTACTGAGAAACTAAATGTTTTATTTTATTGTACTAAATTTAAATTTAAAGGCTGATGCTCAATTTAATTATTAGAAAATGTTTAAGAATGTTTGAAATAGCTTGGGTATGTTAATCTATTTTCTCAACCACAAATTTTGTGAACTCTAATACAGATCAAGTGTTTCTGGTAAAGTTAATGCCTGAATTGAGACATGCCAGAAACATAAAATGCACATTGGGTTTCACAGACTTCATACAAAAAATAATGTGACTATCTCAATTTTTATATTGACTTCATGTTAAAATAATATGTTTGATATATTGGGTTAAATAAAATATATTATCAAAATTAATTTCACTTGTTCCTTTTTACTTTATTAACATAGCTACTAAAAAATTTTCAATTATATGTGTATGTTCCAAGGAAAATAAGCAACTTATAGGCAACCTTATCAAAAGACACACAGAAACTAAGTATCATGTGAATAATAATCAACACAATAATAGCTGAATCAGACTAATATTTTAGACTCTAGAATTATCAGACACAGAATGTAAGATTTTTATTTAAAGAAATAAATTAAAATATGAACAACAAATAAAAGACTTTCTAAACGAGTAAGCATAATTACAAAAAACCCAAATAGAACTTCTAGAAATGACAATCATGGCAATTGAAAGTAAAACCTCAACAAAAATATGAGACACAGCCAAATGGAAAATTAGTGAATGGAGAGACAGATACAAACAAATTATACAAAACGCAATGCTAGAAACATGTTTGACAAATATGAAACTAACATTAAGAGACATGGCAGATAGAGTAAGAAGTTTAACAAATTTTTAAATCGGAATACCAGAAAGAAATGTCAGAGAAAATGGGCAAAATATGAGAAAATAATGGGCTGGAATTTTCCAGATTTATTTAAAGCCATTAAGCTTCAGAACCAGAAATCACAACAAATCTCAAGCAGGATAAACTTCACAAAACATAAAAGAATGGCAGAAAACCAAAAGAAAAGAGGGCCTATTAAAAGCAACCCTCAAATGAAAATAAAAATACAGCTTATCAAAAGTGGTGGGGTGCAGCAAAAGCAATGCTTAGAGGAACTTCACAGCATTTAAAGCATGTGTTAGAAAAGAAGACATTTCCCATAATGAAAAGTGAAGTAAAAGACATTTTTCTAAACTACTTCAGATGTAACCATGGTAAAAGAAAAACTGAATTATATTTGCTATTCCCTCTATAGAAAATAATATTACAAAATCATTGCCATATGAACAGGTGCTCAAACACTGTACTGCCAGAAATGTAAGCAAAATTATAGAGATATATCAGACAGTTATAAGCAGCTCCTACTTCACTAGAAGCCTCTTCTCTGAACAGACCGCAACTCTGCCCAGTCCAGCAATTAAGAGTGTCAGAAAACTCCACCAACAGCTCTCCTCTACACCCCTGAAAGTGCACACCTTGGCCAAGAGCCTGGTGGTGACTGGGCTCTGGAGAAACATGTATAACATGGAGGAGGAGCCTTCACACTGTTTTGTTTGCCTAAGGCTCAGAGTGTAGCCTGTGAGAAATGCCTAGGGAGCTGCCTTTCTACACTGCTGGGGACCAAAGAGTATCATTATCTGATTCCTGGGCTCCAATAAAAATAAAACCAGAAAACAGTTCGGATATCTTTAACAAAGCTGTTTCAAAACACAAAATCGAATGTGATGGGGTGTCATAACACATCCATCGGCAGGTCCTCACTGAGCATCCATGGGGAACCCAGGTCTGGATTAAAGCTTCTGGAGCCATCATTAATGAATTGCCCAGTTTTTCAAACTGAAAGGACCTTCTCAGAGTTTTCCAGACAAGCTAAGTTAATACAGCTTTGGGGCATTGCTTTGGAACAGAGGATGGGAATTCAGGTCCTAGAGGCTCCCAGTATGCTTTATGTTGGCAGCTATGGGTTCTGAGTTCAAATTGAAAGCCTCAGGTTCACGTCCTCACAGCTCCAAGTGTAGCAGAAAAATAATACTCGTTTATAAGTTGTTCAACCAAAACTCCTGATATGAACACTTGTGGACCTGATTCATTTATGGGTCAACCACCTATTCCTGAAACAATTACTGTGACCAGGAGAGTGCCACATTCCTGCCACTTCTAGCTCCTTCTACAGGGAGAATATATGGAGCTGGGAGCTAGAAACGGTCTCATAAATTCTAAGTTCTAGAATGCTTCCCTCTGTGTGGAAACTTGACTCAACCTTGTTTCAGTTTATAGATTTTCTTTCCAAATAAAACAGAAAGCAGAACCTCTCTATCTAGGATAATGCAGAGGAGTGGGTTCTTAGAAACAACTCCCAGGTGGCTGATGCCATTAAGGACAAAAGAAGCTTCAGGAACCCCTGCTCTATGACCACCAAGTAGAATCCTCTATTTCCCCAGCCCACAGACCAGCCTTCCCAAAATGTCCTTCACTTATTAATGGATCCCCCTTCCTCACCAAAAAAGACAACGATTCCCTGATTAATTAAGTTTGAGAAGTTTTTGGCTCAATAACGTCAAAGAGTCACTCTTGCTTATAGGATATTTCAGAGGCTTTAGAATTCAAATGTGTACTTGGAGTCTCCAGAGGAAAACACCACGTGCAGAATTCTCCAAACCTATTTGACCATGAACCTTTTGGAGCATCTCTTGGGACAGATATTCCCTGGAACAAACTCGGAGACATGTTGCTCTAGAGGAAATAGTTCATTTTCTGACCCAGCCCCACCTTGCCCTGCCCATAATTTTAACTGAGATCACAAAGCAGTAAAAGGTTACTGAGGAAGGCTGGTTCTATCTCTTAATCTCCTCTCTTGGATGTTTATGAATGAATATAAAAACACAGAGATACACCTCATCAAACCCCTAGCTTCTCAAAAGAAACCCTTTCTTCACCCAACCTGTTACACAGTCACTTGAATAAAATTGCAAAAACCCTGCACTAACTTCAGCTCTGGTGGGAGGAGAGACCACTCATGGGCTACACTGAGAAAGTTTTTGGCCTCTGCGGGAACTCGCGTTCACCTCTGGCAAACCTCTGTCTGCAGCTGCAGAAGATCAAGTCAGGTTCACATCTGTTCCCCAGACACCCAACACCCCACCCCAGCTTGTCCATCCAACAAAGCCTGGCCAGGTTTTCACATTTAATTCCTCTAGGGCCCCTGGCTCATCTCCTCCCTTCTTGCGCCTATGAATTCTCAGAGATCAAAGCAGCAAGTTAGCCGAAGCTTTGTTTGCTCAGCAATCAGCAGAACACCTTAAATTCCCAGCTTGAAAGGAGGCTGAAAGGAGGTCAAACATACTCTATTGTTGAGAAACTTAAAAACAGCAAGACATGACCAAAGTATTAGCAGAGGAACTTCCATAATTTCTCTGGGCTTCAGGGTCCTGTGCAGTTAGGGACTTTTCCCCCCAGCAAATTAATAAAAGAATCTGATGGGAAGGTAGCCAGAATTTTCTTTGGAGGTCACTCTGAGTTGACTCAGGCAATGCACTGATTTTGAGATGGAAATTGGGAGCTACTGCCACAATCCAATGGTCAGCCTCAAATTAAAATAAGGTATAAGAGATTCATTCTGCATTACTCTCGTAAGCCACTCAGCCCATGTTCTGAACTGTTCCTCCTCCCCCTAGCCTAAGTTCACAAAATTTTATGGCATTTGAGAACTGAAAGGTCATCTAGTCTGGAGATTTTCAAAGTGTTTGACCACAGAAAACATTTTTTCCAAACAATATATTAAACAGGAGCCCAATATAAAGTAGATAGAGTTGGGGACACTGGGGGATGGTGGACTGGGCAAAGCCTGGACTTCTATCTACTCAGCCACCCCCTTTACCATGTGGCTTTGGACTCCCACAGTTTGAAAAGTCCCTGATGAATGCAACCCTTTCAGTTTACACAAATGCTTGAGACCAAAGATGCAAATGGGGCTCCCAGAGTCTCACATGCTCCAAGTCTTTAAGTTCTCATTGAGAGTTTGCACCTCTGATCTTCACATTAAAAAAAAAAAAAAAATCTCCAAGGTGGTCAGCCTACTTTCAAAACGCCCCTGTCCTGTTCTCAGCATCACTACACCGCTACCCCGAAATACCTGGGTCCCCTGACACCTGCCCCGCCCACTCTTATCCCCCAGGCTCTTCAGTTACTAGATCCTGTTTCCTAAATTCAGTTAATCACCAGAATCACCTTGGAGCTTATTAAAAATATAGGGCCCAGCACTAGACCTAGTGAGTCAAAATTCCCAGAGGTGGGTACTAGAATCTGTGGCTTAAATAAGCACCCAGGATGATTTTAATGAACGGCCAGCTTTGGAAAGCATTATGCTACATTTAAATTGTGTTCCATGTCCACCACCAAAGTTAAAGTATTCTTACATTTAATCACAGCCTCGTTGCTATAGGACCACGACTTCATATAACTTTCTCTGGACATCTTTATGGGATTGGTGGAGGGTGAGTCTCTGCAAGACTTTTCACTCATGTATTCTAAAATAGACTTGTACAAATATTTATCTATAAGAAGTGTGTGTTACTGCACTTAAAAAAAAGAAATGTTCAACAATGAAGAGATTGATTTAATAAATGTTGGCATATACCTGTAATGTACATTTACTAAGAAATAATGTTTAGTAGATTAATAACATGTAAATATGTTCACAATATATGTAACACAAACAACACGTTATAAGAACAAATGTATAGTAGGAGTCCATTTTTTCATGTTCATAAAAAAAACTGGAAATATATACAAGACAAACTTAGCATTATCTCTAGAATGATGGTGCAGTTAATGGCAATGTTTAGTTCCTTGCATTTCTTTTAATCTTTTAAAATTTCTATAGAGAACATAAATCTTGGAATCTACAAAAGAGAAAAAAAACAAACAAAAGTCACCTTAAAACAATCTTTGGGACAGGGAAAAAAAGCAACAGATAGGATCAAAATGATGATTCAAGATATTAACTACTTACACTCTTGACCACAACTCTTGATGATAAAAAATAGTTTTGTTATTTTTGTTATTATTGTTCTTAGAATAAATTCACAAAATCTCTGGAAAACAGGGAGGCTCACCATCCATAGACCAGATACAGTAAGAAATTTCTGGAATAGAGAAAGCAGTATTCTGAGATTCCCAGATGCTTATGGAAAGCAATCATTTGAAGGATGAGGATCAAAATAAAATCTCCTCGTACATAGAAAAGGAAGATTTTTAGTATGAGAGAAAAGTTAAGATGTTTGAAGAATCTAAGAAGTCTAACTTCTGGTCATTGGGAGGAAAAAAAAATAAAGAAAATAGAGGAAGGGGGAAAATAAAAAAAAAAAAAAAAACAGAAAAAGTGCTCAACAGAAGAAAAACATGAGCATTCAGATTAAAATAGCCTGCATGTTCAACAAAGTGAATAATATAATAACAAAAATATTGATCTCTTTCAGAACGAGGCCCTGGGCTAAGTGGTCTACATGCAGTATGTATTTTAATTCTCATAGGAAACCTGAGTGTGGAATCATCATTTTTTTTATTTTATAAATGAAGCAACTGATTACAGATACTAAAAACACTTTCCAAAGTTAACACACCACCTACCTGGCACACGAAATAGTCTCCCTTCCTTAGTTAATAATCTTATAGCCAAGTGGAGTTTACATTTGCAAGATTGTTTCTATTGTATTCAGATTGGTATGAAACAATAAAAGTCTCTTTTCTGTTGCAGGAGAATGTTCTTACCTTTGTTTATGGCCTGGTGAATTCTTAAGTGTGTAGCAAATCAACACTGGCTAGCTCTGAGAGACAGGATGCTTGCTCACAGCTGCGCCATCATCAAGGGACTTTGGGAGAAAGGCCTTGAGCTAGCTGCACATGGCAATGCAAAGAGACCATCTGCGTGATGCCAGCTCTCACCTTGACTGCAAATAGCAGGAACTAATACCTGCTAGACCTTCACTGGATCACTTAACCTTTCTGAGACTGCGAAGATAATGCAATGTAATGAAATAATTTAGTAAAACAGCCTCATGCGTAGCATATAGAAAGTCACTGAGGAAAATAAGTATTTAGTTGGCAAATAAGTGATGTGCTTAGTGAATTGTTAGTAAGTTGTGTGACGAGGCAATCTGTTCCTGTCAGCACCAATATCAAAAGGTAAGGTTTTCTCCTGGATTCAATTTTCTTTCAGAATGCAGAGATTAATCCATTGATTATGGAATCTACACTGTGAGAAGTATGAGAGGGGCAGAGAAAGGTAGAAAGAGGGGGAAGAAAGGAGGAAAGAATGGGAGAGGGTAGGAGAATAGAGACAGGGAAGGAGAAGTCACAGGCTAATAATATACCAAACATTCCCACAGCACCTCCTGGGTGTCAGGCACTGCTCTAAGTGCCTCTTGTGTATTCTCTCATTTAATCCTCACAATAACCTTATGAGTCAGGGAATCATGTTATGTCCATTTCACAGATTGGTACATCGAGGTGCAGAGTAGTTAAGTAACCTACCCAACATGCACACAGAGCCAGAACTTATAGCCCTTCTTTATAGCTCCAGAGCCCAGGTCCTTTGCTACTACATCACTCTCCCCTCAGGAAAAATGGAATATGAAGAAACTTCCCAGTTCTTCCATTGTTCTCCTGGGAGATGGACTGCACAACCAATTAGGGTCTCTCTCCTTTGTCTGCTCAATCCCAACTCTGACCGACTGCACTTTATTGGAAACCTCAGCTCACTGGTCTACCTCCTGTGAAACCAGTTCCCCGAGGGCAGAAATGCATCTTCCCTCTGTGAGTCAGAGTTGCCGTATCCTCACACCTGACATTCATCAGACGCTGAATGCAGCAGGGCTGTCCTGGGATCTGGGGGCATGAGAGTGCCAGCGTTGCATTTCTGGGAGGCTGGTATGTTTGGAATTGTCTTGTTATTCTGACAGAAACTTCCAGCTTTTCCAGCTGCTCCGGGGAGTCAGCATTCGACAAGGCAACACGCCCGCTCCCCAGTACTGACGCAGACAGGGCCATTCTCCAGGACAGTCCCGATTTCATGAAGCTGATGTTTTCTCAGTCTAAGCAATTAGCTAAGTTTTCAAGAGTTATAACTGTGTTTTATTAAATCAATACAATAATTTTTATACAGATAAACTCGCAAGTCAGAGAAAATCCTTTAATGTCTCACAGATCTCTCTTAGCCAGTATTCTCACAATCTTAAGGAGGCATGATCTTAAGTCAGTAAAGACAAATATGTATATATTTTATATATTTATTTTACATATAAATATAAAATATATACTTAGAGAGTGATGGAAAACACATTTTAAATGTTTTTCTTTTTAATTAAAGAAGTATTATAAATCGAAAAGAGTAGAAAATGCCAATAAGCAAAAAGGGAAGGAAAAAAATACCCTGCCAGAAATAACTACTTTCAGTGTTTTAATGTATACTCTTCCAGACTTTTCTCTATACATATGCATTTATACAAAAATGTGATTATATATACTGTTTTTAACCTGTTTTTTCCCCCTTAAAGTTGTGAATAACATCATCCTAGCTTTCCATGCTTTTTATCATTGCTCTGACTATACTTTATTGGAACTTTCCATCATTTTTTCTGACTTCAAAGTATTCTATAAAATGAATGAGTCCTATTTACTTTACCAATCCCCTTCTCCTGGACATTAGACAATTCTGATTTTTTGCTCTTAGAAAGAATTCCTCACTTAATTATCTCAATAGTTTAAACAAATACCACTCATCTAAAAGAAAGGAGCTCAAAAAATACACTATAAACAGTGGTCTGAAATCATGTGGGATCCACTTTTGTCCTAAATTTCATTTTCTATCTGGATTTTTTTATTTTTAGATTTGTCCTTTCCTGTCACCAAACCATCCATCTGTCCAAACATTCCCTCACTTGATCCTTATGCCCCTTCCTAGCTACTCATCTACCAGTTTCTCTGAAATGACTTTTCCTTTCTCTTTTGTTAAGTCCATTTCCACTATCTCCTCTCTTTTACTTTCATCCATTCACTCTTTGTCCTATGGACTCATACCGTCCTTTGAAGCCTACTGTACAAAAGACGCATGCCAAGATCAAAGGGTGAGGACACCACATCCTGAGCCCCAAAGGAATTCAGAATCTAATTGGAGATGCAAGGTACATATACGCAGTGGCGTGCCAGCAAATTGGCTCTCTGAGGGGGAAAAAGCCTTGATGTGTGTGTGCATGTGTGTGTGTGTGTGTATATGTGTGTTTGCCAATTTCTACACTATAAAATATTCCCACCGTTGCCAAGCTACTAACGTGACATTGCTGAGACCAGAGGTGGAAAGAGATGCACATAAACCAGCTCCAGGACATGACTGCATGTGCATGAAAAGCTAAAATACATGCATATGTGTGTATATACATGTATGTATATGTGTATATACATATACATATATGTATTTTAGTATGCATGTAAATATAACCAAACAAGACAACCACAGCAGATATTTCTGAGTAGGCAATCACGTCATCATTATCATCACTGTCTTTATCAGTAACATATATCAAGCATTGACAATATATCCTGCCCTGTGTTCATGCTTTATATGCATTGCTTTGCAACACACTCCTAGGAAGAGGTATCATTATTACTGCCATAATTTTATCCTTGCAAAACTGGAGTCTCAAAAGAGGAAATAATTTGCCCATGTTCGTTCAATGCGGTAAGTGTTGAAGACAAAATCTATCTGATGCCAGAGCCCAGGCTCTGATGACTGCCCTCTCCTGCCACTTCTTGCCAGAGATCTAGGCCTCAGGGCTCCAGACTGTGGGTTCCCAAGGGTAAACTGACCATGAGTCCAAAGGAGTGGATTGGAGTTTCCTGTCAAGCCATGTGACCAAGCTTGCTTCCCCATTACACCATTTCTCCAGTACACCATGAAGGCTGCACTGTTAGTAACATCCAAAGGTGCCCTTCAAATAATGATACAATTCTCTCTTTATTTAGTTACCTTCTCTTTCCTACCAAAAGCCTTCCCAGGTATTTTTTTCTTTAACTATAACTTTCTTATGCCTGTTTAGATTTATCTCCTGGATTCTTTTTTTATTATTATTTCTATCTCCCTATCAATATTCATTGATAATTCTTCATTATAAAAACCTGGGAGTCAAAGAACTGGTATAACTAGGAGGAATGCGTATCTATAAAGAGACAGATGAAAGGCCCAAGGAGCTGGCCACATTACGATGTGTCAGCAGGATAAGGTTGCCATTCAGAAGGCACACACGTGTGTATAAAGGGTAATGTCAGTGTAGGAATTTTGCAATAATTCTCTCATTCCTTGGCCCTGGGGAGTCTGAGTCTAGTTCCACAGAGAAGGACTTTAGAAAATTGGACAGGATTCAGCAGAACACCACAAATATGATTAAAGAATTGAAAAAGGAGACCAACAATGGCAGGTTAAACACACCAGGAACCTTCCTGCTGATGTTGAAGGCTGAAGAGAAAATGAAAAATCATTTTCCATTGAAGGCAGGAATGAGGAATTAATATTTCTTGAGTATTTACCATGTGCTGGGCACTGTGTTTGGCACTTTATGTACATTAGCTCAAATAACTTACAGTTGCCCTTCAAAGTAGGCTTTATTAATCCCCAGGCTTTCATATGGGTAATGTGGTGTCCGCAGGGAGCTGGGAGCTTGTTCCAGGCCACACAGCAAACACATGTAGATTCAGAAGGCAAACCCTTGTCTCTTGGACTCTAAATCGTGTATCTTTTCCACTTTAAAGACTGTCTCCTGTTGAGAGGACAGTTTCTCAACTGTGGCACTACTGACTTATGGAACCAGATAATTCCTTGTTGTAGGGCTCTTCTGTGCACACTGTAGGATGTTTAGCAGCATCCCTGGGCACTACCCACTAGATGCATCCCAACCCTCATGAGCTGTGACAACCAAAATATATCAACCAAAATACATCACCAATGTCTCAGGGCAGGGGAGCAAAATAGAGGTTAGGTTCTTAACCTCTAGTTAAGAACCACTGAGGTAGTAAGGAAAGTTCATACCATATCTAGTACCCGCTGCTCTCCATTTCCCATAAGAAATTTTTTAAGGAGTCATTTTGGTCTTAAATAAGTAAGAACATACTGACTGTGTAAGCTATTAACTTTGGCATGTTTTGCTTTACAAAATGGTGGGCTTCCTGAAGAATGAACAAGATAACCTGTAACTGGTGAACTGGTATTGATTGGGCCAATTGAGTGACAAGTCAAAAACAGAGGCTGTGATAAGCCTGGCCCCCTGATTCTTCTATTAAATGGCTGATGAATCCCAAATGAGGGATTTCAAGGACAACAGAGGATGTATGGAGACTTTGAAGACCCACTCCTGTAAAATAGCTAATCGAGGGGTCTGGCTTTCATATTTCATTGCTTTTTTGAACAGGGCAGGCACTAGCTGTTTGGTGGACAATTATCAAGTCCCAAGACTGTGGGAGAAGCCATTTCCACACCCAGACAAGCAGCTCAAAGCATCAGCAGGTCAACAGCATGGTTATTAACTAGCAAAGGCAGAGAGGAGATAAATGGTTTGAGGTACTCTCCTGCATTTGCCAGGACCCTGTGAATCTCTCACTTGGGTCATTCCTGGTCAGAGTGGTCTTCCCTGATATTGTTACAGGTTCCTGCTGTCCCCACAGAGAGACCTGTGTCTGGACTAGTGGGAGGCCAGAGCAGGAAGTGCAGTGATTGAGTCACTCAGAGGTGGGGGTGGGGCGGAGGGGGGGGGGCGGCTGGCCCCTCTGAAAGGTACTCTCTCTTATTTTCTTCCAGCTCAGAAGCCCTGCCACTAAGCAACCAGGCTTCCTCTGAAGCCACCACACACATGGCAAACCTCTTCTCCCCACCCAGACCAGCATCGTTCCTTCCAGCAAATCAGGCCTCAGGGCGTCTGTGTTTACACCTTGACCCATGGCTGAGGCCTATTTTGTCTCCCTCAGCTGTGACCCTACCTCCCAGCATCCCTGCCTTGTGTCTGTTGACTTTTCTCCTTCCTGTCTTCTCACATTTGCTCTGTCTTCTCCATCAGTAAATGGCATTTCTTGGGGTAGGAGGGAGGCCACAGACCACAGGTATGTGTCCTGTCTCTGCCGGGCCGTGGCCCATTCCAGTCAAAGGCAGATGCCTGTGGTACCCTGTCCTAGTGGGCAGGGAGGAACGCAGCCTGGTGTGTGGTCAAAGGAAACTGTGCTTCTTCCTGGCTGCGTGTTTGGGTGGCAGCTCTCTCCTTGTTTTTCGCTATTTTTACTTCAGAAAAACTGCCTCTCCTGTCTGGGGTTCCTGCCCTGCTGAGGGAAACAAGGTGGTATGGGAACATCAAGTGATCTGAGCCCACAGGGTCCCGGGCTCTAGTCCTGTGCCGTCCCTTGCATTCCTCCTCTGGAAAGTGGGGATGCAAGGTGAGGGAGGCGAGGACAGCCTCGCGATTTGGCTCTCGTCAGAATGAGGTGGCCGAGCCAGTGCCACTCCTTAATGCCAGCTGCCTTCCTACCCCACCCTCAGGGCCTGAACCACAGGAAAAGGCACCAGGGACCCTCGTTACTCATGCTAACATGTGACCTGCCACTCCCAATGCCCAGGAAGAGGGGCTCCCTGTCAACTTCCATGTCCTGGATTTCTGTTTCTTAACAAAACCATCTTGTTACATTTTGAATTGAGCAGTAAGATCCTCTTTTAAACAAAAAAGATAGGTACATCACTTTGTAAGTAAGAGTAGGGAATTTTAAGGAGAGGTGACTGGGGAAGAAATGCTCTTATTCGTAACAAGAATAACTACCCTTTGAGCACTTACTAGATGCCAGACATGGGCTAAGTGCTTTACACATTTTCATCATATTCTTTCAGCTGTGAAGAGACTATTGAGAGTTCATTGGCTTAGGTGACCCGAAGGCCCAGGGGTGGTCCTGGCCCAACTCGGCCCTAGAGTAAGACAGTGAACGGTGTCATCTGGCGCTGTTCTTCTCTCCATCTCTTTACCTCTCTCTCTGTCTCTGTTTCTGTATGTCTCTATCTCTGCGTGTGTTTCTCTCAGTTTCTTCCTCGTTCTCTGTCTCTCTCTGTGTCTCCATCTCTCTGTGTATCTTTATGTCTATCTCTTTCTCTGTGTCCCTCTCATATGCTCAGAGGTATGTATGTGATGTGGGTGTTTTCACAGAACTTTTGAGTCTGAGTTATCATCTGGGATTTCTTTCAGGCTCCATCTGCTTCCAGAACTGTGTGCAAACAGAAATATCATATCCAAAGCTCAGGAAAGAAGAGGCATAACATTTTTGTCTGACCTGAAAAGCCAGAATGTGTCAAAGGAAGTCATAAAAAGGAAGGAAGAACAAATTGTCAGGCCTTGTCACAGCCACAAGGAGCCTCGCAGACCACGCTGTAATAAAACCAGTCCCTTCATGTGCAGCTTTCCAAACACCATGCCTGGTCTAACAGGAGAACGTGCAGTCCTGGGTTCAAGTCCTAGCTCTACAGCTTTCTACTGTGTGATTCTGAGTAAATTACTTAACCTCTCTGAGCCACAGTTCCCTTCATTGCAAAACAAGACTAATAATTCCTACTATGGAAGAGTGTTGTGAGGATTAAACTCACGTGAAACCTTGAGCATGGTACCTGGCATATAATACGGGTCCACTCAGTGGTGATGGTACTGGTGGTGGTGGTGGTGATAATAGTGGTGGAGGTGATGAAGGTGGTGATGACAGTGATGGTAGAGGTGCTGGTGATGATGGCAGTGGTGGTGGTAACAGTGGTGACATGAAGATGGCAAGGTTGGAAGTGGTGACCGTGATGGTGATGGTGACTGCCATGCAGGTAGTGAAGGGACAAGGGAAGCAGTGGTTCAGATGTTGCGAGTGGAGGTGGTGGCAATGGATGGAATCTGCCTGCTCATTCCAATGCTTTCTACGACCTACATGCACTTTAGGAAAACCAGGTACATCAAGCTCCACGTGTCCCTGCCTTTTAGACACACTTCTCCCTGAGAAATTTCCGGAATCGCCATTCAGTATTCCAGTTCCATCAGCCTAAACCACAGTAACTGAGAATCGGTAGCCCCATCTCGGTAACTGTGGAGCTAGGCTCGGGGCTGGGGCTGGGAGTGCCACCATGAACAGACACGTGCATTCTCTCACCTTTCACTCATTCCTATCCCTTCCCTTTCCTGCCTCCGAAGTGCTAAGCTTTCCAAGCCCAGTCGGATTTCCTTGCCGGCTCCCCTGCTTGTCTCCCCATCTGCCTTTCTTCTCTGAAGACCTGATTTCTTGGTTCCTGTTGTACTTGAGATCGCACTTTAGGGAAATCCAAAGTGAACAACAAATACAGATTTTTCTCCTTAAAACAAACCAAGAACTTCCTCCTGCTTTGCTCCAATGTTATTGAGAGGAAATTCCTCAACATTCAGAGAACAACTCTAAAAACCAAGGTGAGCCTCATCACTGCCAAACCAAATTCTCAGAAGCACTGAGAATTGAGTGAGAAATTTTTAAAGACAATATTAGCCTAGAGTTCAATTCACCCTTAAATGAGCTGAAGGTTCTTGAGAGAGAGAGAGAGGGAGAGAGAGAGAGAGAGAGAGAGAACAAATTGTCTATGGAAATCTCAAAAAAGTATAATATAAGGGGTGGAAACATCAGATCTGGAACCAGAAGCCTGGGTTTAAGCCCTGGCCCATTAGTAGCCCAGTCTTTCCAAGCCTCGATTTCCACATTCGCAAATCTGGAATAAGTGTGAAAGTGGCCTTCCTTGGGAAAAGACACCAGTTTTTACACAGTGAAGAGTTCTACAAAGATAAGCCCTTTTTATTCTTCTGAATCATTCTAGAGCAACATTCTAGAAGAATCAAACTTTCAACCGTCAAGGCAGGGCTGTCCCAGTGCAATGTCCCTGACCCTACCTCGATATGTTTTCAGGTCCCCTTCTGAAAACCTAAGTTGTAATGAGGTCAGTGATAAACAACCTTGAAAGAGGGTTACAGCAGGCCCACACATTGCATTGGATTGTGGTCCATGATGAGTTTATTAACAGAAACCTCTGGTGTATTGAGATTAGGGAAGCAGCAAACATTTTGCAGGGTAACTTGCATGTATATGTATCTTCCTGGGCTTGGCAGTCTATTCCTGGGGAACTTTACAAGAAAACAGGGAATGGAGTAATCTATCTTTGAGAGCCAAATCCTCTAGAACAGAAGCACATGGAAGTCAGGAAAGGAAGCTGAAACTCATGGCAGATTTAGCAGCCTGGATTGAATGCCCAGCTGAGCCCATGTAGAGTGTGAAGAGGTGACAACAGGTACTGCAAATGTGCCCCTGCCGGTCCTTCCTTTTCTTCCTAAACTGCATACTCAAAGCCTGCACTTCCAAGTCTACATCATCCTGCAGATTAAAGGAGATGAAGCGCAATGCCTGACTCCAAGTAGCACCAGACAAATGTTGCCTGCTGACTTTTGTCAGTGTGGCTTTTGTTCTGCCCCTTGATCATAAGGTCTGTGTCCTGGATGAGAGCCCAGATTGAAGGTGGAAGGTAAAGCAATCAACCAGTGTTTCATGAACACCTGTGTGGCCAAACATCCTGCCAGCATGTGGAAGGCACCAGGTACTCTCCTAAGCCCCACACCTTAGAGACTCTACAGGTTCAAAGAGGCTGGAGAAATCACTGAAGAGAAAAGAGTCTGCAGAGAAAACCAATTCTGCAGAGAGCAGGACACTCAGCAACCTGAGGAAGAGTGTGAACATCACTCACCCAAGTACACAGTGAGCTTGGCAGCAAGCATAGGGTTACATTTGGGAAGAATGAATGAAAGAATGAATGAATGAATGAATGAATGAATCTTACTGCATGCACTGTCACCTGTATGTGTCAGACCAAAATGAAATTATCCAAATCACCGAATAAAGCACAGAGCACCAAGTAGGTTCAAGTACATTGGCTAAGTGGGACTGGGCAAGCAATTTAATTTCTCATTGCTCAGTGTCTTCACTAGTACAATCGCAGACCTTGTGATAGCTCCGTCACAGAGTTGCCGTGGGGATTAAACAAGGTAATTCATGCAAAGCACTTAGGACAAAGCCAGGATCAAAGCAAGAATCAACGAAAGAATGGTAGCTATCATCATTATCACTATTCAACTGAATCAAAAGAATGGAGCAGCCAGAGCTGAAGCAGTGAAATGTGGACGCTGCCTGCCTGTAAGCCATGGACTCTGCCACAGACCTGATAAAAAATGTCAAATTAGCAGGTTCCCTCATAGTGCCTCCTTCACTGTTATAACAAGGAGTGCAACGGATAGATTTGTGATGGTCCTTTTTGTTTCAAGTCTCCATGAATGGAAGGCAATAATCAAATGTATCCTGATGGGTACATCATATATACACGTGTGTGTGTGTGCATACATATATATACACATACAAACACACACACACACACACACACATATGGGGAGAGAGAGAGAGTCAGTTCCTGTCATCCTACATATGTTGTTGCTACTTGTGCTCTGTTTGCACGTCTTCCCATCACTCTGGCTGGACAAATTTGATATCTTCATCAGCTGGAAAACAAACGCCTGTGAACTCAAGTCTTGGGAAGGTCAGCTCGAGAAGCAGCATATTCCTAGCAACAGTTGCCAGGGAAGATTATGAGGGTGGACTCAACTCCCAGTAGGGATGAAGATATGGAGGACTATATAATTGGCATTTGTCTGAGTGGGGCGCTTGGTGGGTTGCCACTTTGAAGGGCATATGTAATCTCTCCGGTTAGCATGCTGCTCATTCCCTTTGTTAAGGGTTCTGGCTTGCCTTTTTGTTTTATTTGATATCATGTTGTTTTCCCAAAATATTAGAACTAAACAGTATCTAGTCCAAAGTTTCCTAATCCTGTTAGACCCAACATCCCATTTTTACAGCAAATTTTTTGCAATATCCCCTTTGTTATTATAGATGTATAACCTACCAAAGTACATAATTTAAAAAATAAGTATAATATCCTATAATATAAATGAGAAATTAGGTAATTTATAATGAGATAAATTTCAAATATGCTTAGAAGACCTAATACACAATTCAGATGCTTATATGTAGTTCTGATACGCTATCCAGGTTTATTGTATGCTTTTAAATACAAGCTAAATAAGAACATTACCACTAGGTACAGAATCCCCAAGGATGCAATGCCCGCGAATGCAGAGTGAGAGAGTGCTGCACGAGCATCTCCAGCACTAGGAATGGCATTGTCATCAGTGATATGATTTTTCAAAGTGATAAACAACTCTTGGTAAAGCTATAAACAAGACAGAGTACATGCATTCTTCCATTTCCATAGCACCTGCCTTTCTAGGAAATTTAGTGTATATTAAAACCATAAAGCAGTGGTTTGATTTCATGTGTAAAAGAGTTGGGTTCAAAGCCCAGGTGATTAAAAACAACTTATTTTGAAGAAAAAAAAAGTTGGAAAGACAAGACTCCAAATGCTTGTGCACAACAGGATTGTCACGCTCCCGGTCTCCACCCATTAAGTGCCAGTGTGCCCCTGCCCCGTTGTTGCGACAATCAAAATGTCCCCACAGATTTTCAAAATGTTCCCTAGGAGCACTAGTGATCTAGTCCAACCCCACTCATTATGAAGGTGAGTAAGCTGAGGTTCAGGGAGAGAAAAAGTGATTTGTGCAAGGGAAAGCCAAGGTGAAATGCAGACTCTCCTAACTCTCAGGTCTAGGATCAGGACGCTTAGCTGAAATCCTGTGGCTACCCCTCTCTCCCTGGATGCATAAGCATCAAGCTGTGGGGTGTGTTGACATTATCCACAGTTCTATTTTTCTCCCTCTCAGTCCATTTTCAAAATTAACCTTAATTTCTGATTGCCAATAATTTCTTATCATAAACTAAGTTGTGAGCTATTTCAAAAATCTGCCTTCGGCAGAAAGGCATTGTTCTTGGAGAAAAGAGTCTTTTCTTCACCTGGTGATTATTTCACTTGGGATGGATCACAATAGAGTTCATCAACACCCAGCCAGTGGAGGCAGATAGATAAAGACCATGCGGCAGGACACAGCAAAGTCTTTATTTCTGTATTGTTCCAATTTTAGTATATGTGCTGCCGAAGCAATCACAAGAGTTTCTATTTCTCTTATATACTCTTATATATGTAAAATATAAGAGTTTTATCATCTAATTTTTTAAATTATTAAATGTCATATATTCACGTTATTGTTATTATTGAGACATTAATTGAGTGACGCATGTCCAAAGACCATGCCCAGGAAGTTAATGAACTGGAAACTAGACACCAAGGGAGGAGGAGGAGAAGGCAGAGTTGATGGGAGAGAAAGGTGAGCTCAAATTTGGAGGTGCCCATAAGACCTCCAAATGGAAATGCCCAGCAAATTTTTAGCAATGTGACCCTAGCTCTACAAAAAAAGGGGCTTGGCTACAGCCCCATATTTGGGGGTCATAATGAAGGAGAAGCGAATTCGTATTAAGTTAAACGAAATGAAATCATCCCTGAAATAAGTGGAGTAGGAACAAAAACAGGCTATGGATAGAACACTCAGGAAAGCCCATGTCTGAGGGCAGACGGGGGCAGAATGCCAAGAGAAGATGGGAAGGAACAAGCAGGACAAACACGTGGCCAGGCGTTGATCAGAAAAGAAGAAGCGCCAAGGCCACAGCCTGGCGCTAAGGGTTTGACAACATATACCACCTTGCTTAACACTCGAAATGATACTAAAAATGAGAGGATAGTATAATACCCCAATTGATACTTGAAGACACCACAGCAGAGAAGGGTGACTTGCTCACATATGCACAGCTCATAAGGCGTAAGTAGAATTCGAAACCAAGTAGTCTAAATGCAAAGAGTATACTTTGACCTCCAGCTAAACTAAACTGAGTACTAAAAATTGTGCCTTGGATCTACCATTCGAACAAAATGCCGAAAAAACCCAGGGTTTTCAGGGCGATGGCACCTGCTCCTGGCGAGCAAGTCAATCTAGGGAAGCACCGAGGATGAAGGCCAGCTCCGTCACTCTCCACTGGCATGAGTCTGACCCTCGTGCGGTCCTCAGCACAAGCGTGAAGATGGAAATTTCTCATTATGGATTACACTGCATTCTCAATAAAGTACAAATTACTCCCCAACAGATCTTCCCAGACAAATGAGTAAATGGACGAACAGAGAAAACATGTGTCCAGTCTATTATACACTCAGTGAATCCACTATTAAAACGTGTAAAGCAAAACTGATTGTATCACTAACACTGGTAAGTTCTCGCTCCTACCCTTAGCAGCCTGGTCATCCACATAAACCAGCAATGCCCACACTTTTAGGAAGCATTTTCTGGCAGGTAGGAAGAGCTCCAACCCTGCCCCACAAAAGAAAACCAAATCTGGAATATGGTCTAGGCCATCCCCCAAGAATGGTTTCCTGCCATATTGAATGAAACTATCCTTACAGAAAGAGGTGAAATTCACTGTTTGTCCTGAACTTTGAGGTGTATTTGACTTTGCCAATCTCTTCCAGTAGATCTGGAAAGGGCCCAGGCATATGAACTTTTAGCTACCATCCCAGATAATTTCTAAGCAGGTGGTCCCAGAAGGAGCCCTGAGACACACAACTAAGTGGTCGTGCTTGGCTGGCCTCTAAGAAGGAAGGAGACAGATGCAGAAAATGAGAATAGAGAGAAAAGGGCCTTTTATTCTTGGAGGCTAAGAGATTAGGGGACAGGCGATCCAAAGATTCAGAGGTCCAGCTGCTTCTTAGAAAGGGCACTCTGATCAATGACTGACTCTCCCACCAAAACATAAGCCCAGGGATCTGTGCCTGCTGCTGATGTACAACTACCCAGATGTTTAGCACATAGTATGTTTAACACAGTACTTCTTGAATGAATGACTAGTGAAGGAATAAATGAATATGTGAGTAGTGGCACTGTAGTGGGTGGCTTAAAAGAAGTTGAGGGCCTGAAAGGCTCTTACTGTGGTCCGAGCATGGAATAAGGGCCTGTGCACAGCAGGCAAGTGAGAATGGAGAGGTACAGAATTAACACTCACTCCAGCATATTTGAAGCCAAAGAGACCCCCACAGTGCTCCTTGGAGGCATTTCCATATTTCTGGCATATTCGAGAATGTCTACAAAACTAAAAAACTTATGAGACAGTCGAGACTGAATGAACTGTATTGCAAAGCCAGTCCTCCACCCCACCTCAACCCTGGGAAATATTATTCTCCAAGTACAGACAGCTGGGCAGTGGGATGGAACTCCTGCTTTCTCCAGACCAGAACACACCCAGCCCAAGCAGGCACGTTCCTAGCTCATTCCAGCTAGAGGTTTCATTCTGGGTTTGGCAGTCATTTTGGGGTTTTTGTGTCCTAGAGACATTTAACTCTGTACTTAATTTAGGTTTAATAGGCAGCTATTATATTAAATAGAGACCAGCTGAACTGATTATTTAAGACATAGTTATGGTTGTTTAACAACTATGTGGTTTGACTGCTACATCTCAATAAAGGTTTTCCAGTACTCGGCTATTATTACAGCTTTGTATTCAGTAACTGTCCCCACCTAGCCACTGCCTTCTCTTTAACTATTGCCTGAGAGCACAGAAGGTCCCAGGTCTGCTTCATCCCGCAGTTCCCAGACTGCTGAGTGTCTGAGAATCATGAGTATCCACAGAGACCAGGGAACTGGAGCTGAGACCACGTGTGGCTGTGCTGGAGGGCCTGGTCCTGCTGACAAGGAGCAGGCTCATGGCTGCACGCCAGTTCCAGCCCTAAACAGCCTGTCAGCAGGATTCAGGACTTGCCTCCCAATGGCAGTATGGCTTTGCTGGGAAACTCAGGCCACAGCTGAGCCCAGGAGGTGACTCAGGCACTTGGGACTCCTCTAGGAGAAGAGAATCTGTATGTAAAAAGAGAAGTAGGAGGAAAACTATAAGGGTACTGACCCTCTAGAAGTTTCCTCTAGCGTGGTATTACTTAAAGCGTGATTCATAAACCAGCGCCTATCTGAAACCTGTTCTTACTGGTCCACAAATCAAGAATGATCATTTAGGAACTTGTGTAGCAACTTGAAACTGCCATGATATCCAAATGTGAGATCAGTGGATCTGGCTAGTCAACCAGGGTATAGGCCAGTTTGGACATTGTCAAACTCATGCGCAGAGAGGCACTTGGCCAGGCTGCTCTCAGACCACATATCTGTCTGTCAGAAATTGAAAATGTGAAAACTAGTCTTTAGCTCAGACACTTTGGAAACCACTGCTTTCGTGCTATTTCTCACCTTATTTATTTCCCTGTTCTGCCTGCATGCTTTGGGGTACATAACAAGACTTTTATAATCTTCTTTAGGTACATTTAAAAATGAGTAAAATGGTGTTATGTATATTTTACCATAATAAACAAAAAAAAATCTTTCTTAAACTGCATCCTGTTTCTAGAATCAAACTGAACCTATCTGTTCCTTAAAAAAAAAAAATCAAGACTATAAATATAGTAAAAATCACTGGATCACATACTTTAAAAGGGAAATGTTATGGTATAAAAGAATGCTTTCATAGTAAAATGATATGAATTATATCTCAATAAAGCTGCTATTTTTAAAAAGATAGATGGATAGATGGATGGATAGATGGATATGTACACAGATGGACACATAAGTAGATATGTAGGTGAATACATAGATGGATACAGAAGTGGGTATAGAGATGTACATGTAGATGGATACATAGAAGATATTATAAGAATTGGGTCACACTATTATAGAGGCTGAGAAATCCCATGATCTGCTGAGGGCTGGAGAACCAGGAAAGTCAGTGATATAATCCAGTATGAGTCCAAAGGCCCAAGAATCAAGAGGCCAATGGCATGAGTCCCAGTCCAAGTCCGAAGGACAGAGAACCAGGAGGGCCAACGTCTATGGGCAGGAAAATAATTCCTCCTTTCTCCACCTTTTTGTATATTCAGACCCTCAATGATTGGATGATGACACCTGCATAGGTGAGGGTGATCTTCTCTACTCAGTCTACAATTCTAATATTAGTCTCTTCTGGAAACACCCTCATAGACACACTCAGAAATAATGATTTACCAGCTATCTGGATAACTCTTAGCCTAATCAAGTTAATGAAATTAACCATTGTATACTCATTCAGTCATTCAACAACCATATATCAATGTCGACTATACCTTACTCGCTCACCAGTCTGGAGACTGAGAATTGACATAAAACACAGACCCTGCCCTCTGGGTCCAATGCGAGACAGTAGAAGAGAGAAATATGTGCACAACTAATTATGACTCTCCAGATTGAGGAATTAGCCAGACATATGAACAAATAGCACTAAGAGGAAGTAATAAATGCTTTTCTCATTCACATCAGGGACTCTACAAGATTGCTGGAAAAAATTTATCACTCTCCCCTTCTAGTTAACACGGCTACATTTAGACATGGTTTTTAGATACAATGTTTTGACCTCCAGTCACTTCGCCTAGGTCCATGCACGGACCAGGCTGCTCTCTAGTGCATGAACTTGTCAGGCAAATGAGTCAACCTTCCCCACCCCATTCCCCCAAACTAAAAGTTTGGGGTCTGCTGACTTTGACTATAACTAGCTTTGACACACTAAAGCCTGAGACAAATTTAGGGGAAGAGGGCCTCCCTGTGAGCTTATCACAGGCCAAGATACTGATCATCAGAAACACATTTTTAAATCTGAACCTCTGTATAGGAAGGAAGGAAGGAAGGAAGGAAGGAAGGAAGGAAGGAAGGAAGGAAGGAAGGAAGGAAAGAAAAAAGAAGGAAAAAAGAAAGAAAGAAAGAAAGAAAGAAAGAAAGAAAGAAAGAAAGAAAGAAAGAAAGAAAGAAAGAAAGAAAAAGAAAGGAGGGAGGGAGGGAGAGAGAGGGAGGGGGAGGGAGGGAGGGAGGGAGGGAGGGAGGGATCAGCATAAATCCCAAGGACAGAAAAACAAAAAAATAACAGCCCAGGAAACGTTAGGATAATGATGCTACAGTAGGATCTTTTTCCTTCACAGTCCAAAGAGAATCACGATCTAAACTGAATTGATAGGTAGAATGGTGAAGGAAGTCATTAAAAAGACAGACTTCACCAGGAACTTTTCTGATGAAGAAAATCAGACGTTTGGACGCAATTTCTCAAATGGGGTTTATTTCAGGACTTGACAATGATCAGGTAAAGCCTTTGAGAAGTGTAGCTTTCTGAAGGATGGGACAAATCGGAGGTCAAGTTGGAATTATTTACACTTATCAGGGTGGGCCTAGCGTGGATGATTTAAACCAATGCACCCATCAGTCTCCATCTCCACTAACCTCCCAGGGCATACTTCTTAGCAGACTCACTTAATGACTCAAGCTTAGTTGCATTTTCTGTTCAGAAAACACTTTATGCCCAAAACCCTTACTTAAATTTGACCCAAATATCCTACTCTGCATGTGTATTTTTTTAAGTTACTTTAGCTAAGGCAACTTGTAACTGAAACCATGCTTACTAATTTTTGCTAGAACGTTATTGACTGATTTGTGAGTCAAAAAGTTAGTTTTAGCCAGTTCTGGCCTAAGTAATATGTGCCTTTATCTCCTCCTCGTGTTACAAACACAGCACTGTTGTCCATCACAGACCCCCAGCTCTCAAAATGCAAGTGTTCACCATAAATTCAGAGAGAAAAGACTGGCCTGAGTGTCTGCTTCACCCCAGCCCATGTTCCCAGACAACTCACAGGCATCTCAGTCTGTGTATATCTCCCCAAAGGCCTGCTCTACAGACCTGCCAACAGCTGAAAGTTATAAATAGGACAGTTAGGGAGGATGGGGGATAGAGAAGCAAAATTTAATATGGATTCAGATGCAATGAGCCAAGAAAATTCTTTGGAGGAACGAAGAAGGGAAATATCAGTGGTGTACTTCTAAAGCCAAACAGAATGGTTCACGTTAGCTTCACCAATAAAACCTGTTGGTCGCAGGGGGTAACTATCAAAGAGAACCTGAGAGATTACTCTAACCCAATGGCATTACTTGGGGAATGTCACTTCCTGGGATAATACCTGATCCAGATTAGTGGCCTGGTGTGTGTAGGGGAGGGGGGGCGGGGGGGGGGAGGCACACACGTAGGCCTCTCTGGAATGGGAATTCCATGGGGCACCTGAACCTTGGCACACTGGCGCACAATGAACTTGAAGCATGGCCTCATGACCAGGGGTGTTTGTTGGGGTGACTGATTAACATCTATCTCCCCACCTGGATCCTAAGGTCCATCTCTGTCCTGCTTGTTATTGAATTCCCAGTGCCTCCTACAGTGTCTGGTGTGGGGTGGGTACCACCATTCCATACCTCCTCTGCGTGGCCTGGCCAGCCTCTGCACCAAAGCACGGGCTTCCGTCCCCCAGCCTCTCGCTTTACGGTGCTGTGATTCCACTTCCCCGTCTGTCTCCTCTCAGGAGGTTTATAGGCTCTTCTTAGTCAGTGAGCTCCACAGCCCCAGTGCCTGCAGGCTCGCCGACACTTGTAGAATGAATGAATTGCTCCCTAAGAAAGACACATGATTTAAAAAAGCTCCAACTCATGATGTTTTCCTATTACATACATTAACAATTTCAGACTTCTTGGTTTATTCATGATGTCACGTAGCCCTTCCTTACAAGCATCTTCGGCTTGGGGACCACGAGGAAGCTGAACAGCTCAGGCAAGCTGACTTGTAGGAGAGATTAGACATGGAAGAAGGGAAGCAATACTCTTCTTGGTATCCTGAGTTTTTTTAAAAAACGAGTGGTTCACACCAAGCCCATGATAAGTGAAAACCCTCAGACTTTGTTCCCCATTTATATCCTTAGGACTGTCATCCTCCATCCACCACCGGACCTACCTACCTACCTACACTGGGCCATCAACCCAGTAGGTGAGGTCCTTTTGAGTTACTGTCTCTACGGGAGGCCTGCCACCAAAAGCCACACTCTTCTCATTGGCAAAACCTTGTCCCATAGCTCTGTGAGGCTGCTTCCACCTCGGTTCCTACTAAGGGTGTTCTTGGCTTGTTCTCTGCTCCCAGGAAGAAATAGTCTGGTCCCTCTGTGCTCTTCAGGGGCACAGTGTATCTACCTTTCTTTCTGTTTCTAGGTGACCCCAAGGTCACTGACTGTGGCACCCCTGCCCTCCCTTGGGGGTGGCATCCACATTTCTCCAGAGGCTTCCCTGCAGAGCCTTGCTCCTGCTGTGTGGGGAGGACCATTAGGTACAGTCTGAGTGCATTTTCTCTCAAGAATTCATTTTAGAAAGGTGTCTTTTCTAATACCCAGACCTCCCAGTGGGGAGTGTGTGGGAAGGTTCACTGTCATTGTATAGTTTTTCGAACTATATTTAATGACCCTTTAACAGGATATAAAATTGATTTTGAGGGCTGGACCAGCATTGAATACACAGAGTAGAAGTCCATTCATTATAAATAGGAAGAGTAAATATTGAGCATCTTTTGTTTTAGTTGTAGATGAAAGAGTGAGAGAGATTTATTGTAAGGAATTGACTAATGTGATGGTGAGGGCTGCCTAGACAAGTCCAAAACCCATAGGACAGGTCAGCAGGAAGGCCAACCTAGACCTATCCGGTTGAAGCTGCTGTCCACAGATGGGATTTCTTCTACTTCATGGAAGCCTCAGCTCGGGTCTTAATGCCTTTCAACTGATTGAACCAGGCCCACCTGGGTTATCTAGAATAACCTTCCTTACTTAAAGCAAGCTGATTACAGACTTTAACCACAACTCCAAAATACCTTCACAGTGACGCCTAGCTTAGTGTTTGAATTACTGGGGACTGTAGCCTAGCCAAGTTGGCACAACAGAACAAATGAGGGTTTTTTTTTTTAACTGTGAAAGATTATGATGGTATAATTTTATGTTAATATATTTGAAAGTCTCAATAAAATGGATCATTTTCCAGGAAAACACAATTTACTTCATTTGTCACAAACAGAGGTAAAAAGAAAAAAAATTGCAATGACCAAAAAGCATGGAAGAAAGCAAACCAATTTCAAAGAACTGCCTCCCCGCAAAAGGCTTTGGGGTCAGACTGTTGTCACAGCATGTTCTTTCAAATGTTCATGGAACAGATAATTCTCACATTATGTAAACTCTTCCAAAGTACAGAAAAAGATGGAACACAATCTAACTTATTTATAAATCTAGCAGAGCATTAAGACCAAATCCAAAAAAGGATATAGCAGGAAAGTGAATAATTTCGATAATAAACAGATACGAAGATTATAATTAAATCCTAATTAAATATCAGTGCACTGAATCTAACAGGACAACAAAAGACAATGACAGCTTCTGGGGTGACACAGTAGATTACACACACCTCTACCATTTGCCACAGCAAAGATGCGCGCACTTCCTGGGGGCTAAATGGCACCTGCAAGGAGGACTGGTGTCTCACCCAAGAGGGCAGCCCACTGAGCAAGGAACATCCACTGCCTTACCCCCCCCACCCCCCATGAGAGGACAGACTTGAGTTTGTAAAAGGGTTGACCTGGGAGTAAAAGAATCCTTTCTCCTACACCTGGGAACAGTGACATAAGGAGCTCCAAGTTTTCCCCAAAACAATCCTCTGTGTGTACCATGAGATGACCAATATTCTCACGCCTGCCACGGAGGGAGCACAACAGCCAGTAAGAAACGGAGGCAACAGAAGCCTGATGAGTCAAAGAAAGTCACTCTCCTTCCCTGCTCCCTGTCCCATTGCACTTGAAATGATGAGAGAACAAACAGAACTAAGAGCCAGAGGTTCCACGCTGAGCCTGTGCAGACGAAGGCAATAAGCAAGATTCAGATAGAATTTGAATTTGAGATTGAAGCATTAAACTGGGCTGAACATTAATAACTCAGAGGCACCTGAGTGCCGCAGAACCAGCATGCTATCGCAGGCCCAGCAGGGGAGGCAATCTGGCAGGAGTGTGACTGAAAAAAATGCCAACGCACTAGTTATGTTCTTCTTTTAATTGTCTGTACTTCCTGAATTTTCTACAACAAACAGATATTACTTTTATAAGCAAAAAATTTAAGGTTGAAACCGACACTGGATTGCATGGAAAGGAAAAGTTTGCCATGTAAGGAATACTTGAAGGAGGTTGTGATAGAGAGGATTTAGAAGGTACTTACTATCACATATCTAAAAAGGTGTCCTTTGTAACCATCCACTCCATAAAAACATAAGCTATAAATAATAATAGCACTGGAAAAAAGGATAGGCTTACTCTATGATCTCACAGATGTCAGAACAAGGGTCACCAATTTCCAGCCTCAGGGAGACAGATTTTGGTTCCTTGTGAGGACAGCCTTTCTTTCCACTGCAGCAGCCCCACATGGATCAGGTGTCTGTCCATTTTCTACACTAAGCTGCATTACCGACTTCTGAAGAGTGGCCTCCATACCCTATCAAACACCAGCGTTCTAGGATTCCTGCATACCCGGGCTGGCCTGCCCCTGGCTGCTTAATGCTAAATCCAGCTCACAGCTGCTCTCATCAGTAAATACTCTGGACTTGTGCAAAATCAAGTACATGACTATTACCTTACCTCCAAGCACTGTCTCCTTAGGCTTTTGGCTTTTCAACTTCCCTGAGCAGGTCCTTCACCAGAGGTCACATTTGCCCAGGTGATTGCAAAGGACACAAGAAGAAGTGGCACAATTGCCTCTCCCTCTGTTCTTTACAGCAGGATGGTGAAGCAGTTTGGAAGAAGTCGGACTTCACAATGCCTTGGAAGTGATGGTACGATCAGCAACAGCAAAGTCTGACTTTGCTGGAACACTTTGGCACACTGGCTGACATTGATTCTGTATATTTTCAGCAGCACAGACTACCGTAAAGTAATAAACATATCTTGTATAGTGTTACAAAGACTCAAACCACCATAGTGTCCAAGTTAGAGTTACAAGTAGATACCTGGCAGGCGCCCTGACAGCACAGAAACCCTGTGTTAGCCCCCGACCTGTCCAGCCTCAGCTCCACACCATTCCTCCAGCTCCCATGTTCCCAATCCTCCAACAAGCTCATGCCTTGGCTTGGGGCAGAGGCCTCTCACCCTGCTCTCTGCATCACCCCTCAGGAATCCCCTCAATTTTCCTAAATGTCTCCTGGCCCACCCAACTCACATTTTGCTGCTTCATCACTGGCCTCTCCTGGTGAGCTGGGCATGCCTCTCTCATAGGCCTAGTGACGCTTCTTGTCATTGCCTGCTTCTATCTAGACTGAGAGCCCCTGGGGGTAGGACCTCTGTCTTCTGAACTCTATGTCCCTAGCAGCCTGCCTGGCATACAGTGGGCTCTCTGCAAGTGTTGGCTAATTGACTGAATGCAACAGCCACACCAGCGTAAATGTGTTCCCTTTGTTTAGTCCATGCAGCAAACAGTGTTCTGAAGCCAAAGTGACTGTGTCTGGCAGAGCTTAAAACCCTGATTGCTCACTCTGCCTTTCGTAACTCTCTAAAGCACAACCGATGCCCCCAAAAATCAATCAAGGTGCATGTGATTATGGAGCACTTTGGTTAATTGCAAACTCTATCAGTTTCCATAAAAAGCTGGCATTTTATATACAGTTGAAACAGGCCACTGGTTTTGAAGATGCATGTGATGTGGTTTCCTGATGGGCAAAGGAACGTAGGGGAATATTTATTATGCTCACGGATGACATTCCAGCTATTGTCCATGTTCCTTTTTATGGCATCATAAAAATTACTCTTTACGGTCAGGCTGGTTGACATCTTCATCAAATCCCCTAAAGTGCATTTGTGCCAATAAGTAACATTCAGCAACCTTCAACAAAGGTGTATTGAGTGCCCACTATGAGCAGGGCACTGAATAACAGGATTTGTCTCCAAAGCTTTCAAATCTGCTAAAAATGTTCTCAGGTTCGTAGCAGTCAAGACAAAATATATATATATATATATATATATATATATATATATATATATATATATATATATATATATATATATATATATATTTGCTCTAGCCTCCCCTCTGGGGCCAACTGGGTGAAAATGCACCTAGAGCCGTCCAGGGAAATGAAACCTCCCTTCATGGACCTTCCAGATCTCCTGAAAGGATCTGTCTCCAGCTGGCTCTGGAAAACTTGGTCATTAAATGCTGCACACAAGCCCTGTCTCCAAGCGGCTGAGCTTTGGGGCACACAGCAATCCCTCAGCCCTGGGAACTTGCCTTGTTAGGTCCCAGAGACTGGGGAAGCACAGAGGACCACCAGACCTCTTCCTACACCAAAATTTAAGGCACCTTCAAAGCAGAGGGAACAACACAATTAGTTAACCCCTTTGAGTTCCAGTTTCTTCATCTGCAAATGAGGATAATGCTGTCTTACCCCCTCTTCCCCCATGATCACCACCCAGCTACCATGCAGAAGTGGCTGAAAAGATAAAGAGGACTGATGGGGAGGAGCATGTCAGTGACAGGCATGGAGCGGGGAAGGGAGTGTTGATGACGGATCACACCAAGGCTTCTAGCCTGGCGGCCACATGACTAATGATCCTGGTACCTCTGAGCGTCAGAATCCAATCATGCCTGATGCTGGCCTATTCTGGGCTTTTCAGTAATAAAAACCAATAGCATTATTTTCCTTTACTTAAACCAGTTTGAGTTAGAATTGAACGCAATCATCTTAGCAGCTGAACTAACCCTGTATTTGCTTTGCCCCATAGAATATATGTCAGAAGACTGCTCATCTTTGCCCAGGTTGCTTTAGTGCTCAGTATTTAGTGCCTTGCCTCTTGGGCAACTTGACTTTTGAGACATCCTGTGCCCTTTCATCCTCCAGGGACCATTGTCACAAGGCACCTAAGGCCTCCTCTGGCCACGCTCCCCCTGCAATCAACAACGTCACCTCTTCTAGCCCTGAACTCGGTATTATTTGCCTTTTGTGACTGAAAGGAAAATGAAACAATCCACTCAAAAGCAAATAGCAACATTCTTTAAATATGTTTCTTTTCCTTGCCTGGTGCACAGCCCTGTCTGTAGGCTACTGACGGGGACATTTAAACGGGTGAGAAAAGCTATTGATTGTTGACATGCTACTTAGCTCCTTGAGTTTCGACTATCAATATCTCCCTCTGAATGTTTAACAATTTGCCTTCTCTCCACTCCAGTCAGACAAGTACAGTTCCGACCGTGGGAAAGAAAGAGGAGCTTGCTTACCCGTCACATGAGTCAGATTCTTTGTTTCAGATGATTTGGGTCCCACTGGATCAAGATTTAGCCCCCAGGACCTACTATCTTAGGTATTCGCCTCCTAAACACCTGCTCTGATACCGAATACACTGAATTTGAACCTACTTCCCTCAACCAAAAAACAGGTCCTGCTGACACAGGTGCCTCGATGCACCACAGCAAGGTTTTCATGCAGGTCCAGGGGCTGACCCTGATGGTGACACAGTTTCTCACGCGATTACGAGGGATTCAACTGCCTCTCTCAGTGTCATCAGGGCACTGGATGTGAGAAATTTTAAAAGCAAATACTGTTGACTAATCAGGCTCAGTGTCTACCTATCTGTTGCCTCCATAGGCAACCTCACCCACTATGGAATTGATTTCTGCTCTGAAGCTGATGGTCCCCAGCTGAACTTATGCCTGATATGACAATGTCTTTAAGCCCCAGACTGAAGCTCCCTACTGCAGAGCATTCTCAGATGACATGTAGACACCTCTAACTCAATATGTACAAAACTGGACTCAGTATCTTCCCCCGAAATCTGATCATCTAACTGTATCTCCTGACTCAGTCTATTGAACTACCCATATCCTATAACCATAGTCATGAAAACATCCTCGACTTCTCCCGTAACCAATTGCCATCGTCAGAGCCTATTGATGTTACATGCTTGATATCTCTCTGTCACCCGGTCCTCTCCATCCCTACAGCAGCCTTGGCCGGGCTAGAACAACAGACCTCTCATTGATCTCTCATTTCCTCTCCAATCTCCTTTTCACCCTGTAGAGTGATCTTACAATGCACACTCTACTCTGATCTGTCCAGTGCTGACCTTCTGGATAAACTCTACCTCCAGCTTCTGTGATCTAGCCAGACAGACCTGCCTAGAATTCCCCAAGATTTTTCACACATCCAGCTTCATTTGGGCTATCTGCTCCTCCTGAAAGCCCTCTTCAGGGTCACCCTGCCCAACTCTTTCCCCTACCCTCAGTGTTGGTCATTCATGTCTTTTGTGTCTGTAAGTCTAATCTTCCTCTCACCCTGCACTCATCTTGTGCCTTGCAGCCCTTCACTTCTGGGTCAGTCTCACTTATTAGGGATGTGCGCTCCATAATTTACCCCCTGCTGAATCCCCAGCCTCTAAGCAGCATTCAGTAAAGTCTTTCTAAGGATCAGAAGAGTTTCTGCCTCCTTCCCTCCTTCCTAGGATAGCCCTCACACTGACCTCAGAATGCAGCCGGTCTTTGTGCCCAGACCCCTGTGGACAAGAACCCTTAAGGTGGTTCAGACTGCTGAGCTAAAAAGGAAGGTACTCCAAAGCTTCCAGCAGGGGAGCCTACACTTTAGAGGAAAGAGAAAATGGTGCAAGCCCCTCCCCTATCCCCAGCAAGCCCCTGGAAAAGTCTTCCTGTTCTCCATGCATTTTCTCTGGTCACCTAGGAACACTGCTTGGTATTTATGAGTGCAGGGAATGTTGCTCTAGCAGGCCTTTTTTCTTTTGTTTCTTTACCAGAACATTTTATGGTTTAATGCTTGCTCTTCTCAAATGCAGGAATGTGAGTGGCTCCCTACTGTGAAGACTGGTCTTCATTCCCACAGGGTCACTTCACCTGGAAGTAATCTACTGGATACTATGTTCAAGATCCTCAATCTGACCTCTGGAGAAAATGTCAGGATGTGGCCCTCAAACCCCAGAGGCCCCAGCTCAAAAGACAGCTTAGCTACCAGATGAAAATGAGAAAAGGGACAAAGGAGAAGAATCTATCCTTCTCGACAAATTCCCAACTACCACGCAATGTTCAATTATAAGGTATTGTGAGACACATTTCTTAAACTGAAACTTTCAAATGAGTGCATTCATCTCAAAAATCACCTCACTGCTATCAACCTTTGCTCAAAGCACTGGGACCACAAGGTCAGCAAAGGTCTGGAGATAGGTGGTCAGTCAGGGCAGCAGACAGACTGAGGCAGGAGCAGAATACATCAGTCAGTCAACAGTTGGCAAGTTCCTACTGTGTGCCAAGCTTTGCAGGTACAGTGGTGGCCAGGACAGAAGAGTCCCTGCTCAAAGAGTATCTATTCCCCTGAGTGGTAGCAGACTGTGGAGAAGACTGGGAAGTGCCTTAAAGCCAAGAGAAGTCCGGATTTCCCTCGAGAGACAACCAGAAGTCATCAAAGGCTTTAAGCTAGAGAGCAACATTTTTGAATGAGCCATCTGGCTTAGGGAAAGAATGGATCATTGGAGGACAGCACTAGAAGCAGGAAGTTAAAAGTCGTTGTAGTAGATCCAGCAACTGAGGAAGAGTGTTAGACAGGGCTGGCTCTGGGGATGGCAGTTTGGGAATGGATTTCAGATGTACCTTTAGGGTACACCAATTAATGCAATGTAGAAGACAAGAGAGAAAAGCATTGGGGTGTCTCCTCACTTGAGCAACGAGGGGAACAATGGTCGCATTTATAAGATAGAAAAGATTTGGTGCAAAGAGAAACTATTTGGGGGAAAGGGACAATCCAAATCTTGTGCTGGACATTTTAAGTTTGAGACATTGGTGTAGTGACATCAAGAAGCTTTTATTAGATACATGAGTCTACAGCTTGTGGGTGGGGATGGAGAGTCTGAACCAGAAAGAAACTTAGAGACTACGGAGCAGAAATAAGATGATAGCTTATATCCCAGAAGAGAACACAATGAAATAGCCCAAGCTTTCATTTAGTCAACAGGCTTGTTTCAGAGTAAAGGGAAGCAATCACCCTCTGCAACAAATTCCAATTTTCCTGTGCACTGGGAGGTGGGCAAGCCGTCCACAAATACAGTCTGAGACCCTGACCTTGTGCCCTCAGACAAGTCACTGTACCTGTTTAAGCCTCAGAGTCCCTGTCTGTGAAATGAGAGAGTTCAACTCGACAACGTAGCTGTGGTCTCTTCGGTTCCTCGCCTTGGAGCCCAAATCATTCTTGTGCTTATACCCTTGGACTGGTGCAATGCTGGGACAGTGGTCACAAGTGCCTGAAATGGTCCCTGCCTCAGGAAACTCTCCCTTAAAGCTGGAGACACCAGACACTAAGGAGGAATGCCCGTAAAGTGCATGGCAGTTGCCTCCAAAGGTACTGACTCATTGAGAAGGGTGCCATCCTCCTCTCAATGCCTACCTAGGAGAGCTATAGACATAACTTGTTCTAATGATGAGCAAACTCGTCTCTCTTTGGGAAGAAAGAAAAATATTTCTTTGTGATGGAGGCAGCTGGAAGCCACTGATCATTATGCTACAATCTGTGTTGTAGACAAGGCCACCACATCACCTAAGGGAAGAGAGTTTAATAAAATTATCTGATAACCCATTGTTCCTTAAGCTCAGAGCCCAGCAATAAGATTCAAACTGCTCAACAATTACTCAGTGTAAGAGTCTGGTGCCTGCCATGGGGGATGAGGTGGGGGGTAGGAAGAAGAAGGAGGGGAGGATGAAGAGCAAAAGACGATGCCTCTGAAACAAACTGTAAATAACTATTGATTGTTTTTTAAAAAATAAAACAAATACACGCACAGTCTGTAACTAAAATCCAACTTAAGTGACAGGTGAAGACGTGGGTATAGGGTAGTAAACCGTGCTGTGATTTGGCCATAAGAGGCAATGAAGTACTGATTCATGCTACAACATGAATAGACATTATGCTAAGTAAAAGAAGCCAGGTACAGAAGACCATATATTACATAAGTCCACCTACAGGAAATAAGTGAAATGTCTAGAATTGATGAATTCATAGAGACAGAAAGTGGATTCATAGTTAACTAGGGCTGTGGGGGAAGGAGGAATTGGGGGGGTGATAAAAATATTCTAAAATCCATCATGGTGATGGTTGTACAACTTTGGGAATACACTAAAAATCATTGAACTGTATCCTTTAAATGGGTAAATTGTATGATATGTGAGTTACATCTCACAAAAGCTATTATATATATAAGTGTGTGTGTGCATGTGTGCATGTGTGCACGCGTGCACGCACCAAGGCTCTTCTTGTTGTATTGTGGAGAAATGGTTATAAATACTGATTAGCTCTAAATGCTGGTAGATGAAATGCTAACTATTAATTCGACTATTAAAGTAAGAGCCACTCCTGTGTCATAAGAGAGCAGACAAATCAAGAAATGTTGCTCTCAAAAACTGCTTGCTGAACTCATTCTATTCCCAGATTCGTCTGGGGGTTGGAAGGCATGTCACACTGGCTGTTTGGGAGATGGGATAAATGAAATGCATGCTTTATGATAAATGTCACTTCTGTCAATTCTGGCAGCTGCAATATGTGCAAGAGCAGAACTCTCCCCGTAGGGTGTAAAGGGAGAGCTGTGCTTGGAGGAGCTGCGGAGCAAAGCCAGAGGGATGCAGCATGCTAAGGTGGAGAAGATGCTGAAAGGACACTCGGGGGGAGGTGGAGGCAGGGACAGGCCATAGAGATTGAACCACAATAAAGCAAGTGTGATGGATATTAAAGCTGGACTCAACTTACATTCTGTCATGATCTTAACATCTGATTTTGCCAGAGTCCAGTCGTCCTCAAACTTGTGTGTGCACCGGAGGCATCTGGAGGGCTTATTAGAACACAGCTTGCTGGGCCCCGTCCCAGAGTTTCTGATTCAGTGAGGCTGAGAATTTATACTTCTAACAAGGGCCAGATGATGCCAATGCCGGAACTAAAGCAGCCAATCCGCGGATCATACTTTGAGTAGCAACAGTGAAGGGAACCTGCCAAACACATTCCAGTGCTGGATGAGATCACACTGAGGACTCTTCAACAGGCGTTTAAGACAACTCTTGAGATCTTTCAAGGGCAGAAAGGGTTAAGGGAGAGCTGTCATTCTGTCCTGGGAAGACCAGCCGGGGCCCTCGTGCAGTTTAGACTGGACTCTAGGCTTCTCGTGTATTGACTGCAATCAGCCAAATTACCCTCATAGCAAATTGTCTTGAATTATTGCAATAGTAATAGGTGCAGCTGGGTAAATAGTGTACAGGATGGTGCAAGTCTATATTCATTAAGAGGTTGTCCACACTGTGTGTCTCTCACTGAATCTGGCTCAAAATGACTTGTTCCCATCAACCTGGTATTTCTCAGTACTTGTACATCTGCAAGCTCTTCCTTTGAGGACACTGGGAATCTTCATGCATTTGTTACAGGTCTCTAAACATAGTCTCCAAAGTTTCATCACATATATTCATGGAGTGGCCACAGAGACGCACATCCCAAGTGTCTCCAAGCTTCTTAATGGCATGTATGCTAACTGTTTAATATCTGCTGAAGAGAATGAAACTCATGATTAGAAACAAGTTACTCTCAATTACAGGCTGCATTAGAAGCAAATTAATGAATTTGAAGCCTTTGTGTCTAAAATATAAATTCCATTTTTTCCCAGCTTTATACAGATATAATTGTCAATTAAAATCATATAAATTTAAAGTTTAAAATATAATTTGATATACACATGTATTGTGGAATGATTATAATGAAGGCGGTTAACACATCCATCACCTCACATAGTTACCGCTGTGTGTATGTTGAGAACATATAAGATCTACTCTCTCAGCAAATTTCAAGTATTCAATACAATGTTGTTAACTTTAGTCACCATGCCTGAGAGAAAGGACTATTAGGAAACACAATATTTTCTTAAGGAAACTTTCCCCGTGATGGGATACAGCAGAGAGGAGCCATGGTGGAGCTAATGGAGATTAAGATTGACCATGCAAACTCCATGGAAACTAAGCCATGTTTCTTTTATGTAATAGGTTTGGTAATTATACTAAAAAGGTAAGAAAGTCCACAGCCTAAGGGGAGATCGGGATGGGTATTAATGAGCAATACAGCTAGAAAATGGGGGAATGGGACAGCAAAGAATGTCCATCTTTCCCCGACCTGCCAGGCAGGGGTGATACGCAGAGGTGGGCAATAAGGTGTCTTGCTGTCCTGTTGGATGGAGCGACATGAAGATCTGCCATTAACTAAGGCCCAGTTTCCCCAGCCTCTGAGGCTCTGTGCTGCCTCTCTGATGGTTCCAATGCCCGTGGAGCCTCCCATATTGTGGAGGAGGTTACCAGTGGGAGCAGGTTGTGCTGCTGTACCAACCCCGGAAGTCAGCCTGACTCCCTATGGTACACACCCTACAAGTGAGAGCCTGGACCAGAACACTAAGTCAGGGAAGGAGGGTGTAAACCTGTCTGCACTGTCTCTGTTCATGGGGTTCTGTCTGTGTCTATTAGATCAAGTACGTAAGTGGTGTGTGCTTACTAACTGGCATCTACTTAATATCACTGAAGAATTGTGTCTAAAATTATAGTAGTAAGACTTTTCCTGTATTAATTATTTTGATCATCTTAACTTTTTAAAAACATGCATGGTATGAATCTTACGGATGAAGAAAATATAAGGCTCAAAGGTAGGAAGGGACAGATTCAGGGTTGGAATCTGTCTGCTTCTAGAAGTCAGTATCTTTAACTGAAGAAATAACTAGACACTAGGGCAAAAAGAGGTACTTCAACCTATGTTTAAATTCAGATACGTGAGGCTCTGAGAACTCTCAACCTCTAAACGATTGTGCAAAATTTGGCAAACAAAAATCAGACCTCTCTGAATTACATCCTGCCACTCTGAACTTGGCATTTTGGTTGACTTTGTCTATGACTTTCAGTGGGTCCCCTGACTTTCCCCAGCGTGCACTACCTCCCATGATTGTCTTTACAGGTGCCAAGATCTTTGGGCCTCACACTCACCCTCTCCCACCTCTCAAGGCTCTCCTGACCATCGGGTGGCCCAGCAATGGCAAGTTCATAAATTAACAACCAAATCCCAACCAAAAATGTTTTCCCAGCCTTAATGTCTGTATTTTGTCCCTGTTAGAACAGAATCTGAAATGGCAGATTCACCATAACAATTCATATAGCTTAGGCATCAAGACCCCTCTTTTCTAAGGGTACCTTCTAAGACCCTTTATTCAATTCTGTACTTATAATTTTGTTTTCTCAAAGAGGACTCCAGAAATCATACGAACTTCAGGCCACCCAAAACCTAAATCTGTCCTGCAGAAATTACTCCTTTATCTTGGAGTTCTCCTAGTCAAGTAGTAAGGTGCCACCAGGAGTTCACAGTTCATGATATCAGGATTAAGCTTAGATCAGAGACACAAGCCCCACTGCGCCCCATCTCTTCTCCTGTGCATCAGTCTTGGAGCCTTCCCCCACCCCGTGGGACACACTGGCCTTGGTCGGCCCTGCTGCACTACGGCCTTCAAGCCAAGGGAAGGCCAGAGCTCCCAGCTCAGCAATTTGCCTGGGCCCCGCCTTATTCCAGCTGTATCCACTGGACTCTTGGGGAAGGGCCAGCCAAAGCCAGATGATCCGACATGATGAAAAGGGAAATTCTCAGCATTTTTTTCTGCAGCAGACATTTGCCAAATGCAATGCAATGAGGAGAAGCAGGCTGAGGTTTTCTTGAGCAGCCAAATGCATCTTCAACCCTAACATGGTTCAAGGAGGAAAAAACTGGGTCACATCTAATTAAGTTGAGTTTCGGGGGGAACTAGTGTCTGCTGTGGACAGAGCAGGGGGCCAAGGAAGGGATGCCAAGGAAGGATGCAGGACCAAGCTTTCAGATACTCTCCCAATGCATACGGACTTCCAGTTTTGGAAAAACGTCTTCATATTCCCAGAAATGACCCAATGGAACAATCAGATTACATTATTTTCTCCAGTCATCAATGCACAGTGATGGTTCCAGATGGAAAGGGCCAAAATCCTGTTTTTAACTCTGTCTTGACTCTCACACTAACCAATTACCCACAGTTTCTCATAACGCGGTTTCTCAAATACTCATTTTTCTTTCTCACCAATGACAAAGGAGATTTGGGGGGCAGGGGAGGAATGTCAGTCTGTCAGTTTGAACTTCCCAAGCCAGTTTCAGCTGATCAGCTTCTACCAGGAGGAGTGCCCAGAAGGCTGGCCAGAGCCCCGTTTCCCCCACAACCGGTAGGCAATCTATGGCTCTAGAATCACTTTCTAACATATCCTCTCAGGAAGCCTGTGCATTTCAGTTATCAGAAGCATTAGATCATTTGGTCATGCTAGCAAAGCCAAATACTCCTTCAAAATTCAGCTGGTCACCTCCTCCATGAAGCCTGTCTTACTGCCGCCCACCTCGAGGCTGCATCAAGCATTTTCCCACCTGAACTTCTTAGTAGAATATATGATTTTATGTAACTGTCTGTATCAGTTCTATCTCCGAAGGCTTAACATCCCCACCCTCCCCTCCTGTGGTTCTCCATCTCTACCATCTTTTAGAGTTCAAAGAGACCTTTCACTTACTGCCTGGTTTAATTGTTATGCTTATGGGTTGCCATTTTATAAATAAAAGAGATGAGGCTTGGAAAGACTATGTCAACACCTAGACCTACTCTCAGACCTTCTGATTCTAAGTCTGGTGTCCCCACTTCCATGGTTCAGGGGCTATAGATAATAAGGCTTTAAGGAAATGAAGATATTGGAAGGGAAAAAATGAAGATATTGGAAGGGGAAAAAAGACTCCCTGCCCTCAAGCAGAGGGTTGGATGATAAATTATGGGCAGAGGTGCCAAAAATATTACACAGCCACAAATTAAAATGCCTGCAGAAGCCAGACAGGTACTGTGAATGGCTGAAGCAGCCCAGGTGGCGACTCTGACCCACCTGAGAAGGCGTGTCTTCCTAAACTGCCAATCCTTTATTCAAAGCCAACAGAAACAGAGACCCAGAATTACAAATTTTATTTCTGTAGTTAGAAATCTTGACTTTACTATAAAATCTACAATATTTTTAATGTTGGCAGCCAATCCAAAATTAAAAAAGAAAATACTGAGGGCCAAACAAATACATCTGCAAGCTGAACATAGCCAAGGCCACCAATTTTCAATCTCTGAGGCAGGCCCACTCCCTGGACATTGGCTCAACCCATGAAATTAATCTAAGTCAGCTACAATGTCCCTGCCCATTCACATGGCACCATCTTACCAAGTAGAAAATGGGATGAAACATCACATTTCTTGGTGTGCTTGCTGCCTGCATCACTTTGATTGCTACCTCTCTTCAAGGACAGGAGTTTCTGAAGATTCCAACTCAAAAATGGTGGCCTTCAGCAACAAGGCTGCCACTTCAACCTTACTTTTTGCTCTTCCCTAATGCCTTTTTCCTCTGAACTCACAGGAGAATAATCTCATGACTTTGAGCAACCAATAGGTCATTCAGATCAGTCGGCCTCCCAGAAGGAGGTTATTTTTTTTTAATTTTTGCCTGATTTGGCATTTATTTTGCTTTTATTAGATGTCCAACTGCTTTCTCATATGATCCCTTTCAGATTGTTCTGCAGGTACCCCACAGAACCTCATAAGGGATTTGCATAATAGTGAACCTTTCACATATATGAAATGGTAGAACAGTGGCCTCCCAAACCTTCAGCCCACTGTCTCCTCCCTGCCCCTTTGCAGACATTTTCATCTTAGAATGGCTGAAAGGCTAGGTTTCCATAGGCCACCATATCTCTGCTGCTTCTACCACTGCTGAGCTCCTGCCATGCACCTGATCCCAATGAATCCTCACAACAATCCTCTAAGACAGGTCCTAGTTTGATCCTATGCTACAGCTAAGAAGAGCAAGGCCCAGAGAAGAAAAAAAGTTCAACTAGCAAAGCTAGGATTTGAACCCAGGTCAAAGCAATTCCAGAGTCCACACCCAATGATACCAGCTGTATAGTCTTCATGGGTGTTATTAGAATCCCCATTGTACAGACAGAGAAAGCGGTCTGAGAGATTATAAAAAAGTCACAACCAGTTGTTAAAAAAAGCAGATTAATGATTACATCAGGTCAACAATAGGCTCAGACTCAAGGAGCAGCAATTCTAAATCCACTTGTAAATTTTAAAGCAGGCTTAGTTGAAATGGAAAAAAAAAAAAGTGATTGCAATAAGCATAAGAAAAAAGTTTAATGCTGGCTTTGCTCTAATCCCTGCTAATCGTGTCTTTAATTAAAAAGCTAAAATAAAAAACAAGAGGTACACATGAGCTTAGTATGTTGGATCTTTCCCTTCGTTTGTAAGTCTGACTTATCTTTTATTTACAAGTTTGCTCTTGTCTCCCAACTTCTTGCTACTCGATGTGTGGTCCATGGACCAGCAGCATCAGCAGCATCTGGGAGTTTCCCAGGAATGTGGGACACAAGGCCCCACCCCAGACTCCCTGAATCAGAATCCGAATGTTAACAAAATTGCCAGGTGATTTGTGCACGTAAGAAATTTTGAGATGCACTGACATGACCCCAAGAAATCTCAAATATCAGCTTTTTTGTGAATAATTCGCTTCTATGTATCTGAAGATAACATTGACCAGTGAGTGCTGACTGTTAAATACAAAAACTTTCCCTGGAAGCACAGCTCCCAACAAGAACAGCCTGAGGGGACCACAATGAAATGTCTCAGAAACCTCAGTTTGCAGGTGAGTGAGTCCACTTTTGGAGGACCTTGAATTATATCTGAGTCCTCAGCTCCCTCATACCCAGCCATCAGCATAACCTGCCTCTTCACCCAAGAAGCCCACTCATCCTTTTATGTGTGCTTTGGGTCTGTTTTTCACAGAGCCACAGGGAGGCTGTCATGGCCTTCAAACTCCTTGCTGAACGACTGGAAAAAAACTGATCTTTTGCCACATGGAAAGAAATGCACCCAAAAATGAAGTAATTGGGGAATAACAATGAACCTTAGGGGCTGTCCATAAAGCAAACCTAGCATGGGTTTGAGAATGTCCTTATAAAGCCATACGGTGATTCCTCAGTGTCCAAGCTGTGGGTGGTATGGAGCTGAGACCAGAACCATGGAATCCTGGGTTATAGAAGGTCAAATGGATTCGGTCACAGGCCAAATCTGCATTGAATCCTTGCGGAAGACACACGGGAAGGGACCCTTGGCTGGAAGAAGGACCCAAGCCCAGGAAAGCCAGGAGCCTTCTCCAGGAGGCAATGCTCAGTTTTGGGGGGGCTCTGCTGGAATTTCATTATCCTGTGCACTCTGTACAGATGAGAATTTAATAATTAATTAGGGAATAGCTTGCCCAAGAGCCCGTGCAGGGGGATTATGTAAATCAACCAAGATATGGCAAGGGGCTGAATATTTTATAGTATGTTTAATTTGCAAATACTACCCACCCAGAAGGCTTAGGCAGGAAACCTATCATCATAATAATTATTATTACTCATGCAAAACTACTTGAGTTTCCATCTCCTTTCAACTGCTTTTGCCAAACACTTCTCCCAAGAAATGTAACATTTTTTAAATGAAAAAAAAGTAACAAATGCAAAAGAATATTAGAAATGAAAGGAACATGTTTGAATAAAATAAAAACTAACATAGACCCTATCTTTGTTTAGCCTGCAATTCCTTTAAAACTCAAAGAGCTTCTATCCCAAATTTTCTCTCATATGCACTCTGAGTACCAAATGAGCTCAGAAGCTTAACCCCAGATGAAACAGATGCATCATTCTTTATGTATTCTATACCCTACTTACTGCACTAATTAAGCCACCCATTGATTTTGAATACACCAATATTCTTCCTATAAATTCTCCTCTGGTTAAATAAGCCAGAGTAGTTCTCTATTGCCTCATGACAAAAACTCTAACTGCTGTAACTTGTGTGGATAATAGTGGCTGGAGAATTAACACACCCCAGGGTTTCTAGCTAATTCCATCTGCTCCACAATCACCACCATCACCACAGGTTGAAAAGTCAGTCACCTACAACAAGGTCAGCCTGTTTTCTGTAAGATGCCAAATTATAAATACTCTAGGCTTAGCAGCCCATACAGACTCTGTTGCAACATCTCAACTCTGCTGTCACAGGAGAAAGCAGCTGCAGATACTATGTAAACAAAGAACACGGCTGTGTTCCAATAAAGCTTTATTTACAAAATCAGGCGGTAGGCCTTAATGTTCTGCGGTAGCATTTCTTAAGACTTCACACAATTTTATTCTTTCAAAAAAAGGGGGGGGGGGCTCTGTGACTCTGAGCATGAGTCCATGCAGACCTGACTACATTAGATTAAACCAGTGGCTGTCACATTTGCCAGTGTCTGGAGCCCAGGGTCATTGGAACGGGGTCTCGCAGTTAGAAGGGCCCCATTATCACACTCGATCTAATACTCTGCTGTCACTGTCTTGAAATCCTTAATAATTTTTGTACAAGGGGCCACACATTTCTATTTCGCACCGGGCCTCCCACAAATTCTGTCGACAGGTGTGACAGCGACATAGAAAATATCGAAACTCGTGACAACCGAGGCGCCGTTTCCCTCAGTGGGTAGAGGCCAAGATGCTGTTAAACTTCCTACGGCGCAGAGGCCAGCCCGCACAGGACAAAGAATTATCAAAATATCGAAACTGTAGTTGCCCCACCCCCCTCCACAGCCGCAGTTTCGCTTACCCGCTGTCCACTGGGGTCCGAATGTATTAAATGAAAATTTCCAGAAATAAGCAACTCCTAAGTTTTAAACTGCTCCATCTTGAGCAGCTGGCATGAAATCTCGCGTGATCCACTCCTTCCCGTCAGGGATGTGAGTCTCCGTTTATCTAGCGTCTCCAAGCTGCAGATAATTCCCGCCAGTCAGTCTCGTGGTATCCCTTTCCCGCCAGTCACGTAGCTTTCCCGCCAGTCAGTCACGTGGTATCCCTTTCCCGCCAATCACGTAGCAGCCCTTCCTGGTCAGTCAGTCACGTAGTAGTCCTTTCTCTTCAGTCACGTAGTAGCCGTTTTCCCCTCAGTCACATAGTAGTAGCCTTTTCCCGCCAGTCAGTCACGTGGTATCCCTTTCCCGCCAATCACGTAGCAGTCCTTTCAAGGTCCATCACATGGTCAGTCACATGGCAGCCCTTTCACGGCAATCACGTAGTAGCCTTTTCCCGCCAGGTAGTCACGTGGTAGCCCTTTCCCGCCAGTCACGCAGCTTTCCCGCCAGTCAGTCACATGGCAGCCCTTTCACGGCAGTCACGTAGTAGCCTTTTCCCGGGTGTCGGTCACGTGGTACCCCATATCTGCTAGTCACATAGCAGCCCTTTCCCACCAGTCAGTCACCGTGGTATCCGTTTCCCGCCAATCACGCAGCAGCCCTTTCCGGGTCAGTCACATGGTCAGTCTCGTGGTAGCCCTTTCTCGTCAGTCACGTAGTAGCCGTTTTCCCTTAAGTCAGTCACTTAGTAGCCCTTCCCAGCCAGTCAGTCACCTGGTAGCCATCTGGTTTATCAGATCGACTGTCCCAGGTATTACAATGCTTGTATCCAAGTCGCCCCGATTTTACTTCAATAATGGCCTCAAAGCACAAAAGTAGTGATGCTGGCCATTTAGATACCCTGGAGGAGAAGCCTTAACATACTCCCTTTAAGTGAAAAGGTAAGTATGGGCACGGGGGGCGCAACTACATAGAGTTCATAACTCTCTGTGGTTTCAGACATTATCTGGGGATCTTGGAACATATCCCCAGGATAAGGGGAGAAGACTGTAGTGCCAAGGTTGAGAAACCATGGGTTAAACCACGTGTAATTGCCAATATTCTACCATTTTTTACCTACAAATAAAGTCCTTTTGCATGGTGCAGGCTAATTTAACCAGGTTTTACATCTTTATAAGGCACAATAATATTTACAAACCAGGAAAAATTTCTCTATCAATCTATGCAGCCCTGGTTTCTTTTCATTCACCACAAATACGTCTCTTTAAATTTGCCCCCAATTTGTATACGCATGTATTTATCTGTTCCCCGTTTTTTGTAGAAAAGTAATACATGCAAATAACAGCAACATTTAAGATTCTGAAACATACTCAGTAAAAGTAAATCTCTCGCCTCTACTGTCCCCATCCAAGTTCCCCTTCTCAGAACAATCTCATTTATCATTCCCCACCACCACCTTAGACATTTTGTAAAACGGGGCATTCTATACACGTGGTTCCACTCGAATTTTCTTTAGGATTTTCTTTATCTGCTTGCCTTAAACATTCCCCAATGACCCCCCCCCCCACCCCCCAACCCCATGCCTGGTCCAGCCCTTGTCTGTTTCCCAGTTTTCCAGGGTCTGCTACTTTCCTAAGAAGGACTTCAAACATTCCAGGGCCTTCTCCAGCAACTCTGACTCCTGCTGCCCCTCTTTTGAAATCCTAGCTGAATAAGAAGTAGCATTCCGTTTTCCATTTCCTAGTTTCTCTTCCTCAACGCTCTTTGTCACAGAATGTATTATTGCTCTATTTAAAGTCTGTTGGGACCCAGCATCTGTCAAAGTTGTTGAACAGAATAAAAAGCTCTTGAGCTTAATTCAGGCCAAACCTCTATACATAGATTTGGCCCTCATTTCTATTTCAAAAAGAGCAGGAAAGAGAGAGCCTGATGTTGGAGGCTCTAACTTCCCCAGAATTGATTTTGACTTGAAGAGTGAAGGAGGGGCCACCTCTCCCTATGCCTGTGAGTGTGGGTATATGTGACCACGTAGGTGCTCATAAACTATTGATGCCACTTTTGAATTAAAAAGAGAAAAAGACAAGCAAAAGCCACCAGAAAAGTATAAGCAGGCAGAGAACACCAGTTCAAAAGAGTGATTAATTATTTAGAGGTATTTAACCACTATCTTAACTCAAGGGCAACATTTCTAGTTGGGAAAAGTGAGAAGCCTGCAGGAAAATGTGGCTCTGACCTGAGAGCACCAGGTCCCTGAGAACCTGCCATTCTTTTCCTTCTTGACCTTTGAACTCCTAGACCACCACACTTAGTCTCCAGGAGGAAGGCTGTGGGCTCCAATTTCCCCCAACCCTCCAAGGAGGTTGAGAATGAGATGCCCCCAGGCTGCTTGATGTCAGATGTGGCAGCTCCGTGCTGGAGAGAAAGCTGCGCCACAGTACCGCCTGATGGGGAAGTGTGGTGTCAGAAACCTAAGAGAGTCTGCAAGCCACCTCACCTAAGCACTACTATCCTTATATGCCAAGATGACACTGACTGGTGCAGAGAGGGGTATTATGGCTTGGGAGGAAATTATTCCGCAAGCTCTTCTAGCTGAAACTCTCTGCCTCCCAGTCCTGCTGTCCTTCCTTATCCTTCAGGGCATGGTCGGTCCTACCCAGTTCTAGCCACATCCCTGTCTAAACGGATGCCTTGAGATGGTGATGATGCCAGGGGAAAGGGTGAAGGATAAGCTAGAGGCAAAGGAATAGGAAATAAGCATTTCCTAAAGTAGTCTCAATTTAAGTTCCCAGACTTGCTGTGCTAGAAAAACCTGTGCAGATTTTATGTGTGTGTGTGTACGTGCTAAAATATACATAACATAAAAATTACCATTTTAATCATTTTAAAGTGTACAGTTCAGTGCCATTAAGTGCATTCATACATTAAGTATAAGCATTACCACTATCCATCTCTAGAGCTTTTTCATCATCCTAAACTGAAATCTGTACTTATTAAACATTAATGCCCCATCCTCCCCTCTCCCAGCCCCTGGCAACCACCATTCTACTTTCTGTCTCTATGAATTTGACCACACTATGTTGTACCTCACACAAGTGAAATCATACAGTGTGTCTTTTTGTGACTGGCATATTTCACTTAGCATTCTGTCTATGTTGTAGCATGTGTCAGAATCTCTTTCCTTTTCAAGGCTGAATAATACTCCACTGTACGTATGTACCACATTTAGCTTATACATTCATCCATTCATGAATGTTTAGGTTGCTTCCATCTTTTTGCTATTGTGAATAAAGCAACTAAGGACACAGGTCTGTGAATATGCGTTCAAACTGTGTAGCTTTTAAATATATATACACATATACATATATACACGTATATGCACATATATACGTATATATACATATATATGTATATATATGTATACATATATGTTCCTCAAGTCTTTTCTTGTGAAATTTTATTTTACTAGCTTTGGAGTGGGTCCTTTCAATGAGATCCTGCCAGACCAAGTTTGGTAAACAAAGAACTAGGTCTCTAAACAAATTGCACTAATCCAATGCAAGTCCTCTTTTTAGTTCCTTTGTAATCAGATGGGTTCCTTTGTAATCTCTGATGATAAAAGTAAAAACACAGTTGCCATTTTATAAATGTCAGCTACAACAGCCTGCCCGAATAACACAAGTCTGATTTTCTTGTTTATAATAGGGAAACTGAGGCAGAGACACAGCCTGAACACCAGGATTCAAGCTCATTTCTCTGACTCCAAAGATCTTGCTATTTGGCTCATGTACTGTATTGCTCCGACTCCCTTCAACTTGTGGCAGCTCACCTGGGTAACATCCAATGCCAAGAAATATGGATAAAAGGAGAAAAAAAAGTCTGCACTGCACAGAGGCTGCTGCAGAGTCAGCTCTCAAAGGACGAGATGCAGCATCTGTCAGCGGTAGCTGTTTCTTCATTTCTGGAAAGGTGTCAACCGCAGCTTGCAGGTGGTGAGCACGGCTTGTGTTTGTTTCTGTGGTGCTAGGTCAGCTTCCTACTGTTAGTGCAAAGAAGCGAAGAAGACCTAGAACGCTGGCTGCCATTTGTTGCCCTCCGACCTCCTGATTCAAGATGCTCTTCTTGGTATTCTATATGAGTGAGCGTATTGAGCCCTCACCAATCCTTTGAGGAAAGGCCCTTTCCACTTTACAGACACGAAAGTTAGGGACATTGCATGATTTTCCCATGGTCACTCAGCTAATGCCAGAGGCAAGATTGAAAACCAGGGCTTGCCGACCTGGCCTTTTGTGTTCTCTCCTCCTCATGCTTTGCTTTCTCACTCCTTTCCCACTTTCCATTTCCAAAGCAGCCCCAAGGTCATTTCGTCTCACTGAAGCATTTCACAGATAAAAACTTTTGTCTAACCAAATCTACAGTATGTGTCTGAGCTCTTAGAATACTTACTACTAATTGCTTCATAAGATTAAATAACTGGGCATTTTCAGAGAATCGTAGTATGAGTCCATCACACTTCCCGTGATATTTTACAGACCATGTCCAGTGCTATATACATATTTATCTGAATAAATTATTACCAACTAGATGAGGGGAGGAATGAGTGAATGCATACTTCTCACAGTATGCATTGAGTAGATCTGTTTAAGTACTGTATTAGAGTTCTTCAGAGAAACAGAATCAGTATACATATAAAGAGAAATTTATTTTAAGAAATGGGCTCAGGTGATTGTGGGAGCTGGCAAAAAAACAAAACAAAACAAAAAACTTATTGAGCAGATAGCAGACTAGAAACTCAGTCAGGGTCTTTGTGTCTCAGTATTGAGGCAAAATCCTTTCTTCAAAAACGTTGGTCTTTGCTCTTAAGGCATTGAACTGAGTAGATGAGCCCTATCCACATTATGGAAGATAATCCACTTTACTTAAAGTCAACTGATTGTAAACATTAATTATGTTTTTAAAAAATACCATCAGAGTAACATCTAGACTAGTGTTTGACTGAACTGGGCACCGTGACCTGGTCAAGTTGACACAAAAAATTAACCATCACGAGCACATACTTCCCAAATCCAGAGATTTATAAAAATATAACTTATCATGAATACTATAAAAAGAGAGAAAAATAAGAATGTTACAGATTGACAACTGTTAATAATAAGATTACTATGAACTTGTAATCCCAAAGTCTAGAGTTGGGATGTTATTTCTATTTATATCCTGCTTACTTACAGAAAATATTTGAAGAATCAGTCAAGAGCAAAAATCCAAAAATTATCAAGAGACCTAGAGTTGTTGAGCTTCACTGAATTTTCACTCTAGTAAGTAATAAAATTATATACTATTTTATCTTCACTGTCATAGAATTTTACAACTATGAAGAATCCCCAGTTGGAGACACTGTTTTATGTAAAAGAAATCCAAGACCAGAGAGAAAAATTTACTGATAGTTTATACCCTACTAAACCATGTGGCCCAGCCATCCTTGGCAACCAGGTCACACTCTGAAATTAACCCAACCTAGAAAAGGAATATTTGTGTGTGTGTGTGTGTGTGTGTGTGTATGTGTGTGTGTGTGTGTGTTTCTGTTGAATTGGGTTTATTCCAAAGCCAGCTTTCTGGGGATCAAGAGACTTACCCTTCATATGTTAATGAATCATTTTAGTTTTCACAGATGTTGGTGGGTTAGTTAGGGAACAAGTTGGGTAGAGGGGGAACCCTAGTTAATTGATAAGAATGTATATATATCAGCCAATGAGATCCCTCCCAAAGGGTCCAAATTTGAATACCAAAGTAAGATCTTCAGAAACAGCTGTGACTTAGTCACTTCTTAGGAAGCTCATCTGAAGACTTAAAAGAACTCAATATCTCTGTAAGCTTCCCAGGGTTCATAGACTGACAAAGTCCTCCAAAGCCTGCCAGGAAAATAACCAACCAGCAGTGCTTGATCTGTGGACATTGGGTGCACTTGGCTGGAGGTGACAGCACTCCATTCATATTTTAGCAGCTTTGGCAGCACTGTAGAAAGTGGGTACGCTCACTTGCTTCCCATGGTGGCAGGTGTAGGTGTTTCTGGCTTAAGCCCAGCAGCAGAAGTGAGGAAAAGATTGTACGGGAAACAGGCCACATGCTTAATGGGAAATGCACTGGATGTGGATTTGAATCCTGATTCTCTCATTTGTTCCTCAAGTTACTTAACTCCTTGGAACCTCCATCCCCGCTAAGATGGGGCTACTTACACCCACCTCATAGAGTGTCATGGGGAGTGAGGAAACATCCATAACATATATAGCATATTCTGGCAGGGTTGGTGCTCAGTAGATGATAGCAAAGCAAAACTCAAACCGATCCTGCCTCCAGAAAAAAAGTCAGCGAGCCTGTCCAGCTTGCCAAGTCACCGGGCCAGAATATAGCCTGCCAGCTGGCCCCAAGTATTCTAAATTGTCAAGGACAGGCTTTTGTGGGTGCTGTTGCTTGCCGACCACATCCCAGCTGTTCCCCTGCAGCTGTGGCTGCCCAAACCCTCCAACTATTTTAATGGTCAGATCAGCCTGCAAAGCCTCATGGAAAAGTCTGCTTTCCCACCACCATGTTCTGTTTTCCAAATTAATAAAACAACAGTGAAGAAATGTGTTATTTGCTTTCTATTCCTGAGGCTGATGGTTTGCTTATTCAACCTAAAACACACACACACACACACGCACACACGCCTACTTCGTTTTGCACTGGGTTTTTAGCTTAAACACATGTACATACTATCAAATGTGGAAAATCAGATGACTTTCTCAGTATGTTTTGGGGCTCCCTCCCATGCTGAGACCACAATGTTTGGTCCCTTCCCTTTCCAAGCTTCTCCTCATGACTTCCTTGTCTTTGTAATGAGCACTTCCCACCTCTGACCCTCGGATAGTCCTCCATCTCCGACTTCTGCAAAGCACTGGGCTCCCATCAGCCTCGTACTTCCCAGTACACTCTCAGCTTCCTGGATCATGCTCTCGACGACACTGTGCCAGGATTAATAGACCCTTCTAGCTGGTCTTCCACCGCCTGTCTCTCCAAACCATCTTCCTTCCACCTACATAAAGTGCAGCTTCACTCACATTACTCCTCTGCTCAGTAACTTTCCATGGCTTCCTATTGGTTGCATTCTGCAACCGAGGTTCTCCACAACATAGCCCCAACCCCACGTCTCCATAGCACTTATCTCTCTTCCAGTACTCATACTCTAACTGTACTTAATTACTCTTTATTGAGCATGCCCACCTTTCGTCATCTTTATGCTTTATTCATGTGATTCCCCCGCCTGAAATACTCTCTCTCCTTCCTTATCATCTACACACTAAAATCAAATCCACCTATCATGAGACCATCTCAAGTGACGCCTCTTCCATAAAGACTCTCCCAGTCCTTCCAACTAGCTATCAACCTGCCCATCTTTTAATCCTATAACAATATTTTTGCATTTTCCTTCTGTCACTTGTTCCCTTTTATCTTCAAGCATCAGTTCCAAAATGTCTGTGGGGGTTTCCGAGCTGCAGTCTAGTTGGAAGAGAAGGCTGGAAAACAGGCCTGAAACCTGCATTTGCACAAGCACCCTGTTTCACTAGAATTTGAGGAGAGAGGATGATGAGATGGAAATTGGATCTGCTAAGGCCCATCCCCTCCCCCCCACACACACCCAGAGTACATAGAGGGAAGCAAATAAACACCGAGCTTTTGGAGGGGGGGGGACCCCACACATCCTAGCCACTGAGGCCTGCATGCTCTTCTTTCCTTTCTCGCACTGGACTGCCAGTGTCTTAAGGATGGAGGCCATGTTCCTCAAGTAAATGCCTGCTACAGGGTCGCGCACAGGGCCTGATGCAGAGTAAGTGCGCGACAAAATGTGTTGGCTTTCTTAGAGCAGGCAGTGCCTCTGGGTGGCATCCAGCCTACATAGCTTCTTCCCGTCTGTGCAAAATAAGTAAGTTCCCAGCACCCCTTCCTTCAGCGGGTCTCACTGAAGCCAAGGGTGAGACGATCAGCCCCTCCTCCTCTAACAGATACCTGTGAGAGCTCCTTTTGCTTTTGAACCGGTTTGTACCCAGGGCAATGCAATGGGGTGGCACCCAGTTCAGAGACAGCCCCCGATGCCAGCCCTGAATAAAGAGCAGTGCCAATTCACTTCGCATTGTTTTGTCAGCTGGGGAAAAATTCTGCATCAGTTTCACCAGGAATCCACTTTCTGAAGGTGCTCTCCCACCCAGCCAGGCACCACTCCTCATTGGAAACAGAGACAGCAAATTGCTCCACACCCCGGTAGCACTGGCTTTCCCTGAGCTGGGTGTGGTGCCTCCTTCCACCAGCTCGAGTCCCGTCGGAGCAATCAACGCAGCGCCTTTCTCTGTAGGCGAAAGCTCTCCCCATAAACTAAGTGCTTCCACAAGAGGCGTGAAGGGAGATCCCTCACCTAAAGAGAAAAGGAAAGAGCAGGCAAGAAGGGGCAGAGACCCCAGCTCTCCCGTTTTCTTCTTTGAATGTGAGGCCAGATTTTAATCTCTCCTTTGGCAACACTGCACACCGTATAAAAGAGAAACTTCTAAATAGGGATATTAGCCTTGTATATATAAATAGGGATATTAGTCTGTATTAGACATTCACACACACACACCCCACACACTTCTTGTTTCTTAATGCGCTTTTTTAAAAAACTCTTGAACTCAGGTTAGCGTGTTCCCTGTTCATATTTTTAAGAATTCAGGCCCTTTGCAGTAAAGAAAGATAAGCATTCCCTAGAGCTTTATATTAGGGATTGTTGGTTGAAAGCACGTATATTTGTTAATTTGCACCCTAAACACACCCCGCAGCCTCATTTAACTCTGAGTGTTCATCTGTGTATTGCAACTGCCTGTGCATGGTTCCAACTTAATCAAGTACTTAATGAGTAGCATTAATATTCCTTGTCTTCTCCACGGGAGCTTATGCTCATCAAGGTAAATAGCTGCTGGCCGCCTGTGCAGCCTGTGGTTGAGCTAAGAATTGTCTGTCCTTATCTAGACAGTGGATTGTTTGTCCCCCAAGATGGTACACTGCTGGGTACTTTCCAAGGGCCTCATTTTAAAAGAAGCTGTTTCCACTTACAGATCTTTTGAAAATGCCAAGCGACTTGGAAGAGCAGTAAGAAGTATATTATCTGGGTGACAGCCGTTTCAAAAGTCTTGTAGTGTGCCTATGACGTGCCAGCAGGCACTGTGCTAAGTGCCGGGAATGCAATGATGACCCCGGGTCGTCCTATTTCCTGCCCTCCTGGCTGCTTACAGTCTGGTAGGAGAGGCCCACACTTATGGAAGGGTCACCCTAACGAGATCATAATTGCAAAGTGAGATCGGCGTTAGGAAGGAAAAGCGTGGAGTGTTAGGAGAGCCATTCCCTAAGGAGGAGCTGTTGGAGCTGAGCTGACAGGTGCATAAAGGAAGAGATCAGTTATTCACCAAATCATTCACCAAATATTAGGGCCAGAACACACACACACACACACACACACACCATCTGGTACAACTCTATCTACAGATGAGGAAACTGAGGCCCAGCATTGCCTCAATTTATCCAATGTCTGGGCCAAGTTTTGAGCTAAATATAGAAACCAGCCATTCCAACACCCAACCCCTTCCTACTAAATCCCATGGATTTTATTTATATTCCATGTATAGATTATTTCAATACACTTGACCAATAAGATGCAAACTATCCTTTTAAACCACATCCCTCAAGCATCAGTAATGATCGGGCTTTAATGCAGATGATGCCTTTTCATTTGCAAATCCAAAGAGTTCCCATCATACCAAAATTGAAGACAGGGTGTTTTCTGTAGGAACGGGAAGGTCGTAATCCTGTCAAATGCACTGGGGAATCTCTCCCGTGTGATGCTGATTTGGGCGTGAGCTGTGTGTTCAGGCTGACTTAGGCCCCAGCTGGCCTTTCACATTTGCACATGGCGTTTGGGTGCCTCTTTGAGGTTTCACTGCAAGGGTCTTTCTCTGGACCCCCGAAGCCTCTGGGGATTTACCGCTGCTGAAGAGGCCGTGTTCTCACAGTGGTGCGTGTGCTGCATGGTAAAACATTCTTCTGAAAAGCCCGTGAGGATCCACTTGCAATCTGTTCGCGTGCGTGTGAGAGCGTAGAGCGAGGACTGGAGGGAACCGCCGCGGACAGCCTGACCCGAGGTTACCTCCAGCGAGCGGCTGCAGTGGGAGGCGGCGAGATGTGGTCTTTTCACTCTAGATAACCCTGAATTGTGCAAAATCATACGCAAGAACGTATTCGTGTATTACACTTTTCATGCATATGTATTATTTTTTAAAAATGTAAGATTCTTAAACAAAAATAACATTCACTAGAACAAAGGTGCGTCTCCGCGGAGAGCCACAGCGTTTCCCCGGGGCTGCGTCTGCTGCGGAAACCTCACAGCAACTCCCCCTTTCCATCCTGGAACTGAGGGTGGAAAGGGTGCTCCCCACGGCACCCCAGCGGGAGCTTAGGAAAGTCGGGGGCACCTCGAGGTTCGCCGCAGTGGCTCACGACCCCTAAACCCGTGCGTTTAACGAAGCCTTGACTTTTCACCGTGCGCACCCACCCCCGCCACCCAACGGGTGCTGGTGCGGGAGGGTGCGGCCGCGGCGGGGCGGGGCGATCCGAACCCGCACCCCCACCTCCTTCCCCGCCCGCGTTCGCCCCCCACCCGCGCCCGGGGCGCCCGGCCCGCCCCCTCCCCTCTGCGCGCAAACGAACCTCGCAACGCCGCGCTCGGCAGCGGCGGGCGGGGGCCAGGCGAGGGAGGAGGTGGCCCGAGCCACCGACTCCGCAGTTGTCTCCCGAGCGCGGGCTGCTCCGCCCGAGCCGCTGGGCTGGGGACGCGCTAGCTGTTGGCTCCCGGGCCAGCTCCTCCAGGCGCTCGCAGCCATGCAGCCGGGGAGCAGGCGGCGCGCCCCGGGCCGCTGCTGAGCCGGCCGGGGCGGCGGGGACGCACGCCTGCCCAGCCCCTCCCACCTTGCCCCGGGGCCGACGAGCGGCCCCCAGAAACCCACACTTCGCCCGCAGCCCCGCCACGCCACCCCCCGCGGGCCGCAGGGGCTCATGCGGCCGCCAAGGTAAGCGCGGGTCGGGAGAGGGCGGACCCAGCCGCGACATTGCCCCGGCCACCGCTCCGCGTGCGTCCTCCCTAACGCCGCGTCTCTTCTTGCTCCTCAGCTTGCCCGGTCTGGAGCTTCGCTGCGCCTCGATCGCTTTAGCTCTTGGCAGCAGTAAAGTTTTTGTGGTTTGGGATTTACTCTTTTTTCCTGAAAGGCTCTCGCCGGGCAGCCCGCAGCTCGAGTGGCGCGACTGCCCCGGCGGGCGTCTCCCCCACCGTTCGCGGGCGGGGAGCTCCTTTCTCCCACGCGGCCACCCCCTTCTGGGAGCCAAGGACGGAGCCGTCCGCCGGGCCGTCCCGCTGTGAACCCCCATTGGCCCAACTCGCCGAGCCCCCTCCTCCTGCCCAGCGCCGGGCTGCCTAGGCCGGCGGAGCCCGCGCTGAGCGCCGTCTCGGCTCCGGTCCCAGCGGTGCTTTGCCCGGGAGCGCCAGTGCGCGGGAAGGTGCGAGACTTGGCTTGAGTGCTAAGGATGGAGCTCCCGAGTGGCCCCGGCGACACTAAGTGGCCAGGTGAGCCCGGCGGACCTGGCACGACCATGACTCTGCGCCTCGCTGGTGCGGTGGCTCATCCCAGGGAACCGACTGGGACAGGGGGACAGGTGTATTTAGGGGGAGGATCAAGGTGGGAACGCTCGGGGGCAATTCTTGATTGCATCCTGTTAATGTAATTATATTAGATTTGCTCGGAGGTAGAATCATCTCCCCAAATTGAGATTTTAATGGGAACCTGCGAGCTGCTATTATGTGGTGTGGTTTCAGAAGGCGTTGGATTTTATTTTATAAATCGCGTGTCTTACGGACGGTTTAGGGGAAATCGCGCCATCTAGCGGAAATGGTGAGCGGCGCGTTCCTTTTAGGCTGCAAAGTTGGGTGTTCTCTTAGGCAGGTTAACCGCTGAGCCGGGAGGGGGAGGCGGGGGCAACCAGCTTCTAGGGAAGAGTAATTCCTGGCGTGTCTGCAGTCCTGCTGAGCCCGGTGGCCCAGATGCCGGGAGCTCAGCACACTGAGCCCAAGAGACAATTGCAGGTCATGCTGAGTGCCAAGTTGTCACCTCAAGGAGTTCCATCACCTTCTCCATCTGGCTTTAGGATCCTCCAACAGAAATATAACATAAAATATTGCCTGCTGATAAAAAAAATACTGGTTCTTCAGACATCAATAGCAGAAATCTGAAAAACCTTCACATGGACCTTGCTCTTCTCCCATGCATCACAAACGAGTGATTTTTCAGGCGAATCTTGAGTGATTTTTCAGGCAAATCCCTAGAAAAGAGATCGACTGTGCTCTGAAGGGCAGCTGAAGGAGAACTGGGAAAGGGTCTCATGCCAATCTATACAGGAATGGTGCAATGTACCCACAACGGCATTTTTTCACACATACAAAGAAGAGGTTTTGTACAGTTCCACTAACACAGCAGGTGACAGGCAAGCCCCCTTTATAAGGGCCCTGATCTCCAATCAACGACTGGGGCAGACTCTGCCGGGTGGCAAGCAGAGCGGAGGAAGGCTCTGGGTGTGGCACCCACACGCACACCCAGGCAGCTCCGCTTCTCTGTGGCTGGATTTTGCTGCCACCTTCCAGGCCAAACGGAATTAGCAATGAGTCGAGTTCTCTCCCCGTTCTGAAGGGGACAGCGGTTCCTTGTAGGCTGGTGTCATGTTTTGCTTGCAGTGAAGACTCTGCCCCAGTGAGGTGCTCTGAGCTGCGGTGGTGGCAAAGGAGGTCCCAGTCTTTTTTTTTTTTTTTTTACTAACCCTGCCTCCTTCCTCGTGGCAGTCAGGTGCTTAATAGACATGTGGAATGGTGGGTGGCTTGTTCGATCAACCCTGCCATACTGTCTCAAAATGTACCCATTTGCCGATATTGATTTAACAACCAGATCTGTGACAAAAATGGTCTTGCAGTAACCTGGCATCTTTTTCAAGGAGAGTTTATCTGACCTCTGCTGAGAAACCTCTGTCTGCTTTCTCTCCTTGCAAGCCTCTCCAAGGCATGACTCGCTGCCTCCCCAGCGTGTATAATAAGAGAGAATGGAGGCATGAGAAGCTCCTATCCTAATAGGACCCTCGTTCAGCTCTTCGGTCACCCCACATGAGACCAAATACAGGAACTTTTAAATGAATAGATGCAAAATAAAATGAACAGGCACTGAGCACCCCTAACATGGGGACAGGGAGTTTTTCAAGCCATGCTCCCAGTGATGCTGGCTGCTTCCAGGAAGCATGCAGGAACAGTTGCTGGGATTTCTATTTCTCAGAAGATGCCCAGTGAGGTGAAGGGGTATAGCCCGGGTTCTGCAGGTTTAAAGTGCTCTTTTCCGTACAGCCTTACTACCGAACGAATTAAACTCAAGCACTTGCTTTTACCATGTATGGTCCCAGAATTTGGTCGCAACTTAGGAGGTCTGGAGAGGTCTGCCATCAGAGGAAAGGGAAAGGATAGTCCCAAGTGAAACTGAACACAAACTAACAGGGATTATCAGAAACCAGTGCAGGCTCATCGGACTCTGGTACTTCTGTGAAACGAAAAGGTACCACTCCTTTTAAAGATCCCTGTTCTAGAACTTGACGTAATTCCCAAGGGAAGCTCAACTAACTTATAAGTGTCTGTGGCATTCCTGTAGCTCTTTAGAAGATGGTTTTGCTTTTCAAACAATATTCATTATTTATTCATTCAACATTCTGAATTGAACATAAGTTTACCCTGAAGAAGGGAGTTCCGGGCTTCCCCACCTGCCCAGTGTCCAGCCCTATTCAAATGACAGGCACCAGGCAGTGGAAAAACTTAAGGGCTGCCTCACCCAAGTGTGCACACAAGGTCAAGCTCACCTGTAGACATTATGAGATTCCTGATGGCAGCCCGCACAGGTCCAAAACTGCTCATAATCCCTCACCGCTAAGTTTGGCACGTCATTTTGCCCCCAAACAAGGAATTTGTGGGAGTTTAATTTATGTTGTTTTACATCAGTGCAGCTAAAATAGTTTGATGTTTAGATTTCAACATACTGACTTCACAATGCTTCCCTTACTATCCTAAAGCACACCTGGTTTTGTATCTTTGGGTATCTCAAGATCATACGCTAAAGAAAAACATTCATATGTTTTTGTTTTTTTTTTTTCTGGGAAACAGTGTATCTCTAAATATATTCCCATTTCTAATACATAATCCGTCATTATACATACAGGGCATATAATTTGACTAACAACAACAACAACAAAATAAGCCCTAGGTGGAGATGAGAAACAGCTATGGTTTCGTGGGGGAGACATTGAATCTGGTCTCACACGGCCTGGGTTTGAGCCTCTCTCTGCTGTTTATATTCTTGGTGACCTTGGACAAGTCAGTGTCCCTGAGTCTCAGCATCCTTACTGATGAACTGCACATGGCTGTACTTACCACATAGTTAAGATGACTCTACAGTTACATGGGAGACTTTCTCACAATGGGAGTTCAACAGAACTTGAGTGTAACTGATAATGCACTTAGAACCCACCAGAAGTCAAGGTTGTCTGGGAGACCTTGGGGGAATTCTGCAGCTTTCCCCGCAGTTCTCACGCATCACAAAGACTCTAGCAGAATCAGGAACGTGGTAGGCACTTCCTTATAATCCAAACAATGGTTCTTATCCATGTTTAAAACTAATATTGGCAGCTACTTATCAACACCTACTCTATGCCAAACATCTGTTCTAAGTGGTCTGTTACTGTATTAACTCATTTAATCCACACAATAACCCTCTGAGGAAGCTAAAGCCTGTCCCCAATTCACAGGTCCAGAGAGTGTGCCTGTCCTCAGCCAGCATGCTGCATCGCCTCTCAAGGCAAAAGTGAAGAAATCTCCTCAGCCTCCCACAAATTCAAAAAATAAAACCATGTTGGTAGAGGGGAAAGTCACATACATTTGACACATCGGTTCTTTCTGGATTGGCACTCGGTCCCACTTCCCATCAGCTGGGGACCTTCTTTACTTCCGCTTTGCATAAGCCATTCTAAACAAGTTTGAATTTGATGAATAACTTGGTTATCTGTTCGTATTGCTAAATGTCTATGGCATTTGTGCTTGGCACCAAATTCATTAGTCCAAATACTCCAGCCTCCTGCTGGTTGAGAGAGAGAGACACACAGACTTACTGTCAGTTCAAACACTTGCCGTTTGGTGCCTAAATGGTTCCAAGCTGGTGATTCTCCCAAGAACTTACTGGAATGAAGAGAGGTAAACGATGGGTTGTCTGTTCTTCATGACAGGAACCTGGTCGCGTCTTGGTATGGGTACCTAAATGCTGTTTTAGAACAAGAGGTTACAAAAGTTATTTAAGGTGCGGTTTCAGGTATAAAATATTATTGCTGGGGATTATTACTGAAGAATTTCACACTGACCCTAAAACACAAAACTGCCACTCTTGAAATAACATTTCCCACTTGTGCAGCAACATGTTTACTTGGCAAATCCAGAAATATTACAGACGAGGCTCCTCAGAGTCAGGTGTGGGCAAAGCCAATTAGTTACAGAGCCAACATTATTTCACTAAATCCCTAGCGTCATGAGACTGTGGAGCTGGGAGACCAGCCCCCTGCCCAGGGCAGCCAGGCCATGATTCTGCAGATTAAGAAGCTGAGGGTCCAGAGATAGGACACAACACCCAGGGGCCACAGAGTTAAAGCCACCCCATATCCCATGACTCTCTCCATGTCCACCGCAATGTCTAGAATGTCTCCATCTCAACGCTGACAATTAAGCAATTCAAAATGCTGTGGCTTTTGTACATGTCTTTATAGGCAGAAGACATTGCAAGCTTTCAGACCAGATAGTAGCTGTGCTCCAGAGTCTCAGATGGGAGGCTCAGGAAGAAGGGGGGGGGGTGAGGGGGGGAGACTTTCGTATATAAAACTCCAGTTTTATACGAGCCTATAATCCCGGTAGGGAGAAATGGGAGAAGTATCCAAAATAAATTGGCTGCTCTAGGAGCTTCCTGAGAAATTCAGAGGTCAAGGAGAGGTGTGAAAAGAGGGAAGGGGGCTTTAAACCAAACACCAGGGAAATGAGCCCCCAGAAACTATTAGCAGGTCACCAGGGGGCTCCAACCCATCTGAGGCTGGGAGAACACAAAGGGGGTCCTTGCTTCTGCTCAGAGCAAGAGGACGAGCACGTGGGTGGAGTAGGGTTAATAGAGGCAGAGAGAAGACCAAGCATTTCTGTGCCTGGGAAGGAGCTAGTGAGCTCAAAGGAAGGTGACATAAACGTCCAGAGTCCCCCGGACCTGCCACCAAGCCAGCCAGGTGATCTCAGGCAGGTTACTTGCATTCTGCAATGTAATTTGGGATAAATGGGAGTTGTCTGACTTCTGACAGGAAGGGACAGAATAACGGTCTTTAAACAAAACTGAAGGAAGTCCCAGTGAGGATGTAGATTTTTGAAGACTTCTGGGCATCCCTCACACAGACTGCTTTTCGTCGAATTCTGTCTGTGCATACATCTGTGCATTCCCTTTGGCTGGTAAACTCAGTTCTTCTCTCTGACTGCTTAGCTCCTGCCATGATGGAGGGTTCGTAGGACTATTTAACTGAAAAATAAAGTAGGAACTATGTACAGGGGAGGGGAGCAGGTATGAGGTGGCCAATAGTTTTTGGTAAAAAAAAAAAAAAAAAAAAAAAGCTAGCTAGCTTAATTCATTGACTTACTGATTGATTTTAGATGTGTTTATATCTATCTCGAGACCACCTGGAGGGAAGGGCGCGGTGATAAAGATGGCAGTGATACTTGGTGGCCAAAACGTTCTACCGCACCAGGCCTGCACCCAAGGACGTACACATGGGCCCCCCGCCCACAAAGGGAGTCCACCTATCTAGGAAGGGTCACTTTTAATAGCCGCTTTGAGAGAATATTACTACAAAGTAACATCGTCAAGCACTTTTTAACGTCCCAATGAGCTAGACGAACCACAACACACATTCTGAAAAGAGATCATGAAACCGGACCAATCTGTTAGCATTCTGTGAGGAGGTAGAAACGGGCCTGGAGACGAAGGAGAAACCCAAGGATGAATTATGTTTAGACTTCCAAAATTCCTCCTGACAAAGTTCCACCCCCAGGGTCGTTTATGATAGTAAGTTGTTCCAGAGTGTGAGGGAAATCGCCACAGAGCGGAATTGTCCTTAGAGACAGGAAACAAACAAAAAAAAATAGGATAAACAGGTACTTTTCTGGCTGAAGAATTATAAACAGCGGGGATCCCCAAGGCTTACTGGTGCTCCCAGACTTAGTTTTAAATGTTCATATTTCATCTGAAGGAGAGAATGTTCAGATGGATCCAGGCCTGCGGATGAAATGAGGGCTCTGTAGAGAAATGGCAAACAAATGATGATTAACTGTGGGACAGGCTTAGGCGTTAGCAAGAAAAATGCATATTAAGCTTTTGCAGGGGCAAGCCTCAGTTAATACATTTAGGAGAACATAATCCAAACTTTCAAGAAAATAGACTCTGTCCAGTCTGTTTATAGTCACAAAAAGGGATCTTGGGGGTCTTTTCAAAATGTTTGCTAAAGGACGTCAGGACCAAGTGTTCAGAAAAAATGCAAGAGAGAGTCTCTACCCTGAGGCCCAGGCTGCAACCTGGGGGAGAATGCGTGACAGGAGCTGTCCGTCTGAAGTCAGCTACAGTTTGAGTGACACGAGTTTCTACGGCGAAAAAGTGCTGAGTTCCAAAACCCAACATTTCAAGAATTTCTTATTCTAGCAAAGAATTGGGGAGCTGTCAACAAGCTGGTTGGTTTGGCCCGTATGGACAGATTCCTCCAGGTCAGCACAACCCCATCTTACTCCTCTGTTTGGGGATAGATTTCTCTTGATAGTCTAAACTGTGTAAAGGCCAAATCTCTACTTCCATTATGTCCAAATTCAGCCTTACACATTTCTCCTTGTGAGAAAAAAAAGCCCTTGGCATCCCTTTCCCAAATTATTTGCTTCTGCCATGAGAATTGGATCTCCTCCGCAAATGGTGGCCAAACCCCTGGCAGACACACTTGGGGGGAGAGGAGGGTCCCGTGGCCCAGTGTCCCTCCCAAACTGTATCCCCTTATAGATGGAGGGACTGAGGCGTAGAGGCCAGACGTCCTGCTGTCGAAGGTCCACTCTTGGGCCAGGACAGCCTGGCAGGGGCTGCATGCAGGTCTTCTGGAGCGACACAGCCTCTCTGCTGTGTTCCTGGACCTGGAGATGCTGCTGCAGCCGGGGTGGTGACTTCACTGGTGGGAATGCTAACGGGTCCCTTCTCCCTCATTAGCAGGAGGCTTTAGAACAACTCGTGAAAGGCAAAATCCAGCAAATGGTGTTAATTGGTGGACCTCGAAGGTGCCTCTGTGCAGTCTGGCTCTGTGCCCTGCCTCAGTGTGCCAGGGCTGTCCTGAGGTTCTGAAGAATAACTTGTTGGGTTTGTCCCAAGAACGAGACAAGCTTGAGAGGAAGGTTATTTGAGACCTGGATTTTGAGGTAGTGTGGACTTTTGCTGGACAAACCTGTAGCATTTTGCAAACTGGGGTATGATCATTAGAGCCCGTTGGACTGAGGCCTTAATATTTGAGGAAAACAGGTTGGCGCCCCAACTGCGAAGACAGGTGAGCAGCTGCTATTGTGGCGTTTTGTCCTCAGGGGACAACAGCTTCCTCTTGCTGCCTGGCACAGCTGGCTGAGGCCTTAGTCCCCTTTCTTACCTGTTTTGGAGCAGCCAGATTCAGAAGTATTACTGCTCAGGGTTGTGTCTTCACAGACTGAGGGCTTTCTTCCTTTGCCCAAGCTCGCTCCCCCAGAGCAAGCCTCCCTTCCCGGGGAGGGGGCGCCCCGCAGCGTGTGTGGCCTTCGGCAAGTGGGGACTGCGATAGGGCTGAAGAGAAACATCTAAATTGGATAAAAACTCTGAATTTTTTCCCAAAGAACCAGATGAGTAGGCTTGGAAGTGAGGTGAGGGGGCCAAGGGAGGAATTGGTTTGACTAAAAACACTTGCTCTGGCCTATTTGTGTTCCATCCAAAAGATGTTTCTCAGGGGAAGCTGCCAGTCTCTTAAATATCCCGAGAGCAGCGACTGAAGAGCTGCAGGGCCTAGGGAACCCTGAGCAGGAGACGTTTTTCGCCTGGAAAAATTAGTGGCCGAGTGAAGGGAAGTCACCACCCGGATGGCTTCCCAAGATGGGCCTCGGAGGCAGGGCCCTGAGCGCAGCGGGGACCGCGGTACCCACACCTCCTCCGGGGAGGCCGCCGTCCTCCTGCCGCCTCCCACAGGCTCGCGGGCCCAACCAGGGCAAGTCCTCGGCCGCAGCGCGGTGCTCGGACGGGATGCTGCGGGCGGCCGGACCCCCGGAAGGGTGGGCGGCCCGGGGCCGCGGCGCGCGGGGCCTCGAGGGCGCTCGCGGCTGAGGTCCAGCGGGACCCAACTCGGGACGACTGGGAAGGGGATTCTCGGCCTCCGGCACCGGGGACACATCTGGGTGGGAGATGTCGCTGGAGGCGTCGGGACGGCAGCCTGGTTGGAAAGGGGACTTGGGGTTTGTCTCCAGGCACAGTCTCTACTTGGGTTGAATATTTACAGGGAAGATTAGGGGGGAAGTGGGGGGCTGCCGCCCTTGCCCTCTGCAGGGCTGCCCGGCCCGGGGTACTCGGTCCTTTCGACGCGGGGAGCCGCGGGGCGACCTGCGTCCCGGGGCTCCCGAGGTCCCCGCGGCCCGCGCCGCAGCGGGGCCGCCCAGGTCCCCGCCCAGCTGCCCCCGCCCCCCGCGGGCGGCGCTGAAACCCGAGCGCGAGGGGGCGGGCGGCGCGGCCGCGGGGGTGGCAGGGCCGCGCCGGCATTGGAGGGGACCCGGTGATGGATGGCGAGGGCGGGGCGCGCGGGGAGGGGGCGCGCCGGGCGCCCGCGACCGAGGGGGACCGAGCCGCCCGGCTCGCTGCTCCCGCCGGCGGAGCGAGGCTGCCCGTTCTCCGCGGTGTGACCGATTTTCCGCTTCTTCTCCTCTGAACTCTTCTTCCAGGGAGAGGCTAGTGCTAACAGGCCGAGCTGGATGGATGGGTATGGGGAGAGGGGCAGCGCGACCAGCCCTGGGATTCTGGCCGACTCTCGCCGTCCTGCTCTGCAGCTTCCCAGCAGGTAAGGCGCCGGCGCGGGAGCGGGGCCGGCCGCCCGGGCCTCCTCGCCGCCCCGGGCCGGGGCGCTGAAGGTCGCGACGCCCCCCGCCCCCGCCCCGGGGACCCCGCCTCCCTCCCCCGCGGGTCTTTGTGTCTGCCGCGCCCCGCCGAAGGCGCGATGGACGCCCGCGGGAACCCGAGGGTGGCGGCCCCGCATCGGCCCGCGTCGAGAAGGAGCGCGGCGGGGAGGTCGCAGGGGTCGGGGATGCCTCCCTCCTTCCGAGAAAGGGGGATCCTGGGACGCGTCATTCAGGGGCCCCGGAGGAGGGGGAGCAGGGCCGGCGCGGACTCGGAGCAGGGGGCACTTTCCGCAGCTCCTCGCCCACCAGTTTGCAGACCTGTCGGGCGCCCGGGGGTGGAGTCGGGGGCGCCCCCGAGGTCCTGGCCAAGTCGCCGACGCCCCCAACCGCGGGAGTCCGTCGCGGCCCCACGCGGGGAGCCCACGCACTCCGCGCAGACCAGCCCGTACCCCTGTTTGATAACATCCCGCGTCGCCCTCTGTTTGTTTTTATTGTGTCAGAAAGGGAGAGAATTTCAGAATTAAGGCTGAAAAAGCCCATCTGTTTCCAATGAATCCCCCATAGTTTTTCACAATGTTTTTGGCAGATTGCTGCTTTCAAATTCCTCCGAGCCCGGACCTCTTGTTTTTGTTGGGGGAAGGGAGACCAACTCCACAGAGAAGCATTTGTTCCTTCCCAAACGCTCCAATTTCTTGACTTTTTTTTTTTTTTTCCTTTCGGGGGGAGGGGGAAAGCACGAAACTTAAATCCCCGCTCTGTTTTCTTTATAATGTTTCATAAAACTTTATTTCATTTTTGCCATATGCTGCTCACAGCCGGGAAACGCTAGTTAAACCCTTTATGCCCATTTTTCTTTTGCTAAAAGTACAAATAAAACCCAATGTCATGGGCCGAAGGGGCCCCGTTGCAAGGCGGGATCTCCCGGCCCTTGCCATTGTGTTGCGGGCTCGGAGGTGTCTTCTTGCAAAAAAATGCGAGTTTGTTTCGCTCCGCAGCCCAGCGCGGATGCGCAACCCCTGCGCACCACCGAGTTTTGCAAGAAAGGACTTGAGTTAGACTGGGATTGGGTTGTTTTGTTTTGCTCCTCAGCCAACTAGGTTTCAGGAACTGGCAGAACTGGGCCGGTCAGGCTGCAAGTTGGGGCTCCCGGCGGGCGGGCGGACCATGCAGGCCGCGGTAAGGGGGCAGGGATCAGTTTACCTTCTCGCCCCAGCCCTGATCTCGGCCCCCGGCGCCTGCCGGGTCCAGCGCGTCCAGTTCACTCAGCAGCTGCGTCCCCAAGGGCTCCCTGAAGAGCCGCAACCTGCTCCCACCCCTGGATTCCACTGGGGAGGCCCCAGCCAAGGGCAAGATGGGGGGTTGTCAGTCTCCCCAAAGACCCTTAGACCCCTTTCGCCCTAGGCCCGGAATGTTAAAACCTCCACAGTGGGTCAGACAGCAGGGGGTCCTACTCCCCCTCACACCCCTTTTTAAAAGGCAGCTTCTCCACCTACTGGAGGGCCTGGCTGAAAGGCCGATTTGGTTCCCTCCCCAAAATTGAAAAATACAATCAGAGAGGACCCTTTTCTTTAAAAAGAACTTTTCCTTTTGGGGAAGCAGGAGTTTGCCATGTGTGCGCAACTCGGTTTGACCCAGATAAAGATCCAGCCCATTGGAAGTTTTATCAGATGGGTTGATAAATGGCTTTTGTCCCCTGGCTGCAGTGGGGGATGTGATCTCAGCTCCGAGCTGAAATCGAGAAGGGGGGCTTTGAGGCCCTTAAAACAACACCTTCCCGCTCTTAAAGTGGCAGCACTTGTTAACTTCTTGGGCTGGAGAGGGAGGAAAGGAAGGGCTGACAGAGGGACTCAGAGGCCGAGGGAGCTGAGGAGGGCTGCTGGTGGTGTTTTTGTTGTTGTTGTTGTTGTTTTTAATTTATTTTTTTATTTTTTTTATTTCTCCAACTTCAAAACTTTATTTTAAAACATCCTTCATAGTCTGAGGAAACTGGTGGGTTATGTAATTCACAACCCAAATTCCATCACTTTTATTTCCAAGAAGCCCATTTCTTTTTTGGCGTCGAGGCCGGTAACCAAAACCCGGCAGATAGAACAGATATCTAGCTGCCACACTGTCACGCCAACTGGCTAATGTTCTCATTTGAGGCACTGACGGCTGCATTTAGTCAAAATCGCCCCCCTTCCTGAAAACTGAGCTTTCGGTATCCCCACACTCGATATCCTGGGGGCTCCGAAAACTTGTGCGCTCAAGAAACCTGGGTGAAAAGACAGAGTTTTTGAAGGAAGAGACGAAATGGTCATTGCCGCAACAGGGAGATAGACGGACGGTCGCACACTGTGATGCCCTGGTAGAGGCTGCCTCGGGGCGAAGTCATAGAACCCGCAGGTCTAGGGGTGAGCAGCGCGGGTGTTAGAGAAAAAGGAAAGCTCCGGCGAGCGTGAGACACAGGGGTAGCCAGGCGCCCCGTGTGCCACGGCCTCTCGCACTGAAGACAGGTGGACCGCGGCCCCAGCAGCTGTCTGAAAGCATAGGTTTGTTCGGTGTTAGTCAACTTGAATGTCTGCCAGCAGCAAACCCAGAGGAGTGCAAATTAAATTGGACATAGTTATGCGGAGAGAGATGTCTTAACCTCTGCTAGACTGAGAGGGTTTGTGTCTTTGGAGAGTGTTTACACGTACTCACTCAACGTGCAGGGCACACCTACTGTGCCTTTAGTGGATGGACAGCGGCCACGTCTGGCTGGGGGGAATGGGGCAGAAAAGGCTTTGGAACTGCCTTCCACAGATAGCAGCCTCTTGAAAGCACAATTAATAGATATTTTATGAATTCTGAAACCATTAGGCCTTCATGAGACGGATCGCTAAGAGAACCCGTCTGAGGCACATGTTTTTGGTATGCGGGTGAGTTTCCTATATCTACGTATGGATGCCGCACTCCAGCACGGTTGTTTTCAAAGTGTGGTCCCCAGACCAGCCCCATCAGCCTCCCCTGAGAACTCGTTAGAAATGGAAGTCTGGGGCCACCCCGAACCTGCTGCAGCAGTCACTGCAGTCCACACTCTAGCAGGCCCTCCGGGGGCTTCTGGTGCTCTCCCAAGACTGCAGACTGCCGTTCTAAGAATTATTGCCCTGCAGCAGACTTTCTTTATTTCTTTATTTCTTTCTTTTCACTTTTAAACTGAAGCTATTTTAGACGCGTTAGTCGTCAGTGGAGAAACGAGAGCTTGGGGAGACCGAGGCCCTCTGCGGCGCAAAATGCCTGTCACGTCTGTGTCGTTATAAAAGTGAGAGGATTTCTCTCAGAGCTGGTCTCGGGACATATGCAAGCGAGTCCACCTGCCGACCTTGTCGCCTTCCCGTAGAACTTTATGTCCCAAAGAGAGGGAATGAAATGATGTCCAACTGCAAGAGTCGCATGGCAGCTGGGCAGGCTAGCAGGCTGGTGTGCGACACACCAAGGCTGGTGTGCGACACACCAACGAGTCCGCAGGGCAGGGCTTGCCTCCCGGGGGGGGGGGGGGTGCAGGATGCAAAATCCTGCAGACAGTTGGCCCTTTAGGCCGTGAGGGTGAATAGGGGAATAAGAAGTTGTCTGGTCTTCTAGGAAACCTCTCTAACAGGTTGGAGAAATTGCCAGCAGTCACCCCAAAGCTCAAAAGAGAACTGAGGAGACAGAATCCATGGGCTCGGCTGAGGATGCTCATGAGATGCGAGACAGAGTCCCAGGACCCTGTGGAGGTGGTGGGGGGGTGGGGGTGAGGCGGGCAGTTTACATGTTGGTGGCATGTGGATCCTGGTAAACAGCCCCTCTTCAGAGAAATATGCAAGGCCTCCAACAGAATTGGCCAGAGAACCCCAACTTTATGTTTTGGTCAAATGGTGATATGCCATGCGGTTTTAATACTTGGCTAAATTCAACCTGCCAAAAATCAAAGACATTATTTCTTCTACTCTTAGTAGAGTAGAAGGTGACCAACTCATCCGAGTTTACCCACAACTTTTCTAGTTTTAAAATTGTGCTTGCAACTGTGAAGGCCTTGCTGTGATATGGGTCTGGCCACCTGCGGCTGGGCCTCCTTCCTCTGCCCTTTCTTGCCTGTCCCGATTGTCACCTTACTACAAGCAGCTGCCCAGCCCTCGGGCCTGCCTTCCTGTACCACCCACCCACCCATGGAGCTTCCAAGTGAATTGCAATCTTTTTTTCCAGAAAATGCTTTCTGGTTATAAAAACAATCCTCATTTTTGAACCTAAAGGCTGAAAACAATAAGAAAATGAAAATAACCCAAATTCCACCCTCCCCCAGACAACCCTCACTAATGAACAGTCGCAAATGTCTTTGAGACATAATACCTTTCCATTGTTCTCTCCAAAGTATGATTATATGGAGAAGAATAATTTTTAAAGCTCTTCCATTTATTGAGTGGTCGAAGTATACCAGGCGCTCTTCTAAATGCTCTAAGTACGTCACCTCACCAGATCGTCGCCTCTCCCCCTTGAGAATCATCCTTCCCCCTGTGCAGATGAAGAAACAGGGTCAGAGAGGTTGCCCGATATTGCACAGCTAGTTAGCAGCACAGCCAGCAGTGGAAAGAGCCCAGACCCCTGCCTTCTTCCACATACCTGATCCTGGATAAACACGCTCATTAAATTTGCTATGTAGCCTATTAGACCCTGCTCTATGAGCATAGATGGCTTTCAAGGTGGGGGGGAAAAAATAAACAAACTTTGGAGACAGGGTTAGATAGCAGAGCGAAGAGTGACTGCATTTTCCACGGACCTAGCCTTTTTGCCGCCTCTGCCGTCCCGTCCCTCCCTGGCTTAGCATTCCAAGAAGATGCCACCCAGCTGTAGCTCAGGAAAACCAGGGCTGTCACTCTGCAAATGTTCCCGACTCAGGGTATGTCTTTTGGGTTTTGCTTATTTATTCATTTCATGCGCCATTTCACCCAAGCAGTCGGAATACTGAGACGCCTATTAAAGTCATCCCTCTGCGCCCAGGTCCATGCAGAAAGGGGCCCATTATTGCTCCCATGCTACGTGTAAGTCTCATGATCACAGGCTTACACGACTGTGTGTGTGCTCCGGGCGCGTGCCCAGCTGGCCTGCGTTTGCCCTCCCACTGCAGGAGGAAGGTGGAGGAGGTAGGCTCGCCTGCGGATGGTGGTGAGGGAGAAAAGCCACTTCAAATGAATGCTGACCTGGAGCGGTCAAGCAGATGAGCCCGAGGTTGCTGCAGGCAGAGCCAGGGTGGAAATTTAGCATCTCTGGAGCCAGTCCTAGACTTTGGAAAAGGAGTTATGCCTTAAAGTGGAAAGGCCGAATCGTTCACCTGCAAGCTTCATTTCTATCTGAAAAGCAATGTCTTTCTTTGCCCGTAACCACGCCCCTTGTGGAACCCAGGGTAGCCTAGTTCTCTGCCCTAAGCCAGGATGGTATTGAAATGGAATCTCATGTCTAGCCTTGCCCATCGCAGGTCCCTCCTACCCAGAGAAGCCCTCAGCTGCCTGACAGGCCGCCTGTGGCCTGGAACACCCTGTTTGCTGTCCATCTGGCTCCATGTGACCCCACTGGGAGCTGGGGAAGGGTGTCGAGTTTGTAAGCTGAGGTGTGCTGTCTTCCTTGGCACTCGGTGTGGCTTCTTGCGACAACTTGGCATGTGTGGAGGCCGGGGCAGAACAGCCCTGGCTGGGTGTGACCAGGGACAGTGCCCCCTGCCTCAGCTGGCTGAGTGGCATTCAGCCGCCTCTGCCCACACTTGGCAGGAAGTTAAGCCCCAGCTCCCCAATCCACCCTCTCCCGCTCCTCAGGTCACTTGAGATTCTTCAAGAAACTTCCTCTCCTCTTGCCTCGCTCGTTCTCCTGTACACCAGCTCCTAAGGGAGGCCCCAGGAAATTTCCAGCGCATTCAAGGGGTGGGAGACTCATTGGAGTCACTGGCAAGGTCAGTTCCCTGGGGCATTCTTAGGCTGGACTGGGACCAGATGCCTTTTCGGAAACTTGATCAATTCTGGCTGCTCGTAGGTTAAGTAAGGTATCATCTGCTGTACCTGGTGAAAAACCCACCCCATCACCTGGGTGTGCCCCCTGGTTGTTTAGGGCCGCACAGTGGAAGGAAATTCCTACAGGAGTGACAGACAGGCAGCCTCAGGCATCTCTCAAGCAAGGGGACTCGGGAACACTGCCCAGGCCAGAGTTCGCTAAAGACTGGCCCTAGGTCTGTTTACTGTCCCCTCCTAAACTCAATAGTAAGGGGCTGGAGAGGGTGGGGAGCGGCTCGCTGTTTCCGCTGCTGGGTGCCACGCTTGGTAAGGCAGGGTGTACCCCCCCCACCCCCCACAGCTGGTGTTCCGTCCCCACCCCCTTCAGGACCGCGTGGGGGCTGTTGCCTCGGCTTCAGGGCTGCTCTCCCTCTGTTCTGATTGAAGCCTCCGCCTCTTAAGTTACACCGCGCCCTAAGATAGCATTCTCATCGTGCCGTGTTCTTAACTGAAAATTATCCGGGGCTCCACGGCCACCTGGATCTGGTCTGAAATCCTTAGGCTGGAGTACGAGGGCAGAGTCAGAACGAAAGCCGCCGGGGTACGTCCACAGAGGGATCTGAACACGGGATGGTGGCCAGGCGTGCGGGCACAGAAAAGGGACCCGCGGAGGCACGCGGAAGTGGCTTCCACCCCTGGGTCTGGAGGGACAAAGGGAAGGGGAGCTTGGGGGCCCAGGTCGCTGAAAGGGGTCCCTGTCTGACCGGTCTCAGTGCTTTGCAGTAGCTCCAGCCGGGTGGTGGCAATAGAAACAGCCTGAGGACAGAAATTCAACCCTCTGAACCAACAGCCTCCCCTTCGTCTAGTGCCCCCTTGTGGTAGAACCTGACAGGGAGCTGGGCGACGGGAGAAACCAGGCTTTCAGAGGCCCTGCCCCGCCAAGCGGAGGAAGGCCGGCTGAAGCTGGGCGACATCCGCTTTACCACGGGCACGGCCGGCCCTCAGGGTTCGCGTGTCTTGCCTCAAACTCCTGGCTGCACGCTCACCAAGCCGCACGCTGCCTCCGGCCGACCTCGGCTGTGCTGGACGGAGGCCTCGTGTTTCTGGGACCCCTCCTGGCATTGCCCATCAGATCCCAATGCCCTTCGACACCTGGCTGAAACCCTGCTTCCACGGTACCCTCTCGTCCTCCGTTTGTGCATCTCTGTTGTGGTTTAGTATTCAGATGAAACGCGCTTGCTTTACATTCTAGAAGTTTCCGTGGCCGACCGTTCCCGAGCACAGCAGCTCGCTGGGGCTCATTCCAGGGACAGCGTCGAGCACGGTGCCTGGCACACGGTAGCATCCAGAACTTTCAGCAAGTCACGAATCCAGGCAGTTACCAGGCAAGGCACCGAGTCTTACAACAGCTACTTGACCTTGTCCTGGGGCTTGTTTTCAAAATGAGCCTTTTACTCCTTTAAGAGGCAGGTTTTTCTCTTTCCTGGCTCACCCCCGCCCTCCTACTCGCTAGTGAAACCTGATCTAATCCCTTTGCACGCGGGTAATTTATTGGTCTATTGGGCTTTTCTTGGTGGCAAATTGCATTGTCTTTATTCCTGGGTTCTGGCAGTGGAGCGGCTCACCACATCCCTAAGGCTCCTTGCTCGGGGGCCATCCTCACACCCCCCTGGGCACACAGCAAAATAAGTTTGATTGGGCTTCTTTGTTATGCAAACAAGGAGGTAATAATCAGGCTATTATTCTGAAGGATCGGGCTTGATTAACAGTTCAAAGGAGGTCCCTAAGGCAGCTAATGCCGCTCTGTGGCGTAAATATTTTCACCCCGCCTGGGTTGGTACCGTTGGTTCTCCAAGCTTCCTGCCACTGTTTCTGTTTCTGAGAGGCTCTGGGTTGCTATTTAAAAGACAGCAATTAAGGCAGGCGAGCTCTGTGGCCACGATTTCTCCCTGCCGCACATCAGTCCACTAGGGAAGCAGCCTAGAGCCCAGTTCCCCCCAAAATGAAACGTTATATATGTGGGCAGGAGGTGGCACTGAGCTAGAGTGTCGTGGCGTGGCTCACAGAGCAGCTGGGGGGTGAGGCTGAAGAACGCCACGGGGAAGCCAAGGAGCCGTCCAGTATTCACATTTGTATTGGAGCCTTTTCCGTGTGGCTGCAGAGAAGGATCAGCCCGTGAAAGGCCCTAGGAAGCAGGCGTGGATCCAGAGCTGGAGCATTTCAGAGCAGGAGGGACCGGCCTTGCTCTAGCAGAGTTCCAGTGGCAGTGGGGACCGGATGTCCGCCAGGCAGGGGTGCTGCAGGGAGATTTCCTGCCGTGGAGGGTGGCTGGAGGTGGAAACCGGGGACCTCTGGCATCCCTCGGGCCCCAGATTCTAAAACTCCACAGTGCACCTTGAGAAGCCAGCATGGAGGTTGGTCCCAAAGTGATTATTAGGGCTCCTGATAAATCGATTGCGCAGAGAAGCAGGAAGCTCTTGCCCTCATTGCACGATTCGGGAGCAGATCGGTCCAATGGTTGCCAAGGATCCACTCTGTCCCCAGTAAGTCTGGGAGCCCGCCGTGCTGTAGGCATCGCCTGCACCCCACCCTTTGCCCCAGCTGGCCCGTCTTTGCAGCCTCTGGATTCTCTTTCCACCACTAGCTAATCCTGAAAGTCCTATCTCAAGCGGCGCCTGGGTCAAAACAAAACATGCACAATGGACTTCCAAGGAGCACAGGTTCTGTGGGGCACCTTTGCATTTCCCTGGGCATCTGGGGTGGAGCCCCGGGTATGAGAGTTAGCAGAGGCCCCCAGAGCTGTCCCTTGCCAGAGGCCACAGTGGCTAAAATGGAAACAAAAGCGCAGGAGAACTTCCTTCCATTCGGGTCCTTTAACCCCTCTGGCTCCGTGCATATCGGCTGCCTCGAGCCACCAAGAAGTGGCTGCAGGGCCAGAGGAGCCCCTTTGCCATCTGCAGGAACCAGGCGGGGCGGAGGCGGCTGCCTCCCATCACGCTGACATCCCCAGGGCGGCTCGCTCCGCGCAGCTGGCCTCCTCTCTGCGCTTGCTCGAGTCGCAAGAGGATCTGTTTCAAACTCTCAGACTTTCCTCTCCTTGCTTCTTGGACACTCACATCAGAAGAGGCCAACCAAGGTTTATGGCCTGGAATTCAGGTCTTGTGCTTTTTTTATTAAAGATACTGAACATAAAAATCGGCCCCTCCGGGGTCTCTCTGGCAGATGACGACGCCACAGCACAGTTTTTCCTTTTGATGCCGGGCCAGGTTACATTCCGGTCCCTGACCTGGGGAGGCCTTCGGCCGGTGATTTAGTGGACACGAGATGGCAGGACGACTCCACGGGGGGGCAGGGGCCCCCCGGTTCACCACCCATGGGGACCGACCAACCCTGGCACCCCCGAGGCCCTTCCCCGAGACCCCCAGGGAATGATAATCCCGTGCATGTCTGTTTTAGGCAGACAGGCCCTGGAGAGCTGCGTCCCTGCCTGGAGAGGCGGCAGAAGGGAATGGGAGCCCCCGATTCCAGTCCCAGCTAGTCCCTCTCGGTGGCCCCTTGCAGGCCATGGCCCCTGACCTCCGGCTCCTCCACGTAGGATGGTGCTTGTGCTTCCCCTTAAACTCCTAGGAAGATGTGCGAGGCCTCAGGGTTTCGAGCGGCTGGGGACACCCGGGAGGCCAGGTTACTACAGCCATGGCTTTCAGACGTAGCCATTTATGGCCAAATATTGCTTAGGTCTCAAAGCTGGTGACTTGTTTTTTAAAAATCACACAAATTGGGGCAGATACAAAGTCATCACTCAGCTGCCTCCCAGCTTGCTCTGCTGAGCAGGATAGAGAGGCTGGAGGCACGTGGACGAGGTGACAGGGACCAGGCCCTCTGTGGCCAGGGCTAACACAGTAATCGCACTGGCAAATATTCAGTGAGCTTCAGCTGAACGCCGGTGACCTTCTGAGCCCTTTAACGGCTCCAGCAAACTCCCACAGCAGTTACTATGTATTCCCCATTTTCCAGGTGGTATGAGGCATAGAGAACTTGAGCCATTTGCAAGGTCACAAAAGTGGCGGATCTTGGGACGCGCATTTAACACCAAGGCTTAATTACCTGCCAGGTTCCCGTTGCTTTTGCCAAACTCTTGGGGACAGCTTTGAAAGTGTTAACCGATGTCAAAGGCCCAAGGGCGGCCTGTCCTGCTGCTGCCAACCGCTGACCAGTCCTCTCCACAGGGGCCACTGCCAAATTCGCAGTGTGCCTGCCTTATTACAGGCTTCACAGAAGAATCTGGAAGGCCTACCAGGGCAGATCCGCCCGTTACTACCACCTACACGGCGGAAGGGGGCGGGGGTCCCCATCTGTGCGAGAAAGTACAGTGTGGGCGGTGCCGTCTCAAATGGGGTGTCCTCATGCACGCGCCCCCCGTGACGGCGTGTCCCGGCCTTTCTCCACAGCCACCTCCCCGTGCAAGATCCTCAAGTGCAACTCTGAGTTCTGGAGCGCCACGGCGGGTGGCCACGCCCCGGCCTCGGACGACGCCCCCGAGTTCTGCGCCGCGCTGCGCACCTACGCCCTGTGTACGCGGCGCACGGCCCGCACCTGCCGGGGCGACCTGGCCTACCACTCGGCCGTTCATGGCATAGAGGACCTCATGAGCCAGCACAACTGCTCCAAGGATGGCCCCACGTCGCAGCCACGCCTGCGCACGCTCCCGCCCCCGGGGGACAGCCAGGAGCGCTCCGACAGCCCCGAGACCTGCCACTACGAGAAGAGCTTCCACAAGCACGCGGCCGCCCCCAACTACACGCACTGCGGCCTCTTTGGGGATCCGCACCTCAGGACTTTCACAGACCGCTTTCAGACCTGCAAGGTGCAGGGCGCCTGGCCGCTCATCGACAATAATTACCTGAACGTGCAGGTCACCAACACACCTGTGCTGCCTGGCTCGGCCGCCACCGCCACCAGCAAGGTAAGGGTGAGAGGTTGGGGCTGCCCTGTGGGGTCTCAGCAACCCGACCCAGACGCTGATTGCCAGCAAATGAGCGGATTGTTTAGAAAGGAATGTTCTAGAGATTCTTAATATTGCCTGGAGTGAGATATTTTATTTAACTGGGCAGAATAGAACAGGGTGACATAACCTGGCATACGTAAAAGGCAGTTTGTGAATGCGCCGTGCCTGGCTAAGGACGTCTGAGGGGGGACCTAGCTTGTTCTGTGTGTGTGCACGGGCATGTGTATGTAAACACACGTGTGTACACACTGGATCCAGATGTAAGACGGATTTCTTACTGGGGTTAGAATCCAAAAATAAGCACTCCCTAGAGCATTCCGTTTCAAACCTCCATTATATTCTTGTCACCAAACTACATTTTTGTGGGACGCTAGTGTTAAAACCCCAGAAAGAGAGCCTGTGGCCCAGGCGGTGGGACGTTCCCGTCCACCCCGGTTCTCCTTCCTCCTCACATCCGAGGGGCTCCCCGAACTCACATTCAGACTCAGCCTCTCAAGAGTCCAGGCAAGGGGTCACCTGTGCCCCGTCAGGGCCCGGCCCGCCAGGGCCCCTGGGGTTTCCCGGTTGGCAGCGGGTCTGTTTTCCTAGGAACAGCACATTGCAAGGGTGCCAGGCTGGCCCACGGGGGCGTTTCTGTGCCTTCCCAGCCCTCCACGCCCCAGGGGAGGACAGTGAGGTGACCTGGCAGCTCGGAAGATTCCTGCCGGCCCCCTCTGTGCCAGTGGCCCTCGCAATCGCACGCTCGAAGTGGGGGGTCTCTTTCTGGGACCCCCTGCTGAGCAGAAAACAAAGTGGGTCTTTGCCCCATGGATCCTCTCAAGGCCCTTGGCCCCAGGCTGTGAACCTAATGGGTGGCAGGATTACGGCCGGCTCTCTCTCTGGCCTGTCCCCCTCCCAGACCTCTGCAGACCGAGGGGGGCCCAGCTGCTTTCCCCGCAGCCCCTTCACCTACCCACCTCCCACCGTAGAGCCAAGATAAATGAGCCTGAGGCTGCAGCTTCTCAATCCAGCAGCAAACAAGCTCTGGGAGGGGACCCTACCTCCTCGTCCCATCCTGGCTGGGGCACATGGCGGGTGGGGCTCCCCCTCCTGATCCTGGGTGGTGTAAACACCAGATGTGATAACAGAGCCAAGGGAGGGACTGTGGTTAGTGACCAGTGAGGCTGGGCCGCTACCCCCAGTGCCCGGGGCCTGGCCCCGCCTTTTCGCGTAGGCCTCCGTCACTCAGGTGTTACGCAGGTGTTACGCAGGTGTGTGCATTGGCTCATTCATTGATGCAGCAGACATCTACCGAGCTCCTCTTTTGAGCCAGCCTCTGTGCTCAGGCCTGCCTTCCTCTCACAGGTTCCGGGCTAATGATGGAGACCACAGGCCTGGGGACAGCCTGGGACCTCCAGGGAAGTGAAGAGAAGCTGGCGGGGGTGGGGGGGAGCTCTCATCTTCGAAGCGATGGGGGCTGGGCCTGCCACACCGCAGGGGAGCCCTCTGCCGGCCTAGGCCTGTGCTCACTTCCCAGGCTGCGGACGTTATCCAGCCCAGCCCAGCCCAGCCCTGTGTTCTTGTGCGTGGTCTAGTGTTTTCCAGCTCGGGCTGACATTTTAGCCAGCTTCCTGCCCCCGGGGGACCGCCCCACGCCCAGCCCTCTGCGCCTTTCTCCTTCCAGCTGTACTCACGGCACCCCATTTTACAGACGCAGAAACAGAAGTAGGGAGCGGCGAACTCAGGCCTCCGCCTCCCGTCCCCTCTCCCCCTCGCTCGTTCGCCTGTAGCGCTGACCAACACGCTGCGTAACTGATCTGCGCAGTCTGTGCCCCCCAGATGTGCGCTCCATGAGGACAGGGGTCTTGGACTGTCCCAGTCCGTGTGGATTCAGGCCTGGCATGCAGCTGGCACTCCGTGAACAGCTGATGAAACCCGGCTCTGCCCCGCGCCCAACGCAGTGGGGAGCCCGAGGCCCCGCGGAAGGGGGCGCAGCACAGAGAGGAGCGGCAGCCGCGCCCGTGGCCCTGCTGGCAGCGAGCCGCCCAGCTTTCGACAGGCCCCCTTCATGCCGCTGCTTGTGGCTGAGTCCCTGGCACAAGCAGCCTGTCAGCCGGCCAGGAGCCTGTCTCCGCGAGAGGTGGCGCTTACAGCAAAACCAGCCTTTCCTGTTCCAGGAGACGCATGCCACTTGGAAAGCAGCCCCCCGCCCCCCCGGAGTGTTTGTGTGGCCCCACACACCAGCAGGGACACCAGAGTCCCTCACCCTGGCCCCTGCTCCAATGACAGGGCCACCCACCGCTCAGACCACCCTGGCTGCCCCACCTCCCGGCCCCCTGCAGGGCTCCACATGGGGTGGGAGCCTTGGTTGGAGGGAAGAAAGCAGCAGGCGGTGGAACCCGAACGAAGCCGCCGTTGTGGGAGGCCAGGGCTGGTAGGGTAGTGGCGGTTCCACGCGGTTCGATGCGGAGGACTCGAAGCAGGGCAGAGAGGCTGTGGCCACCTTCAGCTTCCCGCAGCCACCCACAGAGCTCGTGCCCCAGGTAGGCAGCAGAGCCCCAGGCGCCTTCGGCCCAGGGGCACCAGCTGGCATCTGGGCACGAAGAGGGAATGGGGTGGTGGCTTCTCTCCCATCCAGTCTTCGTAGTTAAGGTTTTGGAGGAAAGAGCAGCCAGGCCTCTCTCCCAGGACGACGGGGGTCGGGGACTCACACACACACTCCCCAAGCTGTTTGCCTCCCGTCCCTCTCCCGGGCCGCCCACCCTGAAGGTCTGTGGCCAGAGAAGCCCAGGAACTGGAAACCAAGAGAGTGACCCCGGCTCTGCCTCTTGGTGGCTGTGTGACCCTGGCCACGTTGCTGTACCTCTCTGAGCCCGCGTTGCCTGTCCGTAAAACAGAGGCGATGTCACCCTCCTCTGCACTACCACAATAGATGCAGTGCCTGGCGCACTGACCCAGCGAGTGAAGCTGTGTCCATGGTTCCCAGGAGGACAGTGACGGACACAGCGAATCTGCGTCTGTCTCCGCCAGGGGCTCCGCCCAGCCCTTCCCCCAGCTGTAGGCCCCGGCGGAAATGGGTCGCCCTGCCCTGGCCGTGGCCGGGGTTTTGCATTCAGCGGGGAGCCCCCGCCCTCCTTTCACTGACCGGCATCTTGTTCCTTTCCTGCCCCCTGCTCCCCTCCACAACCCCGCTGGGTAGCCCCTCAGGGCAGCCTGCGGGGCCTCCGCCTGCCTGAGTGGATCTGCCCTCCCTCTCTTCGAGCATCGGCCTCCTCTGGTCCGCCTGCCCTTCTGTTCAGCCAGTGGCTTGCAGTTTTTTTTTTTCCAGGAATCCCGCAGCAAGTCCACTGGCGTTAGAGACGGCGTTAGGTGGTTGTGGACCTTGTGTGTTCCCTACTGCTGCTGTAACAAGCACCACAAGGTGGTTCAGACAGACAGACAGACGTTTATTTTCCTATAGTTCCGGAGGCGAGAAGCCCGCAGTGCATCTCGTAGGGCTAACATCAAGGTGTCGCAGGGCTGGTCCTTCAGGAGGCTCGAGGGGAGGATCTCCCCACTGCTGCTTTCAGCCTCCGGTGGCTGCCAGCATCCCTTGGCTTGCGGCTGCGTCACTTGAATCTCTGCCTCCGTGGGAATGTGGCCTCTTTCTGTGGTCAAGTTTCCCTCCGCCTCTATTTTATAGTCTCCAGAAAGTGATTCGCCATATAGGGCTCCAAGGATTGGGGCTGATATCTTGGCGGGGGAGGGGGGAGGTGTCATAACTCAGCCCATTACAGTGGATTAATGACATTTAGCTCTTAATGAGCTGCGCTTTCTTCTTTGTGATTCACCAGTACGTGTAGCAAATGAGCTGCTCTTCCATTTAGGGTAGCGAGCGATCTGAAGTTCCTGTTCTAAGTCAACTTTTTTCCAAGTAAAAAAAAATAAGGTGTTTTAAAGAACAACAGTGAGTACGCAGTGACAGTGCAGGTGGCGCGGAGCGCCGACCCCAGTGGGGAGGGGACGGCCCGGGGCATCCCGAAGGCTCCTCTCATCCCCCTCAGAGCTTCCTACGCACGGGCTGGGGCCCTCTGCCTCCGCAGTCCCCGGCATCCCTGACCCCCTCTCTGCCCTCTCCCTTGCAGCTCACCATCATCTTCAAAAACTTCCAGGAGTGCGTGGACCAGAAAGTGTACCAGGCCGAGATGGACGAGCTCCCGGCCGCCTTCGCCGACGGCTCCAAGAATGGCGGGGACAAGCACGGGGCCAACAGCCTGAAGATCACAGAGAAGGTGTCCGGCCAGCACGTGGAGATCCAGGCCAAGTACATCGGCACCACCATCGTGGTTCGCCAGGTGGGCCGCTACCTGACTTTCGCGGTCCGCATGCCGGAGGAGGTGGTCAACGCGGTGGACGACCGGGACGGTCAGGGCCTCTACCTCTGCCTGCGGGGCTGTCCCCTGAACCAGCAGATCGACTTCCAGGCCCTCCGTGCCCACGAGGGCCCGGGCGCCCCGGCCGCCAGCCCCGCGCCCGCGGCCCCCGACACCTTCCCGTACGAGACGGCCGTGGCCAAGTGCAAGGAGAGGCTGCCCGTGGAGGACCTCTACTACCAGGCCTGCGTCTTCGACCTGCTCACCACGGGCGACGTGAACTTCACGCTGGCCGCTTACTACGCCTTGGAGGACGTCAAGATGCTACACTCCAACAAGGACAAGCTGCACCTGTACGAGAGGACGCGGGAGCCACCGGGCCGGGCAGCGACTGCAGGGCTGCGCCCAGCCCCCCGGCTCCTCCTGGGCAGCCTCCTGCTCCTCACCCTGCTCCCTGTGGTCCTGGCGGCCCTCGCTGCATAGGACGGAGAGCTAGGCGCGCTGCCTGCCCCCAAGCCGGCCGGCCGCTGCAGAAGGGCTGGTGGCTTCTGGTGGCCCCGAGGTCTCTGCAGGGGTCAGAAGCCAAGGCAGCTGCTGGCCGGTGAGCTGTGGGACGGTTACCTCGGAGCTGCTGGCAAGTGCTGGGGGGCGTGGGGCGGCCCCTCACCCTCTCTAGGGCCCAGGACAAGGTCGTGGTGACTGACTGGTGCTGTGATGTCTGTGACAGTAGAGCAGTGTGTGTGTGTGTGTGGGGGGGGAGCTCCCCTCCCCGCACCCCACAGTGTGAATGTGCAAAACCGAGCCCCTCGGGCTGGAGCCCCAACCCCGCCAGAGACGCTGGGGAAGGTCAGAGTCCGCTCCCCCCGCCCCCTCGCAATGCACTGAACAGGCCCGGCCGACTGCTGCACGTCCCCGCCGCACGCACACACTCTTAACACGAGCACACTCACTCACACTCAGCCGGCGGGGCCGAGGCTGGACCCCCAGGCGGGCCCCCTTTCCCCTGGAGCACTCCCTCCCAGGGCGTTGCTGGGGATCTTCGGCAAACTGATGTAACCCTCTGGCCCAAAGGCTGTGCCCCGCGGGGACCTTTCTGCCGTGGGCTCCCTGTGAGACCCCACGTGTGCCGCACCTGCTGCGGGCGCGGGCTCAGGCCGATCCCAGGCCCCCCGCCTCGCGAGCACATGCGTGTCGACACGTGCTCTGAGCAACGCCACTCCGGGGCTTGGACGCCCTCCTCTGGCCCTGTTCCCCGCTGGCCCCTACTCCCCACTGTGCTGAGGAAGTCGAGTTTCTAGATGTCTGAACAGAGAACTGCCCCGTGATTTCTGTCCCTTCCTCTCCAGCAGATGGCAAGAGCCCTCGGACTGGGGGACTTGGGCTGCAGGGCACAGGCGGGAGACCAGTGGACAGGGCCAGCTGGCCTGCCCTGATCCTGTTTTTTGCCCACCTGTCCCCAGAGCCCTGCTCCCCTCCTGTCCACCCAGATCTGCATTCCGGGGAGAGGAGCAGCCCTGGCAGCGTGTCCCCGTCTGGCCCCTTCCCTTAGCCCAGGGCCACACGGCCCGGGTTGACCATCTGGGGAGGCCCAAACCGGCCCCACCTCTGCTGCTGCTCCAGAGACCCCCAGGGACCAACGTGTGCCAGGCTCCGGAGGGCGACCCTCCTGGAAGCCCCACAGCCCCTCACTGTCCCTGTGCCCCTCCCCCACCCGCGTCCCCGGTAGCCCCTCTGCTGCTCCCCAGGGACCTCTCATACACTGGCCCAGGAGGCTGCGGACTGGTCCCCGCCTCCCCCCTCCGAGGTCCCCCCTCCTGCCAGCTCCAGGCGGGCGGGAGCAGCGAGGTTCCTGCTGGTTTTTAGCCGGTCCCCTACGTTGGAAGTAAAAAGTGAAGCACTTTATTTCGGTTGTGTTTGATCGCGCTCTGCGTGGAAGTGGGGACCCCTCACTGCGTCCTTGTGGCCGTGCCCCGTGTGGAGTGTCACCGCGTGTACATACTGTAAATTATTTATTAATGGCTAACTGCAAGTAAAGTTTGGGTTTTCTTTGTTTTGTTATTTCCCTTTGGACGTGTTGGAGTTTGTCTTCTGAACAGACTGGTTCCTTTTGGGGGTGGAGAGTTGACTCTGGTGGTGGGTGTCGCTGCAGGGTCCCAAAGGTGTCTGTAGGGGTGCAGCTCGTGTTTGTGCGTGGGTCTGTGTGCATGAATGTGCGTGGAGGACGGAGCAAATTAACAACCACAGCCCCTGTGCCTCTCAAATCACTTTTTCTCCTTACGATGAGCTGCCTTTTGGGGCTTGAGGGACCCAGGCTCCGCGACTCCGGCAGAGGACAGACGGCCATGGTGCAGAAAGCAGCAAGTTGCCCTGTGGGGCGGGGCTGGGCGTGCTGGCCTGGGCTCCGTCCGGGACGACTCCAGCTCAGGGGTCAGCCCCAAGCCCCGGACCTGGGATTGTCACCGCCACCCTCGAGGTCCCGCTGGTCACATGAGGCCTGGGGAAGAGTTATGGTCCCACGGAGGGGGCGCCACCCACATCAGCATGAGGAGGACCAAAGCACGCTCGGGGCCAGGGTCACTGCTGGCTGTCACGACGTGTCATCCTTGAAAACCACTCAGTGAGCCAGGGCCACATTCGTGCCCGTTTTGCACAGGAAAAGGAAACGGATGGATCGACGTGGCGAGTTCCCTAGCGAGGCCAGGGACGAGACGTACACCTAGGTCCGTTTTGCCTCCGAGTTCCTGCTCTTAGCACTGAGTGCCATGGGGCGGGCAGAATCCCAGCACCTCCACTTTCCTGGCCGTGTGACCTTGGGCAAGTCACGTAACCTCTCTGAGCCTCCGTTCCCACCCCTAAAATGGCGAGTGCCTGCCGAAGGTGGTTGTACAGCACTCAGGGCAGAGCCGGGCACACAGCGACCGTCCTGCGGTGCGGACGTGGTCATCCCAGAGCAAGAGAGGTTAAGTGTGATGGGGCGGGGGGGTGGCGGGGGCACACAGAACCCCGAACCTTGGGAGGGCCGTGAACCGGAAGGCTAGCAAGAGGAGTCCAGAGGGGACACGTATCTCAGGCCCAGTCTGAGGAGGAAGGCTAAAGGGGAGAACTTTCTAGGATCCAGCTTACACAGGCTTCCAACGAGAACAGGAAGTGTGGGCTCTGGGAGGAAGGAACGAGCATCGAGGGGGCCAGACGAGGTCTGAAGACACCCACGTGTCCCCCCACAGCTGCCCGAGCTGTCGGCACCCATAGCCCTCGCCCCACTCGGTGGTAGCTGGGACCAAAGGACGAGCGGAGGGGGCCCCACCGAGCCGTGCGCACCAGGTCAGCACGGAACACGTCACTGAGACGCCAGGGCACACAGGGTTTCTTCTTAAAAGAAAAAAAAAAAAAAAAAAAAAAAAAAAACCTCATTCACCATCAGATGAAAATGCTATGCCACTTGCCAGAAACGGCGTCGGTCTGGACCCAGTTCAGGACCCTCCACTTAGGGTGGAATTCTCTTCCACGCACCTCGCTACTAGTTTGCCTCATGGAAGCTTGCATCTCGTGTGGAGATGCAACACCGGAGTCCTTAGCTAAATGGCTCCCAAGACGCGGCTTCGCCGTGCACCTCGCGCGCGCCGGGTGGGAGCAGAGGCTCCTGGGCCAGCTCCCCTGCGGCCCGGCAGCCCCAGGTAGGCGCGTGAGCAGATGCAGGTGCAGCGCGGCCGCCCCGCCCCTCCCCCCACACTCACTGGTGTGTGGCGGGGACTCCTGGGAGGTCTTGGTTCTTCCACCAGAATTTACAAGGCAAGATGACAGGAGAGAAGAAAGCTATTAAAAACAAACAAACAAGGGCCATCCATGACGAAGGGGCGAACTTGGGTGGCGGGGGTGGGGGGAGGGGGATTACCAGGCACTGGGGCAGGAGTGGGGCTCAGCAATGCCAGGGAGCAGCGTGCAGCACGGGGTGGTCTTGGGCGGCAAGCTGACTTGGCATCCAAGCTGGCTTCGCCTGCTGCTAGCTGTGTGGTCCGCCTGGGATTTTTTGCGCCGTAGACTCCTTATGTGTAACACGGAATTACGAGTACCTGCCTCCCAAGGTCACGCTAGAAATCCCATGAGCTAACCTCGTGAAGTGCCTGGCGCACGGGCCCTGGCGCAGTGCAGGGCAGGGCGGTCCCCTCCCTCTGCAACTGCGTGTGCGCGTCTGGTCAATGACTCACGATTGCACGTGCTGGCGCGGGGGGCGGGTGGGTACAGCAGAGACCCCCGCCCCAGGCCACCTGCTTTCTCTTTGGAGAGACAATGAAGTTATGACACCGAACGACCCATGGTAACAAGGAAAGAGAGTCCCAGGTTCTGAGACAGATGGAACCCGGACTGGGGGAGGGTGGAGTCGGGGGGAAGCTGGGGAGCCACCCATGCAAAGATCTGGGGAGAGACACGTGAGTGCCAAGGGCCTGGCACAGACCAGGGTCCACAGTGAGGCCAGGGAGGCGCCAGCGCCCGACCTGACTCTCTATGCCAGCTGCTGTACGAAGCCATTCGCAGTTCTCGGCAGGGGAGTGATGCTCATGACTCGGTCCAGAGGCTGTCGAGCTAAGGGCAGGGCCCTGAGGAGAGAAAGTCAGGACTACAGCACAAAGCCAGCCAGAAGCGGGGAGGCGGCAGGCCTGCAGAGGGGGCACGGATGGCTGGCACTGGGTGTCGTATGGAGGAGTGACAGAACTTGAGAAGGGACTAAGGCAGAAGTTGGGGTTCCAGTGACGCAAGCCATGACAAGAGGGTACCACGGCCTGCTGGGGAAGACAGCTGGAGACAATGTCGGGGCACCGGAGTGTGCCAGGGCTCTGGGGACCTCTGTGGGGACAGACAGGGATGGGACCTGGAACGGCAGTGTCCGCGAAGGCTGCTCGGAGAAAACCTAGCTTGACAAAGGACGAAAATCAGCAGGTAGCTGGGGATGGCGGAGGAGGGCTGAAGGGACCGTGGCCCTGGCCTGCATCCTTGGGGGCCCAGAGAGCCTGCCTGCCCAGCCGGCTGACGCCCCGGGGAGGCTGGGCCATGGCTGGTCACCACCGCCCCCTGGGCCTCCGGCTTGTGGAGGCCGGCCTTTCCCTGCAGCCCCTACCCCTCTCTGCTCTGCCCCGCCTCGTCTCACTTCCTGCAGGGACAAGCTTCATCCTGGGCTCCAGAGCCAAGGGGAGCAGCCTACCTGGGCAAGGCAACGAGAGCCGAGCCAGGTGCAGGTTAAGGCGCTGGCAGTCAGCAGGCCGTCTGTAGGCATCTGCTGCCCTCTGCTGGACCGGTCGAGCACCACACTCACTCTGGCCGCCCAGGGGAATGGGAGCTGCTGATACAACACAGCACAGGCCCCATCAAGGCTGGCACGTGCAGTCTCCAACCAGCCTCAGGACAGACACTGTCCTTTGATGATAAGTGCCGAGCCCACGTCACCTTGTGTCACCTCGGTGACCTCACCCCACAGCAGCCTAGCGAGGGGCTCTCGTGATCCCTAACTTAAGCAGCAGAGGAAGTCCTGCTTCACACCCAGATGGGCACACCTCGGACCCACCCACACACACCACGAAGCTCTGCTGCCAGCACCCTGCCCCTGCCTGCTGCCTCTCTTCTCGCCCACCTTTCTGTCCTCTTGCCAGCTCATCTTGGGTCTGTCTCCACAACCCTCGGCTCGGAGGCCACAGGGCCTCATCCTGGTTTGTCGTGCCCCCAGCTCCTAAAACAGGGTCCACCCAGCCCACAGCAGAGGCTCGAGATCTTGGCCAAGAGGAAAGCTTTCTCTGCCATAATTGCCAATAGTCTGAGCTGTACTTTCCCCGTAAGACTGTGAGCTCCTTGAAGGAGCCTGTCTCTTGTCCCCGAGCCCAGACGGTCCCAGTGAAGGCGAGGCCAGCCACCTGGGCCTTGTGCTCCCCTAGAGCCAGCCCTCTTCCTGGGACCGTCGAGGACCTGGGCTTGACACAGCGGCTCTGATGGTCTCTCTAGCTCCAGTGAAGGCTGCTGGCACAATGCTACACAGGTCCAGCCCAGCCGAGCCCAGCCGAGGACTGAGGCCCACTGTGGCCCTCCGCTGTGCTAGCTCTCACTTAAAACATTAATCCTAGAAGCTGCCTCCTTTGTTTGCAAATGGCAAAGCCCCTGGTCCAGCCAAGCACAGGGCCAGACCAAATGAGAACACACTGACCTTCCTACCCAGCCCCTTCAGGCCCGAGCGGTGCACAGGTCGGCCAGGACTGCACTTTGAAACCACAGTCCCCTCAAGCCAGGAAGAAGAGCTTATCATGTGCGAACCCTCCATGGGGCAGCTGGCCCCAAGGAGTGGGTATTATTCGGTATCTGAGGTGACACAGGCTTGTCCATGTTTCCACACAAAGCCAGGTCACACAGCCACAGAACTGAGCAGGACATCCTGACGTTCAGCCTAGGGCAGGGTCCACCAGCAGCAGTGGGGCGGGCACGGCCAGGCCCCAGGTTCCTACAGGATAAAGACAGCTGGTCTGGGGTTTTGGTCAGGACAAAGCCTCTGTGCCTTTAAGAGCCACAGGTTGGAATCTGAGGCCCAGATGGCTCTGGCCAACTGCGAAGCCTTGTGTTTCAATAAGTGACCTTTCTGTTGGCATTAATTGAGGACTTGCTTGGATGCCAGACGTGTGAGGCCCCGCCAGGGAGGAGGAAGGGGACCCGGGCCTGCTTCTTCCAGTAAAAGGCAGGCGTTCTGGCAGCAGACAGCTGAGCGGCCTCAGCGCTATCGTAAACCAAAGCGAGCTGATTATTGCAACACTTGCTCTTAAAGTTTCCCCGGGCTGTTCCAGCTGACTTGTGAATTGCAACACGACTGCTGAGTTTGTCTGTCGCAGGAAGAAGCCTCCACCGACTCTTCTGAGTCTTCGACTTACGCACGCGCAGTTGACAACGGCGGGCTAGCCCTCACGCACAGGGTGGGCCCCCGCAGCCAGGTCTCCGGGACACGTGGCTTTACTCGGTATCAAGAATTAGCAGCTTCGCAGGGACTGCGGTTCGGCTTCACAGTCGCTCAGGCATCGGCAGAGCCCCTCGGTCTGGCCGCCTCCGCCCGCAGGCCGGGCCGCCCGTCCCCTGTCTGCGCCTTGCTGGACGCCGCGCCTGCTCCTGCCAAACTGCTAGAGTTAACATTTGGGTCAGTGTTTCCATTATAAAAGGCTTTTTTCCCCCTTCAAGAATATATGACCCAACTGTCAAATTACCCTCAAGGCTGCAGGCTGGCAGACGCGGTGTTTTTATTTCCGACGGACAGAGGGGGCTGCAGGACCTCGGGGTGGATGCGCCCGGGTCTTCGAGGCACCTTGCGGGGCTCCCAAGGGCCTCCCACCGGCGTGGGAAACCACGGGCAGCCCTGCCCAGCTGCGGGCGGCGGCTCCTCCAGGTCACCTCCATCCGGTGCAGGGACTTGCAACTGCTCGGTCAGGGGACTGAGAAACCTCAGCAACGGCTACTCGGGGAACACCTTAGAAGCCCCTGGTGTCAGGGCCTGGACCCCACACGACTGGTGCTGAGCAGGGGAAGAAAAACCACTTTAAAAGGCTCCACTTCACAAGCTGCCCAACAATCTCGACGACGCGGCAGCCGGTCACGAGTCACGCCACCGCAAAGCCACGTGTCCGCCCCATTCTAAAAATCCTCAGTAACACTTTTTAATGTATAATAAGAATCAAAAGTACAGCAGTTTTACAATGTAGGAAAATTTAATACATACTATATAAACAACATTATTTACATCAGAAATCACTAAGACAGTGGCATTTTTCACAAATATAAATTAATTACTGTTTAGTCAACAGGTTTTAAAAGTCCACAATTTTACAATAAAGAAAAACCACCTGTCCCCCGACGAGGGGGGCCCAGATGGACTAAAGCAGCCTGGACCCTCGGCCTGGCTCTCCTCACCCGACGCGGCAGCCCCCGGACAAGCCAGAAGGCCACGGGGGCTGGGCCCTGGGCCGCTGCCCCTGCTGACGAGTGGGTTTTGGTCTGTAGGAGTTCAGTGTCACTGTGTGGATTCTTAACTGTGTTTGCACCGCACGTCCTGATGCAGACACAGCTAGCGAGTCTGCAGCTCGATGTCACAAGTGTTCTGGTTCCCACGCAGGGCTCAGGGAATGACTACAAGGGGAAGGAGCCCAGAGGCCGTTGGGCCCGGCTCTGAAGGACCGCAACAGTGAGCCTGGGGTCCACTGTGTCTTTTTCCGGGGGGACAGAGACTGTGTTAATCCTTGTTTATGCTCGGGTTTCAGGTGAGGCTAACTCCCCTCTTCCTCAGCCCAGTGATTAAATCTTTCAAAGCTAGGCTCCGTGGAAGACCATCCTTACAAATTCAGGGAGTGGGGTGGGGGTGGGGGTGGCAGCTTCTCCCATCCACAGCGAGAGAATTTCTACCTGTGCAAATTTTGGTTTTTAATATAAGCATATTACAGTATTCATACTGACTTAGGTCAATGAGGAAGTGCCTTTCTACCAACCCACTCTTCAAACATACTTCAACACCTAAAACAGATGCTTTCATGGGGATACTGCAATTTTGTAATCAATTTAACACTGATCTGGCTGATATTGCCTTTTGCTACATTGTATGGCACTCTAAGTCCCAAATGCAAACAAAAGGAAGTTCCTTTTTCCTCATGATGAGAGGTCTTTGGGAATAATGCACATCTTCTATCAACAACAAAAAGCCTTGATGGTTTTTGAAACGCAGGGCCTCCGCTAAGCGAAAGGAAATGTGATGCCTGCCGGGATGTGGCCTGCCCTGACTCCCCAAGGCAGGGGGCGGGGGGCGGGGGCGGCTCACCCCCGGCCCACCGCACCCCCACTGCTCCCAGAGCCGGCAAGCCAAGCACCCTCCTCTCTGGTGTGGGCAGCCCCGAGCACGGGGTGATGCCAGCACCGCCCGCAAGCAGCTGACCCTGTGGTGGCCAGGCAGAGGCGCGACTTCCCCCACAGCGCGCCCCCGGCGATGGCCTGGCAAGGCCTCCCCTGCAGGCCCGTGGGTGTAAGCCCAGGGTAAGGAGCCCCAGGCACCAGGAGGAGCTAAATGAGGTGGGGGTCCCCTGGACCACCGGCGTGAGCCGAGAGGTCCCGGGCCCTCCTCTGGAACTCCACACAGGCCGGCCCCGAGCCTGCTCCCGCAGGGGGTCACTCCCGCAGGGTGACACGGCTCAGGGAAGTCCGTACCAAGGCACCGATGCTGTTGGCCCAGGGTACCAGAGAGCCAGGGATATGAAGTCCCCACAGGCCAGTTCAGGGAAACTAATGCCGTGTGTGCCCAGCGGAAGGATTTTCGCCAGCTCCGAGCCCGGACACTTACAGGTGCATTGCGCTCGAGTCAGTCATTCTGCCTCCGTCTAGAAGGGCCTCTGGATGCGCTAACAATACTGGCAAGCTCGGTTTAAAGTGAACGACGCGGAAGGCCCAGGGTCAGTGAAATGAAAGGAGTGTGCCTGACTGCCGCGGCCACCTTGCCTCCCCGCCCCGACTCGGTTGGACTCTAGAGTGACTCACTGTCTGTAGCTCAGTCACCCTGTTCTTGGACACTTCCTATCGTGGAAAAAATTTTAACTTGGGGTTTATCCTTTTACTTAATCTCATTCTAAAAAATAAAATAAAATAAAATAAAAGAGCTCAGTTCTAACGATCTCTACGCGACAGCGGAAGCCTGTTCGCCACAGGTGACTAGCTCATCTCCATCTGTCTAGCGCCCCCCACCGCACGGGCGTGAGGACGTGTGTGGCTCTGGGTCGTCTCCTTCACGCTGTGACATGGGAGCTGAAATGCAACGCAAACGCTGACCTGGCGCAACACGGAAAGGCCCCCCCCAGCTCCTGCCCCGCCCCCGCCCCACCACGCCGGGCCCGCGGAGCTGCGCGCCCCAGGGCCCCGGAGACGGCGCGCCCGGAGCCCAGACCTGCGCCAGGTACCGGCCGGAGGAAGGAGTTAGTGTTCGGCGGGGAGGGGCCCTGGGGGGCTGCCGCCCTGCCCCCGACGAGGCCCGCGCGCACCACTTCTCCCACGAACGCCTCCGAGGGGTGTCCCCGCGCCCCCTCGAGTCCCCACGCCCCGCTCCCCAGCAGCAGCGTCGCCGCGGCGCGGTGCCCCGAGTCGCGCGCTGTCCCGCGCGTCGCAGCAGCCTTCGCGCGCACGGCCCCTCCGTGCCCGCCGCGGCCAGGTCCCGGGTGCGCGGGCCCTGGCGACGAGCCTCTCCCGACCCTAAGATCCCCGCTTCGTCCACGCGGGAGGCACGGCGCGTGGCGCGGAAGCCGCCGCCGCCTCCTGGCGCCCGCCGGAGCGGGAGGCGGAAACCAGCCGGACGGGCGGGGGCGCCGGAGCGCAGGAGTGGCGCCCGGGCCAGGGCCCCCCGCGCCCTGAAACGCCCCTCGGCCGGCGAGCTGGCGGCAGCAGCGTGTCCAGAAACTCCACTTACTGGTCTAGGCAACGGGCTCCCGTGGGGCAGACCAAAAACATCCGGTGCTAACGACGCTCGCGCTCCCCTTCTCCCGAGCCGTCCTTTATGTTTTCCGAACATTCCAGTTATAATCTGGGTTGTTTTTCTGTTCTAGCGATCTCTCCAAAGGAGACCTGTGATCCAGGGGAGACTTGGAATCGTGGGGAGACTTCTGAGAAGGGGGTGAACGAGGATCTGAGACTGCGGGGTGCAGGGGGGGCAGGGGCTGTTTGTACTCCCCCAGTTTGTCTGTGTGGAAGGTGCGGTAATGGTCTGAGGGTCCCTGGCCGTGATAGCCCATCGGGGGGCGGTGGTCAGACATTCGCCGGAAATCCTGCTGGTGGTAGCTCTGGGCCCTGAACTCATCCGCTCTCCTCCGCTTGGAGTCGTGATGGTGCCTGAAACAGAGAGGCAAGGGTGAACTGGAAGGCCAGAGCCAGACCCTGTCCCCTCGGCCATCGTCCACTGCGCTTCCTCGGAGTCAAGGACACTTCCGAAGGACTCACGGCGAATGCTCGCTCACATGACTGGGAATCCGGAAAACAAAGGTAATGCCAAAGGACTGTTTTACACTTATTGGCAAAGCCACGTCCTATGAAATGACATAAGCCTCATCAAGTCTGCAGTGAAGCAAGTACACACTTGAATCACTGACGGCTTTGTACACTCACACTCCCTTCAGGAAAACTGGCAGACTTTTTCATATTCCTTGACCCAGCCCAGGAGAAAAAGAGCCACAGAGAGCATTCTGTTAAGTCATGAGTAACAGCGAAAACCACAATCAACCTAAATGTTCGACAATAAGTAAAGGGTTATTTTTAAACTTGACTCAATGCGAAGAACGTTAAAATGTTTAACTTCTACCAAAAGAATTGGTACAAGTCAATGACAACCCGATTCAAAAATGGGCAGAGGACCTGAACAAACATCTCTCCCAAGATGATGCACACGTGGCCACTAAAGGCATGAGATGCTCAACACCACCAACCATCACGGAAGTGCAAATCAAAACCACAGCGAGGCACCTCTTTGCACCCACTAGGACAGCTGTGTTACAAAATAACAAAATAAACCCGGCAGATCAGTACTGGCAAAGAAGTGGGGGTGCTGCGACTCTTACACACTGCTGCTCGGGACGCAGAGTGGTCCGGCCTCTGCAGGAAGGAGGTAGGTGGTTCCTAGGAAAGTCAACGCAGACCTGCGGCGTGACTGGCAAGCCCACCGCCGGCTCACGGCAGCACCGTTCACCACGACCGAAGGCAGGACGGCGCACACGTCCATCAGCAGCGACCGGCTAAATGAGACGTGGTACTAGGTACAACGGTGAAGTACCGGCCTAGGGAAGAAACGAGGTACTGACATGTTCTACGATGTGCGGGAGCCTCTACAACGTTATACTAAGCGTTTGAAGAAGCCAGTCAGTCACAAAAGGCCCCATCTTGTGTGATTCCAGGTATGCAAAATACCCAGAATAAGTAAACGCACAGAAGCAGGATACGGACTGGTGAGTGTCAGGGGCTGGGCAGAGGGCAGAATAGTTAGGGATTGTGTAACGGTTACAGGGTGTCCTCTGGAGTGACCACAGTGTTCTGGTACTTGACCAGGGTGTTGGCTGCACAACACTGGGGATGTACTAAATGTCCCTGAACTGTGCTCTTTAAAGTAGTTCATTTATGCCACGTGAATTTCACCTTAGGAGACAGAAATACGGATGGTGGCTTCAAGTTCCAGTCAAGATGGAGTAACGAGGACTAGACTTACCTTCCTCCTGAAACAACTAGAAAGACACAGAAATGTATACAACGATGGTTTTCAAGACAGCATGTCAGACGTGACCACGAAGAGCAGTGACTCCTGAGAGATGGGAAACCAATGAGATGAGCCTCATAACTGCCCTGCTCTCTGGCTGAAGACAGCTTCCAGGTGTGAGCATGGGACGGGAGGCCCGGAGGAGCCCAGCACACTCCCAGAGCTTAAGAGTCTGGGGCGGAAACAGAGCCAAGGCAGCTGGAGTTTGCAGGGTGGAGTGCACAGAAGGCAGTCAGCGGTCTGCAGAGGGGTCCCTCTTGAGTGGTCAGTGAGCACTGATCAGGGTGCCCACGTGAGGGAAATACCCAAGCCCAGGGAAAGAACCGCCTGGAAGATCAGAGGTCCAAGTGCCCTGTGCTCACGCAGGGCCCGGCTCACCAGCCACACCGAACACCTCAAGCCCTGAGGGGGTCTGCGTTGAGCGAGGACAGTGGGGACGCTGGCCTGGGGAGTGGGGAATAAGGAGCCCCTGCCTGAGCAAGGCTCCGTCCAGTTCCACCTCCCAAATCTTAACAGCAAGACCTGAAAGAATGAAACATTCCCAGTAACCTGACAGTGTCTCATGATGAAGCTCCAGAATATTTACAGAAATCAGAAATTCAGCACTCAACAGGTACCTAATAAAAAATTACTAAGAATGAAAAGAATGACTAGGTATAAGATCACGATACGGAGATAAATTAATTAACTAAAACTGGCCCAAATGACAGAATTATCAGACAAGGACATAAAAACTATTTTAAAACTGTACTCCAGATTTTGAAAGAAAACAAAGAGACATAATTTTTTTTTTTTTAAAGGCCCAAATACAACTTCTAGAGTTAAAAAACAAGATATACCAGGTGGCCCTCAAGGCAGGTTAGACTGTAAAAACACTAGTGAACAGTGAAGATGCAGCAATAGAAACTATCTAAATGAAGCAGAGAGAAAACACGATTTAAAGAAATAAACAGTATCAATGAGCTGTGAGACAAATTCGAGCAGGTATAATTAGTATCTTCAAAGGAGATGAGAGCATGGGGGTGGGGGCAGAGAAAAATACTTGAAGAAATAATGATAAAAAAAAAGTTCCAAATTTCGTAGCAATGATGAAACCACAGATCCAAGAAGGAAGGTCCCCGGGCTGGTACCATCTCAGGGTCCCTGCTGCCCAGCGTGGCTGAGAGCCCGGCACAGAGCTTAGTACTTTTGGTTGCTGGCTCTCATAAGGCTACCTCTCCTCTCGCTTTCTTCAGAGGAAGACAGAAAACTCTCCGGCAGAAAACCGGAGCTGACATATAAAACCTATGACCTGGCACTCAAGGCCTCCCAGCCATCCACTGTCAACCTTCCGGGCGCCCACCCTCGCCCTGGGATGCCTACTCCACTCCTCTGCTGAGCCGACGCTTCAGAGCCCAGAGCAAGGATCGGCAGCCTCCCCTCGTCCTCAGCCCGCAGGAAACACTCCGAAGTCTCTACCCGCAACCACTGATCGGGACAGCGTCGGCTGCTCACGTCGCAATTCCTCCCAACACCCCACAGATGCCTCGATGGCCTAAACGCTGGGCCGCACCTGGGACTGTGCCTGGGCACGTGACGAGATGCTCACTGCCTCTCACGGGCACACTGACGCCTCTGTCGCCTGCCCACCCCCCAATGAACGGTAAAGCTCTCGGCAAAGCTGAGCTCCCGGTGCCCCAGGGCCTCCCGCACACCTGTCGTAGTAATCTCTGTGTCCCCGGTGGTCTCGGTCACTGCTGTACTGGTCGTAGGGTCTCTTTCTAGACAGGTTGTTGGGCCGGTAGCTCCCAGAACGGTGGCTGTCCATGTGCCGCCTGTCCCCGTAATGGTGGTCCTTGTACCAGTGCTGCTCATACTGATGGTGCCTGTCACTGCCCCACGACGGGTTGCTGTTGCCACTGCCATAGCTGAACTTTCTGTCCCTCTGCCAGTCTCCTCGATCTGCGGGGAAAGAAAGCACGGTCTCATCGTTTCCAGGAGTAGCAGCTCAGGTTCACTCCTACTGAAGTTTAAACCGAAAGGCTGACGTGTTTCAAAGAGACATTAAAGTTCCTCCTTCTTGGCCTGTTTGCTGCTGGTTAACATACCAGTAACGAGTTCTCCCTAATCCCCCAAATTTTAAGGCGAAAGAAAATCCACCACCATTTTCCCCTTCTGAAATCTTAAAAACGATTGCTTTTATTTTCTACCTGCTTACTTTTCTCATCTGGGGCAGACCATTAAAATGAGATGTCACTCACAAAACAAACCAAACACTAATTCAAAAAACAGCAGTGCTGAGTTTCACACCTTCAAGGTAATATCCTCTGTTCACGTGTCTGAAATTTACCTCCTTGTACCGTAAGCCTCGTCTCTGAAAACCATTCTCGACTATACTTATTGATTCCGCTATTCTTCCTTTGCTCATACCAAAAAAAATAAAAAAAAGAAAAAAAAAAAGAAAAGAAAAAAAGAACCCGCTCTTACAGAAAGTGATTCCTCTCAATCTGGATTTGGGTCAGCATTCTAACGCTCAAGGATAGGGAGCAGAGAGGAATTTGTTTTAGCCTCTGTAGCCCCCATTTTCCTCCTCAGAGAAGAAGCGTACTTTCAATCAGAAAAGGTACTGAAAACACACATGTCTGGGAATGGAGGCTAGAGGGAGTTTAACTGTGGCCCCAAGTATATGTCCACTCAGAATCTGTGAGTGTGACTATGACTTTACTCGGAAATAGGGTCTTTGCAGGTGATTTCAAGGTGAGATTATCTTGAAATCAGGCCAGGCCCTAAATGCAATGACAGATACGTCCTTTGGGCAGAAATCTGGAGGAAGGCATGCAGAGGTGGAGGCAGGGATTAGAGCAACGCGGCCACAGGTCAGGGATCACAGTGACTGGCAGCCACTACTAGCCAGGAGACAGGCAGGGAACGACCTGATTCTCCCTCACATCTTCCGGAAGGAACCAGCCCTGCTGGCACGCTTGACTTCACACTTCTGGCCTCCAGAACTGTGAGGGAATAAATTTCGGTTGTTTTAAGCCAGCCAGTTTGCGGTGCTTGGTTACAGGCAGCCTTAGAAGCTTGCAGAGACTTAACCAGCAGGAGCCATGTGGCCTCACGTGGGAAATATCTACCTACGGCTATGTTAAGACCAAAGACATGTCATCGAATAAATGCTTCTCTACTCATTTTGCCCGTCTTCCAGCATTTTTCTACAGAGCCCAAAAATAGCAGTATCAAGGGACACTGTGCAGCTTAGAAATTTATACCATTCAAGTAATGTACAGTCCACCAGTGACTTAAATCCATTGCCCATCCAAGCTAGATCAGGCCAATGGGCTCTTCAACCTAAGGACGAACGACAACAAAGAGACACCTTCACAAAGCGAAAGGTCGCAAAAATGGCTTAAAACCAGACAGAGAGTAAGATTTCACACTGGGTGTCAGCGTCTGTGGCACAGATGCTTAATATTCAAGCCAAGCCATTTATTTCCAGAGAAAGCAGACAGTGGTCCTCTTTCTTCTCAAACCCGCTGTGAAGTAGGTCACTGGTTAGAAGTGCTGAGCTACTAAGGAGATGGCTGAGGAATCCAGCGTTTAAATAAAAGGCTACAGTTACAGCTTAGTAAGAATTCTTTCAAAGGATCAGAATAGAAAATCGGTGACGTCGCGTGAGTAACAGGAAACCAGTCTAATCCCAGGAAATAAAATCGGCATAACTAACATGAGCAGATCTGAGCCCACAGAAATATTTACCAGCCATCTTCTACAGTCATGACCTTTTCTCGCCTCGATAACATCAGGATTGACTGACTTTGAACTATTTAGATTTTTAAGAATAGGAGACATGGAACTGGGCTTCCACGTACTTTCGAGCAGCTTGCAGAAAGAATGACACCGCCAAGGACAGTAAGAAAGGGCAGGGAACCAAAACAGAACCTGTTTAGACATCGAGGAGCAGCCGCAGCAAAGGCAGGGGCGGAACGAGCGGGAGTCCCAGGAAGCCTCGGGAAGGGCAGGTGGCTGTGCGGCTGCGGCTTGCACTCCGCGAGGCTCTTCCCCCTTCTTACTGCTTTTGTCTTTCAAAGCGATTCATGCTCACTGCAACCCAGGGAAGCGACCGATGGAAAATTATTTGCTTCCTCCATCTCCCTGCTCCACTCCTACCTTCCGTAAGTACTTGCTATCGTGTGTGTGTTCACAGCTTTCTGTAGGTTTATACGGATACGTTACTCAAATACGTACTCTGGAAAAGTGGGGTGGGTCCTCTACATGTTAAGCATAAAACTGCCATGTGACCCAGCAAGTCCACTCCTCGGTATATACACCTTTAAGAACTGAAAATCAGTACGCCAATACTTGCACGCAAAAGTTCACAGCAGCATTATTCACAATATCCAAAGAGGAGAAACATCCCAAACCACCACCAACTGATAAACCGATAAACCAGCGGGAGTGTATGACCATCCAACGGAATATCACTCTGCCACGAAGAGGAATGAGGTACTGGCACACGTCACGGCGTGGATGAACTTGAGAACACCACCGCGCCCAGTGAAAGCAGTCAGACGTGTGCTGTGCGACTTCATTTACAAGCACTGTCCAGAATACACAAACCCAGGGAGACAGGAAGCAGACCAGGGGCCGCGGGGCTGAGGGGAGGGGGAATCCGGGAGAACCTGCTGAACGGATATGGGATCTGCATTTGGGGTAACGGAAGAGTCCTGGAACTGGGTAAAGTGCCCCCGTACTGGTCACTTACAATGGTTAAGTTTACGTTATCTGAACTTCACCTCAAGGAATTTACACGCGGATTTTGTTGTTGTTGCTATTTTCCCCCTGCAATGTTTTACGACTGTAAATCCAATTCGTTCCGTTTACCTGATAGTGATACAGAATACAATTGTCTTATTAGTCATCTGACCCTTCTCCTATTAACGGACATTCAGGTGATTTCCGGCTTTCTGCCATCATAAGGCTGCGACAGCATCCTTGTACACGTATGTATGAGGATGTTTTTATTTCTACAGACTGACTCCCAGAAACAGAGCCTACATACCTAGACATTTCAGATTATTTTCTGGAACGACTACCGCCATTCACACTCAGCAATTTATGTGTACATCACATTTTACTTTTTGCTGATCTGAATTAGTAAAAAAAACTGGTTAACTCATTATTGCTTTAATTTACATTTCCCTAGTAACAATGTTAGTTATCGTGTTGTACTGGCCATTTGAATTTCGTCTTCTGCATGAATCCCCTATTCCTAACCTTTGCTCATTTTTCCATTTGGTTATTCTTTTATCGACTTTCAAGGATGCTTGTAACAGTAACAGTTTTAACCATTTAACCGTCAGGTGTAACGTAAACTGTTTCCCTCGGTCTATCACTTGTCTTCTGTGTGTTTATGGGGCCTATGTTCTTCTCGAAGTTGAGAGAATGTCCTTTCAGATGTCTGTTTCAAGCTTCATCTCATTCAGGAAAAAGAAGACAATGAAGTGACCGCAGAGAATAAAGCACGGAGGCCCAGCCAGCTGCTGTCTTTGGAGAGTGAAATGATTCTTCTCGTCACCACTTTTAACGGCTTCACTTCATGACCTACCTGCATTGCTAAAGTGTCTCTTATTGGGGTGACTGTAGTTATCCCTTGGGTGTCCATGCATCTGGGGGCCGTGGGAGGCAGGCAAATGAGACTTCTGGGGGTGAAGGCTGTGCGGGGTATGGGACTGAGACATTAGGGAATCCCGGCTTGAGCCCGAGGCCTCCGGTCGGAATGGCTTCTTACCGCCAATCACATCATCCTTCTTCTTCTGCTCCTGTGAGTAAAAGGAAACCAGAGACTCAAGATGCAAGGTTGAATCCTTAAGGACGGTGTAAAGATCGTCACCCCAAACAGCCCCTCTCGCCCCTCTTGGCTCCTGACCAGCTGTTCACTGCCTCGCCAAGAAAAGCTCAGAGTCCCCTGAGTGCCACAGCGTGAACGGCCGCACAGAGCTCGCGTGGCTGCTCTGATCTACCCGGCCAGCCTCCCCTGACGGGGACCTGTACGCACACGTGGCCACTGCCGATGTCCCCGCCCGGGGCGCGGGACAGGTGCCCAGGCTGTGAGAGCTCTCAGAGACTCCTGCGGACCCAGTAAAACCAGGACCATCACCTTTCTCAGGCTAATCACCTAATCAGCACAAACAGCCGACTAGTTATGTCAAAGTCATCGAGCGAAACATCCAAATGTTTTAACACTACTTTTTTTTTTCCCCATTATGGCAAAGGATAAGAATGGAGAGGGCCCAGGGTTAGAGCTGTAGGAGAAAAGCCCAATGTTGCGTGAGATGTCCGAGAGCAGTCTCTCCGCCCTGCTGAGTGACAGATGCCACCGGCACAGCTCCAGGGCAAGGATGCCGCCACGGGTTTCCTTTAAGCACCAGCTACCAAGTCCCGGCCCCACTGCCCGGGGAGGACCTGTGAAAGTGCTAGATGACGTCTTCACCGCAAGCAAGACGTTCGCTATGAAAACGTCAGAAAACGCGGTTCAGAAAAAATCAGGAACGTGAAGTATAAAATGTACAGTCTCACTAACGAAGGAATTACTGTAATAATTTGGTCCAAGTCTTTCTAAGCCTTTTTATGTTTATATACAAATACAAATACACACACACATATACATATATATGAATATGTGTGTGTATATATATATATCTTTAAACGAAATCATTTGGTACTCTTTTTTCATTTAACGTATTGTGACAATCTCATGCGAATATGTATTTCCACAATATTATGTTTATGGCTGAGTAACACATTCTCTGGTATGAATGTATCTTGACTTTTATTTATTTATCAAGCTGATTCCAGTCCATTTCTTCCCGGTGGACGTTCAAGTTATTTCCGCTATAAACATGTTTAAACCCTTAAGCATCTTAAACTCTCAGAACTGTTTTACTCTTTGATGGATCTTACTGAATCATCCCCCAGAAAGTCTGTGACAACGTATACTACACCCCCACGGGCAGGGCACGGCTTTGTTCAACTTACACTAAACTTCGGATACCTAGACTGACGGAGCCCTTTATAGCATGTGTTCGATTTCAAATGCTCATCTTAACTTTCACTCTTTCCCAGCTATTCCATTTCCTCCGAGGGCCCTTCTCGACTACTCTTTCAAAGACTCCTTATGATGCTGAAAATCGACATTAACGTTCAGCAGGATTAGTATATGATTTCTGTACATTTCTGCTGTATCACGTATCACATTCGTCCACGTAAATCAAACTAGAAGGAACAGCTCGACACAGTGCTGGGCGTACAGTATGTCCATGCGGCAAACACGTCCGAGCCCAGCTCCAGCGATGGCTCCACGCCAGGCGCTGAGGGCAAGCGGAGGACGAGAGATGTGACCCTCTCCTCCGTGGAGGAGGTACCAGCTGCTCCACGACAGGCCCTGAACTGGGTAGGACCCACATGGCAGGTCAGCAGATCTGCTAATGGACGGGCCTGCGCAAGGACACTGCCCGCCACAGCATCGAGTCACCGCCGTGCCCACCCCCGGACACCAGGTCTGCTCCTTCACATGAGCGGCTGGGACCCGCCATACAGAAGCTGGCCCAGAAAACACTCGCGAGCTGCATGTAGAAGCCACACTGAGACCTGAGCATGTGGAAAAGGAGGCCTGATAAATATCTGACTCCAGCACGTAAGAACACAGGGTAGCGACTCCCCGTCAGTTCCGACACCGTCTGGTTCCAACACACTGGCCATTTGACCCTCGGGTCTCACTGCTGGCTGACCATTACTGGGGCGTGCTGAGCAGCTGCACGGCCAACACGCGGGAGGAGCCCGCTGGACAGCCCCTGGACCCACACCTCCATCCATACAGTAAGGACAGAGACCCGGGGACCAGTCCAACACCAACCGCCTATGACTCTGACCATCTCCCCACGGAAAAACTGTCACTGAGGAATTTCCTTGGCACTGGTTTTTATCTATTAGTATGAAGTAGGATTAAATCTGTATTTTACCTCCTCTTCTTGAGATCTTTTCTTATGAGCCATCTTGTATAACTTATGCAATTTTCGAGCATCAAATTCTGTAAACTTGGAAACAAAAATCCATAGGTTCCTTAAAAAACAGAAATGATACTGGTAAATTATAGAATCTTTTAAATTACTTTTTATTCTCTTCATGGATGGCAAGCTATCAAATTTTACTGTGGAATACTCTCTAGGTGCAGAAATGAAGTCACAGCAATATTCTTCCAGGTCTTTGCATCAATAATCTACTTTCTTTTTTTTTTAATAGCCCTCCTTTAGATGCGACTGTCAACAGGGTTTGACTGAGGGGTGTGGAGACCAGGGCTCTCTGTGTCACGGTGAAAACCCCCCTACTTCACTGGCACCCCGGGCTCCGGTCCAAAGTCCGTCGGTCCGTCCTTCCTGGCTCTGCCGCGCAGAGCCGGCCGGGCTGGGCCCGCGCACACTCGGCTGGCTGTCCCCGCGTTGCTGCCCCTTCCTCCCGCCCGGTCGTCACCACCGAGGCCTGTGGTTTCCTCCTTCGCACTCCCAGGGACCCCTTCCCTGCGATCCCACTACGCGCGCCCTAACAAGCGCCGGTGTGAACGGGGCATGCTGCCACCACGAGCGGCGCTGCCGAGGAGCGGGCGGCGGCGTCTCACGCCCACGGCCCCCGACGCGCGCACCTGCTGCGGCCTGTTTCCGGGATGCCGTCCACCCCCCTCCCGTCTGCACAGGCTGCCTCTAGACCCTGACGACCCTCGCGGCCCCACTTCCGAGCCTCTGCAGAAGCCCGAGAACACCCTCACCGAAGTCCACTCCACTCCACAGCAGGCTCAAGTGTCCACCTGCCTCTCAGAAGACGCGCCCCCGACTACGCTTCTGCACGCACCACCCCCTCCTCCCCCAGGAAGCCCCACTGCACCTGGTCGGGCAATTACCACTCTATGATGGACAGTGTCTCGGGAGCGGGCAGGGAGCTTCCTGCGAACTACTGCCAGCCAGGACCGCGGTGCCCCGTGCATTTAAACACGGACGGGCCTCGGCGCACAGCAGGGAGCCGGACTCATGGGCGTATGTACCGGGATGACAGGACTTTTGGTTTCCAACAGGGACTGACCGAGCCCGGTAAAAGCAAGCCGGACGGCTCGGGACGGGAAGAAGGTGGGAAGAGTATAAAGGGGCAGAGTAACATTTTAAAACAATTCTGTTTTTTAATGGGTGTGAGGCATGCTACGGATAGCATACCATGAGACGTTTTCTTAAATTCATTTTTTACTTCCAAACCAATCCACTGATATTGGGCTTACTATGTGAAAATAATTACATTAACCATGAAGTATATGAGGTTAAAGTAACTGGATTATGGAAAGAGATGAATGTTACAACTGTCTTTGAGAAATTTATTGTTTTCTTAAATGATCAAAAGTGAAATATGTTAAGTCATGATACCTGACAAACTAAAGTTCTGGATTACCTGTATTAATTCAATTACTCCATTATTAAAGAGAACAGAGAATTCAGTTTTGGTGGTTTCAATCTACTTCCCCTCCTGTGTTAGTAGAGAGTTAACCAATTTAGTGACCATCTTATGTGTGAACTTCAACCTGAGGTTAGCATAGAGTCAAAGTGGATGTCTGTCCCTTTCAGGTTTAAAGACTGAGTCTCTAAGCTGAGAATAGGCCATCATATCCATTACCGTCTTTCTCTTATAACATGATGACATCATCCAACCCATTAAAAACACAGGGCTCAGTGGAATGGCCTATTTCAAGAAAGTGAAACGGAAGCCCGCAGGAATGTTGCCAAAAGATAGCTTTTGTTGAGAAAACAAAATTTCCTTTGGGTGGCCATGTCACCTTCGTAAAACAAGGGAGACCCACACACTCTGTGCAGTCAAGCCGGGCGACGGGGGCCCAGGCGGTTACCTCCGCCACAGCTTGATGTGCTCCTGGTCTGAGTAGGCTTTAAGGCACTCGGCTATCCGGTCTCCGATTTTGAGCAGGCAGTTCCGCGTGTGCTCCAGCTGCTCCTGCACGTTGAGCCCCTTGTCAGGCTTGTCCAGCTGTTTCAGCGCCTTTTTCACGGGCCTCATCCTCTCTTTACACTGGAACAGGCCAAGAGAGTGCGGTCATGAAACCTCTGCAGCGAAGACGTCTCCTCCTTTGCTTCCTGTACCCTAAATGCCCAGGAACACACAGCCCGCCCTCATGCCATGTCATCGCCGGGGAGAAGCAGGTAAAGCCAGTGGCACAAGTATCAGCGTCAAGTCAGAAAAACCTGCGGTGCAAGCCTCAGCATCACCGCTTACGGCGATGGCCTGGCACGCCTGACTTGGCCTCTGAAGACGCTGCTCTGTTTCCCCATCTGCAACAGGGGCCTGACAACCTCACAAGGCCATTATGAAGGTCAAATGAGATGCAAAACTACAGGCCTGGCCCGAAAACCTCCCACCGCAAACTAAAACTGCAGGGCAAGATATTTACAAGTTCGTGAGAAAGTAAAGGAGGGGCTTCCGGGTAAGAATGGTGAACAAACCACGAGAATCTTCTCCTCCCTAACTCCAACCCCGTTAAAAGGACAGTAAAGAGATTGCCTTAAAAAGAGATGACCCCACAAAACAGGGAAAATAAGAGAGAAAACAACAGGAATACAATATTGGCAGCTAGGAAGTTACTTAAAAAAACCTGAGAACACGAAAGCCAGCTATGGAGCCACCAGATTTATACTGCAAAATTCCCCCAAAGGCTAGTCAAGGTCTCTGGACATAGGACTGAGAGTTAAGAAATAAGGACTGGTTTTTAAACTGCTTACGAGTAATAGGTACTCGGATTAATAATAGACACCCAGATATCCGACACCGCCAACCAAAAAAGATCAGGAAGTTTATTCTCTGGAGAGGATGAAAGAAAGATCTCCGAACTGGGCTACACAAGAGGACGAGGTTACTGTACCGACAACAGCATTACAGAAATACGTGGGATCGGAGGGTTAGTCCCTCGCTCCTAAACGTGAGCAGACAACCTAGGACTAGCGAGCCACGCGAGGGAGGCTGTAACGTGAACAACAGAAAACAGAATGACAGCCCAAGATTACCGAGCCATGTGGAAAAATATCTAACATAAATGATGGATAAATAAAAAAATATTCACAGAACCACTGGGAGGGGGGAGTAAAAGATCTTGGAAATAAACATGACAAGAAGAATAAAAGTCTCAAAAGAAATGATGGGAGAGAAAGTTGAGGAGATCCCCAGGAAAGTAATTTAAAAAGCAAAAATTGAAAATTAAATAAAAAAAGAAAAGAAAGATAACCTTAGGGACCACGTCCAGAGTCCAATATCCAAAAACAAGAAGTTCCATAAAATAGAACAAACTGGAAGATACTTGTATTGACTGACAGATAAAAGATTAGCATCATGAATTCCTACAGAAAAGGTAAGAAAAGACAAATTACTCAAAATAGGCGAAGGATATGAACAGGAAATTCATTGGAAACATGAATGCCCAATAGATACGAAAATAAATATTCGACAGCCACACCAGTCAGTATTTCATACCCTCGGAGGGCAGTAAAAATCTAGAAGTCGGAAATCACGACGTTTCCGAGACTGGGAAGCAACGGAGACTCACACTGGCTGCTAGAAGGGGTGTGGCTCTCTACGGCGGCTGCGAGGAGTGACCCTACGGCATCTGATGAAGTGGCAGGTGTGCACGCCCCGCTACCCCGCGCTTCTGCTCGAGCTGTGGGCTCCACGGCTCTTACCCACGAGCGAGCACAAGGACACACCATTCCACCGCAGCCTAGCTGTGGCGGGAAGCACCTGAGAAGACCCCGGCGTCCGTCGACATAGGAAGGACACTTCCAACGTCATAAACCAGCAACACAAACCGGTTATCGACATGGGTCACTAACTCCCAACGTGCAAATGCCGAGAGAAGAGAAGCGGGTCACAGGACGCCCTGGCCGGCTCCCAGTCCCATCGAAGCCTCGTCCGCGCACGCCCTCCCACACCTGCCCCGTCTCGCCGGGGGAGACGGAGCGCGTCCTTGGCCATGTCTTAGCGCCGCCCACCACCACCAGGCGGCAAGGCCGGTGGGCTCGCCACTGCTCTAGCTCGCTCAGCCAGGGCCCCAGCCTTGTCCCATGTCATGGCGTCCCCTCCAGTCCAGGACTTACTATGCTGAATGTCTCCTGGTCCAGATCATCTTCCTCATCCTCGCCAATGGGGACAGGTTCACTTCCTGCTGTAATATGGACAGGACCCTGAGATCGCTTTGATTTACTCGAAGATTTGGCATCACCACCTTTAGGCTTTTAAAAAAGAGTCACAAGGAGTCATTGTCATTTGTGTAATCCTGCCTTGCAGTTTGGACTTGGTACCTATGTCACGTCACTACAGCGGGCAAACATGACAGCCTCAGTTTATAAACAGGCGAAATAAGGTCTTCTGAGAGACATCACGAAGCCAAACCTACGTGAGTAACAGCTTACACACTATTCCCATTTCTGCCTCTAAACACACCCAATTATAACTGAAGCTTCATCAGTTCCATTCGGCTGCCATTCCCTGATCCAGAAAATGCACAAAATCATCATGAAGAGATTAAGAGTGTAAACTGGCAGAGATCTTGTACAGTATCACGTAGCAATTTTTATTAACAGCTGATAAATGAATATACACTGACCTAAGAATTGGTATTAACTAAAATATTGTACATGATTGGAATCTACGTGAATTTGCATGGACGAATCTCATTTTCTCCATGAAAGGTTGCAGAAGGATGGAGATATAAGCATATATAGATATATTTCAAAGAGAGAGCATCAACAACATTCATGATGTGTGCATGAAACTCAATATATAGTTGACAAAAAAAGCCACTTGAAGTAAATATGGAAAAACATTAACAAAAAGTGTTAACATCTGAGTAGTGGATACATGTTTTTAAATTGCTCTTTGTACTTTTAGTTTTTGATATATTTCACTTTAAAAAAAATAAAAGTATCTTTCTGTGGAAGCACAGACAAAGATATCTGTCACAGGATGGTTTATAACATGAGAAATTGGAAAGCAATTTCAATATGAGATGTTAATTGCTCCCAAGCTGTTATAACCAAACAGAATCTTCCTTATGTTCTAAAAACAATTTTAACATGTATTTATTCACTTGGAACGTTGTTTATGATATGTTGCTAAGTGGGGAGAAAAGACTCCCCAAACAATCTGGTCTGATTTTTATTTTATATTTATTCTTATATGGAAAGGTACTCAGCAAGAAATCTACTAGAGTTTATAACTGGATGGTGGAATTATAGCAGTTATTTGTTTGCATGTTTCAATGTTGATTAATTGCAAAATAATTTCATCATAAGTCAGCAAGTGTACATGCAACACTTAACCAGACTTCTGTGGTTTGGAATGAACTTTAAAACCCCCAAAGTGAAGATTATATAATAGCAGGGCTTTTCACCCATTTTTATTCCAAAAGCTTAACTCTTGCTAGCATTTGGTTAGAAGCCTAAATCCTTCAAATATTCAACTTCATCCACGGATTGTGCTATTCTATCATGAACCTGAGAATATATTTTAAGTAGCTACCTGTAAGTGCGGATTCCTCTCACCTGTCTTATCTCATTCAAACAGCCCCCTGAAATATGCAGAGTGCCGCGGAGGCCTTCTCTGTGTACGAACACCCACACCTGCACATCCCTTTCTCTCTGCAGGGGAAGGCGTGGGCCTCCCTCCGACAGTCCCAATCTTCCTTCTCGGATGTGCCCACAGAAAGACGATTATTGCAGGACCCTCAAACCCCGTTCCATTTCTAAATTCCAGAAGGGAATTTCAGCGGCTACAGGTATCTCAGTAAGAAGAATGGCACTGATACCTTCTCTTTCTTATCTTTTGACTTCTTCCGTTCCTTGTCCCCTTCTTTGTCTTTCCTAGAACTCATTTGTTTCTCCTTGTTCTCCTTGTTCTCTTTCTTCTTCTGTTTCTTTTTCATTGGACTTTTTTCTAAGCCATCATCCTAGAAGACAAACAGGGCTATGAGGTATGGCTGCAAACTTCACATTTACTCATTTACTTTCTGGAGCAGGAAGCGCTGCCCCCTGCGGTTCATCACCGCGTCTGTCCTTGGAAGCTCGTTTTCAAGCATACCACCTGAAAGCACTCACACGATTCTACACTCTCTGGTAATAGCCAGAGAAGCTTTCGGAGGCAGATGTTCTTCACTTCTGTCTTCTGTAATTCTCACAGCAACCCTTCAGCATAGTCATTATCATTTCCATCTCACGGAGAGGAAAAACTGAGGACCAAAGAGATCATGGCTGCACCTGTCGGCTAATACCTGGTGCAGCTGCTAGCATGTGAATTCATGTGTGCACGACTCAAAACCGTGCGGGTTGCTATACCACTGCTGATCCTCTTGGAGCTAATCTCAAAGCACAATTATGCTCGAAGAGTAACAAAATAAAACCCACTAAGTTGCCACTCACTGAAACAAAACACTGAAGAACACTAGTTTCTATTCCACTTTGCGGGCCTTGGGCCAAGCCTGATCCAGACAGGTTTTGTTTGGCCCAACAACAAACTGACTGAGAGGGCGGCTGTGCCTTGCACCAGCTCCTCGGTTAGCCACGTTGCCAGCACTGTCGTTCCCAAAGCAAGGCTAATGTCAGCTGCCATTTATCATTAGAACTTGCGTGGTCCCCTTCATCCAGTATCTGCGAGTTTGCAGTTGCTGACTGAAATGAACAACTACACGCCTTTCTCACAGGTTAAAGACAAACGCTGTTTCCTTTATTTACTCTGCATGTAAACCAAGCACCTTGCAAATGCTTTTATACCAGTTGGCACAGTAAGTGGAGCTTACAATGTAACGCTCAACTGAAAGCGAGCCGCATACCTTTACTTCTCCCTCCTCCGATGGATTGTCTGAGAGTCTGGGAGACGAAAAGTCAATCGCATGCTCATCTTTCAGCCTGGGGGCTTTGTTTTCCTTTTTTACTCGAGGCTTCCGCTTTTTTAATTTGGCCTGGAAAGGGGGAGAAACTGATGATAAAACTACCAATCAAGTCTCTCAACAGAATGGCTGGAACACATGACTGTCTGTAATAGTGACCATATAATCCAAACGAGAAAATTCAGAGTAAATTCAAAGAACTGTGGCCGATTTTAGATGGTGCAGATATGACTGTAGGTCTTACACATATCCTGCACCCCACCCCACCTGCAGCACACCCACACACCACACATACACACCCAGATGCACACATCACACTCACATGCACATACACCCAGACACACACACAGCACATCCATACACATCCATACTGCCCAGATTCTTGAATCTACTGATTCCGATTTTTAGAATTCCCTCAAAGATAGAATTCAAAACAAAAAACACTTTATGTACAAAGATACAAATAAAGACAATATATAAGACGATAACAGTAAAAACAAAACCAAAACAAAAAAGTCTACAGCTATGCCACTCTGAACAAGCCCGATCGATCCCAGCTGATCTCCAGTACTTGGATGGGAGATAACCTAGGAGGACCAGGTGCTGTAGATGTTTTTTAAAAAAACAGAAACTATACTAAAACCAAGAAAGAGATATGTATGCACTCAATCAAATATGATAGAGTAACTTAACGCAAGTATAAACGTGGTTAATTGGTCTCTCCAGAGCCTAATTTACAGTACACACTCAACATATATATTCTCTGAAGAATGACACTATTTATGATACCATTACGTGAAAAAGGACATGGTAGGAGATCGGGATAAATTTTTCTCCTAAAACGTGTTTTGTTTGTAATACAGAGAAATTAATACAAACAGCATAGCTCCAAGAGCACGTAAGGAAACGGACAAAGGCTGCTGCTAGCACTGGATGTTAACTTCTTTTATCTTTTAAATATGATTCCCACTTCTAGGTCTGAACTGAAATGAAAAGTTGGGGAAATAATCGGAGCTAAAGCTCAGATGAGTTCATTAGCAACTCGGTTGCAATCTTTCACTAAGCAAGAAACTCATCATAACTGAAGTCCCATTTCTGAATTAACTGTGGACTCCAAATGTCCACTTTATCCCTGGACCCGTTACTACAGTGGTCCAGAGTGGCACCGGGAGAGAGCAGGACTATTTTGAGACACTATCTGAGGAGAGCGGTTTTGTACGAAAGTTGCCAACACGGTTAGGTCAGTAATTAAATGAACGTTCCTATTATTACCGACCAACCACCAGTGCTGGAATGGCACAAGCAACGCCTGACTACGAGGAGGCTCCGTCCTGTGCGGCGGCCTGAGCGGCACGACCTCCCCTCCCTGACTCTGGAGGCCTGGAGCCTCCGCCGCATGGGGACGGCCGGCTGCACTCACCTCTTCCCCGCCCGACACGGCCCCCTTCTTCTCCAGACTCTTCCTGAGCAGCTTCAGCAAGTAGTCTGCTCTGGTCTGCAGCTGCTTCCCCTGGGGCTTTTTATCTGTCTCCACGGGCAGAATCTTCAACAGGAAAGGAAGAGAAGCACCCGCCACCACCCACGTCCCGGTTAGTGGATCCGGATAAACAGAGACGGCGAAGAGCTGAGCAGTCCTTTCCCTCCCCGACCACCCGAAACACAGATACAGCCTCAGATCCTATCTCATGTCCATGGCTCCCAGTCACTGACAATCCCTCATGAGCCGTTCTCGTTTTACAAAATGGGATGGAGAAATCCAGCTCTCCCACTGGCTCCTACCTGTGCTGTTAACAGGGTAGAACAACTCAGGTAGGAGGGGCTTGTGGCTTCATCTGCTAGAGCATCCCAGCCGTCGTGGATTTCCTCCTTCCAGGAGCAGGGAATCCCTGGAGCTAGGTTAAAGCTTCGTTTTAGATTGAAAATGCTTCTTAGAGCATTGCCGGAGAGCACTGAGCTACGCCGGGACAGGATCCGTCCCTGCTACCACGGTTGGACTTCTCAGGCCAGACTGGATTTGGTCTCGGTGCTTATGGCAGGGTGCTGTCACCCTTAGAGCATCGCACATGGCATGAGCATTGTTTGACGTGCCAGGAAAAGCCCTGCCAGGAGCACAACATAGAGCGCATCCTATGAAAACTGAGCCAGTCAGCTTCCCCTGCTTACAGCTCTGGGCACGGCCTCACTACCTGGCAGCCCGATTTGCGACGGACAGGGTGGGAGGCTCGATTTTGTGGGAGAAGTAAAGCCAATGTTTAATTCCATTACAGAAAACACCAAGGCGCAGTTCATTCTTTCTCCATATGCACAACTGAAATATGATCGTTTCGAAGACAGTTTTAAACAAAGGGCCAACAACTAAGGCCGAGAGATGCTTTTATTACCAAAAACCTCACCCTGGTATTTGGTGCAATGAGACTGACCTATCACAAAAATCAGATCGAGATTTCTCCTAGAATTGTCCCAAAAGTTTACCTGGCTACTACCTTCATCTAGAAACGGTGCCACGGTCCACTAAAGAAGGTACATTTCCAAGGATAAAGCAATCCCAGGAATTTATTATTGTACTAATTTCCAATTTGATAGCCGCTCCCCCACCAGAAAATAGTTAAAAATAAGTAATCGATGAAAAAAACATTACACGACACGTCTAGAGGTCTCCGGTGTTCAAGTCCCTTACTTTGTCAGTTAACTTAAGCTCTGGGTCCGTTTTAATGAGCTCCCAGTTCCCGTAGCCATGTTCGTGAATCCCCAGCAGGAGGCGAGAATCCTCTTCCACTCCCCACTCGACATCGAAATGTGCAGCTTTGACGCGACAGGTCAGGCAGTATCTAAAGGGGTTTCGAAAACGGGAGGACTTCAGAGGAGGCGCCCTTCTGATTTGGCAGGGAACACAAAAGAGCACGGACAAAGAACTGTAACACGTTGAAAGGCCAAGACGACGAAACGTCGGGTTTGTTTTCTCGCGGCGCGACCGCCCGCGCGTGGACACACCAGCACTCACTTTTTTTTTTCTTCAGGGTCCACGGGGATAGACTTATGCAGCATCTCGAACTCTTCTTCATGCTGTATGATGGATTTCACATTAACCTGGACCCCAGATATCTTGATTGTTGGCCCTCTCTTTTTCCCTGGTCCTTTCCCTAAAAAAACACCAATTAATTTCACATTAAACAAGAATTTGTTGAAGCTCCACAGGTAACAGATGCCAGCAAACCAAGGCCTATGCCCTCGAAATACATGTCTGATTCAAATTTTTGACCCATAAGGCAAAAAAAGTTTCTCAATTATTTTTTGTAAAATAACCTCTAAACAATTCAGTTTTTTAAGATTTATAAGTTTTGAATCAGCTAGTATTTTAATTGTATTGCCTTTATATATATATATTTTAGAACCACATAAAGTTAATTTTATTAACTTTAGAACCACATATATATATATGTGGTTCTAAAGTTAATAAAATTAACAAAAGATTCTTAAAAAATAACGTGAAGTTTTTTTCTTCTATTTTTCTAACTATCCCATTAACTGTTTTTAAAAAGTGTTTTAAAAATGGTCTTCTCTGCTAAAAAAGTATGAGATCGAGTCCATACCTAACACATTTGAAATGATGAACAAAAAAAAGTCATGGAAGGTTCACACTAGCCCTAGTTTCAAATTAAAAGAATCCCAGAAGTAAAAATGAAATTCAGTCAACTTTAACCAAAGAGCCCGAGCTGAAATCCACGACAATGACACTTCTCTGTGACAGAAACGACAGCTCAGAGCCTGAGAAAAAACTTCATTTCTTTTAAACATGCAAGTGGATGAGCTGGCACTATAATTACAGACAGTTACTTAGGGATTCTTAAGTAATCCACTAGAATTTCACTTCCAACTGCTATTCCCAACAACACAGAAGAGAGCGGGGGCAGAATGCGGTAAATAGGAAAGGCCCTGCTCTGAAAACCGGAAATCTGGGATTTAGTCCCAAATCTGCACCAACTGCCATCCCGGCCTTGTCCCCTCTCGCTCTGCTTATTGACCTATATGGGTCTCAGTCTCCTGGACTGCAACAGAAAAATGGACAAAGGATAAAAACACAATTCGCAGAAAATAAAACTTAAGTGGTTCCTAAACATATTAAAAAACACTCGACCTCGCTTATGATAACAGCAAATTAAATATATACACATCCCATTTTTAACCTATGAGGTTGGGAAAAATAAATAAATTCGAAAATATGTCAAAAAGACTAAGAGAAAACAGATACTTTCATTCAATGCTGGTGGGAGGAAATGGTGCAAAACTGCATACGCACAGGGTTATTTATCACGATGCTACAAAACAAAGGATTGAAAAGCTAAATGCCCATTAACAGGACAGTAATAGTGTATACCCACAACAATATTGCATATCCCGAACACTAATATTGCACATCCATAACACTAACATTGCATATCCATAACTGATTAGGAAGTTCTTTAAAAAAAATCAGGTGGTGGAAAAAAGATGAGCCATTTTTAATGAATGGTACTGAGACATATAGTTACCATATAGAAAAAATAAAACTGGAAAGAACGGAAAAAACTCCAGGTGGCTCAGAGATGCAAAAGTAAATGAAATCACATAGGAACAAGGGGGTAAAAAAATCACGACTAATTCCTTTATATCCTGGAGGTAGAGAAAATGTTTTTTTAACTGACTCAAAACCTAAACTCAATAGGGTAAAACATCATAAACTTGACTATAATTTTTTTTAATTTTCTACATAAACTACCATAAGCAAAATAAAGAGACAAATCACAAACTAGAGTAAACTGGCAACTTTTATCAAAAAAGGAAGCCCTCAAAATTAAGACCAACAGCTCAAGAGAAAACGGGCAAACATTATGAATAGAGAGTTCACAAATGGCCCTCAGAAAAGAAGCACAACCTTGTTCATTTAAAGAAAAATGAGATGCCATTTCTCACCTACCAGTCTGGCAAAAACCTGAATGTCTGATAACACACTGTTTGTGAGGCTTGTAAAACAGTATATACACTGCTGGTGGCAATGTAAGTGCTATCAGACTTATGCAGGAGGGTTTGGCAACATCTAATCACATTGCATGTACATGTTCCCCAAGACCCAGCTATCCCACTTCTAGAAATCTATCCCAGAGAGGCGCTGGCAGAGGTAGGAAACAGCATATTTGTTAGACTGTTACTCATTGTGGTTTTATTTATAATGGCAAGAGACTGGAAACGACCTAAAGACAGAGTATGAATTCACACGTGGTGGAATATTGCGCAACTGTAAAAAGGAGGAGGGACGATCTCCGCATCGTAACACCTCTACACAATAATACGGAGATCTCCGCATGTGAAAATAAGCAGGTGCAGAACAGAACGCACGGCACGTTGTCTTCTGTGTACACGAATACTGGCTGCCTACAGGAGAGGAATGAAACAGGACTGGGGGACTGGGGTAAAAGCGAGATTTCCCACATGACCTCAGTGGAGTATGCCAATGTTTTACATAATTAACAACAACAACAACAACAATAATGCTAAATCAAAATGAGACAAGGAATCTTTAAAATTGAAAATACATGAAAACAAGAGAGGCTAAACGATACTAGATATTAAATTGGTGGCATAACCACACAGGGAAAAAAAACAACCTCGCGTAATTTTAAAACACACTATTTTGACTGCACATTGCTAGTGGGATGTATTCTCAGAAGAAGAATTGCAAAGAAATCAAACTTTGCAAACATTACTGTTAACGGTTAAGACTTGATATTTAGAAATGAGCATAATACAGGATGAGGCAAAGACATGATCATGTTAACATTTTTAGGAACAAAACTTTTCAACTTAAGAAGAGAGATATTAATAATCTTACATTTGAACTGGAACTGTGAGCCTGGACTCTGAAAATGCTAAATCCCAGTTAAACAATGGCGGGAGGAAGCAATCAGCCAGATCCTCAATGCCAAGGTGCATGAGACACAGGGGTGTGGGAGGGAGGGGCTTTTTATAAGAAAATATCTTCAAAATACGCTGTGAGATGGACAGAGAAAGGCATGTCGGTGTGCGTGCTGCAGTGTTTCTATTAAAAGGAGAAAGAGAAAACGTTATCTACTCATTTTTTGTACATAAGTATTCCTGAATTTCTAGAAAGAGGCAAGAAATAGGGAAACCTGCCTTTCATTTCTGAGCCATGTGAATGTAATACACAAAACAATTACAATGAGAAAAAAGGTTTACTTTTGGATGAATTCTGGGTGCTATGAAAGCACATTTTTGGATCATCGTCTAAAACACTCAATTATTTAAGTTTATTTACCAAAAATACATCTAAAATTTTTTACTGCATTTAAAGTACTTTTAAATTGTTACTTCAATAATATCCTTAGAAAGAAAATCCCAAGGCACAAATAAATACTCCTTTACTTAATGATGACAGCTCACACTGCAAGCCGGACCCTGTGCTAAGCACTTTGCGTGCATGGACTGAAGTAATCATCGTAACCCTTCGAGGTTGGTACTGTTACTCCATTTTTCAAATGAGACCGTTGAGAGGCCACCCGTCTCAGGTCCTGCAGCTAAAAAATGACGGAACCAAGATGCCAGGTAAACGGGCCGCTGCCAAAGCCAGAACACTGGACCCCGGCCGACACGGGCTCCTGTGCGTGTCCTCCGGCACAGGGAAGAGTGAGCGACGAAATGGGGTAAACGGCGCGGACAGACCGCAGTCCAGCGCATCGTAACGACAACCCCTCAGCTCTGCGAGGCTCAGCCTCGAGGGTGTCGACCTCCCAACACCCACTCCTTACAGGACAGGCAGAAACATTCCTGGTGTGTGAGAGAAAACACCGCGGGACAAATCCAGCTACACCACAGTGAGATTTCTGTGGCTTTGGAGTGTGGAGCTACACACTCCAAAGCCACAGAAATCTCACTGTTGCAAAAATGTTCACAGTACTTTATTCCAATGAATACTCGAAACTCTTTGTCTGTCACAACGAAACAACATGCTGTGTGGATCCCAGGTAATTAACTACCAATAGCTGTGGTCCGTAACGTCCTAGTTTACTGCCAAAATACAGACGTGTGCGCTCCGCTCTGCCCACTCAAGTCTTCGCAATATCCAAACCCACTTAAACTTTCTACAGCCACGTCAAGGAACCACTCATCTCGTTCTTCACTCTGCACCTTCTGCAAATCGACCTTGGCTGCAAGTTAACCTCTGGGATCTCCCAAGGCTGTCTGTGCATCAGTACAGGCCGGTCGGAATGCGGATCTCGGAGGAGCAGCGAAGCATGGGAGACGCGCCTGCTCGTCTGAGAAAAGCCGTCAGCAGCGGAAACGTCGTTCCGGGCCGCAGAGAAGGGCTGGGACCCGGGGGACTTACCCTCGCTGGCGTTCTCTTTGAGCTGCTCCTCATACTCCTGCATTGCGGACACACAGCTGTTGTGAATCAACTCGCCCAGGCGCTTCAGGTCAGCCACGGACTTATCTACCAGCTCGGCATCGCGTGCTATGCATTCCAGCCTGGGGACGGACAAACACGGGGACACTTCAAGGACCCGTGCCCGCTCTTCTTCTGTCCCACACGACACCACCTGGTCTCACGTAAGCTTGCTCCTCCACACGCTTTTCTCTATATTCCTAAATCGATCATTACGCATTCCCGACAAAAACCCCGTCACGAGGAGGGCTGGCTGATTGCCCGCGTCTCATTGTAAGGAACCGAGCCTTGAGCACTCTGTTCACTGACTGCCGGGCAGCGGCAGCGGCAGCAGCAGCAGCAGGGGAAGCGACGCCCGTTTTGGGCCCCTGGGCTTCCCTCGTGCCCGTCTTCCTTCTCCGGCCTGCTTTCATGCACTGCAGTGCTGTACTAGAAGCGAAGGACAGTTCCCTCCACAGCATGTTTTGCTGATGTCTAAGTCACATGGAATACGTGACTACATCAATGTCTAAGACTCAGGCCATCAAAAGGTGCCAGACCTTAAACGGAAATAGCACCAAAGAAATCGCCATGTAACGCAAGTGAAAGACAGATAAGGAATTCTTGCTAAGCTTACCGTTCAAGGGGGAGACCAAACTTCTTATACGCCTTGATGAACCTAAGAAACACGTTAAAAAACAGAGACTTTAGCTATGTTAATGCAAACACATCCTATGATAAAATATGAGCCAGGTAAACTGTCAAATATAGACTGGGTCAATCCTTACGATACACGATAAATGAATGAACGTTAAAGGACTTTGAAAATGGCCAATTTAAAATAGTATGTGCTGAGATCTATTCAAACTAAAGATCTATTCAACTTTATTTCCAGTGACTGATCATGAAACTGCCTAGGGACATAATTGAGAAATGTGACTTAATTCTAATATCACCCATTTTACAAGGTGCAAGATTATGAAATGATTCGATCACCACAACTAGTGATAAAGCCCCCAGATGATTAACAGGTCTATTCAGTCCAATACTGTTACTTTCAATTCCCAACTGCAGTATTTTTCATTATCTTCTGGTCAATAATACAACTATATGCTTTTTAGGACTGCCTCAAATATTTCTGGGAATGAGGTGAAGTATAATAAATACATAATTTAAAGCTTCTTGAGTAAAACTATTTTGGAAAATCTGCTGACTCCTCCTGCCCAACCTTATCTCCCACCAAAAATCCAACGCATCCTTCTAACAAGCCTTCGCCCTGGACCACGCCAAAAGCCAGTCCGTGTGTCATCTGCGCCCTTCCTGACGTAAGCTGACCACTAGCATTGTCCATAAAAAGCAAGATGTCACAATACGTCAAGGGCCTCACTGGGACGTGACATGCCAGACCACTGTAATGATCTGGTTAGGTAACAGGGTAAGGAGAGATGCTATGGGGGAGACTGGAAATAGGGGGGATGGTGACAGAAGAAATTGGGAATGAGTGTGACTAAAACTGAGACACGGCACGAAAGGAACAGAGTGGATACGAGGAGTACGAAAGCGTTATCTGTGAAAGTCAACCCGAGGGTTATTCCTCAACTCTGCCTTTCCCCTTCTGGGTATACACGGAAATATTTCACATCTAAAATAATATGACATTTGGGATTGGCTTCAAAATCACGCTGTGATGGAGAAGCACTTCTGGGATGGCGGATCACTCGGTCTCTCTGGCCCTTCCTGCAGGCGCTGGCCTCTGCCCTCCCTGCCTTCAGGGCCGAGGGTCCAATGAGCCCGAGGCTGCGGGCCCGCCCCTCCCAAGGAGCCTGAGCAAGGGCGGAGCCGCCACCCACCTGCGGATCTCGGCGTCGGTGAAGCCCTCCACCAGGTCCTTCCGCACACTCCGCGGGCGCCCTCTGCGCTTCGGCTTCTTGTCGTCGTCAGAGTCCTCCGTCTCGCTCTCTGAGGCAGAGGATCTCTGCGCCTGCCTCTTAGACTCGGTATCAGAGTCACTGTCATTTGTCTGAGCCTAAAAGGGCAAAGTCACATCGTAGTAAGTGCCAGGTCCAAGTGGCCTAAGGACTACTAAGACCAGTGCATCTTAACTCTCTGGTATTCAGAATTTCCCATCAGAGCAGACAAGTTTTCTCTGACAAATAAGGAGGCAGATGTCACAGAATGGAGGGAGACCCGCTTCCACTGGGACATTCCCACTTCCAGAGGTAGAATGTAACGTAATAAGTACACTGGAATAAAAATATTTAGGTTGTAGGTGCAGGCTGACTTCATTGGGCAAGTCACTTCACCCCTTTGTGCCTTTGTTTTCCATTTATAAAATGGAAATAATAGCACCTATACTCAGGGCCTCCCTAGGAAAGAAAATGAGTCAGAGTAAACACACTGACTTATGCCTGGCACACAGTGAGTGCTCAGCAAGTAACAGCTAAGATCTGCATGAAGCCAAGCCTCTCATCGCCAACAAACTGGGCAGTAACTACCTGCTTCCATGTTGCAAAAATCAACCTAGACAGTGCCTGTGCTGGTGCTTTCTAAGCTGCGAAGTACGTTTCCATAGCATCTTATACGTATTTACACTAAGTGCTATGAACAAACACTTTAAGGTTAAAAGAGCTTTGCCAATTAGAAGCAAACTGTTAGGATCACTGGTTCTAACCACAACGGCAAAACGCAAACGTCAGTCAAACTCGAAGTCTGTTCGGCCATCTCGCAAAGAGCCACCGTGCGGAGAGGAGGCGCCTCGTGCGCCCGGGGCGTCGACCCACGCTCCTGACGGAGGCTGCCCAGAGCTCGGCCCTGAGCCCGCCAGGAAAGGGGCCCTCCCTGAGCACCCTGCGGCCCTTACGGCATCGGAAGGGCATGCGTGTCTCATCTCACTCGGTCACCTTTTTGGTGGAACTCCGAATTCGAGGCAGCATGTAAATCTCTTCGAGCTCCTTCTGCCGCTCCTCCTCCTCCACGCGCTTCCTCTGCTCCTCAGGGATGATCTCATCCCAGTCCTTGTGCGGACGCTCTTCCAGCTCTTCTTCGTCTTCCATCGTTGCGAAGTTGGCAACCTTAAAGCAAATGGACAGCTGATGTGTCCCCATCTCCCAAACGCCACCCACTAAAACGGCAACTCACAGTGTTTTTAGGCTAAGTGAGGAGCCGTGAATAATAAGGAAGCCTGCAATATTACGTAACCAAAGCACAGATTGTCTACTAACCCCTTTCTCATTCCCCAAATCCATCTGCCAAACCCTCGAGCTCATTAGAAATTGTGCTGAAGAATATGGAGACAGATATAAAAATATAAATTCTTTTAAGTCTTATTGGAAGATTTGTTGTTTAAACCATACAATGGCGTAGTGGTTAAGGGCCAGACGCTGCCTAGAATGTAACCATGACAGCACGTGTATTTTCACGCTACTAATTAGAAATTTTAGATTCAGATTACAAAATGCAGCAAATTTATACTAATCCATTACGCACTCACAGTTCTAGAAATTATAAATGGCTACTGAATAGAGCTCATCTGGAATGACGCCTAACTCAAAGCACTGGCTATCACCTAGCCAACTAGTTTCCTTGTTCTTTTTTATCAAAAGTGTGGAAGCTAAAAATATGTGGTAAGTTCACTGCTCAAAATGCATTTCAGTCTTAGGAACGAAAACGAGAACATAAAATGCTAAAAATCCAACAAACCTGAACGAATATTCCACTTACATCAAATATTTTCTATCTGATGTCTACTTGCAGTGAGGCGATACATACCCCAGAGGGAAAACCACCTACTGACTCGCATTTCAGCCTTAGACTATGGCCCCACAGAAATGGCCACCAGCCCCGGCTGGCCTCTGAGCACCGGTGGACAGGCCCCAGGCCAGCGCGCCACGTTCTCTCTGTTCCCTGCCACCCACGCTTGCCAAATATAATAAAGTACAGAAGGGCTATTGGAGGTTTGACGCCTTGAAGTCAGTTGGAGCTGATAGTGAAGTCAGAACTTTCAGACTGCTGACCAAAATTAACTCCAGCTTCCAACATGGATATCATAATCCTCACAATCAGATTTTTAAAATTCCACGACGAAATAAAACATGTAATTCCGCAGACTGAAAATTTAACATTTCTCCATTCTCTAAAATGAATCATCTGACCAATCTCTTAAATTAGGCTGTCTGTAATTACGTCAGGTCTAACTCTTAAAACAGCCATATGAAAATGATGATCGATTAATACAAATATGAACACTGCGTGTACGTATGTTAGTGGTTCCCACAGCTGGAAATTAACTCTTCCACGGAGCGGCGTGGTGGTTAAGGGCCAGACACGGCCTAGGACGTAACCATGACGCCACGTGTGTGACCTCGGGACATCTACTTAACCTCTCTGTGCCTCAGTTTCCTGTAAATGAAAATAACATCCACTGCGGGAAGGGCTCAGAGGTAACACATGGAGAACACTGCGCCCAGTGCTTGAAGCACAGTAAGAGTTACGTGAGACCAGCTGCCGGAACGTAATGGCCAAAAGGGCTTTAGAAAGACAAGAAAGAGTCCCCAGGACTGTGACTTCTGGTCAACCTGGAGTACACCGAAATTTACACTGAAACACTCACTCGACTGTCCAAGCAAGACAGCATCATGAAGACGGCTTCTGTCTAAGAAAGAGACAGCACTCACGGGAGGGGAAGCCAGCTGAAACTCTAGTGAGTCGCCTTTATCATCCTCGGACACGTTAACTGATCCTACAGCTCTCTGGTCTACTCAACTCATTGCGATAGTCCAGAGACGACTTCTACCTGTGGCCAGCCTTGGACCTCGTCACACAACACTGCTTCCTTCCGACCACGTGCCTCGCTCCTCCCTCAGTCCTAATGGGTCCGCCACTCCAAACCATCGCTGTAACCCCCGAGTCTCCCTGCTCCGCTAACCTGCACGGAGCCGACCCACGTCAATCTCTTCAACCACGTTCTCACTCGAATCTGCCACTCTGACTCTCCCATGCCTACCGAGCCATCTCCCACCCTGGGATCCCCAACTGATCTAACTTCTCTGACTGCAAGGCCTGCTGAAGAAGGTCACACGACCAGCTGACTGGCTCCAATGGGAATCCTGTCTTCTAAATTCAGCTCTAGTCCCTAATCAAGTTTCCCGTACAACTCCCGGCCCCAGCCATGGCCATCCCAAACCCCTCCCACTCCTCAGCAAACACCTCACTTCCTTCGCTGCTAACTAAGGCCATCAACAGAAACTCACACATCTCGTCTCCCCTCCTAGTCCCTAAAGCATACTTTCTTCTTCCTTCGAAGGCCAATGCTCCATCTCTGCTTCCGATCACACCCCGTCCAGTCTCTCCTGGGGTAATGTGCCAACGTGTTTTCCGTCTTTCCTTAGAACCTTCAATATTTCCCTATTCTCAAGTTCTTTCCTGAACCTGGAAACACGGTAACATCTTTAAAGTCCTTTGCCTTTCTTGACCCTTTTATCCTATAAATTACCTTCACGTCACTCTTCGCTAGCTTTTTAATAACATCCATGTTCAATGCTGCCACCTCCTATTTATCGGGTGTCTGGCTTCTGCACTTATTTCTAAACTCATTTAATTTTGTTATAGCAGATAACACTGGCTATCCCATAATCACCCTTACAAAAAGATCCCACCAAGTCATGAAGAATTTCCCATCGCCTTCTGTGGTTATACCTTTGACCTCTTAGTCATCTGATTCTCTCTCCCCCACAATCCCTCTGCACCCCTGGAGCTCCACCGCAGCTAGGTCTCCACCCACCCCACTGACGGCACATCCTCTGCACACACTTCTCCTCCCCCGCCCACCGGCTCCGGCGGGACGGACCACTTCAGTGGTTACCTCCGCGGGGAGGGCGGCAGAGTCTACAGGCACACGGAACGCTAGAGCATGACATTCGGGACGTGAGGCAACTTGGGCAGAGGGAGAAGCAGGACGCCTTGCACCGGAAAGTGCTAACGGGCCCGAGTCATGACTGGTTACGACTGGTTTAATGGGTCCCTACTAAGGACTCCCTCCCGCGATGATGTCCACACCTTAAACTGTGACAGAAGCTCGTCTGTCGCACTTGTTGACACTTCGTTCTCTCTGGTTTCGGCCAAGCGCAAAATCTCATCTATGTCCATCTCCTGAAAGAAGAACAGCAACAGGGACACGGTGAGACGCCGCCGCCGGTCAGCACTGAGCACGGACGGTGCCGACGCGCCGGGCGCTCTTCTCTGACGCTGCGCTTCTCGCTTCCGCGCGCGGTCTCGGCTTTGCAGCCTTTACGTCTGATGCTGCACGCTACTACTTGTACAACGACAACGTGAAACTTCAGAGACCACGAAAAATAAAACTGGAGTAAAGCCCGAGGGCGGAATCCTCGTTTGCTTTACTCATTTTGTCCTGTTCGGTGTAGTAAAAGCTTTGGGCTCTATGAGGAGAAACAATCAAAAAAACAAAACAAAACAAAACAAAACAACAACAAAAAAACCCAAAACTACGTCTGTCAAGTAATTACTGTTTCTTTATAAAAGCTGTAGCATAGACTCGGAATCTGCTCCCAGAAAAATGTTGACTTTCGCAGATACTTGTCAAGAAAAATAAGTTTTCGTCAATCACCTGAGGCTCTGATTCCTCCCCTTCCATTTCTTTGAAGAGATCCTCTGCTCCAAATTTCAAAATGGCTGTCAGCTCTTCTTTGTTAAAAGGATTTGAACTGTAAAAGTAAAATGTCATCTCTTAGAAATAAATGTCAAGTAACCTCTGTGTGGCTCTACTACATGCCCATCCCTCCATGAAGGGGTCAAATTACTGGTAAAAATATAAATGCTGTCACAAGAAAAATGATCTCTCACAGATTCTACTTCTTTTTAATCTACAGAATGAGCCTGTGGCGGTGAACCTAACCTAGCAGAAGACTAGGAAATCGATTATCTTCCTGTCGGCTCACCCACTTACTACACAGTTAGACAAGAAATGCAATTAGCGACACGAAAAAAGAGCGTTCGCTTTGTCTTTCGATTCACCAAGAATTTTTCAACTTCCTCGCCTCTGGTCCTAAGGAAAAAGAACCTAGCTTCTTCCACCCGGGCTCCTTCCTCTCTGAGGGAAGTTGTCTGAAAATACTGTGCTGAGGAAAGGCTCGTGTCATTTTGCCTGTAACACAAGCTGCAGGACTACCATGGAAGACACTCGACAACTCAGTCTGTAAACTCTCTGAGAGAGACAGCTGTGCTTCCAGGTAAAGCCACCTGGAACTTGACTACTTTCCTTCTGGACCCTTCTGTTTAAATAGGACAAATACCAATCTCCACACAAACATTTTACCAATAGTAACAAAATAGCTGTGAAGTCAATCTAGTCACTGCTAAAAAGTTCAAGGCAACATTGTGCCAAGACGAAAGCCTACTGGAGAGCACACTGCTGTGCCGGATGCCACACGCAGAGCCAGAAGCAAAGGGCAAGAAGGGGCAGGAAAGAAAGAGCACATGGGCAGAGGACTAAGGGGCAAAAAAGGGGAAGAAGAAACAGGGAAAACATAATAAAATGAAAAAGCCGTCCTGCAGTCTTGGCTCGGCCTTTCTCAGATAAAGAACTAACGTCTGTTGTACAAAATCCTATTTGAAGAATTATATCGAATTTGATGTAAAATCGGTTTGCCTCTGCCACCCCTCCCCAGCCCCCCATCTTTCTGTCACGCACTTGGACCTTCCCGAGTTGTTTTCCAGGACCGTCCGGCCAGTGGTATCCATGCGCTGAATCACCAGATGGTCCAACACCATCTTCTTTTTGGCCCGTTCTATGATCTCTTCCTCCACGGTCCCCTTTGTAACCAAGCGGTAAATATTTACCTGTAGGAAAAGGAAATGTTATGTTTATGCATGATCACACACAGAAATAAAGGTACCTTTGTCCAAAACCAAGAAAGGAAATAAAAGATCTGTTCTCTACTATCACACGTGACTACAAGCCGCCCATCCAAGCAGACGGCTTAAGCAGGTATTTGTATTAGCTGCAACAGACTGCGCTCTTAAATAAAACCGCCTTTAAGGAATTGTTATTACCAGCTCGTTCTAATGAGAAAAATCTTGCGAAAATCGTTTCACCCATGAAACTTAAGAGTTACCCAAAACTTAAGCTGAATGTGAGCTCGACATATGAAGGAAAACAAGCGTGTGCTTTTCCAACACATCTCAGGGCTAAGATTAGTCATGCGCAATAAAAATAGACCATCTTGAACAATGTTGGAACATTCAATGACTTTCCCACATTAAAAGAGAAAATCTCAGTTCTGAGTCTGTTTATCACAGACCTCTCTTCGGGTAAACCAGGAGGTCACCGGTGATGTACTTTTCAAACAGTGCAACAAAATAGTTCCATAAGAGGCTTGTCTTAGCCCCAAAGGCAGCTTCTCTGTACTAGTTAACAGACAAAACATCTACTCTCGGGGTAATGAAAGCAAAACAGGAAAGAAAGCATTTTGCGAACATCCTCAAAGGCCTAAAAAACCCCTCTCCCTCTTCCCTGAGCCGTAGCCAGAGCAGCCTCTTTCCACTGACCTGTTTCTTCTGACCAATTCTATGGGCTCGGGCTTGTGCCTGCAAGTCGTTCTGGGGGTTCCAGTCAGAGTCAAAGATGACGACTGTGTCCGCTGAAGCCAAATTGATTCCCAGGCCACCAGCCCTTGTCGAGAGCAGGAAACAGAAGTCCTGTACACAATGCAATATACTACTTTATGCAGTGGCCTTCTCAGAAACAGTCTCACAGTCCAATAAGCCCTTACACCTGGAAACCCCTGCAGGTGTGAAGAAAAGTGAGATATGATGGACAAACTTTATGGAGGCTAAAAGAATGTCAGGGACTTGATGGCAGAGTGAATTTTTATTTGATTAAGAGGTAAGAGTCAGCGCAATGAACTAAGCAGTCAAGTAGGATCTGACAAGGCAACAGGAGTAAAAGAACTGGTGTTCTCGCCGGGCTAAAACCGCTGTAACGAGCATTAACAAAAACCGGACAACCTTATTTGTCAAGGGGGTCATTCCAGCAAGGTGCCTAGATACTGAGTTTCTAGGGAAAGGCGGACGATGCCACGTGAGGCAGTCAGAACAAACAAGAAAACTGTGTCTGCAAAGTCCGTCCATTTGCCGGGCTGGTGGAGAAAAAGCAGCCCTGCCCTCGCGGACCACGCGAGGAAGTGCTGAGAAGCAAAGGAGCCTCTGTCAGCACGGAGCTTGTACAGAGCACACCACGGCAGGTGTGGCTGAGCAGCCACGCGTGAGGGAGCCCGGACACCAACATGGTCCAGTTTCCACGTCGGTGACCACAGGGGCTGGGCCGGCATGCGACGCCTGCCTGCACCTGAGTGCCCAGAAAAACGTGGGCAGAAGCAGAGGATAAACTACATAAGCCATAGAAAAAGAAGCCAGATTTCTATTTTCAGGGAATTTGATCTGACCGCATTCTGGCATAGAACTGGCACTCGAGAAACCACTGGATCTGTGTTACGTCTATCTGGGGTTTCAATGGTCATATGCGCAATTTTTAATGTCGTTCTTTATCAAAGATAACATGAGCTATAATAAGATGTCATTTGTGTCTATTATCAAGTTGACAAAGGTTAAAAATTATGAAACTCAGTGGAGCTCAGGGTGAGGTAAAAATGGAAACATTCATACCTAAACAGTATGAATGTAAACTGTTTGGAGAACGAAACTTAGCAAAATGTATCAAAATATTTTTAAAAAGCTCATATCCCCTTCCTTACTTAACCATTCAATAACAAAATGAATAAACAAATAATGGCACAGGCATAATAAAATATTAGAAATTTAAAAATTTTAAACATTTCATGACATGGGAAAAATGCTCAGAGTATAATTTTGAAATAAAGGCGACAAAAACCTATATGCAGCATGATCCCAGCAAGGTAAACATATAAAGAAACAAACGGTTTCACCCAATATTAAGAGAAACACACCCAAATAATGTGACTAGGAAGTTGTGTACTGGACGGGAGTTCTGTACGATTTTTTTCTGGATATTCTTCACCAACTCTAAATTTTTGAAAATGTACATATAACACTTTCCCCCAATAACAAAGTACTTCATTTTTTAAATTAATTTTAAAAGAGTCAGGTTTGCAGAAAATGATAGAAAAGTTGTATTCATGGGGCAGGGGCATCAATTGAGAACTATTACAAAAGCAACTTCAGTTTTTTTCTGAGAAAGGGCAATACGAAACATTCGACTCACACTATTTTGAAACTACAAAGAACGCAAAACCAATTTCAACAAATACTGAGGAATAAAAAATCGCTGACATTTATTGAGCGCTTACTACGGCCAGGCAACGTGCTCAGCGGTGTATGGTGATTACTGCGTTCAATCTTTACAGCAGATTATGAAGCAGAGATGAGAATTATCATGATTTTACAGTTGAGGAAACAGGGAAGAGGAGAGAGGAGGAATGGGAATTAGATAATTATCAACATTTTTGGTAATTCGATTCCTTTTCGTAACTAATCAGGGCCTCGGTTCTGAAGAGATCAGTGCCCAAAGCTCCTTAAGGAGAACCAAAATTGCAGACTGAAGAAGAATCCAGAATATTACTGCCTATGTGCAATTCTAGAGGCAGAAGGCATACTGTTGAGACAGACATTTAGTGTCTCAAACTCTCTGGAGAGCAGAAAGCCGAATCTGTTCTATTGATACGAAACAGCGGCTCAGACCTCAGAAGCGCTAACGTTCTCTCCAGGACTCGTCCAGGTGAACTTCTGAGGCTCCACACACTCCAACAGCGCTGCCTTCATTAACCCTCTTCTCCCCACTTCTCTCTAATCCTCTAGTACTTAATGGTTTGACGTGCACGAACTGCGAAGTTACCATGGTTTCTAACTTGTCCCGAGTGGCTCTTCCGTGTCTTAAAAATGAAATACCCTGTAATGGTACATTTGAGCTGGACACTAAATGTTGCTGTAAGCTAAAACAGGAACTTTTAGCCACATCATGCCAGGGTCCAACAAATCTGAGACATGGCAAATATACTTTTTCAAGACTCGAAGACACCAAAAATTAGAGATCAGAACCCTCTGATGCAACATACATGTTAAAATTAAGCTTATGGGCCAGCCTTCCATCTTGCCTGGCCTCTCCGAGGCCCAGAAATGGTATCTGGAAGTCACCAGAGAACACAGAGCAGAGAGCAGGACGACTCTCATTAATGCATGCTAAGGGAGATAAACAAGCATGTGTGTGCTTTTTTAGAGTGACGACCAACTTAAGAGGCATCTTTTACATGAGCGATTTCTCACTGCTGTCTGGAGATGGGAGAATTACACTGTGAATTATTTCCAAAACAGAATCCATTAAGCTAGAAAGGCTTTCCCCTCGATACAGAGCCCAAGCTGCCCCAAAGAGAAAGTCATGCGTGGTGTACCTCAGACCCATCTGCATTGAAGTGGTCCAGCGCCTGTTTTCGAATTTCTCCCTTGATGGAACCATCCAGACGCTGTGAAAACAAATCGCGAGAAAACCATAAGGAAGGAAGACCAGCTACACTCAGAATAGAAACACCAGACTTCGACCTTCATCGGCCCAACACCCACTGGGTAAAAATAACAGGCATGCACTGGCAGTGTGCTGTCAAGGGGCTGTGCTCACGCCGCACGCCGCCTTGCCCCACGCTCTCCGGTTTCAAACTGAAGGTCAGAAGCTTCTGATTCAAGGGCTATTTGGGTCTATCCAAGGATCGGAACGGCTGCCAGGACCTTTGAGGAGGAAGAGGGCAACCCAAGCTGTGCTTAGAGTCTTTGTTGGCTTCTTCTCCACTAAGCACTGAAGAGACAAGGAAATACTACACCCCTGGTCACCTAATTAGTTCTGCAGAAAAATGATGCTTCTTAGCTCATGTGGCTACAGGTTGCCTCGTTATTCAGTGCTACACAAACCAAAAAATCACTTTCATCATTTAGTCTGGAAAATATTTTGCCGTAACACAGAAAACGTTAAAATTAAGTTGATTGTATATCCCAGCTTTTCCAAAAAATTGCACTCTAAAATCAGAGCAACGTGCTCGAGCAACCAAAACACATCTTTGAGAGAGCCTCTGGCATCTACTGCTACGATCCATTATTTTATTAGAGTGCATGTCCGCTCTGAGCCACAAGAAAAAAATTAGCACAGAGAAATCGAGCACGTAAAATAAATAGTACAGGTTAATTACCTGTATGCTGTACATTCACAGCATTTCTCACTCTTTAAAATCATTTCCATATTTCTTCCCCTCGTAATCACCACTTAAGATGAACAAAACCCCTCATTTTATAGAAGGCAAAACTGGCCCCAGAGAGGATGTCAGCTGGCTGGGGGCAGTCAGGGAAGGACCTGCATCTACCTCCCCAGCTCACAGCTCTGCCTCCCCGACCCAGAGGCACCCGAACACGGGGAGGATCACACGTGGGGACCCCCTTTCTCCTTCCAACGACCAAATCTACTCAGAGCCTTAACCCAAAGGCAAGCTTAAATGGCAGGTTCATGTATATGATATTAGAAAACCCAAGCGTTCACATTTAATATTCCCATTAATAGAAGACATTAGGCAGGATAAACCTGAGTGGACTCCAGCCTACTTATTCCCTAAGAAGAAATATAATGCATTCTTATTTGATGTGGTATCAAATAATGAGCTAGATCGGAAAGCTCACGGGGCTCAGGGGGATAATCATCTTTTTGGAGTGTGTGTGTGTTTTTTTTGTTGTTGTTGTTGTTGTTTTTAAATAACAACCACAGCAGTGAACTACATTTTAAGACAGCTGCCGAAGAGACCCCAGTCACAGCATCCTCACCTGGAAAGGGTAGTGCTTGATAGTCAGGTACTCAGCCAGGATGTCCAACATTCTCACCATCTGAGAGAAGATGAGGACTCTGTTCCCCCTGTCTCGCAGTCTTGTCAGCAGTTTATCTAACAGAATCAGCTTCCCACTGCTCCTGATCAGGGACTAAAGAATGAAAAGACATTCCGATCATTGTGTGCAAAAGCAAACTTCGATCTGCCCTTAATCTGAGAGTTCATATTTTTTAGAACATCTTTAAGATTTCCGAAGTCTTCTCCAAGCCGGCTGAGAAGACACTCCTGAAATGCTCTTTACTTGCTGTCTGTGACACTACGCCTTCCAGATTTTCCTAGCGCTGTAACCTTCCTCATCCGGTTTTTAAAGCCTTTTGATGCTCCTTAAAGAGTCATCGAGGAGGAAAAGGAGCATTTTGATATAAAGACCGTCTACGGAAACGAAACTGTCTTTGCAAAGTAATTACAAACAAGGTTCAGAACGCACCAGGAGAACCTCCTGTCCGTTTTCTCTTTCGTTCTCTTCGGGGGGCTTGATCAGGTAACAGTGGTTGCAGCATTTTTTTAGTTCCATCACGATATTAAGGAAGCCAGATGTGCTGCCTCTTGTTCCTTTGGCAAGAGCCTTGTAATTCCTGGTCAGAATCCACCTGCAAATTAGGGTGGTAATGTTATTAGCATCAAAGAAACAGAGCTGAGGGTATTCTGTAAAGTACTCAGACTGAAGGTGAGTCTAATCAGCCCTCTACACTCATCTGGCAACTGTCTACCTCTCAGCTTCGCGGTACCGGTCCTAATCCCATCCGGACTGAACCGGGCCAGTAACGTACTTGTAATACTGCTTCTGAAGGGCCGACATCTCCACCCTGAGGATCTGCTCCACTTTGGCAGGAAGGGACTTCTCCACGTCTTTTTTCACTCTCCGGAGGAGGAAAGGCTCTAGCACCTTATGGAGACTCTGGTAGCCATTCTCTCTCCCTTTCCCATGGTCCTCCTCGAAATCTTCCCAGAACTCAAACCTAGAGATGAAGTAGTGTAGTGCCACTTAGTTACAGAGGAGAAAAAAGCATTTTTCCAAGAAAAATGTCTTTTAAAGGAACTAAACAGAAAAACATATGTAAAAAAAAATGACTCTTCCCTATATAGATAAAATTCAATAAATCACTAGATCTTGAATATGAGAGGAGGAGATAAAAATGCAAGGGAAAACCAACTGAATTAATTCCACCAGTCCACGTGGATAACAGTAGGTTTCCAATTCTGAGGCTGGATCTAGAGCTCACAAAATATTTCAGTATATAATGCATTTACTATGCACATAAACATGCTATGGATATAATATAGTGCAGAAAAAGTAATCATAAGCTATCCTTTAATAAGCTGCAACTTCTTGGAAAAATAAAATTCAGAGGTAAAAGAGTTATTAGTGGCAGTATTATAGCTGTCACTGTTCACAGGTACAAGTTATATAATTTCCATCAATAATCTTCATTGTTCATAGATTAAAAAGTTAACAGATTATAATGACAGTACGCAAGACTATATGGCCCCCGAACAAGAAAAGCAATACAAGTGATACAAACTTAATACTAAAAGAACTTAGGGAGACAAATTTTATTAATGAATTTAACAACCTGTCACCCATAGTAATTCTGCCCCAAACTCTGTAGGTTAAAGTTTATCATGTTTAAACCTTAATTCGACCATCTTTGGTTCACTAAAGAATTCACGGAAGAAATCCAGAATGGGACATTATAGCAAGTTTCTTTCCAAATGAAGGGAATTTATTTCATGAGAATTAAAAAATCCACGCTCTGCCTTCCACCAGCGCGCCCACGACGCGCAGGGTTTCGCGTGCGGACTGCAGCCCGGCAGGCGAGTGCGCACCATCACGCGGGAGGCTGGGCCCCTGCTCCGTGGCTGCTCTCTGGCACCCGGTAGCTAGGCTCTGCTGAAGCCAGTCAGGTCTCAGAATGACAAACTCGAGCACCTCGACATCACCCAGAGCCATGTAAGACTCAAAGCGGATGCTCTGAGAAGATGAAAAGTCAAGACGGCAAATGCCAGCACCGCCGCCAGGCACGATGGCATCAGCGGAGTCTGCTGCCACCTTCGAACCATCATAAACGGCCCGCATTTCATCATCGGCCTTCGTTAACATCCCACAACTGTTAAACCTTTGCCCAAAAGGACCAAATAAAAGAGACAAAAGAGCACACATCATCACAGTCAAAAAACTTAGATCAACTATTGATCCTTCAAAAATTAAAAGGGATTATGAAGAGATACTAAAACTTTATGCCAACAAAGACAACTTAGAAAGAATGGACAAATTTTTAGAAAGACATAAATTAACAAAACTAAATCAAGAAGAAACAGAAAAATATGAATCAATCCGTAACTAAAAACTGAATTAGTAATTGAAAATTTCCCACAAAGGAAAAAATAAAGCCCACGCAGCTACACTGGTGAATCCTATCAAATATTTAAAGAAGAAATAATACGAATCTTAACGAGTTCTTTTGGAAAAGGGAGGAGAAAACACTTTCTAACTCATGTATAAATGCCAGGCAGACAGCATATGCGCGCACACACACAAAAATCTTTAACAAATATTTGCAAACTGAACCCAGTAACACATAACTAGGAATTTTACTTCTTGACCAAGTCAGATTTATCCCAGGCATGAAAGGCTGGCTTAGCATCTAAAACGTAACTGATGTAACAACCACACCAGTAGAATAAAGGACAAAAACCACACGGTCATCTCAACACAGAAAACAGCATGCGACAAAATCTAAGACTTCATTATAAAAACTCTCAAAAATTAGGACAGAAGAAAGCTTTCTGAGCCTGATAAAGGGTTATCTACAAAAATTCCGTGGCTAACATCCTATGCTCCTGGCACTTCTCTTCACCAGGAAGGTTCTAGACCGTACGTGTAAGGCAAGACATGAAAGCCACTCGTTCACACTGGAGAAAAGCTTAACTGCCTTTACTTGAAGAAATAAACAAACAACAACAAACTGTGGAAGTAATTTTTGCAAGTTCACAAGATATACGCTCAATATACAAAACTACTATACTATGAAAATTAGATTAAAAAACAACTCCGCTCAAAACTTAACAAAAGTACAAGACTGACACACTGATAAAACTAAACGCTACTAAGAAAAATTATAAAAGAGCTAAATAAATGGAGAAAACTTTCCATCATTATGGCTGAGAAGGCTTCATCTTGTTAATTCTCCCTAAATTAATATACAAATTCAACACAATGACTGTCAAAATTTCAGATTTTTCTTTTCATTTTTATAAGCTGTTCCTAACATGTATATGGAAATACAAAGGACATAGAATAGCAAAAATAATTTTGAAAAAGAACAAAACTGGAATTCATACTTTCCCATTTCTAAATAGTACAAAGCTGCAGTAACCAAGACTGTGTGGCATTGGCTTAAGGACAGAACTATGTTTCAATGGAAAAGAACTGAGAATCCAGATATAGACCCTTAACATTTATGCTCTCAACTTACTTTCAACAAAGGTACCAAAACAATTCAAAGAAAAAAAAAAAGATACTGGGAAAACTTCCAAAATCTCTCCGCAAAAAAAAAAAAAGAACTTAGGCCCTCACACCTCACATTATAAACACTTAGTCAAAATGGCACACTGACCTAAATGTAAGAAAATAGAAAAGGAAGGCTCTTTGACCCTAGATTAAGCAAATTTCTTATTTTGTATGGTATTAAAGAACGATCTATTCAAAAAACGATAAATTACACTTCATCAAATTAAAAAGCTTTTCTTCTTTAAAAGACAACATTAAGAAATGAAAACACAAGCCACATATTGAAACAAAATATCTGTGAATAATATGCTAAGAAATCATTTGGATCTAGAATGTTTTTAAGAAGTTAAAAATCTCTTCAACTCATAAAACAATCCAACTTTAAAATGGGCAAAAGATTTGAACGTTTTACAAAAGATAGACAAATAGCTAATGAACATGTAAAAAGATGTTCAACATTATTGGTCATTACAGAAATGCCACATCAAAATCACAAGGAGATACTACTGCACAGCCACCAGAATGCCCAGAGTCCAAAAGACTGAAAATACACCAAGATAATTAGAAAAATGAGCAAATGCAAACATTTCTGGGAGAAATGTAAAATGGTATAGTCTCTTTGGACAACAGCCTGGTAGTTTCCTGAGACATTAACTATACACTTTCCAAACAACCCAGCAATTCCACTCCTAAGCATCTAACCAGGATAAATAAAACTTGTGTCCACATAAAGACACAACAGCCCCAAACTAATGCTATCCAAATGTCCATTAACTGGTGATTCGGTAGGAATACAACAGAATATTACTTGATAAACTATGACATAGGTGATTCTCAACACTATTATGCCAAGTGAAAGAGGCCCAAAACAGAAGACTACTTATTAGGATTCCGGAAAACTGATTAGTGATTGCCTAACAGAGGAAGAAGCAGAGATTAAGTACAAAGAGGCAAGAACGAACATTCTGGGTGAATAAAATGTTGTGAACTTAAAATGGTGTATTTCATGGTTATATATATTTCATTAGGTTATTTAAAAAAAATTAATAGCACATGGGGGAAGGGACCATTTCCGTGTTGTTCACTAGGCTCTCCCAAATGCCTTGATCAGTTTATAGCACATAGGAGGCACTCAACTCTCCTCTGATTTAAAAATACATATTTATGGAGCATTTCTCTGTCAATTTGACAACTCTGAACTGTTTCCTGCGTGCCCGGCGTCATGGCAGACGATGCGGACCATCAACGCACAAATGAGATGATCTCTGCTACATTTGAATGCAGCATTCAGGGACATGAGACGAATGAGGGAAAACAAGAAAGGACAGAAAAAGAGAATGACGCAGGGTAGGGACATGCATGGCGAACGGGCTGCTTTAGGCGAGAGGGTCCGAGAAGACCTGTCAGAGGAGGGGGTCGTGAAAGGGGATTACCGGGTGACTGGCCGTGTGATGAGCAGTGGCACGGCATGCGAGGGAACAGAGAGATGTGGCCGGGAGGCCTGAGGCACGGTGCGTGCGGGAGACGGCGGCGTGAGTCCACACGGCCAGGGGCCAGGAGGAGCGGGCTCTCCCGACGCGGGGTCACGGACGTGATTTCATTTTAAGACGCTTCGAACCACCACTGGATACTGTTAGGTTTCACGACAATGCCGCCTATCATCTCTCTCGTAAAAATCTTTTCGATAAAGACATTCCACAATTTACTAATAAGTTAAAGAGTTGAGTAAAGACCTAAAGCTGACCCTTGTCATCAACACTTTGGATTTCAGACATTTCTAGTACTCGTCAGACTGTGTACCTTGTGTGCTTCATTTCAATTACACTGATTGTCTTATAAGAATAGTGCGAAGGTCTGACAGGTCCTGCTCACTGATTATTTCCCCGAAGCAGTAACTGATTCAAACGTGTGGTAGATAAATGGCTTTCCTCCTTGACAGGCTGACTTCTGTGCCTTCTCCCATCTCCCGTGGAACATTTTACCACTTTTCTTCCTGCCTCAGTTGATGCTTTGCTTTCCCCGAATCATGCCATCGGTTCTCCCTAAAGTCTACTGGAAAAGTGAAACAGCATCGGTATTCCAGACATTCTAGCACGTTGTGAAAGACAGAGGAAGGAGCTTACTTCTCCGGCATAATAAAGTGCAGCAAGGACCAGAGCTCTTTGAGGGAGTTCTGAAGAGGGGTCCCCGTAATCAGGAGCCTATGGTTGGACTTGAAATCAATCAGAGTTTTATACAATAAAGAGTCATCATTCTTCAAACGATGGGCTTCATCCACTCCCAGAAACGCCCAGTTAATACTGCCCAGCACAGTCTAAAGTAAAAACAAAACAGAACGAGCCACCAGGTCAGAAGAGAACCCAAAAGTACTTTCATCAAGTGTTTATCATCTCTGTACAGATACCATCACAGAAACATTTTCCCTTCACTGACTTCAGGTGGTTTAGGACTCTTCTGTGTATGCTGTTGGTTGCCAGCTTGGTGTCTACTCAGAAGAGCACGTCCTCATCTAAAAGGTATGGGGGCGGGGGGGGGGGGTCTCTTAGGCCAGGTATTGCTGCGTGCCCCAAGGCAAGAATACAAAACTTGGCATGCTGGGCAAAAACAACACAAAAACAAAAAATCTCGTGATTTTTGCGGTCTCTCCTGCATTAAAGTTCTTCTCTGCCTGTTCTCCGCCCCGCCCCTGAAGCACAGAAACACCAAGAGCCAGAAAACTGAACACGTTCACACTTATTGTCACGAGTGGGATCACCTGCCACGTCCGTTTCTTAGTAACTGGAGAAAGGGGAGCATTTAAAGAGCTTCATTTTTCTCTTTTTTTCCCCTCACAGAGGCCCATCCACACCATCTGCCCTGGAGAAAATGCCTTAACAATATGCTGGGAAATGCCCGAGATGGTGCTCAAGCCTAGTGTCCAGTGACTGACTGGCATCTCAGGAAGCTACTGGACTCGACAACCTTCTGTCCTGTTTAGTTTAATTAGACTAAGCTACCTGCAATCCCCTTCAATTGTAAGGTTCTGTTTCTTTTTTTTTTTTAAATCTATAATCTTAATATTCTTTGTAGAATTGTTTGTTTGCTTGTTCTAAAGACATAAACAACAACAAAAATAATATGGCCAGTGTGGGGTATAGACCCCACCATTTCAACAAGTCACAAAACAAAAGTAAGCCTTTAAGCTACCAGGTACACACCTTGTCTTTTAAGAGAATCTCATATGTTGTAATAAGTGCATTGAACTTCAACCTTTTGGTCTGAGAATGAATCCATTCATATTCTCGTATCTGTAAGAGAAAATGGCAATTAATAAGATACAATTTCTATTTTTTACCTTTCTATATCACTAGCAAGTCTTGTGACAGATGTAACTGAAACAAGCCAAATAAAAAATAAATCTGATTAGAATTTAATGAACACCTCATACACTCTAAATTGACCTAAGCAACCATATTATAGAGTAGTAGAGTTAGAATTAAAAGCTCTTATCACTGGGCAGCAAAAACTTTACAGCTGGAATTCGAATAAAGTAGAGCTCCCCACAACCCCTAAAATCAACACATTTGATCAAAAAGAAAAAAGAAAAAAAGCACACACACATTTAACTGGCAATTAAACCTTGGTGACTTGCATTTATCTACAGCTCTCCCAGAATGAGAATTTTCTTAAGGAAATATATTTGATTATTCTTTGAGCAGGGCAATACTTTTATTAATAAATAAAACAAATGCCAACCTCTGGCTTAATCAGAAATTTCACTGATCACAGAGCAAAAAGATGTGTCCCTCAAGAAAAAGCAAAGGGAGGCTTATGGGATGAAAACGCACTTTAACGGGAGTGAAAATAATGCCGTTGTGACTGAACACAGAAACTAACACACTCATAATGAGGGGTAAGTGGCCGGCCGGCCAGCTCAACGGCCCCACGACACAGCTCCTGCAGTCTGTGGCCAAGTTAGGAACTGGGGAACAGGACTAGGGGTACACGTGGGTGATCTCCACCAAGTGGGAGACAGCAAAGAAAGTGTCCCTGACTCCACAACTTTTCACGGTTCACCCTTTCACAGTGAGTGCATTGCTTAAAGCCATTCTATATAATCTAGAAAGGTTTTCCGTAAAAAAGGTTAAAAAATGAATTAATAAAGTTAAGAATATGCTTAGAAACTGTAAATTAGGATAATAAAATCTGCCAATGTTTGGGTTAGACAATGACAATATTTAATAAAAATAAACTTGAATTAGCATGATACAATTACAAAGTCTCTCTCAAAGGTCTGAGGAGTCATGATTATCTTGCTCTTTTTATAATTAATCCCCTGGAAACACTTTAAGATACAGGAGTGAAAGAACAAAGTCTGGGACCAGACACCTCTCTCTCTCAACCCCACACCCTAGCTGGCCTGGGGACAAGCATTGAACTGAGTCAGTATCTTCATCAGTGGGTTGCAGAGAACACCATCTACTTTGAAGACTAACCTGAGGCTCACAGATAGTATATGTAAAGCACCCGGCACAGGGCCTGGCAAATAATGGATGTTTAATCCTTTTCCCATTTAGGAAAAAAAGTGCAGCTTACTACCAGCATTCATTTAACATCACACGTGGGAATGCTATGTTTTCTAGGATCTGGCATTCTCAGCGAATGAAAAATACTGTATGGTGTAAACGGAAATACACACCACTACAAAAAACAAAATGCAATAAACAGAACGATGTCATTTGTTTCCAAAGACCATCGCTGTACTAGAGCGATGTGAAAACAATAACGGAAGACATTTCGTGGCAAACTGTGGGAGTGAGGTTAGGACTATCGGCCACGTGTTACCTCAGGGTCAATGCCGCAGCCGCAAGGGCTGCTGGAGAACATTCTCGGGGCAAACAGGAAATGGGTCAAAAACTTAATCATTATCGAGAAATGATCTGCCAATCAAAAATAAACCTAAGTCCTGTGTTCCGACTTCCTGATGCAAAAGTCAAGTGATATTAACATTCTGTAAGGTATTAACTCCATCTTATGATCCTTTCTAAAGTGGTCTTAGAATTATAGAGGACAGAGAAGAAAAACTTAACACGGCAATCCAACTAAGAGATTCCCACTCACGTACTGCCGTTTCTTTTCTTTAACAGTAAGCACGTGTTTTAAAAAAGTATCTGAGTTGCATTTCTGGGATACATAAATCTCCCAACAGCGGGGCTAGAGCACAGTGTCAGAATCATGATTTTACTAAAAACTACAGTGGCTTTAGGTCAATTTCCAAAATACATTTATAACACAGATTCTATCCCAATTCTTTTATTTACACACCGTATTTCTGCTCATCAGGTCACCTATGTAAACCACTACGTTAATCTCTGGTGCCCAGATTTCAAACTCCCTCTGCCATGAGGTGAGGGTGGATAAAGGGACGACTATAAGAAAGGGGCCATACAGCTGGTGTTGGTGGAACAGGTAGGAGAGGAATGATATGGTCTGGATGGTCTTTCCTAGGCCCATTTCATCAGCAAGGATTACACTGTTACTTCTGCAGAAAGAAAAAAATAAAAACAAACAAACAAACAAAAATTAGTTCACACACACAAGAGTAGGTGCATGAAGAGCAATGACACCGATGTCTCAGGATGTCACCAAGCGAGACTGCCTGTGAGCCTCGACTGTATTTCCTCCCATCTGCAATTAAACCTCCTACCTAAGAAGAAAGCAGAAGCTATATACAGCAGAATAAGTGATCTAAGCATAATAAAGGTTTGGATTATGACAGCCTATTCAGACTCTGTACTTTGTATTCTGCTCTTGCACATCCACCCCTTGTAACAGAGAAGGCAGGTTTTGTTACATCGGTGTGCGCAGCACATGACCTTGGGGTCCATCCATGCAGAAAGCGGGGTCAGACAGATTGCCCGGCCCCACTGCTGGTGAACCGCACCGCCTGACGGTCACGTGCCTTGGCCTGAGTTACCCGCCCGCTCCAACGCGTGCCCCTGGGGTGTTCGACACTACATACGGCACTATGCTGCAGCACAGAGGTCACATGAAACCCGCTACAGTCTACGGCAGCTTTCTGAAGCCTGCTGCAGACCCACCGAATCGGAACGTCTGAAAACGGGCTCGGGACCGTGTGCTTTTAACTGGCCTTCCTGGATACTGATGCAGGTGTGTTTCCTGCACCACACTTTTGAGAAACATGGCTCTGGCAGAAGAGCTGGATTTCAACGGGACACAAACAGGAAGAGGACTGTGCAGGTGTTAGAAAAAAAATTAAGAAATGGCCAGAGTTAGGAAAGTATGTTCAGGAAACAGAGAACAGTCCATTTGGCAGGAAATTAGGAAAACGTGTATGACATAAGGTGGGCCACTGGAGGTTTATGCATCTATAACACATGCTTAAATCAGGGAACCACAGAGAACTGGAAGCAGTCTACAAGACAGCTTCACTGATCAGAAAAATAAGACTTTTAATTCACCAAGAAGAGATCACAACTTTTAAAATGCATTGTGTTCCACACAGAATTGCTGGTTTTAGGGGGGGCGTACAGCAAAGAACAATGCAGAATGTACCTAGGAAAAGGAGAATGAGGAGGCCATACTCTACCAGCCCCAGGCACATTTAATTTCACGTGCTGTTCAGACACCGCGTATTTCTGAGTGATCCCTCTCCTGCTTCGCTCACCTTTCCTCACCGATGGGGAGAAAACGGTGGCTTTCTCCATCCCCTCTCCCTAGCAAACTGCTACTGTCTGCACACACACACTAAAGCAGAGCCGAAATGACTTGCTTGTTTTCTGAAATTAGACCAATGCTACCCATGTTTCATCTCTCTCTCTCTTTTTTTTTTTTCCAAGATAAAGGTGGTTTTGTTACAAAAGTGAGGATGATTTCACAGGCTGCACCTTCGTCTGTGTGGGAGCGGGGGCGGGAACCTCACTGCTCTTCACATCCCCATAGGAACGGAGCTGGGCTTTTCCTGGCCCAGATACAAAATGCATGGGAAAAAGACATTTTCTTTTCTTCCAAGAATAAATGCTTCTACACCGAGGACTGCGGCATGTTATTTTGCTACTCAGACTCCTGAATAACATATTCTGACACAGGTCTCTGACGATGACAAATTACCCCCATATAACTAAATAACAAAGCACGGTTTTCTCTCGTTATGTGAGTGGGACTGGTTCCAGGACTCCCGCAGATACCAAAATCTGAGGATGCTCAAGTCTCTTATTTATATAAAATGTCACAATATCCGCACGTAACCTATCTACATCCTCCCATATACTTTGTCCATCTCTAGATTACTTGTGATACCTAACACAGTATAAATGCTATGCAAATAGTTGTTATACTGTATTGCTCAGGGACTAATGTTGAGGAAAAAGTCTGTAAATGTTTAGTACAAATGCAACCACAGTACATGTCAGCCGTAACATAACTTTTTTCCCCAAATATTTTTGATCTGCAGTTGGCTGGATCTAAGGATGTGGGACCTGCAGATACAGAGGGCTGACTGTACTGTCTTCAGGTTAAAATGTTTCACACTTACATAGAAACTCCCAGAAGGAACTCCTGAATTACATAATTGTTTCATTTCCATTATGTACAGTAGAAAGAAGTAATTCTTTGTGTCTAACAATAAAGAAGCCAAAAACAGGAAAGACAATTCCAAACACATTTTTCTACCTACTTGCACCAGGAATGAGCAAGCCAGTTGAGACCTTCTAGCTGATAGTCACGGAGCTCGAGATTCTCCCCTCCCAAATATGCCGGCTGTTTCTTTAAAGCCACAAACCGTGGTCTCTGCTTCAGGGCCTGAAAAACAAAAGGTAACAAAGCCCGGGGCCTGGAGAAAGCTTTCTTCTTGTACCTACGTCACAGTGCTAGCCACCATTTATGTGATCGGCAGCCAAACAAAAAATTCAAGTTTCACATCGCCAACCCCACCCCACCTGCTTTCATCGAGGTCCATATTCCCAAACCAGATTGCATCTGGAAATTTTTACTGAACTTGCCCCTTTCCAAAGTCTGTGAACATCATTAAATAGCATCTCCATCACCTCATCTCTACTGTATGGCAGTGAGTCTCCTATTTTCGTCTTGATGTTCTTACTCTAAACATGACAAATCGATGCTTCTGGGAAAGTCTGTATATGAGTCTCCTATTTTCGTCTTGATGTTCTTACTCTAAACATGACAAATCGATGCTTCTGGGAAAGTATGTATATGCTAAATGCAGCAAAACTTCACCATTGTACAGTCTGAAATGCAGCCCACCTACCTTGAAACCCCAAGTGCATGAATTTGGTTTTCTGAAGGAAAGGACGCTTATACCCTAAAGGTGTCAGGAATAACGGTCTAGTAAGGCCAACTCTCTATGGTTTGCACAAAACGTGGATTCTGTGGCCACATCAGTTTGCGAAACAATGCATTAAAAAGTTGTATAAACTCCATTACTAGTGACCTTTTCAAAGTCCAACATGCTTGTGTATACTGTGCATTTATGGGAGAAGTTCCCTCAGGAATGCTTCCCAAAGTTATTTGGCCACAGAAGTCCCTGCTGCTAGTTCCCTTGCCCTCACACATCATCCTGGCTGGACCTTCTGGCTTTGATAACTGCTTACCCTAGAGTTTCCTACACACTGCCATTTGAGAGAGCTTTCTGAACAAAACACTCTGTCCATCCTGCTGCTCTATTCAGTAGGGAAGGCACATCAATACCCACAGGATAAAATAAAAATATTCCTCTAGGTATTCCAGACACGCACGCCTTAACCTAGGTGCACTGGTCAACATCGCCTCCCTCTCTTCCGACCCCGAGGTCTCCAAGTCCTCCTACCTACATGAGAGGAACATCTTCTTCTTAATAGATTTCACAGGGGGCAACACTCTGGGCCCTGCTGTCTGTCTACCTAGCACCGATCCAGTCCCCAAGGACCAGGGCAGCTCAAGGACCACAACTTCCTCGTCAAAACCCCTTCAGTGATTCCTGGAGCCCAGTGACTTCCACCTCTGTACTTCTCTGACCACAATCTTTATCATACTCACTGACCCTCAATGACACAATGCTTTTCAGACAGAGGTTTGACTGATGCCATGAACTTGCACGTCAACTTCTCAGAATCAGCCCACGTCTTACATATACTTTCATTACTGAGGACTCGAAGACACCACATTACCCATGTAAAGAATTCCAACCAAGGAAACCAACCAACCCAGTAAATAAAAGAGCAGATACGTTTGGTTTCTAACTCCAGAAACACTCTCCTTTCCCATCACTTCTCTTTAAAGTGTTTGAATTCTTTCAAGTATTCTCTAAATATCCCTAATCGGGAATACCTAATTCTGTAAAACGCAAGCTTTTAAGGAGTCGGAAAAGCCAGCACACAACTTGTCCTCTCTGTTTCATGATTCTTCTTTGGTGTCAAGGTTAAGCCATCTTTATTCACTTCCACGATGGGAACGGCCACTTCCTTTTCTGATATTTACTGTTCCCAAGAGCTATGTGACCAGCCCTCCAGACACCTTTCCCCTGAAAAAACCAAAGGCAGCCATCACCGCACCTTACACTCTCTTGTCGGGATGGTTTTTGAGTTGTTCCGACTATGGAAGCTATCAATGCAGCTCTGGAATTTCTTTCCAATCAAGGCTTCGTCTTCCCAGCTGCACTCTGAATAGGGCAGCCCCATCCATTTGCATAGATATTCGGGTTCATTTGAAGGTGCCGGCTTCCGACTGTGAGCTATTTCATATATAAACACGTACAGATCAGCAACAGTCCGTTCCGTTTTACATATAACCAATGACATGCCATGTGGCCAGATTGTAAATATTCTGCAAAACACAAACTGCTCTTAAACTGCTAAACATTTACAAACAAGATCTCTTGCTTACCTGGAAAATCCGTTTGACCCAGCGTAGATTTGCTTGTCTTCATAGCTAGACAAATGGAAGACAAGATGGATCAGTTATCACCATAACCAAGAACAGTGACATTTGAGGTCCTGTGAATAAAATTATTCACTCTACTACCTCGCATCTTAAAAAGAAGAAACGGCCTTGTCCCCACAGCCCTGTCTAGTTATCGCCCCATTTCCACAACAGAACTCACCAGGAGTGCTGTTTTTACTCACGGCTCCCCCCATTCTCTCTTGAAGCCACCCCAACCAGGCCTGCAACCCCACCGTGCCGTGATGCATTTTCAACGGCACACATACTGCCAGATTCAAGGATCAAGTCTCAAGTCCTCACCGCTCTGACCAGCAGCACTTCTCCGTCCTGAGCCATGAGAATCACCTGCCTTTCAGAACACCACTCTCTCGGCTCCTGGATCTCGCTGTCTTTTCTCAGTCTCCTTTACTGATTTTCTGACTTCCAGAAGCTAGAACGCTCTCAGATTGCCTACCCTCACCACGTATGTTATTTCCGATGATCTCACTGAATCTTAGGCTTTAAATACTTCCTATGTATTGATGAATTGCCAGTTGTAAATCTCCAGCTCAGACTAAAAGCTCTAAACGGCCACCCGCATGTATGCCGCCTCAGTCACAACGCTCTCCGTCTAGATGGCTAAGAAAAGCCTATCAGACTAAATCTCGTTTCTGCTCTGAAAACCAGCTCTTCCTTCACCCTTTGTTTCCATAAATGGCACCTTCATTCTATTTCCTCAGGTCAAAAGCCTTGGCACCATCCTTCACACATCTTTCTCTCATTCTCCCACAACCAAATTGACCAGAAAACCTCATTAGCCTTTCCTTCAGAATAAATCTGGGCATCTATCTGTTCTCAGAAAGTAAACCTATAAAACGAACTTTTTAATTTACATCACTCCCAAAAGCAAAGCCATTATTCCTGGAGCTCAAACAAACACTACTAAAATAAGTATCCACGTACTCACCTATTACTCTTTCTACGATCTGATACTGTTTGTTCAACTCCGAGGCCAGCTCTTGTTGGCAGTTGAAATATTCCACGTCTTCAGGAGAAACTTTCCCTAACCTGTAGAGGAGAGAGGAGTGCATACTCATCACATCTGGAGGTTCGCACACGTCCAGCAGAACAAAGTCAGAGGCAGGAAAGGAACCACATCTGTACTTCTAACTGTCCCTTAGTGATCCCTTACGAGTCACCAGAGACTTTACGGAAACATACTTTTAGGAAACGCTGACGACCTTGGACTCAAGACACACCAGTTGCTCTCCTTTCTCATGTAGTCAATTAAAAAAAAAAAATCTAAAAAGTAACTATGGTGTAATAAACTCATATATCTAAACAGACCACGATAATAAAACTGACTTCCAGATTTAAAAATAGAGCATTTTTTAAAAATAAATATGTGTGTGTGTATAGGCTTTAAGAGTGACTAAAATGTGGCTTTCTTGAAAAAATAATTATTAACACCAAACCTCTATAATAGGACAACAGCAGCAACTTCAAATTAGCTATTACTACACATCTGAGAATTTTAAATTTCTGTGCTTTTCAACCTGCCTGTCTTACAGATACATATTTTCATTTTTGACTCAAAGGAAAAATATGTGATTCAGTGAGGTGGCACATTTTACACAGTGACTTAAAAGATCTGTCCCCAGTCACAACACAATAGCCTGATCCCCTCACACTGAAGGTGTGTGTCTAGGGCTGGACCTCCCTTCCCTCAGGCTGTATCCATGTATTTTGTTAATGCGCAAGGGAAAATGTACCATTGCTTAATTTCATCCTCTTTCTTCTTGAAGTTCTCGAGTTTTTTCAGGCCCTTCACTTTCTGTTGCTGTAAGGATTCTTCACTCTCCCAAGTGCTATGGATGTAAGACCAACCCTTCCACTTGATGAGGTACTGCACTTCGCCTTCATCCTTTTCAGAGTCAAAGTCCCCACTGGGGTCTCCATTAGCTTCGATCGCATATACAGTAGTAGAAGCTCCAGTGGCTACAAAAGGATTCGGCATTTAATAAACTTTAAACAATATATGAAACCATACACTGAAGAGTTTCCCAAGTCTGAACTGTCTAAAGAATCTCTTTTTAGATAAAGCACCAAAATCTTTTAACTTGAAAGTAGCAGAAATCCACAAACAACATAGAATACACAAGTTTGATAATTTCAAATATTTTCAAAATGCAAACCCAGTTTTCACACTTTAAAATGTATTCCAAAATTTGCTAGTGAAATCAAAGAAATCATTGTGTCCAAACACAATAAAAATGTAACAGCGACATTCTTTTGTTTTGATCCCTACTAACACAGAAAACAAAGCCACCCCTCCAGGAATATTAAAAATAAGGTGAGAAAATAAAAATCCCCCCGCCAATGGCCCATCCACCTAAAGTGCTGTTAATGCTCAACCTCAAGTAAGGCTGGATGAAAAAAGGAGACAAAGAAAAAGGAATTAGGTATTATGTCCCTAGCTCCTACATGGAAAGATTAAAGAAGCTGAGTTATGAGGTATCTCAATTTAAACACAAAAATCTATTCACTATCACTCAATAGGTATTTAACCAGCTTCATACTTTTCAGAAGGAGAATGAGAAACAATTAGCTAAAGGTTCATTTGCTTAACGTCAATAAGCAAGAATCTCTGCTACAATGCTGCTTTATAAGATATTAGCACAACCTCACTAGTTTAATTTTGAAATCTAAAGACATATTAAACACATCGCTGTATTTTCAGCTCTGAAACATGAGGACTGGGTCAGAAAACATCCACCTTTCACAACAAATACGGGCATGAACTGAAATTCATCATTTCAGAGTTAAAACACATAAAATGTAGGCCTTGCTGGGCAGACATAAGTAGTAATTTGCTTCCCAGAGACACACACCTCCTTTCTTCCCGAGCCTCGAGTCTAAGACCTTTTCGATGGTTTCACTATTATCCTGCTGCTCATCAGCTCCTTCCCCAGTCATTTCGATGAGGTCATCCGAGTCAGTCTCGAAGTCATCGTCTTCTTTGTAACTGTGTGAGAAACGATGCTAAATCAATGAGAAACCATCTTTTCAGAACTTGCCATCCATCACATCACCGGAATAATGAACCATACGTACCCTGTTGGCTCCAACGTGCTGTCTGATAGATCAGCCACACACAGTGGGCCTGAAGTTCGTTTTTCTACTCAATGTATTATTAAGTGGCTGGAAGGCTAACTCGTATTTCAAAATAAAAGCAGACTACATTTATAATGATTTGTGTAAGGATGTGTATTTTTGCTTTTTAGTCAGGTCATTACTACATAAATAAGAAAACTACAGAGAAAGAAAACGCATAATGAATTTAAAAAGTTGCTATTATGCAAAAGAGAAGTAATATTTCCAAAACTAAATGTTTCAACCCTGTATTATTTTGTCTTCCAATAAACATGAATATGAAATTTAAGTATTTTCAAACTACTGAGAACTTCAATAAACACATTTCCATGGTAGTAAAATATTCGAATGCAACCTTCCACTGCATATTAATGACAAATTGTTTGGGAGTCACACGAGGAAAACACACTTCTCGATACGTACACCTACAGGAGGGAAAGGTGCTCTCTCTACATCGGCTTACTCGAAGCCCAGTCTGAGCCTGGAAATTATTCACTGTGCCGGTTATTAATATCCCCAGGACTCAGTATCACCATCTCTAAGTAGACCGAAAGAAGCCTGCACGTCTTCTAGGAGAAAACTAAGTGCCCTTTGATTCACATAAAGTAAAAAATTAATGTTTGCATGTACCTATATTCCTTTATTTCATTTTCTGGTAATGCTTCATATGCTATCAGTAAGTTTAATGAATTATACCCAAATATCAATATGTAAGCTGGACTTAAAATTTATCTGATTCGGAGAACAATTCAGAAGGATACAACCCAACATCTCTCTTAAAAAAAGATGTTATGAAAATAACATCACTGAGCTACCCTGACAGGACATGAACTTCAAGCAGCTCTCTTAATAGGAACGAAGGCTTGAAATAAGCTATTGTCACTCTTTCTATAGTCTCATTGGCCAACGCCATTTCTTTTTACAAGAACGCAGACCAAATTTCCAGATACCACCCCAGGACACAGGTCATCATTTCTGCCTATCAGATGCAAAATCCTGGACTGAGAATCAAGTCCTAACCAATCACACCATCACCCTCACACTAACGAAAAACTTCTGGGGCTCCCCCTACCTAACATTTTTAGCCGCTCTGCGACGAGTCTGCCTCTTGGGGGCTTCGTCATCTTCATCGTCGTCATCGGAAGACTCTTGCTTTTTTTTCTTCCCACGCTGAGTTTTAGGCTGCTTTTTAACGCGAGGTTTGGGCACTGTTCTAAAATGAGAAGAGAAAAAAATAGCGGTTCCTCCTCTGTCATCTGGAGTCAGCTTCTAATCTACGTAACTGTATTTCCCAGAGAAGAGGTACGTGCATACGGAGTTTAACCAGGAAGACGGCAGAAAGGTCCATTCCTAGATCCTGTTCCCTGAGATTCCAATTTGCTGGAATTCTGCGTTTTCAACAGGAAAGGGGTTCTAATGTCAATAATCCTCAGTCATTTCTAGGAGAGACGGTGAGTTCTGGGGCAACGGTTCTCGACTGTCCCTCAGGCTCGCCTGATATCAAAGTGCACATGCAGCATGCTACTGACAGCATCCCGTTGGTGAGAACCTGGAAACATCGCACTTGCAAATATAACAATTTTACTTCAGAGAACTGATCTTACACCAGCTGAAGCATACTGAGGTATTCACTGTAATATTATTCGTACTAACAAAAGATTAATAACAAAGGATTAGAAAAACTATAAATGTTCAATAACTGTGAACTAGTTCAAGATAATACTATGGAGCCATAAAAAAAAAGGGGGGGGAGCTTTCCATGTACTGACATGGAAAGATTTATAAGATAATTAAAGAAAAATGTGCAGAGAGGTGCATGGAATGCCATCGTCTGTGTCCAGGGAGTAAGCACAGGCATCGACCATACGTATCGCTTTCTTACTGTGCGTAAAATGCACCCGGAAGAACACCTGAGACTGTGCCCTGCCACAAACCGACGGAACGGACCGAGGACACGGCCCCGCTGGGGACTCCCACACACAGCCAGGGCTGAGAGACACAGTCCAGGAGCTCGCGTGGGGAAACCCCAGACACCCTACCAGTGGTCAGAAAGGTAAAAGGGGAAAAAGGGAGGTGGACGCTCACTCACGACCATGTTTCTCTTGTACCTACTATAACCGAAGCTACAAAGATAGATGATCGACGATTCAATAAATTATGGATAAAATCTAGAATACAGAACTGGAGTGGCGTTCCAGCCCTGAGAGCTTAAAACCAGATGAAAGGAGACGAAACTCGGGAGATGGATTTCCTTGGGGGGGTGGGCAGGGGAGAGGGATACAACGTCCTAAGGCAGGGGTAGGCAAATGTTTGCTGAAGATGGCCAGAAAGAAAATATTTTTGGCTTTCCCAGACAAAAGGCAAAATTGAGGCTACTTATGAGTTACTTATATAACAAAAAATAAATTTTCATACATTTTTGACAAAATTCAAAATAACCACTGAGTGTATTTTTTGTGATACATATCTATTAATGAAAAGAACAGCATTCTTTTTGAAAGGATAACATTTCACTTGACTGGGATCCAAACTGAGGGTGCCCTCTCATCAAACTATGGATGTTCGCCTATAAAAGCAGGCCACGCGAAACTGGTGGTGAGTGGGATCTGGCCCCGAGGCGACATCCTAAGCAACACTGCAAGGAGGTAAATTTCCCTGGGCCTCTCTGCCTTAGGCCTTCCTTCCCCATCATCGTACCCTATGTTACCATCCATCTGATCAAAAATTCCCAGCTTCCTGCCTCCTCGGACTCCTTCCTTCCCTGCATGGATTCTCTGCTTAATGTCATACGGATTATCTGAACATGGTGATGCTTTCAACCAGACGCTGTTTTAAACTTAAGAATCAGTTCCCCAAAAAAGAGCCTGTACTCAAGTCAAATAAATACACAGGGAGCTTTTTTTTTTTTTTTTTTTTAAGATAGTCTTCCCTCCTAACTAATCCACTGTGGAGCAAGAGACAGTAGTAAGAGTCACTCTGAGCTACATACCATGCAAACACCCACAATCAGCATCAGCAGCCCCGTCATCCAATCATCAGCTAAAGAGGTGGGCTGGCAAGAAGGGAACCACAGACGTTCAAAACCCAGATCACAACATACTGGATCCCGTCAATTAAGGCCCTCGTGCGAGCACGACACCATTTTGATCTAACACAAATCAAGCTCGACCGGCAGCAGAGATGTCTGAGCAAACACTGCACCTTCTGGGGACGGGTCTTCTGGCTTTCACTTTCTTTTGCTCTGGTTCACTCTCTGCACTGGTTCCTTGTTCCTGCTCATCTTCTGAGGGCTCCCGTTTCCATTTTTCTCTGTGATCAAAAGCAAAACGAAACGGATTTTTCCTACGTGAATTCTTCCAGGTTGTTTACCACGAATTTTGAACTAATTACCCAAAAGGCAGAACAGGTACATTTTAGATATTATGCTACAAGAGACTTATTCTGGCTCCGCCTAAATTTTGGTTGTGTTTTTTCCTGGACTGTGTTAATACCTTTTCCTATATCATCTCTGGTAGCAAAAATAACTGAAAATGGAAACTAAGGATATATTTTAAACTATTTGTTCTGTAAAAAAAAATGCTGTTAAATCTCTCATATTCTACTTTGATTTTACTACTATCATTGACCAGATTAAAGCCATGATATATAGTCTATCAGTGGTTCTCAAATATTAGCATGGATCAGGACCACTTAAAGGGCTTAAAACAGATTTTTGAGCCACCGCCAGAGTTTCCTTTCCCATTTGGTAAGTCTAATGTGAGGCCTAAAAATTTTAACAAATTCACAGATGATGGAGAAACTGGTTAGAGGCTTCTTTGAGAACTACTATAATAGGTATTTTAGCATCTTTAGAATACGTTTGAGGAAATAGTCCCTGAAGTTATTTTTCAATAATAAACGTACCACCTACTAAATTATCTGCTCAGCTAAAGGTGTAGTTTCTAGTAATTGTCAGATGTTCCTCTGTTCCTTGAGATCTTAGAAGGCTGGAAAGAGCCATACACTATGGGAGTTCTACTACTCCAAACAGTTTTCTCAAGTTTATTTGAAACCCAAACAAGATATCACAGGGACTTAGCTCATTTCTCACCTGCAGAGAAGGAGGAAGGGACACAGGCCAGCCACCAAGCATGAAATGTTTGGGGGCAGGGAATTTACGGGCAAGTACCTAGGGTTTCTTAGTACACAAGAGAATTACTACTGTGCCTCTTGGCCTGTGTACAGGAAATGAGGTTATGCTAAAGACAACTGTTGCAGTATTGCAAAGTCCAAGCGATATTCTTCAAGGAAGAATGGGTCAAAGTAATAGCAAAAGCTTGCTGCAAGAAGGTAGCTGATCTGTTGATTGCTGAGTATCCTCCTTAAAGGTGAAGAAACCACCCTACACCTGAATTAGTGTAGATTTTAGGGGAAAAAATTCAAGCCTTCCATGAAAAGGCAGAGGAGCACTTTTATGTACATTACTTAGGTTCTACTAGCACTGTTTGTTTCAGGTCAATTTCCCTAACAGCAGCTGACTCCTTGTGGGCAGGGCCATTTTCTCATCTTTGTACTAGAACTTACTCAGCTCAAAGGTAGGCAAACAGAGATGCTCCTTTGTTAAATAAAGCAATAATTAAAAACTGAGCCATGTCAGTCATCGGTCAGGCAGGCAGGGTGCTTGTAGAAGCAAACGAGTGAGACACTAAGGTGTCTTAGCATTGTCGAGCATCCTTCGGTCTCTCTGAAACAAAGACCTTCTATCTAACTACGCTCTGGGCACGTGTCTTATGCTCCTTCCCCAGAGCCTAGTACAATAAAGGGTTTGCTGACAAACCCGAGGAACATAAAGTGACGGCAAGCAGGAAAGAAAAGGTGTCTCCAGCAACTGGGAGACTGGCACACGAGGCTACAGTCTCTCTTGAACCAAGCCCAGAACAGCTGACCCTTCGGAAGGCGTTCACGCAGTCACGATGGAGAGAAGTGGTTTCACAGGAAGAACGCGAACGATTAAGACTTCAGGGACAGATGACCGGAAGAGAAAGAGCCTCAGTCGGGTATTAGTTGTAATTTACGTAACTCTGCCAGGAATTGAGACTCTCAATCAGGGCAGTTCTAGAATTTTCCACTTCGATGGCAGATTTATAGACTCATGGACAACCAGGAGGACTTCAGACTCTTCCGAAACGTGCAAACACTCAGCAGATCTACTGGCCCGAAGGCCTCTTCCCAGAGGAGGAAACTAAAGCCCCGTGGGAACAAGTTAGGCAACGCGCCACACCCCCTGCCCTGCGACGCTCACCCCCAACCCCATGAAAACCCGGGGATCAGGGAAAATTACGGCCAGGCTTACACAATCTGAGAGGAGCTGAACAACCAGCGGCCTGACGGATCTAACTGATTTTGTATATATGTGTATTTGAAATTGGCTGGATTTTAAATTGTTTTACAATTTTCAGCAACGGGATAAAAAAAGTAGGTTAGGATCAGCAATATTAAGCCACTGTGTAGGAGAGGTGAGGTGAAAAGATCACTTCCCCATGGTGCGGGAACACTGTGCTGGCCTAAGTTCTAAGGTTTTAAAACGCTAATTAACATGATTCAGGGGAGTGAGCTCCTTCTAAGAGTGTATTCTTCAAAAATGTCAATGTCAAACGTGCAAAGCAAGCCTGTGAAAATGCTGTAGCGATTAAAGAAACCTGACAACTAATACAATACCTTGTAGTGGAGGTGGAAAAATGTAGTAATAGACATTACTGGGTCAAGTGACAGCAATGGGAATATGAAGCAGAATTTCGGCGACGCTGAATCTGTTTGTTAAACCTGCCCTGTGCTTACGAAAGAGAATACGATTCTTAGGATACACGCGCTGACGTGTTTAAGGGCAAAAGGCCATGACGTATGGACGTATGAATGCTGGCTTAAATGGTTCAAGAGAAATAGTCCATGTGCGCACACGTAAGGAGAACACCCACGACCACAAAGCCAGTGGGCCCCAATGGGAACCGGTGGGAAGGCCAGGTAAAGCACCAGGCTTCCTTTGTGCTACTTCTATTCTCACGACTTCTCTCGAGTTTGAAATTAATTCCCCAAAAGCTGCTTTTTAAAAATTTCAAAATCTGTGGTACAACCTGCGGGGTTTCAGGAAAGCGTATCTCAGAACTCCCCGCCCTCTGAGTGAGACTCAACCCTGAAGCCTGCGTGCCACACGCGGGTCTGTTACACCCGTGCAGATCGCAGAGGGTGCCGCTGGCACTGGGCCCTGCCACCTGAGTCCTAGCAGCTGCAAGATTTCCTCCAAGTCATCTTACTAATTAAAATGGCCCGGGAGAGCTCTCCGGGAGCCAGGCCCTCACCAGCTAAAGGACAGCAGGATGTGAGGCTGGCCCAGGGCCCCAGACAACAGGAGCGAGGGGACCACCTCGACTGTGGCAGGAAGAGCCCCCGGGAAGGGAGGCAGCAATACAGACAACACAGCCCGCCACTCGCAACACAAGGGACTCGGAGGTTCTGCCCTGGGAAGACCTGAGAGCTGCCAACTCCGGAGAGCTCTTAGGATTGACAGGAGGGAAAATGAGTAGACGCCGGTCAGAGGAGGAAGACTGGTGAGCTGTACACGGCTGGAAACGTGGGCTTCCGCGCACCAGCGTACAGTCGCTAGAATGGGAAGTCGTGGGTTTCAGGCACAGCCCCACCTGGGTCCCAGTCAAGAGACTGCCCGAACGCAGGCGGATGGTGGAGGGGAGAGCACATTCCTGGACTTCCCAAAGGGCCTCAGACGGCCGTTTAGAATGATACACCGAGAACACACTCTCCCAAGCAGGCCATCTGACTGGGGCGGAACCACCACCTTCTGAGATGCCGAGAAATGCAGGCTTGCCTGCAGTTACTACTTCTCCAACTCTAACTAAATATTTAGAACACAAATGAAAATTGCATGTGCCCTAAGCAAAATGATATTAAACACCTGACTCAGCATACTTTCTATTAACTCTGTTAGGTCAGCAGAATAAGTGTTACTCCATTTTGGGCATGAGGAAATGGATTTTAAAAACCCAAATTACTTAGCCTTAGGCCAAAAACGTATTTAAGATTAATTACTAACATTGTGTAATAGAGACTACATAACTGGTGCTGTCGCTAAGGGCCACAGACAACTGTTTATCATGAAATCCCCTGAATTTGTGTGCAAAGTTTTTAATATTTACATTTTTCAGAAGAGACGGGCTGTGGAATCCAGACTGTCAAAGGGATCCACACCCCTTCCAAAAAGATTTCTTTCTCCGAAAACCAAACAAAAAAATCAAATACTTTTCAGAATTTTTAAATAAGAACTATATAACCTGTTATAAAGTTCACATTAAGCCCGACAATTAAAATTGTCTATGAATTGCAATATTTGAATTAACAGAAATGACAATGTAAAATTTCACACTGAGACAGGTGTCCGACCAATATAATTCTGCCATGCTGACACAAAGGACGAATGGAAATGAAAAATCTGTTCCTTGCTTCATCAGAATAGAATGCTAGAATGCCAAATACCTATATATTTGGTATCTGTGCACGAAAAAAAAAATAACTGAGCTCGTTTGGGGTAACCGGATAGAATAAGCTGGGGTTTGCCCCCAAGGAGGAGCCCAAGCACGAGTGAAATACTTACATGTGCAAAACTGAGCAGCCTGGGCTTCCAATGCTGCACATCAAGCTGGACAGTGACCCCAGGTGACCCCAGACGGAGCAGCCTCTGGGACCCAGACAGGCTGACGACAGTGACAGCGGTCCCAGAGATGCCGCCATGCGCCGCACCACCAGCCTGCAGTTTCCCCATGAAAGACTTACTGTTTTTTCAGCTGCCTCTGGCCTCTTCTCTTTGGGCTCCCACTGTCAGACCCGCTACTTGCCTTCAGTGTGTAAGGGGGAGAAATGATCACAGACTTTAATTTACAGTTCGTAGGGACACCACCGCCCCCTGGTTCCATAATCCACTCGATATGACATTATTCCACATGAGCTTTTGGACAGAAACCTGCGCATCTGTCTGGTGGTGTTCACCCTTCCCCTGGTTTGAAGATTGACTTCTGTATGTCATTACCACCTTATCTCTAACACCAGGGACTATTTCCCTCCACTCGACTTCTAGAAGAGCACAGTCCCATAAAATTTCCTGGGATGATGGCAACGGTCTGTATCTGCAATGTCCAATATCACAGCCGGCGGCCCTTGAAGTGTGCCCAGTGTGACTAAGGAAAGGGACTTTTCATTCCACTTGATTTGTATTGTAAAAGCCGCTTATCTAGTGCTCACCATACTGGATCCTGCAGATGCAGAATATCCTACGGAAATGCCACAGCGGTTAGTGTGCCATCAGAGGCAGTGGCTACGGATCTACTTCATTCTAGGCTCGTTAAAGAGCGTGTTCAGTCACGAGCCGAACCCGCTCCGCCAACACTGCTAGGCCCAGAAAGGCACCAGAACAGCTCTTTCTCCCCAAAATTAAGCAAAATGGCAAACCAGTCTGATCGCTCTTAGTCTTCTGCCCCTCGGACAATGTGTTAGTTTATATACAAAAAGGAAAAAGATTTGCACAGCTATGTGACTTCTAACACACTGCTCAGTCACCTGGTCCTAGATGCCATGGAAAAGGACAGCCAGGGACACCCAGCTCAGAGGTCACTCAAAACAAAACATCATAAATGCAATGTGCATGTTACGGTCCACTGACCTATTACCATTAATATTCAGCTTTTATCAGAAGGATGATGTACTGTTAAGAATAGGAATGTCCTCCTAAAATGCAGACAGGGCACGTTTCACTGAGAGACAAAAGAGCATCTCTCCAGAATGCAGTACACAAATCTAGTACAGCGATAAGAATGCACAAAAATATCACATAAACAAAAAGGTGAGAGCAGTCTGATTCTACAAAAACAACAGAACCCAGGAAATGATACTAATTTTAAAACCACCACTGCATTTAATCTCTCAATTAGATCGGAGTATGCATGAAACATTTTATACTGTACACTAAAAATAAGCCAGGAAACTAAATTTCAAGAAATTAGATAAAATAAAATACATCACGATGTCAAGCAAATGCTCCTTCCTCAGAAATAAAACTGAAACTACTTATATTGTTACATTTGTTTACCAGGAGAGTTACTCATTTGACAAAATCGAGATTGAGAAATTAGATATTTAAAAACTTCTTGATACAATCAATTTCACCATGAGAAACGTTAAAAAAAAATAAAAAATGAGGCCAGTTCTGTCATACTGACACTTTACTGAAACATTTGCCATAAGCTCGCAGTAGTCACTCAACTCCCGCGGCCTGAAGTTTAGTCTTAATGGTAACACACACTCAGACTGGGAAAGGATGAGGTAAGATAAGGAGTTTAAATGTGTCCCCTTTAACAGTCTTTTTTTCTTACCTCCTCCTTAATATTAAATCGTGACGGTTCTTGTCTGCTTCGGTTTGACCGCCTCACCCCATAAACATCAGGGTATTCTTCCCACATCTGAAAAATTAACAGACCATGCATCAACCTTTTTTCTTGACCTCCATCTACTATTCTCATTTCTGGAACACGTATGTTAAGAGAATTCATGTAACTAAATAGCAAAAGGATTATTTTGTTAGTTTTGTTTGAGACTACTATAAGGTATTATCCTTAAAAAGAATAAGGCAAATTGTCCTAATACAGGTTAAAGTTTAACAATGCCTCCACATTACTAATGGCTATTAGACTATATAGGATACTGCTTACCCATGATTAAAATATAAACTTACAGTTGAATAATATGGCAAGGCAAAAAGAACTGTTTCCATTAAAGACAAAGTATTTACTGATGAATTTTAAGTACCTAATACTTTCTGTATATTGACCTATCCAAGAAATAAAAAATAAGCAGGGCCCCACCACATCTAATTAAATAAGAATCAGGATGTTTGTATATTTCTTTAAATTTCTCAGCACATGTAACATGCCAGATACATGCAAATTAGGTATGGCTAACATCTGGCTAGAAGTTCTCAGAATGAGAACCACTGCTATTTCCCTAGCACATGTGATTTTATTTTCTAGCAGTAATTTACCTTTTGCTTTTTTATTTTTAGGAAACGTCCTCACTAGTGTTCAAAAAATAAAATTTAGAGGAGGAATTAGTTGAAGAGAAAACTTTTCTCACAATACAGTAACACTATCTTATAAAGATTCAAATCAATACATCTACAGAAAAGATGTACAAGCTCCCTCCCTCCCTCCACAATCTCTAATGATTACAGTCTTACCCCCAATCTCACTCTCCTTCCCACAGGTAACTGCTGCTAAGTATATAGTGTGTCCTTTTAATAAAATCAATTACATAGAGGCAAAATTCATTTGAACAAATTGTGGAACACGGAAGTGAAAATGTTTAACAGGAATTAAATATGTAGAAGAGATGCTTGACAGCTAAGATGAGAAATGTGGGTTTGTCATCAAAATGTAGGTGACAGCTAATGTCATGAAAATATCTGGGAAGAGGGGAAGCCAGTGGATGAGACACAGGATGTGTGGAAAGTGGACCCCCACAAGACAAAACTGACGAAAGACGACCCAGAAAAAACAGTCACTAAGCCAAGGGAGGACAAGCAACGGTGTCTTTAAAAAAAAAACAAAAACAAAAAGCTACAGAAAAACAAGGTCTCCAAAGAAAACTAGCGAGATGTTCCAGGATGTAGGCATTTTAGAACTAGAATCCACTGTAATCGTATAATCCAGTGTCCTCAGTTTATGAAGGTGAAAAATCCGGAATGACCTTGAGAATAACCTCAGAGTCAGAAGACAAAAAGTTCAAATGCAAGGAGTTAGGGATAACCAAGTGGTAAGAATCTACGCCAAAGAGGAAGCAAATGCAGAACTCTGAACCCTGGCAGAGAAGGGGGACAAAGCCAGTCTGCCACCTCCACACCCGCCCTTTTTGAACTTCTGCTAAAGCTATGAAAATTTTTCAGCACAGGTACGTACAGAGCTTTTATTAACAGGGGTGACTAAAATATTTAAGTGACACTATATCAATTAGTTTTACCATTTAATCATTAGACATTCACGCTCAACTGTTGGAACTTCATTACAGTACTTGCTGTAATGCGGATGGCCTGAAATCATCTTGAGTTCCTGTATGTCCTTTTGATATGTAATTCAACTCTTCAATGAAAAAGCTACTGAGTGAAAGGGACAGAAAATGAAGCCTTCTTGAGAAGTCTCCTTTTTTGGAATAGCAATCATTAAAGTCACACAGTCCAATCTTTCTAGCTGGCTGGGTATCCAAGTGTTAATTTTTTTTAACTTTTTAGAACTGATTACCTTAACTTTAAAAGTATGTTTTAATATTTCTGCCTCACGCTGCACTTCTATCTTGAAATTATAACCATTTCCCTTTCTTACCTTTTTAAATGAAATTAAATAGGTACGGTCTTAAAGTTAACAGTTGTGAATTCTATGGTTTCCTTCAATCTCTACGAGAAACTCTCCACTGTACAGACGAAAAGCTGTAGGCCAGACTTATCTGTCTATTATACTTCATTCGAACATGTGTTGCGGTCTTCTGGAAAAAGCGCCTGATCTAGAGTGCACAGGAAACCAGGCCTAGACATCGGGCTGTGAAAATCGCCAAGGCAAAGACTCTGCCACAAGTCTGGGTGGTCCGCCTCTGAGTTGAAAGACGCTCAGAGCAAGACGTGTAAGCAAGAACTTCTGCATGCACAGTCTTTGATTTTGGTGTGCCTTCCTCACATGCAGGGTCTTTCTCAATGAATGAAATAAGTCACCACTTGAACTACTAAACTACCTCTTGTGAAAGGTCCGCCTAATGCAGTGAGCGGGCAACGAGTCACGGCACTCGGGTGTGTGTCGGTCACTGCACTGGGGTGCACTGACTGGCAAGGACGACTCGCACCGTCACGGCACCCAGCCTCCCACCAGCTAAGGGTCACTTAACAAGAAATGGTTATGCTGGGAACAGAAGAACCTAATTTAGCATAGTTCATCCCCATTCTGCCTCAAGAGTCAAAACCAGTTTTGCTTTGTTTTTTAATTTCATGTTTCTTGAAACTATTCTACAGAACTTGCAGGTAATTTAAAACTGTACTACTATGAAAACCTGAGTTTGCAGATGTAGGTTTGCATCTTAAAATAAAACCTGATTTAGCATAAAGTTTTTAATTTCATTAGACATTACTAAATTTCTAAAAGCAATATTATTTTGTATTTTCAGTGATCAAAACATAATTCTCTCAAAATGGGGTTTTAAAAGATCAGCAGTATTCTTATGATTAAAAGTCAGTAATTCTTTCCAAAAGGAATGCATCCCAAAGTTTGGGCATCGATGAGAAAAATGCTATGCAACTTCATTTGTGAAGTTTTGCATACTGGGCTGGAAAAGGTTGTTAGGCAAAGAATACCTACCTGCCTAGGCACAGATTAACTTTTTCTCTGTGAGAAGTATTTCTCTTCCATTCTTCTGATCACAAAAACTACCCTTTTCTTAAATTGTGATTATCCAACACCAAGCTTTACACCTGCATTTCACAATCATCTGTCAATGATTCTCTCTGGTTTTATACAGTATTACATAAAAAAAAAAATTAACCACCTTTTTAAAAATGTTAAAGACCAAACCTATAGAAATTTGTCCTTTTGCCCTAAAATTTGATGGTGCATATGACTATTTTCTTTATAGCCTATATCTACTATATCATTTAGCAAGGTGAAAAGCAGTCCCCATTCATATCCAGAGAGAGTATACTTGGACAGGTAACTGTGGTTTTCCTTATCAAGGAACATTAATGAGTCCTCCTAGGGAACAGAGATCTGCCACCTGACCCCGGCCAGCGGCCCGCTTGTACTGGACAGCGTAGGAGATACCTTCTTCACGTCGGCTATCCGCTCCTTCTTAGAGGCTGGCTTCTCTTTGGCTTCTGGAAGGGCTGGCTGGGATTTGGAACCTGCCGATTCACTCTCGGATTCTGACGGACTCTCTGAAGACTCAGAACTGCTATTTGACTCGCTGCCATGTCCACTTCCTGGATCGCTGCCTTGCTCACTTTCCGACTGGCTGCCTGAGTCTGAACCCGAAGCTTCTTCAGATGCTGAGTGACTTTAATTTTTTAAGAGAAGAGATTTTAAAAGATTTAAAAACTACCATATAAATCTGTTTTTAAAAATCTTAGCAGTAAAATGACAGTGGATAGTGATTTTGGTAATGTAAGATCAAAATTTCCAAATTAACTTTGATATCCTTATATTGCAAATCATATTACTATCAATCTCAATATTTCTACTGGCCACCACCTCAAATGATCACACGATGCCATATACCAGCTAATTTATATAGATTAGCTCTTTCACAAAAACTCAGAAGGGAGATACCAGTCTCTCCTCCATTCATATTAAAAAAAGACGTGATGCTCAGGGGTACTTAAGTAACTCTCCCAAATAACACAGGTAGGATTTTAAACTGGGGTGATCTGTCTGAATCCACTAAGTCATATTTGTTTTATATCATGCTTCCCTCCCTCAAGACAAAAAACGAAACAAAACACAAATTGAAAACACCAACCAACACAGAAGAAACGAAAACCAAGGCAGGGTTACCCAAAATAGTAAGAATGCAATCTGGCTGCAATTATCCAGTCTTCTCAACAACAGGTGCAAATCAGATCTGTCTGGGCAGCTATGTAAATACACACATTAACCTCAAACCAGAGATCTTGCCTGGGAATCTCCTGTATCGAGTCCCAGATCTGGTAGATCAGAACGAAATAAACAAACAAACAAAAAAACCCCAAAAGAGCCGTTCTGACTCTATGGTGAAGGCCTAATCCCATACAGACGTCTACTTCCTACCACACACCCCTGGCCCTCCCTCATATTCCAAACACTCCTCAGAGAAGCAACCTAAGGCAGGTGACGGAAGAAGCCACAAAACAGAATGACAGAAGGCTGAGGAAGGATTGTCAACCCTCTAATAGGGACCAGGCATTACGCTAAGTGCTTTATGTGTATCACTGTGCTAATTCCCCAGAACAAACCTATTAGGCTTTACTATCCCCAAACGAAAGGTGAAAACAGATGTTTTAAGTAACCTGGTCAATGACAATACCAGAAGCATGAGGGTAGAGGGAAGGTGGGGACTGCACCTCAAGTCTGGCCGTAAAGTGCAAACTGTATTTTATCACGGGGAGTAACAAAACCTTAGAGATTTGGAAAATAAATCTTATCCCTGTCACACCATGTCCAAAACTAGTCATGCATCCTCGTAATGGTCACTTGCCAATGTCAAGGCCTCCTGGTACTTAACTGACACAGTAAGAGCCGACTAAAGGCATCTGAAGTCACTTATTCTCCACCTGTGACCAAGCAGAAGGTGGTCAACAGGCAAGAGAAAAGAGGAAGGCTGGATAGTACAGTGAGAAGGTGCAGGCTCTGGCACCCATGGGTTGAGCCTCAGCCATCCTCTGTGACATTATCAGCGGGGTCATGAGAGCATCATCGAATGACAGCTATGAAAGTGGCACTCTATGAATGCCAAAGCTTTACCTAAACGTTACGAATTTCGGGATTTCACCCCCAAGCTCAGATTCCCCTTCTAACAAAGCTCTTCCCAGCGAGCACCCACTAGTGAGTCGGCACCGCACAGTTCGCAGCACTAGCTGGGATTTCCTAACAGTTTCCCTTCCACCGCTGCTTACGGAAAGGTAGAGGCAGCTCCAGGATTTCCTGGTCAGGGGCTTAGAAGGCGCGGTCTGCCTGACAGGGCCGTCAGGAATGACCTGGAAGCTCCACCTGCACGGCCAAAGCGGATGACTGCCTGAAAGATTAGGGAGCTGACGCCGCCCACCTCCTCCTGGACACCCTAGGCCCGGTCAGCGACAACACCCGATCTCTGATGCCCAATGAAACCCGGTCTCGGCCTCTTTCTCAGGACTTATCACCTCACCACTCCTCCCCTTAGCCCCGCTGCTGGAGCCACACTAACCCACGTGCGGGGCAGACTGAGCCCCAGTACCGCTTACGCATCAGGGATTACCTTCTCCAGGGAGCAATCCTGTGTGCTCTCCAGTCCCAAGCTCGGTGCCTATTAGGTATTTGCACAATACTGTCGCAGCGCCTCTGCCATGGCGGTTACTTACCGCCCCTGGGAACGGAGAGCAGGCAGCCCCATTTCAATTCGAGCTCCGGCCCGCAGGCTCCCAAGGCTCTCGCCTCACTTTTTAACACATCCTGGCTGAGATGGCTGACTCCAAAGTCACAGCTGTTACCATTTATGCAACGTGGCCTCCCATTTGTCCCATCCAATACAAGTAATTTGTCAACTGTCGATCTCCCTAATAGACCTGAGAGCTATGCAGTCGTTCATGCTTCTTGTGCCTTGTATGCGAGAAAAGGAAACGGGCAGGGAGCTGACTGACTGTGCTAGAATATGGGATCTTCTCAAAATTCATTTGAAGCGAATGGTTTAGTTTTTAAACCGCTACTGTAATGCTTAACTCTAGATGAGAGATTAAGGCTGGATTCACACTGTGGCAATCACCGCCAATTTTAATTGCCGTAGAACAACAGTTCTACTGCCATGAAATACAAAACATTCCAACAAGAAAATGGAAAATCTTCAACTACCAACTTAAAGAATCAGAAAGTCACGAAAAGCTGCATTAGTCTGAACAGATCTAGGACAGTCTGGTCGACCAGAAATCCTTTCAGTGTTTTGTGTGAAAAGCAGTAACTTGTAGATGGAACAGAAACGTCCAATGTCATTACCCACATTACGTTATGTATGAATATCACTCCCTTCAACTGCTCAGAGTATGAATACACTATATGTTATTTAACTTGTCCTCTTAGTAATGGGACATTTCAATTATTTTTAAATTGTCCTCTTCATCAATAAACTACAAAGACCCTTGGTACACTTCATAGTTCTATTATTTCTGAGAATAGATTTCCAAATTTTTCACTGTAACCAATAAAACTATCTTTGTATGTATCTTCGTGTGCAGCTCTATATTTGTGTAAGAAAGTGTGACCTCTAGACCTGTCACAATGCATACGAACCTTTTAGGAAAAAAACATAGCTATGTTTCTCTATTAGCACCTATGCACATAAATGCATTTTGATCACCAAACTCTTAACAGTGATTTATCTTGTTGGATGGGTTATTGAGACATACTAGTAGATTCTATGAACTACTTGTGTAATTTCAAAAACAAATAGTAACTATGAAAAATCCAAGAAAAGATAAACAGCAAATTCACAATTGTATTTACCTATAAGGGGGAGAGGGAGGCAGGCAGGGTCAGAGAATGATATAGGTGATGTTTTATGACTGACGCTAGGTGATGAGTTCACGGTTGTTCAGTATATAAGTATTATAATCTTTTTCGATGTCTAAAATGATTCCTAATAAATGCAAGCAAGGGATGCAAGTAAATACTCCCAATACTACACATGAGCTGAAGATTTAAACAAGAGTAAGACCAAGTGTTTCTTAATTATTTTTTAAATTAGCAAGTCAGATTTAATAGAAATATTATTCAGTGGGATGAAATGTTTTCTAAAAAGCCTTAATAAAAACTCAATTAATTTGATATTTCTAAAAGACAAGTTCCTAAATGTTGAAATGGAAAATTAAAAAAAAAAAAAAACTAAATACTTCCACATTTATGGCACTAACGGTATAATTATTCCCTCATAGAACAGGATGTTGCTTGAAATATGTAGATTTGCTATTAAGACCTAGTTATAATACTAAATACTAGGAATGCTACATTTTTAGTTTGTGATGCTGACTTAGAGTAGATGTGGAAAGTCCGTAAGACTGACAAAAAAAGGATCAAACTGAATTAGTGGATGAGGAATCCTTTAAACTTTCACCTAAACAAAAAAAATTATCTGCTTTCCAATGGCATTAATAGTTATAATACAATTAAAAATTAAAATTTCAGAATTATCCACTATTAACACAGAATTCTCATGAAAAATAAGTATCTGAAAATTATTCAAAATCTAAGTTGGACACATTTTATAATCTTTGATTGAACAATCAACACAAGGGAAATACACTGCAAAAATAATTGAAAGGGATTCAAGTCAATACTGAGATTTCAGATTCTAACAAAAAACTAAATGCTTATGAAAAAAAGTTTAACGTTTGTTTTCACTTGTGGATAAAAGGGATTCGGTTTCTCTTCAAGATCCTTTCCGCAGCTGGCAAAATAAAGTGAATATGTATTTCTTACAAATGGACTTTGAAAGCAAGCTGCATCAATAGCTATTGTGTTCCATTTTTAACTTTTTAACGGTTGCTTCCTGAATGGCCACGAGAGGGCAGCACAGCATCACTTCCTTAAAAGAGCAAGCCTGAGGGTTCTCTGCCCAAGAGCTGCCATTTCGGCACTTGGATACTGTTTACTTTCCTAAACTTACAAAATGGCTGAACTGCTTGGCAGAGCATGTTTTTTGTTGTTGTTGGTGGTGGTGGTGATGGTGAAAGAAAAATCCAGTAAAAACACAACGCAATCTACATTGGAAACCCATAAAACTTACTTCCAGACTCACTCAGCTCTATCAATGACGGAACAGCTAATATTTATGGAGCACTCATGGATCAGGCACGTGCAAAAGTTCTTTTAAGCCTTAAAACAAAGATGACAAATCGTCCTCATTTTACAAAAGAGGCTTAGCCCAAGAGTGTGCATAATGCTGTCATCGTCCCCACCCCCAGGGTCTGGACTATGGAACCCTCACTATTTAACCTCTGAGGTGGTGCGGCTGGTCCCACCCTATCATGCAGACACTCTTTAGTTAAGCCGGCTTATTAAACCACCCAAGGTTGATACAGAACAATTCCTTCTAATCACTTCTATTTGTCTTAAGATGGAAAGGCAAAGATAACTTTAAGACCTGTTCCACCTCTGGCCCAAGTCCTGTGATTCGGATGACTAAGCCGCATTATAAACAAGGTTAAAAGCCAAAACATTTATACATACAACATATGAAGAACTACACATCAAAGAAAAATACAATAGAAAACCAGGCAAAGGAAATGGACAGAAAAGAAACTGAAAGGGCCAATAAACTTATGAAAAGGTAATTAAACCTCACCGATAATTTGAGAAGTGTATATTCCAACAGATTATTTTACACTCATCTGCTTTGCAGAAACTTTAAAAGTCTAATAATATCAAATGATAGTGAGAAAGTAGGTAAAAATAGTACTCATATACCTTTATCGAAAAAGTAATCAGTAGAAGCTCTGGAAAGCACCTTGACATGATACAATAAACCTCAAATATCCATGTGAATCATGCGATTCAGTCTATGGGTATATAACCTATTAAAATGATCCAACTTGTGCTGAGGGTGGGAAGTATTAAATTGTTCAGAGCTCTGCTCATAAGATCAAAAAAAGAAAATCTAAATGTCCATGTATGAAAATGTAAACATAAACCGTGAAAGTCATACTATGCAATTAATTACAACCGACTAGGGATGAATTAGATCTATAAGTATCAACATGACAATTTTAAAACTATTTTTTGTAAAATGCAAAATGTATCATGTGAACCATGTATGTTCTTAAAATCTCACCGTTTTTACATGCCGAGTTCATAAAAGTGACTAGAAGAAGAGGGAAATAGGATTTCCTTTTTAAGGAAAGTAGGAATTCCTTTCAGCCTTTTGAGGCCTGTCTTTCCTTATAAACTTTCAGGCTATAATCTTTAGACTTTTATAAAACACTAACTCCAAAATTCAAAGGAGATCTTAAAGACCTGGCTGCTACCCTCAGTGGTAAATAGCATTTACGCCCAGTGCCACAGAAAGCAGGTGCGGTCCCTGGATCAGGAAAGGCGAAGGCACACGACTTTCTTACTGATGACCAACGTTCACTGTGACGAGCGCTTGGCTAAACATCTCAGACCAGTTTCTCAAGCCCAGGATTAATGACGCTTTGGGCAAGATAATCCTCTTTGGAGAGGTCCTGTGTGTTCCCCGATGTTTAGCAGCATCCCTGTAGCCTCCACCCACTAGAAACCAGTTGCATCCCAACTGAGAATATCTCCAGGAGCTGCCAAAAGTCACGGATAAGGCTGGGCAGGGGATGTTTCTAGTTGAAAACCGCTGCTTCAGAAGCATTATTTCATTCTAACTTCCTTAAGATACACGCCCTACACAAGAACTATTGCCCTAGAGGTCACGCACATAGAACTGACTCAAGCCTGGCTTCAGAGCTGACCACGTGGAGGGCTTAGGGCAATTGGCTATCTACCCTACCTTACTACTTTAACTTCTAAAACCTAATCAGCTGTGGGCCGGTGCTGCAGCATTCTTGAGTGATTCTGGTACAACGCCTACTTGCAAACTAAGTTTAGAACAACAACAAAAAGAAAACTAGAAGCAAAGCCCAATCTTCACAAAAGGGAATCAACCTGCACAAGCACAAAGTTCTTCCTGGGTCTCCAGGACCCACCCATCCACCTTTCCTCAAACTACCCCCATGGAAACCACTCCAGGGGCTACTTGATTCAAGATTAACCTGAGCCTTTTGATGTAAAATTTTGGCCTTCTAAAGAGCATTGTGTTTCTGGCATTACTCATACCTACGATGCACTCTAATTTTGAGTTTCTGTTTTCTTTAAAATGAAAGATCTTAGGAAAAGCCAAATGAAGAATTATTCTGGATTTTTATTATTTTCCTCAACTTCCTATACAGTTTTTTCTTCCCCATCTAGTTTAACAGCAACTTCTGACAAAATGCTTAAGTGATCCTGGAGTCACATTCCCTGGGTGTGAATCCAATTCCACCACTTATTCCACCTTGTGCCTCGGTTTACTCACCTACAATATAGGGATGATAATCACACCTCACACACTAGTGAGGACTCATCAAATTACCACACAGCAAGGCCTCAGAGCACTTTCCAGGCTCGGAGCAGGTACTCTACATGACAACTGTTATCGAACCCTCCCCAAAGCAATCAACTTCAATAACAACATCTCTCACCCATTTCATCTGTTGGTTTGATTATTGAAATGCAAAACTGCAAGCACAACAGGCAGAAACAAATTTCAGAAGTAGCTACAAATCCTTTTAAGCATTTAAGTCAACTGAAGGAGAATGGCAGAGGTATAAAGGACTCAGCAGGACACAGGGCCACCTACAGACCTGCAAAGGAAGAGTGACCCGTGAGAGGTGACCTGGAGAGCCGGCTACCCCTACGGAGGTCACTAAGTATTTCGGCTACACTAACCCTCACTTTAAATAAAATCTACATTTCAAAAAACTTTGAAACAGTGCCTGAAACAGAGGCAACACTCGACGCAATGGAAATCTACTCTGGTATTTTTCTATAAACTGTTCAACACATGCTAGTTTCTCACGACGAAATCTAAAATCATCACAGGCACTGCTGGACTTAATAACCTACACAAAATGTGATACCCTAAGGTTCACCTTCATCTTTTTTCTTTTTCTATGCTAGTTACAGCTCACAATCCACCATCAGTGGCAAACACCCCTCTCTAACTGCTCCAGGGGGCAGCTGACATCCACTGATACAGACCCTGGTGTTAAAGATCCTTTATCAGCTGGAGGGAGTTCTTAATGGACTTAAGTGACAGCATTCCAAGTTAATTCCAGAATCCACGCTTCTGGAGGTTATCTAAAAAAGGAAGAGAGAGCACTAGAATTTAAAGCCACTTGAGGTGAAAACATTCCAAGAGTGTCCACATTGGAAAGGTATGTTCACAGCTGGATCTGGCGTGCCACTCAATGCTGAAATTCCTCCACCGAGCATACAACTCGCCTTACCGCCAACCCCACCCCCCTCGGCCTCCAGACCTCCAAACTAAGGCTGCTGTTAAAACTGCCCTAAAAAGGGAATGGAGAAAACGAGACAAGTAATGGAAAGACCAAGGGTTAGAAAGGAACAGAAAAATAAGTGCTCAGTCAGCAGATTTGAAACACATGGAGACACATGTAAATTTAAAACATATGATGGGGAACTTCTAAAATTTAACTCAATCCCAGGGATCAGGCTGGGCATAGTATTCTTAGAAGCTCTTCAAGTTCTCATGTTAATAAGAACGAAAAAGTAGATCACAATTGTTTAATAAAAATTCGACCAAGTAAAATTTAAAGATCTAATTGGCTTTACTAAACACTTCGTGACTCGAACAGCACCCCATCTAGCAAGTAGAGAAGAACTTCAAAGAAGTGCACAAAGTGGTAAGCTTTTAAAGGCAGCAGGGGGACAGGAAAAGGAAATTATTAGGAAGGAACCCATTGTTTCAGGCAAGGTCACTCTAAGGAGAACCGGAGGGTTCAATCAGCGGATTGTCTCCTCATGCTGACCAGGAAATTCCAGGGTTGGCTGGTTAAAAAGTCACATTCCTAGGGAAAGTTGAAACTGTAATTAGGTTAGGTATTAGGTCTTGGGTTGCACATAAGTGACTCTGTTTGGGGCTTTTTTTTTTTTTTAAACACAACTGACTCATAACCGACGGGGGGCAAAAAAAATGGAAGCAGAAACTCACACACAAATACTGAGACGATAGCTCCAGCATAATGAACTAGACTGTAGGTATGATGCTAAATTAAATATACACGCTATGGTGCAGAAGGATTACCGAAAGCCAGCCCCAGCCAATTAAACACTGGCTGTACGGTTACTGCTCTTACTTACATCCACACGACACTGCACCGTGGCAGTCACTACATCCACTCCCCGTACAGCTTGAGGAAGTAAGGCAGAGGGTGAACCACGCCGATAATTGCTTGCTACAGAAGGGGCGGGGGTGGGGGAAAGGTGTCTGCTCAGAGTGACTGCCAAGAGCAGGGCTATGACTCACACGAGAGGCTGTTCTAGTCCAGAAAGAATCATATGCTACCTTCAAAAGGCTGGCTTTCTCAGGGGGGGAAAAAAAATCCTGAGATGACTGCAAAAAAAACATCCAGTTTCAATTAACTAAAAGGGATCTGCCTCCTAAAATCATTTTAAGCTCTTAAGCTCTCCTAATTGGCCCAGGCAGACACCTGTGGGAGACCAGGATCCCAACCACAGCCCTCGGGGACCACCTGGCTCTTACAGAGGCACTCGGTGCAGGAGGATAGGAATGCAAGGTGAAGCATGGGGAGTGATATCATGGACAGTTTACATGTATGGAGCACTTTCGGTGTACCGGGATCTTTGTTAAGCACTTTATAAGCATTGCATTATTTATTCTGCATTACCCAATGAAGATTATTACCCACATTTTAAAAACAAGAAAATTTCCAAGTCCAAAAATGAGTGTGCTTCACTGGCCCAAAGCAGGGGGAAATTTTTCAGTACTACAGAACACACTGCGCTGCTACCTATTTATACACACAGCTCTTGCCGGGCACTAAGGGAAGAGTTAAAAACAAAAATGACAAAATAACTCCTTGGAACTGAATCCAACGTACAAAATTAGGCCTATTCTTAGAGTGATGCCTTATCCAGAGTTCTTCTACAACATTCAACCCCTGAAGATCAGTCCTCCAACTGTGGGGACTCTCCGGGAAAGGGAATTTCAATACTTTTTATGAATTACAGTCCAGCTGATGTTACTAAAATAACATAAAGGTGAGCCTTAACCAAACACGTTAACAATAAAATGCTATATTGGAACTGTTTTGAAATGTAGTGCAAATGGCTTCCATTCACCTCGGTTCTCAAATATTTATTTCCCAAAACAATGCCTGCTCCCCCACCCCGACCCCCCACTTCATAAACTGCTCCCAAAGGTCTATAGTATAGTAGTAGCTTTTTTACCTGCCCTAGGGGGAAAAGGTCCGAAAAATATGTAAAACAAAATGTTCCGACACTGTGCTAAACAGATCCTGGCATGTGATGATGGGAGTCAGCTTTTGTTGTCCTGTCTTTACACTAATAACGCTAAAGTTCCAGAGCAAGTAGTAATAGGCAGTTTTGCTGAGGTATAAAATTGACTTCGAAGCTCGGTCAGGCTGAAATGCAAGAGGGAATTACTCAGCTACAATAGAGAGTAACATCTGTATACAATAATTTGTATGCAGAGTAACTTAGGTGATTTAAAAAACACTGCTTCTTTGCTGAAGTAACCCCCCTTTTCAAGAAGGACAACTGAGTTCTAAGATTTTCAGGGAAAAAAGCTAAAAGATCTTAAAAAAAAAAAAAAGTAAAAAGATTTACTAGATGTCCAACAAAGCAGTCACTCAATTTTTATGTCAGGAACAACTGTACTATTACTACATTTTATGGGAGAAATTATCAGTGTTTGGAAATCTCAGGTGGCCTAAGGTGGTAATCTCTCACAATTGTGAGAACACTGTTACACGGTGGGGGCACTAATTCTTAAAATCTGTGAGTTTCAAATACTGTCAGGTAAAATTCAACTAAACTTCGATTCAGCTCTCAAGCTGAAACTTTTACAACTGAAATTCCTTTTATCAAATACTTTGCCCACCTTTCTGTGATGACTGTATCTTTCAACTGGAAACTGCAGATTTTCAGAAAGGAAAAGAGAGAGGATAGATAGCAACCCTACTCCATTCTGCACATGGGAGGAAAACCCAGAGAAGCCTCAATGAAGATCTTCCTAATACTCTCTTGTTCTTTAAAAAGTTAATTGGCTCATACATGAATTGCTGTAATGTGCATTTTAACTCGTGCAGTAATGATATCTATGTTAGGTTAAAACATCTTCAGAATAGTTTAGATCCTAGAACATAATTGCAATGCCTTAAGTCTATCCCACTTTTAGGAATTTAAGGGCATTTAACAAATATGAAAATTTTTAATACAGCTATTTAATCTCAAAATCGGAAAAGCACTTTAAGAAGTTGGAACCACCAGTTAATAATCAAGTTCTACAAGTATTTTCTCTAAAGCTGTTACATGTTATATATAATTTACCTGACCATATAATTAAGAAAATCACAAAATCTTAATAAGCGAGTCTGTAAAACAAACTGAAAACCCAGTTTCACCTAAGGTTTCCAAAAACTATCCAAAGACTCCTTCCAAAAAAAGCAAAAGTATAAATTTATAAAACCAACTATTACAGCGAAATTTATCTTTCATAAACTTCATTCAGAAACGTGTAAGATATGCTCAGGTAAACATCTCTAGGCTCAGAAGGGCTACATCTCTTTTGAAGTAGCATATTTTACTCAATAAAAAAATTCTAAACTACGACCCCAACCACATGCCACTTCACTCCTGTTACTGCTAAAAATTCTCCAATAAGGGGGGGGGACTTCATGATGGGTACATTAGAAAAACGCTAATATAGCCTTTCCTTCGTGCTTGAACTCATTACTTGTGACTGTATAAGGTTATCGTTGGTAAACTATATTTTTAAACCAAAAGTCCTTGCAAGGGTTTCCAAACAAGGTAGACAATAAGCATCACCACAGGACTGAAAACTTCCAGAATGGGGGATCAGAGATGTTTCTCAAGCTTTTGTCAAGTGGTTGTACTAGCGGTTAAGTTCTGGGAGTCAAATTTCTGTAGCGAATACTATCAACACTTTAAAATAATCGTTTTCTGACACTCGTTTGCATAGTTATGGGTGCCTAATGCAGTATTCTATTATTTTTAGTTTAACTTAATAATTACAGTTATTAAACAAGTACAAATTTCTACGCTATTTTCTACTTAACTATCCCGTTATTAATCTTAAAAATAAATCATTTTGCACATACTGACCTGAGTTTTTCTCCATCAAATGCCAATTCAGAAAATGTATGGTACCAAGTAAAAATGCACGGGGACAAGTTCAAATAATCTTCCCTTGGTTTATGAGCCATGTATTAGACAACAGCTCTAACACCTGTTAAGACGTTTCAATTTAAATAAAATTGTTTCCTTGACTAACAGTGAAATGGTTTTGGTCAATGGTAGCAACATTAAAACTAATCTCTTCACACTGAACAGAAAAGAGGGAAAAAGATCCGCTAAGACACAGGGAAGAAAAAATGTAAAAACTGACAGATTTTCTACCTAAATGTTTCCGAAGGTAGAAACTGCTTCTAAAAGAAAACCACTCCCGGGAAAGGTTAAAAGACGACGTGCCAAGGGTGTGGGCGGCTAGAGGGAAAGGCGAAGAGGACTGCCAGGAGAGAAATCGTTCCGGGAAGCTGCCGCCACCGGAAAGCCCCAACTAGATGTCCCCTCCCTTCCCTTCCCCCTCCCCTCCCCGCAGCCGGATGGCTCGACAGGCGAAGAGGAAGCGCCAGGGCTGCGCACGCAGCCCAACGTCACCGCGTTCGCTGTTTCGGCGGCGAGGCGCCTGACGTCACGGGGCGGGGCCTGCCCGAAGGCCTCCGCTGTTGACCTGCTGTTACCAGGCGCGCGTACAGCCAATCAGCGCTCGGCGCCTGCGCCGGCCGGCCTTTGAACTCGGCACGGCAACTTCCTGCTGTTTGGCGAGTACACAGTGCAATGCAGTATGTCTGTCAGCGCTGCGGCACAAAGGAACAGCCATTTTGTGACTGAGCTGGACCTGCACCAAGATGCCAGGGGCTCAGAGAGCTGCTGCCAGGGCTAACGACCAAGCTGCCCTTTATTTTAGCACCAGAGAACTCAAAGAGGGAGGGGGAAGAAAAACAGGTTTTGGTATTTCAGGTTCCAATTCGCTTTATTTTCATCTTCTCAAAACCCCCGATTCGTAAGAATTAACCAGTGTCATAAAATGGCTGCCACTTAAACTGTCTTTTTCAGTCCACAAGCAACTGCATTATACCTCTTCTAAACACCCCCAGGCTTTTTGAATAACTGCTACAAGTCTGATTAAAAAGCAGATGATATTCACAGGACCTCAGGTTATCAAAATAAACCTGCTTCAAAGGCAGATGATTTGCAGACAAATTTAATAAACTTTCAGGTAAGATAAATTGCGAAGGCAGAGAGTACCAGAACACACAGAACTCTGTGTACACACGGTTCCATTCTGATTCCCTTCCATCCTGTTTCCATTCTCTGATATTACTGAAGTTGCCAGCAAATGTAAATTATTTAGATAAGTGCATGATATATATTTCTACACAGGTCCATCACTAAAAGCTTGTTTTAAATATTTAGATTTACAGACACCAAATATTTTCAAAATCTTATTTTTGAAAGTAAACTTACTATTCAAAAATCATGATATACTAAGTATAACATTATACTTAAATATTAACCTCAAAAGAATACAAGAATAACGAACTTACATAATCACTGTGAAATACTGCAATACTTCCAGTAACAGGAAAATATCAGGTTAACCTCAACTTGCACTCAATCCTTTCAGATCCTAAAGTAATTCTCAGACCAAAATTTACTTGACCTGCAAACTCCTCCCTTCCTCTCCTGTGGCTCAGGCTGCAAGTGATTTTTGTAGTACTCCCTAAACACCAGACTTTGTGCCATCCAAACAGGTCCTTAAAGGAGAAATTCTGATGGATTAAGAAACCAAGTACTAGTGAGAAAGTCTCCTTCGTCTTAGCTCACTAAAAATAAAAACGTTAATCAACAATAAAACACAGCTAATATCTTTTAGCTTTACAATGTTAAAAGGAAGTGATGTCATATTTATGTACACGTGTTAAGGTATGCAATTTAGGGTAACAATAATTTCAAACTCCATCTCTTCAAGGAGTCTCTAGGATATTTTTGGACAATCGTCAATTATATAAATCAATATATACTTGATAAAATGCATTTAAAAAGTAAAGTTCAAGCTTCTTGTTAAGCTGTAACCCCACTGCCAGGAGGCAACTGCATGACTTCAAAGCAGTTTTCCAGGTGAGAGTAAATTATTACAAGAAACAACAACACTGCTTGATTTTTTAAATTAGAAAGTAGAGTTTGTTCAATGTTAACCACAAACCTTGCATAAGAAAGCCAAAACCCCTGCTGAGACTATGCAAATCACACACTCAAGGGATTAACAATTTTAGGTACTGAATCTTTAACAATTTGTCAAAGTACATGGGGATTCCTGATTCTTCAGATCGCTAGTACTTCTCGGAATAATCAGTTTAGGATTATAAGTTTTCCATCCTAAATCTAACCCAGGCATTTCAGTTCAAAAGAAAAGCAGTCCAACTCTGTGACAACTCAATTTGCAAAATAATGTGGAAAGGTATTTTTGAAAGGGTCAAATATTTTAAATCTAATCAAACGAAATTCAACATCTGTAATAAACCACATTAAAAACTTTCATATTCACTAACCTAATAGTAAGTTATATTTAGGAAAAATTTTATAAAAACAAATGTGGGAAGAAAAATGATACAATCATCACATCCTTATTAACTGTATGATTTTAAATTTATAACATGACAATTTATAAGAACACATCAAGAAATGCATTCATATGTACTTTCAAAAATTAACATACAGATCATACAATAAAACATCACAAGCTTTATTACTTAGTCACTAATAAGGTACTCCAACAAACGTGAAACAAATCATGATCTGAACAGAGCATTTGTAAGCAAGCTTCAGGAGATAAAAGCATTCCAGGAGACACTGTCGAAATAAATCAATAAATTTAAAGCAGCTACAACTAAAGTGCCATGATAAGACATACTACACATCTACTAACCAGAAAGCATTGTCTGAATATAAGTATACAAATGTAAACCTTATAATATTTAAAATGTAAAATATACAATTGTCATCACGGTAACAAACACAAAACAAGTGTATTAAGTAAGAGTACTCCACGATTTCTGGGATCGCAGGTTTAATTTCATAAATGCAGGAACTGTAACCATCGAAGTAAAGGTTTTGATAAATCATATCAAAATTTCCTAAAATGTCAAGAGTATCAAAAGAAATACAGAATCAAATAAAAATATAAACTGAGAGGCATCAGTCAAAGGGTCCTTTTTGCAGTTTCATTTTAAAATGTACATTTTTTCATTCATATAACTTTCTCAAATGTCTATTTACTATAATTTACTACCACAAGGCTCCTCTATGGCCTTCAGTTACAAGTTTGGGTATCCTAGATTCTTCAAAGAAAAAATTTGCCTTGTATGTAAAATGGTGCAATGCAGCAATGGCTAAACCGACAAGGTCATTTTTCTACAGCACAAAAACCTAAAAACTGAAATGTATTGACAGAAAAACTGTAGTTTACAAAAAAGTCCCCCTTGAATAAAGGTACCTTATCTTTAGACTGCTGTAAGAGGCCTTAAGTCAACTCAACTTTCATAAATTGCTACCAAAAAATTAGGGTGTGGCATATTAGCAATCTCAAGGTCACGCTTTAAAAAACGAATCCGAATTAGTAAAATACTTAAAATAACACAGACAGCTAACCCAGTCTGTCAAGGTAAACAATGTAAGCTGAGGTTTCCCCCAAAAAAAAGAAAAAAAGGAAGAAAGTTGATAGCTCATACCTCGATGCATTGCTGTGTGGCGAACTGTCCTCCTCTTGGCTTTTGTCCTTATTTCTCATCATCTTTTAATTCTTAAATATTAAGGGGGAGGGGGAATCTGTGTTTGCTTTGAAGTCCTGTGCCCAGGTATTTACTGTCAAAAGTTGAAAGAAAGGTAAGGTCCCAGCTTCTATCGATGGTTTTTATTATCAGGAACAAAGTCCTGACCATGTAACGATATTGTTATAATACAACAGCGGTAAGCACCAAAACACAAAATATTTCTATTTTTTCCTTTAGGAAAAAAAAAAAGGATAAACCGAACAGTGGAATCACTATCAATAAGGAAAGTTTCTCAAAGTAACACACTGGGTACAAATAACAATCTCTGTATCTTATTGCGTCATCCAGGAATTTCTCATATTTACAGAAAATAAAGCAAACTTTTAACATATAAATCTTTAAAATTACCACTAATGACTATGAACTTACCTGATCCATGTAGTAGGTCCAAAGCAAGAGTCCTAGCTAGTAGTGGAAAAATATCAGATCCCAGATAATTAAAAATAAAAACGAAATTCTCCGTTAAAAAACGAAAAATAAATAAAAGAATCCTCAAATATGTTAACTGGTCAAAAAAAGAAAGCGACAATTAATACTAAAACGGGTACGGAAGAAAAAAACCTCATTAGGAGAGCGCACAAAAATGGAGGTGCGCCATGGCTTCTAAGCTGGAAAAAACAACGACCTGGGCTCTCAGTACGGCTGCTTCTTTCCAACAAGGCACGAAAAGAAAGCTCCTAAAAGCTGCTTTTCTCCCTAAAAAAGGTTCGAATCGACCCCAGCAAGTCACTAAGAGAGGCAGGGGGCTCCGGGGGCCCCCTGAGGCTGCCCGAAAGTTAGGGAAAGTTGCGTAAAGTGAGGCGAAGGCAGGGAGCAGAGCGCGCTCTCTCTAAGGCACAGCCGCCATCTAGAGCCTCCTTCCCAGCTCTGAGAGCTCTGCCTTTGATTGACACTCTCTACATTTACCCCACAACTCAGGTGATGTACCATAGACCCACCCCTTCATCTCCACCAAAAAAAAAAAAAAGAAAAAAAAAAGATCCTCCATCCCAGGGAGCCTAAGGACCCCCACCCCCACACCTCCCTGCCCCTCCAGACCACCCCATCAGGGGGAGGGGGGAGGGTTTCTTAACCCCCTCTGGCTCAAGCACCCTTTTTAAGCCAGAGAGAAATGTAATTTGTTCCTTTTGTCTAAAGATCTGCTAAATATTTCAGTCTTTGAGCTAAAATAACTTCCTCTCTGGACAGGAAGTGGTGTTTTATCAAGCCATTTTGAAAAAGGATAATTCTTAGATAATTTTAAGCTCATCTTAATTACTAATCTTTTAAAAAATTAACCCCCCACATGGGTAAAATGGCTTCTAAATAAAAGCAAAATCTTAATTTCATAAATTAAATTCAAGTTTTGCCTTCTTTATGAAGCCTAAAAATTACATAAAGACAGTTTTAGGGGGAATTTTCCATCCCAACTGGAAGAAAGGGGTACAACTCAAGAGCGCCTCCCTAGTGTTCAGTTGCATTAGAGCAAAAAATTAATGCAACTAATTTTTATTCGATAACCTCGATTTTTCTTTGTATTTTCCCAAAATTCTTTAACCCATTACATAACCTTGCAAACTTTACCCCCCTACCCATCCAAAAGAACTCTCATAGCCAGAATATATTTACTTCCCACACTGATTAGGCAAAACAAAGTTCCTAAATTCAAGAACATGGTACCACCAGTCACCTTTAAATAACAAACCCAAGAAACTCCACCTCCAAAACCAACACAACACATGTCCCAACCTTTCCCTTGTATTTTAAATCCAGTCCTAGGCACGTACCCATTTCAACAATGGTTAAGGTAATAACAATTGCTCATATCTGACAGCAAGTTATCAAAGTAACATCTCAGGGCAAATTCTCCTAAAAATCAAAACCATAGGACGATGGAAACAAAATCATTACTAATGCCAAAAACAAATTATTCAACGCTTTTTCTCTCAGCCAAGCACCCAAAAAAACATTCACATCCAAAAAAATCAAACTTTCCTTACTCAACATGATGTCAGAACAATGTCCTTTCCTCAGGATATCCAGTAGATTTATACCCAACAAAAGCAACAAGCTGAATTTAGGTAATGTAAAATCCATAATCGAACCCTAGTTTCAATTCCATACTTTCTACAAAAGGTAGTTCTGTACACCAAGATCGAAACCCAAAATTCCACTTCTGATTTACACAGATCAACCGCCTCAAATCAATGAGAACACATACTGTCCAGGTTTTGATGATGAATGGGTGTGCTACAGTATTTGACATTAATTGCAAACACACACAAAACAAATCAAGATGAATATTTCTTGCTCTCTGTATAATGCAGAAATATTATTAATTCATTTGGTCTAGCAAATTAAAGTATACCACACACCTTTATAACAGTTACCGAATTGGTATTTGATGATTATCAAAAATTAAAATGGCAGTATTCACCAGAAAATCAAATATAAGTAATCTATGACATGGTATGATTCATTTATTCTAAATTCCTAAATGCACATAAGAAAAATAAAAAATATGTATGGTACCAAGTAAAAATGCATGGGACGTTTCATATTTACATAATGTATATATAGACATTATTGCCACCAAAATTCTAAGTCCTTTTATGAATACCCTAAGGACACTTCCCTAATAAATCTAATACTTCTTCCCTTAATATTAACTAATAAAAGACAGTAAGAGGCATCAGTTTAAATGTTCAGATGAATATTCTATTGCAAAACATTTTATTTATAATATTAACATCTAGGGAAATGTGACCTTTTATACTTCATCACTTATCCTGACTTTTGAGGGAAAAGGCATTTTGTGTTAAAAGTTCATTAAAATTGCATGGCAAATTAAAGATTCTATTATTACCCATTGATTAAGTTATTTTGCAATATGTTTTAAGAAAGCACAAAACAGCATTTCAACCAAATGATGATCTCTTAAAGCAGAAATAAATTTCAACAACTTTAAAAAGAAAAATCTTAATCAACCAAGTACAATATTTTCCAACACACTATTTCCATGTACCAGCTTTATTCAGTACACTTTACTGCCGGGCAAAAGTAAAGGTCAAGGTGTTATTTAGGGTGATAACTGAACATTTAATGAAACTCCAGCTCAAAAAAATAAACCCAAACTGAGAAATTTTAAAGTGTCAGAAATTTTATTAAAGTTAACATTCCACAAGGTCATACTCATACAAAATCAGACTGAAAAAAGAATTCCAAGCATACAAACTATCATCTCTGTTAATGTACCATCTTTCTTCTCCAAATGTCAAAAATGGACTTGTTTTAATGATACAAAAAGTCTTTAGAAAGTCAAATCCACTGTCCATTTGTGTTGGGTAAGAAACCTATTGTCTTCATTCATTTCATGAAATCCATGTTAAAAGAACCCTGTCTTGGTTGTATATTATCACAGCACTCTTGTATTAATCCATTTTCCTCTATTCCCCAAAGTGGACTGCCATCTTGATTTCTCAGTGGGAGGGTCCATTTGAGACTCTTCAAGCTGACTGGGTGCTTGATGAAAACATTAAAAGAAAAAATGCTGTTGGAATACCAATAATCTTATTCCTTCAAACACAGAACATCCACCCACCTTGAAGATACTCTTACCATACACAGTTTTAATTTTGTAACAGCTTTAAATTAAGAAACTGTCTAAAGTTGTATGCACTGCACACACTTCTCAATGAGAGAATCAAAGACTGTACAGGAGTAACAAAGTTCTACAGTCAGATATATATGTAACCATAAAAAAGTGGCAGTAAAGAGATCAATTTTTACCAGTTAAATGTAATACTGTAAATTGTTATACTATCTATGTGAGAAATAAAAATAAAAATTCAAATTAAAAAATCCTGGAAAGCTAAATTACAGCAACACTATGGATTTTAAATCTCAATGCAGAAAACTTTCCAAGCTTCTTCAAATAAAGACTACTTATGTAAAAGAATCTTAAAGGATTTAAAAAAAGAAAACCAAAGCAGTGGATCATAGCATAGTTTTCCAGTCCAATAGATGTTCATTAATTTTGCTTAGATAACATAAATGCAAAATACAGATGCCACCATCTTTAGTTCCATATCTGAGAATGCAGGCACTATGTAGCCACTACAAAAAAATGTTTTTAATGCAAAAGAGCCTGGCTTATTTGATATTTGCCATAAAACGCTATCAGATTTCAAATACAAATAAGATACTCCACTGCCAAAAAGATGTTCCTCATGGAAGAACAAATCAATTACTTAAATAATCTGAATCAAAGAGATAAGTGGCATACCAGAGATTTTACCATTAAATAAAAGATCCTGATTTGTCAAGATCGACATAATTACAAAAGTAAGTTTTAGCCCTAGTCTCCTCTATAATTTTGTAGCTCTCAAACAAAAGTAGAGTTAGTAAGGGTAACTGACTAGGAGATTATCAAATATAAGGGCATTTTTGTTCATTAATCCTACAATTAGGATTTGTTGCCTATACAATTAAAAAAATCTACTTAATAAACTATTCGATTAACCAAGAGATACTACCATTCATTAAAAAAAAAACTACTTAAAATGAGTGTCACAACATTAGCAATAAACACAAAACATGTTCCCCTCTTGATATATTTTGCAGATTTCTCTCCAGCCTAAAAGTAACTCGTTCATTTCCCACATCAATAAAATGTCTTCAATTTGAATTGTTCGTTCTTTAAAATTAAAGGACATGTACTTCTATATAGGACTACAAAAATAACATCATTCCTCTTGCAAAAGTTAATTATAAACCAATCTCTCCCCAATCTCTGTTCTGATGTAAAATCAAGCTCTAAATGAAATTGGGGATATAAAATACTATTATGATGAACAATGACACTAATGCAGTGGTTTTAAGTAACAACTTTGTCAATAGCTATAGATGCAATTTATTTAATTTAGTTCATGAAATAAATCAGTGCTCTACATTCTGCAACAGGACAAGAAAAAGAATTTATCAAGGACTTTATATTAAATCCCTTTCAAAACCAATTATTTTTTTTTTAAAAAAAAGCTAATGGCATTAAAATCACCCCAAAATACTAGCATATTGGTCATGCTATCAAATATAGTCATATATTTAAGATGGGTGAAAAAAAAAGGAATGAAGAAAAAGAATGCTACAAGAGAAAAGTAGACAATTCTTTAACATTAAAAAACCATGAATAATCTGTACTCCAGTAAAGCCCATCAAAAGCCAAAAATGAGAGTCTTGTTAACAAGCAGAAATGCTAAGTAAGACAAGCATCAAAGACCTAAAAGAATAGTGAGGGATTTAAGAGTAACTCATTTATTCTCACCTAATTCCAAACTCTTACAAAACCTGAAGTTGCTAATAAGCAAAGTTATGTTAAAAAATTAAAAAGAAAGCAGGCACGAGTTCTGGGAGCCTAGAAATATTGATAACAAAATCCACAGCTTTTCATCTGTGTAAAAGAAATAATAGCAGTACCTACCTCATGTGGCAGTAGTGAAACAAATGAGTTACATGTTACATTTACATGTTAGTATTATTATTCATATTACCTGGCATATAGAAGACCTCAATAAATGTTAGCTATTACTCTGATATGCCACAATAACTAAAGTACTCGGGGGCCTACAAAGTAACCTTACTAAATCAAAATAATTCATACTCCAACTGTAATGATATCTATAAAGAATCCATAGAACCATGGAATCAATTATTTGAAGACAAAACACTTCCTGCTTTAAAAAGAATTTAACCTTACACTACAGACATAAGAAATGATGGTTTGATCTAGAATTCCATTATCAAATAGACCCAGATCTTTCCTGCACTTCACATAAGCTAAACTAAGCTTCAGGCTCATACTATGAAAAGTTAGGATACTTTTACTATTATGATGCTCACTAGTTTATACTTTTAAGGAAAATTGCTTGTTCTAAGATTAACAAGTCCCACAAGCAAGGGAGAGGCTACTATGGTAAGAAGGTAGGAAGTTACTACTGCCTCTTAAAATTCCCAAATATTGTACATCCAGAAATTAAGAATGTAACATTGAGTAAGGTCTTCTCTTTAAATTCTCAGTTATTTTATTCGAAAACACTGGGACATTGTATATTAAAACGAATTGTTAGTTGAAATGCAAGCAAGTGATTCACTACTGGATTAGGTTTAAGAGGTGCTCCCCCTAAAAGAAGCAATCTCTTTACCACTACTTCCCAGCAAACACCTAATTCTAATAGCAACGAAATGCGGGGGACAGGAAGAAATACATGGAAAAAGTGATTAATGATTCTTTTAATTTTAAAGTTCGATTAATTTTAAAATTAGGTGGCTCCAATAATGCTAATTATTAAATCAATGTAACTTATGAAATTATTTTAAACTTAAATATTTATTACAAAACCAAAGGGACAAATGGATATGAAATTACAATCCAGAGCAGAAATTGATCCTTTCCATCATGTAATTAAGGTTTTCGGTGCTTACGATTTGATTTCAGTCTTCTTTGTACTGGTCCTTAATTTGAAAACATTTAATAGTGAATTCCCTTATTTTGTCTTATTACCCACAAATAGCTTGAATCCTAAATAATATTACAATAAACAAGCCTGGACCTAATACAGTGGGCATAAAAACTAATTACAAAATGATTTGAGACAAACCAAACAGCTGATAAATTCTGATAATGTCATCTTAATTTAAAATTTTACAATCAAATCTAATCTTCCCCTCCGTCCCTATTATTTAAAACTTGACTACACATGTTGCTGAGAGTGAAAATTAGTTTGTCAGTTTTAACTTCTACTGAGTCAAAGTTTTAGCTTTGAGGCACACCTAAAAATCAATATTTGAAGTATTAAAACTTAAATTTTAATAAATTTCACTTTTATTAGACCCAAAACGCTAGCTGATAATATTTAATAGAAACTATATACAGTAAGTGAACAAGTATTTATTGAGCATCAACTATATACTAGGCAATTAATCTCTTAAAAACATGTTGAGGTCAATAATTGTGCTACATGAGAAGTTTTAATCTCTGCCCTCATCATCCCCATCAAAAAACAAAAGAACTTTTCTATTTTTGCAGACCTTAGTAGACATTTATACAATGGAAGTTGAAGTAGTAATAAGAAGCAAAAATTATCAAGAATCTAGGTTCCCAAATGATTCAAAAATGATTACACTTAAGAAACAGGTAGTATGTAATCATACCTAAAAAGTTCTGTAAATAATTCTTTTGAGAATCCATCCAAATTCCTTAATACGGTTTTACCATTAATTGTCCCCAATATTTCTCAGGTTGAGAGTTAGAAAAACTATTCCATAGCAATTGCGACCAAGTCTGCTAATATAAAAACTTACCCCGGTGTTAGCAGAACTTTTTGTTGGGCTTTGAAAGTTTTAAGAAAAGGTCTGAATTACTCAGTTTATCAGAATTACTACACTGAAATCTATTTAAAAGTATGTTCTATTATCAAAAGAAAGCCCAAGAGCTTCTGAGTTCTACATAGATAGGATAAAGCTGACAATATAGACAGACCTAGGAAAAGATAAAGCAGCTTTCCTTGTAAGACAGTAAATATTCCAGGGTTTGTGAGCATTAGTTTCAACTATTCCCAACTCTGCAGCTATAGTGGGAAAGCAGATACAATGTGTAAATCAAAGAGCATAGCGGTGTTCCAATAAAACTTTATTTACAAAAATGGGGGGAGATTTTTTTTTTGCCAACACTCAGATCTTAGGGTGGTGTTATGAGTAACATATTCAAATGTGAGTTTCTCTGCAGTGTACTTTTGCCCCAGTTTAAGTCAAGAAAGTAGAAATAATATTAGGCTGGAGTAAATTGATAAACTTTTAATAATAAACCTCATACATATCTAACCATGTTGGTTTTATATTTTTATACTGTTTTTGAGCTTCACTAAACTCCTCTATATGTTCAGAATTCTGACTCACTCAAAATTTCCAATGTCATACCTGAAATTAAAAAAAAATTTAAACGTAAATTAAATAAAACTTACTAAATGCTTCCACCAACATCTATAATGTAGAACGGTCCCTTCAGAGATTCATTCTCAGGATTCACATTACTGCAGAAAACAAAAAGAACATAATTTTATGCACAGAATAAAAGATTCTTAAAATGCCATGATTTATTCACAAACATATAAGGATCACTCGCCCCAAGTTCAAGACACATGTCATTTATGAATATAGTCCAAGCAGAGGACAGAAAGTTCTAACCCAGAGGATCTTAAATTTGGCTGCACAGGAGGAGGCTCATCTATAAAATAAAGTACTATAAGAACACACAGAAAAATTTAAATCTCAATTACCAAGAACTCCAATAGAGAAGGTAAAAATTTGGGCTCCCCAGGTGGATCTAATGGGCGGCAAGGGCTGAGAACCAGCTGTTCAGCAGAGCCAACATCACTCCTTAACAGTATAGAACTATTTTATCTTCTGGTGTTTCATCTAATCTACTTTCAAGATGTCTAAAGAAAAACTTCCATTACCTATCTGCAAGGCGATGTCTCTTTTATTTCACATTATTTTGTACTCTAATTGACACTATCATAAGATCAAATGTTAGAAAGGAATCCTTAGGCACAATTTCAAACTATTTTTATTACTAATTTTATCGACCTACTGGATTCAAACACTGACCCTTTCTAAAATATGTCCTGGAAAACAAAAATATCACATCCATACTTTCACAGGACTGAAATACCTCATCAACTAAACATGGAAGATTTGTGCTCCGTATCTCAAATACCTTCTGAATGCAGGTATGTAATTTTTTAGTCACTCTGGTACCAAAGTATGATTATAATAATCATAATAATATGTAGAGCTACCAAAAAAGCTGTTTAAAAGTTCAATGTTAAACTATAACAATTTAAGAATTTTGAGAAAGAAAAAGAACAATTTAGAACCTAAGGTAAAAATAAGCCACCCAAATGCTTTTCCATGACCAAAGTTTCAAATTTTCAAATTATAAAGCAAGTTTCTGATTTTCTTACCAAACCTAAATCTCTTTAGTCATCCTGACTAATCATAACGAAAAATTTAGCAAAAATCTGCTTCAGAATTACCTCTAAGAGTAAGGTGCTAAAATATCCTCCCAACAAGTTAACAAAGCAATCTATAAGAAACAGCATTGTTTATTTTTAAGTTTTCAGGTTTATCAGACCTTATAAGGAAGAAAGTATTTCTGAACAACAACAAATCTTAACCAAGTAAAATAAACTGATATAACCTCTAAGAGTGAAATTGTTTTAAGGAACATTGGTGAAATGTTTGAGGGAAATCTCCTTCACATTAGTCTGTTAAATGTGCTTATAAAAAAGCTACCTATCAGTACAAGTATGTACCTCCAAATTCTCCATTTACCAAAAATAGAAAAGGACTTGGATCTAACCTTACGCCATCTCCAAAATTACTGACACTGATGTAATCTCCCATATCTCCTCCTTTCCCAAAAGCGACCGAGTGTTTTTGCCTTCCTTTGCAGGGGTGGGAGAAGCTGATTTCATCTTACACAGACTACAAAAGTATATTTTGTCCATATTCCTACGTATCCTTAATATTTTACAGTATTATAAATTTCCATTTAATATGAAATATAGGTATAATGTAAGTAACCATTTTGATTGCTTGTCTTATTTATAAAACAAAGATAGTTTTAGTAAAGTCTTGTCATTAGCCCTTTTATGCTTATCTTAGAATATTTGATTTTTTCACCTTTTAAAGTCCTTAATTTTTAACATTTAAGAATAAAATCTGAGAGCACTATGAAATATAAGAAATCTTCCATAAAAATAAGGTAGTAATAAAGAAATTAGAAAATTCTGCTACAACTCACAAACCATTAAAGTTAAGCAAAATATCTAGCCTGATGACCTAAATTAAAATGATTATGATTACTGCTATAGTACACATCAAGGGTGTAATTATTTGGGAATTATTCCATTTCAAATCAAACGTGTAAAACTAGATAGTTTAGTGTTTTGAAAAATGCTACTTAAAAGTTATGTTAAAAAACCAAGTCACGGTTTTAATTTTAAGTTCATAATATCCTTGAATTTAAATCATAATGTTTAATCACATTCAGAAATAACCACCAATTTGAAAATTAAGTTTGTATTGAGTCACTCAATCTGGAAAGGAAAGGTAGCTGGTAAAAGTGAGGATATTTAACATAGAAATTTCTTGAATGAAATGAAATAGATGTCAGGCATGTAAACTATAAATCCTCATTTATAATCCCAATGGCTCAGCTGCAAAAGTTACATTAAATATACTAAATATTATTTAAATGAATAGTTATAAAAATCCAAACAATCCCTTTATTGCATTTTAATCTTGTTTAAAAGACAATTTCACAACTTAACTGCTTTTTAAGACCATCTCTCCAGTGTTTGTATTTATACTATTCATTAATATTTTAGACTGCCTTAAATTAAGAAAGTATGCTACTGTCCAGATCTTGTGTTATTCAAATAGTTTCTCCACAGAAATAACATGATATACAATGCAAAAATTACAAAAATTATTCTTCAGTTTGAGTAACAGAATTAGACACTGCTTACTATTATTTTTATTACAGAATTTAAGACTAAAAGGTATCTTGAGATTGGAAACTCCAAATGCTTTATACAAAACAAACTAAGAGACTAAGGTATAGTGACTAAAATGTCAAGATTACAGGGTGAATTTTCATTAGAAGCTGGGTCTCCTGCTTGTTGAATCTCAGATATATTTTGACTCATCACATACCTCTACCTCTCATTAATGTAGATGATAGAGATGTCATCAAATTATCTTTTTCAACAATTATGCCTCTCGACAAAGAATTAAATCTGAGATAAAAAGTAAATTGGTTGTCCATACTTCAAGTGTTTAAATAACCAAGAAACTATATAACAGTAAACTATACTTAAAAAATGTATAAAATTACCCATTTTACATAATCTAGCCTCTAAATGGCATGCCGTAGTTCATGAAAACCTTGTGATAAACTATGAGTATGGCTTCTTTAATTTCTATAGAATTTCAGGTAATTTTTAAAGCAGTTATTATCATAATGACAAATGCAGTCTATCCCAATTACCAACTTGATCAGATGATTTTCTTTTGATTCAAGAATTAGTTCAAAATGCTAAATTAAAAACAAATAGTTAAGCATTCATCACTTTCTCTAAGCAGAAAATAGTAGTAAACTAAATAATTTACCTCTCTCACAAAAAACAGTAATTTAAAATAGTATCAACGTTTATACTGGCCTTCATGTGCCCATTATTTTTGTCCATCAAAAATGTTGCCCATTATATAAGCTTGGCTCAAGCAGCAAATATCAAAACATTAAGTCTAAGCACTATCATGGAGGCTGAAGTACATGAGATCTTTCTAAAATGCAATCTATTATAACCCTTTATTCTTGGTGACAAAAAAGAGGTTGTATATCATTAAGTTGGAGATTAATTTAGTACTACATCAGTTAGATTTTTCTATAATTATTGATATTAGAGTAAAAAAGATAAAAACATTTAACATTTCTTTCAACCGTTAATCTTTTTATATTGTGGGTCAAATTAAACCTTTGGTAGGCCATTATAAATTTCTTGACAACTTATAAACTCACAGTACACGTATACATTTGTCTCTTAAGAGGCCCAATTCTCAATTTTTCTAAGTACCCAACCACATCTGAATGACGATCTAATATCTAGTCATTTGCACAGAGGAAACCTTAACGTTGACATTTGTATTAAAGCAGCCTGGGATAGACAACGTATTAAAGTTTTGGTAAGTTATAGCTTTAAGACACTATAGATAAATAGCCAACATTTCGTTTTCTTTTGCACACTATAATAAACACAAATTTGATCAAAGTGCAAAAGACTAAAAAGAAAAAATTAGGCTAAAATAAAGGCAATAAAAATATTACCTTTATTACTTATTTCAATTAAAGGAATAAGGAAACACCAACAGGAAAAAAAGGATTTTCTTCATAAATTTCAAGGACGAAGGTAAACTTGCCCTTATACTGATTAAGAGTTATTTGGCTATTCTTAAAACTTCCTAAGATATGGTATTGTATTACATATTTCCTCTGGTAAATCACTAATATTGGCTTGACATTAATTCCCACATTCAGTGTTAACTTATGAATAAAGACTATTTCCTAAAAATTATCAGTGGGCATTTTTTCCCATTCGCTTTATATAGTTTCAAGATATAAAAGTATTGTATGCATATTGAAAGTTACTTCCTTTTATGATTTAAAAATAAGACATGGAGATCTCTTTAAAGACATTATTGTAGCTTTCATTAAAATGTCATTCTTGTACACTTGTTTGAAAACAAACTCATAAAAATGTGTAAAATATTTAAAATCCATGAACTATTAACTAGAATATGAAAGTGTCCATTTAGTATTTGACATATAGTTCTTTCAAGAATGGTTAAGATGAGCAAATGCAAAATTCTAGGCCATTTCTAAAATATGATCAATATTATCAAAAAAAAAATGGCTGAAGAATGTACATTTCAGATCATAAAGGCATAACTCTGATTGATGACTCAACTACTGATTTAACTATAATCCTGAAGCACTATTTTATTAGAAAGTTCTGAATGTCGTACTGCTGATATAAACTACATGTATCAACTGTTTCAATATTAATACCAAAGTGCTTTGATGTAAGGAAATGGAATTTGATGGGCTTTTTTTCATCTTTTTCAAGATAATCAATCTAGTTTATGCTTCACTGACACACTCTAGTTATTATATTTTTCTACTCAAATGGTGATAGTTATCACATTTCATATGGTGGATAAGAACATTTACTTACTTGTTATATAAAGCACAGACTTTGTCACAAAGATTTCCTTTATCATCAAGGATAAAACTCCAGTCTGTCTTCAAAATGGTGTATCTTTGGAAGAAAGAAAACAACATTCTAAACAATTTATTGATGCAACAACTAATTGAGAGTAGAGATAACTGTTTTAAATATTTTATCATAAAAAACCTCTATGATCTATGCTCCAAAACCTGATTTTTAAAATGTTCTTCCCTAAAATCTATTTGTAGGAATAAAAACTAGTTCAAATTTTCCAAAAAAATTTGTTTCTGTAAATATTTAAAAGATTAAACCTGTTTGCACAGTATATCAGAGAGCTAAAAAGAAAAAGTGTATCTTTGGTTTATGGTTTTCCTCAAAATGTCTTTTCTTGTCCCCAAAATTAAACAAAGGCGTAAAGGACCTTCAATATTTTAAACTATTCAAAAGGCACGTTAAGTTACAATGGCTATGCACATACACTTTAAATTCAATGAAAAGGTTTAAAGGCTCCGTAAAATTATTTCAGAGATTTTACTCATGTTCATAATCACTACTTGCTGGAAATGTAAATTATCAAAGAACAAAAACAAAACCTAATACACTTATTTTTATGTTAAAGTAATAAAAATGTACCCAGTCTTACCTCAAATAAGAGCTGTATTTGTTCAGAACCATCATCGACCAAATTTAATTTTAATCTTGTAAGTTCCCTTAAAAAAAAAAAGGAAGATGATATCAATATTTTGATTTTTAAACATTTCTTGGCATAAGTTTCGGTGTGATGAAACAATGAGAAAATATTCCACAGACATGATCTATGGACAAATTCAAGAGATGGCTCATCCACACACTACCTGTATATTTAAGTTTACAGTTATTTATCTTAATAGCTATCAGTCTTTGTTTTCCTCATCTTTTGATTGCATGGACAAACACTTGAGATTAAGGCAACTAAAAATTACAGAAGATTTACATCTTTGGACAGATTTAAAATACGACCTTGTTTTTATTTTGCATTTGATACCAGGCAATACACAAACACAAAGGAAAAGTTTACCATACCATTTTCACAAGCTGATGTCTTAACATTTCCCTTACCATCTAGAAATATTTTTTATTATGAGCAATTGAAAATTAACTCTTCCAGGAGAAATTATTTAAGTTAAAATGGCCACTGGTTACTTTAAATTTTTAATTCACAAGTTATTTGATCTCACCAAGCAGGATATTAGCTTTGTTTTTTAAACAAGTCTAAAACACATAGTATCTATGACCTTTACTCAATTTCAAACCAGGGTCTTGAACATTTTCAGTCTCTCCCTTCCCCCATTACTCATGTTAAAAAGATCTTATGAGGTCAAACTGCAAGCAATTATTTTGCATTTCACTATTTAAAGGATTCTGAAAAACTAAGATTCAGAATGCTCATTTAAAACCACTTTCAGTGCTCAAAAATTTGAAAAATGCTGATTTGAACGACCAAAATTGGTACTTAAAACAGATCCTGTAAAATCAAGATATGCGCAACTGATGTAACATGCAGCACTATATTAATGCTATTCGGAAAATAAAACAATTTTACTGACAAAAATATGCTCAGAAATATGGCCAATTACATCAGTATCTTTGGTTCTGTAAATACTAGGTAAATTGGCCAAACACTATTTTTACATAAATCTGCACCTTTACAACACAAGGGCTACCGCAGAATGAAGACAAATATATTCTAAAATACACAAAGGTTTTTGCATTTGTGGTTTGTTTTTCAAACCTTAAAACTTAAATTCCCTCTCAAACAATTTTTTCAAATTCATGGACTATACAGAGAACTCTGCAAATTTTTTGAAACCAACATGTAGTATTAAAATACTGTTCCGTTTTAAGCATATCTAGATTTTCATGCATGCAACAAATGCAACAAATATGGCTCCTCTTCTTCACCCATTACGAGAGCAGTCCTACTTTAATATTTATACTACAAGAAAGTAACTTCACAAAGAGATTTGGTGTCAGAATATGCCTTTGTAAAAGTTTTGTCGACCATGACTTGTGAAAATATCAATTATTTTTTACAATAATAAAATAACGAACTTAAACTTTTAAAAGTCTAGGAACTGACCCAAGTACGTTTTAACATTCAGGTGTGGTGTGTTACAGATAACGGCTCCTTTTGACCTTTAAAAAAAGTACCAAACAGTACATTTGATCATTATTCAAACATCAGAATACCAAATAACCTCGGCAAAATAAACTATATTAATCGAACGTCATCGCCATCATAATTAAAATCTAGTTCCATTAAGCAGCCTTGACGTTATAGTAAACTTGTCTTCCTAATTTTTGAAATACCAGAAGCACTCCACTTTGCCTTTTTAAAAGACAACCTTAACGTCATAAAGGTTTTAATAAGCAGCAAGTACCTTCTCATCTGTGATACTGAAGCCGTTTTCAAAATCGGCTTTGAAAGAGTTAAGAGCCAACACCCAAAAGAAAAAAAAAAAAAACCCAAGTTTTATTTTTCTTTAAGCGTAGCCAGGGTTCCATTGTTCTTCTAAATTCGACCATCAAATGAGTTCCCACCTTACCAGAAAGAGGTTAAAAAGCTCCCCCGTTGGAGAACCTGTGAAGGATTTTTCTTTTTAATCCTAAATATCAAAATAACTCACCAGGACGGAAAGGGCTCTCCTCTCGCAGTCCCTTCGGGCTCCCGCCTGCGGTCACCTGCCGCCGCCCCTTCCCCAGCGGAGCCGATCTCGGCGGCGAGGCCGTCCCCCCCCCGCCCACCGCAGGGTTGCAACGGGGACCCCCGCGCCCCCCGGCCTCGGGGCGCTTCCCGCCCGGGGAGCCAGCCTACGACGCCGATGGGGTAGCTGGAGAGTCGGACAGCGAGGCCCTGCCCGCCGCCCCCTCCTGCTCGCGCGTTCAAGGACATTTTGCTTTTCCTCCCAAGGACAAAGGACAATAAAAGGGGCCGGGGAGCCACTCACCGGGTCCGAGCGCGGCTGCCGGAACCTTGAGGTCGCCCGCACCCGATGCCCGCGCCTGGCCTCCGCCCGCGCCGGGTCCAGCAGCCGGGGCCCCGGGGAGCCTCCGCGGCCGCTGCCGCAGCGGCGCTTTCGGCGTCGCGGGCCCGGCCGCGCCGGGCGCCTCTGCCGCGAGATCCGACCTCGGCGCGCGGACGGTCTCGCCTTAGCCGTGGCCGCTTGGCTCCCGCGAGCCTGCGGGGCGCCCGGGCGCAGTTCCGCGCGGGCCAGCGGGCCCCGCAGCCGCGACGGAACGCCTGACAGCTCGGGGTGCTGCTGCCTCTCCGGCCATCTTGTGCCGTGTGTGTGTGGTGTCTCTCTCCCGTCTCCTCTCTCGGCTTTACTCCCTCCTCCTCCTCCCCCCCGCCCCACACACCATACAACATGGCCTCTTCGCTGCGGCGGCGGCTGCGGCGGCGGCAACAGCACCGCGGCGCTCCTACCCGCTCCCCGCCTCCCGCCCGCAGCCCCGCATCCCACTGCGCACGCGCGCGGCCGCCCGCCCACCGCGGCCATTGGTTCTGCAAGCTTCCTGCCACGCCTTCCCCGGGAGGCCTTGCGCACGCTCGCTGGCGTCTCCCGCCCTCCCAACAGCTACTTTGATACTATTGGTCAGTTCTGACCCCACCCCTTCAGCTATCTCCGTGCCGATAGGGTGGCTTTAGTGTCATTCACTTCCCCTGGATGCTTCTGGTTTTTTGGAGGGGCCCCGGCCAGCGATTGGCTGGTGATGAAACCTTTGGGTTTGAAGCTGAGCAGTTGCTTTGCGCCCCGCAGTGCGGACCCCTCAGGGCTGACTGAGGGGTTCCAGGCTCGTGTTATCCAGACCGGGGTTTATTGATACAGTGCCTTGGAGATAACGGCTTTGCCTCTGGAAAAAGCTCGAGATTCGGTGCTTCTGCGTTCAGATATTTGTGTCCTTAAAAAAAAAAAAAAAAAAGGAAATGACTGACAGGATGACGAGCAAACAAGACGCAAGTTCATAGTCCTTGGGTAAGCAGCCATATCTTCTCAGCTGTAAGACTCAAAAATTTTCTACTAAGCAACCAGGCCTTCACTCAGGGTCACAGAGTCAGAGCCTGTGGTTGTACAACCAATGCACGTCTCCAGTCCAATACCTGACTTGACTAGCCTTTTATTTGAGGGTTTTGTAAGCTTCCTGTTGCCCATTTATATGAAACAGCCTATTAGTAAGTACAGTCTCCTGAGGCCTTAATGAATCAGGATCTCATAATCCTAGTTGAGCCAGATACCACCCTTTAGAGCAGTATTTGTTAACTGAGTAGTTGAAACCTGCATGGTCACCATCTACCTGTCCAACCTTCTCACAGAATCAGGCAAAACAAAGTTTATTTCCTTTAAGCAAATCTCCTTTTTTTCCATTTCTACTTCCTACTTCGGTCTGGAAGCATTTCTAGGCAGACCACAGAAATGACTGAAAACCTACTTACCTGAAACAAGTGGGAAAAGATAAAGAGGTGGCTCTCTCCCACTGCCAGCGTTTTAGAAATCTTACTCCATTTGGCAATGGACCTGGAGAAAAGGAAAGGAATGAATCCCAGATGCTCTTAGTTTCAATGGGTATTTTTGAGGGGAGTCGTCCTGGGGCTAAATGAGCAGCTTCTGAAATTCTTTTGAGATTCTGACCCTGGGTTAGAATCAAAAATGTGAAATTCTCATAGGGCCTGGGAACTAGTTCTGGCACTATCTTCTAAAAATGACACGATTGTTCATCGACTTGTTTCAATATGGCATCGGCTACTTACGGCAGAATTAGGATTAGAACCTGACTCTCATGACTTACAGATCTTGGGTTCCTTCTGTGTAACCTGGCCACTCAGCAGTATAATTTGAGCTCTTAAGTATGCAAACAAAAACAATACTTCGTTAACTGAAGTTAAACTTTCTCCATTTAATTTCCAAGAGTCATATTCACAGTCTGACTTTGAACATGGAGACCAGCAAGGCATCTGTTTTCTCTGAAACAGCCCCATAATGAACCCTTCCTCCTCATTCTTCCTGGCGTGTTCTTGCTGTGCTATTGCTCACTCCCTTCTTCCCCTCCTACCTCTACCTGAAATCCACCTATGAGTCTACTTTTCCAGATTCATCACCAAGTACTTCTGTGCCAGCAAAACAGGCCTGCCTCTACTAAAGGTACTGATGGCTGAAAATCATTGCGTTAGCTCTGTGCCAGGCATTGTTCGAAGCCTTCTTTGTAGAACAACTCAGTTACTCAACACAACACCCCTATGAAAGACCATTATTATCTCTCTGTGTTATCTGTGTTAGGAAACTGATGCACAAGGAGTTTAACTTGCAGAGGTACACCTTGCTAAGTACAGGAACCAGGATTGAGCCCAGGTACTGAGACTCCAGACCCAGTCCCTTCTGCCTCTCCCAGTTGTTTTTTGGAGACGGTCCCCTTGCCGGATAGGTTCAGTTGAGTCTTCTGTTGTGTAGAGCTGCCTGATTTGCCAGCTTCTTTCTCCCCTGCTTCACTGAAGTCTTCCACCTTCAGAATTGGGACTCCTTCCAATGGGAAATGTCAGATCCATTCTAACGTAATTCCCAGATCTCGTCCCCATCTCGTTACTGTCAGTCTCCTGGCATGTCACCTGGGAACCATCTAGCTCTCATTTTGTCCCATAGTTCAACTGTGGAGTGACACCTCCTAAACATACATCTTGGGAGGCTTACGCCAAACCTCTTTCCTCTCCCAAGCTTGCATCCCACACAACCCCCTTTTCAGAGAAGGCCCTTATCTGCCACATTGAAACTTTATTTCCTGTCTCCCAGGACCACCGTGATTTCTTTTGTCATATATATATACACCATGTCGTTAGCCATTCCTCGTTAAAGCGAGACTAGCTTTGTCCTAAATTAAAAGCACCTGACACCTGGCAGACCCGATCCTATCCCCTCCACATTTCCTTTGCATGCTGTAATCTGCCAGTGAAGTGAGAGGAGATCCCTCCCTTCCCCAGTGGGCTAGCTTCCATTAATGCTGCTTTTTTTTATGGGTGAAAATGAAGAGTGGATCCCTTAGCTTTGGCTCACTATTTTTTCCCTCTCTGTTTCCTGTGTGTGCTCTGAGTACTCCTGGTCCTATTTGTATCCAAAAGAAAACCTGAATGGACAGAGACTATTTCTGGAAGGATGCAAGGATCTGTTTATCCTGGTCACCTCCAAGGAGAACATAGAGGGGGTTGGAGAATAGGAATGGGAAGAGCAATATGCATTCAATGCCTCTTTGTGACTTGAATTTTGAACTATGCAAAAATTGTTTTAAATAAAAGAAAAAAACCTCAAATATCTGCTGAACCGAAAGCTGACACTATTGTGGAGGAAGGTAACTTTTTTTTTCTTTTACTTTTTAATTATCTTGTGTCAGCTGCATTTGTCACGATAAACACCTTTAACATTTTTTTTTTTTCCTTAACGGATTGAAGGTCACACAACACTCAGCACTTCCAGGGCTGTAACCAGCACCTGCAATGTCCCCGGTTGATAAGGATTCCTGGTACAAGAAATGGGGGAGCAGCTTCCCTTCCCAATGTAACATGGCCTTACGCACTGCAGAACAGGGCTTCCTACCATGCTCCCTGTTTCCGTGGAGCTCTCCCCAGGTCTGTCTCCCCCTTTCTGCCCTCCTCCCTTTCTGTAGCAATTAAAGAAAAGGCAGAGACACCAGCGGTATCTGCTTTTTTCTTCCTGTTTTTTTTTTTTTTTCTTTTTTTCTTCTCTGTTTCCTGTCCTCTGTGTCCATCTCTGCCTGGAGTGTCTCCTTTAGGTGGTCAGCCTGGCTTGTCATTGAGGCTGAGCGAAAACCCAAGATGACCTTGACTCAAATCAAAGACAGTTTTTAAACACAGGCCTTTCCAGATTTCCTGCCGCTCTGCTCCTGCTCTTTGCAGTTGCTCTTGCTGCTCATATGCTGCAGGACTTAAGACACAGACTCTGTCTTATTTCTGTATACACCCTGCTCCTTCACGCGTAACAGTCTTTCTTTCTCTTTCCCAGGTTACATCGCACACAGGGTTGAAGCTCATTTGAGTCCCAAAATGGTATCTTCAAGCAGTTAACTGAACTTCCTCCATGTGTCAGGTACTGTTTTAGAAACCGGGGATGCTGCGTGGACAGGGGTACTTGTTCTCGTGGAGCTTACATTCTAATGGGGCGGAAGCTCACAAATAAGAAAACACCAGGTATTGATACGTGTTATGATGACGGGAGCTTAATTTCAGTTGAGTGGTCAGGGAAGGCCTCTCAAGGAGGTGAGAGGTAGTGAATTCAAAGGGCATGAAGAAACTTTCAAAAGTAATTTTGTTCATTATCTTTATTGTGCTTATGATTTCACAGATATAAATACATGTCAAAAGTTATCAACTTGTACACTTTAAACAAGCTCAGATTATCGTGTATCAAGGTTAAAATTTGCATAGGAGTTTGCTTGTTTACTTAAGTTCCAATGGAGCATCCTGTGATGATTGTAGTACTCTTAAAACATTTGTTCCTATTTCTTTTTTTTTTTTAGCACACATGTATTTTATCCTTTGATTAAAAAAAATTAATTCTCGATTTAAAATTCAAAAGGTGCAAAAGAGTATACAGTGAAAAACCACTCACGTCCACCCTGCACCCCTCTTTGAAAGCAGTTAATGTAACCAGTTTCCCAAGCGTCCTTCCAAAGATATTCCAGATTTTATTAATCAGAAACACACCGCTAAGATAAGTTAGAGTATGTTACTACTCTATCTGTCAGCTCAAAGGTTGCAGGATCAAGGACATGTTCAATATCAAACAGACTGGTTTAGTCCCTTTGAAGCCATGCCATTAGGACACTCCCTCGCCTAAAAACATGACCATCTCAAGTATTTCCCTCACAATGCCTACTCCCCTCTCATAGCTCTTAGTACCCACACATATCTCCATCTGGGTGTGTTTCCTACAGAACCTGTTTATGCCAACAGTTGCTTATGAAACTCTCTTTCAAAGCAATTGCTTTTCCTCCATGAATTTCTATGAGTTAATGACTATGCTAGTCAGTATTGAGTTATAAGTTAAGATTTGTTGGTGTAGGGATCACACATCCCTGAGTAAACTCCCTGTGGCTTTACTGAAGATAAGAACCTTGACTTAGCCTTTATTTACCAAAGCACAATTATAGATGCTCAAATAACAGCCGACTGAGGATTTGCTATATTGAAACCAGCCCATCAAAATCCCCATCAACTGTAAATCAAATTCCATTGACTAGATTAGGAGAACTTGATATGGAACAAGCTTCAACATGATATAGCCAAAGTAACTCATTATAACTTAATGTACTTTTAATATAAATATAGGTTTCTATTTATTAGAGCTCCTTTAAAAAGTAGGTCACACCCTCTTTGTCGGTGGTCAAAAATAGATCTTGCCCCTGGCACTCTGATCTGGAATGCTGGAATGTTATGCAATAGCCCCTGACCAGCCAACCAGAAGTATCTCCATCCTGAAACTCCTTGGTACTTTACTTGGGCTCTTATGATTTTAGTGTGCAGTAGAATGATTCTTCCACTTGTGTTTTCTCCTTACTATGTGTAGGCACTAGGAAGGGAGTGGGCAGAGGCGGTACAGCAACAAGCCAGAGGCCTTGGCATCATCAGCTTTGGGATCCAACTTGCACTTGGCCTTTCCCCAGTATCTGACGCCAGCCAGGTTCTGAACCTCCTCTGCAGTCAAAAATCATGACTCTCTTTCTCTCTGATCTGAGATTCCTCCTTCCTTTTCCGTTGGGTGTACTTGCCCTGGGACATGTCCCCTCGTTACTTAAATCGAGACAATGGCAGGCGTTCCACCGGAGTTGAAGCCACCCTATGCCAACACAATGACTGCAGTCTTTTCTCAGGCCAAAACCCCTTAAAAAGGAACCCGGCCTTGAACCAGTTTCTTTCCACCAAGCTTTGAAGCCCCTTCAAAATCTACCTGCTCTGTTTGTTCTCAAGAGACACTGTGCGGTTGTCATTTGCATTTTGTCCATCATGTGCAGTTCTTGTCTGTGGCGAGGCCAGTCTGTTAAGTACCTTCTCTGCCATAGTGAAAGTAGAACTCCTTCTCACTTGAATCTTGAACATGAATTCAAAGAGACTGAGAAGAGCTGTGACTGATCATGTCAGAAAAAAATTGGTTCTCAGGAGATGGTTCTACACCGTCTCCAAGCCTCCTAGTTCACGTCTTTTTAAAATTTGGCCCTTGAGATTTTCCGTTGTTCATGTGTGTTCCCCTCACGTTCTTTCAAAAACAATGCTTTTCCGAGTTCTAACCAGAGCATGTTCGTGTAGCTTACCACTAAAGTTTAAGTTATTGTGCTTATCCTCCCCGTTAGACCTCGAACACTCTGAGGGCAGGTGTGCTGTCCTTGCACACTCCCCCAGCCCCTGCAGCTTTCCTTTCTGGCCACCAGGGCAGCCCCCTGCTGTGCAGGGAGCCCTGAGACCACAGCACGAAGAGGTGCTAAGAAACTTGTCCTTGAGAGTCGGGCATCTCAGTACGGTGACAGGACTGGCATTTATGAAATGACTGTGGCTGACACGAAGCAGAATGTGATTAAGTATCTAATTAGGGGCTAAATAATAAAGATGCTATATAGTCCAGAAATGAAAAGACCGGAGTGGGTAGGGATTGCCTGGGGGAGTTTCTTGGAAAAGAGAACTTATCCTCAGCAGTGAGGATGTGGATAAGCAGAGGTAGAGGCGCTGTGGGGAATTAACAGGGCTATTATCAGTTCCCCTACACCATGCTTTTGAGAAGTCATACTTTTTAAGGTTATGTGTTGACATCGCTGTTCAAAGGGGGATAAAAAGAAGAAACATCAATGCAAAGCTAGCCTGAGAAAGGTAGGTAAACCAGCAAACTACATAACGCGTAACCAGCTTTGCTTAAAAACTATGAGAGACAAGCTATACTTCATACTGCACTTAACAATTAACACAACTGATCGAGTAGGGAAAATGGTTTCCATCTCCTTCAGCTTCAGGCTTGGAGATCGGAAAGCATTTTGTACGACATGACCGCGTGTAAGGGTGAAGTTGATGGCATCAGCCAGATCCATTAGACATAGTTTAAAACTATAAAAAAGAGAGAAAGGCAGAATTCTAGGAGCTAATATTTTCCAGGGCACTCAAAAATGGGAAGACAGATAAAATCTGCAGGGAGGGCTACTGGAAAGTTGTTGCTCAGCGAGGAGACGCAGAGAGGTGAGGGAAGCCTGAAGGTCAGAGGGAAAAACCACAAGGTTGAGTAAGAATTAAACTCAGCAGGTTATGTTTCGCCACTAGGCTACAGTGCCCCTGGGCTGCTGTCTTCCCTATAAGTCTTCAATTCAGTCTATTTATTTAAATAAATGAAAATAGGGAAAGAGATTTGCCTTAGCAGAGTTAACTTTATACCCAACTATTACATAAAATAAAACTTAGGAAAGAAAACTACTTAAAGGAACCCTTTAACCCTTCTTTCTCCTCAATCTCATTCAGAACAGCTGAAGAACTCTCATGTTCTGTTTGTTCAAATCTTTAGTTGTAAATATTACAGAGAAAGACCCTGAGTGCAGTGCTCATGAACATGATCTACAGCTGAATTTGCCACTGAGGGGGACGCAGAAGAGAACCATGAAGACAAGAAGGGCCTGTTTGGCGTTGGCGGCGGAGCGCGGAGGTTGGGTTTCAGTACCTGAGGAGGAAGTAGGATAGAAGAAGTTCTGGTGGGGGCCGAGCAGCTTCCTTGTAGTGTTGAAACTGTGGCACAGAGAACCAACAGCCTCGGGCCTAGGAAAAAAAATCTTTAGGAGAAGCAGGCTATCACAAAGAATCAGAAGGGTGGACATACCAAGCCGGTGAGACGTACAGCAGCCCAGGGCTGGGAATGAAAGTGGATTCCTCTGGCTCTGGAAAAAGAAAACACTTCCCTGGCTGGGAAGAACCTGGGGTCACTCCCAAGGCTCATGTTTGGGAGAGCGTGGCTCCCGCGTGTAATCGGGCAATCGACCATTCGTGGCACTATTTTGGAAGCATGGAGGCTGTTCTATAAACTAGAATTGTACAAAGGGTGAGCCGACCTTGACGATCACGCTTTGGTGGTAACTGGACTGTATAGGTAGATCATTCTCCCTGGATCAGCTTGGAGGGTCAAGCAAACCAGAGAAGAATACTTCCCCCCAAAGGCTACTTAGATGATGAGGAAGGTGTGCCTGTGACACACTAAAATACACATACGCCAGAACCACTTTGTATAAGATCATATCTGCTTTGTAAAAATTGTGGTAAGTTACATATAATGTAAAATTTACCACCTTAGTTATTTTTAAATTTACAATTCAATGACAATTAAGTATATTCACATTCCTGTGCTATCGTGTAACCGCTTTTTAAGAGTTTGTGAAGCACTTCAGATTTTGTGATCCATTCGATCACTCTTGAGAACATTGATTACGTGCATTTAGGAAACTGGGAACTGCCCATAAGTGGACATTTATCATTAGCAGAGAGCTGGCTTTGAACCACCGGTGTTCCTGTTGTTCGTGGGGTCTGGAAGCGTCTGTTATCAGCCCAGTGTTGAGGCGTGGGAGCATGACTGTGTGCAGCTTGGTATGTTACCTGAGAGGTGAGATTATGGGGGACTGAGAACATGGGTCTGGAGCCAGACTGCAGGGCTCTGGCTCGAGGCTGTGTCACCAGCTACGTGACCCTGAGAAGCTGCTTAACCTCCCATGCCTAGCTTTCTCTCTGTTTAAATGAAGGTAATTATTGCTTACCCTTATTCGGTTACTCTGAGCATTCATGGAGCAAATATATAAAAACCCTTAGAACAAGTGCCTGGCACGCCGTAAGTGGTATGAAAGAGTTGGATATTGTTATTAAGGAGGGAGGGGCAAGAAGAAGACAGGTGGAAGGTGGAACAAAGGTGACGTTTCTCCTTTTTTAGGCTTGAGGGAGATGGAACCAAGTCAGTACGAGTCAGTCAAAACAAACGCAAAACAAGCCAGGGTAGAAGTGATTTCTATCTGTGATGGAGGGCCTGAACCAACTTGAGAGCCAGGCGTAGGTGTCCTGCTTGTACAGCTGTGATCGGGCACGCAGGGAGCTTTTCCTGTGGACCTAAAGCTGGAGATGCCCAGCTAGAGAGGAGAGGTGTGGAAGACGCTCTTGAGTGGGCACGGAGGATCTCCTATTGGGTAGAATGCCTCAGGAGGGCCAGGAAAAGGTTGTTCTGGTAACCTTGAGAAGGCCAGGATAAACAGTTGAGCAACTTTGTGCAGACCAGCTTGTGCTTCAGGTTTTTTACTCTAATGCCCTTTGCCATGTTCGTGTTCCAAGCGTCAGACACATGGCTGGCACATTAAAGGGCATCCATTTAATTCACAGAGAGAGTAGGATATAAATGGCCCTTATGCGAATGAAACGATGCTCAAAATTACTCATTACAAATCAGATGAAAAATAAAACTCCCATGAGATCTTTGTCGTAACAGATTGTCAAAACCCCCAAAGGTTGACAGTATACGCTGTTGGCAAGGCCGTGTACGAGCAGGCACCGTGATGCGTTGCTAGTGGGAATGTAAAATGGCACAGCCCCTTTGGAGAGGAGCTTGGCAAGGTGGAGCACCAGCTCTTCTGCATTCTGATGCATGTGCCAAACAGGTCTGGCCATCTTATCGACAGTCACGAATACTCACGTCGGACTAACTCAGAAGTTTTAGTGACGCAAGGGGGTACAGAGAAACAGACTGCATTCCTGTAGGTCTTGCAGATCTTCTTCAGGTTCAGTATGTAAATGCTTGAGAAAATGTGCAGAACAGAGCTTGCAAAGCTGGCCCTTGGCCGATGTCTGGGAACCTGGATTTCAGGAAGGTTCCTACCCTTCCCAGAAAGTGAGAGTGGCTCACTCTGCCTAAACTATCAGTACAAAAACAGAGGCTGTGACGAAGACCTGCTTTACTCCTGGGAGTCTGGATTTTGATGAGTACTAGGCATGGGGGCCTATGTGACTGGCACCCATTAAAAGTCCTGGCTGTTGAGTCTGTAATGAGTTTTCACAGTAGACAACATGTCACACACATTGTCACAAGTCATTGTTGGGGGAACTAAATGTGTTCTGTGTGACTCCACTGGGAGAGGACTCTTGGAAGCTTGTGCCTGGTTTCTCCAAGATTCCTCCTCATGCATTTTTTCCCTCGTTGATATTATTTTGTGTTCAGAGGAGCCTTGAAGTGTTGAAAAATTACCTTTATACTTGTGACTGACTACTTATGGTTTACCATTTTTTATTTCAAAAGCAAAAAAACAAAAGTCCAAAACAGGACTTCAGTCTTCACTTTGATACTTTAACTTTTCCATCAGAAAAGGATTTCACCAAGAACCTCCCCACTACGCCCTTTTTTAACTTTATTTATTCTGTGGAGTGACAAAACATTTTTAAAGGTGTCTCTATCTGGAGATCTAGCATAAACAGGTCTTCTTGGGCAGCTGCTGCTGCCGCTGCTGCTGAACACATGGAAAGACAATTATTCTTTCAATCTGTTAAAACAAATTCTGGTATGTTTTTTTAAAAACTTAATTAAAATAAGCCTCTTCAGCTCATTCAAATGAAACTGCAGGATAACTTTTCAAGTAGCTCTTATTGAGAAAAAGCTCATGGAAAAACAAGAGAGAGAGAGCAAGCAAATGTAGCTGTGTCTGAGGGTAGAATGTGGAGAAGCCTGCAGGTCGGGTTACTGCCCCCCTGACAGGAAAGGTCCCCGAGCCTCTGAGCCATTCCAGATTGTGATTCTATGTGAGGGATTCTCAAAGTTTCTGTGGTGTTCCAAACACCTTCCCTTAGTGAGTGGAGAAATGGAAAGTAGCATGCACGTTCGAACTGTCTCGTTGGGAATCCTCTTGGTTCCTTTATAGGATGAGTGTATCCTTAATATCTGAGTTTTCGTGCCATCGTTTCTGTTGAATTACGAGAACTTGTGTTTATGTATTCACAAGCAAAAAATGTTCTCATTTAAAATGAGAAGCTGAACCACTTTCCAAGACCTTTTTCTTCATTAAGAACAGCAGCAGAAAAGTAATATATACGTCCATGTCGTGCTGGCTTTCCAGGGCTCTGCTGTAACAAAATACCACATGATGGGTAGCTTAACGACAGAGGTTTATTCTCTCACCATTCTGCAGGTTAGAAGTCTGAGATCATGGTGTCGGCAGGGTTGGGCCCTTGTGCGGACTGTGAGGGAGAATCTGTTCCATGCTTTGCTCCTAGCTTCTGGGGGTTGCTGGCAATCTTTGGTGCTTCTGAGCTTGTGGAAGCGTCACCCTGCCCTCTGCATTATCTTCACGTGGCATTCTCCTGGTGTGCAAAGTCCATGTCCATGTTTCCCCTCTTTATAAGGACACCAGCCGTACTGGATTAGAGGCCCACACTACTCCAGTGTGACCTCACTTTAACTAATTCCATCTGCAACAACAACCCTGTTTCCAAATGAGGTCACATCCTGAGGTCCTGGAGTTCCAATTCTGACATAGGAATTTAGGCGGGGACACAGTTCAACCCGTGACATATGTGAATACATTTATCTTAACAAATAACTGCATGACGCCGTGTGAGAGGTCTTCCCTCTCTGTACTTCAGAGTCTTCATTTTTCACGAAGAGTGACCGTGACTGCTCTTCCCCCGAAGATGGTGGATCCTCAGGAGGCCAAGGACTGGCCTGTCCTGTTGAGTAGGCTGAGAGGGAAGCAGGGCCAGTTTTACTTCTCCTGCCCGGATGAGCGCCTGGGAGCAGGACAGTCCCCTCACCCCACCATCGGTGCCGGCGGTGGAAAGTCCTTTGTCCCACTCGCCTGCAATCCTCGCACGGAAGCTGTGCTTCGTCACCAGCTCTGCAGCGGCTCCCCGCACGGTTCCATCCCCACTGCCCGATGGCACGGCGCCCTCCCCTCTTCCTCCGCGGACCTGAGCAGCAGTCGCTGCTGCGGGTTCTCACACCTGGCTCCATGTGCTCCTCTGATTTAGTGGCGACTACTGCCTCCAGCCTCCCCTTCCCACGCCCTGTCTTATTTTCCCAGGACTAATAAGGGACAGAGCTGATGTTTTAGCCCAGGCCTCCGTATCATCCCCAGACGGTGGGTGTTTTAACTGCGCACTAAACATTTCCTCTTATCACATGTCCTGTTAGATCTGAAACTCTGTAATAACCATATCGTCAAAGCTTACCCAACGAATTCCTAATTCCTAGAATGGAATTCAATGCAATCCAACTTTTGGAGCAGGTGATTTGTGTAGCCAGTGGACCAGCTGTAAAAATAGGCAGTGATTGTGCTCACAAATGAATACTATCAAAATCTTACAATATATTTAATAAAACTTAGTAGACTGCATACTCACAGAAAAGCATTCAGGGTCATGAAAGCATGGGCGAAGAGAGACCTTTAAATGAAAAGACTAGTTCCCTCCCTGGATGTGGGATATAAGGAGAGAACGGCAATTCAGTGGGAAGATCAATGTGAAGGTTAATTTCATGTGTCAGTTTAGCTAGGCTGTGGTGACCAGTTGTTTGGTCAAACACTAATAGTCTAGATGTTGCTGGAAAGGTATTTTGTAGGGGTACTTAACATTGACAGTTATTTGATATTAAGTAAAGAAGATTATTCTCAATTATGTCTCACCAAGTCTGTAGAAGCTGTTAAGATCAAAACCTGAGGTTTCCAAGAAAAGGAATTTCGAAGGGCAGGGAATGGGAAGGGGTGGGAGGGAAGGAGATGTGTGTGTGTGTGGGGGGGGGGGGGAGAGAGAGAGAGAGAGAGCGAGAGAGAGAGAGAGAATGAATGAACGAACGGATGAATGAATGAATAAATATAAATCCTACTGGTTCTCTTTCTCTGAAGAACCCTGACTGATAAGATCAGATTCATTTTTAACAGTGGCCAAGAGGACAGGATGATTTGTTTGAGATGAACTAATTGAGTGGCTAGAAACCAAATTTTCAGCAATTTTCCACTCTGGGTAGTAGGGAAAGAGAGAAGGAGAAAGATAACAGCATTTGACAACCCCAAATAAGGTTTCCTACTTGGAAGTTCACCAATAAGACAAAGTCCTTCCAAGAAAGAGGTCCAGGATGTTTTCTTAAATCTACATACCTTGGATCCAAAAACAGAATTAATTCTCAACCTACCTCAGCAAGTAAATGCTTAGAAATTTCCATTGTAGACAGGCTATAAGCTTAAGGTGGACTTTACTTCCATTTCTACACAGTCTTTTAAAAGAGGCAATAAGTAGGCAATGAAATAAATTATGGATGACTCAATGGAGAGAACTGAGCAGATAAAGATAAAAAATGTCCATCTTCTGGACCCAAAATAAGCTAATTAAATCAAAACTCAAAAGACAAACACTAGATAAGGGGAACTATCTATTAATAGTATGGAACAGAATTAATAGTTTAATATTTAAAGAGGTCATAATAATCAGTAAAAAAAACACATAGATAAATGTGCAACGTATTCTATCAGACAATTCTTTAAAACAGGTTCTATTAATGGCTGGCAAACATTTGGAAAAAAATGTACTGTGTAATTAAAAAAAAAAAAAAACACAAACTGAAGCAACAATGAGATGGCATTTTTCACCTATCAAATCAGCAAAGATGGAAAAAAAATGAAATTATCCATGATGGAGCTGACGGGAGTAAATAACCTATGAGAAAGCCCTTTGGCAATATCCAAAAGCCTTGACCTAGTAATTCCTGTTCTGGGACTCCACGTAAAGAAGCTTTTAATCACAAAAATGTTTTATGCAGCATTATTTAAAAGAGCAAGCAATGGAAATATCTGACCAAAGGGAAATGGTTCATTCAGTCCTTCAAATATTTATTGAGTGCCTACTATGCAATCATTTCCTGAGACTGCTCAACAGTGACTAGCGGTTCTGGATGAATCTTCTTTTAAAATGTGGGTGGAATTTGTGTAAATAAATGAATATGCGTAATTATTCATAAGCTTCCGTACGCTTATACCGTCACCGGAAAGCTGCACGAGGAGCTCATAACCGAGGTGGCCTTTGGGGAAGGAGCTGGCTGTCGGGCAGGGAGGAACATTCCTTTTCACTGTACTCTTCTGTGCCATCTTGAATTTTTTAAATGTGAACATGGATTTTGTTAATGCTTTGAAAGCGTACGTTGTGTATCTAATCCTATTTTTCATAGAGATGTCTTGAGTTGTTTTCAGGTGATTTCATGGGTATCTCATCTTCCTGAATGTCGAAAGCTCTTCAAGGATAAGAGACTGTTTTATATTGCTTTGTATTCTTCCATAGCGTTTAGCACAATTTTGACACATAATGGGTATTCAGAAACACCTGCCGAGTAGAAGTAATGTCATTTTGTGTTCAAACACCCTGGGAGTAGAAGTTAAAATCTGTGACTCTAGGTATTGCCTCAAGGCTGACTTGTGTCTTTTAAAGCATATCACTTATCTTTTATATCATAGTTTGCTAGGCTGCCAGTGAGGAAAAATAAGATAATTGATGGCAATCTTTGATGAAACTCTTATAGAGAAATGCAAAACCCTCTTTTAATTTCTATGTATCCACCTGTAATCTTAAGAGTTAAATTGATTTAAAGATCTCAATACTAAGTAGGGAAATATAGATACTCTCAAGGTTTTAATATTACAAAAAAAAAAAAAAATGAAATTTTAACAGCCGTTATACATTTGTAAGAGATTAAGTTTGTTCTCCAGGTCTTTGATAGGTGTCAACAATCTACAGTAAATCCTTTGTCATCATACACAGTTTTTTTCCTTCATTGTCTTTCATATGAGATACAGGGTAATAAATTGAATTCACTGGTGAATTTATCCCTTTCCTACAGTTTCACGAATGAATGACAACATCAGTTGAAACTGACATCTGTTTTAGTATTTGATTCCCTTCACCAACTCTTACTCCACACACACACACACACACACACACACACACACACACTTGCCCATAGCCATTCACTTTTATTGCTGGATGAAGAAATTAGCTGGAAAACTACCAAAAGGAAGTGTATTTTACTAAATGAAGTTCCTGAAATGCAGCTTTTGTTTTTTGTTGCTTTTTGCTCTGCCAGCAACTTCCAGTTATGAGAAAGTGCATTCTCTGCATTGCATAGCATAAGACAGTTCAGGACCGTTCTAGAAGGTACCGCCACTGTCCATTACAAAGTACAAAGCCAGGGACATGCTTGAGGAAGAGAAGGAAGGAACTTTCGAACACAGTATCTGTTCTTGTTTCCGAATTCACACACAGAAGTAGTTTGATGTTGAATAAAGTACTGTCGGTGAAAAGGTGAACAGAAAATGCGAAAACATAGAACTGGAAGCAGAAGTGTAAATAAGGTCTATTAACAAGTGAGTGAGGACCAAGCTCAGTGAAAAAAGTAGTGAGTCAGGTTCTCCCAGATGGCCGAAGGGAACTTTGCCGCAAAATTCCACAGCAGTGCAGTTAGATTAGATGGTGGGACATTGGGAGATTTTATTACATGAGAAAATAAAGATTGAGATGCAGTTAACAGTAACCTATGTATGTAAGTCCCAGTGCACCAACTGACAAATTGTCAATTGCCAGACTGAGGCCAGAAATCAGGAAAGGCAGTGCAGTGAGATCTAGAGGGTATGCCATGTCACTGAGGGAGAGGGGACCTCAACAGTGTTTCCTTTGGTAAGAAGAAGAAAGGAAAAAGAGAAGGCGAAAATACAGGAAGAATAGAAAAGGAGTAAGAGTAAAGAAAAAAAGACAAAAGATAAAGAAATTCTCATTTCGCAGAGAATAAAAAAGAATGACAGTAGGAAAGAGGAAGAGGCAGAAGTTAACCTTTACGGATGTCGTTTCCTTTCCTCCTCTCTACAATCCCAAAGCGGTATTTTATCTCCAGTTTACAGATGAAGGAGGGAAAGTCCACACAGCTATGAAGGGATAGAGCCAGACTAGAACCTGACTACAATAATGCCTCCTCCTTTCCATAGTGTGCATGAAAATTTTCCACAATCAGCAAAGAGAACATCTGTTAGCTATGGTCAATCGGTGTAAATGCGTAAAGGGAAATCAGCATATGGGACATTACCTACAGAATTGTTGCTCTAACATTAAGTTAAATTTCACCTTTGGGAAAGAGGTAATGAAGGGCATGGAAAAGCTTTTAACTCCCTTACGTTAATCCTGAACACACAGGAATGAAATTTACAATCAGTCATAATGACATGCTAAATAGCTGGCCTTAAAAAAAAAAAAACTGAATTAGTCTATCCTAGAAATGAAAAGCTGAAGAGACGCAATGTTCTATAATAATACGTATATATATATATACTTATATATATAATATATATTTTACACATCTATATTATATATATATTTCATATACATTTATATATATATTTTTTATATATATAGTGGGGACTTGCTGATATTTTAAATAACCATTACCTCCCCCACCCCCCCACAAATAGAAAAAGAGGAATGGTAATAGTGTCTTTGCAACTACAGAGGCGAATTGTAAACACTCCACTCGGAATTTTTCACTCCCTCTCAAAACAGCACGTATCCCTTAAAGTTGAGGGATTGGCTCAATGCGGCCTCGTCCGAGAGCAGAGGGTGATGTGATGGGCCGACCTATTCCGTTGTCGGTGCCGACAGGATGTTATCGCTGGAAGGAGCCAAGGCACAGGCTCTATGGCAACGTCCAGCAGCTCGTTTCTCAGAGGACGGCACTGTGGTCCCAGACTCTCCCAGGTGACCACTAAGATTCCTCCGTTAGGCATCATTCACTCAGTCCCCCAAACTACTGTGTCCTCTCGCTCTAAAGAAGAGCAGTCACAGATGCCGTGGAAACCACCTTTGGACCACAGCTGCATCGCAGGTCCCTAGCTTTCCGCTTCAAGCCCTGCACCTTGTCCTTGTCGTGGCACTGTGCATCTTTCCAAGCTCCCATCCCCTGATCTTATTAAAAGTGAAAACTATATTGTCCTCTTAACTGGTTATGGTAAAAATGAGACAAAACCACCCTCATGAATCAAATAACTGATTTTTTTAAGTAATCGTTTTTAATTCTGGTAAAATACACATGACATAAAATTTCTCATCTTAACCAGTTCGGGATGTACAGTGTGGTATAACCGTCACCACCGTCCATCCCCAGAACATCTGGCAGTGCTGAAACTCTGCACCCCTTAAACAATAGCTCCCCATTTCTCCCACCCCCCAGCTGCTGGCAACCACCATTCTATTTTCCGCGTCTGAATTTGACTACTCTAGATAGTTCCCATAAGTGGATTCATACAGTATTTGTCCTTTTGTGACTGGCTTATTTCACTTAGCATAATGTCCTCCAAGTTCATCTACGTTGTAGCATGGGTCCGAATTCCCTTCTTTTTTAGGCGGAATAATACTTAATTGTATCGTATAGACCACATTTTGTTTATCCTTTCATCTGTCAACGGACACTTTGGTTGCTTCTGCCTATTAGCTATTGAACTTATTTTCAAAACCTTAGGTTTATATCGCAATTTTGAAGAAAGTTTCAAAGTACTTTTCAAGACATGATCTTATTCTAGTCTATGTGTCTTCTTGGTCGTAGTTATGGATAAATTCATAGGGTTATTTCACAAGTTTTGAAAGGAGAGTCTATTACAAAAGGTGGAAAACCACCGTGCAAAGCCCGCCACGGCCACCAGTCCATGGAGAGGCCTCATCAAAGGCAAGGAAGGCACAGAGGCATCCAGCTCTGTTTCCCGGGGCAGCCTGGGTGTGGGTTGCCCTTTGGCACACTGAGGAAGTCCAATGTCAAGTTGGAGCAGCCGGGCAAGAGAAGGGAGGGCTTGCCCTAGACCCTGGCATTTATAATCAGCTGCCCTGTTGTTCCATCATAGACCAAAAATATAATAGGTTCTATGTTGCTATAATATAAATGAGGTCAGAATACAAAGAAAATGAACTCCCTTATAATTTGTTAATTAAATCTGATGTTTGTATAGTACAGGACTAGGGAGATTTTTCACCATAATTATCTACTAGAGGAAAGCTTCTATAGAGTTAATAATTACAGAAGCAGCGGAAGAATATGACAAGTATTAGATGAGCTTATAAATATTCATTTAGTCATTCAACAAACATTCTTAAGGATCTAGGTACTAGCATGTACACATGGGTTGCCTCACTTTGATCTTGCAAGAATCCGTTGTGGCAGGAGTGTTTCATCACATTTTATAAGGTTAGTGCTGGGCGTAAGGCCGAGGGCAGCAGCGCATGGGGGCTCTGCAGGCGGGGGTTCTGGCCTACTCCCTTACCAGCCGGACCACCTGCTGAAGTAACTTCCCCACTCTGAGTTTCAGTTTGGACACTTCCAAAATGAGGCCAGTGATAATGTCTGATTCTATAAGGCCAGTAATCAGGGCTGAGAGCAAGTGCGTAAGCCTGGCAGACAGCTGGCGTTCGGTGCATCCCACCCAGCCTTCGCCTCAGTTTACCTCCCCAGCAACCTCATGCGGTCGATATTCTTAACATGCCCATTTGGTGAGTGAGAATATAGCAGCTCAGAGATGTTAAATAACCATCCGAGGTCTTATGTTTCGGGAGTACTAACAGGGCTGGGGTACGAAGCTGGTCCCAATCCCAGGTCTCCCCCATTTTACAGCTGTCTGTGGAGTGGGACCCCCTGGCCAGGAACTCGTGGTTCCGCGGTCCTGGGATGGCTGCGTATGGCTGTCTCGACTCTGACAGAGGGAGATGGACAGGCTGTGCCCAGTGCTGGGCGCTGGCCTAGGCCCCAGCAGGAGCGTCCTTAGCCACACAGCAGCTGTTGCCTGGGTACAAAACCTGACCCATCTCCTTTGCAAGCCCAGAGGCTCTTTTCCTGTGTCTTCACACCCCTCCCTCCTCTAGTCCTCTTCTCTCTCCCTCTCCCTCTCTCCCTCTCTGTCTTCCCCCTCGAGGCCACACTCTCTCTTCATTGTCCCCTAACTTTCTTTGCTTCCTACTAGTGTAATTTGGAATGGATCTAAATTATTCTGTGTTCATTAAACAAGGCATTAAGTTTCTCGTTCTAAGATTTTAAAAGCAAATGAACTGAATATTTGAGCCAGGCTTTTAAAAAGCCTGAAACAGTGTATCTAGGAAAATGTTAATTTTAGAATCTACATGGTACGCAGAGGAGTGTTCACTGCATAATTCTTTCAACTTTTCTGTGCGTTTGGGAATTTTCACAGTAAAAGGTGATAGTGAGGAATCAATGACTTTATATTTGTCACTTTCAACTAATTTTTGTTCTGAGGAGGGCCGGGATAATGGCCTCAGGTGAAAACGCTTTCTCGCCCATCCTGGCAGAGAACGTTTTTGAGTAGGGGTTTAGGGCTCCTCCATGTTGGAAGGGGGACAGCCAAGGGGCTGGCGGGGGAGCGAGGCGTGTTCAGACAAAGCGAGCACCGGCAGAGACACTCAGCTGTCAGCTGCTCTGGGAGGAACCGCTCACCGCGCCAAAAGCTTTGATCTCAGGGAAGAGAAAATGAGAGCGGAGCTGAATGAAGGTGCCCAGGTCTCTTCAAAACCTGAGGTAACCGTGGAGAACCCCATCTGTTGGTTCTCTGTCTGTTGGTCCACATCGCCCTGAATTATTAGCACCGCCTCCAGGTGCAGGAGTCACAGAAACAGCCCCGTCCCTGGGGCCACAGGTCCTGCTGGAAAAGACAGTAGTAGCACATTCACCCGGGCAGATTTGGAAAAGCTCGTGGTGTGTTTTCATTGCTGCTGCTTCCAGAATTCAGTGATCAGCTGAGCTGCTGTCTGGATGGTTTTCCTGAGCTGTACCTCCAGGTAGCTGTGTGAATTCTCTTCTGACTACAGCCCTATAGAGAAAACTCCAGCAGGCATCTGTGCCTTGCTGGCTGAGAAGCCGGGGAGGCATGCCATAAACTCCTCTCCCTCCCTCCCCCACACGTGTGACATTAGAGATCTCAGAGGGGCCTACACGGCCCTGCAACAAAAACACAAGCAGATTCATTACGCCGGCTTGTCAGAGCTTCTGGTTAGAAACAGCCTAAACAGTCATCACAGGAGACTGGTTAGAGGAATCGTGACACAGCCTGACAACAGGAACGCGTGCGGCCCCTTTGAAAAGACGAGAGAAAAAATAAACAAACATCAGAGATTTTTAAAAAATAGTTAGTTCTTTAGGTATTGACAAGGAATAATTTCCAAGCTATATGGTCAATTAGAAATGAAAAGGAAGCTACAGAACAGTGTATAGAATGTGCCCACTTGTGTGGTTAAAAATATGCACGTCTGTGGTTATACATGCAAGAATATCTTTGGTTGGAGGTACAAGAAAGGTTGTCTCGGGATAGGGACAGGAGTAAGAGGAAGATTCCTATTCATTAGATACAGTGTTTATTTTTCATCTCTATTAAAAAATGCTCTAGAAAAAGTAGAAACAAAACCAGATTCTCACAGCATTAGAACCATAGTATTCAGGCTACTGAAGCTCCCTTTTCTGACATGTGCGTCTCAGGTAATTAATTCACCATTGGGCCTGGCCGGTTGGAGACCAGCTTGCATCAGATAGGGAGGACCTGCCAGGGAGGCCCCGCCAGCCTGTGGCAGTATCCATTCTGGAAGCCCCACCATTAGCATCACCACCACCAGTGCCCCGAGGGCAGGTTCCCTTGGGCATTTACAGCTCTAATTTTTGACTTCCAGGCCCCTGGCTTGGTAAGACAGGAGGAAAAGGAAGGTCAGAGCCAACTTGGAGTTTGGCGTGGAAGGCGTGGCCATGTCAGGTAGGCGTGGCCATGTCAGGTAGGCGTGGCCATGTCAGGTAGGCGTGGCCGTGTACAGTCAATGCTGGTGTTTCCAGGTGGGCCTTTCCCAAGATTCCCCGGGGAGTTAGCAAGCTGTCATCTCGCACTCCCGAGGGTTCTGATACTTGGGGACATTTGACTCTAGATTTTGATGTCAAGTTGCCTGGGCTTCCTATCCTGGCTCCAGCATTGACTGGCTGAGAGACTTGGGGCATGATCAGTTTTCTAAGCTTCAGTTTTTTCATTCAAAAAAATAGGGAGGATGGGATGGGGGAGAATACTGCCACTAATGTCATAATGCCATTGCTAAAATTAAGCTTCAGTAGATGTTGCCCAGCTTAGTAAGATCATGGATTCTGGAGCTAGACTGCCTGGGTTTAAAGCACAGCTCTGCTATCCAGTGGTTTTGTGACTTCGGGAAAGTTTATTCACCTGTGCCTCAGTTTATTCACCTGTCAAATGAGCATGATAATCGTACCTATATCATATATCACAGGGCTTTCATGCGCTCTCAATAAGTTAACATGGGTAAAATGCTTAGGATAGTGCCTGGCACATACCGATTTTCGAGCTGGATAGTCTTCACCCTACCTTTTATTTTTGATAACGAGGAACCGTAGTCAGAGACAGACTTGCCCAAGAAGGAACTATTGATCAGTGACAGAGCCAGGAGTAAAACCCAGTCTCCCAACTCCTCGTCTGGAATAGTTTCCACTGTTTACTTTAGGCCAAAACATTGTCTTACATTCTGGTATAAGATTAGCATGAGGCGAGGAAAAACCTGTTTGGGATCAAATAAAACAATCTCGGGTTCAAATTCAGCTGTATGGCCACAGCCACGGTTGTCGAGCTCTTGAATCCCCTCTTCCTTGGGATTCAGGTGAGGACAATAACGTGGACCTGGTAGTGGCGATACGGTCACTGAGCTTCTGTGTGCACAATCCCTGGCACATACCATTTCTCAGGAAATGGTAATAATATTGATACCAGTTAATAGTGGGGAGTGGTATAGTAGGGTCAGGAGCCCCACATGTGCGGATGGACGGGTTTGATTCCTCGCTCTTCCAGGGCTTGCAAACTAACTTCAAAATTCCCCGTGTGGATAATTATTAACTACACAGACTCATTTTGGTAGCATTTATTTTAAAAACAATTTGGAAATGTCAGCACAAGCTCTCAAATGCCAGGGGTGTAGGGACCAGTTGGCTTTATGACATGTGCCTATGAAATATCACAGTAAATGTTTTCTAAGTTAGGTAATAACATTTCTGATCAACTGTGGGTGTGGTGACATCAGAAAAATACAAATTAACACCGCGATGAGGGCCAAAATCTGAAAGGCTTGATGATAGATATCACGCATGAGTAAGGATGGAGCTTCTGGAACCCTCGCACATTGCCGGTAGGTGTGCAGGATGATTAAATCGCTTTGGGAAATACTTTGATAGTTTCTTATAAAGTTAACTATAACCTTATCATGCTGGTTATTATTGTGTAACAAATTACTCCCAAATTTAGTGGCTTAAAATAGCATTAATCTTTTTTTTTTTTTTTTTTTTTAACCTCTCATGGTTTCTGTGAGTCAGAAATGGAGACAGGGCACAGCTTGGTCCACTTTGTCTGGGCCCAGCTGCAACACGGGAGGCTGGAGATGAGCTCCGCTGGTCACCTACATGTCTGTCTCGTAGATCGTGTTGCTGTGGGTTGGGGGCTACTGTCTGGAGTCCCCACATGTGGCTTCTCTGTGGCTTGGGCTTCCTCACAACAGTCTGCCTGGTTCCAGGGCAAACCCCCAAGAGAGAAGAGGGAGAAAGAGAAAAAGGGAGATTGGAAGAGAGAGAGAGCACACGGAAGTGAGGGAGAAAGAGAGAGGTCATGGAAATCAGGGATTAGATCCATTATTATACCCTCAGAGCAGCTTCAGCCTGGTAAGCAGCCTTGTATTTTAACAAGCGAATTTTTCAAAATGAGTGTTTTAGCCTATGTTAATTTTATGTGTCAACTTGGCAGGGCCACTGTGCCCAGATATGTGGTCAAACATTATTCTGGATGTTTCTGTGAGGATATTTTTGGATGAGATTAACATTTAAATTGGTGAACTTTGAGGAAAGCAGATTGTGCTCCATAGCATGGCTGGGCCTCATCCAATCAGTTGAAGAACTGAATAGTACAAAGACTGACCTCCCCTGAGCAAGAGGGAATTCCGCCACACGTGACCTTCAGACTTAACTACAACTCTTCCCGGGTTTCCAGTCTGTATAGTATGTGCGTGCATATTTTGGGCTTGACAGCCTTCATAATCACATGAGCCAGTTCCTGAGAAATCCATCCATTCTTCCTTCCTTGTTTCCTTCCTTCCTTCCTTGCTTCCATCCTTCCTTCCTTCCTTCCTTCCTTCCTTCCTTCCTTCCTTCCTTCCTTCCTTCCTTCCTTCCTTCCTTCTATCCTATTGATTCTGTTTCTCTAGAGAACCCCGACTAACATGTCTGATTTTCTAGTATTACTGAAGCCGTGGACTTCTTATCCATGAGTTTTTGCCTTTGGTTCATAATTTCAAATGGGATTTGCATGTAAAATATTTCCTGTGTTACTTCTTAATAGTAGACAACATGCCCCTATTACACAGCATTTACACAGTGGTCGTAAAGCCTTGTAGCAGGGTGGCAGCTTTCAGTGGTTTTCCAAGAAGGTTGTGAACAGGAGCCATTACATGGCTCATCAGTAATCTGTTGCAAAGAAGCTGTGCCCATCAGGGCAGAAGTAAATCTCTCATTACTAGAAAATGTGAGTCAACTCAAGTGAAACAGGGTTCTGTCAGCTTATAAAACTTAATTATGTTTTTATCTCCGTAAATTTGACCAGGTAAAGATGCCTGACAAAATACCTAACTTCTTGTTTGAACTGAAAGAAAATTAATTTCAAGAATACCATACATATGTATGTGTATACATATATACACACATATACATACATATATATACACACACACACACACATACACACACACACACATTGTGGTAAGAAATTATCTGAACTTATTAACTGTGTCTTCCATCAGGGATGTGTGCTTTAAATTTCTGTGTTTCCTCGTATAGGACAAATCTCAGAAAATTCTAAACTTCCCCCAAGAAGAGAAAATAGAGTAAGGGGGGGGGGGGATCAGTTTATGGCTTAAGTTTTTCACCCTAGTGGAGTTAAGGAAAACACTTCATCCTGAGGACAAAAGCTCCCTTGTTTAAGCGCTTCCCCAGCTGCACTTCAACTAAATATATCCTGGGCAGAGTGTTTTCACTTCTCCACCCCTCTCCTGGAACCAATCACACGGTGACAAACAGCTCAGAGGCCCCTGGGGACTGGCGCCGCGGAGGTACTGCCTTGGTTACCGGACGCCCGGGCCTGCTCTGCAGCTGCCCTGCCTCCCCCGAGGCTGCAGGGAGCCTCCGCGCTCGGCTGGGAGCAGAGCCCTTCACGGGTTAACACAGCGGCCTCAGTCTGGAATTCACGCGCCACCTGGGCTGACAGCATGAATGACTCATTGTTTCCTCTCCGAACAGTCTGAGGAGTGCTTCGTGGTGTCAATAGCGGAGGCAAAGTAAAATTGTTTTTTTCCCTTTCAACATGACCAATTTTCAAAATCCGAATATAGAACTGGAAAACTGGTGACTGTTTTTGCTGCGGCAACTGTAGCCAAGGTTACTGCTTCGCGTTGGTCTGTGGGGACAAAGGATTTAAATTTACTGTCTACAAACAGAAAGAGGCCTAAAGCCAGGGGTCCTTTTATTTACAGCCTGGGCAATAAGACGAAGCAAAGTTAGCTGAAACCTCCAGTCTGCCTGGATACAGTCCTGGATTACTCTTGATTTGTATAAATGGAAATTTTGATTGATCATTCCCTCAGCTAAATGTAAGATATATACATTGCAGTCCATGTATGTCTTCCACACTCTATTTCTAAAGCTGCATATTGATAATCATGACCCACCTTAAGTTTTCCTTGGGAGTGCCCTTCCTTGATTTCAGTGAGTTTTACACTCTTTAGAAAACTGGACTGGGAAATCTGCCTGGACTGTGGGATCTTTTGCTTTTCATAAATATATCTCAGTCCAAAAGCTCGAGAGCCAGACTATACTTGTTTCTACCGGTCTTCAGGTGTGTCATAGAAAACACATTTTGAGCTCTTGTTTCTCCATCCTCCTCCTTACTGACATTTTTAGGTGTTTCAATGAAAATAGTGAGAAAGGAAGATGTGGAAAAAAGAAATAAATGTGGGAAGGAAAGTAAAAAAGGCCCGCGTGGATTCAGGAGGAGGGAGGTTCTAACTCGAATCTGCAAGGGCAGCACGCAGCAGTGTTTCTCTCATCAAACTAAGTGACAGCCCTGAATAGATTCCAAGTCACTGTGACTTGGAATGAGGACGAGGAGACTCGATCCTGACAGAAGAGCGTCTATGCACAGGATGTGGCGATTAAATAGGGTGCTTAATAAAATGGTGGTAGTTGCCTTGAACTGATATTGATTGGTTCTCATGGCTTTTAAATTTTTGCAAGAACAGGAGACGGTTTTGGCTTTGGCTGGTTTCATGTGATATACGGGGTGACTCTATCCCATGGTTGGAAATTCATGTCGATTCTGAATTTAAAAGAATCAAAATTACAAAAGCATTTCCCTCTCCTTCAAACCTATGCTATAATTTAGCAGATTTTCTTTGATTGTCAGTATTCTTAAAATAAAGTCAGGTATCCAAATATTTACATTACCCTTTTTGAAGCTACTGCAAAAATTAAGTATTTCTCTGTTTTTGTAGACAGGACACGATTATTGCAGCATACTTATACAAACAGCAATAATCAAAGCTTCGGTTTCTCACATCTAACCACAAGTAAATGTGTAGTTAGTTATCTGAGTGAGCCTGTTTTACATCATATACAGTCTGCCAGTGATCTTCCTTAGCTACTGAAGATTTTGTGGTCCTTGTACAACACCATAATCAAACAGAGCTCTTCAAATACCTGGAGGACTGTGACTCGAGATGAGCACAATAAACATGACCCTACTATGTGAGATGTGCTTTGGGTCTTCCAGCTGAGTCTGCAGTGTGAATTTCCAGGCAGCTTCTAGGCTCTAAGAAAGGTGACTTATTTCCATTTCTCATCAGAACAGCCACCTTCCCCTCATCCCTTCTGAGTCTTTTCATCAGAACACAGCGTCAGGACTCTAACTCTGCTTTGGGTCCTTTCTATTGGGTGGTTCATTCTGCTTTCCTCGAGTCCAAAGTAAACTCAATTTACATAGCTGATTGTTTTTTCTCCCAGTGCACAGAACTCTTTCCTCATGAGTTTAATAAACATAAAATTCTCTGACACACCCTTCCTTCTGAGAGCCCTGTCATATACCCTTGCTTGTCAATGGGACTAAAAGGATGACTGGGTGTTCAAAAGGGTAGGATATGTCAGAATCATCCGTGAGACTTTTCCTGATTGATCCCACCCCCGATCACTTCCCTAACACTTCTAGAGTTTGGAAAGGACTAATAAGGCCAGGCAAAATAGTAATGACTTTGAAATCCCGAGCAAGGAGAAGGGGACAGAGGACTTGAGTTATATTTCATGATGTCATAGCATGTTTGCAGCACAAAGGAACACTTTGCCTCGACTCCGTGTTATCATTCCATACTCAATAACCCCATTAAAGGACAGTGAACACTCAAGGGGTTCTGTTCCACTAAACCAGATAGAATTCTTGTTGAAACAATGTAGCTCTAAGTAAGTAGAGACTTTAGAAGGAAATATTTTAAGATCCTTCCTTGTAAATAAAAGCTCTTTGGAATTAAAAACTATGTAATTTCTTAAGTATGGCTTTTTACAGAGGATGAATCAGTATCCTACTTTGTGCACACATCAGTACTTCTTGCTGGTGTTTAGGGAAGAAGAATAGTATTTATTTAGAAGCTCATTTGATACATAAGCATTGATAGGACTAACAATTTCCTCTTGTTTGTAAGTGTTACAAAATAGTTCTCAGTTCTACGCATCAAACATTGTTTATCTTATAAAAGGGTGCTGAGGATAATCCTCTAGAGAACTTCCTGCACGAAGTGATTATCTGTGCTGGTGTACATTCTATGCCTGTTGAGTCATTAAGGAAAAAGGGCACATACATGGACTTATCTCACTGGTATTTGATAAGATAGTTGCTACGGAAATATGATTATCATGTGCACGCACAAGCAAAATGCAGCAAATGTTAGAAGAGATGTTGAGGAGGAAATTGAAGGATTTGATAAAGGTACTAATTTGGGAAGTCTGTTTAAATAAATAGCTGGATTTAAAATGTAGAATCTTACCCATTTGCTGAACTTTTTATTTCCTTCCTTTCCTCCCTCAAAAAGCTTTTGAGTATCTACCCTAAGGGCAAGGAAGGTAAAGTAATAAGCAAACCTGCTGGATTTAAGAAAAATAGACATAGATACATTCTATGTTCATAATAAACACAGAGGAAATGCTTCATTCCCACCAAGAAATGTTCTCTCTCTCTTTATTCTTAAAAGATGCTTTAGTCTTTCTTTTGATACTGAGAAATAGTTTACTCCAAAACAAACAAACAAAAAAACAATACACACTCAATATAAATGACACCTCATACTTAGCCTAAATGAGGAACCAAAAGGGAGAGGCAGTAAGGTGGATCGAGAGCCCATGTCCCATCTAACTGACCCATCTCTGTACTGGGCACTTGCTGCCATGTGGAAACGAGCCTAGGTGGCCATATCATATCATTCAAGAGATGTCAAAGACCCTGATTTGTATGCAAATCCAGACTTTAAAATGTGATCTGAAATATTTTAAAACAAAAATTTAAAAAGAGCTCAAAACAAAATAGGTGTACTAGGTAAGGATTGTAAGTCACCAGTTTGAGACCTCAGATCTCATCTAGGTACCCTGCTGTGAGGTGCTGGGAATATATATCTATATCTAATCTATATCTATATCTATATAATTTTTTTAAAAATTTTTGCTCTCAAGAAATTTATGGACTGGTATATTAAACATGACTACATATAAACACACTCATCTATGTGTGTGCCATAATAGGGGAAATTACCAAGTGGCCTGGGAGCTCAGAGGAGACCAAATCAGACAGAATGAGGCGAGTGAGTGGGAGGAGGGTTAGGGAAGGATCCAGAAGGAAGGTATAGCTGAGCCGTTGTGCTCGTTGAGCCAAGCAAGCACAAACTGGAGTAAGGTCGTCCAGGCTGAGTATTATTGGCACATGCTAAGGCATGGAAGTCACCAGCAGCTGCCCAAGCCTTTTATCAAAGCTAAGGTAGGCATTTGACAGTCTGGAGGTCAGTGGAGGCAAGACGTTCTCACTGTCAGATATCTCCAAGGCTGTGTAATAAAGGAGGAGGACTGAAGATTGAAGACTGAACTCAAAAGACCACCAAAGGCAGTCATTTTTCTGGCAGTTCTTAGATACATTCGCATGATCTGGTACAGCACACAAATTCACTCAGCATCTGCTAGAAATTAGATGTAATTTCAAAAAAACCAGGAAGCAAAAATTTGAATAAGGATGGAAAATTTAACCCTCTGCATCTGGTAATACACTTCTCGTGGCTTCCTCCTCCTATTTGGCTCCCTATTATGTCTGTGGAAAGGGTGGACCAGTGAAATGGAAATTTGAACGCCCGCTGGCCTAAATCATGTCTGTATCTTGAATCAGGGTAAATACAAATCTAAATAAATAACCTCATCCCCACTCACTCACCTCATTCTGTCTGATTTGGTCTCCCTTGGGCTTCCAGACCACTTGGAGCACAGAAAGAGAAAGGGACCCCCTCCCTTTCTTTCAGTATTTACATTTGAAAACTTGTGGTTGAAACTTTTTTCTCTGCCCCTTTGAGACATATGTAAACCTTTTCAAAAGCTAAATAAGCCTCCTGCCAGCTTTACAACCCAAGAATGTCTTTCTTAGTGACCTGGGAGCCATCTCTTTGAAATGTAATCACCAAGGAAAATAACATCCCTATTTCCCAGGTTCTGTGGGACAGTAGGAGTCTAACTTCTGTAAGCGGCCAGTTCCAGGTTACAAACCTATCTCCTGTCATAAAAATATAAGAAGTTTGCTTTTCCTTTGGGTAAACTAATTAGCTAACCACAGATTACCAGCTACCAATTACCAAGTGAATTCAGAATTAACTATGTGTGAGAAGTGGTGCTGTCAAGTATTCCTGCCCGAGGACTAGTTAGTTTATCTTGAGGACAGGTATGAAAAAGGGGATCTGCTTAGCTATGTATAAGGGTGAAATTTTTTTCTGTCTTTGCTTCTCTCAGTGGATTGGCTGTGATACATATCATATATTGGTTTAATGCTTATTCAATAATAGAACTGTTTTCTTTCTCTTCCACTTTTGTGGAGAGATTTTTGGGATTGGCAGCAGACTTTGTTTTTAATTATATTTTCCCAAGACCCCACTACCAAGGTCGGTTGGGTTTGGGTCTTTCGGCTCAGAGTATAAGCACCTAAATGCCCTGATACAAATGTGAAAAATCTGTTCTCAAAGCGGAACATATTTCGGGCAAAGAGACTTTCGCACTCCTCCCAGAGAGTGCGTCACTTACAAGACATCACGTCCTCTGCAGTATTTACAGACGCAGCACAGCACAATGGCAGCCCAGCACAGGCTGTTCTGACCGCGTTTGAATCTCGGCTCCATCATTTACTAGCTGTGGTGCTTCTGACAATTACTTAGCGTCTTGTTGCCTTAGTTACTCCATCTATAAAAAGGGAGACTGAATGGAGTTGCAGAACCGGGGTACGTATTCCATAGCACAGTGCTTAGCCGAAAAGCCTCAGTAGTTAATTTGTATTCTTTAGAGACATTGCTTAAAGGTTTGTTATAAGCAGAAAAACTTATGGCATACGAAGGTGAATAAAACAGTTCCCATCGCCAGAAGAATTTACAATCTTATAATAACTATAATGGCACCATAATATTAATCTGGGTAGAAACTAACCTTTCAAGAAAAAGAACAATCAACAGGTATTTTTAAACCGGAGAGGACACGGCCAGGGGCTGTTATCTAATTGAGAACCACATAATTATATGGTCTCTATGGTTCAGCGTCATAGCCCAGTTAAAATTTCAAAAGACGTCTTCCTGAGCTAGTTTAACAGGAAAAACCAGAATTCTTATCAGAAGAAGTGAATATACCACCAACTTTGAAGTCAGAAGCTCTGCCACGGAAAGGCTAAGAGACCATGGCTTACACACCCTGAGTCACTCCCTGATCCAGACAATCTAACAGGATTTTTGTAAAGTTATAAAGGTAAATAAATGTTGATATGGAACACTCTTAAAGCCAGCCATACAACTCTTGCTTTCTGCTAAGCTCAAGGGCGTTCAACCGGCTTTGTTCCTGCCACAGCATTGAGACAGGTCGGAAGCCATCTTGGCTACGAAGCGGCTGCGGGCGCCAGGGGCGGAGGAGGCGGTATCCAGGCAACCCGAGGCGCGCGGCCACTGCGCAGCCGCACTCCGCGCTCACCGCCTGCCGCGTGGGCGGGGCTGGCGAGGCTGTGGAAAATTACAGCGGTTGCTCTTAAAGGCGCCCACCCATTTCCTGCCCGAAGCTCCTGCGCGAGTCGCCCTATTAAGCTGGAATGTGAAGCGCAGTCTCCATTTTACCTTCGTAGAGAAAATAAAATTCAGTTCGAAGTCATTTCCCAGGGTAGGACTGCTCTATAATCAGGCAAATACGCCAGAATGAATAGGCTGCTTCTAGACCAAGGAAAGAAACATTCAAAACACCCAAACTCTGATATATGGACCCTGGTGCAGAAAGAGCTAGTAAATACATAGGAACGGGACAAAAGGAACAACTTCCTGAATTAAGTCACACTGACTATTCAATAGGCTTAAAACTGCTTGGTCTCTGAAGTAAAGAAAACTCATTTTTTGACAGATGGCTTGACAAATTGTAACATACTAAATATTAACAGAATAAACGGCTTTGAGAGGTCATAGAATGGGTTCAGCATGCATCAGAAGATTTATTCTCTATAGATTAGTTTTTACAGAAGTCAAAGAACTTTTCTTCATGTTAGGAGCTTTTCTGGTTTACAAGTGACAGTTTGTTGTCTTTTGAAAGAAGAAGTAACGTAATGCGTTTGCAAAGTAAACATCTACGATATATTCTACTGCGCACCATGGCTCCGAAATCATTCCCCCTATCAAACAATATTTACTAGAAGCCATCCTGCAAACAGCTGCATGAAAAAGAAATGTATTCTTCCGGAATAAAGCTCAACACATTCAATGTCTCTTTAGTCTATTTCAAAAGCTAAAAGATCGTTCTTCTCTCTGTTCTCCCTCTGATGGTTTGCTCGGTGGCATTTTTTTCTTCTTTTTTGTAAACTGCTATTGGGCATACCCATCCCCTCCTGCTGTACTCAGGCTCTGACTGCAGACTCCACTGTGGGTATCAGAATGGATTGTCTCGAAATACGGAGGTGATGTTTCAGTCTTACCGTGGCCCTGGCAAATTGATTTTCCAGTCCCGGACTGAGCCATTTCCCCCCATGCTTCTCGACTATTTTTAAGCCACATTACACTTCTGTTCCAACTCCCTTTTAATATGTCCCTTTTTCCCCCCTAATGTAAATTCTCTCACATTCCAATCGCCACTGCTTAGGAATTTTTGACGGTCCGTTTCATGTTTTGCACAACGCGGAGCTGTGATATTTGAGAACTAAGCAAATGCTTTGCAGGAGTTTAGACACCTAGGGCAGTGTTTAGCCTGTAATTTTCAAGTTTGGATGGCAAAGGTTTGACACTTGTAACATTCTTACTTTCTAGAACCACTGGGATAACTAATTACATGTAACAAAAAGGTATGTCATGTAGAATTGTCATTCACTTTGAAGCTACAGGGGAGCACGATTTAATGTAATAGGAACTGTGCCTTTGAAATAAAAAATGTGCAGCTGCAGTTGGTGCCTCCATTTTTGGCCTACAGGATCACTTGCCAGTGCTAAGAAACTAAAAATCTGAAAAAGCCGCTTTTCAAAACAGATGATGTTTTTAACTTTTAAAAGTCTTGGAACGCCTAGTCTGTGATACACGTAATGGCTGCTGAGTTAGGTTATTGCAAGTGCCAGGACTGAGTAGTGTGCTTGCCCCTTTTCTTCTAAGACAAGTGACATTTTACAGCCCAAAGAGCTCTGCAGGGTTTCAGTGGCCCTAGGAGCCCTACAGTGCCTGGGGCAGGGCCTGGGGATAATCTCTTGTTACCTAAGACAAACTGCAGAATAGAGACGGAAAGAAAATACTGTATATAGAGAATTCAAATGGGAAGAGTCATCTGGATTCACCCTCACAGATCCAATTCTTACTGTGAAGTGGGTAAGAGGCTAAATTACTATAAATTAGAATGTAATTCTGATGGTTAAAATAGAATGAAAGTGTTTTTGGAAAAAAAAAAAGCAAAGTTCAAAAAAAATAATGTGTAAATAATTTAATCAGCAGAGTTGGGAGATACGTGGTTGCTTATTTACTAAAGATGATAAAATCACATAGTTCATCAAATTCTTTAAGAATTGCTGGGTCTGAACACAGGGAGACAGGGTTTGGGAATTCGGCCTTTAAGGTGAGGATGCCAGATAAAAATATAGGGCAGCATCTGGTGAAGTTTGAATTTCTGATAAACAATGAATAATTGTTTTTAGTATAAGTAGTATTTGGGACATAATTGCACTAAAAATATTGTTTATTGTTTACTGGAAATTATAATCTAACCGGGTAACTGGTATTTTTATTTGTTAAATATGGCAATCCTACTTTAAGGGCCTTAAAGAGGGCACACTTAAATTGTGTTTCTCCACCTGCATTAGAGTGGTAAACCACACCAAAAGCTTCCAGTTCAAGGTGCCAGGCTGAAATGTGAATGTGACACACACAACATACAGGAACATTGCCCCACGAAAGTGACAGATGGCTGCTGTGGATGGCCCATCAGACACTATCACGAGCAGCTACTGCTAACTTGGTCAATGCATTCAAGCAACAATTATTGAGTGCCTGCTATGCGCCAGGTATAAATACTGGGGAGGGAAAGATAAACAAGGTAAAAATTCCCATCTTTGAAGATTTCCTATTTTATTCAGGTAGACTGACACGTGAAATTATAATTGCAATAAATGATTCGAGAGCTGTGGGAACATCAAGACTATCTAAGGCAGGGGAAAAACAGGAAGGCTTCAAGGAGGAAGTGACTGTGAATGGAGACTAAGCTGGTGAAGTAGGAAGGGAAGGGACCTTAGGAGAAGGAACTGTCATGGAAAGGCAAGGAATATGAGGACATTGTGGGTTTTTGAAAAATCAAAAACGTCAGGGGTAGCAGGAGTTACAAAAGGGTTTGATGCGGATGTCTGATAGTATAGGGTGGGACCGGATTATAAAATGACTCTTCAGAGCTCAAACTCTCCTGTGGGCAGCTAAAATAGGATCAGGGCAGTGGTGGGAGAAACTGTCATAGGAGACCTTTTTAATTCATTTAAAAAAAAAAAGTGTGTGTTTTATCATCTTGTGTTGGATCCTTGGAACATAAAAATGAACACAATACCACCCCCTACCTTCTCGCTGCTCTTGGTTCTCCAGAGAAACCAGTCACGTCGACAGTTACATTCAGTAAAATGGGATAAGTGCTCTAAAGTGATAGAGGCAAACACTAGAGTGAATCGGGCAGTATGAAGAGAGAGAGGGCCAGCCAAGGCTTCCCAAATGAAGAGATACTGGAATTAGGATTTTTTCCCATTAATTTAAGGAAATTTAATACTTTATGGAAATGGTTAGACATTTTCCCAACAGAACAAAAAAGTATACAGTGAAAAGGAAACATTTCCTCACCCAGACCCTTGACTGCCAGTTACCATTTCATTAACATGATATAAATATATCATTCCTCTTTTTCTTTTTTCTAGGCAAATTAAGGCATCTTCTACTCAGCTTTTCACATCTTGATTTTTTTTCAGTTAACAATATATTTTGGAAATCAGTACATAGAAAGCTACTCCTTTTAAGAGTCTCATAATCATTGTAGAGATAAATAAAAATTTTTTATACACGTGCTGTATTGGACATGTAGGATTTTATAATCTTTTGCTATTACAGATAGTACCTTTGTATACATTCCCTTTTTGCGCATGTGTGGCGAGTATCTATAAGACACATTCCTAGAAATAGAATTCCTTGATCCATAGATTGCTGCATTTAAATTTTGATAGTTTTTGGGAAAATTCCCCTTCAAAGAAGTTGTATCAATTTATTTTACCGTCAAGATAGTAAAGTTTGAGCAAAGATCGTGTTTAAAGGGAAGATTTTATAGGTAACAGCAAACAACTCCACGGAGGCTAGAGGACTGGACAGACAACTGGCCAGAGATCGAGGAACCTAGCACAGGTAGAAGGTGGATTAAGGAAACAGAAGGGTTAATAATCATTACCATTTTGGGGGCCAGGCATGGTGCTAAGCACTATGTATAGTCCATCATTTCATCCTTACAACATAGAAAGAAATATTCTCAATTTGGAGGGAAGGAAACTGAGGCCCAGAGATATTGACCTGCCCGAGGTCACACAGTTTGTAAATGATGGATCTAAAACCCGACTCTGGCTTCTTCTGATTCTCAAGCTCCAGTTCTTAACCACTGCTCCATGGGGCCTTGAAAGAATGGGGAGCAGGACTTTGGGGCTATTTTATATGGGAGAGATAGGGAGATTCGGGGGAGATCAGAAGATAAGGATGCATAGGTCTAGAGAGCCTTGACCCTGGTGGGACCTGCCCACAACCAGCCGGCATAGCAGCCGAGAGTCTGGGGCCTAGAGTCTAGGACCTCAGACAACTAATATTCCCTGTTTGTTTCTGACAGGGCTGAGTTAAAAGGCAAATTTACAAGACTTTTCCCTTTCGTGCTGGGCAATAACTGTATCTGAGAGTGGAATCTGGATGTTTTCAAGAGTAAATAACTTTCAAATATTGAAAACAAATTTCTTCTTCCTCCGCCATTGTCATCCCCCTTCATTTATATCAGTAGCAGACTTTAAATTTTAGCTCCTAGGAGACAGGTTTCTAAGAGCTATTTGGCTTCCAAAAGCTGTTCCGTCAATTGTCACTTAAACAGACTAAATTTAAAATATTCATCCATTTGCTGTCTTGGGTGTCAACTCTGAAATCTAAATGACAAAACAAAAAAAAAATCTAGAGCTGTTTTGAAAGGATCACAGCGAATCAATCCCTGATAACAGATTTTAATCGCAGATGCACAGTGCTGATACTGCTAAAAATCCTCCTATTTATTGCTATGCATCTATAGAATTAAGACTAGCAACTGGCCTCAGATATTGTACTCCCAGAGACAACTCTCTGCACTGGGGTGTATTGTCACCAAATTGAGGAGCATTATAGTATAATAATGGTTGCCATATATGGTGCCTTTTAAAGCTTCAAATCCTTTCAAATAAATATTCTTAAACTGTGTTCTCCATCCTAGTGGAATGTATCTTATTACAGGTATAGGAACTAGAAAGACTTAATTTAAAGAGGAACTGGGATTGTTTAAAGTATAGGGGATGATCAGAACTGGTATCCCCCCAGGAAAGAGGGTCACATGCACTCAAGTAATTTTAAAACCATTACCTGAAGGCTTCTGATGGATATTTTCCCGTTATTCATGCATTTGTTTTCTTCTTCTTTACTTCTTTGTATCCTCTAAATTATTTTTAGAGAGCAAAGGAGGGACTGTAGCAAATGGAGTCTAATTTTATAAAAGACTATGGAATGGCTTCCTGGTAGGGAGTATCCACATTAATACAGAGGAGAAACCTTAGAACTATTTGGTCACCTTGCTTTAAACAGAGCTCTCTTTCTTTCCCAGTGGATAAAGGTCTAACAGCATATACACAATTTTAAAAAAATTGAAAATAGCTAATGAAATTATGTTAATATGTGACAATTAGAGGTCTTTAGCCTAAATAAATAAAACCCAAGTTCATTTATATTAGATCATTTTGGAGAACTACAGAGTTGATATACTTGCTGCACATTGGAGAAAACCAGCAATTAGTTTCTTTTGGAACACCTCTATACATAGAAATGAACTAGCTAAAAGGAAAAAGAGGTTTCTGTATAGTAATAGGTTGACAGTGAAAAGATTTCACTTTTAAATATCTAACTTGAAGTGAGATATCCATGTCTAGTACTTATTATACATCCATATCAAAATCAATACACCAAGAATATATGATTTATAATTAAAAAAAAAAACAACAAATATGTTTAGAAGAGAGAGGGTAAGCAAAGTACAAGAGATGGGATTTGAGCTCAGGTGGAATGCTGATGCACAGGAATTAGAAGATTCCAGATGGAACACCATTAACCCAACAGTTCTGGGAGTTAAAAGTTTATCAAGGAACCTTAAAAGTTCAGATTCATTATTTTACATAAATATGTAAAAAGCTTTTCATGTAGAAGTATTCATGCCAACATTTTAAGAGCAAAAATTGGCAAATAAATTGGATATCCAATAGTAAAAGAACAAGTAATGGTTAAAGACAATATAATTATCTGATAGACTGTCATGCACTTAAAAAATCATGAAGATTCTTATTTGATGTAAGAAAATACCTGGCTAAAAACAAAATGTAGGCTACAAAACTAGGTATTGTGTTATTTTAAGATAAATACACTTTTTAAAATAGTGGTCATTCCTTTGTGATGACATTCTGGTGATTTTTTTTTGGTATTTTTCTGTATTTTTCTGTTTCCTGTTGTATGATTTCCTTTAATATAAACTAAAACATTTTTAAGTTCAGTAAAGAAGGCATCAAATTATATATACAACATAATTTCCCCCAAACTTAAGTCTACACCTACAAGAACTAGAGTTTCTGAATTATTGGAGTACAGATTCTTTTAATTTTCTATTTTTGTTTTTTTTTAAATCAAATTTACTATACATAGTTGAAGATTTAAAATATATTTTCTTTTAAGGCAGCGATAGCGAAATTTTGGAGGCAAACAACTGAAGGCCTGAGGATGCCCTCTAATTCTTGTGCTTCTATCAGGGGCGTTTGTAGAAAAAGTTTCCCAAAATTCTATTTGAATCCTGTGTACACAAAGAGACAAAAAAAAAAAGAGGGTAGTCATTGCAAAATATAAGGACACAACGAGGCAGGCTCCTTCTGAAGAACTGCTATGAAGCAAGCTATATTCTTTGCCCAGGGAATAAGGGTTCTTATTCTTCAGATTCAAGGATCCTTTACACTCAGTGCAGCCTTTCTGTGCCAAATGATGGAGTTTAAAGCGAAACCTCTGAAGGCATGGATATAAAAAAGTGGCTGAAGTAATTCTCGCAAACCCCTGCGTGGGTCAAAAATCCGCAGTTAAGCCTTAAAATGTAAGCCTTGAGCTTCCCCCTCCTTCTTTTTCCCCTTCTGATCACGTTATACTTTCTAGTCGTCACTTAATGGCAACGCAGTTTTGATCAGAACACAAGTGTTAAAATCCCTACCAGACTGAGGAAACCGTAGACTTCTTCATAATCAAAGTAATGTCTTTCCTGAGCTACGTCACTGGAGCGCTCCTTCATTCGGGGTCCCTATTACAGAGATTTTTATTAATTAAATCTCCCAAACCTTTGGTAAGTTTTACTTAAAAGTCACATTCAGAAACTTGTCAGTGGTCTCCCAAATTAGCAAGAAGGAGAGAATCTGAATCCCAGCTCTAAGAGGACAAATTTATACATAATGCCAAGGACGAACGTCTCCTTTCTGCTAAATATACCATTGCAAGCAGAATGGCTCATGTTATTTTTACCCACATTGGCTCTTTTGCCTTCCAAGCTCATGTAATATTAAACGGGGATGAGGAATGAAAATTGAGCCGGAGCAATTGTCCAGGCAGAGGTTTAGGGGCGAGGTCCTTCATACCCATGGACTCGTATGAGGTGACTTTGCTTTTTATTTCCTGCGTTATATAATACACGACTACCAACATCTACACTTTTTTGGTATGAAATCCAAGGTGGTGATTTAAAATAACAGAACTTAGGGCCTTGTCACGCCTTCTCGGTCCCAGATCGTTTCCCGTGTGCAGGTCAAGCAAATTCCAACACTTAGGCAGGGCTGGAAAACTTTAAGACCTAGGTCACTCAGGGTTGTTGTTGTTGTTGTTGTTGTTGTTTTTCTATTTGGAGGGAGGCAGTTCTAACTCTTTGAACAAAAGCAGGAAACTGGAAAAGAAAAAGAATGTATTTCGATTCAACTAGGACCCGCCCAGCACGATCTGCAGCATTTTATCTCTGTCTCAGCGAGAAAACGCCCAGGTTAGCTTGGTTAGCAGAGCGCAGCAAATGCAGAGACGAAAGCCCAGCGACTCGGATAAGCTGGCCCCCGGCTTCGCGCACACGCGCCGTGGGACCCTCGGGGGTGCTCGAGCCCCCGGGGCGCAGTCAGCGAGGGCGGAGGGCGCGGCTGCCTCTTTCTCGGCCCAGGAACGACTGAGTGGCCCCCGAGGCTGGACAACAGGGCAGCGAAGCATGTGCCCGAGCGCACCCCTCAGTCCCTTTCGCCCTGCCCCGCGACCGCCACCCTTCGGTCCCAAGGGTGCCCGGCGAGCCCCGCCCTCGGCGCCGCCATCTTGTTGTTTTTCTCCCGGCCGGCCACGTGACGCGTCGCTGCGGAAGCCCAGGCACCGCCCCAGCTTCCGGCCAGACCGGTTCCAGCCGGCCGCGGCCCGCAGACGCGCGGCTGCCCCCTGGCGGCCGGCCGGGGCTGGCCGCGCCCGCCCCTGCGCCATTCCTGCCGCGGTTCCCCGCACGTCCGCCGGCGCCGCAGCACGGCCCGCCCTGCCTGGCCCGCCCGCCTCTCCAGCTGTGTTCAGCACAGTCACCTACATCTTTACGCGCAGTTCACACGTTAAATCGTCACACACTTGCATCGAGGGATTTTGGGTACGTGGTGCTTGGTGTTTCTGGTCTTTTAAACAGGAGCGCCCCCCCACCCCCGACCTGGGAGTTAAGGTCCCCGGTCCCCAGGGCGGGGCTGGGGGCGCAGGCCAGGGCCATCTCCCGCCTTTCTACCTGCCTTCACAGTTCATTGCTTGTCTGCCCTGACAAAGGCCCGTGCACATGGCGTTTCTTATTCAACCTGCACAACAGCCTCTGAAATGGCAACCGTTTCATTTATTAAAAGAACTGAAGCCCAGAGAGAGTAATTTGCTCCCGTGGCAGAACCTGCGTCGAATCTCGGGCATCTCAGGTCCCACTGCGCGTTGAGGTTCGCAGATGACCTTGCAGCATCACGGGGCTCACTGGAAATCCAAATCCTGGAACGTACACCATAGTGTTAGCTTGTAGTCACTAACTGTTAACATCTTGCCACATTTGATTTACCATTTTTCTCTTTCCGTTTATGTGAAAGTTCCAGAGCAACCTTATTTTAAAGTTAAGGAAAGTAAAGTTTAGAGAGGTAAATAATTGCTCAAGGCTCTCAGTTTATAAAGGGGGGAGCTGGAATACGAACCCAGGTCTGTGTCTGTTACATACATTCAAAAAAAAAAAAAAAAAAGTCAAATTGTGCCTTAACTGTTTGAAACAGACAAGGGAGCTGTCTCAAATGTTGAAAACCCTGCCTCCCGACAGCTGACAGTCTACCAGGCCAAATTCCTCTCTCTTGGCAAAACTTCTAAGTCAAAGGCTATTACGCGGTAAGGGGTCATCAGGGTTTTGGAACAGACTGTTGCAACAGCCCCTGAAGCGACTGGGGTCCATTAAAGGGAGCCATACCCCTTCCTGGGAGAGGAAGTTTGGGAGAAATGAGAACCGTTAGTGGGAACTGAATCACCTGCTTCTTATGATCCCATTTTCTCCCAGTTTTGGTTCTTTTAGGCTTTGATCCTCTCCCGACCTTCGCTTATCTCTGTGGCGATCTCTGTCTCCAGCTAGATTTCCAACGTCTCCTTTAGCGTCAGTGATCAGACTTGGGGGCCCTAGCTATTGGTCTTCCTCCAGGTGCCCCGTTAATGTCTCCTGTCTTCACTTGCCGGTGGTCTCATCCCTGTCCTGCTGACTCACATGGTTCCATCTTTAAACTCTAAACTCAAGTGTTCCCCTTGTCTTTTGGATGTTTCTACCTGGATATCTCAAAAACTCTTCAAAGGTCAGGGTGTCTCAAAGCGAACTCAAGACTTTCACTGCTAGCCTAAGCACCATTTAAGCTCCCTCCCCTTCTTGAGCTCCCCTTCCACCTTCCGTCCTGTCGGAGCAGACACTTGGGAGCCATCTCTGGCATTCCCCTTTCCTGTGCCACCCCTAGCCATAGAGTTCTGGTACTTTCTCCTGCCTCTCAATCTTTCCCTTCATCTCCACTGTCCTTACACTGATCCAAGACACGTCCTTCTTCCCTTGACTCCAATGACAGTTCTCTAACTCAGGGGTCTCCAGCTCCCGGGCTGTGAACCTTACTGGTCTGTGGCCTGTTGGGAACCGGTCACACAGCAGGAGGTGAGCTGCAGGTAAGCTTACGAACCTTCATCTGTATTCCCAGCCGCCCCGGCGCTAGCCTCATGGCCTCAGCTCCACCTCAGATCATAGGGCATTCGATTCTCATAGCACTGGTCCCTGGTGCCAGAAAGGTTGAGGATCGCTGCAACTGGTCTCCCCGAATCCACTTGGCGCCCCCTTCAGTTAAATTCCCAGAGCAGACCCACAGAATTGTGTCAAAATGCAAATCCGGTCTATTCAAATACAAATCCAATCTAGTCACCCAGCTCTCTTACCTTCCAGGGTTTAAAAACGTCAGTGACCTCCTCCTATTGCTTTCTGGATCTAGACGCTTATCCCTATGGCTCTTGAGGTTCTGCACAGCCTGGCTGCAGCTCCCCCCATCAGGGTGGGCAGCTCCCACCCTGCGCCCCTACTCTTTGGGCTCCAGCCACGGGAGCATGCCGTTCTTCTAACTGCCTGGGAGACTTCAACAGGCTGTTATTGCCTTTGCCTGAGTTCTCCCTTCTCACCTTTCATGACCCAATTTCTGTTCTTCTTTGGAGCTTGGCTCCTTTGTTTTTTGCTCATTTCTTTCTCAGAGACGCCCCCCTCTCCCCAGTGGTCAGGTTCTCCCTTGTGCACTCTCACTAAGGTGTGATATTTTATCGGTGTGATTCTTTGTCCATTTCATCACCTAGACCATGATAAGGTCCACAGACAGACTGTGTCTTCCGATCCATGTATTCTAACTGCGATGTCAGGCATGTAGCAGACATTGAGTAAATATTTATCCAATGAATGAGTAAATACTGAGTAACAAATACCGCTTAGCTGTGAGGACTCATTTTAATAACCGATTACTTATAGCACTATTATTGCCATCTAGTGGTGGCTGATTGTTATTACAGTGCTGGGCCCATTCTCGGTGATGGTCCTTCAGCCAGCGAGATTTCTCTCTGTACTCCTGGCTAGAAAGGTAACTATACTTGAGTAAAGAAAACCTAAATTCAGTTAAACTTGGTTGGTTAATTGTCTTGACTCTTAGTAAAAATTAACCATGAGTCTGATTGTTCGATCGTCCCAGGAATTTTTTAATAACCTAATCTTATCAACGGAAATGCGACGAGATCTATGCAGTACTCCTCGGAGTGAACTGAAGAGGCCCACCCAAATAATAAATTCAAGAACAAAGGCTGGACTTTGCACACTGTTCCTCTCAGAGGCTGTTCAAGTGAAGGCTTCCTGACATGACTGCATTCAGTCCAGAGCAAATCCCTGCCTCCTTGCATTCTCCCTAGAAGTACCTAACACAAGACTGAGTCCTAACAAGTCCTTTCTAATGTCCTGCCAGTGAGATGCCTTATAGTTCCCTATGATGACTGTTCGTCCTTGTTGCAGGGAACCAATAAACTCAACTTTGTCTCTAGTCATCTGGCCCAAGGGCATTGACAAAGATTTTCCTTTTTGAAGAAAGGCTTACTCGTGTATTTTTTAAAATATTATGATGGGTATCAACTCACTATATTGAGATTCTACTGCGTATGTTTAAAATATTGGTGTAACAATTTTATTTAAAAGTGCCATATTTTAACATATTGGAAATGATATAATTTGCAACAATTCAATTAGAGAATGAAAATTTGAGTGCTAACTTTAAAATTGTGAAGATATCCATAGATTTACAAAGTTGTTTTTTTGTTTTTTTTTTTTAGGGGGCACTCCCCCTTCAAAAATGTTTGCAGGCAACTGCTTTATATCACCCTTCCTGTATCCTGTTGCCGTCCATGATATCAGTTCTGAATCCTAGTGTCGAGGCCCAGGATCTGAGGGTTCCCACTGGTCGGTGTCTGGGAGCTACGTCTTCAGAGGGCTGGCAGCCTAAAACCTCCCGGAAAGGCTGAGCCTGTGCCCAGTTCCTGCCGGCATGATGGGGAGCCAGTTGCTCACATGTGACACAAGCGCGGCAGGGCTCCAGCATCTGAGAGCAGCATGTGAGCCAGACCAAGAGGCATCTCAGTGACACCCAGTGTGGGCCGATGACCTGGGCGGCTTCCGAATACTTGGACGCTGCACGTGAGCCAGGACCATCACTGAGAATGGTAAGAGGCCCAGGAATGTCTTAATTTCTGGCCAACCAAAGCTGTAGCATTTAGAGACAGATTTATAGCGATGGAACAAAAGAATTGCTAAATTTCTTACACACCTGAGTTTGTGGTTGCAGATTCACACCTACCCGTGGATCATTTCGCATACACTTTCATCAGGTTCACTGCTGATTGGAAGCCCTCTCAAGAATATATGGACCAATCCCAGACTAAGAACCTTTGTCCTAAGGATGAAGGGCGCTTGAGTGTAGCATCTTCATGCCTTTTTTATTTTTATTTTTTTACCTGCCTAGAAGGGTTGGTTGACTCAGAAGAAACTACAGAAAGAGAAATATATGTAGGGCTTTTCTGTGGCTTTCAGACACCACCCTGCTTCTTTCTGGCACTGAAAAAGCTGATGGCTGAACTGACCCATCAAGAACCAGTCAAACCTAACAGCAGCTGACGACTAGCTACATCCCCTACCTCCTCGTCCTCACCCACCCCACCCTTTGCTGTTAGAACTGCACAACATGCCTGAGGCGCAAAAGAAGCCATCGGCCACCTACTTGGGACTGGAGTGAAGACGACGGGCTGGTGAACAATCAATGCTTCCTCCGAACACTAGATAGTTCCTTTTCTCTGCTTCTTCCCTATAACTGTATTTCAGTGACAGGCATCCCTTCTAAGAGGGTACATAGCGTGCTAATGGAATGATACAGCATAGGGAGAGAGAAGACCATTTGAATGTGGGTGGGCATCCTGTAACCTTGTGTGAGGGGGTTACGGTTTGTATGAGTCACTGAGAGCTCGTCACCGACAAGTTGGTTTTTTGGCTGCCAGAACCATGCTACTGACCTTCGCTGGATACAGAAGCTAAGGCACACATGAACTTCATGAAACTCAGTGTCGCTTGCCAAACAAAGAACATTTTCAACCTTGGACCTCGAGTGAGGTAGCAGAAGGGGAACAAGCTCCGGGACGTGGTTACGAATCCCGGTGTCCTCACTTGCCGGTGGAGATGCTCTGGGCAGCTGGAACTTGAGGTTTCTCCAGTATAAAGTGGGGCCGATTATTTAGTATTATAGGTTTTATAAAGTTCTGGTAAATCAAAACGTTTTCTACATACAGCAAGTCCTCACTTAACGTCAGTAGGTTCTGCAGATTTAAGTGAAATGACATACTATAACGAAACCAGTTTTATCATCGGCTAATTGATACAAACAAGAGTTAAGTTCCTGTGGCATCTCATCAACTAGATAAGGAAATGATGTTGAATGAAATGACCCTGTTTGAGGACCTGCTTTACTAAGTCGAAACCAAGAGACCGGGGGGGGGGGTCTGCTCCTACGACCCGTGATGGGAAGGGGAGGACAGCGGGGCAGAGAAGAGACTGCCCGTCCTGGGTTCAAACCTGGCAGCTCTCTGGCCGTCCAGTGGCTTTTGAGGCCGCAGTGCACGTATCGCCCCGTCCCTGAATTGCAGCAGGCGCACAATTCCAAAGGTTTGCCAGTCTCGGTGAAAGGATATGGAAATCTGACTCAGTTCGCTGCCTCTCTGAACGGTTCCATTGAAAACTGCATCTAATTTGGGCTCATTCATAATTGTCATTGAGGAAAATAACTGCAGAAGTGGAGGAGCCCACCACAAGGCCTGATAATTACTTCACGGTGAAAACCCAACTGTAGGAACATCACGGTTGCCATAACGACCATGAGAGAAGCCTGGTTGCCCACGGTTACCTATGTTACCAGATGCCACTGGAGCTTGAGTCTTAGCTTTGAATGAGTCTTAGGAACATAATGGGGAAAGGCAGTAGGAACCGTTTGAGTGGGTCTGAATGAAAGAACCTCCGAGTGCCCGTGGGGATCCCCGACATCCCTTTTGTTCTGTTTTGTTTTTTAGTCACGGTGGGTTCACGAAGAGTCTATCTCATTACAGTTCTCCTTTTGGAGCCAGAGTCCTAAAACGACCCCTCTTCCAAAAGGCCTTTCCTTTTACTTTAAAAATCCTTTGCTAAAATTTGAAAATAAGTAATAGAAGTATGTGTGGTTCAAGCTTCAAAAAGTGGAAAAAGTCTCCAGGAAGTTCTTCCTATCCCCAGCGCCCGCACGTCTGCTCACTTCCTGTCTTGCCCCAAAGGCACTTTTATGCCTATCCGAGTCAATATACGATACACTCCTTTCTACACAAAAGAATATATAACATACACACGAGAATGATATGTCATACACACTGTTCTGAACCTTGCTCTTTTCCTCATAATATCTTAAAAGAAGCTGTCTCATGGCCATCCGTAAAGTGCTGCTCCAGTCTATCTGCCATGCCGAGTATTTCATTATTTGGATGTGCCGAACGTGTTCCGAGTCTCTGTTGACGACCTTCAAGGTGGTTTCCAGGACTTTGCTGTCACGAGGTAGCAGTAGCTAGCCCTACGTGAATGCCAGTTTGCCCATGTGCGTTATCTGTAGAGTAATTTCTAGATGTACAGTTGCCATCCATAGATCTTGTACTGATTTGCGTTCCCCCCAGCACTGTTTCCCCACAGACCCATAAGGAGTGTTTTGTCAAACTTTTGGATTCTTGCCAGTCTGGTAAGTGAGAAATGGTATCTCAGTGGGGTTAAAACCTGCATTTTTCTTGTCTATTCATGTGCTTTGCCTATTTTTCTGTCGTGTTCTTGGCATTTTTAGGAGAAGCTCTTAATATAGTAGAGAAATTAGCCCTCTGTGATATGAGTTTCAAATATTTTTTTTCCCCTCCAATTTGTTATGTACCTTTGAATTTGACAGTATAGCATAATGGTTAATAGCACAAGCTCAAGAGTCAGGCTGTCTGTTCAGATTCCAGCTCCGCCAACAGGGTGTGCAACTTAGGAAATGTGCTTCTCTGGGCTTCATTTTCCTCATCTCTCAAATGGGGGTAGTAACGCTAACCTCATACAGCTTGTGTGTGGATTAAATGCCGAATATATTTAAAGTGAGCACTGCTTTGTATAGAGTCTAGTAAATTCTGTATTTGACACCTGTTACAGTGGTACCCCCTTTTTCCACGTGGGACACATTCTGAGACCCCCTGAAACCTTGGATAGTACCAAACCCTATATATACCGTTTACTTTCCTATATATACACACCTATAATAAAGTCTGATTTATAACTTAGGCACAGTAAGAGATTAACGGTAACTTAATAATAGAATAGAACGATCAGAACAACGTACACTAAAACTCGCATGAACGCGCTCTCTGAGCATCTCCTTGTACTGGACTCACCCGCCTCGTGATGACGTGAGCCGATGCCGTGGCTCCGGGGCGAGGCGCAGGGAGGCGAGTGGCGTCGGCGCTGTGACTTCGCGGAGCACGCCGCTGGCCTCCCGACACACGCGGCAGGCCTTTGCAGCTTCTCCTGGGCGTGTCCGTTATCGGTACCTTGTGCTTTGGGGCCATCATTAAGGGAAATAAGTGGGAGCGCAAGCCGCGTCCGTCTGCGGCGGAACGGCGCTGGGCGAAGGGTGAGCCACGCCGCGGGCGGGCGGGCGGGCAGAGTGGTTTCCGCGAAGAGGTCCTCGCGTTGCGTAGAATGGCGCTAAATGCAAAATTCACGAAGTGCTTATTTCCGGTATTTTTTAATTTAATGTTTTCAGACCACGGCTTCCCAGTGTAACAAACTGCGGAGAGCGAGGCCGTGGACGAGGTAGGACGGCCGTGTTCTTTAAGTCGTTTGTCACGGCCCCTGCGTTTTGTGTCAGAGCTCGGAGGGCCTCAAGGAACCCGCCCTGTGCGCCCCTCTGCGCCGCACGTGGTTCTTTCCACGTCTTTCTCAGAGCGCAGCTGAGTGTCTGAGTCAGGCAGACTTGAAGTTCAGAGGCAGCTCTAGGACTTACTAGCTAAGCGATGTTGCCCAAGTCGTTTCGCCCTCCCCGGATGAAGATTAAAGTCATACCCATTCGTAAGGTGGCAGTGGAGCTGGGGCCGTGGCTGGCGCCCTGAGCGTGGATGCAAAATAAATCGTGGCCATTGCTTTTATGATAATGGTACCGGCACATTTCGGTCCATTTAATTTTACTTCTTCGTCTTTACAGTGGGCTGTGAGTCCCTAAGGGCAGGGCCTGTGTCTTGTTTTGTATCCCCAGAGATCCACGCCGAAGGGCCTCAGCAAACACTGGTTGATGAGAAAGCATCATTTATTTCTTTGTTCATGATAGACTCATTAAAAAAGGGGGAAAAAGTGTGTGGAATTGAACCGAGTCAAATTGAATTTCTTCGGGTTTTTGTTCCTCCATTTCTAAAATGTGTGTGGAGAAGCCGAGTGGCCCCTGCCCTTGGTCTCGGATTCTTTTGCAGGATCTGGTTCTCTGAGAGGGATGCTAACTCCAGATCTGGGCTGGCTCATCCTCAGACTCTGCTGTTTCACATCCTGACTCTCTTTCCTAATAAAGTTAATTTTCTCCCATTATAAATGTAATACGTACCCACTGAATAATCACATCTACCATATAGTCAACCAGACTTTTTTCTTCGCTCAATAAGAGCATGATTTATCAAGTTATTTTGCAAGAAAATAGGCCATTGTGTGATTCTTCATCATAGTTTGGTTTTTGTGGAGATTATTCAGTGATTCTTTGTAAAAATTTTAGCCATTGTTAGAAAGTGCTGGTGCAGGACAGTATGGCTACTGCTTTAAGTTAACCAAACATGGGAGATTCTGGACGGTTTGCAAGGGGAAAAGCATGTAACACGGGGAAGGAGCAGCCACAGAATGGGAGTGTAAAATGCAGGGCCAAGCCTTTCCCCGTCCATCGGATAGGACACAGTGCAGTGGGATCGGTGATTTCGGTGCCTAACAAGAGGTAGGAAAGATCCATTAGTCCAGTGCCTAAGTAACAAGGGCCGTTTCTTCAAATTGTCTATCTCTGTAGAGAGTCTAAGCCGCCTCCTCTTCCCCTCCACCCTAGGAGTGGGCCATGGATGGGATGCATGCCATAATCTCTCTTAGTGTTGATTCAACTATAAATTAAAGTAAAAAGAACATATAATTCTAATGTACATGTTTTCCCTTGCCCAGGTTGAAGCATTACACACATTCTGTTATGCTACAAATTCACTGTTATTGAGTTCTTAATCTTGACTTTTCTTTCAGTTGGCCTTAGTATGTCCTCAAGGAATTTTTTTTCTAAAAGGAACGTGCAGGACATACTTTCTAGTCCTTGTATATCTGAGAATGAAAAATCTTTCGACTAGATATTAAAATATTTGATTACAGCATTTCTGCTCCATATTTAATAGCTATTGCTTCATACCTCTTCTTTTTCTGTCTGCTTCTGGTCATTCTACAGTGTCTTCAAACAGCCGTATTTTGTAAAAGCCCAGAGATTATAGCTATGATTCTCAGGAAGAATAGACTGATATAAATTACTCCGGTGTTACCAAGCCACTATTATTTCTTTTCTTTTTTTTTTGCCACTATTATTTCTTACCTGTATTTTTGCAATAGGTCATCTTATACTCCTGTCCCCTACAGCCTAGCCTCACCCTAATAGCCAGAGTAATCCTATTAGAATATTAAGTCTGATGATGCTATTCCTCTCCTTAGACGCCACCACTGGCAGCCCGTCTCCCTCAAAATGAAAGCCCAAGTCCTTGCAGTCAGCTACGTTGTCCTCCAGTGTACCCACCCCCTACTCAATGTTTTCTGAGTTGGCGTCTGATTATTTGCCATTTTAATCACTTGCCGAACTGACATTCTTCCTAGTCTTCGTACTTGCCTCAGGGCTTTCCTCCTGCTAGTCTCTCTCCCTGGAATAGGCTTCCGCTTCCTGTTTAAAATCACAAATCCATACACCCCTACCTGCTCTTACCATCTCTTTCCATCCCCCCTCATATACTTTATCTCCATACTGCCTGCAACCAGCCTGTTAGTTGACTGTCTTCCTGCACAAGGTTGTAAGCTCCATGAAGGCAGACGCTTCTGTATGCTTTGTTCACAGCTATATAGTATTCCCAGGGCTTGGAACAGATGATGGTGAATGAATCAGGATCTCTTTCTCCAGGGACTCATGGCTCACTCGCCTCCTTAGTACGGAAACTGTATGTCCAGGGCAGTTCCCAGCCATACTGGGAAAGTGGAATTTTTGATCTTGGGCTTTTTCTCTTCATTCTCTATAGAGTCTTTCCCATTGTTCCTTCCTTGCAGTGCTGATATCCTGGGACACAACACTGTGGAATTGGATAAAATGTTGGTGAATCAGGTGTCTATGGGTTTGGGTTATTTTTATCAGAAATAACTATAGGAGATCATGGTATCTTTTAAATTTGTTACTATCATATAAAACACACCAGTGCTCTAGTGTTTATAGAATTAATAGGTAGCGATATACACACACACACACACACATACACACACACACATACATACACACACATACATACACACACACACACATAGGTATATATATCTATATAAAGGAGATATTGGTTTAATCACATTTACATAATTCAATTTTATGAGCCTATGTAAATTATGCATTGTTGACCTTTAAATTAATTTGGGCTTAATGAGATGGTTTCATTATGTTTAGAGACATAATTATTTTGTTATGTTGTTATTGTTTTCTAAGCTTATTCATGCTTTGTCCCCCATCAAGGCTCAAGTGTATGGCCTTTTTATCCAATATTTTTTTTTAGCTGTTTTCTGGTTTGAGGTTTGCAGAAGCCTGATCTCAACTGAGTTATGGTGTTACTAAATTGTTTAATTTTTTCAGGGCACACTACAACTTTTGCTTTCACTCAGGCTTAGATTTCCAAAAGAGTTAAACGTTGTGATCTGAAAATGGACTCAAAATGTAGTTTGCAACAGGAATCTTTTCATCGTGGCCACAAATAGAAAAGTGAATCAATCTAGAGCTTAGCTGAGGCTCAGCCTCGGGCCCTCTAGTGTTGGATCTTGAAAATGCAGAGTAATTTCGAGCAAAACATTATGTCCCATGGAGTCCCCTAGTGCCCAGAGTCCCCTGAGAATCCCAGGAAATCGAAGGGAATGAGGAGGATGCTGAACAGGCTGGACTCTGGCCTCATCACGTTCAGCTGCAGAAGCTCCATTTTTATATATTTTCTTCAACTTGGCAGACTGCTAAGCTCCTACTTGATACTCATTTTGGTGCTTTAAAAATAGAAGTTTTAAAAATTATAATACTTGAACGTAAGCATATGGAACCCAAGAAGTGACTGCTGTATACGTGTTCATTTATGTCACTGGATTTCAGGATTTAGGCAGTATTTCCTCATATCAAACGTATAATTTCTTGGGCTAGCCCCAAATAATGTTAACCTACGGTGGACTCGAACATCTGTATACTTTTGTTAAAAGAACACGTAACAGAAAACAGTGTTTATATGCTTGGGTTTCATGCACTTGTGGTCAGATGGCTAGGCTTGGGAACTCATTTGCAATACTGCGTTTATTGCTCATAATCAAGGTCGTCGATCCCACTGCAGGGAGGGCCCAGGGAGGCATGTCGAAAGCGATTCTGAGGTTTCTGTGCCGTGGCTAGCAGTGAACTGTCTCCTTTGTTGGCACGGGGAGAGATGCAGAGCGTTCAGTGGTCCGTTGTGAGCTCCCTGAGCACACTGCCTGATGCACGTTCACTCCCGTCGCAGTGAGGCACACCCGTGCAGGCCACAGCCACCTTGTCTGTGAGGGGAGGCGGCTGGTCTCCTCACCTCTTCGGTTATTTTCACATTTGTGAATTTATGGCCAGATGACTGATCTTCCAGGTCTCATTCAGTGTACCCTAACATGTTTCACTGTGCCCTCTCCTCTGCGATGGGCATGCAAATACCCTTCTCAGGAGGTCCGGCAGATTAAATGATGATGTATGTCCACCACAGTCCCCAGCACTTAGTAAGGGCCCAACAACTCTCTGTCCTGTGATTAGCTAGAATCATATGAAATTGCCATTTTTGTTGGTAGATGTGACTGACTATTGGTAATTTCATGTGGTTCGAGCCAGTAGTTTTTCTTTCATTGTAAACTGCGGTGCCTGTGAAGGGCTCTGCAGCATCCCGGCCTCATGGGCAGCATTTTCCCGTCTCCATGGCCAGTTTTCCCCATAATCTCACCCTTTTTCTAGTGACAGACCCGTGTGTGCACACAGGGCTGTGACAACCCTGGACCACATAAGAGGCCCAGGTGCCTGAGCATCCTCGCCCACCTAGCTCAGAAGCTGGCCGTGCTGCAGAGAGGGTAGTTGGGAGTGGTGGGCAGTGTCAGGGGCCTGCTCCTTCCTGGAACAAGCCTCAAGACACTCCGGGACGTACAGAGCCAACTGCTTCACCTTATAGCCCGAGGGGTCTCATTTTCCTGGCACAGTCAAGGGGCAAAGTCACACAGAGATCGGTGGGGTTCAGTGACCAGCAGAGGGTGAATCATTAAAAAATTTGTTTTTTCCCTGGTGGTAAAAGTGAATACATTTTTATTGTGGGAAATCTGGAAAATATCCAATAGCACGAGAAAGAAAATAAAAAGAATGGGATAATGAGACTTTGGAGAACTTTTCCCCCAAACTCCAGAAGTAATAGCATCTAAGTGACATGAACTTCTTTTTCTTTTTTTATCTTTTATTATTATTTTAAAAAAATTTATTTGTTTATTTTTATAGTGACATTGATTAACGGAATCCAATAAGTTTCAGCTGTACACTTTAACAGTAAGGCACATGTATGTTTACACTGGCATGAAATTCTTAAATAAGTTCCTTTTCTAGTGGCTACTGCCGCATAACAAACTACCCTAAAACTTGTGGCATAAACTAACCATTCTCTTATGTTCACAGATTCTGCGGCTGAGAAATTCAGGCTGGACACAGCTGTGACGTTCTCTCTGCTCCATGATGTCTGGGCTTCAGCTGACAAGACTAAAAGCTGGGCCGACCTGACCGCAGGGGCTGGACTCATCTGGAAGTTTCTTCGCTCACGTGTCTGGGAGGTGGTTCTCGATGATGACCGGAAACTCTCTCACCGTGGCTGCTCCGTGTGGTCTCTGCCTAGAGACTAGCTGGGGATTCTCGCAGCACGGAAACTGGATTCCAAAGTGAGTATCCCAGGAGGTGGGAAGTGAACGCCGTCGCTGCCCTCAGAGGCTGGCCATGCTCGTAGTGTCATTTCTTCTGTAGTGTCTTGGTCAAGGATTAACAGAGCCCAGATTCAACCTTGACCCCACCTCTTGATTGGAGGAATGGTAAAAAAAAAAAATTTGTGTCTCTGTTTTAAAGCTGTCACAGTTTTCTAGATGACAGTGCAGCCCAGTGGTTAGGTCAGGGCCTGCACTCAGGCTGCCTGGGTTTGGATCTCGCTTCCATTCTTACTGGCTCCATGACCTCAGGCAAGTTCATTGAGGTAGAAACTATTGCTGCCTCTGTTCTCCTCTTCCTGGGAGCACCAGTAAGCTATTCCCCAGCCCCTTATATCCAGAGCTGAGAGACTAGTTTTAGCTAGTGGGATGGAAGCCGCAATGCCACGTGTCATCTTGGGTTGAGGCAGTTAAGAGTCATGTGTATTCTCATTCTTCCCTGCTGCAGAGCATTCAGTGGATTCCAGCGTGGAAGGTAGTAGAGTCACAATACAGAAGGAGCCCGGGTCCCTGAATGGCTGCTGGCGTGAGTTCTTCCTCCTGTGCCCTCTGCAACAAGGACATGGAGGAGAGGTAGGCCCTCACCGTGTTGGGCCACTGGGGTTCTGGTGGTGTTTGTGATAGCAGTTAGTACATTACCCAACCTCTCTGAACCTGTTTCCTTATCTGTACGAGGGGGTATTAGCTGTAGCTCCTTTTGGGTGTCCTATGAATTAAGTGAAATTATTTACTGTGTAGTGCTCATAGGATGTTAGCTATTATTATTATTAATGAAAGTGACTACCGGTTAGAAGAGGGGACAGGTTGGGAAGATCGTGTCCTAGGAGGAATATTACAGGAGGATCGTCTATGGCATCACCATCATCAAGATGGCACCTGCCATTTACTGAGCGCCTTTTTGGGCCGGGCTCCGTCCAACGATGTGTCACCTGTACTCATTTCATTCCCCCGAGGCAGGTATTATTAACCTCGATGTCAGGACGGGGACCCTGGAGCCCAGAGCTGCTGCTGAATTGTGCAAAGTCACACAGGCTACAGCATGGGCACGCTTTAAATCAAGGCTCTCTGCCTCAGATCTTGACTCCTTTACTTCAGAAATGACATCGTTTGCATTTTGAGGAAATGTGATATGTAATTAAAGAAAAAAAAATTAAATCTAAACAAGGCCTCCACCTGCTTTGCCTCTCGCTGGGGATGTGTTAATGTTTCCCCTGTGAGCCCTTCTCTACTTCAGGTTGTAAGGATTGCCTTTTATGAATTAATCTCCTGGTGCAGAGCTTGGCGGCAGATATGAAAGGCCCCAGCTTCTCTTACTTTCCCAGAGTCCTGTTGCTTCTGTTTTGTTTGAACTCCACAGGCTCTGTGTGGAGTTGGTCAGTGGAGAAAGGGACTGGATTTCCAGAACAAAGTCCTTGTCTGAGTCCCGTGAGTTCCCCCTTTGGCTCAGGCTTCCTGTGGGCAGAGCTATTTTAAAGCCCGCTCAATGACACAGATCCTGAGGTGGGATTATCATGCCCAAGTGGCTTTGTTTCTTCACTTGTGCAACTTGCCAGAAGCAGCTTCCGTTTCTTCATTTCTGTGTGGAGTGAGGGGAGGTTCGTTTGCAGTTCCACGAGAACAAGAAAATCTCCATGAAACTTCTGAGGTGCTGGCGCTTAAAATCCTGAAGCTAGATTTGCTAGATCAACCAATGATCGATTTCTCTTTACAGTTACCTGCAGTTTATTGCCTCTTCCTCCCCTGTGAGATATCAGTTTTGTTCTAGTAACATAAGCCACCCTGTGGACCAGGAGGTCTGAAGGTGTAGCTTCGGTCATTAGCAACTCGGGGTGTCCCTGGGCTGCGTCGCTTTTACATTATCAGGACACTTCTGCTTAACGTAGTGCCCACTTGCCCTGTGCTGAGTTGAGACAGCAGGTGAAGACCAAGGGTTTATGATATATGTAATATATTACATATATTTCTGACACTGCTCCTCTTCTAGCTCTGACAACTCTGATAAAATTTTAAACACAAAAAGTCTCTTCCTTTTTACCTCAGATTACTTCTCTGTCAAAGGCAATGCTGAAGGCAAAATGAATAAAACCAACTTCAACATTTAGGGTTATCTTTGAAATATGTATGCATATGTTCAGGAAAAAAGCCTCGACTGTGCTATATGCTGCTAGGACAGTGGGCTCAGTTGCTTTTCTTCGAGAATATTATTGTTATTGTTATTACTATAATATTACTATATTAGAATGGAATTTTGTAGAAATTCTTCTAAAAGAAAACTTTGAAAACTATTTTGTTCTTTAAAAATAATGCTATTAGAGATTTAAAAAAAAAAAAAACAGCAGCAGCTTTCTGGCTGTTTCACAAATAACAGCAGATGGCGCCAGAGAGCCGAAGTGGAGAGGGATCTGCCCCCAGGCAGGAGACAGGCTGGGCGGGACCGGGCGGGGCACATGCATCCCCCGAGGCAGTGCGGGAGGGGCCGCTTTCTCCACATCCTTTCAACACGCGTTATTTTCTGTTATTTTCTTCTTGTAATAGCCATCCTAATGGGCGTGAAGTGGTCTCTCATTGTAGTTTTGATTGCATTTCCTTGAGAAATTGTTATGTATTTATTGATTGGCGAGCCACAGAGTCTTTCCTCTGTGGAGAGGGAGTGCAGCACGGTCTGGTGGTTAGGGGTATGGGGTGCGGTGTCCTTGTGCCCTAGCCACAGTGCTGGGGAGTCACAGCTGCTCCGAGCCACATGGGGTCGGGTGGGTTCATCATCACTCCTTCGCATTGGACGAATCCACGAAGTGCACATACGCAGCTCTCCGCACAGTTGTTGGCATGCAGCAAGTGCTCAGAAACAGAAACCTAGTGCCTAAGGGAGGTGCTTAGGTCGAGGTGGCCGCGAGGACCTTCCAGTCCCCTCCCTCAACACCCGCTTTTGCCCAGATTGCTGACATCCCGTCGTCTTTAGTGAAGAGGAGCCCACTTCGAGCCTTTCACTGAGTGGTTTCTAGGGTTCCTCTCAGTGCCGGAGTCTAGGACTGTCACGGGGGGGGGGGGGGGTCACTAAGCCAATCCCCAACTCTCATTCAGAACAGACCAGTGTACCGACATTCCCCTAGGGGATGCCATTCAGGGCTCTTGGTCCACACCCATTCTTCCAGAGGATGCCACACACACCAGGGCTCCCGCCAGCTAGAACAGACTGGTTAGGACATCTGGATGGGCCCTGGAGCTTCCATCTGCCCAGGTCAGCTTCCTCTGAGAAAGACTCCTCCCTGGAGAGGGTCGGCTGACTCGGGGTGTAGGAGCCGGTGGGCTTCAGGAAGAGTCGAGGTGTCATCATTACTGGAGGAAATGGGTCATCTGGAACTTCGTTACATGCGTTCGCCCTTTGAAATTTGAACAGATCAAGAACTATTTTGAAATAGTACATGGAGTTCATCGAGAAGTCAGGAAGCTTGGGAGGAGAAAGAGTCTGGGCAGGCCGCAGATCCCTTTTCCTTCCAAGGAGCCAGTGATGACTTTGGCAGGGCGATGGGTTCTGGGATCTTCGTCACAAGGTTTCCGTTTACTGCATGGGAGCAGTAAATAGGAGGAGATGGTATTTTTCTGCACAGGGCAATCAGCTTGCTGCAGAAACAGGCCAGCTTGCCAAGGAGGCTCGAGCTGCAGAGGGCTGCGCTAATGGGGCAGGAGCACGAGAGGAAGGGACGGACGGGGCTGGAAGGAAGGGCCCAGACCAGGGCCGACGGTGAGATTTCGGATGGCGCCAGGAACTGCCGGAAATGGTGATGCTGCAAAGACGTTCTTCCTGGGGCATGAGAGTTGCAATAGGAGGTTCCTAGCCATGCAGAGGAGCTGAGGAGTAGGGTCTGGGAGACCCCTTCTGGGGCGACACCGTTACCACCTCCTTTCCATGCAGGAAGATGCTCAACCCCACACTTCCCCGAGGATCGATCACTCACTGCTCGGCAGAGAACATTAAAAGCAACCATAAACAAGACATCGCAGATTTTGTTGGCTTGTAAACTTTAAGGATGAATTTCCCTCACATTTTATGAGTATGGGTTTTAAGCCTTCATAATGCCTGGCTGCAGGCTCCAGCACGAACTTTCTCCCAAGGTGATGCTTTGTGTTAATTCAGCCAGGAGAAGCCCTCCGACGATGCATGATGACTACGTATGGAACTGATGGAGATGATTATCTTTCTTTCATGGATGGCATGAACAAAACTGTAGGTTCTTAGAGCCGGACAAAGCATTTGGGAATGTGTGCCGCAGTTTCTTGCGTTTACAGGTTTGGCACCAAAACCTGATCACATTTGAGGCCGTATTCAGTGTTATCCAGCAGCCTCTAACACTTAAAAATCATTCTTTAATTTACAAGAGTAAAGTTTCTTTTGTTAAGTGGGGCAGTTAAATGAAACAAGCATTCATTTGTGTCCTAATAATAACCCAAAAATTTTCTGATGCCCTAAATTAAGAAACCTCATTAAGGAATGGGGCTTTTGTTCTCAAGAAGCCACAAAGCATGGCCTGTTTTCCTCTTGCTTAGAAGGACAGCAGCAATTACAGCTGGTAGCTTAGGCAGTGATTTTCTGTGCCTTCTCTGTGCTTACAAGAGATTGGAGTCATTAACGAGACACTAACAATCCAGCTCCCAGACTTCACTGGAATTCACTTCTGCCTCTCCTAGAGGAGGCGAAGAGGCCTCTTATTTATTGTGACCCTACCCCGTGGTGTGAATTCAGGCCAACGCTGGAGCAAGGGCAGATTTGCAAAAGTTGGGCAGACTAAACCCCAGCCACTTTGGCACAACGATGTCCCCGCCGGGTGTGTCCTCTACGAGGTTCCCACAGCCCCAGACAATGGGCCTACACTCAGAGCGCTGTGGAAACCTAGTTCTCCCTTCACTGGCCTTGTTTTCCTTTTGTCAGGGAATACACGACCTGAAAAAGGTCTGCTCAGTCCCATCCTGGTCACCTGGCTTGGCCTCGGGGCCGGATCACTCTTCCCTTTGTCATCGTGGACCTCTGTTTTGAAGCAAAGGCCTGGCCTTTCCCTTTGTGCATGCGCGGTGATTATTTTTCTTTCTTTCTTGGAAGATGCTGGGCCAGATCTGCACAGTGTACGCGAAGCCTCCAGCGAGGTGCTGGCACACAGTGGTGCCAGTTGCTTTAGTTTGCGTTGCCCCAGAAGCAAATCTTGAGACAGACTGTAAGGAGCTGGGAAACGAGGCATGGTGGGCGGGCAGCCGCCAAAGCGGTGTCGTGAGCCAGCTCCCACCCCAGGCAGCTTGAGCTCGATCTCGCGGGAAATGTAGGACCTCGGAGAGAATTATCCTGTTGGACGGGCCAGGGAGCCGGGGTGTTTACACTCCAGCTGTCAGTGGATGGCTGAGAGCTGATGGGCGCTGATTCCTCGGGTGCCCGCCGGTCTACAGCTTTGAGAGAGCCCTCCGGCAAAGAGATGGCCCTGGCGGTGGGCAGCTGGCTGGAGCAGTAGCCCACAGGTATGGGCAGAGCACGGATGGCAGCCGTCAGTCACGTCGTCGTCGTCATTCTTTCCTTCTCACTTCTGTCATGTTCCTCTACGGCGTTAGAGTTTGTCGCACAAACTTTCAGCCCATTTCCAGCCACAAGCCGTCAACTGAGATTCTGTTCCCAACTCTGTATCTTCCCTTAACTTGCCTCAGGCGGCATCACACCCTGGCGGTGACATTTGGTTTCCTCTAACTTTCTTGCAGAAAGGAGCTCAGAACGCAGAAGTGTGTCGCTGTGGACCAGCATGTTCCATCTGCCCAGCAGAGCGTAATCGGGGAGCAGATTGCATCGATGCTTTACAGACGCGTCTTCTGGACGTTCTAAGAGAGTAAGCAGCTTGCGCAAGGTCGCGTATAGCGTGCGCGGTGGCCTGCCTGCCTGCCTGCAGAGCCTGAGTTGTTCTGCCGGTGTCTGCTTCAGGAGGTCCCGTCTGGCCCCTGGCTCTGTGCAGGTCGCACCCTTCAGTGTTGGCCTCGGGGACATCTTTTGTGAACCGCTCTCCTGTGGAGCTCCAGGACCTTCCACCTTGGCACCGAGGGGCTGCATGTCAGACACCTCAGGAACACACACAGCCCATTTTCCCATGCGGCTCTTGGGGATCAGAGGCCGGGAGGCCTGCCCTCGGCCCACCATGGGCGAGGGATGGAGCAGACCCGTGGGCCGTTTGACTCTCTAGCAGTGTGTTGTCACGCTGCTGGGGTTTGGTGAAATAGGCACCCCCACCCCCTGCTGGGTAAGTGCAATGTGAGGACATCTCAGTGGTGGACAATACGGCTATTATCTATGAAAATTACAAAGGCACATGGCCATAGGCCCAGTAATTCCGATTCTGGGAGGTTATCTCTGTGTTTGTCTGTTAGAGAAAAAAACTTCAAGAGCAGAGCAGTGTGCTCAGCGTGCTATAACTGTGTAGAGAAAGAAAATGTGTGTACCCGATGACTTGCGTGTTGTCTCTGGAAGGAGACCCAAGGGACAGGGGACCCAACACAGACTGCTCCCAGGAGGGGAGCAGGGAGGCCAAGGCCGAGGAGGTGGGGGGAGAGGAGACTCTGCGCCCCCTCTAGGACCTTCGAATGCCAGATGCTATGGATATATTGAGTAGTTACTCAAGAATAAATAAAGATTTATTCTTTTTTGTTATATTGTATTTCACTCTGAGATTTAAGTTTCCTCATTTGCAAAATGAAGTAACGAATATCTATTTCAGAGAGTGATGACTCTTATGTTCGCTCTTTTATAGCACTTACCGCCGCCTTTGTACACTTAATTCGGGGAGTGGTTGACCTGCTCTGTCTGCCGCCTGAGCAGAGCACCTCGAGGCCAAGCCCCTGGTGTCGCCTGCTCACCACCCTGTTTCTGGGACGTGCATTTGGTGGGTGCTGAACGAAAACATTTTTTGGAATGAATAAGAATGAGAGTTTTTTGGAATGAATGAGAAACATGTCCTTTATGTCTTTGTTACTGCTGTCGATAGCTCCAAACCGCACGAGGCAGCGGTGCAGAGAGGCACAGGTGGTCTAGGTTCCGTCCCAGCTCTGCCACTGTGTGACTGCGGGCAGCTCACTTAACCTCTCTGTGCTCCAGTCTCCTCGTTAGCACATTGGGAGCTGCGGAGCTACCTGCCACGGGGGATTGCCGTGAGGGTACCAAGAGTTCATGCCTGTCCGAACACTTAAAACGGCACCCGGCACCATGTAAATGTGAGGTATTTGCACGACTTTGACCCTTTTACCATCATAAACATTCACCCTTGTGAATCTGGCGAACTTTTCAGACTTGCCAAAGACTTTTAGCTGGATAAGAATGCTTCTTTGCTTGATTCCCCTTCCAGTTCCTCCTTTCCCAAACTTAAGGTGCTCATCCTCTGAGTGCTCTATCTTATTATTCTAGAGAAGACCATCTTGGGAACGAAGGTCTCCTAATTTGGAGAACAGGTAGCCCCAGGCGACCAGGCAGGGGTTGTAAGTGGAGCTCTTTTGTCCTTTCCTTTCTCAGCACTTGGAGTCTTCGTGCAGTCCTGAAGTCCCCACAAGAAACCCCAGGACTCCCTGCTGGCCTTTCCCATGAAGCCTTGCCCATCTCATTTCCCCCCAGATACAGCTTGGTTGGGGTTTGTTAAAGCCCCCCACACCAGTTCGGCCTCTCCTCCCTGGGCCTTGTGGAGAGAAGGCGGGCACAGGGGGCCGGGAGCCCATCACCACGCCTCGGGAACCCTCTGCTGTGAGCTGAGAGACACTTTTGCTGTAAGCTCGCTGATGATTATTGCTGAAAATTGTGGCTTGAGTGGCCCTGATGGACTCACTCGAAGCAGATGGACAGTTGGGGTCTGAAGTGCTCAGCGTGGCTCCTCGGGGCGCGGGGCTGGCTCCGTGGGAGCTTGGCCGAGCCGATGTACGTGCACGGGGAGCGCGGCTTCGAGGGCGCTTTCTCAGCCTCCGTCTGCATGCTGATGGGCTCCCCCCGGTGCTCTTGACCCCTCGAGTTTCTGACAGGTCGGCTAAGCGGGGACCGCCCGCTGCCCGAGGCCCCCTTTCGTCTCACAGCTTGTGTTGCAGCCATGTGTGCTGGAAGGTTCTCTTGCCACTGGGGGCCGGTGCCGGCGGAGGCCGCTCGTCGGTGCCAGGCATTCCGCACAGAGTCCTTTGTGCCTGTTGGAAGTGTCTCCGTGCGAAGGCCCAGGCTCCCTTGTGCTGGCTTATTGGTGCTTGAACAGGTGGCTGTCACAGCCAGACTCGAAAGACAACGGGAGCTCAGCACGCTGGCGTCCGTCTGGGCTTGGAGGCCGAAGTGAATCTACTTTCTTTTCAGGGGTCTCTAGGCACATTTGCTTTTCTTCTTGTGCCCTGACCCAGAATAACATCTTTTCACAGTAAAATGAAACTTCTGTATTTGCCCAACAACCTCTCTCTGCCCCATGTCGCTCAGCCATGTGGAGTCAGCAGTAAACCAAACACCACTCCGTTTCAAAAACCGAAGGCAGGACGGTGAGTTGGCAGAAGCCCGAAGGAGAGAGAAGAAGCCCAACCTCTTCACAACTTACGATTTAGTTCCTTATCTGTCGGATCCTGGGGACAGGATGGAGAAAGAGCCGGAATCTCTGAAGGTGGCCGTTTCCCTTTGTTTTGAAGTCCCCATATCCTGGGGGTCATGCAAAAGAAAAACATTCCAGAGCTTGATCTTTCAAAAGAGGAAAAAGCCAAACACACACACTCACACACACACACACACGCTCATACACACACTCACACACACACACACACACACACTCTCTCTCTCACTCACACTCCTCCCGGTCTGCTCTCTCCACACCCTACTTCCTAAAAGCAAAACATGAAGCGAAGTTCACAGAATGGTGGGTCACGGGCTGCATCTGGCCTGCTGATATGCTTTGTTTGGCCCACACGGTATTTTCTTTTCTTTTTTTAATTCGAGCCAACATTTAAACAATAGGGGATTTCAAATAATAACTCGGAAAATCTGGAGTCCCCGACCACATTCGTAGTTGCAAAACCAGACGGGGCCACGAAGTTGCAAGCTGTTGGCAGCTTCTCATCCCATTGCCTGTCATCTCAGCGGGTCTCTGACCCCCGTAGGCACCTGAGTTGTAAATGTGTGCCATCTCTGTTGTAAAAAGACCTGGCAACGGACCGTCGTCACAGCGTGTTTCTGGATTACGTGTTCCGGAGCAGGGGGTATGATTCTGGTGGTCTTAGATTCTTCTCCAGATCTGTCTCCCCCACTCCACTCCCTCGACTGGTATTATTAACCCTCTTTCTCTGTTTATGGTAAGCCTGGCGGGTAAGCTTCCGTTTGAGTCTCTGCCAAGACCGTGGCTCGAAGAACTTCTCTCTTTGATTTTAAAGTATGAGGCTTTGTGAATTTATGAATATTTTTACTCGAATGGTTTTGAGAAAGAGGGAAAGTATAAGTGTGTGGATTTATTTGTAAACTATGGCATTTTCCCCTCAGTTTGTAATTGAAGTTTTAGATTTGTCCTGCAACCTTGAGCCATCTCAGCTTAGTAATTTTTTAAAAATTTATTTTAAAATTGTAGTTGACATACAATATTCTGTTAATTTTGGGTGTACAACATAATGATAGACATTTACATGCCTTATAAAGTGATCATCACGGTAGCAATTTTTTAAAGGAACTTGTCTGTTTCATCTAAGTTGTACTTTTTGACGTAAAGTTTCTTTTACCATCTGCAGGGTCTGTAAGTCACGCCTCCTCTCACTTCTGATCCTGGAACTCGTGTCTTCTCTTTTCAGTTTAACTTACTGGTTCTCACCGCTATTCAGCTGTACCCTGCCTCCACACAGACTGTCTGCCACCTTAGATTCCATCGGTTCCCTCCTTTTCTCGTAAGGCACGAACCGTCTTCCGGGCCACGGCACAGACATTACTGGGGCCAGTCGCCTGCCCCGAGGACGCTGCGCCCTCCCCCTGCCGCGCAGCCCTGCCCACCGGCCGCGTGGCTGGAGTCTCTGGTTCTTCCTGCGTTTCGGGACTTGAATAAACAGAGGCACCGCCGTAGTTATGGGACTTGGCATCTGCGCGTTCAGGGGAGGGTCATCCTGCGGGGTGAACAGTGACTGCTGGGGAACAGGAGCAGCGGTGAGCTGAGCAGGCTGGGACGAGGGTGGAGCGAGTGCGGCGTTGGAGGCCCCCGTAAGAAGGCGCCCCCTCAGCTTGCACCCCGGCCCAGGCGCTTCACTTACCTCGCCCTGTTCTCTGCCCCGGCGTTGGCAGATGAGGCCCCTTCCTTTCCTCCTCCCGCCGACTGCCCTCCGGGGGTTTATTCTTGCAGCCTCCGCGTGTCCCCGCGTGGGGAGCGCGCCCGCCTGCCCGGCGACCTGCGTGTGTCTGCGGCTTGTAGGAAAGCAGAGGCCGCGCCGTGTTGCTCTCCCTCCTTCCTCACGTTCCCTTAAAGTTCAGGGAGGGTCTCCCCTAAATAAAGTACGAACATCTTAATTTCTGCCCCAGGCTCTGTTCTTCAGGGGACCCAGGCTAAGATGGGACGGAAGTCTAAAGCAGAACGCTCGATGAGTTTGAATTTAAATTTTTACCTTTTAATGAGATGTTGTAATAGAAACAATCAATTGAGTTTTTTTTGAGGAAACAGTAGAGGCCATTAATTAAATGTTCACAGGCTGAATTTGCAGTTATCTGGGATCCGTATGCCTTTTGGAAAAACTCTAGTGACCGTTTAAGAATCAAGCAATTTCATGTAAAAATCCAGATTTTTGACTTCTTTTGGAACACCGGAAGGTCTGGCATCATAGGCCAGCGGGGGCTTAGAGCGCGACACTGGCTGCCCCCTCCAGATGGGCGGGCGGCTGTGCGCAGGGCAGCGGACGCAGTCCCGGCCCTCCACGGTGACCGTGTGCCCCTCCCCCTCGCTCACGGACCGTGCCTGGCTCCGTGTAGGCGTTCGAGTTTGAAGTCTCCAGAGTAAAGGGATAGGAATTGCTTCTCAGACGGCTTATATCAACTGTGGCTAATGGCTTATAGATTGTTGAATCATCTGGCCCCGTTAGAAGTGTTCTTTGATCGATGGCAGGAGTCAGATCAAATAATATGGAAAACGCGCCAAGAAGCCTCCTGTGTGTGCAGGGCAGACTATCCCCAACAAAATGACAGCTTAGCGTCAGTGCTCTGTGAGGAAGCTTGGCAACAAAGCTTCTGCGAGTTAGAGTATGTATACACACCACGCTACACACTGACATATAGAAAACATTGTATACCGCATTGTATACTGCATATTAGATAGTATATACTAGTATATCGTGTGTTACATGTGCAGTATATTACGTATGGGATCACGTATGTGTGTTTGTATATAAACAGACACATATATTTTATATATATAGTATTGTACGAATTCTGTGATGCCTCTTGGAATGCAAGGCGCTGAGTCGCTGGCTCCTGGCTGCTGGTCCTGAGTATAAAGCAGTAGCCAGAAAAGCGCTACGTGCTTCAGGAGGTGCTGCACCCCCCCTCTCAGTCTCCCACATTTACTTCCTCGTCTTGGTTTCACTTGCTACATCCTGGCTATTTTCCACAAGCAACCGAGCTGATCCGTCGTGAAACAGCATGTGGAAACCAGCAGGTGATCTTGCCACTTCGCGATGACTGACAGCCCCCTCCTCGCGGTGAACGGCGCTTTCATATTTTCAAAGTGCTCTCACATCTTTTATCTCAGCAGATCCGTCTGCTAGACCCGTGAGTAGGAGAGAGCAGGCAGCCCCCCGACGTAAGATGGAAAGCGGGTCACAGTGAGGCTAAGCGATTCGTCTTGCTGGGCAGCACGGCGTGTGAGGGGCAAGGACTCGGCCCCAGGTGCCCCTTGTTTTTCCACTAGACTGCAAACCTGGGACGTGATTGAGCTTGCTTCTCCGTGTAGCCGGGACTGATGGAAGCAGCATTTTTACAAACTCCGGGATGCAGCCCGGCAGTGAAATCAATCTATTGGATGTGGTACGATCAGTGTTTACAAGTGGAATAGAATAGAATAGCTAAAATCGAAGCATATGGCATAAAAAGGTAAACACTGTTTGATAAGACGTTAGATGTGAGTCGGCGGCTGCTGTGGTTTTCCAGGCCCAAGCTGTTGCTTGGCAGAGAAGAGTCACATCGCTTTAGACGTGGATTCTGGATGCGGTGAAACCTCATCAGCACTTCCGTCTGAGTCTTGGGGAGCTTAGGTCTCAGTGACAGAGTTCTGGGACTTGATAATCTGGGGCAGGAGTGCCCCTCACAGGTGATAGGACCTCCAGTGTGCCTGCCTATAGTATTGGACTAACAACAATAACAACAACAACCCGCCTTTCCCCCAAAACAAAACAGAACAGACAAAAAAACCAGAAGACTGTGTATCCCTGTCTAGAAAGGCTAGAGCCAAAAAGTTCATAAGCTGCTAGCGGCCAGCACATGCTAACATGATTTTAAAGAAGGAGTAGCATTTGAATGCTCCGAGCATTTGACAGGTGAAGGCATGGACCGCGGGGCAGACGGGGGTGGGGGGAGCCTGTGCTGGGGCAGGAAGAGGGCAGAAGCAGATACCAGGTCAAGGAGGACGGGGTCAGCCCTGAGAAGGCTGTCTTGTGACCAGGGCAGCTGCGGGTAGAGGAGTGTGGGACAGGTCAGGACACAGCAACCATGAGGGAGGGGAGGGGGCTGAGCATTTCCCAAACGGTTGACCAGGTCACTTACAGGCGGTTTGCGTTGAATAGCCTTTCAAGTGGTTACAAGTATGGATGATTAAGTTGTCACTTTACATCGGGGCACTGAGAAAACCCAATAAAACAAAAGCCAATCAATCAGAGAGAGTAGTTAATAAAATATAAATACTCTTTAACGTGGAGCGCTCTTTCTAATTGATTGCCTGTTTGACTTTTCTTGCAGATGTGCAGTGGGAGAATCCCATACTCATAAATCATAGTCAAAGGGAGAATATTGTTTTAAGGATCCAGTAGGCTCCATCTGTGGTTTTTACTGCATACGTCACAGTTTTCTCCTCTGTTGGACCGTACCTCTGAGATGGCAGTGGGAGTCAGGGGGAAAATGTGCGGATTTACAAACATTTGTTTCATGTAAAAGTTTTCAGCCAGCAACCTAAAGAAACAGTGGCATCGAAATTGATAACAGTGGTGAAATTATGATAGCTCGCTTGTGTAGTAAGGGCAAAGCAACATAGAGGAAGAGACGTAAAATGACCCGGGGGGCCTGTAAAGAAATAGTGGTAGAGAGTGGGGAGCCAGGGGTAGGCAGGTAGGCAAGTGAGATCGAAAGATACAGAGATAGAATCAATCAATCAATCTCTCTCTCTCTCTCTCTCTCTCTCTCACACACACACACACACACCAGAGAGAAAGCATGGTTTCCTAGCGACCTCGACCTTCTTCTTCAGTCCTCTTAGTGACTTTTCTCCCCCCCGGCATTGAACTCCCTTAGTCAAAACCCCATGGCTCTGAGGCAACTTGATTCCTCTTCACCCAATCTGACTTATGAAACAGACTCATAAATAGCACTAAACATTTCTATATATGTAAAATATGTTAACATACATGAATATGCAAATAATTCTGTTTAAAACATACATATGCATGTGAATGTATAAGCTTATACTCCACAGACCGCTAATGAGCCCAGGACTCTTACGGGGCTGGTGTCGCTGGTCACATGAGCGCACGCGGCCCGCGACACCAGCCCCGTCTGTGCTCACTGCGTTTCCTTCCCCCGGCTGACGTTCCGGCTGGCGTCCTTTCCTGTGGCTTCACTGAGGCCTCACGATGGGGACGGTGGCGCTGACCAGGAGAGGGCCGTGGTCCCGGCTGCACCGAGGACAGGCTTGGGGGACGGTGGGGATATGGGAGTGTCGAGTCAGAAGCAGCAGCAGACTGAAACTTCGTGATGCTGCTCTGGAGGGGGCGCTCCAGAGAGGAGCAGGAGCCGCGAGCGCCCCCCCCCCCTGTGCCGAGCGCGTCAGGCACGAGCAGCCACGCCCTGTCGCTCCTCCTGAGACCTCGGCGGGGCCACAGTGGGCCCCGGGAAGCGGGAGCCTCTGGGAGGTGCTCTCATTGACGTTGGGGGCTTGGCTTTGGGTGGGGGGGGCGTGCAAAGGACAGAAACATCTTCACGGGGAGTTTCCCGCCTTTGCCGCTGTGTTGGCCCAGTGGCCACAAAGCTGATATGGGATTCTGTCGATATTACAGGAACGGGAAAGAAAAGGGAGCTGTCCTAACTCCTCTGTCTGGTCCCTGATGAGGGGGCGGGAAGGTGCCTGTGAGGCAAAGCTGCACGTGAGACTGTCCCGCCAATGCCAGAGAAACGGGTCCTGAGGAGCCGGGCCTTGCCGGTCTTGGCTGCTGCCCTGGGGTGCTTTGGGGCTGGTGGCCACTGGGACTTACGGTAATCGAACTGAGCATCTGGTTAACTAAACTCTGCAATAACCACTGCACACGTTTTAATGGTGCGTTTCTGGGTTTTACTGGCATTGGCCTCTGGGGTGTAAATTGCGTAGTAGTGTGGGCCAAAATGTCCAAGATCGTCAGACTTCCTAGAGGGACATGAAATGGTGACCAGAATTTCGGTCCAGGGTGGCGTCTTCGGAGCAGCAGTCTGGTTAGACAGGTTTGGCTTCGAAGCTCTGTGCATGTAGGTCTCACTAAGGCTGGAAGCCTCAGTTGCCCATATCAAAGAAAGACGGTGGTGGTAGTGAGTTGATGGAGACTTGGGGTGTATGACTGAGGTACCCCATTCTCCAGCCACCCCTTGTTGTTCCCAGTTGAGTCAGCTAAACTTCAATTTGAGGAGATTCCTAAAATCCAGACTCGTGGGACAAATCTCATGGTCGGTTTAAGGAGAGGATTCTGGCCACGGCACAGCTTCATTTTTAAATCGTTCTGCCTCAGAAGTCGGCTTTCTCTTTTCTCCTTCCTACTACATTCTTTGGGACGTGGACCCTCATGTTGCCAGTATTGTCCACCCTCCTGAATTTTCACCATAATCTGGCCGACGGCATGTTTTTAAAATTTGGTTTCTTCACGCGAGACCAGCGTTGATGGACAGACCGTGGTCTTCAGCCACCTTTTGGCACCGTCCCCCTGTCCGCAGCCACCACGGACAGCAGCCCTCGGAGTCCTTTGTAACTGGTCAATAGTTTATTTCTTGCCTGAGGTACTTCTAATTTGAAAACCCTCATCAGGCTCAACGTTCTCATTTTCAGTTGGGGAAGCTGCTTCTGAAGGAGGTAACTTTCAGACACAGCCATTTCGGGAGGACAGTCTCTTTTGTTAATGCAAGGAATCGTACGGAAGCACACTCTGCGACCTCATTCTTCTCCGTTGCATGGAATGTGGTACGAGGTGGTAAAGTGGACGTGTGTTCGCCTGCCCAACTGACTGTCTCTTTCTTGTGGTAGCGATGGCCGGATTTCCTGGGGCGGGGGCTCCCCTTTTCCCTAGTGTATGCCGGTTTCTTGGGAGCTGTCAGTCCTGGACAAGGGGCAGGTAGGTATGTGCTCCAGGCTGGGCTGTCGGACACTCTTCGGGAACCTTAATCCCGAGTAGGGTTGACACACGAAAGAACTGTGTTTGGGTTTCGTTTTTGCTTAGCGGTGGGGCCCTGCTGAGCTGATAAGCTTCCCCAGCCCCCCGGACTAGCAGAGGGTCTGATTGTGACCTTTTGGGGACAGGCGATGCAGCTCTGCGTGCCATCCTGCAAGCCCTCCTGTGTCTCTCCGGCAGATTCCCGTTTTGCTTGAGGGAGGCGGTTTGGGTTGCTTGCACCGAGGACCCTAATTCATACTAGTGGTGACCTAAGTAATGGACTTTCTAAATGAAGTCGTCGTCCTTGGGTTGTGTTTCACAATGGCATTGAAAGACGAGATGGCTGGACACAGCCAGCACGGTCGGTGTCACGCGTCCATGCTGGGCTGTCCCGAGTCCTTTCAGCATTTACTGTCTGTGAAGACAGTGCCCCTCCCCAGATTCCAAGCCGCTTTCAGCCAGCACTGAACCTGTGATGCATGAAAAATGCCCAAGTTAATTTTCTTAACATCTACCTTTGGCTTACTCACGTGGAAAAGTCATTCCCTGCTTTACGATTCCTTCAGCTAAATTCAAATTTTAGCTTTGATTTTGTTTGCTTTCAGCCTTTTCTGGTCAGTTTGGTTAGATAACTCAATCACTTACGGCTGAAAGCCCTCATTTGCTTGTTCAGGAGGCTTGGAATGAAGGGAGAAAAGAATGAGTCCAGGAACGGCGTGTGACAGATATCAAGCCTCTGAGCTGTGAGGTTTCGACATTGTTCCCAGTAATACAGATGTGGCTGAGTGGTCCAGACGCAGCAGTCTAATCCCAGCCTTCTGGGGCAGGGATTAATGACTCGGGATGCTGGGTCTGGTGGCATAAGGCCGAGTTCTTGCCTGTGATCCTGGATGATTTTGTCAGTCACTTGCTCCTGGTCGTGCACACGGGCATCTGCTTAAAATAACTCTGGATTCAAGAAGCGAGGCACTGGAGCGAGGACTTCGCCCAGCCCCCACCCTCAGAAGCTGCTTGGACTCCTCTCTCGCCTTCTTCTCGAACCCACGAGGAACGGGCTGAGGGTAGGGCTTGTCTTGTCCCTGAGCTCTAGAGGGCAGGAGTCCCCCGTGAGTCCTGGGGGTCCCAGGCTGCTGCCTTGGAGGGATCAGACAGAAAAGTGAGCATCAGGAGAAGTCTGCAGAGAAAGATTCTATGTGGGTAATGACCTTGGAGCCGTTAGAATTAGAATGTAGGCCTACCAGAACAGGTGAGGGAAGTTCTTCCCGACAGCAGTGCATGCCAGCTGGTCATACGGTTACTTAGTTGTACAGTCTCATATTGTTCTTTATAATTTTCTATATTCCTCACAATATTATTACAGTCGTGAAGGCAGGGGCCTTAGAGTGACTTCCTCGGTATCAGCCATCATGGGGATAGTCGTATACGGTATGCTAGATAACAATTTGTACATGATTGTCTTGGCTTTTCTGTGTTCAGATGGTGAAATGTCCTTCCCTCAGCATATAGTCTACCTTAGCTTTGACCTTTTGGGACCAAGCTATAGCCAGAAACATCACTAATTGATTGCTTTTCACTCCAATAGCTCCTATGAGATGGACCAGGAACATTTAACTATTATAAACCGATGTAGAATTCTGTTCCTTTTCACCTCCAGCCACTGAGCAGCTGTCAGGCAACTTCAAGTCAACTCCTGGGCCTCAAATTTATGGGGTGAGTCATTGGCAACCTCTGAATGATCCCCAGTGAGCCAGTCACCTGGAACATGATTTTGCATTAAAAGCTCATGTGTTTCCTGGAAGGAACATGGCACCTGTAGCCACAGAGGCAGAGAGGGGGCACTGATGGGGGCTGGAGCATGAAATGGAAGTACTTCCAGCTAGGTGGGCGAGCGGAGCTCAGAACATAAATATTTCACTTTGATGCTCCTCTAAGATCAAGCTGCAACCCAGAGCTCTCTAATTCTGAGGACAAGCTAGCAGGTGGTATGTTTGATTTAGGAGAAAGTAGGTGGAAACAAACCCAGAATGCCACCCCGGAAGAGCTGTGGGCTGGGGCGCAGATCTGAGTGCTCCCGAAATCACCCTCACAGTGCCCACTGTTAGCCTCTTGCTTTGGGGCTCGGCATGAAGGAAATGAAAGTTTCTCTTGGGATGTAGACATTTCACTCGTTGTGGATTCCTTCCTTAGGAGCTGCTCTGTCTGGAAAGCCTCTGCTGAGGAGACAGGAGGGTGTCGCTGTGACCAGCGCCCCGCATCTCGAAGTGAACTGGCTCGGTCGGGTGTATGCCGCCACAGGGCAGGCAGGTGATGGGGAGCCCATGGGATGCAGGAAAACGGACATTGATAAAGACCCTGTGATGTGCCAGGCACTGTGCCAGGGTCAGTACCTGCGCAGCTCATGTAATCCTCACGGCTGTGTCAGAGAACTTTTTTTGAACTCAGAGGCAGAGGATTGAGCTAACGACACCTCACTGTCGGTCAGTGCGATGTCCCTTCCTTTTTCACTTATTTTCATGTATTTTTTTCTTATTCTCTGCATCCCCAGCCTTCCCGATGGCAACCCTTCTAATGTTTGCCGTTCTTATCATTTTATCGGTATTTTTATGTGTTTATATATTTTAAATTTACATAAATTGCACGATAGGTAACCTGTTTTATTATTCCCCACCCCCCACCACTCACCACTGTTTTTGAAACTTTATTATGCAAAAAATTCAGACATTTTCAAAAGTGGGATAGTATCATGGGCTCCGATGTATCACTCAAAGTCAAATGTAAACGGAAGGCCACCTTTTTTTCATCTCTACCCCATCCATTCCCATTCTTCACAGATTAGTTTGGAGAAAGTCCCAGCATCATACTGTTTTATCAATACACATTTTACTATGTACTTCTAAAATCTTAGTACTCTATATTTAAAATACACGATCATATCGTAGTATCAGACCTAAAAATTATAGATAGTTGCTTAATATCATCAGCTATTCAGTCTGTTCAAATTTTCCAAATTGTCTCATTCTTTTTTTGAGTTGTTTGAATCAAGATTCAACTAAAATTTAACACTGGGATTGGCTGATAGGTCTTCTAGGTCTCTTCTAACCTATAGGTTGGTCCTCCATTCCTAAAAATGTATTTATTGAAGGTCAGATCATTATCTTTATGGAGTTTTCCAGTTGGATCTTGCTGACTGGCTCCCTGTGGTTTATCACGTTCCTCTGCCTTCTGCATTTCCTGTAAATGGAGAGTACGGGAAGAAAGTATTTCAAAAAGGGACTTGCTCTGCTAAGAGAGAAAGAGAGGTCGGGAAAGATGAGGAATGACAAATGTTTGTTAAATGTAGCAATGAGGAATCGCGACTAAGCTAGAAAGCGCCGTTTCGGCTGTGACGGGCAGGAGCCATGGCCGAGGTGGAGGAGGGGGAGGCAGGGCGGTGGAGTCGGTGTGGGAAGGTGCTTTGAGGGGACGAATGACTCGATGTGAGTCATGTCCTTCGCCTCATCCTCCTGCTTCTAGCCAGGAATTTGAATGTTGAATGTGCTGGCTAGACAACAGCAGTGACCATCTTGGGACCACAAGGAGGACCCCCTCCTAGGGACCTCAGTCCCAACACCCTTGAGCTGCTGAACCAGGGCCAGCCGTCACCCACCTCTGGATACTTAGTTACATGAGAAAATGAAACGTTAGGTATTGTTTGCAGCTGAAGATAGTTTGTATCTTCAAGTATGTTTTACAGCTTACTGCTAAGGAACTGTTGCAAACTGTTATAAGAAGTGAGAAGGACACAGCAACCGCATGTTTTTGCTGCTTATTTGACACTAATGGCTACTTGCTGGGCACTTCGGGTCTGGTTTGCTTCTACTGCCTTGTGCCATGGGAAGTCTCAGTTTCCTACCTTGGTCCCTCTCGGACTACCTCAGAAATCTCTCTCTATATATATGTCCTGCTTTTATGTCACAAAACACAAACCTGGACACTCAAATCTTGCAGTAGGTCTCATAAAGCGGCGACCGGGTAATGTATGATAATGTACAATAAGTCCTATTTCAGGCGTTCAGCAAATTGAAAATACAAACAAAAATTCTCATGCAGAGGTCCCCGAGAAGATGTCTGTGGACCCCAGTTTGAGGAACACTGGCTGGATAAAGAAACCATCTGTCCCTTTAGGGAAGACACAGATGAAGTGACCTCTTTTTCATTTCTCTGTACCAGGCTAGGAAGGTTTTAAAGGGAAGGGAGCATCTGGGGGCTGTGTAAGGGCTTTGGGAATTAGGGTACTGGCCTGGACTGGTTAAGAGGAGAGGTGGATACTTGCGCTTCAGCTCAGCTGAGAATTCTCTAATCATTGCCCTGAAGGCAGAGGGAAGGGAACAAGGGAATTAAGCACTTGCCTTGACAGTAGGTAGATTAGGATGACTGTGCGTGTAAAGACCCAGTGCAGCAATTAAGAGTTGAAGAGCAACTAACCCAGTGCCCTAAAGCAGAGGTTCTCAGCCTCCGTGCCTATTAGAATATCCCCAGGCGTCCTTTAAAGGAGCCACTGCAAGGATGCCTCTGGAGGTTTGAATTAATTGGTCAGGGGTTGAGCATCCACCTTTGTAAATGTTCCCTGGGGATTCTAGTGTGTAGCCACCGGGGCCGACCACTGTTTTAAGGGAAGCTTTTTCTATGGTATAATTACATTTAAGGCCACCTGTATTAATTTATTCAGTGTGGGGAAGAACCAATCTTTTTCGAATGCACTGTGTTACCTCTTTAATAATAATAAAGAGTATTAAGAGCTGACGTTGTTATGTCAACCACTTTACATCCTTTTAATCTTTACAACGTCTCTGTGAAATGGATATTATCATCTCCATTTTACAAATGAGGAAACGGAGGCTCAGTGAGACCGAGAAATTTGCCTTAAATCATTTTAGGACAGATACATATATAAATGGAAGTAATAACTTGCTCGAGGTCATGTAAGAAAGAGAGACAGGATTCGAACCATGGCCTTTAGCTCTAATGCTGCCCCTGTTACTTGCTATTTCAATGAACATATTCAGCAAATATTTATTGGAGATGAACCATATATGTGCCTGACACTACATTAGATGTTGGGGATGAGAATTTGAGCACGGCAAAAATTCCACCTTCTCATCTAAATGGAAAGAGAGCTAATTTCAAAACAACGTGATCAGCACCATCAGGGGGACCAAATGCCCTTGTTTGCCTGGGTGCCCTGGTTTTCGTACTAAAAGTCCCACGTTCTGGGCAACGCTTCGGTCCTGGATGAACTGGGACGGGTTGGTCACCCTAGCTGTTACACACGAGCTGGGATACGTTTGCCTGGGATGGTGGGGGGAGGGGGAGGGAGGGCGCGGAGAAGAGATCAGGAACAACTTCATGGAAGAACTCCTGCCTCATTTATAGAACGGTTAGGAATGTTTTAGGTGAAAAATGGAGGGGAGCGAGGTTGGAAGCTGGGACCACACTGTGGAATTTGGACCCCGGAGGCAGAGTTCGCCTTAAAGGTTTCCTGCGAGGGAGTGTTAGGCTTACTCAGCGTTTGAGAAGACCACTGGCTAGGATAGCAGGGTGGGGTTCGCCTGAGGCGAGGGCAGGCCGGAGTCTAAGAGAACGTTGGGAGGACGTAGGAATATGAGACCCGAGGGTAGCCGGAGATACTGGGGGCCGGGAGGGAGGCGCACGAAGTCGAGGGGATTTTTTTTTTGTAGTTTTTTAAGTGATGAGAGACCAGAATGGGAAGTTTGTGGCAGAGGATTGCAGGTGCAGGAACAAGAGGAGGCGACTCGTGTCACAGAGCCTTAGAGGAGGTGGGGGAGACAGGTCCGGAGTCAATCCGCCGGGGTGGTCCTGGACGGGAGGCTCATCCCCGCGCCCAGAGGTGAGCAGGGAAGCAGGCAGCCCAGGGGGGTGGAGGGGGCCGGAGTGGGGCCGGGAGCCAGCCGCAGCGGGGCATGGGTTTGGGGTTCGCACTGGGGGGATGAGAGGAGGGGCCCCCTGGACCCATCTGAAAACTTAGCATTCCGATGTCCTTCCTTGTCCTTCAAAAAGCTCTGCTCGGGATTCACACATGAATTCTCATGAACGTGGAAACCGAACTCGGGCCTTCTCTGGGAGGCTGGTGACTCCAGTTGTGGGAATCACAGTGGGACGGGCATGGAGGGGGTCCCCGTGGACACGGGGTAGTGGGGGGCGGGGGGAGGAGACTCTGCTCGGAACTGCAGACCCCGAAACACAGAGACAACAGCAGGCTTCACGGGGAGGCTTCATGATTGCTATTTATTTTACAAACAGCCACCCAAAGAGTGAACCACCCCGTTCCTCACCCTTAGCCTTTCTGGAGAAAAGAATCTGTAGCCTGCTTAGTTCTGCCCAGCTGGTCGTCGCCTCTTAAAACCTTCATTCTGGGAAGAAAGCGAATGAATGTGACTTTGATGTGCATGAGACCTCGTGCGAAGGGAGCTGGACAGTGAGGGGCCACCCTTAGCTCAGAGGTGGGGCCCTCCTCACGTGATGCACCCGAAGACTTTCTGTCCTATTCAGAGCCCATAAACCGTTTCTCTGTGGGTGGCACTTTGTGCTGCAGCGTGATTGGCTGGGAGGGCTCTGTCAGCCAATATTATGTCACCTTGATTGTTGGCAGACTCTCCTGGGGGACACTCAAGACACTTTGAGAGAAACTTTTCTCTTTGGCAACAGCCTGCCGTTTCCATGGCTGGACCATGCTAAGCAGATGCGAAGTAGGCCAGCAGAGCAGAGGCCTGCCCCGGGGGCGGAAGGCCCAACACACAGGTCCTACCCTGGGCCAGTCGGGCAACCTCGCGAGCTCTCTTTTTCCTGGTCTTTGAAGTAGAACCACAGTCTGAGCCCTCACTTTCTTGCGTTGTGAGAATGAGTGTTAAGCAACTCGGCAAAATTTCGAGTTCTTTGGTGAATAACCGTCAAGTCCTTTGGAAGATAGATTTCAGAAACAGATGAAATGATAAAGCAGAACTTAAATGTAACGATGTTATTTTTGCGAGTCGAATAAGCAGTTGTTGCCATTCTTAGAGATCTGCTCATTTAAATAGTTCTTTCATTTGATATTGGCAGAACATTTTCAACCTGATTTTTTGAACAAGCAATAAACTCACACGGTTCAATATTTTAAATGTACGAAAGGATATAGTCATCATTCTCGCCCCTGTCCCAGCCATCTCGAGTGCCTCCCCATAGGTAGGCTGACCAACGGGTCCTGGTTTTCCTGGGACTTTCTCACTTAGCACCGGAAATTCTGCGTCCCGGGAAAAACCTCAGGCCCTAGCAGACTGGTCCGTCTCCCTGTGTCCTATGTGACCAACGTTAGGAGTTTATTGTGCATCTGTTTGGAGATAATTTGACAAGAGCAATCATAGTATTTTAAAAATCATCACAGGTGGTGAAATAAGATCTCGTAAAAAGCTAGCGCGTGATGTTGGGGTGTGGGGAGCCCATACTAACACGGGGGCCTAAATCTCATTGTCTAGCAATTGTTTTGTAGCCTTCTCGCTATGGAATCGCTATCCTGGACAAGAGATCTTGCTCTCAGGCCTGGGGAAGAGTCACATAAACATTGACAGTCTGCCGCCTGATTTCCCACAGCCGTGGTTGACCAGACTCCATTATCCTGTTGTTTATAATTTATTTTCATAGAGTTAAAAAAAGCATTTGTGTACTGGGGGCTTGGATTTCGTAAAAATGCTTATTTGTCACGTTATCTTTTAGAGTTCCCCATGCGAATGTAACTGATTTGGGAAAGCCCAGTTTCAGAGAAAGCGTAACACTGCCCTTTATCAAGTGTGAACTGAGAAAGACATTGGAAGGCCTTTATCGGGCTAAAAATAGCCCTAGAACTCAGTGTATTTTAGCTCCGGGACTTTCACAAACTGCCTGGCAGACCGGCACATCATTATTTTATGGATCAGGCACCAGTGTTCCTTTTAAATGTTCTAGCTTCAGGCTATTTTACTTGCATGCAAAAAAAAGATGAATTATTTATAAAAATAGGCATGAATATCACATGATGATACCCTCGTTTCTAGCGAGGACTAAAATGGGCTGCAGCTGCTGCTCCGTCAGCTCCCCGGGAGAGCCGGGCAGGAGCAAGTGGCGGGTGGCGCTCCGCCCTTGGGAGGTGCCGATGCCGAGATGCAGGATCTTCCGGGAGGATGCTCAAGCCTCCCCTCCATGGTTCACGCTCTCTCTCATCCTCCTCCTCTCCCTCCTTTCCTCCCTCCCTCCTTCCCTCCCTCCTTTCCTCCCTCCCTCCCTCCTTTCCTCCCTCCCTCCCTCCTTTCCTTCCTTCCTTCCTTCCTTCCTTCCTCCTCCTCCCCGCCCCCCCGTCTCCTTCCTCCCTTCCTCTCTTCCTCCCTCCCAGGAAGAAGACAAAGGGAAGGAGAAGAAAGGAGAAAGAAAGAAAGAAGAAAGAACAGAAAAAAAGATCACGAAAAAACGAAACCCCCCCCCGAAAGAAGAAATCAGAAAAAGAAAGACCATCCTCCTCCCTCCCTCCCTTCCTTCCTTCCTTCCTTCCTTCCTTCCTTCCTTCCTCCTTCCTCTCCCTCCTTCCCTCCTTCCTCGTTTCTTTTTTCCTTCCTTTCTTTCCCTCTTCCTTTCTCTTCCCTCCTTCTCTTCCTTCCCTCCCTCCCTCAGTCTCACTCTCTCTTACAAACTTCAGGAAGCAAAGTAGGAGTTTCTAAACTCAATTGTGGGTTGGAACTCTTTGTATACAAGTCATCTGACCTCTCTGAGCCTTAGTTTCTTCATCTGTTACAGGAGGTGATAATTGTGTTTTTCCTCCAGGCCTGTGTGGGATGTAAGGTACCTGACACTGAGTGAACACCCAATAAACACTAGCTGTTGCAAAAGCCGGTCTCCCGGGAAACGCATGGGTGAGGTGTGGATGTGGGCTTAGGAGGGACAAGAGCCAGAGGCCACGTTACCTGAGCACAGAGAGGCTGGGTAAGGTGACCTGCTTTTCCGGGTTTGGCTCAGGCTAATCTAGTTTTCTGAGGGAAAGGCCTGCATCCTGGGAACCCTTTCGGACTCAGGCACGCCGGAGGGCTGGGCACTCGCCTGAGTTAGGTCGGGTTGAATTTCCTCTCTTTCCTTCTTCCTCTCGTCTCAGCCACAGGTTGAATTTTAAACAAGCGGTGCAATTTGAGGGCAGTTTAGAAGTTTACTCTTCCCATGGTGGTGATGGCAGTGGTGTCTCTGGTCCAGAGATGGAGGAGGCAGTGATTATGGCAGAGTCTGTAGGACATCCCCTGGACAGTGCCTTGCTCAGTAGCTAGGCCTCACTTTGGCTTTGGTTCCGGACGTCCAGCCAGACTCGGCCCCCCTTTTCCCGCCTGTCGGAACGGGGGTCACAGCCTGTGCAGCACCCGTTTCTTCCTTTCCTCCTCTCAGACGGAACCTGCCCTCTCCTTTAGTTTTCCTCAGGGGGCTGCCCACACCCTAGTCGCACAGCAGGTCCAGTCCAGTCAGTGCACCACATTCCCCTTGTGGGCCACCACTCGAGGGGGACCTGTCATGCCCAGAGATGGGCATATTCCAGGGCTGGAAGAAGGTTTTTCCTCTCACCTGCTGTACGTGAACAAGAATGCATGCCAACCTGATGTCACTGCAGCGATCTCGTGACCAGGAGGCCACCCCCCTAAGTAAGGGTGAAGCCAGTGCTGCGGGAAGCAAAGCAGGGAGAAGGAGATCCAGGGTCTCTGACCTCATGAAGCTGCTGGGTCAGCCGCCTACTGGGACTTCCTTTATGTGAGAGAAGAGACTTCCTTTCCCTTTGAGTCAGTTCAAGTTGGATTTTCTGTTTCCCATAGCAGGAAGTATCCTAGTTGAGTCGCTGCTTTTTTCACCCCCAAGCCTGATTCTCTAAGCTCAGCGTTTCTCAAACTACATTTTAGTCTCAGGAACTTTTTGGTCTCTTTCTTTTTGATTTCTTGTCTTAAAAAGATGAGGACCTCAAAGAGCTTTTGTTTCTTTGTGTAATGCCTAATTGATATTTACTGCGTAAGAAATTTAAAATGGAGACACCTTTAAAATATTTATTAATTTATTTAAAAACAAAATAGTATAAATACATTAACATGTTATATGAATAACATTATTATGAAAAATAACTGTAGCTTCCCCCAAAATTAGAAGAGTGGCATTAACTTTTTTTTTTTCAAAACTATTTAATGTCTCACTTAATGGAAGATAGCTGAATTTTCGTATCTGTTTTTGCATTCAGCCCATTATGAGTTGTTTTGGTTGAAGTATGTGAAGAAAGTCCAGTCTCGCCCAGTTGCGCAGTTGGAAAAGGGAGATTTTAGGAGCCTTTTCAGATAGTAAGCATATTCTTCTTTGATGCTACCTCAAGACTTCCAAGTAGTAGTTTCTTTACAGATTAGTTGCAATGTGAAAGCTAGAACCATATCAAGGAATTTTTGTACTCTTTCATCAAAAACCATTAATTTATCTTCACTTTAAATAGATCTTTTACTCACATGTGATCTGTAACATTGTGCATTGGCCATTTGGGAAAATTTGCTGACTTATGCAGATCTTACATATTTTGACACATTTTATTATATAATATTCAAACCCCACACTTTTAAGTATCACCACCACGCTCATCAGAAAAGTCCCGAAGTCTTGGAAAGCAGTCCGGCTCATGGCAGAACGCATCCAAATTGACAAGGTGTCTAAAAACTGAAATGTTTGCTTTGAAGATTTGAATTTCTCCATTGGCTAATCCTGTCAGCCGTCATCCTTGAGGCGACAGGTTCGTTCTGTTCATTTTTGAGACGCCTACCAAAGACCAGGTCCGAAGTGTGTCAGGCACTCTTCCGATTAAAAATGGCATTCCATGAAAAAAGTGGCACGTTCGGTCTGCGGCTCCACGGACCGCACGTGCGCTTTTTCTTGTGACAGGTACCGCGCTCCAGCGTGCAGCAGAAGTGACTTATCCATACTTCCCATTTCATCATGCGAAATATTAAAATGATCCGTTCTCGAGGGTCAGGATTTAATGATTCCGTGGGCGTGTCCGTGACATTCCGAAGTGAACCGGGCTCCGGTTCTTTTTTCCCATTGTGCGCAGTCCTAAAAAACGCAGCCGTCGGGAGTGCGGCCTGTCTCGATGGAGGCTCAGGTCCCGTCAGTGTGCATTGCCAGTGCTTCGGCCCCCTCAGCGTCGATGTGAACTTAGAGAAGACGCCAAGCAGAATCTCAGTACAATGGGATTTGTTTGGACTTTGCGGGTTTTCTGAGAGGATCTCAGGGATCTCCCCAGGAGTCCGCAGACCGTGCTTTGAGAACGTCTGCTCCAGCGTACGGTCAATTCTAGAGGCGACTCAGTACGCTTCTGATAATCTCTCTTTTTCTGAAATCAGCCAGAGTTGATTTCTGTTGCCCGTCATCCATGTTCCGTGTTAGAAAATGTCACCGTTTATGATTGGTTGAGTTAAAATGTTTAAGGAACTCTTGGGAACTTTATAAGTAAGTCCTTTGTTGTGATGATTTGCACAGGAAATAATTAGGAAGAATTAAAGATTCTAAAGTTTCACTTTTGTAAAAAACTCTATTATTTATGCTTTCTACATTCTTGGTGTTAAGTTAGTGTTACATAATCAGACACATCTATGCAGGTCCATGAATTATGCTAAAATAAGAATAAAGGTATTCGTATTTTCTTCCTTTTTATGGATGCTTCCAGTGACTAACCATATTGAGCTAAATATTATTGTCCTCGTCTTAGACATTCAAAAAAAAAAATTCTTGGATTAGGCCACTTAGCTTTCAAACCTCTCATCCTGGTTCAGAGGCTCCAAAGCCCAGTACCTCTTTGCTCTACCATGCCAGAATTTCTGATAAGAACAGATATCTGAACCTGTGGTGTCTGAGGTTTATGCCTTAGGGGGCAGTGCTACAAAATCATGGATGCCAGAGCTGGTTCTTTAAGGAATTTCTTTATAAATGCGATCATGATGATATGATTTGATGGTGCCGGCTCTGTACCAAAGCAACATTTTTTGACATCCCATAAAAGCGGTATTTTAGAATTGGAAGAGACTTGACTCCTGTGAGCTGTCCAAATTTCTTACCACTGGAGCATGCTGGAAGAGTCAATGTGCATTTCAAGTAGTATTTCTTGGGTGATGACTTCTGATAACCTGATTATTGTTCATCCCATGAAATCAAAATATATCACATATGGTGGCAGGCATCGTCTTAATGGAATAATCTCCACTTCCTGATATTCACACCCTTGTGTAATCCCTCCTTTTGAATGTGGATAAGATCTGTGATTTTCCTCTAACCAACAGATTATAGCAAAGGTATTGGCATGTCACTTCTGTGATGGGGTCTCATAAGATAGTGACTTCTTTCTTACTAGCAGATTCTCTTTTTTTGCATTCTAGAGTTACACATTTTAATGAGGCCAGGTGCCATGAACCTACATAAGGAACCGAGTGTAGTCTGTGGCCAACAACCATTGGAGAACTGAGGCTCGCAGTCCAAGAGCCCATGGGGAACTGAATCTGGCCAACAACCATTGATTGCGCTTACAAGCAGGCTCCCCACTCCAGCCTTCAGGTGAGACCACAGCCCCAGCTGGCAACTTGACTGTACCCTTGTGAGAGATCCTAAAGGAGAGGATGTAGTTAAGCTATGCTCAGATTTCCGACCCACACAAATCGTGAGATAATATTTGTTTGCTGTTTTAAGCTGTGAAGTTTTGGGGTAGTTTGTTAGGCAGCAATAGCAAACTGATGTGCTCTACTCTCTTTATGTGTTTCTTTCTCTATGAAGTCCAGGAGTAAGGCGTTTAAGGTCAAAGTGTCCTTGTTATGTGCGTTTACTCGTTTACCCACCACTGGAGAGTTTCCTGCCAGGACCCCTCCTCTGGGGGAAAGGTGGGACCAGAGGCCCTCAGCGTACATGATTCCTGCTGCTCCAGGAAAGCCCTCCTTGTCCTCCCCGCAGTCCCGCCTTTGGGCCTCACAGTAGAATCTCCATAGTGGGCTTTCTTCACTTAGGCATCGTTTTAGCTTGCGAAGCCGAGGCAGCAAGCCAGTCACTCCCTGGGGTCTGAAACATCAGCCCGGGAAGGAGGCTGTTAACACCCCTCCCCCCCCCCCCCCCCCCCCCCCCGCCCCCCCGCTGCTGTCCACAGGGGGTTATGAATGCGAAACACACATCCCAACCCAGTTCATCAGCTGAGCTGCGAAAACGTCAATAGTTGAAGCCATGAGACACACACACACTTTTTGAAAGAAAGAGGGAAACTGAGATACATATACGCAGTGCATATGGCAACAAGCAACCTGCTTCACTGCAGAGTCTTCCGTTTCTCCATCGGATGTGGGGGTTTACCTCCAGGTCTCAGAGTCTCGGATTCTTAGTCTGGCACAATCTGGTTACTGAGAGCTGGCTTTCTGGGTCCTCAATCGACTGTTAAATGAGACCAACAGAAATACCTGGCCCCCAAGAGGGTTGTGGGATTAAATAAAATAAATAAAATGTGAACGAACTCTGGGCACAGAGAGTGAACCTGATCGTTATCACTTCTTCCAGGGCTTCCCGGTGCTCTGGGGAATTGGGGCTCGCGCAGAGCGGACCGCAGCCCGCACCGGCCCGGTGGCCTGCCCCGCCCACCTGGGGCCGCGGCCCGTCGAATGACTCCGTGCAACGTGGTGGCGGCGGCGGCGGCGGCGCGGGCTCTTCCGGGCGCTGCAGTTTCCTGCCAGGCACAGCGCAGCCGCCTGGGCCGCGGGATCGCCGGGCGCAGGCCTCCGCGCGCGTGCGGGACCCGGGCTCAGCCGCGCGCCCGCACCATGCGAGCCGCACCGTGCGAGCCGCTGCTGCAGCTGCTGCTGCTCGCGCTCCTGGCCGCGCCCGCCGCCCGCGCCAGCCGTGCGCAGTCCGCCGCGGCGCCGCAGCCCGAGCCGGGGCCGGGGAACACCACCCAGACCCAGCCCGCGCCCGGGGACGCGGCTGCGGGCGGCGGCAACGCCAGCAGCGACGACGCCCTGGCGACGCGCATCTCCAGCCTGCTCCGCGACCTGCCCACCCTGAAGGCGGCCGTGATCGTGGCGTGCGCCTTCGCCGCCCTGCTCATCGCCTGCCTGCTGCTGCGCGTCTTCAGGTGGGTCCGGCTGCCCCTCGCCTTCCCCCGCGGGTCCGCGCGCCCGCGCCGCCTGCGCGCACGGACGCCCTGGGCGCCGGCTCCGCTCCGAGCGGCGGCTCCTGACCCAGCGCCCAAGGGGTGCGCTCGCCTGGTTTCCCTGGCAGCATTTTAGGAGTCTTCTTCCCCTTCTACATATAAAATTGATATTGGATTCCCCTGAACTCTCTGTTAATGGGTGACATTAACAATAAATAGCGCTCTGAATTTTCACGCCCTTATAGGGAATTTATTTTTACACCCATTTCACAGATGGGGAAAAGAATTCCGATGCGACACAGTGGTTTCTCTAAGTAAACTCAGCGGTGGAGGTAGAATTTGAACCCGGTTCTGCCTGACTCTAACCTTAACCACCTCCCTCCCCTCTGTCTGAGGCTCCCTCACACCCACCCTGCCTTTTTTTATTCCCCACCCCGACCCGGTGCTATGAAAATAAGCAGTGTCCTGTGTGTGGGGATGTCCCCAGGCCGCCTCTTGGAGGTATGCTTTGGATTGGAGCTGGGGTCCAGGATGCTCGGTGACTTCTGGTGGCCTCAGTGACTTTCCGTTAGTGGAGGACGCACACAGCTCTCCTACACCCCTGCCTGAGCTGACCCTGCGAAAATTGAGGGATCTTGCCGAGGCTTTCGTTCAAGTTCAGGGAGAAAGTGTTAAATCAGGAAGGATGCTGGGGTCCCCGGAGTCATGAGATGGGGAGAGCTACAGTGGATGCAAGGAAGATATGTTCCCCTAATGCCTGGGAAATCCTGTTTCTTCTGCAGGAAGTGAACCAAGTGTGTCCTGTTAGGTGGGCCTCCAGGAAGTGTGTGTATGTGTGTACACACACAGTGTACTTGGGTGTTTGATCAGCTGTTGGAGGTTTGGGGCCAAGGGTTTGCTCTCCCTGGGGGAGCATTTTCAGTGGCAGGAGCAGAAACCTGCCCTGGAAGGCAGGATGGGATGCTACGTGTAGATTTGCCGTTGTTGATGTGTGGCCGAGTCAAGGTGTTTCCTTGTGGGTCTGTGGGATTAAATGCCAGTAGACCTGAGAAAAAGGAGAAGGGGGAAGTGTGGTCCCCCATTCACCCTACCATCCCCTGCTCTGGCTCAGGCCGCATTGTTCCTCACTGTGCTGGTCCCCTTGATGTGGGAATTAAATTGTCCCCCTCCTCACCCCAGTCTTCCCATTGGCCTTGCCCTCTGCCCGCAGGCTTCAATGGCTCCCCGTGGCCGTTACCTAGACATGGCGTTCGGAACCCTACAGACTAGCCCCACCTTGCAGCCATCAGCCAGCCCTCCTGAGCCTTCTGTCTCGTGCCCCTTTTCTTATATTACATGGTGCTGGCTTGTGCTTTCCCGCCCCTGGGCTGGTTCTTGCTTCACACCTGCCAAGACTGCATGCAGTCACCAAGGTCCAGTTCCCAGGCTCCGTCCTCTGGGTAGTTTTCCTGGACACCCGAGTGAGGCTGTGGGGCTTCCTTTCTGGCCCCCTGCCACCCTGGCCTCTGCGTGCTCCCTGCAGTCCTCACGCTGTGATGAGCGGCTGGGGTTAGTGCTCCATTCCGACTCAGCAGACAGCCCTGGAGGGCAGAGATAGCCTGCTCGTCCCAGGGTCACTGCGTCTGACTCTGGCCCGGCATTTATTGGATGCTCCATCCTTTGCTGACTCCTGGTCATTCAGTTGCAGTGACCATTGATGCCTAGGGCAGCTCTGGGCCTGGACGTTTGAAACATTTAGTTCAAAACAGGCTGCTGAGCCCACAAGTCGGTGTACTTTTTAAGAAGGCATTTGAACTATTTTGCCAGTCTGCTCCTTATTATCCAGGAACGGGGGAGAAAAGCAAGCAGCATGCGACCAGATGTGAGGGTCCTGGGCCGTGTGTGTGCGTGGGGGAGCCAGCACTCGGGCTGGTCCTTGCGTGGGGGAGCCAGCACTCGGGCTGGTCCTTGCTGGCTTGGGTGTGGTGTGTTGGGAGAAGGTTCTGACTTTATAGAGAAGCCTGTTATGGGTTTGTTCTGCCTCCTCTTCCTGGGAAGGCACGTCTTGTCGGGGTGAGTTTTCAGTGAACAGCTGCCCCTTTGGTTTCTGATGTAGACAGGAAGTTATGGCATTTTACAGCTGAGAAAGGCCTGAATGGTACACAGTCCCTACGTGTTCCTTGGCAGAGGAGAGAGATGCATCTCCGGGTCTGGAGTGTGTCATCCACTCGATTCTAGAACATTCTACAGGTGGCCAAGGCAGCTCCATCTCACTGCTCTGTGGTTTGTGCTGTGACCTTCCCCCCTTTACACGGTCCTCTGCATGGCTCAGTTCATCAGGTTCCCGCAGGTGGACGGCCTTCTTGCCTCCCCCCTCTCCCGGCCCCTCAGCGGGCAGCTACCACGTCCTGGCCATTCCGCGCTGCAGTAACCCCGAGGCTGTCTCAGTTGCGACCACAACCTTTTCCCGCTTTGAAGCTTCTCCACCTGCAGCTTTCTGCCCTCCCTGACTCCGTACTTTATCGCTGGGTCTCCTGCCGCCAGCCTGTCCCTGCTCCCGCCATCGTCCCTCCTCTGCTCCTCTGGTCTCCTCCTCCTCTGCCCCCGCGTCCCCACCAAGCCGGGCTCCTTAGCGCGTGGGAGGCCGGCTGTCCACCACCAGGGCCTCTCCTCCAGCCCCAGTCTCGGCTCTGCCCGCTGCTCCAGCCCTGCTGGACTTCAGGGGTCCTGCAGAAGTGTCACGTGGCCTCGGGCCTGCATGTCTTGCCGCAGTGTGACCCTCTGCCTGGAACCGCCTTCGTTACCACGGTCACACTGCCAGCTGCTTGCTGTTTGCCCCCCTGTATCACCTCCTCTGAGAAGCCGCCCCTGCCTGGGGCCCTCAGCCCTCCCAGAGCGCACTGGAATTTTGACTTTCTTATGTGAAGTCAAGAATGCCATTGAACGTGACCTTTTGCCATACCAGGCTGAGGGCTCCCATGAGCAAGGCTGGGCCTTAATCATTTGTGCCTCTCAAATACCTACTGTGGCTCCAAGCACAAGCTGACATCTAATAAAGCTGTTTCTAGCAAATGAATGTTGAACTTTTAGGTAGTTTACATTGCTGATGCTTCTCAAAATGTCCTCTGTGACTAGAAGCATTGCCGGTGCCGGAAACCTGTGGGGTAGGGGTTTGTTTGGAAGGTAGGCCTCCATTTTCTTAATGATGCAGATAAGGGAGGAAGTGTGTAGTATCACTGCTTATAAAGTGTTGATCCTGTTCCATTTGTTTTCCCTGAAGGAGTCACTTTCCCAAACAACAGAAAAAATGCGGATCCAAGGAAATCGTTAAAATTAGAAGCAACAATTGTGTATCGAAGTGAAAAAATACATATACCTTTAACCAAGCAATTCCATTCCTAAGGTACACACATTTTTCACTGTGATACACATCCATTGCTTCCGATTTGATTAATTCGAAGAGGAGGCAGAGATGCATGGACAATGACGTTCAGAGCACTCTGTTTGACAGTGAAAAGGTTTAAATAACTAAGTATCCAACAATTGGGCGTTGGTTAGTTCTGGTAATCCTTACAGTGGAATACATGCAGCTGTTAAAAAGAATGATGTTGCTAAAACACTATATTTTGTTGAGTGAGACAGATTATAAAACAGCATGTTTAGTATGAGCTCATTTAAATAATATAGATATGAATGTGCAAAGAAATCTGTGTGTGTGTGTGTGTGTGTGTACACGTGAATGTGGGTGATTATGTATTTGTTACTCGTGATATATTTCTACATTGTCTGAATTTCCTTACAACGGACATCTGCTTGTCATTTCTCTCCCTGTCTGTACACTCAGCTCCTTGCTACATCCTCAAACATGTTTTCTTAAGGACTCGTATAAGCACATCTGGGGCGGACATCTAGGAGTAGGATTTCTGGGTCCAGGGGTACACGCACTTGACTTCCTTGAGTATGTGCTAGTTTACCCTCCCACCCGCAATGCTTGTGGGTTCTCAGATCTTCCCATCATGTCCGACACTTAGTATTATCAGACTTTCCATTGCTTTCCACTCATATGGGTATAATTCAGTACTCACTGCTGTGTGTGTGTGTGTGTGTGGGTGTGTGTGTGTGTGTGTGTGTGTGTGTGTGTGTGGGGTGTACGGTTCTGCTCAGCTCACAAGGGAGCCATTCCCCCTAGGTCAGGTCATGTTCCCCCTGTCTCACAAACTTGGCATGTTTGTGAGAGCTGGAAGGAGATTAATAAAAAGGCTGAGTCTAGGAAGTAGAAAACTTGGGTCCCTCCAGTTTTTAATGTGGTGGGTGGGGAGCATCTGCTGGGATTGCATGGGTTCAGGGATGACGTGCATAAGCCGCTGGCCATTGTTCTCAGCGCCTTTTGCCCCACATGCTCTCTTAGGTCATCTTCGAGGTCTGTGGGGATTGACTTTGCTCTGGTGTCTGATGAAGAAGGTGGAGACAAGTCAGGAACTATGACTTGAAACTATGATTTTCCTTTCCTCCTGAGCGTCCCGTGCCCATCTTGGCGAGTCCCCTTGCTCCCCCACTCAGGCTGCCTTTCTCCCAGATCTGTTGGCTGCACACCTGGCCACATCTTACTTCAAAAGCTCTGTGAAATCCTCTTATCTGAAAGGAAGGATTGTTTTGATAATTCTAGGGGACGGGGAAGAAGACAAATTCTAGGCTCCCACACTTGCATCAATGGCAGAGGTACACGCCACCATGTCCTGAAGCTGCTGGGACCAGAGAACGTTGATTCCTTTCTTTACTCAGTCAGGTCTTTGAAAAGGAAGGAGAACTTCCTGCTTAGCCCGGTATCCCCCAATTTCCCATCATCTGTGTACTGACGTTTGTAATAAGAATAAAAGTTACAAGAAAATATGAAGTCCTAGCTTTAGAATTTGGGGTGAGTTAACCATTCTGAAATGTTTTTGGTTATTGCTCATTAGTATAGCAATATTATTTTAATAAATTGGTCAGAAGAGCCAGTGTTTTTTATGACTGAGAGCGACGGTGGAGCTTGCTTGACATCAGGAGGTCCTTTTTGATTATTTGACCAAGGCTTTTTCTTTTTTTGCATTAAAATGGAACACATTTTATAGTCCTTACAATTGTGTTCATGTCAGTATAATCGTGGGAGGAGTCCTGCAATAGCTTTGCGAATGCAGCCTGTTTCATCTGGCTTAGCTCGATCTTTGCAGAAATGCACGCATTTCCTCTCCGTCCCTTGAGTGCACGTTTTGTTCTCAAAATGTATGATTTTGTTTACTCAAATATTTGTGTATTCTTTGGCATCAGGAATCACTTAGATGCGATAGCTCCATTGTGGCGAGAGCATGACCTTTCCGAAGGCACTTGCCTTATCTTGATTCCTCGGAATCCGCTTTCCTGACTGTAGGACTTCCGGAAGAGCATCCGTCCCGCAGGTCTCATCACCCTCTTTGTTTATTCCAAGAAACTGTTTCTTTTTCTTCCGGTGTTGCAATGTCTCTTGTTCAGCTTTCCCTTTTGCAAGCTCCATCCTCCTAGTCTTTTCTTCCGTTTCTTGTCTCTCGATCTCTTTCACCGCCTCACGTTAGTTTGCTGGGGTCGCCATGACAAAATAGCACAGACTGGGTAATAAAAACGACGGGACTTTATTTTCTACAGTTCTGGATGCTAGAAATCCAATGTCGAGGTGCCAGCGAGTTTAGTTTCTTCCGTGGCCTCGCTGCTCGGCTTGTCGTCGATGGCCGCCTTCTCTCTGTGCCCACACATGGTGGTTCCTCTTGACCAGGGTTTTGAACTGGGGGAACAACTGTTGAAGTGAAACCAACTCATCGTGATTTAATTTAATTAAACAAAATTTAGTGGGTTTTCTTTTTTCTTCAGTTTTACCGAAATATACAACATGATGTAAGTTTAAGGTGTACAGCATAATGACCTGGCTTACATACCTAGTGAAATAAGTTTAGTTAGCATTCATCATCACATGTAGATAAAAAAAGAAGAAAAAATGTGCTTTCTTCTGTGATGAGAATTTTTGGGATTTCCTTTCTTGGCGACTTTCAAGGCACCACAAAGCGCCGTTAGCCATAGTTGTCATGTCATGTCATGTGGTACACTACATCCCCGCCCTCATTTGTCTTACAAATGGAAGCTTGCACCTTTGGCCACCACCATCCAATCTCCCCTCGTTTAATTTTATGTGTCACAGTGAAGAGTGTTAAATAAATTTCATAGAGCCCAAATCCAGATTTTATTTTTAAAAAGGAGGTAGTGCCTGCCCTTGATTTAGTTTTCTACCAAGTTAAAAACAGTCACAACACATGGCAAGAAGATGGTCCCTCGACTGTTTCCCACGTGGGGAGGAACTTTCCCCCTTGGGATCGCTTGGCAGTGTCTGGAGACGTTTGTGATTGTCACGACGTGAGGCGGAAGATGTTCCTGGCGTCTTGTGTTTAGAGATCAGAGATGCAGCTGACCACCCTACTGTGCGCAGGACAGCCCCTGGGGCAAAGGATGACCCATCCCAAGATGTCACTAGTGCCAAGGTGGAGAAACCCCCAGAGTCCCAGCCGCGAGGCCAGCTGGTTGTCTGATGCGAGCCGTTTACTGAGCCTTTCTGGGCATAGTTTCCCATCACTAACTAGTACACACTTCCAAGGGCTACCGGGATGTTTAGAGGGAGATGAAATCAACCAAGTCCTGGCTCCCTTTTAAGCAGCCACATGTCCTACCATATTTAAAATTATGATTCCGAAAACATGCAATTTATACCCAACCTTTTGGTCTTGCCTGAAAAAGAGGTGGCAGCCATGTGGCCAAAATAATCAGGAAGATACATCTGCTTCTTAGCTGTTTAAAAATGAAACTGATGACTCTTTAGCCTGCGCGACCCTCCCAGGACTCGTGGGACCCCATGTAGGAACCCACCCCTCCTTGACTACTGAATCCCCTGGTGACGGAGGTGTCTCATGGCTGCTCTTATTAACAAACTTTTAAAGACTCAGGACCAGCTACTGATTCCTTCTGTTGCCAGCCGTCCCAATCTTTTTGGCACCACGGACAGGTGCTCCTATGAGAATCTAATGCCTGATGATCTGAGGCGGAGCTGAGGCGGTGATGTTGGCGCTGGGGAGCGGCTGCACATAAATGAAGCTTTGCTCACTTGCCCGCTACTCACCTCCTGCTGTGCAGCTCAGTTCCTAACAGGCCATGGACTGACTGATCCATGGCGCAGGGGTTGGGAACCCCTGTTCTATGCAATTGGAAAGGGAGGAGAATCTCTCTTTAATTTAACCCCGAGCCCTCTGGCTTATATAGCTTTACCTGTACATACACACTCTTGCCCATGTACGCATCGCGTTTAGGGGCTTTGCAAACACAGGTCCTCCCTGAGACCCGAGGGACCTCCAGGGGTGTGGGGGACTCTAGTGTCAGTGTCCAGATAGCACCTTCTTCGTAGTGTCTCAGGAGCAATGCCCTCCCTGATTTAAGCAGAGAGGACTTCTTGGGCTGTGTCTAGTATTTTAGTTTTATGGCTGGTGTTTTGGTTTTAACCATTTGCAAAGGGAATTTCTGTAATCATACGGCCATAGTTTCACTTTAAAAACATGTACTTAAGCTAAGGGCGATCGGCCAGGAACCCAGGCGTGCTGCGCACCTTCCTGGGCATGCAGGGAGAAGGGATCCGCGCTCACCGGCTGGCGTGGGGGGAGGGCTGTGGCGCACGGCCTCGCAGCCCCTCGGGCGTGGGGCTTCCTCGCCTTCAGGGCTCCCCTGACATCCTTCCCTCCTCCCGTTGTACAAGTGAGGAAACTGAAGCCAAGAAACAAGAGCAGTTTGTTAAGGTCACCCAGTGAGTTTGTAGGAAAAGTAGGACTTAAGTCCATGGGTTCCGATGGCTTGGCTTGGTCCTTTTTGGGACTCCCAAGATGTGGTGGGCCGGGTTTTGAACTGGTCCAGCTGGGTCTGCCCTGCACTTAGCCAAGGGCCCCGCAGAAAACACGGCTGAATGGCTCGTTTTTCCCCGTGTATTTAATGAGACCTGCTGTGAACGTAGAGGGTGCCGCGGGGAACGTATCAGAGGTGGAGGAGCTTCCGTTTTGGTCGGGATGATCCCCTTGGAAGATGCCACCTGGTAGTTAAGAAGCAGTCAGATTCTACAGAGGAGTGATGTAGCAAAAGCAACGCTGTACAAGCTGCAAAAGGCAGGCCCCCGGGGCTTTGGCCAGGGGCAGAGTGTCCTGCAGAGGCCAGTGGGGAGGAGGAGGGTCAGGACTTAACAGGCTGGAGGACAGAGAGGTTCCTGCAGGGCCCATGGAGCCAAGCAGGTTTCGCTCTGGGTAGAGTCCGAGAAAATGTTCGCTCGGAATCATGCGGACATTAGGCCTAATAGCGGCTCCTATTGACTAAGCCATTCCTGTGTCCCGGGTTCTGTGCGAAGAGCTTTATGTGTGTTTCCTCATTCTTACGACGGGTGAGCTGTCGGAGTCCCCAGTCTACGGAGAAGCAAGGCAAGGTGCAGAGTGATGAAGTGTCTGGGTTAGGGCCACAGGGCCGGTGAGGGGCAGGAGTCTGCCTTCCGACTCAGCCTTTTCCATCCTTCTGCTGCTGCAGCTGGACTTTGGAAGACGGGGATGTCAGCTGGAGGATTTTGGTATTTGCAGTGGGTCAGAGGAGCAAATGGAAGGTTTGAATGCAGGAGTCACAGAATCATAGGGCTGCTGTGGAGATGCTGGCCTGTGTCAGGTGCTTAATCACTGTTTGCTGAGTGAATGGGCGAACAGTGACGTGGCTGCAGTGGGAACGCAGGATGGCTGTGGAGACCCGTGGAAGGTGCCGGAAGCACCTGTAGAAGGGCCTGAGTGGAAGAAGAGGTAGGTGTCGGCATGCCCAGAAAGGCCCGGAGAGGGCCCCATGGTGACAGGGGTGGTCAACAGAGTAGACGGCTCGGTGGGGGAGGATGAAGCACAGGTGAGATTTGCTCTGGGAAATGCCAGCGCACGGCTGGACGTCTGTGCCTGAGGTGGAGAGTTCGGGAGCTTCTGCTGAAAAGTGCCTGTCTCTCAGGTGAGGGTAGTCGGCGGCAAGGACAGACATTCCCACGTGTCAGGGACAAGTAGGTGCTGAAAGGATGACTTATGACATGTGTCCCGAAGTACAGTGACCCCAGAGTTTCCAGGCCGGGTTGGGCCCCCTGGGCCTACCAGAGTCCTTCTTGGTCTTCTTGCCGCTGCCCTTGAACCATTGGAGCTGCCTCTGGGGGCCGCCTTCCTCGCTTTAAGCTCCCCTTAGCCGGCACCTCACGTGAAAGTGGCAAGGGCCCATCCCTTGGCAAACACACTCGAGAGCCGGAGGAACCGGTCTCGGGGCATCTGCCGCTGCCATGTTTCACGTGGTTCCTCAGACAGGTCAAGCCCGGGGTGTGCTTATTTTGTCCTGGAAGGATGGGAATAGGGTCCGTCCCTCAGGCGTTGAGAGAGGAGAGGGAAAGAGAAGGAAGCGTGGGGGGCAGACGGCGGCGGGACACCATAGCGTTAGGAAGAAAAGCCCTACGACTTTAACCGCGCTCGTCAGGGTTACCTGGCCCCCGCCGTGTGATCCCGGATGACGCGTGAGCCCCACTGGGCGCACTGAGCACGGTGTGCTGGATGTAGCATGGTACCACTTGGTTACTCCTGAGGGGACAGTGCCCATGGGGGGGGGAGGGGCAGCTCAGCCGTAGGATAATGGCCGGCACCTCGTGTTCGCGACTGAGCTGCCAGAGATCAGACACACGGAAGACCTCAGTCGAGCCTGCGTATCATTCCATCTCTCTGGGCGCATGATGTTTAGCTGAATGATTTAATGTCGCTCATGCTTGGCACTCATGACCAAATACATCATGGCCAGGAAATTGAGTCAGAGGTTGCAGACTGATGGCCTGCCGATAAGTTTTGTTTTGTTTTGTTTTGATCCGTACAGTGCTTTTAACTGAGATAGTTGAGCATACTTAAAAATTGAGAATCTTCCTATCAAAATCTAGATCTTCTGCTTTCTTGACGGAATGCCTGGAGACGCAGGGCCTCTGTCCTGTGTGACAGTCATGGGCAGGAGCGGGGTGGCTGCTGCCCCATCTCCGGGCTTTGTGAGCGCCCCTCACGGGTTGGGTGTCCTTGACTTGAGGACAGAGAGTTGGCTGCCGCATGGCCGGATATCACTATGCGTGTTCTGGTGCTTACGCCATACCGGGCCCGCTTCGCTTGCGGGGCTCCGGGGCGTTTGGGCCTTTGGTGTAGCGCTGTGTGTCATTGTGCTTGACCGCTGCTGGTTCTGGAACGAGGGGCCCTGGCGCGGTGGGGAGGGGGCAGCCCCGGGACCAGGATGTGATGGGGCAGTGGTGCCGGCCCCGTCCGGAAGGCTCGCGAACACCTGTGTCCGGCAGGGCTTGGCCAGAGCTGCGCCAGAGCCGGGCTGCTCGAGTCTGAAACTCTGCTGCCCTGGAGGAAGAGGAGATGCTTCCGTCTCCCGTAGCCGAGTGTTTGTCTCAAATCGCCTCTGGAGCAGAGGGAGATGAGATTCACATGGCCTTGGGGTTTGCCTCTCATGGCTGGTTGACACTGCTTTAAAAGGCAAGTGTCAGCTGGGTGCAAGGACCCTGCCCAAGGCAGGAAGGGGAGTGAAGCTGGTACTCGAGGACGGTTCCCTGGCTGCCCGCCTTGGTGGGAGGCAGTGGTGGCTTTGCCACCTAAGCCCAGGGGACGTACCTGCCTCCCCACAGGGTGGGGGCTGGAAAGCGAGTTGTGGAGTCAGGTTCTTTCTGTCTTTCAGCTTCCTTGGTTTTCTGGAAGGCTGTCATGTCTTACATTCTGAGGACGGAGGTTCATGGTGGAGGTCAAAGGTCGAAATGGGGCGGCCTGCGTCCTGAGGGCCTTGGGGCTGGGGCAGTCCTGTCTAAATGTCAAGGTGACACATACTCTTCGTGACAAGTAGTGTGGCTTCGGCTGGAAGCTGGTCCTTGAGCTACAGCACTGCTTAGCGGGCTTGGGAATGAAAACAGCCGAGGTAGAGGGAAGGTGTGAGTGGCCCCCGGACGACACAAGGCAAAGCCACACCGAGGAGGTGACGTGCGGCCTCAGGGCAGAATGGGACAGGGAGAAGCGTCTCCTGCCCCAGAGGAGGGCCGTGGAGTGGACTCGCCTTAGTCCATTTAAAATTTTACCCTAATTACTTCGACTTTTGTTTATTTGTTTGTTTGTTTTAAAAATAGGTCCTATGTTCCCATGACTTGGAATTCACGAGGAGCCCGAGTGTGTGGTGAACAAACCCCGTCCCTCGGCCGCCCGGCTCTTGCTCTGCATGCCGGCAGTTTGCTGTGACTCCCTCCGGAGAGATTTGATAAGCGTAGACACAAAGAAAGGCAATATATGCACACGCGTGTGTTAATACGTATCTCCCCTCATTTTTGTAGCAGTTTTATATTAAGATATAATTCACAAACCGTACAGTCCACCCATTTAAAATGCCCGGTTTGTGCTGCACAGTCGCGGGCTGTCACCCCAGTCCGTTTTTGGGGTTTTCACCACCGTAGGAAGGAGCCCCGAGCCCACCAGCAGTCCCTCGCCACCCCCCTCCCAGCCCCGAGCCTCGGGCGTACGCTCACTGGGAGCTGTTCCCCTTCATAATTTCTGTGTTCCAGAATTTCCCTGGCTTTTCTTGCGACCCCTCTCCCCCTTCTCTGAACGTTGGAATCAACTTATCTAGATTCCCCAACAAAAATCTGTCAGTATTTTACGGGATTCCATTAACTCGTAGGTTCGTTCAGGAGACCTGGCGTCATTCTGTAGTTGAAACCTCGTGGTCAGAAGCGCAGGGGCTTCCTTTGGTTGCCGGCCGTCCTTGCTTGCTTTCGTGGTAGCGGGGCGCGGCTGGCTGCTCGTCCGGCTGCCTGAGGGGCTTCTGCCGCGTGCCCGAGCAGAGGGTGGCATGCCAGGTGTCTGAGGTGGTTTCTCACCTTCTTGCTGGAGTGTGCGGAGCTCGGCTTCTGGTCTGTGGTAGGTCCCGATTCGGGGTCTGGTTACCGGGCAGGTTGCTCTGTGCCTCCTGGTTCTGTGTCCCTGGCCACACGATGCCCACTGGCCGGAGGCTGGGGTGTGACCATGCGTGCAGTGCCTGGCACGGAGGGACGCCCCGCTGTGGTGGCTGCTGTCACCATCACCCCAGGGCAGCGGTGGTGTGGGAGGGTCACACGTAGCCGGTGCCCTGGAGCAGGGGCGGTGCCCAGGAACGGAGGCCGCAGGAGTCCCACGGAGGGGAGCCGGGCCTGGCTGGGATGTCCCGGCAAGGAAGGCCTCACCAGGGGAGAGGGGAAAGCCGTGGCCCCGCGGAGCGGGCGGGCAGGGGGCACGTGCATATCTGTCGCCGGAACCCTGCCTAACCTGGCAGGCCGCACATGGCCATGAGATTAAGGCTTAGGGTGACTGATTTGCCCAGAGGCACAGAGACAAAGAAACTGCAGTGAGATCGAAACCTCAGTCCCTGGACGTGCCACCTGTGGACCTGCCCACGGCACCCCACGCCAGGCTCGCAGTGACAGGCCAGCCCTTACAGGCTGGTTTAGTTTCGTTTCTGCTCGCAAGGAGGGCAGGGAAGGAAGGCCCTCCTCCAGCCCGGGTCAGCTGAGCGCGGCTCCCTCAGCCGGTGTTTGCGTAAGCCTCGCCTGCCCTGCTGCTGAGCAGCTGTTGGAGGGCCTTTGAGTAAGCGCACCCTCCGGCTTCAGGATTAGATTTCAGAGTAAAAGCATTTTGAACGTCTCCTCTGTCTTGGTAGAAATGCGTTTTGGCCCCAGTGGAAGGATCCTTTGTCTCTTCTAGAACCTTCCTGGTCTCACCTATTCCTGTGGAGCCCAACGTAGACATTTACGTAGAGCCACCACTTGCCACCTCTTTGTCGAGGCCGCCCGGTGCGATGGGACCCTGTTGCAGGAAAGGAAAATCGCAGCGAGGGGCCACGCCGTCGAGCCTGGGCCAGGCGTGCCTTTTATTTGTCTTTCGAGTCTCCTTCGTCGGCAGGAAGTGCTGTGCCCAGTGGCTTCCGAGAGCTGCCCTCCTGCTGCCCCCGCCCCGCCCTGCGCAGCTGAGGAAAGACCCGTATGTGGAAAACCTGGGCTGTGAGCCCAAGGGCGACTCCAGACCCCGGCTCTTTCTAGACCAGGTGCTTCTTCCTCGAGCTGCGTGTGTGTTTCGGTGAGGGGAGAGCTCTGTCCACAACGCTGACCTGCTGCCCCCTGGAGAGGCTCAGGTGACCATGTAGCCTTTGCCTTCTGCACAGTCCAGTGTAAACAGTCCTGTGACTTTTAGCCACCGGGATGTGTGTCTCCTCGGAAAACCTGTTTACAGGTAGCCCGAAACAAAAACGTTTATATCATCACTAAGACATTTTTATTTGTGTGGTTCCTTGTTTGTAGAGCAGAGAAGAGTCCAGGGGTTTTAAAGGGTTCGAGGGAATAGGAAACTCACATGTGGAAGGTTTAGTAGTAAAATGTGGGAAAAACCCAAGACGGTGATTATTTCTACAGCCGCGGTTTCAGCCTGTGCCGTGCCTGCCGCCAGTCTTCGAGACCCCCTGGCAGTGAGGTTTCTTTAGGTTGTATGTGACAGAAAACCTGGCCAAAACTTGCTCTGTTGAAAAAGAGAGTAGCTTTGCAGTTAATCGGGGCTCGACTTCGTAGGAGATTGGGAACGCGGTCTCTCTCCCTCTCTTCGGGCGTCCACGAAGGGCTTTCTAAGTCCTTGGGTTCACGGACGTCTCCTTTCGGATGGTCCAGATGCTTGCCAAGATGCGTGGGGGCTGCGTGGCCCAGGCGCACGGCACGGTCAGCAGAAGGGCGAGTTCCAGGCCTTTGCCCCGCCAGGTGCTCCCTCCGCGTGGCTGTGACTCATCCGGGTAGAGACAGGGCTGTTTTCCTGAGAAAGGTGTGGTGTGCGGGTCCGTGTGGATGGGGGGTGTGACTCCAGTGTGAGGGCACAGAGGTGAGCGGTTTTCCTTCTGGCTTTGTCTCGGGTTCTTTGTGGCATTTGGAGCCATTTCTGGGCTTAAACGTCGCCCATCCAGTACTGGTGTTGGGGTGGCCAGGGATTAGAAATCATCTGGGGCAAGATGCGAAGATTTCTTTTGCTCACTTGGGGGAGGTTGGAGAGAAAGGAAGAATCTGTTGATGGAGAGAATGTGGGAACAATGGTGTTTCTAAGGTTAGCATTTACACTCCTGCACAAAGCCTGTTTCCAAAATAACATTGTCTCAGGGCCACTGAGCTGGTGACCGCCCATGGCCCTCATCTCCTCCACTGGGCTTGGCATTGGCAAGTCATATTTTTGGTAAATCATGCTAGGTAACACCAGAACAAGTTGATGTTGTTAAGAAACTGTTAAGAAACCTCGAAAGCGAACTTGTGTTTTCATTATTTCGCCAACTTATAAAGTCCCTGTATGCTAAGGACAAAGAGCTCTCACACATGTCTTTGACACGGTCTCCACTGGGAACAGCTTCCAGTCTGCAGGAAGAATGTTTGGAGAATGTCGTTCTTCGATGCCCCGTTTATGATTTTTTGAGTCGGCTGGTTTCTCGTAGATAGCACGGAATATACTTAACAAAGAGGGACACCGGAGAAGATAGGCATTTGGGAAAGAGTTCAGATTTGGGAAAGAGTTCAGATAGTGGAGAAATCAATGCGAAGAGCATCGGTAGTCCCGATAACGGTTGTAGTGCCGGTGGCCTCGTGAGTGTCCAGCCCCGATAAGTGCAGCGTCCTTCACGTAGAGAGACCGACGCTGGAGCCGAAGGCCTTGTCTCAGCTCTTTCCCCGCGGCCCACAGTGACCGTCTGTTATTTCAGAGGTAAAAGCTTAGTGTCATAACTCAGTGTCCTCATAAATCCTCATAACGGATGCAACATGGACTCATTTTTACAAGTCCTGGTCATGTGAGAGAGGCTGTAGCAGTTTGATTTCTTTATTATTTTTGCTAGCAGTCATTTTTGCCGAGAGCCTCCTGTCTGTAGGCTTGTTAAACGCATCATTTCATTTAATCCTCCCTCGCCTGCGAGGGACAAATATTATTCTTATTCCATTTTATTTACGAGGAGCCTGAGCCATAGGGAGATGAACTCACCTGCCCATGACCACACAGGCGGACAGTGGCCAGGCCCTGACTCAGGCCCCGCCTGGCCAGCCTGCGGGGTGGTGCTTTCAGTGCCAGCCATGCTGCCTGCGCCGGAGCAGCGACCGTCCAGCCCGGCAGGGCTAGGACAGGGAGGAGGGGCGAGGGGCGAGGGGCGGGCGCGTCATGTCTGTGCTGGGTCCTGTCCTCACTGAACATGTCATCTTTGCTCATCATGGATTTTCTTGGCATTCATTTTAAAATACTGCATTTGGGCATTATTGATCTGGACCCCTGGGTTTTCCAGTGCTCAGGGCAGGTATAATCACCTCTGCTTCATGGTGAGGACCATGAGGGTTAGCGAGGTCAGGAACCTTCCTGGAGGTCCCATGGCTGGACGCGAAGGAGCTGGGGGATTTGCCAGGTCTCCGGGGACCCCGGCTGGGGGCCGCAGCATGGCTTGCCTCGGTGGGGATTGTGGAGTTTATAGGAATGTGCATTCCCTCTTCCAGGTCGGGAAAGAGGTTGAAGAAGACGCGAAAGTATGATATTATCACCACCCCGGCCGAGCGAGTGGAAATGGCCCCGCTGAATGATGAGGATGACGAGGACGAGGACTCCACAGTATTCGACATCAAATACAGGTGCGCGTGGGCACAGCCGCTACTCCTGGGCTCCAGGGCTTGGGGCGGTCGGATGGTTTACCTTCGAAAACCCCGCAAGGCCAGGCGCGTGTTTTTGTTCTTTGGCCAAGTGTTTGACCTTCAGATGTGCTGCTTATGGGGGGAACTGCGGCCATCCCTTCCTAGAGTACTTAGCATCCCAAAAGCCGACAGAGGAGTACTTCCTGAGAAGTGGTTATTTCCTGCTTTTCCCGGATGTGAACAGTGAGAAGTCAGCTTTGTGGGAGGAAAAGGAGGGCTGAGATTCAGGCAGGGGCTTGTTATGCCCTGGCTATGGGGGAGCTGGTACGAGCAATCGCCTCTGCCACGCACCGTGCACACACCTGGAAACTTCCCTGTCACCTGCTTTGAAATTGAGTCTCGAGAGCATGGGATGGGAGTTAAGGGTTGCTTCCTGGATGGAATTTACCGATGAGCTCCAAAGCCAGGTGTATTTCCTCGAGGTAGCCTGTAGGGAAGTCAGAATGGTGTTGTGACTTCGGGAGCGTTGTGTGGTTTTGGGTGGCTTTTGGGATATGCTTTGGATATGTGGGGTTCTCAGTGTAAGAGCTGGAAGCAAAAGTACTTTAGAGATGAGGCTTGGGGGCCCAGAGAGGGGATGTTTCTTGCCCAAGGTCTCCGTTCCTAGTAGAAAAGTGAGAGGCAAACCTGGGTGGACCCAATCTGAGCTCCCTGCCCCACCCCCCGCCACCCCACCACCCCCAGGCTCTCCAGAGAAACAAAACCAATAGGACGCATATCTATACATAGAGCGGGATTTATTATAAAGGTTCAAGCCTGAAGGCCCAAGAACCAGGAGAGCCAGTGGCCTAAGTTCTAGTTCCAGGTCAGGAAACCGATGCCCCGGCTCAAGAACAGTCAGGCAGAGAAAGCGAATTCCCCCTTACTCAGCCTTTTGTTCTGTTTGGGCCTCCAGCGGATCGATTAGATGAGACCCACTCACATTGGGGAGGGTCAGCTCCTTTACTCGGATTACCAAGATAGTTGTTAATCTCACCCTCTGGGCACCGTGAGACTCTGTCGTGTTGACTCATAAGATACAGTTCTTCCATGCCTGGGAGGGCACGTCTTCTGCACCTCCCCGACGCGTCCCCCAGCCCGTGGCTGTGCGTGGACCTTGGCCTTTCATATAAACCAGTAGCTGGATTCAGCAAAACAGCGTTTGGGCCCTTAATTAGAACTGCGTGGACTCTATCAGTTTAGGGAGAATCAGCACCTTAATGTTGACTTTTCCTGTCTGTGGCCATGAAATGACTCCATTTTTTAGATATTTTCAAAAATGTCTTTCAGTACTTGCAAAAATTTCTTCATAAATGTATTATAAATTTTTGTTATATATATTCCCAGGTATTTTATATTTTGAGGTATATGTGCTTTAAAGATACTGTTTTAATTTATACTCGTGTGGGGAAAAAAATAGCTATATTATCATATTTACATATATTACCGATATTGCAAATAGAGTTTGTTAATGAATCACACCTAAATTTTATAAAGAAGACAAAAACATTAAAACACAGATTGATCATAGATAGCAGAGTAGGGGAACGAATCATTAGCTATAATTTGCATTTTTGTTGAAGAGCAGAACCCTTTAAGAAGAATCAAAACTATTAGTAATATTCATTCGTTTGGTAAATAATGTACATATAATAAAGTTAGTGATTGTACTAATTTTATTGCTAAGGCGCTTTATCTGATTCCCATTCAGTGTACAGAAATAAAACTTAATGTGAAGAAAACTATTTCCTCATTAGTCACAATAAAAAGGGTCCCCCACATCCCGCACGCCTGAGAGCGTCATGGCCTAAGTGGATTAACGTAGTGTTTTGATTCTGAGCCACTGAATAGAATTTGATCCATATTTGGTGGCTAGAATCACTGCTTGGGGGCTGCGATATACTGAGCCATTTTTGTGGTAGCCTTAGGTCTCACTAAATAAGAAAAGACCCTCAACAAAGAAATGTAGCTATCAGTCTGTCCAGAAACTCTGTCTGTAGAGTCTTTTTGAGTATAGGATAGGGAAAGAGGGCCCTTTGTTGAGTACATGGATACAAGTGTTACTGTCGCTGAGGACTGCGGAGCTGATACTGTGTCTGGTGTGCTGCAGATAAGGTACATACCAAAACCGCTGTCAGGCTAAGATGCTTCCACAGTTTGTCTCAATTCTTCGAATAATGGAGCAACTTCCTTTAGTGGGCTGACAATTACTGCTGTGTTGACATGGCTGCTGGCTGTGAAACTCATCGCCAAAGGCAACTGAGCTTTTGGAAATTAATTTTTTTTTCCAATCTTATTGCGATGCAATTGATGTACATTACCGTGTAAGTTTAGGGTGTGTAGCGTAATGACGACACACCCATATCGTGAAACGATAACCACGATACGTTTAGTTAACATCTGTCATTTTGTATAGTTACAGTTTTTTTCCTTGAGATGAGAACTTGTAGGATCTACTGCCTTAACAACTTTCACACAGACCACACAGCAGGCAACTACACTCGTCACGTTGTGCATTCCCTCAGTTCTTGTCTGGCTCAGACTGGGAGTTTGTACATTCTGACCACCTCTGCATGACTCCTCCACCCTCAACCCCCTGCTTCTGGTAGCCACAAATCTGATTACTTTTTGTATGAGTTTGTTTTTTTTTAGGTTCACATATAAATAAGTAAGATCCAGTGTCCTTGCTTCATTTAGAACGGTGCCCTCGCCCGAGGGTCATGCATGTCATTGCAAGCGGCAGGATTGCCTTCCTTCTCCTGGCTGAATAGTACGTGTACGTACATACGTGTACGTACACATGTATGTATACACACAGCTCGTTTTCTTTAGCTAGTCATCTGTCCACGTCCTGGCTATTGTGAATAATGCTGCAATGAAAATGGGGGTGCAGATTCCACTTCGGCATCGTGATTTCATTTCCAAAGGCAAATGAATAAAGCGAACCACCCGGGTGGTGTTAAGGTAACAGATGATACTTTCGTTTTTGAGAGTCCCCTTTGCTCCCTGCTCAGTCCCGAGCACGAAAGCAGGTAAGAAACCGGCCTCAAGGCGTGCTCTGGAGCCATTTCTTTGGCCACTTCAGCAACAGATGCTCCACCTCTGTCTGACACAGCGTGGAGCTCTTCCGCACATGGCAGCTGTTAACACGGGACTCACTGGGCCCGAGGCACCTCCCTGTCTCTCCTCCACCCCTATTCTAGGCGGAACCGCGGAGCCCAGCAAATCTACTTTTATTAGTCGTCCACCCCAGATCATCCGCCGTCCTGCAGTTCCGTGTCCGGCAGGGTCAATCTCCACGCCTGGGTTTCTGCTCCAGGGCTGCCAGCTTCTCTCTGCTGTCACGTTGGGGACAGCTTTTCCAGCCAGCCACCGTCACGTGATTTGAGACCTTGTCTCCAGTACCTTTTTAAAAATATCATTTTCTCATTTTTTTGTTCACCGTGTCCAAAACTGCCGTTAATTTTTTGAAATAGTGATCTAAAAAAAAAAAAAAATACAGCAACCTTGCTAAACTATTTTTCTAGTAGTATAACGGGATGTTTTGGGTTTTCTGCATAGATGTATCATCTTAGACTAATAAGGGTTTCCCCTTCTCCAAGTCCTTCGACATTTTATCTTTTTTTTTTTTTTTTTTTAGCTTTTTATACTCGCTTTCGGCCCCTAAGTCATTGTTAAATAGGAGCGATGATAATGGGAATCCTGTCTTGTTCGTGATGTCATGGGGTATTGCTTTTACCATTGACCCCTAAGAGTAGTGTTGGCTATGGGGTTTTGTAGAATTTTTCCCCCTCCATTCCTAGTTTGCTAATGCCAGATTTTATTAAATGCCTTTTCTAGCTCTACTGAGATCATGCTTTTTCCTTTAATCCGTTAGGGTGGCGGAATTATATTGATCGATTTCTCTAATATTAAACCAGCTTTGCATTCCTGAGATAAAACGAGCTAGCTCATGGCCATGTTGTCTTTTTACACACGTTGCGGCCTTCAGTTTGCAGATATTTCATTCAGGACTTCTTTGTTTCTCTTAGTGACTAATATCGATTTGTCATTTTCCCACTTAGTAATGTCCTTGTTAGGCTTTGGTAAAAATTTGACTAGTCTCATAAAACAAGTCCGAGTGTGTTCCTTATTTCCCTTTTCTTTGAAATAGTTTGTATCAGATTAGGATCGTTTCCTGAATGTTTAGTAGAATGTGCCAGAACTGGCTGGGAATAGCCCGATGCTTTCTTTGTGCAAAGATTAAAAAAAAAAAAAAACAAACTAATGATGTTCAATTCTTTGAGTAGTTATAGGACTATTTAGTCTTTATTTCTTCTTGGGTCGGTTTTGATGGGTTGTATTTTTCCAGGATCTTGTCCATTTCATCTAAGTTTTCAAATGTATTGTCCTCAAGTTGCATCCTCAATCAGCATCCTCTAATTATCTTTTTAATCTTTGTAACATGTGTAGTCGTGGTTCCTTTTCACCCTTAGTATTGAACATGTTCGCTTTTTCTCTTTTTTCTTGATCCATCTTACTGGGTGTTTAACTTTATTAGCCTACACAAAGAATTTAACTTTCGGCTTCTTCGACTCCTCTTTTTTATATTATCATTTTCAATTCCATTTGATTTCTGCTTCTCTTCCTTGAGCTTTCTCTGGGCGTGTTCTGTTCTTCTAACTTCTATTGACTCTTTAGCGTGTTCATTTTCAGCCTTTCTTTCTTGGAATAAGGGTTTATTCTGAAACTTTATTTACTTCGGTGCCTCCCACAGGCTTCCCTTGTCATTCCCTTGTCACCTGCCTCCCTGTTTGTTGGGAAGGACTGGACTTCACATAGCTCATGTGAGATGCCTGTGCTCTTTGTGGTCAAAGTAATATCAGGATTTGAGTGAACTGTGGGGGGGGGGGATCACTAGACACAAGACCACCTTTGTCCTCAGGCGCAGAGACAACTGGTCACTCAGAGAGCTTTCCGTATTGCATGTGTAATGTATGGTATAGAGATAACAGGTAAGAAAAAGGGAAAATCAAATCACCTGCGCCCTCCCTGCTTCACTATAGCCGCTAGAGTGTGTGCGAGCGCACGCATGGACTTTGTTTTTTGCAGAAATGGGACCATGTGGCACGTGCTGCTTTGGAACGTCGTCCACCTGAGCAGCACATCACGAACGACTTTTCAGGTCTTGTTCTTTGACAAGAACAAGAAATTTAGGTCCAATTTTATATTTTGTTTAGCGTTTTTGAGAACTTGTCTGCCGCATGTGATGATCTCTTAATAGGTACTTTGTCCTTCCTGTTTGGACAAAGCTCATCTCGACTTTTTGCTTCTCTCTGGGAAACGGTACGTTTAAATCGGATGTGGCTGGATGGTGACCTTGGGTGATTTTATGAGTGAATGTGAAGAGGAAAATCACTTTCTTGTTGCCAGAGCAGTAAGGCAGTCGCCTGGCTCTCCCTGTTACACCCGCAGTTCTGATAGTATCTCGTGGCTCGGATCCGGCACACGGCGGCCAGGCAGGAAGTGGAGAGAAGGCGGGCAAGGTGAGGCCGCAGACAGCCCTCTCCTAGGCTCCCATGCAACCGAGATGTTACGATTTGTGAGACAAGACCTCCGATGTGTAGGGCTAGATGCTGGGGCGTGGAGGAAAAGTTGGTAGAAATGACATTCCAACTCTACTTCAAAAGGCTAATTAAGAGAGAGAAATGATGACTAAACAGAGTGCAGAGAAGCCTGGGGCCTTGAAATTATTCCATATTTCAAAAGGCACTTGAATCTCGATTGCATGTGTTTTGAGCTTGGTTGGCCTGCATGCCGTTGTGGCTGGTGTTTGGGGCCTCTGCGCGTCCCTGATTTATTACGGGAAACTTTTGTGACACCCTGTGGGTGTCCCCCAAGACGAGGCAGATGTCGCTCTTCCGTTTGCCTGGTAGGTGTCCCCCGCAGCTGTGACAAATGCAGCCCAAAGGTGCGGTGCTGCTCCTGCCAGCCTTGCCTTCCCCAAGAGGGTGGCCCCGATCCCCTGCTTCTTCGGTTTGGAAAAGATGTGTCCTGTGGGGGTGCGGACATCTGTTCTAGAATTGCCTGCCTTCCTCCCTCTTGTGGATAGAGCTTCCTGTGGGAATTTAATTAGAAACTGATGAGATTTCCCCCGTAATGCCGGGGGCTATGCCTGGCATCTTTTCTTTGGAACAAAGGGCATTTGGTGGCTGTTCGTAGCAAGGGGACCCTGGAGGCGAGGCTGGGAGTAAGAGAAAACAGACTTGACTTGCTGATACCTAGACCTAAGCCTGGGGCTCGGGGTCCCCTCCAGCACCCTATGGCAGTTGCTGAGCATACTCAAGGCAGTGCCCTCTTGAGTAGCTGGGCTCAGAGGCCCTTCTGAGGATGAGGAGCAAAGCTGTTTAGAGCATCAGTGTGTGGGCAGTGTGAAGGTGATGAGTACTGCGAGCTTCTGAGGCCTAGGGGGAATCAGAGGGGACTCGATGACCTGCAGGCTTCCTCGTAGGTGCTGGGGCATCCTCCCTGGGCCTGAAACAGCAGTAACGGTCACCCCCACATCAGTGTGAATAAGACTGCCAACCCGTTTCCTTGCAGCATGTAAGCTTTCTTTTCACTCATTGCATAGATATTTCTTACTTTGTCTGACACTGTGCTTGGTGTGAGCTCAGATGAGGGTCCGGCCTGCAAGGAGCTTCCAGCCTAAGCCAGAGATGGGAATCAGATAATTACATAAACCAAGGTCGGTAAATGGGACCACATCTGGCTCACAGCTTGGTTTTGTACAGGTCGTAAGCCAAAAAGGATCTTTGTGTTTTTGATGGTTGAAAAAGAAAAGAATAATCTCATTTCATGATGTGAAAATTATGTGCAGTGGAAATTTCAGTGCCCATAAAGTTTTATTGGAACACAGCCACACCTGAGCATTCCCGTGCCGTCTGGCTGCTTTCGTCCCCCAGCAGCGGGGGGCGTGGAAAATACTCAGTGGACTGTTACAGAAAGAGTTTGCCGAGCTCTGGCATTGACACCCGCAGTCGTGCTAGGAGGGAGGAATGCAGGAGAAAAGAGGTTGTGGACTGGGGATTCGCCTGGGGAGATGGGACGGGATCCCGAGCGGGGAGCAGAGGGAGGGGAGGAGGCACCTGGAGGAGTGGCAGGTGCAGTCAGGAGGTGCCCTGGCTGGGGAGTGTGGCCTGCAGGATGGAGCCGGTAGGGGAGGTGTCACAGTGGGAAGGCGTTGACTTGCTCTTTTCTTTTTTTCTTTTAGGTAAAACCTGTTTTCCATCTCGTTGGCATCCTGTGGAAAGTTGGTCAGCTGCAGCCCAGGGTGCGAAAGATCTGGACGCCATCTTGCCTGAGGTGTTGAAACCAAAACAAACATTATTTATGAAACTGGCACCTTTTTGTGTGTTGAACATCTGCTCAGAATGTCACCACAGGGGAGTCGCCTCTGCCGCCCTCCGGACACCCCTTTAAAATGTCACCCCTTTTTCCTCCTCGAGAAGGTTTTTGCCTTGTTAAGGGGCAAAGGGTACCAACACGTTGGTCTTAAAAAACAGTAATTTGAAATCAACTGTTGACAAAAGTGAAAGAGATCAGAAGTTATCAAGAACGTGAAAAAAGCCTAAAGGACGTCCACCTGCATGTTCGGGACTTCCGACGTCTGCTGGCCGGGGTCTGCGATGTTGTAGACACCTGGCCCCTTGGTGGTCTTCTGGTCTTGGTCAAGTTCTGGCCTTACTTTGCTGATGGCCATGCGAAAGTTCAAAGTGAAAGTGCTTAGAGCTGGTCAGCCCCTAGGGGAAGTGTACACGCTTGCCACTCCTTTCCTTTTTTAAAAAAATATTCCGCAGAATTAGGCATGGCTAGTTCACAAAGCATTTTGAACATCAGGGGAAAGTGTGTGTGCGTGTGTGCGTGCGCGTGAGTGCAGGTGTGCGTGTGTGCAGGTGCGCACGTACATAGAACATACTCTCTCCTCCGAGGGGAAGAAGAAAGCGCCAGGCAGCCTTTGGTCAGTCGCGTCCTTCTGTGTTTCTCTGCCTGTCATAGCTCTTACGTTGTCAGTCTTAGAAATCTAACTGTAAAATTTCACTGTGGCAATTTAAATGAATGACGATCTGGTTGGCTGAAAAAGTAGACTGTCTTGGGCTGTATTTGGAGTTGGGGTAGGCCAGGCTGGACTAGAAACCCACTGGACCCAGGAGGAGAGTGCAGGAAGGCTGTCCCCACGGGCGTGGGTCAGGGGTCGAAGTGGCTTCTGGAAGCAGGGACTCCGGCCGGCCTCTCAGGTTGGTAGTGGCCTGTTTCGCTGTTTCCGCAGAGCCAGTGCTTCTGCTAAAGTCCACTGGCAGAGCTCGCCTTTGGGCCTTGGGACTCTCTTCTTTCTGGAAAGGTTTTTTGTACTTTTTTATTTCCTTTTTTCTTTTCTTGTATTCCGCAGGGTTTGTGTCTATGCCTGTTAATGGTCTGCACCATTGCTCTGCATGAAAAGAATGGCCATTCCCAGCTCACCCCTATTTTCAGATTTTCCAGTATCCCAAGAAGGGGCTGCTGGAGCTGCAGGGTCACCTGGTCTCTGAGGACCCCTGGGCGTGCTGGCCTCTGCAGGAAAGAGGGGACCGCCGGGCAATCACTCTGAGATGCTGCTGCCTGGAGAGCGCGTCCTGCCGGCTCCTCCCGGGTTTCACTTCCTTTGTTGACCTTCCTTTTCCTTGTTTCTGTCTTGTTTGCCAGAGGGGCGGGCCTGCTTTACCTCGCCCCTCCACAGTGTCCTCGTGGGCCACCTAGCAGCTGTGCGCCCTCTGCACCTGTGAACTGGAATTGCCCTCGCACTCGCCTCTTTTGACAACTGCAGCTGGTTGATTTGTGGGAAAGCTGGCTTCCTCTGCCTTGTGCACAGACGCTGGCTCTGCTGCCCAGTGCTCACCAGCAGGCCTGGCAGAAGTGGCCGGAAATGACCTTCCAAATTCTGGAGCTTCAACACTATAGGCTCTTAGGCTCTGAAATAAAAAAACAAAACAAACAAACAAAAAACCCTTTGGCATGAATCATGTGTGCACGGTTTGGATGTTTTGTGAGATGGAGCCCAGCAAGGCATCTTTTGGTGATCAGGGAGGGGTTCAGGCACAAGGCTGGGGGAGGTGGAGGCGGGGCCCAGTGGGAGGTGCTTGCACCTGGTGGTTTATAAAAAAGCTTAGAAACGAACTGGCCCTTGTGGGAGAGAGGGGAAGAGCTGTTTTTCCACATACACTCTTAGGCCCGTCTGATACATTTCCTGGAAGCTGCTTCTTTGGTTAGGAAATATTGAGCTCTCATTGTTTCTGCAGGATCTTGGGGGCATCTCCCAAGAACAGAGCACCAATCATGTCAAAAACTGCTGTTGTTTTTGGAGGAATTGTTATTCCCACGTGACAAATGAGGACACTGAGGGCTTGAGTGGGGAGGTCACTTGCACAGGTCTCACACTGAAGAAATGCAGCAGGGATTCAAACACGGGTCCGGCCGACTGGCACATTGCCTCCCGCGTGGCTCGGCTTAAGCTTTCCTGGAGTGGGGCTGGGATGCGTCCAGGCTGCATCTGGGCCACAATGAGTCAGCTCCAGAAAGAAAAGCTCATTGGCTTCCATTCTGACGCGGCTTCCTTGGAAGTTAGGGAGAAGCTTGGGGGTGCGGTCTGCCTTGCTCCCCTGAGGAGCTGATCCTGTCCTCTGCCTTCCACAGTGGTTGACGGGGCTCTTTTCTTGTTTTTAGGTTTTTTTCATAGTTGTCCTCTGTGCCTTTCTTCTTCTCTTGAGCTCTTCCCTTGTGGTTTGCTGTTTTCTTTTACTGTTTTGTTTAAGTTCCTTTCTCTTTGTTCTTTGTACATTTTCGGTAGGTTTTTGGTTTGTGGTTACCATGAGGTTTTTGTATATCATTCTTTATAGAAGTCTATTTTAAGCTGATAGACATTCAATTTCAAATATATTACATTTTCATTCCCCTCTCCATGCTTCATGTTATCGATGTCATAATTTAGATCTTTTTGTGGTGTGTATCTCCTAACTACTTATTGTAATTTGAGTTGAATTTGAGACTTTTTTTTTTTTAATCTTCACAGTAGCTTTTTGTATGTCTGATTTAACTGTGAGGTTTTCCCTTTCTCATGGTATCATATTTCTGGTTATGGCCTTTTTCTTCTTAAAGAAAACTCTAACATTTCTTGTTAATTAAGCTGGTTTAATGGTGATGAATTCCTTTAGTTTTTGCTTTTCCAGTAAACACTTTATCTCTCCTTCAATTCTGAATGATAATCTTGCTGGGTAAATTATTCTCGGTGGTAGAGTCCTTCTTTTCAGCACTTATTTTGTTTTATTTTTTAACATTTCATGTTTTAATTTTCCCCTTCCCCTCCCTTCTGGTAACCACTAGTCCATTGTCCATGTCCATGAGGCTTTGTTTGTTTGTCCTGTTCATTTGTTGCTTGTAGGTTTATATTCCACATATGTGATATCACGTGGTTTTCAACCTTTTCTGTCTGGCTTAGTTCGCTTAGTATGATTATTTCAAGGTCCATTCATGTTGTCGCAAATGGCAGTATTTCATCTCTTCTTACGGCTGAGTAATATTCCATTCTATATATGTACCACAGCTTCTTTAGCCAGTCATCTATCCTAGGACACTTTGGTTCTTTTCAGCACTTTAAACTTATCCTGCCACTCCCTTCTGACTATAAATTTGATGATGAGAAATCAGCTGATGCCCTTAGAGGGTTTCCTTTGTATGCAACTCGTTTTTTTCTTGCTTCCTTTAAGATCAGCTCTTTCACTTTTGCCATTTTAACTACACTATATAATGGTGTGGATATTTTTGTGTTCATCTCATTTGGAACTCTCTGTGCTTCCTGGGCCTGGATATCTGTTTCCTTCCCCAGGTTAGGAAAGTTTTCAGCCATTTTTTTTTTTTAAAGTTTCTGTTCCTTTCTAGCTTTCTTTCTGGGATCCCTATAATGTGAATATTTGAGGGTTTGATGTTATTCCAGAGGTCCCTTAAATTGTTTATTTGTTTGTTTTTTAATTCTTGTTTCTTTCTGCTGTTCTGATTGGTCGGTTTCCACTAGCCTGTCTCTAGGTTGCTGCTCGGTTCTTCTGTATTAGCTAATCTGCTGTTGATTCATTCTAATGTGTTTTTCATTTCAGTTGCTGTATTCTGCTTGGTTCTTTCTTATACTTTTTTTTTTTTTTTTTTTTTGATGTTCTCCTAAGTTCCTCTGTTCCATCCTTAAGTTCTGTGAGGATCTTTACCAATATTTCTTTGAATTCTTTTTCAGGCAAATTACTTATTTCCATTTCCTTAGGGTTTCCCCTTATTCCTGGGGATGCTTCTTATTCCTTCATCTGAGAGACATTCTTCTGTTTTTTTTTTTTCATTTTGTTTGACTTTTTTTGTTTGTTTACATGAATTAGACGGAACTACTGTCTCTTTGAGTCTTGAGACGTAGCCTTACATGGAAGCGGCCTCTGTGTGCTGGGTGGCTTTGGCGGGCTGGTAAGGAGCCCAGCAGGTGCCTAAGAAATCCAGAGCACCAGCCTACGAGCAGGAGCTGTACCAGGCGGGGAGGTCAGATGCATGTAGTGACATCCTGTTGGTCCTGCTTGCTCCATTCGTCCAGGCCGGAATGGCTTGGGCAGTGTGTCCAGAAACACACAACTGTGACCTTGCAGGCAGGGTGAGGTCCTGGATAGAGCCCCCGCCCGCCCTATTGAGGTGAAGGGGGCCTGAACCGCCTCCTCTGGCTGGCGGGCTCCCCGGGCCCTTTCTGCTGTCTCTGTCCTACTCGGGCTTGTTGCACAGAACGTGGTCCAGGTGGAAGCAATCCCAGGATGCTCTCCGGCGGGCCGGCCGCGCGCGCTCTGAGCATGCGCGCACCTGGCGCGGTGCCTGCCGGGAGGGGCCACGCGCTCAGGGCGGCCAGGTGGCTGTGGCGACGCCCTGTGCTTCCCGCCGGCCCCCCTTCTCTGGAGGCGAAGGCTCCAAGCAGCATAGCTGGGAAAGGCGCCGTGGTGACCCCACAGGTAGGCCGAAGCCCCCGAGTAGGAATCCCGCCGCCCCCGTGGGGGTCGGGGTGACGCAAACCGCCTCCTCAGGCCCCGGAGAGTTCCCGGCCGCGAGGGCGCCCTCGGCTTCCCCCGCTTCTCTCTGCTCTTTCTCTAGTTTGTTGTCATAAGCTGGCCACTCAGGGCCTGGTCGTCCCTCAGGAGTGACTGCCCCGTACCCAGGTGTGTGTTTGGTTTTGCTCACGCGAGGGCCCGGCGCAGCGTCCTCCTGCGCCGCCGCCGTCTTCTTTACCCCTGTGCTGCATTGTCTATCACGAAAGAATTATATGGCTGTTCTTACGCTGTGTGGGGATGGCGGGGGACGGGAGAGGGGTTGTTGCAAAACAATGTTTTGTAAAGACATTGGCACATTATCCCCCAAAGGGATCTGTGTTCCCTCCTTGACCCCCTCGGTGGAATTCCTTTGTTTGGATACCGTTTTAATGGGATCAGGAGGAGATGACCTCGAAGAGCAGGTTCCGGGGGATGGGGCATACCAGTGTCCTGGATTGGCTAGTGAGACTTAAGCATCCAAAGCCATTTAAAGAGGGGTGGGGCATTTCCTGGGGAGGGGAGGGGAGCGGAGCATCAGCAAAGAGCTTTACAGCCCGACTGCATGGAGGCAGCCACACGCGCGCTCCTGTGCGGCCTGAGGCTTCCTCAGCCACCCGCCCTCCCCACACGCCTCGTCCTGGAGCAGATCCATGAACTTGCGGGCCCCAGTATTGCTTGCATTCTCACCACTGACATGTTCTAGGCCTTCTGAGGGTGTTAGCATTATGTCTTATGCCTGTAAGTGGCTTCGTCCTTTGAGGGGGAGCCCAGAATTGTCCGCTGCAGCCCAGCAGTGCAGAAAAAGCGCCTGCCCCGGTGAGACCCCGGACCGCTTCGCAGAGACAGGGAGACAGGTGGGTGCCAGCACTTACCTGGCAGTGCCGGCATCTTAAAACATCCCTGTGGCTTTTATTTATCAGTGAATTCAAGAATACTCGATGTGGACTCAGTGCATACAACACACAACGTGTGCAAACAGGGTTTATTTGCATTGTTGCTGGGAACCAAATAGACAGCATTCTGGGTATTTGTCATGAGCCATACCTGGCATTGCTACATGAGTCCTTAGTCCATGAACTGCCTGAGCGTGACTCTTCTTGTAAAGTGTCTCAAAACATACTCATATATTGTGTTCAGCCTTCTTTAGGTTTAGTTTTGTCGGCTTATCATCAAGCTGTGTTTCCCACGGATGGGTTTTTCGATGAGCTAGATCGGCGTGGACGGGAACGCGGTGAACTCTTGTATGTCTGTGGGTAAGGCAGGGGGCCCACGGGCTCCGGTTTAAATGTTCAGCTGGGTGCGTTGGCGCAGGGAGCTGAGAATGGTGTCCTGTTGCAGGCAGGTGAGAGTGCTGTGGATGATGCATAGTGGAGTCTGCAAAAACAGCGGGGTGGTGGTGGGCGGGGTGGGAAGAGGAATTGCAGCGGACACGGACCTCCCTGCGATTTACGGCCTTGCTGCGCATGAGCTGTGTGAGCTTGGCCTCGCTTTTCTCACCTGTAATATGGGAGCGAGCTTACCTCTTGGGTACTGTGATCATTAAGAGAAATAATCCAGCGAAGTGCGTGCTGCACGTGCTTAGCACAGGGTCACTCAGGAAACTGTGACCTCTGCCACCACCACTGGTAGTGTTTGAGTCCCTCCAGTGTGCCAGGTGCTTGTACATTCGCTTTTCTAATTCAGTCCTTTGGCGCGTCCTTTAGGTAGGTGTCATCCTGGAACCAGCCTGGAGTTCTGCCTCATTTCCTCTGGCTCCGAGCTGTTTCCTCTGAAAACTGTGTTGCCTTCCTGGCCTCTTCACAAGGTAACGAATCTCACATCAACACCCTGAGTCCAGCCAACAACATGACCAGGACAGTCTTCATTTTGCACTTGGGGGAGCGGGACCTGGAAGGTTTCTTCGCTCTGCAGGTTCCCCTGGTTATAAGGGACAGGTCACAGAGCATGAGTTTCCGCTTTCCTCTGAAGGGAGGAGTCAGGGTCCTTCCCTTCTGAGACCATAGAAACTCACTCGTGGGTGGCATAAGACATCTGAACTCTGGGTAAGGGTCCATGAAGGCCACATGTCCTGATTGGCGCCCCGCACTCTGGTGGGCCGCACCCCGGCTGTGGTCTTTGACAGGTGACTCGGTGGGGCAGAGGGACATGCTTCCTGGGCCCATGCCATTCCCTTTCCAGATCTCAGCCTAGAATGCTCCACTTACATGTCCCCGAGCTGGCTTCCGGGGCATCCTGCGTAGGGCCACTCGTGCGCCTACACCCAGCCAAAGTGTGTCCAGGTGTGACTGAAATGGGCCGTGCAGGCCGGAGCGTCTCTCATAATGCAGACCGACCTGGGATGGCAAGGAACGGGGACGGGCTGCAGGCCAGGGGCTCAGCAAACATTGAGAGCAGGTTGGCTCAGCTCACACCTGATTGGAGCTGTGCAAGGGGGGAAATAGTGCCTTTGGTCTCCGTTTTAGATCTGATCTCATCAGCATCGTCACATGGCAGAACCAAGAGCAGGCGGATAAGGAGACGCACACACGCAATGAAGAGCCTGCTCTGGGTGCCTGTGCGCTCAGGACAGGCTGTTTGCCACACTGGGGTCTGGTTCTGGCGTCTTCCACGTCCCCTCTTTTTTCTTGTCACACATGCTAGGGGTGTGCCTTGAGATCGTCAGTGTTCTGAGGTCGCGTCATTTGTCTTTGTATTGATTCCGTCTCTCACGTAATAAGATTTTGAGGCCAGTCTTGATTCAGCCGGCCTTGACATCCAGCCCTGTTTTCTGACGCTCTTGCTCTCCCTCCTCGTTCTCTTGAGGCCCAGGCGAGCGTCATTGTACTTTTCTCTCCTGTACTTGGAATCGCTATCCGAATATGGAAAATAATTAGCGAAAATGTTCTGGAATGGACCGTGGAGAACAACAGAGTTGTAGAAGCACCTCACAGAGTCATTAATGAAATGGAGTCATCTCCTTTTCATTTGAAAGCTACCCCAAGGGAGAATTAGTCTCCCTTTGTCCACTGGAGACCCCCCAGCTCAGCTACTTCCTGGCTGGGTCTCTGACAGAGGTACTGCCATTCTCAGCTGCTCACAGGGCTGTGTGTGGGTGTGCGTGAGAGTGTGAATTAAATGCGATAAGGTGCACACAGTAGGTACTCAGTAATGGGATGTCATCGTTTCTCACATCCAGCAGATATTCACGGAGCCTCCAGGCATGACATGGACTGCTGGGCTGAGAGGTGAATGGGACAGGCACGCCTCTGTCTTTTGAGGCTGGTAAGAGTAGGAAGGAGAGGAGGTTTGCACACAGCTCCGTCATGGCCATCCCCTGCCAATGAGTAGCGCATCAGCTATGATTTATTGTGCTTTTAATAGGTTCCAGACACTGTCTTATGAGCTCAGGCTCTAAAGCCCAGGCTCGAATCTCGATTCTGCCATTTGCTCAAAACCTCTCTGTGAGCCTCTTTCCTCACCTGTAAAGGGGAATAAAAATAGCATCCACATCTGCGGGGCATTGCGAACTGGATGTGGCAGTATCTTTAAAGTGCTTACACAACCGCTGGGCACACAGCACCGACTTGTCAGTGTGCGTGGCAGCACTCTAAAGTAGCTTCTGTGATCACTTCTGTTTTACAGGGAGGAAACCAAGGTTTTGGTAATGGACTCAGTCAGGTCCAAAGCCCCGGGTGCTGTGCACAGTGCTGGGGCCGGGTGCAGGCTTGGAGGCCGAGCCTCCTGCAGCTCCTGTGCCTCTGGGGCCTGCCAGGACTGCAGTGCTGTGGGACCGCAGGGGCGCAGAGCGCGCCGGCGGTGGGTCGGGGTCCCCTGCACTGCGTGTCTCGCCTCTGGGCCAGGCGTTTGTGGTGACTGGTGCCTGGGAGAGTTGGGACTAGGGATATGGCCCGTGGGCAGAGCGGAGAAGGGGGGGATGGTGAAAGGAGGCTGCAGAAGGGTCTCTTTGGCCTGGACCATGCAGCTGCTCCTCCTGGGGAGGCAGAGCTGGGCTGGAAGGAGCGCTGGGCCTGGGGAGGGGTCTCGCCCCTTCACATCTCCCCCTTCCTGTCCCCCTCACGGGCCTTTGAAAGGGGCCAACCTCAGGCGAAGTGGGCCCACTGTCCACAGGGCTCCCTTACCTCTGGCGGCACTAACTTTTTCCCTAAGAGGGGTTCCTGCTCCTTAAATGTGGGAGTCTTGCTCAGATTCCAAAAACTTGGTTCCATTCCTTTTATGGGCATTCGGGAACCTGTCGGAACATGTGTCCTAATGTTGTCTCTAAAAGATGTGACCACTGTGTAGACATGATCCAGTTCCTTGTCTTCTAGATTCACTAAGACGAAGTTACGAGAAAACATTTCAGACTGATTTAAGTAGCAAGATCTTGAAAAAGTGAATTTATTAAAAGTGATTTTTTTCATTGGTGAAATTTTGGAAGATAATTATAAATGAAATAAATTATCTAGAAAATAACAACACTTAACATTTTGGTGTGTTTTCCCACGAACGCCTTTCTCCCCTCCCTCCCTCCTTCTGTCCATCATTTGCAAACATTTTTCCAATGCCCACTTGTGCCATGCACTGTGTTAATTGGAAGGTAGACACATTTTCCCTGGGGATGATGGAGTAAAGGGCTGTGACAGTGACAGAGGGGCCTCCGAAGCCCTGACGAGGTGGGGACTCGCTCTGCTAGGGCAGCGAGTAAGCTCTGGGCTTCTTAGTGGGTGCCTTCCCACATTTTTCTTCTATGAAATTGAGTTACATAACCTATTTTTTTTCACTTAATATTATGAACATTTCTTGGTGTCCATAACATTTAAAACAACTTAAAAAGAGAGAGAATTGTAGCCTGTAGGATCACACCACTGAGTGGCCCTGTCTCAAAACTATATTGGCCAAAGCTATGGGTGCGAGAGGCCCGTGGCAAAGGACGAGCGAGGTTCCCTGGGGTCAGGGCTGGCCCTCCAAGAAGAGCTCAGATAACCGTCAGCTCCCCTCCTCTTCCTGCTTCCTCCCCTTTATGCCCCTTCCGGTATTTTGGCCTGAAACCTGCAGAAGAGTGATGGTTGCCTGGCTCACCTGTCACGACCTGGCTGGGTGCACTCCTGACCCTCTGCTGTCCCTTCTTTGGCAGAGCAGCTCAGTGACTGTCCCCATGTCACTGAGTGGAGCCCACGAATGGCAGCTGCTCCATGTGGAGCCTGTCCAGTGAGCGCCCAGTGGGCAGTCACCTGAGGCTCCTTGCCCATGACAGACGGACGCATCAAAGCCCCACCAGCTTGCGTCCAGCTCCCACTGAGAGCCCCCAGTGGTCCTGATGTGCAGAGGGTTCAGAACCACCGGGATCCATGAATTCTGTTCCTTCAATGGCTGTCGTGTGAGGTGTGGATTCAGTTTTATTGGTTCTCGGATGCCCATCCAATTGTCCTAGCACCACTGACCTGAGATGCCACTGCTGTCATACACCGAGTTCTGCATCAGAGTTTGATGTTTGAAGCTTTTGCTTTGTATCGCTGTAGGATTATCGGTTATATTTGGGACTAAATAGCTCCTAGGGTCTGGGAAGGTTTGGCCCAAAAGTTCAGGCCCAAATGCTAGACCTGAGGCCTGAGTGCTTCTGAGCAGGATGATAGGCGGGACCTGTCCTGTGTGTCTCCAGGCCAAAGGGACACTCGGGGATCATGGAACGCATGTCCTCATTCTATACTTGAGGAGACGCACACAGAGTTTATGGAAATTCCAACTGTTTCCTCCACAGGAAGGTAAATGTCCTCTGAGGCAGAAGGGGCCATCTGTACCCAGAGCCCTACGCAAGACTCAGCTGGAGGCCACTGGCTTCCTCTTCTTCCAGTTCTTCCTTCTACACCTGTGCCTCACGGCTTTCCTCCCCAGCTGAGGAGGGTGCGGAGGGGTGTGTCAGGGGCACACCTTCCCCAGATCCGGACTGGAGAAGGCCTGACCTCCACATGTGGGGCAGAGAAGGGATTTGGACCCATCCATAAATAACATCAGATCCTACTGACAGGCAACACTGCAAGGGATTTCCCAAAAGTGGTCAGTTCAGTGACCAAGGGATCCTGGAGTCTGAAAGCCTTGAACTTCACGGAGGGGGACCAGGAAGCTCTGTGACAAGTGGCGATCCCAACTCTTCGGCCATGTCCAACTTCAGCTTCTGCTGCTGGGCCCAGCGGCTGTATGTTTCTCAGTCTGGAGGCCCTGCCAGAGTGTGCCCAGGCTGAGGCAGGAGGTACCAGGGTTGGGTGTTCTGTACAGGGGCCCGCTGGGAGGAGGAGTACCCAGGCCTTGGAGCACCCACAGCCAGGACAGTGGGCCCTCCAGGAGGCCCGCTGAGGCCAAGGCCACATGATATGTGAAGATGCGTGATAACTCACTATAGGAGCCCAGATAGAGTCACTAGGCCGGTGGCCTGAGACTCTGCATTTCCAACAAGCTCCCAGGTGAGGCCAGTACTAGTGGTCCAGGGAGCCATGTCTTAAAAGAGCGAGACTTCAGGTGACCTTTTCCTGCACCCTGCTTCGTCGCCATCCCTTGGCTTTCTGAACCCAAGCCCTGGAGGTTTAGGCCACGGTCCCATGATCACCACTGACCCATCCCCTCGTCTGCCTCCTGGGTGCCCTGGCTCAGGGGTCAGACGTGCTAGATCCACAGACCACCCCAGACACCTGAGGCCAGAAGGCCAGCATGAGGGTACGACTTGTACTCTAGAGGGGAGCAGGGAGCACGGACTTGGGTGGGGCGACAGTTTCCTCCCTGTGCCCAAGAGAACCATCCTGGCTGGAGAACCAGGGTTTCCAGGATGGTGAGTGCTAGAGAAGGTCCCGATGTCAAAGGATGGGCCAAGCAGCCTGGTGGGGAGGGTTGGTCGTCAGCCCGTGAGGATGTTTGGCTCTCCCCAGCGGGCAAAGGAGACTTTAGAAGGTGCTACCCAGTTCCCTTTCCTTCTCAGCAACCTACACGTGGACAAAACTCCGATTTGGAGAGTGAGGGTCTAATCCCTGAGGAAAAACGCACATCCCCTGCAGGGCCCACCTGGTACTGCAAGCCAGAAGGTCAAAGGAAATGTTGCTGGGCACACGTCAGCTCGCCTCCTAGTGCGCCACGGGCGGGTGCCAGGCCAGATGGGCCGGGGCCGCGGCTGGGGTCCCCAGGAACCGGCGCAGCACACACGCTGCAAAACGCTGGGATTCACGGTGCGAGTGCTCAGCTCGAGGATAGAGAAAGATGGGACACGGTGCAATTGCAGTGCTTTAGGCCAAAGGACCACTCCGTGTCCAGAGGAATGATGATCATGGAGAGAATGAATACAGCGAAGTATTTGGAAACTAGCCAAAGCAGCGAGGCACGTTGGCGCGAGGAAGAAACAGACGCAAAGGGGAGAGAGAGAAAGCACCCCGGAACCTTTGATTACAACATGCAAGGAGTTGCACGTTCGTACTTTGCAAGTAGAGATAAAGAATCACAAAGCGTGTGCAAGAACACAGTACACAATGTAGGAGAAATTTTTTAAGTGTCTTGAAGAATTTCAGACGTTTGCTTCTGGGATACCTCAAATGCGTTCAGGGCCTTTTTGGATGTGAGGGTCTAGATGGTGTAAGAGAAAAAAAATGGGTTGTTGGGCAGCTGGGTAGATTCTGAGGACAGCGGAGTGGCGGTCCCTTGGCCTGACGCCCAGGAGCGGCAGGCGAGGAGGACCCATGGCCGGTGAGAGCTGCCTCGCTCAGGTTCTCTTGTAAGTGCTGTGCCCAGGGGCGTGCGAATGGCTGCCCAGTGGGCGTTTTGGGGGTGGCACTTGTCTACATAGACACCTCTCTGGGCGCCAGGCAGGAGGGCACGAAGCCTCCGTACACTTGAGAAAACCAAAGAAGACGGGGAGAGGAAATTTGTATTTGAGAAAAGCACCGTGAATGTCAAGCTTCTCTCACCTGTCCCCCCAAATGGGCTCGCCTGGCCCGTGTCCCAGCCGGCACGCTGGAGCCCCACCTGCCTCTTTCCAGGACCCACCTTCTCCCAGGCACCGCCGTCATCCACGTCATCTTTGAGGTGGGAGACGTCCAAGTCATCTTTGATTCAATGTCTGTCCTCTCCCCTCCCTGCCTCCAGCCAGCTGCCCACTGGTTCCTGTCACTTCTCCAGCCATTGTAAGTCTCGGCCCTTCCTGTCCACCCACAGCCTCGGCTCCACCCGGGTCCTCCTCCTGCAAACCCAAACCTCTGCCCTTGCCCAGCCGGTCTCTCGTCCCCCAGGCGCTGCTGGTGCTGGCCCTGGGCCTCGCGAACAGCACCGTCAGGGGGTCGCCTTGCGCACTGTTTGACTCTGGGGCTCCTTTGCTCAATACACCTTCCGTGGCTCCCCATTGCCAACAGATTAAAAGTCCAAACTCTTTAACTTAGCTTAGGAGGCTCTCTTTTGCCTGCTGCTGGCTGCTCCTGCCTCTTCCTCCACTAGTTGTCTGCACAGCCCTTTGGTGTGTGTCCAGCCCATGTCCTCAATTGTTCCTGGCCACGCCACACACCCTCCCTTTCCAGTCAAGATCCACTTGTAGGTCCCCTTTCATTTGACGATGTCACCCACTGGGGCCACCGAGCCCATCCCCGAGGATTTTCTTTGTCAAGGTTTCCTAGTCCCTGGAGGTTTAAGATCTGAGGAGCTCAGACACAATCCCGCTCTGTGCGGTTCCTTTGGAGGCCTGGAGCTTGTGCCCATGGGGATCATCTTGCCCACCCCACCCCCATCCCCGGTTCGTGCCTCTGTCCATCTGCTCCCTCTGTTTACCGAGTCACCCTGGGTGTCGGATGCAGCCAAAACTCAAACGCATGCAATATTTGGGGGCAATCTTTGACTTTCTGGAGGATCTGGAGATGTTCTGGTGAGGGCTAAGCTTGTATATCCCAAACACACACACACACACACACACACACACACACACACACACACAGTGTTTACACGGGTGCTTTACACGTTATGTCTTTCGAACTTTCTTCCTGCCCCCTTTCCACTGCTGTGTTTCTCTGGCCCCAGGTCGGCGTCCAGCCTCATGCCCTTGCTCACTCTTTTTTACCCACCCTCTTGCCTCGCTCTGCTTACTCCTCCCATCCCTTTCCCGCAACCCGCCCCCCCCCCCAAAAAAAAAAACATCCCCGATTCCCCTGCTTGTTGCGTGTGGTGCATTCTCTCTCTTCCCTGAGCCTTGCCGTGGTCCAGGTCAGGCTCCGGGGGCCTCGCCTTCTGCCGTAAGCACTGGTCAAACTCTCTTCCACCCTCCCCCATGCAGATAGTATTCTTTCTCTCAGAAGGTGACGGCTATTCAAATGTTCCCCAGGCACGTGTTTCTGCAGCATCATCAGAGCACTCGCTGGCCCAGCCTTCCTGGTGATGCCCCAGCTGCCAGACAGACGCGGACTGTTGATTCTTTTTGGGCTGAGTCTGGGGCCTGGCACTTGGGGGGGGGGGGCCAGGGCAGTGATCTCTTTTGATCGTGACCATGACGGTAACGTGAGGACCTGCCGGGTGGGAAGTGACTTTGGGAGTGTTTTTGGGGAATGGAAAGTAGAGTCAACCACCACTTTACTGTAAGAGCACTCTGAAAGCCCCCAGCGATCCAGGCACTCTTCGTCCCTGAAAAGTCTTGTACAAAAGGAGGAGACAAAAGAGGAGGAAAATGAAGTGAGATCTGGAGAGGGTCTCCCAGTGTGCCCGCACGCAGGGGAAGTCCATCCCCGCAGCAAAAGGAGAGGGGAGCCGCCGGACCTGCTGCCCCGCATCGCCGGGCTTCATAGGAAGTGCTGTGATTTCATTCATTCGGTCGATGCAGACACTGGGTGAGCTTTACTTTGTGCCAGACCACGTTCTAGGAACTGGGAACGCCCTGGGGGACACGGCAGATGGGGCTGTGGCTTCCGTGGCGTTTGTAGTAAACAGCAGATGTGGGGGAGATCAAAAAGCCTGTTGTGGTGCTGAGGGCTCTAAGGGGTGACGACAGAATGACGGCCCCCTGCCTAGTGCTGACCATAAGCTCAGGTGGCGGTCGGCTCTGAATCTAACTTGAAGGGACAGGAAAGGACGTGGCCAGGACGAAGGCCATCCAGAGGTGAGGCTCAGGAGATGTGTCCCCAAGGTGGGAGGTGTCCAGAGTGCATCATAGGGGCTAATTTCCTATCAGAGAGCCTGGAGCTGGTTTCGCAGGGTCAGACCCCCTCTCTGGGGCCAGGCGACCCGACTCCCAAGAGATCCTCACAGCTTCTTGCAGAGAAAAATGTGGGAGAAGAGGGCGATGGGTCTTAATGGTTCTAAAAACTTAGGATTTTTTTTATTTCACTTGACGAGAGGAGGCCTCTGGCATGGACACAGCTGGCTTCGTCGGGAACCTGCATCTGGGTCCAGGTTCATTCCAGAAAAGGGCACAGCGAGCGCTCGTTGCCACAGAGAGCGGGGACGGTTTCTCCCCGCCCGGTGGCTCAGGCATTTCCACAGCCTTGCAAGGTGCACTCCCATGAAGCTTTCCAGGGAGGGTGAGCTGCCGGGAGTTCCTGGGGAGGGAGGACTTACAGGGTGGCTCTTTCTTTGTAGGAATAATTTGAGGCCTAGGATGACGTTATCTCCTTCCAGAGAAAACTGTTCTCTGCTTCCGAGAAATGCCTGCTGGCAGTGCCCCTGCGGTCATGTTCACAGCCGCAAGCCTCGGGCACCAGCCCGATGGCACGAAGTTGAGCTGCAAAGCCACGGAGGGTGGGCCGAATTCTCATTCTCTTTTGCTCTGTGAGCGTAGCCCTTCGGGGTTAGTGCCAAGGAAGTGGGGGAGTGCTCGTTAGGGTCCCCCGCTTTTGGTGGGTCCTGGCATGTGACTCCTACCAGCCCGCCGGAAGCCCAGCTCAGTTCCTAAGCGGATTCATCTGGACCTACCAGTACCCTCAAGGCAACAGCAGCTTTGAGAGCCAGGTTTACTGCTCTGGGTTCTCTTCTCTAGCCTCTGCCCAGGGATTCCTCACTACCTTGTTATCTCTTCGATGCCTTTAAAAAGGTTGTTCATTGTAAATATCCAACCTTCAAAAAAAAGAAAGGAACCATCTTCAGGGGATGGTTTCAATGGCCTTGTGGGCCATTTCCAGAAGCAGAAGTCTGAGTTACTTCTCTTGGCTCCTCCTTGCCCTGGGGCTTCTCAGGAGATGCCCACCCTGGGGAAACGGAGTCCAGCAGAGTGTGCTGGGTGGAGCGGGCAGAGGGAGGCAGGCTGGGTCCCAGAGTGGGAGCGGAGGCAGGCGCATGTGGGCCTTTGGGGCACAACTTGCACAGAGGTTAGCCTTAAATCAGAGACCCGCCCACCTTTCCAAGAGGGTTTGGAGGGTCCAATATCTGGACCATGCATGGTAGCCTCCAGACCTGGCGTCTTCAGTCACCAGCAGCTGTCCCTATTTCTCTAATGGGCGTTGGGGACAGGGACAGCCCAGGAGGAGAGAGGGGGAGTCAGGCGTGCAAGAGGGGCACAGAGACCTGGGAAGGTCAGTGAGGAGGGGTCAGACTTCCCGCAGATGCAAGGCGCTGGCAGATTTCTCCAGGACTCTCACCTAAGCCTTTCGGTAGGATATTCTGGTTTTGTTTGTTTGTTTTTTTATTTCCAAGTGGAAATTAAATTCCATTTGCATTTCTTCAAATTCACTCCAATTCTATTTTTTTTTGTATATTTACATACATGTGTGTATGATGGGGGTCATCTTGTACCTTCTGACCTGTGGCCGGCTTCTGCCACGTCTCACAGGTTTCTGTGCCAGTGAACCCTTATTTGGCATGGGACACATTGCATTTAGGTCTCTTTTTATAACTCACTAGAAAGGAGGGAAAGAGGAGCTATGGATCCTAAAACCCAGACGATTTAAGTGATAGCGAGGTGCCCGGAAGGCTGGAGATATGGAGATGAGCTCAGGGAGAACCGAGACACAAACTTGAGTGCGGGCATTTTTTTCTGTGGTGAGTGAAATGCTGTACACTCTGCAAGGTACGTCGTCTCCACAAACCCCTACACTTCTGGAAAAGTAGTAACAATTCCTTTGTGGGCTTGTTTTGAATTTGAGGTTCCTCTGCCATCTCTTGGTCCTGCAGCGTTGCTGAGGGCATGGATGGGCTTCCTGAGGAATGTACTCTCATGTAGCTGACTAACCATTCTATCCTGGGATGTTTTCATTGTTATTGTTAATGCTTTGACAAACACCCTTTTATAGGCGTCTTCTGGTTGTCTTCTCTTATTTCTAAGGACAGATTTCTGGAAACGGGGTCATGGGGGCAAAGGTTCTTGGTATATACAAGCATCGACTTTGATTTTCCTAGAGAATTTGTACTAGCTTGCACCCCGGGAACCCATATGTGATTGTGCGAGTCTTGCTGAGTGCTCCTGTGGTGATGTTCCTTGTACCGATTCCGCATGCCCAGCCCTGACATAAACCCAGCTGGGTGCTGGAGACAGCCCGGGAGGAGAGAGGAACCAGGACTGCTGGAGGGGCCTACAGGCCTCACAGAGAAGGGGCAGATACTGGGGAGGTTATCTGCTGGCCATGCTGATGGCCCCTGCAACAGAAGTCTTTCTTTTTTTTCTAATGGTTACCTCGGTCTTGGAGTTGATCAGTTTTGGATACCAGGTAGAAAGAACCAGGCTTCCGAGCTTGCAAGGCCTCCTCTGGCCCTCCATAGCCTCTAGGGAGAAGCACGCCCTGTAAGAGTGAGCCCGCTGGCTTTGTCAGTAGCTGCCTGGGGTGGCTTGGCTGGCATGGGCCCTCTTTAAGTTCATAATTTCACAGCTCTGCTTTCGTTTTGCAAGGAGCCAGTCTTGATCCATTCATTTACTCATTCATTCATTTGACAAATATTTACTGAGCACCTACTATGTGCCAAGTCCTATTTTGGGCTCCAGGTACACCCCAGCCTACAGATTTCACATTCTCTGGAAAGTTTTCCTGCATGAGGGTGTGTTTAGGAATCTCTCACTGGCCTGAGTCAGCAGAGCAGGCGCTCCCTCCCCTTGCACCACGGACTCCCCAGCCTCTCTCCCCAGGTTCACTAGTGTCTGAGAAAGGATGGTGCCCTCCGGGACTCGTTTCACCAGCAGCCCCGAGCACGGAGTTTCTTTAGCTTCTATCACTAGATTTTGGGGGACTGGGCAGATCCCTCCTTCAATTGTATGCCTGCAGGGCAGGGCAAAGCAGAGCTCAGGGTCTGCACCAGCAGGCTTCTGTCAAGAAAGGAAAGGGGGGCTGGGGGGGCGCGAGGGGGTGGGCCGCAACCCGGTCACATGCAGCATGTGGCATATTGGCCAGGCGGCCCAGATGTCAGCTAAGAGAGTTAGAGCCGTTCACGTAGCCGAAATGTCAGGACCTGCAGAAGTGACGTCGCTGGGGTTTGGATGCCTATCTTCAGAAGACCACGGCAATTAAAAGAAAAACAGGCTTGACCCAGTCACAGTATCTTCTGGGTGTGTTCATTTGCATTTTCTTTCCATTCCGTGGATTAAGAAATGGGATGTATAATGTATTTGCATGATTGCAATTTAGCACGTCTCGAAACGTGCAAGTGACTGAGCTCCATGAGGACATGCCTGTCGCGGGCAAGGCTGCAGTGCAGGAGGGAGGCGGTCTGCTGGGCGGGCCCCCCCTGGCCACATTGGGAGGTGGCGGGGTGGGGGTAGGGGGCTCTCACGTCATCTGTGATCACATTATCAGCAGTGCTGAAGTTCTACAGAAGTTCGAAGCACGTCTGTATTTTCCTGCCAGTTTCCAGAAAGGGCCCTTCCACTGTCCCCTGGCTCTAGACTGGCATCATGCCACCTGTGTTAACAAATGGGAAGCACAGCCCCTTCACCGTTCTCCCCAGACAAGTAAATCCCAACAGGTATTTCTTGGTCTCTTCTGTAGACTTGGCAGGATTGCAGTCTTCAGAAACGTCACCCATGCCCTGTTAGGAGGTGGATGTGCTCCAATGTAGGTCTAAGTTTGCATGTCTGGACCCCTAGTGGTGCTCGGGCAAGTAAAGGCCTTTCTAGTCTCCCGGTCAAGGGGGAGGAGGGAAGAGGCAGCCAGGGTAGGGTGTTCGTGTCTAGAATATCTTTCCCAGGGTGCGATTGCTGTGCCCTAGTTGCCTGCTCATCTGGCCATGAGCCTTTCTCTGACCTGATTCCTAGAGCTAGCTGTCTCTGACGAGGGCTTGGCTGGAGCACCGTACTCTTTCGCTTAGAAGACAGTTTTGGGGGTAGGGAGGGGCCACCTCAGGTCTGCTGCAGCTCCCGTGTTCAGCGTTAGAAGCGGATGGGCGAGGCAAGGTGGCTTCGTGCCTTCCTCGGGGCGAGGTGTCTTAGGCAAGCGGGCAGTTGGCACACATCTCCCGGGACACACCTTTCCTTCTGCCCCCATGAATAAAGCAGTTAGTGAGCGTGCCCCCAGGTACGGGCATATTGCAGGATATCTTAACAGGGGCTGGGGACAGAGTATATGCCTCAGGTTCTGCAGTGCGCAGTGTGCCAATACATGCTTTGTGTGCTGTTTAGGAACGTAAGCTCTGGGCAGCATCCTGGAGGGTTGAGGACGGCTTCGCAGCTGCTGGAGGGGAAGTGTCTCCCCTCAGGCCAGGCACCCACCCACCCCCTGCGTTCCTGCTGGTCATGGGTGGTGCTGTGCTGACAGCGATAGTCTTCTTCCCAAGATGCAGTTCTCCAGGGGAGAATTCTGGGGAAGAGGAGAAGCACCTTGCCCTCCTTCCAGAACTCTTTGGTGCTTCTCTTTCATGCACCACATGCTCACCATGTCCCTGTTCCTCCAGGGCCTGCAGGAGGAGCTTGGCTGATGAGAACCGGTTGGGTCGCTGTATTTGATTCCTTTTACAGAGCCCCAGAAAGGGTGCCATTGTTTCTAGGAGGTCATGGGAAACAGACGCAGGGCTCGGCGGTAACGACAATACCGAGACCAGCATGAGCCTGGGCATCCTGTGGCCTTGCTCAGGCCCCGACACCCGCGAGCTCGCCAGACTTGTGTTAACGGCACCCGTCAGAATCAGACTGTCTGTGCCCAGAGCCGAGCAGCAGCCGGGCAAGCGGGAAGAAAGGGCACAGCCCTGCGACAGAACGTTGACACTTGCCATGTGGCAAATGCCCAGGGGCAAGGACTGGCTGCTGCTTGTGTTTCGTGTTCACTTCCTTCAACAGGAGTTAATTCACCTGCAAGGCTATCGCAGGAGATGTTTGTTAAATTGAAAAACAGTCCTCACATGCCTCCTTCGAATCACATTTCCAAATCTGCCTCTAAATTCAAATGGAAAAGCACGAAGCTAAGGTGGCCACCTCCAAAAGATTTCAGAAGACGTTTATGAACATGCAGCCCTTTATTTACACCACCCCCGAACTTTCTCTTTCCTTCAGTGGTCAGTACCCAGAATTGTAAGTAATCAAGTAACTAAGTCACTTAGTCGACTGATAAATTCAGGCCTTCCACATCATGTTAGGGTAGGCCAAACTGCTATAACAAATAAACCCAAAATATAATGGCTCAAACACAATAGACGTTTATTTCTTTCTCACATAGAAGTCCAGGGCAGACATTCCAGATGGTTGGAATTAGCGGAAGATGTTCTCTGCCCTAGGGACCCAGGCCGATCTTTAATGAGTGGCTTCCAAGACTGCTATTGTTATAGTTCTGGGTCACAGAATGTGAAAAACACGGAGAACAACACCCGGGGGGTTTGGGGGGCCCCCCTGGAAGTGTCCCACACCCCTTGGCTCACACTGGGAAGAACATAGACGTGTGGCCACACGTGACATTGTGACTGGGAGACGGGGCAGTAGGCGGTCAGCCCTACATACACCTGGCAGCCTTGGAAACAGAGGATGGGTTTAGGGTGTCGAGCAGAGAGACTTCCGCATTTTGGACTTGGAAGAGATGTGGGAGGCCTGCTTGTCCCCTGGCCACCCCTGTTCGGGCACTGACCTGCTTGCTCGAAGTGCTCCAAGACCCCAGTGCGTATCTAAGCTGACTTTCTGATCTAGGGCGTGGAGGAATACCAGGCAGACGTGTGTGGGAAGAAGACGGGGAAGGTCCCTTATTTTCAAACACGTTCTCTGTCACTTGACAGAAACGATGACGCAGAGGAAGGAGGAAATAAATCCAGAGCAGTGACTTGCATGGGGGGGGGGTGCATTCTTTGCGGCTCTGGGGGACGGGGCTGGTGTCGTCCCCATGCTTGAGTCATCCCAGGGCTCTCAGAACCGGACTGTGTCACTGATGGTATCACAGGATCCCTGGACACTGCAGCGGCTTCGGTCGTAACCGCTGGCTCTGGCTGTCAGCCGCAGGGCTGCTAGGAGACTGACTGTATTTTGAGATCCCGGAGAAAAGACAGCATCAACCCGCGGCTGACTTGGAGTGAGGCTTCCCCGCGTCCTGTGTGCCTGCCTTGTGAACACTCTTTCTCTTTAGCCTGGCTGAGTTCACTTCCTCGTTGTTCTTTCTCCCGTCACCCCCCTCCCCCGCCCCCACTCCCATGGTCCCATTAACTGAACCTTACGTAAAGCCTCGCCCGTTCTGGCCTAGTGGTGTCTTTGCTCTTGGCCTTGGAGGTCTTCACTCCTGCCCTTGACCTCGCATTCCCCCTCCCTGTGCGGACCTCCCCAGCCATCCGGCCCAGCTCACACTCCCTAGACTTCTATCTTGAGCACTCGTGGGCACTTCTCTGTTGCTTGGATTCCTGCGCACGTGTTTTTTCAGTGTTAATCACGTCCAAGTGACGGTGAAGCTCCTTCAGTGCTGGGAGTCTGCCTTGCTTGCTCCCTTGGGCTTGAGCGTGGTATAGCGAGCATGACGTAAGTGCTCGTGGGTGGCGATGGTCACGTAAGAGCTTGGGAGGCTGCAGTGGCTTCGAGCTGGAGATGTAGAGGAATGCCATTCTTGGGCACTAGAGATTGATAAAGTCCCTCTCCTGGGCTCCTGCCTGGTGGCCAGGAGCAGATTCGGCCAGGGGAGAGAACAAAAGAAGGAAGGGCTCCCCACTTCGCCTAGTAAGCGTGAGCTTGTCCCCAGTGGCCTGGGGTCCCAGGGAGCAAGCAGTGCCCTGCAGCATGGGGCTGCCCGGGCAGTGCCCGGGTGCCAGCATCTGAGGGACGTCTCCGGGGGCTGCTGGAAGCACTCAGGTCCATGGATAGGACGACAGCTTCCCAAAGAGATAGGGAGGCAAGGGCCACGAGAATGAAGGGGCCACCTCCAGGAAGGCAGGGCCGAGAGCGGGCGTTGGGTCACTTTGCCTGCCCCTGCCACCTTGTCCCCGCCAGTGGCCTTTCAGAGGGTGCTTTTAGCCCCGAGTGAAAAGAGGATGGGACAGGCAGGCGGAATCTTTTATTTTCTGTGTCTGAGGTGCATGTGTGTCTGATGAGCTCAGGCTCACCCTCCTTAAGGCGTCCCAGTCTCCAGTCAAACCCCAGTCATTCATGAGGTGGGGGACAAGCTCAACCCTATCTGAGACTCAAGGTCCATGAGCCTAGGATTTCCATGCGGCCCACGGTGTTTCTTTAGCAGGGAAGGGCTCAGCAAACACGGGTGTCTGTGGTTATGCTGTGCAATTAGACTTGGGACCTGGATGTGGGGCATACCTCCAAGCAGGTTTTCTCAAATTCCCTCTTCTCCCAGCATCTCTCCTACAGTGACTGGCCCTGCGCCCCCACCCAGGGACCGTGAGGTTTCGCCTCCTCTACCTAAAAAGTGACAGGAAGTATGCAGGGGTGAGTTTTGGAGAAACACAAGATTCTGGAATGACATCCATAGCATAGACTCTCGGCTGAGACGGTTCACCCTGTGCCTTTTCTATGGTCCAAATTCCAGTGGCAGGACTTCTAGTGTCTAGCTCTGTCAGAGGTCCTGGGTCTGTTCTCTGACAGGCCACGAAGAAACGGGGAAGGAAGGGGGGGGCCTGTCACCAGTCTGTTCTAATTCCGACTGTTCTAACCCTGACACTCCCGAGGGGGCTGCCAGAGCGCCCGGCAGCCCCGGGGACACCACCCATCTCCTAGGGCAGCACTTCCTAAATGGCCAGCTGCCACCCAGCAGTGGGTTGTGGAATAATTTCGTGGGTTTTGAACAATGTTAAAATAATAACGGAAGACGTCAGAGTGCACTGCACGTAGTGGGAGGACTACTGCTTTGAGAAACTTGTGTTGCATCTCTGAGGACTCCAGGGAGTGTAACGGGTGCCCACGTAAGATGTATTTCTCACTGCAGTCCTGGCTAAAAATAAAAAATAAATAACTAAGCCCTTGAATGACGCCCCTAGAGTGTCTCAGCTGATCCCGACTGATCCCGGAGTTACGTAGAGAGTGAAGCCCAGAACGGGTGGGAGAAAAAGATCTCAGAAAAGGGGTGAGCCTTTTGATCTGCTTTCGGGACTGGATGTGGAGCAAACATGTCCTGAGCCTGAGGTCCTTGGACCCCCCCCCCACCCCACCCCGCCGGGCCCAGGCGACCGCCCTGAGCCTCCTGGAGCAGGCCCTGTCTGGAAAACCGAATTGGAGGAGCTGCCCTTGGGGAATTTCAAGAGCGTCAGCAGTTAGCTTCAGAAGTGTGAATGACATGTCCAGGGCTTTTCTTCATCCCTGCGATGCCTGTGAATTTCTGAGATGCACAGACTGGAAGAAGAGAGCCTGCCAAGCTCGGGAGAAAGGAGAGACATGCGGGCGGCCCGCCCTCCTCCTGCCTTCCCTCCTCCCCCCACCTCCCTTCTTGAGCACCTTCTTTCTGCAGGGGAGTGGGGTTGCAATGAGAACAGGCAGCCTTTGGGGTTCTCTGGGCCCCCCTTGCTGGTAGGTCAGACCCCCAGTGGCCTGGGAAGACCCGACGGGAAGCCCTCCAGGACGGGAACTCATGGTGTGGCTTTGCTACCACATACAGGAGTGTAAAAGTAACCAGCAAAGACGGAGTGGGCAGAGGTGGGTCCTCAAGGGAGGCGGGCTCTATAGGGTCCACAGGGAAGAAAGAAGCAATAAGAGAGGTGTAACCGGCGAGGGAGGGTTTCTTAGCGTAGCCATTCCCTCAGGAGCCAGGTCTGCGTCACGACTGTCCCAAAGTGAAGCATCTTGGGGACGTCGCTCGTCATGATGCGCCCAGACTGCAGGTTGAAACCTGGCTGGGAACCATCGCGTAAAGCGGTTTCCACAAGCGCGTTCTTTCTCCACGCCTTCGAGTTTGGGGCCGGGAATTTATTTCCTGTTTCCATCTTTGTTTGCCTTTCGGTTTACTCATTTTTGAGCTAGAGGAGGTGGGAAAGTGGCTGTGCACTCGGCCACCGCCCTCTCCGACGACCTCCCACGTGGCAGGGAGGAGGCCTGCTGGGGCGGGGGGTCCCTGCGCCCCTCGATCATGAGGGAAAGAATGAGGTGTGCTGCTAGAACCCAGTGAGACGTTAGCACCCAGGCATGCGTCTGCACAGACTCTGTTTGTCGGGACCGCAACCCCTACATATCTCCCGGGGTTACCTCACACCCCCGCGGACGGTCCAGGGTCATGTTTTTGGAACTCGTGGCCAGCACGTAGTCTACACTCATGGAGTCTTTCCCAAATGCGCCCTTTCAAAACGGAAACACAGAATTAAGTGAAAGAGAAGAAAAACGCATCCCAAGAAGTAGCTTCTTCAAAAGAAGCCTGTCCCCCCTGGATCGGAGGGTGGGGCCAGTGCTTCAACCCCGTGGCCTTTCGCCCTGGGGGCTCGTGGGTGCCATAGAGTCAGGTAGAAGGGCATGTGACCGTTAAGACCTGGCCAACCTCTGGTGGCTTCCGGGGGGTGAGTGTTTGCTCTGGGTGGACAGAATCATCTTGGGATTCAGAGGAAACCCAGGGGGAGCACAGCATCCACACAACTGACGATGCCCAGGAGCCTTCGGTGGTGCCCATCGGCTACTTAGTTTAGCACTTGAAGACTGTTTTCTTGAAGCGCTTGGAGGCTGTTCTGACCTAAACCTCTCTCTTAGTGTCTCCTGTTCGTTTCCTCAAAAAGCCTCGTTCCCATCAGTGGCTCGGGTTGTCCCCTGTTCCTGTCCGTTTCCCCCCTATGGCCCTGGCCACCTTGGTCATCGGCCGTCGTCCGTTACAGCCGTTTCTGTCTGTTATCCTGGGTTCCATCCACTTCTAAGGACCACTACCTCTTGCTCTGGCTTGTGTTTGAATCTTTTTTTTTTTTTTTTTAAAGCAACAGCTTCTGATTATGAAATAATTTATACTTTTTACAGAAAACATGGAAAATACAGGAAAATAGAGAGAGGAAGAAATCATTCATAATTCCACCCTCAGAGACAGACAGCCGTCTAGGTCATCTGTTTTCTGTGTACGTCGTCTGTGATATGCAATGGTCTGTAAGCTCGATACCATGCTCTCCATACAGTGTCTCATTTTACCCAGTTAAGTTCGTCACACAAGGATCTCCCCTGCCGGGCCTCTTCCCGAACACTGACCATGCGCTACCGCATCGTGTGAGGGAGTATCGTCATTCAGTTGTCCGCGGTTTCCGGAAGGTGCTGCTCGTGTGCACCCCCACTCGCGGTGGGGGGCGGGGGGAGCATGCCTGTGCCACTCCGTGTGTCCGTTTGGTGCCTGAAAAGGCCTCAGACACCCGTGAAGGCAAGAGGAGAAAGGCCCGGGTCAGCGTCTCAGTCGGCTGCGGGATTCTACGGAAGTGTGGGGCAGGGGCTGGGGAGTCCCCAACCCAGATGTCTCGGAGGAGGAATTTGGAGACAGGCAGGAATGGGCTGGTGAGGGGGGAGAGGGGGCATGGGCAGCCGGGGCTGTCAGTCAGCTCTGCTTCCCAGGGGCAGGTGGTTTTGAAGGAGACCCGAGCAGCGTCCCTCTCCCCGTCCCTGGACACCCCACTCCCACCTGCTTAGCTGTGGGTGCAATTAAAACACTCGGCAAGAAATGGTCTCATTTTGCTCGTTTGCCTTTTTCTCAATAACCTTGAGGTCAAACGTTTCTCACGTATTTCGTTATGTACTTGTGTTTCTTCTAAAAGCGGTATGTCTGGCTTCTCTGTCTGTCCATTATTATTTTCCTTATTGATGTATAAAAGTATTTGCTACATTAAGCCTGCGAGGTCTTTGTTCATTTCCTTCAAATATTTTTCAGCCAATTTATCATTTCCCTTTCTATTTTGTATAGGATGTTTTTGGAATGTTTTTAAATAACTCACTCTTGTATTATAATCACTTTCATTTCATGTTCAGAAAGCTATTGCTCACCCAGGCTTTAGTTAAAAATACACCATTTTTTTCTTCTCCATATCTTTGGATTCTTTTATTTATTTATTTACATTCAATATACTGGGTTTTTATTTTGGCGTACGGTAGGAGGAAGGGATTAAATTTTATTTTTTTCCTCCTCAAACAGCCACATTTTCCAATTTCACTTTTAGATAATTCCTCCATGAACTACTGCTTTTCTTGGCGATTCTTTTCTTAGATTTAAACTTTCAAAATCTATGTATCAGATTCCAATACTCTGATTCTATTTCACTGGTCTGCAGAGTTTTATGTCAGCACCATACTATGTTAATTATCAGTAACAGTAGTGTTGGATCTCAGGAAAAGCAACCCCTTGACAGTCTTTAAACAGCTCTTAGCTATTCCCACCTTTTCCCCCTTCCCCTTTCCAGATAAGCTTTAGAATCTTTCACCAAGTTGAAAAAAAAATAATAATTTACTGGAATTTAATTAGGATTGCATTTTGCCTAAAAATTACTTTGGCAAGGACTAACAGCATTGTTATATCTAGTATTTCGATCCAAAGTTATGTCTTTCCTTTAACTTTTATTTTTTTTATCAACCTTTGTAAAAAGTTTGTGTTTTTAACATGTCTTGAACATTTCTCATTAGTGTTGTTTCTAAATTTTTTTCAATGCTCATATGAATGCAGTTTCCCCCCTGTATTTGGTGCTTATTGTTGGGATGTAGAAAAAGGTATTGATATGGGAGATCGTGATATATTTATTTTGTATCACGCCGAGAATGTCCCAGTTATGCTCTGATATTACTTGGGTGCATATTATTAAAGTCTACAGATAAACATTTTCTCTCTTCATTTGTAACAGAAATGTAGCTATTCTAGAGTTTGATAACAAGTTGGCATATTGTCCTGTTGTCTCGAGGGTTCAATTTGCAAGTTATGGGCTGAATTTATTTTGAAAGTTCCAATAACCTTAAAAGACAGCATACGATTTTAGGGTTTATCAAAACGAAGACTGGGTTTAAAAACTTGACCACTGCCGTTCTGGGGTGCCCAGTGAGCAGGGGGCCTGTATTTCAGGGTGGTCCCAGGAGCGTGGTTACTCCGTGGTGCCAGGGAGGGCAGGTGCACAGGCAATACAGCTGGAGGGGGAGTGAGGCATGCTGGGAAAGCTGAGAGTACTGCCCAGGCCAGGGGCCGGAAGAGCCTGGGGCTGAGAAAGCGCATGCAGGCCGGCAGGAACCACGTCCCTCCCGCCCCCACACCCCCCAAGACAAGCCAACCAACAGAAAGCAGCCCCAAACAAACAAACAAACCCCTTTGGAACTTTCCAGAGTCTCGGTCATGGTGCCTTTCCAGCACCCGCGCTGGAAGGAAAATAACCTGTTTCCTAACTATTGGTTCGTGAACTCTGAGAGGCACGTGCGGTGGGGGGGGGGGGGAGAATTAGAGGAGGCAAATGTCTCATTTAGAAAATCTCTGCGTTGTTTTCAAAAACCTCCTTTTTTAAAGCAAAGTGTGGGTGCTCTGGGCGTGGATGGATTGCATCCCTCGGCGTCTTTGGGACCCCGGTCACAGAGCTGCTTAGCGCTGGGCCGGGCACCGCCAGCTGCTGGGACACTTTCTGACCAGCAAACTGTTTTAACGCCTTTCCTCGGGCCTCCGCCGTTCGCTTCAGACCCACAGTGGACTGGCTCAAAATGGTAAACCAAGGGAATCCCAGTACTGAATTACAAGTTAACTCAGAGCACAGACAGGAAAATAATTTCTAGTCATCCCAACTTAATATCTCAAGAGTTAAAAGAGTGATAAGCAGAGCCCCGTGGGACACAGTCTATGGTGCTGGCTGGGGGTAGACATGGGGCTGTTTTTTTTTTTCCAGATTTATAGCATGTGTTGTATTGAACACTATCAGTAGTGTTTACGAATAAGTGGAACCAGGGATTTGCTGTTTAGAATAAGAATCTGTTTCCCGAAGAACAACCCATGGGGAAGTATTCTCTTTTCCAAGTCTATATATGGGCAAGGCCCATTGCCTATACTAAAAAACAAACAAACAAACAAACAAAAACAAACAAAAAACTTAGCATTTAGGTATTTAACTGTTGAGTGAAATATACAGCATAAATAAAAGATCGGCCAAGGGTGACTGTGTTCTCCAAGCAGACAGCTTGGAGCATGCACACAGGAGGGATGCAAATGTAGCTAGCTTCAATTTTTTAAAAAAAATTAAGGGAAGCTAATCTCTCCCCTTTAGAAACGTGCCTAACCATCCGTATTAGTCATGCAGAAAGAGAGCAAGCACTCATTTTTTAAAATGGATTTAGAGTGTTACAGAAATAATTTCTGTGACTTGCCCCACATCTCCTGATTGCAAAGCTAAGCAGGTGAGGAGTAAGGCTCTCAGCATGGGAGCTCGGGTCTTCTGGGGAAGACTCCACACTCCGATTCCTGACCTCCAGAGTCCTGTCGTCCTTCAGGGTGGGTACGGGCAGGCAGAACTCACGGCGATAAAGCGTTCACATGAGTAAGAGATGGCTGACCCAGCCTCGTTATAAGCAGGGTGTGAGTTGGGGGAGAGGGTGGGATTTTAGCACGGTGTGTGGTGGGGGTGGAAGCAACCCTTGACCCTGCCACCCAGGCACACTGGCCGTGCTTTAGAGACAGCAACTGTGTGTGTGTGTGTGTGTGTGTGTGTGTGTGTGTTTGTGTACACATGCACAGGCGCATGCGTGAAGAGAGAGCATACTAGATTGAATTTAACACCAGGGACGCGGGGCCATTTTCCCTTGCAGAAGCCCGCAGCTGGCTCGGGGATCAGCAAGGGCATGGTCACTGCTGGACTAGCCCAAGTCCGGGGGAACCACACAGGGTCAGTGCTCAACAGCGACCCCGAGTGGTAGTGGGTCCCAACAGCGAGGGAGCTAGAGCGAGCCGGGAGGACTCTAGTTCTCTTTCCCAGTGATATTGGACAGAGCGGACCCAGTCCTCACGTAGGAGGAGCCTGGACAGCCAGAGAAGGACAAGCGAAAGTTACACTTGCCGAACCGGCTGCCGGGGGCCAAACGTCCCGGCCTCCTCCTCTCCCATCAACTGACGCGCTTCTCAGGCAGTCTAACTGGAGGGAGAGAGGGTGTCGAGCAAGAACAGCCTTCAGAAATCTGATGATAGCTCTGTGCGTGCAGGGACGGGAGCCCCTGGGGGCCCAGGCAGGCTGCCAGCAAATTCAGCGGAGGGTTACCTGGGGGCAAACTGCCACTGAGTTCCCCCCCTAAGGGGGCACCCCTTCTTGAGGTAAATTAACCTCCGACTAGAAACACAGAGGTTGGTCTTCTGGGTGCTGCAGCCACAGGGCAGGGCACAGCGGGGTGCCGTGATGGGCCTTAGCTCTCCAGGAGGAGTCGGGGGAGGTTCTGTGCCCCTCTTCCTGGGAGAGGAAGGCCTGAGAAGGTCATCCAAAGCCAGCAGGGCTCTCCGGGTGTGAGGGCTCCAGGGCCAGGCACCACGTGGGCGAAGTCTCCATTTCTAGAACCAGGTGCGAAATCACTGGGCTTTTTCGAAAACGAGCGCTAGAAGCGTAGAACAGGGGTGGGCCAAAAACAGCCGCCTCGGGGCCCGGCCGCGCTGTGCGCGCTTGGGCTGACCTCGGCAGGGGGGTTGCCGTGTTTCTGTCTGTTTAGTTTGGGGCCCGTGGAAGTGGGTGGGTGGGGGGGTTTCCGTCCCGCGTCCGGCGGGAGTCAGCCTGAGAGCTATCAGCAGGAGAGCCCTTTTATCTCACATTTTGGAAAGAAACCATCACCAACCAACCAGAAAAGTTGTACCGAAGTCAAATTCAGCTGGGGAAAGAGGAAACTAGAGTTTCCCAGAGGCCCTCTCTCCACTTTAACCTTGGTTGTTCTTGGGCAGCCCTGGGCATTTCCCTCCCAGCACTTAGAATTATAAATGTGGACGGCGGGTGATTATTTGATTAACGTCTGTCTCATCCCTCTAGACTGCTGGTTTCCCGGGGGCAGAGAGCCTGTTTGCGCATCGCTTTATGCTCACAAAGAGGAGGGTCCACGAAAGATTCGAGGGACCTAAGTACCTGTGTCCAGGTGCAGGTGGGGAGGACGTGGTGTCAGGGAGCGGTCGGAGGCCACTTCGTTTTGTGTCAGGGGTCCGCTCAGAGTGTGTGGGGGGGTGGCACGGTTCAACCGCAGCTTCAGAGCTGTGTGTGGAAAGCGGCCCATCCCCCCCAACGCACATCCGTTCTGGGCTGTAACCCTCCTGTGCCCTCCCGTCAGCACTGACAGGGGCAGGCGCAGGGGGAGGGAGGGAGGCAGGGTTTTAGGGGCCCCAGAAGTGTTTGGGTGAATGGAGAGAGCAGTTGCCGTAGCTTGAAAAGGTCACCCAGACAGATGGGTTTGGCATCTGGTTGGGAGCAGAGCCGGCTGACGAGGCCGCAGAATTGAGGAGAAATTGGCACTCCCTCGGGAGGTCCTGGGCTGAGGGCTGTGCCAGTGGGTGGACAGACATTTCCTGCCGCCATCTCTCTGGGACCTCCTTGTCTCCCCAGTGCCGAGCGCCCCACCACGATACTCCTGGGGAGCAGCCACTCAGGCAAGGCTGCTCCGCTGTTCGGCAGCTGGGCCCCAGGGACCAGCGCCCCTCAGGAAATGGCCCCAGGCTGCCGATCCTCCCAACTCGCTTCTGGGAAGGAAGGCTCTGTGTCCGTCAGCTGAATTTATAAGTTTCTTTGTTTTTGTTTTCATTTTGTTTTTTAATGTCAAAAGATTCTAATCCCCTGTAAACCAAAAAACTAAGAAAGCACCCAAGCAGAAAGGGTGTGGGTGCTGTCAGGTTGAACCCGGGAGGAACGCCCTCACCTTCTCCTCACAGCAGGATTCAGAAGTCCCCGCTCATTTGGGGGAGAGCAGGGGCGTGGGCCTGGCCCGGGCCCACCCACCGGTAGGGGCAGCAGAGTTTCCACTGCTGCTTGTTTGTCTCTCCTGTCCGGGTGGGAGCGCCTGGGGGCGGGGGGCAGGGGGCAGGCAGGGTCCGCCTCGCGTGTTCGCTTTGTGTTCCCTGGGCTGCTGCCCGGCCCCCACCGGGAGTCTTTAGTTCATGCTTAGGGCGTGACAGAACTTTCCAAGTTGCGGGGGAGTGGGGGGCCCTCGCGTGCTGTCACCGGGTTCCTGTCCAGGCAAGTGGCAATGTGAGCATGAGGGGAGCCCGGGGACGAGGGTCTGGGTCAGGGCGCACCTTCTCCTGCCAGCGTCCTCGACGTGTTGGAGGCGGGGTGAAGACAAGAAAGCGGGTGGGGTTTCAGAACATGACAGGCCACCCGGGCTTGAGGGCCCCTTCTCGTCCCCCCGAGTCCAAAGACCTCATTTTACGCTGGAGGTGGCTGTGGTCTGGAGGGCCCCGTGCCTTCCCCTGGCTCTACGCCGGCCTTTCTGAGGCTGAGTCTGGTGTGCTTTGATATGTGGCCCGGAGGGACGGTCACCATGACCAGCTGACCCCAGTCTGCGACCGCTTCTGTGGCTCAGGCGGCTCCTTCGCGTGACGACTTCCCCGTTGGGCTGACGCACGTTCCGGCTGTGAGGGCCCAGGCACGAGGGACTGGACGCCCAGCGTCGGCAGGGGCAGCTCGCCTTGGGTGGCCCGCGGGTGGCCATCGAGACCAGAGCACCGAGGGAACGACGCAGGCGGGCTCCCCCCACAGCGCTTCACGGCCCGAGGAGCAAGCCCAGGAGTGGGGGAAGTGCCCTCAGGCTGGGCCGGGTTCCTCCCCTCTGGTCACCTTCTGCAGCAAACCCCTCCCCGCTCCCGCCCCTGCTGACTGCCACGAAGCCGGCTCCCCCACCTGGGCGGTGCTGGGGACCAGGATGCTGGGTCGGGTGCTCTAACTGCTGACCGGCAATGCTAATTCCAGGGTCAGGGCCTTGGGATGGTCTGGCAATAGCAAAGAGGAGAGGAGAGCAGGGGCCTGCCACACCCATCAAGTGTGAATAGCAACGGCACCTCGGGGGACCGCGCCAACACGGGCAGCAGAAGCGGCCCCGATGCCTGGGCAGAGGTAGACGTGGGCTTTGTGCACTGTGAGGAGCAGAGTGCACAGCCTCGTTCCTGTGACTCTTCATGACCACTGGTCAAGGAAAAGTCCCAAAGCCCAAGAAGTGGGGCCCGGAGGGCTCTTGCTCACTCCACTGAGTCGACGGAAAGGGAAGTGGCACTATTGATTCCCAAGGACAAGTCAGTCAAGGGGCGTGGGGGAGCTCCAGGCGGGATGCCCGTTGTCCTCCGTGGACCGCCAAGCCCCGCCCTCCAGAAGGCGAGGCTCCACCTCTGCTCAGCTGCGCGGTTGGTGGGACAGTTGCTTGCAAATCTGTCACCTGAGAAACACCAGGTATTGCCCAGGGAAGAATGACACCCAGGTCCAAGGAAAACATTCTGAAATGCCTGAAGAGATGGGGGGAGAGTCAAGAGAAAAGCAGCACATGACTCCTCCCTCCGGCAGGATTTCTGGGGTGCGGCATCAGGGATGCAGCCTTTGCATGTAACCCTGCGTGCTTAGCACTCCCGCGGGGGGCCGCTTTTGACGGTGCCCTCAAAGCGTGGCAGATCCGCGCCTTGTGGAATGGCACCCAGCTCGCCCCAACTGAAACGTCTGGATGTCACCTTTGACCCCCAAACAATCAGCCAACGAGTCACCCTTTCGCAGAGCTGTCTGCCCACTCACGCTCGCCCACGTACTGGCCGCCAGGCACCGGCACTTCTCCCCCGGGGCCCCACCCGTCTCCCAGTCTCTGGGCTCAGCCCTCGCAGCCCTTTCCATGAACCACTGGCAAGTGATTGTCGACCAGCACCGCGTAGCACCCCGTCTCTTCTTGCCTCACAAAACCTTCAACAGCTTTCCATTGCCCGCAGATGGAAGTCCAAACTCGCCAACTTGTGCTGAGACCCCCACCCACCCGGTGGGGGCCCACCACCCGACTCTCTGGCGTTGCCCCTGACTCTTCTTCTGGAGGCATCTTCTGTTCTCGTCCAGGTGTCTGCTCAGTTGTCCCTGAGCCCTTCCCACACACTCCCACCCCCGCTGCCCTGCCAGAGCCTCACATTTCATTCAGATTCCAGCTTCCAGTCCCTCCCTCTGCAGTGACCCGGCACTCTTTAGGGGATTTGTGACTTGATGACGTTCCCCCCTGACGCCTTGCTGCCTTGCATGGTGGCCTGCATTTGTCCCTCTTTCTCTCCAAAGACACTGTAAATTCCTCGAGGGCGTGGGCTGCACTTTAATGGCTCTCTGGAGCCTCAGGCTTCAACAAAGGGCCTGAAGACCGTGCGCACTTGCTCGCCTTGCTGGCTTATGGGTCACAGGTGTTTTCCCCCACCACCCCCAGGACCGGGTCTAGGGTTAACGGCGACCTTTCAGTTGAGGACGTGTGTTTGCCGACTCAACGCACAGGTCCAGTGTGGGCTGGAAGACACCTGGGCTGAGATGAAATGAGCAGCGAGAAAAGGAAAGAGAAAAGAGGGGACCAAAGGTAGCTTCTGCGTTCCCAAGGGAAGAGGGGAAGCGCTCTTCAGCCGTCAGCAAAGAACACGCCCTAACGCTGCCCCAGCCCCTGCACGGACATGCCGTCACTGTGCAGAGTGTTTGTCACACACGCCAAGGGGGCCCGGCCACCGGGCTGTGGGTCAGCGGAGGAGCCGGCGGGGCCGGGAGGAGTGTCACAAGCACAACTAATACCCTCCGTTTCGGGGGAGCGAATGTTTCAAACGGACACAGCGTGACCGTCACCATCCAGAGAGGAACGAAAAAAAAGACTGTGGCCGCAGACACAGAGCTTCTGGGCTGGGGGCCGCAAAGGACCCTGGCCCGTTCCGTCTCTGCCCGCCCAAGGGGCGCTGGCGGTGGCCGTGTGGGGAGGGTCAGAAGACTGCACATTTGTTTCTGTCAAAACGGAAAGACTCTGTCAAGTGATTCCCAGGGTCTCCCCCTCTTTAACCGAATGCCATCGTGGATGTTCCCACATGCCAGCCATTCGGGGCATGGGCGACAGCCCACCCTCCACTGGATCATCAGGGTCAGGGATGGTCTCTACTATGAAAAAGGTTTTCTGAGTGAAGAAAAGGGGGTGCGACCTGGAAGATGGGGTCCTCTGCTCTGCAGGAGGAAGGCGGGCAGAGGCTGGGGCCTGCAGCCTGTGTGGGCTGAGGGGCCAGCCGGGCATTGACCTGGGGGATGAGGACGGCACCTTCTGGGGAGGGATCCGACCTTCCTCTACCACATGCCCACTTCTCCCGGCCCATTCCCCCCACCCGAGCTGCTGGACAGCCCATAATCTTGTAAGTGTAGGGAAGAGAGAGGGCGAAGGTGGCGGGGGGTGGGAGCGGGGGGCAGCCCAGGGAAGACAGCCATGAAGGGGTGCGGGCGAGCCCTGGCCACTCGCAGCCTGGCCTCCGGGACGCCGCGCTGGCCCTGAGCGGAGCAGCCGGACTCCGCGCAGCGGCCCCAGGGGGGCGTGGCGGGCAGAGAGGGGCCTCGCGTCCATTCAGATGGGGAACACTCAGAAGCATCCCTTGAGAGTGACAGGTTGCCTGCTGGGGTGCTCGGCCGTCTAAGAGACCACCGACCCCCCAACACCAGCGACGATCACACTGCGGGTTGCAGACCATTAGTAGGTTGTGAAATCAATTTAGTGGTTCGCAGCCAACATTTTAAAACCGATTAAAAACCGAAGCTTCAGCGCCCTGCTTACAGAAAGGGTGGTTTCTTTTCCTACTGTCCTGTGTCTGTCTACATCTTTCTGTATCTATACCTATACCTATATTATATCTAAATATCTGTTCAAGGTAATTGTGAAAAGTTATATTTATTACGATGGTGTAGGTCAAAAAAAAAAATAAAAACAACCGAAAAACTGTAGCCTAAACTAGAACATCACCAGCTGGACCCGGCTGGTCTCGGAGTGTCGCAGAGAGAGAGAGAGAGATGGAGCCTGAGGCTTGGGGCCTTTTTTGGCCTCGTGGACTGGGATTAGGGGAGCCCCCTCATTAGGCCCTGTCTCTTCCTGGGGAGAGGACATGCTGGGGACACCTGGATGGCAAGGACTGTGATGAGACATCCGAGTGTGTCTCTCAATGCTGCTGCTCCCCGTTGCTTCGGGGCTCACGTGAGCTTCTGAGATGTGCAGACCGGAGGAAGAGCCCGCTACAACTTGGCAGAACAGGAATGCGGCACCTTGTCGGGAAGTTGCCAGTGGCCTTATAGGACCTTGGGGATGAGCAAGGAGCCAGCACTTGTCTTTGCTAAAAGTGTGAAATCCAAGTTGCGCCAGAAAAGTGGAAATGCCAGGGACTCTTCTTCCTGGGGGACTGGATGTGCAGGGCTGCGCTGGGAGGCCATTGGAGAGAGCCCGGGGGGCTGGGGAGGGGACAGTCCCTGCTGACTCTGCAGTCGGAGCAGGCACCTCTGCTAGCTGCAGGCTACTTTAGGGAGAGGCAAGAGGGCAAGAGCTTGATCGTTCGCTACAAACACGCTGCACAAATTGCTGAGGATTAGAGAATAGCTTCCAGAATGCTGAGAGAGAAAGAGTATGAGTGGGGGGTGTGTGCGCACATGTGTGTGCACGTGTGTGTGCACATGATGCTCATGAGTGCTGTCTAGTGACAGAAGAAAAAAATAGTGTTTCCTCTAGCACACTGACTTGAATATATACTGCATGCTTAATTTACTTAGAATAATTTCATTCAAGATTTCAGGACTATTTGCACTTGTAATTGCTGTAAAAACCAAGATGATTCAAGGTATGCGGTGCCTTGGGTGTGGGCAGCAGTCAGGAAAACCTGAAACTGGGATTCCAGCATTTAGCAGAAGCCCTGGCTTTTGAAGCTTGGATAACGTGTGCCTTGTTCTTTGCTTCTTTCAAAACCCCTTTTATTTACCCACTGATAGAGACCCTTCCCTTTCCTCCTCATTTCCCTCCCTCACCCCCTTCTTCCTGTTCCCACCCCTCCCCCCTTCCCAGGGCTTCCTGTTTCCTTGGCTTTCAAGACCCCATGAGGAGGAATAAGGAGAAGGCGCGGATTCAGGTGCTGGCTCTAGTCTAGGCTGCTTCTCAGTTGACGGTAACGTCCGTTTACTCCCGTTCGGGAGTTATGAGGATCCAGCCGGCCTCCGATTTATTACTGAGCTGGCGCGACAGCAAAGGAGATGTGCCCGGTGTTTACGTCGTCCTCGTCATTTTCCTCATCCCCGGGGACGCCCCGAAGCAGCAGGGACGGCTCGTTACTGGCCGTTTCTCAAGGCTGATTTCACAGGCACTCCTGGGGGCCCCGTGACCGTGCCTGGGTGCGGGGGGTGTGTGGGGGGGATCTGAGAAGGACGGGGGCCAGAGCCGTGCCTTCTAGACGTCTCCTATCTCGGGGACACAGACATAAAACAGTGACAGCTTAGGATGACATCAAGAGTGTAGCTCTCGGAAACGGAATTTCACTGCTGCTGTTGCTCTAAGATGCGGTGCCTTTCGCCAACGCGACTTCTGTGTTCACGGGGGACACATGTCTAGACCCCGAGGAGCGCCCTTTCCAGGGCTCCCACTGCTCCCACAGTGTGCCCTTGCGTCAACAGAAACTGTGCCTCCCGGGCGAGGCTTCTCGAGACATGAACAACCCAGAAATCGTACCGGCAACACAGTGTCTCTTTTTTTTTTAAAAAAAAGTTTTACGAAAATGTGAAGCAAACCTCTCTTACTCCGGTAGTTAAGAGAGGAGTAGGAGCTCAGCCAGGATTCGTCATCAGCGGTTTGAGGCTGTGGCGCCCAACTTCTGCTCCGAGGGGCCCTAGAGCACCACAGCATATTAAAAAAAAATCTCAAAGCGAACAACACAGTGACGTCTGCCTGGCAGCGCACTCCCAAGTTTAGACCTAGCTATCTATTCACGGAACGATCGGGTGTTTGGGCCAGGGGCCACGGCGAAGGCTTGTCGAGACAGTGAGGATGCCTCAGCTAGGAAGGCTCGGCCCTTTTCGGCTTGAGCGTGGCGCCCGCGTGTACACACACGACCGGATGGCCACGTGGCCACATGCCTGCCCACAGACACCCCTCTCGCGTATCCCCGCTCAGTCAGTCTTGCCATTGTCGATTTGTTTTTGCACAGTTTTGCCAACGTGGCCTGCGCTTGATCGTGTTTCATAGCACCTGTCTATGGCCATGTCTCCTGACTTTCAGGCTAAGAAAGAGCCGCTTTGCTCAGTGGCTACGGCAAAGGCTGAGTTTCCAGCTCGGGGGCGGGCCTGCAGGCGGACCCACCGAGGCTGGCAGAGTCTGCCTTTATGCCCTCTGGCCCCCGTCAGTTCTTCCCTGAAGGTCGCCAGCATGATGATCTCTACTGACCCTTTTCCTCTCTCCTGTCAGCTCACCCCCTCGCAGGCCTGTCCCCCTTTGCACCCCTCCCACGACTGTGGATCCTGACGTCCAGGGCTTTCCCTCGACCGTTGCCTTCAACTGCCATCAGAATGTTCCGTTGCTAAAGTTCTCAGTGGTTGGGGCTCAGATTCTGCAGCTTGGGTGGACCCTCTGGTTTTAAAGACTCGGTCCAGACCTCCGTGTGGAGGCGCAGCAGCTAACAGTCGAAACGCCCGGCAAACATGGCATGAATCAATTTAGTGACTTGATTCCCACCACCTTTGCACCTGAGATCCTCTTCTTGCTACCTGGTCACTTTCCAGGGGCTCTCCCTGCCTCAGCTGAAAAAACACTTGATGTGGGAGGCTTGGCAGGCCCAGCAGAGGGTTGTGGCTGGGGCAGGCTGGCCCCTTGGCGCAGCCCCTGTCTTGGCTCTCGTGCCTTTCTATGCAGATGGCCAAGGGCACGCAGCCCACGGGATGGGGCCGGGCTGAATGGGGCCGCATACGCTGGAGGCAGGCATCTTCTCCCATCTCATGGTGACGGGGAGAGGAGACCCACCGTCTCCCAAGGGGGAGGTGCCCACATCCCACCATGGGGAACCTTGCGGCTTACCGAGCGTGTGCAGGCGCTGGGGAGGCACTGGAGAAGAGGCCCTCCCCGCCTTTGACACACCTGGACCCCGCTCCCCCGCCGTCCCCCCACATCAGCACCGAGAGGGCATTTTAAAGATGGAACGAGACCTTGGTCTTTTCCATTTTGTGAGGACCTTGAACATTAAAAAAACAAATCGAAAAAGAAAAATGCCAAAAATCAGTACAAAATTGTAGGTGGTATATTCTGTCTAAATGCTGGATCAGTGAATGCTCCTTGCCGCAGAAAGGTATGCGGGCAAGGTAGCTCTCCATGTGGAGAGGTTTACGGCCTGTGGTTTGAGGCCCTTGGTGAATGAGGTTCAGAACTCACAGCTGTCTTGGTGCCCTGCTCCCCTTCACCCCCTGTGTGAGGTCCGGGCTCCTTTGGGGGGGTCTTCTGCCACAGCACCCAGAGCCCCACTTTCCTGGTGGACCAAAGCCTACAGACAAACTCTGAGCTCCTGGGCAGGAAATGGTGCGCTCAAGTGGGCCGGGCCTGGCCTGCAGCAGGGAGGGTGTATTTGCTGGGTTGGGATGGGGACACACCCAAGGGAGTGCCTGGGACATGCCCCCCCCCCAACCGCCGGCCCATCACTGGGTCATCTGGCTGGACCCTCATCACAGCCGGGTCAAAGGAATGTCTACGAGAGCTTTCCCTCGTCCTGTGGCCCTCGCAGACCTGAAGGACAGCTCCGCCCTCAGGACGGACCGACTGCTGGTTCTTTCTGCTGTGGGCAGCAGCCTTGGGCTCACTTCCTGGCGCTAAGAGCTGCAAGGACAGCAGCTGTTCACAGTGGCTGCCTTAAAGGGGCTGACGGTTGACTTGAGGGCAAAGCGCACTGTGAATCACGGCCACAGAAGCCACAGCGAAGGGTGCCATGCTCGTGACAGGATCACAGGAGGGGAAGCAGAGGGGACCCTGAGCCGAGGACTGACGAAGAAAGGGCTTCGCCCGGCCAGGACGAGGTCATGACACACGCCATGAGGCAGGCGGGGGCGCCCAGCTCGGGCAAAGGCACAGGGCAGCGATGGAGCCAGGACAGGGACGCCGGGGTTCCTGAGGGTCCCGGACACGAGTGGGAGGTGGGTGTGCAGGGGGAATGTAGGTGGCAGAGGCTGTTAATCCCCTAGAGACCCCGAGCCGCTGGCAGCGAAGCGGTCAGACCGGTATTTTGGGTGAAATTCTTCTTCTAGTATTTTTTTTTTACATTAAATTTATTGAGATAACATTGGTTAATAACATTTTATAAATTTCATCATAATTATAACTCGATACTCGTATATACTACCGTGTGCTCATTGGGTGGAATTCTTTGGCTGCAGTCTGCGGGAGGCAGGTTTTAAGTGTTGTCTGGGGCAGCGGCAAGGGTGCAGACTACTGCAAGGGACCAGGCAGAGGACGAAACCCTGAGCGCGGGCAAGTGAGGGGAGGGCTTGAGTGGAGGAGACGGGCGACTGCACGTCAGGGGTGGCCCTGGGTAGAAGCCAACAGCTGAAAAAGGAACTGAGTTGGGGGCTGAGGGTGACAATTGCTTTTCAGGAGAAACAAATGGTGCCTTGGAGTACACTAGGGAACGAGGTGTTGAGACAGCTGGGAGCTCCTGGAAGAGCTGACGTGACTGAAGAGCAGACTCGGTCCCTTGGGGCCTCGGGGAAAAGGGAAGGGAAGATGCCCGCAGCTTCTGGCCACCCCAGGCTGCTGGGCACCAGCGTTCCTGAGGCTCCCGTAATAAGAGCCCATTGAAAGATGTGCCTGAGACACAGCTGGCTGGAGAGGTCTCTGGGGACAGATGTGTGAGGGACAGGCAGAGGAAGCAGACGAAGGCAGAGGGGGCTGTGGGGCAGGGCGGGGGGTAGGGGGAGAGGTGGCGGGGGGTTTGGGAATCCAGAGAGCACTGTGAGGAGGGCTGTCAGCCCTGTGCCCACTCCGCCACCCGCTTGCCAGCGAACTGCGCCCAGGCAGTGCCGGGAGCCTGCAGGGTTGGCGATGCTTCTCCCACTGCCTAGCACTGTGCTCGACATACATTAGGTCCTTAATGGACGTTTGGTACACCCAGTGAACACGAGCACGGCAGAGGCCAGGAAGGGGAGGGCCGAAAACATCCCAAGGATTGGGCAGTGGGGGCCGAGCACTGGACAGGCACTTGCTAGGGAGCGGAAGTAGAAGCCAATTTTAGCAGCCTGAGGGATGGAGGAAGCAGTGTTTTGGAAGTGGGTGAGTAGGGCGGGTAAATAGAAAACAGTGAAACTCTCTTTTCTTTTTAGAAGTTCGACCTTAAGATGGGAAGGAGAGAAAGTGTAAGATTTACGGTCGGGGCAATTTTTTAAAATGAAAAATAACTTTTATTGCCCTCCCCCCCCAAAAAAAACCCACCTAAAATATTGCATGTTCTTTGTATAAAAGCTAGGAAAAACATATAAGGAAGAAGAAAATAAGAATCACCTGTAATTTTTATTCATTAGAAATACATGCTATTAAATCTTCGAGGTCCTTCCAGATGTGGTTTTTGTTTTCTGCTGGAAATGGCATCATGTAGTAGCACATTCTTAATTTGCCACATATCATTTTCACAGAATATTTCTTGAATACCTTTCTCTGTCTGAGCTACTGTTCTTCCAAAACATCCTGTAAAATGTCGCTTACCTGCCTGTCTAAAATGTATAATTTAAATAGTTCAAAATGCAACCGGTGAAGAGCATTTGGTAAAAAGTTACCTTTTATCGCTTGTCTCTGAGTACCTTGTTCTCGTCCCTGGAGGCCACTGATGGCCTTATGATATCTAAATTGGCAATTAGATAATATTTAAATGCATGAATCTTCCAAAATTTATTAAAATAACTTTCCATCTTATGTATTTAGATGCCACTTAGTTTTATTTTGCTATTAGGAATATCCTCCTAGTTAAATCTTTGCACACATACTTTATTTTCTTAGAATAAAAATTCTAAAAGTGGAATTTCTGGGTCAGAAGGTAGAACAAATTAGGGGAAAAAAAAAAAAGGTCCAATACCAGATTTTACCTCCAAGGAAATTGCTTTCAACTGACACTTGCACAGCAAAGCTCGATCGTTCCCATCCCTGCCCCACGCCCCCCACCCCCAACCAGCAGTGATATTAAAACGCGCTTCCCCCACTGTCCCAACTGAGTGAGTGAAAGATAGACGTGGGTGAGCACCTCTAACCCTCACCGTGACTTGCTCGTGAGGAGAGACGAATGGCCCCCTGGGATGCGAGGCGAGACGAGGTGCCTGGTGGGATGGCTCTGCTTGCCGACCTGGCTGACGAGCGGAGAGGAAGCCCTGTGGCGGGCAAGGTGGCTGGGTTGTCAGTGCGTGCCAACCCCAGGGGACAAGGCCCTTCTTTGTTTCCAGAAATCTCCAGGCAGAAAGGAGGGCCCCAGGCCATGAGAAGCAGGAGGCCTTTGAAAAGGCCAGGAACCCATAGGCGAGGTCCCGGGACGGGGGGTACGCAGGCCTGACATTTGTTTGTCCACTTGTTCCCTTTTGAAGAGTCAGTCCTGCGGGTTCTTCACGGACAGCTTCCAGCTACACTGGGAGGACTTCCAAGAGCAGTGAAGAGGGCCTCCATTGCTCCCGAAGGCGGGAACGCGACCTCTCTCCAGAGTCTGCCCCAGGCGCAGGCCCCCGGGTTGAGAACGTCCGTCCTTGTGCCCTCCAGTGCAGGACTGCGGGATTCCTGACTGGGGAGGGGAGGCCAAGGGCTGCTCGGCGGCGACAGGTTCGCGCCTGAGAGGCGAGGCGGAGGGAACACGGAGGAGGTCTGCTACCCCCCATCCGCGAACCCCGGGTCCAGCAGAGTTGGAGGGTAAGCCTGGAGGCCAGGATGTGCCGGATGGCCCTCTGCATTCCTCTTTTCTTTGAGGCTCTCTCGAAAGTTCCTGCTTCAACTTCTCCCTGGCTTTTTTGTACACTGTAGACACTAGACTAATCTCTCGAGTTTTTCGTTTTTTGTTTCCCTAAAAATATAAGAGAGGGAGAGAGAGAGAGGAACAAGATGATTTGGTCCACGGGATGTATTTCCCCGTCTTTGGGTTAGGACTGCTGGGGCTCGCCCTGCGCTGCTTCCGGTCTGACTCCCAAGTTCAAGTTCGGGAGGCCAGGTGCCACCCGTACCCTGCAGGAGCACCTTCAGCTTCAGGGAAGCCCATGGACCATAAGCTTCCCTGAAATTCACATCCCAAAGTGCAGTGGGAGTCCCGTCTCGCTGTTGCAGGTCGCTTGTCCCCCAGTCATTAACTCCCAGTATTCTTTCAAATATTATTTTCCCCGAGGCCTTGTTTTTTTGTCTCAGGCGTCATGTCTTGCTTGCAGCCCGCACTCCAGCTGGGTTTTTTTGTTTGTTAGTTTGTTTTTATCGGTCTCTGTGCTAGTTTCCGAGGGCGGCTGCAAAACGCGATGAGCCCAGACTGGGTGGCTGAAAACGACAGGTGCCTTGCCTCACAGCTCCGGCGGGCGATGAGAAGCCAGAAAGCCAAGGCGTCTGGCAGGGCCGGCCCCTCCCGGAGGCTCCGAGGGGGAATGCGCTCCCCGCTGCCGCGCTGGTCCAGGGCGGTCGGGGGGCAGCAGCCCCTGGCGGCCCTTGGCTCGTAGATGCGCCGCTCCTCCCCCCGGCCTCGCCATCGCCTGGTGTTCTCCTCTCTGCACACGTGTCTGTGTGCACCCCCTCCTCCCCCTGCCCCACCCCAGCCCGCCGCGTCAGGACCCCGGCCGGCCGTGGGGTTCAGGGCCCACGCGAATCCCGCCTGACCTCATCTTGAGCTCGTTGCATTTGCAAAGACCCTATTTCCAAATTAGGTCACATTCTGAGGTTCTGGGTGGACGTGATTGTGTGTGTGGGGGGGGGGGGCGGGGGGTGGTGGTGGGTGGTCACCGTTGAAACCACGGCCCTCTCTGTGCTTTCAGACACTTCCGCCCACCTGTACTGTCTCAGAACCGTTTTTCTCAGGCCCCGTGAAGATAGAGCACCTCGCCCTCGCCCCATGACCCTTCATGGACTTCCTGCTGTCAACAGAATAAAGTCCTATCTCTTTAGCTCAGTTTTAGAAGACTCGCTGTCGTCTGGTCCCAACACGATCTTTTTCACATTCCATTTCTTCGGTCCTCCTCCTCACACCCTCCGGCCTCCGCCGAAGAGTCTTCTACATTGTTGAACATGTTGTAGGCGCTCTCGCCTCCCGCTGGCCCTCTGCCCCTTGCCAAGGTGCTCTCCTTCGCAGACAGCCGTGTCAGAGCGTACCTTTCCTCTCCCGCGAGCGCCCTTCCTGCCTGCCGAGCGGGAAGGGCTCGCCTCTGCTCCCTGATGGACTGGCCGCCACACTCCTCACCGCTCCTCCGTCCAGAGCGATGCCGTCACTACGCCGGAACTGAATTCTCACCCGGAGATGCGGCCCGTGCCGTATCCTCGTCTGGTTGGGCCCGCGGTGCGTTGAAAACGGTGCGTTGAGCCGTGTGGCTCCCCGGTGAATGCCCGCGGATGTTGCTGCCGGTGTGAGCGAGGGGTTGGATTTAGACTCGCGGCAGGGAGGGCTTTCGTGTTTTCCAGGCGTGAGCCGAATCGCTCCGTGCCTGCTGCCCTGCGACATCTCGAGCCGACGAAGGGCCCTGAGCTGAGATGAAATGAGGGGAAAGGAGAGAATGAATGGTGGCTCCCCTGAGAGTTAAGGGCGTGGTCTTTCCAAGGAAGGGTGGGCCGGCAGAATCTCCGCCGGGGGAGCGAACCCCAGAGCCCGGCTGCCGAGGGGCGTGGGGGTGCGTGTAACGGAATCCTGGGGCCTGGCTTTCCCCGCCCTCCCCGGCGGAGAGTCGGTGGGCAGCGTGGCGGCAGGGGTAGCAGGACCTTTCCCGACCAGCTTTAATAGATGCCCTGAAGACTGGGAAGCAGCCAAGTTTCGATTCCAAAGACGATGGGTGTCTTTTGCTTCCCCCTCCCCATTGGCGGTGACTGACCCCTGGCAGCCAGCTCTCTTCCCAAGCACTGAGTCTCTGTGGGGACGTTCGAGGCACTTAGTTCAAAGGTTTCCTCTAAACTTCTCGCCTTGCTCACTCTGCCCTTTCTATCTGATGATGCCCGTGTCACCTCAGAGGCCCACGGCCACTGTCCATGGCGATAAAGAGGCGATCCACTCAAGAAAGAGGAGTAAGGGCATAAAGCATGTGGCGGAGAATCCTGGGCAGATGCTGCAGGTGTGGGCTCCAGGCCGAGCCCCACTGACATGTGCCATTCTGCATTTCCGATGCCCCAGGACAGGTTTCCAATGTCAAAACCTTTGAAGCCGCCAGGGCCCTTTCTTGCTGCGTCTTGCCAATACTGCATGTTGTAGGTTTAGAGACTCGAGCTAAAGACAACGCCCGAGGGAGCATGCTTGCCTCTGGAAATGTCTACAGGCAGCGTGTAAAGGTAGCTCTGATCCTTGCCTGGTTGACTCATAACGCGACACAGGTGGTCTTAGCTGGTTGGGTTCAGGAAATCGTTACATTATTGTAAAAACAGGCAGCCCTCAGCTCCGATAAAAATTATAGTTTCTTAGACATTTAAAAGATTTGCCGGTTTTCTTCCTGATAAGTTGTCAATTTGAGTATTTTAGCCGTCAATATTTAACAAGAGGAGGGATGATTCAAATTTCCTTTGTCAGTACGTCTTCTGTGCAACATATTTTTTGGGGTCCCAACAGCAATTCTGCTTAGTTTCGAACAAAATAAAACAACAACAACAAAATAACCACGTAAAAAGGAATGACTCAAGTTTGAGTTAACCTTACCCATCTACATAAAGAAGATACGTGCATTCGAAATGTCCTGCGAATCAGGGAGGGGAGGGGACGCACGAGGTAAAGGACGGACTGTCTGTGACTCTGCTTTTAAGCTGTGATTTTTCTGTGCTTCTCCCTATGACTCGCGTTTTCTGCCTCCCCCCCCCCCCCGCCAACAAAAGTATAAAGGACATTTGACACACAAGTCACACTGGAAAAGATCTTGCGATGGTTCAGTGTCCCGGCTGCGACTTGGAATGGGCCGTTTGGGTTTTTGAAAAGATAACGTGTGCCCAGGTAGGCAGGCCCTGCTGTGGAGTGTGGGGCCGCTGTCCGATGTCAGGGCCGGAGCCGGCGTGGCCAGTCGACGTCGCCCTTAGCTCCATCCGCGGTCTCCACTGACAGAGACCGGGCTGGCTCAGCTCCCCGTCTGACTTCAGAAGCAGCAAGGATTCCAGGTAGCTGCTTCTGTGTTTCTTTTTCCAACTAGACAGTGAATTCCTTGAGGGAAAGGATGACCTGCACTCGGCTTTGCATCCGCGGGGACCCAGCTCAGTAACCGGCGCGCCAACACCCTGAGACATGCATTTATACACACGCCGGCGGTCTAAACGCAGCCGGGCCCTCTGCGAGCGTGTGGCATTCTGCACCCGTTGTCCTCCAGCGCGTGCATGTGTTTGCTACGGCGTCGCCCGCGGAACCGGGATCCTGACGCACAGCAGGGCTGGTACCCGGGGCTCTGCGGCCGAGGCGCCAGAGGAGCTGGGGCACCTGCGGGGAGGGTGGAGCCGACGGGAACCTGCGGTGCTGATGCGAGGGGTGGCCGGCGGGGGGGGGGGGGACCAGTGTCCTGCTGCTGCTGTGACAAATGGCGACACGATGAGTGGTAGAACGCCGCACATCTAGTATCTTACTCTTCTGGAGGTCAGAAGTCCAAAGTGGGTCCCGCTGGACTAAAATCAAGGTGTTGGCAGGGCTGTGCTCCTTCGGGAGGCTCTAAGAGAGAAGAGTTTTCGTCCCTTTCCCTTTTCGAGGGGCCTCGGGCCCCCGCTGGCTCATGGCCCCCGCCCTCCGTCTTCAAAGCCAGCATCTTCAGGGTCCCTCTGACTCTGCCACTGGCCTTCCCGTCTCACTCTCGCACTTTCCTAAGGACCCTTGAGATTATGTTGGGCTCATCCAGATAATCCAGGATAACCTCCCCATCTCAAGGTCACCCGATTAGCAGCCTCAATTCACATCTGCAACTTCGATTCCCCCTTGCCATGTAACATAACATATTCACTGGTTCTGGGGAGTAGGACACGGTCATTCTGGGGGAACGGCGTCATTCTGTCTACCACAGAGGGCCGCTTGGAGGCCGTAGGGTCCAGCGCCCTCGTTCTACACTTGAGGGAACTTGGGCCATGAGAGAGTTTCTGTGAATTCCAACTGTTTTCTCCACAGGTAAATTCCCTCTGAGGCTGGACCACCCATACCCTAAACCCTAAGCCAGACTCAGCAGGAGGCCGCTGGCTTCCTCTTCCTCCAGTTCTTCCTTCTACACCTGTGCCTCATGGCTTTCCTGCCCTGCTCGGAAGGGTGCCGAGGGACGTGTCGGGGGCTGGGAGGCATGTCTGACCCGTGTCCAGACTGAATGGAGAGTGGCCATTTCATGGGGTCAGAGAATGGGTTTGATAGGAACCTTCTTGTTCCGCAGAAGTATTAACTCTGAGACAGGAAACTGCCAAACACCCGGCCGCAGATGCTGAACTCACGGAAACCCTGAAATTTCTTTTCTAGGAGGTCCCCAGAGGGGAGCAAGAGGGTGAACCCCAGCTCACTGGCTCCCAACTGACCGTGGCATTTGCCGCCTGGGCAGCTGCTGTGGGTCTCTCAGTCTGGAGACCCTGTCAGACCAGGGCTGGCTCCGGGCGCAGGAGGGTTTCAGCTGCTGGGTGTCCTCTGAGGAGATGCTGGTGATTCTGGTATCAGAGCCCAAGTGTGAGTCAGCAGGAGGCACAACAGCAGGTCTCCCGTCAAGGTCAGGGACAGAGGAGAAGACACAGGGGGACTTACTGCGTGAGACATTTACTTGGAAAGAGCAAAGCATGATCTAGGGGAGCAGATCCCTAGGGTGGGGAGTCTGGTCTCATTCCTAAAGTCCCTTCCTTCCATGTTGCTCCATTCTGTGTAGCTGACCAGCCCTTCGCCTGCACCGATGTACCTAGAGATGGATGTCAGCAAGAACCTGGTCCCTGGCCAAGGACGCGAGGGCCCAGGGCCTGGGAAAGTGGATTCCTCCAAACTCTGCAGCCAGTCTTGGGAGGAAGATGAGGCACTGAGGGGAGACAGTTGGGCCCACTGAGGGAGGCCGCTCCACCCTCTGGAGGAGGCCGACCGGCTCTGGGAGGGTGTGGGACCACAGAGTATGACTGGGTTCTAGCTGGGAAAGTCACCTCCACCTAGCAGTGCAGAGTTACCCTCTGTCCTGAGCAACTGGCAGGTGGAGAAGAAGCTCCGGCCCCCACGGGGGACTGTGGAAAGCGGGGCAAGGCGCTTCCCACCCCGGTGAGAGGGGAAGCCCTGGGGCTGGCCGAGGGCACTGCAAGCACCACATTCCTGACCAAGACCCAGCGCTCTCCGAGAGAGAGGGCGCGCGGGATCCAGGGAAGCGTGCGTGGACGAGACCGGAGAGAGCGAGCAGACAGGGCCCGGGTATCTGGCCAAGGCCGAGGCCGCTTGTTCTGCTGGTGTCGAGGTGGCGGAGGGTGAGCAGCTTGCGTTTCTGAGGAGGAGCAATAGCAGGGAAGATCAGGGCCGGGGAGAGAGGGCTGGAGGGTGCGGATGCCGCCCTGCCCCCCACAGCGGTGCCAACAGCCGGCAGGCCCTGGGCAGGGGAGAAGCCTGACGCACGTTGTCTACGCCCTCCGCTGCAGACCAGAAGGCAGGGCCCCTTCCTCTCCCAAGGAAGAGTCAGTTCAGAAGCACAGCAGCCTCTGGCCCTGAGGAGGCTCCTAGCCCCTTGCCGCCAGGGCCTTATAGGCTTCGTAGCCGACGCTTCAGCAGGCGAGCTCCCTAGGGCGTGCGTGGGCGGCCTGAGGGAAGGCACATGGCAGCCGGCGAGCAGCAGGACTGGATGTCTCCTGTAGCCAGTTGACGCTCCAATGCCCTCCGAACGTCTTCTCCAGAGAGTGGGTAGCAGCCACCAGGTACCTTGTTGGGCCCTGGCCTCTCCTGACAGGCGTTTCTGGATGGCAAGGCTGAGAATGAGGGTTTTCTTTTGGGAACTCAGCGTTTGGCTGGAAAATGTAAAATGACCCACGCAGGGCCTTTTGTCTTCTCTTGGGGCTCCTGACAGCTTCTGAGATGTACAGACTGGAATAAGAGAACCTCGCAGAAGTGGGGGGAGAGGCAGGGGTCAAGGTGCTTGGGCCTGAAACAAGGGTGCAGGAGCAGCCTGCTCGACCCTCTTCCTGGGCGTGAGAGCTGAAGCGTCAGCGGGAGCCCATCCATGAAAGCTCACTGTTTCGGGGAAGGGGCGGCCCCCTTTGCAACTGATGAGCTTGGACTGAATACGGCCAAGTTTGTGTTTCTCAGAGGCACCCCGGAGGCCCCCGACTGTGTTACAGCCTGTGAGCGAAGGCTGGACCTTGAGCGGAGAAAGTCCCGTGGACTCTGGGGCCAGGAGAACACCCTAAGATGCGTGGATGGAGGCGGGCACTTCTGGGAGCTGGGGTGGGCCTGGCCCAGAGACCCCGGAAGTCGACATGGCATTCTCAAGTTACTTCCAGGTTTACTGGAAACCAAGAAGTTACGAGGGTGAGGAATCGAGTCATTTCTAGAAGTTCTGTTCAAAAAACCTTGGTTAGGTTTCTGTTTTTAACCCAGTCGGCCCGGGAGGTTGGTAATGGCCATCAAGTAGCGTGTTTGAAAGCCCGGCGTGGCCGGGCCATCGTCCTTCCCGGGAAGTTGGCTCTCGTTCCGGACGAGTGCGGACATGATTTGTTAAGGTCTGTCCTGTAGCCATTGGCATTTCCTGTGACCACGTTCAGCTTGTGGGCTCACTTAGTAAAGCTGCCGGTCGTCATTGGGTCCTAGAGTTTTTCAGTCAAGAGCGGCTGGTGTGGAAAGGCAGTAAGGAGTAGCGAGTGGTTAAGAGCATAGACTCTGAGGCCCGGGGCGGGCTGTGGGTCTCTACTGTGCCCCTGAGTGTGACCTCAGGCAAGCCCCCTTAATCTCTCTGTCCCTCAGTTTCCTCATCTGTAAAATGGGGATAAAGTAGTATTTTACTCATAGGGTTATTATGAAGATTAAATGAGTTAATAGATGTAAAGTATGTAGAACTGTGCTTGGCATGTACTAAGGACTCAAATGTCATTTACGCTCATCTCTCATTGTATTCTAGTTCTTTGAACAATGTAGTTCTTTCTTGTGGATTTTGCAATTTTTTTTTTGGAGGAAAATTTAGTTTTTCCTTTTCCTGTCCTGACAGCATACCCAGGAAATAAGATGGCTTATGTTTTGGGACAGATGATTCTGGAAAGATGTTAGGAACAGTATATGGGAAAGGAGTCTTCTGGACCATTCATCTATACCCAGCAGCCAGCCCTGTGCTCTTCACAACAGTGCGGACTTGGTGAATCCGTGATAAACAATTTCGGTCCAGTCACCAAACAATTTGGGGTCGGTTCCAGTTCCGGAGTCCAGGAGAAACGTCTCTGGAGAGTGGCCAGCGCGGAGCCCCAGTGAGTCCCTCCCACCCTCTTGTTCTCTGGTGTTCTCTGGAGCTGGGAGGCCGGTTCCGACAAGCGTCGTAACCGGGGCTGTAACGCGGCAGTGCTTCGTTTGGAATTCTGTCTGCGCGCTCGCTGGCAGAGCCTGCCTGCTGTCCTTCCGACCCCGCAGAAAGCGGTCGCCTCCGCTCCGGCCAGAGGCCTGCGGTTTTCCTAGCCAGCCCTGAGATTTCCGCCGGGACACTTGATCTCTGCTAGAAGGAGAAAAATAAAAAACGCCGTAGCGGGCTCACTGGCCGTTTCTTCCAATTGATGGGGTAGTGCCTGCAAACACGTTTTGAGAGCACGAAAAGTGGCGGATTGGTCTCCATGATAAACGGGACTTGCTGTCCCCTATTCTGAAAGTTAAACTGGCCAGGAACAGAGCGGGCCCTACCTAGGGTTTTGTTCCTGGGGCAAACGCGGTCGGGGTTGCATTCACAGGTCTTAAATGTTCTACTGTGATCTGAGGGGGGCGGGGCATAGTTACCATAATTGACAAAGAACTTTTTATTCGTATAGAGCTTTCGATACGTTTGCATCTAGTGTGTGTACACGTGTCTCACTTGCCAAGAGAAGTAGGGTGCGCGTGGTGGGGCAGCTGGTCCTCAGGTTCTCTACACCCTTGGGCTGCTAGCTGCTTCTTTGGATGAAGGAGCTGTCAGAGCTTTGGGAAGTATAACCCCAGAGCCTCTGGTGGCTGGAGGGGGGTGACCTTGAGGGTCGCATGCAAAAACTGGCCAAGGGCTCAGTCTGGCATGGGATCTCTCTGCCATCACGGCTCTCCAGCAAGCAGTCGTGGTTGACCCCAAAGACCCACTCCATTGGAGGAAACGTAGGCTCTGCTTCTCCAGTGGCCCCAGTGGGGCGTGGGCTGGCAGTGGGGAAGGGGTAACAGTTGAGGGAACTTCTACCCTCCAACACCCAGGGTTGCCTTGGACGGAGGGCTAAGGGAGATATACTTGGGGTTTGTCCTTTGTGCTTCCCTTCCCCCCTCAACCCCGCTTCTGAAAGAGGGCGGGGGATTGTGAGGGAAAGCATGAAGGGCTGTGGGGTGGAAAGAGAAGACTGGAAAGGGGTCGGGAGAGCCAGACCCGTCCAGGTGACGGGGAACGTGGGGCCGTGGCTCGGGGGGTAACAATGGCTGTTGTTTTGAGGGCTTTTTTATCTCTCTAGCGTTGGCTAATTACTCCACCTGGGTATGGATTTCTCAAGCCACAAACCCTAGTGTTCATGAGACACTTCCTGTACCTCGATTTCTATCCAGGTTTCCCTTTCATACTAGTGTTGGAACTTAGTTTGCGATAATTCGACGCATCTGAATTTCCTTAGCATGCTTGGAACTTGGCAACTTTATTCTTTCATAGCCCATCACCCTTTTCCCAGGGGTTTGCATCTAAGATCTGGGGAACGTAACAGACATTGAGGGTGGGGGTCATGAGGCAGGGAGTGGTGGTCCTGGGAGCTAGTTCCCTTGGGGCCCATCCCGATGATTTGGGCGGCTATGAGTCTTCTCCCCGCCACTGCTACTTGTGGGCCTCTCAGCTTCTTTCTCTTTAATTCTCACGAGGCTGCAGGCCCTCTGGCCGGTTTCAGCCCCGGGACAGTTTCGTGTTGGGCCGCCTTTCCGTACAGGCTGGTGGGCAAGTTCGGGGGCATCGCCGCTTGCCTGGGCCCCGCTGAGCCAGGGTGGGCCTCGGAGCTGCTCTGCAAAGTCTAGCGGTCCTGCTTTTCTCCCAGCTTCGGTGCTGGCCTTGCCCTGGCAACACCCCCCTCCCTAAGGCATGCACGGGGCAGGGAGCAGGAATGGGGTGTTTCCAGCAAGTCTTCCTCCAGGCCTACTTGCTAGACCAGAACGTGGCCTTCCGACCCTCTGCAAAGACACTGGTTTCTCTTTTCATCCTGTCTCTGACAGTTTGGCCTGAGGGCAGGGAGTGGCTGCTGCCTGGGCAGAGAGGAGTGGCCGTTGAGACGCATGGACAGATATTTTCAGTCGTATGTGTCGCGCGCACATTCTCACTGCTTCAGCTCTCGCGAAGTGTTTGCCGCATCCCTGTTCCGTGACCAGCAGCGCTGAGACCCGTGCGGAGGGAGGGCGTTTGTCCACTATCGTGCTTGGTAAATGGCGGAGGTGGGGCTCAGAGCCAGGACCCTTCCTCTCCAGCTCCTGGTCTGCGCTCTCCCCCAGGCTCCGATCCCCGGAACGAATGCATTTTTTTTCATACAGGTATTCTTTTTTTGGGGCAGTATTATAGTGCCCAAAGCTTTTCCGCATTCTCCAAAGCTCCTCTGAAAGTAAATACAATGGTTAAATGTTTTCTGAGAAAGCCATTCTCCAGGCTTTCCTAGGAATCTCCTTAACATGCCTCAGAGGATCCAGAAGCCCCGAAACCCTCGGTCTACACCCTCTGAGTAGACCTGCCTTTCAGTGGCGTTCAGTTTAATGATTTCTTACCTAATTCTGTGTTGTTGTGACTGTTACTAATTTCCATAGTGTTATTTTTTTTACTCCTCAAATGCACTGTTTGTTATATTATTAGTTTAATAGGTTACTGCTGTGGGCTGGACTTGGAAACAATGCAACCGATTGTATTGTTTCTTCGGGAAAACGTGTTTTGAGTTCATCATCCAATGTACAGACATCTTTTAATAACTCAATCTGGTTTTTGGTGGGAAACTTCTTAAGTTCTGATACTAAACTTTTGAAAATTTTCTCCCTGCTATTGAGAAAATGTGTTTTTTTTTTTTTTTTTTTACTTTAGCCTAAGAGTTTAGCTCCTGCAATAGTATGTACTATTGAAGAATGCAGGCATGAGGAGTCTATAATAGGATTATCAAGAGAACTGGACAGTTTTTCCTGTCCTCATCCCAGGAAGGAGAGGCCGGCAGCACTGGATTTCTCTCATTTATCACCTTAATGTTTATTTCCTTCTTCTAAGATTTCTCCTTAGTCATGATTTTTGGCATGTGCGTCACAAGGAAGACGGAAGAGCTTGAATGAACCCGGCCGCCGCAGTGGCGGGGAGAACAAGTTGCTTTTCATCCAGTGACAGGTCGCGCTGAGGGCAGGGCGTGGCGTCTCTGGCTGAGGATGGCTGACGCCCGAGTGGGTTTTTCTGAGGGGATGGCAGGAGGGGATTGAGGAAGGCTTGCCGGAAGGGGTGCAGCCCCAAGACGGGTTGCATTTCCCCCGAGACGGGGCGAGGAGCTTGGGGTTCCGTGGCGAGAGCAGCCCCCGCCAGCTGGGCGCCAGCGCCTTGCCACCTACCTGGAGAATTCAGGCTAGAGTGACACTTCACGGGCTTCTCCGCAACTCCCTGGGCATGGGTTGAATACATTTGATGGGCGTAGGTCGCTAAGTTCTCCCTTCCCCCGGATTCGGATGGCGTGCGGTGGACGCGTCCGGCGTGCCACCCGCGTGCCTTCGGGTCCCTCCGGCCCGTCACACCCCTCCTGCGCTTCCGGTGTCTTCACCGACCCCCACGTCCCCCCACCCCCGCCACCTGGGGATTTACTAGAAACACGACCTGCATGGAAAAATTTGAAATTATGCATAAGCCCAAACCAGAATGTCAAGGGGCCAAGGCAAAGGGGGGATTTTTTTTTTTTGACCCTTTGACTTAATCTTGTCCCCAAATAAAAACCAACCAAGGTGGTGAATCAAGAAAATGGGAAAGGAAGATTCACATGATGCCGTAGGAGGAGGGTCGGGGAGGACGTGCCTGTGTCATCAGGGGAACAGCCGAGGAAGATGCCGGGGTCAGGGCCGACCGTGGGCCGGGAGGGCCTCAGCCGGCGTGGCAGGCCTGCAGCTGGGACCACTCTGCTGGGGAGACTCACGCTCCGGAATCGCCCTGCAGGAGCAGCCTGAGCGCTGCCCCCCTCACCCTGTGGGCTTAGCCTGAACGTGCACCCCTGCCTGGCTTCTTCTAGTCTCTACCCTGCTTACCCTGTTCTCTTAGGGTTTTGTCCTGGGAGCTCCGCCTTAAGACAGCATTCGCACATGAAGCTTTGGGTCAGGGTCCGCTTCTGGGCAACCTGGCCTGAGTCACTGGTTCTTCCTCAGCCTGAGCTACGGTAGAGGGAGTGCCCGGGCTTAGCTGCTGCTCGCCTACTGGTCCACATGTAGAGGAGTTCTAGACAACCTTTTGTGAAAAGCCTCCCACCCGGAGGCGTCACTGATCTGCCTAGCGACCATTGGGCTGGGTGACCACCAGGCCCTAGAACAAAGACAGGTCCCTGGATGAGCCCTCATAAATACTGTTCATGGTAGCCATGCACTGGCCTCTACCACAAAGGAACCAGGCGACAGGCGATGTGAATGCAATCGTTAAATAACAGAGTGCTATTGAAGGCCCGCCTCTAAGGGTAAAAGCTGATTAAAAAAAAAAAAAGTGACAAAGACAGAGGAACCTAACAGTGAAGTACTTAATAGAGATGCTCCGGGTGGTAGCAGTTCTGTCCCCAACTCAGCGAGTTACTACCCACTCCGGAGTGTAACAAACCACTCTGAAACGTAGCCGCCACAAAGAACAGCAGTCATTTATGCTGCTGAGAAGTCTGCGGCTTGGGCGGGGCTCCGTGGGAACGGCTCGTCTGTGCTCGGCTGGGGCTGGCTCGCCAGGGGCCGGAGGTTTCCCTTTGGGCCTGTGCCCTCGCGGGGCTGGCAAGTCGGTGCCAGCCTTCAGTCCCTCTCCCCGCCTGTCTCTTCAGGGAGCAGGTGGTGCTTCCTCGCAGCGTGGTGTCGGGGTTCCTGAGCCAGCGCCCGGTGGTCCGAAGGTGGCCACTGACGGCTTCTCAAGACCCGAGCCTGAAAACGGGCACAGTAGCACTTCCGCCGTATTTTACTGGCGCAGCCGTCACAGAGCCCAGCTTGAGGTGGAGGGGTCGCAGACGCTACTTGTCAGCGAGAGGAGTGGCAGCAAAGTTTGCTGCCGTCGTTTTAAAACTGCAGCAAGCATCTTCCATGGGGGCCAGGGAGCCGGAAATCCGAGAGCCACCTCTGCCCCTTCTGCTTTCCTCATCCTTGCTTTCACGCACCACGAAGACCTGCTCTTTGAAAAGTTCTGGTAAAATACACACAAAGTTCACTGCTTTAATGATTTTTAAGTACAGGTATACCTTGCTTTACTGCACTTTGCAGATGACGTCTTTTTTTTTTTTTCTTAATAAAGTGAAGGTCGGCAGCAACCCTTCCTCAAGCCAGTCTGTTGGCGCCATTTTCCCGACAACATTTGCTTGCTTTGTGTGCCTGTGCGGCATTTTGGTCACTCTTGCAGTATTTCAGACTTTCGCGTCATGTGTCAGGCGATCTGTGATCAGTGGTCTTTGATGTTGCTGTTGTAATTGTTTTGAGGCACCGCGAACCATGCCCGTATAAGACAGCAAACTTGACCGATAAGCATGTGTGTGTCCTAACGGCCCCCCTGGCCGTCCATCCCCTCATCGCTCTCCTGACCCTCAGGCTTCCCTCTTCCCTGAGACACAACAGTATTGAAGTTACGCCAATTAGCAAGCCAACGAGGGCCTGGAGGTGTTCAAGTGAAAGGAAGGGTTACACGTCTCTCTCTTTAAATCAGAAGCTAGAGATGATTAAGCTTCCCGAGGAAGGCGTGTCGAAAGCCAAGACAGGCCGATATCTAGGCCTCTTGTGCCAAACAGCCAAGTTGGGGATGCGAAGGAAAAGTTTTGAAAAAACATGAAAAGTGCTGCTCGAGTGATAAGAAAGCAAGCGAGAAACAGCCTTATCGCCGAGGAAGAGAAAGCGTTAGTGATCTAGATAGATGATACAACCAGCCAGAACGTTCCCTTCAGCTGAAACCTAATTCAGAGCAAGGCCCTAGCTCTGTCCAGCTGTAAAGAGGCTGGGAGAGGTGAGGAAGCTGCAGAGGTCGGTCCGTGAGGTTTGGGAAAGAAGGCGTCTCTGCAACCTCAAAACGCAAGGCGAAGCAGCAAGCCGGTTACCCAGAAGATCTAGCCACGGCAACTGATGAAGGTGGCTACTCTAAACAGCAGATTCTCAGGGTAGGTGAAAAGGTTTATGTTGGAAGAAGATGCCACCTAGGAACTTTCATAGCTAGAAAGGAGGAGGTGACGCCCGGCTTCGAAGCTTCAGGAGACAGGCTGGCCCTCTTGTTAGCGGCTAGTGCAGCTCAGTGACTTTAAGTTGAAGATAGTGTTCACTTACCGTTTGGAAAATCCTAAGGCTCTTAGGAATTATGCTAAACCGACTCTGCCTGTGATCTACAAATGCAACAACAAAGCCTGGATGACAGCACATCTGTTTACATCAGGGTTTCCTGAATATTTCAAGTCCGCCGTTGAGAGTTACTGCTTAAAAAAAAAAAAAAAAAATCCTCTCAAAATATTGCTGCTCATTGACAGTGAGCCTGGTCACCCGAAGCTCTGACGGAGATTGTTTTCACGTCCGCTAACGCTATGTACGTTCTGCAGCCCAGGAGTGATTTTGACTTTCAGGTTTTCCCATTTAAGATAGACATTTCATAAGTCTGTATAGTCGCCTCAGATAGTGATTCCTCTGATGGATCTGGGCAAGGCGAATTGAAAACCTGGAAAGGATTCAGCACGCTAGATGCCATCAAGAACATTTACAATTCATGGGATTGTAAATCCCACGGTCAAAGTAACATTAAGAGGAGTTTGCAAGAAGTTGACTCCAACCCTCGTGGATGACTCTGAGAAGTTTAGGACTTCAGTGGGGGGAAGATGTAGTAGCTGAAAAATGACTGCTAGAAATGTATTGCTTGCAAGAAATTACTGCTTGGCTGTAGCCCATGGGAACATGACTGTGTCTTATAGGAACACAGGCTGTCACCCACAGGGACATAACCTTCTCACAATAAGCTTTCTGCTTCTGTACCCCCGCTTGCACACCCGACCTGTGGGTCGATAGGTAGTGAATAGAAGAAAAATAGATCTTTGTGTTCAGACAGAATGAAGAATGGGATTTAGGGCTTAAAAACCCTGTTCCTCTACATTTTGGGGCTGCTCAATTTGGGGTCAGCGTGCCCCTGGCAGACCCGGCTGGCTGAATAAAGAGTGTGTGTCCTATAACTCACTGAGTTCTGGTGGTCCGTGTGTCTTTCGGAGGCTGGAAGCTATAGCATTAGACTGTGACATAGACTTTATTAAGGCATCGTTCTCCCGGTTTTCTCTATTTCTTTCTACGTGGTCTCCTTTAGTTCTTTGAGCATCTTTAACAATTTATTTTTTGTCTTTTTCTGGTAAATCCAATGTTCGGCCTTCTTCAGGGAGGGTTTCTTTCAATTCCTTTATTCTTGCCAATGGGCTGTATTCCTTGGTTTCTTTACATGTGTCTTTTGCTGCTGTTGCTGGAAACTGGACATTTTGAATGCTAGAATGCGGTAACGCTGGAAACCAGATTCTCCCTCATCTCCAGGATTTGTTACTGCTCCTTAGTGTGGAGTGTCTTTAGAGCCAAGGCCTAAACTTCTGTCTCTTGCTTCGTGAGATTTAGCCCCTCCCCACCTCCCTTTGCTGACTGAGCTCTGGGTAGAACCCTCCTGTGTGACGGTTTCGACTACGACTTCATCGTCTCCTTAATGCCTGTTCACCTTTTAGGTCTTAACGCAGCCCTCGCCTCCTATGGAAGCCTTCCTCGGTGCGCCCAGGCTGGGCGCCTTGGTTTTTCTTTTTCTAACACGCGAATTAAGCATTCGTTAGGGAAACGATTTGATTAATGGCTCTCTCCTCAATGAGACTGTAAGTGCCGCAGACATTTTGTTTGGTTTGCCACTTAACATTCCCACCGTCTAGCACCGGGCCTGCCGTAAGGGTCGAAGAACGGTTCCCCCAGCAGACGAGTCCGTGCCCGGACCCCTGTAACCTGAGAGTGTGGTCTTATTTGGAAAAAGTCTTTGCAGATGTAAATAAGGTTTTGAGATGTGGAGATCATCCTGCATTATCTGGATAGGCCATGAATCCAATGCTAAGTATCCTTATGAGAGACACTTAGAGTAAGAGACGGAAGAGGAGGCCATGTGACCACAGAGGCAGAGACTGGGGCGATGTGACTGCAAGCCGAAGGATGCTAATAGACACCAGACAAACCACAGAGACCGAACGGTTTACTTGAGGGTTCGGTTGTTATTAGTGAGGCCCCACTCGATGACTACAGTCCCTGGACAGCCCCGGCACCTTCTCTTGCCGAGCCTAGATTGGGCTCAGAATCCTGAAACACTTATTTTAGCCCAGTGACTCCAAAATGGTGAAGACACTTTCTGCTTTTATTTGTTGGCTCAGACAGTACAGTACTTTCTGCCACTGACTGTGTGCCGTACATTTTTTTTTTTTCCCACCACCCCGGTTGGAAGGAATGGTGGTTGGAGCATCTCGTTCTAGACTTTTGAGAGGGGCCACCGAGGCTGCTCATGCGGCCTTCGCTGGCACGGCTGGGGTAGGGCCGTTTGTTTGGCTGGCCGGGTTCTTGTCTAAAAGTTGTGGTCTTGTTAGGATGTCCCTCTCCGGATCCTTTGGTTAGAGAGGGTGGGTTTTTGTTGGAGGCTTTTATTGTCTGTGGTTGGCATATATATATATATATACACATACAGGGCAGGATGGTTGTCCTCTTGCAAAGGCCACCGCTCGGCCGGGGGAGCCCCTCTTGTGGCTGCAACTCGAGCTCTCTCCAGGCTCCCGTGACCATTCCTGCCGAGCCCCGTTAGGCCTGCTGTCCCACCAGACCCCCACGCGAGCCCTGGTATCGCCCCTCGCATGGTTCTCTTAAATGTGCCCGCGCCCTTGAACGCGAGTCTCTCACCGAACTCTACAGTCGCTCTGTGCAAGTGCTCCGTCCGCATCTCGCCGGCAGCACAGCCGTCATGTGGCTGTCTACATCCTGGCCGAAGGAAGAGGTGTTGGCCGAGTGTCACGTGGAATCTCCTGCGACCCTCCCGCAGGGCTTAGCCTCCCTCCTTTGCCCCCTCGTTTTTTCTCCTGCCTGGGATGTGATGCTGTCGTCCACCGCGGATGGCAGATGGCGAGGTCCTGAGCTGGAGGCAGGAGACCAAGAAGGGACTGAGAAGGGCCGCGGTGTGAATGCCGTCGAGGCCGGTGCTCACCCGCGGCGCGATGTTGGGCGAGTCGCTTTATCTTTTTGAATCTTAGTTTCCTTATCTGTGAAGTGGGTTTAAATAGTTGCTCCACTGGCTTACTAAGAAGATAAAATGAGATGATTTTATGCATAAGGGCCTTGTAAATGCATGCAAACAAAAGGGGTTCAATAAATATTGTGAATTTGCCTTTAATGAAAACTTCAAACATTTATACTCCTGCAGGGAAGATGCACGGGCTATATTACTTTCACCAAGGGAATAATAACACCTTAGATTTTCAGTTTGCAAAGTGCTTCGGCATTTATTATCATATTTAATACATGCAATACCTCTGTAGGGAAGGAGGCAGCTTGGCATGGCCATTCTTTTTTTATTTTTTTTTTAATTGGAAAAGGAAGAGCCACAGAGAGGGAAATGACTTTCAGAAAGATACTTACCTAACTAGCTAACTAATGAGCGACAGAATCGGGCCTAGAATTGCCACTCTACCTCTACGGGAGAGAGAGAGAGGGCGCCAAGCATCCTTATGGGGAGAACCTTGTTATGTTTTCTGTTTAAATTATTTAAAAACGTCCCGTGGTGAGTGGATCTCAGGCCTCGGGCGGCAGAGTATACGGGGGGGCAAGTCCGCACGTTGTTCCCCGAGGGAACTTGCTGCACAGTGTAGGGGCAGCGGGAGGACTTCTCCGGACGTGGAAACCGTGGGCGAACCCCACAAACAATCGTGGAGAAATCAGGGGGACCCCTCAGCGTCTGTCGTGCCTGCTGTGTAGCATCCACGTGGCTGCAGTAGTTTCTCTTTCGAGTTGGGAACTCAAGAGAGAAAAGAAAGAAAGAAAGAAAAAAAAGTAGAGAAACCTGAGCGTTGTGTCCTGCAGCGAGCAAGGAACATGGGCATCTGAGCGTGTGAGCCGGGCGACGCCTGTCTTTGAGGCCCCGGGGAAGCTGTCCCCTGAGCTGGCAGCAGACAGGCAAGCGGGCTGCCGGCGGGTACCCTAGAGCCATGCGCTGTGCGAGGGGGGCTTCCCAGCCAGTTCGGATGGAAGGCTGGGTTGAAACCGTGACCAGCCGGTAGTTAAGAATTCGAAGGACAGAGTTTTAGATGGCACCTGGCTAACTGTTGCCACAGTTACCTTTGCTTAGTGAAAGACCCACGAGCGGTGGAAAGAGGTGAAAACTCATCACGGTGGGGGAGGCCGGGACTGCTATCCACCCAGGGACCGAGCTAAGGAGAGCTCACGGCTCATTGTAAGGCGGGTTGGTGCGACTGGCTGGGGAGCAGATCCCTGACCTCCTATAGCCGAGTGCCTCTGGCCGGCGGCAGAGCCTCTCTGCAGGGGCCCTGACCCGAGGGCCGAGGGGGGCCCTGACCCGAGGGCCGAGGGGGGCCCTGCCCCGGCCTGGCTGCAGAGAGCAAGCGGTTTCTCTGCTCCGCCCCCCCCCGCCCCCTCCTGCCGTACTCAGTGACTCCTGTGCGCGGTCCCCACACCCCTCAGATGTCTGGCTCAGTCTCCCCTTCACACCCCGCTCCTTGCCCACAACACAGCGCCTCCTGCTCCTGTTACAAGCATGAATGTGCCCTCTGAGTCACAGAGGAGGCAGGAGTCACGAGACGGTGGGTCCTCATCGCCAGGTATCGAACCCACAAACCCACCTTTGCTCTGTGCCTGCCTGATATAAGGCGGTCCCCTGCCTCCTATCTAAGCCGGAAAGTTCTTCATTTCAAAATAGACAAGTTAATCTTTTATAGAGTGTTTTCTGCCTTCTTAAAAGAATCCTTGTCAACTAGCAGTCTCCTGATTTTTTTTCTAGAAGTCCTAAAATCTACTTCTTGATTTTGAAAGTTCTTCATTCACCCTGAGTTGATTTTTACACACGTCGTAAGGTATGATTTCAGTCTCATGTTTTGCCGCGTGAAGTCTAGTTTTCTGTCTGGTTCTTTTTACCGAACAGTCTCTCCCTTCTCTGTTCAGCTGTACCCTCTCTTTCATGCACCAGAGTTATGACCAAGGATGGTCAGATTCTGGGCTTTCCGTTGATGCCACCAGGAAGTTTATTGTCTATGAGGATTACTGTTATTGGTAAAGTTGGTAGAATTTTTGGCCTATTTATCTGAGCAACGGTTTTAAAGAGTTTTGTCTATTGAGGAATTTGATCTGAAATATTGATACCGAAGAAGCATCACAAACAGCTACGAAAGAAGGGGGCAGGACCACGTTATATGATCAGGTGGCGTCGTGGTCATTGTGTAAGTAGAGTTGTGGCAATCCTATTGTAGGTGTTCATTAATATCAGGCTCATTCTATCAAGGCTCTTTGTGGGTTAGAATATTCTGGAGCAGAATTCTCTTTAGTAGGGTCAGTTGCGTGTCTGGCTGTTATTTGGGAGTTTCTAGGAGTCGGCCACACTAGCAATAACCCAGGAGAACTTATGCTACGGGGATCAGGGGACCACCTTTAGTAAGGTGTGGCATAGGACGTGGTGAGCTAAGTCCGGAGTGTATAATGCTAAATAGTAACGAGAAGTGTGACCGAAGCAGAACGAGGACGAGTGTGCAAAGGAGAGCATGGCGCGTAGGAGAACCGCGATCCGATCCTCGTGGGCAGGAGCTGCCGCCTGCACGCGCTCATCGGCTCTTTCCGAACACCTCGCGTTAGAGGCTGGCTTCTGTGGACTGCTGACTTCTGGAAGTTCTGGGGTTTTTTTTTGGAAGTCTCACTTGAAGATCTTTCTTCTCTCCCTCCCTCCACCCCCAGGTACCTCATAAAAGTGGAATTGTGTAGTGTTCATCCTTCTGTATCTGTCTTGCGATCTAGCATAATATTCTCAAGATCCACCCGTGTTGTGTTGTGGCATACATCAAAATTTCTTTTCTTTTCATGGCTGAATAATAAGCAGCCTGTGTTTTAACAAGCACTGCAGGCGGTTCTGACGCCTGCTCTAGTTTGAGAACCACTGACCTGGAGCACCGCTTCTCAAATGGTACTGTACGTCGGAAGCACTTGGGGAACTTGTGAACATGTGGGTTCTGATTCATTAACTGAGTTATAAGTTGATTCATTAGTGAAGCCCAGCATTCTTCATGTCAGACAGGCTCTGAGTGCCTAGGGGTGAAAACCACTGTCTTAAGCCTTCACAGTTGTGCCCAGCTCACCCTGAAATGACAAGGGTGAGGATCGGTCTCAGCATGGGGTGGGGTCGGTTGGAGGCTGGGTTCTATTTCTGCCTCATGGACCGGAAGATATGGACCTTGAGCCCCTAACATTCTCCGACTTGGCCTTTCTGGGCTGGGAAGTGGTCGCGAGCCTCAGTAAGCACCTGGGCGGTGAAGAGCTGAAATCCGGGGACCTTTTAGGCCTCTTGCTGTTGATTACTACACACCATACGTGACTTGATTGATCTTTAGTCACTGCCCTGAGATTTCTTGCCAGCTTCTACAATGTGTGGCCTGGCAGTGCAGGAAGGAAGGGGGGTTGTGGGGCATGGCGAGGCTCCTTGAGTCCTGGGGAAGGGAGCGAGAAGTCTGTCAGGATGTTGGAGCACGGGGTGGGGCCAGCAGGCCTCAGGGAGAGGCGGGGGTGGGGGGGGCAGGCCAGCGGCCTCCCATCAGGGACCCTGAGCCGGGCAGGACGGCAGAACTTCTGTCTTCCTTCCCGATGGGCTGAATCTGACATGGCACTGGGGAGCAGGGGCTGAGGGAAGGACGGGGCTCCCCTGCTTTTGTGGAAATGATGCCAGATTTGTGTTTTCAAGGCAACGGTAATCACCTCTGAGCGAATCCAGCCGCAGAATACCCGCAGCCCAGGACCGTTCAACCTAAGGCTGTTCCCACAGGAGAGATCACCGCGGACCACCCCAGGCTGGTCCAGCCCGACCCCTCAGATGACCCAAGCTGTCACTTGTGTGTGGTCCCAGTGTAGGAAAAACAAAGATAGTTGGAAGGGTTTCTAAGTAGAGTTGCTGCACGGGAGAGAAAAGGAGTGAAATGCACACTAAGGAAATTACGGTTAGTGTCACGAAACACTTTGGAGACGTCGAAAATGTTGTTTGAAAGAATTCTTAACGACATTGCAATGTGGGCATGATTAATAAGGATAAAAAGGCTCAGAAAGCACATGTATAAATATGTACATATACATGCATATATATTAAACTACGTATGTATATATGCACACACACACATATAGAGAGAGAGAGGAGAGACTGATAGAAAATGCACTAAGAATGACAATGATTATCACAGTGGTTGTTAATTTCCTTATTTATCACATTTGTATTTTCTACATCATTTATAATGAGCATACTCTATTTACAACAGGAATTTAAAAACCATATTGCAGGGAAGTGATAAAAAACAAAAGATGCAATTTTCATCTATTTTTAATCTTAGAAAACCACAGACAATTTTAGTGCTCGATGATATTTTAAAAGTTCCGCTGTCATCCAGCCCCGCGGCCGGGCCCCCGGTCACCCAGGCAGCAGCCGCGATCCCTGGTCTGAGCCCGGGGACTCTCCCGCCCCAGGGCCTCGGCACCGGCTGCGCCCTGGGCCTGCAGCGGTCGCCCGAGGCGTGCGCGGAGCCGGGCGCCTTCACCCCGTTCAGCCCTCTCCTCCGAACTACCTTCTCAGTGAACTCTGTCTTTCCTGGAGACTCCACGCGGGACCCTCCACCTCCGACGGCATTTAATGCCCCTCTGCCCGCTTTGGTCCTTCTGATGAGCGTAGGCTGTTGCTGTTTAACGTTCTCCTTCCGTCTTTATGGTCTGCCCCATTCAGCATAATGTAAGCCCCAGTGGGTTAGAGATTTTCATTTCCGGCCCCCTCCCCCCCACTCCTATAGCTCCAGCTTCTGGAACGATGCCTGGCACTGACTCTTAAAGACCAGTTGTTGAATGAGTAAAGAAAACAAACAAAAGAAACCTCTATTTTGGGCCTATAAAATTGTAAAGGATAGGAAGCTTATAAATGTCTTTCCACTCTACTAACAAATTAAATCGAAACCATTCACAACAAACGCACTTACTGCCCCTTAATGATAGCATCCGGTGGTAGCTTCTGCTATTTGTGTGGTTTATAGATGTGATTTTCAGGAAATCTGAATGTGTTCCGCAGTGCCGGGAATATCCTGTTATTTGGCGGGTATGCTCGAAAGGAGAGGCGGCTTAGCTTTGGAATGGCGTTGCGACCTGGTAGACTCAGGGCTGGATGTTAGATTGCTGGAGACCAGTGTAGAGAAGGCTGCACACATCAGTCAAGCATTGGTTCATTTAACATGCATTCATTAAGCATCCATTATGTGATGAAACCTGGGGACACACAGTGAACAAGAGAGACATCCATCCTTCCTGGTGTTGTGTCCAGTCTCAGTGCGGACACAGATTAAGTACACAATAATAGTGTGACGAGATACTATGGAAGCACAGAGGGACAGGTAAGCAGATGGGGGACGGGAGGTCTGGCGAAGGCTTCCTGGTGGAAGGAGCATTTGAGCAGAATAGAGAGGAGTGTGTCCGGCAGCAGGGCGTGGGTAGCGGCGGAGGTGGAGAGGTGGGCAGAGAAAGAGCGTTCTAGGAAGGACCCCGAGGCACAAGCGGCCAGCATTCTTCCAAGGAGCTGGAAAGCTCAGTGTGGTTTGAGTGCGGACCGTGACCACGCCCGTGTCCTGAATTCAGCCACTTCTCAGCAGCTCGACCGCCGTCATGGCAGTGCAGGAGGCCGTGACCTCTCTCCTGGACCACTGCAGCTCCCGTCTTACCTGGACTCCCTGCTCCTACTGTGTAGCCTGTTGATGCTGAGGGCGAGAGGAGCAGCCCCTGGCGGGCAAGAGCTGGTCCACCCTTCGCAGCTGGGCCACAGTGCCCTTCTGTCCAACATAAACACGTCACAGAACCACGAAACCGGGCAAGGCCACTCGGTGACCCTGGCAGGCGGAAGACGAAAGCAAGACCACTCTGTAATCATATCTGAACAGAGACAACGACGCAAGCAAGCAATGTCCAGAACCACAGAAGTGGCCCGAAGAGGCTCCCCTGCTGGCCGATGTGAGTTACTGCCGCTTCTTTACCAATCACAGCTTTAGCTTCACTCTGTTCCTCCCGCCTTGGAGATAAGATTTATTAAGAAATCCGATCACGGAGTTTCTCCTGCTCCCCGACAGCATCGAATCCAGAGTGAACCCCACTTGCCTGCGTCTCCCGCAGAATCGCCCGGAGCCAGCCCAAACGCTGTCTTGTCGCTTCTAACCCCCTGCGGCTGAGATGCCGCCGCTGTTCCCGCGGCGACACCTGGTCTTACTCACTGTCAGCGCGGCTCGCTTGACCCCGCGGCGTTTTCCTGGGGGTCGTGGGCTGGAGGATGTGGACAGACATCCGCCGACATCTTAGCGTTTTCCTATGCCGGATACCGCGGCGGCTCCCTGCGACTCCCAGAGTCACGATCGAGTCGCCGGCATCCCCCGCCACGTGACTCTGCCTGCCGCCCACACCTCATTCATCCACTCGGCACGTACTGCCGACGATCTGCGAGGCGCCAGAGACCTGTCTTAGTACAAGCGCATGTCACACTGCTGTGCGAAGAACGGGTTGGGGCAAGACGCCAGGGCAGAGGGCAGGGAGACCGTGCACGAGTCTCTTAGACCCACGCGTCAACAGCGTTGGAACTGAGGAGGGAGAAAGGTGAAGGGTACATGGCCAGGACTGTGCTAAGTGAGATAAGTCAGCCAGAGAAAGACAGATACTGTATGATCTCACATACACGCGGGGTCTGAAAAAGCCGAACTCGGAAGCAGAGAATAGAACAGTGGTCACCGGGGGCTGGGGGTGCGGAGCAGGGGAAGTGGGGAGATGTTGGTCAAAGGATACGGACTTCCGGTTGTAAGAGTCACAAGTGCTGGGGACCTAAATGCACAGCATGGTGATTCCAACTAATAATACTGCAACATACACCTGCAAGTCTCAGCATGAAAACCAAATGGTGGTTGTATGGCCAGATGGAGGTGTTAGCTAACGCTAGGGTGGTACTCATTTTGCAATACTTAAATGTGTGAAACCAACGCTTCGTACACCTTAAACTCACACAACATTATCTGTCAGTTATATCTCCATAAAACTGGCGGGGGAGGGGGGGAATCCAAACGTAACATCTGGGTTTCTGGTTTGTGCGACAGGGGTCCTCACAGTGTCGTTTTCCTAGGAGAGGGAATACAGCAGAAAACACAGGCATGCTGGGAAAGGCAGTCACTCTGCTGGGCTAGAGAGCGTCTTACCTGCTTAGAGGCTCCCTTCTAAATGCTCTTGAGAAGGTGGGCCTCGGGATACCCTGGGAAGGACTCCGGGAGCCCTTGGCTGCTTTGGCCTGTGGGCCGGTGCCTGTCGCTGCGAGAAATTGTCTGAGTAATGTACCTATTTCAGGTTCGAGTTTCTATGTTTAAGGGAGACATATTTCAGTGGAGTCAGTAACTTATTTCTTATGGCCTTCTGGGCTTAAATAAAATGATGATTAGAGCAGTTCAGGGTCCATGAAGTACTACAGGAACAGCTGCCGTCTGCCATTGCTCTCGCTGGTAACTCATTTACTTCTCATAATGGGTTTCCACATATATGAATTGAGTTAGAATGTGTGGCTCATGCTCAGAGGAACCAATAAATGACTTGCTTTTGTGTTATAACCCTCAGAAGTAAATTATTCGGTATTCATTGCTTGTAGGGTTTAAAGAGAAGCTAAATTTATTTTGATTCCTCCACCCTTCACTCTAGGACATGTTTTAATGTTCCCATCACAGAGACTTTGTGGAATTGACTAATTGTGTGTTTTGCATATTTATAAACACTTTGTTATTTATTAACGGGCCATTTCAGGGATAAAATTAGCACTTTATTCACATCACAGCCAGTTCTCAAAGGCGCTCTGACTCACGTCAGAGGAGTTGCGATCTGGTCTCACATAGGGAAAGCACGGGCAATGGTCTTCTCAGTAGGTCCAAAGGAGAGGCGAGAGCTGCCCAGGCACAATTTCATCAGACTGGTTCTCTAGCTAGGGCTGCGCTGCCCAGTGTGGTTTTGCAAAACTTCACAGTTAAAGAGAATGAAAAATCCAGTTCCCCAACCACGCCAGCCACATTGCAAGTTCTCAGTAGCTACATGTGGTTCGTGGCCACCATACTGGAGAGTGCAGGACGCGTCCACCCTTGCAGAAAACTACTGGACGGCACTGCCCTGGACTGTATTGGTGCTAGGGTCCCTTTGTGGTTCCCCGAATTAATAGAATGTGGTTCTTATAAACTGATTGGCCAGTAAGTCGGGGTGGGGCACGGGGGGCTGGGCGGCGTTAAGGTACGCCGGGTTGTATTTCAAATCCTGCGTATATCCAGAATTCGATTACTCTAACCACCTGCAACCTGGTCCCATTACTGTCAACTCTCACCTGGATTTATTGCAACAGCCTCCTAATTCCTCTCCCAGCTTCCGGCCTGGGTTCCCACAATCTCTTCATGTAACAGCGAGAAGGAGCTTGCTCAGAACCTTCCAGAGGCTTTGCGTCTCACTTGGAGTAAAAGCCGGCACCCTGACGGTGATCTCCACGGCCCCGTGTGTCTGACTCTCCATCAGACTTCAGACAGCCCCCTGGTTTTTTCTGCTCCAGTCACGCTGGCTTCCAGCCATGCTTCCTGAGAGGCTCCTCTCCCAGATAACTGCTGTATGTCTCGTTTCCGCACTTCCTTCAGGGCTTTGCTCGGAGGCCTTCCCTAGAATTTCAGTCCTCCCTCACCCCCACATTTCACACTTCCCGCCCTGCTTTCCTGACACTTGTCACTATCCACAGACCCTACGTTACTAGCGCCGTTTATTTTCCGATCTCTCCTAGAAGCTATGCTCTGCTGGGGAGGTGTTTGCTGTGGCGTTCACTGTTATACCCCAGCACGCAGAACAGCGCCTGGCGTCTAGTAGGTGTTCAGTAAATATTTATTGGATGAGTGAATGCATTTTGTGATCCATGGGCTCACTGGATGAATGAGGCGAATGAGGAGGTATGGGTTTTAGAATGAGCGAGGCTCTGTCTCATTCTTGATGAGGGACTTTAGTCAACTGGCTTCATTGCTCTAAGCTTGTTTCTTCATCTGTAAAATAAAATTATAATGCCTGGGTGGAAGGTTTGTCATTAAGATTAATTAGGGTGTTCCTAGCACAAAGTCTGAGTACAGTAATGTTATTCCAGGAGCTGTGAAATGTGGCCCAGGGCTTTTCCTCATCTACTAGTATCTGTGTGAAAACATGCTAGTCTTTCTTCCACTGTACATTTAAAAATGTTATGCTTTTATTTTAATAATAGAAAATGTATATATATAATTTTTGGAATATCTGTATGATGTGAAAGCCAGCAATCAATGTTGATAGTCTACGGATGAATGCTTTCTAGAAATTCACATAGAAAGCTGCCGAGGGAAAATCAGATCAGCCTGTGTAACATGCTTGCTGAACTCAGAAGGCGCCTGTACCGAGCGGATGGGCTTATATTCACATTCCAAGAGGGAATTCAGTTTAACAAAACGCTACAGTCTATTGGGCCTAACGTGCTGAGTTAATGCTGTTCTGAAGTTTATCGTTCTTATAGTTACACAGGGGCCACGTGGTTACGGAGTCTACACCTGGCTTTATGTTAATGTGCATTTAGGAGCGTACCAGAGTCCCACCAGCAAAATAGAAACGCCTCTGCATATCTGAAACCGGGGCGATTCGACACAGGGGGGTGGTCACACGGGGGGTGGGATTGCTGACACCCACATCGGGTGATGGCATGCTTTGGGGACTGGCACCAGGAGGAAGCTCCCTGACCCCGAGGCCACCAGGCAGAAGCCGAGATGCCGGGGGGCCTGTCTGCTTAGCCGGGGCCTTGCGGAGGGGGCAGACCTTTCCAGAGAAGCCACCCACGGCGGACGGGGATGCGAGGAAACTCTCTGGCTGCTCCCTCTGGCCCCCCGCTCCTTCGATAATGCCCCCCACAGGCTGGCCGCGCCCTCCCTCTGCCCCTGCGCGCATGCACGCACACGTGAATCGACCGGACGAAGCGTTTGCGTTTACAACATAGGTCAAGGGAGAAAACCAGGCCATGGAACGTCACGGTCTCAATTTTGCTAAAAATAGGTCTATGTCAGTGTATGTGCATAGAAGAATACCTGGAAAGATGCATGAAGACATGTTGGCAGGTTTTTTCCTCTAGTAACAGTATGGATAATTTTTGTTTTTCTGCTTGCTCTTCTGCGATTTTTGATTTTCTACAGTGGACTTGGATTAAAAATAGGAAAGAAAGAAAAGAAGGAAAAAAGAAAGAGAGGGAAGAGAAGGAGGGAGAGACAGGGAGGGAAAGAAGGAAGGAGGAAAGGAAGGAGAAAGGAAGGAGGAGCGAGCAAGCAAGAGACAGTGCCGAGCCGACCGGACAGGGACGGAATGAGCAGAACAGAGGGATTCGGCACAGGTGGGCGTCTGACAGATCTGGGCTGCTCTGTCCTGGCCGAGGAGATGCTGTCGCAGTCTCCCCATGCGGCCTGGTCACCTGTTCCCTCAGAGGCCCTCGTGTCTGTCCAGGGAAAGCGGTGGCCTTGGCCACTCCTCAGGCCGCAGGCCTCGCAGGTCGTCCCTTCCGTCTCCCAGGCCCGCAGCTGGGTGGGGAGGAGAGGCCAGGGCTCAGTCAGTCTGGCCCGGCCGCGCAGGTTGTACTTTTATTAGACAGAAACCCAGAAAAAAACCCTCAACCTGGGGAAAGATTTCTATTTAGAGCTGGGAAACTAGGCCACTTCTAAAATCAGTGACCTACATTTCCTGCTATAGAAATTTAAGATGAAATATTGTTAGGGCTTCATGCGGCCACTGAAACTCCATCAAAGGGCGAGGTGAAGGAGAAAGGGAGGAAGAAAGGGAGGGAGGGCGGGAGGGAACCTAAAAGAGTTGCCATGTTTGAAATCTTTTAAACCAAGCTAACAATATATAATAATGGAAGAAAAATGAATATCCCAGCTGTGTATTTGTTTTCTTGGAAGAGCAGTGTTTGCTAACGGCGGCTCCTTCAGCAGGGGGAAAAAAAAATAAATCCATTCCCACTCTGAGGCCTGTTAGGAAAACGACAGCTTCCCCGGGCCCCCGCCAGCAGCCCACAAAGATGGGTCTTGGTGTCTCATCCTGACCGCCAGCCGTCTGCTTTCTGTCATAGACTTCTGAGAAACTGTTTGCTTGATCTCATCGATCCAGGCTCTTTCCGCTGGCACCCTGCGGAGCATCTAAGGTTCACAGGCTCCTGGGGCCTGAGCGCCCATGAATCGTGGTGGTGGGGGTGAGTGGTCGTCCGGAGAAAGAAGAATAAGATGATGGCTGTGCGCAGGGCTTCCTGTTTTCCGTAGCTGCCTCGTTGTGGAGTCTGGGGGTGGGGCGGGGCGGTTAGAACCGACGTTTGGATGGTGATAACTAGAGGAAAAACACCCAGGCCTGTGATCATTTGATCCACCGTCCATTCATACCAGGGTTCTCTATGATTGGTCAAGTGTAGAGGCAGAGAGGTCATGGAATCCACATCTGCAGTAGGTATTTCTAATATTCCCCATGGTTCTAGGTCTGTCCTAATTCTGGTTCACTGAGCATGCGAGCCTTTGTACTGAAGCAGAAGAAGTAACTTGACGGGCATGCGCCTTTAGACGCTGAGGCTGGACCCCCCGGCCTCCCTGTGCTGCGGCACTAAACCCAGCCACCTAGTACAGACGTCGGCATCCCGGGAAGGAGCATCCTCTGTCAGCCTGGGTCCCAAAGCAAGGACGTCAGGGAGCAGCAGCCCCTCCCCGAGCCCAGCCCAGGCTGGTCAGAAGGATAGTGAGAGCAGGAAATCATCTTTTGTTGTTGCTGTGACCGAACCTAGGGGCGGTCTGTCAGTCTGTCCTGAGGCGGCATCGTATCAACTTATTACTGAAACCACTTTGTAGTCTTTGCCGTATTCCCTAAAAAATCGAAAAGAAAAGCCTAAGCAAAACAAAGAAATGGGTGCGCGCGCTCGTCGCTGGAGATGCAGCAGGCATGACGCGGGCCCAGTCCCCCCTCTCCTGGAGCTCACGTGGGAATGCAGGTGACCCACGCGTATTGGGGTGCATCATTTCCTGGGGCTGCTGTAGCCAATTATCACACACTTGGTGGCTTAAAGCAACGGGAATTTCTTTTCTCTCACAGTTTTGGAGGCCAGAAACCTAAGTATCAGCAGGGCTGAACTCCCTTTTTAAGGCCCTTGGGGAGAATCCTTTCTTGCTTCCTCCAGCTTCCGTCTGCATTCCCGGGTCTGCACCCCATTCCACCAATCGCATGGCCTCCGGCCCTGGGCCTCTCGAAGTGGCCTCTGCCTTTCTCTTATAAGGACACTTGTCATTAGGGTTTACCTGGTTATCTAGGATGATCTCAAGATTCTAATCTACGTCTGCAAAGACCCTTTTTCCAAATAAGGTCACGTTTGCAGGTTCTGGAGGCCATCATTCAACCGGCTACATGAGTACTTTCCCAGGGCCAGCCACGAGGCCGGGCGGTTTAAGTTCAGGTCTTGCCTGACTGTTCTCCCATCAAGCCTCTGAAGTAGGTTTATTGCGCCCGTTCTAAAGACAGTGAAACTGAGGCGAGCTAAGTGACTTTTCCAAGGTTGCACAATGGTGAGAGGCAGAAGACACACCCAGGTCTTATTCCTAGGCCTGTGGAATTCCATATGTGTAGATACTTACACACACCTCCAAATAAGTGTCATCTTCTCTAAACCACTGTTACCTGAAAGATTTCTGGAACCCCTCTGCTTCTAAAGTACTTTATAATCGACACAGGGAAAGTCTGCCTACTTGCATTATTGTCACGACTTGTACATATGTGGTTTGGGGCGGCTTCGTTTTCATACGATACCGCTCCCAGGTTAAATTCCACTTGCGGTGGCCAGCCCCTTGCGCCTGATGCATCACAGCCTATGGATCCCTCAAAGCACCAGTTACTCAGGAGCAAAGCACCCTGGTTAAATCCAGCGGAAGGCCTTGCTCTGCAGTTGAGAGGTCTAGCTAGAGACAAGATGATGGGGAACGTCCCCAGGACAAGACGGGTGGGCACGCGTGGAGCTGCTGTGTCCCGCCATGCCCGGAAGGCGTGCAGGCGTGGCTCTGTGACCAGCACGAACACAGGGAGTTCGTCTGTGCGTGGAAGGACGTCCTCTCCCCGCTGGACTCACTCTGGGCCATGCGTTATTGGTTCCCCTCCCCACCAGCCATCTCCCTCTGTCTCCTGTGCTGGAAATGCCCCCTCCACCTCCTGGAGATTGAGGATGAAAAGGATGAGGGTAGCCGTCATGCGACCAGTGCAGCCCGGACCGCCCTGCCCCTGGGCTCGTGGCCTGGTCACCGGCGCCTTTCTCTGACTCTCATGCCATGGGCGCTGATGGCACGCTGTCTGATGACAGGAATCATAGCAACAATAAAGTGACATTCGCTGAGCACCTAGCGCATGCTGGCTATCTCAGTTAATGCTCACAACGGTGCTATGAGGCCGGTATTATTTTTATTTCCATTTTACAGGTGAGGAAACCAAGGTACAGAGGGGTTAAGTAACAAGCCCAAGGGCACACGGCAAGCCACATGGAGGCAGGATTTGAACTCGGAGCCGCGTGCTTAACCCCTGTGCTGGGCTGACTCTCAGTTGAAGGGGCAGCTGGGAATCACTCCTCTCTCCCCGCCCAGGAAGCACTAACTAGGTGCTTTCTAGCCCCTGCTTGCCAGTTCTTCCCCCAGTAGGAAAGAGAGTTCCCCTAGGTCAGTTCCCTCGGGGCTTCAGACTGTGGGCACAGAACCGAGATTTTCCCGTGGGAAGGTGGACGACGAGTTTGCTGTCTGGGAGGAGGGGACACTCGGAAGGCCTCGCTTCTTTTGGAGCGTGGGGTTGACCAGGGTCCTTAAGCTCTGATTGGCTCGTCACGTCTGCAGAGGGTGTGGGCTCGATGCGGGGTGGCGCGTGGGCTGCGTGCTCGCCACCCCTGCCTCGGCGGATAACGAGACGTGAAATCAAACAGGGAAGAGGACGCTAACTGCTAGACCGGGTGGCGGGTACTGCTTTTCAGGTGATTTGGCCTTGGGTGTCACCCCACGGGGTAGAAAGGACGTGTGTCTGGCACGCATGACTCCAGCGACGTCGAGGGAGCGGCTGTAGGTGCCGGTTTTCCATGGCTTTCGACGTCCTGCTTGCACTGCGGCACCACGGGTTAAGGGCACCTTCTAACTCAGCCCAAGTTCAATGGCTGCAGACTCGTGATGAACCGATTTACATTAAATGGGATTTTACCATCTGTGGTCTATCACTATAAATGTCATTTCTTTTTTTCCCCCTTTTTACCATGTTTATTTCAGATCTTTGCATTTTTAAAAATAATTTATTATTTATATTTTAATTACAGTTGGCATACAATATTAGTTGCAGGTGTACAACATAGTGATTAGAGACATTTACGTAACTTATGATGTGATCACCCCAGTAACTCTAGTGCCTATGGACACCATACACAGTTATTACAATGTTATTGATTATATTCCTTATGGTATACTTTATATCCCCATGACTATTTTGCAACTACCAATTTATTCTTCATAATCCCTTTACTTTCGGTACCCATACCGCAAACCCCCTCCCATCTGGCAACCCTCAAGATGTTCTCTGCATCTATGAGTTTGTTTCTGTTTTGTTTTATTGTGTTCTTTATATTCCACATGTAAATAAAATTATATGGCATTTGTCTTTGCCTGATTCACTCCACTCAGCACAATACCCTCTAGGTCCATCCATGTTGTTGCAAAAGGCAAGATCTCATTCTTTTTTTATGGCTGAGTAATAGTCCATTGTGTGTGTGTGTGTGTGTGTGTGTGTGTGTGCGTGTGTGTGTCCATTCATTTATTGATGGACACCCAGGTTGCTTCCATATCTTGGCTGTTGCAAATAATACTGCAATGGACTTATGGATGCACATGTCCCTTCGAAGTAGTGTTTCATGTTTCTTTGGATAAATACCCAGAAGTGAGATTAGTGAGTGGGTCTTTTGTCTCTTGTTATATATAGCCTTTGTTTTAAAGTCTGTTTTGTCTGGTATAAGTATTGCTACCCTAGCTTTTTTTTTTTTTTTCTGTTCCCATTTTTATGAAATATCTTTTTCCATCCCTTTACTTTCGGTCCATGTACATCTTTTGATCTGAAGTGAGCCTCTTGCAGGCAGCCTGTGTAAGAGTCTTGTTTTCTTATACATTCAGCCACCCTATGACTTTTGATTGGAGCATTTGATCCATTTAGGTGTCTTGTGGGGCCCAGGGACACAGTCTTCCCTGGTCACTTGAGCTGGGTGCCCCTGGTATGGGTCGTGTGTGCCCTCCTGCTGTGGTTGAGCCTTGGTTGCTGTTTGCATGTCAGTGGAAGGGACTGGCCCTCAGCGTGATAGGCTGTGAGGACTGGCCTGTGTGGGGCTGACCTTTTGGAACAAGATGTGCTTTAGCAGAGCTCTGGAGCCTGCCCCATGCACCCTTTAGGTGTGTTGTCCTTTGATGCAGCCTTGGGTCGCGCTCCTGCTCATTCAAAAGCTGGCTACTGGGTGTGCCGGCCCAAAGACTCCCGGGAGGGCCCTGACACAGGCCAAATTCAGCTGTAGACCATGCCCTGCCCTGGCCCACCTGTTGAGGGTTACCAAGCAATCCACAGATGGCTGCCACCTGTGCTGGGCTTAGAGGCGCTTCAAGAGGCTCAGCCATGATCTGAGACCGGCTGCCTCTAGCAACAGGCTCGGGGCTGCTCAGCAGGAGGTACGTGGAACGTGGAGGCCGGACGCTGCCTATTTGGGTTTGGTAAACCTTTGAGAGATTTTAGAAAAATTTGCAGTGTGAGCCAAGACAGGCCATTTGTATGGAAAAGCCTCTAGAGGCGGCTTGGGTGGGCCTGCAGGTTGGGAGGGGCGGGGCTTCAAGGAATCACCTGGGCAGGGCGCATCGTGTTAGCCAGTTGATGGAAACTCAGTATGGCGGCGCCTGGGTCTACAGCTGGGAGGGCTCAACAGCGGCCTCTGCCAGCACTTCTGTTTGGGAGAAAGTTCTCTCCCTGAAGCCGGACAACTCGGTCCCTCCTTGTGTGTCCCTGCTGCTTTTCAAGCAGCTGCCTCAGCGCTGGAGTTCCGAGCGAGCGAGTCCGTCAGCAAGTAAGTCCACATAGGCCCTTTAAGAGGACACCTGGGACTCTAGCTGCCCTCTGCCTCAGCCACCATCTCTGCTGGTTTTCACAGCCAGACATTGTGGAGACTTCTTCTCAGCACGGGGACCCTGGCTGGGGAGCCTGAGTCCCTCGCTCCTCCGTGGGACCTCCACACCTGAGTCAGCCCTCTGATCATCAGCCGCCGCACGCGGGTGTGGGGCCAACTTGGTCCACGTCCTCCTACCAGTCTCGAGGTGGCCCCCTCTGTACGTCCTCAGTTACAGGACTTCTCTTCAGCTAGACTTTATGGAGGCTCGTATTGATGGCTATTCTGTAGTTTAGTTGTAATTTCGATATGGTCAGGAAAGGAGGTGAGCGCAGGCTTTCCCTACTCCACCATCTTGACCGGAAGTCTAAAGGTTACTTCTCGAGGAAGGCATTCTGTATGCACAGGTTAAAAAGAAAGACTGATAAGTAGCTGATCCCAGTCATTTGATTTCTGTCTGTATTGTTACTCCCAGTTTTTATCAGAGCCTTCCTTGAAACGGTCCTATTTTACCTGTCCTGGTCACTGGGAGTTAGGGGCTCCCTTGTTCACCAATAAACGGAGACCCTGATTGTCCCCATAGGAACAGCTCGGGAAGCTAGTTTGGGGAAACTTAACGAACTGACACATTTCAGTGCCCTGGAAGTGTGTTTCCTGATGCGGTCGGGTGGGCTGGAGTCGCTGTGGGCCTCTCCGGGTCTGGCGGTTCTCCCAGGCCTCACAAAATTGTGCTCTCAATGAATTAAAGCTATTTCCGTTTTGCTAGCAGTGGGTTCTCTCAGGAGATCAATATGCTGTTTTAAAGACGAGGGAAACTGAGGCTCAGAGAGGTCAAGCAATGGAGTCAGTTTCCTCCACTGTGAGGCCGGCATCCAGCTCGAGTCCGAAGTCCCCTCTGTGGCGTGCCCGCCCGCGGGCTGCCTCCCACCCCGTCCCATGACCTGTGTGTGTCCCTTTCCTATTCCGTTATTTTCCTTGAACGCAGAGCGCTGCCTCTTTACAGTGCAAATCCGATCACCTTTTCCCTTCGTATAAGATTACTCGTGGTTCTCCATCGCTTTCCAGACAGAATGCAGGCATGGCCTCTCGGGCCCGAGCTGGCCTTTACTCTACCCGCCACCGCGGTCTCCTGCCCGTGCAGCAGTCCCTCCGTTATTCGCGGTTTCACTGTCTTCAGTTACCCGAAGTCAGCTATTGTCCAAAGATATTAAATGGGAGATCCCCCAAAATGAGCAATTCATAAGTTTTAAATTGCAGCCGTTCTGAGTAGTGTGATGAAATCTCGCGCGACCTGCTCCGTCCTGCTCGGGGTGCGGTTCGCCCCTCTGTGCAGCATCTCCACCACTAGTCACGTGATGGTAGCCGTCTTGGGTGTCAGGTGGACTTCTGAGGTATCTCAGTGCTCGCGTTTAAGTAACCTTTCCTTTCCTTCATGATGGCCTCAAAGCTTAAGAGCGGCGACCCTGGCAATTCAGACATGCCAAAGAGAAGCCATGAGGCTCGGCGTGCATCGTCACAAGGTCCGTAGGAGCCTAACGCCAAGTCGCGGTGCCTACGTCACGCGCCTCACTTGGTCTCATCGTGTAGGTGATGTATCATCTCGCATCATCATCGTAAGGATGAGTATAGGAACATGAGATACTGAGAGAGATCATATCCATATAATTTTTATTGTGGTATGTTATTCTATTATTTACTGTTGGTAATCATACTGAGCCAAATTTATAAGTTAAACTTTATCATAGGTATATATGTGTAAAAAAACCATTACGTATTATATAGAGAGAGTTTGGTACTATCCATGGTTTCAAGCATCCATGGGGGTCTTGGAACTTATCCCCTGAAAATAAGGGGGGGGCTCTGTACACACACACACACACACACACACACACACATATTTTTTGACAAAAGGAGGGAGGGAAGGAGAGAGGAAGGAAGAAAAAGAAAAGGATGCAGTCCTTGTGATACGATTGTCGATCTGGTCGCCAAGACGGCTACTAAGTGACTAAGGGGTAGGGTGCATCCACAGTGTGAAGACGCCAAAGGGGTGATTCACGCCCCGGGCTAATGGAGTAGGTCGTGCAAGATTTCGTTGCACGTACTCAGATGCATGCGTGCAATTTAAAACTTATAACTTGTTTATTTCTGGAATTTTCCATGTGATATTTCCAGACTGCAGTTGACCGTGGGTAACTGAAACCGCTGAAAGCAGAACCACGAATGAGGAGTGACTACAGTAACATAAGATTTAACATCTTAGCCCTTCTCTTTTTATTAAACGGTGGGTGCGAACACTGGATTGGGAGCACTTTATTACAGACTACACTGGACGGATTCTGGAGGTCACACCGAACCTGAGCACCTAAGGCCGGGGAGTTCGATTTGGGTCCAGAGAAAGTCAAGTCTTAGTTGGAAGGCCCGTTCTGGGCAGGTGGATGAGTGGGTTGCTCAGAATGCAAGGTCTCAAAAGACAGCGCCTTTGAACTCTCGTCATGACCCTCAAGAGACTTTCACGCTGGGGTTCAGAAAAAGTTGTGGCCAGGGCCACATCCTTGCCAGAGCTTCACTGCTGAGTGCCGTGCCATGGAAAGTCACCTCTGTGACTGCCTTTTCTTCCTTGCCAGGCCTGATGAGAATGTCTGTGGGCAGTGCACTTCGACAGAGACAGTGATGGGCTGGCACTTCAAGAGCAAGCCGAACACAGGTCCGGACATGTGTCATCGGAGGGGCTGGAGGTCTCTTCTCTCGAGAGAAGACTCAAGAGTCCAAGGTAATCATCTTCAAATCAATGCCATAGATAATTCATAGAGTGGAACGCTATGTAAATTACTGGGGAAGGAGCCCACGATGCACTGAGAATTGAAAGAAGCAAGTTGCAGAACAGTGTGCTTAGTGTGTGTTCTCATATTCTGTGCAGAAAAAGCAACAAGGATTCATCCGTATGTGTGCACATGTGTGTATTCATATATGTATATATATACACAAACAGACACACACACTGTTCTGTATGTATGTACTGTTCCAGAGGTGGGGCAGTTTATAAAACTCAGTTTTTCGGTTTATAAAAATGAATTTTCTTTCCTCTCCATATCCACACTCAGAACAGGAATCCCCATTTCTCTAAGGGTAGAAAACCTGTCAAGTTGCCACCACGGGCACTTACTCTTTGCTGGTCTGAACTTTGCTCTTTTGGGTGAAATGTCAGTTAATTTAAGGTTCTCACCTTGACATTCTCTTTCGGAGGCGGCCAGGGGAACGTCCTGGTGGGAGGGTGCGGGCCGCGTATCTGGTCGTGGAGTTTCTCTGCCAGCTCTGTCCTGGGCCGCCTGCAGCTGGGCCGGGGAGTAGATGGCACCGTCCCCTGCTGCTTGATCCAGATAGGCCTGGTGATGCGGTCTGTCCCTAAGCAGTGGTCTCATTAGGTTCCCTTGGGCCACGTTGGCTGCACGCCAACTTCCTCTTGCAGGTGCCTCTCAGAAGCCCAGCCTTGGCTCCTTTAGTGTATAACAGTGTCGAATGAAGCACTACTAGCTGGCCTTTACCCTCCAGCTCACCACTGACCCCGTGGGACACCTCAGACGTGCGGGGTCCCTTTCCATGGGCCTCGCCCCGCAGAGGATTAATGGCTATAACGATAGAGGTGGAGTAGTCTACCCTCTCATTCTTACTGTTTGGGGGCCGCTTCGGCCAGTGTTCTGCCTTCAGGAATCTGAAATCAAGGGGAAGGCACAACTCTTCTGTATTCAAAGTCACTCTAATCTCTGATTCAACACTCTAGCAGAGGGAGGGGCACCCGGGTCGTACCCTCTTTTTTCTAATCAGTGACTCTGTTTCCCCTACTGTCCTCCAATATATACAATATTGCACTGTATCTACAGCACTGCGATAAATATGGATTTGTCATAATACATTCAAGAACATGTTGGTTTTTAAATGATTTCCCTTATACAAAAAGTGCTTCTTAAACATTCTTGTACATGATTCTTGGGGCACATTTGTAAGAGTTTCTCTAGGGTTGTTTTGCAAGAAAGAATTGTCTGGTCTTTATCCCTTTGTTCCTGGCACAGAGCTTCAAAAGCCCTTGGAAATTCCAGAATGATAGGAGTGTCTTTGTTATGCTAATGAGAGTCCTAGGTAGCTTCAGGATGGGGGCCGCCTACCAGAAAGACCCTGCATTTGAGGGTTGGGATTTTTAGCTGCCTGACCTCTGGGGTGATGTGGGGGTGGGAGGGGGGTGTGGAGATTGAATTCAAGCACGTGGCCAATGATTTAATCAATCAATCAATTGTCCCTGTCGAATGAAACCCCAACCCAAACTCTGGATGCTGAAGCTGGGTGAGCTTCCTGGCTGGGGAAACACACTGCCGAAGAGGGAGGGGGACGACCTGCCCTGTTCTCCATGGGGGGTGTCGCAGAAGCTCTGGGTCTGGGACCCTCCTGCACCCTGTCCCGCGTGTGCCCTTGGTGAGAAAGCTGTAATTGTAAGTCTAGTGAGTTCCGTCAGCCGCTCCAGCAAATTCCTGAACCCGAGGGGAGCTGTTGAGAACCCTGGAGTTGACAGCCAGTCACTCGGAAGCGTGGGTGGCGTCCGAACTGGGCGCCGTCCTCTGGGAGACTTTGTCCTTAACCTGTGGGGTCACCACTGACTCTCCGGCTGGTTAGTGTGAGAACAGTACTGCAGTTCACCGCGTCGGGGCGGGGGGGGGGGGGATGCCGCCGCACAAGGGCGCATGCCTACCAGTGGGATTACTGCCAAGTCGTTCTCTAGTGCTCGCCCCATCAGGGCGTTGCAAGTGTTGGCCCAGTTCCTCCTCGCCCGGCAAGTGGCGGGCTTTCTAACTTAGGCCGGCCTGGCGGGGACCCTTGCTTTCTTACTGTGGGTTTAATTTGAATGTTCCCTTTTCCCCGAAGAGATTGGGCATCTTTTCATATAGTTATCGGTCGCTCAGTCCTCCTCTTTTATAACGTGCCCGCTTATCTGTTTTACTCATTTTTCCCCCTGTTAAAATCAATAAAACCAAACCTGTTGTTTTCTTATTGATTATATATACATGATTTAGTTTCTGTCTTGCCTTTCCACTTTCATTGTGATGTCTTTTGAAGAATTTTGCTCTAGTAGTGTTCATTAATCTTTTTCCTTGTGGTTGGTGTTGTCTAGGTCTTGCATAAGAAATAAACTCTCACCCTCACTGTCTTAATTTAAAATTTTGATGTTTGCTTTTAAGCATTTACTCTACCTGGAATTTATTTTCATGTACAATTTGAGGGAAGAGCCCACTTTCCTTTGTTTCTCCGTGAATAACCAATTATCCCAGCAGCTCCTGTTGATTAGTCTTCCTTTGCTGCTGCTATAAATCAGCTCTCCACATACGGGAAGGCTGACTTCCAGCTCCCTACTCGGTTTTATTGGTCTATTTGTCCACTTTGTGCCAATGCAATTGTGCCACCATTGTTCCTTTTGGTATCTGTGAAGACAAATGACTCCAACTCACTCTCACGTCTCGGTTTTTCTTGGCCCTTTGTTCTTCCGTATATAAACATCCAGAAATCAGCTCGGCAAGTTCTAGTAAAATAAACTCTTAGAATTTTGAAAAGAATTTTATTAAATCTTAAGATGGATTTGGAGATCATTGACCGTCATGTGGTAGTAAGTCCTTCAATCCGTTGACATGGTACGCCTCTCCATCTATTTAATGTTCTTTAATAACTTTCAATGTAGGTCTTGAACAATTTCAATTAGATATGTTCTTAGATATTGTGTATATGCTGTAAACTGTGTGTTCTAAATCGTATATTTTTAAAAGTATATTTTGAATAGTTTTTGCTGGTATATAGAAATGGAAAATATTTTTATATTTTAATTTTATATCTAGTAACCTTCTTACTTTCTTAATTCCAATTGTCTGTAGATGCTTTTGGATTTCCTATGTACATAATAGTAAATCCAAACAATGTTAGATTTGTTTCTTCCTTCCCAATCCTTATTTTCTTTATTGAAGGAAAATTTTTGTTCATGTGTTTATTCTTTGTTTTTTTTTTTTGTTTGTTTGTTTTCTGGGTGCGTGCATGCGTGTGTGTGTGTGTGTGTGTGCGTGTGTGTGTGTGTGTGTGTGTGTGTGTGTGTGTTAGCCCTCAAGAGCAGAGAGCCAAGTTAATTATGCTTCTCAGCGCATGGTGCATCATCATAATTATTCACACAAGGCACCTCTCTTACATCATTTATTTATTTCTCATTTCTAACGCTCTTGCCTCCCACTGCCCTCTTCCTGCTCCAGAGGCAACAACTCCAATATGTTTAATGTATGTGTTTTCATTTGTATGCATTCTTAGAGGATCAACAATATTGTTTTCTAGGAATATGTTTTTAATTTACACAAATATGTTGCGTTATATTGATTATTCTGTTTATTTTTGTATTCAACAATATGTGAATACTTTATCGTTTTTGCTTCAAAGTAAATGTATAATATTTTGCCTCCTCATTCTCTCAGTGATGGATACCTAGACAACCTCTGCCACACAAAGAAGACTACAGTAAATATCTTTGTATATATCCCCTTATAAATCTGCATAAGAGTATACCTGGGGTCGCTCATTAGGGGTGGAACTGAGTGCTCATAGGAAATGCATGTTTATAATTTGATGAAATCGTTCCCATGGCACTTCAGAACAGCTCTCGCCAGCATAACCTGGTGTTTCTGTATCTCTGCATCTCCTCCAACACTTGGCGTTAGCCATTTTCATACTTTTTGCCAGTCTAATAAATATAAAGAGAGATTTCACTGATATTTTAATTTGCATTTCTCTGATTCCTAATGCGTTTGAGCACCTCTTATGTATACTTGTCAGTTTTGGGGTTTCACTTTTGTAGAATGCTTGCTTGTATTTTTCTCATTTTTCTGTTGGGTTTCTATCTTGGTGATTTGCAGATGTTCTTTGTATATTCTAGATATTCCCTCATCGATTTTAGTTATTGCACGTATCTTTTCCTAGTCTGTCTACTTTCTATCAAGTTTGTCCATGATTTCCTACACTGAACGGAAACATTTAATTTTCATGTAATCAGTCTTATCCATTTTGTTTGCCTTATGATTTTGAAATTTTGTTTACAAAGTCCTTTGTTGCCCCTGAATCACAAAAATGTTCTCCTGCATTCTCTTTGATTAATTTTATTTACATATTACCTTTCATATTTAGGTCTTTGATTCATCAGAAAACCACCTTGTATGTAGTAGCAGATTTAAATTAAGATTTAATGACACATTGTTTTCCAGTTGATTTATGGTGTCTGCTTTGTCTCATATTCAATTGCTATACACACGTGTTTGAATTAAAAACTTATAGGTTTGACCCTGAGCTTTCTATTCTCCTCTATCGGTCTACTTACCTAGTTTTTCTCTACTACCAAAATATTTTTTATTAACATGTCAATACGGCTTTGTCGATTGCCTCACTCTATCTTGAGAAAAGACTCTTTCTTTACTTTTAAAGGGTGGCTTACCTATTCATGAATCTATTCTTTTATGTACATTTTAAAGTAAATTTATTGAGTTTCTCAAAAAATCCAAACAGAATTTTGATTACATAGGATTTGTACATGAATTTGGGTAAAATGTATGCATTTATAATGTTAAGTTATGCCATTCCATAAAGTGAAATGAAATGCCTTCATATTTATTTAGCTACTTCACATGTTTTTTATTGAATTTTAAAGTTTCTCCGTAGATGTCTTATCTATGTTTGGTGAAATATTTTCTTTTTTTACAAATTGTATTTTCTGTTGTGGACATAAGCCAATGAGTCGTATAGGTTAAACCTCTCTTCTGGGCTCTGATTAGGTGTATGTAAGCCCACTCTAGTCTTAGGATTCTTAATCTTTTGTACTTTCCACCTGTTTTTCCATGTGCTGTCTTTTGGATAATTTTTTAGCTGTAACTGCCACTTAATTCTCACTTTAGATATGCCTAAGGTGCATATCAGTGTGTTTTTAGAAAAGAATTCCCCCCATATTATCTTTCTTTTTAAAGGCAAGTTTATTGAGATAGAATCTACAGACAATAAAATTCACCATTTTTAATTGTATAACTTGATCAGTTCTGACGAAATTATTCAATAGTGTAACGATCGCCACAATCAACATATGGTTCATTTCAATCCCCTTAAAATTTTTCCTCGTGATCCTTCATAATTAATTCCATCCTCTCCTAGCTCCTGGCAAACATTGCTCTATATTCTGTTTTTATAGTTTTGTTTTTTTCCAGAATGCCATCCAAATGGAATCAGATAGTATGTAGCCTTTTGCGTTTGGCTTTTTTCACTTAGCATCAGGTGTTTGCGATTCATCCATGTATTATGCAATTTATGTACTGGCGCTTGATTCCATTGTATTGCTGCATAGTATTCTACTATATGAATTTGCACTGCTTCCAGTTTGGGCTTTTATGAATAAAAATGCTATGAACATTTGCTTGTGGGTCCTTGTGTGGGCAGACATATGTTTCATTTATTGTGAGTGAATACCTAGGAGTGGACTTTCTGGATCACATGGCAAATGTATCCTTAACCTTGTACAACACCGCCAGAACTTTCCCAAAGTTTCTGTGCCATTTCACATTCCTGCCAGCCGTGTGTGAGAGCTCCAGTTGCTTTAGATCTCTGCCGGCACTTGGTGTTGCCAGCCTTTTTAAGTTCAGCCATCATAATGAGTGTATAATGTTTCTGAAGTGCATTTTCAATTTCAGTTATCATATTTTTTATTTCTAAAGGTCTTATTCATTTTTAAAAAAAATCTGCTTCGTCGTTTTTAGAATGTAAGCCTTTAGATTGAAAAACATATTAAACTTACTTTATATTCTGTGTCTGACCATCCCAGAATATACCATTTTAGGTCTCATTCTGTTATCTGTTTCTTCACTTGACTCTGATCCATGATTTCTTCTTGTTGACTGTGAGCCCCTATTATTTGGAATTTTATCTGAGGGCTGCACCGAAGACGACTTCCTTCAAATAGGGAAGGCATTGCTTGCTCTCAGATGTCTGGGGAATTACCAGCCCGGGACTATTTGAACGAAATTCTCAGCTCGAGGTTTTTCAGATTAACCAGTGTTGACCGGTAGTTTGAATTCAGCCTCTGAATCTGCAGGAATCTGACTGGAGATGACAAATTCTCAGAAGAGATGGTTTTTCCTCCCTTACTCATTGCAAAGGTTTCAGACGGGTCATTTCCTTGCAATCCTTAGAGGGTGGTGGGTTTGTTCTTGGGTTCACTCTCACACTGAATGGATAGCTTTTAGTTTCCCAGCTTTTCGTTGGTCATCGCCGATTACACAGTCTACTTTGAGGGGGCCCTGGGCTTGGCTCCACCAGTGGGAAGGACAGACAGAAAGAACATGAAATGGGGGCAGGTAACCAACCTCGTCACCTCCGTCACCTCTGAACGCTATCTCAAACGAAAGTCACTTCAACGTAAGGAATGTAAACACACCCCAAGGTGAGGAAAAGCAAGGGCGAAGGAGCAGGAACGAAATCACTGCAGGTTCACTTGACGACACACCACCAGTTGACTCTAAGGCCTTGCAAATGTCTTCCTGCATCGAGATTCACACATCGTTTTCTCTTTCTAGGAATGTGCTTGCATTCTCTGCCGCGTGCTGATAGAGGTCAGCTAGCAGAGCATTTAATTCCTCTCCTTTTTTTTTTTTTTCAAATATCACTAGCGTATGACGGAAATAATATGGTAGAAACTTACGCACTCTCACTCAGATGGGAGAAAACATCTGGGAGTGTCAGTTCTCGTCCGTGCTGGTGGAGGCCGCGGACTCTCACGGAAACAGTGTTCCGTAAGCGTTCTTGTATTGCTTGCTTGCCGCCTGATGGACTCGCTAGGATAAATTACTCGAAGCAGAATCGTGGGGTTGAATGTGTGCCGATTTTAATGTTGAAGAGGTATTCCCTAATTTTTCTTCGGTTGGTCTCTTATTAGCAGGGCGTGGGAGTTCTTTTTCCTTCATACTCTAGTCAACACTGGACGTAATTTTTTTTTTTTTAATTTATACATAGTCTTTTGCAGTCTTGTAACAGTTATTGTGTATAAGTCAGTTCTAACTCTCATCTGTCAATATATAATTAAATTCAAAGTCCTAACCCCTGGGCCGGTTTTATTTCTTTCAGATGCTTTCTCTATTTTGTCCATCCTTTCAAGGTGGTATTTGGGTGCAGGTACAGGGGTATGTGACTTCCCGGCAGTGCGGCAGGTGACTAGTTCACGGAGGGGACATTTCGCTGTGCTCTGGATTCCCGATGACTCCCCTGGAGCGGTTCTTTGTCCTGGCTGCTCACTGGGCATCTTACTGTCATCCGCTGTTGCTTATGTCTATCAAAGGGGGGGCCTTGTTCTACCCCCCGACCCCCAATGGCCAGGCCCCATGTAGGTTCTCGTTTGCCTTGAAGACCTTCAGTCTCGCCACACCTTCCACCTGGGCCAGCCCCTCTGAAACCCTCGCCTTCAGGGGGCTCACCTTGCTCCTCGCATGGTAGTCTCTCTGCAGGCCTGCTGACCCATGACACGCCTACTTCCTGCCTCTCTCCCTTCGAGGCCAGCGCAAGGCCCCTGGCTGCTCTCTCGCTGGGGGAACATCCTCAGAGTGTCCCGGCTAACATGCTGAGGCAAGGCAGGTGAGCTGTCCAGCCCAGCACATGGTGGGGGCACAAAAGACATCGTGTTCCCATCCCTTCTCCGTCTGCTGCAGGGAGCTGTACGTCTGGCTCTGATCCTTTGTCCAACCCAAATATGCTGGAAAAGCACATTAAACAGGAAGAAGAAACAGTTCCACTGCCCAGAGATAACCACGCCTCCCTTTCTGATAGACATCTGCCTCTATACTTCCTTCTGTGGAGGCGTATGTGTTTTAGGGTCGGGGTCGGGGGAACCTTCTTTCTCCTGCCTTGGCGTTTCCTAGAGGAAACACCAGCCTTTCTCTAAAGCCTCACTTCACCCTCTAAAGACTGCAGACGAGTCGGGGGCTTGGAGAAGAAGCTGGGCCTGGAGAGCTCAGCACGGCCCACTTTCCCAAGGTCTGCAGAGGGCTCCCCATGCTGCCTTGGGGGCCCCCTACTATGAGTTGTACAGGGACTAGATCTGGTCTTACTGAGGGGACCTGTGTTTGTCCAGTGTCGCCTGTGACCGAGCAAGCAAGGCAGTCTAGTTGTGGGGCTCTGTACTGGGAAGCCCAGGATAAGTATTTTTTCTCTCTCTCCCTCCCTCCCTCTCATTTATGGTTTAATCCCCTATGGATGGATGGTCATTAAGTTGTTTCCATGTTTTACTATTAAAACGCGGGCTTCGTAAACATTTTTGCACATATTTCTTTCCTGCTTATCTGACGAACACATTAGGATAAATTACCAAAAGTAGAATCACTGGGTCAAATGCATGCTGATTTTAAATGTGGAGAGGTAGTACCTAATTTTTCTTCAGTTACTCTCATCGGCAGAGTGTGGGAGTTCCTTTTCCTCCATACCGTAGCCAGCACTGGCTATAATTAACTTTTAAAAAGTCTTTGCTCATCTGCTAGCTGAAATATTGTTTTAATTTCCATTCGTTTTATTACTAGTGAGCTTGTGCATCTTCTTCAATTTGTTTTTTCTTCTTTAATTTGCCTGTGCATGTTCTTGGGGAAATTTTCCATTAGGGTGGTTTTTCCTTCTTCTTTGATTTGTAAGAGTTATTTTTGTGTCGGGGACCTCAGTCCTTTGTTGATGGCAGGTCAGTGTACTGATTGAGAGCCTGACTTTTCCAGATGTGACTTTCGACTAAGTTAACTGAAACTCCTTCATCCGTCACTTGTGCGTCTCTCAGTTGGTTCATATTTCATGGGTATGAAATAAGAGTCTTCCCCTCTCACACTCCCACCTCAAGCACACTCCTCCAGGGGTGGCTGAGGGACGCAGCACTGGTAACAGCCAAGAGGACTGGATGTCTTGACACGGTAGTGACATGTCCAGGAGGGCAGGGACCATAAAGAGAAGAACCAGGCGACACTTCAAAGGCCGGATGTAGAAAATTGGGGGCAGCTGTTCTACTCTGTGGGATGTGGGCAAGAGAGATGGGCTAAACATTTTTTTTTTTTTTAAGGAATTTCTTCTGGGTGTTGTAATCTTTCCTCTGTAGACACCGATACTCCGATTTCCTCTCCCCATCACCCTGAGCTATTTATTAAATAAAATTCTTTTTCCGAGCTTTGATTCAGAACCGTGTTTCTTTAGTGTTTACCTCTGCATGACACTGGATTTAAAGAAGGTTCACTTGACCAAGGATTAATTGAGATGGGGCATGCGAGTGAGTTGCCTTTGTCAAATAGTTTTCTTAATCTGTAATGCGTCTTTAGGTTCTAAGTTTAGGTACCAAGTTTCCTTTCTGACATTTTGCCACAAAGGGAAAGATTGTTTTAACTTTAAATATTTAAAAATAGTGTCTCCCACGCTTGACTCAGTGATGATGTACTTGTCTGCAGGCAGCAAAAGACACAACACAGAGGGGCTTACGCAGTAATCAAACATATTGGCTCTCCTCGAAGGAAGCCTGGCGGTGGCACGGGACCCAGATCAAGGACTCAGCTCCCTGGGTCTTTCTGTCCCACTTTTCAGAGCATCAGTGACATCTTAAGGTCGATTTCTCTCATTGTTATTGGACACCTGCCAGTAACAGTCAGGGCTTCGTTCTCTGCCCCTCATCTATGTTTAGGGGGGAAAGAGAAGAAAAGAAAGTATGGCCTGCCCCGTGGCTGCCTCTTAAGGAAGTTTTCTTCCTAAGGAGCCCCATCAAACATCTCGCCATATCTCAGAAGGTGTTGGCGCCCCCTCTCTGAAACGATCGTTGGCAAAAGGAGGGGTTTTATGCACTTGGCTTAAATCAGGGGGTTCTCAGAGCGTAGTCTGTAGACCAGCAGCGTCAGCCCTTCTTTGAAATGAAGACTCCTAGGGCCCCACTCTAGGTCCAGTGAATGAGAAGCTCTGACTTAATAAGCCCTCCAGATGGTTCCGGCGGCCCCTCGAGTCTGAGCCCCATGGGCTCAGGGCGCATCATGGGAGCCTGGTTGCTTTATGCCCCTTGAATGGCGTGGGCTGGTCGAGGGAGGGAGGGACGGCCCCCGGAAGAAAGCCGAGGTTCTGAGAGAGAGGAGGGAGAAAGGGGCGCTGCAGGGTGCCAGCGTCCACCGCGTGGGGCACACGGCCCAGCATTCAGAGCCCGGCTGACCTCGAAAGCCCAGCTTTTTCGACCGAAAGGGTAATATATGCACATAGTAAAATTTTCTAATTGCGGAAAGGCGAAGGCGGGCGTACGACGTTCACGATTCTGTGCTTGCTTTTTCCATCCAGCATATCAGGGAGCTCGTCTTATGACGAAACCCATAGACCTCTTTCGCTCCTTCTAAAAGCTGTAAATTATTCCGTTTTGTGAATGTTTCCATATTTTATTGTACTCCGTCTCCTACCGATGGACCTTTAAGTTGTTTCTGCTCTTTTGCTAATATAAACAATGCTACAGTGAACATCCGTGTTCACATCGCTTTGCATGAGAGAGGATATGTGCATGTGGAATTTCCCGCTCAAGGGCAGGTCCGTTTTAAATTGCTATAGGTATGTGCAAATGGTCCCCTACTGGGGGGCCCAAAGCCCACCAGGGTGGGGGACCCATATCCTACCAACTCTAGGTATTAGCACATTGCTAGATTTTTACTTATCTGATAAAGAAAAACATTATTTTAATGTACGTGTTAAAATTTATCATTTAAATTGGCATTTACTTACTTATGAGGAAGGTTGGATTACTTTTTTCATGTTGTCTAATGCTTAAAATTCATTTGTACATCTTTTTTGAGGGCCCAGCCACACACACATTCATATTTCTGTGGTTTCCTCCAAGCTTTCTGGCTTCGGTATCATGGAAAGAAAGGGCTTCTCACCACTACGATTTTAAACTGATGGTCTACTAGAAAAGAGATTAAATGAAGCATTTTGGGAGAGAGAACGAAGGTCAGTGTCATTCCACGTGCAAACATGTGGCTTCTCCCCGCTTTTCAGGAATGCAGGTCTTGGGCACGGAGTGGCGCAGACACATTCCTCTATTCCCCGGGTGCCTGATGGAAAGGGCTGGGGGCCCCTCCATTGAACAGTTGGGCATCGCGTCGAGCCCGAGCTTCTGGTGGAGACCCGAACTCTCTGCCTGTGGGGTGGTATTTCCAGTTCCAGGCCCCGGGGCTCCTGGGGCTCTGGCGGAGCCGCGCCCCGCCCCCCACCCCCACACACAGGGCGCCTCCCTCTCTCTGCTGTTGTTTGCTTCCCATTCCAGCACCTAGTCGATCCTCTGTGGATAGCTTTCAAAGACCAGCTCCTCTGGGTCTTGTTAAAACGCTTTATCAATGCCCATCTCTCTCGGCAGGGGTGACCTTTAGCTCAGCTGTTGCTGTCGCTACCTGACTTGGATAACCTCCAAAGGAAGGTTGCCATGGCGATCCTGCATTCCGCTCATCCAAATCTGCCTTCTGTATCTTATTAACTGTTCCCTAAAAAGGAAACCACACGGAGACATGAAGATGGCGGTCGTTCGCGTGGACCTGGAGTGTTCTCCCGTCCCTCCCCCTGACCCCGGCCCTGGTTCCCAGCCTCTCCTCCTCTGCCATGAGGACAGTCGTGACCCCGCTCGGCCTTTTCGAATTCTAGCTGTCATGGCAAATGCTTACATTGTAGGGGGTAAAGGCATGGGGGATGGTTATGCCAAATGTCAATTCGCCTTTTAAAAGGCATTTTTGCAGCTCCAGTCTAACAGCGCTGGCAAATGTCAGAAGTGGGTGCGTAATGAGGCCTTGTTAGAGACACTAATTGGATGGACATTCTTTTTTCCTTCTTTTTCTTCTCTCTCTGTCTCTCTCTCGCTCTCTTTCTCTGTCTCTGTCTCTCTCTCTCTCTGTTTCTCTGTCCCTCTCTATGTCTCTCTCTTTAAAAAATTTTTTTTTTTTTTTTTTTTTTTTTTTTTTTTATTGTGGCATTTCTCTGCTCTTCCCGGAGACTCTGTTTTCGCAATGACTCTTATTAAATCTGAGGAGATAATCTCCTTTAAACTACAAGCTCGGGGCTCCTTGTTCTGGGAGAGGAGCTGGAATGCACAATTGCTGCTGGGAACTTTCAAGGGGTTGTTTTGTATTCACCGCATGGTTAAAAGAGGGGAGAAGGCAAAAAAAAAAAAAAAAAAAGTGACGCTCACAGAGAATAGATCAGGCTCTCAATCTTCTGCTAATAGTCAGTCTGGCAAAAGGATGATTGGGCATCAGGGAGGATAAAGGCCACTCTTGGAAAGGGCAGCTGCTGCCATCAGGCCCTCCCCCTCCCCCCACCCTCCCGGGCCTTGAGCAGCAGAGGCCCACGTCCTCTCTGAGAGGAGGGGACCACAGAGGCCTGACCCTCTGGCCGGCACCCAGCGGGGAGGGGCGGGGGGTGCCAGGCAGGCCAAGAGAGGGCTCTGTTAGGTGGGGTCAGGACCCCCGCCTCCTTCCTGTAGGCCTTTCCCACTGTGCGAGTTTGTTGGGGCCCCCATCGGGAAGCCCCACAGACTGGGGGGCTTAACCAACGGACACGTATTTCCTCCCTGTGTTGGGAGGTCGGAAGTCTGAGACCAAGATGGCGGCACGGTCGGTTTCCGGGCGCGCGGGTGGCAGCTGTGTTCTCTGCGTCCTCCACGGCTTCCCCTCTCCGAGTGCGTGTGTCCTGATCTCTTCTGCTCACAAAGGCGCGCGTCCTCTCGGATTAGGGCCCGCCCCAGTGGCCCTGTTTTAACCGAGTCACCTCTTTAAGGACCCTGTCTCCGAATACTCCCACACTCTCGGGCCCCAGTGCGTAGGACTGCGGCACACGCATCTTGGTGGGGCACAGTTCAGCCACCTGCCCCTGCCCAGGACCTCTTTCTGGGCCAGTCTTGCCCCACCCAAGCTGAGTGTGTGTGTGTGTGTGTGTGTGTGTGTGTGTAGAGGCAGAAGAGCTAAAATTCCATTCTGGAACCATGTCTCAGAAGCAGGCAAATGAGAAGAGTGTCCGGAAGCTCATTTTTACTGGGTGTCAGTTGCCGTTATGATGGAACGCCAATAAAATTTGATGTTTAAATAATGCGATAATCCGCTGTTAAAAATCTACTGCTCCAGTAGAGTCGTAGGTTAGGTCACTCCTTACATCCTCTCCCAGCTCTCTGTGCTGCTCTTTTCTTGCACTCAGCAGAGCCCTAATTAATACATTGCTTGCAGGATTAATAGTCTGTGGTCCATCCATTCCTGGCCGTGGGAGCTCCATCCGGGCAGAAACCACAACTGTTTCCTTCACCCGGCATCCTTGCCACATTGCACAGGGAATAGATACATTTTTATGCATTCTTTCTTCTCTTGCCATTAGAAAACAAATGACCACCGCATCAGCTGCTTTCCTGGCAAGTCAGTGTCCAACTCCTGTGTACACCTAGAAAATCCACTCCCAGGTGCTAAGGGGAGGGGGTGCGGGGGACTCCACTAGCGAGGGGTCCCCACCTCCTCCAGCAGCCGGCCTTGGCCCCAGAGAGTCAAACACTGGTCCTTCCCCATGTTTTCTAAGGCACTGACACAAACATTGATCTGTTAGAAAAACTTCAAGGCTAGAAGGAATTACATTAAGGAAAATAAACCCTTAAAATTGGCCCTGGGGTTTCACTTGCTTCAAAGCACATCACCCCTGAGGTCTCACGGGGCTCCGGACGCGGCCCACTCCCTCCTCGCCGTAGCAACCATTTTTTGCTGGGCCCTAGGCCTGCTCCCAAGCTCTGAGGTTTCTCCTTCCACAGCTCACCCCCACTCTTACCCGAGGTCTAAATTTAGCCTCCCCCCATCCCCCCCCCCACCTCCACTTATGTTGGTGCTAGTAAAAATCAGCCAGCCTCCAAAACTTTTTTGGGGAGAAAGCCCCTAACTCCTGCGAATACCTCATGCTACATCATCCAACCTGAAGAGCCACGGCCCAGGGAGAGCATTTGCATCCGGGCCGTTCGTTGGGCTCAGCACAGCCTGGTTCAGGACACCTGGGGACTTGTGTCTGCACCCTGCAGGAGAGGCCCCTGGAGTGTTCTCTCCCAGCGCCAGGGAGCGCCCATCCCAAAGAAAAACCACGACCTCTGTCCCAAAGCCATTAGAAATGAAGGCTCTGGACTTCGGTGTCTCGTCATCCGAGCCCCAGAAAGACTGGGGTTCAGCGTCGGAGATCCTGGTGTTGTCGATGTCTAGGGCTAAGGCGATACTCTAGGGCACTAAGGGACAGTAGATGGGTCCGGAAGGCTCAGCTTACAGCAAAGGGTGGTAAGACGGCCTGGTGAGGAGTGTCTGGCATGGAAGCGACGTGGCCTGGGGCCCCTGGCGCTTACCGGGGTGACCCAGAACTTGTCCTGCGAAGAGGTGCCATGGAGTGGGGAGGAAGAGAGGGTTCCAGAACCTGCTCCCGGTGGTCATTGCTGTTCTTACCCACTCCCTTCACTCCACAAACTCAGGACAGAATCAGGGCCCAGCAGGTCAGGACATAGAGACAGGGCCTCCCTGGGGACACGGAGGACAGCTGAGGCCCGCGCCCCTCGATGGAGTCAGCTGAATTCCCTGCGTCCTGGGCCCTCCCCATGGACCAGCCACGACGCTCTGACTAGGGGCCATGACTGGGGAGCAGTGGCTGTTCTTGTCAGCCCCAGCTTGAGTTCACTAGTACTTGTCCCACGTGGAGACGCAGCGGTGGAGGTGGGTGTTCAGGGGGCAGGGCAGCTGGGCCACTTTTTCGTGTTTGATCTCGGCAGAGGCTTTGGGACAGAAACGCCTGTGTCCTGGGTCAGCCATTCGCTCGCTCTGTGACCTTGACAACTTGCTCCTTGACCTTCAGCCTCCTCATCTGAAAAGTGGGGAGGACAGAGCCCATCTCATGAAATCACTGTCAGAATGGAATCAGGTGACGCCTGGCACAGGGCAGGCTCTCGCCTCGTCACAGGCCTCACTGTCATCATCGTCACTGTCCCGGGAGTGGGGGGGGGGGGCGTCGGCCGTCCTGTGACGGAGCAGGGCTGGGGCTGCACACGCGACCTTTGACACATGGCGGAGGAGCGTGTGATGCAGAAGCCCAGTGCAGTCGTTCCAGGATGAGCCCCAAGTCCTCTCCCACCGGGTCTGCTGGTGACAAGTAGTCCTTGGACATTTCCTGGAGGCACATGGACAAGATGCCTCCATCAGGCCGCTTTTAAAAGAGCATCTTTTTGAAATCTCCCTCCCACGCTGGTCTTGGGGAGTTGAAGTAGCATCAGCTGTTCTCGGTGCTGTGAACTTTGTGAAATCTGGCCCATTATAGAAGCCGAAACACTTACTGGATTTCCTTGAGGGAAATGGCACAAAATAACAGAGTGGCTTAAGAGAAGGGGGAAAAAAGGCATTTTGTTCTTTCAAGGAGACTTTCGAACACTCAGTCCAAACATCCCCGTAACTAATTCATTACTTTACACCAAGCAGACATCTTTTAAATTAGGCGGAATACAAACGAGTCTTGTTTTGTGCCATTAATTTCAATGGTTTTACACAATATTTGAATCACCGGCTTTTCTTCTTCTTTGGAGTCAGACCAAATTGGGCCGAATCCACTTGCATTAAAAGCCATTAATGGGACCCAGCCAGCCCCATCTTGCAGATAGAATGCCATATGCTTCGGCTCACCCTCCGCCCCCTCCTCATATGGAAAAGTAACACGCAGTCCAAGAATAGAATGCACCATTCCTCTACATTTGCATTTCTGGTCACCTCTAACCCACATGCACTTTCCCTTCTGGACAGAGGCGGAAAAGTTCATCTGGAAAAGGCTCAGAAAGATGCTGAGAGTCCGAAGGGATGGGTTTTGTTTTGTCTGGCCCCTTCCAGACTCAAGACCTCAACTGCAATCGGTTCCAAGGGTTCATCCATAATATGGCACTTGGAAGGATCCCATTTTCACTTTTTCAGGAATATGTTAGGCCATTTAACTTGAAAGCATAACATTTGACTTTCCGTTACGGTCAGGAGGCTCTACAAATAACGAGGTAAGTGGTTCTGGTCCATTCAAAAGCATTTAAACTTAATTCGATGCTTCTTGGGGGATCTCAGACTGGAAAAGCAGAAGTACTGTGGCCCAGAGGAGACCGGCAGATACGGCATCTGGATCGCATCTACAAGTAGAAGAAGGCTTGAGTCTTTGGAGAGGCTCGATGGAAGGGATGGGTCATAGGGAAACAAGAGGAAATGGCTCATTTTCCCCATTAATTCAGTTCGGGGTCATTGAAAGAACATCAGGCAGGGAGTTCTAGTCTTCTCTCTACTGTCGACTGGCTGTATGACCATGAGCAGATGCTAAGATGATGTTCCTCATTTACAAAATAAAAGAATTAGGTAGACCCGGCAAGGTCAAATAGATTTCGTCTCTCCTGCAGTCTTGCCCTGGTGGGCGTTGGCCGAGGCCGGGCTAAGCAGGCGGGGCGGTGAGATGAATTCGACGTGCGCTTGCTCACCACTTACGTGGTTCAGACTCGAACGTCTCCAAGTTTCCTTCCAGCTAATCATCGCGTCTGTTCGACAGTCGGCCTCAAGAAGCCTGGACGCCATGTGAAAACCTCTTCGTGACTGAAGAGGAGCACGTCAGCCTCCGATCCATTCTCTAACCCCCCGGGGAGACTCTGCACACACTCCTAGGTCCCGCTGCCTGTTGCTGTAAAGTGTTAGTTCCCAGCTAGGGAACAGTTCTAGCAACATACCATTTGATGTCATGGAAATGCAGGTACAGCTAATCTGGAATTCTGATTTTAAGGAGATTGTAAACCAGAGGCAGGGGGCAGATACTGGAATTGCGTCTTGTTTAGGTTGCCCATCTTCTTGCGGTTCTTTAAGTTTCAGTCAGCCATAATCATGGCCCTTGAGTTATCAGATGTCTATTTTCTGGGTCCTTAGAGATTGGGCTCTAAGAAATCTAGGCGTCTGAAATTGCCTGGCCCTGTAGGATGGCCTTTCGAGCAAACCGGCTGGACTGTTACCTGTAACAGCATAATAAACACAGGACTTTCTGCCTCTTTCCAAGCTGAGATGTCAAAGGCCAAGAGCAAAACAAAAGCAGACAAGCACCCTCACATTCCAAAGCCAGGAGCTGGACATCCATGCAGGCCTTGCAAAGGGGATGGACCTAAAACGATTGCCCCTCATGCATCCGAAGGGTATGAAATCATTAAAACCGGCAATTGGACAGACAAGATACTTTGAGGGAGATTTGTTGGTATGCAGTATGACCCACCCCAATCCACACGTCGTAGGGAAGAGGAGGCAGAAGAAGCGAGAGAAGCCATCTGGTGGACCACCTGGAAGCTACTCTTCCTTGGAACTGGGGGCGCCATGGCCTGTGGCCGGACGTAGGTCTGAGTGAGAAATTAAGGCACCAGAGCTGGGAAGACTGGGGCTGCTGGGAGGCGATGCCACGAAAGTCCCATGAGTCAAATGGACGTGAGGAGGAGATCTGGCCCGGAAGTTCCTTGAGAGGAACTTTGCCCAAGAGGGTGACTTGGAAGGGTGGTAGACCAGATGTGTGGTGATCCTTGAGTGCTTGTATTTTCACACTGTACACGCGCTGCGTGTGTGCGTGGTACTTAACGTTAGTCAGGTGAGACTAGACGGTGTTTTAAAACAGTCTCCAGTGGCTAGACACAATGAAGGCTGCCTTTGCACACAACATGTCCTGTGAAGGTGGCTGCAGCATTCTGCTCCACGCTCGGGGACCCAGGCCGATGGAGGTTCCATCACCTTGTGGCTGTTTCATCTGGATCCTGCCATCTCTTTGGGCACCTCGGAAGGGGAACAGACAGCCATACGGAGAGTTGTGTGCTGGTTCTCATATGATTTATTCCAGAAGTACCATGCCACTTGTGCCTGCAGTCAGTTACCCAGACCTAGCTACAGATAGGCCCTGGCTACCTGGTAGTGAGTTGGGGGGAGTGGGCGAGCAGCCGGAATCCTTGGGGACCACTGCCGCCTTGGACGCACGCTTTCTGGCGGTGGCCTTTAGTGTCCAGTGGTGCGGCTGGCCCCTGGCGTCTGCCTTTATGCTTGCTTATTTGTTCGTTTGTTTTTTTCTCTTGAGCTAGCCAGATTTCTAAAAGAAATATCTTCTAGAGCATGAGTCCTAGTAGCCAGTGTTCTGGAAGAGGGATGAAGGCTGGAATGGCGCGGGATGTGTGTGTGTGTGTGTGCGCGGCGGGGGACGGTTCTAGCATTCAGTTCGCATAGTCACTCGGTCCCTCAGTCCTCTGCCTGTGGCAGGTATCCACAGTCCTTTGCTTTTCTCTTGCCAGGGTTGGGTGTGCGAGGGGCCACCATTCCGTTTCCCAGAGGGGAGAGGAAATCAGAGGGTCTAATCCCTTTTTAAAGGTCTCTTAACCGCTTTTCTTGTTTTCAGCCTCAGCTTTATGCCCACGTCCTTGGCACCTGGTGCCCCCTTTCCCGCTGCAGCTTACCATGCAGCCAGGTCGGTTCCTATCCATCCATCTGCTTTTCATCTTCCAAGTTTCTCTTGTTTTCTCTCCTGTTCTTTGTGTGCAAGGAAATTTTGCATCCCTTTTTATCATTTTAATAGGATTTCTGATGGAAGTGGAGGTAAATGGATGCTTTTAATCCTCATCTTTATGCAGGAGACCTGTTCTCACAATTTTTAGAAAACCTCTTTTCCTGTTGGATGACTGTGTCTGGAATCCAACGGCATCAAACCGTTCTCGCTGGAACTTGGGGCAGTTCTGTCCTGCTGCCATTCACAAAGCACAAAAGGGCATTTTACTCACCCTGTCTTCCCTCTCTTTAGCAAGGGTGACAAAGAGATTTCTTAGCTATGGAGCACTCTTGCAGATGACAGACCATGGGTAATTGGAGGAAGCTTGGTGGAGTAGGACTGCCACACGTAGAAAGGAACTTTTCTTTCTCATCATCCAGAACAGACATTTATTCGCTAAGTATCCCCTCAAGACTGAAAACTGCTGTGCTGTGACTCTGCCACCACGAACCTTCAGAGCGAACAAACAGTCTATGATGGCTTTGTCATGACGGACTTTCTCAGCTTCCAAGAGGCATAATGACGCTTAATGTTTCGGGAGTTTATTTAATGGTTTGTTTAAAGCTTGATGAGTTCCCACTTTGTTCTCTTTGTAGAAAGTCATAAAAGACCTGATTTCCAGAAACACATTGTAATTTGGCTATTTTTTTTCTCTTCCCTTGACAGAATGCAGGGAGATGTGGGTAGGGGTGGGGTGGGGGGTGGGGGGGTGTATGTGGGACACAGGAACAGTCAGTCGCAGACGCAGCCTAGAATAGGCTCTTACAGTAGAAATAGGCCATTGTTTGTGCTTCCTAAGCACATGACAAGACAAATGTTTTGTGCTTGGGGTTTGGCTTCCGATCCCTGGTATAGGGTTTATAAGGTTACCGGGACTTGGTTCCTTAACACGGCTTTTAAATTTACTTGGGGTACCTGTGCGTCATCTCGGGATGACTACATTGGGTTTCCTGTAAACATCTGACATTATCCAGTCGCCCGGTGCAGAGCTGAGGCCCTTCTGAATTAAGCTTCGCTGGCAGCTGCTTAGTGTCATGCGTAGGAGCCATGGGCTAGAATGACAGAGCCAGCCGATCTCCCTCATTCCGTCTGGGCCAGCCTCCCGCCTCCAGCACGTGAAGGAGGAAACATTTGGTTTGAATCTGGCCCGTGGTTTCGCGTTTCCTTGGGAAACCTCATTGCAATTCCGTCGTGGAAGTCACTTTGTTCTTAAAATTCTCTCGGCGTTGGCAAGGACAGCGCCTGGATCAAAGGCAGGCGGGGCCCCTCTTCGCACCGCAGCTCTTGAGAAAGAGCTGGACCTCACGTTGCGCATGCTGTTTTCCAAAGAGGCTGGGTCCAAAGCCAGCATCTGGTACAGGCAGAAGTGTAGCCCGCGTCTCTGGTCGGGAGTGACTCTGCGTTGCCGGGGTGCGGCCAGGGGCACCACTCAACTACACGTCTCTCCATCTCGGTCCCACCTCGTCTCTTCTAACACCTTTCATCAGCCCTCGCCATTGTCATGGCAACCTGTCCCCCTAATTGTTTCTGAATAGGCACCACTCTGCAGAATCGGCTTCTCCGTCCTCTGCTCCCATCTCCAGATATGATTCAGGGGAGGCCTTCTCGTCAGTCCCCCTCACCCCCACCCTCCTTTCTTTGTAACTGAGGCAAGAAAGTGCGCTGGGCTTCCGGACTGGCTTTAGGATTCTGATGTAGATTCCAGCAGGAAGAGGTGCTCAGGTACGATTTGGAAGTAGAAGGGAAACAGAGGTCATTCGCGTTTCTGCAGGTTGGTGGCTGTCGCGCGAACTTCAGGAGATAGTAGGCGTGAGATTTCCTAGGTCTTTCCTAAAGTTTATCCACGTTGGAGCTACGGGGAGCTATGGGGAGCACAGACCGTCAGCTGCGGTTTCCAGGGTCCCTCTGCTTTCTCGTTTCCTGAAGGTTAGATGTTGCTTTCCTTGGCTCTATCCTCTTTGTTCATGCAATAGTGTTCTAAAGCTCGAATTCCCGACATTAAATACCTTTCTATTGGAAATACCTAGAAAGGTTTCCATTTTTCCGGCTGGATCTTGCTAACATATCTGAGTTTTTAAAATACAGAAAAATTGATGAGAATGAATGGTCTTGGGTTTTCTTAGTAAGAGAGAGGAACATTTACAAATCTGAATGGTAATAATTGGGGTCGATCTGAGATTTGGGGAAACTTGGCTCAGGTTTAGCAGGAGAGCTTGAGGAAGAGAGGAGAGGCAGGCAGGAGCATCTGGGTGAGAAGTGAGATTTCAAAATTACTTCTTTCCCCCTGCCACCAGACAAGGAATTCTTGACAGTAGAATGATCGACCTCAAGCAGAATAAATGGAATGAACAATGAGAAATGTAACCAGAATGGAAAAAATCATCTTCCTAATATTGATGCCTGTGAGACTGTAGGTGGAGAAGAAATGATTGAAATAAAGAGATTTACTCCGCAACAGGCAGAGGTGCACCCATGTAACCCACGGCAAGCGGGAGCAATCTATAATCGCAATGAAATAATGTCTCTTTAATGTTTTACCGGGCAAACCTTCCGACCCCTTTTAAATGAATATCAACTGCGGCCCATTCAAAATAGCCCCTTTGGAGTTGGGTTAAATGATAAGATTTGTCTTTCTCTTATCTGAGGAGAAGCGCGGAAGCCCTCCTCCCCCCGCGGCCCACAGGCACTTCCCAGAAACATCTCAGGCTGCGTCCTGGGTTAAGGAGAAAGCCTGCAGTTCTGATGCATTCGGCCCTGGAGGTGCGGTTGTCAGTCTGCTTTGACGCGTGAGCGCGTTTTCAGTCTCTTCCATGCAGGTTTCAGTTAAAAGGCAGAGCCTCATTTTGAACTTGGGGTCTGCTGCCTTATTTTGCACAACACGATCAATCCAGATAAGGGAGTGAGTACAAAGGGAGGCTTCGCAGGGTAACAGGGACGAGTCTCTTCCGTGATCGGGTTTGAGAGAAGCAACTTTAGGGGTATCTGTGGTCCAGACGGCTCCTACTGTTTGATCTTCTATTTTCCTCTGAAGTTCGAATCAATTCCCTGCTGTGCCAACTCCTGGCCAGGCGGGGGTGGAGTGCCTAGGGGATAGGGTCCAGGAAGTTCTAGTTTTTGCCCACCTAGGCTGCCCAAGGAGAGATTTCTCTGGAGAGACCCTGAGAGACCCCAGTCACTCTGGGGCCCACGCAGGGTGCCGGGTCAGATGGACGAGAACGGTGATGAGTGGGCACGAGCCGGGGGAGGACGTGGCAGGTTGAGCCCAAGAGAAGCAAGCAAATGAAGACGCTACGTCTGAAGACGGGGCGCGGTGACATGCTGGCTCAGGACACGAGAGGGAGCAGACGCGGCGCCCTTTTATGCCGAGTGTAGTCATAGGGGTTTGTGGTTGCTTGACTGGGCGTCTTCCATGTGTAACCTTGTGTCCGACTGTGGGTGATGTGTCAAGGTGTCTGGCTCCCTCTAATTTCAACTTTTTCTTCTTTTGGATAGATTTGATCAAATAATTGACGGTTTGGAGGGAGCTCGTATATTAGGATAAGTAATGAACACGTTGATAAGTACATTTGTTTAGAAGCTATTGAGCAGATTTGTGAAGGCATCATATTGGCCCTGTAAATGTGTGGACATAGCCTGCCTGTGATACTGGTAGAATTAAAAGTGTCAAGGAAATCAAGAGAGCGGGTCTTGTATAGTAGTAAGGAATGGGTGAAAGACCTATTTAAAAAACAAAAACAAGGATACCGCCATTAGATGTGGAGCGCCGAGGTCCTACTAGCCACACCTCGGAGGAAGGTGCCGTGGAAAAAAGACTCTGGGGATGGGGGGTGCCAGGGACAGACCTGGAGCAGAAGGAAGCAGGCCGGCACAGCGGGCCTTGGTGCAGGGAGGACCCGCCTGTGCCGCCTCCCCCTGGCACGGCGGAGACCGTTCCCCACAAATCAAGGGTCTCGTGAATCCCAGTGGCCTCACTTGGGGCAGCATTGTGACCTGGGGGGGAGGCCGGGCATGTGGCAGCAGAGCTGATTCCCTCGGTAGCTTTCGTACATTGGCAGCGGTGTGGCAGTCGGCTGCTTAAGGCATCCTCTGTCCCGTGCTGCTTACCGACAAGGATGAAGCTTTCCCAGAGGGGTTAGTCAAGGAAGCCAGCTATCAAAGTCCCACTCCTTTTTAAAGTTCCAGCCCATCTGTTATCTCCTCCGTGAAGCCCACTCTGAATCCCCCAGTTACTTGGATTGGTGCCTCCTTTGCATTTCATTCCACCGTCACTGGGGCACGATTGTCCCTCCCACCAGTCCTGAGCTCCCGGGGGCAGGCGCTGTGCATCCCGCAGCGCCCGGAGCAGGACTGGTTCACGGCTGGCTCTCAGCGTGTCTGCGACGTGGAGTGAATGACTGGAAGCAGACATGCTTGGGCACACACGCGGAGCCCTCTCTCGTTCTGGTGGGCGGGGCCTGTCCTTCATCATCACCGGGCATCTACTGCACGCCAAGCCCCACCCGCTCGCTTCCACAGCAGCCAAGTAGGTGGGCTGAGCTGCGTGGAAACTGGGCAGAACGCATCCCAAACCGACCTTCGCCCCTCGGCCTGAGACCGCAGCCAGGGAAGAAGGGTGTGAGTCGTCACGCAGCGAAATGACATCTGTGGGTGAGGGATTCAAGGTGAAGAGCATCTAAGCCGGGAAGGTCTTCTTTTCTTAGTTTGCTCGTGAGAGAGCAGAGGCGGGCCTAAAGGGGCTGGTCCTGTGGTGAGCAGGCAGACGCCGTGGGGGAAAGGTCAAGGCCTGGGTCCTCGAAGGTCCCCAGGGCCCCCGCCGCTGCTACCGTCCACCTTGGAGTGAACGCCTCCTTTTCCAGGAGGGCTGTCGCAGCCCGGGTTCTGGCCGGGGCAGCTGGCGACATCGTGCAGAGTCCACAGCGAGGCCCCACGGCCCCTCCCGCCCTGCGTCTGTGCGGTTCTCGCCCTCCATTCACGTGCGTCTGCCCTCCACTTTGTTGGCTTCCCTTCTCCGTTCCACGGTGGCCTCTGCCGGGGGGTGGGGGGCAAGTCTACGTTTTCCTAGCAGCCTGCAGTTGAGCGGTGCCCCCCGCCCCATCCCCAGATGCTGGGCCAAGCGGCCCCGCGTATGCAGAGGGGAAAGCGTCCTCCCGACTTCCCGGCAGGTTCAGAAGGCAGCGGCTGCACCCACAGGGCCTGAGGCTGTGCAGCCAGAGGCTGTCACTGTCACTGCACTAATGAGCATTTCCACTCAGTGGGCCTGCGGGTGACAGCTAGGGGTGGGGAGGAGCTGGCAGCCGAGACTAGCGTGGGAACAGCACCCGTGGGACCTCGCTGGGTCACTCACCGGCAAGGCTAGCAGAGCCCCCAGGGCCAGGAGGTGGGCTGATCGAGGCGAAGCTTGGGGTCTTCTGTGTCGCTTTGGAACCTGAGGACTTGGGTTCAAATCCTTGGCTCAACCGCTTCCTAGCTTTTTGACCCTGCGCAAGTTAAGCGACCTCTTTGCCTCAGTCTCCTCACCCGTGAAGTGGGAATAGTAACAGCAGTCCTCCTGGTGGCGAGGGTGTTTGGGCGAACAGGCCAGACAGGGCCGCTGTCCCCGCGGAGGCTGCCTTTGGGGCGGGGAGGCAGGCACTGTGGCAGCCAGGCATCTGCTCCTGCCGCAGGCACGTAGCAGCCCGAGTCCTGGGGACTGACATGGCAGCAGCAACCACAGCAGCCGCCAGACAACGGGGAGCCATGCCCGGGGCCAAGGAAGGAAACCCCCGGAGGCCGCGGGGAGAAGGGCGACCGCCAGCCGGCGGCCGGAGCTGGGCCGCTGCGGGAGACGGGCCGGGGTGTGGGAACTGGGCCCGGCTCAGTTTCCCGGCTGCGGCTGCAACTCAGCGCCCTCTGGGGGGCTTCGAGAGATGCCCAGGCCACACCCCAGAGCGACCACATCAGAGACCTGGGGGGCGCGGGCCTAGGTACCGATGGGTTCTGAAGCTCCACGCCCCGCTCGCCGCCCCATGACACCAATGCGCAGCCGAGCTAGCCAAGGTCTTTGGGGTGGAGCTGAGGTTTCGATGCCTGCTCAGGCCCGGGATGAGCCTCCTGCGTAGGGCAAGAGTCGTGACATTCTCCGGGTAGGTGGAAGGGCTATACGCAGACCCTACTCGCCAGCTCAGCTAGAGCAGTAAAATGCTGGCCATCTACGGGGGCCCCAGGGTACATGAGAATCCGGAGCTGGGCTGTACCTCCGGGGACTGCCAGGGAAGTGGTCACCTTGCCAGCCAGTTGCCAGCGCCCCAGGTGCCCCAAGCAGAGACATCAGCGATAACGCTGAAGGGTGCCCCTTCCACCACCCGGGACACGGGGACAGAAAAATCAGTCCCCACAGAACATTCTAGAAGGGCAAGCAGACCATAAACAAGGGAGCAACAGTCAATGTTTCTAGTGAGATCCTGGCTGTGTAACAGAAGGAGGTTTTTTTTTTACAAATATGATGTCTCTGATTGGTTTCCAGAGACAGTGATTAAACTTATCTCCAGTGTGGCCAGGGTTGAGAACTAGAAAATAAATAAAGTAATCCAGATAGTCTGTAATGACTGGCGAGCAGGGTCACGTGATACTTAGTAGACAGCGAATGGCCGAGGGTGAACGGGGACGGACTCCCAGGAGGTGCCATCCAGCCTGAGACGTGGGCGACGAGGACGAGGCTGCCTGCAAGGAGCTGGCGGTGGGGGGGGGGGGGGCTCTGCAGTCAGGGGGCACAGTGAGCGCACAGGCCCCGGGGCTGCACTGAGTCCGGGCAGTTCCAGGAGGAGCAAGGAGGTCTGAGGGGCTGGAATGCAGTGAGCCCATGGGGAGGAGGGTCGAAGACCTCGCGACACATAGTAAGATGCTCAGAAGTGTCTCCCGAGGCCGAGGAAGAGCCACTGACAGGTGTAAGCAGGAGAATCATGGGAGCAGAATCTGGAAAACTCACAGGGGCGAGCGCTTCGTTGGCTCCCCAGCCCTGAGCCTCCCCACTTCCCCCTTCCTCCTCCCTCACCCTTTATTTGTATTTTTCACGGTAACTTCGTGAAGGGGTGGGTACGCGTCTACGCATCTACAGCCGAGAAGTGGCTCATCCGTGCGCCCCGGGCTCTTGAGTGGCAGGCTCCTGGATCACGGTCACCCATCCAAGTGCTCCCGCCCAGAGAGGCTCCGTAGCACCAGAAACAGCCGTGGCTGTCGTCACAGCGCCTTAGGTTCTCACCAACCCCAGCTGTTGGGATGGGGAAAGCACCATCTCGGCTTTTCTTGAGCTCCACAGCTCAGCCCGGCATGGTGGTCTCTGCAACACCCAGCTTCCGTTCAGCGCTGAGCATCCTGGCGCTCCAGAGCATCCTTCAGACTGTCCAGCAGCCGCACTGGGACACCCTCACTTTAGAAAATAAAGGCGCCCTAGACTAAAGGGAAGGGGAGTTTTGCAGAGCCAGCCTCGACCGGGCTCAGCGCGGCGTTTGGCTCTGGAGTCCGTACTCCTCCTCGGCCAGGCCTGCCCTGCTAGGGTCCACGTGGGCCCAGGGCCGTCTGCCCACAGCTTGGCTGTCATCATCTCGTTTTCAATGACCTTGCCAAGGGTTGGCTGCTCACAGCTGGTGCTGGGTCAGCTTTGGAGAAGCCTCTTCGATATTTGAATGTGTCGTCGTGGCTGGGGCATGTGGGTCTTGCTTGACACAGTTCTTCGAACCTCTTGGGAGCCCTGTTTCCCACCCCTGGTTCTAGGGGGAAGTGAGATGGCTGAGGAAGTGGTGAGGGCAACTGAGAAAGGCTACAGGGGACCTCTAGTGACCTTTTGGGTGGCTCTGTTGGGTTTCGGCTAAAGACAACCAGAGTGATTCTAGACAAAGTGGATAACCTCGGGCTGGACGGCTGCTGCCTGCCACCTGGACTCCTGAGGATAGAAACGAAACTCCAACCCTCAGCACGAAGCCCAAAGGGGTTGCAAACATCGCTCCTAGGCAGTGAGTGACCGCGGACACCTCCCAGGGTGGCCCGCCATCAGCACAGAGCCTCTGGCAGTGCGCTTCCTGGAGGGCTGGCACAGAGCACTCCCCATTGTCCCCCCTTCTAACCACCTCAGCGCGTGGCCCCACGTCAGGGCTCAGGCACCCAAGAGGAGCCGCAGTTCCGCGAGCTCACCCTGTGCATGGCGGTCGCCAAGGGGAGGAGCCCTGCAGAGCGAAGGCAAAGGCAAAAAGGCGGGTGGAGGCGGGAGGAGAAGGTGACGGCCAGCAGCTCTGGCAAGACGCGGAGGCCGGCAGTCCACGTCATCGAAGGCGTTTTGAAGGGCGTTCAGGAGGCGGCACCCACGTCGAGAGCCCCATCTGACTGGCACCGTTCGTTCCTGCTCCTGGACAGCAGGGGGAAGGATTTATGAGGCCCCCTCCCCAGCTCCATCCCCCCGGGCGTGGTAGAATCTGAACGGCTTTTGCTCTCCCCCACAAGGAGCCGAGATTTCATCTGTGTTAAGGGACATGTGAGCTGGGGTTCAGTTCGCACTGAGGTTCCCTGACTCCGTGAAGGTGATGCCCAGACCCACAGCCGCCAGGACTGGGCTCAGGGTCAGGGTCTACTTTACAATAACCCAACCACAAGGCTTAACAGAAAAAGTCCCGGATTGGGGATCAGGAGACCTGCATGCAAATTCTGCCAGTGAGGAGTTATGGGGCTTAATTTTTTTTTTTTTTTTTGGCCTAAGTTCTATGACCTACGCGGTGGAGATAATGATCGCTCCATCTGTCCCACTCACATGATTTTTGGGGGAGGTTCTTGTGACGTCATAGACGCAAAGTGACCTCGTTAATTAGGCAGCCCTCGACAGGCGTTAAGGATTTAATCCAACGAACATTTATTGAGCGACGGCCGTGCGCTACGCACCACTCCTGGTGCCGCGATGGACAGAGATGCATCGAACACGGTCCCTGCCTTCGACAAGCTCACAATCTAAGGACGGCCACAGGGCGCGCGCACGGTAACTATGATACAAGGCAGAACACGGTAAGTGCCGTGGCCAAGGTATAAGTAAAGTGCTACGGTGGTTCAGCGGGGCGAGAGCCCGGTGGTCGGCAGCGCGCTTCCTGAAAGACGCGGCTTCTGCGTGGGCCTCGAAGGGAGCAGACGAGGACGTCCCGGGAGATGAGAACAGCAAGACGCAAGGCACAGAGGCCGGAGACCCAGGCGTCCCTTCCAGGAGTGGGGCCCCAGGGCGCTAGGGAAGAACGGGGCCCCGCGGGGCGGTGTAGAGGGTCACGCTGACTTGCACGTTATTTGGGGGTGGGGCAAGGGAACTTGCAAAAGCTTGCGAACGGCTGGAGATAAAAACTGCTGTGCATGTTCGGGATGAACTGGGCAAGGTGCGGGCGTGCGCGGAGGAAACGTGCTGACGTCGCCCACGTGGCCGGAAGGCCGGGGTGGAGGGAGTGGCGGGGACGGGCAGGGAGAGGCGTCGAAGGTGGCTTTCGGGTCTCAGGCCTGGGTGGCCAAGAGGATCGCGGAGCCTCCGGCAGGAGGAGGGAGGGATCGCGGAGGCCGGGGAGGCCGCGGACGCGCTGAGCGCGGGGGCTGCCGGGGCAGGCGGGGTGCGCGCCCGGTGGGCAGCGTGCCGTCCGCGCCCGGAACGCGGGGAGGGGCTGGGGTGCGGGCGGGCGCAAAGGAGGGGCGAGGTTGCCGGCGTGGGGGCCGCCCGTGTTGTGGGAGAGGAGGAAAGAGGGGAATGATGGTCGGGTCCACCTCCGCTTCCGTTTTAGATCAAGGTAAGGGTGTCAATAAATAAACCATAAATACGTAAATAAACAAATATATAAATAAATCAATCGGTGTTGGAAGGGAGGAGAAAAACCGCGCAATACCATGGTGTCTGGGGCACCAGAGAGACAGGGAGTGTCCAGCGGCGGTCACCGTAGAGGCGAGAAGGGGCCTTTCGAGGTGGCCAGGGGGAGGGTGCAGAGTTACTGGTCCCTGGGGCAGGGAGGCCGAGTCGGGGTCAGGAGGGAAGGCCCGGCGAGCCCGGGGGCCCCGTCCCAGGCCTGGTGGTGCAGGGAAGGTGAGCGAAGAGGCCGCAGGAGCCAGGATGGAGGGAATGAGCGTGAGCTGCCGGACAGAGAGGACGGAGGTGGCGCAGGAGTGGCCGAGGGCGTCAGGGAAAACAGCACTGGCCAGGGCATGGGTGCTGCCTCTTCAGGAGCGGGAGGAAGCAGGTGAACAGGAGGGAAGCCCTCGTTGTGGCCAGCGCCATCTCCAGCAGAGGAGGAGGCAGGTGGCAGGGGTCATGGGGGGCTTGCGGAGAGCGGAGGAGATCTGAGGGGCTTCGGGGCGTGTGATGGCAGGACAACAGGCAGGTGACTGACAGGGTCACCTGGCTGCGGCTGACTGACTGCCCGTTCCCGGGACGGCCGTGGCCCCTGGGCACGGGGTGCACGTTCTGGCTGGTTGACCTACGCCAGGTGCTGCAGCGGGATCTCATTCCGACTGAGCTGTGAAGAGGAGCCGGGGGACGGCGACATGTGCATCACCTTGGGTCCCCAGCCTTGCTCTGGCGGGAGCCTGCTGGCAGTCCCGCCCGTTCCCCAGGGCACTGCACCGCTAGCCGCAGAAATCAGACGTCTCCCAGGGCCTCCGAGATCCTCAGGACGGAAAGGCCCGGAGAAGTGCAACATACGGGACCAGTTATTCCCACTCCTCACGATGCGATGCGCGTCCAGACCACTTTGCTCCCACGGAGGGTGTCAGGGACCGTTGCCTTTATAAATATTCGCTTTAGAATGCACATCCCGCATCTCAGACTCCAAGCATCCTCGACAGGAGCAGCGAGGGCAGAGCTACGGGGAGACGTGGAGTCGCAGCCATGGTTCGCAGCGACGGCACCCACGTGTGGGGTAGACGGCCCCGGACACCCCCTTGCTGCCTCCGCCGGCTTCCCGTCAGCCGTTACTTTAGACTCGACGTCCCGTTCCGAATTGCCGTTGATTAGTTATGTCCCGTCTCCTGTGCTTGGGAAGCAGATCTTGATTACTTAACTCCCTTCGCCTTCAAGATAACGTGTTTTTTTTTTTTTTTTAATGTGTCTTTCAAATACATTTTAAAATGCAGTTCTTTATCAGGCAAGGGGCTCCCTCTAACACATCAAGCTGGCGAATGCTTGTCAATGGGTGACTCGATCCCAGCCCCTCCGTGATTGGCGTGGAGCCCAGATTTCTCCTGGGGAGATTATGTCCAGCGTTTGGATACTGGATTTGGCTTTGGGTTAAAAAACAAACAGACAAACAAAAAGTCTTAACTATTTATCTTAATGGGGGGAGGGAGAGGGAGGGATCAATTTTGCAAAATTCTAAAATCATTGCGCCTGGAGGAGAAGGGGCTGGAGGTGGGTGTTGGCAGCTCGCCCCGCAGAGGTGAAAACCCTTCAGCCTTGGAGCTTGGTGCTCGCCACTGTGACCATCAGGAGAGGAGAGTGACCAGGAGTGTTGGTCACATGGCAGTCCGGCCACAGAGGCCTGGCTGCGTGCTCAAGGCGGACAGCAAAGGGAGTGGTCGCAGAGACACGAAGCTAAATGCTTCCCGTTCTCTGAGGCCCCCACCAAGGCAATCGCATGCGTGTGGGAAGCGGTGACATTTATCTCGGGCAGTGCCCTTTCGAGCTTTCGCTGTGGCCTCCCCGGTGGCAGAAGTGAACAGTGCCGTCGCTCACGTGGCGTTCTGCCAGGGCAGGAAGGACGCTGACCCCGAGGATGCCATCCCGGGGTCCCTTCCTCCTTGGCGGGCAGACTCAGGCTGCTTTGGAGAACACCCCCCACAACCACGTCTGAAACACTCTTCCGCCTTGTTTTGGGGTGCAGGGCTGACCCTTTGGTGGAGCGTCGTAATTATTCAAAGACGCCGTCCGGGACCGCCCAGCTCTGTGGCGTCCTCTGCCTGAGCCGTCCCAGGCTCTTGGTGGTTCTCGCCAAGCCGGAGTATGCACTTCCCTGGCCTTCTCTCTGTCACCACGGAGATCCTTCTGGCACAGGTGGCTCAGCCGCGGCGCATCCCGGGGGAAGTTGAAGTCTTAGTTCGTGGAAAGGCCCTCAGCTCCGACGTGGCCCCCGCCCCTTGGTGTCCTGTGCTCAGCGGACCGCCCCGACCTCCGTCTCCTCCGTGAACAGCACCACGTTGGGCTTGGGTCAGGTTGTCCCCTCTGGGTCTCAGCTCACCCGGAATCCACATTTCTCAGAGGCCTGGGGTGGCTGCCCCTCCATCCATCCATGAGCCCAAAGATCCCTCCAGCCCAGGCGGCAGCTTGTCATCCAGAGTCACAGGACTGACTTCTTTCCATGCCAAGTCCTTCTGCCCCCAAAGGTGGACCGAGTCTGAATTCTGGTGGGTTCTCCACACCTCCTTCCTGTGGCTTATCTGCCTAATGCTAGATGAACACCACACAGTTATAAATACTCAGGTCAATATATATATGCAGATATAGATATATATATATTCTGGTCACTGTTTTACACTTTAACAAAGAAAACCACTAGCCTGCTTGTTCTATATTTTGTGCCACCCCGACTCCCATCTGCCCGTGGTGTAGCCGGCAGGAAGTGTGAGCCACTGAGTCCCCCCGCGCGCCCAGTTACGTGGCCCCGTCGCACTGGCCGACCGTCAGTTTCAAAGCCCCCTGCTCGTGCAGGCTCTTGAGGGCCTTGAATTCCAAGGGCATGGTGTGGGGGCTGGCCTGCGAGGTGTAGCCGTACTTGAGGCTGTCGTAGTAGTGGTACTTGACGGGGTTCTGGTTCTGATCGAGCGGGAAGGGCCAGAAGCCATAGAGGTAGATCTGGTTGCAGAAACGTGTGGCCAGGGTGTACATCAGGAGGCCGGTGGTGGGTCTTTTGATGTGGACTTTGTTGGTCAGCCAGTATCTGGAGGAAAAAAGGGAGAAAAAAAGGTGACAGAAGAAACAAGCAAACAAAACAACAACAGCAGCGAAACCCGTGAATTTGTGACTTATCCTTTCCAGGCAGAGGGACATGTTCCCCTACCTCCTGCCACTCTAGGACCTGTGGAGACCACTCGAGTGACCGATTCCAGGTCCCCTTCACAGAGGACTGACGGCCACCACTTATTAAGCAGTGGAGCGGCCCCTCATGCCACAAGCTTCCACACACACGACTTAATGAAAATGAGGCAAGATTTTAGTAGACGTGGATGCAGAAATAGGGCTCTGAGACCAGAAGCGGCATGCCCAAGGTCACCGAGGTGACCCCAGGACTCCCTTCCAGACTTTCTGGTTTCAAGTCCACGTTCACTCCCCTTTGTAATGCAGGCCAAACAGGGGAGTGTGGCTGGCCTCGTGGACGGCACAGGACTACCCCACGCCACCCCCGGCTAGGTCCCAGCTAATGCGCGGGAGGCATGGTGCGCTGGCAGGGGGTGGGGTGCTCGATGCTCTAGTTGGGGCTCATCAGAGAAGAAGCCCTCCCTTAGACCGACTCAGCACTCGCCACACTCAGTGGGGCTAAGTGGGCTTGGGGGGCCCCGGGGGGCAGAGGCAGGGGGAGTGCACGGAGACGGATGAGCCCAGCAGAACAGCAGCTGCTGCTACGCTCCTGCCCCGCGTGCAGCAAAGCGCTCATCCACTGCGGCTTAACCACCTCCAGTGACGGGGGACTCACCCCCTCGCGAGCCGGGCCAGTGCACTATCAGCTCTAGCTTAGTCGTTCTCAGTCTCGGCTGCTCGCTGGAGTCACCTGGAGCTTTAAGACGACGGATGTCTAGGTCCTACCTCCAGGTGCATCCTGCGCATGGATTTTTACCCCCTCCCCCCAAAGTAATTCAGCTATTTAGCCAAGGCTTTGAACCTTTGCTCTAACTGGTAGATGGTTCTGCCAAAAGGCCTCAAGAATGAGGCATATTTAGATAAAAAGAGGGAAAAAACTGAGCGTATGGAAGAGTCACGGAGCGTTACAGACGATTGGGCCTGGGAGGGATGCACCTGAGGAAGCTGGGGGTCGGGCCATGTGTAAGGAAAGCTGGCACCTGGCCTCAGCATTGCCAGGGCAGTAGGGAGTGGCGGAGACTGTGGCTTCAAAGGGGTGCCCAGTATGGGGGTGCCAGAGTTTCTGATGTCTTCCGAGTATCAGAAATCTGGATTTTTATGCAAATTTTTCAGATTTTTTAAAATGTCGACAACTCATTTTTAAAGGCTCTAAAAAACACCATGCGAGGCCCTCTTGGGTGAGTCAAACAGACCACGCCGGTGGTCACTCACGGTGCCCCCTTTCACACACGGGGGTCCAGGATGACTTCCTGTTGGGAGGCAAACTTCTCGTGCAGCTGGGTAAGACACAGCCAGTAACATGCAGCCTCCCCACACCTGACCCCCCCCCCCCGCCCGATTTCACCCCACGGCGATCCTGGGACCGGCAGGGCTGGGCGGGGGCTGGCCGCAGCCGCTAGCGGCCCCGTCCGGGGACAGCGAGCCCCCGGCAGCGTCTCCGTGTGATGGCACCTCACCGACTGTTCACTCCCTGAGCCAATTCAAATCAAGCCCCAGCACAGGCCGCGGGCCATCTTAGGGATTCGCGGTCAGTCTGTTTTCTGACACTTAGCGGGGGGAGGCTTCCAGAAATGAATTTCTTTGCAGGCTGTCAGTGCTGTGCCCAGAGAGGGCGGTGGGGGGGCTTTATTCAGTGGCGAACCATCCAAGGGGCTCATAGGTGAGGCCGAGGTCGCGCAGACACGCGCCGAGCCCTCCCTGGTGACGTGCTTTTCCCCGTCGGGTCCCTCTGGCGAACTCTCTTCTTCTTCCCCCGAGACCCGAGCGTGAGCATCACGAGCATCACGTCTTCCCGGAGACGCTCCCTTTGTCCCGCCCTCTCCTCCTCCGGCTCCTGCTGACGCAGTCACCTCCGCCGTGGGGGCACGAGCTGCGTTTCTGCCGCGGGTCGGACCCCGCCCCGAGCTGTGCTGCGATGTCCTCAGGCGCAGGGCCCGTGCCTCCCCGTCCCTCCGTGTCGGGAGTTCGAAGGCGGCTGGCTCAGTGCCCGGTGCAGCCACGGCGCCCTGACAAAGACTCCTCGCGCTCCCCCGCGGCACTGGGCTGGGGGTCCCGTGACCAGTTCCGGCCAGCGGGCCTGGGCGAGGACAGTGTCCCTGCTGGGCCGGCGTCGCTCAGGCTGGCCCCATGCTTTCTCTTCCCCTGCCTTGGAGAACATCGGAGCCGCTCGTGGGCGTGGGGTCAGCCTGAGCCGGACGAGTCCCTGATCCCAGAGTCACTGGTTGGAGGAGAGCCCCTGCCGACCTACGCCGGTCACTCTGCAAGGATGCGGAAGGGCCTTCGGGGGTGCCGAACCCCGAGCGAGGGCGCCGCGGCGTGCTGTCGCGGGCCGGCACCGAATCGATCCCCCTGCCTTCGCTCGCTCGCAGCAAATGCTCGACGCAAACGGAATTGGGAAACGGGAAGCGCCAGCAACGGGGAGGGGAGGAAGCAGGCGGGGTGGGGAGCTTGGTCGTGGCAGAGGCCGCTGGGACGGAGATGGAAACGCCCCACCTCTCGCATCCGGGGTCAGGCTTTTCACCCAGGGCCCCTCCTTGGGAAAGGTGCCAACAGCAGACGAGGCCGCCAGAAGAGAGTGGGAAGTCGGCGGCGTGGGGAGCCCACCGATCCCTGGTCCGCCCGCCCGGGTAAACGGGAGCTCCCGGGAGACCCCGGACAGGAGCACGGCAGCACCGCTTAACGAGCAGCTTGCCACGGAGGCTGGCAGAGTGCCGCGGGGACACGTCGCTATCGATTGCCGCTGTATCTCCGCCGTGGCTAGGGCCAGTTCAGAGACGGTGTGCCTGGCCGACTCGCAGGCCGCTGCTTTCCTTAGCATCACGGCTGGCTGTTAAAACACTATCTAATTTTGCCTTCGCCAACGAGGTTAGCCGGGTGCGCACGGGGCACTGTATGGGCGATGTCCCTTTAGCATCCCAGGCTCGAGGTTTTAATGAGGAGGCAAAGTCATTTCAAAGAAGGCAGTAATTATTTTTCAAATGGGTACCCCAGTTGCCAAGACGACTAAGCACTATGTTTTATGAGCTCGGACAGCAATAAATAAGGATTGCCAAAATCATCTCGAAAGCACACTTGTCTTTCCTTCTTCCTGAACTCCTGGGCTTGTGGCAGGAATGCTGTCTGCCAACGCTGGGAAAAGGGACCGAAAGGGTTTCCTCCGAGAAGCGAGAGGTCTTTTGTTGGGTACAGCTTATTTCGTCTTAAGGAGCAGGACTGCCTTATGGGTGGCTGTCAGGGGACGTTTGGTGACACTCCTTGCAAGATCAGCTACAAAGCCAACAACGGAGCTCTCAGGCTCCTGGTCTCCCATCATCCCTGGCGGCAGCCCATTGCTGTCCTTCCCTCGGGACCCTGGTTAGGACTTTGGGGGACATCTCAGGCCAGGTTGCCCAGCTTTGCGGTAAAGGAGAGCTAGGGGTGTCGCCCTGTGGTTGCCTGAGGCCAATCCCGGGTCCCCAGACTTCCACGCTCACTACAGCCAGGGCTCTCACCTCATCACCTCAAGCCTGACCATGCCACCGAACGACTCCCGGGCACAGGCAGGCCAGGGAAGCCCTCGGGATCTGGGCCTGGAATCCCTCCCACCACCCGGCATGCACGGCTACACCATGGTTCAGTGTAACTATGGTTACACGATGGTTACACCCGGGAGAACGTCTTGGTTTCTTCCAGGACATCACCACCTCCCACGTCTCCTGGCTCCTTCTCATGGTCTCAGCTCCAAAGTCACTTCCTGCAGGAAGGCTTCCTGCAACTTCCTGGCGGGTTTCGTGCCCCATAGATTGTCCTTTCCCTGTCACAGTACTGATCACGCTATGCTGTAATTACCCGTTCGCTTGTCTTTCTCCTCCCTTATAATTTAAAATTCCGTGCGCAAGTGGATTGGCTTCTGTATAGCTTCAGGTCCTACCACAGCACGCGCACCAAGTGGCTCTGCTTCACAGATCTTTACTTAATGAAGCAACGGATGAGAAAGAGTGAGCAGAGGCTAGGGGCTCCCTGTGGGGGCACTGGCAGGAGAGGCGAAGGAGCCCGGCCTCACTCTCAGCCTCTCCAGGCGCCCGGCTCCGGGCCCGCATATGTGAAAGGCAGGCGAACAGCCACCCAGACAGCCTGTCGCCCAGTGAAAAAGGGAACAAACATGACGGAGGTTACTTGAGGGGTTCCTTCCGCTACAGCCGGCCCCCCAGGTTGTCGAGAGACTGCTGCTCACACAGGTATCATCACCTCTGTCCCCAGAGGCCCAGCAGAGATCCAGCAAGGACATTTCTGGGGGGCTTAAACCTCATGGCCGGATTTTGGAATTCAACCTAATGCCGCTCGCAACAGAAAAATTATACTCAACCTCGTTCATAATTAAAGGAACCCAATTTCAAACAACAATCAGATGCCGATTTCCCCTGGATTGGGAAAGATAACACATGTCGATAATGCACCGCATTGGTGAGGTTATGGGAAAACAGGCATGTTCAATAATCATAGGCAGGTGCGTGGCTTGGAAATATCTATAAAAACTAACAGGGCATAGATATCCGTCTTTCCTTTTAGCAGTGACACGTCCAAACATCAGACAGGCCTGTGCGTGCAGGTGTCAGTACGAGACGTTCACCGGAGCACGGGTCACACCAGCTAAGATGAGAACACCCGTGACGCCCGCCCGATGGTTTCTGTTTCCCGTAAACGCGGGTGCAGAGGCAGTGGAAGGCTGGGCAGCTGCAGGGTACGGGCTGGCGCCTGTCGGTAGGAGGTAATTTCCGGAGTTCAGCAAGGCGGAGTGCTTACAGCGAGCTCCCCTCCGACAGGCAGCGGGGCCGGCCTTGCTCATCCGCTGCGCCAGCCCTGGAGGAGAGGCCCACTGGGTCAGTGCCGTCCCGCGGCCTTGGCCCAGCCCTCCTGGTGCTAATGAAGCGCCGATTCACAGGCCTCCTCTGCACCAGGCCTGTGGGCTGGGCGGTCGGATGGGCCTCCTTCCCCGCCCGAGGGCCGCCCTGTCCTCTTTGTGGGTCACGGCCGTCCCCGTGGTTGTAACTGAATCAGACCCATTCACCGCCAGTTGCCGACCCCCGTTTCCCACTTCTCACCGCCACGCTCGCCTGCCTGGGTGTTCCTGCCCTTGGCTGCTCACCGCGCCTGCCGGCAGCCAGCCAGGGCGGGCACTCTGCCACTCTGCAGGCCTGCAGGGCCAGAAGTCCCCTGCAAGAGCTGCCCAGGCTGGGGCAGGGGGTGCTACGAGCGGAAGGGCAGGCCTTCTGCTCGGCGACTCCGCACCCCCCTGCCAGCTCCCTGCAACGCCCGGGCCAGAGTCTTGAGGGTACGTGCTGGTTAGAGACTCTCCTGGCACGAGGTGCATCGGATCCAGGATCTGAGTAGGAAAGGCGGCTAGCTAGCCCAAAATGTTATGGGTCGAATTGTGTCCCGCCAAAGTTCACGTGTCGAAGTCATATGTTGCTTAGGCCACCCCGCCTGTGGTAGTTTGTCACAGCAGCTCTAGCAAACCGATACTGCAGTTCTGTGTGGTGCGGATGGATTTCCCGCCCCACGGCCCAGAAAGGGGCATTCGCTGCTGCCGGGGCATCCCCAAGGAGGCTGAAGTCCTAAGGGGCGACCCAGCTCATTTCAGGAGGTTCTGCCCAGTGTCCAGATGACACCGGACTCCCTGTCAGTCTTCCCCCAGCCCTAGTTCTGTACCCAGAGCCTCCCAGGCCGATTCGTGAGCCCCGCAAGGACAGCAGCCTTGTGTTACGGATTTTCGCGCAGCCCCGAATCCCTCTAGAAGTCTTTCAGCATTCGCCCAACCAAGAAAGATTGCTCTCACACTCCTCGGAGACTTCTTCCCTTCCTCAACCTTTCACCTTGTGACTTTCTCTGCCACTCTGGCCCCTCTCCAGCCCGATAACCCTGAACGTGATTTTTTTCTCAGTGGGATTTGACTGGGGAGAGTAAAACAAGGCCATTGCTGACCTCCCTGACTCTCAAAGATGTCACACGTCCACCACTGTGCTCTGAGATCGCACATCCCTTTGAGCGACCACACACCCGATGACAGCTGGTGCTGCGTGCCTCTCCGTTCAGTTGTTTAGAACCTAAGTACAGAACCTGGCGTTTGTCCACACTAAATTTCTTCCTCTTAGATTAGCTCACGGCGGCAGCCTGTCAAAAGAAATTTGGCCTCAACTCCAAAGACCTACCGGACCCGGGACCCTATAAGAAGAACCAGTGGCCCCAGAGAGGGAGAGAGCCATTGGCAGAAATCTATTCCAAGGCTCACGAAATCCCATTCAGTCCATTCCCCCGCTCCCCTTGGTACAAGCAGAGACCAGCCCCACCCGTCTCTGTCCCCTCTGGGGAGTTCCCGCAAGGGGAGATGGTACGCTCTCAGGGTGAAGAGCCTGTTTGTTTAAAGGGTTTATTACTGGTGCTTAATGCTATTTTGACAGATAAAAGTGAGTTATTTAGAGCTGGAAATAGCTCCGGCTGCATACATCTCTTCCAGGTGGTTGCCCATTCCCTGCCAAGGGACCTTTTCTCGCTTTACCAAAGGGCGGTCCTTTTCTCTCTCTCATCCTTTCTGACCCCCAAACCATGGAGCGTTTCCTCTTTCCAGAAAGAAACAGCATTTAAGGAACGGATCCTACATCCGTCAGCTAGGGGTTGCCATGGCAGCCCTACTCTGGGACAGGGATGCAGTGAAGGATGCTGAAGGGAGTGTGGACAGGTCCCCCTCCAGGATGGGAGACGTGGCCTCAGGGAGGCCCGTGTCCACACAGGCATCTCCTTGGGTAGGTTTCTGTGTGCATATCCACCCAAACGAGACCAGTGCTGGTCACGGGCTTCGGTGTCACCTTTATGAGGACCAGAGTCCTTTGCGGTGACTCAGAGGGCTTCCCAGGGTCACTCTGAGTCACGCCAAGGCCCGAGTGAAGAGCGTTCCAGTGTCCTTTGGTCACTGGGGAGGCTGCACAGTGGGTTCTCTCGTCCCTGGAGTAGGACTGTGAACCGCCATGCGGTTGGATGGACATCTGGCTCCAGGGCCTGGCCCCAAGCTGGGAGGTCAGGAGTGTGTGTGTGTGGGGGGGGTATTTATACCAGGCATCTCAAACTTAATAAGCCCCCAAAGAACTCTCTTCCTTGGCACTCCCAAACATGCAGGGGCCTCTCCCGGGCTCTCCTGTCACAGAAAACGGTGCCACGGTCCCTCCGTTTGCTCAGGCGTCGATCCTCACAGTCATCCTGGATTTTCCTCTTTCCCTCGCTCTGCGAGGTCCTCACACAGACTCCATCAGCCAGGCCTGCCGCCTCTACTCCTGCCTGGATAGCGCAACCGACAAAACCGCCCCGGCCTGAGCCCCGCGTTATGAACTGCTTGCTTCCCAGCCAGTGTTCCTGCCCCTGTTCCCGTGGCCCCCGTAGGGCTTATTCCCAGCACGGCGCTCCGGGCAGGCACTACCGGGTGGTCAAAATCAGCCGTCGCGCCAGCTGAAAACTTGCCCCACTCCGCCACGTCTCCAAGAAGGGAGGCCCCGAAAGACCAGGCTGACCGGCTGCAGTCATAAGACGGACGAGGGAGTGGCAGAGCTGGGGTGCAGGGCGGGGGGGGGGGGAGCGGGAGGCGGTGCAGAGGGTGTGGGGGAGGGGTCCGCTCACCCGTGGACGGCGCGTGCAGTAGGCGCAGGGAGGGGTACGCGGTGCGCACGTCGACACAGGGGTGGGGGTGGGGGTGGGAGCGCCGGGGAGGGGCCTGCTCACCCGTGAGGGGTACGCGGTGCGCAAGTCGACGCGGGGCGGGGGCAGGGGAGGGGGGCCGCTCACCCGCGGACGGCGTGCAGCAGGCGCAGGGAGGGGTACGCGGTGCGCACGTCCACGCGGTGCTTCAGGATGAGCTCGTGCACCCACTCGACGCGCTCCTTGCCGCCCCTGGCCATGAAGGCGGGGATCCACAGGATGCTGCCGTTGAGGCTGTGCAGCCGCTGCAGCAGCTTCTCCCGCCACGTGGCGTTGACCAGGTCCTCGAAGGCCCGCTGGATGACCGAGGGGTTCATGGTCACCAGGTCCGTCTTGAGCCCCACATCCCGGGCGTACTCCTGCACGGGGGCCAGGTTGCACCTGCCGGAGAAAAAGGCACCGCTGCTTGCATTTCCCTGCATTGCCCCCCCTTCCCTCTCCTGCCTTCCTCCTCACCCCCAAACACAGAGGGCAGCTTCCTGCGCTCCCCGGCCCCGCCCGTCGTCCTTTCTCTTTCTGCTCCTGCCACACACGTCTCCTAGGCATTAACATGGGGATGCCGAATGCCTGCCTCCTGGAATCCACTGCTTAGCAGGGGGAAAGGAAGCGAGGAAGCCAGCCAGCCCTCCGTCCATAAGATGCCCACGCGAGTGGCAGGTGTGATCTGGCCGCATTAGGTGACAGAGTGAGGGCTCGGAAGGCACACTCCTGGGTTCAGAATCCTTTCTGCCTGCTCAATCCTTTCTGCCTCTCTGGGCTTCCTGAGAGATTCCCCTGGCTAAGGAACATCCACAGTAGTTTCTTTAGCGGTGATGGTGAGCAGAACAGCACCCCTCTCAGGAAGAGAAGAAGTCACTACACACACTGCAGGACCACAGTAAGAACTCGATAACTGTTATTACGGGAAGGAGGAGCATCAGGTGGTCTTCCCGGAGGTAGCGACCATCTAGAAAGCCGGATGAGCAGAAATCCATTAGCGGAAAAGGTATGTATTAGGGAAGCATTTCTCCACCTTGCCAGGTCAGAAGAATCCCCCTAAGTACTTGATAAAAATACAGATTCCCCAGGTCTGTCCCCTGGAGATCCAGATTCATCAACAGGCGAGCCTAGGAATTGATATGTTTTCTTTTTACATGGCCTTTAGGTAAGTCTTACAACCAGGCAGTTTAGGAAGCATCACACGGTGGCATTTTAGGTGCAGGAAATGTGTCCGGGGCTCAGAGGTGGCCGGCAGTGTGGCTGTGTCGGGGGAGGCAAGCGCTTTGGTCTGACGGGAGCGTGTCGCGTGCCGGAGATGCGGCAGGGGAGGCACACGGGGCGAGCGGTCACAGGGTCCGTGTGGCAGAGGCTTGGCTCCGGAAGCAGCGGGGAGCCACCGAAGAAGGTTCTTGAGCAGAAGAGTGACTTGGACAGATTTGCAGTTTAGACAACGGTTGGACAGCGGTGAGATGAAGTGAGTTGTGGTATGTGTTGGGGAGGCGGATGGGGCTCGGGATCGGAGGGCAGGTCCGCAGGTGAGACGAGGCAGCTTGCGCCACGGCCTCCCCCTGGCCCACACTAGCAGTGTGACCTCTGACTCTCTGTACCTCAGTTTTCCTCATTGTAAAAGTCGGGACGAAATAGTACATTCCTGACAGGGTCGTTGTGAGAGTTAAATAAGTTAATGGGCATGACGCACGTAGAGCTGTACCTGGCACGTTCTAAGTGCTAAGTGCCCAGTCATGGTAAGCAATGACGATGACCGTGATGGTTTATCCGTGACAGGGCATTTGTTCGTACGATTCTCCCTATGAGAGGTGACCGCTCTGCTTTGCAGGAGCTCACAACTGGGGTCAGGTGGCTGGGGTGGGGACATGCGGCCCCCAGAGAGCTACTGTTCAGAGGGGCACATGCTATAGGCGAGGTGGTGCCGAACAGTGGGGTGATCTCTGCGGAGCTCAGAGAGAGGCAGGGGAGGGAACGAACCCTTCCTGTGCCCTGCTGTGAAGACACTGTCCTGGGCACACTCACACACGCCGTCTCATGCAGTGCGCACAGCGTCACGCTCAACTTTACTCTCCGTGCGGAGTTTTGGCTGGTAGGACCTCCCCCGCCCCCAAGCTGGGGGTCACGGATGATCCCCCAGGTGGGAGGACCCCCGCAGGGTGGGCCCGGTGGAGCGAAGGAACTGGGGCTGCCACTCAGCCTCAAACGCGGGGTCTGCGCACGGAGGGTCCACGGAACCCTGTCCTGACACACCGCGGGAATCAACCCGCAGACGTGCAGACGTGCAGACGGTGAGGGCCGGACCTGGGCGCCCGAGAGCAGCGTCGCGCTGTTGCGAGCGGCTCTCTCCTTGCCTACGTGGACAGGACTCCCAGCGGAGAGGCGAGGCGAGCCCTGGCCACGCCTCTCCAAGGACGGTCAGACCTGACAGCTCAGGCCCCACTCCCCACCTGACGACTCTGCGTTTTAAGAGGCTCAGGTGGTTTGTTACGCTCTCTGAAGTTTTTGAGGCCCTGGGCTGCAGCATTCTTAACGGAAGGACCTCAAAGGCGGCCAGCCCAACCCGTCCATTTTTCGGACGATGCCACAAAGGCCCAGCAAGGGGTGTCATGCACACCAAGTCACCTGACAGGCAGGCAGCGGAGCCAAGAGTGGAATCGGGACATCACACGGCTTGCCTGGCTGCCTAAGTGTCCAAAAAATGAAAATGTTGGCTAGAATCCGCTTGCCGTCGCTTCTGGAAATGCCTGGGCCGGGATAGTCACTGCATATATGTATGACGCCGGGTCAGAAAGGCCACTGTCAATGCTGCCTGGTACCCCCAGGAGGAGATCGGAGTCCATCTGGTGGCTTTTTACCCTCTTCCCGAATCTTTAACCTTGAACCCCTACCCCAGCCTAACCTTGCCCCTTCTGAGGAATTCAGTCAGACAAACCTGCCATACTTTCTTCCCCCTTCTCCCTCTCTCCCTCCCTCAAGTTTTGACTAGAGGGCTTTGAGAAGTGGGGACTCAGCCCTTGGATAAGCCAAGCACAGACAAAACCTGGCAAAAGATGACAAAACTAAAAGACGTTTTAGTTTGGTTGCCAGGCTTCAGTGACCCTGCAATCCCGGCGGACACAGGAGTAAACGCACTGTCTGCTCCCACGTCCTGAGGTTCAGGGAGCTCCGGGATAAGGCCACTCCTCAGAGCCCCCACACAAGGCTCTCTCTGCCTCAGACAGTCCCCAGCAGAAACATGAGACATGGTGTGTGTCCTGCCAGGGCCGGAGAACAGTTTGGGATGAAACTCGAGGCTCTGTATGTTCTACTTTTCACCAGGGGACAGCGAGGCCTTGTTTCTGAGTCTGTCTGGGTTGGGGGTCAGGTGTCAGGGCCCTGGGTAACTGTGTCCCAGTGTGTCCCCAGGCAACTGAAAAATGAGAGATGATATTTCAGTGAGAATCAGTCGCGTACAAAACCCATTTTTCTCTGTTACTCTCTCACTCCCCAGATTTTGACTCCAGGATATAAAGTTACCAGCAGAGCATGACTTTCCAGAATACTTCAAAGAGTTTTGCAAACTCTCTGGCCAGCCCAGGAGATTCTCTTACGAACCTTTTATAGCAGGCTCTGTCCCGGGGTCAGTAAACTTTTTCTGTAACAGGTCAGATAAATATTTTAGGCTTTGCGGGCTGTGTACTCTCTCTGTTGCAACTCTTCGGCTTTGCCCAACTACTCAGCTCTACGTTGTAGTGACAAAGCAGCCTTCGATGATATGAAAATGAATGGGCGTGGCTGGGTGCCAATAAAACTTTATTGATAAAAACGGGCTGTGAGCCAGAGTCTGCCCACCTCTGCCCTAGACCAGCCGTTCTCAGCCTTAGCTGTGTTCCAGAATCGCCTGGCTCCCTGGATCGCATGCCCCCTCTGCTCCCTCAGCTTGATTTAATTGGTGTGGACACTGGGACTTTTAAAAATGTTCTAACGTGCAGTCCAGGTTGAGAATGGGGACGAGCCCCACCCGTGTGTCTTACTCCAACCCCCTGCGGTAACTGGCAGTGCTCGGGTTAACGCGCCTCCCTGCTGCGGCTACCTGATCACGAAGCTGTGCGTGTCGATCTCCCGGCCGCAGCCGCTGTTCAGCAGGACCCCCGAGTTGCCCACGATGGCGCAGGTCCGGAAGTGCTTGTTCTTCAGCGGGGAGGTCCTGGGGAGGAGCTCGTAGAGGTTCTGGGACACGTTCATCGTGCTGTCTCGGTCGAAGATGTAATGAATGATGTCTCCAGGCTTCAGGGTCCCCTTGAGGACAGAAATGTCCTTTTCCGCATCCAAGAACTTTAAGATTTGTTTCCTACAAAACAAACAAACAAACACGCAGGAGGATAAGCCGCCCTGTCGCCGGCTGCCCTTTGCCAACCCCGCTTTTCCTGTCCGGCGTCACCCTGCAGCGCTGCCGGAGGCCAGCACGCGGGTGGAGCTAAGAGTTCAGGTGCCCTCTGAGGTTCCAGACAGGGACTGTCAGAAATGGCCCAGACGTGGCTATGGTGGTGGCCAGTCTGGCTGCCGTGGTTACGCCTTCTTCCTGTGAGGTGTGCAAACTGCCATGGGAGATGACTCCACGAGGACGTGGCACGAGCTCATCGCAGAGGGCCCCGGGAGGGAGGACGACCCGCCATCCCAGGTTGCCCAGGACTGGCTGCAGCACGTCCCAGGAGACCCCGAGACTTGGGCAAACCCAGACAGGGGTCGCCTGTGTTGCGTTCCCCTCTCTTAGCAGACCTCAGGGGCAGGGAGTCCTGCACTGGGGACAGGAAGGCAGAATGACATGTGCCCCTCATTCCTCGAGGGTCTTTTTTCTCCCGTGGCAACCTTCCTTGGGCACAGGGGCCTTGCAGGGCATGCATGTGAGTGTGGGCACCGTGAGGTGTGCCCACCGCTCCGCCTTTGAGAGGCCGAGTCCGTGAGGGGGTTTGTTATGCGGAGTGTGCTCTCCCGGCCCCCTTTGGGCTGTCCACTCTGGGTTTATACATAGCGATGCCTCCCTGGTCCCACAGAGCAGGTTGTGTTGTTTCAAAACAAAGGCGATCAAAGGACAGCTCTCTCGGCCCCAGGGTGACTTTGATTTAGAGGGAAAGTTCTAGAATCATCCCGCAAAGCGCACAGATGGGATGGAGTGTAGTCACGAAAAGAAAGGGTGTTCGCTAGGAATCAACAGAGCCATTTTCCTCAAACCCTGCAGGCCTGGCCCCCAGGAATCTGAGGCTCCTAGCTGGGAGTTTTACTTAAAAGGACCTTTCTACATCACCCCAAAGGTCTTAGAAATGATTCGAGTCGGAGAGAGAAGGAAATTCCATACGGAGATGAGCTGGAATGAATTTCGTTTCCTGCAGTGAGCACCGCCCCCCCCGGCCCCACCCAGAACAGATAACAGTGACGCCAGTCACTTTCCCTCAGAGCCACAGAGGGACCAAATCTTCACGCACTTTGCCAATGGGAGAATCTGCAAGATAGTCGCCCCACTGCACAGATGGTGGCACTGCTGGCTGAGCGCCTGGGGGCCTCGAGATGTTCCCGGCCTGCGGCACATCCGAGTGGGATGCACAGCCAGTCACGTGGGGCGGGGGGTAGAGGGGCTATCGGGAACGCAGAACCTCCAGGCTGACACCTGAGAAACCCTAACCAATCCTGAGAGTGGCCCAGGTTTCAGCACGCTTTCAAACGCTCCACGGGGGACTGTAACGCGTGTCCAGGTTCGGGTGCCTCTTGTGCAGCCAAAGGGCAGCGAGAAGGCTGAGTAGGGCACCATGCTCTTCTTCCATTCATTCGTCCTTATCAATGGCTTGGACCTCTTGCCCTCCTGCTGGGGAAGGCCCTGTTGCTAATTTGTATCTCTTGCTAATCTATATCTCTTGATGGAAAACAGAGGCACTGCTTTTATGTACTGTGTTTTACCAGAGGTTATACAACTGGACAAACTAATACAGTTTGGAAATTGCTAAAACCTTTGCAGTGACTTACCCCAAAGTACTGAAAAGCAAAGAGAGCCCCTAGAAAGCCCATAAGTAAACACCTCTGTGAGTAGATTAATTTCTAACTAATTATGAGGAATTGCTATCAATTATTAAACATCATTCCAAATCATTTGTGGAATCTTTTATGATGAATATTTTCGGGAGTTAATTGAAGGAAGTTAAAGGGAATTCTTTTCCCCGCTGGGTGAAGGCACATCGTTCCTGCCCAGGTGGCTGGCTGTGTTTGCGGGTGTCCTGCGAAGGCCACAGTCAGGTCTTCTCTGAAAAGGGGGGTGGGGGAGGGCGCATCTCTCTACCCAGTGGCAGGAGAAAGGCCAGTGGGCACTGCAGGTAGGCTGGTGGAGGATTTCACTCACAGGTGACAAGTATGTGTCCACCTCCTAACCCCTGAAACCCGTGATGTGGCTTTCTTTGGGGAAAAAAAGCATCTTTGCAGATGTTATTAAATTAAGGGTCTTGACACAAGATCATCCTGGATTACCTGGGCGGGCCCCAAATCTAATGACAAGTGTCCTTATGAGAGGCAGGAATGGGGATACACAGATAACAGAGGAGAAGGCCATGCGACCACAGAGGCAGAGATCGCAGCGATACAAGGCAAGGACCCCCTGGAGCCACCCGAAGCTGGACGGGAGAAGGAGGGCTTCTCCCTAGGGCCTTCAGAGGGAGCGCTCGAATTCTGGTCCCCAGAACTGAGATTCCCAGAGAATCAGTTTCTGTTATTTTTAAGCCACCAAGCCGGTGGGAAATTCTCACGGCAGCCCCAGGAAACAGGTGCAGGAGTTCGTCCTGACTCCACAGTGCCACCGATCCAGGGGTCAGTGACGTGGGCCTGCAGGTGTCCGCACAGCACAGCCAGGGTGGAGGGTCCACCCAGGGGGCCTCAGAAGGGGCACTAAGGGGTGGTGACAGGAGTCAGCTCGTTCAGATAGGCCCGCCCCCTGCCACATCCCTTTAAAACTAACCCTCCAGAATTCAGGGGTGAGGCGTTTCCACTTTGACCGTGAGCCTACCTGGAGGGGACACCTCCCCGCTCCATGTGGTGACACTTTCGGTTAGCCGCTGGCAAGGCTCATCGCTGTGCCCCTACCCCTAGCTCCCTGCTGCCTCCCCAGGGCGATGGCCTGGGAATGTGGACCGCTGTAATCACGGCTGTCCCCATCTGTCCTGGTGCACCAACCCAGTCACCGCCATTCCCAACCTCCTGCCCCATTCTGCAGCAGCACCGAGTGCAAATGCCACCCTCAGTGTGCCTGGCAAACTCCTAATCATCCTTCAAAACCCATGGCTCCTTTCCTGGCCAGCCCTCTCGGTCCCCTTACAAAACGGAGTCCTCTCTCCTCAGCTGGTCTCGTCGCCTCCACTGATTTATAAGATGCAATGCCGCCCGATGTGTGCGTACCACACCGCACAGTCCTGACTTTGCTCACGTGGTGTCTCCCCACTAACGTGCCTGATTTATATGAGCACCTGGGGTCCCCAGCACCGTGCCGAGAAGCAAATGGTCGGATTATACTGACCAGTCTCCGCAGGGTCAATGACAGCACCTCAGAGGCAAGTGGCCAAGGCGCTGAAGTTGCAGATCCTGCTCTACAGTTCCCCGTCCCCGCCACCCGGCAGGAACTGCAGAGCCCCCCACCCCACCCCCTTTGCAGTCGGGTGTCATGCCAGCTACTGGTCACCCGATGCTGAGCTGTGGCTTTTCATTTTTACGTTGTCAGAGAAGGGGCAGCCTTTTGAAGCTGCAAGGAGTGTGTGTGTGTGTGTGTGTGTGTGTGTGTGTGTGTGTGTTGGGGAGGGGAAGCTCTCCAAAGACTCTCCAAATGGGGGGACTGTCACCACAGTAAGGGGGCACAGATGCCAGGCAGGCCCAAGCAGGAGCAAACATCTTTATGCACAGGAAGGACTGCTTCCCTGGTCCCCTGGGAGAAGCCACCTGTGGCCTCCACACACCCCTCCCCCCCGCCCCAGGCTCTCGCTGCTGCTGCCCCAAGCGCCCCACTCCCTCCGAGCCCAGGACCTCAGCAGGGCGCTCCCACACATGCCGGGCTGCTGGGCCCGCCTTGGGTTTTTCTTCCCGATGGACCGCTTACAGATGAAACCCGCCTCAGTGGGAGGTAAACGTTTCCTTTCTACCCTGACTTCTTTCGATGACAGAGAGCGGCAGTTTGCCGGCCTGTGCCGCAGAAGGCCCAGCCTGTCTCCCTGCGCAGAGGTAATCACCACTACCTGATCCTCAGAGACAGCGTCTGGTTGTGCCGCCACTTGGCCGAGGCTGGCTGGATGTTGTGCTTGATGCTTTCGTTACTTCTGTCAACAACAGCTGGTGACGAGGAGCCATTTATTACCACTTCAGCTCTGGAAGGGGAGGAAGAGAAAAAAAAAAAAAAGGGAGAGGGTAGACAGGATCTGTTAGCATGCCAATGACAGGTCTAATAGTTTTGTTTTTGCTCGGGCTTGAACGTAAACTTCTTCGGGAGAGCAAAATTGCAGTTATTACCTGAGAAGGGAAGGGAGTCTATTTATCTTCGGGAAGGCAGAGACTGTCTCCCTAAGGTATAACCCACATCCATTCCTGGAGACAGGAAGGGGGTGATCAGACTCGTCCTCTCCTCTCCCACCTCCCAGAGACACCTAGCAGTCGCTGTCGGAAGAGTAATACTTCTCCAAGTTACTTTCAAAGCAAAGCTCCAAGGAGCAGTTGCCATTGCTACCAAGTAGCACATGATGGTTTAGAAACTCAGCAGAAAATAGACGCTTGTCAGGGCGAGGGGACGTAGCCGGTGCCTCTCCCTCTTCCCGACCTCATCACTCTCTCCTCTGCCTCAGGCGCCCCTGAAAACACCTGCCTCTCTCCAGGGTTGTTGGTGCTGTGTCTCTAGACTAGAGAGCAGGGGAAGCACCCTTAATTATTTCGATGCTCCCCAATGGTCTCACATAGCAGGTGGTCCATAAAGAAGTCTTTGCTGAACTCAAATTTAAATTCTGTCTCAGGGGGGCCTGGATGGAGGAGGGAGCCGGCCAGCTCCGTGCGCCTAGGGGAAATCGCCATTCCGGGTTCCCACCATCTTCCCGCGGAACTCGGGAACCCCAGGCATAACCGGACCCCCTCGAATGCAGAGGCTTGAGATCTATGCTAGTAGGTTTCTAAGAAACTAGGTTACAGCTGCATCTCTAAGGGCAGGAGCCAGACCGCCCCTGCCGGCTGCACAAGGATCTGTGCGGGCCACGTAGAAGGCCCTTTTGTCTGGGCCGAGAGCACATCCTCGCAGTTCTAGGGATAACTGGATTTGTGATGCCCAACTCCGTCTGGAGCTTTAGAGAATCCAAACCAAACATCTACATCCTTTGCATTTATCTTGAAACAGCCACATTAAAAAAAAAAAAAAAGGCTGAATCCTTTTGACGGGCTTTGAACCCAATGATGTATTTTGCTTTCCACGGGTAGAGAAGGCATTCGTTTGGGGGTGCACCTCGTCTGTGCACATTCTCCCCTTACACGTCCATTCTTCAATATTCTTGGCTCCTTAGATGATGATGCCGCTTGTCTCAGATTCAGCCAGGAGCAACTTTTGCGGAGGATAGAAAACTAAAGGGTTCGGAGTGAGGCAGACAGACCCCTCTAGCCTGGAGGCTCAAGGGAAGCCTGCGGCGGGGCCAGAACACTGGACCCTTCGGAACTTTTGCTGCTTCCGTGAAAAGAAGCGGAGGGTGTGTGGGAAGATTCCACACGCTGCGTGACTGTGGGAGAACTCTGTAGTCTGTCCGAGTCTCAGTTTCCCCGTTTACAGGAAGTGGGCGCAGAAGAGGAAGCTCTCCCGCGCTGCGGTTCTAGAACCCTACAAGGACCGCCAGCGTCCCGTCCCTGTCACCGGCTGCCGTCTCCTGAGGCTCCAGGGGGAGCTGGCTGTGGCTGCCTCCCTGGGGCGCTGCCGCCGCCTGCGCAGGCCTCCGGTGGGAGCAGAGACCCTCAGGGCCGTGACTCAGCTGCCACGCCCCAAGACGCCGAGTTTCCACGCGGCTCACATCGGGAGGCATAGGTGATGGAAACACTGGTGTTTGTGACGAGGAGCCGTCTTCCTGGGAGGCGAGCTGATCACACAGTGGCTGGGGACTCTCACGGCTTAGCGTGAATTCAGGTTTGGGCGGCGGTCCTCAGAAACGCGCATACTGGGTGCCCCGGGATCTCTCAAGACGCGAGGATGTGTGGAGGGATTCTAACACGGGTGCGTGCAGAGGGGACTTGCTCCGAAAGCTCCAGAAGGGCTTCCAGGCTTCCCTGGGACACGAGGTGACGGAGGGAGGAGAGAGAAAGAGAGAGATGTTGCGTGGACAGAGGTGGAATTCCATTTCTGTCTCCACTTCCTCGCGGAATCTCGGACGGTCTTCTCGGACTGGCGCCCCGGCTCTGTCGCTGTCTCGCTGGGGACTTGGGGAAGTCGCGTCGCGTCTCTGGTCTCTGCCTCCTCCTCTGTAAAAGCGAGGGGCCACTTCTGTCCCCCGGTCGTACATGCTCTGTGTTGCACAGACACAGATGGACTGCTTGCCGAGTTGACGTCCTCCTCTTCAGGGAGTGTGCCCGTATGTCCCCAGCATCCCTTCTACTCCAGGGACACGTTTCTTTGCCCTCTTCGGTGGCCATCTTCCGATGCTGCGGGTACATCCATCCGCAGGAATAGGCGAGCCTCAGCCGAGTGCTTTTAAAATCAGGCTGGGCAAGAGCCTTGCAGTCAGAGGTCTTGGTCCTTGGAACCCCCCTCGATGCTGCACGATGGTTCTCCTCGAGTGAGGGAAATGGGGCTCAGAGGGGTTGAGATGACTTTGCCCACAGTCCCAGCTACTAAGCTCTGGGATTGAATCCAGGTCTGCTTGGCTCCCGAGAAGACTGCAGCCCCCACCCCACCCCAACTGACCGCAGAGTCCAGGGGCAGAAACTTCTTTCTCCACAGGCTGGAGAGAGATGCAAGGTATAGCTGTATTTCTCCAGGTGTCGCATAAGCTCCCAAGTGGTTAAGAGGTCAATGATGGCAGACATGGGGCCGGGGGGGAGGGGGTCAGTTGCTTGAATCAGTCCAGTAGGGTCAGGAATGAACACAGCTGACAGGTCTCATACGGTCAAGAGACAGCCCCCCAAAATATGGAAGGGCACATGACAGACCTCACTCTGAATAATTTGGGCCCCTCTTTCCCAGATCGACCGAAATAGGATATTTAGAAAGTAAAAGCCAAGTGCTTCATTTTGAGTAGTGACCTCTGGTTACGTCCGATAACTTGGCATCTTCTTCCTTCCACTGCTCTGTGAGCTTGGGCTTAGCGCTACGGGACAGTTGTCACTGGTGGCGAGTGGGGACTCGGCAGCATGGTTCAGCCGCAGCCAGTAACAAGCCCGGGTCTGTTGGCTTCCAAAGCATTTGCTCACTCTCCCGCATCGAGCTGTCCCTTGGCCAAGGGTTGTCGTGTGAGGAAATGCTCAGGATTTAGAGTGCGTATCCACTTACCGAGGTTCACGCTACCGAGTTGACTCCTTGTTTTTAAGAGGTCTCAGCAAAGTTTCTGAATGCTCGATTTCCCTCTTCACTTCCTGGACAGGCCATCTACCACGGCGAAATTGGGCGAATGCCCTGATTCCCTTCAGAGTCTCCACCACTCAGCAGAAATGCAAGTCGTGAATAAGCTCGTTGGTGGCCTAAGTGCTTCAAAGTGGGTGGACTCTTTTTCAGAAAGTGACTCTTAGCACCTGAGCTTTCCATCTCTGCAGCCTCTAGACCTTGGGCCATTTCATGAACTCCTCTATTGACAGCTCCCCCCTCCCCACCAAAGTGACTAGGGAAAGGCAAAGCCACAGTGAAACGAAACAGATCTATTTGCTAAGTAAGAAGGGCACCATCCAGCAAAGAGGAGAAGCAGATTAATAGCTGCCTTACAGCAAAAACAAATGAACACAAAATCTAATTTACAAACCTATTAGATTTGCTATATAAGCTGTTCACAGCCGATCTGATTGTACCTCTGCCTCCAGAATTCCTGCAAGACAAAGGAAATGCATTATTTATAAACCCAGCTTTCCTTTGCAAAGCCCTTGTCGATCGCCAGGAGATCCCACAGCCGGCCTTGGGCAACCGCAGAGAGCAGTTGGGATCTTCCTCTGGCTGCTTCAGAATGGGCACCATCCTGATCCAGGCTCAAACCCAAGCACTCTGTGGGGAAGGCGGCCTCCCAGAGCCTCCCCCACCCCCACTCGGACACCCATTCGGTTTGCACCGAGGTGTCCACTGGCGACTTCCATTTGAGTCTTGAGACGGAGTCCGCTGGGATTAACACCCCCAACCCCCACTGGTCCCACAGGATAGCATGACTCAGCACGGCTCAGCACCTTCTCCCAGGGTTCGCCTGCGTTCATTCACACCTGTCGACATGTTGTTCACCACATCCCCTCCCAACCTGAGCCGCTAGGAGTTCCGCACAGGCGGCAAGAGCGACTTGACAGCGCCTCTGACCAAATGTGATGGCGAGCTGCGTTTGGTGGTGGGAGAAATAATGAGGAGTAGTGTCACTTTGTGGGAGGAGGAGGGGAAGAGGGGGGTGACTAATGGGGCCCTTTGCTCCTCCCTCCGGAGGGAAAGCTTTTGGAGGAAAAGCATTCTGAGGTTCTTCCGAGCCCTGCTGTCCACTCAGCGTGTCAAATTCTTTTCTGGACTCGGGCTCTCGGGCCGTGAAGTCTCGCCCTGCTCTGCTGTCACGCTGGCCCGGGGTTTCGATGGACCTATCATCCCCTGGTACCTAGTCCGCTCCGCGCCCTGTGTAGTGCTTTTGCAAAGTTGTATGTGAGACTAATTGTTTTGATTAAGGGAAATCATTTTTTCTCCTGCTTATAAGGTGTGTGGTTTGAGGAGCTATTTCTTTGTACTTTCTTTTTTTTTTTAAGTTCCATCTAACCTTTCAATCAAGGCGTCGATGCATGCCAAAGAAACGATTACAATTCCTGGGAAAGCTGACTATTTGAGGTCATAATGTGACTTAATGAGAAACCTGTTGGGAAAGTTAATGTCTATCTCCAAACTGGTTTTAAGTCTAGATTTTTTTTTTTTTTTATCAGCTCTCTTTAGGATTAGCGTACTTACAGATCAAATTGTGTGTGTGTGTGTGTGTGTGTGTGTGTGTAAACACATATACACATCTTTTCCTGATAGACTGAAATGTCGTTTAAACATTATTTGGAGCAGGCAGTATTCGCCCGTTTCACAGCCAGATGACCAGACAGCGGGAAGGATGCTACGCCCAGGGTCCCATCCCGGAGCTCCCTCCAGCCCTCAAATTTCAACACTTCTAGTCAGGCTCTTAACTACACAAACTATCATCTAATCTTCACACTTCCACATCAATGCCTAATAGTTCGTTTTTTTGTTCCTCCCATCTCCCCGTGGGATGGCTGAGCTCTTGACTTCTAACTCGGCGTCTGCGAATATCTGGCCGGCTCTGGCCCCATCACCTGATAAACCACTTGGATCAGACCCCAAGGGCTTTCCTGGGCTCTGTGCTGTCCACATGCCACTGACCTTTGACATCCCCTGCCCTGACCCCATCTCTCAAGGTTAGCATCCTTCGCAGGGAGAGAAGACCAGCTGGGCCAGACATCAAGTCAAGAACAGTAATTAAAATAGCTCAAGACTAATGAAAGGTGAATAGGACAAAAAATGTCATCCGGAAGTGCTGCGGATAAGAACTGAGACGTGATTTTTATAAATCATTATCAGTGAGAAATTTGGTACATGATTTGGAGTAGTTGGTTCAGTCTAGAGGTGGTTTGGGGGAATCAGTTGAGCGTTATCTGTGTTACCCGACTCGAGATAGCAAAATGAATTTCAAGTGGCTTTAACTGGTGTTTCCCAAGCTTCGGCAATTCACATATCCCTGTCCCAATTTGCTGTATTCGTTAGTCCCCCACCCTATTACCTACTTAGTTTTAAAAATGGCTCATCTTTAGAAATGTACCCTTATTCTAAGCAATGCCATCTGTGAAAATACATGTTTGGTACCATGATGACATACCCATTTCCAAAAAAAAAAAAAAAAAAAAAAAAACTAGAACATCATTAACAGAAAAAACATTTATCGAAGGAATTCCCAAAATCATCTTACATTATCACCAAGAATACTTAGAGCAACCTCTGGGAAAGACTGAATTAAATAATTTTTGAAATATAAATAAAAATTAAAAAATTATAAATAGAATTATTGATATATCATATGTGCATTAGAATTTTCATTGTATATGATATGTAATTAGTATATCATGCCATTTATTAATTTATGTTATATATTATATACTAACAATATAAAATTTCACGCATTAAAAATTTGTTTAAAAAATGTACTTAAATTATAAAAATTATAAATTAAAAATATTTAAAGAAGGGAACTCATAAGAAATTGATAAGAAAATAAGAAAATGGAAGAGACTATCAAATCTTTGATGATGTACGTGAGGGATTTTTAAATTCAGCAGAAACTGTGAGAGAAAATGTAGATAGATTTGACGTTATAAAAATTTAAAACTCTGCTTCTACGAAAAGCAAACCTGAACAAATTCTGTTCAGTGTCTTTCATGAGATCTAGGATGGCTTCAGGTGAGGACAGCCCTGAATCCGTGCATCTTCCCGGTTTCAGGTAACCAGGCACGGCCAGGTCCTAAATGCAGTAAACAATGGGCCTTGACGGGCACCTTTCAGAGGCGAACCGACCGATTCAGAGCCCACGCCCCCGCCATCTCCTTTCCTGGGGGCTCACACTCTGGGCCACTCATCACCCTGCTCTAATCACCCCAGAGCCAGGTACTAGCAACCAGGGGCAGCCCCTAATGTCCCAGAGCCCCCCAAAATTATCCAAACCCGCTAATCCTAAACCCGCTTGCCCTGCCTCAGCCTTCGTTCTCCTGGACACCACAGACGTCCCCCCGCCCGCCCCCCACCTCGTCTCCTGAGTGGCCTGGTGTGTCTCCAGGTGTCCCCTCCTCTTGTGATCCAGGTGGCCAACAAACCTCTCCGCAGTGACAGTCTCCTCCCCATCTGTCAGCCTGACTGTAACTGAATAATGATCAAACCTCTATTCAAACAAAGGGGACTCGTTCACCTTTTTAGCCTCGCATCGTGCCTTGCCCCCCTGGGGCACAGTGACTCCAACCTGACGCCAACCTGACGCCAACCTTACGTGGGACTTCCCTTCCAAAGTCCTCCCTGCAGTTAGTTTCCATGCCCCGTTCCTGACTATCAAGTACACCTGTTCTAGACACGTCCCGCCTCTCAGCCACGGAATGGGGCAAGACCGTCAAACCCAGAGACTCTCAGACTGCAGACGTTCGGCTCAAAACGAATCACATCCATCGGCAAAGGATTTCTTCTCCCTAATTATGGCTTGCCTTCAGTGTTATTAAAATGAGCTTCCACTCCTTGCGATGGGGGAAGGCTGATACCTCTGCGGTTTGAGTGACAGAAGAAGATGATTAAGTGAGAAAAAGTTGCTAAAGATAATTCACAACGTGCTGAAATCACAGCAACACACATGCTTAGATCGTCCTAATGAGGAAATACACGGGAAAGCACCGCGCACACCATAAAGAAGTCTATAAAACAAGGTATGATATCGGTAAAAACCAGTATCCATGGGACCCGGATAAGGATTCTCAGGGTGATGACGGAGGCTGACGACTTTAAAGGTCTACATATGGCTAAAACAAAACAAAACAAAACAAAAACCATGCATGGCTGGGCCTGTTTTTCAGTAAAATGCAATTAGTGCACTTGAAAACTGTATTTCTGTTTGGCCTCTTCACCCAAGTCCGTTCATCGACAGGTTAGGTAACGCACAGTGTGTCGGAGGTCTCATAGCTGGGTCAGAATCTCCCATGCTCTCGGTTTCTCACCGGAGAGTCAGGCTCAGTAAGTGACCTCCGGGGCGCTGACAGCTTTAAGAGTCTGGACCTAACTTAAACCATCGAGTAATCTTGAGACTAGGTGATTAAACTAAAGCACAGTTCATGAATTTACAGCTGGTTCTTCCTTTATGGTTTTGGGAAGATACAAAGGGCTTTTTTCCAGTTGGCGTATAAACCACTGGGGTTCCTGCCTATTGACCCCCAAAGACACATAAGTATATGTCCCCACAGACAGGGAATGGGGGGGGGAAAGCAACCAAAGGGGTGACTTATTTGGGGGCAGTCATATGAACAGAGGCTTCCAACAGGGTTTTCAAGTTGTGTGTGTGTGTGTGTGTGTGTGTGTGTTTACTGTGATAAAATATACATAACATAGAATTTCCATTTTAAGTGTACAGTTCAGTGTTATAAGTATATTCATAATGTTGTGTGGCCATCACCACTACCTTTAAAAATTTTTCATCACCCCAAATGGTAACTCTACACCCATTAAGCAATAACTCCCCGGTCCCTCCTGTTCACAGCCCTCGGTAAACTCTATTCTACTTTCTGTCTCTATGAATTTGCCTAGTCTAAGTATTTCATGTAAGCAGAACCATACGATACGTGTCTTTTGCGCCTGGCTTCTTTCACCGAGCAGCGGAGCGTTTTCAGGGTTCCCCCGCGTCGTGGCATGTATCGGGGGTCTGGCTTTGGATGCAGCAGCTCTGAGGAGGCAGCACATCAGGGAGACAGGGGAGGGGCGGGCCCCTCGAAAATGTGGCGTCTGGAGCCTCGAGCACCTGTGGCTAGAACAGGTGCGGCTGACCAGGGCTTGCGAGGGGCTCTTCCTCGCCCAGCGCTTCCTTGGCGAGGAGCCTCCTGACGTCGTTGCTGGCAAACTGAGCTGTGCTGTCTGCGTCCTTCTCCACGTGAGGAGCTGGCGGAACTTGGCCAAGTGCACAGATGGGCGAGGGGCCCAGGCTTGGTAGATCCACGGCAGAGCCTCTCAGCACGAGGCTGGCAGTGGAAGTGTCTGCAGCAGCCCTGGCACCGTGGGAAGCAGGGGGGCCCATCTCTGGACTGGTCCAATCGGCATTCCCGAGGAGACTCGGTCACAGGTGTCTCCGATTCGCTCTGAGCAGGAGGCAGCTGCAGAGTTCTTGTCCACAGGCTTTCTGGTCACTGTGAGACCACCCCTCTCCCCCAAATGCCTGGATACCAGCTGTACCAGTGGAGAACGTCTAGTCATCCCAGTCTACAGCATCTTCAGTAGCCACCTCTGGTTAGATCCGGATGAAGGACTTGTACCCCTTCACCAGCCATTAGGAGTGATGCAATGACCGGGGTCATCAGGAGACCCAAAGTTCAAGGCCATATTTTCTAAATTCTAAGAACGAGAGGCTACTTCACCCACGCCATTCCCCACCTGCTTAGAAGTGCAACCAGCCTTTCCAACCACATTGCACAGCAACTCCAGGGTTCTGTGTCCTGTAGATTACAAGTCGGCAAACTTTTCCTTTAAAGGGCCAGGCAGTAAATATTCTAGGCTTCGTGGGCCAAAAGCAGATATTAGAGATCTTATGCAGATGCATATTGATGAAAGTAAAAATATGATAATGACAATTGATGACTAATTTTTAGTAACAGGTTTATTAATGAGAAGAATGTAATTTTGCGTGTTACCCTGAATATCTCTTTTGGGTTTACCCTCCACCTACCCGTACCGCGTTGGAGAGCTCTTCATATGGGGAAGCGGGTTAAGAGCAGCAGGTCTGAGACAAGACTCGACGTGAATTCTAGCTGTGGGATCTCTTACTTCTCCTTAAACTGTCTAAAATCTTCCCTTTTTGTTTCCTCATCTGTAAGATGAGTATCAGAATCTACTTCGTGGGAGGTCGTAAGGATCGCATGAGCTGATGAAGGCAAAGGTTTAGAACAGTGCTGGACATATGAATGTGATACTTCTCATTATTTTTCTCCCCCATAACTTTAAAGATGTGAAATCATCTCGGCCCGAGGGCCACATGACACCACAGGACTGGCCGATTCGACCTGGGAACTCCCGTTGCTCTCCCCTGCTCCAGCACATCGAGGGCAAAACGGTGCCGCCGTCACCCTTCCCCCGATGACTTCCTTGCAGTTTCGGGAGGCGTTTTGCCCCCAGGAACACGGCCTTCCTGAAGTCACCGCTCCCGCGGGGAGGGCCACGACGCCCCTGCACGGCCGGTGTGGCTCACACGCGCTGGAACTGGCCGGTCGCTTCTGGAGTGCCCGCCAAGACTCTGCGTGACCGTACAGGTCACAGCGGCTTCAGCTGTGCAGGCAGCGAGGGCGCTTCTAGCATGACAAATGGCACCCCGTTTAGATTTATTCCCGGTGCCGCCCACGAACATTACCCGTTTCTTACTCTTCTCTAGTTCTACCCGTTCAACCGACTTCCTGCTCACACTTCTTGCTCGCCAGGCCTTTACCTAGGCGCCCAACAGTCTCTGCGACCCTTTTTCCTGCAGAGCAGACCTTATCATTGTACCAAAGCTCTTGACCTTCATCGATACTGAAACAGCACTGGGCACGGAGCTCTGAAGAAACCCCGTGTACGTTTCGATCTCGACAACGGCATTTCCATGACAACTGAGACCTCTGGCATTGGGCTTCCCCGGGTGGGTACCGCAGGTGCCAGTGGGGAGGGTTAATTCAGCAACTTCACGTTAAATATTAGCTTGATTTGATTTAGCCACGTGCTTTGATTTCAGCAACCCTGAGCTTGTTAATCAGCTTCCATCAGTGTTCGAAAAGGTACCTCGTTCCCTCTCACTTCTTCCCTCCCTCCTCTGATTTCAGAAAACTTCTGTGAGAACTCAGGGCTTTGATTTTGTTCCAGCCAATTCCCCGAGCACTTACATGCGTCCGCGCATCAGAAAGCAAGTAAACCAGTCCCTTGGATGGCAGGCATCTCCCATCCCATTTATTCCTGATCCTTTCTCGTCGTTGAAACCGTCACCTGTAACTGGGGTGGGGGGTGGGGACAGATAATATATACCGTCCACACCAGACCACTTTTGGAGTAAATGGAGGCACTGACCAGAGAGGGGGCAGGAACTGGGATTACTAATTGGTGTGGGACTTGGGTAGCCCTCCAACCCACACCCGTCTCATAAAGGAGACAGACTGGATGTGCTACAGAGACTTCTAAGAACGCGTCATGCCCAAATCCTGGCCATTCAGAAACCCTGAAATCGAAGCAGTCCAAACGCAAAAGCAGTGGGTAGGCGTGCGGTGGCCGGAGCCAGAGATGCCGGCAGCTTCACTCGGCGTGTGGCTCCAGCACCAGCCCCTCAGACTGGGGCCACCCATAGGACGGGGCGCTGTTCCTCGCTGCCGTGCCGTGGGCGCGGAGTGTCTCCGGCACATCAAACATGCGTAGAGAGGGCTGTCAACAAACAGGACGAGTCAAGAAAGCCGAAGGCGTCCCTCCACTGTAGAGAAGAAGATGCAGCCTTCCGGAAGCATGGCTGGGGTGCGGAAGGAGGCAAAGGCCAGCCTCGCCGCCACTGCCCACCTGACCGTACCCGCCAGGTGTGCTCCAGGCCCGGGGCCCTCGCACTGGCTGTCCCCTCCCTAGGGGGCTCCCTGTCCCCTTTTGTCAAATATTGGCTCAAATGTCACCTTCTCAGGGCAGCCTTCCCTGACCGCCCCACGCAAAAGAGCATTTGCCCTCCTGCTCCCCGCACTGCGGCCCTCCGCACCCCCATCTTCCCGTATCTTCTTGTCTCCATATTCATGTGTCAAGTGCACCGCCCGGCTTCGCCACTGGAATGTAAGCTCCGCCACGGAAGCGCCGGGTCTGTCGAGCACAGCGCCAGGACATCGGGAGGGGCCCGTGAATATTTGCAAATAGCTGGAAGCTGCCGCCTCCCTTCCTCTGTTCCCGCAGAGGAGACAACCGTCCTGAGCCCTGAACCGCATCCCTTCCTGCCTGCTGTGACTCATGTCCTATCCATTATTTCTTTTTCTCTTCCACCTATTCAACAGCTAGCTTCCTTTGAGCTGTGCAATCATTCTCATACTGCTCTCGGACCTAGGATATGCCGAGGCCTGTTCTCCACATTTTATGTTGTTCATGTAAGCCTCGCACAGCCGTACCAGGCAGAAATAGCTATCGGTTTCTACACGAGAAGAAACCGAGGCACAGACAAAGCAAAACACTTGTCTCTGGCTTCACAACTCTGTAGGGACACCAGCATTTGAACCGACGGACCGGCTCAGGAACCCAGTTCCTGACTGTTCTGCCGTATCACCAGCTCACACCAACTAGCATTCGCACACATATATATTCGCTTTGCTCATCTTAAGTAAGCGACTCACCTGTAATTCCGCATTCTCTCTCTTCAGCTACTTCTCTGCCTCTCGCCGGTGCTTTGCAAACTTCTTCAAAGACTCTTCCGCACCAACGGCCTGTTTCCTCGCTGCACCCGCTCCTGGTCCCACCCCCATCTGGTTTCCATCCCCATCCCTCTGTCAAGAGAGCTCCTAGGTGAACACCTTGCAACGGACATGTCTCCTTTCCCACCTTATTCGGACCCTGTCGGGGTTCGGCGATGGCGGCCACTTTTTCCTTCTTGGCTACGTGAAGCCAGGTCTGACCACGGGGTGGCCCTGGACAGGCGACCTCCCTCTAGAGAAAACATGCTACTGTGAGGAACGTGACACACGATCCCAAGCGAAGAGATGGGTCGGGGTCCTTGGGGCACAGTTAAGATTTCTGCCGGCTCAGGAATGCCTTGTTTTAAATCATCTCCTCTCAACCCTTTAAGGTCCATGTACAAGACATCAAACCCTTCCTTGGTTCTTACTGTTCCCCTGGCGGACAGTGCCCCCAACTTAAAAAAATCTCGATTTTTCTCTATATTCACACGAATAAGATTTTGTCCAGGATTACTTTCTACAGTTTTTCTTACAAAATACTAGTTTTATAAGACACCCAAATATAAAATATTGTTGAACGTTGTTTTTTTTTTTGTCCCCAAATGAAACAGTCTCTCTTCCTTCCACCAAAGTTACTTCCTAAGAGTGACACCTTCACCATCCCAGGTGACAATCACTGTCCCAGTCGGACATGTTAACAAAACGCATCCCTAGGAAGTGGACGCAGATTCCAAGAGACCAATGAAGGACATTAATAATAACTTTGTTTGCAGGAGCCCTGCCTTGTGCCAGGCGCCGTACCAGTGGCGTGATCATTTCTGTGTTTCTAACTCGGTTTTAGAAATAGGACACCTCAGGCCCAAAAAGGTTAAGTGATTTTCCCAGGGGTCACCCAGCATGTAAAAGCGGCAGAGCCGGGATTGAGGTCGCGGACCGCATGTCGCCATGACCCTCTGTGCCTTCAGAAAGTGGGGTCTGCACCCTGCCCTTTGCCGGCTACATGTAAAGATTCGCTACATAGTTGAAGAGGCGCCTGAGAATTAAGAGGAAGCAAAGGTTACTCAGCAGGTAGTCGTGCGACAGTTGGTGAGCTAATTGGAGAAGTATTCACGTTAGAGTCTCCACCTACATCATACCAATAAGGATAAAATGTGATCCAGCCTTTAAAAGCTATGCTTGGGAACGGTTTCATATGAAAATTAATTCAATGCCCCTGTTGAGGTCCGTTTGGGCTGCTACTATGAAATACCACAAACGGGGTGGCTGGTAAACAACAGAGATTTAGCGCTCCCAGTTCTGAAGGCAGGAGGCCTGAGATCGGGTACCAGCATGGCCGGCTGAGGGCTGAGGGCCGTCTTCCGGGCCGCAGGCTGCCTCCTGTGCCCCCACAGGGCTGCCAGGCGAGGGCGCTCTGAAAGGTCTCTTTCCTACGGGCACCAATCCCATTCATCAGGGCTCCACCCTCCTGAGCTTGTCACCTCCCAAATGCCCTACCTCCTAAAGCCATCGCATGGGGGGGTGGGGTCAGGATTCCAGCATGTGAATTTCAGGGGGACACAAGCATTTAAACCCCAGCATCTCCACTGGCCGGTTGCTTAGTGTCCCTCTCGATAGTCACGGGGCCTCCGGCGGCAGGCACCGTATGAACGTCGTGGGCCACCATTGTCCCTCCGCCATTGCCCCAGGCACCTACGACCGAGAAACCCGAACCCAGAGATCGGCGGCCCTGGAAACGTCTCGTTTCATGCACAGAGGAACCTGTGCTCTCTGCAGGGAAGCGGAGCGAATGCCCGGCTGCCGGTCCCGCAAGCCCCGCTTCACTCGTGAACCCGCCAGGCCGGGACTTGAAAGTCCTCTGCCTCCAGCCGGCCTTTCATTCCCTGGCTTTTGTTCCCCGACTGACGGCCGACGGCATTCAGAAGCCACCGTGTCCCCATTAACTGCGGCCGCAGCCTTTTCCCGAGAAAAATCCCCGGAGGGCAGCCAGGACGGAGAGGGCTTTGAAGTCTCTTTTCTTCTGCGAGTTCGATGTGTCCCCGTTCCCCACCGGCCTGGTCCCGATAAATGTCAACTCCTCCTGCCCGGCAGTGTCTTCTGGAAAGAGGGACGGACAGGGCCATCGGCGAGAAGGCTGGCCTTCCAGCTCCTGATGGGTTGTGAGCCTTTGCAGTCCTAGGTCTTTCTGGACGATCTGTCCATACCCGACAGTGGGATATTTAGGCCCCCTACTACGAGAGTGTTTTGGTCTGTTTTTCCCTTTAGTTCTGTTAGTAACTGCTTTACATATTTCGGGGCCCCCCGATTGGGAACACAGACATTAACAAGTGTTATGTCTTCCTGGTGCACGACTCCCTTTCTCATTATAAAGTGTCCCTCAGTAGCTTTCTTTACTTCTTTTAATTTCGAAGTCCATTTCGTCCGATGTTAACTTCTCCACGTCTTGATGTCCGTCCTGAGACGTCAGGCTTCTGTCGTGAGATTACGGTGAGAAGCACTGGGCAGACGTGAGTGTCCGTGCAGTGTTGCTAGCGAGGGTGACGGCGACTGCCCCCTGGAGCAGCTGGCCTCAGGGAGGTTGCCTTTCGACAGGGCTGTCCATTTGGGAGAAATAAGGATCAGCGTGGATGGCCAGAAATGGAGCACGTCGGCCACGTCAGGACCGTGATTCTCACTGCTGCTCTTGCTCTGTGACAGGCCCTGAGCCGGGCACTGGAGTCGCCGTCGGGATGCAGACAGGGTCCCTCGGGAACGCACTTGGGATCTCAATGTGGGGACAGGAAACCCTCACACACTAGTAAGACGAATACCTCAGCAAAGGCACTGCCGCGTCCCCCATCCAGGCGTCGTCGGTGCTGAGCCACCGGAGAAATGGTAGAAGGCTACACTCGGGAATGGAGAGGGAAGAGCTGTTTTGGGGGGACAGCACTGTGTCAGAACCCTGAATTGGGAGGGGGAGCCAGGCTCACAAAGGGCTGTAGGAAGAGTGTCAGGCAGAGGGGCCTCCACAGGCCACAGCCCCAGAGGCAAGATGCGAGAACAGATCCCAATCTCTTCCCGATCTTCCCTCAATTAAGTTCACGATATTTCTGGGCCTCCCCGTCCCCCCACACGATGATCTCTGGACCCTCATCCCTCCCCGCCTCTGATCACGGGTCCCATTTTCACGCAAGATTGTGGCTTTATCATACAGCCTTTCCCCCCTTACCTTCTCTCCTCTCATTGTTTCCTCTTCTCGTTTTTACAAACACACTCTTTTATTTGTAAAACATCCTTCCCCTGCCTGGTCTCAACCCCTGGCCTGCTTCTCCTATCTTCTCAGACCCCCAGCAAGGCCAGGCTAGAATCACAGCTCCCTTTCATCAGAGTCCGCTCCTTGAAATCTCACATCGCCTCACCGTCCGGAGGAACGAGGTCTCAGATGCCACCTGGGACCCACCGATGCCCACGCCCACTGGCCCCGGAGCATCTTCCTCGTCTGCACCCACCTGTCCTGCCCCCTGCTTTGGGCTCTCGGTTCTCCGCCCGCCTCGCCGACTGTCCTTCTCCGTGGCGTTTGCTACCTTGGTTTCTCCTCCCTAACTCTCCAAACGGGAACGAAAACCAAGGCTCAATCTTGGGGACTCTGTTTCTTTAGGTATTTCATCTACGCGCGCAGCTTTAACTGCCGTCTTCCCACAAGTGGCTTCTGATCTTCTCATCCAGGTCTGACCTTTCCCCTAAATGTTATTCTCCTGCGAGTTGGTCCCAGTTGCCCACCACCTAGAGGACCATGGACAAGCCCCTTCCCATCTCAGGGCCTTCGTTGCTGTGTCCGCAAAATAATGGGGAGCGGGCGGCCTGCCTCTTCTGTCCTTACATTCCAACAGTTGGTGATTGGGTGATTTTTACACGTCTTCGTTCCCACACAGATGAACTCTGTCCTCCTCGAATCATCCCCTTTAACACCATCATCAGACCTCAAGACACAGCTCGGCCTGCGGATTCCTACACCCACAGCAGGCTCAGCCACTGTCCCACGCACCACCGACGGTCCCAGAGCGCTGAGTTTCTTCTCTGTGGCCACGACTCCCCCGCCCCCCGATTCTCTCTCGCTTTCCGTCTGTGCCACCCCACCCAGCGCCTGCAGGTGACCCGGGTGGTGGTCCTCCCAGCTCCTGCTTCCTCTGGGCCCCTCACATGCCGTCCGCGTGTTCCTGCCTGGGACACGTCAGGCCGCCCACCTGTTCATCACCGCTCCTCAGTCTCGTGGATCCCTCTGAGAATCCTTCAAAAGGCATGATGGATCCTTCGCCCAGGAAAAAATGCCTACCAGTTCAAGAGGTTCACGGGTCTCCCGAAATCCATCACAGGCTCTGTAGAAGTCTTTGGACCCCGGGTTGAAGCAAAGCAGCTCCCAGAGGACCCAGCGTGAGTTCCTCAGCCTCTGACAGGCTGCTCTGAGCCCTCTGCCCGGCTTCTCCGCCTCCATTCGAGCCCAGCCACAAAAATAAGAACAGCTCCGTGCGTACTCGTACGCTCTTTGGCTGAGATCCTTCTCCCCGTCCGGATCAGGAGCTTCGTTCCTTTCCCAGCTAGGTCCTTGGACCCTTCCTGCAAGTCCCATCCTGATCCTGCCTTTTTCAGAAAAGTGTCTCTCTGGTCCCCAGTTCTTTGTGGGGACTCCCTCTTCGGAGACCGCAGAGCACGGATCCTCAGTACCACTGGCAAAACAGCATCATTTTCATTCTTATGCCAAAGCAGGCGGAGACCGCCCCCCGGGCTCTTCGTTGCTGATGAGGAATCTTCCTGATACCCAAAGGAAGAAGGCTTTCCCCAACGCCGCAACTTAACGAGGTTGGATGGTAGCTTTTCCATGTTTATCACTCACACTCCCATGCTTTTCTAAAAGCATGGCCCACTGAGCAGAGTTCATCTGCAACACCAATCCTGCTGTGTGTGATACAGTGATTCTCCACGAGGTGCCGAGAGGCCGAGCACAGCCATGCCATCGGGCCTGCCTTGCAAGGTTATCGAGCGGCTTCACGAGATGCGAGAGCATCTGCCCCAACGCCTGGCGAGGAGCAGAGGCTCAGTGGGCTAGTTTGCCTTCCTCTTCTTTTAAGTGGCTATTTTTCTTCTTCTTCTTCTTTTTAATGTAGAGCAGGTGGTGGATGAAAATGGATCAGCACCTATGTACTGCCCTGCTCTGAAATTTGAGGCAGGGCAGGGAATTTAGAGGCACAGGAAAAGGATGTGCTATTTCGAGTGAGTCTAGACAGGGAAACTCACTGAGGGAGGCTCTCGGACCTGTGCATTTGTCTAACCCTCATTTCAAAGATGGGGGAAACCGAGGCCCAGGAAGCCTAGAGCCTGACCCGAAGGTTATATGTATATATGTGTGTGTGTGTGTGTATGTATGTGTATAAATATATATATATACACACACACATATATATAGCCTGCTGGTGGCAGACCCACAACCAAGCCCAGCACTGACCTCAGAACACGTTTCTCCTCATCACACACGCACTCACTCCCCGGCCAGGCCCCAGGGCCCTCGAGCACGTTCCCTGTGCTGCGTGCATCTCTGCAGGTCCCCGGTGTCTAGCACGGGGCCCGCAAGCACCTGTGTGTTGTGAATTGGATGCATTTCACTCACGCAGCTTTGTGATGGCTGCATCAGCTCACGGCAACTGTCGCAGACACCGGGTACCGGGGGGCGGGGGGCATTCTGAGGCCTTTCTCCAGGGGCACTGCGAGAGCCTTGTCAGGCTGCTGCTTCTGCACATAATCAGAAACAGATGGACTTTTCCAGTGGACTGGCCTCTGGCAGATAGCGTGTGCTGAAACGCTGCTTTTGAAACAGAATTACCGAGCCTTTGCCAGGTGCCATGCACTTGGTACACAGCGATGAACAGGACAGAAATGGCCCCTTCCCTCAGAGAAAGTCATCTTGTGGGAGATGAAAAAAAAATTGGAACAAAAGTAAGTACACTGCCACCGAGTCCAGGCCGAATAATCCCCTCCAGTGGCTGATCTCCCACCTGTTTTCAAGAGAAAATAAAAACAACGCCGCTCAGCGGGCCTCTGATAAAGACCCCAAATCCAAAAGTCAATACATTTTACTTTATTTTATCTCAATTGATCTCAACTCCCAAATGTTCTAGCTTCAAAAGCTAAGATTAGGTTCCATTAAGCCAGCCAGGCCGACATCGATTTAAAAACCCTCCTCGACGCTCTAGGATGGGGGAGGTTGTAGACCCCTGTTAATCTCCTTGTTATCAGCTTGATCTCAGCCTGCCAGGAGCCAGCTCACTCGGCTCCCGGTTCTGGCCACATCTCTCCAGTGCCCTGGCTCCCGGGTGCCGCGGCATGGAGGCCGGGCCGCGCCCACAGTACTCACTTAACGCGTGGGGTGGTCTTGCTTCACAGAATGGGCAAAACGTGAACAAGATGGAACTCAGTGGGTTTCAAACTAGACTGGTGTGGGGAGGGGAGCGTCTCTTCCTTATGACTTTCGTAATGACACTTTCTTCTCACTTATTCGGTTGTAAGAATACAGTACAGAATACATATAACATGCAACACGTGTGTCCGTCCACGGTTTACATCACCAGGAGGCCTTCTGGTCAACAGTGGGCTACTAGTAGTTAAGGATTTTTTTCGGGGGATGGGGGCGTCACAAATTACATGTGAGTTTTCGACGGCACGCGGCATCGGTGCCCCTAACCCCCAAGTAGTTCAGGGTCAACTGTATATGAATGATCACAAAATGTAGGTGACAGGGACCTTTCTGAGCCTCAAGAAATGACCACTTCCTGCCAGCTCTCCCTCCTTCCTTTCCCCTTCCTTCCTTCCTTCCTCCTTCTTCCCTCCCTTTCTCTTACCTCCTTCCTTCCTCTTTCCTTCCTTCCTTCCTTCCTTCCTCCCTTCCTTCCTTCCTTCCTTCCTTCCTCCCTTCCTTCCTTCCTTCCTTCTTCCTCCCTCCCTCCCTCCCTCCCTCCCTCCCTTCCTTCCCCCATCCCCCAAGCACTCACTCTCTGCCAGGTGCCGTGCCAGGAGCCGGAGGCATAACGCGGCACACATCTGAAACGGTCCCGGCCCCCTCCGCAGGCGAGAGAGGCGCCCCGAGCACTAGGAAGTGTGAGGAGCAGTGACAAAGGGCGCCAGGGGGCCGTAGGGTGCGGGTCTAACCTAATGGTGTTGCCGAAGTGTGTGTGTGTGTGTCGGGGGGGGGGGGGGCTTTTGGGCCTCAACCCTTCTCACATTTTGAGTCACCCACAATGTTTTTCACTGGATGATGCTTCGTTGGCGCACTGGGCAATTTGACAGGTACCGAGAGAAATCGAATCTGCAATAGGTACTTTTTGGGAAGATTAAGTCACTACAGAGGTTTTGCAAGGCGTTGTCACAGGTTTGCTACTGTGGTGGCGGGGGATGGGGTGTGTGTGTGTGGGGGGGGGACAGGTGGTGGCCACAGGGAAGAAGTAGGGCTAGCTTGTCACCCCTGCACAGATGTCGGTCATTTTCCAGGACTGCGCGTGTTTGGCTAACGTCACTTTATTGGCTTAATACTTTTCTTTAGATTGACTCACTTGAAAACTTAAATGAATTTATCATAAAAGGAATCTTTACAATCACTAACACAAAGAGAATACCGCTATCCCTCGCCGTAAATAGAAAGTAATGGCTAAAATAAGTACCATTACATTCTTGGCTTCCAGCCTGCCGGGAGGCTGTCTCTATTAGAAGGAGCAGATTGGTTCTAGAAGGCTCCCCTATACTTACCTTCGATTGCCCCTAGAGGCCTCCCCACCCCAAATTCCTCTTGTTTTTCACCACTGAGAGCAGAGTTTGGAATGAGACTGCAGGCTGGGCGGGCCATCAAAACCACTCAGGAACCCCAAGAACTGCAGGGGACTGTCACTGTGCCTGCCAAGCCTGAAGTGGGGGCATCGGCCACGTAAGTGATCACATCTTAGCCCAGCTCGCGAGGGGGTTTAAGGACCCAGCCAAGGAGCACTTTGGCGACCAGCTTCTCTGGAAATATCTGTTCCGCGTTCCAGCCCTGAGTCAGGGTTGTTTGTGGTACAGACATAGTGCAGCCTTCGTAAACGCATTTGATAATCAATCTAACCGTTGCTTAACATTGCTCCTTGACTTCCTGACCTCACGCCTTGAGCCTCATTTGGAAGAAAGGGCAAAGAGGGGAAGCAGCCTAGTCCCCAGGACTAAATCCTCCCCCAACCCCCAACCTCAAACAGCTGTCTAGACCTTGATAAGACTCTGTTCTTTTTTTCTGTATTGATAACACAGTGACTTCGTCTGAGTTTCTTTACTGACCTGTCCATAAAATGGGTTTTGCAGGGGTTTTACAATAAAGGTGTGAAATAATTTATGAAAAATTCCTGGTGCACACACACAGGCCTCCAGTCAGTGGATGGAATAATAATTATTTTTTTTCTGACATTCAATTGAGGGTCGCTGTAGGCCAAGTCTGTGATGGGCAACCTGGATCCTCAGACATGTTTCCCCTTGCTCGATGGGCCAAGGTCACGGCCTTGGGCTGGAGCTCTGCAGAAAGCCTGGAAATCAATTATTCCCACTAAAGGAGTCTTATTACGAGGTCTTATTATGATACAGGTTCGTTTTTATTAGGTCTGGGCCACTCTGATGGTCCGAGGATCTACACTTTGAGTGACAAGTGCCTAGCGTGGCCCTCAGAAGGACCGAAGGTTGCCTTCAGCAACTGGAACTCGGTGCTGCAAAGGCTCAGGCCCCGCCCAGACCCGTCGAGCGGCCCGGATTCTAACTCCACTCTGGTGCGGGTGGTAAGGAAGGGAGCCACGAGGAGCCCGGGGAGGGGAGGGAGGGCTGGTCTGGTATCAATTTACCATCCCGTTTTCTCCCCGTATCTTATGCCTCCTCCCTTCGTTATTTAAGCTATAACGGATTAATCCTGGGTACCGCTCCTCAGAGCACAGCCAGTGTTCGCGTGCTTGAAATTCGAGACAGGCGAACGTAACACAAGTCCCCACACCACACGGGGGGCAGAGTCCAGGTGCGGCTGCTCCTTCCTCAGTATCCCCCGAAGCGATGGCCCCCATGGTGTTTGAAAGGCTCCTTGGACTGGCCGAGTCTCTTCCACAGCCTCGAGGGTTTCCTGCTTCCCCTGGACAGACTCTCCGTGTGGAACGGAATGTGGGACTGAGAGCCGGGGGCCGGGGCAGCGGGGCCCGGCGGCTCCAGCGCACACAGGCAGCTCAGAGCAGGGTGGGCCAACCCAGTTACAACCCGAGCTCCTGGTTTCCGAGCTGTGTGACCTTAGCACGTCCTGGAACCTCTCTGAGCCTCTGTTTCGTCATCTGCAGATGGGCAAACGGGGTGGTGATGAGGATTGAGCAAGTGACCCCTGGGGCTCTCGGCAGAACAGCGGGCACGGACAGCGTCACCCCCGGGGGACTGGGGCTCCCTGGGCTCGTGCAGTCTCCCTGCGGAAGTCCGTCGCCTCCCTGGCTGCTTCCCTCCTTCCCTGCCGGGCTCCGCCGGGCCCGAGGAAGCAGACGGCACTAGACCTTCTGTCTCTCCCCAGAAGAAAATTCCACTGGGCCTTAACCACTGTGTTGCTCTGCTCTGCCTCTAGTGTGTGTGTGTGTGTGTGTGTGTGTGTGTGTGTCTCTCTCTCTCTCTCTCGTAATGAGACGGTCAAACAAATGCCATGCTCCGCAGCCATTCTGATGAGACTCGGTGGGGACAGAAGGTGGCTGGAGGAGAGGGAAAGAGGAAGAAGAGTGTGTGTGTGTGTGTGTGTGCGCGCGCGCACGCACGCATGCCTGCGTGTGCATGCACGTGTGCATGTACAAATGCACACACGCATGCATGTGTACATGCATGTGCATGCACGTGCATGTGCATGTGTGCGTGTGTGCATGTGTGTACCTGTGTGTGCATGCATGTGTGCATGTGTGTGTGTGATCCAGAGCCTGCATCGTATGGTCCTTCCGGGCTGCCACATTCCATTACGGCCTCGGTTCCGGCACTCTGTCCCCTTAGACCTCCCTGCATTGCTGCTTCCCAGCGCGCTCTCTCCCTCAGACCTCCGCATGTCCAAGCTTTAGCCTTAGAAACAGGAGCGTGCGCCTTTTCCGCACTGGATGTCACTTAGCACATCGTTTTCGGATACTTCCCCTGGCTCCCTGGAGCCTGGGTTCAGACCCCGGCACTGCAAACTCACTGGCTGCGTGGCTTTGGCTGAGTTCCTTAATGGCTCTGGGCCTCAGCTTCCTCATCTGCGAAATGGAGATGATGATGCACAGACCTCTCGAGGTTGTTGGGAAGGTGACAGGTGTGACTGTAGCTAAAGGGCTTAGGGTATCGCAGGGCACGCAGCAGACATGAAAAAAGTGACTTGTAATTGTCTGATGGTGGGGGGGAGATGGGCCAGGAGTGAGGCTGTGTTCCGGAAGCGCTCCCCCTCCCCCTTTTCCTCTTCAAGGTAAATTCAGACCTGGACCGTTAGATTTTAGGGATCAGTAACATTTCCAGGAAATTGCAGCGGGGGAAGTCATAGAGAAACCGACCTCTGCAGCCAAGGAAGACCAGCCCTCACAGGTGCTCTCTACCATCCCCCTCGTTCAGCAAAGAAAGAACATCAGGACCCAGAAGACGAAAAAGGATGGGAATCACCTCGGACCGACGAGATCCCAGGAAACGACCCTTGGCAACCAGGAACTAACACAATTACCGATGGCTGCACTGTGCTTTTTCTTTCTCCTTTTGGATCCACCCCGCCCCAACCCCGCCCCAACCCCACCCCTACGTCTGCAGATCAGTGTTGGGGAACCACAAACCCAAGGGTCGTTTCAAGCTCCGGCTGTCAGCCACGAGGTTCGAGGGAAAGGAGAGACTGGAGCCCTGAGCCTTGGCAGGGATCAGGAAGCAGAGCGGACCGTGTCCCTGCTCTGTCCACAGGAACAATAAAAAGTGCCAGGGAAACCCTGCTGAGGGCAGAACGAAGATTCCAGAACTCAGACACACACCCACGGGGCAAGGCGGCCGCTGGGCGTTTGAGAGCAGCGAGGCAGGGGTCCCAGGGCAGCCGTGGAGACGTCGGGAGGAGCGGCTTCGCCCCCCACCGACCTGTAAACACAGACGCGCGCCTTGGCGGCCGCTGCCGCTCGCTATGCAGTCCGGGCAGCTCCTTTTGCTCCGGCGACGACTGTGACAGCTGAAGCTGAGAAAACGCGGGGACAGACGGGTCCCGTCAGGACACCAGGCGGCTTCCTAGCTGACTGACGAATTACAGGCGACTGGGGACAGTCTGAAAGCACCCCAGCTGCCACCCAGGAGAGTGACGAATCTCAATGCTTAAGGACAAGCCCCAGACCTGCAGTCATTCAGACACAGGGGACGGTGTCCCTGGTGGCAGGTGTCACCTCAGCGTCTCGCCCTGGGGCTTCTCTCGGGGAGACGGACCCGCCTGCACCTCCTGGCAGGTGTCACCCGATGCACCACCACCTGGGGCGGCCACATCCCTCCTGCCCCTCCTCCCCCAGTCACTTTCCCGTCCTTTCCATGGGTCTCTGACTCACTTTGGTTGAGACATGAGGCTCCCTTGGCCTCTCTAGGGTCCATGCAACGGACAGATCCATCCCGGCCCACGGGTTCGAAAATCAAAACACCCTTAAGAGCGCTTCATGGAGAAAACCTTTGAGACGACACACGTGGCCCTGACCTCACACTTCTTACCCCCCCCCCCCATGTGTCAGGCACACACCCTCCAGCATCCTTTCTGGGGGCCAGTCCTGGCAAGGAGACAGGTGACCCCAAGTTCAGTCTGCTCTTAATGCCAGCATGGAAGGTGATGAAGGTGGACAGGGCTGGCACTTCCCCTCCAGGCAGAAGGCAGGTGGCCGGGAAGAGCGGCAGGGCTAGGAGCGGCACCCGCCATGCTGGGCCAAGCAGTGGGCCTCCTGAGAAAGCGGACGGTGTGTAACTGTTATCAGTTGACGACCTTTGTGGGCAGGTCGTCATGTCAAAGGCCTGAGTTCACTCAAAAATATTTTATGGGCTTCGTTTACTAAACCATAGACTTATCACCAAGGGCTGGGGGCAAGGAAAACAAAAAGCGATTATTGGGCCCCTTCGCACAGGACGTTGGCACAATGCGTGAGGAGGGGCAGCGACCCCGGACCGTCTGACGAGGGCCCGGGGCCTGGCGGAGAACACGATACCCGCCCTCGGCCCTGAAGAAGGAATCGGGAGAAGGAAGGACGGGGTGGGCTGGGAGTCGGGACCCACGGTATGCGCAAGGGGGTTGTTCCGGAAAGGAGGACGACGCGTGTAAAGGCCCCGAGGCATGAAGCCGCCCTGCGTCCCAGGAATGGCTGCAGCCCAGGGAGCCTGACGAGAGAGGCCGGGCCCCGCCTCTGCGTTACCTCACGCTCCGTGCTAAAAGCGACGGGAGGCTTCAAAGAATCGCACTCTCTCTGAGAAGTATTTATAATTTGCAATTTACAACATCCCCAATCTGTAAGTCCTAAACAATTTTAAAAACCTAGCAACCCTGCTTTATAACAGGAGAGAGACCCTGAGTGGTGAATTGGTTTCTAAGATGAATATCTATTTACAATTTAAATTTGATGCTAGGAACAGTTGGCAGCAAGGACTTGGAACAGGCGAGTTAAAAAGCCAGAGCCTCTTTCTTTCCTATTTCATTCTCCAATCATGTGTGTACTTGAGTGAAGTACCCAGGACTGAAGAGAAGAATGGGCTTTAAAAAAAAAAAAAAAAAAAAGTTGGATCGTCTCGAACAGATACGTCTGCTCCTTAGAAAGTGTCTGGCCGTAACTGCTCAGAGAAAAGGGCACTGTCCTCTTCATCCACCTGGACTCTTTCAATAAGGGGCACGCCTCACCGTGCTCTTAGCTGATAGCAGCAGTTGCTACCTTCTCAGGAATCTCGTCTCAGCCGACGACCCCAGCTAGCCCCCTCACTGTCTGCCTCGACGTTTGGCTAGGGTGCACCAGGACCCCTGGCCCCACTGTCCTGGAAAGGGTTGGTTCTGGCCGGTTGGATGTGCGTTCTGGCCGGTTGGATGTGCATTCTAGCAGGTCCATGTGCAAGAGGGACCAGCTGTTAAGAAATCTTTTGCCATCACTCCCGATTGAGAACCCCAGATGCTCCATCAAATGGCATGTAGAGTGAGGAAGGGGCCTTCGACCGACTCCGGGGTCAGGCTTGCAGGGGTATGGAAGCTCTCCTTCCCCAGGGGGAGCTTGCCTGGAAAGCCAGGGGAGAGTGGCCCTTTGTCCGCCAGCAACACACTGAATTCGACTGGACCAGAGGGGTGTTTCAGGGACATGAGATGAGCGGACAGTAACTCTTCGTGACACTGGTCGGTGACCATTGGGTCCTTGGCTTATGGCAGGCGCTCGATAAATCAATAAGTGATAGCAACCATCATCATCTCCATCTTCGCCATTATCTAGATCACTATGACTGTTACTAGTTATATCCTCTTTAACCAGAATTCGGCGACTCTTACGATTAGAGGAGCTCGCCTGGCGACTAGGGCGTTGGGTTACAAATGAAGAGACCTGTGCAAAGCCTGCCCTGTCCTTAACCATCCAGGTGGGATCCTGGCAAATGATATTGCTTCTCAGGGTCAAATTTACCCTCATTGTAAAAGGAAAGGAAGTTGCTTAGAGAGAATCCTGTACTCCTTCCCGATCCTGAGGCTCTGTGCATCTCAGCCTTGCCTAAGGACGATGTGCGCCCATTACTGGGTCAGACCTGGGAAGGATATCCAGCCCACAGGTGTTTACTGAATGCCTTCCGCATGCCGGTTCTACTATGGAGACACCATGGTGGGCAAGAGAGCAATGCCCACACCTCCCTCTTAGAGGCGCCTCTCGCAACTGAAGCCCAAGGCAAAAATCAGAAAAAGATCTTAGCTTATAGCTTGGTCCAATCCACCCTAAAACTTGAGGTGCTCCATGACTTAATCAAGGGTTGTTTTTTTTTTTTCCAAAGTCCCCCCCACCCCCAACACACATACACCCCTCAACCTTTGACTTAGGATTTCAACTCGCTTGACTTCGAGTGCTATGCAGAGAACTCGTCTTTCTATGTTTCTCAGGCCCGGGCAGGCATTTCCAGGAGCTAGTAAGTTAGAAATGTAACTTTGAAAATTACCACTTAAGAAAAGAGATGTTTCTCTCAGGAAAAAGAAAAAAAAAAAAAAAAGCCCTGATCCTCACAACACCTTGTATGATTTCTAGGGCAGGGCAGGACCCCTGAGGCCACCATATGAAAAAGCCTCATTTTCTAAGAAAGGGAATCAAGAGCTTAAGAAAAGTGTATCTCTTTTTCTCTTCCTCCAGACAATATAGGTGTAATTCTCTTTTCTCTTTCACTTCTCATTCCTTAATGCTTGAAAAAGGTACTCCGAAAAGAGATTCCTTCCTGCCTAATAGACCACAGGGTCCCGCACTTCATTGTTTTCCAGAAACAGCCATCCTCTGACAGAGCCATGGCTGTGTCCCCGGGACTGACGCTGGCCGGTCATCTGTGCTCCTGCCGGGCACAGGTTGAGACCGGGTCAGGGAAGGGCGGGCAGGGCTGGAGCCGAGAGCACCGCGGTGTCAAGTGAGGTTCAGGGTCTCCTGGAGAGGCACATGGTGAGGAAGACAGAGCTGGCACCCCTTACTGGTCGCCATGCTGGGGCACGTACCACACAAAGCCCCCCTCGGGCTGCTCAAAGTTGGGGCGATTCTAAGAATTAAGTAAGTGACAGCTTGAAACCTGGCTTATACATAGCTGTAAGGGGCCGCTGGGGTTCCTGTTTTCTGCCCCCCTATCCTATCCTATCCTCCTCCAGCCACGGCAGATCCCAGCTATGCTTCCGCTCCTCCTAGTCAGACAGACTTGGGGGTCCTTGGGGAGGCGGGTATCTCAGGTTAGGACTGGTCAAGGCAGGAATCAGCCTGGGTATGGGCACCAGAGAGGACAATGTTATGGAAGATAACATGTTCAACTTGATTGACAATGAATGAAACAGGTCCCAGGGGGCACAGCCATGTCATAAGAGCCGTGTGTGTGTGCGCGCGTGCGCGTGTGCGCGTGTTTACACGCATGCATGCCAGTCTTCGCTCAGACTTGGAGCTTATGCCCGGATCCCCTGTTGGAACATCCCGATGTGGGGAGCGAGGGCCATGCAATGCATTTGGCAGGGAAGTGCAGCATTATGTGCAAAGCGAGCGACGTCCTGATTGCATTTTAAAAATTACAAGTCCCTGGCAGGTAGTAGGCGTTCAGAAAAAGTTCAGTGAATGGAGGAACAAGGAATGCCCCAACGAGCACACAGCACACACCTCGTACGATTTCACAGCAGAACAATGGGCAGCTGCTGGTCCTTCCCCGTCACGTGTCAAGGTCAGCAAGGGGTCTGGGCCAGGCAGAGCCGGGACCCAGGAGAAGAGGGGGAACCCTGCAGGAAGGCCCTCCTCAGTGCGATCTCCATCACCCAGGACCGGGCTAACCCCGTTTCCGCTCCGACCCACCGTCTTCGAGTTGAACAGCTACAGAAAGTGGCGTGTTTCCCCGTCTCCGCGTGGGCTGAGGAGTATTTGTGAAAGTTTTCGGAGCGCTCGGGGAAACCGAGGATGGGGAGGAGAAAGAGGCAGAGCAGGGCTCCGGAGGTGCGGTGGGGTTCACGGAAGGAAATCGGGGGGCTGCGCAGATGGGAGGGGCCGGGGTGGGGGGAGGAGGGAGCAGGAAGTGGCGCCGCCCCCAGGTTTGGGGCCTTCGGGCCTTGGCATCCTGGGCCGGGATCTGGCATGTCCCTTTCCAGGGAACTGTCAGCACAGGGGCCCTCAACTCGCGCCGACAGAATGAAAAAAAAATCCAACGGGACAAAGGAGGAGCGCACGCGGCACGGGACCCGCGCAGGGCGCCTGGCTCGGCGCTCGCCCCACGGAGGAAGGGACCGCCTGCGCGCCCTGAGACCCCGCCTGCTCTCTGCCCAGGGCCGCGAAGCGCCCCTCAGAACCCTTGGCGCCTCCCCACCTGCCCACCGCGGGTGGGTGGCTCTTTGTGGCGCAGAAGGGAGAGGGGCCGGGCGGGGCCTGCGGGCGGCCGCGGGGCGCGGCGCGAGTGTCAGCGTCCCGCATCCCGAGCGCGCGCTCCTGGGGGTCCCGCCCCACCTCTGGAGAGATCTGGAGACAGGCGAGGCGAGGGCGAGGCCGCGCACCGGGCTGCGAAGACCGCGGGGCGGCGGTGCAGACTTTCCGGAAAGGTCTCGATCGGCAGCCGAGAACGCACGGGGACCCGGGGCCACAGGGGAAGCCGTGGGGTTAGCTGAGCACCCAGGGCCTGGCTCGGGCGCCGCGGGGGCGGGTCCCGGCGCAGCCCCGCGCGCTCCTCCTCTGCCGGTTCCAGCCGAGCCCGAACGCCCGGCTCGCGGGTCTTCCCGGGTCGGCGGGAGGCGCGTGTGCGTGTCTGTGTGCGCTGGGGACACTCCCCTTCCCGCGAGCCCGTGCAGAGCTCCCGCCCTCCGCCGGGCTCGGGGGTCCCCTCCCCCAGCACAGAGATCCCCGCGCGTCCCCTGCCCACTTTGCCAAGGCGAGAAAGCGGCCGAGCCGGAGACAAAGAAACTCCTGCCTCCTCCACTCCCGGGCCCTCCGCCTGCCCCAGACACTCCCCGGCGCCCTCCCTCGACCCCGGCGACATCGCGCGCGGACACTCGGGGGGAAGTGGGGCAGGGCGGGTGAGTCTGCGCCCCGACGCGAGCCACCCGGAGGCTGCCCGTGCTCCCCGCCCGGGGACACCCCACGGCAGCCGCGCCCCCCACCTTCCGCTCGCCAAACCGTCCCGGGCCCCCGGCACCGCCACCCCCGACCAAAACCACCCCCACCTCCCCAGCAGAGCGATAGCGGGGCACGGCGCACACAAAGCGGGGTGGGGGGCGGGGGGCGGGACGGAGAGTATCGGGGAAGGAGAGATCCGGCCAGGGCTCAGCGCGGGCCCTGCGCGCAGCTATTTACCCGATTTCTTCTTCGATCTCCGAGATGTCTGCGAAGATGAGGAAGACCACGAGCAGCGTGAGCGCAGCCAGCACCCAGCTCCGGAACTGCAGCTGCATGGTGGCTTCGCGCCCGCGGGGACCCGCGCGGACCCGGGCGCGGAGCGGGGCCGGAGCCTCCGTGCGCGGCGCGCGGCAGGGCAGCCACCCTGCGCTCCTGGCGAGTCCGGGCCAGCGGTGGCGGTGGCAGCGACAGCGGCAGACAGGGGTTGCTCAGGCGCTGCGAGCCCGCTCGCTCCCTCTCGGCTCCCGCCCGCCCCTCTTCTCGTCTCCCCTCCCCTCCCCCGCCTTTTCCCCGCCCCGCGTGGGGCTCCGCGTGCAGTTTGACAGCTTTGCTACGCGCCTCTGCTCGCCTCCTCCCACTCCAGTGAACTCCACCGTCCAGCCGCCCGCCTTGGCTTCTCCTGACCGCCTTCTTTCAGCTCCCGAGGGCGCAGGGACGTGGCCAGAACCTGCCACTCCCCGCCTCGGGTAGCTGAGCTCCGGGCACTGCCCGCGTTCGGGTACCGAGCTGAGCCCAGAGCAGAGCGCGCAACTCCCCGCGTACCCCTGCCGGCTGGCAAACGCCCTCCCTCGCCCGCTCTTTGTCCAGCGCCTTCGTTTCCTTGCAAAGTTTTCCTAACACAAAGACCAACACCTGGGGACAGCCCCCCAGTGAGCGGAGAGGAGGTGGTTTCAGCCAGGCAGATGTGTTAGCAGCTGACGAATTAGGAGAGGAGGTGGAGGAAGGGGAGGAGAGAAGAAATACCTAAGACAGGCCAACTTCGGTAAAGATGCTGACTGCAGTTTGTGGGCGAGATGCTGAGCCGGCGAGAAACCACCCCCTCCGGCCTCCCTGAGTTACCTGAGGTCCCTGGCAGTCTTGGCTGGAACCCTTGGCGCATCCTGGAGTGGCTGCGATACCCATAACAGGACCCAGCGCCCGCCTCGCTTGTCCCTCGGGGTTCTGGAGGCTGCGCTTCATCTCCCCAGCTCTTGCCCTCTCCTGGGCAAGAATTAATCCTCCCACTCCAGTCCTATGTTGATCTAAAGGACTTCTAGAAAACACCGCTCCCACAGGAGTAATGCCCGGCAGCCCCTCCTGCCGAATACTTATGCTCCCCAGCCTTAGACTGTGTAACTTAAGTTACATTTTGTAGCAACCCTTAGCTACAAAATGTAACTTTTTTTTTCTTGCCCTCATTGTAACTATTCAGAAATCAGGAATCCTAACTCTTTGGAAATGATCGCTTGGTTTATGACACGGTCCCGGGGGTTTGAGTTAATGCCCTGAGTCCTTCCGCCTCTTGCTATGTAGAGCAGAAGCAAGCGCCACAGAGGATCAGGAAAGCTCCAGCGTGTGGGGAGCACGTGTCGTTCCCCCAGAGGGAGGGGTGCACCAGTTTCCTCCACAGCGCTTCATTTCTTGCCCAGCCCCTCGCCAAACGTGTGCCTCTCTGCGCCCATGGCGGTGAGCGCCTCTCGAATACCGTGTACCTATCCCGGCGTGAGACTTTCTCACGTGGAGCACCATGGTGAATATCACTCTCTCGGTCCATCAGAAGAGCCAGACACGTGGTCTAAGGATCCCGCCATGTCTGAGTTTTCTGAGTGCCTGGATCTTTCCCTCTGTCGTGTTTGATGAGCGGTTTAGGCATTTGGAGCTGTGTCTGTTTTGGTTTTGTCTTGATTTATTGAGATAACTGGTTGCACTATTGGACTATCCAGAGTAGAGAGAGAACAGGGTGGAGTTGTTACACGGCTCCATATTTCATTCACTCATTTATCCACTTCATCACTCAGCAATGCTGTGCACCTACCCCACCCCTGGCTCTGTGCGAGGCACCAGAGATACTAAGAGGAGAGAGAGACACATTTCCTGTCCTCCAGCGGTTCGCAGTTCTGAAGGAAGACAGATGTGCAAGTGCGTAATTATGGTATGGGATGTGAGCTACAGTACAGCCGTCGTCTCTTGAGTAGTCAATAATTGATTAATAAGATCACCCAGGAGAGCAAAAAGAAATTGGCTGGCCTTTCTCCCCTCTGCTCTCTGCTTCTCTACCAATTACAGTCTTATTGTCCTGAACATCACGCGGAGATTGCCGTGATCCTAAATTCATCCTGGGCCAGGTAAACCTCAGTGCTGTAAGCACTGTTACATTGGAGTCCATTTCTATTTCCTACGTTATCACCCCGTAGGGCCCTTGTTCTCACCCCAGGCTCAGAGCCTGCCTTCCTTGGATCCACTTGTGGAGGGTCATTAACAGTAGCCGGGAAAAGTGGGAACGTATCGAACAGCCCCACCCCTTATGGAGAAATCCTTGTAGCCAGACCCACAGAGCGGTGTCCCTCAACACGTCCGCCGGGAAATAGAGCTCGCTTTGTAACGTAGAGGCCGTCCTTGCACTGAGAGTCGCCGAGATGCGATTCTGCTCAGAGTGTTTTCGGGAACTCTTGTTGTGACAGTTGACCATGAAATAGTTCCTATAAGCAATTCGGGTTGGAATCCACGTGGGCTAGCTACTTTTACGGCAGCCCGTAAACATTTCCCGCCCCGGCAGCTGTTCGCAAAAACGGCGTTTGTGCCCGTTATCCGGAACAGGAAGGATATCAGATTGGCAGCAGGGGCCATGTCTGTGGATGCTGGGTAACCGTACACACGGGCACACGCTTGGCTCGGCCACCCTGACACCGCCCCTTTCCGGCGCCTGTCTAAGCAAGCCCCTTTTCCTACCTTGGTTTTTCTAGGAAGCTGGGAAGGTCCTACAGTAATCAGAAGTGATGAAAAGTTTGGGTCAAGACAGAGGAGTTAATATGGGAGTGGCGGCAAATTAAAAGTCGTTACCATTCATTAAGATTTTAACTTAATTAATAGGCTATGTTAGCTGTTCGGGCAACTAATAAGGCTGTGGAAAGTGCTTATCAGTGAGGGATAGAGGAGCAGGAAGCTCTGCAGAGGCCCGAAGGGGCTTGATGGGATCAGGCTACTAACGGGGTCAGCGGCCGGGCAGTCCTAATCTCTGACAGTGGCTGAGGACTCGCTTCTCATTCCAGCCAGCTACCTGCCTCGAGGACTGTCATTCAGAGCTGGAATTTATGGAAATCCCAAAACTGACCTACCATGTACACATCTCCTAACCCCCAACCCCACCCCTCACCCCCAGATATGGAGGACTTTCACCTGAATTTCTTGGGAGTCGTGAAGACTCCTCCTGGCAATGCTTGTAAAGGGACCATTGTCGCCATTTTCCAAGTGAGGATTCTGAGGCTTCAAAGAGGCCGAACTGCCCAGGATGGCTCGGTTGGCAGAGAGGGAATTTTAATTCCTGCAGACTCCCCTGGCCTCAGCAACGTCTGGGATCATGGGATGGCCAGGGTCCCCTCTAGCATTTGGGGCCATTCTAAATGGATTTGCAAACAGGCGTTGCCTTTGATCCTGACTGTAACCCCTTAGTTCCGGCGTGTCAGGATTCAGGGAACAAATTTCTCTCCACTCGCTTGACACCGCTCATCACGAGTGAGGCCGTGATCACAAATCTCAACTTTCATCTTTCCGCGTGGAAGAGACTGGTCCTTTCAGTCAATCCAACTTAATAAAAATAACAAATAATAATCTTTCAATCTAAAATTCTGACTTAGTACCTAACAGCCTTGAACTGGGTCACAAAGCGGTTTAGAGTGTTAACCACAAAGTGGTTCTTCATCATCTGTCAAGAAGGCGCTGTGAACAGCTATCTCTGTGTGGGGTGTGTTGGGGCGGGGTGTAAGGAAGTAGAATATCGTAGTCAGAATAGGCTAATAGGCTATTGGGTTTCTGCACCTCTAAGAACTTCGGGAAACCTGCCTTCTCTTTTGAAATTTACCCTAAAATTGAATTTTTTCTCACAAATGCCACCGTTCTCCCCTTCGGAATCAGAATCCTAGCGGTAACAAGGACAAGTAAGTGCGCACACTTGCATTCCGTTTGAAACTTTTGTATAAACAGCAAAACTGTATATTAGCTAAAGAAAGAAAAAGAAACACACCCCGGCAATGGCTGTAAATGTTTCAGGGATGATCAGCCAGAGATCCTATGGGGAGGGATGTGGTCATACCCACCACAGGGGGTGATCGTGGAGATGCAGGACACTTCGATGTTTTGCTGGGCTCTCTCCAGACTCTTCAGTCAGGACTAAAGGTGGTTTTGAACCAAAGCACAAAGTCAGGTACCAAGTGGCAGAGACGAAGAGAAAAGGAACAACCCCTCACATTTCCCCCCAGTGCTTCCCTTGGACGTATCACTGTGCCTGCTGATTTCTCGCCATCAGCTCGTCTGACGTTGCCCCGGGTCCAGCATGACACCCCGCTCCTTCCTCGTGAGGCATCAGAGGAAGCCGGCCTGTGTCCGTGGTCCCCGACGCTCAGTCTTGAGTCACATCTGTGAGCCTCGGGCTCGATCGTGGACCTCCACGTGCTCAGAGCTGGAGGGGCAGGGTCGAGATTGTGCACTCCTATCCGTTCCCTCCTCCTCAGGTGTCGCCGCATCACCTGACCCGTGTCCGGAATGATGCTGGCGGGTGCGGCGGGGCGCCGTGGTGAATCCCGGGCACCGTTCCCGCTTTGTGGGATTTTGCAGATGGAGAACTCCGAGACCCAGAGACAGAGAGGTTTGCCCTCAGCCCACTGCTGCTCACACAGTCTCACCTGCTCCTCCTTCCCATGGAAACCACACTGAGGCTTCTTTCCCGTGTTTCCTTCCCACCCTTTTTGTCTCTTGACAGCCCTGTCCCCATTGTGGCCCTGTGTGGCAGGGCGTGCCCACCCCCGCTCGGAACTGTGAGCAACAGATGATCTCTTCCATGGTGGTTGTCGCCTGATCCAGCGGCCTTCTCGTAGCTGAATATCGATAATACCTCTATTTAAAAGCATGAATTAGATCGGTGCCTGTTCAACAGTTTGTGGTGCAGGACCAGGGTGTTTGCTCTCATAAGCGTCCGATCAATGGTTGGCCAGTGTGCGTCCTCACTGCGTGACGAGTGTACGGGTCACATCACGTGCCGCCCGTGCGTCAGGCCGCCCTGAGCCCTCCTCATCAAGAGGAGTCACGGGTCACGGTAACGGCAACTTCTAGATGCTTGTTTTCAGTTTCCACGCCTACCTCGGCCCGGGCCAGGAACACGCACACCGTCCACGCCCAACAGTGTGGTCCACGGACCACACTCTGCGCAGTTCCGGGTTAGAGTTCATTGTGAGATCGCAGAGATCGCCGTTCAGAAGGTAGCTTTTTGTGTGGTCGTGACCTAAGGTTCCATTTCCTTGACGTTAAACGGAGAAGATAATTTTCCTGAACTCATAAATGTCAGTAAGAACGAACCAGCGGCCCCTCGAGTACTTAGTGGAATGCTGGCGTGAAGTAAGTAATCGGCACACGTGGACTTTTGTTTACTATTTAGGATAATGCAAAACGTAGAAGGGGAATATATAAAATGCAAACTGTGGTTATCGCTGGATGGTGGAATTGGGTTCTTTATTTTTCTCCTTACTTTCCTCCGTTTTATAAATGCTTCTGCGATGATCATAAATTACTCCGTAATCAGGGAAAAAAGTCATTAAAATTTGTCGTTCCTATTTTCTCTGCACTGAGTTTTTTTTTCCCCTGCCAGAGTTAATATTCTTTCTCAATAACCCGATATAAACACACAAATTTAGTAAAGAAAATTGGTTTTGCAAACAATTTCCCACCTTTCTTTGATGTTTAGCAAGTACCTACCTAATATCCATATTGCATTTTCTGATTTAAAAAAATGAAAACAAAAACACACTCACCCTAACTTTGCCCCACCGGCGTCTGAAAAACCCAGGAGGTGTTTCCCTTTCATAGTCTCACCTGATGTCAGCTCATCATCACCCAGCTGGGACTTTTCCGTTGATTGCTCTGGGTCACAGCCAAGGCCCAGTTTCTGGTGCCAAGAGGCGATTCAGAGGTCCATGCACAGGGAGAGGAGGTGGTGGCTTCATGCCCACGTGGCATCCCAAATCCCGCAGGTCACTTCTGCTCTCTGCTTCACCAATGGGACTTCAAGACATCCCACCGAGCACAGCCCTCCTGGAGAAAAATAGCCCTCACCTAGAATGTAGCTGTGACCGCTATGTATTTTGGAATGTCTGTCCCTCCCTCCCTCCCTCCCTCCCTCCCTCCCTCCCTTCCTTCCTTCCTTCCTTCCTTCATTCTCTTTCCCCTCCCCCCGCCTCTCTCTCTCTCTCTCTCTCTCTCTCTCTCTCTCTCTCTCTCATACCGGGAAGAAAAAAACAAGGCAGTAATTTCAGTTTCCCCACACAAATTTTTTTTTTTAAGAGATTTGCAAAACCCCCATTGTCTTAAACTCATCCAAACTTAAAAGGGGATTATTACTACTTAACCGTCATTAGAGTTAGCATTTTTTTTTGAAAGACTATGTTTACAACCTAGGAGTATTATATGTTTTTGTGTTATAAATATTCTCTATGGTACATTAGAATCCCACGTATAACTGAAGCTTAGAGATAATTTCGGCAATTTAAATGATTATAGAGATTCGTAGCTGTGTACCTGCCTTTATGTCAACACATTATTGGTAATAGCTATGATTTGTTGGCTTCCAGGTTCTTGGTCAGTGGCAGAACCCCCAGTTGTTGCCTTGATCCAGCGGAGTAAACACAGCCCATTTCGCTGGTTTCTAGACGTTCATTGAGATGACAACTGAGTGTTGGGTCACTCTTGGTCCGAAAGCAGTTTGGAAAATTTTCCTGAGTGGCCCTCGGAGCAGTGGCGGCTCCCAATCGTCTGACATCACCAGGAGGTGGATTGGGCACATAATGGCAACCCCCGTGAGCATTTAAGTTATGTCCGAGTCAGAAAAAAATGCCTTGTGGTTTCCCCAGCAGAGTGGTGTGCCGTTCCAGTGAGATCAGGAAGGCCAGCTTGAGTTTTCAGGTGTCTTTCAAAGGGAAAAAGCCTGGGTCTCAGACCCAGAAAGGCCCCCTAGTGTGTTATTGTAGCTCTCTTAGTGCCTGTAAGATCTTCAGCCAGACTCTCCCGGTTCTACCAGAAGGCCCCACTGGCTCGAGGCCACGGTGGCAGCTGCTCCTGTAGACGGCGGTTCTTGCGCGTGTCGGGGAAGGCCGGAAAGGAAAGGAGAGCCAGTGATTCTTTAAGGTGTGCTTCCTCTCCCCTTGTCCTCCGTGTGAATAATTCCCGTTTGGATCATTCGTGAGTCCTACTTTGCAGCTTTTTAAGGTCTAGAGGACTTCATCGGGCCTTTTGGAAGGACCGCCCTCCTTCCTGGCATTGTCATTCTGCTTTGCCACCTGGAGAGCTCCCTCCCCGGCTCACAAGGATTTTATAAAGCTCTCATTTTCTGTAATGCAGCCCATCTAGAAGGACCGTGTTCTGTTACCGGTTCCAGGCCTCTCCAGGGGGACCACGTCTTCCCTCCCTTGCCTTACCTTCTGTTTGGCAGCCTGGGAGCGGCCGAGGAGATGCCCCCTTCTGCAGGGCAGAGCGCCCAAGGCCTGGACCGCAGCTGGCCTCTGGCAGAGGTGTTCCCACAGAGGACAAGGACAAAAGCCAAGCTGCCTTCATTTCAAGCTCCATTAGGGTCACGCGCCGAGTGAGGAAATCAATGGAAAAGATGAAGCTGGCAGGAAAAGAACTTCTTTTTCTCGGTTTCTAGAAAGGAACCAAGCGCAAATAGCAGTGGAGTGGAAATCATTAAGCAGCACCCATTCAAAAGAAATAAAAAGAGAGAGAGAAATTTAAAAATCACATCCCGCAGACATTTTTGTTGTCATTTTCAACGTTTTCAGCTAAGAAAAAAACATAACTGCTAAAACGGATAATTGCTGCTTTAGTCCTTTTTTTTTGTTTCTCCACATGTCAAAACGCTAGCCAGGACCCAGGACCACGGCGGGCAGCTCGCTAGTGCGAGCACGAGCCGCTCTGTATGAAACAGCAATTACGGTGCTCGGGGACCCTGCAGCCATTCGAAAAGATAAACTCTTAAGTATCAATAATATCGACGATTCATCATACTTTGCTAGATAATAGCAAACCGTCTTCCAGCTTCGCTTTCAGAAGCCGGTGAAGAGAGGGCTTCCGTAGGGAGTGGTTAACCACGCAGAAGGCATTCTCTTCCACTGACAAAGTACAGTATAAAAGGTATTTTCAGAAAAGACGTGGATCGGAATAACATAGTTTCGATGTTTATAAAATAGTCTCCGCAGAATCAATCCTCACTCTGCTCTCACACAACTGGCGAATTTATGGGCTGTTCCACAGAAGGGGGGGGGATTCTTTTTTTTTTTTCTCTCTCTATCAGTCATTTGGTTTCTTTTATGTGGTCAATCCCGGATGTTTTCATTTTCACTCATTGTTTTGGTAGGCTTTTCCGGGCTTCTGTTGTCCTGTTGTAATAGCGGAGGGGAGCCACTAGGTGGCACTTTGCTAGAACGGGGCCTGGAAATGAACTGGAATTTTGAGGCTAATTAAGCCAGAGCCAGGTAAATAAATACTGGGCCCCAGAAGGTCCAAGAGAAGATGAGAGAATGCGAACAGAGAAAGGACAGGGCTGTTTGGAGGGCAACAATCCTGCATTTTTCTTATTTCTGCTAGACTCACAGAAGCCAGTTTCAATCACATAATGGGAACTGAGCCGAGGAGTGGATACAGTATCCCTGGAAGTCCATATTCAAGGCAAACAAATCGAGGGGAGATGGACGTGGCTCCCCGAAAACTGGTTGGGAAATTCAAGTTACCTCTGCAGAGGGGTCATTTTCTTCAACGCCCCCTTCTAGACTTGGCAAAGAAACTAAATTCGAGCAGTTCTTCAGATAATTAATAATGGAAGTCAGTATCTCACACTGTCCCTGATTTGGGTCCAACTGAAGGAGATGTACATTTCTAGCTATTTCAATTCAACAATTAAAAAATACGAAATGACCCCACCGTCCTCAGTTATCCTGATATACAGCACACCAAGAATCAGTCTCTTCTTTGAAAGCCCTCCTCCTCCCCTAAAGACAGTATATAAAACAGCAAAACAGACAAACAAAATGAAACAAACAAAACAAAACAAAAAAACCAGTTCCTTGGGGAGAGAGGACGAGGATGGAGCCGGTACAGCATTTGCATCCGCGCAGCTCGTGTGAGATAGTAATTATCTTCCCCTATGTGCCCAGCGCTGCACCCCGCGCTCCGGCGCTTAAGAAGCAGGAGCGAGAGCTTTGCCAAAAAAAGATCTCGGATTCCGTGCAGGGCGACGCTTGTAAGGCGTCGCGCGGATGTAGCTGCACCCAGCCCGTCATTACCTTAATGGATTCCTGTAGTCGGCCCTCCGGGGACGCAGCGTGGAGGATGCCGAGATTCTCGGCGAGCCCGCGTGGGTGTGTTTATACGTGCATCTCTCGTTACCGGTGAACAGACAGTCGGCGAACACCGCGCCCGGAGCCGGCGCGGTCCCTTCATTTGTTCACACTGTTGGAGACACCCGGTTTCGCGTCCCAGGAAGAGAAAGCTGATTACTTTTGTGTGCACTTTGTCCATCTTGGAGTTCCTGCTGGTCCATTTCCTCTGATTTTTTTTTTTTTTCTTTTTAATAGAAAAAGACTGATTGCTTTCAGGTCACCTGTATCAGGCAGTTGGCTTTGCTTAGGGAATTTTTTTCTTTCTTTCTTTACGTATTCAAGGCAATAACTTTTTCAGCAACTGTCTCTTGTGTAGAAATCATGGCTCAAACGCATAGCCTGAGTTTGACCCGAGCCCCCAAAATATTTTCTGGGGCCAGCACAGCGTTTATAAGTGATTTTAGTCCGAAGGCCACAGTCTGTCCAGCTCTCAACACTCTGTTGCCTTCCAGCCGGTCAGATTCACACACTCACAATCTCTGTGGACTCCAGGGGCACCTGAGGACTGGATCAACGTGAACTCCACCCTATTGTTCGGAAAAAGAACCCAGATGTGTGTCCTTCCTTGAGGATGGGTCAGCACCTTCTCAGATGACAGATTTACGGTCTCCGTGGTTCTTAACGATAGCCATCAAATCTATGGTCTTCCCAGTTGCTCTCCCCCACCCCAATCCACTTTGCTGATACGTCACACTAGCTAATGCATTTTCTCCAGCTGGTCCACCACCCCCTGCTCATCACAGGTGAGGATTTTAGCAACAAAACTGCCTGCGCTCCACTGACCACCAGCGATGGGGTCCTCCTTACTCCCGGTGATCCTTCTCCGAACCTCTATCATATTGTTGTTTCCTTGGACCGTTCCACATATCTCCTCAGTTTGGCTTCTCTGGAAGCAGATGCCGAGATGGGGCTTTGATGGGGCCCAGCACCTGTGAGAGGCAGCATGGTTGGGCAAAGGAAGGAGTAATCCTAGACTGTAGGCTTGATAAAGCCCTCACTGAACCCCCAGAGAGCTCTGAAACAGGCATGGTCCTATTGGGTTGAAATGGCCGGCATCAGCAATGACTCACTGGACATGGAATCCCCCGGGAAGGGGAGGCTCCTGGGCCAGATACCACTGAGGAGCTGAGGCAGATGCTAAAGGATCTGACATCCAGAGCCTTCTGCCGACTCCATCCCCACAGGGATGACAAGTCTTCCCTTGCTTGGGAATCTAGGTGGGTCTCCCTGGGTCTACTGATATTGCTGAAATGCAATTCCTGAATTTTTTCCACTACAATGTTCATGTATTGTTTTTCTAACCAAAGAAAGAAAATAAGACTTTTTTTTTAATTATTATTTCAAGGTGAAAATCAAGTCAGGTTTCCTTTTCCTAGTTTGATTGCGTCATGATTATTTGATTATGTTTCGTTAATTTGATTATTTGTTTCATCTAATTTGGTTATAATTCCTAGGGTGCGAAGTAGCATGTATGATCATGGTTCCAAACATCCTGTTAGACAGGGGTAAAAGCAGCCGAACCTGTTAGTTAGCGGATAATTTTAACACCTTTGCGGAGTCCACCGCTGGCTCTCGGCCTCTGTTCGGTAGACCAAATCAAGTGTATTTTGCATCCTCACGGACCGAATTCCGATTTAACCACCAATCCGATGGTCCAGACCCTGGGAGATAGTGCTATCTGATGCCCTCAGGAAGACAGCGAGGGGCAGGTGGATCACGAGCCCATCCCAGTGTGGCGTGGACTCGCGCACGTCGTGCTCGATTTGGGGGTTATCGTTTTTGGCCGGCTCGGACGGGTGCGCCCAGCAGAGTCGGGCTCTTTGCCTTCATCCTGGTTTAACAACTCGAAACAATCACCAGGACGGAACGTCGACCTTTCTTCTCCTCCTCATCTCTTCGAATGCTCTCCTTCTGCAAAACGGCTCATGGGAGAGAATTTGTAGGAGGCCTTTGCTTTCGAAGACAGGAAGACTTGTCTGGGGCCTCGCCCTGCTTCTGTCTAACCAGATCTCTCTTTTCCAATAATAATAATAATAATAATAATAATAAAAGTTACCTCCTGACAAGAGGCTTTGAGGAATAACTGGAGAACTTAGTTTCTTTCCAGTAACTATGGGGTGGGGGGGGCGGGGGAACCTGAAAAAAATATGAAGGATCTGCACAGGATTTGGTGACCGTCAGGCTCAGGGCTAAGCAGGTTTCAATGCCACCTATCCATGTGAGACTTCGTTTGGGTCAAGTCATAGGAACTCTCTGAAATTCAGTTCCTTCCCCCAAACTAACTGAGATCTTAGCAGCAGCCCATCTCTCTGTCCCCTTATGAAGCAAAATGTCCTCGCATGGGCTGTCCTCTCTTTCCTTTTTGCATATTCCCTCCTCGATCAGTTCCACAAGCATCTTGCCTTCCATTCCTCTAAAGTAGCTCCTATCCGCCTCCCCGGTACCCTCCGTCCGATCAGTCGAGAGGCCTGTCTTCTGTCTCCCCCTTACCAGACCCCCCAGCAGCATCTGACTGCCACGTCCAGGCTTCTGGAGGGGGCGCTCTCTTAGGTGGCCCTTTCTTCTCTTGTTTGTGACTATTTCCTCCTCCCCTGGCCAACCAGGACCTGGTTCTGAGTCTCCCGATATCTCGCATAGCAACGTACTTTCAGTAGGTCTGGAGTGGGGGGCGGGGGGAGGTGATGCCCAGCGGGCCACACTTTGAGAACCATTTCATCTAAACCCTCAGCGTCGCAGTTAACGGCGGTGCCGTCTATGCAGTTGCTGAGGCCAGACACCTAGGAGTCATTTTTGATTCTTCTGCTTCCTTCATGGCTGTGGCCAGGATCGTGATTACTTAGACGAAGAACCCGGGTTCTAGAGAGTTCTGTGTGACTCGCCCGAAGTCTGACGTGACTGTGTAGCATTTAAACCCTCTTACCTCTGGGGCTGTCTGCTGCCAAATGCCGTGCTCTCTCCCTTCTCCATGTGACGGACCTGCCACGATTTTCGAATCGGGAAAACAAGTTAGTAGATGCTCCTCTTTCTCCGTGAAGACCCAGGGGGGATTCTCCGGCTGAAGAATTGGAGGTTTAAGAAGCGAGGGGCCACACGACAGGGCCGGCCGTTTGGAAGAGCAGGGAGTCACGTGACTAGAGGAGGGTGGTCGAATTGCTGAGCAGGGTCCAGACCCTGCAGGTCTGCGTTCTCCCTCAGCAACGGTCACGTGGCCCGGGGGCGGGGGAGGGGGGCGGGGGGGGGGCCCAGGGGCGGGGATTGCGGAGTCCAGGGTCACAGGCGTCTTCCGTGTAGGTGGCCATTGCCCAAGGAGCTATGCAAATGTGCTCCCGCCCGCCCTCCACCCCCACTGTTTCTCCACACCTGCTAATTCAGCACGCCGCACCAAACCTGTTGATCCTCCGCTCGCCATCTGCTAGGTGGGGAAAAAAAAAAAAATTGGTATTTTGCTATTTCAAATGCAAATCATTTTATTATATGTGAGAGTCAACATCTTTTCTTATGCTTCTTCTGTGAACTGCCTGTTCATAATGGAGACTACTTAAGAATTTCAAAAGAGATTGAAGAGAGAATACGTTATTTGTCTAAGCCACTGAGCTGAGGAGGAGATCCTTGTAGGGTGGGGCTAAGACTTAGACACGGACCTCAGAGGTGTGACTCTAACTGGAAAGTGAGGTTTACCTCTGTCCCGGCCGAGAAAGTGTCAGCTGGGACCACAAGCCATCCTCAAACACATCCTTATCCCGCCAAGGAGGAGGTACCAGCCAAAGGGAGGCTCCTCCCAGCATCGTTAGCCCATCTCTAGTCACAGGTGAAATGTCGCCCATGGGATGGTCCCAGGCAAATACTGAAAAGGGGAGAGAAAGCAATGAATAAGATGAAACGATAAAATAAATCCTCAGGCTTCGAGGTTCCGCGGGAACCGTGAGTCAGAATTATGCGTTTGGCAGCGTTGAAACGATACTAATGAATGCACGACTTATGAGTCATACACTTTTTAACCTGCCGTAAAGTCCTTAACGGAAAATGAGACTCCTAAATCTAGCAAGTTTGTCTAAACTGAGACCCATGGGTGCATACACACATTGTGCTGTTCCAGATTTTTAATCTGGAGTGTGAAAGAGATGAATCTTTTGGATCCCATTCCCTTTTTGTGTATGTGTGTGTGTGTGTGGGGGGGAGTTATATACAGGTCTGCTGAAAGGGGACTCAGATCCCCTCTAAGCGCATGCTTGAAGAGGGGGTGACGGTACTGACATCTGAGAGAGGGCAGAGGCCATTGGGGTACGATGCAGGTTCAGAGGCAGCTTGGGGTTCACTGTTGCTTATAGCTAAACCTAACCTGCACGGATGCGGCCCAAAGCTTGCCTGGGCTGTGACCGCGTCTTCCCGGGAAGGTGTGTTTTACGTTTAGGGTGTCTGGAACGGAGGGCGAGGTCACCGCCCAGCAGGCGTGCTGGAGTCGTGCCAGACGGGTGGCTCTAACACGGTGTTCTGCGAAGTCCTGGGTCCCGGCGAGGCGTACGTGCGGCCCAGACAGACGGGCCGCCGTAGCAGAAGCGGCTCGGCCCTGATCTTCTGTCCAGACTGCGCTTCTGTGCATGGAGAAGCTCATCCCGCTGCCAGTAATGTATCTGGGATGGTTCTAAGGACCCTCCCGTGCCCTGGACTGTGTCTCCTCTAACTTCGACAACGGGTCAGCATGCCTCTCAGTGCTGCAGGTGGCAGAACTGAGGCTCAGGAAGGTTATGTGGCCTGGCCAGGGTCCCCCAACTAGAGAGTAGCGAGGCTGGGTGTTGTGGACTGAATGTCCGACACTCGGCAATTCATATACTGAAGCCCCACCCCCTGATACGATGTCTTCGGAGGTGAGATCTTTGGGAGGTGATCAGGGTTAGACGAGGTCACAAGGGCATGGCCCTGCTAACGAGCTCAGTGTCCTCGTAAGAGATGTCAGAGAGCTTGCCTTTTCCTTTTTCCAGGTGAAGACACGGCGAGAAGGTGGCCGTCTGCAAGCCAGAACCCGGTCGTGCTGGCACCCCGATCCCGGGCTTCCGGCCTCCAGAACTGCAAGAAGAGAGCTTTCTGTTATTTAGCTACCTGGTCCCTGGCATTTTGTCACGTCAGCCCAAGTGACAAAGGCACTGGGTTTCAACCCACGTCCGGCTGCCCACAGCCCACAGCCCACTCATGGTCACTCCCGCGCACCCTGCCACCTCTCCAGGATGGCCTGCGCTCTCGTGATGCTGTTCTGTTAAGGTACCACACAGTACTGGTAAAATAACTCATGCCAACGCACATGCAAATTGCCCCGAGACGTCCGTAATGTACTTTAATAAGACAGTTTTGGGTGTTTAAACTCGTCCTAAGTTTCTGGTCGAAGGGAGGCGTTTAATTCCCTTCCTTGGAAAGAAAGGAGCTCATAATCAATAATTCTTTCATCCACAGAAGTCCAGCTATTACACAGGGCCCTGGGTCCTATAAAACTCTGTTTCACGGAAATTACTAAAACATCCTAAACAGTGGAATTTCCCCTTACAGAGAAGTCTTTCTTTTCCCCAATTTTTGCATTTGAAAAAAAACAGTCTTGGTTGAAAGTACACCCCAGGCTTGTTCAGGGTTGATCGTGCATTTTGCAAAAACATTTTAAGGCTGAGCCATATTGACAGCTTCTCAGGGAACTCATCAGGTCTGAAACACCTATAAAAAAAAAAAAAAAGAAAAGAAAAAGAAAATTGCTCCTGATTTCTTTTTTCCCCACTGTAAGCGAAAGGGGGCCGGCCACCCAGTTTACTCTTGGCTCGAGGCCCTTGTTGTTGGCGGCTTCATCCTTGGGAGTAATTCCAACCCCAGGGGTCTTAAGGACAAGGGGACAAGCTCTCTACTTGCATCCCTTTCAGGTCAAGGCCACTGCGGGAGCACTGAGAGCTATTCTAGGGGACTCCAGATTTTCAGGGTGCTCCTACGATAGAAAGAGCGCATGCATTCGGAGAACAGCGAGCCTGGATGTCGAGGGGCGACTGGACAGTAGTGAGCCATGGAACCGACGGCCAGATGGTCAAGAAAAGCCAGACGTCCACAATGCAGAACTCAGTGCGTCCAAGTTCATGGACGACGTGAACGGATAATATAATTTGCTTGACTTTCATTATTTTCTCTACCATTGACTGATGATCTTATGGCCACAGCACTGCTTCTCATGCTTTAGTCTTAATACGTAGCACCGTCATTCCTCCGTACAAGGGGAGCGGCCCGTCTACACCCCAGCCTGGGACCCGAGTCATCCTTTAGAAGGAAGAGTCTCAAGCCCCCACACCTCACCCCAGAAATTTTTATTTAACTGGTCTCAGATGGAGCCCTATGGCAGGTAGTTGGCTGATTGAACAGAGTATTTTCCCCCCATCCTGTTGATATCAAGTCCTGGCCACAGGATTTGCTTTGGCCATTGGGATGGACTGGACGTGATGTCAGCCGAAACCGTAAATGTGCTTAGTCTGGCTTGTCTCTCTCTCTCTCTCTGTCTCTGGTGATTTATCACAAGAAGAACAGACGCTAGGTACTCACGGGTCTAAAGAGAAGGAAGCGCACGCGAAGCTGGGCTGAATACACCCTGCCCTCCGAGCGTCCGCCCGGCTCAGCCCGGCTTCCTTCCGCCAGCCCGTGAGTGAGAAATAAACTCCCGTGTTACGCCCCTGAGCCCTGTGGCGTTTGCTGCATGTGCAGCATCTTCTGGTGGTGTCTAACCAACACAAGGCCTCAGCCCTCAACACTTCTGATTCATCTGGTATGAGTCGAGGCCCAGGCATTCGTATCTCTCGAAATGCTGCCCAGGGGCAGCCAGGGGTGATACCTGACCGTTTGGAATTACTGCTTTTCTACTCTGGGGTCAGGTGACGGGGCCACGGCTCCAACGGACATTTTTTTAGACAATGGACTCACCCACGTCAGAATCCCCAGGGCAGGTAGTAGTAGGGCATCACATGTATTAAGGTGCAGATCCATGGGCCCCACCCCAGACCTACAGAGAGGGAGACTCTGCAGTGGGCCCGGGACTTTGCCTTTTTACCACATGTATTAAGCACACTGAAGTTTGGGAAAGGCTGATGTAGGAATTCTCTCCCATTTCCCGTCACCCGTCGATGACATTTGAAGGATTCTTGCTGAAATTTTAAACCGTGCCTGCTGGCCTCTGTGAACATCTGGCTTTGATGTTTTCAGTTGGTGTAGTGGAGATCTGGGGGAGGCATTTTCATGCAGTGGAGGTGATCGGATTTCATTGTTTCCTCCAGGGCCGACACTCTACGATTTCACGCCATTGTTTTTGTCATTATAATCTGTGTAGTCATGGTCCGAAATGGTTCGGCCCTTGGCTGATGCTGCCTAAGCACCTGAGGCAGGCAGTCACAGACCCCTGTGGGTCCTGACTCACATTAAGCAGAGCTGACCAACTGGGGCTCCAGGTACCTTGACCTTCAGGCTGAGCTGTGGGCCCCCCATCAGGCCACAGCCCTTGGGAAGGTCGCTCTGGAGGCTCGAGGCTCTTGTCCGGTTGGCTTTTTATCATCCCGGGCTGCATTTCTGTCCGCTTTGGACTCCCGGCTTTGCGGTCTGGACTCTAACACTGCTGCTGGTCCTTTGGACTTGAGGTTGAGATGTGCTTTCCCCTGAATTTGAAGGTCAGCTTTTTCTCGCTGACTCGGACTGAGCTCAAACCTTCAGCCAGTGGTTTCTCCAGTCTCACCTGACAAATCTGAAACAACCTTGATTCAGGCTCCCTCTCCCCGATCATTCAACGAGAATTTCTGGGGTGTGAGACACAGGCATCCTCATTTTCAAATGCTCCCCAGGGCAGCCATTGTGGAGAGAACCATTCCCTGGGCACCCCCTCCCACCTCTACCTCCATCCGCGAAGCTTTGGCTAAATAAACCTCGATCACGGGAGAGCTGGCTTCCGCCAGCAGGCTTGTAACCCAGTAGCCATGTTTTCATGCACTCGAACGGCTCTTGCGAATGTCAGTCCCGAACTGGTAGGTCCCTTCCCCACGCTCAAGGCGTAAGAGTTTGAAATATGCCGCCGACCATCAGGTCGCAGGATGCGAACAGAGGCGGCCAGGCCAAAGAAAACGAGAACGGTCCAATGGGAGAGACAGCCAGGGAGCTGCGGGGCCATGCAAAACAGGACGCAAAGCCATTCCCCACGGCGAGGACCGGGCGACAGGCAGTTTGCAGCGCAATGCAGGCGACGGATACTCCGCACTTGAAGTGAACTTTAAACACACGCACGAGCAGAGACTGAGCATCGGAGGAGGAGGACGGAGGAGGAGCAAGAATGGGGTTACACACTCCATGACCATCAAATAGCTGAAATGCCAAAAGCCCGGGTGGATCCCACGGCAGGCAAGCTCTCGGCCATGCTGAGGTGGGCGTGCCCTGGTTCTGTGGCGAGAAGAAATTGGGCATTCGTATCCTAATCGCCTTGTGTATTATTTATATTTCGCGGTGTGCACCGCAGCTTAAACCGGCTGGAGAGTAAGTGGTTTGTGGCTCCTCATTCCGCAGGCTCGGCTCGTCCTTTTCAATGATTGTCCTCATGAATGGAGGCCAGAAGGCAGGCACGCCACCGGCTTCCTCTGCCGAGATGTGCCTGGATCGAGGTGTTTGGATGCCCGGCCTGGAGGCAGACCTGGTAAGTGAGGCCCCTTAGAGAATGGGCCTCCGGCATTCTTATTTCTAATTCTCTCTCTCTCTCTCCTTTCTAATTACTAGAAAAGCTGCAAGTGTGTTAGCACGCCAGCCCCCAGAATAGAGAGTAAACACTGGTCGTGAGGAAGGAAGAATGGAAAAGCCTTGGGAATGAGGGAGTTGGGACATTTTTTTTTCAGCGAGACAGGAGCCGGAAAGGTCTGGAAAGGGCACTAGGTTTCAGACAGAGCCAAGTAGAGCGTGCAAACCAGCAGCATGTGCTTTTTTTCATTAAGATGAAAAACCAGATACGTCCTTTCCCCATGCAGTGCAGCCCATCTCAATAGGGCAGACCCGGACCCAATGGCCAAGCCGTTCCCTGGGCGACGAGCCCGTGAGGATGGGATCCGGGGCCCTCGTCTGCCGGGACTGGGGTATTATTGATTTGGGTTCTGACGGAAATTGACAGAATTGGATTTTCTTGGAAATTTAGGTAGACAGAATTTAGACAGAAACATCAGGGCTATGAAGTCAAGGTCTGTGAAAGGATTTATTCTTTCAGCTTTCCCTTCTCTCTTGGTCTTCTAAGGAGGCACTTCTGAGCTTCTCCACTTTCTTCTTGGAGGGCCTTCTAGAAACTCGGCAGAGGAGAGGGTTAAACAACACTATCACCGAAAACACATTAAGACGGAAAGGTTACTCAGGAGATGAGCTGAAGCCGAGCCCCGCCCTGGCAAAATGCTCCCGATGACAGCATCCAGCTAGGTGGAAGGTCTCTGGATTTTCATAGAAAAGGGCAGATTAAAAGCAAACAAAGGGATAAAAAAGCCCCAAACTTTAATAGCTGCAGAGAAGCCGGGTGGCAGGAGCGCCCTTGCCAGGTCCTGCCCCTCGGGGGGGCTTCGGAGGCCAAATCCCATTTCACACCAGATTTAATGGAGGATTCTTCTGACAGTCAAAATCTGCTCGCTACCTTTGAACGGCTTCCTTTATAGCGGTGTTAATGAGCTTGACTGCTTCTTCCCGGAGTCCCACTGGCGTCCCTGCAGGCTTGACATCTACCTGAATTCTCTCACTTGGAGATCCAGTTTCATCACTGACTTTCCCCCTTTTTTTTTTTTTTTTTACATTCTTTTATCTGAGAAGCAAAGACTATGTAGATATTTAATTGGCCCGAAATGAGATAACTACAACAAGTTAATTAGTTCTCAATTAAGTCGCATTTACCATACTTCCTGAACGTGTTCTCAGCAATTAGGGGCATCTGATGAACTTGAGGTAGCTGCTCACTTCCCTCGGCAAGCAGAAGGGTGAGTGAGGACCCTGCTCCCTCGTGTCTGAGGCCACATGGCGTTGCCTTCCTGAGAGCTAGCTTCGGAGCCCAGGGGACCCGCGTTCAGGTCTCGACAACTGCTTTCTAGTAACGTGACCTTGGGCAGGTGTCCTCCGGCTCTCTGTGCCTCAGGTTCCCCATTCCTAAACTAGGCATAAAAACAAACACGGAGCTCATCAAGGCTGTTGGGCAGGTCGAGAAGAGTGGGGGAAAGTCTCACCGGTCCTGTGTTTAGCAGACGTCGTCATTAGTTTTATTAGACGTTTCTCTGTAGGCTCCGTGGTTTTGAAGGATTTGAGCTAAGAGGTTACCTGGCTGAGCGCTTGGAGAGTTGTCACTTGAAGTCATCGTGGGAACCCCTACTCAAATTTCAGTGTCTTATTAGCAGAGAAAACTCCCTTGACAGCATTATTGAAATAACACAGGATGGCCAGGGCACGTACGTAGGTGGATAAGGTTAGTTATTCATTTTACCTGGGTGTTTGCCTTAAGATAACATGGTTCAGGGAGATCAAGATCAGAAAAATAACTGCGTTTATCTGTCAAGCACTGGGGAGCAATGGGCAGGAAGCCAGTGCCCTCTGAGGAGGACACGGCCCCTTGGAGGGGTGCCGGAAGGGTGGTGTTCTCGTTCAGGCTGCAGGGGTGAGGGGCCTGCGTCCAGTGCCTCTCTCTTCCTTTCCAGTCACAGGGTCACCTCTCCTTCAGCACCAGCTATGATTAAAAAGCCACGTTGAGGAGTCATCAGAAGGAAGGGGGAGAAAAAAAAAAATTTACAAACTAATTTGCATTTTAATGAATTTTTAATTGAACCCAAATCTGTTGTTTCTGTTTAAAGATGCAGCGCTGACTTCGTGGTCTGTGCCGCTGAGGGCCAAGTGGGAACTTAATGTGATAAAAACGATGATAATGCTAAGCTTAATTAGGTTTGAAAACTCGCCTGGAAAGGCTGCAAAGAGCCTGGGCATGGCCAGCATTTGCTAGCGGCAGGGTGAGAGGCCGGATTGGATAGGTAGCTGGGTCGATGGGTAGATGGGTAGCACCCTTCTCCCTAAAACCAGGGACAACGCAGCCTAGGCCAGCCAGGACATTGTCGCACTGTTTCCTGCCTTTATATTTCTGAGTTTCTAGCAACAGATGCCAGAAAAGCCCAGCCTGTGGGAGGTGGACGGTGGAATTCCACTGTAGTTTTGATCAAGGATCTTTGACTCTGTAGAAGTTTTAGAGGAAAGCCAGGTACTATGTGCTCAGAAATGGCCTTAAATTCATTTTTGGATCAAAGCAAGGTAAATCAGAGGCCAGATACATAGATAATGTTCGTCCATGTTGATTTAAAAGATATCACTGATTTCTCAAGGCCGCTTGACCAGTAAGTCCAGTATTCCTTGAGCCCCCGACATGTGCTGGTTGATGTGCATAACTGCATGATGGGGGTTAAGGCGGACGTTGAGGGATCGACATGCAGGTTAACTCCAGCGTTCGATACATCGTCACATGCCGTCGAAGTCCTCATGGCAATTCTAGTAGAATCCTCAGTGCAGCTTCTAGTTGGGGAGAGGTACTTATCCAGTGTCACGGAGCCAGCCTTTCAGGGAGGTGGTGTTCCGACCTCTCCGGCTGCAAAGTCTGAGCCTGTCCCTCGCCACACATCACAAGGCTCCTCAAGCCTCTCCAGCAGGGGGCAAAGGCGTAGACCTGACAGGTGCACTGGCAGGCAGGGTTCAGTACCTTCACAGATACGGAAACTGGGTGTGGAAGGAATGGGAAGGGCGGTCCTGATTCTCAAAGTAGGGGAGCTGAATGGTTGCCATTTGCTGTGCTTTGAGGAATTTCAAGTCAAGGAGATGGAGAAGAGAGGGCATTCCATAGGGCAAGTCCAAAGAAATTCGGATACCTTAGAGCAGTGTATGGGAAAAGGCAAGCAGATTGGTTGGAGTGTCCCAGCAGGTTGGCCAAGGGATGTTAAAAGATAATCTTCATAATAAAAATCCTATTTATCCAGCCCTTTTCTATAGGCTGGATATGAGCTTTACGTTCACTGTCTCATGCAATCCTTTGCAAGGTAGGGGCAGTCAATGCCATTTACAGCTAAGGGACCTGGGCCATGGAATAGGAGAATAAGGCCAAAGTTAAATGCTAGCCCTGGGATTTGAACTGGGATCTGGCTACTGCTTAAACCTGAACTCTTACCACTATTGGAGAAGATTAGGTCAAGATTCTGGAAGGTTTTGAACGCCAAGTTAAAGAGTCCGGATATTATCTGTAGACTCTGTCTATAAGGTAGAGTCTTTAGCTTGTAGCTGAGGTTCCAGAGGGCCAAGAAAGTCCATTTCTGTAGCCCAGTTCATTGCAAAGACCCCCAAACCACAGGGAAACAGGCCCGTGTGCTCTCTTCAGTAGGCTGCTGTGTGCACTGTGAAACACGGGGAGAAAATCTGATTTGCAGCATTTCCCAAACTTTCTTGGCCGCGCTCAGAAAATCATCTCAGGACAGACTCCAAGAGGCAGTGGCGACCCTCAGATAATTCCTGAACAGCACGCTGCAAACGGAGCCCCACCCATGTTTACGAAGGCATCCTAGGCAGTGGATCCAAGGATGGACACAAGGATGTCAAGCCTGGAGACAGAGAGGCCAGCGAGAAAGCAGCGAATTCTACCCAGGAGGGAAAAGAAGAGAGAGAGAGAAAAAAAAAATGCATTCATCTGTCTCCTAATGGAAAGACTGGGCTCCAGTGACCCAGATCATCAGAGCGTCTTCAAAATCCTCGTCCAATTAAAAACCCATCACATCCGAGAGAGCAATTTTGAGAACCATGAAGAGAGCCGCGTGAGCATGAGGACCGACTCCAGGCCGCCGCTCCTCCCCTGCCTGCACCCCGCCCACCCCTTCTGTGCCCACGCCGGCCATGAGCATCCCTGGTCCAGGCTGGCAGGCTCCCCCTGCACCGGCGCAGCCACCAGGCCCACCGCGGACGCCCCCCGCGCCTCACCGCTCGGTGCCCTCCCACGCCGAGGCCGAGCCCCCTCATCCGGGCAAGCCGTTAGCTACTAACTCTCTGCCCACAATGGAATCATTCGCAAGGCCTTTAAGTGTCACTAGACTTGTCAGCCGACACCTCCTCTTCCTGTTTCCTTCGGCAGTTGTCGGCCCCTGTGTGCTGTGACTCTTTCCTGCCATTACTTTTGTGGTTTCCCCGTAAAGGGTCAGTTAAAGCAAACCACAGCAGCGTGTCAGGACGATGCCCGGTGGCGGGGACAGCCTGGCCGCCCTAGAATCCGAGGAAACGGACGGGACTCCCAACTCTGCGTCTCGGGACCGCGTGGCCTTGGGCAAGTTACCGAGCCTCTCTGAACTCCAGTTTCCAAATTTCAAAAATAAATAAATAAATAAAATGGGAGCGCTGCCCCTCGTTCTAGAGCGAGTCTGAGGATCCAAAGAGGGTAAAGCCCTCAGCGAGTGTTAGGGCCCCGCATCTGTCCAGGGAAGGGGACTCCGTAGCCAGTGCCATTGGCGCCTGCTGTTGCCACGAGTCTCGTTCCTACTCCACTTTGCTTCGTGCCCGTGCGCCAGGGCCCGCCGAGGCCCGCCAAGGCCCGCCACTTCTGGCGGCCGGGCGGCGATGGCTTTGCGAACTCGTCCCGATGCTCCACCTCTGACCGTACCTGATCCATCCGGATCTCCGCCTCAGGGACGTGCATGAGAATTGCCCCTCTGTTGCCTCTTAAAAGAATGTGCGTCGTTTCCACCGACGCAGGGCATCGTCGGGCTCCAAACGCTCCCTCCGTGGACGCGTTTAACCACACGGCTGAGAGGCTAGTTCAGCTAATGTTTAGTGAACACCTGCTGCGTGTTACGGGCATCGCGCTCTGTGCTTTGAAACAAGTCGTCTCACTGACATTGCAGAAAATGACTGTTATGGAGCCACCAGAAGCTCGAGGTAGCATTGATACATACGTGTCCAATCCTAGTATCGCGAGACTTCTTTTTCCTCTTTTAGGGGTGATGGTCATACGTATCAGTGAGTGTGGCTTGGGTACCGACCTATCAGCATGAGGCACTGGATGGTGACCCTTGGGAGCTGGAGGACAGAAACTATTTACCAGCTGCGATGGAAATGTTTTAACAATTCAGTTTTTACTATTTGAACAATGGTACGACTGATCCAGGGCGACCTGGATGAACATTAACCTAGTCTCTCCCCGCCTAGGGGTTCAGACACCGGAGAGATGGCAGAATATCCCTTCCTCTCAGAGTTTAGGATTTACCCTCTGCCTCTTGCTGGCCTGGGTGGCTTACCAGGCACCCAACGCCTAGAACGTCTTCATCCTCGTAGCCTGCCGTTTCCCAGCCGCCCACCCCCCCATGGGGATGGGAAAATTGCGTGTGTGCATCGCGTGACAATAGTTTAAAGGTTTTCCTCCTTGCTCGTTGGTCTGCAAGGCTGCCGGCTCCTTTGCACGTCCCCCGACACCCCAGCTGTCAGCCTACAGGATCCCCCTCTGTGCCATTCCTCAACTTCTCTGGCCTCTTTGCCACCGGCACAGATTGCCACGTGCTATTCCTGCCCCTGAAATGCCGTTCCCGCCTGCTCAGCCTGGCCGGTTCCTGCCCACTCGCCAGGTCCCGGCTCCCATTGTCCCTTTCTTCCTGCAGCTCGCCCACCACCCCAAGGCAGAGCTAGACGTGCCCTCACTTGCACACTCACCACACCCATTGGCATCTCTGCGAGAGCACGTGCCGTATCGCACGGCCATGCCCAGCTCCCTGACTGAGCTGAGAGCTCGCTCCCCAGGCCTCGTTCATCTGCCGATTGCCCATGCCCAGCCCGTAACGGTGCTCGGCCTTTGCTCCAATAACGCGTGCTCCAAGCAGAGAAAAGTGCCCATCCGGCAAGCCTTGCTCAGCCGCAGGTAAGGGGGGGGGGTGGTAAGTGGCCCTTAGAGAGTCAGCTGCAGCCCCTTCCCTCCCTCCCTCTCTCTCACCCCATCATCCTCTGGCTTCTCCCTCTTCTTTTGTGATTCAAAGTGGGATTTGGCACTTCAGCCTGTTGGCTGGCCCCTTCAGAAACAGAGCCCTCAGCGTCAGCCTGAAAGCTCTCCACAGCACCTCGCAGCTACAGGGCTTGCCAAAAGGATGCCCCTGCCCCTCCTGGCCTCTCCAGCACCCGAGCAAGCTGTCCAGGGCCCCCTGTGGTGGGTCGGATGGGCGGGCCAAGTGGTTTAGAGAAAGTCCCTGAAGCTGGCAGGGCATTGTCTCGGTGGCATTGGAGCTTCGGCAGTCAATGACGAGGGAGGAAAGTCCCTGGGATTTCAGACTTGCAGTCGGGGGCCTCGGCCGCCCCTCGACGCTGGCGGTGTGCAGAGAGCTAATCCCCGCTGCGCTCCACGTTGCAGAGGGAGCCGGGCACGCTGTCCTTGTGCCAGACAATGAGAGGCCGGTGGGGAAGCAGCAGGCGCGGTCCTGCCAACGCCAAGCAGGGGCAACTGTGCCAGGAATCGGAGGAGCAGACGGCACCCTGGCAGCCCGAGAGGCTTCAGCCATCCGGCTGCCCTCCGCGATTCCAAAGGAAGTCTGGAAGGGAACTGAGAGGGGCACGATCCGCGTGCCGGGGACCTCACCTAGCGCATCTCGTTTAATCTGCCCAGCAGCTCCGGGGCCTCTGCCTCCCACCCCACTGGACGGAGGAGAAGCCCGGGCTCTTGAGGATAAGTCCCTTCGCTCAGCGGGACCACCCCTCACGGCCCTACAGACTGGCTGTCGGCCAAGGCCAAGCTGACAAACCCGGGCTGAAACCTAGCCACGTCCCAGCCATGCCCAGAGGGTGCCTTTCCTAATTCGCAGAAGTCTCCCGGAGGCCGGCCACCTCCCTGCTCACAGCCGCGGCCCGGGCGACGCCGTGCCGGCTTGCCATCCTCAGCTCGCTGTCCCGCCTCGAACTCGAAGGAGGTCCAAGCGAGGTGAGGACAGACAAAGTCGGGGAGACTCAGCGCTGGGAGGAATGGGGGTCCACTGACCCCTTTCTCCCCGCTGTATTCTTTCTTCTCATCCTGGCCTGGTCATTTGTTCGTGGGTCCCACGTAGCTGCTTCTTTTTCCATATAAAGTTCTTTGGGCTGCAGTTGGGTAGGGTAGGGGGACAGGGACAGGAATACACACACACATGGAGTTTTAAAGCCGTTATCGATGCTAATACATCTTCGATACCAGAGTTCTCCTGGGCGTGAGGCAGCTAGTGTCGTTGGTTTGCTCACAGCTGATAAAGCTGGGGCTTGGAGGTCAGCGTCTCCGTGGGATTCGTGTCGATAACAGGGAAGCCTAGCCGAGCACATCTCAAATCCTGGCTTCGCTCTGCCTTTTCGCTGCCTTGGCCTCTGCCTGCCTCTCCGCCCTCTCCGGCCCATCCCACAGACCTCTGGCAGAGGAGTCTTGCCAAGTCTCTTGTCCATCCTTTTTCTTCCCAACTCGAAAGCAGTAAGGGGGTCCATGTGGCCGAGAGAATAAAGTCTTAAGCCTCCACAAGTCAGTTCGTTCATCTAAAAGTGCGGCCCCCGGACGGCAGCATCCGTATAACCTGGGGACTCGTTAGGAACGCGAAATTTCACGGCTCCACTCCACACCTACCGAGCTGGAAAGCCTGGGGGCGGGGTCCAGCCAGCTGTGTTGGAACCAGTCCTGCAGGTGCTTCTGATTCTTGCCAAAGCTCAGGAACCTGTGGCCTCCCTTTAGTGTCTTTGTTACCTTCTATGCTGAACCAGTCAACCCTCCCCTCCTCCTGCTCGGGGGCTGTTTGTCTTTCCTCTTCATCCCCACTGGTGACGCCAGCAGCTGGTTGTCTCCTCGACCTTCATCCTCCCCTTCTTCGTTACCAGTAGATCTGTCTTAGGTGTCAATCGGACCACATTTCCTTTGCAACGAGGCGTGGTCACAGAATTAGATTCTAGCTCTTGAGCTTAAGTGGAGCTTAAACGTGAGGGACCCCTCAGAAGGAAGGACAGATAGCTCGAGTGAGTCCCTTTTCGTTTTTCTGCTTTTTCCTTCCTTCTCCTGACTGCTGCCTGGGATATGGACACAATGGCTGGAGCTGCAGCAGCATTTTAGGACCTTTGAGGTAACCTTGACAGGGAAGCTACACACAGCCAGACAGAAAAACAGAAAAAGCTGGGGTCCCAGGGAGCCACCATAGCCATTCTGGAATCCCAGAATTTTATAGGAGAAAAATCACTGTGTGCAGAAGCTGTGGAAATCGGGTTTCTGTTATAACAGCCAAAAGCAATTTCTAACTTAAAACGCTTTCCAAATTTCTCTTTATTTATATGTGGGCAACCTGTTCTCTAAGGCCTGCTTTGTTTCATGTCTTATTCTTTTAACAAACACTGGGGAGCAGCTCCCCTGAGCCGGGCCCTGGTTGGGTCCCGGGTCTGTGAACACAGATGAGCGTAGCATCATCTCGTGCTGGGGCAGCTGAGGTTCGTCTCTCTCTCTCTCTCCGTGAACCGTTAAGGGCAGAGCCTCTGACTCATTCACCTTTGGGTCTTCAGCCTGTAAGGTGGGCCTTGGTGCCTGGAAGGGGCCTAGTCTAGGTTTGTGCCACGGAAAATGACCGCCCTGGATGGCCCTAGAAGCTTTGCCTGAGTCCTCTCGTCCACAGTGATCAGAACAGAAGGGACATTTACTGAGTACCTAGTATGTGCTCAGTACCATGTTAGGCATTTTTTTTTTTCCTGCTCATGATTTCACTCCGTCCTCCCAGACACCCAGCAATATTTGGATTATGATCCTCATCGCACACTTAGGTAAACTGAGCCTCATTGAGCTAGCAATGACTTGCTGGCTTATAACAGCACAGCTGGTAGTTAACAGATGGGATTGATATTCTAGTGGAGTGTTTTGTGTTGCAAGAAACAGAAAACCCAGGTTAAACTGGTCGACCTCCAGAACCTCAGCGGTAGGGCTGCCTTTAGGCAAGAGTAATTCTAGAAGGTTCCTTCCTCCGCAATCCACAGAATTCCCGAAGTTCACTCGGAACCGACTTCGGCTCGTGGCCCGCTCCTGAACCACGCGTGGGGTCGATGCAGGGGGGTGAGCGTAGGCATGCGCTCACGTGTGCGGCTTCTATGCAGGTGTACACATCGGGGCTTCCAGGTGGTTGCTCACCTCTTTTCTCGTCTACGCATCGCTCCATCCCACACTGAGGGACTCCGTACACACGCGTGCGGACACTCCTGCCCTCGCGTGCGAACTCCACGTCTGGCCTAGGCCTGCCTTTGGGAGGGCAGAAGTGCAGAGGGGGCCAGGGTAGGGCCGGGGAGTCGAGCCAGGATACCAAGGGCGTGGTCTGTAAGGGGAGGGGCAGGCTCCTTGGGAGTCTGTGCCCCCCAGACTCACCTTGCAGTAAGATGCGTGCATGGAGAAGGGTCGGAGCTGGGCACTCGGAGGTGTGGGGCCCAGTTGCCTGACTACAGTGATTAGCAACATCCTGATATGGGGATTGGCCTCAGCTAGCGAGACCCCTCGCCGGAGCCGGAAGTAGCATCACACCCACACCCACACCCACACCCACGAGTACAGCGGGCCATGGCGTTGAAGGGACGAGATGGGAGTAGATGCCCAAGGGCTAACCATCAGCCAACCCTACGGGGGCCCAGATCCAGCTGGCTACCTGCCCAAGCCTTCCCTGCCCAGCCATGCTGCCCGCCAGCCCAGAAGAGCTTGCCGGCAGGACCTGTGTTCTGTTCACCACGGAACTCCCAACACTAGTTGCAGAGACTGGCCCAGAGTACATACATGTTCAGTACATATTTATGGAATGCTGAATGAATGAATGAATGAATGAATGAATGAATGAATGAAAAGGCTTCCTCTCATCCCCGTCACTCATAGTTTTTATTCCATGTATCTTGTACACAGTCTAAATCTTTTTTGCTTTCGGCCGTTTCTAGTATACTCTAGTCGCCTCACGTTGGGCCCCTGAGACTCTATCCCAAGGTCAAGGCTGCAGGTGGGACTGGCTTGGTTAACTCCCCTTCCCCGCCCCCCGGAAGGGGTGTCATCGATCAAAGCCGGATACATAGTTCAAAGTGGGAGCTCAGTGACAGAGACCAAAGGGTGCCTCCCCAACACCTCATGTCCCGTGGAGTGTAACTGAGTGTGGGGCAGGCACCCCAGCCCCTCCTCGGGGCTTTTCGATGCCAAGATTAGAATTTGATCACAACAGAAGTGTAATTTGGCCAGGCATCACGACGGTAAATTGCCTTCGTCTAATTTACCATCATCGGTGGCCATCCGCGGCAGTAACTGTACTTTGCTGCTCAAGATAGCGGGCCCTGTCTTCATTCCTGCCTCGACAGTCAGCAAGGGTCAGCCCCCTGCCCTGTGCACACCAGCCCCTGCCAGCGCCGTCTCCGAAAGGGAATTTTCCTGTCCCCGTGATGATAATGAATCGCGTTACCTCCTGCCTCCAAGAGACAGGACCACATTTTCCGAGACATGAGTTTCGACCTGAGATAATGACCCTCCTCCGATGATGGCCCGTCTCTGGAAGACCGGGTCCAAGGCTCCGTCGAAATGATTTTACAAAACACGCTGAACGTGAGGCTGCTCTACAGATGGCCTCAGTCCGGTCGTTTTATTCCTCGCAGTAAGTGATTTGCATCAGCAGCTGCCTAACCCTGGAGGGTGCGATGTAATCCACATACTGAGAAGTCCCCAAATGGGTTCGGGGGGCTGACAAAACCCACAATGCAGGGGCTCGGGTTTCCCTTGGCTCGATCTTGCCTTGAATCCCCTCCCTACTCACTCCGCCCACCGGTTCCTTCCGAATGGGAAGACTGGTCTGAATTCTCTGCGGTATCGATTGGAGGACTGTATAAGAGCTCCATTCCAAATAATTCCTTTGCACGACTGGCCCCTAGCAAATGTAACTAAAGGACAGCAAGGCTTGTGACACTCTAAATCCCTGTCTGCGATACCGACTCTTCTCCCTCCGGCACCAGCGCAGTGGCGGGTGCTCTCAGGCTTGTAATTAGTGAAGAAGGAATGAATGAACGATCGGTCGAATTCACTGTCTCTCGATCCAGTGGGTGGAACCTAACTAACTTCCCCTCCAGTTCCCTTCTTCCCTAGTCCCCCGCCGCGTCAGGGCGTCTCGGCCACGGAGAATCGCCAGCTCTGGCGTGTTCGGGATCGTCTGGGCCGTGGGGTTTGGCTGTTGCGAGCCGCGGCACAGGAACGAGCCCCGTGAGCGGGGCCAGGGTGCCCGACGTGAGGCCGTCTGCGGCGCCGGCCCTCGCTCTGCTTCTCGTTCTCGCCACGGCGGCCAGAGCTGCTCAGGAAAAGAGGGGATAGAAGTGAGTGTCTAGAAAGTCACGGCCCGATTTACGCCTAGCGCAGGACGCGTGTCCCCTGATTTGTGTTGAGACCCAGTTAGCAAAACGACATTTACGGTTTTTAGTTTTGGAAATAAAGGGAGGGAAAATCAAATCTCAAATGCCGTGTTGTACCAGTGAAGGGTGTGGACCCCCCACGGTTACGAATGACTGTTGCATGGACGTCTGAGATGGTCGAGGCACGGTTACATGGTATCTTGAATGCGACAGGATCTGCAGAAGGAGCCAAGGGAACGACTGGAGAAATACCATCCTCGAGTTTCGACGCCCCCTGTGAAGCGATGTTGTTGGTGGGTTGAGTAATGTACATGTCTGTGTCCTAATTGGTAGAAGCTGTTGCTTTACATGGCAAAAGAGAGTTTGTAGCTGCGATCGAGCTAACAATCTTAGGATGGGGAGACTATCGTGGATTATCCAGGTGGACCTGACCTTGTAATGAGTAATTTATTTTGTGTCTGACCTTCCAAAAAAGGACATATCAGGTTCAGTGGCATCAAAATGACTCAGTATAGAGCACGCTAATGATTTATTTTGATGTGTGAGGGCATTGGAGGGGGCGGAGTGTGGGGTGGGAGGTGATTCCACGTTACCGGTTTGCAGAGACATCCTGCCTTTCAGTCGCTTGAGGAAGTGAGTCTGGGGCTTGGCGGAGTGATACCCTCCAGTTCCAAGGCAGGAAACAGAAATGGGTTCTGTAGGAAATGATCTTCTCAGGTCGGACCTTTCTGAATTGTTCACCACAGCTTTTCAAGATGTCGTTTTAAGTCTCCACAACTCAGTTTTCCTGGAGTGGTTAAGAGCATGGGCTTTCAGCATGGAGATGCCTGGGCTCAAACCTGAGATTCACAGCTCTCCAGCTTTGTGACCGGGGGCCAGTTAAATAATGTCTTTAAGCAGCGTTTTCATTCGTGTAATAGGAGTAATAAAACTGACTTTATAAGGTTATTTACTGTATGTAAATAAGTTAGCCCACAGTCTGGCATATACTGATCACTCAATAAATGGGCATTATTATTATTATTATTATTATTATTTAATTGCCCATGGAAGGGCCACGACAGTCATTTACATTAATGCCACAAGGGCCCATACTCGTGGGAAGCACCTGTCGTTTTTTGATCAGTGTGTTAGGTAGGTTTCTCCAGAGAAATAAAACCAATAGGAGATAACGAGAGGAAGCTAAGTCCCAGGGGAGCTGATGTGCGGTTTCAGTTTGAGTCCGAAAGCCAGCAGGCTCCGGAACAAAGCAGAGCTATTGTTTTCAGTGCGATTCCAAGGACAGAACCAGACTGATGTCCCAGCTCAGTTAGGCGGACAGCAAGAGTGCCCGCTCGCTACGCCTTTTTGTTCTATTCATCTTCAACTGCCTGGATGAGGCCCACCCATGTGGGCGAGGGCAATCTGCGTAACTCGCTCTACCAATTCAAGTGTTAATATCATCCGGAAACACCCTCGCCGACACAGTTAAGGTAACATTTGACCGAATGTCTGGGCATCCTGTGGCCCAGTCAGGTTGACACATACAACTAACTGTCATGTTTGGCCCGCAGATAAACATCAGTGGGGCAAATTCGTGGTACCGTTTCACAGCTTATATTAGGTAGTAGAAGTGCGTGGTGTGTGACGTTATTTCCCCATCGAGTCCCCGATAGTGGGAGCACATGTTGAGTGAAGCCTCTACTCGTCCGGGCCCCTGAGTGACTGTGATGAACAGAGTCCCCTGCTGACCTGCAGGGACACGTTGCCGCGTGGTCCGAGGGAGGCAGCCCTCAGAGGCCCCCTGGAGTGGAAGCCTGACATTTAACAGCATAAGTCACTCCTCCAGCCGAACAGCTCCAAAGGACATCCCGAAATTAACATACTCACACGTCCAGAACCAAATCCTCACTCCCCCGCCCCCCCCAAACACGCTCTTTCCAGTCCTGCTCATTTCCACACACGGCGCCATCCCTCTCACTTGTTAAAGCGAAACCTGGGATCCTCCCTTGATTCTCTCCTGCACTCCTCACATTCTTCGTCAGTCAGTCAGTTCTATTTCCAGAACAGATCGCGAACTGGTTCACTTCTCTCCATCACCAGTACGATGACCCGAATCCAGGCCAGGATCGATGCGGTTGCCTCTTAACTCACTCCTTGCTTTTTATGCCAATTGACTGACACCTCATTCTTTGCAAAGCAGCCAGAGTAAACTCTTAAGACAGAAAGTGTGCCTTGTCATCCTCCTGCTTAAAAGCAATTCGATAATTCGTTAGGACATTTTTACTGAACACTTATTAACTGCAAGGAACTGTCCTTATACACCGGGGGCACAGCAATCATTACATTTCTTTCTTCAAGGGCACAAAAAATAAGTGTTTAAGCAGGGTTAGGTGCAATGGCAGAAAGGAGAAAGAGGTCGAGGATGGATAAAAGAAGGCATTACTCGTGATGGCCCTTGATTTAAACTTAGAGAGACGGAGCGGAAGGACCTGAGGGAGTAGCGGGGAGGAAGAGAGTGGTGGGGTCCGTAGGTGGGAGGCCCTCGAGGGGCCGAGGAACGGCGGGAACCGGAGTTCTAAAAGGGGCGACGGTGGTGGCGGTGGCAGGCAACGGCGCTCAGAGTGCAACCCAGACCGTGACGTGTCGCCCGGCTTCTGCCCCCAACTCCGCCTCAGTCCACGTCGCGTCCCTGTCCTCACCTGGGGGACGCGAGCCTCTCCTCTTCCCGAACCTGCTCCAGCTCACTTCCTCCCTCTTTTGTTTTTTTTTTGTTCTCCCTTTCTTTCTGCCTGGAAAGCCCTTTCCCCAGAAGTCCTGTGGCTGGCTCCATCTCCGCATTCGCGTCTTCCCCAGACCCCTTCGATCACGTCATCCACACGGTACTTGCCCACACCCGAAATTTTTCCGTTTCTTGGTTGACTCGCTGACTGTCCGTTGGCCCCTCTCCCCTCCGAAGGCAAGCCGTGAGGGAGCAGGGGACCGACCTCATGCGTCTTGTTCTCTGCTGACACCCCAACACCTGGAGCCGAGGCTGGCAAGGGGACGGAGCCCAAGGAGCAGTGCGTAAATGGACAAACACATGAATAAGCCGATCTCTGTAAACAAAGTTTCCCATCAGCGCCTTGAAAGTTGTCGACGTGCAGATATTTTTATTTTTTTTTTACCCCAAGCAAGTTCGGTATTTTTGTGGAAATCACTTGGAAACCCTTTCTGGTAGAAGCCGCCGTGCTCAACTGGGAACAATTTTGTCCTGCAGAGGCATTCGGCAAATGTCAACTGACATTTTTGTCGTCCGTGCGCTGCTGGCATCTAGGGAGAGAAGATCATGGATGCCGTTAAACATCTTATACCTCGTGGGGCAGCCCGCCGACAATGAGGAACTTTCTGGCCCAAAAATGTCCATAGTGTGTCAAGGCTGAGAACCCCGTGAGAACTGCTGGCCAGACCGAACTCTATGCCAAACTCGGACGTGACTCCAGCACACGCTGGTCAGTGTGACTCCCCCAGGGGCCCTGCATGTCTCCAGTGAGATGCGGAGGGAACCACCGGACCGGCACCACCGAGGATAAGCAGGAAAAGACACAACCCTGAGGTCAGACCTGCGTTTGTACCTGGTCGTTATCTGCCGTCTGGGGCCCGAGCAGCCATGAAGTGGACAAACATGAAATTGTGTGGACGGGACGTGAAAACTCACAACGCAGGCCTCGGTGGTCCCAGCATCGAGGGTTTCTCAACTCCCCAAACTCTCCCTGGTCACAGGAGACCCCATTCGCAAAACATTTATTCAAGGCTTAATTACTAATAGCTTCCCACATGGAGCCACTCCACCGCAAGGCTACACGTCAGGCTGGCTGGTAATCAGCGCCTCCTTCATGAGCTAATCAGTGGAGACGAATAGGCGTGAGAGGGGTGGGGACCTGAGGAGGGACTCCCCCTCCCTTCCCTTCAGGGCTCCGTTCTAATTAGGGCCCCGTTCGCATGCTGACGGGCGCTAGGATCCTGGAAAAATGGGGCAGGCATTTCCCTGTGCATTTCTGCCCCCGTGTAGGCAGATGCGTGAGACTGATGGGTTTCCTCCAGCCCGAAGCATCAGCCCTGGTTGTGACTGGTGGGTGTCCTGAGCCCTTTTATCTGAACAGGCTGGAGATTCCCCCTGAGCTGACCTCCACCCGTACACGCATCCCAGCACGCCTCAGGTCCTGGGGCTGGCTGCTGCTCTGTGTGCGTTGTCTGAATGAATGCTTGGTTTTAGCATTATTATCTTGATGATAGAGATGAGACACTGACTTTCTCCAAATTATGCAGATAGTTGGCAGAAGAACTGGTCTCCAACTCGCCAATGAATCCAACATTTGTTTTATGCACACTTGTGCCAGGTACTGGCATACGGTCTAATGGAAGAGATACACAAGCAGGTAATCATCACACCACACCTGGGGGCTCATGACATGGGCCAGCTCCATTCCAAAACGCAATGTCCTTCTTTCTCTCTTGCACTGAGCTGGCCTTCACTGGATGGGAATCCAGGTGAGGGATACTGGGGACATGGACCACTGTGTAAATGGTGACAAGCCATCAGATTCTTGTAAGGATCAATTAATTCCTATATTATTAAACTTATTCCAGGTGAGGGCACTGGGAGAAAAAGAAATTTACAGTCCCATTCATTTATTAACATAGATGTAGAAAAATCTTACACAAAATATTAGCTAACTGAAATTTGTGTATTAAAAAATGACACACAAAAGATTCCTTGTGCATAAATAAGAAAAATAGCAATAGAATAAGTCAAAGCATGTGAACATGGAATTTCTGGCAGGGGAAGCCATGCGCATCTGAGGAGATGCACAAAATTATTAACAATCAAAGAAAGACAAATTACAAAAGAAGATACCACATTCTAGTTAGTAGACGGACAAAATTAGAAAGCTGGATGACGCCAAGCATCGGTGGGGGTTTGGGGTCGGGCACCCTTGGGCACTGTCACCAGGGGGCCGGGTGGTGTGGGTGGTTTGCCGAGCACAGCTGGGGAGCTCTTAATTGAGTCACATTAAGTGGATATACACCGAATGACTCAGCAATTCCACCCCTCTCTGTGTAATCCAAAGAAATCCTCCAGCAGCTCCCCAAGGGGCAGAGAGAGGACTCTCCACTGCAACACAGTCGAGGTGCCAGGAAGCTGGAGACAGCCCGGGTGTCTGTTATCTGGAGACCCGATAAGTCAGCGTGGAGGGCGCACACAGAGCAGAGCAGGGAGCAGCAGTTTAGAGACAACAGATTAGCTGTAACCATAGCAACATGGATGAACTTTAAAAAAATGTAATTAGCGAGAAAGGTAAGAAGCAGAATGAAATATATAACTCAACAGCATTTACGAGAAAGTTCAGATACATACATATAAAACAACACCCGTTTTCGCAAGAACCCATGCAGACAGAGCGTGTGAGCGCATATGGGCGATTTCCATGGTGGGAAGGAGACCAGGAGTAGGGGGTGCGGTCAAAGTTCCAGCAGGAAGCAGATGGTACACCCGAATTAAGAAGATTCAAGACAGTTTTGTTTGCAAAGGTGTGGGAGGGTGTAGGGAAACCATACGAGGTAGTTCAGAAACCCGGAGCTAATGGAAGGGGAGCCGTCACCACGACCCAGCCTGAGGGCCCTGGAGGGCGTGGTCTCGGGGACTTAAGGCGTAGACCTATAAGGACAGCATTACCAGGACAACAGCGCTGGCTTTCAGCTGCGGAGGGACCCAGAGGGGGGAGATCAGGGATGCCTCACCCTGACTCACTCTCCTCCCTCCTGCGTGCTCCTCCAGAGCTCCCCACTTCCTGCTCAACAGGAAGACAGAGGGCAAAGGGGGCCACTGATGTCACGCACTTGCCTCGCCTCCCGGACAGAAAGAGCAGTGAAGTGTGTTGGCGGGAGTGAATCTTGAGGGACAAATGGCAGCCACTTGACTAACGGGCTCTGAGGAGAAAAAGAACTAATAGATATTAAGATGGTGGCAGGGGGCTTGCAAGGAAAAAAAGAGAGAGAGAGAGAAAGAAAGAGAGGAAGGAAGGAAGGAAGGAAGGAGGGAGGGAGGGAGGGAAGAAGGGAGGGAGGAAAGAAGGAGGAAGGAAGGAAGGAAGGAAGGAGGGAGGGAGGGAGGGAAGAAGGGAGAGAGAGAAAGAGAGACAGAAAGAAGAAGGGAAGGGAAGGGAAGGGAAGGGAACGGAAGGGAAGGGAAGGGAAGGGAAGGGAAGGGAAGGGAAGGGAATGGAAGGGAAAAAAGAAAGATAGTTCCATATGTAGGAGGAATCCAGGAGCTGGCTGCAAAGGAAACAGTTTTTTTCACCGCATTTTTGATATCCTACTCTGTGTATGTGTGAGTGTAAGTGTGTAACACAGGTAAATCTGGGTGTTCACATTTATAATGCCTGTTATATAAAAAGTTGGTGACTTGGCACACAAATTAAAGCACCAGTGGTCCCTAACCATAGTAAAATTCGGGAAGCATAACCTTTGAAAATGCAAGCTTTAATTAGATCTTTGAGAAGTAGTTAAATATATAGAATTTCCGAATCACACTTTTCTGGGACCCATGCAGACCTGAACATTCCCATAGGAATGTTCTGAAGCCCCAGTGTTTCAGAGCCGGAGTTTAAAAATTACTTCCTTGAACAAACGCATAGCTCTCTGTGATTATCTAACCCAAGTCATCAATCTCCATAATGCGTCTCCTCTTCCAGCTCCTGCCTTTGATTAATCCGAACTGCTTCTAGTTTCTTTTATTACAGAGTATTAATGTTTAAAATACCGTAGTCTATAAGAGTCCAATTAAGTGGACTCTGGAAAATTCCATTCCTTCAGTGATGAAAATTCCGTTCCTTCCCGTCCAGTGATGAATCTTCCGAGAGTTACTTCACCACAGTGCTGGCCCAAGACAGGCCTGTTTATCTCTTTCTGCTTCATACTGCAGCTGGAAGTTAGAAGTGTCTCTTGCATGCAACACAGAAATTTGCTAAGTGAACCCCAGCGAGATCTGGCCTTTGGAATCGGGACAGACTCTGCACAGGGTCTGAGGCCGTGGCGAGGAACCCTGAGGCCAGGTGACTTCCACCAGGGATGCTGCCTCAGTCACCAGAGGGACAGGCATGGGCCTCAGGAGGATCGACAGATGAACACGTCTAGCTTGGTAAAGGCTAAAGTGGGACAGCAGATCAGTAAATGGTTTAGACAAACCGAATCCATCGACCAAATGTTTCATGACTTGGGAAAACCATCCTGAGGCCTGGAAACCATGCCACACGAATCTCGGGAAGAATGACAGGCTTGGCACCGGGTTGCCGGGTAGACCAGATGCCCAGGGCTGGCGGCTAGGCCTTCTGAGGCCAGAAGTGCCAGGCTGGGGCCAGACCAGAGCGGAAAGCAGGCTCGTGAGAGACCTCCAGAGTGGGTTCGGGCGAGCGCCACCACCCCCGCTGGGCGTTGGGGCAGCCGAGAAGTCTGGGCTTGGGCAAGATTTTCTCAGCTCACAACTCTGTCCTGCTCACTTGGGTGTTCTTTTTTGACCTTTAGGTTGTGTGTGTCTTTCCATAGCACACTGGGTACAGACAGGAGGTGGAAATCCTGCCGGTGTGATCGTGGGTGGTCGATCAGCACAGAACCTGGGGCGATCTGGGAATCGGGGCCCTACGAGCGAAAGGGCAGGATGGCCTGACTGTGGTGACTGCCAGGATCCTGAGGGGGTACCACAGCGAGCTCCCAAAAGTAAAGTGTGGGGGGGTGGCCAGGAAGGATGTCTAAGCCCAGCCTGGCTGGCCACGCCCTCTCTGACTCTGCTCACTCACCAGCCACGAGCAGTTTAAATGGGCAGTTAAGTGTACGTACTGTATTCAGTCGAGCCACAAAATGTCAGCAAGTCTTAACTTCCTCAAGGGGGTGGGGTTCCCGGAAATCATAGCACACGCACCGCGTGAGAATCCTGGGATACGCCAGTATTCATTGCAAATTTCTTGTGGGAAAAGACCATGTCTGTGTGGTGCCGTTAATCCTGGCACTGTGCCCGGCATCTAGTACATGCTAAGTGAGTATTTGTCGGAAGAAGAATAGAGAGAAGGGATGGAAGGAGGGAAGGAGGGAAGGAAGGAAGGAGGGAGGAAGGGAGGGAGGAAGGGAGGGAGGAAGGGAAAAGCAAAGGTAATCGATTTAACCAGAAGAAACATTTTCCAGATGTTATTTCCTAATCACATTTTAGAGATTTTCCTTTCTTAGTCCGCTCTTATGTTTAATCATTGTAGCAATTTATCAATATTTGCTGGCAAAACAAAACAAAACAAAACAAACAAACAAAAAAAGGTCAGTAGGAGGGAGGCGAAATTTTAAGAAAAAATTCAGGAGTAAAAATTGGAAACAGAAAATTCCAACTTCCCTGGCCAGTTAGGAGACGGTCTACTCTTATGGCCTCGTTTTGACTCGTGCTTCGCTTAGGTCTAGGCTCACACCGAGTGTTTTGTGGTCACACCTGCTCTCGGTGGATAACCCGACAGCTGAGAGAAGCCGCTGCTCAGTTTAAGTCTGCAAACGTTTTGGGGCACCTACGCCGTGTCGGGGAGCAGATGGGGGCGGTAGCGGAGCAGGCGTGACTGCCCATCGGCCCGCGAGCTTGGAGTGGGAGGCTCCTCACCCCTCCCCGACCTTGGGGTGTGGCCCTGACCTTGGGATGTAGCCCTGACCTTGGGGTGTAGCCCTGCTCACTGTCTCCACAGTGGGGGCCATTTTCAAGGACGCAGCCTTGACAGAGAGATGGGTCGTTGAGACCGTTTGGGTGGTGTATACGTGGCTGAACCTCGCTAAGGCTTCTGTATATTTTAAAAGAGTCTCTATATTCTAACGGTGTGGGAACATCTATTCATCTTGCGGTGTGCAATTTCCCTTGCTCATGACACGCGCCGCTCACCAGTCCAGAGTGGCCGGCCCCTGTCTGAGGTTCCTTCTTGCCCTTCGTGTACGAGGCCCGATTTACAAACCAACCGTTGTTGCATTGTAGAGGCGCGGGCTTAGTCCTGTCTTCCCAGGACTAAATCTGGAAGTGGAAGGCAACTGAGGATTATTCCGGAGTAACACAGCATCCCCCCTTCCTTCCTCCCTTCCTCCATCCATCCATTTATCATCTGTCCATTGCTGTGGGGTGGTGGGATTCTCGAATAGTCTCCCTTCGGTTCTAACGTGTAGCCAAGGGTGCGAATCACTGCTTTGGGACAATGAGTTTGAGTCTGCTGAACAGGTAAGGGGAGAGAAGATGGTCCAGGAATAAACGTACGCAGAGGCACAAAAACACGATAGAATAAGTAGTTCTCAAGGAGGAGCAAAGCGTAGATATAGCTGGAGGAAAAAGGATTCGCTGGGGCTTGGGAGAGAGGAGGTGAGCGCTGGGCTAGACGAGAACAAAGTGCAGTGAGCGAGCCCGGGTGGGTCATCCTCAAAGCCAGGAGGATTCGGGAAGACAGCGCAGGGAAGGCTGGAGCTAAGGCACTGCCTTGAAGGGCAGCTGAGACTTGACAGGTGGAGATGGCGCGAAGCCTGTCCGTGTGGAAGGGACAGAATCCTTGGGAGGACCTTGCGAGGTGTCTGGTAGGGCTGGAGTTTGGAGTCCCGGGCTGTGAGGCAGGGGGTGACAAGGTGAAAAATAAAAGATTCGAGTTGGAGCACAGGCTGAGGGTTTGCGATTTTACCCCAAATGGAGAGCCGTCGAAGGTTAGTCCTGGGACGAGGGGCACGCCAAGGTGACGTCTGAGCTTTACGACTTCAAGGCGGGAGGCCGGCTGACAGGGGGAGAGGCCCGGATCGAGGCTAACGGATGATTTCCAGGCGGTCGACTTTGCCCATCTCCGACACGATTAATGGGCACGTTAATTTAGTCTAAATGAGTAAGAGGCATTTCCTTACCCTTTAAAACTCAGAAGCTGATTTAAGTGAGGAGTCGTTTCAAAGATCAATTTGAAGTTGTTGTTGGCAGAAAGCAGCTCGTGGGGGTGGAGATGAGGTAAATGGCGTAGAATCAGGACTGGGTTTTTGCGAAAAATCCTGCTCCCTGAAGAGACGGAGCCCTTAGCAGAGGGCGAGCTGTGTAGCTTTCCCGGCCCCCATTCCAGGAAGACGGGGGGCTCCAGCACTCACCTGTGCCTGTCCCTCTGCCCCCATCTGGGCTGGGCACTGAGAGCACACCCCCAAATAGCTACCTGAACCCCAGAAATATCTCAAAGTGTAAAACAAAAAAAAGCAGACAACTTCCTGCCTGCCTTTTCTAGACCGGGAAATTCTTTAAAGGAAGAACGAAGAGGAAAACCTACTTTTTTGGTCTGTGAGCCTCGAGGCCGGGGACCTGCCGATTTCATAGCCATTCTGAGGAGGACAGTGGCTCGTCAGCAGCGTGTGCCCACAGCGGTGGGGACAGTGTCTGGGATTCAGCTGGTGAGTGCGAGGATGATGTTTAACCGGATATGCCAGTTGTTCAAATACCGAAATGCTTTCCCAGGAATGCCGGACAATCCTGCTGTCGTCAGAATGTGCTTGCATTGCCTGGCCGTTCCATCCCCTTCTCTGGGACCCCCTCGGACACCCCAGCATGGTCCAGCCATGTAGGGTCAGTGTTCCTGCCACAACGGGGCCTTCCGGGCTCCCCGTCTAGAGTTACCTGCGCAGGTGCCCCCGCCGGCTGGTTGTGTGAGGTTCTGAGTGTCGCCCTGTGTGTGTGAGTCCGGCTGTCTCTCCAGATGGCTTCGTACTTCCCTCTCGTTCCCAGCCGGATGGGCAAGGTCTTCGAAGCCAGGGCCTGACCCACGTCCTGCCTCTTCTTCCTGGGGCCTGCGTTCTGTTCCCAGCTCCCCGCTCCCATTCTGCATCCTCCAGTCTTGACTAGGATCTTGCTTTGAATTTAGCGGTCCACACTTCTCCGGGTACCACTGTCAGATCCACCTGTTTCGGGTCGTCGCAGTAGGTGAGATGCTCTGGTGAGCACCACCTCAGGGCACCTCCCTTTGCTAGGCCTCCCGATCACTGGACTCTGGTCTCCTGGTCACCTTCCCTTCCGGGCCATGCCCGAAATTGTGGCATACCCGGGCAGCTAAGCACCTCCGTGTGAGGACAAATGCAGTGTCTTGTAGGGTGACCGCAGGTCCTGGCAGGTCCTCGCTGAGGGTCGAGGGTTAAGGTCAAGGCCTGGAGTGGCTGACAGACACGGGCTCCAGGACTGGTGCTGCCACTTACGGGCTTGAGGGACCGTAGGCGAGTTGCTGAACCACTTAGAACCTCAGTTTCCTCATCTGTTCAACGGGGAAAAGTATACTGTGTCCTCTCAGGTTTGAGGTGAATGATAAATGAAGGTGCTAATGCGGTGTTGGCAGGTAGGGCTGTCCAGTAAGTGGGAGCTCTTACTATGTGTTCTGTTGTATTCCTCTTCCTATCACTTCTAGGACTCGTCCCCACTCTGTGTCTCTGGACTGGTGGACCGGTCAGTTTTTGTTTCCTGGCAACCCTCGCCGTCCCCTGCTCCTCGCCCCCCAAATCTGACTAAGGATTTCAGTTCAGATAGCCTTCTGACTCTTTCCTCTCTTGGTTACCTCGCTCATCAGTGTCAAAATCTGGACCTCGGTCATCTCGTTGGCTGTGGCAGGGATCGCTGAGAGCTTACCCGGTACCGATGGGCGGGAGGTGACAATCATGAGGAATGAAAGCCACGCTTTAAGGATGATGGAGTGCTGAGACCTTGGGCTGTACCACTTCTGGAAAGCCTTCCCTGGGCTCCTCGTTAGGGGCGGAAGAGCCCTGTATTTGGTTAAACCCAGCCATGGTTGGGTTTGTATAGCTGAATGATGAATGCTAACTGGTACCCTGGCCCCAGCCTCCGGCAAGGAGAACCATGTATGGGCTCATTCACCACAGAACCTTTTTTAGGGCACGGTCTGCTTCAGGCTCATATCCAGCAGCCAGGAAGTGGCCCCGTAAGTGTCCCAGCCACAGTGCAGCTCATCCACTCAGGGAGCTGAGAGGCTTCGAGCATCCTCACAGCCCGTTCCGCGCTCTCTCCAAACTAGCTATCGGCGATGGAGAGGGAGAGACTCGATTAGACTTCTCCGACAGGGCCAGAAAGAGTCTGGCTCCACTCTCTCTGCCTCCCTGGCCCTAAATGCAAGGGGAGCACTATGTGGTATGGGGTGAGGGGCAGCATTTAAGCAAGACATATGTGACCAGAGAGGATGCAGGAAGATCAGCCTAATAGAACCTCGGCTAGGAAAAACGGAATAGCTTCCAACTTTGTCTCCTGTTACCTAGCGCGATGCCCAGCTCATAGTGCCTGCTCAGTATGTGTCACTCATTTGTCTAAATTTCAGGGTGGAGGAGGGAGAAAGGCAGTTACACATGAACATGTTAAACAACAACAACAAAAATGTACAAGAAAAAAGAATGAAAGTATACAGTCCCTCCCGTTCTTGATTCTACTTCTCTTCCCATTGCCAAATTTTTGCTTATCTTTTCAGAAAGAATCTATGTGCACCTAAGTTTAATCAGGCAGACTAGACGAGGCCTCACTAGCCAGCCACCCAAATAATAGTGCCTTGAAACAACACGGAGGAAGTCGGTTTATTTCCTACTCACGCCACTGGCGCATCATGAGTCATTAGGAGGCTCTGATCCCCCTGTGCCGGGGGAACAGAGAGAACCGGAGGGTTCTGCACGGGCCATTAGATGCTCCAGCGTGTGAGCGGCATGCATCCCTTCTGCTCCAAAACTCATTGGCCAGAAGGAGCCATGTGGCCGCTCGGACCGTAGTGCAGCCAGGAAGTCGGACCGAGCACTCGCTCAGAACGGGGCGAGCCAGGATCGCCCGGCGAGTAGCACCGTTTTGCACTTAGTTTTCGAAATGTCTCGTATTTTGGAGAGACACGAAGTGTCCAGAATCGTGTCTGTCTCATAAATGGCTTTCTTATCATTTTGATCTACTTTCCTTTATATGCAATGATGCATGTTACAAATGTTTTTATAGATAGATGCTTCTCATTTCATGGCTGTCTCTTGAATAAGGGAATGGAAGTCAAACCCTGCTTATCGTCTACGGCCACGCTACCCTGAACGAGCCCGATCGTGTCTGATCTCGGAAGCTAAGCAGGGTCGGGCCTGGTTAGTACTTGGATGGGAGACCACCTAGGAAGACCACAGACCAGATGCTATAGACATAAAAATAAATGAATAAATAAATAAGTAAGGGATTGCAAGCTGACAAGGTCCTTGAAATTTGTGAGGTCAACCAAGAGTTGCCTCGCCTAAAAAAAAACAAAAACAAAAACCCTGTTTATGGTGTCGCCGGTACTGTGGGTACGCCCCATGCAGAGACAGCACTGCAGACAGAGTTTCGGGCAGGGAGATGTAGGGACTGGGCTTTCTGGCTCGGTGCCCGCACCATGCCTTGCTGAGACGCGAGACCTGATCCCAGCTCTGCGATTGATGGCCTCGTGCACATAATGATGAGTGCCCCTGGGCCGGCTTGTGGGTTTTTTTTTTTTTCTTTTTTCTTTTTTGCCTGGGAAAGGACGGAAGTTGGCATGCCACCAAAGCCCTGGCCGTCTCTTCGATCGAGTTCCTCCAGCCGCGGAGGACAACCACACAGAGCCCTTTAAAAGGCATTTGCGATGATTTAATTAAATCTGACAGATATTATAAAAACCACTAACTGGAGACCTCAACCTTATTTCTCGTCTGTTTTTCTTTTTTCTTTCTCCTCCTTCTAAAAGTTAACAACGAGCTTAATTCCTCTCTTTGCCCCCAAACTGTCTTTGTAACGAGCGTCCCAAGGGCTCATCCCTTCCTCTCCCTTTGAATGAATCTACTTCATCCGTTTGGCTGGAGGAAGGGAAGCCCATGCATGCAGCAATCTCGTTATCTGGGAGAGAGCGTAGACCGTTTTCCAGCATGGGTGAGAGACACAGAAATTCAAGTGCATTTGTGCCTGGCTTTCGGTGGCACAGACTCGGCCACTTCAGGCCAGAATGATGCTTGTCACCAACTCTCGGGGTAACATGAAAGTTCCTCACGCCCCCCAGTGATGGATGGCATGGCATTAGCTTTGAGACGAACCCGCCTCGGAGTGGGCTGGGCGCTGTGTGGAGAAGAGGTTGGGGATAAAATGACCTAACGACCAGACTCTTTCTGCACTGGATTCAGCCTGCCTTCTACCTCCGGCCAGTGAGTGGGCTGTCACGAACTCGCTCATCCGAATAAGGAAAGGGGTGAACAGGAAACGATCCATTTAACGGGGACTCGGGCAATGTCTTATAAGGTTCCCTCTCCTGATCTCGGGTTAATTCTTGTACTACATATGACAGCTTTTCTTGTAAGATTGGACCATAGCCACCTGACCTGTAAGCAGCAGACTTGGACTTAAATCAAGGTCGACTTGTTTTCTCCACTTTTGCCTGTGGTCAATCTGTTTCTGTTTCCCCAAGGCGTCCTCCAGACCCGGGGTATCTTTAAGCTGCCCCCACACATCTGCCGTGGGCCAGGGCAGGGTCTGCTTCTCTCTGTAAGAAGTCGTCCAGTCCAGTCTGCCATTTCCCCATCGCGGGTCACCCAAACGTCTCTGTTCGGGACCCATTCTTTCAAGATCTTGTTCTCTCAATCTTAAGGGAGCAATCAGCATTTTAAAATGCAATCAGAGATGTTCACTGAGCAGGAAGAGGGGAACTGTGCCCCCAAGTGGGAGGGGTTAGAACCTCAGGGCGTGAGGGAGAGACCTGCAGATTGAAAAAGCGCAGTCAAAAGTCAAAGCAATTATTGCTTTGCCCTGGTTTTCGTCGCGATAGTTCATTTGCTTCGAAATTCCAAATAACTCTAAAGAAAGCCATGAGATTTTTATGTTGGCCCAAAGAGGGGTCCCATTTGGAAATAGTGACAAAAATGTGATATAACGATCAGAAATGTTTGTGTGGCTCTTGGTATGTGTATTTCAAAGGACTCTTGGAGACAAGGAGACAAAACCCTCCAAGCAAACCTCTAAAGTGGTATCTGGGGCTCCATCGGGGACAATCTTTTGTCAGAGGGGCTCTTTCTAGTTACACCATTTGGTCTCTGAATAGAGGCCCGCCAACTCCAGCTTTCTCACTAACGGCCTGCAAAGCCTTTACGGGGGAAGATGCTCAGTTCCGCAAATGTGGCATATCCTCTCGTTTCTATCTTCTTCCTAATAGGAATTTTCAGAGCCACAGGATCCCAATGGGGGCAGGAAGCCGAAAAAAACCACTGAAAACCGGGAAAGACTCAAAATATTCTGAAAGAAACATGTGTGCGTCCGGATAATATTGAGTCAGAACCAGTTCCCGCCTCACCCATTTCCTGAGTCCCCTTCTGCCACTGGACAGGAGATATCTGTTTCTTCAAGGAAAGGGTGCTCCAGAAGCCAGGAAACAGAGGGCATCCCATTCCTGGCTATTATAAAACAAATGAGAAAATGCTGTATGCGCCTAGGGGAAACAAAAGATTCTGTGGAAGAGCTACCGAAGAGAGCCGTTTTCTGCATCTGAAAAGAGTTTAAAATGTCTTTGCAGGAGAACGAAGAGCTGGGTGTGAAGTGAGAGAGTCCGGTGATACCCTCCTGAGATTTATGCCAAGGCAGGATCTGTGCCATGAGTCGAATTGTGTCCCCCAAAATCCTACGTTGAAGTTGCAACCCCTGGCCATCTGTCTGTGAATGCGACCTTCTTTTCTGAATGAGACATTTTTGATTTACAGGTGAAATCCAGTGCAGGTGGGGTCACGTCGGATCCAATGGCCGGTGTCCTAAGAATAGGAAGACCTGTTGGACACAGAGACACAGGTGCAGGGGAGATGGCAGTGTGAAGGGCAAAGGCAGAGGTCGTAGCGACGCGTCTACAAGCCGACGGACGCCAAGGACCGCCGGCACACGCCAGCACCTAGAAGAGGTGAGGAGGCGGCCCCCTCTGGCCCTTTCAGAGAGAGCAGGGCCGTGTCGACACCTTGATTTCAGACTTCCAGCCCCCGGGACTGAATTTCCAACATTTTAAGCCCCCCGATTTGTGGTACGTTCGTAGCTGCAGCCCTAGGAAATTATACAGGTGGTACTCAAAACACAACACAATTCCTAGAGGAGTTTCAGCATCCGAGAGTACAGGTTAGCCCAGCAGACAGCATGTGTGCACCACGGGAAACACTGAGAGGACCATGTCTTCTGCCCCGGACCGACGCCGCGATGCCGTCCGAGGCTCCCTGACCTCCGCCGCTATTCCCAGGGAAAGAGTCGGGTGGGGAAGCCCTGCGCTGTTTGAGTTTGAACGCAAAACGCCAAGTTTACCCATGATCGACTACGCTTACAGATTGTGCCCATTCAAACAGAATCAGGCTTCGGATAGAACTGAAGTTGAGCTGTGGCAAAACAAAATTGCATTTCTTGCAAACGTGGGTTTTATGAACTGGATTCTTACCCACTGTCTAGAGAGCTGCACTGGGGATGTCGGAAGGATAGGTAAACCACACACCGTCACGTTCCGGATTCGGTCGATGCTTAGCCTTTGATGAAATTATTTATTGCAGGTTAAGGGGCTTCTGTGGTCATTCTGTGCTTCCTGGAGCCCCGCCTGCCCAGGGCTTTCCTTTCCCTGACCATGGTGGCAGAGACCCTGCAGGCTCAGCCTGCCAGGTCTTCAGAGCCCTCTGCTAACTGGTACCCATGACAGCCCTGAGGAATCCCGAACGCATCGCCTCCATTCATACATACACAATGCCAAAAGGTCGAGGTAGGAGTTGGGACATCCTAAGGACAAAGGGTTGGCCAGGGACCGGGCTGGGAGCTGAATCCGGGTCTCTGCCTGCCCAGGGGGCCCGTGCTGCCTTTACACACTGGGCGCTTCCTGAGAGCAAGTTTGTTCTGTGTTCCTCTGGTCGAGAAGCCCCCCCTCCCGCTGTGCCTTCATCAGCGTCAGCATCGTGGAGGCAGCCTCATTGTAAATAGCATTGATACCCCCAGAGGGCTCTTTTCCGGAAGCAGGTGACAAGCAAGCTCCTGCAGTAGGGGACTCTGCAGAACGTCAGAGAGGTTTGTGTCCACTCGTGTTTCTGCCGAACTCCGTCGTGGACGTCGCTTCTCCCGTGCTTGAAGTCTGCCCGGGTGGCATGCCGTGCATCCCGTCCCTCCTGGGCACGCAGACTGCGCGGACAGGTCTCCGTCACGTGTCGGGGCCCCCCGGGGGTTGGTGCCGTGCTGCGTAGTCGTCCACACTCTCCCTCCCTTCCTTGACCTTGTGCATGTGACTGGGCTGCTCACCGGGAAGGGACCTGCCATTTTGAAGTTTCCCAAGCCAGTTGGAGCATATGGTACAAGAGTTAGGTGAGGGCTCTCTTCCTTTGCAAAAGTGACAACTCTTTCCTTCTGGAAAGAAACAAAATTGCCTAATAGGGCGTCTTGTCTTTCTTGGTCCTTGGAATAAGCTCTGGCTTTCATATGGCATCATTTGGCTTACCCCGGGAGCCTGGTTCAATAGATAACTTGTTAATGTTTCTGATACAATTTAACCAGCATTTATAAAGTGCTGTATACTCACAGGGTTAAGTAGCTGGACGAGTCTTGGTTTCACCTCTGGGAAGCTGAAGTTTGCTTGACTCGCATGCAATGTGTCTTCTCTATACACACAGTTCCTAAACCCGCCTTCACGGAACAGAAGGCGAGGGCCACGCAGGTACCAGAGGAGACGGAGAAACTGCCTGGGTCTGTCACTCAAGGATTTCCAGTCAGGAGCTCAAGTAGGCTACGTCTACTACTGGCCCCCATAAAAGAAAAAAAAAAAGAGAGAGATTCACGTCACTCTTAGGACATACTTATTTCTATAGATGGCTTTTCCCAAGCTGTGCCGAGGGATTGGACACCCCACTAGATGGATGTGACAGTTCACACTGATCCCCCGTGTCCAGAAACGTTCCCATTGGCTTCGGGTTGATAACCTTTGCCCAAGGAAATAAGAAGCAACCAACGCCGAAAAAATTTTCTGGATTTTTCTTGTGTATAGCATTATGACGTAGACAAAATCATACTATATGTTCGAAATGGCCTGGTCTGTTTTTATAACTCGGCTGGAGGCATTTGCAAGTGCTTTCCGCATTTACGGGTGCTCAGAACTCCCTCTTAAAAGTGGGTTATTGGATGATTAGTGTGTCCCCAGTTTTCCATGAGGATAAATAACATGCTTAAGGGCAGCGGTGTGCCTAAACGGTCTTCTTCTCTGGCTTCACCTTTCACGTCTGTACCTGTAGACTTAGATATGTGTAGCAGTATCGCATTTTAGGTTGTCGAACCTACCAATCTGTTCTCTGATCGTTTCTAACTCTCCCTGTCCATCCTCACTGCTCCGAGGGTTCTAAAGCCACCCTGGGCACAGGGGCAAATGGCAGATAAAAACCACCTGGTTTTAACTCGCCTGGTTGTTGGTTGCTAACGCCGTCTGTGAGTATATTTTTGCTGGCAGAGGTCCCTGTGAGGTTCGGGACTGCGCTTGTTTCTTGCCTTGACCTTCTGATATTTTTGTGAGTTAGTCTCTGCTCTATCAGGAAATGAGTTGTGGGTTTCCCCTCCACCTGGGAGGGACCTAGGCATGGACCTAGGATGATTTTTGGGTCATCTGCGTACTCGCCTTCCGTCTCTCTTTTCCATCTCCCTCCCTCCCTCCCTTCTTCCGGCTCCTTCCTGTTGCCTGGACGATGCCTTTGCTCGCGGAGGCGCTCTTCCTAGCCGGAATGTTTAAGAGGCACCAAGCCAGGTGGACGTTTTCATTCTGGAACATGTCGGGATGTTGCTCCAGGGACTGCGTAGGCGCCGAGCCATTCGCTCGAGCCAGAGGGGACGTCCCCAGCTAGGATAATCGCCACGCCCCGGGGCCGGCACCGCGGCAGCTCCAGCGCATGGGCCACTCACGTCCAGCCTTCCCTTTCCCGCCCCTGCGACCCTGTGTCCTTGCGCCTCTCTCTGCCCTGGCTACTCTCCGCCCACCCATAGGCGCTTCCCTTGCGTCTGTGATGGGACATCTCATGCTACACTCGGTGGCTTAGGTCTTTTTTTTTTTTTCCTTTACTAGATCATGATATTCACAGGGGTGGACCCCACCCCTTCCATGATCTATAGCATCAGCATTCGCCCAAGGCTCGGCCCAGTGTGGGTGATCAGCAAATGTTTGCTGAGTGAATACTAAAACTATACTAATGAAAAGGAAGGAAGGAGGCTCTGTAGAGAAAAATAAACACACGATTTACACCGTGACACATGGAGTGAGCTTACAGGAGGCACACGTGAGTTTCCTGCGGGTCAGGAAGCATTTGGGGGACCCGTTTCCCATGTGCTGCTGGAATGCGCAAGGGAGGAGCCAGGATTTGCTCTGACACTTGCGATGCCTTGAAAAGGGATTGGGGACATTAAGATGGCAGGAAGCTGCTGATTCTTTCAAATTCTTTCCCCATCCTCATTGCCTAACATGGCAGATTATTTAACCAGGCTCTGAGGGAAAGGCCACCGCTATGAGTTAAGCTCCCCGTCACCCAACCTTCCACTGTCTCTGTGGTAACCACACCTTGAAAGGCTCAGTTTGGTAACCAAGACCCAGTGAGACTCTCTCGAAATCCCCACAGACAGTCGTATGGTGCCCACGCATCCGCAGCGTTATCTGCAGAACAATTCTGGGGGCGTGGAAGGGCGTGTGTTGTCACTTTGACCTCCATGTCATGAAGGACATCGAGCCACCTGCCGAAAGACATACAGCACAGAGGGGCTAAGTCACGATGTGAACTTGAATCTCGCTGGCGCCAGATTTACCTACCGTTAAACAGTGACTCGCCGAGAGTAAAGAGAAATGAGCATCGTTACCCCAATGGCAAAGCTTCGTACTCATCCTGGAATCTGCTCAAACCTTTGGCCGACGGGTGTTTGTCGCCACTGCGGTACCATGCCCTCCTCGGGTAGAGATTTTTATTTCATGCATTGATAGTCGGTTGCAACTATTCCAGCAAGGCAAACGCAAGCCATTCATATAAGACCGAACATCACTTTTAAGATGCAAGAAGAAAGTTACTTCCTTCTGCGTTTTATATCTTTTGGTGTCTGAGCAAAGGGTGGTTTCTCTACCCCGCCTTCAACACACCTGAAGACCTTCCAGGTGGAGTCCTTTGAGAAGACAGATGTGGTTGCCTAGGTGTAAGACAACATGGTACCTACTTATTTACCTGATTAATCCAATACTTCAGTTCAAGGCCACGTGGTGCAAATTGCTCGACTTCTCCAAGGCTTGGCTAGCAAACGGGATGATGCCGTCACTTGGAGATTAAATGAGGGACGCGTCGTGCCCAGCAGAGAGGAGTGGCACCTGCGAGTGCTCCGCACGATTAGCGCTGCGCATCGGAAGGGTTGAGGGACATGACAGACACCCTCATTCACTCACCAGCTTTGCAACCGGGATGAGAACTGGCTCCATCTCCGATGCGAAAGAACTTAGTGATGGAAATGTCCGTCCCGGCTGGCAGACGCAAGGCCTTTGGGGATCCAGGGCCTTTTCTCCTATTTCCTTAAGGCCGAGTCTAGGCTGAGGTAGCCCCTCATCGGGGTGTGTCGCGGTGAAGATGCTCTCTGAAACACAGTGCTAACGGCATCGTTGAGAAGGATCTCTGTGAAGGCCAGGCCACCCGAAGGGTGGATGAGACAGTGGGTGGCCGCGTAAGCCCTTTGAGTGGATTAGGCATGACACCAGAGCGGGGTGTGTGTCACTTTAATCACTGTTTTTATTGTAACGACTCTCATGGAAAATTTCCAGGCTAAAATCTATTGCTTCTAATCCCACAACTCTATGAAATTGATCTCATTCCGTTGGCTGCTTTTCCGCTCTCGGCTACTTGCAGGAGTATAATCAAACACACACGTACCTCTGTGTGCCCACGCCGTACACGTTTACGTTTGGTCGACTCACCAACACGACCTGTATTTTAGCTTTGAAGATGAGCATCAGAACACAGGCCTCTGTCTGTCTTGCATATTCTTCCTAATGGTCGTTTTAATAAGCACGAGCTATTCCTCTGAGATCATACGTCACAGTTTGCTCACCTTCTTTCCTCACTGGAGGGACTCGAGGTCATTTCCCAATTTTTTTTTTCGGTCATAAGCAAAGCTTTAGTGAATATATACCTGCACACAACCTTTTTAGGAGCTAGATCCCCAGGAGTGCGGGGACGTGTAATATGTAAAAAAGTCTGGCCATGGGGTCAGGCAGATGTAAATTCAAATCTCGGTTCTCCTGTCTGCTAAGACTGTCATCCTAGTTGCATTGCTTAACCTCTGTCTGTTCCAATGGCAGGATATACTAGTCAGGTGCTGCTGCCCAACAAATCAGCCCCCGGTATCAGTGGGGCCCGACAACACGCCTTCGCCGGGTTCCACGTCTGTGGGCCGACCGAGGTTCAGCGGATCTAGGCTGGCCTTGGGCCAGTGACCCCGCTTCTCGCGGCAGGTCTGTGGGTTACCTAGACTGCTCCGTCCCCCCGTCCGTCATCCTCTCCCTGGTTCCGGGCCTGTTCTCCTCACGGCGATGGCGCACACGCCAGAAAACAAACCCGAATCCGCAAGCGTTTTTCAAGTCTCTGCTCATACACGTGACATCTGCTAACATGGCCTCGTTTTCGGCTTGGGAGAGAGCCGTGCTCCTTCCTCTTTCAGGTCCTCGCCGTCACCAGCGTTGTGTTTTCTAACAGTCTAGGCCACATTTTCTCAGAGTTGACACTATTGCCATTTGGGGCTGGGATGCTCTTTGGTGCAGGCGGTCGTCGTCCTGCACATTGCAGAATATTCAGCAGCATTGATAGCCTCTCCCCACTAGATGCCAATAGCCCATTGTCCACCCCAGATATGACAATCAAAATGTCTCCAGACATTGCCAAATGTTCCCCGGGGATGAAAATCATCCCAAATTGATAACCGCTGGTCAAGGCTACCCAGTTGGTAGCAAACCTCTTACACCCACCATGCAGGAGAAGATTTTCTGTTTCCTGGTTCATGCACAGGGATGTGATCTTCCAACCAAGGGCTGTTTCCTTGGCCAACACAGCCGGTAGTTTTACGAAATGCCTTTTGTGCTAATGACTTTGGCAGACAACAGAGAAGGAAGACTGAGAACCAAAGGGTGGGATTATCACCTACACATCAGTTTAAGGTGAAGGGAAGATTGAAAGCATTCATTTCCTCGGTAAGACTGTCTTCTGCTGGGAGTTTCATGATCGAATCATCAAGAAGTATCATGGAAATGCCATTCTCAGTGCTTTCTGTATGTTTTAGAACAATAAAAAATAGTCACTGAGTACTGACCTCGGTCATTTGCATTTGGAAAATATGCTATGAATGCTGAGGAAACCATTTTTATCTGGGTATTCTGGAGACCAGAATCAATAGTTATAAAAATAGCTGTACACATGAGGACAAGGACATTGTCACCAGTGAATAAAATGTGACAAAAGGCTATTGAATATTAAAGAGAAATGGAAATCTTTATTTTAATTAGCTGCCTTATGCATCTTCTGTCTTTAGTGAATACTTAATAATGTTTTCTTTGCATTTAAAAAATTGCAAAATTAATCTATTTTCATTGAAGAAAATTTGGAAAGTCCAAATGAACCAAAAGGAAAATGTCATAAAACAACCACTAGAGATGACTGCTCTTACCTTGGTTTATGTTCTTTTAGATATCTTTTTATCTACCTCCATCTCTAGACCCATCTCTGTATTCATAGACCTATTTATTTTTTTAAACAAATTGCGATCCTGTTACACATGAGGACTTGCAACAAGTTATCGTCAACGTCTCTCTGTGTTAATAAACAAAGAACTAATAATCTTTAAAACGGTACGTGGTGTTCCGTCGCATGAATGAAACATAGTTAATCAACTTCCCTTTTACCAGACCCTCACGCATATTCTGTATTTATCTTTATAAGCAAGACGGTGATGGACATCCATTTAAATATGTTCCCATGTATTTTCCTAATTATTTTCTTAGCCCGCTGAGATTCAGGGAGGACTCCCTTTGTTCAGAATGCCAACAGTGATGCTCATTTTCTCTAAGAATCCTGTATTCCAAATGGACCGTTCGACTTTGTCTTCAGTTCGTTTGTTGTACAAGTAATACACGAGGATTTTTTTTTTTTTTTAGAAAAGAAAACAGAGAAAAAGAATGACAGTCACCTATTGTAGTAGTTTTCTATTGCTACATAATAAATCGCCACGAACTTAGCTTAAAACGACATAAACTTATTACCTCAGTTTCTGGGTATAGCGGAGCTGGTTCCTCGGCTTAATGTCTCGTGAGGGCGCAGTCAGGGGTTAGCTGTGTTCTAGATATCCTTTGGAATTGGGGTCTTCTTTCAAGCTTGTGCAGGTTGTTGGCTGAATTCAGTTGCTGGTTATAGAATTGACCTCCCTATTGTCTTGCTAAGGGTAAACAGGAGACTGCTCTTAGCTCCCAAAGGCCACACACAGCTCCTTGCCATGTGGTCTCTGTAGGCCATTCATGACATGCATGTCTGCTTTCTTCCAGGCTAGTAGGCGCTGTCCGTACCCCCTTTCGAGAGCTCACCTGAATAATTCAGGCTCACCCAGGATAACCTTCCTTTTGGTTCATCTGATGAAGGGGCCTTAATTAAAGACCTCTTGCCATATAACACACCACAACCATAGGAGTGATATCCCATTATATTTACAGGTCCAGTCCATACTTAGGGGCAAGGGGGATTTTGCAGGGTGTGTGCCATGGGGTGAGGGTCTTAGGGGTCATCTGAGAATTCTGTCTACTACAGCCATAGTTCTAAGCTCCTAAGAAAACCTCCCGTGATGTTTTGAGTATGTTCTAGATTTTTATCACCGCTATGTTTAGGTCTTTCTTTAAAAAAAAAAAAAGTTGTCAATATAGATGCGCAGTCAACATCGAATCCTTTATTCCCTTCATAATAATGTGCCAGTATGTCCCTGCACAATGTCGATGAGGATCATTTGAGGATTTTGGTCGATGTTTGTTAGACTCTGTCCGTGTGACCCCCACCCCCCAAATTCATACGCTGGAGCCCTAACCCACGATATGAGATGTGACGGTGTTTGAAGATGGGGCCTGTGGGGAGGAGATTAGGTTTAGATGGGGTCACGGGGGTGGGGCCCCCACGATGGGATTGGCGCCCTTATGGGAAGAGGAGGAGACGCCGGAGCTCTCTCCCTCTCGCAGATGGGGACACAGCAAGAAGGCAGCCATCTGTCTCCCTGCCAGGGAGAGCGACCTCACCGGGAAGGGTCCCTCCCAGCAGCACCTTGCTCTTGGTTCTCAGCCTCTGGAAGCCTGAGAAATCTGTGGCTGCCGTTTGAGCCGCACAGGCTGTAGCACTGTCTGCATTTTAAGAGTTTCTTACTTTTATTTTGTCATCAGTTCCTTATCGGGGGTGTCTGGGAACTTACAGGTAGTGGATTTCTATTTTTTTTTTTTTCTATTGTTTTTGTAAAAGAGAGCTGAAGAACTAGAACAAAGGACGGTCTCTCCGAGACAGACTTTCTTTCACCCAATGAAATATTTATGATGACACGTTGCTTAGCAATAGTCACCAGCTCTGCCTGCATAGGCAAGAGGGAAACTCAAGGGGGAGTCTCCCCAAGAGACATGGCAAAGAGAGAAACCAGCCTAATGCACACAGCCTCCGCTCTCCTGATGAAATCCCTCCTGGTTTTAGGCAGAGAAAATGTTTAACAGGGGAAAGTGTGGTGTCGGCTGGAATAATTTAACAGCTGGGTAGAGCGGGAGGAAGACTTAAAAGAGATAAAAGCAGACAGATTGTCAGGGAGCACTTATCTGTCAGGTAGCAAAACGTTTTATTTTCTGACGCTGCCCACTGACGCGCATCCCGACAACATTGTCCTTGTCCTTATCGGCGTTCCTGGTTCTGGCTGTCAAATTGCTGGGCTCATTAAGGTAAACCAGGCCTCCCGGGTTGAGGTCCTTGAATTAAGGACCGGTTCTTTTCAGGCGTGTTGGCTGCCAGGTAGTAGAACATTCCACAAAGGAGGGAGCTAGGATGGAAGTCCCTTTTAAAGAAGATCGTGTTAGAATATGATGCTTTCAGGAAGGGGACAGTCAAAGACTCTGTACTTTCTCAGGAGTCGGTTTTTTCTTCCCAGGTGTTATCATTTAATTACACAATGCTGGGACCAGAAGGAACTGTTAAAATCACCGTGACAGAGCCCGGCATCCTCTCTCTCCTCCCATGTTTAATCACCAACAACATTTCTCCCTTCTCCCAGAAACCCCATCATTTGTAACTAGAATCATCACCACACCAAATAAATGTAATTCCGGCAAAAGCAAAGAAATGTAACGCCTTCATTAACGTGTGTAGCCTTAACGCAGGTTAAGTACGCTGTTTCTACTTGACATTTCACAGTGTTGAAAGTAGCTCAAGGACTTCGTAATTTCATTCGTGGATGCCAAGGGGCAAAGCATCTCAAATTGGAAATTGCTAATCTAATCTCTCCTCATTTTCCAGATGAAGAAACTTCCCAGAACCTTCAGACTCACATGAATTACCTGAAGAGGACTCAGGTGTACCAGGCAGGAAGAAGGATCAGAGACCGTGATGGCGTAATGCGGCCGCTCGAGGAGCCTAAAAGAGTCCTGCCACCTGGATCCAGAGGTTCGGATTTTGTTGGTCGGGTGGGGCCAATGTTGAGAGCAGCCGATCGGGAATCTTCGACCTAATGGGCTGTGTTCTCCCCTCCCGGCCCCTGGTTCACTTTGCTCGTGGAGGAAGAACTTCAATTCAGAAGTGAGATCAGCTGGGCTCGCACAGGAAGTCAGGAAGCCCAGTGGCTTTTCTGAAAGCCGCAGGCGCGGGGCGCTTGTGGGTGGTCTGTCGTGGAGAGCGGAGGTGCGCCTGCGGCCCAGACGCGGGGCGGGGGACGAGGCTATAAGCCAGTCGTGTGACTCTGGACACGTCATAAGTGTCTCCGGAGGTCGATTTGCTCGTGTGCGGGAGGCGTCTTGCTCGACAAGCAGCGTGCGCTACAACAGGAAACGGGGGAGACTGGCGAATCGGAGACCGGGCACCCCGAAGGAGGGCATCTCCCGGTGCCAGGCAAGCCAGGAGGGCTGCCTCCGGAAGACGCCCTCGCTCTGCAAGGTAAGCCAGAAATGCAGATGCTCCCGTGAAACCGCCTGACTTTTACATCTGGTGACACATTCAGGTATCTTAAGATCCACCTCGGGGGGCCGTATCGGCTGGCGGCACCCAGCCTGCGAAGGGCAGCACTCTGTAAACGAAACTCACGTGATTCCTAAGATCTCCTCGAGCTCGAACTTTCTAAGGGTCATTAACTGGGGTGGGCCCGCAGGAGAGTCGCACCCGCAGTGCCAAACCCTGGGGAGCTCAGCGCAGGTGGTCGCTGTTTTTTCACAGGTGAAAACGCTCACTCGGCCTCGGCCCCGGCCCCGGCAGCTGCAGCCGGCTCCTCAGCCCATCATGAATGAGTAGGAAGCTCAGCGCAGCCAGAAATCCTCGAGTCTCAGCCTCTCGGCACACGGGGACATGGGGACGACAGCCGGGCACTGTGAGCGAAGGCTCCAGGTAAGCATTTGCCGCTGTGACCGACCCTCCCGGGGGTGGGGGAGCACCCAGCCATCGATCCGGGGTCCTCCGCCCAGAGCCGAGGTCGGAAGGAGATTTCAGTCGGTTAAACTGCTTGTCACAGAACCTAAGTGCCATTGTGGTGTCTCCCAGCTGCCTTACGCTTCTAAAAATACCTCCATGGCAGCAGACTCCCCCCGACGGGCTGCACGAGGTGACAGTCACCAAACCCACGTTCCTGCCACTCAGCCCGCAGCAGTCCCTCCTCGGTCAGAGTTTCGTTTTCTTGAAATCTGTCACTTTCCGCAGGTCGGCGGAGCGGCCGACGGGCATTTCGCTTAACACGCGTGACATTTCAGCCACCCAGTCTGCGACACCAGTAACACCCACTAGAGAACCTCCTTCTATGTGTGACCTCATGGAGAGAGCCACTCCCCCCCCCCCACTCACACCCCCACCTGTCAGCCCCTTAGCAGATCTGCGAGGATATTTCTCTCGCTGTTGGGGCAGACTCGGGCACGCTCCCCAAAGGCCTTAAGGCACGTACGTTTGTACGACACTTCTGGAAAACACTTGAGTAGGAGGATAAAGACCCTTTAAGTTTACAGTATATAATATTCAGTGGGAAAATATACAAAATGGATTACGCTATTTAATCTCCATTAAGGAACGGAAAGAAACCCACTGAAATACTAAAATGGACAATTTCTAGGTGCTCGTGGGACCACGGGTGAACTCGAGATGCTTTTTGCTTCTGTATGCTTGCCAAACAGTCGCAGCTTACACTACATTAATGTACTTGGAACAAATTTTTAATAGTTTATGTTAAGGAGCATTTTTAGTTTTGTGTGAAAGTTTGAGCTGAAATGTTGTTCGAGTTTTAAAAATTGCTTTAAATGCTATCTTATTAGCAGGATGATGTAGTAACTTCAGATGGCGATGGATATTCTTTAAGTTACATAAAATTTCTTCCTCAGAGGGAAGAGTTCTGTGAGAAACTGAACAAACTTAAAAATATTTATACCCTTTTAATCTAGCAGTTCCACTTGTGAGAAACTGTCTTAAATGTTAACCATAGAAAATGTTTAGGTCTAAAGATGTTCATCAGTGTTATTTAGAAAATGAAAAAAATTAGAAACAAATCCAAATGAAGACGTTTTAAACTGTCTAAAGTAAAAATAGAAAATTATAAAAAAAGACCATAAAACTTTTAGTAAAGTGAAAAAAGCTTGTTTTAATATCGAAAGCTAAAACCACAAAAACGAGCCAACAAAATTGCATATAATACACGGAGATAAGAAGTAGTAGTTACTACCTGGAATTTAGTATATAGAATTGTGAGAATTAAATGAAGTAATGCATTTGAACCTTTATTAAAGTAGTGGACACTGTAGCATTCAATAAATGTTAGCTCTTAGTTTTCTGTACCTGTGCAAATCCGTATATAGTAAAAATACTGAAAAGGAGAGCGAGCCACTAATTTTATTTTGGTGGAGTTATGATTGACTTGCAGGAGGATTTTCTTTCTACTTTTCGTATTTCCCTGAAAACTTCCCAATACAGCGATGCTCCTTTATAGGGAAATACAATTATATAAACAAAACCAAAACGTAGGTCATTCCGTGTTTGGGTGTCCCACGAAACCGACAGCGATGGCGGGGACGGGGGGTACAAGCGGGGGGAAGGAAGACTCCCGAGGGCCTCGGGCTCCCAGCTGATCCAGCTCGTGGCTCAGGTGCTGGTAGTGAGTCAATCCGGAGAAGCCCTGGTAACCATGGGACGCAGGTGGGCAGACTTAAACTGCCCTAGGAGAGCAGCCTGGAACACGCCTTGAAGATGGGTCGGAGGGGGCAGGGCTTGGCTGCCGCCTCCAGAAGTGGCTGGGTGAGGAGTGGTTTTATCTGAGGTCAGTCAATCAACAGAAAAGCCAGCGAGTGTTGACTCTGTCCTGTCTAAGTCCCCCTAATCCAGCGCCTAGCGAAATGGCCTCTGGGATGGCTCACCTGGGCCTGGTGCGGGGCTGAGCGGGGCCCTAATGCGCTTATTTAGGAAGATGGAGGTTTTTGAGAAGAAACATCAATTTCGTGCTTTAGGGGTGAGAGGGGGGGATCTTCCCGCTGTGGCTTTTATCTTCCTTGTCCCTTCCATTTCCTGCACCTTTTCCAGCCCTGAGTGCTTGTGGACATAAACCACTTAACTGCCTGAGAGGCCGGTGCTCAGTGCAAAGCATTCTAGATTTCACATTGTGATGGGCATGTTCCATTAAATGAGCCATTCCTGCTGGGCGGCAGAAGGCATCAAGGGCGAGTCTGCTTTAAAACAGTTCCTGCCCCAGGCTTTCAGTGGGCGGCGGGAATCTTTATGCTGCAAGCCGTTTGCTATGCAGTAGCCATCGATGGAAGTCTCCTCGCTGCCCGCCCTTTTCCTCACGGGTTGGAGAGACAGGTCCTGGGGTGGGGGAGGGCGGGTGGCAGGAAGCCTCCGTTGAAAAGTCATTTCCACTGGGATTCTGGGCTGAGGAACTAATTCTCCACCTTGTTGCATGCAGAACCTGAAGGCAGTTTAACCTTCGACTGAATTAAACGCTGAAGAATCATCAGGATTTAAATTAAGGACTAAACCCTTCGCGAGGCTCCCCTGTGTGAGCACACGGAAGCCCGGGGCTGCTTCTGCGGCTGTCAGTCTGGAGGCGAAAACTGGGAGGCTCGGCGCGGGCTGGCAAACACGGGTTCCGTCCCTGAACTTATAAAAGCCTCGCTCAGAGCAGACTGGGCAGATACCTGCGGGGTTCGTGTACTGATAATGACTCGCCACGCCATTGTTCTGGTTGCCTCTTTGCTTCCGTCTTGCTGTGTGTCACCGGGTCAGTCACTCAGCTTTCCTGGGCCTTCGGAGACGGGGCTGGGACTTAGAGTTCCCACGTTCTGTGTAGGCTCAGTGCCCCCTGGGAACCGAGGTCCGTGAACCAGCCACCCCTGGCTACAGTTATGTAGCTTCGGAGGCCCCCTTTTACTTCTGGAATCTCAGGTCTTGTTTCTTTTCGAGCCCAGTTTTATTTTTCGATGAGCCTTTCCCACAATTCGTTTGTCATGGAAAGCTGCCTGCGCATTGCTTTTGCAAACAAAAGGCGAGAGAAGTCTTTCCAATGTGTCCGCATATTTCATATTCCCAGTGACAGTTTAAACAGTCTTTTCGATAAGTGTTACTGAGACGAAAGATCTTTATAACCGTGTTATGTTAAGACAGGTCTTAAAAAAAAGAAAAAGCCATTTGTAGGCTTTCTTTGTTATGGTAGACTTGAATAAAAGGCTTGTGTGGAGATTTGGGATCACACAGCCTCCAAGCCTCAGTCTCTCTACCTATCTGACCATGAGCTTTGGGACATAAGCTTCGTGACAGCAGGAGCTGCTTACTTGCTGTCTTGATCACCACTTGTGCCCCTGTTCCCAGCACAGAGCAAGCCCACGATAAGTATTGGCCGAATGGGTAAAGGAGTAAATAAGGTTGTTGCGCAGCTTAAAAGCAGTGTGCGCCAAGGGCCAGACACGACGTATGTGCTAAAACACTTGGTGGGCAGCTCTAGAAAAGCGTTGATGGAGAAAGGGACCAGCGTGGGTCATGAGAGGTTTTGTAGCTGGGGTTTTTCTACGACTCCTCGGATGCTTTGTGAATTTCTCAGTCATTCAGACAGCTTTGTTCACCTTTGCACATCTTCACATTCATCTACATCTTTCGGCTAAGAAGGCTGTCAGAATGGAACGTGGCTCTCGTGGCCCTGTGCCCAAAGCTTTTATCTTTCTGTCCTGCAGCGTGTGCCCTTTCATGGCCTCCGTCCCTCATAATTAGTGCTCGTTTTTTCTTGTGAGCCTTTCACTTTATGAGGCGGGACCTAGCTTGCTGTCTGCTGTCCTCCTCGGCTTTCCCTGAGCGCCCTTCGAATGCTTGATAAAGGTCAACTTCAAATCAAGTCTTGCTCAGGCTTCTTCCTTTCCCCTGTAACTACATTGTCTCTGCAACTTGAGGCCACTGTTGAAATTATGTTTCCTCCTCCACAGGCTTCTAAGTGGTTGGATAACTGTTGCGCTTTGTTTTAACAAAGTGTAATTTCCAACCTACGTGTGATTTAGGAGCGTTTGATGAGAGTTTTATTTGGTTGAGCCTTTTAAATCTGTGCTGATTTTCAGCTTGTGCATAATCCAACTATTCTTTCATTGTCTGCCATGTCCACACCTGTGCCAGGTATGGTGGGGACAAACTACAAAGTAAAAATTTCCATCTCTCACTTTGAGAAGAGCAGTTTTTTTTGGGGGGGGGGGTGAGGTGGGGGGGAGGGGAACAAATCACAGGTGGTGTAATAGGGTAGTATCGAATGATGTGTAATCAAGTGAGAAATGGTGTGACTCAGGCTACGAATGCCTCGCGACTTCAGAGATGACAGCTCTTTGTAGACAGAGTCCTGGTGTAGCGTTTTAGGGGGTAGAAGGTTCTTCAACTTGGCCTTGAGGGCGACGGAAGATCAAACAAGCAGAAGGGAATTAACAGATGTGGAACAGAAGCATGGTGTCCCCTTCTGCTTGCATCTGGGGTGGCCGGGCGGGCAGGTGGGCTTTTATAATGCCCACCCAGAGCGGGGCAGAAAAGGTAGATTAGGGAGCCCAGAGAAGACTTGGCACAGGGCAGACAACAGTGGATAAAATCCAGATGTTCAAGGGCAAAACTATTCACTATGAATGAAAACGAAAGTAAAAATCACACCTATTTGTGAAACACCAGAATTCCCACTTAGAAGTACCAGTTTGTATAAACTCTTAAACACACGTGTGCCCATTTATTGGTCACATTGTCTCCCAACAGTTTATTCTAACGTAATAATCACATCTACAAAATTGAAAAAAAAAGAAAAAAAAGAAAAACAATTAGGATTCTTAATAGAAAAAAAAAAACTGGGAATGTTCAATAATTAGAGGTTGATTAAATAAAGGGCAGCTATAGCTATACGACAGAATGTTTTTGTGAAGAAAAACCTTTTTTCTTGCCGTCTCTTTAGGTTTAAATTCTATAAGCCTTTCCTGTATACCCAACTGTAGATTAGGCACAACCCATCACTTTCTCCAAGTTCCCTTTATTCTTCATTTTTCTCTTGGGTGTAACATCAGGCATGTGTTTTTTTGATTAAACCACTTTCATAAAAGGACTCGTCTTTGGAAGACGTCAAGATAGCCAGTGTGGGGTGGGGGGTACAAAATAATCAAGTCACACTGTCTCCCAGGAAGGAATTTCCAGCTAAATCGGGCGGAGAAGGTTTATGCGTTATCGCACACAACGTGGTAACTGCTGTAGGGATCGATAAAGAACAAGGGAGAGCTTCCTTTTGTCTGATATTGTAAAGAAACTTCACGGAGGAAGAAGTACCTGTTCTGTGTCTAGATAATGAGGTGGGATTTGACACGGTGGACTTGGCAAAGGGCACCCGGAGGAGACAGATGGGGAAGCAGACTGTTTGAGAACGGCCAGTGGTATGGGGCTCGGCAGAATTGCTCTTCAGTGTAATTATGGGCGAACAGGATTAAATCGACTGGCCCTGGGACCTTAACCATCCTCGCTTCAATTAGAAGAATCTCTCTCTCTCTCTCTCTCTCAATCTCTCTCTCTCTCAATATCTCAATCTCTCAATATCTCTCAATCTCTCAGTATCTCTCAATCTCTCTCGAGCTCTCAATCTCTCAATATCTCTCTCTCAATCTCTCTCTCTCTCTCTCTCTCTCATACAATGCACTTTCAAGTGAAAATCTCTTCAGAAATCAGGGCTTTAAAAAGAAATCTGAGTCTTTTGTGAGCACAGTTTAAATCTGCCAGTGTGTGATGATGACGCTGATTTCCATGTACAGCCTGCTTGCTGTTAAGTTTCAATGGCCACTTTTTAAAGGTGGGTGCCTCTTTATTTGCTTGTGTTGGAGATTTGGTCACGGAATGTGTGCTTCTCCCTGGGAACATCCCCGTGGGGTGTTGATGAGCAACATGTCATTTTACCTGTGGTTGATTATGTGTTCCACAAGGCACTCAGCTGGAAATATCTCATAATTTTAATTGTTGATCACTGCTCATGTAGGGGGCTCCTTTCATCGCATGGGACGAAGACACGAATAAAATTGGCAGAGGGCAAATATAAATATGATGACCATCGATTGAGGCTGCTGGGCTGGGGGAGGGGTGGGGAATACTGAGTTTATCTACGTGAATGACAGTGACAGCTGCAGGCTACAGGCTGGTTAGGGTGTGAGAACAGTGACCAGGAGGCATGGTCACGTGCCGCAATGGAGGGCCCTTCGGGAAGCATCGCATTTGGAGCCTGGCTTGCTCACGGGAGGCACCCATGATGCTTTGCTGTCTTTTGGGCAGAAGGGGGTTTGCAGGGTGTGTGAAAGCTGCAGCAATGAAGCAGGTGCGCTGCTCCTTCCCACGGCTGTCACCTGGATCTGCCAAGCAGAGGCCAGGGGCGCAGGCACGTTTCATAGTCAGGCATCCTCCTTGCCTTTGACCACGTTGCCGGGGATGGGCCAAGCCTGGGGAGCGCGGCAGTGGCTTTTGGGGACATGATGAGGGGAGAGGGTCCTGACTTTGGCAGGACTGGTTTAAAAACAGTGCTGTTTAGTGCTCTCTGTCTGCACCCCTCCTGAGCCCCAAATATACGGTCACCCGCAGGCACAGGAAGTCGGGATGCCGTGTAGCTGATGAGCACAAAGCCGTGACAGCCGATGGCTACGGGAGTGAGGCGGCCAGGGGGCCAGGCTGGCCTCTGAGCCGGGGACAGCATCCCCGTCCACAGCGGCAGTGACCACTCTCGAAGCTCTGAGAAGTTTCTCCCCCGGGTTCACATCCGAGTGAAGAAAGCATCGGGCCCCCCATCCAGACTGCCCCGATGAGGGGACACAAGCTCCGGGCACGGGGGTGGCCGGCAGCTCTTTAGTGGCAGAGGCCAGCCAGAGAGCGAAACGTGGGTTGCATTTCTTCTTAAATAAGGATCCGCCTCCCCGGTTGCAGGACCTTCTTTGAGGAGCCTGTGCGTGCGCCTGGCAAAGCTGCTTATGCGACCCTTCATCTCCCCCTTGAATTTTGCATTTGTTTCGTTCTCAAACCACACGGAAGAAATCGGGCAACTAGACAGCCCCCCTTCTCAATGGCCCTAATTCCCAGTAAAGCCAATAACGCGTTGACTTATTTTTTAACATGTAGATAATTTAGCATAACTGTAATTATAGAGTAATAATTTTTTATCTTTTAATGTTATTATCAGCATTACTATACGTGATTTTAAAAGCCATAATTAAAAAAAATGGTTCATTCGTCATTATAAATTTAGTACATACTTATTAAATAAAAGGGTGAAAAAAAGCAAAATTTGAAAGAAAGAACTATGCTGTAAATACAATGAATGCCTACAGTTTGCAGTATCTTCTTGCAGCTGCTGCTCGGGCATAGAATTTTAAAAATTGAGCTGTATTTAAGTTCTAAATGCAATGTTTATCCATTTTTTAAAAGAAACCCTGAACCTAGAAAATGTTTGTTGCCATAATACTATGATTATCACTTGGTCTTCACAGACATAATTTTTAATGGTTTTATAATGTACTCTTGATTAAATGCTGGGCATTCAGTTGTCAACAATCTGTCACTTTCCTAAGTAGGGCTACAATAAATCTCCCATTTTCTCAGGGTCGATTCCAATATACCGTGTAAGATATTTTTATAACGATGAGGATCCTGATCATTTGCATTTGTTCGATCCCCCAGTTCTGAGGAGCCCGCTCTTCAGGAGATGGGGAGCCACTTTGGGGAGCGCAACAGAACTTTCCTGGGCATCCACCAGCTTGAAGTCGGGAAGGGGGCGTTTCAGGGCCTTCTCGAATCTGAGGGAGATTTCGCATTGAAGTGTTAGGGCCCCCGGGACTGGACCTGCCACGTCTCGCACCATCCGTGCCCAGTGGGGACAGCCATCTCTGCAAAGGACGGCACCTGCCTCATAGCTCCACCACCGACCGAGGACGGTGCTGGGGTTTTGGGGTACCACGGAAACTTGATATTCATCACCTCAGGGTTGATAAAGCCAGGCTGCATTTTCAAAATATTTTAAAATTTTGTTAAGAGCACAGCAGGACATAAGTAGCAAATACACACATACACACACACGCACACACACACACACACACTCACTCACTCGCTCACTCTATGGACGTGTCCGCCTTGCTGAATCCGTGGGGCTGCCCAGCCTTCACCATGCTCACTCAGTTCCCTCCGTTATGCCTATGATCGTCATCATTGCTTCTCCCATGCTGCTTAATCGCCCCTCTCTCTCCATCCGAATGCACCCGCCTGGCTCTGAAAGCCAGGAGGCTCTTCGGGTAACTGGGAAAGGCAGGGGGCTCCGGAGAGCCGCCGCAGCCCAGGAAGAAAGAAGCGGCTCGGTGACGAGTGATCTTTACTGTCAAACTTGACAAGTAGAGGATTTCCCCAGATTCCCCGAGTCCTGAAAACAGTCTCTACTGGACGTTTCCTATTTCTAGATATTAACATGGAGATGACAGCTAAAACCCATCCTGTGCTAATGTATCATCTTTCCCCTTGTCCTGTCATAGTTAGTTTGCTACCGAAGTCTGCAGACCAGTGATTCTCCTGGGCCAGCGGCATCTGCACCCCCCGGGATCTTGTCAGGAATGCAGGGACTCAGGCCCTCCCCAGACCTGCTGAACCCAGAATCTGTATTTGAAGAGTGTTAACTGAAGAAAGAAAGAAAGCCAGAGTGAGAGGAACAAGTGCTTGGAATACAAAAGGAATAACGAGTCATTCGAGGAAAAACTGATTCATGCAGAAACCCAAATAGCGTTCCAACTAGGGGCGAAGGCGTTTGTGAGAAAGAAAAGGGGAATAATTACATGAACAGAAGGAAGAAATTTCTCTAGGTGCAAATAAGCTGAGTTATCCTTAAGCTGTGCATGGCGGTGCTAATTCTGAAGAATGCTTTTAATTTCAGTCTGGCCATCAGAATGTCTGCTTTACTGTTTCTGTTCCAAACAATTGTTCGTAAGGCTCTATTGCTTTGACCCAGGCCAAAGGTTATTTTGCCCAGTTTAAACACCTCGAAGTTTTTAGGCGTCAGACATGCAAGGAGTATGGTTTTAAGGGTAAGAATCCATTTCAAAGTGGCTCCGTTTATATTATTTTTTCATGAGATCAGTATGAATCCCCTGAACCTTGCTAAAATGCAGATTCTGATCGGGTGAGCTCTTAGGTGGTGTGGCTGCCGTTGGTCTGTGGACCACACTTCGAATAATAAGGCTCGACTGGGCATTTAAAAATGTTTTAAAAAACCACCTAATAATCTTTAAAATGTATACCAGGTGTTTTATAGAAGCATCGTCTAAGTGATGCACTAATAATAGCTCCCTTTTTATAGGCGAGAAAAAATGAGGACAAGAGGCGAAGAACCTCACTCCAGTTCGCACACCTGGTTCCTGCAGAAGCTGAGTAAACAGGTACGTGACTCTTTAACTGCTTTCTGATATATGGATTTGAGTGTTTAATAAGCCAAAACGCCCTCAAAGGTAATAATAATGAAGCAAGCCAAAATGCAGTCTCCTGGTACCATCACGATCTGTTCTTTTAACATACTTAGCGTGTGTATTTCCAGTTAAGTTTTTTGACTGTATGCCAATCATACGTTTAACTTACGGCAGCAGAAGATGTCACCGCTGCCTCCAGATACATTTATAACACCTCGCACACCTCATGTACTATTCCTGCTGTTCTGAGATGTTCTAGCTCTATTTTTGCGGCTCCGCTAATATTTTATCATTCAATTACCACTTCCTTCTTAAATATGTAAACCTAAAACTATTAGCCGCCTTGTGAGATATGACTTCGCCTTGAACGTGAAGTTGTCCCAGAAGGTCACGTTTCCAGCCTCAGTCGGTGCAGCCAGTTCTCCGTGCTACCTGACGAGCTTACCTGAGCCTGTTAACGCACCTGGCGTCTCTTGGCCAGAATCAGCTTTTGCGTTTCCATGTCCTGGGAGGAAACCCGTCCCTCTTCTGAAGCGTGGAGGGGAGGAAGAAGGCAGGGAGGGCGAAGCTTTGAGCTGCTGCTCGCTGTCGTCTTGGGGAGGTAGTTTCACAGGCGTGTGTTTGAAGGCGTCTCTTTACTAGGAGTCTGGCTCTGCGTGGCAGCCACAGCGACGCACCGCAAACCCGTTGGGAGGTAAGTCTGAGGCCCAGGTGCGGTTTTCAAAGACGCGCGTGCGTCGTCACCATGTTCTGCCCAGCTCTCCCAGCGGACACGGACTTTCCGAAAGGAATGGGTTTCGTTCCGTACCTGTTACTGATGGGTCTGTCACTCAGCTGTGCGCCGAGTCTGAAGCTATTACCAAGGGAGTGAGAAAGAAAGAAAGAAAGAAAGAAAAAAAAAGCCCCGTTGCACTTTTAAATTACACTTCATGTTAAATGATCTCATTACTCCCGAAGTAAGATGGAACACAATATAATTTTAGCATACGTCTTGGCAGCCTCTTCCTTTGCCATAGGACAGGTTGGCGCTTGGGGGGTGACGGATAAATGGCGAGGAAGAGAGACCGAGCTTGCCGCGTGCCATGAGATCTCAGTCAGTGTTCGGTGATAAACATAAATAGATCGCCTCGCCGCCCCTGAGGCAGGCTGGCGCATTCATTCAGACTGATGGATGAGGGGTTTCACAGCACAGGCAACTGGAAGATCATCAGGCTGAAAGGATGCATCAGAGGATTCCGTCCGGCGAGCTCAGCACCAGTACCCTGCGGCTCGTCTGGCCGGGAGGCTGCATTCCTGCCCGGATCTACCGCCCCCCACCCCCTCCGGGGAAGGCACATCCATCCTCTGATGAGCACTGCGCTCTGATTCCCACACCGTGTGGCCTGTCCTTTGAAAATGGGGTTCATGGGACTTGGGGACACGGGTCAGGCGGGGGTCCCTGTCTGAGAGAACGTGCACTCCCCCGGGACCGGGCGCTCAGTCCCTCCTAGCGTGACACTACCTCGTCCCTACCCGGCTCCCCTTGCACTGTGCTGAGCGAGGCGGCAAGGTATTCTTTGCTTTTGGACTTGAATTCGGATGCTTCTGGGCCTTCGCACCGCTGGTAACTGAATCAGTACTCTAAGCAAACCGCACTCTCAAGACCCGTTTCTGGGAAGGCAGAGAAGTGTCCCATAGGTGCACCCTGCCCCCTTGGTAATGGTGGTCAGCTCCACCCAGATCACGAGTCACAAAGGCGGGGACCGTATCTTAAATCTTTTTTGTGTCGTTTTTCAAACCCCCTCGCCTCATACACACAGGCCCTGCTCGCCCGTAACAGATGCTCAGAAGTAATCATTTAAATCTTCATAGGGAGGCTTGTTCTTCTCAGTACTTACCGAACGAGCCTCAGTGGCTTCTCATGTTTTAAAGGATGGAGATCTAACTCCTGGACATGCCACCCTAGTTCCAGGCTGCATCCTCGACCCAGTTTACCTCACTCACTCTTTTCTCTCGTGAGAATGAGTTGAACCGAAAGCCTCGGGGTGCTAAAGCCTTGGCAGAGGGCGTTTATTCGGCCATCTGTCCAAGTTCCAGGTCCGGGGTCGCCTTCGGCCCGAAGCCTTTCCCGAACGCCCAGCCGGAATCCCCATCTTCCCTGACTTTTCTCCAGAGCGCCGTCCGACAGTCACTCATGTGTGTGTTCGCAGCCTTTACGTCTTCCTTCTGTCCAAGACCATGTTCAGTCTGTGCTGTTTGGGTTTCTCCAAAAGCGGTTAGCCCCTCGGCCCCTCTGATGATCCCAGGGCAAGCTCGAGGAGAAAAAAAAAAAAACACAAAAAACAAAACAGGCAAAGTGAAGACCTTTCTGCAGTGGCGGGGTGGGGGGGTTTCCTGAGCTCTGAGCTCATCCCACAAAAAATGGGGTGGTAGAGGGAAGACGGGTTTCGCCCGAAGCCGGAGGACTTCTTCGGGGCCAGCTGGACAAAGGGTTCCTAGAAGCCGTGGGGCACTCGAGGGTGTGACGACAGTTTCTTTCCTGTTCGTTTTTCAGTTTTTTATAAGGTTCATTCTGCAGAAGCGTACATGTATAACATAGCGTGAAGCAAATCATGAAATAGACATACGTCCACTTCTCAGCGTACGGAATTGAGCAGTACAGAAACCATTCAGATTCTCTCGCACGCTGCCCGCCACCCCGTCCCACCAACTAGAGCAACCAGTATTCTGAAATTTTTAGCATTCCACAGCTTTTATTACAGATTTTTTTTTTGGTCACATAGAGATATGTGTTTAGTATCTCTATTTCATTTTCCTTGTTTATTACTTTAAATGGTAGCATACTGTGGTATTCTTCTATGACTTCTCGCTCAAATTATATCCCAAAGATTCATTCACGTTTACGAGCGTAGTTATAATTCATTTAGCTATATCTCTGCGTAGCATTCCCTTCTGTGACAATACCACACTCACCTGTCTATTCACTTACTGATGGACACTTGGATTATTTCTAACTCGTTATTGTGAACAAAGCTGCTGGTCTTGGACATACCTGCCTGGGCATAAGTGCAAGAGTCATTACCATACCCGGATTTGATTTTTGTATGTGGTATGAGGTAGGGATAAATTCAACCTTTTTCCCAGGTTGGTAGTAAATCCCAATAATATTTAGAAAGTAATTCATACTTCCTCCAGAGATCTGTTGAATTTCTATATACATGTAGGTATTATTTGTTTTGTTTTTCAGTTCTTAATTTATTTTCAATTTATTCATCACAACCAGAATTCTTAATTACTATTTATTTGTGCTAAGTCTCTATGGTACGACTGGTGGTACCTTTTTGAGACTCTCTTGGATACTTCTCATTGTTTTCTTTCCCAAACCCATTTAAAGTCTGATATATCAGGAATGACAGAATAAAAAGAATTAAATTCCCTCTCATCTTACTACTAGAATCTGGGTCATGCTCAAGAAGGAATGATGATTTTCAGATATTAGATAACAGAGAACATGGCATAGTGATCCCTCAGAACAAGAGGAAAGAAAACAAGGTGAGTCCTGTAAGAGCCACACCTCACTGCTTAAAGTGTTGAGGCCACAACACAAGCAGAGAAAACCCAGACAGCGTCCAAAAGTTTGACTCGGTTCATAGTTTAGAACAGTCAAGGTAGCTAGAATTTGTGGAGCAAAATCTTGGAGAGGAGACAGTTTTAAGCTACTTACTCTTACTAATTTATTGAGAATTCCTATTGAATTCTTGGGCTGGGTAATTCTTTGTTTTGGGGGGGCTGACCTGCGCATTGTAAGATGTTTAGCAGCATCCCTGGCTTCTACCCATTAGATGCCAGTAACACCAACCCAGTTCAACCAACCAAAAATGTCTTCAGATGTTGCCAAATGTCCACTAGAGAGGGCAAGATCACCCCTGGCCGAGAACCATTGGTACAGCCCATAGATAATGTCAGTAATCTGCATATTTTTTTATTATTGATGAGAATGAAGACATCACTACCAACATTAAAAGATAAGAGTATACTAATATATAGCACTAAGCATAGAACATAAATTAGACAACTTCAGTGAACTGAACAAATTCCTGAAAGATACAATCTACCAAATCTCATTCAGGAAGAAACAGATATCATGAATTCCCTTAAATTTATCAGAAAGGTTGAATCCATACTTTAAATCTTCTCACAAAGAAATCTCCAGGCCCATATAGCTTTACGAATAAATTCTACCAAATATTTAAAAAATATAATAATTTCAAACTTCTCCAGAAAATGGAAAATCAGGAACCTCTTCTGAACTCAACACAGCATGGCCCTAATACCAAAACCAGACAAAGACGCTAGAAGAAAATAAACTGCAGACCAATATCAATTAACATAAATGCAAAAGTTCTTAAGATATTAGCAAATTGAATGCAACAGCATATGAAAAGGATAATACATCATGATCATGCAAAGTTTATCCCCGATGCATGGTTGGTTTAATAGTTGAAAAACAATTTAATTCATCATATTAACAGACTAAAAAGAAAAACCATGCTTTGTTGCAGAAAAAGCATTTGATGAAATCCAAGTTACCTTCTATTCCTAATTTGTTGAGCGTTTTTAATCATTAACGATTATAAAAATTAATCACATATATAATTATGTTAAAAACATATCATTAATATACTAGTTGCTACTAAAGTTATAAAATGCCTAGAAGACAACTAAGGAGACAATTGTTTTTATTTATTTGAAATAATTTTGTTAGCTGGATTGATTTTTAAAAGGTTTGAGGTCTAGCTGACATACAGTAGTTTGCAGACATTCAAATTGTACAATCTGATGTTTTGACATTAAGCATAACTGCAGAACAGAGAGCGAACATACGTATCATCTCCAAACGTTTCCCCACGTTCCTAACAATGACGCCATTCGTAACTGACGCCATTCGTAACTGCGTGCCTGCCACGCCCCTGGTAACAACTTATTTGCTTCCTGTCACTCTGGGTTAGTCTGCATTTTTTGTTTTTAGAGTTTCATATACATCTATATATCTATATCTATTTATTTGAAATCACATACCATCTATTTTTGCTTTTGGTCTGGCTGTTTTCACTCAGCAAAATTATTTTTTTACTGAGATACAGTTGACCTATTGTAAGTATAGAACATGATGATTCATTATTCGCATATATTGTGAAGTGGTCGCTACAGTAAGTCCAGTTAACTTACATCGCCACATCTAGTTGTAAGTTTTTTTTTCTTGTGATGATAACTTTAAGACCTCTCTCAGCAACTTTCAAATATCTGACGCAGCATCATTAACTCCAGTCACCCCGCTGTACATTACATCTCCATGATTTATTTTATTACTTAGAAGGTTTTACATTTTGACCACTTTCACCCGTTTCGCCCAAGGCTGCAGACCCAGCTGCTGGATCAGCTAGATCTGCTCTGAGTTCATTTCCTGCCCCCACCCCGATTCCACGGTAAGTGAGGTCATACGATGTTTGTGTTCCTCTGACATTTCATTTAGCACAATTCCCTCAAGGTCCATCCGTGTTGTTGAATATGGCAAGTTTTCCTTCCTTCCTTTTCTGGCCAAGTAATATTCTCTTATACTACATCTTCTTTATCCATTCACCCATTGAAGGACCCTTAGGTTGCTTGCACGTCTTGCTATTGTAAATAGTGTTGCAGTGAACATGGGGGTGCAGATAGCTTTTCAAGTTCATATTTTTGGTTCCTTGGGATAAATGCCCAGAAGTGGGATTGCTGGACCGTATGGTAGTACTATATTAAATTTTTTTTTTTTTTTGAGGAAACTTCATGCAGTCGTCCATAGAAGCTGTTCCAATTTAAGTTTCTAGTAAAAAGGGTTCTTTCCTGCACGTCTTCATCAATTCTGTCAAGCATGTTCTTTCTTGTCATCTTGATAATAGCTATTCTAATGGGTAGGAGGTCATTGCTTCCGGTTTTGATTTGCATTTCTTTGATTAATGATGTTGAGCACCTTTTAATGTACTTGTGGGCCGTAAGCATTTCTTCTTTGGAAAATGGTCTAGTCAGAGCTTCTGTGCATTTTTAAATAAGATTGTGTGTGTGTGTGTTTTGCTATTAAGTTGTGTGATTTTTAAAATGTATTGGCTGTTAACCCCTTATCAGATGCATAATTTGCAAATGTTTGCTCTCATTCAGTAGGCCGTCATTACATTTGGTTGATGGATTGCTTTGCTACGGGATGTTTCTTAGTTCGATGCAATCTTGCTTGTTTACTTTTGCTTTTGTCGTCTTTGATTCTATGTCAAATCCAAAAAATCAAGTTGATGTCAAGGAGCTTACCACCAACGCTTTCTTCTAGGAGTTTTATGCTTCCAGGTCTTATGCTCAATTCTTTAATCCATTTTTAGTTAATTTTCGTGAGTGATGTAAGATAGTAGTCCATTTCATTCTTTTCCCAAACACCATTTATTGAAGTGACTATCCTTTCCCCATAGATGTCTGGGTTTATTTCTGGGCTCTCCGTTCTGTTCACTGGATCCATGTGTCTATTTTTATGGCAATGCCATACTGTTTTCATTAGTATTGCATTGTAGTGTAGTTTAAAATCAGGAAGTATCTTACCTTCAGCTTTGTCCTTTCTCGAGATTGCTTTGGCTGTTCTTGACCCTTTTTTGTTTCTTGTAAGTATTAGGAGTGTTAATTTCTGTGAAAAATGATATTGGAATTTTTACAGGAATTGCATTGAATCCACAGAATTTTTGGGATAGTATGGACATTTTAATGATATTTTTCCAATTTATGAGCATGAAATATCTTTTCATTTATTTGTGTCTTTTTCAATTTCTTTCATTGTCTTGTAGATATCACCATGCAGGTTTTCATCTCCTTGGTTAAATCTCTTCATAGATATTTTATTTTTTATGCCATTTTAAATGGGATTGTTTTCTTGTTTTTAATGTATAGAAATGCCATAACTTTTTATATATTGATTCTGTATCCTGCAAGTTTACTAACTTATTCTAAGAGTTTTTTTCTGGTGAGATATTTAGAGTTTTTAATATATAAGATTGTCATCTTTAAATATTCGTGACCATTTTATTTCTTCTGATTTGAATGCCTTTTCTTTTTCTTGCTTAATTTCTCTGCCAATATTATGTTAAATAAAAGAGGTAAAAGTGAGCATTCTGGTCTTTTTCCTAATCTTACAGGAAAAGCTATCCGCTTTTTATATTTGAATATGACTTTAGTCGTGGACTGGTCTTTATGACGTTGAGTTTTATACCAACACCAATGCTGTTGAGTTTTTATCATAAACGTATGTTAAACATAGATGCTTTTTCTGCATCTGTTGAGAAACTCATGTTTTTTTCCCTTCTTTTTGTTAATGGGGCATATCACATGAACTGATTTGAACCATCCATGTATCCCTGAAATAAATCCCGCTTGATCATGGTACATGATCCTTTTAATGTATTATTAAATTTGGCTTGCTAAATTTTGTTGAGGACAGATGCATCTCCGTTTGTCAGGGAGATTGGCCTGTAACTTTCTTTTCTTGTGGCATCCTTGTCCGGTTTTGGTATTAAGGTAACACCGGCCTTGTAAAATAGTTGGGAAGTGTTCCCTTCTCTTCAGTTTTTTGGATGCGTTTGAGAAGAATTGGTATTAGTTTTTCTTTACGTGTGAAGTGAACTTCTGTTTGTTGAGAGGATTTGATGACCGATTCAGTCTCCACATGAGTCGTCAGTGTGGTCAGGGTTTCTTTTTCTTCATGAGTCGTTCTTTATAAACTGTCTTTCTAGGACTTTATCCTTTTTTTCTAGGTCATTTAATTTGTTGGTCTGTAATTGTTTATAGTAGTTTCTTATTCTTTGTGTTTCTGTGGTATGAGTCATAACATCGCTTCTTTCATTTCTGATTTTTTTGGGGTCCTCTTTTAGTCCTGGTGAATCTAGCCAAAAGTTCATCAATTTTGTTTGTTTTTATTTTGAATCAGCTCTTAGTTTTATTGATATTTCCTAGCGTCTTTTTAGTCTCTATCACACGTTATCTCCATTCTGATCTTTTATTATTATTATTATTCTATATTTGGGGTTTATTCTTTTTTTTGTAGTTCCTTAAAGTATAAAGTTAGGTTGTTTATCTGAGATTTTTCTTATTTCTTAATGTAGGCATTTATTACTGTAAACTTTCTTCTTAGAATTCCTTCCGCCGCATCCCATAAAGTTTGGTGTGTTGTATTTCCATTTTCATTGGTTTCAAGGTATTTTTTTTTTTTGATACTTTTTTGACTTCTTATTTGACCCATGGATTGTTCAGTAGCATGTTGTTTAGTCTGCACATATTTGTGAATTTTTCAGTTTTCTCGTAATATCTACTTTCGTACCATTGCGGTCAGAACGAGTGCTTGATAGGATTTCAGTGTTAAATTTATTGAGACTCGTTTTATTGCTGGCTTTACTCTTCATAGAGGTGGGGGTGCTACAGACTGTGCTGAAAATTAGGTGGGGCCACGGGCTGTGCTCTCCTGGTTGGTGAGGTCACTGTCCAGGTTCTCTGGTCAGGTGGGGCCGGCCTCAAGCCATAGTCCGCAACTGGATGAAATCGGTGGCCGAACTCCTGACCTGGGTCAGGCCGCAGGCTGTTTTCAGCAGTTAGGCGGGGCTGCCTGGTTTCTCAGGGCTCCCATTTAGACTCCTTGGTTACGTGGGGCCGGAAGCTGTGCTCATCGGCTGGGCATGGCTGCCGGCTTGGCTTCCTACCCAGGCAGGTTGCGGGATGTGCTCCGGAGGTGCCATGCTTCCTGGACAGATGGGACTGAAGGCTACGCCGAGAAGTTGGGAAAGACAGAGTTTGCTCCTCTGTCTGGGCGGGGCCGTAAAAAGGGCTCCAAGGCTAGTATGTCCCATTTTGGGGTGTGTGTGGGGGGGGGGGGCGGGGAGCTAAATCAGGTAGAACTGCCAAACAAGCTCCCTGGCCCGACGTGGCCACCAGCTCGGCTCCGCAGATGGGCAGAGCGGCTGGCTGGGGTTCCTGCTCCAGCACCCCCGCACGCAAGAATGCGGCCCCCCAGCTCGGAGCGCTGGAGGCTGTAAGCTCCCCTCCCCTCCCGTCTCAGTCAGACCCCCAGGGGTTGAACACTACATGCTCCCTCAATGGTTTTCGGGAAGCGAGGCCTGAGTGAGCCTCACTGGAGGCTTGCACAGTGCTGGGAAAGCTAGGGGTCCCCTCTGGGTCCACCCCCCCAGAAGCCCTTGGCCCACGGGGCGCCCTCTGCTGACGCGATCGGAGCTGTGCTTCTCTTTGGTCTGGTGCGGTCCTTCCCAGTCTCTCTGATCCAGAGGGAGGCTTCAGCCTCGCCCCTGGGTCCTGGGATTTTGACAGTGACTTCTCATCCGTGGGTAGTTGCTGGCTGATCTTGTGAGGGGAGCTGAAGTCAGAACGATCTATGTCACCATTTCGATGATGTCACTCCTAGCAATTTTGAAAATCAGGTTCTTATATTTTCTCTTTCCTTTATTCTTTCTTTCTGGATTATAAAGTCTCTTGTGTGTTTATTAGTAATCGTAATCTCTTTATCCTTTACCTGTAAATCCTGCCATGACTTCTCAGACGGCACTGCTAAATCATTTGATTTTTTTGTGATGCCTATTTAATCTTATTATATCCATTACATCTATTTCTGTCCCCATGCCGAGCGCCTTGACACTTCAGTTTTTCATTGGAAAGCAATCTATTTGGTGGCACCGTAAAAAACGGCCAGTTTTGCGGCCGAAAAGTGATCAAATATCAGCAATTCCACGTAATTCAACGTAGTATCTTGAACTCTTCCGGAAGCGTGATCTAGACATTTGTATAAGTTTTTATATGTTCCCCGGAGGAGCCTTTCCGTAACACGGTGTCGATTTCTCAGGAGACCATCCTGGAACTCAGAGTCTATTGGGGTCTTGTGATTTTTCTTTCCTCATTCTTTAAGAGGTGGGTCCTTTTCTTTTGAGTGTTATAATTTACGATGGCCTTTTTTTTCCTGGGTTCCCGCTGAAATTTCCAAGTCTCGGGTGAAGAGAAACAGGGAAGCGTTTCGTTTCCTCCAGTGTTTTGCCTGCTTTGTTCTTCTGGCACCAGGGCTAGGGCAAGCTGCCAGGTGTGCCCACTGCTTCGCTGACCACTTCTCCCCGCCCCCCCCCCGAACCCCCCCCCCCCGTCCCCTTGTGCCCTGGCGGGTGTTCGACCCTGGAGCTTCTTTACAAGATCACTGTCTCCTGCCGCCTGGTCTCTGGACCTCCCGCGGGAATGTAGGGATGCCCACATCTGTCGAGAGTGGTGCTTTCAAAGGGAATTACGAAGGAACACCGAAGAAACGATCGCAAGGCCTGGGGGACGTAGCTCCTGCTGGTATTTGTTCTGGCTCCTGCTCGAGAGGGCAGGGAGACCCGCAAAATCCTCAGTTATTGTCCTAGGGAATCACAGAGACAGGCTGATTTTTTTCCCCCTACTAATGTGGCATATCATTGGATACATTGTTATGCTAACTGGTCTTCCCAAGTAAGCATCGGACAGGACAGGTAAAGGGGCCGACATGCTCATCCTACCCTGTCACGTTACCTTGGGCATCAGGTCATGTTGCTATCTGGCCATTTTCCGCCCTCCCTTACTTGGGGACCTAAGCAGGGGGGGGGCAGGGGGTGGAGAGAGTGGGAGCTGAAGCGAGGGCTGCTCAAAGTTCTTCCGAGCACATCCCACTTTGTCGTGTTTATTTCGGCCTCCGCTGGTGGCATCCGCATCTGGCAGACCAGTGTCTCGGCAGAGCTTTTAGTAGTCAGGAAGATACAGGCAGTGGGGGGAGGCTGACCCCTTCGCTGGCACCCCTTATATTTTTTTTAACTGTTCAATACCAGGCGTATCTTGGGGGGCCGATGCTTGGCAAGGCGCACGAGAAGCTCGGTGCCTGGGCCCTGCCCAGTGGGAAGCCCACGTTCTGGGCACCACAGGTTAACTCTTCTGGTCTAAAAGCCTCGTCTGCTTCGTGACGGAGAATTGTTATGTGCTGGCCTGACTGGGGCGTGGGGTGTCCAGACATTTGCTCAAACACCCTTCTGGGTGAGACTAAACGTACGCCGGGAGACTGAATGAAGGGGACGGCCCTCCCCCCGTGAGGGAGTTCGGAGGCCCGACTGCTTTCGGGCCGGAGCGCCCTCTCCTTCCTGCCTTAGGACTCAAGCCGCAGCTCCGGCTCCTCCTGGGTCTGGAGCCTGCCGGCCTCGGCCTGGAGCTGGATCGTTCGCCTCCCGGGGATTCAGCTCGCCGGCTCACCCCGCACATCTGGGGGCTTACGAGTGTCTGCCACCGAGTCAGTTTCTTATACTAGTCTCTGTCCCCCTCCGTCTCCATCTCTGCGCCTCTCTCTCTCCCTCCGTCTTTCTCCCTAACACAGGCCTCAAGTTGTCCCCAAATCCCTCGAGGTCTCTCATTCTCCGTTTCTCCTTATTTTTCAACGCGGCTCCCCTTGTTTTTCTTACTTTTCCATCTCCTCGGTCGATCCGACGAGCGTCCAGGATGGAAGCGCGGTGAACGCGTGCTCCCGAAACCGCCACGCGGAACCCGAAGTCCACCCAGCCGTGGGGAACCCGCCCTCCATTCTGTTCACCCTGAAAGTTCCCCCTCCTCCTGAACGTGGCCCCGCGCTCCTTCCTCCTGAATCACGACGCACTTTCTCTCCTGTCTGTGCTCTGGGCCTCTTAGAGAAATTAAAAAAAAAAAAAAAACACCTCCATTTTCGTGCTTTTTGGTACTTCAATGCCAGCCGTGTGTCTCCTCAAAACCTGTCATTTTTCTTTTCATTCCACTCACTGACCCTGTAAATGACATTTGATGTGCAGGAGCTGGAGCCGTCATTAGCTTAAAATGGCTTTATTTATTTATTTTTTTTTTTAAAGGAAAACTCTCTCACATCTCTGAATCATATCTAAAAAAAAAAAAAAATTTTTTTTTTCTAAGAGCTCCCTGCAGTAAACGCACTCAGCGTCCGCGCCTGGCCCGGCCACGGTCTGATTGCACGGGGCGGCGGGGTGTGTTAAGCAGTGTGACTACACACGTACGTGGTCAGGAGAAAAAGGCTCTTGGGAGTGACCTATTTTTTCCTCCTGGCTTTTAGGAAAGGCAACCTTAATCCTCTCTCCGAAATTTAAAGAACGAAGTTTCTTTCCCATTTATGCAGTTAAAGCAGAATCCTTGCAAGAAACCAGTATTGGCAACTGTCTTTTTGAAGCCGCATGTCTGCTGAGGTGAGCTGGGCTGCTCACTCAGTACAGTAGGAAGGTTCCCCCACCCCAGCCTGGAAGCAGACGCACCTGAGTAAATGCCCACGTCCCGTGGCCCCAAGGGCTAACGGGGACATCTCTGCAAGGGCCCATCCGGGTGACTCCTTCTCACACATTCTGTCAGGACACAATAGCATCAGCACGTCGAAGCACCCCGAACGGGCTCCACGTAGACCCGGAGCACGCAAACCCCTCGGTCCATATTCGGGCTGTACTCACGAGCCTGTTCTGGTTCCCAGTTAGAGCCCCTGAGCCTGTCTCCTAACCCTGTAGAGATCTGCAGGGCCCTTAGCCGTGATGAGCTCTGGGGTATTGTCAGGAGAGGGCCTACGTGACAACCAAACGGTCTTCTAGCGGCATGGTGGCCCCTACGCTACTGACCCAAGGTGTCTGTAATGGCAGGCTCGCTCGAGAACGTACGAGCAGGAAGGTACGGAGCACAGAGCATTCATTCCTGCGGTCCTAATATTCCTCAGGCGTGCTCAGGCCACAGAGTTGATGCACGCTCCACAGAAGGGGCCCCTCCCAGAACTTCTGCCACGACCCCTGGCCACCATCTAGTCACCCACTGCGACTGACCTCATCCAAGCGGCCTCGCCACTGCTCCCGTAGGGGCATCTTTCACTCCTATCCAGTTAAATCCTTTCCCTGATTGCAGAAAGCCGTGATGCCGGGTCCGCTGGCCTTGGCAGGGTCCCCCGGAGAAGGCATCGAGCATGAGGCAGGACAGATGGTGACTCGCACACACCCTGGCTCATACATGGCGTGAGCAACGATGATGATTGTGGAGAGCAGTGTTTGTTACGAGCCCTTTGGGAGCAGGCAGAGGCTCGTGGTGGCTCCTCCCCTGTGGCTTAAGCCTTTGTTTTATAGGGGAAATTAGAGGAGAAGTATCCAAGCTGGGCTTCGTAGCTTTTACCTGGCTGGTTACTGTCCTGTAAGATCCCTTTATCAAAACTTTTGCCCGGCCTCCCGTCTTTTTTTGTGAGTGTCCGGTGAGGTGTGAAGCCTGCAGCTGGGTGCAAATTCTCATTATGTCTTTGTGTCAAAGGGACACTTTCTCTAGCCACATTTGGTCTTTAGCAGTTGGTTTAAGTATTAGCTGGTTGTTTCTTACTGGTGTCTGGCAATGTCTATCCCAGTTAAAAAGTAAGTAAATACTCAAGCCCCATCTCTCCTTAAAGCACCTGTATTTATTTACATTTCGTTCCCCCAACATTTCAGCTTTCTGATGGGTTCGAGATGTAAATTTGAGAATCATCTGGCATTTTGGTTTTTGTTTTAAGGGTTAAAACAATGCTCTCTTACCTCTATCCTCAAAGGAAACCAGAAATTCTTTTCATTCATTTTACATGAATTGGCACAAGTAATAAACATTTGCCCCAGTAAAAAAACAAACGTCAGTCACTTCATGAATTAAGACCTCATTGGTATATCCTGCTTCATATTAATTACATAGAAACATATTTTTACTTAAGGTCAAACCTACTTAAAGCCTATCGCTTGATACTTTGTGTGTAGTTGTATCAGCGAACTGCTATTATTTCTTCAAGCTGAATTTTATTGCAAGTATCTAACATTACATTATTTTTAGCTTGTATTCTTTTTGTCCAGTTAATGGTTAATCTTTTTCTTTTTTCCCAGTTTTTTTTTTAACTCTCCCGAATCTTGTGTTTTCCTATCTACAACATTTTATGACATTCCAATATAGGAATCCAGTTGATAAAATTTAGATAACTTGGCATAGGCAAAACCATATTATCTGAGGCGCCAAGAGATCCAAGATTATTAGAAAATTTGACTTGATCATATCAGTAAAATGAGATGACTCTCTGTGTCTGTTTTACGTTTATTATGGGGTACAAGTTATTTGGTGGTAGAAGTATTTAGAAGATAATGTACAAGATGTTTCAACATCGTAACCTATAATTTGTGAAATGTTCGCCCTCAGGTTAGGACGAAACACAACATATTCTCGTGATATCGGTGGGCATTTTGTGGTCAATAAAAATCTGAGATCCTATGAACTGATCTTTGTCACTAAGAGATGACGACCCTCCAGGGAGTGGAGATCTTTGCACCATCCTGAGGAAAGCCTCATCCTGAAATTCCCCCTTCAGACATAATTATGTCCTGAAACTGTGTGTCTCCCGCTGAAGCGTACATAAAAACCAGATTTCATGATACACTCTAAAGGAAAACATTACTTTAAAACAATGTGATTATTTTTTTCTGATTATAAAAGTAGTATAATTTTTTAAACTGAAAATCCCAGGAGGTTTAAGAAAAAATTTAAATGATAGTTTAAAATAGAATAGTAAAGCTGAGTCCGGTAATTTTAATGTTTGTATTCCTTTGTAGTCACGCACATATACATCCATATATAAATAATCCTAATCTTCCTAAAATCATACATAGGTACATATTTATGTATATATTAGCGTCATACTATGCAGAGTTTTCTATCCTTTTTTTAAATCATCGCATCAGAAGCATTTTCCCTTGTCATCAAAAATGCTTCATAAATATTTTTAATGGCTAAATTGTGTATGAAGTTTTCCTCCAATGTTCTAGTATTTAAAATAATGCGATGAACTTTATACATAAATCTTTGTCTTCATTTTTGATTTCTTCCTGAGAATCCATTCCTAGAAGTAAAATTATTGATTCAAGGAGGATGACATTTTATAGCTCAGGACAAATATTTACAAATCACGTTCCTGCAGGCTCTAGCAAATTACATTGCCACCGATAGTTTATGAGAGTATATGTCTAATTGCATCCTCACAAATATTGAGCATTCTTACTTTAAAAGTCCTTGTCAGCAGCGAATCGTGAAGAATGGCACTGCTCTGATATTTTATTTTTCTTAATACTGGGTCTCAACTTTTTCCTATTTATGTACCATTTACATTTCCTCTTTTTATGAAATACTTGACAGTATATTTTTCTCTTTCTACTTCCACATAATTTTTGCTTTTCCTATGTGACTATACCATTTTGCATTCCCAAAAGCAATGTGTGAAAGCTCCAATTGTCTTCTATCCTTGCTGATGCTTGCTATGTTTTTTCTTTCTTTCTTTCTTTCTTTCTTTCTTTCTTTCTTTCTTTCTTTCTTTCTTTCTTTCTTTCTTTCTAAATATTATTTAGGACATTCTAAAAGGTGTGTAGTGGTATCATTGTGGTTTAAATTTGCATTTCCTTAATGACTACTGATGTTGAGTATTGTTTTAGGTGTTTATTTCCCATCGATATCTGTGGAAGGGGGTTAAAATCGTTCACCCATTGTTATCGGGTTGGTTATTTGCTAATCGTTTTCAGCATTTATTCTGGATTCAGGTCCTTCTTGGACGTGTGACTTGCAAATATTTTCTCCCAGTTTGGGGCATGCATTTTCATTCTCTCAACAGCGTGGTTTGCAAAGCAGGGGTTTTTAATATTGGAGAAATATGATTGATTGTGTTTTTGTTTAATGAATCATACCTTTGGAGTTGAATCTGGAAACTCTTTGACACACGTGACAGTGATTACGTCATTCATTTTTGTCTAGAAGTTTTATAGTCACAAGATAACCTTCAGTACTACATGGCTTGATTATTGTAGCTTTCATGTAGTCTTAAAATCAGGTCGCATGAGTTCTCTGACTCTGTTCTTTTCAAAATTGTTGATTCTAGTTTTTTGGCCTTTCCACATAAGTAATAGATTTACTTTTAAAGAACTATAAAAATTCTGTGTGAATTTTAATAGGGATTGCATTAAATCTATGATCAATTTGGGGAGCATCAGCTTCTTAATACTGTAGCTTTAATCCATGAACATGGTATGTCTTTACTTATTTAGATCTTCTTTGATTTCTTTCACCAGTGTTATGCAGCTTTCCAAATGTGAACCCTACACATACTTTGTTAGATTTATAGCTAAGTATTTCACACATTTTGTGTAAGGAGCACTGAAAAATTCTTATTTCCAGTTGTTCCTTGCCTTTATTTAGAAATACGATTGATTTTTGTCACTCCCATATCCTGAGACTTTGCTAATAAACTCACTCATTAGTTCTACAAGCTTAAAATTTTCTATATAGACAGATACGTTATTTGTGAATAGAAATTATTATATTTCTTCCTTTCCAATCTGTAGTTATTTAATTTCTTTTCCTTGATTTACTGCACCGAAAAGGAAGTCCAATGTGACGTTGGATAGGAATACTAAAAGTGAACATACTTTGTTTCCAATCTTAGAGGAAAAACATAAAATCTTCCACCAATAAATATATTTGCTGCAGGTATTTTGTGGATGTACATTATCAGGTTAAAAAAGTTTCCTTTTTTTATTTCCAGTTTTCTGAGTTTTTTTTTTTAATTGGATTTTGAATTTCCTCAGACTCTTTTATTCCATCTACTGATATGACTATAAGGTTTTTCTTTTTTAATCTAGTAATACTATGACTTACATTGATTTTCTTTTTCTTTTTCAAATATAGAATCAGTCTTGTATTACCAGAATAAGGTAGGCCTGATTGTGGAGTATTATCGTTTTATTTTATGTTGCAGATTTGGTTGAGGATTCTTGTGTTTATGTTCTTGGGAGATGTTCGTCTAAAGATTTTCCTTGTAGTTTTGCTGGTGTTCATTTCAGCATAATGCATTGGGAAGTAGTCTCTTCTCTCCTATTTTCTACAAGAGACTGTGTAGTGTCGGTGTTTTTTTCTTAAACGCTTGGTAAAATTTGCCAGTGAAGTCATCCGGGTAGGCCTGAACTTTACTTTGCTGGAAAGTTTTAAATGTAAGTTTAATTTAAAGAGCTATTCAGACTATCTATTTTGGGGGGAATGTTTTAGAGTTTGTGTCTTTCAAGAAATTGGTCATTTTCATTTAATCGTTAGATTTATGGGTGTAGAGTTGTTTACAGAATTCCTTTTTTTTTTAACATCTGTAGTGTGTTGTTAACATCTTTAATCCTTGATATTTTAGATTTTTTTCTTCTGATTAGTAACTAGAGGTTAATTTTATTGATCTTTTCAAATAATTGACTTTTGATTTGATTTGATTTTTTTCCTAGTTTCTATAAATAGTATTTCTCCTCTTCTCATTCTCCTTGCTTTGTATTTGATTTATAGTTCTTTTTATATACTTAAGGTGGGAACTTATATTATCTTTTTAGACTTTATTATTTTAATATAATATTTTTTTACTACAAATTTTTTCTAAGCATTGATTTAATTGCATTCCACAAATTTTGATATGTTATATTTTCATGCAGTTAAAAATATTCTCTTTTTTTTTTGAGATGCTCATCAATGGGCTATTTAAAAGTGTATTTCAAAATATTCATATTTTTCAGATGTATTTCTGCTATTAACTTATATTTTAATTTTGGTTTCATTAGAGAAGTTACTTTGTACAATTTCGGTTCTTTTGAATTTTTGAAGATTTGTTTAATGGCCCAGGATATGGCTTTTAATCTTAAAGTTCCATGTGGACATAGAAAATCCATATATTTTGCTGTAGCTGGCCGGGATCCTCTATCTATATATATTAGATTAAAATGATTAATAGTGTCATTTAGGTTTTCTGTGTCATTGTTAATTTACTGTTTACTTGTTTCATTGATGACTGAGTTGGTAAGTTGAGTTTCCAAGTATTTATGTTTTTTAAAAAAATTTTTTTTCGGTTTGTCAATTTTTGGTTTATGAATTTTGAGCCTCCTTCTGAGATACAGATACATTAAGAGCAGTTCATTCTTCCTGATGGAATGACCCAAGTCTTGGTCTGCTCAGGCTGCCATAAGAACAAAACAAAACAAAACAAAACAAACCATAGATTGGGGTTGCTGAAACAACAGCGATTTTTCTTCTCACACTTGTGGAGGCTGCAGCTCGAAGGTTACGGTCCCATCGGGCTGGTTTCTGTGGAGGCCTTTCTTCCCGGCTTGTAGATGGCTGCCTTCCTGCCCCGTGCTCACATGGACCTTCTGTGAGCGCGTTACATTTAGCGTAATTATTTCTGTGGTCGGATTTACGTTCACTATTTTATTATTTTTCGGTTCCTTCCAGTTTTCGTTCCTCTGTTTCGCATTTCTTGCCGCAATTTGAATAACTGGAATATTTTTTAGAGCTGGATTATAATTTGTCTACTGGTTTCTAGGCTATGTGTGTTTGCGTTTGTTGTTGCTTGCCATTGAGCTCTAGGGTTGAGTCCAAGAGGTGTATATTTTTTTTTAATACACAAGCTTAGGAGATTTCCTTTTCCATCTCTCCTTTGCGTCCGCCACACTCTCCAGCTCACAGGGGTCCCCTTTTCCTGGTTCTCTGTCAAGACAATGGGATTTCTCTTGGAATTTCACATCGCCGCTCTGCTGCCCAAAAATGCGGTATTGAAATGGGTTGTCTCCGTACGTTTTAAACTACTGGGCCCCTTTTTCCTGTTTTTGTGCCTGCGATTTTTTTTTACCCCCCTCAGTGCCTCAGTGGCCCATGCTGATTTCGCTGCAGCTGGCAGCCACGGCCTGCCTTCAGGACAAGGCTAGGCAAGAAGGACAGAAATTAAACTCTCCCCTGTCGTCGGTGGCACTCAAAGCTCCCTCTTCCTGACCCTCTGGCCAGGAAGAACATGTTTCTGAGTTTTGCTGATGGTGCCACCGTGTAGCTTCAGTGACTAGTCCCACTCTCGGTCAAAGTGGTGAGAGAAAAAGATGGAAATAAAATGAGAGACAGAGCCCTCTCTGCGTTGTTTTTAAATTTTTAGAAATCTCCTACCCAGTCACCTGCTTGTACTGACTTTCAGTTCTTGGGTAGTAGCTTTTACCAGTCTGTCCATAGTTCTAAGTCGTAATCAGTGGGACAAATAGATTTTAATAGGCCTGCTCCATCCTGATCAGCACTAAAAGTATTCATTTTATTTGGAAATTCATAAATTTCAAAAGAATATAAAACTATTGGATTCTCTTTATTTTTTTCTGGTACATATCGGGCTATTTTGATCCACATTTCTAATTCTCTCTAATGTTCAAATGTTTTTTTATCTTCCAGAGTTATTTCTCTTTCTTCTGTTCTATTTTCTTTCTCAGAAATATTGATTATCCACTTATTAAATCTTCAATGTCTGCCTTCTATATCTAGCATATTTTTTTCTGCCTCTTTTTTCTCTTTGTACTTTTTCTTTGTAGTTTTCTGCATCACTGAATCTATTTTTCACACTATAAATTTAATTAATTATAGCTTCTAATGTTTTAAATTCAATAGTGTGGTTTTTGTGTGTTCTTAATTTCTTCAAATAATTCCAGTTCCCCTTTCAAGTCACTTAAATGTCTCCTAATTTGGTCTTTTCTTTTATATTCTTAAAGGCATTGTGGTACCAACAATAATGTCTGAAGCAAATCTTCTTTAAAATATGCGTTTCAACTAACTTTTTAATGCTATGGGCATTCTCTATTTTTAGAGTAAAGAACTGTTACATATATTCTTTATTGATAGTCTGTTTATTTCACCTATTAATATGAGCCAGTTCATCTAAACATTCAATTTGCCTAAAAATAGCGTAGGAGGATTTGTCTTTATATTCTTTGTGCATTTGGGATACATTTATTAACACTTTAGACTGAAGACTTACTAATGTAGAATAATAATTTGAGTTTAGTCATTTTTTAGTAGGTTTGGTAAAGTAGTTGAGGCTGTGGTCTGGCCCACATGAGAAACTTAATTTCTTAGTATTTTTTTTTCTTTCTTTGTTGATCTAGCATCTCAAGGTTGAGACTTTCTATCCTGTCATTAAAATCTTGCATTCTTAGGTTAAAACTCAAATAATAAAAAATTAATCGGACTTTCAAAGTACCGTTGAATTCAATTCAAAGCATGTGCGGTCCCTGACTTACGATGGTGCATCTCATGAGTTTTCATCTTTACAATAGTTGAATGACTGTTCGTGGTAAATTTTGCAATCAGAAAGTGTGAGACCTTTAAGTTTGTTCTTTTCAAGGATTCTTTTAGCTATTTATGGTCCTTTGATGAGGAACATCTTATTCTCGTTTTATAATAAGGAAACAGAGTGTCTGAAAGGCAAAGGGACTATCCCGAGGACACACAGCGAGAAGGAAGCTGTGAAGGGGGTGACAAGCCATCCCAGGTGGCTTAAAACTGAAGGTCTTCCCCAGGTGTAGGACATGCAGCACTAACGCTGGCTGAGTCCCGGGCAAAATGGGATGAGTTGGTCAACCTTGCTGCGAGGCCCATCTTCAATTCTATGACTCCAGGGTCTGCTGGAACACACACCTCTCTTACAGCCCCCCTGAGACGCTGTAACTAGTATGGCAAGCGAGACACATCAAGGGAAGTGGGGTGGGAATAAAGTTGCCACCTGAACGAGCAGGAGAAAGTCGTAGGCAAGGAAACCTATATTTAATATTCTACATTGTTCGGTTCAAAAATAATTGGTGTATAGAAAGAAGGGCGGACAAGCAATTAAACTTGAAACGTATTAAAATGAGAAACTAAGGGAGATGAGCATGGGATTTTATGTTTTACATGTTTATAGGGATTTTAATAAATAATGTATGCCCCTTAGAAACAAATGCTAATAAAATAAATCTAGGAGGGGAGTTTGCAGCAGGATTTGAGATCGACAGATACAGAACATTAATCCAAAGACTGGCAGAGTTAATGGCCCCACGCATGCGAGAGCTGGCTTTCTCAAATTGCAGTGTGCATAGATTGAGCCTCCCTTGTCTCCATGCCTTTTGAATAAGTGGGTTCCCCCCCCTCCCCGAAAAAAGGGTGATGCATTCCTCAGAGAGCAGAGTAGCACATTAGGCAAAACACAGAACCAGCAACAGCTTGGAGGGTGCCAAGCCCAAGTGACCGCTAGGGCAGAGTTGGGTAGCAGATGTTGCGTTACCATGGCAACCGGTGGGCGGCTCCAAATGAAGAAGGGACTTGATTTCCAAGGACCACGGACCTCGGGGAGACTTTGACCCTGCCTTAATCCAGAGCGCTGTGGCTCTGGAAATGTTGGGGGCAAAGGAAGGAATAAAGGACGGACCAGCACAGTTTTCTTTCTTCGCTGCTATTATATTGTTGGTAAAGGAGAAAGATGCTGTTTTCTTTTTCTTTTTATTTATTTATCTATTTTCTTTTGTCATATCAGCCTTCGACAGGAAACATCTCGGCAGCTCTGACTTAATGAGTTGTTTTGCCTCCAGGAGGCTTGATAACCCCGCGCCCAGGTGAACTGGTGGTCGCTACCGCGGCCTCTGCTTCGGGTTGGTGGCGAAGGATCAGCCTCTCGCAGGGGGGGACGCTCGCCAGCAAAGACGGGGGGGTTCCACAGGCCATGTCCCTGTCCCTCCCGCTCTGGGGCTCTCGCGCTGTGTCCTGAAGCACAGGCACCCGGCGGGCCAGCACTGCAGGAGCCCGGGCTGCACTTAGTGGGGCTCTCACACTCACCAGGGTCTCAACCGTGGCCGCCCAGCGGGGTGCGCGCCCCCTCTCCCAGATTCCGCCCGCCATGAACGAAAACGTTAACGACCTTCCCATTGTTCCCCGGTACTGGGCCACTGCCTCCTCCCTGCGCTTGGAATTAATTTTTTTTTTTTTCTGGGAAAGCTCTAATTATCTTGTGAATAGTATAATTATATTGCACTCTGAATTTTTTTCCCTTTTTTAATGTCTAAAGCCTTCCTTTTTCGAATGTAAACAATGAAAACAGTCCTCGATATTTTCACCCCGTTTTGGCCTTTCTTTGCTCACTACACGTGAGCCTCAAAAAATAAAAATAGAAAATAGCCCTTCATGGCATCCCTCAGCCTCCAGGAGGCCCGAGAATCTGCATTCTGGGCCTGGAAGAGGAAACGCCTTTGCCAAGCAGACAGGCTGTGAACCTCCCCCAACCTCAGCCGCTGCTTCCGGAGCAATCCCCTGGGTTGCGGACCAAAAAATATCAAAACTTCTATTCATTTTTCAACGCAACCTGTAAAAGTCTAGTTTTTGTATTTGTGTTACAGTGTATATAATACGTGAACCGCAGTGGTGTGTGCGCGTGTATGTATCGTTTTAAATTTAGTCAGTATGTATGGAGGTCGTATCCTGTAGATTTTTAAAAAGCTTTAATTCACACCTAAACCAACTCATTCATTCGACGTATCTAATTCAGCGCATTTTAGTATGTTCATCAACACCAGCGTTAGAACATTTTCATACTCCGAAAAGGAACCCCAGCCGTTGCCTTCCCCAGCCCGCACCCTCTTCCCCTTGTCCGAGGCAGCGGCTCGTACTTTCTGTCTCGATAGATTTACCTGTTCTCGATAATTCATGTGAACAGAATCATGCTAACGTGGCCTTTGTGTCTGGCTTCTTTCACTTACCATGATGTTTTCAAGGGTCATCAGTGTCGTAGCGTGTAGCAGTACTTCCTTCCTTTTGACAGCTGAAGACCAGTCCACCGTGGATAGACCACATTTTATTTAGTTGTCATTGCTCTTAGGGGTGAGCAGCCACACCCCGTGGCAGCCCCCCGATCCATGTATCATAAGCACTGCGCATCAAAGATGATATTCGAAATAGCCAACAATAAGTAGCAAGGCGCTAACAACGTGTCGGAAGCGTCGGAGTTGGGTTTTGGGTTCCGGAAGTCCCACCTGGTGCCCAGGTACAGCTTTTATTTGCTGGGGCCCAGGAAGTGGGGGTGAGGGCCGGACGCTCAGGGAACTCACGGCTGAGACGGCTTACTGGCTGTCACAAAAGTACTTCAACATGTTGACAACTGCTGGGGCCATATGTGTGCACACAAGCCGACATCTCCCTGGCCTATCTGCTGTGACGGCTGAATGAGGCCGAGGGCGCAGGGAGCCTGGAGCAGGGGGCGGGGTTGGCCCCAGGGAGCCAGCACAGCCATCGGTCTGCAGTCACTGCCGCTGCTCCGCGGCCCCTGCGTGAGTCCCTCTCCTAGGAGCCTGTTTCATTGTGCACCTAAGGTCTGTTGCATGCGCAGACACACCCTGCTGAGGTATCCAAGGGACAGTCTCTTGCATGGGCCCCTTCCCTGGAAAGGGAGGAAGACATGCCTGGCTGGAGTGCGATGAGACGGGCTGGACGTGAGGCCACTTTTTGCAGGAAGGGGAAAAAAAAAAAAAAGCCGCGTCCGCCATTTCGGTCCCCTGCCTGCCTCGCCGCGGCTCATCTCCCCAGAACCCTCCCCGACTCAGCCTAAGGCTTGTTGGCCACGTCTTATCTTTGTTATCAAAGCGCAGAATTTAGGAGGAAGTCGAGGCGCGGGTGAAGTTCCTTGCTGAAGATCACCACACAGACACGTCCCACAGATGACGCGGAGGGGCGTCGTCCAGGAAACCAGCCCCGCGCCGGCTCGGGCTCGGCGGGCCCTTGGACGGGGGCCTTTCTGAAACCCAGTTCCCCGGGCTACACTTAGGTCACACGCTCAGACTCGGCTCACTCGGCCGATACTTTCATATTCTCTTCTGCGCCATCCGTGGTTTTCCTGACTGTTTTTCCTCCAGTGGGCTCAGTTCTTTTCCAGACATTGGTTTAAAAACAAAACCTTATCACCAGCAGAAATAGGAAAACTCTCTCTTGCCAAATGACAAAGGTGCCATAAAAACAAATAAGATAAACGCCGTTAATGAATTTTATCTAGACGCTGTTGCCTGCAAAGGTGCTGATGCTAACAGTGATTCTTTAAAAGGGGAGATTAGCAAGTGTTTAAAAGTGTTAAAGACAAACCCGCACCGAAGGGAAACAGACAAATTGAAAGAAATTTGGAAGTCGAATAGCTTTGACTCGGTGTGATTTAATGGCCTGTTTACCACATTTCCATAGCCCATGCGATTAACCAATAACCAAAGTCAATAACCAATTTTATCCCATCATTCCATCTGGGTAGTGCTAGACCTAACCTCATCTCGTGTATCATTAGTGACCTGGGCCCTCCTTTTGGGGGAAAACTGTGTGTTGTACTCTGTTTGCTTCCTTCCTTCCTTCCATTTCCGTACTTCCTCTTTAGCACTCAGGTGGGAAGGTATTAACATCGTTTTCCAGACACGGTGTGTTTCTGGAGATCAAGCCATATGCGTATTTACTGAGCACTTCGGTTCAGAGGGTGTAAGGCAGAGACTCTCTTCCCAGTGTGTTTATGATCTAGGTGAAGAAAGAGGACCCAACAGTTGGATTGAGGAAGGGAGCATGTGGGTGGGGTTGAAGGAGCAGCCTCTGCCCCCCGCCCTGTGGCTCCGAGGTGCCCGGAACACCTCAGTCCCTGGCTGGTGTCCAAGGGGCGAGGCGCAGGGACCTGGGCCTGCGTGGATTTTGTGCCCCAGTGGCAGCAGAGCCATGAGCCCCCTATGGTCTGCTTGTCCCCCCCACCCCCCCCCCCCGGATGTCAGCTGGGCCCTGAGGGGAGACACGCTGTCTCGCTCTCTAAGAAAAGGTTTTATGAGCACCTTGGCTAGGAGACTTGAGAGGACTCCATGCCAAAGTTTCCTTCCCAAGCTCTGGGAGGCAGGGCTTTTGGGGGGCTCAGCCAGACCCTGGAAGCGGGGGGCAGGGCAGGGGGAAGAAGCGGCACGTGGCTGGCACCGTGGGTGAGCCAAAGAGGGTGCCCCCAACCCCCGTGCTGGGAGGCTGCAAGCATCCTCCGAAGGGCAGTCACATTAGCTCGGTGTTAGGGATCTCACAGACTCCGCGGTCTTGGCGTGGGTTCGAGCGCTGTGTTCATCATTGCCGTGTGGGAGGGATGCCTTCTGGGGGGGCAGGTGAGGTGGGGAGCTGAGTGCAGACCCTGCCCTGAATATCGTTGACTGATCAAGGATTGGGGGCCCCGAGCCCCACACAGTTGAAAATGTGTGCGTAACTTTTGACTCCCCGAGAAACTTAAACTACCGATGGACCTGCTGCTGACCGGAGGCCTTACTGATGAACAGTCTGTTAACGTAATTCCGTATGTTACGTACGTGATGTACCGCGTTCTTATAATAAAGCAAGCTAGAGAACAGAGACCGTTATGAAGACAATCAGCAGGAGAAGAAGGACACATTGACAGTACGTCTCGAGCAATATCGGGGAGCAAGCGGGCCCACGCCGTTCTCACCCACGGCGGCTCTCACTCCCCCGGGCTCTCGAGTGAGCTTCGTGCCTGGACCACGCGCAGGGGCGCCGCTGCCTGTCACCCTGGCGTGAGGCCCCACGCAGGGCGCCGAGCTCGCCCACTGCCGTAGCCCGCCGGGTGTCCCCTCGTCCCGCGCGGGGCCGCGGCCATGCCCCCCTCTCTTGGCCACTGACCTCTTGCGCTCGTACCCCTCCGCCTTCCGACCCATCACACCCAGCTCCTGGATTATTTAGCAGAACTTGCCTGGCTCAAAAGAGGCCTTTTTTTTTTTTTTTAATTTTTTAGCTTTTTAATTTTACATTTTATTATTAGTTTCAAGTACACAGTATAGTGGTTAGACATTCATGTTGTTTATAAAATAACCCCCCTAACCGCTCCTCCTCTCCTCTGGCCCTCCCCCTGGCCGTCACATTAATGCTGACCACATTCCCTATGCCGTGCTCCCCACCCCCGTGACCAACTATCAGCTACTAATTTATACTTCTTTAACCCCTCACCCCATTCTCCCAGCCCCCCAACACCCCTCCCTTCTGGCCGTCACCAGATTACCCCCTATATTTGTGAGTCTGTTTTTGATTAGTTTGTTCTATTTGTTCCTCAGATTCCACATATAAGTGAAATCATATAATATTTATCTTTCTCTGTCTGACTTATTTCATTCAGCACAATAACCTCTAGGTCCATCCATGTTGTTACAAACGGTAAGATTTCATTTTTTGGATGGCCGAGTGATATTCCATTGTGTACATGAACCATAACTCCTTTATCCAGTCGTCTGTTGATGGGCATTTAGGTCGCTTCTGCATCTCGGCTATTGGAAATTGTGCTGCCCTGGACATAGGGGTGCAGAGATCTTAATGAATTATTGTTTTGCTTTTCTTTTGATAAATACCCAGAAGTCTAATTGCTGGGTCTAAAGGCAGATCCATTTTTAATTTTCCGAGAAACCCCCAGACTGTTTTCCACAGCGGCTGTACCAGTTTGCAGTCCCACCGACGGTGGGTGAGGGCCCCCTCTTCTCCGCATCCTCGCCAACACTCGTGGTTTCATTTATTGATGATGGCCGTTCTGACAGGCGCGAGGTGGTATCTAGGAGGCCTCATTCCTCTGTTGATTTTTTTTTTTTAAGTTCTTCTACCAGGCAACGCATGTGGGAGCTGATTCTTGATTTGGGTTGGGATTTGGGAAGAGTGTTTATGTCTCTGTGGCTTGGACCTGACTTAGGCCCTGCTCCTCAAGTCAGCCCCAGGTGGGGCTTCCCTCACCCCAAGTTCTGCCATGCCCACCTCTGGTTCCCCCCCCATGTAGTATAAACAAATCAGGGCACTAGACAGACACTGAGGTTCTGGGGTGAGGCAACCCCTCTAACTCTTAAAGAAAAAGGGATGTAGACTGCAGTTTCTTGAGGAATCTCCACTCATCCTTGCCCAGGACACTGTCCAGCCCTTTGACCTAGAAACTCTGCCAGAGGAGATGGTCACACTCGTCGGCCTCTTCCTCTTTAAGCGTGTGCGTAGCGGGGGACAGTGTGATGTTCTAGGCCTGCACGGTCCAGGGAGTAGCCACGCGATGCAGGTGACCATTTAAGTTCAAGTTCATGTAAGTCAGATTAGGTGAAAAATCACAGTAGCCACATTCTGAGGGCCCGAAAGCCACACGCATTTAGTGGCCACCATATTGAACAGTCACTGGAAGTCCTATGGACCAGTGCTGTGGCCTTTGCTGCTCATCCAAGACAGTGACCACTGACCCCTTCTTCCTCCCCTACACACACACACACGCACGCACGCAGGCTGAATCCAGAGAAATTTTGCCACCGATCTCTGAGCTGGCATCTCCATGGACTTGGCCATGTTCAGTCAGGGTTTTTTTGTTTTTGCTTTTGTTTTTTTTGTTTGTTTTTGTTTTGGACACTTCCTGGTCCACAGGCTGCTGTTGCCAGCGCCGCCATTTCTGACCCTTTGGCCCTGAGTGTAGGCGAGCCGGGCTCGTGGGGCCTCGGGGCAGGCGGTCAGCCCGGGGATCTTCCTGCTCCTCTGGCGGCTGTCTCCGATGTCACACTCTCTGTGACGTCTCAGCCGTCCCGGGACTGACAGAGCCCTCTGCCCGGCAGAAGCCACAGAGAGGGTGGAACGTGGCGATGGCCGATGTGGATGCCGTCAGGGGACCCTCCCCGGAGCTGGCCGCCCCAGCCATCCGCCAGTAGAAAGTTTCCCAGGAAGAACCTAAAGACGTTCACGGATCCCCAGAACCCACCATTCTCCCTAAAACTACCAGCTCACGTCACGTCTTCCGACCGACTTGAAAAGGACCGGCCAACATCCTCTAGAGGAGAGAGAAGTCCCTGAAGTGGGGGCTGGGGCTCCAGCCGCACCCATTCTCAGCGGGGCTTAGAGACCTCTTTCCTTTTCTGAAAAAACAAAAACAACAACAACAAAAAAAAAAAAAACGAGGCGCCTGCACCTCCCTTGCAGCCCTGGGTTGTGAGGATGAATGTAAAATGCCTAGGACAGCGGCTGCCACGTCATCGGCCTCAGTCAGTAACAGCTGCTGTTTCCCTGCCTCGGCTGCCCCCGAGGCGGGGGGGGGGGGGGGTCTGCATTTTCAGGGAAGAGGGAGGGGAGCAGCAGCGGCTCCCCACACCGCAGGCGGCTCGGCCCGCCATCTGGCTTAACGGGAAATCGTCCTGCTTCCTTTGTGAAGACGGCCTCACACCTCAGGCTGCACCTGGCCGGCCTACTCCGCCGGGTGTTGGTCTTTCCTCGGGGGCGGCCTGTGGTGTCATGCCCCTGGATGGGGTGCGCTCCAGAGCGACCCTTGAGGTCTGCCTGGAGGCTCTCTTGGAGACAGAACCCCAAACCCGTTTCCAGAAGAACTGAATATGCGGTGGGCTCAGGGTGCAGTGGCCCGGGTTGGCCGAGCCGAGGGGGCCATGCGATCCAAGCAACTCGATACATGAAACCTCGGTGTCGGTTCGGGAACTGGTCCTGGCCCATACCCACCCACCTGCACCTCAGAGGAGGAATTCACTCCCGATTTCCCTGCAAAGACAAAACTAACGCGGTAGGAGGAAAAACACTCAAAGCTTGGAGGACGGTACACTCGACGCTTAATTTCCGCTCCATCCCTTACCAGTCAAGGCACCCCGGGGTAAGCCACTTAACCCCCCAGAGCCCCAGTTACTTCTTCGGGTTGTCAGAGAATTAAAAAAAGGTCACAGCTGATTGTAGAAAACCCTTGGGAACTCTGAAGTCCTAGGCGGGCATGATGAGGCATCGTCCCTCGTCGTCATGAGGAATGGTGAGCCCAGGGCGGCCAATTTGGACCAGGCTAAAAGGGACACTTGCAGTTCTGGTCCTTTTGTGGTCTCAGGAGAGATTTGCTCAGTCACGGAAGGTGCGGGCATCAGAACCCTCCCTCAGGCAATGCTACACACCCTCTTTTTAGGCTACTGGACAGGGAACCCACTTAATGCGTTCAAAATATTTAATGCCCTTTTCCACGTATAAGGTTTTATCTTAAGTACTGTCAGGGCTAAAGAATGAAACAAGATGTAGCTATCGTCTGTAAGGAACACGTGTCCGTAGAGGACCGTCATGACGCACGGACCTAAACGCGGTTAATACAACGACTAAGTGCTGTGAGAGCAAAGGATTGTGGGATCTAGCGGGAAACATCGATCCGGCTCCAGTGAGGGGAACGTAGCTCAGGGGAATCTCCAGACTCACCCCTGAGCCTGCTTGTCCGTGGAGCCTTCCCCAGCCCGGCTTCTGCCTGCGAGACCCCAGATGCTTTAATGTGAGCGCCCTGGGATTAACTGGGGTGGGGAAGACATCCCACGGGAACTATTCCATGAACTAGATACTGAACCACTGGCGAAAAGCCAAGCCTCCCGAGCTAATCATAGCACGCACCACGGTTCTTTACGATATGTGTGCTTGGTGGTGAAGGATAGATAGGTGGGTTGTAAACCATGGGAGTCGGTGGGGTTGTGAAAGGGATTAGAAGCCGACTGCCCAGCCATGCTCCGTCTGTAGGTCGTGATGGGGAGGCAGGGGCCGGGAACGCCATTTCTGATCACCACGGGCCCCGGAGACCCAAATGCTGCCACGCCGTGGCCCCCTCCTTCCTTGTCCCCACCCCACCCCTTATTTAGGGTAGGTGTTGAGAAATGTCGTTTCTGGATCATATCATTACATGAACCTTTGAAATTTGAATAGACTTTGCCAAATCGGCTTCTGGAATCACCCTACCAATTTATACTCCAGCACCAGCGTACAAGGATGCCTGTTGCCTTGTGCCCGGACAGGAGATGTTATCAAAAGAAATTCTTACCACCCCGATGGGTGAAAATGGTCTTTAATTTTTTCTTAAGATTTGTAGTTCCTTGATTGCTAGTGACTTTGAATCATTGTAGGACATCTGTGTTTCTTCTTTCATGATATTTCTGGTCATGTTGTTCTGTTTTCTATCAGATTTACAGGGAAGATGATGAAAAAGGCAGCCCGTAGAATGGTGTTCTTTTTTTCTTAATAACTTGAAATATATATTCTTTGTGTATTCTGACAATAATTGTCTTTGATGGATGTTTCAAGTAGTCTCTTTTCAGATTTTTGTATATATACTGTTTTAGATTATGCAGGTTTTTAAATTTTAAAACAATAAAATCTATCAATTCTTTTATGCACAGATTCTCCTGTTTTGGATCTTTTTAGAAAATCTCCAAACCATGAATGTGTTCTCCTGTTTTTCCTAAAGCTTTGTAGTTTTTAAACTGCTAGCGAGGTAAGCCATGTAGGATTTGTATTTTTTCATTGCCGAGAGGCAGTGAATCAAATTCATTTTCAAACCATCTCTCCAAACCATTAGTGGAACAGTCTAGTGTTTTTGCTGTACTGTGAAACAATCTCTTTTACATATTCTAAGTTTCCGAACGGGCCTGTGTCTGTGTGTGGATGCCGTTCTGAGCCTTCGATCTATTTATCTGGTCCTGTGCAAATGGCACACCTTTATAAGTACTGGAGTCTAATCAACACGTTGATTTTCAAGAACTCCTCATTTATCATTCTTTTTTTTCTCCCAGAATTATCATGGATTTTTCTTGAGGACTTTCATTTGAATTTCGTAATCAGTTTGTGATGTTCCAAGCAACCCCTATTGAGATTTTCTTGGTGAAGTCGTCGAAATCATTTGGAGAGAAATCACATTTTCTAAGTATTTAGTCATCTAATCTTGGACTAGAGTAATAGCCTCTATTTTTCAAGTTATTACTTTTGTCTTTGAGGATAGTTTCACAGTTTTTTTTTTTTTTTTAAAGAAGTAATGCACGTTTCTGTTGGGCGTTTTCATAGGCCGTATGCACTGCTCTTATGGACGAGACAGCTCTTGGCTCTTGTGATTATTTGTAAGTGTAAAGCAATAAGACCTTTGTAAATGCACGGGGCCGAGCGCAGCCTTTTCTGTAGCTACGGCTTTGCATGTTGCTTTCTTAGAAATTCAAAATCTGAGCGGATGGGAAGTTTATATTCATCACGACCCAAGCAACAGAACCACGTGTCCGCACCCAGGTAGACAGATGTGCAGATTTCCGTAAATAAGGGACAGCCATGCATCTGAGCCTAGACAGGCAGAGGAGTGGTAAACATCAGTTCAGCCTATTACCAGTGTTTACGCAAAACTACCGATGGGCCAGTTACCGAGATGGTCTGTAGAAAAGATGACCTTACGTTAAAAAAAAAAAAAAAAAAGAATCTTTCTAAAAGTTTCAGGTAAATATTTGGATGCATCCTTAAATGGTCTTCCAAAAAGTTGACCAGTGGGTTGCACTTCAGCTTTATAGTCTTATTAGCTAGTTAATAAGCATGCCTTTTTAAGCCGCTGGAAATTCTCAAAGCCGACCACGATCTAGACTCTGACGGCCTCTCTAGGGCTCCGTAGATGTCCATCGTGCCCATTTTCACTGCGGCGATCATTCTGCACGACGATGTTTCTCATGTGCCGAGAGGCAGGCATGACGGAACTGCTCCTCCAGGCTGGCGAAAGCCTGCGGCTCTGTCTGGCAGCCGTCTTGGAATTCAACCAGGCGGGTTAATTTCCCTCTGTGACAGGCAGGAATCAGCCAGCACTGCTGGGAGAGGCACCTCTTGTCCCCTGGATTTTTCCACGGGTGAAACAAAGTCGTGTGCCTTTCTTATCACTACCTCACAGAAGGGTTTCAAGCACCTGAGAGGTACACCAGGGTACTCTGCCACCAAAACTCGGATGTGAAGAGCCACATACAAATGCACGTAACGAGTAGATGCCAGTTATCGTAGGGCTATGAGCGTGGTAAACAGTAGAGGAAGACTTAGAAATGAAACCTTAGACCCGTGTCCCTAAGTATAGGAACTATTAGAGTATTGGATGTGCCCTAGAAGGACAAAGAAACATCCTTGATCCCTCAGGGTCCGTATGTTTGGACCCCATTACTAGTTTGTTGTGGAGTTCACCAGAGGTAAAGAATTTGTAAACTCAATTTTTAAAGCTATTTTGAGCCAAATCTACAAATGGCCATTACACGTCGTGGAGAGTTTAAGGACAAAAGACTGTTTAAATTTGTGAAGTGAGCACATCACATCACATCATATTTTTTTTTGCCCCTGATTTAAAATAAAATTCTCAAACCAGGAAACGTATTACTCAGTTGAAAGAGTTGCCGAATTGACTTTACCACAAAACACTTTTTTTTTTTTTTCGTAGATGTGTTATTCTACAAGATGAAGAGTGTGTCTGTGTGTGGTTTTCTAACCAGCGTAGCTGTTACTTTTCGGGGGGCACATGGTGTTTATAAGGGTTGGATGCATGATGATTTTTTAAAAGAAATTAATACATAATTTGAATTCAGAGTACGAGCTTTTTTTTTTAAAAAAAAAATATATGATCCAGCTCACAGGAGCGTTTCAGAAATAGCTCAGGGGAATAAATTACTTTTATTAATCCAGTCGGCCATTGGATGTCATTCTTCCGATTTAATTATGTTTATCTGCCAATAGGTGACTCTGCTTCTTATGCGTGTAATTTCACCGAGTGCAAATGGTGACGGCGAATAATTGTCCTCAGGGAGATAATTGCGGTTATAATTATTTACCATGCAAGTTAGCTCCGTTCGAAATTTAATCCTCTGTCAGACGACCTGGCAAAATGAATGTGCTTCTATGTCCCCGAGTAGAGGAGGAGCCCTTAAATTTCCCGGAGATTTTTTTCCGGGTGTCAGGCGCAGCGCCGAGTGGCTTCTAGGCTTGACCTCACTGGATCCTCACGGCCTTTCCATAGAGTGGGCGTGGGTGCCTTGACCTTATTGAGGCAGAAAGCCTGGTCGTTGAGACAGCAGGCGGAGGAAACCAGATTCAAACCCAGGCCAGCAGGCCGGGCGTCGGGCGCCTCCTACCTCGCAGGGCGTTCGCCAGGCTTAAATGAGGCGGCAGCGCTTGTGAATAATTGAGCCCTTGGCACATGTTTATGATTATCATCATCCTTGGTCTGTTCGTGGAGATTTTTACTTCTGCAGTCAGCGCCTGCCCCTTTCCAGAAACCCATCCGACAGCCAGGGCAAAAAAGCATCACGGAGCCTCAACGAAAGAGGTCTCCTCCGAGGCCTTGCCCACCCCGCCTCCTTGGGGAAGCTCCATCCGGCTACGCTGGGTTTAGGCGTCTCTCTGAGTTCCCATCACTCTCTTGCCGCTCGTTTTTCAGTACGAGCACCTGAGTGAATCCTAGAAGGTGTTTTTATTACACGCCGGCTTGCTTTTCCTCGACCTAGATTGTGAATCGATTGCGTACAGGGCCCCCTCGGACCTCCCCACAGGGTCTCGGGGAGTACAGGGCGCCCTGCCTGGTCCCGGTCAATAGTCTTTAACCGTGAGCCCTACGAATAATGAGCGACCCAAGGCTAGGAGGTGCTCAGGGTTCGGGCGCACGGCGGCTGCTCCTTACGACGAGCTGGGAGGGTGCTCTCGAGGGGGCGCCGTTCGCCATCGGGGCCCCCTGTGTGCTGCCCCGAGCACGACGTGGCGGTGCGGCAGGCCTGGGCCACGCGCGGTTTTCCCCTCTGCAGAAAAGCTGGCACCGCCGACTCCTCCCTCTTTCCCCATAGCCCACCTGTGCCCCCCGCGCCTGCCCTCACACCCGCGGGGCTGTCTCAGAACGGGGGTGTGAGAGCAAGCGGGAGGAACGGGGTGGGACCCAGCGGACCCGCCTGCCTTCCCGCCAGGCCCCAGAGCCTGAGTGTCTGAAGCTGTCAGATGGTTAGGACTGGGTCTTAATAAGCGAATAGATGTTTTAATAAGTAAAAATGACTCAAAAAATCAAGCAGTCGACTGAGAAGCCATTAAGGGAACAGCTACCCAGCAGGAAAGAGGGTTCCCAGAGAGCATGGCAAACAGAATCTGGTTTGTACTTATACGGCTGCGGATGAGGCTTCTCGGTGAAACACGTGGCTTCCTGAGCCCCCACCAGGGACCGACAGACACCGGCTGTGCGTCCACTGAATTCACACGACACCTCTGCCAAGCAGGCCAACACCGCCCCACGTTACAGCTGCTTAAGTCCAGTGGCGACCTGACTTGCTAACGTGGCCAGGCTGGTGAGCGGCCGGGCTGAGCGGCCGTCACCTGCTCTTCCCACCAAGCCCACCTCGTGTCCCCTGGCGTCCCCCGCTACGGCGTGCAGAGGGGCTCGCCGAGCCCTGTCCGCACTAACCCTAAACCACGGCCTCGCTTCGAACCTAGCACATGCAGGCTTGAAACGGGACGAATGCCAACCATCTCCCCCAGAACGCAGATTCCCGGAGCGCACAGGACGCCATGAGCTAGAGGCGGAGAGACCGGGAGCCAGGGCCCCCCAGGCCCTCGGCCCCGTCCGCACTCCGGCGTGGGTCTAAGTCCTGCACCCCTTCCCACCACCAGCTGCCTCGGTGACGTTTTTCCGGACTGACCTGCCGATACCGCCTGAGAGCTGGCTGATGACGGTTTGCTCTTTCCCGGGCCATGCTCACAGGTTTCAATGAAATAGTATCCCCAGTACCCTGCTTGAGGCCTGTGTTCCCTTTTCCAGCATCGCGGGGTACTGTCCGATCATCTGCCTACAGCCTGAAGAGCTAGACAACGATCGTTTTAAAAAACGACTGAAGGAACTGCTATTTTCTTTGGGCTTTTTTCCTTTTTTTTTTTTTTTTTAAACATATAACGAGCACTGGTTTTACAAAAATACAGTTGCCTTACTACAGAATTCCCCTAAAGAGATTGAGGGGTGGGTGCGGGGGAGTTAGGCACCGGGAGAAAGGAAGGAGCCCCCCAACCTCCACCCCCCAGGGGTGTGACCCCGAGGACAGAGGCTCCTCACTTTGCATTCCTTTGGGGAGCTGCTTTTGCCTTGGTGGCCGGCGCCAAGTTCTCAGTGAGAAGGGATGTCAAAGACAAATCTCCTAGGGACATGTGTCTTTTCCAAAGGAGGTTGGTGCTTTTGGCCAAGTCAGCTTCAGGTCCGAGTCTGTTACCTGCATTGCGGGTCAGACGGACTCCCGCGTTTGCCACCCGGCATTCACCTGTGGGGAAATGCCCATCGAAACACACCTGAAGATCTGAGAAGCCCTCCTCCGGGGACCCAGCGACTGCCTGTGTGCACACGTTGTCGTGCATGGGAATGCAGGGATTCAAGGAGCTTGAGAAACTTTCTCACGCACTTGCTGGAAAGCAAAAGTTACTCTCTGCCCTAAGCATCAACGGTGGACACTTCTCTGCAGGGTTAGAAACAGGTCTCTTGCAGCATGTTCTAAAGTAACAAAGCCTAAAGCCAAAACAAACAAACAAAAAACCAAACCAAAAACAAACCCCACAACAAAAACAACAAGAAACGCAAATAGCAGTTTTTTATAAATGCGAATGTGCTAGCGGCTGTGAATCCACATTCTAGGCCACAAAAACAGCCTGTTTCCTTACTTGGGTTGAGCCAGAGGCTCAGGCGCGTGACTGGTCCTCTCACAGAAACTGAGGAAAGGGTTGGGGTGAAGTTTTGGGTGTGGATCAAGAAGGACCCAACGCATACACAGTTCAAAGCCTGTGGCCGGGGTTGCTGATAAACGCCGGGAAGAGACGGCGTTGGGGGTTGCGCCTGAGCTGTCTACGCTCCCCGAGCTGGCTGAACGGCCCGTGTGGACAGCTCTCTCGTGGGCCTGCTTAGATCGTGAAGGACGAATCTGTTGACCCCAAAGGAGAAACACTGTGCCGCTCTGCAGCTAAGACAGAAGGAAGGGGAAGTACGTTTCCTACGAGATGACCGCCCTCCCGAGGGAAAAGGCAGACGGAAGACGGACGTGAAAGTGTGGGCCGGAGGCACCGACGCGTGAGGTCCGAGCCCGTCCCCACCTCCTCCCACGTCCCTCCCAATCTCTGCTGCAAACGAGACCCGGCTCCCGCGAGGAGCCGCTCGCTTTTTCAGCTGCTTCAGCATCTTTTCACATAGGGACAGAAGATGTGGAAATTGCATTTTCTTGGGATGTATACGCCGAAGAGAATAAATCATGTTGCTTTGCAAAAAAATAAACAATCACATAAATAACAGGGCCAGGCAAGGGGGGAAAAAAAAAGTCCTTGAGACACCAGTGGGCAGGTAAAAGGGCTTTAGGAAGGTAACATCCCCCAAATGTGCCTTTTCCTGACTTCACGCACCCCAAAGCAAAAAGACAGTACAGGGCTGAGACTTCAGATAACAGTAGCCTGACAAGCTTTGATTTCAGAAGAGCTCAACCGCAAAGGATGATGGGACGATAAAAGGCACAATCTGGGCTGGCGAGGACATGAAGCCGGGAACCAAGGCGCGTGGCCGCGGCAGGAATCAAGACCTGCCCGACCGGGCCGCGCGAGGTAGGGGGACGTGGAGGAGGAGCTGGCCAATTAGGGGGAGGCCTGGCGGGCACAGGGACGGCGACTGGTGCCCCTTCCACGGGGCGAGGCTTGTGGGAGAGTCTGCGGGCCTGAGAAGGGCAGGCCGAGGCGGCGGACCGGGACCGAAGCCCCGCAGGCAGAGGGGTCCAAGGCCGCTCGCTCATCGCTCACTCGCTCAGTCGCGTCTTGCGCAACGACTGCCATGCGTTGTATCAGTCTGCGCACCCCGAGACCAAGCCATTCCCCGCTCGCCCAGGGTCTACGGACAGAACCAAAAGGAAGAGGCAGGTGGCGACATTGGGAAAACCGGGGCTCAGGGGGGTCCGGTCCCTTGCTCCGCGGAGCGCCAGCAGCGAGTGCCGGGGTGTGGATTCGAACCCAGGTCTGCTTCGACTCCAGAGCCCGCGCCGTGTTGAATAATTCAAAGCCCGTAAATACAGACCCCACACACGCATGGCCAGAAACGACCCGTAAAGAATCTTTTAGGGTCGTTCTACCGAAAGACAGCAAAAGGAGGAGGATAGAGATTACAGCACGAGACAGAGGAAGAATTAAAATAGTGCTTTTAATATAATGTTCGGCAATCGTACAGGATGTACTTCATCTCACATGTGTCTAAACTGCTCATCTGCAAAAATACAGAACACCACACTCAACAGTCTATTATTGAGTATGTGATTTCGACCCCCTCCTACTAGAATCCAGCCTCGGCTGGTTTTGGAGGAGCTGTGGGATCCCTCTGTCGGAGAAGCGTTCTAGAGAGGGGGGTTTTCTAAAGCAGGTCGGCAGGTCATCCCTGTCGGAGCCACAGAAGGGACGGGCAGGAGGGGACTTGCGTACCAGGTCACCATTACTGTCTAGCGACCCAGGAAGAATGCCTGCTCCGAGGGTTTGCGGGACTCCTGCTCACGGCCACCTCAGGGGACCACACACTGGCGGGACAATTCGCACAGGGCCCCTCGGGTTCTCGGGCGGGGCGGAGCACGCTAAGTCAGGCCCGCGAGGTCCGTGGGCGGTGACGGGCTGCTCTCTGCAGGAGGAAGGGGGGCCAGGCCTTCAGCGTCTCACAAAGGAGTCTTCCGAAGGAGAGTGTGACTCGGGGCAGGCTTTCTCGGTCTCAATGCCTTGGTACTCTGTGCCTAAAAGGAGAGGAGGGAAGAAGAGCCAAGAGGAAAAAGAAAGGTCGGTCTTTTTTGGTTTTCCTACGTTTTTCAGGCGTAATAAAGCATCGTGGCTTTGCAGTGGAGCGCACAAGCACGGGGACTCATGTCAGGAGAACGCTGGCTTTCGCTCCGCACAGCCCCGAGGAGCCAGATTCCAAGCCCAGGGACCTTCTCGAAGGCCACCTCTCCGAGAAGCAAGCGTATTACCTCCGGTACCTAGACCCCGACTCAGGCGGACCTTTCTCCAATGGGGCAGAGCAAGATACACCCTGGCCGCTGACTGACACACGTCGCCAGGGGACAGACCTTGTGCCCCGGGCCTCTGTCCCTGTCATCTCTGCTGCAACGGAGGCTGAGAGCCGGGGACAACCGCCAGCATCCTGGCGCCAGGCTTCCTCCTCCAGAACGCGGAGCAGCGCCTTCCACCCGGCCACAGGTGGTCGCCGCGTGCCGGCGTCTGAGCCCGCGCCGCGGTTCCAGCACGGACGCCGCGGCTTCGTCCAGGAGGCATCGCGAACCCAGCGCGTCCCCGGGGCGACTCAAGGCGCCGCGTGGGTCCCCTCGCCTGTGACTCTCGACTTCCCCGTTTAGTGGGGGGCGCGGCGGGGCCGTGAGACGCTGACCCCACGGGGCAGAATGTGACAGGACGGAAACGTCGCTCCTTCCGTCAGGACTCGGCGGCCGAGCCCCGGGCGATGGGAGCGGCCCGAACCCGCGCGAACCCTCCCTCCACTTCACAAGCGGGAGCTCGCGTGGTTTTGGGGGTTCTGCCGGAAGCCTTGGGGGCGGGGGTGTGGGGAGCGGGGGGTGGGGGATGGAAGCGGGAGAGCTGGGGGTCAATTCTTGCGCGCAGAATAAGACAGAGGATGATCCAGTGGCTGGAAAACTCCTGACGTGGCCACGGCGGGAGAAGGAGGGAGTGTTTTTAAGGGTCTCCAACGTTTAATTATTAAAATAAAAAATAAAAAAGAAGTAAAAAGAGTTACTCTCATTTCAGATTCCTGTGGCAAAATTTTGCACTTTCTCCCCTCCAGCTCTGGGCTCATTTCTCAGCGAAACTGTCGGTTCCCAGAGGGTGTTTCCCACCAGCGGACACTCTGCTGGCTTCGCCCCGGAGAGGCCAGCTCTGTGCTGTCCCTTGGGTGGCCGTGTGGTGCAGTGGACAGAGCCCCGGCCCAGGAGTCAGGCAGACCTGGCGTTGGCTCCTGGTGACCTTCTAACTAGCCGCGTGACCTTGGGAAGCTCGTGTTTACTGAGCCTTAGTTTTCTGATCTGTCAAGCGGGAAAACAGTTACCTACGTACCTCGCCGGGCCGCGGTCGGAAGGCTGCTGGGGTCACGGCTCGCGGCACCTGTCACGCGGGTAGCGGACCCTTCGTGAACTCGAGCTTCCCCGCCCCTCCCCTCCGTGAGGCGCGGGGCCTGTGCTCAGTTCGTGTGTGGGTCGGGTTCCTCTTGTCATGAAACTGCCTATGTTACATTCTTCCAATTCTTTTTATGACCTTAGATCCTAAAATCAAACAGTCTTGACGAGTATGTCTTCGTGAGCAGTATATTCTATTACGTTAGCTTGAATTGAAGAAAAAACATAATTTCGGGGAGATTTAATGCGATGGTAGAGTCTCAACCTTCGGACTGTTAAACCTCCAGAGAATTTACTACGCTGTTCCATTCGCACATAGTAAAAGAACATGATCGCTTTAGCATAAATTCTGAATCTTTTTTCCAGTAAGGTCACCATCAACTAACTACTGATCATTTGGCCTGAGTCATTAACACAAAAATAGAAATGTCTCGGAACTGTTTCTAAAAACCTAGCATTTTATAGCAGAGTAAGACACATCTAACCAGTGGCCAGTGTGTCTGAAGGCCATGAGGTCCTGAGGTCAACGCTGTGACCTGCAGAGGTGCCGGGCAGGACAGGGGTGTGGGGTCTCCCCTGTGGGGCCGGCGACCAGCATGAGGAGTGAGTTCCCGGCCTCTCAGTGCTTGGAGGTACGTGATAGTGGAGAAATCTCCAGGTTCCTCTCACTTGGGTGCTTCTGGTAGAACACCCCCCGGAAACCGATCATGGGCTCTGAGAGTAAGACCAAGAACAGGAAGAACAGAGGGCCCCAGAGTACAGCTGCCACTGTGCCCTGATTATTACGTCTGGGGGCCTGGGAGAGTGGGGGGGGTCCCATAGTCCACCTGAGCCAGAGTGTGATGAGGCGGTCTCTCCAGGTGGGGACGGGTCTCTCCATCTTGCCCAGTGGGGAGCAAGTACCCATAGAGGCTAAGGCTAAGAACATGGGCTTCGGGTGCACAGACCTGGGTTTGAATCCCCACTCTGCTTTGGGACCTGGAGCCAATTCTGGGAATTTTCCAAGCTTCATTTTCCTCTCCTGTAGACTAAAGCTAATCACAGTTCCTGACTCGCAGGGCTACTGTTGAGATTAAATGAGCTAATTAATATAGGTAATAAGCTTGTTCATAGTAAGTGCTTGACAAATGTTAGCTACTATTATTAGTTATTAGCGCTTACCAATTATCCCACCTGGACTACCTGTTAGCTTCATAGATTTGACGTTTCGTATTGGTCGGGGAATGTGAAATAGGCTTCACTGTCTGGTTTCACCCTTTTTTTGGGGGTAGACTCTACAGTTCCCCTCCCATGCCCATTCTACCACGTAGGAAGAAAGGATTACTCCGGCAGGACTGCAGAGTGTGAGGGTCAGAGCTGGACGGGGCTCAGTTGTAACGTTCAAATTCCCCTCTTTGCACAAGAGAAAGATGATGCCTCCGAGTATAACCCCTGACAAGAAGGGCTACTTACCTCCTTCTTGGAAAAATGGGACACCTGAATTAGATCCAGGTACGTCAGAGTTGATGGACACCTGGCTGGAAGCGGCTTCTAACACATGACCCAGCCCATGCGACAGCAGCCCCCCCCCCAAATCCCCCCCAAACACGCTGTGCTGCTCCAGACCTCAGCCTGTGCCCAGAGCAGGGCTCGGCCGCCGGCCGCCTGTCTTCGCAGACCAAGCTTTATTCGCCCGCTCATTTCCCCCTGGCCCGGGGCCACCGTCCTGTCGTGATGGTGCCCGGCGCCGGGGGCCCTTGCCCGGCTATCATTCTGTTGCTTCGCGAGCACTCGGATGACGGCACCGTGTCTTTTCCGCCCGTGGACCACGCAGACGAGTTTCGTAAAGGAACGGATGAGTAAATACGTGCTTCGAGAGCGCCGGGCTCACGCGGTGCGCCGCAGACGACAGCAGCCCGTGTGCGTGTGTGTGCGTGTGTGTGCGTGTGTGCGTGCGTTCTGGCCCTGTCTCCACGGCCGTCAGATTTCAGAGAACCTGGGCTTTTCTGAGCTTCCCGTGTTTGGCTTCTTAGCACGTGTCCTCTCTGCCATAATGACTCAGGTCGCCTACGAATGTGGACAGGAGAGGCGTGGGTGGGTGGCTGTGAGCAGGCCACGCGCATCCCACGCGCTAGTCGCCGCGGGGAACGGGCCCCCTGAGAGGCATCGGCACAAAGCTACGTCCCCTGCGCGCCCTGCCGGGTAGAGAGTCCTCTGTGTCCCTGATTCATTCAATCCCGGATGACCGGAGCGCCCAGGGGGCTGGGTCCTTCCTGGCCGTCGTTCGGGGCCAGTTTCTCTAAGCGCTTAGGGAACTCGCGAATCGGGACCGGGTTGGGAGGGGTGGGGTGTCATGAACGAGGAGGGTCAGGCAGGGAGAGGAGGGCACGGCCCATACTTAGGTCCCTCGTTTTCTAGGCCACATTCAAGTTCACCAGCACCCTCTCTTGGAAAACGTGGCGCCTCTTAGGTATTCGATGTAACGTAAAGGGGACAACAGGCCACGGTTGACGGGGGGCTGTGGAGAGGGCAGTGCCACCAGCTCAGAGGGGCACCCCAGCCTCTACTGTGCGTCTGGAACTCTGTCCCGGCTCCTGGGCAGGTTCCTGAAATAGGCAAGGACAGCACGAGCCAGCAAATGTCCGCGGTCGGTCGGAGACGGTGCTCGCTCGGCTCGCTCCCCTCCTCCGAACCAAGCCCCGCACACAGACACCCGTGAGAGCGCGTCGCTGTGCCCGACCGGGACAGAGGCTTGTCCTGCCTTCCTCCCTCCGCTCTGACTGCGCGATCGGCCGCGCCGACGTCGCCAAGCTGACCTAGCGCGCGGAGGGCTGTCGGCAGGCGAAAGCAACGCCCAGGGCACCGGCCTCGGGGAAGGAACCGCAGTCCCGGGACCGGAGCAGCGGGCGGCAGGACAGGAGCCCGCGGCTACTCCTGCGGGGGTCGCCAGCGGCCGGGGACGGGCAAGGTGGCCGCGCCGGAGTGCGGGACGCTCCGGGTCGTCACTGGAGACAGGGAGGGCGGATCGGGGATCCGAATGCGGGAACGCCACCGCACCGGACTTCAAAGCCCGTCGCTGGAGGAAGCTAGGCCGCGTGAGAGGGCGGGAGGGAGGCGATGTCCGTGGAGAGGCGCGCACGCGTCTTCCCGCTCAGAGGGCGTCGCCAAGTCTGGGGAGGATCCCTGAGACGCCCTTGGGTTCCCCTTATTGGGGTGCCTGTTAGGCGCTGCTGGCAGACCCCCTAGGGAGCCATGGAAGGGGGCCTCTCGCGCTCCGTTAGCTGTGAGGAAAGCCTGGAGTGGCAATGTCCCCAGGGCGCCGTGGGGCTTCACAGCCCCGGCCAGAGGAAGACAGCAAACCGCATCCCCCAGAGAGACGCTTACAAGGTGTGTTCACGTCACAGGGAGACATCCTTTTGGTAAAAACCAAAAACGAAAACAAACAAAAAACACAAACAAACAAAAAAACGGTCTATACTCAGGAGTGACAAGTCCGTCAAAAGTTGCAACCAAGACTTTTTCGTCCAAGATGGCGGAGGAGCTGGCAGCGGCAGAGAAATCACGCTCGGAGTTCATCCCGCCCCTCCCGTTCCCGTTTCCTCTAAGCCCCGCGGAAATCTTGCCGGGGAGTCACCGCCCAAAGCCCAACGGCCGGCCAAGGGGCCGGGTCTAGCACTGAAGGCCCAGCGGATGCGCCAACGATGAAAACTCGTCTAGGTTTTCCGTTCTGTGGGATGGGAGAGAAATTACAAAACTGTAAAAGCGCACGGCACGCTCTAGAGCCTTCTGGCCACAGGGGACTTTAAACCTATACCCAGCTGTTGATACTGCTGAGGCTCGACGGTGTTTTCCTTCATCATGCTAACATTCTCGTTCATCCTAAAATCATAGGGGGGGGGAAAACAATCCAAAAGGCAGAGTTTTCAAAACCTTAAAAGCAAAGAGCCCCATGAGACACCAGGCTGTCGGGCCCCGGGGGGTGTGTGCTGAGTCCGGAGAGCTATGTCATCAGACACGAGGACAGTGACTTAGGAGGGAGACTATTTCCAAGCAAAACTAGAAACCCGTACAGGGTGTCAGACCACACACGTTTTATAAGATACCGAGAGAACGATCCGACTCTGTCCCGGGCGACGCGTCGACGAGTGCCCCGTTTTCGTGAACAAGGACAGACGAGAGCTCTCCGGGGGACAGGCCGTCGGGAAGGGTCCCGTCACGGGCCGCGCGCCGACCACGGTGCCCCAGAGCCGTCCTTCCTCGCGGGCACTTTCTCTAGTTTTGGGGTGTCCCTCAAACTGTCCCTTTCCCTTCTGGCCCCCTGACTCTCATCCACCCTCTTTTCTCTCCTCCTCAGTGGCTGCAAATATACATCTGAGGCGAAAAAGCAAACCAGCCAGCCAACCATACAACGCTCGAGGTCCTTCCCAGGGTCACGAGAGGCCTGGTCACTAAGCAGCATGACGGGCAGGTGAGCCGGGCCTTGCGTGCACGCGTGTGTGTGTGTGTGCATGTGTGCTCTCACAGAGACCCTGCTCCCTTACAGAAGTGGCTTTGTAAGGCTGAGTGCACGGGCTGCAAGCTCTTTCCATGATTCTCACCCAGAGCAGTGCCCGGTTTGCTCTCTACCTGTCTGACGTGCAGATGCTTTCAAAGCACACGCAGACAGAGGCGTCTCCGTTGGAGACGGACCCCGAAAGCCTCCTCGGCATTTTCACGCATCGGACATGCGGATGCTTCCAGGAGCGTGTGGGTTTATTCGTTATCGCAGAGACCACAGCCTGTGCTTGAACCATTCTCTCTCTCTCTCTCTCTCAATCTCTCTCTATATATCTCTCAATCTCTCTCTCTCTCTGTCTCTCTCTCTCCCCCCCCCCCAACCCCCCCCCCACCCCAGGAGCGCCACACCTGCGCACACCACCCACACCGAAGCGTGTCTCCCCCACAGGCAGAAGAGGAACGTGAGGCATGGCTGTAAAAGGGCCGCCCGTGACAGTGATCACTGAGTCACGGGGGATAAAGCGAGAAGGCAAATTTGCAATTCATCACATTGTCCCCGCTGTCTGAGAAGCGTTTCTTTGGAAGGCAGTCCGCACATACACACTCCTTCTCAAGCTTTTTTTTTTTCCCCCTTGTAACATGTTGTATATTCTTGTTTTCACAGAATATCTGAATGAGGATAAAATGATAAAAAAAAAAAATTACAATAGATTAATTGCATCCCTTGAATCACATTATATTTTTGGTGCATTAAAAAAAGGAGGAACGCAGGAGCGACCAGCATGATAACTTCGGCCTAGAGAACTGTGTTATGTGGCTAAAGGGTTAACACAGAATTAGGAAGGAGTTAAAAATAGTATCAGAGGATTATACATACAACAGTTTGAAATTCATATGCATTGCTTTTTCTTTTTTCCCCTAAAAAAATGGCAAAATGTTTGGCAAATATAAGCAAATGACTTGGACTGGGCTGGCTTTCGCCGGCTCTGAGCGAAGTCAGTCATAGCCAGGCGAGGCCCTCTGCTTCCTGAGGTCACTCTGGGGGGCTGGGGGAGGCGGCGCCCGCCACGGGGAGGCGCCTCGGGGTGGGGAGGGGAGGCGCTTGCCCCCCACGCCCGGCTCCCCCTCGGGCCCTCAGTCTTGAGCACGGAAGTGGAGCTGGTGAGAGGTGCCGATTACAGACTCCAGCATGGTCACCCGTTAGCATCGCTGAGAGAACTCTGGGGCCTTGAACCTCATGCAGCCTGGGTGAGGGGTCTACACAGTGACCCGTATTGCGAAAGTCGGAGGAGGGGACGTCCGCCCCCCCGCCCTGCGTGCCGCCCCACCCCGCGGGAGGGGTCACGGGGGCGTCACTAGTGCTAATCCTGGCGATGTTGTCGACTTGAGTGTGTGTTAGTAGACTTTCTGTAAAAAAAAAAAACCACCAAAAACAAAAATAAAAAAACCCTTTGTGTGGTGTGTGTATATCCAGAAATGTCCGTCCTCCGAGCCGGCCACCACCGCTCCCTGAATTTGGCAGTGCCTGTGGCTTGCAGCTGTCGGCATCCCGAATCGCCGAGAGGCGGCTTCAGAGAGAGCAGGCTCTGAGCCCCAGCGGGCCGGCCACGCGCGAGACCCACGATCCCACACTTGCCTCATTCTGAATCCCGTCTGGCTCCGATTTTGAAAGGACAAAGGTCGTGTGCGTGCGTGCGTGTGCGTGTGTGTGTGTTTGTGATTTTTTTTTTTTGAAAACCTTTTTTTTTTTCTTTTTGTAGGAAAAAAAACGACCCTCCGATTACCACACAGAGTCCGACCCTCCTCGAGTCGCTATAAAACAGACTCCATGTTCTCACACCACTCGTGGTCCTCGAGGTTATAGATAAACTTTGTCCTGTGCGTGGGCTTCGCGGGCACAGGGTCCCTCCCCACGTTGTCTAGGGTCAGAGTAGAGGCAAAGAACTCACTGGTGCACAGCCCGCCCTCGTGGTTTTTGATGTAGCGCTTATAGTTCTTCCGCAGGCACTGCCACGTGGTGGTGTAGAGGAGGAAGGCGAAGGTCTTGAGGGCGATGGCGATGCTCACGTACAGGTACCGGTAGGCCACGTTGTCGTAGAGGACGCAGGCGCCCTGCTCCCCGCAGAACGTGCTCCAGAACAGGCAGGTGGAGTCGATGCCGGCCCCGAAGATGAGCGGGGGCGGGATGAAGCCTGTCGGGGGGAAAGCAGCGTTTAGTGCTCTGCGCCCGACGGCTGGCGAGATGCCGAGACGGGCGGCCCTTCTGCGTGTACGTGTGTGTGTGCGCACGCGCGACCCGACAGGCCTGGTCACCTAGTGCCACACAGGGAAAGGTCTCTGTCGGGAGCCGGACTCCCTGAGCTCGAATCCCGGCTCTGCCCTTGACCTGCTGCACAAACCCCTGCCGCTGGTTTCAGCCCTCTGCGCCTTATTCCTCATCGGCACGTCGGGGACAATCGTCAGTCCTGACCCTGTTCTGTGGAGGTTGACTGAGCGAATCCACAAAAAAGCATCTGGAGTCGCGCCTCGCCCACCGTGAGCCCGAACCCAACGGCAGCTGCCGCTGTTGCGAGCAGCACTCACTGAGAATCCGAGCAGGAGGAGAGTCGTCCTCGAGAGGAGACCTTCTCAGCGTCACTCACGGAAGCGTGGCCTCGCAGAGGGCAGTGTGGTGAGTCACTGCGCTCTGCGCACTGTTCTTTTGCTCGGGGCTTCTGGGGCTGAGCTTGAACTTGGGCGAAGGGACTTAGTTGGAAGCAGAAGGGACCAGAAGTGGCACACGAGGACATTCTATCTTTTGTGTGTGTTACGCACATAGGTGAGCGCATACACACATGCACACCTGATGCACGCGTGTGTGTCTAGTTTAAGATGGAGACACCTGTACATATCCCGACACCACCCCTTCCCCGAGAGACTACCACTGGGTCAGGATCCTTTTCATTCTGAGCTGGGAACCGGTTGTGACAGAGCATTTCCGGCACCTACAACCAGTCTCCAGAAAAGACAGGCGAGACGAAAACTCTGCACCACCCCCGGTTCGCCCAGCTGCGCTGTGCCGACAACCCTGCTGGGCGGTCATCAGTCCCCGCTGCACGTGGAAATCACGCGCAGTGCCTCCTCCCAGACTGGCCAACGAAACTGGAGGGTTCGGCGTGGGGCTTGGTCATCAGCATCGTGAAAATAAAACCCTGCAGGTGATTCTGGCAGTGGACGGGTCATTAATACAAAGGAACCGTTTCAGGAGAAAGTGTCCCCGTGGCCAGAGTGTGGGCCCAGCCGCCCTCTGTGACAGACCTCAGGAGCGGGAAGTGACTCTGGGGAGCAGGCGGCGACACGTCGGAGATCCCGCTGCCCAGGTGAGCCACTGTCCGGAGCGCCTTTCCCGGGGCCAGCCCTGGGCCGAGTCTCACTTTTTAATAAGGAAGGGTCCTCTGAGAGCTGGACGAGACGTAGACCCTTAGTCCAGAAAAACACACCTGCCCACAAAGTCACAGCCGCAAGTCAGGGGGTTCACGGCCAGAACAAGCGTGCCCGTGTTCTGTGCACGGCGGGGTCCCCTCGGCCGCGGGCCCCTTCTCGGGGACCGCGGGTGGGAAGGTTAACGAAGGAAGAGCCACTTCCTTGGTGGTAATGACAGGCCTGGAATGGGGCGCGAGCAGGACCACGTTATCCCATCGGTGCCAATGGGCTTGGCAGAGCTGCCGGCTCCCCGAGGCCCAGGTGCCTCGGCGCTTGTCCTGAGCGCTCTCCAGCTCTGTGGCTTGTCACCCCAAGGGGAAAACCGCCTGAGAAGGAATTTTAGTTGAAACCTCATTAAACCTCCCTGGCAGCTTTGATTAAATAAACGAACTCCGGGCTCAAAGTCCCGCACAACCTGCTTTCTCCCCGCAGCTTCCAGGCCGGGTTGGGTTTGCTGGACGGAAACTCGCTTGTGTCCCCAGCAGTCTCTGCCCAAAAGGCCCCCCAGGTGTTCGTCACCGTCCTGACCCATCGGTGAGTGTCCCTCTTCCTCGTCCCCTAAAAAGGGCCTTTTCTTGGATTAACGGAAAAAGAGCCAACTGCAGGAGCTGCCATGGCAACAGCACAATAGAAACTAAGCCACACTCCATCATTTAGGTAAAGAAATGGAGCTCGAGAGCCAATTTAAATGATGGATAGACTTGGGGATAAATGAGACTAGTTTGGCCAAAGTATCCCTGTGGCTCGATGGCATTCTCTTTGCACCCGTTCGCCTCTCTGTTTCTGAGTTCTGTGAGCTCGTGACTCGCTCCCAAATGCTCCTCCCTCTTCTCCAGCCTCTCCCAAGGTCCCTGCAGTCTGTCCTAGCCCACGCCTCAGCAGGCACTGGGCACCGAGGGGCTGAGATGATGGCACTTCTGGTACAAGGCCTGTCACGCGAAGGAGCTGGCCGTCCAGGGGCCCCTGCTCGACAGCGCACAACGCCGTAAGAGTTGTATGCAAATCCACGCCGAGGAAATCGGGTCATATTTCGAGCATATGGAAGGAAATTTGCAATGTGAAGGAACCATTAATACTTTTTAAAACCATGTATCCCTCTAAAATGTCAATATGTACCTCCTTCGTGCACCTGTAACCAAGTGAGGATTTTTTAACATTGACTTCTCTTTAAAGCAGGGCATCACTTCTGTGCGCAAAAAGTCATTTTTATCCTGCCCACTCTCAAGCTCTACGACCAGATGACAAAGCCCTGGAAAGAGTCTGAACAAGCCTTCCTACGAACATGGGGAAGGTAAGGGCCCGGCAAAGTTTCTCATGCTGTAGTCAATCTTTTGGAGCGCATCCGTGGTGGAGATGAAGGAACATTTAGCCTACGGAGCTGACAGCTTAGGGCAAGTCACTCCAGCTCTTCTTGGCTCAGCCTCTCGACCTTTAACACGAAACTAATATCGCCTGCCTGGTCAAGACCAAGGTGAGGGCTGACATGGAGGAGGTGAGTGTTATGCAAAGGTCTGGTCTTTCCATGAGGCCAGAAGTTCTGCTACCTTACTCATGCTGTATGGGGGACCTGGGGAGATAGTTTAGAATAAATTCTGCGTTGAGCTCCATAAGTATAACCTTCTGGACGTCGCTTTTGTATTTCTGAATAGAGAAAAGATTCGCTCTCCTTTCTGCCAAATTCATCTTTTCCTTTACGTGGGCTTAAAACTCTCTCCCAAAGGGGAGCTCTGGCGCTCAGGTGTTGAATTTACGCATCCTCGAGACAAAGAACTGGCTGGACCCGTTTCAACGGACGCTTTTGCTGTTCTAGAACTTAATCCGATGAGCCACAGAGGGGAGAGCTCCACTCGCTTGATTTTCACTAGAAGCCTCTCTCATGTGCCTCATCACTCAAGCGGGCCCACATAACAGCCCGGGCAGACGCTGGCAGGTGCTGGTCCCCCAGACACCAGGGGCGACCTCCGTGTGTTCCTACTACGATGGAAAGTCTATCTATTAAGTCCCTGCTCACCCCAGCACTGCACGGGGCCTTCCCTATACACCACAAACACCCCTTATTGTAACTGTAGAGAAACCTGGGCTGAGAGAGATTATTTGTCCCAGGCTTGATATTTCAAAGCCCCAAACCCAACAACCTCCTTAAGTAATTCAGAGCGGGCTGATGTAAGAAGATTTTAGAGCTCTTGTGAGGGGTTTCCGAGCTATAGAAAACATTTTATTTACCCTTCTGCTAAGCTCCTGGGAACAACTGGCTCGTGGAAGCCAGGGTTTGACGCTTTCGACAGTGAAAGCTTTCTGATCTTTGCAAAACGTGGAGGGGAAACACACAAGGGTTTCTGGCCTCTCCCCGTCCCTGGCCTGCCGACGCACAGAGAAGGCTGGGAGACGCTACCAGTACACACGCAGGAGCTGGGGCACACCCCCAGCGGTGTCGGCGGGGACCTGCCACCGGAAGAGAGGTGAGACGAGGCCTTTATTCAGGCAGAGCACTCACATCTGGAAGGTGCGTGGTGGAGGGGAGGAAATGCCAATTCCGGACCCGGAGAGCCGGCTTTGGATTCTGACTCTAGCCACGTTACTGTCACCTTCGTTGTTTATGAAATGAGCACAGTGATGCCTTGCTGCTCTATGCTTCTGTAGGCGTCAAACGAGCTAGCCTTGGCGGACGCTCAGACGGCGGGCACTCCACCAATCTGCTTCCTTGCCCGTTCCCTTCGCTTTTCATTTGAACAAATGAAACTCTGTCCTGTTTGAAATCATCTCCAGAGAAAGATGTGACCCCTCCAGCCGTGTCCCCGGCCGAGATTCAGCTAATCACCTCAACGGGTGAGAACGCTTCGCGTCATGAGAGGAAGTCGGTTCTGGAGGATGAGCAGCTGCCTTCGGGAAGCAGGGCATGTGGGTAAGGAGCCCATTTCTGCTCTGAGCATCTTCCCTCTGATCCGCCCTCGGTAACCTAAGGAGTGCAGAGGGCGGTGATGATGGCGTGGCGTTTCTCTAGAAACTTCGTGTTGTAAAAGAATGCTCTCCTCCTCCTCCTCCTCCTCCTCCTCCTCCTCCTCCTCCTCCTCCCGGCCTGTGGGAGCAGCCCTCTCCCTCCCCTCTCCCTCTCTGCCTCCTGGGAAGGGACTCATGGGTGCAACAGGCATTAAGGACCGGGCCTCCGGGAAGCCACCGTATGTTGACAGGGTATCCAGAGGCTCCATGCGGTTACGTGCAATTAGAGAGAATATTAAAAGGATTAAATCTTGCTGCCTGTTACACTCGTGGCCAAATTCCAGCTCTATGTATTTCAATGCAAAAATTACAGCCCCATTAAAGAGATCGTCTCTGTTTTCCTGAAATCTGTTAACAAAGATTACACCTCGGGGTCTCTTGTCTTCGCTATTTAATTCACTCCCTCGGTTGAAAAGGCCAGGACTTATTTACATTCTTTGGTCTAAACCAAAGCAGGTGAACCGAGAGGCATTTTGAAGCAAAATGAATTTCTTGTTCCTTTCTGGGACAAAAGGGAAGCTACAGCCTATCCCTGACATTCACATTTCAAAAGAATGCCTTTCCTCTCCAGCGTAAACTGCGGAGATTTCAGTTCGGGCTGGAGTCTCCACTCAGCCTGACCGAGTTGCTGTCATGTCCCGCACGAGCGAGCGAGGGCGATGTCAACACTTTTTTTTTTTCTCCTGAAAGGCATTAATGAGCTTTGCTGCTTCAGCAATGCCAAAAACAAAACAAAACAAAAAACGAACAAAAAACAACAAAACCTGGACTGTTGACATTAGCCGGTTTTGTCACCCGACATTCACTTTTTTTTTCTTTAAATCTGAGAACTCAGGAGAGTTGCTCTGTTCTTATTTCACGCCTGGGTGCCTTGGTTAAGTCACTGAGGCTCAAAGAGCGTAAATAACCTGCCGGAGGCCACACGGTCAGTGACGGCAGAGCCAGACGCACACCTAGGTGTGTGTGACTGCAGCGGGGCCGAAATGCTCAGGTCACCTCTGCAACAGGTCGGTAAGTAGAGCCCGCGAGTACCTCGGGAGGTCAGACGCATACTTGGTGCTTAGTAAATGTTTGCTGAAGAAGCGAACCAATGCCCAGGTAAGTGGTCTTCGTGCACGCCAGCCATGGCACCCTGCTCCCCAGCACGCCACGGCTCGGGGCACAGCCTCACCGCCGGGGTCTCAGTGCTCGCTTCTTCCAAAGCACCTTTCCCTGGTTCCCTTCTCTCGCTTGCACACAGAATTTCTTTACATTATAGACGTCACAGTAGGAGCCCCGATGATTCACGAGCCACACCCGAAGTCTCTAAGATGCACTTCCGCAGTAGCTCACCAGTCTGCTCAGGAAAGCCGCCTGTGGACAGGGCTGCACCCTGCGGCTCACCTTCCCAGATGCCTTTGCCCAGCAGGGCGTCCTGCAACCAACGCCATGCTCGGCCCCACACACGGTCTCTCCGCCACAGACGCCCGCAGGTCCGCACACGCTGTCTGTCCCCTCCTCCCCACCTGCACGCACTCGACCGGCTGCCCCTCTCCTAACTCCACACCTAGTCACATTAACCGTGAAGTCCCCATGTGTCCCCATGACACAGGGTGTCAGGCACAGGCTGACACTCACAAAACAGGATTCCTCGGTCGAACCATATTAATGATCACGGTGACGACTCTCACTGGGTGCTGCAGAAAATGGGATCAGGACAGAGGCAAAGACCGACCGGCCACTTTTACTTAAAAGGTGAAACCAATGTATCCTTCTAAAGCAGAGTGTTCCAACTGTGATTAGTGACTCTCAAAGGGCAATAAAATCAATATAGTGGCTTATGGCCAAATGTTTAAAACATGGACTAGCACGTTAGAAGGCATCAGAACACATGCATTGCAGGCTATTCACGAAATATCCACGTGTGGGGACAGGATGAAAAACACTCTTCCTGTGGATCAAAGTCGCAGAAGTGAAACTATACTTAAGAAAGAGTATGATGTCGTGGGGAAGACGATAAAGCTGCTTTAGAACGACACACACACATTCTTGGCGTCACATTATAGAACCTACATAAGTGTCCCTTACGTTTACAAACATCCTGAAATTAGTTACCTTCCCAGATCTTTGCTTGCCCAAATTAGGTTCCCGTTACTTAGTCATCACCCTTTCCACACTTATTTCCCGCCTTATATGCTTGCAGCCTGCCCAAACAGGTGCCACTAGGTGGTGACTCTCCAGCTGGTCGAGGCACAAAAACGTACTTTCGTTACAAGTGATGCACCAGCCAACTAAGTTTACGGTATCAGAATATCATGCCTGCTCCCCTCAATCCCGACTTGGTTGCCAGCCTGCCTACTCAAGCTAAGAGTGCGCCTAAGGTAGTGTGGTCGGCATGTCCTCATTCTCGAAAACTCGTCCATGGCTAGTTTCCATTGCATGCCTGAATTCAGGTTCACAGGTAGTTGGATGCAGGTCCACACCCTGAAAATAGAGAAGTGGACTATCGGCTCACGTGAGTACTCTAACGTTGCATGCCTCCTTACTTCCCCTGCGTTTCCTAAAAACTGCCTGCATGCTTCACTGGGGTCCACCTCTAAGGAGATGCCTACCTGCCTCCATGTATTCACTTAGGGCCCTACCTAGCTGCCTGCCTTCACTTAGAGCCCTACCTAGCTAGCTAGCTGCCTGCCTGCCTTCACTTAGGGCCCTACCTAGCTAGGTAGCTGCCTGCCTGCCTTCACTTAGGCCCTACGTAGCTAGATAGCTGCCTGCCTGCTTCACTAAGGGCCCTACCTACCTAGCTGCCTGACTGCCTTCACTTAGGGCCCGACGTAGCTAGGTAGATGCCTGCCTGCCTTCACTTAGGTCCTACCTAGCTAGCTGCCTGCAGCCTGCCTTCAATAAGGGCCCTACCTAGTTACCTGCCTGCCTGCCTCTCTTCACTTAGATCCCTATCTAGGTAGTTAGCCGCCTGCCTGCCTTCACTTAGGGCCCTACCTACCTAAGTAGCTGCCTGCCTTCACTTAGGGCCCGACGTAGCTAGGTAGATGCCTGCCTGCCTTCACTTAGGTCCCGACCTAGCTAGCTGCCTGCCAGCCTTCACTTAGGGCCCTACCTAGCCAGCTGCCTGCCTGCCTTCACTTACGGCCCTACGTAGCTAGGTAGATGCCTGCCTGCCTTCACTTAGGGCCCTACCTAGCCAGCTGCCTGCCTGCCTTCACTTAGGGCCCTACCTAGCTAGCTGCCTACCTGCCGTCACTTAGATTCCTACCTAGCTAGGTAGCGGCCTGCCTGCCTTCACTTAGGTCCCTACCCAGTTAGGTAGCTGCCTGCCTGACTTCACGGACGGCCGTACGTAGCTAGGTAGCTGCCTGCCTGCATTCACTTAGGGCCCTATCTAGCTAGCTGGCTACCTGCCTCACTTAGGTTCCTACCTAGGTAGGAAGCTGCCTGCCTGCCTTCACTTAGGGCCCTACCTAGCCAGCTGCCTGACTGCCTTCACTTAGGGCACTACCTAGCTAGCTGCCTGCCTGCCTTCACTTAGGGCCCTACCTAGCTAGCTGCCTGCCTGCCTTCACTTAGGGCCCTACCTAGCTAGCTGCCTACCTGCCTTCACTTAGGGCCCTACCTAGCTAGGTAGCTGCCTGCCAGCCTTCACTTAGGGCCCTACCGAGCCAGCTGCCTGCCTGCCTTCACTTAGGGCCCTACCTAGCTAGGTAGCTGCCTGGCTGACTTCAGGGACGGCCGTACGTAGCTAGGTAGCTGCCTGCCTGCCTTCACTTAGGTCCTACCTAGCTAGCTACATGCAGCCTGCCTTCAATAAGGGCCCTACCTAGATAGCTGCCTGCCTGTCTCTCTTCACTTAGATCCCTATCTAGGGAGTTAGCCGCCTGCCTGTCTTCACTTAGGGCCCGACGTAGCTAGTTAGATGCCTGCCTGTCTTCATTTAGGGCCCTACCTAGCTAGCTGCCTGCCTGCCTTCACGTAGATTCCCACCTAGCTAGGTAGCTGCCTGCCTGCCTTCACTTAGGGCCCTACCTAGCTAGCTGCCTGCAGCCTGCCTTCAATAAGGGCCCTACCCAGTTAGCTGCCTGCCTGCCTCTCTTCACTTAGATCCCTATCTAGGTAGTTAGCAGCCTGCCTGCCTTCACCTAGGGCCCTACCTACCTAGGTAGCTGCCTGCCTTCACTTAGGGCCCGACGTAGCTAGGTAGATGCCTGCCTGCCTTCACTTAGGTCCTACCTAGCTAGCTGCCTGCAGCCTGCCTTCAATAAGGGCCCTACCTAGTTACCTGCCTGCCTGCCTCTCTTCACTTAGATCCCTATCTAGGTAGTTAGCCGCCTGCCTGCCTTCACTTAGGGCCCTACCTACCTAAGTAGCTGCCTGCCTTCACTTAGGGCCCGACGTAGCTAGGTAGATGCCTGCCTGCCTTCACTTAGGTCCCGACCAAGCTAGCTGCCTGCCAGCCTTCACTTAGGGCCCTACCTAGCCAGCTGCCTGCCTGCCTTCACTTACGGCCCTACGTAGCTAGGTAGCTGCCTGCCTGCCTTCACTTAGGGCCCTACCTAGCCAGCTGCCTGACTGCCTTCACTTAGGGAACTACCTAGCTAGCTGCCTGCCTGCCTTCACTTAGGGCCCTACCTAGCTAGCTGCCTGCCGGCCTTCACTTAGGGCCCTACCTAGCTAGGTAGCTGCCTGCCTGCCTTCACTTAGGGCCCGACGTAGCTAGGTAGATGCCTGCCTGCCTTCACTTAGGTCTCGACCTAGCTAGCTACCTGCCTGCCTTCACTTAGGGCCCTACCTAGCCAGCTGCCTGCCTGCCTTCACTTAGGGCCCTACCTAGCCAGCTGCCTGCCTGCCTTCACTTAGATTCCTACCTAGCTAGGTAGCTGCCTGCCTGCCTTCACATAGGGCCCGACGTAGCTAGGTAGATGCCTGCCTGCCTTCACTTAGGACCCTAACTAGCCAGCTGCCTGCCTGCCTTCACTTAGGTCCCTACCCAGTTAGGTAGCTGCCTGCCTGACTTCACGGACGGCCGTACGTAGCTAGGTAGCTAGCTGCCTGCCTGCCTTGACTTAGGGCCCTATCTAGCTAGCTGGCTACCTGCCTCACTTAGGTTCCTACCTAGCTAGGAAGCTGCCTGCCTGCATTCACTTAGGGCCCTACCTAGCCAGCTGCCTGACTGCCTTCACTTAGGGCACTACCTAGCTAGCTGCCTGCCTGCCTTCACTTAGGGCCCTACCTAGCTAGCTGCCTGCCTGCCTTCACTTAGGGCCCTACCTAGCTAGCTGCCTACCTGCCTTCACTTAGGGCCCTACCTAGCTAGGTAGCTGCCTGCCTGCCTTCACTTGGGCCCTACCTAGCTAGGTAGCTGCCGGGCTGACTTCACGGACGGCCGTACGTAGCTAGGTAGCTGTCTGCCTGCCTTCACTTAGGTCCTACCTAGCTAGTTACCTGCAGCCTGCCTTCAATAAGGGCCCTACCTAGTTAGCTGCCTGCCTGCCTCTCTTCACTTAGATCCCTATCTAGAGAGTTAGCCGCCTGCCTGCCTTCACTTAGGTCCCTACCTAGCTAGGTAGCTGCCTGCCTGCCTTCACTTAGGGCCCGACGTAGCTAGGTAGATGCCTGCCTGCCTTCACTTAGGGCCCTACCTAGCAAGCTGCCTGCCTGCTTTCACGTAGGTTCCTACCTAGCTAGGTGGCTGCCTGCCTGTCTTCACTTAGGGCCCTACCTACCTAGGTAGCTGCCTGCCTTCACTTAGGTCCCTAGCTAGCAAGGTAGCTGCCTGCCTGCCTTCACTTAGGGCCCGACGTAGCTAGGTAGATGCCTGCCTGCCTTCACTTAGGTCCCTACCTGGCTAGCTGCCTGGAGCCTGCCTTAACTTAAGGCCCTACGTAGCTAGCTGCCTGCCTGCCTTCACTTAGGGCCCTACCTAGCTAGCTGCCTGCCTGACTTCACTTAGGTCACTACCTAGCTACGTAGCTGCCTGCATGACTTCACGGATGGCCCTACGGAGCTAGGTAGCTGCCTGCCTGCCTTCATTTAGGTCCCTACGTAGCTAGATAGCTGCCTGTCTGCCTTCACGTAGGGCCCTACCTAGCCTGCTGCCTGCCTGCCTTCACTTAGGGCCCTACCTAGCTAGCTGCCTACCTGCCTTCACTTAGGGCCCTACCTAGCTAGCTAGCTGCCTGTCTGCCTTCACTTAGGGCCCAACCTAGCCAGCTGCCTGCCTGCCTTCACTTAGGGCCCTACGTAGCTAGCTGCCTACCTGCCTTCACTTAGATTCCTACCTAGCTAGGTAGCTGCCTGCCTGCCTTCACTTAGGGCCCGACGTAGCTAGATAGATGCCTGCCTGCCTTCACTTAGGACCCTAACTAGCCAGCTGCCTGCCTGCCTTCACTTAGGGCCCTACCTAGCCAGCTGCTTGCCTGCCTTCACTTAGGGCCCTACCTAGCTAGCTGCCTACCTGCCTTCACTTAGATTCCTACCTAGCTAGGAAGCTGCCTGCCTGCCCTCACTTAGGGCCCTACCTAGCCAGCTGCCTGACTGCCTTCACTTAGGGCCCTACCTAGATAGCTGGCTACCTGCCTTCACTTAGGTTCCTACCTAGCTAGGTAGCTGCTTGCCTGCCTTCACTTAGGGCCCTACCTAGCTAGCTGCCTACCTTCCTTCACTTAGATTCCTACCTAGCTAGGTAGCTGCCTGCCTGCCTTCACTTAGGGCCCTACCTAGCCAGCTGCCTGCCTGCCTTCACTTAGGGCCCTACCTAGATAGCTGGCTACCTGCCTTCACTTAGGTCGCTACCCAGTTAGGTAGCTGCCAGCCTGACTTCACGGACGGCCGTACGTAGCTAGGTAGCTGCCTGCCTGCCTTCACTTAGGGCCCTACCTAGCCAGCTGCCTGCCTGCCTTCACTTAGAGCCCTACCTAGCTAGCTGCCTACCTGCCTTCACTTAGGGCGCTACCTAAGCAGCTGCCTGCCTGCCTTCACTTAGGGCCCTACGTAGCTAGCTGCCTACCTGCCTTCACTTAGATTCCTACCTAGCTAGGTAGCTGCCTGCCTGCCTTCACTTGGGGCCCTATCTAGCTAGCTGGCTACCTGCCTCACTTAGGTTCCTACCTAGCTAGGAAGCTGCCTGCCTGCATTCACTTAGGGCACTACCTAGCTAGCTGCCTGCCGGCCTTCACTTAGGGCCCTACCTAGCTAGCTGCCTGCCTGCCTTCACTTAGGGCCCTACCTAGCCAGCTGCCTGCCTGCCTTCACTTAGGGCCCTACGTAGCTAGCTGCCTACCTGCCTTCACTTAGATTCCTACCTAGCTAGGTAGCTGCCTGCCTGCCTTCACTTAGGGCTCGACGTAGCTAGGTAGATGCCTGCCTGCCTTCACTTAGGACCCTAACTAGCCAGCTGCCTGCCTGCCTTCACTTAGGGCCCTACCTAGCCAGCTGCTTGCCTGCCTTCACTTAGGGCCCTACGTAGCTACCTGCCTTCACTTAGATTCCTACCTAGCTAGGTAGCTGCCTGCCTGCCTTCACTTAGGGCACTACCTAGCCAGCTGCCTGCCTGCCTTCACTTAGGTTCCTACCTAGATAGCTGGCTAAATGCCTTCACTTAGGTTCCTACCTAGCTAGGTAGCTGCTTGCCTGCCTTCACTTAGGGCCCTACCTAGCTAGCTGCCTACCTTCCTTCACTTAGATTCCTACCTAGCTAGGTAGCTGCCTGCCTGCCTTCACTTAGGGCCCTACCTAGCCAGCTGCCTGCCTGCCTTCACTTAGGGCGCTACCTAGATAGCTGGCTACCTTCCTTCACTTAGGTCGCTACCCAGTTAGGTAGCTGCCTGCCTGACTTCACGGACGGCCGTACGTAGCTAGGTAGCTGCCTGCCTGCCTTCACTTAGGGCCCTATCTAGCTAGCTGGCTACCTGCCTCACTTAGGTTCCTACCTAGCTAGGAAGTTGCCTGCCTGCATTCACTTAGGGCCCTACCTAGCCAGCTGCCTGACTGCCTTCACTTAGGGCACTACCTAGCTAGCTGCCTGCCTGCCTTCACTTAGGGCCCTACCTAGCTAGCTGCCTGCCTGCCTTCACTTAGGGCCCTACCTACCTAGGTAGCTGCCTGCCTTCACTTAGGTCCCTACCTAGCTAGGTAGCTGCCTGCCTGCCTTCACTTAGGGCCCTACCTAGCTAGCTGCCTGCCTGCCTTCACTTAGGGCCCTACCTAGCTAGCTGCCTACCTGCCTTCACTTAGGGCCCTACCTAGCTAGCTAGCTGCCTGCCTGCCTTCACTTAGGGCCCAACGTAGCCAGCTGCCTGCCTGCCTTCACTTAGGGCCCTACCTAGCTAGCTGCCTACCTGCCTTCACTTAGATTCCTACCTAGCTAGGTAGCTGCCTGCCTGCCTTCACTTAGGGCCCGACGTAGCTAGATAGATGCCTGCCTGCCTTCACTTAGGACCCTAACTAGCCAGCTGCCTGCCTGCCTTCACTTAGGGCCCTACCTAGCCAGCTGCTTGCCTGCCTTCACTTAGGGCCCTACCTAGCTAGCTGCCTACCTGCCTTCACTTAGATTCCTACCTAGCTAGGAAGCTGCCTGCCTGCCTTCACTTAGGGCCCTACCTAGCCAGCTGCCTGACTGCCTTCACTTAGGGCCCTACCTAGATAGCTGGCTACCTGCCTTCACTTAGGTTCCTACCTAGCTAGGTAGCTGCTTGCCTGCCTTCACTTAGGGCCCTACCTAGCTAGCTGCCTATCTTCCTTCACTTAGATTCCTACCTAGCTAGGTAGCTGCCTGCCTGCCTTCACTTAGGGCCCTACCTAGCCAGCTGCCTGCCTGCCTTCACTTAGGGCCCTACCTAGATAGCTGGCTACCTGCCTTCACTTAGGTCGCTACCCAGTTAGGTAGCTGCCTGCCTGACTTCACGGACGGCCGTACGTAGCTAGGTAGGTGCCTGCCTGCCTTCACTTAGGGCCCTATCTAGCTAGCTGGCTACCTGCCTCACTTAGGTTCCTACCTAGCTAGGAAGCTGCCTGCCTGCATTCACTTAGGGCCCTACCTAGCCAGCTGCCTGCCTGCCTTCACTTAGGGCCCTACGTAGCTAGCTGCCTACCTGCCTTCACTTAGATTCTTACCTAGCTAGGTAGCTGCCTGCCTGCCTTCACTTAGGGCCCTATCTAGCTAGCTGGCTACCTGCCTCACTTAGGTTTCTACCTAGCTAGGAAGCTGCCTGCCTGCATTCACTTAGTGCCCTACCTAGCCAGCTGCCTGACTGCCTTCACTTAGGGCACTACCTAGCTAGCTGCGTGCCTGCCTTCACTTAGGGCCCTACCTAGCTAGCTGCCTGCCTGCCTTCACTTAGGGCCCTACCTAGCTAGCAGCCTACCTGCCTTCACTTAGGGCCCTACCTAGCCAGCTGCTTGCCTGCCTTCACTTAGGGCCCTACGTAGCTAGCTGCTTACCTGCCTTCACTTAGATTCCTACCTAGCTAGGTAGCTGCCTGCCTGCCTTCACTTAGGGCCCTACCTAGCCAGCTGCCTGCCTGCCTTCACTTAGGGCCCTACGTAGCTAGCTGCCTACCTGCCTTCACTTAGATTCCTACCTAGCTAGGTAGCTGCCTGCCTGCCTTCACTTAGGGCTCGACGTAGCTAGGTAGATGCCTGCCTGCCTTCACTTAGGACCCTAACTAGCCAGCTGCCTGCCTGCCTTCACTTAGGGCCCTACCTAGCCAGCTGCTTGCCTGCCTTCACTTAGGGCCCTACGTAGCTACCTGCCTTCACTTAGATTCCTACCTAGCTAGGTAGCTGCCTGCCTGCCTTCACTTAGGGCACTACCTAGCCAGCTGCCTGCCTGCCTTCACTTAGGTTCCTACCTAGCTAGGTAGCTGCTTGCCTGCCTTCACTTAGGGCCCTACCTAGCTAGCTGCCTACCTTCCTTCACTTAGATTCCTACCTAGCTAGGTAGCTGCCTGCCTGCCTTCACTTAGGGCCCTACCTAGCCAGCTGCCTGCCTGCCTTCACTTAGGGCGCTACCTAGATAGCTGGCTACCTTCCTTCACTTAGGTCGCTACCCAGTTAGGTAGCTGCCTGCCTGACTTCACGGACGGCCGTACGTAGCTAGGTAGCTGCCTGCCTGCCTTCACTTAGGGCCCTATCTAGCTAGCTGGCTACCTGCCTCACTTAGGTTCCTACCTAGCTAGGAAGTTGCCTGCCTGCATTCACTTAGGGCCCTACCTAGCCAGCTGCCTGACTGCCTTCACTTAGGGCACTACCTAGCCAGCTGCCTGCCTGCCTTCACTTAGGGCCCTACCTAGCTAGCTGCCTGCCTGCCTTCACTTAGGGCCCTACCTACCTAGGTAGCTGCCTGCCTTCACTTAGGTCCCTACCTAGCTATGTAGCTGCCTGCCTGCCTTCACTTAGGGCCCGAGGTAACTAGGTAGATGCCTGCCTGCCTTCACTTAGGGCCCTACCTAGCTAGGTAGCTGCCTGCCTGCCTTCACTTAGGGCCCTACCTAGCCAACTGCCTGCCTGCCTTCACTTAGGGCCCTACCTAGCTAGCTGCCTGCCTGCCTTCACTTAGGGCCCAACCTAGCCAGCTGCCTGCCTGCCTTCACTTAGGGCCCTACGTAGCTAGCTGCCTACCTGCCTTCACTTAGATTCCTACCTAGCTAGGTAGCTGCCTGCCTGCCTTCACTTAGGGCCCGACGTAGCTAGGTAGATGCCTGCCTGCCTTCACTTAGGACCCTAACTAGCCAGCTGCCTGCCTGCCTTCACTTAGGGCCCTACCTAGATAGCTGGCTACCTGCCTTCACTTAGGTCGCTACCCAGTTAGGTAGCTGCCTGCCTGACTTCACTTAGGGCCCTATCTAGCTAGCTGGCTACCTGCCTCACTTAGGTTCCTACTTAGCTAGGAAGCTGCCTGCCTGCATTCACTTAGGGCCCTACCTAGCCAGCTGCCTGCCTGCCTTCACTTAGGGCACTACCTAGCTAGCTGCCTGCCTGCCTTCACTTAGGGCTCTACCTAGCTAGCTGCCTGCCTGCCTTCACTTAGGGCCCTACCTAGCTAGCTGCCTACCTGCCTTCACTTAGGGCGCTACCTAGCTAGGTAGCTGCCTGCCTGCCTTCACTTAGGGCCCGACGTAGCTAGGTAGATGCCTGCCTGCCTTCACTTAGGGCCCTACCTAGCTAGCTGCCTGCCTGCTTTCACGTAGGTTCCTACCTAGCTAGGTAGCTGCCTGCCTGCCTTCACTTAGGGCCCTACCTACCTAGGTAGCTGCCTGCCTTCACTTAGGTCCCTACCTAGCTAGCTGCCTGCAGCCTGCCTTCACTTAAGGCCCTACGTAACTAGCTGCCTGCCTGCCTTCACTTAGGGCCCTACCTAGCTAGCTGCCTGCCTGACTTCACTTAGGTCACTACCTAGGTAGTTGCCTGCCTACCTTCACTTAGGTCACTACCTAGCTAGGTAGCTGCCTGCATGACTTCACGATGGCCCTACGGAGCTAGGTAGCTGCCTGCCTGCCTTCATTTAGGTCCCTACGTAGCTAGATAGCTGCCTATCTGCCTTCACGTAGGGCCCTACCTAGTCTGCTGCCTGCCTGCCTTGACTTAGGTCCTACCTAGCTAGCTGCCTGCAGCCTGCCTTGAATAAGGGCCCTACCTAGCCAGCTGCCTGCCTGCCTTCACTTAGGGCCCTACCTAGCTAGCTAGCTGCCTGCCTGCCTTCACTTAGGGCCCTACCTAGCTAGCTGCCTGCCTGCCTTCACTTAGGGCCCAACCTAGCCAGCTGCCTGCCTGCCTTCACTTAGGGCCCTACGTAGCTAGCTGCCTACCTGCCTTCACTTAGATTCCTACCTAGCTAGGTAGCTGCCTGCCTGCCTTCACTTAGGGCCCGACGTAGCTAGGTAGATGCCTGCCTGCCTTCACTTAGGACCCTAACTAGCCAGCTGCCTGCTTGCCTTCACTTAGGGCCCTACCTAGCCAGCTGCTTGCCTGCCTTCACTTAGGGCCCTACCAAGGTAGCTGCCTACCTGCCTTCACTTAGATTCCTACCTAGCTAGGTAGCTGCCTGCCTGCCTTCACTTAGGGCCCTACCTAGCCAGCTGCCTGCCTGCCTTCACTTAGGGCCCTACCTAGATAGCTGGCTACCTGCCTTCACTTAGGTTCCTACCTAGCTAGGTAGATGCTTGCCTGCCTTCACTTACGGCCCTACCTAGCTAGCTGCCTACCTTCCTTCACTTAGATTCCTACCTAGCTAGGTAGCTGCCTGCCTGCCTTCACTTAGGGCCCTACCTAGCCAGCTGCCTTCCTGCCTTCACTTAGGGCCCTATGTAGCTAGCTGCCTACCTGCCTTCACTTAGATTCCTACCTAGCTAGGTAGCTGCCTGCCTGCCTTCACTTAGGGCCCTACCTAGCCAGCTGCCTGCCTGCCTGCCATCAATTAGGTCGCTACCCAGTTAGGTAGCTGCCTGCCTGACTTCACGGACGGCCGTACGTAGCTAGGTAGCTGCCTGCCTGCCTTCACTTAGGGCCCTATCTAGCTAACTGGCTACCTGCCTCACTTAGGTTCCTACCTAGCTAGGAAGCTGCCTGCCTGCATTCACTTAGGGCCCTACCTAGCCAGCTGCCTGACTGCCTTCACTTAGGGCACTACCTAGCTAGCTGCCTGCCTGCCTTCACTTAGGGCCCTACCTAGCTAGCTGCCTGCCTGCCTTCACTTAGGGCCCTACCTAGCTAGCTCCCTCCCCCCTTCACTTAGGGCCCTACCTAGCTAGCTAGCTGCCTGCCTGCCTTCACTTAGGGCCCAACCTAGCCAGCTGCCTGCCTGCCTTCACTTAGGGCCCTACGTAGCTAGCTGCCTACCTGCCTTCACTTAGATTCCTACCTAGCTAGGTAGCTGCCTGCCTGCCTTCACTTAGGGCCCGACGTAGCTAGATAGATGCCTGCCTGCCTTCACTTAGGACCCTAACTAGCCAGCTGCCTGCCTGCCTTCACTTAGGGCCCTACCTAGCCAGCTGCTTGCCTGCCTTCACTTAGGGCCCTACCTAGCTAGCTGCCTACCTGCCTTCACTTAGATTCCTACCTAGCTAGGAAGCTGCCTGCCTGCCCTCACTTAGGGCCCTACCTAGCCAGCTGCCTGACTGCCTTCACTTAGGGCCCTACCTAGATAGCTGGCTACCTGCCTTCACTTAGGTTCCTACCTAGCTAGGTAGCTGCTTGCCTGCCTTCACTTAGGGCCCTACCTAGCTAGCTGCCTACCTTCCTTCACTTAGATTCCTACCTAGCTAGGTAGCTGCCTGCTGCCTTCACTTAGGGCCCTACCTAGCCAGCTGCCTGCCTGCCTTCACTTAGGGCCCTACCTAGATAGCTGGCTACCTGCCTTCACTTAGGTCGCTACCCAGTTAGGTAGCTGCCTGCCTGACTTCACGGACGGCCGTACGTAGCTAGGTAGCTGCCTGCCTGCCTTCACTTAGGGCCCTATCTAGCTAGCTGGCTACCTGCCTCACTTAGGTTCCTACCTAGCTAGGAAGCTGCCTGCCTGCATTCACTTAGGGCACTACCTAGCTAGCTGCCTGCCTGCCTTCACTTAGGGCCCTACCTAGCCAGCTGCCTGCCTGCCTTCACTAGAGCCCTACCTAGCTAGCTACCTGCCTGCCTTCACTTAGGGCCCTACCTAGCCAGCTGCCTGCCTGCCTTCACTTAGGGCCCTACGTAGCTAGCTGCCTACCTGCCTTCACTTAGATTCCTACCTAGCTAGGTAGCTGCCTGCCTGCCTTCACTTAGGGCCCTATCTAGCTAGCTGGCTACCTGCCTCACTTAGGTTCCTACCTAGCTAGGAAGCTGCCTGCCTGCATTCACTTAGTGCCCTACCTAGCCAGCGGCCTGACTGCCTTCACTTAGGGCACTACCTAGCTAGCTGCCTGCCTGCCTTCACTTAGGGCCCTACCTAGCTAGCTGCCTGCCTGCCTTCACTTAGGGCCCTACCTAGCTAGCTGCCTACCTGCCTTCACTTAGGGCCCTACCTAGCCAGCTGCTTGCCTGCCTTCACTTAGGGCCCTACCTAGCCAGCTGCCTGCCTGCCTTCACTTAGATTCCTACCTAGCTAGGTAGCTGCCTGCCTGCCTTCACTTAGGGCCCAACCTAGCCAGCTGCCTGCCTGCCTTCACTTAGGGCCCTACGTAGCTAGCTGCCTACCTGCC